>NC_140514.1:10943229-16905729 GCF_964339955.1 Pipistrellus hanaki
GAGACTGGCCATCCAAGGAGAGGGCCAAAGGAGGTTGGCTGCGGGAGCACATTGACCACCAGGAGGCAGCTCCTATGTTGAGCATCTGCCCCCTGGTGGTCAGTGCACATCATAGCGATCGGCCAACCGGTCATTCAGTCATTTAGGCTTTTATATATATAGATGCTGTTATAAGCAGAATAGGTGAACAAAGGCTACCTGGGAACTGCGGGTGCAGATGAATAGTGGAAATGCCTGGAGAGAGCTGGGGCTGACCAGGCTCAAGTTTGGTTTTCTCTTGATCCAATGAAGATATTTCCTGCATGGTTGAATTAGAAAGACAAAAAGAGAACTGAAAGTAGGAATTGTTTTTCCTTTGCACTTATACCTATTTTTATTTAATGAATTCTACCCTTACAAAGGCACCAAAGGTTACAGGACATTAGACAAAAACCTGTGCAATTGTGTGATTTTTTTTTTTAAATGAACTATCACTGTGCCACTATTATGGCAAGCTCCTGAGTGTCTCCTGCAGTGCTACCCTATGCACACACTCTCATCCGTCTTAGAGGGCCCAGAGCAAAGAGTCCCTTCAGACGTTGGCAACCAATGCCTTGGCTCAGGGGCCCACACTTGGCCTGGAACAGAACAAACCCTGAGGGAGAACTAAACCGTCGCCTCATTCCCATGTGGCTCTGCCCCAGATTAGATAATGACTATAGCAAATGTGTCCTCACAAAACACACAATATTAAAATGTGTTATGCTGGCCAGTCAATATGGCAGCCCTGAACCTCACATCTACTAGTAATCACTCAGCACCTCCAGCTCTCCCAGGAAGGGCAGTCCAGCAGAGAAACAGAAAGGCGGAGCCTGGGAGGAGCACCCAGGCTTCCCGTGTCTGGTTGCCCACTCCCGTCCCCTGGTCCGCAAGCAAAGAAAGAGACCCATGATCAGTTCTAGCTCCAGCTCTGTAGGACTCATGCAGACCGAACTTGGGGCTTGTTAAGCACCTGTGACCTCGCCCACACGTGTGGATGCTCCTATCATCGCTTCATTAAAAGTATTCATCAGGTTACTCGGTCACTGTTACCCTACTTAGTCCCTCCCTACCCATCCACTTATTATTTTATAATTACACTAGAGGCCCGGGCATGAAATTCATACACTGTAGAGTGGGGCGTGGGGGGTGGTGGGGAGATAGGGGGCAATTCCTCAGTCCTGCCTGCTCCCTCTCACAGTCCAGGACCCCTTGGGGGATGTCTGACTGCTGGCTTAGGCCCGATCCATCCCTCTCACAATCCGGGATCCGTCGCTCCTTACCTCCCGCCTGCTCGCTCCTTAGCACTGGCCCACTGCTCCTTAGGGGCAGGCTTCTTACCGCTTGGCTGGCTGCTCCTTAGCACTGCCATGAAGGCGGGAGAGGCTCCCGCCACGGCTGCTGTGCTCGCCAGTCATGGCGGAGCCAGGAGCTCGCGCAACCATGAGCCCAGCTTTTGGCTCCCCCCTGTGGGAGCACAATGACCACCAGGGGGCAGCTCCTGCCTTGAGCATATGCCCCTGGTGGTCTGTGCACATCATAGCAACTGGTCATTCCAGTCGTTCTACAGTAAGGGTCACTTCGGCTTTCATTATATAGATACTCTTTTTATTTACTGTTCATCTTACCACTTTCCTTTTACACTAACTTGGAGGTATTTAAAAAAGAGAGAGAGAGAGACCTAAGTCTTCTCTTGAAATTATCTTTCCTTTTGCTTTTATAACATCACTCCTAATTCTCCTACTCCTTTGCCACTTTGTTCTCATCCTCTTTCAATACGGTTGACATTCAGTATTATTTTATACTGTCTCGGGTGTACTGCATAGTGGTGAGACATTATTACATTCCCCTTCCCTTGCTTTAATTGCTGTCGTCCTCTAGAAAGCTTACTCCCCGAACCTCCATGTCCCTTTCAGCCCGTCTCCTAGTTTGAATTACCCCTTTCCTACTTTTTATAAAATAGACATCTTGCCTGAGTATCCCATCAAAGATCCAATTGTGTAGGCACGATTTTTTATAGGGTAACTCCATTTAGGTATTCCACAAATCCCTTGAGTCCACCCCTTCCAAAGCCATCCATATGTCAACTTCATTTCTGTCAATGCCACAATCATTAACGACCAGGTTTAAAGTCACTTTTTAGTCATCCCTCCTTCATTTCTCATCCCAACTCCTGCGCATTTGCACTATTCCTTCTATTGTCCATCCTTTTCCGGATCCATGATCTTCACTACCCCAAGTGTGGATTCACTCTCTGATTCTCGGTTTATTCTAATATTTACTTGGCCTCTCCAGCTTCCTTTTTCTCCCTATCTCAGTCAATCCTGCTGTGATTTATCTTCTAAAAATACTGAGCACTTATTATTTTTCTCCACTTCTTAAGAACACAGACTAGCCCTGCCCGGTTTGGCTCAGTAAATAGAGTGACAGCCTGCGGACTCAAGGGTCCCACGTTTGATTCTGGTCAAGAGCATGTACCTTGGTTGTGGGCACATCCCCAGTAGGAGGTGTGCAGGAGGCAGCTGATCGATGTTTCTCTCTCATTGATGTTTCTAGCTCTCTATCCCTCTCCCTTCCTCTCTGTAAAAAATCAATAAAATACTTTTTTTAAAAGAACATAGACTAGCTTTCTATTACCTATTTAATCTGACCTCAATCAATATCAATTGCACCCCAATCCCTGCAGCCCATGTCAATGCCAGCAAGAAGACGATCAATCCACTCCCACAGCTAACAGCCAGAATTTCCCTATCGGCCTGGGCAGCAGCCTCTCTTACCAATGCCACCTCCTCACCACTGGACAGGTGGGGTCCAGCTGAGGAGCAGAGTACTTCCCCTCTGATGATAACTGCAGGCTGGTATCCCAAACCTCCCAACGTTTATCTTCCTAACCCGTCTCTCCCGCTCCCCTCACTGGCCTCTTGCTGTCCCAGCCACACCTTTGCACATATAACTTCCCACCCGGACCACCCAGCTTTCTCTTCATTAATCTTCAATATTATGAGGCCTCTGCCAGGAGTTCAGACCACAAGACTCTGGCTGCATTTTTCCCACTGCCGCTTCTCCAAATTAATTGCCGTAAGAGCAGACAAGAAAATGTTCAGGCCCTCTTTCAGACTCCTAATGAAAGGTAGCATGAACTCCACCATAAACAGAGAAGAACAAGCCCGAGATAAGACATGGCTATGAGGGAGCTGGCCGGTCCACTCCGACCCTGAAGGATTCCTCCCTCTTATCAACCAGAACCAGATCCAAAGTCAACAGAACTGCAAACGACCATCCGTCACTCAACTTCGGGAGATGCTAACCTCGTTGGGTGCTATGATTTGAAAATTCCTCCCCCCCCCGCCCCTTTGCTCCTGGATTCTTTCAGCACATATGCTATTCTATCCCATGTTCATAAGGTAAAGATTTTTAAAACTATAAAAATTATTATATGTATTTGCCCAAACTAAATTTGAATACTTACTGCAGCCTTGCTAACTAAATAACTATAAATGTATAAACATTTAATAATTACTTCATTGTCATGTTATTACAGAGAAAACAAGATTCAGACAAGGAACAACATTCCTTAGATAGGACTTCGTTCCAGAAAATGTATACATTTCCTACTAATAAATTTCACAATTTATAGCCCCATCTTTATGCCCAAAACGAATAGGTTTATAAAAATGTCTCTCAAATTTCTAATCAGTATTCTAGGGATAGTTGTAACTTTCAAGGATAAGATCCATTCTGACTCTAACAAATTCAAACATGCATGTAAAATTTTAATTGAATTAAAAAGTGCATTGCTCACTACATATGCGCCATAAGAATATACAATTACATAAACCCGCCGGAAGCTTTCTTTTCGTAGATGGTCCAGGCCTTAAGTTGACTCTGAATTCTGTGTTAAGCCCTGGTTCCTATTAGTCCCGTCATTTTCTTCCCTTGGAATTCAAGTTCCAGGAAGAAAGGAAGTTTTGTCTGGTTTTTCTCTCTGTTGTTTTCCTAGCATTCAGAATACGGCCAGCCATATAGCAGGTGCTCACTAAATACTTCTTGAATGAATGAATGCCATTTCCTCCAACCAAAGGATGAACATACATGTTACTGTATTGAAGCCCATACATGTTCCAAAAGGAAATCATTGTGAAATTAAAGAAACAAGAGAGATTTGTAAACAATGAATAAATTACCTTCTCAGGGGGTGCAGTTGCCACTAGAACCAGAAAAGAAAAAAGGACATTAGTAAAATTTAAAACAATCTACCACATAGTATTTTAAGTTTTAAAGTGCAATGGGAGTTCAATATGTCTCCAAAAGGATTAAGAATCAAACTAAGTCAAATGCAGACTTATGGTCGCTACCATTGTGGATGTTACACAAGCTGACTGGGGAAATGGTCAGTGCTATGGCATTCCTCAGTTACAGGAGGTCAGCTCACAGATGCAATGAAGTTCTTCCCATGCCTCTCATTAACTAAAAATGTTCAAGGAGGTAACATTTTCTAATACATCACTTTATGCCTAATCTCAATTCTGTAGAACATTCCATATTTTAGAAAACAAACATTTCCCTTAATTGGTTACACTTATCCTTAATATTATAGAATGTTTGAAATGCTTTCTGAGGTCAATGTTAAGAAAAGAATGCCACTATTTCAATGAGTCAAGAATAGGTGCTGCATTCTTGGTGCGTACTCATTTTTAATGAAGCTCTGTGAGCGTTTCCAGGAAGATACGCTAATGAAATTTCAGGGGGAAATCACAAGCCAGTAAGATCCAATGACAGATTAGCATCAATACGGTGAACAAATGACCTATTACACAATCATAAACATTATCTAGGGTGAGTGGTTATACCTTTATATTTTGAAAGGTGTGCTTTTCATAAATCATTCCTTATGCCTTAGGTCAGTGGTCGGCAAACTCATTAGTTAACAGAGCCAAATATCAACAGTACAACAACTGAAATTTCTTTTGAGAGCCAACTTTTTTAAACTTAAACATCTTCTAACGCCACTTCTTCAAAATAGACTCGCCCAGGCCATGTTATTTTGTGGAAGAGCCACACCCAAGGGGCCAAAGAGCCTCATATGGCTCGGGAGCCGCAGTTTGCTGACCACTGCCTTAGGTGAATAGTCACCAACATTTTTCTCATGAGTCAACGTCTCAGTAACATTAATATACAAGTTTGGTTGATGCATTAACTCCTAAAAGCAATCAGATACCAGACTGCTACCACTGCTGCAATATTCTTGTGATTGGAAAAACTCAGAACTAACATTCTGTCCTGCCTGACCCACCATTAAGGAAGTCTTTAGGCAGAGCCTGGGCCAGAGCCAATTTTCTCCTATTTACACAGAGGATGAGGACTTGCAAACACCTGGCCCTGACACCTCAAGTGTATAGGACAAAGTGGTCAACAATGTCAACTTCAAGTGAGGTCCCACTGCTCTGCCTGACCAAGAAAGAAGTGCAGCAAGACAAGGAGTGGAATGAGAGGCTAGAACACACGAAGGGCCAGAGCCCTGCAAAAAAGACATCTTGCCAAGCCCTCACATCTTCACTAACCTATGGCACCTTCTCTCCTTACAAAATCCATAAATGAGCACCCGGAATTCTGACTTAAGACTCAAGTTACAAAAGCCAACACCAGCTTTATTAGAGTCGATATATATTTATACAAAAGTACAATTTGTTTTCCTTCTATTGGGGGTGAGAATTTTTGTAGTAACAGAGATATTCAGAGTATTAGCTATGCTGGTTTATATTGAGAGACAGAGATAAAGCTAATCCTCCTTGTGAAAGCCAGGGAGATAGAGTCAGCTGTCTAGACCCCCTCTGGAGTATAAGGCCTAAACCACTTCCTTGAATAAGCACGTGCCCTGGCACCATCACCTGCTCTGTGCATGACAACTGGCAAGTCAGGTCCCCACTCCAGGCCTCAGGTTTCCCAGAATGTAAACCAAAGAAAAGATTGCACTAAGTGGTCTCCAAGATCCTTTCAATTGACCCTGTCCTTCCTCCCCATAACCTGGACTGCACCTGGAACTTTATCTCATGGAAGCTCCTTTGATGCTTTAACGTTAAGCCTGTGGGTTCCACTTTTTAAAGTAAATATTTATTAAACGACCCTCTAGACACAGGAATGAATTTGGGCTATTCCCTGAAGGATCTAAAGCACTCTCCAGGACTAAACACCAAGAGAAAGGGGCCCCAGACACAAGACTACGTCCTGAGATCACATTGGAATATTGTTACCTGCTAGTTCCATGTGACTCTAGAGCAGTGATTCTCAATCAGGAGTCATTCTCTTCCTCCCCGCCCCAATCCCATCCCACTCCAGGGACATCTAGAAATGTTCGGACACCTTTTTGGCTGAAAGAAGTAGAAGAGAGGTGCTACCAGCATCTTGAGGTCAGAGGCCAGGGCTGCTGCTAAAAATCCTACCATGCACAGAGAAGCCTCCACATCAAAGAGTTACCCACCCCCAATGTCAATAGTGCCAGGGCAGGAAACCCCTGCTCTGGGAGGGTACAGACAGGGAAACCAAAGCACAGACACACGAGACAGATGGCTAGGTCCACGACCCATTTCCACTCTCACCTTCGGGCTCCGCCACTCCTGGCCTGTGTTCCCGGGAGATAGTCAGGGCCTCCACTGGCTCTTCCTTGGCTGGGAGAGGTGGAGGATGAGTACTTTTAGCAACAGGTTGAGTGTTCTTTGGCTTGACAAATACAGGTCCTTTACCTACATGGTGATGGATTGGCCTGCGTCTATGAACGCCAGAAACCGTATAACCCATTCCACCAGGACAGATTTCCTTAAAAGCAGCTAGATTTGGGATGGGAAAATATTCCTTTTAAAAATCTAAAAGTGCAAACTGATACAGAGGAAAATATCTCTTAATAAATCATCACTAATATAGTTACATTTAAAATCTTCAAAAACAGATGCAAAATGCTTGAATTTCGGTTAAACTTGCATATTTACAGAAAAAAAAACCCAACCCTTCTTTTATTAAACATTTCTCCATCTGTTAATTTCTTATCCTACACAATCAGATCATATATATATATATATATATATATATATAGCACATAAGAGCATATATTTTATATATCATTTATATGTATCAGCAATAAATTGTTATATAATACTCTACACATCACATATATTACACATATTAAGTATATGTAATATATCAGGTTTATATGTATAAAAGACACTATATAAGATATATTTTATTGGAGATGTGTATGTAATATCAGCAAAAATTGGGCCTTTTTCCTTCTGCTATGGGTTAATTTCATTATTAACAAGAAACTCAGTAACATCTCTCTAAATTAGATGGGCAAAAATAAAAAGAATCACTATTCAGGGAAATGAGGGATTGACATCATCATAATTTGTGTCTAGTTGAGGAACCCAAAGGACTCAGCCAGAATGGAATGCATGAGCTGACATGGAGAGGTCAGTTAAAAAGGATTGAAGAGGGGAAGCATACTTGAAAAAAGAGTCTCAGGACAGTGGGGAGGAATCCAGTGATTTAAGACATGCTAAAGAGATGATAGGTAGGAATCAAGTTTAAAAAGGACATGCCACAGCCCGGCTGATGTGGCTCAGTAATTGAGCATTGACCTCTGAGCCTGGAGGTCACGGTTCAATTCCCAGTCAAAGCACATGCCTGGGTTGCAGGCTTGATCCCTAGTGATTCTCTCTCCCTTTCTTTCTGAAATCAATATTTTTTTTAAAAAAAAGGATATGCCACATTAGCATATACTTATATTCATGGGAAGGGATGATGCCTGAGCAAAAGCCTGACCAGGAGCAGATAGCTAAATTATCCAGAAGACAGGGGATATTCTGTGCCTAGAATCACTATCCTCCCCAGCAAAGTGGTTTTGTAGAGTTAAAAAAAAAAAAATAGACTGGGCACATGTGAGTTACTGACCTTCACTGTATAATCCCAAGGAACAGGTAAAAAAGAAATACTAGGGAGACAAGACAGTGTGGGGCCCAAGGAGGAAAATTCCAGCTAATCCCTTTGTTGTTGGTATCAGAGGCAAGTTACCAAATGTGGACACCAAGGAACTTATGGCCAACATCTTTCTTTCTACTTGTAAAATGTAAAGTAAAATCAGTCATTTAGTACTTCCACTGAACAAAAGATTCCCCACTGAATGAAATGGACTTAAAATAAGTTCCCAATGAAAAGGAACTCTAAAGCATGCTATAACATTATTTTAATAAGGATCACACATTGAGTGGTGGAATCTCATTCTTATGTTTAACTATGAAACAGTTCTTACTCCAAAGAATAGATGTTTCCAGAAGGAAACATGGTATTCTATCAAACAGCTAAAGTATTGATGACCTAAATATTATTTTTATGACAATCACCACATAACCAAATTGGCTAAGTGTAAAAGTTTATCTTTAACATTATTTCCAAGTTTAGCTGTTGTATTTTAGGGAGAAGTCTCCCGGCATGATACCATCTTGATTTATGTTTCATGTAAAGGTTACAAAGCTACCAAAATTGAACTTAAAAGAGAAATGTACCTATAAACTATAAAGATAATTTCTTTTTTATTATTACTTTTTAATAACGAGTGGATCAGGTCCTATATGAGAAAAATAGAACCTGTGGGAAATGTCTAGAATTATATGGTTTACCAAAATACCATCAGCATTACACTACCCTGTGCCTTACCAGTTCTTCCTGATCCTACCCAACACCAAAGTGGATCATAATATTTAAATTTACATTTAACCCTGTCTGCCACAGTATAAGTTATGGTTTTAAGATTGCAATGGCCCTGTGAAAATGTATGCATCTTCTTAAATATGCAACTGAGCAAACTTTTTATGTCCATCCCACACCAATGACATGGAGACCACTCCTTCTTTGACAATATCATGGCGCTCAGTATTTGCTCGGCATGTTTCTTTTTATTTCATTTTAACTCTGTTTGACCCTGAATGAGAAACTGGTGACTTCTTGGTAAAATTAAGGCCATGTATACTGATTTACTCTTTGGGGGCATTCGATAATTATGTACCAAACTGAAGGTTAAAGACTAATCAACTTCTTCATATTCAGCTCCCCCCTAGAAGTTCCTGGGGACTGTGGCAGGGTCTGCCCTTGAGTTACTGAAATTACCTCCGTTTCTAATTGGAGAAAGTAAACAATGTTCACAACAGAATCTGACAAGCACACCTTCCATAAATGAGTGAATGAGGCAACCCACACAAGGTCCAACTACTGTGCAAATGGTGAGCGGCCCATCGTTAGAAAAATGCATGGCCCAGCAGGGACTTCTGATCTCACTACCCTTTTAAACGGCAGCTTTCGAGTCCCAGAGTGATGATCAACTATAATGGCTCTTCTTGACATTCAAAAGGAAGCCCAATGTTACACATAATTGGAAATCTCTTTACATGTCATTTTTTTTTACAGTTCACCCTTCTATGTTCATGGTTTCCACAGAATTAACAAAAACACACTGTGTTATTAAAAAACTAAATTTAGAATCAGAGACAAAAAACAAGAATTCTAGCAGCCAGAGTTGTCCCATGTACTTGTGTGGCCAGGAATGAACGCGAGTGCGCAGCTGAGCATGTCTTACCTGTGCCTGGAAGGGGACATTTCTCACAGTGGGGGCCCCAGGCCTTGCCCACGCTACAACAGCAGAGCTGCTTGGTGAGGTGAACAGACAGAGGGTGCATGCACTGCCTTCCGGAACTGACAAGTCGGTAACAGGGCCCCTTCTCTTCCGAGATCACAGGGGTATCCGCTGAAGCAGAGAGACAAGGCCCCACGTCACCCAAGAAACAACAGAAACTAGGTGGACTTTTCACGTAACAGTAAAAACAACCGCAGAGTCTGGGTCAGAAACCACACTTCCGAATACGTCTGTCTAGATTTAGGACAGAGCCTTTCTTCACTTAGAGTCAGTTTCCCAAATGCGTTTTCCAGTTCAGTCCCTCCTCCCATTTTAGAGAAAGCATTAAATCAGGTATGTGGGCCTAAAAGTGGAAAGAAACAATTTCACCCAAAATCCACCTGCCCAAACAGACCTCATCACCTAATAGCAAGATCACTACACAGCGGTTGTTTTCTTGTAGATGGCCGTAACAGAGGTTGCTCTAGGGAAGAATTTGGTGAGCAACCAGGCATCATGGATGCTCACAATCTGAACACAGTGGATGCTGCAAGCCAGCTGCGGTTGCTCTCTTTGCTTAGAGGACAGTGAGAGCTTGCAGGGCCCCATCAGATTTCACCCTGGGAGAGCGAACAGGAAAGGGCAGCAGCAAACTCTCTGGCCTGCAGTGCCACCAGAGCCCCCCAGTCCAGCCCGACAGCAGATCAGGGAAGGAACAGAGGATGGGCTCAGCCCTGAAGAAAAACACTGCAACAGCCCACCAGCCTACATTCCTCCAATGCCTAAACCCTATTCCCGATGGTCCTTCTATTCTAAGTTTAATAGGTAAGACTTCTTGAATCTAACTGTTACACCCTCTGCTGGGGAGAGAGGGCACATATGATGGCTCAGTAGATGCTACAAAAAACATCCCAATTAAATCGAGATGCTATGTAGCAGAGTGAAAAGATCTACCACCTGCCAGCAATATAGCTTAAGGGAAGTCACCGTGACTGGTTAGGATGGTTACGTTTATGGTCATTTCAACTGGGCTACGCCATGGTACCCAAATGCTTTTTTTTTTTTTTTGTACATGAGATTAGCATTTAAAGTAGCAGACTTTCAGTAAAGCAGATTACTCTCCAGAATGTGGGTGGGCCTCATCCATATGAAAAGAAAAGATCTCCTCCCAAAAAAGAGAATTTTGCCAGCAGACGGCCGGGCCATCAAACTCAATGCCCACCATGTGCTGGGCAATACTACAGACTCTTCCAATGTTGGTAATATTATAGCGTTGCACAATAAATTCTGACTACACTTTCAAAGACATGATGCTCTAATATCAATTCAAATGTGAAGGATAATTACCATGAACTTGATCTAGGACCCTAAACGTGGAGGCACAGAACCCAGTTTTCAATCTCCAACGTCAGTTACTAGCTGTATGACCTAGAGAAGTTCCTTAGACTCTCCTAACTTCAGTCCCCCAATGTGTACAACGAGAACAACACCTATCTCATAAAGGTGCGAGGAAAATTAAAACAAAATGAGGTGCATCAACCTGATTGGCTTTGAAGGGAATTGTCCTTCATCTCATGACTTCCAGGGCTCTGGCAGAAGTTCCTGAGCACATCTTCTCTAGGACCCTTTATTTCTGTCCATGAGCACCAAGTCCGTGGCTCAGGAAGACTATGCAGCAGCAAAGCCCAGGCTCAGAATTTTTTTATCTGAACCTATAGACACACCCCCTGCAGCACTCATCCTGAAGTTCTTGAATTCTTGAAGAAAATTAGCTGCCGCTCAGGTCAGAAAGTTTTCCCACTCGAAATGCAAAAGGTTATTATACTTTTTCTTAGATTTGCTCTGACATGTCCTAAAATGTCACCTTTCCCCAGTCGTAGGTAGGGGCAGGCTTGGAGAATGCTGCTCCCGCATCCTGAGCTACACAGACAGAGAGGTGAGAGGCAGCCAGTGCCAGGACCCTCCCACTTCCCTTCTTGGAGCTTGGCTAAGTCAAGGGCAGAGAGCAGGGCAAGGAGAGAAAGAGAAATGGTTGCAACCTTTGGCTGGAGTCAAGGAATTCGGAGGGTGCATTTGGGAACAGGGAGAGCTTCCCACTGCTCCTCGGCTGCTGCCAAGTGCATTTCTTTGAGCTCACAGAGTCAGCCGCACCTTTTATGGCCTGGGTACGGCCTAAACTCATGCTGTCTGAGAAGATGTAGTCAATTTCCCGCAGTTGGCTTGCAGACTCTTATCCATGGCTGTTTCTATGTTCCTCAAGAAGGTATGTTCCAAATGTTAACCTAGTGTTTGTGTGTGTGTGTGTGTGTGTGGGTGTGTGTCCCCACTCTCTGCTACATCCCCATAACCATGGAGGGTACCATCTTGCCAATTTTTTTCCTTACTCTGTAATTATCACCTTTTTTCCTGATTCTTCTCATCTGTGTTCAGATTTTCCTTATCAATTTCGTCAAAATCTAGTTCACCAGCAAGTCCAACTGGATCAAACCAAGTCACAAACCCTGAAGGACTCTACAAATCTCTACGATGTTACACGTGGTAAATTCCGAGACAAGAGAAATAAATCTGCCCACTACATACTGGTACAGAGCCCAGGTTCTAACTTCAAACTCTAAACTGGAATATTTAACTAGCAACAAACATCTCCCAATAGTTATCATTTCAGCTGTTGTAGCTGAACCATAAAATTGAATTATTTTTTCAAATAAGAACGGATGGTGGTTTAATAAGTTCAGTATTATTTGGGCAATGACAGGGGGAAATAAATGCTAAGGAAATGTGTAAGTGTTTCAAAAATCTCATTGGCAGATTTCAACAATCTCACTAAAACCTGGATGTCTGCCCTTAACACTAGACATCCAATCTAGTCAAAGTTTAAAAAAACACTTCGCAACCAGTTCTCCAAGTTTACTCATCTGCAACCTCAAATGTAGTGATTTCAAACAAAACAAGTCAAATTATTTAAGAAAAAACATTCTCAACAAATTTTATATCCAAACTCTTAAAAATCTTTTACACTTAAATTATAAAGCTATTTAAAATACTGACTCATGTAATTCACATCAACCAGAAATTATCTCTAAATTTTCTGGATTGTCAACAATGTGATTTTTGGCCTGAAATTTCCAAAGTCTTGCGTCCATTTTCAAATATACCTCATATGGAAACATAACTTTACCACTGGATAAAACTCTCTATAACTGTCTGTCTGCTCGTGATCAGAATTATGTGAAAGAACATGGAAAAAAAGAACTTACGTGCAAAATTTCCTAATCTGCATTCGGCAGTTTTTAAAGGAAAATAGTAGTAATTAGTAACAATGTTCCCAAAGACTCAACAAACTCATCTAAAAGTAATGAATGAGCCTGTCATTTTTGTGAATGCACAATTGAAAACAAATAATGGATCATCATGAAGAACATGTTCTGACCAAATGGCAAGTCTAAAACTGGGGCCCAGAAGGGTGCAACTTAACATACACCAAAGCCACATTAAAAACAGATAAATAGAACCAAACTTTGTAGGACAGAAAATAATACAAAATTGTTCTTAAAATTATCCTAATAGTTTTTTGCCTTATGTTAGTTTAAAATGTTTAAACTTCAGTTGTATGCGGCTTTGAAAAATCTGCATTGCTTACCTATGTTGTAATAATGAGCATGAGAACATTTTAAAAAGATAACCTTTAAAAACCTGCATTTGAGAATTTTGTGCCTAAAATGCCTGCCTCTCTAATTGTCAGGTGATGCAGTGATTACACCGGATTCTATTTCATGGTAAGAGAGTTTTCAGAGAAACTATATTTTCTGTCCAACATTAGCATATGTGGTTTGATGGAGGATTTTTACCCACACCAGATACAAGAGGAAATCTTAGAGACAATATTTATTAGGCAAAAGAGTATGCCTTCGGGGATGTATTTTGGTGGCTTTTGAGGACAACGGAATAGAATATTATCCAAAACTATTTCCCAGACGCTCCAACTAAGAAAGTACAGTGAAACCTCATTAAATCAAACACTAGTGACTCAGAATTTGGACTAATTAAAAACAGAAGCTGGGAGAAAGTTGAACTCGGCCTAAATAATGCTTAAAATACTCGTGAAGGAAAAAACGTTTCATCTCTCAGGTATGCTCACTGTAATGAGCTCTCTTCTCTTCATCAGCTCCATTTCCTCAGCATGCCTGCTCTCTACCTTGACTTTTGGCTATTACATTTTTCTGAATGCAATAAAAATGCATTTTTAGTTCTGTAACATAGGCCTATTGTAATATGTCAGCCCCGCTTCCTCCCACTGGTGATTTTAATGAGGTTTTTCCTGCATTTGTACAATATTCAGTTAGCCGCTGAGCATTTATCTTATTTTGCATAACCTCCCACCCCAACCCCTGATCCAAAATGAGAATAAAAAGTGATCATTACTTACGAACACAAGTTGTAAAGGTAGGATCCGGCCCAAATCCCATTTTGCAGGTACATCTATAGCTGCCCATGGTATTCAAACACTCACCATTGGGGCACACACCTTGCAGCTGGCATTCATTAATGTCTGAAGGAAAACACAACTCTTTTAGAAGGAGCATTCATCTCCTGCTGGACAGATTCTGGCTATAAATTGCATTCACTTTCTTTTTTCATCATAATCTCTTGTATATATATGCATAATATGCAAAGCATCCCCTTGGGAATTCGACCAACTGCAAGTTAGATCGCTTGCTATGACATGTGCTGACCACAAGGGGTGGCGCGGAACAAAGGAAGGCCCCAGCTAGCAGCCAGCAGCTGGGGAAAAGAGGCCCCAGTCAGCAGTTGGCAGCCGAGAAAGGGAGGCCCCAGCCTGGCAGCCAGCAGCTTCTAGGGACCCTACCAGTGTACAAATTTCATGCACTGGGCCTCTAGTAGTAAATAAAGATCTTTTAAATAATATTTTTTTTATTAATTTCAGAGAGGAAGGGAGAGGGAAAGAGGGAAAGAGAGATAAAAACATCAATAATGAGAACGAATCATTGATAGAGATAATTTTGTTCAAGATCATATTTTTTTTAATAATTAAGGGGGAGTGGGGAAATTTAATGGGAAAACTATCCCACTACAATCCTGTTTTGGTCTATGCAAGATGCTAAATTGTTAGCTCAAACAAGTCACTTAATTTCTGTCGATCTAGGGTTTCTCTCTTGTAACACAAAAGGGCTGAGACAGATAATCCTCATGATTACTTCTCACTTAAATATTCTTGACTTCAAAATAATCTGCCAGTTGCCAAGGTGGGAAAAAAAAATGTGACATTTATGGATAATATACTGTAAATCATGTAAGTGCCCTGATGGGAAATAAACACACTTTTATGTATCCTGTGTGTTTAATCATTTACTGTCTTCTTAGTGACGCAAGTTCATACAGGAAATGAGACATGTCCCGTAATCAACAGGAATTAGGCCCAAGGTGAGAACAGCACATGAAGGTCTCTGTGCTGTGTGAAAATATGAAGCTTTCTGGTGATGCCTCTGTGAGCATATTCAGTGTTTGCTGATGGAAAGACATTCCATCAAATAATTTAGCCATGTAACTTCTCCTTAAAAGCAGAAAGAAATACCTCTGGAGGTAAATTCTTTCCCTAGCCAGACAAACCTTTTGGCTCTTGAATAGGGATCTCTTTCTTTAGCTAACTAACAGAGAAATTCGTTCTCTAAAAGGAGAATGAATTATGTATTTCTTAAACTTCCACAGAAGCAGCTGCACATTGGACACACATACCCTTGAAGTCACTCAACAATATTCCACAGGGTACATACCTGCTTGGATATTATTAAGGGAATCAAATTTTAGATCTAGGGTCTTTCTATTTTCCTTTTCTAAGTGATTAACTTAAGAACACATCTGCCCACCTTCCTCTCCTGTCTCTCCCTTAACTCCGTGCCTTCTTCCTCCTTACAAAGTCAAGTCATCTCTTGCCCATTTGTAATTTCTTTCTAGGTTTTCTAGGTGCATTGCCTCACAGTGTCAAATTCCCAAAGGCACCAAACAAAAGAACAGTTAACAAATATCTCTCTCTAGAGGGAGAGCCACAGAAAAAGTAGTACATCCAATTTGTTTCATTAAAAGGCCTGGCTGAATGGCCCAGTGACTGAGCATCAACCTATGATCCAGGAGGTCATGGTTTGATTCCTGGTCAGGGCACATGCCTGGATCCCCAGTATGGGGAGTACAGGAGGCAGCCGATCAATGACTCTCTCTCTCTCATCACTTATGTTTCTATCTCTTTCTCCTTCTCCCTTCTTCTCTGAAATCAATAAAAATACGTTTAAAAAAAAAAGAACAAGGCAGTGGTCTGGCTTTGCCAATTAGGTTTACAAATTACAGCAGACATAATTTGTAAACCGAATAAGCCAACTCTGCAGCTCTGAGGCTTTGATAAAAATATGTTTAAAGCACATATCTAATATAAATACACTGTGCATAAATCTACTGTGTCCATTTAATTTTTTAAGGGAAAAATGTAAATGTCAGTTTAAAAAATGTTAAGTTTTTCAAAATTACTGTAGGAGATAAGTGAGAGAGAAAAAATATTTGAAGGGCAGCATTCTACAGCAATTTTACCCAAAGTAGTTTACACAAACTACTTTGTTAGGATTCTGCTAAAGGAAGGGTTCTGTGGCAAAATATGTTTGAGAAACACTGCGTATTCTACAAACACAAGCATGTGGACTCCTGTTTTTGTTGTTGTTTTTTAACTTGGTATGTTCCACACACTTGGCAATGGAACCCATTTTTTGCCCACCATCTATCCACATCCCTAAAATGTTGCTCTCTGGGGCTGGCCCTGCAACTACTATACAGGTCTCTTCATGGTAATATTTCCTTTGACCATTAACCAGAGCCTCCCTACTGACCAGTAACTGTTCCATTATCATAAAATGATAGATTCCGTCATAAGAGGAAGTAAACCATTGTGAGAGCAACTCCGTGCCTTCTACTTCTTCTCTCTTCAGGAAAACACGACAAAAGAATGATCAGAACCCAGAGACCAGCTGTATTTATTTCTTGATACATGTGTACTACACATGGAAGATGCTAATGGCACACACCATCTCTGTTGGTCTTGGATTTCTGACTCTAGTCTACAAATACTGCATTAATTTCTCCTTGAAACATTCACAGTAACATGAATCTTTCATGGCTTCTCCCATTGATTTCACAGCCCCCAGAGATGAAGGTCAAAGAGCTATTGGGGAATATAATGTGCTAATGACTCACTTCACCACTATCCTTCCTGAAGAACAGTGAATAAAATAAACAGACGTTTCCTTTTTGAATCCCATTCCAGTGATGTGAGCTGAGTAAGAGGACACGTCAGAAAGTGATTCTAAAATACAGAGGAATGGGTCCCAAATTGATTTTTTAAATGTTGAAATATGGTCCACAGGTCCAGATCAGAACTGTTTAAATTCTAACTGAAAGGAATGTGCCTATTTAAACTAGAAATGGCAGCAGGAGTTGCGAGAAGATGCCTTCAACGGTAAAATAGCCCCTTCAAACAGGAGAAAAGTCTATTAATTCCCTCTTAGCCACTGACCATTGTAAAGCATGATTCGACCTCACATTTAGTATCCCACAGTTTCTGGGATTAAATCACTACATACAGCAGAGCAGTGTTTGAATCTCCATCCAGTAGGCTAAGTAAAAAGAACTTTAAGTATTTTTAAGTGTCTTGAAGAAATAAATGAAAGAGCCTGGTTGACTCCAGTCTTACTTTATACCTATTGATGTTCTACTATCATTTCCCAAATACATAGCAAGAACAATGGATTCTAAGTTTCGTCTTTACACCTACATTACTCTCAAACACATTCCCTATTTTATATTCCGTATTCCTGAGAAAGAAACAAACATCACAGCAATGGATTCCCCATTGATAATGGAACTGAAAGGAAATTTAGAGACAGAAATGTGAAGGGATTCAGAACAGGCCTCCCCAGCAATGTGCCACTTTGGCAAGTGAATTCGTTTAAGGTGAAGCCATATTTAATATAAAATAACTGGGGAAAGCCTCAATAGAAATGTCTAAGGCAGGAGTGGGGAACCTTTCTTTCTGCCAAGGGCCATTTGGATATTTATAACATCATTCCCAGGCCACACAAAATTATCAACTTAAAAATTAGGTTGCTATGAAAAAAGCTCCTAGATTTATTGAATTCCGAGTCCTGCCTGCGGTTGCGTTGGCAGGGCCAGACCGAATGATACAGCAGGGCAGGCGTTCCCCACCCCTGGTCTAGGGCCTTGGAGAAGGAAAACATACTGTTTCACCGTCCCTTGTGTGCTTTCCAATTTGTAAAGAGAAGGACGTCAGGAAGGAGGAGAGGGACATGGTCAGTGGGCACTCTACTGAGAGTGGGAAAGGAAATGGTGCATCCTCTTCTAAAGGAAATTGGCACAGGATGAAGCGAAGCTTGGAAAACTGCACAGTCATAGGGTCCCATAAAGGTACTGAGCATAGTCATAGGGTCACTTAAAGGTTCATGGTCACGCCCTGACAGCATTCTCTATAACAGGGAAAAACAGAAACCAGTCTGAAATCCAACTTTAGGGGAATGGGGAAATGCATTAAACATAACTGGGATCCCATGGCAACGTTACAGCAATTTTGAAGATCATGTAACAACATCAGAAAGTATAATATATAAAGTAAAAAATAGTTTCCACAGTTGTCCATGAAATTTCAAGTGTGTGTGTGTGTGTGTGTGTGTGTGTGAGAGAGAGAGAGAGAGAGAGAGAGAGGGAGAGAGAGAGAGATTGGCAGGAAATCTAGCAAAATGTATCAATTTTGTAGGAGATGATGGAAATTTTCATGTTTCCTCTTTATATGTTTCTCTCATTTCTAACTTTTAAGCAACAGGTAAGAATTTTATAAATAGAAAAGACAGTGTGATTTTTAAAGAAATGTGCTTTTTAAATCGCATCTGTGATTTTTCTCACTAAATGGGAACTTCCTTCTGAAATTGTACAGTATTTAATTCAGTTCATAAAGTACTCAGGACATGCCACCTTGGTTTTCTAACTGTGTGAGGACAGCGATCTTCATAAGGGTAAGAATTCTATTACACTAGACTGCTCAGAGTGTCCCTACTTAAGGCATCATTAAATGTCTGTAACATGAATGAATGGCAGGTAGTCAATAAATTTATGCTGATAGATTGTTTACTTACAACAGATAAAGAAACTACCTGTAGATAACAGATGGTATAATTTTAAGCTTTTTCCTGAAAAGCTTTTAGATATGCTCAAAAAAGAAGAGTTTTCAATATATACACATTAGCTTAATGCCATATTCCAAATTTTTCATATTTGAGGAAAAACATGATTCTTCAGACTGACAATGTACTATCTACTGTGTAAAATCCAGATAAATCCATGTGGAGACACAGCATGATAAAACGAGAGAAAAGACAGATTATCTACAAAGAAAGTATAAAAGGTAGAAAAGTGACATTGGTATAACAATCAAAATTATTATTGAAAAACTGTTAACCTAGAATTGTATACCTAACTAGTCTCATAAAATGAGTTCAAAATAAAGAGTTTTCAGACATATAAAGGAGTTTTCAGACATATAAAATTCACACTTCTCAGCTAGTCTCATTGAAAGAAATGTTAAAGAATCTAATCTAAAAAAATATATAGTTAGCAAATAAAAATACAGGACACTGCGTTAAATTTGAATTTCAGGTACACAACGAATGCATTTTAGTATAAGTATGCTCCCTAATTATCTACTGTTTATTTGAAATTCAAATTTAACTTGCTTTCCTGTATTTTATCTTGCAAAAGAAAACAAGAACCCAGAAAGAAAATGTAAGATGTAAGAAACCATGCTGAGTGCAGAAAATGATAAAATGTCAGTAAGTTCATATACCTAACAACTGTATAGGGGGTGGGGAGGGAACCCTTTCTATATTTACATTATACCTTCAAAAATAATTATGAAATGATGACTCTTATCTAAGGCACAAATCAATTTTCTTTTAAATATGCCAGTTGTCATAAATGGTCTTTGAACATTTCCATGTTAAAAGAAGTGCCACTGTTTTCCCAGCATGCATCACAAAGCCTGTTCTATCTGTTGTACACGGTGCATGCAATCAATCATAGGAGCCTTTTCTTAAAGTTACAAAGCACTCCATCTTACCATGCCTGTCTGTAGTAACCCAGCACATGCCATAGCCAGTGGACGGCAAACTGTGGTTCACTAGCCACATGCAGCTTGCGAGCCGCGGTTTGCCACTCAGTTGACTGATGAGTTTGCCGACCACTGACCTAGACTCTCAATTCCAATAATTACAGGCTGTGTTGTTCCTTGTGATTAAGCCCCTATCATGGTCGGCAAACTCATTAGTCAACAGAGTGGCAAACCGCAGCTTGAGAGCCGCATGTGGCTAGTGAGCCACAGTTTGCCATTCACTGGCATAGGCCACCTTCTCTTCTCCAGCCAAGTAGGTTTTCTTGAGCGACTCACCTGCACTTTCTAGTCTTTTCAAGACACACGAAGACCAGCCTTCATATGCTCACCCTTCTGCAGTCACAATCAATTTTTCAGGGAATCATTAAGAAGTCTGAAATGCAAGCTCAAACCCAGGCAAGCTCCTCATAACCAAAGTGTCCCATGAATGGCTTACTTATATGGAATGTCAATCAAGACTAGGGAGTCTCATTTCATGGCCCAGAGATATGCCCTTGAAAACAACGTGCGTTATCTTTCCTATGGGCCCAATAAAATTCAATTTCAGATGCACTTGAAAGGAGCCCTACAGTAAAAGTTGTGATGATGAGTATTATTGTGCCCACTGTATCTGTCTTGTAAATGTGTTATATTGGCGCATAATAACCAGTGCAATAAAGTGACGCCCAAAGAAAGCTACGTGGACAGCTCTCTCATATTTGCTTTCACGGCTCCCCTGGAGCCAGCTAAAACCCAGCTAGTTGGGACAGTGAATAAAGTAAATTACATGCTGCTGACTCAAAGTGATTTAATTATACTAAATCCGAGGTCAGGAACGATGTCTTATTCATCAGTCATTGCATATCCTTGGTCTGCAGCTCAGGAGCCCCGTGCCAATTAACGATGGTGTGGTACTGAGTCTTTTTAAAAGCTCTCAAGATTACCTATGAAAATGGAATATGCATACACTGGACTATATAAGTGTAGACGCCATCTAGTTGTTTATTTTGGCATTGCCCACAGCACCTGGACACATACAAAAATGTAGAAAATAATACTATGCTGATTTTATACCTAAACAGTCCTGCCTCATGTAAGTGATTTCAGTAAATCAAAAAAGAGATAATTGCTTTTAATAAAAGATTTTACTAAATAGATCAAGCCCCGAGTACTTTCAGAAATAAATTCTGCTTTTAAAACTTAGGTATACACCTAATTTAATAACTCGTCTCACACCAAAGTTACAGATAAAAGAGAGTATTCAGAATTCGGGGCGAAACTTAATCTTTCAAGTAAAGCAGTATCAGCGTACGAGGTTCCTGTTGTCATCATTGCCATGATATGAAATTTCACTTAATTCTCATTCAATATCAGACCTGTAGCATAGTCACAAAATGACAAATGCTCTCTCGATCCACAAGGAAATAGAACTGCATTGTTTGTTATGAGAAACAAAGCAAATGATAACAACTCCAAAATGTCGAGGGCAGGTTTGAGAGCTCCATGTGTGTATATGTAATAAATCATTCCTCTGAAAAGATAATTGCAGTACCACTAGAGAGAAGAAAAAAAAGAAAGAAAGAAAGAAAGAAAAAAAACACCCGACTAGGAGGGCAATTATTTGAAAGCTCCTCAAATTAACTCGGGCACAGTTGGCTCTTTGTTACTGGGCACATATTAGTGAAAGTTGTATCATTGGAGCAAATAATGTCATTCTGGGTATTAATCACTTTAATTTTCAATGTGCTTGGTAAGCTGAGAAGAGGTGAGGCTGCAGGAACAATGTGGAATGCAGATGTAATTAGACGCTGAATGGGCTTCTTTTGAAAACTGCAGGATAACAGAACCGAAAAGCTTCGAGGCTCAAGGAAAACGGAGGGCATGGGTGTAACGTGAGAAAGTTCTGTTTCATTTCACTGACCAATCATATCACACAGGGAGTGAAAGTAAGCCCTTCTTTCAGAAACAATTTTAACAGATTAGGGGGAATGAAATCATAATATTTTAGGAGTCAATCTTCTAGTGTAATTTAGCGGTGGCTTCTCGAGGCACTGTGAAATAGAGTTTTCTGTGATACTTAAGTCTGGAATCTGTGCCAAAAGTATAACACTGTCTTTGCAAATGCCCTCCTGAGACAAACATAAGCTGGGATTTGGTGTTACTGACCATCAGTGCAAATGGCTGTTTGATATGCTCAGGGTGAACAGAACTTGCTAAGGGCCCTGCATACCAGCCACACCAGGAGAGGGGGAAGAGCCCTCAAGCAAGTTCTGTGGAAAAGATTCTCCATTCTGATGTGTGAAATGAGGTAGCAAATGCTACTTGCAAATTTTCACTTCCACTTCGACTGTATTTTGATAACCATGAACTCTTATAACCTTGAACCAGCCAGTAGAAGAAATATCAGATGATCATCCTCTGTTATTAAACAAAACCTTATAAATGTGAACTGCTTTGACTTCTATTACGTTCAGCACACGTGGCGTATCTTCTGTTTCAATTAGTATTCACATCATATTTTACAGTATATATGTATACCTGGTAAAGGGGGCCATATTGCACACAGAAACAATTGGAAGTTTAATCCTGGCTGGGCTTCTTTTCATGTGTGTGACCTTAAGAAAGTTACTCTCTCTATGCTTCAGTTTCTAATTGGGATTAATAATGTCTAAATCCTATCCCACCCCCAAATCATTCCTATTTTCCCACATTTAACACTGAGAAGTTAGGAGCATCTGTCACTCTTGAGCCTTCCTAATAACCAGCCATTAGAAGACAGGCTTAATCACAGAGGAGGCTTCAGGAAATGACATGTCGAGGGGCTGAAACTTGTGTGACACACCAAGATGTCGCTTCTTTCTTCTTATGCACAACCTCTGCCCCAGGAGACAGAGTAATGAGAGCATCAGAGAACTGGAGTGTCCCCAAGAGCAATCTAACCTCAGGTGCTGCACAGGATAGAAATTCCAGCATCCTGGCCGATGGTTAAGGATCTGTTGGGTCACGTCTATGCGTAGGAAGCTCAGTACTTCCAAAGGCATTTCAGTACAATGCTGGGGAATGCTATTCCATAGCAGTGATGACTTGCAGTTCTAAATATGCCTCCTTGTTGCTCCATTCTATTGACTTTGGCTCTTGAAGCAACTCATGAAAGTCTTGTTTGTAAGACAGCTAATCAAACATTTAAAGGCGCATTTACAAAGATTTAAGGCATGTTTATAAATCAGCCGTTATATTTGTCTTTGGTCTGCGCTTCTCCACACTAAACACTCTCAGGTTTTGAAGCCCTTCATAAGCTTGGTTGACCTTATTAGCCAAAAAATAATGAACATGAATACATGAACACCCAAACCCCAAATTCGGTCTGACTGACAGAATGCAAGGTCATTACTTCCAATGCCCTGTTCATTCTGCTTCTACTAATGCATCCTAAGAGAGAGTTGGGCTTTTAATAGAGATTTTTATCCAAATCTGTGAAATTATAACTTGGTTTACACTATAGTATATGCATTTAGTAATCTATTCATTTATTTAACCTACTCATTCGTCCTTCCACTTAATTCCATCTTTCATCCATTTAATGCAATAATGTTGATTAATCCACTATTCCTGTGTCACTGAGGTTTGCAGACACAGGAATAGTGGATTAATCAACATTATATAAGGGGATATTAATTAGGAGCATTAAGTGTACATCCTACAAAATAACAAACAGAATGTGTTATCCTAAATGGGTACTAAACACAGTATTGGAACCCCTGAGTTACAACCTCAGCTCTATGTAGTTAGCCACAGGAAAGCCGCTTAACCAGCCTGAGCTTCAATGCCTTCGTTTGCAAAGTGTTGGCGCTGGGCTAACTGACCTCTGAGGCTCCCCCTGCTTGTACCACTCTGCTGCGGATTCAAAATAAACTGAGCAAAAGCACTCAGGACCTGTCACATGTAATTACCTAGTTTTACCTACCACCTGGCTCATGTGTGTTCACTTTGATGTTTAACACCTGGACACATCAAGGTGGCCAGCAACACTCTGTGAGCAAAAAGGGAACCCTGCTGCCCGATCATGTGTCAGCAAAGAACTAGTACTGCTAGGTACATGCATGTTGTCATGTGTACACATGCATATGCTCATGTGTACACACACATGCACCCATGCATGGATGGAAGGTGACTAGCATGGAGATCCCTAAGCAATCCATAATGTAATCCAATCTCCTGTGGATTTCATTACAAATTAATAGAAGGAAAGAAAGTTCCATAAAGTTTACATGATAGTGAATCCATTCTAGCGACCGTATACTACACCCCTGTATTTCCGCATAGCTACATGGAGTGAGCAAGAGGTGAGTCACCGTATGACCTCACCTGCTGGGCTAATGAGCAAAGCGTGGCCAAACAACTCAGGTTTCTAAAAGCCAAAACAATCGTGCGTCCATCCCAATGAATTCTGTTAACCTTACCTTGACAAAAGGTGTTGTTAACCCTCTTATAGCCTTGGAGACATTCCATCATTTGGTTATATCCATGATAAGCTGTAAGGGAAGAAATAATTCTTTGTTAGGTGCTTAGTTTTGATTCTTACAATCCTAAACTATTAAATGTGATAACCAGAGCCATTTTAGGCATTTAGTGGTCCTACTCATTACTAAGATACCAATTCAATGAGTACCAATTTATTTCACATTATCCTAGTTGTCGGTATACTTCATATTTTGCATTAGACATAGTCCCAATTATTTGTCAGTAAATGCTGATTATGTTAAATGGGAGAATCATAAGACTTTTATATTTTATTCCAGTTATTCCTTATTTATATTACAAAGGATCGCTTCCTCCCCAACGATCGCTACTTGAATTTTCTTATTGTGGGTTGGGGTGACTACAAGCTGGTCTTCCTGGGACACTCCTGAGTTATGATGTTCCAGCCAAGTTCATGAACAGCACTCCATTTCACTCTCAAAAGTGTCCCAGTTTACACAATGCATCGTCTGCTCGCCACCTTAATTGCATGATCGTGTATTCTAGTTATGAGCTCATTCTTACTAATGTGAATTCTGGAGAGAATTAGGAGATGAGGAGAAGAAGCTGTGATCAGTTGTATGGACTTATCACTCGGCAAACTCATCAGCGGTATGAATGCTGCAGTCACCAATGTACCAAAACCCTATTCACTGAAATCTGACACTGTAAAGTGAAACCAGAGTTGAAACAGCATAATTTCTGGAACCACAGAGACCTAGGTTCTCCCCAGCAATACTCTGCGACCTTGGGACACAATGCTTCCTGGGCCTCAAATGGCAACTCCGGCAATGCAGTATCACCTCTACCGACCGTGGCGGGGCTGCTGTGGAGTTTAGAGATAATGTACGCAAATGCCGGCAACAGGGCCTGATAAGACACATGTCAATGACACATGCCACTGTTATTTCCTGAAATAAAATTGTCTTTATTTAAAAGATAATGAACCATACAAAATGCGCCGTAATCAAAATAGGTTAGACTACTAAAAAGACCTGCAGAGTAAGTGAAATAAGTCAGTCAGAGAAAGATAATTATCACATCATCTCATTCATTTGTGGAATATAATGAACGACATAAATTGATGAACAAAAACAGATCCAGAGACAGAGAAACATCAATCAGACCATCAAACCTCAGAGGGAAGAGAATTGGGGGTGGGGGGAAAGAGATCAATCAAAGGACTGTATGCATACATATAAGCCTAACCAATGGACACAGACAACAGGGGGGTTAGGGCATGAGTGAGGGGGATAAGAGTGATATTGGGGGAATAAGAACACATATGTAACATCTTAATCAATAAGGAAATTATATATATATATATATATATATATATATATATATATATAGAGAGAGAGAGAGAGAGAGAGAGAGAGATTGTGCTGCAGAAGGAGTAAAAAAGGAAAGCTGAAGTAAAAAATAAATCGTATCGAAAATAAAATTATTTTGCATTCTCTGCACTAATGGAGCAGGGTATGTACTAGTGTTGTTTCTCTCCTCCTCCATTTCTTTTCTTTTTTTTAATATATTTTATTGATTTTTTACTGTGAGGAAGAGAGATAGAGAGCTAGAAACGTCGATGATAGAGAAACATCGACCAGCTGCCTCTTGCACACCCCCTACTGGGGATGTGCCCGCAACTCAGGTACATGCCCTTGACCGGAATCGAACCCGGGACCTTTCAGTCCTCAGACCGACGCTCTACCACTGAGCCAAACCGGTTTCAGCTCTCCTCCTTCATTTCTTTCTTTGCCATATTTCCCCTATATTCATATCCTTCAAATGCTAGAAAATGGATAGAGGGAGGAATCTGAGATTAGTGAGTTAAAGGGAGAGGTGGACATGGGGGGGGGGGGGGGCGGTTCCCGTTCACCTCCTTCACTGAGTGCCTAGTCTTCTCCCATACAGCAAAGCCTTCTGGAGCAGACTGCCCACAGAGATCCTGGGCGCTCTGTCTATGAACCGCTCAAAGGCAAAAGAGAGGCAAAGGCAGGGGGCGGAGCAAAGGATCTCCTGCAGTCTTCCTAAGCTTAGGATTCAGTGTTCATTTTCTTCTAATTAATATTGCACTTAAGGGACAAGTGACTTGCTCATGCTAAGTGCATTTTTTAATGGATTACAGACTATTTAATGAAATCATCTGCAGATTTAAAATTTCACAGTAAAAAACTGATCCACAGTGAAAGGTATTTCTGTGTGTGGCTAAACAAAAACTCCAAACATTAAATAAAAGCCACTTGAGAACTGACGTCTGGACTATTTTGAGTGAAAAAATAAAAAGACATGGAACACAAAACCATAGCATGTAAAGCCAAGGAAAGTCTGTTCTCTTCCAAACGGAGTATGATTTAGCGGTAGTACCAAGCAAGGAAAGGAAAGTTTGTTTATGCATGACACAGGAAGAATGTGACCCCCAGTGTGTTTCCTGGAGTGAGTCACTTAGGCACAAATGAAGTAAATGTCAAGATGCAAATGTTTACTTCATTCATAATCCACACCGTCCATCCCCAAGTGAACCAATCTCTTTAAGTTTATACATTAAATGAGTCAGCATATGAATTTATTTCATCAGCCTTTAGTTAAGAGTGTTAGCACTTTGTACTTTCACATTCTATCTAAATTATCATCAACATGAAAATATAGAGCTATCAAAACCATATAAAGTAGATGAATTTATACCCAGGTGGCACAATTCTAGGTAAGAAAGATAAAAGGTCAGGAGTGGAAGTTAGGGATTAAAAAGCAAAAAACAAACGAACAAAAGCCTATGATTCCCGTTACCCTTGTCTTGCAACTCTGGGTTGTGGGAAAAAGAGAGAAAAGAGAAGAAACTAAACGAGAGAGAGAGAGAGAGAGAGAGAGAGAGAGAGAGAGAGAGAGAGAGAGAGAGAGGGAGGGAGGGAACGGGGAGGGGGGGAGAGGAAGGAAGATATGAGAATAAGTATAAGATGAAAGAAAAGTATTGGAGAAGAAAAACTTGGCCACAAAACAAAGTTGTAAGAACTGGGTTTGTCTTTCTTTAGTCCTTAAACCTAGCCGCAGGAAATATACCCCCCTCCACAACATTCCTACAAACACACACAGTCAATGAAGGGTAGGCAGTTAAAACAAAAAGCAATTATTTTTTCAACATTTTAGATACAGACTCTCATTTTCCTGACCTATGAACTCAATAGCAAATGAGAAGAAGTAGGAGTCTAACACAGGTTCTACCTAACTTCAAACTCCAGGCTCTTGAAAATCATATTAACTGTCTTCTAGATGCCCCTTCCATCAGGTTCCCAACATAATTCCAGGCAAATGAATCTTCCAGTGAAGAGGGACCATCACATTCAACCCACTTGCTGGAAATCCTCATAGTCCTTCATTTTCAAATCAGCCTAGAAAGTCCCCTGGGGACATCCTTGCAGTGCTCAGTGTTCTTATTCATGTGACCTTTCCCCTAAATAAAGGTTATTAGAAACCTTAGTGGCTATTTCCACAAATTGGTCCTCTAAAAGAAGGCAGTAATACCACCAAAACAGTGATACTGAGTGAAAATTAACTTCAGGAGACTTAGAAAACACACAAGTTTAAGAGATAAGGAAGTCTAAATGAGAGACGATTATTTAAAACAAATAACTATGATGGGAGAATAGTTTATAAGACAGACATAAGGAGCCACAGTGATTTCAAGGTGGCAGATTCTAGACTTAACAGAGAGGTTTGAAAGCATTTGAGAATATCAACCAAATCAAATAAAAATCACTCAATGGAAGCAAATGAGAAATTCCTTGCAGTGTAAAACATTTTTTTTTTTAAAAATCCTATAAAACTCTTCAGTTATACAAAGCAAAAAAAGATGACTGAGGAAAGTATCACTCCCTTCCTTGGCAAAAACGTGAGGAATAAGTGGAAAAACACTCCACTTAAAACAAGTTACCTTTGTTTTTCTATATTAAAAAAAAAGTATTAGCAATCAGTTTTCCAGAATTAATGCTACATACAGAAACTAAAAAACAAAAACTATATTTGAGAAAAAGGAAACAGAAAGATGTGGTTCTGGACTTATTCCAATCAATAGGTTCTAAAGAACAGATTTTATAGAATAATCAAAGCATGAGTGTTAATACCATGTGACCTAAAACTGCGATAGTACAGAAGCATGAATAGAAAAGGGGAGGGTACTGGGGCCCAGTTACTATAAATTTATTTTTTACAAATCAGCAACAATCATCTCTTCATCTGAGCTTAAGTGAGTTTTGAAAAGTTATGGTATAACAAAAACTACAACAGAAGTTGTGGCTGTTAATAAAAATTTCATTTAAGAAACTTAACCTAAGAAATCACAACTGCGCTGACTTTTTATAGCATTTGAAACATGTAATTATCATCGTAAAAGCTATCGGGTTTTCTCTTCACCTGAGAAAATAGAGACTGTTTTATTTTAGCATATTATCCCTTAAAAGACTTTTTTTAAAAATATGTAATCTGACTGAAGAAGGCAACTCATAATTGTACTTATTAAAAAAAACAAACAAAAAAAAAAAACAGAATGGGGCCAGAAAGTTGTGGCTCAGATGGCTGAACATCCACCTGTGAACCAGGAGGTTGTGGTTTAATTCCTGGTCAGAGCACATGCCTGTATTGTGGCTTAATCGCCAATAGGGGGCGTGCATTGATGTTCCTATCTATCGCTCCCTCTCCCTTCCTCTCTGAAGTCAATAAAAATATATTTTTAAAAACACAGAATGGATATAAAAATTTTCTCAGATCTGTAAGGTTTCTGGAAGTGCAAATTTTTGCACGATGTTCTGCAATTCAACAAGAGTTCTTTGAAAGTCGAATGTCCCACCATTAAAACAGTGATCGTAAGGAAACAGATGTGCTACATTAACCTGCAAAGGAAAGGTGACATGTCACTTACATGGCTTCTTGGGGCATTTCTGGCATTTGTGGAAGCCCCAGGAGGTGCCCACGGTTCCACAGCAGTCCTCCTGCTTCGAGAGGCCGGGGAGCGCTTTGCCACACTGCAATGACGGGGTGGGAAACACGCAGGTTAGTTGAGTGCAGGACACCCGCTCCAGAGCACGGCTGAGCTTCAGCCACATCATAAAACAGTCACGTTGTTATCAACGAAATTAGAGAGGGGGAAATACCTCAAAAACTTCCAAACAGAACACCATGACGGAATCAAGACCACACGGAAGTGAACAGGCATATTTTCTATCTAGAGCTTCCTGGCATTGCTAGTCTTATGAGAATCTGTCACTGTTCAGAGTGCTGGATAAAACTTAGGATTCCGAGCCCCTCTTTCTCTTAATAGAACCTGAAAATGTAAAAGATCAATATAAACCTTTAAAGTTTTAGTTTCAACTATCAGTAGATCATCAGGAAATAGCACTCTAAGGGCAGGTGTGTAAACCTTGAGCATGTGATCCCATCTACAAGGGGCTGTGTGTCTCCCTGTGACCCCGTGGCCCGGGCAGGGAAAGAACAGAGAGGACAATACACGAAATGCTCACTGGCTGAGCCAGATCAGCTCACACAGCTCTGGCATGGCAAAGGTTCCAGCCAAACGGAATGACCTAGGAGGTCGGCCAAGCTAGGCAGACACTGGCAGGCTTGGGATAGGAGGCAGTAGAGCAGGGCTCGGGGCCACTGACCAACTGGAGCTGCCCAATGTAGAGATCCATCTCATGGCCTTGGTCAACCACCAGAGGTGAGAAGAGGCTGAGAGGCAGGGGTCTGCAGAGAGACCAACCCCATGAGGCTGGGCAGGGTCTAGGAGAGCTGACCCGGCTCGGTGTGCCCATCCTGAGGGCAGCTGGGCAGGGAGGACCACTCCACCCCACATCTCAGGGGTCCGTCTGTGGCCTTCATCAGCCTCAACCTCCACAAAATCCTCTAGTGGTTTCAAGAGTCACCTTTCCAAAGACAAATCTGACCACATTCCTCCACGGGTGAAACACCAGCAGTGACTCCCACTGTCTGAAGGCTGCAAACGCCCTGGCATGACACAGAGGTCCTTCCTATGCTGCCTAAGGCAGCTTTTCTGACCTCCTCTCTGCCCCCCTCACCTCCCGACACCCATCCTCAGGCACCCCAAAAGACTCCAGTTCTCTAAACTGCCTTTCCGAAAGCTGTTCCTTCTCTCTCTGATGGGCCTCCCTTTTTCCTTTGCCCGGAGAAACTTGCTTATCTCATGAGCCCCAATTCTGAGGAACCATCACGGGAAGCTTCGTGTCTCCTCAGTTTTAGCAAGCTCCTCCCTCCTCTTTCCTCCGGCACGTTTCTCAGTTCCACAGCCTCTGCAATGCATTTCACTAGAATGTAGATGTGTCTTATTTACCTTTATATTCCAGTGCACAGTGCACATCGCAAATGCTCAATAAATGCTCGAGGGAGGGAGGAAGGGAGGGACCAGTTGCCCCCCACCCAGGCGAGCAGTGGCTCTGTGAAAAGCAATGGAAATCAGCCTGTGCACAGAGGCCAGTGAGCGGGACGCTGGCAGAAAGTCGGGCAGCAGGGCACAGACACGGTCACCTGGCTGCCTCCAGGGACAGTCTTCGTCCCCATGGTCCGGGCATGCAGCATTGTGGCTGAGGCACTAAGCGACCAAATTGAAAAACAAAGCCAGAGGTGACCCTGCACAGTTCATGAGTTTTTAGTTACGTCAAAGCTTTGAAGTCATTAAGTTGTGTGTGTTTTTATGGTTTTTTAATGATTCTGGCATGATGTTGTGTGCTCTCCAAAGCTGGAACATGGTGGTGAGAGAGAGAGAGAGAGAGAGAGAGAGAGAGAGGGAGGGAGGGAGGGAGGGAGGGAGGGAGGGAGGGAGGGAGGGAGGGAGGGAGGGAGGGAGAGGGAGAGGGAGAGAGAGAGAGAGAGAGGACACGAACACACATGAACAAATGAACAAATGGAGAACCTGAGAGAAGAAAAGCACAGACTGGCTGATTCCAGTAGTACCCAGACTCCTCGAGTTTACTCTCAGAGGCTGCAACGTGAAATGCAAGGCAAGGAAGAAGAAAGAAGCAGGGACGCTCCAGGCACAAGACTAGCAACACCATGGTCACTGGTCACACAAAGGAAAGGTGAAGGGATTGAGAAGTATAAGCTGGTAGTTACAGAACAGTCACAGGGGTATAGTCAACAGAGACAAATATCAACAGTACAAGATTGACATTTCTTTTGAGAGCCACATTTTTTAAACTTAAAACTTCTTCTAACGCCACTTCTTCAAAATAGACTCGCCCAGGCCATGCCATTTTGTGGAAGAGCCACACTCAAGGGGCCAAAGAGCCGCATGTGGCTCACGAGCCACAGTTTGCCGACCATGGAGCTAGAGCAGAGGGAATATAGTCAATATACTGTAATAACTATGTATGGTGCTGGGTGGGTACAGGACATCTCAGGGGAACACTTTGTGAAGTATATGACTGTCTAACCACCAAGTTGTCCACCTGAGACTAATACAACAGAATATTGAATATGAAAGAAATACTTTAAAGAAGTAACTGAAAAAGAAATACTTTAAAGGACACAGCAGTCTCCATTGTTGTGATCTGCTGTCTGTCCAGTCTCACCCAGCAGACCTCTGTGAGACACCAGGGCCCATCCCATGTTGATCATTCTTGTATCAGGCCCTTTGGGTTCTTCTCTTCATCAAGCAAAACTCTCAGCGCTTGCTGACTTTATATACTTGAACGTTTAGTAGCTGTTAAAAACCCCATTTTCACCTGGGATTCCTAGCATGTTTGATTCGGTACGGCGGAAATAAATCATTGCTCTCTACCGGGCCTCACAGAAGGCACCAGGTTTTCGTTACCGGCCTCGGGCCGCTTTGTCCCACGGCTTTGTTTTCGCGGGTCCATAGCCAAGAGCCGCACGAGCCTTCCAAAGCGATGAAATAAACGGCCATGTAGGTGGTACCAGACACTGTGTTCTTCCCCAACCTGGGTCTGCACTGCATGAGAACAGGCCGCCAGGGACAAAGGCAGGCTCACAGTAGGGCACTGAGTCCTAGGTGTATACCCCCGTAGTGTTTGAGCTGTGAGGAGCTTTCGACGTGTGGCCAGAAACTCCACCCAAGACATCTTTGTGGCCATCCTCAGGGCGCTCGCAGGAGACTACCCAGGATGTGGGAAATAGTTAGAGGAAAAGAAGGCAGAGGGAGGATCTTCTCTCCTCCGTGCCAAAAGGCCGCATGGGAGAGACCACAGAGAAGAGGATGCTGGAATCCAGAATGTCCTCTGAGACGGGAGGGTTCTGCTTCTCCGTGAGACATAATTACATGGGCACAGGCTGGTTCTGCCTAACTACGTTTTTCTGCCCAGACTGAGGTGAGTTTTACAAGTGAAAAGCACAAGTGGAATTTCTCCTATGTGAATCATCCACCACATTTTCAAAGAAAGCCAGTCTCTCATTTCACGGCATACCTTGGGCATAAGCAATCCAGGAGAAGCGTGCTACACTTACATCACAGTGTTCAGCTATTTCAAGTCAGAAAGGAAATTCTATCCTGTCAAATGGGCAATGCGCTATAGCTGTCCCCTCCCCCCCCCCAAATTCACACGACTCCGTGCTGCAGATTGGGGGACACTATGACACCACAGGCCCATGCTAGGATTCTGCAAATGCATGACCCACGTAGAGCAGTGCAAGGGGAACCATGAAGGTTCTGGCAAACATGCCTTGTGGGTTTCACTTAAAGGAAGAAGAAATAATAAACACTGCCTGTAGCCATGAGGGCAGGGTTCAGACATGTTGCTTAAAGCTAGTTACATGGAGAAGCTATTAGTAGGACTCTCGGCTGCAAGTCACAGGAAGAGAGGATCCAACTCATTAAGCAGGGAACCATTTCAACTTTTAACGCCCCTCAACCATGGAAGATACTGACATCTTCACTCAAAGCACAGACTGGGTGAACACCTCTCAGGAATGCCTAGAATATAAAGCAGATGACTGTATGGTGTCTGTCAGGTCTAGAGTTCTATGTTCAATATATACTGATATATATATATATATATATATCTATATATATATATATATATATATATATATGTGTGTGTGTGTGTGTGTGTGTGTGTGTGTGTGTGTGTGATTTAGGAAATGTAAATTAGTAGGCACTAGAGCCAATCTCAAGTACCTCTGTTGCTCTGTCTATAACAGGACCATGTCAGATACACTCCTAACCACCTCTTTTGTCTTACTTCCTTGCTCATCAACAGCTCCAGCAATATTCATTCCAGTCTGAGCCTCCTCCTACAGGACTATGCAAACTATATGGGGGGGAAAACGCACACAAATAGAGATACTCCTGACCCTGATTAACCAGTACAGTGAAAGTGATTCTTAGAAAACTGGGTGCATGAAAATGACTCTTTGACACGTCCTATGATTTTATCTGCTTTAGCACCATCCCTCAGAAGGTGAAGCCATTCAAGGATCATTAGAATTACTTCACGAACATCCATGTTATAACACAAAGTTATTATTACATTATGGTGTGAAAACCTTCAATTTTGAAAGTTTAATCAATAAACAACTATATTTCATTTTATTTTATTCTCATTATACAATGGATAAAATATTCTGCGTTTGAATAAAGATTGTTTTCTCAAAGAGAATATAACACTGAACCATGGAATAAATAAAACTTAAAATGTTAAAAGTATACAGATTCTTTAAATGTCTCTCATGAAGTCATACATGAAAGAAGGGGATGCTGATTCATTGCAACCCTTGCAAGAGTACACAGGACTGTGTTTAGGCAGGAACTGAAACAAGACAGTGACTCAATTGCTGTATTGGGGAGAAAGAGATTCCAAAGAGATGGAACAACTCTAGCTACACCCAGGGCCCACCACCAACAGGGGGAGGACCCGGGATGAGTGGGTAGGAGAAGAAGGACAGACAGAGGCAGGCCCAATACAAAGAATAGAGAATGAGGTGATTCGATTTATAGTTGGGGATTAAAGGAGACAGGGAAAAGGAAACATCCAGTTTTGTTTATTTCCCAAAGCAAAAAGGTTTGGATTGCTTCCAATTAAATATCTGGCATCTTGAAAGTAATGGCAGGCACAGAAAGATTGATAAAGAAGAAAAGAAAGAGGAGGAGAAGATTAAGTGTTTCTATAAAAAAATATATAATTTTTTTTTATATCTGGTGATTCCCCTCAAAAGTAAAAAATAAATAAATAAAAGAATTATTGGGATAGAGTATATCATTTATTGGGGTGGGAAGAAATTATATGTAAGGTAAACATGATCAGTAATCATCAGAGGACAAAAAATGAAATTGAGGCATTATCAAAGGCTCATTGGTATTCTTCTCAAACAAACAGCAGAAGGGCTTAAGTTCAGCACAAATTAGCTCCTTTTTTAACAAGACATGTTCTAACACAAAGCAAACCCCCAGGCATCTCCATGTTCAGCAGAGTTAGTGCTTTATGAGTGAGAACCTGACCTTTCCACACAATCATGTTCCCTGTGGACCCCATAAAATAAAGTGTAGAGATAACAGTAGCTGAGAAAATGACAAGACATAGCTTTTGAAGTTGGACAAACATGGATCCAATTACCACTTAGATGACCGTGGACAAAATTCTCAACCGTTGCCTATTTCCTCCTCAATAAAATGGAACTAAAATGTCCATTTTCACAGAGCTCTCAAGAGAACTGAGATAAAATACACAAGAGGCAGATTCTACATAAAACAGCCATACACTGAGTGGCCAGATTATGATTCTGAACATATAATCTGTGTGTGTGTGTGTGTGTATGTGTGTGTGTGTACATATATTAGAGGCCTGGTGCATGAATTCGTGCATGGGTGGGGTCTGGCCAGCCTGGCCAGGGGGAGGGGACATGGGCAGTTGGCCGGCCTGCCTGCTCATCGAACTCCTGGTTTGCATATTAGCCTTTTATTATATAGGAGTCCAGGAGCCTTCAGAGATCATAATAACTGGCCACTCAGTGTATGGCTCACTCGCAGCATGCATAAAGCTCACTTGCAGTATTAGACTACTTCTTCCAGGGCCCTCATTTAAAAACAAAGGACCGAGGAATCTAACAGTTACTCAATATACAATGTCCCAGAGTCAACTTACAAAGAAGGGACATGTAAATAAATAGTTCAGATAGACATAGAAATAAGAAAAATAAGGTATTCTTAAGATTTTATTTTAAATGTTCAGGTCTTCACAAAAGTGTTCTGGCTAATAAAGAAATGCTCAGAGAATAAATGCTGTGAAGAATTTGTAATTATGCAAATTTCACCTTAATTCTACTCAGGAAGCAGGACCTGGTGTCTCTGAATTACAATAATTCAACCAGTAAAAATCAATGTTCAAAAAAGGCAGACAATTTTACTTTAGGAACATCAAGATCTTTCTAGTCATGTACCATGTCTTGATGCCAGAAGACCAAGACTATGAAGCCAAAATAGTGGATCTCCTCCCTGTAAGTGTCCATGGCCCAATCATAGGACACTGGAGAACACAGAACTCCCTAATGCAGATCCCAGAGAATATATCTGTCTTTTCATGTTCAGCTGGTGTTGTAGGCTGAATATTTGTGTGCTCCTCCCCCCAAATTCATATGTCAAAGTCCTGACCCCAAGTGTATTAGGAGGCGATCAGGCTTAGATGAGATCATGAGGGTGGGGACTTGTGATGGAATTAGTGTCCTTACAAGGAGAGGAGGAGACCAGAGCTCTTTCCCCCTTTGCCATGGTGAGGGTGCAGCAAGAAGGTGAGTGTCTGAGAACCAAGAAGAGACACCTACCAGGAAATGAGTCTGTCAGAACGTTGATCTTAAGACTGCCAGTCTCCAGAACTAGGAGAAAATGCATTTTGGTTGTTTGAGCCACTCAATCTATAGTATATTGTTATGGCAGCCCAAAACAACTTATACACATAGCCATGGTTTCCTGTGAATCATCCTTCCCCAGAAGAGATGGACTGAGAGCCAGGATGACATAGTAGAAAGAACAATGAAATAAAAACCAAAAAACCTGAGTTTTAGTCCTCACCAACCACAAACTCAATACAAGTTATGAAGCAAATTAGCTTACTTCTCTGGAGTTTAACATTCTCATGGTTAAAATTTTAAGGATAGACTAATTGCTAATCCTCATTGATGTGCCTAAAATCTACGATTTTATGAAGGTATCCTGGAAGCTATGGTGGAACGGTGTCCTGTGTCATGGCAAGCCAGGGAAGGTCAGTGTTCCTTAAATGTTACCTGCCTGCCGGATTGATACACTAGATTCCATAATGTAACCTGTTATCTAGTCCTAACATGATGCTCTGACCTGGACCAACTTGACAAGTGATGTCCAGAATGGGCCTCCTCTTTTCGACGCCACCTCTTGCCTACCCCTTTCCTACCAGTCTATACTATCAAAGAAGGCAGCTCTATCTTCCTGAAAGTCATAATGGCACCTCCAATGGCTCCTTTCTGGATTTTACTATAATAGCTAATTATAATGAACTAGAGGCCCTGTGCATGAGATTTGTCCACTCAGGGGAGAGGGGATCCCTCAGCCAGGCCTGTGCCTTCTTGCAGTCCAGGAGCCTTTAGGGGATGTCCGACTGATGGCTTAGACCTGCTCCCTGTGCCATCAGTGGGACAGCCTTAGTGCTGCCGCAGAGGCAGGAGAGGCTGGCTGCACTCACCAGCTGTGAGCCTGGCTCAGGGCTCCTGGCGGAACAGAGATTCCCCTGTGAGAGCCCACTGACCACCAGGGGGCAGCTTCTGCATGGACGGGGTCATTTCACCATTCGATCAATTTGCATATTAGCCTTTTATTATACAGCATGATACATTATTAATAGGCAAAATTTAAAAAAAAAATTTTCAAGACAGTTACAGAGACGCAGATGTTGTCTGCCTTGAGCTGTGACCATTATCAAGTCACATCAGAGTCGACCAACCCATACTGCACAGCGTCCTATAAATCATTCCATCTGTGCAGCTGCCATGCTCGCTTCCGCCCACACCCAGAAGTACCTTATTCCAATATTCTGCCATAAAACTCGGAGGGATTCTGGCAGACAGAAGTTACAACCTCAGTACAACGAATCTGGTTGAGGGAAATGAATGCCATTTTTTGAAATCTTGGACCTCTTTTAATAAAAACAATGAGGTTCCTTATGGGGAAAGTTCTCACTGTATGTAATGGGTTGGATTAATCCAAGCCTCTGTCACAGCCCTTCTTTGTTCCTATCATCAATCTTTTTGCTATGATATAAACACATCTCCCCTCTGGCAACGTAACTTTTGCCCATCTTCCGAGGAAATGGCGTTCTTCTAGCCTCTGGACAAGCTATAGCTCCAAATTAAACTGAAACCCCCCCTGAGAGTGCTTCAATGTCCATGTACAAGAACATTAAATGTGTTTATATCCGTGTGCCAATAAGAAAGAGGGTCCAAATCTCTGAACCCTATCCCTAGAGCAGCTACGGCAACATTATTTGATCAACTTGTTCTAAAGGCCCGTTGTCATGAAGGAGAACAGTGTATGATGGAGCCCTGGCAGGCTAACAAGCATTGTCTCATAAGAAGAGGAGGAAAGCGCTTAAATACTTCCAGATTTTCTAAAAGAACTTGTAAAAAATTTGCTTTGGCTTGAGCAGAACATTCTTCATAAGCAAGGTTGGTTGTTGTTTTTTTTAATCCGCCCAGCTTTCTTTTGTTAACAGTAATTAAAACAACATTAGGTATGCTGAGGTATCTGCTACAACCCTAATCCTCTGATATTTCAGGCTATTGATTTTATAAAGGATCGGCTGTGACGGGGGCATTAACGGCTGGAAATGGACCCACACCGATTTCTGAGAGTGTATTTGTTTAAAGCCTGCTGAAGCCAAACCATGGGCTTCAAGGAATTCCAGGCAACTACTTTAGTTTATGAAACGGTATTTTTAAAAGTTACACCAAGACAAAAAACGGTTTTAAAGCAACATACAAAGGGAAATAACTCCTAAGAGGGAAACTTCTGATTTGACATCTTTTCTAGAGAAATGATCAAATGTGGGCTGCCTGTCTTATCCACCTCTACAACGATTTGAGCATGTCAACAGTCAAGTCTACCAGGTTGCGATACATGTTTGTCTTGCTATTCTTACATTGCAAAAAGAGGAACTAAGTATTGTCATGATTATATTTCTGACGTGCTAATGCCTATTAGCCTTTCCTTGCAACAAAACAACATGAATCACATAATACATCCTAGTACTAAATGGCAAGAATATTTTTAAAATTTTTTAACTTCCATTACCAAGGATGTGTCTAAAAGGATATACTCATGTTGAGGGAGGAAATAAAGGTGGGCATCTGGGCATCTTTACTATTACTATGGCAACCAGATCACTCCCAAATGATGAGCATAGAGCCCTTTTTCCCCCCAAAGCTTATTTCTACAACTGTATGGAGAGACAGTTTCTATATTAAACTTCAATGCCTGTCAGTGGCCTTTTTGTCTATGTCGAGATACTGAAAGGAACGAAATCCATGGGGGGGCCTCACAGCACTATGCAAATTGTAACACGTGCCTCACTGGGTTAAGCTTTCCATTTTTCTATGTCGTATCCAAGTACACAGAATTCAAAACTAATAATTACTTGTGGTTTGGTTGCAAGTAGCATAGAAACACTGAATGCCACAAAGCATATTAATAGCTTTATTTAGTTCCCCGCAAGCAGGGAATCAAGGCTGTCTCGACCACTGCTCTGCCACTTGGCAGGGACATGTACAGCTCACCTACAAGCCGCTTGCTTCCCGCCATGTCCCAGCTCCCTAACCGTATTAGTCAGCCCGGGCTGCCATACAAAATACCACAGATTGAGGCGGGGGAGCGGCTTAAACACAGACACTCCTTTCACCACAGTTCTGGAGGGTCAAGTCCAACCTCAAGATGCCATCAGGGTCCGTCTGGATGAGGACCCCCGACCTGGCTTGCAGGAGGCCACCGTCTTGCTGTGTCCTCAACATGGCAAAGAGAGCAAGCTCGCTGGTACCTCCGAAGAACACTAATCCCACCAGCCAGTGTGGCTCAGTGGTTGAGCACTGACCTATGAACCAGGAGGTCATGGTTCGATTCTCTGTCAGGGCACATGCCCAGGTTCTGGGCTTGATCCCCAGGAGGCAGCCGATTGATCAGCGATGATCTCATCACTGATGTTTCTATCTCTCTCTGAAATCAATAAAAAAAAACATGCACTTTTTTCTCAAAAAAGAACACTAATCCTATTGTTTTCAGGGCCCCACCCTTACTAATTCATTTAATCTTAGTTACTTCCTTACAGACTTATCTCCAAATACAGCTGCAATGGGGTTAATGCTTCAAGTTATGTATTTGGAGGTGGAACACAATTCAGCCATAACATTGCCATAAAGCTGACAGTGAAAGAGGGCCATGTGACTCATTCTGTGTAATGGGCTATAGCAGGGGTCAGCAAACTCATTAGTCCACAGAGCCAAATATCTACAACGATTGAAATTTCTTTTCAGAGCCAAATTTTTTAAACTTAAACTTCTTCTAACGCCACTTCTTCAAAATAGACTCACCCAGGCCGTGGTATTTTGTGGAAGAGCCACACTCAAGGGGCCAAAGAGCCGCATGTGGCTTGTGAGCTGCAGTTTGCTGACCAGTGGGCTATGGGAAAAGTCCTAGTGTCCCTTGCAGTAAGTACCTCTCTCTCTCTGCTACAGGAATTGAGGAGGCTGTGTATTATAGATAGCACGTCAGGAACATGGTGAAACCACCATCAGCTTTATTCCCTGGGAGGTGAGTAGCTCAGGGGCCCCTGCTCGCCTGTCAGACATCAAGTGCGTACAAAATAGAAGTTTTTGTTGTGTTTATTACTGCAGCACAACTGAGCCCAACCTGGCTGATGCTCCTCGATTTACTAACTACTCATCGGTGCCCGGCACTGAGCTCAGCTCCTAAGAGCCCTGCCCTCACGAAAAAGACAAGCTTTGAGAGGTGCTGACCCCTGAGAGGAGTCTCTCAAGTCAGGGTGGACTTGAGAGATCATTCTAGGTGTTGCATTTGACGTTTGTACAGCCTGCTCTGTGCACGGAACCGGTGCCACTTGTTAGTATCGGTGGGGTCTAAGATTGTGGAAAAGAAAGATGTCAAAATCATCACAGTCAGAGGACTGTCCAGCTAGAAGAGTTCTTGGTAGTCCTCTCAGCCAAACCAGTTATTTGTAAAACAAAGATGCTGAGGGCCAGAGAATGACGAGTCTGCCAAAATGAAGGGGAAAAAAGAGCTATCGACTTGGAAATAACAACACAAGTATGTCCCTACCTCTTATGAGCTTCAAGTTTCACTTAAATCCCTGGGATACAAGACTACCTACTTTTCCTTGTTTTGAAGTTGTTCTGAAGGTCAACCAAGGCCATAACTGCAACTTTTCTCTATCAGCTATCAATTTTATAAAAAATACACTGTCTTACTGAGATGCCTGCCCCAAAGCCTCAGGATGTTAAGACCATTTTCTTAACAACTCCATTAAAGCTTGCCCAATCTAAGCCAGTCCTCCTCAGCTTGGACACCTTGAAGGCACTGGGTCTTTGTTCAGAAGATGCAAAACTCCTCCGTCTGGGTTTCAGAGTTCTCTTCAGGCTAAGGACGCGTTCTTTTCAATACCCTCGGTGGTGGCAAACCCCTGCTCCCTGGAGGCTGAATGGACCAAGTTTCCAGCTCATTGAGAATACAGTACATGAGGGAGCTGCCGGAGATTTAAAGGAAGACGGTCTTTTCTGTGCCGCTCTGAAACTGGCTCTGAAACAATTTTTTTGAAACAGAAATTTCGAAATGCAGCCGCAGTATTACCAGAGTAAATGCCCAGCCTCAGAGAGAGAGATCTTGTTGAAAGAGAATCTCCAGTTTTACATATAAATCTCTTACCCACAAAAGGAGGGCGAGAGGAGAAAGAAAAGCATGGAAGGAGGAAAAAAAAACAAAAACAGGACGATCAGGGTAGCGGGGGAAGGTGCAGGGTGGAGGAGGGCAATCACTCAGTTGTCACTCAACATGGGCCCATGTTGCCTTTTTCACTGTCACTTTATAGGTCAGGTTTCACAGGGCTGGGGGTTTTTGGTTTGGGGGTGGTTGGTTGGTTTATTTATTTATTTATTTATTATTTTTTATTTTTAGTAAACAGATGATTCCACTTCATCTGAACAAATTTCAATTCCAAAGAAACATGCAGACAATGCCAAGAAACAACATCAGACCCTAGGAATACCAGCTGTGACTCTTGAAACGTTTTTGTAATTTACAGAGCCTAAATCAACCATCAATTTAAGCCATGGTCTCTTAAAACGACTTCCAACGTGCTCAGAACGATCATCTTCCAATGGAACGACCACAATATCTCACCACTCTGCCAATATCAGGAGGGATGTAACTTCCGCCCTGTAACACACTGTCCCGTATTTATTTGCAATGCCTATTCTTCTGCAAAAAGCAAGAGTCTTAAGTATTAATTGGTGTGTTATGTTTGTAAGCCCTAGAGGTATAAAATTTAGAAACTGGATATCCCATGTCATGATAAAGGCATTTTCATTGCCAATAAAATGCAAACCATCTGAGAGGATGGGCGTGGAGAGGACCGAAGAAGCATGGCTTGCTCACCCATGAAACACGTCAGGCTAAAGGAACACTGGACTCTTTGGTGTCCAAAGATATCGGTCCGGGTAAAGCCTGCATACTGGGCAGGGGGAAAGATAATGTCTGGGTCATCACCCATTCTCTGAAGTAGTCCTCTACTTCAGTTCTAAGAATCTGTATTTTGATGATCCTAACAGTTCAGTCCCACATCCTCCATCCAAATAAAGCTAGACGTCCTCCCTGCCACTTGGTATGAGCCCAGGGACACGCAGACATGTTCCCTTTCAACAGGCGGCAGCTCCCCGCTTTGGATTCAATCCCCATCTTCACCGTCTTTCCAACTCCAGGGAAGAAGTGTCCCGCAGAAGCTGGCAGGGCTTGGAGGAACAGGATCGGCAACACTGCGGCTCCGGGCACCTCTCCTACCTTCAGCGATAGCTCTGCTGTGGACACAGGTGAGGGTTGGCACGGACGGCCCCTGCAGAGCCACTGGAGACATCCAGACTCACTCACACTCAATTAAATGTCTCTTGGATTGTGTCAAAGCAGTGTTTGAGTGGGACACTTAAGAAAAACATGGGGAAGGGCCTGGGGTTAATGACATATTCCACCTGCAGAAGGCCAGATGTCAGTGAATGCAATCAGCGCACCCCAATGAGGCTCTCTGCTCATGGAGAAGGCAGACATCGGATGGCTCCCGCCCTGCCTTCCTGAAGCCCTGCCAACCGCACCTCGGCAAGGTGAAGTTCACCTGGGAGGGCTTGCCCTATGGCACGTGAGCTGTGGAAATGGGGAACATACATGCCTGCTGACCCAGTTCTCCCTCCCACATAAAGAATAGCACATATAGCACATACATGACAGGCCGAGTCTGTAGTAAATGTTTGATAGTTATGCTTTCATTAGACTTCTCCTTTATGTTTGTCCTCGTTTTTGGTCTCAATAGAGGGAAAGAATTGATGTGAAATAATTCTGGCATTTTCCCTGTCAGAAGAAAACTATTACTTCACCTGTGCTTCAGGCCTCCCCTCAGTCATCCTCCTCCAGTCAGAGCAGAGGGAATCCTCTGGAAATTAAACAATAGGTCTCCAAGCAGAACGGATTCTCCCAGCTCCCTTGGTCGGGCACTAAATTCTCTTTCCATCCTGAGCGGAGATTTTGAACGTCTCCAGCCCATCTCTGGATCTATGTCTGTACCTACTCATCTATGTGTATTCTCCCTGCCTCAGGGGATTGACAGGCACGGCATCTGCTCCCCTCCTTCCTCACTGGCTTCTGTGTGGGGAAAACCAGGACATATTTTTCTTCAAAGTCTTGTGACAGACGTATGGAGATTTTTTTTTAAGTACTTCAGCCATATAATTAGGATACTTCCCACTTCAGTGAGCTCACACTTTCCTGCTAATTTCTCCATGATGCTTATTTTAAAAAATATCTTCTTAAACAAAAGCTAAGTGCATCTGTTTGGCCCTTCAGAAGTGTGTGTGTGTGTGTGTGTGTGTGTGTGTGTGTGTATGTGTGTGTGTGTGTGTGTGTTCCAGTGCTAAGGTTTAGAGCTTGATGATGTTATTGAATTTATCTGCCAAGAGACCTATCTCCAATTAAATAATCTTTTTCTCCAATGGCCCATTCTGTTTCCATTTTTCCTGTCCAAAAAAGAGCTGTTGGAACAACTTCTGAAAGTTCTAAGGGGTTCCCAAACAATTCTCTTGCCACTTTAACTCAGTTTTGCCCCAGGTCTTATTATTTATATTACCAATAATTAAAGGAGGGGAAAAGGCTTTTCCAATAATTTTACATCAAGTACTGGTCCTCTCTTCCTGTTCCATAAAGATTATTGTCTTCTATAGAACACATCTTAAATAATTTAATCTTAGTTTGTTTCTTCTGGGTGTTTTTTTGTTGTTTTTCTTTTTTTGGGGGGAAGGGGTTTTTTTGTTGTTGTTTTTTTTACTGTTAAGGGGGGTTCTATGGTTGTAAACTGTAAGAGTTGGTTTGGATATTATTTGATCATCTTTATCTGTATAATGACACTGAACTAAAAATATATTTTTTTCCATTTATTTTTACTCCAGGTTTTCCAGCATTTTTGTTCTTCTTCGTTAACTCGGGTGTAACTCTGCTCTGTCAGCACTTGCAATAAGATCTTGAAGAGTTTTTCCTCATCCTACAATGCCCATGTCTCAAGAGGGAGCACATCCCCCCGTTTCACAAAGAGCATAGGACTGCACACCCAGGCAACGGCAGACCCCCAGCGTGGAAGCTGAACCTTAAACCCTGCATCATGATTCTGAGCTCTCCACAGACAAGACAAGGTCTTTTCATACCATCTGGCATCATTAAGTAACTAAATATTTATTTCCAGTAATTAGGCAATAAATAAAACATGTTGGAAACAACCAAAAACGCAGATGCCAAATCAGTTTCAAATTGAAAGCAAAGGTCACAGTGTGAGCCAAAGGGTGCCTGGCACAATGGGAAAACTACATACATTCAATGTTCTTGTGGAGCAAGAGTAGATCACAGGGGGTGTTTTCTGACATTTGGCCTCTTCTTATAGATGAACACTAGCATAGAAATGTTCACGTTTTAAGCACATGTAAACATGAGGTTATCTTGAAAGTAGCTGGTAATTGTCACCACTGGAGATGTAATTCTAACTTGATCTATACAGTGAGCAAACTCTCCAAAATGTTTTCAGATATACTTGGTGTTCCCTGTCTACTGCAGGAAGGCAGGTACCTACCTCTGTCAAAGTTCTGACTTGTCAAGTACTTGAAACTTGATTCACATTCAAGAATCCAATAATATAAATTAATCCCATATATTTATTCGATTAATTTCTATTATTTTAATACTTTAAAGGAAATTAAATGATTTCTGAACCTAGCCCGATTCACATAAAAATCAATACTTTATATGATGCTAAGACCCAGATATTACTATTAGGACACTGAGAGATCGAACATCACTTCCCACAATAGGAAGGATCCCTTCCACCCCATATCTTGACACTGTCAAGGTGGGAAACATCATAGTTTTTTCTGATTCCACTATCCCTGCTCTTTTCTCTTTATATACATGCCAAAGCAATGTCCTCTGTCCTCATGAATCTATCATCACTAGATCTATTCACTGACCACTGCATTTTCTCCATTACTCCTCTCTCACTCCATCTCTCATACAGCTTTGGATTTCCTGGTTGATATCCAAGAATGCACCCTTCTTAATGTCAATCAAGAATGAGGCTGCTTAAAACAAGATGTAGCTGCTCATCTTCATTTCACAATCCTCCCCCAAGGGCCAGTTAGTTCATCAATCAGAGCGAGCATTTATCTCATTTCTGAAGCGAGGGAATTCAGAACAGTCCAACTCATCGCCATCTTTTTCTTCACAGCAGCCCGTAATCAAATCCTGATGCTTGATCCTTTGCGAAAGTCCTTATTGTCATCTCTTTATTTTCAACTTTTCTCCTAGATCAGACCCTCATCATTTCACAACTGGACCAAGGCCAACTTCTCTTCCCTGGCCTCCTCATGTCGACCCCACATCCACCTACCTAACCCATTCATTCAGAAGTTGAAACATGTTAAATTATTTTCTAAAAATTCATTAGCTGTTTAAAGTTACAACTTTTACAATCAGCTTAAATTATATTATTCCACAGGCATATTTCAGAGATGTTGCAGGTTCCACTCCAGACCTCCACAATGAAGCAAATACTGCAATAAAGTGAGTTACATGAATTTTTTGGTTTTCTAGTACACATAAAACTATATTTACACTACAGTGTTGTCTATCAAGTGTGCAACAGCGTTAAGTCTAAAAATGTATGTACCTTCATTTAAAATACTGTATTGTAAGAAAGAAAGAAAAAAAGCTAACCATTATCTGAGTCTGTTGGAAAAACAGTGCCAATAGATTTGCTCAATGCAAGGTTGCCACAAACTTTCAATTTATAAAAAATTCAGTATCTGGGGAGCACAATAAAAGGAAGTATGCCTATATTTGTACACTTAGAAAATTTTAATGTTTCCCCTTTTTTATCCTCATAAGAAAATTTCAAACATGCTGAAATATCTGATACTACAATGATCTTATAAATCCACTTCTCAGAGTAAACAATTGCTATAATTTTGCAATATCTGTGAGTAAATGCATTTGAGATAAACTATAGACATAGTGGCATTTTACCTTAAATTTTTCATTTATCTTTCAAAAACAAAAACACTGTCCTACAAAGCCTAATACCTTTATCACACCTAAAAATTAATAATTCCAAAATATCATCTAGAATATAGTCTACATTAAATTTCCCCAATTGTTCCCCAAATATCTTCTAGAAGTGGGTTGACTTTGGTTGTTGTGACTCTTTAGTTTCTTTCTAGAAAAGTCATTCTATTTTTTTCCCCCATTGTATGATTTTTCTTAAGAAACCAGGCAATCATATCCTATATTATGAATCTGCCTGATGGGGATGAGTAGGGGTTATATTTTTAGCTTGTTTCTTTGCCCTCATTACGCCCTATAAGCTGGGGTTAGGTGTAAAAGCTTGGTTAGACTCAGGTGAAACACTTTGGGCACCGTTAGTTTTAGGGTGACATGCAAACTTCATATTGGATCACATCAGGAGGCACATGAGGTCGGTTGTCCCACGTGTAATCATTCTGAGTTTGATCACTTGATCAAGGGGGCTTCCCGCTATTCTGCTTTGACACCAGCTCATTCCGATGGCCCTGTGCCTCGGGTTTAAGAGGCTTCATGCTGTGCAAACATCTGCCAGGAATCCTGAGCCAGCTCCCATCTCCAGGCTTCTTCCTCACCCATTTCTTGCCAAGTTCTCTTTCCTCAGTTTCATTATCCTCCCCCTTTTCTCTGTGACTTTGGCTTCCTAACCAACTGCCCATTTTCCTCCACCACCCAAGCAATTCATGAAACTCTGGTCTACAAAGCTTCCTAGAACTTAACATTGATCACAGTTCATGCTGGGTTCTCCTCCCCAAGCCTACTGCCTAATTATTAGAATGTGCAATAGAAACAAGAGCTATTTCTGCCAAATTTGTTTTGTGTATATGCCCTCTTATGGTAGCACATATACATAGATGCTTACTGATAAACTCCATGGCATTAAGAGTCTCAATAGTCGAAATCTGCAGCTAATAAGACTATTCCCATGAGCAAAGCACTAGTGAGCATGATTGCAGCTGTTTTTACCATTCATTTAGAACATCTTTTTTTTTAATATATATTTTTAATTGGTTTCAGAAAGTAAGGGAGAGGGAGGGAAAGGTAGAAATATCAAGGATGAAAGAGAATCACTAATCAGCTGCCTCCTGCACACCCCCTTCTAGGGATTGAGCCTGAAACCCGGGCATGTATCCTGACCGGGAATCAAACTTTGATCTCCTAGTTCATAGGTTGATGCTCAACCATAGAGCCACACAGGCCTGGCTTTACCATTCATATAAAATCTATCTATACCCCCCTCTGTAGCTGGGTATGCAAACCAACCATAGCAAGAAAGCACAAATATTTTCAAACATCTTTGTACAATACATCTTATATACTAGCAACTATTCGCCAATAATGTATTTTTTTCCAAGAATGTCCATTGTTATTTTCTATAATTTAGATCGTCCTAATTGCACTAATTATTCTGGCTCTCATAGACATCCAGCAGGAGACAAATATATACTAAGAACACTTTCTAAAACCAGGTCTTATTTTGAAGCTGCATATTAGTCACTACACCTGCAAAAAGAATTAAGACTCGAGATCACTGTCTGGATCATTCAGACCGAATGCCAGAGAGCCATGCAGATAAAGCAAAAGTATTCTACTGAGTTTGAATTATTTGGGTAACTCTAGCAATTAGCCAATTCATTTTAATTATATGGCACAGCTTAGGCTGAAAAGTAAACAACGTTTTAATCTTTTTTTTAGTGAGCACATTTCAGCCTAATATTGCACAAGAATAACAAGTTTGTGAATACTTCATTTTCTTGCTTTTTATCATCTGTGTTCCAACTTGGAAACGGGAGAGAGGTACTGGGCACAGAATTTTAAAAGGATCTGTTTTTTCCTTCCTCAGAACCAACCTGAGGTGAAATGACTAAACAATGCAAATGGCACCAAATTCACCCTCTCTCTCCAAAGCTGGTCCAGGGCAACATGTGTGGAGTGCATGAGGTATACCTTCAGCCCCACTCACTGCCCCTATAAAAAGCTGCTCTTAGCACACGAATCCAGACTTGACTTCAAAGCTAAACTTAAATCAATGCTGTTCCTTCTCCCCAGAAAGTATCTACTTAAACGTGGTCTCCAAGAGCTGTGGCAGGTTTAGGAGGCATTTCAAGTACCTGCAGGCTACACCTCTTAACCGGCAACTACCACTACACAACGGAGACTGTGTTTGGGGAGATGAGCCTTCCCTGCCTTAGTGAAGCGGCACGACATAAATCACTGACTATGGTTAAGTTTGAAACTATGGATAGATGAGCATCTTCTAAGCTAGCATTTGCATAGTTCTATAACATTTGCAAAACAGGGCTCAGAGTACCTTAGTCTAATCTTAACAAAGCCCAATATTCTTGTCTCCATCTTACAGATAACAAGGCTGATGCCCTGCTACCAAGGTCTGGGCCCATGGCTACAGCCAAGATTGTCTAACTCCCCATGGGTGCTCTTTCCAGTCAGGTCCACAACCCAGTGTCGCCTTCTTCCTCAGGGAGAAAGGTGATAACGCTACCATGGACTGGCCAATTGTTCTAAAGCAACAACAATTGATTGTTATGACCCCCCCAAATATTTCACACACACAGTATTCTTTCACTATTCAGGTAAGAAGAGAGACATAATAAATTCACCCCACTTACTCTCCTCACGTGGGGCTGAAACCATGATCAAACGGCAGGAGGAGAACCACAGGACGAAGCTATGTCATAACCACACAATCCCAAAGCGGTCAGCACCGAGCGGTTTGGGTAACAGAGCCAACGTTTTAGTCGCCTTCATTACGCACTTTCAGTGATGGGTTTTACAGGAAAATCCGCCTCTCTTGCACTTCACGATACGGATATCGGCCTAAAGTTCTATGTAAATCCAGTGGTGGTTAAAATGCGTGTCAAACATCTCCGTCATTGCCAATCTAGTTATGAGTTTTTATAAAGAAAATGAAAGGTCACAAATTATTACTGTGTGATGGGTTCAAACCCAACTACATCTATTAACCTGCAACTACTACCAAAGGGCATAAGTAAGTATTTTCAAAGCTTTTGCAGAACATAGCTCAAGCCTGACACATGTTTTACACACAGATCAACTTAACCGGAAAACAGCAAGGGCAGTCAGGGAGGTCCAGCAGCATTTCTGGAAGGCCATTACTTAAACATTATCTTACAGAGCAGAGGATGGAAAGCTTTTTCTATAAACCATACTTTAGGCTTTGAAGATCATACAATCTCATTGAAACCGAGCCATTCTACCGTCAAACGCATGAAAGCAGAGCAGGCAATATGCAAACGAATGGATGTGGCTGCGTCCCCAATAAAACTTTATTTACAAAAAACGGGCCCAAGGGTCAGTTGGCCAAGCCCGTCTATAGAAAGACATTTTACCACATCTGTTTTTCCCGGGAAAATGAGACTTTTCTAGAAAGCACTGCTGAAACAGGCTGGGCAGTGTTGTTTACCTGGGACCCGACGGTTTCCTGGAAGCAGCGGCCGAGCTGGGTCTTGGCAGCCACAGGATAGATGTGAGGGATGACTTGCTGGTGGGAGTACGTGGAGTGGACGGTCTGGGTCTTCTGGACGGGCAGCCCTTGGTAAGAGATCTGGGGTTGGCCTGGCTGGGCTTCTTTTACCTTCTGGCCAGTGGGGCCTTCGATTCTTGAAACCTGATGGATCTGGACTGAGGCCTCCGGGGGGTGCTTCACGTGGATATTGACTATGTTGGGAGGAAATTTCACTGAAATAGATTGGGAGTAAAGACTTATTAATCATGACTAATTAGCATGCGAGTCAGCGTGAAAGTCAATTTTACACACATATGTGCTTATACGCATATGTATTGTACATAGGATAAATTATACAAATGTAATACACACACACACATACATACATATATATATACACACACACACACACACACACACATACATATATATATACACTGAGTGGCCAGATTATTGTGATCTCTGAATGCATAATAATCTGGCCACTCAGTGTATATATACATACATACATATATATATATATATATATATATATATATATATATATATATATATATATATATATATATATATTAGAGGCCCGGTGCATGAATTTGTACATGAGTGGGGTCCGGCCAGCCTGGCCAGGAGAGGGGACATGTGCGGTTAGCTGGCCTGCCTGCTGGTCGAACTCCTGGTCGAGGGGACAATTTGCATATCAGCCTTTTATTATATAGGATATACACTGAGTGGCCAGATTATTATGAATTCAGAGATCATAATAATATGGCCACTCAATGTATATTTGCCACACAGCCATCATAATAAGTGAGAAAAGGATATATTAAAAATAGAAATTAAATCTGAATTTATGGTTTAAAAAAATCAACTAATTACAAAGAGAAATTACAACCTCTCACAGTAACATATTCAGTAAGATCGTTTTTTTCAGGTGAGTCATAAAAATATGAAATTCATGCAGCTTATGGGGAGGTACATTTTATCAAATAATAGTAATAAAGACTCAAAAACTGGATTACTTTTGAATTTCTCCTTAAGTTCCTATTGCAAAGTTGTGGGACACACTTTTTCTACACTGAAAAAGAAAACACAGTTTCATAGAGCACAATGCCCTTGCCCTTACATAGCATACTGTGGTTATACTTTCAGTGCTTATTGGGACACACACCTAAAATACCCAAGTGTGCTATTTTATGTCTGTACCACGACTCCCTTTCGGCCACTTTCAAACACCATTTCATCTTCTCATGCTGACGTTCAGGTTTTAAAGAGTAACAGCCAGTCACACTCTCTGACCCCTTTTTAAAAAACGGTGCACGTCTAAGAGATGCCAGGTTTGAAAGAATGAGTGAGTCACAGAATTCCTGAGCTCCGAGTGACCTAGTTTACCTTCCTCTACAGAAGAATCTACTGAAGCCCGGGGAGGTTAAGTGATCCTTTAGGACTAAAACCAGGCACTCTTCAATTATTAACTAGACTTGTGCTCATCAGCAGACCAGCTCATTAAGGCTGTAAGGGCCCAAAATCACCAACTCGTCTTTCCACACCCCAGATCTGGCCAGGACAGGGCCGGGCACATCCATCAGCTCTGGGTGCTGTGAGTCATCAGAGAAGGTTAGACTCCTTTTTGTTTTCTATTTCTTAGATACCAAATCTCTATGGCCTAGAAAGCACTCCAGCCCCATACCTGGGCCCGCATGCAGTCCCTATTGTCATTTCTCAAGCCACCAATCACACACCCCTTTCTGTTTCAATGCCAGCCCCGGCCACCTGCAGGTACCTGGCTTCTGTGGGTTTGGCAGGCTAGCAGAGGTCTGACAAATGGGGGAAAAATCAAAATCTTAAGCTTACCTTTGACTCCTTGCTGACTGGTCATCGTCAGAGGCAAGGTATGTGTCGAGTGGACGACATGCGTTCCCAGCGCCTTCCCCGACTGCTGGGAATGCTGGTAAAGTTTAGGAACGCTGGCACCATGGACTGGAATCTGGCAAAGCTTCCCTGTGAAGTTTGGAGGACACTGGCATTTGTCCCTTGAGCTGCACTGGCCACCATTCATGCATGGAAGATGGCAAATGACTGAAAGGGAAAAAAGAGAAATTGTGGAGAATTGGTTAGTTTCTCAAATGCTAAAACACAGTCAACCAACAAAACTTCCAGAAACACCATTACAGCCATTGTATTTCTACTGACTTTCAAGCAGTAAACAAAGAAGTAACTACGTTGGGGGGCGTGGAGGGGGGAGTCTCTTTATTCACGATCTTTGTTTTTCCATCCTAAGTCATCTATTTCTCCAGTTCCTTGCAGTCCTCTCCCCTAACAATGGAGAGAATTCATGGGGAAAGAATATGTAAAAGGAGCCAGTGAGGATTATTGTCTCACAGTGCCCTTTTGAGTATCTCTCCCATTCTGTAATTACTTTTTCCTATCCAATTCCTAGTTTATTAGCTGTCTCTCTAAACTCTTGAGTAAAAGGATATGTCTGGCTTAGTAACCTTTACATTCTCAGCACCTAGAATAATGCCTGGTACACCGTGGACATTAAACATTTCCTCAAAGAACAAATGAGAATACTAAAAATAATACCGGCTGAGACTGTAATCTACTGAATAAGGGAGTAGAAGAGTTTGGATCTTGCTTCCCCAGAATTTGCCATCTCACTGGGATAACAAGACCACAGGGAAACCTAAAGACCCCTACTAATTAGTAGTCTGGAATTTAATTTATTTAGAATAACAACAGATAAAAGGGCACACTGGGTAAGGAATTTTCAGAGGTGTTTCAAATTCTGATGAAATTCAGCTTATGGCCAACCTCTTTATCACTGATGAGTTCTTCCTATCGGCCTTTAAACATGAGCAGATTTCCACCAGCTTAAAAAATAAAACCCTTCTCCTCCATTTCCTTCCATGATCATACTTCCCAAAGGAATTGTCTGTTCACTTCTCCACACACTCCCTTTCCCTGCCCCTCTTCTATGGAAACTACTCTTACTGAGGTCACCAAACTCAAACGGACGATTTCAGTCTTCCCTTGGTTTCTATGACTTCTCACTCATCTATGTTGATCCTTCCTCTTTACCCATTCCATCTTAAGATTCTTTACAGAATCTACTCTTGCCCTTTAAACACTGATATGCTTTAATATTTGGCCTTCAAATCCTCTCTTTTACTATCTCTACACACTCTTGCTCTATGATTTCAACCTGTCATATGTTAAAACTCCCAAATTTCTATGTCCTAAGAAGAGATTTCTACTGTGCTCCAAATTACTACTGCACATTTTCATCTCAAACTCAGCATGTCCAAAATGTAACTCATCATCTCCTCTCTGATGTCTCCATCACCGAGGGAGTGGTCCCTAACAGAAACCTGAGCGCAGCTCCTTCACTTGGCCCACCCATACTCCCAGTCCTGGAAGCCCTCCCTTCTCAACATCCATCAAATGCGTGCACTTCTTTCCCATCACAGGGCCCCTGTTCCCTCTGAAACCTCATCACTCATGAGTCTCACCTCATTCCCTACGATCCAGCTACATGGAGCTTTACCCAGTTCCTCATTGTGAAAGGCCCTCTTGCCCCCTAAAGCTTTATCCGTGCTGGGTCCTCATTCCATTCAGCCCCCTCACCCATCGAACTCCTACTTATCTTTCAGACTCTGCTTAAACCTTACATCTTCTAGAAGTATTTGCTATTGCCCCTCATCTCAGTTTGATGGCCCTCCAGGGACTCTCATTCACTGCCCATCCTGCCACTTAGCTGAGTGCCTCATGGCTTTCCTGTATGCCTCATTCAACGAGAGAGCTCGGTAAGGTTAGAGACCTCACCTTTTGTTTACCCCCAACACGCAACTCAGCTTCTAAAAGAAATGCCGCAGCTCAAAAAAAGCACTGGCTGAGAAATGTATGCCTACCACTCAGTCAAATACCATCGTAGGTGCTACAAGAGATCCCTGCCCTCAAGACCGTAAGCACTAACCGGGGAGATTAGATAATACATGCTAACTAAAAACACAGACCACCAAATATGTGACAGTTGGAAAATATAAACTAGAAAGTGTGTGGAACTTCAGAGAAGGGGGAGTCATTTCTGGGAAATCAAAGTGGACTTAATAGGAGGGATCATTTGGGGTAAGTCTTTAAAACTGGGCAAGATTCCGAAAAACAACAGATTGCATCCTAGAAGGCCAGTCTGTGAAAAGGACGGGAGGCAGGCGTATTTGGGAGATAAGGAGGACATTTTCTGTTGAAACCTCAGGTTCCTGACGGGGAGGGGTCAAGTGATAAACGAGAAGGTAGAGGCTTGGGTCAGCCAATGGGTCAAGGCCTAAGAAAACGTTGGGGTTTTATTTTGGAAACTCCAAGGAGAGAACTAAACAAGGCTGAGAGAGCGTTCCAGGAAGATGACTCGTGATGGATTAGTTGTGATGGAGAGTGACTAGGTGGAGAAGCCAGTGAGGAGACCATTAAAACACAAGCTGAAAAACACATGGAGCAGGACAATGGCAACCAGAGTTGAAAGAAACACGAAGCGCTACAATGACAGAGGGAGAATCGGTGCAACATGAAGACGGGACACAGCAGGCCAAGGCGGAGCTGAGACAGTGGAGGAGGAAGGGAAGCCAAAAAAATGACCGAGGGCAAGAGACTGTGTCCAGCATCTATGTGGCGGTTCCAGCCAAAACTGCCCTTGCCGGCCGGGGTCTGAAGTAAGCTTTCTCCATGCCAGTGTCCTCTGAGGTCCCGGGAGAGAAGGGACTCAAAGTGGACTCCAAGATTGAGTCAAAGACTTCATAACTCTCACGTCAACTCTGAAGCGAATCTCTAAATCGCAGCTTGGCTACCCAGGATGGATTCAATGTGTCACGGGCAAGGGGAGCCAGGCCAAGATTGAAATGTACTACAAATAATTTATAACCGGAATACAGGCACCACTCACTCTGCATGGTTCCAATATGCATGAATTTCAGTTTCCGCAGTCTAGTTAAATAACACCAGTCCCCCAGCAGTATGGTTCAAAACGTCAGTTGCCACAGTGTATTAACTGTGAGTAATTGCATAAAGCACAAACTTCACTGCTCGCTCTTTGGTCCACAAACACTGCGTGGGTAACAGATGTGAACGGTGATCGGTAACCAATCACGTCCTTCCTTCAAAGCCTGCTGGTGACGGGTCCCTGCACATCTGTTCTCAGTTCACACACAGACAGGAAAGCATGTCGTGGTGTAGCCTACTCATCGCACGGGGGTAAAATCAATAACATCTCACAGACGTGGATAATTAAAAGGGTCAACGACAAAACGTGCCTCAAAAAAAACGACAGGCGGTTAACATTGGAAGTGAAATTGGAAAGCGGGTGTGGTGAAAAGGATGATGATGCGCCAGAGGAAGCGACATTAAAGGAACCCCCGGACAGCTCTGAAAGCACGAAGGGTAAGATGCTGGCAGCTGATCCAGACATGGCAAGCAGTATGACAACTGACAAAGGCAAAGAAAAATACTCCATATCATGTCATATAGTGAGAAGAAAGCAAACATGTTCTAACCACTCTTGATGAGGTCTACTCAAAGAAACAAAGCACTTTCATTCCCAGCGTTTCTAACATTTTCGATTACAGGGCACTAATTAAATACTAGCTCTACTATTTTTTCCCCCATTTCCCTCTACATTTATCACCTACAGTAAAAGAGCTTTAATAAAAACTTCTTCAAGGTCACGGAACTTAATAATTCACTGATTAATAAGATCATCTTGCACATGGCCATTTTGCATTAGCTTGCATGATCAATGTCATGGTCCTGTACTACCATGCAAAGATGACTATATAATCTATCCCAAAATAACTTCACGTATGCAACCACCTTTTTTATAAACAAAAAGCAACTGACTGTTACTAGATATTTGTAGTATCAATGGATTTTGAAATCGAACTCAAATTTAATCAGTTCCGTTGAAATCTACCTTTAAACCTAAGATAACTTCCACCCAAATGTTTCGAGGGTTGCCCAAGTCTAAGCGGACACAGCCACAAACCCAGAAGGGAACTCCACTACCCGTGTCTTTCTGCTCAGACAGGAAACAGTGTCTGCTTGACTTATTCCATCAATTAAAGGCCACTATTGATAATAATTTATGAATGAGAAAGTAAATATGTATTCTACTGTTCTGGCATTTAAAAAAAAACACACACCTAAATTACAATATAAAGTTCTTTGCTTCAGTTCAATAAATGTACATTGAATTCTTTGTGGCAGATGGTCTTTTTATAGCTAAATAGTCTTTGATATCAAAGAAAACAAATTTAAAATCAACCTACAAACTTAAGAATTGAATTAGGAATGGTTTCTTTCTGTTTCAAAAGTTCATGCTTTGACCTTTTGCCTAGTGATCTACATACAGTCTGCATTTGCCAGTGTTCTAGCAAGCCTTCTCAACGCATACAGAGGAAGAGGAGTAAGTTCTCTTTAAGACCGACGTGGGAAGTTTGTGGTATGCTGGCTGCAAATCTAGCTATGGCACATATATTTTAGAACATGTAACTATAGTGGTCACACACAAAATGCTGGCTGAGAAAGCCCATAACTTTATCAGCTTGCTATTTAGCGGGCCACCTCCATCACTCACTACATTGCATGCTCGGTCACCTGGGACCTTCTGAAAATAACAAGAGGTCTATGGGCCTCCAGCCGGTTATTCCAGAAAGTATCATTTCATCCCCGCCACTCAATGCATCTCACGGCCCTGCTATAAAAGGTCAACACGAGCAGAAGGATCCACGCTGGGGGTTTTAAATACATCCAGTGCTTCTGTGCGTCCCACCATTCGCTCTGGTCTATAAAACAGCTTGCAGCATTCCAGAAACTGGGCTGACAGAATCCTATTCACAGCCTTCATGGCAAACTGGAACTTAAATGAATGGATATCAGTGACTTGTACACGAATATGGGCAAACTGAATTTCCTAAAGATTGGTACTATAAAAAGCCATACCGTTATCTCAGCTATAGAAATACTTCCGCTCTAAGAACATACCTGAGCTTCCTGCAGCAGTATCCCGGCTCCTCCCCCACCCTCTAGCTTTCTGTGCCAGCAGACAATTTTGTGGCTGAGGCAGAACAGGGAAAACAAACCTCTACTTGAAGAAACTCTGTACCTGTCATCTCACAGAACACACACACACACACACACACACACACAACTTTGATTTGCATAGCTGCTTCAACATTGCCACTTGTCTCTGATTAGAAGAATAGCTTTCCCTTAAATTTTTCCCCATGTTTGCTGATAGCCCTTGGAGTGTGCAAGAAAAAAGCAGTACTATTTTTTAGAAAGTAAAAGTTGTTACTTTATTCATTCCCCTAAACATACCTATATTGTCCTCTTTTAAAGGGTACCCTTCAACTCTATTCAGCCAGATAGTAGGTTCCTACTATACCTGTTTAAAGCTTTCTGATAACAAATTTTTAAGACAAGCAGTTATTTTGACTAGAAGGTTTCCAAAGGGGTTAGACAAAAGGAGAGGGAGGGGAGAATCTGGCCATTTAGGACAGAGTCAGGGGGGAAGAAGAGGGGAAGAATGTAGGATAAGAAAGGACGACTACAAAAGCAGGGCAACGTTCCCCAGGAGACGTGAAAAAGGAAGCACGCTGGGTAATAAAACGAAATGGGGTCTATAAAACTCAGCCGGATGCCAGGAGCGATAAATTCTGGGTAGACAATGTTTGGGAGCCACACTATAAACAAAAACCCGCGCGGCCCGTCTACAGCGTCCTCTTATTCCCGCCCTCCACGGATCATTACCTCCCTTGGCTCCCACCTACCTGCACCCCCACCAGCGAGGCCTCTCTCTCAGGCCTGGTCCCGTTATTTCTTTTAAAGGCCGGGGAGCCCTTTCGGAGTCCCCTTCCTAAGTGCTGGGCAGTCACAGGGGAGCATGAAGGTTGGTGACGGGGATGCAGTGCGGAGAGTCAACATCACGGTGACCAGGGAAGTATCCGCTCCCAAGGATACGGAATATCATGTGTAGCTGCTGAAGGGACAGGCGTGTGAGCTCAGCTCAGATCTTTCTAGATGTCTGAACTGGAAAGCCCTCAGGCAGCACCACCAGCTCCCTGTGCCTCTAGATAGGTTGCTTATGGCCTTAAAACCTCCATGTAACATGAACGTGCCCAGGGAAAACCAGTGCAGAGGTCTCTCCAGACTGGTGGGCAAGCTAGCCCCAACATTTCCAGGTTCAGAAGACTACAGGCACATCACAGCCAATGCACTGAGGATAGACAGATCACAAAACAGGCTGAATAACCACGTGACAACCACTGTCATGACTGGATATCAGTTTCTCCCTCGGTTACTGAGACCCTCTTTGTCTTTTAGACTTACAGGCCTTCATGGAAGGACTGGAGTTAAAGGTTGTTTTTTGTTTTTTTTTTTTTTAAAAAGGCTTTTGGCAAATACTAAAAAAATAAAAATTTGTAAGAATGCATCAAAGTTTCAATTTTACAACCTGTCAGATTTAAAAAATTTTACCCCAGATTTCTTCTCTTACACGGCAAGCACAGAGGGATGAGAATGCTTAGCGGGAACTAGAGGTGATTTTTGGACTCTGCCATAAACTTGAATGATGGTGAAGAGGTTCCCAAGTGGTTTCTACCAGATCACTGCCTCTGATATGCAGACTCGCTTGAGCTGAAAAGCTGAACACCCCAATTTCCTGCTGATACATGTCAGAATTCTATCACCAGTGGAGGACATCTCAATCCAGTCATGGTAGAAGGGCTCCGATAGATCTCGTGTTTATTGCCTGTCCAGCCCAATTCCCCACCGTAGCTGTTATGTTCTCTTCTGTTCCAGACATACCCAACCCTGATCTGTTCTGAGCACACCATGCTTCCTCATACATGTGTGGTTCTATATGGGCTCTTTCCTCTCTTCTTCCCACTCACCACCCCAAACCTCATCACTAAGGCCCTTCCTGACGATGCTAGAGAAAAGTAGATAGTTCCTTCTCCCTGCCACATACTCAGGGCAATGAGTGCCTGGGCTCACCCAGCCCAGAAGGCACCGAATGTCATTGTCCGGGTGTGCATCTATATTCTCCAAAAGGTCATGAGCTCCTGGAGGGAAAGAACCTTGTCTTTGGGATGCTGACCTTTTCTCAGGGGCACATCCCAAGAGTTTAGCAAAATGCTAGTCACACAGTAGGAACCCAAGAAGTGTTTTTTTAATGAATAAATGAGCAAATGGGAGGTTTCTATAAAACATATTTTTTAATGTAAAGTCAGCTAAATGCCAAATTCTGCACGTTTATAGTTTGCTTTCCAATTTCTTAATGTCGTCTTACCCCTAAATTGACAATCAGTCTTGTATTAGTCATTCGCTTTTATTGTCTTTCCAAGACATTCTATTGTCTTTTAATCTTCATGAAACAACTCCCTTTGCACTCATTTCTAATCAGTGCATATAATATTTAATTCAATGATGTAATTTATGGTCAGAAACAAAAGAACTGACCCTTTGTAGCTATTCAACTCAGACTTAGGACGTGTAATGTATGGGGTGAACTATTGGCAAAGAATACTCAGCAGGTCATGGGCACTGATTGGTTTATTTTAAAAGGGGTGGAGGGCGTTGGCTAATTTGGAAAGTCAGTTACGTAGAGGTAATTTTAGACAGCTTCTACTGCAGACTGCTTTAGATCACACTGAACTTCCAAGAGTCAAGTGCTAAAGCCTTTCAAAGCCACAAGACTCATTACTGATGAGATGAGCCAAGATGTCTCCTTCCATTTAACTTAAATAACTCGGAATGTCAAGTTCAAGTTATTAAAATCTGCCTATACATTCCTTGGGGCTCCATATATGCTTCCTGAATCTGGAACATTCTATTAAATCAAGACAATATGTATCACAAGTGACTTCCTGAAGATAATTCCTTCTAATCCCCAGTATTGGCCCATCCTTATGTTTCTAATTAACTCTCTTGAGATGTGGCTCAGACTTAGGCTGAATTGATTTTTGAAATATCCTAGTGTATATCTAATCCCCAGTTACCGCTATAAAACATTTGGAGGTCTAGGTTCTGTACAGGATAAGAATCAGAGAATCAGAGACATGGAAGAAACGTAAATTAAAACTACCATCATTAATCAGGACTAGAAAATTTTCCAAATCCTTCTGGCAACATTCCTAAGTAAACCAAATATCATCAGGGAAAATACGTGGGTATACGAAAAAGAATTTCAGAAACTCTTCCCTAGTATTCCTCCTGTTTCTCTTTCTCTTTTTCTTTTATGGCCAGTCAGACACTGAAGTTAAGAAAACTATATAAGGACGTTTTAATTCGGAATTAAAATGCACTATACAGTGATTTTACTAAAATGAAATGAAACCGTTTCACAAACTACAATAATTTCTCTGTAATTTTTGCCAATGTAAAAAATCTGCCAGACTGAAGTCATAATGAAGTTTTATCGTTTTTAACATATCTGATCCAAACAAGAAGGAAAAGCCCATACGTTCCTCTCAGAGAGATGTGTACCTACGCTGAGAGTTACAGCTTTTCTGGAGGAGGCAACTTCCACAGCTTGAAAAAGCTAATGAGGAAAGAAGGAAGCACTTTACAACTTTTCTACTTACTAATAGATTCAATACCTTCAAAGCCAGAAACCGAACAGCTTTCAAATACAGTTCACAAGCCATTTGGAGCAAAGCCTTGTCACAGTGCCCTTCTAAAGTTCTATTAATTCTCTTCATGGAACTAATGTATTTAAGCAACTTTATCATGTGAGTTAAGCATTTGGCCACATGATTCACATTTTCTAGTCCATTACTTTTTATCAGGAAAGGGATCCAGCTAGTAGTAACAGCAGTGATGATGATCATGATGATGATGATGATGATGATAAATACTTGCTCCTGGATGAAATAAAAATCACCGTTATGTAGAGATTTTCATGTACAAGTTTAAAGTCTAGTGAGTCAGAAGATCCCTGGACTAAGAGACAAGAGATGTGAGTTCCAGTCCTAGGTCAGCATCACACAGCTAAACCACCTTCAGTAATTCAGTTCAGCTCGCTGCAACTCGGTTCTCTAACTGATAAAACAATAGTTCTAACTGATATGTACATTTCCTTCTCAGTGACAAACTTTTATGATTCCATAATGCATCAATTTTTTAAAAAATAACTGATTACCAGCCATAAACATTAAGCCTGGTTTTTTCTCAGACCCATAACCCGCACATCAACGGAGACTGTGTTCTACTAATTCTTGTCTTCAGTATCTTTTGGTTTATTTATTTCTTCCTCTTCATTCCTCCAGACCTGTGGTCAGCAAACTGTGGCTCGCAAGCCACATGTGGCTCTTCCACAAAATACCACAGCCTGGGCGAGTCTATTTTGAAGTGGAGTTAGAAGAAGTTTAAGTTTTTTAAAAAAAAATGGTTCTCAAAAGAAATATCAATAGTTGTACTGTTGATATTTGGCTCTGATGACTAATGAGTTTGCCGACCACTGCTCCAGATCTTTGCCCAGGTTCAGACTAGTCCATCTTGCATAGACTATGGCAAAGCCTTCTTAAGAGCCTCACTACCTCCTTCCTTACCTCTCTCCAATATTTTATCTCCATACTATGTCCAGAATGTACTTTCTTACATGAGTATTCAATCAACAAGCTCATTCCTCCCCGGGATTTTTCTGTGGCTCTCTCTATAACCTAAAAGGAAAAAAAACAAAAAAACAAACAACAACAAAAAAACCCTGTCTTGTCAGTGGAATCCTGATAAAAACCCTATCAAGTTATTGGAGTAACTGCCTCATGGGTTTCATAGTGAGAATTAAAGGCTCTACTCATGGTAATAAGCACTAAGTATCCAGCACTGCCAGGCTTATCCTCACTGTGTCCTGCTTTGGGCACTGCAGACCACAAAACTGATGTAGTTTTGATTCCCAGAATACACTACTCTCTGTGTAAGTCCACGTCAATGCTCATGGTTAGATTCTAGAATAATTCCTCTCCCTACTCTTGCTTCTTCAGTTCTTGCCCCCCACCACCACTCCATATCCTCGCCTCCTGTGAGGCCTCCTTTGACTGCTCCTGCAGACCTAGGTGCTCCTGCATCTCTGAATCTAGAAACCCTAAGTAGGTGCCCGATACATGCCAATGGTTTTCATGAGCCTCAGCAGAGCCAACCCTCCAGCTCTCTGACGAAAGGCAGAGGACCCAAAGTTAAACTCTCTGTGTGTTTATACAAGGACCAATCGATTAAGAATATTTTTCCCAGGAGAGCTTTTCGTGTTTCTTTTTATTCCAAATGACACTAAAATAAGTGGAATGATAATGCTTAAAGTGAAGCGATGATTTTTAGCCAGTATCCCATGATATATCAGACTGCTTCTGATGCTTTTCCAATATACGGCTAGCAGCAATCCTGGAAAGATTTAACAGTTTTGCAACCTTAGTCACGAGCCTCAAATTACCTTAAAAACTTTAAATCTTATATGCAGAATATTTTTTAAATCGTATTTTGTATTTTTTCCATCATTTTTAACATAATGGAATATATTCCTTATATCTAAGAGGAATACTGTTTCTCTTCACCAAAGCCCTTCACTTTTGCTTCTAACATAAATTTGGGCTACTTCTGTTAGCCATGAGTCCAATGACAGTTGTCCTTGTCTGTATCTAAAGATCTCTTCTGAACTCTCCCTACAAAGTTTAATTAATTGCTCTGCTTATATGAAACTTCTATTATCATTGAAAGAGAAAGACTATACATGAAGATAAACTTACAGCTTATTCATAATCTTCCTGAGAGATTTATGATTAGCTCTTCCAGCTGCTAGCAAGCCGATCAACAGCCAAGCAGAGGAAACAGTGGATCTTACTTGTCAGCTACATGTGTCATCAATATGGTCCAGATTAGGAAAGCTTTAACTGGATTTCAGGACAAGAACAAAATTTCTGCTTTCGCCATTAGCATAAAACTGTCCAGGATTCTTACAATTAAAATGGAGAACTCTGGTTTGCATTGCCCAATACTCCATAAAAAAAAAAAAAAAAAAAAAAAAAAGAAAAGAAAAAAAGAAAGAAAAACAGAGAAATGACAGAAAGTTCCAAGTAATTATTAGAAATATGATAACATCCAGTCACAATTCCTGAAGCAAACAAGAAAAATAGTCATTAAGTATTCATTTTGATTTTTAAGATATTGCTTAACCACTATCTTTATATGCTCATTTATTTTGACTCCATTGACACACATATGAACAAATACAAATCCATCAAATACACATTCAGGATTGATAGACTTCACCTTTTATTCTGGCACCTTCAGTTCAATATGTGAGGCATGAAAAGTAAATAGGAACAATATCTTTGTCTCCCTCCAAATTTGCTCTTTTGAGCCTGAGGAAACACACAAATTATTTGTCCATGGCTGTCACTCTCCTCTACAAATGATGACCATCAATTAAGTTCCTCAACATGTGTTTCTCAGGCTCCTGTGAAGCTATCAAGGAATGCTAGCAAGTATGCTCACTTTCACTAAGTCCCTCCATGGAAGATACAGAACAAATTTAAGGAAACTGTCTAGAAGTACAGAAGAGATTATTTAGAAACTAACCAAATGGTCAAAATTTCCAAGATTGATCAGAAAAAGCTATCATGAATGTTTAATCTAAGATGTTGAAAGGTTTCCAGTCACTTTGTTAATAAATCAAAAGACATTATTACTAATACTATACTAGGCCTCAGCTACCTAATACATAAAAATGATGGGAATGATAACATATCTGTCTTAAAGTGCCTTAATGCCAATATTGACATCACTTACTCATCCATATAAAATATTTTTATTTGTCCACAGAATGCAAGGACAATAAAGTTTCAAATAAGGAAATGTTTATTTAGCCTCTGTGTAAGGGAAAGGTACTAAGAATTGCTGGCTACTCTTCTATAGGGTACTGACTTCATTATCTCATTTACTCCTTACAGCAACCCTGGGAATGACATAGTTTCATACCAAAAGATATAGATAACTGAGATTTGAGACATTTAGTATTCTTCCCAAAACACACCATTAGTAAATGGCAGAGTCAATACTCAAAGCCTACCACGCTATCTCCAAAGTGTGCACATGATCCCAATAAGTTCTGAAGAGGTCAGGAGGCCATATCACCATTGTCTTCCTCTATCTTTAACCAAAAAATTAATAATCCCTCATGGCTCTTACTGGGCCTAGATAGATTCTTTGAAACACTTCACAGGTAACTCACAAGTAAGAGTTGGCAGATAAAATTTACTTTCCACCCTTCAGTACTGCAATGATCAATAATTATGAGGCAAAAATAGTAGATGCTACCAACCACGGCGGCCCAGTAAAAGCCTGTAATATGTACTTAGCTTTCTCAATAGAACTGAAAAGGCCTATTTCTATAGTAGGTCAACCCGCTGTACTGAATGCCCATTCTTTTCCATTTATTATACCGATCATTGTTAAAGGAACAAAATAAAGATGTGGTGCCTCATCTGTAAAAGCTTAGAAGCTAGTTAGAGGAAACCAAACTTACACAGTCATTCAAGCTCTCGGGAAGGCCACCCAAGGACGCTGACACAATCAATCAAAATATTCCCTTGGAAGCAGCATTGCCCTGACCACATGAATGGCCAGCTCAAATAATTCCCAAGCACTTAGATTCCAGTGAATTCGAGTTCTGCTATTCATCTGCGGACAATTAAAAGGGGCAAGTCTCTTCGAGACCCTAATAAATTTTCTCTACATGGCCAAAGAAATGGAAATTGTCCACAATAGTTATTTTTACAGATGGATTGAGTATTAACAATTCTCTAGATTGAGTACTTAAGCTTTCCAGGCCTCACCTATCTGATCAATAAATGGCAATAATATACCTATAGTTCTCAAGATGAAAAGACAAAGTACGAAAATGCCTACAGCTACGCTGGGTACGCAAAAGGTAAGCAATAAATATTAGTTTTCCTTTCCTTCCAGCTCTGAACCGAATCTTTTCCTTTAGTTTCATTCAGGGTATTTTTTCTTCTTTAATTAACCACTGAAATATCACACAGGAAGCTAAAGAAGCCCAAATTAGACACGCCCATAGATCCCAGAGGCAGTGTTAGTACCTACAACAGGGGCTTTCAAATAGAAGCAAAATCCCTGGAGTTCCTGTCTTTCTATCACTTAGAAGTATTATTGAGAGAGTTCAATGATTGGGCACTGAGATTATGAAATAGAAGAGCTGAAGAGCAGAAATTCTTTCTCTGGCAATCCAACCCATGATCTTACTTTTAAAAGGTGCTAGACAGGAAGTGCTAACGGCGACAGCTTTTTGATAACTCCAAGGCAACAGCTTGGTTAAGTGGCAGCAGAACTGGCGGAGCCCTGGCTTTATAGCGAGCACACGAGGTTTGGCGAGACTATTATTATTGCTCTCCTGCAGCCTGGTGAGACCCGTATTTTTTTTTATTATTTGTGATAGGAAGCCTTTGAGTTGCAGGGCCACAGCCACAGCAGGCTGCCTCACTCTGTGAAGACTAGCAGGGCTCCCTCAAGGCCAAGGGGAGAGGAGCCAGGCTAAGTGCAGCTGTTGCTACTCCTGCCTCAGCTCACTAGCCTGCAGCTTTGCTCCCTCCCCCCCCCAACCCCCCTCACAGAGGCACACTCGGCCTGGGATTAAGCAATGAAGCCCCCTACATTCCCATCTCCTTTCACTCTGCCTGGCCATGAGACAAAGAAGCGCAATGCCCATGTTCCCCTCACCTTAACTAGCTCTCCAAAAAAATGTGTTTCCTGCCTCACCCTATGATGTGCTAGACTCAGATCGTGCCATCAGTTCTGCAGAAGAAGAAAAAAGGTGCATCCTGTGTTTCTGCCATGTTGAAGACCGATAGTTTTGTCTATTGGGGAGGGGAAGAAAGGAGAGCAGCAGAGAGGGGAGAAAAAGAGACAAGAGGGAAAGACTCATTGATTTCCAGTGTTTCAACGTTGTTTTACCAAGGGACTTGAGTTTGCATCTTAAATTCCAGAAAGTCAAGGTGTTCTGGGTAATACATGTGAAACATGGGAAAGAAATCTTCCACTTTTTGGCCAGAAGGTGACTCCTTTGATAACCAGTCAATGAATCATAGGTTCTTTATTACTCAACTTCCTCTCATGGATGTAAGTGACCCCCCCTCCCCACTTCCAGGACTTAGTCAGGGAAAGTGAGTCTCCCAGAAATGAGCTCCTCTGGGATGCCCTCTCTTAATTTCTCCTCTGGGTTCATTCCAGGAAATGGCATAGATCTGTGCCATCCAGTCTTGGTCATGCCCCTGCTGTGGGTAGAAAGTAGCTTTCTGTGGCTGGGACAAGACGGCCTTTCTGCTGATGCTCAAGGCTATTCCTTCTGCATTTTTTTAAATATATATTTTCATTGATTTCAGAGAGGAAAGGAGAGGAAGGGAGAGAAAGAAACATCAATGATGAGGGAGAATCATTGATCGGCTTCCTTCTACATGCCCTCTTTTGGGGACAGAGCCTACAACCCAAGCATATGCCCTGACAGGGAATGGAATCATGACCTCCTGGTTTAAAGGTTGATGCTCAACCACTGAGCAGCACTGTCCAGGCAACTACCTGCATTTTTTAATCCTCATTCCCTAGATCGACCTCTATCCAAAGCTTACACAGCATAATCTACTTATTCTTTTGTTGGGCAAAGGTTTGCAGAAGAATTGGGGACTATTCTGTGCCGCATATATGTTCTTTTTCAGTATGACCGCCCTAGCTTCTCCCAAGTACTCAGTGACTCTCAGCCTCACCTTCTTTGGGTGGGAATGGGGTTAGTGAGAAAGGGCTGGAGCAAAACCCATCTGAGACTCCTCTCTTGCATGGGCAAAACGCATTCAAAGCATCCCGCAGTGGCACTGCCCAACAGAAGGCCACTTTAAGAAATATCCAGACATAAAAACTGTAAACCTAAAAAATTCATTTGGCAATGCAAGCAGAATCATAAGCCTGGGTCTGAGCCAGTGCTTTGCCACTAGCTGTGACCTTAAGGGAGTCACCTTCCCTCCTTGGGCCTCGATTTTCTGGTGTATAAAACAAAAAGGGCAGCCCGAGCCGGTGTGACTCAGTGGATAGAGTGCCGGCCCACAGACTGAAGGGTCCCAGGTTTGATTCCGGTCATGGGCACATACCTCCATTGCAGGCTCCATCCGTGCAGGAGGCAACCAATTGATGCGTCTCTCTCACATTGATGTTTCTCTCTCTCTCTCTTTTTCTCTCTCTCTCCCCCTCCCTGCCACTCTCCCTCAAAAAAAAAAAAAAAAAAAAAAAAAAAAAAAAAAAAATCAATGAAAAATATCCTGGGGTGAGAAGTAACAACAACAACAAAACAAAACAAAACAAAAAGAGAGGTAAACCAGATGCTCTGCAAGCTCCTCTCAGCTCTAAGGGTCTCCCATTCCTTTCACAAAACAATTCCCCACAGGTTTCCACAAAACAATTCCTGCACAGGGGGTTATTTGGTACAATCGTTAGATTTCGCCTTTTCGAAAACACACGGTAGCAGCCAGTAAGTCACTTCTGAAATGCCATGTCCCTTCCCCCACTGCCCGCCCTCACAGCTCCTCCTTCCCACACGTGCCGCACTTTAACTCTATTCGCACCGACAACCTCTTAAATAATCCCAGACAACAACATGTCTCTGGAATCCAAACACCTTTGATGTTTGACTTATAAATTTTATAGCATCTATAATTTCAAGGCTAAATTATATATTAAATTTCAAAGGCCAAGTACTTCAGAGGGGGAAATTATGTGTGCTTTCCACGCACACCCTGAGTCCAAATAAAAGCTGCTCTTTAGTCACCAAGGAGTGACTGTCAACTGGCAAAAATCTGTCATTTGCAAAACTATGCAATGTTTAAATGCCTTATGAAAACACCGAATAGTAAATTAAATTCATTCAAAATTCTCTCTAAACGTTATTAAAACTATGAACAGAAGATAATGTCTTTGTACCAGACTTGAATGAACAGCTAAAAATATTAAAGTACAATGTAATGCTATCAATTGATGGCATTTTTTAAGTTTCATGAACAGAAGAGATTAAATATGCCAATTTCTTATCTTACAATGTGTTAAAATATGTTCAGGGTTGGAGTTTAATGAATTGCTTTTTGATGTCATTGAATGTATGGTAATCAAGAAATTCATCATAGCTAACCATCACACCTGTGTGGACACTGCTCTGATCATCAAGATCCCCAATGACCCCGCAGGAGGGAGCTGGGCATGCATATCCCAAACTCCTAAAGAAAAGGGGCCCCGAAGCCTCCGGGACATAGAGCAGGGCAGACTTCCAGCACAAGCACTACTGAACACCATTTTTTTTTTTTTTTAATCCTCACCTGAGGATATTTTTTCCCATTGACTTCTAGAGATAGTGGAAGGAATGAGGAAAAGAAGAGAGAGAGAAACATTGACATGAAAGAGACACGTTGATTGGTTGGGGAACCTGTGACCAAGTCTGAGGGACATGCCCTTGACCAGGAATTGAACCATGGGTCACAGGCCAGTGCTCTAACCACTGAACTACTCGGCAGGGCCAAATTTTGACTGAAGAAAGCTCAGGCATCTGGCCTTATCCTTCCACAAGAAGAAACAATCCCAGGAGCTGTTAATCCAATAAGTTAAGAAATCTTGAGGAATTAACAAAAGATAAATAAGCTCAAACTTGTATCAGACGGGGAAAAAAGACCTCTTGGGGTACTAAAAACACCATGTTCTTTATAGTTAGAATTTGCTCTTGACTTTTTCCCCCCAGGAAGGTGATTGAAATCCTTCCAGCTCAGATTTTCAATCCTAAAATATTTCTTGGTTATAGTTTATAGAAGGGCTCCGACACATTCTAGGGCATGCAAGCCCTTCTTTCAACTTCCTTTAAAAAATTTTTACCTAAAACCTTAGCCCTATAAAACCTGACTGGCCCGATGCAGCTCTAACCTTCCTTCCTTCCACTCCACACAAGCTGTGCTTCCTTCAGGCCCCTTCCCTTTCTGGCCAAACTCTTCTGAGAACTTTGGTTTCAAACGTGAAGCAAGAAAAAAATCCAGAGTCATTTGTAAGCTTGTCAAATGTTTCAGGCCTCTAGCTTTCTGATCAAACTTGTCGGGCCAATGACACGTCACCACACCATATATCACTGGATTTGTGTAAAATCATCCTTTGATTTAAAGTGGAAAGTGGAGCCAAAATAAGAAGTACAAAAGAGAACACACTGTACATACTTGAAAATCACAATAAATATTGTCAAAATAAAACACACTAAAAATAGCCTAATCCCATTTATATTTTATCATTCTCCTCAGAGACAGGCTTTATTTTAGACAGGTTAATAGCATTTTAGCATTTTAGAGTTGCAAGGGATCTTGAATATCAACTCCCTACACTCATCCTTTTTACAGATGGAAAAAAAAGACTTAAAATGAATTTTGTCTAAGTGGCAGGACCAGGATTAGAACTCAGGTCTTTTCTCCCAAAGATTCACAATCAGTATCAGCTACAGATAACATAGTAATTAAGCACTTAACCTTAGTAAGTAGAAATCCCAGTTTGTTTGTTTTTTAAATCCACCACAACAAACCAATTCAAAATTGGGCAAAGAACTAGAATACATTATTTCTCCAAAGAAGATTTACAAATGGACAATAAGCCCATAAAAACGGGTTTAATACCATTAGTAATAAAGGAAATGCAAATCAAAACCACAATGAGATACCACTTCACACCCTTTAGGATGGTTATTTCTCAAAGAAAAGGAAAAAAAAAGGAAGAAAGAAGGGTCACCAGTGTTGGTGAGGATGTAGGAAAATTAGAACGCTCATACACCGTTGGTGGGAATATAAAATAGCATAGCTGCTGTGGAAAACAGTTTGTCAATTCCTCAAAAAGTTAAACAGGATTACCAGTAATTCCACTTGTAGATATAGAACCAAAGTAAGTGAAAGCAGGGACTCCAACAGATACTTGTACACCAGTGTCCACTGCAGCATTATTTACAATAGATGGAAACAACCTATGTGTGCATCAACAGAAGAGTCAACAAACAAAAGGTAGCATGCGTATACAACGGATTGTGATTCAGTCTTAAAAAGGAAAAAAATTCTGCCAGGCTGGAAAGGCTCCGTGGTTAAGGGTCCATCTATGAACTAGGAAGTCATGGTTCAATTCCCAGCCAAGGCAAATGCCCAGGTTGTGGGCTCAATCGCAAGTAGGAGACATGCAGGAGGCAGCCAATCCATGATTCTCTCTCATCATTGATGTTTCTCTCTCTCTCTCTCCCTCTCCCTTCTTCTCTGAAATCAATAAAAATATTTTTAAGGGAAGAAAATTCTGACAAATGCTGCAACATGGATGAATCACATTATTCTAAGTGAAAAAGGCCAGACACAAAAAAGACAAATACTCTGTAATCCCACTTTTCCGAAGTACGCAGAATAGGCAAATTCATAAAATAGAAGGTAGAACAGAGGTTGCCAGGGGCTGGAGGGAGAGAGGAATGGGGATTTGCTACTTAACAGGTGTGGACTTTCTGCTTGGGGTGATGAAGAGTCCTGGAAATGGACAGCAGTGATGGCTGTACATCACGGTGAATGTACTCAATGCTATGGAGTACACACTGAAAGATGGTTAAAATGGGAAAAGTTTCATTTTACCACATCTAATGAAAGGACACAATAGGAAAAAAAAAATCAGCCATATGAATTATGGGCTTGGAGGATCTCATGAAGATAGGCAATAAAATATATCACCCCAATAGTGACGAATTAAGAACATTTCTGCCCAGCCAGTGTGCCCAGTGGTTGAGCATAAACCCATGAACCAGGTGGTCATGGTTTAATTCCCAGTCAGGGCATATGTCTGGGTTGTGGGCTTCATCCCCAGTAGGGGAAATGCAGGAGGCAGCCAATCAATGATTCTCATCGTTGATGTTCCTATCTCTCTATCCCTCTCCCTTCCTCTCTCTCTGAAATCAATAAAAACCTTTATTTTTTTTATTAAAAAAAAAGGTACATTTCATTTCATTCAAATTGAAAAAAAAAAAAGGCAAAAGACACAACCATGAAGATTCCAAGATGACCAAAACATGAGGGGGCCCTAACCGGTTTGGGTCAGTGGATAGAGCATCGGCCTGCGGACTGAAAGGTCCCTGGTTTGATTCCCGTCAAGGGCATGTACCTTGGTTGCAGGCACATCCCCGGTAGGGGATGTGCAGGAGGCAGCTGATCAATGTTTCTCTCTCATCAATGTTTCTAAACCTCTATCCCTCTTTCTTCCTCTCTGTAAAAAGTCAATAATATATATATTAAAAAAAACAAACAGGAGGGGGAACTACTACAGCAAGATTCTACACACATGAAGGCAATGGCTTTTGCTGGTACTTGCTCTCTAGGGCTCTCTCTCAGTCCAAAAGCAAATGCTTGAAAACATGACACACATCACTGTCCAGCTAACCTCAAGTGCTGTAGCCACAAAGAGGTTTTTCCTTTTTTCAAAAAATTAAATAATGTGTCAGACTTTTAATGCCTGGATAGTGTTGTGTTTTTTTTCTTCTTTCAGACTTGGCAACATAATCCTTCGAAAGACATGTGTACAGACGTTCGGGTTAGAAATAACAAACCTGTCCCCTCCCAAGGTGTGATGTTTATTTGAATGTGTGACGATGCTATGGTTCAAATAAACACACTCAGCTGCCTCTCCTCCTCCAGGGGCCAGAGCGTTAGACGCTTTGCAAACAAGTGTCCGCAGTAGCGATGCAGAGTGTTGAAAAGTGGTTTGTATTCCACGATCGCTTCTGAGATGTGCAGACACTGCCTCCCGCCCTACGCCTTTTCCCATTCGTTATTTCTTATTTCACTTTCCAAAACACCCCTGTGATTAAGGCCAATCCTGCTCCCTCAGTGAGTCATCCCAAACCACCTCAATCCCAATCCGGCGCCCTCCCCAATCCTGCAAGCCTCCCGGAGTCAGGGTCAGGTCCTGAGGCAGCACGGGCACAAGGAGGGCCGGAAGGGCTATGGGTGTGAGCCTCGGCACCATCACCGAAGGCGTGCACTGGTGACAAAATGCTGGACATTCCACCCAGAGAACAATCTTGATATTTAAGAGGAAGGGTTCTCTAGGGACCTGGGCAAAATGTCAGAGAGAGGGTCCGAGATGTTGTCCAGCAGGGGAAAAAAAAAAAAAAAAAAAAGCAATGCTTAGCGCTGGATTCTCAGCCTTGGCACTGTGATATTTTGGGCCAAATAATTCTTCGTTGTGGGGCTGCCCCCTGCACTGTAGGCTATTTGGTTGCATTCCTGGCCTTTGCCCATTCCATGCCAGGAGCACTCCCCCGGGTGGACAACCAAAAATGTCCCTCCGGGGGGGCCAAACTGCCTCTGGTTGAGGACCTTTAGACAAACACAGTTTTGCGCCTTCCCATCGGCATTGAGTGTGTGAGCCGGATAGTTCAGAGTAGGAGAAGGAACTGAGTGAGCACCAGCCAAGGATACATATGTGAAATCAGAGGAATCAGAGACAGGGGCTAAGACACAGGGCCCGGTGTCCATCGGCCACCATGGAAAGAGGAAGAACACAGAGGCTGGTGTAAAGAACACCGGTGGTGGTGGTGGTGGTGGTGGTGGTGGTGGTGGTGGTGGTGGTGGTGGTTGGGGGGCGGGGGGGTGATAGCACAAGGAAGGGGGATCTCAGCTTTGCTCAGCCAGCTCATGAGTACATGTTCACTCTCCCTTTCCATGAACTCAGCTTCTCTGCGCTGACAGTGCTCTCAAGTATCATGGTCATAAGCCAGAACCTAAGCCATATTGGTAGGGAAGTTCAGGAGAGAGACTGTGTCACCAGAAAGTTAGGATGATGGTTGCGTGACAGGTTTGGACAACTTGGTTTCGTTCAAGTGCATCTTCCCTTAAAGACTGTCCTGGAATACGTCCCACAAGCTCAATGGTAATCACCAGCAGGACTTCCATAGGATAATCCTCTTGCGGGTGGATCCACGCAAATGTATCTCCCCTCCCATTTCTCCTGGAGAAGCAACTCTATGTCCTGTTCCTAGCAGGCCCAGCGTGTCACCTTGCATACAGCTGTGCAGGCTACGGAATGGACCTTGAGACTTGAGCCATGTCCCAAAGCTGAGGACAGAAGTCAGTGATGGCCGCCCACTTCCTGGGATGCTGGCTGGGCTGCAGAACCCAGCTCGCTGCACTGGAGCGGAGGAGGTGAACATTCTCTTGGGTGCCTGACACCTACCCCTTGGAATTCAGGGGACATGAACAAAGAGACTCTCTGGCTGTCCTCTGGAAATTTCATAAGGCAGGAGGCAGGCTAGGGCAGGGTGAAATGGCAGGATAAGGAAATGAGGCAGCCTGCACCCAGTGTTTTTCATGTGGCAAAGGATGGTATCCTGGGGGCACCCTGCCCAAGAGGCTGCCTGGCAGGGTGAGGAAACCTCAGCGCTAAGAATGATGGGAACTGAGGGAGGGGAACCGCAAAGGATGAATGTCTTGATTACAATGTCTTCTGACATTTATATACCACTTTCTCATACAGTATCAGCCGCATATAGAAAGTCAATAAATCTGTATAATTAATCTATGGTAATATATTGTCTGAAGCCACTATTTACTATAAGTGAATAAATAGTACACAGGGTGATGTGTGGGCCAAACAGCACTCCAATCCCTGGGAACCTGTTAAAAATCTCGGGTCCCACCCCAGACCTACGGAATGGGCATGTGCACTTGGCCAATACTCACAGCAATTCCAACGGACAGTAAAAGGTGATGGAAGAGCACTGGCTTAGACCAGAGGAGATGCATCAGAGCTACACATACTGAACAACCATCTGCATCGTTTGTTTTCAACGCCCACCCTGGAATCCCGATTTAGAAGCCTGGGTTTTGAGCCGGTCATCATCTGTACTGTTTTTGTTGTTGTTGTTGTTGTTGTTGTTGTATTGAGTTTTTACAGAGAGGAAGGGAGAGGGATAGAAAGTCAGAAACATCGATCAGCTGCCTCTTGCACACCCCATACTGGGGATGTGCCCGCAACCAAGGTACATGCCCTTGACCGGAATTGAACCCGGGACCCTTGAGTCCACAGGACGATGCTCTATCCACTGAGCCAAACCAGTTTCGGCCATCTGTACTCTTCAGTAATCCCTGGGCTATCTGTTGTAGAACCAGGATGAACCACCACTGACTTAGGGGTTGGCAAAGGCAAGCATTTGAAGTCAGGTGTCAGCAACAGCTCCTCCCTACTGTCCTGCCTCCCCACCATCAACATTTCTGCACATGAACCAACTTCTCCTTCCCCGAGTCCCTGTCAACCTCCAGCAACACATCCAGTTTTGTCTTCCTGATCAATGAGAAGAAGACCCATTCAAAATGATCAAGAAAGAAAAAATCGCCCCCAGTGGGGACACACAGAGCTATGCAGGTTGAAAAGACACCGGAGACCTCCCACCGGACCCCTGCCCACAGCCGTCTGGGGCACGTCAGTTTGACTCAGCACGAACTTCTCACAAAGGCTTGTCATTTGTGAATGAAGATGAAAGGAACCACTCACCAGCCACCGACAAATGGCTCGGTTTTCTTGTCTAGATTGGGTCTTGGAGGAAGAATGAACGGGACCTGATTTAAATCAGACCCTGACTCAGCCGCTGGTGTTGCCACATACCCAAATATTCCAACCCAGCCGTCACTGGGACAGATCGCGTTTCAAATAACCAGCTCCAGTGGAGCCCACACTCTGGAATCCAAAACCCGATTTCTAGGACAGACTATTGGGCAAACTGGCACTAGTCGTCGCCGGTGCAGTACATTTTGGAGAGTTCATTTCTGAAGTTTTCAAGCGAAGTGCCAGGTTAAAAAAAAAAAAAAGGAGAAATCCTTCCTCTGGCAGAAAATGGCCTCTAATATGATGAAGCCTGACAGAAGGGAAACGATAATTGCTGTAGGAACATCATGGTCAGGAGTCTGTTACCAAATAAGGTTATGATTTCTGCAGTGAGTGAGTGCGTTTCAATAAGAGGGCATTTCCAGTCTGAAGAGCTTCACTTCTTCACAAAAAAAAAAAAAAAAAAAGGAAAATACAGAAGAAATTCGGTTGAGCACAAACCTATCTATTTACCAAGTACACAACGCTGGCATGCATGTTGCTATTTTTTTTTTTCTTTTCCATACACGTCATGGATTTCTGGGCACATGATGGGGCTCTCAGATGTTTCTGATTACCCTCTGTGTACACCCAATAAAACAGCTGGCCCGAGATGTTATTAATACAAGGAGATCCAAGGGGGTCATAAATCACCCTTCCTTCAGAAGGGGACAATGCGGTGGCGAGCAGTGACCTTGCTAAAGAAGACTTTCGTGAAGAAGGTTCCAGAAAAGGGCCGTGGTCTGCTTTTCTCACTGCAGAAGAGTTTCAGGTCCAGTTTCCCTCTTACCTCTTCTGGGGAAAATCTGATGAAAAGGCGGGCTGAGTTTTCACTCCAGGGAAGCTCAGAAAGTCCCCGTGATCCAGAACACCATTTTATGGATTCTGATGGGCACCTGAACTCCGGTCTCCGAGCGAAGGAATCTCTCAGGACTGCGTAAAACTGTCTCTTTTTTTCCACCAAATCTTACCCAAAGGCCAACCCTGCAGCCGTGCCAGCTTTTTTTTTTTTTTTTTTTCAGTCATTATTGCCCGAGTCTAAATTCAAGGTAACAGGGAGGAGCAGGAGGCCATTCCTTAAGCCCATACCCTTCCACTAAACAGAAAAAAAAAAAAAAATCGAGTTTTAATAAGTGCATCCATGACAGCACTCTTAAATTGGCAATGGAAGGGGATCTGTTTCTTCTCATTTTTCTGTGTGATAGAACTTTGGGGAATGAATCTCCAGCTTCCTCACTAGCGTTACCCTGCCCCATTTGGTAGTTATTTGATTTTCCTGGACTGCGGAGCACGAAGAGGACTGTGTGGCTGCCCTCAAAAACATTTTCACATCATCTGCGGTGTGAGTTCCAGGCGGCTTTTCCAGCAGTACACAGATGCGTTATTCCTTCTCCACTTGGAAAATCATATATGTATGATTTTATATATATCGAGATTATATATATCGAGATTAAAAGCTGATACAAATGTTCTACTTTTATACTAAGATGCCAAAGCCCCCAGCACATAAGCCAATAAATGCTGCGGGGAAATACTGTACCCCATAAATGTGATTTCAGTTTCTATTTTAAGTCCCGCCTCCGTCAGTGCACTCTAGCCTAGGAGCCCAGAGGTAAATTACGAAAAGGATAGCAAAGCGAAGCAAAGTGAAGCACAAAGCAGGAGCCTATGTTACAATCAGACAGCCCTGGAGATCCCCCCATCTATTCAAGATGATGACGCCTCCTCCTTCCCACAGCTTCTGCTCCCCAAAAGCGCCCCAGGTTTCAGGGCCCCCACCGTTACTGCACGAGCTCCTAGGTGAGCAAGGGAGCCCCAGCCAGGGGGTGCTGGATCCAAGGCCGAGGGACTGGGTGCTGTGACGTGTGTCTGCCCCGGGATCACTTAGTACCTGACAATAGTTTGTGCGCAGTCTACTCTGCCCAGAGCAAGGCTCGCTGAGCAGATAGAGAGCCTTCTGTGCTCTCGTAGCAGAGGACAAGGAGAGTGCATGGCGGAAACGTCCTGCTCGGTCAATCTTGCAGCTACGGTGCCGCCAGGATGAGTTCCAGAGGGGACCCCGGTCTCTGGTCTCCGTGGTGCACCAGGAGCGTACCCCACCCCCAACTCCAGGAGATGTAAGCTTCTCCCTTCCCCCGCTCTGATCCCGGGCCACAGGAGATGCAAATTAACAAGATATCCTCTTCGGAAGGGGAAAGATCTTCTTCAGATCAATCCAAGGCGCCCCAGGACGCCCTCAGCCTGCTGCTCCCCGGCTGCCATGGAACAGCCCTGAAAACTCATGGCAGCACCGATTCGTGATTCCTTGTACCCGGTGGAATCAGTGAGGCTGGGTCCCCAGCCCCGGCTGCCAGGACCGGCCAGGCGTCCACCTAAGCCAGACCCCCACGTGTCCCTGGCATGGCAATGACTGGTGGTCAGCGAGGAAGAGAGCCCCAGCACCGGCAGTGATGTTCGACATGGACCTTGAGGCTGAGATCCAGGCAGATCGCCGAACGGGGAGCAGCAATGCCAGGCGGCGGGAGCAGCCGAAGGGATGAAAAGGCGACTGCACTTCGCCGAGCATGGGAAGTGCTCTGCAGTCCGGGTCCAAAGGGTCATGTTCAGCTCCGGACAAAGTGCTACAGAGGTGGCCCGTATGTCCTCCTTTCCTGTGACCCCCCCCCCCTCCCCCCAAATACACTCTCAGATGGCATGTTACACCTGTGGTTTCAGGTGGCTAAGAATTCTGGGAGGAGCCACATCAGGAAAACTGTGTGCGCCTCCATCACACGGCCCCCCGCTTAGATAATATGCATTCAGCATCTCCAAGGCCAGGTCCAGAGCTGGCACAGGAGATGCCAGCAGGAAGCAGGCAGGTCCCTGTCCCCAGGCAGAGCGCGTGGAGTGGAAGAAACCAGTGTGAAAACACAGGGGAGGGAGGTTTGCTAGTGGGAGTGGTGCTCGCTGACTCCTGAAGCAGCAGTGGGTCACCACCCGGGCTGGGTGGGGGCAGTGCGCCCCCGGGCAGGGCAGCAGTGGGTACACTGGGGCCCTGGGGCAGTCAGTGCCCGCTGGTCTCCCTGGAAGCTCCGTTTGGCAGAAGCAGGGAGGAAGGGGCACAGCCACGGGGAAGGCCGGGGAGCCAAGGAGCAGCTAATCCTGAGGGCCCCGCAGGCCGGGCTAAGCAGTCTGGAGTTTTCCAAAGATCGGTCCATGTGCCGAGCCGACGGAGGAGGGAAGAATGTACACTTTGTGACATCGTGTTACAGACTCCAAGGGATTTTGAAAGGTCATTTATTCTAAGCCAGCCAGGACAGCCCGTTTGTGGAGTCCTGTCCACTCCCGAGACACGGGCCAGGGATGGCTTAAGAGGTTCAATCCATCACACGCGCCTTCCTCGCTGGGCAGACTGCTGAAGGCTCCTTTACCAAAGGCTGGTTTCTTCCAAACTGTCCTGACTGCAGACTTAGCCTCAGACGGCCTTACTTCCTCAACTTCAGGGAATCTTCCTCTTCGACCAAACAGGACCTCATTTTCTCCTAATTTTTGGCTCTTGGGGTCTAACCACTGCCCTCCTTGGCCCAATTAACCCCTGGAACCACCTTCCTATACAGCCCTCCTTCACTGGACACTCTCCCTTACACACACACACACACACACACACATACACACACACATACACATACACACACGCATACACACTTATATACACACACATGCAAACACACATGTATACACATATATACACACATGCAAACACACATATACATACACACACATGCAAACACACACATGCAAACACACACACATACACCTGCCCTCAGAAACAGGAACCAATTTTATTTCCCTTCCTTAAAAGAGAGTTCGAAACCAGTTTGGCTCAGTGGATAGAGCATCGGCCTGCGGACTGAAAGGTCCCAGGTTCGATTCCGGTCAAGGGCATGTACCTTGGTTGCGGGCACATCCCCAGTAGGGGGTGTGCAAGAGGCAGCTGATTGATGATTCTCTCTCATCAATGTTTCTAACTCTCTATCCCTCTCTCTGCTTCTCTGTAAAAAATCAATAAAATATATTTTTTTTAAAAAAGAGAGAGAGAAAGAGAGAGTCTGTACCCAGATCTGTCATAGGAAACTAGAGGTCCAGTGCATGAAATTCATGCACTGGGTGGGTGGGGGGCGTCCCTCAGCCCAGCCTGCACCCTCTCACAGTCCAAGAGCCCTCGGGGGATGTCAGACTACTGGCTTCGGCCTGCTCCCTGTGTGGGCCTAAGTTGGCAGTTGGACATTCTTAGTGCTGCTGCAGAGGCAGGAGAGGCTCCCACCACTGCCCTACACTCACCAACCATGACCCAATTGATGCATAATTGGGCCCAGGGAGGGATTGAGGCCGGGGAGGGATGAGGGAGGTTGACCAGTCAGGGAAGGATTGCAGAGAGCTCCACGGCAATGTCTGGCCTACCTCACTCAGTCCTGATCGACCGGACCCCAGCAGCAAGCTAACCTACTGGTTAGAGCATCTGACCCCTGGTGTTCAGTGCACATCATAGCGAACAATTGAGCAGCCTTAGCTTATCATTAGCATATTACACTTTGACTGGTTGAATGGCCAACTGGACGACCGGACACTTAGCATATTAGGCTTTTATTATATAGGATAATGTTGGGGAAAGAGGTGATCCAGCATTTTTAGTCATTCATTTCTTTACTGACATTCCCTACACTTTTTATTATCATAACCTAGATTCCTTCTGCAATCATTCCAGCACCTTTTTTTTTTCCCCAATGACTTGCTTGCCTCTATTTTCTGAGGTTCTTTATCAACAGATATTACACACAGGATATCCTGATATAATACAATATCAATACCCAAATAAAACCTAACCCAACAGGACATATCAGAAAAGTTTACATAAATTCTCCTAACACCAGCCTTTGGGAGATTCTCCACAGCTTAGATAACATAACCAGCACAGTCACAGAGCTCGGTTATAAAGTCTGTGACATTCCCTCCCAGAGCTCACTATTCACACCATTCAGGTCTCTGATCCGGGATTATCTCACCGGAGAGTCCTTCCTGGCCATCTGGAAGAGCAGTCCTCACCTTCCCACACCCCACTCTCTGTCCCTCTCTCAGTGCTACTTCTGCATAGCACTGATCCCTCCCTGACATTATATCATAGGGAAAGCTCCTCAGAATATATGTCTTGTAGCAATTAGTAATTACTACAGGCCCGGTGCATGGATTCATGCACCAGTGGGGTCCCTTAGCCTGGCCTGCACCTCGCAATCTGGGACCTCTTAGGGGATGTCGGACTGCCCGTTTTGGCCTGATTCCCCAGCAGTCCTGACATCCTCCAAGGGATGTAGGTAGTAGTGCATGAAGCAGCAGGCAGCTGGGGAGGAGCCTGGGCCACTTCCACTCAGCCCGGCCCCGCTGCACCTGCTGCCGCCACCACTCGGTGGCACTGCCCTAGAAGTAGGAGTGGCTCACGCTGCTGCAGCTGCACTTCCTGTTGTGAGCTCGGCAGTGTCTGGCACCCATTGGTCAGCAGAGCAGTGCTCCCATTGTGGGAGCGCACTGACCACCAGCAAGCAGCTTCTGTGTTGTGTGTCTGCCCCCTGGTGGTTAGTGAGCATCATAGCTACCAGCCTGCTTGCCAGTGGTCCAGTCATCCAGTCACTCAGGCTTTTATATATATATATATATAGATGGTCAAATACAGGTAACATAAAATTGACTATCGTGAGCATTTCCAAGTATCTAAAGTGTTAAGCACATTTGGACTGCTGTTGCATTCGATCTCCATGCCTTTCTCATCTTGTAAAACTGAAACTCTGTGCCCATTAAAATGATTCTCTATCTCCACCCTTTCACCAAGCCCTGGCAACCACCACTTTCTCCCTCTATGAATCTGACCGCTCCAGGGAACTCGTACCAGTGAAATCATACAGTATTTGTTTTATGTGGCTGACTCATTTCACTCAGCATAAGATTCATATATGGTGATTCATACAAGATTCATACATGTTCTATAGCCGCATGACATTTTTTAATGTTGCATGTTCAAGTACTTTGTCTATTTTGTTCATCGCTATATTTCTAATGCCTAAACCAGTGGTAGGCAAACTGCGGCTCGTGAGCCACATGCGGCTCTTTGGCCCCTTGAGTGTGGCTCTTCCACAAAATACCATGGCCTGGGTGAGTCTGTTTTGAAGAAGTGGCATTAGAAGAAGTTTAAGTTTAAAAAATTTGGCTCTCCAAAGGAATTTCAATCGTCGTCCTGTTGATATTTGGCTCTGTGGACTAATCAGTTTGCCGACCACTGGCCTACACCAATCCTGGGCACAGAGCAGGTGCTCAATTAAAATACGGCACATGAACCAGTGTTCCTAATACCAGCCTTTGTCTGGGTGCTCCACAGCTTCAATGAAATAAAAAAGGACATGCCTTACATTATGACATTTATTCAGTATTAGAAACATGAAATCATTTGAAACCATCCTACGTGGGAGTGATCTGACAGCTTCTCACGCATCCTTGGCCGCCCAAATGAAAGGCAACCGCTTTCTTTCAGCATGGCACTGGACCGTCTTTAAACAGCACGAAACCTGTAGCCATGCATTACGGGCGGAATATATGCCCCCGTTCATCAAAAAGCGACATGTTGGTATTGGATTGGTTTCCGAGCTGGATAAACATCAAGGGATCCCAACAATGACAACTGGCAGACGACGAAAGATTCAGTGTCTGAAAGAGGTTGCCAGGGGAAAAAAAATCTCGGTGCCTCCCCCTCCTGGGGCAGGGCTGATTTATTTAATGCCTCGTGGTGAGAGAATGTGCTCCCTCCTCAGGAGAGCCTACATAATGAGCGGGCGACATAGCCCCATCAAAGGCCGGAGGATTAGGCCTACAGGGAGGTCCGAGCAGAGCAGCACACCAACCTCAGGGCGGTTCAAAGAGCCTACAGGCTGTCACCGTTACTCCTGGCTATTCAGAAGCTACGACTATCAAAACACTAGTTTCCTACCTTAAACACACAACATCCCTCTTCCCTCCCCCCCGCCCCCCCAAAAATGATAAATGTCCATGTCCCCTTCCCAGAGGACGTTATTAAGGCCCACAGGAGCAAAGCCCTAATTCCTAAGTGTGCCATCAATCAAAGCCCTTCCTAGCCCCACCCCAGTCTACTTTCCTGGACTTGTCTTCTGTCACTCCCTTTCATTCTTTCTGTATTTAAGGGAAACTACTGCCGATTCCCAGAAACCACCTGTGCCTTCTTGTCTCCACGCCTAATTCTGATGGGTAAATCCTTCCCACATCAACTTTACCTCTCCCTTCCCTCTACTTCCCGCCCACGTTTATATTGGAACCTATCGATGTTTCAAGTTGAATGCCCCCGCCCTTCCATCTCCAACCAGCAACATGCATCCCCCCTAGCCGATCTGCTCAGCAGCTGGGGGTGGCCAGGTTTCTACCTTGAATTAAGGTTATTTACGTCCACTGGGCTCCCGCCACTACCTCCTGCTCTGAGAGGGCAGCTGTAGGATCTGCTTCTCTGGGAAAATCAAAGACAGTGTTTTATATGTAATCACTCAATATGTGGTCCCAGGAATGTGGACTCTTGGACAGGAAAGCTGATTTAAAGTCACCTTGAAGCAAACCATGAAAGCCATGGCCTGCATACCTGCAAAATGTGATACTACCATTTACTTTTTTCCAGGGGGAATAAAGCATCCAATAAAGCAACATATGGGAACTTACTTTCTAAATGATCGAATTAATTATGCAGTTGGTGCTAATGGAATGCAAGTCTCAGCTAACCCCTCAGAGAAACCACCCTACAAGCCAAATGTGTTATTTTAGCAATCCCAATGGCTTTTCAATGCCTCTGCAAATAACTTCTGCCAAGGGACAGTATTATTTTATTTGAAATACTCTAGTTGTGACAACATGAATTCCAATGCCCTGCTTATTAGAGGAACTTACGATTCTATAAACAACTTAAAAATACCAGAAGGTCATCTTCCCTCTATCTGTATGGAATGGGAAGAATCCACTAAAGCAACAACAGTTAACCTGCTGGCCCACCCAACTGGGGACATGTTTCCATTTTTTAAAAAGGCAAAGGCAGGGAGAGCAAGAAGGCAACGCTCAGAATGCCACACACACACAGTTATTGTAATTAAAAACCTGCTTCTATTATAGGAAATACCACTTAGTGTAAATATTCTGTTACATCATACTAATCCTGACTTTATCCTAAAATCTCTGAGTACTTCCCTTGGATGTCATCCTCATTCGGGCCTCACTTTTAAAGTCACGTCAAGTGTACTTAAGATTTCCCCAACTGAAGACTCAAAAATAGAGAGCGTGTGCTTAAGAGTAATGAAGAACGCACCTGCCTCTTACCTCTCAACAGCTTACCATCATTGGGGGCCGGAAACACCACCACAGAAAACGCGGGACAGAAGGAGAAGACTAACATCCCCCTGTGCCTGCGACAGAACCCCCCTCTGCAGACCTGTTACCCCTGCACCGCGCAGCTGAGAGGCATGGGCCCAAGAAGACAGAAACCCAGAATGTGCCTGAGGGCTTGATGAAGCCAGATCTGAACCCAAGGCTGTTGGCCTCTCAGTTGTTTGTTTTCTGTTATAGCACTGAGCCTTCCCACACACTCAACCCTCCTCTAGGCCTTTCACCTTGACCCTCCTATTCTTTAAAACACACACACACACACACACACACACACACACACACACACACCTGGAAATCACCATGTACATTCAAAGGGAGTTCTGCTGTTCAGATGACCAAAATGGATTCTTCCATTAAGGTGCCTTGACTATGAAGTCCATATGGTTTCCCAGTATTATTTTGACTTCTTGGAACAGGGGCCAGCAAACTATGGCACTCAAACCAAACGTGGCCAATGGCCTGTGTTTGCAACAGCCACACCCGTTCTCGAACACACTGTCTACAGCTGCTCTCATGACCAGGGACAGGGTTGAGTGGTTGAGACACAAACTGTATGGCCTGAGAGGTCTAAAATATTTACCATCTGGCACTTTCCAGGAAGGTTTTGCCAGCCCCCATCTTTTATTACTGAAGACAATAGCTAGCAAATTCTGGGAGGCCAAGGAGTATAGCTAACAAGTTACAGTAAATTTTGGGTTTTCCTCACACTGTACTATTTTTCCATATACACATATCCTATGTGTAAAAAGATTTAATATACTGTAAACAAATATATGTATAGAGAAAAGCAATAAATTTTAAAAACCACTTTTTCTATGTAACTAGGAAAAGGTATATTAAGTCAGTAAAGTCCACAAAGATATCGTGTATGTCTGAAAAACGGATTTGTAAAATTTTCTGTTTGAAGAATCATAATCTATAAATTTTACAAAATTGCCAGTCTTAAAAAAATAATAAAACTTGTCTCTCAAATTACCCAGTATGTGAATTAAAATGTAAAGAGACAAGAGACAGCTCAGGATATAAATGAAATAGTTCCCATGATTTCCAATGTGCAACTGTTCCTTACTACCACCCCCATCCTCTTTTATTTTATTTTCCTTTTATTCAACCACTCTGCCAATCCTTTTGTGACAGAGTTTGAGTGCTGGTTTTGAAATAGGTCTGTAAATAATCCCTCTGCATTTCACATTTTGAACAGGTTACGTGTATTCTGTTCCTAAACATTTGCTCAGATGCCAGAGGAGGGAAGCATTCGGCGTGTTTTAACAAGCAGACTTCCTCCGTTTCTCAAAGTCTTTAAATATTTAGTTTCAAAATGAATACGCTGCGAGCCAAAAAAATTACCACCCATCCGATTACTTTGTCATCCCCACTGTAAGGATTTATGAAAAAATGTAAGGAGATGGGGGAGCAGGCGTTGTTGGCGATCGGGGAGGGAAAGCAACCAGAGGAAGGAAAACAATCAAGAAAAGCAAAAGTGAGAAAAGCCATTCCACCCAAGACAACCTGCTTGGAATTATCTTTTCCCCTTGCCTCCTTGTCTATAACCCTCTGGGGGGGAAAGAAAAAAAAAAAAAAGCCTGAAAATAATATAATGTATTCCCCTTTCAAAGGCGTAAGATTTGAGAGGTGCACTGGATTTCAGAGGTCACTACCCCTCAGCCATTTCTTTTCTGGATGAGACACACGGAGGTTCGGAAATCTGAACTGTCACGTCCTGCGGATTAGCTGGTCATTAGTGGCAGGACAAGGACCAGAATCCGGTTTCCTGATCATCAGGTCAGCACACTTCCCATTGCGCTTGGCCCTCTGCCCTGCTCGGCGGTAATGTGCCATTTGGCACCTGACAGCTAAATTCTTTTAAAAATACGCCTAAGGCACCCCTGCCGTGGCCAGGAAACTCACAATACCTTCTTAAATAGTATCTATGGCGCACGCTTGCCCCCAGTACAGACGAACCACAACCGAGTTAGACCTCAGAAGGGTTAGGAGTCGCCATGAAGCAGAATAATCCAGGAGCAAGGAAGGACTTCGAGCGGCTTCCCTGTGGTCAGTCTGGATGGAAATCAGTTTGAAATAGACACCCCCCCCCCCCACTTCTCTTACCCCTTGAGACATACACTCCCAAGACTAAACAGCAATATTCCATAAAAAGACCAGATCTAGCCAGTGTTATTATCTGTCTGACATTTGGGTTATTCTTGTGAGTAACTCCTAAAGTAACGTGGGTGTCTGTGATTATTTGAGCACACATGGCAAACCATAATTGGTCAAGAAAATAATAAAAGACATTTTTCCATGACAAAAATACTGTATTGAATGACAACCTGGCAGGGTGACAGCATTCGGTGGACCGCAATACTTTCTCCACTTTCAAGAAAGTAAAAAAGAAACAAAAATTTTTTTTAAAAAAAAGTTAAAAGCCTTTTTTTGCAGTCAGTCATGACTATGTTCCATATTTAAATTATTTATGAAATATTAAAAGGTTTCCAATGCTGACAGTAATCCACTAGCATATATCCCCCCCCCCCCAAAAAAAAAAAAAATCTATGTCCCATGTCAATGTATAATTCAGGCTTTTGACAGAGAGCAGAAACGTGGCCAGAGATGCAGTATGTGTCCCTTCCTACACGGTGGTAAAACAACTGTTAACCTTTCTTTGGGACATATCTGTGGTGTCCAAATTTAAATGTAATCACCACCTTCCACGCGTCACAACAGGAGTCACAGCTAACAGAAACCCTGTGTGTCAGGGAGAAGATAAGGTCTGAAGTCACTCAGCGCAAGCTGTGGTCCTCATCGCAAACTATTTCCTTCCGTCCAGCCGATCCGTCCCCATCATCCCACGGCTGCCTCCGTGATAAGCAGTCAGGGGTGATACCCTCTAAGTATTTCTCTAAGAAGCCAATAACCAGTCTAAAAATCCTTCCAAAAGCAATTTAAAAGGTCTCTTGGGGAAAGAAAAAAAGAGAGAGAGAGAGAAGCATATTTCAACTCATAGAAACCCATTCAAACAGAGAGCCGTGTGTGTATGGGCAGGGGTTGGGGGTTGGGGGGGGGGGGGGTATCTAAATGCTACGATCTCATCAAACTATTCGGAAAGGACAGGCAGGCAGGGACCGGGAGGCACTCACCCACTCGGAAGTTCGTGGCCGTCAGGGTGTCGGCAGCATGGCCATTCTCACTAATGAGAGTGGTGGTGTTCCCCTTCTCGCAGCTGTTCTGACAGCTGCCCTTGGTGCAGGTCACTTTACAGATGCTCGGAGTAAAGACCACCTTGATGCGGCCAGTGTGGTTACTCACTAGGAGCGGAGGCAGGGAGAAAAAGAACAACAAACACATCAGCTTAGTATCCATGAACTTGCCTCGGGAGGTTTCAAAAAAAAAATAAAAAAAAATTTTAAAAGGTGGAAAAAAAAAAAAAGAAAGAAAGGAAAGGAAAGGGGCGCAAGGGGGAAAGAAAGAGAGAGAGAGAGAGCCCACAGCCCGACAGGTCTAAGGAAGGAGGGAAGCCGTCCGTGCTCGCCGCTCTGGATCCAGTGGTGTCTCTGAAACAGGAGTAGGAAGCTTAGCAAACAGAACTCTGGGATGCGCTCCAAAACCACATTTGAAGTCGAGTCACTGGAGTGGGATTACTAACCACAATGCTGCACTTTATTCGCGGGCAGACAAAGAGCAGCTCGGAGGGCACGGCGGATGAAAGAGCCAACCCTGACAGGCAGCTGTAAGGCAAGGGGCTTGGCCGCGCACCTCGCGGTGAATAAGCGCCTGTGTCCTCGCCGCCGCGCATACTTTCCCCGTGTCTCCACGTATGAAGTCACCGTGGCGGCCCGACCCCTGGAAATGTGTGAGGCATGCGGCATGTCTGAAAACATCTGTCTCGGATCTCCTGGCACCGCCGGCCGCCGTGAGCGGAGCCCGTGACGCAGCTGCGGGAGCCGGCGTTTTCGCGGCTCCGGCCCGAACGCAGGCGGCCGTATATTTTGTTTGACGGCGAGCGGGGTCCGGCTCGGGGAAGGGGGAGGCCGGCGCGCAGGGCTGCATGGCCCGCAACGCCACCCTGGAGCTCTGGCTGCTGCACCCGCACAGCCCTCCATGAATCCAACGCTGCCACGCAGCTGCACAGATGCATACAACGGGCACGGATCGCACCGTCAGGTTCAAGGCTGGAGCCCCGGCTCAGCCCGGTGTGACTCTGGACCTGTCATTTCTCCTTTCCTCTAAGACAGGGGAGAACTGGGACCGATGCTTCCTAGCCAGTTGTAGCTTTCCACGTCCCTATCGGGGGGGGGGGGGTCAGTAAGCTATGCCCCCCCCCCCCCCCCCCCCCCCCCCCCCGGATCAAAATCTGGCCCGCTGCCTGCTTTTGTAAATAAAGTTTTACTGGAACACGCCCACACTCATTCACGCATGCATTGTCTACGGCCGCTCCTGGCCTGGAACAGAGGAGCCGCCCAGAGATCGTATGGCCTCCCCCGGAGCCGCTGTTCACAGCCAAGTCCCACTACGAACTCTCCGGCAAAGTGTGATACCCAAACCCTTTTCGGACTTAGTTCTCCGACTGTGGCCGCCAGGCTTCTCTCTCTCCTGGAGCCCAGGCAGAATGCAAAGACGGTGGCAGCGGCCGGAGACCGTTGGTTCCTTTGTGGAGGCATCAGGGCCAGTGGGAATCAGTGCCCATCCTGTGGCCCCTGGGTCCTTCCTCTGCCCTCCCCCTGCCCACCAGAGGCAGGTCTCCCCTTATCCTGCCTTTATGTGGCCAGGATCATACTTTCAGAAAGTCATCGAAGAGGCCTCCATAGACAGGCCCACATAAACGGTGGTCAACATCGGAGTTTGGAAACAAAGAGCCTTAACCAAATAAGCCGCTAGAATTCCCAGGCCGGAATGGGGGCCCCAAGGTCCTCGGACACAACCGTGATGGAACCGAGTCTACTGATAGGGAGCTCGCTCTCCGCTAAGCTGGCACAGTTAGTGACGAGCAGTTCCTGGCAAGCGCTCCTGCTTCTGGAGCTGAGTGTGTCCTCACCGCCGGCTGCGCCCTCTAGTCCTAATTCAGCTGCCCGGGGCTCACTGTCCGATGCCCCTTCCACATGGCAGGCCTTCAAGTTCGCAAAGAAAACTGCCGTGGAAACAGAGAAGGCTGGAGTTAGGTAGAAACCTTCCTCTCAAGGGCCAAATAATAACTACGTCAGGGTTCCGGGCCTAAAGGACTCTGCTGCAACGATTCAAAGCTGCAGTGGTCACAGGAAAGCAGCCTATCAGGAACAACATGTAAATGAGTGGGGGCAGCTGCGTTCCAATAAAACTTTATTGAAAGAAAACAGTTTGCCGACCCCTGCTTTAAACGCTTAGAGGACACTCAAAACCTTCCTACGACTGCATCTCAGAGATTTCACAAACGACAACAGCATTCAGATCTGACGATCAGACAGTTTTATTTCTTTACAGTAGCACCAAAAGAAGAAGAAAAAAAAAATCAGCCTACACTCGAAGCTGTCAAACGATGCTTAACAAATATCTTGAGAATACTTTGTGTGTGTGAAGCCCGAGGGGGGGGGGGGGGGGGGGGGGCCGGGAAGAAGAGAGACAACATAGTCCCACTTCAAAAGAACATAAACATATTTTTTCTGGCTCTGGGTTCAATAACGAAATGAGAAGGGGTGTGCCAACTATTTTGTCTTCTCTGGCATGAACTCGTGGCACCTGCCCCGCAGATGCTCGCCTCGGCACCTAAATTACCCTCCCTCCGGCAGCCGAAGACACCCAACAAAAGCAAGCGCCTGGTTGTCCTTCCCAATTCGTCCCCAGCTCCAGTAGTCCCTAGCAGGCACCTGAGATTCTGCGCCTATTGTTTTTAAAAACTGATTATATTTCTTTGCCAGAAGAAAAAAAAAAATATATTGGCTTAGAATCATCTGGATTTTCAAAAAGGCAGAGACAGTTTCATATGACTTAATTCCGATATTTTACAATGTTCACATCTTCTTGGAAGCAGAAGACACGTTTTATGTCCTATTTCCCCTCGTGTTTTACAAGAACTCTGGTTATAAAGGAATCTAATTCTAACACAGACACTTGTAGTCTCAGCGGGTGCGCCTGTGCCTTCAGGCCTTTATTCATTATTCCTTATAAATAACCTCCCTCAACCTCAAGATTGGTGTGGAAGCACTCACAACTGTTGGACGCTCCGCTGTCCTTCCTAGCTTTAAGAGGGTCTCCGTGAACATGAAACGGATTGGGGGGTACACTTTCCTACCCACGCTCCTTTCAAATCATTTCCACTAGCGAGGGTATCGTGTCAAGAGAGTTTAAGTTACAGGTGTGGGTTTGTTGTTGTTTGTTGTTGTTGTTTTTAGGTGCCTTTAAAATGCCTTATTTTGGTAACTCTCAAAACTAAGTGAGCACGGCTCAGAGTTTCAAATGCCTCGCACGTGACAAGCTGAAGACAATAAGACTCACCTCTCAAGAGTGAGGATGGAGGGACGGTGGCTTTTCCTGGGCCACTTGGTCCCCACGAGGCCTCTTCCTCAAACGCCTTGGCTAAATGGCATTGAGGACCCCCCGGGGCCTTGCATGGAGTAAGTTCCAAATAAACATAAAACAGATGAAGTGACCCAAAAGGATGAGCGGACAGCCCCACAGAGAGGGGAGCCTCAGGGATGCGGGGGCCATTCTGAAGCCCACAGGCACAGGGGTGGCAGAGACCATCCCCAAGGGGCACCCACGGGCTGCTAAGGATCGCAAACCTGAGAAGCAAGAGCCAGGCCAGTCCGGAGGTAACGGGGGTTGTTGGCACTGCTTTCACAGGCATGGTCCCTCTGCCTGCCCTCCCTCCCAAAAAAATGTAATTTTCAGATCCCCGTCAGTCCACCGGCCCCAGGACCGTGAAGCAGGCACTTTCAGACGCTGGGCTTGGAGGCCTGGCCAGGAGCACCGATCGCCTGCAGCCACGGAGCACCTCCACGGGGCCTCCTAGCCAGTCCGTCCGTCAAGACACTCGAGAGTCAACATCCTGTCTGCGGCTTCTGCCAGGCCCTGTGAGAGTGTGTGTGCCTCCGAGGAGAGGCGTTGGCACCCGGGGGCAGGCAAACCACAGATATTCCGAGTGAATGGCGGCCACGGGGATGGAAGGGAAGCCGATACCCGCTCCCTATTTTTTTTAAAAAGCTTTCACTGCTGCTTCCCCATCCTTAACGACGGGGAAGAATTCAAAAATGCGAGTCCTGTTCCCGACAAATGGACTTCAGGCTCGAAGAGAGCACGGCTGCCCTCTTTCCGCCGCTGGACGAGGATGTGACCCAAAGCCACGGCAGCCAAAGGAATAAGTGGAACAAGTTCAGGACACACATCAGATGTGGGGAGCAAATACACCATCGCCCCTGCGTTCGGCCGGAATGCTGAGACCCACAGCACCTGACATGCATCCAACGCACACAGCGGGGACCCTCCCACACAAACGAGGTCCTGGGAGGGGGGGGGGGGCGCACGGGGGGTTGGGGGAGGGGTCAGAAGCAGCCTGGCTGTGGGGCAGAGCCCCCACCCGGCCCATGACCGAAGCCAGTTCAAGGAGACCTCGGGTCCCATGGGACAGAAACAAGGCTAATAGCTCATTCTTCCACTTGCAGCTCGCTGCTTGCCCGGAGGCCAAGAATTCTTTGAAGGACAAATCATACACGTATTAAATAATGCCTGGAATAACAGGGCTCGATTGTTCGCCTCCCCAGGCTTACGTAACTCCTCCCGGACCGGTGAAAGAATGCCCACAGAATACTCTGTGTTCCTCGAGAAAGGTGCTACGGAAAGAGAAGTTTATATCGAGTCGGTGACTTCATCAGATTGCCCCAGCCCCGGGACACCCCCCAGGAGGGAACGCAGCAGGGATGGCTGGTTCTGATGCAGGCGCTTCTTCAGATAAGCATCCAGAGTTACAAGCCAACCCCATCTCCTGGGTTTTTCCGAGGAGAAGGAACTAAACAAAGAGGTACACGAGTAAATAGTGGCTGCATTGGCGATATAAATGAAAACATCTGAGCTCCCTCCTCCTCTCAATTCTCCCTTAATATTCACTGAAGGAAACTGTATGTCAGGTATTCCTCTCTCTCTTTCCCATACACACATGATTTCCTTCCATTTTTCTACTGTAAGGAGACAGACCTATAGAGAGGCCAAGGAGAGCCTGCAAAATCATTTCATTTAAGAATAAATTGTTGGCCCTAACTGGTTTGGCTCAGTGGATAGAGCATCAACCTGTGGACTGAAGGGTCCCAGGTTTGATTCCGGTCAAAGGCATGTATTGTACCTTGGTTGCGGGCACATCCCCAATAGGAGGTGTGCAGGAGGCAGCTGATCGATGTTTCTAATTCTCTCTCCCTTCCTCTCTGTAAAAAATCAATAAGATATATATTTTTTTTAAAAAAGAATAAATGTTTGGATCCATTCTGAGTTTCTGAAAGAATTGCTTACCGCTCATCCAAAGCAGGGATTAAAAATGTATCCCATGTTTGAAAATGTAAATACAAGTCCCTAAATACCCACTTGGGAAGGAATACAGACGCTACCTAGTCACGCGCCATCACGTATGGGCTTGCTTATTGTTTCAGAGAAAACAGAAATTGTAAAGACCCAGACCTACCCACCTTACCTGCATCTGCTGCTGCCCCTCCCCCCTCCTGGTGAAGGGTGGTCCTATCCAAGGCCAGCGCCTCCACCGAAGCCCCAGAGCCCCTTCCTCTCGGACTTACTCAAAGACTTCCTTCTCTGCGTGTGCAAACATGCTGTCATGCCCTGGTTCCCACTTTCCAAGAATACCCCACCTCCCATTGTCCCCATTCCACTCCGCTGCTGCTGATGCTCTATTTCCGGTCCTTTTCCAGCAAAGCGTCTCATGAGAGCTGCTCTGCCAGCTCTCTCCACCACCTCCTCTCCCATTCTCACTTGAACCTGCTGCAATCAAGCTTTCCCTGTCAACACTTCCCCATCTGAAGGTGGTCCGTGGTCTTCGTGTTGCCAAAGCCAATGGCAAAGTCTCTGGCTCTTTCTTACTCAAACTTTCAGCCTCTCGACAGTAGAGCACTGCTTCCCAGAATAATTTCTCCACTGCTTCTAGGTTACCCTCCTGGCTCATGCTTCTCTCTCCTACCGCGAGGACCACTACTCTTCGTGATGCTACCGAGGGAGGGCCCCAGAGCTCAGTCTTTATGGGTTTGGCAATACCATCTACAGACTTCTGTACAGAAGATGTTTAAGTTTAGCCTGGACCACCTCTCCCTTGCATGGAACTTTGCTACGTAGATGTCTAATGTCTCATGTACCCAAATCCACACCTGCTCTCTTGCAAGTCTTCCCCGTCTCAGAAAATGGCAAGTCAGTTCTTGACCTTTCGTCACTGGAGACTCAACATGCTATATTTGTCAGACAGAAATGCTTTAGCCATAGAAGTTTCAGGTCAACGGAAAACACAGTTGTTGTTAGTCAGGAAACCCTGCAATTATTACAAAACACATTTTCCCCCAAATCATTAAAACGTTACCCCAAAATGACTAATGATATAAAAAAAGAACATTTTCAATTAAACATGCCAAATAAGAGCATAACTGAGTCAACAACTGAACAGAAATTTCTCAAACACTTTTCAATAGCAAAATAGGCAATTGGTTGCTCCCAAAATTTCATAAATGCAAAAAATCAAATTGCAAAAAATCAAATTGACTAATGATGGAAATTTCCTCTAATTCCATAAATAAAATTCATGATGTGTGGAGAGTTGAGTTTATAATAAACATATTTGTGATTTACTAAGTAACCACTCCCTTCGTTAGACAAAAAGCAACTAAGAAATTAAAAACTCTACTACCCAGACTCTGTGATCTGAATTGTCACCAGGCCATAGAAACCACCAAATAAGAGAAATACACTTTGGTTCTCAGCTTGGGGAGATTGGCAGAAGGACTAAGCACAGATCCAGCAATGAAGACAGATTTCATCTCAAATTTCCACTTCCTTCAGGAGTTTGGTCTCCTCTCCTGTTTCTCATTTTATCTTTGTTTTGCCTTGACTCGAGATTTGAGAACTAAGATTTCCACCTAGAATCACATTTTCTCACCTTCGGTCTTGCCCTACATCCAGACACCAATGCTGCCCCAGCAGGACTTTAAAAAGCCCATCTCGTGACTATAGGATTTTTTTTATCTTAATAAATCTTTATTGTTCAGATTATTACAATTGTTTCTCCTCCCCACCCCCCCCCCATAGCTCTCCTCCACCTGGTCCCCACCCCACCCTTTGCCTTTACCTCCTCTCCTTGATTCTTTTCCCCCCCTCCCCCCCCCCCCCCCCCCCCCCCCCGCCCACACTGTCCTCATCCATAGGTGTGACTATAGGATTTTATCTTTCCTTTTTTTCTTCTTGGAGTTTTCGCTCTCTAAATACCAGTCATTGTAAGTTCTCTTCTCTAAAAATATTTTTTAAAGGCCCTATTTTTATCCCGGGAACCAAATCAAAAATGTTTGAAGGTATAATATATTTTACAGTCAAAAGACTAATCGTAGTTTACTTACCCAGCAGAATCTGACCCAGTGTTTGGAGAAAGAAAATACAGTTGGCCATAAAAGTGAAGAACTAGAAAAACAAACCAAGGGCTTTAGGGCATTTTCGTGTTCTGACCTCTTTCCTAAGATATTTTTTTTTTTTAACATCCCAGACGCGGACGGGCTTCAACTGTCTAGGCCTACCTCAGTTTGTGGACGGGGAGCAGCCAGGCGCAAGCTGTGGACTGCGGTCCGAGGAAAGAGGGGACAGCCTTGCTGAAGGCACCACAACTAGAGGCAGCAGCGGGGACGGTCCGGGGGGCCTGCAACTGTATGTGCCAGGCCGTCCCACAGCGATGTCTCTCACGTGACTTTAAAACCTCCCCTGTCTAGCACAACACATCTGGACCTCTCTCCTCCGCTCCTAAATCTCAAACCCAGAGAATCCACTGCTGCCCTCCCATCCTGGGTGAACCATGGCGTTTGAAATGTTGTGATAAAGAGGTGAAGAGCGCAGCCGGTGTGGCTCAGTGGTTGAGCAGCATCCCGTGCACCTAGAGAGGTTGCTGGTTCAATTGCCAGTCAGGGAGCATGCGGGGTTTCAGGCTCAATCCCCAGTAGGGGGGCGTGCAGGAGGTAGCCCATCCATGTTCCCCTGTCACTGATGTTTCTCTCTCCTTCTCCCTGCCTCTCTCTCAAACATCAATAAAAACTTAAAAATGAAATAAAAATAAAGAGTTAAAGAAACACATTCCGGGGACGACAGGAGTTAAATCAGTTCCTAACTTAAAAGGTGGCCAAGAAGCCCTAACCGGTTTGGCTCAGTGGGTAGAGCATCAGCCTGTGGACTGAAGAGTCCCAGGTTTGATTCTGGCCAAGGGCATGTACCTTGGTTGTGGGCACATCCTCAGTAGGGGGTGTCCAGGAAGCAGCTGATCAACGTTTCTCTCTCATTGATGTTTCTAACTATCCCTCTCCCTTCCTCTCTGTAAAAATCAATAAAATATATTTTTTACAAAAAAAAAAAAAAAAGGTAGCAAAGGAGAGAGTCAGGGGAGGGAGAGGGAGCTCTCTGTACCTGTTTCTTCCGTTCTGAGTTGACAATGCAATCTTGACCTTGACCAGAAGGCTACCTACCCATCATGGGAAGCACACTTGGAGAGGGTTAAGTGAGTTTGCTAAGGGGTGGGGTTTTTTTAGCCCTCAACATCCCAGATGTTACTCTTTTATTAGTGCCTCCCGAAGGAGCGATACTATTTAAAAGAAGCACTTTTTCATGTGAAAATCTCTACCTCCCTTAAGAACCTACACCGTTTGTTACAGCAGCACAGCTTTGGATGCTACCCCGTGGCCATGGGGGGGAGGAGAGACTGAAGTACAACCCACGAGGGGAGGACATCAATGCTGTCCCTGTGTACAAGGTGCAGTCACAGAGCAGTAACCACCTACCTGTCTTCCACCTCTAACATGCATTCAGCCTGGCTAGTCTGCCGGGGCTCCTTACAGAGCAAGTGCGTTAGCTATGCGTCCAATGACTCACCCCGCCTGTCCCTTCATTTGGAAGCGAATCGGGATTTATTTATCCCCACATTTGTTGTTTTCCCAAAGACAAGTGACGGAGGCATTTGTTATCGGCCTGTCACTCACCGCTTCCATAAATAACATCTGTTTGTTTGTGTGTGGAGAAGCAAGTCTGACTAAAAGGATAGCTATCGACTGAGCTATGTGTTTACCAAGGAACACATTTCATGACTTATGCACAAGCTTGATGAAGTGGGGGGCCATTTCTCATGGGGGTCCCAGAGGATCTCTACACTCCCCCTTCCCAAGCACTACAACCGCCCCGACCCCACCTCTTTTTTTTTTTTTTAATAATAGTCTTTATTGATCAGATTATTACAGGTGCTCCTCTTCTCCCCCTCCCCCCCCCATAACCCCCCTCCACCTGATTCCCAGCCCCACCCCATGCCCTTACTCCTCGCCCCCACTGTCTTCATCCATAGGTGTAAGCCCACATCTTTCCCTGGCTCTGCACGTACTTCTACTTATGAACATATGCCTGCTTCTTCCACCTTCCCTTCAAAGAAAATGGTTTACATTTTTTTAATCCTCCTTTTCTATTCATAACAAACATGCCCCCTGGTGAGTCTCCTTCGTTGAGAAGGGGAGAGAACCTGTGGTGAGAGGCAGGGGACACAGGAAAGAATGAGGGGGCGGAAGTGAAGGTGAGTGACCCGAGGGAGGAGGAGCTCAGGCTGGGAAGCCAGGACAGTTCCATTGTCTGAGGGAAGGGCAGAGAAGTGACTCTTCCTCAATCAGCCCATACCTGCAAGGGACAAAATTTTACCCAACGTGAGTGCCATGAAGGGTCCCATTATCTTCATAAAGGAACCTGGGAATTTCTCTCTTACACAAAAAGGCAGACAGAAGGAAGAAAATGACTTTTCAAGGCTTACAAAATTTAAATTCTGCTTGAAAGAAGAAAAAAAAAAGTCAAGAGACAGGGCAGAGAGGGAAGTTAAACCTGCCCCCTAGACCAGCATTCTGAGCCACTGCGGCTGCAGGTCAGAAGCAGACCCCGAGATGTGTCTGTGAGGGAGTCCAGTTCTTCCTCATAAGTAATAAAAATCCAGAGCAAACCGAAGTGTCATTGGAACGCATATTATTTTAAGTGGCACTGAGGAAGTTGAAGATGTGAGCATTGCGCAACTTCCAAAACAACTCTCCGATTTGATCTGGTGAAGCAATTAATTATATGGAAGGAAACTGGCATTTTGAAATCTGTGAAGTGATTCAGAATTATAGAATTGGGGATATCCAAGCTTGCAGAATACAGGTTCTGTCTTTCTTTTTTTCCTCCCAGCACAAATGTCTCTCTGGCTCAGTTTTTAAATGATTCCATCAAATGGCCCCAAAGGATTACTGCCTAATTCAATAGATCACATCATTAGAAAACATTTCCATCTAAAAAAAAATCCCTTTTTCTGCCGAAACCGGTTTGGCTCAGTGGTAGAGCGTCGGTCTGTGGACTGAAAGGTCCCAGGTTCGATTCCGGTCAAGGGCATGTACATTGGTTGCGGGCACATCCCCGATTGGGGGTGTGCAGGAGGCAGCTGGTCGATGTTTCTCTCTCATCTACGTTTCTAGCTCTCTATCTCTCTCCCTTCCTCTCTGTAAAAAAATCAATAAAATATATATTTAAAAAAAATAAAAATAAAAAAATAAAAAAAAATTCCCTTTTTCAAAATTGTCCTATTATACCTAGCTGTGCTCCAATATCATGGATAAATAAAATTAAAAATGATTAGTTGGCCAATACGAAATGAATCACTGATGAACAATTACGCATTGCAAATCTCCCAGCTGTCAGTTCATTCTTGTTAGGTTACTCATTTTCAACTTCCTCTTTTGCTTTTGACTCTCATCAAAATAGTGCCTCCCCAGTTGAACACTGGCGGTTTTAAAGTTCATCCACAAATTTTTTAATACTTTCCTTCAGGAGGTGATGTGTACTTGCTTGTCCTTGAGCATGGGCTGGTCTTAGTGACTCTTGTCTACAGGAATAGATTGAAGCAGAAATGATGGTTTATGACTTCAGAGAGCAGATCCTAAAAGGCCATGCAGCTTCTGTCCTGTTCTCTCTATCTCTCTTTTTCCCTCTTGAATCACTCACTCTGGGGAAGCATAACATCCATGCTGTGAGAGCCTGCGAGGAGGCCCATATGGCAATACACAGGAAGTCTCCTGCCAATGGCCATGTGAGTGAGCCATCTTGAAAGCAGATCCCCCAGCCTCAGACCTTCAGATGACGGCAGCCCCTGTTGTACCCAGATGGCAACTGAGCCAGAAAAGAACCGAGCCAGAAGCAATCACCTAAGGAACTTCCAAATTCCTGAACCACAGAAACTGTCAGACATTTGTTGCTTTAAGCCACTAAGATTTGGAGTAATTTGTTACACAGCAGTAGATAAACTAACATAAACACATGCATACTCCTCTTCTCTGCTTTTATTTTTGGCCTAGATTCTAGAAAACCAACAAGCAGAATTTATGGATATTTCTAAATGCACAGAGCACTGCCTGCATGATGTATGGATTCATGAAATGGGTACTGAGTGTCTGCTAAGCCACAGATCTCAACATATACACCACAACCACATACATTATACTCATGCACACTTCACAGACAGGGACACTACAGAAACTTTTGTCAGAAACTTGACCAAGGTCCTTTTGTTAGGAAATAAATGGTAGATCTGGGATTTCGATACAAGCCATTGTCCTTTTCTCAGACCCCAGTGTTTCTCCTACACTTTCAATGAGCATTATCATGAAAACTACATGACACAAAGAACTTGGGAAGGCTGGGATAAAGGAGAAAAATAAGCACAGACTGATCACATACTGTGTGTCTGCCTGTTAGGTACCATATCCTTCATCTCACTTCATTCTTACAACAGCCCTGTGGATAAGTGTTAAGATATTTATTTGAAATAAAAATTAATATTCAGAGGTTTAAGGAGACAGGACACAGTAAAACCACTCACAGGCTCTGCCCTCCAGGACACTGCAGTCTAGAGTGAAGAAAAAGACACGCAGTAGAATGCCACCCGCCCCATCTAACTTATAAGATTGAGGCAGGGACCATGTGAAAAATTTTGCAAAGATATAATCCCGAAGCTGCTAAGCACGATGCAAATACAAGAGGATATCGTTACATGTGGTCAGCTCTTTGGGGAACAAGTCAGGAAAACTCAAACTGTATTGGCATTTACCTCTCGATTCTTATAGAGCAAAACCCCCAAGAGCTGCTAAATATGGGACAATTTCTCCTCAAAAGTGTTTGCTTTCATGATGGTATATACTATGAAAGGCTCTAGAATACAGTAAATGTCTACTGTGGACTTGAGTTTTTACATAATTTCCAGATCAGGCCTGATAGCTTGACTTTGTTTGAAAGGTACCAAAATGAATTTCAACCAACAGAAGAAACCCACTCATTAGAAAGGCTAATTGTGCATTTGAATAATTTTTAACTTAAACAATTCTTGCCAGAAGCTCTGTATTTTAGATCATTTTAAAAGTATGTTATTGTCACAAAAGTCCCACATATAATAAAGTTGACAGTTTTTTATTTTTTATTTTTTTTTAATATATTTTATTGATTTTGTACAGAGAGGAAGGGAGAGAGATAGAAAGTTAGAAACATCGATGAGAGAGAGTCATCTATCAGCTGCCTCTTGCACACCCCCTACTGGGGATGTGCCCGCAACCAAGGTACATGCCCTTGACCGGAATCAAACCCGGGACCCTTCAGTCCCCAAGTCGACGCTCTATCCATTGAGCCAAACCGGTCTTGGCAAAGTTGACAGTTTTTTAAAGAGAGTCAAATTTTGACTCTGTACTCACCTAACAACTCTACAAGGCTAATACAGCACCCTTCAATAAATAAGATCTATCTTGACATTTTTTACTCATATTTTTTGGTTTCTAGGGTATGTCTTAAATAGTCAAATAATGTGCTAATATTGTAATATACTGATGAATTAATGCCTATCAATCATGGTAAGTTCTAAATAGATAAAAAGGAAGAGGAGGATGGGATCTACATAGCATCTTTGATGAAGACCAATGAGCCTATGTCCAAATTTCCTAATTACCCCATCTTCTGAGATAAGAAGATAATTTCCAATACCCTTAAAGTTTTGGAGAATATATATACACTTTCTTGAGGTATATTAAGGTGTGGTTTGGAAACCGGATCTCTGACAAGAAACATTACAACTCATATTCTCCACTGAGTCTTTTTAAAAATCCTTTAAAGAGAGGCATCTAATTTTGCTCTGTTTCCATGTTTGCGACATGGCAGAGCATATCTGATATGTATTTGTACACAGACCCCATTGCGGTTGCCTAAAAACCCCATCCCAGAAAGGATGATGAATGCATAGGAGGCATAATGGATTATGCCTTCTTGAAAAGGTTCCTATCCACACTACTGAACTGACATGGAACATTCCGTGTGAGCAAGAACCCCTGAGACCTGAGAATGCTCTGTGAAAAAATCCAAATTGGTACTCAAACATGAATAAATAGCACATGAGGCCCCACTGAGCCCCAGTCCAGGCAGAACGGCTCTCTAAGTGTCTCGGAGATCTAAGAACTGATGGAACTGACCCACCCACCCATTCTCTGTCCATCTGCCAGCCCAGCCCAGGCTTTCTGAGGAGTGAGGGGGTGTGGACAGGGGGAAGAGCTAAAAGGGGAGTGTAGAAACGAACTAAAGCAGCTGGGTTTTCCCTCTAAAAGGCAATCTTCGGTGCTCTGAGCTATGAGGACACGCAGCTGTTAGAGGGAAGGGCACAAATAGAACATGCATTAGCTGGGGTCTTAGGCCGCCACACAGAGGGATGCACATTGCTTCAAGGGATGGGGAGGTGCAGTAACGCTGTGTGCAGCAATAAGGGAGACAGACGTCTCCAGAAAACCCAGGAACAGCCAGCCCTATGAGCCAGACCTCACGAGGGATACATTTCCCTTACCTGCAGAGACACTGAGAATCCAAAGTACTTCTAGCCATGCATTGTGGGGTGCCCTCTGCCCAGCCCTTTTCAGAAAATGCTGACGAGCTTCGTTCTTGGACCCAGCATCAGCATGACACGAAGCTTCTCTCAGTTTTACTTGGTTTTCCATTTCTGTGTTAGCTGCTTGATGTTCAGCTCTAACTTACAAATTCCTGGCGAGAGTCTGAATAATCTAATTTTATCATTATCATCTCTGGTGGCATCGCTCCCCTACCAGGCCAGCTCAGATAGGTTTTTCTTTTTTTTTTAAATATATTTTATTGATTTTTTACAGAGAGGAAGGGAGAGTAATAGAGAGTTAGAAACATCGATGAGAGAGAAACATCGATCAGCTGCCTCCTGCACACCCCCAACGGGGGATGCGCCCACGACCAAGGTACATGCCCCCGACCGGAATCGAACCCTCCCCCCTTTTTGGGTGTCCGCTGTGGCAAGAATAGCATTTTCATTTATTTTTTTACCTGTAGGTGTCCTGTCTGATTAAAACAGTGTCATCTACTGGATGGAAACTAACAACTGACTTGTCCAGATTGTTTTAAAGAGTAAATTTTCTGCCCGGCTGAAAAGGTAATCTAAGAAAAGCTGCCAGTGTCAGAGGAGTAAGCACGGCAGCAGACCGGATCCAGGCCTATTTTGCAGAAGAAGGAAGAATGCAGCCACACAAGGACCTTCAAAGCTCAGAGCTGGCACACTATCCCTCCACCCACACTCCAGTGGTCAAAGCGAGTCACGTGGCCAAGGTCAAAGTCAATGGAGTGGGAAAGTCCACTCCACCCACAGGGAAGAGGGGAGAAACGTACGCCTAAGTAAGTTCTGCGTGTGTGGGAGCAAGAGCTCTGGTGTCTGCTGGAGCGGAGGCAGGCGGGGCCTTGGCCAGATGCACCTGTAGCCATTAAGGGGCCTTCAGGAAAACAACAGCTGCCAGGGCGAGCGGTTCCAGACGGCGATCCCACACAAGCAGCTCCGAGGCCAGCAACCAAGGGAATGGGAGCCTCCGCCCTCTCACCTGCTCCACGGATGCTTTTCTCTCTCTCACCAAAGCCTTCTAAATCTGTTTCTAGGAGACAGGGATTTTCAAGTAACGACGCGGTTTTTCACAGAAGCAACCACTGCCTATTAAAATGTTTTCATTTAGTTTAAAAAAAAAAAAAAAAAAAAAGCTGGATCCTTGAAAGTACAAACTTGTGAAATGCAGTTAGGACTACAAGTATTTTTCCCATGGACTTAAAAAGAAGAAGTTCCCAAAAGTGACTGTTTAAATAATACTCATAGTAATATATGATCGAATGCATATGCATGTGTGTATATCTATACTAATAAAAGAGTAATATGTTAATTAGATCAGGAGACCTTCCAGACGTCCTTCTGGACAAAGCCATGATGGCAGGACTGAGGCAGAGGCAGTTAGGAGTGATCAGTCCAGCTGGGGGGGAGAGGAGAGGAGCAGTTGGGGGTGAGCAGGCCTGTGGGGGAGGGCAGGGGGCAGATGGGGGCAAACAGACCAGCAGAGGGAGGCAGTTGGGGGCCAGCAGACCAACAGGAGGGCAGGTGGGGGCAAGCAGGCCAGTGGAGGAGGGGAAGTTGGGGGCAATCAGTCTGGCAGGGGCAGGCAGTTAGGGGTGATCAGGCCAGCAGGCAGGTGAGCAGTTAGGAGCCAGCGGTCCAGGATTGTGAGAGGGATGTCCGACTGCTGGCAGTCGAACATCCCCCAAGGGGTCCCAGATTGGAGAGGGTGTAGGTCAGGCTGAGGGACACCCCCTATGCACAAATTTTGTGCACTGGGCCACTGGTATATACATATACAGACATCAGCCATGCAAACATATATCTCACCGTTTAATGTTTGAGAATTATTCAAATACAATGCTATTGCAAGCACCTCCCACTCAGACATATATGAACGTCTGCTCCCTTCACGTGGGGATAAAGGAGAATAAGGGCGGCTGGGTTTCAGTTTAATTACATCTCAGTTTCACGAGGGGCTAACATGAGGTAAATATTGAAAAAAATATGCAGAATTGGCATCACAGACAATTACAGCAAATAGTCTTTCACTTTTCAATCCTCACACAAGGACATTTTTATTGATTTTTAGAGAGGGAGAGAGAGAGAGGGAGGAGGGAGGAGAAAAGGAGGGAATGGGGAGAGGAGGAGAGAGAGAGAGAGAGAGAGAGAGAGAGAGAAGGAGGGAGGGAGGGAGGGAGGGAGGGAGGGAGGGAGGGAGGGAGGGAGAGGGAGGGAGACATCAAATGGTTGCCTCCAGCACACCCTCTGACCAGGGCCAGGGATCAAACTCCAACACAACCCAGGTAGGTGCTCTTACTGGGAATTGAACCCAGGACCTCTCAGTCTACAGGACGACGCTCCTACCAACTGAGTCACACCAGCCAGGACCAAACATCCTTTTCATAGAATTGTTATGTAAAAATGTAAGAAAGTTACTGAGGTCTTGACCTCAAAGGGGGGAGAGACAAGCTCCCCACAAGGCAGTCACTGTCAGTGCTAAGAGGACACTTCCGTACAGAGACTCACACCCGAGAAGACAAAGCATCCTTTCTCTGCAGAGCGTCTAACGAGCCGTGTTTTGTGCAATCTTGTTTATTTTGAATCAAAACTATCATTTCAACTCCAATAGAGATTAATTCCCTAGAAACTATTTTCGCACTCAGAAGTGAAATCAAGTAAAGCTCACTTCCTGGACAAAAAAAAAAAAAAAAAAAAAAAAAGGCTGAGTAAGCACCATCTCTTTTCTTTTTCAAATGAAAAAGAAATTTTCCAAATTTCTCCTCCCAAAATGTTGCTTTGGAGTGCAGTGCCCCACCCCACCAGGCAACCTAGAACTTCACGGGTACTATTTTTCCCTAGAAATAGCACATTCTGATCACAGAATATTCTGGAGCCACACAGTGTTTATTTCTCAATATCTCGTACTCAGCCTCAGCCCCCAGAAACATCCTCGGGTTGGTTTATTTATTATGAAATCTGGGCCCTCGGGATTAAAACCTCTTTCTCTTGCACGAAAGGCGGCCCCGTTGGGGAATTTAGATGACATCATCCTTGCCTCTAGGTTTCCCGCCACGGGTCTTTTCATATTGCTGGATAAGCTTCCTGGAAGAGTTTATCATCAATCCACGTCCAACGAGCCCAGCTATCTTGCGCTGTGTGTGAGCAGACGGGAGGCAGAGAGAGCGTCCATGCTCACATACCTTCCCAGACTGGGACAGCATCAAACAGCTCCTGGATAAAACATACCACCCACACTCGCCTCCCAACGGAGTACAGCAGCCATGAGGAGGCTGCACATGGAACTTTCTCTGCAACAGGTAATCCCCCGTCCTCCAATGGAATCAGGATTCCTGAAGACATCCCTTCAGCAAAACCCTGATGTTAACCTTTCCTGAATGCTTTCTATTATTTTTTAAAATATATTTTTATTGATTCAGAGAGGCTGAGAGAGGGAAAGAGAGAGAGAAACATCAATGATGAGAGAGAATCATTGATCAGCTGCCTCCTGCATGTCCCCTACGGGAGATCAAGCCCAAAACCCAGGCCTGTTCCCTGACCAGGAATCAAACAGTGACTTCTTGGTTCATAGGGAAGGTGACCAGACATCCCACTTTTCAAGGGACAGTCCGATTTTTAACAATTTGTCCCATGTCCTGCGGCATTTTTAAAAAGTCCCGATTTTTGGAAAGAATGCACAACAAGCTAGGGAATGGCGGGAGAACGGAAAGGGACTATACGGTTTTCGGCGACCATGTGGCTATTTAGCCAGGATGTGAGTTTTATATTATTTTTGTTAATGTTATAATGTTAAACTTTAATAAAATAGAAAGCGGCTGGTGCCTCCTCCTTTTTATAACTTCACAGGACCATACGTTTGCAATGCCAGCCCTCAATCTCTTCTTATCTCATCGTGTCTCAGCACAGCAAGAGGCAACCTGGCATAGTCTTTTAAGAGGCTGACCTATATCTGTTTTAAAAACTTTAGGAAGGTAGTATATAGAAGAGGACATCTGCTTTTTCTGAAATTTAAAATTCCAGCTTTGTTGAACTGACAGGACTTAACATTTTGGACGATGACTTCAAAATATAGATAAGCTATTTTAAAAGCCAATTCCATCATCTTAACAGGAAAACAACTGGAATTAGCGAGGAGAAGTCTCATTTAGAAAAGTGTACATTTCTAGATATTTACAAATGTGAAAGTGATCAGATAAAAAGAAATGAAGCAGGTGATGATTTAAATCAGAGAGTACCCAATCTTTCAGCTCTAGGACTCGGCCTTACTAGCAACCCAGAGGTCTGGTGAACCCTGGTAGTTACATGGATGTTTCTGCTCATCCTAAGGATCTCCTTTATAAATAACTCTACACTCAACCTTGGTAAGTTCTCTCGTACTTACAACCCCCATGATAAAAATGTCCTCCCACCGCAGTCTATGACAGAAATATAATTTTCTGGTTTTAACATTATCAAGCATTCCGTGGTATTTTTACTACAACAGCAGATAGTCTGATGTGGATACTTATTACCCTCAAGGTCTTTTTCTAGAGGGTTGTGCCAAACTAATCTCTTTACGTGTGCGTTATTTGGGTTTGCTCTGCGCATATGGTATTCTAATAATCTCAATGGACTGTTTTTGTAGGAGTTGCCTTTCAAATGTTATCATGTCACTTCAACCTCTCTGCTTCCTCTCCGTGAAAAATACTATACCAAGCACAACAGAATTTGGCTTACGTCCTCAGTTCTTTCCTACAAGTCATCAAGGAAGACACTGGACAAAGAAGATCCCTCTAGCCGAAGCCGGTTTGGCTCAGTGGATAGAGCGTCAGGCTGTGGACTGAAAGGTCCTGGGTTCGATTCCGGTCAAGGGCATGTACCTTGGTTGTGGGCACATCCCCATTGGGGGGGTGTGAGGGAGGCAGCTGATAGATGATTCTCTCTCATCGATGTTTCTAACTCTCTATCCCTCTCTCTTCCTCTCTGTAAAAAATCAATAAAAAATATATTTTAAAAAAAAGAAGAAGACCCCTCTACCCCACACCATCCTTAGGAATTCTTTTCTCCATGGACATTGCATATAATTTGCCTCTGGATCTGAATTCTTTTGTGTCTAGATTCTCTGAGTATCTGTGTTTCCAAGGTTCATTCGCATTGTGGCATGTATCGGCACTTCATTCCTTTTTATGGCTGAAGAGCCAATTATACAACATACCACATTTTGTTCATCCATTATCCGTTGATGGGCATGTGGGCTATTCTTGCTTTTTTATGGTTATAAATAACTCCGCTATATACTTTTCTGGTGGCCTTCAAACTAAGTGGAGATATATCTGAGACTTTTCAGAGTGAGGAGGGCAGGCTGCTGTGACAGCAAAGAACAGTTGTTATGGCTCAATTGTCATGTTCCAGGCACCAATCAGGTCCAAAACCTAGATATTTTCAGTAGACGGAGAGACTGTAAATCTCTAGGTCAGCAATTGGCAAACTACAACCCATGAGCCAAGCCCAGCCAGCTGCCTGGTTTTTTTTAAAACCTGCCAGCTAAGAGTCATTTCTACAGTCTTAAATGGCTGCATTTTAAATAGTTATATAAGTACCTATATAAAACATCTTCAAGTTGTGTCTTGGCTCATGAAGCCTGAAGTATTTACTTCCAGGTCCTTTGAGAAAAAGTCTGTGGACCCCCTGCTCTAGATGATACTCATGCCCATTAAATTCTGTGAAGACCATTGAATAAAGCACAGCACTGTACCCATCACTAGAGATATCCAGCAGTCAGAGATCACCCAACCCAGGATGCCGAGTCACCCAGGAAGTGCCACAGAAGGCTGGTGAGTACACAGAATCAAAATAGAAAAAGCACACGAGGGACAGGGATGGTGAGTTATGTCACCCAAACTCCAGGAAATCCCAATAACATTTACTCCTTACAACAAGGAACATGTCACCAGCAACTGGATAGCTTGTGTCCCCCTAACCAACAGAGTGTTCGAGTTAGCACTTTACTTAACACATTTTGCTTTACTGAACCCATCCTCGCCCATCCTCATCCTTTTCCTGCTTCTTCTGACCAATTCTCCTTTCGCCTGCGGTGTCAACAGCAAATCCTTATTCACTTAGGCTTGGCGTGCTGCTGCCTCTTCCTATCATGAGTTGATTAAGTCACACAAAGCTTACAGCCCGACGAGTACATCATTATTGCTGCTTGCAAGGTAATATTATACCAATATTATACCGATCAACAGGTAATTACTGTATTCCATGTTTCTTATCCTGCTTCAATGCAGAACAGAACGCTTGTTTCTTAGGCAATCAAAATGTTTTCTCTAGTCCCCAGAGCTTCTCGAAGTAATGACAGTTGACTGTGAGGACACCCCAGACCTTCAGTTCCATCCCAAGATTCATCATGCCCACTGGATCATAATACTCCCATTTTTCTGAAGAGTCAGAATTACTGATTCCTACTGTTGGACCTTCATAGCCTTCAGTAAAAGGATCTCGTCTGTTTGCATGTGATAAGTTCTATGAAGATGAGAGAGAAGACAAAGTTTCTGCACTTCCTCAGACTTCTCTCAATCTTCCCTTCTGTTACACGGACGGTTTCCGTGGGGGCTCCTCTTTATCTCATGCAAAGGTAGACGTGGAGTTAGATCTGGGGGCACAATACTTTTCATTCTTGACTGTCACTCATAACTTCTTTCTAGCATTAATCTTCCTATTGTTGTTCTTACTCAATTTTCCTACTTTATTTTATTTTATTTTTATTCACAAAGAAAGGGAGAGGGAGAGAGAGAGATAGAAATGTCAACAAAGAGAGAAAATCATTGATAGGCTGCCTCCTGCATGCCCCACACTAGAAATGGAGTCCGCAACCTGGGCATGTGCCCTGACCGGGAATCAAACCGTGACTGCCTGGTTCATAGGTCAACACTCAACCACTGAGCCACGCCGACAGGGCTCAATTTTGCTATTTTAGTATCCTAAGAGTCCTGCCAAACATTTATAACTTTCCCATTAGCCCTCCAGTTCTCAGTAGAGTTCTGGTCCCAGCAAAAAATAGCCCCGTTTCCTTTCCTGGCCCTCCTATATGGCTATTTGCAAGTTCCTGGGCCTTTTTATTGAACGACCGCCAACTGTGAAAGGTGGGGAGGGGCTGAACAGAGAACTCCATTTTTGTGATCACGTGTTAGCCTAAATTACTTCACAGCTCCCAACTATAGAGAAATTACATTGAAACAGGGTGGGTGGGAAATTTATGGGCCACACAGATAAGAAATGTATCTACACATCCTTCTAAAATATAACCTCATCTTTCAGAAGACAGTTGAATAAAACTTCGAGAGATCAAAATATATACATGCACACACAGTGGGAATTTTTCTCCCAATAACAAGTCATAAGTAACAAACCAAAGCCACAGTCTAGCCAGTGATTCTCAGGCCACCTTTCCCCCCGCCTTCATGTCGCTATAAACTCTCTCCTTTATCCGTTTGATCATTAGCTTTCAAAAGCTCTCCCCATCACATTCTAATTTTGGAGAGCTTCTAAAAAATATGTGATCTATAAAAGACCACAAGGAAATAAGAAGTGCCTCTTTTTTGTTTTTTAAATTAAGATTAGAAAACCACCAAGCACACAGAACGGGGATAGTAACAAAGCACTGAAGTCAAAGGGTCTTTAGAAATAAGATGGACACATCTATTGTTTGGCAGATGCTTTGGGAGTTGTCTTGGCTGAAGGGCAAGGAGATGAGCTACATGATTTCTCCATCCCTCCCTCTCTGAAATCCCCAGGGCTCCCTTCCAGAGTGGTTCCGTTGGCTGAGTGTCATCCTGTGCATCGAAAGGTTGCCAGTTCTATTCCCGGTAAGGGCGCACAAAGCATTGTGGGTCCAATCCCTGGCCAGGGCATGTTCAGAGGGCAACCAATCAATGTTTCTCTCTCACATTGATATATTCCCTCTCTCTCTCTCTCTCTCTCTCTCTCTCTCCCTCTCTCTCTCTCTCTCTCTCTCTCTCTCTCTCTCTTCCCTCCTTCCTCTTTCTAAGTATGCCCTCAAGTGAGAATTAAAAATAATATTAGAGCTGGCCAGTATGGCTCAGTTGGTTGAGCATCTTCCCATGTACCAGGAGTTCACTCGTGTAATTCCCAGTCAGGGCACATGACCAGGTTGCAAGCTTCAATCCCCAGTAGAGGGTGTGCAGAAGGTAGCCAACTGATGTTTCTCTCTCATGGACATTTCTATCTTCCTCTCCCTATCCCTTCCTCTTTCTGAAATCAATAAAAACATAACCATAATCATAATAATTATTATGATTAATTAAAATCCCCAGGGCTTGCTTTCTCCATCATCCCAGTAAACTTCATCAAACACCTGCAGAGTAGGGTCCCAGCCTCAGGTCACTGTGCAGAATTTTCTCACAGGATGCAAAATAGGATGTACAAACCTTTTATTAGATACTCTTTCTGTTAAGTGACCGATTCCGAGGGAAGGACCCATCATTTTATGAGTGACCAGTTCGGGGAGGCGGGATGGGCTCAGGGAGTCAAATCCACACAGATACAGGCCTCTAACGTGCCAAACAAAAGAGTACAGACCCTATCTCGGCTATTCGCGGGACTCTGGGTGGTGAAAGCAGCCCTTCCCCACCTCACGACTGGCTTTCTCTTTCCCAACGGATGGCGCAGGCCACCCGTCCGAGGGAGACCGAGCAGGACGCCGCTGGAATGAGGCTGCACGTCCAGCCCCGGCCTTTGAATGGTCTGCGCCTCGCTCCGGAACGCTTTCTCCAGACTAGGGGTGTCGAACTCAATCAGAGAAGGGGCCAAAATCTAAAATCCAGCCTAAATCGCGGGCCGAATGGTTTACTGAACAGTCATAAACTGACAATGTCATAAACTGACAGCGGAGTGCAGTGATGACAGCACGGTGCGGGCCACATTGCAAGGCCTGGCGGGCTGGATTTGGCCCGAGGGCCTTGTGTTTGACACATGTGCTCCAGACGCTGCCAGGAGACGCTCGGTAACACCTACACCGCAAATCACCTTCCCCACCCTCGCAGCCAGGGCTTGTCCTTGAGCTCCCCACGTGGTGCAAGATGCCCCACGCTGGCCACCGACACAACGGCTCCTTACAAACCCAGAGGGAGCCCTGCCATGCCATCTGCATGGCACACTACAACGTGGACCTCAACCCAGGACAATGCCCACTGCAGGTGTGCCCAGAGAATGACGGGGGCATGTCACACGTCTCAGAAGGAACACATCCTGGCCAGCCCCCTACATTTTTTATCAACGTACACACGGCAGGCCTAGAACTGTGTCTAAAATTAGAACACACGCGTCTCAGACGTGGGACCATCTTGCAGGGACGGAATTACACTGGCCCCTTCAGATCCTTTTCCGACGGCCAAGAAACCTGCCTCTCCTATGAGTGAGAAAACAGTGCTGCCGTCTGGTTGTTCTAGGAACCACTGTGGGTTTATTTAAGTGATTTTAAAATTTTATCTACTGTGACGCATGCAAGCCCTCAAAACCAAAGAGTTTTCAGACTCGGCTGCTGGACGTAGAGAGGCGATTAGCTGGACGATACTCACGCTGAAAAGGTGCTGCGAGGTGATCCGGCCCGAATCTCAGAGGGAACGCGCCTTCGGTGGCCTGCTCTCCCGAGAGCACCTTCTGGGCTGCGAAGTCCTTGGGCTTGAGCACATACTCCTGGGTCTGGCCGTGACGAATCACCACGTTCTGGGAGGCCAGGGGTGCCACTCTGGGGGGAAACAAAGGGAGGACAGGAAATAAATAACGGGTGTTTTAAGCCAAAACCGGTTTGGCTCAGTGGTAGAGTGTCGGTCTGCGGACTGAAGGGTCCCAGGTTCGATTCCAGTCAAGGGCATGTACGTTGGTTGCAGGCACATCCCCAGTAGGGGGTGTGCAAGAGGCAGGTGGTCGATGTTTCTCTCTCATTGATGTTTCTAGTTCTCTCTCTCTCTCTCTCCCTTCCTCTTTGTAAAAAATCAATTAAAAAAAATATATTAAAAAAAAAAAAAGGCAAGTAAGAATAAGAAGTTAGTTCAACGTAGACAGGAATATAAATTCCATTCCAGGCTCAGTTTTTCCTTCGCCTACTGTAGCTGGATGTTTACAGCATCCAAGGAATTAACAGCTTAGCTTGGGAACCTCCCACACAACAGGGACTCTGCCTGGCCCCTGGAGAAGATTCAGGACCAACGGGCCACCACCGTTGGGTTCTAAGGGAGGATTCAGAGCACAGCTACCGGAAGCCTCCATGCAAGACACATGGCATTTGTACGTAATGAAAAGGCATGCATGGTCAGGCACATGAACAAAGAGGTGTCTTTGCCCTGGCTGGTTTGGCTCAGTGGATAGAGCATCGGCCTGGGGCCTGAAAGGTCCCAGGTTCGATTCCGGTCAAGGGCATGTACCTTGGTTGTGGGCACATCCCCAGTGTGCAGGAGGCAGCTGGTGGATGTTTCTCTCCCATCGATGTTTCTCACTCTCCCCCTTTCCCTTTCCCTCTGTAAAAAATCAATAAAATATATTTTTAAAGGCATCTTTTATGTACACTGATAAATAAGTAGGCAGTTTTGAAAATGGGATGAGAATAAAAGCGGAATAAAATACAGAAAAGGGGCTACGTAGGAAATCCCAAGAGGGAGCAGTCTGGCGAAACTCAACAAGGAGAATCTGTACCGCACACCATGGGCCCTTCCTGGCACTAAGAAGGGAAGCAGGGCAATCAGCGTGAGCCTCAGTTTCCTGATCTGAACCACAGACTCTGCCACACAGGGCTAAGAAATGCTTGTCACCATCAGAACACACAAAACTGAAAAAATATAAACGATCTTTTGAAATATAAGTGATGATGATGATGACAGGAAAAAACAGACACTCGTTCCCATTAGCATGTAAAAATTTTATGCTGTTTCTCATAGTGATTAAAACGGCACTTATTCCGCTTCAATGTTTTATAATGAGCGGTTTCTAAGAATAATAAGAATGACTAATCATAATCGCATTATTTCTTCAATATGAGTCAAGGTCTCCGGGGACACCCGAACACAATCCCTGGATTTTCACCCTCCTGGCCCAGCCCTTTATTTCCTGTGACAGTTAGTTCTCTTCTGCTGCGTGTAACGTATACTTTACAATAATAAGCTTCACCCAGCTTTAGTCATTCCCTGGGAGACGGGACTGAAATCATTAGCTAAGTAAGACTAATAAATAACGAAGAACGTGGAGAAGATATACCAACGGATTCCAGAAAAGGGCTGAGCTGCTACTAAAATCGTATGGGCAGAGCATTTTAGCAGCAGACGGGGCCTCTGGAAGGAAACCTGCCTGCTCTCTGGTGTAATCTTAAATTTTATTGACTGTGGCACATTAAAGTCAACTAAACTGAACAAAATTTTTCCAAACTATGATCCTCTAATGGAGGAAAAGGGTTCACGGAGCTATTCTCACACTGATAAGTTACCACAAAACTCTAAAGATTGCCCCAAACGAGGGGCTCTGAGCCAGAGGAAGAAAAGACACCAAGGCAGGTCAGTAGGAAAGGTGAATTGTCCATCCACCAAACACACCACCATCCAGTGTCTCATCAGAAGCAGTACTGAGTCCAAAATAAACTCGGTCTACTTGAGTTATCCCCGTTGGGGCTGATACATGAGCTATTCAGGGGGATAAGGTACCCAAGAGAGACACAGGAAGAAAAAGAAGCTGGGGCCCTCAGCGGGTTAGAGCATCATCCTGATATGCTAAGGTCGCTGGTTCTATCCCCTGTCAAGGTAGATCCATGGATAAACCAATGAACACATAAATAAATGGAACAACAAATCAGTATGTGTCTCTCTCTTTGTCCCTTCTTCCCTCTTTCTAAAATTAATCAATCAATTAAAAAAAAAAAAGAAGCTGGGATTGAGGGTTATAGCTTCTGTATTATAATAACTAGTGATTTAGATCTATACCCCTCTCCCCCCTTTTTTTTTGGAGGAATTTCTTTATTCTTCAACAGTTTGTAGAGGGACTTTAAATATAAAAATAACATCCTTGGCCATATGTTCAGCTCATACATTTTGGGAGCATTTTCATATATAAAAAATCATAAATGCTACTTAAGCACCTACAGCCATTCAAATTGCTTTCAGGAAGTCTCCACTATGATCTGGTTTGGTGTTAAGAAACAGTACCGCCCTGGCTGGTGTGGCTGTTAGTGGGATATCATCCCGTCCACCAAAAGGTTGCTGGTTTGATTCCTGGTTAGGGCACGTGCTGGGGTAGATAAAATTCCTTTTTATTTTTTCTGCTCTGGTAGGCTCAATCACTGCAAGAGCCTCTGGTGGCCTGAGAGTTGCATGAGGTAGGTTCTCAGTGAGTCAGTATGTAGGGGCAAGTGGTGTTCACCAGATAGATAACAGGTTCAAACTCATCGTCAGTGCTGGGTCTGAGGCCACTCAGCAAATGTCCCAGGGCATTGCAGGTCTAAGCACCACCCGCTGGCCTCAGGAAGTTGTCAGAGTGAAGCCAGCAGATTGTGTCAGGCCCTAACACACCAAGATTTGCCCATGTGAAGGGAAGCTCTACACTGCTTGGGCATGCATGCGAGATAAAAATGGCCCTCGTGCTCTAGCCAGTTTCCTCAGTGGTTAAAGCATCAGCCCATGGACTGAAGGGTAATGGGTTCAATTCCAGTCAGGATCCCCAGTTAGCAAGCTGGATCCCTATTCTAGTCAGGCAATCAATTGAGATGTCTCTCTCACATCAATGTTTCTCTGTTTCTCCCCTTCCCTTCCAGTCAAGGGGGTAAGGGGGGAATGGGCCCCCATCTTAGAGCTACACAACTCATTCTGTCCCAGATTCTTTAGGACAGAAGTGGGGAAGGTGGGGCCCCCAGGAACCTGGAGAGTAGAGCTAGCAGATCTCCCTTGAGAGGGAGGTGCCAATCAGGTTTATAGGAAAGACGAGGGAACAGTCTCTGCCCCAAAGCCACATAAACTCAGTAACTGACAACCCCTGAGACTTCCCAGACCTCTACACTCTGACTCAGGCAGCTGACTCCTCAGCAGGGTGTAAGCTCCACAGGGTGGGGCAACAGGGAGTCCAGAGGATGGAGCTATTGTATTTCTCCAAGCTCATGCCCTGTGGACGGGAATGCTCACAGTGGTTGTTCCCTCAGCTTTCTCCCCAGAGCCACAAACTCCAGTCTTTCTTCTAATAATTCTAGTCCACTCTACCCTCCCTCTCCTGGAGCCCAGGATAAGAGACTGTGAATGAGATTTTGTGTGTTGGCCCTCTTTGAGGGTGCCTGTGTCCCTAGCAGACCCGGTTTCTCCCTGGTAGATAGAATCCCCACTGATTTTCACAGCCAGATGTTATGTGGGTGACACTTCCTGGCTCTGGGCTTGCAGTTGAGACCCCACAATTCTCAGGGGGAACCCCCACAGCGGAGATATCTCTCTGTAATCCCTGCCATCGGAGCAGAGCCAGCCCTTTTTGCATCTCTGCCCCTCCTACCAGTCTCAATGTGACTTGTTCTGTAATTCCTTGGTTGTAAGACTTCTCCTCAGCTAGTCTTCAGTGGCAGTTTAGTATAATTGCTCTATATTTTAGTTGTAATTCCAGTTTGGACATGGGAGGAAGTGAGTGTGACATCCACCTCCTCCACTGCCATCTTGATCTCTAGATCTGTCACTTTCAATCCTTTAGTCTCAGGAAAGCCCATCCTGGGCCTGGATTTTCCCAGACTCAAGGCCACAAAGAGCGCTCCCCTGCCTTTGTCACAAGATGAATGACTTAAATTACTAAAAGCCTTCACGTTGTAAACACTTTTGTTTCAATGATGTAAGTGTTGTTTTGAAATTTAAGTGTGTTTGGTTGGGATGGAATAGAAAGTGAAACAGCTGGATACATCTGGTGGGGCTGATAAGAACCACAAAACTATTCTGTTAACCTCGGGACAATGGGAAGCCCTCCGCCTCACCTCAGGGGCAACTGGCACCCCAGCAATGCTGTCACCCTGTCCCTGTGCCGCTGGCACCTGCTGAGAGAGGGCAGGCTATACACCTGTTCAGAAGAGGACCGTCCAGCATCCCAGGAGACCTTAGGGCTGCTACCACCACTTCCTGCTCCCACCACAGGCAGGTGAATGAAATTGCAAGGTCTTTCTTCTAGCTGAACCCCCCCCCCTCCCCACTTTCCTCTCTGAATCAAGGAAGTGAGAGGCAGCAAGAAATGAGCTGATAGCATATTTCCATATGAATTCCTTTCCCCAACACATAACAGAAATGAAATGAGCAAACCGAGAAGATCGAGCTGTATCAGGTCTAGAACTTAAGGACATGAGCAATAAGAAATTACCAGTGTCATGGCACTTAAGTCTTCCTACAGCAAACTACTCTGTAGGTCACAGCACATTATAAATACAGAGCTCCACAAAACTGCGCTTCCCCTTCGCCATCTCATCTTCCCTTTGCCCCCAATGCAAGGATGCAAACACACAGGCTCATAAAGACACACAGACGCAGAGACTAAAGCCACTCTGCATGACAGCCCACATAGAAAGGAGCCAAGCCATGCACAGTGGGCTGGCAGAGGGCAAGTGGAGGAAACTGCCCAATCCCTCAGGCCACGAAGGCCTACACTAACTGTAATCACCATCAACTCTCTCCCTCAAGTCCTCCTTTCACAGTTGATGTCCACCTTCTCCTCTAATTTCATCATTCACTGTTATTTCCACTATGGACCAGAAAAAAATAAAAACAGCTTACCTATCACTAGTGAAGATCAGATTTGTCATAGCACTTCTCACGAATTCTTTTAAAGGACACACTAAAATATTTGAGAGAAAATTTAGATTAAAAATGAAAGCTGTAGGCCCAGCTGGTGAGGCTCAGCGATTGAGCATCGACCCAGGAACCAAGAGGTCACCGGTTCGATCCCCAGTCAGGGCATATGCCCAGGTTGCGGGCTGGATCCCCAGTGTGGGGTGTGCAGAAGGCAACCGATCAATGATGTTCTTCTCTCATTGATGTTTCTATCTCCCTATTACTCTCCTTTCTTCTCTCTCGAAATAACAATGTTTAAAAACTTTTTTTAAAATGAAAGCTGTAGGACCTCTGGTTCCTATGGCTTTTGGGGGGCACCTATATATCTCCCATTCCTCCAAAGATGCCTATAAAATTCTAAGTAAGGAATAAAAAAGATAGAAAGCCAGAGTTGGATAGGTGGTTGCTATATAGCAGTACAATCACACTAGTCATTAAAATTTTGAAATACTCTGTTCTGACAAAAAGCTACTGACCCAAGCCCCTCTGACAAAAATGCTTTTTGTCAGAACAGAGTATTCCTAACCCCTCCACTGGGTACCCCAATCCCTCCACTGGGTCCCCCAACCCCTCCACTGGGTCCTTCAAGACATCCCCCCTCCACCCGTAAATAAGGAGTTGACATTTGGCAGAGCTAGAGATCTCTGTGTCTCTGCAACAGGATTCCTTCTGACCAGTCAATGCCTATGCCACACGGGATACTAAATATGGCTCGTATTACCTGCAAATAAACACACAAGAGGGATTTCAACAGATCTGTAAGGGATTCCACGTGGGTTAAGAAATGTGACTACCATCGCAGCAGGAGGAAGCCACGCTTTACACGGAGTTTCAGTACGCTCCTACGTGTGTCTGTGCTTTGATAGGACTAAAACAAGTCTGACGAAACAGCATCTACCCTCACTATGTGCAGGACACTAGTATTTCCTCCTCTAATCTAGTTTTTCTATGACAGCCTGGGACCAATGCATTAACTGCATGACCTCAAGACTCCCTACGGCAGTGGTCGGCAAACTCATTAGTCCACAGAGCCAAATAGCAACAGTACAACAATTGAAATTCCTTTGGAGGGTCAAATTTTTTAAACTTAAACTTCTTCTAACGCCACTTCTTCAAAATAGACTCGCCCAGGCTGTGATATTTTGTGGAAGAGCCACACTCAAGGGGCCAAAGAGCCGCATGTGGCTCAAGAGCCTAAGTTTGCCCACCACTGCCCTAAGGAGTTGCATCCAGTGGTTTCGGGCACTTGGTCGAGAATCACTGGGCAAGACATGGCCACGGAGGAAGCAATCTTGCTAAGGAGCCACAGAGTTGCTCTAGATGCTGAAACCAAGTAAAGCAAAGAGAGATAGGAGGAAGTAGGGCTGATCGCCTGTGTCTTAACTAAAAAGTCTGTCCAGGCATACCCCTGAGACGTTGCAGACCGCTGCCATACAGGAAGTGTCACAATCAAGTGAGTTGTACAAATGTTTTGGTTTCCCAGTTCATATAAAAGTCATGTTTATCCTACACTGAGTGGCCAGACTGTTATGATCTCCGAACGAATAATAATCTGGCCACTCAGTGTATACCCTATATAATAAAAAGGCTAATATGCAAATCGTCCCCTCAACCAGGAGTTCGACCAGAAGGCAGGCCAACAAACTGCTCATGTCCCCTCCCCCTGGCCGGGCTAGCTGGACCCCACCCATGCACGAATTCATGCATCGGGCCCCTAATATACACACACACACACACACACACACACACACACACACACACACACTGAGTGGCCAGATTATTGTGTTCATAGATCATAATAATCTGGCCACTCAGTGTATACTGTATTAAGTGAGCAATAGCATTATCTAAAACAACAATGTACACACCTTAAAAATTAGAAATACGTTATCGCTAAAAAAAAATGCTAACCATCCTCTGAGCTTTCAGGGAGTCGTGATCTTTGTGCTGGGGGAGGGTCTTGCCTCCACATTGATGAAAACGGCGTCTGCGATGTGCCAGTAAGAGAGCACAACAAAACAAAGCGCTCCTGGATGTGAAGGCGCTGGTTGTCCCCACGCCAGCAAACAAAACATCCCGAAGTCCAGCTTCCACTCCCCCGGGGGACGGGAATGAGCATTCTCTGGAAGAATGGAACGGTGTGGTTTGAACCACAAAACCTACTTCCCCAGAGGAAGGCCCTCTCCTCCTGGCATTTTGGGTTCCCCTCACATGAAGACTGTCTTCTCACACTGCCCCTGAAAGAAAGCTGCTTGCCAGGCAACCCCAGAAGAAGCAAAGGAGAGGCATGAGAATGGAAAACATAACTGAAATTTTAGAGACGCTTGATTATATGGTGATGAACGCAATTGGTGGAGTGGATTTAGGAAAAATATCCATTCAGATGTGACGCTAGGAACACCCTCCTTTAAGAAGCACAGAGTGCTGAAACAGGTTTGGCTCAGTAGATAGAGCATCGGTCTGTGGACTGAAAGGTCCCAGGTTCGATTCCGGTCAAGGGCATGTACATTGGTTGCAGGCACATTCCCGGTAGGGGGTGTGCAGGAGGCAGCTGGTCGATGTTTCTCTCTCATCAATGTTTCTAGCTCTCTATCCCCCTCCTTTCCTCTCTGTGGGAAATCAATAAAATATATTAAAATTTTTAAAATTAAAAGAAAAAGAAGCACAGAGCCCTGGCCAGGTAGTTCAGTTAGTTAGAGCATCTGTCCTGATACACCAAGGTTGCAGATTCTATCTCTGGTCAGTGCACATATAAGAATCAACCAATGGATACATCAATAACAAATCAATGTTCCTCTCTCTAAAACCAATCAATACTTTTTTAAAAGGCAACATAGAGATGTCAGCAATGGACATGAAGGTAGAAACCAAAGTATCCGACACTTGGCCTTGTATCGAGTGGTACATTCACAGACACAATGTCGCAAGTATCAGAAATACCATGTTTCCAACTTTGGTGATATAAATGTGCAGAATGAGCTGGAGGCAGCTAGAAAATTCTTCCAGAGGAAGAGGAGCAGCAGAGGAAAGCTCAAGAGGCCATGGGCCTCATCTTACAAAATGAAAGGCCACCAGCTAACAATCATGACCTCAATGGGTGAAGCTGATAGACGAAGTTGGTTTCAATGTGCTGTTGGAGTTTGCACGAACAGAAACTCTGAATACGAAATAAGGATTTTTGAGAGGAAGAATGGGGAGCAAGAAGTAAAGTAAATAAGGTCAATCCCATCTCCTGTGGCTAGAAGTTTTAGACGACATCTGAAGGGAATAAATCAAGAAATGGCTGGATGGAGGTAACCGCCGGAAGGACTAATAGAACTTGTGGTTAAGTGAGGAGGGAGAGGTAGGGACCAAGGAGAAGCATGCGGCATTACGGCAGTCGGAAGGAAGGGCCGGTCTGTGACCAAGATCGTTATGTTCCCTTTAGAGACAGAAACTCGGGGTGGATCTTTGGGAAGCAGATAGGAAAAGCCTCCGAGTTTAGGAAAAGTGATGTTCACGGTGGGGCTGACTTTTCCAAAGGCAAAAAAGTTTCAGAAAAAAACATGGAGCCACACTGCTTGGGAGGATATTTAATTTATTTCATGGTGTGATCATAAAGAGAAAACAAAGGTGGGGAGGGCAGAGCGGGGAAGGACAAGAATGACGTAGGTCCAGAAATGACAAATGGAGGAAAGCTTCTGGGAGTCCAGGAGAAAGGACCACCTGTTCACCGCTTGGGAAAATCCAAAACAGAGAAATCAGACGCTAGAAAAGGTCACGGGGTTGGGTGGTCCCATCCACAGGGCTGCTTCAGTCATGGCCAGAGAAGTGTGGCCACACAGGGTGGCCCGTGGCAAAGGACAGACAGGGAAAGGGGGGAGTGGGGGCGGCTGGCCGCCTGGGGACTGGGTCTGTGCAAGCCTCTACATCCATGTAGGCAGACGGGAAACAACTGCATGAAACGTCTTTCCTTCAAAGAAAGGATTAGTCACCCTCTGTTTACATGGCAGCCTTCAGAGTGGCGATTCCTGGCACAGGAGCGGACTAAATTTTTCCATATTTCTACTAAATCCATTATTTGACCTGGGGAGCGGGTGGGAGGACCTGGCAGAACACAAGCCCTTTTCCACGGAAGAAAGGGGCGCTGGGCCGCCCAGAAGGCCACGCGGCGTTTCCCACAGGAGGCCCTCGGACACAGGGAGGAGGAGAGGGCTCTCATCGGCCTAAGGAAGGAAGCTGCAGGGAAGTCACCTCCAGCTCCTGGGACCCATTTCTGCCTTCATTATAAAACTTCTCTGCCACCCGTGCCCGGGTTGTGCTCCGCGTGGCTCAGAAGCACCGGTGACTGCTGCTCAAGAGGGAAGTGGACCAACAGAAAAAATGCAAGCTACAGTGTGAAGGAGAAAACCTCTTTCCTCTTAAGTTCTCCCGGACAACACGCACACAGGGAGGGACAAAGAAATCAACCTCTAGGAAGACGTAGCCCTAGCCGGTGTGGCTCAGTTGGCTGGCCGTTGGCCCCTGCATAGAGGGGCTTCTGATCCTCAGGCAAGGCACATGTCCCACCTGCAGGTTCCGTTCCTGGTGGGGGGTGTATGCAGGAGGCAGCTGCTCGATGTTCTGCTCTCACATTGATGTTTCTCTCTTGCTCTCCCTCTCCTTTCCCCTCTCTCTTAAAAAAAAAAAAAAATCCATAAAATAAAAAAATAAAAAAAAAAACCTCCAGGAATATGTCGCAAAGCAGCGTAAGACAAGTGCATGTAGACAGGTAAGGGGTAACAAGTATTTATCGCCTGTAACCCTCTTCATACAGAATTACCAGATCAAAAAATAAGAGGTAAAAGGCTGCCGACGAGGAGAGACTAAAGGTCAGCTCTACAGCATGGACAGACGGCCAGTGATCGAGACAGGCTGGCACAGAATTAAATGAAACAAGCAAATACAAAGTCATGAGAACAGGCAGGAAGAAAAGATCGCTCTCTAGGAAGTGAATATAAATGTAGGCGAGAAACCAGCAAAAACGCTCAGATTTTGAATGAAATGGAAAAAGCAAAAGGGAATGAGAAAATAAAATTAAGAAAGTCGGTAGGGCAAGGAGGGGGGAATTAAGACAACTTTGGTGGTCATCATAAACACACACTAAACACTACAGAGGAGTTCTGGAACCAACTGTCTCCAGCCAATGGTTCTAATTGGGGGTTGGGGGGGTGGGGTGATTTTGCCCCCAGGGAACATCTGGTGCTCACTCAGTTGGGAAGAAGCTGATGATGCTACTAAATACCCATGATGCACAGGCCAGTGCTCCACAGAAAAGAATTGCCTTTTGGTAATTACCTAATGGCAGTGAATGTCAGCAGTTTCAGGTTTGAGAAGCTCTGCTGTAAACATGTCCTACCATCACCAAACAACTATAATAGGCGTATGAGTACAAAGCCAAGTGCCTCTGGGAGTTGCAATGAAGAAGTCTCTTAAAGTGACAGGGCCAAGCACATAGAATTTAGACTGTAGGCTAAAGAAAGAGAGAGAAACTTTACCACCTTTTCCTGTGTCTTTGGAAGTCCCGTTAAGACAGGAAGGTGGCCCTATATTAGTACTCCAGTTGCCTGACTGGCAACCTGCAAGGGAAACCAGAATATCGCTGAAAATGTACTGGGACAGCAAAAAAAAAATTGTAAGCGTTTTTTACTAGACCTATACTTTATTTACAGGGAGTTGTGGGGCAGAATACAGGTTAATATCATAAGGGTGCAGTCAACAAAACCTACAATTGCTAGAAGATCTCACAGAGGAAAAGAGACTTAAGAGACATATAAACCCGTTACAAAGAAGGAAGATTTTTTTAAAAGTTCTGATTTGAACACATAAGCTATTAAAAACCTATGAAACAATGAGGGAAGTTTAAATACCGTACCTGGATTTTAAATGAAATTAAGTAATCATTTACCTTAGCTGGGATAACGGTCTTGAGGCTAGTTGTTCAGAGCGCTTGTCTTTTACAGATACATGATGAAATTCTTACAGACTGGCTTCAAACTAATCAGGGGGAGGGAGGGAAGTGGGTTGGAGAGTAAATGAACACAGTGGGTTCTGACTTAATAATGATGAAAGCTGGGACATGGATACTTTGGGGTTTCTTTACACTATCTTCTCTAGTTTTTACTAATTTAAACTATTCTGTAAGAGTTTATGTAATACAAATATACGAAGTTCTCCTTTGTACGTTTCAAACACATGTATCAAATGAGATCATGTATTTATTTACCAGTACTTTGAAAAGCAGAAAACATCACATAACAATATTACTTCTTATTCACTAAAAGGAAAAAAGGAGACAAATAGCAAGAGACGGGGGAGAAGAATAAAAGAAAAGACAAATTCCAGCCATACACTTCCTCTCATTTCTTCTATTTTCCATTACAAAAGCTACCTGCTCCTGGAGCAGATACCCTATCTGCCAAGGATGAGCTAACCATTCAAAGGCTCGGAAAAGGCACCAAAGACTAAAATCATCAAAACCTGGGCATGTCCAAGTTATAAGGCAAATAAACCGCGTAATGCAATACTAACTGAAGTCCTTAGCTTTGTCCAAAACGAGCAGCCTCACTTAGTGACTTGGGGCAGCGCCCCTGAATGCAAATGAAAAAGGAATCGTAGCCATCTCTTAGTTAGCGAAACTAAGAGGGGCAGGGGGAAATCTAAATACAATCCAGGAAAATTCCAAATTACAAACAATAATGAAGGCTTCTACCCTATCGGGGAAGTGCCAATTTCAAGGCTTTTGAATCCAATTCTCAGGACCAGACACTAGCGCTGATGGGAAGGGAGGGAAGAACAGGCTTAGTTTCCGCACTGCAATGTAAGGGCGATAACATCCACCTCACAAAGTTAACGTGAAGGCAAGCACGAAATGTGATTTTTTTTTAACGTGTGAAAATACTTAGCATGACACCTGATGCCCACACAGGGTGGCAGGCCCCTCCGTTCTCGCAGCATCGGAGGACCACACAAACACAGAATCTCACCCTTCTCCTAACAGCAGAGTTCATGTTCAGAGACCGCCCAAACATGTAGTTAAGAGAAGAGCAAAGCTTGTTTTAAACCTTAGTTTAAAAAAAAAAAATCTGAAGTTACTTATAAGTAATGAGCTCCAAGTTGCATTCAGCAAGTGCAGGGTCAGCTGTTCATGCTCTCACACCCACAGGGAAGCCCTCCATAAGGCTGCACACCCCAACGTGTGAGTATAGCTGGCAGTTCCCCAGAACAGAATCACCGTGTGATCCAGCAAGTCTATGCCCAGGTATAGACGGAAAAGTCTTGAAAACAGAAGCTCAAACAGATATTTGTCCGCCAGTGTGCACCGCGGCATCATTCACAACAGCCAGAGGTAGAAGCAATCTGAGTTGTTACCGTCAACAGATGAATGGATAAACAACGTGTGGTATCTACACCGAGAGGCCAGATTATTATGACCACCTGATGTTTGAAGGCAAATGAGCCGTACACTGCATCACATGGGATATGGAAGCCCAAAGTCTGTTCGAACACCTTTGCTGTCTGCAGTTATGAAGATAAAACATCTCCAATTCGCACAGGAACACAAGGATTGGATAGTCGAGCATTGGAAATAAGTCATGTGGTCCAATAAACCACGTTTCCAGTTGCATCATGTAAATGGCAGAGTGAGAATTTCACAGAAACAGCATGAAAGCATGCACCCCACATGCATGCATACAATTATTCAAGCTGGTGGGGGCAGTGTCTTGGTTTTCGGCATGTTTTCCTGGCATGATGGGGGTCCTTTAATTCATGTGGAACAACGCCTGAATAGCACAACACACCTAAGTATCGTTGCTGATCAAGTTCCTCCTAGCATGTTGATGGCGTATCCCAATGGAGATGGCTTCTTCCAACAAGACAAGTGTGCCATGCCATTGTGCTTGTATTGTGTAGGAGTGGTTTCAAGAACATGAGGGAGACTTTACCTTGCTTAGGTGGCCCCCACAATCACCAGATCTCCATCCAATCGAGCATTTGTAGGGTGAAGTTAAAAGAGCCATCAGGCAGCTGGTTCCACAACCATCCAATCTCACAGACTGTGCCATTCATCAGACATGGTGTCAGATTCCTCGCATCACCTTTCAGCATCTCGTGGAGTCAATGCCAAGAAGAATCGCCACAGTTTTGAAGGCAAAAGGTGGCCCAACAAAGTAATGAAGGAGTGGTGGTGATAATCTGGCCACTCAGTGTATATGTATGATAGAAAATTATTCAACCAATTATTCAAACAGGAATGAAATTCTGACACATGCACCAGCATGGAGGAAACTTGAAAACATGATACAAAGAATAAGTCAGATAACAAAAGGCCACGTTTACATGATTCCACTTCTAGGAGGTACCGAGAACAGGCAAAATTAGAAAGTACAGTAGAGGTTAGCAGAGAATAGGGGGAGGAAAGGGGGGAAGGGTCATAGTTCAATGGGGACAGAGTTTCTGTTTGGGGTGATGAACAGGTTTTAGATGCATAGTGGTGATGGTTGCACAACAGGGTTTAATGTAAATAATGCCAAGGTATTGTACACTTAAAATGACAAAGTTTGTTATATACTATATTTTACCATAATTCTTAAAACCTACATAAAAAAGACCCCAGATTCCTTGGGAAAGAAAGAAAAAAAATTAAAAGAAAAAAAAGAAAAAAAGAAAAACCACCAGCACTGAAGAGTAAGAGGGAGGAAAAAGACAGTGTTCTTATTCCCATCCCACCCCCGGTCATTCAGTAGTTTTGGATGATACGGTATAAGGTTTGCTCATCTCAGCCAATTCCAAATGTTTTGGTCCCCTTTCGGACAACTGTTTAAGAAGCCAGTTCTACAGTAATGACCAGGTATCCGGCTCTATCCCCCCATTACCATTTCAATCATTTTCCCCTCTCGCCTTCTAACACTCATGTTGGCCGTCGCTCCTTGAACCACATTGTAGATTTCGGCCTCGGCAGCCACAACAGCTATGTTCTCCAATGACCCTGCTAGGAATCGCCATGGGGTTTGCCGGATGTGGGAAATCACCTCCATCTACTCGCCTGGGGAGCCCTTCGTACCTAACCCTGCTCATTCTGCAAACTGTTCATTGCTGCAGCAATTGCATTTATACACCTTTCTTAGTCTTCTCTCCATCCCGGACCCTTCATGGCAGCAGGACGAGACACTGGTGGTTTGGGTTTTGGAGGCTAACGGGATGCACGCCCTCTCGTTACCTGCAAACCTGGGAGGATGGGAAAGCTAGTGGGAACATGGCAGACCACGTGTTCTTCCACATGTTCCCCTCATCCTCACCAGCATCTTCCCTACACTGAGCTCTGTGGAGGCATCTAGGGAGGGTCAAGGATGCAGGCCACAGGTCCAGGATCCAAGAGCTTGCTTCTCCGGGATGGGGCATCCACAGGTTCATGGTGGCGGAAGGACAAACAGCACTGAGTCAGCTTAGGGAAATTCAAATCGTACTTCTGCCTGAGCCACTGACCCACAGCCAGCCACGGACCCTACATCCAAGGCTCAGTGCTTTCCTGTGTGGAGTGCCGGGCTGGAGGGTTCCATGCAATAACCTCCTACGTCCTTGGGTTCTGAAATTCAGTTCTAAGAACAGTATTCCCAAAAGTGTTCTCTACTCACATCAAAAAAATATTTCATGTGCCCTAACCTGTTTGGCTCAGTGGATAGAGCATTAGCCTTCGGACTCAAGGGTCCCAGGTTTGATTCCAGTCAAGGGCATGTACCTTGGTTGTGGGCACATCCCCAGTAGGGGGTGGGCAGGAGGCAGCTGATTGATGTTTCTCTCTCATCAATGTTTCTAACTCTCTCTCTCTCCCTTCCTCTCTGTAAAAAATCAATAAGATATATTAATATAGATAGATATAGATATAGATATATTTCATGTAAGAAAGTGTTTTTTAAATACAGTACCCATGTAGATATTGGCTCAAAGGAGAAAAAGAATCTCTCGGGGTTTTATTTTCCCACATCCAAGCGAAATAAAATTAATAAGAAGGGGAAATTTTTCAAATCTTTACAAAGTCTTACAATTGAATGCAAAAAAACACTCTTTCCAAAATTTTTTTTTCTTCCCTATTACAATTGCTACTAAACTAGGTCACCTAAGTAATAAATATTGAAAGCATTTAACCAAATTCAAGCATCTGTTCCAAACCTCTTTTAGGGCTCAATCCAGTAGAAACCAAATACCAACTGCCCTCCAGGCCCTGACGGAGACCTACTGCCGGGAATGTGGGCGTTTTTCTGAAGCCAATGTACCTGGTGGGAAAACTAGGGCTCAGTTCAGTATGTCTGAAGGACAATGAGAAACATTAAATAAATAAAAAACTCTAAAATCTGCAAAGCACCATAAAATTATCATTACTGGCCCTCTTATCCTTCTTGTAATAACATACTAGCTTCACGGATCTTGATAGGTCTGCAGCACTTGTAAAACCCACACATTTCTCATATAGTACAGCTATATATGTTATAAAGCCCACGCCATGTTGTTCTGAATCCCCATGGGTGTCAATTCCCAGAAGCCTGCAGAACTTCTTTCACAATTTCTTATTGTACAGAACTTCCATGTTCATATGTTCATTGTTATGAAAATATTTTATTTCACCTTCTTCTTGTTGTTGTTGTTAATCCTCCCCTGAGGATATTTTCCCATCGATTATTAGAGAGAATGGGAGGGGGGAGAGAGACAGAGAGAGAAAAAGATCAATGTGAGAGAGAGACATTGCTTGGTTGCCTCCTGCACGTATCCAGACTAGGGCCGGAATGGAGGTACGTGCCCTTGACCAGAATCAAGGTACCTGTCCTTGACTGGAATCGAACCCAGGACCCTTCAATCCGCAGGCCAATGCTCTATCTGCAGAGCCAAACTAGCTAGGGCTCACCTTCATTACTGAAGAATTTCTCTTTGGAACTAAAATTCCAAGGTTGTTTCTTTAGCTATCTTTTACAAAAGTGTATAAACCAGTTTCTCTCCAGTTTAGAAATGTCCCGCCATTTTATAACCTCCTTTGTTTCCCAAGAGAAGTCACCCGTCATTTACATCATTGTTCCAGTGTATGTGATAGAACTTTTTACTACTCTGGCTGCTTTCAAGGTCTTCTCTGTAAGCTTCAATTTCAGCTGCTTTACTATGAAGTGCTGAGGTGTGGTCTGTCTTGTACTCAGGTTACTTGATGTCTGCTGAGCGTCTTACATAAGTGAGTTTGCTCTTCACCTAGGAAACTGTCCGCCGTTATTTCTTCAAAACCTTTTCCTGCCACATTCTCTTCTTGCCCTCTAAGACACAATTCCAGGTATGTTAAATGATTTTATACTAGAGGCCCGGTACACGAATTCATGCACAGATGTGATCTGGCGACCTGCCCTGATCTGGCCAATTGGGGCTGGGTCAGACAAGGGGAGGGGCTGTGGGAGGTTGGCTGGCCCCGCCTCTGATCAGGCCAGTAGGCCTGTGGCTGGCCACAGTGTACATCATAGCAACTGGTGGTTCTGCTGGTTATGGTGGTTCCAGACACTTGGCTTTTATATATATATAGAGATTAATTTCTAGATAAAAGCACCAAGACTGTGTCCACTTCTAATCATTTTTCTCTTAGTTCTTAATAGGAGATAATTTCTAATGATCTAGTGTCTAGTTTACTGATCCTGTTTTACTTCTATTTTCTTCGTTTTCTACTTTTCTATTAAAATTCCCCATCTGTGGTCTCATTATGACTATTTTCTTCTAAGTCAAGCATACTTATAACAGCTCCTTCTAAAGTCCTTGTGCAGTAATTCTAGCATCTCGCTCCTCTTGAAGTTGTTTGTTGTCCATTGACTGCTTCTCCTCTTGACGATGAGTCATAGTTCTTTCCCTTCCCAGGATGTTTGTGTGGGAAGGATATTATGAATACTGCTTTGTAGAGGTTCTGTATCTTTTCCTCAAGGATGTCTCGTTCCACCAGACAGCTACTTGGCCAGATTCAAACTCCAGTTCTGTTTGCCTTATGGTGCGCAGTGGCTGGGTCTGCTCAGTTCCTTTAGCTTTCCAGCTGCTGCTTTTCAGGAGAACGGCAGTCTCCCCAGGGATCAGCCAAGAATGAGGCAGAGTTTATATTCAGATGGAGGGGCTCCCTCTTCTCCAGTCACAAGTGCCATTCGTCTCCTCACTCCTCAAGCCAGTAACTGTCCCTTTCTGCTCTCAGTCTAGCCACCTCAAGTGGCATAGACTTGGGAATGCCATCAAGCAAAAACAGAATCTATGAACGTTGACTTTACCCAGTGCAATTCACTTCTTCCAAGAAGCAACTCCCCTCCAATTTCTGTCTGTTTTCAGTTGTTATCTGGAACCTTCAAATACATAGTTCATTTTACATTTTGTCCAGGGTTTAAAATTGTTTTCTGCAGGAAGGTTCCTCTAATCAAAGCTTGCTACTATTGGCATTGTCAAAATAAAAACCTTCCCCGTCGATACTTAAAAAAACAGGTTTCTTGCCGAAACCGGTTTGGCTCAGTGGTAGAGCATCGGTCTGCGTACTGAAAGGTCCCAGGTTCGATTCCGGTCAAGGGCATGTACATTGGTTGCGGGCACATCCCCGGTAGGGGGTGTGTAAGAGGCAGCTGGTCGATGTTTCTCTCTCATCGACGTTTCTAACTCTCTCTCTCCCTCTCCCTTCCTATCTGTAAAAAATCAATAAAAATATATTTTAAAAAAAAAAAAAAACAGGTTTCTTTAATTCAAGATCACTATTTTTTTACATTGATATTTACATATAATTGTTTTTAAAAAGCACAGAATAGGGCCGAAACCGGTTTGGCTCAGTGGTAGAGCGTCGGTCTGCGGACTGAAAGGTCCCGGGTTCGATTCCGGTCAAGGGCATGTACGTTGGCTGCGGGCACATCCCCAGGTGGGGGATGTGCAGGAGGCGGCTGGTCGATGTTTCTCTCTCATCGATGTTTCTGGCTCTCTATCTCCCTTCCTTCCTCTCTGTAAAAAATCAATAAAATGTATAAAAAAAAAAAAAAAGCACAGAATAGGAAAACAATTCCTTGTCCATTTTTAAGTAACCAGACTACATAAGGAATAGTGAGGATCTTAGTTTTCAGTTTCATACCAACTATTTGTTTACACTAATATAATAAGCATAGGGTATTAACTTGGAAATAATCTTTTTTAAAATAGGGCAAAATGTGTCCTCTATAGAGAAACAACTAGGGTTTTTTTTCTCATTTATTTGGAAGATAGCATGACCTTGAATGTGGTTCAGGAAGCCATGGTGCTGCCATCATGAGCAGTGCAACTCATGGAGGCGGTCTGTTTGCCAAGGCCAGCAGGATTCATCCCACTCTGGCAGCGGGGGACTCTGTAAGCTCTAACTCACTGAGCAATCACATAGCATCATTATGTGGTACTCCCTGAGCACTGCAAGCCAACTGGAGTAATGGCTTTATGTAATTCCCCAGACTTAGTCTGCAATTCATGTGATAATGGTCTGGTATTCTACATCCAGCAAGGACGACAGCTCTAGCTTCCTTGATGAAAATCAGTGTTCCTACAGCTAAAGACGTGAATACCATCCAGTCCGTTCACCTCATTCTACAGATGGGGAAACTGAGGGCCAGAGGAAGTAAGGAATGTATCCAACGATGACAAAATTAAGTAACTGTCAATGTCTTACACTATTCCTCCTAGATTCAGGGGGGTGGGGAGGGGAGTTAATTATGAAAGCTATATCAGAGATAGGAGCATTAAGAGAAAGAAGGAAACAAAACTCCTTACATTTTTACTCGCTCACTGGTTGGCAAAAACGGGCATTGAACCGCCTTATGGCTTTAAAAATTAGAGACAGCAAAATAAATGTTTCCCAGAAGAATTATCTTGCAGAACGACTAATAGGAAGAATTGCAAATAGTTCACAAATATGCACTACACAAGCTCCACTGAAAGTTGTATATCATTAACTCGCATTACTAACCTGCTACCTTTTCTTGCCAGAATCCATTTATCCTGCTAAAATCTCCTCTCACATCTTTCAGTTCCACATTAAACTACCCATGTGGGACCCAGGAGATGCTGAGTTCTAAGCCCTCATTTGTTGAGATGTTGAAAAGAAAATAAAAAGGACTGGTGATTTCCTCATTTCTATGAGATTTTTCCAAGAAGGCCAAGGCAAGTCCTATGAGATCATCATCATGATTATTACTTTATATTACTGTAATAGCTCTCTTCCATGGAGTTCAATTAGTTGGCTTCTGATAAGTGGAGTTTCACAATCGTTATTTCTCTTCAACAGAAAAAGCTGCATGTTTAAAACCAAAAGAATAAAAATAATTTTGGTGTGTGCATGTGTGTAGATGTATAGACACACGCAGATATATTTTGTAACAGTTGTCTGGGTTCTTAAGAATGAAATCAAGAGAACAATTTGGAAACATTTACACTGGCAAACACAGAACCCACAAAGGTAGAACATTTAAAAATATATATTTTTGAGCTGCCCTATCGAAGCTGCCAAAAAAAATCTGCCAAGAAAACTGTTTCAAAATGCTTGGATTGTTCTAACCGCCTCCCCACCACCCCCCAACTGTTTCCACCAGGCAGTAAATAAAACCCCATCCATCCCATGGAGTGGGAGGGAGGGCAGAGCACAAGACCATGGAGGGAGAGAAGGGCAGGCCAAACCCGCTTGCATTTAACCATCTTGACTGCTGTAAACCAAATATTTGATTTTGCTCCCTTATTTCCCTTTGAAAATACATGCGAGCGAGACAAAGGTTGGATTCAAATGTATGGGGGACTGGTTAGAGTGTTATGAATACAGTGCGTGTTGGCTGAAAGCTGTGTTCCCCTCGAGAGAATGTCTGCAAGCGAGCGTGAGTGTGGGTACCACATGGTCTTGATGCACTGGATGGCCTGTGGGGTGGTCTCTTTCTCTTACCCCTTAGACTTCCTGCCTCCCACCTATGACAGTAATGAAAGAAAGTACGTGATATTAGAAAGGGCTGCACTCCTCCCCGGACGAGGAAGGAACTCCGTCCCTGAGGCAGCTCGGTAAGGATGGGTGGGATTCATACAACCAAGAGCAGCAGGTGCTGGCAGAAACAGATCCAACAAGAGATGTGGAATGAGAACCATTTCAGAGGGTTCAGGACCCTGGGAATGGGGACTCTCTGGGGGGTAGCTGCTGTTTGCCGAAATCAAGAACAATGGGGGAGGGGGGGTTCCAGTTTTCTGTGGGACCCAGGACCTCCTCGAATATTTCACTCATTAAGTATTTCCATCAAAGCTGAAATTAATTACTAGTGTTTCCCCCAAGGCTAGAACTCTGCCTATGAAACATCTCTCCGCTACTTATTCGTCCAAGGAAAACACACTGATCCCACTGTTTGTACACAATGGAGAGGATGAGGACATGGGGTAAAAAGTCAGGAGGGACAGTCCAAAAGCCTCAGGCTCTGCAGTTGTCAGCACCTCGTTGATAGGGGCTTGCACCATGGTCCTTCATCTGCTTTCTTTGCTTCAAAGTCCAGGATGAAAGGTTTGCGAATTTTACAAGTTCTAATACAAGACTTTTACAAGTTCTAATCATTACGATTTTTTTTCTAATTAAAAAAAATGCTATTGTGGCATGCCACACACCCTTAGAATTGGAGCTAACCTGATAAAGAAGAGATCTTTTACAAGGGGTAAATGGATCGGCTTTGTGTGAGCAGAGTCTCCTAGTCCCACGGAAGTGTTCTTCAAGTTGAGCGTGTGTGTATGTGTGTGTATGTGTGGATGGTGTTTGTGTTTGTGTTTTTAGCAGATTCTTAAAGAGGTTAGTAATGTTTAAAACTGTAAAAACTATGGAAATAGATTACCTACCACATCAAGTCCCTCACATCACAGATGAGACACTTAAGATGCAGCAAGGCTGACCTCTCTGCAGTCACGCAGCTAGAGGTACCCACGCCTGGCCAGCGGGGTTCCAGGGAGCTGGGGAGGGGGGGGAGGTGGAGGGGAGGACTTCAGGGGAGACAGAACCAGAGAGTGTCAGGAAGACTCGGGGAGGGCTCCGGAAGCAGACTCGGAGGCTGGACAGAGACTAGGAGCACAGGGCTTCCTTCTGATGGACCCTCAGGCTTAAATACCTGAGGCTCTCATCATTATTCTTATAAGTTGGAACTCTGCATTATATTCAGGTAAAAGCAATGCCTTGCTTCCACCTAGAAGTGGGTGCAGGCATCATTCACTTGTCTGATGAACATTTCTGCACTGTTCTGACAGGTATGCACCAGGTCCCACTGAGGAGACCATACCTTCCCCATCATTGCCTACAGGAGTCACATACACACACATACATACACACACACACACACACACAGAGTACAATACAAAATTCAATACATATGGTCCAGGACAAGGATGCTCCATAAAAGTGCTTTTACCCGGACACACAGCTATCCTGGAGAGCTGTTAGGCACAACAGGGGCACCATGTGGCAGGCCGAGGTCTGGCTGGCCTGAAGAAACCACACCCGCCTCAAGCAGCATCTCCTAAGGTCACGTGTGTGGCATCAAGCCTATACTTCCGGTTCTGCCCAGTGCTGGCAACAGCGGGGGCAGGGAACTGACTTCCTGGGGTCAATCTTTTTAAACCTCACTTCTGGTAAGCGCCTCTCTGTCACTGCAGAGCTACTGGCCATGGTGGTGAGTTATACATCCCTGATGTTTTATTACTGTTGGAATCTGGAGTTAAGGTCAGATATCCTGTGTGTGTGTTAGCCCACGCAAAGGACCAACACCGCCACCACCACACCTCCTGTGAAGACAGCAACCATCAGCAGCAGGGTAACTTGACCTACTCTGGCCCCGCTCTACGCACACAGCCATGGCCGAGTCTCTCAGCCTCCCCTCTCAGACCCTGCATCTCTAACATGGGAATCATAAGAGTACCTGCCTCCTGGCGCGGTGGTGAGGCTAAAAGGGGAACTTCACGAAGAGCATTAGCACCATACCTGACACAAAGTAGGCACTCAGTACCAGCACAGCCGAGACAGCACCCAGGAGCTGAGGACTGAGTCGCAAGCATGAAAACACACCCTGCACACAGCAGGATCCCTCTGGGGAAGCATCAGACCAGCAAAGGCAACATCTGTTACCCTGCCCCGCCAGTAGCTGATGCATCACCAAATACCCAGGGTGAAGGGTCACCTGTCAAGCCAATAATAATAAATACAAAGAATGCCTTCAGAGTCTTTTCCCACACCATCAATTTATTCAAACACAACGCATTGTGCAATGGCTAAATGAGAAAGCCAATGAAACTATGAGATGACCCAAATTTTCCAACATTCTTCTCCTGCCTCAGAAATCCACAATATTCTTTCTCGAGAAATATAACTCTTATTTTAGTGTAAAATATATCATCAAATTGAGAATGCAGGTTGGTAAGTGCACAGGAAGCGGACAGTGTCATCAAGTGTCTTGTCCATCAAAACTGACAAGTTAATCAAATGTGTTTTGATCGAACTACCAACAAGTTAATAATTCCATCTTTCGGTGGTGGTCGCAACCATATTATATAATAGTATTTGCTGAGCTCCACTATGATTCATTAGGTATACGCTTATTCTAGTGTTTGAAAAGCAAAAAAAATGTTAGGATATATAAATATGTTGATGAAATGAATCCTCAATGTTGACAGAAAGTGAGAAAACCAACTTAGGTTGGGAGGCAAAAATTGAAAAATTTAATTTGCTACATATGAAGAGACTTTTTCCATATAATATCTTGTCTAACTTAAGATACATAGAGTAACACATGCTGTATTTTGCTCACTACTTCGATGCTATACTTTTATGGAGAGGGTTTCTCTACCTCAACACCCTTGATGTTTTGGGCTAGATCCATGGTCAGCAAACTGCGGCTCGAGAGCCACATGCAGCTCTTTGGCCCCTTAAGTGTGGCTCTTCCACAAAATACCACGGCCTGGGCGAGTCTATTTTGAAGAAATGGCATTAGAAGAAGTTTAAGTTTAAAAAATTTGGCTCTCAAAGGAAATTTAAATCGTTGTGCTGTTGATATTTGGCTCTGTTGACTAATGAGTCTGCCGACCACGGGGCTAGATCATGCTTTGCTGTGCGGCTTGTCTTATGCTTCATAGGATGTTTAGCGCCATCCCTGGCCATTGGCCTCAGATGCCAGGAGTACCCTGGCGTAGTACTTTTTATGTTGCTATAAGTCCCTTGGGAACAAAGTCCCCCTGGTTGAGAACCCCTGCTTACGGCATGACTGCTTCCTTCTCCATGTTATCTGAAAAGTACCAGTGAGAACAGGAAGCAATTATTCTGTGCTGCCGTTTAGTGAGATTGTGTTGGGTGTTCTCCATACAATAATATCCAGTCTCACAACCGTTTCTTGTCCCCATTAGAGAAACCTCCAGCCAGAGCAGTCTTCCCAGCTCTGATGCCCAAGCTTTGCCCATCGGGTCATACATGTACAGTGTATTTTTAAATGATGTATTATTTTCAATGACATATTCATGGGACCAAGATCATGATCAAGAAGCATACAAGCCCCCTCTTCTTTAGAGTTTCACTTAATTTGTCACTAATGAAGACCTTCCTTCATTCCTTGCCACTTTTATATACCCATTCATTGACTCACTCAACAGATGCATAATAAGTCCCTACTCTGCACTGGTCTGGATCATGTGATTCAGCGGTGAACGAAATGGACAGGGTCCTTGCCCTTATAGAGCTCGCATTGTTGGGTGTTTTTTAACTTTTCAATTATAGTTGGCATTCGGTATTATATTAGTTTTAGGTGTTAGTGGTTAGACATTTATATACCTTACAGGGTGATTCCCCTAGCAAGTCTATACCCACCAGACACCCTACATAGTTACTACAATATCACTGACTACATTCCTTATGCTGTGCTTTACATCCCCATGACTATGTTGTATCTACCAATTTGTAGTTCTTAATCCCTTTATCTTTTCCACCCATCCCCTACACCACCTACCAGCTGACAACTATCAATTTGTTCTCTGTACCTGTGAGTTTGTTTGTGTTTTTTGACTGTTTATTTTAACTGTTTGTTGTTTGTTTGTTTTAGATCCCACATATAAGTCTTAGTGAGCTGTTTCCAAACACAATGCAACATACAAAGGCATCAGCATGGGCCAATGAAGAGCCTGCCTTAGTATTTTCTGCTTCAAAACCCACCTCCACAAATGTACTTCCTATATTTAACTAAAGACTTCCATTATATTATTCTGTACAATGAAGAGAACCACTTCCAGTGCCCTATTTGTAAAAGCTTTTATCCTCTATGTGCCTCATACGATCCAGGAGTTTTACCAAAGTGAAGGCCTAAAGACTTAAGCGTACTGTTTTAGCACAAAAATTTTTAATTCATTTTAACTGTATTTAGCATTTTCTGTGCACCAAACAAATCTGCCCTCCTACACTCCACATTCTACCCACAAGTCAGATTCAATTTGTGGCATTCTCTTTTTCTTAAGATAGTAATCAGAACATTTGGGGAATGCTTATAAAATAAACTCATTTCAATTTCTGCCAATAAAGAAAATGTACTTAAATAATTAAGGCAAAGCAAATTCTGTTTGGATCAACTCTATTGGCATTTCATAAACAAAATGATTTATTCAGTAGCCAACTTTCTGAAAGACAGTTTGAGATGCAGCCATCATTTACACTCTGCTTTCTCCCAGGCTTGATGTTGGGGGCAGGGCAGGGGGTGAGGGGGTCAACGATCCACAGGCAAGAGAATTAGAGATTTCTAACCTCAGGTCTATATACTGATTTACTATACATCACCTCAGTACCTTATCTGAAAATGAAAGATGTGCCTGGCCTGTGTGGTTCAGTGGTTGAGCATCAACCTATGAACAAGGAGGTCATGGTTCGATTCCTGGTCAGGGCACATGCCTGGGTTGTGGGCTTGATCCCCAGTGGGGGGCATGCAGGAGGCAGCCAATCAGTGATTCTCCCTCTCCCTTCCTCTATGAAATCAATCTATAATTTTTAAAAAACATAATATGTTAATTAGACCTGATAGCCAAATGACCTTCCAGACGAAGCTGGGGCTGCGAGGGCCGAGGCAGCTGCGGCGGCTGCATGGGCCAAGCCCCTTGCACAAATTTCATGCATCAGGCCTCTGGAAAAATATATATATTTTTAAATACGGAAGATGTAGCTAATCTACTCTTTAAGATTATCTGGAAGAGCAAATGAAACTGAAAGGGAAAATGAGACATTTTTTTTGGGGGGTGGGGGGGGCCTATCAATCCGAATCTGTGCCGGGAACCTAATGCACATTCTTGTTAGCCTACAGTCTAGTCACTGCCCCTTCTTTAATTGTCTGGTCCTGCAAGACCCGGTTTACCTAAGTGACTACCCCCATTGTAGAGAGGCCATACACCATGAACAATACACAACCCCCAGACGGAGTTATCAGCACTGGCGCCAGGCCTTCAGAAGTGGTCTCACGGCCCCCATCCCAACACACGGGGCTTTTTGCAAAGCCCGAGAAAGGTCCGGAAGTCCCACCCCATATTTGGGGACACAGAAACCAAAGGGGAACGAAGGGAAAGCTTCTCCCCCACGGGCCTGCTCAGGATTTGGAGAGAAACAGCCTCCCCTGAGTCTGGTACCAGTACCTGAGCAACACCTGAAAATAAGCACGTTTTTCCTGTGCCTCCGGTATGCCTGCATATTTTTCGGTCGCCTGGTAAATTCTGTAGCAAAACCATCACTTTCGGAGGACTTGGAATATGCTCAAAGTGGCACGCCAGGGTAACGGTAAATAGACATAGCATATGTGAGACTGTCCAGTACCCTACGTGTCCAGACTCCAACACAATGACCCAACTGGAGGCATCGAAGTATGCCTACGGCAATGTGCCCAAATCAGTGAGTTCCCCTGTGTGCCTACAGCAGCTGGGACGCAACATAGCCGAAACCGGTTTGGGTCAGTAATGTCAGCCTGCAGACTGAAAGGTCCCAGGTTCAATTCCAGTCAAGGGCCTGTACCTTGGCTGAGGACACATCCCCAGTAGGGGGTGTGCAAGAGGCAGCTGATGTTTCTAACTCTCTATCTCTCTCTTTCTCTCTGAAAAAAATCAATATATAATATTTAAAAAAAAAAAAAAAAAAAAAAGACACAACACAAATAGCCACAAGATGGGGACATTCTCCAACAAATAAATAAATAAATAAATAAGCATTAAAAATGGGGGGAAACGAATGTGTTACTCCATTTCTTTTGCCAAAAATTAACAAAAGATGAAACAGGGCCCAATGAGACAAGGAAGTAAAAATGATTCTGGCTTGTTCGATCCAGCAAACTGTCCTCCACGCTTCCCATGAATTAAAAAGGCACCAGCAGCCGCGGCCCAGATACTCTGACTGCAGAGAAAAATGAATCAGATGGTGACATCATGAAGCTTACAGAAAGCGTGCTAGGTTGTGCCGTCCAGAGTTTCCCAGCCAATCCCTCCGCTCCCCGGCAGAGGGGAGAGAGAAGTGAGAACAGCACACAGTGATATCAAAGGCATCCTGGAGAACGTCTCAGGCCTCCAGCACGTCCCTGTAACCACCAGTCAGAACCATGGGGCTTTGACATCATCTGGGGGGCTGCCCTCCCCGCCCGCCCCCCTACCCCCTGGCCTCCGGGCGAGGATCCTTCATGCTTCCTCCCGCGGCAGGGGCGCCAGGCAGCTCTCCAATGTCTGCCCATGGCCCTCTCTCCCTCTCCCTGTGTCCCGTCCTCTTCTGTCTTTATATTTTTATATTCCCCCCGGAGGCCATGGAGCAGGCGCTACTGGAGCACAGCCACGCACATTCCTGGGTGTTCGCACCACAGCAGCAGAGTGGCGGGGCTGTCACAGAGCCACGGAGCCTGCAAAGCCGAAAATATTTACCGTCTGGCCCTTCGCAGAAAACGTCTGCCAGCCCGTTTTGAAGGCATCAATTTTATTCATAGTTTCAGTGCAAAAACGAAGTTAGTTCAAGTATCTTTATATTAACTCAAGCACCACGGTCTGAATGGTACGCTAGTATGGAAGAGTGACATCTGCTTTTCAGATAAAACAGATTTCAAAGAAGCCCTGGGCTGCGAGCGTGCCTCCTAAAGGTCCCCCTTCGGACTCCTCTGGGCATACTTCAGTTTGTTTTTGTTGTTTTGTTTTTTTTAATATATTTTTTTTATTGATTTCAGAGAGGAAGGGGGAGGGAGAGATAGAAACATCAATGATGACAGAGAATCACTGTTGGGCTGCCTCCTGCACGCCCCACACTGGGGATCGAGCCCGCAACCCAGGCATGTGCCCTGACCGGGAATCGAACCGTGACCTCCTGGTTCATAGGCTGACGCTCAACCGCTGAGCCACGCCGCCTGGGCCGCACTTGCACTTGGGAGGAGAGGTTGGAATTGCCCTGCGCTGCCCTCCCTCCTTCCACCACATCCTGCTGGGGGAGGGGGGGAGGGGAGCCAGAGGACCAAGCTCAGGCTGCTGGGAGGAGAACGGGCAGTGTCCAGAAAGAATATCCAAAGAGAACAGGAGGAGGCTCAGGAGGACACGGGCAGGGGGTGCAGGGCGTGGGTTTAAGGACCAGGAGGCACCGCCATCCGTGCCCTGGGAAGGGGCCAGAGAGACAGTCCTGATCAGTCGACTCTTCTGTCTGATAAGGACACCAGAGACTAGATTTGGGGTCCTCGTGGTTAATCTAGGACAGTGGTTGGCACACTGCAGCTCGAGAGCCACGTGAGGCTCTTTGGCCCCTTAAGTGTGGCTCTTCCACAAAATACCAAGGCCTGGGCGAGTCTGTTTTGAAGAAGAGGTGTTAGAAGAAGTTTAAGTTTAAAAATGTTGGCTCTCCAAAGGAATGTCAATCCTTGTCCTGTTGATATTTGGTTCTGTTGACGAATGAGGTTGCAGACCACTGGGCTAGGGTGATCCCCTCCTAAATTCCTTAAACGAATGACACCTGCAAAGACTTTCCAAATCAGGTCACACTCACAGGTGCCAGGGGTGAGGATGGAGGGCCACCATTCAACCCACTGGACGCTGGAAACCGGGGACCTCTGAGGTCTGACCAATAGATGGAGGGACACTGGCAGCTGGTGGGGGAGAGGCAGGGGGGCTTAGCGGGACTGAGCTCTGGGGGAAGGCACCTGAGGGCATCACTGGCAAAGGAGAGCTCTGTGTCGGGTGGCACCATTCGGACAGGAACAAAGAAAACTCATGTCTTGCCCGTGTGGGCAGGGAAGTTCCATGGAAATAAACAGAAGCTCTCATCCACGGGGGCTTCTAGAGAGAGGGAGGCGGTAAGGAAGGAGACGTCCAGCAATGGAGAGAGACCCTTCCTCTTAAGTTACGCCCTTCTAAAAAACGTTGGGTTTTATCTGCTTGCCACAGGCTATCCAACTGAGTTCCCGAAAGCCAGATGACCACTCCTATGACCCAGGTTCACAAGCAGCCGTGCACAACTGCAACAGCAATGATGAGGATCCAGACAGAACCTCGGACACCTGCGGGCAAGCCCTTCCCAGCTCCAGGGCTTCCTCAGCCTCAAAGCCAGTTTCCCCCCTGCTTTCCCCAGGTCAATACCTGGACGACATCAGGAGCTGATCTCAGCTGCCAGCTCAGATGCATAATTACCTATCTGGGCACACAGAGAAAAAATCCGATGCACATGTGTCACAAGTACGGGATCATCAAGTTTCACCAAGAAAACGCCCTTGATTGTTTATCCTCTGAAAGCCTCCTTTGTCCGTTCTCTGCGGAGTCACAGAGAGCGCCTGGGAGATGGGCAGCCTGCCCTCGGAGGGGAATGAGACAGCATCTCCAGGCCCCGGCTTCCCCCACGTGTCATGCACAGTTAATTAACACTCAGCGAGGTCTACTCAAGTTAATAACAGCCGCCCATCAGGAGCGCCTTCCTCTGGAAGGGGATCCAATATCCTTTCAGGCTAAGAACCCATTAGGCAGGCCAGCTTCCTCCCATTTACAGTGCATCAGGAGGTCATTGGAAAAAAAAAAAAAGACCATTTCCTTCTGAAGTGACCTTATGGAACTTCCTTTTCCAGGGGCCGATTGTTTCTTCCCTCTACAGTTTCCTGTTGAAATGCTTCTGCAGCATGACCAGCCCTGCCTGAAGGTCACAGAATAAGTTCATTCATACAGCTCTTTTGGGTGTTCCAGCATTCACCGATTTCACTGGCGAACAATGAAAATGCTTCCTGTTAGCCACCACTCATCTCACACACATCCTTTCTATCAACATTGTCGTCCCTGATAATAAGAATGCTGCATTAATTCTTCAACTCAAGACATACTGTCAGGATGATTAAGTGAATTACCATATGCCCGCCTGTGGGCTTTGTGGTTTGGGTGCAATACAGCTGCCTCCTCCCCGGCTGACTAGGATCCTCACCATCACAGCACACACCGGACTGGCCTGCGGTTCTGGCTTCTCTTCTGATTTCTCCACCAGGATGTTTCCTCCTTGAGAACAAAGACCCTCACTCACTATATCTCCTGTGCCCCATTAACGTGGTTGATCATGTTAATAACACTAGTCAGAATATATAAAATAGAAGACAAAATTGACAGGTGAAGTGGAAACATAATTATTCCTATCTCAGCAACACAGGAGGGCAAAAATATTCACCTTACTCAACTGACTATATTACATAGAGTCTAATTTAGTGATTGACTACTCTCATGCTTCTTTAAAAAATAAATGGATATATTAAAATTTTTAGTTAAAATTAAGTCAAGCTCACCTTCGGTTACATTGTGACTATGAAATCAGATTAGATTATAAAGAACACTATTGTGTTGTTCTGCTTTGAATTTAAAATAATCGTCCACATAAAGAGTGTTTATTGCTCCCCAATTTTGCTTCCAATAATTATTTCCACAAAATTCTGTGTCTCCCAGCAAAGGTACATGTCATCAACATGAGCTTGGCTTTAACTCTGTATTCTGTCACATGACGAGCAGGCCTTACCCCCTCTCTAACAGCCTGGCTAATTGTAGGCCAGGTCTAATTGCTTCACAATTTAGGTCTGCAGGCATGTGGAGGACTGCTTCACTCAAATTCTGCCAACTGCGCCCTACACAATATTGTGAGGTTAGCAATTCAGCCTTCCCCTTGAGAGAAAACACTGTTCCCACAATTCCTATCACTTAATAATAGTATTAATGTGATTAACACCAAGTCTGTGGTGTTACAATCGTGGTTATCACATTTCATTATGAAAAAGCAGCCCCAATTCACCTCAAGTATTCAATCACCTATACATATCTCCAAATCATATAGTATATCTAGATGTGACCTCCTCCCAGGCTCCATATATTTACAACTGCACACTGGGCATCTCCACCGGAATGAACATCCTGCAGGCACTCAACCTCAGAACAGACAACAATGAATTCATCAGCTTCCCCTCCTGCCGGGTTCCCTGTGTCCACAAACTGATACCCAACCGCCTCACTGCCCACATCCACCGAAAAGTAGTGAAAGTTTGAAAAAGAACACGAGTTATCTGTATTACCTATATTCAGCTTCAATAGGATTTTTTTAAAATGTATGCTTTCTTTGAGAGTTTCCATTTTTAAATAAGAATAACGCTTTCCCAAAAGCCAATGAGCAAATGGAAGAGGCTTTGAATCACCCCTTAGTTCTACTATGTGGCTTACAAGTAGCGCTGAGCTCTAGGTAAGATGTTGAGCAATTCAACAGCTTTCTGGGTGGGAAGAAGAACTGTGGCCTGGCCATCCATCCCCCTTTGCCATGTCACGGCCATCCATCCCCCTTCGCCCATCTTCTTGATCTAGTCGCTGCTGATTGTGTCCTCCTTTGACATTCACAGCTTGCCTTCCCCGTGTAACAGGGAGCAGCTAGTACCACCTTGGTCCTATCAGTGTATCTCCGCTGGGAGAAGACTAGAGATACAAATCTCTTCCAACCACTCAGAATCAAAATATACTCCATCCCAGCATAGCCCTGATATTCCTTTTTTTAACTGGTGACACACCAGCATAGAGAACCACTACTCACAGTCACTTCAACAACTCAAAGAGGTTTAATTTATTACTAAGAAATCAGAAAGCCGTGGTCGCCTACCTACACTTGCCCATAACTCAAAAGCTGAACAACATATAGAATGACCCGTAGAAAAAGCCCAATGTCTAGAAAAATAACCCATTCCTATTAACTAGAAACAGAAAAAAAACAAAAAACTTAGAAGAATTGCTTGCTAAAGCATTTCATTTTAAAGCACCTGGAAATGACTTTTATCAGAATGCCATCATACGCTAAGATGTATGGATTATATCACTTGCTTAGAGTATTAAATTTAATAACCCCCACTGAAAAACACACAACACGCAGTAAAACAGGTAAGTGGTACCAGGCAGCTGGGTCACTTCAAAGTCAGATGTTGGTTCAAACACACACAAGGCCGTTTTAATGGTACATTTTTTACAGTCCATCATCCTTGTGTCTTGCCAAGAAGGTGGGAAGGAATGTTTCAGAAACATACATCCCACATAACTCTCCTAGCGTAATAATAGCCACTTCCTTGATAGGACCAACGAGTGAGTGGTTTGTGAAGATTCTCAAGACAGTTTTTCAATCAGAGGAGTAGTAACTTGACTGCATTTCAGATTCCGAAGTTTACAAACATGATGCTGAGTTAATTCATGAGAAATCAACATGTACACCTCACATGTGTGTTTACTTTTTGGAACGACTTAGTCCCCAAATATTTTTTTCATCTTTCACACTGATCACATCTCAATTAGCCACCGGTCACTGCAAACCTGCAACGTGGGGATAATCCACCACGTCTGAGCCAATGTTTCCTTGACACCCTGGGCCGCTCTCTGCGAGGTCAGCCCCCGGAGGAGATGGAATTGTGGGAGGTCGGGAGAGTTCAGGGTTGCTCAGAAGCCCGCTCTCTCCAGCCCCACCTGTTACTTGAAATCCTACAACCACAGCATCATTCCTTTTTACTGGAGTCGGAAGTGCTGGCTCTTACTGTATCTCCACCTAGTGCAGGGCTTGGGAGGTGACTGAAGCTGCAGGAGGAGGAAGTGCCGTGAAAAGAAATGGGAGACTCATGAGAAGAACATGGAGGCCAAACAAAACAAAGCCAAACAAAATCCTGTTTGCCCTTAAGCAAAGCAGACCTGGTTTGCAGCCCCGTCTATGCTTTAGCAATTCTTGTATGTTAATGAAGTGCCAGTGTATTTAAATATTTAGTGAAGGACAACATATATGGATGTTCAATCTACTTTTCAACTTACGCAAACTCAAATATAATCGATGTCTCAGTTACCCGTTTCAGATCAGCTGTGTCTCGACGTTAGCCCATTTAGTAGCTCCCAGTTGGAATAGAATGTGCCCTGCATTACTTCTTGGCCACCAGAAATGAGTGGGAAAAGTGGCAACAACAGCACAGCTGTATATCACTTTACAATCTACCAGGCACTTTCCCATATCCTGCCTGAGATTCTGAGCTCAGCAAAAGATGGAAAACTGATGTTTGAGGGTAAGTTTGGAGACTGAATGAGATTTAATTCTTTCCAAACTTCCAAAAACAGTTAATAAAAAGGCAACATAAAAAAATGTAAAGTTAAGTTTCTTCAAAAAGCCTGGCAGTTCTCATAATGGCCTAACTGTTTGGCACTTCAGGAAACCTACTTAAAAAAAAAAAAAAAAAAAAAAAAAAAAAAAAAAAAAGGGATTTCTTGTTTAAAATCAGTGGGAAACGGGCACAAGAAGTTAAGTCAACTCTTGGTGGTCAGTCTGGGATCATCCTCACACACACGCCAAGCAGTGCTTCACGGTTAAGGACAAAGCTGTTGACAAGTATCTGATCCACAATGAAAAGAAGTCCACCATAGCAGCAGTCAACGGTTAAATGAAAAATAATGGGGCAAGACTGGTGATCAGAGCTTCCTTCTGCTTGCTAAGCAATGTCTACAATTTCTCCCTTCCCACTCTCCCCTCCTTCTCATCTCCTATTCATTCCGCCACCCTCTGCAATCAGGATATACCTTATCTCTCCACAGACACGGCCACAGCCAAGACTAACAATGACCACAGCATGGCCAATCCCCACGCTATGCTGAGCAGTCACATTGTGCACTGTGTGGAGATTGATGCCACTAACTCTTCCCTCCAAGGTTCTCATCAGTGCTGATCGTCAAATGACTCTGGGTCTCCATTCTCTGAATGCATAGGATTGGGATCCTCTGAGGGGAGGCGGGCCAAAGGACATTATTGGGGCAATGAAATGTGAAAGGAAATAACACGAGCTGAAGTTCTGAGAGTTAATGCATGGTTCTCCACCATCTTTACCCTCTGCCATGGCAATGAGCAATGTTTCAGACAGTGAGAAGCACACAAACTCTGTCAGCTCAGGACCCACAGTAAAAGTGGCATGAGGAATCCCTAAATGGCCTTGATGGACATGACTTAGGAGTGAGTAGGTGGCACAAAGCCCAAAGCAACCTGCAATGAATATCTGCATGAGCAAGAAACAAGCCTAGAGTATGTCAAACTCCTCAGATTATGAGTTTGTTACCACACCATAACCTAGCCTACATCTGAATTCTCCTCTCCTTCCATTAGCTTGTGGGGCCACACCTTCTGATGCTTCACAAAACCCATTCAGCAGCTCACCTCTTAGATGCTGAGCTAGGCAACCTCTAAGATGGCCCCCAATCATCCCCACCTCCTGGTGGTTTCGGACCTTGTGTCATCCCTTACGCCTGAGAATGAGGAAACAGCCCTGCCTTCAAGGAACGACTTGAACAGATCTACAAACGGGAAGAGAAGGAGCTCGTTAGAACAGACCCCTTCCGTGAGCTGCACGAATAAACAGAAGAACGGAATAAAGGCTCTGCTTCTTGTAAATCAGGTGTGGTCCTCAGGCAAGTTCCCAATGTCACCTGGGAAATTCCCAGTGTGGCTGGGAAGTTCCCAACGTGGGCTAGCAAGTTAAGGCGTCCTCTTGGCACAAAGCCAGTGAACACTACAGAGCCATCCGCGTGGGTGAGTAACTAGGTGGGCATCCCTTAGAGCAGTGTTTCCCAAAGTGTGGTACGTGTACTCCCCGGGGTACGGGAAGAGTTTGGTGGGGGTACGCATTGCACAGGAGTTTGGTGGGGATGTGCACTTCACTGTGCTTAGCTGTGCCTAATTCTACGTTCTCATGAGTACGAGGGGTACTCAGCATTACGAAAATTATAGAAGGGGTACACATATGTCAAAAGTTTGGGAAACACTGCTTAGAGGACTTCTTTACACAAATCCCAGGCACACGGAGTGAGGGCACATGGCCACCAGCCATGGCTAGCCACCCACCACCTAGCACCAGCTACCAGACTGCACCTCCCCAGATGGGCACACTGCCCCAGTTTACCTTACCCCTCTCCCAGGTCCACAGTCACCCTGCCACGGCCTTAAGCAAACTATCCTCTGCAGGACAACAACAAACAACTCCAGGCAGAGAAATGACAAACTATTCCAACACACTTTTCCAAGAAGAAACCAAGACAGGTATTTCTGGGTCTGTTTTCTGTGGGCAGCTGGGAGAAAATTAAATCTGCCCAATTCTCACACCTCTCCAAAAGGTTTCTGGCCAGGACCATGACGAGTGCCATTAGGAATGCAGGTTTCCGGCAGAGAGAACGTGGCACATCGCTGAGTCACCGGCAGGCCCAGCCCGGGCTGAAAGTCTTTGTCAGAACTGGGGGATGCTTTCCCTGTCAGAAGTTGAAAATTAGAGCGATGGTGAAGTCAATCGATGAGTCATCTTCTCACATGTTATGCTTGCTTCTCAACACAATCAGCAGACCAAGTTCTCAAAGATGTTCCTTGGGATTGTGAGCAGTTTCCATACGGCGTTCAGGAGAGCAGTGTCTGACATACTAAGTCAGAAGCTATCAATCCCCCACAAATAACCCAGAGAAATTAAGATTCTACAAAAATATTAACAGCCGTAGTCTTTGTGGACAAGAAAGGGGGAAAGAGGCAAACATGGAAATGGCACTGTATGGTTCTCCCTCTCTATAACTGTTTTATAAGCTGAACACTCATCAACTGCACAAGACAAATTCAAATATCTGCCAAGTGCCTGATGACAAAAACAATAGTCACAGGCTTTAGACACTTACGTTTTCACAAGCTTTATAAATTTGCCCAACGAAGCCTTTTTCTGCTCTACATATATTTTATCATCCTCCATCACAGCAAATCCCACTTCAGATTGTACCGACCCCATGTCTGAACTTCTTTTAAAATATTCTCGCGGGTAGCTGTTCTATCCAAACTATTCACAGAGGTTCACTTTCCTGTCACATTCAAACTCTACACTGACCCTCAAAAAGGCAACTGAGCAGTCCTATCAATATCTGTCAACTCATCAAGAGTCCAGGAAAACCACTCAAAACCATGTGCCTTGTTCATTAACTAGTGACAACATTGAGTCCTCAACTCCTCCAGGAACTCTTCTCTCCTAGAGGCTAATAGTTCAAACCGTTTTGTTTTCTCTGAACACATTTCTACAGCTGCTGCCATCAACCATGACCTTATTAACTCACCAACAATTAATGGCTTTCCAGCTTAGCTGATCAACAAGCCACTTGGCAACTTACACTGGTCACACCAGTGTTTTTCAACCTTTTTTGGGCAAAGGCACACTTGTTTCATGAAAAAAATCACGAGGCACACCATCATTAGAAAATGTTAAAAAAAATTTAACTCTGTGCCTATATTGACTATATATAAAGTAATTCTCTTGAATAGGAATCAAATAAACACAAAGAAAGTATTTTATAATTACTTTATTATGAAATATTAAGTAAACAAAATAGTGAAAAATTATAAAATTCTTGTCTTGTCTGCACCTACGGCACACCAGGCAACATCTCGCGGCACACTAGTGTGCCGCGGAACAGCGGTTGAAAAACGCTGGGTTACACCACCTTTCCATTTTTTTTATTTTTGGGAAGAAACTCTGTTACAGTGAGATATTTGGTTTTAAGTTTTCTCATTCTTAGCTTGCTTTCCTGGGAGTTGAGCACGTTAAACAAGTGCTTACTCCTCGGATGGAGACGGACAGCACATCCTCTGAGCACAGTCAGAGTCGCGGAATAAGCACAACGCGTTGTCATCTCATCAATAATGAAACAGCCCACACTCCGCTGTGCCTCCAAAGCACAGTAGTCAGAGCTGGCTTTTCTCTTCTTACCTTGTTTCGACATCAAGGCTATACACTGGCAAAATAAATGAATAAAAGGTCGCTGCCAGGGGAAACACAGCACTCACTCTGCCTGCGTCCCTGTGGTTCACGGAGCATCAGGCAGCTGTGAGAAGTGACAAGGGAGCCCTCCACAAGCCTCTGTCGCCACGTGGCTGTCGCAGGGAGAAGGCAGCTACAGACTCTACGCAAACAAATGACCGACAGCATGGTGGCATTCCAACAAACCTGACTTCCGGCAGAGTTTATAAAATAGGAACTTTATCAATGTTCACATTGTACATCACAAAATAGTCTTCTTTTGGTTTGTTTCAGTCGCTGTAAAATGTAAAAAACATTCACTCCTGGGCTATTCAAAATCAGGTTGTTAGTTGGCCACTGTTTGCCAACCCCTGATCTACACAAGATTTGGATCCATCAGCATGGCTATGTCATTACCCAACTCTCACCCTCTCCGTCTGAGGAAGGTGGACAGAAAGCCGGACGCCCCTGGGTCCAGTGAAGGAGGAGAGGCCATGGCAACAGAGAATGAAGAGAGGGATTAGAAATGCCACAGATAGCCGAAACCTGTTTGGCTCAGCAGTGGAGCGTCGGTCTGCGGACTGAAGGGTCCCGGGTCGATTCCGGTCAGGGGCATGTGCATTGGTTGCAGGCACATCCCCAGTGGGGGGGGTGCAGGAGGTGGCTGGTCGATGTTTCTCTCTCATCGACGTTTCTAACTCTCTGTCTCTCTCCCTTCCTCTCTGTAAAAAATCAATAAAATATTTTTAAAAATAAAAATAATAATAATAATAATGCCACAGATAAGCCTTGCCCATTTCACAGTTTTGCCTCAGTCTAGCCCAGTGGTCAGCAAACTATGGCTCGCGAGCCCCACGCGGCTCTTTGGCCCCTTGAGTGTGGTTCTTCCACAAAATACCACGGCCTGGGCGAGTCTATTTTGAAGTAGTGGCGTTAGAAGAAGTTTCAGTTTAAAAATGTTGGCTCTCCAAAGAAATTTCAATCGTTGGACTGTGGATAGTTGGCTCTGTTGACTAATGAGTTTGCTGACCACTGGTCTAGCCCATCTGTCTTTGGAGAAGTTTCAGATGACAAATGCCCTGACACCTGATTACAGGTGTGGTTATTATGGTAACCACCACCATCTATGGACTGACCACTAATGTTCCAGGCAATGACCTTGAAGCTTTATATTTCACCCCCTCTACAGCATTATGACATAGGTGGTATTTTTCACCGGTAAGAAAACTGAAGTTCAGACAGGTCACATGATTTCCCATCAGTCCTGGTAATAGTAGACGGCAGAGCAGGAATTTGAACTCAGGTCTGTCCGATCCTTAACCACTCCTCCAGAAGGACCAGGGTGAGGCACCTGACCTGTTCGCTCTCCTAACAACCATTGTTCTTTCTCTTTTCTCAATGCTTGATGAACAGAAATTAACAAAGTCATTAAATGCTCACATAAATTGTTACAAAAATTAATTCCTCAAACAATAAAATGTATTGAAAATATTCGCACTGGTTTGCATTTCTGAAGATATTTTTAATGCTTAGCATAAGCTGGATTTTCCTACCCAGTTCCACATCTAATTGATTATAATATCACACATTATGTAGCCTCTGGAAAACTCTACTGTACACTCCCTGAGAGAATTAGAGTGTGAAATCGAATAAGCCTTAATATGATTATGGAGACAGTTTTGACCTGGTGAATCCCAGGATTTCCAGATTAAGGCAATGCAAATCATAATCCCACAAGCTTTTTTTTTTTAAAAAAAAAAAAAAAAAAAAAAAAAGGAGAGAAAACACAACAAGCGATTCTATGACTTATCTAGACAAAGGACCCACAAATAACAAAAAAAATGAACAAAAGGGGAAGACTTATATAACGTGAAGGCTTACTTTGGGTTTTTTTTTTGGGGGGGGGGGGGTTGTTGTTGTTGTGCATCTTCACTCGAGGATATTTTTCCATTGATTTTTGGGAGAGTGGAAGAGAGAGAGAGAGAGACAGAGAGAAACATCGATGTGAGAGAAACACATCGATTAGTTGCCTTCTGCACAAGCCCCGACCAGGGCCCAGGCCAGGGAGAAGCCTGCAATCAAGTGACGTGCCCTTGACTGGAATTGAACCCAGGACCCTTTGGTCCCCAGGCCAACACTCTATCCACTGAGTCAAGGCATCTAGGGCTAAAGACTTACTTTGGAAACTACAGTATTCAAGAGAGCGTAGTTCTAGCATAAGAATCAACAATCAGATCAATAGAATAGGCTAGAAACTGCCAAACAGACTGACTGCTCTTTGACAAAAGGTGGCAAAGCACTCCAAGGAGGGAGGGGAGAGACTTTTCAAAAAGTGAGCTGGAACAACTGGATAGCAGGATGGAAAAAGAAAAAAATGAGCCTGAATCCTTATCTCATGCTACCCACAAACTTAACTCCACGCTCATCACAAATTAAATGCCAAAGTTAAAGCTGTAAAGCATCTAGAAGACATCACAGGAAAATATCTTCATAATTTGGGGATAGGAAAAGATTTTTTTAAAAACACACATAGAAATCAACCATATAAAAAAAGGATAAATTAGACTTCATCAAAATCGAGAACTCCTGCTCATTAAAAGACATGGTTAAGAAAATTAATAGACGAGCCACAGACTGGAAGGAAAAAGGCAGCACGTGTACATGTGACAAAAGATTGATGTTCAGGATGAATAAAGAATTCTAACTCGATAAGGGGGAAAATTAATAAATGGGCACAAGATCGAATAGACGTTTCACAAAGGAAAATATACAGATGGCCCATATGTACATTAAAGCCATTCCCCATCATTAGTCATCAAGGAAATGAAAAATTAAAAACACAGTGGGATACCACGACACACTCAGAGGAAGGTTAGTATTAGGAAGACTAACCATACCATGCCCTGGGGCAGATCGGGAGCAACCAGAACCTCATCCACTCTTAGGACAGTCAAACCACTTTGGAAAAGGTCTGACCGTTTCTTATAAAACGGACCATGTGCCCACCTTAGGACACAGAAATACCACTCCTAGGTAGTTACTCCACAGAAAGGAAGGCATACGTCCACATGAAGACTTTTACGAGATGCTCATAACAGCTTTATTCACAACAGCCCAACAGAAACAACCCGGGTATAAACACCAGATGAATGGGAAAACAAACTGTGATAAATTCAAAGAAAGGAATACCACTCAACAATGAAAAGGAACAAACTACTTGTTCAGATGACAATCTCAGAAAAAAACGTGGCGAATAAAAGAAGGGTTACGCAAAAAAGTACACACTGGATGATTCCATTTATATAAAATCCTAGAATAGGGACAACTCATCCATGACGAAAAGATGAAAATGTTAGCTGTCTAAGGGACAGAGAGCAAGATTGAGTGAGGAAAGGCATGCAAAATCTCTTATGTAACCTATGTTTACATTTCTCAAAATTCAAAGGGTGCAGTTAAGAAGGGTGCATTTCACTGCATGTAAATTTTGCGCACACAAAGACTGAAAACAGACATTGGGCTCTAGGCAATGCTGTTCATGTTGAAGTGTTTACAGGTAAAACACACTGGTCATATGTGCACCCTGGTCTGCGACGCATGAATAAACTGGAATGGACTGGTGGAAGAATATTGTATTTACAAGGTAAGACAAAAAAATTAAAAATAAAACTATGACATAGTTACGAAAATGACACATTTCACAAATAAAGACGAAATTATATCCCATGACCACCTTGATCATCTGTTCCCTAATTATGCCACGAAGCGAAAGGCATATACCCACCAATGCTGCTAGTTCCTCTGCCTCGGAGCCAGGCAAAACCCTTGTTACTGTCCTATGATGTGATGGGACATAATCAAGCACATGGCTACAATTAGGTTTCGGTTTTCATTTCCTCAACTGTCTGCAGGGTCTACTTCAGAAAAGATTTTATGAAAAGCAATTTTTAATTTTCAAAACTCTGCCGCATAAGGAAACTCCAACAGCTATAAAACATGAGATTTTTTAAAACGTACACATTGTACTTTTTAAAACATGAAAGCCAGAAAGAAGCCTTTCTGATCTCCTGCTGCCTTTGGCTATACGAATAATCTCTCCCTGATTTCTTTGCCATTAAAGGCCACGCATATTTTCATTTTGGCCATCGGAAAGGTATTTATTTCCACACCCAAGAAAACCTGACGTTCCCTCCTCATACCCTCCTATATGTACCACACATACACATACATAAACACACACATACGCCCTCAAGATGACTTAGCACAGCCCAAATTAACATATAAGTATCCCATGATCGCACAAGTATCACACAATCATTATATGTGGAATCTAATGAACCAAATAAACTGACAAACAAAATACATGGAAGCATGGGACAGACTGACGATCTCAGAGGTAAAGGAGGAGGGGGCTGGGAAGAAATTAACCGAAGAACTTACATGCATATATGTATAACCCATGGACACAGACAATAGGGTGGTGAAGGCCTGGGGGGAGGGGTCAATGGGGAGAAAAAGGAACATTTGTAATACTTTCAACAATAAAGATAAATTAAGTGATACACACACACACACACACACACACACACACTCTCTCTCTCTCTCTCTCACACACACACACACACACACACACACACACATATATGACATTTAATGGCAAAATGTCTGTGCCATTATACTTTGGGCTTAAATTATTCCCAATAATAATCAAAAGCAACACATTACTCAACAACAAAGAAATCTAGCTTGAATGCAAATATACCTTCAGATATTAGAATTAGGCAGCTTCTGTGTTCTAGGATTCCAGTAAGTTTTAAAAGGGGGAAATTAAAAAGAAAAATAATCCATTTTACTATGCTCACTTAGCCACTTCTCTCCTCTCCACCTACTCCTAAGGCAGGCTCTCATCCCATCCCCTCCAGCAGCAGGTGCACCGTCTGAAAGAGCCCTGGGACAGAAGGGGAAGCACACGGAAGCTAAAGGGAGTCGGCAGTTCAAAAACAGGCCTGTGTGCACCGTCCAGCGTCCGCTCGCCGGCGGGGAGCGGTGGCCAGTTGCGGGCATGGCCTGAACCAGCAACACCCAGAAGAACTTTGATCTCTCGTTCCAACCTTCTCCGGCCTATTTTCCTTCTTCCTTTGCGAACGAAGTGAAGGGGCCGGTTGGCCTGCCAGAAGTCTAGGAATAGCCCGTCTCTGTGTTTGCCTTAGACCTACCTGCCGTCCAGAAGGCATTTCTCAGTTTCTTAGGGATACAACTGACTTACTCTCAGACATTCGCACCCTTTCCCTCTGTCCTGGCGAAACTGTTTGGATGCTCAAAGCTTATGGCCCCGGAGCTCTCACCAGAAGCCCAGGATAGTTAGGGGCTGGAAGGGAAACATTCTGTCTCTTGCACAATCACGGTATGATTTTCGCCGGTAACATGTTCGCTTCATGAGCATGTGCAGAGCCCTCACCGGATAGACCCCGTATGTTTCCACCTCTCCAGGCCCAGACCTCTCCGATCTGAAGGCTAACAGGAGCGCGTCTGGCTCCGCTGCTTCTGCCCACAGAAAGGCTCTCTGTTTGACACCTAGGTTTGCCAGTCGGGCCATTCACCTGGGCACCGTGATCCTAGGGAGTCTGAACCAAAAAAGGAGTCCCTTGAAGGTGTTTGAAATTATATCCCAGGGCTCACTTGAAGTTTCCATGTTCGTTCTTTTGATTTATGGGTCTCATCACGGAGGAACGCTGAAATAGCTCTCCTTCCTCTCTTCAACGCACTTGGGTACTCAAGTATATTGGAGCTAATTTAAATCACCATCGTAAGCACCAGTGTGCTCAACAAACCAGAACAGACCCCGCAATCCAAAATATATGGTCACCTTTTATATTTAACTAGAGGCCCAGTGCATAAAATCGTGCACTGGGCCGAGGGTCCCTCAACCCAGCTTGTATCCTCTGGAAGGCCGGGACCTCTCAGGGGATGTCTGCCCGCTGGCTTAGGCCCAATACCTCCTGCAGTAGAGACAGGAGAGGCTCCTGCCACTGCCACTGCCACTGCCACTGAGGGACCCTTCACCACCACCCCCCAGTGCACTGGGAAAAATCAGAGGAACGGTTTGTAAAGTAGACTCTCACTAGCCACTGAGGATCATGTCCCATAGTCAGTACTCATGATGGCAAACCCAAAGCTTAGTCTTCAAGTAACAACTGCCTATTTCCTTCTTTGCCAAGAGGTGAAACCTCGAGGGGCCTCTGTCCCTGCACCCTGCACACTGTCCCAGGTTCCACCTGGCCTTTGCCCACCACTCCCTGTGCCCACACCTGTCCCCTTTGATCTCTCATCTCATCTCATCTAGTACCACAGGATTCTATAGCCTCCTTCCCCTTCTTGGTTTCAGTTCCAAAGTGAATCGTACACAAAACCAATCTCTCATATTGAAAAATTCCACTCTTTTAAACAATGTATTGATTGACTTTTTAGGAAGGGAGAGAAAGAGAAACATCAATTTGTTGTTCCACTGGCTGATGCATTCATTGGTTGCTTCTTATATGGGCCCTGACCGGAGACTGAACTCTCAACCTTGGCGTATGGGGAGACGCTCTAACCAACTGAGCTACTTGGCCAGGGTGAAAACCTCCACGTTTAGCAACCAGGATCAGCCCAGGTTTGCAACTGAAATACCAAACTGATAGCTATCAAATTCCAACTCAGCTTCTTGAAAAGGAAACTACAGGGGGCCAACAAAAACAGGCAACTTCATTCACCCCCTCAATTTAAATTTAATCGCCTACGATTATATGATTATAGCCCCCCTCCGCCGAAACATAACATGTAATTTCTCAATGATTTCGACGAGTGTGTGATTAGAACTGGTCAGCCCAAAATACACTTCATTTCCATTTTGGTTAGGAAAAATGTGTACTCGGTGTCCTCATAGATCTGGCAACCTACAGGCTGCCAAGTTACAGGTGGTCGTGGCAAGGGATGAGTCTAAAACAGCATTAAAAGGTGTAAATATAGCCCTAGTTGGTATGGCTCAGTGGATAGAGCATTCGGCCTGTGGATTCAAAGGTTTGATTCCGGTAAAGGGTATGTACCTTGGTTGCAAGCACATCCCCAGTAGGAGGTGTGCAGGCGTCAGCGAACCAAAACCCAGTGCACGATGTTTCTCTCATTGATGTTTCTAACTCTATCCCTCACCCTTCCTCTCTGTAAAAAAATAAAATAAAATAAAATATATTTTAAAATAATAATAATTTGTTGCACTCTGTGGACCAAATTTTTTTTTAAAGTGTAAATTTAGAGCCCAAAGGAGGCACAACATTGCTACTATTTGTAGCTATAACAGCTACGCTACTTCAGGAGTACTCTTGGATTTAAAAGTATGTTTCAGCGGGGTCCCCGCTCACCCTTGTGACGGCAGTTCTGTTTTTCCCTATCATCATTCCCTATCATCAGACACCATTGGAACAGAAGCAACCACGTGTCTGCCCTTCTCCTGCCCCCACATGGCTATCCCCGCCTCCTCCCTGGGAAAGGATGAACAGAACTCCGATTTCCTCTCAAATCCTCAGAGAGAAGAGTGGGATTATCACACACAGAGGCTAGCTTAACCTCTGAGAACACCAGTCAGTACTCTGAACATACACCTTGGAGGGCTAAGGAATGCCCGAATGAAACCTGAGACCTGAGGAAGATGAAGCCGCAGGAGACAAGGTTTAACCCCCAGGCTGGGGACAAAGGGACAAAGGCCAGGAAATGAGGCCCAGCCAAGAGCACGGGTGTCCCGGTCCCGGGTGCCAGCGAGGCGGCACAGGTCAGGCTGCAGAGTGTCCCACAGACCCCTCCGGCCCTGGCCCCTGGCTGGAGGTGCCCCCCAACACAAGAGAGTTGAGAGATATAAAGAATGGGATGGAAAGGTGTATTAGTTGTCTAATTACACTTCTAAAATAAGAACTGGGGAGCGGTAATAGTTCAAGAGGAAAAAAAAATGACTAAGAATTTTTTAAAAGTGAAAAACATGAATTCTCACATCATAATCCCAATAAATCCCAAGCAAATTCAATAAAATCCAAACGGGGGGGGGGGGGGGAGAAAAAAAAAAAAGATGTCCCATAAAGGAATAAGAATCAAACTGATCACCTGCTGATTTGATCATCAGCTGATTAAATAATTAACAAGGAAAGCCAGAGGCCTTGGAAAAAATGGCTTCAAAATGCTTCGAAAAAATAACCACCAAGCTACAACCGCACATCCAGGAAACCCGAGGAAATAAAGAGACCCTCACCACAGGAATTTCTGAAAGAAGCCCGTTAAGAAAAACTGTTCCAGAGATAATGTCTAAAATGCAAGTAGGAATGGTGAACAAAGAAAATGATCAATGTGTGAAAGAACGAAATGAGCATTAACAATACAGAGCGGTGACATAAATACAATCTGTAGGATTCAGGTCTTTTCAATGAGCTGTTGCAAAGTAACAGCATTCACCCCTGGAGGGAATGACCCAAGTTGAAATGTCCAAGGCCCCATGGCACTGAGAGAAAAGCAGTAATACGGAATATCTTTGCCTTTGAGAATCTAAATACACATTTCTTAGGTAAACATCTGGGACAATCACTAAGAGAGCCGAGATAGAGTACATATGCAGGCAGGCAGAGTCGGACCCGACATACGTCGTTATGTGGTTACGTTGCAATCTCCCATTTATTTATTAAAAACAAAAACAAAAAAATCTGTCATTTCGATGTATGAACATATGTGCTTTATGGTTTTGTTATTTATTTACCACCAGTAAAGGTCAGGAATTGTTATCTTTCTTTTAAATTGTCTTACTGTTTTCACTTCACTGCTGCTGGGTGTGTGCTCCACGTGAGGGACATGGGTGCTCGTGTAGATGGGTCCCACTTAAAATGGAAATCGAGTTACATCACGCATAGGAACGGAAATCCGATGTAACCTGAGGACCTGCTGTAATCCAAAGTAGTTTGTGAGGAGGGAGGGACAATACGGAGAGGAAAAAAGAAAACTACCCAAAGGGGAACAAAATTAAAGAAAAAAAAAATTTTTTTAATATACTTTATTGATTTTTTACAGAGAGGAATAGAGAGTTAGAAACACCGATTAGTGAGAAACATCCATCAACTGCCTCCTTCCTACACACCCCCTCCTGGGGATGTGCCCGCAACCAAGGTACATGCCCTTGACCGGAATCGAACCTGGGACCATTCAGTCTGCAGGCCGACGCTCTATCCACTGAGCAAAACCGGTTAGGGCGAGGAAAACTTTAAGTACAAATAAAAAGTGCGAGGGACAGTAAAAATTGGATCACCCTCATGGAAAATACCCAAATAGCTTTTATAAGCAAGTTCTCCAAAGCATCCAATCTTATACAGGATTTTCTCAAAAAAAGTAAGGAGAAGGAATACTCTCTGGCCCATTCTATTGGGCTAACTAACATCACCTTAATACCAAAGCCATATCAAAACAGTATGAGAAAGCAAAATTATATGCCAGCTCACTCATGAACACAGATGTAAACTGAAAGCTCTGAAAGATTTAAGAAAGACACAATAGACAAGTGAAGTTTATTATACGAATGCAAAGTTGTTCCAACGTTAGCAAACCTTTCAATAGAATTCCCCACGTTATACATAAAAGGCAACCATATGACCAAACCAACAGATCAAATGATCACATTCAACATCTGTTGATGCTCTCCGCAATCTAGCAAGGCAAGCGGCTCCCCTTCACTTGATAACGGGTATCTACAGACATCCTACAGCAAATATGGCCCTCCGTGATGAAAGGGGAACCGAACCCTTTTTAAAATAAGGAGCCACAAGCCAAAACCGGTTTGGCTCAGTGGATAGAGCATCAGCCTGCGGACTGAAAGGTCCCAGGTTCGATTCCGGTCAAGGACATGTACATTGGTTGCGGTCCCATCCCCGGTGGGGGGTGTGCAGGAGGCAGCTGGTCCATGATTCTCTCTCATCCATGTTTCTAACTCTCTATCCCTCTCTCTTCCACTCTGTAGAAAATCAATAAAATATATATTTTTTAAAAAGATCTAAATAAATAGAAGGACATATTTATACATAAGAAGCATCAATATCAAAGATACGCCCCGGCAGGTGTGACTTGGTTGAGCATCATCCCATATACCAAAGGTCATGGTGGGCTCCCGGCTAGGGCACATACCCAGGTTTCAGGTTCAATTCCTGGTCGGGAGGCAACAGATCGATGTGTGTCTCTCCCATTGATGTTTCTCTCTCTCCCCTCCCCCTTTATCTCTCTCTCTCTAAAAGCAATAAAAACATATTCTCTCAAGTGAGGATTTTTTTTAAATGCACATTCATCTCAAATTATATACTGATTCTATGCAATAATCAAAATTCCAGCCAGATTAAAAAAAAAAACAAGTGACAAACTGATTCTCTAATTACATGGAAATGCAGCTGATTCAAGGATAGACCAATATAACAGGACAGAGAATTCAGAAACAGACTTACACATCCCCCCCGAGGGGGATGGGCCCCGGGAGCCTGCTAAGGCCATGCATGTTTTCTTTCTTCAGTGCACACGGGAATGTTGGCTTTCATGATTAGCCTTTAAGCTGTGCGGGCTGTAAATTCTATGTCCTTTTCGTAAATGATATATTTTTCTAACAATAAAAAATAAAGATGTACAGCTGGAATTTAAAAAGCTAAGGACCTATAAAATATTGTCAACGTACAATAGGACAGCCCATAGGAAGGCGTTTCTAACCAAAGTCCTAGGAAAAGTGACGGAGGAAGCAGCAGGTATGGAGTATTTGTAGACAGTGAAGTGTTTACAGTGAAGCACACACTTCTTCATTCTCCTCTGCTTCCACGATGCATAGAATCACTACCGCACAAGAGACGTTTTACAGAGCACGTGTGAGCAAAGAGTGTGTACAACCATCTGGTGCCCACCTCCCCAGCACTCCCGTCTTCACGCTTCGTCTCTTCTCCGGACTTCCAAGTCCCAAACTTGGCAAAGCACGCCTTATTGCCGGAGGGAAGATAATAGCGTTCCATGTTGGGGGTCTCAACATGTATTTTTCTTCTCTAATTTTCCAAAAAGTACTTTCGTGGCACTCTATTCCGCTTTAATTGCGGCAGGCCTTGGAGATGCTGTGGCTCAGCTCCAGGCCACAATCACAAAGTGAGTATCGCAAGAACGCAAATCGTAACCGTCCTGCCGGTGGAGGGTCTTACTTTCAATTTGTAAAATAAAAATAAATTAAAAAAAAAAAAAAAAACCACAGTATCTGTAAAGCACAATAAGCTAAACCCCATAGAACAAGCTATGCCTATACTTCTCACACCACGGCATCACGGAATCTAAACCAGTGAGAAGCGATTTTTTTTAAATGGAAACAAAACAAAACAAAACAAAACAAAACAAAAACAAACAAACAAACAAACAAACATATGTATGTATATATATATATATATATATATATATATATATATATATATATAGTTAGTAATAAGTAAGACTGAACAACAAAACCTCTTCCAAAGCCACACAAGGGCTGCCTTACGAACTCATTTGTTTCTCATTTATTTCCCCCATTAGCAACGTGTTGCTAAAAATCCCAAGAGAATAAAGCATTGCTCCTCTGCAGGAAGCCCTCTCCCTCTGCAGCAGGGATCCGAAGAGAGGCAGCCGTGCCCCATGAGCAGAGGAGGCGGCTCCAGGTCGCCCTGCCAAGAATGACAGAGGCCGGCGGATCCACACCGCCCTCCTCGGAGCCTGGCATTCCGCAGCAGGAAAACAAAACCGACGTCCATGGCAAAGCAAAGCTTGCCACCTGCTGCCCGGTGGCATAATCGTAAAAGTTCAGACTGGGTCCACGTTCTGTATGCAAGCCCTTTTCTGAACGGATCGGTATGGATGCCTGTGTATACTGTATTTTATTTTATTTTTTTTTTGCACTCGTTCTCACTAATATTTTTTTTAAGAGAGAATGTCAGCCCCGACGTTTTTTTAACTGATTCTGTTTCCAACCCTTTACATAATCAGCCATAACAAATACGCCTAAACAAAACAAAAACAACAAAGACAACACTGCACACTATGATACACGTTGTGTATATAATAGATGGGCTGCTGTGCCCTTGTGTTTATTACAGTATCCAGGCCCGGGGAGAATTCCTTTGAAAATGTGCCAGCATTGTCCTGGGATCCAAGGCCTGTCATCGTTCTAGATGATACTGAAGACTAAGCCCATTTCCTGGCCCACGCAGACTCCAAAATGCAACCAGCGCTGAACGTTAGTATAGAACATTTGCATTACAAAACGTGAAGTAGCAGCCCAGCTAACCAAAAAGAAAAAAAAGCTCGCCTCCAGGATTTCAATATTGCTTTGTCAGCTCTAAATATTCAGGCTTCTAAATACCTTAATTATGTTAAATTAGCAAGCGTTTTCGCTGGTTGAATAAAATAGTTCTAGGATTCTTTTCCATTGGAATTCATTCTAAGAAAATCTGAAAAATAAAAGCATTTTTGCTCTCCCCTCATCCCCCTTTCAAAGAAACCACACACCTCAAGTTTGGCCTGATTCTTGTGATTCTGTAGATCTGTGTATCCATGCTATCATCCCCTCAAAAAGAAATACAAGACACTCCCAGGGAGAAAATGAAACTATGCATTTAGGAGGGAAAATATTGAGGGGAGAAGAGGCAGAGAAGAAAGAGGAGAGAAGAGACAGAGAAAAAAAGGAGAGGGAAGAAGGGAGGGGGTGGTAGAAGAAAGACGGGAGAGGGGAGAGGGGAGAGGGGAGAGGGGAGAGGGGAGAGGGGAGAGGGGAGAGGGGAGAGGGGAGAGGGGAGAGGGGAGAGAGGGGAGAGGGGAGAGAGGGGAGAGGGGGAGGAAGGTGTGGGGGGAGAGGGGGAAAGGGGAGAGAGGGAGAAGGGGAGAGGGGAGAGAGGAGTAGAGGAGAGAGGGGAGAGAGGAGTAGAGGAGAGAGGGGAGAGGGGAGAGGGGAGAGAGGGGAGAGAGGGGAGAGGGGGAGGAAGGTGTGGGGAGAGAGGGGGAAAGGGGAGAGAGGGAGAAGGGGAGAGGGGAGAGGGGAATCAGTCCCTCTTCCTGGACTGATTATTTCAAAAGTAAATCATCCAACACTTTCTAGCAAACTTTGGCTCCCTAGCTAAATTAAACAACAAATATAAGCAAAGGTGTGTGTGTGTGGGGGGGGGGGGGGGTCGCATTTTTTATTATTTAACACCACCCAATAAATAATGCCATTTTTCTTACAGACTTCAATTATGGGTAATTATTTTTATTAAATTATGATAAATATTGTAATAATGACTAATGAGAATCAATCCAAATAGAAACTAGACATACAATCCAACTAGAAAGGTAATTAAGAGCCCGTGGACATATAGGTGGGGCTCCTCTCTAGGTCATCATAAAGACATCCTGGAAGGTGTGGGCTTCCTGTCACCTAAGGCAGAGGAAGAGGAGTGAGCTGAGCACTCTGAGTCTAGCATGAAAACCAAAGAGAGAAAGCGGAGATCAGTATTCAAGGAGCGTCAATCACATGAAGTGGTTATGGCAAAAGCTATACAGCCAACAAAGACAACGATAGAAAACCGGAGTCTGGTGGACACTTGAAGAAGAAACCAAGATCTTGATTCCTCTGCAGGGCATGATGACCTGCCACAAAAGATGGGAATGTTCACCTGACCAACACAGAAGAATCTTGTTCTGATCATGGACTGGTGAATCTGAAGACAGGGCCAGAGTGAAATAGGGAAAGGGAAGCATTCAAAGACCATTTCCACTGTCCCCCACTCCCGAAGCGATGATGTATTATTTGATTTGATGAGAGAGAGAGAGAGAGAGAGAGAGAGAGAGAGAGAGAGAGAGAGAGAGAGAATATGAATCATTAGACTACACATAACTTCTCACCTGGCATCTAAAGGAACCATCTTCTTGACTGGTAGATAGTCTGCATTCCTCTGTTTTAAAGGAAATCAGCTTTCCTCTTAAGACCACACAGCCAGCTCCTTTTGGCATCCCTTTCTCCAACCTCCCCATCAACCCCAACCCAGCTTCCCAGGGGAAAGTCTTACACTTCTTTAGCGGCTGTGAGAGGCATCTCTCCATTTCTCACAGCCCCGCTCAGAGATCCTCTCTCTGACTGTCAAGGCCTTCCATAATCTGATCCTACCCACCCAATCTCATCTCCTACCGCTCTATTCTTCCTAAACAGACCGGTCTCCGGCCAGTCCTGGGGAAATAGGAGACTCATTCCAACATATCTCCCACCCTCTCATTTCCTGCACTTCAAGGTCAGCCTCTCCTTCACTTCCCCAAACCCTCCTGACTCCGGTAAGTGTTCCTCTGCTCGGGTACTCACTTCCTAATGCCCCACTAGGATTTATAATAGGTAGTCATCAACTAAGGACTTATCCTATATTATTAACTACTTTTTAGGCATGTTAAGCTTGATCCTTTTAATTAGAGTGCCAATAACATAACCTGGCATATGGCTGACACTCAATAAGTATTTGCTGACAGACTGAATGAACCAACTACAGTAAACCTAAAGTGTGTGTTGTGCAGGTGAGGAGAACTGTGATCCTATCTTCATGATGGTTATAGGTGGTTCAGGGGTACATGCAAGATTTTTGTCTGTATCAATCAACAGCTTCTCATAGGACAGGAGAATTCTGAAATATATTACTCAATGAATAACAGGTTATATTCTTATCCTCATAGACAAGTAGAATTCACACACACACACACACAAAAAAAAAAAATCCAATTTAAGAAGTTTTTCCCCCAAATTTTGGAATTAAAACATTAAATAAGTACTAATAATTTGCATACAGGTACCCCCTCCTTTGAGAGTTCTTAAAATGTTTGACGAATGGGAAGTTTCATATGAAAAGAATTTCTTACAAATAAAAAAATTTTATAAGACCATGTACTAGAAAATGGGATAAAGGTTGGTAGATTATTCATATAATAAGTATGTGAATAAACATGTAAAAAATGCTCTCCCTCACAAAAAAAAATCTAAGGAAACCAAATTGAAATAAATCTGTAAGCAATGTGAGAAAAACATACATCACGGGAATATTTAAAACCACTAAGACTTTACAAACTATACCTTACTTGATTTACCAAAGTCTTATTTGAAAATAACCACACTTACTGTCCCACGTAGTATCAAATATCTACATGTAACTAACATTTACTTTTTTTTTTAATATATTTTATTGATTTTTTTTTTTTTCAGAGAAGAAGGGTGAGGGATAGAGAGTCAGAAACATCAATCAGAGAGAAACATTGATCGGCTGCCTCCTGCACACTCCCCACCAGGGATGTGCCCGCAACCAAGGTACATGCTCCATACCGAAATCAAACACGGGATCCTTGAGTCCGCAGGCAGACGCTCTATCCACTGAGCCAAACCAGCCAGGGCAGACTAACATTTACTTTGACTTAAAAAATCACTACATCAAATTAATATGAAGCAACGTGGCAACAAAGAAATGAATCAAGGAGACCGGGAAGCATGTCAGCCTTACGTGAAGTATTTCTAACAGCACACTAAGTTTTCCAACGATTCAGGTTCGTGGGTCACCTTTCAAGTCATTAAGGCAAGTAAGTTGTGAAATGCTTGCCCTCACACATGAAAATGGGATGTTTAGAAACTTCTGTTACTCCTTCAAAAGAGCTTCATTAAGTCCAGAGCTAAGTAGGAGCTATAGGAATGGAAGAGGAACAGAGAGAATTTTGCTGGGGGGGAGGGGGAGGGGGAAGGGGAGGAAGATGGTTATTTGTTCCCAGGGAGAGAGGAATGGGAGAGGACCACCGCTTCCTTTCACATTCCTTCTCTCAGAGTAAAGTGCACCCTAATCTTCTCCAAATGCCCACGTCGTCTTCCTGTTTGAGTTAAGAACATCCTTCCCGGCAGTATAATTAGGAGGGATTAGCTGCTGCATAAAGAGGCTTTGGACAAATTAAGGAAGAATGGAGTCTCACTTTAGAGTCTGTCCATCAAGCCTCTAAACGCCAGCGCTGGCAGAGGACCAACGCCAGGCAGGGACTGAAAAAGGCGGCACTTTGAAAGCCATTGGAGTGACATGTATGTTAAGGCAGCCCTAAAATGAGAAAGCTTTAGAAGTAAATTCCGTACGTGTGACACACAGGCCAGCTAATCTCCAAATATTTGGCAACAGTTTCTACACTGGTGATCTACTATAATGAAGTAATCGTCACGTTTTCTTCATGAGATACAATATGCTGTGACTCAGGGAACCTTGATTCTTTGGAAAATAAATGATTTTTTTTTGTCTGACAACATCGATTCACTTAAAATTTATGAAACGAAAATGCCTCACTTCTCTGTCCTTTTTATTTATTAAAAAAAAAAAATACTTAAAAATATTGTGCAAAATGTTTTCACCATTTTGATAAAAGGAGAAAAAAAAGAAAAGTCAGACCATGGTATATGAAAGATAGCAAAGAGAACATGGAATAAGAGGTCAGGTGGTTCAGCACTAGCCAGTGTGGCTCAGTGGACAGAGCGTCGGCCCAAAGACTGAAGGGTCATGAGTTCAATTCCAGCACGAACCTTGGTTGCAGGCTCAATCCCCGGGCCTGGTCCGGCATGTGTGGGAGGAGATGTGTCTCTCTCCCATCCCTGCTTCCCCCTCCCTGTCCCTCCCTCTCCCTTCCACACTAAAATCCAATGGCAAAATATCCTTGGGTGAAGATTAACAAAACAAAAAAGAGGTCAGGTTCAGGTCACAGCTCTGCGTCTACCTTCCCGTGTGACCCTGGGAAGGCATTCACTCCTGCAAGTTATGAAACTTTCTGGTCTGAGCTGGTTGAAAATTTTGGAAGATCAAAAAAAAAAAGCAACAAAAAACCAAACACCCTAATCCCTGTGTTCTATTTCCCATGATGCTCAGGTAACTTCCCAGCAGGACAGGAACCCACAGTGACTCCGTTCAAAGTCACTGAAACTGACAAGACCCTCCTGTGCTCCGGTCACGGCGCCCCCCGGGAGTCACACCCATCACGCTGGGATCACATCAACGCTGAGTGACAGCAGAAGTCAGCCTGCTGCCCCGGGTCCTTCCTCGCAGAGCCGAGCCAATTTCGCATCCAAGTTCAAATTATTAATATTTCATTAAATCCTGAAGAGGCCCAAAATGTTCAAGCGCAGACACTGGGTTTACAGTGTCTGGAATTCCCCCACGAGACTGGCATCCAGGCTCTGCCGTCGCCTCTGTCAGTGGCAGTGCCTCACGCCCATCGCAGGCTTCCCGGGAAGCGCAGGGAGCGAGAAGACCTAGCGCTGCGGGGTCCCGGCACCCAGTGGCGTCTGAGCCATGAGAACTCCTGGGGACACGGACAGGGATAGGCCGGCAGGGCCGCCACCACACGGAGGGAGGCCTGGGAGGAGCGGCTGTCCTGCCTGGTGAGTGGGGCGGCTGAGTCAACGAGTGCCTGCTCCCATCGGAGACCCTTTGAGCTGGTCTCTTCTCATTACTTTGGGGAAACTGAGGCAGCCCAGAAGATGTGTTATCTGCACTGCATTCCTGCGGGGTCAGACTTTTCCATTGAGAGCAGTCCCATGCGATCCCCCTCACTTACGCATTCAACAAGTAAGCACAGGTGGGGTGAAGCACAGAAACCACAAGGAATGCTGTGAAGGGAGGGGGGGGGGGGCAAGAAAGGCTCCCCAGTAAGTGACAGAGGAGCAGAGAATGCTTCCCAGAGGACACTGAGATCGGGAGAAGGAGCAGGTGCTGATTCGAGGAGAGGAGAGTGTGCATGGGGCACGGGGCATGGAGTGGGGGAGAAACAGAGAAAATATGCCAGGAAGGAGCTGGCAGGGTCAACAGCTGCCTGCGTATGGGGACAGCCAGGGGAAAGGGAACACATGCGACCAGGCAGCCTGATCCCAGGGAGGGGCAAACAGGTCCTTATCCTCAGAGCACGGAGAAGCGGGGGCGGGGCCACAGGAGACAGGTCTTTGGAAAAGATCCCTCTAGTTGTGAACACAGGTTTGGGCTTAATTCTCTCATCCTACCTAATAAAAGAGAAACATGCAAATTGACCGCACCTTCGCTATGCCCACCAGCCAATCAGGGTGAGTATGCAAATTAACCCAACCGATATGGCGGTTAATTTGCATATCCAGACCAGAGCAAAGACTGAAGACAGCATAGAAAGAAGCCAAGCACTGCAGAAGGGAGCGAAGCTGCGGAGAGGCAATCAAGCAGGGCAGGGGAGAAGGGAGGGAAGCAGGCAGGGCAGCGGAGACCGCAGCAGGAAGCCCTATTGCAGGAATCTTCCTGCAGCAGGCCTCTAGTACTTTATAAAGCCCCAAGCGCTTAGGACAGAGGGGACAGTCAAAGCCTCCTCACCCCCCACCTCACAGGGAAGTCTACCTAACTCCAACAGGAATGGGAACATTGTCCAAGCCACTATTTCGTTCCCCCCCTCCCCTCCCTGCCGGCCTTTCTGGTCCCTCCCACTCTCCCGCATGACCCTGAAAACCTCTCGTCTGAAAATAGCCGTCCTGGCTAACGGCAGGCGTTTTCTCCTGGATCAGCAAATCTCGGGGCTCTCTTTTCCAGGCGCGTAAGTAGACATTCTTTCCACTTAGAAGCTCTTGCCTGCAGGACCGTGAGGCCAGCCATTCCTGCGGGGTCCCCGCTAACACATCGGGGGCGCAAACAGAGCTGGAAATAAACTTGGCTTCAAGAGCTTCGGGAAAAGCATGCCTACCGTGCAGACTGCTGAACGTTGCTTTTTATTTCCTACGTGGGCAGGTTTTATGTAATCTCAGGTGTCCTCGTCCCCTCCCTCACACAGAACTCACATCTTATTGGCTCTTTATTCTGATCCCAAAGAGCTGCCATAAGAATGTGGTCTTCAGATGTAGTCTGCACTCTGCTGGAACGAAAACAGGCGCCCAGGCCAAGGCAAACAGGGAGAGAGGACGGAGGGCGACCCCAGGCGCAGCATCTCTGGAATGCCGAGCGGAGCCAGATGTGATTTTCACTGCAGTCGGCACGACACCCCAAGACCGGCTCTAAAAACCATTCTTGCGTTTGACACCGGCCTTGGGGGCCTGGCCCGCGGCTCCCGGGTCAGCCAAACCGCACTCTGTTCCAAAGGCTTCTGGGCGGATTCACCCCCGGTTCCACTGTCGGTTGCAGGCAGTCCTCTGACAACAAATTAACTCCATTTTCCCGCACAGATGTATGACCACGTACAAGAATCATCCACGGGAGTCACTTTATCAGGCCTAAGGGCTCTGGTGTCATGGTCGCAGAGAGCGACATTCCTAGTCCTCTCCCACTCTGTCCACGTCTGCCCGGCCCTTCCCAACGCCTCCGCCGCAGGCCACTCTGTTAGTGGGTGGGGCTTCTTTCAAATGTTCAAATGTCCCAGTCTCAGCTACGAGTGCTACAAAACGCTCGAACCGTCTCCCTACAGTTTTCACTGTGGGTGTCGTTTCACTGCTGGAGGGTTTTGGGGGGATTTTTTTGTAGGGCTACGAGAGAGTCCAAACAGAGGGAACAACTTTACATCTTGCCGTGGTTGTTGTTGCTAATTAGGAGAGAATACATCCAGGAACATTCCAGAAAGTCTCCCCTCCTTGTGGGTGTCTCAGCACAGTTTTCGTTAAGACCGGACCACAGCGAGAGGAGGCTGAAAACTCCACGGCATAGACGTCACCTAAGGCTGCCTCCGGTCCACTGAGAAGGTGGAACCCATCAACCCCACGTGGATTCTGAAGGACCTTCTCTGTATCACTTAACAAATGCTCGATGCGTTTGAATTACTTCTGTCTTATAAAAGGACGTTCGTTTTCTTTTTTTAAAATATATATTTTCATTGATTTTAGAGAGGAAGGGAGAGGGAGAGAGAGATGGAAACATCAATGATAAGAATCATTGATTGGCTGCCTCCTGCGCACCCCCTACTGGGGATCAAGCCTGCAATTCCAAGAATGTGCCCTTGACTGGAATGGAACCTGGGACCCTTCAGTCCGCAGGCTGACGCTCTACCCACTGAGCCAGACCGGCTAGGGCTAAAAGTACGTTTTCTAATGTGCTGTTCTCCTCCTCACATCCCAGGGAAGAAAATGACGGGCAGAGGGACAGTCAATGGTATCGGATAAATGCAGTCCCCTCAGCTGGTTTGAGACAGGAAAAAGCTAATGTTTCCAAGAAACTAGCCACCAGTCTCAGGAACATCAGGCTACCACAGACGGTGAAAACAGCCAGCCCCCGGCCAGAAAAAAGACTGGGCCCACGTGAGCTTTGTAGATAGAGGTGACACCATATCCTGAGTAAAACCAGGCTCCCTTCTCCAGCCGGAGAGAGGGGACAGGGGACCTTGTCTCCTGCAAAGTGCTTCCTCCTGACCCAGCGCAGATAACAGCTCCCCGTCTGGCAGAGCCCTGGGGGCAACTTCACATTCTTATCACACAGCTCCACGGAGCAGCAGGAGGGCCCGAAACCAATGTTTATGGGAATCCTCGACGTATTCATGTGACTAAGGACCCTGGCCCGTGCGGAAGAAGCTCTGGAAAGCTAAAGGGTTTTGAATGCTGTTCCCTTGTAAGTCAGTCAATGAAAGAAAACCACCACATGACCTCACTCATTTGTGGATAATAAAGAACATTATAAACTGATGAACAAAAAGATAGACACAGAGACAGTAAAGCAACAAAAAGACTGTCAAATTACAGCGGGAAAGGTAGGGAGATCTGAGGGAGATAAGAGATCAACCGAAGGACTTGTATGCATGCATATAAGCATAACCAATGGACGCAAAACTCTGGGGAGGGAGGGCATGTATGAGAGTGGGGAGAGGGGGGAATTGGTAAGATATGTATACATATAATACCTTAATAAAAAAATTAAAAAATTAAAAGAAAGAATTAACACCTTTTTAAACAGGTAACGCAAGGCAAGACCTATGACTGAACAGCGGCAATTCTCCAAACACACTGCCGGTGCCATGGGGATAACATTCATGGGATGCAACTGTGAGAGGAGCCTGAGGGGTGAATAGGGACTTTCCGAAGAACCCGGCGTTACAGAGTGGGGTAGGTGCCCGTTCAGGCGTAAGAAAAGGGGCTGCCATGTGTACGCAGCAACGTGAAGCGTCATTCGTTCCTTGCATCAGCTCATGAAGTTTCACTGTTGCTTCACTGTGTCCTTTTGGAATTGTTAGGTGGACATCTTAGTCTTTAAAGTGGTTTTCAAGCAATCTTTAGAACTTTTCTATAACCCCTCGTCTTCCTCTACGTCAAGTTCCAATCCATTCATGTCCTCGATGTGGTCATGTTCAAATATGTCCACACATGCTTTGCTATTTCTCCCTTCAAGAAATAAGCCCTAATAACCGATTTGGCTCAGTGGATAGAGCATCGGCCTGTGGACTGAAGGGTCCCGGGTTCGATTCCGGTCAAGGGCATGTACCTTGGTTGCGGGCACATCCCCCGTGGGGGGTGTGCAGGAGGCAGCTGATCGATGTTTCTGTCTCATCTGTGTTTCTAACTCTCTATCCCTCTCCCTTCCTCTCTGTAAAAAATCAATAAAATACTCGAGAGAGAGAGAGAGAGAGAGAGAGAGAGAGAGAGAGAGAGAGAGAGAGAGGGAGGGAGGGGGAGGGAGGGAGGGAGGAAAGAAGGGAGGGAGGGAGGGAGGCAGGTAAATTCCTCTCCCTTGGAGGATGGTCTGACTTGGCGACTCGCTTCTGATGAGCAGAATGAGGGAGAAGGGAGGGTACACCGTTTCCAAGACTGAGGACTGAAGAGGCGCCGTGGCCGGGTCCCGGCTCTCTCCAGCGTGGGCTCGCTCGCGCTGGGAGGCCAGCATTGTGTCATGAGGACACTCACTTACCCCAAAATAAGATAACCTGAGAACTGGTACAATTCTCAAACGCGGCAAGATGGTCCTATCATCCGTGCTGCCTCGGCAGTCTGAGTAAGTGTGAGTTCAGGTGGTCGTGTCATTCCCGAAATTCATCCGTGGGCCATCTGCCCCCTCCCTGTGCACCCCTCTCAGGTGGTAGCCAGTTATTTCAACATCCCCCTCAGAGCAGGACCGATCTCATACATAGTAATACCTCTGCAGTCTCAGGGCAACCTCTGAAAGCTTTTGAAGAAAATACCAGGACTGGTTAGTCTCTCAGGCCATCTCTTCTCCTAACCCTAAAGCGCCCAGTAGACACGCAGTCTCTGAAGCACGTTACCCAGAGGCATACCGGGGACATAGGCAGGCCTGGTTGCCCGAGCGGTGCCATGCAATGCCGTGGCTCACACACACGTGCTGGTCTCCTGGGGCATACAGACGTTAGGCTTGCCATAGACGGTAGCCTATTCAGTACGCAATAAATAGCACTGTGTCTCAAAAATGTACATGCCTTCCTTTAAAAATTCTTTATTGCTAAAGAATACTAACCACCACTGAGCCTGTTGGGGAAAATGGCACTCAACACTGGGGCACCACAAACTCTCAATCAGAAAAAAAAAAAAAAAAGAAAAAAAAAAAAAACACGCAATATCTGAGGGGCACAATACGCCAAGGTGCAATAAGAGGAAGCACAATCTAACAAGGTATGCCCACCATGTGAGAGCTGACACCTCAGCCTCCTCTTGGACTCACCACATTCTTGTCCAAATTATACCGCTGCTAAAGAAAAGGAAGGAAGGAAGGAAGGAAGGAAGGAAGGAAGGAAGGAAGGAAGGAAGGAAGGAAGGAAGGAAGGAAGGAAGGGCGAGACATCTGACATATGGTTCTCACCAACAACCCTCACACACTTCCCAGAGGGTCACCATCTAGCAGGGAACGGTGCCATTCAAGATGAAGGATGTCGCTTGTAAATGACTTCCCAGCTTATGTAAGTAACGACGCTGGAGAAAGAATGACTGGCACGCTCAGTAATAGGTCTCCTGTGTGCCAAGGCGTAGCTTCACGCGGCCCTGCCTTTGAGATTCAGAACAATGCCGGGGAGAGCTGCCTCGGTGTGACACATCCCTTCAAGGACATGGTGACACGCGTGTTCTGGCACCAGAAAGCACAACTCGCCGTCCTTCAGAGAAGGGGTCAGCACACCACAGCTCAGGGGCCGAGAAGTTGGCCCACGGCCTACAGGCTAAGAATGGTTTCTGCATTTTTAAAGGGCTGAGGGGGTAAAAAAAAAAATCAAAAGAAGAATGATATTGGGTGACATGTGAAGTTTATATGGCATTCAGCTTTCCATAGCCATCAATAAAGTTTTACTGGAGCGGTCACACATTCGTTTCGGCATCATCTGTGGCTGATGTTGTGTTATGAGGACAGAACGGAGGAGCTGAGACAGAAATCCCGTGTCCCCCAGCAACCCACCGACAATATCGGAGCCCTCACAGGAAAAGCTCACTTCAGGGCATGGGTGCCCGATCCCGCTGCCTCCACTCACAGCCCTAGTCTGCCCGCATTTTAACCCAAACACTTATTATTATAAATTATTATTATTATTATGGCCTTCAGCAAATGACTTCACCACACTGCACCTCATTGTCCTCACCTGTAAATGAAATTAATTAGTGATTACCACACAGGGTCATTGTGAGTGATACGTTGATAATATATAATAATATATACAAAGCACCTGACACAGTACCTGCTGGCTAAGTGACTAAGTATTGGTTAGGAAACACTGCTGCCGAGGATGCGTTATCACCACGATTCCTTCTTGCTGGGAGTAGCGGGATGTAAATATCTTCCGAATAAAATGCCAGCCACGTGGTCGGATTTCAAACCAGCCCCTCCCCCGATCCACTTGTCACGGCAGAAGTGAAGTGCGAGACAATGAGGAATGAGAGAAAATTGAAGAAAAGCAGGAAGAAGAGGGCAGAGGAGGGAATGCAAGGAGAAAGAACAAGTCAGAAGGCCTGTTCAAACGGGATGTATAAGTGAGGGTAATTTCATCCACAGGAGCCTGAGGGCGGGCTGGGTCCTCACCACCACCTGGAGCCTGTTCCCAGCGGGGAGAACACACTGGGAATTCCAAGCTCAGAAATGACTGCTGGGTCAGGCCCGCTCTTACGCTGAGGGCTTCCTGTAGTTTACATTCCCAGGCAAAGGACAAGTGATCGTTGTGGTCAATTCTGCACCTTGTTATCCACTTGGAGCAGCTGATTACAAGGCACCACCAGCACCAGGGTCTCAGGCAGCCGAGCCACTCCACCGGGGCCCGGCCTGGATCCAGGCTCTCGTCTTGCTCGGATCAGCTCTCCCCGATGCTCAGAACAGGCTCCGCGCCCAGAAATAGAACAGAGCTCACTCCGCAAAGATGCGCCTGCGGGGCAGCTGGCAGTGCCCTCCACCTGCTCCGGGGCCGGGACCTCCTCTCCCCGAGGCCCCCTTCTATGGGAACGGATACCTTCTCTGGGGAAAGTGCAGTCCCTGCCTTCTCCGTGTAGCTTTACAGATCACACTGCGTGTGTCTCTGCAAATTATTATTTCCAAACTCGAGAGCACTCTCCTTCCCCTTGCAGCCCTCCCCCCCAAAAAAGGATTTTTAAACTCACAGCTCCACCCTAACCAAACAATTCTCTCTCCTATTTCCCTTCCACCCCCGCCCCCTGTCATCTCCACTCCTGCTCTGGTCTGTGCTTAGAGCAGTGGTCAGCAAACGGCCGCTCTTTGGCCCCTTGAGTGTTTAGCAAAGGCCAGCTTCCGAGTACCCTCATTAAGTTAATAACAATGTACCTACCTATAGAGTTTAAGTTTAAAAAAATGTGGCTCTTAAAAAAATGTCGCCGAGACCGGTTTGGCTCAATGGATAGAGCGTCGGCTTGGGGACTGAAGGGACCCGGGTTCGATTCCGGTCAAGGGCATGTACCTTGGTTGCGGGCATATCCCAGGTAGGGGGTGTGCAAGAGGCAGCTGATCGATGACTCTCTCTCATCGATGTTTCTAGCTCTCTATCTCTCTCCCTTCCTCTCTGTAAAAAATCAATAAAAATATTTTAAAAAATAAATAAATAAATAAAATAAATAAATAAATAAATAAATAAATAAATAAATAAAAAATGTCAATCGTTGTCCTGTTGATGTTTGGCTCTGTGGACTAATGAGTTTGCTGACCCCTGGCTTAGAGTCGGATCTCCCTGCAGAGGCTAAAGGCACACATCGAGTGTTTCTCAGAGACGCGGTGTGTGAGCCTAGACAGGGGTCTTCAAACTACGGCCCACGGGCCACATGCAGCCCCCAGGGGAGTCTGATCTGCCCACCAGGTTTTTTGGGCAGTGAGCGCAGCCGAGGTGTTACAGTAGGAATTAGTAGTTCATATAGTCCGGCCCTCCAGCTCTCTGAGGGACCGTGATCTGGCCCCCACTTTAAAAAGTTTGAGGACCCCTGAAGCCTTAGGGAAAGCAGAGACAGACATGATGGTGCACGTGACTGCTGCCCACAGTGCAGGGAAAGGAGGGTGGTTGAAAGTAACTGAGATGCCCCCGGGCCGGAGGCACGTTCAAAACACTCACTGAGAACGTCTCTGCTGGGAGAGTCCCACGGCTGGCTTGGGCTTGAGGGTCAAGGTCATCTGGGCCACGGGGCTGACCCTGGGGAGGGTGCCCGCCTTCTTCGAGGACACGCGCTTCACCGCTGGCTCAGGGGGGACCCAGGAGGCCGCGGGCCCGGCACCCTGCCCCGCAAACCCCGGCGGCGAGGTGTCCTGGGCGGCGGTCATCTCGCAGGCTTTGCCTGTGGTCCCCGGTTTGCACACGCAGAGCTGAGGCCGGAGACACAGCCCTCCATTCTGGCACGGGGGCACGCAGCTGGCTGCAGAGAGAGAACAGGAGACACCGCGTTGGAAGGAAAGCATCACGGACGTGGCTAACGCTTCCGAAGGGTCAACAGTCACCCATCAAGGGAAGCCCGACTTAAAGATGTCAGGATGGTGATGGTAGTGATGGCAGCTCATATGTATTAACATCTTTCTACGTGTCGGGCACTGTTCTCCTGCATATCAACAAACCTGCCTAGCCAGCGTAGCTATGAACCCAGAGGTCAGGGTTCAATTCCCCATCAGGGCATGTGCCTGCCTTTCAGGCTCCATCTCCAGTGTGGGACATGCCGGAGGAGGCTGATCAATGGTTCTCTCTCATCATCGATGTTTCTCTATCTCTCCCTATCCCTTCCTCTCTAAAATCAGCAAAAAGATGATGTTGTTGTTGTTGTTTATTCTAATCCCCCAGCAACCGTTTTAGTCGATATTTTATTCTGCCATTGTACTGATGAAGGGGTTGGACAGCTGTCAAAGGTCACACGATTATTAGTCTAGGGAGGAGCTGGGCTTTTTATCCAAGCGAACTAGCGGCCAAGCCGTCGTTCTCATCATTGTACTCTGACCGCCTCTCAGAAACGCATCAGAAACTCAGGGAACCACTTAAGAAAATGCTCTGCCCTTCTCTGTCAGCGGTGCCCTGTGGCATACGTTTAAACTTTCGGCATCCAGGTCAGACTTGGCAAAGTAACCAAAGCCCACAGCCCCCTCAGAGAGAGCTCCAGACCTCATCCCGCAGGAGCCACCAGCGCTCAGAGACAATCTCTCAGACACGGGGCCCAGCCCACTGTTCTTTCCACGAGAGAAATTCAAGATGCAAAAGGCGGAGAGTCGCCCGATAGACATGGTTATGCCTTTGCCAGGGCGCTGTACACCACCCCTGACTTTATAATGAAAGGCAACCCAAAAGCAACAACCTCCTCCCCTCCTGCGTGCTAGCACAGTGGCCAAGCACAGTTTTAAAGTCAGGAGGGCTCTTGGTCTCGGGTAAGGCAGGTAGACTTTATCGGCCCCAGGGGAGTTCACACGTTACTGACATACGTTCCATGAGGTTCATGTCGTTGGCCTACAAACATGCCTTCTCCAGTCCCTCCTGTATTGTCCGAGGACAGGTGTGCACGCCAAGCTTTCGCTGTCGGCGCACCGTGGACGGAAACGCTCGGTCCTGAGAGAGATGAGACTACATCGCCCACAACGTCCAATGCGAGGTTCAGTCCATAGACAGATGTGAAGGAGGTGAGGGGTATGGACCAGGGGAGGCTCAGGACGGAAGATGAAAAAGGCCTGAGGCCCGCTGATTTTCTTAGAAAGAGAGACGACACTCTTCCCACCGTCCTACAGCACTAGTCCTTTGGTTATAGCAGGTGACAAGAAGTGAGTGTCAAGTGTCAGAATACTGAGCTGACCCATTTTCCAAAAGCTGAGAAGGCTTCTTAAAAAAGAAAGAGAGGAAGAAAAAGAGGAGAGGGGAGAGCGAAAGGGGGGGGGGGGGGCTGAGGAGGGAGGGAGGGAGAGAGGGGAAGACAGACACAGCCAGCTCCCTGGGTGACCTTGGGGCTAGTGACTTGACCTTGGCCTCTGCACCTGTGCATGTTTGGGGGCAGAGGGAGGGCAGCAGCCGCTTGTTCTGAAACGGTCCCCACGGGGCTTCGCCTACGAGGCTTCTAGAATTCCGCGTCCAACGTGGTGCCCTTCTGGAGCCCAGGATTCTAAGCGATCAGCGTTGTTTTCCTGGCGCGTGACCGCCGGGTCCCTTCTGGGCCGGGGGCATTTACGGAACGTCCCTGAGCGGAAGCAGGCTCCGCCCGCGGGGAACAGAGGGGCTGGGAGCGAGGACCGGGCACCTCCACGTGCGCATTCTCCTCATGCTTCCCATTAGTGCCTTGCTTCGGTGGAACATCTGAGAGCGATTTCCGCTTCTCCTCCCTCCCAAGGTGTCGTCTGCTGACCCCCAGGGAGGCGGCCGGGGCAGCAGAGCCTGCAGAAGCTGGTCCCTGACAGAGGCCCAGGCCTGGGGTTCCCCCCCACCCTCCCCCAGTGCCACCGAGATGGCACAGCAAGAACCGTCCTTAGAGGGTATGGGGGGGTGATGAGGGTAAAAGGGCAGAGATTGCTTTTAACTCTTCAAGTGTTGTATGTGGTAGGGGGGGAGGGCAGGAAAGGAATAATAAGAGAAAGAATTCAAACCACAAAAATGTCCTGCTGGAAGGGAAAGAACCAGGCCTGTACCGGTGTGACTCTGTGCAAAGGCCTCCCCTGTGCGGTGAATGGTGAGCGGAGAACCAGTCCCTCCTCCTCCCGCCCCCGGGGTCCTGGCAGAAGCCCCCGGGAGCCTGCAGATAGCAGGGGCTGGCTTGAACTGGGGGTGGGGGGAAGAGGGGGGGTGCAGATTCCCTAATGGCCAAGACAAGCCCCTCCACCTGACATGAGAAGCAAAACTCATGTCCTGCAAGCAGCGGTCCTCACACTAAGGTGATCAGACGTCCCGCTTTGGGCGCGACAGTCCCGATCTTTAACAAACTGTCCCACCAAAAGCAGGAGGCCTCACACTCACTTCTCAGCGCTGGGGGGCCAGGGCCAGCAGCAGCATCGCCTGCAAACGCTGCCGAAACGCACTCTCTCGGCTGCTGCGTCCAGAACTGGAGCCCGAAGCCTGACCGCCTCCTGGTGGGCCCCACACACTTGCACGTTTGCAAACCACGGACAGACAGACAGCATTTGAAAACGCAGTCTTCCACCAGCCGATTATTTTTTTTTTTTTTTGAGGATTTCTATTTTTTTTAAATATATTTTATTGATTTTTTACAGAGAGGAAAAGAGAGGGATAGAGAATTAGAAACATCGATGAGAGAGAATCCTCGATCAGCTGCCTCCTGCACACCTCCTACTGGGGATGTGCCCGCAACCAAGGTACATGCCCTTGCCCGGAATCGAACCTGGGACCTTTCAGTCCGCAGGCCGACGCTCTATCCACTGAGCCAAACCGGTTTCGGCGAGGATCTCTATTTTTATCATTGGGAGTTCCGTGTTTTCACACCACCCGTGCTTTCACCACGCGGCATTCTTGCTGTGATCAACGTGTTTGTTTTTTGTGGCCCTTGTATGTTTCATGCATAAATAAAATAAAGAATGTTCCATGTGACCAAATTCTCAAGATAAATATGGGCCCCTTCCAAGAGTGTAGACATATGGTCGCCATCTACTTCCCGGCCGGCGCGAACGTGTGCAGGCATTCATGAGAAGGCTGTTATTCCGAGGTGTTGGACTCTGTGGAGTACGATACATACGTGTCACAGAAGTGCTTTGAAAAGGTTGTTTCCGCCATTGGATTCTGCATTTTCCCTGCCAGCCGAGGGTCGGCACAGTGAGCCAACGTTACATGCAGGTCTTACCAGAGGCCTGGGAAGTGGTCCTCAGGCTTGGGCTGCACCGCAGAGTCAGCGGGGCAGCTGTGAAGCCGCTCAGAAACTCAGGCCTGAGACGGGAGAGGGGGGAGGAGAGGGAGGAGCCGGGGGAAGGGATGGAGATGTACAAATTGCCCGTTATGAAGACAGTCCCAGGGGAATATCGTCAGTGATACTGTAATAACCACGTACGGTGTCAGATGGGCACTAGATTTATCGAGGTGATTACTTTGTAAACTAGATCAATGTCTAATCGCCAGGTTGTACACCTGCAACTGATTATTACATGTCCACTGTCATTGAAAGACTTTTTACATTAAAAATAAACAAACAAAGCCCAGGCCTGATGCCAGCAAATGGGGGGATGGAGCTCAGGCACCAGTGTGTTTACTTGGTGTTACATCCCCAAGGGACGGCACCGGGCAGCCAAGCCTGAGAACCACTGGGTCAGGGAACAGAACCCTCATCCACAAAATTCATGCAGGGATCGGGTCCCGAGGCGTGGCCCGTGATCAGGGCCAATCAGGGCCCTCCTTACCCCAGGTGCCAGCTGCTGGCTGGGGCCTTCCTTCACTCTGCGCCGCCCCCTGGTGGTCAACACACATCAGAATGAGCGGCCGAACTCCCAGTTGGTCGAAATCCCGAGGGGGCAATTTTCATATTAGCCTTTTATTATATAGGATAGGATACTGCTACTTATGTGATCATATTATAACTGTCTGTGTCAATAAATTACATAAAACAATACTATTTGTTCGTGTGGGTCCACGGGAAATCAGTAAAAGCATGAAATATGACTGGTTCACACTAAGTTCGTGACAGCGACCACCTCAGGGAACGAACCGGAACAACAGTGAAGGAGGATAGAGATCACTTCATGGGGTACTTTTTCTTTAAAAAAAAAAAAAAAAGAGCTGAAACCGGTTTGGCTCAGTGGATAGAGCACCCCAATAGAAGGTGTGCAAGAGGCAGCTGATCGATGTTTCCCTTTCATAGATGTTTCTAGCTTTCTATCCCTCTCTCTCTTCCTCTCTGTAAAAGATTAATAAAATATATTTTTTTAAATAAAAATAAATAAAAAAGAAAGATGGGTAGCAAATATGACAACAAGTAGACCTATATTAACTACGGGGAGCAGACACATAGGGGTTTACTGTTGTGTCCCTTGTATATTTCTGTACATTTTTCCATTTTTAAAAACCAAAATAATTTTTTTAATCCAGCAAAGACAGCTGAGACTTGTACCGTGTTTCCCCGAAAATAAGACATCCTCCGAAAATAAGACCTAGCGCAACTTTGGGAGAAAAAATTAATAAAGACACTGTCTTATTTTCGGGGAAACAGGGTAGGTAGTTACACTTGTTCCTTAAGCACCAGGGGAGGGGGCGAAGATAAGGACGGGAGCCGTCGATGTGGCAGAAACTGCCACCACGACCACAATGAACTCCATCTGCAAACACTGGCCTCGGAGCGAGCGGAGACCCCGCCTCCGGACCTGGGTGAGAGGGACAGGCAGCGGCCTCGGAGCCCGTCCAGACGCCACGCTGGGCTCCTGGAGTCACCCCGTCCCCGTCTGAAACGGTCAGATTCTCAGCGGTCGCCCCCACCGGTCGGATTTTTCCACATGTGAATCCCACTCCAGTTTGACAAGCTGTTCCTCGTGTTATTCAGACGCTCGGGGACTGTGTTTTTAGGAAGCAATCCATGCCCTGCAGCCCGGGCTCTGTTGCTTTTCCTCCTAAAAAAGCAGCTCCTCGTTCTATTTAAAACCATCCCCCGCGCACACAGGGCTCTCAGTGTGACTCTGCCCCGGGCCCCCCGGCGTCCAGGGAGAGAGGAGCCGCCTGGGTCTCCTGTGACCACGGGCGGCAGGTGAGACACGGCTTGGCTCTGAGAGTCTCCACAGCCATCCCTGGCCGCCTCGGAGGCCGAGCAGTCACCCTCAGCGACGGCAATCCCCAGAAGCCCAGCGTGAGGTCACCCGCTGGGTCTGCTCCGAGCACCAAACCCACAAAAACAAATGCTGTGCTTTCCTTGTAAGAGTCTCTGCGTCCGCTTCCTCCAAAGACTCCAAAGAGCAAGGACTAGGAGCGTGACGTCCCCATGTCTTCTCCCTCCGGCCTCCTGGGATAATGAAGACGTCCACATCATGTCTTACCACCTCCCCTCAGACCTTACTCCGGCCCCTCTGTCCCCCGGGGTCCGTCCAATCTCACCAGCAGCCAGCGGGGGCCTTCAGAACCAGAGTCAGGTCACACCACTCCTCCACTCTAAGCCTAAAAGGTGCCCCTCTCGTTCCGTGGAATGCCAGGCCCTTTTTTCCACAGCCTGCAGGTCTCTGCCACCCCTCCCGTCACATCCCAGCCCCTCTCACGTACCGTCCCCCTCACACTGCCTTCCTTGCTGGTCCCCGGGCACAGCACACCTGCCGGGCCCCGGCCTGGCTGTTTGCACACCCCCCACCCCCCAATGGCCCCGGCCTGGCTGTTTGCACCCCCCTCACCCATATCCCCAGGGGAACACTGCCTTCCACATCCCTCAGCCTCCCCCACGACGTTGGCTCCAGCAGTCTCTGGGCCTCGATGCCCTCACTCTACCTTCCTTTTCTTCAAAGCACTTATTCCTACCTAACATGATGTTATATATTTATGTGTTCATTGTCTGTTTCCCCCACTAAGATAGCAGTTCCACAGGAGAGAGACGGTGTGGGCCACTGCTTTTTCCCTGGGGCCTAGCATAATGTCTCGCTCACAGGAGATAATCAATAAATGAGTGAACACATGACTGAAGGCTAGAAGAAAAACACACTTACATGCTAAAGTGAGTGAATGCCCTGTGCGTGGTGAAATTACACAAGTTATTCAATTTTTTGGTTTAGGCCATATTATACTTTCCTTGTTTTTCTAAAATGGCTTGTTGTTACTTTGACGGTATGGCAAAAAATCAACACTTTTTAAAAAAAAAAAAAAAAAAAAAAAAGATAGGTTAAGTCACTTAAAGTCTAGTTTAAACCTACTTACATTTTTATGGGCTGTAATTCCTACAATGTAAACAAAATGTGAGGCAGAGTCCCAGGCACGAGATTTTATGATAATTGTACAATACGGGAACTTGCATGATCTTTAGTTTGAAACTTAACCCTTAACGCACTGTGATTGGTTAATGTAGGGGTGTCGATCTCAATCAGAGAAGGGGCCAAAATCTAAAATCCAGCCTAAATCGCGGGCCGAATGGTTTACTGAACAGTCATAAACTGACAATGTCATAAACTGACAGCGGAGTGCAGTGATGACAGCGCGGTGCGGGCCACATTGCAAGGCCTGGCGGGCTGGATTTGGCCCGCGGGCCTTGTGTTTGACACATGTGGGTTAATGCATTGGTAATGCGTCTAGCACTTCTATTAACACGTTCAGTGTGTTTGAAAAGCCAGCTTCTTTCACTTGCATCAACCAAAAACATTAAACAAGAGAAGCTCTTGCAAAAATCACAGCCGTGAACATAAACTTGACAAGGCCAAAACAACTGCCAAACTGAGAGCCGAGTCTCTGAACCTTGGGTTAAATCAAAGGGAGAGAGAAGACCACAGCTTTTATTCCGATCGGGGAGTGTCACCTAGTGGTACAGAGAGCACGTAAGCCACGCAGCCCGAACCAAGCCCGGCTCAGACACTGACCAGCTGCTTGCCCTTGGATAGGTTTCTATGACCTTTTTTTGCATCTCAGCTTTCCCATCTGTAAAATGGGACCCATCTAAACACACACACACACACACACACACAGAAGGCTTCTGTCTGGATGAAATGAATATATGCAAAGCACTTAGGACAGTGCCTGGTTCAGAATAGCCCTCCACAGGTGTCAGCTATTATTATTACCCCATTCACCCCACACTCACCCCACACTCATCCCACACATGCCTTAAAGTGGCTTTTGAGAAGCAGGTCCCCCACTATATCTGGGTAGAATTTTATTTCTGCCGTTGGAATTTCACATGTGCCCAAAACTGAACCAAACATCGTAAGCTGCCCTTTTTTTTTTTTCATTCTTTCTTTCCCACACTCAGTCACCCCAAGGAAAGCCGGGGAGGGTGGCAACCCAGGGGCAGGGAGCCGCATGGAATTAAAACAAAATATCGTGTGAAACCGTTCTCACGCTCCAGACTCCCATTTCCAAACTCGTTTTCTTCACTGGATGAGGAAGAACGGCCCCATGCGTGAGACAGGGCCTTTAAAAATTACCCCGGGGTTTGTGTTGACAGCATTCCTTGAGGTAAACTCAGAGCATTGTGTGGCCGGGGATGGGAATACCCGGGAAGACATGTGCTCCAGGCCATGCCAAGCCCTTTCCTTGCAAAAATAAAAAAACGCTTGCAAACGTCCCCAAAGCCCCGAGCCTCCCTCGCAGCGGGGCGCAGACCGCTGACCGGCTGTGGGCCTGGGCCCAGCTGCAGAGACCAGGATAAATGAGGCTTTCACCCCCCACAGGAGCCGCCGTGGAAGCCTCCCGGTGACATGCAAGGCCACGCTTCTCCATGGGAGGAAGCCGCCGGGCAGAGAATGCCACGGGCACACCATGAGCCCTCGGGCCAGCAGCTCTGACGGCGGCGGGAGAGGACCGTTTTCGGAACTGAAGCCGAAACAGAACCCTGGACGTCCAGGGCCCCTCAGAAAGCGCCGAAAGGAACAGGCAAAGCTCTGTTTTCAAAACACTGAGAGGTGAAATCAAAACCGGTGAGACGGCTTTTCTCATTTCCGACGGCCGTCTGAACGGAGAAATTATCCCAGTAATATTGTGACTGTAGAAGGCGCCTTCTGCCCCTTACACTGGCCTAGCGTCCCGTCTGCATTTCAATTTTTTACTTCCTTGATCTCTGAGAGCCCTTCCACAATGTCTGATCATCTCAAAAGTAAAAACTGTACAGACAGCTGAAACCGGTTTGGCTCAATGGATAGAGCGTCAGCCTGTGGACTGAAGGGTCCCGGGTTCGATCTCTGTCAAGGGCATGTACCTTGGTTGCGCGCGCACATCCCAGGTGCAAGAGGCAGCTGATTGATGTTTCTCATCGATGTTTCTAACTTTCTATCCCTTTCCCTTCCTGTCTGTAAAAAATCAATAAAATATTTTTTTTAAAAACTCTATAGACAGTAAATAAAGGATGTTAAATAATTATCAAGATCAGAAATAAGAATTATTTTACTGCTAAAAAGTGTCAGCTTTAAAAATAAATTAACTATTTCTGACTACAACACTATGCCGAACTCGTTAAATAATGGATAGTGGTAAGTGTTATTATTCCCAAATTCTTAATGTGCCTATGTTTTCCAAGAAAACAAATGGTTGTAAAAGTTTTTACAGATTTAATCCAAATAATTCTTTTTGTTGTTCAAAATATGCCATGAATAACTGACTTATTTTAATAGTAATTGTATTTCTCTCTGTTTTCTGACAAAGCAGACCTGCTAAATTTTCTGCTAATCAATTCTGGAAAAACATTAATTAAGAGAAATAAGCCATAATAAAATCTTACACAATGATTCTGAAAGCAGATTATTTTAATAAAGCCATGAAAACACAAAAACACCATAATCACAGATCTCTCCTAGCTGCCTGTTTAACAGATTGTGCCGTCATTTACTCTCAAGCCACAGCCCCTGAAGGCCATCTATTCCTGGTACCCATTTTTGCATTTTTCTTAAGATTTCTCCCCATCATTTGTCATCATCAGCTCATACCATGATTCAGGGCAGGCTTCTGTGGATTGCGAATGAGGAACAAAAAAGAAAAAAGAAAAAAAATGACTATTGTGGTTCTTGTTATGTCTAAAGGTGTCCTCCAACAATCCCTTCCCCCCATCAGGACACGCTCTCCTGCCATCAGAAGGTGGAGCACATGTCCGCTCCCGCCACCCTCAATCTAAGCTTAGAAAGGCTTAGAAAGGCTTCTTATTGGGAGTGGACATCTGCCTTAGCTTCCATTCACTGACTCCTCTTCCCACAGTTTCTTTTTTTTATTTTATTTTATTTTATTGATTTTGTGCAGAGAGGAAAGAGAGAGATAGAGAGTTAGAAACATCGATGAGAGAGTCATCGATCAGCTGCCTCTTGCACACCCCCTACTGGGGATATGCCCGCAACCAAGGTACATGCCCTTGACCGGAATCGAACCCGGGACCCTTCAGTCCCCAAGCCGATGCTCTATCCATTGAGCCAAGCCGGTTTGGGCTCTTTCCACAGTTTCTGAGGGAAGTTCCTCACCGCCGGCTGGCCCAGCCCGGGGTATATTCCAGTTTGTCCCAGGACGAGTGTGGGGGTGAGAATGCTCAGGACTAAATCCGAGTTCCGTCGCTTGCCCGCTGCATGAGCCCTTTTGCGAGCTTCAACTGTAACATCTGCACAGCGGGGACGGTGGAAAGTCCTCTCATCTTCTGGGGAGGGAGGGAGTTAAATTAAATTAGTACCTAAGATGAAAGTCACCTCCAGTCGAAATTACTCTGACAAAACCTGCCGACGATGGCCAACAAAATGATGTCTGTCCAAATGGCTTTCTGCATCGGCACAGGCACCCATCCTCAGTGTAAGCACATCTCCCTCCCTCCCCCCGGCCGAGCTCTCGGAGTCCTAACTCACTCCACTCCACCCAACACAACCCACCTCGAGGGGAAGCAACGAGCAGGGGCCTGGAGCAGCAGACACCCACCCGGGCGATCTTTGTTTTAATGGAACAATCATTATTCGCTTTTATTACTCCGCCCACTGGGATCCTGGGAGGGAAGCACAAGATCCGAGCTGAAGCTTCAAAGCTGTGGAATGGGGCGGACCTCCGAGTGGGACAGAACTCCGAGTGGGAAGGTCTTTTGATCTCCTGTTGTCTTCTACCCACTTCAGGCAGGATAACGAGGCTGAAAATCCACCGAGGAGCAGAGACCCTGGCCCTCCCCTGCAGGGCGCTCACCCCTAACCCTGCCTGTCAGCAGGAGCCCAGCTCACCTGGAAGCACTCTCCCTCCTCCCAGACGGCTCCGGGGCCCTCCTTGGCCTCAGCCGTGGGGAAGGGGAAAGTGGTTTTGCCTGAGCCCCCCACGCCCTCCCGGACATTAAACACACCATTTTCTTTTCAGCAGCCCCCAGACCCGGCCCCACCACCTGTGCGATGTAATCACCGTATTAGCTGACCGTCTGCACTTGCTCCAGAGCAGTGAGTGGTGTCACCCGGGTGTGCTGTCCAAAATTGACCCTGAGTATTTCCCATCGCGATGAGCCCCTTCAAGAAGCAGCTCGGGGGCTATTGGTTTTAATGGCACAAGCATCCTAGTCACTGGCCCGACCCAGCCGCTCCGCACCTGAGGGGTCCCCTCCCGTGCCCGGCGATACCTCCAACCCGGACGGCAGGGACCGCGAGCCTGTCTGGTCCACCTTGCCGGAGAACATGTCTCCTGCCCAGCTCCTGGCAAGACCAGGGGACTCTGAGGAGAGCAGTCCTTCAAAAGATGACTTAATACGGGGCACTTCCGTTCTTTTATCACTTGTGGCAGGGGAGAGAAAATATTTATCTTTCTGAATACCAGTGCTCCTCGACGGTTGGCCATGCCCACGCCTGTCCCAGTCCCGGGCAATGCCAAGCTCTTGCCAAGCCTTGTCCCTGCCGCACCCTGTGGGGCAGGGTCTCTCTGGCCAGTGCCAAGGGAACCTGGGCAGGCATTTCCCTGCAGAAACCTCCTTGCTGTCAATGGTGAGTTGAGCTTGGTGCTGAGTCCAGCAAAACCTAATGAGTGTCACCCTGGCTGGTTTGGCTCAGTGGATAGAGCGTCAGCCTGCAGACTCAAGGGTCCCAGGTTGGATTCCGGTCAAGGGCATGTACCTTGGTTGCGGGCACATCCCCAGTTGGAGGTGTGCAGGGGGCAGCTGGTTGATGTTTCTGACTCTCTCCCTCTCCCTTCCTCTCTGAAAAAAAAAAAATCAATAAAAGATACACACACACACACACACACACACACACACACACTAATGAGTGTCAATGGAACTGGACCATAACCCACATTCACACTGAGTTCTTCGTGCCACTCACTGTTGACGCTTTAAGGACCTTTCCTCTCCTCCTGTGCCTTTACCAGCCAACAGAAAGCTGGCCAACGGGAAAACTCACCCGGCAGGAGCACCGAGCCCCAGGTGCCTCCATGTCCGTGAATCATACGGCAGCGTGGGGGGAGGGGGGTGGCAGCAGCGGGGGTCTCCCTAGAAATGCACGTTCTCATGCCCCAGCTCAGACACGAGAGCCAGCAGCCCGTGCTCTAACAAGCACGAAACACTGTGGGAGCCACAGTCATGTTCTGGAGTCACTGGGACCTGTGCCCAGGACCCTTGCGGGGTGACAGGCCTTCCATTCGCTGCACAGCAGTCTGGCGCCTGGGAGGAAAGGCCATCCGGCACTATACCCTCTTCAGGGCCGCTCAGGGTGGTAAGCATCACGGGCCAGGCAGGGGAGGCGGCTCAGGGATTGGATGTCAGAGCGACAGGAAGGACGGGTGGTCCTGAGACAGAGAAGCGGACCTGAGCCGTGGCTTGGGAGGTGAGAACGGTGCCACCTTCCAAGAGGCTGGGCATGAAGGGGCAGCCGGAACTCATGTTCACAATCTGGCAGTGAGGTCCTCTCTTCATGTGCAGTTTTTACAGAGAAGCGGACTCACTATAGGAAACAGGTAGAGAAGGGGGTATCTGACCCCGCCCAGCCCCACACATACCTTGCTGCTTCTCTTACCTCTCCCCCTTGAAAGCCCCTGATGGACGTGGGTCGTGTCCTGAGGATGTCTGAGAGCACAATGGGAAACGCACAGATCTGAGCGGGCGGACATTTAACATCCACTTCACGACTCCAGGGACAAGCTCGCGCCTCCTGTTCTAGCATGTTCCTCTGGGGGGACACGTAGTAGAAAGTTCTAACAATTATGAGGGTTGCCTGGCCAGTGTGGCTCAGTGGTTGTACATCGACTATGAACCAGAAGGTCACGGTTCAATTCCCAATCAGGGCACATGCCTGGGTTGTGGGCTCAATCTCCAATGCAAGGCATGCAGAAGGCAGCCGATCAATGATTATCTCTCATCATTGATGTTTCTCTCTCTCTTTCTCTCTCTCCCTCTCCCTTCCTCTCTGAAATCAATTATATATAGAGAGACAGAGATAGAGATATATAGATATAGGCATAGGTATAGATATAGATATATAGATATACAGATATAGATATATAGATATATATAAAATGGGGTTGGTCCACGGCTCTTTCTCACAGTCCAGCCCTCAAACACTGTAGCTGAATGGTCCCTGAACAACCCCTTACACACACACACACACACACACACACACACACTCTTAGCTGCCGACCCCGTTCTTCTGGGCCATCCCCGGAGGAAGTAGCCCAGAGGGCCTGGCCGGGGATGAGCCGCAGAAGCACCTGCCATCCCGCTGGCAGGCTCTGCCCCCGGTGAGCTGCGAGGCCCTGGACCAGTCACAGCGCTCTGGGCCTCCATGTCCTCATCCATCACACGAGAGTCAGCCCGTGGTCCGGGTGGTCCTTCCCAGCCCCGCCCCCCTGGGTCCTCCGGGGTCACAAAGGACTGAGCCGTGTTTACATCGCAGGGTCTTCAATAGAACAAAGCAGGCGCCACCCTCCCCGCCTCCTGCCCAGGACGGGGACTGGTGATTTACATCTCTATGGTCTCCCGGTGACCAGCCAGCAAGCTAAGCCTTAACAATAGGCTTTCTCTAAACGTCTTCTAAATATAGACATGTTCTCTGGGAGCCAGAGGATTTCCTGAAGGGTTTTTCTGGAGAAACGAACAGGCCTAAATAATAGATGAACTTGTACACGTGAATGCCAGTGTGTGTGTGTGTGTGTGTGTGTGTGTGTGTGTGTGTGTACAAACAATGTAATGATTGTGTTGGTCCCCCCCACCCCACCCAGAACACTAAGACATTGGGCACCGTTTGTCAGGCTGTCTCCGCCAATTTTCCTTTCGCTGTCTCTTGAATTCATTCCTTTCTTTGCTTTTAAATGAGCGGGCCCCCCCCCCTTAGGTTCTGGCTCCTCTTGCCCACCTCCAAGGCTGGGCAGCAGGCTGCCTGCTCTGGGGCTCCCGTGCCTGCTCCCACCTGCATCCCCAGCACACTCCCCTGGAGCCCCGACCTTCCCCTGGCCAAGTGCCCACCTCCCGCCAGCCCCCAAGCCCAGCCTCTCTCCCTAACTGTAGGGCCTCCGCCTCAAGGTGCCCCTCTCCACACTCTCCCCTCTCGCCTCCTGCCTTCCTCCACAGAAGCCTGAGGGCCATCTCTCTTCCTTCCGCTCAAAACATCAGACCTGATCCTACATCCCAGATCAACGTCCCTGTCCCCTTCCCCACTCCCACTGCCACCCCTGGCATTGCATCTTCTGTCTGCCCTGGGCAGGCCTTCCTCTGCAAAGAGCCCTGTGGCCCGTGCAGGCTCCTCGCTCCCCTCAGCCTAGCCAGCGCAGGATCCTGCCATTCCCAGGCCTCTGCTGGGCTCACACGCTGTCCTGCAATCCTTACAAGGCGCCCGGATCATTTCTGGACTGAGATGTGGAGGCCCCGTGACAATACCTGGGTTCCCATCCAGGTCTCAGCTCTGGCGGCGGCATGGTGATGGTGCCGGACACGCAACGGAGGCGGGGAACCAGGCCTCTCCCAGCTCTTGGCTCCGCCTGCCTCCGTCCCCTCCCCTCCTCTACAAGCCTCCTGGAGGCTGAGCAAATCAGACCCCAGCCTCGTGGATGCAACTCATGCCTCCTGCCCTGAGGCTTTTGTCCATCCGTCTGTCTGCCCCAAAGGCCCTTCTCCCAGACTCACCCCGCAAAGCATCCCGCCTGCGTCAGCTCCCTGGGGCAGGCACACAGCCGGCCTAACGCAGCTGAGTCTGGTACCAAGGTCTCTCTTTGGAGCCCCAGCTGCACTTGGTTTCCCTCTCGGATACATCTGTGCGCTTTTCCGATCCGTTTCCCACCGCAGCACAGGCCTGCGTGGCAGGAGCCCACAGATCTTGGCGTCCCCACGCCTTCCGCCCAGCACTGAGGAGAGCGCCTTGCACAGGCCTGAGAGGCAACAAATACATGCTGAACTGGGCGAGGTTGTAAGAGGCCATGGAGGAGGAGCTCGCCGAGAAAACACAAGAGTCATGAAATTATATGTCATTATCCCACCTCTACCCATGTTCTAAGAAATGCCCTGTGTGCACAGGGGCTCTCTGTGTCGTCTTCAGGTAGAAACTAACAACACTAGCAGATGAATGACCACGTTTTCACTCAACGACGACTGAATTTTTCACAATTACAGTCATTTATGAAAGAACGGGGCTGGTCATGAAGGTGTGAGCTCCCTGTCTCTACAAGGATTCAAGTTCAGTCCAAGTGGCCAGCGGCAGAGGTGCCTGGAGGACTCCTGGGCTGGAATGAGGGCGGGGTGGCTAGATTCAATGACTGGCTTCCGGATCCTTCGCAATTAGGGTTCTAAGGCGTCAGCTTCCTGCTGTCAGGACACCCACTGAGGAGGACAGGCATGTTCTGTCATGTTACAACGCCTGCAATCAGTTCCCTGAAACCTTACCCCATGTCACTCAGACAGACATTAACGTATCATGTAACCCTGAACTTGGGCAACAATAAAAAGTAAAAGAAGCTGCCTGGTTGAGCACTGACTTAGGAACCAGGAGGTCAGGGTTCCATTCCCAGTTAGGGCACACGATCCTCAGTAGGGGGCGTGCAAGAGGCAGCCTATCAACGATGCCCTCTCATCTCTCTTTCCCTCTCTCTTCGTCTCTCTGAAGTCAATAAAAATGTATTTTTTTTAAAGTATGTTGGCGTACATCCTCTGTAGTTACAGGTATTTATGTGGGAAAATACTAAAAAAAAGAAAAGATAAGCTAAGCTGAGATCATATTTTGTTTGGTAACTTTTAGCAAACAGTTCTGTGATACGAGATAAAAAGCAAAATGAGATACATTCAAGCAAAAGAAAGTCGGCACTGTCTTCTTTCCAAGCCACGACTTTGTCATCACAATTTCCAAAACCAGCTCCTCCTCTGAGACAGAGGTGGTCGCCGTGAGGATCCGAGAAAGCACGCCGCTGTGTCTGAGAGACGGGCAGACGCCAGCGCTCTCCGAGAGGGAGGGGGCATTCCACAGCCTCCATGCAGTTCACACGGTGACAGATGCTTCACGGGAAACTCTCCGGTGCACCTTTTCGTGTGTGTCACCCAAAAGCTTATCAGTCCGTCTCCCACCCAGATGGAAAGGCTGCACAGACAGGTAGAATCATGATACCACACTGAGTCATAATAATTACTACCGAGACCTAGAACTTTCTCTACTAGCAGCTCTGCCTGGCGGTGCTATGAATCAGTCAAGGTCCCCTTTGGATCACTCCCTGACACGCACTCCTTCCGCACCCCAATTCATGAAAATGTGGCCGATGGCCCAGATCAGTCTTCACGTAAACAATATAAGCAAACAGTAAAGAATAACAGGGCTCCAACCCAGTGGGGTTAAGCTTTGGGAAACTCACTCCGTGTGTTTCCAAGTGAATTTTTTTTAAGTGGAACTTCATGAGAACTTTACAGAAAAGTTACTGAAACTGAAATCACATTAAAAAAGTAAACCCTATACTTTGTCTCCATATAAATACTCAACACTGGGTTGAAACCTGAGCATGAATTTTGAGTTCTAGAAGAGCTCCAGTCTCGAAGAATGCCCAGCCCTTAGGACAGTACACAGAGGACAAGAGAGACCAAGAGCTCATGGGCTGGAGACCTGTCAGCTGCAGGTGCACAGACCATTGGTGGGCGCAGTGAGCATTGGGGTCAATAAAGCAGCCCCCGAATGGTAAGGCACAGGGCCTACGCTTGGCGGTCATTATCCATCCTTGGAAATTCACAGCAAACCTTAACCCATGGCTAAATTAACGTTTCTTAACAAAGCCCCTTCCCCCATTTCCTTTTGCACTGAGCCCTGCCGATGATGCAGCCCACATGGGGCTGATAAGAACATTCGACCCCCTGGGTCCAGCGAGGCCTGAAGCCAGCGTAAACCTGAGGCCTCCCAGATGTCTGGCGATAAACAGCCTCTTTTTCCTTTGCCAGTCTGTGTCTCCTTCACTTGCCACCAAAGCATGCTGCCTCACACAGACTCGGGGTCCACCCCTCTCCCACCACACCGCCCCGACACCCACTCCACCCGGCCGTGGCTGCCTCTGCGTTATCCTCAGTCAATCCATCTCCTCTCCAACATCATCTTAAGAGCCGCGGCTGATCCTCTGCCAGCTGCTGAGTCTGAATATCCCTCATAAATATACTAGCAGACGGTTCAACGTCCATCTTCTGTTTCCAAGACTCAACTAACTGACCCAACAAGGTCAGAAAGAAAGATTCATTCATTCGCTGATTCAAAAAATATGTATTGAGAGTTCGTACCATGCAGTAGGCACAGGAGAAATACAAGGAACCTTTTTGCACCTGACCGGCGTGGCTCAGTGGTTGAGCGTTGACCTATGAGCCGGGAGGTCACAGTTCGATTCCTAGTCAGGACACATACCAGGGTTGCAGGCTCGATCCACAGTGTGGGGCATACAGGAAGCAGAGGGTCAATGATTCTCTCTCTCTCGCTCCCTCCCTCCCTCCCTCCCTCTCCCTCTCCCTCTCCCTCTCCCTTTCCCTCTCCCTCTCCCTCTCCCTTTCCCTCTCCCTCTCCCTCTCCCTCTCCCTCTTCTTTCCTCTCTGAAATCAATAAATTTTCCTAAAGAACCTTTTACACCTGCAGTTGATAGCAGAAACCACCTCAGAAAGCCTCCAATGAGCTACGTCCTTCCTTCAGAAACAGGAGGGCTGTCAGCTCCACAGAGCAGCGTCTTAAGCGTCTTCTTGGCCCACAGCAAAGTGCCTTCCACAGAGCGGGCACCTCGTCAGAAGTTAGGGAAGTGAAATGACATACACATAGGTAACCCAGCTATAAAAACGGTAGCATTTTTCTAGGTGCTTGCCCACACTGAGTTAGTGAGAACTAAAGCTTTGTAACACATTTTCTCACACCAGAGCACCACTGTCTGACTGAAGCCCTGTCTGCGTGGTATTTAAACACCTGGAGGCCTCCTCAAAGTGAAATGCAGCCCTGGCCAGGCGGCTCCGTTTCTTAAAGTACTGTCTCATGCACCAAAGGGCTGTGGGTTCAATTCCAGGTCAGGGCACATACCTAGGTTGCAGGTTCAATTCTCAGTTGGGGAGTACACAGGAGGTAACCAATCAATGTTTCTCTCTCCCTTCCTCTTCTTAAAACTCAATAAAAACATTGCTTCGGGTGAGAATTTAAAAAAAATATAACATGCAGCCATTTGGAAATTGCTATTTACTTACATTGGGGGGGAAAACACAATATTTACTTTTACCAAGGTGGACGTAGTAACACAATAGCTGGTTATTTAAACAAGCTCCCCCACAAAAAAAAAAAAAAAAAAAAAAAAAAAAAAAAAAAAAAAAAAATTTATTTCTATTTGGAGAGGAATAGACATTTTTAAAAGACCTAATATTTCTTCAGTACTCAGGTAAAAAAGGTACATAATGGTTGCAGAGGTGTGAGCACCACACCTTGCCACCTGCAGCTTGCATGAATTTGAAGAAGTGCGATCTGAGCATCTTCCCTGTGAGAGAACAGGAGAGGACCGGGAAGGCCCACAGGTACCAGACTCACATTCACCGGGTGGCAGGATGGCTCCCCTGGTCCCCTCCGTCAGCGTGCCACAGGGAACAGGCGGGAACAGGCACGCTGCACCTGCTCAGAATGCGAGCTTCCCGTCGGGGGACTGCAGAGCCGCCCCGTCCCATCGGGAAGGGGGAGAAAGCTCAGCTCCTAGTCCCCAAGGCTTGGAGCCCCAAGGAGCCCATTTCCCTGCACGCTGCTTCCCTCTGCCCATGAACAAGGCGGGGAGGGGGAGGGAGGTGGAAAGAGAGGAGACGGATTGGGCCCGAGCAGCACTTCTCAAACTCTAGCTGCCAGAGGGCTTGTGACCACAGAGTGCTGGGCCCGGGCCCAGTGTCTGACGGGATGTCTAAGGTCAGGCCCAGGAATGTGCATTTCGAACGAGCCCCTGGTCCCAGGACCACACCTGGGCCTGGGACATGCCGCTCAGGCAGGCTGCGTTACAGGGCCAAACGGGCCACTTCAACACTCAAAACGGAGCGTGAAAAGCCGCTGCCCGAGAAGGTTCCCTAATATTCGTTCTCTCCTGACAAAGGGAGCTGGTTAACGACGTAATCTCGGTCGGTCCGCGGAGTCAAATGAACTTCAGCTGGCCTCTCCCTCGGAAACAACCGCGGCTTGTAATGCGTAGGAACCAAGCGAACCCACTGAGGGTCCATTGTGTGCCCAGACGTGCTGTGCAGGCCAGCTCTCTGGTGGGTAAACTGGAAAACAAAAGCGGGTCCCTGCCTTTCATTTACTAATAATCTGTATTATTTCACCGCCGGTCGCTCAGATACTCTGGTCTCGCTTAACCGTTTCACATCCTCTGTAAGAAACGGATCTCTGCAGCTGAAACTGGTTTGGCTCAGTGGATAGAGCGTCGGCCTGTGGACTGAAGGGTCCCGGGTTTGATTCTGAACAGGGGCATGTACCTTGTTTGCGGGCACATCCCCAGTAGGGGGTGTGCAAGAGGCAGCTGATCGATGACTCTCTCTCATCGATGTTTCTAACATCTCTCTCCCTTCCTCTCTGTAAAAAAATCAATAAAATATATATATTTTTTTTAAAGAAACAGATCTCTCCAGTAAAAGAGGTTTCTCGTCTTTGCCTGCACTCTGCTTTTAGGAGAATGATACACATCGCAGTGGAGACATGGGGGAGGTTAAAGGGAGATTTATAGGTGTTTTTGCTTATTTTCAAACCCACTTCCAGAAGGTGCCCCCAAGAAACCATATCCTATCGGTGAACAGGACAATCAGTAAAGGCCTGAGACATGAGATCTGTAATCCTCACCATCCCACGGACACACACGAAGGGGTCTACGGTTCCAGACCAGACACGTAGCCAGCACGTTTCAGAGAAAATTTTCACCCACTGAAAAACCGCTCAGGAAACAGCCAGAAAAACTTCGCTGGTCACATCACCCCGATGCTTAGATGGCACTTTGGGGGAAGCTTTCTCGTGAACCACGTTTTATTTAATATTTACTACAGCGTGGGAGGCTAGCCAGCGGGTACCCCGTTACACACACACACACACACACACACACACACACACACACACACGGGAACAGAATCGCCCGGAGATGGTGAGTGGCTGCCAAGGCGGCCAGCAGGTGGCCAGACTATGACAATAATTTGTTGTAGTCCTGAGCACTTCACTGTTTTATTTGGAGTTTTTCTCATCCATAAAAAAAATAGCAATAAAAGTGATTGAATGGATTTTCTATCTGAGACATTCTTTTTTCTAGGCCTCCAAAGAAGTGCTGGAAAATACCAATTCCTCCATCATAAATCCACTTGCATTACCAAGCCCCCTTTATTGTCTTATTTATGGCCTTATATCACCTACAAGACTGACCAGGGGCCCTGCTCTGTCTCCCTCCTCACTCCAGTCCTACCTGCAAACCAGTAACGCTCACTCCTGGCCCCTGCACGGGACCCGTTCCCACCCCGAGCCTCTGTGCCAGCTCTCCTCCTGGCCTAAAAGCCTCTTCCTCCAGACCCCTTCGTGTCACACAGGCCTCATGTCCCTTCCCTACAGACACCGTCCCTGATGCTCCCTCCCCCCGCCCCATCCCTCCCTAACCTGTCATCTGATTCATTTTCTTCAACGCCTAACACTCCGTGTGCCCAAACCTAGTACACAGGGGCTCGGTGAAAATGCAGCAAATAATCCCATCCATCTATCCATTCATCCCACCAAGTCTATGTGCACTTGCCAGACACTGAGGGTAAAAGATGGCTGAGTGTACACCCCACTAGCACAGAGCTCACATGCAAGCTGGGACGCCAAACACACACACACAGACACACACCGTGACACATGTGAACAGTGTTAGGAGGGAAGAGGAGCCACAAGAATGACTTGAATGAGGCTGAGTAATGAATGGTGCTGGCCGGTCCATCTTATTTAGATTCTGAAATGTCTGAGACGAATTCATTAGTTGAGCTGCTTGAAACATCCCGGTTAATGGCAAAGGCAGAAAAGTGCCCCACTCTTGAATCAATGTAGCCAATAATTAGTTAAGGCGAGGTGGTATGTCTTAGCTGGTTTAAATAGCTTTTACCATGAAACTTACTTTGAAGGTTTTCATTATTAACTAGCCACTTGATGTGGTGTTAAAATACTTATGGGTGAAAGGCTGGAGACTCTACTTTTTAAAATATATTTCATTGATTTTTTTTTTTTTTTTTTTTTTTTTTACAGAGAGGAGGGGTGAGGGAGAGTTAAAAACATCGATGAGAGAGAAACATCGATCAGCTGCCTCCTGCACACTCCCCACTGGGGATGTGCCCATAACCAAGGTACATGCCCTTGACCGGAATCAAACCTGGGACCCTTGAGTCCGCAGGCCGACGCTCTATCCACTGAGCCAAACTGGTTAGGGCTACTTTTAATTTATCATAACAATGATAAAATTAAGTTCCTGCAAGATTGCAAGTGAGATTGGAATTGTTTGGCAAACCTACAAGAAATACAGACTTTTTTTAAGTACCGGTATACAAAGTCAAAAGAGCCTTATTATTGTATTTTCCTTATTTTGTTTCCTTATTTCCCTCCAGTGCCTTTTTACTAGTTACATTCTCTCTCCTCCCTCCCTTAATTTATTTCCAAAACACCTCTGATGGTGCCACTGTGTCCTCACTTCTGAATAACTGGTTTCACCCGGTCAGAAAAGTTGACCACATCAACTGGTGACCCCCCCCTTCCACTGGTCTTCCCATCCGTCAACCAAATCCATCTCGCCTCAGGCCCAGCAGAGCCGAAGGAAGGCACGTAGTCAAAAGCCAGCCCCTCCATCTCCTAATTCACAAAACACAACATTTCGCAAACTGTTTACTTACATCCCTGCCAACAATATTACTCAAATGCGGTGGAGTGGAAAAGCCACGGGGAATGGTGCAGTTGGCCAAGAGCAGCATTTGAGGATCTGAAATTACAGGGGGTTCGGGGGGGGGGGGGGGGGAATCATACCACATTCATTTCACTCCGGCCCAAATCTCTCTCAGAGGATGGTGAGCGGAGAGAGTCTAAAACTGGCAGGAAGAAAGGGAAAGCTGTCTGACAGCCAGGGCCATGCCCGGGGAAGAGCGGGAGGAAGGTGCTGTGCCCCCTGAGAAGCTGTCAGAACCGCAGAGTCTGCTGGGCAGGGAGAGCCGCCCGGAGAAAAGAGGGGGAAGAAAAACCACGTGGAAGTGACCGCCAAAAGGTGAGGTCAACGAAGGGAGCAGAATTCTTCACGTAGGACTTAGGGGACGGTGTTTACCAAACACAACAGAATCGGGCGTGCTCGTTCAGTTCGACTTTAGTCCATTCAGGTCCCCGCTGGACCATGGCAGGGAGCCTGATACTTAAAATGACCCGAAGAAAATGCTGCTGCCAGGAGGCCCCCGCTGATGGGAGGCAGGTGCCTCTCCCACCTGGTCCTACTCGGGCCAAATCAGAGTGAAATCCGAGGGGGGGGGGGGGGCCTGGAGGAGAGAGCACCATGGTTTTCCCCCAGGGGATCCAAGAAACTCAACGTGGGGTGTGTAGAAGGCTGGGGCACCCAGGAGGGGGGGGGGGGGGCTGAGCAGAATGGGAGCCCCTGAGAGTTCAAATATCACTGGGTACCTCCTCTATAGTACTTCATGGGGGACCCCAACAAGCCTCTGAATCACAGGACAGGGAGCTGTTCCCGTGCTGTGAGTGGGGTCACCTGGCCTGGCCCCAGGTCTCGCAGCCCAGTGGGCCGTGCCTCCCAGAAATGCCCCATCCCGCCTACTAAGGCAGGCAAATGACTAGGTGCGCGCGGGCATAAACAGATAAACACAGCCGTGGTGCCTTTTTCCGTAAGTACCAAAACAACCAATTTGTGCCACACCAACCAATTATGGGCTATTTTCTCTCCACCGACAAGACAGGAAGCGTCATTAGTGAAGCACGCAGTTAGAGCGAGATAAGACCCTGGTCTCCCCTTTATCTATAAATCACGGTGCTTAATTACCACCTCCGGGAACTTTTAAAAACACGGCCCTGTTGAACCTATTATTTTCTGGTTTTTTGTGGACTTGAAATATCTCGTAATTAAAAATAGAATGTTCAGTGGAAAAAAACCACTCCGTGTGTTCCAAAGCGCTCCAGCCTTTGTAAAAGCCATTTATTTAAGCTCATACCTATCGCTGACCATTTTGAAATTTTCCAGCTCTTGTAAAAACATATTTATCATACACTCAACTAAATAAAGAACAAGTGGAGGAAATAACCTGATATTATGCTACAATCTCCGTATCTACTATTCTTTTTTAAAAATATATATATATTTTATTGATTTTTCATAGAGAGGAAGGGAGAGGGATAGAGAGTTAGAAACATCGATGAGAGAGAATCATCCATCAGCTGCCTCTTGCACACCCCTTACTGTGGATGTGCCCGCAACCAAGGTACATGCCCTTGACCGGAATCGAACCCAGGACCTTTCAGTCCACAGGCCGACGCTCTATCCACTGAGCCAAACCGGTTTCGGCCGTATCTACTATTCTAAAGTGAGCTGAACTGATACTGAGAGGACCCCGGCCGTGAGAAGTGCCTGAGATGCTAAGTGTTTGGCTTGGCCCTTTAAGTTCCCAAATGAAGGGTCCCAAATATTGCCCAGCAGCAGGTTCCTACTGAATCAGCTTCCCAAAATGGGGGTCACCCTCAGCAGCATCACCGGGTGCTGGTGAGAAGCCCCGGAGACTCTGACTCCATCCAGCACTTGAACAAACGCCTGCCATGACCAACCAGCTGCACATTCACGGTGAAGAACCACCCACCTAGAACCTCTTAAAACAGACCAAGCCATGTGGCCAGAGTCATAACCAAAATCGAGGTACAGCCAGTTCCCCGCCAGAGCAGCCAGGGCGCCTGCGTTGGGGAAGAAGCCGAGCGAGTCCACAGCCGCAGCCTGTGTGGGAGGGACCCCCCAGAGTCTGGGCCCACCCGTCCGTAGGCTGCTGCCGGGGAAATGCCAAGTGCCCCAGCGGTGACCCACCTCCAAGGACCCCACCGCTCAAGTCCAAGTGCCCAGAATCTATGGGCTTGTGTTAGGAGTTGAATTGTGTCCTCAAAAAAGAAGGTACGTTGGGAGTCTTGACGCCCTGTACCTTCGTACGTGACCTTAGCTGAACCTTATTTGGACACAGGATCATCACCCTTCCTCTCTGGGATCCGGTTACAATGAGGCCATTAGGAGGAACCCTAATTCAGTATGACAGGTGTCTTTATAGAAAAGGGAACGTGTGGCCAAAACCGGTTTGGCTCAGTGGACAGAGCGTCGGCCTGCGGACTCAAAGGTCTCGGGTTCGATTCCGGTCAAGGGCATGTACCTTGGTTGTGAGCACATCCCCAGTGGGGGGTGTGCAGGAGGCAGCTGATCGATGTTTCTCTCTCATTGATGTTTCTAACTCTCTATCCCTCTCCCTTCCTCTCTGCAAAAATAAATAAATAAATTAAATATATTCAACAAAAAAAAGAAGACCAAGACCTCAAGAGAGACTATGGCAGCACTAGACGTCCAGGCAGGCGAGGGCGGTGGAAGGAACCAGGAACCAAGAGCCACAGGCCTGGGGTGGGGTGTGAGCTCTGCCTCCTCTTTGGAAAGGGGGTGCTAAGTCATACCGACCCCCACGGCGTGTGCAGAGGAAGAAAATGAAAGCAAGGCACACGCCACCCTCACCCCCTCAGGGCCCCCTCCGCCAATGCTCTCGCCCTGGCCGGTGGGCGCTGAGAGAGCGGAGACACGGCCCTAGCCCTCGGTCTCGCCCCGTCCATTGCTAGGAAGGCCTTGGAAGCAAACTCTGCATTTTTAGGAAAATTTCATCCGAGCTCCCAAACATGTTTGGGTATGTTTGGGATATCCAAGACAACAAATGACAGGGTCAAAAAACAGCAAGCTCCTGCGGTTGCCAAATCAGGCTTCCTCGGGGCCCAGGGCTTGTTGGGAAGAGACATGTGGACTTGCAGGTCAGACCGGGCGGACGGCGGGAAGTGTGTCCAGGCGGCCCCGGGGCCAGGGGAGGGCTTGCCTGCGAAGGTCTCAGTACTATCGCAACCCGGGATTTATGGCTCCTCAATGTTTGTTTTCACTAGCGTGGAGAGCACATAGTTGACCCGGTGTGAACTTGACCTCTGGGTCCCTCCTCCCTTCGCCAGGCTGTCTGTGATTCTCCAGCCGGGCCTCCCACCCGGCTCCCAGCAGTGGCCATGGCAAACCTCACTGCAGACCTACGGGCAGAGTGGCCGTCGATGGCCATAGCAGGCACACGAAAAAAATGTGTATTCGCTCTGGGCCTGGCTCCCGAGCTCCGCTAGCACAAGCCTGAGCCAAAAGGGCCAGGAGACAGCCTGGGGGTCCCCTGGGTCCCCCGGAACCCAGCCTCATCGCACCCTCCCGGCCGATGCCTTCGGCTGCAGCATCGCTGAGCCCCGAGGGCCCACAGACCCGTCCCTCTGCGTCTAAAGGAGGAGCATGTCTAGGTTTGGGCTTCCTCTTTCCAAAGCGGCGTGGGCTGGACGCCAATGGAAAAGCAATGGAATATCGATCTTTCTATTTCTCGCCGAGGAGAGAACAAGTCACTTGCTGTGCACGAGCGAAGTGAGCAAAAACAGACCCTGTCCTCCCTACAGCTGGCTGCGTTTCTCCTCTATTCATAGAACGTGGTGCAGGGTGAAGGCGAAACAGACCTTCTGTGAAGTAAATGAAAGAACCATCCGTGCCTTTGCCGAGGGCCTGCCATGGGCCGGGCCCTCCGCCACCTTCCCCCTCCCGCCCCCCCTCCTCCTGCCAGCCCGGCCTCACCCCTGTCTCCCCTCTATCCTTTGTGGTGTCCATTCCCACGGCCAGTCTTCTCTTTACAGCCAAGCCCACTGGCAATGTCTCTCTCTGGCCCACATTTACCCTGAAAAGGAGACAGACAAATTGAAAGAACCCTAATAGGCGGTGGGTTCCATTTGGACAGAGGGGGGAGAAATGGGGAAAAAATGGAGAGAGGCAAAAACATAAATGCTCCACCCAAAAGACAGAGTTTCTACGCTGCAAAGCCCTCCTCACAACGGTAACGCTCTGGAAAGAGGAAAAATGTGGCACTATCTCTTTTACCCAAAACCGATACCGTTATCAGCAGTCACTTCCTATTAATAACTAGAACGCCGTATCCGGTGCTGCGATTTCCACTTCTGGGGCTCCACGCACAAAGGGCGTCTGGGACGCCACCATCAGCATGCAATCGGGCGTCCCTCCGGAGAGCCTGGGCAGCTCTGACCCCCGGGGCCGCTTCTGTGGGCACGCACATCCATGCTTGGCCCCTGTGGGCCTGCCGCCTGCTTGTGTCCCCTCTCTCTCTCCGATCGGAGACTGAAGGGTCACTACATCTCCAGCCTGTGGTCCATTTCAATTCGGTCTCAACCAACTACAAACGATCCTGGGGCACCTTATTTTCTTCACTGGATTAAGCAAAGGAAACAACATAAACACATCCTACTTCTGAGGCAGAAATACTGTTTTACATCCATTGGCTCTGACCGGGAATTCTTTAATGGAAGCCTTTCAATTATCCTCAAAACACAGTGACAAGGAGGAGGCGTCATGGGTGATACACTGAGTGAGCACACGCACCGTATGATTGCTCTAATAAGGAGGAACTTCGTGTGGGCATGCCATTGGGGTTTTGGGGGTGTGTATGTGTGTGTGTGTGTGTGTGTGTGTGTGTTGTATTTTAAGTGTAATAAATCACACCCAAGTGTACCTGTTCAATCTCAGCATAACAAATGAGAGAGGAAGGAGACCACAAGTCAGCTTCTGTTGCAATCTTAATGCCACTAGTATTTCCTGAAGCCATTAGAGTCACAAAAACTGGTGTCAGGATTTTTTCCATTCAATCTATGAATACCTCAGGGGAGTGTTTTCCCCCTCAGCAAGCTCCTGCACAGCAGACCTAAACACAGAAATAATCTAACAGTTAGCCTCTTTTAGAGCTCGTTCTGGTGGGCAGAGCAACCCAAAGTACTTTATTTCTTTTGTCTTGCTAATCAAAGCCAGAAAAGAGCGGAATGACTGGCTTTTTCTTTTGTTCTTTTTTTTTTTTTCTTCCATCTTTATTGAGGTATAATTGACAAATAAAATATTGCATGTGTTTAAGGTGTATGCCATTGTTTTGATATGTTGTGAAATAATCACCACAATTAAGCTAATTAACATACTCATCACCTCACAGATTTAGCCTGTCTTTCTTGTGGTAAGAACTCTCTAAGACCTACCCTCTGGGCAAATTCCAGGTCTACGCCACAGTACTGTCAACTGTTGTCACCTTGCTGGGCATTGGATCCCCAGAACTTACTCACAGTCCCCATTTACTCACCCCCCCCCCAACCCTAAATTACTCTAAAGAGAAAAGCATGGCAAGGGCGAGTGCTGGGAAACTCACACAGGAATGGAGAGAGAGAACCAAGTCAGAGAGACGTGAGACAGGATTGACTTGGCTTGACCCAATAATAAACTCTGAGAATCCTTCTGGTCTCATCAAGGGTTTCACATCCATCCTCTTTCACCTCCGTCCCTACTATAATCCTACAGAGCAGGCACGTTTGGGGCAGTCGTTTCAGGCTGGGAAACTGGGTTAGAGAGGTCAAATGAGTTCCCCAAGGCTAGTGAAGGCCTGAGGTTCTGAACTCAGTCTTCTTCTAAAGCAGTGGTCGGCAGACTCATTAGTCCACAGAGCCAAATATCAACAGGACAACGATTGAAATTCCTTTGGAGAGCCAAATTTTTTAAACTTAACCCTTTGCACTCCGAACCATTCTGGACATTGGCTACCAGCTACTCGACGCAACTTTGCGGCGGAAACGTGCGTTGAATTAACTCAATTCCCCGTAATCACTAATAAACTGCAATGTCCCACCTGAGAGAGGACATCCGAGTGATATGCTAGAATTCCGATGTCCCCTGAGAGGGGACAGCGGAGTGCAAAGGGTTAAACTTCTTCTAACGCCACTTCTTCAAAAAAATGGTCTCGCCCAGGCTGTGGTATTTTGTGGAAGAGCCACACTCAAGGGGCCAAAGAGCCGCATGTGGCTCGGGAGCCGCAGTTTGCCGACCACCGTTCTAAACCAAGGGTTTTTCCTAGCGACACAAGCTTCCAGCATCAGTGTCACCCCTGCAGTCCCATCTGAAAGCAAAAGGCTCCTTCATCTTGCCGGCAATGCGAGACACACACAAAGCAAGTCCCCCGCTGAAACAGATACATCACTTTGGATGGAGCGCTGACCTACCCCAGGATCGTTTTTAAAGACAATCATTTCTGGGAGGACTTGTGGTCTAGGTTTCTAGCAGTTGGGCCTGAGTTAACTTGTCAGGTTGGGCGGGAAGGATCATCTTTTGAGGGAAAGTGATGTTGCGTTGCTTAGACACCAGCGCTACGTTCCAGGATCTGGAAGGATAACGTGGGCCAACGGCCAGAAGCATTTGCTGTTGGTTTTGTTGATACTGCGTTAGTGGAGCGACTTCCTCTGAAAGCCTGCAGGGACTGTTCAACCCCAGCTTCTCAGAGACACACCCCTGCCCTCTTGTCTCTCCCCTGGAGAAACAGAAAGCCGTGCGGCGGTTCCTCAAGGTCTGGATGTTCTCCTTCTACAGCATCTTTGGGCCTTCTAGAATGTCTTCAGGCCCCCGAATCCTCAGACAACCTGAGAAGGGGAGACTACTTCTTGTCTGAGGATGGGGGGACCTACAGACATTAAGAGAGGGCACTTAACTGCAACATTTGCCAAGTAAATGTCTCAAAGCCTTGATGCATTCTCTCCAACGAGCGGCCCCCACCGTCACCTCTGAAATCCTGCTCTGTATTTTTCATCTTTACACAGTAATACCCCACCGCCACGGTGCTCTCATGGGTGGGTTGTCTCCGTTTTTTTTTAGGCAACCACGTCACATCAGGTTTTGCGCAGGAGTTACGGAAGGGAGTCAAGAGTGTGTAAATGCGACCTGAGCAACTGTAAATTCGGGAGAACACTGATGCGCCACTGTTCAGTGCAATCTGAGAAGTGACAGGTTATGACCTAATCTCAAATGCCTGCAACCCTGAGCATTTCTAATCTCCTGGGTTAAGCTCAATCAGTGAGTTCACATGTGCCACTACCCCTTGATCACAGCCAAATCCTAACCCACCTGGACACTCCCTTTTACAAAACTGAAGCCACCGTGCCCAAGGCCTCCTGCGACTTTCAAGGGCGGAAGGCGTTTTTCAGCAAACAAGCTCACCAGGATGACTGGACTTGGATGTTTAAAACCTCATCCACCGGTGTTTTTAAATCCAAACCGTACACAAGACAAACTGCTAAATCTGGCTTGTTACGCTGAATACTAACAAGCAGCTGTAACTTTGGATAATTCCAGTCCACATGGTTATGGCTCAAGCGCTCTGAAGAGAACACCCAAGAACGCTTAACTTTTTCTGAGTGGAAGTGAAAATTTACCTCCAATGAACACGAGATAGGAGCAACTTGTCAAGAGGAGCCTCAAAATATGCTTCACCTTAATCCTCAACTTTGTGATGCATCGGAGAAGTATTTCCAGATCTAAATGCATCCTTAATCTATTCATCTAAAACACCGCTAAGCATGAGTATTAACTGCAGGAAACCCCACCCATCAGACAGCCAGGCCTCAAGGATTCTGGTGGCTGTCTTCAGAAAGCTTTAAAAACTACTGATGCTTTGCCCAGATGGTGTGGCTCAATGGTTGAGTATTGACCTATGAACCAGGAGGTCATAGTTGGATTCCTGGTCAGGGCATATGCCCAGGTTGTGGGCTCGATCCCCAGTGTGGGGGGTGCAGGAGGCAGCTGATCAATGATTCTCTCTCATCATTGATGTTTCTATCTCTCTCTCCCTCTCCCTTCCTCTCTGAAATAAATAAAAAAAATTTTAACTACTGCTGTTTTATTCTAAAATAAGGCCCTCTTCTTCCCATTCCCCTCCCACCATCCTCTTAAGCAGGGGTCTTCAAACTACAGCCCACGGGCCACATGCGGCCCGCAGAGGAGTCTGATCCAGCCCGCCAGGTTTTTTGGGCAGTGAGCGCAGCCGAGGTGTTACAGTAGGAATTAGTAGTTCATATAGTCCGGCCCTCCAGCTCTCTGAGGGACCGTGATCTGGCCCCCACTTTAAAAAGTTTGAGGACCCCTGCTCTTAAGGAATGTTTTTCACTTGTTGACATCCAGGACTCCATGAATTGTATTGCACCTGCCACAGGGCACATCCTCCTAGCAGTGTTTCCCAAACTTCTCTCATGATGAGAGTCACCTGGTGGAGTTGTTAAAATACAGATTCCTGAATCCCAACTAAGAAGTGCTAAACTAGAATTTTTGGGAGCATATAGGTAAAACTGTATACTTAACTAGTGCTCTAAGCCAGTGTTTCCCAACCTTCTCTCATGATGAGAATCACCTGGTGGAGTTGTTAAAACACAGATTCCTGAATCCCAACTAAGAAGTGCTAAACTAGAATTTTTGGGAACATATAGGTAAAATTGTATACTTAACTAGTGCTCTAAGACAGATTTTATATACAGAGCACTAAGTTAGGTATGCAATTTTACCTATATGTTCCCAAAAATTCTAGTTTAGCACTTCTTAGTTGGGATTCAGGAATCTGTGTTTTAACAACTCCACCAGGTGATTCTCATCATGAGAGAAGGTTGGGAAACACTGCTCTAGCTAACAGCTCCACCAGGTGAGTCTCATCAGGAGAGAAGTTTGGGAAACACTGTCCTACTGGAATGTTTTGCTTAACTCCCCACTCACAGGTGTGACGGAGTGGTTAGCACCTGAGCTGGATGCAGAGGCGTCCTGGCTGCGTGGTTCTGGACAACAGTCTGCTGCTGGCAGTGATACCAACCAGCGTCACCAGGGCCCAGCCCTTCCCGGATGGTAACGAAGGCTGCAGATAATGGGGTGGATTGTCCTCCAGACACCGAGGTATCCAGGACAGCACCGGCCCCTTTCCCGTGCCCTCCCTCCCCTCTTCCGATTGCCCAGTGAGAACAGCCCCTCTCCGCCTACCCTGCAGGGCCGCAGTGAGCAGGGAGACTTACGTTTGGTGCACCTCTGGGAGCCAGGGGCCTTACTCCAGCCTTGGCAGCACTGCCCTCCACAGACATTGACCCTGAAACAAAGCAAGATTCCTGTGAACCCAACCTTCCCGGGGGGTTCCCACAAGCCCAGCATCCTGCTCCCCTATTCCTCTGGCTAGTATCAGGACCGGGTGGGAGAACCAAGAAGCCAGCATGCCCTGGGGCTAGGCAGGAGACCGAGGAGTTTCTTTAACCCCCCAAAACAGAGCCAAAGGTATTTTATGTGTTACCTGCACCCCACATTTTAAACTGCACCTGAGCTTCAGAGAAAAGTGTCCAAACCAGGAGGAGGGGTGAGATCACAATGCTTGGAACCACCCTCGAAGAAAAAAACGCCCAATAATTAAAACCAGTCTCCTCCACCCACCCCCATCTGCGATGCATGGCGAGGGGGGCCGGGAGAAAGCTTAAGAGCCCCCCCAAGAACAGAAACTTTGCAACAGAACCTTGTCAGTGCTGAGACACAGGTGCAGAGAGATCCAAGCCCAGGATTTCTAGGATGCTGATCATTTCTAGACTACAGGACAGGAACCAACACTTTTCTCATTTTTTTTTTCATTAGCGAGAAGAAAACATCCAAACTGTGTTGCAAGAAGTTGTGCTGATGCTGAGGGACCGGGCTGTTGTGGTGACTTCATGTGGACGCCCAGCCCCTAGGAGTAGCCGGGTTCCCTCTCGTGCACACACGAGGTTACGCCCCAGGCAGCAATGCCTTTTGTGTTTCCCCGCAGCTCGGTCACAATGCACTGGGGGTTTATCGGGGTGCAGTTCCCGGGCTCCCCAGCTCCACGCTCCCGGGCAGGCGGGGGCCAGCGGAGGGCAGAGAGCGGACCCGCCGTGCACGGCGCCCCGAGTGGCCCTGACCCCGGCCGGTCCCGCGTGGGAGGGAGGGATGGACGGAGGGAGGGGTGCATGCTTACCCCTGCAGCTGCTGCTTCTGCTGGACCTTGAGCCTCGAGCCCCCGCCGCTCTGCGCCTCCTGCGCCCCCTTGGCCCGCACGGCCGGCCGGCCTTGCTTGGCGAACGGGGCGGCCGCCGGGTGCCCGCCGGACTGGGGGTGCAGCTGCCCGCCGGGGCCCCCGGGCCGCGCCGGCTCCCGCGGCGGCTGCGGCGGCGGCGGCTGGAGCCCCTGGAGCCCCTGCAGGGCCCCGCCGGGCTGGCTGGTGCGCCGGGTGCGCTCGGAGGGGCCGCCCGGGGCGCCCGCGGAGCTGCGGCTGTACCCGGCGTTGAGCGCGACGTTGAAGGTCCGCGGGCGCGGGGGGCCGCCCAGGGGCACGCCCGCCGCCAGGCCGGGGCCCGGGCGCACCACGTAGGTGATCCTCCGCACCCGGCCGTGCGCGCCCGTGGCCAGCAGCGCCGCGCACAGCAGGAGCCCCCAGCGCAGCCAGCACCCCGCCATCGCGGCGCCCGGCCCCCGCCCCGGGGCGGCCGCCCGCGCTCCGCTCCCGCCGCCGCCGACAGCCGCGGGGAGCCCGGCCGGCGGGAGGAGGCACCGGCGCGGTGACCGGAGAGGAAGTGCCGCGGGCGCCGAGCAGCCGGACCGGAGAGCGGAGAGCGGAGATCAGAGATCCGAGGGGAGGGTGGGCGTGGGGGTGGGGAGCCGGGCGGGAGGGGCGCGGGCGGCGGGCTGCGCCGGGTGGGGGTCCCGGCCGAGCGCGGGGCAGGGGGCGCCGCCGGGGAGCAGAGCGGGCGCGGGCGCGGGACGGGCGGCGGCGGCGGCCCCGCTGCAAAGTGCTGCCGGAGTTTCTCCGCGCGGAGCCCGGTCCGCCCGGCAGCCAACCCCGGTCTGCGGCAGACGTGACGTCAGGCAGCGGCCCTAATTGGGGAGCGCGTGCAGGAGCCCGGGACGCCGCACCCCCGCATCCCCGCGGGCCGGGCCGGGGTCCCCCTCCCGGGGAAGGACAAAGGACCCCCCCCCCCAAAGTGCCTGATCGGCCTTGCCTTGGGGCGCCCCACGGGCGTGCTTGGATACGTTTGGGAGGCATTCCCCGGCATTCTCCTACGGGTGTTTGCTCGGATACCTGCAGCGGGGCGTGGATGGAAATGCCAGAGAGGGGTCCCCCCGAAAGGACGGCTCGGGGTGCGCCTATCTGCCGATCCGAGAGCGTTTGGGCGGCTGCTGGGGGGTAGGGAGCTCCTCCGCGAGCCCGGCTCGGGGTCCGCAGCTCCTGGTACCCCGCTCCTCGCTCGGCCCTGCAGGAGCGCGGCGAGACCAGCAGGGGGCGCCCGCGGAGACTGGGAAGCCCGCGGCGATGCAAATTCACCCCAAGGCAGGCAGCCCTGCACTCCCGGTGAAAAGGCCTTCGGATGGAAATACTAAGTTTGGGGATTCATGACACCCCCCAAGCCATGATTAGTATTTTTTTTAAAGTCAGATCAGTTCCCTAGGGCTCTATCGGGAAGGAAAGAACCGCTCCCTAGCAATGCCCCCCGCAATCACATGAAGGGAGATGCAGAATGTTCCCGAGTAGAGAGTCAACAGGGGTCACAGGGCTCTCTAGGGAAAACCATGACATCATGGCGTATTTACTTCTGGCATTTGAATGGAAAAGAATGTCTCCAGCAGGACGATTCAGCTTAATCACATGAATGCAATAGAAAGCCCGTGGTTATGGCAGTCTTCTTTTAAAAAGCCATCTAACTAAGAATAATAGTGTGCAAGGCTTTGGGGGTTCTTGTTCATATTTATTTGTGGCTTCGTGTTGTGTTGTCTGTCTGCATTGGCCAGTAGACAATTAGGAGCAGGTGTAGCGGCTCAAAAAGAATTAATGGAAATAACTTTTAAATTGAAGAAACGTAATCCACTAATCCTGCGTGGAAGGAAGACCTCCGGTATTTGATTTGGCGGGAAAAGGCCTTCGTCCATCTCCTGAAACCCCAGTCTCATGTGAGAACACTCCCTGAGAGCCACTGTCCCAGAGTAGCAGCCTTGTGCGTGAGGGAGAGCCCTGTGTGCAGGGCTCACGCTGCAGTGGATTAGCTGTAAGACCACAGGCAGCTCACTTCTCTGAACTTCAACTTCCTCCTCCACAACCCGAGCTGGATTCAGAGTTCCTTCCAGCCCTCACAGGGTCGGTGAGGTCACTCCAGGTCAGCCTCTGCGCAAAAGGCAACCAGCGGAGAAGATGGGGAAGAAATCACCCAATGAACTCATGTGCTTATGTGCATAATCCATGGACACAGATGGTAGGGTGGTGAGAGCTTGGGGATTGGGGGGAAGGAGGATTGGAAAGGGCTATGAGGGGTAGGGAAAGATTCATATGTAATGCTTTCAACAATAAAGATTTATTTAAAAGGGGGGGGGGGCTTCAAAAAGCCATACTGTAGGAAGGACACACAGCCAAGCTAATGCCTATCCGAGCAACCACTGTGCTGGGGAGCACAGAGGCTGACCCTGATACCACATCTCCCAGGGCACAGCCCCTTTGTCCTGTCTGGCAAGATCTAAAGAAACGAGAGCTTTATACAAAGATAAACAACAGCCTTGGCTGGTTTGGTTCAGTGGATAGAGCATCAGCCTGTGGACTGAAAGGTCCCAGGTTTGATTCCGGTCAAGGGCACATGCCTGGGTTGTGGGCTTGATCCCCATTGGGGGATGTGCAGAAGGCGGCCAATCAGTGATTCTCTCTCATCATTGATGTTTCTATCTTTCTTTCCCTCTCCCTTCCTCTCTGAAATCAATAAAGATGTATTAAAAAAAAAAAAAAGATAAACAACTGAATAAAGCAAAACTTTGCGTTAACAATGTTCAATTCACAAGGCAGGACCTGGTTTGTACAATTCCAATGTCCAGCACAACCTTTGTCATCTCATGGAAGATTCACAGCACTAGGGAAAACATTTTCCACCTGCAACTCAACTGAGATTTGACCTCGCAGGTAGAATTATATAGCAGCCATTGAAGTGGATGCGGTAATGGAGAGTCTAGCTGCACTAGCTCCATTCTGAAGAGTCAGAACAGGAGAGCAGGGGTGTCACAGGTGAAAGCTCAGAAAAGAGTTAAGGACAGCATCACCCAAGGACCAGCCTTCAGGGCGATGGTGGGCGGGCCGTTCTTGTGGGGCCCTCACAGGGCCCTAGATGGACCACATACATCAAAGCCTCTTTCAGCCAATGAGAGGCAGCTGTCCGCAGAGACAGAATGTGGGGCCGGGAGCCGTCAGTCTGGGCCCTAGCGCTCTGCTTCACTTCCCGTGGGAACTTGGGCCTGTCAAGTCATCTCACCTGAGTCTCAGTTTCCAGAGAGCCCGGGGGGTCAACCTTGGGGAGACCGCTGACCTGGATTCGCCATGCTCTGTGGCTATGCAGAAGAATGTTTTCTACTGTTCAAGCTTCCTTCCTCTGGACCCACAGCAACCCAGAGGTGGGCATTCGGCCCCAATCTTCAACCTGCTTACAACCTGCCTCGTGATGTGGCTATATCACAGTCAAATCCTCTGTGACACTAAACCACAGGAGGACTCTCGAGTGTGGATGTTCATCTCATTCCCAAAGGGCCCATAACCATTTCGTATACATGTGCGTATACACAACCATGAGTGTGGCAATGTCCACAGAAGTAATCTAGTGCAGAAACTCTAGCAAAGTCATCATTTGGCACGTAAATCTCGTTATTTATATAGCTAGCAAGATAATCCTTGGAAAATGCGTCATGCACCCTCTGTACTATCTTAGGAGATGGTTACTCATCTAAAACACTGAACTCATATTATTCTAAGAGTGAAAGCCCAGTTTCTGTCCAGCATAAGGACCAGCCTTTGCCAAGTCCAGACCCAGTTTCATGCCCTGGGTTTTGGATGCACACCCTCCCCGCTACGTTTCAAGTCTATTTATATTGGCAACACACCACTTCCTGGTTCGCAAAACAAGTCTTTAAAGATCTCACAGAACGTCTTGGATGTCAGATGGTTTTCACAAAACAATACACAGATGAGCTAAGTATAAATGAATCAGAAAAGAGGATTACATTCCCCGTAAAAAACTCACGCGCTTGAGGATTAGGGGAAGAAAGGACGGCTGGCAAATGCCAAGTGTTTGAAAGCACTTTGAAACCATTAGTCAAACCGAAAATGCGGCCAGGTTCCCTCATCTTTGTACTTTATGAGTTTTGTAATTGGAAGTCTTTTCCTACATTTCAGATCAGCCACAAATCAAATTTAGTGTCTGCCCGTGATGAGAACTGCTTCCACTCGTTCTCTTCCAGCCTAGGATTTCATGGGATACCTTTCCGTGCCCTTCTAGTTGCATCAAGAAATTCTTAGAAAGAGAAAGAGAGGAGAGAAGGGAAAGAGAGAAACAGGAAGTCAATAAAGTAGTAGGTGAAAGGAGGAGGAAAAAGGAGAGTGAGAGCAAGAGAGAGATTGAGGAATGGAAAAGGAAGGGAGAGAGGCCTCGGGGTGGCTCCTGGCCAGCATGGCCTTTGCCCTGTACTGGTGGCTGTAGGTCATTCTGTGTGGAGGCCATGGCCCTGGGGCCTGAAGAGCATCCCTTGAGAACACTGGCTGGGAAACAGACGAGGGAACTGGAGGATGCGGGGAAGAACCAGGGATTCGATCTTAGCCAATGAACCTTGTTGGATCTATAGGAACTGTGTCAAGAGTTCCATTGATAATAGTAAATTCAATTGCAAGTGTATTGCTTTTACTATTCGGGCAAAGATCAGTGAGGGAACTAAAGACTCAGAAGAGACACTAGCAGAAGTTATTACTTTCATCTTTATTGGAATATACATATCTTGGCAAACTGCGGCTAGCGAGCCACATGCGGCTCTTTGGCCCCTTGAGTGTGGCTCTTCCACAAAATACCACGGCCTGGCCGAGTCTATTTTGAAGAAGTGATGTTAAAAGAAGTTGATTAAACAATTTGGCTCTCAAAAGAAATTTCAATCATTGTACTGTTGATATTTGTTGACTAATGAGTTTGCCGACCACTGTCTTAGCTGGTTGTCCTTGGACTTGACAAAAATGGAAACATGATCAGAAAACTAAAGTCCCCATTTAGCTGATTTTTGTTTTCAATTTACACAGAAAGTTTCTTTACAAAAAGATCAGCTCATTAGAGGCCATGACCCTACATAATTGGAATCCACTTGCTCGCTGTTAGCAAAAGGTCAGGCCATGGTAACACTGTGAAAAGGGGACAGGACCAACACTTGGTGTTTTAGAGCTTTATCTCTCACTTGTCAACTTCTTTTTTCAAAGTTTTGAAATTTGTTGTGACTTAGCTATTCTGTGAGAGTGATCACCCTCCTACATAAAAGTTGAAGGATTTTTACAAAGCAATCACTGCACATAAAATGAAAAATAGGTAGTATGGATAATTTTATTTTGAACTCTTTGGTCAAATGTCTATGTTGTCTTGGCTATGAAAAATTCAAATTTATAGTAAATTGAGGGGCAATACTCTGATTTCAGGAAGAATTCTAATTTTGTAAGTTGGATAATCAAATGATGATTCTGTTTTTTGTTTTAATATTTTTCATGCACTTATTTTATTAGTTAGCCTGAATGATGAGACCAGATCAGTATCGCCTTATTCTTATTGATAGAAAAATCTATGTGGAAAGTCTGTGCTTTATCTACAATGATGCCTTATTTTTAAAAATCAGCATAAATATAAGCCTACAAGAGCAATCCTGAATGATCACAATCGAACCATATTGTGTAAGAAGACTTGTCTATGTAAGAAGACTTCATTGCAAACCATTTACCTCTGCCCAAATTATCACGTTTCATTTTCTTGGAATAGCACATGGAGGGATATGATTCTTAATGCTTCATTCCGTCAACAGCACATTCATGCTAGGTAAGTTGCCTTCTGTTTTGCTTTTATGCCATAAACCATTGCTCATCCCATAATACAGTTTTAAGCAGAAAGAATTAAACTGTGTAAATGGTTTATCTGGAAATCATCAAGTTAGATTTTAAAGGGGGTAGGATGGCATCTTTGTCTATAGGAGAACATACATTTGTAAGTAAGGTTAAATTTCCAAATCAAGAAAAAGGTAAGGAGAGAGAGTGTGAAGACAAAAAGAGAGGAGGAAGGCAGTGGAAGGAGGGCCAAGAAGAGGTGGACAGAGGGAAGGAAGGAAGAGGAGTGACCGGAGAAGGGGAAGTGAAGGAGGGCTCCATGAAGGAAAAAGGTAGAAAACAGAGGTAGGAAGAGTGAGAAAAGAAAGAATGAACAATGAAATGTAGGGAGAGCAGAATTATTCCCAGAACCTGTGGGCTAAGGTTCTGAGGCTGCTCACTAAGATTCTGGCAGGCTTTTCTGAACATGGGCTGGTTCTGGCCTGAATATCAGCTTGCCCCGGTTTGGTCTAGAATGAAACCTGTGCCTTAGAAGTTGCCAGCGCAGTTGGCTGGCTGGCCACCCCACCTCAGGAAAGTGGGAGAGATAGGAAGTTGCTCCTCCACAGCAGGTGGCCAGAGATGCAGCCTCAGCCAGACACCCGCCCATCCGCACCTCAGTGACACTCATGGTCCTCCCTTGTCCTCTGGACCGTGTCATCAAAAAGAGGGTGAAGGATTAGAGGTATGTGCCCTCCTCCACATTTAACCCAGCTCCCATGATAATTCGCATGAAGCTTTACAAAAGAAGAACTAAAGCTGAGACTCCTGGGATGAAGGCGTCAGTGTGCCTGTCAAGCTGCGTGAGCAAGACAGAGATGGGGCTGAAGGGCAGAGAAAGATGAGGTGCCCCTGGAATTGAGCAACAAGTGGGACTGAGGTTCCCCCAGGGTTTGCCTTCCTTCCTTTAAAGCTTCAGGTTTGGCATTTAAGCTTATTAATATATTTTAATTGATTTCAGAGAGGAAGGGAGAGGGAGAGAGAAATAGAAACAACAATGATGAATCATGGATCGGCTGCCTCCTGTACGCCCCACAATGGGAATCGAGCCTGCAACCTGGGCATATGCCCCGACTGGGAATCGGACCGTGCCTTCCTGGCTCATAGGTCTACACTCAACCACTGAGCCATGCCAGCCAGGCCATGTAAGCATTTTTAGTTGCCAACCATCGGGCCCTCAGCTAGCCTATGTAGAACATTAAATTAAGCAAAATCAAAACAGAATTCCATTGTGCGTGAAGTTAAAGTAATACCTGGTTGATTTGCAGCCCAAAGTTGTCCCTGGGCCAGTGAGTGACATGTAGTCTCCTGGGATAAACAGACTCAGGACAAATAATCACATGAATGGCGAGTATTAAAAAAGGACTTTGGGAAAGGAGATCCTTAAGAGGAAAAAGGGTCGGGGGCATGAGCTGCCTTCCTACAAATTCAGAAAAGTTAATCAAAAAAAGCAAACTCTGAAAATAAAGTCCTGTGTACACTACATTTTCCTTTCTGATTATTCTGATCAACCTCTCACTTGCCTACATATAATCAAGGATTAGAATTCCACAATGGCGGATGATCAAGACGATGACATGCCAAAATCTGTTCCTTAATTTAGCCTTCCTGGAGATGTTTTCATACCCATTGGTTCAGAACTTTTGAACATGGAACTATGTAATAATTTAATAGCTATCAACACAATTTGATTTACACTTGGCATTCACAACCTCCGAACCTCATTGGGCCATTGGCTAGTCCACCTCAAGAGGGCATTAAGGAGTCACGTTCTTGCTCTCGTTGAGTCTGCATCTTAGAAAACCCTAGAATGTTCACTGAACTGAGAGGCACTTCAACAGAGCAATCCTCGAAGACCTGCCTTTTGAATGGGTCCCAATTACTTGCATTTCACTGTCGGATCTTAGTCATAAACACTTCTTAGACTTTCCATTCAGTCAATGGAAGTTTTCCCGGTTTCCCAGCTTAAATGTACGTTCAAAGATGCCCAGACACCTTCAAGGTTGGTTGAGTGCCAGGAGGACAAGCAAAGTAGCCTTCTTTCCATTCAGATTTGGCTACTTAGGAATTGTGATCCAGTTTTCACAGGAACCCCCGGCTGTGCTTCAGCTTCAGTGCTTCCCAGGTTGCTGAGTAGCAGGAAGTGCTTCTTTCTTTAACTTGCAGGACTGTAGTGATGGTCATTTCTCTTGTCTACGTTAATATTCTCCCAGGGGCAGTAGAACATGATGTTGCTTGGGTTTAACACGATCAAAATCCACCCCACCCCGCCCCCAATATCCTCTGTTGCCCTGACATTGATGAAGATATCATAGAGTGGATAAAGCAGCCTGGAAAATGCCAAAAGTTGCTTATACCCTCTCTACATACCAATTACTAGCCAGCCTGCCTGGCTTCCTAAGTTCCCAAGCCCTGCATAGATTGTCTCGTCTCACTTTTTCAACCTCACCCTGGGCTACTCCCCAAATGCATTTTCTGTTGCAACAACATTGATGGACCTGTTTTTCTTCTCTTTAAAAGGAAAAAAAAAAAAAAAAAAAAAAAAAGACTGGTCAGCCCCTAGCCTGCAGAAACAGGACACTCACAGCCACCTCTAGCCTCCCCTCACATCAGTCTCCTGAAATACCCTCAACTTCTCAGCTAAGCCCGCCTCCTGCTGCAAAATAGAACTTGAGATCTTTTACTTCCATGAACCATCCTTAACCTGTTTACCCTCTGCTCCCAGCATTTATCCTCCATCTCAGGCATTAAGCACATCATCCATGCTTTGTAATAGACACAGAACACTTCCTGCAAGTGAATCTTTTTCTTCTTCTCAGTCCTAGTAAGATAAACCAGAATTAAGGCACATCGTGGTTGGTAATAGCTAAGGTTTGGTTACTTGTCGTTAGCTGTCTGTGGGCAGGGTTCTGCTAAGGAGTGGGGTTTTCCCAGCTTTTCCCCCAGCCTAGGTTAACTTGAATGAAAACAGTGGCCCTCTTTAAGGAAAAAGAAAAAAAGTTTCCTACCTCTGAATTAATGGTTTGGAAAGTTCTATAGAAAGAATTTTGTCATCTTTGTGACTGAAAATGGTTAGTTACATTGCCAGAGTTAAATCATTAAAACAGTCCATGCTTTTATAACATCTCTTTTGTGTGACCCTCTCAATTTACCCTAAGATTGGAGGCCGGACATACTCTGAGAATGCCACTAGTAAAAAACCCCCATAACATGGATGAACTGAGCAATATACAGAAGTCACTCACACCAGCAAGCAAACCCCAGCTATGCACGGGGAGGCCTGGCTTTCTAAACAGTGAGGGGAGACCAGTAAAACCAGCCCAGTGTCTGATTCCTCCAGGTTTCCTAGTTTTAAAGCCCAAACTGCTGCGAGGGATCGGGTTACATGTGCCAGCTGCCAACAACTTTACACTTAACCCTTTCCAGCCCACGCCCTGGGCGTGAGCGCTGCCATTTCACTTCCTAGAACCCGTCTTCGGGCTACCTTTTCCCGTTCTCTTACCTGCACACAGGTATTGGACAAAGCCCCGGTGGTGGTGACGGCGACGCAGCCTCCACCTCAGCCCTGGAGGCCTGTGTTGAGAACTGAGACCTCTTGCCTGTCGACCACCCCCTCCCCCTGCCTATCCCACTGTGCAAGTCACAGGAAATGCTGGTAACACGTTTGCTGAGAATGACTGTCCCTTTGGATGCCGTATTGCCGTGTGTGGTCCGCGATAAGAAACCTCCTATCTTTTCTTTCCGTCGTGAGCACAGACCTCGCCACGGTGAGTTGCCAAGGATCCTGAGATGGACTCACTCATTCAGTCATCCACTGACTCCTTCCTTCATTCACGGGATGTGTTTTGTGGGCCAATGGTTTCTTTCTTTCTTTCTTTCTTTAGTATATTTTATTGATTTTTTACAGAGAGGAAGAGAGAGGGATAGAGAGTTAGAAACATCGATGAGAGAGAAACATCAATCAGCTGCCTCTTGCACACTCCCTACTGGGGATGTGCCTGCAACCCAGGTACATGCCCTTGACCGGAATCGAACCCGGGACCTTTCAGTCCGCAGGCTGACGCTCTATCCACTGAGCCAAACCGGTTTCGGCGCCAATGGTTTCTTAATTCACAGAAACGGAGAAAGGATTTTAGGAGTTTTTGCTTAGGGATCTAATATTTCTCACTAGATCCAGGATTCTCTCTGAAAGTAGGGGCATTCTCTCTGGGAGGCATACGAGGAAGAGACAAGAGACGGGCAGGGGGAATCCCTTCCTGCAGTCTTCTTCAGCTAATCCACTGGAAAATCATGGGCAGAGCATGTCCACAAGCACATAGAACAGCATCTGTAGGAGGTAAATCCATAATCCTGGCTGTCTACATCCCAGGAAGGAGTAGAGCATGATAGATCCTCCCTTCCTCCAGCTGATGGACAAACGTAAACCCCCACCTGCGGCCAGACATTCCTAAGCTCTGAACCACCAATCAGCCCCTGCCAAATACCCTAAACCCCAGATTCCTAAGTTTCTAGGTCTCTAATCACCAATCAGCATGTGCTGAGTGCCCTAAGCCCCGTCCCCTATCCTTAAAGGTGCTTGTACCACGCTCTCTTCCACCCCTCTCCGTGGAAGCAGCCAGCAGGGGTACTCTTCCCTCCAATCAAGCCTGTGTGTGTCCTGCCATCCCGTCTCCGGCTACATTCTCTGTTTAATCTATCAGAACGGATGGTGAAGAGCACACACTTTGGTGTCAAACAACCTGGGCTCACGTCTCAGTCCTGACAAACGTGGCATTGAACTTGGGGCACCGGTCACGTTCTGGATGAAGCTACAAGGCAGCTGTCTGGCCAGGAAGGAGCTAACCTCTGACTCTCCCTGAACAATCACTTTTATGAGGAATGTCCTCATGTTCCTCAGTGCTGGCCCGGGAACCATGCTGGAGGCATCTGGGAATAGATCCTTTCAGCCTGAGAGGCTAAGGCTGCCCCGGCTGCCATTCTGTTTTATCACTTTACGGTTCAGCATAGAGAGGGATTTCTTAGTGAGCATGAAGCTTCCTAGTGGCCAGCTCAGCCTCTACACGCAGACTGCCCTAACTCCTTCCGGTGGGAGAAAGCCATTGCTGGGGATTGAGAGTAAAAGACAGCCAAAGCTCTTGAGTCTCCTGCGTTTCTCACTCGGTGGAGGAAGGTCGCAGGTGACTGTGTCAGGAGCTCTCGCTCAGGAGAACAGGACCAGGCTGGGAGGGAAGTACGAGATGGAAGAGGGGACCTCAGCCTTGCAGGGAGGGGTGGTGGGAGGAAAAGAATCATGCCTGTTCCTTCACCAAGCACCTACAAAGACCCAACAATGGTGCGAGAGGGCTGCGCACCTGCCGTCAAAGAAGGGCCTTTCCGTAGATGTTTGCCTTTGTAACCAAAACACAGCATTCTGTGATAGAGTAATCCATGTTCTTCCCTACGGTCCTATCTTCTTCTTTAAAAAAAAATATATATATTTTATTGATTTTACACAGAGAGGAATTGAGAGGGGCAGAGAGTTAGAAACGTTGATGAGAGAGAAACATCGACCAGCTACCTCTTGCACACCCCCCACTGGGGATGTGCCAGTAACCAAGGTACATGCCCTTGACCGGAATTGAACCTGGGACCTTTCAGTGAGCCAAACCGGTCCCGGCGTATTTTCTTATCTGTAAAGTGGGAACGATGCCCAGCACAGGGCTCAGCTCGCTTTATCTCAAAGGGACCTGATGAAAGATGAAACAGAGTGGGGGCCGGAGACCGGGATGCCAGGACACAGTCTTTATTGGAGAGGAGAGTACCACTGCCGGCTGCTTCCAGAGAAAGAGTGGAGAGCGAGGGCCAGGGTACAAGCACCTTTTAAGGGGAGAAAAAAGAGGGGACGGGGCTTAGGGCACTCAGCACACGCTGATTGGTGGTTTCATGGAAGGCCTATGATTAGGGACTTATCGACTTAGGAATCAGGGGCTTAGGGTATTTGGCAGGTGCTGATTGGCGGTTCAGTGCTCAGGAATGTCTGGCTGCAGGTGGAGTTTACTTCCGTCCATCAATTGGAGGAAGGGAGGGTCTATCACCTGATTGTATTTTCCACTTTGCGTGCCATAGGGTCTCTGTCACAACTACTCAGTGCTGCCACGGTGGCATGAAAGTCACCAGAGACAGTACATAGAGGGATGGGCATGGGCAGATGTGGTCTGCAGTCCACAGCTGGCCGCCCCCTGGTCCACATAGATGCTGTGAGAATTAAGTGAACTAATCCGAGTTTTGCTTATTTTCTCCACTACAGTTTACATTCAATATTATTTTTGTATTCATATCAGGTGTACAGTATAGTGTTTAGGCAATCATATACTTTATAAAGTTCCCCCTGATATTTCCAGTACCCAGCTGGCACCCTACGTAGCTATCATAATATTATTGACTACATTCCCTATGCTATACTTTAGATCCCCATGACTATTTTGTAACTATCAATCCTTCATTCCTACACCTTTTTCACCCAGGCTCCCAACCCCTCCTCCCCTCTGGCAACCAGCAACCTGCTCTCTGTATCTATGCATCTACTTCTGTTTGTTTGTGTCTATTGTCCAAGTAACATGTCTTAGTGCAGCATACCACAGGTCAGTACACAATAAATGTTAGCTGTTATCTTTGCTCTGACTTTAGATTCTCCCATTGACATGCTTTCTTGACTCACTTCAGTGAGTGACGTAGTCCTCAGAGCTCCTGGGAGATATTTCCACCCCTCACCCTCTTGGGTATATGGAGGGTGCCCTGGGTTGGGTTCTTGGCAAGGAGGCCTGAGGCAGAGTTTAGTGTGCAGGATGTTTATTATGGAGTGTCTTGGGAGCAACCCTGTGGAAAGGAAGAGAAGAAAGCAGGATGGAGCAAAAGGAGAAGTTGAGTCACCCAACAACAGCTTGAGCCAAATCCTCAGAGGTGTCCCACGTTGGGTCAAAATGACTGGGCCTCTGTATCCCCCACCTGGAGCAGTCTCTGGGTGTGGGCTGCCCTGAAAGAGGTATGTCCTTGCGTGAGGCAGCTCTGCAGCTCAGATGCTCCTGGAGGGACCCACAGGCGAGCCTCTCTGCTGACAGCACCCCCCACAACTGGGACGACAAAAGGGGAGAAATTATGACTGGTTCTGACCATGGATTGTGCACCGAGGCAACACCTGTTACTTGCAGCCCACACATTTAATCGCTGCTTGCAAGACTCTGCAGAGACTTGTTCTTCTACAGTGACTAGTAAAGTCAGGGGATGGCCGCTCCATCAGCCTGGGTTCTCCATCAGCAGAGCCCCCTGTCAACTGGTGATGGAAACATCATGTGAGCAAGACCTAAGCCTGTGTCCTGTAAAGCCACTGAGATTTTGGGTTTGCCTGTTGCTGCAGTATTGTTATCAGTAGCGGAGGAGGCAGCACTGGAGACATTTGAATGTTTTAAACCTTTAGAATCTTAAAAAAAAATCAGGGAACCACTTTGAAACCATCATCGTCATTACTGGCATCATCATCACAGACAACACTAGCATTTCATGAGTTCACTAACTGAATGCTCACACAGAGCGGAGCTATAATCTTCACTGCAGAGATGGTGCTTATAGAGGTTCATTAACTTGCCCAAGACCAGGGGTGTGCAGGATATAATCCACAGGCCAAATCCAGCTCATGACTTGTTTTTGTAAATAAAGTTTTATTAGAACACAGCCATGCCCATTCATTATGTAGCATGTAATTTTGGCTGCTTTCACGATGCTGTGGCAGAGCTGAATAGTGGCATATGGTCTGCAAAGCTGAAAATACTTACCATCTGGCCCATTATAGGAAAAATATACCCACTCCCTCTCCTCCTCTCAAACCCCCCCACCGCTACACACGGTCTAATTCCAAACCCAGGTTGTCTCCCTCAGAGACAACACTCATAATCCAGATATAAGTAAACACAAGGTAGGCTTGGAGCCTGGAGGGTATTGTAAAACTTTCCCATGTCCATTATCCTAACTGTACATTTTTTAATTTAAAATTTTCATGACATTTATTTCTGGCAATATGGCAGACTTCATATCCTGAAAAAGCCTCCCCCAACACCACCTATAAAAGGCTGGATACAAGGAAGAGCTGACTTGGCAAGAAATGAAGGTAAATCTTCAGAGGCCAAAAGTGGAGTAGAGGCCAGAATCCAGAAGGAGCGTGGTACATGCTCACTTCGGCAGGCACTGGAGTCCTCAGGTGTTTGCCAAGTGGGGGAGGCAGGCAACATGGTAGTCACATGTCAGCACAGAGACTTTGGAATGAGTCCCTAAAGACCCCATTTCCAGTGAAAGAGTGGACTGGACAGCATTTGCCCTGTACAGGAAGACAGCAAAGAAAAATTTGTATCTTAGCTTTGATTTTGGTAGTGGGGGGGGGGGGGGGGCGGGGGGTAAGTCCTTACCCCATGCCCAGAAGTAATTAACCACAAACCACACCTCAAGACCTATGGTTCAAATTCACTTTCTTGCCTATGTTGGTAGTATTTTAAGCTAAAGAAATGTAAAATGGTCCTAGGTTAGTGGCTCCCCAGGCGCTTGGCATCAATAAACACAAACAGAAGGAATAATCTCTCAAGTGAAGTCTCCTAACACCCTCACAGATAATGCCCCCAACAAAACGAGCTCACAATAAAAAAAATCACAAGACCTCTTACAGAGCAAGACAGCATGAGATGAGAGTTAGCAGTAATGTCCAGCAGCAGAATCAGACACACTAGGTCTTTAGGTGGTGGTATTACCACATCGAGCAACCCTTTTCTCCAAAGGGCCAGGTAGTATATATTTTGGGCTTCGCAAGCCATTCGATCTCTACCGAAAAGACTCAACTTTGACCTTCTAGTGAGAAAGCAGACCCAGGCAGTATGTAAATTGATGGGCTTGGCTGTGTTCCAATAAACCTTTATTTACAAAAACAGGAGTGTGCCAGATTTAGCCAGCAGGCCATAGTTTAAAAAATAAGTATGTTTTCAATATTTAAAGAATTTAAAACATGAGTAAGGAATAAAATATTATCATAAATATCCAAGAAGATCCTTATCTTCTGGCAGAAAAACATATAGTTGAAATTTTAATGCGTTAACTAGCAGATAGAACTTTGAAAGTTAGATACAACAAACAAAACTACTTAGAATATAGTACAAAAAAACAAGAGGAGAAACTTATAAAAGAGAGCTTAACAAATATGGAAATTTTGAGTGAGAAGTTCTAACATGTATCTATTCCGATTTCCAAAGGAGTGAGTAGAAAAAATGGAAGAAAGACAATATTCAAGAAGTTTCACAGATCCTTATATTTAGGAAGTATAAAAAACTTTCAAAAAGTAGTTACACCCTGACACATCATGGGGAAATTACAGAACATTAAAGACTAGTTAGCTAAAAACAGCCTGAAAGACAGCTTACCTGCTTGATATGTGGCTTCTTATGAGCAGTTACAGACACCAAGACTGCCAGTTATGCCTTCAAAATGATGAAAGAAAATAATTGTCAATCAATAATCACATACCCAACAAAATTTCTAATTCAAGAATGAGAATAAACTAGAGATGTTTTTAGATGAGTAAAAACAATATTATTATTATCAACAGGCTCTCAGTAAAGGAACTTCTTACAGGTATATACTTTGGAGATGTAAGAAGGATGGCAACCAAGTGAACAAATTAATGGTAATCATGTAGATAAACTTAAGTAAATATCAACACTATTAACAACATCTAATCTGTAAACTTAAAAACATTGGGAGGAAGGTACATGGGCTTCTAAAGTAGAGATAATATTCTGTTTCTTAACATAGTAGGTACATAAGTATTCATGAATGTGAATGCTTATGCTGTACACTCTTTCCTATATGATACATTTCACAAAATATTTTAATAAAAATAAAAAACTAGACAATAACCAGCTTGTAAGCTGGAAATAATTAAAGTGCCATAAATTTTAGGAGGACAGTAAATATAATAACTTTTACCATTAAAAAAGTAAAATAGAATCTATAAGTTCCAAACTACTAGAGGAGACAAAAAATAAAAGGAGAAAAAAACTCCATTGAACAAATAGAAAGCATGAAACAGATAGCAAAAATAAATCCAAAACCATCCATGTACACAAAATATAATGAATTAAATTTGCCAGTTATGATAATTTTTAATCCAGCTATAATCTTCTTATAAGAAACTCACTTAAAACACAAGTACATCAGATGTTTGAGAGTAAAATAATAAGAAAACTATATAAGGCAAATACATTTTTTTCAGCGAAGAAATAAAGCATAAGCAAAAACAATCTTTTTATTTGCTTTTTGGTACAACCTCTGAATCTTCATAGCAAGTGATGGATTATAATAAAACAAAGAGAAGAGAGAAATGAGAAACATCCTCAAAATACTGCAAAACAAAATCCACACAAAGAAACAACAAACAAACAAAAAAACACCCTAAAGATATGAAAAGGTTGTTCCACATGTGCTATACCTGTGTTACTCCAGTTTGGGTCAAATTTCTTAACTTAAGAATGGAGTTTATATAATAATCAAATAACATTGCAAAATAGCCTGCATTTTCAGATGAAGGAGAGTGTGGTCACTTTTAACTGTGATAAGAAAACTCTTAACATTTATGAGGCATTACTTATTTAAATATAAGGCATCTCAGGGAAAAACATTAATAAATTTGAAGTGTGAATGGATTTGACCATTTTGAAGTTTCAAGGATGAAAAATTATGTATAAAGGTGGATAATTGCCACATTAAAACAGAGAAAGATTAGAAAGAACCTAAATGAATAACATAGAAATGGTTGAAGTATGATGCATGTGTATAAGATGTTCTCAAAGGTATTTTATAGATATAGGGAAATACTGATGGTATAGTTAGTGTGAGAATAAACAAGTCAACTTTTCTGTCAGAGAACAGTTTAGACAGCCACCATGTTGGCCACATGGCTTGCAGCTCCCCTGGGGGCTGCCATCTTAAAACAGCAAAGGCCAACCCCTCCCTTTGAATTAGCCAATCGCGAAAGACAGTGCACCTGAGCTCCAATCAAGAGCAAAGGACAGTTCACATGCGTAAGGGATTATAAACCCAAGCAGCCTGCCTGCTTGGTGTGCGCGCACTTCCAGACCTTGTCTGTGCACCCTTCTACGTAGAAGTAAATATGTTTGCCTTGCTGCCTGGTTTCTCGAGTGTTTTGTATTCTATCAGAACCCCTGACTGGGGGGGGGGGGGAGGGGGGGGGGGACACTTGCCTTATTTCTAACATTAGTAAGCTAAATAATACAGGAAATTGTATTAACAATATGACCATAAATCCACTATATGTAGTCAATTGTGCCTAGAAACAGGATTGGGGGAAAACAACAACAACAGAATAGTAAGAGTAATAGGGACATGAGTAATTTATATTCTATTTTCCAAGTCTTTGCAATGAGCATTTTCATAATCTGGGCCTCCATTGGGAGGGTGCCATTGACCTCCCAACACCCTCTTGGTGCCCAGGACCTGCCCGGAGGTGCCCAATAAATATCTGTTGACCAAATGAGTGAACCAGGGGAATGGATAGAGGCGCTTCCTCCATCTCCTCCGTGGCTCTTCATCTTCTCACCCTTGAATCCAGACATTCTCCAAGACTCCACACTCAATTGCTTTTCCTTTTCATTCTGTACTTCCCCCCTCAAGCCTGTGGCCAGGAGTTTGTCAGACGTGCATCTCTCTTTTTTTTTTTTTTTTTTTTTTTTTTTGCTTTAGCCAACATTCATATGCAAATGAGCCCAACTTTTCAACTCTGCCTAGTCTTTTCCCCTCATCTGCATTTCTCACTGCTTTTGGTAGGACCCACAGACATTCCATCTTCTCATCTACAACTCATCATTTTCCTCCCAATCATTCTTCCTCTAAGAGCTCCAACTTGGTTAACATCACCACCATCCCTCCAACACAACCAATCCTGACTCCATTCCCACTGTCCTGCTCCACTTCTCACCAACCCTGAGGAGTTTCCTTTCTTTGAACCTGCACTTTCCATGCCTTTAGAATAAAGTCTGGTTCCTCAAAGCTCCTTCCAATCTGGCTCAGTCTCTTTGCTGCTTCATCTCCCATCATCTGTTTGCACACCCACCACCTCTGCCATGCATTCATGCTCGCTCTCTCTCTCTCTCTCTCTCTCTCTCTCTCCTCCCTCCCTTCCTCCTTCTTTTCCCCTTTCCTCCCTCCCTCCCTTCCTCCATCCCTCTCTCTGCCTCATTAGGTTTCTAGCTGGTCAGCTACCTCTGTGACTGCTCACATTTCTCCGATGCCTGGATGCTGGTCTCCCACTTCTCTGCCTCTCAAATAGCTCTTCCTCCTCTGAAGCCCATATCAAGTGTCACCTTCTCTGAGAAGCCTTTTCCCATACCTTCAGTCAGGATTAAGGTTCACTCCCCTCTGGGGTCAAATTGCACCTCCACCATGCCCTCATTAGCACAAAGCCCCAGGTTGTCAGCTGCCGGTGGGTGGACAGGGGGAGACAGCGTGGTGCCCTTGAGAACCTGAGCACTGGGGATGTAAGGTTTTCGCCCTCGAATAAACCCATAAAAACAGTCAGTAATGGGAGAGAACAAAAGTCCTGCTAGGTTCACTGGCAACAGCTGGAGCCTTTAGCCAGTGATGCTAATGAAGCTGTGAGAAAAGGCAGTCTGGGAAGCAGGGGTTGGTGGGGGAGGAGGAATCCATAGAACACGTTCTGGCATTTTCCCAACCTTTTCCAGGGAGGACAGTGTGGGGCGGGGAGCGGGGAGGGCATTCGATTCCAGGCATTGTTGTCTGGAAAGGGCCAGGGCCAGGGCCTCTTCTGGGCTCACCTGGACCTGAACTCACTATCCCGGAAGCTCCCTGTGGTGCAGTCATGCCCATGGGGAACCTGGTGAGCAGTAGCCAAACTTGGGTGAACGCCCCGGTATGCAGAAAGGGCAGCCCCCAGAAATCATTGCAGCCCCTGGAAGGGCAATCCCACACTATGTTATTAGCCTACATGACGGGCTTCGATTGGGCATCTTTCAGCCCATCACAAGCGCTGTTGTCATGTCCAAGTGAACCTACAAAGTTCCGTTTCTAGGCCTGCAAGGTTGAGGGCTGGTCCACCAATCATGGCAAAGCCTGGGAGCCAGACAGCCAGCGCCCTCCTCACCACCAGCGCCACCCACAGACGGGAATTAGAGTTAACCATGCATGGCTGAGTGTCTCCCACCAGCCCAGGGGCTGACAAGCTTTTTCTGTGGAGGGTTATACAGTCAATATTTGGGGCCATACGGTCTCTGTCACAACTACTCAACTCTGTCCTTACAGTGGGTGCTGCAGCAGCCACAGACAATATAGAAATGCACAGGTGTGCCTGGGTTCAACTAAAACACTATTTACCAAAAAATTAAAAAGTAATAATAAGGTGATAAGTCAGATTCAGCCCATAGGCTTTAGCGTGCCAAGCCCCGGGGCAGTTCCGTGGGCTTCTGTATTGCAATGTAAGTGACATATAGCATTATGTTCATTTCAGGTGCATAACCTAATGATTCCACATAGATTGTGAAATGATCATCACGGTAAGTCTAGTTAGCCTCTATCACAACACATAACTGCACAGCTTTTCTCCTGGGATGAGAACTTCTCGGATGTACTCTCTCAGCAGCTGCAACTATGCAGCAGTGTTATTCACCACAGTCACACCAGCGCATTCGATCCCATGACTTCTTACAACTGGAACTTTGCATCCTCTGACCCCCTTCGCCCATTCACCCACCCACACTGCGAGTTCACGCCATCAGCTGTGGGCTCCCAGGACTTGCCTCAGGAGGCATCTCTGTATCCTGGTTGCCTGCTGCCTCCCACTGTGTCTGGGCTTCATAGAGGCTCCAGTGATACCCTAACAGGGGCTTGCCGATTTCAGAAAGTCTTCTTTATATCTATCTATCTATCTATCTATCTATCTCTATCTATCTATCTACCTATGTCTATCTCTATCTATCTATACATATCTATCTCTATCTATCTGTATAGATAGAGATAGATAGATAGATAGATAGAGATAGAGATATACTTTTTTATTGATTTCAGAGAGGAAGGGAGAGGGAGAGAGAGAGAGATAGAGTCATTGATGGCTTGCCTCCTGCACGCCCCCCTCTGAGGGTTGAGCCCAAAACCAAGGCTGACCAGGAATCGAACCATGACTTCCTAGTTCATAAGTCAATGCTCAACTGCTGAGTGACACTGGCCAGACATCAGAAAGTCTTACCCATAACACAAACCTCTCCCTCTTCTGAGAGCTTTAACATTGGCAAAGTGCATTCACATGGCCTTTCTTAATTCACACCAAAACCCTGAGGTACAGGAACCTCAGTGTCCCCAAGCCTCACCCACTTGTGAGGGCCCATTCAAATGAAGTCCATCTGTAGGACTAGAAGCCCTCAACAGTTACCTGATCCCCCCATCCCCCGGCATCGCGTCAGATCTCCCCTGACTTCTGGGCATCCTCGAGCTGTCTCCATTAGCTCATGCCCAGGCCGGCAGCCTCTGCTCCTCCTTCCTCCCTGTCTCACCCCCTGGCCCACAAGCCCTGGGGCAGCAGCGCCTGGATGCCAGATGCTGGTGCTAGCATCCCGCGGGCCTTGGGGTGGAATCGGAAACAGTGGCTCAGTTCCAGAGAACTTTGTCACCTGGGCTCCATGGCTCAGCTCCACTCCAAACCCCACTCCATCAGGCCAGGAATGGGGTCAGGAACAGGGATACCTATACCCAGGATGCAGGCTGAGGGCAGAGACACAGATGCCTTACTGTGGTCCTCAGTCAGCCCTCGGCCTCCTACATCCAAGAACACCCAGAAACTCCCTCCTCCTCCAGCCAAAGAAGGGGAACCCTCTTACCCATGATCACATTCATCCCTAAGGCTCCGGGCAAGGTCACTTGCCTTCACATCTCATTTCTGCTGGGCCTCAGCCAGCCCTGCTATCAAGGCATTCTCTTCCCACTTCATGGTCAAGGCAATGAAGGTCTGAACCCCATGTAAATTAGTGAATAGGAGAAACTGCGGCTTGAACGCCAAGTCTTTGACTTAGAAGCCACCCTTCCTTTCACTTCATCACAACTAAGCAATCTATGCCCTGCCCCCGCTTCTTGTTACACAAGATCGGGCCATTTGCTACCTGTAGCCTGTCAGTTAAACTCCATCCCTCCTCTTTTTTCCCACGTGCAGTTATGTGGCAGTGCCAAGGAGTGGAAGAGAGGCTCATTGGCCTTACAAAAACGTCAGTGTCGTAGGCGGATAAAGCAACAAAACACTTTCTTTACAAAAGAAATTTCGGCAGAACCCGGTGGTTCCTACAGACGTTGTAAGCAACCACCGTGAGGACTGTGACTGTGATTCCCAGCAAGCGAAGGCTGCCCCTTAGAAAGTGGGCAATTTCCAGCACAAGTCATCCTTCTCCTCTTTCTACTCTCTTCTCGGCGTGGCCCTGCCCTCTGGAGCCTCCACCCAGAGCTGGAGCACAACGGCGAAGTAGGAAAAAGAAACGTAAACCATAGGAGATAGGGTTTGCGTCATGCAAAGCCTTACATTCAAGCCATTGTCTCCAATGTTTTGGATAACTCCAGCTTTTCGTTTAGGAAAGAAAATCTGAAACAGAACGATTACATCACAAATGGAACGTTTATATAGTTCCCGGGGCAGGAAAAAAAAAAAAAAAAAAAGGTTCAGCGAAAGGGAAGGCTGCATGGTCTCAATGAGATCCAGGTGGAACAGCCCTTTCAGCAAATATCTACACACCAGCCCGTAAAAATGATGGAAAAGGCACAAGACGAGAATAAAAGCAACCAAGTGCCAGGTGCTCATCCCGACTGAGCCCACATCCTCTCTGGGTCTGTCCTACCGCCCACTCTCCCTCCCTTCCGAGGGCTTGGACCTCTCTCCTGCCTTTTGGGGTCTCCTGCTCATGGTCCTCTCTCTCCCCCTGTCCTCCCTCCCACCCTGAACTAGGCAACCAGGGCTAGGGAGAGCAGCAGGGAGCACAACATGAGGGATGGAGATAGTGAGGGTGATGGTAACAGCATCTGATCCCTTGCTGAGCGCTGAGGGCTGCCTTGGAAGCTTTGCCTGGATTATCTCACTTAATCGTGACAACCCTGTACAATAGGTTCTACAGCTGTTCCCATTTCATAATTGGGGGGAATGAAAGGTGAAGGATCTTGCTCAACATCACACAGCTAGTTAGTGGCCAAACTAGCTTTCAAACGTAATGGAACCCATCACCCTAACCCAGGGGTCGGCAAACGCATTAGTCAACAGAGCCAAGTATCAACAGTACGACGTTGGACATTTATTTTGAGAGCCAAAAACCGACTTCTGCGCATGGGCCACGAAGTTTCAATCACACTGTATGTGCACGCCAGCATGTGGTATTTTGTGGAAGAGTCACACTCAAGGGTGCCAAAGAGCCACCCGTGGCTCACGAGCCGCAGTTTGCAGACCACGGCCCTAACCAGTAGCCTAGTTATCTCCAGAAAATAGCTACTAACTACAGTGTATTTACCTATCTTCCCTCAAAACAAACGCACAAAATTGCAATGCATCTCACAGATGAGAAAACGTGGGCACATCGGTTGAGCATATACTACCTGCCAGGAGGTACACATGTGCACGCTTGCATCTAGTTTCAACTGCAGACCCCAACTACCTTCAAACAGGCCTTTTAATAAGCTTCAAATTGCAGCCCATAAACACATGCCCCCTGCCAGGTCTGCATCGTCATCAGGACCATTCTATGAAGTTCTGGGGGAAAAGCATGGATGCAGACACCTCATGGGGAATGCAAAGGGGCTGGGGGAGAGGGGAGGGAATGGTAGAGGAGGGGCAACAGCAGGCCTGGCTAACCAGGAGAGGAAGCAGCCTGCCTCCCCACGGCCCTGGGGCAAGTCATGAGGGAAGTCAGGGCAGGAATGCCACGTGTGCAGGTGGGACCCCATCCTGGCAGGAAGCGAGGAGGCCAGGCTGGAGCAAACCCAAGAAGCATGAGAGATTGAAAAGGGGTTCCAAACTCATTAGTCCACAGAGCCAAATATCAACAGGACAACAATTGAAATTTCTTTTGAGAGTCAAATTTCTTAAACTTAAACTTCTTCTAACGCCACTTCTTCAAAATGGACTTGCCCAGGCCGTGGTATTTTGTGGGAGAACCACATCCAAGAGGCCAAAGGGCCACATGTGGCTCGAGAGCCGCAATTTGCCGACCGCTGGTCTGTAAAAATGGCTGGACCACGGGAGCTGGTACCTCAGACCTAATTCTCAGTTGAGAGTGAAACTTATCAGGAAAAACCGTTAGGCATTCAAATGTCTCTGACTTTAGTTCCCAGAGGATGGAAGGGATGTTAATAATAGGCCTGGCCATTCTCGTACATAACTGCAGTGGTGGCAGGAAGCAGCCTTACGTATGACAGAGGGATGCAAAAAGATGGCCTGGTCCCATCCAGAAAGCCACTCACGGAGGGTGGGAGCAGGACAGAATTACAGGAGTCGTGCAAACCAGAGTCCTGCTAGGGTGAGGGTCACCGCGGGTGCCCAGGCAGGGAGGGGGCTTTCTGAAGGCAGACCATGTCACCACCGGCAGGCAGTCACAGGCTGGCGACTTGAACTCTCTTTGTGTCTGCTGGAGGTCACACTGGGCTAAAATAGCATCGCCTATAAAAATGTTTCACATTCCTAACGAACAATTTCAGCCCTCAGAGAGGAGAAACTGCCCTTTGAGCTGTAACTTTAACCAACAAGAAAGAACCGGTTTCTATACAGAAATTATAGGCACTTGGGGAGAAAGTGACCATGTCTTTTGGGAGTCCGTAATAGCAAGGCAGGGGAGTGTTACGCAAATGTGGAGGCGATGCAATAATGACGAACTCTGGTGCAGAGGGAAAGGATAAGCAAGCTCCGAAGCCAGTGTGGCCACACACAACTTTCTCATGAACTCGTGCTCTCAAAAGGGCGTTGTTCACAAGAGATAATGAGGGACACATACCAAGAGCAATACGACAAATGAAGGTTTTCAGCAAAGCTAAAGCCTCTGCAAATGGGAAACCCAAGGAACATAAGAGATTAAAGAGGGTTTCCATGAAAAGTTCAGTTCAGAGAGAGAAGAGAATGAGGTAGAAGAGAAGATGGGCGGGAGGGAGGAAGGGAGGAAAGAAAGATAAAAGAAGGGAAGGAGGAAGAGAAGGAAGAAGAAAAGAATAGGAAGTGATAGATCCAAGAAGATGATATAATGCTAACAGGCTTGTAGAAGTCCAAATTAGCAAAAATTCAAATTCCATTTTATGGAGTAAGAAGAATAGATTTTGAGCTCTAAATGTGCAAAGAAGCAAAGGAGACCATGAAAGGAGGGAAATGGAGCACATGATATGTTAGGGCAGCGGTCGGCAAACTCAGTCAACAGAGCCGCAGTTTGCCGACCACTGAGTTAGGGAATTAAAACAATCTTGGCATAAGAAATGATTTCAAACCTCTAGGCTCAGACAAATTATAGTCCAGAGTGTGAAGAAGAAAAAAATTGCAGATATAATCTCAGAGCCTCTGGCAGTGAGTTTGAGAAATCATGGAAAATGGGAAAGCTGCCAGAAACCTTGGGGAATGTTTTATTTTGCAATATGTTGAGGTCGGGGGAAGCCCAACAGATCCTGAAAATAAAGACCTATGAGCTAGATATGATCCCCATCGAGGAGAGTGGGTCCAACTGGACTCGGCGGTGATCAGGAAACATCTGCTTTTCTCATGAGGGATGTTGTCGGAGTAGAGTCTCCCAACAGACAATGAGCAGTGCGATGAGGAAGTTGGGAGCCATGCCATCCAAGGGAGGTGGAGAGATCTGTACAGCACAGAAATGACATGACCAAGAAGATCTGATATGTGGGCATGCATAAGGAGCTGTGGGATCACTTTGTGTTGCCTTAGGACACAGAAGTAGGACCAACGTTGACATTTCAGTAGGTGGATTTTCCAGTAACATTGAAAAAGTATTTTCTGGTCATTCATTCAACAAGTGTTTATTGAGCAACTACTGTGTGCCAGAAACTGTGCTAAGTGTTGAGGATACATGAAAAAATGACAAATATTAAAATATGTTCAAAATATTATATTATCCTGTTCAAATATATCTGAGGAGGTGACATTCATGCTGAGACCCACATGACAACAAGGGCAGGATTCTGTGAACAGTTTGGGGCAGAGGGAACAGTAGGGGCAAAGTCCCTGAGACTGGAAAGAGCTTAATTTGCTCCCAGAACGGAAAGGAGCTAGGATGGCTTACTTGGTGAGCAAGAACGAGCAGAATGTGAGACGGAGAGATAAGCTTGAAGAGGTAGACAGGAGGCAGGGGAGTGAGGGGATGAGGTGTGGCCATCAAGAGGAATTTAAGCCAAAACCAGTTTGGCTCAATGGATAGAGCGTCGGCTTGGGGACTGAAAGGTCCCGGGTTCGATTCCGATCAAGGGCATGTACCTTGGTTGCGGGCATATCCCCAGTAGGGTGTGTGCAAGAGGCAGCTGATCGATGACTCTCTCATCGATATTTCTAACTCTGTATCTCTCTCCCTTCCTCTCTGTACAAAAGAGGAAGGGAGAGAGATATTTTTTTTTTTTTTAAGAGGAATTTAAAATGTCTCCTAAATGATACAGATAGCCATAGCCATTGAAAGTTTTAGCAAGAAAGTCATGTGGTTTGGCTGAAGTGTGCGTTTTGTTGTTGTTGTTTGTTTGTTTTGTTTTGTTTTTTAAAATACATTTTATTGATTTTTACAGAGAGGAAGGGAGAGGGATAGAGAGTTAGAAACATCCATGAGCGAGAAACATCCATCAGCTGCCTCCTGCACGTCCCCTACTGGCGATCGAGCCCACAACCCAGGTACATGATCAGAATCAAACCCAGGACTCTTCAGTCCACAAGCCAACACTCTATCCACTGAGCCAAACCTGTCAAGGCGAGGTGTGTGTTTCGATGCTTCCTCCAGCTGCTCCGTGTTAACTGGATCAGAATGGGCCGCAGGGAAGAGGAGAGCGCTCAGGAGCCAGTTGTCGCATTCAGATGAGGCCACAGTGTAACTGAGGGTGTGGACAGAGGTGGAATTTAATGATGAATTGAATATGGAGTTGGAGGGACTGGAAGAAAAATGACGAGAATGATCCAACGTGGACTCAGGTGGCGGCATTTAAAGGCCGCCTGAGAGGACACTGCAACATGGGGCTGGCAAGAGGCTGGCACGGGCTGGAAAGATGAAGGCTGCATGTGACTTCGGTGATGATGACAACAGAACCCCTGAGAACAGGTGTCCAGTACCAACGCCAGGTTGCAGGGCTACCAAACGCTCCAGAAAACAAGTTCTTACTTTGGCACAATTTTTTTTTTTTTTTTTTTGAGAAAGAGAGAGAGAGAGAGAGAGAGAGAGAGAGAGAGAGAGAGAGAGAGAGAGAGAGACATCTGTAAGAGAATGAAACATCAATCAGCTGCCTCCTGCACACCTGCCACCTGGGACTGAGCCTGCAACCTGGCCATGTGCCCTGACTAGGAATTGAACCGGCGACCCTGCAGTGCTCGGGACAACGCCCAACCAACTGAGCCACACCAGCCAGGGCCACAGTTCTTAAACTGCCACTGGTTACAAACTTTATCACATGCACCAATAAATAATTTCTACGGAAACTTCCAGTGTTCCCAGTGCAAATAAGAATACAAGAGGGATTGTAGGTATACTTTGCTACATGTATGTTGTATACACATGTATATGTTACTTATACTTATAGCTTACAACTTAAAATATAGAAAGTACCCATGCTTTCAGTGCACACGATACACATTAAGACCCACCAGACACAAATACCACAGATTCTCCTAAAGAGAGCCCAGCATTCTGGTCCCGTTACGTCATCGGCAGAAGCCTTCTCTTGAGAAGAGAGGTTTTTCAAAGGCAATAAAACCTTCAGACTTTTCCGTGACAGAACGGATCCCCCCAATCAATCCTCTCGGCCCGGTTTCACTCCCAATCATCTCACCTTCCAGCCGCGGAGAAATTCCTGCCTTCAAGTATCATAAATACGGGCGGGCGGCGGAGCACATGAGAATTTGATTGTGGCGAGGCTTCTTCTCAAGCGCACATCAATCTCTCCGAGGTAGCCAGGCCGGCCACAGATCACCGCAGAGGCGAGATCTGCTGTGCCGTGAGCCCTTGATGCTCCATCTGTCTGGCAGCAATTAAACCTCGGGGCTTAAACTCCAAATCACAGACAGCTTGCCCTCAGCCCCACCGTGCAAGCTGTGAATAGTTAGGCCCCTGAAATATCTCAGAGTCAAGCGTGTGTGGGAACCTCACCCTGGGTCCTTTCTCAATAACACATTCATTTGGCACTTAACTTTGTTTAAAAAAGAATGAGAGAGAGAGAGAGAGAGAGAGAGAGAGAGAGAGAGAGAGAGAGAGAGAGAGAGAGGAAAACTGAAGCCTCGGTGTTGGCCAGCAGGTGGGATTTTGCATGTTTCTCATTCGGGGTCCCAGACTGTGGTTTGGGCCGCAGTGGGGTGTTTTGTCTAACTGTCTGGGCTGTGACGGGGGTTGTCCCACAAACCATTTGTCACACCGTGAGAGCTGCGGACTCGGGGACAGCGCTCGCTCGGACCATCTGGCACCCTGTGCTGCCCTGTCAGTGACGGTCCGGGTGGCAGGCCGTTGCTTAGCCGTGAGCGTGTCCGCATCCTGTGTCTGCGGGGCGCCGGGAGATCACCCCTTCCAGCCGCCAGTCGCCAGGAGGACACGCCTGTTAGCAACCACACAGCACACAGGGCCGCGGGGCTTCCGCACGCAGCCACGCTCGGATGGATGGGGGATTTCGGAAAAGGATGCTTGAAGGAGAAAGAGTTCACCGCCAGACGCAGGTTTGGGCCTAGATCATCCCCATGATGTCACGAGAGGTCCTAAAAATGTCCGAGTGTGACTCCCCCCATTTGTTCTATCCGCGGTGCTGAGGACACGCATGTACAGACAAGCGCACGATGGAAAACACAACGGAACCGGCCGTCGGGGCAAAAGGCTGTGGAATCGATCCCTTAGGAATGCCCTCGGGGGAAGGACTCAGCTCCATGGCCGGGTGTGTGTGTGTGTGTGTGTGTGTGGGAGCTCCATCCCGCGGCCCTCTGCTCACCGTCATCCCAAGAGAAAGAGTGTGACAAGCCTTCGAGCAAATGCCAGAGACAAGCCCAGGGCAAGCCAAGGCCTGCCAAGGTGGAGAACCAACCGAGGGCATGGGGGAGCCGGGGAACTGGTGGGGGGGGGGGGGGAGGGAGGACAGAAAGACATGGCTGGAAGGTGGAGGGGCCAGGTGAGATACTTTAAAAAAGACTCCGAAAGGAATCGGGAGGACGGTCAGAGGGAAAGATGGAAGAAGGCAGCCTGCACCCCTCGGGGAGCTCTTACAACCCCTGGCTTGCCCTTGTCCGGCCTCACAGCCACAAAAGCGCTGGAAACAGCGGGCTCTTGTTTTCCGCTTTGAAAAGACAAAGCAACCGCCACAACAGTTTTAGGACAGGGGACAGACCATGTTCTCTGCACCCAGTGAATGAGGATGTTGGGGAAATGGACCAGAGCTAGGGGGAGGAGAACCAGCGCTGACCCTGACCGCTGCCCAGGGCCGGCTTTGGGTCACGGCCGCCCGGACGTGAGCTTTCATCCCCCCCAGAGCGGTGAAGAAGGCGCTGGCGCCGAAACCGGTTTGGCTCAGTGGATAGAGCGTCGGTCTGCGGACTGAAAGATCCCGGGTTCGATTCCGGTCAGGGGCATGTACGTTGGTTGCGGGCACATCCCCAGTGGGGAATGTGCAGGAGGCAGCTAGTCGATGTTTCTCTCTCATCAACGTTTCTAGCTCTCTAGCTCTCTCCCTTCCTCTCTGTAAAAAATCAATAAAATACCATATTAAAAAATAAATAAATAATAAGAAGAAGGAGGCGCTGGCGTTAGGGCCTCGGTTGGCCGGTTGGCCGGTTGGCTGGTTGGCCGGCGCTATTGGAACATCCATGGTGCCTTCCTGCAGATCCGAGGGCTGGCAGCCCCGGCAGGTTTCCCAGGGCAGCACCGTCGCTTTGATCTGCCGGGGGCTCTGACATCTGTTCTTATTGTCTGCACATCCACCCGCTGGAATCGGAGCTCGTGGCGGGACCGCGGAACAGCAGTCTGAGGCCCCAGGACCTGTCCAAAGCTAATAGAGCCGAGATTTACACTTTGGAGATAATAGCATCCCACGCCTGCGAGCCAGGAGGCAATCGGCCCGCTGGGATTGTGAAAAAGCCTACGTGCTGCAGAGCAGGGAACGCTGCTTTAGAAAGGCGTCGGACGGGTCCCAGGCCTGCGGGCCCTCGCAGACGGTGTTACAGCCCAGGTTATGGTGACTCTCCGCGTCTGCGTGGGACGTTAGGCAGCCTCTCCGCAAAGGTGCTCCCCAGTTAGCCAAGAGGTGCTCAGGAATGAGCCTCCCTCCCTCACTAGCTCTAGTGCCGGGCCTCTGTGAGGGGCTGGTGCCCACCCAAGAGCCCGCCCCGCATGGCCTGGTGTCCTCTGCAGTGGCATCTCTGAGCCCTCGGGATGAAGGAGCAGGTCCAGGGGTCAGGGAGGCCAGCACGGCCCACAGGCCAGATCGATAGCCTGGGCTCAGAAGCTACGTGCTCCACATGAGGTTCAAGGTCTTTCAGGAACACAGCTCCTTCATGGGGGATGGGGGGGAAGAGGGGTTGTTCCCAGCCTGCCCGCCTGCCTGCCCGCCCCCCCTCCCTCCCAGTTCACTCCTTCCCAGGACCATCTCGCTCACATAGGCTTTCCGTTTGTGAGCTCTGCACGGAGCCAGGGGACTGGCTGCTGGTGGCACTGCAAGGACCACAGCAAGTGATGGAGAAGGGGCATGGTTTGGGGACCGGACAAGACAGGAGGGCTCCCCTCTCAGAGCCCTCTCCGGGAGAAGTGGTCCTCCCCATGGGCGCACCCCCTCCCAGACTCCTGCACAGCTGAGGGCTCACCCTGGGGGAGACTCCTGGGTGAGAGCTTTCCTGACGCACATCCAGATGAAAGGGAGGTGGAACACAGCGCTTATTCATCATTAATTCGTGGACTTTGGGGTTGTTTCCACTTTGGATCTATAATTAATAATGAAGCTATGGCCATTCACGTACGAGTTTTGTCTAAATACACGCCTTCAGTTGAGTGGAAGCTTTGGGTCATATGGCAAGTTTATTTTTTACTTTTTAAGGAACTGCCAAACTGTCTTTCACAGTGGTTGCCACTCTATATTGTCAGCAATGCCTGAGGATTCATCTCCACACCCAATGCTAACTTTTTGATTATAGCATTTTAATGGGTGTGAAGTGTATCTCGTGTGATTTCATTGGTGGCTAATGATATAGAGCATCTTATCATGTGCTAATTGGCCACTTGCAGATTAGAGCAATATTTATTCATGTCCTTTGCTCATTTTAAAAATCGGGTTATTTTTCTCTTGATTATTGAATTGAAAGAATCCTGTATATGTTCTAAATAGTAGATCCTAATCAGATATGGGACTTGCAAATATTTCCTCTCAATCTGAGGGCTGTCTTTTCACTTGCTTAATAGTGCTTTTAGACATACAAAAGCTCTTAATTTTGATAAAGTCCAATTTATCTTTTTTTTTTCTGCTGGTTATATGGTGCTTTTGGTATCATATCTAAGAAACTACTGTTTAATCCAAGGTCACAAAGAGTTACATCTATGTTTTCTTCTAAAAGTTTTATAATTTTAAGCCTTATATTTATATCTTTGATCCGTTTTATTAATCTTCACCCAAGGAATTTTTCCCCCATTTATTTTTTCCAGGGAATGGAAGGGAGGGAGAGAGGCAGAGAGAAACATTGATGTGAGAAAGACGCATCAACTGGTTGCCTCCTGCCCGTGCCTGACTAGGGCCAGGGACTGGGCCTGCAACTGCCCTTGACCAGAATCAAACCTGAGACCATTTAATCAGTAGACAAGGCTCTAACCACTGAGAAAACCAGTTAGGGCTTTGATCCATTTTGAATTCACTTTCATGGGTGGTGTGAGGTAGGGTTCCATATTCACTTGTGAATAAGCAGTTGTCCCAGGACCATTTGATGAGAAAACTATTCTTTCCCATCGAATGGTCTTCTGGTTGAAAATCAATTGACCATCAATAAATGGGTTTATTTCTGGGCTGTCAGTTATTCTATTTCATTGGTCCATATGCCCATCCTATGCCAGGACTACACTGTTGTAATGACAGTAGCTTTGTAGTAGGTTTTGAAAATGGGTAGTACAAGTCTCCACCTTTGTTCTTTTTCAAGGGTGGTTTGGCTATTCTGGGTTAAAAACTTTTAATACATCTTCCATCCATACTGTGAAACTGGGTTCTCTCTCTGAGATCCCCCCCAAAAAAGAAATGGCTATACTACTTGATCTTAAAATACAAAAGAACCTTTCTCTTTCTTTCTCTACATCACAGTCCACACCCCCCAGGGGCCTGCACAACATTTCTCTGTTTGTAAAACCCAGAACCCATGTCCATGTAAACGCGGTAAAAGGCACCTATATTCCCTCTTCGCCAATGCCATGCTTCCTGGGCAAATTCCGTGATGGTTCTCAAAGGCTGGGGTTCCCCAGAGTCTTGTATTTCTCACAAAGAACCAGTCAGGCCCTTGCCCAATTCTTTCCATTCCGGGGTCCATGTCTCTAAGAAGTTTAACTCCTTTTGGAGAATGAAAACAAATAGCACACAGCAGTCACAGAGCAAAAGCAAGAAGGAAATCAGGCACTTTCTATTTGCAGAGTCAGAGGCAATGTACCTTGGAGGTGGGGGTGGGGATGGCTTAAGAACTTTAGAAAATAAAATTCTTAAACTATCTAGCTTTCAAAGATAAAATGGTCATGTGGTCATAGACCCTGGAGACAATTGCATGTCTGTGAACGGATCTTGTAACCTATACTCCTGCCCTTGGTTTTTAATAAATATAATGAGAGCTTTGAGAATATGACAGAAAGAATGACAGAAAGGCATTCATGTGCAGGGCCCAGGAAGCACGGGCTGTTCTCTGGACAGTGTATGTTTAACAGCCACATTGGGGGCAATAGGGGGTTCGAATGGCCTTCCTGCTTTCGTTGGCTTTCTCAGAACATTCTGGAAGGCGCTCATACAGCAGCCACACAAGAGCAAAGCACAAGGCCAGCCCGGGCAGTGTAGCTCAATGGTTGAGTATCGACTGATGAACCAGGAGGTCACAGTTCAATTCCCAGTCAGGGCGCATGCCTGGTCCCCAGTGGGGGGGCCTGCAGAGGGCAGCCAATCAATGATTCCTTCTCATCATTGATATTTCTATCTCTCTCTCCCTCTGTGAAATCAATAAAATAAAAATTAAAAATTTTTTTAAAGCACAAGCCCAGGCAGACATGCTGCCCTCAGCCCTCCATCTCACTGCAGACTCCTCCATACAAGGAAGAGGCCGAGCCTGGAGGCAGGGGCTGTCTTTAAAGAGACGCTGAGCTGACTGTGGGCAGCTGTGTAACCTCTGTCCCTTCCATCCCTCACAGCAGCAGCGGCTCTGGAGGAATTCTCAGAGATGAAAATAACTTCAGTGGAGGACCTTCCGTTGGGAGGGACCGGGCCATTCCATTTAAGACAGAAAACAGCTTCTCGGGGTAAAAAGGAGCGCGGCTTTGATTGAGAAATACATTCTTCAGCCACCAAGCCAGGCGCACACAGGCCGGGACCAGCGTGAGCTGGGCAGCTGGACATCATCGCCTCTGCTTGCGGCCCCCGTGGTGAGGTTAGGATTGATTTAGAGGAGGAAAAGGGCGTATTTTTAGATTCTGTCCCACAGGATATCCAATCGCACGGCAAACACTGAGATCAGATGCGATGACGGATAATGCTGGCGGGGCGAGGCAGCAGGTGGTGTGATGCTAAAGCGGATGGGGTGTGTCTGAGGACTGAAATACCCCGGGACAGCCCAGGGAGGTCAGGAGAGGTACTGACCACATCCTGTTGCATAGCAACTGTGTAGACCCTGGGCTTGCTGCTCTGTGTCCATTCAGCTTTTCTGCCTGAATGTTGTGTTTTATTTTCTACAGATGCTCTTTGCTCCTCCCTGCTTTGACCGCACCACAGCGCTGCCTCCAGGTGTGGGGGTGCATCTCCCTCGGACAGAGCCCCCCACCCTTCCTCCCTCTTCCCCTCGCAGCTTCAGCCTGACTTTCACCCATGACAGTTTTCCTCGGGGGGTTGCCTGTCTTCATCCTTCTGAAAGTCACACTTCTTGTCGAAACCAGTTTGGCTCAGTGGATAGAGCGTTGGCCTTCGGACTGAAAGGTCCTGGGTTCGATTCCGGTCAAGGGCATGTACCTTGGTTACGGGCACATCCCCAGTGGGGGGTGTGCAGGAGGCAGCTGGTCGATGTTTCTCTCTCATCGATGTTTCTAACTCTCTATCCTTCTCTCTTCCTCTCTGTAAAAAATCAATAAAATATATATATTTTTTAAAAAGTCACACTCCTGGAGACAAGGTCAGAGTCCCTTGACCTCTCCGCCCGCCTGAAAACCACCTGCTGGGGAACGGCCTTCAGCTGTGTGGCGATCACTGCGGGGCCCAAGATCGCAGACCAGGCTCTGCCTCACCACAGGGAGCACCAGCATGAGGCGGGCAGACGCCGCAGGAGGAGCATCCTAACCACGACCACAGCTCTGCTCCAACGTGGCACAAGAAGGTTCTAGAACTTGTCGCCAAACCCCTGGCTTGCAGTGATGGGGCGGGCACCGGTCGGTTCAAACACGGGAAGGTCTAGCGCTGTGTGTCCCATATGGTGGCCACTCCACATGGGGCCCGTGTGCCTGAGGCGCTGAGTGCACATTTTATTTAGCTTCGGTTGGTTTAAATTTTAAAGTGGAAGCAGTGTCAAATGCTTTTCTGTTACCTTGGTTTTGGTGGGAGGACACTTGGTTTCAACTCATGTATCATGAAGATGGTCACGTGGCAGGGCTCATATCAGCACCTATGTTAGTTCTGGTACTTATCAATACTTTAAAAATATCGTTTGCACGTTGAAAAGATACTATTTTTTTGATATGTTGGGTAAAACAAAATAGACTGTTAACATTAAATTTACCTCTGTCTTTTTACTGTCTCAATGGGGGCTACTAGAAAGTTTTACATCCCTGCCCTGGCCAGTGTTGCTCAGTGGTTGGAGTGTCAGCCTGTACACCAAATGGCCACGGGTTTGATTCCCCACCAAGGGCACATAGCTGGGTTTTGGGGTTCTCTCTCCGTCTTGGCGAGTTTGGGATGCAAGCCGTTGATGTGTCTCTCTCGTATCAATGTTTCTCTCTCCCCCTCCCTTCCCTTCCACTCGCTCTGAAAAACAATGAAAAAAAATATCCTCAGGTGAGGATTAACAACAACAATAAAAAAGAAAATGCTATATTACACACATGGCTTGCATTATACAGGGTGGGGCACAAGTAGGTTTACAGTTGTATGTGAAACCGAGTTTATTCTTGTATTATTTATTAACTAGAGGCCCAGTGAATGAAATTCATGCATGGGGGCGGGGGGTCACTCAGCCCGGCATGCACCCTCTCCAATCCGGGACCCTTTGGGGACCACTGTCTCCTAACCACTCACCTGCCTCCTGGTCTGATCCCCCTAACTGCTCTCCCCTGCCTGCCTGATTCCCTAACTGCACTTCCCTGCTGGCCTGATCACCTTAACCGCCTCTGCCTGGGCCCTGCCACCATGGCTTTGTCTGGAAGGATAGCTGAAAGGTCGTCTGGAAGATGTCCGGTGTAATTAGCATATTACCTTTTATTAGTATAGATTATTCCATTATTTTACATACAAACAACTGTAAACCTACTCTTACCCCACCCTGTATCTTTTTTAAAAAAATCTGCTTTTATTGGTTTTAGAGAGAGAGGAAGGAAGAGAAAGATAGAAACATGGATGTCTCTTGCAAGTCCCCTACTAGGGATCAAGCCTGCAACCTGGGCATGTGCCCTGATCAGAAATCAAACCTGTGACCTCTTGGTACATGGGTCTACACTCAACCACTGAGCCACACTGGCCGCTCCGCCTTGCATTCTTCTTGCATTCTTCTTGTGCTAGTCTATAGGACAATGAAGATCTTCCGATGCAGGAAGAGCAGAGCTGCGGCAGATCTGGGCAGGACAAGAAGAGGTTGTGCCTCTGGTTTTCATCCAAGGGCTTCATTTTTCCCAAACAACTGGGAAGAATGAGAATGTTTAAAGCTTGAATTTTTTATTCTGTAATAATATTTAAAATGTTCATCTATTGCCAGCTGGCCTTCTGCCCCTAAAATAAGTTCTCCGGCGAGGGAACAGAGCGACCTTTGTGTGCAATGACCCAGGGCAGGCCTGTCTCTCCTGCAGCCCCAGACGCCGGGGACAACTCGGAGCGCCTGCAAAGGGTCCCCAGATCCGTGCAGGCCAAACCCTTGCCTTAGACGGAATAGGCAACCTCCAGCGCTACCATTTATCAAAAGGATGGGTGTTGCTTGATTAATGAAATCTAAGTTCATCTTCATGGGCTGCTGAATTCAGAGTAGTCAACGGATCAGGATACATTTTTCAATCAAAAGAATCTAAAATCCAGTTACTCACGCCTGGGCTCGGTGGAGAGTTGGGTCTTTGCTAGCTCACTTCGTGCCTTTGTGCACGTTAGAGCAAGGTACTCCGGGGGTTCAAGTCCTGACTCTTCCGAGGGGTGCGGCCTGCACCAGCCGCCTGCTGCGGCCTGCTACAGTTTAAAGTTCTTCTCACGTGAAAAGGCTTAGCTCTCCTGAGAAATACCCAGCCACCATCAAATAAGAAACAGATGCTTCACCCCCAAGGAGCCCTGACCGTGGCATTGTCCGGGCTCAGAGTTCCTGCTTTTGACCTGGAGGCTGTGAGGTGCGCCCCTAGTCTGGGCCAGGGCTCGGGGCTCGGGCGGCCCACCACGGGCTCTCACACCATCCGTCCCCGCGGGGAACGCAAACAGGAGCCCGTGGCCTCGTGGCCAAAAGGTTCTGGAAGGAGCCGAGTGAAGTGGGAAGGAAATTGCAATCAGGACTCTTTGACCTTTAATTAAGGAACTTGAAAAGTAGGCTGTGTTTCCTAAACGTGTTGGCATTTGTTTAAATGTAGAACAGGGTTTTCCAGCCTCGGCCCTGTGAGCACTTTGTTCATTCTTTTCTGCGGGGCCGGCCAGATGCTGAGCGGAAGCCCTGGCCTCTGACCCACCAGACGCCAGTGGCTCCCCCTCCCTCCCAGCTGCGACAACCAAACATGTCTCCACACGCCCCCGGGAGGGAAAAACTGCCCCGGTGGAGAACCACCGACTTAGAACCCCGAACACCGTCTGTGGCCTTAGCTGGTCCCATCATTCCCCTACCACAGCGGCAGGTACCGGGACCTCGGAACCTGGCGCCTGTGAATTCCAATCCGGCCCACGCCTCGCCAGCCGGGAGGCTGGGGGGCAAGTGATTGAATGTCTCTGCTCCCCATTTCCTCCATGTGGGATGGGGCGGTGGCTGTGCTGTCCTCGGAGAGATATAGGGCTGAGAAGCTAAAGCTCCCACGGGGGGACAGTGAACAGCAGCTCGAGCACTCCCAGCACAGGCGTCCCTGGGCTTCCTCACTCCAGGGCCGCTGTGGTGTGACAGCCAAGGTCAAAGCCCAGAGGTCACACTCCAGAGGCAACATAGAACAAGCTGCTTAACTCTGGAGAGAGAGAGAGAGAGAGAGAGAGAGAGAGAGAGAGAGAGAGAGAGAGAGAGAGAGGGCGCCTCCCCACCGGGATCAGGTGCTGCAAGCTGGAGTGTGAATTTTGGGGGGAAAGCAAGGTTTTCTAAAACTGCGACAAAATCATGGTCTTTCTTAACCTTCCTCCCCGACTGCTGCCCCACCCCCACCCCCAGGGAATGTGCTGGAACCCCGAAGCCCTCGCACCTCATTTTGTGGCCGCCTAAGGATCCCATCGGTTCCTCCCACCTACTCCTGCTTCTGGAAGCTCCCCCGGCCCCCTGGGGCCGTGCCGTTCCCAGGCAGTCACCCCGTGTCCCTGGGAGAATGAAGCCAGACTTCCTTCCCAGTGCCCTCCTCGCTGGCGCCGGCCTGACTCAGCCACAGAGTCCCACGGGCCTCACTCTGCTCAGCTGTGAAATGGGCGGGCGGGCAAGCCTCCCTGTCTCCCATCCCGGCCTGGCCGGGCCCAGAGCAGGTGCTGCTCATCCACGCCACGTGGCCGCCTCTCCCTCCCGGCCTCACCACCCCTTTAAAACAGACCTGTTTGTCTTTCTCAGCCCTCACTCCCCGAGCCAAGGACTATCTCCTGTCCATCCTCTCCCACCACCCACATACACATACACACACACACACACACACACACACACACTCACTAATTCACAGCTTAATATCTTCTACAATCCAATTTTCCATCTTCCCCAGCACGCTAGCAGAGTTACTAGGAAAGCTGGGCTAACAACCGAAGATGCGACAGAAGCACAACCTTCTGGTGGGGAGACAGCTGAGACCCAGGAGTGGTTTTCTTTAGGGAACAATCCTACCACAAAACATGTGAATAGAAGCAATTCAAAATGCTCAGGACACAGCAAACGCTCGACTGACTCCAAATCGCCATTTAGCATGCTTTGTGTCATAGGATATAAAAACGGATGTCAGGCTGACAGTCAGCGCCTCCATAGGCAATATCCCGCTATTTCTGGTTGTGCCAAAAAATAAACAACCAGCAAATCATATTTATTTCATCTCTTTGAATAAATAAAAAAAAGCATTTACACTTAAAAAAAAAATGGGATGAGGTAGAATTCCCTCCTTCTTAAAAAATGTGTCTAGAGCTACTAAAACACTTGTGTTTCTCAAACAGTCGATAAAACGATTCCTCTGGATTGTGCAAGCAGGGAGACAGGGACCCCTGATGAGAGCTGGTCTGTGCCCTTCTCCGGACTTGGCTTCTTCTCTCTCTCCTGCTCCCCCCAGGACGGCCTGCCCTCGTCGTAGTGTCTCCTCGTCCCACAGGCAGAGTCCCTGAGGCTCCTGGGCAGCCACAGCGCCTGCTTTCCCTTTTCCTTTCCGTTTGCACCTTTTGCCTGCAGAGTTATCCGTTCCTGCTGCCTCTGTTGGCTTCGTGTCCACTTTTGCGGGAGCAGGTTTGGCTGACAGGCTGGCCCTCTCCTCTCGGGCGGCTCCCTGGCCGCCCCTCGGCAGAGCTACCTTCCTTTTGGGCCTCGTGGAGGCAGCCCAGGGCCCGGCCCAGGGCCCGGAGGACAGGGCCTGCCACGCTGCCGAGACCCGCAATGGGGGCAGAGGGAGAACCAGATGGGACGGCCCTATTCATACTCATATCCCAAACATAGTTCCTGCCACAAGGCAAGTCCCCAGTCAATGCTTGTTGAATGAATGAATGAATGAATGAATGAGGAGAGATTGGGGCGTGTGACCACTTTAAATTCTCCTAGTGCGACAGGGTGGGGTTTCTTTCCTTCTCACCCTCCTCTGGCCCCACCCCACCTTGCCCTTTGCTGGGAAAATACGCTTTATAAGGTGAAGCAAAGACTGTAAGGCAGTGGTTCTCAACCTTTCTAATACCTCGACCCTTTAATACGGTTCCTCATGTTGTGTGACCCCCCAGCCATAACATTATTTTTGTTGCTACTTCATAACTGTAATTTTGCTACTGCTGATGAAGCATGATGTAAATATCTGTTTTTTGATGGTCAACCTGTGGGTTAAGAACCACTAGCAGGGTCGCCTAAGACCATCGGAAAACACAGGTATTTACATTACGATTCATTAACAATAGCAAAATTGCAGCAACGAAAATAATGTTATGGCTGGGGGTCACCACCACATGAGGAGCTGTATGAAACGGCCGTGGCAGCAGGAAGGTTGAGGACCACTGCTGTAAGGTGAAGCAAGAGCAAGTCCAACCCATGAGACATGACCTGCGTGACTTGCAACACTTTTCCAGGCTGCACGCCACACGCCCCTGTGTATACAGACACATGGAGACTGTTCCAGAAGAAAGCCCAAGGGATCGAAGAAAGGCCCTTTGGGGAAGGGCAGCCACTGGTTTCACAATAGCTGGAGGCCCAGGGGAGTGGGGACAGAACAGCGCATCTCCTCTTCTCCACCGCTGGGCGCTCACCGGGCCTCCACAGCCCACACACGGTCCTTGGGCCTGACCCAGGGCTCAGTGAAGTGAGAAATGGGGAGACCCCCCGCCTCCCACCACAGGTCCCTGTCACAGCCCAGACACGGGCTTCTCACCATGCCCCAGGGACCAAACGTTCACTCAGGGCTTGAACATGTTGCTCAGGAACATGTGTTCCCTGAAGTCCTCTCTGAGCTTTCCTTTGCTTGGTTTTAACTTTTCACTTGGCTCTCGTCTCCAACACCCTAGCCCAGGCTTCCCTCGGAGTGTGCTCAGGACCACTTACGATGGAAGTCCCACAGCCCTCGCGGTCTGTCAGCTAAGCTATTAGCAGGGAATCAACGTCAACTGAGGGAATCAAGCGGAGCGCTGATATGGTCCTTTGCAGCCCGCCTTCAGTTACTTCAGGAAACACCCCTTTGTTCTCAAGTAGTGTTATCAGCGGGGGCCCAGCCTTCCACAGGCATGCCCTGTGAGCCTCTTCCTCCTTCTCCTTTATATCGCCTCTAGAGGAGTGGCTAGGAAACTGGTAAGAGTTGCATATAGGCACCAACACACCAGACTTTCAATGCAGATGGGAAGAAAGATCCTCCCTTTTTGCTGTATTAGTTTCCGATGGACGCGGTAACAAATTACCACACACTTGACTGAGTGGTCAGATCTAAACTTGGTTCACCAGGCCAAATCAAGGTGTCAGTAGGGCCACACTCCCACTGGAGGCTCTAGGAGAGAATCCTTTTCCTTACCTCTTCCAGCTTTAATTCTTTAAAGCCAGTGAACAGTGGAGAGCTAAGGACACAAAGAAGGGCAAATGAACTAAATTCCTGTGATTAGGACTCAGGGGGCAATATCAAAAAAATCTAACATACATGGAATGAAAGAAAGAAAGCAAACTGGGCAAAGAAAGAAAAAAAATGAGCAAAATAATTATCGGAAGATTTAATAGTCAGAAAATTTCCTAGATTAACAAAAGACATTAAACCACAGATTCAATAAACTCAGCAAATCCCAAGCTTTGTCTGAATACAAAGATCGCTCCTAGGCACATCATGGTCACTGAAAAATCAAAGATAGGAGGAAAGCTCGTAACAAAGAACATTATAACCTGATGAACAAAAAAATAGATACAGAGGCAGTACAGCACCCAACAGACTGTCAAATTACAGTGGAAGGATGGGGAGTGTTTGGGAGAGGGGAAAGAGATCAACCAAAGGAGTTGTATGCATGTATATAAGCACACCAATGGACACAAGACACTGTGGGGGAGGGGAATGAGGGCATGTGACAAGGGGTAAGGGAGGCTGGGGGAAGGTCAATGGGGAAAAATGAAGATATATATACTACTATATTTATACTACTATATACTTAACAATAAAAAAAATTTTTTTAAAAAAGAAAGAAACCAGAGGGGAAGAGAGACACTTTATATTTGGGAGGAGAGGAAAGAGACATAGATAGCAGTTGACTTCTAATAAAAAATATAAGGAAACCTAGAAGGTAATTGGATAACATCATTAAAATGAAAGAAAAATAGTAAATGTCAACTTAGAAGCTTATAGCCAGTGAAAATATACTTCAAAATGAGGGAGAGAAAGAAAAAGATATTTTCAAACAAACAAAATCTAAGAGAACATGATACTAACAAACCCAAAGCTTAAGAACTAAGCCGTTCTGTTTACATGGCTACAATCTCGACAGGTTTTTTAAGCTAAAGGGGCATTATCCCATGTGGAAAATGGAATCTACAGGAAGGAAGGAAAAGCACTGGAAAAAGCAAGTGTGTGGGTAAATATAAAAGATTATTTCTAATGTTTAAAAGATGTCTGGATGTTCGAATAAAAATAATAGCAAGTATTGTGACACATGTAGAAGTAAACGTCATGGCAAAAAATACCACTGAAGACTGGAGGGAGAAGATGCAATTGTAGTGTTTCAAGGTTCTTGCTTTGTCCGTGAAGTGCTGTAATATGTATTCAATGTTGACAATGATATATTAAGGTTGCATATTGAAATAAAACAAAGAGGCACAGCTAGGAATCAAAAGAGGAGATAAAAGGAATATGAAATAATAATCTATGAGAGGACAGGAAAGAAGGAACCAAGAACACATGGGACAAATATGAAACAAAGCAAGATGATTCATAAGCCCACCCTATCAGAAATTATATCAAGATGGCTCGTGTGTACTAGTGGCGGCGGCGGTGGGAGCGAAGGCCTGTGCCCCGGATGAAGGCCGGTGAGGGCACGACCAGAGCCTGGGCCCTCTCCGCCACTTCTGTGGGGGAGCTCACGGGGTGTCGCTGCCGGCTGGGCAGAGTCCCAGGGATCACTACGCTTGGAATCAAACATAAACCCAAACACTGCATATTAGACACAATAAGACACATTCACTGTTTGGTCAGAAGCTGAACACTGATCTGGCTCCACATTTTCAGGAAAACGCTGGTTGTGATGAGATCTGGGGGGAAACTGCTTACGTTCAAGGTTCTGCTCCATCAGGGGAAGTAACACAGGGCCTCAGCGATGAGTCAGAAGAAGAACGGTGTGAGGAAACGCCTGAAACAAGTCACCTGACTGATCTGCCCACATGGAAATTCAATAAACGTGAGGAGATTGCTGACTCAGTGGCCTCAGCTCTCTCCTCGCCTACCCAGAGGGAAAAGCTGGCTCTGGCCTTGCAAAAGAAAGGTTAAATTGGAAAACTAGCCGAAAACGGTTTGGCTCAATGGAGAGAGCGTCGGCTTGGAGACTGAAGGGTCCCGGGTTCGATTCCGGACAGGGGCATGTACCTTGGTTGCTGGCATATCCCCAGTAGGGGGTGTGCAAGAGGCAGCTGACCGATGACTCTCTCTCATCGATGTTTCTAACTCTCTCTCTCCCTTCCTCTCTGTACAAAATCTATAAAATATATAGAAAACTACTGCAGCTCTCCCAAGCTTGTGAGAACCTAGAAAACACCAAAGGCTGACACCATTGGCATGAAATTATTAAAGCAGTCCTATTCCTAAACAAGGCAGTTCTGTCTGAGGCAATGTTTTCTGATGCATGTACCATCGATGTCGTGGGATGCCTGGAATATGACCCTGCTTTGGCTCAGCCAAAAAGGCATAGAGAATCCCTGACCAAAACTGCAAAGTTTAAGGAAGTTATGCCAATAACACTCTGAATGAAGGTAAAAAGTACATCAGACTCACAGGATACAGTACATTCAGGATATGGTTTTGCCTACACCTTTCGTTTTTGTTTGTTTGTTTTTCTAATATATTTTTATTGATTTCAGAGAGGAAGGGAGAGGGAGAGAGAGATAGAAACATCAATGATGAGAGAGAATAATGATTGGCTGCCACCTGGACATCCCCTACTGGGGATCAAGCCTGCCACATGGGCATGTGCCCTTGGCTGGAATCGAACCTGGGACCCTTCAGACTGCAGGCCGACACTCTAGCCACTGAGCCAAACCTGTCAGGGCTATGCCATCTGTTTTGAAGAGAATTTTCTTTCTACTCTTCTTTTATTTAATTCAACGAAGTTGAGATGGTCAGCATGTTACAGGAAGATGAGAAGGTTTTGTCTGAAGTTTTTGCACAATTAACAGATGATGATGATGATAAACTGAGTGAGTTCACATTACAACCTCAAAACAGGGATGCACTTTCCAAAACTTTGACAAAGTTCAGGGTTATTCCTGCTCTTGACATTGTAATGGGCACAGGTGATTTGCAGGTCAGGTCAAAAAATAAGTTTTCTTACCTAATAGAGTTTAGTCCATCGATGGCCCGTGAATTTGTCATTCAAAAAGCCCACAGAGGGACCATGAAATCCTTCTCATTAATGTAGGAACTGAGCAAATGATCTGTGGTCCTGATCTAGGAGGTGCTGTTCAGTTCATGGGACTTCTTTGTATTCAAACTGAGACCATGCTGGCTGCAACTAATAAAACTGAGAAAGGGTGAATTTCTACATTTCTTCTCCAACCATTGTATGCCTGTCCTCACAGCACCATTTTTGACCAAAAACTTCAGAAGACAAAAGGAAAAAAGGATAATATACTTGGATCTAACAGACACAGCACCATTTGTCCCAATAATTGTCAAACAGCATAGCTGCTTGCCTTGATTTTAGAGCTACTCGCATCTTGTGTGGAACATCATACATGTCACATAAAAATTATATTACGAACGAGGGCTTGCTGAGAAGAGTCTTGGCCTTGATGCTTTCCAAGCACACTTTCCTGGCCTTGTGTGCTCTTCGTTTTATGAGGCAGATAATTGGCCTTCAAGATGCATTTTACAATCGTTACATCACCGAGAGAAATCTTTCTGAGCCCGCTGTAAATGCTCTTCTGGATAATGGAACTTAGTACAATCTGTTAAATTCAGCTGTAATTGAGTTCTTTTGCATTTGTAAGAGTGGAAGATAAAAGTCTTCTATTGCACGTAGAGTTGAAGACTTATAAGTCACTCGAATTGATTGAATATGTTCAGACATTCAAAGGATGAAAGACTAAATATGAGCAAGAAAAAGACAGACAAAATCAGAACCTGACCAGTGTACCATCTGCCCTGCGCAGTAACAGGTTTTAAGAAAGAGGAGAAGCAGTTGTGGCACCGGCGGAAAAACCCAAGCCAGAAGGTGACTTCCCAGGTAGTTGTGAAAAGTGTGTGTAGACTAAGAAAGCAGAAGAACGTGAAGACAAGGAAAACCGCCCCAGAACGAAAGCTTCCGGTGGCTCCCAATTTCCTTCCTCCCCCTCGGCCGGCGCTGATGGAGAAGCAGTGCAGAGAGCAGGCTGTAGTGGCCCCAACACCACCAGCAAGTGCCAATGGAGCCTCTTCCGAAACTACACCCGTGGCTACATCAGTAACAGCCCCCAAGGGGAGTCTGGTTGGTTCAGTGGATTATCCAGAGGAAGAGGAAGAGGAAGAGGAGGAAGAGGAAGAGGAAGAGGAGGAAGAGGAAGAGGAAGAGGAAAAGGTGAAGAAGAAGAAACACCTTCCAGGAAAAGACCTCATCTTAGCTCATAAAATATTGACGGGGGTCCCTCAGCATGTGATCTCACTAAAACGCTGCAGCTGTCCAATGAGCTGAACCTGAATCAGAAAGCCTTCTCACACACACGTCTAATGAGACAGGGAGAGCAGAAATGCTCCGTATAGCAGCTAGGAGACGTGAGTTCTGGGAAAACACAGGCTTCCTAGGAAGTTGATTGCTTGCTAATAATTAAGCCGTTTGCAAGCTAACAGAAAGAAGAAAAAAAATTAGTAACTGAACCTACGAGACAGCTCCTCAGGAGCAAGGAAATGCGCAGGCTTGGGGACACTATTGGGTTGAAAAATAATAGGAATGCAGAGTTGCTTGGGGGGCGGGGGGCAGTTGGCGGGTTATTGATCTAGAAACAATGATGAAACGTCAGAAAACCCAATAACGTGATTTGTATCATGGTGTTGGCCGTGTTGTTCCTGTAATCAGCTGCCTCTTTTTAAAAGAAGCTTTATGGAAAGCATCGTTTTTCAAGTGTCCTAAAAGAAACATGAAGCTAAGATGTTGGGACCAGGTCTTTGAAGACTTCACAGAAATTCGGCCTTTCGGTGGAGTCGGAGGGACATGCACATGTTGAGTTTTCACCAGGAAGTTAATATGTATTTTGATGGAAACAAACAAGCTGGATCCCAGATAGTTTTGTTCATGTGACTTTAAAATCATGTGACTTTTAGAGAGACAGGTACCAGGAGCCGGTACAGCAGCACCCGGATGATTTTCTCTAGAAGAAAATCCAGAAGGTTAACAGAGTGTTTTCAACTGCCCCCAGGCCAGGCCTTTGGGAAAGACACCCGGAAGTGACTCTCTGCTTTGCTAGGGGATGGCCCCTCTCCCCAGAGCTGCAAGGCCATTGGAAAGTGTCGTCCATGCCGACTGCTATACAGAGACCCGTGCTGAAGCAAGTGGAATTTAATATCCAGAGGCCATTTCCATCCAAGAAGTGACTTCACTGTCAGACCCAGAATGCAGCCCGGGAAGCTTTTCCATAAACAAACAGGGGGGAATGGGAGCACTGCTGTTCTTACCGAGTGAAAGCCCGTTCCACGTCTGTAAGTGAATTTAAAATCATAATGTGAGGCGAGCAGAGGAGAGGCTTTATTTTTAGAACAAGCAAGCGAACCGTAAATATTTTTAAATGTCCGTTTGCTCGTCTGTGATCTGAGACCGTGCGGGGGGAAAACATCCCTCACACTACGAGTTAATGCGTTGGGAGGGAAAAGCTAAAAATAGCGGTCCAGCTACGCTCTTCAGATCGCCCTTGTGCTGTGCTGTGGGTCCGCTTTTCTTGGAATCGTTTTTTTACAATAGTTTTTATACACTGAAGCAGTTTTCCCTGTTTTGGAGATTTTGTATTCCATTTCCATTTTGACTGTTTGGGAAAGATGGGCTGCCTGTGCTAGTCAATGGTCTGGGCCAGTGGTCGGCAAACTGCAGCTCGCGAGCCACATGCGGCTCTTTGGCCCCTTGAGTGTGGCTCTTCCACAAAATACCATGGCCTGGGCGTGTCTATTTTGAAGAAGTGGTGTTAAAGAAGTTTAAGTGTAAACAATGTGGCTTTCCAAAGAAATTGCCATCGTTGTGCTGTTGATAGTTGGCTCTGTGGACGAATGAGTTTGCCGACCACTGGTCTAGGCACCGCTGGCCCAGCAGCGAATAAGACAAAATGCAGGCTTTCATGATGCTTCTATGACAGAAATATCAGGCAATGTTACTGTGTTAACGCGGAAAACGCTGTCTCTACCGAGAACAGCCTCTTTTACGTGAGACCACGTTTGAGGAGAGGCTGCGGCCTCAGGCACTGTGCCAAGTGGAAACCCACAGCGCACAGGATGCTTTTCCCTGGACTTGCTGGCTGCTTTCTCTCCGAAACCAGGAGCAACGACCGAGGTGGCTGTGTCCGCCTCCAGGCCCGGAGCTGATCTATTGCCTCACTCGTTCCTCTTCCTCTTAGAGCCTCTCTCGGCCCTGCAGCATCGGCGGCCCTGGGGCAGCTGGTTCCAGCAGCCCCTCGTGGTGCAGAGTCGCAGAGTCCGTTCCCGGGATTCTCTGATGAATGTGCGCTTTCCCAGCCCCGGCTGGGGCTGGAGACCACAACACACTGCTGTGCGTGGATGTGACCCTCCGAGCTGCGGCGGGATGAAGCCAGCCCAGAGAAGAGGACAAACCCAGAAGCCCACAGAGCAAGGGCGCCATGCCCTGGGGAGCCTTGGGCTTTGTCATGCCAGATCCTAAATCCCCTCGTGGGGTAAGCCCTCCTGGGCTGGGTCTGTGGTTACTTGAAGCTCTAAGCATCCTCACCAATGCCCATCCCCAAAGCCCCTTTGTTTTTAAGAACGGGCGTGCTCTAAAGCACCCATTTCCCAGAGCTCCCAGGCAAGGAAATCCTCCCACAAACCCATGGAATTCTCAGTCTTTGTGGCCAATGCTCTCCGTCTGCCCCTTTCTTTTTCCTTACCCTTATCCCCTCGGACAGCTCCTCAGACACTGGGGACATTGAAACTGCTCCAGCATTATTCCCGAAAGCCCCGTGAAGACACTGGAAGAGAAACAACGCTTTGAACTCAAAGCGCGTCTCCTGGCATCACTGAATGGCACAAAAACGGGACGCAGGCCTAGCCCCCCGCTGCGGTATTCAGGGCCTGGCTGCTTTGGTGCGTGCCCAAGTGCCTTTGGGGCCTCCCCGGCGCTCCTTTCCTTCCCTTGATTGCATTCAAAAGGGACTGAAAGCAAACAAGGCACGTTCATTACCAAGGGGTATTCACTACTTTGTCCGGAGTCTCAGGGCTCGAAAGCATTGGGACAATCCATTTTCTGAAGTCGCTCCCCCTGGTTTCCCCAGCAGCCACCATGGGCACAGTCCTCAGGGCTTGTTGAAAATGTTCTTTCATGCAAACTGGAGCGTCTTGCAGCAAAGCGATGAGATCGTCCGTCCTGGGGGCTGGAGGCAACAATGAAGCCTTTTTCAGAAGATGTGCAGCCATGACTACTTGGGAGTTCTGAGGGAACTTCATTCCAGGAAGCCCAGCCACTTCTGAATGAACGGGGGGGGGGGGTTGGCATGTCCTTGGCCTACCCCAGGGGGAGGGTGTCCTCTGCTTTGTTCATTCCTGTAAGTTGTACTTATTTATTTTTTTGTCATAGTGGACTCAGAAAAAAAGTACAGACAATAATAATAATAAAACCAACCTCCATACAGTAGTTACAATGATTGAGCAAACGCTGACATACTGCCATCTTTCTGTTAAAAACAATCATAATGATGGATATCGCTATTGGACGCATGAAATACGTTATTAAGCTAAACTCACAGTCCCATTTCCATTTCTCCCCGCGCCCCCCCCCCCCAATTAAACCTATCAATGAGGAGCTTTTTGCAAGCAAGATTTCAAAACAGAAGAGATATGTTCAGAAATAGGCCAAAGATACTCCAAACAGGACTTCCACGGGGCTTCCCTGCTGCCTCCACAGGGGCTGTGGTGGGCAGAGAGCCTGCGTGGGGCAGGAGCACGGGCTGTTTAGAAGAGATAAATGCTCTGTGAGCATCAAAGGGACTAGACCTGCCGATCACAGGTTTCTGGAAGATGCAGGTCTCAAGTCACTAGGGTCTATGTTGTGTGCATTTCCTTTAATGCATGCATATTCTGATACTTTCTTTCACAAGCGTCTTCGTTTTAAACCACACCCAGGCACAACTTAAATTGCAGAAGTTTGGAAAGTGAACTCGCCTTGTCCCCCTACTCAATGACACCCAGTCCTATGTCCCCTTGGCGGGGCTTGCTACCCTTCTCTGCTTCCCTACATGACATCATCCAGTTCTCCTCAGCTCCCGGGCCAGCCGGCCGGTCCAGCTGGCATTTCTTTTCAGAGCACTTACAGATTTTTGTAGCCTTCCCCTGGTGTACAACCGTCCTAAGATAAAAGCAGAGCTCAGAAAAGGGGTGAGCACAGTCTGTTGACAGATGCAAACATCCCTAACCAGAGCTGTCTCGGTAATTGTCTTCCTTCCCAGGCGGGAACAAAGCAAACAAGCAACTGCTTATGCGTCTCGCTTTAAGGCAAAAACCACGTGTTTTCTCTTTCTGCTCAAGTGTTGCATCTGGGAGAAGCCTAGAAAAATAGAACCCAAGTTCTGGAAACAGCCAGAGGTGATGGCTACACCACACCGTGAATGTGCCGAATGCTGCTGAATGGTGCATTTGAAAATGATTAAAATGGCCAAAGTTGTGTTATGCATGTTTTACTACCAATTTTTTTTTTTAAAGGTTTCAGAAAACAAAGAATGGTTGCACCATGGAATTGTGGGAAAATGAGCCTTTTATCCTGCCTTGTGGGCCAGCAGCAAGCAGAGCTGACAAGATGCAGGCGGCACTCGCTGGGACCATGTGCGCCCCAGTCCGTTCCAGTTCTCAAACACTCCGTGGACAGAGGCCCACGCGTGCTTCCTGCACCAGGAGGAGAGCGGGGTGTCTGGTGGTGAGAACCCTAAGCGATTCCACATTTACAATATGGCTTTGCTCCGCTCCGGGCAGGCCACATCCATCCTTCCCTCCTGTTTTGGACACCAGCACACCCCCCACACCCCCTCACAGTGACTTGCTCCTCCGAGTCCGCATGGCATGGATTTATGTTTTAAGAAACCAGCTTTCCCCGTGTTGGGTCCTGCCGTTTCCTTCGCTAAGCTCTCTCTGCCAGCACACGGTGGAGATCGGGCTGCTGGGGAAAAGCCCTCACAAAGCTGCAATCGAGTTTTGTGAAACTTGTAGCCTGTGTTTCCCCCGATCCACGAGGACAGGACCCCAGGAAGGAAAGAGGGTGACCCGGTTCGATTTATGAGGATGCCCTGTTCCCGGGACGCGGGAGCCATGTGCCCCGGAGGAGACTGAGCCGCTCGCCTTCCTCCCCGACGTGGCCCGCGCTTACCACCAGCCGGTGTGTGATGAGAGCATGTGCTGCTTTTCCACATAAGTTCTCTTTCCAGCTGAAAATTGCTCCCAGCTGTGCTGCCCCACATGTGCTGGCAGCCTGTGCGGTGAGGGCCACTTTGCAGGTGATGGGGCCTCAGACAATGAGGCGTACGCTGCTTGGATGAGCCGGTCAAAGCCCCTGGTGCCTCTGCACGTCTGAGGCCGTCCCCTCCCAGCACAAACAGAAGGAGGGGTCTCTCCAGAGCTCCCCTCGGGGCCAGCTAAAGGGTCTCTGTGCTGTGGCCCACACTCACGGAGGAGGCCCCGGAGTGGGATGAGTGACCCAGAGTTTCCTTCCCCCTGAGAACGGGCCTGAGTCCAGCGCCCAGCGCCCCAGGCAGCGAGGGGGCACTGGTGGTCCCTGGGCTCGGCCTCCAGGAGAGCTGGCGGGATGCACACCTGAGCCGCCCGCTGCCGTTCATCTCTCGGCTGTCATGGTCCCGGGTACCGACTTCACTCATTCCTTCACATCGAAATGATAGGTCATTTTTATTCTATGGAGGTTGTTCTAAAATTAGTACACTATTGTACTTCATCAGGGAGTCACAGGCTAACCAAAGAATGACTGGTAAGTGTGGCTATGCCTCCAGGTTTTTCCAGAACAGTCTTGGGTTGTTTAACACATACCAGATGCTCGATTTAAGGAAGGAAGGAAGGAAGGCAGGAAGGAAGGAAGGAAGGAAGGAAGGAAGGAAGGGAGGGAGGGAGGGAGGGAGGGAGGGAGGGAGGGAGGGAGGGAGGGAGGGAGGGAAACACCCCTGGCCAGGTGGCTCAGTCAGCTGGAGCATCATCCCTTACACTAAAAGGTTTCGGTTCCGTTCCCAGTCAGGGCACATACCCAGCTGGGGAGCATTCGTGAGGCAACTGATTGATGTTTCTCTCTCATATCAATGTTTCTCTTTCTCCCCCTTCCTCTCTCTCTGAAATCAACACAAAACATATCCTCAGAGAAGCTTAAAAAACAACAGGTAGAAAAGTGACCTGCAGAGTATTTAAACAAAGCAGAACACTAGTCATCATGGTGGTGTACACACCCTGGGACGGGGTTGGCAGGCCTCCACCTGGCATTCCCAGCCCCCTCCGGTCTTGAGCAGAAGGGATGGGACAAGCGCACAAACTGAGTGCACGGTTTTTCCTCCTGGTGAAATCCGAAGGATGCCCAGCACCGCCTTCTTCCTTTCCCCAGCTCTTCCCCGATGAGGCACAGCCAACTCCCCATTCGATGGGCAGCAGGGAAAATACCGAGTGCCCAGCCGTCGGTTCCTCGGGACTCAGTGGTCCTGAGAGAGCTCGCTGCCTGCCACCTGTCCCTCGTCCCTGCTGAGGCTGGGGGGTCGTAGCCACATGGCAGCAGGCTCAGTGGGAAGCGTGAGAAAGTGCGAGGCAGGTGCAGGTGAGATGTATGCAGGCAATGGAGACTGAGAGGGTGCAGATGGCAGTTTTGTTTGTTTGTTTGTTTTTTAATATATTTTATTGATTTTTTTTACAGAGAGGAAGGGAGAGAGATAGAGAGCCAGAAACGTCGATGAGAGAGAAACATCGACCAGCTGCCTCCTGTACACCCCCTATCGGGGATGTGCCCGCAACCCATGTATGTGCCCCTGACCGGAATCGAACCCAGGACCTTTCAGTCCGCAGACTGACGCTCTATCCACTGAGCCAAACCGGTTTCAGGGCAGATGGCAGTTTGAACACTCTTGCTCACAGTGGTTTGTCATTTTCTATCCAGTGTTATCTACAACAACTATTTATAGTGTTGTTGGATAACATTTTTCTCTTGCAATTAATCTTTTAGCAGCAATCATCTTGAAAGATCAAAACACATTTTTAGGGGGAAATTAAAATACAAATATTGCAGTTGAATGTGCAACATGCATACAATGTGTGCTGACACCTACATCCATGAAAACCAGCAAACACAAATTTGCTAAGAAGCATCAGAATTACTTCAAAAGTAGGTTGTTACTTGAAGTAAACCACGCTCAGAAGTGATGAATGAACACAAGCAGCTGCACTAGGTATGTTTTCGTGTCACTCTGTGAGGCTTAATCTTTCATTTAGATGCAATGACAGTTCTTTAAACCAACTTACTCCCTTTCAAGTTTCCATGGGCATGCCCCCCCGCCCCAATGCTCTGAGTGCCCATCGGCAGAAGTGGGCCTGTGGGAACAGGGCCATCAGATGCTTCAGTGAGAAATGTGGTCATTCTAATAACGGCGGATTGTTTTAAAACCAAATTTGTGGAATACAATGAAAACTTTGGAAAGTCTCTTCTGTCAAAGGTGAAACATCTGGCGTTCTTCTGATTGGTCTCATATATCCAATTTGAAAGTCCATCATTGAGGAAGAACTTTGATTTTGAGCGGATAAATATTCATGACCAGCATCCACGGAGAAACAATAGTGTTATCAAATGAAGAACCTGTGGAGCAGAAATGTACTTGGACTGGGTAGTAAGCCATAGCCAATTAGTACTTTTGTTTAAACAAGCTCTGGCGGTCTCCCAGAAATTGAACTGTTGCAAACACACACACACACACACACACACACACACACACACACACACACGGAGTAAGTGAATCACAAAATTCTCCTTCCTGTCGACTTAGCATGTCTGAGTCTTTATGATGACCTACTTTGTTAATATCAACCCACGTGTCCTCCAATGCTCTGAATTTTAGCTGCATTTTGTCCAACATCACTCGGAAGTTTTCAATGCATTGAGTAAGTGAATTTCTAAAAAGTCGGCTTTGGAGCTTGAAGCTTTGAGAAAGCGACTATCCTTGAAAACCAAGCAGACAAACAGGCAGGACCAGCTACCTCATTTGAGGGAGTCAATGAGGGATGAAAACACAATCCCTTGTTTAAAACTGAAGAATTTCAAGATGGCAGCAGCAGGGCACTAAGCCACATGGGGAGGCTCTGAGCCATGGCGCGGGCCCGTGGAGCTGACTCTGCGAACAGGAGCCACTGAAATGTATCCGGCAAAGGGCGGGGTGAGAAGGGGCTCAATGAGTGCTTTAATGAGTACAGGGTTTAATTCTGAAATTCTATAATTGCACCCAGGATGACCTCAACCTCTGAGAAGAATATTTTGATGGAGTTCCTATTTTTATCTAGATAAATTTAGATTCTGTCCCAGAATAGGATGTAACTGAGAAGACCTACAATGTTGAACCATCTAAATTTGGGGAACCATTCAAAAGAATCATAAATAGAGACAACTTATTTGACAAGTTATCATAAAAATATTTGTCCAAGAAAGGTAATCTGAATGAAGGTCAGAATTTCCTGGGAATGACTTAGACTGAATTATTCACATTTCAATGTTTTTAAAAATTAGAATTGAGAATTGCGCTCAGTTACCAAATATTTTAATACCTGTAGAGAATTTTCTCAATTAAATATAGTGTGGTCTATAGCGAAGTCAATGAAAATACCAGCAATTCCAAATTTATGAAGCCCGAAATGCAGACGATTTTGTGGAAAAACGTAAAAATAATAAAACTCTTGAGAAATACATTCTACATAAAAATACCATGATTGATAGGCTAAGAAACTTGATTCCGTTACAATAAATACAGGGTGGGGCAAAGTAGGTGTACGGTTGTTAAGTATGCAAAACACAGTTTATTCTTATATTACTAGTTATTACTTATTGCATTATTTTCCATATGAACAGCTATAAACCTACTTTTGCCCCACCCTGAATGTATCAAAAATCACATTCTGCTTAAATCCTTTTTAACATTCAGATCATCAGCACAATGAAAATGATCAAACTTGCTTTAAAGAGCACAGTATATGCTCTTCTATATCTACAAAAGAATAGTTTTTTATCTGAAAATAGTTCCTGAATAGAACCATTTTTTTTTTAAATATATTCTATTGATTTTTTCAGAGAGGGAGAGAGATAGAGAGCTAGAAACATCGATGAGAGAGAGAGTCATCGATCAGCTGCCTCTTGCACACCCCCTACTGGGGATATGCCCGAAACCAAGGTACATGCCCTTGACTGAAATCGAACCTGGGACCCTTCAGTCCCCAAGCCGACGCTCTATCCATTGAGCCAAACCAGTCTCGGCTGAATAGAACCATTTTATAGGTACACCAATATAAGAAACCAACGTGTTGGTCAATAAATAAATCTTTCAGAAAAAATTATCATTCTAATGGTGTGTAAGCCTTCTGTTCCCTGCCCAAGTACCTTGATTGGGATTACATGATGTGGTACCTTGATTGGGATGACATGATATGGTACCTTGATTGGGATGACATGATGTGGTACCTTGATTGGGATGACATGATGTGGTACCTTGATTGGGATGACATGATGTGGTACCTTGATTGGGATGACATGATGTGCTACCTTTGATTGGGATGACATGATGTGGTTACCTTGGTAACGATCACCACAGCCACCATTTACTAAGCACCTGGGGTGAGCGCGACGCTGCTCAGCCATGAGCTCATCTGATCTGTGAAACGAGCCCTGTGAGAGGTCATGTTGGATCAACCACCTTCACTGCTGCAGACACTGTGTCTTCGGGTGGTTTGGACACTTCTCTGAGGTCACGTCGCCGGGGAAGCATCTGAGTCCAGGCCTCCGGACGCCCAGACCCGAGAGCGTCCCGCCGCCCGTGAGATGAGTTCACCAGAGAGTCTGATTGAAAGAGGACAATTGCCCAGTGAAGTTTCCAGGAACGAACCCAGATCTCTGATGTCACCATCCAAACCCTGCTGCCTCTAACGGGGCTAATTGGTGGTGCTCATCGCGGCTGATTAGCTCATATCTTCCCTTTCTGGCACCGCTCATAAAGGTCCATTCAGTCTCCAACCTTTGTTCGGCCTCCGGGGACACAGAGGGAAAGCAGACCTGGCTCGCCCGCAGACCTTTCCCTGGAGCCGCAGACCAGGGGTGACATGTGCCGTGTACGTCCCCGGAGGGACTTGGCGGCCGAGCCAAAGGAACTGGCTCCGAAGAGACTAAACAAATCAGGAAGACGTATTCCAGCTTTCACCCCAGCTCATGATGCTGCACCGGACGTCTGGGCTTCACCTTAACCAAAGGAGCCTTCCCTTAAGGCGGCCGGGCTACCGTGATGCCTGCAGGCTAATCAAGATCTTTAAAAAATAAAATAAAATAAAAAATTATATATATATATATATATATATATATATATATATATATATATATATATATATATATAATATAAAATTGATTTTTTACAGAGAGGAAGAGAGAGTGAGAAGCATTGATGAGAGAGAAACACCAATCAGCTGCCTCCTGCACACCCCCTACTGGGGATGAGCCCACAACCAAGGTACATGCCCTTGACCAGAATCGAACCCAGGACCCTTCAGTCCGCAGGCCGATGCTCTATCCACTGAGCCAAACCAGTTAGGGTGGAACCATCAGATCTTAATCCTCATCCACCGAGTCCTCGGACCCCACAGTGCTACTCAGGCGGGTGCTTCCAAAATGCCATTGCTTATTCCATCCCACAGCCGCTGTGTGGGGCCAGAGGCGCAGATCGGAGTCTTTCCCCTGCAGATTTGGTGTCTCTTCTTGGGAGGCGGCCACCCCCCACCTCCTCACCCTCCCACCCCCACCCCCCGTGGGCCTTCGCTCAGCGTCAGGCTCCCAGAGGCCTCCGGCCACTCCTAACCAAACACAGTTACTGTACACGGATACCAACTGATACCAACTCGTTCCTGGCAGGCCAAGAGGGGACTTCTGGAAAGGTCGTCAGACGCCTGCCTCTGACCCTCACCTCGAGGCAAGCCTTCCGTAGGGCAGGGTCGGACAAGGGCAGGTCGGACAGGACGCGGATCTCCGCAGGGCTGGCCAGGAGGGTTTTATGGAAGTCCCTTCTGCACTTTAAAGCCCGTTGCTTTTTTCTCTCCCGCAAATGAGCTCTTCCCAAAGATGTCAGCAGAAAGGAAACAGCTTTTTCCTGGAGTTACTGAGCCTGGGCTTGATGTGGTGAACACGTGGGGAGGAGGGCAGCCCTGCGACCGTCTCCCCTTCGGATGTCCCTGTCCTCGGAGCCATGGTAACGACAGTGGCTACAGGAGAGGCTGTGGTGCGCTGCCTACACCCCCCTGCAAGGCACCGGTCCCCTGGCTGCAGGGAGGGTTGCTACTGAAGGCTCCCAGCCGAGTCTGTCTGCAGGCCTTGCCCTTGGCTAACGTGAGCAACCCTGCCCAAGGTTACACCCTGGCCCCAGCAGCAGCGCCCAGAGAGTGGCTGTTTCAGGGATACCGAGGCCTGACCATCTAAAGGAGGGCCAGCCCAGCTCCCTGCAGGATCGACCGAGGCCCTGTGCTGCAACCGTTGTGTTTCAGCTCCTGCCTCTGTCCATCCTGAGTCTCTCAGCTCCCAGGTGCTGATCCTGTGAGCACTCCCCATCTCAGAGCCTGCCTCCTGGGGGAGCAGGTAAGATGCTGACCCTGGGCCGAGGGCCTGTGACCGGCAGCATCTCTACCAGCGGGTATTATTGGTTTCATTTTATTTTATTTTTATTTTTTAAATATATTTCTTTATTGATTTCAGAGAGGAAGAGAGAGATTAATGAGAGAAACATCAATGATGAGAGAGACTCATTGATCGGCTGCCTCCTGCACACCCCCTACTGGGTATCGAGCCCGCAACCCAGGCATGTGCCCTTGGTCGGAACCTGGGACCCTTCAGTCCGCAGGCTGACGCTCTATCCACTGAGCCAAGCCCGCTAGGGCTTGGTTACATTTTATAGGGGACAAAATGGAGACGCAGAGAGGTTGTGTTCCTTGCCGAAAATCACATGACGAGTGAGCCACAGGTCAGCCTGAGAGCCAGGCCTTTAACCATAAATTCCACACAGCTTATTCCACACATGGCCCCATGCTAGGCTCCGGTGACTAATCATAATCATAGATACTTTTATGAAGTATAACTTTCATTAAAATAAGAAAATACTGTGGGGAGCTGCCCTGAATGCAGGGGTCCTATATGCCTGAATGCAGGCATGGGTGTAGGGCACAGCTCTCCATGTGCCCCCTTTTCCATTATCCTAAGTGGAAAATTACTACTACCCCTAGGAATGCTGCTAACTGCAGATGTCTGTGCTTTAGGGTAAAACCATTGATAGGAGCCTGCTGCCACAGAAGGAGCTGTAAAAGGAGTTGTAAAAGGTCAGGTGGTGGTAAAAGGTCAGGTGCTGAAGGAACTTATCTGTACAGGAACTCATCATGTTAGCAGAAACGGCCACCTGTATGATTGCCTGAAATAAATATTTCCTCCTTCAGAATTGTATTTAAAGGTTGGAAAAATAAAATTCGGGACTGCAGACTTCAGTCCCAGTCCTCCTGATCCCATCTTTTCTTGTCTTTCCTTTTTCTCACCCTCACCCCCTCACTCAGGTATTGTTCGTTGCCCGCAGGTTCCGACAAAATACATTTTTAAAATGAATGGAGTCCCATTGTAAAGGAGTGGCACAAGGGAATTGCTTTGTGGGGAGAAAAAAAATAAGATCTGTAGTTTAGTTAATAGCACCACACTAATGTCAGCGTCCTGTTATGTAAAATGTTATCATTGGGGCAAGCTGGGTGACAGGTATAGAGGAGTTTATCACACCATTTTTTCACCTTCTTTTGAGTCTAAAATTATCTCAAAACAATATGTATAAAAATTTCCAAAGGAAAGAAAGAATGAGACATAAGGTTTTCTGATGTCTTAAAAAATATTCCTCCGAAGGGAAGCTAAAAGCTATGTCGCAATGATTGCCATCAGTAAGAACTTAATATAAATACTTCCCTATGATCCGTTGAGGGCTAAGAGAAACTTTTCCCCTGTAAGCTAACAACGTGAGATTATGGTGGGCCCTACGCCTCCTTCCTCATTGTGGCTTCAAATAAAACAACGCACTGAACCACCAGTCCTCCCCCCACAGAAGTGGGAGAACTGTGCCTATCACACTACCTTTTTACCTGTCACCCAGCTTGCCCCAATGATAACATCCTAGCTAATAAAGAGGGATTATGCTAATGGACCATCACTCCATCACGAAAATGCGCCTATCACACATCCTCTTTTCCCAGCGGAGTCCCATGACGTCCTAGGCAGGAACCAGGATGTGGTTGCCGCACACACCCTCCTGCCCAGGCGGCCGCAGTGGCACTTAGAGGCAGGGGATGGCGTGCAGGACAGTGACTGGAGGGAAGGAAGCTGATGGGCGAGGTGGCATTGGTGCTGGGCGAGGAGGAGGCGCTTGACCAGAGAAGGGCATAACCCTCAGTGGAAGACAAGAACCATACGATTTCACTTACCATGTGGAATCTAAAGGAACAAAGTAAACAAACAAAACAGACACGGACTCACAGACACGGAGAACAGACTGACGACGGCTGCCAGAAGGGGAGGCTGGGGGACCGGGTGAAAAGGGTGAGGCGACTGAAAAGTGCAGAGTGGAGCTTACAAAACAGCCAAGGGAACGTAACGCCATAGGCAGGACAGGGTGTCCCCAAAAACGTATGCACACACTTTGAATAATGACATGCTTACTGCACACTGTGCTCTTTTCTGCACATATTTTTTTCCACTGCTATGAACGAACTAAATTTTGTATGAAGTCTTTAGTGTACATAAAATTAAAACTGGAACAAAGACGCCTGAAGGAGCTTCACTGAGCCAGGGAGGCACATGCAGAGGATCTGTGCCCATGTCCTCAAGGATGGCGAGGACCCGGGTGTCAAGTGGCTCTAAGGAGCGTTTGTTCCAGGTTCGCTCATTGGCATCCTGAGCAGAAGGAAGGGTGCAGAACACAGAAGCGCCCTGAGCATGTGCCAGCTGTTCCCCACGGGGCCACCTGGGAGGGTGCGGGGCTGTGCCACCCACCAGCCCACAGGGCCCTGGGCACCGGGCGGCGGCCAGAGGTGCGGGCACCCCGCCTCCCGGAGTGGACACACGCCTGCCAGCTCGGCTGCGGTTACAGGTCATACACAACTTTGCAACCTTCAAGCCCACACTCCCTCATAAGCAGATGTGAGTATCTCCCACTTTCCTTTCATGTTATTTGAAATTCAAAATTAATTAACCATTAGGACCAAAAGCAAAGCCCCAGACAAATGCTGCTTTGTTTCCAAGCTGCCTGCACAGCCCCACTCCCCTCGGCCCAGCCCCGGAGTGCGTGCCCCACGCCCCTCTCCTCCCCGGGCCCCCCTGAGAGCCTCGGTGGGTCTATAAGTTACAGCCTTTCATTTCCTCCGGGTTTTTGATGAGAGACTTGGGGACGCGGCCACCAGGTGGACGCTGTGCCCGGCATTTACGAGCTGGTGGCCTGGCTGCCCAGGGGGAGGAGGGACCGGGAAGCAGACGGACCTGCTTCATTTCCAATAAAACCCACAGCTCCTAACTTATTAAATGGGCATCACTTCATGGTAACGGCTCCTTCTCCATGGGTGCTGCCCCTGTGCCACACACCGTGTGCTCCCCCCGCGCTGTCCTGTCCACCGCAGCCCAGGTGACGGAGGGGCCATTGCTGCTGGAGGGCCGGGGAGGCCAGGCTCGGGGTGGCCAGCGGCCTGCCCCCGGTCTGCCGATGAGGAGGACAAGGATCCAGTCAGGCCGCCTCCGCGTGCCTGGCCCCAGCAGCAGACCACAGACGAACGGCCAATGACCGCGGGATTAAGAAGCGAAGCGGCTGCCTCCGGGGGCCCTGGGAGGCGGCTGTCCCCCTGCCCGGCCGGCGGGATCCTCTAGCTGCTGTGCAGTCACACGTCCGTCCCAGCTCCGAGGTGCACCTGCTGCCTGATCCTCTCAGGCTGATTACGGCTCAGCCCACCACTAAGCTGAGAACCAAGAACCGAAAACCAAGACCATTCAGAGCCACAGGGTGTGAAGGAGGCGCCCGGACCGGATTCGGCCGCTGGGAGAGGTGCAGGATGGCGCAGGTGGGAGAACAGAGTTCTCGCACACGGACCAACATTGCCTTTGCAGCTTCAAGTGAATAATGTCTCACCGTGACGCGGTCAAAGAAACTCTCATTCTGTGCTTCTGTGGCACGGCGTCACCTATGCCACGGGAAAGGAAGCTGCTAGACCTGCCAAGCCAGGGAGGGGTGGGGCCCGGGTCTGTTCTCTCAGAAGGGGGCCGGGCCTGGGAAAAGACTAAATGAGGTGGGTCATTATCCTGGCTCGTAAGTAGTCAGGCCATGGGGCTGCCTAGTCAGCTGAAGACCCCTGTGGAAATGTCAGAAACCGCCCTGGTTGGTTTGGCTCAATGGTCAGAGCATTTGCCTGAGGACTGAGAGGTTCTGGGTTCGATTCCAGTCAAGGGCATATGCCCAGGTTGCAGGCTAGAGATCCCAGTAGGGGGCATACCAGAGGCAGCTGATCAATGACTCCCTCTCCTCATTGATGTTTCTCTCTCTCTCTCTCTCTCTCTCTCTCTCTCTCTCTCTCTCTCTCTCTCCCTTCCTCTCTAAAATCTATTTTTAAAAAATTAAAAACTCAGAAACCCACCATCAGTCCACAAAGATTAGCAGATGAGAATCTCAGACTTGCAAAATCACCATGGTTTTAATAAAAGAATGAAGTGGGAAGTACTGGTTTTTGTCTTGTTGGGTTTTTTGTTTTTTTTTCTTTTAAAGAAGATTCTTAAGATGCTTGCTTCTCTTTTTAAACGATGTTGTAAAGTTTGAATCTTCTCTTAGCAGCCCATCTCCTGGGAAGAGCCAATAAACAAAACGCCCTCGATGTTTTGTCATTGGGAACGCAGCTAGGAAAACAAGACGCCAGCAGTTTCAGTGCTTGGTCACTGGACAGGCTCTGGTTTTGATTACAAACACCAGCCGTCTCAGAGATGTGTTTCTAGATGCCAAATGCAGCCAGACCCGGGACCGGGAGCCCCGCGGAGTCTGCTCTGAGACGCATGGCGAGCGGACCGCGGTGCACACAACCGGCCACCAGCAAACCGGGCTTCTGGTTAATTAGGGAGGACCTGTTCCCATTAAAATCTTCATGGCATTCACATCAGCCCAATTAACAGCCAGAGAAACAGCCACAACTAAACCACATTCCACTGTTTCCAATTAAGTGGGAAGCCATGGGTGCGGCACCCACCAACAGCACAAAGTGGGGAGGCGTGCCAAAAGTGAACTCCTTCCGTGTTCCTCAGACCATCGGCAACCATGCTGATGGAATTAGTTCACGGAGCGTGTGCAGGAAGCACAGTGAAGCCAGCCACTTCCCGGCGTCCGCTTCTTCAGGGACACAGTTCGTGCCCAAGGCCGAGCAGGGGCCGGTCAGGCCCACGAGGGCTCCGACGGGAGGCGGAAAGGAGAACGCGGTGCCTCTGGTGTGCGGTCTCCATCCCCAGCACGCTGAGGGAATCACTGGCCTTCTGCAGTCCAAGAGGAAAACGGCCAGCCTGGCCAGCGGCTTCGAACCCATTGCTGGTAGCTTTGGATCACTGAGGTCAAAACAACTCTGATGTCAGTGTTTATGAAGCAGCTTCCAAGCCTCCTGTGCTCCGCGCTGAGAGCAGCCCGGTCTCGGGGGAAAGGATGCAGGCTTTGTTCTGCAGTCGGCGTAGCTTCAGTGTCCGTTCGAGGCTGTCAGCAGACCACACTACAGAGCAAACGTGTGCTTTTCGGGGCTCTGGGGAGGCGTGGACTCCCCTAAATGCATCCCCTTCCTGCTGGTGCAGGTCCAAAAGTGTGCTGTTACAGCGTCATGGCTCTGGGCCGGGGTTCCCGCTAAAGATCCCTTTGAGAAGAGACACCTGGCTATTATTGCCTATCCAGGGCTTAAGCAGGCCCCCGTTCCTATGGAAACTTAAAAAGCGAGTGAGGTAAGTTTCTGACGCTGGTCTTGCCATCCCGCCTGTTCCACCCGTTCTTCAATAAATTCCTTCCTTCCCACCGTGAGTGCGAAGGCTTTGAAATGTCTCTTTTTATGACAGCCGTAAAGATGACGTCTCCCAAGTCCTTGGTTTGAAGGAAGGTGTGAATGGCTGCTATAAATTGTGTTACTTCTCCAAGGCACCTTGGTATTTGTGAAATTCAAAGTTTGAAAGGGGAAACGCTCTAGCCAAAGGGGTTTCAGGAGCAGCCAGCTTCGTGCTGAAAACCGCCTGTTCTTTTGGTCCATAAGCAGACTTGGCAGGTGAACTCTGGTGTATGGTCTCCAAAGATGAGAGGGAAAGAGAGGGGGAAAAAAGAGCTCTCTCTTTCTCTCTCTCTATATATATACACTGATTGGTCAGATTATTATGATCTCTGAATAATAATCTGGTCACTCAATGTGTATATATATATATATATATATATATGAATGAGGTCTAGTGCATGAATTTGGGGTCCACCAGCCTGGCCAGGGGAGGGGACATGGGCAGTTGGCCAGTCTGCCTGCTGGTCAAACTCCTGTTCGAGGGACAATTTGCATATTAGCTTTTTATTACATATGATATACACAGTGTATATCCTGTGTTCAGAGATCATAATAATCTGACTATATGGTGGAGAAAGTAGGTTTATGTTGTGAGTACATGCTACACAGAGTTTAATTATTGTACTATTATTTACTAATCATTCCATTATTTTCCACACGAACAACTGTAAGCCACCTTTCATCCCATCTTGTATCAGACTAATACAGAAGATCATGTTCTGAACCCAACATTAGAATGGCCTCGCAGCTTCCACTGTTGCACTTCTGGGAGTCCTGAGCTGCCATCTAAGAAACCCGGGTCCTTGCTTAGAGAGACCATACGGAGAAGAGGGCCTGCACTGTGTGAGGGAAATGGCTCAGATAAGACGGTGTCCTGGCCGAGGCCCCGGATGACAAACATCTAATGGAAACCACCTGAGATATTCTGAGTGAAGCAAGCACAACTGCCCACTGAGTTCAGAACACAGAATTATGAGAGATCATGAAACAGTTGTCATTGTGCCTCAAAAGATAACAACAACAAAACCACAAGTTACTGTTTTAATTCTGACAGCCACATCCACCAAGTTTTTTCTCTCCAGTACTTACATCTCAGACTTTCCACTTAGGATAATCTCCCTTTTGGGTAAAGTACAGTCATTTGCTGCATAACAACATTTCAGTCAAGGATGGGCAGCACATACAATGGCCGTCCCATCTACACTAATAAAAGAAAAACATGCAAATTGACCATCACTATGCTATGCCCACCAGCCAATCAGGAGTGGATATGCAAATTAGAAGGACAAAGATGGCAGCTGCCCAGCTGCTCCAGATGTGGAGTGGCCGGGTGGGGCAGGACACCTGCTATGAGAGAGAGGGCAGAGGGCACAGAGATCTATAGGAGAGGCACTCCGGTGCAACGAAGACGAAGACTGCAGACTCCGGAGTCTGCAGTGAAGACCAAGACGGCAGACTCCAGCCGGGGTCTGCAGCAAAGACGAAGATGGCAGACTCTGGCTGGAGTCTGCAGCAAGATGAAGGCAGCAGACTCCAGCCAAAGCAAAGGCCTCGGTCCCGGAGGAAAACCGGTGCTGGAAGCCAAGGGCAGGAAGGTCTATTGCACGAATCTCTTCATGCAACAGGCCTCTAGTAGAGTATAAGGAGCTGAACATTTTCTATCACCTGTGATAGTGCACTGATCTTCAACCCGTGTGCCTCAAGAATTTTTAAAGTGCACAATACCTGACTATTTAGAGTCACTACCTCTTTTCCCTTGTATTGTCAAATATAAAAATGACAACAGCCAACGCAACAATAGCCACAATGGTGTGAATGAGTCAAAATTATACCTATTTCTTTGTCAGATGGGCAAAAAACACAATATATTTTGTGATGTGCTGCAGAATTTTAGTCATTAATTCATGTGTGCCATGAGATGAAAAAGGCTGAGAATCACTGTCCTACAGACTAGGTGTGTAAGCTAGCCCATCTGGGTGTGTGAAATATGCTCTGTGATGTTCACAAATGAGAAAGTCACCTAATGACACATTTCTCAGAACTTACCCCTCGTTGAGCATTGCATGACTGTATGTTCCCTAGAATTTCTTTCAGTGCATACCTACAGGTTTGAAGACGCAAACTATTGTTGTTGTTTATCTGAAAACGTCTTCATTTCACCATTATTCTTGAAGGATATTTTCACTGGATACAGAATTGACAGTTGTTTTCTTTCAACAGAGCATAGATATCATTTCACTGTTATCTGGCTTCCACACTTCATATTAAGAAGTCATGTCCCTTCTCAAAGATAGACCACATTTTGGGACATAGGCAAAGTCTCTTCAAATTCAAGAAGATAGAAATCATATCAAGCATCTTCTCAGACCATAATGGCATAAAACTGGAAATTAACTACAATAAAAATAATCCAAAGAAATCAAACACATGGAGACTAAACAGCATGCTATTAAACAAGGACTGGGTTACCAGAGAAATCAAGGAAGAAATTAAAAACATCCTGGAAACAAATGACAATGAAAACACAACAATCCAAAATCTATGGGACACAGCAAAAGCAGTTTTGAGAGGGAAGTTCATATCCTTACAAGCCTATTGCAAAAAACTAGAAAAAAGTGTAACAAATGATCTAACTCTACAACTCAAAGAGTTAGAAAAAGAGCAACAAGAAAAGCCCAGTGTAAGTAGAAGGAAGGAAATAACAAAAATCAGAGCACAGATAAACGACATAGAGACCAAAGAAACAATACATAAGATCAACAAAACCAAGAGCTGGTTCTTTGAAAGGATAAACAAGATAGATGGACCTCTAGCCAGACTAACCAAGAAACAAAGAGAGAGGACCCAAATAAACAAAATCAGAAATGAAAGAGGTGAAATAACAACAGACCCCACCGAAATACAACGGATTGTTACAAAATACTATGAACAACTCTACTCCAACAAACTGAACAACCTGGAGGAAATGGACATATTCCTAGAAAAATATAATCTTCCAAAACTCAATCAGGAAGAATCTAAAAATCTCAATAAACCAGTGACTTGGGAAGAAATTGAAACAGTCATCAAAAAGCTTCCAGCAAACAAAAGCCCAGGGCCAGATGGCTTCACAGGAGAGTTTTACCAAACATTCAAGGAAGAACTAAAAACTATCCTCCTCAGACTATTCCAAAAAATCCAAGAGGAAGGAACACTTCCAAATTCCTTCTATGAAGCCAGCATCACCCTAATACCAAAACCAGATAAAGACAACTCAATGAAAGAGAATTACAGACCAATATCCCTCATGAACATAGATGCTAAAATCCTCAACAAAATTCTAGCAAATCGACTCCAGAAGAGCATCACAAAGATCATACACCACGACCAAGTAGGATTTATTCCAGGAATGCAAGGATGGTACAATATCCGCAAATCAATAAACGTGATACATCACATAAACAAATTGAAAGATAAAAATCATATAGTCATATCAATTGATGCAGAAAAAGCATTCGATAAAATCCAACACCCTTTTCTGATAAAAACTCTTAACAAGGTGGGAGTACAAGGATCATACCTCAACATAATAAAAGCTATATATGATAAACCCACAGCCAACATTATACTCAATGGGCAAAAACTAAAACCATTCCCTCTAAGAACAGGAACAAGACAGGGATGCCCACTCTCGCCACTCCTGTTTGACATAGTACTGGAAGTACTAGCCATTGCAATTAGACAAGAGGAGGAAATAAAAGGCATCCAAATTGGAAAAGAAGAAGTAAAGTTATCCTTATTTGCCGATGACATGATATTGTACATAAAAAACCCAAAAGACTCCATTAAAAAACTAATTGACTTAATAAATGAATTTGGTAATGTAGCAGGATACAAAATTAATGCCAAGAAATCCATGGCTTTTCTATACACCAACAGAGAAACTGCAGAAACAGAGACTAAAAAAGCAATTCCATTTACCATCGCACCAAAAAAATTAAGATACCTAGGAATAACTTTAACTAAGGAAGTAAAGGACCTATATGGGGAAAACTACACGACACTGAAAAAAGAGATAGAGGAAGATGTAAGGAGATGGAAGAACATACCATGTTCATGGATTGGTAGGATCAACATCATCAAAATGTCCATACTTCCTAAAGCAATCTATAGGTTCAATGCACTCCCCATTAAAATACCAACGACATATTTCACTGACCTAGAAAGAACTCTCCAAAAGTTCATTTGGAACAATAAAAGACCCCGAATAGTCACAGCAATCCTGAGAAAGAAGAGTAAAGTAGGAGGGATCTCAATACCAGACTTCAAACTATATTACAAAGCCACTGTTCTCAAAACAGCCTGGTACTGGCACAAGAACAGACATATAGATCAATGGAATCGAATTGAGAACCCAGATATCAACCCAAATCACTATGCTCAACTAATATTTGACAAAGGAGGCACGAATATACAATGGAGTCAAGACAGTTTCTTCAATAAATGGTGTTGGGAAAATTGGACAGACACATGCAAAAGAATGAAACTAGATCACCAACTTACACCATTCACAAAAATAAACTCAAAATGGATACAGGACTTAAACATCAGACGGGAAACCATAAAAATACTAGAAGCATCCACAGGCAGCAAAATCTCAGACGTATGCCAAAAGAACTTCTTCACTGATACTACCCCTAGGGCAATGGAAGCTAAAGAGAAAATAAACAAATGGGACTACATCAAAATAAAAAGCTTTTTTACAGCAAAAGAAACCATCAACAAAACAACAAGAAAGCCCACAGTGTGGGAGAACATATTTGCAAATGATACCACTGATAAAGGTTTAATCTCCAACATCTACAAACAGCTTATACAACTAAATAAAAGGAAGATAAATAATCCAATTAAAAAATGGGCAATGGACCTAAATAGAACATTTTCAAAAGAAGACAGAAGGAAGGCCAAAAGGCACATGAAAACATGCTCAAAGTCACTAATTGTCCGAGAGATGCAAATCAAAACAACAATGCGGTACCATCTCACACCTGTCAGAATGGCCAACATCAACAAATCAACAAACGACAAGTGTTGGCGAGGTTGCGGAGAAAAAGGAACCCTCGTGCACTGCTGGTGGGAATGTAGACTGGTGCAACCACTGTGGAGAACAGTGTGGAGTTTCCTCAAAAAACTGAAAATGGAACTCCCATTTGACCCAGTAATCCCACTTCTAGGAATATATCCCAAGAAACTAGAAACACCAATCAGAAAGGATATATGCACCCCTATGTTCATAGCAGCACAATCTACAATAGCCAGAATTTGGAAACAGCCTAAGTGTCTGTCAGCAGATGACTGGATCCAAAAACTTTGGTACATCTACACAATGGAATACTATGCGGCCATAAAAAATAAGGAATTCTCATCATTTGCAGCAAACTGGATGGAACTGGAGAACATCATGCTGAGTGAAATAAGCCAATCAATGAAAGAGAAACACCACATGACCTCACTCATTTGTGGATAACAAAGAGCATTATAAACTGATGAACCAAAAGATAGATATAGAGACAGTAAATCAACAAGTAGACTGTCAAATTACAGCGGGGAGGGGAGGAAGATCTGGGGGAGATAATAGATCAACCGAAGGACTTTTATACATGCATATAAGTATAACCAATGGACACAAAACTCTGGGGAGGGAGGGGATGTGTGGGAGGGAGGGTGGGGGGCAAAAAAAAAAAAATCAATAAAATATATTAAAAAAAATAATAATAAAATAAAAAAATAAATTGATGTGACCTAAAAAAAAATAAATAAATAAATAAATAAATAAAAATAAAAAAAATAAAAATAAAAAAAAAATAAAAAAGCTCAATAATTATCAATAAAGAACAGAGTTTTAGAATGTAAAAAAAAAAAAAAAAAAAGAAGTCATGTCCCTTATTAATAAGTAATCTGTCTTTTCTCAGGCTACTTCTGACATTTTTTTAAAATATACTTTATTGATTTTTTACAAAGAGGAAGGGAGAGAGATAGAGAGCTAGAAACGTTGATGAGAGAGAAACACCAACCAGCTGCCTCTTGCATACCCCCTACTGGGGATGTGCCCGCAACCAAGGTACATGCCCTTGACCGGAATAGAACCTGGGACCTTTCAGTCCGCAGACCGACGCTCTACCACTGAGCCAAACCGGTTTCGGCTCTAAGATATTCTTTAAAAAAAAATTTTTTGTGTTTGGTATGAACTTATTACTATTTCTTCATTTCTTCGTTTGTTATTCAGCTTATTGTATTATTAACATTATTACTTATTATTAATATTTTTTAATGTAGGATTTATTTGGCTTCTTGATCGCATACTCTGTTTTTAGCATCTGTTCATCTTTCTCACGTCACCCTGTATGGTAATGAGAGGAGTGCAGTATTGGCACAATAACTAAATAGAGGTAGACATATAGACCCAGAATGGGAAGCCAGGAATAAACTCACAATTGTCTGGGCAGTTGAAACAGAACAGCAGAGATGGAGCAGAACCGTGAGGAAAGGGTGAATTTTTCAATAATAAATATTACTAGGGAATCTGGGTATCCTTTAGGAGGGGTGAAAAATGGAGACTCCTTCCTATTACATACAAAAACCAATTTCTAGATAGCCCTAAAAAAAAAAAAACAACTTTCAGAAGATAATAAAGGAGATTGTCCTCCCATTGTGTCAAATTAGGAAGCACAGCATGGCGCTGGGTTTCATTTTAAGAGACCCTAACTTTTTTTCACTTGAAAACGTTCTGGGGCAGCGAAGCACCCCCCCGCGCTGAGACCGGCGCACCCACAGTTGGAGGTTGGCACTGGGAGACAGAGTCTTCCCTGGAAACGGAGGTACCTGCTCCCGGCACCGCCACGCCTCCCACTCCCAGGCAGCCTGGTAAGAAAGGGTTCATGTGGGGTCGAGATCCACAGACAAGATGAAGAGGCACAAAACCTTCCTAGGAGTCCCCCCAGCTATGCCAAGCTGGCACAAATACTCAGGAAGAGTTCTTACCCTTTGCCAACTCGCTCAGACAGAACGGAGGGAGGAAAAGCCATTCGTTAAGGTTGAAAGGAAGTTGGCAAGAAATGTATGTGGCCTGAGGCATCTTTGCTCAAGAGCAGAACTGAATGTCCTTCCCATGAGCCCGCCCTCTCCTCCCCAGCCCCACCCCGGCACGTCTGCTCCTCTCTCCTCGCCCCTCCCGCCGATGCACACCTCGGAGGTGGCATCTTCCTGGGTGCCACGCGGACATGGACGGTGGTGTCCGCTCAGTCCTTCGGGGCATCTGCTCCTCCCTCTGCTCCCCCAGCGCGGGAGGGCAGCCTGCCGTCGCGGTGCCTTTGGCCCGGCCCTCTCTAGAAGGAAAGGAGGAGGGAAAGGCAGCTCCTCGTTCACAGCGAAGAGTCAGACGGAAAGCCAGGCCTCTCCCAGGGCCGTTTCCTGCTGCGTGAGAAACAAGCACAAAAACCTGAACCCGACACACGCAGAGGAAGGGAGGGGACACAGCGCGGGTGGCCCGCCCCTCAGTCACACGCTTGCCCCCAGCGTGGTTCTGTGAGCCCTGTGTTTGCCCTTCCCTCTCCGGCCAGAGCTCCAGTCCTGGCCCCGGAGCTCCAATCCATCACAGGCTCCTAACAACGGGGGCCTCTGAGGGGACCCCGGACAAGAGGGGCCTTAGAGGAGGGTGGCCTGTCCGCAGACCCCCCCAGGAAACAAGCCCACTTCTTTCAGGCCCTCCAGTCAGCAGCTGGTTAACTCTCAGGTGGAGTGTTTCCTTGTTTTCCTCTGAGCCGCCATGCTTTCCAGCATCCTCACGGGAACGGGGCCCTGACTCTCCATCACCCAGGCCATCAGGCCGGCTCGGAGCCTCCGAAGTCTGACAGGCCCTGTTCGCGCGGGTCGTGGAGTGACTGTTTCCATGGCCGCTCTCTGGCGCTGGCTCTCAGGGTCTTCCCTCAGGAGAGTCTTTTTTTTTTTTTTTTTAATATATTTTTATTGATTTCAGAAAGGAAGGGGAGATGATGGGGCGGGGGATGGGGGGAGAAACATCAATGATGAGAGAGAATCATTGATCGGCTGCCTCTTGCACACACCCCCACCTGCTATGGAACCACAACCTGGGAATATACCCTTGACAGGAATCCGAACAGGAACCCTTCAGTCCACAGGCTGATGCTCTGTCCCCTGAGCCAAAACAGCAAGGGAAGGAGAGACTCTTACTTGCTGCCTAGAATGCTCTAGCCCAGTGGTCGGCAAACTCATTAGTCCACAGAGCCAAATATCAGCAGTACAACGATTGAAATTTCTTTTGAGAGCCAATTTTTTAAAACTTAAACTTCTTCTAACGCCACTTCTTCAAAATAGACTCGCCCAGGCCGTGGTATTTTGTGGAAGAGCCACACTCAAGGGGCCAAAGAGCCCCATGTGGCTCTTGAGCCGCAGTTTGCCAGCCACGGCCCTGGATGGAACCTCCTGGGAGACTGGCAATAAGATGGTTTAATTAGCTGATAATAAGAACCAGATCGGCACTGTTTGTGTAACCAGCCTTCTTTCACTTCAACAGAGATCGCATTGTCCCGTGGCTTCCTTCCAAGCACATTGAAACATCTGCCTAAGACCCAGTTCCATGCCTTTCTTTTTGTGCTGTTTTTCCCCCGCTTCCTTTGGGGAAATCTCTTTGGATGGTTTATTCTTTCTCAAAATCTAGAACCCAAACTTCAGAAGATGTGGTGGAGGCCTTGAGCAGTGGCAGGAGGAATGGGGAGTCATTCCCCAACTCCTGAATGCCAGGCCGCTGATACATCCCGGCATCAAGTCTGTGTGTAAAATGACATGGCGACCTTTCCCTCTCCTCTCCTGGGATCTGCTGAGCCAAAGCACGTGCCCGACCGTGTCTCAGGAGGTGTCTCGGAGCCCCAGAGGTTCTGGTCCCTTGTTCGTCAATGGGCCTCACAGTCCCCAGTCCCTTCCCGTGCGGGTCCCGTGCCCCGGGCTTCGGCCAGGGGCCAGGCCGGGACGGACGAGGCTGCTGCTCTCCCCCTGAGGCCCAGGCTCCGCCGGCCTCTCTGACGTCTGAGGAGACACGCTGGGAGCCTGACAGATTCCTCATTCTCCGGGGACCAGTCAGAGTTGGAATAGACCTGTTTGGGCAGCTGTGATCCCAGGGACATTAGTTCATCATTTCCATCGAGTTGGGAATTTTTGATGCGTCTTTGAGGATCCGTTCTGTGCCAAGACCAGGCCCTCCCTGGCTTCAGGGAAGGCGGGCGGGGGCGGTGGTGGGGGGGGTGGGTGATGCAAGTGTCCACAACCCTTCTCTCTCCCACCCCTGCTGCTTTCCTCCCTCGGAAGCTAAAGATGGGGCAACCCGAAGGTTGACCAGCCTTTGCTGTGGGCAATGAGGCCGTAATTATTGGTGAATGAAGTCACCAGAGAATGGGCTGGTTTTAGCCTGGTCCAACCAGCAGGTTAAAAATGCCGCTTGTGCCGAAACCGGTTTGGCTCAGTGGATAGAGCGTCGGCCTGCGGACCGAAAGGTCCCAGGTTCGATTCCGGACAAGGGCGTGTACTGAGGGCCGAGGCCTGGCCTGCCCTGCCATCGGCGGGCTGTAGAGACGTGGGTAATAGCAGTGGGACACCCTGTGGGCTGGCCGGGGGAGCTGAGTGAGGTGTGAGGGGTCCCTGCTGGCCTCCGGGAAGCGCCCAGTCATGGGGCCGCCGCTGAGCCCCTCTTTAGAGAGATGGCCACGTGTCCAGAGAAGCCAGAGCCTTGGTGGAGATCCCACAAGCACTCAGTGACAAAGCCAGGTGTGAAACTTCAACCTTTTCTGAATCCAGATTTTTATATCGAGAGATGAGAGATAGAGAGATAGAGAGATAGATAGAGATAGAGCTAGAGATAGAGATAGATAGATAAAGAGGGAGAGAGGGAGAGAGGGAGGGAGAGAAAGAGGGAGAGAGGCAGAGAGAGCGGTTCTTCCCCTGGACTGGATGCAAACATCCCTAAGTTACTGCACATGAGGACTCCCAGGGAGGGGAGGCGGGCTCACCCCTCAGGCACAGGAACCCTGGCGCTCGCTGCCGTCCAGGGCCTGGGCTCTGCATGCCTCACAAGCCCCAGAGAGGCGGTGGCTGCTGGTCTGGGGACAGCTGGGAGGTTCTCGGGGATGTGGCCGGGGGATCTGCCCTGCCCTGCACCCTCCTCCGCTGACTGTCCACACGCGTCCCCCAATCTCCCCTCTCGCCCTGAGCCCCACATCTGAGTCCACTGACAGCATGGAGCCCCCAGGAGGCCTCCGGCTGGGGCCCGGGGCCCCCCAGGGATCGCTGAGCCCCATGTGCCCAGCCATCAGCCTCGACCCTGGGGGAGGGGGTTTGCACAAACAGGGCCGCCCTGATCCGCATCGTCTGAAGCACCTGTGTTTATGGTTCCAGAGAAAACGAACGTTCACTCCGGAGGGCCGGTTCCCACATTTTAGAAGAGGCGCCTCTCCTGGGATTTTCCACGGTGACATCCGTCTCCAAGCCTCATACGGGCAACGTCTACTCGCTGTTACCTCAGAACATGTGAGCGCTCTGGAAATCCCCGCAGCCTGGGCCAAGACCTAACGGGCCGGTTTAAAAAGCTCCCGGTGCCCTCTGCCTGCACCAGCCCAGGGCAGGTTCCCGCAGGCATGGACCCCGCACAGCGGCAGCCCCATGGGGGCCTGAGAGCCAGCCTGGGCCCTGAGCTTTGCAGCAGAAGCTCGAGTACAAAGTAAGCGAGGCGTGGCTGGTTTATGACGCTCCGCCGGCCGTGCTGGGAAACTCCTGCGATCAGACATCCATGGAGTCAGGCCTGGCCCTGCAGCCGGGCTCAGACCCTGACTCAGAACCGGAATCTGCCGCTGGGCCAGAGGGAAGCTGGATGCTGAGCCCTGGCCAGGCAGGAGGCTCTGTTGGTTAGAGCAGTGGTTGGCAAACTGAGGCTCGCGAGCTACGGTTTGCTGCTCTGTTGACTAATGAGTTTGCCAACCGCTGGGTTAGCACATGATCCTGTGCACCAAAAGGTTGTGGGTTCAATTCCCAGTCAGGACACACGCCTACGTTGTGGGTTAGATCCCCAGCCAGGGCGTATAGGGGAGGCAACTGATTGATGTTTCTCTCTTCCTTCCTTCCTTCCTCTCCCTAAAACAACCTCAGGTGAGGGTTAGAAAATAATAATGATGATAATAAAGAACAATAAAATTGGGGTTATGATACGTGCCCTACCAATTCTCATGGGGTTATTGTGAGAGCGACATAACATATATAAAAGGCATGTGAAGGCTGTTACTTCATGCCTAAAATCCTGGCTTACCATGAAGATAAAGTTAAATGAGCATATACAGTATATAAACACACACACACACACACACACACACACACACTTGTGTTCCAATAAATGCTTACCAACTGGCTTTCTAGAGAGGAAAATGCCTGGGTTCTTTGGCCTTGGCCAATTTCTGTGGTGTAAATATCCCCACCATGGCTGATTTCCAAGGACCAGTGTGACGGCACTGAATGTCAAGGTGAGAACTGGTTGTCATTGGCCCTTATGGCGGGCTGAGCTGCCCAAGCACACCTCTGGCTATGCACTTGGTCCTCTCATATATGAAGCACCGAGCACAGTTCCTGAGAAACTGGAATGATGGCCGCCTCCTCCTCCTCCTTCTCCTCCTCCTCCTCCTCCTCCTCCTCCTCCTCCTCCTCCTCCTCCTTCTCCTCCTCCTCTTCTTCCTCCTCCTCCTCCTCTCCTCCTCCTCCTCCTCCTCCTTCTCCTCCTCCTCTTCCTCCTCCTCCTCCTCCTCTCCTCCTCCTCCTCCTCCTCCTCCTCCTTCTCCTCATCCACCTGCTCACCACTCGTTCAGTACCCAGGCTCCCAGGTGGAGAAACGGCAGCCGCCTGTTACTGCAGCACCAGTGCTGGGCAGTGCCCGATCTCACAGTCCGGGGAGTCAGACTGGGAACCCCAGCCCCTGGCTGCTAACTCCCTGCTGTTGTTGTACCCCCAGTTCCAGGCCTGACGCCCTGGATCCGTCTCCAAATGGAGTGGCAGCAGCTCGGGGTCTGAGGCTAAAAGGGTCCAGAGGGAGGTCCAACTGCAGAGATGCTTAGGAGAGGGGCCCCTGGCCTACCCCACTTGCATGGCTGCGTTTCTCTCCCCTCCTCCGCATGGCATCCCTCCCACTGCGTTTCTCCTCTGGGTTCTGCCCCCCCTCCCCCCGCCCCCCGCCCCACCACCCATCCTGGTCCTGCTGAGTCCCCTCTCGGTCTGTGGGGCCTGGGCCCACTCACTCCCCTGGTCTGAGTTATTGGGGCTCAGGGCGCTTTCCCTGTACCGAGAGCCCCTCAGGCCAGAGCACCAAACTCAGATAGGGGTGCCTGGTGTGTGAGCATGCGTGCTGCCTCTCCATCGCCTCTGTGAGCCCTGGCTTACTATGAGGATTCAATTAAATGAGAATGTACAGTATGTAAACTGTGGCGCTGCCCCTGGGACCGTGTGTGTCCAGGACTGGCCCTTGGTGAAGGCTTTTTGATTTTTTTTTGAACAGTTACTGGGTCAGGACTGCAGGGAGGGGGGAGAGACAGGCCTCCCAGGTGAGCTCATGGCTCCGGGAAAGACCTGGAGTCATTGGCGCTTCCTTGGCTCGAGCACAAAAGCGAAGGAAAATGGATTTTCAAGCCAAAAACGCTCACGTCTCCTCCATCACTGAATGGGGGCCCCACCCGTTTTTATGGGCTCTTTCCGAGTCCTGCGTGCCAACATCAACTCCCCACGCCCCGCCGTGTTCCTCCAGGAAGCCTGGGGAAACCGAGAAGGTGGGACGGAACAGAGCCGCCCGAACCACCTGCCTCGGGCGCACGCCCAGCACGCCTCCTCCCGGCCGGTCGGACGGGTAACGGGCCGCCGGGCACAAGGCGTGCGCGTGGGGGAGAGAGCCTGTCTCTAACCGGGGCGTCGTATGAAAATCCAGCTTGAAAAGCAGCACCCAATGGCCCTGCTGAGCTGACATGGACCGTGCTTCTCCTGCATTGGAACACGGGTGACTCTGCTGACTTCAAAGCAAGAGGGAGAGGCACCCAGAACTGCAGAGCCGAATGCAGGCACCGTGCTCCGCACGTACGCTAAGGTGACCAGGCATCCCGGTTTTTAACAATTTGTGCCGCGTCCCTCTACCTTTTAACAAAGTTTTCAAACCGCCGAGGGACACATTGTTAGACGCCGGGACTGTCCCGCCAAAAGCGGGACGCCTGGTCACCTTAATCATAAGCACTCCTCGTACCCAACCCCATGAACTGTGATTCCATCCACTTCAGAGACAGGGAGCCACGCACACAGGCGGCCTGAGGGGTGTGGGTGCCAGGGACAACACCGGGGAGCCACAGCCAGACCGCCACTGGTCTCTCCGGCTGCAGCCTCGACGGGCACAGAGTCCAGACTTAGCTGCTGCTGCTGTGGCTGCCCCGCAGGCCCTCCAGCTGACCCTCGGAAGAGGCATCGAGAACACAGAAGGAGGCAAGCCCGTCCTCGACCCCCATGGAAGCAGAGCCAGGGGAGACAGAAGGCAGGGCAGTGGTTAGGGCCAGAGGAGGTGACCCAGGGACCAGATGGAAAGTCTGATGTGCAGAGTCTTTAGTCCAGGGGTCCTCAAACTTTTTAAAGTGGGGGCCAGATCACGGTCCCTCAGAGAGCTGGAGGGCCGGACTACGTATATGAACTACTAATTCCTACTGTAAGACCTCGGCTGCGCTCACTGCCCAAAAAACCTGGCGGGCAGGATCAGACTCCCCTGGGGGCTGCATGTGGCCCGCGGGCCGTAGTTTGAAGACCCCTGCTTTAGTCGTTGGTCCATGGGCTTATCATCCAGAGGAATGATGTTTGCTCTTAAAAAAAAAAAAAAATAGGAGTAGGGGCAAGAAACAAGTGTTTTAATTAAAACTGAAGGCCTGCGCTAAAACCCGTTTGGCTCAGTGGACAGAGCGTCGACCTGCGGACTGAGGGGTCCTGGGTTCAATCCCAGTCCAGGGCATGTACATTGGTTGTGGTCACATCCCCAGTGGTGAGTGTGCAGGAGGCAGTTGGTCGATGTTTCTCTCTCATCGATGTTTCTAGCTCTCTCCCTTCCTCTCTGTAAAAAATCAATAAAATATATTAAACAAACAAACAAACAAACAAACCTGAAACCTGGTCTCCATGCTGGCAATTGGCCGCCCAGGGGCCTTGGGTGATTTGCCCCTAATCAGTCCTGTGAGCCTCACCTGCCCCGCCCCACCACCTGGCTGAGGGCCTGGGAGGAGGGGTGGGCCTCAGTCACCTCGGGGAACCTCGGGACCTGGGGCCCGCGCTGCTGGCAGGAGGCAGTGCTGAAAACACAAATCTTGTGGAAGCAGACTTTTTTTTTCCCACCTTTATTCCCAGAGTCGTCTTTTGGCGTCTTTCAACGAACTCTCACGCAAGCCTTCCTTCTCCTCGCCGGCGCCGGGCCCTCCCTGCGGACGCCCCGAGCACACAGGTGTGAGCACCGGCCCCGCACGGGGAGCCTGCTGTGGTCCCTGGACCAGGGACAGCCTCTCAGCCGGCCTCCTGCCCCGAGCACCCCGCAGAGCGCCTGGGCTCCAGGAAACGCCATTCAACACCCGTCATCAGGACCGACCCCGGCACAGGCTGCTAAAAGTGAGCCTCTCATACCTGCAATGTTTCCATGTGGTCTCTGCAGCTCAGCAGAGAGCCCCTGAGGACAGGGGTCAAGTGAAACTAGTTATGGAACATGGCTCTAAGCCCAGGGCCATGGCGTACCCATGTGTAGGAGTCTGTAAGTGCCCATCCGGAGTATCATTAATTGAGACCATTCTGGAGTCACCTGTGACCAATTGAGAGGCATGAATACAGACAACTTAATAAACGCACAGACTCACCCAGAAAAAAGCCCGCAAACGGCATCCACGGGGAGGTGAGCTCTGAGCAGCAGACCCCGCAGCCATGTGTCCAGGCGGCTTCCAAATCTGCGCAGAGCTGAGCGCCGGGTGCCCATTCCTTTCCAGCTGGACTTCCAGCGGCTGGTGCCCGGGCTCCCCCTAAAGGGATAGGGCGCATCTCCTTCCCGAGAGCCCTCCCTCAGCGGAACTCCTTTGGCACGCTCGGGGAGACCTGCGCCCTTGCCGACCTGCCCTTCACTGTCATGTGACCAGTCATGTGACCAGATGATGTTCCAGGTGCAGGAAGGACCAGAGAAAGATGGGCAGCCTCTGTGCATGCAGCCTGGTCTCACGTGGGCGATCAGAGCCGAACCAGAAGGCAGAAAGCGAGCCGGGATGATGCCAGCACCTGCCAGGTTTGCTAAGGAAGGCCAGGGTGCGGGGTATAAAGCAGGAGACATGGAGTCGGGAAGAAACCTCATGGAGGAGTGAGGCTCTCACAGGCAGGACATGAGGGTGAGGGACGGGGACGCGGGCAGCAGGAGAAGACGCAGATGTGGGAGGGATGGGTCACAGCAGGGGAGGTGGGCAGGGAGGCATGGAATGAGGTGTGGGGATATGGTTTGGGTCACATTATAAATGTCACAAAGAGTTTGTATGTCATGGAGATCTCCGGAAGGTCTTTAGGCAAAGGAGTGACATAACTAACTACAACCACTTAAAATATATGTGTGTGTGTGTGTGTGTGTGTGTGTGTGTGTGTGTGTTTTCAGAAAAGAAGGAGAGAGAGAGAAATATCAATGATAAGAAACATTAATCGGCTGCCTCCTAGTGGGGATCAAGCCTGCCAACTGGGCATGTGCCTTGACCGGGAATTGAACTGTGACCCCCTGGTTCAGAGGTTGATGCTCAACCACTGAACCACATCGGCCAGGCCTACAGCCACATGTTAGACCACAGAGGCGTCTTACTGCTTACCCTCACACATATACTCTCTTAGCTCAAAAACAACGATGGAAATGATAGTGACAGTGTATAGTAAACAGTGAAAACATTTGAATTTAATCTGTATGTCAGTTTACCACCTTAGGAATAACAGTGGAAATGAAGACATATTTTGTAATTATTAGTAATACTATGAATTTGTTAAAAAAAATGAAAAAAATTAAAAAAAAGACCGGTGAGATCTGCTTAGTTATCTATTGCTGTATAACACATTGCTAAGGCAAACCTAGCCACTTGAAACATACATATGTTATGTCACAATCTTTGAGAGACGCGAGTCCAAGGACAGCTGAGCAAGGTCCTTACCATATTGGAATCGAGGAGCTGATGAGGGGAAGGGTCTCATCCGAAGGTGTAACTGAGGAAGGACTTGTTTCCAAGCAAAAGTGTTTTTGTCAGAATTCAGTTTCCTGAGGGCTATTGGACTGAGGGGCCTTCCTCAGATCCTTCTTTCCTTCCTTCTTTCCTTCTTTCCTTCCTTCCTTCCTTCCTTCCTTCCTTCCTTCCTTCCTTCCTTCCAGGCTTGGCTGACAGTTGGCCCCAGGCCATTTCTCCAGTCCCTGAGCACGCGAACAACCATGTGACGGCCTGATTCAACAGAACCAGCAACGGAGAGGGTCTGCTAGCAAGACAGGTGCCTCTGTCTTACGTGACCTAACCATGGATGTGACATCCCACCAATGTGGCCAATATTTTGCTGGTTAGAAACAAGTTGTTTAAGGGAAAGAGATGGCAGAACGCCAAGAATAAATGCCAGGAGGCAAAGATCACTAACATTGAAGGCATGGTCTCTCTGCTGGCAAATGGCCACGCAGGCCTTGGGTGATTTGCCCCCATAATCAGTCCTGTGAGCCTCACCTGCCCCTGCCCCACCACCTCGCTGAGGGCCTGGGAGGAAGACGTGTACCCCATTCACCTCAGGGCCGTTAGGGCCTGGGGCCCGCGCTGCCGGCAGGAGGGAGGGCTGACGACACAAATCAGTCTGCCCGACTCACCTACAGTTCACCAAATCAGAGCACCAAGTTTTGCGAAACCACATTTTAACGATTATCTCACCAGTGAACCCGCAGAACGTGAGATCAGGGCAGGGAGCAGCTTATGTTGGTGGAATGTCACAGTCCAGGATAAAAAAGCCTGTGTTGTCACCGGCCCCTTCGCAAGTCGGGATTCTGTTGTGCGAGGGCAGCAGTGGAGGAGAGACAGCGAAACCCTCACCACATGGCCCCACCCTCAGGGCTGAGCGCAGCCAGTCTGTTCTCATTCAAGTCCTCGGCCGCTGGCAGGCAGGCTGGGGAGAGGGAAGGCCTCTTTTGTTCTGTGCGGCTGAAACAGGATCCGCTTCATTCCGTCTGGTTCAGACCCCTTCCTAGGAATGCCTCTTCCACACAAAGAATGTACCAGCCACATTCCTGAGGACGAGAGACCGAGTGCTGTCAGGGGTGATTTGTGAGGCTTGTGATTCTCAAAGGGAGAAAGGGGAGAAAGCGCAGGCGGTGTATCTGGGTGTGTGCAGCAGCGAGAGGAGGACAGAGCGATGGGCCAGCTCAGGAGCAGACTAATAAAACCCGGCGTCTTTGATCTGCAGGTCACCAGCTCATTTAGGGTTTCCCTGAGACATTCCCTTGAAATATGTTTTTGGAATTCTTCCAGAAAAGCTTAAAACCCCGGGTTATCATTTTCTTTTTTCTTTTCTTTTTTTGTAGTGGTCTGCATTTTGATTTATCATCCCCTATGAAGCTGTGGGTGAAATTTTACCTTTATTTGTTCAGAAACCATCCAGGCGCACACAAACGCTCCCCCTGGAAGGAGTGGGGTGGGGATCCTGCCAAGATCCGACTCCGGGGATGCCTGTGACAGCCTCGAGGGAAATCTGGGCCCAGGCCGAGGGGCTCGAGGCCTTGCTAGTCAGCTTGGCCATCCGACGTCAGCAGGGACTTTTTCCATCACACTGCAGAGCCCAGAGGAAACGCCGCGGGATATTAAACATGTCAACACCACGCTTTTCCAGAGGAAACGTGAGAAGCCGGCTCTGGTCACCGAGATGGCCACACTCCGTCAATGACTCCGGGCCGGCCAGGTTCCCGTGGGCCAGTGCCCGCCACGCGCAGATCGTAACCGTGCTCGACAAAAGCCATCGAGGCTTAGAGGCTCATGTCCAACTACCCACATTCTGGGCTGGAGCTGCAGGCAGCACGCTGCGCTCTGCCTAAAGAGGTGTTTGCGAAAGAGGAAGGCGGAGGGAACGTTCAAGTCTGAATTTGCGACGCAGAGCTTCGCGTGGAAAAGCAGCACGCTGGCTCGAAAGCCGGCTTGATGATTTGCAAGGAAAATTCCTTGAGGAGCCGGGTCTCCTCCGGGAAGAGAGGCCCAGAGGCAGACACGCTGAGAGCCTGGGATGGGGAAAGCAGGCTCAGCTCGCGGCAAGTTAGCTACACCGCTCCTGACAGCTGAACGTTTTTATTGTGAAATATAACACATCTTCAGAAAAGCGTGCAGAATAAGAATGTAGAGCTCGATGAGTTGGCAAAAGCACAATGTTTGTCACGACCGAGTTAACAAAGGATGCAGCCCTCTGCCCAGAAGCCCACCGCACCCCCTTCCCCCACAACTGGACATCACCCACGTGCACCCCGAGAACCGCCGTCCTCCTGTCTGTGGAAGGCACTTCCTTACTTTACCTACGAGGTCAACACCAAGCCCGCATCGCCAAGGAGTGTGGTTTGGTTTCGTCTGCTTTCTGAACTCTGTGTTATATGTACGGACACATGCAGAGTGCTTTTTCTTTTCAATCCTCACCTGAGGATATGTTCCCATTAATTTTTAGAGAGAGTAGAAGAGAGAGGGAAAGAGAAACATTGACTGGTTGCCTCCTGCACAAGCCCCGACCAGGGAGGGCCCAGGCTGGGGAGGGGCCTGCAACCGAGGTCCCTGCCCTTGACTGGAATGGAACCTGGGAGCCATCAGTCCGCAGGCCGGCGCTCTATCCACTGAGCCAAACTGGTTAGGATAGGGTACGTTTTTTCCATGTCTGGCTTCCTCTGTCAGCAAGCAGTTTGAGATTCACTCTTGTTGTGGCTGTGGTGGCTGCACTGGTCATTGTTGCACGGTAGGAGATATTTGTGTGGAAGCTGCTCTATACACTCTATAGGCGGGTTTGGGTAGAGCGTGTCTGCATCTGTCCGTGTGTTCACCTGGAGTAAAGCTGCTGGGTCCTAGGGTACGCTTCCAATGTGCAGGTCCATTTATATTCCCATAAATGCCGCTCCCCGACACTCCCGGCACTTGTATGCAGTCCATTCCGTCCCAGCCGTTCTGTGGAGCACGTGGCATCTCACCGTGATGCCCAGAGGCCCGGGCCTGCTTTGTGGGGCTGCAGGGGCCTCTTCCCCGGCCCACACTCCTGAGGAGAGAGTGGCTTCTGGTCTGTGTCCTCCCAGACCACAGGGGTGGCTGGTGACCGAGTCGTGGCTGCGGTGAACACGCGTGGGCACGCGAGGGCCCTGCAGAGCAGGGTGGACTGCCGGGGGCCGATGGCCCTGCACCGCCCTCTCCCAGTCTGCGATTCTGAGGGCTGAAGGTCCTGAATTAAAATATGGCCTCCCGAGTCAGTAGAAAGGAGTACTTGTCCAGATCAAAGCATAAAGGAAATCTCATTGAACAGTGTCTCAGCTTGATTTACAGCTTCATTATTTAGATATATGGTACGTGGCTCTCCACTGGTCCTCTGGCGCTGAGCCTCACCGGTTACAGACACGCCTACATCCATGGCTTTAATAGAAAGCTTAATTGGGTTTTTTTAAAAAGCCTCTCTGTCTCTCTCTCTCTGGCATACACGTCCTAGTCTAGAAGGGTAGGCAGAAACATGTTAGCATGGTTATCTTCCACAGCACTGGGGCCTGGGGTGATGTAATATTTTTCTTGCTTAGTTGTATTTTCTACCGCTTGTACAACGGCTTGTGTGACTTAGTAAAGGGGACGTGAACACTGAGCAGGGCATACCTACCCAGACAATAGCCTGTGTCCTGCCGGTTATGGTCGAGGGGATCTGGCATAAGCAGGCATAAGCAGACAGCTGTGAAAATATAAAGATCCCTTTTATCAGCCCTGGCACAGACATCCCACAGGCCCAACTGGTTCAGTAAGTGGGGAAGAAGGGACACCGGAGCCTAGTGCAGCGTCTGCAACATTGTTTCTCAAAACCCAGGGTCCGACCGCCCGAGGATTAGGAAAACCAGAGCCGCGTTGCTGGACGCCCCCACCCGGGGCTCCGCATGCCCCTTCTCCTGATCGTAACAAGAACTGACTGTGCACAGTTGCTCACAGAACACTTCACAGCCATCGTCCGCTGTGACCCCCACCCCAGCTCGGTCTGGTCCGGAGGGGGCTGTTTGCATTTACAGTTGGGGGCGGTGAGGCCCACAGAGGCTCAGGTGTAGTCACGGCTAGGAAGTGGGACATAAATCCGGGTCCTCTAACCCCGAGTTCACTCCCATCCATCAATTCCCATTTCATCATTCTCCCACCTCATCTTCCTTTGCCTTCTTTCTTTCCTTTTCTTAGCACCAATCTGAGACACTCCGATGACAGGAAGTTGGTTCTCTTTCTCTTTCACTTCATAAAAATCCATCACAGCCTTTCCTTCGTGCCTTCCCGGCCCGCACTCGGCCCAGAGAGGGGGAGAGGTGCTGCAGAACGAAAACCCCGAGAGCCACGGCGCTGGCGAGGGCCCAGCAGCATGGAGGCCACCAGCTCCTGCTGGGGGAACAGACAGGACTGTCCGTGCTGACTGCCCGGCGGCTCCTGGACACGGACCCGCGCTTCGATTCAACCTTTTTGTTTCTGCTGCAAGCATCTTCCTCGCGGACCGTGTTAGAACATCTGTCACACGGACGCTGACGGCTGTGGAGGGTGGAGGACACCCTCGAGGTCCTCAGTAATAGTCTTCTGGGAGCGGCGCTGCGCAGGAAGTTCTGTCTGCCTACAGAGCTGACATTCACCTGAGCCCTCGGGCGGCAAAAAGTGAGCAATGTTGCCCTAACTGGTTTGGCTCAGTGGACAGAGCGTCGGCCTGCGGACTGAAAGGTCCCAGGTTCGATTCCGGGCAAGGGCATGTACCTTGGTTGCGGGCACATCCCCAGTAGGGGGTGTGCAGGAGGCAGCTGATTGATGTTTCTCTCCCATCGATGTTTCTCTCTATCCCTTTCCCTTCCTCTCAAAAAAAAAAAAAAAAAAAATCAATTATATATATATATATATATATATATTTTTTTTATTTATTTATTTATTTTTTTAAGTGAGCAATGCATGGGTTAGCTCCTTATGATTTACGCACACACTCCTTTCTGGCAAAAACCACCACAAAAGATTAAAAAATGGCTGATGCTCACCATTCAGAAGACTTAGTTCCCCGCCTCGAAGGCCTTGGCAGGAGTCCCCTTCGCAGATCACAATGCTGGCGCAGGGCCGAGCGATGGTGTGGCTGACTCACGGGTCACCGCAGTTCACAGGGAGTCAGGACAATAAAAAGGAAGAAGGCAGGTCTGACATCACTGGCAGGGGACACATTTCAGGGCCGCGCTGAGCGGATCCATGGCAGCTGGCGCTGAACAATGTGTGGGGAGGAGGGAAGGCCTTGTTGGACAGAGCCCAGCGCGGGGAAGATAAAAGGGCCGGCACAAAGCCCCACCTCGCTGGCCGGAGGTGGTAAATCGTCTCAGAATGGACACTCACTCGTTATGGATCCGAAAGTCAAAGGAAAGAACAAAACCGGCTCCAAGTCTTCATTACTGACCAAGTGAGAGAGGAGCTGCTTGGTGACAAAGTGACGCACGCACACACACACACACACACACACACACGCAGTGGGTTTCTAAATGGGCTTTGCCACACGCTGCTGCCGTGTCTGGAGTAAAAAGCACCTCTTTGTCCGCGAAGCCACTGCAATTTATAAAAATAAGGACAGAAAACATTTCCAGAGAAGCCCGGCTTCAGTCCACTGGGCGAGAACCTAATGCAGCGACAACGACCTGCAGGCCGCGGCCTGGGAAAGGCGGGAGGAGAGCTGAAAGCCATCAGCACCACCTGAGCCCCGGAGGGATTCCTCTTTTATGAGGACAGAGCCTGGGGATTAGTGGGAACGGCGGCCTCATGAATGCAGCCACTATAGTGGAGCACATGCCTGAATGAGCCGCTTGTTGATTGAAACCTATCTATTTATAAGCACTGGTGCGCGCGGTGAAAATCCATCTGTGCCGCCGCAGCGTGGCGCCCACGGCTGAATGGAGGCTCTTTGCCATCGGCTCTGGGGCCCCGAGCGAGCGGCGGAGAGGAAGTGTGCGGGCCCCACTCACCGGGTTTTATGCCTCACTCTTGGCCAGTAAAGCAGAGTCCCCTTATCTAAACAGGGGTTTAGATTGATGTGGATGCTGTAAAAACAGACATGGAAAAAAGAACGCTTTTAGTCAGGCTCGCCCACGTGGTAAATGTAATAGATGGACCGGGATTTGGGAACATGGTTACGAATAGCCCAAACTAGCCACACCTCTGCTGATGTCACCGTTTTCGAGAGGAGTCTGGAAGGTAGGTGGGTTTACTGCACGCCCTGGGTAGCGTTTCTTCTCTCCATTTCTGCTGCTGTGAAGAGCACGCGGATAGCATGTCCCACAGAAGCAAGAACAGCACGAGGAGAAGAGCCTGGATGTGCAATCAAACACGTCAGTGCTGCCAGTGCTGGGTCCTCATTTCCGTCGGAGCCTCCGTCGGAGGCAAGGCCACGCTCCCACGCCTAACTGAGAACCTCAGATTCGTTCTGGGATTCTGTCATATTGAACCCCCATCACCCTGACACACCCCAGCCCGACAAAATGCCCCACCCCTCAAAACACACCCCATGGTTCTGCTGCTCAGACTCAGGGCCACTCTTGCACATGTGTCAAACACAAGGCCCGCGGGCCAAATCCAGCCCGCCAGGCCTTGCAATGTGGCCCGCACCGCGCTGTCATCACTGCACTCCGCTGTCAGTTTATGACATTGTCAGTTTATGACTGTTCAGTAAACCATTCGGCCCGCGATTTAGGCTGGATTTTAGATTTTGGCTCCTTCTCTGATTGAGTTCGACACCCCTAGAGAGGAAGGGGTTTCTTATTCCATTAGGATTTTAACTTCTTTGTATGTAGGGACTTCATTTACTAGGCTACTTCTTTAAAAAGACTAACCAAGAATTTATTCACTTTTAAAAAAAGATTTAAATAATCTTAACCGAGACCTCCCAGAATTTTTCTCCTTGAAGAACCTTATAAACAATGACAGGAAAATTTTCCAGGTATCCCCCCCTATGAGAAGACTGACAGCTCCCCCCCCCCCCCCATCCACCCCCTCTAGCCCACCACTGCCCCCACCCCAGGCCCTCACTACCCCACTGTCTGTGGCCATGAGTGATGCATATATGCATACAGGTCTGGTTGACTTCCTCCCGCCCAACCACCCTCCCCCACCTTCCCTCCAAGGTTCCGAACTCTGTTCCATGCTTCCATGTCTCTATTTATTTTGTTAATTAGATTCCATATATGAGTGAGATCATATACTTTTCTTTCTCTGCTTATTTCACTTAGGCTCATTCTCTCCAAGTCCCTCCATGCTGCCTTAAAGGGTGATAGATTCTTCTTTTTTACTGCTGTTTAGTATCCTATGGAGTAAATGAACCACAGCTCCTCTTCAATCACTCTTTTCCTGAACTTTTTGCACTTTTTAGCTTTTTAATATTTATCTGTTTTCTATTGGGGTTCCCAACCAGGTACTGATAAAGGGTTCACCTTAAAACTTGGCTCTATCCATCCACCTACATATCCACCTATTCCCCAATGGCTTCCATAAAAGACTGAGCCAACATATAATGATAACTCATGCTACTACCCATGTTCTCGGCCTTTCTCATAATTATTATGTCTCCTGTAAGAGATACTGCTTTGGGACAAATGTCAACTTTTCTTTAGGCTAGTTTGAGAATAGAAAAGAGAAGCAGGTGGTGAAGGAATGAAAGCACTGGTAAACACTCACAACCAAAACTGGTTGATAAGTTTTTAAAGACTTTTTTTTTTAAATATATTTTATTAACTTTTTACAGAGAGGAAAAGAGAGGGATAGAGAGTTAGAAACATTGATGAGAGAGAATCATCTATCAGCTGCCTCTTGCACAGCCCCACCTGGGGATGTGCCCGCAACCAAGGTACATGCCCTTGATCGAAATCGAACCCGGGACCTTTCAGTCCGCAGGCGGACACTCTATCCACTAAGCGAAACCGGTTTCGGCAAGACTTTTTTTTTTAAAATGTTCAAGATACTTATATTTATGAATTATGAATTTTTTAAGTGCCAAAGGCAGCCGAAACTCACAAAGATGCAAAGAATAGAAATTATTCACATTTTATAAAAAAGAATATGGAAAAAAGCAAGGGTCAAATGACTTATGCATGGTACCCAGAATTCTAAGTCCTCACTCTGACTTTTCTAGTAAGATTATTAAGCTCTGCTGCTGCCTTCAATACTTGTTTCCATAGACATTACTAAGAAAGCATTTTTACTTTGGCATTTCTGTAATATGGCACCATTTATAGCTGTCTTCACTCATAATACCCTTACTAAACAACCGTCTTCAGGGCTGGCATACACAAGGAGGGTCGGTCGGCCTGGTTACTGGTGGCTAATGGTTAAAACAAAAGTTATGTCATTTTTTTCTTGCATTTTCTGGATTTAGAAGTTAAACCATGCCCACATTTCTAATTCAGCCAAGCCTGAATCTTTCTGACACACATACAAAATCTCAAGTGTAAAGGTTTCCATCACCAAATCTACTCTTCTATCACTTTTGGATAATAAAGCAGACAATCTAATGATTTCACAAACTTTAGTGTATGATTTTTTTTTTCCTGTTTAGACCAAATTTTTCCAAAGAATGATCTAATTAATTTTAGCATGAGAGAGAGTAAACCCTATGCTAAAAAAGAAAACTATAAATTTTGTTTTGCTTTTTGCTGAAAGGCGTCAAGAATCATAAAAAAAATACTGAATTCAACTAAACTAAGGAAATAGGGACTTTTCAGGAAATTCAAACATTGAAAAAATCACAAAATCAAGAATGTTAGCCACAAAAGAGAAATTTATGTAAAAATCAGTCTCAGATCCACAGGTGTAAGAGAACGTCTCGAGGCGAAAGCACCTTTTCCAGAACCGCTCCCAGGAGCGTCAGTACCGATTTCGAAACTGGTTGCTTAGGTCTTGGAGGTCTAGGACTAGGGTGTCCATAGCTGCAATTTCGTCAGTTAAATTCTCGGAAACTTCTCCACTGGCCACATCTGTAAAAAGTTGCTGCAGCATAAAGAACAAAGCAGAACTATCAAAGCAACGAAAATCTCTTCAAAATAATATACAGAGACAGAGTACAGAACTACGACCCTTTGCATAATAATACGGCAATGTTATAGCAGCAAGGGCAGTGTTTGTGCTGCTCACCACCCGGGAAAAGTACGAGCTGCGACAGTGAAGAGGTGAATGGAAGAAGCACAACGTGTCTGAACTTGTAAATTTAAACGAGTGCTGCCCTTCATAATGCCTGCGTGACATAAGTAAGTTCAGTGCCGCAGGATGGTTTTTGGAAGAAGGGATGTTATTCATCCAAACAAAACAAACCTATTCACTGTGTATACAAACAAAAAATATATTTTGTATTCACATTCATATAAATTAGATCCTTTATGCTAATTACTTAAAAATTAATTACAGTTTAGGACTGAGAGGTCACAGAGATGATCAAGATTTGGTAAAAACAAAAGACCCAGAAAAAATAAGAACGAATGCACCGCCTCCTGTAAAAGGACCGGCCTTGGGCAGCACACCGCAGCCTCTGTACGTCAGCCCAACCACAGGTTCTGCTGCTGCGTCTCTAGTGCCTGCGGGCCAGGAGCTCGTGACTGGCAGGCAACTCACCCCAGCACCGCCCACAGGGTGCACGGGTAACTGAAGGTGTGCGCTTTCGTTGCCAAACCTGAGTCACCCGTCTACCTTAACAATTTTTGTCAAATCCACATACACCCTACTTACTATTTTTTTCTATTAATCAATTTTTACATAATAAATCTTTTTTCAAAGGAAACATTTCAGCATTACTGTAAATGAGAAATAGGCTAAATAATCTTCATGAAATTGTAAGTCTGATGTGTAGGCCAGTTATGCTTTTTCTACTATGCACTGAAATAAATATATATTAAAACCCTAAGGTTACTCAAGTGCTCCCAGTGGCATATATGCTATACTTAATAAAAGAGCATTATTTTAATTTAATATAGAGAAAGCATTAGGGAATTTAATTTACAGAAAGCATTAAGGGCTGGACTGTAAGTATTAATTTCTAGGAGCCCTAACAAACTAAGCCACATTTAGGGTGGTCTAGCCATTGGGCCAATAAAATCCTCAACAGCACAAGTAACTACCTACCTGGGAACTAATATAAAAACTGTAATTTGGCCTAAAATTAGCCCAGATATAGAGGAAGATTTAAGAGCCCGGGTGACACTACAGCCTCCTCTCTAGCACGCCCTGGTGAACCCACGCCCACCTCACCTTCGCTTTCGATGACAGGCCCTGTAAGTTGAGCCGAGCTGAAGAAAGCACCTGCACGGCCTCTTGGGGACTGGATTTGCTTTCGCTGCATTTCACAGCCACTGGAAGAACAACACAGGGAAACATCCATAAAAACTGCCGCTGATCATGAACAGGTTAAAAAACCCTCAAAACTACTGAACTAAGAGTTCAAAGTAACAGATTAGAGAAATATTTCTCCATGGAAAGTTCTTAATTTGGCAAAAGGATAATAAGTATGTGCATAATTCTCCCCTTTGTCTTTCTTTGAGAAGGATAACTTATTGGTAAAAAGAGAATTTTGAGGAAAATAGGTCATTTTAAGGGTATTGCAGATCATTGGGAAGAGACCCTCTGAAACACACACACACACACACACACACACACACACACACACACCAGAGATACGACACTCTCCGTGTGGCTTCCCCAAAGGACTCCCTGATGATGATACTAAGCCCAAGGAAGAGACAGGAGAGAGATTCACAGCTCAGTTCCTACTGCGATTTCACACTCAGGGTTTATACCATCTCCAGGAGAACCGATATCAACCACTGGACCACTGCTTCCCATTTGCTGTAATTATCAATTGCAGAAGAATTTAGAGGAGGACTTTAGTATGAGTTCACAGTACTTGTGACTCAGGTCTTAACATTGTGGTTTGAACTGTAATCCAGGGCATCAAAGACCCATAATCAAATCTATATCTATAAAAGGCACTGAGCCACTAGTATAAATATAAAAATGCATCACTAAATTATTAATGCAAATAATTTAAAACAGCCTTTATCTAGAATACTAGAGGCTCAGTGCATGAAATTCATGCATAGGGGCGGAGGCTGTCCCTCAGCCCAGCCTGCACCCTCTCCAATCTGAAACCCCTCAAGGGATGTCTGACTGCCCATTTAGGTCTGATCCTACAGAAACGGACATCCCTCTCATAATCCAGGACTGCTGGCTCCCAACTGCTTGCCTGCCTGCCTTTTTGATTGCTCCTAACTGCTTCTGCCTGCCAGTCAGATCATCCCCTAACCACTCCCATGCCAGCCTGACTGATGTCTAACTGCTCTCCTGCCAGCCTGTTTGTCCCCAACTTCCCTTCTCTGCTAACCTGGTCACACCTAATTGCCCTCCACTGAAGGCTTGATGGCCCCCAACTGCCCTCCCTTGCAGGCCTGGTGCCTCCCAACTGCCCTCCCCTCCTTGCCTGATTGCCCACAACTGCCCTCCCTTGCAGGCCTGGTCCCTCCTAACTGCCTCTCCTGATGGCCATCTTGTGGTAGCCATCTTGTGTCCACATAGGGGCAAGATCTTTGACCACATGGGGGCAGCCATATTGTATACTAGAGTGATGGTCATACAACTTTACATAAAAGATTACTTCTCCCCTCAAATATCACCCATTACATTCCTCAAGGCTATTTGGATATACATCTCTAAAGGAAGACTGTGTATGAGTCAGGAAAGGTTAAAAGATATCCTTAATACTATAAATCAATGCGAACAGACTGTGACCTGAAGGATAACTACTACTGTAAAGATTTTTCACATCTTTAAAGTTTCTAATGTCAGTCATTTATTCAAATGGTACTTAAGCCTCTATCCTATGTCTTCTTGTTGCTCAAAAGTGCCTCTTACATGGTAGTTGGTCTATAAATGTTTGCTGAATTAAATACAACAATTCCAATACACTTGACTCTTGACTACTACTTTCTCTGATCAGTAAAAACACATTCTAATATGCCATGGAGGCAAACGTTACATCAATACCATGTGCAAGATCCAAGGCTCTCCGAACCAGTTTCTTAAATGATGCAGTATCTTTCTCCCAGCCACTGGACTGTGTGTCACACTTGTAGGCCTTAGAGAGATAACTGAACGCCTGAGGAAAAAAGAACAACAATTCAGAACAAACAGAATTCACATTTCAAACTGTTCCCTGGAAGTTACATGGAATTAACTGCAACTTGAAAACCAGCATCTGTGGGACACAGCACAGTCTCCCTCACTCTCCTCAAAGAAGGGGCACGGATGCTCATCCAACAGCAATCAGCATGAAAAGACATCACATGACATTGGACCAAAACACTTCCTTTCAAACAGAAATTTACAATTTGCATATTACCCTTTCATTAGTAAAGATTAGTATTTGGTTATTAATATTTGTATATCCATATATGTATGTGTGCAAATGTGCATGACATATATTTTTATACTGAAAGAAAAACTCTAGAAAAATTACATATTTCTTAATCATGACATATTTCATTATTTTAACTTAAATAATTTGTTGTCTTTTTAAATTTTTGAGACAAATATTCAATTTGGGTTTTCTCTGATCTAGATAGTCCTCAATTGACACTTCTACCAAAATCCTGGTACTCTGAGTACATAGGTCAGTCATGCAGCAAACAATAAAAATAGTGACAAAAAAAAAAAAAATTCACAAGAGTTTAAGACATTTCTTTCACAACCTGATTCTTGAGGGAGAAGTCACAGGTGAGAGAATTCAGAGTACCCTTAATAGACAAGGGAGCAGGGAACTCAAGGAGACTGGGAAGGACAGAAAGCAGGAGTGGGTGTGGAAGTGTATGTGTTATCCAGGTGACAAGCAATGGGAGAAGCCAAAGGGGTAGACCGAGGGAGGAGAGGGTGGCCAAGAATCCTAAAGATGAGCTGTGCTGTAGCTAATTCCAAACTCACACAGACCACACTTGATTTGTTGTGGATGTTTGAGAAGAACACAATTGTTCCAAACTTGGAAACACTGGAGGCCCCTGCAAGGTCTAAGATAGGAGGCCACAGGCACAACTGGAGTGTAAATGGGGCTTGTGAGACAACAGGGCAACCTCCACCAAGCTCTTCTCCAATCTTCTAATCTGGCTCCTTCTCCTTTTTCCCTTTCACAGGCCATTGCAGATTTAAACACCCTTTTGTCCTTTACCCAGTCTACCTTACTCCAGCAATGAACCTGCAGAAAGGGTGCTGAGGACATGATGAGCTAGCTAGCTGTTTGCCACAGCTCTGAAGGTAAGGAAGCTGCTTAGAGACCCTTTGGCAGAAAACAGAGAACATTTATATAAAAAAATTCATGGACAGAGAAAAAATGAATGCTTACAAGTCTTAACCTGCCCACAATTCAAGGTGCTTGTGTTAAAGACGGAATCAAATTGAAAACTTGAGCGTATTAATCTTATCTTACACATCATTAAACGTTTTCTCCAACCATGAAAAAAGCAGATCCACTAGACATATGTCCAAACAAGAGCCAGGAGAGAAGAAGGACTCACCTTTTCATTGTCTTCAGGCTTCTCGCTCTGCCCATCCCCATATACTTGGGCGTACAGCCTCCAGATTTCCCCGTCATTTGTCACTCTCGAAGTTACTCTGCCAAATAACTCCTGCAGCTTTCCTTTGAGGCCAGTTGCGACATCTCCATTGCGATCAGTCATCCCATCAATCACTGCCCTCACTAGGATGTTAAGGACCTTTAAAAAATGCACAGAAGAAACTGGTAAGCTAGAAACAACCAAACAATAATAAAAAACAAAGGCACCCATCATCATCATCATCATCAAACCACATGAGACCTGCTAGAAGATCATCCTTACACTTTCCTTTTTTAAATATGTTTTTATTTATTTCAGAGAGAAGGGAGAGGGAGAGAGAAAAACATTGATGAGAGAGAAACATCGATCAGCTGCCTGTGCACACCCCCTCCTGGGGATCAAGCCCACAATCAGGGCATCTGCCCTGACCTGGAATCGAACCTGCAACCTCCTGGTACATGGGACAATGCTCAATCAGCCAAGCCACACTGGTTGGGCTCATCCTTACAATTATAAAAAATAAAAAGTCAAGCCATCATGAGTTACTCTGCAGAACTACATGCTGACTAACCTCTCTGGTGTCCCTTTTCAGGCCTCCCAGGGGGCTCTTCTTTCCCAGGGCACTGTGCTCAGTGCTCTTTTCTCCTCATCCTGAGTTCCCTCTGAATGACCTGACCCACACCTGTGGCTTCACATATTTTACCACGTCTACTCTGACAGTGTCGGCATAGCTCCAGCCCAGCTCCTCTCCGGAGCTCCATGATGGTGGGCCTCATACCTTCCAGCGTGGCCTGTCAATGTCTCACACTCCCTCTCTGTGAAACACAGACCCCATCTCTCTTCCTTAACCAGGTCCTGACTCCTCCCAAGAGCTGAACAATAAACTGCTAATGCATGTGCATTAGGCATACAGAGTATCCAGGAAGCATCTCTTGTCCTTCTAACTTCCCCAGGTCCGTTCACCACTTGTCCACTTCTTGGCTATCTTGCTTTCATTTCTTTACACATTCTATCCCAGATGCTATGGGTGGGGACAGATGGGCTGAGCCCCAAAGCAGGTTACATATCTGTCATATCTATATTAGACAATGTGTCTCAAGGCAGCTTCTTAGAAGCATAGAAAGTGCCTCCTCAATCATCGACTGCTGTAATGGGGAATCCACTAAAGAATCAGCTTGACCTTGCCCACGGGCCAACAGCACTGGCAACACCAGGAGCTTGAAAACACTGAAACAAACTCTCGCCAGGGCACTGACCCAGCTTCTATTGATCATCTTCCAGTTTCAGTGCAGGAAGCACTACATGGATGGCTTTCAGATCACAGCCTGCCCCTATGAAGATGTGACCTCCAGCTCCCAACTCCCTGGTCAGTCATTCTTTCCTTACACGCAGAGATTTTAAATATCCAATCTCTCCTTAATGAATTATGGCATTGTGTCAGGATTAAAAATGTTTCCTCCACCCCTGAGCTTAAAAAAATATTTACCACACTTTCTTTTAGTGCTTTTATCATTTTACTTTTTCATTAATGATGATAATGACGATGATGACAGCATAGCAACACTTAAACAACACTTGTGCCAGGCCCTTTATATACATTATGTCATATAATCCTCACAACAACCCTGTGAGGCAGGTACTATTATCATCCCCATTTCATGAAACTAAAGAACAAAGTGTTGAGGTAACTCGCCCAAGTTTTAGCTCATAAATGGCAGGGGTAGGCAATAAGCCCAGGCTGTCTAACCCCGGAATCTATGCTCTTACCTACATAATCCTTTTTCTCAAGGCATTTCAATTTAAATATTAATCCATTTGCATTTATTTTGGTTTAAGGAGTGATGCAGAGCTTCAATTTTTGGTCCCAAATACTTGGCCAACTATTCCAATACATATTGAATACTCCAACTTTATCCCACAGATTTAAATGCCATCCTTATTATACACTAAATTCTCACACTTACTTGAGTCTGTTCCTGAATCCTTTATTCTATCGCATTTAGCATTTCATTCCTGTAGCAGATGTTAACTCTTTATATAACAAGGATATTGTTAGATTTTTATCTTCCTCTTTATTACAAATATTTTAAGCACATATTTTTTAAGGAAGTCATAAAAATTCCTTTAAACTTTCTTCTTTTGTTTCAAGGTTTAGAAAACTTGGTAAGTATCACTTCTATTTCTAATTCCTATTCCGAATTTTTCTATGAGATGAAAAATATTTAGCATATATTTAGTCCATTTGAAATTCATTTGGTATATCATAAAATACTCTAAGTTTATTTTTTGAGTCGGGATTCTTAGAGGGATTTCATTGTTATCATATAAAGAGCCCTGTACTCTGTCGAATGACTGGTTCCACATAATGACTTCTGCATCCCTAACTGCATCTCTAATTCATTTCAGTGACAGAGAACTTTTGTTCCGCTCTCTGTCCCAAGCCTACGTCTCACCTCCATAGCCCACGCTTGGAGGATGAAGCAAGCAGGCAGTAATCGCAGGAAACCACCACCAGCCCCTGCAGAGAGCTGACATTTTCTCACGTGGAGGAGAAGCGATTCTCATATCAATGCTGAAGAGTCTCCACTAAAAGAAGCGCAACTAAATCCTTCGCCAACACAAACCTTGAAGTCCTTGGCCAGTCTCACCAAAATCTTGGCCGAAAGCACATGGTGTTGGCCTTTGAACCTGGAGGCCTTCAAAGCAGGAAGGAATGGGTTGCCTCCGGTACAGTTACAAAAGCTCCTAGAAGGGCTCGAGGCCAGGCACAGAGTGACTACCGCCTCCCCAGCTTGGCCACCACCCTGCTCCACTTGGCGCTCTCCAAAGAACTGCCCGTTTCCTGGCCTGATAACCCTGACCCTGCTCCCCACACCGTGGTTACCAGAGCGCAATAGGCAGTTAGACACTTTCTTTTTCACTTCTTCAGGGGGAAAAAGTCTTAGCGTGTGGGAAAAGACACACACAGGCTTTAGGGTAAACAGACCAGACGCCAGACTCTGAGGCTCGGCTTTCCTACCTGTTAACTGTGAGACGTCGGCCTGATTGTTCACCCTGCTGAGCCTCAGACACGGCGCCAGTTAAGTGGAGATCATCCTATTCCACAGAGAGTATTTGTGTACACATGTTCCTCTGTCCCCTTTTCTTTCAGGTAACTCAGCCACCACTTGTTTCAGGGGTTCAGTTTGGTTGGCAAGCCGCCCCACCCACATCTACACCACCTCCCTCCTTCCCCAAAGAAAAAGCCACACAAAGGACATCTATATAAAAGAAGACATACGTATGTATTTACATGACACTCAAGATTCTGTTTATATGACATTTGAGAAAGAGCAAAGTTGAACTGTGGTGACAGAAATCAGAAACTGTGGTGGCTGAGGGGAGGGCGGGGCTCAGCTGGCTGGAAGGGGCATGCGAGAACGTCTGTGGACAACATCCCTATCTGCTTTGGGAAGTGGCTGCATAAGAATATGCCCTGGTCAAAACACACCAAACGTTCACTCAAGATCTGTACATCTTATTACATATAAATCTAACACCAATTTGAAAAAAATACTTTGTCAGACATAGTTCACATGCACATTAGTATGATGGGGAAATGTGCTTTTTAACATAAATTTCTCACAGACTTCAAGTCAACACAAGTAGAAAACGAGCATTTGTGGTGCCGGTCATGTGACTGGTCAAGTTGTAAAACCTCCCTGGGTCACCAGTCATCTACTGCAAAATGAGAAATATCAGTATCCTTCTCAAATACTGTAGTTCTAAAAGGTTACCCATGCAAGTTCCAGGACGTAGTAAGCACTCAGTATGTGTTAATCTCCTTCCCTTCTATTTGTAAAAAGCAAATGGGGTATAATAATGCAATATTTAAATTCTTTTCCCCAAGTGCCAAGTTATCAAAGGAGAAAGAAGAGAATGGAAAGGAGGATAAAAGGGGGTAGGGAGAGAAAAAAGGGGGAAAAAGAACAAATCGCCATTACAATTACTCTGAGGAAAGAAGCATAAATAAATATAAGGACTACAAGGATATTCATGGTATTATTTACATTAGCAGAAAATTGAAAACCTGAATAGGAACTAATTATACAGTTACTTGAAATTAGTTTTATGATAAATTAATAAAAATATGTATAATCTAGATATGAATATAGATATCAACTATTATAGAAAAACATTTCTGAGCTATGCTAATTTATGCATCAGTCAAAATTAAGACAGAGAAAAAAGTCATTACAAATAGTGGAGGGGAAAAGAATAATCCGTAGCTAATTTACCCTACATCTGTATTAAAATTAGTGTGGATTTACACACACACACACAAAAATTAAAACAAAAATAATCGCATCTATAAAGAAGTAGAAAAAGAATAGATTAAAAATAATCTTAAAGCAAATTAAAATAGAATGGGGTCAGGTAATGTCAAACATAATAATATCAGAGTTTTTTTTTGAAAGACACCTGTTGCTGAACTTAGAGTCAAATTAAGTTAATTTTTTTTAGCCAAGATAAAAATATTCCAGACAATCTACCAATCGTCAGTGACTAGTTGTCATCAAGTATGATGACAGAAATATGCAACGAAGCTAAATATGGCTGAGCCCATACCTAGCCATCAAGGCTTTCCCTCAATGATGACTTACCCACTGTGAAGTGATCCTGCCCACACCCGCAGAGGAGTGCACACTGCCACCAGCGTCCTATCATACTTCTAAAGAGAGCTATTAACAAGGTCTCGTGTAAACTGAAAATGTTCTTGTTTATAATCAAGGAAACAATTTATATCCTTTAATCAAGTATTAATACCAAACACAAACCAAAATAACAAAATATTAATATCCTACCTGAACATCTTTGTATTTGTCTCTTAAGTCCAAGAGCCGGTGATAAGCTTTAATGGCTTCTGAAAACTCCCCAACATCAATGCTAGTGAGAATGTAGTTTTCCCAGATCTGCCAATGTTCATAGTTGCACTTGAGGGCTTCTTGCAAAGTTCTAAAAGCTTTCACTCTATTGAAGGTCCAAGATGAAAGAGAACAATATGAATAACCACAGCTAAACACACCACAGCTGTAAGTGTATTAAGTGTGGATGTGGATTTTCTGTCCGTCCTTAATTATCCATGTAATAAATAGAATGAGAGGCCCAAACCACCTCAAATTTCCCTGCAAATTTTTTAAAATTTTAAAAGAAGCATGAAATCACAAAACAAAAACAGGTAGAAATAAAACAAGCATTTGGAAAGAAGTGTGCCCATGTCATCAGTAATTTCATTTCCTGGCCTCAGAATTTTTGCAATGAAATTCTTTTTTGGTAAATATGGCTTCTTCAGAAGGAACTTCAATTCAGGATTCACTTATCAAAGCCACATGGTAGGACTATTGCATGATGAAGGCTGTATAGGAAGATGGAAAGATTTCCCAAGGGACCGGAAGGGACATAATGTCGAGGGGAAGCGGATGAAACAGAGAAAAGAACTTTAATGAAGAACCTTGTGATGGCAAAAGGACAGAAAGATAGCTTAAAGAGTTGCTGTAAGGCATGATTAGGATTCTTTTGAGAAGAACAGTAATAATTTCCCCCTGAGTCAAAAATCACTCTTGTCTGCAGTAGCAGCAAAGAAAGGAAAGAGTAAAAAGCTAAGAAAGAAAGAATGATTTACCTCTGAACTTAAAATCCCACTTTTACACCAAAACCTATTCATGGAGCTGCATGCAGACAAGAAGCATCAAAAAGAAGTTGAGAAACAATGTTTAAAAACGCCTAAATGCAAAATTATCAGTGTTACTGGAAAAACCAACTGAGATCATTCTACAACTATGGCAGGGATTTCCCTCGACCCTTGCTTTCAATCAAAAGGGTCTCTAGTGAGATTTAACACTATCAGTTGCAATCAAGAACATAATATTATTTTCTGAAGAAAATAGTAGAACAAACAGTCCTTTATTTTTGCAGACTGTCACCCAAGAGCAGCGGAAGCATTTCATGATCTCAGTGCAATGTGGACTTGATGATATCTTTAGAAATATCTTGTGAATCCACAAAGAAAAATTAAATTAAGTTTGAAAATGAGGCCAAAGGAAAATAGAAATGTATCCATCCTTTAATTCGGTCATTCTAGCTCAAGAAACAGCAATCCTGGTCTCTGTCCTTTCCTGGGCTCCCTCTGGCCGGTCAACAAGCCCATCTGGTTGTCCCCTTTATAAACTGGCATCTGCCTCCTCTTTTTCCAGCCTAGTTGTCTCCTCCTGGATTGTTACAACAGCTGTCTCCTAACTGGTTTCCCGCCCACAGTTTCCTCTCTAGTCAGTCTCACACTCCGTCACCAGATAAATCTCCCCAAAAAGCTCTTTCTTCGTGAAATTACCCCACTGAAATCTTGGCATCCAATTTCCAACAGAATAGTCTTAACTTGTTAGTCAGATAATCAGAGCATACTGCAACCTGATCCCAAATGACCTTTCAACCTTATTCTCGCTGTAGATTTCACTGGGGTCCATAGCTGATTCTCTCTCTCTGCCTCTCTCCTCAGGTGTTGTTTTTCACTCCTGTCACTCGGCATTGGATCCAATTCCCCTTGGCCGAATGGCTTTCCTCTGTGTCCTCTACTCATTCTTCAAAGTTTAGCTTGGTTCCAATACTCTCTCAGAAGCGGATCTGAACTCGGGTCGTATACTTACTCTCTTCTGAGATGTCTGGCACAGAATAAGTTTTCTACAAATACCGCCCGCTACATTATAGTCCTCTTTGTATTTCTCACTTTATATTACCTCATACTACCTACATTGTTAATCAATTTTTAATAATATGGCACAATATTTTTACACCTATACTCCCTAAAGACATTGGTTTGTATTTCTATTTCTCAATCATGTCTAGTACACAATCAATAAGAATCTATCAACTGAATTGACCAACTAAAGGCATGCTTGCTTTTCTCATGTAAGGAAGTTTAGGATGTAAAACTTCAATAGCAAGTAAAGATTTCAAATAAGATTTCTTATTTTATTACACATTAAATGTTTTTAAGAATTAAACTACATTTAGAAGTCAAATGCTATAAGGCACAATTCTTCAGTATTCAGTTGAAAAAAATCTCATTCATTTATTTTGGAAGCGAAGTTCGTATTTGTCTGACGTACTTACTTTTGTTTTAATCGGATATAGGAAGTTGATAAATTGTTCCAAGCTTCAGCATTCTGAAATGACAGAGAACCTAGTTATAGAATATTCTCATTTAGGTAAAATAATTGCTACAACCAAAAATATAACATATTTTCCTAGTCCAAAATGTGCTCTTTACAATCACAGTTTCCACTAAGGTATGTTTAAAGGTGTATCAGAAAAATGAAGTAAACTAAATGTAACTTTTATAATTTAGCATGAAAAAGTCACAAAAATAGCCAACAAATTGATATAACTATTAAAGTACTAATTTAGAAATTAGTTAAGATTTTATTTCTATATTTAGATTTATAAAAAAGTGGTACAATTACAATATCATTTATACAATATATATATTTGCTGCAAACCCAAGATATTCAGAATGTTGTTTTTCCTATTTTAAAAGGCCCTACTATTTTTCCATCATCCTTTATCAGATAAAAGAATAAGAGAGTGTGTTCTCCAGTATTATTGCTAAGCATTTCACCAAACACATTTCTCTACCTATTCCTCTATTCAACGACAAAAATAAATTAAAACTTTTATATAAATGTTGATTCTAACAAGAACGATATGAATATTTGTTCCTCTTTGAGACAGGGTAAACAACTGAGATATCTCAACAATCAACCTAGGCTTCTAACCAGAGGCGCAGAAACCACACAACACACAGCAAATTGAGAAGAAGAGATCCAAGTTCAGGGCTGAAAATTTGGCTGGAATTTATAGGGCCAAATACCAGGAAAGAGAGATCTGCACAGAAAATAAGCTCCAGAAATCTCAGCAAGTGTCTCATTGGGTCCCTGGCTGAATACCAAGCTGCACATGTGCAGGGCAAAACTTCTTAAGGCAGAGAACAACTCCAGAAAGCTGTGAGCCGGATGGAATTCTGGAAGTCACACAGTGCTAGCAGTCACTCAAGGTCTAACTAACCAGGTGAGGAATGCTGAGGGCATCGAGCACCCACGGCATTAAGTACTAGCCCAAAAGGCTATATCTTAAGAGAAGGGTGATTGATTGCAACCACAGAATAAAGACAACTCCAGACCCATCCTAGCAACGAGTAAAACCGAACTGATCTGCAAAAGGAAATTAACCAAATGCCAAAATAAAACTCTATCTTCCAATGGAAAACCCAGAAACTCAACAATATAGCATCCACAATAAAAAACTGGTAGACATTCATGCAAATAAGTAGGAAAATTGATCCATAGCCAAAGGAAACATCAGTTAATAGAACTAGACACAGAAATGAAGGAGATGTTGGAATAAGGACACAAGGACTTCAAAGCAGTTGTTATAAACATGATCAAAGATATGAAGAATCATGAACATAGTAAGGGAACATAATTACAAATCTCAGAAACATGAAAACTGCAAAAATCAAATGAAAATTCTTGAACTAAAAAAAATACATTATCAGATGTTTAATTTTTAAGTTGATATATAACACTGTATACCTGTTAAGTATATAGCATAATGATTTAATATATGTAAATATTGTGCAATGATTACCACAATTTTAGTTTATATCCATCATGACACATAGTGTGATAAGTTTAATGAATAAGTCTTAACAACAGTTGGACATAAATATAAGAGCTAAAACAATACAACTTTTAAAAAATATATATTTTATTGATTTTTTACAGAGAGGAAGGGAGAGGGATAGAGAGTTAGAAACATCGATGAGAGAGAAGCATCGATCAGCTGCCTCCTGCACCAACGCCCCCTCCACCAGGGATGTGCCTGCAACCAAGGTACATGCCCCTGACCAGAATTGAACTCAGGATCCCTTAGTCCGCAGGCTGACGCTCTATCCACTGAGCCAAACTGGCCAGGAATAAAACTCTTAGAAGGAAAACCTTTTTGCCCCCCCCATTTTTTTTTTTACAGTGACGAGAACACAACGTGATATCTACGTATCTACCGTTTGAAAAAATGTAAGTGTGAAATACAGCACAATTCATGTGACCCAATGTTATACAGCGGATCTCTAGCACTCATCTTGCATAACTGAAAGTATAGACTGATAGGAATTACTGTTTTGAACTCCAGTACAGTTGGAATAACTTAGTGAATACCCATTTAGAGCTGTAATAAGGAAAGATGAAACAAACTTACGTCGGGTTCTAGAGTCACACAACGCTGAAACGCCTTTGCCGACCCCGCGTAGTCTTCCAAGGCCAAATGGGCACAGCCGAGAGAGAACCACACCCCGAGCTGTAAGACCAAAAGGCAGTCATTCAAACACAGACATTTACAGGATGCAGTGTGAACAGTTAACACACTACCAACCAACACTACTGGAACGAACACAGAGCTATATAATCAATATTTGCCTTACATTTTATAAGGATCATAAATGTATGGAAATTTAGCAAATGGAGATGAATTTTCCAATATAATTTTCAAAGCTAATGACACTGAAAGCGGGTACAGTATCACTGCACATCTTTCGCTGAACAAGACCACACTTTGAGTTAATCAAACTCCAGGAATGCAAGCCCTGAAATTATGTTTGGGATTAATCTAACATTTTTACTGAGCATCAACTATATAAAAAGTATACAAAAATCAGCTGATTCACAGCTGATGAATGAATGTACCACAAACTTAAGGAGAAAAGTTTATGCTTTCATCTTGAAGTAAGACCACAAGTAGTCGCACTGCCTACTCTTACCAAGACTCAAACTGTCCTGGCATGAATCTGCTTAGGCATGGCTGAAAGTAATTTTTAAAAAGCAGGCTCAGAATTTCAGAATGGAAAGCCTGACTTAAGTCAGTAAGATTTGCAAGCACAGAGATTTAGAAAACAGGTAAATTAGGAAGTAGCTATTGAAATTACAAAAGAAATCTTTACTTCGCAGGGTTTCCTTAAAATTCAATAGCCTCTACCAAAGGAAAGATAGAATTGATAAGAATTCAATGAAAGCAGTCAGAAATGCGGCCATTACAGTTGGTTTGCTTTCCTTTCAGATACAGTGGGCACAGCCAGCAGACTGCAGTCCCCTTTCTCGCTGACATCCAGACCAGCCAGGGAGCCAGCAGGTGGATGCGGCTGAGCACCGCAGGGTGGGAAAGGAAGCGAGCTGTTCAGTTACCTGTCTGTCCACAGCTTCCTCGGAGGCAGAGGAGGAGGCTACCCCCATCTCTCCTCCAGGGAATTCCCACAAAACCTGTTCCAAATGGCTAGTTGAGGCCTGAAAGTTCTTAAGCAGGTAAAGATTTTTAGCCAGTAATTAGAGGTAAGGCTTAGAAAGCAAACATCCCTGGGCAGTTTATAACACTTTGCCTTGAATTCCCGAAAGGCTATAAATAACTGCTATCAGGAATTGCGTAGAGAACAGATTTTGTCAGAGGGATCGGTGACAGCTGAGAAAGGGTGGGTGTGTGTTTGGTAGGAGGAGGGAGGAGCAGAAATAACAGGTTGAAACAAAGTTAGTAATTCACTTTTTTTAATCAAGGGATTTCCAGCAACCTAAAAATGAACTCATTACAATTTGCTTTTGTCTGGTTAATTTTGGAATCAAATTTATAGGATGTAATCTATAAAAGTAAAAAAAAAAAGCTCCAAAGCACCAAACCGCATTCACTGAATATGACACAATGTGAGAGAGTCTAAAATTTGATGCTAACTTATAAAACAATAAACCAAACAAGATCTTTAACTTCTAACCAAGTTGAAAGAGTCAAAATCTGTGTATTTATTTCATCAGTTATAAGGTATACTTTCCTTTCAACATTTAACATCTCTGAAATAGATGCATCTCTTTTCTTAACCTTTTAAAAAATTATTTATTGACTTGACAGAAAGGGGGGAAAATACCCATTTGTTGTTCCACTTATTTATGCATTCATTGGTTGATTCCCGTATGTGCATGGCATCTTAATAAGCAATAGCTTGTCATCGAGTTTTATTGGCAGCATTAAAGTGGCACCTAAAATAAATGTGCCTCTTACAGTTGATGGCATCTTATAGCCAATGAATTACGGAAGCAAGTTTATTTTGAATGAGTAATACCCCATTCTGGGACTAAATCAGAATCGATGAGAACTACCCTCAAAGTTCTCAAACAAGGATGCAACCTTCTTGCTTTCTGATTAGCAAAGAATAAACTCTCCACAAAACAATTCCACATGTGTTGTTATTAAAAACAGAAAATGCAAAATCAATATGCAAATAAAGAACTTGATTTTTCAACCCACCCGAAAAGACAAAGAGTACAAATGTCTAAAATTAGCTATTATCTTATAGCTCTCTATCTTACAGCTGGTAATGAAGTTACTATTTAGCTTGAATTTTTTTAAATAAGTCAATGTTTTATAAATCAGGGTCTTAAGATGAAAATAAATTAAATGAAAATCAGGCAGATGGCTTAATACGCATTAAGGTTCTCTTTTTACTCTTGGTCATTTGTGGTGTTGTTTTATTTGCATCAGAAGAAAAGTCCTAAAATCATCAACTGCAATAGATTTTCATCTGGTATTGCTAACATCTATAATAATAAGTGTAATATGCATATTGACTGAACGGCCAAACAGTTGAATGACCATCCTGATGACCTTCCCAGACGAAGCCGGGGCGGGGCTGCGAGGGCCGAGGCAGCTGGGGCTGCGAAGGCTTACTCTTGCACAAATTTCATGCACCGGGCCTCTAGTGTAATTATAATGAGATGACTATTGCACATACCCTATTCTTTAAAATCGTAAAGCGGCTTTAAAATAAAAAACTCTAGGATCTTCCCACTGCTGTGGCTGACCCACTAAACCACAAATAATGTATTCATATCTTGCTTTTCAGTTGAGGGCCTCAGAATTTGGAAGACTAAGGAGATATTTGGTGCCTCTTTTACTTTTTTATTTTAAACTGTTACATAAACTATTATTACCACCCTGCCCCTATACCCATGATTTATGGCAACGCCATCCTTGCTAACGATGAAGGAGGGGAAGGCAGTGAACAGGTGCTGGAAAGCTGAGAAGATCAATGTTTTAAGAACCAGGGCATATCAAGCCCCCTCCCCCCACGCTCTCTTGAGTGTAGGCGGGCAGACAAAGATGAAACAGAAGAACAGATGACCATGTTTGGTTGGAAGGAAGAGCTGAAAGGCAAACCTCTTATCAGAGGGACTGGGCAAGACAGAGGAAGTCATCTGTAGAGGCTCTGGCTGAGGTTCCTGCACAGTTTACTTCAGGGCGAATTGGGAGGGCAAGCCTGACACATGGGGGGGGGGGGGGGGGCAGCGATCGTCTGTACAAGCTGACACTCAGCTTTCTCTCCTGAGCAAACCAATGCAAAACACAAGTAGGCCAACTATTTATTTGAAATGTGATAACATGTATTCTTAAAGGATGATTTTTAATTATTTTAAAAATAATTAACAAAAGAACAGCAATGGTTGGGAATATGGTCTCTTAACTTTCCTCATAAAGTTCCCTAGAGAAACAGTGCAATGGAAAGATGGATGCCTGAGATTCAAGAGATTCTGTGTAACTGTATGACCTTGGCCTTGTCACTTAACCTCCGAGTCTCAGTTCTCCAATTGTTTAATGGAGGTCGGAATAAAAAATTCCAAGGTTCCTTGGGACCCCAGATTCTGAAAACCCAGAGGTGACAGGGTTCAAAGCTGCAATAGTGCCATCTAGTGGCAACACAAGTACACTGGTCATACAAGGAGATTAGAATTAGAATCGCAGGTTTGAGGAGCTAGAGGGGGATCTGTTCAATCAGAGGCCTTAGGAATCCATTCAAAAAGGAAATCGAGGCCTAGAAAGGAAGTAATTTGCCCAAAGCCAAACAATGGGTCCCGGTTCCTGGTGTGAGATTCGTGTGATGAAGAGAGTGACTACAATGCTTACGAGCCCTCGATAATTAAAGTGGGAATTAAAGCGTGCCACTCAGTAGGCTAGGAAATACTAAGCACCGCTACACAATGGGTGGATTAGTTTTATAATTAAAAGGTTAATTTTTTACAAGGGCACTTAAAGCACATCTGCAAAAGGTGCCATCTGTTTACATATTTCAATTTCCTTTCTTACATTTTGAGCCTACTACTCAAAATTCCTTACTCCAAGGTTTCTAAGCAGAATGAATCATCAGTTTCTTCACACACTATTTGCTAATTTTCCTTACAGGACTGACTGACTGAATTTTTCTGATGTCACATATAATAAAGTTTACATGTTTTAATGGAGTCCTAAAGCCAAGCTTCACACTCCTTTCTCTCCTTTATACATCCCTGACACATTCCCATGATCCCACACACAGATCAGTTGTTGAATGTGGTTTGATCAAACAGAAAATGACCCACACTGAATCCAAGAATGATAATCAATGTTCTTTGGTAGTAGCTTTTCCTAAAGTGATGCTGCATACTCATGGTTTTTTGTTTGTTTTTTTTAATGTCTACCACCAACTCTTTTGTAACCAGATTTCTCATTTACTAAGTCCCAAGTTATTTTCCCTAAAAAAAAATCTTAACCTACCAGCTTTTCTCTTTCCCTCTCTCTCTCTCTCTCTCTCTCGCTCTCTCTCTCTCTTCTCTCTCTCTTTCTCTCTCTCTCTAACTCTCTCTTTCTTGCAGTGTCTTCCTTTAAACCAAAAGATCAGAGAAATTTTATGCACGCATTTTTATTTTACTAGACAGGCCATTAATTGTTTAATGCCCTCCTCTTATTCCTGTTCTAGATTTGGTTATTCTGGTTTTTACATTTCCCCCCGCCCAGAGAATGCACAATGTGAACTATTATAGGTGCTGGTCTGTCATGCGCATTTGAGACTCTCCTGTTAGAAAAATATCCCTATTTTTAGGCTGCAGAGAAAGAGGCAACAAAGATTTTTCTACCACCATTACTACCACACTACAAGCAGGATGGGAAAATCCCACTCTGTAACATCTATGACCGAGCACTGAGTGGGATACTTTACATAGCTTAGCTCTCATTTTCCCAGCGGAAAACTGGGATAGGGATTACAACCTCCACTTTACAAATGAGGACACTGGAGCCCAGAAAATGAAGTGACTCGCCTACGTCATAGTCCTTGGGATTACGGGGATTCAGAATCTGGCCCATGGCAGCAGAGCTCCTGCCCTCTTTCCACCTCCCAGTCACAGCCACGGCCCAGATGTTATCCCAGGGCTTGTGTTTCTTGGCAGTTATGCAAGTTAGACCTTAAGAGTTTCATTTTTTATTGCTTACCAATATGAGAGATGAAGAACACAAAGGAAAGAATCTCTTTTTTCTCTACATATTATTCACACATGTTCACTCTGTCTTCTCCAGTGGAATGTAAGCTCCCCTCTCCTTGAGTCTTCCCACCACAACTAATACACATTCACAACAGAAACCATGGAACTCTAGTTCGAATAATACCTTCTTCTTTCCAACATTAAATGAAAGATAAAGTTAATCCCTACAAATCAAGAGAGAATGTTAGCTCCCGGGGTAATTAAAGCCATGGAGTATGATAGCAGTCTGATCTTATGTGAGAATAGGCTGGGAAGAGCTGCCTCAGTTTCTCTAAAATTCCCTGGTCTTGCAGAGACTTACTCCCTGTCATGTGCTGGGTCGTCCCAAAACATTGACTATCTTCCTAAAGTTCCCATGAATCCCTTCCTTGGTTTCCTTCCGTCTCTCTGATCAGAACCCTGGAGTATTCTGTGTGAGTGCTGTTTCACTGGTGCTCTTCCTTCTCCCTTCCTCCACGGCTGGGATGTCCAGAGCTGAGTGCTGGAAGAGAAAACCAACAGTTTTCTGTAAAGAATCCATTCACTTGCATGGCTTCACCTTACTCGGCAGAAAAGCCGGGTCTGGAAGCTGTGTTCTGGCCTCACTATGGGCTTCAGGTTTCTATGTCCAGTGAAGTATCTCTCAGGCAGCTTTCCTTACTAGTAGACACAGCTACACCTCCTCAGAGTCAGCACGCAAAGTCACAGCACCGTCCCATGTACATATGTACTTTCCCTTCCTCTTGAAATCTCTGTATCTATCAACGGGGACATTTCCTTTTTAACAAGAAAACTGAGAAAACTGACATCCTCTTGGAATCTCGGTCCTACCAGCTCAGTGAATACGGCCCAGAAAACGTCCCTTTGCAATGAGGCTTCAACCCGTGCTCCCTTTCCATTCTCACTGCTAAAGCCACTAGTCACTCACCCATGATCTCATTCTTTATTTAAACTTCCTGAGTACTGCTCGTCATATCATCCACTCTCTTATTCAAAACCACAACAGACTCCCACATCCAGAGAGTCAGATAACCCAGAAGAAAGGCATTTTAGGCTCCCCACCATGGAGCTCTGTCCCTATCACTCCCGGCAGGAACGCTCTGCTCTCTGCTGATAGGCTGACGCAGCCTAATTCAGTCCCACTGCCGTGCCCGGTACACAGCAGGCCCTCGATAGCCCGTAGTCAGGCAACCACATGATGTACTGTTCAAGCCGCAATATTCTGAAAGTGAAATGAGACATTAAAAATAATTTAAAATATATGACTTAAAAAAGACTTTATTGGCCAACAAGTTACTGACCAAAAAACTGGTTTTACTATATTAGGGCTCTATAAGATTTGAAAACTATTTTCAAAACTAAAATTAGCCGGGACCGGTTTGGCTCAGTGGATAGAGCGTTGGCCTGCAGACTGAAAGGTCCCGGGTTCAATTCCGGTCAAGGGCATGTACCTTGGTTGCCGGCACATCCCCTGGGGGGGGGGGGGGGTGGTGGTGCAAGAGGCAGCTGGTCGATGTTTCTCTCTCATCGACGTTTCTAACTCTCTGTCCCTCTCAATTCCTCTCTGTGTAAAATCAATAAAATATATTTAAAAATATAAAAAAAAAACTAAAATTATTTTTGAAAAATAAAAATACTGTACATTAAAATTAAAAAATTTTAATGCTGATTACCTGAACATTTAAAACTAACAAAAAGAACATTCATGAAGCTATACATTTGTGTCATCTGCACATTTCTGCAATATATTACAGAATTAATGTTACTTTTTCTTAGGTACTCATACATGCTAATCAGTTCCTTGAACATTCTAATACCATGTCACTGACATGTTTCTGATGAATTTATAAGTGAACGACAGACAGTAATCTCCAAAGCATGAATGCTGTAAATGGTAGGTACATCTAACAAATGGCCATAGAAGCAGAGATGATGCACTTAGATGGCATTTTAATACCCCTTTGATTTCAGAAAGTAGTTATGATGCACAAGAGCCATTCAAACATCACTCTCATTTTGCCTAAATTTTGTTATTAAACCTAATTGCATTGGTTTAAGTGTGAGAAAAGAGGGTGGAATTCCGTTTTTTTTTCTGTTTTCCTTTTATCCCAGGACTTACAGGAGGGAACAGCACATAGAGCTGCCTTCCTCAGAGACAGTTCACACTTGGACCCCAGCTAGGGCAGTCTGCAGTGTCTGCCTCTGCGGTAGTCTGTACAACTGCAGATCAAATGGCTGCACATTCTGGCATGCTCACGGCCTGCCGCAATTGGATCCATATGCCACACTGCAAAACACCCTCACATAACATCTGTTTGTACTGCTTTAAACAATTGTCATTTTCTGTCTCGCTGAGTAATTAATTCAAAATTATATAATGGGACGGGTAAGTCCTGTCACGTCCTGCCTTGCACATTCCCTCACATCCATCCCTTCTTTCCTGCTGCCCTGCCACACTGACGCGGCCGTGCCAGACTGCTGCTAGTTCCCTAGCCCTGCTACCCCGAGCCCCAAAGCCATATTCCCAAATTACCTCCATGCGCACCGCATTCCTTCCTCAAAGACGAAGCCAAACACAAACCAACCCCTCCTTGGCCCCTATCTGCCAAATGAAAAGTCCCATTTAAGACCTTTCGTAATCTGGCTCCAGGCTAGCTTTCCCACTGGAACTGCTCTATTCCCTCTGACTCTAAAAAACCAGCCTGTTCACTCACCCCTCCTCTCCTGCAAGACACACACCCCTTCCTTCTTGTTCTGTGTCTAGGCTTTGTTCAGACTGCTCACCTGCCTGGAAAGCTCCCACCCCTGCCCCTCCCCTGGCCTCTTTAAGTACTATTTGTCCTTCAAAGCCAAGTTCAACATCCTCTCCAATGTCTCCCAGGGGCAGAAATATTCTCTTTGGCTTCTATATAACTAGTGCTTTATAAATAATTCACTTGGTCTTTCTCTGACGCCTTGTGTAATTGGCCGGTTTTATCTGTGTTCATTTCACTAGACTGTACCAGAAGGTACAAACAGAACTATATGGTGATCTGTTGCTACTGCTTTATCTTTTGGTTCAACGCTGTGTGCACAGCAAACAATCAGTATATAATTGACAGAACGATTGGTTAAAAATATTATCTATTCAGTCAAATATTTATTGACTATCCAGTATGTGATAGACTGTTACAGCACTACAGAAATAAATTAAAACTTACAGATAAGAACTTCTGCCTTCATGGGACTTGCTGCAGGTGGAGGATACACATAATTTTTTATGTAAGCTATAATATTAGAAGGTTCTAAGTGCCATGAAGAAAAACAAAGCAGGGAAGGAAATTAAGGAGTGTCAGGGGGAGATGATTTGAAATAGAATCATCGTGGAAGGCCTCTCTGAGAAAAGTCATTTGATCAAAGACCTGAATGAGGCTACGGAGCAAGGTATACAGATGCCCAGAAGAACATTCCAGGCAAAGGAAGAACAATGCTATATCTGTGAGGCAGGGATGTGCCTAAAATATTCAAGGGAGTACCAAGAGGCTTTTCCCAGCCACCTGATTTGGAAGATACTTACCATTCAGATGAGGAAAGTAAGCATCATAAAAAATGTACTTCTGATATTTTTTCTATGTAAAAGACATGCTCTGAGTTTACTATGTTCTAAAATGGCCATTTGTGCATACTCACGTACACAGGAGCATTATTCACAAAAGTCAAGAGGTTGAAGCAACTCAAGTAACTGTCCGTTGACAGACGAATGGAAAAACAAATGTGGTACATACACACATACAATGGAATTCGGCCTTAAAAAGGAAGGAAATTCTGACACATGTTACAACATGGATGATTCTTGAGGATAAATATAGTCTATGACTCCACTTATACGAGGTACTTAAGAGTAGTCAAATTCAGAGGCAGAAAGCAGAATGGTTGTCAGCAACTAGAGGGGCAGGTGGATAGGAAGTCATTGCTTTGCAAGATAAAAACATGCAGATGGATGGTGGAAATGCTCACACAACAATGTGAACACACTTCACACTACTGAACTTTACACTGAGAAATGGTCGAAATGAAAAATTTTTGTGAAAAGCTTTTTACCACAATTTTAAAAAAAAAGAAGTGCAGGTTCCGGAGGCAGACTATGCAGGTTCAAATACTGGCCAAATGTCCAGTGAGGCACCCGGCTCATAGTAAATGCTTGGTAACATTTCTTCTTATGATGATCAGCGATCCATTCTGTTATCCTATTTTATTTATACGAAAGTTTTTCTTTCATTTATTGATTTCACCAGTTACTTGCAGAATCCTATACTGTCTGTAGTTTTGATTCATTTCCTTTCTAATGTATCTTTTCAAAATGGGACTTAATTTTAACAGCTATATTTGCCTTAAGCAGGAATAACAACACTAACAAAATGAACAGAAAGTCAATAAAAAAACAACAACAACACAACAGAGAGTCCACTTTTGCTCACAAGCAAAAAGTGTATCCGAGATGAAGTTCTTAGCAGTCAAAGACAAGCTCACCAGCCAGTAGGGCAGAAAGAGGGTACTCGTTCAGGAAGAGTGTAAATCAAAGAAAACTGTTAGGCTCTAGCCAGTTTGGCTCAGTGGACAGAGCAGCGGCCTGTGGACCAAAGGGTCTCAGGTTTGATTCGGGTCAAGGGCAGGTGCCTAGGTTGCAGGCTCCTCCCCAGTCCGGGGCTCATGCAGGAGGCAACCAATCGATGTGTTTCTCTCACATCGCTGTTTCTCTCTGTCTTTCCCTCTCTCTCCCACTCTCCCTAAAAATCAATGGAAATATCCTCCGGTGAGGACAAAAAACAGAAAAGAAAGGAAGAAAGAAAACCGTTAGTGCCGAGAGCAGATGGGGTTTCCTGAGCTGCCTGACCTGCATGGGGTTGATCTGCACCGAGCGCTCAAAGCACTGCACGCACTCCGTGAGCTCCTTGTTGCGCAGGTGGAGGAGGCCCTTGGAGCGCTGAGCGCGGGCGCTGCGGTGGCGGGACAGCTCCCAGGCCTTGTCGTAGCAGCGGTGGTCACGGAGGACATCGCCAAGCAGGCAGTACAGACTGGGCGTTTCCTTTTTCTCCAGCTCTTGCCGAAGGATTTCTTCTGCCTAGAAACACAACAGAAATGACTAAGTTGCTTTCATGGTTTAAAGGTAAACATCTTTTAACTCACATGATCCAAAACTTCATTTTCAATGTTTAAGGTGACCAGGTTAGTTCATGCATTTAGAACACAGGCTGAGTAAGAAAATAACCAAAATAAATATGAAGTTTTAAAATATTATCCATATAATTCCCTTATTTGCAGATAATATAATAGTTATTAATGTATCTAACGCTAACTCTGTAAGGTCACATTCTCTCTATTTACATATAAAAATTTATATATAAATAAATATAGATATATTCAACCAAATTATGTAACAGACTGCAGCCACAGCAGGATTTTTGCGGAAATGATCTCCCAGTGTAGATGAAGGCATTCTCTCGGCAGCATGGCACTGAAACTAGATTAGATAACTAATCACAAATATTCATTTTCTGTAGGACTGCTGAATTGTGTACAGATGACTTCAGATTCACCAGTTCCATGTGAAAGGTAAGGCATCTGATTGGGTTACTCAAGTGCGTTTTAGTCATTCGTCTTATTTCCTCTATTTGTCTTTTAGCTATACTAGATACATCATTTTATTATTTTTTTAATGATACTCATGTGCATCTCCAATTTACCAATATTCATTTACAGTTATTATTGTATCACCTCACCTTTCTCACATCACAAGTGGCCATTAAGCTAATCAATATGAAACGCAGTCTATTTTGTATTATTATTTATTATTTTTTCCATAATGACACCTATAGACTTACTTTTTCCCTTACTTGTATTTTACAGGATTTGTCAAGAAATATCACCAAACAAAATCCAAATAGCAACATCTTGACTTCCAGAGTTGCCACATATTAAGTGTCCAATTTTCAATTAAAAAAATTACAAAAACATGTGAAGAAACAATAAAGCATGACCCTTACATGGGGGAAAAGCAATTATTAGAAACCCCAGATGACAGGCTTTACAGACACTTAAATCTGCTATTGTGAATAACCTCTAGTAAAATGACTAATAAAATAACTCAAAACAACAGTAAAAGAAATGACAAGGGAATTAAAATGGTACACTAGAAAATATCCACTTAGCAAAGAAGAAGGCAGTAATAGGGAAATAAAAAAGACATATGACTAATACAGAAAACAAATAACAAAATGACCATCATACATCCTGAATTATCAGTAATTAAATGTAAGGGGATTAAACATTCCAATCCAAGGCAGATTGGCAGAAAAGATTTAAAAATGATCCTTAATGTTATTTACAAGAGACATACATTAGATTCAGAAAAACAAACCAGCTTAAAGTGTTTAAAAAAAAAAAAAAAAAAAGGAAGATGCATCATGTAAACAGAAACCAAGAGCTGGAGTGCCAAGCATGTCAAACTCGTGACCTATGGGCTGTGAGTTTGACATGCTTGGCCCTAGACTAATATCAGACAAGATATACCTTAAGACAAAAATTGTTACTAGAACAAAGAAAAGCATATTTTAATGATAAATGTTCACTCCATCCAGAAGATATGATAACCATAAGTGTATACAATCACTTAATAACAGATCCCCCAAATTACATGAAGCAAAACCTGACAGATCTGAAGGGAGAAATCCTGAATTCAACAACAATATTTGGAGACTTCTATATCCAACTTTCAGAACAACTATACAGAGGATAGAAACAGAAGGCGTGAACAATGCTATAAACCAACTAAATCTAACAGACATCTAAAAGATATTCCACCCAACAACGGAATACGAATTTTTCTCGAGTGTACACAGAACGTTCTCCAGGATACACTACACGTTAGGCTGTAAAACAAATGTGAAAGGACTGACACTTTTATGTGGCAAACAACACACACCACTTGATGATCTAACTCCCGCTTACAGTGCCAACTGCATTATCCCCCTACTCCTTTCATCTCCGCTGCAGCCCTTGTGTACTCGCTCATGCAGGTGCCCAAAGTTTCAGCAGGACGAAACCACTGATTCTGCAGCATTGCTTCACCTCAGGACCTTTGCACATGCTGTTGTCTGTCTAGAACTTGTCTTCCAGCGAACTCCTTCTATTTCTTCAGGTTCCTCCTTGCTGGTTACTTCCTACAGTGAGTTTTTCCGGTGCCTCCCTCTCAGAGTTGGTGGTGTTCCGTGTGCTCCTATGACAGCCAGTACCACTGCAATTTCCCAGCCTCCACTTCCTTATTACAGTGCAGTGTGAGTGCCTCTAATATACTATGTTCTCTACAGAATTATTCTGTCATTGTCGTATATTATTTATAACAACTTACAGAAGTGTGAGTTGTTTTAGCTGTGCTGAGTTGCAGAGTTTGGAATCTGAACTCAGGTCTTCCTTTCCCCTCACCTGCCTTCCATCATGATTGTTGTTAACCCTCAAAAAATTAGGTATTCCTTTTGTATGTTAAAACCTGTCAGTTTCACCTGAATGAGCAAAATAACTGAAAATATGCTATAAAATTGGTAATACAAATAGGAGATGCTCAGCTAAGGGGATAAGTGTGCCTGTTTTTAACTATTGTGTTTTATCTTGGACAGAATATTTATGTTAGGTAGCCTTTGAAAAATCAAGCCCCAGAGCATGGTGCTGTCACACAGATAAATGTACGAAGCAGTTAGTGAACAGCTGGCTGAGTGAGAGAGCTAACAGGACCAGGCACCGCACATGGAAGAAGCCTAGCTGGGGATGAAGTGTTTTGTACTTTTCGCCTCTCGGTTGCTGTTCCTAGAACAAGAATTGAGACTGCTTCCCGCTAGAAGGATTGTCCTGGCGCCATAAGAGTAGAGGTGCTCTGGTGTTCCCTGACTCTGTCCTGTCATCCTTTCCTCTGTGCTGAGGCTGGTCACCTTTCCAGTGGGCAGTCTCTGTCTCTGAGAACTAGCCTCTACTACAGCAACAAACAGAATCCATCTTTGCTTCCTGCTTCAGGGAAGAAGGTTGGAACTAGAAAATGTGCCCTAAGTTGGTGATTTAGCAGCATGTGTGAGCAAGCTCGCGCGCATGCACCCTCACAGATACACGCACATTTTTTTAAAGCCTAAAGCTATTGTCAGGTGCACAAATCTGACTATTAGCACTCCGTTACATTCTTAGCCTGACCATTGTCCTGTCCCCTCGGAACAAACCTCTGCCCTGTCATTTCTGTAGTCCTCCACGGCTCTCTCTAGTCAGTACCACCTTTGGGTCTAGAGCTCATTTCCCACCTTCATGCTTCGCCTGGAGGGCTTCTTACAGTTGTTGGTTTGCCCATTCCCAATTTCTATCTACTGACCAGAGCAAAGTCAGATGAGCGCCACTCTTACCATACACTAGAATTTTCAGTTCCTTCTGCTAATTCACAAAATCAAGCACAAATCACAGCCGAGAAGGGCCTACAGTGAGTAAATCTAGATTTCCTGGCATCTCTTAAAGAATCAAATGATGTGGAAACGCTAGTCTTTGGCATTTGAAATGCCTTTCGGACTAAAGACACCTACGTCCTCACAGATCTTATGGTTGGAAGCCTGTAGCATGGATTATGTAACAGTTTTCTACGGATGTGTTTTGGTTGTAAGAGAACCAACATAGCTTAGGCAAAAAAAAAAAAAAAAAAAAAAGAAAAGAAAAAGGGGGGGGGGGAGTGACTTATTGATTCATGCATCTGAAAATTCTTATAGACCTATCATGGTAGCTGTATCCAGGGGCTGAGACAATGTCATCACGCCTTTGTAGCTCTCCGTGAGCAAACAAGAAGAGCCCAGGAAGCCCAAGTTTCGTAATCCCAATGCGAACACACAGTCCATTCAAGGCTCTACCAGAAAGGTTCCACCAAAGCCTGAAGGGCCTGAGTCATGTGTCCTCTTCTCTGATGGAACCACATGGAAAGGGCTGTCCCCAGGGAAGAGAAGTTCTGTTATCACACAATCAGTGAAGGGATGCTGAGCAGGAAAAAAACAATTGGTGTCCACTATGAGATGGGAATTTAATGCTCTAGGTCTGAAGTTGTAAGAGGTATTTTGTTTGGCTTACACAATGTTTTGAAAAAAATTAGAGTAGACATTTTTAGGCTGTTTTATTTAAAAATCTAGATTTCTTGGCATCTCTCACAGAATCAAATGATGTGGAAACACTGGTCAAATCCCCACATTATTGTATTAATTCATTGGAGTTGAGCCGCGGCTCCTCTTTTCTATGCTCACTACCAGCTTGCTTCATTCATTCTCAGCAAGGACCTCTGGGCATTTGAGTATGTGACCCTCGCTGTGAGCAGAAACTTTCTCAGGTAAAGTAAGTTGAGGGTAATTCATTCTAGCCATAATTGTAGGTTCTGCTTAAGTCTTGGTTGACTTAATGTTATACTTAGATTCACTATGTGTAGTCATTGCCACAAACTTGTATTACGAATAAAATTAGTTGCATACAATTGCAAAATAAAACAGATTGTTGAAACAGCCTACATGTGTAATATATATGTGTGCACAGGGAAGTGGTCTTTGGGGTTTGCAGCTGACAAGATTCTTCCAAGCACTTCAGATTCATTGCAGTTGCCTAGGTAGGTATGACTCTGTATGTTTGGGAATGTATTTTTGTCCCATTGAAAAGACATTTAGGTGACAAATTTCTTGCGGCCTATAAGGATACACATCTATATTTTCCCATAGGGAAGTAGCAACCCATAGCCATAAATACCAAAGCTTTTTCATTCTGTGAAGGTTTCAGGCCTCCCATATTTAATATTGCAAAAGTGACATTACAAGCCCTTATGCTTTATTAATGTTCAGTGAGCACATCTTTTGCAATGTTTTATTGGATAATAAATTATGTAAATTGAGTGGGTAAGTGGAGGAGGTAGGAGAGCTTTTGGAAAGAGTGAAGAAGACTGAGGAATGCAATGTAACTAATTGAAGGAAGAAATATATTGCCTGCAAGCATTGCCCCTTGGGAAAGATAATTCTTTGGCAGGACAAAGTGGAAGATCTCTAGGAGAAAGAATTGACTTCTAACAGAAAAATGTGGGATGGGAATCTGAGGGACAAAGAGGCCAGTTCAGACCAACTCACTGCTCTGGTGTTTCTGACTTTAGAAGCTGCCCCACTCAGGCCCCCCAGAATTGTCTTCCAGTAGATAAAATATCTGGAAATGATGCTGTTTGGTAACCAGAAATTGCATACCACTCACTTTCTATTTTCTTTATTCTTACTAGTGTTTAGGTAGGTACCTGGTGGAGGAAGCATCTGAAATCCTCAGTACCTCAGCATTTCCAAATGTAAAGTTTCTCATGATTACGAATCATCTTCCATTTGTAATCTTTGTTTTCTTTGACAAAGGTTGCAAATATTAGGTCTGTGCTATATGTTTTTTGGACTCTGAATCTTCATGGTCTATAATACAGTCCAATTAGAAGTAGAATAAATATTTGTAGAATGGTAGTTTTTTATTCTGCAAATGTTTTTAGGGTATTAGTTGATATTCTGTGTTTCAGGTCCTATTTTAAGTATGGAATACCTGTGGAGTATAGTATTTTCTTATAATCCTTTTTATTTCTGTAGTAATTTCTCCTCTTTTATTTCTGAGTTTAGTACTTGGGAGTATAGAGAACCAACTTTTGGTTTACTCTTCTTTTTCTAGTTTTTATGGTGGAAGATTTGGTGATTGATTTGAAATCTTTCACCTTTTTCAATATAGGCATGTATAGCTACAAATTTTCCTCTAAGAATTGTTTTCACTTCATCCCATAAATTACAAATACTTACGTAATTTAATTGTTTTTAATTTCCCTGTAATTTCTTTTTTGACCTATTGGTTTTTCAGGAGTGTGTTAATTTCTATAGATTAGTGACTTCCTCAAATTTTATTCTGTTATTGATTTCTAATTTCATCTCATTGTGATTGAAGGGCATACTTTGTATAAAAGACTTCCAGTCCTGCTAAAGAGCTCAGACTTAATCCTGGAGACAAAGGGAAGTTACTAAAGACTGTGGGAATGACATGATCAGATTAGTCTTTTAGGAAGATCACTCTGAAGTGTGGGAAAATAACTTGTGAGAAATCCTTTCAATCATATAAAAAACTATCTAAGAAGAAGAAAAAGCAAAAAACCCAAACCAACTGCTAAAAGAATCCCAGCTGTTAAAAATGTTAAAGGTTAAAAACATTTACTTACAACCTCAAGAACAATATTTAAGAGCCCATTGGGACAATGATGTGCAAATATAGTGTATTGGAAGAAAAAAACTACATAATCGCAGGTAAACCTTATTTGTTAAGAACAAGAGAGGTCCCAACCCTTCTCCCTCCACCCTCTTCACGCCAGCCAGTGCACTCTTTGTCTTTCATTTAGGGACCAAATTTGCTCAACAAAATAAGCTGCCCACATGTTGGGGAAACTGCTATAGTGTGCCAGATAACTTTAAAAATTAAATGCTAACAGACGAGAGCCAGGTCTGATCCCAAGGTCAAGCAGAATTAGCCTTCGCTATTTTGCCAATGGTCATTAAATAATGAGAATCTCCGCAGGTAGTTTCTAAATTAGAAATTCTGAGACCCTACAATAGCAGGTGAAAAAATGCAGGCAAGTCATGCAGAACACGATGATTAGAATTAGGTACTTTTCCGAACTTGCCCTTTAAAAAGAAATTATGCCATAAGTACTAAAATTCGATCATTAAAATTGGATTGTAGTGACAACTACTGGCACGTGACCAAATACTAAAAGAATATCAGCTGTTTTAGAAATAAAACTTTTGCTTCCAACTTGAAGCAAAACTATTTAGGGTCTTATGGTTAAACTGATCTGCTAATACAGCATACAACAAACAAACAGGTAAGGGAAGTTTTTTATGTGGCAAATAAAATGCTAAAATCAAACTTTAAAATCAAGATTTTGAGAAATGTTTGGCTGTAACTCACAAAAGACTTAAAACAAAGTAAATAATTATATATTCCTAAAAATTAAAATACGCAAATTTTCTAGAATAATTATAAACATAGAAATTTATCATTATTATGACATCTCTTAAGGTGTTAAAAACATGTGCAAATTTAAAAAAAAACAATGCCACAATTACTTTGAGTACATAGTCAAATCTGTTATCTGAAAAGGATAGATTAATTATGTTTGCTTCTACAGTTAGAGAAAGTCTCTACTTTCCATACTTTCTAAAAATAATTAAATAAATGTAATATTTCAAAATGGGTTTTGGGTATTTGTGATTCACCAACTTGCTTAATTACTTCAAAGAACCACAATATTTTTATAGACAGTATTATTTATGTTTACTGACCAATGTAAAAGACTCGCATATTGAAGAATGATGTAATGGAAAGTACATCAGACTAGTAGGGTCAAGATATTCATTCCTTTGTTACACAGACATCCGAGTATTACTTCAGTGCCAGACAATGGACCCTGAATTTTTTTAAGTCCCTGAAGAAACATGACACTACATCTCATCAAATTTCGGATGCCATCAATTATAGGACTAACTCTTAATAAAGAAAAAATGCTTTCAATTAAATTATGACATAATGCCTTGAATGAATCACATCAACCTCTCACTGCTTTGATATTTTTTCAATCTATTCAAATAAATTTGGCAATTTTTCCTGCCTTCATTCAGTATATTGCTTGACATTATAAATGGCAGCCTTTCTTTATATACATAACGGTACAGAATAAGATTCACTTATTTTGAGGTACCTTCTTTCCTCAGCTTCCACAAAGCACTTTGTTGTTTTTAAGGAAAAGTAAATGGAATTGTGATGATCTCTCCAATAACAAATGTTTACTTCCCTAATATCAAATTTACATTTCTTACTTTGCTTCTCTCCTTTCCTGTGTGTTCAATAACTTTTTGTCTCAATGCCAACTCATAATGGGATCTTTCTGAAAATATTTAAAATGGCAATTACATCCAACCCAGGTAGCACTGACACCATGCACATGCAATCAAAGTGAAGGTATGAAATATGGCCACAACTGGGCTTGTACTAGCACAGACAATGACAGCCTGGCCATGGCCACCTCACTGATAGCAATTGGGAGGTACCATCAAGTGTTAGATACATTCCAAATTCAGAGATGTTAAAATGTGAAAAAATGTGTCTAAGATCGCAGCAGTAATAGCAGCAAACACTCATGTAGCACCATGAGGAAAGCACAATTATATTTATTTTACATAAATATGTCATGAAAACCTATAAGGTTATATATTATGTGCCTCTACATGAGAAACCTGAGGCATGGGGGTAACTTGCCCAAAATCACATGGCTAGCATGTGCCAAGTCTAGCATTTGAATCAAGATAACCTGGGTCTAGAGCTGCGCTTTTAACCACTGTGCATGCAACCTCTCAAGTTAATGATCAATAACTGGCCTTGTGACCTGAGGCAAGTTATTCAAGACCCCCTTCTTTATGTGGAAAAATAGGGAACTGGAATGGGTAATTAAGAAGCTCTTTCCGAGGATGGGAACATTATCTTACCTAATAATAGAGAAACATGTAAATTGACCATACCTCCGCTACTCCCACAGCCAATCAGAGTGAGTATGCAAATTAACCCAACAAAGATGGCAGTTAATTTACATACATACTTGGGTACTGGAAACGTCCTCAGCACCCAGGTCACTCCCAGCCGGCCATTGGGCAGAGGCTTTAGGCTTGGGCAGGGGCGGAGCCTGGGATTGGAGGGAAGGGGGAAAAAATCAAAGGAAACATATCCTCAGGTGAGGATAAAAAAAAAAAAGAAAGAAAGAAATTATCCTATGAAAGACACATCTTGAAAATGCTTAAAGAAAGTTGTCATTTTTTGGTGATGAAGAGACTGGAGTCTGTGTTGATGAAAATACCTTGGCAGCAGTGGTGACTGGCAGTGGCTGCAGCAGCGGTGATGGGGCTGGCGCCTTCTCCTGATCAGTCCAGTCACCTCCCACAAAGGGAAGCCAGACTGCCCAATGGGGAGCGGGCCTAAGCCATCAGTAGAACATCCCCTGAGGGCTCCCAGTATGTGAGAAGGGGCAGGCTGGGCTGAGGGACTCCTTCCCAGTGCACTAATTTTATGCATCAGGCCCCTAGTAATTACATAATCTTCTCACAGTAAAATTATACTTCCAAACTAGTTTCTCCATCAGTCAATACAACTCAAAACCTCCACTGCCATTAGTGATTAGTGAAAAGAACGGAACTTCTACTACTAGTCTAAAATTGACACTCTGTAGAAAGTATTTGCAAAATAGACACACATGTACCACTTTCTCTTTTTTATGGTGATGGTGAAAGGTTAACTATAGATAAAAATGACCCAATTTGTGGGTTTTACTTTTTTTTTTTTTTTTTTGCATACTATACTTATGATAGAAATTTAGTCACTTAAAATTTTAATCCAAAATCAACACAATTTCAATGTGTCAGTTTTAACAAATATTTACAGTATGGAGCCCCTTATTCTTTTAAAAATCCTGTTCATTTATGAGGAGAAAAACAATAGATAACAGATGCAAATACTGCAATATTTCCCCTCCTGACCGAATTTAAGGTGGAATTAAATGTACTTTATACACTTAACAACTCTTCTGCCCCAGTAGTCATCACAACCTTTGGATTTTCTTCTAAAGATCGAGCCAGTCACTCTCCTTCCTAGACAACCTTCCTTCAGACCCACAGCCTCTGATCACCAGACAACCCAGGAACAGTGAAAATAACTCCTAATCTTTCCATGTGAAGTTGTCCTACAGGAGGAGAATCATAAAGGAAAGAGATAAAAATGTGAAATGTCTTTAAGCTTTCATAACTCATTCTTAAATGTCAAATACCGTATCAACTTTGGCAGGCTTTTCTCTTATATATATATATACTAGAGGCCTGGTGCACACAAATTTGTGCACTAGAGGGGGGCGGGTCCCTCAGCCCAGCCTGCACATTCTCACATTCTGGGAGCCCTCAGGGGATGTCCCATTAGGCCCATGGGGAGCAGGCTTATGCCATAGTCTGGTCTCCCTCTGCGGGAGGTGACTGGACCAATCAGGGAAAGGAGCCGCTCCCATCACCCCGCTGCTGCTGCCACTGCCAGCCACTGCAGCTGCCAACCCTCCTCAGCCCTCACAGCCGCTGTGGCTTTTGTCCAGAAGGCATCCAGTCTATCCTGTCTAATTAGCATATTATACCTTTATTAGTATATATCATCCATGCAGACTTATAAACAGAAATTATTAAAAAGAAAACATTAAAAAGATATTGGGGGATGGGGGGTAAAGTAGAAAAAGGGATATAAGTGAACTATTGGCAAAAGTAGGCTTAAAAAGAGACCAAGTGAGAAGGTGCTTGAAGACAGAGGTTCCTGCCAGCACACAGAATGTTACTATTACATACCTTCCCATGCTGCCCAGCTCTTTCATAACAAATGACAACATCTTCCCACATTTCTAGCTTCTCAAATATCTGAAGGGCCGAACTGGTACATCCCAGCTCAAAGAGTAAACTTGCAAGTTGGCGCTAGAAAAATCAAGTTAAAATAATGAACATTTGTTTATGAAAGACAGATTCCCATTTCATTTGCATGTTTATCTAATCTGCCATTCAAGGGGCTGCTTTTGCAATAAAATAATTTTCTCCTCTGTAAAATTAAGAAATTGGACCAAGTGTCTAAATCGCCTTCAGTGCTAAAACTATGGATCAATGAATGGGTCAGGAGGTCAGAATCTCCACCCCAACATGGGGGTAGGAGCTACAACAGGTAGCCTTATATCCTCAAGAAGAGGAAAGTAGTAATGGATATCTTACAATAGAGTAAGAAATACATGCTTTCTCTTACACTCCGTAAATAACCTGGTATAAGGTTCATTATTTATTTGGCAGAAAGTTCTCACAGGGCTTTTAAATGTAAAATGTTATTTTGAAAATCAGAGCTTCTGTGGTTATCCTATTATTTAATTTCAAGGATTATGTTTATCTAGTTTTAAATTCTTTTTTAAATGTTTTAAAAGTCTAATATCACTTTAATCAAAATAGATATTTGAAGTAATGGACAATACCCAACTATTTTAATTCTTTTTACTGAAATATCTGAGAACAGACATAAATTGGATATCATTATTTTCTAATACATTTATCTTTCAAATGCAAAGTATATCCCATGACAAACAATAATACCTGAATGGCCCAGTGAGGTGGTACTTGACAGCAATAGAAAATCTTCAGACGCTCCAATACAGATGTAGTCTTGTCTTCAAATTGGTCTGCAAGAGCCTTAGGAGCACAAATCCTAATCAGAATCTACATATATATAAAATCTTTTAAATTTAAACAGATTCTTCTTGTAAAAGTTATAAAAGTATACACAGAAACAATAAAATAAAAAAATAAAAAACAAGTCATGGTGATAAGGTGATGGGGTGTGTAAATTTTTTCTTGAATTTCTTTAAACATTAAAAAAAAACTTTAATCAACATTTAAATAAACATGTACATTAAAACTTATCAGAATGTTTTTAAAACTAGAACTTCCTCTAACAGTTACTTCAAAGAACTATCCTTATTAATCAGCTCTTTTACTTTTTCTGAGAAAAACTGTTCTTTAGTGTATCTATTTCACAACCCTAATGTCACATTGACAATGGTACTCTCTACTATGAATTCGAGAAAAATTATATAAAGAACTCAATTTAAGCCCTAATAGTTTTGGCTCAGTGGAGAGAGCATTGGCCTTTGGACTGAAGGGTCCAGGGTTCAATTCCGGTCAGGGGCATGTACATTGGTTGCGGGCACATTCCCAGTAGGGGGTGTGCAGGAGGCAGCTGTTCGATATTTCTCTCTCATCGATGTTTCTGGCTCTCTATCCCTCTCCCTTCCTCTCTGTAAAAAAATCAATAAAATATATATATTTTTAAAAAGAACTTCATTTAGGACTATTTTCTCATGAACAAGATGAAAGTGAAAGGTGGATCTATTTGATCACAGAAAGTGAACTTTCTTATTCTTCAGCAACAGAACTGTAAGGACATTCATTCATGCAAGATCACCCTAAGGGACAGAGGACAGCGAAAAGTGGTGTGCACTTGTGCACTGAAGAACCGCCACACACACACACATACACACATACACACACACACACACACACACACACACACACACACACACACACCGGAACGGAAATACCTGCACCAACCATGTCAAATGCAAAGGCTAACAGGGGCCAAATAAACAAGGTTTAACTTTATGTGGGCTGCAAAAAAAACAGAAGCTTCAATTTTCATAGGAACGTAGGTATATTTCGATAGAAACATGCTGAATACAAAGAGCTGAAATAAGTAACTGTTAACATAAAATAATAAAACATTTTAATAAAAATCTATATTTTTTTCTTGAACATTTACTTACTAAACACTGAATAACAGCGCAAATTAGTAAGCATAACACAAATAAATCTATTTTTCTTGTTTTCCGAAAGTGAAATATTTCCTGTTGTGCACACCAAACAAGTCAGTACAAGACTAACAACGTGGCCATCAGCTGCTAAAATATTCGCTGCTACTATTAGTGGAGAAATGGTGCACCTGCGTGTAAGGCGAGTAAGGGAAATGAATGCAACACGATTATAGTAATCAGTCATTAGCGAACACTGTAGTTTGTTATTAATAATTATGTATAACAGGATATTGTAAAAATTAAGTTACAAAATTTTTATTAAAATATTTCTTACATACCATTATATTGGCTGGGCTGCAAAAATATTAATTGTGGGCCGCATGAGGCCCGTGGGCCACGAGTTTGACATGCTTGACCTACAGGGATACTGAATAACTGAACATCTGGAAGCTACATCAGGAAGCAGACCAATATGACCAAGAGGGCTAACTCCGAGAAAAGGTACCAGGGCCAACTGCAAAGTCAAAGGCTACACTATCCAGTGGTCAAGTGGTCAACCATCAAAAGAACTCACATATTCAGCATCTAAGAGAATGCAGACATATTCTGGAATTCCTAATCAAACACGTGAACAGCAGCTCTATTATCATAATCGTCTTCACCTGTCTCTTAATTTGTCATTCAGTTTGTAGCAAATGTTTTTTTAAACTGTAACTGTTTTTGCATAATATAGTAATCAAATTTTACTTCCTTGCCCTATTTTTCACAGCCCTGTCTCATGAGTAGATAGTAACTGGGCCACGCCAGCACAGCCAAGGGTTCGGCGCGCCTGAGGGAGGACCAGCAAAGGATAAAGAAAAGACAAAGAGGCCGAAACCGGTTTGGCTCAGTGGTAGAGCATCGGTCTGTGGACTGAAGGGTCCCGGGTTCGAATCCGGTCAAGGGCATGTATGTTGGTTGCGGGCGCATCCCCAGTGGGGGATGTGTAGGAGGCGACTTGTCAATGTTTCTCTCTCATCGACGTTTCTGGCTCTCTATCTCTCTCCCTTCCTCTCTGTAAAAAATCAATAAAAATATATTTAAAAAAGAAAAGAAAAGAAAAGACAAGACAAAGAGAATAAGCTGGGTCTGGGTCACATGTGTCAAACACAAGGCCCGCGGGCCAAATCCAGCCCGCCAGGCCTTGCAATGTGGCCCGCACAGCGCTGTCATCACTGCACTCCGCTGTCAGTTTATGACATTGTCAGTTTATGACTGTTCAGTAAACCATTCGGCCCGCGATTTAGGCTGGATTTTAGATTTTGGCCCCTTCTCTGATTGAGTTCGACACCCCTAGTCTAGGTGGATCTTCGGTGCCTGGCTGAGGCCACAGAACAGATGCAGATGGCATGCTAAGCCTTTATTTTATAGTCAGAGGTAAACAAGCTAGTGGTCACCATAGTTACAATGTTCTTGTGAGTTTCACTTGTTTTGGCAGCACTTGCTGCACCTCCCACAGTCCACTAGCTACCCAGGAAAGGGCTAGGAAGTAGTCACAAGATCAAGCTTAATTATGCTTAGAGGACTGTGCCCTCTAACCTGGGACTTGTTGGCGACTTTGCCAGCAGGTCAGTCTGAGGCTTAACCCTATAACCGCTCCCTATAAGTAACAACATGGCAAGGTTGGTTTTCTGGTGTTAATACACATGCTATGGTTATGTAGGAGAATGTCCTTGAATTTGAAGATGGTTGTGCACCATGCTGGCAACTTAGTTTCCAACACTTCAAGACCAAAAAGATAGCTGTACTGTACTTGAAACTTTTCTGTAAGTTTGAAATTGTTTCAAGTTTTTACAAAGTTAATTTTTAAGACTGACATTTTTTTAAAGAGAAAGAAAATAGTAGCAAATATAAACTTCCTCAGAAAAAAAAGAGAAGACAAAGACAAGAATGTAACATATCCCAGCAAAAGTACAGGACAAGGAGACTAGTTTCTGAGCAGGGAAATCATTCCTCAATTGGGGAAATCTCTCTATTATACTACCCTGTTTCCCCGAAAATAAGACATATATTTAAAAAATTAATATATTAATTTTTTCTCCCAAAGTTGCGCTAGGTCTTATTTTCAGGGGATGTCTTATCTTCCCATGCGCTAGGTCTTATTTTCAGAGGATGTCTTATTTTCGGGAAAACACGGTAGGTGGGAAATATATGGTTAGCCTAAGAATATCCTGTAGAATGAGAGGCTACTCATTACATCACTTGTTTGACAATCCAAGATGTTATTCCATCAAGTCAGTCAGAACAAATTGAGACATAACCACACTCCTAAACCATCTTGGTCAAAATATTTTTAAAGCTTTCTGGCCTTACTTCAGAGAAGCTTAATAGCAAAAAGGTTGCATGCTTCTGCCCAAAGCTGTTTAGTTGTATGAAGGAGCAAAGAGAAGAAAAACTTCTGGCTGAATACATATGGTTACAATACATAAATAAAAGGTTCACTGAATTACTTCATCAAAAGAGAGGCAAACTTTTCTTTTTATCAAATTCTTTTTCTTTCTCTGGAAGGAAAGAAAGGAACTAATGCTTATCTAATAATAATAAATTTACTTTTATGAAGTCCTAATTACATGAAAAGCTTTTTATTTTCAAGCAAAACTCACTCTGTTTGCTGTAGTTACTACATCTAGCTTAAACATATTAAACAGTAAACACTTCATGATTATTAATAAACAATTTTGTTATGTATTTCAGATACTCTAAGATACTTTTAGATGATCTCAGAGTAAGTGTCCTTGATAGTCTCAGATCCTCTCCAAAGGCAAAGACCACAGCAGAGAGAGGGCAGGGAACCAAACCTATTTGAGCCGGAGCCCATGAATAAGCCCGGATACAAGTACACTCCCGCTTCACAAGAATGTGACTAGGCCATATGTATGATAAAGATTAAAAACAGAATCCTAACCTATTTTTACTCCTGCACAAAACATACTTCTCTGCACTTTAAGCAAAACAACCATCAAAATAAGATCCACCTACCGCCAAAACTGGTTTGGCTCAGTGGATAGTGTCGGCCTGTGGACTAAAAGGTCCCAGGTTCGATTCCGGTCAAGGTCATGTGCCTTGGTTGTGGGCACATCCCCAGTAGGGGGTGTGCAAGAGGCAGCTGATCAATGATTCTCTCTCATTGATGTCTCTAACTCTCTATTCCTTTCTCTTCCTCTCTATAAAAAAAAAAAATATATTGAAAAAAAAAAGATACACCTACCAACAAAACTAAGGGTGATGGGTATATTTCCCCTACTAGATTCAAAGTACTTTTTTTTTTATTTGCAAAGTTACTATAAATAGAGGGCATATTTACAGCACATCTCTACATTTTTCAGAGTAGAATTATTTCCAGTAACTCATTCTTAAATAATTCCATTATATTCAAACAAATTAGAATCCCATCCAGACACGGTGAATAATTCCATTATACAAATAAACTGGAGTCCCTTCAGGAGAAACAGAGCTGGTAAGTGAAGTGACCTGAATCTGTTCTAGGTTTATCAAGCAGGTCGGTAACCACAATGACACTTACCTAGATTTCCTACATGATCTCTACGATGCCAATATTCTGAATATATGGCTTTATCAAAAGAGTATTTTTTTTATTTCAAGCATTTGGGGTTTGTTAGTTGGTTTTGGCCACCCTTAGCGGAACACAGCTTCCCATACATCGTTAGGGTGAGCCACGTACCCAAATAGTCTGGAAAAGAATGTAGGGTGGTGAATACTGGATGAGTCCTAGGAGAATGGGACTGAAAGAAAGTGAAGCCTCAGTTACTATTGTGCATGTTTATGCTCATGAACATGGGCGTAAACAATGTGCTCAGGGAGAAAACAGCACTTTGCAAGCTTTCACGCACACCCAGAAATTTAGGTAAATGGCCTCTAGACCATTGTCCCAACCTTTCACTTGCCGTTTTCTCTTTCCAGCTTCTAAATGTTATGAATTTCACGAGCACTTGGTTGTAGTTAAATCTGAAGGTGGTCTTTTTAAGCGGGGGGTGGGGGTGAGGGGGTGAGGAGAGCAAACATACCTTAAACCAGTGGTGGGCAAACTCATTAGTCAACAGAGCCAAATATCAACAATACAATGATTGAAATTTCTTTTCAGAGCCAAAGTTTTTAAACTTAAACTTCTTCTAACGCCACTTCTTCAAAATAGACTCACCCAGGCCATCGTATTTAATGGAAGAGCCACACTCAAGGGGCCAAAGATGTTAAAACATACTTGTTTACTTGTAAACAGAAAGAGGTCTAGAAGGATACAAACTGTTGAGATTGGAAGACAAGCAAAGGGGGAGAAACTCTTTTTAGTTTCCATTTCTGTACTGCTTACATTTTTTTATAATGACCAGGTATTGTTTCTAAAATTAAAACAATTAGGAACAGTGACATAGTTTAAAAAAGCAAAAACACACTTTGCCATTACTAACCATGTGCTTAGTCCAGATGTTACACATAATGCCTCACAGAGTATGGCATTCCATCCATATAAAAATAATCTAAAGGATCTCTGTCTCAAATTATTCAAACATAAGTACAAAGCTTAGTGTACGTTACTATGGCCAGTTTTCCCAATTAAGGCTTTTGTTATGACATGCCCTTAATCATTATTTAGAAACAAACAGTCATATAAATGACCAAATTCTAAAAGAGAAATCTTTCAACCTACACAGAGCAATAATCTCCACAATGGTACCAATCACCCAGGTCTGCGTCCTCTTCCCTCCAATAATTAACCATAAAAATCCCAATTCCTTCAAAGCATAAATCACTTAATTTCAACAAAATCAGATTTTTTAAAATTTGTTTAAAAATTGTGAAATCTCAATTAACTATTTACCACAGTTAAAAAAGTCAAATTACAGTATGAACAATCTCTAGTGACAGAAAATGGCTATAATCTCAAATTCCCAACTCAATGCAATGTCCTTCTAGAAATTCAATGGTGAAGGAAAAGATCCCTGCTAGGTAATTGTCCTCAGAGGCAAAACCACCCAGACAGGAGCAGAACATCATAATTTAAATTAACAGATTAAATAACATTCATTAGCAAGATTATTTTAATAATGAACATAAAATAGTCTCTCATTAACCCTCAATGACTGAGCTCAGCTTATTTAAACTTAGGTTAAAGCAGTATGACAGAAGACAATGATGACAACTGGTTTGCACAACTTTTTTTGGTTGGGACATAAGTAAGATGGCCTCTTTGAATGTATGTGTTCAATTAATTTGCTTCATATCTGGATTTATACTCGTAAGGAACTGCTATCACCACAAAGGAAAACAAGACATGAGCTTATAAAAATGAAAAGGTTAGTATTGGATTTGGATCAGTCTGGGAGGGGAAACTGAATGACAAGATAGAACAGTATTACTTTATACTCCATTGGCAAGAAGCGGGGTATAAAGAAACACTGGACAATAAATACTGAACGTGCAATAAGTGAAGAACTCCAGCCCAGAAGAATTTCAAGGTAGAGTGTTTTTAATGGGTTGTCCTCAACGTGGAGCCCCTTGTCCTGAGTGACCTTATGGTGCTGGTTTATTCACCTTGAGCTGTGATACACCACTTCCTCTGCAAGTTTGGCATGTCCACGTAGAAATCCCCTGCAAACCTGCCATCGTTAGGACCTGCCACTGGATCCTTCCATGTAATGGCCTGTTGCTGTGTAAGTTATAGTCCAGACCGTGTCATTAACTAGCCAGGCAACGGGGAGCCAGGCACCTGACCTCATCACACCTGCATTTTCCCAACTTGCAACATGGCAGGATTGAGCTTTGCCCTAAGAGCACCTCCTAGCTTATTTTTCTTTCCACTTTAACAGTTTATCATTTTATCACTTTATACAGCTGAGGAAGGGAACAAATTTTTACAGAAATGAAAACTTTTTTTAAAACATTGTTTTATATATATAAGTATTTTTCAAATCATTTTCCTCTTATTCTTCAGGTATGCAGTAATTTCAACAAACACAGTAATATCAAACTCTGATCAGAGAAATTGGCAAAGGTTTAGATTATGAGGTAAATGGTTCAACAATGATAGAAAATTAGATAAATTTCATATTTATCTGTTATATGATCTGGCTAATTTCCAAAAACTCTTAACTGGAGAGTGCAAAGATTTTCTTTGAGATACACCCTGCAGAGGCAGAAATAACAACTTCCTCATAACGCAGCATTTGGTCAGCAAGATGAAGACACTCCAGGTATAGAAAGGCTAAGACGGGAAAAATGCTTGAGCACAGTGATTCAGCTCTTTCTTTAAGTCCATTTGCCCCAGCCAAAGCACATCCCTGTTGTTTGATGTCAAAAAACATAACCTGCACAATTCATAGAATGATGCAGATTTTGAATTGAAAAGATGTATTATACACCTGTAAACAAATTTAATTCTATAGCTTTTTTAAAAATATATATATTTTATTGATTTTTTACAGAGAGGAAGGAGAGAGGGATAGAGAGTTAGAAACATCGATGAGAGAGAGACATCGATCAGCTGCCTCTTGCACACCTCCTACTGGGGATGTGCCCACAACCAAGGTACATGCCCTTGACCGGAATCGAACCTGGGACCTTTCAGTCCACAGGCCGATGCTCTATCCACTCAGCCAAACTGGTTTCGGCAGTTTTTTTGTTTTCTGTTTTTTGTTTTTTGTTTTGGTTTGTTTTGTTTTGTTTAATTGCTGCTACAATCGAAAAATTAAATGTTGATGATTACTTTATATGCCAAAGTTAATGGGAGAAATGAATACAAAGCAAATCATTTCTAAGTCAAAATGTTCTTCATTAGTAAATTAATGTATTCTAGTATTATTTGCATTCAGAAGGCCAAAACTTTAAAAGATATTTAAACTAGTTGCCCCCATCCCCCTAAAAATGGTACTAAGTGGTTTCCTTGAACAAGACATCATACACTTATCTTAATAAAATATACATAGTTGATCATTTTTAACACTTTGATCATTTCAGCATTTTGCTGTTCCATTATGAAGTGATTTTTAATAAATAGAATTCTTTTCTTTGTTGTGAAGACCCATATATTTGGTTTCAAATTTTAAAATCCATGCTCTAAACCAGTGTTTCCCAAACTTCTCTCATGATGAGAATCACTTGGTGGAGTTGTTAAAATACAGATTCCTGAATCCCAACTAAGAAGTGCTAAACTAGAATTTTTGGGAACATATAGGTAAAATTGCATACTTAAGTAGTGCTCTAAAAGAATTTTACCTAGATGTTCCCAAAAATTCTAGTTTAGCACTTCTTAGTTGGGATTCAGGAATCTGTATTTTAACAACTCCACCAGGTGATTCTCATCATGAGAGAAGTTTGGGAAACACTGCTCTAAACAATAACAAAGTATTTGAGCAAAATGAGAGCTATCTCATTCTTGTAGATTCGTGACAGACATGTATGCTTATTGATGGCAATAAAGAGTTGAAAGAAAAACAAAAACTGCCAGGTGAATCCCTCCTACCTGTGTCTGCCTCATTGCCCGTTCCACTCGGCGCGTGCTTCCTCTCTCAAGCTTTGTCCGCAGGATCAAGGCCGATGTCTGAATGGCCCAAAACTTTGGTTGTGAAAGCAAACACTGATGGAGAAAAATAAATAAAATGAAAATCACAGAATTTACCAACATAATAGGTGTATATGGTACCATAAAGATCTAAAGGAAATAGAAGACATTAAAAAACTAATGCTTTAAAATGTGTAACACTATTTGGCAGGAAATTTTATTATAAATAAAATGATTCAAGAATTTCCAAACGAAAGAACTGTTTTCACTAAGTAAACCTGCAAACGGATTCTACTACCTACAGTGGGTGGTATCTTTTTCTCTTCCTTATTCACAAGGGGCTGCACAGCACTCAGCACAGGGCTCTGGAACAATGGGAAAGTCTCCAGGTCAGGAAGAGCTCCACCGGAATCCCAGCTCCACCAAGTGTGGCCATCAGCTCCTGACCTTGGGAAGTTAGCTGACCGCCCTGCTCTACTTTCCTTCTCTGCAAACAGCAGGGTTGGGAAGATAAGTGCGCATTGGAGAAGCTTCCCAAAGCCTCCCCGGTGCCCCTCCAGCACACGTGCCCTTCCCAGACTCCTCCGACTCCCCTTTCTCTCACCCTTCCCAGAAAGTCACCACCCAGAGTGGGTGCGGGGGATGACACTGAAGTCTGGTGGGGGTTCAGAACACGCTACCCCCAAACTGAGGGACCTTGGGGGTAGGAGTTTGAGAAAGCTGAAGGAGGAAGATCTCTCTGACCCCGCCCCGGCCTTCTACCCTGAAACAGCTCATCGGAGAGGTGCCTTCTCTTTAACCTGCGGAAAGGAGCTCCCTGGCTTCCGAAGACCAATGGGTGCGGAGAAGATCCCAGCGATCAGTCTCACTAAGATTCCCCAGGCTGCTGTCCTCCGACCGCTCCTTCTCCCGGCCTGCCACTCTCATCAAACCTCGCATAAAAAATGCTCGCTTAATCAACTGTTTCTTCGGGTCACTTCCTCATGAAGGCTCCCATGTCATGCAAACCCAGTACTAAATTAATGTGTGTGCTTTTTCTCCTGCTAATCTGTCTTCATCAGTTTAATGATCAGACCCACCCAGGGACCCTAAGAGGGTGGAAGAAAACTTCCTTCCCGCGGCCTCCCAAACGCACGATCACTAACCAGCAGCATCGCAGCACACACATCACCCGGGGCCTGCCAAGTCAGAGCCGGCTTTCAGGAGGTTTGCACACCAAAGGGCGGGGGGGGGGGGGGGCGCACGCGGATTTTCCTCAGAAAAACAACAAAGTCAGACTGTTTTCTATGCTGGCACGAGAACAGGAGTTAGCCTGAGACTTTCATGTGAAGGGCAAGCAAGACATTCTCACTAAACACTGAACGTAAAATGCAGCCTGGCAAAGAGACATTTGCAAAGCTTTAAAGGAGGAACTGACTGGATAATGATATCACTGAAGAATGCATTTATCTTATAGCCATTTGGCTGGGAGATATAAAGACTCAGGAAAGTCTTTCTGAAAGGAGGTAGCAGTGAGGCTAGACTTTATTTTATAAAACACTTCTGCTCTCAAGGTAAAAATCAATCATGATACAAGACACCAGGTAAAGAAAAAGAAAACAGGAGATATGCTAAAATGCTCTACTGACTTATTAAGAAAATTATATATATATATATTTTTTAAATTTTAGTCTAACAGTTTAGCAAACAAACCCAACAGAGAGAACACCAACCCAACTACCTAAGCAGCAGGCCAGCCTGCTGGTGAGGACTCTAGCTATAATTGATACAGAGTCTCTTCCGTGTCCCAATGAGGGTTACTGCTCTCATTCCACTCAGTTTTGGAGAATGACCACACCCTGCCCCTGCGCGCTCTGTCTCATCTCTAGGTCTCAGCTTAAATGCCATCTCCAACCTCACCCCCAGCCCCAAAGTGACTCCATCTCTCCCTAGTGATTCTCTGCGGCTGCATTCAATTTGGAATATTATTTGGCCTTCTAAAGGAAGGAGGTTCTGGTACACATGGATAAAGCCTGAATACATCAAGCTTAGTAAAATAAGCCAGACACAAAGGACAAATATTTTATTATTCCAATTGCATGTGGTACCTAGAATAGTGAAACTCATATAGACAGAAAGCAGAATGGTGACTGCCAGAGGCTGGGGGGGTTGAGGGGAGGGAGAGGAGATGAGGAGATAATGTTTAATGGGAGGGTAACATATTATTTATTTATTTGACAAATATAACACACACTATGTGCTGGCAAGGCACTGGGTCAAAGTGCTTTGCAAACAATATTGGTATCTTCTGATAAAAAGAAGTGCTTAATATGAATAGAGTCCACATTTTTGTTTTACGGTTAGAGCTTCCTTTTCCTGCTAGTCCTAAGTTCTCAAATATTCTCCTTTATTTTTCCTCTAAAAGCTTTATAGTTTTCACTTTTACACATTCATTCTGAAACTGATTAGTGCAAGAATAGTATTACAGAGGGGTTAAAACAGCTTCCTTCCACATGAATACAAATCAGTTTATTGACAGCTTACCCTATACCCATGTACTGCAATGCCAACTTCGTAAATCAGAAGAACCATGCACGCATGGGTCTATTTCCAGACTCTCCATCTGATCCACTGATTGGTTTGTATTTCCTTATGTCAAAATGTCTTAATTAAATGTTCCTCAAATTTTAAAGTACATAAGAATAACCTAGATTGTTAAAACACAGCCTCGTTGGCCCCAACCCCAAAGGTTCTGATTCTGGGTCTAAGGTGGAACCAGAGGAATTCCATTCCTCAGGTGACACTGAGGCTGCCAGTCCAAGGACCACATATGCTGAGCGCTCTCTCACCTAATCCAGGGTCCTCCTAGGGCTGCTATCGGCAGTGTCGGTGCTCTAGTGCTGCTCTTCACCTCTGCCATACCTATTCTTAGTCCGTGTGAATTTTACGGTCAGCCTGAGCTCCTCAAAACCAAAAACAGCAGCAACAACCAAAAAGTCAAACTGCTGGAATTTTGTTAGGGTCTACGTTAATTATGTAGGTTAATTTTAAGAGACTTGAAATTTTAAAATACTGAGTCTTCCATGAACAAAGCACATCACTTCAAGATATGCCACCAGAGCTGACTCTAGGACTCATACAAAAAAATGGTCATCTAACATCTGAGGAAACTGTTAACTGCATGGAATGAAAAGGTCAATGGATGCTGCTTTACCTCACACTAAAAAGTGAATTATAATATTATGACACACACACACTATATATATATACATATATACATATACACACATACATATATTTATTTATATATATATATATATATATGCATTATTTCATTTAGCTAACAATTTCTGACTACATCCACACAACCCGCATTCCCAGAAAAGTGGCAAAGAAAAGTTTGTAACACCATCAAAGAAGATCCAGAGTGTTGTTTCTAAAACCAAATTCCCTTTTCATTCCTATCACTGCACATTTCACATGATCTTCTTCCAGAGGTCACTGGGGCCGGTGTATGAAGACAGCCAGTCTGCCCCTTTGCACACAAGGAGCTCGCGGAGAGCTGCTTTTCCACACACATAGCAAAGCTGACTCGGGGCTCTCCTTGTGGGTGCAAATGGTAAGGCTGGTACAATAAAGCCAAATCGGACGATGCCCACCCAGGTCAGGCCAACCTTACAAAACATGGAACAAAGAAATACTATAAAAAGCAGAACCACTCCCCTCCTTAATGATCTATTTAAAAGCGCATTCGTTGTTCAAATCAGTACCAAATGACAAGTTTAAATTCCAAATTTAGTCTGTAAATTACTCCCCATGAAGTGGAACAGCAGTCCAATCCCCTGTCCTTGTTCTGTGGACCATTTAAAATCCGTCTCAAATCTATTTTCCCCGAGACACTATTGCCCCAAAGAAACCTTCCATCTCAGCCTCAGGAGCCCACGGAGGCTCACCCCTTCCCACGTCCTGCCTTTGCTCCTGCTATCACTCCATCTAAACCCCAACTGTCTGTCAAGGCCTGACTCAAATCCCTGCTTAGTGAACAAAGCCTTCTTTGACTGCTCTGTCTCCAGTATGTTCTCCCTTCCCGAATGGTGAAGAGATTTATTTACCTGTGCTATCAATTTGTAGTTTAAACTCCTGGTATTGCTAATTGCATTATCCTAAGTTTATCTGATCTTGGCTAAATTAAAAATTCTATGAAGGCAAGTCCTATGTTTTATACCTTCATTTCTCCCACCATATCTAGGAGCATGGTTGGCAAATCCAGAGATTCTGGATCTCCTGCTGGTGCAATGCTTTCAAAGCTCTTTCCTGTCTGCAAATTTTCATGCAAAAGGCAGACACCAGAGATCAGCTGGCCACCTGGCTACCTCCACAAGACAGGTCTTCTGCATTCTGGAGGCGCCAGTTCATCAGCACGACCAGAGGGTAAGTCTTCAAAGTGGTATCTTGTTGTGGTTTTAATTTGCATTTTCCCAATGATTAATGCTATTAAGCCTTAAATAGGCCTGCTTTCATAATGCCATGAAAGCAGGCCTATTTAAACATATATATTATTTTCAAACTGAATTTTTTATCCTTCAACACCATGTTACTTCATAATGTCAAAAGGTCTGAGAGCTTTCGCTTCCATGATGACCAAAGGCAGAAGCACACAGCCATGAGTCTGACAAGTCGCCTTAATATTAAATGCCGTGCCATCTTTTAAGTCCTATATATTTCTCCTGTCTGAGGACCATAAGCCCCGCTAATGGGTTTTCTTTCTTATATTATTGCTCTCTAATCATCACTGACTCTGCTCTCACCAGCTTGATAAATACAGTGAGATTCACTTTAAAAGTATGTATGCAATGAAATCAATACTGTTTAATCTTTTAAATGGTTTTTCAAATAACATTTAAATATCTTGCTATTACGAAAATTTTTTTAGATTTTTCTTTGTTATTTGATATAGCAGAAGATTAAAAGTAACTAAAATCTACGTTATAAAGAATAGTAGCATAAACATCTGTGAATATGCTCTGATATGTACGATAATTCCTAGAGAAAGCACAAAAATAATAAGTTACAGTTCAAAAGCCAACAGAGAAATAGAAGAGACTTATTTTTACTTGTTTCTCTCTGCCTGAAAGTTATCTTAATTATTAGTTCTTGATGGGAAAATGAGGGGAAAATTAGCCTGATTTTTGTCTTAAAAAAGAAGTACACTTCATTCTGAATGCAAAGACTGAACAATTTCCTATTGAGAATTTGTTCTTCACCTTCTACATTCTTCCCACTTAACACATTAGGGAGTTTGTTGTGCTGCCCTTCTGAAGCTGATGGGGAGGACAAATCTACACGGAAACCAAAATCTGTGGTGATAAACTAAGCAATCTTACATATGAGAGCTCTAAATAATATACATGCATTTCCGCCTCTAGGATATTCTTAATGACTTTATTGAAATACTAGAGACCCAATGCATGAAGATTTGTGCAAGAATGGGCCTTCCTTCTGCTGGCTGCCCGGAGCACCTTCGCTCTGGCCAGAGCCGCCTTTCTGCTCCAGCCTAGAGCTGCCTTTCCGCCTTCCCACACCCCCAGAGCCCCTAGAGGCTGAGGTGGTGCAAAACACCTGCGATGCAAGCATCCCGCCTGGCCCTCAGCCATTGGTGCACGTGTATGCACATTAACCCACTATCTTTGTTGGGTTAATTTGCATACTTACTCCTGATTGGCTGGTGGGTGTCGAAAAGGTACAGTCAATTAGCATGTTACTCTTTTATTAAGTAGATAAGATAGATATGATATGAAAAAACTATGATTTAAGGTGTTTGACCTATTTTGACACCTATATAACTACCATGAAATCAAGATATACAAAATTCCCATCAACCCAGAAAGTTCCCTTGTACCCTTCTGTAATCAATGTGACCTATGTTCTACCATTATGGTTTACTTCTGCCTATTTTAGAATTGCAATGAAATGAAATCATACAATCTAGTTCCTTTAATTCAAAATCACCCACACTGTTACATGTATTTGTACTTCATTTCTTTTTATTGCTGGGAATTATTTCTTTAGGAGAATATAAGGCTATTTATCATTCACTTATTGATGGACATCTGGGTTGTTTCCAGATTTAAGCTATTATGGATTGAATAGCTGTGAACATTGGTATATAAGTCTAATAGATAAATACCTACAGGGGGAACTGACTATATGAGAAAATGTCAAATTGTGTTCCAATGTGGTTATACCATTTTATAATGCATTTGCAATGTATGAGAATTCCAACTATCCTCCATAGTATTGTAAGTCTTTAAAGTGGTATCTTGTTGTGGTTTTAATTTGCATTTTCCCAATGATTAATGCTATTAAGCCTTTTTTATGCTCTTATTTGTCATTCCTATATCTATGGTGGAATGTCTGTTCAAATCATTTGTCCTATTATTTTTAATTGCCTTGTTTGTCCTATTATTATTAAGTTGGAAAGAGTATTTACTCTGGATACAGGTCCTTTACAAGATATATGTACTGTGAACATTTTCTCCCTGTCTATGCCTTGTCTGTTCTTTTTCTTCATAATATCCTTCAAAGAGCAGAAGGTTTTAATTTTAATAAAGTCCAGCATATCTTTTTATCCAATTTTTCTTTTATGGTTCATGTACTTAGTGTCCTACTTAAAAATTGTTCATTACCCCAATATCTTAACAATTTTACTTTAAGAAAACATGAGAAAATTATTGTTACATTGGGGTCAATGATTTAGGTTAACGGTTGTCTTTTACATATAAATTTACTTTGTGATTTCTTCATTGATCTATGAACTAAGTATGTTGTTTAATTATTCTGAGATTTTACAGGTATCTAATATTTATTTATGTAAAATTTATTTCTGTTGTAGAAAGAGAATATATTCCTTATGATGTTTATTTTTATCCGCTGAGACATGTTTTACTGGACCAGCATATGGTCTTGCTGAATACAGCATGTATACTTCCAAAGAAATATATTCATATAACAACTGGCCCTCCATAACTAGGGATTCCACATCTGTGGATTCAACTCATCATGAATTGAAAGTATTCTTTAAAAAATGTTATGTTGTTGCTGACTTCTAACATGTAGTTAGGTCTACAAGGGTTGTGTCTGTACTGAACATTTTCAGATTTACTTTTCTTGTCATTATTCCCTAAACAATACTGTGTAACAACTACTTCCACAGCATTTATATTCTATCAGGTATTGTAAGTAATCTGGAGATGATTTAAAGTATACAAGAGGATGTGTGTAAGTTATATGAAAATACTATTTTATTTGATAGAAAGGGCTTGAGCATCTGGAGATTTTGGTATCCATTGAGGACCCTGGAACCAATCCCTGGCAGACACCTAGGGATGACTGCATTATGAGTGCACTATTCTATAAATGCCAATTAGGTCAAGCTGGCTAGTAGTATTGTCCAAATTATCTATGTATTTACTCACTGTCTTTGTCTTCTAGCTCAGTCAATTGCTAAGGATCATTATCAATAAATACCTATTAAATTTAAATACACAAAGCAACATTTTGGAAGACAAGCATTCAAACCACAAAGAAAATCAAAATTCTGAGCTATTCCACTTAATATAGAACATGTCATCATGTAATGCTAACACAAACTATCGCAAGTGTTGTGGCTAGCCCACAAAGTTATATCACCTACCTTAAAAAATTAAATTAAGAAATGAGTATGCTCTGGAAAAAAATAGATGATCATTTAAACCTGTAAAAGTGGTTAGCAAACGATTTTATGTTAATAAGTATTTATTAAATAGTTTTAAAATTAATAGCAGAAAGAGAAAATAAATAGATTGTAATGTGTAATTTCCAAAGATCATTCTTCTTCCTTTTTCCATTTCCAGTGACCTTGTGGTTTTGGCAGAAAGTCAGAAGGCAGGCTGCCAATATCAATTCACACTTAAGCAAAACTTTTGCCAATTAAAACTGAAACACCTGTCTGGATTAACAAAATTGTTCTCATTTTCAACAATGACAGGAAATTAAAAGCATTACTGAATGTAACTGACTTGGCTCATCTGAAAGGAAATAACGTAGATAACAGCTAATTTTAAATTATCAAGCCGATACGACATAAAGGCTCTCTAAAGCAGATTGGGTTATTTTTACTATGACTCATTCAGTTTTCCTGAAACGTGCCGATATAGCTCAGGAATAGCACTACATAATGACAACTTAAAAAAAAATAAAGTATTCCTTTTAAGAAAGCTTCTGACACTGCTGAATTAAAACATTTTCCCAACACATCTCACATATATTTCAACATGCTGCACCAACATGAAAACATTGGCAAATCTTCTCCAAAAAAGGGATTACATTGTAATAAACTTCAGGACAGTTCATTAAAACTGAATGAAATTCAGGGCCAATAAGCCATTCATTTGTTTTTTCAATAAATATTTACCAAATGTCCAATAACCATGTCCTGTCCCTCCAATGTTTACAAAAGGGTCTGGTGGGAGTATTAAGACTTGTGCTGTACTTGCTCTTCTATCAGCAAAGGAAGACACCTCATAATCTCAGGAGTTCACAAGCCCCGTCCCAGGCCTCCAACGCTGCTACAGAGCAGGATAATGGCTGCCCAGCAAGAAAGGGATGCTACTTCTTTCCTCTCTGTCCCCGTCTCTTCCACGTCTATGGCCGATTCCAAACAGGTCTCACCCCCTTAAAAATCCTATTCCTTTAGTCTGGCCTGTGTGGCTCAGCTGGTTGGGATTCGTCCCATGCACCAAAAGGTCGCCAGTTCCATTCCCTGTCAGGGTACATGCCTGGGTTTCAGGCTCCCCGAACCTGAATTTCATTCATTCTCTTACTCTGCATACATTTATTTAGTAACAACTATGAGTAAAGCCTTGAAGCATTGTACTGGGCCTTGTAGAAGACCCAGAGAAGAAGAGAAACCAGCCACAAAAACTGGGAATGTAGTCTTATGGGAAAGATAGAACATATACGTAAGTAATTATAATGTAAGCGCAAAGATAATTCTTGCTCAAAGAGAAGCATAGACAAAAGTTCAAGAGTTCAGAAGTGGGGTAGCATCTAAAAGAGTACCCTCTTACCTCAAATACTCTTTTGAAGTTATAAATAATAGATTATAAATAAAATATACTTATATAAGGATATAAAGTTATATAAGATATCAATGTCAATGGAACTCTTCATTAATACCAGGAGCCACTTCTAATTCACTATTATCCAGTTCAGTATCATGTACAAAGCCGGGATAAAAGGAAGTACTGATAGATGAAGGAAGAGTTGACAAGGGCTGGTTTGGGTTTTCCTGCTGTATTCTGTGCACTTTCTTTGGGATTAAAAAAAGAATGAGGTGGTAGAGCCCAAAGTACGCATGGGGCCTAAAAGCCCTCCTCACACATTAGTTCCTTGCCCTACTTCTTACCAATTAAAGATTTACCTGGATTCACACGCTCATCTCTTTAGGCCTAGCACTAGGAAGCCCTGTGATCAAATAGCTTTCCTCCAAAAGGAAATCAGTCCTTGGGTCAGTTCTGATTTGAAAATGAACCGGAGGAGGAGGAGAGCAAAAAATGTGTGTGTGGCCCTAACTGGTTTGGCTCAGGGAATAGAGCATCGGCCTGCGGACTGAAAGGTCCCCGGTTCGATTCCAGTCAAGGACGTGTACCTTGGTTGCAGGCACATCCCTTGTGGGAGGTGTGCAGGAGGCAGCTGATGGATGTTTCTAACTCTCTATCTCTCTCCTTTTCTCTCTTAAAAAAATCAATAAATATATATATATTTTTTTAAGTGTGTGTGTGTGTGTGTGTGTGTGTGTGTGTGTGTTACAAAACCCTGAGGGAATAGTATAAAACTTTATTTTTTTATTATTTTTTTAAAATATATTTTATTGATTTTTTACAGAGAGGAAGGGAGAGAAATAGAGAGCGACCAGCTGCCTCTTGCACACCCCCCACTGGGGATGTGCCCGCAACCGAGGTACATGCCCTTGACCGGAATCGAACCTGTGACCTTTCAGTCCCCAGACCAATGCTCTACCACTGAGCTAAACCGGTTTCGGCAGAATAGTATAAAACTTTAATTGAGGATCTTGACCTTCACTGCAAGCCAGGAAGAATGAGTTAATGAGCATCAAAAGTTCTCTTCAGAAGCACCTCACAATTTAGAGGAACAACAATGGGAAAAGAAATAAAATATTACAATAATAGAGAATCACAGAAGTAGAAAAAGGTTTAAAAGAGAAGAAATATACTCGCACCCACAAGAAAAGCTAAAAAGAAAGTTAAATATCTGAATGAAAATAGAGTATTTTAATGTCTGTTCAGGATAACGATGGACGATATATGTTCCACAATAAACTGCTTATGACACCAGACCCAAGAGGATGTTGCTACTGACCATCCTCCCCACGAGAAGCCAGCAGGAACGCTTTCTATCATGTGCTACATCCTGTTTACCCCGGACATCAGAAGAAACCCAAGAGTCCTACTCATCATTGATCACCCGACACAGTCTCCCTCCAGCTCTGTGCTGCCTTACACCGACTCAAGCTCAGCACCGTTCCAGAGCCCCGCACCCTGCCCTGGGCCTCACTTCATGCTGACGTGAGTTCAACAGCATCTTGCCCCTGAGACCTTCCCCACCACTTGTCTAACACTACCGTCCAGGTCCCATTTTTATCCCCTTACCCTGCTTTATATTTCTCCTGCACACTTCTATTAAGTATGTATTTCTCTCTGTCTACTATGTATTTCCCCCACAATAATGTAAATGGATGTCAAACTCCTAGAGGGAAAAGACTGTTCACTGCTGAATTCCTGATGACCAGCACAAGACCTAGTACATGTTAAGTTTTCAATAGATACCAGCTGCATAAATAGATGGGAAGTGCATAATAATTTTAATGTATCTTTTTAAAAATGTCTGTAACACTTTACTTGTCAAATTCCTGAGAGCATATGTAACAAGTAAATAAGGAGATTTTTACACAGTAATCTAAACACAGACATGCCATAATGATACACACCAAAGATTTCTAATAAGTGGGAAAATAAAAAGGGCATCCGAGGACTCGAGGATTAACATCCAACCAGTTCCAAAGCAATCTTAGAAAACAGTTACTTGCAAAATTTATATCACAGTACAAAGGAAGCGAACTTCTCTTTCTACCAGATAAGAGCATCATTTTTGCCTTATCTAAAAAATAACTAAAGGAATAAAACATTAGCATTCTAGCATGACTCCCAACCATGATATTAAAATGTCTGTGAAAAAGAAGTGAAGTATCTTAAGCAGCTTGTGTTCATTAAAGATGTGCGTATCTTCCTTCTCTCCCTAAAGCCAAAGAGATACTGAGTGACCCTTCATCTGTGATGTTTCTCTTCTGGAAAAGCCTTCTTGGACCTCAAATCCTCAAACATCTATTACTCTTTCCTTTTCCCTGCCATTTTCTCCAACTGTGGTCTTTATCGACTTTATTTTCTCATACCCCATCTCCTCCTTAATTCTCTAGAATGACTACCCAGATAGTCCACCGAAACTGTCCTTAGAGATAAGCAATGCACTCCAATTATCCAAGCCCACAGTCTTTTCTCCTGACCGCTCCATGCTGTCGAATGCTGCCAAGCACCCCTCATGCTCTTGACCATCACCTCCCTCCCCAGCCTCTATAGCCCATGCTGTCCTGGTTTGGCTCCTAGTTCCCTGAAATCCTCTACTCATCACACCCAGGTAGGCATCACACCTGGCTTTTACAACAGAGCTGTACACCAGATAGGCTCTGGAGGGAAGATTCAAACTTCTGCTCTGTGACTTCATTCATTCAACACTGAGCACCTATTTCAATATTTATTGAGCACCTATTCTGTGTGATGCTCTGGGAATAAAAATGAACAAGAAATATTTGGTCACTGCTCTCAGAGCCATTTTAATTTGGAAACTAAAATGATGAGTTTTTGTTTCCTTAATTTCCTTAAGTGGCAGTGTCCCAAGGTGAGCAATTTGAGGCAAGAATATATCTGAGGCAAAACAATCTATAAGAAAAGAAAATGGAAAGAAGGAAGACATTACTCACCGATGTAAATGCCAGCAACTCCTCTTCAGTTAACTTATGCACTGGGTTATTCTTTTGCATATTTGTGCTTTAAATTAAAAAAAGATATTACTCCTAAAATGCATGTTGTGTCTAATGAAATATAATTTTTGAAAGACAAAATAAACTTATTTCAAATATTTGAAAGCACATATTTTAATATTACTACATTACATACAAATGTAGATATGAGTTTGCCAAAGATAAGTACAGAAAGTAGTAAAATACTGACAAAATGTGCTTAGTGTACTAAATGTCAACCTAATTTATTTTACTAGGAAAAAAAGAAACTCGGGGAATGTCTACAAGATAAGTGGCTTTTAAGTTTCAAAAGTGTTAATATCATGAAAGCCACGCAAAACTGAGCAACTGTTCCAGATTGACCGAAACTAAGGAGAAAACAGCTAACGGCAACGCACATCTAGACAGGCTCCTATCTATGCCCCAGAGATGGTACCTGAGACCCTGGCAAACTTGAATGGAATCTGAGTATTAAAGGAGAGTAAGTATGAATGTTATTTTCCTGGTTTTGAGAACTGTATTGTGTGACAATGTACAAAAGTACACTTGCTTGCAGGAATCACACACTAAAGTACTCTAAGTGATGAGAGCATCATGTTGGAAGATGATTCTCTTACATTCTTTGCAATGCTTTGCCCTGGAAACTTTTTTCCTAATGTGAAATTACTTCAAAATAGAAAAACTATAAAAATAAGAGTAAAAACTATTTCCACCACACATAAGGTTCTACAGTATTCAAAAATAAGTCTACCTTTTGAGTTATAAATATCCCCAAAGTTCAAAATACTCATTCTCACCTATGCTAAATATTTTATTAAGAGTCTATTTCTAGCTAAAGCTAACCAAAGAAATGTTGCTTATGAAGGGAGGAGAAGGATGAGAATACCAACTCCCAGGGGATTCCTGAGGTCTCTAACTTCTAACCTTTTGATTGGTTACCAAACTATTCTGGATCGTGAGCAGCATTACAGATTCCCTCTTCACCCAGGACCCTTGGGCCCTCCTGAATAAAGATTTCCCCAACACATGAGAATCCACATGCCAGGTGCTCAGTGTAGCCAAGAGAGTCGTTAACTCACCAGATTCCCAGGATAACAGCCAGCTCTTCAGCACACAGGCTGGGCATCTGATACTGTTCACAATCTGCTAACTTTATCTCATTTAGAACAGTATCATCATTCAGCTCAAGATTCTGGTGGAATACAAAAGAAAATACTTAGACCGAAAATTAAATTTAATTCATTCAACAGACTGTATGCAATTGATTGCTAGGGAAGGATAAAATAGCTTGTTTAAAATTATACAATGTCTACCTATGGTTAATAGGCTTTCTCTTGAAACACTTATTTGAGGACAACTTACTGTGTAGAAATAGAGGACAGGCCACCTATGCCTCAGGAATACATTGACAATATCAATAGAGAATAACAGTTATCAGTGCTTGAGCCTCCTGTCATACCTACTGGCCAGTTGCTTAGCCTTTTATATATATATATATAAGATATATTTGTCAAATCCCATAATTTTTATTATGTCATTAATATTTCAAAATAATTGTTTTTTTAATTAATTATCAAAATAGTAAAATAACAATGTAATTCAGACATTCAGAAGAATGGCAAAAATTACCAAGCATTGATAGGATGTAGAGAAACTGGTGCCTTGAAAATTGGAGGGTGGGAATATAAAATGATACCATTTTGGAAAACAATTTGGCAGTTTTTCACTAAGTTAAAAATATACTTACTACATAACCCAGTCATTCCAATCCTAGATATTTACATGAGAATTAAAAAGATAAATTTACACAAAGACTTACACACAAATCTTCCAAGCAGTTTTATTCCTTATAGCCAAAAACTAGAAACAGCTCAATGGTCCACCAACAGGGGAATGGATAAGCACATTGTGGTATTAACTGAGCAATGAATAGGAGCTAACCATTGCTATCAAAATATCAATGACTCTCCAACATTATACTAAGTGAAAGAAACCAGACACAAGAGCCATACTGAATGATTCTATTTATTTGAAATTCTAGAAAAACAGCTCCTGTCTGTGACAGAAAACAGATCAGTGAGAGGGAGAGGGATTTTAGGAATATGTGTGTAGTTTCTGGAATGATGGAAATGGTTCTATATTTTTATTACAGTGGCGGTTACATGTGTCTCTATCAGAACTCACCAAAACTATACATTTAAAATAGGTATATATTATCTTATGTAAATATTTCCCCAACAAGTTTGATTCAAATTGTTTTTCTAATCCTATATAATAAAAGGCTAATATGCAAATAGACCAAATAGCGGAATAACCAAATAACCGATCCCTATGATGTGCACTGAGCACCAGGGAGCATGTACAGAACATGGCAGGCATTGACCACAGAAGGATAGTGGAGCAGGTGAGTGGGGGCACCAGTCCAAGATGGGTGCAGGTCGCTGTCATCAGAGCGAGGCTCTGGTGGTTACTGAAAATTCTTTGCTCCCACATGCTGCGGTCCAGCACGGCATTCGCACCTGCTGCTGGTTCCGACCCCACTTGCACCCGCTGCTGGTGCTGGAGCTGCCGCTTGCAACCACTGCCAGTGCTGGCCCCGCTCACACTCGCTGCCAGTGCCCTGCAAAGGGGCTGGTCCCACTCACACTCGCTGTGGTGCCGGCCCCAATCACTTGGTGTGTCAGTGGGTGCGAGCGGGGCTGGTGCCATCAGCACGTGAGAGCAGCAGCAGCACATGGGAACAGCAGAGGCGAGAGCAGAGCTGCCAGCAGACAGGAGACCAGGGTCCTCAGTGGAGGGGTCGGGCAAGGGAGCGAAGGATGGGCTGAGACCCACCCTTGTGCCTACAGCAGCCTCTCGGCCCACAGTTCCTTTCAAGGTGCACAAATTTGTACACTGGGCCCTTAGTAATTCAATAAAAGTAGCTAAAATTAGGAAGAGTTTAGGAGTTGAGTGGAGCTCGGCAGAACCCCATAGAAAGCTGAAAACTACCTCTGACTAGATCAACCTCTTACTGGTAATCTCTTAATTGATAACCAGTCCTCTGCCCACATCACAGCCCAAAAGAACAGCTTTCCTTGTTTATCCTCAGGTTCATCCTAACTATAGGCCCAGCTCTACCTATAAGATGTCAAGAAACAATACTGCACCTTCAGGAACCATTGATGAGAGAGACACAGAAAATGGGCTGCTGCTTAGTTTCCACGGAAACCATGCCTCTTCCTCAGGACTAGCACCCTTCAAAGGGCAGGCTGGCAGATGCACAGCACACCCTGGTGGCCATCCATTTTCAACACAGGCCTTTCTTAATTTTTAAAAGGGAGCTACATATGTAAGTTTTAAGTTTTCTAAATGCCACACTTAAGGGATTAAGCAAAGAAAAAAAGAAAGACTCATGGACACAGACAACAGTATGATGGTTACCAGAAGGAAAGGGAGGTGGGGAAGTGGAGGAGGGTAGAAGGGGGATAAATGGTGATGGAAGGAGACCTGACTTACTGTGTTGGTTAACACAATAAAATATACAGATGATGTATGGTAGAATTGTATACCTGAAACCTATATAATTTTATTAACCAGTGTCACTGCAATAAATTCAAGGAAAAAAGTTTAGCACAACCAGCGTGGCTCTGTGGTTGAGCATCGACCTATGAACCAGGAAGTCACAGTTTGAATCCCAACCAGGGCACATGCTCCGGTTGCATGCTCCATTCCCAGTGGGGGGCTTGTAGGAGGCAGCCAATCAATGATTCTCTCTCATTGACGTTTCTGTCTCTCCATCCTCCTCCCTTCCTCCCTCTCCAAAAATCAATAAAATACATATATACTTTTTAAATAGGTAACTCGGATCCTCCTCACCTTTGTTAAATGTTCCTGAGGAGTCGGGGCTGGACTGAATTCGCCATTTGAAAAGGCATCTCCTTCCCTTTTTACATCTAGAATAAGCTGAGCCACATAATTTTCCTGGAACCGTGTCCTTTTGCCCAAAGCACCTGAAAAAAATATAAAATTATATTCATTGATTTGTTTATCAGACCTACTGTTCAATCATAAAAAGCAATTTTCAGAGTGCTTTAGAATTTATAAAGTGTTTCTCCATCTCAGAAAGAGAAACCTGAGTTTCAGTGATGATTTTAAATGACTTACAAATTTATAAAGCCAATAAGTCATGGGGCCAGAATTCAATCCCAGGATTTCTGCCAATAGATTCCACATTATACTATCTACATTCTCAAAAGAGTAACTCATTAAGTGCTATAGGGAAAAGAAATATTACCATCTGCATATGACAGATGAAAACATGGAGGTTCTGAGATATAGTCACTTGCTCAAGATGAGGGGGCTTCTCAGTATCCGAGCCAGAGCTTAAAGCCAGGTTTTCAGGTTCTAAATCCCAGTCTTTCTGTCTCGCTTCAGGTGACATCAAACCTTTTTCATTTTGTAACTGAACTAACTTGCTGTAGAATAGCTTTAAGAGAAGCAAAAGTGCTCACATCCATTTTCTGGTAAGAGTCAGATTACCATGATCCTTGATAACAAAGGCCAGTCTAAGAAGTCTGGACTTCATCCTGCTATGAGTCTGGCTCTAAGTTATCCATCAACCTTTTAAACATGTTATACTAAAAACAGCTATTGAGATGGTCTAACACAGCTTATAATTTTTATAATAAGGTTATATATAGCTGAATAGAAAAAATAATGTGAATCTCCTTTTATATTTGTGAGTACCACTTTTGAATTTTAAGTTCTTCACTCTTAACTTGGGAAAAAATGTGAACACTAGGCAGTAAATTCATTAACAGTTAAAAGTGACCATACATGGCACTATGCTATTAATTTTTCAAGTGATCAAAAAAAAATCCCCTAAATCCACAATATTCAAAATCATAATCTCTGAAAATAACCTCACAAGTTTTATTACATATAACTATATTTTCAAACACAGACAACACTTCAACTTGCATAAGGCCATTGCTCCAAAAATTGTAAGCTGGATATTTAATAATTTTCCCTACACAAACAGTAATAAAAGATGGCCAGGATCCTAGGCAGGTCACAAAGTCATATTTAATTCATAATATACCTGAAGGATTTTATTATGTAGCTCAATAATAAATATAGAGTTTGGTGGCTAAGAATGGACCTTAGAGATAATCTAGACCCAGCCTATGGAAGACAGCAAATTCAATCATTTCAATACTCACAGGTTGGGAGTCACAGTCAGGTATGCTGAGCCCATGGGCAACAGGTATAAACAGTGTGATCAAGTGATGATGTCTGACTTTCATTAATGTGTTCAATACTGAATGCCAATTATATTTTTTGAGACACCAGGGACAGAGTGATACATAAAAAGAAACCAATGTTTCTTATTTGGTGTTCAGAAGAAACACAGAGGTTTTAGGAGAAACTCTGTAATTTGCTTGTTCACTCAGCAAATGTTTATTGAGTGCCTAGTCCAAGCCAGATAGTGTTATAAGGAACTGAATAAACATCTAATCAACAGTCAAAAATTTGGTCTTAAGGAATACAAAAAAAAGAAGGAGAGAAGCAATAGATAGGCATTTACAAGGAAGGGCAATGTAGGAAGGCCAAACCAAACTTGGGAATCAGGAGGGAGGGGTTGAAAGTTCCTTTGTGTCCTGCCTGGCTTCTATACTATTAGCATGTGTCTAACCAGATTAGGAAATACATGGGCATCTTCAGAAATAAAAAATATATATAATTTCAAGTTTGTTGTAAGACTATGAATTTTTTTAAAATATATTTTATTGATTTGTTATAGAGAGGACGAGAGAGGGATAGACAGTTAGAAACATTGATGAGAGAGAAACATCTATCAGCTGCCTCCTGCACTCCCCCGACTGGGGATGTGTCCACAACCAAGGCACATGCCCTTGACCGGAATCGAACCTGGGACCTTCAGTCTGCAGGCCGAAGCTCTATCCGCTGAGCCAAACTGGTATCAGCAAGACTATGAATTTTTAAAATATTTAAAATCCATTTTTGTAAAGCAAAGAATAGGACATAGAAAATCAAATACAACCAAACAATATAGCCAAATTGCCAATGTATATATTAGTTTTATCAAAAAAATTAATCAACTAGCCACAAAAAAATATAAAGTCTTACCTGTCAAATCAATTTGTAATTTGCTGATGTCTTTAGCAATGCTGAACTGATCTTTTGCTTTTTTATATTCATAATAATATAAAAATATATATGCACATTCCAGATGGAACTGAATAGCCAAATATCGACCTGGATCATCTACAAACAGATGTTCTAGCTTCATCACTGCAAGAGAAAAGATAAACATTAAAAACTATGATGAGAATAAAATGTTGAGTCCATAATATGTGAAGTATATATTACATTAGCCCTGCTCTTAAAGAATTTTCAGTTTGGAAGATAAGGAATTCATATAATAGTTCACAGCTAAAATTTGCTGAGTGCTTGTAAGTTCCAAGCAGGAAGCTAAAGACACTATACAGGTTACCTCCTTTACTCCAAACAGTCCTAGAAGGCATTATTCATAGCCTGCTCTTTCTTGTTTTAGAGGGTGCTTGCCTGCACCCTATGATTCATAACCCTTTTCTTTCTTCTTTTAGGGTGCTTGTCTGCACCCTGCTATTAAAAAAATATGACAACACAAGTTGATACAAAGTACAAATGAACCTATGAAGAGCTAAACAATACAAAAAGTCTGATGAAGAGATCAGCTTACAATTTCCTCATAAAGAATGTAGAATTTCTCCCTTAAAAGAAAGAGAGAGCTCTTCCCAAAAGCGGCCTGACGTGACCCCTGAGAATGGTTCAGTACTCACTTGACCTAGAAAAACCCACAAAATCATGCAAATCGAGAGGTTCAAATGTTCGTGGTCACTTTAAGAACACTCATGAAACTGCCCAGTGCCTTCCTTCAGGGTACTGCATAGCCAAAAGCCACCAAACAGCTGAAAGATGTCACTGCAGAAGCAATGTGCCACTCTGTCCTTACACTGGTGGAGCTGGTGGGTATGCCCAGGCCAAACAGTACGGCTGGACATAGGATGGTGACCCAAAAAGAGTGCTCAAGTTTTGCTGCACGTGCTTAAAAATGCAGAGTGATGTTGAATTAAGGGTTCAGATGTAGCTTCTCTGGTAATTGAGCACATCCAAATGAACAATGCTCCCAAGATGTGGTGCAGAATTTACAGAGGTTATGGGTGGATTAACCCGTCCGTGAGCTCTCCCTGCCACATGGAGATGATCCTATTGAAAAAAAGCAGACTGCTCCTAAACTAGAAGAAACAAAAGAACAACTGTAAAACTACCTTTCCCCCATCCTGTATTATAGGTAAGTCCCTTATCAGATATATTTTTTGCAAATATTTCCTCCTATTCTGTGAGTTGTCATTTCAGTTTCTTGAGCATATCATTGAAAAAAAAAAAAAAAAGCTTTTTTTTATTTTAAAGAAGTCTAAATTATTTTTTCTTTTGTTATTCAAGCATATATATATATATAAAATTGATTTTTGAGAGGGAGAGAGAAGATAGAAACATCAACAATGAGAAAGAATAATTGATTGGCTGCCTCCTGCACGCCCCCTACTGGGAATCAAACCCACAACCTGGGCATATGTCTTCTACCTGGGACCCTTCAGTCTGCTCTATGCACTGAGCCAAACCACTGAGGGCCTTACTCAGGCTTTTGATGTGGTGTCTAAGAATCCATTGCCAAATCTGACGTCATGAAGATTTACCCCTATTATTTTCTCCTGAGATTTTTATAGTTTTAGCTCTTATATTCAGGTGCCTGACCCATTTTGATTTAACTTTTTATATATGATGTAAGGTAAGGGTCCGATTTTATTCGTGTGCATATAATTACCCAAAGAGCCCCAACACCATTTGTTGAAAAGACTATTCTTTCTCCATTGAGACATTTAATATGTAGAATAAAGCAAGTAATTATGTTAACATTGTTAGGAACAAAATTTTCAGTTTAACAGGTATCAAGGTATCAAAGATAGAAACATTTTGCAAAGTTAAATTTTTTTTCAAACTATAAGAGAAAGTTTATTTAGAAAGACACAGAGGTAGAAGTGAGCCAAGGAACGGGCTCAGGAAATGAGTAACCCAGGCCAAAAAAAAAAAAAAAAGAAAAAAAAGACCCTTGAAGCTTAGGGGAGAGAGGAACAGGGAGGTAGGAATATAGGGAGGGATAGAGGGAGGAAGGGAGAGAAAAAAAGAGGAGGGAGGGAGGCCGAGAGAGAGAGAGAGAGAGAGAGAGAGAGAGAGAGAGAGAGAGAGGGAAGGAGACTGACCCTGAGAGATGAGAGGAGGAGGAAAGGCTTGAAATGAGCAGATATTTAACAATCCTTTGATGGCTATCACTAACAAGATGGAAATCCAGTGTCCTAGTGATCTAAGGTCTAGTTCAATCTGACACACAACCCCTCACATCTGCTCCTGCAATTCCCAGACATTCCAGTCTCCCTGCCTCTCTTTGTACATACCGTATACCCTGTCCAACTTCTCCACCTAATAAATTCTCACTGGTTCTTAAAAAGTCAGCTCAAACATCAAACACTTTGTGAAGCCTTCTCTGATCTCTCAAGTTTATACTAATCACATCCTTTCCTTCATTCCTTCCTTCCTCTTTATGTCTTTTTCTTCCTATAATCTAGCTCCTATCCTAATGAATCCACTGGCATCCCAATCACAGTGACTGGAACCCAGCAAGAATTTAAAAATATATATGTATTTTTTTTATATCTTTTTTATATATATATTTTATTGATTTTTTTACAGAGAGGAAGGGAGATAGAGAGTTAGAAACATCGATGAGAGTCATCGATCAGCTGCCTCTTGCATGTCCCCTACTGGGGATGTGCCCGCAACCAAGGTACATGCCCTTGACCGGAATCGAACCAGGGACCCTTCAGTCTGCAGGCTGACGCTCTATTCACTGAGCCAAACTGGTTTCAGCTATGCATGTATTTTTACTAAATATCAAATATGGCAGGCAACAGAAAGGCACAAATAAAACTGGGAATAACTGAATATTTTTCTATTTAAAAAATGGCATGATGAAATTGCTATTTAGAAAAACTAATTCAGTAGTGATGTACATGGACAAGGAACAAAGGCCAAAAAAGAGCCCACAGGGGAGGTGCAGTCTTTCGGACATGAAGGGATAATGATAGTGGCCTTCAGTAACTGGAGGGCTGGCCACACACAGGACTACACCTATCCCACCATCTCTGTTGCTCCACAGCAGTGCTGTCCACTAAGTCATTGGTGATTACGTTAACGTTACATATTTGATAGCTGAACTCTTCACAATGATAGCCATTAGCTCCACCTGGTCTCTGGGCACTTGAAATGTGGCTAATGAAACTGAGCAACTCAAGTATTTAATTCATTTATTTCACTTCATTTTATTTTAAATAGTCACGTGTGGCTAGTAGCCACTATACTCGACAGGCGCTCTAGCTAGCAGTTGTGGCAAAATAGCAGATATTTTAAATTAATAAAAGGAACCACTTGGTAGCAATTACTGATCCTAAAAATGTAGTGGGCTCCCTCTCAAAGTCATCTTGGTAAGTGCCCAAGAAAAGAAGAGATGACCTTTTTTTAATACAATTTCCAACAGATTACAGCATTAGGATGGGTGGAAAGATGGCCTACAAAGAACCAAATTATTTTTGCTTGGAAAAGATTCAAAGATCATTTTTACATGGAAGAGAACCTTGGTTTGGAAGTTAGATAAGTTGAGGTCACACAGGACAGAAAAGCAACTAAAAGCCAGATCTTACAACACTATGTTCTGTTAATTTTCTTGATTGTGACAATTTCATGGGAATGCATATGTAAAATGTCATCAATTGTATACTTTAAATGAGACTTATTATAGATTAATTATACTTCTAAAGAGCACACTATACCCACCACTATACTACCCTATGTCAACTCTTTAGCATCATCTCATAAGAGTTATTGAGGATAAGTTAGTTAATATATTTAAAGATTAGAATAGTGCTTGGTTTAGAGTAAACACTACAGAAATGTTAAGTGCAATTATCACTATTAGATACCAAAATTCTGCCCTACTGACCATTCTGGAGAACTGTAATTGGAGTCAGAAACTCCAGATCATAGTTCTGGTTCTTGGACAGTCTCTCTGAGTCTCAATTCTTTGAAAATGAGTTAATTAACTGCAGAAAATAATCTCTAAAGCAGCAGTCACCAACCTTTGGTCCGCAGACCATGGTGGTCTGTGAGGTCTGAAAAGTTGGCGACCATTGCTCTAACGGCCCTTTCCAAATGAAAGATTTCAGAAGTGGACTAGGTAAGAGTTGTAGAAAGAGAAAAGAAGGATAGATGTGGGGACCTTAAGGAAGAACTGATAAGATTTAAGAACTGGAAAAACAATGAATCAACTATGAACATGAAGTTTTGAGCTTTGGATGACTCAAGGCTTAAATAAAAGCCTTCTATATGTTTACACAATAGAAGTACATTTATTGTTTTAACAAATCAGTAAGTACATGAAAGTGAATATTCATGACCTTCTAAATCAAACCCTCAACCAGTACATTTAAAACATGTGAAAACCAAAATCTGTTCTCATGAGATTATGTGAATGCTGTGTTAAAATGAAATCCTATGGATAATTATAATTAGACTAGAGGCCCGGTGCATGAAATTTGTGCATTTGGGGGTGGGGGGCAGAGCAGGTCCCTCAGTAGGGCCTGCACCATCTTGCAGTCTGGGATCCCTCGAGGGATGTCAGACATCCTTAACGCTGTCGCAGAGGCCAGAGGCTCCCGCTACCAGCCACCGCTGCTGCACTCACTAGCCATGAGCCTGGCTTCTGGCTGAGTGGTGCTCCCCCAGTGAAAGCACACTGACCACCAGGGGGCAGCTCCTGCATTAAGCATCTGCTACCTGGTGGTTAGTGCATGTCATAGTGACTGGTTGGTCAACCATTTGGTCTATTTGCATATTAGCCTTTTATTATATAGGATAATCATATTAGCATGATTAATAACATTCATTCTAAAGTATCAAATCATTTTATAAGTAAATGCATATGTCAGTCACTAAAAAACTAATCTCTTCAACTCTTTCAATGTGGGAACAATCTGACCCTAGAGTTACACAACTGCCTGTAGATGTCACAACAGAACCCTTTAACAAAGCATTTTAACCTGTTTCTCTCAGACGGTGACTTCTTCATGAGTTCATCTTCAAAGAGCTAAACTGCAATATTATGGCTCATGCATTTTCAGTATCAAAGCCTACAATAAATGGTGTGTATCCTTAAGCAGTGTGTGTGTGTGTGTGTGTGTGTGTGTGTGTGTATTATTTATTTTTTACAGAGAGCAAGGGAAAGGGATAGAGAGATAGAAACATCAATGAGAGAGAAACATCGATCAGCTGCCTCCTGCACACCCCCCACTGGGGATGTGCCCGCAACCAAAAAACATGCCCCTGACCAAAATGAAACCTGGGACCCCTAAGTCCGCAGGCTGACGCTCTATCCACTGAGCCAAACTGGTCAGGGTCTTAAGCAGTCTTTAGAGAACCATGGTTTCATGAATGTGACATCCAAGAGTATTTTAGATGGTGCTGAGAGATACCATCTCAAAATTCCAACTTACTCCTTTCAAAGACGGATCAGTCCAGCTGACACTCTGATGCACTCTTTTCCACTACATCGTACTGATGCAACATTCTTGGACCAAAAGATAAAGATCACAGTTGTTCATAATATACTTCTCTGTTTCATAGACTGCAAAAAAATCCTTCCAACTTTCTGATGATCCCTCAAGGGCAACATTTCAAATATAATATTCTTCCCTGGACACTGAACAGTATTTCAGTTATAACTGACTGCTTGGTTAACACTTGGGTCAAATCCCAGAACAAAACATTTTTTAAATAAAATTATTTATGAAATGTTGTAGTTTAAGACTATCTACAAACCTATTTAGACATAGCCAAATGGACCAATTTATGACTAGATAACATGAAAAATGTAGTTGATTAGCCTAAAATAGCAACCTAAAAAATTCTGAGTTGTAAGGCAAAGCAAGTGATATGCTACAATACACTGCAGAAAGGAACTGAGACCACTTGGGGAATGAATCAGTCACAGTCATATTTTCCAATATCTTAGTTATTATCCCTTTCTGTTCAGAAACTTAATTTTACCTCTTAGAATTCTCTCTAAGATACAACATTGTGGTTCCTGCCTTTAAAATTAATACATACGGAAGGAATTTCCTTCTTTTCCTAATAAAGAGTTATCATTATGAAAACTGGTCAGAGATATGGTAAAGAGACAGCCATTAATACAGATTAACATAATATAGAATAAATCTGCAACAATGACTACCCAAACTTCATTTCCTTTGAAAAAAAAACAAACAAACAAACAAACAAAAAACCTGCCTGTAATACCTTAGTTTTTGTTCATTTACAAATTTTCCATGAAAGTATAATAAACCATAGGAAACTGTATAACATCCTAGGCAGTAGGCTGTAGCTACCTTTTTAAAAATTAAATAGGACCTGAATCCTGATGCCATTCTCCTCCAATTTTTTCCCATTATCCTCTGGCGGGGAAAAATAAACTTTCCCCTCAATACTTTCAATGACATTCAACTCATCCCTGGCTTTCAAAACTTTACCCAATTTCATTAACTAGCTGCTTACCACCCCCAGCCCCCGATACACACACACATTCATTTTCCCTTTGAACAGTTTGTTTACGGAGTGTCTCTCACTTACAAAATATGTGAAGACATGAATGGGGGAAGACACAGTCTAAACATTTCATTGCACTAAAAACAGAAAGAGGACAAGACATATCTACTAAACAGGCATTGTCAGGTCTCAGTTTTCTCCAAGTCTCACTTGATATTCCATTTTGAAGAGAATGCCATACCTCAGCAACACTATTATGAACTGACTCAAAGTACCACATGGTATCTGGATAGGATCAATTTTCTATAATAATTTACATTTTGAAATTTTCTTGTACAGAAATTAAATTAGGTCAAATCTGCAATCAAGATGGAGGACTAATAGAAAGAGTTCCCCCTAAAAAGTACATATAGAGCCCTAGCCAGTTTGGCTCAGTGGATATAGCATGTTAGGGAGATAACCAATCAATGTGTCTCTCTCACATCAATGTTTCTCTCTCTCCTTCTCTCTCCCTCCCTTTCTCCCTCTCTCCTTCTCTTACTCCCTCCCTATCTCCTTCCCTTCCTCCTTCTTTACCCCCTTCCCTTCCTCCCTCTCTCTCTCCCTTCTTTCTTTCCGCTCTCTATAAAAACTGATGGAAAAATAGCCTCGGTGGAAAAATATCCTTGGTTGAGGATTAACAGAAAATAAAAATTGTTAGCTACCAGCCCTGGCTACATAGCATCCTGTGCACCGAATGGCTGCTGGTCTGATTCCCAGTCAGGGCAGCACATACCCGGGTTGCAGGTTCGATCCCTGGTTTGGGGTGCTATGGGAAGCAACTGATCAATGTTTCTCACATCGATGTTTCTCTCTCTCAAGATCAATTAAAAAAAAAAAGAATCAACCAATGAACGCGTAAGTAAGTAGAACAACAAATAGATGTTCCTCTCTCTCAAATAAATAAGTAAATAAATAAACTAATTTGCAACTAAATGTCAGGTTTAGATCCAGTGGCAAAGAATAGCTGTCATCAACAAATCAACAAACAAAAAGTGCTGGTAAGGATGCAAAGAAAAAGGAACCCTTGGCCGAAACCGGTTTGGCTCAGTGGTAGAATGTCGGTCTGCGGACTGAAAGGTCCCAGGTTTGATTCCGGTCAAGGGCATGTACATTGGTTGTGGGCACATCCCCGGTAGAGGGTGTGCAAGAGGCAGCTGGTCAATGTTTCTCTCTCATCGACGTTTCTAGCTCTCTATCCCTCTCTCCTCCTCTCTGTAAAAAATCAATAAAATATATATATTTTTTTTTAAAAAGAAAGAAAAAGGAACCCTTGTGCCCTGCTGGTGGGAATACAGACTAGTATGAGAACAGTATAGAGTTTCCTCAAAAAACTTGGAGTTTCCCATTTGACCCAGTAATCCCACTTCTAGGAATATATCCCAAGAAACTAGAAAAAAACAATCAGAAAGGACATATGCACCCCTATGTTCATAGCAGCACAATTCACCATAGCTGATTTGGAAACACCTAAGTGCCCATCAGCAGATGAGTGGATTAAAAAACGGTGGTACATCTGCACAATGGAATACTACGCTACTATAAAAATAGAAAAACTTTTTCCATTTGCAACAGCATGGATGGACCTGGAGAGCATTATGCTAAGCAATATAAGTCAGTGGGAGAAAGATAAATATCACATGATCTCACTCATTTGTGGAATATAATAAATAACATAAACTGATGAACCAAAATAGAACCAGATAAAAAAATATTTTAAAATATAATAAAAGTAATCCTGTTATTTGCAGATTCTTAATATTTCCTACAACTTTTGTGATATTATACTATGTTAATATAGTTTTGGTAATATTATTATATTTAAAATCTTTTTTCTTGAAATATTAATTTTTATTACATATAATATTATATTTTAAATTGTTTTCTTTAAATATTTGTGTTTATTATATGTAACAATAAATAAATAAATCCAGTGGCAAAATAAAAAGTTTTTAAATATACAAAGGAGAAGCTCAGAATATTTTTTTAACATAAAGAAAAATGTATTTTATTAAAGAAATGGAGACAAATATAAAATGTCATATGAATCTTACCACAAAATATTTTTTAAAAATTAAAAAATAAAATGCCCTTGCTCATTCCATAGCCTTATGTTACCTGAAGTCCTGAAAAAATATAAACGAAGTCCTAATATAAACAACAGAAGTGAATCAATTATTATAGATTATTAAAATCTATAGTATTATCGATTCAAATATCTTCATTCTGAATCATATATAGATGGTTCACTTTATCTAATGTTAATATATACTTATGTATTTGTCCTAGAACAAAATAAAAACTTAAGAAATTAGTTTCAACTGGTCACCTAGTTTACTATATTACTGCACAAATTAATATCCTGTCTAGTGTATCTGATCGACCTTTGTATAATCACAGGGTTGTACACCTGAAACTAATATATAGCAACTGTAATTAAAAAATAAAAAAATTATTTCAAAAAATCAATGTTAAAAGAAGAAAACAATAATAAAACAAAATGTAAAAATGCCTCTTTAGCCAATGTCACCCTCAATAAAAAGTATTTTCCACCAAGTTTTTTAAAAAAAGCTTTTCTTCATGTACTTAATAAGATATAAATAATTTCCTATTCTGCATGCAATTCACTCTATAATGAGTTAAAGATTTTTTTTTAAAAAAAAGGAAGCTTACACTTGTTTTTGCTTTTGCAAAAAGACCTCTTAAAAAACAGAGAAAATATTAAAATACCTTTAAGCTAAGTCATGATAAAATCATGGTGACCTGCATAGAACAGATCATTCCTTCTAAGTAGGTAACATAAATGATAATGATTGTCTTTAAAAAAAAAAAAAAAAAAAAAAAAGGAAAAATAAAAGAAATTCTATAATCTGATACCCTAATAATTTGATATTCCACCTCCAAAAAAAAAAAAAAAAGAACTCAAATTAAGTCACTATTACCTATAAAAGGTAAGTTAAACAAGAATGACTCAGTCAAGAAATTGAAATGGAGTTACATGCCCACATCCCATAAAAACCTGCTACATACCTTGATTGATACAGCCTTCAGCAAGAGCAAAAAGCTGAGGTGAGCGTTCCTCAAGCAACTGCTGGTGAACGTTCACACACCTCAACGTCCACCACGGCAAGCTCTGGAAAGAGACAGCACCGAGTATGGTGAAATAAAGGGACCCTTCGGGAAAATATCTTTTACATTAACTGAAATTAATTTTTTTTAAGTTTGTGAAACTGACCGTATTCAATAAGCTTCCCAATCCCCTGCTATGTCTTCAGTAATAATGCTCAAATCCACTCCTACATCTTCCACAAGAACATCCCTGTCCTCTGTTCTCTCAAAGCCTGTCTTTTTTAGTCCACTGGGCTTCCTGACATCATTTCGAACTCACCATCTCCTCCACTAAAATGTGTGCTGCAACCACACTGTTTTCTGTCAGCACCAACAGTTCTAGGAGGCCTCCTGCAAGAACATCCTAGGGGGAGCCTGACTGGTATGGTTCAGTGGATTGAGCATGGTTCCATGCAGCAAGAGGTCATTGGTTCGATTCCCAATCAGGGCACATGCCCGGGTTGCAGGCCCCAGTAGGGGGCGTGCAGGAAGCAGCCGATCAATGTTTCTATCTCTCTTTCCTTCTCCCTCCCCCTCTCTCTAAAATCAATAGAGACATATGATAAAAAAGAAGAAGAAAAAAGAACCTCGTGGGGTGTGGGGGTGGACATTTTCCTTCATTTACATTCCCAGCATATACATGTACCACCCTTTGCAAAGACACAGCTGTGATCCTGTATGTCACCCCTAGCTTTCGGTGTTATCCACCATTTACCCAACAAGATGAGAAATCATGTCTTACTCATCTCTGTATCTTCCCCAAAGCAATGTGTTTTGCACAACCTACCAAGTAAGAAACACACTGGATTCATTCAGATATTGTCCAAAACCGGCCACTCCCTTCCACACGTCTGTGAACCTCTCCCATGAAGCCCTGTCCCACTAGTGTGATGCACTCTGGTCTCTCACTTCTGAACTTCTACACTGCTCCTAGAAGTCAGACCACATTGGACAGTTCTTGTTTTTCAAGTGTACAACTCTACCTAGTCCATACATTTTTTGAATGTTAAAGAATGCATTTTAAAAATTGACTTGACTAACTCACAGGCTGAGAACACAGTGGCTTTTCTCTCTTTTCTGATGCTTGTTCTTACTTATTACATCTTTATTTAAAAAAAAAAAAAAAAAACTGGCAATACATAAGCAAACACAGTGAAGAGTGAACATCTCTCTCCTGCTGCCCCAATGCCATCTTTCTTTCTTAGAAAAATCCAAGACAAAGACTCATATTGTTCTACATTTTCCTCTATGAATGTATGGTTGTGTGTACAAGTTCTATTTTTTATAGATTCACTAGAAGCCCAGTGCACAAATTCATGCATGAGTGGGATCCCTTGGACTGGCTGGCAATCAGGGCCTATCTGGGCTGGCGAGCCCATGGGAGGAACTGTGGGGGTTAGCCAGCCTTGGGAGGTTGGCTGTGGGAATGCACTGACCACAGCCAACTGCAGCTCCTGCATTGAGTGTCTGCCTCCTGGTGGTCAGTGCACATCATAGCAACTGGTTGACTGGTCATTTGGTCAACCGGTCCTAATGGTCGTTTAGGCTTTTATATATATATGTATATGTATATATATATATATATATAAAAGCATTAAACATGATCATGCACTAAATCATCTAAATTAAAACTGTTATTTTGAATTATATTGTATAACGCTGTGAAAAATTAATTTTCCTTTTTATAAAAAAGCAGTAAATACTAATGGGAGGTCATGCTTAATTACTAACTTTTACTTGACCTTAACATCTGCATTTGATTAAGAGGTAAAACTGCCTGGTTCTCCTTTTAAACTGCTGTACAGCACAGCAGTTGCAACAATGACACAATCACAAATGAATTTTGACTCTATGACAAATGCTTTCTAATTATTAATGTGGTTTCCTCTGCCATGTAAGGAAAGATAGAATTATCTAATAGAAAGAAGTTTCCCATCATTTTTAATGTAATTCCCTGGGTGTTGCCTCATTCTGTTCCTATCAGTAAAGCTAATGAAGTCAGTGTACACATCAGTTATCTGTCCCTTATCCTCTGTCAGCGATAAGTGAGTCAGGTTTGGCAGCAGAGTCTTTTCCTTGTCTACATATGAGAATTTAGACAGATCCAAAGAGACTGCCTTTGTAAGAAAACATCATACAACATAAGATGCTGAACTCTTAAAAAGCAGATCTAGCCCAGATGGTGTGTGGCTCAGTAGTTGAGCATCGACCTACCAACCAGAAATTCATACGTAGTTTGATTCCCAGTAAGGCACATGCCTTGGTTGCAGGCTAGAATCCCAATGAGACATTGATGTTTCTATCTCTCTCTCCCTCTTTCTTCCTCTCTGAAATAAAAGTGTGTGTGTGTGTGTGTGTGTGTGTGTGCGCGTGTGCGTGTGTGTATGTGTGTGTGTGTATGTATATATATATATATATATATATATATACACACTATATTTGCGCATATATATATATACATATATAGATAGATAGATAGATAGATAGATAGATAGATAGATCAGATCTATAAAACTAATTCTTAACCCAAAATCTTTATATACTAGTATCATAGAAGTGGGAGTGCAAAACAAATAAAGCATAGCTTATGTTCTACTAGAAAATAACAGTGCCTTTTTCTATTTGCTAAGAATTGCTTAATAGAACATTTGAGTCATTAATAAATAAGAGAATCTGAAGCCTTGCTTTAGATGGTTTCTAGATCTTGCCTCCTGATTACAGGGCTTATTACAGAATGTTCTGATGGACAAGTCATGCTAGTCAATACCCTCCTAGAAGGCAGGCGCATTCCTGTACCCACACACTCAATAAATGCTTCCTGGCTTATTCCATCTTATCAACAAGGGAACTGGAATTCAGAGAAATTAACTAGCATAAGGTCACACAGTTGTTAAGTGGCTGAACCAGACAAACTGGTGTGATTTCAAAGCCAGGACTCCTTTCACTCTACATTTACTTATTACTAATACTAGTCTACAAATTTCCCAAGTTAGAGGGCAGGGGAAAATCATCTTTTACAGTTCCACAAAAATAATACTGCAATACACAACTTGATACATTTCCTAGGAGCCAACTTATTCAAAATTAATTTAAAAGATTAAAATTAACTTGGATAAATATGTTGTGTTTTGTAACCTTCTTAGCTTCATTTATTAGTTACTTTTAACATCATGATTTAGAGAGTAATGTATTCAATGCCCCAAGAGAAAAAAAATTTGAATGCTTTGATTGAAAGGCCAGCTTTCAGCACAGAACGATCTTTGTGTTGCATAGCGATGTACAATAAGAAAACAAGGTTAAAAGCTGAAGTCAACGTTAAGCACATGCCAAGAAATTCAGGTAACTTGTCTCTCCAACCCTACCAAGTATAACCATGTGTTCACTTGTTCTACTAGTTGCTGATAGTACATGTATCTTTATTCAAGTGATGCTTAGCACACTTGCTGATCAAAATTTTCCACCAACAAAACTTAAAATTGTCTGATTCACTCATTAATGACCATTAGTCTCACTAGAAAGAAAATTCTGTCATCTGTAGCCTCATCCTTGTTGATACTTTCTTCAAAGCCAAATACCGACTAGTTAGTCTACAGCAGCGGTCACCAACCAGTGGTCCGCGGAGTCTGAACGGTGGACCACTGCTTGTCTGTAGGACCATTGAACTCAGATCAACTGGGGAAATATTCTTTTAATTCAAACTCATGTTGCTAAGAAGACAATGATAAGACCTTATATCTGCTAGGACATGCTGAAACACATCAATCAGAAACATTTCCAGAGCAGCTGGTTCCAAATAAATCTCTGGCTCTCAGGAGATTGTTGACAGAGATGTCACTTCCCTTTTGCCTCTTCTCCGAATAGACTTAAAAGCAAGCCCTCATACGGTACAAACCAAGTCTACATTTTGCCAGAGAAATATTGTGTTTTTTCAATTTTTTCAATTTTTAGAAATTGAGACATTTCACAGAATATTTAGATTTACTATTGGCAATACAGGGTCTGAATCCCCAAGCTGCAATAATCAGAACAGGAGTAAGCAAGGCATAGCCTATGGGCCAAAGCAGCCCACCACCAGCATTTGTACATCCCAGGGAGTCAGAATAGCTTTACATTTTTAAATCATTCCAAAATACAAAAGAAGGATAACATTTTATAACATGAGAGAGAGAGAGAGAGAGAGAGAGAGAGAGAAACAATGTTCAGTTGTCATCCCCAACTGGGGCTGGAAACCACCTAGGTATGTGCCCTGACGGGAATCAAACCTACAACCTTTGGTGTACGGAATAACACTCCAACCAACTAAGCCAGCTACTGAGGCTAAAATTAAAATTTTAGTGAACATAAATAAAACTTTATTGGTACAACATAGTCACACCATTTGTTCACAGTCTCCAGCTGCTTTTACACCACAATGCAAAGCTGAATAAAAATAGAGACTGCAGGCGAAACAGGTTTGGCTCAGTGGTAGAGCGTCGGTCTGCGGACTGGAAGGTCCCAGGTTCGATTCCAGTCAAGGGCATGTACCTTGGTTGCGGGCACATCCCCGGTTGGGGGTGTGCAGGAGGCAGCTGATCGGTGATTCTCTCTCATCAATGTTTCTAACTCTCTATCCCTCTCCCTTCCTCTCTGTAAAAAAATCAATAAAATATATTTTATAAAAAATAAAAATAAAAATAAAATAAAATAGAGACTGCACAAAGCACAGGTGACACTTCCTCTAAACCTCCAAAGACTTTCTTTGTATGTCTTGTGATTTTGTCGCCTCCTACTACTGCCTGTTTAGCTTTCTGAGTCTGAGTGCTTCTTCTCACTAATTTACACATGACTTAAGGAAACCATGTCAGATACTCAACAAATGCTCTACTAAACCCAACCCAAATAATGAAACCAACCCAGGAAATAGTAACTAAGATCCTCCACAGTCAATCGTGCTAAACTCTGCCTATTGCTCATTATCTTACATGAAATTCATAAAAGACTATGAAGCTGTTTTTAAACCTGCATTTCAGATTCAGAGAATGAACATTTATATACATGCACACGTTACATACACCCATACTTACAATCCTATTAAAGTGGCTCAATATAATCTTATTTTATACTAGATGAAAATCATGAGGGGAGAAAGCTTTTGCTTACGTTCATCAGGTTTTAAAATTAAATATCTACAAGGCAACTGAGACAATAAATATGTTAAGATATCGTCAACATCACACCTATAGTCTGATGCTAATCAGCACAAAGTCACACTGGGTATGAACCTCCTGGCTCCTTGTTTTCCCTTACCTGAAGTGCTGTCAGTTTATGTCTTACATTCACTAGGATAATGCGTGCTAATAACAGCAGTATAGGGTTCGAGGTCAGGCTGTAGACTGATTCGCCATCAAGAACGAGCAGACTCAGAACAACTGCATCCAGTCCTTTCACCTAAAAAAAAATTTGTAAGCTAAGAAGATATAATTTAACAACATATTATTAATCTTTGTCTTGTAATTACACATATTTTCCAGTTATTCCAATTCTGAAGCAAAGACATTAATCTATTACATAGTAATTGGCACCGGGCAGAATCATAACATCATAAATGCCCTTAGGGATCTACAAATCGAGCCAGCCCTGACAGAGAGCCACCCATCTGCTGTGCTTCAGAGGAACAGGGAGCTCAAGACAATACTAATACTGAAGAGGCATCATGACTTTATAGATTTACTTACAACAAAATGTCATCTCTGTGAAAAACATCCCTAGTTAAAGTATTTTAAACACATTTCACATATGCTTCATCAGCTGGCAAATGTCATTACAAAGCACAACTGCTCCATAATTTTATTTTGTTTGTTTCTCTTTTTTTATTATTTAAAGTATTACATATATGTTCTTTTTCTTTTCCCCACTGACCTTCCCACCGTCTCCCCTACCCCCTGTCACATGCCCTCATAATTCCTATCAAGCCAACAAGGTCTTACATAGCAAGTGCTGAGCAGGCACACAACAAAGAGAGAGAGAGGGAGAGGGGGAGGGGGAGGAGAAGGGGGAGGGGGAGGAGGAGGGAAGGAGGGAGGGGGGGGGGGAAGAAAAACAATTGTTTTTAAAAAGCTGCAAAAAAGGGATGCCTGTGAAAACTTCACCCCTTGACTGCACAGATTTCCTAAATGTTTTTCAAATGTGAACTGCACAACTGTGACAGCGTCCACAAAACAGACAGCAGGGATGCATAACTGTTAGGAATATGGGCTCTAATCTCAGAGACACAGGATGGTGTCCTTTATCTGCTTCTAATCTGTTTGTAGACAGATAAATTTCTTAACTGAAGCCTCAGTTCCATCAATTATAAAATGAAATAATAGAAACTATACCTCATAGAATTCTTAAGATAAAATTATACTGAGAAGTATAACAGAGGAATAAAGACAACGTGAATGACTCCCACCAAACCACACATAAAGCTCACGGTTATCTCCACTAAGGAAAGAAGGCATTTTTAAAAAATTCAATAATTAAGAAACTATTTTGAAGTTATTTCCAACTGCCTCAATTTTAGAAGTGAGACAACAGATCCAAAAAGTTAAGTGAAGCCCCAAATCACACAGAACTTAGGGTATGAATAAAGAGTATAGTTCAAGTTTTCCAACTCCCAAACCAATGTTTTTCCCACCACACGCTGCCTTCCCCAGGCGGCTCTCTCTCTCTTCCTGCCACTCAGCAAGGTCAGGGCCGTGGAAGGCATTAGGAAGGCCTCAGTGCAGGACCAGGATCACGCCCAGCCTTCGCACTGACACAGGCCATAAATCAGAGGCAGGGGAAATCAATCTGGCTTTGGTGACTAGACTCCATGACCATAAAGTATATTCACAAATATTTGTGCATTGCAAGGGCTAGGAAAGATGAATCAGCTTTATATCACACATGTGAGTGAAATCATATGGTTCTTAACTTTTTCTATATGACTTACTTCCCTTAGCAAATAAGATCTATAAAATTAAAAGAGACAAATGAACAAACAATGACTCAGTAAACTGATGTACACACAACGAATTATAATGGCTTTCAGATTACGGATGCTTTTGTACCTCTTCTCTTTCTACCTCACCACCGAATTACTAACATCTCAGTAACTCCATTCCTTTCATTTGCTATTTCTCATTGAGACACTGGGTAACAGTAATCAGGCCCCTTTCACTGCATAAGCTTTGGGTGCCAAGGAGCCCTTTTTCCACTATGTTCAAGATCTCTGAGGTGGCTGGATAAATCAAAGTTACCACACTTCTTTTGGGAGCATGTCCTATTCACCAAGCCCTAGGCATATGTGCTCAAAAATGCCTGAGGAATTCAAACTGCAAGCTTTTCTGATGATCTACTGATGCAAGTCAATAACATTGTCTTCATATATGGAGAATATTAACAGGGCCCTGGATGGTTTGGCTCAGTGGATAGAGCGTTGGCCTGCGGACCCAAGGGTCCCATGTTCTATTCCTGTCAAAGGCATGTATCTTGGTTGCGGGCACATACCCAGTAGGGAGTGTGCAGGAGGTGGCTGGTCGATGTTTCTCTCTCATCAGCGTTTCTGGCTCTCTATCTCTCTCCCTTCCTCTCTGTAAAAAAAATCAATAAAATATATTTAAAAAAAAAAAAAAAAAAATATATATATATATATATATATATATATATATATATATATATATATATATATATATATATTTCCAGATCTGCCGCTTTGCCAGAAAACACCTTTAAGTAACTGGGAACTTATGCATCTACCAGTATATATGCATAAGTGGTATATGCATACATACTGGTACAGCTGCCTGTGCTGTGAAAACTGAGCAGCTCACAGAGCTCCAGAAAATGGGGCATCTGAAGAGGAGTTTGAGACCAGCAATGACACTTCTGGAAATATGTCAAAACTCTGACTGAGGAACAAGCCTTCTTGGCAGGTTTTGTACAAGCTATAAAATCATGAATTCATTCTTACTAATTGGTAACTCCAGTTTCTAAAAACTAGTCCCTGAAGAATAGATCACATCATAATAACTACATATGATGTTTCCAAGAAGCATACCTCACTGAATTGCTGGAACAAAACAGATGGCAAGAATTCCTGAGGGTGTAAATCAACCGGAGGCCCCGTCCAGTTACTCTGAACGAAGAGTTGCAAACTGCTCACACCAATTAGGAATATCAATTGTTGTCTGCATATAAAAATAAAGAAATAAGTATGAACCACTGTATAAACACCATACTATTTCATTTCAGTTTTAATAAGCAAAATGTAAGATATCAACCAATATTTGAGGTTATCCAAGAATATTACCAAAAAAAATTTCTGGCCCGGCTAGCATGGCTCAGTGGTTGAGCATCAACGGTTCGATTCCCAATCAGGGCACAAGCCCAGGTTGTGAGCTTGATCCCCAGTGGGGGACATGTTTCTAACTCTCTCCCCCTTTCTGGTTCTCTCTAAAATCAATAAAAGTATATTTTTTTAAAAGAAAAAATATGATGTAAAATATTACTTAAAGATGAAATCAATAAAAATATGTTTTGTTTTTTTTTTTGAAGAGCAGCACTAGAGAAAACAGCTGACCAAAGAGCTTGCTTCATTAGAAGTTTGGAAACTTGGGGAAAACAGGTGGTAGCAAGATCTTAAAGCCTTACTATAACCATCACAACCAAAATTCTAAATTCCTAAGGCCAAATGCATATACAGTTTAATTTCAAATTCTTCAAAATGAGGCAACTGAAATCTTTCTTTTCAGCTCTGCATGACAAGCTGGAATTCTGCTCTCCCAGTGATTAACATACATGTGTATGTTTTAATGTGCACCACAAAGCCAGTTTCTATGATACTGGCACATACTTCAGACAGCAAAATAAGAATCAGGACAGCCATTTCAGGAATGTAAATGGTAAATGTAAAGGGTAAACTACCAGTAAACCATAAAGATGAAAAGGAGTGATAGTAATCTTTAAAATGAAATAAAATGCCTAGAGAAACATTCTTTTGTGAACTCCCTTGTGGATACAAATTATGTCTTATTTCTCTTCACAACCTCAACATTTAGTACAGTGGTCTGTTGAAGAAAAAAACAAAGCCTTTACCTAGAAATAATGGTAAAACAAAATTGTATGCATTTTAAAGAAAATTAAAACTTGATGCGGATGTCAACATAATAAAGAAAGAAGTATATTAACAAATTTACAACAGTAAAAATTAGGTTTCACTGCTGTGTAACTATTATACTTAATCCGATAAACTTATATCAACTTTAGTGGAAGAAGGTAAAGCAAGGGTTCCATAATAAATGCATTGTTTTCTCATCTCTAGAAAGCTAAGTCTAAAACATAAGTTATTAAGTATCACTCAGTAACCTAGAAATAACAAAATGAACAGAATATATTTTCAAGTTAAAAGGAAATATGGCCTGAAGTCTTGTTTACAGGTAAAAACTATCAGACCTAAACATTTGGAAGCTCAGTGAATTAGCAGTTACCATCCAACTACATGCCAATTGCATATACAAAACCCTTATATCCTACACCACTTTACTTTTTCATTCTAATGGTCCCCTGGACAGAAGCTCTTACGTACATTGATTATTTGGTACACTATGAGCCCTAAATAAATATAAAGCTGGGTTATTCAATAACTGCTAAAAATCAAAGCTCTATTAAATGTATTAAGATGCACATTCTCTATGAAAACTTCAAATAAAATTCTACCTTTGGGTTTTGTCCAAATCTGGTGAGAAATCCAGGAATGTTAATATCTGCTTCTCTAGGTAGCTGTCAATTTTTTCTTCAGTTATCTCCGTTGAATTAAAAATATTTTGAGTCAATGAATTTAAGAATATGGCCTCATAATTCCCTTCTAGCAGCAATTGTAGGAATGATCCACTCTCTGTAATATAAAAAATTAGATCAATAATTCAAAAGAACAATTTTTTTCATACTGTAAAGGAAAATACTATTTAAGTAAATTCACCATTTTAGTATGCAAAAGAGTACCTATTTAGAATGCTTGCTGTACATTAATCAAAAAGCACTGAACCAATTCCCATCACTCTACAAACATCCCTTCTCCTAGAATTAGCAGTTCATCTATAGTATATGATGAGTAGCAAAGGAGGCGTTAGACCCAGGAAAAATATTCCTCGTTAATAAGTATTCTCACCCTTCTGTGGGGAATTCAAAGAAATTCCTACTAACAATGTAAAAGTTTCCATAGTCAGAGTTCTAAGACATTTCACAGCCTGGCTGCCCCTACACCCCTCTCCCCTACACTCTCTGAAAAAAAGCTGGTTCACTCATGACTCCTCTAGAATCTCATGCACATCCCCTCCTCCATCCTCTTACACTGGTGATTTCTCCTGCTGAGCTCTTCTCCACCTGTCGGTCTTATCCTTTCATCAAAAATCAGCTCAAGTCTTACTTCTTTCCCATGAAACTGTTCCAGACAAGACTTCAGAAACTACCTACCCTGGTGCACCTATTCTGTGTGTCCACACACTGCACACCGCTTCTATACTGTCATCAATGTGGTTTCTCCTCTGGGTCCAGCCTAAATGCCACAGTCAGATGTGCCTCTATCCCACTATTCTGTGTGCCTTTTAATTCTTCAACTCTCGGTTAAATCTGCATTGCTCAGAAGAAATCACAGCTTTTCTGCTCATGAAGCTGTGCAACCTTGAATGCATGACTTAACCAATCCGTAGTGAAATATGCCTTCATCGGCAAACTTAACGTAGCATCTACCTTTCGTGTCTATTATAAAGATCAAACAACTAACCAAAAGAAAACAAACAAACAAAAAGATCAAAAAGACTAAATCCATGTCAGAAAAGTAGCTGATGTTGCCATGGTTATCATTTCCGAACCTGGGCGATGAGAAGTTTGGGGGGAAGACCAGCTCGGAGGATGAGGGACACGCCCACACGTCAAGTAAGCAACAAACCCAGAGCCTTAAAGCAATCAACAAGATTTCGGTAGGAAAAAAAAACAAAACAAGACAAGGAGGGATAAGAACCCAGCCACTGCCACCCCTTCTCCTCACGGCCCGTCCCTGGCGAGGGCGCCTCGCTCACCGGAGCCGGCGACTCCCTGCTGCTCCCACTGCTGCAGCTCAGCCTCCGTGGGGAAGCCCCTCAACACGGCCAGCTCCGGGGCCCACATCGCCCCGGGCATCGCCCCGGCCCGAACCGGTTACCAAACACGGCCACACAGAGTCACAAACTAAAGGGGGAAAGGGAAGGTCCACAGGCGCCGAAGTCTAGCGGCGACAACTCCAGTGGAACCCCATGTGCTGATAACGGCCCGCGGAGGCGGCCATGACAGCCGCGCGGGGCACCCTGGGAAAAACGGACACCCCCCCCCCCCCCGCACCGGCTTCCGCCTAGAAAGCCAACAGGAAGTCCCGGATACTGAGCATGCCCAGTAGGGTTGCCACGCCCCGAGCGGGGAATGGACGGGATTGGAGGGCGTGGCCGGCCTCAGCCCCGCCCCGAGCGGGGAATGGACGGGATTGGAGGGCGCGGCCGGCTTCAGCCCCGCCTCGAGCGGGGAATGGACGGGATTGGAGGGCGCGGCCGACCTCAGCCCCGCCCCGAGCAGGGAATGGACGGGATTGGAGGGCGCGGCCGACCTCAGCCCCGCCCCGAGGGGGCAGCCGCGGGATGCAGGAGTCGTGGGAGGCGTGGCGGCCTCAGGGGCCTCTCCCTGGGGACTGTGGTGTTCTGGTCCAGTTGCCCTTCATTGGAAGGGCTACCGCTTTAATTCCCAAACCTTCTTGTGTCTGAAGGCTCCTCGCTACCTGATGAAAGACGTAGTTCTTTCTGCAAAATGCACGTGGGCCTCGACTACCAACATCCATGGAAGTGAAACCCCTTGGAGGTTAAGCACCCCGGCCGCAGAGAAAAAGTATTCTCTTCATGAATTAAAAGTGTATTTGTTTTGACGTTGCCGCCACATAAATTATGCCCTCATGGGGACGCCTGGCCAGCCGCTGATGCAGGGAAGTTTTGGGAGGATGAACTGAACGCTGCAGAAACCTGCCATCCTGCGTGCCTGCTGCTGCTGAGACAGGGCGCCTTTCATCCTCACAGCGGAACTCCAGGTGGAAAGGCAGCTCCCAGGCTCCGCTGTGGCAGGAGGGACTGTGCCCTTCCTCCCACCCCCGCCTCCGTGGACTTGGGGCCTGCACTGGGATGCCACCGGGAGAAACCTGCAGGGTAAGCCTCACCACACAGGATTCATGGAAGAATTTAGGGCAATGCATCTCCGGAATGATCCCACTCCAAGGAGGAAAGAACAATGATGTTTTTTGTTGTTTTTTTAATTAATCCCCTCCACCTTCTCCCCCACCCCTGCTATCCTGGCGCAGTGATTGAGCTTTGACCTAGAGGTTGCAGGCTCCAACCCTAGTGCTGGGAGTGCAGGAGGCAGCTGATCAAGGATTCTCAGCATTGATGTCTCTCCCCCTCTCCCTTCCTTTCTGAAATATATATATATATAATCTCCATCCAATAGTATCTAACGTGGTGCCATCAACTCGAACTCTCCTTTTGCTCTCTTGTGTCTGGAACAACTTCTAATTTTTTTATTCTCACCCCTCAAGACTCTGGATATGTTTCTTTAGGAAGTGTTCCCTGACCATGTCACCTTAGTGCCCATCATTTACCTGAGGTAGTTTTCCCTCTGTGCTCCCAACAGTACCCTGCAACTAACACCATCAGAGAACTTTCCATACTGCACTGACATTGTACTTTCATGTGTCATTCAACTCTCACCTCCAGGAACCTGTGCGACTATGTATATGGAGTGGACCTTAGAGAACTGGGCTTGTTACTTTCCTTTTTGTAAAATAGTATTCTGAGGACTAACGGTGTAGAGTGGAGAAAATGATTGAAGCTTATTTTAATGACCAAGACCCATAATTGGGGGAAAACACATAAAACAGCAGCTTTTATTCTCCACCCTGATGGGACCCTGACAGACCAAACAATAATAAAGGTTAAAGGATTAATGACTGTTCTTTTGCCTTTTACTACTGATAATTTTATACTTAGATTCTAGCTATCATGCCTGTAGTAAATGACTTTTTATAAATGGATTCTCTTGTCATTCTTGGAGTAGCTCACCACCCACCAGACCTAACACTGTTTCAGAACCTTTGCTTTCCTGGTCACATACCGTTTGTCCTTCCTTTATTATAAGGAGCTCTGTACCTTGTAGTTCCCCTTTTTTCAGAGAGCAACTCACTGTTCAGAGTATGTCTTCTGGTTAGCTCCAGATTCAGGATTCCTATGTGCCACTTTATCCTATCTAATAAAAGAGAAACATGCAAATTGACCATACCTTCGCTTTGCCCACAAGTCCTGCCCACCTGCCAATCAGGAGCAAGTATGCAAATTGACCCAACAATTGCATCAGCAGCCACGGAGCTGGAGCCAGCCAGAGGCTAAAGTTGCCCCAGCAATGGAGAAAGCCAAGTTTCCTGCCCGTCCTGGCCTCTGCTCAAGGCCACTAAGTTTCAATTATACAAGATAAATAAATCCCAAAAAATGGCGGCATCCACGAAGCTGGAGAGCAGGAGGCTTAGCTTTCCCCCAGCAATGGAGGAAGCCAAGCTTCCTGCCTACCCTGGCTCAAGGCTAGTTTTAATTATAGAAGATAAATCCCAGATACCAGGACCTCTGCTTGGGTCACTGGTGGGAGGACATGGCCGGCCTGCAAACCACGACAGGCCCCTGGCCCGGGGCACCCCATGCACCAAGGGAACACTCACCCTGATCCAGGACACCCTTCAGGGCAAACCAGCCGGGCCCACCCATGGACCAGGTCTCTATCCTATCTAATAAAACAGTAATATGAAAATTGACTGTCATTCCAACACAAGATGGCTACCCCCATGTGGACACAAGATGGCCACCACAAGATGGCCAGCAAGGGAGGGCAGTTAGGAGGGACCAGGCCAGCAAGGGAGGGCAGTTGGGGGCAATCAAGCCTGCAGGGGAGGACAGTTTGGGGTGACCAGGCTGGCAGAGGAGGTAAGTTGGGGACAACTGGGCCTTCAGGAGAGAGCAGTTGGGGGCGGGGGAAGGGGTACCAGGCCTGCAGGGGAGGGCAGTTGGGGGGGATCAGGCCTGCGAGGGGAGAGCAGTTGGGAGGAGCAGGCCTGCAATGGAGGGCAGTTGGGGGTGATCAGTCCTTCAAGGGAGGGCAGTTAGGGGTGACCAGGCCTTCAGGGGAGGGCAGTTAGGGGTGACCAGGCCTGCAGGGGAGGGCAGTTAGGGGTGACCAGGCCTGCAGAAGAGGGCAGTTAGTGGCAATCAGGCTGGCATGGGAGTGGTTAGTGGGTGATAAGGCTAACAGGCAGAAGCAGTTAGGGGCAATCAGGAAGGCAGGCAGGTGAGCAGTTGGGAGCCAGCAGTACTAGATTGTGAGAGGGATGTCCCAGATTGGAGAGGGTGCAGGCTGGGCTGAGGGATACACACACCCCTGCATGAATTTCGTGTACCAGGCCTCTAGTTTTATATAAATACTGTCAAAATTTATCACTTTAGCTTTTCCTTTGTGATAATTGGTCTTATAAAAATATTATTTTCTTTCCAATGTTTAGGTCTCAAAGGTGTCCAATTCTTTGTGTCCAAGTATTTCACACACAGCAAACTGTTTTAGAAATAAGACATACTAACACACCTAAGTCTTTATTTATTTGGCTCTAGAAAGAGTTTGCATTAAAATGAGCCTATATGGCAAGTACAAAATGTACTGTAACAGCACCAGAGAGGTACCACCTCTCTGCTCTACAGAGCCTGTGTTTAATGCATACAGGTAACTTCAGTAATAAAACCAGAGTCCAGGAAGAAAAGGAGCCCTTTAGGAAAAAAATCAGTTTAAGGGAGACTTTTCAAATTAACCATTCCTTTCATATACTTAAGTTCAAATAACAAATACATTCACAAGCCCAAATATTGGCATAGAATAAAATCATGTTCATTTATTTTTCTGCAATTAGAAGGCATAAAATTAAATATGTTGAATGTAATAAATTCATCCATACAAGTGCAAGTGTCCAACTATAACACATTTTAATGGCAGATTTATAATTTAAAAAATGTACCAGTAAATCAAAAAGGAGTATGTCAATTAACTTTTATTGAAGTGTATGTACGTAGGTCTTCAGAAATCAAATATGAGCATGAAGATATGGCCAAACATAAAATCTATCAAATTCAGTGAAAAGTTGCTGACTTCAAATAGTAGTTGTAAGAATGACCAATATATATTCTTTGTTAACAATCTCTCACTCTACAGTAAAAAAAAAAATAAAATAAACATTCAGTAAACATTCTTTCCTAAGGTAGTTTCCCTTATATATCAGTGATTTATCCATTTCTTTGTATACACAAATTTGTTCAACATACCAATCAGTGGTTCTCACAATTGAAAAATAAAAGCACAAAAAAGTTTACACTCTTGTACAGGTAAATAAAAGATCACCTTGAATTAAACTGGATCTCCTTAAGGGCATAGTATAGTTTCAGTTTCATTACCTATTACATAATTAGTTTCTTACATACAAATATTGACATATTTGGCTTGTGCTTCAAAGCCTTTGTGTCTATGAAGTCCATGTCAATGCAGCTCATAATTTGAAGTCACTGGGGAGTTCTTTACTGCTGCTGGGTTTGACCTGATCGTGCATGAGTGTCCCCTCAGCACCTGCTGTGGCACTGCACATTTCTGAGGCATCTTCAACATCAGGGTCCAAGCCGTCCGGACAGGGAAGTTTTAGCAGCTCTTCCCGTAGCTGAGCAGTGTGACGCTACACAGGGAAATGAGTGATGTCAGAAGTGCAACCCAAGGAATTCTAACACAGTATCATTTGAGGGAAGAGTTAGGTTTAAAACGAAATCCAAAGCACAGGCCAACAAGTACTTATTGTGCATTTTTCTTATGCTACTGTCACAGAGCGAGAACAAAATTGGCAAAACATCTCAGAGTGATTGATGTTGAAGAGCCCTGAGTAGCATGGTAGAATGCAAGTTACATGGCAAAAGGTTAGCGAGAGGGTAGGGTTTTACAATGGAAGCCAGAAGTATTTATTGCTCTAGTTTGATAAAAAGAGAAACAGTTCTATAATAATGGGCAAAATAAAACTAGCTTGGGGAAAGCAAATGTTAAAGAGGAAAATAATTTTCTTTCTAGAAGTTTTTAAAATAGAAATCTTAAAGTTTGAACAGAAGGATCCACTAGAGATGGAGAAAAATTGAAGATAGGAAGAGGGAAGATAATTGGTAGAGGATGAAAGAAACGGGGGGAATAAGAACAAATATTATGAGGCTGGAGAAAAAAATCTCCAAAACCACCCTATTTTACATGTCCACTTGAATGTCCAGGTTGAAAACAATTGCTCACCTCCCCCAAAACAGGCCTGTATAACAGATGCCTCCACCAATTAGCTGTTGGAGGTTCCACCGCTACCATCTCCCTCATTACTCCAAGTAATAAAATTCTAGAAGGTAAATAAATGGCCTAAGGAGAAGCTAAAGGAATAAAAGATTCATTTACAGAATACATTTTGTTGTCATCACCTTCAAAAGCCTGGATAAAAAACAGATCCTGTACCTATTTTTTTTATTTTAGGAACTGTTGATTCATTGTGGAAACTAACCTAACTGTTTAATAGACTTCTGGGTAGCAATTTAGGCCTCTGAACTAAAACTTTACATTTCTTTGATTCCCTCCCATCCTTTACCATCAGGTAGCCATGGTTCTGTCAATGAATATACAACTCCTCTTTAAAAGCCATCCACAGGGCTCCTGCTCGGAGGCTTACTCACCTTGAGAGCTGCTGCATGGTGAGACATAGTTCTGCCTACCCGCTTATCACTGCTGTACTGCTGGATGTCGGCAATCCACTCCTCACACTGGGCCATGATCTCAACTCTTTTCAAGTAAAAATGTTTGTGTATAACCTTAAAAATAAAACAAGCAAGGGAAAAAGATGTGTTCCGGTCAGAAATGAAAAGACAAAAGTATGTAGCATTGCAAAGGAATGAAATTTAAAAGACAATGCAATTTTTCCTCTGCATAAAACTCAATTTAGTGAACTCTACATTAGGTTTATGACATCACATGATATAGGAAAAATTTCCCAGTTCTATAGCAGAAAATAATGCCTAATCCCAAACAGATTCAAATAGTTAAATCCTATCCAGAGAGAATAAGGCATAGATAATACAATGCAATATCTTCAGAAGGTGAATGCAAATGAACAAATGACCAGGAGAAAAGAATTAGAAAACTGTCAAAATGTAGTCAGATGTCTTTTAGGAAGTAGGTGGTTTTAAAATTCATTAATACTGATTTTTTTATTAGTAACTATAAAAAATTTTAGTATATTGTAAATACTGCAAATACAAAGGCAAGTACACTCCTAATAAACTATATTCCATAATGTCTTTAATAAAGTATTCCATTAATTTTATTGAACATACCTCTTTAAAGCATGGTGAGGGGTTTCTGATTTGTTCTAGCATTGCCCACTTAACTGTTGCCTGTCGAATGTTTCCGTCATATTCTCGAGAACTCTGTGTGCCACTGGGAGTCCCTCTAGACCGTTCATATCCTGGTTCATTAAAATAAGGCTCAGCTACTAATATAAGAGACTGAACAGACACCAACACCTGAACAAGAAAGAAATTAAAAATACTTATAATGGGAAATTTTAACTAACAGTAAACTAATATCCACTTTATCAACCAGGATTTTCTTTTACATATTATTATCAGCATAAAATTAATCTTAATAATTATAAAACTGAACTACTTTTATTATTAAAGCAAAATTAAAATGGGTAAAATCTTGAGCATAAAGCATGCAAGAGGCAACCCATTGATGTGTCTCTATCACATTGATGTTGCTCTCTCTGTCTCTCCCCCTCCCTTGCACTCTCTCTAAATATCAATATAAGAAAATATCCTCGGGTGAGGATTAACAAAAAATGAAGAAATAGTATTTATCATAGTTACATGTGGACAAAGAGTTTTCTTAGAATATGAATTCAAAATGATTTGGTAATTAACAGAAAACGTCTTCTACATACCATAGTATGTTATTACATACTAGAGGATTGGCGTACAGAATTCATATACTAGGGGGGAGGAGGGTCTTCAGCCAGACCTGCACCCTCTCCGTCCGAAGCCCTCGGGGGAATGTGTGACCGACGGCTTACGCCCGCTCCCCATGGACATCCTTAGTGCTGCCATGGAGGCGGGAGAGGCTCCCCCGACTGCCGCTGCTCTCCCCAGCCATAAGCTTCTGGGTGAGTGGAACTCCCCCTGTGGGAGCTCACTGACCACCAGGGGGCAGCTCCTGCATTGAGCATCTTCCCCCTGGTAGTCAGTGCACATCACAGTGCCAGGTCATTCGTTGTTTGGTAAATTTGCATATTAGCCTTTATTATATAGGCTGGCTATATTATTGCATATCCTTTATTATATAGGCTGGCTATATTTAACTTAATAAACAATGTATTTCATTCCATACTGTATGTTCACTGATTCTTAGTCAATTCTTTGATATTTTTATAATGTCAAGAGCTAGACTTTATTTTTTTTTAATGTGAAAATTATATGATTCAAATTTTATTGTCCATAATTAATATTTTATGGGTAAAAAGCCATGATCTTTTTTTTAATGCATCACGTATGGCTATTTTTACATGAGAAGAGTGGACTTGTGTAGTTGCTACAGAAAATACCTGGCCTATCACCTCTAAAGTATTTGAAGAGCTAGACTTTAATAGGGTAAATTTACTGTCCTTCTATTTAATTTCATATTAGCATTCACAAAATTATAAGAAATTCTCATTGTAATCTGTTTAAGAACTGACTAAGTAAAAAACTCTTTGTTGCCGAGATCGGTGTGGCTCAGTGGATAGAGCGTCGGCTTGGGGACTGAAGGGTCCCGGGTTCGATTCCGGTCAAGGGCATGTGCGTTGGTTGCGGGCACATCCCCAGTAGGGGGTGTGCAAGAGGCAGCTGATCGATTACTCTCTCTCACTGATGTTTCTATCTCTCTCCCTTCTTCTTTGTACAAAATCAACAAAATATATTTAAAAAAAAAAAAAACTATCTTTGTCAAAACAAAAAATTTAACCATTTATGGTCTTTTACCAGACCACTCAACTAGTCAGCATTCTTGTCTCCTACCGTTTTATGTATTCATTTGGTCCCCATAGTCCCACCATTATCCATTCTGTTAATTTATTCTTACCTTTAGAATATCCACTTTGCCAAATTCCTCCTCCTATCCCACTCCCATTAGGAATTTTAACTTAAATTTCTTTTATTTTCATGCAATGTTTTGTCAAGGATTTAATTCTTTGACTTGATACAATATATTAAAAATTTTATATATATTTCAAACACAGGAAAGTACAAAAACATACAATCCAAAATATTAACTTGCAATAAAAGTGATAAAATGTGAAATAACAACAACATGTTTGGAGTTAGGAAAAGAAACAATCAAAATTAGTAAAATGCATTAAATCTTTCAAAATAGTCTTTTAAGTCTCTCTGGAAAATTATGCAATAGAATAGGATTGTGATCAGTGGCTAATTTTAAGAATTTTCCATTTCAAGAAAAATAGTATTATATATTTAATATTTATAACCATTCTTAAATGGTTGATGATCTGAACCATTAAATATGTTTAACTCCTCTTAAATATGACATCTTTATTAACATCCAATAGGAACAAACCTCTCACAAGAAATTATATACATTAGTAGAGGCCTGGTGCATGAAATGGTGCACAGGTGGGGTTCCGCAGCCTGGCTAGCAATGGGGGCCAATTGGGGCAGGCCAGCTGGGAGGAGGGGCTGTGGAAGGTTAGCCAGCCAGGAGGGACCACAGGAGGTTGGCCGTCCACGGGAGATTGGCTGTGGGAGTGCACTGACCACGACAGGGAAGCTCCTGCATTGAGCATCGGCCCCCTGGTGGTCAGTGCTTGTGATAGCTAATGGCTGGTCATCTGGTCATAATGGTCACTTAGGCTTTTTATATAATATATATATTAAAAACCAGTTACATTATCAATATCAAAATTTGGTGCTACTGATAAAATGTAATTATTGGTGGCAATTCTAATGAATAATGTGACTTTCAATTTTAAATTATGCAAATAGTAACGACAATTACTAGGTTATAGCTAGATATAAGACCTATGGCATAAGACTAAAATATGTGATATTTTAATTAAATAAATGTTATTCTTTTAAGAACCTCATCCCTAAGAAACTAATTCTAATAATGACTATCACTGTTCAAAGTATTTTGGGGGATTTTTCAATATGCTTTTATTGATTTTTAGAGAGAGAAATAGAAACATCGATCAGCTGCCTCCTGCATGCCCCCTACTGGGGTATGTGCCTGATCAGGACTCAAACCCCTAATTCTTGGTGCATGGGTCGATGCTCAACCATTAAGCAACACCAGCCAGGCTTGGGAATCGTTTTAATTATATACAGCCTTCAAATACTTTTGTGGAAGATTCCCAGGCTGGCAAAAGTACCATTATCCTTTCTGTGCATGATAAATGAAAGGGTAAAACATCCTTGGGTCTCAAACTCTAACTAAAAAAAAGTCAAGTTTTCCTGAGACTCTGTAGCCTGCTTCTTCTTTCTTTCTTTCTTAGGGTGTTTTTTTTGTTTTGTTTTTCCTGAAATCAATAAAAATGTATGTTTTTAAATGGTTCCAATTCACATGTAAGTCTAATTTACTTAATTAAAGATAGGATACCTCCGAGTTTCCTTTCATAGTAAAACTCATAAGTTTAGTTTATGTTGTCAAGAGTAATGGGCATATAGAAAAAATATTTGAAAGTGTTGGAGTTTTTTTTTAAATAGAACCAACATAATTATTTTAAAAATGAAATAGTAGTTACTTAGAGAAATATTCTTTTAAGTTCCTTAATTACTTTGTATGAATTACATAACTTTTTTTTCTTGGTTTCCATAATGGCACAAAAAAAAAATAATAATAATAGTTTTCTTTATTTCATATGTGACAGGTCTTTATAGAGTCAAAAATAAGTGACAGCCTAAAATAAATTTTATATCTTCTTTAAACTATTTCAAAATGTAGGAAAAGAATCCTCTCAGGGTAGGTCAACTTCAGTAGGTTTACCTGAGGATAATTTATGATGGTCTTTTTAAAAATAAACAGTAAACTTAATATGTGAATTTAAACTATGATGTAGCAACAATTTGTTTGTTTCTTTAATAAACAAGTAATAAAGTTAATTCATGTTAATTTGCTTATTTTTTCATTTCTTTGCTAGGATCCAGAACTATTAAGATATCAGCAAGAAACATTAGATGTGATGTTAAATAACACTTTATTTTCTGTGCTCAAATGTGTGAAAACTAACTTATAAAATGAAACAGTACTTCTGAGCCTCAAATGAATCCCATTACTAACTAGATTGCAGAAGAATTATATCCTAGAAATATGTAATACCAGGAATTTATTGTAGTGACTGGGATATGGGATAATCTGTCTTACCTGTTGCATCATAGTGTACATTAAAGGTAACTTAGGGAATTTTTAAAAGGCAATTTTGACAAAATGTAATTTCTGTCTGTCTGATTTTGATTCTAAACTCCAAATGAGATGCACCAACTGCTCACCTATTAGCTATTTAATAGTGATTTCCTATAAATCTATCTCTTTGTTTGCTTCATTATTTATTCTCAGCCACTAAAATAATTTTTTCAAATATAAGTAGCTCTACATTTTCTAAGTGAAACTGTCAGAGAAATTTGTTTACTTGCAAAAAGCTTGAGGTCTGAGGATTCCACTTCTCTTCTGGTCTTCCATGCCATGTATTTAATATGCTTAAACAAACCTGAGGAATAAAGAGAAAAGCATAAACAGAACTGAAAAAAGTGCTTTTTAAAAGCAAACTGTCACAACTAAGAGTAAAAGTGAAATGCTAATATGTCAAAGTATCTCAATTTTATGTCCCCAATCTAAACCCTAAGAGTTAGTCTGTTAAAACAAATTAACATCTTCAGATGTGATAGCAATAACGAAAAATGCGTCAATAACTACTATACAATTAACATTTATAAATAAAAAAATAACTTTTCCAAATAAAAATCAGTGAGGAAAAGTGATACTATTTTTCATTTTTAAAAATCTTTTTCAAATTTTATAAATTTTGAAATTTGGGCATAACTGAATAGATTCTGATTTCATATTTGCCTCTGCATTCAATTTGTTGCAATATGTTGTTTTGGTTGAAGTATATGGGTAAAATCTGGCCTCACATGACCATCAATTTGGAAAGGGTAGGATCTCAGAGATACCATGAAAAGGTCTTGAGGATCAAACTTTAAGACATATTATACACTTGTTCACTCACATAGCAAGAATGAACTCAAATTATTTGCCTATAACAGTTCAACATAAAGCAATACATGGATTTTGCAATATTGCTTTCAGAGCATTAAAAGAAGGACTGCTTTTGGGGAAAACAAAACCAAGGACACTTTATCTATTCTTATAAAATAATTGAAAAGCAGAGTAGTCCACTTCTTAATAAATTCAATTAACAGGTAATTTCATGAATAATTTTAAAAGACTTTGTGTTGTTATTTAAAGTACTAAAAGCCTGATGCACAAAAATTTGTGCAAGAGCAGGCCTTCCTTCCCACTGCCGGCACCGGCACCAGCTTTCCTCTGGCACCCGGGACCCAGGCTGCTTCCCTGCTCCAGCCGTAGGCACCCAGGGCTGGCTTCCCTCGGGCCCGGCTTTGTTAGGAGGGATGTCCGGAATGAAGTCTGGAAGATGTTCAGTCTAATTAGCATATTACCCTTTTGTTATTATAGATTGTCAGATATACCATCCCATTTGATATCAAAAGCATCCCTGTGACTACCAATGGCAGGTATTCTTATCTCTATAGATCCTGAACCCAAGTAAATGTTTAGTGACCCGAGAATAAATGTTACCAGTATGTAATAGAACAAAAACTATATAATTCAGGATACTGGACCCTAAAGTCCTTACCCTACCCTCTTCTATATAACAGTAAGTCTCGAGAAAGTAATTTCTTAAATAAATTTCAACATTTTACACTAAAACTCTTTTCATGTTCCTCTCTCTCTCTCTCTCTCTCTCTCTCTCTCTCTCGCTCTCGCTCTCGCTCTCAAAGTCAGCCTTGCTATTTCCTCTTCTTTGCTTAGTTATAAAGGACCTGCTTTGCCAAAACCGGTTTGGCTCATTGGATAGAGCGTCAGTCTGCGGGCTAAAAGGTTCCTTGGTTGAGGGCACATCCCCAGTAGGGGGTGTGCAAGAGGCAGCTGATTGATGATTCTCACTCATCGGTGTTTCTAACTCTCTGTCCCTCTCTCTTCCTCTCTGTAAAAAAATCAATAAAATGTATTTAAAAATAACAGAAACATTCAGTTTTTAAATAAATAAATAAAAGGACCTGCTTTGCTTTCCCAAAGAAAGTAGGTCTATCTGTAGTCAAATCTCCTGAAATAAATCCAAAAAACAAATTCCAGTTTTATGACATGAGCTTATGATGAAGACAATATGATACTTGCAAGCCCAGTCTGAGGCAGGCCGGGCCTTTGAAAATAGAAAGGCAAAACCAAGGGAAAACTTGAGTCATCTTTCATATACCAATCAACCTCTAGCTGTTGCTATTCTCACAGTATCAAAATAGAGTCTGCATGTGAAGTCTATAAATTTTTTCTGACCTTCTAATGATTTTCAAACATTAAATACTCTCAGCATAGAATTTACTGTTGAAATTTCATCCAACTGTCCAAAATTACTTTAAAAAGTGATGGTTGTTCTTTTGAGTAAAATTTTAGAAGGTTTATGAAATAATTTTTATTAAACTCATTTGTCAACTTTTGGGTGGTGGTGGTGATAGGAATGCATCTTACCATTTATAAGAAAATATAAATCATTTTAACATAAAGTTCACAGTTATTTCTACCACAGGAAAAAAAACTGGATAGTTATGATAGCAAGAGAAAGTTATTATTTGCAAAAAAAGGAACATAGATGTTTGCCATTCATCTAGCTTCAGGCACTTGTGAAAAGATAACTGGAACTGGAGAGAGGGAAAGTAAAAAAAAGCGAGAGGCAAAGACAGACATCTGGCTACGATCTCCAGATGTGAGGAAGCTCTCGATTGGCCCAGGAACATGTTAAAGAAGTTAGTACTTCAGTAACCTAAGACGGTACTTGCTTCTTAATACTGTGTGTCTGCCCTTTTCGGTTCCTTCTCCCTCATTCCTTAAGCTAATCTTTGCACACAGGGAGAGAAGCCTGAAGAAAGCTATGTACTATGAAAATATAACCAAAATGAAATTTTTGTTCAAATTACAAAGAAACTTTGGTCACAACACTTTGGCACTAGAAACAAGAGTGTAAGTATATTACCTTGCCATCATTATAAAGGTTTGGATTGAATCGCACGCTATGGCCACCAGTTGTTTCTAGATTCACAAGAGGGGGTGAACTGGGATAATCTTGAGGAAAATATACATCAAACTCAAAGCAGCCATTTGCGTAAGGAGTGTCCGCTGGACCAGTTATTAGAACCTAGTATGCATATACAAACACACAAAAGTCTGTTACTATTCAACACTGATATGTAGGAAAACATAATCCAGCAGAAAATAATAACCTTCTGACATTGTACATTTACATCTCCACTCGAATGTGTAAAAATAAATACAAGGACATGGTTTTAAATTAAGAACAAATAATTTGGTTTTGATAAAAATGGACTGTTAAAAGATAAGTCTTTATTGGCAGCAGGAAAGCTTACCTTAAACATCAAATACCTTTTAAATTAAGTTACTTTTTTTTCTGAGAGCTTTCCTTCATAATAGTCTCTACAGCATTTTCAATAAGTTGAGATTCTAAGTACATTCATTATCATATCTCAAAGTTATGAAGCTAATTTTTTGTTTTAATCTTTAGATAAGTTAATTTCTAAAAAATAACTTACTTTTAATATTTTCCTCTGGGAGGAGACAAGTAGATAACAGAAATAAAGGTTCTCATGTGACAACTTGTGACAAAAAGGTTTTGAGAGAATGGTAGGTATTTCCCTTAGGATTTCTGGTAGTCCAAAAAATAGCAAATAACCCAACAGTGAGTGTCAGAATTATTTAACAAATTTTGTTTGAGCCACTCAACAGTTCTGTATTGTGCAATGCCTGAGCAGCAAAGCCTCTGTTTCTGAAAAGCTGCCTATAGAGGTAAGTGGCACTAGTCTCCATCTGTGATAACTCTGATCTTTGCTTTGGGACTCCAATTTGGGATCCTTTATATTAGGTATAGCTTACTGCTTAACAAAGTCACAGGTTTGAATTTATGTGATCTATTCAGTGATAACATAATTCCCTAGGTAATCATCCAATAATCGGTTCTATTGTTTTTAACAGGAAACAAGTAAGAGTGTGGCCATATAGGCAAGGTCTATGAAATTTCTATTAAAAATATATCCAATGGAACAAAACAAAAGAGCAAGCAAACAAAAGAACTTCTGCATATCAATGGGTCAATAGTTTCAGCAGAGTTATCTAAGGAAGACAGAATATTTAACCTATGAATTAAATCATAAATGTAAAGAAAGCACCACCCCACGTACTAACTTTTAAATCGTAAGAGCTAAAGCATAAAGGTGCAAGTTATTTATTATTGTACGACCATTACTAATTTCATAGATCTTATTGATCTGTAAATACATAATTTCCTAAAAAATAAAAGAAAAAATAATTTTGAAGTCTGATAGCAGTATGAACGTGAGAGAAGTATATTGGATGACAAGGTAGAAATTCTATAACTTTTTTTTCTACTGGTCAGCATTAAATCCTTTGATACTATGCTCAACAAAGGTATTTTAGTATTTTCTTCTAAATCTTTATTTTAAACAGCAGCCTCATCCACATACTCTGAACTAACATTAGGAAAGAACTCCTTTCACTGACTCCAAAATGGTCAACAGAATTTTAAATCCTCAGTATTTCTAGTGCTTTGTTTGAATATTTTAATAGTCAGGGAAATATGGAAAAAGTTGCTTTATCTACCTTCATGATGTCAAGTCGCTCCTCATCACAGCGCACAAACACACTAGATGATGACGAAAGAGGCAGTGAGGTGGAAAGGGTCACAGCTTCCTGAGCAAGGCGGCGAGCTCTGGCAGCACTGTTTGCATCGTTTGCATTTTTCACCTGAGACATGTAGTGGTAATTTACTTTAAAACCCAACTTCCCATCTTCGTCTTCAGAAACCATCTCAAATGTATCTAAAAAAAAAACTAGAAATTAGAAACACTGGGGAAAAAAAGAACCAGCATAGAGATGGTTGTTTTAATGACAAAAATCACAAATAAATCACTAGCCCTTCTTTCCACTCAAAATGCAGAGGAAAGCAATGTGGAAGAATAGTAAACTATAAACATTAAGGTAACACCTACTACTTTCATGGATGAATCTATAATGGAAGAAAAAACATGATTCTTAATCTGCAGTGTGGACATATTGGTAGATTATATCAAGTAGCTGACAATGCAAAGTACTAATTCATTCTTAAATGAGTGGCATAAAATACTTTTGATAAAATAATTCAGAATAAGAAATGTCAAAAAGTATTCTGATTGTATTTCTTTTTTAAAAAAATTAAAAATGGAAAAAGTCTTTATTTCTCCTGATCTCAAAAATCAAACATTCCAGGCTGAAGTTTACTCGTGTATTACTTCTGAAATTTAAATTAATAGAATAAAAAAAGATTATTAATATTATAAATATTATTTTCTAAGTACTTTGACAAAGCGATAAGCTTTGATCTTGTGTTTATATAATTCTAAATATATTTTTAAAAATTAATATTATATAATAATTAGTATTATATCAATCTTACCAAGAATTCAGTACAAGTTTCTAGGTAAGGTGTTTGCGTTAAATGATAAATTGGAAAATACATTTGCCTTCCAAGAGCTTATATTCGTGCCTTTGTCCAGGCCAAGATATACAGAAATAGAGGTAAAGAAAGAATATAACTTTCTGCTTATTTGTTAGATATCTGGATTTTGTTTTTTCTATGTTTCTATTGAATCATGATTTCCAAATATAACTAGACCTCTGAATTCCAAGAGATAAAAAAGATACAATTTGCCAAAACCAGTTTGGCTCAGTGGATAGAGCATCGGCCTGCAGACTGAAAGGTCCCAGGTTCAATTCTGATCAAGGGCATATACCTTGGTTGCGGGCACATCCTTGGTAAGGGGTGTGCAGGAGGCAGCTGGTCAATGTTTCTAGCTCTCTATCCCTCTCTGTTTAAAAAATAAAAAAAAATTAAAAAAAATAAAATAAAATATATATATATATTTTTTTAAAAGATACAATTGTGTGTGTGTGTGGAGAGAGAGGAAATATGAATAATTCGTTGTACAAGCAAGTTTTAAAATCTTTAATTTACCAGAACACATTTCAATAGCACCATTAAAAAATATGAAATTAGCCGAAACCGGTTTGGCTCAGTGGATAGAATGTCAACCTGCAGACTGAAAGGTCCCAGGTTCGATTCTGGCCAAAGGCATGTACCTTGGCTACAGGCACATCCCCAGTAGAGGGTGTGCAAGAGGCAGCTGATCGATGATTCTCTCTCATCAATGTTTCTAACTCTCTATCCCTCTCTCTTCCTCTCTGTAAAAAAATCAATAAAATATATTTTTAAAAATAAAATAAAATAAAAATAAAAAATATCAAATGAAATCTAAAGAAATGAATATTAAATTTCAACTTACCAAACTGTAATCTCTTCATAACAGCCACATATTTTTCTTCAAGTGATTTCAATACTGATAAAGGTTTAGGTTTCATTGCCACCTTCTTTGAATATTCACCTAGTTTCTTTTCTGTTAATTTTAGAAGATTAAAACAAAAAAATTATTAACTTCCAGAGTTCAAATTTTTAATTCTAAAAAATTACCAAATTCTTGACAATCGTCTTCCTACTGAATGATTTTAAAAATTAAAAAAAAATCTTTCGATTTCATAACATAATTAATAGGGCTAAAAATCTCACCAATTTTAAAGCGTAAATTCGTGAAATGGTAATTAGGTTTCATCCATTTAGGCAAAACAGCAGAAGTGATATAGATAATTCAGAGTCATTTATATCTTCTGTTGCTATTACATGAAAATGCCAATGCTAAGTTCTGACAGTATTAATATACTATTTTCTATCTCATACAATGGTATTTTTCCATTTCATGACTTTTAATGAGAAAAAATGTATGATGCATGCTCAGGCTATAAAATTTAGTGTTACCGTGTTCCCCGAAAATAAGACATCCTCCCAAAATAAGACCTACTTACAGGTTTCCTTCTGAGTGAAATATAAGGCATCCCCCCAAAAATAAGGACCCCTAGTCTCTGTCTCAGAATGCTATTGCTAAACATGAGAGATTTGGTCCACTGATTCTGAAAGAAATGGAGTCACAAGAAATTCACCAGGAAATTCAGGAACTAGATTGTTATGATGGTGTTCCAGAAGATGATGACATGATTGTCATTGAATAAATGAGTAAATTCTTGATACTGTAGGATTCACAGTTTGTCTGGTTTGTGTTGACAACTACCATACTACCGTACCGTATACAGGTAATAAATTTCCTTTATTTTCATTTAACAATAAATGTGTACTGTATTCTTCTTCATGGAAAAATAAGACATCCCCTGAAAATAAGACCTAGCGCATCTTTGGGAGCAAAAATTAATATAAGACACTGTCTTATTTTCGGGGAAACAGGGTAGCAATCATACATAGTAGATAAATATTTAGAGATTACTCATAATTAACTTAAAAATATGACATAGAAAAATCATTGTAGGTAAATGAACACCATTAGCATAGAGGAAAGATAGAGTGTTTTCACTGAGTAATGGAGCAGCAGGAAAGAAGCAGAGCTGTACCCTGGTTTGCTTGTCGTAAACTGGTCGTGGCTGCATAAACGATCTCTGCAGTCCTTTGGATATCTGGTACCAAAAGAGTAAGTCCTTCTGGTTCTTGATCAGATGCATCTGGTTTTACTCCTGTTTTAGCATTTTCCCTTTTAGATCTAAAGAAATTTTTTAATTTGGAAAAAAATGAAGGAACATTAAGATTTTAGGATTGAAAAATAAATATCTCCATAAGTCAACAAAAGTAGTTAAAAATCAAAATGATAGTGTACATTTCATCTGATATACACATGATATATATCAGAGGTAGTTTAAATTAGATTTATTATTGCTTCTGATGCGATAATGCTTAGCTAGCATAATAAAGTGCTGGCTAGATTTTCCCTCCAAATGTAAAAACAAACAAGAGATAAACATTGTAGAAATGTTATACTGTAAAAAGACCCAGATACCTTATGTATCTTTGAATCCACAATTTTAAAATCATACTTTTAATAACTGTAAATTCTAGAAATAGAAAAATCACATCTATATATAAAAGTCATAGGTATCTTTCCTGTCTTCTAAGATTTAGGAACCAAAGAACTACATATACTTTTAAATTTCACTCTTTCTATATTTCACTCAGAGTATATTCATATCCCAGGTAAGGGGGTAGTCCATAGTAAAGTACAGGTTCACTATTAATGTATCTTAACACAGTGTGCTTCTAAATACTGAAACTTTAAATATAAACACCAAGTTCTAGCGCATAATCATCTAAAATATAATCCTCTTATTCCCTATTCAGGGTCTAAAGAGTAACCAACCTTCTATCAAATTGTGTATCATAATAAGATTTGTTACAGCAAGGTTTCAGTGTATGCAGAAGGCATATAAAATTTTTCTAGATGTATGCAGTAGTATTTACTACAAGATTCACTGGAAATACTAAATATCAATTGCCTTTTTCCTACTTCAATTATCAGCATGTTATTCTCACAATAAACATCATTCCACTACTGCTTAGATACTAAAAATATAGATATTTGCTAATTCATTATTAAATAATTTTAAACAAATGAAAATCACATGTTTAAAGTATTTCTGCTAAGATCTGATCTAAACTATACATCAGTTATTTATCTAGTTGCATACCTACCTACAAAAGGACTTAACTATTACATTAGTATTTCACAAAGTGGGCATGGAGCCTTAGAGAACTATGAAAGACTAACAGAAAGTAGAAGAGTCCTTAACAAAATAATTATTGTTACCTATGTACAAATGAATTGTTCTTTATCACAAAGACAAAAACCTGCTCAGAAAAGAAGAGGGAAATTAAGAGCCCCTCAGTGCGCAGCAAGCGTAGGAGGATACATTATGTGTGTATTTGGAATGGGCTCCGAAGATGGTTTTTTTAACTATAAAATATATACTACCTCACCTGACAAGGTGATTTAAGTGAAGAGAGATACTATGTCACTAGGTTAATACCTTTTCTCCTAGGCTCTCTTAACTTCCCTGACTCCTTATAAGAAGTCAGAGAGAACACATGGCCGACTTTCCTTTGTCACTCAGGAACCACTTGATAGATCTCACACTGTATACCATTTTAGTCATCAACTTCTGTATGTGTAGGTGTATATAAATATATATGTTTGCATATGTATGTAAGGAAATACAGTGAATGTTTTAAAACTGAAATGTCATTTTTACTGCTAGAATCAAAGATAATGCATCTTTTATACCTATAAAGTAAAGACTATAGTATAATAGTGAATCTGATCATTTTCTTACTAAAGATATGATTTTGGTAGACAAGCTCAAAAAGTCTCAACTTCTGTATTTACCAATAGCTATTCACAATCAGAATCAAGCACAGAGAGTCAAGAAAAGTGTGTAAGCTGTTTGACAGCACCTCCTTTGAATTTATAAGGACTCTCTCTCCCCAATTATAAAGAATCCTCTACCTTATAGCAGGGCTTAAAATATTCTTAACAGGGCCACTGAAGCATAACAGGAAAACAATAGTAAACAGCTTGAGAACACAGAAGAGTATGGTAATAGCTTTAAAAGATGGTTTCCTAAAAATCTATCATCCATCAGTTGACCTCAAATAAAGATTCACTTAAAGAAGCATATCTTGCCAAGCAGAGAATGAAGATACGGGAGTAAAGCTCATTTTTCCAGAATTAAGGTATTTTCACCTTGAAGAAACAAGAACCTCTGGTCTGGAGAGTAAACTGTATCAATGCAACTTAAGGCAAGTTACCCTTGAAAATTACTAATTCTAAATTTAAAGCCCTATTCATGAATACCAATTTTCTAATTCCAGTTTGGGAAAGATTACTGATAAGAGAAATTCCCATTACTAAAATGGTGCAATTAATTAGAATGGGAAATTCTATTATAACTTTTTACAGCAAAATAAAAAATGAAAAAGTGCTAACATCTATAGAAGTTTAAAAGTATTTTTTACACTACCTGTGTACAAGAAATGATAATATACATTGCATATTTGAAGACAATGGTTCACTCATAAAGCTGATAAATCTTAGACCTTTACAACCAGATTCTAATGAGAAATTTTTTTTGTCAACAGTCGTTTTGGAAAACACATATGGGGAGAAAGGAGACACTCTCCAAAAAAAAAAAAAAAAAAAAAAGAGTAGTTCAAATATACGGAGAACACAAACTACCTACCTAATACTACAACTAGTTTTTATCTGACATTGCACTACAGCCAGTAGTCTCTTTTCTATGAAAGTTGCAGGTTACTGTCAACCCATATGTAGGCCCAGCTCATGAAAAAAGGCCATACCTTAGCTCACATCCTGAAGTCTGTGTGAAAAGCTATTTGAATTCAAGGCACCTAGCTGGAAGTAGGTCTTTGAGACTGACAATGGATCCAACATGGTAAAAGCAATCAGCGACGGCCGCTACCATGGTATCCGCTGCTCTGTGCATACGTTGAATCTGGTTGTGATCACTGCCCTGAAGAAATACGAGGAATCAACTGAAGTTTCTACTTTTGCACAGAATTATCTGCAAACATTTTCCACTCTGCTATGAATTCCAACTAAACAGCTAACAAATTCTGCATATTCTGGCTCTGTGACATACTCTCAACTAGGATGTGAGCAAAATGGGCAAATCTTGTATAAACAAAAGGGGGAAAAACACCCATAACTCAACATTCAGTTATATTAAACTGCCTCTGCTAGTATCACCCAAACTGGGTTGGATATTTGTTAAGACTAAATACAAAATAACAAAATTATGTTCTTCTTAATCATCTCTAAACTGAAAACAGCATAATGTAGCTATTTTCTTAGAACATTAAAGAAGACCATTTCAACTCCTGCACTCTTAATTCTAGAGTCAAAACACTCATGCAGTTGAAATGACAATTTAAAGAAGTAGTAATCTGGAGACTACATCCAGAGATGTCCACATTCAGGACTGTTAAGAATCAGCATCTTAGGGAAAGATTCTAAAACTACAGGAAAATGAAACTTCTACATTTACCTATAAAAGATACTGTGTCACACTTCACAGTTCTAAAGCACTTCGCCAGGAATTACAGTTTTAAAAAATTAATATTAAAGGTAAGCAAAAATATTTTTTAAAAATATTACTGTGGACAATTATTTGCTTCTCAAATCTCCAGAAGACATTAAAGTGACCACTGAAAGGCACCAGGAAATGGGGCAAAGATCACTGTAAGATGAAATATTTTCTGTGATTTATTTAAAGCTTCATTTTTTATCTCTAGATTCCCTTTTGTTTTTGCTTAAATTTTTGCAAATGAACTGCCTTTCCAATATGGTTTAAATCAAAGTTGAAAATAAAAGCTTCCTCTTCTTGGGAAGTATTAATAAGCAGTATGAGAGAAAATATTCAAAACAAAGGTATGAGTAGCCTTTAAAAATAAAACCTTAATTTCTAGATCAGATAAAAATATAGTAACTTTTAGGTCGCATTAAACATCAGAAGACAACTGTCTCAAATAACATACATCGCCAAAGGGCAATCCTCCTGAGGAAGAACTTTAAATATCGGCGTCACTATCTCCATAACTCAGTAGAAAGTTGATGAACAACTGAACTTTATGGTCAAAACAAATGCTTCTTGGCTAGGAAATCATGCCCTTTTAATCTTGTAGGTTTTTAAAAGACAGAGGAAAAAGAGAAGAAACTAGGAAATGTTTCTCCAAGGGAAACAAAGTAGTGGGAGGACTGGAAAGGAAATTCTTAACTGATTGAAGCCCTAAATAACTAGCTTAAGGGAGTTAAAGTAAGAGTTTGGTTAAAAAAAAAAAAAAAAAAAAGGCCTTTGAAGAAATAGACCAACTAATCTTATTGCTTAGTTAGATAAAAAGAAATTGGGTATTTATTTCTACAGGATAATCTGTGATTTTAAATATGATAAACTTCTTTGCACCACGAAAACGCTTTAAGATAGCCAAAGGAAAAGACAATAAAGAACGCTTGCTTTAATGTGTTATTACAGAGAAGTTCAATGTCCAAAACACCTTACACTCAAATGCAGTCATCTGTGTCAGGTCCGCATAACCAATTAAGACTATTTGACAGAAAGTCCCTCTTTCAAATTCTTGGTGAACCTGTCAAATACTAACTATGATTAGTTGCCTGTTGGAATCCATCAGGAAAAGTCTGCACATTAGATCAAATGCCTTTATTCCTACTCCAAGGAAGCTATGAAATATGACACTTATTCAAAAGTGAAACCAACTACTACTGCTATAGTCTGACTTCATCTCGAGCTAACACAGGCTGGAAGAACCAGAAGGAGATGGATTTCATCATGAAGGTACATAAGAGCTAAGGGGTCACATCTTGCAGTGTGATTGTTTTGAGGACAACAGTTCAATTTTCACACTAGACCAGCGATTTTCAACCAGTGTGCCATAAGAATTTTTAAAACAGGCAATACCTGACTATTTAGTGAGGAGCAATGACCTCTTTTCCTTGCCATTCCTCTTTTAATTGAATGTCAAATAAAAAATGACAATAGCCAGTACAACAGTATTTTACCTTACATGTATAAAGTGTATTTTCAAAAGCTCTAAGACTAATAATACAAACTATGAATGATGACAGGTGGATACCGGAAATATCAGGGGGGAATACTTTGTAGTATGAATGTCTAACCATTATGCTATACACCTGAAACTAATACAAAATAACAATGAATGTAAACTGTAACTGAAAAATAAAAAAGAAACAATATATAAACATGTCATATACCTTTTAAAGATTTCCCCCAAAATGCTGATAATTATGTTTCACAAAAGTTGGAAAGCGCTGAATGTAAAATTCTCTATTTTGAACTAATACACTTTTGCTGAGCCTTTTGTATTTCCAAAAGGAATGTTATCCCTGATTTGTCTTAATCAAATTGCTTGGTAATAATCAGCTAACAGCAATATTAGTTTGTCTACATTAACTATTAGACTTAATTACTCTATGCAATTATTAGTAATTGCGCATCTTGAAAGGATGCATTAAGAAAGGTGCTGGTGCTAGATAGTAAAACCATAGAATTATGAACAAAAGAATATTAAAACACTGTCATCTTAATGTAATTTGTACAGCAAATATTTAACAACAGCCTGGAAACTGTGAACTTCTAATAAAACAGACGAAATCACAGTAAATCACTCACTCCTAGATGCCACATTGCCATGTCAACAGGATAATTTACCAGATAAGCCAGGAAAGATGAACATAATAAACATGTGGTGATTCCTTGAGTAATGCTCTGGCTTACATTATAGTTATGCAATTATCAGTCACCAAACAAATCCTCAACTCTAAGAGATAATCATTTTATTATTAAGGTGTAATTACAATTCAGGAAAATTAGAAATGCCCTAGAGCGTACGGTATCAAAAATAAAGCTCTTTTCAGATGTACATTAATATATTATATATATGCATGTTATACATATATTACTCTACATTTAACAAAAAAATTGTTTTGCTGTTAAATATAGTCACATATTATATGTCACATATATTACTCTGTATTGAACCGCAAAATTTCAGCAGTAATTGCAGAACTATCAGGCATGAAGAAAGATTCTAACAATAACATAGGTGGTATAAGATCTGAAAGTTCTTCCTCATAAATGCTGCAGCTTTTGCCCTGATAAGGAATTTCTACCAAGAAAATTTCCTTCAGTTTCCAATCATGAAAACAGTTTAACTTATTGATCAGATGAATAAAGTATGATTACTATATAAGAACTTTTTAAATTTAGATGAAGTCTAAAATAGATGAAAAGTCTCCAGAATAACTTTATCTGAAACATACTTACTATTTTATAAAACTATTGTATTATACAAGTTTTCTCCATCTACAATTTTGGCTGGATAACAGCTTTAAGAAAATAAAAGAGCCCTGGCCGGTTTGGCTCAGTGGATAGAGAGTCGGCCTATGGACTGAAGGGTCCCAGGAGCGATTCTGGTCAAGGGCATGTACTTTGGTTGCAGTCACATCACCTGTAGGGAGTGTGCGGGAGGCAGCAGATCAATGCTTCTCTTTCATCGATGTTTCTCTTTCATCGATGATTCTAACTCTCTATCCCTCTCCTTTACTCTCTGTAAAAAATCAATAAAATATATATATTTTTTTTAAAAAAGAAAACTTCTGCCTGGGATTATAGACTTCAGATCCTGATGTATGAACAAAGGAAACCATGCTCCCAGACCCATTTACTCCAGGATAAATTTGCAGTTTCCAACATTAACACATAGGCAGAATAATGCAGTTAACAAGTGATTTACATAATTGCTTTTTTAAGTCAAGCGTCTGGAACTCAGAATTTATTTCTACCTAGGAAATAACTTTCTCTTTAAGTCCATAATACAAGAGCATGAATGCTAATGACCACACATCCACAATCCCAGAAATGGCAGGGGAGGAGAAAGCATTCAGCTCTACTACTGAGATGGAAAGGATAAAAATCTCTTCCAGGTCCCAACTCCCACCACAACCACTCAGCTACTGCAAGACAGCCTTTTTATAAGGCCTTTCAGTGCTCATCACATTTAAGAGTAAACAACTAATACATTTAAGAGTAAGTAACTATAATACTCCACTTCATCTTCTAGCCTCTCCTTTCCTCTATAGCCTCATCTCTTACCCCTACCTCCCACCCAGGCAACACCCAAGCACACCAAGCATTTTAAGCTTCCCAAAATATGTGCTGCTTTCTTTTACTGCTAACATAATTCCTACAGCCTGGTATGACAGCCCCTTCCCCTCTTCATTTAGCCAGTCCCTACTTAATCTTTAAGTCTCCAAATCTGGATTGATTCTTCTACTTCTAAAATACTACAAACTGTGCCATTAAAACTGTTTAGTTATTATTGCCACAATTTGTCAGTCCCTCAGAAAAAGGATGTAATTTTCCTGTTGTGCTCCCATGAGCATTCAATAAATATCTATTAAATGAACAAATCAGTCATGTTCTTATTACCAGGCCAGATCTCACCTATCTAAATACAATTAAAAATTTTCTAATGCACAAACCAGTTAACAGCAAGGAGCTTGGCCTGCCTTTTCAGCTTCTTAGCGATCCCTTCTCTTTCCTCTCACAGAAGTTTCAGGTTGGAGAGAGTCCTAGAGCATTCATTCTTTGAATCCTGAGAACCAGATTAGCTGGGTTTAAACAATGGCCTCGAGAGAGGATAATCTCAATTAGGTTATTCCCACCAGGAAAAGTTAGCTTCCTCTTTGTACTTTGGTAAAACATTTTAATTTCTCTCATCCACAAAAGATAAAAATTGTAAATATAACGTGCACAGAAGAAATAATTTCAATGAAAATCATCTGCAGACTAAATAGCAAATCTGTTTCCTTTAAGATGACCAAAAAGTTAAATATATTAAAACTTCATTTGAAGCAAAAATAAATAAGCATTTGCATACCTTAAGTGTATGTTTGATTTTTTTAAAAAGAAACAAATGAGAAGTTAACAAGAGAAAGAACATAAGGCAATAAGGTATATAAACAAAACTAGTAAACTAGTACTTGTTCTAACTTTAAAAAAATCCTTATAGTAAATAGATGTACTTTATTCACCCTTACATTTCTTATTAAGAGTGCAAAGACAAAAATAGTGTAAAACTGTTATAAGCTAGGGTACACCTACACACACTTCAAACCCCAATAAAGCATATCCTCTAAGTCAGTGTTTCCCAAACTTTTGACATGTGTGTACCCCTTCTATAATTTTCGTAACGCTGAGTACCCCTCATACTCATGAGAATGTAGAATCAGGTGCAGCTAAGCACGGTGCAGTGCACATCCCCACCAAACTCTTCCCGTACCCTTGGGGGTATGCGTACCACACTTTGGGAAACACTGCTCTAAGTGATATATAAACAGGACATACTTGCCCTGTCTACTCTCTTCTCAGAGTATCCTTTTGTGTGTTTTTTTAATACAGTTGGAAATGAAGTAGATGGGTGGGGTGAAGGGGAAGTTTTACACTTTGAATCAGTGTTAAAATTGAATTTAGGCCCCCCTGGCTATGTAGCTCAGTTGGTTGAGTGTCATCCTGTGCACCAAAAAGTTGCCAATTCAATTTCCGGTCAGGGCACATGCCAGGGTTGTAGGCTTGATCCCCAGTAGGGAGCCTGCAGGTGGCAGCCACTCTCACATTGATGTTTTTCTCTCCCTCTCCTTTCTTCTCTCTCTAAAACTCAGTTAAAAATGAACTTAGGAATTATTTTTAACTCTATAAGAAACTGAACTATATTGCTCATTTTAACTCTTTTATAATGAAAATATTAGAAAAAAATCTTTAGTCTTGACAGACTGGAATAGATTTTACCTTCTCTCTGTAAGGTAGAAAATGAATTCTCAATGTGTCATACCTTAAAAGGAAAGTAGGGATTTTATATAATGTATGTATCTGTTTCCTAACAGAGGCTGTATAATGTAAGAGATGTATTCAAATTCTCATACAAAAGTCACTAGGAGTGTTTGTTCTCAGTAAAATAAAACTATTATTAGAAATAGTTACTATATAGGGTCACTGTAAAGATAAAACAACAAATGAGCCCTGTGAAGTCACTATGATCTTCACATGCATGTGTTGTTGGTACAAAATTTAGAAGTTTGAAGTGTCTTTTTTTTTCTCATTAAAGCAGGAAGGAATGTAAAGAATTATTTTTTCCAGGTAACCAAGTAGAAAATAAAGAGCTCTTGTGAAAATACATTAAGAAAAACAAACAAAAAGGAACTCTAGGTGCAAAATTTCCATTCACTGAAATAAGCGTCTTATATCATTATCTTAAAACTCAATATACTAGAATTATATTTTTGCAGGATCAAATGAAAACTTGATAGGGAAATAAGCAGTATATAGAAAGTTATTATTTTAAGTGGCCTTATTTTGACATTTATAACAACAAAAATTTGTCATTTTTTAACCAGAGATAATATAACAACAGTCCAAGTGTTTGACAATTTTCATCCAAGAAATAAGATACTCCTGAGGGGGAAAATCTCCCAAAGTTTCATAAATTCTCAATTTTCAGTTATAAACTACTACATTACATCTCAAAATACAGAAACATAAGATATAGAAACACAGGGAAAAATTCCCCCTAAAAATAAAAAGGGCAATTTTCAAAGCTCTGTATATATTGTATTAATTGCTCTGTTAAAATTATACGTTTATTGTATGGGAATAACAAACACATGTAGCCAACGCAGTGAATAGAATGCTCAATTAGGCATTTCTCAATGAGACATTAACTCAATTAGAAAATTATATCTTCAGTTCAATTGTGACACCACATTATTTTCCAATAATTAAATTGGCTGATGAGGTTACTAATTAGAAATATTTTTGCCACAATAAAGGATTGGATTACATATAATAATATATTCTCTTCTCTACAAGAGAAGTAAATCTCATAATATCAAAGAAAATATGCCTTTACATTTTCCCACCCTCATATAACAGTATAAATCCTGTTTTTTATCACTACTAATAGATTCTTCTTTAACCTTTTCTCTAATTTAAGATCCTTTTGCCTGGCAGTGAGCAACTAGTTTTTAAAGTGATCATAACAGTAACATAAACTAACAGAGTCAGGATTATCTGAGAAGTTGACTTGTTCCTGAAAAGTGAAGATTGACAAAAAACTATTCCTCCAGTGACCAATTCTCTACCATTATTTGACAGATACCATTATTCTCAAATTTTAGGTTCTTTAAAATTAAGTCAGAATAGGTAGAACAAATATATTACAATGACGGTAAAGAACATTGACTCAAAAAACTGTCGACAAAGGAATAAACTCCCACTGGCAGTATGATTTTTAATGCCTTAAAAATCAAAATTAAGCCATCTTTAAGTAAAACTAACCACCGATGAATAGATTCTGCTAAAAGAAAAGGTTTACTAGGTTAATTTAAAAGAGTTTATATCAAAACTCATCATCTGAATCTAGTGAGGTATAAACTTACATCAAAGATTCATTTAAAAATTCAATATTCCATGAAGACAAATACTTTTACAACTCTAAGAAATATTGATGCCGAAACCGGTTTGGCTCAGTGGATAGAGCGTCAGCTTGGGGACTGAGGGGTCCCGGGTTCGATTCCGGTCAAGGGCATGTACCTTGGTTGCGGGCATATCCCTGGTGGGGGGTGTGCAGGAGGCAGCTGATCGATGACTCTCTCTCTCATCGATGTTTCTAACTCTCTATCTCTCTCCCTTCCTCTATGTACAAAAATCAATAAAATATATTTTTTTTAAAAAAAAGAAATATTGAACCTCTGACTTGTAAAAAAAAAAAAAAAAAAATTATAGTGTGAATTATATGTATCAAAATGAAATTGGAATAACCTATCATCCAATAAGTCCACATCTATGAATCTACTATGCAGATTTCTACATGCCCCAAAACAAGCGTGTCTGAGGTTATGATAACCCAAGTGTCCACTAATAGATGGTTATATAAAATACAGCATCCATATAACATGCATAACTAGAAGTATTAGGTACACTGTTAGCAATATGTATTTACTGTACTGAAAGGTGTCTTTGGCTTCAATATTGGGTAAAACTAGCATCTATCTGTAAAACTGGTAAAATGTACCAGTATAAGAAAAACTCTATAATATCACATAGGGAGATGCTAGGTAAGTCAATGTAAATAAACATTCCTGAATGTAGGATTCAATGGATACTTTTTCTTTGGAGTTTTATACACTATCTGGGTGTATTGTGTTTGATTAGCATATATCATTTAGAAAACCCTAAAAGATATATAAAAAAGGATAAAGTCAAGTACAAGAGAAATGAATAAAGTATAGTACCTTAAACGATTGGTATAAGTATCAACACAGGTCTTCATTTTGGCTAATAATGTACCAACAGAAGTTTGACACTCTGATTGTTCCTCCTCTTCTTCACCATTCTCTGTAGAAAGGGGCAACAATAGGGGCACCATGGACGTACAAGAAGCAATGGCTCGGAGCAATTCCAGCAGAGCTCGATAGAGTGGCACATGTCTTGCCATGTCGAGAACTGTAAGAAGGATGAGGAGGCAAGTATGAAATGAGAACAAGTGCAATCTAACAGTAAGCCCACAGCAATATAGCTTCTATTTGAATCTTAAGATTAATTGGTTGGATAGTAAATGGATTAATACCAATGTTTATAAAGCGCCAATATAGAAAGTATAATAATAAGTACATTTAGGAAACAAAAAGTAAATAAGGCATAGAATTGGGGAGAGACCAAGAATTAAGTAACTATATAGTTATATTGCACATAAAAACGATTAAGTAGTTCAGATAGTACATTGCGGCAGGAAATACATTTATTGGTATAATGTGAAAATATATCTTAAAAATTGAAATGATGAAGCCACTCTAAGAAATTAACTACTTTCTCTCTTTAAGGGTTTTTATCATTCCTTTTAAGAATATTAAAGGTAAAATATCCTAATAAATGTACACTTATTTGTTCCAGGGACCTACCTTGAAACTATGGCTGCAAAGTTTGTTTTGTATAATCTTTATAACAACTCTCTTAAAGACAGTTTATTGAATTAAATTCTTTGAAGAAAATTTTTCTAAATTATATTTTTTAAATTACTAAGTTTGTTACATACAGTTAGTCAACAGAGTTGAGTTATGTTACTGATTTCATGTTAATCCAATGTGCTAAAACCAAATAAGAACACTTAAGAGTTCATTGGGGTCTTTTCCAGTCTGCGTTCTAGGATATGTGACTACATAGTATCAAATTAGAGCCCTTCTTCTCCACACACATACACAAACTAAATATTTCTAGAGAAAAAAAAATTAAAAATAAATCTATTAAACTCATTCCTTCATAGATTGGGGTAAATCACTAAATAACTTTACTGTTTAAACTGATAATGACAAAAAAATTAAGCGAAAGTACTTGCCCACAAAGTATCTCAGAGGAACATTAAAACATGATTTACCCGAATCATTTCTTAGATAAGATGACATGGCTGGGATGAGGCAGGACTGACTGAGCAGCTCTAGAAGTACAGAAGGAAGGGCATTACTATTCTGTCCTCTGCTCTCGTGAGATGACTGAGCTTCTCCATTTATTGCACCACACATAGGATTTATATAACTTGCAAGAACCTAAAAAAAAAAAAAAAAAATTACTGGATTTAAGCTTCATATAATTAAAAAAAAATTGTGTTAGATATTAAGTCTGAATTCCAAGAGTATATATTTTCAACTCAATAAATCTTGCACTGTATGATTTTAAAGAAGGCATTTTTTCTTTAAACTTTCAAAAGGAAAGGATGGGTTTTGCATGAGGCACCATACAAAGTGGTGTAAAAATAGGATTAAAGTTGTTTGTGTGGAAAATAATACAACAATAAATAATAACATAAGAATAAACTGTTTCACATACAACTGTAAACCTACCTTTGACCCACCCTATATATGACTAGACATATAGAAGCAATCCACCTAAGAGCAAATCTTAAACCCTTAGTAGCAACTCGTGGTATTATTTATTTTATTGAATGAATTCACTATACAGTTTGAGGGGGACACAATCTTAGAAATTTATATTAAAATGACCCGTTCATTCTAGAATTGCAGGGAAAAAAATGCTCAAAGACTTGACCAATATTAATCATTTGATTGATGCACCTCCTCTTCTCATTTCTATGGTATTTAAGACTTTGCTAGCTCAACTTCCCTGATTCTAGAAGTTACAGACAGCGTGAGAAACAAAGATATATAAAAGTAGATAAATAATAGTTTTTTTAAGAGTCCATATTCAGCACTTATATTGAGATTACTAGAAAGAGATAGATTTTCCATTTGTTGAATAATTTCATTCTTGTCACTTTACTCCCAGTGAAGAAGAAATTGAGAGGGAAGAAATTTAGAATTACCAATACAAAAAAGCGATCTTTAACCAGTGGTCTCTTAAAAGAACTTAGAACAGGGAGTATATGGCCTTCATAAAAGTAGCTGAAGATTATTTGGATAACATCAATACTTAAAAATCAATACAAATACAAAAAATAATTTATCACTGATAATATCAACTTTACAAACGTACCTGCAGAAGACAGGTAACATGTTCCTCTTCCAGCCTCTGTTTGGTTAAAGCTTGTTCCACATCCCACCCAGAAGCTGTGGAGCCTGTCCCAAAACCAGTCCCTTTGGCCCAATACAGCTGCTGTTCTTCTGTTGATGTAGGGTTATGAGAGCTTGATACCTGAGGCTTATTACAAAACAAAAAAATGTATTACTATTTGGTTTTATTTATCTTCAAAAATATTTATCAGTAGAAATATAAACAGTTCAGCTAATGAAAACAGTTTGAAAATTCCTCAAAAAAATAAAATAAAGAATTATTATGTGTCCCAGCAATTCCATTCCTAGAAATACTGGTATATTCAAAGAAAAAAACTTGATACTCAAATAAATGTACACACATGTTCAAAGGAAGAATATTTACAATAGCAAAAAAGTAGAAACAACCCAAACACCCATTAGTGGATAAATGAATAAACAAATTGTGGTATATACACAAAATGGGATATAACTCAGCCCTATGAAATACTGATAAACCCCAACAAATATGTATCTATCAAGTGAATCTAAAAATCAAGTGAATAAAAAACCTGATGAAGAGAATAAACTGGTGAATGGAATAGAATCAGTGGCATGGAAATGAAACAGACTGACGATTCTCAGAGGAAAGGGGATGTTGCGGGGGGGCGGGGAGGGAATAGGGGGGATGGAGAGACACAGGAAGAGAATAGACAAAGATCTTATATACATGTATGCATTACCTATGGGTACAGACATTAGGGACATTAGGGTGGCAAGGGCTTGGGGTGGGGTGGGGTGGGGTGGGAACTGGGTAGAAAAAAGAGGGGTATCTGTACTAATCTCAACAATAAAGATTGAATATATATATTAAGAAAAAATGGAGTAAAGCACCTTAATGCCAAGAGAGTCAATGACTCAAAATTAGAAAAGAGAAACAATTAAAGGAATGGGGACGTGAATCTTTTAAGGTATATAATAAAGCATCCATCAGGAGAATTTCATGATGGCTGTCACAAGTTTTCAATCACACTAAGCAAGACTGCTTTTATTTCTAGGAGTAATTCTTAATTTTTTTCTTGTTCAGAAAGTGATGTGTAAAAAAATATTGGGAATAGAGAACATATTAAAAACGTGAATGCTATAGAGACAGAAAAAATAACTGAGACATATTGATTTTTTAAAAGCAATCTCAAACTCTGTAAAGTTCAATTCTTTATTATTACTTGTGTGGATTGTAAAATTAATTATATAACAACAAGCCTCCTTTAAAGAATTTCATTAAGTTTCACTTCATTGGCAATTATTACTTTAAAAAATAAAAGGAAGAATATTATGTACAAACAATACGCTGAGACCTGATCCACAATATAGTTTTATGGAACTGCGACTAAGAAATTCCATCTTTCACATTTTATAAAATAAACTGATAAATAAATCACAAAATTTTTTATTACCATATAAACATTACCAATAGAATAATTAAGGTTACTGATTAAAATAGCTATTTTTTAAAAATGCATAAATGTGAAGTATAATATATATAGAGAGAGGGGGGGGGGGGGAGAGGAACAAAAAACAAACAGATCAAGTTTAATTAATTATAAACACAATTTTAACCATGCAGGTCAAGAGTGAGATCTTGTAAGAAATTGCCCTCATTCCATCTCCTATTCATCATAACCTCATTCATCCTGATTTTAAAAAATATATATATTTATTAATTTCAGAGAAGGGAAAGATAGAAACATTAATGATGAAAATCACTGCTCAACTGCCTCTTGCACATCCCTTTCTGGGGATCAAGCCCACAACCTGGGCATGTGCCCTGACCAGGAATGGAACCATGACCTCATGGTTCATAACTTGATGGTTAATTCCTGAGCCACACTTGACAGATCCTCCTGATTTTTATACTTATAACTACCTTTTTTTTTTTTTTTTTATAATTTTACTGCCTAAGTATGATACCCTAGTCATTATAGTTCTATTTTTTCTAATTTTTGAACATTATCTAAGTGGAACCATGTTGCATATATGCCTTTATGTCTAGAATTTTAGTTTGCATGTCAAATTAATCAATAGTTATGTGTAGTTGGCTAGATTGTTTTCTTTCATTACTTTAGTATAGTATTCCATTACCTATTAGACAATTACTTTATCCATTCTACTATTTTTATACTATCTATTTTATCTATTCTTTTACCTTTACATTATTACAAATGATAATAGAATAATATTTGTGTGTTTTTTGTAATTTTACACATTCTAATGGGTGTGCAATTTTAGTGTATTAGAGGTTTTCTGATAACTAAGGAAACAGATCACTTTTTCAATTTATTGGCTAAATTGCCTTTCTTATAAAGTGTCCATTCTAACCTTTCATCTATTTTCCTACTGGGTTTCCTGCCTTTTGGGAATTTTTGAAGTTCTCTGAATATTCTGGATATAAACTCCTTATCATATATACATAAACAGTGTCCCATGCAGTAGTTAACATTTTCATTTCTTAGAGATGCTTTTGACAAAAAGTTTGTTGGAGTGTTTCTTTTTTTTAAATGTTATAAATTTTATGAAGAGAAGTACACATATTTTTCAAATTTATATTTTCTTTTTTGCTGCTAGTCTAAAAAGTACCATTAATAAGCTCATTTTATGTTATTGATGGAAGTTATGTTGAACTACATTTTTGAAACTGTGTATTGTATCCTCATTAAATTCACTTATGACATTAATGAATTTGCCTTCCTGATTACTTTGGAAAAAGACTACATTCTGTATTCTGTGAATTAAATTAGGTTTTCATAATCTAAAGAATTAAAACTGAACCTACCTCTGCTTGATTGAGGCTAGAGTTTGGAACTCGAGGGGCATGGTGGCTCAGAGCTGAGAGACAGACAAGAATGAGGTGTAGTGCTCCAATTTCCAGCGCCATCCGCCTCAGAAGCACACCATCGTCAGTTGTCAAAGGTGTGGTGCTGAACAAACTGCGAAGGACGTGGAAGGGAAGGGTTGGAAGCACATTGGCTGATGGAGATTGCAGAATATGACCTAGATTTAAATTTAAAAAAAAGAACTCAAAATTAAAAGATTTTAAGATACAATAAGAAACAATATACAGGATCACAAATAATGACAATGTATTAGAAAATTCTATCACTATATTTATTAGGAAACAACCCAAATACCACAAATACAATAGTGAATAACTTAAAATTTAATAATAAATAATATCTGGAAAAGCTCTGAAAGACATCATACATAAACTACAAAAAAATCTTTAAATATACTAATATGATAGTTAATAGCTAGACTATGTTAAATTTACTATAAGTTAGAATTTATACTAAAATCTAACAAGTAAAAAAGAAAACAGTATGAAAGTGTGATTTTTTAAAATCACACTTACTTTCATAAAAAGATTTATTATATCTATTATTGAAACTAAGTTGCCAATAACAAATCATGTAATATCATGTAATAGCTTAACTTTGAAAGTAATAAATGATGACTACTAGGTAATGATTTGAGTAACATTTACACAACAGACCTATGTAAATTTCATTAATAACACCAAACACTTACTTCCTTCTCCATCATCTGTCACTCCCAACACCAATCGAAGAAGGCACTGAGCATGTTTTCTCTCTTTCAGTAGCACTTCAGCATAGCCCGGAAGACGAAGAAATAATCCAAAGGCAGCCAAAGAATGGGCCGGTATAGGAGACATGGTCTGTACTGCTGACTTGATAGGTGGAGGTTCAGCGGCAATGGTTTCTGGTGCTTCATAAACTAATTCTCCTGATTGTTCAATTGTCACCCATTCAAACTGATCACTATCCTTTGGCTTTTCCTGAGTGGTGGATGTTACAACTGGGGTGCTCACCTAAAGAAAAAATAAGTCTTTGTTTGGCTATTTACATGTTTCAACACCACGTTCAAATTAATCACTTGATTACAAATTATCTTCTTAAAATATAGAAATATAAGATCAATAAAGGAATTTTTCTTTTCTTTTTTTAATTAAAAGCTTCCAGCCAAAACCGGTTTGGCTCAATGGATAGAGCGTCGGCTTGGGGACTGAAAGGTCCCGGGTTCGATTCCGGTCAAGGGCATGTACCTTGGTTGCGGGCATATCCCCAGTAGGGGGTGTGCAAGAGGCAGCTGATCGATGACTCTCTCTCATCGATGTTTCTATCTCTCTATCTCTCTTCCTTCCTCTCTGTACAAAATCAATAAAATATATTTAAAAAAAAAAAAAAAAAAAAGCTTCCAAACATTGAGGAGTTACATGGTATTGTAAGTATGGTGGTGTCTGCCATGTATCTCTAGTTTAAAATTTCTATTAAGTCCTTTTTAATTAAGTTGACAGATTCTTTAAGACTATTTAAACATCTTATTTCTCATCAAACTTTGATCTATTACAACTAGTATTTTTATAATGCTTGCCTAAAACAACAATACTACAGTGGTTGTCAAGTGATGATTTTCTAAAGCTTTCCTTCTACATTTATTAGTACTGAACTGTAAACATTCCTTCTTCCCCATCTATTTACTGATGTATATACCAATATAGATTCTGTTATCCTATAGGTTATAATGCTCTATTATTTTATTCGATGCTCAAGTAGAATCAGATTTGATCAGAGGGATCCTGTTAAAGCAGGTTTCTGTATCTAGACTGATCTTGTATATTCCCTACCCCAATCCTAGAATTTTTCCAAGAAGCACAAGAACTGATAATATGATCTTAATAGGAAGTAAGATCTTTTCAGATGTAATCAAGTTAAAATGAGGTCATAATGGATTAGAGTAGACCTATATCTATCTTAATAAAACTGAGAAAAGAACTAGTAAATGAAAAGCCACACAAAAGAACAAAGGGCTTTGTCATGGAATGATATATTCAATTAGGAATCTTATCTTACCTGTTGAATTACTTCTGGATATAGCATTGGTAGTCTTTCTGCAATAAGAGCCAGTCCACCCATTCCTGCAAAAACTTGTAATGGTGACTGAATGGGACAGGTTTCAAGTAAAGATTCATCCAATATTCCATCCATACATTCATCACTTGGAGTGAGAGCCTCATCTTCTGGACAGCTACCAAGTAAATCTCCATGTTCTAGATTTTAAAAATAGGTAAGAAAGAATCTGTTTATTTAGTACTCTTTTATATACAAAGCAGATGTCATCTTCCTAATTTAAAAAAAAAAGAGCAAAAATATCATAAGTTATTCAGTTATAGCTACATTAAAGCTAGATGCTATAAAAAATGTTTAAATGACTTCTGAATCTGCCTCCTATAGTCTTGCTACAAAGTATGGCCCAAAAACCAGTATCTTTGGCATCATCTAAATAAGTTAGAGACTCACAGCAAATAGCTAATATGTTGAGCTCTAAGACATTCAAATAGGAAAAAATGAATAATAATAGACTTCTTACTGAAAACTAAAAATTATGCCATACTGGTTTAGCTTTGAATCACACACAAAGGAAAATCAAAAGGTTAGTATGTTCACAATAATGAAATCAAATAAACATTAAGAAGAACAAATTATTTTGGGCTGAAAAAAAAAGGAGCTAAAATTTAGTAAAGAATACAAAAGGCTAATAATAATTAAGTATTAAATTTTACTCATGGGAAAAACTGAAATTAAAATAAGATTATAACATATGCACACTATGAAAATCATTGCTCAAGTAGCATTTATAGTAGTTAAAAACTGGAAACAATCAAAATTTTTCAACAACTGGAAGAAAAAAATCAACTTCTTTCTAACCATAAGAAAAAAATTGGCAATAAAAATTATTGAACATTTAGAAATACTGAATGAAAAAATAAGTTAAAATAAAATTGTAAGAAAATGTCTGATCCCACTTCTTGTTTGAGGGAAAAAATATTTATCAGCATAAAATACTACTTTATCTAAATTATCAGTAAATTGAATTCTGAATTGAAATTCTCACTTTAATTATAAATAATTCACATGGTTCATGCAGAAATAAAGTTTGAAATTAAAGCACAGGTGCTTATAAAATAAGTGATAATATAACAATGTATTAAGATTAATTTCCAATGGAAATAATGGCAATTTTTTTATATTTACAAATAACTGTCATAGAGAAAAATATCTTTACGTTAATGTAAGAAAAAAAAAAGATAAGCCTCCTCAGGTTATAGACAGTAGTTTTTAAAGGAATACCATACACATACCTTTCTCAGGATGTAGTCTTTTAAAAGAATCTGTTTTTGACAGACTTGGGTCTGTGATAACTCTTGATCCCAATTTAACAGTCAGATCTATTGAGCGGTATCCTTGAGGAAGTTTTCGGTCATATAGGAGAGTTAAAAGTTGAGCAAGCGTCATTTCAGCAGGCAATGGCTGGCCTATAAATGACATTACTAAGTTAAATCTATAATTCAAGTGGGATAAATTTACTAGATCCATCTTACTCAGTTACTTAATGAAGTTTGATTCTGACACTAAATTTAAAGTAATTTAAAATCAACCCTTACAAAGTTTACAAAAATTAAAATCTGTTTCTAACATATGTAAACAATAAATAATGTCTATAGAAAGTGTTAGTTACTAGTCAATCTCACTAAGATCTTCTGAGCCATAGCAATTAGAAACAAACAAACAAACAAATAAAAACCACAGACATTCCTATAAACCTGTGTTTGGCAAAGCTTTTCTGTTGAAGGCCAAATAATAAATATTTCACTCTATGAAGGCCATAGGTTTCTGCTGCAACTACTAGCTCTACCGTTGTAGCATGAAAACAGCTATGGACAATACATAAGTAAATGGGGTTAGCTATATATTTAAATTAAAAATATTTTTATAAAAAGGCTTCCAGTTCACCATCCATAGTTTGCTGACCTCTGCTATAAACAGCCAGGTAAAGCTAAGAAGGAAAACCCACTTAAAGTAAGTTGGAGATTTAATTTGTAACAATACAGAACAAAAATGGAGACAAAGTAGATTATCACCTTGACCAACAGAAAGTACATTGGTCAAAGAATATGTTTTAGGTGGGGAGAAAATATTGCTTAATTATCAATGATACATCCAAGGCTTTTACTACTAGAACTAATTATTTAAAAGTTGCCTCACCACACTTCCTATATAACTTGTGAACTTTCTAAAATATTAATTTTACTGATTATATTATGGCAAATTAACAGTGAAATTTAGAAAGTAAAGCATAAGTGTGCAACATAATTCAGTAGTGTTAAAAAGGATATGGTCTCTGTTCTCCGGGAACTGCATGGACAAAGTCAATAATTCATTTATCTCATCAATACCACCGAATTAAAGATGATTCTGGTGAGTACACATCTGATTTATACAGTCATAAGATTATTAAAATTTCTTAAATGTCTTATCATTGTGAACATTACCTGCCAAAAGTTTGTGGAACAGATGAAACACTGGGACAGTAATTACTTTGCTGGCGTTGTCTGCTGCTGAGGAAGCACTTCCTATTTTATCGGGCATTGCTCTCCCTCTCCTGGATGGTGGGCGCGGTGGTGTAGCTGACACGGCACGTTTAGATTGGGATTTCAGCCCTAGGAGTAAAGAATCAGTAAAATTGTATATAGCCAGCACTCTAATGGAGTAAAAGTGTGTTTCTACAATATTTTAATAAAGCACCACATTCCTAACCAATGAGAAAAGATAGAAATGTTTCTTCTAATTTAACATCAGATCTCCTGATTCTATTTGTTCCTCATGAAACTCCACAAATACATTGGGCTGCATTTCTAAATATTTTCAAAGATAAAAATAAAAAATACTGTCAACTGCCGAAACCGGTTTAGCTCAGTGGATAGAGGTCGGCCTGCGGACTGAAGGGTCCCGGGTTCGATTCCGGACAGGGGAACGTACCTTGGTTGCGGGCATATCCCCAGTAGGGGGTGTGCAAGAGGCAGCTGATCGATGACTCTCTCTCATCGATGTTTCTAACTCTCTCCCTTCCTCTCTGTAAAAAATCAATAAAATATATTTTTTAAAAAATACTGTCAATTACTGTATTCTATGATACAAATGGCTGTCCATTTACTACTATAAAGTAGTTTTGTGCAAATATGGGTAGGAAATCTTATGTTCTTAATTTTTCTCTGATGGAATAGCTAAGCCAATACAGAGGCCTACTATTTGAGGAGTAAAGTGGACTTTGTCTTTTGAACTAAAATCGTCACACCTATGCCAAGGAATATATGAGCCCAAATTACAAGTTATCTTGGCCATTTTTTTTCCTGCACCTACCAATTTTCTTTCAATTATTTTTTTTCTAATTTTATGTTAAGTAATGAACACAATACCATAAGTAAAAACTGATATTTTTTCATTTCACTTTTGCTTAAAAAAAAAAAAAAAAAAACACGGAGGTTACACAAAAATCCCTTAACACATAAGAGTATAATTCTCTATACACTATCAAGTTGAAATGCAATATGTAAACTATTCACACAAGGTCAATACTTGATGACATATTACAAGCTTTGGACATAAAATAAGTTTCAGTGCCAAAGAATAACAGATTTTCAGAATACTAGTTTTATATTTAGATTTAAGACATCATTATAAGTCAGATTTTTCATTAATACTCTTTATTATAAGAAATTCCTAGAAATATGAATTGTTATACTGCATAGAAACACAAACAAAATCTACACTAATAAAAGAGAAATATGCAAACTGACCATCTCTCTACTGTGCCCACCAGCAATTCAGAGCAAGTATGAAAATTAACCTAACAAAGATGACAGTTAATTTGCATACACAGGCAGGGAGTGAAGACTGAAGGCAGTGTAGAAGGAAGCCAAGTGCTTCAGAAGGAAGCAAAGCTGTGGAGAAGGGAACGAGGCAGCAGAGACGGGAGGGAGAGAAGCAGCGAACTCAGCGGGCTTCGCTCCCTTCTCTGCTTTGCTCTGACCACAGGAAGCCCTATTCTTGCAGGAGTCTTCCTGCAATGGGCCTCCAGTCAAGATTATAAAAAAAACAGAAAGCTTACCTGAAGCAACAACAACACTGTAATTGTCCTGAAATCCATTTTCTGCCTTAACTTTTTCTTTCTCTTCATGGTTTTTCTTTTCTTTGTCATCTTTTTGTTCACTAATTAGTTTGGCAGTGATACTTGGTGTATCTGTGAGGAAATATTGTTATGTAAAATACATTGTTTTTCAAAGTCACTAGGAAGGGAAATGGTAAATATCTCAAAATAAGATTATATAACATTGTATTATCACTAAAATTGTTGATAAATGGATTTAGGACAAATAAATCAAAGTCTGGAACTCACCACTGTTCTTCCCCCCCCCACCACCACCACCACCACCACTGTTCTTAAATCAGCATACTTAAAATCCAATCTCAAGAAAATATTGCATATTACTTCTAAAGGCAAGAAAACCATTACCATGAAAATCTACTTTATTTTAGGTACTAGAGGCCTGGTGCATGAAATTCGTGCATGGGGGTCCCTCAGCCCAGCCTGCACCCTCTACAATCCAGGAGCTCTCAGGGGATGTCCTACTGATGGCTTAGGCCCACCCCTGTGGTTCTCTGCTCTCTGCAGGCCTGGAGGTTTCGCTGCAGCCATGGATATGAGGCCTCCATGCCCTGCTCTCTGCCTGCCTCCACCACGCGCCATGTGAAGGAAGCCCCAATGCCCTGCAGTGTGCTCTGTCTGCCAGGCCTGGGGGCTTTGCTGACACCAACGCACTAAGGAACCCCCAACCCCTGCTGTCTGGGCTCTGTCTGCCATGTCTGGAGACTTCCCCGCCACCACAGCACTAAGGAAGCACTAAGGAAGCCCCCAAGCCCTGCTGTCTGGGCTCTGTCTGCTGGGACTGGGGGTGTTCCTAGCACCTCTGCTCTAAGGAAGCCCCCGTGCCCTGCTGTCTGGGCTCTGTCTGCCATGTCTGGGGACTTCCCCGCCACTGCAACACTAAGGAAGCTCCCAGGCTCTGCTGTCTGGGCTCTGACTGCTGGGCCTGGGGGTGTTCCCACCACCTCTGCTCTAAGGAAGCCCCCATGCCCTGATGTCTGGGTGCTGACTGCATGCACAGTTGTATTAGAGGTGGTAATTAAAACTGGAAAAGGCTCTTTTCTACCTTATTTCCTCATTATAATCACATCCATTCTCATGGTTTAATTTACCACTTATATTTGGTAACAATTCCCAAAGTCTTCAACCCAGCCTTTTACTTTAAGCTTAGATTTGTACTTACACCTGATAAATAAACATCAGCAGCTTTTCCTGAGATACTGTAAACTTCCTTCAGTTATCAGTGTTGCTTCAAACTGAAGTACATGCTAATGTATAGACGCATGTTTATATTTAAATTACAATTTAAACAGTTATGTTTCCAGCTTGTTTTTTATTCTCACAACATATATATAAGATCATAAATACTTTGAAGGGCAGAACATTTGTCTTGCTCATTATTATAGCCTAGTACAAACTACTGTGCTTACAAATAGCATGAATTCATTCACTGATTAGGATTGGTGATAAACTCAAACCATCCATAGTCACATTGCATTCTTACATCAAAAACTAAGTTTTTAGTAGTTAGTAAATGTTGTTTAAAGGCACTATGTGAGAGCTTTTGAAATACAGTTAAGAAACCAAGGGGAAAAGTTATGTCTTCTTTCTTCACTAACTATTCAAAGCAATTAGGTCACCAATCAATTCTACCTTATTTTCATCTTCTGAAGACTTAGTAAATTTTTATTACTGTCATCCACGCTAGTACTCTAGAAATAACTTACTATAAAACAGCCAGAGGCTTATTGTGAGAAATTCTATCAATGGCTACCCACAGCTTGTCTACATATCCAACAACTCCATCTGTCATTGTTACACATAACACACATCACATCAAAAGAAATATAGGTGCTAACTTGTATTAAACATTTTTTATTCAGCTACTTACTCATGCTTCATAAAGGGAAGATATATTGACCTTTTCTAGCCATTAAATGTTTGCTGAGTAAATGAAGGTAGTAAAATAAACAGTAATAAAAGTAATAAAATTCCAAATATATCTAACATAAAGTTAAAGAAAATTTAAGTCTGACTTACCTGACACTCTGTCAAGAACTTCTGATAATGTTGTTGACACTGGCAAGTGAAGTGTCCGGAACTTGTGGCCTGCTCCATACATTGGATGCTGGATGACATGGCTAGTAGCATTGATTCTACCTTTGTATAGCTGAAAATTAATTCAAAATAAATCAAAATGTGTTTTTTTAATAAATATTTTACAAATTTTGAAAGCATAAAAGAATAAAAATTCTATAATGCATACAAAATATAATGGGCTTGTTTAATGTGTTTCTTTAAAGTGGCATATTTACCTGCCCATGATTGGTAGGTTAAGCTTTGCATTAGCATTATTGTACCTAATATTATGTTAGTTTTTCCCAAATCAAATTATACTATTCTACTAAAGTATAATTAGGTTATTTTAGGTAGAGAGGGTTTATCTCAAAGAGATTATTAGATCCTATCATGAAGTATACAAGTTTTTCTAATTTCACTTTACTTTCTTAGAAATTAGAATGTAGAAATCACTGCAAACTGTTGTGAAATTATAAAATATCTTTACAATAAAATATCTTTAGTAATCTTATCTAATCACTAAAATTTAATTGTTAAATACTCACTGGACAGGGAGACTGTAGAAACATTGTCACTTTCTCATCCTCTAGCATCAACTGCAAAAACAATCTACGCACAAACCCTGAAATGTTCCCCGATGTAGGAAGGTTTCCTCTTTGAGGAGATGCCTGAAACAGTTCACAGAGAACCTGGCAAGACAAGAGATATAAAGTTAAATGCAATGTGTATTTGCAGCTTTGTATTTTAACTGAAAAAAGAAAACTAAAAGTGTGAATTAACAAGTACATTTCCATATATCATATTAGTATAATTAAAGAATGCGTTATTTCATCTTAAAGTACATAAATACAGAAGTAGATAAGAAATGCAACAAAAATGTCTGTGGGTAAGAAAAATTACTACTGTAGAGTTTTCAAATAATAAATACCCAGGATAACCAACTTACTGTTAACTTTGGTCAATATCTATGTGGTTACAATACAATCCTATCCTATATAATAAAAATCTAATGTGCAAATTGACCGGTGGAACGACTATGACGCGCACTGACCAGCAGGGGGGAGATGCTCAACGCAGGAGCTGCCCCAGCCCTCAGGTCCAGGCCAGCCAAGGCAGGTGCAAGCGGAGGCACTGCCAGTCGCCCCAAAGATCAGCCCTGATGGTCGGCCTGGCTTAGGGACCCCACTATCTCATCAAAAAGATTAACTGATATATGTGACAATTGAGGGGAGGAAGGAGAAGATAACGGTACTGTGTTGTTGTTTTTTCCATTTCTGTATTTTAATTTGGGTTTAAATTCAGACATTAAACATACCCAATCCCAAACTTTACCACAATCTAGCCTTATATAATACATGCCCATTTCTTAACTAATTTCACTAGTACTATTTGACAACATATTAAAATAATTTAAAACATAAGCCAGATTTCCCACTCTTACCTGTGCCATCAGCTTTTGATTATTAGGGTGGCATGAAATGCACTGCAGGAAGAATGCCACCGTTGCATTCTCGATTGCTGTCCTCTGTTGAGCAGTCAATCCTGCAGTAGTAGCTGAAGACAGAGAAGCCGATCTTGCACTGCTCTGTTGTGCACCTAAATTATGTCCTCCAGAAGTGGACCCAGAGTGACACAATAAAAACAGAAGTGCTGTCCACAGTGGATTGACTTCTGAACCACCAAGCCAGTCTTTCATAACATGGCTACTGCCAACTTCTGTCAAAAACCTAAGAATAGGAGCAACCAGGTCTGCTGTGATAGGCATCTTATTGCATTGTTGTGGAACATGATGCCGCCTGAGTTTGTCCTGGAATGCATCTATTGATTGAGCAATGCTTTCCGAGTAAGAAATGTGGCTAAAGCAGAAACTGGCCAGACTCCTCACAAGAAGAGATGGCAAACCTGAGTCCAATAATTGTTTGATAGCTTCTGGAGATTGAGAAGAGGAAGCAAGAGTTGCTAAGTGTGATTCAGTTAGTGCAAGAGGAGCTTGTGCGTTTTTAGAGTCATCTGTTAAAGATGAACTAAGATCTTGCTTCTTGCTGTCATCTGTCATAGATAGTCTGTGGTGACACTGTATTGGAGGAGGTGTAATTCCCATCCAGCCCATCAGCAAAGAAAAATAACTTGGGTGTACATGGCACATTGAGCAAAGTAGACTGTCAACAGCTTTTTTCAAAACCATATTGCAGGGAAGAGACATGGACCAATTAAAGAGTAACCTAGGGGAATAAAAGATGCCAAGTTAACGATGTGTACGTACGTATACATATCAATATATTTTCTTACATTTATTCCAAGTATTTCTACTAGAGATCAATCTGAACTCTAATAAAAAATACATTGTTTATTTGACATAAGTATTATTACATGGTAAGATTTCAGGAAGATGGCTTATAACATACATTAAGTATTTAGGTAAATTAGAAGGTAGAATAAAAATATAAAATGAGTACAGAAAACCAAGAGGTCTACTTTAAAGTTAGAGGCCCAGTGCACAAATTCGTGCACCATTTGGGTCCCTTGGCCTAGCCTGTGGGATGGAGCAGAAACCAGCTCTCTGACATCTGCTAAAGTGTCCTGGATTGAGAGAAGATGCAGGCCAGGCCGAAGAACCCACTGGTGCAAGATCAGAGGTTGGCCACTCTCTGTGTGATCTCAAAAAAGTGGCATTAAATAAAAACAATGAAATTGTTTACCAAGAAAATTTGACATGATTGATGGCTTAAATACATGTTTGCAAATCAAAAATTATTAGTGACTTTCACTAATAAACCACAGATTATACCAATTGATAGGAGGAATTATGATAATGACCGACTCCAAGACAAAAGCCCAACCTTTTATCTGTCATGGGACTCTTCAAAAGTAAATATAATATTCTGCTAAGACTTAGGAATTATCAGGCAGTAAGCTCAACAATGCATTAGCTGAGTATAATGAAGAAAAGTGGGTAGTGGAAACCACTTATCAAAAAAACAATCGTTAACAGGCATCTAAAATATAGTAGTAAAAACAGTTAATTACAAAACCCTTCTGACATAGCAAGTCTTTCAAAATTTATAGCTATACTTTTTTTCACAATTACACATTAAAGATAAAAGAATCTGATGGGTAAATGTGCAAATAAGATAAACACTATGAAATGTAGGGAGCATATACATTAAACATTCTACTTTTAGGTTGGAAAAACAGACAATGACATTAATAATATCTTCTAAAGCATGAAGATAAATTAAATTTTTGTAACATCTCATTTCAAAATTGTACCTAACTATATTTACCCACTACTTTCAAAGTATTAATTTTATCCCAATAAGCACATAAGATATTATTTCAAGTGAAAACCAAAGCAATTTAGTACTGGAGGAAAAAAGAATTTCACAAATCATACTCACTCAAAGAGGTCTCGGTCCAACAGTGCTGGTAAATCATACTCTACCAGGAGTTCGTAACTGTGCCACAGAATTGCTGCTACACAGTGCAAATGAGAAGGAGATGGCATTAAAAGACCATATTCTATTGCTGAAGAGTTAGGGCACATGTAGTTCATTCTGCCACTTTTCTTCATAGCAGCCACTCTTGCAGAATCACTGACCCATTTTAACAAGGCCTGAATCCTTAAAAGAAGAAAATGAAATTCAAATAACTACTTATATCTTAACTGACATTTAATATGGATAAATATCACCATTATCTGAAAGAAATATATTTATAATAAAAACATACTAATTGTTCTCATGAGTTTTAATCTAAAATAGAAGGGAAAACAAATTATATAAGAACAAGGATATAGTAGTTCTAATTTTCCAATAACCTTTCCAATCTTTTTTTTTTTTTTTTTTTTTTTTTAAAAAAATATATTTTATTGATTTTTTTACAGAGAGGAAGGGAGAGAGATAGAGAGCTAGAAACGTCGATGAGAGAGAAACATCGACCAGCTGCCTCTTGCACACCCCCTACCGGGGATGTGCCCGCAGCCAACATACATGCCCCTGACCGGAATCGAACCCGGGACCTTTCAGTCCGCAGACCGACGCTCTACCACTGAGCCAAACCGGTTTCGGCAACCTTTCCAATCTTAACCGGTGAAAATTCTTGAGATAATAATTATAATTCAACAAATAAACATTAATTCCTACCTGACTTATAACAAAATATATAACTAGAATTACAGTACATACAACTTAACAAACTCACCATCTCTTCTAAATTTTCTTTCACAACAAATCCATATAACCTAGAGGAGTAATCTGGGGCTAATTCTTCATTGTGCAGAATCACATCCTATACAGCCTGTTTCATAAATCTTGCTCCCATCCATTAATACTAGTAGCAGCCACTCACCCCCCTTCATTCTGATAACAGAATATAAGCCCAACATATGTCCTTTTATAAGTGCCCCCCTACTCTCAATCCCCTGGAGCTGGGGAACACTAACTGAGAGTAAAAGAATGATTAAAGCAATAGTGATTTGAAGTTTAAGAAACAAAAAAGATACATTGCTCATTCTTAAAACACTATTTATATTTGCATTGATTTGCTTTCAAATTTCTATTTTAAACCATCAGATTTTTTTCTAGGTAAGAGGTATATGTGAAAATTTGTTTAATGCTCACAAAAATATCTAGAAATTGCGTCATGTAAAGTATACAGGTGAATATACAATATAATAAATGGTCTTAACTTTTATAACATGATCTAAGGAGAAAATACTACAAATAAATTCCTACAAGTGATCGTATGTTTCTGTGACTTTAATTTAAAAATGAGACTATATACCTCTCTTTTGTTCCAGTGTCCTGAGTTGTTCCGAGCTGATAAAGAATATCTATAGTAGAGTCAGAAGAGAGCCCATTCAGTCTTCCAAAAAGTAAAGGGCTATTTAAATCTTGTAATAAAGAACCAAAAGGAAAAAGTTGTTAATGAAGCAAATGGAATGAGATTTGCTCAATTTAATGTTAAATTATTCATTAAAAATAACTCTTCTATAAATTGCAACAAAAAAACTCCAAACACAATGAAGGCATAGATGGAAGTTAATTTCAGAAACAGAAGTAACCACAAATGACATAATTCAAGTCACTGCTTTGCAAATGTAAGAATTAAAATATGAAAGTTAATGGTCACCTGTAGGATCACTGCCTGATGCTGCACAATTTCTCAGCAGAATGTCTATAAGCTTCAGACCAATTCTAGTGGATTGCAGGCCTATCTTTACAAGAACAACCTCAATGTTCGGTGAATGCATTCCACAGTATGGGGACATCAATAAGGCAGCACAAGTCTGTAGCAGATTAGCAGTAGGTGCAGCAGCACATGCCATCATTCCTTCCAGATCACTTATGTGAGTTAGACAATGATGTAATAACCGTAACCATCCAATACTGAAATACACAATACAAAGTGACTTATAAATTTACATAGCTCAAATTATTTCAGGTGTATAACAAAACTTCTTAGAGATCAGCATGCTGTTTCATAAACAGCACCAATCTATGTAAAAAAGTTTTAGAATACTGCACTATCAAAGAATTAACTAAACAATAAGTTTCCCCTGTGACAGAAGACATAAAAATATTTATGTGATAATAGTATTTTGAAATTGTGCTTGCTTCTTTTTTAATATCAGAAAATCTACACTAATAAAAGAAAAAGATACAAATTTACCGTCACTTTGTGACACCCACCAGCCTATCAGAAGTACGCAAATTAACCCAACAAAGATGGTGGGTTAATTTGCATGGGCAGGTGCCCGAGGGGCTGGGGGCAGGGCAGCCGGGCGTCCTTGGGACCCAGGCCGCTCTGAGCTTGTAGGGCCACACGTAGGCCCGGAATCCTAGAATGAACCATGGCCACTCCAGGCCTACACGTACACACACCGAGCAGCCAGGGGCGAGCAGCCAGGGGCAAGCAGCCAGGGGTGGGACGGCGCCAAGTGGCCTGGGTCCCGGAGTCAAGCATCCTCAGGAGCTGGCCGCTCTGAGCTTGTAGGCCCACACATAGGCCCAGAGCAGCCAGGGTCCCGGAGCAACCCGTGGCCATTCCAGGCGCCAAGGAGCTGGGGTCCCAGGGAAGCCACTGGAGTGTCGAGTCCTATTAGCCCAGCCTGGGGCGGCTGGAGTTCTCAGTCCTTTTTGTTTGTGCAGCCCCTGGACCAGAAGTGGAAACCAAGAGCTTGGGGAGCACCAGAAATGCTGGGAATCATAGTTCTGGTGGCAGATGTGTTTCGGGATCTCCTAGACACTAGAGCAAAGTGAGCCTGGAGCAAGTTACTGTTGTAGGTGGGGAGTGGGGGAAAGCAAAGGTGAAAGTCAAGTCAAGTCACGGCATCGAGGAAAAATTAAAGGAAAGATATCCTACAGCTTCTAGGAAATCTCCACCAATGGAGGGGGAAAAAAAGTCCTCTATTATTCTGTGAGCACCAAACCAAACTGGGTTGGGGTCTCATAAAATTTGCTCATATGATTGCAAAGACAGACAGAAACTCCCAGATTGGAGAGGGCTCCCCTGAGCACTCCCAGATGGGAGAGGGTGCAGGTAGGGCTGAGGGGCCCAACCCCAAGCACGAATCTCCGTGCTCTGAGCCCCTCGTGTTTTTATATATACACATACTTATGTGTATAAATACAAACTGTATAGGACCATAGACTTTTAAAAATGAAAAGTCTTAGCAGCTTGGGAATTAAAAAGATATCCTAATTTTTTTTTTTTTTTTTCAGGCAAAGCTTTCAGTAAAACCAGTTTATAAAAATTCCAAACAACAAAATATACAAGAAAAACGTAGATTAAAGAATATATTCAGGTCCTTGTTTGTTCGGTTAGTTTTGTATGGTTCAAATACAACCCTTTTGCTGACTGTCATTTAGGAATTACCATATAAGATTAGATCGATTTATGTGGTCAATTTCTATGGTTTAGATAGATTCCTGGTGATAGGCATTTGGATAGTTTCTAAAAACATGTTTTTACTGATTATTTTATAGAGAGATATAAATATTGATGGATAAGAACCAACATTGATTGACTGCCTCCTACATGTCCCCTATTGGGAACCAAGCCTGCAACCCAGGCATGTGCCCTAATTGGGAATTAAACCTCTTGGTGCATGGGTTGACACTCAACCACTGAGCCACACTGGCCAGGGTAGATATTCTTATACTCCAACCCAAGAAACTAGAATCCGCATCCACATATACCACATTGATGAATATCTCAAGGATTAAACACATATAAATCTAAATTTTAACTAGCCTCCAGGTTCTGCTTGATAGAATTGTCTCTACTACACTTAAAAAACAAACAAAAAAGCATGTTTTTATACATATTCAACAAAGCAATTCCTAAACCCTAAAAAATAAAAGCCACAGTCCTGACTAGTATGGCTCAGATGGCTGAACACTGTCACATGCACCAAAGGTCACAGGTTTAATTCCCAGTCAGGGCACATGCCCAGGCTGTAAGCTCCATCCCCAGTAGGGGACAAATGGGAGATAGCCAATCAGTGTTTTTCTCACATTGTTGTTTCTCTCTCTCTCTCTCTCAAATGGGAGATGGTCAATCAGTGTTTTTCTCACATTGTTGTTTCTCTCTCTCTCTCAAAGCAATAAAACCATTTAAATTAAATAATTAAGTAACTAAACTACAGAATAATTTCATAGAAAGCTTTCTTTAGAATGCGAAATAAACATACCTTGTTTTAGATACCTGATCTTCAGATGGTAGAAAAGGATTGTTAACTGTGGCTGAAGAAGTGGTACCGAAAGCAGTGAGGCCCAGTAATTTAATTTGTGAAAGCCCTAATGTGCTGGCATCTCGAGGACGATGGAGTCTAAGGCAGACAGCAGAGGCAACTTCTGCTTTTACAAGCTGAATTTTTATGTAGGTGAGACCACTTGTGACTACAGGAGTGGACAAAGGTAGCATATTTATCCCATCTGCACTCACTTCAACAGACACTGAGGATGGGCAGGCTGCAGAAGAGAAAATGAAACAATTACTAAAGAATTAAGTAAACTAGCCTTCATAGGTTAGTGAAAATTCCAATAAAATAGCAGCTTTCAGTTATATTCACAATAAAGCTGTCAAAAGAGCTTTTATATACCAAATCATTCACTGCCTCTCACCATAAGTTATTTTGAGTTATTTTCCAACATGTAATATGAAATCTAATACATAATAAAAGTTGTTTTTAAAAAATTCTAACATTCACTTCAAACAAGAGTAACTAAAGATATACAGCCCACATGTACTTGACTCTCTATTACTTCTATCTTATTTAGAATTATCTCCAACAATATGGGACATCTGATTAATATATTCACTGTTGTCAACAATTAAAGAAAAATATAATTTTTAAAAACTGCTTTTCCACCAACTCATTATTTCACTACTACCATATTGCAATGATTTTAAATATAGTTTAGAAATTTTTTTGCCTCTTATTTTTTGTTTCTCTTTCAAACCTTAGCCAAATATCCTGAAGGGTTGCTTTTAAAATAATTTCCTTCTAAAATTTAAGGAGGCCTAATGAAGTAACAACTGGCAGTTGCTAAGGGAAAGTGTTTCTTCTTTCCTAACAACATGAAAGCTCATATAATAAATTTACCTATTAACTACAACAAACTTTGAACTCTGATTTTAATTTCGACTGTAAAATTAGGAAGTAACACTTATTGTACACCAATTACACATCAGGTTTACAATAAGACTATACAAGTCACATCGAGTATTAAATATAATCTTCAAAACCTTGAGATAAGTATTATTCACTTTCTACACAAGTTGACGAAGTCAAAGAGAGATTAAGTAAACCAAATACCCACATTAACAAATGCATATTTTACATTTTAGTACATATTTGATTCTAAAGCCTAGGTTTTTTCTACTGGAAAACAGTGTATCTTCAATTTCTGCTCCAATCCAATAATAAAATCAAAATGTTTTATTAAGCTCTCCTTCGTATCATTCTTACTACATCAATCCCCATGTGCAAATTCAAGCTATATTTTCAAAGCCACCATTTATATGAACCACTTTCTTGTTCCAAATAAAAGCAATTTCTTCCTCATCTTAGATTAGCTCCTTAAGCCTTACATTGACTTATATTTTACCATTTAACATAGTTCATACACACACACACACACACACACACACACACACACACACACGAGGCCCAAGTGCATTAATTCGTGCACCAGTGGGGTCCCTCGGGCTGGCCTGCAGGATCGGGCCAATACCAGCTCTCTGACATTCCCCAAGGGGTCCCGGAGTGCAGGAGGGCACAAGCCAGGCCGAGGACCTTCCAGTGCACAATCGGGGCCAGGGAGGGACGACAGAGTTGGCCAGCTGGGGAAGGACCACGAGAGAGCTCCAGGGCATGCCCGGTCTATCTCACTCAGTCCCAATTGGCAAGAGCCTAGCAGCAAGCTAACCTACCAGTCGGAGCACCTAACCCCTGGTGGTCAGTGCACATCAAACTATTGGTAAACAAGCCGACTATCTGCCACCTGGTGGTCAGTGCACATCATAGTAAGCAGTTGAACAGCCTTAGCATAGCATCAGCATATTACACTTTGATTAGTTGAAAGGACAACCAGACAAATGGAAACTTAGCATATTAGGCTTTTATTATATAGGATATATATTTTTTATTATTGATTTCAGAGAGGAAGGGAGAGGCGGTGAGAGATAGCAACATCAATGATGAGAATCACTGACTAGCTGTCTCCAACATGTCCCCTACTGGGGATTGAGCCTGCAACCCAAGCATGTGCCCTTGACTGGAATTGAACCCAGAACTCATCAGCACACAGGTTGATGCTTTATCCACTGAGCAAAACCAGCGAGGGCACATAGTTCTTTTTTGACCTGCTAAAAACCTGTGGATTCGGAGCAGCTGGTTGTGGAACGAACCAGAGCAACAGAGGCCAGGCCCGGAGCAGCCAGGCCCGAAACAGCTCGCTCCTCGCCTGTACCTGCCCACGGCTGCCTCTCAGACATGGCTAGAAACTTTTGCGGGAACTTGAGGGTCTGCTGAATCAAGTGATGAAGGCTTAGATCTGGATGTGTTGAGTTAGTATAGCGCTGGGGTGTTGATCTGTGAGTGCCTTGGGTGGGGCCTGGATGAGGCTGGTTGACCTATCTGGAAATGTCTTTTGTGTGAAGTGTATCATTGGGCATGTGGAGGTATTATTGATATGAGAAAATGCTAAGTAACAGATTTACTATCTTAAAAGGGATTTACTATCGGGGAGAGGGAGGGAGGAAGAGACTGAACATAAACTGTGCACCTATGGATGAGGACAATGGGGGATGGGGAGGGGGCAGAGGGTGGGGTGGGAACCTGGTGAAGGGGGGAAGAAATGAGGAACCTTTGTAATAATATGAACAATAAAGATTGATTTAAAAAAAAAAAATTAAAAATAAAAATAAAAAAAAAATAAAAACCTGTGGATTAGTATACTTTCTTTCTGCATTTTACTCATTATATCTGTTTCTAACCAAAAGGGAGATTCCACAACTATATTAGATTATAATAGTAGTCTAACAAATAAATGAAAAATTTATTCTTCCAAATATGCCAGGGATCTACAAAATCTCCCATAGTTCTATATGCTATTAAGTGACATCAATCAATAAACATAAATGTGAACATTTCAATAATTCTATTAAAATTATATTTTACACTGAAAGAATTTCATATATACAAACTGGTATTTCACACTACTTTATGAAAACATGAAAAGAGTTCCTGCTTCTCTTAGTGCATAACTTATTTTCTAAAAATTGGTTTGATTTACCTTGCAACTGTAACAAATATTCAATGAAAAAGGATTAAATTAATAATTCTCAAACTATCAGTCAAATGTTCAAAATATTACAAAGGATTATCTTCAAAATATGATGATTTAAAAATTCCTTACAATTGTAATTATCTTTACAATGGGAAGTGGACACATATAAACTTATGCTAACTTCATATTTCAGGGCTAGTATTGATTGTCATACTAGAAAAACGAAGATTGCTATCTACAAGTGTGTAAACTCACTCATTTCAACTTAATGCTATAGTTTAATAAATTTGGGGGACAAGAAAAGGCAATATACAATTAATTGAAGTATATGTGGATTTCATCAAACATTCTATTTGAGGAATAAACTCATCGGTTCGTTTTAGGGAAAATGTTTTGATGGTAATATCAAATATTACACTAAAAATTCCAAAATTAACAAATCTAGAAATCATATCTTTTTCACCATTTGCTAAATACTTTTCTCATTATTATGTTTCTATATTATAGTTTATTTTTATTATGCTTCTTTACAAAAAAATAGTACTGACTTGCAAGAGATGCAAGGTGAGGTTGGATATGTATCTCTTTGAGAAGTACTGCTGCAGGAAGGTGAATGGTAAGGTCACACCACGCCTCCTCTGGCAGAAAGATGTAGGACCAAGCAGCAGAGCGAGCTCTTCGATGGGGCGGGGTGGCCTGCAAAAGCACCTCAGCTGGTTGGGCAGTAGGACTGCTAGATGTGATTGTACCTACAAAAGACATTTTAAGTGAAAACTTACAAAAGAAACCCAATAAAGCATCAAGAACTATCCAAATCATAATAATATTAGAAAATTTAGTTAAAAACGTGAACTTTTTTTGATACTATGCATGATTTGCCACAATATTCTCAAAACATCACAATACCTAATCAACTGAGAAAAGACAAGTTCACTTTTAGTTGCTGCCTAATTTCTTTATACTCACATATTGAATGAAAACTAAAGTAATACCAAATCTAGCACTGTAAATCCTCATATAATTTAAGTAAAACACAATATCCAATACAGCCTTCAATCTAAAAATAATCACTTTTTTTGTTTGTTAATCCTCACCTGAGAATATTTTCCCATTGATTTTGAAAGATAGTAGGAGGGAGCGGGAGAGACAGAGAGAAAGAAACATTGATGTGAGAGAGATACATTGATTAGTTGAGGCCAGAGATTGAACCTTCAACCGAGGTACATGCTGTTGACCGAGAATCGAACATTGGACCCTTCAGTCCACGGGCCAACGCTCTATTCACTGAGCCAAACTGGTTAAGGCAAAAATAATCACTTTTATTCTAAGATGGCAATGTTCATGGAGTTACAAATATGAAAAATATTTTTAAAAACTACATAGACTGGAAAATGAAGCAAATATTTAATCTGAAGCTTATTCAAAGGAAAATGCCTCACAAAGAAGAAACAATACTAGCATTTACAGTGAAAACAGATATATCTGTTCTATTTAATCTTCTACATTACACTTTTATTTAAACTCAAAATAAAAACAAATATTACTACTAAAGAACTATTAAAAACACTTCCCTCCTAATAAGTAGAATGCTTCATAAACCACTACTTTAAAATCAAGTGTTTTTCATTAAAATGGTAATATTATAATGCTAGAGGCCTGGTGCACAAAATCCGTGCACTCAAGTCAGGGGGAGGAGAGAAGGAGTGTCTCTCAGCCCAGACTGCATCCTCTCACAGTCTGAGAGCCGAGGGGATGTCTGATTGATGGCTTAAGCTCACTTCCTATGTCAGACATCCTTACTGTTGCCTCAGAGGTAGGAGAGGCTCCTATTATCGCTGCTGCGCTAGCCGGCCATGAGCCCAACTTCTGACTGAGCGGTGCTCCCCCTGAGAGACCACACTGACCACCAGGGAACAGCTCCCGTATTCAGCATCTGCACCGGGGTGGTCAGTGCATGTCATAGCAACTGGTTATTCTGCTGTTTGGTCAATTTGCATATTGGCCTTTTATTATATAGGATTATCAACTTATTTCAACAACTATTTTTGTTTCATTCCAGTTAATAAACTACATAAATTCATACCAATAGGATTTAATAATTACTTTCTTACCTAGAGGTGCAAAGTTATGAATTCCTTCTGCGTTGTCAGGCTCAGAAGCTAGTATTCTTGTTTTCAAACTGCTGTCCACAGCTTTATTCGGACCAGAGTCAAGAAATTTCATAATAGTTGATACCATACTTCTTGCAGTGTTTACAATAGCTCTTGTGCTAGTTACCATATTGTTGCAAATGAGCTGAACACCACCTAAATTTACCCAAAAATACTAAATGAATCTTAGGATACTTTGATATCAACTTAACTTTCCTAATGACTACTCAAATGAGAACATAACATACTATCAAATGATTACATTTAAAGGACAAATAATGGAATTTTATCTTACCCATGTCATGGAATGCTTTCAAGGCATCACTAGTATCCAATACTCTCAAAATGAACCACAATAATGGTTCTGATAACTGGCAAGTAGCAAGAGAGCCCTAATTAAAAAAAACAAAACAAAACAAAAAACCACACATGTACATTAATAAGTTTAAAATATCAATTAATTTACAGTAAATTAGGACAATGAAATTTCTTATTAAATGTAATATTCCTTTATAGTCTATTATAAAATGACACCCTTAACCTGTCACTACAAAATAGTGTCTGCTAAAACATATAACAAGTCTCACTTGAATCAAAAAGGAACAATATCCTCTCTGAATTCAGAGCACATTTTTAAGCATCTGTCTTCAAATACTATTGTATTATCACTTTTACCTTAAGTTAATATGCATTAATTTTTGCTTCACTTCAAAAATTATTCCTTCCAAAATATATGTGTATCTTCCAATCAAGAAATATGCAATAAATACTTAAGAAAATGCAATAAATACTTAAGAAAATGATAATTATACACTGACATATAAAAAATTCTTTACAAAACTGTTTTTTTTAATCTGCATTTGAAAGACTGTAAGTTTTTTAAAAATCACTTTTTTAAAAAGGAAATATAAAAAGCAATAATATTCTAACATTTCCTTTTAAAATTACTCTATTCTTGCCGAAACCAGTTTGGCTCAGTGGTAGAGCGTCGGTCTGCGGACTGAAAGGTCCCAGGTTCGATTCTGCTCAAGAGCATGTACATTGGTTGCGGGCATATCCCTGGTAGGGGGTGTGCAAGAGGCAACTGGTCGATGTTTCTCTCTCATAGACGTTTCTAGCTCGCTCTCTCTCTCCCTTCCTCTCTGTAAAAAAATCAATAAAATATATATTTTTTAAATTACTCTATTCTTGAATTTCAATTGAAAGGAAACTAAATATGCAACATAAGCTTGAAAAAATACTCATTAAATTTTCATATGTGATATCCTAAAGACAACAACATTTTAGTATTGAGGAATGCTACTGGAGGGGCGGGGCGGGGGGAGGGGAGGGGCAAAGAACTTTGGGACAATGGGAAAAATTCTTAAAATTTAAGAATACGATAATTATATCACTGTGATTGTCTTTGAAAATTAACACTTCAAAGACATCTTACTCTCCAATGTCCACTAATAATTTATTGTTCTCATCTGTTGATGTTGTTCATTTTCCAATTTGTAATATGAATATTCTATTCATCTCTGTTCTCTAAATAATTCTCTACTTCCATTGTCAGAAACTACTTAAATTACTACAACTGTTGTTGGATCAAACTTACTTGTCTGCCCATATATCCACAAGCCATGTAGGTTAAAATTGGCTGCAACATCATGTGTACTGTAGATGCTTTTTTACTAAGGGTTGTCAGTATGGTAAATAATCCATCTCCAACTGATATGGCATCTAGCCCACCATGAAAGTTTTCATGTTTGGTGAGATGTAATCCACTTGCACCTAGTTTAAATAAAAAGATTACACATTTTTTTTTAGAGTATATTTTTAAAACCCAGTAATAATTAAAATACTCTTAATGGTCATAATTAAAATATACTTAATGGTCGTTTTTCCTGAAACCACTAAATGATGGGTACATTAATAGCTGTCTCTGCTTCTGGAGGGGGGGGGAGGGGGAGGTACTTAGAAATTAAATTATCTAATATAATATTCAGTAGAGCATGTTTTTTGGTAATCTGAGATACATGAGTTATCTCTATTGCTGGTAACAATAGATGCTGTTATGTCATATGATCAAAGAACATAATTCCACATAGCTATATGAAGCAGAAAGAAAATGGAGAGAAAAATAAGTGATATATGTAACTACTTTCAAACAGCTGATGATTAAAAGAAGATAACTGTTTCACATACCCACTCACAAAAAAATAGAAAAACATATATATATTATATATTACACACACACACACACAAAAAGAAAAAAATATATCAGGAAAGGATGTGTCACAATTTACAAAAATTCAATTACCTTGAAAAATTAACAATAATATAAGCTTTTGAAGAGGTAGAAAACAAGCAACAATATATACATTTTTCACTGTTATGTGTCATAGAAACTATTACACTTTGAATAAAATTTTATATTTCGCTTTTTAAGAAAATATAAATAAATCTTATTGATTCCCTAATACCAAATTTGATGTAAAAGTTTTCATCTTTAAATTATTAGAAATATGTCGCTATAAATTTTGGTACCTGCTTTATGGTCACATTTTTTCTTAATTTAATTGACATTATTTTGTTAGTATTTTCCAATTACTTAAAATTTTTCAGTATTTCAATTTAATTCATTGATTAAAGCCACTCTACATAAGTTTTCACTAATGAAAATCAAGCATGTTAAGAAATTTACAATTACCCCTACATTAAAGTGAAAAGAAAATGAACTCATACATTGCTAAAGAGAAGAGATATAGCACCAAAAACAAGAATAAGATTAATATTCTCCATACGTACCAATTATCATCGCCATGGCACTGCTATTACACAGGCCCAGAGCAGACAAAATCTGGCTCATTATCTGCTGGTTGGCTAACACCAAGTCAGCGACGTATGCAGGTGATCCTTGAATACTACCATTGCTTCCATTACCATCTTTGCCTCCTGAGACTTTCTCTTCATCTGAAACACTGTCTGTCGTATTGGTATTCACAGAAACTCTTGCACTGTATTCCCTATTGCCCGAAAGGGGCAGCTGTACCAAAATATTAACCAGTTTTAACATATCAAACATGAGTTGGTCTCTTGTCATTTCTCCACAAACTGCTTTTGCATCACCTGGACGAATGAGGTTGGCAAAGAGTCCCCCAAAGCATGCTCGAGCACCCACTGAGCTATCTGATCCACTTCGAGACGTGACTTTGTCAGAGCAAGTGATATAGTGGTGCACTAAAAAGGTGACAGACTCTATCACGGCAGAAATAGTACTAACTGAAACGAGTTCAAAATTCTGCTCCAGAGTAAATTCTAAGAGCTTTACTTGGGCATCAAGAGGTCCTTGGCCTGTCTGGAAGGCACCCCTGCAGACAAAGATAGAGAATTAAAAATTAATCCATTTTAAGATCTTTGGACGGGGAAGTCAACATAAAACAATAAAACTAAACAAAAAATAATCTCGTGGTATTCACTATTTCATCTGACAGCAAATGGTTTCCATGTCTTCCTGAGTCCTTGTTCTTATCTCTATTTTATACAAAATTTAAAAATGACTTCCCTTCCTAATAGAAAACTAAAGGACAGGTAAATCAAACGGGTGACTCTGAAGCTATAGAATAAAATATGTGAACATCACAAAGTACTCCTCCTAATAAAATTAGCTGTTATATTTTATCCTCAAATGTTTCTATTTTAGCAGAAACCGGTTTGGCTAAGTGGTAGAGCGTCGGTCTGTGGACTGAAAGGTCCCAGGTTCGATTCCGGGCAAGGGCATGTACATTGGTTGCGGGCACATCCCCAGTAGGGGGTGTGCAAGAGGCAGCTGGTCGATGTTTCTCATCGACATTTCTAACTCTCTATCTCTCTCCCTTCCTCTCTGTAAAAAATATTTTTTTTTAAAAATGTTACTATTTTAAACATTTCCTACAGGTTTTAATTTCAAAAATTAAGATTCAATAAAATAATTCTTATGCATCAGAACTAAATGCACTCAAGTTCTCCTATGCCTAAAATCATCCTCCACAACTTAAGAAAAAGCTAAATGGACTATAAAGTCATAACTCTTCTTGAACTCATTAGATCCCTGAGGTCAAGGGGTACCAAAAAGCCTGACATTTATAAAAAGACAGTCATCTCCAACCAGATAGAATATGAGCATTGGCTTTCCTGTGGCAGAATTAATAAGAGACACTAGCAATACACAAATGGGTAAGAAGTGGTGAGCTAATTTATTTAACAAGTTGCTAAACACCAGGGATGCGAGGGTGATGACATACAATGAGTGGCCAGATTATTATGATCTCTGAATGCATAATAATCTGGCCACTAAGTGTATGTCCTATATAATAAAAGGCTAATATGCAAACTGTCCCCTCAAACAGGAGTTCAAACAGCAGGCAGGCCAGCTAATCGCCCATGTCCCATCCCCTGGGGCCAGACTGGCTAGATCCCACCCATACATGAATTAATGTACCGGGCCTCTATATATTACACATCAGAAATATATGTATACACTAAAATATACCTCTCTGTTGAAAGTATATGAATTAGCTTGAGTAAAAATTCACTGAATATCTGAGGACATGTTGAAGAAAGATGCACTTGTAATCGGGTAAGAAATTCTTGCATAGCTTGTGTAGCTGTTGGCCCAACCTGAAAAGAAATGAAATTTCACTGAAAACTGCTTATTGGTACCAATTAAATTAATATTTAAAAAGTCTCAAGTGTTAAATCAAATACTACATTGTTGTAACTTATATTAGAAGAACAAAAATATCACTAATAGCAGGAAATTGATTCATTTTTAGATATTCATAAATAGGAAATTTCAGATTCAGAATTTAACTACTTATATTCCTAGTACCTAGAACAGTACCTAGCCTAGCACATAGCTAAGAATTAAAAGATATCACTGTAGCCTTTAATAGCTACTATTAAAAAATATGTAAATTAGCCAAAACCGGTTTGGCTCAATGGATAGAGCGTCGGCTTGGGGACTGAAGGGACCAGGGTTCGATTCTGGTCAAGGGCATGTGCCTTGGTTGCGGGCACATCCCCAGTAGGGGGTGTGCAAGAGGCAGCTGATCGATGACTCTCTCTCATCGATGTTTCTAACTCTCTATCTCTCTCCCTTCCTCTCTGTACAAAATCAATAAAATATATATTTTAAAGAAAATAAAAAAATAAGTAAATTAAATGAATTGTCAATTCTTATAGAAGTCATTACAAATGATACATAAATTTTAAAAGCTTTAATTCCAAAATTTTTTGAAACGCTTCCCTGACTTCCAGGTATTTATTCAGAAAATTGCTTAAATGATACAAAATCAATGCCAAAAATCCAACAGAAAACACTATAATTCAGTTTCAATATAGCTACCGTGTTTCCCCGAAAATAAGACATCCTCCGAAAATAAGACCTAGCACAACTTTGGGAGAAAAATTAATATAAGACACTGTCTTATTTTCGAGGAAACAGGGTATTACTCCTACATAATGAAGGGCTAATATGCAAATGAAACGGTGGCACAACCAGAAAAACCTCACAACAAATCGCTATGACATGTGCTGTCCACCAGAGGGCGTGTGAAGAACATGGCGAGTGTTGGCCGTGGCAGGAAGGTAGAAGCAGGTGAGCAGGGGCACCAGACCAAGGTGGGGCGCATTGCTGGTCACTGTCATCAGAGCAAGCCTCTGGTGGTTACTGAAAATTCTTTGTTCCTATGCGCCGTGGTCCCGCCCGACACTCACACCCACAGCTGGTACCACAGCCAACACTCACACCCACTGCTGGTCTTGAGAGCCCCCAAGAGCTTCACCAACTCCCCCTGTTCCTGAGGGGTGACCAGGGCAGCAGCCGCCAGTCGAACCCGCTGATGGCACTTGCCCCACTCACTCCCGCTGCTGGTGCCGCCCCAATTGCTCCACACGGTCAGGGGGCGCAAGCAGAGCTGGCTACATCAGCGCGTGGGAACGGCAGCAGTGGGAGCGGGACTGCCATCAGACAGGAGACCAAGGTCTGCAGTGGGAGGGGCTGCACAGCGGCACAGAGGATGGTCCAAAACCAGCTCCTATGCCTACCGCAGCCTCGCGGCCCAAAGTTCCTTTCTCAAGGTATATGAATCATGCACTGCGCCCCTACTATTATTAATAATTCAAAACATTTTATTACACTGACACAGCAAAGGCTACCATTTAATACTGTGGCTATAACAATGTAACATATTTAGGTACATTAAAGTTTTTCTTTACAAATATTTTAATTTTATAGTATGGGGTTTATCATTGCTTTTCAAAATTCATATTACCTGTGGACTGTGTTGATTTGTTCCATGTGGACTGGTGCCAGAAAGAAATTTCACTAAGACATGAATCAGGTTTGGATCAGAAACCAAGAGATGGGCAGTACTGTCCTGAGTACCAATGGCAGTGCTGGATCCAGCTATAAAACATTAAGAGACAATAAAAATGTAGTATCTAATATTTTTTGGTTTTAAGGAAAACTAACATATTCCTGGCTGTTACAGGTTGTTAAATGAATCTGAATTAACTAAGTTAGATTCATTCTTTATTTTCATCTTCAACAGATCTCCTGTCCCTCTCCTACTTCAATTGTGAAAAACACCCTATCCTATGTACAAATCAACTGGAAAAGAAATAACTAAATGCTTAATGCACTTTCAGTGAACCTATCTCTCTTCCAGAAATAGAGATCTACTTTTCAGGTAAATTTTAATCCAGCTTTTTAAACTAAAATTGAGGGAAAAACTATTAATTCTTAATGTTGGTTATTTCAAGGTTGTATACTGTTAACTGATACACAGGCAACACACCAGTTTTCTGAACTGAAGAAAATACATTTTGCGTTAATTCTATCTTCAGCATCATATAATAATGCTTTGATTCCATATTTGGAAAATATATTTCAAATTATAAAATGGAATTTTCATGCTAAGCAATGACTTAAATCTTTATTAATGTCACAGAGTTTTCTATTTACAAAATTATGTCCAAACAGAATGGGGAAGACATACACGCTCCTTTTGTCATAACATACAAATAAAATAAAGATTTCTTTTTATCTTTATTGTTGAAAGTATTACATATGTCCCTTGGAATAAAGATTTCAATTCACAAATGGCTAGTCCATGCCCTCTAATACAAACATTGATCCCTATCTTACAACTACCTCAAGAATTCATACCTCAAGAATGCCAAATAAAAACCTAGAGTTAAACATGAAAAACAATAAGCACCAAGAAGATAAAATAGGAGAGTATTTTCATGATTTGAGAGGAACAAAAGCCACAAAAAGCACTAAAAGTTCCTTTCCAAGAAATGTTCAGAAATTATTTTACTACCTTAACTAAAATGGTAAAAAAAAAAAAAAAAAAAAAAAAGGGGGGGGGGGGATGGGAATGGGGTGAAAAGATAAAAATTTAATAGGGCATTGGAATCTGAGAAAAATTATGTTCAGTAAACATAGGTTTTGAATGTAAAAAAACAAAAACTGAAGAATCTAGTTATATACGTTAGTGAGTATTATAAATCATTTTTAAATACAAAGGTACTTTAATAGAATAACATAAAACACAGATAAGTATTAAATATTTTATTTTCTGCTCTAAAAGTAATCAGTTTTATTTTAATAATTATTACATTTTAGAAGGTAAAAATATGACTTGAATTTATAATGGTACATATAGGAGAATATATTATCAACATAAAGTTGATACAAGTGGAAAGTAAAGTATACAGTATATAGCAACATATATATATGCGTGTATATATATATATATATATATCAACAAATTCAGAAGATACATATTCAAATAAATTCACTAATTGTCATAACTATGTCAGTTCTTAGAAAAAGTTTTTTTCAAAGACTCTGATAGCAAGAATGTTGTATATGTCAGAGATTTAAAGGAATGAATAGAATTAAAAGAATAAATTTTTACTTACAATTAAGCTGCATGTTCGTCATGATTGTTAGACTATGAAGCACAAGGCACCATGTCCGGAGCAAGGTATTTGGATACCAGGCTAACACTGTGAGGAAGCTAGTAATTGATGCTATGCAGAGAAAAGAAAAGGGAAAATTTCTACTCAGTAAAACCAAATGTTTACTCAGAATTTAAATCAACTCACTATCTAATATCCCCATACAAATGAAAGAGTTCCCCATTAAAAAAAAAAAAAAAAAAAAAGCATTAAGCATCAATAACACTTTATGGCTAGGTGTAAAGCTCAGCCCATTACATAAAATTATTATCATTATAAATTTATTGTTTTTTCCAAACTACAGGCATTTCTATTGAAAACAGAATTTGTGTTTTACTAAAAATCATCACATTCTGCGAAATTGAAAATAATAAGCCTTATTAGAAATAAAGGGCCCTGACCGGTTTCACTCGGTGAATAGAGTCCCAGGTTCAATTCCGGTGAAGGGCATTTACCTTAGTTGCAAGCACATCCCCAATAGGGGGTGTGTAAGAGGCAGCTGATTGATATTTCTCTCTCATCGATGTTTCTAACTCTCTCTACCTCTCTCTTCCTCTCTGTTAAAAAAAATCAATTATATATATATATATATATATATATATATATATATATATATATATATATATATATATTTTTAAAAGGATGGGCAAAATCACTGTAACTCCCCAACAAAGCACAAAGTAAAACCATAGTAAGGTTGCTTAACAGGCCCAAATGAGATAAGAAGTACCAGCACCAGCTAGAGAAGCCAAAACAATTATTGAAAATGCACAAACATAATAGAGTGCAGAAAGTATGCTCTTAAAACACTCTGAAAAATGGATTCCAGACATCAGGAAGGAAATACACAGCCTGGGCACCTATTACACTAAAAGTTCACAGAAACCGAATTATTTATTTTTTTTTTTTTTAATGACACCCTTCTCCCCAAAAAAACTTTTAAAAAAAGTCTCTTACTGGCCACAACCATCAATAAGAATTATAATTATTACTTTCACAATATAGAATTTTAAGTTTTTTAATGTAATTTTTTAAAAAAAATAAAGTATGTATAACTTTTTCTATAAAAAAAATTATCAATAGAATTGTAAAAGAAGCATAAAAATATGTTTAAGTTCATAACTCATACATATATTTATTAAAGATACTTATAGCTTACAAATATAGACTATTTGTGAACCAGGTCATTTTTAAAATTAATTCTATAAAAGAAAAAATTTTCCAGCACTTTTCCTGCATTTTTTCATACAAACTATAACATCAAAAGGTGACATGATAGCATATAAAAGAAAGTTTCTCTTTATTGGAGTATTTCAGCTAATAGAGAAAAAAGGAATAATAGACTTAGACTATCTTCATTTTGAAATATCTAGTGAATTATTTTTATAATATATATTTTATTGATTTTTTACAGAGAGGAGGAGAGAGGGATAGAGAGCTAGAAATATCGATGAGAGAGAAACATCGACCAGCTGCCTCTTGCACACCCCCTACTGGGGATGTGCCCGCAACCAATGTACATGCCCCTGCCCGGAATCGAACCTGGGACCTTTCAGTCCACAGACTGACGATCTACCACTGAGCCAAACCAGTTTTGGCTCTACTGAATTATTAATGACTCTAAGCATTAAACATCAATACTTGTTAAAAAGACAGACAACTTATAAAATGCCTTCAAAACATCAAATCAGAACAAGCTTCAATTTACTACAATTTATAATAGCTACCAATTTATAGGAAATACAGAGGATATAGTGGAGATACAATCACAAAGAAACAGGACCCAGGAATCTTGGCAAACATACAAACATATTTCTTTGACAAATGACTTAATAAGGGGATAAAAAAGACACAGAAGGAACCTACTGAGATTAAAAGGAAGAACATAATTAAAACTACAATGTATAGGCCTTATATAGATCCAAATTTTAAAAAATTTTTAAATTATAAAAATTGAGACAATTGTGAGTTTGAATACTAACCAGATTATCTGATGATAGTAAGGAATCATTACTTCCCTAACTACTCTTTTTAAATATTTTTTCACAATAACAAAGTTTAAAATAAATGAGAGAAATATTTATAATAATAATTACTAATGCAAGGAAAAGATGTAAGCCGAATAAACTCAGGCTGGTCTTGCTGAAGCAATGCAAACATATGTGGAACCATGACCCAGTGTGGCTGTTAATAAGACTGAAAGACAGGTCGTAGGAGAGTCATGCAAAATATAGGATACCCCTCCACAGGGAGAAACACCAGAAATAGATCATTTTCACTTTTCTTAAAATATAACTAAAATAAATTCTTATAACCAGATCTAAAGGCTAGTTCTATTCCTGTTAAAGATATTATTCTAATTTCCACATCCTTGCATTTGCCATGAAAAAAATGAACACAACTTCTATGTCAAATTAATATCCTTCTCCAACTTACCAATTCCCCTAAAAGCAAATTAAGATACTACTTTACGGGAATCCAATATAAAGATTCATGGAATATTGTCCATTTCAGTTGCACAGGCATAAAATAATAAAGATAAGAGAAGATACAAGTCTTCTGTTCTTTCCTGCTATTTATTGTCAGTGTATAAAAATATTTTTCTTACATTATAACCCTTACGACAAAGTTTAAGTATATATTAGCCAAATCATTACCTTTTTATTTTATTATTCATGCTATGAGAATAATTTTCCTAATAATATTACCTTGATTTAATGAAATGACAGGTATTCGATTAGCATTATATAAAAAAATTTCTGCTCCATTCTCTTTATTTCCAGATGAACTAGAATTCAGACTCAATGTGAGCCACAATTGGAGAAGTGATTCCAACTGCAAAAGAATAAAAATGGACATGAAAAAAGTAAGTTATATTATGAAATACTATATAAACAAATTCTTCTGTATGAATCCCTATGATTAAGTATAAATAATTTTTCTATTAAATACTTTGGTTACTTCAATTTAGTTGACAAGCAATCTTAAAATTCTTGATGATGAATCAAAACTTAAGTAAATTAAAATATATAATGTACCTAATATAAATTTATAATTTAGCTAATAGAAATGCTTTTCTAACTTAAGTTGATATTTACAGTTGACCATTGAATAGCACGAGTTCGAACTGCACAGAATTACTTACATGCAGACTTTTCCAATAAATATGTAAATGTATTTTCTCTTCCTTAAGATTTTGTTAATAACACTTTCTTTTCTCTGGCTAATTTTATTGTAAGAATACAATTGACTGTTATCAGTAAGGCTTCTGGTCAACATAAGGCGATTAGTAGTTTAAATTGGGGAAGTCTAAAGTTAAATGTGATTTTCAGTTGTGGGGGAGGTCAGAGCCGTTAACAACTGTTTTCCTTTTTATTTTTTTTATTTATTTATTTTTTAAAACTCAGTGTTTTTCAAGCGTCAACTGTAGTGGGATCTAATCAATAAAACTTAGAATCATAAAAATTATATTTAACCTATTACTAAAGAGCTGTGGTTATTAAAGCATCTCCAATATTTTTCCAGCTAAGCACAATAAAGAAATCATCCCTGTTAGGTTGAGAATGCTCTCCCCAATCATTTTCATCTTATATCAGGCTGTTAATAATGTCTAAAAAGATGCATCATTTCTCCTGAAGTCATACCTGAACATGATGGACTTGAAGCATGGAAAAAAGTTTGTTGAAACAAACATTTAACATTGGGACAGATGATAACTGTATAATAAGTTGGTTGGATTGGTTCGCTGCTTGTAAACCCCCTAGAAGTGAATCATCTGTTCCAGTGGGAGACTGTGATACTGAAAATTAAACACAATTATGATTTTTATACACAAATCAGGAGAACTGCTAATTAGCTATTATTGTACTATGTATAGGTAAGTGATGGTCGTGTTTTTTGTTGTGTATGTGTGTGTTTTTTTAATTTAAAACTATATTCTTTAAAATGATATGAAAACTTGTTTTAATCACATTACTTGAAAGTCAAAAAGGACAATCAACAGAGAAACTCCCAAATCATAGGATTTGTCCACCAAAGAAAAGGAATTTTTTTTTCACTTTACTCTAACAATTTTTATTTTTAAAAATTTCCTAATTAATAAGAGGAAAAGAAAAGGGAGAGGAAGAAGAATCTTGACTAATTCTTAAGAAGGTAGTTTTAGAATAATCTAGACTCTAGTCTATTGACTGTTTTCTCTCTCTCTGTCTTCCACCCCCACCCACAAGTATCTAGAAGTCCCCGGCATGAGCCCACTGGAGCTGAGCTCTCTTCTCCAGGTTTGGTTTCTAGGATGCTCTGGTCCACAAGCGAAACCTGGCAGGCCACAAGCTCACCATAAGGGATTAGGATGGACAATCTAGTCAATTGGTTCTTAACCCTGAAGCAGCCAAAAATCCTAATGCCAAGCCACACTTCAAACTAATTAAAAAATATAATTCATGAGGAGCGAGAAATATAGGGACTCTAAGAGCAGTTCTTCATATATTTAGAAAGTTATTGTATTAAAAGGGAGGGGGAAACAAGGGGGAGGACACAGTTCTGCACATGACAATAATCAATAGACAACTGAGAAGTTGATACAAATTACAAAAGGAACTTCTAATAAATATTTTTCTGTGTGTTTTTTTTTTTAATGGCTAACAAAGAAGAGCGCTATTTTGGGCAGTATTGAGCTGTGGTGATAGAAAGGCTAGCCAACAAAAGGGATCCCCATTATTACATAGGAGACAATGTACAACAATATTAAATACCAATACTAAGATTACAGAACATCATCTTCTCTTTTTTTCTGTATCTCCTAAGAAGTAAATGAAATTTTGCAATAAAAGAATTTAACTTAACACAGAAAGAACTTTAAAAAAAAAATAGTAATGCCAGCTTTTATTAAAATGAACTGTGAACTAACGCCTTTTGATTAAAGGAACATGATGCTCTCCCTAGGTTCTAACTGCTATGACCAGCCCATTGTCACCATGTGATTCGTAGGTCTACGTGGGTGGGGGAACCATTATCTTCTTCTCAATACTTCTCCTCGATCTTTGCCTTTGAGAGACAGGCTACTATCTAAAATGTACTCCCCTGAGAGGAGCAGATCTACCCAAGTCTAGCACTTTACATCAAGGGTCAGCAAACCATGACCTGACAGCCAAATCTGGCAGGCCACCTGATTCTGTAACAGCCATGCCCATTCATTTTCATATTGTTATTGTCAATGGCTGCTTTATGGCTAAAAAGTCAGAGTTGTGTAGTTACAATACCCACCACATGGCTCAGAAATCCTAAAATATTTAACATCTGGTCCCTTATTATAAAAAAAATTTCCTTCCTTTGCTATAGGTAATTAGGTAGCAAATCCTTTTAATTCTGCAGTTCAATTAGGCCCATTTCACTATCATCCTTACCTAGGTCTTCCATCCTAGTCTTTAAGGATAATACAGATGTTGTAAATACAAAAGCCAATTTTATTAATGATCTAAATATAATGTAATAAACTCACAGACAACTAGCTAACAGCCTTCCCTAGGAATTTACTTAACCTCACAAGACAAAACAAAAACATGACTCAGGTTTCTGGGTTGAATTTTAGAGCACTACATGGAGATATTTTGTTCCCTTCCACTCTCCCAACTTGTTAATCCTTTGTCTTGTTTCTCAACTTGCTACTTATTTAGCAAGAGAGGTGCTTTATATTTAGCCCATTCAGACTCACATCAGACATAAAACTTAAAAATCTATCCTTGCTAGCTACACCTGAAAATAATCAGCAGATTAACCATTTTTGCAATACCCTAAAAACGATGATTTTTACTTACATGTAGGAGATGTATTTGTTAATGCCTGCAAAATGGAATCTGCTTCCAAGGTAGACATCATTTTCAACATTAATTCTGCTTGCTGTTCAAGTCCAACTTCTAGACGAGCATCTAGGGCTAAAGAAAAGCAATGAAAAGATATTTTTAAAAAGATAATTTGGTAAGACTTACTCATGTCCTACTTCCTACAATAAAATGTTGGCATCAAAACACAAAACCTGGTAGGCTAGGTGTCCTCAGGTAAGAACAAATGGCTATTATCATAGTCATAGCATGTAATAATAACTGTACAAAGAAGTCTAGTGATGGGAAGGTGAATAAGCAGAAAGAGTTGGATCAAATAAATGAATAGTAATGAAATGAATACGTTAAGGATACTGAGAACCAGGTTCCTCACTGTCAGAAGATACAACTATGAAAATGGGGACTACTAAAATGAAGCCTATGAAGTTGGATTAGTCAGATTAAGTGTTGTGTCAATGTGAACTCATGGCATTCTAGACAGACATAGAAATGAATATAGATGCTAATGTGTATAAACACACATACACACTCTCCTACATTGGTCCACCAAGAGGCCATGGACATCAAAAGAGCAATAAGTAGCCTAGCCAATATAGCTCAGTGGTTGAGCATCAACCTATGATTCCAGCTCAGGGCACATGCCTGGATTGCAGGCTCGAGCCCCAGTAGGGGGTCTATCAATCAATTTAATTTTGTTTTTTTAAAATCACAATTTCTTCACTAAAAGGTTTTGAAATCGCTTTACCTTATTAAAATATCTGATTCTCAATCTGGGGAAGGAAAAGTAAATAGTCAGCCTTGGCATCTTGCTGCGCCAGAAAACAAGGAAGTGCTCAAAGAAATATGATAACATGGCAAAAATAAGAGACCGGCTTGGAAAAGATCCCACTGGTCAAAACTGGGACTGTCTGAACATCAAAATAAATGACAACACTAACAATGGACTTACTGCAACAGAACTAACTGCACACTTAAAAAGGCTAAATGGTAAATTTTATGTTATTTATATAAAACCGAACAAACAAATAAATAATGATAACAGTGAATTATAATTCATTGAGTAAAACAGCAAACCAAGGGTCTATTCAAACTAAATGAATAAACTAATAATTTTTTTTTAAATTGATAATTTCCAAGAACTCCTCTGCCACCACACCCCTAAAATATTATACTTGAAGAAAAGACTAACTTTATAATGGAGAAGATAGGCAAACACCTCCTTAATGAAGTAAATAAACTTAAACTCGCAGTAGTGGGACAAATTAAAATCATGAGCCACCTAATGGGGTGCAGTAAGAAAACCTGAGCATTACACTTTCGCAATAATTCTGTCGAAGACGCATGACTACAATCTAGTCATGAGGAAATAGCATACAAACCCAAACTGGAGGACATTCTATAAAGTAACTAGGCTGTAATTTTCAAAAGCATCAAGATCACAAAAGTTAAACTGTAGCAGACTGAATGAAACTGAAGAGATAAATGTACTGCATGTTCTTATACTAAATCCTTTTGTATTAAAGGATATTATTTAAACACAACTGCCAAAACTTGAATGAGGTCTAAACATTAGTTAATATTAATATTAATTTCCTGATTTTGATTAAATGTGCCTTCTGATGTGTTTATGTAGAATAACAACCTGTTTTGAAAAATATATAAAACAAAACAAAAATAACATCAGATTAGCAACTTACAATTAATGGATCAAGGCAACACATGATAAATTAACTCTCTGATAAATATATGATTGATTCAAAATGTTAAAAAAAAAATTATATATTTTATGTGTCTGGAAGAGTGTCAAAATAATAATCAAAATGGTTTTATTCTGTTGAAAAATACAAAAGTTTATTAACATTAAAGAAATAAAAGCAGATTTACTGAAAATCACTGACAAACACAATTACAAATATATTTTGATAAGTGTTATTTTAAGGAGGGAAAATTTGGACCATAAATGAAAGCTCCTCAAAACTTACTGACACTGACAGAGAAACTCACAGCTCTGAATGTCACTATCATGGCACACCTGTGATATTAAACCCTCTTAGAACACACTTGGGCTCAATTTCTCAAGAGAGAAAACATAAATTTAGGACTTATTTCTAAGAATAGCGTATGTCTTAAAATATATACACACACACTTACCCTGAGACACTGAAACACTGACTGTCTGTGATCCATTCTTCTCTGTATTTGCAGGTGGCTTTGCTACAGGAATTCCAAGACCTCCAATGTAAGGGTTGTAGTTGTAGGTGCCATAGTCAGCACCCCAATAATCATACCATGTACTGCTTATTGGCTTAAAAAAAATGGAAAACCAGTTTATTTTTGCCTCTTCAGAAAGACTGACATTATTATGTACCTTTCTAAACTCACAAAGGGCTAGAAAATAATCATTCTCTCTACCTTTTAAATTCCCCAAAACATACATTATAAGCCTAATGATGTAGAGGAGTGGTTCAATAACATTCTCTTCCTTTTATAAAAATATTTAAAATAGCTTAGTTAAAAACCTGAGGGATAATTACCCTATATAATGAAGAGGTAATATGCAAACTGACCATCATTCTAACACAAGATGGCCACCCCTATGTGGTCAAAGATGGCTGCCCCTAAGTGGACACAAGATGGCAGTTGTGGGTGATCAGGCCAGCAGGGAAAGGCAGTTAGGGGGTGATGAGGCTGGCAGGCAGAAGCAGTTACGGGCAATCAGGCTGGCAGGCGAGCAGTTGGGAGCCAGCAGTCCTGGTTTCTGAGATGAATGTCTGACTGCCCTGAAGGGGTCCCAGATTAGAGAAGGTGCAGGCTCCTTGGCTGAGGGACACAAATTCTGTGCACGAGGCTTCTAGTTCTTAATAAAAATCTCTTACACACAAAAAGCACCAAAATAAAGTATTAAGCATGTATCTCCTTTAGAAAAGTTAAAGCTAACACAGAAGTAAAATCTGAAATGAAGTCAGCTTGGATCAGATTAAATACTGCTTGAAATGTTTATAATCCACAAATATACTTCCCCATGCTTATTAGTGGTTCTTATATGAGATAATATTAGTAGAGATATTAACAAAATGGCATAAGTTTTCCTTATACTATTCATTTGATATACTATAGTACCTACAGCAAATTAATAGATTTTTTAGTACATTAAGTCATGGGTTAATTTGGTGATAGATATGTACACTTTCCTCTGTTGATTAATGAATAAACCAAAATAGTAAGATGAAATGTTTTATTTGCAAAGAATACATCATACCTTAAAAACTTTGGCTGCAAGAGGATCCTTTTCCAAATCAATATCTAAAGGATCAATATCAACTTCCATTAGATCTTGAAGTAGCTCAAGATCAATTTCTTTATCTTTTTCCAAAGAGGAAAGAGGAGGTGCACCTTCAAATAATTGAAAATTATTTTACTGGTGGAATAAATTATCTAATTTTAACCAATATATAGCTTTTAATTACAGTAAAAGTTATTTCATTTGTGTATATGTTCCTATTGATATAAAAATTTCTAAATTTTTATTTTGACAATTAGGTATTAGTAGGTATGCAAATATATCACTCTATAACAACACAATTTTTAAAAACCAATGCAATTCCTAAGGAAAAAGACCACGGAATTAACCTTTGTTGAATCGTTGCATAATGTTTAAATGTTGCTAATTTTTCTTATCTCTAATAAGAAATTCATTGTGTTACATCTAATTTTCAGGAACCAAAACCAGTGAAAAGCAAAAAAGATTCAAGTTATAAAACTGTTATTCTCATTTTTCTATGATTAATTAGAAAGTATTTTGCTCTCTTAACTAGCCTTCTATTCCTTACAAATGTTATCTTCTCATAACTTCCCACCCTCTTAGTCAACATATATTTTATAGAATGCCTAGCAAATGCCAGCCTATATTAGGGTTAGAGTATATGAAGATTAATAAAACCAATTTCCAGCCTCCAAAAAATAATAGTGGTTCAGAGGTGAGGGTACACTACAATTATTAAACCAACTACAATATGGTGAGTGCTATCAGAGAGAATCAAATGTAAGGTACCACTGATGGCAATCTCCAACACTAATAATGGTGGTGTTGGAAAAAGCTTCTGGGAAAGGGCATGTATTGTTTGAATGTAAGATAAGGAGTTCTCCAAGTAAACAAAAGGGAACATTCTAATCCAGATAAAGGGAATATTAGGTAGAAAGGATAATGAGAGAATATAAGATTAAAGAAAGACAAATGGGGGGTGGGGGGAGAGGCTGGGGAGAGGTCAATGGGGGGGAAAGGAGACATACGTAATACTTTCAACAATAAAAAATTTAAATTAAAAAAAACAAGTTAATGTAAAAAACATACATACATAAAATAAAGACAAATGGTCCTAGCTAGTTCACTCAGTTGGTTTGCCATCATCCCATCAACCAAAAGGTTGCTGGTTCAATTCCCTGTCAGGCGTATGACAGCCTGGGTTTTGGCTCAATTCCAGGAAGGAGGCCAGCAGGAGGCAGCCAACTGATGTCCCACTCTCACATTGATGTTTCTTTCTCTCACCATCTGGCATACATAGGGTATTAGTCTTAAAAAGTAGGGAGTATCCCACAAACAATTGTGCAGGCTAAGCTACAGTTACTTTTTTTAAAAGCAGGGGGGAAAGGGGAAGGGAGGGGAGGGGAGGGGAGGGAAGGGGAGGGGAGAGAGGAGAGGAGCAAATATATCCAAAAAGTGAGTCTTAAATCACCTTTAACCCTGTTTTCTTAACCATTGAACATCTTTAAGTTTTCTAGCTTGTAATTTCTTCAACACAGTCAAATCAAACCATATCAAAGTAACTAAGACATTATGAATAGATAGCATTTTATTACAAGCATTCATTCAGAGTCAGAGCAAAACATAATCATTAGGAAAATAACTGATACAGTTACTAAGGCCAAAAAGCCCTAACAGAAAAACAGAAAAATTAATTCTATACTTCACTAACATTCGTAATTTTGAAACATTTTCATTTAAAAAAAAAAAAAAAACATAACTAAAGGATATTTGAAATAAAACATAATACAAAGAATGTACCTGTTATATCATGTGTCAAAGGTTCATCTATAGTTTCCAGCAATTGCACTGAAGACTGTTGAAGGCAGTCATCAGATTCAGCAGCTGCTGCACCGACATCATCACTCACCGTTCCCTCCTCCATGGCTTCTGCAGCTACTGGCGCCAGCAATTCTCCTGTATGTAATGAAACAGTTCTAAGTGCTTGAATAATTTATAAATAGATATTCAAAACATATTAAAGCATATGTCTCCCTCCAGCTTAGAGAATGACAGCATGTATTCTCCACCAACTATATAAGATTCAGTGGCAAATGAGACCTCATGTACCTAAGGAAATACTAGGACCTATTGTATTACCTTTAATTTCTGAAAACTAAGTAAGTAGGAGAAAACACAAAATGTGTAACTCCCTTAATTCATCAAAACAACTTGATAAGAAAGGTACTAATTTTACATATGAAGATACTATTATTCTTATTTTATATATGAAGGCACAGAGATTACCTTCCCTCAAGGCCATAGAGAACTAGTAAGCAGTACACTGCTGGTATTAATAATGAGGCCAACAAACTCTAATATTCCAGTACACAATCTAACTCCTCCAAAAAGACTTCGAGTCATCACAAAAGTCAACGAAATTAAACAAAAGTAATTTGAACTGTTGCTATTGCTATAACATTAAAGAAATCTTTTATACTTTGGGGGTTTACAGTTCTCTTTAAAGGTTACTTAATAGAGCAATGACAAGCTAATTTTGACATACTCCTATGAAAAATAAATCCTGACAAACCTGCTAAAATATCTTGCAGCATACAAGTTAAGGAATACTGAGCCCAAGCACCACCCCAAGATATATCTCCTCTATTGAAGTCAGTTCCAACCAAAAGTAATAGCAGTCTTTCCAGTTGGGGTTCATTTACAATTTCACACAGATGGATGGTTGGCCTCGTGGCATTCGCAATACGTGCAAGAACCTGCAATACATTTTATAAAATCATACACTTAATGAGCAATTACACATGCTTTTTCCCCAAATCAAAGCATTGTAGTTTTCAATGAGATATGTATATGATGTTAAAATAATTGGCTAACACAGAATGAAAAAGAATGTAATTTCATGAGTCAAATATAAAATCTTGTTTAAAAAACTGGGATGAATAGTTAAAAATAATTTCTATGAACAATGAATATGCTTCAGGAAATTAAAACCCCCTCATTACTGCAATTTGGCATTTATTGGTATGTTTTCTATTTTAATTTTTTTAAAATTATTAAAATTATTTAAATAATTAAAATTATTTTTAAAAAGTATTTTTGAGATAGACATACCCAAATTATATACATTTCAAATCTACATTAACCAAGCTTTAACTAGATTAAAATATAAATCAGGTCTCCTAAGAAATCAGTGACAAAATATTTATTAAATATTTCAAGGCACAAAAAAATGCATAAAAGGAAAAACCAATAAAAGCACCATAACTTCTCTTAATTAAAAATTAAAAACTGCATTTTTCCTAATTCTTTTCATACCCTATAAATCTATAATTATAAATTATGCCTATTAGTTTACTTACCTTACAAACAAATAATAAAAGGTCTGCATGACATGTAAAGTCCATGGAGAGGAGAAACAGGACAAGTTTTTGGACTACTGAAATACAGCGTTCATGAGCCAAGGTAAACGGAAGTGGTTCTATCTCTGGACTTTCTTTGGTTGTTGTAACTTCTGTGTCTAAATTGGAACGAGACCATTCTGCTGTCCGACGTAACCGAATTAAATCCTTAAAGTGCTGTACACAGAAATTGATAATATTTAAATCAGTATCTATTGAATGGGAATTCTTTCAGTAGAAATATATTTATACTACAGGCCAGGTGCACGGGTTCATACACAGCTGGGGTCCCTTGGCATGGCCTGTGGGGAACAGTGGATCTCCACACCGCTGCAGCCCGGCCTCACCCACTAGCTTGTCAGGCTCCAGCCCCCTGTCCACATCTATCTTGAACAGCACAACGTAGTGCACGAAGCAGCAGGATGCCGGGGAGGAGCCAGAGCCCAGGCTGGGTGCTGCACCACTCCTGCGGGAGAAGCTCCCTTGGCCTGACCTGCATGGATCAGTGGACCTCTGCACCTCCACAGCCCGACCTTACCCACCAGCTCATAGGGGGTGGGAGGGAGAAGCGCACAGGGGGAATATCCCTTGGAGAGGCTTGTGCCGGTGAGGGTGAAGAGCGGTGTCTGGCGCCTATTGGTCAGCTGAGCAGTGCTCCTAATGTGGAAGCACCCTCACCACCGGGGGCAGCTCCTGCATTGAGCGTCTGCTGCCCTCATATTAGGTCTAGTAATAATTAATGTCGTTTTCTAATACTTTTTTTTAAATCGAATTTATTTAAACAATACAACAAAATTTATCAACAATATAGTTGCTGTTGTTTTCTACTACTTGTGCCCAACGCTCAGGAAGCATTTTAATTCCTCTGTTGTAAAATTCTTGTGATTTTGATGCAAAAAATTCGGTCAATGCATTTTTGAGGCATTCTTCATTATTAAATTTTTTTCCAAGAAGAAAGTTTTGCAAAGAACGAAACAAATGGTAATCGGAAGGGGCAATATCAGGAGAATATGCAGGTTGAGGGAGAACTTCCCATTCCAACTGGCGCAGTTTTTCAGCAGTGATTCTTGCAGTATGCGGTCGTGCGTTATCGTGGTGAAGAATTACGCCCTTCCGATTAATCAGCGCGGGTTCTTTTTCTCTTAAAGCTTGGGCTAACCTTTCCAATTGGGCACTATACACTGCACTTGTAATGGTTTGGTTAGATGGTAAAAGTTCATAATGAAGAATTCCTTTAAAATTCCACCAAACACACAACATCACTTTTTTCGCATGCAAGTCAGGTTTTGGCGTGGGCTGCGGAGCCTCATTTTTGTCCAACCATTGAGGCCGCCTTTTCAAATTAACATACAGCACCCATTCTTCATCTCCGGTAACAATTTGCTCTAAAAACGGCAAACGGTTTTGACGAGAGAGGAGCCAACTGCAAATTGTGACTCTTTGATTACGGTTGTTGTCGGTCAACTCATGAGGAACCCATTTTCCAAACTTTTGGACTTTGCCAAGTGCACGCAATTGATTGGAAATTGTTTTTTGTGAACAATTTAAAGTTGTCGCAAGCTCTTGTTGGGTAATTTGAGGATTTTGCACCAAAAGAGCTTGAAGAGCTTCTTGATCAAAATTGGACACACGGCCTCGACCACTCTTGTCATCTAACGAAAAATTTCCCTCGCGAAATTTCTCAAACCAACGCTGGCATTTTCTGGAGCTAACTGCATCTTGACCAAGAGCACTACAGATGTTTTTTGCAGCCTCACTTGCTTTTCTTCCTAATTGGAACTCGTAAAGCATGCAGTGCCGAATATGCTCTTCATCCGCCATCTTCTTAGCCCTAGTTTTGCAACAAAAACCAAACCAAACACAAACTTTTTCAAGCAAAACTTGTTAATTGCACTTCACACGTTCTGTAGATACCACGTGTTTGAAGGTTATGTCAATACAAGTCAACGCCAAGCAAGATTTTAAACGAATGTTTAAAAACGACATTAATTATTACTAGACCCGATAGTCAACGCACATTATAACTACCGGCTGGTCATGCGGTCTTCCAGTCGCTTAGGGTTTTACATATATAGATACTTATCTATTCTAATAATTTGAAATAATAAAAGGGAAAATAACTTTTCTAAGATAATTACATTTAAAATTTAAAAATTATACCTTTGAAGTAGCCTGCTTTAGTTTTGCTTGCTCTACCAGAAGTTTATATGATGATCCTTTGTTACTCTGTATTTTTTCTTTTTCCATCTGTTCCACCAAAGCCTTCTGTTTTGCTTTTAGTAGGTTAAGTTGCTTTAAAAAAAAAAAAAAAGAATACTGTTAAGATACCAATGTTAAAAACAACAAAATAAATATTATATCCTCACAGAATTCATACATCAAACTAATGGAATTATTACAAATGTTACCTAGTTGCTGACCTGCACTATATAGTTAGGCCCAACTACCATGGTTGCGCCTATACTGAACATACCCAGAACTTACTTTTCTTGCCATTATTCCCTAAATAATATAACAACTATTTGCACAGCATTTACATTGTATTAGGTATTATACGTACTCTAGAGATAATTTAAAGTATTCAGGCAAATGGAGGTTATATGAAAATACTATGCCGTTTTATCTAAGTGCCAAGCATATGCAAATTTGGGTATCTGCAGGGTGCTAGAACCAGTACCTGTGGATACCAAGGGACGGTTATAACTCCCCGAAAGGCCTAATTTTTACTACGTTGCTCATTTTAAAAACAACAACAATAAAAAGAAAAATCATGTTTCTAAGTCCCAGTAAGATCTTTCCATTTAATAATGAAAAAAAATGATCAATTCATTATCTTATGAGAGAAGGGAAATAACCAGAAAATTTTTTCATATAAGCAATTGAGACTATTAGACTTTTCTTTAAATAAAAGAAAAATTATTTTTAAATATATGGGAAAATATTTTGGACAATTTTTTTTTAGTTTTGCTTTATGGGAATCTCGCTCAAGAACAGTATATTTTTGGTATGCATATGTATTCACTAATTAAAATTTTTATTGAGATTACAGTAGATTCATATGCAGTTGTAGGAAATAATACAGATATCTCTTAGGCACTTCACTGAAATTCCCCAATGATAATGTTTTACAAAATATAGTATTAAAAAAAAAAATCACAACTAGGTAAGGACAATGTTACAATTCACCAAACTTATTCAGATTTCTCCAGTTTCAATTGTATTCATTTGTGTGTGTGTGTGTGTGTGTGTGTGTGTGTGTGTGTTTTCATTGGATACAATTCTAAACATATGTTAGTTCATGTGTCTATCATCACTACAGTTAATACTGAACCGTTGTTATCACCACAGGTTCCCTTATGTTCTTCTTTGTTGCCCACCTACTATCCTCAAACCAATTTGCATCGTCTGTAATCCCTGGCAACCACTAGTTGGCAGTACTGAACAAACAGACCAAAAGGGGGGTAATATCTCTGCCCAGAAAGACCTTAAAAACCTATTGAATGCCTTAACCACTTCCTCATATAGCCATATATATGCAGAACAATACTCTTAAGTAGAAAATCACTAGAAAGTTACAGTCATAATTACAAAAATGTTATTATCATATTATAAATAAATGCCAACTTGGCTGTTATACCATTACCAAAATTTATCCCAAATTAAAACCAGCCATTTACATACATTAATCAATACATATTATGTAAATGTAAAAACTATTACAAATCACTATTTTCAATTGTTCCAAGAGCTCTATAGTTAACATGTGCAATTACACTCAAGAAAAAAATATAACTTATAATTTATTTTGAAACAACCACAATCTTAGTAATTTAAATTACTGTATAAAGACATTTTTCCCCAAACTATTTGAGGATAAGTTTTGCAACCTGATGACCAATCAATCCTGAACACTTTAGTGTGTAATTCATATAAACAATAACCTTCTTCCACAAACTATAATAGAACCATCAAAATCAGAGATGCAATATTGATGCATTATTACCACTACTCCTCAAACCCCATTTTTAGTATTGCCAATTGTCCAATAATGTCCTTCACACTAAAAAATAAAATGCAGTAGTACTATTTTACTAAGAAAAAAAATCTACTGAACTATAAGTTTATTTTCTATTTTCATATCCTAAATTAAATGCAGCCAGCATAAACATTAAGTGACCAATAAATTTTATCTATATTTGAAAAAATGCAAATTTGTACCACTAAAAATTAGTTGCGTTTCAAAAAGAGTTGAGAGAAAAAGCTTCAGCCCTGGCTAGTTGAAGCATTGCCCTGATATGCCAAGGATGCAGGTTCGATCCCCAGTCAATAATTATTTAAATAAGAAAAGAAAAAGCTTCACATCATCTTTCTTGTAAAAGATCAAATAGTTTGCTCATAGCTGAAAAACTTAGAAGTGAAAATAAACAAGCTGGTGCTAAGTCATGTTTTTTATAAAAAGCCCAAAGCTTTCACAAGCTTGCCATATCCTAAGGGTTTCAAATAAAATGTCATTTCATCTTAAATCAATTACACAAATATTACTGACAACACACTAGTTTTATATACCAAGTATCAAGGACATAGCACCTTGATATAAGAGAAAGAGGAAGACACTTCCAAAAATAACTGTAGCCCTGGCCAATGTTGCTCAGTTGGCTGGGCATTGTCTCATGCACTGAAAGGTTGCTGGTTTGATTCCCAGTCAAGGCACATGTCCAGAGTTTCAGGCTCAATTCCCAGTAGGGGGCATGCATGAGATGTTCCTTTTCACATTGGTCTCTCTCTCTTTCTCTCACTCCCCTATCTAAAAGTCAACTTAAAAATCTTTTTTTTTTAAGTAATTATATAAAGTACAGCATCATAAGAATCTAAGGTCAGCTATAAACTCACTTCCACGAAGTGAAATGCACATTAATAAATTTATGCTTAATTTTCAAGAGAAGTCATGGAACCAATTGAGATCAAAACCACAAGAAGCCACAGAGGGCCTGCAATAAAATCACATCCTAACATATATGGATGGGCAAAAGTAGGTTAATAATAATAATTTATTAATAGTAACAAGAAGAAACTCGAGTTTCACGGACTCACAACTGTAAACCTACTACTTTTGCACACCCCATATACCTTCTATAAAAGAAAAAGTGAGTTTATGTGTTCACAAGCATTTGCAGTGAAGAAGCAGAGATCTATTTATATTTTAAAGAAAAACGATTAAAGAATAAACCAAAAACTAAAGGTTTCATCATCAGGAAAGTGGAAAAACAGATTTTGGAACATTTCAAAAATGAAATAGTAGTAATGAATAAAAAAGAACCACTAATACACTCAATAATATAGATAAATCTCAAAAATATCATTTTGAGCAAAAGAGGCCAAGAATTAAAGAACACACACTCTGCATGATTCCAAATAGTACTGTAAGAAATCATTTACTCAGTGAAATGTTCAAATCTCATGTTCACAAAATAAAAGAATCCCTATAAAAACATATAATGCTCATGAAAGGAAAAAATATAAGACACACGAGGAAATATTGTATGTAATACTATCCTAATTCAGAAATCAGAAAAGACCTGAAAAATAAGTTATCTATGAGAAAGAATAAAGTATGTTCTTTGGAGGGAAAATAAAACAAGACAAAACAGCACAACCAAAATTCTGAATCAGAAAACTAGTCCAGGAACTCAAAGTAACTAGACCAAAATTCAAACCTGAAAGTTAGACAGAGGGTCATGTAATAGATGCTCTGAAGCCATGTTAAGAAAGTTAACCTTCATTAGAAGGTCAACTGCAAGAAACTAAGAATTTGAGGAGTGAGATAATCCAATGATTGGGTTTTTTTTTCAAAGAACTCTTTAGGGGCAGCATGAAAAACAGATTAGAACAAAGGCAGAGAGCAAAGGATAATGAAGGCCTCACTTAAAGTGGTAGTAAAGAGAGACAAGAAGAGGTAGTCAGTTTAAAGACATCACCAAAAATCTGTAAACTACATATTGTTGCAATCTTACAAATAAGGAAATACAGTCTCAAAGTGTTAGTACTTTGCTTATTTAGCTCTTCACTTGCCATACCTAATGCAAGTGTATCCCATGCAACTTGTAAAACAATGTTCTCAAACATTAAAATAAGAAAGTATTAAAAATTACCTGTTTATGATGAACTAGCTGCTTTCTGATTTTCCTGGAATATAATCTGTCCAGGCTACTGCTGCCTTTGGAAGACCTGTGTATGTTCTGAGTATGCAGATTATTGTTAATAAAACTCCACTGGTTACCTAGAGGGCAAGGAAAAGTTTTATTAATAATACTGTTCAATGTAATTTTAAAGTACTTTTGATACCCAGTAAACACAAAATTATAAGTATGTCAATCATGACAAAGCAGTTTTAAAAATTAAGAAAATCACTGTAAAGAAATTGCTAAGAATTTTACACTGGAAAGGTTAATCTAAACCCTAATTGACTATAAAAACCAGAGTTCTTAACCTAATCCTTCCAGATAATAGCCAACTTTATCAGCAATTAAGAGTAATCTCCGTACAATACAACTGTGAAAATGTCACTCAAATCAAACAAGAACAAATACTTAATACTGCCTAAATTTCAAACTCCTATGCTTTTGTGCAGGTCCCCCAAAAATGGTACGCAATAATTTGACATAATGACTGCAAAAATAAGATTGAGTAATTCAAGTATCATGCTGCATAGTTCTACTTATTCTCATTTTTTTTCTATGTATCCAGGCAATTCTTTGTGTCATTCTTCTGCTCGACTCAGGCTTATTCCGACACTTAACCAATTATTTGTTTATTTGAATAACCTAAAGACATCTTTTTTGATTCTCTACTATCCGTTTGTCAAGTCAGTATAAATTCTTAAAATCGTAAAAAAAAGTCTTCCACTGATGTATTTCCATAATCTCTAAATGATATAAATAACAACTTAAGACATTCAATATTCCAACTTCATATTATAGCCTTGTTTGTTTTACATCTAATCCTAAAACTGAGTAAACTGACCACTAACATACAGTATTTGTTCAAAAAATAAATATCTAGACAAATTCTTTATACATGAAAAGAATCCCCCATCCTCTTCCCAAACATAATGTACACCATAATCAATTGATTCACCTATAAAACACTCCAGGGGATTTTTTTTTTTTAATACTAGGAACCTGACAATGTTTAAAATTTCAAATTTTATGGCACTTGTTAGCTAAATGCAACTATTTCAAATAGCTTCATTTTTATAACGTTTTAACTTGGAAGAGGAGAAGAAAACAATTCATCTCGCAATTTGATTTCCCTTCATTTTAAAAAGTTGCCTCAAGACTATGAAGAACGATTACAACAAAAATCTCAGAATTTCTAGAAGTATAAAAGCCAATTGTAATTAATTAATAGAACTGTACTTTATAATGGTAAATGAAATGACACTATATTAAAGTAACATAAAGCAAAAGAAGTCTTCACATATTTCCTTTTTTTAAACTTCACATATATATGTGTATATAAATATATATATATACATATATATAAATATACATATATATGTTGTTGTTATTATAAACTGGTTAAATGGGTATGGGGGAAACCTCAATGAAAAACATAATTGTATTTAGAAACCAAAGTCAGGTTCAAACAAGAGGTTTGTCCATAATGTTCTTCAAAAATGAATTCTATCCTTACAAAGATTCCTGGTAAAGAAAATTCATATTTTACATAAATTTCATACAGCTGGAATCTCTGAGCCAATAAATAGTTGTGGAACAACAGTGAGTCTCTCAAAAACCCCATCAATAGATTATTAAAAATTTCTCATACCTGTCATAAACCTCTCCCTGTCTTTACCATTCAACGGCTTCTTTGCAGCTGCTGCTTCATCTTCAACAGTTGACACATAATCCAGCAACCTGGACACCAGCATAACAACCCAACTGATCATGGGAATATCTAGTACCCCTATATAGAGATGGGAGGTTAAAATATAATCAGGGGACTCTAAAAGTCCTAATGTTGTCAAATAAAATAATTATGAGATAAAACATCTTATAAATCTAAAACATACCATATCACTACTAATACTTAATATTTATTTATAATAAGCCTCAAAACTGGAACTTAAGACCACAAATCAAGGAACGAATTGATTGTAATGGAAAACATTGCTTCATGGTACAAAAATAGAATCTTAAATATAGGTTGAATATAAAAAATAAATTGTAAACTAGCCAACAAGACATAAGATAATATCCTTAGACTTACAGGTGACTAAAATAAAAAAATCTCTCAACTTACGATTAATAAAGTTATAAAATTGCCTCAAGACTATGAAGAAAATCAAATGTTCTCTAAGAATTTTATTTCAATAAAATTTTCTCCCTCAAATGAAATTTATTTTCAATGACCACAAAAGCAATGGTACTTTAAACCTTAAACTTAAGAAAGCTTGATTTTAGTTATGACAGTATAGAAGATACACATTATAATAGTTTCCAAGTTCAAATTCAAATAATGAAAAGATTGAAAAAGCAGGGACTATATGGAAGTCAAACACATGAAGGCTGGACATCTAAAAAAATCTACATTATAAAAATAGTAACAAAATGTGCAATATTGAATATTTTTTAAAGAAGGTTAGCCTATCTAATTTCTAAGGCAATATTTACAGGAATCTTATGTTTCTACTAAAGATAACTTTTTAAATACCGTCTGTTCTCCGGTGCATGGGTAACTGTGGCTGAAGAGGTGACAATAAATTATCCAACAGATTAAGTAAGCTTTCTAATACTCCACTATTACTAAGTGATCTTTGACCAATGCAGGAAAGTAACATGAAGACCCTAAAAAGAAGATAGAAATAAAATAGTCATCATGATTCAATTTAATTAATTCAAAAAATATTTACATTGAAATTTAAGAATAATGATAGAATATTTGGTTCTAAGCAAGCTCTCTCTATATATAATATTAGTTACCTTTATCAAACTATTGATTGTATTTTCTAACTTTAACCACAAGAAATCAGGTAGTGGGAAGTGGTCCCAGATTAGAGAGGGAGCAGGCTGGGCTGAGGGACACACAACCTGTGCACAAATTTCATACACCAGGCCTCTAGTCATGTATAATCTTCAATATGCTCTTCAGTGGGCATGCTCCATCCTCTGAATAGACATACATGCTTCATTTTTCTATTCAGTATCAACATACAGATTACAAAATCTGAACACAGACCATGATAAGCATAAATCATTAATAGCAAGTCCAATATTGTCTGACCTACCTATCCTGTGGAAAGATGAGAAGCTGTTCGGAATTGTACAGTTCCTGAAGAACATTAGAGAGAAACTGACCCCACCATCTTTCACCACCACAGAGTTGAACAAGTAGAAGACCAGTATGTAACCGTATTTTTGGGGTTCCACTGATGCACAAATGTTTAAAAAGTTCTTCACAGGCCTGGGCATGAAACGTGCTCTGCAAAACTGCAGGAACTGAGTGTCCTATTATAAAAAAGAAAACAGTAAAATTTCCCATTTAAGTGTATGCTATGATATCAAGATTAGCATGCCTAGAAATGCTTTCTTCTTTACCAGCAATCAATACACAATTATATTATCTTAATAGGTAGGATTTCAATTGCTAAATACTTGAGGAAGGGAAGAGTTCGCATTTAGATCCATTAAATTTCTTATATGTGGAATGGATAAACCAGATGGCTGTGTATGTGTGTTTGCATGTGCATCAGTAAAAACAAAATATAGCTTTTGGACAGCTCTATAATAGATTAACAACTATTAAGTTTTCCCTGTTGCACATTTAAACAATATTTATTATTTTGCCGGTAACGCGATGTGGCACATCAATGGCAGAGAGTCAAGAAAAAAAAGTAGTCCAAAAAAATCCATTAAAAAAAATACAGGGGGAAATGAATTAATCTAAAGAACAGATTTCATCTTCACATTAGAATGGATATCATAATTAACACTACCAGGAAATATCAAGGCAACAATATAATACTCAACTAGATCACAAATATTCCCAGTCTTTAAAATACTTAAGGAAAATACAAACCATTGGAAGAGTGAAGAAGGCTTAGCAAAGTGTCCAATAAGTATCTGATGATAGTCCGTAATTGCTCTGTGGAAGACGTCTGAATTAAATCTCTTGGATTTGATGTTTCATTCAACATCTTCCTACTTGCACCTAGAGCTACTCTGAGCCTCTGCACTGCATTGTGAGCCAAATTAAGTTGAAGCTGTAGCTGAATACAGTCCTGATAGGAGGAGAAAACTCTGCTGTCTTCCTCAACTGCCTTATCTGGCTTCCGCAAGAAGTACTGTGCATTGTTAGCACTGTTGAGAGGAGGAAGATCTATACTTTGCAAAAGAGTTTCTAGTCGATGACAAGCTAAATTATACCTGTAAGTAAAAACAATTGAACAGAATCATTCTTACAATGTTCTTTAATGTACATTTATGAATATACACTAAAATTTAAATTTCTAAAGCATGTTAACACAACAATTTAAACAATCATTTGTTAAGTACTACACAGAGCCAATTATTTAATTGCAATATATCAATGTATTAAAATTATTGTAACATACTAATACCTTACTTCCTTCTGCTCTTTTCTATACATTTATGAAAAGACATTATTTGAAAAATATATGCAAGGGATTATACAAAATATAATGGTTTGTCCTAGCCAGTTTGGCTCCGTGGATAGACTGTCGGCCCGTGGACTGAAGGGTCCTGGATTCAATTCCAGTGAAGGGCACATGCCCAGGTTGCCAGCACAATCCCCAGCAGGGGGTGTGCAGGAGGCAAGTGATTAATGATTCTCTGATCACTGATGTTTCTCTGTCTCTCCATCTCCTTTCCTCTCTGAAATCAATAAAAATATTTATATATATATATATATATATATATATGATTTCAATAAGACTAAAATATTCTGCAATTTTCTAACAACCTGCACTGTATATCCTCCTGTAGAGCAATCATCATTGCTAAATGCTGGTCAATTTCGGGCTGGTTTGCAGATTCTCCTTCTCCCCTGAGAGGATCATGCATTAACTTCAGTTCACTCTCCCAAGACAAGATGTAGGTATGGCCGTAGTAAAATCCTAATGGGATTTTGGCTCTGGCATTTGTACTTCCATAACGTCCAATGACAGTGATCTGAAATGAAAAATATACATATATACACTCACCTTCAACAACAGAAATCTGAGTAATGTACTTAAAATTTTGATATAGTTATACATTTTAATTATATGTCTGAGTATTTTTCATAATTTATCAGAAACATAGAAAATGTATCAATTACATCACTTTCTTGAAGTTCTTTACCTTCATGAATCTGCACACTGGAGGTGGTATCAAGTCATGAAGAATTAGTGAATGGGTGCTTATATCAGTTGCTACTACCAATCGCCTCCCATCCACCTCTTCTCCTAATGTCCAAATGTCAATTGACAAGGAGGCCAAGTCTCCACAAGTGGGAATCAATACATCAGTCAACAGTATTGGTCTGCCAAAATCCAAGGTCACAAACCTTCTTGCTCCTATGAGACAGAGAAAAAGCAACAGCAATTGATCAAAAATACCATATATCAATTAACCAAAAGATATACTATAAAAGTTCTTAAAAAAATAAATTAACTTAAATACAAATAAATGAGAAGTTAATATTTCCATTCAAAAAATACCTGAAACCTCAATCTATGTTACTTTGAACACCAAGACTAAAATTAAAAATAAATAAACAAACAAACAAACAAACAAACAAACAAACCCTATCTGGTTTGGCTCAGTGGATAGAGCGTCAGCTGGGAACTGAAGGGTCCCAGATTCAACTCCAGTCAAGGGTAAATTCTGGGGTTGCAGGCTCAATCCCCATTGGGGAACATGCAAGAGGCAGCCAATCAGTGATATTCTCTCATCACTGATGTTTCTCTCTCTCCCTCTCTGTTGCTCTCTGAAATAAAAATATATTTTTTTAAAAAAATATATATATATATACACACAATAGTAAGTTGTTACTATAAAGGCGATCAACTATACATAAATACTTAATTTTAAAACATCAGACCAAAAAAATAAGATATAGATTAATTCTATAAAGTGCCTATCTATTCTTCTTTCAACTAGTGGGTCTTTCTTTAAAAAGTTCACAACTAGATGTATATCACATTGTAACACTTGATTTTTGTTTCCTTAAGCTTTGTTTCACTTCTTACAGAGTTACATCTTACATTGGGGATAAAATACAAGGTAAAATTATAAGGCTGAAATAACATGTAGTTATTACTATCACTAAAAAAAGCCCTTAGCAAGGTCCTATAATGGACAGATACAGCTTATCTAAAACATTGTTTCCCCCCCGCCAGTCCTGACACACCCCTGTTTTTTAGCTACTCAGCATGAGATGCTTACACTAAGGAAAGGCAAAAATGATCTGAAAGGAAAGGAAGAGCAGATTTGCATCACTCATCTCACACACTTCAGGTTTAGACTCAATTAGTGAAACACGAAGCAGAGTCATTAATAACACTTTAGTTCTTTTTACTTCTTATTGGTCTGGAGTGAGGGGCAGCTAGTAATCTGTACTCCTATTACAGTAAAGAAACCCAAGTAAATAAACCCAACTAGAGCGATCCTCAATGGAGCTAGTTTAAAAGAAAGCAGGCAGTTACCAATACTTTCCTAAACAGGAAAACTATTGAACCACACACACACACACAAATTCCCCTCCCTAGGTTTAGTCCCCAATGTCAATTCCATAGATTAAAAAAAGCAAATCAAAGTGTAAACTACTGCTCACATTTTGTAAGACTGCATAAGAAACTACGGATTAAATATTATATACACTAACATTGTTACCAATAAATGATTAATTGGCAGAAAACACGATTTCAACTTTTGCTATTTAAACAAACAAAAAAAAAAACTCTCTTCCAAAGAGAATAAATATGCAATAGAGTAAATAAGGTTCAACTGTTGCTATAATGAAAAGTTACACAGGCCCTGGATTGTTTAGCTCAGTGGATAGAGCATCGGCCTGAGGACCAAAGGGTCCCAGGTTTGACTCCCTGACACCTCGGTTGCAGGATCCTCCCCAGCCCAGGCCATGGTCAGGGTGTGTGCAGGAGGCAACCAATCAATGTGTATCTCTGACAATATTTCTCTGTCTCTTTCCCACTTCCTTCCACTCTCTCTAAAAATCAATGGAAAAGTATCTTCAGGTGAGGATTAAAATAAATAAACAAAAAAAAGTGACACAATATGCAATATATTCATGTACTGCCTCCTATAAAACATACTTAAGGATTCTGTTGAATTCCACTGCTGCTCAAACCGAAAAAATAATTGGTAGGATTATAAGGTAAAAATTGCCTATAGCTTATTAGTAAACATGATCTAATTGAAACCACCTATCAGGATCACGGGTCTCTACCATTAAAGCAGGGTATACACTTAGTTAAAATTTCAATTATCCAGAGACTATTAAGTGTTATTAATCTTACTTGGTTGTTATAATCTGCAGTAAATCTTTCTGCTATTCTCAAGAAATGGTCCCAATAACAGAATGTTAGTCTTAGAAATACTACTTCTTTAAGTATAATTTCTACTGTAATGCTATTTAAGCAGCTACATTGAAGGCAAATATTTGTTTATAGTTCAACAGGCAAGATTCATTGGGGGGAAAAATCAAATCCATTGGTTAGTAACCTAGGGGTGTCGAACTCAATCAGAGAAGGGGCCAAAATCTAAAATCCAGCCTAAATCGCGGGCCGAATGGTTTACTGAACAGTCATAAACTGACAATGTCATAAACTGACAGCGGAGTGCAGTGATGACAGCGCGGTGCGGGCCACATTGCAAGGCCTGGCGGGCTGGATTTGGACCGCGGGCCTTGTGTTTGACACATGTGGGTTAGACAGAAGTAGTGAACCTATTCTGCAGCATTGTTCCCTTCAATTGGGTAAGCACATATCTTGGGTCGTTGATAAAGGATACTTACTCAAGAACAAATGTATTTGTAAAGAAAAATCAAACTACAGAATATTACGTCTTCAAAACCCAACAGACTATGCAAGAAAAATATTAAGAAAAAGATTACCTGAATGCATTCGTTCGATAATAATGGACTGGTGAGGCGGAGGTTGAAGAAAATGTGAAGCATGAGAAATTGCAAGGGCTAGACCAGAACCACCAAGCGGATTCTAGAAAAAAAAAAAAGTACACCTCTATATTGATATTATTCTTGCTCTAGAAAAACTAGTAACCATAACATCAAAATAACAGGTTTCACTATCTAATATACGTTCTATAATATTTTATTAAAAACAATCAAATTTGCTGTATTAAGTTGGTAAAATAAAATTTTGCTTTCTATTATAAAATTAGCATGTATTTCAGTTATTTTTAACTGTCTAAGCAAATACCTATTTAAAATATAATACTTTACCACTCTGGACTTGTTGGAATTTTTGTTATGTGCAGCAAGATTGACTGCTGGGGGGTCAATAACTGAGCCTGGGAAAAGTTGTGCAAGTTCAGCGTTAATCACAACGGAAACCGCTTCATTAGGTGGTGTGAGCGGTGGAGTCATAAAAAGTGGCGTTGTTTTTGGAGTGGGTGGAATAACATCAGATGGGTGAATGAAGAATCCAGGGGCTGCCACTGGGTTGGAAGGCACAGAGCTGTGAACAGAACCACCGGCTGCTGCTACTGCTGCCGCCGCCGCTGCTGACGTTGCTGCTGCGGCTGAGGCTGCCGCCGCCGCTGCGGCTGTTGTCTGATGTAACTTGGCTTCCAGCTTTGCCTTCTGTAAAAAAAGGAAAAGCAACACATATAGACTAACCCTGCCCCCCCAATACTACATGGATATATAGGATGAAGATAAACATGAATAACTATATCCTAGGTAAATAAAAATGAAATGAAATAAAAAAAGTGCACAACAGATATAAGGGGTATTTCTTTGCTATGTATATTTCACTCAAAATCTGCTATGAAATTTCCTGAGCATTTGGGAACTAGGACTTTCTCATATCAAACATGGCAAAGAAGAAGAAAAATAAGAAAACAAAGTTCTCCTAAAAACAAAATATTAACAGGAAATGGACTCTCATATGTTACCTAACCTGGTACAATTTGTCACCTGGAATTGTATATGCTATTTTTAAATCATGATGAAATCTCCAAAACATGTCATTATTACTAAATTTTAAATCATGCTCATTTGACTGGACTTTAAAATATTATTTTAGATTCTTCAATCCATATAAGTAGCAAATGGTAACTACAATGTTTGACCAATAGTGGTGAAACATATGTAAGAATGGATTTTACATAAAGATTGCAAAAAAAATCATCAACTATATTACCTAAGTTGTATATCAAATAACATGTATTTATATTATTTTTTTATTTACGCATATCACAAAAACTTTACCTCAATTTTTGTAGAAAATGCTTAGTTCAGATCAGCCAACCTACTTTCCTTTATGAAAATAATGGTCATTTTACAGTACTTTTTCAGCTTTTGAAGTTTAGAGACAGCATGAACAAAGAGCCAAATGGTCTCCAACCTGTTGCTGAAGCTTCAAAAGCTGCTGCTGTTTCTCTTGCAGCACCTGTAGCTGTTGCTCGGCTGAAGCCATTGCATGAGAGAGAGACTGCAAAGCTACCTGGGCTGCTGAACTCAGGGCTGTCGAAGCTTCCCCAACTGTCCCCGTTGATAGTCCACCTACTGCAGGAGTAACCCCGAAGGAACTCACTGGCATGAGACAAGGGGGGAAAAATCAGGATGAAGAAAAGGTTCACAGAGAAACACATTCAAAGTACTATACTATTATGACACTAAAACTAGTTAATTTTCACTTTGAAAGACAGAAATCTAGAGAGTATAAATAAGGAAATCTTAATATTAAAAATCTATTTATAATAATACTATTCAAGTTTAAGTGATCCAGGAATGACTTCAAAGTCAAATAAAAATTAATCCGTATACATTTATTTTTAAATATTTTCAATATAGTCTCTAACAAGAGAAAAAGAAGGACCCAGCAATTTCACTTCTGGGTATTTATACAAAGAAACCCAAAACACCCAATCAAAAAGAGATATGCACACATATGGTCACTGCAACATTATTTACAATTAGCCAAGATATGGAGGCAACCTAAGTAACCATCAGCAGATTAATAAAATAGTGCATATATACAATGGAATATGATTCAGCCACAAAAAAATAAAATCTTTTTTTAAGTATATTTTTAATTGATTTTTTACAGAGAGGACGAGAGAAGGATAGAGAGTTAGAAACATCGATGAGAGAGAAACATCAATCAGCTGCCTCCTGCACACACCACACTGGGTATGTGCCCAAACTAAGTTACATGCCCTTGACCGGAATCGAACCTGGGATCCTTCGGTCCGCAGGCCAACACTCTTATCCACTGAGCCAAATTAAGGCAGGCAGAGAAAGATAAGTATCACATGATCTACTCATTTGTGGAATATAATGATGAACAAAAATAGATCCAGAGACAGAGAAACATCAATCAGAATGTCAAACCTCAGAAAAGGTAGGGGAAAGTTTGGGTAATGGGGAGAGATCAACCAAAGGATTTATATGCATGCATATGAGCCTAATCAAGGGACATGGAAATCAGGAGGTGTGGGGGCATAAATGGGAGGTGAGGGTAATGGGGGAATAAGGACACATATGTAATACCTTAATCAATAAAGAAAAAAATTTTAAAGAGAAAAAATAGAATAAAATGATGCCATTTGCAACTACATGGATAGACCTAGACAGTTTTATGCTAAATAAAATAACTCTGACAAAAACAGATAAATGCCAGATGATTTCACTCGTATGTGAAATATATACTAAAAAAAAAAAAAAAAAAGCAGAACAAGAAATACAGAGAACATTTTGACCATTGCCAGATGAAAGGTGCTTTAGGGAAATGGGTGAAAAGAAATTAAGAACAAATAGGTAATTACAGAATAGTCACAGGAATGTAAAGTGCAGCATAGGAAATACAGTCAATAATATTGTATGCCCAAACCGGTTTGGCTCAGTGGATAGAGCATCAGCCTGCAAACTAAAAGGTCCTGGGTTCGATTCCAGTCCAGGGCATGGTGCCTTGGTTGCGGGCGCATCCCCAGAGGATGTGCAGGATGCAGCTGATCAATGTCTCTCTTTCATTGATGTTTCTAACTCTCTATCCTTCTCTCTTCCTCTCTGTAAAAAATCAACAAAATATATTTTTTAAATAAATAAATAATATTGTAATAACCATGTACAGTGTCAGGTGGATACTAGATTTAAACAGGGTGATGACTTCCTACGTTATATAAATGTCTAATCACTGGGTTGTATATCTGAAATTAATATAGTATTGTATGTCAACTATAATTGATAAGTAAAAAATTATTTTAAAAAAATATTTTCAAAAAAATATTTTCAGCATGAAAACTTCATTTAATATAGCTTAAATGAAAATAAAAAATGAGAGTGGCCTCGTCAGACAATTTGAACATAAGAAATTTGCTTTACAAAGGTTTCTTAAAAGCAACAATACTTCCTTCTCCCTCCAGACCAAAAAAGCTTATCATTTTAAAGCACAACCTAGACAGAGTCTGGTTTGCACAGAATATGTAAACCAGTTTCCTACATAAGCTCCCAGAACACTAATATAGAGAGAGGAGTGTCCAAGTCACAAATAGTAGGGCCCATACATCTTACTCATGAATATTACTATCATTAAAGGTCTTATAAAGTCCTACAAGTTAAAAAATTTCTTTGACTTTTCCACTTCGCTATTATTCAAATATAGATTATAACAGAACTATTTTCAAATTAAATATGGATGGAAATAAATATTTTTGGAAAACTTTCAAAAAAGCGGGGATAAAAATAACTTCACAACTTAATCAAAGAGGTCATCACAAAACAAGAAATAAAGGCCAAGTCTAATCAACAGCATTAATACTTATTTTAACAGGCCTTTACTAGAAAGTTATATTGGGGAAAGACAATTGCTACAATAATAGCCAATGTTCAGTGTGCATTACCAGTGACAGTTTTCCTTAACTACTATATTCAAAAGATGAACAACCCTGAGAGTCAGATACTATGATTCTGGGGTTTGTTTGTTTGTTTGGTGATTCAGTAAAGAATGGCTCAGAAAAGTTACTCTGTAGAGCTGATGGTGGTCAAATCAGGAGTAGAACCAAAAGTAATATACCAAAGTCAATTTGAGGCCCAGTGCCAATCATTGAACTAACATCGACTCATTTATTCCTTACAATAGCACATAAGTCGATATAATTCTTGTGCACTTCATAGATAATGAACCTAAAGTTGAGAGAGGTATGATCATAAATCCTTAAAAGGAAAAAGAGGAGGTAACCTGACAGTCTATCTTAACATCCAACAATGGCTATATTAAACCAGAATTCAGATATAAACTATTAAAAACTTAAGCTACAATAAACAAGACAGCAATAACAACAAAACTGTGAATAGCCATGCCACCAGCCACACAGAGTATGCAAATTAACCACAACCAAGATGGCTGTGGCCACAGAGGACAGGAGGGAGGCTTGGGTTTCTCTGGCAACGGAAGAAGCCAAGCTTTCCACCTGCCCTCACTGGCCTAAGCTTCCACTCAAGGCTACAAAGTTTCCATTATAGAAGGTAAACAAATCCGAACAGAAATGGCTGCCGCCTCACAGTGAGCAGAAGGCGTGGCTCTGCTCCAGGCTACAAAGTTTCAATTGTAGAAAGTAAATATATCCCAGGTACCAGGGCCTCTACTTGGTACCTGGGATATTTGTCGATTGTAGTATAAAAATAAATTTGTACAAAAGTGACTATTATAGTCCAAGAAAACAAAAGCAAATTTTGACCCTTTTGGCATCTACATATGAAAGAAACATTACAATCTAATTTAATTTTAAATTGAAATTATCATCATTATACATAATCCATGAATTTCACTTAGTATTTACTGCCACAATTGGAAGATATAAGATGATTCTGTATAAAGAGTACTCAAATAAAGAACTAATAAGTTTCTTTTAAACCCTTTGCCATTCTGAAGCCAAGGACAAGTTTAAATTTTTCATGACTTCTCTTGAAAATTGATTTTACTTTCTGTTCAAGTGTTAGAAGATAATATATACAAAATGAGACATCCCACTGATTATTCATTTAAAACATCAGCAAAACCACACTGTTCAACATATTCAAATATTGGTTCATAAGTCTGAAGTTGCATTAAACTAGCAGGAAAAATGGTACTCCCTCTTTACTCATCTCACACTTCTCAAAGCATTGCACCAAATATACCTTTAACTTCAACTGAAAGAAATAAAATAATATGATGCCAAAACTACACAAAAGACTGACATCAACTTTTGATGATTATTGAAACTGGATAATGGAAATATAGTCTATTGTTCTCCTCCTCTTCCCTCTATTTTCATTACGTTTAATATTTTCCAAATTAAAAAACTTCGCAATATACACACACATAAAAAACCATAAGATTTAAAATAGTGTACTAGAGGGTAGAACAAAAAAATCCTATGAAGATTTAGAAAGTATAAAACTACTTATAATATTTCCCCAAAATGTTCCTCCTATTAATAAATTTTTACTTAAGAAACTTATTAAGTACTGAAAAAAGATACTTAAATCCTTATGTCACTTAATATTTATACAGCTCATAATATATAAAAGAATGTAAATAATAAAAGAAGGTATATACCAGTAAACGTACTTGCATCATCCCTTTCAATTCTGGTTCCATCACTAGTTGACACACAAGTAAAGTGTAGGGGCTCAACTTCTAGTAGTCCAGTGAGAGATGTGAAACTACCCTCAGCAGCTGTGCAACTACTGACCTTTCCATTTCCTAATGCAAAAAAGACACAAGTTTTATAGTATTGAATAAATCTTTAAAAGGCAACAGTCACATGAGAATAATAGTGCTAGTCCAATTTTAATTACAGAAGGCATATTAAGCAAACACACAACCCTTACATAACGCTTCACAATTGACATGGTACTAAGAAAACTCACAAGCAGAAGATACTGTCCTTGTTACGAAAGCAGAATTGCATTAAAACAACTCAGTGTCCATTCACATTAATAAGAAACAATAACGAGTGATAGATTTTAAGTGAGAGAAAAAAATAATAAATCAGCTACTTCCAATAGCTATTGCCCAATCTGTTATTTGCATCAAATCAGAATATAATATGATATCAACTGTATAAATATGCCACTAAGTAGATAAGTAAACATTCCAAAGTATGAATAAGTCTGTAAATGTTTTATATTTTATATATATTGTCAATTTTTAAAATGAGGCATACTACTTTATAATCATACGAAGAGTTTAAGTTAGCACATACACTGAGTGGCCAGATTATTATGATCTCTGAACGCATAATAATCTGGCCACTCAGTGTATATCTTATATAATAAAAGGCTAATATGCAAATTGTCCCTTCAACCAGCAGGCAAGCCAGCCAATGATCCATGTCTCCTCCCCCTGGCCAGGCTGGCTAGACCTACCCATCCACAAATTCATGCACTGGGCCTTTATTACACACACACACACACACACACACACACACACACACACAGAGTGGCCAATTGTGCATTCAGAGATCATAATAATCTGGCCACTGTGTATAGTAAAAAAATATATATCATATGTGTATAGTAAAAAAATATATATCATATGGTCACAACTATTCTATATAATAAAAGCCTAATATGATAAGTATATGGTCATCCATTCAACCAATAAAAGCATAATATGCTAAGATTGATCAACTACTTGCTATGAGATGCACTGACTACTAGGGGGCAGACACTCTGACCAGTAGACACTCTGACCAGTAGATTAGCTTGATACTGGTGTCAGGCCAATCAGGACTAAGCCAGACAGACCAGACACACCCTGGAGCCCTCCCACATTCCCTCACTGGTTGGCAACCTCCCGCATCATTCGCTGGCCCCAATCATGAACCAGTGGGGTCCCTCAGCCTGGCCTGCATCCTCTCACAATCCAGGACCCCTCACAGAATGTCAGAGAGCTGGTTTCAACCCAATCCCACAGGCAAAGCCAAGGGATCCCACTGGTAGGGGATGTGCAGGAGGCAGCCAATCAATGATTCTGCCCCCACCCACCTTGGTTGCCTGTCCCAACCCCAATTGGACAATAGGCACCTGCCAGCCGGGGGAGGAACCAGGAGGTTGGCCAGTAGGCCACATCTGATCGGGGCCTGTGGGCCAGGGGCAACTCCTGCATTGAGCGTATCCCTCCTGGTGGTCAGTGCATATCATAGCGACCAGTCGTTCCATCGTAATGATCACTTAGGCTTTTATATATATATAGATGTTATAGTCAATTCAATTCTTCAATCCTAAATGTATTTTCTTCAGAAATGTTTACATTACATATAACACTGTGCATAAAGTTTTCCTCAGTAGAGTGGGATGGTAGATGCAGAAAATTATTTTTCTTTCTGCACCTTTGCTTATTACAACAAGTACATTCTAATTTTATTTTTAGTGTGAAATATGTTCTTTGATTTAAAGACAGGAAAAGCACACCAAATATAAGTGAAAAGACCACAACAAGTAATAAAATTTTAAATACTCTCTTTTGAGTATTAAAGTCAAACTGACATGCAATGAAACATAAAAAACAAGTTCACATCTCTTTCAAAAATAGCCTTAATAATGGAGGGATGGGAGATTAAGTAGGAAAGGCAAATAGTTTAATGATTCACATATGTTAAGTTCTAAATTTTAGTTTTTAAAGGTAAAATATAGAAACTATAATCTAAGAATTCAATGGTAGCTTAAATACAAGTTTTAAAATTCAGAAATTCCTTGAATAAAATAAGTTACTACCTGAAAGGACATCCGACAAATCAATTTCATCTGATTGAACACCAATGCTGCTGTTGTACACATTTTTACAAGTAGAGCCACTCATTTCTAAATCAAAGAGGACTGGATCAAATGGTGAGCTATATAATCCGTATCTGAAAAACAAAATAATGTCCTAAAAATTTTCCTGTCAACCATCTAATTAACAAATTACCTATTTACTTAGTTTTAAAAGAAGTTTGAAACGGGGCAGAAAGAGATGCTAACCAGGTTTAACCCATTAAATTCAGTGAATCTCAACTGTGATCCCTGTAAACCTATACTCCAAAAGACAAAGTCCAGAGTCAACAAATGTGATCCCAATAAGCTGGCAGCTAATGAATCCACACTGAATCTTCTACTGCAGATTGAAGCATGGGAGAGATACGAGGCAGCCCTTCTTCACCACAATCACTACATTACCCAGGAAAAGGTACAAAGGCTTTGAGTAAAATTCCATCAAAATCAAGATTTCCAATTTAAAAATGGTTACAAAACAATTGTGCAACTCTATTTTATTTCATTATGTTGAAGTGTTAGGTAATTAATCAGTAGATAGAGAATAGTAGTTAAGGGCTATAAGTGACTTACATAATTCTGCCCATGAAGTTTTAACAATAGAGAAACAAATTACTTGAAATCCTTCTTCCATTAGCAAGAAATAGAATTTTTAAATATTTTATTATTATTAGCCTTATGAATAACAATCTTCAGGACTTCCAAAATTGGTAAACAGAATCATTTCAGGAAAGGGGGGGGGGGGGGGAAGAAAAAGAAAAAAAAAGGCAGGGGAAAAGAAAGGCTATTATCATTTGGGAAAAGATTGGGTATAATTTCAATATATTTTTGTAAGAAAAAATGGTTTTTAAGCAAATATATATGTGACAGTACTAGGTAAAGGTGGTACCATGTCCAGAAAGGCCCACTATTAGTTATTATATCTATTAAAATACCTTGTCTGAAGTAAAGCCTCCATTGGCGTTAGCCTGTCCTGTAACTGTCTGGACACAGCAGTAAGCAAAGATGCACAAGCTGTACTGCACCCAGCCAAATCTTCATCTTTAACATAATTCAGTAAGACAAAATACCAATAGACAGAACCTGAAAACAACAAAAATCAACGTCTCTTCATTTTTCTCTAACAAAGAAAACTTCAGATTACATATTTATCAGTGTCTCCTTTTCCTAGACACACTTTCTTACAGCTTGCAATTTACAAAGAAGGACCAACTTACAACTTCCTAACTACACATTTAGATTTTCAATAACACGAGATGACTCTGAGGAACATTTTGGAATAGGTAGAAACATATAAAGATGTCAGAGCCTTCAAGCCATCCATGCTGAGATACTGTTTCTCTGTAGCACTAAAATTTTCAAGAACAATGGATGGCATCACTGAGTTACAACTAACACACCTTACTAAGAAAGTGAATACAGTATAGTTATTCTTTACTGCCAGTAAATACAGACCAATATTGCTTAAAAGATGATCATGGTGATGTATTTTAATACTCTTTTATAAAATTTGAGATATCTAAGTACACACCAAAATTTTAAGCATTTCACTTCTCAGATTACTGTCAACAAAATATTTTAATCACAGAAAACTATTAAATGATCAACCAAGTCCAAAATATCCTACTCTATATAACATAGAGTTAAGAGTTTTGCCTACTATATATTCAAGGTAACTATAAACAGACTATCTAAATTAAGATAGTGCCTGGCTGAAGAGGCTCAGTGGTTGAGCAATGACTTATGAACCAGGTGGTCACAATTTGATTCTGGTTGGGGCACATGGTCAGGTTCCAGGCTTGATCCCCAGTAATGTTTCTATCTCTCTCTCTCCCTCTCCCTTCCTCTCTGAAATTAATAAAAATATTTTTTTTTACAAATTAATAATAAATCAAGGTAGTGATAAATAGCCATTTACCAAATAAATTTGAGAAAGCTTTTTTCCTGTTATACCCAAAGATCAAATCTTTATGAAATATATTTATCTTATTGAGATAACATGTTGAATGGGTTGGTCATTTATAAAAGAAAACATAGTAAGAAATGGCTAGTAAAAATACAGCATTAGGTTTAAAAGGGCATATCAGTATCCTCTCACAATAACAACATAAAACAGCAAAAGACATTTTTAAAAAATTTAATCTTCATTGCCTTATACATATGCTACTTTAGGGGATTGCTTTCTCAATTCCTACTTGATAATTACATTAATTCTTGAATGATATTACCACAGTCTTCGGGTACTAAAAAAAAAAACCACTGGCCCCTTTTAGAGAATTTCAATTGATTATAGCTGCTACTTACCAATCATATACCTCTCTGATCACTTACTAGCATTTTAGTTTGTGATATCTGATCTATAGTCAGTAAAAAAAAAACAAAACCACCTAATTCAATGATTTCAATTAAATTAGAAAATGTATATATTAAGATTACTTGATATTTAAACTTATCTATCCCACTTTTTCCTAGCAATATTATTAAACAGAAAGTACCAACCCACCCACTCAATCAGAACACAACCACCACTTAAAAAGATACAGTGAAAAAAGGAAAATATACAAAAAAGTTACTAAGTAATCCTAAGTATATTGTGAAATATTTCCCACGACTACAGTTACTAGTGATTAAACTAATTTCACATACCACCAGTTGCAGCTGCAGGCAAAAATGACATATTATCAAGTAAAGCCTTCAACAGAACAGATCCAAATCCTGGTTGACACGGGTCACATTTTCCATTACTGAAAAGTTTTAAAAGAAAAATTTAAATGCATTGATACTCAAGGTTCAAATTCAACTGAAAGATGGTACAGTTCTTTTAAAAATATTCTAAATGTATTTATACTGATCACAATAAAAATCTGCCCTTAAGAGGCAAAAAGATAGTAAGGATTAATTATACTAAGGGTCTTTATAACTGCTTTCTTATGCATTAAATCATTCACTTTACCAAAAGGGACTGATAAGCAGGTACAGTCAATATAGACTGTTAGCTTTTAAATACTCCTAGGTAAGAGTCTCAGGGTCTAGAGAAAATGATCTGGTCAATATTACAAATAAACCTGGTAAAACTGACATAAAACAGGGAACACGGCCTCGGGGAAAGGATCCAAAGACAACCAGGGAGAATAAGAGTGAAGGTTGGGAAAGAGTATCCCTTACCAAACTCCCAAACTGCTACTAATAGGCAGAGAAGCCTATTTACTAATAGGTTTATTTAACATAACATTTCCCCCTAAAAGCCTTAAATTCTTTCTTAGAATCTCATCAACTTTTACAAGTTCTCTTAAGTTATACATACATTCAACAAGGTTCATATTATACTAGAGATAAGGTATCACCCACCAAACTGCAAATGCATCTACAAAGTATACTTTCAAATTAAAAAAAACACCAACCTAATGCACAAGGCTAGAAATCGGGCACACTTGTGGGCTATACTTCGGCCTGCCTCAAAGAAGCAAACACGTACAATATCCGAGAGACATTTTCGTGTTTTTGAAAGCAGGCTCTCATTTCCTTCCTTTGAGCTGTGAAACAATAGCACACATTTGAACTTGCAATCATAAAATGCAAAAAGCAATCATCAATGGTAATAAAATATTAATTATTAACCTTCCAGGTCCATTGGAATGTACTCCTGCTAACCAACAAAGAGTATCCAACACGAGGCTCTGGGCATGTTCTGTGATTTGGCCATCATCATCTGCTTTTCTACAAAGGGTGTTAAGAAGCTTCTCATGAAATTCTGAAAACTGTAACATGGCACATCGTTGTACTCTACAAAAAAGAAAATATAAATACATTAACAACCAAAATAAAGCAGACAAAAGCTATCACAAGCTGTTTGATCATATGTTTCATTTTAAATCATTAATATTACAGTTTTTTAATAAGTTTCAATGAATTTTATAGTTTTGAGAGAGGCAGTGAGAGGGAGACAAAAATAAACATTGATGAGACACCAAAACATTCATCAGCTGTCTCCTGCACACCTCCTACTGGGTATGGAGCCTGCAACTCAGGCATATGCCCTATCAGGAATTGAGCCACTGACATCTCAGTACACAGGATGATGCTCAACCAACTGAGCCACACCAGCCAGGGCAAAATCATGAATATCACAATTTTTAAAAAAAAGAACTTTTGAAAATAAATATTACAGTGGAATGTCAGCCGCTGAACTTAACGTTATGGTATTAAAAGATTTAAAATAGTAGGTAAGTTATACTTGGCTTGTAGACAGTTTTAAAAGAAATAAAGTTTATGATAATGTATTATAATCTGATATAGTGAGTAAAATTTCAAATTATTTATTTCTTTCCTCATGCTGTAAATATTGTATTGCTGGTATATACCAAGCAGTATATAGACACTATGGTTAAATCAATGAAATAGAAAAGACAATTCATACTCTGATTGGGATTACAAGCTTTTAATAAATGAAAATTTTAAAAGATTTTTCAAGTTTTAGATTTTAAAATATTGTGTTAGTATATTTATTCTTCTTTTGCATGATACTTTTATTACTATAAGAATAATAGGGAAAGGGAATGAGGTTACCTTTCCTTAGAAATTGATGTTTTCTTAAATCTTCGAATTGTAACTGAGACCTCTTGAAGTAAGTCACAACCCCTAAGGTTTTCAGCCTTACGAGTGCCACTTGCATTTTCATTCTTAACATTAGATGATTTTTCCTATATATACAAAAATAAATACTTGAATGAACAAATGATACTAAAAAGTATTTATTATTAAAGTTTTCAAATAAAGGACAATAACTGAATTATGACTATCATAACATATATCTCAAATTAAAATGACTTTTTACCTTATATTCAGTAAAGGACTAATTTCCCTCAGAATTATAATAGAAGAGAAAAAGACACAGTTATTAAAGTTAATACCCAATGATTAAGATTACACTGCCAACATCCTGAATCCAAGTCCCAGCTACAGCACTTAGAAGCTACATAATATATGATAGCTCCCAATCTCAAATGTTCACTCACTTAAAAAAAAATTTTTTTTTAATCCTCACTGGAATTTTTACATTGATTTTAGAGAGAGGAAGGGGAGAAAGAGAGAAACATTTACGTGGGAGAGAAACATCGATCCCATTGCTTCCCGGAGGAGCTCCCACTGGGATCAAACCCACAACTGAGAACTGAACCTGCAAATTTCTATGGTGCACGGGTAGATGCTCCTACCAACTGATCCACCTGGCCCCGACAGTTGATAAAAAATAAAAATAATACTTGCACCTGCTCTGCCTATCTCGGTTATTTTAAGCATTAAGTCAGATAAAGTGCACAGAAGTACTTGAAAAATGAGAAAACCTATATTAACATAAGATGATTGGTATTACTGATATAAGCTACTGTTGCCTATGAATAATGATAATAAACAAAATCTCTATAAGTTTCAGGAAAATCCAAGATCAGACAATTATGAAGAGACTAGTTGCAGAAAATCAACCATAAATATTACAATTTATCTCTAAAATCACTCCCAACTTCTCTTTCTACATACTAAAAGAAAAAAGAAAAAAGAAAAAAGTGGTGAGTTACCAGTAAGTCATTAAATCAAATTCTCTCACCTAAAGAAATAAATATTATGACCTAAAATAAGGTAAAGGGAGGTACTAACTAATAATTACTCCTTACTAAGTATACCTTATACAATTTATGTCATTTGCTTAAACTTAATTCAAAATATTTTCTTTTCAACATTTTTAAGTCACTCTAAAGAAAAAGAAAAAAGCTAATGATCTGCTGGGGAAAAACCCCACACACAATGGTCATACTACTTCCAATAGTGTGTCAAATCTCATTGTCTAAAACTGGATTATTATAGTTCAAAATAACTGTTTCATACCTTGACTGCAGCAACTTTTGCCAAGAGTGAAGCAAGTGAATAACCCTTGTTACTCTGGTGTTTCAGGGATGGAAGTCTCACTACAGGACGCATACCGCCGTTACAGATCTCATCTGTTCCTCTTTCGTTCACTGCCTTGACATGGATTAAAAATGAACGATATTTTCCTCCTGCCATACCTAGAGGAGCAGGTAGAATGGGATAAATAACTGAGTCACCAAAAGGGCAAATTGTTTTTTATCTTCATAATGAAAGTTTAAAAAATAACTTTAAAAAAAAGAAGAAACACAGTTCAGAATTCTTTCAAATGACACTGCTATTTCAGCATAATTCAATACCTTCCTATATTCAATTGGTAGCCAAAGAACAAGAAGCATAGGAGTTACATGAGTAGCATAAGACAAAATTTTTTTACTGTTGGGCATATTTTCTCCAAAAAATTATTGATTCTAACAACAAATTTTTACAAATCACAGAAAAACACAACTAAAAAAACCGTCATTAAGGCACCACCATATGTGTATCCACACAATCCTTTTATACACCCATGCACACCCAAACAAATAAGCATTATAGTAACAATAGTTGAAAAAGCAAAGGCTTTGGGGTCACTACCTGGGTTTGAAAATGACCACCATTTATAAGGCATATGACAAATTAACCTCTCTGTGGTTCAGTTCCTTCAAACGTAAAATGAAAATAATAGTACCGAACTCAAAGGTAGTTTAAACATATAATTGCATGGATCAAATTAATACACTCATCAGCAAACCATCAGCCAATTGCTGCACCAACACATTAAATTTTCCTGTGATTATAACCTTTGTTGTTTTCCACAGATCTGCCTGCCCAGCATGCTAGCACTACACTATTACCCTCTTCTTTTTTTGTTTTTTGTTAATCCTCACTCAAGGATATTTTTCCATTGATCTTCAGAGAGAATGGAGAGAGGAGGAGAGAAAGAGAAACATCGATGTGAGAGAGACACATCAATTGGTTCCCACCCACACCTGGGCCAAGGATCGAGCCTGCAAACTAGGTATATATGCCCTTAACCAGAACTAACGGTAAAAATGTAGATAAGCCGGAACCGGTTTGGCTCAGTGGATAGAGCATCGGCCTGCGGACTGAAAGGTCCCAGGTTCGATACCGGTCAAGGGCATGTACCTTGGTTGTGGGCACATCTCCAGGAGGGGGTGTGCAAGAGGCAGCTGATCGATGTTTCTCTCTCATCAATGTTTCTAACTCTCTATCCCTCTCTCTTCCTCTCTGTAAAAAATCAATAAAATATATATATTTTTTAAAAATGTAGATAAACATTATAAAGGAAGCATATATAAAATAAAAGTCATTTAGATGGTCAGATATTTCTTGGCTTGGGAAAGATCTCCACAACCCACCCCACCCCACCTCCAAATTTACTTTAATAATAAGGGAGTATTTTGTTCGTTGGCTTTTTTCCCCCCATGATTACAAGACTGGGAGAAGCTGAAATAAGAGTCCTACTGCAATATCTATTATCTGTATAATTGCCAATTATTTTTAAATATACATTAATTTATGTTTACATAATTTATGTTTACTTGAGACACTCAAATTGTTACATCTGATACTTATGAAGAACACTCTTCTATAAAAACCCTCTTCAGAAACTGTATTATAACAATATACAATAAACATGCCAAAGACACAGAACTCTCCAATTGATGGGAAAGGCACACATGTCAGGGTACAGATGGCAACTTTAAAGAGCTTTGTTATATTAATATCACACTAAAGTCCCTGTGTTCACTTTATGCTTTTTCAAATATCACTAAGACCTCTGAGACAAAGAAAGTAGGGTCAGAAAATTTCATATAAAAGTAGACATTTAGCCGAGACCGGTTTGGCTCAATGGATAGAGCGTCGGCTTGGGGACTGAAGGGACCCGGGTTCGATTCCGGTCAAGGGCATGTACCTTGGTTGCGGGCATATCCCCGATGGGGGGTGTGCAAGAGGCAGCTGATCGATGACTCTCTCTAATCGATGTTTCTGGCTTTCTATTTCTCTCCCTTCCTCTCTGTACAAAATCAATAAAATATATTAAAAAAAAAAAAAAAAAAAAAAGTAGTCATTTATGCCCTAGTTGGTTTGGCTCAGTGGATAAGAGTGTCAGCCTGCAGACTGGAGTATCCTGTGTTCAATTCCGGTCAAGGGCATAGCCTTTGCTGTCTAGATTCCCAGTAGGGGGCATGCAGGGGACTGTCAATCAATGATTCTCTCTCATCATTGATGTTTCTCTCTTCCTCTCCCAAATCAATAAAAAAAATTTTTTTAAGTAATTTATGAGAGGAAATGATGTCAGCTACCAGGAAATTGATGGAATTGCTAATAAAAACCCCAAATAAAACAATACCTTACTTTTTAGTAAGTCAGGGTTTTGTGGGGGGTTTTCCTATTTTTAAAATTGGGTCATTATTTACTCTGCTTTGGTAAAATATGTTACTTTACCTTTAACAAGTTTGGGACTTGTTAATGTCAACATCCCAGCATGTCCTGATAGATCAAGGCCACTAGCAAGCCATACTGGCCCACATAGAATGTCTTCTTTATGATCTTCTAAAAATGGACATAATCTAAGACCTGTAAAGAAAAATACACATTTTCTTTTAAAGTAGTTGATAATTTAAAATGTAATATTTAAAAAACAAATGCCTGTCCCATTTACATGTATTACCACCACATAAAATACCATACTTAGAATGTGTTCAAGTATGAATCCACTATCATGATTAAGGTACTATAATAATCAATTACTTGACATTTTATGGTTTTTTTCATTCCCATTTTATTTACATTCACTTTGATTTTCAATAGTAGTAATAAAACCATAACATAATTTCAAATCCCAAAATATTAAAAAACAATAATGCAAGTAATAGCACAGCTGTGTTAAAAAAGATAAGCTGAAAGTTAAAGCATTTTGGCCAAAGCAGAATTACAGGTTACTATTTAATCATGATCTTAAAACCAAGTTTTTGCAAGCCATAAGGAAATCTGTGCCAAACATGATGCTTTGGTCACTGTTCCTTTTACTGTCACGGACAACAGCTCTATAATGTAACTCACACTGTGATTCCTCTACATCCATCTGCTGCATTTCTTCATTCAAATCAACCAGGGACGGTTTTCCATTTTGTTCCACTTCAATGTTAAGAGCTGGAGACAAAGGAAAGGTGATCTGCCTATCTACTGCTGTTTCTAGAGGATAAAAATATTAGTAAACTTAATTTTACTTACTATCAATGATTTTAGTGCCTAAAATTCTACAATTTTCTATAAAACTGGGAACTGTTGTGATTTTCATCACAGAAGCTACAAAATGGTTGTTAGGAAGGAAAAAAAAAAATAGATTCCATTAACTGTTCATACACTCATCTCTTTTTTAGTTGTGGTAAAATATTCACCTGAAAAAATAATTTGCTGGCAACTGAACTAAAAATTCTTACCCTAGGCTGCAGAGTACAAGCACCAGCAGAATTTTTAAAAAGATCAATGTCTAAGTCTTAAACCAAATTAAATCAGAATCTGTCATATTTCAAAAGGGTGTACACATACAAGATCTCTATCTTTCTCTCTCTCTCTCATCTCTCTCTCTCTCTCTCTCTCTCTCTCTCTCTCTCTCTCTCTCTCTCTCACATACACACACACATTTTTTTAAATAGGAAAATTTCAAGTCTTTAACCCCCTGGGTAAAGTAGCCATTTTACTCTAAAATTACCCCCTGCCTTTTCAATTAATCTATTAAGAAGAAATGACTGACAAGTAAAATCTATATGCTAAATGTGTAGCATATTTTTATTATTCAATATATCAAATTCTAAATTTGTGACAAAGATAAATAGAAATGAATATATTTCTGGCATGACATGAAAGGTTGGGTTTCACTAGTAACCTTACAAGAATATGACTTTCATAACAAAGTCCTTTTCCCAATCAATTCTCCTCTTAAAAAGAGTAATATTAAGTTTAATAATGCTAAAAGTGAAACTAATTCACTAAAGAACTAACTGTATTTCCCCAAAATGCATAATTAAATTATTTAAAAGTTTATGCAATTCTGAACAATACTGGGCTACTACAAAGCTCTAAAGTATTCTCAGGATTAACTTTATAAATAAAATCATCAAAAGTAGAGCAAAATATATTGGGGATAAGAGCAGGAGACGTAACTGGCAATCCTAGACAACAAATTAGTTTTTTAAAGAAACCAATTACAAGATAAAATCTTCAAATATAAATTTTTATTCATTCTTACCATTGACTTTCCCTAAGCCTGGAGCTTTATTTTTCAGCAGTGTCACTTGTATCTGTGGAATATTGGTGATGTTTGAGTTCAAAACGAATTTGAAGTCCACATGTCCAACCATACAAGCCTTTGGCAGAACCAATTCAAATACATGCTCATCCCAACTGTTGCTGTTAAAAAGAAAGAATATGCTAAATAAAACAAAAATCTTCCGTCAACCATAACCATATTACAATTAATACCACATTTTACACTGATTTTTAGCCCCCAACAAAACTTAATGCTTCTCCATATCAGAGAGAAGATAAGCAGCTCCCAACACATGGTTACTTAGGACCATGAATCATCTAACCTTAGGAATCCATAGCTGCCTTGGGAACTATACATTATATAAACCCTTTTTACTTACAGTATGGACTATTATGCATCAGAATTATCTATAGATTCCTGGGCCCGACCCTAAATCTATGAGTAGAGTCCCAGGAATCTGCATTTTAAAACAAGAACTTTTTGTATTTCTTATTTATCCATTCTGATTTAAATTCTATATAGATATATGATAAAAAACAAAAACAATCTCCAAAGCATTCTCCTCCACAAAATTCCAGATTCATATCCAAATGTCTACCAGACAGCTCAAATTTATAAACCCAAACTTCATGCTTGTCCATTCCAATCTCAGCAAACAAAATTCCGCTTTTCAACTAGTTCAACCCAAAACCTTAGTCATCCCTGACTCTTCTCTCACATCAGATGTTCATCACATCAGATTATATCGTTCCTTCTATCTCCAAATTATATTCATATCCAGAAGGTGATCACTCTTTTCACTACTTCCATCAACTATCACCATGCTCAACCTACCCTCCCCATTTCATACGGATTACCACAACAGCATCCCAACTAGAATCCTTGCTTCCATCACTGCTGCCTAATACATACACCACAACCACTCAATCTACAGTCAACACAGCAGTCTTACAGCATCCTTCTAATATGTAAATTATATCACATCACCCCTTAAAACCCTCTAACATCTTCTCATTTCACTCAGCATACAATTCTCACTGTGGCCTATAAATACATTCATGATCTGATTACCAGCTACTTGTTTTAGACCTGGCCTCCTACCAATCCCACTACGTTCACTGAACTCCAACAAATGGTCTTGCTCTTTCTACAATTCATAAAACATACTCATTATCTTTGATTCCTACTGTCTCTGAATAATGTCTTCATGAAGGCCTTTCTTTGGCCCCTTATATTAAAAATTCTATACCCATATTGTTTTAAAAAATTTCAACATTTTTATGAGTATAGGAAATAGTCAATATCTGATTACTGTTTATCTATTACAATATAAATTCCATCATTCATCAAGTGTTAAATTTGTGGACTTGAGTGGCCAAACTAATGACACTGGTATATTATTTTCACTATTTTATTCTACAAGTACGAATATAGCAACTTCCAAAATTAAGGCAAGGAATAAAACAAAAGCTATTAATATAAAAAGAGAAACAATATGTATCTAAGAATTCTGTTGCCTCTAAAAAATATATTATATGGATTTCCAGTTTAGTACCCTGGAAGAATGTTTTACCTGTCAGTCTGTAGTTTCCAAGTTCTAGTATGCTGAGCAGCATCTCCATGGTGTTGCTGATGCAAATGTTGAGGATGCCGCCTTTGCTGTTGTTCTTGTTGAACTTCTACCCAGCATGGAGGAACAGTAGCTGAAAACCGTGGAGTCAAAGTCTCAAAGCGGGTTAGCTCCACTAAAGATGTCAAGATGTCAAGGGTGAATGGCTGCTCCACCAATAAATCAACTCCTTAATAGTAGTGAAGAATTTAAAGTCAGTTTTATTAAAAAATTAAGCTTTAATTAACGTTATTATCTACTCAAATTGTAACATTTACTAAATATCCTGAAAGTTAATAATGTTGGTTCAGATACCTACGTGCAACTAAAGTAACTAGCACTGACTACATAACAAGCATAAGAAAAACACATCTTAAATATTTTAAATTATAGGAAGGGTACTCATTACTGGAGAAACGCAAAGTCAACCTATTAGAAAAGTACTCACTAATCTTACCTCGCCCTAAATTAGAAAGAGCAAGAAAAGATGGTGCTAAAATGAAAGTCTAATTTACATCAGATAAATATCAAATTTTAGATTTTCTTATTCATAAAAAAAAAATGGCTATCATGTAACATCTGCCCTTTAAATAGTATTTGTTTCCACTTCAATGATAGTTGAGAATATCATATATACATATCATCGTTATAAGAGTATCAATCGGCTTCAGACACATTATTTTTTTAATAAATACATCTATTCATATTTGTGAAATGTCTAACATTAGAGAAAGATAAAAGGCTGTTAAGGCTGTTAATCTTGTTCCAATTAACAAGAGTTTAAAGGAAGACTAAAATATAAAATCTAATAGGTTTAGAATATGTTCACAAAGAAAATGTAAACCAAGTTCCATAAAATTGTTAAATGTACTTCAAACCACATTTTTTCTCAAAGCTTAGCACTTTATAAATCCAACTGAAACTGTATTACCGGTAAATTGTTGATAAATATTAACAGCATGTTAATGTCTTTTCTTTACATTATAGTCATGCACTGCTTAACAACGGGATACATTCTAATACATAAGAATTTTACAGCTCCTTTATAATTGAGTAATTATATCATTGTGCAAACATCATATGGTTTACTTATGCAAATATGGGTGGCGTAGCCTACTACATACCTATGCTATGTAGTATGGCATACTTCTCTTGGACTACACTTAGGCTATGTGGTATGTACAGCATATTACTGTACAAAACAAGAATAAATCAAGCACAAGAGAAAATAATGCAATCAGGAAACATGGCAAACATGAGATGTGAGACTACTGCTAGTGTTACATAGCATACTGTTTGTGCAGAAAACCGTTTTTGAAAGTAGAAAGATTACACTCTAAAGTAATAATAAAAAGTAGAGGATAGCTGGGCCAGTGTTGCTCAGTGGTTGAGCTTTGACCTATAAACCAGAAGGTCATGGTTCGATTCCTGGTGAGGGCTCAAGTCCAGGGTTGCTGCTCGATCCCCAGTAAGGGGCATGCAAGAGACAGCGATCAATAATTCCCTCTCATCATTGATGTTTCTCTTGCTCCCTCTCTTTGAAGTCAATAAAAACATTTTTTTTTAAAATGATGTATTGTATATGACTACAAAGTGCTATACACTCTATATGACTGGCAGCACAGTTGATTTGTTTATACCAGCATCATCGCGAACACCTGAGTAATGCATTGTAACAGTAATGTTACCACAGCTAAGAAATCACTATGCAATAGAAATTTTACAGCTTCTTTATAATCATACTAGAGGCACGAATTTGTGCACTAGTGAGGTCCCTCGGCATCAGGCCGAAACCAGCTCTCCGACATCCCCAAAGGGGTCCCGGATTGGAGGGACCCCAACGGTACATGATCGGGGCCGGGAAGGGAAGAGGGAGGTTGGCCTGCTGGGGAGGGACTATGGGAGGGCTCGAAGGCCTGTCCAACCCATCTAGCTCAATCCTGATCGACTCGACCCCAGCAGCAAACTAATCTACTAATCAGAGCATCTGCCCCCTGTTGGTCAGTGCACGTCACAGTGAGCGGTTGAGCGGCCTTAGATTATCATTAGTATATTACACTTTGATTGGTTGAAGGGCCGATAGGTTGACTGAATACTTAGCATATTAGGCTTTTATTACCTAGGATATCTAAAGTTTCACAATGGGGCCGAAACTGGTTTGGCTCAGTGGATAGAGCGTCGGCCTGCGGACTGAAAGGTCCCAGGTTCAATTCCGGTCAAGGGCATGTACCTTGGTTGTGGGCACATCCCCAGTAGGGGGTGTGCAAGAGGCAGCTGATCGATGTTTCTAACTCTCTATCTTTCTCTCTTCCTCTCTGTAAAAAATCAATAAAATGTTTTTGTTTTTTTTTAAATAAAGTTTCACAATGGGGCAATTAGGGTCTGAATATGCTATTGTAGGGTGAAAGTATTTTTTTGACTTTTCAACTCCTATAGTAATATTAATAATATAGGCCATTCCACTGCCTTTACACTTACTTAATAAGTCTTCTCTTTTTCATGTTTTTTTTTTCTTCCCTTGCTAAACCAAAAGCTCCTTAATGACCAATGTAATTTTTTTCCTTAGATAACTGAACCAATATTGGTTAACCTACCCCAAGTTGAGAATCACTTCTTATTTTAATTTTTGTAACATTTTCCAACTACTGGGAAAATAATAACTAATACAAAAAAACAATCCTCGTAAAAGAATGCCAATACAGAAATTAATACAAAATTAAAATATTGTGTAGGAATATAATAGACTCAGCCCTAACCAGTTTGGCTCAGTGGATAGAGCATCGGCCTGTGGACCAAAGGGTCTCTGGTTCGATTCTAGTATCCTGGTTACAGGCTCCTCCCTGGCCCAGACCCTGGTCTGTGCGTGCAGAAAGCAACTAATCGATGTATTTCTCTCACATCAAGTTTCTGTTTTTCCCTCTCTCTTCCACTCTCCCTTAACAATCAATGAGAAAATATCCTCAGGTGAGCATTAACAATAAAATTTAAAAAATAGACTCAGAAAACTCTGAGCATCACAGGAATCTGCATTTTTTAAAATTATTTAAAAACTTAATACCATTAAAAAAAAACAAAAAACTTAATACCATACCTGAAATGCCAGGACTTGAAGGATTCGATAAAGGTTTGGAACCTTCTAAAGATGGTTCTATTCCTTTCGAAAGGGATCCATCCACTAATATATCAGCTTCATCAATATCATCACAGGTTCCTCCAATTTGGAGAAAATGAAGCTCACCACCTACAGTGTAGTAATATTTCATCAACATACATACATGGATGGGTAAACATACAAGTGCACTTTACTTAGTTAAGAAAAAATTTTTTATTATCACTTGATAGTCAGATAAAGAAGGGTAACAGCCCAGCCTGTGTGGCTCAGTGGTTGAGCACTGACCTATGAGAAGGTCACAGTTCAATTCAACAAAGTGATATATTTCCAAGACCTTAGAAGTTAAACTGCCAAGAATTGCCAACTGAAAGTTAACCCTTTGCCCTCCGAACCATTCTGGACATTGGCTACCAGCTACTCGACGCTAACGGCGGAAACGTGCGTTGAATTAACTCAATTCCCCGTAATCACTAATAAACTGCAATGTCCCCTGAGAGGGGACATCCGAGTGATATGCTAGAATTCCGATGTCCCCTGAGAGGGGACAGCTGAGTGCAAAGGGTTAAATTAGGAAAATGTCAAATACACAAACATGTTTTAAAATAATAATTATTCAACTAGTATTTACTTGCTATGTGTTAGGTACTATTTTAAATACTTAAATTAATTCATTTAATCTTCACAAAAACCTTAAGATAGGGACAGTTATTGTAGCCGCTTAATTGATAAGGAAACTAATACACTAACTATTTTGGGATCAAGGGCCAATCTCAATCCCAGCAGTAACAAACCTGGCCAGTGGGGCTCGGTTAGTTAGAACACTGTTCCATGTACCAAAGGGCCAGCGGTTCAATTCCCAGTCAGGGCACATACCCAGGATGTGGGTTTGATACCCGAGTCAGGGCTCGTATGAGAAGCAATCAATCAACGTTTCTCTTTCTACCCCCCTCCCACCTTTAAATCAGTGAAGGGGATGGGGGAAGAAGTAAAAAAGTCTTAATTTCACAATGAAATTGAATCCCTATTTTTTATATTTCTACCACAGAAAAATACTGAAAACAAACTTAGCAAAATTTTAAGACAAAAATAAATGAATAAAACCATATTCTAGCCAAAACCAGTTTGGCTCAGTGGATAGAGCGTCGATAGAAAGGTCCCAGGTTCAATTCTGATCAAGGGCATGCACATTGGTTGTGGGCACATCCCCAATAGGGGGTGTGCAGGAGGCAGTTGGTCTATGATTCTCTCTCATCAATGTTTCTAGCTTTCTATCCCTTCCTCTCTGTGAAAAATCAACAAAATATATTAAAAAAAACAACCACCATATTCTAGCAACAGTATTTGGATATTCACTTCCAGAATTAGGAGTACAATAAAGTCTCTTCTAGAAAAGCAACTTTATATAAACCTGGACAAAATTGTCATTCGACCAGAGTGATGCAAGTTGTAAAATCAGCTGATTCACTTCCATTGCCAGAGGAAGCTCATTGATTTGGAGAGCTGTCAGTTTAAAGTAGCTCAGTGGCAATTAAAATGAAGCCCATCAACTCTGCTACCTGCAGTCAGGATCCTGGGACAAGCAAAACACTGGAAATAATCAGGAATTTTAACTTAGACATGATAGAAGCATAGGGGTTTGGTAAACTCTCTATAAATCCTACACTGATTAGAGGTTGTACACATGTGTAGCAAAGACCACACTGGGCCTACGCCATCAACACATTCCCAAACAAGCCCCCAATGCCTATGCAGGGAAGAACTGAGAGGGCTCAACAGAACACAAAAATAAAGAAAATAAAAGTCAGGGGACACATGAACACAGCCTTAGTGGTTAATGTATTTGGTATTTGGGCAAAACCACTTATCAAAATCTTTAGCTGAATACTAAGGCATATGGACACAGAGTTAACAATAAAAGAGAAACAAGGCTTAAAGTTAAAACAAACAAAAAAAGAGAGGCAGCAGCAGCTACACACTGCAAAAGACACATATTTCACAGATTTGGTCCAAGTAGGTTATCAAACAAAGAACCACCACCATCAAGAGGGATGGATGGGGGGGGGGGGGGGGGGAAGCAGTGGAGTGGGGATCAGAATCCAGAGTTTTGCCGATGTCATTTAAAATTTCCAATATTAATTTAAATTAAAAATAAAACATGCAAAGGAAGAGCAATCCATGCTTAAGAAAAACAAAATCAATGAGAAATATCTGAGTGCCCAAAATTAGATTTGGCAAACAAAAATTTCAAGTAAGTAATTGTAAATATTTTCATAAAATAAGAAACCAGATAAGGAGAATTAATGGAACAAATGGAAAAAATGACTCAACAAATTAAGAATCTCAACAACAACAAAAAATAAATATTAGAAAAGAACAAAGGAAAATTCTGGAGTTGAAAGGTAAAATAACTAAAATTAGAAGTTCACTTGAGAGGCTCAAAGTGCATTTGCAGTAGCAGTAGAAGAAACCAGTGAAATAAAAATGGACCAGTAGAAATCAAAGAAGCTAAATAAAAGAAAGAAAAAAAATTTAAATGAAAATAGCATCTCATTGACCTATGGGGCAGATGAAATTTAAGTGCATACTACATGTAATGAGAATTTCAAAAAAAGAGAGAAAGACATAGAAAAAATTTTTATGAAATAATGGGCAAAAACTGCCAATATTTGATGAAAAACATTATACAAACATAATCAGTTCAGTTAAACTCAAATAGGCTGACTACAAAAAGATCCACAGATATGCATACATTACAGTCAAAGTCAAAGAGAAAATCTTCAAAGCAGCAAGTTAAAAATAACTCATCAGACATGGAAACTACAATGGAAATTAACAGCTGACATCAGATACAATGGAGGCCAGAACCAACAGAATGACATGAACAGGAAGTCAACAACTAATTCTACATACATAGCACTATTCTTCAAAAAGAAAGTGAAATAGACACTTCCAGACATTTCCAGATAAACAAAGACGGAGAGAATTTTTTGCTAGCAAACCTGCCTATTAATAAGTACTAAAGGAAAATCCTTCAAAATAAAAGACAATACCAAATTCACATACACAAAAAGAAATAACAATTAGATGATCAAAATGTTTTTTTCTGATTTGTTAACTTTTTTATGAGACAAAGATTTTATAAAATAACACTTTTTGGTTGGATTTATAACATCTAAATATTATACTTAAGACAATAGCACAAAGGTAGCATAAAAAAAAGATTACAGCTGAGACCGGTTTGGCTCAGTGGTAGAGCGTCGGTCTGCGGACTGAAGGGTCCCAGGTTCGATTCTGGTCAAGGGCATGTACATTGGTTGCGGGCACATCCCCGGTAGGAGGTGTGGAAGAGGCAGCTGGTCAATGTTTCTCTCTCATCGATGTTTCTAGCTCTCTATCTCTCTCCCTTCCTCTCTGTAAAATATCAATAAAATATATATTTTTTTAAATTACAGAAAAATGTCCATATATTACTAGAATTAAGTCACCATTATTCTGAAGTAGATTGTGGCAACTTAAACCACAAAGACTGTAACTCCAGAAATAAAAACGATGCACCTCATCTTATGATGGGAGTTACTTCCCAATAAACCCATCCTAAATTGAAAGTATTAAAATTGCATTTAATGCACGTAACCTATTGAACATAGATTAGCCTAGCTGGTTTCTACTGAATGCATATCACTTTTGCACCATTTTAAGTCAAAACATCGTAAATCAAACCATCTTAATTTGGGAATCATCTTATATATTTTCAAAAATATTAAGACACTAGTGATGTCATGCCAAATGGCAAATTAAATTCTTCTCATTTTTTAAATCTTTCAGATTAAGATTCCAAAAGTCAACAAATGAGTCTTATGATTTGGATACATTCTGACAGTATAACTTAGTTAATCACTCTGATGACAGACTGCCAGGTCTGAATGCTGACTCGGTCACTGATTAGCTTTCTACAGGCAAGTTACTTAACCTCTCTTTCCCTCAGTTTCCTTATCTATAAATTGAGACAATAGCACATACCTCATAAGTTGGTGTGATGACTTATTACAAATTAACAGAGGTAAAGATCTAACAACAATGAACAGGCCATAGATGAACAATAAATTCATATTTTAATGTGTTTTCTAAACTTTATTAACTAATGCAAAGTATTATTAGTCTAAAATTATTATGCCTTGCCATTTATCAAGTTAACCCTGGTTAGATTTTTATGTTATTTGAAGATGTTTGTATCTTTGTTATTTCACTTGAAATATTTCAAAGAAGGCAACCTGAACAACTATATTCACCATTATTACTTTTAATGTCATCTCTTGCTTTATTTTTTTTATTTAACTTATTTATTGTTGAAAGTAACAATTATTATTTTTAGCTAAAGTATTGATATATTTTTAAAGAGAGGAAAAACAGGCTAATTCTTACCATAACTACGTGAGATATATCACTCTTCTCAAACCTAATTCCTCTGCCCACGTAGTAGCTATAGTTACCTAGGCTTCAGTATCTCTTGGCCCTAAATTCCTACTAAACTATCAATATGTTGTCTGATATTGTCAGTAATCCTTTTCAAAAATAGTTTTTTCTTTCTGACTTAAAATACATACTAAGTAAAAAAATAAAATAAAAAATGCATACATATGATAATTTATATAGAGCCTCAGATGTTACAAAACTGATTTCACTATCACTCAGAGGAAGGAATAAATCAAACAAAAAACCAGGCAAAAATACTAATTATTTGCTAAATATTTTTATTTTGAGGGATATGAGGATCAATACCTATGAGAGAAACTTTATATGATTTTATTTCATACTAACAAGCCTGAAAATAGGCCTTCTTATCCTAGTTTATGAATAAAGAAACAAAGGTTTACTGAGTTTAAAGTAACTTGCCCAAGGCCACAAATTTAGTAAGCAAATACAGAGTCAGGACTCACAGAAAGAAGAACAGGTTATTTTCTTGAGATTAAAGCAGAGAAAATACTTGCTCAGAAATTTATTAACTTATCTACAGTTAGAATTCTTATTTAGGGCAATAGAAAAAGTTTTTAAATTGGTTTAAAAAGTTGAAAAGTTTACCACTTCATTATAAAAGAATGTGTCATGGATCTATTATAAAATTCGCACATCAACAAATGCCATAGACCAGGGGTCGGCAACCTTTAAGACATAAAGAGCCACTTGGACCCGCTTTCGAAGGAAAAAAAAACCTCGGAGCCGCAAAACCATTGCGACATAAGTGATACAGCTCCCCGCCCTGCTATCTGCCCTGCTAGTGTCGGACCTGCTGGGGGCCGCAGCAAAGGTTCAAAAGAGCCGCAGGTTGCCGACCCCTGCCATAGACAGTAACTTTATAAGTTTTGTAGAGAAACTCAACAAACCAACCACTTACCTTTGGTGCATGCACACAGCCTGTCTGTGCCGGAGCAGTAAATGACAGAAACAAACGCGTCCTGTTCCTCAGTGCCCTCCTTTTTGGGAGGTTCCACTTTTGCCAAAATTTCAAAATTTGAAAGATCTAATATTTTTACATATCCTCCCTGAGTGGTTATTACCAGGTGTCCTAGAGTAGAAATATCAGACTTTTTTTCTCTCTCAATGCCATTCTTTGAGGTTAATTGCATTTCCTCAATAGGTTCCTCACAGTCATCCTCTCGATTATCCAATATATCTGGTGGAAGCAAAATGAGCGAGGTAATTGCATCCTGGGGATCTTTGATATGTTGGATTTTTATTGGCTCCTCTTCTAAAGTCACTATCCGAGTGGCATAATTCATTTTATAAAGTATTAAATATCCACCACTAACATTCCTCTGCTCAGGCTGAATTATCAAAGGGGTCTGTACATCTGCTGGTGATTCATGTTGGATTACACTAATGTTTGCACCATTCACCACAGCAAGATTGGATTCCAGCTCACCTTTCCGTCTACTACACAGTGCAGAGTTTAATTTATTTAAATTATTCAAGGCCTCTACTTGATTTATTGCACTCAAGGATTCAACAGGGCATGTCCGCAGTCCTACTAACAAATGAATTCCATCAGCACAAGGAGTTATAGAGTCTATACAAAGATTCTCCTCCTCTGCAAACTTTGGCAGTCTCAAGCACTGAACCAAAGTCCCAGGCTTGGGAAACACGGAGTTCCACTTCTCAGAATCTGGAGAGGTAAGGTTGGCCGCTGCGTCTGCAAATTGCTGAATGTAAGTCACAGGAGGATCCTGCAACAACATCTGTTCCTGATTATCCAGTTCCATTTCAATAATCTGTGGAACTGTAAAACCATCATCATGCAAGCTTTTACTCATTATACTGTTCATCTGTGAAAAGATTTTTCCTGCTTTCTCATCAGATTCCTTGATGCTATAAAGAAGCAAAATAGGTAAAGTCCTCCGTACCAGAGGAGAATTTAATTCTGAATTAGTGCAGGATTCATTGTCAGTTGACCCTTGTTCTGATATACTTTCACCCTGAGTTCTGCTTAAACCATCCAGTGACCGGTGAGAATTACTACTAATGGGTGAGGTAGCAGGAGATTTGTATGTTAATAAACCTCCAGCCAATAAACACGGAAAGGGAATGTTGTGTTGTTCCTGGTGCTTTTCCTTTGTCTTTTCACTCTTAGAGTTTGTTAAGCAAGGATTTGCCCCAAGTTCTTCAAGATCCTTAACAGTATCTTCAAGCACATTTGCAACAATTTCCCACTGAAGTTTTTCTGGCTGCTGGAGAATGCTGAGTGCTGTTATGTCAAGGCTCACTTCCATGGCTTCCTTCTGTGATATATGCCCTGTGAAAAGAAACAATATTTATTAGCAATGGCCTTCTGAATGTAAATCAAAATCTCTAGTGCGAAGTTTCTGTTAATTTTCAGTTTTACTCATCTAGTCAATGCATTACCTATATAAAGCCTAAGCAACCGAACAACAGAACCAGTCAACCAGTCACTATGATGCCAACTGACCACCAGGGGGCAGACGCTCAACATAGGAGCTGCCACCTGATGGTCAGTATGCTCCCACAGCAGGAGTGCTCGCTGCTCAGCTGACTGATGGGCACCAGATGCAGAGTTCACAGCTGGCCACTGCAGTCCAGAGACACAGTGGAGCAGCAGCAAACCTACCAAATGGCTTAGCAGGGGCAGGATGAGCAGAAGTGGCAGGAGGCGTTGGGGTCTGCCCGTTTCGGCCCGATCCCCACAGGCCACGCCAAGGGACCCTCTAATATTAATATACTTAGCTTAGAAGACACATATTTTACTACAAATAAATGAGCTACTTACAAATCTCAAAAGTAGGCAACACTAAAGTTTTTAAACTAGAAGAATTTTTTTCTATTACTAATGCTACCTTTAAATACTACATGAAGACAACATTCCCAACCCTACTGAGGTATCAGAGTCAAGAATATATGGTAATTTTTTAGATATAGGGATGTCAAGGAAACAGAACTATAGTTTCTATAGGATGAGTGAACGATCAAACAGGCATAGGTGAAAAAGATAAAAGGTTAGAAAATGTATAAGGACACAAACCAAAGGTAACAATTAAAATTACAAAAATACCTACTGACATCCTTAGACCCAGAGAAAAGAGCGAAGCCATAGCATACAAAAAAAATGTTATAGGCATACTTTAAAAGTTTAAGAGTAGAAAAAGAAAATTTTATTTCAAACACTTCAGTGTATAAAGGAAAAGCTAAGGGCGAGAGTTCAAGTGACTTGACAAGACCTAAGAACTATTTGGTAGAAGAGATCAAGCTCTAACTTAGACTCCAGGTGACCAATGACCAGTTTATTATTTATCAAATTCAAAATACGCAACAGTAGCCCTTTTATGTTTTTACAAAAGGACAACAAAGATGGGAACAATTATTATCACCAGAAGACTAAACATTTTTAATAAAATCTTTATTATTCTGGAGCTAATTGTACATTTGTACATCACTCTTGGCATTTTCCTACATTTTTGTTGATTTTTTTTTTTTTTTTTTTCCATTTCTAAGAACTACCTCAAAATACAACTAAGGATTAACCCAAAACCAGGCCAGTATTGTTTGGTGTCTTTAAAAAAGATTTCATGACAAACTGAATTTTAAAAAGCACTTGCTATTTTAAACTAACTATAACTTTTAACAACTATACTATATAAAACCATGTCTCTTATATAGAGGTTTAACAAATTATACATTCTTTAATTCATAAGATTTGCTATCAGAGAAGAGCCACAATGTAATAACAGTCCCTTTTGAAACACACTGGCTACTTCCAGGGACTATGCTTCACATATTTTTATCTTCATCTCAAAAATGCTAATTAACAGATGTTAGCATAACTATTTTATATATTAGAAAATGCTATCAGACTATAATTAAATGACAAGATTTTAATTCTGACACAGTAAAACTATTTTGAAATGCACTATTATCCTTGCCCATACTATAACAATATTAAATATGAAAAATACTGTTTCATATTTCAAAAGATAATGAATAAGGCAGTACGTAATCGAAGCCTTAATGTCTATGATTTTATACCTAAAAGTGTATTTCCTATTCACCTTTTACCTTTAGTATTACTTTTATTTAAAAGGAGAAAACATTAAACAAATAAATTGAACACATTCTTAAGAGCTCAATGTCAACGCCCTGACATTTATAACAAAAATTTTATAAAGCTGTCCCTTTACTTCATTTGGCTCATTTAAAGTTAAGTAGGAAACAGTAAGTGCTACTACCGTATTTCCCCGAAAATAAGACATCCTCCGAAAATAAAACCTACTTACAGGTTTCCTTCTGAGTGAAATATAAGGCATCCCCCCGAAAGTAAGGTCCCCCCTAGGCTCTGTCTCAGAAACTTTGTGAAACCTAAACTGCAAGAAGTTGTGACTTGGGTGAAGAATTCATGGGAGAAAATCACTGACAGTTGCATTGCAAATGCACTGCGAGCAGGCTACCTTGACAAGAAGTACTCATTTAAAGACAATACTATTGCTAAATATGAGAGATTTGGTCCACTGATTCTGAAAGAAATGGAGTCACAAGAAATTCACCAGGAAATTCAGAAATTGGATTGTTATGATGATGTTCCAGAAGATGATGACATGATTGTCATTGAATAAATGAGTAAATTCTTAATATTGTAGGATTCACAGTTGGTCTGGTTTGTGTTGACAACTACTGTACTACCGTACTGTAAACAGGTAATAAATTTCCTTTATTTTCATTTAACAAATACTACCGTATTCTTCTTCATGGAAAAATAAGACATCCCCTGAAAAATAAGACCTAGCGCATCTTTGGGAGCAAAAATTAATATAAGACACTGTCTTATTTTCGGGGAAACAGGGTAATTGAAGATCTCTGCTAGAAACAGATCATCTAGCCGAAACCGGTTTGGCTCAGTGGATAGAGCGTTGGCCTGTGGACTGAAAGGTCCCAGGTTCAATTCTGGTCAGGGGCATATACCTTGGTTGCAGGCACATCCCCAGTAGGGGGTGAGCAAGAGGCAGCTGATCAATGATTCTCTCTCATCGATGTTTCTAACTCTCTATCCTTCTCTCTTCCTCTCTGTAAAAAAATCAATAAAATATATTTAAAAAAAGAAAACAGATCATCTAATATTCTTTACTTACCTGTCACAGAATCTGATCTGGAATGCTCTTCACTATCTGAATCCTCCAGTAAATCATCACTTAAAAGACAAAGTAAAAATACAATTTGAATTTCAAAAAAATGTATACATGTGAGACAGAAAAAAAGTACAATGTTATAACCACCACTGCTTTACATCTGGAATATAAGCATCATTAAAACTAACTTAAGTTATTTGTAAGTAGTCTGAGACCATAACTGATTAAACAATGCTGATAAACTATGGAACTCGATCCCCAGTGCAGGGTATGCAGGAGGCAGCTGATCAATGATTATCTCTCATCATTGATGTTTCTATCTCTTTCCCTCTTCCTTCCTCTCTGAAGTCAATAAAAATATTTTTAAAGGGGGTCTTCTTTAGGAAGAAAAATAGATCAAAAGTATGAATAAAATAGCAATAGATACTATCAATAATAACTTTAATTGCAAATAGATTAAATGTTCCAACCAAGCCGAAACTGGTTTGGCTCAGTGGATAGCGCGTCAACTGCGGACTGAAGGGTCGCAGGTTCAATTCCGGTCAAGGGCATGTACCTTGGTTGCGGGCACATCCCCAGTGGGGGGTGTGCAGGAGGCAGCTACTCGATGATTCTCTCTCATTGACGTTTCTAACTCTCTATCCCTCTCAATTCCTCTCTGTGTAAAATCAATAAAAATATATATATTTTTTAAAATGTTCCAACCAAAAGACATAGAATTGTTGAATGGATAACAAGAAAAGACCCTACACATGCTATCTTTAAGAAACTCACTTTAGATCAAAAGACACACAGACTGAAAGTGAAGGGATAGAAAAGGATATTTCATAAAAAGAAAACGACAAAAAGCTGGGATAGCCGAAACTGGTTTGACTCAGTGGATAGAGCATCGGCCTGTGGACGGAATTACAATTGCAGTTTCTTGGAAACAAATGAGTGAAATGGGATTGTACTTTTACTCTCCTTCCCCACATAGATCAAATAAGCCTACAGAAATCAGGAATCTGCCAGAAAATCTCAATGGAAGAGAATCTAGCACAGAGTTTTTAACAAAATGTTTTATAGCAATAATTTTACCTCAAATCTTTGTTGGCTACTAATAAATTGGTTTAAATAATTAGGTCATCCTCTCCAACCACAGTTATGTCATTATTCATGAAGATATCTAAAATTTAAAGTGCTAATTTAAAAAAAGGAAAAACACTAAAATAATTTAACCATTTGGTTCTACTGCATTACGAAAAAAATTTAGTAGGAGGGGAAATTACAAGCCTAATCGAAGGTGTGTTTTTTTCATTATTTACACTATTTCCGATGCAGCAATTATGTCTAATTAATGGCAATTATGTCCAATTAATGTACAAAATAAAGTGTATTTTTGCAGACTATGGTATTTCTAAAAGAATTATACAGCTATTTCAGATTCTAAACCAAACATTTATTATCTAATTTGTTAATATAATTTTTCTGCCTCTGTAATTAGAATTAAGAGAATATACAATTTAGGAAAAGAAAATACTTAATGTCTATAAATACCAATAAGACAAATTCACATACCTATCTCCTTCCAATTTTGGTATATCTGAGCAACTAGAGGAGTCTTCTAGCCACGCCAAAGTTGGTCTCCTTGATTCGACTGTTGAGCTTGGTTCTCCTGACAGAATAAGCTGTTGTACAATAGCTGGATCATATGCATTAATTTCAAACTTTAAGTGCACCTAAACAATGAAAAGGCTAAGTTTACAACTGCTTTTTTATCAATTACTAATCTGTTACTTCAAAATTAAAATATACCTTCATAAGTTTGGAAACATCCCATATGCAGATCTTTCCTCGTTTCGTTGCAGCAGCTAGGAAATGGGGGCAGCTTCCAGAACCAAAGCAAGATATTCTGTCAGTTCCATCCGTACAAGGAAACTGTGCAGGACTTGTTGCGAGAGTGACTGACAATGGCACGTTCTGTGTGTGCTCACCTTTCACAAAGGGGCAGTTTGGGGAATGTCTCTCGTGCTCAGACCTTTACAATATTAAGGAAGGAAAAAGTTTAATGAATAACAAAGCAGTTAAATTTGGACATTAAAAAAAGAACATCAGGATCATCTTTTCTTTTTGCAAAAACAGGTATTCCTTATTAAAAAGGCTCAATTACTAAGTCATTCAACATCATCTAACATGTCCAACCAAAACTTCGTAATAGCAGTTATACACTTTAACTCAATACAGTCTCAGATGAAACTCAGAAATGCTACAGTATAACTTATGCTGTATCAGCATACTGTTTAAATTGCTTAATGTCCTGCTATTTCCTCATAATGGTTTCCTACATCTTTAAATGAGTAACTACTTTGTTTAGACTTAAAATTCTCCATCTACGCAGAGTAGAGTGAAAACAGTTAATACTGAATTGTATATTTAAAATGTGTAAAGCCCTAGAGCCAGAATGGCTGAGGGGATAAAAGATCAGCCTGCTGGCTGGAGGGGCCCAAGTTCAATTCTGATTCCAGTCAAAGGCACATGCCCAAGTTGTGGGCTTGATCTGCAGTAGGGGACGTGCAGGAGGCAACCGATCAATGATTCTCTCATCAGTAATGTTTCTATCGCCCTATCTCTCTAAAGTGAATAAAAATATATTTGAAAATAAATAAATAAATATTTACAAAGAATAACCCTGTGATGAAAAGCAAGAACCTATAATCATGACTCAGTTGGTTCGGCATAATCCCATGCACCAAAAGATTCAATTCTGGGTCAGGGCACAAACCCAGGTTTCAGGTTGAAAAACACAGTAGAATGATTACAGGAAGCAACCAATCGATGTTTTTTTCATCTATCTCTCATTTTCTCTCATTTTCTGTCATTCTCTCCCTCTCTCCCTCTCTCCCTCTCTCCCTTTCTCCCCTCCCTCCCTCTCTCCCCTCCCTCCTCTTCCTTTCTCTACAGAATCAATAAAAAATATATCCTTGGCCAAAGCTGGTTTGGTTGAGTGGATAGAGCATTGGCCTGCAAACTGAAGGGTCCCAGGTTCGATTCCAGTCAAGTGCATGCACCTTGGTTGCAGACACATCCCCGTAGGGAGTGTGCAGGAGGCAGCTGATCGATGTTTCTCTCTCATCGATGTTTCTAACTCACTATCCCTCTCCCTCCCTCTCTCTGCAGAATCAATAAATATATATATATATATATATATATATATATATATATATCTCCTTGTGTGAAGATTAAAAATATAAAATATAAAATTTATTAACATAAATAATAAGACCCTCATCTGTGGATTCCTTACTGACAGCCTGCCCGCAACAGACACTATTAAACAGCTGAAGTTAATCATGCTCTTTTCATTTATTTTATCATAGTCTCCTGGTTTTCAGAGTCTGGTTCTATTCTTTGGCACTTTCAAGTACAGACTTTTTTTTTTTTTTAATAAAGATTTTCACTTTTTTCTCTTCAATGTTATATTCTTTTTTTTAAATCTATTTTATTGATTTTTTACAGAGAGGAAGAGAGAGGGATAGAGAGTTAGAAACATCGATGAGAGAGAATCATCGACCAGCTGTCTCTTGCACACCCCCTACTGTGGATGTGCCTGCAACCAAGACACATGCCCTTGACCGGAATCGAACCCGGGATCTTTCAGTCCGCAGGCCAACGCTCTATCCACTGGTTTATCCACGCTCTGTCTATCAAACCGGTTTCGGCCTCAAGTAAAGACTTTAGGAAGTGAAAGATCTTAGCAATACTGTATGCCAAGTGATGTGATAGAGCACAGACACTGCTACCTCATCCTCTTGGGACAAGGAAAAAATACTGTTGGAAGAAAGACATGAATATAATTATATTTAGATCAGAAAGCGCTCAGACAGGTTCAAGCCTCGGACTGACTTGTGGCAAAGCCACATAAAAATCCCAGCGAGGAGGGCAAAGCCCTCCCAGCACAATTATAGCCAGAAAGCAATGATTGTAAGCTTGACCTTATAGTCCGACCCTGCAGTCCTAGGTAGTAGCTAAGGGATGTGGGCTGCTGGCAGGGGAACAGCAAGTGCTGCCTAAGTGAAGTTGATAAAGTTCAGAGAATGACAACAATGGGAAAAAAGCAGATTTGAAAATCCCAAGAATATTGTAAACATCTTGCCCTTCTCTTGCTTTGTATGATCTGACTATAAAATAAAGCTTCGGCTTACAGACTGTGTCACTATTTCCTCATCTAGGCACAGTGATCCACCTGATTCCAACTGTATTCACTTGTCTGTTTTCTTTAATCCTTCACTGCCCCTCCTCAGGTTCACCCCTGGCCGAGCTGGACGCGGTTCAATATATCGGATTAATTTAGCTATTATAATTTAGCTATTATGTCCAGAATAATCAAGACTCACCAAGGTTCATCAGTAGGTTCCCAACAAACGAGGCATACACTACAAGTAAAACACATGGCTCTATCATCTCCAGATGAGGCAGGCTGCAAATTTATAAAGAAGACAGACAGGGTTAATCAACATTAAAATAATTTTTTAATAAAAATTTCTAAGAAAGTTTATAAATTTAGGTAAAATTCTTTATTGAAAAAAAGAAAATTAGCCTTCTCTATTAGGTTAAAGCAATATACTGAATCCCTAAATGTTTATAAACTTGCTGCTTTATTTGAAAAATTGTGTTTCATCAGAAAATGGCCACTAAATAAAACAGAAGCACACAGATGATCTCATATTTATTACTGACTAGAGGCCCAGTGCATGAAATTCGTGCACAGGGCGGGGAGGGTCCCCTCAGCCAGGCCTCTCCAATCCGGGACATCCCTCTCACAATCCTCGACTACTGGCTCCTAACTACTCACCTGCCTGCCTACCTAATCACCCTAACCACTCTGCCTGCCTCCCTGATCGCCCCTTACTGCCTCTGCCTGCCTCCCTGATCGCCCCTAGCTACCTCTGCCTGCCTGCCTGCCTGATCACCCCTAACCATCCCTGTCTGCCTGCCTGATTGTTCCTAACTGTCTCTGCCTCGGCTCCCACCATGGTGGCTTTGTCGGGAAGGATGTCTGGTCTATCTGATCTAATTAGTATGTTACCCTTTTATTAGTATAGATTAGAAGCTCAATGCATGAAATTCATGCAAGAGTAAGCCTTCCTTCCCCCAGCTGCCACAACCAGCTTCCCTCTAGCAACCGGCAGGCACCGGGACCTGAGCTTCCCTCGCAGCCCCAGCTTCGTCCAGAAGAAAGTATTAAACTTTTATTACTATAAAAAAATTAAAGGCCCAATGAACACAATTAGTGCATGGCGTGGGTGGGTCCCTCAGCCCAGGTACGCTCTCGCAATCCGGGACCCCTCACTAACCCCCCTCCTGCTTGCTCCTTACCACTTGGCTTGCCGCTCCTTAGCACTGCCACAGAGGCAGGAGCGGCTCCCACCACCGCCACTGCACTTGCCAGCCATGAGCCCGGCTTCTGGCTGACCAGCACTCCCACTGTGGGAGTGTACTGACCAGCAGGGGGCAGCTCCTACATTGCATGTCTGCTCCCTGGTGGTCAGACCGACCGGTTGTTTTGATAATTCCACTGCAATGGTTGCTGGGCTTTTATGTATATGGATTATACTACTGATTATATTACTAAAGTATTTGAAATAGTTAAGTATAGAAAGAAAATAACTAATAGGTTTATTATTATAAGCTGAATCCCATTCGACCATACAAGGGCAAGTAAAAATGAAATGCAAACTAGTGAGCCAAGGGTAATATTCTTCAAGACACATGGGATTACATCCTACATATGAATAACAAAACCTGAACTGAAACATACCTCTAAAAACCAATATTATTATTTTTATCACTTATTCTAATTAGCACTTACTGTTGTCTACAAGATGTAAGATTTATTATATATTTTAGAAGATTAAAAATAATCAACCTTTAATACAGACAGAAGATTCTAGAATACCTATGATTTTACCTCTTGGCAAAGAATACAATGAATAATTCAATACAAAAAATATCAAGTTGCCCCTTCTCAGAAACTATTTTAGAAAATGACACCAAATCTTATTTAATAAAAGCCTAATATGCCAAGTGCCCAGTCATCCAATCAAAGCATAATATGCTAATAATATGCCAAGGCCACTCAACCACTCACTATGACATGTACTGACCACCAGGGGGCAGATACTCCAACCGGTAGGTTAGCTTGCTGCTGGGGTCAAGCCTATCAAGACTGAGCAAGAAGGGCCAGACATGCCCTGGAGCCCTCCTGCAGTCCCTTCCTGGCAAGTCAATCTCCTGTGTCCTTTCCCAGCCCTGATCGTGCACTGATGGGGTCCCTCGGCCTGGCCTGTGCCCTCTCACAATCCAGGACAACTTGGGATGTCAGAGCGTCAGTTTTCAACCCCATGGCAGAACTGGTTGCTATGATGCACACTGACCACCAGAGGGCAGACACTCAATGCAGGAGCTGACCCCTAGTGGTCAGTGCACTCCCACAGGGGGAGCACCTCTCAGACAGAAGCTGGGATCAAGGCTGGCGAGCACAGAGGCAGGAGCAGGAGCCTCTCCCACCTCCAAAGCAGTGCTAAGAATGTCTGGCTGACGGCTTAGGCCTGCTCCCCAATCAGACATCTCCCTAGGGCTCCTGGACTGCGAGAGGGTGCAGGCCGGGTGGAGGGACCACCCCAAGGGACCACACCTTCCAAGTGCACGAATTTTGTGCACCGGGCCTCTAGTAAGAAGATAAAAAGTTGGGTAAAATGGTCCATATTTAATCCTTAATTCAAGAAAATAATTTAAGTGATTCTAATATTAGCCAGTCTCCAAAGGAGTCTAACTAAAAATCTGAAAAACTTTAAATAAAATATTCAAATATATATGACATTTTGAATTTTAGTTAACATATTCAGAAACACTTCAAGAGAAATAAGGAATAATCACTTTGCAAATTCTTCATGATAGTAACTTCAATGTATTTCAAAGTTTCATGAAATTCTAAAATTTAATAAGCAAGTTTACTGAAAAACTTATATGTAAATGTTAACTTAGATTCTTTAACAGGGGTAAAACAATGGCAAGCCAGTTTACACTGTACTCAGTATAAGTAGTATATATTTTCCTATCTACACCCATTTTTTTCCTACCTTCCCTCTACTTTATTCAGTAAAGCTCTCCATAGTGTCCCATTCTGATGTCTTTTTGTCCCACTAATCCTTACAATATAAACAATTCCTCTTTTCCTGTATAAAACTATGACTATTTTCCTTGACTAATTATTCCTCTTTCTGTGCAATGTCTTTATCAATTTTTCAATACTTTATGTATTCAGGTTGCATTTTATTACACATAATGTTGATACCATAGTTATCTAGTATATGGGTAATTTTTATCCTAAATAAAATTAGAATTTCAGTAATAATGTATTGCTTTTATTGAATTACCCTAAGTAATTTCTCTGTTATGCATGCAGAAGTCAGAAAGTGAAAATAAATACACATCCAGAGAGAACAGTTTTAAAAGAGCATATCTGAAGAATATTGCCTACTTTTAAAAGAAAATAGTTATGTAGGATTAACTGAGTTGTTAGTTACTTTTAACACTTTTTTTTTCTTTTTGTGCACAATACATGACATAGTAGCCAGTCCATATTATGATCAAAGGTATAAGAAGAAAAAAACTCACATAAAGTCATACACATAAGCACACAGGGAACACAAAGTAGGATTTTGAAAAAGTTTTTTTTACAAAAAAACTGAGTTTTTTAATAATATTTTTTACCTGATGATAGAATCCAGCTTGAGCCATGGGATCTGGTTGTGCCCATCTATAGCCTACATGAGGCCATGATGTAAATGTCTCCCGTCTGTTAGCTTCACTATACATTAATGATCTAAAAGTAAATATACTTTATGTAATTGAAGTTAAGCATCAAATGATAGTGACACTCCTATTTCATATTAATAAAAAAAAACTTTACCAGATTATCAACAAAAACTTCTAATAGTGTAATAACCACTTTCAAATTTGTATTTTAAACTAAAAATAATCACTTTAAGGAATGTCTCTTAAATATGGTAGGAAAAAATAAGCCTGATTAATAGCCACAAATTATAAACAATTCCAGAGATAGATTTAATTAACCGATGTTACATAACTACCAAGCCAAGAACACAAAATCTGAAAATGTAGAGGCAAAGAGTCATATGCCTTCATCATTTGCCAAGTTTTGGATAAGTGGGTAAAATTATAACCAAAGAAACAGTGGTTTTATCTCATCCATATTGAGAAAATATTTTCTAATTTAATATTTTTTAAGTGGAGGGCAATCTTTTGTTCTTTCAGAGAAATCTTTTTCCAGGAAAGTTGTACTCTCTATGGAATTATAAAAAAGGTAAATCTTCATATGTTTTTATATTTAAATATGTGAGCTCATTGTGTGCAAACCTGTAACACACAGAGCATTAAAGTATTTATTTAAAGAATCATATCAAATTAGAAAAAGTCTAAACAGCTTCAAGTAAGAAAGAACTGGTAAGCAAAGCTTACTCTTCCTAACATTAATGAGTAACTGATAACAAGGGGGGGGATGTAAGAGGGGGTAAGAGAGAGAAAGTGGTAAAGGTCATCACAATGAAATCAGAAAAGTATTTTTTCCTTAAATTAGTACACAATCCTATATAATAAAAGGATAGTATGCACATTGACCCTAATATTGGACCAAATGGGAATGATCAGTTGCTATGATGTGTACTACCACCAGGGGGCAGATGCTCAACAAAGAAGCTGCCCCCTGGTGGTCAGTGTGTTCCCACAGGGGTTGCTCGGCTAAGCCAGGCTGATGGCTGTGAGCACAGCAGTGCTGGAGTATCTCCTGCAGGAGTATCTCCTGCCTCCTCAGCAGCACTATCAATGTCCAACTGCCAGCTTAGGCCTGCTTCTGGACTGCAAGAGGATGCAAGCTGGGCTGAGGGACTCCTCCCGAGTGCACAAATTTTGTGCACCGGGCCTCTAGTCTACTATAATATTGCTAGTGATTTTAGGCTAAGTCCAGCAGGTCATAACAGATGCAAGAAGTACTCAAAAGGTTGAATGGACATATTCAGCGGGGCTAAAAATCTGCATGTTAATACCTGCTGCTGGAACAGCTGAAGGCAATTACCCCAACATGATGGTCCTTTACTGTTTACCAAACCTTACCATTGATATGTGTATATCTGCTTTGCTAAAGGGCAAAATGTGTGAATAAAAAGCCCTGGGTCCTGAGATTTGGAGAGCCCACTTCACCAGTAAGTGGAGCCTCCCGTGGCTCCCCCATGACTCCCAAATTTACATTTCATGTCTAGTCTCAATCCATTTACGCACAGCCCTTCTCCATGATCTGAACCCTAGCTGCAAAAAAGACTGCAGCATTCTGGTTTGAAAAGAAAACACACAATTGGGTTGGAAAAGCCCTATCCTTTATAGAGTATATAAGTCTTCAAGACCTGTGTCAGTCTTGGAAAGCTGTCTCCTTAGTTATACTACCAAACAGAACAGCACTAACATCTACCGGAGCCCAATTCAAACCTCCACCAGATTTAAGTTCATCAAAGTACTAATAAGGTCCCTAGATTCACTTGTAATGAAACAAACACAGACTAAATCACAATATTTTGAGACATTACACCTCCAGAAACACTGAATATCCTATCTAATCAATGCATTTAAAATAAAATATTTACCACAGTTTACACTGCTTTCTTTAGAAATCCTGCTATTGTTTGCAATGAAAATAGCTCTGAGTGGCTGTTTTATAATCTCTTCAAGATAGGTATAGCTCTCAGAAAAGAAACATTTACTCTGCATACACCTTTCCTCCACCTCCAGACATTCCAAAGAATATTTTAAGGACAGCCACAGTACGAATCACCTATAGCTATCACATTAAAAATGACAATTTCGCCCTAATCGGTTTGACACAGTGGACAGAGCGTCAGCCTGTGGACTGAAAAAGGGTTCCAGGTTTGATTCTAGTCAAGGGAACATGCCCAGGTTACAAGCTGATCCCCAGTGAGGAGTGTGCAGGAGGAAGCTAATCAATGATTCTCTCTCATCACTGATGTTATTATCTCTCTCCCTCTCCCTTTCTCACTGAAATAAATATATTTTAAATATATTTCTACATTTTGCCCAAAAGGCAGAGATAACAATATTACTATCTTAATAAAAGTGTAATATGTTAAGCTCAACCAGTCGCTATGACTTGAACTGACCACAATGAGCAAACAAGGTTAGCTTGCTGCGGGGGTCCAGCCAATTGGGACTGTGCAGAGAGCCACACACGCCCTGCAGCCTTCACAAGGTCCCCCCAATCGGGAATGGGCAGGGACCCCACCTGTGCATGAATTGGTGCACCAAGCCTCCAGTGGAATATAAAAATTCTTTGCAAATTTTAATACAACCATAGGAGTTATTTACAGAATAAAATCACTTTTAAAAAGCAACTGATTAAACAAAGTATCAGTTTACTGAGATAAACTAGTAAGTACTGCAAACTAATATAAGAGCTATACTTAAGGTAATAAAAGTTAAAAGTTAATTCATTCAGTAGTGCCTTTGCTAACATTAATATGTACTATTCCTAAAACTTTATATATTTTTTTTAATTGATTTTTTACAGAGAGGAAGAAAGAGGGATAGAGAGTTAGAAACATCGATGAGAGAGAATCATCGATCAGCTGCCTCTTGCACCCTCCCTACTGGGGATGTGCCCGCAACCAAGGTACATGCCCTTGACCGGAATCGAACCTTTGACTTTCAGTCCATAGGCCGACGCTCTATCCATTGAGCCAAACCGGTTTCAGCAATATGTACTATTTCTAAATGTACTTCAAAAAAGAGCATAAAAAGCTACAAGTCACATACAAGAAAATGAAAACATAAAATGCTGCATGTGAAGGCAAATGTGAACCTAAATCAAGTTAAATTCAATATTTCAGTATAGCATTTTCATATTTTAGTGCTTTTAATGAAAATCTGATGTTACTTCAAATAACAAATTATTTATGTTTTTAAATTAATTCATTACTAGCTTTTCAATTTGTTTGAGATATAGCGGAACCCCAATAAATCTTTATTAAAGAAAATAATGGTTGAGGTATGATTTTTATAATACTCTATTTTTTTTAATTGATTTCAGAGAGGAAGGGGGAGAGAGAGAGAAACATCAATGATGAAGAGCGAATCATTGATCGACTGCCTGCTGCATGCCCCACGCTGGGGATACATCCTGCAACCAGGGCATGTCCCCTGACCAGGAATCAAACCATGACATCCTGGTCATCACTGAGCCACACTGACCAGGATATAATATTCTTTAAATCGAGGGCAGGCAGCATAAAAATCTTAATTCAAAATTGTCCTAATTAATTTTAAATAGTTTTCATTATTTTCAATAAAAAACATATAGCTTTTATAGTCAGATTCTGGCATGGTTTTTTATCAAAATTTATTTCAAATGCCCTGGCAAAGTAGTTGAGTTGGTTAGAACATTGTGTCAAAACTCCAAAATTTCGGGCTCCATCCCCAGTCTGGGAACATACAAGAATCAACTAATGAATGCATAAATAAGTGAAACACCAATTCCATGTCTCTCTGTCTCTCTCCCTCCACCCCCCCTTCTTCTCTCTCTCTAAAATCAATTTTTAAAAATTTATCTCAAAGGTCACAAAATTTCAACAAGAAAAATAATTCTTATATAGTAAATAATTATTTGTTTTAGTTTCAAAATATAGTTTTACAAGTCCTTTAAATACCTTCCAGGTATCAAAACAAATAACAATTCAAGTAGTAGTTTACTTCACTTCAGTATTTTTTTTTTCCAGAGAGGAAGGGAAAGGAAGAGAGAGCTGGAAACATCAATGATGAGAGGAATCATTGGTTTGCTGCGTCTTGCAGGCCCACACTATGGATAGAGCCCAAAACCTGGACATGTGCCCTTGGACCGGAATTGAACCTGGGACCCTTCAGTATGCAGGCCGACGCTCTATCTACTAAGCCAAACCAGCTAGGGCTACTTCACTATTTTGATAGAAATGACTTCTGAATGGTTTTCAAAAACTTGTGAAAATTTTTAAATTATAATCAAATTTACAGTTGTTCTTGGTTAATTCAAAAATGAATCAATTTAATCTCAGTGTCATATCTCTTTATAAGCAAAGTTATACCTGTCCACAGAACGGCCTGGCCCCACTCCAAGTTCTGGACGTGCACTAGGTAAGAGGTAAGACAATCTGTCCATCACTGAAGACGCCACAGGTAAGGCAGCAACATTTTGATTTATTTTCTTGAGTTCATTCACAATGGCACTGGCAATGGACTTTAACACATGATGAGGAAGATGAAATGTAACTGTGGCCCACTGAAAGAAAATGGGGAGTGTAAGCAAAGGAAAATGTACTCAATAGTTTTAACCAAAACCATAATGTATACATTATTAAAGAACTACTTATCAGTCAAGTCAGTTTACTCCATTACTTCATCAGTTAAAGCAGAAACTTGCAATTACATAAAAAGTGAAATCTCAGTCACCCTCAAAAAGACAGTTAAGAACCAGATGGTAATACACCTTCTCACATATCCTATCCACAACTTCTCACATATCCCATCCACAATTTAAAAAAAAATTATCTGCAATTTTTTATATTCCTCCAGCACATATACAATGTTAAGCACAAACTAGGCACTCAAATATCTCCATTCATCTGAATTCATAAGAATATAGTTGTAGCCCTGGTCTGTTTGGCTCAGAGAATTGAGCATTGGCCTGCGAACTGAAGTATCCCAGGTTCGATTCTGGTCAAGGGCACATATGGAGGTTCCCTGGTTAGGGCTCATGCAGGAGGCAAGTAATCTTTGTGTGTCTTTCACACCAATATTTCTCCGTCTTGCCGAGACCGGTTTGGCTCAATGGATAGAGCGTCGGCCTGGGGACTGAAGGGACCCGGGTTCGATTCCGGTCAAGGGCATGTACCTTGGTTGCGGGCATATCCCCAGTAGGGGGTGTGCAAGAGGCAGATGATCGACGACTCTCTCTCATTGATGTTTCTAACTCTCTATCTCTCTCCCTTCCTCTCTGTACAAAATCAATAAAATATATATTTTTTTAAAAAAAAATATTTCTCCGTCTTTCCCTCTCTGTTCTACTCTCTAAAAACAAATGAAAAATATACTCAGGTTAAGGATTAAAAAATAAAAAAATAATATTTGTACAATTTATTATTACTAACGTAGTTGAGAAATTACACTGGCTTAGCATATTCTTATGCATTTATTGTTGTTGTCATCAAAATCCAGCAAAACTAACAAAAAATAGATCTATAGTCACAGACTAGGATTCCAAGTCCATCTTCACCATCAATAATGGTACCCTATGCTGAAACCGGTTTGACTCAGTGGATAGAGCGTCGGCCTGGGGACTGAAGGGTCCCAGGTTCGATTCCGGTCAAGGGCATGTGTCTTGGTTGCGGGCACATCCCCAGTGGGGGATGTGCAAGAGGCAGCTGATCGATGATTCTCTCTCATCCGTGTTTCTAACTCTCTATTCCTCTCTCTTCCTCTCTGTAAAAAATCAATAAAATATATATTTAAAAAAATAAAATAAAAATAAAAATAATGGTACCCTAGTCAAATTAACTTCTGATTCCTGCTTATATAAAATGGGAAAAAACAAATACTTATTCATATAATGTGATTATGAGAATTCAAGTGAGAATTGGTACAGTATTTAACAAAGTTGGTATTCAATAAATATTAACCATAATAATTTAATATTAAAATTATTACTTAAAAAGTTAGACTTTAATGATAAGCATTATTCTCCCAGAAATCTATAAAGTAATTTCATCTTTATATCTTGTCCCCACTCACCTATTGTTTCCACTCTCTAATATACTCTAGGCATCCTACTTAAAGTATTACTTATTTAGATAACTAGAAAACTTGTGTCCAGAAATATATTTTGAATTGCTAAACTATAAAAAAAAAAAAAAAAAAAAGAGAGGCCCTGATTGGGTAGCTCAGTTGGTTAGAGCATCGTTTGCAGGTTTGATCCCCACAACCAATGAATGCATAAACAAGTGGAACAACGAATTGATGTTTCTCTTTCTACAACCAATCTAAAAAATTTTAATTAAATATAATAAAAATGTAAAATAGAGAGAATGAAAACCTCTTACTTTGTTTTTAGACCTAAACTGTTCATACACGCAGAGCCTCTTGGTTGAAAGGGAGGCTGAATCCCCTTGAGAAGAATCCTACAACAATGCCTCAACTCTACACTATAAATCCTATTCCAAGTCTTCTCCAAAGGCATCTGTGTATTCTCTACCGTCACTGTGCACTGGGAGACATGCTTGAAAGGTTCGAGTTGTGTCTTACAGGATTATTCTTTAAATCAAACAAAAATATATGATACAGTTTCTCCTGAGCAGGGTCAGTATTATACTTAACCAGCTCTCAAACTTTTAAGATTAATGCTCTGGAAATCTTATGTCCCTAGGGAAGAAGGTTCCACCAGGACACAGTATTTGTTCTACTGAGTTACATGATGACACTGTTACCAAACATCGGGCAAAAAAAGGAGGTTATTCTACTAGTTGGTATAATTACTAGTCAAACTGACAAACAAGAAAAAATGAATTGTTGCTAAAGAACAGGGGCAAGAACTTAGTTAAAATCCAAGAGATAAATTATCTAGGATGCCCTTAAGGCCTATGTCCACTAGTAAAAGGGAATGGATGATTACAACTTAAACACAGCACCACTGAGGATTTCAATCCTGCAAGAATTAAGATTTGTGTCACTACACAAATGAGGTACTCAGGACAAAAAGAGTTTGGAACAGGTTCTTGAAGAAGGAGGTTATAAATGTCCTTGTCACCATTATAAAATTGAGGAATAGAGCAGCCATACATATTTTCTTCCCTTATTACATATTGATGAATGGATAAATGGATGGATGATTTTCAAGGGTGAGAAACACCTGGCCTGCTGTATAAGGGGAAAAAAATCATTTGGTCTGGCCTTGCCAAGGCATTACGAGTGAATTAATTAAATGTTTGACCAAATATAGCAGGCTAATTTTTAAGTTGATAATTTTGGATGGCCCAAGAATGACATTACAATTATCTAAATGGCCCTTGGCAAAAAAAAAAAAAAAAAAAAAAGGTTCCCCACCCCACATTTAGATAAAGACACACATAGACACACATATATAGACTTATTATTTTATGTAAGAATTTTTAGTTATACTTAATTTAGTCTTTAGGTAGCAGAGTTCTGTTACCTAAACATTTGAGACTCTAAATTTTAGGTGTAGTTAATATTACCAAGGGATGAATAAAATTCTGTTGAAAGCTTGTTTTTCTCCTTTCTGGAGAATGGGGAAAGAGATTCTTCATTTGTAAAAAGAAATAGTTCCCATGGTTAAGTAAAAGCATAATATTTTTGTTCAAATACATATAGATTTTGTGTATGGAGATGCTGAGTACACAAAAGGGTAGGCTGTGCCTGTTATTAAACTACTGTGTCTAAGCACCAAACCTACCCTTTAGTTCTCTTCTCTGTCATGTTAGATCTGGGACTCTACAAACTATATTTCTTCTCTGCCAACCAGTTTTCTGGCTGATGGGTTCTGACAAAAAGAACACGGGATGGAAATTGGAAAGGGAAGAAAAACTTGGTAAGGGGAGAAAAACTTGCGCCTTGCTATTTCTTGTCATTGCTATCAATATACCCACTGGGGATGTGCCTGCAACCAAGGTACATGCTCTTGACCAGAAACGAACCCTGAGACCCTTCAGTCCGCAGGCTGATGTTGTATCTACTGAGCCAAACCGGTTTCAGCAACACATTGTTTTAAAAAGAGAAAAACCTAGAATCTATGACAGTTGGGATAAAGGGAGGAGAGAAAAGTAAAAGCATAGAGAGAGAAAAGTGAAAGTATGAAGGTTTCTTTTTCTATTATAACTCCAAAGTATTATTTTTATTTTCTTACCTTAGCAACTTTGTGGTTTGCTGCAGTCTCATGAGATGTATTTTTTAAACCATCTTTAAGCTGTGTGATGAACAAATCATAACCCTCCGTACTAGAAATATCTATCTTTTCTAAACATGCTGATAAGAGCTGCTGTGCCTAAATGAAAAAGATGAACACAGAAAATTAAACAAAAAATGTTAAGTTTAAATTCACATTCAAGTAATTTAATTTATAATGATTCTAACAGTTACTATACTGAAGCTTACCTACTTTTGCTTTTCTTAACAAACTTAAATGATTTGAAAGGGCAACTGCAAAATTAAATTATATGAATTCAGTGTATTACCACACAGGAAAAGTTTCAATACACAGAAGCTATCATAAACCAAAGCAAATTAAAACAAACAAACAAAAAAACTTGGCAAACTAAAACCATAAACAAAAATAATAGAGGTAAAAATTTTGAAGACATCAATGTCTTGTCCTTCAAATAATTTTAAATATTCAGACTATGCAAAACCATCAGAGAAGGCATTCATTCACTAAGTTACCATGATATATTTTAAAAAGCCCTTTGAACTGGTATGCATATATTCACTATGAAATACCTTAAAAGAAATATATGGTTAATATATGGAAAAGAATACATCCACTCTGAGGCCCAGCTTACACTGTTTCACAGCTGGGCCTCATCTGGGCACCTACAAAACCCAAACAAAAGAGAGGAATCTGCAGATCTCTCCTTAGCTTCTGCTGGGTGGCCTCAGGTAGAGGCTAAATTAGCAGCTCCTTGGAGATCCAAGAGCCAGTGTACCCAGTGGTTAGAGTGGGACCATCCAGATTACAACTCCTCAGATCCATAAGGGACACACTCAGGGGGCAGACTCATTGAGCACCAAAGCCCCACTGAAGCAAGTCTTGCCTCATAAGGGTGTCTCCAGCACAGAAGTTTTCCCAGCGTAGACACAGCTGATCCTCACAGCCAATCGGCCTGGAGGTCAATTCCTCCCAGTGATACCAACAACAATCAAGGCTTAACTACAACAAGACTGCACACAGCCCACAAAGGAGTGCACCAAGAGTGTCCACCTCAGGTAACTAGGAAGGCTGAGCCACTGGGCCCTATATGACACCTAGCACACAAAGCCACTCTATCAACCAGGGAAGCAGCCAAAATGCAGAGACAAAGAAACAGGTCACAATGACAGAAATGGAGGATATAGAGTTCAAAACCACAGTTAAAAGGTTTTTCAAGAATTTTCTAGAAACCGCCAATAAATTTAGTGAGACCCTCGAGGATATGAAAAAGGACCAACTAGAAATTAAGCATGCATTGACTGAAATAAAGAATAATATACAGAGATCCAACAGCAAACCAGAGGATTGTAAGAATCAAGTCAAAGATTTGAAATACAAAGAAGCAAAAAACATCCAACAGGAAAAGCAAAAAGAAAAAAGAATCCAAAAATATGAAGATAGTGTAAGGAGACTTTGAGACAACTTCAAGGGTACCAACATCAGAATTATGGGGGTGCCAGAAGAGAGAAAGCAAGATATTGAAAACTTATTTGAAGAAATAATGACCAAAAACTTCCCCCATTTGGCAAAAGAAATAGACTTATAAGTCCAAGAAGCGCACAGAACTCCAAACAAAAGGAATCCAAAGAGGATCACACCAAGACACATCATAATTAAAATGCCAAGAGCAAAAGACAAAGAGAGAATATTAAAAACAGCAAGAGAAAAACAGTTTATTACCTACAAGGCAGCACCCATATGATTGTCAGCTGATTTCTCAACAAAAATTATGCAGGCCAGATGGGAGTAGCAAGAAATATTCAAAGTGATCAATAGCAAGAACCTACAACCAAGATTACTCTACCCAGCAAGGCTATCATTCAGAATTGAAGGGCAGATAAAGAGCTTCACAGATAAGAAAAAGCTAAAGAAGTTCATCACCACCAAACCAGTATTATATGAAATGCTGAAAGCTATTCTTTAAGAAGAAGAAAAAGGAAAAGATAAAAACTATGAACAACAAATACATATCTATCAACAAGTGAATCTAAAAATCAAGTGAATAAAAAATCTGATGAACAGAATAAACTGGTGAAAATACGTGTTTCCCCGAAAATAAGAAATCCTCTGAAAATAAGACCTAGTGCATGGAAAGATAAGACATCCCCTGAAAATAAGACCTAGTGCAACTTTGGGAGAAAAAATTAATATAAGACACTGTCTTATTTTCGGGGAAACAGGGTAATAGAATCAGGGGCATAGAAAGGGAATGGACTGACAATCCTTTGGGGGGAAATTGTTCTGGGGGTGGGGGAAAAGATTGGACAAAAATCACACCTATGGATGAGGACAGTGGGGGAAGGTTAAGGACATGGAGTGGGGTGGGAACTGGGTGGAGTGGAGCTAAGGGGAAGGAACAACTGTAATAATCTGAATAAAGGTTTATTTTAATTAATTAATTAATTAATTAATTAATTTTAAAAGTAGAAATAAATAAAAATTTAAAAAATAAACATCTTTCCTTAACTTCTTAGCCTGATATGGTCATGTGACTAAATTCTGGCCAAAAGGGTAAATATGAAAAAAGCATATGTAAGAGAATTTGTGAAAGAGCTCAAGAAGAAAGGAGGAGACAGAGAGTAAGGAGGGAAAGAAACACAGGAAAGGTGGAAGGAAAGCAAGGTTGGAAAATCGTGTCACACTGTGCTCTCCTGGCCTTTGTCCTCCTTGTCACTATGACTAGGAAATTATGACACTTAGAGCAATTGTCTTACACTTACAAGATGAAAGCTATAAAAACTGAGATAAGCAAAGATGCCTCTACACTTAGCCCTGTACTGTGTTACTGTAAAGAAATTATCCTGTTTAAGGCACTGTATTTTGAGGTCTCTCTTACAATGCTTTAATCTGTAAAGTTCACACTTAAATATCACTTCAACAAGCATTAATTATGCACAGAAAAAACAAATATTTAAATAAAGTTGTGATCAGTACGTTAATTATTTGTTCTTATTAGACAACCTAATTTCATTTAACAGCTTATAGGTCTGAGGTTACATTAAGCAGAAAAATATATCAATACTTATTTTAACTTACCTCTGTAACAGGTAATTCAAGCTGAACAACATCATCCTGCTTTGAAACTGGAGTTTGCAGAGCAGTGTCTAACAACAAGATTCCATTAAGGTCCTTCCTACATCCTACTGCATAGTCATCCACAAATATAACTTTATCCACCGCAGAAATATACTGACATTTCACCTGTCCACCTGGCTTAGCTGTGAAAAGAACAAAAATTCAACACTTAAGATTTTAAGACCAATAGTCCACTCAAGATAAATGTTCACATGGCAATTAAATACAATATAGAATCCTGAACTGGGGGGAAAAAATTGCTCTAAAGAACATTATAAGAACTGGTTATACTGAAACATACACTGTAGATCAGAAAAAGTATCAATGTGAAATTATCAACTTGGTAAATATCATTGCTGTTATAAAAGTGAGTCATCACTGTTCCTAGAAATAAACAAAAATAGTAGGGTAGAAGGGTACGATATATGCAACTTACATTCAATAGAACTAAAGTAACATATATGTATATGTGGGAGAATATATTAGCCCCTGAATGAATGACCGTATGACTAGGTCTATGGTCAAAACAGACTCACAGTGAACAAAGTGGGTTTGAGATATTTGGCTGCTGTGACACAGGAAATCATAGTAGTCTATCCCCTCCCCGCAACCCCCACATTCCCACACACACCCCATCCCCCACACCACCACAAAGGAGTAAGTGCATCATGCTCCTTGCAAGACAGATTCTCAGCATCCGAGAAGTAGGGAATGATTAGAACTGAATTTTGACTTCCCCTGCGGAAAACACAGAACTTTATCATACTCTGCATCCCTTTCTACTTCAGACTTCAGAAGAAGCCTAAGACCTCTAGGTCAGCCTCACCACTGACCTGAAATCCCTAAAGGGCTTTTTCCATTCCCACCCACTTCTTGCTCAAAATGGCAACCGCAGCCTTCTCGGGGGTGGCTGTTTTCCACTCACACAGCACCTATTTCAGTTTTGGAAATGGGTTGGGTATCGCTTACTCTTTATTGACATTATACCTCCCTTCTACCTAACTCCCTGCTTTTTTGAAGCTGTTAATGAGCTCTGATATGTGTTATTTCACTTTCTGTTGCAGTGTTCTGAAGATTATGATTTTGTGAAGATTTTAGCACTCGAATCACTGTTTTACAACCATGTTGTTAATTTCAATATCCACAAAGCTGATCCTCCTAAGGTACTGGTCTCTCTGTTCCTCAACAGCTCTCCTCCATTGATCTTATCTTCAGCCTCAGGTCAAGCACCTTCTCCCATGGTGACACCTAATCTCTGTCTAGAGCACTGCTCACCTGGCCATTGTAATCCCCAAACTCCAACCATTCTCTGACCCCCAATTCATTGACCAATATTGTTTTATGTCCTTACCTGACTCTAGCTTTCCTCCATATCCAGCTCTGATCATTATCATAATAAACTTTCTTTCCCTCACTTTCTCAGCTACATTCAACTGACAAAGCATTAAGCCTAATCTCACTATTCTTTTTGTTTTTGTTTTTATTACCCCCCTTCTCCCCCGCTACAGGGGGCCTCAGTGTAATCCTATTGTGCATGATTTTGTGTGTTTTTAAATAGCTAGTTATTCATTTATTTATTTATTGCTATCACCATTTATCCCCTCCCGATCCCTCCTCCACTTCCACCCACCTCCTTCTCCCCCAATTACCACTGCTGTCCCTGTCCATGAGTTGCTTTTTGCTCAATCCCTCCACCCAGCCCCCACAGTGTCAGCCTGCTCTCTATCTGTGAGTCCGTCTCTATTACAGTTCTAATTTCTTATGATATTTATTACCACCTAACATTGTGTGTATTGGGTAGGGGGGAGGGTATAATACATCTCTTCCCACTAAACCATGCACTCCAGGAAAGCAAAGACTTTAACTGCTGTATCACCAGTACTTGATACAAAATAAGTTTTTTTGAATAAATGACTTATTTTCTATATATAGTGGGAGGGGGGGGGGGTATTGAATATTATGGATGTCCCCCATTTACCCCCTTCCCCACTCAACCTGGTTCCCACCCCACCCCAGGTTTTCACCGCACTACTGTCTGTGTTCATGGGCTATGCATATATTCATATAAATCACTTGGTTAATCTCTCCCCTTCCCCCTAAGATCTGCCAGTCTGTTCCATACTTCCATGTCTCTCGACCTATTTTGTTCCTCAGTTTATTTTGCTCGTTAGATTATACATATAAGTGATACTTGAAGTGATGGGATATCTGTCTTTCTCTGACTACCTTACTTCACTTAGTATAATAATCTCCAGGTCCATTTTTTGCTGTCGCAAAGGTATTTTCTAGTTTCAGAGAAATTTTTAATATATTAAAACTAAACTAAAATGTGGCAAAATGCAGTATTCTTACAATTATTTTAGTACACATGTAACTTAGATATTTTATGTCTGAAACAGATAATCCCGGCCATCTCACCCTCCTTGCCCCTTTTTACCTCCTCTTCTCCTGCCAGTGTACAGTCACTCTCCTAAGCTGCAGGGGCATTTTGGCGAAAAAGTACCAGAGTGCTCTGTAGCTCAAAGTAAGAAAGGAAGCCGAGACCGGTTTGGCTCAGTGGATAGAGCGTCGGCTTGGGGACTGAAAGGTCCCAGGGTCGATTCCGGTCAAGGGCATGTACCTTGGTTGCAGGCATACCCCCAGTAGGGGGTGTGCAAGAGGCAGCTGATCGATGACTCTCTCTCATCGATGTTTCTAACTCTCTATCTCTCTCCCTTCCTCTCTGTACAAAATCAATAAAATATATTTTTTTAAAAAAAGAAAAGAAAAAAAATCAACCAAAACTGAGTTAGAAAAGGAAAAAATACAAAGTAACAGAAATTGAAAGTAATTGAAATATCCCTGGTCTTTCATGCACTATTTAATTACATATTAACTAAATGCAATTTAAAATATGAGATAGGTTTTATTAGCAGACAAACTAATTTGGGAGGTTTTTCTTACCAAAATAAAAATAAGACAAAACCGTTATTATTCAGTTCAAATGAAACCTGTTTCTCGTTTATCCCAGGCATATCAAATAAACGTGCTTGCTGAGGTCCTAGTTAGCTTGAACCTCTGCACATTAGAATCTCACCTGGCATGCTTTAAAAAAAAAAAAAAAAGTATGCCTGGGCTGCACTCCAGACCACTTAAGCCAGACGACTGGGGCCCAGAGTATTTTTTAAAAGCTCCCTTGATGATTCTAATGAGCAACCAAGGCTGAGAACCACTGCCCTTCGCCATCTCCCCCATCCTACTTCTCTCTTTCCTACTTCATAAATCAAAGTAAAAGCAGAGAAACAAATCACAAAGATTTAAATTCATGGGGCTCATAACAAATCTCAAAGAAGGGATTCCTATCTGCCTCACTAAAACATTTCTATAATTTCCTCTAAAAAGCATAATATTTATATCCTCTAAAATACAGCCCTTACTTAACACACTCAAACTAAACCACACTACTTTTTAGGAGCCCTGCCCTTGTCACAAACTCTTTTATATAGCAATTATTTTATTATCTTTGTTATTTGTACATCCATTTTCTCCTCTCTATACTTCCTTCTTTTTATTACTTGACCTCTCTTATCTCCTCTTTTATACCCAAAGAGTTTAGCTTAAAACTCTGTTGTATACCTCACATTTTTAAAGTTCTACAGGTTAAAAAGAATTTCTCCATTCATTATCTTATCAAGTAATAAAGTAATCAGGGCAAGAATTAAATGATGTAAGCCCACTTAAAGATAAGTAAATTAGGCCCAACTGGTGTGGCTCTGGTTGAGCATTGACCCATGCACCAGGAGATCACTTGTTCAATTCCCAGTCAGGCCACATGCCCAGACTGTGGACTCAATCCCCCGTTGGGGGGGAAGGGGTGTGCAAGAGGCAACCAATCGATGTTGATGTTTCACTCTGATTGATATTTCTAGCTCTTTCCCTCTCCCTTCCTCTCTCTTAAAATCAATGAAAACTTTTTTAATGAAAAAAGAAAAAAATATATATAAGTCAAAGAAGTGTCTTGCCAAAGGCACCCAGAGGCATAAGGTCATGAGCAGTATAATGCCCATGAGAGAGGTACTTCCCACCCATCTCCCCACTGTTCTTACATACTACATTACAGAAATCTATTATTGTTTACGTTCTAACTACAGTTATAGCCAACATTCCTAAGTAGAGAGTAAGAAACACACAACTTAAGTACAATTACAACTACAAATTGCCAGTTAAACAATAAGGATTAGTAAGATACTCACATTTATCTCTGTTCCCTCCCAAGCTCCCACTGCAAAGACAGTGAAGAGATAAAGAGGGCCTTACCAAGCCCACAAAGAAAAAAGGAACAAGTGAGAACCAGACTGAGAGGGGACAGAATGAGCTGAGGAACCCCCCCCAACCCAGTGCATGAAAGTCTATATATAGAAAAGCCTAAGCGAGCGGCCAACCAGTAGCTATGACATGTACTGACCACCAGGGGGAAGACACTCAACAAAGGAGCAGGAAACCACAGGCATGGAAACATGAAACAAACTGACGAACTGCAGAGGAAAGGGGAGAGAGAAGAAAGTGGGGAAAGATTGACCAAAGTTCTTATATAAATACTAGAGGCCTGGTATAGGAGATTCCTGCACTCAAGGGGGTCCCTCAGTCCGACCAGCATACCTCTTGCAGTCCAGGAGCCCTTGGGGGATGTCCTACTGATCCCTTAGGGAGCAGGCCTAAGCTAGCAGTCGGACATCCTTAGCGCTGCCGCAGAGGCGGGAGTGGCTCTCGCCACTACTGCTGCACTCACCAGCCATGAGCGTGGCTTTTGACTGAGCAGCACTCCCGCTGTGGGAGCTCCTGTGTTGAGTGTCTGCCCTGGTGGTCAATGCATATCATAGTGACCTATCATTCCACCATTTGGTCAGTTTGCATATTAGCCTTTTATTATATAGGACTAGGACTCATTGCATGGATTTGTGCACCAGTGGGGTCTCTTAACCTGGCCTGCACCCTCTCACAATCCAAGACCCCTCAGGGGATGTCCGAGAGCTGGTTTCAGCCTGATCCCCGCAGGCCAGACAAAGGAACTACGTTGGTACACAGAACTGTACAGAGCCTCTATTCCTAATCCTAATATATAAAAAGCCAGGGACCATCACAACCTAAACAACCAGACGTGGGGCGAAAAGGCCAGCAGGGGGGTTAGTGAGGGACAACCAAACAACTTAACAGCAGGCTGGGTGGGGTGACTGAACCAGAAGGGGGCATTTTGGGGCAACCAGGCTGGCGGGGGGCAGTTAGGGGCAATCAGGCAGGCAGGCAGACGATGGTTAGGAGCTTATGGTCCCGGATTGTGAGAGGGATGTCCGACTACAGTCGGACATCCCCTGAGGGGTCCCTTCTGAGGGGACATCTTCCCCTCCCCCCAGCCAGGCACAAATTTCATGCACTCAGGCCTCTAGTATAAATATAAAGCACCAAGATTGTCCTAGCTGGTTTGACCACTGATAGAGCATGGGTCTGTGGTTGAAGGGTCCTGGGTTTGATTCCAGTCAAGAACACAAGCCCATGTTTTGGGTTTGATCCACAGAAGGGGGCGTGCAGGAGGCAGCCAATAAATGACGAACGACATTTCTAGCTCTCTCCCCCTCTCTGAAATCATTAAAAAATATTTTTTTAAAAAAAGGTACCAAGCCCTAGCTCATTTGTTGCAGCGGATAGAGCGTTGCCCTACGGACAAAAAAGGGTTTCGAGTTCCATTTTGGTCAAGGCACATGCCTAAGTTGTGGACTCAATCCCCAGTAAGGGGCATGCAGGATGCAGCCGATCTGATTCTCATCACTGATGTTTCTATATCTCTCCCTCTACCTTCCTCACAGAACTAAATTTAGATAGATAGATAGATAGATAGATAGATAGATAGATAGTTATATAGATATATAGTACCATTTATTGAGTGCTTTGGTAGATGGTTCGAGCAGTGTCTACAGATATCAGTTTACTTAATCTTTCCAACAACCCACTGAGTTGGGTATTATGAAGTACAGAGAGAGGTTAAACATCTTGCCTATGGGCACAGCTACTAAGTGGTGAGTCACAGACTGGAACGCAGTCTGGCTCCTGAGCCAATAATTCTTAACCATAAGACAAGCTTTCTCTATAAATGCCAATGCCTTCCAAATCTGTATTCCCAATTTTTCAAACTTCAACCCTGGATTTCCAAACACCTTCTGAATATCTCTACTTGAATGCCCTTCAAAATTAACACAACTGAAATCATTATCTCCCTCCTGCTTTTTCCAATAAACGCCACTCACCACACTTTCCTGTACAGTAGACCTGCCCCCCCTTATGTATGGGAATGCATCCCAAGATCCCCAGTGGATGCCTGAAAGCATAGATAGTACCTAACCCTATATATACTATATTTTCCTATGCATACATACCTATAATAAAATGTAATTTGTAAATTAGGCACAGAAAGAAATTAGCAACAATAACTAATAAGACAACTATTATAGCAAAATAGTGTAATAAAAGTTATGTGAATGTGGTGTCTCTCTCAGCAAACTAGCACAAATTTCTTTTTCCTTCTTCACAACTTCAGATAGAAGACTCAGTCTTACTATATAGATCTTAGCAAGTTTAGCATAGGATTATTTCTTTCCTTAATTTGAGAATTTTCACCTTTTCACTTTATAGCTTCTCTTTGGCATAACCAAATTGCCAGCATCACTATTCTTTGGAACCATTACGTAAAATAAGGGTTATGTGAACACAAGCACTGCAATACCGTGACACTTGATCTGATATACCAAATGGCTACTACCTACCTAACGGGTGGATAGTGTATAATACAGTATCAATATATAGGACAGAGGAATGATTACCATCCAGAGTGAGATGGAGAGGGACAGCTTAAAGTTTCATCATGCTACTCGTAACAAGGCACACTTTAAAACTTATGCATTCTTTACTTCTGAAATTTTCCATTTAATATTTTCAGATCACAGCTAACCGCACAGGTACCTGAAACCATGCAAAGCACAACCATAAATAAGAGGAACTACTGTATTGCTTATTTGGGTTAATAAACGCCATTCATTACTCAAAGTAGGAACCTAAGTATGAGTAATTTCATCTTTTCAATCTCATCCCCACACTCACCAAATTATGTTGTTCCCAACTCTCAAACTAACTTAATGATACTCTCATCACTTCTCACAACAACGCCTTCTAAAAATGAATCTGACCATGCCATAACTACAATGGCTCCCTACCAGTGACTTCTTAGAAAAACATATTATGGCCATGGCTGGTGTGTCTCAGCTAGCTGGAGCATTCTTCTGTATACCAGATGGTGGTGAGTTCAATATTGGGTCAGGCACATGCCAGGTTGCACGCTCGATTCCCAGTAGTGGGTGTGCAGCAGTCAATTGATGTTTCACTCTCACACAGATGTATTTCTCTCTCTTACTCTCTCTAAAAATCAATTTAAAGGTGTGGCTCAGTGGTTGAGCAATGATCTGTGAACCAGGAGATCACAATTTGATTTCCAAGAAGGGCACATGTCCCAATTACGGGCATGATCCCCAGTTTAGGGCATACAGAAGGCAGCTGATCAATAATTCTCTCTCATCATTGATGTTTCTAGCTCTCTCTATCCCTCTTCCTTCCTCTCTGAAATCAATAAAAATGTTTTTTACTTACAATAAAAATCAATTTTTAAAAATGCAATAGTCTTATATAAATCCACTCATTAAATATAATTTTTTGCTAAAGCACATCTTTGACATAAGATAGAGTATCACATAGCATTACTAAAGTCAATCAATTGAAATAGAACCAACTTATGTACTCATAGCCCACAATGAAATTTGCTGAATTTCATATAAAGGTAATTATCTTACTTCTGGGGTTATTAAAATTCCAACTTATACTGTGTTTATTATCTTTCATAGGAGAATAATTGAGACTAGGAAGGCTGCGTGTACCAAGATTAGTCAGGGAACAGGAAGTGGTTTAAATCATTATTTCCAAAGCAGGAATAGAGAAAATTTTACATTTTATCCAAATTAATGCATGAATACATGCCAATTCAGTAGTAGTAAGAAAAATATTTTCTGCCCTAACCCATTTGGCTCAGTGGGTAAAGCGTTGGCCTGCAGACTGGAGGGTCCCAGGTTCGATTCCAGTCAAGGGCGTGTAACTTGGTTGCGGGCACATACCCAGTGGGAGAGGTTCAGGAGGTTACTAACTCACTATCCCTCTCCCTTCCTCTCTGTAAAAAATTAATAAAATATATTTTTTTAATATTTTCTAACACTAACACAGCGATAAGTATGAGCTTTATCCATAAAATTTATTTCTTGAGTACTATGCAGTTTAACCTGGTTTTCTATATTCTAAGACTTCTGGAGCAGGCAGCTCTGGGCTTTTAAGTCTAAACAAGAAGTTGTTACCTCAGACAATCAACCAATCAATAAGAATTCTTTTAATCTGAACTTTGCTGCAACTAGAATATAATGATCTTTTTCTCATTTATGATCACTGTACAAACTTTTCAAATCCAATCAAAGTCGATGCCTATCTAGGACAGGGTGGGGAATGCCTGGCCTGTGGGCCACCGGGAAATCATTCGGTCTGGCCCTGCCAAGGCAACCGCAGGCAGGACTTGAAATTCAATAAATCTAATAGCTTTTTTCATAGCAACATAAATTTATATTAAGTGAATTATAATAAGTGAATGATGTATAAATATCCAAATAGCCTCTGGCAGGAAAAGAGGTTCCCCACCCCTGATCTAGGAAAAAGATAAAGGGAGAGATTCATAAAGAAATGTAAAACCAGAGTATTTATCTGAAAACAATAAGCAGCTTTGGAGTTTTGCATTTTCACTGTGACCAAGATTTGGGATCCCCTTAAAAAACTGAAGAGACATGAATTTCTTTTACATATACACTGTATTACAATATCTACCCATTAACACACATATATATATCTTCATTTCCTTATATAATATACTACACATACATCCACAAACAGAACTAATAATTACAACAAACTAAACTTCATCCTGATTGACATTTAGCCACACCAATATACTGAAATATGTTACCAACGTTTATATTTCCATCTACATTTGAGTGATATCTATTTATCTTCTGTATATAAACATTAAGTCAGTGAACATTTTTTAAAGTAATAAATAATAAGAAGCATGTTATTAAGCACATATGAAACAAGAGAATTATCATTCATTGTACACCTACTATACCAATTAGGTACAAGAATTGTTAGATATTTTATGCCAAAAACTGTTAGACAGTTTAAATGTTTACCACTTAGTCTTCACAGCCACCATATAAAATATTAATCTTAATTTACAAATGAGGAAGCAGAGTTCATGAAGTTTAGATAGTGAGTTAGTGAGCTAAAGTTCAAAATTCAGGATTGCCTAAAACATAAAAGCCCATTCTCCCCGAAACTGGTTTGGCTCAGTGGTAGAGCGTCGGTCTGCGAACTGAAAGGTCCCAGGTTCGATTCCGGTCAAGGGCATGTACATTGGTTGCAGGCACATCCCCGGTAGGGGGTGTGAAAGAGGCAGCTGGTCAATGTTTCTCTCATCAACGTTTCTAGCTCTCTCTCCCTTCCTCTCTGTAAAAAAATCAGTAAAAAAAATATTAAAAAAAAAAAAAAAGCCCATTCTCTCACCACATGCTCTCAAAAAACTATAAAAACAAACAAAAAAAAAACAGCCCTAGCTGGTTTGGCTCGGTGGATAGAGCATCGGCCTGAGGATTAGAGAGTCCTGCATTCGATTCTGGTCAAGGGCACATGCCCGGGTTGCAGGCTCGATCCCATGGTGGGGCATGCAGGAGGCAGCAGATCAATGATTCTTTCATCATGGATGTTTCTCTCTCTCTCTTCCTCTCCCTCCCTCTTCAAAATCAATAAAAGTATTATATATAAATATATATATATATATATATATATATATATATAGAGAGAGAGAGAGAGAGAGAGAGAGCGCACCATTTTAGAAACAGAAAACACCACCAGCGATAATTAAAAAAGAAAACACTGAATAAATGAACAATACTTTATTCACCTTTTTAAGATTTGTATTGATTTTTAGAAAGAAAAGAAGGGGCAAGGAGAAACATAAACATGGATGTGAGAGCAGAACATCAATCAACTACCTCCTGTTGCTCCCCATCAATGATCAAGCCGGCAGGCATCCCAGGAGAATCATCGGAACTGGCAACCTTTAGGTGCATGGGATTACACCCAATCAAGCCACAATGCCCAGGGCAACAATACTTTATTCTTTATATATATATATATATATATATATATATATATATATATATATACACACACACACACACACACACACACACACTTAAATATATTTTTATTGATTTTTTTAAGAGGAAGGGAGAGGGGAAGAGAGAGAGAGAAACATCAATGATAAGAGAAACATTGATCAGCTGCCTCCTGCAGGCTCCACAATGGGACACGTGCCCTTGACCAGAATCAAGCCCGGGACCCTTCAGTCCACAGGCCGAAGCTCTATCCACTGAGCCAAACCAACTAGGGCAAATACTTTATTCTTTTATAAAAGTAAAAACTATCGCTTCTCGGCCTTTTGGCTAAGATCAAGTGTAAAAGTAAAAACTAGATGAATTCTCTGGGGTAGCAAAAGTTGGTAAATCAGAAAAACAATCCTAAGAAGTTTAAATTTGGAGTTAAGTTGAAAAAATTTAGTAGGTTTTAAGTAAAAAGAACCAAAATTTACAGAGATTTACAAATAAATAGAAATATTTTTGAACATTAAACAGTGTCCTGAGTACTTTATAAACACTGAATCCTCAAAATTAGTACAATTATTATCCCCAATTGGCAAAAGGGAAAACAGAAATGTTAAGTAATTTAGTCAAGGCTACAGAATTTTGTTTGCTGTAACTTTTTCTAAAAATATATTTTTATTGATTTCAGAGAGGAAGGAAAAGGGAGATAGAAACATCAATGATCAGAATCATTGATTGGTTGCTTCCTGCACGCCCCCCCCTCTCCCCCCTCCCCCCCCATCGAGCTCCCAACCGGGCACGTGCCCTTGACTCAAATTGAACCTGAGACCTTCATTCCGCAGGCCAACACACTATCAGCCAAGCCAAACTAGCTAGGGCTGCCATAACTCTTATATGTATACTAGAGGTCTGGTGCACAAATTCATGCACAGGTGGTATCCAGCGGGCCAGCCAGGGGAGGGGCTGTGGGCAGTTGGCCAGCAGGCCCCACCCCCTGGTCAAACTCCCAGTCAAGGGGACAATTTTCATATTAGCCTTTTATTATATAGGATATTTTTCTAAGACCTCACCTAAACACATGTTTATTGATTGTAGACAGAGGGGAGGGGGAGAGAGAAACATTGATGTGTTACCTTCCCATGTGCCCCAAACAGGATCACATGGTATGTGCCCTGACAGTAAGTAAAACCCTACAACCTTTCAGTATACAGGATGATGCTCCAACCAACTGAGTCACACCAGCCAGGGCCTATGTATTTTTATTTATACATATTCGATCCTCAATGTATAGGCATCTGCAATTGCCCAATCCCATTTCTTTCTAATTAACAAACGCCCCAACAAAGTCATCCCAAATCAGTTCTATGCATCTAACCCTTACACCTAAAACCCTCCCCTTTAGTAATCTACCATAGAGTGACTATTGTTTTTCCCTTTCATTAATAGGTACATACATAGATGTCTAATTTCCCCAACCACTTATAACAAATTCTAGCACATATTTTTCTCAAACATGACCTCCAGATATTATAAAATTCCATGAGACTACTCTTTTTATGGAAAACACTTTTAAGGCTTCTGTTAATATGGCTTTTTATAGAAATCCAAATACATATTCTATAATACCATTTATTCAAAGTTCAAAATCATGAAAGACATTTCTGGATATTGTTTAAAGTTACAAGCATATGCTAAAAAGCATGAAGATATGTATGAAAATGATAAAACTAAATTAAAGATGATTTTCATGGAAGGAGGAAGGTTGGAGGAATACAATCCAGAATGGACACAGAGGAGGCTTCAACTCTCTTTATAAAAAAGTTTTGTTTCTTCAACCGAGTGGGGGGATACATCATAATTCTTGATACCCTCTCGAATTTGAAATATTTTTAAGTGAATTTAAGAGGATATCCAATTACTAATGGTTGGCAATATTAACTATCATGTCCAAGTTGCAGTAACTGTTCATTGCTCTATCTAGGGCACCCCTCCTGTTCCTTAAGCCAAGAGCAGAAACATTACAAACAAAAACTTTCTCTTAGACACATCTTAGATATGGTTCCAGGTTTATATTCGAGAGCCATACATACACAGTGCATTCCTTTCACAACTCTCCCATCAACAAAAAATCAAATCCCTCCTTTTATCTCTACATCCCTAAATCGCCATTTACTGAAGTGCCTTGTTTACTCACACAGGAAACTAGAAGAACGATCTTTCCTTCATTTGTCCATGTTCAAACACAAGTGAGCTGGTAGCAGCAACCACGTTCCTATTTCCACTTTATCCTCTACATCAGAAATCTGTGCATGAATCTTAACTCACTCAATACGTGCTCACTCTCCAAACTCCATTTATAAATCTAAAGTACGTCGCTCATAAAGCCTCAAATGAAATGTCACCTCCACCAAAAAGTCCCTCGGCCAGGGCGGTTCCAAAACACGGCAATCCGGTGCCCCGAGCGTCCGCCCCCCACCCCACCCACCCCACCCACCCCGCAGGCTAAGAGGTCTGGTCCCTGGACCAGCGAGTACACCGCCCAGAACGGCTCTCCTGGGTGAGACTCACTCTCACACTCTCACATACACACACACACACACACACACACACACATATATACACACACATACACACACTTACACATATATATACACGCATATATATACATATACACACATACATACACCTACATACACACATGCACATACATACACACACACACACACACACACACACACACACACACACTTCCGAATCCCAACTTTCGCTCCCTGCGGTGAAACAAACAGAAAGGGCCTCAAGTTTCACCCAAGGGGATCGACACGTTCACACCCCGCGGTTCCGAGTTTCTGGCCACCGAGGAGGGGACAAGGTCTAGTCTCCCGTGGCGTCCGCCAGAGTCCTATAAAGTCGTCGTCGACTGCACAGTTCGGGCAGCGAGCCCGCCCTCTTCCCTCCCTACCCCCGCTCCAGCCCACCCCACCCCCACCCCCATCCCCATTCCCAATCCCACTCCCCATCCCACTCCCGGCGCCCAGCCCGCCGGCACCTGCAGGTCGTCGGCACAGCCGGGACTCGCTTCATCCTCCCGCGGGGAGGGCCAGGATGCTGGCTGGCAAGGACGCTCGCCTCCCCGCCAGTGTCTGTCTGTCTGTCTTCTCTCTCTCTCTCTCTCTCTCTCTCTCTCTCTCTCTCTCTCTCTCTCTCTCTCTCACCAGCCCTCGGACACCCTGCCTCTCTCACCTGGCTGAAGGCAGTCCCGACCCTTTCTCCGGGACCTCCCCGGGGCCCGGAGCCGAGGCCCCCTCTCCTCTCCCGGAGGATCCACCTCAGCCCGGACGCTCCAAAAGCCCGGGAGGCGACTCCCTCCCACCGCTCCCCAACCCGCCCGGCGCTCCGAGCCCCGGCGGCGCCGCAAAGCCAAGCCGCACGGCCCCCTCCATCAGCTTCCGGGCTCCCCTGCCCGCCCTCGGCCGGGCCAGGCCCGAGCCCCCCGCCGGCCAGCCTCGGCCGCCACCCGCTCCGTTACGCCGCTTCCCCTCCTTCTCCTCCTCCGGAGGCCGAGTCGCGGGCTGGGCGGCTTCCTCCCCGGCATCCTGCGGGGCCCGGCCCCTCCCGCAGCGGACCGGGCCCCCGCCCGGCGCCCGCACACTCACCGCTCAGCGCCGAGGCCTGCAGGGTGGCGCCCGAAGTGCCGTCGATGACTTTGATGGTCCCGCGGCTGGTGACGGCCAGGATGGCGTTGAGCGCCGGGTGGTAGGAGAGGCTGTGCAGCCCGTCGGGGTCGCAGCGCATGCAGCCGTCCCGCAACACCAGCCACTCCGAGGCCCCGGCCGCCCCCGCCGCCGCCGCCGCCGCCGCCGCGGAGCAGCCCGGGCCCGAGGCCGCCGCAGCCGCAGCCGCCATCTTCCGGCCTGCGCTCAGCACAATCACACTGGGAAGCGGCTCAGTGACAGTCCCGGGAGGTGCACCGCCGCCGCCAGTCACCATCCGGGGCCAGGGGGCAAGCGAGCGCGTTAGCCGGAAGTGAAGTCAGGCGCCGGCACGCACGCCGGACGTCGGCCGCGCTGCCCCCGCCCCCAGGGGCCCAGCTCCGAAGGGCCCGGCGCGGAGGAGGCAGGAGGGGGAGGGGGCGAGAGAGCGAGGGGGCGGGGCGGGGCGGGGGCGGCGGGAGCATGCGCGGGAGGGCTCTCGCGTGCCACGCGCCGCGGGTCCGGCCAGCGCTGCGTCCTCAACGTCCCAGTCTCGGTGCGCCCTGGGCGTGGCCGGGCCCCGCCCCGCGCCTGGGCCCCGCCCCGCGCCTGCGCTCCGGGCGAGGGAGGTGGGGGCCTGTGTATTTCCGCTGGGCGGGGGCCCCGCCGGGTCTCCCAGTCCCAGAGGATCGCGGACCTTTGCTTGGTTCCAGCTTCGCCCAAACGGCTCTTCCCGCGGCGGCCGGAAGGGAACCTCAGGGCCTGGGCTGCGGCTCCAGTCAGAATAAACAGTGAAAAACCTCTGGTCTGGATTTGGAGAAAATGAGCGGTCTCCCCAAACCCGTTGCCTACGACAACGCCCCACCCACCCCAATTTCCGAATCTTTCTGTGGAGTAAACATGCCAGATCTGGGGTGCTGGGAGCTCATAATTCAGTCTCGTTTCTCTTCCACCTTGCACACAACCAGAGTTATGTGAATGGTGAATGAGTGTGCGTGGGTGTTGTGGGGACTCTAGTCAAGTAAATAGACTTCTCTTAACAAACAAAAAGATAAAACACTTAGCACTCTTTAGGATGACGACAATTTTTTTTAAAGGGAAAATAAATGGTAGCAACAATGTGAAGAAATTGGAACCCTTGCGCACTGTTGGTGGGAATATATGGTACAGCTGCTATAGAAAACAGTATACATGTAAAGTAGAATTACTGTATGATCCAGCAATTCCACTTCTGGGTATATAGACTGAAAAGAATTGAAAGCAGAATCTCAAATATATCTGTACACTGATGTTCAGAACAATCTTATTCACAATAGCTGAGGTGTAGGAACCCAAGTGTCCATCAATGACAATGTGGATGTACCCTAAGACAGTATGCTAAGTTAAGCCAGGCACAAAGAAAAAAATAGTGTATGATTCACTTATAGGAAGACTTGAGTAGTCAGATTCATAGAGACAGAAACTAGAATGGTATTTGGAAAGGATAGGGGGCTGAAGAAAGGGTAAGGGACTGAAGAGTCATTGTTTATTTTGCTAGATAAAAGAATCCTGAGGATGGATGTGAATGTATTTAATGCCACTAAACTGGGCACTTAAAAATAGCTTATATGGCCCTAAACGGTTTGGCTCAGTGGATAGAGTGTTGCCCTGTGGACTCAGGGGTCCCAGGTTGGATTCATGTCAGGGGCATGTACCTTGGTTGTGGGCACATCCCTAGTGGGATGTGTGCAGGAGGCGGCTGATGATGTTTCTCTCTCATCAGTGTTTCTAATTCTCTGTCCCTCGCCCTTCCTCTCTGTAAAAAATCAATATATATATATTCCTTTAAATAGCTAATATGCCCAAGCTGGTTTGGCTCAGTAGCTAGAACATCGGCCTGCGAACTGAAAAATCCCAGGTTTGATTCCAGTCAAGGGCACATGCCCAGGGTTGTGAGCTCAGCCCCCAGCTGAGGTCGTGTAGGAGGCAGCCAATCAATGATTCTCTCTTATCATTGATGTTTCTATCTTTCTATCCCTCTTGCTCTCTGAAATCAATAAATATATATATATATATATATATATATATATATATATATATATATATATATATATATAAAATAGCTAAGGTGGAGCCCACCCGGTATGGCTCAGTGGTTGAGCATCTACCTATGAACCAGGAGGTCACGGTTCAATTCCCAGTCAGGGCACTTGAGTAAGTGACTGCAGAAACTGCCTGTGGTACGTCCATTAAAATTATTGTTCAGAGACAAAAAGAAATAAGCTATCAAGCTGTAAAGAGCATGGAGAAAACTGTTCTAAAAGTTAAAGTGTATTAAAATGTGTTAATGAAAAAAAAACATTGAAACCTGTAAAGAATTTTTTTATGAGTTTATTTGAGCCCAAACTGTCGACATATGCCGGGAAGCAAAACCTCAACGGATTGAGATAATGCTCCGAAGAATGGCGGGTTATATTTCTCTATTTATACACTGAAATCAAAGGAGGGACATAGGTGGGTTACATGAAATTCATTGGTGATGGAGTAAGGAGGCGGGAGAAAGCAAAGTGGTGGGAAACTCCTGGGATTGGATAAAAAGTAAAATGATGGACTTGTACTCAGGTGAGTGCAGGAACAATTAACATGATAGAGAAGGAATTTGAGGCATCTGTCCTGGCGCCCACCACATTTGGTTGTTCCCCAGGGGCTCCGGAAAAAGGGAAGTTACAAGTTACCCAAACATCTCACAGATATGTTATCTTAGAGGTAAAAAGGCAAACGGGCTCAGTAAAAAGATCAAAGTTGATCTTTGTCTGGGAGAATATCTGGGACATGACTAACTACTATAACCTGTTAGATATTTAATTTTCAAACCATCTTTTGTGGTCATCTTAGGTCTCTGGGTTTGCAAGACCGTCACGCAGGCCTTCCCTGAGCTTGTAAGGTTAACATGTGGCTTTTTTCTTTCACAATGGTTAATTTTTTAAGGTTTTAAATTTTTAATGTCAAGCCGAAACCGGTTTGGCTCAGTGGTAGAGCGTCGGTCTGCAGACTGAAAGGTCCCAGGTTCGATTCTGGTCAAGGGCATGTACCTTGGTTGCAGGTACATCCCCGGTAGGGGGTGTGCAAGAGGCAGCTGGTCGATGTTTCTCTCTCTTCGACGTTTCTAGCTATTTCTCTCCCTTCCTCTCTGTAAAAAATCAATAAAATATATTAAATAAATAATTTTTTACTGTCAAAATAAAAGAGGAACAAAATCCATATTTTTTTTTTCTCATCATTAAGAGGGGATTAGGGTCTCCCTATTCCCAATTTTTCCAGGTAGTTGGTTATCCTGGTGTCCTGGAAAGAGGCCAAAGCTAGGGCTGTTACAGGATGTGTATATTTGGAATATGAATCTGATGATTTATAGGAGGAAAATGCTGCCAGGGGAAACAATAGCATCTTAGCTCCAAATATTGCATCTGATGCAAAAAATCAGGCTTATGAAGTTAATACATATTTAGGAGGTACTGGTTTTTTTAAAAGACTCTCCATAGATTGAAGTCATCGCCACCTATTTCACTATAACCCCACTCAGTGGTTGAGTGTCGACCTATGAACCAGGAGGTCACGGATTGATTCCAGGGCATACCCAGATGGTGGGCTCAATCCCCAGTGGGGAGCATGCACGAGGCAGCCAATCAATGATTCTCTCTCATCATTGGATGTAGAAATCACTTTCACGTCCCGCGTGGAAAGGATTCCAATTCAGGGTTCGGGTTCGGGTTCTGGAGAAGGGCCGCACACAAATGAAAAGAGACTTGAAGAAATTCAATTTGGCGATATGGGGGGCTAGGCGGTAGTCCAACTCTAGTGGGAGAACTACTCCCTGCTCTGGCCCTGCCATCCCTTTTATTGAGGCTTTGGGGAAGACATTTTAGGCAAGATAAATAGAAATTTACATGTAGCCCTTAGGCAGGAAATAACAGAAACTTACATGGGACAAACAAGGTGGAGGCTGCTTCAGCTGACAATGTCTCAACTAAAGGGTGAGTGGTTAGAGCAATTAAGGTTGTTGACCAGCCTTCCTGGCTTCCTGTCAACATCTCTCTTTTAGTGAAATGGATTTGTTTCTGGCATCTGAAATCAATAAAAATATTCTTTTAATAATAAATAAATAAACAAATAAAATAAAAATTAAAAATTATAAAAATGCATACCCTCCATCTAATCATGAGAAAAACATCAAGCAGATCTAAACTAAGAGACATTATACAGGATAACTACTTTTCAAAAGTTTCAAGGTCACAAGGACAAGGAAAGACAGGAACTATCACAGATTGAAGAAGATTTAGAGAGACATGATGACTAAATGCAATGCTGGATCCTGGAACAGAAAAAGGACAGTAATTAAAATCTGATGAAATCCAAACAAAGTCTGTCATGTAGTTAATAATATGTTACTGGTGCTAATTTCCTGATTTTGATAAATGCACTATAGTTACACAAGATGTTAACATTAGGGGAAAAGGGGGTGATAGATATTCAGGAACTTTAAGGATTATTTTTGCAACTGTAGTATCAGTATGAAATCATTTCAAAATAAAAAGTTCACACACACACACACACACACACACACACACACCCTTAATGGTTGGTTAAGGCACTCTGGAATGGACTGAGAGGCAAAAGGAGAGCCAAAATTCATTGCCTAAGAAATTCAGAATCATTCTGGAAGCGACACCAGAGGACAGGGAGAAGGTCAAAGAGGAGCTAAGTACCCAGCTCCAAGGCTCTTTGTGGAGAGACAATCATAAGGGAAGAGTGACTGAGAAACTTTTAAAGAAAAGGACCCAAGTTGAGGTTGTTTATTGTAGGAATCTCTTCCACGTCCCACGTGGAAAGGGTTCCAATTCAGGGTTCGGGTTCTGGAGAAGGGCCGCACACAAATGAAAAGAGACTTGAAGAAATTCAATTGGGCGATACGAGGGGCCAGGCGGTAGTCCAACTCTAGTGGGAGAACTACTCCCTGCTCTGGCCCTGCCATCCCTTTTATTGAGGCTTTGGGGAAGACATCTTAGGCAACATAAACAGAAATTTACATGTAGCCCTTAGGCAGGAAATAACAGAAACTTACATGGGACAAACAAGGTGGAGGCTGCTTCAGCTGACAATGTCTCAACTAAAGGGTGAGTGGTTAGAGCAATTAAGGTTGTTGACCTTCCTGTCAACCTTTCTCTCTCTCTCTCTCTCTCTCTCTCTCTCTCTCTCTCTCTCTCTCTCTATCTCTATCTATCTATCTTTTTAATATATTTTATTTATTTATTTATTTATTTATTTATTTATTTATTTATTTATTTTTACAGAGAGGAAGAGAGAGGGATAGTTAGAAACATTGATCAGCTGCCTCCTGCACACTCCCCACTGGGTATGTGCCTGCAACCAAGGTACATGCCCCTGACCAGAATGGAACCTGGGACCCTTGAGTCCACAGACCAAGCTCTATCCACTGAGCCAAAGTGGTTAGGGCACAATATTTATTTTTATACATATTGTTAAACTTTCCTACAAAAGGAAATTTTACTTTAATTTTAAAGGAAAAGTTTATCATAGTAAATTGGGTGGAAGCTTAAGGGACAAGCAAGCAAGGCAAACCTGGTTTTCACAAGTCCTAGAGGATCCACCACAGAGTGACTCATAGCTAAACACATTAGGGTGACCTTACTCTGCAGAAGTGTCTGAATGCCTCTGGGTTTTCCTCATCATCTCTAGTCCAGTGTTTCCCAACCTTCTCTCATGATGAGAATCACCTGGTGGAGTTGTTAAAACACAGATTCCTGAATCCCAACTAAGAAGTGCTAAACTAGAATTTTTGGGAACATATAGGTAAAATTGTATACTTAACTAGTGCTCTAAGACAGATGTTATATACAGAGCACTAAGTTAGGTATGCAATTTTACCTATATGTTCTCAAAAATTCTAGTTTAGCACTTCTTAGTTGGGATTCAGGAATCTGTGTTTTAACAACTCCACCAGGTGATTCTCATCATGAGAGAAGGTTGGGAAACACTGCTCTAGTCCATGTTCTTGTTTTTGTTTTGTTTTTTTTTTGGGGGGAGGGGTTGTTTTTTTTTTTTAATGTGTTTTTATTCATTTCAGAGAGGAAGGGAGAGGGAGAGGGAGATAGAAACATCAATGATGAGAATCACTGATTGATTGCCTCCTACACGCCCTCTACTGGGGATGGAGCCCACAACCAGGGCATGCACTCTGCCAGGGAATGGAACCATGACCTCCTAGTTTAGAGGTTAGTGCTCAATCACTGAACCACAATGGTCAGGCAGTGTGCAGTGTACCAGCAATTCCATATTTGGAGATTTCCTATGGCTATGCCTGGAGACTTGTGACATAGCATGTGTATAAAATTAGGAATGTATTACCTATTCACAAAAGCAGTTTTCTGAAAAGAGAAACATTGGAATAATAAGGCATTAACAGTTAAAAGTAAATCAAGACCGTAGTGATTGTAAACACCATAGAAAAATGTTTGCTCTTGAATCTAGTACCCCTGCACACATCTGGCCACTAGCTGACATTCGGAGCAGGTACAGAAGGTCACCAGGGTGGGAAGCCCTGGGTGCCTAGCAAAGGACAATTGTAGGTTGGGACCTCACCCCCAGGGTGACCTTTCCTCCTCTACTTATTACTGGTCATGTGACCTTTCCTTCATAGAGATAACATCAAACGTTCAGTGTATTTCAACTCCAAGTCCAGAAAAGCAGCAAAACCAGACAAGTAACACCAAGGCTGACCTCAGGACCAGCTGCATTGAATAGTGACTCTCTGCTGTGGAGCTGACCAATTAATCAATGGAGACCTAAACCCTGAAAGGACACACCTGGAAAACTGCTGAATATTATAATGAGATCTTCCCTTGGGTCCTCCCCTAAAATCTCTACCCTTAAAACCCTTAGCAGGAGGACTCAGTACACTCTCCCTCCAAGCAAACCCATGCTTTTCCTTTTCCCTTCTCCTTCTCCCCCCCCACCCCCCCCCCAAGAACATTACCCTTGCCTTCTCTCCCAAGTTCCTATGGCCCTTCCTCTGCCTCTATTACTTGCTTCGTAAGCCCATTTCTTTTACATATCACTTCTACCACCTCTATGATTTTCCAAATAAATGTTCTCTTACAGTTTTGAGTCTTGGCTCTGAATTCTTTCCTAGGCAGAACTCATGTACCAAGATTGCTGAAACCGGGTTCAGTTTAACCCACTGGCCTAACACCTTGGTGCTGTTCCTGCTGTCTATAACAGATACTGAGGCAAGGAACCATGTTCGATTCTTGAACCCTGGGAAGCATCATGGTGTTTGGGGCAAAAATAGAATATTGGGAACTAGCTATGGTTATTGGAAATATAATCATACTCTGTTGGGATTGCCTTGTTCTGGTTAAAGAAAGACCATTCTAATCTGGCGGGGAGTTGTCATACAATTGGGACCTGGGAGTCAATTTTGGAATGCAGTCCATTCTCATTCAAGAACTGCTTATTATCATGGAAAGATAGATAACCTTGTTGCCCAAAAAGTCCCACCCCAGCCTCCTACTCAACCATGCCTGTAATCCCTTCTTCTCCATATAATCTTTGTCCTACCCTGTATAAGCAGCTGGTTTATGTGGGGACAGCAGAGCAGATCTTTGTGGATGACCTGCTGCTCTCCCATACTGCCAGCGGTATTGGAATAAATGCTCATATATGACTCAACCCCGTCTCTGCTTAATTGGCTCAAGTAGTGACAGACAGCCATACTCATTGATTGTCCAGTTACAATGATAGTGTGGTCTTGCACTCAGTCATTCCTGGTAGTGGTCTCAGAGGGCAGTCTCCTAGTGAGTCAATTCTGTATTGTTCTAGGACTCATTCCTGAAGTCCCAGTCTAGAACCTGATCCTTCAGCCCTTTCAAAGATTTTTCTAAGCACATAAATATGTACAACAAATCCCTTCAGGCTCAAAACACTTCCAATGGTATCTGTTTCCTGTACTGAACCCTGGCTGATGCAATCAATAGACTTTGCCTCCCTGCCCCCTGGCTCCTGGCACCTCCCCTTTCACTGAGATTCCAGCCCTAACCCCAGGCTAATAAGATATGCAGAGTACATATTCAGTAGTCCTCTGGCTTTGCTACTTTATTCCAAGTTTCTCAGCATGTGGCATAACTTCCCCTCCGGAGCTAAATTTTTACATTTGTGACCCAGTTTCTTTCTTTTAAAAGATTTAAAAAACAAAAATCAAAAACATTTTTTTTTTTTTTTGAGAGGACAAACCAGAGAAAGAAACATTGATGAGAGAGCAAAACATCCATTGGCTGCCTCCTGCATGCCCCCTACTGAGGATGGAGCCTGCAACCAGACATGTGCCCAGACCAAGAGTCAAACTGGGAACCTTTTGGTGCACAGAAGGAGGCGTGACACTCAACCAATTGAGCCACACCAGGCAGGGTGTGACTCAATTTCTGAAGAGCTGGATTTTATTTTTTTATCCTCACCTCAAAATATTATTTCCATTGCTTTTCAGAGAGAGTGGAAGGGAGGGAGGGAGGGAGAGAGAGAAACATCAATGTGAGAGAGACACGTTGGCTGTGTCCCAAAGGTTAAAGACAAAAAGAAAATCTTAAAAGCATCAAGAGAAAAGCAATTAGTGAAGCATGGTGGCAATTATTTTGGGTAGAAACTTCAGTATAACTTTAACTTTAACCCTGCTGTTTTGGCTTCTGTATGTATTTGCTTCCTAAAACAATAGAAAAGTTATTTTGATTTTCTGAACTTTTGTATGCTATCTCAATCAATTGAATACTCCATTGTTGGTGGTTTGAATATCCCATTGATTGTGATCTCACTGGTTATTGAAGCACATTCTTCTGCACCTGGAGACCAGGAGAGCACAATTACCCTAAATTGCCTCAGTGGCTCCAGATAATGTGTTTCGGTGGTCCCAAGATCCAAACTATAATTAATCTTTTATAGTTAACTAACTTGTTCAATTTTGCTTCTGTAACTGCTTTGTGCTAACCTGGTTCCTCATTCCAAACCCAAAGGTGTAATCAATACCTTTGTGATATTCAGCCTATATAAGCCTGATATAGCCAGCATTTCGGGGTTGCCAGATTTGGAGTGCTTTTGCGCCCTCGTAACCACCTGCTTTTGAATAAATGACTCCATAATTTGACTTCTTGATTGAGTCATCCTTTGTGAGATTCATGGTTACACTACAACATTAGACCTACAAGGCAGCTCCCATAAAACGGTCAGTTGATTTCTCTACAGAAAGTTGGCAGGCCAGAAAGGATTGACAAGAAATATTCAAATGATATAAAGCAAGGACCTACAACCAAGATTACTTGATTCAGTAAAACTATCATTTAAGTATGGAAGGACAGATAAAGAACTTTCCAGAAAAGCAAAAACTAAAGGAGTTCATCACCACTAAACTAGTATTACAAGAAATGTTAAAGTGTCTTGAAGAAGAAGAAGAAGAAGAAGAAGAAGAAGAAGAAGAAGAGATAAAAATATGATCAATAAAATGGCAATAAATATACCTCTATCCACTACTGAATCTAAAAACAAATAAGCAGAACAGAAACAAAAAAAATAAAAAAGAGCCCTAGCTGGTTTGGGTCAATGGGTAGAGTTAGAAACATCGATGAGAGAAACATCCATCAGCTGCCTCCTATATGCTTCCTACTGGGGATGTGCCCGCAACCAAGGTACATGCCCTTGACCAGAATCTAACCTGGGACCTTTCAGTCCATAGGCAGATGGTCTATCCACTGAGCCAAACAGATTAGGGCACATTTTCTTTTCAGTAGGGAAAAAATAAAGGTAATTGGAATTTGTGAGGAAAAAAAATCACAAGAAAGCTACAGTCCATACATGAAGCAAACTAAAATATGTCTTGATTGTAAACAACTAATGGAATTTAAGAAAAGTGACATTCTCTCTTGGATGGCTGAGGGGTCAAAAAGTGGACCCATGAAACAGGAAAGAAATGTTCTGGCGTGGCACCTGTCTCTGCACCAATATTTACATAGTGATAATAAAGCAAATGTTGCTTATTGCCATTCAAAGTTCAGAATCAATTATAGACAAAACATGGACTATTTATTTATAGCAACAGAACAGAGTGCCGCTGTCATGAATATTGATGTCATCAATTAAAAGACAGAAAGCAAAAGTGAAGCGGACAGAGGCTGGGTGGGAGAAGGGAGGGGAGAAGGGAAGAGGGATGTGGCAATGGCTTCACCATACTTCGTTGGGGGAGACAACGGCTGCTACCATAAAGCTGAAGAACAAGAAACAGGAGTATGTCTTATTTTAAGTTATAAAGACTTCCAATAAAATAACTAAAGATAATAGAACTACCAAAAATGGACAGGATCGAGAAAATATCTTAAGCAGTTAAATCCTCACATTTCAGAGGTAGGAGAAAAAGTCTATGATTGATACAGCAAGAAATATTAACATAGGGATATTATTCCAAGTAATAAAGAGGACCACCTGAAAAACAAAAATAAATGAGTTGCCCCTGAGTAGTACTGTGATGAGGTGTGGAGAAGGAATGGCACTGAGGTTGTGGCATATATATATGGCGCTAATAATGCTAAGTGTCCATCCTACCAGTAGCTATGACACATACTGACCACCAAAGGGCAGACGCTCAAAGCAGGAACTGCTGAATTGCAGTAACTTGGCAGTAATGGATCTTGGGTGATGCCCGATTCCTCATGGAGCCATGCAATGCCACCTTCGGCCTTGGGTTCTGTTGTTGCTGGGGCACTGCTGATCCCGAATCTGGCTTATTGCACACTTGCATTTGCGTTCCACACCTTGTACGACAGCAAATTTGCAGAGTGCCCTCTCACACTTCGGAACCCCTTGGGGGATGTGGGAGAGCCAGTTTCAGCCCGATCCCTGCAGGCCAGGCCGAGAGACCCCACCTGCTGGAGGGACCCCACTCACTCTGCAGATGTCCTTTGAGCCACAGCGTCACCCCAGGTGCGACTGGCCGCTGGGGAGGGACCACTGGAGATTGGCTCCAGGGATTGTCCAGCCCCTCTCACCCAGTCCCACCCCTGCCGGCCACCTTCTAATTAATTTTCTTTCAGTGTGCCTTAATCTGTACAGTGGATCACTAGTTTCATTATAACTCTCCTGGATTGGCAATTTTCTTTCTTTTTATTTTATTTTTTACTAAATATTAACTCAATTTCTTTATTTTTATTGCATCAGAAGGGAAGGGAGAGATAGATAGAAACATCAATGATGAGAGAGAATCATTGATTGGCTACCTTCTGCATGGCCCACACTGGGAATGGAACAAGCAACCCAGGCATATGCCCTGATGAGGAATTAAACCGTGACTTCTTGGTTCATAGAAACAATGTGCAACCACAGAGCCACACCGGGGGTTAACTTAATTTCTTAAAACAGCTAATAAAAACCAAGAACCAAGTTGGATTGAATTTAGATATAATAATGTTTTTTCTTTAGCATATCAATATAAAAAGTATTAATATTTTTGTTTTTTCTTTGTTGTTGTTGTTGTTGATTTTTGTTTTTGTCCTAAGCAATTAACACTTGTTTCTCACTTCAGGGATTTCTACACAGATGAGGTAGTCATTGAACATAACACATTAAGCATGATTTTCAAACCAATCAGACAACCTGAGGTTATGCCACAGATTGATGAAAGTTTTGTGATTATTTGCTGGAGAGAAATACAACCAAGCAGTGTAGAGGAGCTCTCAGCAGATCATATCTTCTCTGTTTTAACAGGGGCCATGAGTGCACCTTCAAGATGATGCTCCTGGGAGTGGAGCAGGGATAACTTCCTGCAACATCGTTTTCCTCAAGCACAAAATAAGCAGGATGGGGAGACTTACCATCCCCACAGTTTGTCAGGACAAGTAAGGCCTGAGCAGCTCTAAAGGTTCGCACAGTGTGTGAACCCTGGCAGGGCTGAATTCTTATTTTGTGTTCTGAAAATCATTTGACTTTTTTTGTTTTTAATGAGATTGCCTAATAAAGTCTTTATTAAATTTTAAATTTCTTTCATTATGCTAGAAACCACTAAAATTGCTCCTCTTTTTTATTCAACCTCTTGTGAATATTGGCTTCATTCTGTAACCTAGTTTATCTCTAATTTTGTATGTAAATTTCTCCCTTTATTTCGAGATGAGGGTGGAATACTTATGAGGCAGATAGAAATGAAGTACTAGTTCAGTTTTAGTGCATATAGAAATGAAGGTAAAACCATACAAAAACTCATAGAGCAGTCCAAATTTTTGATTGATTAAACAAATATATATTGAGTGTGTATTATGTATAGGTACTAGGCTAGCTGATAATATTCTATATCAAGACAGGACTAGAAGCCCTGGCCGGTGTGGCTTAGATGGTTGAGTGTCCTCCTTAGCTTACAGAAGGATCTGGGGTTCGATTCTCAGTCAGGACACATGCCTGGGTTGCGAGTTTGATCTGTAGTCTGGGTGCATGGGGGTGGCAACTGATAACTGTTTCTCTCTCACATCAATGTCTCTCTCTTTAAAAAAAAAAAAATCAATAAAACATTTTAAAAAATGATAGTACTGGAAGCATTATTCCACCCCTTGCAGAACTGCTTGAAATTTTAGAAAATGTTTTCATTTAGCCCAAGATTTCTTAACATTGCCAGGACCGGTTTAGCTCAATGGATAGAGCATCGGCTTGGGGACTGAAGGGACCCGGGTTCGATTCCGGTCAAGGGCATGTACCTTGGTTGCGGGCATATCCCCAGTAGGGGGTGTGCAAGAGGCAACTGATCGATGACTCTCTCATCGATGTTTCTAACTCTCTATCTCTCTCCCTTCCTCTCTGTACAAAATCAATAAAATATATTTAAAAAAAAAAAAAAAAAAAAAGATTTCTTAACATTGACACTATTGACATTTTAGATAAGATAATCCACTGTTGTGGGGACTGCCTGTGCCATATTCCTGGTTTCTATTTCGGGATGCCAGTAACACGCCCTCCCACAGCCCCTCCCCCCCATTCCAATAGTGAGGAACAAAACTGTCTCCATACTTTGCAAAATATCCCCAGGGGACCATATTTTCTCTAGTTAAAAATCATTTATATATATGAAAGGCTAATATGCTAAGTGTCCGACTGTTTGACCATTTGAATGGTAGCTATGATGTGCACTGACAACCAGGGGGCAGACCCTCAATGCAGAGGCATAAAAACATGGAACAGACTGATGAATCTCAGAGGGAAATGGGGAAGGGCGGGAAGAGATTAACCAAAGATTTTATATGCATACTAGAGGCCCAATGTATGTTCACCAGTGGGGTCCCTTGTCCTGGCCTGTGAGGATAGGGCTGAAACCAGCAGTCCAACATCCCCTGAGGAGTCCGAGATTGCGAGAGGGTGCAGACCTAGCCGAGGGACCCCACTGGTGCACAAATTCGTGCGCTGGGCCTCTGGTTTAAAAATAAGATTCTTATATTTAAAGAATTAAAATTTAATTTTAGAGATACTACTATTGTGCCAGTAGTATTTCCCATGAGACGAATTTGTCTTGCCATTGAACATTTGAACCTGAGAAATATAAACCATAATGGACTCCAATTCTTAGTTAAGATAAATTCTTAGCACTGCAGTTGAGTGGCATTTTCAACTAACTCGTAAATAGCAGAACAAATATGATTCAATATTTTTAGCTTAGGAAGATCTATCTTAAACCGTGCATGGCTGATAAAAATGTGAAATCTAAGCTCTTGGAATTTCTCTTGAGTTAACCAGATGGTGTGCTTATGATCTGCCTACAAAATCTTTCCATTCTTTTAAAATAAAATGCTATATTTTTACTTTCCATTTAAAAATCATATGCTTTTAGATTTTTTCCAAGTTAAAAAAAAAAACCACCCAGGCTACATTAGACACTATAGTAAACTATCACGAATCCTGGGATTCCTGGGACTTGGGTAATCTCAGGAACATGTCACTAACCTTCATGTTCTTTACCTTCACCTTCTATCTTCACGTATCCTAGGCTTCTCGTATATCCTTATGGTAACAGCAAACACACATGTATTCCTCATTAGGTGTCAGGCACATTCTAAGCTCTTTTACATGTTTAAATTTAAAAACTTTTCCACTTTATTGATATTAAAAAAATAACCGCTCGTATCTAACGCATACAATTTGATAAATTTGCACATATGCATTCACCCATTAAACTATCACCACAATTAAAGTATTCTTTGGCAAAAAATACCACAGAACTCCAGCCAGTATGACTCAGTGGACTGAGCACTGTCCCATGCACCAACAGGTGACCCGTTTGATTTCCTGTCAGGGCATATGCCCAGGTTTCGAGCTTGATCCCTGGGAGGGGGGCGTACAGGAGGCAGTTGATGGATGTTTTTTTCTCTTTGAAAATATCTATTTCTACCTCTCTTTCCCTCTCTCCTCTTCTCTCTTTAAAAAAATCAATTTAAAAAATACCACCGAAGTGATGCTTCAGGCGACATATAATTTTGGTTTCTCTCTTTATTGTGATACTATATTTGACATTGGTTAAGGTGGTATTAGCCAGGTTTCTCTGCTACTAGTTTATCTTTTGTACTTAATAGGTATCTTGTTACTGTTATTCTTCAAACGTTCACCCACTAGTTTTAGCATCCATAATTATTATTGGATATTAATGTCCAGAGATTCTGTGCCATAATAGAACTTAGTCCTTTGGAGCCCACCCAGTCTGCTGAGGGTACCAGGTGGTCGCTTTGAAAGGCATGAGTGGCACAGGATGGGAGAAAGCTCTTTGTTAGGTTGATTATATTATCTATGGCTTGGAAGGACCTGGCACCCTTTTCAAACGGACCAATCAATTTCCCAGGTTTCTGATGGGTCCACCCCCTAACCAATCTAGTTTCTACATCTATTCTGGTTATGTCTCTCTTTAAAAAAGAAAGAGAAAAAAAAAAAAGAAAAATTATTGATTTTTTTTTACAGAGAGGAAGGGAGAGGAATAGAGAGCCAGAAACATCGATGAGAGAGAAAAACATCAACCAGCTGCCTCCCGCAACCAGGCCACATGCCCTTGACCGGAATAGAACCTGGGACCCTTCAGTCTGCAGGCTGACACTCTGTTCACTGAGCCAAACCGGTCAGGGCCTGCTTATGTCTCTTATCCAATCCAACCCTTTCCCAAGGTTAGACTGACATACCTCCATGGTGGCCTTCTTGGTTCCTACTGCACATTTGCCCACCACCTCCTTTATTGTTCTCTCCCGCCCACCAGTGATCTGGGAGGAACAGAGTCCTGGTGCCCTGGGGAGTGTGTGAAGCTGTAACTTGGGAAGCAAGCAGGCTGATGGTCCCTAGGTGATTATGCCTAATAATGCCTGATTTCCTTTGCTCCCCTCCTTTATAATAGCTATCTATGCTAAGATATCCACTGGAAAATGAATAAATAACACATGATATATTCAAAGAAATTCTCTACAGCAGTGGTAATGAATAAATTTATAGTTACCTGTATGTCCACAGATGAAGCAAGATGCAGAAGAAAATATACAGGAAGATTCCATTGACTTACAAATTTAAAACATATAAAAACCCTACATCTATTGCTTAAGAATATATACATAAATAAATTATAACCAAGTGCATGGAAATGAAAAACACCAAATTTAGTAAAATCAATTTTATTTGGGGTAAGAAAATGTGATCACAAAGTACAAACTATTAGTAATGCTCTTTTTCTTAAGTTATTTCTTGACACAATTTCTGAGTGCATTAATCTGCATACCTTTTTATAAGTCTGAAATGTGTCCTAGTATATTCAAAAGAAAAACCGAGTTTCCCCTTGAGTTTTCAGTTCCGGACTCACAGGGATGGGCAGAAGCAGAGAACAGGCTGCTGCTATCCCCCTGGCCACGTATTCCCCAGGTCAAGAGATGCGCGTCCACCCATTTCAGAACTTGCTTACAGGACTAGCGCAACTGGAACGCATTGAGGAGCGTCATGGTGCATGTGGACAAGATGAGGGACTATGCTGAGCAGCTCATGGACTATGGAAGGCTGGGAGATACCAAACAAGGAGACATGCACGTGAGTGACTTCTGGCTCACAGAGACTTGATCCCAAAACAGTTTCAAGTACTGGCCCCTTGGTACCAAGGTCAGAATGGGGACTACATGAGAATGCTGCAGATCCTGAATCGGAAAAAGCAGGATTGGGCTAACATGGCAGTGATCAAGTATAAAGGCAACTGACTCCCACCCGTTTTCATATAGTTCTTATTGAAATCATTTTCATGAACACCTGTAATAGGTTTTATATCTTCTCCAGATGTTATCTTCAGTTCCACAATGTCAATGAAAGTCATTAAACTATTTTGCCCTACCTGGTTTGGCTCAGTGGATAGAGGTTGGCCTGCGGACTGAAGGGTCCCAGGTTTGATTCTGGTCTAGAGCAGTACCTCGCTTGCAGGCTCATCCCTGGCCCTGGTCAAGGTGCATGCAGGAGATAATCAAAGACGCTCTCGGTCGTCTCTCCCCCTCCCTTCCACTCTAAAAAAAAAAAAAATCAATGGAAAAATATCCTCAGCAGACAATTAACAAAACAAAACAAGTCATTAAACTTAAAATGATGAGAATCGTTGATGGCTACCTCCTAGATGCCCCACAATGGAAATGAAACCCACAACCCGGGCATGTGCCCTGATCAGAATCAGTGACCTCCTAGTTTATAGGTCAAGGATCAACCACTGACCACTGAGCCACGCCAGCCGGGTAGCCATTAAACTGTTTTTTTTAAACTGTGATACTTTGCCTTTTAAATAAATTAAGACACCTTTATGGGTAACAATCGAAGCTTTGCAGCAATGACTACTTTCTTTCTTGTTTTTTTAGTTTTACGAGTGAGCTCATAAATCTAAATTGCAATAAATCCATATTAATAGGTTTTATTAAATATTTCATGCCTAAAAATTCTTGACTTTAACATTAACTTTAACTAGCACAGTAGATGGTGTTGACAATTTGTGGTTGTTTTTTTATTCCTCACCTGAGGATAGGATGCTTTTATTAATTTGAGAGAGACAGAGGGAGAGAAACATTGATGTGAGAGAGATTGATTTTACAGAGATTGGAAGGGAGGGAGCAAGGGAGAGTGAGGGAGTGAAACATTCATGTGAGAGAGATACATGCTCCAACCGGGGATCAAAACCCACATGAAGAAACAGAATATACTAACATCTAGAACCCCAATCCAAGTACCCTCCTTCTGTTACTTCATTCCACTCAAGAGTAACCAAGATCCTGTGTTTTTGTACTTCACATAAATAGATCCATAAAGCATATATTCTTTCATGTCTGGCCTCTGGCTCAATATTAGGTTTTTGAGATCATCCAAAATCTTACATGTAGTTATATAAGTCTTGCAATCTTACTGTTTTCTCTTGTGACAATTTGCCTATTTGGGTTGTTTCCAATTTTGGATATTACTAATGATGCTATGAATATTCACTGCATCTAAATTAAAAAAAAAAAAATCTCAGTGGTAGCACCAGTAGCTTACTGAACTATTCAGAAGGGGTGCTGAAGGGATTTTTTTCAAGCACTTGCAAACTATAAATTAGCCCGGCTGGTGTGGATCAGTTGGTTAAGCATCATCCCATGCACCAGCAGGTAACCAGTGACCTGCTGGTGCATAGAGTGGCACTCTCAATCCCCCGTAGGGGGCATGCAGGAGGCAGCTGGTTAATGTTTTGCTCTAACATCGATGTTTTTTTTGTTTTGTTTTGTTTTTTCACTTCAGACGGGTCATGTGCCAAAGGCGTAACAAGGTTAATGGGCGGCACATCTCACACAGCCACGTGAACACCCAATCATCACGCTTATGAACTCCGAAAGGATCTAACATCGATGTTTTGTTTTCACATCAATGTTTCTATTTCTCCCTCTCCCTTTCTCTCTCTGAAATCAATAAAAACATGTGTGTGTTTGTTTTTTAAAACTATAAACTAAATATCTTAAAGTAAAAACTTGTGAACATCTTGGTTAAAATTAATAAAATTGAAACCAGGATCACTACCAATACAAAATGTAAGTAGGGAATTATTCTTACTAATGCCATTTTAATTATTCTGCTATCTTTCCCTAAATTAAACTCCAAATTGCAATCTCAGCATATCAAAAGAAATTCAAGTGAGAGACCTAACCCTAAATTTTATGTTTAATTATATATGGCTGCACAGGGAATACTATTTTTTTTGGGGGGGGGGGGGGATTTTTTTTTAGCTATTCCTTCTCAGACCATTATACCCCATGACACACTAGGATTAAGAATTTATACCGTATTTTTCGGACCATAAGACGTACTTTCCCCCCCCCCCAGAAGTGGGGGGGAAAAAGTCCCTGCGTCTTATGGTCCAAATATAGCCTACACATATACTGTAAAAAAAAAAGTTTTTTTACTTGCCCGGCTCTGTGTGGTCTCTGTGTGCTTGCCCGGCTCTAAAATGGTTCTAAATGCTGCTGTTTACTTTACAGGGTTGATTACATGTGTTTATGACTGTGATGTTGGGTTTTAATGCACATAAAATATTTTAGGACACTATTTGTTTCAGAATCTTTTTTTCTTCATTTCCCTTCTCTAAAAACTGGTGCGTCTTATGGTCCGAAAAATACGGAATCTGCCGAAACCGGTTTGGCTCAGTGGTAGAGCGTCGGTCTGCGGACTGAAAGGTCCCAGGTTCGATTCCGGTCAGGGGCATGTACGTTGGTTGCGAGCACATCCCCGGTGGGGGGTGTGCAAGAGGCAGCTGGTCGATGTTTCTCTCTCATTGACGTTTCTAGCTCTCTCTCTCTCTCCCTTCCTCTCTGTAAAAAATCAATAAAATATACTTAAAAAAAAAAGAATTTATACCAGTTTGTGCCGGGACCGGTTTGGCTCAGTGGATAGAGCGTCGGCCTGCGGACTGAAAGGTCCCGGGTTCGATTCCGGTCAAGGGCATGTACCTTGGTTGCGGGCACATCCCCAGTGGGGGTTGTGAAGGAGGCAGCTGGTCGGTGTTTCTCTCTCATCGACGTTTCTAACTCTCTATCCCTCTCAATTCCTGTGTAAAATCAATAAAATATATTTAAAAAAAAAAAAAGGGATTTATACCAGTTTGTTATAAGTAAATGTATTAACAAAGTGTAACTTTCTTCAGAAAATACCATGACTTCAAGTGCAAAGATATAAGAATGTCTAGCATTCACTGATGTCAAAATCATATTTCGGGATTTATTTAAAAAGTGGCAACAGATTCTCAAACACCAAAACTACTGCCAGGAAATTATACACATGAGGGAAAGAGAACTTGTAATTTAGTTTCTAATGGGAAATTAAAATGTAGTACAAAGTAAGATATAACACAAGAGTTTAATTAAAGAAACCACCTGTGAAAGAGGATAATAAAATACCATTATTTTGTTTATGTGACTAAAATATCAGAGCAGAGAATTCTGAGGGCGATCTTTAGCTCTGTTAAGACCTACTGCAGACTGCCAGGCCATGCAATGGGAAAGAATTATATTAACACAAGCCTAAATCCTATAATAGGTAATTTTCAACATTATGAGACACCCTATGGCTCCCTATCCTGAGTACTGTTCTTCTTTGTTGCAAAGAGAAAAACAATAAATGCAACTTGTTCAAATACCAAAAAAGAGAGAACTGTATGGAAGTAAGATATTTTAACAAATGTGACACATACAAAAAGAAACAAACAAAAAGACATGTCACAATTTCCTGAAATATAAAAACAACTAATATGCCTTAATAAAAATATAAAATGTAATAACCATTTTAAAATATTCTATTGGTTTTGCAGAATATGAAAAATATTGTTTTTATTAGTTTGAAGAAGCATTATTTTATTCATTTTATTACATCAAATTTGAAGAGAAACTGACTAAATTTTAAACATTATTTAAACAAAAATATCTGCCTTATTTTAAGTCAATGCAAATTTCACTCATGACTCTATACTAGCATCTGGGGAATTTTTGGAAAGATACATTATTACATATAAAACTGTCTTATAAGACCTTAGGAATAAGAAAGGGTTCATAAAACTTTACAAATCTTCCTAGACAATGTTTAATACAATGCAAATTATATATAGACTTTGATGACTTTTAATAAAAATTTCAATTATTTTACAATCAATTTGAAACAGAAGTAAATATGCCTCATAATTATTTTGAGGACTAACATTCATCAGGATTACTATAGCTGTTAATACTTAAAACATACACTAGAAGAGACTATCTAGCTAGTTTTGTTCTAGAAATACTAATGAACTAATAATTATGTTGGAAATCATGACTTAGAAAATATTATATAAAAATTCAAGGAGAGAACATTGTTATGGTCAACTTATTAATTGTTGTAGCAGTACTGTATGTACTGTATTTTGTACACATTTACAAATCATGTTTTCAAACTGACAATGTGACTTAACTGCTTTGTTCATTAACATATGAAGATGTTGGTTGAGCTTGAAACATTAAAATTGTATTTGTATATACCCCAAATAGGGCAGTTTATAAGATTAAATGATGTTATTCTTAAATATCTTTTTAAAACACAGATACCTAATTTTATCTTAAATAAATATGATAAGCTTAAAAATATTAAACTTTTATTTTTTATGTACTTAGTCCTAAAGTTCCTTGACTTATTGCTTAGTGAAATTCTATCCCCTAGTATGGATCCTCAAGCTTTTTGGAAAAGATTCCAGAGTCAACAATATGGACATCAAATATAATAATTCACTGTCACAATGTATCGATTCTCAGGAATTCCTTCAATATGACAAATATTTACTTTACAGTTACTGCTTCTGTAGCTATAGATCCTTCCTCACAATATCATATTATTTAGGTTCCAGAAGTTCCATCCCTCTGATGCTTCCAATCTGTTTTCTTAAACTTGTTTAAATTTTCCACATTATTCTGGTTCAAAGGTAGACACTTTTCCTGCAGCCTAAAGTAAGTTTTTTTCTTTCTTTTTTCACGGGGGAGAGGGTAAAAAGAAGAGAGATGGGCTTGTTATCTTCGGAGTTGCTGTGTATTTCCTGATGGAAAAGATTGCTGAAGGAATACATACCAAGAGGTGGCCATATTGCCATATTGAGGGCAGCAGTTAACTCTTCCAGCTCAGAACAGAATAATACAATAATTTGCTAATAGTTAGGCATTTGCTATTTTATGAACATAAGTATTTTATCTACTTTATAAGGTAATATTAATAAAGATACATATAAAGTCTATGAAATTATTTGCAACAAAAATTTCACTAACTAAAATTTCTTACTATTTCCCTTAGGAAATATTGTACATCTGTTAGAGTACCTGATACTTGTTAAAATATCAAGTAATACAGGACAAGGTGTTATAACACAAAACAAACAGCTAAGAAGCACTTTATTTTTTTCTACTTCATGTAACATTGTTTAGGACCACAAGATTTCAAAGTTCTCTTTCAAGCAACTTTTATGACTTAGGAATACCACTTAAAAATATTTACTGATGCCATAAATATTACTGCTTTTCTATATATATTAATAATTTTAATGAATGTCATATTCATTATACCTTTTGCTCCTTTGTTCAGAAAGATAAACAGAAACTTTTAATGCTTAGGTACTAAAAATGCTTTTTATAAACACCCAAACAAATCAAATCTATATCAATGTATGTTAAAATTAGTTTTGTTATTATTAAGAATTTTAACAAGGACATACTGAAACATGTATGAGATTTAAAAATTACTTAAAAAACAAATTTAAATTTATAAATAAAAAGATTAATGGCCAAATTGAAGAAAATTTAAGCATCAGATTTAAAATATCTTCATTTGTCCCTATTCAGAAATATATTTTGTGAATAAGAATTATTTCATAAATATATATGTATAAATATAAATATAAATCTACAGGATCTACAGAGAAGAGAAATCCTTTAAAGAAACAATTGCACTTTTAGATTATCAGGATGTTGTCATATTTACCCTTTAAGTGAAGTGTAATTACCATTTCAGGTGCTTTTGGCACAAATTTTATGAGAATATCAACACAATCTTAAAAACACAATGCTTTTATATTTTATTGACTGGAATATGAAGAATCAAACAGAATTCAGAATTCTGATTTTAAAAAAGTCCAGATAACTGCAACTGCTTAATTAAATCCAAAAACAAAATATTGTTTTAAAAAAGCCTTAAACCTGTCTTTATATCTAGAACACGTAAAATTTTATCAGCAACAGCTTTTCTCCAATCCCCTTCAGCAAAAATTCCCAGCCTTCACTCAAAGGTAACATTGTCTTTTTCTACTTACATGTGACTTAGATCACACTCCAGTATATAAGGACAAAAAATAAATGTATAATAAAAAGATTGGATAAATCAGGAGAGGCTTTTTGGTCTTGAATTCTTCACCCACTAACAATGAAGCAGCACTGTAGGCAGCCCAAAACACACCAAACAGCTTTAAAAAACAGACAAAAAAGACAAAGGGCAGCATATTAGCAAGTCCATTAACATTTTGCATATTATAGAGTAAAAATAATATTTACAATATTGTTTAAAAACAACCCTGGCAACAAATGGTGGTAAACAGTAAAACTTATTGAGAATGTTTAAAACTTCCAATAACAGCCCTAGCTTGTTTGGCTCAGTGCATAGAACACTGGCCTATGGACTGACAGGTCCTGGGCTCAATTTTGATCAAGGGCACATGCCCAGGTTGTGGGCTTGATCCCCAGTAGGGGCATGCAGGAGGCAGCTCATCAGTGGTTCTGTATCATCACTGATGTTTCTATCTCCCTCTCTCTCTCCCTTCCTCTCTGAAATCAATAAAAATATATTTAAAAAAATAAAAAACAAAAATACATGTATATTTTAAGCCTACAGAAAAGTACAGAAAAATATATAAAATAAAATTATGATCAAATTGCATTTGTATGTTTCAATTTTTGTTGTTATATATAAATGGTTAATAATTGATAAGGATTATAAAATTTTAATTTTTAAAAGATTAGTGGTTATAAATTGTATTTTAATGCTATAGTTAAATAATGAGAGTTCTGCAACATATTCCTCAAAATTTGGACTAAAACAAGGAACATGTACAATAACTCATTACACACAGAAGATTAAATCATTAGGAAAACAAATTTGGCAAAGAAAAATGTCAAGTTTAAAAACAATTTTATCCTAAATTTTTAATGATATAAGATATTCCATTTTATAATACATTCATATGCTCCAAAAACATTATTAAGGACCAATTTCAGTTAAATGTGACGACTAAAAATGACCAAAGACACAGTTTTAGCAATTTTAGGTGTAGTCTCAGCAGTACTAAAACAGGCTTTAACACAAGTTAAAAAAAAAAAAAAAATTGAGCAGGAAGTTATTCTGAATGATTCAGTAAAGTGGTATGTTCACTAAGGCTAGGTAATTAAATGCCAGCATTGGTCTAGCTCCTACACTATAAGAGTTTTAAAATGTTAATAATAGCAATTTTAAAAAAATGTTTAGGATTAGAATATAAAGTAAAAAAAAATCTCCTTGATCTGTAAAATGTTCAAACATACAAGTGTTCTCAAAATATTCTTTTACTAGAGGCCCAGGGCACGAAATTCGTGCACTCGGAGGGTGGGGGGATCCCTCAGCCTGGCCTGCATCCTCTCGCAGTCCAGGAGCCCTTGGGGGATGTTCACCTGACAGCTTAGGCCCGCTTTCTGCAGGGAGCAGGCCTAAGCCGGCAGTCGGACGTACTTAGCACTGCTGTGGAGGTGGGTGACATATGGCAGTCAGACATAGTTAGCGCTGCTATGGAGGTGTGCTTGCCAGCCGTAAGTCTGGCTCAGGGCTTCTGGCTGAGTGGCACACCCCCTGTGGGAGCACACTGACCACCAGGGTGAGTTTCTGTGTTGAGCGTCTGCTCCCTGGTGGTCAGTGTGTGTCATTGTGACTGGTCATTCTGCCATTTGATTGATTTGCATATTACCCTTTAAAATCTTCATAACAGTAGTTGTTCACATTCCCATTCTGCAGAGAGGATAAGAAACAGTATCTCCTCTCACCAAGACAGACAGCAAGAAAGTGGCAGAACCAGGGTTTCAATTCAGAACTGATTGGTTCCAAAGTCCATATTCTACTCAATTTCTAATGCTTATATAATGTCAGTATTAGCCTGTAGTTACCCAATTTTGAAAGAAATAATTTCTCCTATATTGGAATAAGTAATAAACTTTAAAACCAAATGCTATAAAAATTAAGTGGCACTACTAAAAACAAATACTTTAGTGTGGAGGCTACATTAATGGCAGTTCTGAAAGTGGTGGTCTTAAAAAGTTCTATTTTCTATAAAGAAGGGAGATAATCAGTGATTCTCATCACTGATGTTTCTATCTCTCTTTCCTTCTCTCTTCCTCTCTGAAATCAATAAAAATTATTTTAAAAAGTAAAAAAAAAAAAAAAAAATTCTCTGAGTATAATATCTTCAGGCCTGATTTGTTCTCTGTCCCCCCCCCCCCCCCAGACATATATTATAATTTCTGATAATTAAAAGGAAAGATAAATACCATTGGTAAAATCAGTGAGATCACTGTTCCAAAATATTATTAATTGTTTGATAAGGAGTTATGATATTCTTAGCCAGAGAACTATTATACTTTTGTTACTGGAAAATTGTAAACGACTTTTTATAATACATACTACTTACTTTTATAAGTGTAGACACCACTTCAAATGATCCAACCACCAAAAGTAGAGGGGCTATTACAATGAGAGGAAGTAATGAATATCCTATAACTCCAAGAACTTGGCCATATGCAACCTGTGAATTTTTAAATTTTTAAATAAATATCACAGAAATCTAGATATTCAAACCAATATTAAACATTACATATTCTATTATACTTTCATAAATGTGAGAATTAGGAAGAGATCATGACATGTTATACTCATCATGTTTCAAATTTCACATACTGTGCTGCTTTTTTCTATGCATACATAGATAAAGTTTAATTTGTAAACTAGGAAGAGTAAGAATAACAACAACTTGCCCAGCCAGCATGGTTCAGGGGTTGAGCATCGACTTATAAACCTGGAGATCATAGTTTGATTCCCAGTAAGGGCATATGCCCGAACTGCGAGCTCGATCCCTAGTAAGGGGTGTGCCGAAGGCAGCTGATTAATGATTCTCTCATCATTGATACTTCTGTCTCCCTCTCCCTTCCTCTCTGAAATCAATAAGATATATATTTTTTTTAAAAGATTAAAAACAACTAACAATAGAACAATTATTAACAATTCTATGCTGTAATAAAAGTTATGTGAATGTGGCCTCTCTCTGAAAGTGATCTAATACCCTGGTATCCTACACTACATGACTAATAGGCAGGTGAATACTGCATGGAGAATGAATCTACTCTCTGCATAGGATGGCAGGAGATTTCATCATGCTACACAGAATGGTATGCAATTTAAAACTTATGAATTGTTTATTCCTAGACTTTTCCATTTAATATTCTTGGGTGGTAGTTGCTAACAGGTAACTGAAGCAGCAGAAAGCAAAACGCAGATATGAGGGAACTAGGGTACTTGCCAAAATATAAACCACCACCACTCTTCTCACTAACGCTTTCATTTTGCAAAATGTTGTTTTTCTTTAAAACGTATTCTTTATGTTAAAATGAATCTAGTTTAATTTTTAATTTTAAATGAATAGATTTTTAAAAAATTTAACATGGTAAATATGATAAATATAACCCACACTAAGAAATCTCTTTGGGGACCTGATATCAAAAACTTTGAGAATGCTGTAAAAGAGAATAAATTGTATGCTTCCTTAAAAAGCTGTTAATTACTTATGAGTGGGAAAGGATCTTTTCTTTCCATTTCCTTTCTTTTAACATTATTGAGTATATATAATACTAATATGTTGGTCCTCTTAAAGGAAATAGCGTAAGTTAAAAGCAATTCTGGAATAAGAAATACTTATGATGAATATAGCCACTGATGGCATCTGCAGCTCAAAAATAAAGCTTACCATAAAAAACAAAGGCTATTTCCAAAATTAACCACTTACTTCTCCACCAAGAACTCTGGCCAGTAAGAAAATAGTTAGTGAACCAAATATCCAAATAGTTATAATCCATGATACCACCTGAGGAAAAAAATTCATGCAATTAATTTTTTTAATCTTTTTTTTAAAATTTCTTTACTGATTATGTTATCATATAATTGTCCGCATCCCCCCATTCCCATCCCAAATGCCTCCCCATGTATGCCCCCACCCCCCATTGTCCATGACCACTGGGTAGGCTTATATGCATGCACACAAGTCCTTTGGTTGATCTCTTCCCCTTACTCCCATCCTCCCCTACCTTCCCTCTAAGGTTTGACAGTCTGATCGCTGCTTCTCTGTCTCTGGGTCTGTTTTTGTTTGTCAGTTTATGTTGCTCATTATTTCCCCTAGATGCGTGAGATCGTGTGATTCAAGAAATACCCTTATAAGAACCAAAACTGAGATAAGCCATAATGGTTATGCTGAGAGGCATGTGAATCAGTCTGTAGTGAGTTCCTTTCTGGGCCAATAAGCTGAGAAGTTCCTAGAAACTCAATTCCCTGTCATATAAGATATTTTGGTATGCCCTATTTCAGGATATAAAGAGTTGGTTTAGGTTCCCTGGTATCTTTACAGAACTTAATTTTACATTCAAATTGTAAATTTAGCCCAAATGGCATGGCTCAATGGTTTGAGCTGACCTGCAAACCAGGAGGTCACAGTTGGATTCCCCAATCAAGACACATGACCCGGTTGTGGCTTGATACCCCCCTGGGGGGGGGGGCGCATGAAGGAGGCAGCTATTTGCTCTCATCATTGATGTTTCTCTCTCTCCCTGCCTCTCTGAAATATATAATAAAAGTATTAAAAAAAATTTAGCAATGAGCAATTGAGTAAGGACACATTAGTACTTCAAGAACAATGATAAAAGATTACTGTAAAAAGAGAACCAAGAGCTTACTCCCAACCCCATGATTTTCACTATCCTGCAAGGAAAATTCATCCCTGGCACAGGTTACCCATCTTCTTGGGAGGTCTTTCAAGTTTATATTAATCACACATTTACCCAAATAGAATTAAAGACATTTCAGATCATTTTAACCCCTGAGACTTAGCATAATATGCGCATACATTTCCCTCTTCTGTCTACTAGAAATAATGATACTCCAGCAGCTACATAAGCATTCTTATTGCCCAGGTTCTGGTTTCTAAATATCATTCCCTAATAAAAGAAACTAGGATTCCTTAGAGAAATAGGTGATTCCAGGGCTGAAGCAGATAAAAGATAAGCCCAGAACACTTCGTAGAGTCAGAGGAAAGAAAGTACTCAAAAAAGGATGGGAATATGTTGAAAGGACACTGTAGCTAATCTTGAGAGCTCTAAATGACTAAAGCTGAAACAATCTCAGGATGAGGGAGTGATTTGTGTATGTTGTGTTTTGATGATAAAGCCCCTGAGTGTAGGACAAAGTATTATATAAAAACAAATACTGGGGGGACTTGAGGGGAGGAAGATAATAATATCAATAATAAAAAATACACACATATATATATAAAGTCAAACAAAAAAACCACAACAAATATTGATGGAATCCCTACCATCATTTATTGAAACATCTATTTTAAAAAACAGAGCTAAAAATGAGAAAAAGGTAACATGATTATGAATTTTGTGTTTTGAACTCTTCATCACATGGGGAAATCAGTAAGGACACAGCCAGCCTTTTGGTCACTTCTGGTCAGAAAGGATTAGTTCCGTCCATTTACCCCAGTCGCTATACAAATATTAATGTTTTCTTTTCTTTTTGGTTAATCCTCACCAGAGGATACTTTTACACTGATATTTAGGGAGAGTAGAAGAGAGAGGGAAAGACAGAGAAACACTGATGTGAGAGAAACACATTAATTGGTTGCCTCTTGCAGGAGCCCAGACCAAGGCCTGAGCCAGGAAGGAACCTGCAACCAAGATACATGCCCTTGACCAGAATCGAACCCTTTGGTCCACCCATGCTCTATCCACTTAGCCAATCGAACCCATGCTCTATCCACTTAGCCAAGCCAGCTAGGGCCAAATATTAATATTTTCTATGTGAATGATAATGTGGAAAAGTTTGAAAAGCATTAATGTAAGGTACTTCCCACATAATTAAGAATAGTTCTATGAGCCTGGCCTTGGTGGCTCAGTTTTTGAGCATCAATCTATGAATCAGGAGGTCATGGTTCGATTCCTGTTCAGGACACATCCCTGGGTTGTGGGCTAGATGGGGGCGTGAAGGAGGCAGCCGATCAACGATTTTCTCTCATCACTGATATTTCTCTCCCTCTCCCCCTCTCTGAAATCAATCAATGTGTGTGTGTGTGTGTGTGTGTGTGTGTGTGTGTAATTTATTTATTTATTTATTTATTTTAATAGTTATAGGGATGATCAATGAGAAATAATGCATTGTGGTAAAACATTTCTCAAATGTAATGTCCTATGATAGTTAATATTTGGCTATCTTTAATTTTTAAACTCTTGAAAAATTTAGAATGTATACAAAGTAAGATATACTTACCCTAAACTGTCCGTATAATGATATCATGGAAAAGAAAAGAACAACAGCCAGAGGACCCCAAAAGTCAGGATTGTCTCTCACCACTTGTCTATTAAAACCAAGTGATGGCATTGGCATCAAAACACATCGGATTTTGTAGTAAATATCCTTCAGATCAATATCCAATTCTTCCCTATAATTGTAAAATAAAAAAATTTATAAGGCACACTTGTGAATATGGAGACATTTGTAGTAGAACTTATATCTATATATACAAAAGACTAAGAGACTGTCCGACTGGTAGCATGACCAGTAGCTATGATGCGCACTGACCACCAGGGGGCAGACGCTCAATGCAGGAGCTGCCGAGCTGTGGTGACTTGGCAGAGATGGTTCTTGGGTGATGTTTCTGGAACCAGAGAGGAGGGAGCCTGATTCTGGGGTGCATCACCTGAGAACCGCCCTCTCACAATCTAGGACCCCTTGGGGGATGTTGGAGAGTAGGTTTTGGCCTGATCCCCGCAGGTCAGGCCAAGGGACCCCACCTGCCAAAGGGACCCCACATACTCTTGAGACAACCTTGGCACTGCCCCAGGTGTGGCTGGCCCCTGGGGAGGGACTGCCAGAGGTTGGCTCCAGGGCGTGTTTGACCCATCTTGCCCAGTCCCACCCCCATCTTCTAATTAATTCCTTTCAATGTACGCAAATCTGTGCACTGGGGCACTAGTTTAAAAATAATGGCATAGTCTCTGTCGGTCAACAAAGCATTTGCATTTGAAGTACCATATTTCACTGATTCCAAAGTATACATTTTCAACATTTTAACATCTCTAAAGTTGGGATGAATCTCACATTCGCTGGTGTCTTACAATTGCTGTCAGCCTGAAGGGAAGCCAAGGGTTTCCAAGATCTGCCTTTCCTTTTGCCAATTTCCTAAAGCCACTACCAATCTGAGAATTTAAATATAATTGAGACTTTTTGGGACCATAGAAATAACTCAGACTGCAATTTTATCGATGCTATCAGACTGCAATCCTATATGAGAACTGGTAAAGGGCTTACATTCTCAAGGGAAAGTTTTCTTCCAATACCCCACCCAGTGTCAAATTGAGACAAATAAATTCCCCTGCTGTCTCTTTTGTGTGTTGGGTTATTTCTCATTTATCTTTATACCAAGGAGATAGCCCTTTGATGTCCTCAGCTCTATGCTGTCTTAAGCACTTTTTCTTTCTCGTTGATAAATAATCCATAGTATCTTATATTTGATGAAATATGGTATATCAACATAGAAATAAGATGTTTTAGCACTTCATCTATCAATAATTATTACAGAGAATAACTTGGTAATGCCTCGATTTTATAAAGTTACAGGTTCTTTTCAATATTGTTAAAATTCTTCAGATTTTTTTCCAAGTGATAACATAGTCATTAAAAAATAAATAAATCTGTAATCTCTCTATAGTCCTCCGTGGTAGCTTTAGAATTTCTATGTGGGAGAAATTTGGGAGTGATAATCTTTTTTTTGTGTATATGTGTTAATCCTCCAAGAATATTTTACCACTGACTTTTAGAGAGAGTGGAAGGGAGGAGGAGAGACAGAGAGAGAAACATCCATATGAAAGACACATCGATTGGTTGCCTCCCACATGTGCCTCGATTAGGGCCAGGGATCAAGCCTGCAATCAAGGCAAGTGCCTTTAACGGGAATCGAACCCAGATTCCTTCAATCCATGTGCTGATATTCTATCCACTGAGCCTAACCTGCTAGGGAAATAATCTTTTTGGAAATCTTAAATGGTCTTAAACTGAATTTCCACAACAAGCAACCACATGATCTGCTTTTTTAGACTGCATGTTAAAAAATTCAAAAAAAGAAAAAGAAAAAAAAGACTATTTAATGTTTACTTGAGATAGCTATAGACCCAGGTAAGCACTAACAGTTTGAAGTGCGTGTGTATGTGTACGTGAAAAAGAGAGAGGATTATGATTCTTTTGCTTTTTGTAATATTTATTTATTTACATCCTCACCTGAAGTTATTAATTTCAGAGAGAAAGACATATACCAGAGAGAGAGAGACAGACAGACAGAGAGAGAGAGAGACAGAGAGAGAGACAGAGACAGAGAGAGAGAGAGAGAGAGAGAGAGAGAGAGAGAGAGAGAGAGAGATGGATGTGAGAGAAACACTGATTGGCTGTCTCCTTTATGCACCAACCTGGAACTATACTGCAACCTAGGTATATGCCCTGACCAGAATCAAACATGCAACCTTTAATTTCTGCAATTTAATTGGTTAAAAATTTAACCCCCCCCCATTTCAGTTTTAATGATCACTAATAAACTGAAAATAGCCAAAACTTTTGACCAAAAAGATTAAGATTCTCCACTTATCCTTAAATAATAATGAAATACTATAATCATCCTACAAACTAACTATAAATAATAAAACAGTACGTATTATTTTTACATACAAGAGTGGCTTGTTATCTTCAGGATCATCATCTTCAACTTCCAAAAGCCAGCCATATCCTCTTTGTCTCAGAAACGTAGTGGCTGTAGATTCTTTAATAAAATCTCCACCAAGGTTTAATTTGACATCTGGGGGTGCTATTGAACCACTGAGGTCTTTGGAGAAAAGAGGACAAAATTATAAACCAAGAAATAATGTGTGAATTTGTAACTGATATAAGCATAAATTCAACTAACATAATTATCATTTGAAGACCTACTATTACATACAATCTTCATATTTTTAAAAATATATATTTTATTGATTTTGTACAGAGAGGAAGGGAGAGAGATAGAGAGTTAGAAACATTGATGAGAGAGAGTCATCGATCAGCTGCCTCTTGCACACCCCCTACTGGGGATATGCCCGCAACCAAGGTACATGCCCTTGACCGGAATCGAACCCGGGACCCTTCAGTCCCCAAGCCGACGCTCTATCCATTGAGCCAAACCGGTTTCGGCTAATCTTCATATTTTAAAGTTACAGGTATTTAAATATCATCTTTCATTTTACAAGAAAATAAAAGATGAGAAAAGTCTCGTAGCTAATTAGCTGGACTGGTACCAGAATCTACATCAAGCATGTCAAACTCGTGTTTATTCGGCCTGTGTTAGCCTTTGAGTTTGACATGCTTGATATACACTTATAACAATAAGCTAAAAATTTTTTTATCGATGCTTATGTCTTGTTTTATTTATTTATTATTTATTTACTTTTAGTTAATCCTTACCAAGGATTATTTTTCCAGTACAAGGGAGGGAGGGAGGAAGAGAGAGCAAGAGAGAAAAACATCAATGTGAGAGAGATACATTGATTGGTTGCTTCCTGCGTGCACCAAAACTGGGCTGGGAATTAAACCTGCAACCAAGGTATGTGTTCTTGACCAGGAATCAAACCTGAGACCCTTGGTACATGGACCTATGCTCTAACTATTGAAGACACAGGCCAGAGTTTGTTTGTTTGTTTGTTTAAATTTATTGGGTGACACTGGCTAATAAAATTATACAGGTTTCAAGTGTACAATTCTATTGTCACCTATATATTGCAATGTGTGCCTACCGCCTAAAACCAAATCTTCCATCACATTTTTTACTCCCTTTACCTTCTACAATCTCCCACTCCACCTTTCTTCTGGTAACCACCACACTGCTGCCTGTGTCTATGAGTTTTTCTTGTTTGTTCATTTGTTGCTTTCAGAATAACTTTAAACTTTAAGTGGCAGATTTATACAAAATATATCACGATATTATCTTGCATTCCCTTCATTATTATGTATTATACAGAACAAAGTGATTGTGTAAATTATTTTCAAAGGCATTACATACAAACCTTCAGACATAACTTATTGCCTAAAGGAAAACTATAGATAATTTTTCTCTACTTTTTAATGTATTTATTCATACGTTCTTTCATTTAAATCAACAAATATTCATGTTAAGTGCTTCATATGTTAAAGAGAAGTTCTGGATAAATCTAACTAGTAAGAGTTCATTGCTATTTCAGCTAACTCTTCTCTTTACATAATTACATCTTTAGTTTTGGCAAAAATAAAAGGTTTTTTAGGTCACCTCTAAAAAAGGTGAAGAGAATCAGTTTTCCAGATTACAAAACAAATTCCACTCATAGTCTGCACAGTAGTTTAGAGGTTAAGATAATCACAGTAGTACAAATGTCACATATTCTGGTAAAAAAAAAAAAAAAAAGTGGGGAGAGTAAAGGACTTGCTTGAGGTCATATGGGAGATAAGAAAAAAGACATCTGTAGGACCAGGCAATATGCACGAGTAAACAACCATCATTGTTGTTAACTAGAAGCCACATAACTGGAGTGGTATTTTAGAAAATAATTTTGGCAACAGTAAACCAAAACATTCTTTTTTATAAAAACATGTTTTTATTGATTTTTTAGAGGGAGGAAGGGATAAGGATAGAAAGAAAGAAACATTGCTCACACCCCCTATAGGGGTTCAAGCCTGCAACGGGAGCATGTGCCCAGACCAGGAATCAAACCAGGGACCTCAACCACTGAGTCACACCAGCCAGGCAACCCAAAACATTCTTAACATAGACATGCCTTCTCTGGAGACCACAGACAGCATATATATATATTTTTAAAAAGCTAAATTTTAACCTAAATTTTAGGTTAGCTTTTGAGAAAAGCCATTGTAATTTTGGCTAAAACTTCAATGAATGGATCAATTATGAGTCATAACCTGGTCTGGTGGTGAGAACTCCTGCAACCATTTAATTATAATAAAATGAAGCTAAGTCCTAGCTTAGCTACTAATTAATACAGCAAATCATTAATGTCCTCTGGTCTCCAGTTTCCTATTCCTTTCCAGGTTTAACCTTGTATGATTCTAAAAAGGTTTTATAACACAGCTTACTCAGAGATAAAATGCAAGTACTTTTGAATTTACTGTCCTTCCCTACTTAAAGTTTAAAATTATTTCTTGTAAGATGCCATCATAGAATCTTGTAAGTTAAAAAATATCCTCTCAAAATTACTTTCTGCTCATTTGTCTTAATCTCAGTTGAAAATGAGTTAAAATTTAATTAAAATTCCATTCCATTAGGTGCAAGATGTTTTTCTTGACCTAACAAGGATAAGATTTAGATCAGGAAGTAATTAGTACAGCAATGACATTAAAGGTTTGGAATTATGAGGCAGGAAAGGACCTTAACAACTGTTTCCTGCCCTGTAGAAGGGGCTACACTTAATCTAACCCAAAAAAGGATCTATAAATTATAGCGTTAAAGAATGCTGTAATAAAAAATTGTATATGTTTAGCAGTTTGTCATAGCATGGATGCCAGAATCTCAAAAAGGCACCTTTAGCTTATAATTCTGTAGTATTTTCCATTCCACTCAAAGTGGGAAAGTATCATGGACATATATATATAGGAGTGCCAGCAACAGTGGTTTGCAAACTCATTAGTGGTTTTCTTTCTATCCCAGTACCACCAAGACACAATCAGTGTGAGAACAAAACAACAGAAAAGTCCAAAAATTGGTAGTTAGTCTAACCCATTAGCACAGTGGTCGGCAAACTCATTAGTCAATACAGCCAAATATCAACAGTACAACAACTGAAATTTCTTTTTAGAGCCAAATTTCTTAAATTTAAACTTCTTCTAACTCCACTTCTTCAAAACAGACTCGCCCAGGCCGTGGAATGTTGTGGAAGAGCCACACACAAGGGGCCAAAGAGCCGCATGTGGCTTTCGAGCATCAGTTTGCCCACCACGGTGTTAGCAAACTAAAACATTCTTGCATTAAAAAAAAACCACACAAAATACAAAAAACAAGGAAAAAGATTCCAAATCACTTCAAGAGCACAGCTATCTGAAACCAGAGTAAGAACCAGCTAGCTTGGTTCTTAATTCTAGGATAGGTATTCAGAATTTTAAAACACTATTTTATTTTATTTTTTAATTTCAGAGAGAGGAGGGAAGAGGGATAGAAACATAAATAGATCGACTGCCTACTGAGTGAGGATTGAGCCCACAACCAGGTTATGTGCCCTGACCAGGAATCTAACCATGACCTCCTGATTCATGGGTTGGTTAGTTCAACAGGCTGGGCTAAAATACTAATTGTAAACTAGTTCTTTCTTATTACACTATGTAAAATATTATTATTTTCTAAGAAACATGTAAAGATAATAAATATGTGGATTTAAGAGGAAATAATCTTTGAAAAAATCTATTGCAAAGGGAAACCTTAAAAATGTTTCCACTGCTATTTGGGCTCAGAATGAGGGCAATCTCAAATTTTATTGAAAGTCACCTGGGAAAACTGCAAAACAAATTTAACAGTAATTTTCTCTTCCTTTCAACTCAAGTGTATGAATGGGTGAGGGATCTTTACTCTGAATTTCCTATTCACCCTGAGAACTTCACTTTGAAAGATAAGAACTCGGTCAAGTGTAGTACCCATAATAATAAAAGCATAATATGCTAGTTAGACCGGATGTCCTCCTGGACGACCTTCTGGACAAAGCTGGGCTGCAAGGGAAGATTGGGTTTTGGGGGCCGGTAGCAGTGGAAAGGAAGGCCTACTCTGCACAAATTTTGTGCATCGGGGCCTCTAGTGATAGTATATTTAGGATAAGATTTACTGATTTGCCTCTAGATAAGGTCTAGGTTTCTACGAAAGAAAAGTATGCTGCAATGAATAATGCACATTATGTGGCCAATTGTCAACTTTTTATTTATTTATTTTAAATATGTATTTTATTGATTTTTTTTTACAGAGAGGAAGGGAGAGGGAGAGTTAGAAATATCGATGAGAGAGAAACATCAATCAGCTGCCTCCTACACGCCCCCCACTGGGAACATGCCCACACCCATGGTACATGCCCCTGACCGGAATCGAACCCAGGACCCCTCAGTCCCCAGGTCGACACTCTATTCACTGAGCCAAACCGATCAGGGCAACTTTTTATATATATGAATATAATCTTACTTAATATGCAATAAGAACAAAGACAAAAATAATCTTATTTGAAAATAAAACCCATATGTGCTTAAATCCAAACCAGAACTGAGTATTTGTGTAGCAAAAACAAAAGAAGCACATGTTTCACAGTGAATAAATTCCCTTGTCCCAACTTAGTTATAAAACACTTTAATGCATATATATAGGCCAATGAAAGATAATGATTTTGTAACTCCTAGACATCCTATATAATAAAAGCCTAATATGCTCAGTGTCCAATCATCCATTCAACCAATCAAAGGGTAATATGCTAATGATATGCTAAGGCTGCTCAACCATTTGCTATGATGTGCACTGAAAAACCAGAAAATAGTAGGGAGGTTACATGTACCCTTCAGCCAGTTTCCCCCAAGGTATCATCTTATGTAACTACTAGAGTAAGGTGACCAGACGTCCTGCTTTTGACAGGACAGTCCTGATTTTTAACAATTTGTCCCACGTCCCATGGTGTTTTAAAAAAGTCCCGATTTTTTGAAAGATTCTTTTAAATCTTTTGGACTTTTAAAACACTGCGGGACAAATTGTTAAAAATCGGGACTGTCCCACCAAAAGCGGGACGTCTGGTCACCTTATACTAGAGGCCCAATGCACGAATTCGTGCATGGGTGGGGTCCCTCAGCCTGGCAGCAACTGAGGCCTGTCAGGGGACTGGCCAGTGGGAGGGACGCCGGGATGTTGGCTGGCCTGTCAGGGGCCAGTCAGCTGGGGGGAGGGACCACAGGAGGCTGGCCAGCCCCTCAGCCTGCCTGCGCCTCCCCACAGTCTGGGATGCCCAACGCAAGGGTGCGAGAGGCTCCTGCCACTTCCGCTGCGCCTGCCAGCTGTGAATCCAAGCCTGGCTTCCGGCTGAGCAGCCCTTTTCAAAGCCTGGTAAGGAGCAGAGAGGAGGAGGAAAACAAGAACTTCCTGGGCTGTAGAAAACTCGCTCCAGCACAACTGCTTCGTCCCAACAGTTGTTCCAAGGAAATCTGCAGAAGGCACTGTCCACCCCTCGCGGGATGACAACAAGTTTCAAATGTACCTGGGCCTATTTCTCTGAATAACAGGTCAACCACTAAAAAAAAAAAAAAAAAAAAAAAAAAAAAAAAAAAAAAAAAAAAAAAAAAACCAGGAGGAAAACTGGGACGGTGGCAGCATATCAAATTCCATGTAGTTGCAGCGCCGAATCCAAACGCAGCCAAAGTTCCCGAAGGATAAATAAGAGGAGCGCTGGCTCCTTCATTGTTCTCACCTTTGACACCTGCCCTGACCAATCGCTTTTCTGAGTAACAGCAAATCATTTCATTAAAAAACACTTGGACTTCCCAGGTTCATGTGAGGTAAGTCACCCAAAACAACATGCCCCAACGGCGTGGCGCAAGCCGAGCTGACCCGGCGCCTCGGAAAGCGCCCGCACCCTCCCCCCGGGCCGCTCCGAAGGCCCCGCGGGCGCAGCCAGCTTCCGACCGGCCACGACCGCCTCGGCCCCAGGAAGACCCCGCCGCGGAGGACCCCACACATACACACACCCTCCGGCGGCGGAAGGGGACTCCGGGGGCTCAGCCTCACCTTCCGCGTCGGCCGAGGAGACAAAGGTGAAGTCCCCGTTGGTGGGGGAATAGGCCGGGGGCGGGCCCGGCGGCTGCATCTCGCGGCCGCAGGGAGCCGGCGGCGGCGGAGGAGGCTGCGGCTGGGCCCAGGCCCCGAGGCGGCCGCGGCGCCGACCCGCAGCGGCGCCCTACGAGCCGAGCCGGGAAGGGCAGGCCGGAAGCGAGCCCGGGACCAGCGCGGCGCCCCGAGGATGCCCCACCGGAGTCTCCGCCGTGGCGACGGCCCCCACACCTCGACGCCGGCGCCCTGACAGGACCACAACAGTGACAGCGCCGCGGGGATTGGCTCTTTGTAATCTGCTCTCCCATTGGCTCCCGCGGAAAGGCTCTGATTGGGCCGCCTGTGGTTGATCCCGGAAGTTTGCCCAGGACCGGAAGTCCACTCATAATGTGTGGACCACTCCGGCTTCCTCCTCCCTGTTGGCTGTTTTTGTTTTCTTTAAGGCTCATATTTTCCGGCTTTTCTTTTACCCAGTTCCTTCGTTTTTGTGAACTGGGTGGGTTAAAGAATTTTAGAACTAGGGACGTTTCTAATGGTCAGTCCGGTTTAGGATCCTAAGATTTTTGTTTGTTTGTTTGTTTGTTTTTTGGGGGAGGGGTGGAAATGAGGCAAAGGCAAGTGAAAATGCCATGAAATTGCCCGTCGTTTTTAGAGGTACCTTTTCTTCATTGCGCATTCATATGGTTGTAGACCTTTGACAGTTTCCTAGAACGTTAGTCCAACCAGTTTCTTTTTTTAATCCCCCTTTCATTCCCCCATTTTTTTGTTTTTATCTTTTCCTCTCTTTAAACAAAAGAAAGTAGACAGATACGTGTTGGTAAATGCTAACTGCCCATATTCCCACAGACAGTGTAATCTGAGCCCAATATACATAGTTATATATGTGATACATATGATTGGGATAGCACTCAACAATAAAAAGAAATGAATTAATGACCTATACAAGAATATGGATGATTATAAAAAACCGTATGTTAAGTTATGATAGGAACAGACACATAGAATATATACTCTAGATTCCATTCATAAGAAATTCAAAACAAGAGACATTGTAATCTACAGTGACAAAAAGCAGATTAGTGGTTGTCTCCGACCACAGCGGGTGGGCAGGGAAACTGCCTGCACATAGGTTTGAGGGGATGTTTTAGGACCATGGATGCCTTCTGTATGATGTTTGGGGTAGCCTTTATCAAAAACTCATCCAATTGAACACTTTAAATGGGTATATTTTCATGTATATAAACTATCATTCAATAAAATTGATTTATAAGAGAAGAGACAAAAACTTTAACAGGCAGTTTGTACAATAAAAATTCAGAATAGCTGGACACTTGTAATTGCATTTAGAGCTCACCCAGATGATCCAGAATTGTGTCCCCATCTCAAGATCCTTCATTTAACCACATCTACAAAGACATGACATTTACAGGTCCTCGGGATTAAGACCTGATGTATTTGGTTGGCCCACTACAAACACATTTCCACATTTCCCCCTTTTATCCTGTATTACATCATTTGTTATTACAAAAGTGATAGTTGTGCTTTCCCTTTCCCTTTCCCTTTCCTTTCTCTCCCCTCCCCTATCCTTCCCCCTCCCTCTCCTTTTCACCCTTCACCACAACATTACCAATGCCTTCCTCACTCCCAAGCTCCTAGGGCCCTTCCTTTGCCTCCATAACTCATTTCCTCAGCCCACTTCTACAAATTATTTCTTCTACCTCTGCAATTGTATAAATAAATGTTCTCTTATTTTTAAAAAAGTGATAGTTGTTTTGAAAAGGAAATTAGAATATACAGATAAGCAAAAGAAGAAAACAAAATTGCCCCCAGAGTTAAGCATTGTTAATATTTTGGTAACTATATTTTTTACATACACACATATGTGCATATCTCTATCTATCTATCTATCTATCTATCTATCTATCTATCTATCCTAAAGGTCCGGTGCACAAAATTGGGTCCCTTAGCCCAACCTGTGCCCTCCTGTATTCCAGGAGCCCTCGGGGAATGTTTGATTAATGGCTTAGGCCTGTTCCCTGCAGGGAGCCAGCAGTTGGACATTCTTGGTGCTGCCCTGAAGGTGAGAGAGGGGCCTGCCACTGCGCTTGCCAGCTGTGAGCCCAGCTTCTGGCTGAGAGGTGCTCCCCCTGTGGGGGAGCACTGACCACCAGGGGGTAGCTCCTGCACTGAGCACCTGCCCCCTAGTGGTCAGTGTGAGTCATAATGACTGGTCGTTCCACCCTTTGGTCAACATGCATATTCGCCTTTTATTATATAGGATATATGATTGATTTCAGGGAGGAAGGGAGAGGAAGAGAAAGATGGAAACATCAATGATGAGAGAATCATCAATAGGCTGCCGTCCTCCTGCATGCCCCATACCGGGACTGAGCCCAAAACCTGGGCATATGCCCCTACCCGGAATCAAACAATGATCTCCTGCTTCCTAGGTCAAAGCTCAACCACCGAACCACACCGGCCGAGCTTGATAACTATCTTTACAATTTTTTTCTCTGTGACTACATTTACATATAGGTCCTACTAAAGTTTTAAAAATCCAGCTCATAACACAGCCCTTGATTCCACTTCACAGAAGCACACCTCCAAGTTGAGAGACACTGCTGTTATTCCCATAGAGACCCTAAAATGCAGAAATTTACTTAGGGTGAAAACTTTGATATTCCTCTCTGTCAGATAGGTTAATGTCAGTATGCCTTTTTTGGAATAAGAAGTTAAGTAACATAAAAAAAAAAACTTGTGGTTATTTGTGCAATGACAGGGGAAAGCATACACAAGAATGTCATTGTCAAGAGAAGTGCCAGGAGATTTCTCCTTTTCCGGCGCTTAGGGTAAACTGGCTTTCTAGAATTTGTGACCACAAGCTGTGGCCGTGTGTGTGCCAGTGGGAGGCTGTGGCTCTTTGTGTTCGGGAAATGGCCTGTGCATCACTAGTGGAGCGGACAGACGGTGGTGATGCGTTTGCTCTGTGCTAACCTTGCCCAGGACCCTGGTGACAGAGAGTATGCATTTGCTAGAAGTCTGCTGGGACCCAAGATACACATGGTAAGCATGGCTTTGATTGCTGTAACCATATGCTTTAATCAACCAAACCAGCTCATTCTCCTCTCTCTCTCTCTCTCTCTCTCTCTCTCTCTCTCTCTCCTCTCTCTCCCATAAAAATTAATGCAAATTAAATATTCAAAACACTTTGCTTCCTTTTAAGCTATAGAATAAATGAGCCAACAGCAATAGGATTCACTTATCATGAACACATAGGAAACAAACTAATAATTCCTTTACCAATGTACATTTCTAGCTTTTGCATCTTTAAGTCTCAAGTTTCACTTTTTTGGCCACTTCTACTTACACTCATCTTCCCCTTTTGCACAGTAGTTCTTGTTTCCAAACCATTCTTACTATGCTTTGGAAAGAACAGAAAAAAGATAACGCGTCAGTGTTTGCCTTTACAATCTGCAGCCACAGAACACTGAGCCCTCTGATCCACAAGACACCAGGCCTCACACTATGAAACAAAAGCAAATAAAAGAATCTTTATTTTAAAAGCAGTTGATCCACCAAGAACGGGGCAACTGGACTGGTCAGCCAGGTACCGTGTGGAGAGATAATGGGATTTTAAATGGGTGTTGGAACCAAAAATTACAATTTGGGTTTACAGTTATTTAAAGCTTGTGCCTGGGGGTATAAAAGCCTTAACACTAAAGACTGTGGTTTTGCATGACTGGATTTGCCTGCAGTGAAACTTTTAGGGCTGGTTAGTCTGTGAGTCTGGCCTGGTGGGGTTTCATTAGGTTCTTTGGGATGGATGTGTAAATGTAGAATCAAAACAGAAGGGAGACAAAGTGAGGGAAAGCGCTCTGAAAATATTTTTTTTGGCTTATACTTTTGCTAACGTTGTTGGAATCACACAAGGTGAGCTGAAAAGAGGAGAGGATGTTGGGGGGAGGATTACTCATTCCGTTTAGTCCCCTAAATTCCTGGTGAGAAAGCTGATATCTAGAACAGTGATTTTTGAACCTGTGCCTCAAAAAAATTTAAAACATGCACTACCTGACAACTTAGCCAGAGGGACTGACCTCTTTTCCCTAGATTGTCAAATAAAAAAAAATGACAACAGACATCACAACAATAGCCATCTGGTGAGTGAATGCCCAGTCTTGAGCATAAATATAGGTCATATAATAGAGATGCATTTTATTGGTCATGTCACATAATAAGGTTATGTCTGATTGATTTTTTTAAAAATTGATTTGCAAGAGAGAGGAAAGGAGAGAGAAAGAGAAAGAGAGAGAGAGAAAAACATCAATTTGTTGTCCCATTTACTTATTCATTCCTTGATTGATTCTTATATGTGCCCTGACTGGGGATTGAACCCTCAATCTTGGTGTATTGGGACAACACTCTACCCCACTGAGTTACCCGGGCTGGGCTAACAGGCCAGGGCTGGTTAATTCTTGATACCAGACATCCTTATAAACAAGTATAGGTACCTGATTTTTAAAAAAGTCACCTTGGAGCCCTAGCCAGTTGGCTCAGTGGATAGAGTGTCGGCTTGCAGAGTGAGGGGTCCCCGGTTTGATTCTGGTTAAGGGCACATGCCTAGGTTGTGGGCTCAATCCCCAGTGGGGGGCATGCAGGAGGGAGCTGATCAATGATTCTCACTCATCATTGATGTTTCTATCTCTCCCTCCCTCTCCCTTCCTCTCTGAAATCAATAAAAATATATATTTTTAAAAGTCACCTTCGAGCCAAAAGGGCAGCTTTTTTTTTTTTTAATCAATCAGAATTATACAGTACCTATTTTTTGTCAGATGGGCATAAAATATTTTTTTTGGTATGCCTCAGAATTTTAGTACTATAATTAGCTTATGTGGCCAGGAGATGAAAAAGGTTGAAAACCACCTCTGATCTAGAGAGAAGTAAAGGGACCCACCGTTACAGGACATCTATTGTTAATAGCATCTTTACAGACTTTATCTCCGTTAGTCCTGACCACTCTGCTTTAGAGAGATACAAAATGTGTGAAGGGAGGTCAACTGACATAATTCCGGTCTACAGAAGTAGGATGCAGTCTGTCTCCTGTCATTGTCCTCTTACAGGCTCAGCCACTTCTATAATGCCAATTGTATTAGCCTGTTCAGGCTGCCAAACCAAAATGCTACAGACTGGGGGATTAACCAACAGAAAGTTATTTTATTTTATTATTATTTTTTAATCCTCATCGAGGATATTTTTCCATTGATTTTCAAGAGTAGAAGAGAGCCGAAACCGGTTTGGCTCAGTGGTAGAGCGTCGGTCTGCAGACTGAAGGGTCCCAGGTTCGATTCCGGTCAAGGGCATGTACATTGGTTGCGGGCACATCCCCGGTAGTGGGTGTGCAAGAGGCAGCTGGTCGATGTTTCTCTCTCATCAACATTTCTAGCTCTCTATCCCTCTCCCTTCTCCTCTGTAAAAAAAAATCAATAAAATATATTAAAAAAAAAAAAGTAGAAGAGAGAGGGAAAGACAAAGAGAAACACATTGATTGGTTGCCTCCTGCGGGCACCCTGAGCAGGCCAGAGTTGAAGAGGAACCTGCAACAAAGGTACATGCCCTTGACCAGAATCAAACCCAGGACACTCTGTCCACAGACCGACACTCTATCCACTGAGCCAAAGGGCCATGGTCAGCAAACTGCAGTTCGCGAGCCACATGCGGCTCTTTGGCCCCATGAGTGTGGCTCTTCCACAAAATACCACAGCCTGGGCGAGTCTATTTTGAAAAAGTGGCATTAGAACAATGTTTAAGTTTAAAAAATTCAGCCCTCAAAAGAAATTTCAATCATTGTACTGCTGATATTTGGCTCTGTTTACTAATGAGTTTGACGACCACCGGGGCTAGTGCAACAGAAAGTTATTTTCTCACAGTTCTGAAGTCCAAGATCAAAGTGCCCACAGGTGTGATTTCTCCTGAGGCCGCTCTCCTTGGCTGCCTTCTCACAGTCTCTCCTTTGAGTGTGTGCACCTCTGGGTCTCTGTGTACAATCCTCATTGTCTTGATAAGGACTCCAGTCAGACTGTATTATGGCTCACCCTAATAGGCTAATTACCTATTTAAAGGGCCCACCTCCAAATACAGTAATGTCCCAAGGGCGTGGGTAGGGCTTCAACTTCACAGCAGTCCTAGGAGATGGGGATTAATCACGTCGGCATTTCAGATAAAGAAAGCAAGACTTGTCCAGCCGGCGTGGCTCAGTGCTTGAGCATTGACCTATGAACCAGGAGGTCACAGTTGGATCCCCAGTTAGGGCACATGCCTAGGTTTCGCACTCATCCCGAATAGGGCAAATGCAGGAGAGAGCCAATCAATGATTCTCTTTTATCATTGGTATTTCTCTCTCTACCTCTCTCCCTCTCCGAATTAAATAAAAAATATATTTAAAAAAAACACACACACACACACAAATTCTCAGTAAGGAAAGGGTACCCATTGAATAAACAGCAAAGTGAGGATTTTAATTCACTACTGCAATGTTAAAGCTACACATACTTTCACTTCTCTGTGCTGCCTCTCTGTTCTCATTACATATGACTTTCCCCCCATTTCTTCCATAAGTTCTGGGATGAACCCATAGATGTGGGTTATATGGTCCCGAGGAACTTCAATTCTCTAGGGAGCTCATGTAAACATTTGAAAATATCCATTTTTTAAAAAATTTTAAATTGATTTTAGAGAGAGGAAGGGAAAGAGAAACATCACTGTAAGAATCATTGATCGGTTGCCTCCCGCACATTCCCTGACTAGAATTGAACTTGCAACTTGGACATGTGCCCTGGCTGGGAACTGAACCCACCACCTTTCTTTTCATATTTTTCTTTTCTTTTTTTTTTTTTTTTAAATATATTTTATTGATTTTCTTACAGAGAGGAATAGAAAGGGTTAGAGAGTTAGAAACTTTGATGAGAAAGAATCATCTATCAGCTGCCTCTTGCACACCCCCTACTGGGGATGTGCCCACAGCTAAGATACATGCCCTTGACCGGAATCGAACCTGGGACCTTTCAGTCCAGGCCGATGCTCTATCCACTGAGCCAAACTGGTTTTGGCATGAACCCACCACCTTTCAGTGTACAGGATGATGCTCCAGCCAACTAAGCCATACTGGCCAGGGCAAAAATGTCCATTTTTAGAATTACTGTAGTTCTAAATATTATTTTTCGAAGTAGAAATGTAGGAAAAGACTTCCTCCATGCAATTCAATTCTTCACCAAACAGCTTTGTTAAGGAGGTGGGGAAGTGTTCAGAGCCACAGCCACGATTCAGGGCAGCAAACTCGTTTCAACCTGTCCTTTATGCCAGCGGGTAATTGCGAGTGGACTACCTGAGATTTAGACTATGGGTTGATTTTATTCTCAAGTTATCTTTGAGTTAGTTATCTAGTCTGGTCACAAACTTTCTCTGTGCGGGTAGGAAGAATACGATCAGTATCCAAACTGAATATGAATTATTAGCATCTTCAAAATTAGCTGAGATTTCTGCCTGATGATCCATGTAGCAATTTTAATTGATTATTTTTTCAGACAAAGTGACTGCCTGGCCAACTCTAGGATTAGTTTATTCGCTTCACAAGTGAATATAAGGAACTTCTTAGGTCCTTCCTCTATCTTCTTCCTCTTTCCCTGTTCTCTCTTAAACTTTGACCCAGTTCAGTGGTTCTCAACCTTTTTAATGCCATGACCCTTTAATACAGTTCCTCATGTTTGATGACCCCCCAACCATAAAATTATTTTCGTTGTTACTTCATAACTGTAATTTTGCTACTGTTAATGAACCATAATGTAAATATCTGTGTTTTCCGATGGTCTTAGTATCTATAGCAGCGGTTTTCAGTCTGGGGGTCACCACAACATGAGGACCTGTTTTAAAGGGTCGTGGCATTAGAAAGGTTGAGAACCACCTCTTCTGGGGGAGTGGAAAGGAAGGTGGAAAAAAAACTAGTAGTTGCTATTTACTGAGTGTTTTCTGTGTATCAGTCAAAGACTCCCAACTTGTCAGTGGCAGGGCTGATATTTGAACTCATTCCTGACACCAAAATAGGCCTTGCTTACACTCAGGTGCTGTCCAATCCTGGTTTTCAGGTTCTTTGCCCAGGGCTCCTTCTCTGTGCTGATTTCTCTGCCTAGAAATAGACTTTCCCCTTTACTGGCTGGCGAACTTTGATTTCCTTCAAGAACAACTCAAGCCGGGACCGGTTTAGCTCAATGGATAGAGCGTCGGCTTGGGGACTGAAGGGACCCGGGTTCGATTCCGGTCAAGGGCATGTACCTTGGTTGCGGGCATATCTCCAGTAGGGGGTGTGAAAGAGGCAACTGATCGATGACTCTCTCTCATCGATGTTTCTAGCTCTCTATCTCTCTCCCTTCCTCTCTGTACAAAAATCAATAAAATATATAAAAAAAAAAAAAAAAAAAAAAAAAAGAACAACTCAAAACTCGTTTCTTCCAAGCAGAATTAAATATCCCTCCCTGGGGGTACCTAGAACACTGATCTTCAAACTTTTTTTTTTTTTTTCCCACCCTTCCACCCCTCCCCCTGATCTTCAAACTTTTATTGACCTCAACTCACAATAAGAAATATACTTAGCCGAAACCGCTTTGGCTCAGTGGATAGAGCGTCGGCCTGCAGACTGAAGGGTCCCAGGTTCTATTCCGATCAAGGGCATGTACCTTGATTGTGGGCATATCCCCAGTAGGGGGTGTGCAGGAGGCAGCTGGTCGGTGAATCTCTCTCATCGATGTTTCTAACTCTATCCCTCTCTCTTCCTCTCTGTAAAAAATCAATTAAAATTTTTTTAAAAAATTTAAAAAGCAAAAGAAATATACTTACGTGGTGGCTTACCTGGGGTGGGAATGGCTGGGGGGGGAGGGGGGTTGTCAATTGGGGAAAAAGGAGACACATGTAAAACTTTAGAAAATAAAATAAAATAAAAAGAAATACACTTACATCACTAGGATATGTAAAAACTTAAAACAAAATTTTCATGAAAAAAACATAGTGCATTCTGATAGTTTTAATTCTATTTAATTTTTATAATACACTAATTTTAACCCACTTAAATTGATTTCATGACCCACTGAGAGTTGGGATAACTGGAAGAGGATAAATGGTGATGGAAGGAGACTTGACTTTGGGTGGTAAACACACAATATAATATACAGATGATATATTATAGAATTGTACACTTGACACCTTTATAATTTTATTAATATCATACCAATAAATTCAATAAAAAAATTTTAAAAAGAAAAGAAAATATGCCCTAGAAGACAGTATTTCTTTCTTTGATAGCTTTTGTTTCTCTGAAAGGTTGAGATTCTCTGGTCCCTCAAAAAGATGCTCTGGGGGCCAGTTCTTTGTTGCCCTATCCATTGGCAAATGAGTTGATGTTTCATTTTGATCTTATTTATTTTTCCAATGATGGAAAAGTTGGCCTTAAAAGCATGATTATTTGTATGCTTGGCTGGGTGTACCTAGCATATTTGACATTTAAGAAAATCATTTCAAACATTTCCCTCATTTATACAACATTATTTTTAATAATAATCATATAACAAATAATAGTAATGACCATAAAAGAAATTCAAATATTACCAATTTCTTAATTCTCACCTGAGGATATTTTTTCCATTGATTTTTGAGAGAGTGGAAGGGAAGGGGAGAAACAGAGAGAGAGAGAAATATTGATGTGAGAGAAACACATTGATTGTCTGCCTCCCGCACTCGCCCCAACCGTGGCCAGGGATCCATCCTACAACTGAGCTACGTGCCCTTGACCGAAATCGAACCTGCGATCTTTCAGTTAATGAACTGACACTCTTACCACTGAGCCAAACTGGCTAAGGAAACCATTTTTTTTAAATGGTATAATACAGGTAACATAAAATTTACCATCATCACCATTTTAAGTGGACACTTCTGTAGTGTTGTGTGTACTCACATTATTTTGTTGTACACTCAATTTCCAAAACATTTGCTTCTTGAAAAATTGAAGCTCTGCCCCTGGCAGGTGTGGCTCAGGTGGTTGAGCATCAAATCCTGTGCACCAAAGGATTGCTGGTTTGATTCCTGGTCAGAACACATGCCCAGGTTACAGTTTAATTCCTGGTCAGGGTGCATGCAGGAGGCAACTGGTCAATATTTCTCTCTAACCTCTCTCTCTCTTTCTCCTTTTCCCTTCCCCTCTCTCTAAAATCAATAAAAGCATGTCCTTGGGTAAAAAAAAATTTTTTAATGACACTGAACTGTTTGCTTTTAAGTTTAAAAATATTTATATTAACTTGGTAATACAGTATTTTGATTGGTCTTTCCTCTGGGTATGGGTTCTTTGATAGTAATTTTTTTTTTCTTCTAACATGCCACTGGACTGGACACCTCAAACTGCCCCACCTCCTGACTTCTCTTCTCAGTAACAAAGCTACTGTCCACTTGTCATCCAAGCCTCTTTCATTCTTATCCATTCTGATGTAGTCTGATCATTCCACCTCCCAAACCTTGCTCAAACAATGGCTTTCTTTCTGTAGTCCTCCCTACACTGCCTGACTCACTGAATGATGGGAATTCTTTTTTTTTTAAATATATTTTATTGATATTTTACAGAGAGGAAGGGAGAGAGATAGAGAGCTAGAAACGTCGAAGAGAGAGAAACATCGACCAGCTGCCTCTTGCACACCCCCTTCCGGGGATGTGCCCACAACCAATGTACATGCCCTTGACTGGAATCGAACCTGGGAACTTTCAGTCCGCAGACCAACGCTCTACCACTGAGCCAAACCGGTTTTGGCATAATGGGAATTCTGTATCATCTTCTACAAAACATAACATATGGTCTACAAATTTCAGTTTCAGATTTTCTGAAAGTAGATCAAGATTTTAAGCATTTTAGAAGTAATTTGTAGAATCCTATTCCTTTTTCATAATTTTTTTCCACCTCTGTCATATGCCTCAATGAGGTTAATTTTTAAAATGAGGCAGTTTAATACTTAACATATAGAAAGATCTCAAAATATATAGTAAATGAAAAAATAACAGATGTTGAATATTATGTATATTATGTCCCTATTGGGTGTGTTTTTTTTGGGGGGGAAGAATAAGTACAAAAGTGACTATGGTTGCTGCCTGATAATTTCTGGTTCTGTTGGTTTTACAGAATGAGGATAAGTTTAAAGAACGAGGAAGCGAATATTGGGATTATCTTTGAACGGTCCATTTGGAAACAATATTGTCTATTGAGCTATAGAAGGCTGGAAAGCTTTTATTCAGAACAAGTAAGTATACTAGGAATAAAATCTGTCTGATCATATAGTATGCCACCAAATGATACTGAGTGAAAAATCAATTCATTCCTTCCCCTGAGGAGTTATATGTGGAATTCCCCATAAATATTATTTTGTGGGTTTGAGAATTCAGTTATAAACCTGGCAGCCCATGATAAAAGGCAGAAACACAGTTAGGGTAGGACTTACACAGAGCAATCAGGTGTGTTTTTAAATACTGGTCCTCTGTCACCTATTAGCATAATCTCCCAGCCTGATAGCAGAGATCTGTACCTATCAAATGCATTGTGAAGAAACATGGTGTTTCACATGGCAACCAAAATGTAATTCATATATATATATATATATATATATATATATATTTTTTTTTATTTTTTTTTTGAGGCCTAGTGTACAAAATTCATGCACTAGGTGGGAGGTGTACCTCAGCCCAGCCTGCATCCTCTCTAATCTGGGATCCCTCTCATAATCCAGGATTGCTGGCTCTCAACCGCTCGCCTGCCTGCCTGCCTGCCTGATCATGTAGGATTTCTGAGAGGAAGGGAGAGGGAGAGAGAGAGAAACAGCAATGATGAATCACCAGTTGGCTGCCTTCTGCATGCCCCCTACTGGGTATTGTGTCCACAACCCAGGCATGTGCCCTGACTAGGAATCAAACCATGATCTCCTGGCTCATAGGTTGATGCTCAACTACTAAGCTATGCCAGTCGGGCAACTCTTTCCATTTTGATTACTGGGTATAGTACTGTGCTATCCAATGCAATGGCCACTAGCCACATGTCTATTTAAATGTGAATTTAAATAAATAAAATGTAAAACTCAGTTGCATGAGCACACTAGCCACATTTCAAGTGATCAATAGCCAAATGTGGCTAATGGTGACTCTATTGGACAGCAGAAATATAGAACAGGTTTATCATTGTAGAAAATTCTACTGTATTGTGCTAGTCTAGAAATAGATATTCTGATAACAATCAATACTGAATGAGTGAAAGAAAGAATGAGTGAATAAGCAGCATTGTTTTCACATAATTACTTGATAAGAGAGGGTATGGTAGTACACAGGAACATATACCATGGTTATTAATAAGAACATCTGATAGTTATATAGCAGTATATTTTGCAAATTTTAAAACATTTTAATGTATGTGACTTTATTCAGTCTTTTTCACAAGCTCTTTAATAAAGTCAATGTCTTCATTTTACAGCTGAAGAAAGGTAGCATCCAAAAGACTAGTCTTGCCCGGTGGTGTAGATCAGTGGTTGAGCATCAACCTATGGACCAGGAGGTCATGGATTTGATTCTTGGCCATGGCATGTGCCCAGGTTGTGGGCTCAATCCCTAGTGTGTGGGGTGTGCAAAAGGCAGCCGATCCAAAATTCTCTCTCATCATTGATGTTTCTCTCCCTCTCCTCTCTCTCTCTCTCTCCTTTCCTCTCTGAAATCAATAAAACATATATATTTAAAACAAAACAAAAAACACACAAACCCCAAAAGACTAGTCTTATAACCTTGGGGAGGACTCTAGGCCTTTCTGAGGCAACATTTCTTCAGCTGTAAAATGAAGATTGCGACTAGATTCAGACTTAGAGGTCATTTCCATACAGAGAATGTAAAAGCCAGAGAACAGATGAGACTGGCAAACAGGACATATAGACAGGGATGTGGTAACATCCCAGCTGAGGTTAGCAGTAGAGATTTGTGACAGAGAGAAAGGCAAGTTGGGGTGGGATCCCCAGGGTTGGAGTGCCTGATGGTGCATCTCAGACCAGAGAAGCCACAGGTCCTTCGGGAGGAGCCTGGCTACTTGGGTGAATCCATGAAGATTTGAAAACCAGGAGCAGCCTCGCCCAGGAAGAAAGCTGGTGCAGGTAGGGTCTAAGAGTAAAAAACCAGGGAGACACTTCACCGAGCTGTCATGGACTGCCTGGGTACAGCGTGATCTGCATTTGACAGAAATGGCATAGCTTCCCCAGGGACTTCTAGAGCTAAGAGGGCTTATCCTGGAGACAGATAACTATTCTTCAGTGATACACTTCAGCAAAGACCAAAATCTTTGGCAGATAAAAAATGCTACTCCTTTGAGGGATAACAGCTAAATAATGCCTAAAAACAATGGCTAACATATATTGAGCTATCACTTTGTATAAGATACTATACATGAATTCTCATAACACCTTCACAAGCTGAACACTGCTCTCAACACCATGGTACAGATAAGGAAAGAGTGGTGTACTGGAGCTGGTTCTTACTGTTTTGTGAGACCTTGTTGCTGAATTTTCGTGACTTTTGTTACCCAGTTAAAATACATTATTACCTTGAAATCAACCATGGTGGGTATTTATAACGTGGAGATTGGTAAGTGCTACGGAGTAGGGCCTTTACCCCCAGAGAGCCAGGGTGTTCAACATTTAGCAGCACAGCACTGAAACAGGCTCAGAGAGGTTTAGAAACTTGGCAAGGTTGCACAGAGAGTAGCAAGTGGCAGACCCTACCTAGGCCAGTCTCCTTCCTCTAACGCCCACTGTGATTTTACTGGGGACCATTTTATATTGGGGAAATAAAACTGTTCATCTTACTTTATTACCAAAGAAACACCATCTTGCTCACCAAGGGGTTAGGGATAAGGAGCTTTGCCGGGCTTTTCTTCAGGGCCTGAAATTCAAGCATTTGCCCCTCCATAACTCAAGATGGGTTTAAGGGGGGGGGGGGGGAGGAATCATGACCCTAATGCTCCGGCAACACTGCATTCATATTTTATACAAGTGAATAAATACATATATATTTTCCCATCTCCTCAGTGAACTTCATTAAGGAGAACAGTCAGGCCCTCATTCAAAGGATGGGAATGACTGTTATAAAGCAAGTTGTGGACGAGCTCTTTGTGATGAAGGTTCTGAATTTTGAAGAAGTAAGCATCATTTGCTGCGAGAAGGTCGAGCAGGATGCTGCCAGAGGGATCGTACACATGATTTTGAAGAAGGGTTCGGAAGCCTGTAACCTCTTTCTTAAATTCCTTGAAAAGTGGGACTATCCTCTGTTTCAGGACTTGAATGGACAAAGTAAGTATCAGATTGCTTTGTATCTGTTCCACAAATAGACTAAGCCGCGATGAAGACCCATGATCCCCATGACAGAGCCTCCGCTCTCCTCCCTCTTCATATCACTGGGTGGTGTCCGTGGTAGGGAAAGCTCAGGCACCCTCGGGAAAAACTCCCATTAGATCACTTGACGGTGAAGGCAATAGGTGACTCCAGGGTCGGGGAACAGATGATGAAGAGTAGCCTCACTTCAAAACCAGATTGGACAATGGAGGCACCTGAGAAGTCCATGCAGTAATGGCTTCCACCAGCCCATGACCCAAGAGCCGGGGTAAAGAAAGCCTGACTAAAGAAGCATGATTCTGCTTTTCATGAAATATTGTTTTTTATTTTCTATTTTTTATTTTTAAATGTCACTAGATTTTAAAAATATATATTTTTTTATTGATTTCAGAGAGAAAGAGTGAGGGAGAGAGACATAGAAACATCAATGATGAGAAAGAGAATCATTAGTTGGCTGCCTCTTGCACACCCCCTACCGGGGATGTGCCCGCAGCCAAGGTACATGCCTTTGCCCGGAATCGAACCTGGGACCTTTTAGTCTGCAGGCCGACACTCTATCCACTGAGCTCAAGCCAGATTTTAATCAGGGTTAAAGCCTGATCAGCCATCTTCCCACTGTTCTCAGGTACTTTTCTCAACCCAAACACAGACTCCTCCCATTTCCAGTCAGCTGGCGGAAAGGAGGGAACAGAAGTCTAGAGGGGAGGAAAGGTAAAAGGTGACAGGGAAAAGCAGGAATACATGTTTGGAAGCCCTTGTGCCAGCTGAGAACTGGGGGAGGGAATGAAAACCATCAGTAGAAGATTCTCATTCTCCTGAACTCCGGGCTCTGGGGGAGACACAGAACTGGGTCCTCGTTAATGTCACCTCTTCTCCAACAGGCCTTTTTTATCAGATGTCAGAAGGAGACTTGGATGATTTGGCTCAAGATTTAAAAGACTTATACCACTCCCCATATTTTCTGAACTTCTATCCCCTGGGTGAGGATATTGACATTATTTTTAATTTGAAAAGCACCTTCACGGAACCCGTTCTCTGGAGGAAGGACCAACACCATCACCGTCTGGACCAGCTGACCCTGAGTGGCCTGCTGGACACTCTCCAGAGCCCCTGCATCATCGAAGGGGAGTCGGGCAAAGGGAAGACCACTCTGCTACAGCGAGTCGCCATGCTCTGGGCCTCGGGAAAGTGCGGGGCCCTGACCAAGTTCAAGTTAGTCTTCTTTCTCCGTCTGAGCCGGGCCCAGGGCGGACTCTTTGAAACCTTGTGTGACCAACTCCTGGAGATCCCTGACACCATCCGAAAGCAGACGTTCATGGCCATGCTGCTGAGGCTCCGGCAGAGGGTTCTTTTCCTCCTGGACGGCTACAACGAGTTCAAGGCCCAGAACTGCCCCGACATCGAAGCCCTCATCAAGGAAAACCACCGCTTCAAGAACATGGTCATGGTCACCACCACCACCGAGAGCCTGAAGCGCATCAGGCAGTTCGGGGCCCTGACGGCCGAGGTGGGGGACATGACGGAGGAGAGTGCACAGGCTCTCATCCGGGAGGTGCTGGTCAGGGAGCACGCGGAGGGCCTGCTGCTGCAGATTCAGCAGTCCCGGTGCATGCGGAATCTGATGAAGACCCCCCTCTTTGTGGTCATCACGTGTGCCATCCAGATGGGAGAGAGCGAGTTCCACTCCCACACGCAGACCACGCTGTTCTGCACCTTCTACGACCTGCTGGTGCAAAAAAACAAGCACAGGCAGAAAGGGGCAGCTGCCGGCGGCCTCGCTCGGAGCCTGGACCACTGCGGGGACCTGGCCCTGGAGGGCGTGTTCAACCGCAGGTTCGATTTCGAACCGAAGGATGTGTGCGGCGTGCACGAGGATGCCCTGCTGACCGCTGGCCTCCTCTGCAAATACACGGCCCAGCGGTTCAAGCCCACGTACAAGTTCTTCCACCAGGCATTCCAGGAGTACGTAGCAGGACGCCGGCTCAGCCGCCTGTTGGCCTCCCGGGAACCGGAGGAGGTGGCCCGGGGGAAGGGTCATTTGCAGAAAATGGTTTCCATCTCAGACATCACGTCCAAGTACAGCAACCTGCTCCTGTACACGTGCGGGTCGTCCGCCGAAGCCGCCAGGACTGTCCTGAAGCACCTGGCAGCCGTGTGTCGCCACGGCAGCCTGCCCAGCTTGCCCGTCCCCAGGAGGCCTCTCTGGAGGCAGGAGTCCATGCAGCATGAGAAAAGCACCACCGTGCGGGACATGCTGCAGGCCATCAACATCAGTTCCTTTACCGAGTGCGGCATCAACCTATTCCACGAGAGCGCGTCCGAGGCGGACCTGAGCGAAGAGTTTGAAGCTTTCTTTCGCGGCAAAAGCTTGTATATCCACTCGGAGAACATCCCCGATTACTTGTTTGACTTCTTTGAGCGCTTGCCTAACTGTGCGAGCGCCCTGGACCTGGTGAAGCTGGACTTCTACGGGGGAGCCGCGGCCTCGTGGGACCAGCCCCCCGAGGGCACGAGCAGGCCCCGCGGGGAAGAGGCCTCCCGCACCTACATCCCCGGCAGGGCCGTGTCTTTGTTCTTCAACTGGAAGCAGGAGTTCAAGGCTCTGGAGGTCACCCTCCGGGATTTCAGCAAGCTGACGACGCAAGACATCAAATACCTGGGGAAGATCTTCAGTTCGGCCGCCAGCCTCCGGCTGTCCGTGAAGAGGTGTGCTGGGGTGGCCGGCAGCCTCCGCTCGGTCCTCAGCACCTGCAGGCACATTCACTCCCTCGCGGTGGATTCCAGTCCCCTCGCCACCGAGGACGAGCAGCACATCACCTCCGTGGCAAACCTGAAAACTCTGAGCATTCGCAACCTCCAGACTCCGCGGCGGCCAGGTACTGTCAGCCTCAGCAGTGGAAGCCGTCATGGAACCTGGCTAAGTACCGTGGGAATATTAGACAGCCTATTGTTTTGCTTTAATTTTCTTTTCTTTTTTTAAAAAAATATTTTTTATTGACTTTTTTTTTTACAGAGAGGAAGAGAGAGGGATAGAGAGTTAGAAACATCGATCAGCTGCCTCCTGCACACCCCCTACTAGGGATGTGCCTGCAACCAAGGTACATGCCCTTGACCGGGATCGAACCTGGGACCCTTGAGTCTGCAGGCCAACTCTCTATCTACTGAGCCAAACTGGTTTTGGATGCTTTACATTTTCTAATAGCTTTTCCCAGGCTCCAGGACTTGAGAAGGAGGTGGGAGGACTGGAGGAGGATCCGTGTGGGAGGAAGGCTGCCAGGTTGGGAGGCCCCAGGGAGGATTTCCAGGGTTGAAGCTATATAGTTTGAGTAGCTATATAGTTTATATCTCAAAGTGTGTATTTTCGTGTGTGTGTGTGTGTGTGTGTGTGTGTGTGTGTACTCTGTGTTTCATGTACCCACAACTGTAAACCTACTTCCCCACTCTTTCTCTCCCCCGTGTACAGAGGATAAGCTTGTCTTGAGTGAATTCTCCCCCCTCTCAGCATCTCCATCTCCACCCAGCACCCACTGCTTCCCTGCCAGAGGCTCCCCTCCCCCCAGCAAGTCTGAGAGGAAATCCAGCCGGTAAACTCATCTCCTGCAGGAGCTGGTGACTAATTGTGTCACTAGATTCTTATCTTGGAAAGTGCACCACAAACCCAGCCCCATCGCCACCCCAAGTATTATTTATTTTGAAAAGAGATTTGGGAAACAGATTTTGTTTACCATGAATCTCAGACTCCAGACACACACATGCAGGGGCAATCCTTTTGGGCAAAGGCGAGTTTCCCCCAAATTCAAAGTAACACTACTACAGAGGAGTGTCTGCTTTCTGTGCAGATCCGCCCAGTGGCCAGGAGCTGCCTGGTGTGAAGCCCTGGCAGGGGCCTCGCCCTACTTGCCTGTCATCTCCTAGTAAGATTAGTTTTCATTCTCAAGCGACGTCCCATTGTGCTCGGTCTCACTTGTCACCTGCAGCGGAAATCTGCTGTGATTTAAGAATCTAGAATCTTTGGCACAAATAATTTTTGCAGCCTCCTACTCGATGCAGGAGTTCCTTCTATAAGATTCTAGAGAGTCACCCAGACGTTATTCGACTACCTTCCATGTCAGGAGGCTCACGCTCTCCTCTTCATGGCTATTCCTTTGTCACCATCACACACACTGGTCACCTATGTGCTGGACTGGCCTGCACCGTGTTTAGAATTTTCTGTTTCATGCTTTGTTCTTAATTTTTAAAATCCAGTGTCTGAGTAGTATATTCACACAGTCCCAATGATAAAACAATCTAGAGTGAAGTCTCCTTATCCTTCTGCCATGGCTCTTCTTCCAGAAGGAGTTGCCAGCATTTTTTTTTTAATCATTCTTTTTCTTTTTTAAATATATTTTATTGATTTTTTTACAGAGAGGAAGAGAGAGGGAGAGTTAAAAACATCGATGAGAGAGAAACATCGATCAGCTGCCTCATGAATGGATGTTAGATTGTGTCAAATATTTTTTCTGCATCAATTTATAAGATCATGTAGTTTTTCTTCTTTAGACTGTTTTAGTGAATTACATAGATTGATTTCCAAATATTGAAATAGCTCTGCATTATCTGTATGGAGTCCATTTTATTGAATATTTTTGCTTTTTTTTCTCATGAGTGATATTGGCCTGAAAATTTCTTTTGTTTCATTCTCTTCATCTGGGTTTCATATTAGTTATTGGAGCTTCATAAAATATGTTGGGAATTGTTCCCTCTACTTCTATTTTCTAGAAGTGATTTATAGAATTGGTTTATTTCTTCTTTGAATGTTTGGTAAAATTTGCAAGTTAAATTATCTGGGCCTGCAGATTTCTCTTTTTAGAAAAATTTAAACTTTGTTCTTAATAGATTTATAGGACTCTTTAGGTTACCTATGTCGTGTTGGGTGAGTTATAGTAGTTTGTGGTTTTCAAGAAATGGGGCAATTTTACCTGTGTTGTCAAATTCACGTGTGTAGATTTATTTATATTATTCTCTTCCTATTAACATCTGCAGTTTTGTAGTGATATCTTCTCTTTTATTTCTGATATTGGTGATTTGTTTTTCCTCTTTTCCTGTCAGTCTTTCCAGAAATTGCTCAATTTTATTGATCTTTTTAAATACATTTTCACTGCTTTTCCCTACTGTGCATCTGTTTTGAATTTTTATTTATTTCTGCCTTGATCTTTATTAATTTCTCCCTTCTTGCATTGGGTTATTTTGGTCTTCTTTCTCTAGTTTCTTAACTAGTAAGTTTACGTTATTGATTTGAGACCTTTCCTTATTTCTAATATAAGCATTCAATACTATAGACCTCTCTCTTAATAGTTGGTTAATTGCAGCTTTTGATATTATATTTTTATTTTTGTGTTTTTCAAAAAGATAACCTAATTTTCCCCGAGACTTCCTATTTGATCTATGTTTATTTAGAGGTGTGCTGTTTAATGTCCAAGTGTTTGTAATTTCCTTGTTATCTTTATGCTACTGTTTTCCAGTCCAGTTGCATTACATTTGGAGAACATACTTTTAGCTAAAGATGATGCCTATTTCTGACCCAAAACCATGCATTTTGGTGTTAATTTCATGAGCATTTCTTGCCTATGGTAATAACAAAAATCTTTTCATTGGTAATAGAAATTTAATAAATGACAGCTGAACAAAGTCCAATTTATTTTCTTTTGGCAGGTGGTCTGACAGACAGCTTGGGTAATTTGAAGAATCTTATGAAGCTTATGCTGGATAACATTAAGATGAATGAGGAAGATGCTATAAAACTAGGTTAGATTTTCCCCCTCTTCTTTTATTAATGTACATTTGAGAATAAGAACAGTTAACTCAGTCTACACAAGGCAAGGATGTCTTTATGCATTTGTGACTGCATTGGTTTTCCTGGACACTTTTCTCCACCCTGATAGTGCCATTTATGTGCACCATTAGATGATAACCCTTTGGAGAACAGAAGACAGGATATGTTTTATCTTCCAGGCTGATTGACTCTGTTTGCATTTTAAAAATATATATTTTTCTTTATTGATTTCAGAGAGAAAGGGAGAGGGAGATAGAAACATCAATGATGACAGAGAATCATTGATTGGCTGCCTCCTGCAAGCCCCCTACTGGGGATTGAGCCCACAACCCAGGCATGTGTTCTGACTGGGAATCAAACAGTGACCTCTTGGTTCATGGGTGGAAGTTCAATCACTGAGCCACACTGGTGGGGCTAATTTTCCTATTTTACTGCTACTGGAACCTAGAATAGTTTATTGACCTGCCCAAGTTCTCACCAATTGGTAGACAAGGTGCAAAAACACCTACCTGAGACAATCTGGTTCTACTATTAAGGAATTAGAATAAACCAATCTAAATTTGCTATTCACCAAAGAGTTACTATGCAATAGGTTAGACAGTAAGCACACGAGTACTTGACAAACTAATACTTTTCATTGGCTCCTCACAATAGTCCTAGTACATAGGTATAATTATCCCTAAAACCATAGTTAAAAGGTTGAATAACTTGCTTACGCTCACACAATTATCAAGTATGGGATCCAGGAACCAAACTGACTGCAAAGCTCATGCTTGCAACCTCTGAGCTATGTGTACTCCTAAGACAACAATTAATATTCACCTTCTATGTGCCAGGACTGTCCTAAATACATTAAATACCTTATCCGCAACCTTCCCAAAGTGCTGCAAGGTAGCTAGTATTAAAATAGTACATTTCTTTCCTCTAGGTTAGAGTACCATCAAGATCAACCACTATTTTTAAAAAAAAATATATTTTATTGATTTTTCACAGAGAGGAAGAGAGAGGGATAGAAAGTTAGAAACATCAATGAGAGAGAATCATTGATCAGCTGCCTCTTGCACACCCCCTACTGGGGATGTGCCCGCAACCAAGGTACATGCCCTTGCCCGGAATCGAACCCGGGACCTTTCAGTCCGCAGGCCGACGCTCTATCCACTGAGCCAAACCGGTCCCGGCTCAACCACTACTTTAATGGTACAAAGGTATGCCTAATCAAGCCAAGGGACATCTTAGAATGTTTTCACTTGTACCACTGATATACGATCAATCTTTCTCCCGGTTAACATGCTACATTGGATATGGTCTTCATTGTAAAGCACCAGAAAGGCCCATATCATGCAGTCCCATCAGGGCTCTTTTGAGGCTGTTCCTAGAAGCACACCAAGGAACGTCCCCATGCTGCCCCTTGGAATTCAGATTCCACCCCTTCTTTGATTTTGGAAGGGTTTAAAGAGACAGTGCTCACTCAGAAGACCTATTTCTATGAAACAAGTTGTGGTAAAGGCACGCATGGATACCCATTAAAATACTGCACATTTGCTATAGGTTTTCTCATGCTATCAAGAGAATGACATCCACAAAAGAGATTGTATGGCCCAGAAGACTGGAAAGAGAGTTGAAAAAAAATCTGCTCTCTTTGGCTTTTTATAACTCAAGGTCTCTACAGAAAGAGCAAGGACTCGGTGCAATTGTTGATTGCCTTCTTTTCAGCCATTCTTCTATCGTTAAATCAAATTAACTGGGTATCCTAATGCATTTCCTTTCCCTCTATTTGCAGCTGAAGGTCTGACAAACCTGAAGAATATGTGTTTACTTCGCTTGATCCACTTGTCTGACATTGGGGAGGGAATGGATTATATAGCCAAGTCTTTGTCAGCCGAACCCTGTGACCTTGAGGAAATCCAATTAGTCTCCTGCTGCCTGACCGCAAGGGCTGTGAAGACCCTAGGTAACTTGCCTGCACTGACTGCGAACAGTGTGAGAGAACATGTGGTGCTTTCGTGGTAATTCGTGCACGCTAAGTCTCTCAAGCAGCAATTTAGTTTTTAGAGAAACTGGAAAAAATAATGAAGACATCTGGTTAATATCTAGTCTGTTTTTTAATGATTTTCTCCACAATTAGAATGAAAATGAATTATAGAGAACTTCAGACTAATTGAAGATATTATAATTTTAAGAAAAGGTGAAGAGGAAGAAAGTAAGAAGTAGGTGCTTGATGCTTTATAAGTATTTGGATAAATGAATAAATAAAAGATTGAGAAGCAGAGAGAGGAATTTCCTTAAATGCTGTCAGGCCTTCTAATTCTTACCCATTGCCCTGCTAAGACAGAGTTAATGGGCATTAAGATAGGCGTTGGGTATTTGAGTTTCCAAAGAGTGTGAGTACTAAGTATAAAAAAACTAAGTATGAAAAAATCTTTGCATATTACTGGATAAACTGGATTATGTTAAACTATGATGTTTCTTAAGTTTAGATTTTGGGGGGAAATAGTATAACCTTTTAAAAATTAAACAATATAAAACTGATGGGGAAAAGAAAAAAAAAAAAGAAACACACACACACACACACACAGCAGAAGAAAAAGGACTGATGGAGTCTGTAGGAATTACCGAGATTACTTATATGCTAAGATGAATAAAAGACTAGAGAAATCCATGATTGGAGAAGCTAGGCAAGCACTGGGAGGTGAGAATGGAGAGCACACTGGGAGGAGCCAGGTTTGGGACTGACAATAGCAACCATCCCCTTGTTAGGTGGAGCCCGTGGGCTTTCTAAAGCGCCAAACTTCAGAATGTATTTCACTCTGAGAAAAGGATCCATAGGACTGACTTAAAAAATAATCACTAGTCTTGTAACAAGATTATCATTCATGCAAAATGACTAATTTTTTAAAGGAGATTTTTCTAATCAGTCTTGATAGGAAAAACTTCAACTAGATTAAGCAACCATGATAACTATAGGTGTCCCCACTACTAGAAGCATTCTTATAGAAACCTTTCTTTTTTTTAAGTAAATTTTTTATAACTTTAAAAAAATATATTTTTTTTATTGATTTCAGAGAGGAAGGAAGAGGGAGAGAGAGAGAAACATCAACCATGAGAATCATTGATCGGCTGTCTCTTGCACACCCCCTGCTGGGGATCGAGCCCACAACCCAGGCATGTGCCTGACCTGGAATCAAAACCATGACCTCCTGGTTCATGGGTCGATGCGCACCCACTGAGCAACACTGGTTGGGCCCCATGAAACCTTCAATAAGCTATAGGGCATTAAGCAATTAAGCAATTACCATTCATCTTCATGGAAAATTTTCGAGCATTCCCATACTCCAAAATGACTTCTTAGACTTTCTTATACGTTAGGACACACTTGCTGACAGGTGCACAATAATCAAAATAAAGCACAGATGCTCGCAGACACAGCTCAAAGCTCTGGCGGCTTGACGCTGCAATGCGGACTGTGGTTCCCAGGAAGGGGCTTGGCTGTGCCCCTCTGGATGCCGCCATAAAGCTCTCTGCAAAACCAACATTGAACGCTAGTTTTGCTTTTCGCCTTCTTTGTAAAAGCAAGGCGAAAATCCTCTTTGGATTTCTTTCAGCTAGCGAAGTGCGGTAACTGAACTTTGGAAAGGGGACAAGTACCTGTATCTGTAGTGAAGAAAAGAAGCGGTTCTTAGCTAGAGTGGTGGCATTTTGTGACTAATGTTCTTATTAAAATTTTTATTATTAACATCACCACTGTAACTACCAAAATAATCTAAACAAAGAACAGTTCATCTCCTTGGTTCTTGTTCCTTCATCTCTCCTGCATGAGAGGAGCATTTAAGAATCAGAAGCAACCTCACATTTCCTCTAGTTCAACTTCCCCAGTCTAAAGATGAAGTCACGGAGGTTCAGAGAAATGGAGTGACTCTCCTATAGTGAGAACAAGTGTAGTCGGCGCTGCTTCAGGTTTTACTGAGCAATAATGGCCACTTTGCCTTTAGGCTAACGTTCATTGGTCACAATTTAGGACCAGGAAATACTTGTCCATTCGGTCACAGTCATGGGAGTAGCCAGATACTTTTGAGAACAGCTAATCAAATCTAATAAAGATTTGTATACTCTCAACAAAGAAGACAAGGGCTCAGAATTCTTATAAGGATGTTTAAAAATTAACCCTGATAGTCTTTTTCTTTTGGGTTAATTTTTTTTTTTTTTTCCAGCTCAGAATCTTCACAATTTGGCCAAACTGAGCATTCTTGATTTATCTGAGAATCACCTGGAAGAGGATGGAAATGAAGCTCTCCGTGCACTGAGTAAGAATGACCACTTTGCCTTAGGAAGTGGAGAAGCCCTCTCTTACACTGCTTTGGAGTCACCAGTTTTCACAGGCTCACTGCACCTGAGGCTCCCACCTGCTCACCTCCTTCTATGGAGCCAGTGTCTGAGAGTAGGGCATGCTTAAGACAAATTGGCTCAAGGAGTTAGTAATAAGATTTTTAAGACGTGATCAAGACATTGCAATTAAGGAATTTGGTGAGGATAAAGCAAACATCCATGATTTGCTGTTTGTTAAAAGTTGGTGTATTAGTACTCACAGCTTATTATACTATCCTGCATAGTGTTTGTATATTCTTGAAAACTTTCCATAAAATACTAACCAAAAAGCGAATTGATTCTCACTGCACACTGAGTAGGCTGAAGAAAGAAAGACCACTCCTTCTGCTTTATCACTTCGTCCTTCATCAGTTTTGAGATGGATCCAATTCCTAAACTGTCTCTGGTTCCTCCAGTTGACAGGCTGCACGTGTTGGAACAGCTCAGCATGCTGATGCTGCCCTGGTGTAGTGAAGTGCGGGTCAGTCTGGCCAGGCTGTTGGAACAACTGGAGGGCGCCCCACAGCTCATCAAACTTGGGCTGAAGAACTGGAGGCTCACCGATGCAGAGATTAGAATTCTCGGTAAGTACTCACGCAGAGCAAGGAGAAAAGAGGTTGTTCCTAACGAAGTTCTTTTTTAAAAAAATATTTCTTTATTGACTTCAGAGAGTAAGGGAGAAGGGGAGAGGGAGAGGGAGGGAGGGATAAAGAGAGAGAGAGAGGGAAAGGGAGAGGAAGAGGGAGAGGGAGAGGGAGTTTTTAAGTCACCTGCTGCATATTCAAAACATATAAAGGAAGTGCAACTTTAACTGGTGTCACAGAATATCTGTAAGTGGCTGTGCTATAATCCCAGAAACAAAAGGAGATATAGAAATGACTGGACAATGCCAGCCTCAGGCAGCTGCCGAAGGATCCTCATGCCACCTGTATCCGTTACCAAGTTCTGTGGACCAGACCACCCCCAAACGTGGGGCCTTAAAACTACAGACCTTACTTCTCAGCTCCTGAGGGTCAGGAGTCTGGGAGGGGCCCAGCTGGGTGGTTCTGGTTTAGGCTCTGTCATGAACTTGCCGTCCAGATAGGGCTGGGGCTGCTGGAGGATCTGCTTCCGGGGTGGCTGGCTCCTCCTCCCGTGGTTGGTGGGTGAGTGCTGGCTGTCACCTGGAGGCCTCTTTCCCACCCCTGGACTTCTCCAAAGGCTTCCTGAGCGTGCTCCCCACATGGCAGGTCACTTCCCCGGAGCAAGAGATCCCCGAGAGAACCAGGTGGAAACGGCAGTGTTTCTTATGATCGAGTCTTGGCAGGTCATTCCTGCTGCATCCTCTTATTAGCCAGGTTAGCCCTGGTCAGGGTGGAAGGAGATGATACAAGGGAGTGAATTCTAGGCAGTGAGGATCATTGGATCCACCTTGAAGGCCATTGTATCATCTAAGGCAGTGGTCAGCAAACCGCGGCTCGCGAGCCACATGCGGCTCTCTGGCCCCTTGAGTGCGGCTCTTCCACAAAATGCCACGTGTGGGCGCGCACATACTGTGTGATGGAAACTTCGTGGGTGGCCCATGCGCAGAAGTCGGTTTTCGGCCTGGGCGAGTCTATTTTGAGCCAAAGAGCTCAAAGGGCCAAAGAGCTGCATGTGGCTCGAGAGCCGCGGTTTGCCAACCACTGATCTAAGGCAAAGGATTAGTGAAACAGCCTCGACTGCCTTCATTTCCCTCACAGATGATCTAGCATCTATCTGCAGGGCACATATTTTCAGTGTACAATTCTGTGGCATTCAGTACATTCCCATTCTTGTGCACCATCACCATCATTTTCATCTTGTCCGACTAAAACTCTGCACACAGTAATCACTAACTCCCCACCTGCTCCTCTTTTTAAAACCTCCTCTCTTAGAGATGTGTCTGTCTCTAAATCCTTAGGCTGCCCAAGGGTTTTGCCTTCCCCAAAGTTGCTTTAAGTTATGGATTTTCCTTTCCTTTATTCTTTCTCTCCATCCTGGCACCCTGAGTCAACTTTCTTAGCACCTTCCCTTAATTCCTAACTCCACACCCACCTGCTCTACCTATGTACTCCCTTAATCCATCGAATCAGATCATCCTGGGTGTCATTCTTCAGGCCCCTCCTCCTTTCAGGGTGATATTGGAGGCAGATGGCTTCTGTGACAGACTAGTTAGCTAGCTAATAAATAATCCCTCTCAGGTATCCTCATACCTTAAGTGAGTTGGAAAGGATGTATCTTTTCAAAGAGGCCTTCGGGGAGTGTGTAGAATTAGCATTACATGTGACAAGAGGCATTTTTTAGGTAGAGACATTTTAGCATCTTCTAAATCTTTAAGTAGGTAGGTAGCTACTTAATCTGCCTACTTCTGAGCCTGGCCTGTGAGACCAGAGAGGGAGATGGTGTGTTTAACAAAATAAAAACTTAGCTAGGTGAAAAGACAAAACCACTGAGCTACGTGGCGATTGCCACGTGATTTTAATTGCCTCCATATGTAAATGAGAAAAATAAGCATAACAGAAGACCCCAGTATAATTATGGATCTAGCAGACTTACTGAATGCTTGTGGGTAATTGTGAAAGGTAGGATTACATAATAGTTCCGAGTGGCAAGTTAATTAAATTTAATGTTAGCACTTCTACTTAGTAAAAAAAAAAAAAAAGATATTTTCATTGATTTCAGGGAGGGAGAGAAAGACAAAAACATCAATGATGAGAGAGAATCATTGACTGGCTGCCTCCTGCACACTTCTTAGTGGGGATTGAGCCTGCAACCCTGCAATGTGCCCTTGGCTGGAATCGAACCTAGGACCTTTCAGCCTCCAGATCCACTGAGACAAACCAGCTAGGGCAGCAGGTCCACTTTCTTAAAGACATGCATGACCATTTCTGCAAATTCAGGCTCTAGCTGCCTGTTAATTGTCTTGTCCCCTTCCCATCTCCATCTCTTGCAGTCCCCATGACACTCCCCTGGCCCACAGTAGCAGCAGTCAATTTAGGCAATGACATTGAGTGATGGACATGTATACGGAGGCAGTAGCATCATGAAGCAAAATGTAATGAGACAGCCTCTCATTAAAGAAAGACTGCCTGATGAGATGCAGCGAGAACATGAGATGTGGGGTATGAAATTAGATACAGTGGTTGGCATGTGCTTTCTTGGAAAAATCCCAAGCCTGGATTGGTCTTAGTTTCCCACTTTTTCTGTACCTACAGTTTGGCTACTGGGGAAAAAGCACACAGTGTGGCAGATAGGTACAATATAGGTTCATAGCGACACTTTTCAACAGAAATACTTAGAACCAAATAGTAAGAAAACACTATATATCAACACTTGTGGCATGCAGCAAAAGCAGGGCTTGAAGAAAATTCTCTTAGCCTTAAATACTTAAAGATGAAGGGCTGAAAATGAATCTTTCTACATTAAGAAGCCAGTAAAAAAAAAAAAAAAAAAGTCAGTAAAAATAAAATAACAGGGAGTGAACATACAACAATAAACATAAAAGTATAGGCGTACCTCGCTGTATTGCACTTCGCTTTATTGAGCTTCATAGATGTTGAGTTCTTTCCATACTGAAGGCAACACCCTCCACCAGCAAAAAGATCCCAACTTCCTTGATTGTGGTGCTATGGAATGGAAACTGGGCCACCCATGGGTCAGGGCTGCCTGGCACTGCCTGAGCCAATAAAGCACACAGTGTGAATCCTATGAGTGTTTATTGCAATAATGCCGGCAGTACGGGAGTCAGCTGCCTATATGGGGTAAGGACAAAGAGTACAGAGGAAAGCAGGAACGAGAAGCATGAGGAAGTAGGCAAGGTTACGGGTAATGCGGGCAAAGGGACCAGATTGCTTCCGCAACAAGGTTGCTCACCTTTCCATGATGATAGGCGATTCTTGGAAAGGAGGATGGACTGCCTTCCGATGTTAATTCCCATGTCCTGGGGCGTACAGCCAGGTTAGAATGTGCTTTTTCTAACCAGAACAGAGCCATCACAGTTAACAGAACGTGAGTAATATTTCTTATAATTATAGCTAGTCTCCACTCTTCTATGTCTGCCCCTAAGAGAACCACACTCTCAGCATCTCTACGGTCTGCCTGTATAAATCAATGAAACAAAAAATAAAGATTAATAAAACTTAAAATTGATCCTCTAAAAAGAATAACACAATAGATAAAAATCAAGCAAGACTGTTCCAGAAAGAAAGAGTGACATAATTTCATCAGTCAGTACAGAGACACAAGCGCATGTTTGTAATAGCTTTACTGACTATTGCTCCAAACTGAAGGTGACTGAGATGTCCTTCAGTAGGTGAATGGATGAACAAACTGTGGTACGACCACACAGTAGTATATCATTCAATGGTAAAAAGAAATGAGCTATTAAGCCATGAAGAGACATAGGGAAATGTCAGGGGCTCAGGAGGAGGGGAGAGAGGGATAAACAGTTGCAGCTCTGGTTTTTTAGGGCAGTGGAACTATTCTGCATGATACTGCAATTGTGCGTACATGACAGCGTGCATTTGTCAAAACCCATAGAACTTTACTACACAGAGTGAACCTTAATGTATGCAAACTAAAAAAATCATTTAGGCGATCTGAGATACCTGAGAACAAAATGCAGACTGCGAAACAATCTAACTGTATTACAAACTATGAAACAATCTCACTGCAGGGAATGAGGGGCAAGGAAATGGACCTAATAACTTTGGAAATTATCTGTAAAACTAAAGGCAAAATAGCCCAGCCAGCATGGCCAGGCGGTTGAGTGTTAACCTATGAACCAGGAGGTCACAACTCGATTCAGGGTCAGGGCACCTGTCCAGGTTGTGGGCTTGATCCCCAGTCGAGAGGTATGCAGGAGCCAGCTGATTTTCTCATCATTGATATTTCTGCCTCTCTCCCTCACCCTTCCTCTCTGAAATCAATAACCATAGCCCCCGTCTAATGTATAATGTAATTTTCACACTATTTTGTAAGCCCAATAAGACAGGCAGAGTGACTATGTCTGCCCTTTTTTAGCTATCCCCAGCATCTAGCAAGCACAATCTATGGTACACAGTAGGCACTCAAAAATGTTTGCCGATTGAAAAACTGGTAAGAGCTCTGGCAATGCTAGAATTTTGTTTAGGATGCAGGAACCTGTGTTGGGCCAGGGGATGGTAAAGGATTAAGAAAAGACAGACAAGAGAAAAAAGCTGGGTCTGTGTGGGATGTTGCTGCCCTCTCTGGAGAGACGGCGCCACAGTTTGCAAGCTTTGTTTCATAGCGAGAGTCTGTTTTATTGCCAGATTTCACGAGGCAAAGTAAGGGCATGGTCAAGATGTTTACAACATTCTCAAGGCTTTCGAATCTACTCAATTACATGCACCTGATCAAGCTTTGTTTACTTGCACATGCCACAGCCTATATCACTCAGCCACGTGAAACCACAGGTTCGGACCATAATCTGTCCAGACACTGTAGCTGCTCTCCACAGGAGCCCTTCAAGGATCAGAATCCTTCTACCCGGAGCATTTGAGATTCTGCTTGGAATTTGGATCAAGCCAGTTCCATGCTCCACAGCCCACGCACAGCCCACAGCTTTAAATGTCAGATTCCTTTTCCCTCAGGACCAGTCTGCTCATCGTGATGACAAAAACACTGCCGATTACATGAACAGAATGCATGCCCTCAGATCCTGTGCTTGCACACGTTCTAACGAGTATCCAAAGAGTTCTTATTGATACCTTTCCTAAACCTCAGCAGATAGCCTCTATAAATAGTACACCTCTGAGAGTGGAATGGGCTTTAAATTCCTCTTTTTCAAGTTCCCTTTAGGTGGTAAAATCTGGTCTTTTAGTCAAGGAGAAAAGAAGTTGCTGTAAGGTGACCAGACCTCCCGATTTTTAACAATTTGTCCCGCGTCCCACGGCGTTTTAAAAAAGTCCCGATTCTTCAGGACTTTTTTAAAACGCCGTGGGACAGCCGAGACCGGTTTGGCTCAGTGGATAGAGCGTCGGCTTGGGGACTGAAGGGACCCGGGTTCGATTCCGGTCAAGGGCATGTACCTTGGTTGCGGGCATATCCCCAGTAGGGGGTGTGCAAGAGGCATCTGATCAATACTCTCTCTCATTGATGTTTCTAACTCTCTATCTCTCTCCCTTCCTCTCTGTACAAAATCAATAAAATATATTTAAAAAAATAAAAAATAAAAATAAAATAAAATAAAACGCCGTGGGACAAATAGTTAAAAATTGGGGCTGTCCCGCCAAAAGCGGGACATCTGGTCACCTTAGCCTTACAGACACTGACAACCAGCATTTTGACTGAGTGCATGCCACGCTGGGAAGCACGTGAAAAAGAGGCAGAAAGAGCAAGGAGAAAGCTACCTATAAGGGAAAAATAACGGCTCCTTATGAGGAGAAAGTGAGGCCATACATATGTGTTGGGCTGGTCACGGGCTATGCTGGTATAACAAGACCACACCATGGCTCACAGAAGACAAAGCTTATATTTCCCTGTCCTATCGGTCCAGGGTGGATCTGCTCTTTGCAGATCCAGAAACCTACATTTCTTATTCCTCAATTCCTTAGCGAATTATCTTTGACTTCAAGGTCATGGCTAGAACATCCACCTACCCTTTGGAGGAGGTACTTTAGAGTGACTTGGTCTGTAAGGAATGGAGGAGGTTCCTGAAGAGTCCAGGGAGGGTTAAAAGAACACGCCCTGAAATCCAAATCTTGAGATTCTGAAAGAGGCTTCCTTATTCAAGTTTACAGGGAGGGGCATTCCATATCCAAGAAACAACAGGTAGCGTTTGCTTCTCAGAAGAGACAATGATCTAAGATTGCTGGGAGTTTGACTCCAGTTTTGAAAATAAGTACTCACTATTTAATAGCATCTTTTGCACTTCAATTTTTAAGCAATCTTCCAGTCAGAAAAAGTGAAAAAAATATAGAATTCATTTATAATGGTTTGCTAATATAAAGGAATTATACTAAATAAATCAACTGTATTTATAGATGCTATTATTTTAAATACTTTTTATAAATTATATTAATTACTAGGGGCCCAGTGCACCTTGAAAGGAACTGTGGACTACTAGGCTGTGGTAGCCACAAAGGTGGGTCTAAGGCCCATCCTCTGTGCCCGCACCTGGCCCCACCCACTGCAGCCCTAGTTCTGTCTGCCTGCAGCCCTGCTCTGGCACAGAGCTATTGGGGCTGGTGCCATCAGTGGGTGTAAGTGGCAGCTGCTGTCTCAATTGCCCCTCAGGAGCAGGGGGAAGTGGAGAAGCCCTAAGGGGATCAGGGCCAGCAGCCACTGCTCACACCTGCTGATGGTGCCAAGTGATCGGGCCCAGCGCTGGGCACTGGCAGTGGGTGTGAGTAGTGGCTCCAGCACTGGCAGTGATTGCAAGTGGGGCCATGCTGGCAGAGGGTGTGAGAGGTGGCTGCCGGCCCTCATCTCCCCTCAGGAGCAGGGGGAGGCAGAGAAGCCCTGAAGGGCGATTGGGGCCGGCAGCCACTGCTCACACCAGCTGATGGAGCTGAGCGATTGGGGCCATGGCTGGGTGCCAGCAGCGGGTGTGAGCTCTAGGCGGGAGCAAAGAATTTTCAGTAATCACCAGAGGCTCGGCCTGATGACAGCGACTGGTGCCCTGCCTTGGTCTGGCACCCCCACTCACCTGCTCCACTATCCTGTCGCCGGCCATGTTCTGCGCACACCCTCTGGTGGTCAGTGCATGTCATAGCAACCGATTGTTCAGTTGTTCTGGTGTTGAGTCTATTTGTATATTAGCCTTTTATTATATAGCATATTACATTAGTTAATTATACTAATTAAATACTAATTACTATTTATCAGATTCCCTTACACTTTAGGAATAATGTAACTTGAAAATACAATGAACCACATTCATAATCACTGCCCTATCTATAGAGAATTTCTAAAGTAAGGCACTGGTCCAAACATGACCATTTCTCTTAAAAAAAAAACCACAAAAAACTGTTCTGCTTCCAACTAAAATACTAATTTCTATTTTTTACCAGGTGCATTTTTTGAAAAGAACCCTCTGAAAAACTTCCAGCAGCTGGATTTGGCAGGAAATTGTGTGAGCAGTGATGGATGGCTTACCTTCATGGGTGTATTTGAAAATCTTAAGCAATTAGTGTTTTTTGACTTCAGTACTGAGAGATTTTTACCCGATGCAGCATTAGTCAGAAAACTTGGCCATGCGTTATCAAAGTTAACTTTTTTGCAAGAAGCTAGGCTTGTTGGGTGGCAATTTGATGATGATGATGTCAGTGTTATTAAAGGTGCTTTTAAATTAGTAACTGCATAAGTAAAGGGCAACCTGAGCCCATGAATGCACTGGGGAACTCCATTACTTTCAGCCTGGTGTTTTAAAAATCTCTGCTCATATAGTCCAAAGGTTGGCAAGTATATGGCAATCTATTATGCACCTAAAAATTATCCTTGTTGCCGGGACCGGTTTGGCTCAATGGATAGAGCATCGGCTTGGGGACTGAAGGGTCCCGGGTTCGATTCCGGTCAAGGGCATGTACCTTGGTTGTGGGCATATCCCCAGTAGGGGGTGTGCAAGAGGCAGCTGATTGATGACTCTCTCTCATCGATGTTTCTAACTCTCTATTTCTCTCCCTTCCTCTCTGTACAAAATCAATAAAATATATTAAAAAAATAAAGTTTTTAAAAAAATTATCCTTGTCAACAGTGTTTGTCCTGTTTTGTTTTGTTTTTACAAAGAAGGGAGAGGGATAGTTAGAAACATCGATCAGCTGCCTCCTGCACGCCCCCTACTGAATGTGCCCGAACCAAGGTACATGCCCTTGACTGGAATCGAACCTGGGACCCTTGAGTCCGCAGGCAACGCTCTATCCACTAAGCCAAACCGGTCAGAGCTCAACTCGCCCCTTCCAAATTGCCTCTTCCTTTACTGATATCAGGATGATGTGTGGCATCATCACTTCCTTAGCTGGCCTCTTGCATGGAAATCTTTCTTATTTTCACTATTTAGGAAAGAAAAAAAAAGAGGAAGCCAGGCAAATGAGACCAAAGGAGAGGAGGAAGTGGGAGTTTACTGATGACATGTGCTATAGTTCTGTGTTTCATGATTCCTAACTGGATTATCAGATACTTGAAGGGTTCTCTTCTTCATCCCAGGTTCCCTTGGTCTCAAAATAGGAGGTCATATATGCATATCCATGGACACAGACAATAGTGTGGTGAAGACCTGGGCCTGGGGGTGGGCTAGAAGGGGTCAATGGGGGAGGAAAGGTGGACGTATGTAATACTTTAAACAGCAGAGATGGAAAAAAAGATAGGTCACAAGAACTGATATACTGTATGCCCATTTACTTAGTACAGTGCCTGACATGTACTAGATTCTCAACAAATATTTGCTAAATATGAGACTTAAATTACCAATAAACAGTTATTAAATAAAGAAGCCAGGATTATTTAAAATCATAAAACTCAAAAAAATAAATAAATAAAATCATAAAACTCCATGTCTGTTTTTTATTCAAAAAGTTTAATTCAAACAATTTGGAATGTGAAAAGCATTTTCTTATATGAAAAGCAGATCAGACTCCCAAAAAAGATTGGCATTCTTTAGTCAAGCAAAAAATAAATTGGCAGTTTATGAACAGTAAATCAGTCTTGAAATTGAGTCCACCCCAGTTGCTGATCCATGTATGTAATTTCAATTGTGACTTTAAGGAAGAAATAAAAATGCACTCATTCTTTCATTACTCTATGGAAGCTAAGGCCACTTTGTCCTTATCTTTTCTTCAACACCTTTGTGACAGTGAGACTATTTTCTGGTTTTGATATTAACAAAAGGAGCATTGTGTATGTGAAAATTTACCTGTGACAGATGCCTAGAAGTTCAATTGAGTTATAGGCTTTCTATAATTTTCTTTATAGATACTTCCAAATTGCCCTCCTGTACCACTTCATATTTTTCTTCAGTTTGTCTTAAGTTTAACATCATGTACTTTAATTTTCATCCTAAGTAGTGATATCGTGAAATCACGTGCTTTATGTATTATGTTTTTTTAATGTGGATTAAAAGGTATAATAAAAAAAAATCCTTGCCAAGACCAGTTTGGCTCAGAGAATAGTGTCGGTCTACAGACTGAAGGGTCCCAGGTTGGATTCCGGTCAAGGGCATGTACAATGGTTTCAGGCACATCCTCAGTGGGGGTTGTGCAGGAGGCAACTGGTTGATGTTTCTCTCATCATCGATGTTTCTAGCTCTCTATCCCTCTCCCTTCCTCTCTGTAAAAAATCAATAAAATATATTTAAAAAAAATCCTTTCCCACAAAGGAATATGACTAAGAAAAATCTGTTTAAACAGATTTAAAAGATTTATTCCTGGCAAGTCTAAAATAATTCCTAAATGGTGTTAGCCTTCAGTTCACCTTCTATTCTCATGGCACCTCAAATTAATGGCTTGGGTAGTAGTGTAGGTAACACTTGGCCTATATGTTGAGGTAGTCACTGGGAAGAAATTCTGGGTACAATATTGTTTAGCAACTGGGCACATATTCTATAGATTTAGCCATAAAATTTTAGAGCTGATAGTTTATAGATCCTAATTCACCCCCCACCCTATCTTTACAGACGAGAAAGCTCAGGGAAGTTAAATGACTTGCCCATGGTTACAAAACTACTTACATAGCAGCAGTATCAGTTTTGGAATCCAATTCTTGTCTTCCAGTCCAATGTTTTTTCCATTACAAACAGTGATTTCTCAAACAGGGTTCATCATACTCCATGAAGCTTGCTCTTAAATCACAAACCATGGGACAAGTATTTAATTTGAACTTCCCTTTTTTCTTTGTTTAGCTTTAAGTAACTCCACAGCAAGATTTACCAGTAAGGCTACTGTCTAAAGGCCTACGCTGGCCAAATTTATTATTTCCATATCTGGAAGCTAGCCAGAGCTTGGCAAATGAGACGTTATGTAATAATGCAAGGAACAAAGTCACTTATAGCAGTTGGCAGTACTGAAGTTCATCAAGTAGAGCAATTCCTTCAGAACCCACAGGCAACTCCTCAAATGGTGTAGGCTGGCACGAAAGCACCTTCGGTAGGACAACAGCTGCAAAGATGTTGCTTCTGAGTGGGTGTTGCGGAAGTAGGCATTTATCTCACACAGAGCTGTGCTCAGCACCTGGACACTTTGAAAATCCCATAGGGATGGAGATGTGCATACAGTGGCAGCACATACACTTGAACCATCCCTCAGTACATGGCAGTTCTTCAGATTTTATGCAAGACCCGAATTCATATATAGATGAGGTCAATGGAGGAAAAACCACCCTGTAATGGTAGACCAAGAACAGGCAATAGTAATAGTTGGAGAACGTAAGACAAAGGACAACAAACAGGTTGCTTTATTACATTTGACCAAGTTTCCTTTCCACCAACAGTCCAAGAAGTGCGGACTCTTTCTTCAGCAGGTAAAATGCCTGAACAGGTTGCAGATGCCAAGACAATGACCACCTCCTCAGCAAGCAAAGGGTATTTAGGACATGGTCATTTATTATCACAGGATTAGCTACTTGTGATAGAGATGGCTTCTTAGATGTTTGTTATTCCACAGTGAAGAAATAGGTGTTGCTCATATTTAAAAGAGGATGAGTTGATTGGAGAAACTTGCAAATTCTACATGAACAGGAATCTTCTCTAGATAGCTGAATGTTGGCTGGAAAAGTATCCAGGAGTCACTGGATTCCACAAAAGTTGAATCCACTCTTAAAATCCCTTTTTAAAACCCTAATCATAAAACTCATGTTATAATGAGAAAAACATCAGGTAATTGCTGCTTGTTATATTTTTTTTTTATGTAATATTGGCCACATTAGAAAGTTCTTAACATTTGCACTTGGAAAGTAATCAAAACAAGTTAAAAACTGCCTGTAGCAAGTCTAAAAATACTGTACTCTATAAGATCCATTATCTTTTGGTAAAAATTTATAATATAACCTCAAACTGATTATGCAACTTTGAAAATATATCAAATCCCGTATTATAATGTATGTTGAATTCCATATATTTTGGTAACATATTTGATATGTTTTGTTTAAAAAATGAGAAATTATGTCAACCAATAAAAGTTACAAAAAAGATAAATTCCATCATGTCAGAATCTGATTATGTGTAAGAGAGAAAACTGGAATTCCTTTATTGCACATCGCCAAAGGATTTGGTACTTATTAACCAGAATAAAACACTTTGGGAACCACAGACTATTTACAAATGTACTGAAATTTTTAAATGACAAAAACTAGGTAGTATGCCCTAGCCAGTCTGGCTCAGTGGATATAGAGCGTCAACCTGCAGAATGCAGGTCCCAGGTTCGATTCCAGTCAAGGGCACATGCCCAGATTGTGGGCTCGATCCCCAGTGCACTACTCCATCAAATGGTTCTCTTGTAAAGGTAATCTCATATCACACTGTAGTCAACTTCAAAACCAAAGATAGCAAAATTTAAATTCAGAGAAATACACTTTCTAAAGGAAGTCTATTTAAAGTCTACAACATTTAGAAGTTTCTCACCGTTCTAACTATATCTTACAAAAATATAGTTTCATATAATGTGATCTAGCCTACTATTCTCTAACATTTACAACAAATGATTGAACAGTCAATGCAAAGTTGGATTACTAAGTAAATTGGAAGTCAAGGAGTCAATATTCCTCATAAAATAAATTAAATCACAGTATGTCATGGTCTTGGTTGTCCAATTCTATTGTTAGTCCCATATCTACTTGGTATATTTGTAAAACCAGTCCTGAATCCTTGGGTTGCTCCAATTCCTGGAACTCCAAGTCCTTGATTAACCATGCTGCTATAAGGTATGTGGCCATGATTAAGTCCCAGACCATAAGGTCTTGTTTGTGTGTTTAGAAGAATAACTGGGTTCACATTTTTTCCAGGAGTGTTAAATGAAAATTCTGGAGGTGGACTACTAGGTTTGGTTGGAGTTGATGTGACAGGGTTCAACTCATCAATGCCCTTTAAAGGAGGCATGGGTATTATGTGATGATCTGAAAAATTGAGGACATTGGCTGCAACAGGCCCCGATGGTAAAGAGGGTCTTATCCAGTCATCCTTGAAAATTTGAACAGTCAGCGTAGACACTAGAGTGTACAGCCTGTTGGTCACATGAGCAAGAACCATTTGTTCGTTTGCATCTCGGCGAATTCTTACATGCACTGATCCAGCCTAGAAGGGGCATAAGAGAGAGTGCTTAGAATTACAGGATGCAAAATTCCCTTGGAAACGAGCATTTTACTTATGATTTGTTGTAACAGTACTTGGTATTCTCTTTCATTCAAGAGAAAACTTAATGTCTTAATATTCCTTAAAGACTACCTAATAATGATTAACAATGAAAAGATTTGGGACTCTTTAAATAAAACATGATCTTTTAATATATATAAAAGAGAAATCCATGTAGGATGAAGACAGGCATATTATAAATGAGGCAGAACATAAATGAAGTATATAAAATGCAAAAGAAAGGCAGAAAAAGGAGATATTAATTCAAATTGGGAAAGACGTCAAGAAAAAAAAATGACATTTGATGATCTAGGGTTGATGGTTAAATGAAATTTCAAAAGGTGGAGATAGGCTTATGAAACAGCAATTAAAACACATGGCATGTTTGGGCAGAATAAGCAATATAAAGAAGTACAAATATTTCAGGGGTCAGAAAAAGAATAAAAGAAAGGAAGAAAGGAGGAAAAAGGAACAAAGAAAAAATGTGAAGAAGAAAGTAGGTAATGGGGTGTAAAGAAAAGATAGAAGAAGCCTCTAAATATCACGATAATAAGTTTTATCAACAGCAATAAAATAGAGTTCAGAAAAATTAAAGGTATGGATGACTGCCAATTATGTAGGAAATAAGTGCAACAGTCTAGGTTAAAAATGAAGATGTCTGAGATAGGACAAACACAGTGGGATCAGAGAGGGACACTGATGGATTCCATGGGTTAGTAATGGGAGGACTTGATACCCAACTGGAAGTAATGGATGAGGGAGATGAACTCTTCAAAGATCATCTCAAGGTGTCTAGCTTACCTTACATTACTACCCTGTTTCCCTGAAAATAAGACAGTGTCTTATATTAATTTTTTCTCCCAAAGTTGCACTAGGTCTTATTTTCAGGGGATGTCTTATCTTTCCAGGCGCTAGGTCTTATTTTCGGGGAAACACGGTAGGAACATAGAGAGCACAAGGCATTAGGATGAGGGTTAGCGAAGGGATTAGCCAAAGAACATGTATGCATAACCACAGATACAGATAAGGGTGTGGTGACAGCCAGAGAGAAGGGGGGTTTGGTGGTTGAGTGGTGTTGGGCAAAGGCAGGGAAAATGGGACATCTGTAATAGTATCAATAATAAAAAATTTTAAAAAAGTATGTTTATAAATCTGAAAAGATATTTATCACACATTATGTTTTTAAAGTAGATAACAAAATAGTAGATACAACAATGATCCTGTTTTGACCAAAACACATACATACAGAAAAATATCAAGCATGACAGCACTTATCTCTAGATGGTAGAATTATTATGAATTTTTATTCTCTTCTATTTGACTTAGTTGTAAGTTCTAACTTTTATAACAACTATGTACTATTTGTATAGTAAAATCTGAAATAAAAATATATAATAAATATAATAAAACACCCAAGTTATTTCATGTTGATTTCTAGATAAACTCAAGACTTTTTAAAAAAATATATTTTTATTGATTTCAGAGAGGAAGGGAGAGAGAGACAGAAACATCAATGATGAGAATCACTGATTGGCTGCGTCCTGCACACCACCTACTGAGAATCAAGCCCACAAGCCCAGGCATGCGCCCTTGACCAGAATCGAACCTGGGACCCTTTGGTCCGCAGGCTAACGCTCCATCCACTGAGCCAAACCAACTAGGACTAATCTCAGACTTAAAAAAAAAAAAAAAAAATACAGCAAAAGCATAAACTGGCCAGTTAGTTTAGTTAGAATGTGCCTGAGTCTATGACTTGAACAGTAATAGGAATTATCATTAATCACAAAACTGAGAAAATATCTATGTTGCTTAAATTTGACTTGCAGTTGATTACTTTTTGAAAAATAGATGTTTTATTGATTTCTTACAGAGAGGAAGGGAGAGGGATAGTTAGAAACATTAATGAGAGAGAAACATCGACCAGTTGCCTGCACACCTCCTACTGGGGATGTGCCTGAAACCAAGGTACATGCCCTTGACCGGAATCGAACCTGGGACCTCTTAGACCGCAGGCCGATGCTCTATCTACTGAGCCAAACCGGTCAGGGCTAGTTGATTACTTTTAGGTAAGACAAGCCATGTCTAGAAATCAAAGAAGCTTTGATTTCTCCCTTTTCTTTGCCACTGCCATCTCACTGCTGTCACTTTACAAAACTATAAAAGATACTGTATCCTCTTTCAATCGAATGTGGAAATCAAAGTAAAATAAGTGGAAACCATTTCCGAAACTCAGTCTCCTATGATTATGGTGTTTGCATTAATCTAGAGCTTTTGTGACAACTATTCTTGGCAATTCAAAAGCTTGTTTTAGTAATCTCCTTGGTCTTAATTAGGCAATACATCAGTGTAGTTAGATGGCCAAGTTCTGAATAGCTGAGATAACTATTCTCTTTGTTTAAAGCCACCATGCTTAATAAACACTTGTCTACTAATTTATCGATACCAGTATAATTAAAAGAATTATTAAAAATGACCTGGAGGAATGCAAATTGGTATAACCATTTTTGAAAAGGAATTTGGCAACTGGCATCAAAAGCCATAGGGGTATAATATTATTTTATTCACAAAATCCCTTCTAAAAATTAATCTTTAAAAAAAACGATTGATCTTTCATTTACTGAAGACCAGCGCTCTTTTAGATGATCTGGTTACCTGACCTTTCAGTGTGCCAGAAGCGTGAGCACTCCTATCCCACACACACCTACTTGCGCTCCACCTGGACCTCACGCACTGCCTACTTTTAGGAGAGGCACAGGTTTCACAAGGAAGAGACCAGCCACCACTCAAATGGGGATGCTGTGTGCCCCAGTCCACTGAGCACTGGGACACTACTACTGAGGCCTCCACTGACTCATATCTACAAGAAACAGGTTCCAGGGCCTCGTGGCTTGACCTTGAGGCTCCCTTCGGACAGATACATGCAGCTCAGGACGATCTCAGACAAGAAGGGATCTTTGGGTCTCCAGCCATTCCAGGTGAATTGTGTGGTGCAGATCCAATGAGGTGGTGTAGATGCATCTGTTCAGGCCCACCTCAGGACTTAGCTGGTACAGGGACTACCAACCCAAGATCAGAGTAGTTAAATCATCATGGCTGAATAAGATCTCTCTTGCAGTTAGTTCTCAGATTTCTAATTGTATCCTCACATGGTGTAAAGCCTAAAAATTATTAAGGAATAATCACAAGTATATACAAAGATTACATCAGAAAAATATTCATCCCAGCCAGTTTATATGGTAACAATGGAAATCAACTAATCCAATAGAGGAATGATTAAATAAATTATGGCATATTCATATAATATGAAACTGCAGCCATGAAAAATTATGTTGGGATTCTTAGAAGATAATGACAGTGGTGGCACTTTTTTGAAATGCTCCAAATATTCCCATAAATACAGAAATTAAGAAAGCAAATCCTAAAACCAATGAATATCATCTACAAAAAACTAGCTAACCTGGTGCTAAGAAAACCCAAATGCAAGCTATAGACCTGCAAGGTATCAGCTTCTGTGGAGGAGCAAGTAATAGTGGATCTGCCTGACCTAAAAACCCTAAAGCAGTAAGCCGGTGCTAGGGGCAATCTAGGACAGAGAATTTGAGAAAGGCATTTGGGTCTGCAATAAGATATGAAGAGCTGGAGCAGTCTGAACCCTAGAACTCTCAAAAGAAACCAAGCAAAGCCCCACATTAAGAAGAAACAACTGGCAACAGAATCCCAATTGAGCGGCACAGTAGAGGCTCAGGCACAAATGGAGGGGAAACAGAGCCAGGGGAAAGGAAAAACTTTCACTTCACAGACTCAGCAGAAGAGGGAACTCTAGAGCTATGAATTAGACATACCTTACACCACCCCTTATTTCTTAAGTTCAGGAAACCTAATTTCACATAGTAAGAAGCCATAGAAAAGAAATGACTCCATATCCCACACAAAATAATTATAAGAAAATACAGATTAAAGGATCACCAGAAAGATTTACCTACAAAATTGAGAACTACACCCCACTTTATCAAAACAAGCCTGTTAAGGGCATGTGCCCAGGTTGTGGGTTCACCCCCCAGTAGGGGGTGTGCAGGAGTCAGCCGATCAATGATTCTCTCTCATCATTGATGTTTCTCTCTCTCTCTCCCTCTCTCTTCCTCTCTAAAATCAATAAAAATATATTTAAAAAAATAATTGCACTCTTTTACTTTTGCAACATTTTCATATTCAGGAATATGTGACTGAATTTGTCTTCTCTGGACAGTTCAATATTAAGATGACTTGGTTTAAAAGGAAAAAGAAAAACATCTCCCCATTAATCTCAATTAGGTTTCTGAGTCCACCTATGTTTTAGACTCTATTGAACAAAATCAGAAATCAAAGGCTCTATGAAAATTTTAAAGATATAATTTTTTCAGTTTTAAAAATTATAAAGTATGCTTTAAATGATAACTAAAGTAATATATAGAAAACATACCAATGAGCCAAAACCTAGGGTCCAAAAATGCTCATTTCGTACTTCCAAAACTCCATCCAAGGTGGATACCTGATAAAAAATACAGAAACGGGGTTATTTGCATTTGACATATCCAACTCAAGTCAACCACACTCTGGACTTGCTCTGAGCCTAGGAATGATATGGCCAAACCCTGCCTGAGATACTCATTAGCCAAGAGAGGCCCAGCCCACTACGTAAGATACCCTTTCCGCTTGTGTAGTAGAGCCATGACCTTATTTCCCCAGCTTCTTGTCTGCACCGATCCTTCTAGAATTGGGTCTTTACAGCCCCAACCCCGCCTTGTTCAACAGTGCGGCTCTTTTCATTTTATCAATATGGCATGTATGTATAGCCAGCACTTGTGCTATCAGGTTTTTTTCTTTTCTTTCTTCTCTATCATTTCTTTCTCTGAATTCCCTTTCAACAAATTTCTGCATAACAAAGACTGTTATTGGATGAGGGTCAAAAGGAAATTCCAAGGCCAGATACATAGTGTGTGGTCCTTGGTGCAGTGGCACAGGCTCCACTAGCCGAGACATGTAACTTGCTCTCTTGATAAGGGTGGCCTTTGTGATGCTGACAACAGATATTTTAAAACACTTTTCACATCCAAATAATTCCATTTTCTTGCTCCTTCATTAGTTGGCAGGTGGAAATGTGTAACAATCCAAAAATCTAAACCCACAAATGAAGACGTTAGATGGTGAAGCAATCAACAGATTTTTAAAAAAAGAGCACTGATTTAATCAAATCCTTAAGTGTTATTATAGAATCATAAAAGTTACAGCATTGATATAGGTAGGAGAGTGGTCTATAGATCATTATCTTTCACATCTATTTCAGGTGAATTTGGCTTCCAGACCGAGCAATCCTCAATCTTTCTGCTTTCATCACTATGTTATGCTTCCTAATGAGTTAAGGACACAAATGCCCCTAAAATTCTAGATAGGGTTGGGTTGAATACAGTATTTTTTTGTACCCATTCTTTGCATTCTCTAATTATTAATTTAAATGATTTTATTATTCCATCTTACCTCTCTGAGAAGTTTGTCCAACTGACCAATAACATGGGGTGGTGTTGTCTGGGGGGGAAATAAAACATACATCAAGGGAGATAAAAATTGCTTTGCAACAACTGTCTGGAAACAAACAATATGGGTCTATATCAACCTTTGCTTTGTTTGACATGTACCCTATCATGATTTAGGAAAGAGTATTCAACTGGCCCAGTAGTGGGGCACCATCAAAAACTAGCGCATGCTCACTTCTGAAATTAACAAAGAAACTGCTATCTCTAGAATAAAATAAGCCTTAAAGAACCAGGCACTGAACAAAAAACGTTTAAGTAACATTTTATATAGGGCATGGCACTAAACAACTATTATCTTATTGTTATTTACTGGTCCAGGAGATGGAGATACTGTAAGTTTAAGAAAAGGCATGAGATAAAGACAAGGAAAAGGAGGGCTGGGAAACTACCTCTCCATTCAGGTACTTGTCTATAGATACCTGGACTTGTCCCATTGTTTTAATAACTAATTTGTCACTTAAAATTTTACGTTTGAAATTTAAAATTCTCACTGATTCAATCACAGGGAAAAAAAAGAAAACAATCATAACCAGATTATACAATAAATTTATACAAATTAGAGGAAAATAAGTATCTAAATACTTTTAAAAAGTAACATTGTTTTCAATTGAAACATTATTAGAGGTAAAAAAATTTAATTTATAATTTTATTTTATATTACAAATATAGGAATATTTGTGCCTATTTTATGGGCCCAAGTAATTTCATCTAGTTGGCAGTGTACAAATTTCAGAGATTATTGTTTGGCTTCATTTCTAAAAGCCAAAAGTTTCACAACCTGGTAGAAGAACACAAACAATTTTATAATCTGGTAGAAGAACGAGGCTAATATTAAGCATGCACACTGAAAGGAGACCCTTACCTGGAGTAACACTTTCCCACTGTACACACTCATGGGGTACATAGTGCCAAATGTCATCAGAGCAATTGCTATGGCAGAGGCAGTGTCTACAGCAAAATAATTACTAAAAGGAAAAAATAATTCTAAATTGTAAATGTATGTCTCACTCAACTTCTTACAATTCAGTCTACCGAACATTAATTACCTAAAGAACCATTTTATCACAGATGAGCATTACTGGCAATTGAAACATCTCAAAGGAAAACAGAAAGTTATCTGAATTGTTTCTTGCCAAAGTTTAGGGGGGTGGGGGGAGAGAAAGTAATAATTATGTGAATTTGTGTGAAGAGATGATGATGAAGAAGAAAATGTGAGCATTTCCTTACTATTTTCAGTCAATCTACTTGTCAACTAGGAAGATTTCATACATGTTCACTTACTGCAACAAATAAAAACCCTTCAAATAGTAATTTCTGATACAGAGACACTAATGACTTCATCAGTGATTCTATTAGCTTTCCTGTAAATAATGACTTTCCAATAATTACTATTAAAATTTTTCAAAATTCACCAGAGTTTCACAAAGTGAGATTCTTCTGGGGTGTAACATCTCAATAGTTCAGAATGTTCTACTAAGATAAACCCAAATCCCCATGGTTACAAGCATGCTTTTTAACTTTTCCCCACATGCTGGAATAGAGACATTGAGTTAAGACCTAGTTCCTGCCTTTGAAATAGCAGGAGAAACACACGTGGAAAACATAATAAAGCCCTCTGCATGCAAAGAAGTCCCTACGGAGAATCATGGATGCACATAGGACTGAGTGTCAAGGCTACTGGGGGAGAGATAATCCAGAAAGGCCAAATATAAAAGAGGTGGCATTTGAACTGAGTCTGCAAAGAGGAGTGAGATGAAGGAAGAGACTGTAGACTTTGAAAGCAGCATGTGCAAGGCTCTGTTGGTTAGGGTGTAGTCCTAAAAAGCCAAAGTTGCAGGTTCAATCTCCGGTCAGGACACATACAAGAATCAACCAATGAATGCATGAATAAGTAGAACAAATGAGGATTAAAAAAAAAACACACCAAAAACCAACTGCTTCACATCTACTTCCTCTTCTCTTCCCTCTCTCAGAAATAGCAAGCTGTGGCTTATTTCTCTTATTTTATGGTCCTCCTGGGTTCCACTCATCAATTAGCAGTAGGGAATTAACTTGACAGTATAGATTGTAATAGAAAAATATTTACTGAATACAACCCCTGTAATTTTTAAGATGAAGCCACTTGAGGACAAGACATGGCCAAAATTACATAGGTCATAAGCAAACGTGCTCTAAGCTTAATCCTTATCCATCCCATCGATAACCTTAATAGTCAGGCCCCAGGAATGGAAACACATTTTACAGAAATAAAAAATACTTACTTAATTTCAATTAGCATATACGTAATACAAAGAGCAAATGCTCCTGCAAGATCAATCAAAACAAATGGATTCATTCGGGGAAGGAAGACACTGCTGAGTCCTGGAATAATTCCACACACGCTGTGAGTAAAACAAACGAGAGTATTCTTAGCTAGCAGAACTTATGTGATACTGATGAAAATCTTATAAAAGATGACTATCTTTTAATATCATATATCTTTTAAAGAAAGCAGAGGATTTGGCAACAAAGCTCACTCATAAAGATCTCTCTTATATCATCAATTAAAACGAAAAAGGAAGAATAAGATCTTCTTCATATATTAACCTCAGCAATGAATCGTGCATGTTCCCATGACATACGCATTTCTTGTGCATTCATTTAAAATCATGTATATCTTACCCCATAACATCTTACCTTCGACTAAGATCGGCAACATGCTCTTGAAGCCAACTTGTACTGGCAGCTTTAAGAAGAAAATACTAAATTATCTATATAGAAGAAATCACTACCAAAAATACTTGATTTCTACCTAACATTACAAAAGGACACGTCACTCTTCAAATATAGAACTTTTTCCTCTTTTACGCCTTTAAGATACTAAATCAAAAGCAGTTTTGACTACAACATATGGTTGACCTGAAGGAATTAATGAAGTTACACATATCATTACTATTAATTTGAAGTGTTAAAGGCTCTTTATACTAAAGCATAAAGAGTTTTCTAACCAGTGAGCTGAGAAAGGGTTATAAATACACCAACTATTAATTCCCTCAGCTCTCAGAAAAGCTGGGTGGGGGCCTGGCTACTTCCAAAGACACCTATTACCGTGTTTCCCCGAAAATAAGACATCCTCCGAAAATAAGACCTAGCGCATGGAAAGATAAGACATCCCCTGAAAATAAGACCTAGTGCAACTTTGGGAGAAAAAATTAATATAAGACACTGTCTTATTTTCGGGGAAACAGGGTAGGTAGTGCCCCTGGGCAAGCAGCCTCCAGGCTCAAATTTCCTCTTACAGTTACCCCAGGAGCTAAGAATATTCATTTTTAATGTACACTCTGATAGAAAAGAAAGAAGACTGCCAAACCTTACATAAAAGCCATTATAATGGTGGTAGAACAGTTCGGAGCAGCTCCAGAAGCCAGAATACCTGACTTCAAATTCCATCTCTCCCTTCTCTAGGTGTATGGCCTGCCTCAGGCTTCAGTGTAAAATGAAAATATTACAATAATTTATCTCATATGGTTACAGGGAGAAATGGGTTATTCTATGTAAAGCAGTTAGCACAATGCCTAGTAGATACTATTTTCCAGTCAAATTTTAGCTAACATCACAAATCATGATGTTTCTGGGAACTTTTATTTCCAACTAATGAAAATACAAACTAGATAACCTTTTTGGAAATGAGTTTGGTAATATATTTCAAAGCTTTTAAAAATACTGTATTTTTAGCCGGAACTGGTTTGGCTCAGTGGATAGAGCGTCAGCCTGTGGACTGAAAGGACTCAGGTTCGATTCCAGTCAAGGGCATGTGGCTTGGTTGTGGGCCAAGAGGCAGCTGATTAATGATTCTCTCTCATCAATATTTCTAACTCTCTATCCCTCTCTCTTCCTCTCTGTAAAAAATCAATAAAATATATATTAAAAAAAAATAAAAATACTGTATTTTTAATCCATTTATAATTTATCTCCTGGTATTTTTTCTACATGCATACAAGAAATTTATTATAATTTTTAAAAAAGGGGAAAAAATTCCTCAGGTGAGAATTAACCAAAAATAAATACATATAAATAAATCTGGTCATCACAAGTATTATTTAATTTTCAAGTTCATGAAGTAAACTCTAAAACTCTCACTCATACAAATATAACTCATACTTTATGACATTAACAAAGTTGTTTAAATCTGAATGGGCATTTCAGTAAGTTTTCTTCTTGATTATCCTGGTGTTCAAGCCAGTGAGACCTAAACAGACTGGTTCCTGCTTTAAAATGGAGGTCTGTGCCCATGGCCAACTTTTGTTTATGCCTCATCTCTTCATCAATGGCTGGTTAACCATTTACACCGCTGAAGTAAAATAACCAGTCTGAACTTGTAAAGACTTAAAAATAAAAGAATATTTCATGATAAAAATAACTTTTGTTACATGAAAATAGGCCAGCCCACCTACCACTGCCAAAGAGAAGTACCTGAGAACTTTAATTACTAGAGGCCCGATGCATGAAGATTCGTGCACGGACGGGCCTTCCTTCCCCTGGCTGCTGGCACAGCTTTAGCTCCAGCCCGGAGCCACCTTTCTGCCTTCCCACACTGCCCAGAGGCCTGCAGTGACTGGGGCGGTGTGGGAAGCCTGCGTCCCACACTGCCTCCACCACTCAGTGCCTGCATATGAAAATTAACCCACCATCTTTGTTGAGTTAATTTGCATACTCACTCCTGATTGGCTGGTGGGCATCACAAAGGTATGGACAATTTCTATCTTACTCTTTTATTAGTGTAGATTGGAATTAATTCTTTTTCAATGAGCACATCAACCATTCTAAATATCATGAACTCTTAGAATGCTTGGAATACACTTTTTGTAGGTAGGTTATATATATAAAATTTCATTCATGTTATTTGATAAGTGTAATTTTTCATCACATTTAATTAATTAAAATGTTTTTATTGATTTTTTTTTAGAGAGAGAGGAAGGGAGAGGATAGAGAGTTAGAAACATTGATCAGATGCCCCCTATTGGGGATGGAGCCCCAAACCTGGGCATGTGCCTGACTGGGAAACCAATCAGGGACCTCTTCGTTCATGGGTCCACATTCAACCACTGAGCCACACCAGCTGGGCACATTTCATTTAATATATGTTAATCTTACCCGTTTTTAAGTAATAAAGCTTGAAGTAATTAGATTTTGTTTTATAATTCTCTGCTTAAAGAAAACTTCAATACATTTGTGGTAGTTCTCTCTTCTCTTCAGAATGTATTTTCTCATTGACTTATAAGTTAATGAAACAAACAAAAAACTTGTTTTTATGAGATTAATTAAATTTTTTATTAATGGTAAAAATCTTACCTTCTGAGACATAAGCAAAAGGTTTATTCCGAATAGAAAGCATTGTGAATAGGTTGAATGAAAGAGCCACAAAAGTACCAACTAATAATCTTCCCCTAAAAGAGAACAATAACATTCACCATTATTTTTTTCTTGGTAATATCAATGTAATTTCGGCATGTAGAGAGACTAAGAAAGACATGGGAAGGCAGAGTGGCCTGCTTGTATGGTTTGGTATTAGCAGAACCAGAATCTGAACTTGGTCTCTAGCCATGTGCTGTCTACTGTTGCTCCACCCTACACAGGACAAAAAAAGACTCTTAGCATTAACACTATCTTCTTACAGGTAACTGCTATTATAAATGTGTATAAATGCTAATGGCATTTGGTTTATAATACACTGGACAGGTCAGACTGTCCTGAATTAAAGTGACCAAAAATAGGTGAAGTCCAAATAGTTGGCAACCATATGGGAAATAACAATTTCTACAGGTGCTACTAAAAGATTTTGAGAATCAAATTATAGAAGACCAGATGGGACAGGAAATAATGAGGGACCTGAAGCCATGGTAGAGAGGCCTTCCTCTGCAGTACAACGGCTTGGGAACAACAGTAAGGGTGAAAAGAAGGAATCTTGGGATTTGGAGATTTTGTTTGTGAAATACCAACGAAATGAATTCTGCCATTCTCTGAACTCTAATACTGACCAAAGTAACAGCTATTTAATAATATACCAATTAAGTTAGTAATAGTAAATTATATGTTATGTCAAAAGCAAAATCTTACGTGTGGATCTCGGGCTGCTCCAAAAAGCGTTCTACACTAAAAGAAAGAAATAATGCATTAAATAAGTCCTATAAATTATAAAATTTTATAAAAGCTTTATTAAACATATTATTAACCCAATAAATTCACTAAATCTTTAATATGAAGCCAACTCCTATCAGCAATAATAAGGCAAGGAGACTCATTATCTGCAATAAGTAATGTCAATCTTTCTCTACCAGACCTATTTCAATGGGTTTGTAGTACTAAGCATTACAGCACATCTCAATGAATCTTTCTTTCATTCAAGCCTACCTATAATTGGATTCAGTAGCCTCAAAGGTCATAAAAGAGGAAGAAAAAGAGGGAGAGTAGTCTAAAATATGAAGAAACTGTACTATCAAAACTCCAGCACTGCTCGTTTTAATTCACATACCCTATAAATCAGACTGTCTCTCACTGGATTCTTTATGTTCCCAAAGGCAGCACAGATGGAATTTAGAATGACAGTAACATAATACACAAGTGTACCTTTCTTTTAATATAAAGAGAGCTCCCAACTGTGCCAGGACTGTGGAGGCAAAGACAGCCAGGACTTCTAATCTTTCAAATCTGAAATCAGAAAATTTATTAGGTCAGCATAGTTCTTTCAATTCACAAAGCAGTACCATTAGAATACATTTACATTCATGTATTCACTCATTCAATATACTAGTAAATATGTGCTTACTTTAAGCCAACCATGGTTAGAACAGACTACGGAGTTTCTAAAATAAACATACAGATAAAAAGAGTGTCTTTTTGTACAACATATATTCCCAGGACTCACGTATGGCTTATATTTCTGGAAATAACTGTTACCTAATTAACAGCTAACATTTAATTGACTCATCTCGTATTAGATAAGGTCAAAGTGCTTAACATATTACCTCATTTTACCTCCCAACACTTTATGAGGGTTACTTTATCCACTTAAAAAAAAAAGAGAGATAAGAAACTTGAAACACGAAGAGAAAAAGTAACTGTTTAGAGTCAGATAACTAACAAGTGGAGGAGTCAGGTTTTCAAACTCCAGCACTTTGGCTCCCAAGTCCAGGGTTTTAACCACTTATTATACTTATACACATAATTACTAAATTATCAAAGTCCCCGTTTCCCCCCCAAACTAATTTTGAGTTGGATTTCTGTCACTTAACAACAAAAAGACTTGGCTCAGAGTCACAGATTTCCAAATACAGATATCTATACCTGACAATTGATCATCATAGTAATAATCCAATTCTATCAAATTTCAGTGACATATCTTCATTTTGTATTAACATCTTATATTGACTTTGTCCCACTGTTTAAGTAGAAACAAAACAAAACAAAAACAATCCTAATTTTGTTCAAAAGAACATAATCCCAATGAATGATATAGTGAAGATTGAAGAGTAAGTTTGGTCCAAGAATTTTTTATTTTATTTCTTTTTTTAATATATTTTATTGATTGTAAAAAGAGAGGTAGGGAGAGGGAAGAGAGTTAGAAACATCAATCAGCTGCCTCCTGCACACCACCTACTGGGGATGTGCCTGCAGCCAAGATACATGCCCTTGATCGGAATCCAATCTGGGACCTTTCAGTCTGCAGAATGACGCTCTATCCACTGAGCCAAACCAGTCAGGGCTGGTCCAAAAATTTCTTTACCAAAGTAAAATTCTTTTTTCAAGTTGTTTCCTTAAACTGAAAGAACTCATATTTTTCACACACACACACACACACACACACACACACACACACACACACATATATATATATATATATATATATATATATATATATATGAGTTCTTTCGATTATATATGTGTGTATACATATATATGTATACACACATATATGTACTGTATATATATGTATATATACCCATATATACATGTTTCAGAGGAAGGGAGAGGGAAAGAGATAGAAACATCAATGATGAAACAGAAAATAAAATAATTTGAACTTACCCAAATGAATAGACAGGGCTGGGTTTCCTCATCATTACCCAGTAACTTATTAAACATGTCATTAAACTAAATAAAAAGGAAAATAAATTTAATGTTAGATCGACAACTAGAAGAGAATATGCAGGAAGAAATTAAATTTTCAGAATTCCTAAATTGCTGAAAGTTATCACTATTTATACAGACTAAATTAACTTATTTAATAAGTTATAATCTATTCACAATGAGCATCCTAATACATGGCAGTTTTAACTGTGGAGAAAACTGAAAGAGGATGATACATGATCAAGTCAGTTAAACAGAACCTAAATCCATACCTTCTCTGCTCAATAACTTATCCACCCTAAATAGTTTCCATAATTGAGCATGCAAAAAAATGACACAGTAATAATAACAGTAATATATTTCATTCTAGGCATATACAATAAATCTTAACTTTCATAAACTTTATTTAATTTTTGATAAAATGTAAGCTAAATATTAACAACACCTCGACAACATTCTGGATGAGACAAAATGATGTTCATTTTCTAAGTATAGTGGAGATTCACTCTAAAACAACTTACTTCATGTAAATTTCAGGTAATTCAATTCAGATGGTTTTAGACCAATCAAGTAGACTTAATTATGTGATTAATGTAAAGACACCCTTATGACATATTTCTATGGCATGGATCTTGAAGATATAAATGTATTTTGCAACACTGATATGAAAATATGAAAAGCCCCATGGAAATATGAAAAGCCAATAGACTGTCTCTCTAGCTCATAATTACTCACTTCTTGGCTACTGATGCCCCTCATTTAATGTTTCTCCATACGTATATAGTTACAGTGGAACCTAATACATTTTTATGTGACCCTGCTCCCACCCATAGCTGACTCAGTCACAGGCAGGCACTGAAGCACTTGATCTAATGCCAGGATATTATCTTTTCTGTTGCTATGTAAATGAGCTATTTTCTTCCAGTATATATGCTAATTTGTTTGTATATATGTTCTATATTGATCATTTTACTTATTTCACAGATTACTTTTCTTTAAGTAAAGAAAACAGTGTAACAAATTCTTTATTAGTCTCAAAATATTAGGTTTTTAAAAACTTACCTAAATAGATCAAAAATGGTCAGGTAAGTATAGGCAGTTAAAGCTGCAAAACAATGAAAATGTTGCTGAATCCACTGCTAAGAAATATAGCAAATCAAAAAAATTGTTCATTACCTCACTGCACCATAAAAATTTGAGTTATTTATTAATTACACAATTTGCCAATTATTTAGTAAATTTGATTAATATATGTAGTCAAAGTTAGTACAAAAGCTTCCTTTCAAACCTACTTTCTCCATTGGAAAAATAAAGTTATATATATATATGTGTGTGTGTGTGTGTATCTATGCTCAAAAGACCTGTGACCACATTTTTTGCCTTCTTCTGTCATCTGAGTACTATTTAAAATATATTCTTTGAGTAGCAGGATGAAAAACCATGGTACATAAAAATATAAGCGTTCAAGACACAATAAAAAATTACATGTTTCTCCTTTAAAAAAAATCCAATAAGTCTCAAAATTCTACTTATAAACTGCATAGACCAAAGTACTAATATAGCACAATAAGAAGAAATCTCAATTTTTCAAATAGATTTAAAGTATTTAAAAAATATATAGCTCATTCCAAAAGATAATGCCTAACAATTGAGCAAAACAATAGTTTTCAAACCAATTTTCATACAGATTTTTCCATTTAAATTTTTTTAGTTATATTTCAGAATAATATATTTTAGGTAAAGGAAGCTGTACCTTTACAAAAATCAGAATCATAAGTCCTGGCTGGGTAGCTCAATTAGTTTCAGCATCATCCTGACACACCAAGGTTGTGGGTTCTATCCCCAATCAGGGAAGATATAAGTGGAACAATAAATTGATGTTTCTCTATTTCCCTTCTTCTCTCTCACAAATCAATTTTAAAAGTCAGAATAATAAAAGTGGCCCGGTCAGTGTTGGTTCAGTGGTTGAACGTCAATGTATGAATCAGGTCACAATTCAATTCCTGGTTAGGGCCTGGGTTGTAGGCTTGATCCTCACTGAGGAAGGTGGGGGTGTGTGTGCAGGAGGCAGCTGATCAATGATTCTCTCTCATGGTTGATGTTTCTATCTCCCCCTTCCTCTCTGAAATCAATAAAAATAAATAAATAAATAAATAAATAAATAAATAATAAAAGTGAAAACTAATAATTAATACAACAAAAAGTAAGATTGGTGACATACCTATACTATTAGTGGAACTGCACCACATAAGCAGGAAGCCAGTACATGTTAAGTTTATTACACCAAAGAGCAATATCTTCCAGGTCTGTGAATAAGAAAATCATTCTTATTTGCATACTGCTGATAAATTTCACCAAATCTGTTCAAGTTGCTATAGTTCATACTTTTAATATTCAAAGGAATAAGTGCAACTTACTTCAAATGTCAGTGTCACATTTTCTAGATTTATCAAAATTATCCTTAACCAAGGTGCATATATTATAACATATAAATGTAAAAGAATAATTCCAAAAGGGGAATTATTAATGAAAAAAAAATTTCTAAACCCTAGCCAGTTTGACTCAAGTGGATAGAGCATAGGGTTGTGTACTAAAGGGCCCCAGATTCGACTTTGGTCAAGGGCATGTACCTCGGTTGCAGGCTCGATCCCTGACCCCAGTCGGGGTGAGTAGAGGAGATAGCCAATCGATGTGTCTCTCTCACATTGATGTTTCTCTCTCTCTGTCTCTCCCCCTCTCTTCTACTCTCTATAAAAAACAATGGGAAAAATATCTTCAGGTGAAGATTAATAAAAATAAAATCCTATATAATAAAAGGCTAATGTGCAAATTTTCCCCTCAGGAGTTTGACTGACAGGGAGTTCGACAACTTGCTATGACATGAGCTGACCACCAGGGAGTGGCATGGAATGAAGAAAGGCCCTGATTGCAGGGCAGGCCTAGGGACCCTACCCGTGCATGAATTTTGTGCATTGGGCCTCTAGTAAATTCATAAATACAAACATACATACATACATAAATTCTGACACATAAATTCAAATATCATTTTGTTTCCATAAAAAAGGTACATAAAGACAGTGATAAAGTAAATGGAGCAAAATGTAAGCAATTGTGAATCTGAGTATAGGGAATAAGGGAGTTCCTTATATTAATTTTGTAATTTTGAAATTATATAAATAAAGTTACTCATCCCTCCCCAAAGGGCAGTACTTATTTACCAAATAAATTCTATGCAGTAGGACCACATAAGGGGGAAAGATTATCAGAGTTTGGAAGTTCATAGAAGAGAGAGGACCTGAGATACACCTTGAAAATAGCTAGGAATTAATTAGAAGAAAAAGGAAGGGCATTCTAAAAATAAAGAAAGAAGAGATCAAGTGAAGTGTTTTTTATTTTTGTCCCACTCCACTCCCTACAAGGAAAGGAGACGTATGATTATTTTAAAGTAGAGTTGTAAGAAATTAGTGAGAAGGCAGTTATTTGGAAATATTAAAATTAAGCAGATATGCCCAGCTGGCGGGTTCAGTGGTTGAATGTTGACCTATGAAACAGATCATGGCTCGATTCCCCATTAGGGCATATACCCGAGTTGTGGAGGGGTTAAGAGATTTCTATTTGCCTTAAAAATTCCCCTTTTTTCAATGTCATGTTAGTGCAAATATTAAAATTAGGTTAAGGAATAAAAATAACTTACCCTTCTGTCAGCTGCTACAAGTCCAAATTCCTGTAATAACTTTCCAAAAAAAGATCTTTGTGGTTTTCGAAAGAGATGAATTGTCCCCTTTAAAACAAACAAAAATATACAAATCAGTACTTAATGTATCTATTCTTCATATTAGTTCCGTGATAATATAGTAATAACAACTAACATTTATTGAATGCTCAATACGTGTCACTTATTCTAGACACTTTACATATATTTATCTACTTAACGCTCACAATAATTCTATGAGGGGGAAAATTTTTTAGTAAGTTTTCCAAGGGCACAATGATAGTAAGTAAATGGCTGATGAGAACTTCAAAGCCAGAGATTTTAACTCCAGCCCATACTTCATTGGGTAGGGCAATTTTGAACCAGAAAAGCAAAAGAGTTTGTTAAATAGCTCCCTGGAAAGAAAAATATTACAATTTACCTAATCAAAACTTTATATATGAAAGGGTTGGTAAGACTCACTTAGTGAAGCCTCTGAGGCTCTTTCTTAGGCATTCAAAGTACCTTGCGTCGGTGGCTCCTGCTAGCACGTGGTTTGGGGCTAGCGGAGACCAGGCCTGGCAGTAGGCTGACCAATAAGAGAAGAGACTGAGTGGTGACTGGAGTGGGGATAACGATTCAAGATCAGGAAACCATGTGGGAAAGCCTTAGCATAAAGGAGAGTTCCAGCACTCATGGAAAATTAGCTTATGATTATGGCAGTGTCCAACTTCGTGGGAGAAAATATGAGTTAATCAATAAACATTGATTAGAAAAAGGTAAATCTGGATCCTTACTATACCCCTTATTCTAATTTTTTTCTTTTTAAATTTTTATTTAGATTTCAAAATGTGTGTTGTTTTAAAATTAAAATACAAAGCTACGAATGTAACATCTTACAATCTTGGAGTTGGAGAAGACTTTTCTATTGTATTTATTTATTTATTTATTTATTTATTTATTTAAGAAAGGGAGAGGGAGATAAATAATGAGAGAATCATCGATTGGCTGCCTCCTGCACACCCCCTATTGTGGATGGTTCCTGCAACCTGGGCATGTGCCCCTGTGCGGAATTGATTCCGGGACACTTCAGTTCTTAGGCCGATGCTCTACCCACTGAGCCAAACCAGCTAAAGACTTTTCTTAATAGGACATAAAACTAAGAAGCTAGGAAGGAGAAAAAATTGATCAGTTTTACTATAACTTTCACATTGGGAAGACAATACCCTAAATACAAACAAAAACCTGAAAAGATAAACTGAAAAAAGAAATCAAATGCAATTGTTTCTAGGGGGGGGGGGGGGGAAATCCTTCATAATTTTCAATGGTCATACATAATTTTGTTGCTAAGTGCCACATTTGGGTTTAACAAAATACTTTCCTAGACGGTAAAGGTTATATATTCACCTTAACAGTATACTACATTTCCTCTTCACTAAAGTTGTCCAATTTGACTCAAACACTGAAGCTCTATGGAGAGCAGTGGAACTGGGTATCAGATTAAAACTCATTATATTTTCTCTACTTTCTGTATGTTTGAAGTTTTCCATAATAAAGATAAGAAGTACTTTATGTATAAAACCCTAAAGTGCTAAGTCAATTCAGTTGAAAAGAAAATATACTATTTTCCTTTGGAACAGTAATAAATGCTAATAAGTATACTCTGTTCTTAAAGAACTACGTGTGGAATATTTTGGTTCCTAAGAGAATTCTGCTTACTACTGTTATCACTGGGTATCTTCTAACTTCAGCCCACCTTCAATTATTTAAGTTTTAAGTTAAGACAATAAATATGAATAAGACACAGGGGGCCATTTATTTCTTTCTTTTTAAAAAAATATGTATTTTATTGAGTTTTTACAGAGAGGAAGAGAGAGGGATAGAGAGCTAGAAACATCGACGAGAGAGAAACATCGATTAGCTGCCTCCTGCACAACCCCCACTGGGGATGTGCCCGCAACCAAGGTACATGCCCTTGACCGGAATTGAACCTAGGACCCTTCAGTCAGCAGGCCGACACTCTATCCGCTGAGCCAAACCAGTTTCGGCCACAGGGGCCATTTCTAATACCAATCTGACATTGAAAATAAAATAAAAATCCTAGCATTCAGGTCACTCCCAAATTATATTGGCTCTCCATTGCTATCAGGCTAAACTTCAAATTTTAAAATCTGGAAATCAAAGCTTTCAATGATTTAGCCTGTTTCTTTTCAGTTGTATCTCTTGCTTCAGAGAGGAATTCACAACTCTAACTAGACAGGTGTACCTCATGGATGAGGATTTCACTTTCAAATGAAAAGGCAAGACTTGTCTAGCCCAGTGGTCAGCAAACTGCGGCTCTCGAGCCACATGTGGCTCTTTGGCCCCTTGAGTGTGGCTCTTTCACAAAATACCACGGCCTGGGTGAGCCTCTTTTGAAGAAGTGGCATTAGAAGAAGTTTTAAGTTTAAAAAATTTGGCTCTCCAAAGAAATGTCAATAGTTTTACTGCTGACATTGGGCTCTGTTGACAAATGAGTTTGCCCACCACTGGTCTACCCCAAGCCCTAAAAGCCCTGGAACACTTGGCAAGTTACGTGACCTGTTTCCTGACCAAATGAGAGTAACGCATAGTAGGTCCAGAGTATTAGAGTAAGGCAGGATGTGCTCAATGGCCATGTTTCACTCCTACATGAAGCCTTTGTAAATGACTCTAAACTACAGTGTCTTTTTTATGCTTACTTCGAACTTAACCATAGGATAGCTTTCATCTCGTCATCTTGCAATGTAAGGTAATTTTTTAGTAACTGCACTAATGAAAAGGGTTACAGTTCCTTTACATTTTCTAAGATAGCACTATGCTTTACACATACATAGCATGCTTTTTAATAATACCTAATGAGGCACTCGTAAGATTTCTTCCCAAAAACTTTAAAAATAAACCTTAAATGTTCTATTTCCCTATATTACTATTTCAAGCATAAAAATTCATTGCCAGTTACTTATTCGATGTTTTATAGAACATATATTTGTTGTAAACTTCCTCTGTACAAGGCTCTGGTAATAAGAGCGAATACATTGGTACTGCTCTTAAAGAGCTACAGTCTAGCCCTAACCAGTTGGCTCAGTGGATAGAGCGTCGGCCTGCAGACTAAAGGGTCCCAGGTTCAATTCCGGTCAAGGGCATGTACCATGGTTGTGGGCACATCCCCAGTAGGAGGTGTGCAGAAGGCAGCTGATGGATGTTTTTAACTTTTTATCCCTCTCCCTTCCTTTCTGTAAAAAAATCATTTTTTTTTATTAAAAAGAGCTTACAGTCTGGAAAGTACAAAAGACAAGTAAATATCCAATTTTACCATAGCCTGGTAAGGGCTATAGATATTATTGGTATAAAGCCCCACATTATCATGGAAGCATAAAGGAGACACATGGCAGAAAGGCTCATGAAAGAGACTAAATAACAGGTAAGGGTTATACTGATATAATTTTTTTAATACTGATAAGGATAAGGGATAGGAGATGAATGATTCTGGCAGGTAGAATAGTAAATAAAATTAGGTGCAGAACTGCAAGCAGCTCACTGTGGCTGGAATATAGATGTATGAATGAGTAAACAGAGGCTGTTAACAGTGAGACGCTTCACAACAGACGGCTTTGCAGGTCATGCTAAACAGCACTCTATCTTGAGGGCTATAGAAAAAAACTGAAGGACTTTAAGCAAGGGAGTAGCATAATCAAATTTTATAAATGTAACCCTGGCTGCACAGTGGTGAATGTTCTGAAGAGTGCAACTGGAGGCTATTTGGTCAGCCAAAAAGGTAAACGTTTACCCTCTTTCTGTGTGAAAGGAGGGATTACAGGAAATTCCCAAAAGATAGAGGATGTGAACATTTTCCCAACCATATTCATTCAAGGAAAAAAATTAATAAGTGACAATGATTTAGGCACAAACATGTGGTCCTACTCTCACATGCAGGCTACCCATGAGGAGTCCAATCATTTTTATTTATTTATTTATTAATATATTTTATTGATTTTTTTACAGAGAGGGAGAGGGATAGAGAGAGTTAGAAACATCGATGAGAGAGAGTCATCGATCAGCTGCCTCTTGCACACCCCCTACTGGGGATATGCCCGCAACCAAGGTACATGCCCCTGACGGGAATCGAACCCGGGACCTTTCAGTCGGCAGACCGACGCTCTATCACTGAGCCAAACCGGTTTCGGCAGGAGTCCAATCATTTTTAAAATAAAACGTTTTGTACTTCTTTTGACCCTGAAATCACAATCAACTGCTTATCTTTAGATAACGTTCAGAGTACTGCATACTTGATTTCTGATACAAGCATGAAATGACAAATCCACCTAATGAGATTCCACGCCCTAAGGCATTCCGGGGTTTATGATCACAGAGAAAAAGCTGCCTGCCATCCGATGCTCTACCAACACCTTGACTTTCTCCACTCACTGGCCCTCTGGAAGCTGCTGCCTCATCAGGCGATCTGGTGCTCCATCAAGGCAAGTGGCAGAGTGGGTTATCGGCCTCCATATGCCCCGCATCGCCCTCTCCTTAGGTGCCACGGCTAGGGTCCCTGCTGTCAACATCACTATGACGGTCGTTCTGCTGTGCCCTTATTTCCCGATCTTTAGTCGGTGCGGTGGCCGCTAAAGACTTATGTGTATCTGAAGGAAACCTCGGCAGGAGGAAGCCACCTGCAGCCAGGAGCGGAAAGCCCGGCCTGGAGCCGCCCGGCGTCCCCGGGGGCAAAGGAACAAGGTGAGGGAGCGCGGAGGAATCGGAGCTCTGGGGGAGATCTTTGGGCGCCGGCCGCTCCTCCGGAGGGGGGGGCCGAGCACAACTCCGACGCCCCCTCCTCCGGGCAGCTGCGGCCTTTCCCGGAGCCGCAGGACAGAAAAGGGGAGAGGATTACCTGCGGGAACCCTCCTCCCCCTCGGCCAACTCACCATGGTAAGGAGCGGCCCCGCTCCCGCCGGAAGACGCTCTGGGAACTGGTGTTTCCCTAGAGCGGAAGGGGCGGAGCGTCAGAGGCCCATTGGCTGCAGGCGAGGCGGGGGGCGGAAGTGCGCGCCCTGGCTTCCGGTTCCCACACCCCCTCCACAAGGCCGCCCAGGCGTTCCATAGAGGCGGAGGAGCCGGCTAGAGCGACGCCTAGCCTTTCATGGAGTGGGGAGGAGGGTTAAGATCTGAAACAAGGAGGTCTCCACCTCGGGTTGCATACAGTTGTCCTTCTGTTTAATCCCTTCAGGATGGAGTGGTTTTACTAAACTTTCATGGTACTGCCAATTTGGGAATTACATGCCAGTTATTTTGTAGCGTGCTCCTGGGTGCATTCAGCCTATACTTCTTGGACAGGAATGCTACAGAGGTGATACTGCATTTTTCTCATTATTAAACCCATGATTGAAGTTTGGCTCATTGATAATTTTCACCATTAGATTAAGGTGACATCTGCCATATTTTTCCACTAAAAATATCTTTACCTTTCTAATATTTTGTGGTGTTGTTTTTTTTTTTTTTTTAAATAACCTTATGTTTTGTTGTTGTTGTTAATCCTCACCTGAGGCTATTTTCCCATTGATGTTTAGAGAGAGTGGAAGGAAGGGGGAGAGACAGAGGGGAACATGAATGTGTGAGAAACACACGTTTTGGTTGTCTCCCCTATGTGCTCCAACTGGGGCTGGGGATTGAGCATCCAACCAAGGTGTATACCCTTGACCAGAATTGAACCTAGATTCTTCAGTCCGTGGGAGGGTGCTCTATCCACTGAGCCAAACTGGCTAGGGCTGGAGATGTACTTTGAAACCATGTATATAATTCATTCTTTTATTTTTTTATTGATTTTTTACAGAGAGGAAGGGAGAGATATGGAGCTAGAAACGTCGATGAGAAACATCGACCAGCTGCCTCTTGCACACCCTCTACTGGGGATGTGCCCACAACCTACGTACATGTCCTTGACTGGAATCGAACCTGGGACCTTTTAGTCCGCAGACCGACGCTCTACCACTGAGCCAAACCGGCTTCGGCTCATTCTTTTTTTAAAAAATCCTCACTGGAGGATATTTTTCCATTGACTTTTAGAGAGTGAAAGACAGAAACATCAATTGCTTCCTGCACAGCCCCAGGGCCCAGGCAGAGAGAAGCCTGCAACTGAGGTATGTGTTCTTGATTGGAATTGAACCTGCCCCAACCCTGGCATTGGCATTTCACCAAGGAACCCTGGTTTCTTTCGTGGATATTATGGGACAGAATGTTTGTGTTCCCCTAAAAATTCATATGTTGAAGCCCTACATCCCAATGTGATTTTATTTGGACATCTTTGGGATGTCAAAGATGTCAGGGTTTGATGAAGTCATTAGGATGGTAGATTAGTGAGTGCCCTCATCAGAGACACCAGAGAACTTGCTGACTCTCTGCCACATGAGGACAAGCAAGAAGTTGGCAATTTGCAAACCAATGAGAGCTCTCACCAGAAACCAAATAGGACTTTATCAGGGATTTGCCACCATTCTGAACTGTGGAAATAAATGTGTTATTTCAGCCACCCACTCTGTGATATTTTTGGGAAGCCCAAGTAGACTAAGATTTTGATAACAAGAAATGAGGTGCTGCTCTAAAAAACATGTAAAATGTGGCAGCTTTAGCAGACTAAGACAGTGAAGAATTTTGAAGGCAATCCATTAGAACTCAATGAAGAAAACTAGAGAATATATGTACGTGACCATACATGTACATTCTCATGCTTCTACATTTATCTATTTTTAAATGTCTTCAATCATGAATTCATACTTTTTTTAAAATATCTTTTTATTGATTTCAGAGATAGAGAGAGGGAGAGAGAAACTTCATTGATGAGTGAGAATCATGGATCAGCCGCTTCCTGCAAGCCCCCTAGTGGGGACTGAACCCGCGACCCAAGCATGTGCCCTTGACTGGAATCGAACCTGGGACCCTTCAGTCTGCAGGACGACGCTCTATCCACTGAACAAAACCAGGAGGGCATGAAGTCATACTCTTAAATACAATTTCAGCCAAACCTCAGGTTTCATTCTAGGTTTTGCCCTTTTTGAATTCATAAGTAATAACTTCCTCTGACAGTAAGAAAAATCAAGCTCACTGTATATAGCCTGGATGCTGTGAAAGATTGATTTTAAACTTTGTTATAATGAGTTTTTTTTTCCATTTTGCCCAAAGTCCTAAAGTACAGTGTTTAGTTCTGGGTGGCTGTCCTTCCTCCTAAGGTATGGCCCTTTGGTTTCAATGGGTATCCCAAAGTATACACTCCTCTTAGAGGAATTTTTTTAAAATACATTTTTTTATTTTTTTAAAGTATATTTTACTGATTTTTCTTAAAGAGAGGAAGGGAGAGAGATAGAGAGCTAGAAACGTCAATGAGAGAGGTCAATGAGAAACATCGACCAGCTGCCTCTCGCACACCCCCTACTGGGGATGTGCCCCCAACCAAGGCACATGCCCTTGACTAGAATCGAACCCGGGATCCTTCAGTCTGCAGACCGACGCTCTACCGCTGAGCCAAACGGGCTTCGGCTCTTAGAGGAATTTTAATTTCAAACTGTATTACCCCAGCAGTTGCCACGTCTACTCAGTTCCTCAAATTGGACTATTGCTTTCTGCTGGGTTCCTAGGAATATTACACTGCACAAGTGATACCCAGATTGGCAACCTGGATTCCAGGTTCTTGTCCTATGAAATCTGAAGAATAAACAAAAGCATGGAAACTTATTGCAGGCATATAAAATCTCCCCCTTGGGAAAAAGACCCAATGAGTCTTCCTTGTCTAAGGGTTTATAAATGCTGACAGCATCTTTGTACATGCTAACTGGATCCTCCTCATTTTTTAAAAAAAATATGTTTTATTGATTTTGTACAGAGAAGAAGGGAGAGAGATAGTTAGAAACATCGATGAGAGTCATCGATCAGCTGCCTCTTGCACACCCCCTACTGGGGATATGCCCACAACCAAGGTACATGCCCTTGACTGGAATCGAACCCGGGACCTTTCAGTCCCCAAGCCGTCGCTCTATCCATTGAGTCAAACCGGTTTCAGCTGGATCCTCCTCATTTTATGGCACCTCCTGTTTTCCCCTAGTTAGCCAATTTCCCCCTTTCCCCTTCCTACTCTGTTTCCCCAAAAATAAGACAGTGTCTTATATTAATTTTTTCTCCCAAAGTTGCGGTAGGTCTTATTTTCAGGGGATGTCTTATCTTTCCATGCGCTAGGTCTTATTTTCGGAGGATGTCTTATTTTCGGGGGAACACGGTAGTATCAGTTCCCAAGTTTCAAAGCTCACCAGGTGCTCACCCTTCCTCTTGTAAGATAAACACTGTAGTAGTGGTATTGGAGCTGGCTCTGACCTTCAGTGCTTCATGTATGCATTCCTTTCCCATGGCCCTTCCCTAACTGCCTCTCATATCTCCAAATCCTTTCACCAGTACAATTTGAAAGGAATCTGTAGACAGATTTTTGGGCCTATATGTTTGAAGCTCTCTCCTTTTCAAGATATCCTTCCTAATTTCCAGCTGTTCTAGAAGATCCTAACGATCCCTCAGCTGAGTAAGACTGTCACATTCTATTTCCAAGCACACTGCACAAACTGGAAATTTTCTCCAGGTAAAAGCTAGTATATTAGTTTGTGCAGTTGATGCCTGTTTGCTCTCTAGTATTCTAATCATTTTTATAGCTTATTCAAAGTTTACAATTGCTGGCAAGAGAGTTAATCCAAAACAAGCTACTCCTTCATTACTAGACTGCAACCTCTGAAATCTAAAAGTTTCAAATAAAAAGATTAAAGGCAAAATAAAGTTTGTAATTTATTTCAAGTGTATTAGGATAAACGCCACTTTATGCAACCAAACCTTTTTAATGTATTTCTAGTTAAGTACAAAATACCAGATTAAAATAGAAACCAGCATTTAAAGGAAAATCCTTTGACTTATAGTCCAAGACCAAACTATAATTCATTCTACCAAAAGAACTAGTTTTTTTTTTGGTACAAAATATAAAGAATTTTACACTATAAAAAAAGGCTACTATATATTTACTTCAATTAGAATTTTAGCATCTGCTTTTCCTCCAATTATTTCCAAGCATAAAGCATAATGCAAGTCAGAAATCCAATAACCTCAATGGGCAAATTGTCTTAGAATAAGCTTTTACACTTAAGATATCTTGAAAGATAGTATTCTTTCCCTTGGCTAAGAGTCGAGTCCAGTACCTCAAGAGGTCCTTTTTTTTTTTTTAATGATCGATTTATTAAAAAAAAAAATGTTTTTATTAATTTCAGAGAGAGGAAGGAAGAGGGGGAGAGAAATAGAAACATCAATAATGAGAAAGAATCATCAATCAGCACCTCCTGCACAACTCCCCCCATTGGGGATGGAGCCCACAACCCAGGCGTGTGACCTCCTGGTTCATGGGTCAACATTCAATCATTGAGTCACACTGGCCAGGCATCAATATGTTTTAATTTAGCTTACAAAACTCTGCCTTATTAACATGAAGAGCACACTATAATTTAATGTTTAAGCATTACCGTTTAGGAAGTAATGTGACACAGAGTTCAATGCAAAATCTAAAAGGTTACAATCTAAGTCTAATATTAATTTTAAAAATCTCAGCAACTTCTATGTTGAAAAAGACCAAACCAACCCCTTATACCTTCTACCATTATCATTATTCTATGTTCACAGTCCTTCTATGAAAAAAACACAGCTTAAAATAAAACTTGGTCAAATTTTACCAAGAGCAAGAGTAAAACTAAGAATGTTAAAAAAAAATGTATATCTTCATTATAAAATTCTTATCTAGCAGGGGCAAAGTTTTAATTTGTTCTCTCAAAACCAAACATATTTTTCCTAAATAAAATAAAAACTCTTTGTTCCTACTATAAAACTATTCTTTCCACCCACGACATTTTACATAAAAGCACCAAAGAAAATTTCTGTAAACAAACTTTAAACCAGTAAACTAAGGGCAAATATCCATTTGCCTTTATTACAATATTTAAAAGGTCAGAATACGAGTCTCTACTTCCTACAATGACATTTTTATAATAAAATTTCAGGCATACTTATACAAACAAGAAATGGAATTACTGTACATTTGGGGGGAACAAAAGGCAGATTAACAGACTACAACTTGTTGGTTAACAAAGTGAGCACAAGAAACCTATAAAATGTATGCAATTTATAAAAATTCAGTGACTTTAAAGTTTCATTGTAGGGATTAATAATTATAAAGAATAAAAGATGGTAGATCCACTGACTTACTATCCTGTAAACAGTAAGAAATAATCAATAAATTAGAAATGTCTTAGCTCCCAGTACTTCCCTTCTCTCCCACAGGAAACACTTTTACAGCTGTTAAAATTGGCCTTCTTAAGTATTAGAATACTTCCTTCAGTAGCAAGAAATAAATTCCATTAGCAATAAGTTAAAAGTCTACAATAGATTTCTGGCAAATATATTAGAAAAAAAGTACTGTGGTCATGTTGTATGACAGAATGACTTAAAACTTGCAAATTTCTCCTCTTTTATTAGTCTCATTTTGTTGCTATCATATTGCTTTATAAATTGATAGAAAGGTACTAGAAAAATAAAAAAATGAAAAGGACATGGTAGATTTATGGAGAAAAAGCCTTCAAAATCCTTTTTCCTATTTCTGTTACACAGAAAAAGTTTCATTTGGCACACAATTTGTAAAAAGAAAAGGAAAAAAAAAATGTTTGGCATTCCAATCACCCATAGTAAAGACAACAGTAGGAGAGGAAAATGGGAAAAATTACTATTTTTAAAAAAGACAACAGAAGACAACCAACGGCTGTTGTGTCTTTCACCCTTTACTGTCTCTGAATACTTTCATCTGTAACACAGTATATAAATTATTATTTACATTCTGATTAAATTGGTAAAGAAGATCGGAACCAGTGTTTATTGTGCTCTAACTTACAGCATTGCCCATCGGGATAGCCATTACTATCAAGGCAAGAAGGCCTGAAACAAAATATTCCATTTGCATTGTATATTTTATTTAAATTTGTTTAATGGTTTATCTTCTGGGATGCATAAATAATTATAAGACTCTAAAAAGTCCTGTAAACGTAGGCTGAGTTTCTGTAGCTGATAACTATTCACTGAAGATGGCGTTTTTCTCTGTTGATAAGAAAACTTACAAAGGTGTCTGCTTAAACAGTGGTATCTCCAAAGACCTTGTTCCAACGTATGTATGCTTCTAAGGTTTGAGGGCCCACGCTGCGTTTTATCTTTTTCAAGGATTCAGTGAAGTCAGATAATCGAATATTTCTCATCTAGATTTTTAAAAAGCACATGAAAATACAAATGATGAAAACATACAGTAGTTAGCCCCCAAATGGATCAAATGATGCTATTCATTAATGTTAGAAACATATGTAGATCAATTCTTTTTTAAAAAATATATATTTATTGATTCCCCTACTTGGGATCGAGCCAGCAACCTGGACATGTGCCCTTGGCTGGAATGAAGCTGGGACCTTTCAGTCCGCAGGCTGACATTTTATCCACTGAGCCAAACCAGCTGGGGCAGTAGATGAATTCTTTAAAATCATGTCAATCACCTTATTTTACATATAGGTAGGGCAAAAGTAGGTTTATAGTTGTAAGTATGGGACACATAGAGTTTATTCTTTTTTTTTTAATATATTTTGATTTTTTACAGAAAAGAAGAGAGAGGGATAGAGAGTTAGAAACATCGATGAGAGAGAATCATCGATCAGCTGCCTCTTGCACACCCCCATTGGGGATGTACCCGCAACCAAGGTACATGCCCTTGACCGGAATCGAACCTGGGATCTTTCAGTCCGCAGGCCGACGCTCTATCCATTGAGCTAAACCAGTTTCGGCTAGAGTTTATTCTTATATTATTATGTATTAACTAGAGGCCTAATGCACAAAATTTGTGTAAGGGGCTCGGCCCTCACAGCCTTGGCGGCCTGCCTTGGCCCTTGCAGCCCTGGCTTCATCCGGAAGGTCATTTGGCTGTCTGGTCTAATTATCATATTATGCTTTTATTATTATAGACTAGAGGCTGGTGCATGAATTTGTGCACAGGTGGGGTACCTCGGTCTTGCTGCCAATTGGGGCCATCCAGCAAGGGGGCGGGGAGGCAGAAAGATCACAGGAGGTTGGCTGTGGGAGTGCACTGACCACAGTGGGCAGCTCCTGAATGAGTATCTGTCCTCTGGTGGTCAGTGCATGTCATAGCTACTGGCCAGTTGTCCAGTCATAACAGTTGCTTAGGCGTTTATATTTACATAAATGATTGTATTATTTCAAATATGAACAACAGTAAACTTACTTTTGCCCCATCTTGTATATTAGATAAGATTGCTATATAAGAAATCTTATAAGAATGTTATACTAATATACTTTTATTACACGTTTCATTTCTTAGGTACTAACATTTTAAATAATATTTTCCCATTATCAAAACAAGACCCACGCATTAGAGATAATTTGACAAAATACAGATAAGCAGGAAAAAAACCACTCACTCACAGTTCCACCATTAGATAGACAACCACTCCTTAGCTCCTAATTTTTTCTGTTTATAGATTCATCGAATTTTACATTCTCAAGTCTCACTCACTATATACTCTAGCTAACATTCATGCGAGGTTTATTAGAAAGGAAAGAGAGGTTTATAAGAAGCATGTAGGACTTTTAACCAAAAATTTTTAAATGTTTTTATTTATTTCAGAGAGAAAGGGAGAGGGAAGGAGAAATAGAAACATCAATGATGAGAGGGAATCATTCATTGGCTGCCTCCTAAACACCCCCCACTGGGGATTGAGCCAGCAACCCAAGCATATGCCCTTGACTGGAATAGAACCCAGGATCCTTCAGTCCACAGTCTGATGCTCTAGTCTAGGGGTGTCGAACTCAATCAGAGAAGGGGCCAAAATCTAAAATCCAGCCTAAATCGCGGGCCGAATGGTTTACTGAACAGTCGTAAACTGACAATGTCATAAACTGACAGCGGAGTGCAGTGATGACAGCACTGTGCGGGCCACATTGCAAGGCCTGGCGGGCTGGATTTGGCCCGCGGGCCTTGTGTTTGACACATGTGCTCTAGTCACTGAGCCAAACTAGTTAGGGCTAAGCAAATGTTGTTTTTAACTACAACATGTATGACGCTTGTATCTGAAATATTCTAACGTTAATACTGTTTATAATGCATTTTTTTAAAAAATATATTTTTATTAATTTCAGAGAGGAAGGGAGGGAGACAGAAACGTAGGTGATGAGAATCACTGATTGGCTGCCTCCTGCACACCCCCTACTGGGGATTGAGCCCACAACCTCGGGCATGTGCCCTTGACTGGAACCGAACCTGGGATCTTTTCACTGATTCCAGAAGGGCGGGGGGGGGGGGGAGGGGGGGAGGCGGGGGCGGTGTAGCGAGGGGAGGGACGGTTTGGAAGAGAGAAATATTGATGTGAGAGAGAAATATGGATCAGTTGCCTCCTACACATGCCCTGACCAAGGCCTGGGTAAATACTCGAGAATATTTTTTCCCCATTGACTTTTAGAGTGGAAGGGAGCGGAAGAGACAGAAAGAGAAATATTGAAGTGAGAGAGACACATTGACTGGTTACTTCCTGCATGTGCCCATGGAAATGCAGCCTACAACTGAGGTATGTGTCCTTATCTGGAATTGAACTCTTGACCCTTAGGTGAGAGGGCTGACATGCTAATTACTGAGACACACTGGCCAGGACATGGTATTTTAAAAATATGTGTGTTTTCAGACTCTTGTCATTAACACAGCACTAATAAAAACGAAGATAGTATGCTTTAAAAAAAAAAAAGAAGGAAAAAAAAGAACTGACATTTTTATTATATTGAATCTTCAAATCCAAAGATTTGGTATATCCTTCCATTTATTTATTAAAATCTTTTTCTCCGCGGGCTCCCGCGCTGCTCCAGCCTGTTGCCGGGGTCGGCGCCGCCCAGGAAGCAGCCCCCGTCCTTGGCTCCGTTGCCAGCGCTCAGCAGTCGAAGGCTCAGGGGCACCCCCCCCACTGGGGGCCCCGTCGCCCGGCTCCTTGCTGGCGCCCAGCTGGCCGGTGTCCGGCAGGGGCTCCTGCTCCTCGTGGCGTTCCTCCAGTCTGGAGCTTTCTTTCTCCCTCCCACTAGGGAAGTCCAGGATCAGAGTCAACAGACTGTCCTCTGCGCACAGTGTGCGCGACTCCGGGGGCTCGGCCTTTCGCCACGCTCCCAGGACTCCACCTCACAGCCCCGTCTCCCCCTGCCCGAGCCTGGGTCCCCAGGGACTGGCCCAGACCTGGAGTTCGGGGAGGTCTGGACTGAGGCTCAGAGCTGCCGCCGGAGGCTTTGTTTCTTCCGGCTAGGGTAATCCAGCATCAGAGTCAACATTCAGTCCTCTGCGCGCCATGTGCGCGCGACTCCGGGGGCCCCGCCTTTCGCCGTCCCCCGGGATTGTCTCCCCCTGCCGGAGCCTGGGTCCCCAGGGTCTGGCACATAACTTGGGGCTCAGCGCTGCCGATTCGGGGGTTCAGCCCAGGCTGGGGGTTCTATTTCCTTCCTGCTAGGGAACGCCAGGCAGCACCCAGCCCTCTCCTCCTCTCCGCCTGCGACCTCTCCGTGCGCGCCTGCGTGCGAGCGCGCAGCATGTCTCCGTACCTTAGGCTTTTTTTCAGCTCCTCTGATTTTCCTTCTGGTTTTCTCCCTCCTTCCTATTGTAGAGTTTTCAGTCAGTCGACTACCTGTAGCTCTGGGCAATGTCCACTCTACATTTTAGTTGTATTCCTTTGAAATTGTTGTGAGCTGCTGCGGCTAGGTGTATACCCGAGCAGCCATCTTGGATCCTCCCCCTATTAAAATCTTTTTCAACATAATTTTTTCAGGAAAAGACTTGTAAATCTTTTAATATATAAATAAATAAATAAATTTTACAGAGAAAGGAAGGAAGAGAGAGGGAGAGAGAAACATTGATGTGAGAGAAATATCAATCAGTTGTCTCCTCACCTGCCCTGACCCGGGGATTGAACCCTCAACCTGGGTATGTGCCCTGACCGAGAATCAAACTGGCAATGGAATGATACTCAACCAATTGAGCCACACCAGCCAAGCAAAATATCTTTTAGAATATTCATCATTGGTACTTTACATTTTTGCTATTGATAAAATAAATGGTATCTTTTCTTTAAAAAAAAAAAAGTTCCACCTTCTGTTTCCTCCTGGTATAGTCATGCCTTTCAGAGTTGCCCTACTTTGAGGCGAAGGGGCCTGGACTTTATACCCCACATCAATCAGGCACTGGATAAGTGTTGCCCTCAGGTACTGAATATGAAATGACCCTGAGTGAAGAGTCTTTTGGCTGGAAGTCAATGCCAGAAGAGTGATTCAATTGAGAGCTGTCAGCTGCCAACTTTCCCACCAGCTAAGAAAACTCTGCAGTCCTGAAGGGGAATCTTGACAGAGTACCACTAAATGCTTTTGAAGGGGTTAAAGAAGTTCTTCTTTATTCTTAGTTTTCTTAAAAGGTCTTGTTTTGGTAAAAGGAGAGTTACCCGGCTGTATTATGTGGGGAATTGGATCTGGTGTCTAATTGCTTCTTAAATAGACTTTCAACTAATCCTATTTCACTCTCACCTTTACCCCAGTTTCAGAGCTGTCTGTTGTCCTCAAACCTGAATTTTTCTGTTGCTTTGCAGGACAGACTGACTTTTTAGATTTTGCTCACTGCCAGCAAAGAGATGTATTTTTATACACAGAGTTTTAATATTCTTCTTCATAAAAAGGACCAGGGCTTGTCCTGGCAGGGCAGCTCACTTGGCTGAAGTGTCATCCATACATCGAAAAGTCCAGGTTCGATCCCTAATTGGTATGCATACAAGAAGGCAGCTGAGTGATGTTGTCCTCTCACATCGATGCTTTTCTTTCCATTCCTCTCTCTCAGTAAAATCAATAAGCATGTCCTCAGGTAAGGATTAAAAAAAATAAAAAAAGAACCAAGGTTCTACAGAGTTGTTGATTCCATGTCTTGGGAGAGGCAAATGTAAGATATGCCTTGCCCACAGAAAGCAAAAGTGCTTTTCAAAATTCTGAAGTAGTGCTGAGAGGGTTCATCTTCATCTAAAGACAGATTTCACTGGCCAAGTGTGACCCTTTAACCATAAAAATATTATAATTGGATTTACACATGTGGTGGGCATCGTCTGATGACTTCCACCTCTCATTATATGCCTTTGTGAAATCCCTTCCCTGAATGTAAACTGACCTCATAATAGAAGACTACAGCCCTAGCTGGTGTGGCTCAGTGGATAGAGTGTTGGCCTACAGACTGAAGGATCCTATGTTCAATTCCAGTCAAGAGCCCATATCCAGATTGTGGGCTCCATCCCCATTAGGGGGCTTGCAGGAGACAGCTGATCAATGATTCTTTCTCATCATTGTTGTTTTTCCCTCCCTCTCTCTTCCTCTCTGAAATCAGTAAAAATATATTTTTTTAAAAATAGAAGACTACAGCAAAAGTGATGGAATTTCACTTTCATAATTAAGTATAAAGACTATGACTTCCATCTTTCTGGCATTCTTTCTTGTCTTCCTGGCTTGCTTACTTTGATGAAGCAAATTGCTATGTTGGAGAGGCATATGTAGCAAGGAAGTGAAGACAGCCTTCAGTCAATAGCCAGAGAAAACTGAGGCTGTCAGCCCAACAACCCATGAGGGGAAATGAATCTGGCAAAGAATCACATGAGTGATCTTTGAAGCAGATCTTTCCCTAGTTGAGTCTTACAATGATTATATTGCCAGCCAAAATCTTGCTTCCAGCTTTGTAAGAGACTATGGGCCAACACTTTGCTCCCTGTTGAGAGAGACTGAATCAGAGGACTCAGCTAAGCTGCACCCATATTCCTGACTCTGTGAAAATGAGGTAATAAATGTTTTAAGCTGCCAAGTATTGGGAAAATTTTTGTTATCCTATCCTATATAATAAAAGCCTAATATGCAAATTCCCCTTTGACTGGGAATTTGACCAGGAGGTGGGGCTGGCCAGCCAACCACTCTCGGCCCCTACCCCCAGCTGGTCCTGCCCTGGCTGGAAGCCAGGGGAAGGGAGGCCCTAGCCAGCAGCTGGCAGTCACTAGGGACCCTACCTGTGCACAAATTTTGTGCATTGGGCCTCCAGTATAGCTATAAATACCTACAGAATCAGAATTACTACCTTGTTTTATAATCATAAGAGCATAAAAGTTACTAAAAAAGAAATATAGACTCAAAATGTCTTTATTCTTTAAATAAACAGGAACTATATTTGGGTTGACTGTTCAGTGAAGAAGAAAGTTTGGTTTTGTGGATATTCTCAGGATGAGTAAAACATATACAGCGGTTAACAGAGCCACTATCAATGGTAAACAGATCTCTTTCTCGTGAAATAATGGAAAGATTCCTACGAATTTCTACTATTCTCTAAGCAGCCACCTACTTGCTTTCATAAAATTATTATAAGATATTATTGCACGCTTATCAAAGCATTCCATTTTATGTACAAGCAAGTGGCCTTCCTCAGGGATATGCATAGAAAGTGCCATGGCCTAGCAGCTTGAGACAGAGTGAAGAACACTTGCAAATGTGGGGCTGAGTGGATTTTGCCTGTGAAGTCAACTGAGAACTTGCATACCACTTCTTACTAAAATTTATTTGCCAAGTAGTGGTTTTAGCTCATTATTGCCTTGTTTGGTTCCTTTACTTGTATGGTCTTTATTAAAAAAAACAATTTTTTTCTTAATTTCAGAGAGGAAAGGAGAGGGAGAGAAACACCAATGACGAGAGAGAATTATTGATCAGCTGCGTCCTGCATGCCCCACACTGGGGACTGAGCCTGCAACCTGGGCATGTGCCCTGACCTGGAAGCCAACTGTGGCCTCCTGGTTCATAGGTCAACACTCAACCACTGAGCTATGCTGGCCGGTCTATATGGTCTTTTCAAGGGACAAACACAGAGGTCTAAAATGTCAGACATAAGGCCTTCCCTCAACTTTAACGTAGGAGGCCAGATTATGAGCTATCAAGTTTACCTTTCCTTGATCCAAGTCAGAGAGTGAGTGGTGTGTGAAGAAATAATTCATGCCTGATGCTTACTTTTTGTAGAAAAAGTACTACAGTGGTGCCTCGCATAACGAACGCCTCGCACAGCGAACTTTGGACAGGTTTTTCATGAAACCATCGGCCAAAAAGCAGAAAATGGATGAAGATGTGCAAGATTCGGTAGACTCTACTTAGTCTGTCTTAAAATTAAAAAAATGTGTGTTTTTTTTAAAAAAAATTATGTTTTTAGATGTATCTAAATAAAAATATGTCATCTTAGCATATTTTTTTTATGTCATCTTAGCATATTTTATGCTACAGAACGAATTATTTTTTTTAACATGTATTGTTATGGGAAAACGCTTTTCACATAAGGAACTTTTCGCATAACAAGCTTGCTCCTGGAACGAATTAAGTTCGTTGTGTGAGGCACCACTGTATTATGTTTATGCTATGAATATGAGAACATTTAAAAAGCAATATGTTTATAGGATATTGTTAATACATTATACTTAAATTATTAAAAATCCTTAAGACACTTTGGAAACAAAAATCGTATAGTATTTGATATATTAAAAAATTAGAGAAATATGTAATTAATTATAAATCAGATAAAAGGAACTTGGAATTTATACTTGAAATGTGAATTTTTAAAAAATTTAATCTTCACCTGAGGATATGTTTTTATTGATTTTTAGACAGAGGAAAGGAGAAAGAGAAAGAGTGATGTGAGAGAGAAACACAGATTGGTTGCATCCTGTATTTGCCTGGACTAGGGATCGAACCTGCAACCTTTTGGTGTACAGGAGGACACACACACACCAACTGAATCACTCAGCGAATGGCCTACGTGTGATTTTTAGGGTATAGTAGTTAAACATCAGAGTGGGGATGAGGAATTCTCTATTACTAAGCTTCATTCATGCCAAATACACTTTAGGCAAACTAGACTGTTAAAATGAAAGGGTGGCTTCAAGAGGTTTGAGGACTTTCTTAGTAATGTAGGTGATGAACCATCATGCACAAATGCCCGAGGACAACATCAAATTTACTTAAAAGTTTGAAGAAACAGGACTGTCAAAATGTACTTGTTCTCTATGTTGAGTTCAATGTCTCCTCAATAGCTGTTGAAACTTGGGCAACAAAAAAATATATCTGACAGGTAAGTTACAAACATAATGCAAGTTGATTTTAAAAGTTTGTTCACAGTTATGATCATTCTGCATTTCCAATTTATATTTCATAGGCTGGCAGTATTTTTCAAAATAAATTCTTTAGCATTTCATAAGAGGGTCTACCATATTAAGAAATTATAGTAAATTGCATTACAATGTTAATTGTATTGCTTTTATAAGGAGGAAAACATACAAAAACTAACAAAATGGAACATGAAAGGCTAATCTGTTCCAAGTTACTTTCATAATGTATAAAATCTTTGTCTCCTATACTTTGCTTGTTTAGTTGTGTTTTTTGTTTTGTTTTGTTTGTTTTTAATATATTTTATTGATTTTTTTTAACAGAGAGAAAGGGAGAGAGATAGAGAGCTAGAAACGTCGATGAGAGAGAAACATCGACCAGCTGCCTCTTGCACACCCCCTACCAGGGATGTGCCCACAACCAAGGTACATGCCCTTGACCGGAATCAAACCTGGGACCTTTCAGTTCGCAGACCGACGCTCTACCACTGAGCCAAACTGGCTTCGGCTGCTTGTTTAGTTTTTATATAATATAAATTGTTAGAAAATTAATTAATGTGTACAATATTTTTGTCCATTACCAATGAACAACATAAGATACTGTGATGGATAGGCCTTTCTCTCTCTCTCTCTCTCTCTCTCTCTCTCTCTCTCTCTCTATATATATATATATATATATATATATATATATATATATATATAAAATATTAAATATGTTTTTATCGATTTCAAAGAGAGGAAGGGAGTGGGAGAGAGGGATAGGAACATCAATGATGACAGAGAATAATTGATCAGTTGCCACCTGCATGACCCCCTCTGGAGATCAAGCCTGCAACCTGGGCATGTGACCTAACCAGGAATTGAACTGTCATCACCTGGTTCATGGGCCAACAAACCCTGAGCCACACTGGCCGGGAAGGCTTCTATTTTTTGAAATGAGACAAAGTTAATTTTTTCTAGTTTCTAATCAAATAAACTATAAAATCCAGACAAGACATGTATCTAACAATATAGAGAATCAAAACCAAAAAAAGACAATTGTAATATAGTATATACCTCATTGGCAGACATATTCTTCACTTGTTCTGGTTTCAGTTCTGCAAAATATAAAAGGCAGCCACTTAAAAGACATATTAGAGCACATAAATATATAAATGCTTAGAAAAATATTATTTCTTAGGAGTTACTATAAAACATTCAATTTATTTGGATATTATAAAAAAACAAGTTTTACAAATTTGAGAGTAAACTTAAAAGAATTAAATTTGGGAGAGAAACCAAAATGGCGGTATAGGTCAACACCTAAACTGCTGCCTCGCACAACAATTTCAAAACTACAAAAGACAAAATGGACATCATCCAGAACCACAGGAAGGCTGGCTGAGTGGAAATTCTAGAAGGAAAGAAAAGAAGCACACTGAGACTCAGAGGAGCTGTAGGAGGCAGATGTACTGAGATGCGTGCGCAGAGAGGACTGGCACCTGAGTGTGCAGCTGGCTTTCTTAAGCGGGAGACAAAAGCTCCCGACTGTGCTGACCTTCAGTTTCAGGTGAGACTCTGGGACTTAGACTCATTTGGGGAGAAACTGGACTGTCTGGCAGTGGGCAGAACTCGAGGGCAGCTTTCCCTCAGAGGTGCTTGTAGGGATTACCACTGGACACTGAGACACAGGGGTCTATTAAGGCAGGGCTGATGGGAAACCAATGCTGTCTGCTCCGCTCTGAGACTCTGCCCCATCCAAGCTGAGCACAGAGGCTTTTGCAAGTGTTGTCTCATAAGCGTGTCTCCAGCACAGAAATTCTCCCAGCGTAGACACAGCTGATCCTCACAGCCAATTGGCCTGTAGGTCAATTCCTCCCAGTGATACCAACAACAATCAAAGCTTTACTACAACAAGACTGTGCACACAGCCCACAAAAGGGTACACCAAGCATGTCCACCTTAGGTAACTGGGAAGGCTGATCCACTGGGCACTATAGGACACCTAGCACACAAAGCCACTCTATCAACTCAGGGAAGCAGCCAAAATTCAGAGACAAAGAAACAGATCACAAATGAAAGAAATGAAGGAAAGCAAATGACTGGATATAGAGTTCCAAACCACATTTATTAGGTTTTTCAATAATTTTCTAGAAAAGCCTGATAAATTTAGCAAGACTTTCGAGGATATGAAAAAGGAGCAACTAGAAATTAAGCATACACTGTCTGAAATAAAAAACATTATATAGAGATCTAACAGTAGACTAGAGGATTGCAAGAATCAAGTCAAAGATTTGTAATACAAAGAAGCAAAAAATGCTCATCTGGAAAAGAAAAAAGAATCCAAAAATACGAAGACAGTTAAGGAGCCTCTGAGACAACTTAAAGCATGCCAACATCAGAATTATGGGGGTGCCAGAAAAAGAGAGAGAGCAAGATACTGAAAACCTATTTGAAGAAATAATGACCAAAAACCTCCCCATCTTGTGAAAGAAATAAGACTTACAAGTCCAGAAAACTCACAGAACCCCAAACAAAAGGAATCCAAAGAGGATCACACCAAGACACATCATAATTAAAATGCCAATAGCAAAAGACAAAGAATCTTGGAAGCAGCAAGAGAAAAACAGTTACCTACTATGGGGAATACCCATATGACTGTCAGCTGATTTCTCAATAGAAACTATGCAGGCCAGAAGGGAGTGGCAAGAAATATTCAAAGTGATGAATAGCAAGAACCTACAACCAAGATTACTCTACCCAGCATGGCTATCATTCAGAATTGAAGGGCAGATAAAGAGCTTCATAGATAAGAAAAAGCGAGAGTTCATCACCACCAAACTAGTATTATATGAAATGCTGAAAGGTATTCTTCAAGAAGAGGAAGAAGAAGAAAAAGGTAAAGATAAAAATTATGAACAAATACATATCTATCAACAAGTGAATCTAAAAATCAAGTAAATAAAAAAATCTGATGAACAGAATAAACTGGTGAATATAATAGAATCAGGGGCATAGAAAGGGAGTGGACTTACAATTCTCAGGGGGAAAAGGGGTGTGGGGGTGCAGGAAGAGATTGGACAAAAATCGTACACCTATGAATGAGGTCAGTGGGGCGGGGGCGGGTAAGGGCAGAGGGTAAGGTGGGAACCTGGTGTAGGGGAGCTATGGGGTAAAAAGAGGAACAATTGTAATAATCTGAACAATAAAGATTTATTAAATTTAAAAAAAAGAATTCAATTTGTTCTTTACAAAAGGCACTAGCTTTAAAAAAATCTAACAACTTTTGTCTGTTTCAGAAAATAACTAAAATATTTTAAAAACACAAATTATTTATACATTAGCTATTGTTTCTGAGTCCCTATCTGAACATAGTTTGCAGCAAGAAAGTTTGGCTAAAATACTTTACTTAGTATCACAAAATATATTCTCAAAGTTACATTTATTATTCTCCAAAGCAGCATGTCCCATGATCTATTTTATCATCATAACCAGTAAGTAATCTAAGTGCATACCTGCCTATGCTGGCCTTAGAAAAGTTACTCAGAACATCTATTTAAAGTGATAACCATAGTGAGTTTAATCTAATCCAAGTGATCAGTTGTGGTATTTCAGAATCAACAAATTATCCTGAATCAAAACATAGCAATACATGATACATTTTTCTGCAAGCCTTCAAAAGTTAACATGTAATGATAAAAGTATAAATAGTTACATGAATTCCCTTAGGCACATTAATTTCAAGTGATTTTAGAATACTGAAATGTAAAGCACCAAAAAAAGTTAAGAATATTTTCCCTTTAGCATTCTTTTTTGCTTGCTTGAAAAAGTTTTCTTTTGCCGAAACCGGTTTGGCTCAGCAGTAGAGCGTCGGTCTGCGGACTGAAGGGTCCCAGGTTCGATTCCGGTCAGGGGCATGTACATTGGTTGCGGCACATCCCCGTTAGGGGGGTGTGCAGGAGGCAGCTGGTCAATGTTTCTTTCTCATCGACGTTTCTAGCTCTCTATCTCTCTCCCTTTCTCTCTGTAAAAAATCAATAAAATATATTTTAAAAAAAAGAAAAAGTTTTCTTTTTCTTTGAGTTTTCTGCTTCTTAGCCACTATCAACAAGTGAAATCTATTGTCTAGAACAGGGGTCATGGTCCACTGACCCTTGGACTGTCTTTGATGGTCTGTGAGCTAAAAATAGTTTCACATTTTTGTTTTTGTGTGTGTGTTTGTTTGAAAAAAACAACAAAAAACACAAACAAGATATGCAATGTAGAGCATATATGACCCACAAACCTAAAATATTTACCATCTTCACAGAAAAATTTGCTGACCTTAAATCTAGAAAATACTTTGTTTAAAATTTTCCACTGATACAGCTTTACTCCTTTCTCACTAATAGAGACTTCTAAAACTTCTAAAATGGTCTCACGAAGAGGTATAAATGTTTCCAGCTCTTGTATACCTACCTCGGATAGGACCCAGAGCTGCATCTTTTGCCAAAGCTGTTAGATCACTTCCTGAGTATCCATCAGTCATTCTGAGAATGAGTAGAAAGAGCAAATTATTTTCATCTTTGCAGATTTAAATTCTCTATGTAAGAAGGTAAAACCAACTTTACTTTGTCTTTAAGCAGTCCGCTGTATGATTTAAGTGCACAGAAAGATCCACTTGCTAAAATCAAACAGAACAGTCTGCTGCTGGCTCCTTATTTATAATGCCTCATATTTGCATCATTACAACCAATGCTTTATATTAAGGCACACTATACCTCCAGGAGGCTCCATTAAATTGTAAACATGTCCCCTGGAAAGTAACATCTCTACAAGCCATTGCTGGCCAACTGAGACATAACCAGTCACTTCTCTAAAAGTTAGTGGTCTTTATCTTGACAAAGAGCACTGAGTTGATGTAATAAGGGCTAAAGGAGATTATGTTATTATTATTTTTTAGTATTTATTTATTTATTCGTAATTAAAATTCATGAATGTACTAGGTATCTCCTATATTCAGTTTCTATTAGAGTGTACCACTTTTATTTATGTTTATTTTTCAGCTTTTTAATTGAATTTATGGGGGTGACACTGGTTAATAAAATTATATAGATTTCAGTTGTATAATTCTATAATATATCACAAAGTAGATTTTTCAAAATACAGGACAAATAGGTTGAAGGAGGTGTGACAGAAGTCATTGGCAAAAATAGGCACATCGAATGGGATGCCACAGTGTAGAAAGAGTAGCCAAGAGATTATCAAAGGGAACTAAAGACTAGGTAGGCAAAGAGGAAAATAAAAGGGAAAGAGGAAAATAAAACAGGGAAAGAAAGCATTTACTTATTGTGTACTATGTTAAATAAGTACACAGATCAAACATTATTAGCACAATTCTTTATCAGAATGACAAAGAAGGATCTCAACTATTTCAAAGTAATGCATTTGTTCTTTTTTCATTCTTATCTAGGAACTCAATGTATACTAAAATTACTAGCTACTTACACACTTACTGAATATTATTTTATGATGTTTTTTCCAGTGATTAAAGTTCACAAATGCATCTCCTATATTCAGTTTCTACTAGTGTACCACTCAAAAAAAAAAAAAGGTTAAAGATGTAAAACTTAAAGAAAATTATTTGTAATGCAAAAGAAATTTATAAGAAAATGTATGTTGGTGTGATATGAGATATTTTACATTTTTAAAATTACTTTTTAATACCACTTATAAGTTTTAATAAGTTTATAAAAGGAATACAGTACCATCATAGATGTTTAGGTCATGTCTTGTATAGAATCTAGAAACTGAAATTTAGGTACTATACGTATAAGAATAAGAGATAAGAAAGAAGGTAAAGGAAGCAGAGGATGAAACACTACTCATTTTATTCCTGAGTTTACGTTAAACAAAACAGAAAAAGATTTCTTAAAAAAAAAACCAAAACGAAACTGTAAAACAGACCAAATCAAGTTACTCACCTAGCAAGTTGTGCTAGTTCTTTTTGGGTCAATGGGCTTCCTTGTTTACATAATAGATTTTTAAGTAAAAGTAGTCGTGTCTGAAAAGAAATGTTGAAGAATTATCAGTCCTAAGAATTAGCTTAATAAAATACCAGGAATTAGGTTCAAATCCTAATTCTCATTTAGGAACTGAATGATCTTACACAAATCACTCTACCTTTTAGAGCCTCACTCATTTCCTTTAAAACTACCTTTTCTTGACAGTTCCTGGGAGAGGTGAGGATACTTCAAATAAAGCACCAAGGACATAGCTATTATAACTATCAAGGATATTAAGGGTCTGAGCTAGACAATATAACCTATAAACAAAAACAAAACAGGTTTTATACAAGTATGAATTCATGAATCTCACCCATTGAAATTCAATGACTTAATAACTTAAGAGTTTTGCAACCATCACCATAATCCAGTTTAGAACATTATCATCACCCCAGAAAATTCTCTCATGCCTGTTTGCAGTTAATCCTCACTCTGACTCTTAGCCTTAGAAAATCCTGTATCTGCTTTATGTTTCCAGAATTTTCTGAACATCCTATATAATAAAAGGCTAATATGCAAATCGACCAAATGGTGGAATGACCAGTCACTCTGACACACACTGACCAACAGGGGGTAGATGCTCAACACAGGAGTTTCCACCTGGTGGTCAGTGCACTCCCACAAAGGGAGTGCTGCTTAGCTAGAAGCCAGGTTCGCTGGGAGCAGGCCTAAGCCAGCAGGCTACCATTTCCCAAGGAGTCCTGGGCTCTGAGAGGGTGCATGCCAGGCTGAGCCCTTCTACGCACGCCGCCCCCACCCCTGCCCCATGCACAAATGTTGTGCATTGGGCCTCTAGTCCTATATGATAAAAGGCTAATATGCTGCTATAAAATTCTTGCACATGTCTTCTTATAGATATATGTCTTAATTTATCTTGGGTAGATTTTTGGGTCTTATGATAAATTTATGTTTATCTTTTTAAGAAACTGCCAAACTGTTTTCCAAGTAGTTGCATCATGGATTGGAAGACTCAATACTGTCAAAGTGGTAGTTCTTGCATCTGCTTTAAAAAAAAAAAAAAATCACAGATACATACCTCCTCATTTGGCAAAGACACATATACCCGTTTGGTGAAACGCCTAAAAAAAGGATTCAAGCAATTCAGAAACAGAATTTTGAATTTCAAGGTACCTCAGTTTAAGTAGTAAATGACAAAAAAAAAAAAAAAAAAAAAGCTTTAAGTATAATGCTCAAGGCATGAGAAAGCATTTTAGTCATCAATGTAAAAAATTATTTTGAGTTACTCTTTTAAAACTTCCTAGTTAATATTTTAAATATATATTTTTATATGATTTCAGAGAGGAAGAGAGAAAAATCAATGATGAAAGAGTTATTGATTGGCTGCCTCCTGCATGCCTCACACTGGGGATTAAGCCCACAACCTGGGCATGTGCCCTTGACCAGTGTGGGGTGCGACTACAGTGTTTTGACAAGTTCTAGCCTTGGACTAATGAGAGGGCACAGTCCTCTCGTGGCCATGTGCAAGTCCCAGCTTGGAAGGCAGAGCCCTCCCCGCACAATTATAGCCAACAGCTGTACTTGTAAGCGTGAAACTATGGTATGAACATGTGGTCCCATGTGCCTAAGTGATATAGGCTGCAAGTAAACAAAGCTTCATCAGGTGCATGTAATTGAGTAGGATCAAAACTCACGAGAATGCTATAAACATCTTGACCATGCCCTTACTGATATCCTGCTGGCCCTGACTTCAAAAACTTTAGTTGGTAACAAGAGGCCAGAGGATGAATATAAGGTGGAAAAGACTAAATTTATTTTCAAATTGAGAGTGAAGGAAATAATATATGAGATGAACACATGACTAAACATATCTGTAATAAATGTGTTTTTCTACATAAATCTTCCTACCTGAGAATAGCGTCATCAAGCTCATGTGGTCTATTAGTTGCACCCATTACAAGTACTCTGTCATCTCCAACAGACTGTACCTATAAGCCAAAAAAAAATTTTTTTCAGCACTTTTAGAGAAAGTAATAACAAAGTAAAACAAAATAAAGATATCTGTATTTCTAATTTGGATCATTTAATAGGAAAATATATATATTAAAAATATCATAACCAATACTTACACCATCAAATTCTATTAGAAATTCAGTTTTTAGGCGTCTACTAGCATCGTGTTCTCCTTCTCTTCTTTCACACAAAAGGCTATCAACTTCATCTAGAGGAAAAAAGACTTGAATTAAAAGCCAACCTATATAAGTGATTGAGATTAATCTAGCTTACTACTTATTAATACAGTAGGTCCTGTTCAATTTATTACATAGTCTTTAACATTGTTTTTCTTGAAAACATTTTCCTTTTAAATAAGCTTTCCTATAATACCTTCTATATATGGAGAGGGAAATTTCACAAAGGTTCAACTAACTTAGTAAACATGTTCTTTTTTAAAATATATTTTATTGATTTTTTACAGAGAGGAAGAGAGAGGGATAGGGAGTTAGAAACATCGATGAGAGAGAAACATTGACCAGCTGCCTCCTGCACACCCCACACTGGGGATATGCCCCCAACCAATGTACATGCCCTTGACCGGAATCGAACCTGGGACCTTTCAGTTCGCAGACCGACCCTCTATCCACCGGTTTTGGCAAACATGTTCTTACCTATAAAAATTATTGAAGGTTGAAGTTCTCGAGCCACAGCAAAAAGAGCTCTCACCAACTTTTCTCCTTCTCCCACCTAAAAGAAGGCATTACACATGATCACATTCATAAAATGTAACATTAACATAGTAACTTAAAAATTGAAAATACTGGAAAAAATACTCACATATTTTGAGGTTAAACTTGCAGCACTTATATTAAAGAAGGTCGCATTAGATTCTGCAGCTACAGCTTTAGCCTTTAAAAGTCACAAGGGCAAATATTATATTAGTTCCATAACTTGCTGTAAAATTATAAATACATATGATCAACTTAAGAAAAGAATATCTAAAAATATAAGGCATGACACAGTCCCGAGTATATGTTAATGTGTTCTCTTCTTAGCAATGAGCAAAAAAATCTATGTGCTTCCTTCCACTCCCTCTTTTCCTAAGGGAGAATAGACAGGGAGAGAGAAAAAAGAAGAAGAAAAAGAAAAGAAAAAAGAAAAAGGGTGTTATATCTTCCTAGTTATAGAAAGATAACTACAGAAAGATAAATAGCTAAGAAAAGTTACTTTTCCTTATTTACTTTTTGCCTCTAGAACATCTAGTTATGCTGGAGAAAAGTATCCAGATCCTAATAACTTTCGACAAAAGGATATTACAGAAAAAATGTGTTGTGTGTCAATTAAACTTCAATTTAAAAATAGAAAAAAAGTCTATATCATGCTGATTATTTAAATAAAGCAGTTAAGATAAAAAAAAAAATTGCCCAAGGTGGTTTGGCTCAATGGATAGAGCATCTGCCTGCAAACTGAAGGGTCCCAGGTTCGATTCGGGCCAAGGGCACATGCCCGGTTTGCGGGCTCGATCCTCAGGAAGAGGCGTGCAGGAGGTAGCCAATCAATGATTCTCACTCATCATTGATGTTTCTCTCTCTCTCTCCCACCCCCCTCTCTCTTCCCCCCCCTCCCTTTCTCTCTAAAATCAATAAAATATATATATTTTAAAATCAAGGATTAGGAAGATGCTCAATATAGTAAGCTCTTCTAAGGTAAAAATGTTATTTAAATTGGGAAAATAATAAAAATTACACTGTTAAATTTAATTTGCCCAAACATATTATTGCAAATAATATGTATGGTTTTCCATCTATTTTGTTATTGAAAACTAGTTTAAAAATTTAAGAAAAGTATATTTTAACAAAAAGCAAGTTATAACTAGCCGGTTTGGCTCACTGGATAGAGAGTTGGCTTGCAGACTGAAGGGTCCTGGGTTTGATTCCGGCCAAGGACACATGCTTGAGTTTCAGGCTTGATCCCGTGAGGGTGTGCAGGAGGCAGCCAATCAATGATTCCCTCTCATCATTGATGTTCCTCTCTCTCTCCCTCTCCCTTCTTCTCTGAAATCAATAAAAATATATTTTTTAAAAAAGCAAGTCATAAATAGTAGACTTAGAGATGACATCTATAATACTTTCAACAATAAAGATACATTTTAAAAATTCAGGGACTATGTAAAATTGTTATTTTTAATTATTAATTATTTAATAATTTAATTAAAAATTATTAATATCTTAATAGAACATTCAAAATCAAAAAGAATTCTTACCAGCATTGTTTTCCCATTTCCAGGTGGACCAAAGAGTAGCAATCCTCTGGCAGGAGTTCTAAGCCCTGTGAACAACTTAAACATATACACACAGTTATGATTCTGAAGATATTTTTTCCAGACACTTTAAGAATTATTTGTCATCTAAAAAGAATAATTTTCAGTAGCATCCTCCAAAACAGAGCTGCCCAGAGCTCTAGGGAGAACACAATAAACTAGTATAATTATTAAAAACAGAAGAAAACAAAAAACTAAATCCTCATGATCAAAACGAAAACAGACTTGTTGAACAAGCCATATTATTAAACATAGGTATGCTTCTCTACTTCTTTTACAAATCTCACCAAAATAATAGTAAATGAGTAAAAAGATAAAAATCTTCAAAAGGAAAAGAATACAAAAGGAGACCACAGAGGACACAATAAATTTTAGTAGATGGAAAATTGATAAAGTGTGTTAAGTTATTAAGCAGAGCTGAGGGAGCTAAAACCTAAGTGCCTGCTTGTGAAGGGATAGCTAGATACAAGGAGCAAACTGATATGAATAAAAACCCTGGAAAAGCTCAGGGAAGTGAAGGCATCAGATACCAGAGAAAGCACCAGTAAGGTAGGCAGCCCAAAACAGAGAAACTGATTAAAAATTTGTATGAAGAATTGAAAATGTGTTCCTGTAAACCTCTCCCTAGCCCCACCAACAGCACTTAGGCAAGTATGCCTCTTCCACAACCAAAGAAGATAGAAGTTTTATTCTAGAGAAATTAAACCAGAGTCTCCAAACCCAGGGACATCAGGATTGGCAAGAGTCAATGGTATGGCCGAAACCGGTTTGGCTCAATGGATAGAGCGTCGGCTTGTGGACTGAAAGGTCCCGGGTTCGATTCCGGTCAAGGGCATGTACCTTGGTTGCGGGCATATCCCCAGTAGGGGGTGTGCAAGAGGCAGCTGATCGATGACTCTCTCTCGTCGATGTTTCTAACTCTCTATCTCTCTCCCTTCCTCTCTGTACAAAATCAATAAAATGTATTTAAAAAAAAAAAAAAAAAAAAAAAGAGTCAATGGTATGAACTCTCCCACCGCCAAAAAAAGTTTTTATTTATGAGAAAGTGAGAGTGAGAGTGAGAGAGAGAGAGAGAGAGAGAGAGAGAGAGAGAGAGAGAAACATTGATGATACAGAAACACTGTCAGATGACTCCTATACACCCCCTACTGGGGATCCAGCTGTCAACTGGGAAATGTGCCCTGACCAGGAATCGAACCGGCAACCTCTTTGTGCATGGACTGATGCTCAACCAGTTTGAGCCATCTCAGCCGGGCAAGGTGTTGAACCATTTGAAGTGGGTGATACTCAACTTATTTTTAAAATTATATATATTTTTAGAGGTTTTAGGCTTACAGAAAAGTACAGAGTTGCCATATAACTCTTAAACTCCCATTTCTCCCATTATTAACATCTTATATTAGTGTGGTACATAAACCAATACTGATACATTATTATTAACTAAAGTCTATAATTTACATTATGGTTCACTATTTCTATTGTGCAGTCCACTATTACAGTATCATACATCATCATTTCCCTTCCTAAAAATATCTACTGTGACATGAATTAATCACTTTAGCATAGCTCAAATATTTCTTTACTGCTACTACAGATTCAGTAATAGATGATGTTACAGAAAAATAATAATATATAATCCTTACCTCAGGCCTCAGAGAAGGAAGAATGACAATTTCTTGTAATGCTTGTTTTGCTAATTCTTGACCAGCTATATCGTCAAATTTAACAGCTATTCCACTAAGAAACAAAATTTCAATTATCTCCACAATAGAAATATGCTTCAGTTATTATAAAATACAGTTTATGGTCTATGAAACATGGTTATTTTTCATGTTAACAATGATTTTCTACATGTATAATAATTAAAAACCATTAAAAGAATTAAATATGTAAATTAGACAAAGTATTTAACTATTTCACTCATGATACATTTTATAAATAAAATTAAAAATTAGAAACTGTAAAGTAAAACACTTTAGATGGCAAAACTTACTTGTCCACAATTTCATTCATTATAAGGTTAGCGAGGTTACTGTCCACGTTCCTAAAATTCTTCAAGTCTTTCTTTTTACGAGCAGCAGTTGTAGGGGTTGAAGGTTTATTTGTTCGATTTGTTTTTGGTGTGCTCTTAAAGGACACAAATTTTAACATGAGAATACAACATAACATTTACACTTTTCAGAAGTGAGTTAACTTAAAGTTCACAGAGGTTCAAAAATAGGAAAAAGAACATAAAATGTTTTTTAAAATGTATATTTTTTAAATTGTATTCACTAAAGAAGTACACTTAGCATGCAGTGGGTTAATAGAGGATTTTATCCAGAGATTTAGTTATTAAAAGGTAAAAAGGCTCTATGACAATGCAATCATGTAATTTTGATCCTTGTTAGAACTGTATGTTTAATGTTACAAAACATTTACATAGGTTTAAATAATTAAAATAATAACAAGTTTAAAATGAACTACATAGCATTATATAAAACTGGATAAGCAAACTTACTACAAATAAAGCCTAATTAGGATCAAAGGAGGTAAAATAAGATATGTTTTTTAACAGCAAGTCGCCCTGACTTTTGTTAAAAAGAAAAATTATATTCAATTTTATGGAAACTTACCAATCCTTTAAGGTATTATAAAGTACTTGTAATAAAATTTTCTATTTGCAATTCTATATCGAAATACCTTATGAGTGGCAGCTGCAGGACCAGGGCCTTGTCTCACTCCAGAAACCATGGGTAAACCACTGCAACTGGGTGCTCTGTGGTGGCCTGAGAGACCTGTGGATCCAGCTTTTATAACTGTCTTTGAACGAGGCAGCGAATTACTAGGGTGTGCTAAGGGGTCTTTTCTTTTTGGAACTGCTCCACTTTCTATTAAAGAAATAGTAAAATCGCTGTGGTTAGAAGATTGTGGTTTAACATTATAAAAGTAATAATAAAAGTAGCTCAGTTGGTTAAAGCATAATACCCATATGCCAAGATTGGGGGTTCCATCCCTGGTAAGGGCACAAAAAACAATCAAGCAATGGGCCCAGCTGAGAGGTCACAGTTTGATTCCCAGTCAAACCACATATGCTCAGGTTGTGGGCTTGATCTCCAGAGTGAGGCCAGCAGGAGGCAGCCAATCAATGATTTTCTCTCATCATTAATGTTTCCATCTCTCTCCCTCTCCAAAATCAATAAAAAAAAAATTTATTTCAGAGAGGGCAAAAATATTTTTAAAAAATCAACCAGCCCTAGCTGGTTTGGCTCAGCGGATAGAGTCAACCTGCGGACTGAGGGTCCCAGGTTGGATTCGGACAAGGGCACATGCCCAGGTTGTGGGCTTGATTTCTAATAGGCGGCGTTCAAGAGGCAGCCAATCAATGATTCTCTATCATCATTGATGTTTTTCTCTCTCTCCCTTCCTCTCTAAAATCTCTGTCTCTCTCTCTCTCTCTCTCTCTCTCACTCTCCACACACACACACACACACACACACACACACACACACACCTGTCTTTCCACCTTCCCAGGCTGCCCAGAGGCCTACAAGCATCGCGTCCCACCCCGCTCCGCCCTGCTCCCCCCCCCCCCAGGCAGCTCTGTGCCCACATATGCAAATTAACCCATAATCTTTGTTGGGTTAATTTGCATACTCACTCCTGGTTGGCTGGTGGGCATCACGAAGGTACAGTCATCTTACTCTTTTATTAGCTAGATACATACACACACACACACACACACACACACACACTTAAAAAGAAATAAATAAAAGTTTTGCATGGCAGAAAAATATAAGGGAATTGCGCACGTGGAAAGAAGTGGAAGAGAATCTAGACAACAACGGGAATGCATACAAGCTTTTCAAGGCTAGGAAATTATTGCAGTTTATCCTGATAGGATTATTAGGATCTCAAATCTGTACTTTGGAAGCTTATTTATTTATATGTGGTGTATTCTTACATTTCTTTCTTTTCAAAAAGTTCCTTATGAAAATGTCAGCATTTCACAGTAGTGCTAAGAGAAACAGATAAAATTATTTACCTCTATACTTAAAATGTTATTTTAAGACAGGTACAGGAAGAAATGAGAAGAGAAATATAGCTACTGATGCAGGGCTCTGAACTGAACTGGAAACCAAACCTAAATGAGAAATCTAAGGGATCACTGAAGCCACAGGGAAAGATTTCATTAATGACCAACTATCTCTCTTATCTATAGAAATCCACTTACACTAACTCTTCTCTATTAAAATCTTGAAAATTTTGTATTATGTATGAATAAAGAAGGCAATGGTTTTATAGTCTGGACTAAGGGTGTTTCCTCTTTTTTATTTACTGTAAATTTAAACAAAGCAATATTAATTTCAATAAAATTTAAGCTCTGGACATGAAACTATTGTTGAAGAAGTCACCAATAAAACTGACCAAAATGTCAGAGAACGTAGGAAATGAAGGTTCTTCCCACCAAAACAAAATTTAGAAAGTATTTAATGTTCTGTAAGAGTTCACACCTGAAAGTTCATGAAAAATAAATAACAGTACTCGAATGTTTCTCACTTTGTGAATTCAGCTTCAATTTTTTCTAAGAGGTATTATGATAAAACATTCATGTATAGCATACATGAAAACTGATATGTGAAAATTGATATATAAGAAAAATAAAAATTTCTTTCTTTAAAAAAATATATATTTTATTGATTTTTTACAGAGAGGAAGACAGAGGGACAGAGAGTCAGAAACATCGATGAGAGAGAATCATCGATCAACTGCCTCCTGCACACCCCCCACTGAGGATGTGCCCATAACCAAGGTACATGCCCTTGACCGGAATCGAACCCGGGACCTTTCAGTCCGCAGGCCGACACTCTATTCACTGAGCCAAACCGGTTTTGGCAAAAAATTTCTTTTAAAAAAACCACCTCTTGATACACTTCACACAAAAGACATTTCCAAATAGGTCAACCAGCCTCATCCAGGCCCCACCCAAGGCACTCACAGATCAACACCCCAGTGCTATGAGAAAATGCTAAGTAACTGATTTACTATCTGAAAAGGGATTTACTATCGGGAAAAGGGAGGGAGGAAGAGACTGAACATAAACTACACCTATGGATGAGGACAATGGGGGATGGGGAGGGGGCGGAGAGTGGGGTGGGAACCTGGTGGAGGGGGGAAGAAATGAGGAACCTTTGTAATAATATGAACAATAAAGATTGATTTAAAAAAATAAAAAAATAAATAATAAATAAATAAATAAATAAAAAACCCACCTCTTCATAAAATCCTGGTTTAGCTACCTAAGAAAAAATCCCCACAAAAGTTAAAAATCCAATAGAAACAAAATGATATTTTAAACTTAGAAAAATGAATCTTTGCATTTTATAATTTCAAAAATTAGAAGTTGCAAAAAAGCATGTTAAGAATGGTAATATCTTGCCAAAACCGGTTTGACTCAGTGGATAGAGCGTCGGCCTGCAGACTGAAGGGTCCCAGGTTTGACTTCAGTCAGGGGCATGTACCTTGGTTACAGGCACATACATCCCCAGTAGGGGATGGTGGGAGGCAGCTGATCGGTGTTTCTCTCTCATTGATGTTTCTAACTCTCTATCCCTCTCCCTTCCTCTTTGTAAAAAATCAATAAAATATATTTTTTTTAAAAGAAAGAATAAAGGAAAATTAGGAGAAGTTAATTGTGGTAACTAAATGCCTAGCAACTTGTTTTTGAGAAAATAAGATGTGTTTTCTCTTAAATAATTAAGAATTTCCGCCGAGACCGGTTTGGCTCAATGGATAGAGAGTCTGCTTGGGGACTGAAGGGTCCCGGGTTCGATTCCGGTCGGGGGCATGTACCTTGGTTGCGGGCATATCCCCAGTGGGGGGTGTGCAAGAGGCAGCTGATCGATGACTCTCTCTCATCGATGTTTCTAACTCTCTATCTCTCTCCCTTCCTCTCTGTACAAAATCAATAAAATATATTAAAAAAAAAGAAAGAATTTCCTAATTAATTTGAAAGTAAATAATAATAATAAAAAAAGAATAGTAATATCTTATTTGTTATATGTTTATACACTAAGACTAATAGGAATACTGTATTTTCAACATAGCCCTGTGCAAACAAAAAACAATCAAAACTACCATTATAAAATCAAATCAACATTATCAGGTTAAGTGGGACTTTACTTTGCATGCAAACTTCATTATTTTACACGTTAGTTAACCTAAACCCACCTGACGGGAGCTGTCCGTTGCGGCATGTCAAGTTAGTACTATCATTATAGACGTCTTGTAATTTGGAAAATTGCAAAACTGGTTGCAGCTTCTCTATGCAACAGAGGGGGGTAAGAAAGAACAAAATAAACAAAAATACAAAATACATAATAAACATAATGATATGAGTAAAATGAAAAATGAGTTAAGTTGTTACAAGATTGTTGCATGATGAAGGGTTTTACGTTTTTATAAAATTTTCCTAAAAATATAATTAGTAAAAACTCAGACGTTAAAATAGCAGCAAGAATTAACAAATGGATGGCTATGTTAAAAATACACCTTATTCAGGTTTGGTAACCAGAGGCAGTTCCACATCACTATTATCACCAGCAAATATTTTCTGAAAATCTAGTATGTCCAAGTCATTGGGTAGAAAGAGCAGTATCGAGATAAATAAATATGGTTTATAGCATCCATATACTTATTAAATATAATTGGCAACTTACAACACAATTAAAAAAAAGATTGTGTAGCATAAAAGAAAGAAAACATTAAACCGGCTCTACAAAAAAAGTGGGCTGTGAATTGGCTAGGATTTGAAAAGATAAAAAAGAAAAGACATTTCAGGAAAGAATGGTACTTAAAATTGCACAGAAGGAAACTACCTGGAGTGTCTAAAAAATGCCATATTCAACTGCTTTAATATATGTCAAGCAAAAGATAAAGGTAATAAAACAGAATGGCTAAAACACACTTCAGAACTATGTGTACAATTCCTTACCATTTCTTTGTGCACACTTGTGTCAGTAGTCCCCCTCTATCTGCAGGGAATACATTCCAAGACCCCAGTGGATCCCTGAAAGCATGGATAGTACCGAACCCTACATATACTATGGTTTTTCCTACACAAACACACCTATAATTAAGTTTAATTTATAAATTAGGCACAGTAACAGATTAGCAGCAATAACTAACAAAATAGAACAATTATAAGATACTGTAATAAGTTACATGAATGTGGTCTTTCTCTAATAACTGATCTGATCACTGAGACGGCTATTGAGTGACTAACAGGCGAGTAGCGAATGCAGAGCGGATATGCTGGACAAAGGGATGATTTACAAAGGGACAGAGTAAGAAGACTTGAGATTTCATCGTGCTACTCAGAACAGCATGTAATTTAATTATACACTGTTTCTTTCTGGAATTTTCCATTTAATACTTTTGGACTGCAGTTGACTGAAACTACAGAAAACAAAGCCAAAGGGGAGAAAGGATACAGAGATCCCTAACAGATTTGGCTCAGTCCCTCAGACGGAAGGTCCCAGGTTCCATTCTGATCAAGGGCATGTGCCTTGGTTGCGGGCTCAATCCCCAGTAGGGGGCGTACAGGTGGCAGCTGATAGATATTTTTCTCTCATCGATGTTTCTAGCTCTCTATCCCTCTCCCTTCCTCTCTATAAAATCAATAAAAAGGATGCAGAGAAACTGATGACAGCAGCTGCCACTGGGGAAGGGAAAGGAGTGGTTGGGGCATAGTACTGGATGATTGATTTTTACACTTAAACTTGTAAAACTTTGTGGCATGTGCTTATATCACCTATTTTAAAAATTAACCAAAAATATAAAAGGATTTAATTCTATCCCTACTTCAAATAACAACCAATTTTCTCTCATGATCTAGAGCTCTAGACCTACCTAGCACCTGAAGCTCAAGAGGGTAACAGTTTGAAATTCCTTGCCACTCTACATCATTGCTGCACGCCTTTTCCCCATCCAAGTCAATCAATACCGCTAGCTGACAAACACCCTGCTCCACAGCATGAACTTGCTTTAGCTTCAGTTTTCTGACAGTCTCAAGGATTAAATAAAATCCTATGTAATAAAGGCCTAATATGCTAAGTGTCCGGTCAACTGGTCAGCCACTCAACCAATCAAAGTGTAATATGCTAATGATATGCTAAGGCCACTCAACCACTGCTATGACATGCACTGACCACCAGGGGGCAGATGCTCCAATCAATAGGTTAGCTTGCTGCTGTGGTCCAGCTGATCAGGACTGAGCGAGATGGGCTGGACACGCCCTGGAGCCCTTCCACGATGCCTCTCCAGCCCCGATCCTGCACAAATGGGGTCCCTTGGTCTGGCCTGCACCCTCTTGCCATCTGGCTAAGGGACCCCCCCCCCCCCCCCCGCATCCCCCAATCCCCCCTGTGCACAAATTTCAAGCACTGGGCCTCTAGTATATACATAAAGTACCTACCCTATTCTTCAGCCACAATAGGGGCTCAATTTTTACATTAATATGGTTGAAACATTCCAAGTTATCATAACTGATTATTTTCTTCAATACTAGTTAAGAAATACATGCAAAAATATATTACATATATACTAACTCTCTTAAACTTCCATTTCTACGGTCAGAGAAGCATGCGTCATGCTTGGTTTATGGTACATCACATGTGCCTCCTGGACAGGTTAAAAAGCAGCCACCCTTTTGCACAAAACACAAAGTACTGCACAGCTTTTGTATCCTAGAACCGACTGATACAATATACCTTGGAGCTGGAGGTTTTTTTTGTTCTCGTTAGTTAACAGGTAGGTCATCTGATTTTTCTCAATGATAATACTGTTCAAATCACCATACTGAGAAAGAACCTTTTGTGTTGGCAAAGATATAAATTAGAGCCTGGCCAGTATGGCTCACCAGTTGAGGGTCAACCCAGGAACCAAGAGGTCACAGGTTTGATTTCCGGTCAGGGCACATGCCCAGGTGGTGGGCTCAGTCCCCAGTAGCAGGGTGTGCAGGAGGCAGCCAACTGATGATATTTCATTCTCATCAATGTTTCTATCACTCTATTCCTCTCCACTCCTCTCTCTAAAAGTCAATTTAAAAAATGATACAAATTAGAAAAAAACATTGATTTGTAAATGTCTTCTTTATTAACACTCTCTTCAATGAAATGTAATGAAAGTTCACATAAACATTCATTATACAGTAAAAGTAATCAGAAATTAAATCCTTAGCTTTGATAACAATTAGGAATAAAAACCATAGAACTTTTTTTTCTTTTTTTTTTTAATGTGTAGAGTTTAGTTTTATTTTTTATTTTATTATTTGTTATTCCTCACCGGGGATATTTTTTCATTAGTTTTCAGGGAGAGGGAGAGAGAGAGGAAAAGACAGAGAGAAACATTGATGTGAGAGAAACATATCAATTGGTTGCCTCCTGCCTGAGCCCCAACCAGGGTCCAGTCCAGAGAAGAGCCTGCAACCAAGCTATGTACCTTTGACTAGAATCAAATCTGAGACCCTTGGTCTGCAGCTGATGCTCTATCCACTGAGCCAAACTGGCATGGAAAAACACACATACCTAGTAGCAGTACACTGCTAATGTGAATCTGTTCGTATTCATTTTTGTTCAAGAATATAAACTTAATTTAATGCTTCTTTTTAGAATGACTAAACATTGTACAATCAATAATTTAAAATACAACAGTCATCTTGCTTCTTAATCCCTTCACTTGCAAACCACATACAATCATCTACTTAAAAGAAAAATTTGCCCTGGCCGGTGTGGCTTAGTTGGTTGATTTCCAGTCAGGGCACATGTCTAGACTGTGTGGGATGTATAGAAGGCAGCCGATCTATGATTCTCTCTCATCATTGATGTTTCTATTTCTCTCTCTCAATCTCTAAAATCAATTTAAAAAATATGTACTTTTAAAAGCTTTATCTTAAGTCTTTGAGAGTCATATGATCTTTGTATCAACTATTTAACTTAGTCACTGTAGCATGAAAGCAGCCAGACAGTATATAAAGAAATGAGAGTAGCTGTGTACCAATTCATAAAAATGGGCAGTGAACTGGGATTAGCTCATGGGTTGTAGTTTACAAGCCTTTGGTATAGATAAATAAAGACTGACTATGGGTTGATATTTATTAAAACTAAGTGATGGATAATTATCATTATACTCTTCTATTTTGCATGTTAGAACTTTTCTATAAGAAAAAAAAGCCTAGATCACATTATCAAGATCAATGATCTATTTTCATCTACATTAAAAGTTTCAATGAATACATATTTCATATACAATTCATTCCAATTATAAAATTCATTGATACCTAGAAGTTGTAAACGGTCCTTGGCCATAACCAAATTAGTCATCATTTTAGCTTGAAGGCGTCTAGCTCTTTCATACTGTTCACCTGAAAGAAAAAAACAACAAAACAATTAAAATGCCTATGTTTCCTTACTCATATTGCTTTAAGATAAAATATTAGCCCAACTAATCTCATGGGGAGTCATAGTCTTTATAAAAAAATTAAGAAAAGCCTGGCCAGTGTGGCTCAGTGTTTGAGCATCCACCCATGAACCAAGAGGTCACTGTTTCCATTCCCAGTCAGGGCACAGGCCTGGGTTTAGGGCTCAATCCCCTGTGGGGGTGTGGAGGAGAAAGAAACATTGGTGATGTTTTTCTCTCATTGACGTTTTTTTATTTTATTTTTTATTGTTTAAAGTATTATATATAGTAGTACATATATCTCCTTCCCCGCCCCATTGACCTTCCCCCAGCCACCCCTACCCCTGTCGCATGCCCTCACACCACCGCCCCGTGTCTTGTGTCCATTGGTGTGCTTATATGCATGCATACAAGTCCTTTGGTTGATCTCTTTTCCCCCTCCCCAACACTCCCCAGTCTTCCTGCTGTGATTTGAGTCTGTTTGGTGCTTTACTGCCTCTGTATCTCTCTCTCATTGATATTTCTATCTCTCTCTCTCCCTTTCTTTCTCTCTGAAAATCAATAAACACACACACACACACACACACACACACACATTATTGATTTCAAAGAAGGAAGGGAGAGGGAGACAGAAACATCAATGATGAGAGAGATTCATTGATTGGCTGCCTCCTGCATGCCCCCTACTGGGGATTAAGCCTGCAACCCAGATATGTGCCCTGGACAAGAATCTAATCCAGGACCCTTCAGTCTGTAGGCTGATACTCTATCCACTGAGCCAAACCAGCTAGGACTGAAATACCATTCTTATAACCAAATCATTTTCTTCAAACTCTTCTATGCAACTGATGAAGAACAGCAAATATATTTTGTATATAATTCATTGTCCCGCTCATAAACTTATGAGAGTCTCAAATGCCCAACCACCTGTATTTACTTGTTGTATTCTGCTCTCTTTTATACAGAAGAACAATAGCTAGAGAAGTAATCAAAATAAAAAGGGACAGAAAAACAACATCGCAAATATAGGATACATTGTAATTATTAGAAGTTAGGTGATATAAGTATTAGCCAGCGACACAATGAACATCCACTGGGTGGACTGATCGATAAGACTAAGATTCTTAGCCTACATGATTTGCTTCTGATTTTATTTTAGTTATGGTAAGTAGAAGAACTTTACTTATTTAATAGAGGTACCCATGTATTATACAATAGTCACAGTATAGTATTTAAGAATTCAGGCTCTGAAGTCAGATCGCCTAGATTCAAATCCTGACCCCACCACTTGATAGCTATGAGGCCTTAAGCAAGTTACTTCTTTGTACTTAAAATTATTCATCTGAAAAATAATGGTAACAGCCAGCAGCCTCAGAGTGTAGGGTTATGGTGAAAATGAAGAGATCCTACATATAAAGCATGTTCAATGATGCTTAGGCACACATTAAATATGCAATAAATGTTATCTATAAATTAAAAGATAATATTAGACTCCAATTTTTTTATTTTAGATGGTAGGAAAGTAAAGATAAGAAATAACTGGGTTTTAAAAAGGTAAGTGTGAATCAAAGTAAAACATTTATAGTGCATATTCTGACATGCAGTCAAGCAATAATCACAAGTGCAAAGGGGAGTCTGTAGATTGAACACTTCCCCGTGCCTCAACAATGAGGAAAAGTTTCAAAAATCTAACTATAGGTTGATATTTTGGGTGGGAAGAAAGATATCATACCTGGAGACAGGTTAGGATTAAAGACACCTAAGTATATTATGTCAACTTTATTTTAATAAAAAGAAAAAAGAAACACGTGTATACATGCACACAACATCCAGGTATAATTATAGTCAACCCTTTTCTTAATGTGGCAAAAGTGAAACAGTTATAGTGAAAATTGGTACAAAAATAATATGGCTAACATAAGGCTAAAGCATCACTAACAGTGGTCCAAGGACACAAGTTATACATTGTTTTTTGCCTGATTATCAACAAGTTTGAGCATTTCTGGTTATAACTTTATTTCTGCATAGGTAAAAACACATGAACTGTAAGTCTACAAACATTAACAATTAAATTTTCTAAGACATTTAAATACTTCTATAAGACAAATGAATCTAAAATCAAGGCAATCATGAATATAATATGGATGGCTCCTAAACAAATGTAAATATAACCTTACCTTGTCCTATAACTACGACAGCTATTCCTTTTTCTAGTTCTTCAATACCTTTCTTATACCATTCCACAGCTTGCTCCTTTTGTCCTGCTTTAAAAGAGAAATAATTATTTGTATATATCACAAGTATAAAGAATACACATCTCCCAAAGCATGCTGTTATCAGGTATAGATGAAAAAGAGGCTTGTGATAAAATAAATTTGAAAACTATTACTATATGACTTCTTAGTATCTTTAGCATCTTAACATATATGTGAATCTCCAAGAGAGGGACATAGACTTCAATGAAGGAAGTCTTATAACGAAAGGAGGCCAATGTAAATGACCTGAGTTTAATCTCCCCCACTTTCATCTTTAAAAAATAATTTTTTAAAATTGATTTCAGAGAGGAAAGGAGAGAGATAGAGATAAAAACATGAATGATGAGAGAGAATCATCAATCGGCTGCCCACTGGACATCCCCTACTGGGGGAGATCAAGCCACAAACTCAGGCATGTGCCCTGATCTGGAATCGAACCATGACCTCCTGGTTCAGAGGTCAAAGCAACCTTCTGATGCAGAGGATGACACTAAACCGACTGAGCCACACCAGTCAGCGCTCCATTGTTTGAGATCAAATTTGCTATACAGAGACCTAATTTATTCTTTTTGACTTCTGTATAGTATCCTATATCATCCTATAATTTATTCAACAACCTAAATAAAAGATACATAGGTTGTTTCCAGTGTTTCAACATCTCAAATAAGGCTGCAATAAATGTGCCTGTCCCCTTATGCGTATGTGCCAGTTTCTCCAGGGTATATACTTAAGAAGTAGAACTGATGGACCAGAGCGCATCATTTATTCTCTATTCACAAGAAACCTACTGCTTTTGAGTGCTTGTAGCAATTTATATTTTTTTATAAATATGTTTTATTGATTTTTTACAGAGAGGAAAGGAGAGGGATAGAGAGCTAGAAACATCGATGAGAGAGAATCATTGACCAGCCGCCTCCTGCACACCTTCACTGGGGTTGTGCCCGCAACCAATGTACATGCCCTTGACCGGAATCGAACCTGGGACCTTTCAGTCCGCAGACCGACGCTCTATCCACTGAGCCAAACCGATTTCAGCCCAATTTATACTTTTAATAGCAGTGTATGATAGTTCTCATTGGTTACATAATAAAATGTTCTGTTTTAGTGTATTACCATAGGCAAATGAAGGGACAAATTAATTCACAGCTCAGAAATTATTCAATTACCTAATATTCTTTGGTAGCAGGTAGTTGATTTACTGCATTATTTAAGTCTCATAAGTCAGCACAATATAAAATACATATAGATATTCCTTACCTAAAAGTAGAAGACTGCCGAAACCGGTTTGGCTCAGTGGATAGAGCCTTGGCCTGCGGACTGAAAGGTCCCAGGTTCGGTTCCGGTCAAGGGCATGTACCTTGGTTGCGGGCACATCCCCAGTGGGGGGTGTGCAAGAGGCAGCTGGTTGATGTTTCTCTCTCATCAACGTTTCTAACTCTCTATCCCTCTCAATTCCTCTCTGTGTAAAATCAATAAAATATATTTTTTAAAAATTGACTGAAAATCAAATTTAAAATAATAATAATTAATAAAGTAGAAGACTAAAGGAGAAAGGACAGACATATAGGTTAATTGAACAGAAGAGAATGTCTGACCTACACATATATTATTGGCTGGCTCTGACAAAGACAATTATGTAATTCAAAGGAGAAAGAACAGCCTTCTCAAAAAATGTTCGGCCCTGTGGCTAAGTTTGCTGAGTGTAAAAACCAAAAGATTGCCAGTTTGATTCCCAGTCAGTGCACATGCCTGGATTGCATGGCAGGGGATATGCAGGAGACAGCCAACTGATGTTTCATTCTCACATTGATGTTTCTCTTTTTCTCTCTCTTTCCCTCTCCTTCCATCTCCCTTCAAGTGCCGAAACCAGTTTGGTTCAGTGTATAGAGCCTCAGCCTGTGGACTGAAGGGTCCCAGGTTCGATTCCGGTCAAGGGCATGTACTTTGGTTGCGGGAACATCCCCAGTGGGGGTGTACAAGAGGCAGCGGATCAATGATTCTCTCTCATCGATGTTTCTAACTCTCTATCCCTCTCTTTTCCTCTCTGTAAAAAATCAATAAAATATATTTACTTACACACACACACACACACATACATAACCCATTAAAAAAATAGTAGTCAAGCCCTAACTGGTTTGGCTCAATGGATAGAGCATCGGCCTGTGAACTAAGGGATCCCAGGTTCTATTCAAGCCAAGGGCATGTACCCAGGTTGTGGGCTTGGTCGCCAGTGAGGGGTGTGCAGGAGGCAGCCAAGCAATGATTCTTTCTTATCACTGATGTTTCTATCTCTCTCTCCCTTTCCCTTCCTCTCTGAACAATAAAGACATATTTTTAAAAAATATTGGTCAAAAGATCAAAACATACAGTTTACCGCCGAAACCGGTTTGGCTCAATGGATAGAGCGTTGGCTTGGGGACTGAAAGGTCCCGGGTTCGATTCTGGTCAAGGGCATGTACCTTGGTTGCGGGCATATCTCCAGTAGGGGGTGTGCAAGAGGCAGCTGATCGATGACTCTCTCTCATCGATGTTTCTAACTCTCTATCTCTCTCCCTTCCTCTCTGTACAAAATCAATAAAATATATTTAAGAAAAAAAAAAATGCAGTTTACCAAAGGAGAGACATAAATGGCAAAGCACGAGAAAAGATATGCTCATTAGTTCTTATCAATGTGAAAGAGAAACATCAATTGCCTCCCATATGGGATTTGAACCCACAACCAAGGTTATGTAGCCTGACCCACAAACAAGACATGGGGCCTGAGGGAATCAAACCAACAACCTTTTTGGAGTATGGTTCAATGCTCAACCAACTGAGCCACCTGCTGGGCTGGAAATTTATTTTTTATAAAACCTGACATATACTAGTGTGTGTGTGTATATATATATATGTATATATATATATGTATATATATATATATATATATATATATATATATATATATATATACATACATATACATACATTTTAGGACACAAATTTTCTTTAATTATTCGTTAGGGAAAGGGATGCCATACTTCCACTCAATTAGAGAAACATTAAAAAAAATTTTTATTGATTTCAGAAAGGAAGGAAGAGAGAGCGATAGAAACATCAATGATGAGAGAATCAATGATCGGCTGCCTCAGAAACATTTTTTAATCAGCACAGAAGTCTTTTTTTATTTTTTTCCATTATCATGCCATGGATTTATAGGGAATGGGATCCAGCTGATCAGGCTTCTTTCCATTGGTTCTCACAAAGTGTGCTTCTCTGGGTGGAGCAGGCTGACGATTCAGTTGAACCCAGGTACCTTTCTCATTGGCTTCCTTCTTTTTCTGATCATTTTCCTTCACATGTTTCAGGAAGCTATCTCAACTCTTAGAGTGTTTAATGTACTCAGTATGTAAAAGTCTCGTGGCAAGAATCTTGCCCTTAACTTGCTTGTTCACAATAATGCCAACTGCATGCTGGGTGACATTGTAGACTCTTCCAGTTTTGCCATGGTAACATTTCTGGGCATTCGTTTTTGAACAATGCCCATTCCCTTGATGTCCACAATATCACACCTCTTGTAGATTTGCATGTACTAGGTGTTCTGATTAATAATGGCGGATTTTGTAATAAAAAAAAACATGATAATTTCAAGAGAAACATCAAAAGTGCTTTATTCAGGGGCCTTTCCCCCTTTCCCCCTCCCTACTTGAGAGTCTATTCTGTGGGACTCTTCTTCCCCCTATGTGGGAGTCTGTACTTGTTCTTCAATAACTCTCCACCTTTGAGATATATATATATATATATATATATATATATATATATATATATATATATATATATATATATATAAGTGCTTTATTCAAAGTAATGTCCATCGCTAGCTACACATTTCCCCATCTTTCAGGTAATTTGTGGATACCGTCCCAATAGAATTTTTCTTTTTTTGAGGCAAACTATTCAGCGACCCAATTTTCCACTTCTTCATACATTTTGAAGTGCTGCTCAAAAAGTACATATGACATTGGGTTCAGGAGGGAGATCCAAGATGGCTGTGCCCAGGTAAACACCTAGCCGCAGCCGCACACAACAATTTCAATAAAATACAACTAAAATATAAAACGGACATTACCCAGAACTACAGGAAAGTTGGCTGACTGGAATTTCTACAGCGAGAAGCAAGGAGAAAACCAGAAGGAAGTGCAGAGGAGCTGGAAAAGCCCAAGGTATGGAGACACGGCGCGCAGAGAGGACGGAGCCGGAGAGGAGGGGGAGGCGGAGTGCCTGGCGGGCGTTCCCTAGCGGAAAGGAGATAAAACTCCGACTGTGCTGGGCCCCCAACTGCTCTGAACCCCAGTTCTAGGCCAGACCCTGGGGACTCAGGCTCAGCCATAGGGAGCAGGGGCTGTAAGGCGGAACCCTGGGGAAGCGGCGAAAGGAGGTCCCGGAAGCGCGCACACTGTGCGCAGAGAAGGGACGGTTGGCTGTGCCTTGGGATTGCCCTGACGGGAAGGAGACTGGGGCTCCAGACTGCTCTGAATGCCACCTCCAACTCCACTTCCAACTGAACTGAACCCCAATACCGGGCTCATTGTGGGAGAGCATAGACTGTTTGGCAGCAGGCGAAAATCAAGGGCACCTTTCTCTCAGAGGTGCCGGCAGAGAGCACTGAAGGACCCGCATAGGGCGGGGCTGACGGAAGCCAAAGCTGCAGGCTCCACCCTGAAACCTCGTCCCATCTGTAACTGCGAAATGTGACAACGAAATAGATCACAAACGAAAGAAATGGAGCACAAAAAGCGTCTGGATTTAGAGTTCAAATCTACGCTTATAAGGTTTTTCAAGAATTTCCTAGAAAAGATGGATAAGACCTATGAGGATATGAAAAGAGATCAACTAGAATTAATAAGGAGTCATCAAGAAATGATAAGGGATCAACAAGAAATAAAGAATACATTGTCTGAAATAAAAAATATTTTACAGAGTCCTAAAAACAGAAGGGAAGATCTCAAGAATCAAGTCAAAGATTTGGAACATAAAGAGCCAGAAGACACTCCTCCACAGAAGCTAGAAGGCAAGAGAATCCAGAAAATTGAAGATAATGTAAGAAACCTCTGGGACAACTTCAAGTGAACCAACATCAGAATTATGGGGGTCCCAGAAGATGAGAGAGAGCAAGATATCGAAAACATACTGAAAGAAATAGTGACAGAAAACTTCCCCCACCTGGTGAAAGAATTAGACTTACAAGTCCAGGAAGCGCACAGAACTCCAAACAAAAGGAATCCAAAGAGGACCACACCAAGACACATCATAATTAAAATTCCAAGAGCAAAAGACAAAGAGAGAATATTAAAAGCAGCAAGAGCAAAGAAGGTAGCTACCTATAAAGGAGCACCTATACGACTGTCAGCTGACTTCTCAACAGAAACCATGCAGGCCAGAAGGGAATGGCAAGAAATATTCAAGGTGATGAATAGTAAGAACCTACAGCCAAAGATAATCTATCCAGCAAAGCTATCACTCAGAATCGAAGGTCAGATAAAGAGCTTCACTAATAAAAAAAAAGCTAAAGGAGTTCATCAACACCAAACCAGAATTATATGAATTGCTGAAGGGGGTTCTTTCAGAAGAGGAAGTAACAAAGATACAAATTATGAACAACAAATACATAACTATCAAAAAGTGAATCTAAAAACCAAGGAAATTAAAAAAAAAAATCTGATGAACAATAGTAACTGTTGAATATAATAGAATCAGAGGTATGGAAGGGGATTCTTGGGGAAAAGGGGAGAGGGGGGCGTGGGAAGAGACTGAACATAAACTGTGCACCTATGGATGAGGACAATGGGGAGTGGGGAAAGGGCAGAGGGTGGGGTGGGAACCTGGTGGAGGAGAGCAATGGTGGGGGGGAAAAAAAGGAACATTTGTAATAATATGAACAATAAAAACTTATTTAAAAAAAAAAAAGTACATATGACATTGATCGGAACAAGTGGTAATCTGAAAGAGCAAGGTCTGATGAATACACTGGGAGGTTAATACTTTCCAGGCAAGATTTCTTTTCTTTTAAAAAAAATATATTTTATTGTTTTTTTACAAGGAGGAAAGGAGAGGGATAGAGTTAGAAACATCGATGAGAGAGAAACATCAATCAGCTTCCTCCTGCACACTCTCCACTGGTATGTGCCCACAACCAAGGTACATGTCCTTGACCGGAATCGAACCTGGGACCATTGAGTCTGCAGGCCGACTCTCTATCCACTGAGCCAAACTGGTTAGGGCAAGGCAAGATCTTTTAACGTGTCTTGAACTGGTTTTGAAGTGTGTGATAGTGTGTCATCATGAATTAAAATTACTTTGCTGTGTCTTCTGGCACATTCTTCACGATCAAAGCATGGTTCAAATGGATTATTTGTTGTCGGTAGCAATCAGTATTAATAGTTTCATCTGGTTTTAGCTCATAATACACCACACCTTCCTGATCCCACCAAAAGCAGAGCAAAGTCTTCTTTCTGAAGCGATTTGGCCTTACAGTCGATGTTGATGCTTGACCTGGACCAACCCAGGATTTTGTGCATTTGGGATTCTCAAAATAAGTCCACTTTTCATCTCCAGTCACAATTTGATTTAAAAAAAAAGACTTCCTTTTGTGCCGTGGAAGCAATATGTTATTGCTTACTTTTCAGTTTTCCATTTCTCTTTTGTTCAGTTGATGTGGCACCCATTTTCCTTCCTTTAAAATCTTCCCCATGGCTTGTAAACAATCGGAAGTTGTTTGCTGAGCAATGTTTAATCTTTCTGCAAGTTGTTTTTGAGTTTGACATCCATCTTCATCTAATAATGCTTGTAATTATTGGTCTTCAAACTTTTTCAGTTGACTTGGATGTTTTTTGTCTTTCACTTTGAAATAATCACTTTTAAAGAGTATAAATCAGCGTTCATAAGTATCTTGAGATAGAGTATGTTCACCATAAAACTTCCCAAAGTATATGATAACTTTCAGCAGCAAAATAATGAATTAAAACTTCCTGCAAATGCTTATTTTTTGGCACGAAATTTGACATTTTTAAATGTAAAAATAGCTATGATGTTTACACCTTCAGCAAATTTGACATATGAAGTTTTGAGGCTTGCTGTCAATACAACAAAATAGCATACATATCAAATCATATATATATATCAACATACGTGTAACTCCATCTATTGAAAAAAATCCGCATTATTAACTGGTACACCTAATAGGAGGCCGAGGGAACAACTCCAAGTTTTCTAAAAGGCCCTGAGCAGTGGTCGGCAAACTGTGGCTCTTTGGCCCCTTGAATGTGGCTCTTACACAAAATACCACGTGCGGGTGCGCACTTACAGTGCGATTGAAACTTCGTGACCCATGTGCAGAAGTCAGTTTTCGGCTCTCAAAAGACATTTCAATCGTTGTACTGTCGATATTTGGCTCTGTTGACTAATGTGTTTGCCGACCACTGACCTAGAGAACATATAACGGGTGCCTCTCCTCTTTCCCTTTGTGTTAGTCACTTTGGTGAATTAACTGGAAGATGGCCTTTGCTGCCAAAAGTAAAAAACCCGATATTTTAATACAAACTGACTAGGAATAATTAGAAAAATATTTTATTTAAACAATTTCTGTCCTTGATGTTAGATTCTTCAGCCCCACAACATCCTGAGAAACTGGAGCTCTTGCTTTGATACAAGTCCTACCTATTCGAACCACACCTAGACAACCTGCAGCACTGTATTATCTAGGAAATCTCAGGCTAGTCTATGCAGGAGCCATGTGAAACATGTTAGATCATGTTCTGGTTAATCCAAAAGAACCACTGTTACAACTTCCTCTTTTCTCCCAAGTATCCAAGGGGTCCTATATCTATATCTACATCTACATCTGGCTAATATGCAGTGTCCCCTTGGGAGTTCAAACAGCAGTCTGATCACCTGCTACCACGTGCTCGGACCCTCAGGGGGCAGCTTGGAATGAAGGAAGGCCAGCAGCCAGTAGTCAGGGAAGGAAAGCCTTGGCCATCAGCCGAAAGGAGGACCCCAGCCAGCAGCTGGAAGGCCCCAATCAGCCCTGATAACCAGTCAGGCCTAGGAACCCTACCTATGCCTGAATTTTGTGCACCAGGCCTCTAGTTAGCATTATAGTAAAACAGAACCTGCTTAGTATAAAACAAAACATATAAAATTATTAATCTGTTCAACTAAACTCTGTTCTTGGTTCTGCTATGGTGAGTTAAAAAAATATTTTTTTAACTGATTTTAGAGAAGGGAGAGGGAGAGAGAGATAGAAACATCAATGAGAATCACTGATCAGCTGCCTCCTGCACACCCCCTACTGGGGATCGAGCCTACAACCCAGGCATGCTCCCTTGATGGGAATTGAACCTGGGACCCTTTAGTCCACAGGCTAATGCTCTATGCACTAAGCCAATGATCGGCAAACTCATTAGTCAACAGAGCCAAATATCAACAGTACAACGACTGAAATTTCTTTTGAGAGCGAAATTTTTTAAACTTAAACTTCTTCTAATGCCACTTCTTCAAAAAAAGTGGTCTTTTGTGGAAGAGCCACCTTCAAGGGGCCAAAGAGCCGCATGTGGCTCATGAGCCGCAGTTTGCCGACCACAACACTAAGCCAAACCAGCTAGGGCTACTCTTCAGTTTTTCCATGTATAGATATCATAGGTTGTTAGTTTTCCAAAAATGTTCAACAATTAAAAAAAAGTACATTTAGAAACTAAGTCAAATTGCTAAGGGGAATGGCAGTGCATGACATTACAAGCCCCTTAATGGTTTACCACAGAGTTAGAAAGTCTTTAAAGACTGCATATTGCACTAGCTGGTTTGGCTCAGTGGATAAAGCTTTGGCCTGTGGACTGAAGGGTCCCAGGTTTGTGCAGGAGGCAACCAATCAATGTGTTTCTCTCACATGGATATTTCTCTATCTTTCCCTCTCTAAAAAATCAATGGAAAGATCCTCTGGTGAGGACTAAAAATAAAAAAAAAGACTGCATATCAAATTCATTTTTATTTGTTCATTATATATTAGCCCTGAAGTTTTTTATTATTTATTTTAAATCAATCTTTATTGTTCATATTATTACAGAAGTTCCTCATTTTTTTCTCCCTCCACCAAGTTCCCACCCCACCCTCTGCCCTTTCCCCACCCCCCATTGTCCTCCTCCTGTTCATATATATTTTAATTCAGTGGGAAAGAGGGAGAATGAAATTCTCTTGGAATTAAGTTTTGTTCTGTCTAAGGATGGCTGAGAGGCAAATAGACTTACAACTACTGGATTATGGCTCAAATACAACTTCCCATATGCAAAAGAAAAACTTTAGATAGAAAAAAAACCATGACAATATAAACTCAGTTTTATTTCATTTTTAAAGGAAAATGAATATATAACTAGTTTGTTTCAGTTTTAACTAATTTATTTTAGACTACGATGCACCAGTTGTGGAATTCAAACTAAGGAGTTATCACAGACCATTCTGATGTCCTCTTTAGAAGCTGAAGCATAAATAAAGCAAAAACCTTTAACAGAGAAACATTATCAGTAGAAAAAAGGTAAAATATGGGATATATAGATTGTTGAACCTATTTATACTTAAAAAACTATTTAAATATAATGGATATAGGCATATATATATATATATATATATATATATATATAATACTCAAAGATTAGTCACCAGCCTGAAACCCAAAGTCTGAATTCTACTTCTGTCACGTATCCCTCACACAGAACTGATTTCTCTTTAAGTCTAAAAGTCCAGGTTCCTTTTTTTCATACTTAGGTTTTCCTCGACCTCTCCTCTTATCCTATCTCCAACTCCCATAATCCAGCATTAAACTAAAATTTCCTTGTAATTTTCTGCATTCTCCTCCTAAACACAATAACTACCTACCCTTAAACATATTTCCTCTATTCTATAATATCTTTGACCTAATTTAGTAAACTTCAGAGGCCCCTGTAAGAATAGGCTACTACAATAAAACAGTGCTTCTCTAGGAAGGATTGATGATACCCTTCTTCATCCTTCCCAAGAGATCTCTGGATGTTCCTAAGAGGTGGTAAAGAATGAAGCACTTAACAAAACACTTCCTTCCACAAATAGTTGGCATTCTTTTCTTAAATGTCCCACCTTTCTTGAACTCTCTTAACCTTTTGCTCTGTCCAAAACCTTGAATATCTCTGTCTCTATCCTTATAACCTACTCACTCTCAGAACCCACAAAGGAAATAGGTTTCAACAAAACAGAAATTCTAGATCAGTTTCTGAGGTTGGTAGTGGAGAGACAGACTACAAATGAAGTGCAGATTGTTATTAAAAAAAGAAAGGACAGAGAGAGAGAGAAAAAAAAAAAAAAAAAAAAAAAAGAAAGGACAGCTCCCTGGTGTGGCTCAGTGGTTGTGTCAACCAATGAACCAGGAGGTCATAGGCTGCCAGGCTTCATCCCCGGTGAGGGGCGACTAGGGGGCAGTTGATAGATGATTCTCACCATTGATGTTTCTATCTCTTTCCCTTCCTCTCTGAAATGAATACAATTTTTTTTTTTTTTAAAGGACAATGCAAGTGAGTACTTAAGTGAGGTGTGGTGGCAAAGTGTTCTTTGGTAGTTAGAGGAAAAGATCTCAGCATTTATTTATCGTCTTCCATAAAAAAAATTTACATTACCAATTAGCAAAGGTTTGGAGTCACTGAGGTTTGAGACTGCTCATCTGTGAAATGATGACACTAATAGCACCTTCACCTCCCAGGGTAACTTAGAGGAGAATTAAATAGATGACCCATGCCGGGACCGGTTTGGCTCAGTGGAGAGAGCATCGGCCTGCAGACTGAAAGGTCCCGGGTTCGATTCCGGGCAAGGGCATGTACCTTGGTTGCGGGCACATCCTCAGTAGGGGTTGTGCAGGAGGCAGCTGATTGATGATTCTCTCTCATCGATGTTTCTAACTCTCTATCCCTCTCTCTTCCTCTCTGTGAAAAATCAATAGAATATATTTAAAAATAAATAAATAAATAGATTACCCATGCAAAGCTAAGAGCACACACAGTACCTGGTACAGAGAAAGACTAACGTACATTATCTTAAAATCTTTACGTCTCATGGTAACAGTTCAATGTAGACACTTAGAGCTATTATACCTTGGAATACTGACTTAGATAACATCCAATTAACCAGGGGCAAAAGCTTGATGCTAAAACAGAACTTTACTGAAAAAATACTCAGTAGTCATCACACGGATCAAGCGACTGTCGTTAAACTTTACAAAATGCAAATTCAGCTGTAATCATAGGCAGCTGTGCCTTTCAAAATTAAGTCATTATTTGTCCTCTTCTCCCCCTGCCCTCCCCCCCCACCCCCACCTCCAAGGACTACAGTACTCTGCTTTCATTAAGAGCCTTTTTCACAAGCCACAGCTTCTTCGATATCAAAACCTTTTGGAAACCTGGCTCGGAGGCAGCCACACACACACACTGTCTGCAGCGCCAGAAAGGATCCGTGTGGTCACCCTAGGACAACTGTCACCTGTCACCAGCACGTCTGGGTGTCCAATGGGGACCTGGGTCATGAGGAGGGTTAAGAAAAGGCTGGTGTGTCTGAAACCGAGCCGACAACCAGGGTGCCCCGAAACGGGAGAGGTTCTACCCGAGAATGAAGGCGGAGGATGATGAAGGTCTGACTGCGGGGAGGAGCAGATTCTCAGGGTGCACCGCCGGCTCCCGCAGCAAAGGGCCGCAGGGGGGTAGCCCTCCCTCGGCTTCCCCCAAGGCCGTCCCTCCCCCAGCCCTCCGGGGGTACCTTTCTCGTCCTCGTCGATGCGCAGGGCCACGGAGATGTACTCGAAGGCCTGCTTGTGGAAGGCTCGGACGAGCTCGGCCTCGGCGCCCGGCCCCGGCAGCGGGGGCGAGGCGGCGCCCGGCGAGGTCGGGGAGCTCCTCTTGGCGGCCATGAGGGCGCGAGAGAAGCGCTGACAGAGCCACGCGAAGAGGAGCCCCAGGTGGAAGGCCACCAGGCGCAGCAGCGCGAAGCCGAGCCGCAGCGGGTAGGAGAAGTAGTACAGGTTCCGCTTATGCGGCGTCTCCGGCCGGGGGGCCGGCCTGGGGGCGGGCCGCGCGGGCGCGGGGGCCGGGCAGGAGGGGGGCGGAGGCCGGGGAGGCGCCGGGCTGCTGGGGCCGCGGGAGCCTTTCTTCTTCCCTCGCCCGCCCGGAGAATTCATCCACAGCTCCCACTGCCGCCGCCGCCATAACCCGCCTCCCGCACACCGACGGCGACCGAGGGACGACGACGGCGGCCGCTGGCTCGGCGAGGCCCGCAGAGCCCCGCGCGCCGGCCGGTCCCGGGAGCTCGGCACCTTCGCGCCCCGCCCGCTCGCCCGCCGGCCCCGCCCCTTTCTCTGAGTGCGGCCGAGAGCACGGCCCCCTTCTCCGCGGCCTGAGGCCGGTGGCTTCTGCCCCTCCCTCTCCCTGTCGTCCCGGCCGCCTCTAGTAGCTCAGAGCCGCGGCCGCGCGTGCGCGTCCCCCTCTCGTCTCTTTCTCCGGCTCTCTCACGCGCATGCGCGCCCTCGTCTCTTTCTCCGGCTCTCTCACGCGCGTGCGCGCCCCCCTGTCTCTTTCTCCGGCTCCCTCGCGCGCGTGCGCGCCCCCCCGTCTCTTTCTCCGGCTCTCTCTAGCGCGCGCGCACGCCGCCGTCTTTGTTGCCCAGAGCTCCGAGTGCGCGTGTGCGGCGTTCTCCATTTGGCCCTCTTTCTCCGTGGAACTACAGTTCCCAGTGTGCAGTTCGGTTCTGCGCTGTCGGCGTCCAGGGCCGACGCCGGGCCGACCTCACTGCGCCTGGGAGCTCCTTAGGTGGCCACTTTGTTCCCCACTTCTTACAGGAAAAGGACAACTGAGGTTGGAGGCTGTTCTGCTTGCTCGCAGGGCTTGTATCTCGGAGTGTTATCGTTTTAATTGTTTACTTCATTTTTTGTCTCAAAGGATGATTAGTCTGAGTTCCATCTCAGAAGCAATGGGTACCAAGCTGGGAATTACCTACCTGAAAGGGAAACAATTGTAGAGACCAAAACGGAGATGCTAGCTAGCTCAATGGATCAAGTCAACGATTCCAGAGATTTAACTAAATTAATACGTGTTTGGATGAAGAATTAATTTAAGTTAAGGGAATTCTTAAATTTTGCACAGTGATTGCTCCATAGTTGTTGTTGTTGTTGTTGTTGTGTGTGTATGTGTGTGTGTGTGTGTTTTAATATATCTTTATTGATTTCAGAGAGGAAGGGAGAGAGAGAAACATCAATGATGAAAGAGAATCATTGATTAGTCAATTATATTCTCCTAAGAATCTTGGATGGAGACACACAAGAATAGAAGGTAGGAACTGAGTATGAGCTGGTCTATCATTTCATCTCACTGAGAGCCCCAGAGATGCCAGCTTCCTTAACTGGTCACCTGATGATGTAACCTAGCCAATAAGCTATTCAATCTATTTCTCTATTTCTGTTTCTCTATCTCAATATATTTTTATTGATTTCAGAGAAGAAGGGAGAGGGATAGAGAGAGAGAAACATCAATGATGAGACAGTCCCCTGAATGGGATTGAGCCTGTGCCCTGAATGGGAATCAAACTGTGACCACCTGGTTCATAGATCAACACTCAACCACTGAGCCATGCCTGCTGGGCACCACCATGGGTTCAGAATCCAAACACAAAGATGATAGCTGGTGTAGTTACAAATTTTGGCTAGTTTTTCCTGGAATTTCTGTCTTGGGTACTATTGCCTTCCCCGGGTGAAGGACATCAAGGACCATTTGTTTCTGCTGGTCATGGACTTCCTGTTCTGGATAGTTACTGGGCCATTCATAGTAAAAGCTGATCCTCAAGCAGCCAGAGAGGAAAAGAGTCTCACTCTTCTCGGGCCAGTCATATCAACCCAAACTGGTATTAATCTTCTTTTTTTTTTTTTTTTTCTCTCTCAAATCAATTTTTTTTTTTTTTTTTAAATCAATCTTTATTGTTCATATTATTACAAAGGTTCCTCTTTTCTTCCCCCCTCCACCAGGTTCCCACCCCACCCTCTGCCCCCTCCCCATCCCCCATTGTCCTCATCCATAGGTGCACAGTTTATGTTCAGTCTCTTCCTCCCTCCCTTTCCCCGATAGTAAATCCCTTTTCAGATAGTAAATCTGTTACTTAGCATTTTCTCATATCAATAATACCTCCACATGCCCAATGATACACTTCACACAAAAGACATTTCCAAATAGGTCAACCAGCCTCATCCAGGCCCCACCCAAGGCACTCACAGATCAGCACCCCAGCGCTATACTAACTCAACACATCCAGATCTAAGCCTTCATCACTTGATTCAGCAGACCCTCAAGTTCCCGCAAAAGTTTCCAGCCATGTCTGAGAGGCAGCTGTGGGCAGGTACAGGCGAGGAGCGAGCTGTTTCGGGCCTGGCTGCTCCGGGCCTGGCCTCTGTTGCTCTGGTTCGTTCCACAACCAGCTGCTCCGGGTCTGGTCACTGCCACTCCCGACCTAGTTGCTCTGGACTTGGCTGTTGCTGCTTCAGGCCTGGCCGCACCCGACCCGGCTGCTCTGGGACCGGTTGCTCCGGTCCCGGCCGCTCCGGGCCTGGCCGCTCCCAGCCTGACAGCCGCTGCTCCGGGCCTGGCTGCTCCCAGCCTGGCAGCCATTGCTCCTGGCCTGGCCGCACCAAACCCGGCTGTTCCGGGCCTGGCCGCTCCCAGCCTGGCAGCTGCTGCTCCGGATCTGGCCGCTCCCAGCCTGGCAGCCGCTGCTCCGGGCCTGGCTGCTCCCAGCCTGGCAGCCATTGCTCCCGGCCTGGCCGCACCAGACCCGGCTGCTCCGGGCCTGGCCGCTCCCAGCCTGGCAGCCGCTGCTCCCGGCCTGGCCGCACCAGACCCGGCTGCTCCGGGCCTGGCCGCTCCCAGCCTGGCAGCCGCTGCTCCGGGCCTGGCCGCACCAGACCCGGCTGCTCCGGGCCTGGCCGCTCCCAGCCTGGCAGCCGCTGCTCCGGGCCTGGCCGCACCAGACCCGGCTGCTCCGGGCCTGGCCGCTCCCAGCCTGGCAGCCGCTGCTCCGGGCCTGGCCGCACCAGACCCGGCTGCTCCGGGCCTGGCCGCTCCCAGCCTGGCAGCTGCTGCTCCGGATCTGGCCGCTCCCAGCCTGGCAGCCGCTGCTCCTGGCCTGGCCGCACCAGACCCGGCTGCTCCGGGCCTGGCCGCTCCCAGCCTGGCAGCCGCTGCTCCGGGCCTGGCCGCACCAGACCCGGCTGCTCCGGGCCTGGCCGCTCCCAGCCTGGCAGCCGCTGCTCCGGGCCTGGCCGCACCAGACCCGGCTGCTCCGGGCCTGGCCGCTCCCAGCCTGGCAGCCGCTGCTCCTGGCCTGGCCGCACCAGACCCGGCTGCTCCGGGCCTGGCCGCTCCCAGCCTGGCAGCCGCTGCTCCGGGCCTGGCCGCACCAGACCCGGCTGCTCCGGGCCTGGCCGCTCCCAGCCTGGCAGCTGCTGCTCCGGGCCTGGCCGCTCCCAGCCTGGCAGCCGCTGCTCCTGGCCTGGCCGCACCAGACCCGGCTGCTCCGGGCCTGGCCGCTCCCAGCCTGGCAGTTGCTGCTCCGGGCCTGGCCGCACCAGACCCGGATGCTCCGGGCCTGGCCGCTCCCAGCCTGGCAGCTGCTGCTCCGGGCCTGGCCGCTCCCAGCCTGGCAGCCGCTGCTCCTGGCCTGGCCGCACCAGACCCGGCTGCTCCGGGCCTGGCCGCTCCCAGCCTGGCAGTTGCTGCTCCGGGCCTGGCCGCACCAGACCCGGATGCTCCGGGCCTGGCCGCTCCCAGCCTGGCAGCTGTTGCTCTGGGCCTGGCCGCTCCCAGCCTGGCAGCCGCTGCTCCAGGCCTGGCCACACCAGACCCAGCTGCTCCGGACCTGGCTGCTCCCAGCCTGGCAGCTGCTGCTCCGGGCCTGGCCGCTCCCAGCCTGGCAGCCGCTGCTCCAGGCCTGGCCACACCAGACCCAGCTGCTCCGGGCCTGGCCGCTCCCAGCCTGGCCGCCGCTGCTCCGGGCCTGGCCGCACCCGACCCGGCTGCTCCGAGCCTGGCCGCTCCCAGCCTGGATGCTCCGTGCTTGGCTACTGCTGTTCTGGGCCTAGCTGCTCCCAACCCGGCTGCTCTGGGCCGGGCTTCTTCGGGCCCAGCCACTCCGTGTCTGGGTGTTCCTGGACTGGCCACCCTGGGCTTGGCCGCCTCTGCCTCAGGCCTGGCTGCCACTGCCCCAGGTCTGGCTGCTCCAGTGCTGGCCGTTGATGCTCTTGTTCTGGCTGCTGCTGCTCTGGGGCCTGGCCACTGCTGCTCCAGGCCCAGCTGCCACTGCCTTGTGCCTGGCCACTCTAGGCCTGGTCGCCGCTGTTCCAACATTCTGTCCCTTTTTTCTCTTTTTTTTTTTCTTTTTTTAAAAAAAAAACAAAACGCATTTATGTTGCAATGTTGGCTGGTGCGTTGAGTTCTGACGTAGTCTTTGATTTTTCAAGATCTTCTTTGTATTCTTTCTTAAGTAATTTTACTATCATTTGCTCTCACTTGATTTCTTCACATTGAGAACTTCTTTGGTTTCTTCCTCCTTGTCCTGGGAGCTCAGCAGGTTGGCCTGTGGCACCCCTTTGTTCTCCGCGGGCTCCCGCGCTGCTCCAGTCTGTTGCCGGGGTCGGCGCCGCCCAGGAAGTAGCCCCCGTCCTTGGCTCCATTGCCAGCGCTCAGCAGTCGAAGGCTCAGGGGCACCCCCCCCACTGGGGGCCCCGTCGCCCGGCTCCTTGCTGGCGCCCGGCTGGCCGGTGTCCGGCAGGGGCTCCTGCTCCTCGTGGCGTTCCTCCAGTCTGGAGCTTTCTTTCTTCCTCCCACTAGGGGAGTCCAGGATCAGAGTCAACAGACTGTCCTCTGCGCACAGTGTGCGCGACTCCGGGGGCTCGGCCTTTGGCCGCGCTCCCAGGACTCCACCTCACAGCTCCGTCTCCCCCTGCCCGAGCCTGGGTCCCCAGGGACTGGCCCAGACCTGGAGTTCGTGGCGGTCTGGAATGAGGCTCAGAGCTGCTGCCGGAGGCTTTGTTTCTTCCGGCTAGGGTAATCCAGCATCAGAGTCAACATTCAGTCCTCTGCGCGCCATGTGCGCGCGACTCCGGGGGCCCCGCCTTTCGCCGTCCCCCGGGATTGTCTCCCCCTGCCGGAGCCTGGGTCCCCAGGGTCTGGCACATAACTTGGGGCTCAGCGCTGCCGGTTCGGGGGTTCAGCCCAGGCTGGGGGTTCTATTTCCTTCCTGCTAGGGAACGCCAGGCAGCACCCAGCCCTCTCCTCCTCTCCGGCTGCGACCTCTCCGCGCGCGCGTGCGTGCGAGCGCGCAGCATGTCTCCGTACCTTAGGCTTTTTTTCAGCTCCTCTGATTTTCCTTCTGGTTTTCTCCCTCCTTCCTATTGTAGAGTTTTCAGTCAGTCGACTACCTGTAGCTCTGGGCAATGTCCACTCTACATTTTAGTTGTATTCCCTTGAAATTGTTGTGAGCTGCTGCGGCTAGGTGTATACCCGAGCAGCCATCTTGGATCCTCTCCGGTATTAATCTTCTTGATTAATCCTTCCCTTACCATCTCCAGCAGACACAATCTTATTTTCTCCCTTTTTATTTAACTTATTGGGAAGGAATTTGAGGCTTTAAAAGTCTGTTACTGCTCAATATAACGTATTAATGACACACGCTACTTCAGGGTCTTAAGAGAAAAATCTAGGCTTCCAGAAAAAAACAATTTTGTGTAGTCTGTTTATATCTCATTAATTATGACAAATATATTTTTAGACCCGAAGGATGAGCTATTTTTCTTTCCTGGTCATACAGGTGTTGAGTTTCCAGCCTCTGGTTTCCCATTTGCTAACTCTGCTAGTTGTGCTTAATATTGACTGCTTTTCTGTACCTTGGCCACTTTTTTTTTTTTTGTATGGTAAAAGTATGGATTAGAGTCAGAAAGACTGCCCAGCCTGTGTGGCACAGTGGTTGAGCATTGAGCCATGAACTAGGAGGTCATGGTTCAATTCCCAGTCAGAGAATATGCCTGGGTTATGGGCTTGATCCCAGTGGGTGGTGTGCAGGAGGCAACCAATCAGTGATTCTCTGTCATCATTGATATTTCTATCTCTCTCTCCCTCTCCCTTCCTCCCTCTCTCCCTCTCTCCCTCTCTCCCTCTCTCCCTCTCTCCCTCTCTCCCTCTCCCTCCCTCCCTCCCTCCCTCCCTCCCTCCCTCCCTCCCTCCCTCCCTCTCTCTCTCTCTCTCTCTCTCTCTATATATATATATATATATATATTATATATATATATATTTTTTTTTAAATATATATTTTATTGATTTTTTACAGAGAGGAAGAGAGAGGGATAGAGAGTTACAAACATCGATGAGAGAGAGACATCGATCAGCTGCCTCCTGCACACCCCCTACTGGGGATGTGCCCGCAACCAAGGTACATGCCCTTGACCAGAATTGAATCTGGGACCTTTCAGTCCGCAGGCTGACGCTCTATCCACTGACCCAAATCGGTTCCGGCCCTTCCTCTCTCTTATATCAATAAAAACATTTATTTTTCTTTATTAAGGTATTACATATGTGTCCTCATCCCCCCACACATGCCCTCACCCTGCCTGGTGTCTTTGTCCTTTGGTTAGGCTTATATGTATGCATACAAGTCCTTGGGTTGATCTCTCCCTCTTACCCCCACCTTCCCTCTGAGGTTTGAAGGTCTGATTGATGCTTCTCTGTCTCTGGATCTGTTTTTGTACATCAGTTTATGTTCATTAAAGAAAAACATAAAAATAAAAAAAAAAATAAAAAAGAGGCCTTAGCTGGTTTGGCTCAGTGGATAGAGCATTGGCTTCTGGATTGAAGGGTCCGGAGTATGATTCTGGTCAACAGCACATGCCTTGTTGCAGGCTCGATCCCCTGTAGGGGTGTGTAGGAGGCAGCCAATCAGTAATTCTCTCTCATCACTGATATTTCTATCTCTCTGAAATCAATAAAAATATATTTAAATTAAATAGATAAATAAAAAAATAAGTAGAGTCAGAAAGACTGGGCTTGGTATTCTGGCCCTGTCACTTACTAGTTGCGAGATATGGGACAGGTTATTTAACTGGTTAACTCCTTTGTGAAATGGGTGGAATGAAAATTAGATTACAAAATGAAAGAATGCATCTAAAACCTCCAGTATATGCCGAAACCGGTTTGGCTCAATGGATAGAGTGTCGGCCTGTGGACTCAAGGGTCCCGGGTTTGATTCTGGTCAAGGGCATGTACCTTGGTTGCGGGCACATCCCCCGTGGGGGGTGTGCAGAAGGCAGCTGATCGATGTTCATCTCTCATCGATGTTTCTAGCTCTCTATCCTTCTCCCTTCCTCTCTGTAAAAAAAATCAATAAAATATGTTTAAAAAACAAAAAAACCTCCAGCATAATAGCCATAACAGAAGAGGGCTCAATAAATTTTGGTTTTGTCTCTTACAACTACAAAGCCATTCCAGAATTCAGACTGTACTGGGATCTCAGTTTTGAGTAATTTCAGCCCACATTTTCTGCCTTTTGGAATTACATCCCAGTCAAACCCATTTTCTTAATTAACATCTTCCTAAATTTGTCTCAAGGGAAACAGAGCCTGGATTTTACCCTGGCTTTATAATCTGCCTGGACAGAGATGCTAACCTTCTCAGCCATTTAACCTAGGTTTGACAGCCTCCCCGTTTTCAGACGGTGAGAACTTGGAGAACACTTAATCTTGAGCGGAATCTGGGCCAGTTTCACCAGGACAAAGAGGAGGAGCAGAGCACTGTGCTAACTAATTCAGGACATTCAGCCACTTTATCACTTTAATCCATTAATCTAATTACAAAGTGACTAGGACCAAATAGTCTTTTGGATATTTTAGCTCCACTTCTCTCCTAAGGCACCCTTTAAACCTTCAGCTTGAAAGATTCTGGATTATTCGAAGTAGATATAAAAGACCTCTTTTAAATTAAGAGAAGAGTAAAATAAAGTGGCAAACCTAGAACCAAACAGAGGAGATGACTGATCCTGAAAAAAAGGCAGAAAACTTGAAAGAAAAACAAAAGAGTTGAAGGCAAGGGATGGTAGGAGTAATGATTAATGATTAGGTGATTAGTAATGATTAGGTGACTATTATCCTGTATCTGTGGTAATAAGCAACAACACAACTGTGGACAATTATTTCCCTCTATTGAATCCACACTGTGGTGCATATTATTGATTCACTTGTTCAACAAATAGGTATTATGCATAGACAACATGACTGGCAATGAGTAAGGTGCCAGGATTGTAATAGAGAATAAGATTAAGTTTATAGTCTAATGCAGTGGCCAAAAAACTCAAATAGGAACCAGCAACAGTGATCACACATAGCATATGAGTTCCATGTATGGGTGTGAAATTAAAAAAATCCATATATGATGGGAATGATGAAGCTGAAAGAGTAGCATCTCTGTATTCAATGGGACAGCTGTTACTCAGCTCCATCTGATTTTTGCCTTTCTGTTGCCAGATTAAAAAAAATTTTTTTTTTTTTAGTTTTCAATTAGTTTACATTCAACATTATTTGCATTAGTTTCAGGTGTGCAGCCTAGTGGTGCTTCCTTCTTAAAGTGTGTTGCCAGATTTCTAAAACATTTCAAGAGAAACCAGAAATCTGATTTTTATGTGAATCTATTATTTAATTGATATTGGCTCAAAATTTAAAAAACGAACAAACAAACAAAACAGACACTAGTTTGAAATTCTCTAATTACAGAGGATTTGTTACTGGTGAAAGTATGAATGAGCTCATAGTTTTGAACTAGTAGTAGGTGTAGGCGTAGAAATTGTTACTTAACCTGCTCAACTTGATTTTGAAAGTTATGATTCAGTGGAAGCATAAGCAGAGTCAGTTGATACAGAATTATAAATGAATATCCTAAAATGGCAATCTAGATTATCAGAGGGTGCACACTCTAAACGAAGTCCGTGGAAATATAAATATAACTTTACAGTTCTAGATTTATGGTGGGCATGATTACTCTAGGGCACACGAAAAGCAGAGTAATGGGAATTCTTAGCACGATGAATATTGGAAACATAAAAGGAGTTGTCTGTTTCTAGCATGGAAAATTTTCTTTATCCTTGAGACCCTCCTCCACATCTTTAAAAAAAAAACTTTTTTTTTTTTTTTTTTTTAACAGAAAAGTTAAAAAAACTTTTTTTTTTAACAGATAGAGAGTTAGAAACATCGATTAGAGAGAAACATCCATCAGGTGGCTCCTGGATACACCCTACTGGGGATGTGTCTGCAACCAAGGTACATGCCTTTGGCCGGAATTGAACCCAGAACCCTTCAGACCGCAGGCCAACACTCTATCCACTGAGCCAAACCGGTTTAGGGCTCTCCTCCACATCTTGTTGGATAAGCTCAATTCCTATATTCCGGTAAGGAAGCCCGAGTTTCTCCATTTGTCTTCATTAATGTGTCAGTCTATGTTATGTCCACCCTGACCCTCTTAGCTTTGCTTAAATATTTATTCTTTGTTCAACACCACTCCAGATACCTATTTATATTTTTCTCAATCTCATCTGAACTCTTCCAGAATTTATGCTTCAGCATTCCTCTTAACCTTTCAAAAATTGTTTTTAATTTTTAAATATATTTTTATTGACTTCAGAGAGTAAGGGAGAGGGAGAGTACAAACATCAATGATGAGAGAGCATCATTGACTGGGTACCTCCTGCACATCCCACACTTGGGATCAAGCCCACAACTCGGGCATGTGCCCTGACCAGGAATCAAACTACAACCTCCTGGTTCATAGGAGCCACACCATCTAAACCTTTAATCAATATCTACTATTGTCATTTATATGTATCACTTATATGTCTGATCTTTGCTGAACAAGAGAATACACATTTATGAGGGTAGGCACTGTAATTTTTATATATCTTAAATCCCCAAGATCACCTCCAGGTTTGATTTGCTAGGAGGACTTATAGGATTCAGAATATAGTCATACTCACAGTTTGACTTATTACAGCAAAAAGATATAAAGCAAAATCAGCCAAGGGAAAAAGCACACGGGGCAAGATCTGAAGGAAATAAAACACCAGCATCTGAGTCTTCTCTCACTGGACTCACACAGGACATACTTAATTCCTCCAGCAATAAGTTCTGACAACACATGTGAAATGTTGTCAGCCAGGGGCACTCATCAGAAACTCAAGTGCTTGGGTTTTTGTTGAGGTTGATCATGTAGGCAACCTCTGCCTACGACATACCAAAATTCCAGACTCCTAAGGAATATTCAGGTGCTTGACATAAATCATATTGTTTGCAGAAACGGTTCAGGCACAGTCAGCTACTCATCATTTAGGGAAAGTTTATATCAGTGTAGGGAACTGTTTATTATTCACAAATGAGTTCAGAAGAGCTAAACTATTTGCTTAATTTCACATGGCAAAACAAGTGAAGGAACTAGGCTTTAATATTTTTCCCAAATCAGTGTTTCTCTACTACACATACTGTATTTTTCCTAAATAGGTACTGCCTGTCTAATAGATTAATGTTTTATAAGTGGAATTTGCACCAAGCATGTAAAAAGGAGGTCAAGCACAGTAGATTTTCTTTGATTCTAGATTCTAGAATTCTAGTTTTAGAATTTCTAATTACTATCTTCTTAAGACTCCCAAGAAAAACTGGAAGTCTTAGAGAGTAGACCTTTGGTTCCAGTGCTTGCTTTCCGTTTATGTCCACTCCTTTTGAAAGTGTATTTTGTCACATATAACAAACAAACGGATATAAAGACGAATAAGATCTTTGCCTCTGAAGAGCTCACAGCCTAATTTTGTTTAAAGAAAATGTAAGACAGAATGAGGTAAATACCATAAGTACCGAATAGAAGCAGATGAGAAGAGTCCAGAACAGTCGATACTAGTCAAAATAAGTTAAATGCTGTTGTCATTCTTAGAATATACTGCTCCCTAAGACAGCACCTATTTAAAGATGCATATTGCTCATCTTGCCACAAACGTCAGGGAGCATCAACGCGTCCTATTCACAGACTTAAGGACTCAAAGAAAAGCTTTAGAGTAAAAAACGCTGCTGACATTCTTTCGCGGACCGTGGAGCTTGGGTCTGAGATTTCCCAGGAACTGGTTTCGGTTCCGCGAGGAAAAGCTCGGGCCGAAGCTTGCAGGCAGCACCGAGGGGCCCGGCGGGGCCGAACCCGCGCTCGCGGGGCTGGGTGGTGAGCCTGCAGGCGGGGAGGTGCTCGCCGCGGCCCGGCAGGTAGCGCCCCGGGGGCCAGACCTCGCCCGGGACGCTCAGCCCGGCGGAGAGCGCGGCGGACGCGGCGGCGGGAGGCAGCTTCCTGGCCCCGGGCCGCCGGGCAGCTCTGCGCATGCGCGTGAGTCGCGCGACAATCGTCACTTACGGCCGAGGCGGTTCGTGCGGGAGCGGGCGGCGCGCTGCAGCTCTCGGGAACGGACGGCTCGGGCGCGGGTAATCAGCCCCCTTCCCCCCCTCTCACCGCTCCTCGTAGGATCTCGGGACCATGGAGCTTCCGGACCTGCCGCGGGCGCCCGGCCGCGGACCGCTTCCCCCCCGGCTCGGGGCGATCCGGCGCCCAGGTGGGGGTGAGGGGCGGGGCCGGGGGCTCGCCCGGACTCCATCCCGGCGTCTCCGCGGTGGGGTCTCCCGGGTCCCCGGGTCACTCCCGCTTTGCTCTCCTTCTCCAGGACTGGTACCCGGGACGGTGACTCGCAGGGTCCGCCATGGAGCCGGAGCAGATGCTGGAGGGACAGACGCAGGTACCCGGAGGCCCCGGGCGGGTCGCGGCGGCGGCGTGCGGAGGGAGGGTGGCCGAGGGCTCTGACCTGGGTTTTGTTTTCCAGGTTGCAGAAAACCCTCACTCCGAGTACGGGCTCACAGATAACGTGGAGGTAACTCGCCCAGTTCCTACGCCGTTTCTGTACGTCTCTTAAGAGCTGGGGAGGGGGGGAAAAAAACCTCGGGATCTGTTTTAACTAGGTTAGCTTTGCATAAGGGAAGAAACTTTATCGTTATGAAGCAGATACTATCACATTATGGGTAGCTTTTTTTTTTTTTTTTTTTTTTTTGTAGCTTGTTTTATTAGTGGTACTACCACTTCGTGGTATACAGACGTACATATTAATTTTTAGTGAAGAGGTTGAAAGTGATGTAAAGAAACATGAATACGTTGCTAGTGGAGACTTAGAATCGTTTCGCCACCAGATATTGGGATATTGCTTTGGAAAAAACGTCACATTAAAATGAAGAAACCCGTTGTCTCTGTAGCAGGATTGTGTTGGTGTAGTCAGCATTTAATACATGTTGATTTCTTCGCAGAGTTCAGTAGGCAGGTGCCATTGGAAACTATAATATACACAGTAGATACTGTTTTTTGCCTTACATGGTTAAGTCTGAATTCAGAGAGTAAATGGGGGGGGGGGGACTATGGAAAAGAAGATAACTTTTATAGTTTTTTTTTTTTTTTTTTTTTTTTTAATATAAGTCCTAAGAGGTTATTGTCTAAAAGAAGAAGTTACTTTGTAAATGAATAAATTCTGGGACAAATGAATTACTAGGAGGTGGGTGGAGTTGGCTAGGAAAACAGAGGCTTCCTGAAGATGTGTACGTTTTACTAAGAAAGACATTACTGGTGATTAAGTTTGGACAAATGAGGGCAGAAGCATTTCTGAGGAGAATAATCATTGTAACAGCTGCTAGTATTTCTTTAGCCCTTTTACTATGGGTCAGGCACATCCTTAATAATTGGCATATCTCTTCAGCCCTATAAAGACCCAGAAGTTGAGTATCTTTAAAGGTTTCCAAGAGGTAAGTGGAATTAAACCTAGGCAGGTTGACATGTTAAAAGTACAATTAAATTGTGTTGCTGATCTTGACCAACTCCTAGGGTTTGCTGGCACGTGGAATGACTACTCTGTGCCTATAAAACTGCTAGGCAATTTTATTGCTTTGTTATCAATACTGATGGAGAATCTTTTCTTTCTAATAAATACTGATAGAGAATCTTTTCTTTCTAATAAGTTTTTATTTGAACTTCTGCTGAATCAGGTGAAGATACTTCACACCACTTTGTTTTCTAGTTATTTAAGAGATCTTTTTTTTTTTTTTAAATATATATATTTTATTGATTTTTTACAGAGAGGAAGGGAGAGAGATAGAGAGCTAGAAACGTCAATGAGAGAGAAACATCGACCAGCTGCCTCTTGCACACCCCCCACCGGGGATGTGCCCGCAACCAATGTACATGCCCTTGACCGGAATTGAACCCAGGACCCCCCAGTCCACAGGCCGACGCTCTACCACTGAGCCAAACCGGTTTCGGCAAGAGATCTTTTTAAAGCATCAGTGGTCTTTTCTTGATTGTGCTTGCATATGATGCTGGAGCCATGCTGCTGTAGAGTGATAACAGCATGCTTTTCCCCAAACCCTCAGTCCAATTTCCATGGTAAAGTGAGGGGGGGGAAAAATGGAGTGGGTGTTCAATGATGATACATTATTTGGTGATTGGTCTTTCTGCTTCTATAATTTTAAACTGCTTGTTTTTTGAATTAATGGTGATAGTAAAGTAATTATGTTTATTTGTTAGTAATTTTTTTTTACTTGGCAAAATAGAATTAACCCTGTTAGTTTCTTTATTTATTGTATTAGTTTATTTCTAATTGTTTGCAATATATGAAAGTCTGGAAACCACAATTTTACAGCTGCTGCTGCTTTCTCTTTTTTTAAAACATTTTTTAATTAAATTATTATCTCTGTACATATCTTACCATTGCCCCACCCCCCTCCCATACATGCCTTCCCTCCCCAGAGTTTTGTGTCCATTGGTTGTACTTCTATGCATGTATGCAAGTCCTTCGGTTGATCTCTTATCTCCCCCAGATCTCCCAACCCTCCCGCTGTAATTTGACAGTCTGCTTGTTGCTTTACTGTCTCTATCTTTTGATTCATCAGTTTATAATGTTCTTTATTATCCATAAATGAGTGAGGTCATGTGGTGTTTCTCTTTCATTGATTGGATTATTTCACTCAGCATGATGTTCTCCAATTCCATCCAGGTTGCTGCAAATGATAAGAATTCCTTTTTTATGGCAGCATAGTATTCCATTGTGTAGATGTACCATAGTTTTTTGATCCAATCATCTGCTGACAGGCACCTAGGCTGTTTCCAAATCCTAGCTATTGTAGATTGTGCTGCTATGAACATAGGGGTGCATATATCCTTTCTGATTGGTGTTTCTAGTTTCTTGGGATATATTCTTATGAGTGGGATTACTGGGTCAAATGGGAGTTCCATTTTCAGTTTTTTGAGGAAACTCCACACTGTTCTCCACAGTGGTTGCACCAGTCTGCATTCCCACCAGCAGTGCACGAGGGTTCCTTTTTCTCCGCAACCTCGCCAACACTTGTCGTTTGTTGATTTGTTGATGTTGGCCATTCTGTCAGTTGTGGGATGGTACCGCATTGTTGTTTTGATTTGCATCTCTCGGACAATTAGTGACTTTGAGCATGTTTTCATGTGCCTCTTGGCCTTCCTTCTGTCTTCTTTTGAGAAGATTCTATTTAGGTCTATTGCCCATTTTTTAATTGGCTCATTTATCTTTCTTTTATTAAGTTGTATTATATAAGCTGTCTGTAGATGTTGGAGTTTAAACCTTTATCAGTGATAACATTTGCAAATACGTTCTCTCATACAGTGGATTTTCTCTCTTTTTAAAAAAAAATTATTTTATTGATTTTTTTACAGAGAGGAAGGGAGAGAGTTAGAAACATCGATGAGAAACACTGATCAGCTGCCTCTTGCACACCCTCTACTGGGGATGTGTCTGCAACCAAGGTACATGCCCTTAACCGGAATCCAACCCAGGACCCTTCAGTCTGAACCCGGGACCCTTCAGTCCGTAGGCTGATGCTCTATCCACTGAGCCAAATGGGTTTCGGCTGCTTTTTCTCTTATGGTTTTCTTTTTATTGGTTTGTTTAATTATTTTTAGGTGTTGGCTTTAGGGTTTATATAGTATGCAAGTTTAATTTACCACAATTTACCTTCAAGTGGTAGTATATATTTTCATTTATAGTTTAAGAATTTTACAACAGCAGTCTTTCATTCATTTACTCTTTTCTGGCCTTTGTACTATTGCTATCATATATTTTACTTCTACATATGTTATAAATTCTACACTTCATTATTTTTATTTTTTTTTAAAAAATTCAATGATCTTTAGAGAGATTTAAGCAGTAAGAAAAAGGAGTATTTCACGTTTACCTACACATTTACCATTTCTGGGCTCTTCATTCTTTAAAAAATATATATATATATTTGTATTGATTTCAGAGAGAAAAGGAGAGGGAGAGAGACATAAAAACATCAATGATGAGAGAACCATGGATTCCTCCCTCTAGGAATTCCCAACTGGGGATTGAGCCCCCAATCCAACCGGGATGGAACTGTGACCTCCTGGTTCAGAGATTGAAGCTCAACCTCTGAACCATACCATTCAGGCAGCGCTTCATTCTTTAGTGTAGATCCTGACTTCTGTCGTCACCGTTTTTCTTCCACCTGAAGTGTTTCCTTTAACATTTCTTGTAGTTCAGGTCTGCTGGTAAGGAATGCTTTAAGTTTCTGTATGTGTGAAAATGTCATTTTCTTTGCCTTCATTTTTTGAGATATCTTTGCTGGGAGCAGATTTATTCCACTGTCTTTTGGCTGATATTGTTTCTGACAAGAAGTCTGCTATCATTCCTGTCTTTGCTCCTTCATACTCAATGCCTTTTTTCTTAGGTCTTTTAAAATTTTATTAAGAGGTTTAAAATAATTTGATTATGTTGTTTCTTGGTGTACTTTAAAAATTGTTTTTTCTTTTTTTTTCTTCTTAAATTTTTGTTTTTTGTGCTTAGCATTTATTGAGTTTTTTGGATCTGTACATTTAGTTTTCATGAAATTTTATTTTATTATTTTTATTTATTTATTTATTTATTTATTTTTAAATATATTTTATTGATTTTGTACAGAGAGGAAGGTAGAGAGATAGAGAGTCAGAAACATCGATGAGAGAGTGTCATCAATCAGCTGCCTCCTGCACACCCCCCACTGGGGATATGCCCGCAACCAAGGTACATGCCCTTGACCGGAATCGAACCCGGGACCCTTCAGTCTCCAAGCCGACGCTCTATCCATTGAGCCAAACTGGTCCTGGCTTCATGAAATTTTAAAACAATTTTAGCTATTCAAATTATTTTCAAGTATTTTAAACTTGTGCTTTCTTCTATACTCTTGAACACATGGAAGGAATATCTTATAATAACTTTAATAACATTGCCTATTTTATCATTTATATCATTTCTGGGTTTCTCTGAGTTGATTTTTCTCCTCATTATGGGTAATATTTTCCTGCTTTGCTGCTTAATAATTTCTTTTTATTCTCATCTGAGGATATATTTATTGATTTTAGAGATAGAGGAAGGAAGAGAGAGAGAGTGAGATAAAGAGAGAAAGAAAAACATCTATCAGCTGCCTCCTGCATGTCCCTTGACCAGGGATTGAGCCTGCAAACTGGGCATGTGCAATATTTTATTGGAAGCTGAGTATTATGAATTTCACCTTATTGGGTACTGGTAATCTTTTTATACCTTCAAACATTCTTGAGCTTTGTCCTAACAGTGGTTGGCAAACTCATCAGTCAACAGAGCAAAATATCAACATTACAACGATTGAAATTTCTTTTGAGAGCCAAATTTTTTTTATTTTTATTTTTTTTTTATTTTTATTTTATTTTATTTTTTTATTTTATTTTATTTTATTTTTTATTTTTTATTTTTTTTTTAAATCAATCTTTATTGTTCATATTATTACAAAGGTTCCTCATTTCTTCCCCCCTCCACCAGGTTCCCACCCCACCCTCCGCCCCCTCCCCATCCCCCATTGTCCTCATCCATAGGTGCACAGTTTATGTTCAGTCTCTTCCTCCCTCCCTTTCCCCGATAGTAAATCCCTTTTCAGATAGTAAATCTGTTACTTAGCATTATCTCATATCAATAATACCTCCACATGCCCAATGATACACTTCACACAAAAGACATTTCCAAATAGGTCAACCAGCCTCATCCAGGCCCCACCCAAGGCACTTACAGATCAACACCCCAGCGCTACACTAACTCAACACATCCAGATCTAAGCCTTCATCACTTGATTCAGCAGACCCTCAAGTTCCCGCAAAAGTTTCCAGCCATGTCTGAGAGGCAGCCGTGGGCAGGTACAGGCGAGGAGCGAGCTGTTTCGGGCCTGGCTGCTCCGGGCCTGGCCTCTGTTGCTCTGGTTCGTTCCACAACCAGCTGCTCCGGGTCTGGTCACTGCCGCTCCCGACCTAGTTGCTCTGGACTTGGCTGTTGCTGCTACAAGCCTGGCTGCACCCGACCCGGCTGCTCTGGGACCGGTTGCTCCGGTCCCGGCCGCTCCGGGCCTGGCCGCTCCCAGCCTGACAGCCGCTGCTCCGGGCCTGGCTGCTCCCAGCCTGGCAGCCATTGCTCCTGGCCTGGCCGCACCAGACCCGGCTGCTCCGGGCCTGGCCGCTCCCAGCCTGGCAGCCGCTGCTCCTGGCCTGGCCGCACCAGACCCGGCTGCTCCGGGCCTGGCCGCTCCCAGCCTGGCAGCTGCTGCTCCTGGCCTGGCCGCACCAGACCCGGCTGCTCCGGGCCTGGCCGCTCCCAGCCTGGCAGCTGCTTTGAGAGCCAAATTTTTTAAACCTAAACTTCTTCTAACGCCACTTCTTTAAAATAGACTCGCCCAGGCTGTGGTATTTAAAAAATATATGTATTTTATTGATTTTTTACAGAGAGGAAGGGAGAGAGATAGAGAGTTAGAAACATCGAGGAGAGAGAAACATCAATCAGCTGCCTCCTGCACAACCCCTACTGGGGATGTGCCCGCAACCAAGGTACATGCCTTTGACTGGAATTGAACCTGGGACCTTTCAGTCCGCAGGCTGACGCTCTATCCACTGAGCCAAACTGATTTTGGCAGGCCGTGGTATTTTGTGGAAGAGCCACACTCAAGGGCCCACAGTTTGCCGACCACGGTCCTAGGACATAGTTACTTGGAAACAATTTGATCTTTTTGAGGTTTGCTCTTCCCTAAGTAGGACCAGATCAGCCTTTAGTTTAGGCTTCATTTCTTTTTCTTTTATATTCTATCCAGTGCTTCATATGTTACGAGGTTTTCCAGTCTAGGTCACAGAAACATGAAGTACTCCTGGCCTGTGTGAGTGCTCCTTCCACGTGTTTTTTTCCTTGGCCTCCAGTAGTTTCCTCACACCCATGCGTGGATAGGAACTCACCGAAGACTGGATGGCAGTCTCTTAGGTGTTTTCCTGTGCCACTTGCTACCTCCCATGTGAATTCTAGATGGCTTTGTCTCCCTGAATTTTCAACTCTCTTCTCAACCCAGGGAGACTGTGGGTTCTGCTTTGATTCCCTTTGATTTCCTGTATTGCATCTTACAAGTTCTCCAGGCAGGAAGCAGTAAGTTGGGGTAATCATAAGCTCACCTTATTTTTTTCCTTTTTTTCTATCACTCTTCTAAACTGTTAACAGTTTATTATTTATGTTTTATAGTAGTTTGGAGATACAGTTGTTTTTTTCAGGACTTTATCTTAACTAAAGTTAAGCATAGCAATTTGGCACATAGTGAAAATTCAGTAAATATTTAATGAAACAAATGAGAGAACTTGGTTAAGGAGTTTATTATAGTATTTATAGGATTTGGTTAGGGATTGCTGTTTCTTACTGAAGGCATTGGGATGTCATGTAACTGACTAATTTTTGTCGTATATAGGTATTATCTGTTGAAAATTACTGACGGGCACTAAGTAATCTATGGACAAATAAATAGCTCTATTACTAGGTATAGGAAAATTTCTTATTAAGTCCTAAAATTACATTGAAAAATCATAAGCAAAATTAGAATTGCTGCCTTACAAATTTGTAGAAACTATCTTTGGAAAGCATGGTATATATTATGTAGATATGCGATTAAAGTTTTTTCTCCCTTTTTACAAAATAAAATTAAATCTAAAAATATTAAATATAGGAAATGTTTTGTTGTTGACTTATTTATATTCACTTTGAGTATGTTTGGAGCAAAAGTTTATTTAAATGGAAGTGCTCTTAATAGTGTTCTGGATTTTAGATAGCCACTTATTTCTAAATTTCTAAAACGGTAATTTTTCAAAAGAAGGGAAAATTTTTCACTAGGGTAGTATTTTTAAAAATATATTTTTATTGATTTCAGAGAGGAAGGGAGAGAGAGAAACATCAATGATGAGAGAGAATCATTGATCGTTTGCCTCCTGCAGGCCCTCTATTGGGGATGGAGCCAGCAACCCAGGCATCTGCCCTTGACTGAAATCGAACTTGAGATCCTTCTGTCTGCAGGCTAACGCTCTATCCACTGAGCCAAACAGTTAGGGCTGTAAAGTAGTTTTTGATGCTCTGGATGCCAGTTGAATCTATGTGAAAGTCCTCAGATTTGGGGGTTCTTAGAAGTAGAAAGTCTAAATTATTGTTTCCTAAACATCATTTGAATATCACAATCATCTTTTCCATATTATTCTTTTTCCCTGTTTTATTTATTGTTATCTTTTACTCACTTTTTTTTCTTTATTCACTTTAAAAAATCATAGATACATAAACAAATAAATAAATGGAAAAGCATTCTCATTGGATAGTGGTAATTTTAGCTGCATTTTGTTTCCAGTGGAAGGCTCTGAGCCTGAAGCCTACTCTCTGTGAGAACAGAGTTAAGCAAGTGTTACAGAAGTGTTAAAGACATTAGCACCAAACTGAAACTTTGTCCTTGATATTATCTGTGATGAAAGAATTGAAATAGGACTAGCTTTCTCACTGTGATTCAGTGCTACTTAGTTGCATGTCCAGATTTTTTGAAGTACACTGTACTAAGGCAGTCTCATGAAAAAAGGAGGACTTGTATTTACTTCTAAAAAGGCAGAGGAAAGTGACAAAGAGGTAGGATCTAGAGATCTGGCATTAAAAGAAAGAGATGGTGCTCTCAGAAGACACTTGAATGAAATTTAGAGATGGGTCTGATTTTATTTTGGCAAAGAGATTTGCAGTTCAATACCAGTTTTTAGTCAATGGCTTGCCTATTCTATTAGCGTCATGTTTCCATTATTTTATGTTTAACACTCACAATAATCTGAGTATTTGTAATATTATGCATATTTTTTGGATTCACTAGAGGATAGTAGAAAATGAGAAGATTAATGCAGAAAAGTCATCAAAACAGAAAGTGGATCTACAGTCTTTGCCAACTCGTGCCTACCTGGATCAGACAGTTGTGCCTATCTTATTACAGGGACTTGCTGTGCTTGCAAAGGAAAGGTAAGATAATAGTGTCTGCAGAAGGAGTCACCAGAGAATGACTTTTCTAATTGAAATATCACTAGTTATGTATATATTTTTTCCTATAAAAAGAACGTAGGCATATTAAAAACATTTTAAAAGTCAGCCATAATCTCAGTTCAGACACTTCAAGTTTTTTCTACAAGTCTTTGATCATATGCATATTTACAAAGACTTGTAATCATGGTATACATGCAGTTTTATATCTCCTTTTTATTGAGTATTTTTTTAAAAAAATATATTTTTATTGATTTTTTTACAGAGAGGAAGGGAGAGAGATAGAGAGCTAGAAACGCCGATGAGAGAGAAACACCGACCAGCTGCCTTTTGCACACCCCCCACCGGGGATGTGCTCGCAACCAATGTACATGCCCCTGACCGGAATCGAACCTGGGACCCTTCAGTTCACAGACCGACGCTCCACCACTGAGCCAAACCGGTTTCGGCTTTACTGAGTATTATAACAAAGTTTTTTTCCATATCTCTTCATAGACTTCATGATTATAATTTAAATTATAATAGTACAATTAATTTAGAGCAATTAAATAATATAATTAATTTTCTCATGTTGAAAATTTAAATTCAATTTCCTTTGTTGTTATATTGTAGATCATCAGGCAGTTTATCTGTTTTCATTCCTCTTTTGTTATTATGTAATTACTTTCACATGCTAAATTTCTAAGAGTTGGTTTATTAGTTCAAAGGATATAATTTTTTATGGTGTTTGATACTTAGTATCATATTTATGTCCAAAATTTTATTTTATTTTTTAGAGAGAGTAGAAGAGAGGGGAGAGACACAGAGAGAGGAACATTGATGTGTGAGATAGACACATCAATTGGTTGTCTCCCACATGTGCCCCAACCAGGGACAGGGATTGAGCCTGCAACTGAGTTATGTGCCCTTGTCTAGAATTGAACCTGGGATTCTTTAGTCCAGTGGTCGGCAAACTCATTAGTCAACAGTGTGGCAAACCGCGGCTTGCGAGCCAGCCACAGTTTGTCGACCACTGCTTTAGACTGTGGGCTGATGCTCTACCCACTGAGAAAAACGGGCTAGGACCAAAAGTTTATTCTTTTTTTTGGAAAATATATTTTATTTATTTTTTTTACAGAAAGGAAAGGAGAGGGAGAGAGAGTTAGAAACATCGATGAGAGAGAAACATAGATCAGCTGCCTTTTGCACACCTCCTACTTGGGATGTGCCTGCAACCAAGGTTCATGCCCTTGATCAGAATTGAACCTAGGACCTTTCAGTCCACAGGACGACGCTCTGTCCACTGAGCCAAATCAGTTAGGGTCAAAAGTTCATTCTTAAAATTCTTTCACTGTTATAGCCTCAACAGCATGAGTATTATAAACATTTTTTGCCAATTTAAAAAAAATTTATTTTGGGGGGGGAAGAGAGAGAGAGAAAGAGAGAGACAGACATTGATTTGTTGTTCCACTTGTGTATTCATTGGTTGATTCTTATATGTACCCTGACTGGGGATCAAACCAGCAACCTTGGTGTATCAGGACGATACTCTAACCAGCTGAGCTACCTGGCCAGGGCTTGCCAAATTGTTTCAATTTCTTTATTAACAAGATTATAATTTTTCTCTTTTTTTGTATAGGTTTTACTCCAGAAATTCTACCTAAATTATTTTTGTGTAAGCAAATCCCATAAAAAATATTTTTTGTAAGTTACATTAGTCATTTATTATATTTGGTGCAGATTATGTTTTATTCAAAGAATAATAATGAATACTAGCCCTAGCTGGTCTTACATTGATGTTTCTCTCTCTGTCTCTCCCCCTCCCCTTTCACACTCACTAAAAATCAATGGAGCCCGGCCGGCGTGGCTCAGTGGTTGAGTGTCGACCTATGAACCAGGAGATCAGGGTTTGATTCCTGGTCAGAGCACATGCCCGGGTTGCGGGCTCCATCCCCAGTGGTGGGGCGTGCTGGAGGCAGCTGATCCATGTTTCTCTCTTTCTCTCCCTTTCTTTCCTCTCTGAAATCAATAAAAATATATATATATAAAAATCAATGGAAAAAATATCCTTGGATGACTATTAACAACCACCAAAATGAATACTAGTAAACATATAATTTGATAAGGAACTTGATGTTTTCTTATTAAGAGATCTCATCATTGATGTTTCTGTCCCTTTCTCTCTCTCCCCCTCCCTTCCTCTCTGAAATCAATAACAATATATTGGAAAAAAAAAAATGAGACTTACTGATCAGCTGCCTCTTGCACACCCCTGCAATATGGGCATGTATCCTGCCTGAGTGGGAATTGAACTGTGACCTTATGGTTCATGGGTTGATGCTCAACCACTGAGCCACTCCAGCCGGGCATGTTTATATAAATTATATGGTAAACATTAAATATTTGCTTTAGATTGTTACATTTATAAAATGATTTATTTTTTATTTTTTTAAAACATCTTTTAAAAATATATTTTTATTGATTTCAGAGAGGAAGGGAGAGGGAAAGAGATAGAAACATCAATGATGAGAGAGAGTCATTGATCGGCTGCCTCCTGCATGCCCCCCACTGGGCATCAAGTCTGAAACCCAGGAATATGCCCTTGACCAGATTCAAGCCTGCGACCGTTCAGTCCACAGGCTGATGATGCTCTATCCACTGAGCCAAACTGGCTAGGGCAAATATGATTTATTTTTGGCTCTCTACTGACAGTTGAAGAATGGACATCTTTTATTTTTTTCTTTCTCTAAAAAATAATTAGAAATTCTAAATATTTACAAGCTAGAAGAAAAACTTTGAAGCAGTCCTAAGTTATATGCTATTAGTATATACAATTTTTAAGAAGTTTGATTTATCAAATTATTCTTGAAAAATGTTGTCTATGTCTAGCTAGTTAAAAGATAGTTTAAAGTGCTAAGGGAATATTTTGAGATCATTATTAAATATTCTCAATATGCCTTTTCCTAGTAGGGTTTAAATAGGTTTTCCCCCTTTTTCTTTTTCTTTTAAAAAAAATATATTTTATTGATTTTTTACAGAGAGAAAGGGAGAGAGAGAGCTAGAAACGTCGATGAGAGAGAAACATCGACCAGCTGCCTCTTGCATACCCCCTACTGGGGATGTGCCCGCAACCAAGGTACATGCCCTTGACTGGAATCGAACCCGGGACCCTTCAGTCCGACGTTCCACCACTGAGCCAAATTGGTTTTGGCTTTACCCCCATTTTCATCTTTGGACTTGTTTTCTCAGCAAGAATTATTTATACAAAAGTGATAAGTATGAAGTTATACCCCTAAACTTTAAAATACGTTTAACTTTTCAGGTGTGTTGTATAGTGGCAGTATTAGAACTACTATTGATTTAAATTATTTTAAGAAAAATAGAAATGACATTTTAAAAAGCAAAACAAAACGTGTTCAAATGAATACTACTTCCTTTGATTAATCACTTAGATAGTTCCTCTACCTGTCTTGGTGATGCTACAGCCATTTTCCTATGTAGTTTTGGTATTCTTATTGAAGGATGATATTCATACAGAAAATTAAGAATATTATAGGTGTACTGCTTGCTGAATTTTCTGGCACTAAGTTATGTAACCTGCATTCAAATGGAACACTGCTGGCACTCCAGAAGTTTCCCTTGTGGTCCCTCAAGTCATTATTCCCCTGGGATAATTATCATCCCATTGTTAGTACATTTTCTAAACTTGTGTTTTAGAATTGAGTTCATAAGCAGATTTCAGCCATACAAAAATTTCAATTTCTTTAAACTACATTGTTGGCTAACCTGCTTACCTGTCTCATTTACTATACAGGATGTCCCCCAAAAATGTAATTATTAATTTCTGTGGGTTAAACCAGAAAAGGAAAAAACAATTGAGCTATCAGAAAAAAGTATGTATACATTTTTGGGGGACACCCTGTATTTATTTACTACAAATGGCCTTTGAGTGTAAAAAGAAAGCTAAAATTTAAAAGACGTATTTTTATTATGGAACAATTTAGTTAGATGAACACATCTAGAATACAAATTTCTAAATTTTGGATTTCTTTTCCTTTACAGACCACCAAACCCCATTGAATTTCTAGCATCATATCTTTTAAAAAACAAGGCACAGTTTGAAGATCGAAACTGATTGGGAAGAACAGAAAAATTTGGTTTCTACTATAGATTTACATGATTAAGAGGCAGCTTTAATTGCCATGATTTCCCCCCCATCCCTTTTTGGAAGTATAAGAACCGTCAGGACAACAACTTGTTCTTGGAGATGCAGAAGAAAACATATTTCCCTTATTTTGATTTAATCACCATACTTATTTAAAGAGTGTATTATGTGCAATTTTTTCTCAGATTGTCTTTAACTTTGTTTTTAAAATGACCTTCAAAATAAACTGTTAAATGTCATTATTGTAAAGTAGTTTTTGTTCTATATGCTAAGTAATTTATGTGGTTCAATTACTTTTTTGACTTTTGTATCTTAGAATGCTGCAGAGTTTTACAACAGCATGAAAATACATCAGAATCTAATATAATATTAAAAAACCCAATTTTTTTCAGCGCTGTTCCTGTACCTCTACAGTTTTCAACAACTATAATAGATGATTCTAATGCACAATAAAGTTGGATTACTGGTGTAAGTGCAGAGGGTGTATAATTTACTCCTGTGCTATCAACCTTTACGGTAATAATATAATAGCTATCATTGCAGTTCTACATGCCAGTTGCAGTGCTATTTTACTTAAATTATCTCTAATATAGCAACTCTGCGAAGTAGATATTGTTATTCCCATTTTGCAGATGAGGAAACAGATTTGGAGAGGATAAGTGACTTGCTGAAGACCACACTGGTAAGTGTTTGGGCATTGAAACCCACTTTTACCAATATGTTGCTTATATCTAAGTCAGAAGTATTTGTGATACTTAACTTCATTGCTGCTGCTTACAATAAAAAACCAGTCAGACCTTTTTTTGGGGGTCTCTGCTCACTTTGACCTGTATGAGAGTAAGGGAGAGGGAGAGAGAAAAATCTATGTGAGATTGGAACGTCAGTAGGCCTTCTCCTGCACATCTCCAATTGGGGGATTGAGCCAGCAATCCAGGCATGTGCACTGACCAGGAATTGAACTGGGATGACACCCAACCAGCTGAGCCACAGGGCTTAAATTTTTTATTTATTTATTTTTTTTAATGTATCAGCCAGTTGTCTGCTTTAAACTATACCAAAAATCTGTTCACTGTCAAATTCCGATGTAACAATTTTATGGCTTTTAACCACAAACCTTTCACTGAAGATACTCAACTTTCTCTGTCTTACCAATTTTGGAATGGTTTACTTCCTAACAACACTTATTGGGAAATCCAAGAAATCTTATTTTGCTGTGATTCTTCTTCTATAATTTTAAAGGAATTCTTTTGCCCTTGACCCTTACATGAAATGCTAGGGTTGATAAAAGTATGGAGGGTTGGAAATAATGTTTGCTGTTTGCCTACTATGCCCTGCTCTGTTTATTAACTCATAATCCTAGGGACATCCGAATACTATTATCCCCATTTTATAGATGAGAACAACTGAGGCTAGCTATACCACATTTTAGCTAGTTAGGGAGTTAAGACATGTACCTACATAAATATAACATGAAACAAGACAAATGTTTACAGCGTCAAAGCCAAGATTGGCTGGTAAGGGTGGCCTTGTGAAGCCAAAGCCAGCGTTTGCAGGACCTCAGGGATACTACCATGTACCTGCGCTAATGAACTCCCCAGCGTGGCTACGGACTTGCGGCTCCAGCTGTGAACCTTGGGGTGCGAATGCACTAAGGGTCCCTGGGTGCGATGCCAGGAGGGCGGTGCCAGCTGGACCTGCAGGTGGAAAGCACCATCTGTGGACCCCGGTGCCTCTCTGTGAAGGAACTGGCTGGGGGAGGGGGCTTGCCCTGCGGCCGCGTCCGCTCCCGAGCCCGCCCCTCCCGGCGCTGCCGCCGCTAAACCCCGGCGAGCGGAGCGCGCACGTTGCGAGTCCCGGCGGCCGGCCGCGGCGCTGGGCATGCTCAGTGGGCAGCACCCGCTGGAGCGGCGAGCGAGGGAGCGCCGGCTCCTGCGGGTCCGCCCGCCCGCCCGCCCGGTGCAGGCCCGGCCTGGGCTTTGTGTGCGCGGGGCCGCCCGACCCCAGATGCCGTCCGGCCCTGCCGGCTTCCGCCTTTGACCCGCCGCCGGCGCAGGAGGGGCGGGGCCGGGCCGCGGCCCGGGGCGGGAGGCCCGGCCGGGCGTGGGTGGGGTGGGTGGGGTGGGTGCTGGGAGTCCCGCGGGGTGGGGGTGGGGTGGGGGCGGTGCGGAGTCACGGGGGTGGGGTCACCGCGGTGGCTCCGGGAGGCCGAGCGGGAGGCGAGGGGGCCGCGGGGGCGGCGCGGCGCGGACCAGCCCGGGCCGGGCAGCAGCGGCCACTCCGGGGCCGGCCCTGGGCGCTCCGGGCGTCGGGAGGCCGCCGCGGGCCCCACCTTCCGGCGGCCGCCGGAGTTCGTGCGGATCGTGGCCGCCGCCGCCCGGCTGCCATCTCCTCCTCCCGGGCCGCTGCCTCCTCCTCTTCCTCCTCCTCCTGGGCCGGGCCGGCCTCCTCCCCGCCGCCGCCTCCTCCTGGGCCGGGCCCGCGGCGCCTCGTCCCCTCGCGGAGCCGCTCCCGCCGCCGCCTCCTCATTCATCCTCGTGCACCATAGGCGGCACCGGCTCCAAGATGTCCAACCGAGTGGTGTGCCGGGAAGCCAGCCACGCCGGGAGCTGGTACACAGCCTCAGGTAGGGCCCGCGCCGCCGCCCGCCCGGCCCCGCGCCCGCGGCCGAGGCTGCCGGCCCTGCCCGGCGGCGGGGACCGGGCGGCGGCCTGGGCGGACCGCGTGGGCAGGAGGGCCGGGCCGGCCTCCGCCTCCCCCGGCGGCGCCCCCGGAGCCCGGGGCCGCCCTCGCGCACCCGGCGGAGTTGGGCGGCAGGAGAGTTGCCCGGCCGCCCGCGCCGCCCGCGGGACCGGGCTCAGGCGGGAGCGTGCTCCCGGGGCGCCCGCACCCGCTCCCCGGCTCCCCTCGGCGCCCGGAGCGGGCGGCCGGGCGCTGCCACCCGGGAGCCCGGCGCCCGGCGCCCCGGCCCCGCTTCCTGCACCGGAGCCCGCGCCCCTCCGGCCGGGCTCCCCGCCGGCGCCCCGGCCCCGGCCGCCCCGGAGCCTCGGTGCACGCGGTCCGCTCGCCGCTGCGGGAGGAGGTGCCCGCCCGGGGCGCGGAGAGAAAGGCGGCCGCGGTGCCCGCTGCGGGAGCGGCGCGGAGGGGCACTTTCCCACGTTGCCAAACCGGAGCCGAGGTCTCGGCGGGCGAGCCCCGGGGAGGGCCGGGCCGGGATGGGAGCCCTCGGAGGCGGTGGTGTCGCTGAGCAGAGGCTCCTTTGTCAGGGGTCGCATTGTTCCTGTCATCCAGGAAGGGGCACCGGGCACGGCCTCAGCACTTTTCCTGCGCTGCCGCCGGCCGCGGGCACTCCACAGCGAGCAGGTGCTGGCACCGCCTCAAGAATGAGGTTCGGTTTGAGCGAATTTAGTCTGATGTCCACACGGTCTGAAAAACACTTTCCAGCTCTTTACAAAAGTGTAGGGACTTTCCCTGTTATAACGCTCCTCTCAGGGTGACTGCTTTCTGGGGTTACTTTCAGGCTTCACATTTCTGGTAAGTTAACAAAGTTCCACTGTGATTTCTAATAGATTTCAGCCATTTGGTAGCGGCTTATCAATAACTAGACCTAACTTAAAAAAAACACAAAACTTTATTGTTGAAAGTGTTACATATGTCCCCTTTTTTGCCCCCCATCGATCCCCTCCAGCCCATTCCCACCCCCACCCCCGCCCCAGGCCTCCACCACCCCACTGTCTGCTCCGTGAGTTATGCATATATGCATCCAAGGTCTTTGGTTGATTACCTCCCTTCTTCCCCCCCTTCCCCTCCGAGATAGACCTAACATTGAATCGGATCTTGTCTCCCTTTGCAACTAGGTGGGTTGGATAGTGACAGAGTTTGGGAGAAAACAAAGATTTGGGAGAAAATTCATTCCTCTGAGCTTGCTAAACCAGCTCATTAAATACACACACTTAACTGACTCACTGAAGATTTGCTGTGTTAAGAAGACACAAAAGAATTTTATGATTGGATTTGCAAGCCTAACTTAGCTACAGTTTTAACTAAATTACATCTAATGGATACAATGGCTTTCCTTCATGGGCCTAGAGTATTTCATAAACATTTAATCAGTTCTTAGAACCGTACAATGTCAGTTCAGCTTTTCTTGTTCACCATGTGGGAGTGTGCCCCAAACTCTAATAAGCCAGTGGCAGAACAGAATTGATGAATGGGAGTCCCTGGTTCCTGAGTTTGTTCTCCAATTAGTGCATTATTAATATTAAATTTGCCAATGGATAATAATCTTTGCAGGGTTGTAAACTTATAAGCTTTCTTCAATGTGTTTTGAAGAGTAAAAAGTCTCAGTATTCACTTTCTTTGCCATCTTTTGGTTAATTTCTTTTGCTTTTGTTTTTTATACTTTCTATAAATGTTTTAAACTTTTTCTGTAGTTGGCATTGAAATGTGGGCAAATGATTCTGGAGGAATTTTTATAGCTTCTTGGACATTCTTTGTGTAGTAAAATAAGGCACAGTTCACACTTTGAACTTGAAAAAGACTTATTTAGTAATTTCAAGCAGAGGAAGAATCCGTTAATCCAGCTCAAAACAGCCTGTGATTATAGCTGTTTATCAATAGTAATCCAAAATGGACTATTTTCTTAAAAATTTAAAATATATTATCTTTTTAAAATTCTGAATGAAATAAAAAATGCCATTTGGTAATGTGATTGTCACAGAGAACTTTATTTTAAAAAATTCAGACTCTATGTAGCTTTTGTGTGTATGTATGTACACATGTATATGTGACTTTAAATTTGAGTAATAATTTAGGGGGAATTTAAAGCAATTTAGTTGTAAAATCTTACTTTGCATTTAAAAAAATAAATGAAAATGTAAGGTAAGGAAATTTGACTTGATCTAGTGAGTTCTATATTTAATATTATCCCAGTATATCTATAATAATAACATTGACCATTGGAAAAATTCTACTTGTATTATTCTTGTTTCCCTAATAAACTAGCCCTAAAAATGTGTAATAGGAGAGCAATGTACTTGTGGATTGTCAATTCTGTGGTTCCTATGGCATTCACATTGTATCTGTGGAGTTAAAGTGTACAATTACTGATGTAAGTTGAGGGTGAAATCACATTTGCTTCAGTTAATAGCTAGTTTATTTATTTTAAATATTTTTATTGATTTCAGAGAGGAAAGGAGTGGGAGAAAGAGAGAAACCTGAATGATGAGAGGGAATCATTGATTCGCTGCCTTTTTCATGCCTCCTACTGGGGAGAGAGCCTGCAACCAAGCATGTGCCCTTGATTGGAATCGAACCTGGGACCCTTTAGTCCGCAGGTAGATTCTCGATCCACTGAGCCAAACCAGCGAGGGCCATAGCAAGTTTAGAAAAAAAAGTGTGAGTGTGTGTATATGTATGTATATCTTATTTTATTTAACCCTTGTTATATGCTAGATCCATTGGTAGAGAGAAGTATAAACTATTCCCTGTCCCTAGGAATATGCAGTTTATTTGAAGTAAGAAATAGCACCGGGCAGCAAGTAAAAATCAGGATAATTGAGACAGTGCTCTTGGGAGTTCTGAGGAGGGTGGAATCACTTCACTGTGGGATTTGAATTGTGCTTTGAAGAAGGGTGTTTGGGCAGGTTTGGAAAGGCGGAAAGAACATGGGAGAACATTACAAAGGTACAGAGGCAGGTAAATGTAGGTAGGTCAATTTAATAAGAATGGAGGTGAATCTGATTGGAACTAGAGTATAGATGACTATGAATGCTATGCATCTTAGGGATTTGACTTAGTCCATAGGCAGTCGGGACCTATGGAGAAGTTTCTGAGTAGGGGACTAATAATAGCTTAGCATTTTAGGGAAACTAATCTCTAGGCAGGTTAATCCTCACTTTATAGGTGTACAGCAGGGATCAGCAAACTTACTGCAGTCACAAATCCAGCCTGCTGCCTTAAAAAAATTATAAAATCCACTAGCTAAGAATGGTTTTTAATTTTTAAAAGGTTTAAAAACAAAAACCAAGAAGTGCAATAGAGACCATATGTGGCCCCTAAAGCCTAAAATCCTTTTTATTTGGTCCTTTACAGAAAAAAAATTGCCAAACCCTTACTGTAGGTTAGTGTTGTTCAAAGTGTGATCTCTAGACCAGCAGCATAATGTGTCTGTACTCTGTATTTTCTCCAGATTTGTTACAGCTTGCATTTCATTATTTCAGGCCCTTTTATCTCCTGCAGGACAGATATAACTGCCTCCTAACCGGCTTCTTTCTGCCAATCTTATCCCCCTTCACTCCATCTTCTGCATTGCTCCCTGAATAATCTATCTGCCCACATAATTTCTTTACATAAACTTCACTGTCCCATCTAGCCTATTGCTTAAGGTCTAATAACTCCCTTGGTGACTTGGCATCTCTCTATTTCTTTGGCCACTTTCACCCACCCATCCCAGTTCTTGCCTTTATTATCCTTAGCAGCTGTTCTTTGTTTTTTTTTTAAATACAGTGTACAGTTTCTTATCACTATGCTTTTGCCAAGCTGTTCTCTCTGTTGGAATGCACTTTGTCAGGATAATTCCTACTCACCTTTTATTTATTTTTTAAAAGTTTTATTTATTGATTTTAGAGAGGGAAAAGGAAGAAAAGGAGGCAGGGAGGGAGGGAGGGAGAGAGAAACATTGACTTGTTCCATCTATCCATGCATTCATTGGTTGATTCCTGTATGTTTCCTAACTCGCCGTGGAACCTGCAACCTTGACATGCTCCAATCAATTGAGCTACCTGGCCAGGGCACTCCTATTCATATTTTAAAGATTCAGGTGCGGACACCTCCAAGAAACTTACTCTAATGCCTTATCTGTCCTAGTTTATCTTAATTTTTTTTTTTTTTAATTTTTTTTTTAAGCCCAGCAGTTGAGCATTTACCCATGAATCAGGAGGTCATGGTTTGATTCCTGGTCAGGGCACATGCCTGTCTTGTGGGCTCAGTCCCCGGTGTGGGATGTGCATGAGGCAGTCGATTCATGATGTTTCTTTCTCTCTCCCTTTCTCTCTCTGAAATCAGTAAAAATACACTGTTTACTTTTTCATATTGATTTGTAGTTCTTTCTAGATTCTGGGTATAATCTTGTTAGATATGTCTGTTACAAGTATCTTCTACTTTGTAGTTAGCTCTTTTGGCATTCCGGAGGGATCCCTTACAACTTAGCATTTTCTGAAGTTGGTAGGTTTTATAGATATATACTTTTTGAATATATTTTATTGATTTTTTATAGAGAGGAAGGGAGAGGGATAGAGAGCTAGAAACATCGATGAGAGAGAAACATCGATCAGCTGCCTCCTGCACACTCCCTACTGGGTATGTGCTCACAACCAGGAACATGCCCTTGACTGGAATCGAACCCTGGACCCTTGAGTCCGCAGGCCGATGCTCTATTCACTAAGCCAAACCGGTTAGGGTAATATGTTTTATATCTTTAAGTGAATATTTAGTGTGGGAGAGATTTTTCTTCCCTTGGAAAATGGTTTTTATATTGATGGTACATCATAATTGCTGGTGTCATAGAATTGAGAAAATATATCAAAGTCTGATTTCGAAGCATTCTTTTTTTTTTTTTTTTAATATATTTTATTGATTTTGTACAGAGATAGTTAGAAACATCGATGAGAGAGAGTCATCAATCAGCTGCCTCTTGCACACCCCCTACTGGGGATATGCCCGCAACCAAGGTACATGCCCTTGACCGGAATCGAACCCGGGACCTTTCAGTCCCCAAGCCGACGCTCTATCCATTGAGCCAAACCGGTTTCGGCTCAAAACATTCTTTTTTTTTCTTCTTTTTTAAAAATATATATTTTATTGATTTTTTAAAAAAATATATTTTATTGATTTTTTACAGAGAGGAAGGGAGAGATATAGAGAGCTAGAAACGTCGATGAGAGAGAAACATTGACCAGCTGCCTCCTGCACACCCCCTACCGGGGATGTGCCCACAACTCAGGTACATGCCCTTCACTGGAATCGAACCTGGGACCTTTCAGTCCGCAGGCCGACGCTCTATCCACTGAGCCAAACCGGTCCCGGCGGCTCAAAGCATTCTTGATGTGTTTGTATGATATATATCTAAATTGAATTTTTACTTTTTAAATTCATTCTGTCATTTCTAAAGGTATTTAATACAGTTATATCAGGATTCTATTGTTGGAAAAAATGTGATATTTTTTTTTTTTTTTTTTGGCATGTACCTTGAATTCTAGTGTCAAAATATATTTGGTATTTGAGAAATTGAAAAACTACTAGAATTATTCTGCTTTGAAGAGAAAAGACTATATAATATTTAGTTTTGCAATGAACTTTTTTGGATTACAAATTAATGATTTTCTGTATGCTGATTTTCCTTTGTATCTCATCTGTTATTTTATTGTTGAGAAAAGCAAGAAGGAAAGGACAAATTTAATCGGAAAACTATTGAAATTATTGTTTGACTAATTCTAGCTCTTTCTCACTTTCCTTCTTGTCCTTTCATATGAAATCTCCAAGTCAAAGTTAACTTTTTATCTCGGTGTAGGTTTATATTATCTGCCTTTGGATTTTTCTCCATATGAAAGAAGAACAAGACTGCAACAAATAAAAATGTTGTATTCTATATGTGTGTATATCATCTTTAATCTTCAAAAGGATGCTACAAAGTTAGTTTTATGTCCATTTATGGATGTGGAAACAATGACTCAGAGTGGTTGAGTAACTTGTTTAAAGTATAACAAGTAAGTGGAAGAGCCAGTCTGATTCCAAAATTAGAGTTTAGTGTTAGGGGCAGGGAGGTATGGTGAGGTATGCTGCCCCAAACACTGAACTTTTCTGTTCCACTTCAGGTTTTTCCAGAATATAGTATGGACATTTAAGTCACACTCGTATATCATTTGTAGTTTATAAAGCATTTTCTCATACAATTTTGATTTTCACAGTAATACTATGATTAGGTGTAGGATATAGTAAGGCAGGCTGGTCTTTATCCACCCCCCACCATGGTATTTTATTGATGAAAAACTAAGAGGAAGGCTAAATTGCCTGAGATATACTAGTACTACTGGTAAATGATGGACTGAGGATTTGAACCTAGGCCTTCTATTTCTTTTTATTGTAATGCCAGAGTAAGAGGTTGAACTATTTTGGAAATAGTAAGCAATCTATAATTGTCAGGTAAGTAAATACTTAGATTGTAAAATAAAAGCATAACTAAAAATATTGTGAATTTTGAATATTACTCATAAACTGTAAATACTGACAAAAAGGAGTTGGAATATTTGAATTAGATGAGTCCTAGAATTGGAATTGGGCCTGGCAAACTCAGCATTTCTGGAGAGGCTTTGTTTCAGTGTTGGACCAACCGAGTTCTGCCCTAGGGACTAGGAGTGTATGTGGCAGGAGATGAAACCAACAAAAATGTCTAGAGTTTATCTTCTAGTTGGAGGAGACAGACTATACATAAGGCAAATAAGTAAAATAGACAGTATGTTTGATAGAGGAAAGTGCTATAATTGCATATAGAATTATAAAGCAGATAAAGCAGAGCTTGTGCATTAGCAATGTTAAAGGATGAGAGAAATTAGCAATTTTAAATAATATGGAAGGGAAGACTTCATTGAGATGACATTGGAATGAAGACTTGAAGTAGCTCAAAGAGCGAGCAGGCTTGCATTCTGGATAATTTTAAGGGCTCAACAATTTTAGGCCACAGCAAGTTCAGAGGTCCTGAGATGAGCAGGCCACTGAAGCTGAATGAAGTGACCGGGCAGAGTGGTGTGATGTGACAAGTGCCTGGAGCAGGGGCATAAAGCTGTGGTCAGATGGTACTGGGCCTTGACCATTGTAAGGATTTTTACTTGAGTGAGAAGATTTTGAGCAGTTGATGACATGCTCTCATTTAGACTTACTAGGATCTCTTGAATGCTGTGTGGAGATTAGACTACAGTTGGGGAGTGGTGAGGGCAGTGGCAAGCAGAACCAGGGAGACCAGTTAAAAAGAAAGCAGTAATCCAATGAGAGATGGCGATGACGATAGCAGTGGGGTTGGGTAAGAAGTGTTGGTTACTGAATATAGTTTGAAGGTAGAGCTGAAAGCATCTGCTGACAAACTTGAAGCGGAGTGTGACAGAATGGAGGAGTCTTGGGCATCTTATGGTTTATCCCTGGGCAGCTTTAATAATGGAGTTGATATTTTCTGAGGAAAGATTTAAGAGAAACACCTTAGTTGTGGGGTGGAATGCTCTCTAAATGTTAATTAGGCTAAGTTGTGTTACTGTATTTGAATCTTTTACATTCCTATTGGTTATCCATTTATTATTTCTGTCAATTCCTAAGAACAGTGTTGAAATTTCTAAATATAATTCTGAAATTGTCTTTTTTTCTTTTTAGCTTTATTTATTGTTTCATGTATTATTTATTTATTTATTTATTTATTTATTTATTTATTTGTTTATTTATTTATTTATTGTTTCCAGAGAGGAATCAATAAAAGGGATAGAGAGAAACATCAATGATGAAAGAGAATCATTGATTGGCTGCCTCCTGCATGCCCTGCTACTGGGATTGAGCCTGCAATACAGGCATGTGCCCTTGGCCAGAATCGAACCTGGGACCCTTTAGTCCGCTGGCCAGCACTCTATCTACTGAACCAAACCAGCTAGGGCCATTTCATGTATTTTGAATGTCTATTATTTGATGATATGCATGCTCCGGATACGTTGATTTTTAAAAAAAAATATTTTATTGCTTTTTACAGAGAGGAAGGGAGAGAGACAGAGAATTAGAAACATCCAATAGAAACACTGATCAGCTGCCTCCTGCACAACCTCCACCGGGGTTGTGCCCGTAACCAAGGTACATGCTCTTGACCAGAATCGAACCTGGGACCCTTGAATCCACAGGCCGATGCGCTATCCACTGAGCCAAACGGGTTTTGGCTAAATACTTTTTCTTTTTTGTCAAGGTTCATGGAGACCACCTTCCTGTTTGATGTCTGGCTTATTTCACTTAACATGTGTGCAAGGATGATGCATGCAGAATGTATCAGAATTTTATTCTTTTTTAATTCTGAATAATACCAATGTATGTATATACCATATTTTATTTATTTCACCCGTTATTGAACATTTTGATTTTCCACCTTTTGGCTTTAGTATTGATACAGACAGCTATAAACATTGGTATACAAGTATCTGTTTGAGTCCCTGCTATCAATTCTTTTGGATATCTATCTAGGAGTCAAATTGTTAGGTCATACAATTTATGTTTAACTTTGTGAGGAGCCACCAAACTGATTGCCACAGCAGCTGGACCATTTTACATTTCTACCAGCAATCCATGAGGGTTCCACTTTCTTCACATCCTTACCAACACTTACTTATTTTGATAATAGCCATTCTGAGTGTGAAGTTGTATCATTAAGGCTTTCATTTGCATTTCTGTAATGACTAATGATGTTGAACATCTTTTCATCTGCAACCAAGGTACATGCCCTTGACCACAATCAAACCCAGGACCCTTGAGTCCGCAGGCTGACGCTCTATCCACTGAGCCAAACCGGTTTCAGCTCAGTTCTATTTTTACCTGTCTGTTTATTCTATACCTGTAAACACAGTTTGATCGCTGTAGTTTTTTGGTATTTTTACCCCATTTTAAAAAGATAGTTTGGTAGGCATTGAATTCAGTGAGTATGTTGACATTCCTGTGTTTGTTTTTTTTTAGCACTTTCTAAATGTTCTATTGTATTTTGGCTTGCACAGCTTTTGAAAATTCTGTGGTTTTTAAAGTATTTGTTCTCCTGAATACAGTCTGTCTTTTTTCCTCTGGTTGCTTTATGCTTTTTAAAAAGCTTATTACCATTTTCCTGTTATTTTATTATCATGTGCCTTTGAATAATTTTCTTTGAGTTTATCCTGTTTTGTATTTACCAAGTTTCTTGGATTTGCAGGTTATAGTTTGCAGGTTATAGTTTCTTGGATTTGCAGGTTATAATTTATCAGGCAAGTTTGGAAAAATATTCTGTATTATTACCTCAGATATTTTTTTCTTTTCACCCTCTTTGTTTTCTAGATTCCAGTTGAAAGTATGCTAGATAGCTTAATGTTGTCTCATATTTCACTGAAGATATTAATAGTTATTTTTTAAAAATATATTTTTATTGATTTCAGATAGGAAGGGGGAGGGAGAGAGAGAGAGAAACATCAATAATGAGCCTTAGCTGGTTTTGCTCAGTGGATAGAGCATCGGCCTGCGTACCGAGGAGTCCCAGGTTCGATTCCAGATAAGGGCACATGACCTGGTTGTGGGCTCAATCCCTAGTAGGGGCATGCAAAAGACAGTCGATCAATGATTCTCTCTCATCATTGATGAAAATCAGTTCTATTTTTTATTTTGTTCCTCATGCTTTGGTATTATATCTAAAAAAACCCCCCACACAAACCATTGTCAAATCCAAGATAATGGAGATTTGCTTCTGTATTTTCTTTTGGGAGTTTTATCATGTTATTATTTACATTTAGGTTGTTGACCATTCTGGGTTGAGTTTTGTATGTGGGGTGGGTTGGGGTCCAACTTCATTCTTTTGCAACTTTACTCCACTCTACCTGCTCATCCCCTCAGCCTTATGCTTTGCACAAAGTCTCAATAAAGAGATGGAGCAGAAGGAAAAGTAATGCCTCATGGCACTGAAATTTATCAGTTTCTTCAACAAATATTTATAAAAGTTGTATTAACTTTGTGCCTGTATTATAGAAACACAATACAGCTCTGTCCCTATCTTCGAAGGGCTTAAAGTCTCTGTGAGTTCCCAGTAAGGTAAAACTGTAAACAACCAAAGAAGGAGCAGGTTCCAATACAATTCTTATTGTAAAAATTACTGAGTAAAAACTGTCCTCACTCTCCCTATAGAACAAGAATTAAAAGGAGGAAATAAGTATAATGAATGAATCTGATCTCCTTTGGAGACCTCAACCCTCAGGGCTAACAAAGGTTTTGTGAGGCCTAAGGTTTACTGAACCTGAAGGACTAATTTTAGGGGGGATGGAAGGGGTCGGATTTTTTTTTATAAGGTTCAAAAATGACTTTATTTAGAATAAAAAAATACAAATAACTGTAGGCTTGGGAATCTGTCCTGTTCTCTTTTAAATCATTTCAGGCAGGTTATCCAAAATGCTGCTGGTTGCAACTTGCTTGCTCTCTCGCCCAGGACAAATCCAGCCCTCATCGGGGCTCTGTAGCTTCCTTAGAAAAGGAGGCTGCCCTCCTCCACTGCTGGGTGAGATGTTGCAGAGGAGGGGCTGTGGATCCCTAGCCCAGACCCACCCTCCCAGAGGCAGGTCGTGGGCTCAGGTGCTGCTGAGGCCATCAGACCCTTGGGGGCGGGAAGGAGCGTCTGCAGCTAGTCTCTGGCGTGGGTATCTGAGTGGTAGGTGGGCAGCAGGTGGCAAGAATAGACAAAGAAACTGGCCCGGGGCCAGACAGGTGAGGCAGGCAAAACTTCTGCCTGGGCAGCGCCGGGGCCGCAGAGTTGTGGCAGATAACAAAGCGCTGGCATCCGAGGCCTTGGTGGTGGTGTAGGGGGTCTGAGAACCTGGCGGGGTGCGGGATGCGCGATGCTCCTTTCCTGCCTCTGCATGGTACGGGCTCTGCTGCACTGCCAGCAGGGGAAGGTAGCGGCTGGCCCAGCGTGAGCCACTCGCTTTTTGCTGCCTACTACAGCTTGCCATTTCCCTATGGGCTGATGGGAGACAACTGGTTGGTCCTTTGGTCATCCTAGTGACGACAGTGCTTTTATATATATCTATATCTATATCTATATCTATATATCTATATCTATATCTATATCTATATCTATATAGATAGATAGATAGATAGATAGATAGATAGATAGATGGATGGATAGTTGACATAAGTGTTCTCTGTTTAGTCCCTAAATATAGTGGTTTTCAACCATGGAGCCCTATCACAGATCTTTTGAGTCTATTGGATTCCTCCCGGAATGGGGATTCTGGCTTGTGAGTCTTTTTTTAAAAGCACTGCGGATGATTCTGATGAGTGCTTTGCTTGTGTGCTTTGCCATTAGGTGACTCAGGATCTGATTCTTCTGAATTTGTGCTGTTGGCTAACGTAACCTGTGAGAAAGGAGGAAACTGACTGTTTAGGTGAACACAGATTGATTAGTTTATCTAGTTTGCGTTTTGTGTAGAGGTCTTTGATTCCTGCCCAGCTGGTGTGGCTCAGTGGTTGAGCATCAACCCATGAATCAAGAGGTCACTGGTTCAATTCCTGGTCAGGGCACATCCTGGGGTTGCAGGTTAATCCAGGATTGAGCCAATCAAAGATGTTTCTATCTCTCTATGCCTCTTCCTTCTTCCTTTCTTCTAAAGAATCAATAAAAAATGTTAAAAAAAAAAAAAAAAAAAAACCCAAAAAAGTTCTTATGGTATTTGAAAATTCCATTGATAATTTGAAATTTAACACTAATGTAACTTAACAATATGTTTTCAGGTTTAAAAATATCGTATTTTCCGGCATATAAGACGACCCCCCAACTTTACAGTTAAAACATAGGTTTTGGCCTATATTCGCTGTATAAGACTACCCCCCACTTCAAAGAAAAGACTTACTTTGCTGTCAAGATCTGCAGGTAATTTTTGTGCAATTTTGGTCTTTTGCCCCTGATTTTCGGTTGACTTTTTTTCGTTTCAAAAGTCGTCTTATATGCCGGAAAATACGGTAATTTTATTTTTAAATAACTGAGATGAGACATTTTGTGTTTTGGACTTAGATACAATCTACCTATCATTTTGTTCATTATCCTATATATTGTATATATAAAAGCCTAATGTGCTAAGTGTTCGACTGTCTGACCAGTCACTATACACGCACTGACCACCAGGGGGCAGACGCTTCATCTGGTAGGTTAGCTTGCTGCTGGGGTCTGACCAATGGGGACTGGGCGAGATGGGCCGAACATGCCCTGGAGCCCTCCATGGTCCCTCCCCAGCCCTGATTGTGCACCAGTGGGGTCCCTGGGATGTGTCATTCCTCGGGGGATGTCGGAGAGCTGGTTTCAGCCCGATCCTCGTAGGCCAGACCTAGTGACCTCACCAGTGCGTGGATTCATGCATTGGGCCTCTAGTCTGATATAATAAATAAAGGTTGGCTTCTACATATCAGTTTATCAGGAAGTATTTATTAAATACAAGTATGTTTAAGAATTTTGGAAAGTAGGAAATAACATATGAATCTACCAAAACTCAGATGAGCCAACAACTAGTGGTAGGGCATCTGGATTCTATTCAATGATTATTGCCAACATTTATTGAGTCCTTATTATATGTTAGGTATTTGCCCTTACATTTCTCTTTTAGTAAAACAACCATGTAAAAAAGCTGAGGTTATTCAAGGTCACAAAGTTTGTGTTGCTGTTCCAACCAGCTGGCTCTGCAATTGAAACTAGAAACCACCATTTTATATTGCTTCCCATACAAGGCTTTGCATAAATTGTCATTCTAGATTATTAAACATTTATGGTTATTTGAAAATAAATATTAGGGAATCATGTGACTCGTAAAACATTTTATTTTGTGAAGTTTCATAGTGTCAAATCAATAAAAGCAAGATAATTTTAAAAATCCAAAATATGGCCGAAGCCGGTTTGGCTCAGTGGTAGAGCGTCGGTCTGCGGACTGGGGGGTCCCAGGTTCGATTCTGGTCAGGGGCATGTACCTTGGTTGCGGGCACATCCCCGGTGGGGGGTGTGCAGGAGGCAGCTGGTAGATGTTACTCTCTCATCGACGTTTCTAGCTCTCTATCTCTCTACCTTCCTCTCTGTAAAAAATCAATAAAATGTTTTAAAAAAAAATCCAAAATATGTAAAATTAAACTTTTTAGTCATGCATGTTGCATAAACTATACAGTGAACGTGTTTCAATATGTTGGTCTTGTAATTAAAACACCTTTTCAGGCATAAAAACTTTGTGGCTCCCCATTATCTACTTGGAAAAACAAGCAAACTCCTTAACATAGGCTTTAAGGGGTCACTTATTCTAAGCTCTCCCCTTTGAACTGTTGTTTCTTGCAACTGCAATTGTTATTTCTACTTTTGTGCTTACGGTCATAGCTTCCTTCTGTTTGGAAATACCCTGCCATTTTCTGCCTCTCTAGCTCTACTTTAAGACGTAATGTAAGTTCATGTTTGTGCTGCTTCTGAGTGCTTGTCTACTTTCAACTCTTTAAAGCTTTTAGCCTTATGCCGAAACCGGTTTTGCTCAGTGGATAGAGCATCAGCCTGCAGACTGAAGGGCCCCAGGTTCGATTCCGGTCAAGGGCACATTCCCAGTGGGGGGTATGCAGGAGGCAGCTGATCGATGTTTCTCTCTCATGGATATTTCTAGCTCTCTGTCTCTCTCCCTTCCTCTCTGTAAAAAATCAATAAAATATATTTAAAAAACAAAGAAAACCCACAAAAAACTTTTAGCCTTAGCCGGTTTGGTTCAGTGGACAGAATGTTGGCCTGTGGACCAAAGGGTCATGGATTTGATTTCGGTCCAGGGGACGTAAGTTGGTTGCAGACTCCTCCCCGGCCCAGGCTCATACAGGAGGCAACCAGTTGATGTGTTTCTCTCACGTCAATGTTTCTCTCTGCCTTTCCCTCTCTTTTCTACTCTCTCTAAAAATCAATGAAAATATATCCTTGGGTGAGGATTAACAACAAAAACAACAACAATAAATAAAAACTTTCAAATGGAGAATTTGCTTCCTCATTTGCCACCTTATTTCCCCCATATACAGTTTAGTTGAGGAGCACTACTTTTAGTAAATTTTAGTAAATTAGTGCTCCTCAACTAAATTTGAAATTAGCTATGTTAAGAGCCTGGAAGTTAAATACCTTGTTCACAATTTATGGGCCACTTGAAGAGAAAGAGGGTTGTATGGGCATGCCAACTTCTGGACATTGTGGGGTCTTTTAAATTGTCTATATTTTTTAATATATGAATATATATTTTAGTAATTTTTAGAAATGTGACTTGTTAGTGACCACTAATGCTAGGTCATTATAATGTATGCTAGAGGCCCGATGCATGAAATTCATGCAAGGGGCTCAGCTCTAGCAGCTGTGGCTGCCTCGGCCCCTCACAGCCCCCACTTCCTCCAGAAGGTCACCCGGACAGCCGTCTGGAAGGTGGTCCAGACGGTCGTTCTGCTGTTTGGGCTAATTAGCATATTAGCTCTTTATTATATAGGATATCTTGACATTATTTTCAGCATTTTAATTTCTGCCACGTTTAAATGTTTTTGAGAGTGTAGACTCCTTTCTCTGCTCACCATTGCAGTGAATTTGCTTCTTTCTTTTCCTTTAGAGATAGTTTGTTTTCTAGTACTCAGCCCACGTGGGGGGTAGGGAAGAAATGAAATAGGATGCTGCTGCCTTTTTCTAGATACCCACCACAGGATGTAAGCTAAGTACTCTTGAGATCTGGGTGGCACCTCCCAGGTGTCCTGGTAGTGGGGCAAGGGTTTAGGAGGAGTGTAGGCTTTCACTTAACTGGGTTCAGTAAGACCCTATTGTATATACATTGTCTGCTGTGTCCTGTTATCGGTCACACAGACCTGGAGATGAGAATTTTCTTCAAATATCAGCTTTGTCTAATTAAAGGAGCTGTGTCCCATGAGAATGTATAACTTAGGTGTCATACTTGCCAAACTGGTCTTTATTTTTAACATTTTTTTTTTTTACATTAGTTTTACTTTCCTATTGCAGACTGTTTAAATGGGAGAAACATTTTTTATGGCAATCCTATTCTGGCTTAAGACAAATCAGTGTACCCCCTAAAACTGCTATGACTTCACCACCTATTTCTGTTACCCATGGCCATTGTTTCATTTTTCTGTATGGCATCCAGTTAGAAACACAAGATTGAGCTGATTTATGTTTTGGTACTCTGCATCTCTCCATAGATGCTGCAGGAGTTTTTCAGGGTTTTGCAGTTTGAAATGCTGGCTTTTCAGTTATTGAAGCCTTGACAAAACAAACTGTATGCATGTACACATCTTTTAATTTTTACTGAGCAGCCAATTTGAGTCGTTAGAAAAGTACATAACATCTTAAGTAGACATTCATAAGTCATTGTTAAAAGCATAGAGTTTGGAATGCAAGGGCAGGAAGTGGAGGGTAGTTTTGTAATCAAGAAAATGAAAAGTGAAAAAGGAGACCTCCTTTGCAATTAATCTGAGGCACTTCTTAGAGGTTTTATCTACAACTGTGATTTTCAACCTTTTTCATCTCATAAAATTCTATGGCACACCAAAGAATATATTTTTTGCTGACCTGATAAAAGTATATGCTTTTGATTTATTCATATGGGACAGCTATTGTTGTATTGACTGTTGTCACCTTTTAACTTGACAATCTTAGGGAAAGGGAGTGAGGCCCCTGACTAAGTAGTCAGGTATTCCTGTTTTAAAACTTGTGGCATTCTGGTTGGAAATGGTTGCTCTCAGTTTGGTCACTCACAGAATAGAGGCTGTCTAGTATTATCAATAGAAGGTTTGCTATTAGAGGATGGAAATCTGCTAATACTGTTAGGGTAACACTGTAGGCAGTGCGAGATCAGGGACTTCCAGGTCAGGAGATCAGTGAATTGGTGCTGTAAGGGTAGAAACTGTTTGCAGCCAACCCCACCTGGGGTAGGCAGCCCTGAGGCCCTTGGCGTTAGTTGAAGCCAGAAGGCGCTCAAGTCTGCAGGTGCATTCTGTTGCCAAATGAAGCAGAATCAGATAGCTAGGATTACTTCACAAGTCGAGATACCTGGAACTCTTTAAATGATGTGTGATGGTTTCATGGTTTGGCTGGGGGAAGATATTTAATGTTTACAGGAAAAAAATTACAAATCTTTAATAGAATAAAACAATTTAGTCTGGTTCTTTTTCTAAAATTTTCTAGATGATAGTTACTGAAGTTTACATTGAATAGAATTTTCATTCTAAAGTAGCTTATTTATACCCATTTATTGTAATTACTGAATATTAATCACATGTTTGAAATTATATATTATGCGTCATCAGGGTAAATGCAGTTGTGTTCATGCTTGTATTCTGCTGCAGCAAACAGAGTAGTTAGAAAAGGCCATAATTAATAAGTGTTTAAAAGTTGCTTTGATGTCCTTAGATGAAAGTTGTACTACCAATACCAAATGCTAGTATTTTTAATTATCACTTTCGTTTATTACATGAAATGCTGTCTTGATTTCTATAGAGATAGCTATAGATAACCTGTAATACATGTTTACTGTGAATGTGTAGAGAAAAATCTTAGAAACTGTTTATCTTCCAAAAAATTCACTTTCATATTCAAGTTGTTTGGTACCTGTTTGGATAAAATTCCAAAAACATGCCTAAATGTTGACTTTATCATGACATTAATAGATAGCTTTCTTTGTTGTGTGATATAAAAATACTAGAGAAGGTAGTTCTGTAGCGCAATGGATAGCGCATTGGACTTCTAAAAATACTAGAGACTCAGTACACGAATTTACCAGTGGGGTCTCTTGGCTGGTTTGTGGGATGCAAGAGGTTAGCCAGATGGGGAGGGACTGCCTATCTCTCTCACTCAGTCCCAATCAGCCAGACCCCAGCAGCAAGCTCACCTACAGGTCAGAGTGTCTGCCCCTGGTGGTCAGTGCATGTCATAGTGAGTGATTCAGTGGGCTTAGCATAATAGCATATTACACTTTGGTTGAGTGACTGGATGACCAGAAGTAGCACACTAGGCTTTTATTATATAGGATGATAGCTAATGCCTAAAATTATATTTTATAAAGTGAGTGAATTGATGTATTTGAGGTTTTGGAGATTTCAAATTGAAAGACCTAGAAATGATGAAAAGGAGGCAATGCTAGCTGCTTTTAGTTCTTGGACTAGTTTTATTTGTTTTTTCCATTTCCTTGTAACTCATCTTGTCTGCAACTACTTGTAAACTAAATTATTAACTTGTATACTAAATTATATTTCTCATTACTCCAATGTATATATTATTGGTCAAATAATAGTTCTCAGCTAATAGTTGGGCTTTACTTATTATAACCTAGATTATTAAGTGTAGATACTGGCTTAGGTATAGCAATGATTTGTTGTTAGTTGGATTTAGCATTTACTGGTGTTTTTCCATGTTGGCAGAGGGAGGGCAGTTGGGGGCAACCAGGCCGGCGGGGGGGGGGGGGGGGGACATAAGGGGTGACCAGGCTGGCAGGCAGAGGCAGTTAGGGGTGATCAGGCAGGCAGGTGAGCAGTTAGAAACCAGCGGTCCAAGATTGTGAGAGGAACATCCAACTGCTGGTTTCAGCCCGATCTCCAGGATTAGGCTGAAACCAGCAGTCGGATATCCCTGAAGGGGTCCTGGATTGGAGAGGGTGCAGGCTGGGTTGAGGGGACCCCTCCCCCCCATGCATGAATTTCATGCTCCTGGCCTCTAGTGTATGATATATATGCACACACAAAATTAAAATATTTTGTAGCTTCTGTTCAGTACCATGCTTTCCTTTTTCCTTAATGAAGACATCTTCCATAGAGGGTCATAAAATTTTGTTTCATTGTTTTCCAGTTGCTGAATATTCTACTCTATGGATCTAGCAAAATTTATTTAACCAGTTTTGTTTTGTTTTTGTGGATGCTTAGATTGTCAGTGGTTCTCAACCTTTCTAATGCCTTGACCCTTTAATATAGTTCCTCATGTTGTGGTGACCCCCCAACCATAAAATTATTTTCGTTGCTACTTTATAACTGTAATTTTGCTACTGTTAATGAATCGTAATGTAAATATCTGTGTTTTCCGATGGTCCCTTTTTCCCCCCATTGCCCTCCCCTACCCCTTTTCCCCATGTTGTTTATGTTTAAAATTAAATGAGATTGTAGTTGATAAGTCTTCTCAGAAACACTTTTTACAAGTATTGTGGTTTTCAAATGTTGGTCTTTGATGAGGTTTTCATCAGTTCTGTGTTGAAATAAATATCAGAACATTGTAGTGCATGTGGTTTTCATAACTCATTGATTTTAAGATGTACATTTTCCCACATTTTAGCACTTCTGAAAATGAGGTGTTTTATAGTCAACGGTATCTTAAAATCTTCGTTGTCAAATAGTTGTCACTGCCCACACACCTATGAACTTAATTATTAATCCTGCTGTTATGATTAGACAACTGCAACCCACTGAAGTTTCAACAAACATTCCATTTATGGGAGAGATTACCTACTCTGGGTTGTCTTTTGAAACCTTCTGTTAATTACACCTTCTGGAGATAACTTTTGGTAAGATAAAAAAATGTATGGCATCAAGTTGCTTAAATAACAGTCCCAGAGGCATGAGAGGAACATTTTTAGAAGAAATATTGCATCACTAATTCTTTAAATGGTACAGAGGTATGATAATATAGAAAAACAAGGATGACTGATGACTCTGACTTAAAAAAATTAAACACAACAGTGCTGTATGAAAAATCATGTCTAAATAAGCTTAAAAGACCTTTGTGAATAATCTATATTAATAAAAGGATAATATGCTAATTAGACTGGAGGTCTTCTGGATCTCCCTCCGAACAAAGCTGCAGTGGTTGTGAGGGCCGGGCTGAGGCATAGGCAAGCCACAAATGTGAGGGTTGGATTGAAGCTCAGGCAGCTGTGGCAGCCGGCAGTGGCAGCAGCAGCAGCATGATGGGGGCACTGCCTTCCCCTGATTGGCTGGCCCAGTTGCCTCCCATGGGGATCGGGCGTAAGCCATCAATAGGACATTCCCTGAGGGCTCCCTAACTGTGAGAGGGGGCAGGCCAGGCTGAGGCCGCCCCCACTCCGTGCACGAATTTTCATGCATCGGGCCTCTAGTCCTGTGTAATAAAAGCCTAATATGCTAAGTGTCCGGTTGTCCAGCAGTCCGTTCAAACAATCAAAATGCAATATGCTAATGATATGCTAAGGTCGCTCAACTGCTTGCTGTGATGTGTACTGACCATCAGGGGGCAGACAGTTGACTGGTAGGTTAGCTTGCTGTTGGGATCTGGCCAATTGGGACTGAGCAAGACAGGTGGACATGCCCTGGAGCCCTCCAGCAGTCCCTCTTCATCCCCGATTGTGCACTGGTGGGGTCCTTCAGCCTGGCCTGTGCCCTCTTGCAATCCAGGACCCCTTGGGGGATGTTGGAAAGCCGGTTTCAGCCTGATCCCACTCAACGCAGGAGCTGCCCCCTGGTGGTCAGTGCGCTTCCACAGGGGGAGTGCTGCTCAGCCAGAAGCTGGGCTCATGGCTGGTTAGCGCAGCTGCAATGACGGAGCCATCTTTCGCCTTTGTGGCAGTGCTAAGGATGTCTAGGAGGAGTGGGCCTAAGCCATCAGTCAGACATCCCCTGAGGGCTCCCAGACTGTGAGAGGGTGCAGGTTGTGCTGAGGCCTCCCCTCACCCGCTCCCGAGTATGAATTTTGTGTACCAGGCCTCTAGTTGGAAATAAAGCTGTAAGGTAATTGAAACACAGTTTAGATAAATTCTAGGAAAACTAAGTGATAGGTCTATAATCGTTCTCAAGCCTTTAACGTGTATCCTCCTTTCCCTCCTTTTAAGAAACTTCATGTCAGAAAGTACAGAATTTCCTACAGGACAGTGGTTGTTTGTTTTTACCTGTTGATTGAGAAAATATGCTTTAAAAAGGTAAAAACATTTCCTTAACACTTAAATGAATATGTATTTCTTTATAGTTGACGGGTCTTACGTTTATTTTATTTCTAGGTAAGTCTTGGTATGCATAAACATTTGCGGAGTCCTTGTGGGTCCAAGAACTCCCTTTTAAAAAAACATTTTTTTCATTGATTTTTAGAGAGGAAGTGGGGGCGGGGAGAGAGAAGGAAAGGGAGAGAAACTTTGATTCAAGAGAGAAACATCCTGCTGCTTACTGCACACATCCCCAACAGGGGTTTGAATCTGCAACCTGGGCATGTGCCCTGACCAGGAATCGAACCAGTGATGTTTCAATGCATGGGGATGACGCTCAACAAATTGAGCCACATTGGCCAGGGTCAAGACCCTTTTTGGGTTGGGAACTATTGACCTAGACAGCTACTGCACATGTGTCAAACACAAGGCCCGCGGGCCAAATCCAGCCCGCCAGGCCTTGCAATGTGGCCCGCACCGCGCTGTCATCACTGCACTCCGCTGTCAGTTTATGACATTGTCAGTTTATGACTGTTCAGTAAACCATTCGGCCCGCGATTTAGGCTGGATTTTAGATTTTGGCCCCTTCTCTGATTGAGTTCGACACCCCTATACTAGAGTGTGGTCCATAGTCTAGCAAATAGTGCTTATACCCGGGGAAAATGTTAGAAATGCAGAATCTGAGGCCCTGCCCCAGATCTATCAAATCAGAATTAGCATTTTAACAAGATTTTCTGGTGATTGCAATTCACGTTGAATTGCACGTTGTTTGAGAAGAGTTAATCAAATACATGATATTTGTTCAGATTGAGGAGACCATTGGTTGAATTTTATTTTATTTTTTGGTGTCGGAGGGGGAAGAGGGCTAGGAGGAGCTGGTCAAACAGAGTTAGAACAGTATAAAAAAACAAATTTTGAAGTCAAATTTGTTTTTTTATACTGTTCTAACTCTGTTCTCTCTTAATTATAATATCTTAGAATGGTTCTGATAACTAGCTGCATAGGAATTCCTGAAAAGGTGGTGTGTATTTGTTTGTATGTGTGTTTAATATCTGTGGTTTTGTCACCATGCAAATAAACTTATTAGTGAAATATTATTTGATTCAAGGGGGGTTCAAACAGAAGTGTTACTGAATTGCTAACAGCACATTGTTTATTGTCTATTTCTTAAGGAAATACCTTAACATTGTTCTTTTGGGAATTTACTTTTATTATTTTACCCAAAGTAGTACATGCCCATTTGTCTTTCACATAACCATGGAGTAGTTTGCTAGGATTGAACAGTGCTTAATTTTTTCATTCATCAGTGTGCCTTCAAATCCAGTGGTATTTGAAAGACAAAATACATATTCTACATCATCTTCATGTATTTAAGAAGACCATATTGCCAAATATCTTCTTTTGAAGGACTGAAATTCATTTTTTTATTTGACTGTTTATAGATCAACAATTAAGCAACCATTCTATATAATAAAAGGTTAATACACAAGCTGTCCCCTCTACCAGGAGTTTGACTCGGAGTTCATCTGGATGTTTGGCCAGGGAGTGGGGGCCAGCTTGCCAACCGCCCATGGCCCCTCTTTTCCGCTGGCCCTGCCCCTGATTGCCCCCCCTGCCCAATCGGGAGGGGCCTGCTGGACTCCACCGGTGCACTAATTCGTACTGGGCCCCTAGTATAGATAATAAATAGATTGGAGTTCAGCTTTAATCTTAAGATTCCTCTGTAGAAATTGATCCTTGTCTAGAAGAAATGATAAGAAGGCTTGGTTTAGTGCTTAAAATCACTGAGGTTGCTGTCAAAAGAGTGTCTGAATTGGAAGATATTTTCTTTGCTCTTATAAGGCTTTCAATTTCTGTTTCACAAACTTCCTGTAATATGGAAATATTTGGAATACTTATTTTGTTAATATGAAATTTATTGGGCAGTTAAAAATTTAACTATTTTTCCTTGAGTTAATGAGATTATTTCATATAAGTTTTTTGGTGATTGTTCTTTTTTAATATATTTTATTGATTTTTTACAGAGAGGAAGGGAGAGAGATAGAGAGCTAGAAATGTCGACTAGCTGCCTCTTGCACACCCCCTTCCGGGGATGTGCCCGCAATCAATGATCATGCCCTTGACCGGAATCGAACCTGCGACCTTTCAGTCCACAGACCAATGCTCTACCACTGAGCCAAAGCAGTTTTGGCTTGGTGATTGTTCTTAAATTTAAGTTTAAAAAATAAACTACATTGTTTGAGTGCCGAGTCAGACTTTTTTTTTTGGTATTCTTGCAATTTACAGAGTAAATTGGTTGTCATAAACTTGACTTGTTTATGAATATATACAGAAGATTTCCAAATTACTACACTATTAATCTCAATGGATATTTTGAAAATAAGAATGAGAAGAAACAAAGGGATACTATTTCTTATCCATCAAATTGGCAAAAATTAAAAAAATTCTGAGAATATCTGGTATTGATAAGGATATACAGAAATGAGCATTTTTAACCATTGCTGATGTTGGAGGAAAGTAATTTAAACCAAAGCCTCCTGCTGGGACCGGTTTGGCTCAGTGGATAGAGCGTCGGCTTGGGGACTGAAGGGTCCCGGGTTCGATTCTGGTCAAGGGCATGTTCCTTGGTTGCGGTTATATCCCCAGTGGGGGGTGTGCAAGAGGCAGCTGATCGATGACTCTCATCGATGTTTCTGACTCTCTATCTCTCTCCCTTCCTCTCTGTATAAAATCAATAAAATATATTTAAAAAAAATAAAAATAAACCAAAGCCTCCTGCCATCTCAGAAAACCTCTCTTCAAAGGTAGAAAAGAAAGAAAACAATTCAATGTTTGAAGAAACATTAATCTAGAATGTGATGCATATCACGGGCAATCTAAGAGATTACAAAGCCTACAGAGAATTCACCCTTTTATGTAGTTAATACACGCTCTCACGAGAAGCACTCAAGTAAGAAGACTGATGGCAACATTTCTCACACATAGTTTAAACTAAATTCACTTGGTTGTTGAGGTGACCAAATATACTGTCTTTAGCTAATGTGCTTTATCTAAAGGAAAAAATTAACATTTTTTATGTTTTGGTGTTTAAAAAACATTTACTCAATTATTTTCATTCATATACTAACAGTTTTCTGTTTCTTCCTTTATTTTGTTTAACCCCTGAAATTGTAGAGCATATTGTTCTGGAATGAAGACTGTTGCAAAAATAAGCAAATGGATAAAAGCAAGTTTGGTTTATTTAGTATGTGATCTTACCATATTGCTTGCTAGAGACTTTGTACGTTAAGTTGCAAATATTAACATCCAAACTCATGATCCTGCCGCCCATTAAGCTATTTTAGTCCGATAGGTTTAATGAGGGTTTTGTGTCATGTGTGGTTGTCTATAGTACATTGCTTTGCTGACTCCAGTTTCCCTTTCTCTTTTTATAGGACCGCAGCTGAATGCACAGCTGGAAGGTTGGCTTTCACAAGTACAGTCTACAAAAAGACCTGCTAGAGCCATAATTGCACCGTAAGTTTTAAGGGTCTTTACCCAGAATATTTTACATGTTAATTGTTAATAAAGAATGAGTATCTGCAGGTTGAGCTATAAACCAAAACCCAAAAGACATATTGAGCTGACAAAATTGTATTCAGTAAATTTCATGATTCCCGTGGCTTTCACTTTAACTAAAGGATAAAGGAAATTGGCTACTTTATTTTCTCAGATGCAGTAATTTCAAAATTTATTTTTGGCAATAAAACTGCCTTTTAAGACAGGTGGGCTGTTTACATTAGGTAAACTTGGAGATTTTTGTATTTATTGGTAGAAATGAATAAGTTCTATTTTAAACATTAAAAAGATCTACTTTAATCCAGATAATTTTTAGCTTATAATGAAAAATATGCTTTAACCATAATATAGTGCAATATGGAGTAGCAACCAAAGTTTTGTTGGAGGGGTAGATTTTTTTGTAATGGAAATCTGTGACTCTCTTCAATGTTAAAGGGCTTTTTAAAAGAACTGAGGGATAGCAAATAATACAGTTAATGATGTGTCTGTGTCTGATATGAATTCAGTTAATTTTGATTTGGTTTCCAGTGCTAATATTCAAAACACATTGTTTTTTAAGCACATGTTAACATTTTTCTGAGAAGAGTAAAAGTTGGAGTTTGTGGAGTTTCTTCTCACAGCAGCATCTTTTATGACTTCTATTGAGTTAAGGTTGGTACCCTGATAAATAATAAATAGTGAAAATAATAATAGCAACCATTCATTAAGCAATAGGATAATTAAATGATTAAATACACATAAAGAGCCTACATTAATGTTTGGCATGTAATAAGTATTCCAGAAATGTTAGGTATTTTATGTGCCAAACATTTTGTTAAGTACTTCATTTGTATGTTCTAACTTGATCTCATTTCATAGATACAGGACAGCTTTGTGACATACAAGTTATTTAATCTTTTGTGCCTTTATCTCATTAGTATAATTGGAATAATAGTAGTTCCATATTCTTTTTTTGAAGATTAAATGAACAAGTCTTTATAAAACTTTCAGCACAATGACTTGTAATTATTTATTTAGTCATTCAGCAAATATGTACCAGGCTAAATGCCAAGTACTCTTCTTTGTGATGCTTTTTGAATAAGTCAAAATCACTTCTCTCATAGTGCTTACATTTTAGTGCCCGGGGAAGACAGACAGAAAACAAATGATTATATTCAGTGTCAGGTGCTTATGGGTGCTAAGAAGAAAAATAAAGCAGAAAAAAAGATTGAGAGTCACATGAGAGCAACTTTTTTATAAGATAGTCAGAAGTAACATCTGAGCCTAAATGATGTGAGAGAGAAGTTACGCAGATGCCCAGGGAAAGAGGGTTTCAGGATGGGGAAAGCAAGCACAACGGTCTAAAGCAGGATATGCTTAGTGGACTTGAGAAAAAGCAAGAAGGCCAATGTAGCTGGAGAGGCTGAAAAAGGTAGTGGATGCGAGGCAGCAGGGACTAGATCATGGAGAAGCTTTGTAGACGAACATAAAAACTTGGGTTTTTATTCTAAGTGAAATGGCTACTCAAGAGAAGTTTTGAGCAGAAAAGTGACATGATCTGCCTTGGCTTAGAAAAGGATTACTTTTGCCTCCTGTATAGATATTCTGTTTTATGGGAACAAGGAGCCAGTTTGGGAGGCTTATTAGAATAGTACAGATAAGAGATGACATAATGGCTTTGACTAAGGCATTGGCTCTCAACCTTTCTAATGCCGTGACCCTTTAATACAGTTCCTCAAGTTGTGGTGACCCCCAACCATAAAATTATTTTTATTGCTACTTTATAACTGTAGTTTTGCTTCTGTTATGAATTGTAGTGTAAATATCTGTGTTTTCCGGTGGTCTTAGGCTCTACAGCATCGGTTCTCAACCTGTGGATCACGACCCACAGGTTGAGAACCGCTAGCAGGGTCGCTTAAGACCATTGGAAACACAGATATTTACACTATGATTCATAACAGTAGCAAAATTACAGTTATGAAGTAGCAACGAAAATAATTTTATGGTTGAAACCGGTTTGGCTCAGTGGATAGAGCGTCGGTCTGCGGACTGAAAGGTCCCTGGTTCTATTCCAGTCAAGGGCATGTACATAGGTTGCGGGCACATCTCCAGTAGGGGGCGTGCAGGAGGCAGCTGATTGATGTTTCTCTCATCAATGTTTCTAACTCTATGCCTCTCCCTTCCTCTCTGTAAAAATCAATAAAATATATTAGAAAAAATAATTTTTTGGTTGGGGGTCACCACAACATGAGGAACTGTATTAAAGGATCGCGGCATTAGAAAGGTTGAGAATCACTGGACTAAGGACTACTGGTTGGGGTGATGAGAAGCAATGGATATATTTTGTATATATTTTGAAGGTAAGGACCAATAAAATAGAAGAATCAAGAAACAAGAAACAAGAAAACTTGTTAGTTTTGGCCTGTGAAACTGGATTTGCTTTTGTACTGTTAAGGGGCAAACGGGTGGAAATGGGGAGTAGAAGTGTTTATGTAGAATCTAGGGTTTGACTTGGACCATGTCAATGCTTAGATGCCTATTAGCTATGCAAGTGGAGATTTGAAATGGGCAGCCACATACAGCCTGCAGCCTGTTTTGATGCGTCTATCACAGGCTGTAGTTGCCTATGGGGTAAAGTAAGATAGAGAGGAGAAGAGGTTCAAGGACTGAGCCCCTTAGGCAAACACAGTTTTATTTAGAGGGCAAATAAAGACGAAAATGACATTTGCAAAGGAGATACTGAAGGAAGACCAGTGAGCAAGGCGGAGAACCAAGGGTGAGTGCTGTTTCTGGGTGGCAGAAGGATGAAAGAGGTGTCAGGGAAGATAAAGGCTCAACCCTATCAGATGCCGCCAATTGGTCAAACAAGATAGGGATTCAGAATTGATTATTGGATTTTGCAATGTGGACATTGCTGGTTACCTTGATAAGAACAATATTTGTGGCCTGGTCAGTGTGGCTCAGTAATTGAGCGTTGACCTACGAACCAAGAGGTAACTGGTTCGATTCCCAAGCAGGGCACATGCCTGGATTGTGGGCTCCATCCCCAGTAAGGGAGTGTGCAGGAGGTTGCTGATAGATATTTCTCTCTCATTGATGTTTCTATTTCTCTCTTTTTTAAAAAAAAGCAATTTTTGTGGAGTGATGGGGATAAAAGCATGATTGTTGTGGATTTAAGAAAGAATGCGATAGTGAGATGAAGATTGTGAATGTAGATTTTTTTTAGGAATTTTGCTGTAAACTAAGGAAATAGGGTAATGGGAATATGGTGTCAGGGGAGATATTTTATTCAAGATGGAAGATATCTGAGTGTTACAATGCTGATGAAATGATCTAGTTAGAAAGAAAAATTGATACAGGGATAAGAGGGGAAGTTAAGTGAGATCATTGATTGGGTGAGAAACAGTGGATCTCTTTACAGTAACGTATGAGCTATGTTGTATTGTCTTGCCCTTTACTTTGTTGGTATTTGATTATTATGGTATGCTACCTTCCTAGTTAGAACTTGTTCTAAATGTGGGAGATGAGCTGAATAAATGTATAATTAAGTCGAGGTTAGTTATAGCTGGACTTGTTTCCTTCTTGTAGTTATTTTAAAGTTGAAATTATTGGCAGTGACCTGGGAAATGAAATGTTTGCACCTGTTACAAATATATTGATCTATAAAAGATTTCCAAGTTACCTTGAGTTTTAAAATGGAAATTTGAAAATAGTTTTGACTTTGGTGTGCATGTTTTTGCTGCATAGTGACTTTGTAATGTTAATGCTTATATAGGCAACATCCATTTTGTTAACCTATGAAAACTAAGTAGTTACGTGTCTTATATAGTTCCCAGAAGTAATTATTTTCCTTTGCAGAGTAACTTTTTTTTTTTGTAGAAAAGTAACAACAAATACTTTATTGTTATATAGGCACAAATTTTTTTTTTTTTTTTGTAAGAATATATTATATAGTAATTTAGGACACTTAAAAATTTAAGATTTCTGCTTTATTTCAAATCAAGCCTATAAAAATATTTTAAATTTTATAAATTCTAGCTCTCTGGAACCAACTTTTCTTAGATTTTGCTTTATATGCATAAATCATATAAGGGGGAACCTAAAATAAAAAACCTCAGAACCTAGATAACACACTTTTGAAAGTGCTTAAAACAGATTGCTCATTTAAAAAAATATATATTTTATTGATTTTGTACAGAGAGGAAGGGAGAAACATCGATGAGAGGGAGTCATCAATCACTGCCTCTTGCACACCCCTTACTGGGGATATGCCCGCAACCAAGGTACATGCTCTTGACCGGAATTGAACCCGGGACCTTTCAGTCCCCAAGCCGACGCTCTATCCATTGAGCCAAACCGGTTTTGGCTCATTTTTATATTGGTGTAGATGAATTAGAATGATGGCATTTAAGAATAAATATTGACCTGTAAACCACTGTTGATCAAGCTTAATGAATTCTAGCCTATGTGACATGTAGGCAGGCACATTTGAAGGAATCAAAATAATTTAATTTGATTAAAAAAATCGTTTGTTTGAACTTAGGACTACCTTATTTCTCTTGAGGCACAGGAGACAGTATGTGTCCCAGGGATATATACTGAAATGATCTCATGAACTAGGAGTTCCAAAAACCTTTCTACTATGACGGCCAAAATTGTTGTTTGTCTTGAAGTATGCAGGAATATCTCAGCAACCCTTAGAATGGAGCTGTACAGGTATGCATCACTTAAGAAACCTCTTATTGAATATAAAAATATAATCAGATCATTGGTAAGGCCTTATTTTTTACTATATACCAGATACTATATGAATATTGAAGCCCCCCTCATATATGTAAAATAAAGTTTTCCATGTTAGTAGTTAACCTAGTAGTAGTTTCACTTTTCATTGTTTATCCTTCTCTGTTTGACTTTTTCACTATATATACTTCTATTACTTCTAGTATAAAAATTAGTTTAAAAAGGTTAAAAGGTAGGAAACAGTTGTATAGAATAACAGGTTGTGTACAGTGAAGCATACCTGTGGAGCTCTTAGCAGTCTGTATCATGAGACAATGAATCTTTGTAAGTTACTTAGTTAATTTAAGTTACTTGAAGTATGCAATTTGTTTATTTCTCACCCTTATTTATATTAAACAATAGGTTATTCATGCCAATATCTGAAATCCTATAAAAAAAAAAAGTCTAGATATGCAACATTATGGTTAGTTTATTCTTGTTTGACTTGAATAACTTTAATAACATTCTTTAGCTCATAACTTACTTAATTTTTGTGAGATTCCATTTTGTAAAAATAAAATATCCTGAATAATGACTAACCTGGACATTTTGGGGGGATATAATCTATTAATGTTTCTAATGGCAGCAGGAATCTTGAGGGCCATTGAGCAGTGCCTGTGAAACAAAATAATGAAAGGCTAGGCAGCAAAATAAAATTGAGAGCGGCATTGTGGAAGCTGCAAACTTTAAGGCCACTTGTCAGGTTGGTCCCATATGTTCACAGGTGTTTTTAAATTTAGTTTCTAGCTTGCCAGACCATACTTTAGCATAAGTAGATCTTAGAAACTTTTCTTACCTAGAATCTTTTCATTTCATCTAGTCTTATCTTTTTAATTTGATTTTTTGCTGCTATTAAGTAGAACTAGTAGTATGAGAACCTAATTTTTTGAATCAAAATAAGCATTCTTTGCTATTCCCTATATCCTCTTTGATAAAAAGCCTCTCATAGAATGTGAGGTAATTTCCTGGCATTACAGTTTATACTATTCACCTATAATCTTGGCAATCTGAGACTGAACAAGGGCAAGTCCATGTCATGTGGTATTGGATACTTCTCCTGACCTAGGAATTTAAGTTATGCCATGCTGCAAGGTTGCTGTGTGGGAAACTGTCACTTAGCCAGTGCATGATCATTGATAGTGGCCTTGTGTCCTCATTTGACTGTAGCTCTTTGGGGACACAGACATTCTGGACAGTTAAGAGCTGGACTTGCTAGTGTAAAGGGTCTGTTGTGTAGGATTAAGGGAGAAGCAAAAGTACTCTCTGTTAAAAGAAGGTCCCATTTTAGAGGTATGGTTTAGCCTAATGATAAATTGTAGGTATTAAAGTATAATTTTGTATTTGCTTTCATGGGAAGTTAACTGGGAGCTAGGGTGACCTGGAAAAGTTAGCAGGGATGACTTTGTGTTTAGGATTTTAATAGCTTTTAGAAGACTGACTGGACATGCTTTTATGATGCATACTCAAAATTATAAAGCTCAGATTTTTATTGGTCTTCTGGCTATTAAGTACAAAAGAAAAAACATTTAGATGTTCCCTTAGTGATGCCTCCTTTAATAGGAGTGATCCCTTAATGAAACCTTGTTTCCACATAAATGTAGAATCATAGATTCTATTAGCAACAGAAGTGGGCAGGAACAGAGGATCGGTGGTGCGATATGATGATTGTTACTGTGGCTTTTTTTCATTATATCTGGGCTATGGTAAAGGAAAGTATTAGAAATTCTCTTCTTTGACTATGAATGAATTAGAGTTTCTCATGATGAGGGCTTAGAAGGGTGATATATTTAATGATTTTTTTTGGCAATATATTTTTATTGATTTTAGAGAGGAAGGGAGAGGGAAAGAGAGGTAGAAACATGAATGATGAGAGAGGATCATTGGTTGGCTGTCTCTTGCATGCCCACACTGGAGAGTGAGCGCACAACCCAGGACATTCCAACAACTGAACCACACTGGCCAAGGCAGATGAGGATCATTTAAACAAATAGAACTTCATTGTGGTATGATTAATATCTGCATATATGTAAAGTGTACTATTTGATAACTTTGAGATATGTGTGCACCTATGAAACTGTCACCACTATTAAGATAATGAACATATTCACCATCTCAAAACTTTCCTTGTGCACTTTTGTAATTCTTCTTTCACACCCACTGATGTATTTTCTATCACTATACAGGATGGGGCAAAAGTAGGTTTAGAGTTTTGAGTATGTGAAACATGAAGTTCATTCTTATTTATTTTTTAAATATATTTTTAAATTAATTTCAGAGAGAAAAGAGGAGGGAGAGAGAGAGAAACACCAATGATGAGAGAGAGAGAGTCATTGATTGGCTGCCTCCTACATGCTTCCCATTGGGGATTGAGCCCCCAACCTGGGCATGTGCCCTTGAGTCTGCAGTCGACGCTCTATCCACTGAACCAAACCAGCTAGGGCTATTTATTAATTATTGTCTTATTTTCCATACAAACAACTGGAAACCTACTTTTGCCCCATCTTATAGATTAATTTTTATTGTCTAGAGTTATTTAAATGGAATCATATAGTATGAACTTTTATGACTGACTTTTTTCACTTAGCATATTTATTTATTCCTTTTTACCATTTTTAAGCATAATCATTTTGAGTGTATTGGTAGTTCATTCCTTTCTATTGCCCAAGAGTATTTTATTATATGGATACATCTCAATTTATTTATCCATTCACTTTTGAGGGTCATTTAGTTGTTTCCAGTTTTTGGCTATTGAAGTAAGCAATTAAACTAGGTTGTACAAATCTTTGTTTGGATACATGTGTTTTTTTGTTTTGTTTTGTTTTTTCCTTATAAGAATGGAATTTTTGGGTCATAGTGCAAGAGTATGTTAAACTTTTTAAGAATTTGCCAACTATTTTCCACTGTAGTTCCAGCCATCCCGTGGCCATGAATAAGAGTCAAGCTAAAAATCAATGGAAACATTCTTTGATAGTCAGTTGGCTACATGGAATTTGCAATAAAAAGTATTATAAATATTTCCATTGTCTTTTGAATTGTGTGGTACATATCTTTTTAATTAAGTAAAATTTATAAGCTTATTTACGTGTGTGTGTGTGTGTGTGTGTGTGTGTGTGTGTGTGTATATATATATATATATATATATATATATATATATAAAATCCCACTTCTCCATCTGCAGAACCAGTTATTAAAATTTTACCAATATATCATATCACACATTAATGAGAAAACACTAAGGGAAATGTTTCTAGACATGTAACTTGAATGAGTCAAGAAAGAAAACTGAGTTCCAGAAATAGTTATTCAATCTTACCTAATAATAGACAAACGACCACAGCCAATCAGAGTGAGTATGCACATTAACCCAACAAAGATGGTGGTTAATTTGCATACATAGGCGGCCAGTGGCCTGGGTCCCAGGAACATTCTCGTCACCCAGGTCACTCTGAGATAGGCCCTGAGCAGCCTGGGATGGGCCTGAGCCAGGGGGCTCCTGGGTAGGGTTGAGCCTGCAATAGAGCCCAGGGGCGGAGCCAGCGATCGGAGGGAGCTGGGGGGGGGGGGGCCCTGCCCAGGCCCTGAAGCTTTAGGCCTGTGCAAGGGCTGAGCTGGCAATCAGTGTGAACTACAGAGGAATCACCTTTTCTGACCACTCATTGGCTGAGCTCCTTGTATGCCACTGGTAATGTTCTTGGTAACTTGGGTAATAAGAATCCAAAAAGGTGATCTAGGGTTTTTCCACGACACTTCTGGAGAGAAAACACAAAGGTCCACTGCTGGAGGGCTAAGAAATGTCATATCCTGCCCTAGCCAGTTTGGCTCAGTGGATGATGCCTCAGCCTGCCGACCACGGAGTCTGGGATCACTGATCAAGGACGTGTACCTAGGTTGCAGCCTCTTCCCTGGCTGGGGCCCAGGTCAGGACTCATGCAGGAGGCAACCAATCAAAGTGTTCCTCTCACTTTGATGTTTCTCTCTGTCTTTCCCTTTCTCTTCCACATTCTCTAAAAATCAATGGAAACATATCCTCAGGTGAGGAGAAAGAAAGAAAGAAAGAAAGAAAGAAAGAAAGAAAGAAAGAAAGAAAGAAGAGAGAGGGAGGGAGGGAGGGAGGGAGGGAGGGAGGGAGGAAGGAAGGAAGGAAGGAAGGAAGGAAGGAAGGAAATGTCATATCCTATGGAAGATACATCTTGAAATGCCTAAAGAAAGTTGTCATTTTTTCATGGTGAAGGGACTGGAGTTCATGTTGATGAAAACACCTTAGTGGCTGCGGTGACTTGCAGTAGCTGCAGCAGCGGGGTGATGGGACTGGCACCTTCCCTTGATCAGCCTGGTCTCCTCCCACAAAGGGAGGCCAGACTGTGGCCTAGGTCCGCTCCATGGGGAGTGGGCCTCAGCCATCAGTAGGACATCCCCTGAGGGCTCCCAGTATGTGAGGGGGGGCAGGCTGGGCTGAGGGACACCCCTCTCCCCCATTGCATGAATTTTGTGCACGGGGCCCCAAGTAGGTGATAAGAAATCTAAGCTGATGCTGAGATCAGAGGATAAGAGTGTATAATGGAGAGAGAAAATGAAAGGCACAATACACAGAAGGCCAAGTCAATTCTCTCTCTAAAAGCATATTTTATTGATTTCAGACAGGAAGGAAGAGGGAGAGAGAGAAAACCATTAATGATGAGAGAAAATCATTGATATTGATAGGCTGCCTCCTGCATGCCCCCTCCTGAGGATCTAGCAACCTGGGCATGTGCCTTTGACTAGAATCGAACCCAGGACCCTTCAGTCCACAGGCTGCCGCTCTATCCACTGAGACAAACCAGCTAGGGCCTAAGGCAGTTCTCAACACTGAAGACACCGGGAATTGAATTGTTAGTTGGAGGTTATTTGTTTTGGTCTGATTTGACTTGTTCTTGGTCTTATTGTTATGTAATACTGTTAGTTGTATTAAAAAGAAATGTTAAAATCTCATACAGCATTAATGTTACATTAGCCACTTCAAGTAAGCCTTGGTTATTTCCAAATCGAACTTTTCTTCTGACCCCAAAAATTATTCGATACTTTTTAAAATTTAAAGCTGGAACATAGCACAATTATGTGTTCACTGTTATTGCTTCAAAGTTGCATTATTACTTACATTGCTTTTTAAATTATATATTTGTTATGTTTATCATAATTATTATATATTTTTTTCAAAAGTTTTTTTCCAGAATATCTTGATTTTTGAATCTGATGATTAAGTTTAAAAAATTTTTGTTTTGTAGCCATGCAGGATATACTTACTGTGGGTCTTGTGCTGCTCATGCTTACAAACAAGTGGACCCATCTATTACGTAAGTAATATAGAGAAGAATTTGTTATGGGATAATGTTGGGAAGTGTAATTGCTTTGTCTCTGAAGTAATTTGTTTTGCATACTTATTATTATATACTCTATTTCATTAAGAATTTGACTTTTTATGAGTTTGACTGTATCTTTTACAGGTTTTAGAAAGCTCTAATACTATTTCTATTCTCTGAACCTTTAGTTTTTACCTTCCCTTTGGTGGGTAAAATGTTCAATTATGGAAATGTTAGAAGGTTAGTGTGATATAGTGACTTACACAAAATGTATTTCTCATGTATATTTGGTCTTATGCTTAGTCCACAGTTCCTGACGCACACACAGGTCCCCAAACCCTTGGAATCACCTAAATGTTCGATATGACAAAAGTACCTCCTGTTATAGAGGTATAATGAGGTGGCTTTGGGATCCCACCTAAGGATAGGGGCTGGTTGTCAGGAGAACCAATTATGATTAGAGAGTGGGAACTTTCCAGTCCCACTCCTGACCTCTGGGGAGTGAGGAGGGCCTGGAGGTTGAATCAGTCGGCAGTGCCCAATGATTCAATCAGTCACAGCTATGTAGTGAAGCCTCCGTGAAACCCTGAAGGACAGGGTTCAGAGAGCTTCTAGGTTGGAAAGATCCAGGGGAGAGTGGCACTCTGGGGAGGGCATGAAGGTTCCACTCCCTTTCCCCAGACCTTACCCTTTGCATCTCTTCTAACTGGCGGTTCCTGGTTACATCTGCTTATAATAAACCAGTGGTTTTTGTAACTAAAATGTTTCTCTGAGCTCTGTGAGCTGCTTAAGCAAATTAATTGAAGCTACGGAGGGGTCATGGGGACCTCTGATTTATAGCCAGCTGGTTAGAAGTATAGGTCAGAAGCCTGGCATCTGAAGTGAGGGTTTGGGGAGCAGTCTTGTAGGACCGAATGCATAACCTGTGAAATCTGATGCTACCTCCAGGGAGAGTGTTCAAGAATTGCTTGTTGGAGGTGTGGGAAGCACCCCCCACCCCCAAGTACTTTGGAATTGGTTCCAGGAACACTAACAGTTAAATATGCTGGTTTAAAAAATTTCATTTGGGAAAACCTGGAGATGAGCATTTTAAAGAAAATACAAAGCCCTTTATTCTACTTTAATCATTTGTAATTTAAAATTCTTTATTGCAGTTCATAAAAGAAGAATAATTTCTCATTGACAGGATAAGATTATCTGAATTATTTTAGAATTGGACATCATATTTCATATGTTTGAAGGATATAAGTATTTAATAATTTAAAGACAGCTCTGAAATTAGCTTTATAAAGATCTTTCTGGCAAATTGTGACTGAGTAGTATACTGTTGTAGAGGTATAATGAGGTGGTATATATTTCTCTAAAATGAGAAACATGTGAACTTTCAAAAATTTCTACTGAAAATTGCCTTCAAAATTACTGAATTTTCTGACCACCATTTTATTTAAATAGTTAATTTACTACATATGAACCAGTATCAGGGTCCAATCCGTATTGCTAGTTGTTTCATAATAGATAAAATTAGTCATCTTAATTTTATTTCATGTTGTTAGTAGCAATACTAGTAATAGCAGTACATCTCTACTAGTAGAGATGGAAGCATAATCATTCAAAAGAACTAATTCACAGCAAGAGTTTAAGAAACAAGTCTCACCCACAGCCTACTCTTTTTCCTTTGAGCAATTTTTTCAGTTTTTAAAACAAAACTGCTCTTTCTTGTTTCTGTGTAGTGTGCTCTGCACATTGTACTGTATCTTTGTTGAAAATTAATTTTAGTAAGTTTTAAATAATAAATAAAATGATGTTGCCAAATTGATGAGATTTTGGTTAGCCCTGCCTCATTTTGATGTTGAGGGGCTTTAATAAATATTTCTTGATACATGTTTAATATGCAATTTTAGCGAAATTATTTCATGAATAAGAACAAATAGAAATTAGATTGTAAAGATTTTCTAAGTTTTCTTTATTTGATCCTGAATCTGTGAACAATCTACCTCAAGGTTAGTTTATGTAACAGCTTTTTCCAAATATTTTTCTATTTGGAAGAATCTTTATTGATGACATGTGCTGGAAGGGTACTCCTGAATTAAATTTGTCCTTAGAATACATTAGAGATATTTGGAGCTAGTATTGGTAGAAGTGGAAAGTTTGTGTTAAATAGTTTGATTGAAAATGAGAATGGAAGGAAAAAAAGAATAAAAAGTGATGAGGATGCCGAAACCGGTTTGACTCAGTGGATAGAGCGTCGGTCTGCGGACTGAAAGGTCCCGGGTTCGATTCCGGTCAAGGGCATGTACATTGGTTGCGGGCACATCCCCGGTGGGGGGGTGTGCAGGAGGCAGCTGGTCGATGTATTTCTCTCATCGATGTTTCTAGCTCTCTATCCCTCTCCCTTGCTCTCCGTGAAAAATCAATAAAATATATTAAAAAAAAAAAAAGTGATGAGGATGAAGGACTAAGAAGATGATGGAGATTAGTAAAAAGTGAGGCAAATGGTAGATGGTGATGTAATCAGCTTATTTTTGCAATTAATACATAATAATTGAATTCTGAATAAATAAATGGAAAGTCTGAGTGTTAAAAATAATAATGGACAGCCATATTTGTATTCTTTTGAGAAAACCCCTCTCTGAGATTTGCAATATCTTCAGAGGCCTTTGAGAAAACAAGAAAAACATCCTTTTGGGAATTATGTGAAGTATCTACACTAATAAAAGGGAAACATGCAAATTAACCATCACTCTGGTACACCCACCAGCCAATCAGGAGTGGGTATGCAAATCAACCCAACTAAGATTAGCAGCAGCCACAGGGGATTCTCCCTGCCCCCTCCCCCATGTACAAATTTTGTGCACCAGGCCTCCAGTAGAGGAATAATAAAGAACAGTTCAACAGCGAAGGTTAAATTCTATTCTATTAGCTTCCAATCTTTTCACACTAGTCCATTTTCTACATGTAAATCAGATCATCTTTGTACTCTCCTGCTCTTTGAAGGGATCTTTTACCTTTACATGATTTTTTGCAACATCTTGCATAGAATATTTGTTTATGGAGTTATGCAGATCTTTCAAATGTTGACATTTATTATTCAGTGTCAAAAAAATCACATTTGTTCATGTTACCACCAGTTTCATCAGAAAAATCTTCTAACTCTTGGGAAACTGTCAACTTCACAGGGATGGAAGTTTTGCAGAAGTCTAATTTTCACTTAAAAGCTTCAATTTTATCATTGGCAACAAACATGCCAAATTTTTTCTTTGAAATGGCAAGCTCATTTTGATCATCTTCTTAGAAATTTTCTGCCAACTATCTAAATTGAAATAATCATAATTTGTCTAGCTTACAACTCAGTCACACTAATGCTTTTCCCTGAGACATACTCTGTATGCAGCAGCAGTGCTTTAGCATGTAGCATCACAAATTGAATGTATTTTTTCATACAGAATATTTTTATAAAATTGTATTCAAATTTCAAGACTTAATGAAATTAAGTGAAACTGGCCTTAAGAAAAAATCCCACAACCATCGCACCAAAACAATTAAGATACCTAAGAATAAACTTAACCAAGGAGGTAAAAGACCTATACACGGAAAACTACAGGACACTGGAAAAAGAGATAGAGGAAGATGTAAACAGATGGAAGAACATATGTTCATGGATCGGTAAAATCTACATAATTAAAATGTCCATTCTACCCAAAGCAATATATAGATTCAATGCACTCCCCATTAAAATACCAACAGCATATTTCACAGATCTAGAAAGAACTCTCCAAAAATTTATCTGGAATAAAAAAAGACCCCAAATAGCCACAGCAATCCTGAGAAAGAAGAATAAAGTAGGAGGGATCTCAATGCCAGATTTCAAGCTGTATTACAAAGCCACTGTTCTCAAAACAGCCTGGTTCTTGCATAAGAACAGACATATAGACAAGTGGAATAGAATTGAAAATCCAGATATCAACCTAAGCCACTATGCTCAATATTTGACAAAGGAGGCATGAACATACAATGGAGTCAAGGCAGTCTCTTCAATAAATGGTGTTGGGAAAATTGGACAATACATGCAAAAAAAAAAAAAAAAAAAAAAGGAAACTAGTTCACCAACTTACAAAAATAAACTCAAAATGGATAAATGGATACAGGACTTAAATATAAGACGGGAAACCATAAAAATAATAGAGGCATCCACAGGCAGCAAAATCTCAGACATAACCTGAAAGAACTTCACTGATACTACTCCTAGGTCAATAGATGCTAAAGAGAAAATAAACAAATTTAAAAAGCTTTTTTACAGCAAAAGAAACCATCAACAAAACAACAAGAAAGCCCACTGTATGGGAGAACATATTTGCAAATGTTATCACTGATAAAGGTTTAACCTCCACCATCTACAGGCAACTTATACAACTTAATAAAAGGAAGATAAATGATCTAATAAAAAAATGGGCAATGGACCTAAATAGAATCTTTTCGAAAGAAGACAGAAGGAAGGCCAAGAGACACATGAAAACATGCTCAAAGTCACTAATTATCCGAGAGATGCAAATGAAAACAACAATGCAGTACCATCTCACACCTCTCAGAATGGTTATCATCAACAAATCAACAAACGACAAATGTTGGCGAGGTTGCAGAGAAAAAGGAACCCTCATGCACCGCTGGTGGGAATGCAGACTGGTGCAGCCACTGGAGAACAGTATGGAGTTGCCTCAAAAAACTAAAAATGGAATTCCCATTCGACCCAGTAATCCTACTCCTAGGAATATATCCTAAGAAACTGGAAACACCAATCAGAAAAGATATATGCACCCCTATATTCATAGCAGCACAATTGTAGCTAAGATTTGGAAACAGCCTAGGTGCCCATCAACAGATGACTGGATCAGAAAATTATGGTACATCTACACAATGGAATACTATGCTGCCATAAAAAAGAAGGAATTCTTATCATTTGCAGCAACCTGGATGGAATTGGAGAACATCATGCTGAGTGAAATAAGCCAGTCAGTGAGAGAAAAATACATGATTTTACTCATTTATGGATAATAAAGAACATTATAAACTGATGAATAAAAAGATACGTAGATACAGAGGAAGTAAAGCATCAAACAGAATGTCAAATTACAGCGGGAAGGTTAGGGAGATCTGGGAGAGATAAGAGATCAACCGAAGGACTTGTATGCATGCATATAAGCATAACCAATGGATGCAAAACACGGGGGGGTGAGGGCATGTATGGGAGTGGGGTGAGTGAGCAATGGTAAGATATGTACATGTATAATACCTTAATAAAAAAATGAAAAGAAAAATAAAGAAAAATCCCACAAAACTTGGTGTGGGTGAAGAACATATGACTCCTAGTATATTTTGGTTCCATTACCTCGATTGTAATTCTGTTGTGCCATCCGTTTGCCCAGCCTCACTTTTTAGTGCAGATGTCATCTCAGTGAAGAAGGCACACAGCTTCCTTGTATTATTATGAAAATGGTTTTGATTTTAAAGGTTCACCCTTTGAGCACTGCTGTGATGCAGGGTGATTGGATTTAGGTTGTGGGTAAGTGTATGGATTAGGTCACGGGAAAGGTGTCTCTGAGGAAATGTTTTTTAAGCCAAGCAAATGCAATGTGTGAAGGCTTTGAAGTAGGCAAGGCTGTTTGTGTCATCAAGGAACTTGAGGAAGACCAGGGTACATAAAGTATTGTGATCAAAGGGAAGAGTAATACAGAAAGGGGCCAGTTTATGTGAGACTTTAGAACGAACCCATTTTAAGGATTTTGTATTTTACTAGCATCCTCTGGCCATGGAAAGACTTTTTTTTTTTTTTTTTTTTTTTTTAAAGCAGGAGAGTGATAGGACCTAATTTATGTTTCAAAAATAGCACTCTGGCTGAGTGTTATAAGAAATTTAAAAAATGATATGTTTAGTTAAGTTATTTTCATATTTATAGTTACAAAGTCTTTTCCTTTTACTAAAACTTTAATTACAAATAAACTTAGGACATACTTAGTAACGTGATTCAGATCTTTCAGAAAGTCTTGCATGGCAGAAAAAGAACAAAAAGGAATCTTATTGGGTCACACGACATTTTATTTTTTAGCTAAAATATCTGCACTTGACATGAAACACCTTTCAAAAATTACTTGTGTTACATTATTTAGAATAAGTAGATGAATATTTATGAGGGCAGTCACTCAGGTAACATATATTTCGTGCACAGATGGCACTCATAGAAAGTTACTCCATAAAGTCAGTTCTCTGGAGGTACTGTATGTGAACGACATGTATTTCTCAGAGAATGCTTACCGATTCCCCTCACCCCCCACTTTTTCATATTAAAGGTTTCTTTTATGTGTCACAACTGTGATGACATGGTAATATTAAAAAGTGCTTCTTTAAAGACAAAGCACCTTGCAGTTTATTAAATGTAGAGTAACTGACATTGCTATTAATGCAGTACTCCTTTCTCTCCAAAATATTTATATGGCCTCATTGTTCCTGGATCTTGCAATCTAGCAAGAAAAAAAAAAAAAACATTATCTTTTTACTTACCTTATTAATATTCTTTTTTGTTAGCAGATGGCTAACAGAGACCCATAGACCCATTTTGCAATTACTACCCGTTTATTGTGCATTCTTTTTTTTTCTTTAATGATACCTAGTCTCTTTTGTTTGTTTTTGGATATATCACTTTTAAGGGCTTTATGTTGATGGAACCTCAGCCTCTTTTTTTCCTGTTATCTCTTAACCAAATGTGGAACTCCACATTAGGGTGAGTTTCTGCTAAACAGGAAAGAAGCTGTTGGGTACACAGTTGGTTAATTCAGACTGGAGACAGTTCTTCCCCCAGCAGTCTTAATCTTTTCAGCGGGTGTGGGGGTCTGACAGAAAGGCAAACAAGGTGAGGAGTCAGTCTCAGAGGAGCAGTTAGGCTTTCCTAGCTGACCTTGGGTCTTTTGGCCACTGTGAGAACCTTATTACACTTACTTACGAAATGTATTTATACCTTAAGTTTAGATTGATATTTTAAAAGTCTTTTCATATTTTAATTATCCTGGATTTCCCAGGAGTGTTCTGATTTTAAATATTCTGTCCCTCTCCTCTCTCTTTTCATTGAAATGTATTCCTCAAACTTAAAAATGCCCTTTTTTCATATTTAATTCTTGTTCATATAAATACTGTCTTTAGGTAAGTCACTGAAATATTCAGTTATCATTTTCTATGTCGAACATTAGCTGTTAAGAAAATCATGGTGATATTCATGTGCTGTTAAGATAGAAGAACATAGTGGTATTTTCTTCAATTAGGAATTAATAGATTTGATCTTTTTTTTTCTTTTCTGAAATGGTTAATGAGTTGATCGTAATGGTGATGACAAGAAGCATTATCAGTGGGGGCATTCTTTGGCCTGCAAGTTTTTGACATGAAATAACAAGCTTCTATGTCATTCATTGTCTATTAATTGAGCAATGAGTAGTCCTTAATTTTCTAGGTATTTGGGCAATTATATATTCCCTTCTTTCTCAGAATTTTTTTTTTTTTTGTCTGTAAATTTGTGTGTGAATGTGGGGTGTTTTTATAAGTTTTGTTCTTATGATTCTAGGAGAAAAGAGAAAATGGATAGTTTTGGAATTTAGATTGTAGGGATGTTGGAAATAAAATGTAAGGAAGTTAATTTTACTCCTGATGTCAAGATAAAAGGATTGTAAAGACTTAGTTACATTTTAGCACATTTCTTTTCTTTAGCCTACAGTGCAAATAACACATAATCAAGTTTCTTTGTTTTCGAGAATGACTTCTACTGAAATGGAAACAGAGAAAGCTCATTATGCAGAATTCTTCTCAACAAGATGTCCTTTTTCTCTCTCCCATGGAAGACGTGAAAATAGCTTTATCAAAATGCTTCTTTGTAATGATATTTTTCATGAGTTTTTAGAATCTATACTATTACGTATTTTTAATAAAACTGTGGTAGACCTTAGAAGGCAAATTTAGAATGTGTTAGAATTTTGAGATTTTAGTTAATAGTTGAAATGTTTAAAATTCAGTTACTGAATTGAAAACTTTCTAGCCTTTGTGAATACAGAGGTGATTTTAAGCATAACAGGTTGGTTTACTGTGGAAAATTAGTAACTGGTATTTCCAGGTGTTGAAGGCCTTTCAACAGTAACAAAAATAAATAAATAAAGGCCTTCCAACAAAAAGACAAAGAAATGAGCTTAATTAACGGAGGAGCAGATCATTCGTAGGTATATCAGTTTGCTAGGGCTGCCATAACAACATACACAAACTAGGCAGCTGAAACCACAGTCGTTTATTCACCCAAGTTCTGGAGGCTGGAAGTTTGAGATCGAGGTCCTGGCAGGGTGGTTCTCCTGAGGCCTTCTCCTTGGCTTGCAGATGGGTGCCCTCTTGACTGCTCTCCATGTGGTCACCTCTCTGTGCCTGTGTCCCCCTGCTGTCTCTTCCTCTTCTAAGGACACCAGTCATTCTTGAGTCAAGCCTCCCCCTAATGGCTTTATTTCAACTTAATAACCCCTTAAATACCTTATTTTCAAATACAGCTACATGCTGAGGTACTTGGGGGTGAGATTTCAACACACGAATTTTAGGGAAACACAATTTAGTGCCTAAGAGTAGGCAATGAAACCAATTAAGGCAAACAGTACTACATGTAATTTTAAAAATTTATTCATTTTTTCCCTTTTATTTTAGAAGGTTTGTGTAGAAATGCAATTGATCTGTGATTTTTGTTATGTATCTCCTAGCCGGAGAATTTTCATTCTTGGGCCTTCTCATCATGTGCCCCTCTCTCGATGTGCACTTTCCAGTGTGGATATTTACAGAACACCTCTGTATGACCTTCGTATTGACCAAAAGAGTAAGTATATAGAAATCATAAAGCTTTTAAACAGCTTTTAATTTACTTGGGCATTATTTTAAGTATGGGATGTATAAAGTAAAACTTACTGACTTTGAATAGTAGTTTTGGAAGGTGGGAGAGCATAATTTAAAAAATTCAGAATAGTATAGAAAATAGTGTTACAAATACTCATCATTCAAAATTTACTCAGAATTTCCCCCTCATCTGAACTCAATTTATATTTCCACTAGTAACTACCTTTATGGACTTGATATGTATCTTTACAGTTCATCAAATTATATTTTAAGTATGTTGAGTGCTTATTTCAAGAAATTTTACAAAATAAACGAATGTAGAGGGAAAGAAACCATTTACAAAGGAAAATGATCACCTTCCCCACCCCCCCAGGTATTTAGCCCTAAATTTCCATAATTTGGGATTCTAAGTGTCCTGGAGTATTAGCAATTTGTTAAAATATATCTTATTAATAAAGCTGAAATATTGCTAGCCATACTCCCTAGGTTTTAGGGGACATACTTTATTTTTAAAACTTTGTTGTGGCATTCAGAAAATTTTGGTATTGGATAGCCTGCCAAAGAAGGAATGGAATATTTTTAATCAGATATATTTTGATATTGGTAAACCCTTTTTTCTGATGTAGTTATAAAAATGTTGGTTCAGGCCCTAGCCGGGTAGTGCATCGGCCTATCGACTGAAGGGTCCCTGTTTCGATTCTGGACAAGCACACATGCCCAGATTGTGGGCTCAGTCCCCAGTAGGGAGCATGCAGGAGGCAGCCAATCAATGATTCTCTCTCATTATTGATGTCTCCCTCTTTCTCTCCTGCTCCCTCCCTCCCCTTTCCTCTCTGAAATCAATAATAATAAAAAAAGTTGGTTCAGTTCTATGATAAGACAAAAACACTCATATTATTTTTTACATATTAATTAAATTTCATTTCTTGCTATAAAATATTCAATGTTAAATATAATTCATCAGAAAGTTCTGAATTACTAGATCATTTTAATATTATTTATGGGATGATACTGTGGTAAATTTATGTTCTGATTTATGCCATAAGCTTTATTTTTAATTTTGAGGAAAATAGCATTTTTTGTGGGAATTTTCTGTTCTTAACTATGGCCAGAACCTGAGGTGTGAAATAATAATCCTATACATTTTATTAAAAAACAAAGCAAAGCACAAAAACTATATTTTTAACTTCGTAAGTAAGTAGACCAGTGATTTTTCCATATTTCAGTAGGAGTTCTAACCAGTTATGCTCTTATTAGCATGTACTGATTAAAGTTGAAGAAAGGCTTATACCTGGAGGTGATTTTTGTTATAATGAAAGGAACTGATGAAAATTTAAATAATTACTTATATAACTATGAATCATAGAAACGCTGAGTAAGTTATTACATATATTATTGATTTGTCTGATATGTAAAAAGCAAGCCTCTTCTTTTTTAAAAACAAAAATAGGGGGGTGGGGGGAATGAAGAAGATTATTATGTGGTGCTTTTACCTCTTGCCAAAGCATGTAGTTTGTATTACTGGGTGGAGTCTCACAGGATAAGGATATACATTAATGTATTTGTTTTACTATATTTTGATATCTCTTTAGTTTACGGAGAACTATGGAAGACAGGAATGTTTGAACGCATGTCTCTACAGACAGATGAAGATGAACACAGTATTGAAATGCATTTGCCTTATACAGCTAAAGCCATGGAAAGGTATATTGATTAATATAAGAAATCCCAAAGAAATCATAGGTATTAATTTCTTTGGAATTATTTTAACTACGGTAAGATAATCATTAGGGTAAGGAGATTAAAAATGTTCAGTGGGGCTTAAAATAATACACATGTATTCTGACAAAGTTCTGGAAAATATTTTTTTATTTGAAATGAGATAAATATTTGAGGTTGGATTTTCTTAATGTGGATTGAAGCTGGCTTTTGAATAGTTTGGCTCTGAAAGCTGAACATGTGAATTGAATTGTTTGTTTAATTAGGGGGAAATATAACCCTGCCACCCGCCCCCCCAGTGGGTGTATGTGTGGGTGTGGGTATGGGTGTGGGTGTGTATTTATTGGTTTGCCTGTTATTTGACTCATTAGGTAGTTATTTATCTTAAAATAGCAATTGTATTCTTTTATGGTATGATACAATAAGTAATAACAACCTTTTAGATAGGGGATCAATATTGGAGGTCATTTATTTCAGTTTTACACAAAGTACATGAATCTCTTTAATAATATGCTTGTTAGATTATTATTTGGTGTCTGCTAAAGGTCTCCCAGTGATAGGGTACTCAGTAGACTATCAGTAGGTTGAGTATAGTATGGGACAATATATAATTTGTTCTCCACTTATATCTCAGTATCTAACACAATGCCAGTCATATACAGTCATTAATTTATCTTGGTATGGTGAAATAATTTTGTTTTAAGAGCTTTCTTTTAGGTCAGCATTCAAAAAAAAAAAAAAAAAAAGTCTTCTTTTTGTAGGTCCCATTTCTCTCATTTTCAACTATTTCTTTATATGGACTTAATATTCCATGTATAGTTTGACTAGTTTTAAATATGGTGAGATTTTTCCTTCTTGGGATGCCATCACTGTATTCTCTTAGTAAAATTTATGGTGCAGTTTAGGTTCTCAGTAAATATTTGTTAGTTAATTGCATTTTTGACGTTTGAGATTACATTAACATTTTTTTGTACTGTGGTCAGCCAAAACCTAAGGTTTTTCATATTGTTAAACTAGATTATTTTATCCTCTTATACCGTTGTGGTTGGTTTCTTTTTAACTATATATATATATATATATATATATATATATATATATATATCCTCAATTACTTATGTGTAGTTTTGTCTCGTTGGTTTTAATCCATTATTGCAGTCTTTCTGGATCATTTCCATGCTTACTTTTGTTATCAAAGTATTGTTTACGTACTTCTCTTGGTCTTATGTTACTAATAATCTGTTCACAAGGATAATTCTGAGGACCTTCATAAATCTGGAGAAGTTTCTAAAAACCATTGTGATATTAAATTATAAGCAGTTTAATTTTAGGTTAATTGTATTTTAATATATTATAACTCTTCAGAAATTGTTAAAGCAATATGTGATGTTTATTTCTTAGAATCCTGTGGGCAAACAGGCAGGCAAGGGAGGGCAGTTAGAGGTGATTTGGCCATTAGGGGAGGGCAGTTAGGGGTGACCAGACTGGCAGGGGATGGCAAGTTAAGGGCAAACAGGCTGTCAGGGGAGCAATTAGGTGTTGATCAGGCTGTCAGGTAGTGGTTATAGGGTGATCAGGCTGGCAGGCAGAAGCGGTTAGGGGCAACCAAGCAGGCAGGCAGGCAAGTGTTTTTGGTAGCCAGTAGTCCTGGATTGTGAGAGGGATGTCTGACTGCCTGTACTGGGTTTGGGCCTAAGCGGGCAGTTGTGGGCTGAGGGACACACCCTCCCATGCACGAATTTTGTGCACTGGGCCTCTAGTTTTTAATAATTTAAACAATAATTTTAGTTATCATTGACAGCCAGCTTACCTTATTCCCCCTGTTCTTTCTCCCCAGTTCTTTAGCTCTGCCTGATGGTTTCTAAATCTTTTTAGTCTGTTCTTTCTCACACTGAAAGTATTCTGCATAAAGACTGGATATATTTTACTGTGGTCTGAAAGTAAATTTGATTGAGGAAAAAAATGAGAGAAACTTTTTATAGGGCTCCCTAAAATGCTTCTCATTATGATTCCTTTATTTCATTTTGCCTTTAACACCTGTTCCAAGAGTTCTACAGCCAGCCTCACATTTGAAGACTCACTAGACCAGTTCACAGTTATGTCCTGACTATGGTTTATTAGAAAAGATATACCAGCAAAGGAAAAAGTCAGAATTAAGCAGAATCTGGAGGAGGCCAGGTGCAGGCTTCCAAAGTTCCTGCCTTTCCTAGGGGTGGGCTGAATGGCATGTGCTTTCTCCAGCGGTGTAACATGTATATAATGTTTCTGGCCAGGCAAGCTGCTTTTAATATTTAGAACCATTCCTGGCTGACGTGGCTCAGTTGGTTGGATGTTGTCTCATGCACCAAGAGGTTGCAGGTTTGATTTCCAGTCAGGGCACGTGCCCCAGTGTCAGGCTCAATCCCCTGTCAGGGGCCTGCAGGAAGCAGCCGATTGATGTCTCTCTTTATCTCCCTCTCCCTTTCTCTGTACCTTTAAAAAAAAATTTAATAACATCCTGTTAAAAAGATTCAAAATCAGGTTTTATTTATTTTTAAATCCAGGTTTTTTTTATCAGGAGCTGGTTAAGTAGGCACTCGCTGCCAGTGTAACTAAGCACAATTACTGCAATTCCAGACTCCCAGAAGGAAAGCAGGTGTTAGCTATAATGACATTTTTATAAACAATCTAGGCAATCTGGTAGAGTATCCCAAGGGGGTCAAACAGCCTTAATCACATAAGGAACACTAAAAGTCAAGTTCGAAGATGTCACCAGGGACAGTCTTACAAGCAGTCCCTTCTGAAGATTGCACAGCAGACCTGCAGAATTCCCACTCCTCTTTCCCAATTCCAGGCTGCCAGATTGCCATTCCAACTTTTTGATTTTTTTGATTCACTTACACCCCACCCTAACCTTTATTATAGCTTAGGTTGTAATAGGTCTACAGATTTTACTTTCCTTTCTGATTGTGGCCTCGATTAAGGTCTTCAGATATTGGAAATGCCAGAGAAAAGTAAGATGTGTTCTTGAATAGGTCATCTTTAACAGAGGGGAATAGCTTGTCTCTGGACATAGAAGTCTGAGATTTTCTACCTCTGTCTAGCTTGAATGACAGCCACAGGAACAGTGCCGTTTTCAAATGTGTTCTTATTCTGTGACTTTTATACTTATGGTTATTTGTGTATTTCTGTATATGTCTTGCAGTTAAATATTTTTTATTGTTATTTACTGAGATTTTAGAACAGATAGGGATTTTCTTTGTTTCTGAGTTTTCCTTTTTTATATATGCTTTGAGTATTACCTGCACATCAGTAAGAGATTACTTAGAATTATAGAGCATAGAGAATCCTAGAATATAGCTAAAACATTTTGTTTGTTGTAATGGAACAATTTCAGTTTCTATAACCATGAATAAGATGAATAAAAGTTAGTGTAAGGCATTTATTTATTTATCTATCTATTTATTTATTTTTAAAAATATATATTTTATTGATTTTTTACAGAGAGGAAGAGAGAGGGACAGAGAGCTAGAAACATCGATGAGAGAATCATTGATCAGCTACCTCCTATGGGGATGTGCCCGCAACCAAAGCACATGCCCCTGACCGGAATCGAACCCGGGACCCTTTAGTCCACAGACCGATACTCTATCCACTGAGCCAAACCGGTTTTGGCAAGGCATTTATTTTTTATCACCATATGTTTTATCCTTTTTTTCTTCTGTGATTATTTTCTGTCTAAAAGAGGAAAGGAGAATAAATCATATAATCGTACTATTGTGGCAACAGCTTTAAGCACCTTTAGGGTTAAGGATAAATTGTCTTCTTCCTGTATCTGTTATGATTTGTTTAATTCTCTGGACTACTTGTAAAATCTTTAGGAAATTGGAAGGATTTGTATAAAGAAAAAAATTCTCATATTAATGTTTTTCAGGGGACAAATATCCAAATTAATTCCAGAAGAAGAATAAGCAAATAACTATTTGAATACAGTACGTCATCTAGTTAAAAATGTCATCACTTTTAAGATTTAAATTATGTACCGCTAATTAAATAAAAACACTGGCCACCTCTTCCCCCAGGCATGCTACCTTTTCCCTTTTCTCTCTTAAGTTCCAAGGGCCCGTCTTCTGTCTCTGTAACTTGTTTCCTGAGCCCATTTCCTCTACAGCTCACTTCTACCTCTGACTTTCTAAATCAACTTTCTCGTATAGCTTGAGTCTTGGCTCTGAATTCTTTTCCAGCCAGAACTCAGATACCGACGAGGCTGCTGAACTGATGCGGTTGGAAGAGCCCATATACTACTACGGTTGACATTTTACTTTTCTAACAAGGCAGGGATATCTAGGTCTTCATTTGGAAGCACTTTTTAAGGCTTTATTTAGGTATAGTTATAACTGACATGCAACAAAATGCACTTTTCTAATGTGTACTATTTAGACATACTGATAGACATACTGATCAAGCTGTAAAATGACACATAAAATAAACTTATCTCTCGCCCATATACAGGTTACAGATGTAAGTATGCAAAACAGAGTTTATTCTCTCTCTTTTTTAAATACGTATTTTATATATTCAAAAATATTTTTATTGACTCTTTCCATGGCCTATACACCTGCTGCCAATTCTCATTGCCAACAGAACTGCCATGTTTGTGGAGTAGAGCAGGGGATGGGGACACTCCTCCTAAGGTGCCAGGCTTCCACTGTTCTTCCTAAGAAATTCAGGTGTTTTTATTTTTTGAACGAATAAACTCTAATCTTATTTCTTGCCCTTGGTTGATTTCTAGAGCACGAAATGGTTGTCTTTGACAGTTTATTCAGTTTTATAAATTGTTTTTTGTACTCCTTTACTAGGGAAGACCAACTTCACAAATTGATTCTAAAACTTGGGAATATTATATATCAAAGCCGAATGCTCTTTCTAATTCATCCTTTGGGGGTATAGAGAACAACATATAGTTGTTTAAAAAGGGAAAGAGCAAAGAGAGGTGTATGGCTGAATCTTGATTCAAGGCTTAGATTTTTAAGTAGTATGAGCCTTTTACCTTTATAGGTAGATTTGTGAGCTCAAACTGGTTAATTGAATGTTTGGTGGCTCCTGTGGAGGGTAGATATGTGTTGTTTCTGCAGAGTGAGCCAACTGTTGTTGACAAAGTACTTCTCCTATAGTATTCTTCACTTTGCCACAGTTTTATGAAATTAGTATTATAATTATGATCATTTTACCGATAAGGACATTTTTGGGTTAGTAATTTAGCCATACTCTCAACATTTGCATGTGATATAGATAATACTTGATCCCATTTCTTCTGACTTACTGTTTTTTTATACTCTATATAACTGCTCTCACACCATGTTGTAATTACTTGCCAACTCTTTGATTTTCTTGGTGTATTTATTATGTAGGTGGTACTTGAAGTTAGAACAGAACAGGTCATAATAATCTTCTTGAATTTTCACTAGAGCTCAGTTCTTTTCTTTGAAATGATAATCACTCTTAACTTATTGAAGAGCCCCTGTTCACGCACGCAGTTTTTAAGCAAATTGGTAATAGTCAGAGAAAGAAATACCCCATGGCAGCTTCCTCTGCCAGCTTCCTTTTTTTTTCTTACTCCATAGATGCAGACTCTGTCCAAGAAGCCCCTGCATTGCAGAGGGACTGGAGATCTGTATGATCTGTTTATTTCGCAATTGACAAGGGTAAGGGGGCCTTCATGTTGGGGGAGGCGCTTGGTTGCCCTGAATTTAGCTTTATGAAGCTGGAATAACATTTATTTTGGGAATATTTAAACTTAGTATTTTAAAGAACTTTTATGAATTCTATTTGTCCTACATCAGTAAAGTGTCAGACTATTCATATTAAAGAGCATTAATATAATGGTGATCTCCCACCCTCTTAAATCTTGTTCATTACAAGTCAGACAAGCATGATTTCATTCTTCTAAAACTCTAATCTGGGATCATTTAGAATATAAATAATAATATATGCAATTAAAATTTCACTATAATGAACATTTTAAGAAGTTTTGGATAAATATCTATTTCTATAGCCCATCATAGTTCTTCTTTATTAATTTGCTCTGTTCCTTTTCCATGAACCTGTCAGTCTGCTCTGTGGAGTGAAAAAGGGATTTGTGGTTATGCTGTAAACACTGGGTGGATGTGGTGTTTTATTGTTGCTGTTGGAAATGAATACCTTCGCCTTTGGAATCTGTGTTCACCCTAGATGCCAGTAAAATTGAGTTATATTTCCAGGCTGTCTTGTATCTGTTTATTAGTATAGGTGTAAGTGTAATTGGGGAATCGTATGGGAGCTAATATTAAGTGTTGTAGGTCTCACTTGGCAGGTTTATGGAACAAATGTTAGAAATGGTGGTATTAATAATAGGAAAGGACTAAAATATGTGAGGAAGAGTTTAATGTTCTTTTAAAGTTGTGGAAGTATTGGGCAGATGATTCCAGCTTTGAGGGGTAGTTGAGAAGACTTGACTTGGTGATGGTCTGATGGGCTTATTTTTATTTTTGAAGATGTTATTCCAACTGGTAGTATTGCACATTTGGTTACCTAAAGAAGTATTGTACATTTCTGTAATTTAAATAGATATTTGAGTATTCTGTACCTCATTTTTTTGTACCTCTCATTTTTAAGTGGTCTTCTTTAAATATTTAATTTATAGATTTTAAGAATTCAACAATATGTGTATTATCTTTACTACTATTAATATGTGTTCTACTTTTTAGTGCAAAGACATTGGAAACTATTTTTATTCTTATACTTCTCAAGTGACTTTTTTTTCTGTTTTCTTTAAGCCATAAGGATGAGTTTACCATTATTCCTGTACTGGTTGGAGCTCTGAGTGAGTCAAAAGAACAGGAATTCGGAAAACTCTTCAGTAAATATCTAGCGGATCCTAGTAATCTCTTTGTGGTTTCTTCTGATTTCTGCCATTGGGGTAAGTTCTAGATTTTAACCTATGATAGCTATTATATACTGTGGTTAAAGGTATCTTTTCATTCTAAGCTCTGATTTTTCAGTTCTTTTATCACTTATCTTGGAAAGTTTTACCATTAGCAGCAATGTTTAAAAGTGAATAAAAAGTCTTTTGGTCATTTAAAAAGGATCAGATTATAATAGTGGATTATGGATACATTTCCAAAGGCGACTGGTATAATTGGATTCACAATGTGAGGGCATCCTTGCTTAGACACTTACATTAGTGGGAGTTGAGATCTTTTAACCCCATTTCCAGGTAGAGTTGTGTGGTAGATGCCTGAAATTGGTGTTTTGGTGGGTAAAACTAATTTTTTTTTTTTTTTTTTTTAGACTATAGCAGAGCACTGTGTGTGCTGGCAGTCCTTTTCCACATTTCCTGTTTTGTAATTGGTCTTTTTTCTTTATTTTTCTCCTTTGATGATTAATTTTTGCCCATAATTGCCATCAAGTTAGAACTAACCTCCAATGATTGTAACATGTTGGCTATTAGCACTATGGTCTTCATTGGTAAGGACTCCTATGTGGTTTTGTTATTATTGCCACTTAAAAGAATAAGGAAGCTTCACAGTGAATAGATTATAAAGAAAGTGAGACATTTGTAGATGCCTCTTTTAGTAAATGTTGATTTTTCACATTCTTTGGACAACATTTGCTCTCGTTTACTGTTCTAGAATGTCTCTGAATTCTGTTCCTTGTAGGACATCTCTTTGACTCATGTGTTCATTGGTTTAAGGGTCCCAGTACCTGTTCATCCTTCAGTTATTTCTTTGGTTATAGAGAAAACATAAGGCACAAAACCATAAATTTTAAGGTGAAGTGCTAGAATGGCTAGAAAAACATCCTCAATGAGATATAGGGAGCCCTGGCTTTCCACATCTTAGCCATCGATTGCCAATGTTGATTCAACATTTATCTGGCCTATTTAGGCTGGTGTTTTCTTCTCTTATGTTGTGCCACGAGTGGCCTTGAGATTTCAGTTCAAGAGAACCATCCTTCCTAATGGTATAGATAAAGTATTTTTGTTTAAGGAGCTAATTTCTCAACTGGGGATTACTCCTGAGGGTTTTGGAAATGCCTAGAGACATTTTTTGATCATCACAATTGGGGTGTGGTGGGAGCTGGGGATGCTGTTGACATCTTGTGAAAACAGTTCAGGGAAGCTTCTAAGTAAACATCCTATAATGCACAGGAAAGCTCCCTACATCAAAGAATTATCCTGCCCACAATATTAGTGGTGCTGAGGTTGAAAGCCCTGGTTTAGGGTATGCAGGTAGCTGTGCTACTTTACAAACTTCCTCAGAAGCTCTCGGGGTTCTTTAATAACAACTTCCTTTGCCTACCTTTGGCAGAAATTATTTTTTATGGATATATTAGTTACATCTGAGGACTAGATAAATGCTTCAAAAGAATTTCTTGAGAATTCTGAAGTTTAATAATAGTTGATCTTAAAAAGTAAGGGCATATTGAAAAAGGGCTATTTTCCTTTAGTATTGTAACTTTGCATTGGTAAGCATGTTTTAAAAATTCCTGAAGCATGTGTTCCCTCCTCCTTCACTTTTAAGGCACTTGTGAATCACGTCACATCACTCTGTGATTTAAATAACTGGTTCTTGTGATACAGTTTTTCAGAGTCTAAGCTCTTCTAGGTTGGCATCATGTGCAACCACAATAAAATGCACATAAACATCTGTGGACACCTTCATGTTTGCTTTTCTCTAATATCCTTTTTACCTCATAACGAATTAAAAAGTAGACAAATCTTACTGCACTACCGTATTTAAGTACAACGTTGAGAGAAAAATGAGTTTTGTTTTACAGTCTACCTAGATTCTTAGAAAATTCTTTAGGTCATTTGGTCTTATTTCTTGAAAACTTTTTATTTAAATTGTAAGATAGGATTTTCTGGTGACATGTTAGCTATGGAAAGTTAAACAGAGACTAAAATACACTCATATTTACACCTGGTGGTTAAGTAATAACTTTCCCAGTTGTTTGTTTTTTCAGTGTTACTGTCATTAACTATATTCATTAAGTGCTTACTTTGTGCTTAGGGAGAGCACTGTACTAGCTCTAATTAGGAAATTTGATTGACATTTGGGGATAAGTTGAAGGTGTTGCATGGATACTGTTCCAAAATTGGTAGTCTCCTTTCTACAATAGTAACAGTAACTGTTATTCTTGTAAAGTGAGATTTATAGCTGATTATGGGTCAAACTGTCTTAGAAATTGTTTAATATTTCTCAAATTCATGCGTTAGTGGCACTGAGTGCTATAGTCCCACCTAAAAAATTTAGCTTTTCCTCATGAAGGTCATACATAGTGATTTTTTTTACTTTTTAAAAATATATTATACAGTTTGATTTTTACCATGTCAAAGCAATGTTAACAGGAAGCATTGAGTCCCTCAAGTACTTAGGGACTTTAAAAATTTCTTGTTAGGCTCTTAACACATTCCACATTTCTAAGTAGCTGTGTTTTGTTTTGTGTTTTTAAAGAAAAATAACTTAATTGATTATGATACCATTAATAAAATTACTCATAGATAGCAGATTTTTTTGTTTTGTTTTTGTTGAATAATATATTAAAGTACTGGCAATGACATTTTTCATTTCTAGTCAATGTTTCTTTATATATTGTCTAGCTTCTGTGAAAAATAAAGTGAGAAACTTAGTGATAGAGACAGTTGGGACACTTAGATGTAGTTGGAAGAATGTTGCCTTCAATTTTTTTGTTAGCCAGTGTCTATTTACATGAATGACTTCCTTTAAAAAATGTTTTAAAAAAATTGATTTCAAAGAGGAAGGGAGATGGAGAAAGAGATGGAAATATTAATGATGGGAGAGAATAATTGATCGGCTGCCTTCTGCACACCCCCTACTGGGATCAAACCCACAACCCAGGCATGTGCCATGACCGGGAATCGAGCCGTAGCCTTCTGGTTCATAGGTCGACCCTCAACCACTGAGCCACGCCGACTGGGCTGACTACCTTTTTTAAAAGTGTATTTTGCTTTAAAGATGTTCATCTTTCAGATCCCACTTAGCTTTATTCAGATTTGAAAGAGATATACTAGAGAGATAAAAGTATAAAGACTAAAATACTCCTTAAGTTTTTTTTCCCTGGGTGAGATGAGCTAAAGGGAGAGGGGGAACCTAGATTTTGTTGTGCCCCTTCTTTCCACGCCCTCATTTGAATTCTGCTAAAAACCCCTTGCATTTCAGCCCTTGCCTTTTATCTTATTAGCCCAAGAGAATGATGTTTCCCCATAATCCTTATAATTTCCCATTCCTTTTTATCTTTTCCTGTTAACTTTCAGGAAGAGTGACTTAAGTGAAAGAACATTTGCTACCAGTATTTGGTTAAATGATGGTGTCCTCATACTTTGTGTACTGACTAAGTTCCACATCCTATAGGATGGCTCCATATAAAGAGAATTTTGCCTGAACCAATTTTAGTTTTATGTAATTAGTAGAATTTTCATAGGTTTCATTTTTACTCTTCCCTATATATATACTGTTAATATTAGAGTTTTTCTGACCTTCCTGAAATTTCTCTTTCCAATTTTATTTATGTATTTATAAATATCTTTTATTGATTTCAGAGGGGAGAGAGAGAGAAAGAAAGAAACATCAATGATGAGAGAGAATTCTTGATTGGTTGCCTCCTGTACACATCCCACGGGGGATGGAGCTCCAACCTGAGCATGTGCTCTGACCAGGAATCGAACCTTGACCTCCCAGTTCATAGGTCGACACTCAACCACTGAGCCATGCTGGTTCGGCATCTATTTCCAAATTTACATTATTACCAGCTTTCATTAACAAAAATTTCAGTTAACTTTAAAGAAGTTTCTAAGTGAAACTGAAACTAACAAAAATTGATTATTTAAAAGTGGATCCATGCTTTAATTTTCCTTTAATGATTATTTTAAATACAAATCACTTTCAGTAGATTTATTTGTTAAATATTACTGATACCATATTATTTTGTTAAAATATGAATAAAGTTTACTTCTGTCACTCTAGCAATGTCTAGTTTTACATAATTTCTTTTTCATATTTGTCTAGGTTTACATAATTTTTTTCATAAATATGTGGCAACTATTAAAAATGGTATTTTCCTAAATATGTATCTCTTTATTCAGATTTCTACTTCAATATGTATAAAAAGTGATTATGCATACTCTCTTTTCTTTCTGTTTGCCTCTTGGGTTATGAGGGCATTACTATTTTATAAATATTTAATTTCGTTTGGGTATAAGTTAGCTGATTCCTGAAATCTACCTACTTTGGCTTTGATATTTATACATACCTGATTTCACATATTTAGGTTTTTGATCTTTTACAAGTTTGAGAGAAGGTTAATACTTGTACATAATAACTAAGATTTCAGAATGAAAGGACTATAGTATTTTGCTTATAAAAATGATTAGCATCAAGCTACTCAGAATATAATTCCTTTGTGAAATACATTTTTTCTCTGATAATAATTTCAATTATGAATGTCCCCAGTTGTAGATCCTTCTCTACCTCACAGATTCTGAGGGTTAACTAAAATATTTAAGACATTTTAATATATAAACATAAAGTGATTAAGTGAATGTATAACAGTATAATTTTTACTGGAAATACGCCTGAAAGTCTCTTATTGACTGATCTTTTGAGGGCTTTTAGATCATCTTTACAAGCTCATTGTTTAATTCTGCAACCCAGTTTATAGTTTCATGTTGAGGTACTTGATACTTTTTTATTTTTATTTTTCGAAGTACTTAAAAAATAGTATTGATTTTTGTCCCATTCATTGTTCTGTTTGTCCTCATTAGTTGGTTGTTGTGTGTTACACAGACATCCCTGGAGCTTATTCTCCACACTCTGTGAATCCACTCATTAATCACCAGTCACCTTTGGAGATGGGAAAATTACTTACCTGTATTTCTTTTTCTCAGAAAGCGTGCTCTGGAATGGATTCACAAATGAGCTACCCTCCTTCTCTCAAAGAGTAAGGTTTCTGCTTTACAGGATTTTTTTCTTGGGTTATTTTTTCTCTCATCTTTTGAATTTGAAAAGAACTGAGGGAAGGCACCTGAAGAAACTACTGACATACTCACTAGGGGAGTTGCAAAGCTTGTGCTGTCCTAGGGGCAGTGCCAGTGGCTCTTAAAGCTAAAAAGCTCATACTTGGAGTTGAAACGGGGGCTCAAAGAATCCATTTTCCCAGTGTACCTTCTGAAAGGATAAGTTTCAGGTAAGTAATTTTCTCTTACTATGTAATATGCTTTATTCATACTTATAAAAGTACACAAGTCCAGTTCTCCAGGTGGATAGGCATCTGTATTTGTACAGTTTAGGGAGATAAGCTTTATTGATTGTTAGTAGAATTGTAAAAACAAACTATGTCTGCTCATGAGGTACATGAAATGATAATGTATTATAAGTCAACAATAAACATTTAATTAAAGATACATTTATGATCAGGGTATTGTGCTAGTGTTGCATTGTATTATTTCTTATTAAACAAAATCTTGATACACTTATTTTTTAATAATTAGAAACAAAAAATACCTTTTGAACTCAAATTCCAACAGATGTTTAACTAAAATTGAGTGTATATTAGCACGTGCATGCTCATACAAACACATATGCGTGCGCGCGCACACACACTCATACACATTTATCTAGGCTAGGATAATGGCAGTTACTTCATTTTATGTTTTTAATGTTTTTATTGATTTTAGAGAAAGAGGAAGGGAGAAGGAGAGAGAGAAACATGGATCAGCTGCCTTCTGCATGCCCCTTAATGGGCATGTGCCCTGATCGGGAATGGAACCAGGGACATCTCAGTGCATGGAATAGTGCTCAACCAACTAAGCCACACTGACCAGGGCCAGTTATTTACTTTAAATGATATGCTGTCTGTATGTATATTGATCAGAATGAATTGCTGAAATAATTTAAAAAAATATATATTTTATTGATTTTTTTACAGTGAGTAAAGGAGAGGGATAGAGAGCTAGAAACATCGATGAGAGAGAAACATCGACCAGCTGCCTCCTGCACACCCCCCACCGGGGATGTGCCGGCAACCAATGTACGTGCCCTTGACCAGAATTGAACTTGGGTTCTTTCAGTCCGCAGGCTGACACTCTGTCCACTGAGCCAAACTGGTTTCGGCTGAAATAATTTTTAAATATTTATACAATTTAACACGTTAAGCGCCATGTCAGTCACAAGTGACTGAAATTGAAAGGAAGACAAACCAGGTTTGGCGCTTAACGTGTTAAAAAAATTATTATGAGATAGTTTGAACTGTCATAAATAAGAGTTTTTCAGTATAGTAGCTATATGTAGTGTGGATTTAGCTTCTTAACAAATAGATTCTTTAGAACTTATCAAGTATTTCTAATCAGTTCTTCAACTACTAAATGCAGGGTGGCTACTAAAGAGTAGCAAAAATTAGCAAATATTAAACATTGACTCATTGATTTTCTATTTTGTCTTATTATATGTTGATTTAGTACTTTAAAGTTTCAAACATTTTAGTATTTGTGCTGCCGAAGCGAGCACTTAAAAGTTTCAAACATTTTATGTACTTCTCCTTCAGAAGAAGTTTTTAAGTGAAACTTACCTTTAGGATGATAAAATGGACATGACAGGATTTTAAAATATAGTTGCACTTTTCACTTAGGATTAAGGCAAGTTGGGCCACCTTCTAATATTAGAAACAGTTTCTCTGAACTGGGAAATAAGCAAATCAGACTTCTGAATAGCAAATGGCAGTCACAAAGTCTGAACTTTTCTCTGGTCTTCAGTTATGTCCTGGTCACAGGAATTATTGGCTGCTAAAACTAGTAGCTATCTCCAGAAACAAGAAAAAAGAATGCATTCAGCTTCAAATAATATTCATCTTGATTTCTTAAAAGGATATTACTATAGTGATTTTGAGTCAGAATTTCCTTGTGTAAGATTATTCATTTAATTGTTCACTCAAAGATTTTAGGCAGCTTTGTCAAAAGAACTTGAAATTGAAGTGGATGTTTAATAACTCTGATTTGAATCAATAAATTATTATGACAGATTGTAGATTTGTCTTTGAACCTTCTGACAGTCCCTGGCAAAGAGAAAAAAATAGGGTAAATTATATAGTTTTTATTATTAGGTAGAAGAAAATACATAAATTCTTTAAAGACCAAAAAAACTATACTTCCAAATTTTGATAGAAATGTTTGATGAATTATTTTAATATAGGAGTATTGAGTGATGAACCGTCACAGTCTAAGAATTTTTTTTCAGGGCAAGGTCTATAGTGGATCTCAATGTTTACAAATAAGGTTTTTATATTCAGAAAGCAGACAACTGTCTCAGAACCTATTGCTTGATTCTAGGATATCATGTAAGATGCAATATTGATTGAATAATGAAGGCTCTTGCGGAAAAATAAATTGCGACATTGAATACTTGTACACAGTATTATGAAAAGTTAAAATGTTACAGTTAAGGAAATATATATAGTGTGGAGAAGTGACCATTAATGATGCTCAGCATCAACAAGTAAATTAAGTTTTAAGAAACAGGATGTCTGGTTTTCCAAAATAAGACATCAAAAAGGTTTTATAATTTTGCACTGCTCATTATTTATAACATGATATTTTTTTTAGCAAGCTAAGCAGAAAACTTAAAATCTTAATTATCCAGTCTAAGAAATCTACTCAGGCAGGAGAATAATAATTAAATATGTGAACTTATTCTGAAAAATGAAGCACAAGACACATAATGTGTGCATACATGATTGCTGTGCTGTGATACCTTCCCAAATGCATTTTGGTACATCCTTTAAAATAAGGAGAAAAGTAATGAGTTCTTGGAAATAAGAGAGTTGTTGAAAGAAAGATTTAGATGCAACGTAATCAGTATAATAATACTCTACAATTATGTGGGTTTAGAACACATTGTTTTAGGTTTTCTTCTGACTTTACTAGGAAGCAGAGTCTTTTGTTTTCTGTCTTCTTTTTGAGCTTCTTCCATTTTACCTTCTGGAGATTGGCTAACCATCGATTGTTCTGTGCTTGGACCCTTATTGAGATTTTATTGTCAGATTAGGACTGTTCTGTTGTGAATTCTATTTTAAGGCACTTGTATTGATCCTTTTCCAAGTAGAAAGTTTTGTGAAAATGAGATAAAAGTTTTTGAGGTAATAAAAATCACACAAACCACATGTATCTCTGATCTACACTTTATTTTTTCCCCCATAATAAAGATCAAATCTTTGCATTTGTACAGCAAAAGCTAAGCCTTCAGCGACTTGTTACATTGAGAGTTTTCTTAAACCAAAATTTCTTGCATCGTATTCTTTGGGTTTACTTTCCATTATAGACTGATATGATATACTTAACAATGCTTCTAACTTTTAAGCTGTTTTGTTTCCTTAGTCTTTTGTATTGTTCGTGACTATAAGGTTTTACAATTTGAAATAGTTTTAACATTATAAAACACTGGTGATATATAATTTCTTTATTACCTTCCCAAATATGCCTTTTATTTTTATATACCAAGGGCTCTTGGGAATGATTCTCTCAAAGGCTTAAGCTGTGCTTTGCCTTCCTTGAGAACTGAAATATTTGGTAAGCGATTGCATTCTTTTTAGCTTCTAATTTTTCCCTATTTTATTTTGTACATGATATTTGTTTCAAGGTCAAAGGTTCCGTTACAGTTACTATGATGAATCCCAGGGGGAGATTTATAGATCCATTGAACATCTAGATAAAATGGTAAGTCTTTCAGGTGTGGGGTTTTAATGCTCTAAGATTTTTTTCTTTAATTAATTTCAGATTAGTGATTCAGGACTTAATATGTTGAAACAATGGGATAATAATTCTTTATCTTTAAGTTTGCAAAATATAGTATGTAATCATATCAATATTGATTATAAAAAAAATCCCTGTTCTATTAGTGGAAATTTTCTTCATCTTAATTTTATTTGATTAATAAGACGACTTAAGAATAATTAGATATAGATTTTTGATATTATTTGGGGGAATGTGTTAGTTTTAGGGAAACAGGGAACTAATGCTAATACTTACTGTTAAATGGAAACAACTAGAGCAAATTCTTAATTTTTAAAAATTATTTAACTAGAGGCCTTCATGCACAGGTGGGGTCTTACTTGCCAGCCTTGATTGAGGCCTATTGGGACTGGGCTGGCCAGTGGGAGTTTGGCCATCTGGCCCTGCCCCTGTTTGGGATGGGAGTGGGGATCAAGGGTGGGGCTGGCTGGGGTGGGGTGGGGGAGGGACTGCGGCCAGCTGTGGGGAAGGGCTGTAGGCAGTTGGCCGGCTGGCCCTGCCCCTGATTAGGGTGGGAGGGGGGCTGATCGGGGGCGCAGTTCGCATCAAAGCAACTGGTTCCAGTTCTGGCGTTCTGGTTGCTTGGCTTTTATATATATTGATTCAATTTTCTCCATTTAGATTTTTCTTAAATGGAATTTCAATTTTTTTTTTTAATTTTTAAAAATATGTTTTTATTGATTTTAGAGAAAGGAAGGGAGACGGAGAGGGAGAAACAGATAAAAGCATCAATGATGAGAGAGAATCATTGATTGGCAGCCTCCTGCACATTGAGGATTGAGCCTGTAACCCCGGCATGTACCCTGTCCAGGAATTGAACTGTGACCTTCTGGTTCATGGATCGATGCTCCAGCTGGCTGTTATTTAAATATAGAATTAAAAACGATTTTATTTTTACCTAGCCCAGAAATACAGTAGACATTGATCTTGTCATTTTCCTTGAAGTACTGTGGGAGTCATAGTACTTCTTTTAATGTTTAAAAAGTCATATAAATCATTTTGCTATCTACTCATAACAGAATATTAAACCTAGTAGGTATATTACTAACTTGCTCTGAACTTTGACAGATCCTTTCAATTCTTTAGTCCTCAACTTGGCATCTCTGAGATGAGATACTTGGAGTAGGTATTCTCTAAATTGTCTTTAAACTCTATCAGCCTTTAAGTCTGATTTGTTAAAATCAACTTTACCACTGTGTTAGTAGCTTTAAGCATATGTTTTAGTACAAGAATACTTAGTCTATAGTAGATCAAACATCTTAGTAAGAAATCTGGATCTGAGCCTACAAGTAGATTATATTGCATAGTATATTTTATTAAAAGCCAGATGGAAAAAATGCAAATTTAGTTGCTTACGAGATTTTTATTATATTTAAATTTATTTTGTTACTTTAAATACAATTATAGCTTAATACTTTTACCTTTGGTATTTGTCTAGATTCAGTTTACTTTACTTCTGACTTTATTATGTTGTCATTTCAATCATTTAATTTTTTTCTGGCTTCTAGTTCTAATCTTATTTTTCTGAGCTTCAAGTATCAGTTGCCTCATCACTTATTTTCTTTATACAGCAAATGGCTAGTAGGTATCTGCTATGTATCTGATACTCTGTGTAGCCTTGATGATGTTAAGAGGAGAAAACATCATTGGTCGAATGGACCAGGGGCGTGGTCCATTCGACCAATGATGTCATTGGTCGAATGGACCACTCCTCCTAATGTCATGGAATTTGTAGTCTAGTCTTTGAACAGACTGAAAAAGAAGTTATTATAATACAGAAGTATAAGAGATATTTAGGAGGGAGTGTGGACACACTGGTCTCCTTAATATTCCTCAGTAATGCCATATATGTGCCTAACTTAAGACCTTTGCACTTTTTGCACTAGACTGTCTAATTTATCTCAGGGCTTTGCTCAGCTTTCACCTTCCCAGATGAGGACTAGTGGCCACCCTTTTTAATTTTGCGTCCTATACACTCACTAAAATAGACATACTGAAGGATTTAGGTGCTTACCCATATATAGCATCATTAATGGGACAACTAAAAATGCAAACTTAGTAAAGTTGTAAACTAAACAAAGTATATAGTCTTCCCTCACTTTATAAGATAGTTCTATTCCTGGGAAATCTGTATATTAAAATCACATGAAAATTTTTGGTTTTTGTATGTAAAAATAAACTTAGGATGTAGATAATTATAAGCAGGTTTTCACCTACATGGACATGGGAAAGTGTCATGGGTTGAGAACAGCACTTTGTGTGTGGGACTGTCTTGGATTGCAGGACAGTCAGCATCCCTGGACTCTACCCAGTAGCATCTTCTCATTATTGACACAACCCAAAACTGTGTCCACAGTTTTTTATTATGCTGTATGGTGAACAATTATTTTATGAATTTACCCTGCTTTATTCTTCATTTTAGTACTTACTACTATGCGATTATAACTTAGTATTTGTTGATTTTTTTGGCGATAACCTCCCCTATTAGATTATAAGTTTCATGAAATCAGGATCTTTGTCCATTTTGTATCAGCCTGACACTGGGTACTAAGTCTATATTTGTTGAATGAATTGATGGATGATTGGCTGGGGGAGTGGTGAGAAATGAAGCCAGAGAATCTAGAACAGGCTGTTTAAAAGAATATTAAGTAGGAAAGTGATAAAAATCAGATTGTATTTGAGTAGATCATATAGCTGCAGTGAAACAAATGGATTGGAGGGATGCCAGAGGAGAAATTGAGTAGATTAGTTGGGTAATTCAGGTGAGAAATGGTTATTTAGACATTGGATGGGTTAGTGATGTTGGAAGAGAGGGGGGCAAAGTAGATTTATTCAGTATATATAAAAGACAAATTTACAATAGGACTTGGAAAAGGAAGTATCAAAGATGGCACCTAAATATCTGGTTTATGATACTGTGGTGGGATATTGCTATGCATTTAGGTCAGAAACATAAACTCATAGGTCCAGATATTTAAGGAGATGTGGAGATCGTAAATTCTATTAGAGGATATATGCAGTTGCCTTTAAGACATTCAAGTGGAAATGTCAATCAAGAAGGCTTTTGGATTTTCATCTGGCCAGTTATTATGGAGTGTATTTACAGTGTAGGCACTTGTGGAGCTATGGCAGTAAGCAAGCAGACTTGATCTCACAGAAATTTTATTCTAATGGGCGGGAGGTACACATTATTTTTAAAAAGGTAAGGATGGTCCGTCCAGTGTTTAGAGCATTGGGTGTGGATTGAAAGGTAAGGATATAGGTTTGATTTCCAGTTAATGGCATGTACCTAGGTTTCAGGTTCAATCCCCAACCCCTAGTCAGGGCACATGTGGGAGACAACCAGTTGATGTGTCTCTCACATCGATGTTTCTCTCTCTCTCTCTCTCTCTCTCTCTCTCTCTCTCTCTCTCTCTCTGTCTCTGTCTCTGTCTCTGTCTCTGTCTCTCTGTCTCTCTCTGTCTCCTCTGCTTCCTTCCCTTCTACTCTGAAAAAGCAATGGAAAAAATATCCTCTGGAGAGGATTAACAAAATAATAATAAAAATAATTTAAAAATGTAAGAATGTGTGTAAATTAGTTTTCAGTAGTGATAGGTGCTATTCAGAAAATATTTAAATGGTTTTGAGATAACAAATGATTCTAGGCTGATTGGAGAAAGACCTCCTTTAGGAGGAACATTAAACAAATATAATTGATAAGGAGGAACAAACCAAGTAATGATCAGAGGGAAGACCTCCATGGAAGGAACTGCCAGTGCAGAGACCTTAAACTGGGAAAGATGCTGGTGTGTGCGGAGAAAAGAAAAAAGGCCAGTGTTGCAGCAGTACAGTAGGTCAGGGTAGGAATGGTCCGAGCTTTGATGAGATAGGCAGTGGTCAGATCGTGCAGGGCTTTATATTCCAGGATAAGAAGTTTCTGTAAGTGCAGTGGGAAGAGAGGTGAGTTAAATCACATTATTTTAAAGGTTACTCTGGCTGTTGTAGAGAGTGGTTTCTACACCAGGGTCAGGAGCAATAACAGTGGGTGTTGGTAGGTAGTTAGGGAGAGATGGTAGATGGTATAATAATTAAAGCCAGGACAAGGATGGGATTGTCTACAGTAGTAGTTATCAACTCTGGTTTTACAATTGAAATAATCTGTGGAACTTTTTGAAAATAGACTTGCCTGTACCTCTCCCTGGAGATCCCTTTTGGTAGTATAGAGTCACAACATCTTTGTTCCTAAAACAGCTTTGTAGGTAAATTTGAACTGGCCCACTATGGTTCTTGATCTGTTGAAGTTTTCTCCCTTTCTTTTCTCTTTATATTGTGAACTTTAATCAGGCAACACTTAATTTTGCAAATGTAAGGATTTGCAAATCAGTGAATGATGTTTAGCATATGGAAAATGTTTTCCCCAAAACATTGGCTTACTTGTTGCTCTCAAGTGAGTAAACATAATAACATCCTTTGGAACTCTCTAGAACTGTGTTCCTATCTAAGTAGTTTAATAGTCTTTGTTATTCTGTATTTGTGTTATATATAAACACCCATACCTTAATTCTTTTAACCTTTCTACTAACTGTTGTTAGTTTATATTAAGAATGCTAGCTTAATTTGTCTCTCTTGAGACAAATTGACCAGTTAAATAGACCTTGGTTTCTTGCTTTGAGGGAGAACAAAAACAAGTATCATTTACCCATTGGCATGATTATCATACTTTTCCTGAAATTGTTCTTTTATGCTAGCTTCAAAGTCTTTGAAACTTCAAAAGTATAAGTAGAACCAGTGAGCTTTAGGTGACTTTTAAATCTGCATCTGACTTACTTAATTTAATGTCCAAAGAAGCATCATTTAAAAATTTTTATTTAAATAGCCCGGAATATCCCTTCTGAATAAACATTGAGTATTTGCTTCATATTAATATGATTGATTTTAATATTTGTTATAACATTTGACTTGGAGTTGACTTTTGTGGTCTATTTATTGAAGCATTTCTATTTATGTATAGATTTTTAAATGGCTCATAAGTGTTCTGTTCTTTTTTTTTTTAAAATATATTTTTTATTGATTTTGTACAGAGAGGAAGGGAGAGAGATAGAGAGCTAGAAACATCGATGAGAGAGTCATCGATCGGCTGCCTCTTGCACACCCCCTACTGGGGATATGCCCGCAACCAAGGTACATGCCCTTGACCAGAATCAAACCTGGGTCCCTTCAGTCCCCAAGCCGACACTCTATCCATTGATCCAAACAGGTTTCGGCAAGTGTTCTCTTCTTATATTAGCAAGCTGTTAATTCAAGTTATAAATCAGTTCTGGGAGTTAGAATAAATGGATTAAAGTAATAAGAATGGTTTAGCTCTGTTTGTATACTCATGTATGTATGTTTTTATACATATATGTGCATATGTACTCTCACTGTTAGGCAGACTTTCTTATAATATAGTGTTTTCTTAATTGATTTATATAACTAAATGGTGAATATCCCTCTGTATATTTCTTTCTTCAAGTATCATTTTGTTATAAGCAATCTCATTTATTTGAGAACCAATATCTTAGTTTCCATATTCAGTCTTTTCAAAACAAATACAGTGAAATTGGTGGTTCTCTTTGTAAGTATTAGAAAAATGTTACTAATTTTGAATTAAAAATAATTTTACATTTTGAAAGTTTGATAGAGTGAAGAGAAATTACTTTTAAGTATAAAATTTTAGATTTAACATGTTTAAAATTTGTGTGTTAACTAGGTTTGGTCCTTTTGGTTACCAGAAAAGCCCTGTTAAATGTATTGATAGTTATTAAAAAGCGAGGAAACCAACGAAGGAGGTTCTAGGTTCCAAAGCAAAAGAAAAATAGCTGTTTTTATTACAAAATGTTTGTATCTCTAGCATTTTGAGTATCTTGGAAATTAATTATGTGTAAAAATACATACATTAAAAATATACACAAAGAAGTGGATCTTCCAAATGTTGTATTTGAGGGAGCAAGGTAACTGGTTATAAGATACAGATTCTGAAAGTCATAATATTATTAGCTACATGGTTTTTTGGTAATTAGTACTTTGTAATTTCAAGAATTTCAGTGACCAAAGCAGAACATGTTTTAAGACACTGATTTTTGTTAACTTCTTAGATCACACACCTGAAACATTAGCCATACTTAATACATACTTTACATGATTATTTTTTTTCTGTACCACTTTTGATGTAGACCAATGTTTCAATATGGACATTGGCAAATTACTTATGATTTGGCAGTGAGAATCCGAAAATGCCATGGTAGTCATTCTTACAACTCCTTCCACATTATTAGTAATCACTTCATTTTCTTTTAACTTCAGCTACTTTTCTTCCTTTCCTCTTACTCTTTTGAAAGTGAAATTATTCATATTTGTGTACTCATACCTTTTTCTTGACTTAGACCGATAGTTTCTTTAGTAGCCTTCAGCAGTTGTAAAACATCATTTTTAAGATAGCTAGCTATTTAAGATAATGATTTAAGATAGCTATATATCATCTTTAAGGTAGTACATTGCTTCTTAACACAACGATCTTTAGGGTGATGTTTTTTCCCTATAATTTTTTTTTCACTGTACGATTTTATCTTGATGCCTCTTACAGAAAACAGAATATTTTCTGTTCTCATCTTACCTTCCTAAATCTGTATTCATCTTTCCAACATAAATGTATAACGTCACTTAAAAAGAGTCCAAATGATTTGATATGATTAATTATGTGTTCATAATTAGAAGACATGATTCTAGTATTAATTTCTTTAAGACTTAAAAAGTTTAGCTACTCTTTTTTGTGTTCGTTATTTTAGAGGGAGATTACTTCTGGGAGATAATAATTAAATATAATTTAAGTATTTTATTATATATAGTAAACTTCTTTAAAAGGGGAGTTTTTGTTATTTTACCAGAGTTCTGAATCTGCAGTTCTGTCAGTTAAAACTGCCTATTTTGTTTGGGACTGCCATTGGGATTGGATTGCAAGCTTTCATCCTTTACTGGGAGGGTGAGGCCAATGATGGATGCCCTTTGCTCTTCTCCCCCTCACAATAGAGAGTTGGCTTTCAATCTGAGGATTTCTTGCTGAAGCTACTAAATTCCTCAGAAATCCAGTCTTGATAGATAGACTTTTGATGTTTATAATATCTGATTTGTATCTTAGAGCTGAATGGGTAGTGACTCACTTCACTGCTACATATTAGATTCAATTCATGTGAACAAATACTCAGTATACTAGGCTATAGGCAAGCTTTCCATCACCTGGACCTTAATTTCACTAATCATATCTTCAAGGATTTTAAGAAATGATAAAGTTAATTAGGCATATTTGAGAAGCATTTTATTTTTCATCGTCTGGAATTTTGGAAATAGTAATTTCAAAATTGTTAGCATCAAAACATAAACATATACAAAAGCATGTTTGCCAGTGTTCTGTATTAGTTAATGGATATCCCATTTTGCAATTTTATCATTTTGCTGTTGTTTGTATACTTCATGAATTTTTCTATTGTAAAGTCTTAACTTTTCTCTCTGTCCCTCTTTTATTAAAAGACGTACATTTTAACTATTAGATTCATCAGAGAATTGAGTGTAATGAAATTGATTCTTGCCCTACTATATACATAACACATTTTGGGGAATTAAAATTTTAAATTTAATCCCTTATATTCCATCATCACAGTCTTTTATTATTGTAATTTAACCAGTATCTTCATTTTGAACATTTTATTTAGTAGCATCTTCTACATTTATAATTTTATATCTTTCTATATGAAATTTCTTGGTCAGTTTCACTGAATTCTTTTCTTCTAAAGTGGGGTCATTATTTTCCTTCTCTTTGAATTCCTCATGTCAATATATACATTTCATACATTTGTTCAAAAATGTGTTTTGAGATTTTAATATTAAAACATACATTGGAACCTCAATAGCATGTAATTTATTAATGATTGGAATTCTGTTTAAGGTAAGCTGTCCTAGACTTCATCCAAGAGCATTAAAATTCTCATGCAACATGTATACCATAATATTTAAAGATATTATTTGAAGAATTGTTGGTATGTCTTTTATATGAGGTAAGGCAGAGTAGTCAGTAAGAAAAAGCTTAGGATTAGAAAGTTAGAGGCAAGCTTTTAACCTTGTTCATGTTTGATCATCTTTAGGGAGTTATATCTTGATTATCTGTATTTTTGGAAAAGATTTGTTACTTCATCTCTTTCTGGTTTAGAAATATATTGTGTGCTTTTTTTTTTGCACCAGAATTATAATACTAATTGTTTATCTTAACTTCTAATGTAGTTCATCTGTCTCTGAGCTTGCACCAAAGTCAGTGGAGACTGTTGATGTGGAAGCCTTGTAGTTGGCAGGGGAAAACCAGCTTAGTATTAAGCACTGGTTGTGGATAAGTCTGAGAATGGCTAATTGATATGCAAGCAATTGAAAGTTGATTATACATGCATGTTCCTGTCTTTTAGCTATAGTTGCAGCAGAATGTAATAATGCTTGTGAAGGACTTAAATATTATGTAAAAAGACTCTTTATTAATTAAATTTTGGTGCTGCCACTGCAATATTTGTATATCATCTATGATTGCTATCATTTTTCAGATGACTATTCATCTGATTATTCCAGCTGCTTTTTACACATTACTTGTTTTGTTGAAACATGTTGAAATATAATTTTAAAACCACACAAAATATATTAGTTAATTCCCTAGTTAAACTACCATTTACATTTCTCTTGGAAGATATTAATCCTGTTTATTGAACTCAAATGTGTTTTACTAGAATAAGAAAACAAGGTAAGGTAATTGCTGAATGAATGAGTTAGAATCATTAATTTTTTTTAATATATATATTTTTTATTGATTTTTTACAGAGAGGAAGAGAGAGGGATAAAGAGTTAGAAACATCATGAGAGAGAATCATCGATCAGCTGCCTCTTGCACCCCTCCCCCCCCACTGGGGATGTGCCCGCAACCAGGGCACGTGCCCGCAACCAGGGCACATGCCCTTGCCTGGAATCGAACCTGGGACCCTTCAGTCCGCAGGCCGACGCTCTATCCACTGAGCCAAACCAGCTTCGGCTAGAATCATTAATTTATTTACCCAACTCAGATGAGTTAAAGTTGCCCTTATGTATTAATGTATTATGAACACATTATTTGAATGCTTTTGCAGAATATGGGATTTAGTGTAAACAAGCATCTGAGTTATAGGGATTGTTCTAATAATAGTGTAAACACTGATTCTGAACAAAAATCTTGAAAATAAAGCATCCTAGTTTAAAGTATTAAAGAAATAAAAAGCTTTTCTTTTTAAAAATTTGTTCATAAATTACCTATTTTGTTAACTTTTTATTAATCTTTTATGCATTTTAAATTAATTAAAAATATGCAAACTATATATATATATATATATATATATATATATAATTTATTTATTTATTTTTTTAGTTTCTAGTTTCTTCTTTATCACATACCCAGAATATTGATGACTTAAAATGTCTTTAAGTTAAGTTATGAAATAGTTAAATTATAATCAATTCTTGATTATGCCAATGGTAGGATAAATATAGCAGATATTGAGAAAAACAGGTATATATCAAATTTAATGTTATGAAAATTTTCACAATAGACTTACTTTAAAAATATATAAAGATATAAAATTATGAAATGCTTGACGATTATTGGCTAAATAGCAACTGGTGAAGGTGGTGTAAAAACATAAGAGGAGACCAGAGAAAACTAAATGGGGTTAAAAGTTTTCTATTAATAAAGTGTATGTATTATTGAGAGTTTACCATGAGATTAGCTTTGAACAAATGAGTTTGGTATTTTACAAGGTATATTTAATGTATTCTATTTACTTCTTAGTTAAAAAATTACAGTATTTAGCTCTAAGTAACAGTTTTTAAATGTAACTAGGAAATAATAGTGTCATTTTTTCCTTTTTCTTTCATTTTCTTTTTCTCTTCTCTCCCCCCACCCTCACTTATTTTTAGGGTATGAGTATTATAGAACAATTAGACCCTGTATCTTTTAGTAATTACTTGAAGAAATACCATAATACTATATGTGGAAGACATCCCATAGGAGTGTTATTAAATGTGAGTATCCTTAAGAAGCCTTGATTTTTAATATTTGATCCTGTGATGTTTTAAAATATCTTAAATTCTTAAGGTAATTTATTAGCATTGGTTTTAGGTACATACAGTCAATTTTCTTTTAGTACATTTAAGATAATTTGGATTTCCATTGTTTTAGTTACCTGAATAAAGTTATATGTCACTGGAAGATAGGCTGATACTTACTTTTAAATGCAGAAAGTTATTTAGAATACAGACCATTTCCTCTAGGTTCTCAGCCAATTCTAGTATGCTTTTTATAAATATAAACCAAAGTAACCTTTCAAGAAATGTTCTTATTGATTTCTTGGCTTTATTTAGTGTCCTAGACTCTATAAAAATAAATAGAAGATTTTGTTCTTGAACTTTAGAAATGTGTAAGTTAATAAAGCAAGACAGATGACATGTGTATATTTTTCTCTTTACAAGAATTACTACAAATATAATTCATTTAATAAATGAAGGTAATAGGCAGAAGTCTTTTTTTTTTAAAAAAAATGGAACGTTTCATGAATTTGTGTATCATCCTTGCTAAGGGACTATGCTAATCTGCTCTGTATTGTTCCAATTTTAGTATATGGGCTGTTGAAGTGAGCACCAGAAGTCTTGGTTAGCTGGAATTTTAAAAGTATAACATTAATATTTTCCCTAACTAGATAAGACAATATGGATTTTCTGAGAGAAAACGCAAGACTTTTTAAGAAAGAAGGCAGTGTATACACAGGAACAGGAGGAGGAAGAAGTAATAATAGGCTCGATTAAAAATCCTGGTATACATCTTGAAAATTTATATACATTTTAACCTTAATTTATATACATTTTAACCTCAGACAAAGAAAAGACTGCAACAATTCAAGATATTATAGTAGAAGTAGCTAAGATTTGGTTTAGAGAAAAGAGAGAAAGATGCTATGAATTAATTTGTTTTTGTTTTTAAGTGGTCTTATTAAATACAAGGAGAGGTAGGGGTGGAAGATGACTGATATTTACCTAGAAGATATTTACCTAGGAGAAGTACTTTGATAGAATTACATAAGGAATTAGGTTTATTCCTATTTAACATGAGGTGAAGAGAAATCCAAGAAACAAGTGACGACTAAAAGAGGTCTAGGCTCCAGCTGTGAAGTGGGCAGAGTTAAGCCACCAATGCGTTCAAAGAGTGCTAATCACATCTTTCTTTTTTCAGGCTATCACAGAGCTCCAGAAGAATGGAATGAATATGAGCTTTTCCTTTTTGAATTATGCTCAGTCAAGCCAGTGCAGAAACTGGCAAGACAGTTCAGTGAGTTACGCTGCTGGAGCACTCACGGTCCACTGACGCTCTGACTCCTCAGGGATGCTACCTGCACATACTCATACTCTGTTCGGGGTCCCAGCCTAGCCCTTACCAAGATCCAGATCCTGGTTTCGGGGGACTCTGAAACCTCAAACTAATAGAACTTTCTTCTCTTCTTTTCTAGTAGGTGTAGTCCTTCCTTAATTTCAACTCATTAAAAAATGCTTTATAGTTTAGGGCAGTGGAAGGAAGGCTGGCATCAAATATTTGGATCAAAGAAGATGGCAATATAATGGGCCAGTTGTGGCAGTGTTTTGAAAGTAACGTGTAAAGCATTAACCATATCCTAAATTTGCACTCTTTGCAGACTTGTGCACATATATTCCGCTTTCAGAATAGTTTTGCAAATTGTACACAGACAAAAAAAAAGGTGGAAGCTTTTTAATAAAGAAATTGCATTTATAAATGATCTGTATTAGAATATAATAATTCTCCAGTTATAGTCAATTACTACCCGTGTTGTACAACAGATACCTTCTATTTTAGTTGCTAATAAAGGGCTACACAACTCAAAATAGTCTGATTTAAACTTATTGCTCTGTGGTATATATGAAAATTGTTTTATATTAATTCATCTCAATTTTTATGTTAAAAGTGGTAAACTTCAGTTCTTATATAAAAATATGTTAGGATGTATTTTATTTTTGCATATATATGTGATTTTTTTATCACAGATATTAGAATCATATTTTAAAGTTAGCTTTTTAAATTACAGTTTCTTTTTGTGTGTGTGACATCACTTTATGTCATTGCTATATTGTATAGTCAAGATTGATAAAAGAACAGATGTAGTCCTTTCCTCCAAAGATAGTGTTTGATAGGCAGTAGTCTGCAAATGAGGAAACATTGAAGAGTGTTTGTAGAGTTTTTCGAATCATTGCAGACCAGAGACTGCTACTATGCTTTTTTAGTGCTTGAAGCACTTTGACTTGAATTTTTAGCAAGACATCATTAACAATAACAACAAAAAGCCACTGGATTTTTTTATAGTTCTAAAATATTTTTTCATGACTTTTGGTGCGGCTCTTCCAACTAAAATAATGGTATGGTGTTGTATTTCTTTCTTTAGCATAGACCAATTCTAGTCACATTGGGAAAAATGTAATTCATTTAGTTAATTATTGATCACCATGCATGTACTAGATTATACCTATTTTAATCTAACAGTGGGTATCTTCATTACATTGGAGAACATTTATATCTTCAATGTTAACCAGAATAGCACAATTTTTAGATGCCTTGCACCAATTTTATTTAAAAATTGCATTTCTTATTTACTAAATATCAACTTTCTATTCACAAAAAATTGAGATAAAATAATGCTGCTTTTGGATTCAAATTTACCCACCTAAACATTTGTGGAAATTTTACTCTAACATATTAGTGATTTATTTCCCATCATTAGGTACATTTTTAAGTGCTATAAATATTTATTCCTTATTTACTATATAGAATGTAAAATTTTAAAATTGACTATGGAATGAATTTTTAATATTTTCTGAGTATAAAACTAATACATGACTATTATGGGAAATTTAGAAAATACTGAACAGTATAAAGAAGAGAAAAAATTGTCTGCAATTTCACTATCCAGAGATAATACTGTTAAAATTTTTTGTATTTTCTTTCAGTCTTTGTCTATGCTATTTATATGTATGAGTGTGTACATGTGATTGTGTGTGTGCATAATAACAATATTGAGATTATACTGACCATATAGTTGTATCCTACTTTTATAACTTAAGATCATAAGTCCTTCCCCATATCTTTGAAAATGTAATTTTTAAAAATGACTGCCTAATTAATATTCTGTTAATGAATATACCATAATTGAACCCATTCTCTCTTTGGATATTAGATTGTTTGTAATATTTCAAAATTATAAATAATAACAGATGGACATCTTTATATGTGAAATTTGAACTCTACTAGACTAGTTCTTTAGGGTTTATTCATGGAAATGGGATAATTGGTTTAGATGGCTGAGAACTTTTTAGGCTCTTTAAAATATGATCAAATTACCCTTCAGAAAATTTGTGCCAAATTAGCAATATAGGAGTACTCAATACTGCTTAACTATTGATTTTTATTTTTTAAATCTTTGACAGTTTGTTAAGCAAATATTTGTTTCTTCTTTTGATCATTCTAACTAATGAATGGCTTTACAATGAATCAGTTTTTTCCTTCTGTAATGTTATAGTTGATTGTTTAATAAAAACACTAGAGGGTTGCTAGGTTGAGTGGGTAGTAGCCTTATTAGTATGTTTACTGTACATTTAAAACTCTAGAATATTTTAACATCATCCCTTTCCTAGATATGAGCATGTCTTTCATGCTCAGTCATTAATTAGAAAGAGTCCCAAACTGATAGTTGAGTGTTGGGTTCTAGTTCTGCCTCTGCTACTAATTAATTCTCTCACATAGATATTTCATGTTGTATCAAAACATTCTCACCTGTAAAACATGGAGGTGATCTCTTAAGCACTTTTAAGTTTCAAAGTTCTTTAATGTTATGATTTTACTCTTTAGAGATTCTGGTGTCACATATATTTAAAGCTACATGATTGAATTATATTAGAAGTATTATCTTTTCCTTCTAACTCTACATACATGAAATTGAAAGTCATTTTTAATAGAAAAGGAAAATTAATATGTATTATTTAATGTGGTTAATATTACCTAAATTGTTGAACTTAAGCTTTTCTACTTTAAGTGCCTTTAGCAGTGTTTTATATTTGAAATCTAAAATGTAAAGGAAATTATTATGTAGTTTTATATAGTTTCTTCTTTATTTTTTACTTCGAGTTATTTGCAACTGTTTTTTTAAACCTTAGATTACACAGAGCAATGTATTCATGGATTCTTCACTATTTCACTAGTGAGTTCTTGAGAAATGTATGTTAAAGATTAGCTCAGTGAGCAGGTAAGTAAATTCTTCATGTTGGGTGGGCAACAGTCTTTATACAGAGTAGAATAAAGGACTGTTCAGATAGTCCAGTGTTTATATTTAGATATTTTAAAAATATGAGTGGTACAGGCATCCGGAGTTGATTAATGGTTATGGGTGTAAATCTCAAAAATTTTCTTTGGTAGCAAATAGTTCATTACCCTAGAGTAAAGGTTGGCAAATGCTTTTGGTAAAGGTTCACATAGTAAATATTTTGGTTTTGCAGGCCAAACGATCTCTGTTTTATTTAATTGCCTTTGTAATTGTAATACAAAAGCAGCCATAGACCATGTGTTCCACTAAACCCAAAAGACACTGAGCTGGATTTGATCCCTGGCTGGTAGTTTGATATCCCCTGTCCTAGATGGTGTAGTTCACTTGTAGTTCAAATTATTGGCTAGTAATTTAAACTACAACAAATGGTTAATTTGATGTAGGTTAGTTTGCTAATGTTATTTAGAATTATAAAGGTAAGTGGGAAGTGGGTAAGGGAAGATAGGAACTCTTAGGAACTCATGTTACAAACACTTTGAAGCCCTTTTCTTTGCTGGAACCCACTGGAGGTTTGCTTAGCTGCCATAAATTGAGTCACTAGTAGGATTTGTGATTGCTTGTTGCAAGTTATATAAACTTTTCTAAGCACTTGATTACCTAGATGGTAGTAAAGAATGGATTAAAAAAAAAGAATGGATCAGATGAACCTTTTTACTTGAGTATTTTAGGACACTAGACAAATAATTTAATAGAGATTGTGAAATATGAGACTTTGTTTTTGCCATGGAAAGACTTCCGTTAACATCACTTACACCTTCCTCTCTCCCCAATATTTAGGAAGGACATAAACTCAGAATAAAAGTTATTTAACCTGAAAAAATTTAAGTCGATGGAAGAATTATTACACTGTTCTTTTCTCATTTGCTCTAGATCACTGAAAACTTCAAGTATCAGTCCATAGATTGGCAGTTGGGAAGTGCCCTGATACAGTTGCTGAAAGTTATAAAACTATTATTAATCAAGAGATGTAATAAACCAGATGTACTCTGATATTTAGACCGAAACATTTACATTATTTGTTAAATGGTATGTGCCACACGTTAGAGGGACATTAAATGTTTAGCAGCCAGAAAGGGAAAGGCCTGAGTGGTGTGGTAAGTGGGATGCAGTCCAAGAAATTGGCAGTATTTATTTTGGAGAAGATAAGATTTGAGCAACTGCCATATGTAAGAAGGAATAGGATTACTCTGTTGTTATTAATGGGAAAATTAATTCTAAGAAATGAAAGTTTCTGGTTCCATATTAATGCTCTGTCTGAAGATTTCTAAATGAAAAGTGGTTTTGTCCTCATATAAAATCATTGGAAGTATTCAAACAAAAGCTAGTTCTGGGTTCTAAAATAGAATCCCTGTACTCTCGGCATCTGTATCACCTGGATATGTTATGGTATAGATCTAAAATTATGGGTCATCAAGCTGAAAAAAACTACTGTAATTAGTATTAGTAAAATGAAACATATTTTATTTGTATAAAACTCCTAAGGGAAATCATTTTTAAGTAAAAATTGATTTTGATAATTTAACACTAACTTTTAACACATATTACAACTTGATAGGATGATTGCTATTTAATTGTTAGTGGTGGAACATTGGACCCTTAGGATATTTAATGTACTTTTGTTTAGTTACAACATTTAAATATAAGGTAGAGTTCTGCCATATACTAAAATAATTTAAGTTGTCTTTGAATAAGTAACTTATCTTTATTAAACACAGATTCTTTCTGAATCTAAAACAGCCATATCATTAGCAGAAAAAATGGGTATTGAGGGGGCTTGTTCTTTTTTATACCTATTAATGTCAACATGGTAGAAGGGGAATGAACAGTAGCTGGTAGATAACTTTTTATCTACGCTCTTCCTCTCCTACCTGCAAATAGAGGTGAGTGGGCATGTCACAGTGTCATCATTTGGTAAAGTTTTCCTCAAGCAATGCCTGTTAATAGTCATTCTTGTGGATGGATTTAGTTAGCCTAGCGTGAGTTCATTGATATAGACTGCTTGTTGTGAACTATGTGAAAAATTTTAGGGTTTTAGGCTAGACATTTGTCCAAGGGTTCAACAGTAATCCCAGAGTGGTTTGTACCCACATTTATTCTGTGTGTGTGTGTGTGTGTGTGTGTGTGTGTTTAATTCTAATATAAGATTTTGGCCAATCACCCTATAAAAACAATGGAAAAAAATTAAAAGCCAGTTCTCCTGATTTTGAAAGCCATAATGTAATGCAATTGGTTTTTCATATAAATTGTAAATTATGTTCAAATACATATTTTATACTGTAAAGTAAGGTTTGTAACTTGACTAGATATACTAGGCATATTTTTTTTTCCTGTCCTAATATTAAAAACCTAATATTAAAACCAAAGAGAATATAAATATCATTATTGAGAAGCTATTGAAGGCTAAGTGTTTTAGACTATGAATATGACCTGAGTTCTGGTCTTTAAATCTGCAAATGTAAATTTTTAGGAAATATTTTTAATTTTTCTGACCATGAAAATTACTGAATTACTGAATGTGATGTTATATCCACTTAAGTAAAAAGTATTAAAAAGATGAAAACTAAAAAAATAAAATGATATGACACTGAGTTGTATGATTTTTTAAAAATTAAATATTTAGACTCGAACTAGATCTAATAAAAGTATTTTTAATTTAATTTTATAAATATAAATTTTTGGTTTTTTTTTTTTTCCCATTTAAAATTTACTCATTTGAATCTAACACATAATAAATATTTAGTTAGTGTTCAATTTTGATGAATTGAATTTTAAAGGAAGGATGTTTAAATGAGTATTTTCTAAAGGACAGGAAAGCATAAACCTTTTAATTGGAAGCACTTTTTAATTGGCTCCCCCATTTTCAGTGTTTAATTGTGGAAACCAAGTTCCTCACTAATTTAAAAAGATGGTAGAATTTAATATATCTATGCTCTTTGTAATGCCAAAGGAAACGAATGGTAATGTAAGTGGTCCGGTAATTTGAAACAATTGGCCCATGATTCTTAGCTCATATTTTGCAATATCCTATGGTGTTTACTGTTGTTTAAAAGTGATTAATTAATATGTGCTTTTTGCTGCTTGCCCTTGTCCAGCCAAATCTCAAGTAGAGAGATGCTAGGGAGTGCTAGGAACTTAGCACTGGAATCCATTTTCAGCTTTGCCTGAGAATTGCTACTGAGTTGCTAAAATAAATCACTGCTGTTTTCTAGAGGAGTTAATTTCCTTATTTATATGGGTTAGAATTGAATACTGTGACTCCTAAGGGCCTTTTCCCTTTGATGTTTTATGACCATAATAAAAATATCTTATTATTTAATACGTTGTACTTTTAATTTAAAATGTTTCACAACGTTTTCTTTCCTCTTAATTTAAACAATAACTAAATTAGACATTATTATCTTTTTTTTTACTGATGGAGAACTTAGGCCCATACAAATAACATGACTTATGTAAGTAAGTTCACATGGCTAGTTAGTATTAGAACTAGAACAAGAATTCAGCTCTTCTAATTTTCAGGCCTGTGTGTTACAGATACTATATGCTGTGGTGTTATTCTGTGTACTATTTTTGGTGCTGGCTGTTTGAGGTATCATATTGAATTGAATAGTAATAGGGTTTTGCAACTTCAATAAAAATGGGCATCATTCATGTAAATGTCTATTTTGATTAATTCAGACAAAAGTAGATTTATTATTATTAGTGTGTGTGTGTTGAAATACTCCTAAAGATTCTGCAGACTTCCATTTTCTTTGCTGGGAGGTTTACTCTTAGACCTTAAAATTATGTTCTGTGGCTTGCATCATTAAAATGCACTGCTTCTTTGTATTGAAACAGTGAGAAAAATGAAATTTAAGTTATTTGGTCTGTGAGTCTTACTAATGGTGAGACTTTGCAGCAGACACTTGACTCACCATTCTTGTCTGTACATAAATTGTGCTGCAAGCTCCTGCGACTTTGCCTTGGATGTTCTCGTGTGCACACAGGGCAGAGTGGAAGTGCTAGGAAGATAATCCACTGGAGCCAGCCATCAGCCAGTGATGGAAGGGAGTGTTGGAGGGTAATGATTCCAGCTTTCTTATGTGCTGGTAATACTCTGAGGCACATTTTATATTGTCTCCTCGGGTTTCCAGTGGGACTGGACCTCATTGTTCACAGCATGACATCTTAAAAAAATCTTTATTGTTAATATTAGAGTTGTTCCCCTTTTTACCCCCCTTAGCTCCCCTCCACCTGGTTTCCTACCCTACTCTCTGCCTTTACCCTCCCCACTGTCCTCATACATAGGTGTACGATTTTTGTCTAGTCTTCCCGCACCCCCACATTCCCCCTCCCCCCCCCCAAGAATTGTCAGTCCACTCCCTTTCTATGCCCCTGATTCTATTATATTCACCAGTTTATTCTGTTCATCAAATTTTCATTCACTTGATTTTTAGATTCATTTGTTGATAGATATGTTCATAATTTTTATCTTTACCTTTTTCTTTTTCCTTTCCTTTTTTTTTTTTATAATATATATTTTATTGATTTTATATAGAGAGGAAGGAAGAGAGCTAGAGAGCTAGAAACATCGATGAGAGAGAGTCATTGAACAGCTGCCTCTTGCACACCCCCTACCGGGGATGTGCCCGCAACCAAGGTACATGCCCTTGACCGGAATCGAACCCGGGTCCCTTTAGTCCCCAAGCCGACGCTCTATCCATTGAGCCAAACCGGTTTCGGCTCTTCTTCCTTTTAAAGAATACCTTTCAGCATTTCATATACTGGTTTGGCGGTGATGAACTCCTTTAGCTTTTCTTATCCGTGAAGCTCTTCATCTGACCTTTAGTTCTGAATGATAGCTTTGCTGGGTAGAGTAATCTTGGTTGTAGGTTCTTGCTATTCATCTCTTTGAATATTTCTTGCCACTCCCGTCTGGCCTGCATAGTTTCTTTTTTTCTTTTTTCTTTTTTTTTTTTTTTTTAATATATTTTATTGGTTTTTTTACAGAGAGGAAGGGAGAGAGATAGAGAGCTAGAAACACCTATGAGAGAGAAACATCGACCAGCTGCCTCTTGCACACCCCCTACCGGGGATGTGCCTGCAACCAATGTACATGCCCTTGACCGGAATCGAACCTGGGACCTTTCAGTCCGCAGACCGACGCTCTACCACTGAGCCAAACCGGCTTCGGCAAGGCCTGCATAGTTTCTAATGAGAAATCAGCTGACAGTCTTATGGGTGCTCCCTTGTAAGTACTAAACTGTTTTTCTCTTGCTGCTTTTAATATCGAATATTCTGTCTTTGTCTTTTGCTCTTGGCATTTTAATTAGGATGTGTCTTGCTATGTTTCTCTTTGGATTCCTCTTGTTTGGAGTTCTGTGCGCTTCCTGGACTTATAAGTCTATTTCTTTCACCAGGTAGGGGAAGTTTTCGGTCATTATTTCTTCAAATAGGTTTTCAGTATCTTGCTCTCTCTCTTCCTGCACCCCCATAATTCGGGTATTGGTATGGTTGAAGTTGTCCCAGAGGCTCCTTACATTATCTTCATATTTTTTAAATTCTTTTTTCTTTTTCTTTTCCAGTTGGGTGTTTTTTGCTTCTTTACATTTAAAATCTTTGACTTGATTCTTGCGATCCTCTAGTCTGCTGTTGGATCTCTGTATATTATTCTTTATTTTAGTCAGTGTATGTTTAATTTCTAGTTGGTACTTTTTCATATCCTTGAGGATCCCGCTAAATTTATGGATGGTTTCTAGAAAATTCTTGAAAAACCTTATAACTATGATTTTTAACTTTATATCCTCCTTTTCTGTCATTTGTGACCCATTTGTCTATGCATTTTGGCTGCTTCCCTGTGTTGGTAGAGTCTTTGTGTGCTAGGTGTTGTATAGGACCTAGTGGCTCAGCCTTCCCAGTTACCTGAGGTGGACACTCTTGGTGCACCCCTTTGTGGGCTGTGTGCACAGTCATGTTGTAGTTAAGCCTTGATTGTTGTTGGAATCACTGGGAGGAAATGACCTATGTATATGCTGGGAGAACTTCTGTGCTGGAGACACCCTTATGAGACAAGACTTGCTTCAGTGGGGCTTTGGTGCTCAATGAGTCTGCCCCCTGAGTGTGTCCCTTACGGATCTGAGGAGTTGTAATCTGGATGGTCCTACTCTGACCCCTGGGAACACTGGCTCTTGGATCTCCAAAGGGGTGCTAATTTAGCCTCTGCCTGAGGCCACCCAGCAGGAACTACGGAGAGATCTGCAGAGTCCTCTTCTTTGTTTGGATTTTGGAGATGCCCAGATGAGGCCCAGGAATGAAGCAGTGCAAACTGCTTCAGGGCCTTGGGCCTTCTTTTGGATGTTCTGGGTCTCATTGACTCAGCTGCAGTTTATTAGGTAAGTTTAGAATTCATATGCAAAAACCTCTGCACTCAGCTTGGATGGGGCGGAGTCTCAAGGCGGAGCAACCAGCAATGGCTTAGTGGGGCGGGATCTTAGGACAGAGCAAACAGCTATGGCTTCCCATCAGCCTTGCCCAAAGAGGCCCCCTGGGTCTCAGTGTCCTGCTGTAATTGCAAGCACCTCTGAGGGAAAGCTGCCCTTGAATTTCGCCCGCTGCCTGACAGTCCAGTCTCTCCCCATTTGAGTCTGGGTCCCCAGAGTCTTGCCTGGAATTGGAGTTCAGAGAGGTCAGGAGCTTTTGTCTCCCTCCCGATTGAGAAAGCCAGCCGTGTTCTCAGTTGCCAGCTCTTTCCGCGTGTGGGCCTCCATACCGCAGCCTTCCACAGCTCCTGTGAATCTCAGTGTGCTTTTCTCTTTCTCGTAGAATTTTCACTCAGCCAGCCTTTCTTGTGGTTCTGGATGATGTCTGTTTTGTCTTTGTTTGTAGTTTTGAAATTGTTGTGGTGTTTACCTATGCCACCATCTTGGTTTCTCCCACAGCAGGAAATTAAAAACATTTTTTTTTTTGCCTGTCTCCTCATCCTTTATTAAGCTTACCTGGAATTACCTCCCAAATGAGCTTCTTATCTTTGAACCCTTGTCAGAGTCTGTTTCTGGGACAAACTAAACCAGGTTTGATTTGGGAAGTGAGTGATTACTAGTCTGCTTATTAGATATGAAAGATTTTTTTTTTTAAAGAGAATTATTTTGGTCAAGATCTAAAACATATTTTAATCTATTTTAATTTGTCTTATAATCACATCCATGTTAGATTTAATTTTCTTAGTTTAATTTCATAACAAAGGAAATATTTAAGGCCAAAAATCTAAAGTAAAAATGCAAGGTACAAATATGAAAATCTTTGTATCTTATCTATTTTTCTTCTACCAAAGGTTTTGGCTAATTATCCAAATGAATTAAGAAGGACACAGGGGTATTTTGGTAGAAATTAAGTTAACATGGAATTTAGTTGAAGCAAAATTATAGATTATTTTCTAATTCATTCCAACTTGCTCATTTTTTTTTATTTTTTATTTTTTAAACCAAGACTTGCTTATTTATAATCAGAGACCAGGATTAGCCTTTCCTAACATTGATTGTAAGGATAAATAATTTCCCCAAATATTTTTCTGTAATTTTTGTTAAATCAAGTTCTTTTTGTGATCTTAAGGACATTGGAATATGGAGTTCATAAATTGAATAAACTTTAAATTTAGTGCATTGCAAGTTCTTTTATATCTTTTTTGAATTAGAAATATTGGTTTTTATATGTTATTTTTTTAAAGGTGTGGGAAATTAATACTCACTTTAGGCACATGTTATCAGTTTCCTTTGTTTTCCCAATACAATTATGATTTATGTGCCTGATTAGATTTATTGATTTCTGAGATAGACCATAGATGAATTTAAGCAAGTTTATAGTTCTGTTTATAGAGCCACCCTAGATTATCATGTACAAATATTTTCCCACAGGAAAAAAACAAAGCATTTAAAGATTCTGAAGTAATATCTTGACCTTTTCTAATTTTTTATGCAAAATTACCAGAGAGTGTATGCAGAGTGTTTTCCCCAATGTAGTTGCCTTGTGGTTCCTTTAGATTCTGCCATGTTCTTTTGAATATAAGGCAGGACATTTCTTGACCTCTGAAGTTGTATTTATCTGTTAGAAATGGTCAAATGTCACTTGGGTGATTAGATTGGATAATATGGTTTAGGGGAAAATATATTAGTTATACAGGAGTGAGTTTGCCTTTCTTCTGAGACATATTAAACTGCTCTAAAGTGGAAATTCCCCCAAATCTCCAATGGTGGTATATTGGAATTAACATATAGTCTGTTTAAGTAAATATTCATTTGTAAATACAAGTTATGTTACTACAAAAAATTATACTTTTTTAGGTATATTACATCCAAATAAAACTACCTGATTTATTACTGAAGTCAAGGCTTTTAGCATTTCAGGTACCTCAGTGTGATAGATTGAAAATCTAGTGTAAGAACCAAGTATGATTTAAAAAAATGTGTCAAGAAAGCCAGCCCATTTCCTGAACAATAAATACTTTTCTGTAAGGAATGTTAGACATAGTGATTAAAAATCATGGATATCTTTTTAAAGTCTTTACTGGAAGCTGACTTCTTGTGTTAAATGTGGACAATCTCATGATAACTTGATGTAAAACAAGCTTGAAAAATTATCTTTTTTAAAGCTTACATATTTTTCATCACCAGTAGGCCACTTGCAATTACTTTGTCCAAAATATTAAACTACAACTTGGCCTTTTTAACATTTAGAAATGACTTTTGCCTCTTATTCATGTTAAGTACTTGTACTGGACAATGTATTTCTGAATGTTTGTTAATGCTATCTCTTATGAGATTAGTCAATTCCTGGAAGTTCTTGGTACAGGTTTTATCATTTAAAATTTTTCAATTAAAAATATCTCCATAATTGCTACAGGTAACTTTATAATTTCTGGTTCTCATCATTGTTTTTGTGATAGGAAAAATATTGTACCTCTCAGTACTGAACTTGCAATTTTGCTGTTTTAAAAATTGTCACATTTATTATCTTAACAAAAGTAATTTTTAACTAAATGTTTACATTATCGAATGGGGATAGCTCAACTAATTGTTAGTACTACACAGGCTGAAATTTACTCGTGTTTTGCATAGAGTTTTTGATTGAATATAAAGCATATTAGTTTCCACTCAGATATTTATAGGAAAGTTAATAGGTTCAAAATTGTTTGATTTTGCCCTCTGGCTCAGTTGGATCATCATCCTGTGCACCGAAAGGTCATCCCATAGATTCCCAGTTAGGGCACATGCCTAAGTTGCTGGTTTTATCCCCAGTGGGGTGCATACTGTTCAATTTTTCACTCTTATATCCATGTTTCTCATTCCTCCCTCTCCCTTCCGTCTCTCAAATCAAAAAAAAAAAAAAAAATCCCCCAAAAAACCCACAACCCAATCTTTAGGTGAGGATTCTAAAATTTGTTTGATTGTAATTTATTAAGTGTAATGTAGAGATTTTGCATTATTTTTTAATTCCACATTTGTTTATGCTTATTTTTAAAATGGAGATTTAAATTTGTTAAATAATAGAAATGTAGGTAATTATGTAATATTTAAATCAATACTAGTTTATTACTTAAAAGGAACTTTGGGTCAGTGCATGGTAATAGCTTTTATATGGTACAACTACATTTCCTTTGTCTATTCTTAAAATTTTACCTCTTGAAGTGAAGAGGTAATAATTTTAGTTTTTTATTACTGAAGTTACTCTTCCTATAACATAGCTTAGAGAAATACATTTTAGGAGAAATTTTATAGTAATTTCAATATTACATAGGTAACAACTTTCTGGTTAGAATCTTTTAGCTTTCCTTGTTAGTTTCTACATGGTTATTTTTCGCTCCCTCTAGGGAAACTAGACATTTGGAAGTGGAATTATGTTCACTGAGTTTTAGTATTTCTGCTTACAATGCATAGTACTGTGATAAGACATATACATTACTTTCCTCTCTTATAAGAGATCTTACAGCACTTAATATTCTTAAAGAATAAACCTTTTCCAAGTGCTGTACTTATTTACAGATCCACCTAAAACACCCTCAAGAAAATAACAGATTGTGTAGCAAAATAAAGATACTGAGTTTTTGAGCATGGATTTTGTCATGTTCAAAGAAATGTATTTTCAAAGGAAGATAATGAGGTGTATAAAAGAAGAATATAAGAGAAATGTTTTATTTTAATTTAAAAATCAATTGAAGACAAATTGGTTATTCCTAGGAAGAAGATAATGTATGTTTTCATTATATTCTATGTTTTTAATAACTAAAGCAGTAAATGCCAAGATTTATCTGGTTTTCTATACACTTTTAAGAGTCTCATGCTCTACCGACTGAGCTAGCCGGGCACTCGCTCTGTCCACTTTTAGTTCATTGACACCTTCCCTCTTCTAGTTAGCTATTGATACAGGTAATTTTATAATGGTATTAATGGTTTAATTCTATAAGCTTATCATCTCCTGACATTTAAAACGACAATTCCTCTAAAATAAAAGACACTGATATGAAGAGACCCAGACCTGTACCCATTTTCCTTTCCTCTTTGTTGTATTCCCACCCCCCACCCCCAATATTAAAAACAATAAGGGCCCATTTTGTAGTCTCAAGCAGGCTGCTTGTGCCCGGGAGAAACTTCTTCAAGGTCGCTCTGAACCTGTGGCTTCTGGCTGAGGGCAGTCTTCATTCCTTGGTAGCCTTACCCATGGCTTTTTTATTTTTTATGGAATTTTAAATCAGGAGATTTAATATCTTTCACACACCAACTCCATGTTTGCCTGCAGGGATGGTATTGGGCATGTTCTCCCTTGTAGTGGTGTTCCAGGATGCTTTATGCCACCCCCCTGAAACACCAATTCTTCACCCCCTAAAATAGCCAGCCACCTTTTTGCCCTTCTTTCATCTCCTTTTCTGTTTCTCCATCCTCCTTCGATGGAAGAAATCAGGGTGAATAAGACCTGTAAGTATGCAATTACTGTATTTCTTAACAAGCACCTACAATGTTAGCATTATCTTCTAACAAAGCAGTCCAATTGTTAATCATGTGGCTTCAGTTCAGTGTCCTTCTGAATGCCAGTGTCAGTTTAGGTAGCCTTTAAGTGTATCGAATATAAGGAAAAGGGTGAAGGGAAGAAATGACTATAATGGTAATGGGTTTCTTTGCTTATAATAAGTAATGTTTTAATCTTTTTGCCAAATAAAAAAATATTTTAAAAGGGAAAATCATTTTATGTAAATGTTTATAAACATGTATGTAAATATGTTGTTTACATTACCTTCAAAAATCATTAATAAAAATGGATTTTTAGTTTTTTTCTGGATGGGGTTCCTTTGTGTATAGGAGGACAAATTGATCTTAAACAACACTTACAATCTGAGTTTCTTTATCACATGATCTTAGAAGGGATAAATGTTTTTCTGTTTTATAGTCATTTAAATGTTTTTTTTTCTTTTGTTTAAGAAAGAATGTTATTGATTTCTTTTTTTGTTGAGGTATAATTGATGTATAACAATGGTTTCAGGTAGAAAACAAAATGATTAGATATTTGTATATATTGTGAAATGATCCCTACAATAAGTCTAGTTAACATCTATCACTGCATATAGTTAGAATTTTTTTTCATGAGATGAGGATTTTTAAAATTTACTCTCAGCAGTTTTCAAATATGGAATACAGTATTATTATCCATAGCCACCATGCTATACATTACATCCCCATGGCTTTATAACTGGAAGCTTATACCACATCTTTATACATTCATCTATTAATAGACACTTAGTTTGTTTTTGTATCTTGGCGATTATAAATAATGCTGTAGTGAACATGGTGAAAATATCTTTTAAAATTAGTGTTTTCATCTCCTTTGTATAAATGGCCAAAATGTGTCCATACTGTTTTCCATAGTGGCTACATCAATTTTCATTCCCACCAACAATGCATAAGGGTTCCCTTTTCTCCACATCCTCTCTAACACTTGATATTTCTTGTCTTTTTGATAATAGCTACTCCCAACAGGTGAGAGGTGATAATCTCATTTTGGTTTTGATTTGCATTCCCCTGATGAGTGAGGTTGAGCATTTTTTTGTGTACCTGTTGGCCACCTGTATGCTTTCTTTGAAAAAATATTCAAATCTGCCCATTTTTCAGATTATCTTTTCTTTGAGTTGTATGAGTTCTTTTAAAAAAAAAAAAAAAGTATTTTATTGATTTTTTACAGAGAGGAAGGGAGAGGGAGAGAGAATTTGAAACACCAATGAGAGAGAAACATCAATCAGCTGCCTTCTGCACACCCGCTACTGGGGATGTGCCCGCAACCAAGGTTCATGCCCTTGACCGGAATCGAACCTGGGACCCTTGAGTCTGCAGGCCAATGCTCTATCCACTGAGCCAAACCGGTTAGGGCTGTATGAGTTTTTGTGTTTTTTATATTAGCTCCTTAGCAGATGTATGGTTTGTAAGTATTTTCTCCCTTTCATTAGGTTGCCTTTTCATTTTGTTGATGACTTAATTTGCTGCACAGAAGCTTTTTAATTTGATGTAGTCCCACTTGTTTATTTACAGATTATTTATTTTTGTTACTTTTGCTTTTATAGTAAGATCCAAAAAGTCATTGCCAAGACTGATGTCAAGGAGTTAACCACCTGTGTTTTCTTTTTGGAGTTTATGGTTTTACAGTCAAGTCATTAATCCATTTTGAATTAATTTTTGTGTACGATAGTGGTCCACTTTCATGTCTGTGTTGATTTCTGTGCAGTAGATGAATTGACCACCTCTCCCAGTCTTGAAGGAATGGCCTTGTTTAGGAGATGAACCTTGTCTTTCTGCCTTGCTCTAGCTCTGGTTTCTCTCAAATCTTTGTGATTGTCCAAGCAACCTGTTCTATTTTAAGTTTGAGGATGTGTCAAGACCTGTCAGTGTCCCAAAGGGGAGGATCTCAGTCAGCACCTGGATTAATTCAGGCTGATTGAAGGGCAGATACATTTTAAAGTCTGCAAATGTATACAGTCCAGCGGGACTGCAACTGTAAGCCCTGCGGGCCACCAAAGCCAGGGACTGGCAAAAATCAGGCCAGCACAAAACACTCGTTTTGGGGAAATAATGGCTAACTAGCAAGGGAGGGTGCAAAGATGGCATCCCTTGGCCGGTTTCCTGAGAGCAGTTCTGTGGCCTGTAGGTGCGGGGCACACCTCAGGCCAAAGCCCCAGGACAAGCAAACGGGCCTCTTTCTCAGGAAGGTATATTTGTCTCCTCGCCTTGCAGTGCCCTGGGGGTGTTGGCAGCCAAGAACTGTTTCCTATTACAGTCCTGTGGGACCCAGAGACATGAGCCGGGCGGTCCACCGAAGCCAGAAGAGCACCCCTGGGTGGCAGCCTGCCCATTGGGAGATTCTGGCACTTGGGGGTGTGGCAGAGGAGAGCTGAAGGTAGTGTCCGAGGTCACCATCCTGTGTTGTATCCTATCAAGCTCCTGCCCCTCTGGCCTGTGCTTCAAGATGAGCAAATAAAACCCTTGCACACGAAGTCTGGGCACTTCTCACTGGCTGTTTCTGCCGTGGGTGCTGGCCCTTTAAGAGCGGCTTCTTAGTTTGCCCCAGCCCTTTGGTCTCAGGAGGCCAGCCCCATGGTTTTCTAAGCCAGATTACCCCCCTGGGACTCCTCTCTCAGGAGGGATCTGAGACATAGCCACCACACACACAGCAAGACACATTATAATCAAATTGCTGAAAGTCACTGATGCAAAGAAAATTTATACCAGAGGGGGTGGGGGAAATAAATACAGAGAGACAAAGATAAAAATGACACCTGATTTACCAGGAACTATGCAGGCTATAACACAATGGAAGGATGTCTTTAAAGTACTAAAGGAGAAAAAATTGTAAACACAAAGTGTTTTTCCCGAAAACAGGCTTTTTAAAATTGAAGTTAAACACAGACAAAAAGAGAGAATCCATTGTCGGTAGACCAGTACTACAAGAAAAGTAAGTTTTCCTAGCAGAAAAAATAACAGGTGGAAATTTGAATCCACACAAAGCAGAGACTGTGGGAAATGGTAAATACAAAGGATGTTTTTCTCGTTTAACCTTAAAAAATTGAAGAAAAAAATAATGCATTTGGTATTCATAGCATATATAAAAAGTAAAATGCAAGAAGTATTAAAGTGTGAGTAGGGAATGGGAAGTATGCATTGTAAGGGTCTTACAGTATATGTGAAGTGGTAAAATGTTATTTGAAGATAGACTGTATATTATAAATTAGCAATTACTAAGAACAACAACAAGCAGGTAGTTAGCAGGTATCTAGCAATAATGGAAATAATTAAAACAAACAACCCTATAGTGAACCAAAAAAAAAAAAAAAAGTCAGGATAAGAGAAAAGGAACAAAGAACAGATGAGACAAATAGAAACAACTATAAAAAATGCTGTTTACATGAATATATGGAAATGGTCCAAACACCACAATTAAAAGTAGATATTGTCAGATTGGATTAAAAAAGCAAGGCCCAATTTTACGTAAGCAGCAATCCAGAGAAACAGAAGTGTCTGTGTTAGTCATGTAAAATATACTTCTGATCAACAAATATTACCATGGGTGGCCAGGGACATCTCATTCCGATGACCCTTTAATTCATCAAGAGGAAATAAGTATCTTAACTCTTGTACCTAATAAAGTCAAAATACAAAAATAAAAAACTGATAAAATGGGAAGGGGAAGTTGACAAATTCACAATCATAGTTGGATATTTCAGAAGAACTTTTTCATAACGACGGCACGAGTTGAGAGAAAACGAGTAAGAGTGTAGAAAATCTGAACAATGTTGTTATCCAAATAAAACTAATTGGTAGAATGTATTGTCTTTTAAGCCCATGTGGAACAATCACAGGTTTGCCATGTGCCGGGCAAGGACAGAAGCCTCAATAAAATTAAGAAGGTTGAAATTATTCAAGGTATTTTCTCTGATCCACTCTATATTAGCCACTGGAAGCGGGAAGTAAAAACTATTGCAGAAGAACCAGTCTAAAAGTATTTAGACAGGCTCTTTTCAGGTTTAATTATAAAGATTTAAGTCCAAAGTCTAAAAGCAGGCTGATCTGAAAGGGAAGCCTTGAGAGCAGACAGTTACGCTTGGTCAAACTGACAGTAAAGCGCGACCCAGCTGGTTCCATACCCACCGACTGTTCTGCTCCCACTGCGTGAACAGAGTTGATGGTCTTTGGCAGACGGGAAACAATGGGACATAAACGTTGTTCTTAAAAGTCCTAGGGGAGAGGCACTGTCACCCCAGGGACCATGTTTTCTGAGAAGCTAAGCAGCTCACTCGGGATTGTACTCACAACCAAAATCTTAGCACCAGGTGCTAAGCAACTGTACTCCAATACCTGTACGTTCTAAGTAACAGGTGCATAGAAAATAACTTCAGGAAAGAAATAACAGATTCTCAGTCTCATTGATGTATTCAGCATGTCATTGTATCCAGCGTGTTATTGAGGGCCCACTATATGCCAAGCTTTTTGCCTTCAAAGCAGAAAGGTACGGGCTTTGGGTTTTCAGTCTGGAAGAAGAAACATAACTTGAGGGAAGAGACACTCGCCCCACAAAGAACTACACTGCACTGCATATTGCTCACAGGGTAAGTGTTCTTTTGGGAACACCAGAGGTCACTGGAACCTACCCAGAGGCTCTGAGAGTCTTCCCTGCCCTCGGAGAGGATGTGAATAAGCTTGTGGAATGGTCTAGGGCTGACATCCTGCTGCAGAAATTTGTTAAATCAAGAAAAGGGCCGGCTCGGAGGTGCAGAACTCAGATTTGTCACATTTACTCCATTAACTCTTAGGAATAGTCTTGGGTGAAGCCTGTGTAAATACCTACTACAAGTGAAAGCATGTAAACGAACTTAACCGTCCAATAAAACATGATCCCTTTAAAAATAGGGATTGAGTGCTTTAGTTCAATCATCTAGTCAGACATCTGCATCTGAACCCTAGCTTTTGCAAAATAGGGGTGGTCATAAAGAATTATTCATAGTTAAGGAAGATAAATATATTTAAAGTGTTTAGCACAGCCAGGACCGGTTTGGCTCAGTGGATAGAGCCTCAGCCTGCAGACTGAAAGGTCCCGGGTTCGATTCCGGTCAAGGGCATGTACCTTGGTTGCGGGCACATCCCCAGTGGGGGTTGTGCAAGAGGCAGCTGGTTGGTGTTTCTCTCTCATCGACATTTCTAACTCTGTCCCTCTCAATTCCTCTCTGTGTAAAATCAATAAAAATATATTTTAAAGTGTTTAGCACAATGCTTAACATCTTGTAAATTCTCAATGTTTGCTATGTCTTAACTCATTCTTTTAAAAAATTAAATTTATTGGTGAGCCAAAACCAGTTTGGCTCAGTGGATAGAGCGTTGGCCTGTGGACTGAAAGGTCCCAGGTTTGATTCCGGTCAAGGGCATGTACCTTGGTTGCAGGCACATCCCCAGTGGGGGGTGTGCAGGAGGCAGCTGATCTGTGTTTCTAACTCTCTCTCTCCCTTCCTCTCTGTAAAAAATCAATAAAATAAATAAATAAATTTATTGGTGACATTAGTTTGCAAAGCCATACAGGTTTCAAGTGTACAATTCCATCAAACATCATCTGCACACTGCATTGTGTGGCATCACCCCAAGCAAAGTCTCCTTCTGTTCCCATTCCCTGCCCTTTACTCCCACATAGCTCCAGCCTCCTTTCCTCTGTCTGTGTTATGTATGTGTGTGTGTGTGTTTTGTTTTTTTTTGCTAATCCCTTTACCTTCTTTCATCCAGTCCTCCTTTTCTCCTCCCCCTGACAGCTGTCAGTCTATTTCATGCATCTATGCCTCTGCTAAACAGCCATTCTTGAAAGGAAAGAAAGACACAGGGAAGAAGGGAGAAATAGAGGAGGGGAAGGAAGGACAGATGGAGGAAGGGACAGAAGTAAAGAAAAATAGAATGAAAGAAAATATGCAGTCAGTACACTAGGTGTCAGTATTGTGCTTCAAATAGTTTGTACACAAAGTGCCTACTCTAATTTAGAGACTGTCCAAGTTGAACTGGTTGGAACTAGAAAGATACTTAAGCAGATCTGGGGAATTCAGAGCTAAAAGATGGATAGGACAATGTAATACCTTAGGCCACTATGCACCAATTATCTTTCAAATTGGTAAGCTGTTTAAAGTTAGCTGCCTATCACATTTGGCTCCTGCTGTCTCCAGAAGCTCAGCATATCAGAAATTAAGTCTTTTTATTTTATTGTTTTGTTCATTAGATTCCACATATAAGCAAAATCATATGGTATTTGTCTTTGGTATATTTTACTTAGCATGATACTCTCCAGATCCATCCATGCTTTTACAAAAGCTATGATTTCCTTTTTAAAAAATCAGATAGAGAGAACAGACTGATGGTTGTTGGGACAGAGAAGGTGTTGGGGGGCTGGGTGGAAAAGGTGAAGGGATTAAGCACCACCCCCCCCCCCCATACTAGACAACAATATGGTAATTACCGGGGTGGGGTTGAGGGAGGTAGAAGAGGTCAAAGAAGGGATGGCAAATGGTGGCGGAAAGAGACTTGACTTTGGGTGGTGATCCCACAATGCAGGACGCAGATGATGACTTATGCAGTTGTATGGTCTTATTGACCAATGCCACCCCAATACATTCAATTAAAAATTAAAAAAAATTTTAAAGAAAAGAATGGAAACTGATAAACTATGACACATTCATGTAATTAAATATTATGCAGCTGGAAGAATTAAAAAACACTTCATGTATGTTAAGGAATGACCTCCAAGATATATATTGTTTCAATGAAAAATGCAAAATAAAGAATATTATGTATAGTAAAAATAAATTTAAGAACAATCTCAACTTTGTCCAGGATGTTAGCATTTTTCTCATTCCTAGGCTTTAAGTCTTAGAGTCATTTTCAAGGAAGAACTGTGTTTGAATCCTGCCTATCCTACTTATTAGCCATGTAGATAATATAATACCTATCTTTCACAGGGCCACCAGAATGACATCTGGAAAATAAATAATTTTAAAAGAGCCTTGCTGAACAGGATGGTGCTCTTACAAATGATAGTAGAGATGGTGGAAGAATTCTTTGAAACAAATTGTGATGTAATTGACACATAATATTGTGTAAGTTTAAGGTGTGCAGAGAGTTGACTTGATATGCTTTATACTGCAGTATGATAACCACCATAGTATTAGGTAACACCTCCATCCTGTCACATCATTATTTCTTTCTTTCTTTCTTTCTTTCTTTCTTTCTTTCTTTCTTTCTTTCTTTCTTTCTTTTTTTTTGTGGTGAGAATGTTTAAGATCTAGTTTCTTAGCAGCTTTGAAGTATGTAATCCAGTATTGTTGGCTATTATCACAACTACAGGCCCGATGCACAAAGATTCATGCAAGAATGGGCCTTCCTTCCCCTGGCTGCCAGCACCACCTTTGCTCTGGCTCCAAGCCGCCTTTCCGCCTCTCCACCTTCCCACGCTGCCCAGAGGCCTCAAACAGCTGGGGAAGGCAGAATTCCTGAGTCATCACCATGGCGAAGACACAGGTGTCCTGCTCCACCTCTGTCCCCTTGGCGCCTGCATATGCAAATTAACTCACCATCTTTGTTAATTTGCATACACACTGCTGGTGGGCATCGTGAAGATACAGTCAATTTGCATCTTTCTCTTTTATTAGTGTAGATGCTGTGCACTAGCTCTCTAGGACTTACTTAACTTCTAACTGCAAGTATGTGCCTTTGACCAAAATCTCTCCAGTTCCCTCACCCCCAGCCACTGTCAACCACCACTTTATTCTATTTCTAAGGTTGTTTTTTTTTTTTTTTTCTCTCTCACATTCCACATATGAGTGACATACTCTCCCTTTGCACAGGTTTGGGTAGGGGTCGCTAAAGTGACCTGCCTGGCTTTTTTCCCACTGCCCTATGTTCTTGGCCATGTTTCCACTAGACTATGGCCCTTGTCCTCTGGCCAAGCCAATCTAGTGTTAAGTCGTCATGGATGAGAGAGTGGGAGGTGAAGTGGCAAACTACTGGGAGGACATCAAAGCTGGTATTTCCAAAATCAGACGGGACACTAGCCTGGTTGAGGCGACTTCCTCTCCATGAGTCAGGCTTCTCCTTAAACCTTGTAGATGCCCTCCCTGTACCAGGGGCGGGAGTGGTCTGTGCCTCAGCACTAAAGGAGAGGTAAAGTCCTAGTCCAGAAACGGGGAGAGGCTCTGCTCTGGCTCTCAGTTTTTATTTTGTCTGCAAACTTTGGGTTTTCTTTTCTTTTCTTTTCTTTTTTTTTTTTTTTTTAGGAGATATTTAAATTAGCTTATAATAATCACCATCTGTTACAAGTCATATGCTTTATATCCATAAACTCACTTAATTCTCACAACAACCCTGTAAGATACATTAGTCCCTTTTTACAGATGAGAATGTTGAGGTTTAGAAAATGAGAAAATTGCAAAGCAACACAGTAACAGCAGTGTTAGAGCCCAGATATGCTTTATTTAAGAGAAGTTAAACCTTTTGTTTCTTAATCATATTTACCTGATTCTCTACCCACCCCTACTCCCTGCTCCCTATTCCACATGCTACAAAAGGCATCCTGGCTTGGGATCAGAATTAATTGAAAGGATTTATTTTCCAAGTAAATATTGAGATGTGGTCTCTTTCTCTAATGGTCTCATTTCTAGGATGTCATTGTAGTTTGCCAGCTGGGAAGAGATGCGGAGGAGCCCATAGCATCAATAAGTACACTGTGTCCTCATAAAACTGGTGCTTTAAAAGCAGCTACATTTTATTGAGAGAATTAAATAACCAAAAATTGAGGATAATTTTTGCAACTGAACAAATGGAACTGCATTAATTATCTATGAACCTTATTCTGAAGTGGTTCTAAAATTCCAAAGGAAGCAAGACGAGTGCAGGATACAATGTTCTCTGAGGCAAAGGATCTAATCTCAGGGTAGGAGGTTTCATTGGGGTCAGTTATGATACAGGATTATTTTGTGATTTTTATTCTTTAAAAAATATTTGTATTGATTTCAGAGAGGAAGGGAGAGGGAGAGAGAGAAACATCAATGTTGAGAGAGAATCATTGATCTCCTGTCTCCTGCACACCCCCTACTGGGGATGGAGCCCACAACCAGGGAATGTGCCCTGACTGGGGAACTGAACCGTGACCTTTTTTTTTTTTTTTTTTTTTTTTTTTTTTTTAATATTTTTTATTGATTTTTTACAGAGAGGAAGGGAGAGATACAGAGAGCTAGAAACGTCGATGAGAGAGAAACACCGACCAGCTGCCTCTTGCACACCCCCTACTGGGGATGTGCCCGCAACTCAGGTACATGCCCTAGACTGGAATCGAACCCGGGACCCTTCAGCCCGCAGACCGACGCTCCACCACTGAGCCAAACCGGTTTCGGCAGAACCGTGACCTTCTGGTTCAACCAGTGAACCATGCTGGCTAGGCTGCTTTTACTCATTAAGAGGCTCCTTTAAGCCCATAGAGCGGAACAAACTGCTCTATCTCAGAGCATCAGGGATAGATCCAAATTGCATCAACATTTTTTTTTTCTTTTGTTTTTCTGGCTAAACAAAAACAATATATCCTTTAAAATAGGAAAATGAAGGTCAATAAGAAATAATCTGAGAAAAGAGTAAAAAGAAGGACAATTTTGGATTTTATAACTTTCATTCAGAATTTGAACTTGGTGTGAATTAAATCTGTTTTAACTTTAATTCCAAGGCTTTGACCCACCTCTAGAAGCATTATGTGAACATTCCATAAAAGACTCTCCTTTAGCCGGGACCAGTTTGGCTCAATGGATAGAGTGTTGGCTTGGGGACTGAAGGGTCCCGGGTTCGATTCCGGTCAAGGGCATGTGCCTTGGTTGCAGGCATATCCCCAGTAGGGGGTGTGCAAGAGGCAGCTGATCAATGACTCTCATCGATGTTTCTGGCTCTCTATCTCTCTCCCTTCCTCTCTGTATAAAATCAATAAAATATATTAAAAAAAAAAAAAAAGACTCTTTTTTGTTATCCACATTTAAGTTGAGTGATTGGTGGAGCAGGATTCTCTTTCCAGCCTGAATGGACACAGAAGTATGGATGGTCTTATAGTGTGCACATATACATGTGAGTCAATTTTCCAAGTTAAATATCTCTGCTTCAGTCTGCATCTATCTATTTATCCATTATCTATCTATCTATCTATCTATCTATCTATCTATTCATCCATCCATCTATCAAAAGAGAGAGCAAAGAACAATTGGGACAAATAGAAAATAAACAGCAAAATGACAAACTTAAACATACCAATATTACCATTAAATATAAATGTTCTAATTACCCCAATTAAAGAGAGAGAGATGACTAAGTTGGATAAAAACAAAATTATATGCTGCCTCAAGTAATGCACTGGAACTAAAAAGATGCAAATAGCATAAAGTAAAAGGATGCTGGATTAGTCTGGCTCTCTGGACTGATACACCTTCCTTCTGTCTCTGTCTCTGTCTCTGTCTCTGTCTCTGTCTCTGTCTCTGTCTTTCTCCCTGCCTTTAAAATGAGTGCTTATAATGTGTCACCCAACTCTGACTTTAATTTTTAAAGTTTAAAAAACTAATAGATGTAGAATTTTGTTCCATCATTTTAAAGAAATTTGTTGAGATGATCATGTGGCATTCTCCTTGCATCTATATTTTGAAAAAAATTAGAACAACAAATAGAAAGATGTTTTCTATTCTGTATTGGTATAAAAATTATCCTGGCTTCTTAGAAAAAGGTGGGATACTTTCTCCTTTTATATACTCCATAAATCTTTCTTGGCTGACTGGCTTATTTCAGTAGCAAATATTTTTACTACATTTACACGGTTTTATATGGTTATTGTTCTATTAAGTTTTCAAAAAAATAAAAAATGATTGTTTTATATCTTTTAAACATCTTTAATTCAGATACCATAAAATCCACCCATTTAAATAATCCAATGTAATGGTTCTAGCATATTCAGAGTTGCACAATGTAGCGGATTGAATGGTATCCCCCAAAAGATAGATTCACCAGAACCTCAGAGTGTGACCTTATTTGGGATAAGGGTCTTGCAGGAGGTAGTTTGGCTCATGTACGGGATAGAAACCAAAGTAGACACTGAGGTAGAAGCAACCAGGTCAGAGCTGCTGCTCACTAAGCTGTAGGGTCTGAGCAAGTCACTTAGCTTTTCTCAGCTTTAGTTCCCATGTATGTAAAGCGGGGGTTGTAATATGTGGTGTATGTTCTTCACAAAGGAGATTGTGAGTCTAGCTGCGATTACAATTTGAGAGATCTGGTAGCAAGCAAGACCTGTAGGATCAGTGTGCTAAAAGGCCCTGGAAAATGGCATCCTAACAGTGAATGGTAATGTCCTTAACTCCTCTCTGTTTTTTCCTCCATCCTCCGCTACACAGACACTTACACTCTTCCATGACTCCCCGCTCCCCTCCACTGCCCAAGCCTCTGCTTCCCAAGTGTTCACACACACACTTTCCAAACAAAAACTATTAGGAACACTGTTAGAGGAGTTGAGATCCCAGACAGGGCCGGGCCGCAGTTTTGGTAACATGCTGATAGGATGTTTGAGAATCAGTTCTGAACTTTATTACTTTTTCCCTACATGGAATTTTTCTTGGGAGGCCATAAAAATAGAGGATTAAAATATTTACTAGGTTGATCAGGTTGCACACATCCTCTGGCCTGATACATCACAAACAAGAAAATAGTAAAAGGCATTTAACCGCAGTCTTTTTGCCAGGGTTCTTCTCAGCACATCATAAAGCATTTAGACACGACAATAAGAGATTGGAATCAGCTGTGCCTATAAACTAGGGCTCACTCAGCCTGTGCATGCAGGGTGGGAGAAAACTTGAAGGGCATGAGGGGCTGTGTGAACAGAAATTGTGAGCCAGTGGTAATGTATCCTGGGGACGCCTTCTCCTCTCAGCCTCTCTGGCTCTTCCAGGGCCCTCCCACCAAGGAGAGTTGGAGCCTTGCTTGTTTATGGCTCTCACCTGGACCAGCAGTTTCAGGCCCCATCTGTACCTGAAACTAAGGGCATCCAAAATGCTGGGCATGATATTTAACCCAGTGCCTAAAGCCCTTTAAATTCTTGCACATATGCATAACCTGGTGGACACAGATAATGGGGTGGTGAAGGCCTGGGAGTGAGGATGGGAGCGGACTGGAAGAGGTTAATGGGGGAGGAGGGCCTATGTAATACTTTCAACAATAAAGCTTTGAAAAAAATAAATTCAGTCTTTGAGAAGAAAAGGCTAGAAGATGTTGTTGGTAAAATTAGTGATTTCCTTTGGAGAAAGTTGAAAAAATGCAGATTGTGACAATATTTCAGACACCATTCAGTTTACATTTGACTTTTATTCAAAGTCCATCCCCCTGTAATTGAAGAGGGAGCTAGGATAGAGAGGTATTCTGCCTCTCAGCACCATACAATACTCTACTTTGTCCATATATATTTTTTTAAATATATTTTATTGATTTTGAACAGAGAGGAAGGGAGAGAGATAGTTAGAAACATCGATGAGAGAGAGTCATCAATCAGCTGCCTCTTGCACACCCCCTACTGGGGATATGCCCGCAACCAAGGTACATGCCCTTGACCAGAATCGAACCCGGGACCCTTCAGTCCCCAAGCCGATGCTATCCATTGAGCCAAACCGGTCCCGGCACTTTGTCCATATTTTATCCCAGCATTTATCACTGACTTCTTTCCTTCATCCAGACTGTGAGTCCATGGACCGATATGTTGTGGTTCAATAAATGTTTGCCTTTATAATCGCTGCCTAAGCTTATTCATTTGTCTAGATTTAAAAATTATGTTTTTCATTGATGTAATTTTATCCCAAATTACATAATCTCTCCTTGGCAGTTACCTAGACATATTCATGGATAGAAATCTCAAAGTCAACATGTAAAAAATGTCAACAGAAGTTTATTCCCTACCAACCTGCCCTTCCTGACATGTCTTCAAGTTTTCTCCATTTCAGTGACGCCACTTCTACTCAGTTATTCGAACTGGAAACTGAAAAGTTCCTTTTGGTTCTTCCTTTTCCTTGACCCAGATACTCAATTCGCTGTCAAGGCCAGCTCCCAATATGTCTCAAATTCTTCCACTTGGCTCCATTGCCTTACTCAGAGTCACCATCACCTCTCACCTGGACACAACAATACACTTCCAAGTGGCATTCCTTGACCCTATCAACCCATTCTCCCATTCTCTATACAATAGTCTTTTTCTCCTTTGTGTTTATACCTCCATCCACTTCTTATCTTCTTGTGCTAGCTTTAAGGCAGTGTTTCCCAAACTTCTCTCATGATGAGAATCACCTGGTGGAGTTGTTAAACTACAGATTCCTGAATCCCAGCTAAGAAGTGCTAAACTAGAATGTTTGGGAGCATATAGGTAAAATTGTATACTTAACTTAGTGCTCTGTCTTAGATACAATTTTACCTATATGTTCCCAAAAATTCTAGTTTAGCACTTCTTAGCTGGGATTCAGGAATCTGTAGTTTAACAACTCCACCAGGTGATTCTCATCATGAGAGAAGTTTGGGAAACACTGCTTAAGGAAACTATAAGGTTTATGGTTTCTATTCGGCTCAATGCACCAGAGAGAGCTCCAGGTTGCTTAGAGGTTCCAGGGAGACACTCAGGCAAAAGCCAGAGAGCAGGGGATGCAGAGGGCCCCCCAAAGACCTCTGGGCTCCACAGGCTCCTGGTCTTTCGTGTCTGAGGGTGAACCTGTTGAAGAGCTGCTCGCCCAGCCCAGCCCGGGGCCGGCGGCCTGCGGAGGTGGGTCAGGTGTCGCCCATCTTCCTGATGAGCTTCACCTCCTCACCCCGGAAGTGGTTCTCCCGGAAGTCACAGAGCGGAGGATCTGCGGGTAGACCGGGGAACGCAGATTCACAACGGCCTGATGGCTTCATGGCGTCCTGAGTTTTACCCACTCATCTTGGGGAGGCTTCAGCATGTTCTGCAGAGAACGCTGACTTTAAGAAATGCTGAGCGCCCTCGTGCTTCTCCCTACCAACTTGCAGAAAAAGTGACTGACACCCTCCAGAGCCACATCCTCAGGTCGAAACAGAAGACTGGAGAGAGGTAGGCGCGGGAGGCCCACAGATGCAGGTTGGCCAGGCTGTTGACCGCAGCCTCCACCTCGGTGGAATAATTCTGACGAATTTGAGAGCTCCTGTTTCCCTCCCTGCAATAGAAGTTAAGATTGAAAACAGGTGTTGGCTGATCTGAGCGGCTGAGGATGGCTGAGTGGTTCCGAAGGTGATGACTGGTAAAGAGGTTGGAGGTTGGTCAGAGGGTGGAAGAAGGAGCTTCCTTCCCTGGGTCCGTTCCATCCAAATGCTGTTGAAGTGACAGATCAGGGCGACTGTTGAAGGCACTGCCGCAGACATCCTGGTATCTTCCTGTCTTACTGTATGTGTGCACAGCACATGCATTTGATTATTTATAGATATGGATATGGATATGTGTACACCCTCTGTTTTGGTGAACATAATCACAGCAGTATTGCACTTAAAATGATAATATTTAAAAAATAGCATCAGATTCTTTTCAGTCAGTATTCCAATTCTCAATTATACCATACATTTCATAGTTTAACTGTTTTTAAAATATCATGATCCTAAAAAATTGTTTGTGATTTAATTCTTTTTATGTTCAAAATGAGAATGAAATTGAAAAAAAAATTCAATTTATAGTGACATCAGAAAAGAATGAAATACTTGGATATAAATTTAACAAAAGTGCAAGGCTTGCACATTGAAAACTACAAGACAATGCTGAAAACAATGAAAGAAATTCTAGATAAATGGAAAAATATTTCATATTCATGGATTGGAATACTTAATATTATCAGGATGGCAAAGTCCCCACATTTATCTACAAATTCTTTTATGTCTATTTTTAATTCTATTTTAATCTATAGGGCCTCCCAACCCTGTCACTTACAATTTGTTTCTTTTAAAAAAAATCAAGTTGTTTCTCAGGGGTGTCTCAGAGTAGATTTTGCTTATTGCATCTTTAAGGTATATTTTAACACTACCTTTTGTCCTTAGTATTTCTTGTAGATTGGTAGATAGATTTAGAGGCTTGAGTAGATTCAGGTTAAAAACATTTTTTTTGTTGTTGAGATTTCTACTTTATTGTGGCATTGCATTTTTCTATTAGGAAGCTTGCGATGTCTCATTGTCCCTCTTTTTATGATATTAGCAATTCAATACTTAGATTTATTACTTCATTAGATGTTATAAAACAATGGTATTCAAGTTTGGTGTTCTTCACTAATTAAATGGGTTATATCTATAAAGAGAATATTTCCTTATCTACTATTTGGAGAGCAATATTTCTAAAATGGAAAGGAGTCTTCTGGCATAACCCTCTTTCTGATGAAAAGCTGGACAGAAAAAAAAGTCTTAAAAGTAAAATGACATTTTTCCTTAAAAGGAAAAGTGATAGTGAATAATTATGAGGTTGAGGCCCAAAGGGGAAAGATAGTTCAGAGAGATGAGCATCAGCAGCTCTGTCCCGGAATGTCCAACGATAGAGACAGAGCTACACTTTTGGCAAGTTAGTGGAGAAGGGAGACGAGTTGGAGTCAGGAGATTGAAACCCTGAAGAGCTGCATCATTCCACAATGTTTCAGCCCAAGGGGCATGCCCATTGTGGGGGCAGTGGAGGGTGAAAGGTAGAGCTATACTTTACCTTGGCAGAGTCGAGGGAAGAAAAAACTGTTGAAACACTTCTTACTCAGGACTAAGATCTCAACAGGATATTCCTTAGGATTGGAAATATGACTATACTTTGGTAGGTCACCTTGGTGGATTACAAAACCGTAGTTTCCAACAGCTAGGACCCTCAGGTACCTGAAAGAAGAGGAAATAAAAATCCCCTCTGGCCCAAACCGGTTTGCCTCAGTGGATAGAGCATCGGCCTGCAGACTGAAGGGTCCCAGGTTCTATTCCGGTCAAGGGCATGTACCTTGGTTGCGGGCACAGCCCCAGTAGGGGGTGTACAGGAGGCAGCTGATGGATGATTCTATCTCATCGATGTTTCTGACTCTATCCCTCTCTCTTCCTCTCTGTGAAAAATCAATAAAATATATATTTTTTCAAAATCCCTTCTGATGGAAGATAACCCTGTTTATGGCCTCAACTCACTTTTGCAAATAATTATAAAAGAAAATGATAAACAAACAAAGAACAACAACAACAACAACAACAACAACAACAACAAAACTATCAGAAACAATGAGATACACCAAGAGTTGGAACATAATTCAGAACCAGCAGAAAACATAAATCCACAGGGACATAGAATATTGAAAATCACAAGATAAGGACTATAGAACTGCTATGTTTATTAAATTTATGAAGATAAATTTGGAGCTTAAAAATTTCAGCAGGGAACTAGATACTATAAAGCAGGGGTCCTCAAACTTTTTAAAGTGGGGGCCAGATCACGGTCCCTCAGAGAGCTGGAGGGCCGGACTATATGAACTACTAATTCCTACTGTAACACCTCGGCTGCGCTCACTGCCCAAAAAACCTGGCGGGCCGGATCAGACTCCTCTGTGGGCCGCATGTGGCCCACGGGCCGTAGTTTGAAGACCCCTGCTATAAAGAGTGACACTGAATGTTTTCCCCTTAACATCAGGAACAAGAAAAGGATACTGGCCCTCATCACTCCTGTTTATTATTGTACTGGAAGTTCTAGCAAGGGCAATTAGGAGAAATAAGGAAATAACAGACATTCAGATTAGGAAGGAAGAAGCAAAACTATCTCTATTCAGAGATGAGATGATTTTGTATGTAAGAAATACTAAATAATCTACTGAAACACTATTGGGACTAGTAAATTCAGCAAGGTTACAAGATATAAGACTAATAAAAATCAATTGCATTTTTATACACAATGAACATTCTGAAAAAGAAGTTGAAAAATTCAATTTATAATGACATCAGAAAAGAATGAAATACTTGGATATAAATTTAACATAAGTGCAAGGCTTGCACATTGAAAACTACAAAACAATGCTGAAAAAAATGAAATAAAATCCAGATAAATGGAAAAATATTTCACATTTATGGATTGGAATACTTAATATTATCAGGATGACAAATTCCCCAAATTTATCTATAAAATTTCTATAAATTCCCTATCAAAGCCCTAGCTGACTTTTTTGAAAAAAATGGAAAAGCTGATCTTAAACCATGGAAAATGCTGATTTTAAATGGAAATGGAAAAGCTGATCTTAAAGTTCATATGGGACTCAGAATAGACAAAAGCAGTCTTGAAAAAGAGAAAAGTTATAAGACTATCAGACACTGATTTAAAAACTTACTACAAAGTTACAGTAATTAGGAAAGTGTGGTAGTGGCAGGGATAGACATATAGATCAATGGAATAGAATTAAAAATACAAGAACAATACTTTAAATTATGTTAAATAGATCTTTGAGAAGTTTCAAGAAAAGTCAATGGTAAAAGAAGAGTTTTTATAAAGAAATTTTCTGGGACAATTGGATATCCACATGCAAAAGAGTGAATTTGAACCATCACTTCACCCCATACACAAAATTTAATTCAAAATGGATCATAAACTTCAATGTAAGAGCTAAAACTGTAAAACTCTTAGAAATAATAGGAGTAAATCTTTATGGCCTTGGATCAAGCAACGTCTTCTTTTGCACAAGATGCAAAAGAAAAATAAATTGGACTTCATCAAAATCACAGATTTTTGTGCTAAAAATAATCTCATTATAAAAGTGAAAAAGACAGTCCACAGAATGGGAACACATATTTGCAGTTTGTATGCCTGATAAAGGGTTGATATCCAAAATATATAAAGAACTCTTACAACTCAATAATAAAAAGACAAATATTTCAACTTAAAAATGGTCAAAGGCTTTGAGTAAACATTTCTCTAAAGAAGATATACAAATAACCAATAAACACATAAAAAGATGTTGGTCATCATTAGTCATTAGGAAAATGCTAATAAAAAGTTCAATGAGATTCTACTTCACACTTATTAGAATGGATATCCTATCTAATAAAGAGGGAATATGTTAATTGACCCTCACACAGTTGCAAAGATGGTGGCACCCACAGCAGATAAAGAGGGAATATGCTAATTGACAACAACACCCTCAAAGATGGTGGTGCCCAGTCCCCTCAGCTCCACATGCCTGCCTCTGAAGTCCCCCAGTTTCCTCAGCCCCCCAGCCCCTCAGGGCCAGCACGAGGCACTGGCAAGCCTTGGATGGTGGCTGCCCAGCTGCCCAAGGCTCAGGTAACCAGGGTTGCTCGAGGCTTGTGCTGCTGGCAGTGGCAGCAGCAAAGGTGTGATAGGGCATCGCCTTCCCCTGATCGCTGATTTGCCTCCTGCCCCTGAGGATTCCCAGACTGTGAGAGGGGATAGGCTGGGCTGAGGGACCCCTGCTCTAGTGCATGAATTTTCATGTAGTGGGCCTATAGTAATAAAAATTATAAACAAATGTTGATAAGGATTAGGAGACACTGGAACCCTCATACACTATTGATGGAAGTATAAAATTACTTTCAACAGATCTACACTAAAGAAAAATTTAAAAGGATGTTGTTCAACTCAGTTGGTGTGGCTCAGTGGTTGAGTGTTGACCCATGAACTTGGAGGTCATGGTTCGATTCCTGGTCAGGGCATATGCCAGGGCTGCAGGTTCAGTTGTCAGTAGGGCATGCAGGAGGGAGCTGATCAATGATTGTCTCTCATCATTGATGTTTCTCACTCTCTCTTTCTCTCCCTTCCTCTTTGAAATAAATAAAAATATATTAAAAAATAAAGAATGTTCTTCATTAAGGAAAGTGAGCCGAAGCCGGTTTGGTTCAGTGGTAGAGCGTCGGTCTGCGCACTGAAAGGTCCCAGGTTCGATTCCGGTCAAGGGCATGTACATTGGTTGCGGGCACATCCCCAGTAGGGGGTGTGAAAGAGGCAGCTGGTCGATGTTTCTCTCTCATCGACGTTTCTAGCTCTATCTCTCTCCCTTCCTCTCTGTAAAAAAATCAATAAAATATATATTAAAAAAATAAAAGATCACTGGTTTTTTTTAAAAAAAAAAAAAAAAGAAGGAAAGTGATGCCAGATGGAAGCTCCACAATATAACAAGGAAAGGAGAGGAAAGAAGTGGTAAACACATAAGTGAATCTAAATGAATGTTAACTAGAAAAAGCAATAATAATAATAATAATAATAATAATATAGGTTTTTAAAAAATAAACTATATTCTATCAAAATAGATGACAACATTGTATATAAATTGGGGCTGGGTAGGAGCTAGTTAAAATAATCTAAGGCTCTGACTTTTCCAGGGGGAGGGTAAAAGTGAAAATAAGGCCCTAGCCAGTTTGGCTCAGTGGAGATAGCCTCAGTCTGGAAACTGAAAGGTCCCAGGTTCGATTCCGGTCAAGGGCACATGTTAGGGTTGTGGGCTTGATCCCCAGTGGGGGACTTGCAGGAGGCAGCTGATTCATGATTCTCTTTCATCATGGGTGTTTCTCTCTCTCTCTACCTTCCTCTATGAAATCAATAAAAAAAATATTAAAAAAAAGTTAAAAGTATCAGACTTTGATATGTCAAGGTTGAACTAGGATAATCTTTAAGAAAATGGAAGAAACATATGCAATTTCCAAACTAATGGATGGAAAAATAAAATTAAAGGAAATCATGGAAGAAAAGGAAATGGAACACAGAACAGGCTGCTTGAAAATAAGCAATTAATAAGATGAATTTGATCCTGAATGCAACAGGGATCCACCCATTGGAGGGCTTTAAGGATGAGACGTAGGTGATGAGTTTGGGGCTTTAGAAGACTTCATCTGACTACTGTGTGAAGAATGGATTGTAGGAGCTCACATCTGAGTCAGGAAGAATGTCAGGACCTGTGTGCGGAAGGGGAAATGATGAGATGACAAAGAGGAGAAGGTGAGGTCCTGAACAAAGGCAAGCTATGGGGCAGCAAGGAAAGTTGTAGTTTTAGATGAAGAGAAATCCTTGGAGGACGGCTGCTTGGAAGGTTAGTTCTTCTTCAGCTAGGGAGAGAGTGAAGGGACCAAGAGTAGAAGACTATGTGAATGCAAGAACACTCAGGGACAAGTGCACTAGCTCATGAGTGTAAGGACAAGTCTGGACTCTAACCTATCTTCTCCCCTTATCTTATCACAGCTGGTGTTTGTTTTGTATGCTGAGAACCCGAGAGAAATAATCAGGAGATGTTGAATAAATGTAATTTTGGAATAAATCACAAAAGGCAGAACCTAATGTTAAAAATTGGTGCACAACAATAGAAACAGGACCTAAAGGAAAGGATTATTTCCTTACAAAGAATATTTGCTGATTATTCACAAATTCTTAGTGTCTTCTTCAAGAAGGGGGCTCAATTTCAATTTCCAGTTGAGGTTCATGACCCCAATTACTCTGTGAGTGATTACAAGGCTGTTTTGTATTGCTCAAAAGCCTATGTATAAATCATTCCTTGCAGATAAATGTTCTTCCAAAGAGGCAATGTTAATAAATTCATAGTCCTTCTCTGCTTATAAAAAAGTGAAAGGAGACAATAAAAAGTCAGGGAAGAGAAATTACTCATATAAGAGTGTCTCTGCTAAAAGACACTTGGAATTATACCAACCAAGCAACATTTGCCATTTTTCTTGGGAATAATTAGAATAAGGAAGGAGGAAAAAAGTTGACTTCTTTTTCAATATGACCTTCGGACTGATAAAGTGAGGTATTGTATGGCCAAGGGTGCTAAGGTCAGTTTCCATTAGGCTTTTTTTTTTATGTTCTGGAAGAAGTTACTATGGGTGAAATTTAGGTTATTGGGGAAGAGATTGGAGTATCCACTCTCCCACCCATGTAGATAAAGTGGAGGTATTCCCATTAGCTTAGGTAAGCAAGTTAAGTCTTTTCTTTAAAAGTCAACATAAAACGTAACAATGTTCCCCCTCATAAAAAACATACACACCACCCAGCGAAGATTAGTACTTCATTTACAAGGTCTCCAAATTCACAAATTCAAACTCTCCAAAATCACTAGTGAACATCCAGACACAACAACTTTGCATCACTGCAGTTTTATGGACTGAACTAAAGAATCACTCAGTCGCTGAGCTTTTTATTGACTCATTGTTGCTTTGCAGGTAAAACTACAAGAAATGGGTCCTTAGTCTTAGGTGGTCAAGCCATTGAGAGTTTGCTGCTTAAATCACCCATACGTACATGCATTTAAAGGCAGCATTTTAATTTTTATATATTTGACGCAGTTGCTCAGAACTAATCTTATTAAGCAACCAAACTTTCTCTTCATTACCTGCTCTCCATAAATGTATCAAAGCAAACAGAAATTGATCTCAAAATTGTTAAGTCAGATGCTCTAGGGTAAGAAATACACAAATATTTTTTAAGAGCCAGAGAACCTAGGCAATAGCTAAGTGTTAAGAGAGGATGGAATGTCATTAAAAAATGGGATCTTGACAGCCTCATTGCAGTACATAACATGCTCACTTTTTAAGTGAAGATCCATTTTATAGTATTAATATTACAAATGTGGACAAAGTGTTCCAAAGACCTGGCCATCAAGATAGCAAAGATCTAAATCTTAATGACCCTAACTCTGAAATTCAGTTAAAAAAATCAATGATTGTTATTAACTTTGGGACAACAGGTCCTGAAATGTCTGTAGCTTCCAAATCCTATTGCTGTCTCATCCTGACATCAGAATTGCCCTTCATACATTCAGTTCTTTTTCTTCCTAGTGTACTAAAAGAAATGATACTGAGTCAACAGGCCTGCTACTTTGTTAGTTCAGAATCTAGCAGCTGGTACTATTGCCGTCTGTGGGAAGACCAGGAAGCCTGGGTGCAAGTTTCTATTTCAAATATAATTTGCTGAGATAAAAGTATGATAACATACAATCTATACTAATAAAAGGGTAATATACTAATTAGACCAGACATCTTACGGACATCCTTCTGGACAAAGCCACGGTGGCAGGGGCCTAGGCAGATGTGGTTAGGGGCTATCAGGCCAACAGTGGGGAGCAGTTAGGGAGCGATCAGGCTGGCAGGGGGGAACAGATAAGGGGTGATCAGCCTGGGAGGGAGGGCAGTTAGGAGGCAATCAGGCCAGCAGGGGAGACCAGTTAGGGGGCGATTAGGCAGCCAGCGGAGTAGGGCAGTCATGGGCAATCAGGCCAGCAGGGGCACCAGGATGGCAGCAGGTGAGCGGTTAGGAGCCAGCAGTCCTGGATTTAGAGAAGGATGTCCAACTGCTGGTGGATTGGGCCTAAATGGGCAGTCGGATTCCCCTGAGGGGTCCTAGATTGGAGAGGGTGCAGGTCAGGCTGAGGGACCTCCCTCCACAGGTGCACAATTTTCATGCACCGGGCCTCTAGTAATTAATAATTGTATATTGTTTGAATGAGGGATGTTGGTAGCTGGTCAATACTTTATTTAATTCATGCTAAGCCCTATGAAAAAGCCAAAGAAATTATGTGAATTTAAGATAACCAAATTTTCATTTATGGTTTATTCCTGTAAGAATGGAAATTACTGCTGGTGTTGCTGAAACAAAGGAAAAAGAAGTGGCCTGTTGACCCTGGGAAGATGTGGTGGCTTCCATTGGTTGTAGGGAGTGTAGACTGTTTGGTGGATGGCAAGTGTGGCTCAGATGCTTGGACTGTTGTTCAGACTGTGTCAGAAGGTCAGATACAGGGAATTCTTTTGATCATTGTATTATTCTTATCACTGTAACAAATTACCACAAACTCAGTGGCTTAAAACATCACTCCATTTATTCTCTTACATTTTTGGAGCCCAAAATTTGAAATTTGTTTCCCTGGCCTAAACCAAGGTGTTGGCTGGGCTGCATACCCTCCAGAGGTTCATGGAATCGGTTTCCTTGACTTTTTCAGATCTGGGTGGCACTGTTTGTATTCAGTGGCTTGTTTGTATTACCTCTGTTCTCAAGGAGGTTAGTTTAGATGGGGGGACTGTAAGTCAGGGGCACCCCCAGACAGGCTCACAAATAGGGTTTTCACAATATCAAGGAGGGATAGTTATCCTCAGTGAGAAACTGGGAAAGCCTTAGAGATTGCCCTAGGAAAATATTTTTAAAAAAATATATATTTTATTGATTTTTTACAGAGAGGAAGGGAGAGAGATAGAGAGCCAGAAATGTCGATGAAAGAGAAACATCGACCAGCTGCTTCCTGCACACCCCCTACCGGGGATGTGCCCGCAGCCAATGTACATCCCCTTGACCAGAATCGAACCTGGGACCTTTCAGTCCGCAGACCGACGCTCTACCACTGAGCCAAACCGACTTTGGCAACCCTAGGAAAATATTTTAAGTGGAACATTAGCACTGCAACCCAGAGAAGGGTGATGAGCACGGTAAGGAGTCTGAAAATTGCCATCTGAGGAACAATTAAATAACCTAGAGAGAAGAAAATTTGTTAGAGGATACTTATAGCAGTGTTTTTCAACCTTTTTTGGGCAAAGGCACACTTGTTTCATGAAAAAAATCACGAGGCACACCACTATTAGAAAATGTTAAAAAATTTAACTCTGTGCCTATATTGACTATATATAAAGTAATTCTCTTGAATAGGAATCAAATAAACACAAAGAAAGTATTTTATAATTACTTTATTATGAAATATTAAGTAAACAAAATAGTGAAAAATTATAAAATTCTTGTCTTGTCTGCACCTACGGCACACCAGGCAACATCTCTACACTAGTGTGCCGCAGAACAGCGGTTGAAAAACGCTGACTTATAGAAGAAGAATTATGCTTACTTTCAGTTGCAGAGGAGAGAAAGATTAGTGGGTAGAAATACCAGAGGAGCACATTGGACTCCACATAAGAAAGTGCTTCTCAATACTTCTTCCTAAGATAGAGCCTGCCCATCATTGGAAGTTGATAGGCAGGAGAGGAAGGTTGTCTGCTTGGGGAAGATAGCATTTTTATTTTTTTAAGGTAGTTTGGGATAGACATCCTCCGAAGTGCCCAGATGAGGCCCAGCTGTGAAGCAAAGCAGGCTGCTGCTCCTGGCCTTGAGCCTTTTTTTGAAAGCTTTCGGGCTCCCTGACTCAGCTGCTGCCTGTTTGACAGGTTTTCACCTGAGAAAGAACAGGCCATTCATATGCAAAAGCTTCTGTGCACAGCTTGGGTGGGGTTGTAAATTGTGTGGGGAGGGGTCTCAGGGAATCACCAGGACAGAGTGAACATAAATGGCTGTCAGTCAGCCCTGAACTGAGAGGGCATAGGAACAGTAACCGATGCAAACACAGAGTGAACATAAATGGACAGAGTGAACTGAGAGGTCCTGGCATAGGAACAGTAACCGATGCAAACACCTCCTCTGAAAGAAAGCCTTCTTCGTGTTCCTGCCCTGATGCCAGATAGTCCAGTTTCTCCCCATATGTGTCAGAGTCCCCAGAGTCTCACCCAGAACTGGAGTTCAGAGCAAGCAGGATCTTGTATCTCTCTCCCAATTGAAAAATGAAAAGCAGCACACTTGGTTGCTAGCCCATTCTGCACATGCCTCCGTACCTCTGCACCTCTGCACCTCCTACCAGTCTCAATGCACTTTTTTCTTTACTTCTAGTTGTAGAACTTCCAGCCAGCTTTCCTGTGGTTCTGGATTATAGTTTTTCTGTCTTTTAGTTGTAATTTTGAAGTGGTTGTGAGAGGCAGCAAGTACAGGTGTTTACCTATGCTGCCATCTTTGTTCTTTGTATTGAGTTCTTTTTTAATACATTTTATTGATTTTTACAGAAAGGAAGAGAGAGGGATAGAGAGTTAGAAACATCGATGAGAGAGAATCATCAATCAGCTGCCTCTTGCACAACCCCTACTGGGGATATGCCCGCAACCAAGGTACATACTCTTGACCGGAATCGAACCCGGGACCTTTCAGTCCACAGGCGGATACTCTATCTACTGAGCCAAACCAGTTTTGGCTGAGTTCTTGATCCTGTTTTTTTCTTTTATAAAATAAAAATTTTATTGATTTCAGAGAGGAAGGGAGAGGGAGACAGAAACATTAATGATGAGAGAGAATAACTGATCTGCTGGTTCCTGCACAGCCCCTACTGGGGATCAAACCTGCAACCTGGGCATGTATCCTTGACCAGAATCAAACCTGGGACCTTCACGTCCCCAGGCCAATGCTTTATCCACTGAGCCAACACTGAGCCAAACTGGCTAGGGCAAAGAAGGAGACTTTTAGCTGAAGAGCCGTCTAGCATGAAGGGCAAGTACACCTCTCCTCCCATCCCCTCCCCTTCCAAACAAACCATGTCTGTGCATGGGCTTATTAGGGAGGGAGTGCCAGCATTGAGCCTAGCACTAATCCCACAGGACAACAAAGACATGTGTCTTTTCACACACTTTTCACTTCTCAAGTGTCATGCCATTGCCTAGTGAGCAGGAGGCTAGATGCTTACTTAGGGCATTATGAGGAAAGACTTCAAGGGAATCTGTAAGGCACAATTTTGAATTCTCTTCAATCTGGCATGGTGCACAAAAGGATCCAAGACCGCAAAGAGCATTTTTGTGTCTCAGCCTGCTGTTGCTTGGAACCAGGGCTGCTCTTGGTGTTCTGGAGGAGCCGGAGGGCACATCTGGAGGGAGTTGTCTGGATGCTTCAAATGCTCAGGGGAGCTCTGCTGGTTCATCTTTCCAAAGTGCTGCAGAAGAATTTCCCAAGCTTGTGAATGGAGTGTCAATGCCAGATTTTGTCTCTCTGGAATAGCATAAATCTTTGAGTCTTAAGAGCAGAGGATTCAGATTAAAGAAATAGAAAAGTTATATATATATTGATTTCAGAGAGGAAAGGAGAGGAAGAGAGAAATAGAAACATCAATGATGAGAGAGAATCATTGTAGGCTGCCTCCTGCACACTTCCTACGGGGGATCAAGCCCACAACCTGGGCATGTGTCCTTGACTGGAATTGACCCTAGGACTCTTCAGTCTGCAGGCTGATGCTCTATCCACAGAGCCAAAAAGATAGGGCTAAACAAAAAAGCTTTTAAACACCTTTATCAGAAGGGGAGACACTGGGTATTTTTGGTATCCTTATCAAACTCATGTTGCTCTGTGCAGGCTATGTTTTGGTAGGTGCTCAGAAAACTTAAAAAAATTCTCCCCTTAATCACAGTTTACATTCAGTGTTATTTTGTATTGGTTTCGGATACAGTATAGTGTTTAGATAATCACATATTTTATAAAGTGTTCCCTCTGGTATTTCCAGTATCCAAATAGCATCACACATGGTTATTAAAATATTATTGACTATATTCCCTATGCAATATTTTACATCCTTGTGACTATTTTGTAACTACCAATCTGTACCTCTCAATCCTTTCACCTTTTTTTTTTTTTTTTTTTACCTCACCCCATACACTCCCTCCGTCTGGCAACCATAAGTCTGTTCTCTGTATCTATGAATCTGTTTCTGTTGTTTTATTTTGTTTTTTACATTCTACATATAACTGAAATCATATTGTGTTTGTCTTCCTCTGACTGACTTAGTTCACTCAGCATAATAGCCTCTAGGTCCATCCGTGCTGTCACAGATGGTAAGATTTCATTCTTCTTTATTGCTGAGTAATATTTCATTGCATATATGTACTACTGCTTTTTTTTTAATGCACTTCTCTATTGATGGGCACGTGGATTGCTCTCATATTTTGTCTATTGTGAACAACACTGCTGTGAATGTAGGAGTGCATATATTCTTTTGAGTTTGTGTTTTGGGTTTCTTCGGATATATACCGAGAAGTGGAATTGCTGGGTCATAAGGTAGTTCCATTATTAAGAGAAGCCACCAGGAAAGGACCTTTTCCCCACAGGTGTCAGGCCCATTTTTCAGCCCTAGATCAGCTTTCTGGGCTGGAGTCCTTCCTTTCTCTCCTGAATCAGGCGGCCGTGCTGAGCCACCTCTCAGAGCTTCTGCACCTGGGGCGGGGCAGGCTCTTTCCTCTGTGACAAGTGGAATGTGGATTGCAATTGCTCGTAGTTCAAAAGGCAGACACACAGCCCTTTTCACGTGCAGAGTTTCAGTGACATCCGTTGCACCAGCTCTGCAAACTGTGCAGTTTAAGGAGCCTTGATCTATTTTTGTGGATGTGCCTGCTTGCACAGCTCTTCACTCCCTTCCTGACTCTGCTACTGAGATGGACTTTCAGCTCCGTTGCCCCCAGGGTGAAGTTCCATCAGCCTCTCTCCGCATTGTGTCAATACCATCAAGGTGAGCCTAGTGTGGCCCCTTTACCAGAGAAATACTCCATCTCCCAAGCCAGGAGTTTGCACTCAAACTGCTTTGATCCACATTACCAATGTGGGTTAGAAAGGGCTGCTTTGGGATATTTCCTCTCAGAATTCTTTCCTGCCCGTTTCTTTCTGAGGTGAGCTCCTTGACTCAGGCTATGAGAGAATAGTCCTACTCTTTTTAAAAAATGTGTTTTTATTGATTATAGAAAGGAAGAGAGAGAGAGGGAGAGAGAGATAGAAACATCAATTATGACAGAGAATCATTCATCGGCTGTCTCCTACATGCCCTTTCCTGGGGATCGAGCCTGCAACCCAGGCATGCATCCTGACGGGGAATTGAGCTGTCACCTCCTGGTTCATAGGTCAATGCTCAATCACTGAACCACACTGGCCAGGCCAGCTCTACTTCTATTTATCATCACTGCTTCTGTATGGGTTTCACTTTAATATTGTGATACCATCATCATTAAAATCCTATAAAATTAAATGAAGTGAAAATGTACACAAAACCAATTTGTTAAATTAACTTAATTAAGATGGAATAAACTTAATCCTATAAAATTGACATCCTGACTCTTCCTCCGAAAGAAAGCTGAGGTTGGTGAGGCCACATCCAGGCTCAAGATCAAGCCCTCATCTCTCAGCTAATGAGACATTTCTCCAGGCAGGAAAAGGAAGAGGAAATCTGCTAGATTACTCAGTGACGTGAGGTAGGGAACCTGCGGAAGATGCAGGGGGCTGTGGGGGCAGTAGGTGGCGGGGCTAGGTGGACTCTGGAGTCAGGTGGGCGGGGTTTGAATCTGGCTGCTGTGCTTAATTGGCTGTGAAAACTTCATGTGGACAAGTTAATGACTTGCTGCGCCTCTCAGTGTTTCTATCTGTGGAAGGACAATAGTCAGCCCTGCTTTGTGGGGCTGTTGTGAAGACCCTGCAAAAGCCGTGCTTGGCGTACGGGAAGTGCTCTATGTGCTAGCCACCTGAAGAAACTGCTCAACCCTTCTCTAGCATTTATGAAGGGATTGAAAATTCCCTCTTTCCTTTGGCAAATAAAAAATTACAACAGGATCTCAGCCAAAGTTAAAATTGTGGAGAGAAGCCACTTTGGCAGTGTTTCTTAAATTTTGATATGCATCAGCATCACCACCTGGTCTGGGGTGGAGCCTGGCATGTTGAAGGAGGCCCCACAGGATTTTTAACAGCAAGACTGAGGCCAGGCACCAAAGTCCAGGAACAAATGCAGGGAAACCCTGGAGTGGTTGCAAGAGGAATGAGGAATAGGAGAGTTGGAAGAGCCATAAGTGCTGTTTTCCCGTCATGTGAGGACAGCATAGGTTAATGCAGAATCACTTGCCTGTACAGGCAGTTACAGAGTCCTGGGTTTCCCCCTTACTGAATCAGAATCTCCAGGGAAGGATTTTGGGAGGCTGCATTTTGTTTTTTAAATATATTTTGTTGATTTTCCACAGAGAGGAAAGGAGAGGGACAGAGAGCCAGAAGCATTGATGAGAGAAACATAGATCAGGTGCCTCTCACACACTCCCCACTGGGTATGTGCCTTCAACCAAGGCACATGCCCCTGACCCGAATTGAACCCAGCACCCCTGAGTCCGCAGGTCTACTCTCTATCCATTGAGCAAAACTGGCCAGGGCTGCATTTTTTTTTTTTTTAAATAAGCATTCTGAATGATCCATATCAGACACATTTAGGGAACCCTCACAAGAGTGTCAAGGACAAAGACAATTCAAAACTACTAGACTAGATTAAGACTTTGATCTTATGATGGAAATCTAAAAATTATGGGATATCAGGGAGATTTTCCCACTCAGCTGTAATTGTTTCTCTCGTTGCTTGAAGAAATTTTCCATCTTTTTTTTTTTCCTTTTTATTTATTTATTTATTTATTTTTTAATAAGTTTTTATTTTTCATATTATTACAAATGTTCCTTCCCCCCCCCCACCATTGCTCTCCTCCACCAGGTTCCCACCCCACCCTCTGCCCTTTCCCCTCTCCCCATTGTCCTCATCCATAGGTGCACAGTTTATGTTCAGTCTCTTCCCACGCCCCCCTCTCCCCTTTTCCCCAAGAATCGTCAGTTCACTCCCCTTCCATACCTCTGATTCTATTATATTCAACAGTTAATATTGTTCATCAGATTTTTTTAATTTCCTTGGTTTTTAGATTCACTTGTTGATAATTACGTATTTGTTGTTCATTATTTTTATCTTTGTTTACTTTCTCTTCTGAAAGAACCCCCTTCAGCAATTCATATAATTCTGGTTTGGTGGTGATGAACTCCTTTAGCTTTTTTTTATTAGTGAAGCTCTTTATCTGGCCTTCGATTCTGAGTGATAGCTTCGCTGGGTAGCTTATTTTTGGCTGTAGGTTCTTGCTATTCATCACCTTGAATATTTCTTGCCATTCCCTTTTGGCCTGCATGGTTTCTGTTGAGAAGTCAGCTGACAATCGTATAGGTGCTCCTTTATAAGTTACTACCTTCTTTGCTCTTGCTTCTTTTAATATTCTCTCTTTATCTTTTGCTCTTGGAATTTTAATAATGATGTGTCTCGGTGTGGTCCTCTTTGGATTCCTTTTGTTTGGAGTTCTGTGCACTTCCTGGACTTGTAAGTCAAATTCTTTCACCAGGTGGGGGAAGTTTTCTGTCACTATTTCTTTCAGTATGTTTTCGATATCTTGCTCTCTCTCATCTTCTGGAACCCCCATAATTCTGATGTTGGATCGTTTGAAGTTGTCCCAGAGGTTTCTTACATTATCTTCAATTTTTTGGATTCTCTTGCCTTCTGGCTTCTGTGGAGGAGTGTCTTCTGGCTCTTTATGTTCCAAATCTTTGACTTGATTCTTGCGATCTTCCCTTTTGTTTTTAGGACTCTGTAAAATATGTTTTATTTCAGACAATGTATTCTTTATTTCTTGTTGTTCCCTTATCATTTCTTGATGATCTCTTTTCATATCCTCATAGGTCTTATCCATCTTTTCTAGGAAATTCTTGAAAAACCTTATAAGCGTAGATTTGAACTCTATATCCAGACGCTTTTTGTCCTCCATTTCTTTCGTTTGTGATCTATTTTGTTGTCGCATTTCGCAGTTACAGATGGGACGGGGTTTCAGGGTGGAGCCTGCAGCTTTGGCTTCCGTCAGCCCCACCCTATGCGGGTCCTTCAGTGCTCGCTGCCGGCGCCTCTGAGAGAAAGGTGCCCTCGATTTCCGCCTGCTGCCGAACAGTCTATGCTCTCCCACAATGAGCCCGGTATTGGGGTTCAGTTCAGTTGGAAGTGGAGTTGGAGGTGGCGTTCAGAGCAGTCTGGAGCCCCAGTCTCCTTCCCGTCAGGGCAATCCCGCGGCACAGCCGACCGTCCCTTCTCTGGGGGCAGTGTGCGCGCCTCCGGGACCTCCTTTCTCCGCTACCCCGGGGTTCCGACTTACAGCCCAGCTCCCTATGGCTGAGCCTGAGTCCCCGGGGTCTGGCCCAGAACTGGGGTTCAGAGCAGTTGGGGGCCCAGTACAGTCGGAGTTTTATCTCCTTTCCGCTTGGGAACGCCCGCCAGGCACTCGGCCTCCCTCCTCTCGGGCTCCGTCCTCTTTGCGTGCGCCGCGTGTCTCCGTACCTTAGGCTTTAACAGCTCCTCCGTGCTTCCTTCTGGTTTTCTCCTTGCTTCTTGTTGTAGGATTTCCAGTCAGTCGACTTTCCTGTAGTTCTGGGTAATGTCCATTTTATATTTTAGTTGTATTTTATTAAAATTGTTGTGTGCGGCTGCGGCTAGTTGCCTACCCGAGCAGCCATCTTGGATTCCCCTATTTTTTTCCAGAAATTTTCCATCTTACTGAATATTCAATTTGTTTACAAGCAAAATTCATATTGTTTTTTGGCTCTGAGTTCAGAAGATGATAGGAAAACATTGGAGATGAGAGAAAAGTGGTAAAAAATTTGAACAAAATATCTGGGAAAAAATGTGAGTTCCTGAAAAAATGTGAATTCCCAGAAAGAAAAGTGGAATTAGCAAATGAAATATTAAATGCCCAGCACATGTTGTATTAGGAAATGATTGAAACCCTGGTTAGCTCTGGATTTTAGTTGTGGTTTTTGAAAGTCAGTGTTAAACTTTAAATGCCAGAAAAATGTCTTCAAGCATGCTTTGCAAGGTTGAAAGTCTTGATTAATGGGGTAGCCAATTTCATCATCAGGGGCCACAGAGATGTTTATAAATGTGATTCTGAAAACCATAGTAAGATGAAGTGAGGCTCTATCTTAAAGAGCTTTGCCAAGCTCAGAATAGAGAGTTGATCTTAAGAGGAAACTTGACTTTGGATCTTCTGAGGATACGTGATATAGCTCAATAAAACTCAGCTAGTCATATAGACCCCATCAAGATCTCCAAACATTATTGCCATCCTCCATTCCCCACCCCCAATTTTTAACTGTGGTAAAATACACATACAATTTACTACCTTAATCATTTTTAAGTGTGTAGTTCAGTGGATGGGCATCATGCTCTTACACACCCTTTGTGTTACCCCTCTGTTCTCTTTCTCCACATGTGAAACTTTTCAGAATGTTGATGCACAAGACAGACCAAACCTGTTTATAGCAAATAAACTTCTTCCTAGATCTTTGTCTGGTAATTATGCTCTAATCATGTTTGATACTTTAAAATTAAAAAAAATATATTTCACCACCTTAAGAAAAAAAATCTGTCTTTAGTGGGAGGGCTGGTCTAAATAACTCAGTCCACCATTTGGAAGCTGTAGTCACTGGTTGCTTTTCTTTAAGTTTTATCACACAGTTTTATATTTCTAAACCATCTGTTGTTTAGGTTCCTTTTGAACTTATAAAAACTTTTCACATGGTATGTATTGTTCTGAACCTTGCTCTTCTTGCTCAATATTGTGTTTGTCAGTGTCATCATGTTATGTGTATAGCTCTAGCTTGTCAATTTTCACTGGTATAAATCTGCATATATCAAACTTTATTTATTAATTTTCCTATCAGTAGATATTTGGGTTTGGGTTATTTATTAATTTTCCTATCAGTAGATATTTGGGTTACTTTTCAATTATGAACAGTGCTACAATTACATTTATATCATTTAATGAAAATATTTTTTAAAGATCTAGTAAATAAATGGACAAATATTTCACACTCATGGATAAGGAGACTCCATATTGCAAACATGTCAGCTTTCCCTAAATTTACTTATAGATTCAATTTTCTTCTAAAACAAATAAACAGAAACCTCAGACAAACTTGATCATTAGTTAGCATTCCTGTGAAATAATTTTTGCATCCCAGCAAAGTAAATGACTCACTCAAAGCTAACCAATGGATATAAAACCATTAGGTGACACTTGTTTGGGAAAAGGATAGCTACACAATGCCAGGGTATCATGCACAGCTGACTTGCTAATTGCGAAGGGAAGCATGTACTTTTACACTGGAGAGATCTGGCAGCCACTCTCTCTTCTTTTAAAAAATATGTTTTTATTAATTTCAGAGAGGAAGGGAGAAAGAAAGAGGGATGGAAACATCAATGATGAGAGATAATCATTGACTGGCTGCCTCTTGCATGCCCCTTACTGAGGATCGAGCCTGCAATCCAGCCAAGTGCCCTGACCGGGGAATCAAATGTGGCCTCCTGGTTCCTAGGTGGACACTCAACCACTGAGCCACTCTAGCTGGGTTGGCAGTCACTCTCTTAATCCGGGAGCAAACCCAACATCAGCAATGGCAGGACAGCTTATCATAATATGATTCATGATGTCATGTAACATCAAGTGCCCAACAATAACTATGAAATGTTTGTGCCAAAAAGTATTTACCTGAATTTAGCCAAATTTTCAAGACTAATTTTCCATATACGGGAAATATAGGATAGAGAAGAAAAACTATCAAGAAATAATCAGACAAATCCAGAATGTGAGCCAGTTGATAAAACAACTGATCTGATAACTACAAAAAGTCACTGTCATTAAAAAAAATGGTGAGGGGGGAGGGAACTGAAGCACAGAGGTGTCGAATGAGTTGCTGAGAGTCACACAGAGAGTGATAGTGGGTCCAGGATGGATCCCAAGACCCATGGGTCCCACGCTGAAGCTCTTTCAAGCCAGCCAGGTGCTTGATTGTGGCAGGAAACGGGGATCCTGTCAGCCCACTGAGGTCTCCTGCACGGAGTTTTTCCTGATGAAGCTTTCCCCGCCCCTGGCCCCTAAGAGGGGTGCAGTCTGGACCATGCTGTGCGCTTCTTGGCTAGCTTCACTGACCAACTGAACCCGAGTCTCTCTGCTGTGACCTCAGATCTTTATATGACCCACCTCTCGTTCCCATTCCCCATACATGAGAATAACCAAGAAAACTACCCCAAGGCAAAGGGGGATGAGTCAGCTTTTTAGATGAGACTTTAAAGGAAAGGAAAAGAGCCACAGGCTAACTTGACAAGCTCAGAGGAGGGTTGCATGACAGTCTTGCAAACTCAGAGACCTAAAATAACCACAAAAGATGCTTTGAAAATTAATTGATGTTAACGAAAAAAACAAAACAAAACAAAACAACAACCCATTGAAACCTGTAAAAAATTTTTGTGAGTTTATTTGAGCCAAACTGTTGACATATGCCGGGAAGCAGAACCTCAATGGATTGAGATAATGCTCCGAAGAATGGCGGGTTACATTTCTATTTATACATTGCAATCAAAGGAGGGACTTAGGTGGGCTACATGAAATTCATTGAGGATGGATTAAGGAAGTGGAAGAAAGCAAAGCGGTGGGAAACCCCTGAGAGATTGGATAAAAAGTAAAATGATGGAGGTGTACGTAGGTGAGTGCAGGAACAATTAACATGATAAAAAAGGAATTTGAGGCATCTGTCCTGGCGCCCACCACATTTGGTTGTGCCCCAGGGGCTCCAGGAAAAGGGAAGTTACAAATTACCCAAGATATCTCATTGATAATGTTATCTTAGAGGCTGGAAGGCAAATGGGCTCAGTAAAGAAGATCTAAGCTGTTCTTTGTTAAGTGAAATATCGGTCTAGGAAATGACTACCCACTATAACCTGTTTGTAATTAGATATTTAATTTTCAAACCATCTTTTGTGGTTATTTTAGGTCTCTGAGTTTGCAAGACTGCCACGCAAGCCTCCCCTGAGCTTGTCAGGTTAGCATGTGGCTCTTTTCCTTCACACTTCAAAATGAGAGTGGGCCTTTTTGTTTTAATGGTTGCCTGTGAAAACTTACCTTGTACAGTACTCACCAATAAAGCAAAGGTTGCTAGGCAGGGGCAGGGATGTGGAGAGGTGACCACAGGTGACAAATGATTTAGTGGGCAGCAGGCTGTGTTCTTTGACCCAGTGAACCGAGGCAGCTTCCTCCGAGTCATGGCTGTTGCCCAGCAGCCTCAGGACACTGAGGGGAGCCCACACCTGCACACTCCTCCGCCTCCTCTTCACCCTATCCTGCAGCCTCCCAATGGTCTGCGGATATACACTGAGCTGTCTTCTTTCCACACCTTCTCTCACGAAATTCCCTCTGCCAAGGATGCTCTTCCTGATTTTTCCCCCTCTAATCAATTTATATTCCTGTAAGGTCAAGTTCAGTTTCTGCCTCCTTCATGAACAATTTTCATCCCTCACATGGTGATAACCAGTCTCCCACTTCGGACTCCAGTGCTAAATAGAAAACTACTTTTAAGTGGGTGGACCCTACTTCTGCTCCCCCCATCTCCCCCCCCACCCCCTTTAGCAGCATCAGTCAGGGCCCAGTACTTATCTCAGACCTCACCATGATCTGTGAGGGGCCCCTTAGCTCAGGTGACTATCAGATTAGTCCCGGGGTCTTGCACAGGCTTCTGGAAGGAGAGAGGAAGCACAGTTATCTCTGTGAGGAGGGAGTGAGATAGAGGTAAAGATGGGGCAGATGGAATAGTTTTATTAGTTTTTTGGAATGAAGATAGAGGTGTGCTCATGAAAACTTTTGGAATTGAGAATATTTTTTTGTTTATAGTCATGATTAAACCAAAGATGATTTTTTTTTTTTTCAGCAACATGATACAAACTGTACTTTCCAAAAGTAGCCCCTTTTAAAAAAAAATCAGACAGGGAAGAGAAAAATATGTTTTGGTGAGACATTAATGAGAATTGGAAGTCACAACCTACCCATTTGATGTAGAATGGAATGTGTATTAGGAACTGGATTCATGCCCTAACCGGTTTGGCTCAGTGGATAGAGCGTCGGCCTGCAGACTGAAGGGTCCCAGGTTCGACTCCGTTCAAGGGCATGTGCCTTGGTGGTGGGCACATCCCCAGTGGGGGGTGTGCAGGAGGCAGCTGATTGATATTTCTCTCTCACCAACTTACTTGATCAGGAGAATGCCATGTGAAGATGAGGCAGAGATCAGGGAGATGCTTCTGTAAGCCAAGGAATACCAAATTGCCAGAAAACCAGCAGAAGCTAGGACAGAGACATGGAACAAATTCTCCCTCACAGGAGGAACCAATCCTGCCTCAACCTTGACGTCAGACTTTTGTCCTTTACAACTGTGAGCTAAATTTGTGTCTTATAAGGTTATGTGTTTGATAAAGTGTAAGAAAATCAAAACTGTAGCCCAAACCAGTTTGGCACAGTGGATAGAGCATTGGCCTGCAGACCGAACGTTCCCCAGTTGGATTCTAGTCAAGGGCACATACCTGGGTTGTGGCTTGATTCCCTGTAGGGGGAGTGCAGGAGGCAGCCAGTCAATGATTTTGTCTCATCATTGATATTTCGATCTCTCTCTCTCCCTTCCTCTTTTCTCTGAAATCAGTAAAAATATATTTTAAGAAAACTTAAAAAAAAACACAAAACCCTACAAAAATAGGAAGTGGCTTGGCCAGTGTGGCTCAGTGATTGAGCATTGACCTATGAACCAGGAGGTCACAGTGTGATTCCTGGTCAGGGCACATACTTGGGTTGTGAACTTGATTCTTGGTGGGGGCTGTGCAGGTGATAGCCAATCAATAATTCTCTTTCATTGATGCTTCTATCTCTCTATCCCTCTTCCCTCCTCTCTATCTAAAAATCAATAAAAATATATTTAAAAATAAAATAGAAGGGGAAGTGGAAAGTAGGGGGAAAATGAAACAAGCTAAATGATGGCTACTCAGGTTTATTAAAGGATATAATGAAAAGCTGTCAAACCCAATAGGGGAAGCCAAAATAATGTTAAACATGCTAAGGTGTGCACTAAAAATATTATTCAATAACATCCCAGCAGCAGAGTATCGCCAGTGACCAGGTTTTGGTTTACAAATACCATTTCCCACAAAAAGGCAAAGGACATCTTGGTTTCAAGTCTGCGGAGGAGAATGTCTAGGATGAGCCTAAAGTAACTTGTGTTTCAGCAATCAAGTAAGCACTCAAAGAGTAATGAGATCATGCCCAAAGGACACAGGAGCCAGCCTGGAGGGCTCCTACTGGCCAAAGTTGGCACAATTAGAAGATCAAAAAGAGCAACCACTATCAATGAATAAAACATGTCAAACATATAAAAAAAAATCAACCAATCTTTACTCATACTGAGAAAAACCCCAAACAAAGGAAAAACCCTGCTTGCTCAGCATCGGGGTGACTACCACAGCAAGTTCTTTTTCTGGATATTAGTAATTAAAGGGAAAGAATCAAGCACAGAAAGGGACTTACATCAGGACAACTCCCTTGTTTTGAGTTTTCAGGGAAGATCTGCCTTACTGAAGAATGAATTACTGCTGAAGAACAGAAAGAGTTGGGGAACTTGACAGTCACAAAGAATCACTGCCCAGACCCAGAGCTAGTCCCAACGGGAAAAACGAGAATTTATGGTGGAAGGACCTTGCCCCATCGATCACATAAACATCCCAATGCTGGGATAACGAGGGGCCATGAGCTGTGTCCAGATTAAAGGCAAGGTGATGCACACAGCATCACCTAGGAAGTATTCTTGTTCAAAATGGTTAATCTAATATGGACTGAAGACCTACTTCAGTTTATAAAAAACATAGAGGATAGGAGAAAGAATTAAAGCTACAATGAAACATATAGACAAATCCAGAACGTGGCCATTCTACGAGACAATTACTTTGGTCTGCTCAGTAACTGGAAAAAAGAGAAGGGGGTAGCTGTTCTCACTTGGGGGAGACTTCAGAGTCCCATTCGCCAAAGGCAGTGTGTGGCCCTTGATTGCACATTTGTTAGAATAAGCCAGTTATCAAAGGTATTTTTTTGGAGGAGGGAAGTGAGAGATGAAGAACTGGGAAATTTAAATATGGACTAGGTATTAGGTGATATTAGATGATTATGAATTTCGTTAGGTGTGAAATTTAAATATTGTCAGTATGTAAAAAATAGGCCCTTACTTTTCAGAGATTTATATTAACGTATATGGGGATGAGATACCATAATGTCTGTTATTCACTCAAAACTACTTTAACAGATGAAAACTAAAGGAAATGAATATTTCAAGATATTAATAATTTAAAAAGCAAGATGGTGGGTGTGTGTGAGTTCTTTATAGTATTTTCTCTACTCTTCTATATGTTTGAAAGTTGCAATAATAGAAATTTTAAAAACATTTTGTACATCAGCAGATAAGTAGATTAAAAAAACTGTGGTACATCTACACAATGGAATACTACAGTGCTGTAAAAAAAAGGAACTCTTACCATTCACAACAGTGTGGATAGATACGGAGAGCATGATACTAAGTCATATTAGCTAGCCAAAGAAAGATAAATATCACATGATCTCACTAATTTGTGGAATATAATGAACATAAACTGATGAACAAAAATAGATCTAGAGACAGAGTAGCATCAAACAGACTGTCAAACCTCCAAGGGAAGGCAGAGAAAGGGTGGAGAGGGGGTTAAGAGACCAACCAAAGGACTTGTATGCGTGCAAATAATGGACACAGACAGTAGGTGGGTGAGGGTATGTGTTGGGGGTGAGAGCAGCCAGGGAGAGGTCAATGGGGGGAAAAGGAGACATATGTAATACTTTAAACAATAAAGAATTTAAATGAAAACAACAGCAACAAAACATTTTGTAGCTAAAGATGTCTGACAACTGAGATGTCTGGCTGTCTGAATGTGTTCCTGGTTTGTCTGTGAGATTAGTGGAGAGGAACTGAAAGTTTTAGAGTGATAGGATTATTCCTATCACTGGCTGTGAGCTTCAAGGCCTTTAATGACAAGGTTGGAAATTGGCCAGCAGGACAACTGGCCAGGATACAGGCCACAGGGTGTGACCATGTGTGCCAGGATTTCTTCCACAGTTCCATCCTGCCCTGAGGCTTCAAGTTCTGTCTTGCTGGGGGTCAAACAGTCTTGGACAGAGTCCTTTAAGGAGTGGAACAGTCATTCGGATAGCATTTCACAGCTCTCCTCTACCCCATTAGGGAGGTTCAACTGGGGTCAGTTATTCATCTACTAAAGGCCTGGTGCACGAGAAATTTGTGCACTTGGGGAGGGAGGTCCCTCAGCCCAGCCTGTGCCCTCTCGCAATCTGGGATCCCTTGGGGGATGTCCGACTGCCAGTTGATGTCCAACTGCCACATGTGGGATTGGGCCTCAACCAGCAATTGGACATTCCTCTCACAATCTGGGACCGCTGGCTCCTAACCACTTGCCTGCCTATCTGCCTGATTGCCCCTAACCCCTCTGCCTGCCTGCCTGATTGCTCCTAGTTGCTTGCCTGCCTGTCTGATTGCCCCTAACCACTTCTGCCTTGGCCCATGCCACATAGGCTTCATCTGGAAGGATGTCCAGAAGGTTGGATGTCTGATCTAATTAGCATATATGCTTTTATTATTATATATTATTATAGATTACTTCTAGCCTTGAGAGTAATTTATTCTCACATACTTGTGTTTCTGGCCTAGTGGAAACTTGGGGCTTAGGAGAAAGCATGAAGCTCTTCTATAGAACTAAATAAACACCAGATTTGAGAAAAATAGGGACTAGTATTTAAATAGTTGACACTCTAATTTTTAATCTCAGAGGATTATGTATAGATTCACTGTAATATATAGCTGAAAAATGTAGGTGATCCTTCCATTTATAAATGAAGATAATGAGATGCCGAGAAAGTAAGGATTAATTAGTGGTAGAGCTGGGGCTAGAACCCAGGCCTCTACATTCTGAGTTCAAATACTTTTCCACTTATACTTCCTACTCAGTTGCTCCAAATTCTTTGCCTCAAATGGTAGTCAATCTTTGTAAGGCAAGAAATTTGGTTTTGTCTGTGCTTACAGAGAGCATAAGACTTACATTTTTAAAAATTTCAAAATATTATTTTATTGTTTGAAATAATTATAATGGCAAATGTTAGTTTAAAAATTGTATTCAACTGTCAAAGTAAAATGTTGCCAATTCTTGGGTCCCAATTAAAAAAAATTAAGTGTAGTCAGTTAAATCTCAAAACTGTTTTTGGTTCTCCAAGGAAAATTTGTTTCCCCAGAGGCTTGAGACCAGGAGGGAGTGCTTCTTTGTTTTGAAAGGTGGATTTAAAGAGTCTTGTTTCTAGATTCATTCAGCTCCTACTCACCACCTGCACCGTTTCTTTCCTTTATTTAAAAAAATTAAAAAATATTTTAATTGATTTTAGAGAGGAAGGGAGAGGAAGAGAGAGAGAGAGAGAGAGAGAGAGAGAGAGAGAGAGAGAGAGAGAGAGAGAGAGAATAATCAATGATGAGAGGGAATCATTGATTGGCCGCCTCTTGCATGTCCCTTACTGTGGACTGAGCCCACAACCCTGGGAATGTGCCCTGACTGGGAATCTAACTCTGATCTGGTTTATAGGTTAATGCTCAACCACTGAGCCAGGCCCACTGTTTCTTTATTAGACCTCATTTGCCCTTAGCCTTGACCCAGTTTTTTCCTCGTGAGGATCTGTTTCTCCAAGAACACAGTGAACTTGGCCCTGTAGAACTGTGGCCCAGCCCTAGGCTTATATTCTTTGATGTGTGCACTACCCTGACTAATGGCCTGTCAATTTTCCTTCAGGGCACAGAAGGGGATGTCTCCTGCTCTTTCTAATGATGCTTTTTGGCTGAGTACTAAGGAAAAGGATCACATTAATACATGAAGTGTCCCATGAAATAGATTCTAATTTGATCATATTATTTGAAAGAACTGTGTAACCCACAAATACCTTCCAGAAAGACCCGCTACCATGTCTGAAAATCCTCACTGACTCATTATTCAGGGGTCCTCCAGAAAAAAAAGTTAAATTGTTGACATTTTATATCACTTGGGAATAACACATTGACATAGTTTAAGAGAGCTGAACAGCCCACTATCCATAAAGAATTTATTTGATTAACATTTTCATTCTCTAGAAGATTACAGGGCTCTCATGGAAAGAACAGGGCAGGAAGGTGTTTTTGTTTTTTTAAAAAATATATATTTTATTGATTTTTTTACAGAGAGGAAAGGAGAGGGATAGAGAGCTAGAAACATCGATGAGAGAGAAACATCGACCAGCTGCCTCCTGCACCCCCCCCCCCCCCCACCGGGGCTGTGCTTGCAACCAATGTGCGTGCCCTTGACCGGAATCGAACCTGGGACCTTTCAGTCCGCAGACCCTACGCTCTATCCACTGAGCCAACCAGGTTTTTGTCAGAGCTTTCTTTTTCAAGTAGATTAGAATACATTCTGGGTAGATGAGGTTGCTGAAGAAGTCATAAGGTGCATGTGAGTGAATGTGTTTGTGTGTGTCAGAATCTTAGCCCATCATGCCTGAAAGTAAAACTCACCTTTAATTTTGAAGGATATTTTCATTGGATATAAAATTCTTGGTTGAAAAAAATATCCTTTATTATTTTCAATATATCACTTCATTATCTTCTGGATTGCATAATTTCAGAGAAATCTGTTAAACTCTCATTGCCTTTGTTCCTCTATGTCATTTCTCCCCTCCCCATTCTAGCTGCTTTTAAGATTTTCCCCATTTTGATTGGTTCTCAGCAATTTGATTATGATATGACTTGGTGTGATTTAGGTATGTGTATGTTCATTTTGCTAATTGTTTATTAAGGTTCTTGGATACATAAGATAGAATAGTCATTAAATTTGAAAAGTTTCTAAACGTAATTTCTTCAATTTTCTTTCTTTACTTTTTAGGGATTCAATTACATTTATGTTAAATTTCTTGATATTGTCACTGAAGTCTCAATTCTTTCCCTTATCCCTTCCATTTCCTTTTCCTCTGTGTTCTTTTTTTTGGATAGCTTTTTAAAAAATCATTTTATTTTATTATTATTTTTTTGTTAATTCTCACCCAAGGATATTTTTTCCATTCATCTTTTAGAGAGAGTGAGAGGGAGAGGGAGAGACAGAGAGAAACATCCATGTGATATTAGAGGCACATCGATTGGCTGCCTTCTGCATGCTCCCTGATCCGGGCTGGGGAACCTGCAACCAAGGGTACATGCTCTTAACTGGAACTGAAACTGGGACCCTTCAGTCTGAGAACTGATGCTCTATCCACTGAGCCAAAGGGCTAGGGTGAAAATAATTGTGTTTTTTTAAAAAATATTTCATTGATTTTCCACAGAGAGGAAGGGAAAGTGAGAGAGAGCTAGAAACATCGATGAGAGAGAAACATTGACCAGCTGCCTCCTGCACATCCCCTATAGGGGATGTGCCCAAAGCCAATGTACATGCCCATGACCGGAATCGAACCTGGGACCCTTCAGTCTACAGACCAACACTCCATCCACTGAGCCAAACCGGTCTTGGCAATAATTGTATTTTTAAAAAATAATTTAGCCGAAACCAGTTTGGCTCAGTGGTAGAGCATCGGTCTGCGACTGAAAGGTCCCAGGTTCAATTTTGGTCAAGGGCATGTACATTGGTTGCGGGCACATCCCCAGTAGGGGGTGTGCAAGAGGCAGCTGGTCAATGTTTCTCTCTTATTACAATATTATTGACTGTGTACCCTATACTATATTTTACATCCTCATGACTAGTCTTCAACTACCAATTTGTATTTCTTATTCCCTTTACCTTTTTCACCCATCTCCCAACCCCCTCTCCCATCTTCAACCATCAAAATATTTTCTGTTAACTATGAGCCTGTTTCTGTTCTGATTGTTTATTATTTTAGATTCCATATATATGTGAAATTATATGGCATTTGTCTTTTTCTGTCTGACTTATTTTGCTCAGCACAATTCCCTCTAGTTTTGTCCACGTTATTGCAGATGGTAAGATTTTCATTTTCATTTTTTTTTTTTTTTTTTAACGGCTGAGTCATATTTATTGTATAATATATATGCACCACTTCTTCTTTATCCATTCACCCATTGATGGACACTTAGGTTGCTTACATATCTTGGCTTGGCTATCCTATCTAATAAAAGAGTAATATGAAAATTGACCATCTCTCCAATACACAAGATGGCTGCCTCCATGTGGTCAAAGATGGTTGTCCCCATGTGGACACAAGAAGGCCACCACAAGATGCCTGGCAGGAGAGGGCAGTTGGGAGGGATCAGGCCTGCAAGGGATGACAGTTGGAGTCTGCAGGGGAGTGCAGTTAGGGCAACCAGGCCTTCAGGGGAGGACAGTCTGGGGGGGGGGGGGAGGGGACTCAGGCCTGCAGGGGAGGGTAGTTGGGGACAGTCAGGCCTATAGGGGAGGGAAGTTGGGGAGGACCAGGCCTGCAAGAGAGGACAGTTGGGGGAGCAGGCCAGCAGGGGAGGGAAGTTTGGGGTGACCAGGCATGCAGAGGAAGGGGGAAGTTAGGGGTGACCAGACTGGCAAGGGAGGGCAGTTAGGGGTTACTGGGCCAGCAAGGGAGGGCAGTTGGGGGAGATCAGGCCTGCAGGGAAGGACAGTTTGGGGTGATTAGGCCTGTAGGGGAGGACAGTTGGGGGGGACCAAGTCTGAGGGGAGGACCATTGGGGGCATCCAGGCCTGCAGGGGAGTACAGTTAGGAGTGACCAGGCTGGCACAGCAGGGCAGGGCAGTTCGGGGTCACTAGGCCAGCAGGGGAGGGCAGTTAGGGGAAATTGGGCTTGCAGGGGAGCAATTAGGTATCAATCAGGCTGGCAGGGGACCGGTTAGGGGGTGATCAGGCTGGCAGGCAGAAGTGGTTAGGGGCAATCAGGCAGGCAGGCAGGCAGGCAAGAGGTTGGGAGCCAGCAGTCCTGGATTGTGAGAAGGATGTCTGACTAAACTGGCAGTTGGACATCCGTCAAGGGGTCCCAGATTGAAGAGGGTGCAGGCTGGGCTGAGGGTCAACCTCCACCCCTCCATGCATGAATTTCATGCACCAGGCCTCTAGTTGTAAATAATGCTACAATAAACATATATATATGTAACTATCTTTTTGATTTAGAGTTTTGAGTTTCTTTAGATAAATACACAGAAATAGGATTTCTGGGTCCTTCTTTGTCTCTCAATGTAGCCTTTGTTTTAAAGTCTATTTTGTCTGGTATAAGTATTGCTATCTCAGATTTTATTTGTTGTTTACATTTTCATAATTTTTTTTTTATTTTTTATTCATTTACTTTCAGTCTGTGTGTGTCTTTCTATTGGAAGTGAGTCTCTTGTAGACAAAATGTTTCCTTATTCAGTCAGCCATTCTATGTTCTTTGATTAGAGTACTTAATCCATTTGTATTTATTTATTTAGTTAGTATTAAGTTTCAGGTGTACAGCATAGTGCTTAGACAATTATATACTTTTCAAAGTGTTCCCCCGATATTTCCAGTACCCACTTGGCACCATACATAGTCATTACAATATTATTGACTACTAGAGGCCCAGGGCATGAAATTCATGCATGGGTAGGATCCCTAGCAGCTGCTGGCTGCCTGCCAGGGCCTCCCTTCCCCTGGCTTCCTGCTGTTGCCATCGGCCAGAGTGGGGCCAGCTGGAGGGAAAGGCCCCTGGTAGTTGGATGGCTGGCCCTGTCTCCTGGTTAAACTCCCTGTCAAGGGGACAATTTGCATATTAGGCTTTTATTATATAGGATAGTCCCTATGTACATTACATCCTGGTAACTATTTGTAACTACCAGTTTGTACTTCTTAATCTCTTCACCTCTTTCATCCAGTTCCTCAAGCCCCTTCTCCTCTGGCAACCATTTCTCTGTATCTGCCAGTCTGTTTCTATTTTGTTTGTTGATTTATTTCACTCTTTAGATTCCACATATAAATGAAATCATATGGTATTTGTCTTTTTCTGACTGACTTATTTTATTTAGCACAATATCCTCTAGATCCACTGATGCTGTCAAAGATTTCATTCTTTTAAGGCCAAGTAGTATTCCATTATATATGGGTATGACAGCTTTTTTACCAACTAGTCTATTGATGATCACTTGGGTTGCTTCCATATATTGGCTGCCTATCAAAGAATAGGGTAATATGCAAATTGGCCAGGACGCCATCACAGTAATGACTGATCAGCAGGCTGCGCGCACAGCAGGCCCCAGTAAGGCTGCTGAGGCTTTTATCTGTCCCTTTCTACACCAAAGACAACAGGGTTCAAGGAGGAAGGGCTCCCGTTTTGTTTTTTCCTCCCTGGGGCAGCTCTCCCCTCTGAGCATCTGTGCAGGACAGATGCTCTGGCCCAGGAGCCCTGAGGGGAGGAAGAGCAAAGTGCTTTCCTTCCAGGACCCTGGGAGTCTGGCCTGGGGGGCACTCTCCCTGGGAACCTGGAAATCCACCTCCCAGGGCGACTGCACAGCAGCTGGGCCGGGAGAGCCATGGAAAGATCAACTTACTCATGTGGATGTGTACACTGGCAGAGGCCATGCAGCTGCCATAGTTGAAGTTGTCCTCGATAGAGGAGCGGGGGTAGCAGGGATCGGAGTTGGTCATGTTGGTAATGGAACCCTGGCTCCCCGCTGAATAACATAGAGCACTTGGACCTCAACAGTTCTTGGTCACTTCCTGAGCAGCAGTCAGCCCCAACCGGGGATCAAACTTGAAACCTAAGTAGGTGCCCTGACAGAATGGAACCCACACCTTTGGTGTGGCAGAGGAGCTCCGGCCCACAGCAGGGGCAAGGGCACACCAGAGAGGTTTTGTGGAGAGGCCCTGACAGGCAGCCCGCAGCGCAGTGGGTTAGAACCTCCTCCTGATACGGCAAGGTTGCGGGTTGGATCCCTCCCTGTTCAGGGCACAGACAAGAAACAACCAAAGAGAGCATAATAAGTGGAACAACACACTGGTGTTTCTCTCGCTCGCTTCTTCTCTCTAAAATAATAAATCAATGAAAATTAAAATAAAAAATGAACCCCCTGGCTTGCCGAGTTGCTAAAACAGAGAGTGAAGTCCCATCCCTTCCTGTTCATTCAACAAATACTTCATATACTCCTTCAATAATCACACTGAAGGTAGGTGTTTGTTTGTTTTGGTAAATCCTTACCTGAGGACATTTTTCCATTGATTTTTTTTTTTTTTTTTTTTTTTTTTTCCCTTAGGGGGAGTGGAAGTGAGGGAGAAAGACATAAACTAATGTGAGAGACATCAATTGGTTGACCCTTGCTGAATCCCCAACCAGGGCCCCAGAGCCTGCAACTCAGGTACGTATCCTTGATCGGAATCCAACCTGGTACCATTCAGTCCGCCTGCAGAAGCACTATCCACTGAACTAAACCCTCATTTTTTTTCTTTTTTCTTTTTAAGTCCTATTCTAAGGATATGTTTTTTCATTGATTCTAGAGAGAGAGGAAGGGAGGAGGAGAGACAGAAACATCTAACAGGGATGGATCCCACAACCTGTGTATGTACCCTCACCTGGAATCGAACCCATGACCCTTTGGTGCATGGGAGGACACTCTCACTACTGATCCACACCAACTATGGTCTGGAGGTACACTTAAAAATTTGTTTTTCAGATCTTCCCTGGCCAGGTGGCTCAATTGGTTGGAGTCTCAACCTATACATCAAATTCCTGTTGGATCCTAGGTTAGGGCACATACTTAGGTTTAGGTTAGATTCTGGTGGGCCAGCAAGTACAGAGTCAGCCTACCAGTAATTCTCTGTCACACAAATGTTTCTCTTTCTAAAAATCAATTTCAAAAACATCCTCAGGTGAGAATTTATATATATATATATATATATATATATATATATATATATAAAATTTTCAGATCTAGAATTTTATTTGATTCTTTTAAAAATGTTATTTTTCATTTACAGTTCACATTCAGTATCCTATCCTATATAATAAAACCCTAATATGCAAATCGACGGAATGGTGGAATGACTGGTCGCTATGAACTGACTACCAGGGGGCAGATGCTCAATACAGGAGCTGCCCCTTGTGGTCAGTGCATTCCCACAGAGGAAGCACCACTCAGCCAGAAGCTCAGCTCACAGCTGGCGAGTGTAGTGGTGGTGGCAGGATCCTCCACAGTAGCACTAAGGAGCAGCAAGCTGAGTGGTAGGGAGCATCAAGCAGGCAGGTGGTAAGGAGTGAGGGGTCCTGAACTGTGAGAGGGCACAGGCCAGGCTGAGGGGACACCCCCCCACACTGCCCAGTGCACGCATTTCATGCACTGGGCCTTTAGTTGTTAAATAACGCTACAATAAACATATGGGTGCATATATTCTTTCAAATTAGTGTTATTATCCATTTGCATTTAAGGTTATTCTTGATAGATATATACTTATTGCCATTTTATTCACATTTTTAATCTTTTTTTTCTTTAAGTTCCTTTAACATTTCTTGCAATACTAGTTTGGTGTTGATGGACTCCTTGAGATTTTTGTTATCTGGGAAGCTCTTTTTCTGTACTTTGATTCTAAATGATAGCTCTGTTGGAGTAGTCTTGGTTGTAGGTTCCTGCTTTTCATCATTTTGAATATTTATTGCCAATCCCTTCTGGCTTGCAAAGTTTTTGTTGAGAAATCAGCTGACAGTCTTATGAGAATTCCCTTGAAGGAACTAATTGTTTTTCTCTTGCTGTTTTTAAGATTCTCTCTGTGACTTTATCCTTTGGAATTAAATTGTGACGTGTTGTGGTATGGGCCTCTTTGTGTTTTGTATTCTCTGCTCTTCTTGGACTTGTATGTCTATTTTATTTCCCAGGTAGGGAAGTTTTCTGTCATTATTTTTTTTCAAATAGGTTTTCAATTTCTTGCTCTTTCCCTTTTCCTTCCAGCACCAAATGTACCCTCTAGTATATTTGTTTTTGTCTCAGAGGTCTCTTAAACTATCTTCATTTTTTGGATTCTTTTTTTGTTTGTTTGTTGTTTTGATGGGATGTTTTCTGCTTTCTTATCTTCCAAATTGCTGATTTGATCTTTTATTTCTTCTAATCCACTGTTAATTCCCAATAATGTATTCTTCATTTTAGTTATTGTATTATTCATTTCTGACTTTTTAAATGTTTTTCATGTTTTTTTTTTTTTTAAATGCTTTTGAGTTCCTCCCTAAGTTCCTTGAGCAGATCTATCATTGTTTTGAACTCTGTGTCTGGTAGTTTGCTTGCCTCCATTTCATTTAGTTCTTTTTCTGGAGATTTCTCCTGTTCTCTCATTTGAGACGTGTTTCATTGTTTCCTCATTTTGGTTGCCTCCCTGTGTTTATTTCTCTGTATTAGGTAGAGCTGGTATATCTCCTGTTTTTGGGAGAGTGGGCTTATGTCCACTAGGACTTAGTGGTGCAGCTTCCTAGGTAACCTGAACCAGGCATTCTAGGTGTGTCCTCCCATGTGGGTTCTCCTATTGAAGTTGAGTCTTATTGGCATGTCAATGGGATGGATTGACCCTCCATGCCAATTGGCTGTGAGGACCTGCTACAATTCTAATGGAGGAGCTTCCGTGCAGGGGCTGACACCACTGAGCAGGACTTGCTTCAACATGGCTCTGGTGCCTGCCTAGCTTGCCCCTTGAGTGTATCACTTGTGGAGGTTGTTGCATCATGCTTGGGCATGGTCTGAAGTTGTTCACAGGGTGCACTAGCTTTGGGGCTTCTCAGGAGGTACAGGCCAAGATCACCTGCCACCTGTGCCCTGCCCAGGGCCACTTGGAGTGAGCTATAGAGTGACCTGCAGATGGCTGCTACTTGTGCTGGGCTTGGAGGTGCCTAGGAGAGGCCAAGCTGTGAACCAAGGCTGGCTGCCACTAGTGTTAGGTGAGGGTCACTTAGCTGAAGCCAGATGCTGCTTGTTTAGGGTTGTGAACCTTAGAGAGATTTTAGGTTTGTTTAGATTTGAGCCAAGACATGCCATTTGTCTGGAAAAGCCATTGGAAGTGGCTTCTGTGAGCTCACAAGTTGGGAGGAAGGGTGTCTCAGGGAATCATGAAGGTATGGCAAACAGTGTTAGTCATGTTGATGGAGACTCAGACATGGCACCTGCCTGCTGGTAGTGTATGGGCAGGACTGAGCAAAAGAACAATGGCCTTTGCCAGAACTTTTGTCTGAGGGAAAGCTGCCCCTTTCTTTAGCCCTTGTCCCAAAGCCAGACAATACAGTTTCTCTTCGTATGTCCCTGGCATCTTTCAAGCTCTTGCCCCAGAACTAGAGCTCAGATATATGTCTGTAATCATGTTTTTGATGAAGTCCCTGTGTCCTGGGTATGAGTGATATTCACATAATACTTGCTGGTCTTGAATTTCCACAGGTATCAATGGTAATACCACACTCACTTTTAGCTTTCAGTTTATCTAAGACGCAGGCACACTTAAAGAAACCCTTTCCTAACGCTACACCTCCTCCTCAAAATTTTTGATTTTTGTCAGTCTAACCCCATTTGTAGATCAGATGGTCAGTAGTGGTAGACTTTCTGGAATCTGTTGTGTCCAATGATGATGATGTTGGCTTTTAGTGGTGGTGTTCATGAAATCTGTGTTCTGGCAGCAAACCCTTTGCTAAAAAGCCAGTGGATTTTTTATTGAAAACTTTTTCCTTGCTAGAGGTTACATTTTTATACCTTTCATTTTTCTTATGTTCATGTTTTAATCCTTAAGCATATTGAGCATACTTAAAATAAGCACTTTAGACTATTAATACATCACTACTGTCATCTCTAGGTCTGTTTCTATTGATTTATTTTCCTTTTGATTATGTGTCACATTTTTCTGCTTCTTGATATGTGTGTAATGAAGAATTAACTTTAGTTAAAGAGAAGTCTGGTCTTTGTCCCAGCTTCTTAGGGGATAGCATCTAAACTCTCAAGTGAAAAAAAGTGGCTGGCCTTATTCCCACTTCCCGTGAAGTTGCTCTAAGTCCTTAGAATGTCCTGAGTGATAGGAATACCTTTGCTATTCATGGGGCCTCTGCTAGTTTGTACTAACTAAGATGACCCAGAATGGGGCTTGCTATGCTGGAATGACAAATTATGTAATTAGAGATTGGGGCTTTGACTCAGTGATACCAACCTGACCTCTGGGGAGCAGAAAGAGGCTGAAGATTGAGTTCAACCACCTGGCCAATTATTCAATCAATTGTGCTTACATAATGAAAACTTAATAAAAACTCTGGAATGTTGGGTGACCTTTACTGGTAGGTAATACACTGCATATGGTCACACACGATGTGCTGGAAAGGTAGTGGATCCTCACTCCATGGGGAGAGGACAAGGAAGCTTCATGTTTGGGACCCTCTAAGACCTCATCTTATGCATCCTTTGGTTGGTTCTGATTTTGTTTCCCTATCTAAAACTATAATCATAATCAGGAAAACAGTGCTTTCCTGAGTTCTTTGAGTTGTTCTAGCTAATTACTGAACCTGAAGGATTAGTGGGAAGCCTCAAATTCATAAATAGTTTTTCCCAAGTGTGTGTGGTCTGAAGACCCCAGGAAAACAGTGCTTTCCTGAGTTCTTTGAGTTGTTCTAGCTAATTACTGAACCTGAAGGATTAGTGGGAAGCCTCAAATTCATAAATAGTTTTTCCCAAGTGTGTGTGGTCTGAAGACCCCTGAATTTGCTGGTGTCCGAAGTGAGTGCAGTCTTGTGCAGGACTGGGTCCTAAACCTGTGAAAGTGGGTTTGACTACAGTAGTTGGTCTCAGAAGTCAATGCAACATGTTTAACAGTTTGATTTTGATATGCCTTGGTATGATTTGGTTGTGTGTGTTCATTTTGCTTGGGGTTTGTTAGTGTTCTTGGTTCTGTAAGATGGATGTTGGATATTATGAAGGTTACCTCTTCCTTTCAAGAGGGTTGGGTTTAGTTAAATTACTTGAGAATCACCTTCATCCTTTTGACATTTTGTTAGGAAGGATACCTTCACTCTAAAAATTCCTCCCAGTAAAATATGACCCTCTGGGATCACTATTTCCCAGATGATCTTCCTCCCTCCCTCCCTCCCTCCCTCCCTCCCCTCCTCCTCCCCCTCCTCCTCCTCCTCCTCCTCCTTCTTTTTTTCTCTCTCTCCCTCCCCCCCCCCCTCTCTCTCTCTCTTCCCCCCCCCATACCACCTCTTATATCAAGCTCACTCTGGACCACAATTTACCTGTTCTAATCAACCAAGAGACAGGTACCAAAAAATGAGAAATAGTTCCTAAAGCCAAAAGCACACTGAAATTATTCAAACCAGGAAGTTAAACTAGACAATCCTAAGCCTTTTTACCCTGCCTTGTCCATTCCTTCCTGTAGAAACCACAATAAAAACTGCTGTCCACATTTTCCTTTCCTTCCCTCTGCCTTCTGACTTATCCTGGTTCTTCCCCAAGTGATTTTGTGTGGCATTCTATGCCTCCTTTTTTTAGGGATCTGTGAGTATAATCTTCATTCATGGCAGTCATTTCTACGTCTGTGTATCTAACCATGCCTGATTAAAAGAAATCTCGGGTACCATTAAAAACACGTACAGAGAGTAAATACTATATGATTACATTTATAAAAATTCAAGCTTTACATGTTGGGGTGTTCACTTTGCAGATATTATTGTCTAACCACTATGCTTTACACTTGAAATTAATATAAAAATAATTTTGAATGTCAACTATCATTGAAAAATAAAAATTAAAAAAGCAGGCATAACAGAATTATGGTATTAGAAGTCAGAGTGGTGATTATCCTGGGAGGAGATATAAGGAGGTAGGAGGGGAGCTTTTCTTATGCTAATAATCTGTTTCTCTACCTAAGTGCTGGTTACAATAATGTGTTCAGCTTGTGCAAATCAATCAAGCAGTACATTACAATTTGGATCCTTTCTGTACATAAGTGATACTGAACAGTTAACGTTATCAATTCAAATCCTTTATCTCTTCCTGTATCCCTGTCTTTTGCCATCTAACTTTGCAATTCTCTCCCACCCTGACTCTGGAATGACTCTGGAATCCAACGTGTGATTTGACGTAACCAATAGAATGAATAGGAGGTAAGAGTGTACTTGTTCTTGGTCTGACTCTCAAGAAGTCTTGTGTGTTTCTTGTACTCTCATGCTTCTGTTATTGACATTATGAAGATATGTTGGGACTAGGTCACTCACCATGGGATGAGAGCCATGTGGAATAGAGCTGCCTCAGCAAAGGTTCCCCACCCAAACCCAGCCTGGGGCAGGGCTCTCAGTTGCTCCACAGATGAATGAATGAACACAGTCAAGATCAGCCAAACCCAGCCTTGGTCAGCTGACTCCCAACCCGCATAAAGTGAAGATAATTGGTTTTGTTAAGCCACTGACTTCTAGGGTAGTGCAAAAGCTAACTAGTACAGTAATGAAAAAAATCAATGAAGGCCAAAGTTAGAAAAATGGAGAGGAGGGAATTGAGATAGAAGACATTTCATTTAAAAAAAAGTTCTCGCCTGAGTTGTGTTTGAAATGTCACATTGCTTATTCTCCTGGTACTGTGTGGCATTAAGAAATCTATGGTTTTCTGGGTCTATGTGCCAGCTTCCCAATGAAATATGGTAGCAACCATACTTGGGTAAAAACTGCTGTTTGAATTTTAACCCTGCTATTCTGGCTTCTGCACCTGCTTAAACATAGGGTAGTTACCTCAGCTTCCAGGTGGAGATTTGGAGGCTAAGGCAATTTTCCTGTGCCTGGGACCAGAACTACAGGGGATTGATTCCCACTGACTCAGTAGCTTCAGGGGTAGAAACTGTAGATAACCTTTAGAGAGTAACCGCTGAGCTCTGCTTCTGTATTATCGGCTATGCAAGATAGGGCCACATTCCAATGTCCAGCAGCTGCAGACCCTGCAGGCTGTTTCCAGCCTTTAGAATTTAGAATTTAGAACGAAGGAAAATTCTCATGGTTTGGACCTTTAAAAGGTCCTGGAACGGGTGCAGTCGTGAGTGTGGCCACCTGCGTGTGGTGCTCTTGTGGCTGTCTTGGCCAGTTCAATAAATCCTTGCCTGCTTTTTTAAAATCAATCATCAGCCTCCGGTGGTCTTATTTTGAACACAGGGTTCGACCCCACAACACCAAGAAGGCTATAGCTTTGAGAACAGATGTGAACAGCAACAACCAGGAACAGCAGAGGGAAAATCTGGGTATGGATAGGGACATGGAGGGGAAGATACACTGGTTCAGCTTTGGGTAGGGTTGAATTAGACATCATGAAGGACACGCAGTTGTTCAGCAGGGAGGAGATGTAGATCAGAAGCTCAGGTCTTTGCTGGACATCTAGGCTTGGCTGTCCTCAACTAGCAGGCAGTCAGTGAGGAAGCTGGGACGGGGTCTGCACTGGAAAGCCAGCGCAGAAACTGCCCAAGAAACTGTGAGAGCCAGCACCTGATGACTCCGTGCAAAGCGCTTCTGTCAGCTTGGGTGATTCTCACGGGGTGAGCAGTGGACAACCGAAGTACCCCGTCTTCTCCAACTTCGTTCATTACCTATTTCCTCTTCCCTTCTCTGAGTCAGCACCCAGACACCCTTGGCTGCCCTCCTTCTGTGCTTTATGCCACCTTTCCTCTCAGCCTTTCTTTGGCATAGCTTTCCTCCTGCGGGCTGGGCTCCTCTTCACACCTACTATTGTACAACTCTTTGTCCCGCCTTCTTTGATTACTTGATCCCAATTCATTTTCTCCTGGGGTCCCTGGAGAGAGAGAGAGAGAGAGAGAGAGAGAGAGAGAGAGAGAGAGAGAGAGAGAGAGAGAGAGAGAGAGATGTGTGGAAGGAATGTATTTAATGTATTACCTAACAGGGAGATGATAAATACCTCTTGGTCAACAAGCAGAGGGTGCCCTGTAGCACTGAGGTGTCATCCTGTACTGAGTGTCCCAGGAATTAGAAACCTCCAAACCGGGCAGACGGGACAGTGTGCCTTCCATGGGAACAGCCAGCGCAGCAGGGCAGGAGCGGGTGAGGACATCCTGGGTGATGCTTCTGAGAGGCAATGAGTTGCAGCACCCAAGAAAGTGAGGGGTGTGTGTGATGGTAGAGAGGGGGCACTGATGCTGAGAGTGGCGAAGGAGCTCAGCATCCCAACTCTGAACGATGCTCAGTGTTCGTCCACCGCCGGGTGTGGGACCCCGCGGAGAGAAGGAGGCAGGGCGGAGTGGGAGAGGGCGGCCCGGGGAGGAGCGCAGGGAAGCAGAGCAGCTGGGGAGACCCTGGCTCTGGGTGGTTCGAGGGTGGGGACTGCGTGGCTACCGCGCACAGGTGCGCACAGAGGGGTGGGGTGGGGTCGGGGCACGGGTGAACGTTCCACGTTAAATGGTTTCTGTGGTTTCCTCTCTTTTGCTAGCGCCCAAAGCTGTAGCTTCAGAGGTAGATGCGCGAGGAACAAGTCTAAGGGGGAGACCAGTGGCAGGCGAGGAAGAGAGAGAGGCAAGGATCCCGGCTAGTCAAAGCCCCGGCCAGGACAGGTTTTGGCCCCACAAGAGCCTTGGTCCTGCCACCACCCCCCCCCCCCCCTGCCCCCACGCCTCCCGAAGCGCCAGCCCCTTGGAGGGGGGAGGCGCGCTGCTGCAGAGCAGAGACCGGCTGGCCGCGCCCAGGTGGGGGGCAGGGGGAGGGCGGGGGCCCCAGCTGAAGGGGCGGGCACAGAGGGGGGCTCCCGCTCCATAAAGGGGCGGCGGGGGGCCTCGCTCTGCCCCGGGGAGCGCGGCGGGCGGGCGGCACGATGCCCGCGCACTGCCAGCTGAGCCCGGTGCTGGCGGGCAGCGCGGCGCTGGCGGCCCTGGGCGCGCTGGTGCTGTACTCGCGGGAGCCCTCCGGCTACGGGAAGTACTCGGGCAGCCTGGCCGCCGCCCCGCACCTGCCCGCCGGCGCCGCCTGGTTCCTGCAGGAGCTGCCCTCCTTCGTGCTGCCGGCGGGGATGCTGCTCCGGCAGGCCAGTTCCCTCTCCGGTCCGCCAGCCACGGTGCTCCTGGGCCTCTTCTGTGCGCACTACTTCCAGAGGTAGCGGCCCCGGGTGGGTCCCCGCGGTGGGCGGGCAGGTGTCAGGCCCGCCCGCGTCCAGGGGCACAGCGCAGCGCTCCCCGGACCGAGGGCGCGGCAGCCGGAGCGCAGGGCTGCCTGGCGGGGAGGGAGCACCTGGTTGGGCCGGGACTGCCCGCTGACACCTGCGAGTGGAGAAGCGGTCACAGTTGGTCTTGGTTTCTTTCTTTCTTTTCTCTTCTTTCTTTCTTCTCTTTTCTTTCTTTCTTTTTTAAAAAATATTTTATTTTATTTTTTAAAAATTATTATCTGTGTACATATCTTACCATTGCGCTCCTCACCCCCCATACATGCCCTCCCTCCCCAGAGTTTTATGTCCATTGGTTGTACTTATATGCATGCATACAAGTCCTTCCGTTGATCTCTTGTCTCCCTAAGATCTCCCTACCTTCCCCGCTGTAATTTGACAGTCTGCATGTTGCTTTACTGTCTCTATATCTATCTTTTGGTTCATCAGTTTATAACGTTCCTTATCCATAAATGAGAGGTCATGTGGTATTTCTCTTTCATTGACCCAATCCTCTGGCTGCTCCGGGAATGGATGGAGGTTGCACCTGGTGGGAGGGGAGCCGGAGAACTTCAGTCTGGGCAGAGCCGTGGACCTAGACCAGGGGGTCGGCAAACTGCGGCTCGCGAGCTGTCGTTTGGTTTGCCTCTCTGTTGACTCGTGCGTTTGCCGACCGCTGACCTAGACTCTGCATTCTGATAATTACATGCTGTTGTTGTTCCTTGTGATTAAGCGCCTAGAGACCATTTCCCCTCCAACTCCGCTAGGTCCGGTGTTCCCTACCCCTCTGCTGTCTTTCCTCACCTTTTCTTTGCAGGACAGGGGCGGGCTGGTACAGGGCTGAGGAGAGTAAGTGTTGGCACCCCCAGAAGGAAACAGCTCAGCGGGATCCACCCACTTAATTTTCGCGGGTCTGAGGACGGAGGTGGGCAGAGCCAGACCCGGACTTCAGTTGGGAGAAAGAAAATGCATGGGAACCCACTGGCCTGAGTGAGAGCCCCACTTTTCATGCTTCACCCAAGAGGGACCCCCTTCCCCATGGGCTCATCTACCTTTCCAGTTCCCGCATAAGCATGAGGGGGTCAGAGTTAACTTAGAGCTCAAATGTTCTTCTAAATTAAAAAACCCAGGTTCAGAAGAACTTTGCCTTCTGGTCTGATGAGAAGAGACAGGGAAGAAACGAAGGGCTTTTAGGACCCAAATGATTGCTATCCCCCAAAAAGGACACAGGGGAAGAGGAGAACACCCATCAAGCTGCCTACCATTGCCCAATCGCGTAGCATCTATTGTCTCATCCAGACCCATTGTAACCTTGGGAAACATGCATTCTTAGGCAAAGAAAGTGGGGCTGAGTAAGAGGAAGGGACTGAATGGAGATGATACAGCTTTTGCCCAGCCAGGTCCAAATGTAAGCCTGAGCAACTCTGTGGTTCAAGACCTTTTCACCAGGATAAGTAGGCAGAGACTGTATGCAAGGAGAAAACAGAGTCCGTGGACAGAGAAAGGTTACCAAACCAGGCCAAGAATGTAAATAGAAGCACAGCCTTATATTTGTGTGGAGAATTTCTAGGATCCAAAGGTCAAGGAAATCTGGATTAGAAATCAGGGTAAAGGATGCCTCTGGAAGCTGAAAGGCACAGTCCTCTTGCTCTTATAAGGCAAAAGTGATGCTCTGTTTCAGGAGGAAATGTAGAGAAACTAATTTCAACTTGTTTTCCCCTATAATCGTTTCTTACCCCTGGGTCTTTTTTATTGGTCACGGTTTAATATTTATGCAATCTTAGCTTAATTCTCACTCTTTTAGAAAGAAATGTTGGCAAGCAATAAGAACCACAATTTCAGAAATGGGTGTCATTTCCACAAGTATTTACTAAAAGCATATTGGGAGCAAAGTGAAGGACTAGTTATTAATCTCTTTATTTTACCCAGATTTAGATATTTTAATTTGTACAGAATGAGGGATGTTGGGTGTAGGGTATAAGAGACCAACTTTTGATTTCACTGTTTTTGGAACAGGCATTTGACAAAAAAATATGATTCTATCACACAGTTACTTTTATCTTCAAATTTACTACTGTCTGTTAGCGCCATACGCCATGTTTTATGAGATCATTTTATCTTAGAGCAATGATTAGTGTTTTCTGACAATCTTATTAACATAATTTTTAGACTTGTTTTTAAAACCAAGAGGCACTTTGTACAATAAATTATGTACACACATTAAAAATAAAAACAACCACCGAGGTAGTTACCCATAAAATGAATATCAACATATTCTACATCTTCTTTAGGGGAAAATTTAAAATCTAAGTAAAGGATTTGGGTATTGATTCTGCCTGAAGGGAAGTTGTCCACTGAAAGACAACTCTGAGTTAGTTAATGAAAATCTGATGTTGACTCACCTCCCCCTGTGTGAGCTCTGTCTTTGAAGCCTCTGTGGTATTAGATCTGTTATCATTTTGAGTGTTTACAAGGTGTTCTGTTCCGTGCTAAACACTCTACATGTTTTATCTACTAATCCTCATGTTAACCCAGTGGTGGGCAAACTCAGTCAACAGAACCAAATATCAACAGTACAAACATTGAAATTTCTTTTGAGAAACAAATTTTTTAAATTTAAACTTCTTCTGCCGAAACCGGTTTGGCTCAGTGGATAGAGCGTGGGCCTGTGGACTGGAAGGTCCCAGGTTCTATTCCGGTCAAGGGCATGTACCTTGGTTGCATGCACATCCCCAGTAGGGAGTGTGCAAGAGGCAACTGATCGATGATTCTCTCTCATCGATGTTTCTAGCTCTCTATCCCTCTCTCTTCCTCTCTGTAAAAAAAAAAAAATCAAAAAAAAAAATCAATAAAATATATTAAAAAAACCAAAAAAACCAAAAACTTAAACTTCTTCTAATGCCACTTCTTCAAAATAGACTTGCCCTGGCTGTGGTATTTTGTGGTAGAGCCACACTCAAGGGGCCAAAGAGCCGCACGTGGCTCGTGAGCTTCAGTTTGCCAGCCACGGTATTAACCCATTTAGGTAGGCACCAATATGACCCCTAGTTTTGCAGGTGGAAAACTGAGGCAAGCAAAGTTCACACAGCAACCTGGGAGCCAGGTTCTGACCCAGAGAGTTTGAATCCAGAATTCAGGTTCTTAGTTACCATGATGAACTATTTTATATTTGTACTTGCTGCCTCATTCTTGCCTCTATAAAACTATATTGAGTTTTAATTTTTTAAAGTTCTAACATAATGAATGTTCACTAAAGAAAAATTGAAAATTACAAAAAGTAGAAAAACATCCATAATTTCAACACCTGTTTACCAATGGTTAGTTTGGAAGCATTTCCATCAAGGCTCCCCCCGCCCCAATGTATTTTTATTGATTTCAGAGAGGAAGGGAGAGGGAGAGAAAGAGACAGAAATATCAATGATGATAGAGAATCATTGACCAGTGGCTTCCTGCATGCCCTGCACTGGGATTGAACCATGACCTCCTGGTTCTTGGGTCAACGCTCAGCCACTGAGCCATATCGGCAGTGCAAGGCTTGTCTTTTTTAAAATTTATTTTTCAAGTACAGTTGACATACAATATTATATTAGTTTCAGGCATAAAACATAGTGATTAGACATTTATATCTTACAAAGCCATCACCCAGGTCAGTCTAGTACTCATCTGACACTATTCATAGATAACAATAGTATTGACTATATTCCCTACATTGTCCTTTACATCATGGGACTATTTTTTTAATTGGCAATTTGTACTTCTTAATCCCTTTCACCTTTTGAAAAAAATTTTATTTATTTTACCTTTCAGTTATAGTTGTCATTCAATATTATATAAATTTCACATGTACAGTATTAGTGTACAAATATTTATATAACTTATGAAGTGATCCCCCATAAATCTAATAACCACCTGGTACTGTACATGGTTATGACAATATCATTGACTATATTCCCTATGCTGTATTTATATTCCCAGGACTATTTTGTAACTCCCAATTCTGTACTTCTTAATCCCTTCACTTTTTTCACCTAGCTCCCTCACCCCTGTCCTATCTGGTGACTATAAATTTGTTCTCTGTATCAATGAGTTTGTTTTTGTTTTGTCTATTTTGCTTTTGAGATTCCATATATACATGAAATCATATAGCATTTGTTTGTCTTTGTATTCACTTAGTATAATACCCTCTAGGTCCATTCATGTTGTCACAAATGGTAAGACTTCATTCTTTTTTATGGCTGAGTAATATTCCAATTAAATCATATGGTATTTGACTTCATGGGGACCATGTTTTTTTTTTGTGTGTTTTTTTTTAAAATATATTTTTATTGATTTCAGAGAGGAAGGGAGAGGGAGAGAGAAAGAAACATCCACAGCCAGATGTTATTGGGACTCCTCTTGCTGGTTCTGGTTCTTGGGGCTGGAGAGCCTAGTGTGGTGCTGGGACCCCTTACTCCTTATGGGGGAGCTCTGCAGCCAAGGTATCCCTCCTGATTCTTAATCACCACACCATGCACGAGGACCCTGCCTGTTCCACGTCTCCGCCCCTACGACCAGTCTCATTGTGGTTTCCTCTTTACATCCTCAGTTATAGGACTTCAGCTGGTCTTCTGGTGGTTCTCAGCAATGGTTGTTCTATAATTTAGTTGTAATTTTGATGTGATTGTGGGAGAGCCGAACACAGACTTTTACCTACTCCACCATCTTGACTAGCAGTCAAGGCTTTTATTTTTCTTAGCAGAATTTTACACTTGTTATTTTTACACTGGTTATATTGAACATATATGTATATGGGCTTTTTTCCTGCCTGACTATAAAATTTTATAGTAAGTATTTTCACACATTATGGAGTCTTTGGAAATGTCATCTAAATGGCTGCTTGTGATTTTATCTCATCTAAGCATGATTATTTATCTATCATTTATCTATCATTTCCCCCTTTTTAGATGTGGCTGGAGAGGAGGATCTAGTCTAAATAGAGCTGTGATGCACGTTTTTCCATCTACATCAACTTCAGAACTTAGAACTATATTCCCAGTCAACACTCCCAGGGAGGTTCCAAGGGCACTTTCTGCTCTGAGGCGTTAGGCGTCTCTGGCTTGATGATGGTACAGTAAGGGAAAAGCACAGGCTGCCGTGGCGTTCCCCTGGCCTGGGCAGAGCTGTGCCACAGAGAAGCTGATGGAGGGACAAGGGCCCAGGAAGAAGGCTGGCTCAGGTGTGGCTTAGACTCTTTTGCAAAATATCCCCCGGGATTGTTCAGAGCAGCTCTATGTCCAGTTGAATAGAAGTCAAAACTCTGGACTTTTCTCCAGACAAGGGTGACTCTAGAATGTAAGTTGCAAAAGGGAAAAGGAGTTCTGTCTCATTTTTTAATGGCCGTGTCTTCAGTGTACAGGAAAGGACTCACACGTGGTTGGCACTAAAATCTGTTGAACGCATGAATGATTTCTACTTCTGACATCAGTGCAGGCAGAGTGTGGGGGAGCTAGCGACTGCTTAGACATCATTATTGCGGAGATGGCGTAAGCTAGGTCAGCTCAGAGAATTCCCCTCCCTTGGGAGTCTATCGTTGTGGTTGTTTGGATGGTTTAATCACATGAAAGTGACTGCTGGCCTAAGCATGTTACCTAATCCCACTATCGAGATTGTTTGAAGTTAAATTTATCTCACTTCCTGTTGACCTTGACTTCAATCCTGGAATGATCCTTTGCCCAGCACTCTCTGATCGACTTCATGTTCCCAAGCAGCCTTGATGTCCTGTGTGATGGCTATCACATGTCCCATGCCTGCAGCAGTTGATGCCATGTTTCAGCTTTGGATGTGATCTTAGTATTTGCCTAACAAAAAGGTGACTGTACTGTGACCTTCCACAATGCACAGCCAGAAGCAGAGTGGAATGCACACATCTGAGTCTGTGTGAATTTAAAGAGATCTTTTCTGGCACCTAGCTGCCGAGACAAATGACATTTTTCTAATCACCCAAAACATAAGAGATGGCTTCACATTTTATTTTTAAAAAATTATTTATTTTAGTGGGAATTCACCCCTTATTATTTCAGATCCGCCTTTTGCTTTATCGGTCAGTCCATTCTCCAGCAGCGTGAATCCTTCCTCATCCTTCAAGACCCAGATCAGGCGCCACTTCCTTCAAGAAGCCTTCCCTGAGTCCCTTCTCTGTAAATCCAGGTGTGATGCGGTTCCTTGGGCTTTAAGGAAATTTCATCCTCGTCTGTCTAGCCTCTTCATTTTATAGAAGCAAAGTGCCAAGAGGTTTAGTCAGTTAGGGGCAAAGAGGGGCCTGGAACTTGAAACCCCTGAGGTGCCCTGCCCATGCTTTTACAATCCCATGAGAGGTGCAGGTGTCTCAATATTCGGATGCAATCAGCATCACAAAGGCCATTACTCATTGGCTGAGAATCAGAATGATGGCTGATGCCGACATTGGACATCATCTGGATACATTTCTCCTCTTGCAGATGAGGAGGAGGAGGAAAGGCCCAGGCAGTATAAGCCACGTTTTTGTGATCACTTAATCACGTGGTTAGGACATTCATGAGGGATAATTTGGATCAATTAAGACTGACTGGAGGGTTCTTTAGAATGGAGGGGGTGATGATGGTCAGCAAACTTTTTTTTTTTTTTGTAAAAAGCCAAATAGTAACCACTTTAGGCTTTGTAGACATATAGTTTCTGTGGTAACTACTAAAATCTGCTGTGACAGCATGAAAGCAAAACAGACAATTGTAAACAAATGCATAGAGTTGTGTTCCAATAAAACTTGATTTACCAAAGCAGGCAGTATTTGGCCTGTGGGCCATATTTTGCCAACCCTTCCTAAGAAAACCATAAATGTTATATTTTTATATTCAGTGCCCTGCTCTCTGAATAATGAAATTTTGTTCTATTCTATAGCAAAGGAGTAAGTATACTTTAAAGAATTTCTGCTACATTTAAGTAGGAATTAAGTAGTAAACAGAATGTTCTGAGAATTCATGGGTTCTGAGCCCTTGATTTGAACCTTTGTGGGAAATAGTAGGAGTCTATGAGTTTACATTGTAGATGGGTTGACATCATAAGCACATCTGACAAATCTAGAGCTGTGCTTGCCAGAAATGGAAACAAGCTTTAGTGATCTTGACCATTCACTTTTACCACATTGAGGAAATGATCAACTTTTTGTCCATTTGACTTTTAAAAATTTATTTATTTTAATGAGAATTCATCCTTTATTGAGTTTTTTTAAAAATTATCTTTATTGTTGAAAGTATCACAGTTATACAATTCCCCCCCTTACTGACTTTTGGTTCATTTAAAATCCATGTCACTTAAAAAGAACAGACACATTACCATATTTTTCGGACCATAAGACGCACTTTTATCCCCCCCAGAAGTGGGGGGAAAAAGTCCCTGCGTCTTATGGTCCAAATATAGCCTACACATATACTGTAAAAAAAAAGTTTTTTTACTTGCCCGGCTCTGTGTGGTCTCTGTGTGCTTGCCCGGCTCTAAAATGGTTCTAAATGCTGCTGTTTACTTTACAGGGTTGATTACATGTGTTTGTGACTGTGATGTTGGGTTTTAATGCACATAAAATATTTTAGGACACTATTTGTTTCAGAATCTTTTTTTCTTCATTTCCCTTCTCTAAAAACTGGTGCGTCTTATGGTCCGGTGCGTCTTATGGTCCGAAAAATACGGTAAGTACTCTGGAAGTACACAAACTGAGAAAGTAATGTGTACAAAGTCACGTGGTAAGAAAGGGGCAGAGTTCATAGGTCTGATTCTTTATCAGAGTTTCACATGCTCAGAACTGTGCTAAGTCCTAGGGGAAACACAAAAGCAATCCAATACCTGATGCTTATATTCCAGGAGGAAGGCAGGAAAGAACTCTCCTTGTGTGTCTGTCATTCTTTCTGGTGTGAAAGTTGGGTGGCAGCAATGTCTCACACCGAGAGGCCCAGGAAAAGTAGGAAAAAGCAAATTGAGGGAGAGGTGACCTAATGGAGACCATGGTTGTACCACCGAACATGCTGAGGTTTCTGGTGCCTGTCCGGGTGTGCGTGTGCGTGGAATAGAGGGCAGATGGGTAAACGGGTTTTGAGGAAACCCTCTTCCCCACCCAAGTTCAGAATTAATAGTGAGATAGAACTAGGAGACAGATGGCCCCTTACTAGTGATGAAGCTGGTTGGTGAGAATGTGGGTGACATTGTGGATCATGTGGGCCTCCTAAACCTGTATCTCAAAAATACTCATCAATAACCATGCCTGAAAATCACAGGCTTTTCCCAGCAGAGCCTGTTCTGAAAAGACAGCAAAGTGAGACAAGGGCTGAGCTGTACCTTTTAAATTTACCAATCATGTAATTCACTTCTCCTTCCCTGGGGAGGAATGGGTGAGGAACTGTGGAAAGGCCCAGAGGATGCTTTAATGAAGAGCCCTCAGCAAGAAGGAGGGGGGTGAGGGTGGCATGAATGTGTTCTGTTATCAGGTAGAATACAAAAGTTGTCTACTTACTGATTTTTGTGAGAGCCTGGCAACTGGGTTTGGCAACTCCCCATTCTGCTTTTTTGACTCCCTGCCATGTACGGCAACAGGGACATCCAGTTATTTAAAAAGTTTCTGTGCACAACCCAGGAGCCTTTAAAACCTCTGAACTGAGGCCAATAGTGCAATTTGCCTTGTGGTTATGGAAGGGGGATAAGGGAAGGGGAAACCAATATTTATTGAGCTCTCGGTGTTCCAGAAATTACATGCTGTGTTTTACGTTGGTTATTTCATTGTAGTCCTCGAGACGATCACTCTTATTAATCCTATTTCACAAGCGACTGCACGCTATCTGACGGTTGTGATTGGTGGGAGTGAGTGGGAGTAACGGGCAAGCACTTGAGCTGGTCCTTGAAGATGGTCTATTTCCAGATTTGTGGGTAGGAATGTGATGTTCAGTCAGAAATGGGGCCTGCTTGGTGACCTCTGTCTGAAAACTGCCCTCCATGTACTTTGTTGTTGAATTCTTCTCCTCTTTTTAATTTTCAAATATTGTTTGTATCTGTGCCACAAGATCCAATTCTACTATCCACGCCTTAAATCAGGCTCTGGGCCATTTTCAGAATTCTTCCATTGTACTTGCTTCATGTTGTGAAGACTGAGCCTAGAAGTTACTGTGAAGAAAATGTGACAATTTGTTTTTGACATTTTTCCAACCTGATGAAACATCCAAAGGTCCATTTTGTGTATAGTCTCTGACTTCTCTCTGCCTCTCTCTGCCCTCTTTTAACAGTAATATATGCCCTCTCTTCAGTCTTTCAGTGAGTATTCTTTATTTGCCCAAAGTTACAAATCTGATAAACACAGGTAAATACTAGAGAATTGGGTCCTTTTTTTCCTTATAGAGTTTTGAAATTTTAAAAACTATATTCGACATAAAAGTCTTTTACCAGATATATGCTTTGCAAATATTTTCTTCAAGTCTGTGTGGCTCATCTCTTTTGTTCTCTTAACAGCATCTTATGAAAAGCAGAAGTTTTAAGTTTTGATGAAGTCCAATTTTTCTATTTGTTTTTGTGCTTTTGGTATCATATCTAAGAAATCTTTGCCTAATCTGAGATCACAAGAGTTTTCTCTTCAGTGTCCTTATAGAAGATTTATAGTTTTATGTCTTACATTTATGTCTATGATTCACCTTGAGTTAATTTTTCAGTAGGATTAGAAGGATGAATCAGAGTTCTTTTTTTGGCTTATGGATAACTAATTGTTCCCATAACATTTATTGAAGATATTTTTCTTCCTCCAAAAAATTGCTCCTGAACCTCATGATATGAACAAATATTTCATCAAAGAAAACATGGGTGACAAATAAGAACATTAAAAGATGCTCAACATCATTAGACATTAGCAAAATGCAAACCAGACCACAATGGGATAGCATTATGCAGTCACTAGAATGGCTAACATGAAAAAGACTGATCATGCCGAAACCGGTTTGGCTCAGTGGATAGTGCGTCGGCCTGCGGACTGAAGGTCTTGGGTTCGATTCCAGTCAAGGGCATGTACCTTGGTTGCGGGCTCATCCCAGTAGGGGGTGTGCAAGAGGCAGCAGATCTATGTTTCTCATCGATGTTTTAACTCTATCCCTCTCTCTTCCTCTGTGTGTGTGTGTGTGTGTGTGTGTGTGTGTATATATATATATATATATATATATATATATATATATATATATATGACTGACCATATCAAGTGCAGATGAGGAAGTGGAGGATCTAGAACTCCTGATGCTCTATCCACTGAGCCAAGCTGGCTAGGGCTACACATTATTCTTATATTGTTCTTTCCGATGGAGTAAAATAGTTCTTGTAGAGTTCTTTTATTTATTTTTTACGCTCAATTCTCACTCTTCTTTCACCTGTGTCATTTGTAGATTTCTATATTTGATATCATTAACTCTTTTCTCCACCTGGTCAACTCTATTTCTTAAGCTTACTAGTTCATTTCTCTTATTCAGTTCTTCAGTTTCAGGATTTCTATTTTTATTTTATTTTATTTTTTTTAGTTTTAATCTTTATGGTAAACTTCTTTTATTCATTGATTTTATTTCTGAGTTCATTAAACTGCCTATATGTGTTTTCTTGTATCTTGTTGAGTTTTTTTTTTCTTTAGAACTACAATCATATTTTTAAAAATTTATTTTGATAGTTGAGAGTATTACAGATGTTCCCCATTCCCCCAATCCCCTTCAGGCTCCCATCTCAACCCATTAGGCCTTCACTGCACTATTGTCTGTATCCATGGGCTATGCTTATGCATTTAATTTCTTTGGTTAATCTCTTCCCATCCTTCCTTCCCCCTTCCCTCTGAGACCTGTCAGTCTGCTCTATGCTTCTATGTGTCTGAGCCCATTTTATTCTTCAGTTTATTTTGTTGATTAGATTCTACATATAAGTGAGATCATGTGATATTTGTCTTTCTCTGGCTTATCTCACTCAGCATAATAATCTCCAGGTCCATTCATGCTGTCTCAAAAGGTAAGAGATTCCCCTCCTCCTCCTCCTCCTCCTCCTCCTCCTCCTCCTCCTCCTCCTCCTCCTCCTCCTCCTTTTTCTTCAATAGCTGCATATTCCATTGTTTAAATGTACCACAGTTGTTGTTTTTTATCCACTCATCTATTGCTGGTCACTTGGGCTGTTATAGATCTTACCTATTGTAAATAGCACTGCTCTGAACATAGAGGTGCATATAGTCTTCCTTATTGGTGTTTCCAGATTCTTAGGATATATTCCCAGATGTGGGAATCACTGGGTCAAATGGCAGTTCATTTTGAACTCTCTAACATTTAAATCACATATTTCCATGTCTTTTTGGAGAGTTTTCATTTTCTTTCTGAGGTGCTTCGTTGTTCTCTTGGTTATTTGATGGATTCCTTCTCTGTATAGGCATCTATGACAGTGTGCTGCGGCACACTAATATGCCACGGAATTTTTAAAACATGCAATACCTGACTATTTAGTGAGGGGCATTGACTTCTTTTTCCTTAGGTTGTCAAATAAAAAATAAAAATGACCACAGCCAACACAACAATAGCCTTCTGCTGTGAATGAATCAAAATTATACCCATTTTTTGGTCAGTTGGCAAAAAATGTACATTTTTTGGTCTGCCACAGAATTTTAGTATTTAGTTTTGTGTGCCATGAGATGAAAAAGGTTATAAATCTCTGATCTATGGGAATGAAATCTGCTTTTTCCTTTGAGTGGCATTCTCTATTTAGCAGGTGGATAAGTTGTTTTTCTTTTGTTTTACTGTAGGTGGTGCTGAAGCACAAGTCTTTTAATTACTTCCTCTGGATCTCTGCAGGGTAGTGGAAATGCCCTATTTCCTGTAGGGGGGAGGGAATCTCCACTATGTCTAGGTTGCCTCAGTCTCAGGGCACCACGATGTGTAGGAATATTGCAGCAATGGGGTTTTAAGCTGGTGAAATCCCAATGCTGTCTGATACCTCAGTGCTGTTCCAGGAGGTTTGGGGGAAAGTTCACATTGAATATTCCCCATGGTACTACTTTTCTCTGAGGTAGACAAGTGCCCATGCAACTGACTAATTAAACAAACAAACAAACAAACAAACACACACACACAGTAACTGTAGGAGAGCAAAATACTCAATAACATAACCCTGGAACCAGCTTCCCCTGGACTTGAATCCTAGCTCTGATCTTTCATAGCTGAATGATCGTAGGCTAAGTTACTATCATTGTGCCTCAGTCTCCTTATTTGTAAAATAGGAGCCACTAGAATACCTCTCTCCTGGGGTTATCATAAATATTAAATGACTTTATATGTGCAAAATGACTTAGAACATTCCTTAGGACATAGTAGGCACTATAAAAATATTAGCCATCTATGATCCTTTGTTGGTATTTCCTCAACTGGATGTCTGAACTGAAATTAGTTTCAATGGCCTACTATTACTCTAACAAGGTGTTTAGTTCCTTGTGGCTGCTGAAACACATGACCACAAACTGGGTGGCTTAAAGGAACAGACAATTTCCTCTCACCATCCTGGCGGCCAGCAGTCTGCAGAGTGTCAGTCAGGCTGTGCTCCCTTTGGAAGATTTACAGGAAAATTCACTCCCCGCCCCTGTCAGTTTCATGTGACTGTCAGCAATCCTTGTCTTGTTGTTGCTTTTCCGTACTGTCTTCCCATTGCTTTTCCTCTCTGGGTCTTTCTTCTTTTTCTGCCCCTTCACCCCCACCTCCCCCTTCCATTTCTTGTTTAAGGATACATATGATCTCATTTACGCTCCATGCAGATGATCCAGGATAGTTTCTTCTCAAGATCCTCAATTTAATCATATCTCTTGCCATATAAGATAATTTTAACTTTTTTTGTTATAATAAAGTAATACTCAGAAGTTATTTGAATTAGGGAGTGGGCATATCTTGTTTAAGGGCCACCATGCAATCCACTACACAAGGTCATAATGCAATGTAAGCAGATGGGATGCACCACCGATTCATTCTGTGTTTACTCACCTTTGCAGCTGGTCTACACATCCCACTCTCTAATCCAGGGGTCCTCAAACTTTTTAAAGTGGGGGCCAGATCACGGTCCCTCAGAGAGCTGGAGGGCCGGACTATATGAACTACTAATTCCTACTGTAACACCTCGGCTGCGCTCACTGCCCAAAAAACCTGGCGGGCCGGATCAGACTCCTCTGCGGGCCGCATGTGGCCCGCGGGCCGTAGTTTGAAGACCCTTGCTCTAATCTGTCCAAAACCATTATTTATAATAAGAGGTATGATCTGAGTACAGAGACAAGTGAATGTTTATTGCTAGTGTTATTTCTTGGGAAGGACTCAAGGAAGTGGGCCAAGGGCTCAGAGGGCTGGTTGGCCTAATGCCCTTTGGCATACGGAGAGGCTCCAACAAGGAAAAACATCCTGGTGGGTTCTGTTCCAAAGGGAATCATTTGGGGTAAACTCTATTTTATGATTGAATGCAACCTAAAACCTTCACAAATTCTGGCTTTAAATTTGGAAAAAGTTTGGTGCTTATTTCAAAAGAGAACAGTGTGATGATGCACTAATCAGGACTCTCAGTTCCAAGTGACAAAATAAATAAATAATAAAAAAATAAAAAACTAAAAAAATAATCAATTCTGATTGTCTTAAGTAAAACCTGAACTTATTAACTCTCATAATAGGAAAATTCCAACTCCAGCTCCCTATTGCTACTGTGGTTCCAAAGATACCATCAGGACCTGGGTTCTCTCTTCAGCTCTTGAGCTCTACTTCTTTTACTGGCTCTTATTCTCAGAAAGGCTGCCCTTTGGGGTGGCAAGACAGTGGTTGAATCTAAGAGCTTATATCCTCTCAGATTCAAGGCATGTGGAAAAAATAAAAAATACAGACAAAAGCTTATTGGGATTTGTTGGGTTACATGCCCATCCTTGAAACAACCACTGTTCTAATTGGCTGAGGAGCATGGAGAGGAGGAACTCTTTCATGGACTAAGACTGGGTGAGGAGGTGGGTCCCTGGTGGAGAAACATGGTAGTTACCATAAGAAGGAAGACTAAATGTTGGATGGCAAATATAACAGATGACTACTATAGATGCAACAAGATCATTGGACGGAAATGACTAAAAATTCAAACCTGTCTTCTCTTGAAGGGCATGTGGGACTTGCCCCCAGTTTTATACTTTTATTTCAATTCCCATTTCCACTTGGAAGTAAATTGTTTTGAAGCAGAGGACCTGCATATAAATCCCATCTTTGCTGCCCTTTGTAGCTGTCTGTGTGGCTTTAGAAAAATTGGCACACCTCTGTGAGCTTCATGTTCTTTACTGGCCCAGTGGTCTTACACACACACACACACACACACACACACACCTCAGGACAGATGTCTTCTTATTAGGACCATCATAACCAGGATAGGCCTCCCTGAACACACTTTGATTGATATAAAAAATCCATTTTGCCCCTACAACTCTTTGTGTGTGGTCCTAAAACATATCTGAAATTTCTCCCATTCAAGTATTTTGTTGAAAAGGAAAACAGAAGAGAGGGATGGTAGTTGAAGGTGGAGGAAGGGGTATATAGTAATTTAATATATGTATAGAAACCTAGTATTTAGATATCGAACTTGAATTTATTTTGATTGGCAATAAAGCCTAAAATTTCATATAGTGAAAAGTCTTCAGTAAGCTCAGTAATCTTAGCAATAGCATTTATATTTGAAGAAGACTTAGTTGAATATGAGTTAGTCTATGCAAGATGTATAATTTGAAAGGTTGTTTCTTTGGTTTAAATTGGATTTGCAATTTCAGTTAACTCTTTCCAATAAGAGTTCCCCCGGATAAATATTTACTTAGCAGTGATAGAAAATTTCATATTTACATAGTACTTATCAGTCTCCGCATCAGGACAAACACAAAAGAATGAAAACTTACATGAGAACTATAAGGGGGAAATAGAGTGAAGTGCTCTCAAATCAGGGATACTGAGTCTCAGGCCATGTGTGGGCCATGGGAGGTGAAGGTGAAAGTCATCTGCAACCCTCCACAGTATTATTTCAGCCCCTTGGGTTGCTTGACTCGTTCTCCTTCCTCATCATTGTTTTTATTGCTTCCTACATGGAAACATTTATTCTGAACTACATCCAGCTTTCCGACATCAAAATGATTTGGGTCAGAAGAACTGTATTTGTTCTCCAGGACTTCTGCCTCCCCAGAGCCTTTTGCCGGTGCCGTGTTCACAAACCTCCTTTCCTTCTCCTGCTGGGAGTTCCAGCTAGGCTACTTTTGCCAGGCTCCCTCTAGTTTGGTGGAGCCAAAGCAATGAGGATGGGAGTGATGGACACCACGGCCAGCCTGCAGCCTGGTTCTTTGAATGACGTTTACAGTCATCCATGCTCCCTCCCTCCCTCCCTCCCTCCTGTGTCTGCTGGCTGGAGGAGGAAGATGCACTGGAAGCGCCTGGCTCCCGGTTGCCAGGCAGAGCACCACTCCTGAGCAGGTTTGCACAGTGGCCTGAGCAAGAAATGAGCTTTTACATGTGGGATCTCAGACTTTGGAATTGTTTATTCTAGTGGTGAGCCTGTGATCAATACATACCCCTTTGGTTGAGATGTGCTAGTATTGACTTTGCATTCAGACTTAGGAGGTCCAGAGGATAGGGGTGGGAAGATACATGGTTTAATTTGAAAGCCTGGCTACATGCCCTGTATCTTGGGTTTTCGAAAAGCAAGGACTTTGTCTTTGGGCTTAGTTGGGGGCAATGCATGTCACCAAGAAAGAGATATTTAGTAAATTTACTAGGAAAAAAAGTAAGTTGGATTCTTTTTTCTTTTAAAGATTAAAAAAAAAATATTTAAAGTTGAGAGAGAGAGAGAGAGAGAGAGAGAGAGAGAGAGAGAAACATTGATGAGAGCAAAACATTAATCAGCTGTCTCCTGTATGCCCCTGACTGAGTACCAAATTGGCAACCTTTTGATGCACAGGAAGACACCCAACCAACTGATCCATACTGGCCAGGGCAAGTTAGATTCTTTTTTTTTTTTTTTTTTTAAATCAATCTTTATTGTTCATATTATTACAAAGGTTCCTCATTTCTTCCCCCCTCCACCAGGTTCCCACCCCACCCTCTGCCCCCTCCCCATCCCCCATTGTCCTCATCCATAGGTGCACAGTTTATGTTCAGTTTCTTCCTCCCTCCCTTTCCCCGATAGTAAATCCCTTTTCAGATAGTAAATCTGTTACTTAGCATTTTCTCATATCAATAATACCTCCATATGCCCAATGATACACTTCACACATAAGACATTTCCAAATAGGTCAACCAGCCTCATCCAGGCCCCACCCAAGGCACTCACAGATCAACACCCCAGCGTTATACTAACTCAACACATCCAGATCTAAGCCTTCATCACTTGATTCAGCAGACCCTCAAGTTCCGGCAAAAGTTTCCAGCCATGTCTGAGAGGCAGCCGTGGGCAGGGACAGGCGAGGAGCGAGCTGTTTCAGGCCTGGTTGCTCCGGGCCTGGCCTCTGTTGCTCTGGTTCGTTCCACAACCAGCTGCTCCGGGTCTGGTCACTGCCGCTCCCGACCTAGTTGCTCTGGACTTGGCTGTTGCTGCTACAGGCTTGGCCGCACCCGACCCGGCTGCTCTGGGCCCGGTTGCTCCGGTCCCGGCCGCTCCGGGCCTGGCCGTTCCCAGCCTGGCAGCCACTGCTCCGGGCCTGGCCGCACCAGACCCGGCTGCTCCGGGCCTGGCCGCTCCCAGCCTGGCAGCCGCTGCTCCGGGCCTGGCCGCACCAGACCCGGCTGCTCCGGGCCTGGCCGCTCCCAGCCTGGCAGCCACTGCTCCGGGCCTGGCCGCACCAGACCCGGCTGCTCCGGGCCTGGCCGCTCCCAGCCTGGCAGCTGCTGCTCCGGGCCTGGCCGCTCCCAGCCTGGCAGCCGCTGCTCCTGGCCTGACCGCACCAGACCCGGCTGCTCCGGGCCTGGCCGCTCCCAGCCTGGCAGCTGCTGCTCCGGGCCTGGCCGCTCCCAGCCTGGCAGCTGCTGCTCCTGGCCTGGCTGCACCAGACCCGGCTGCTCCGGGCCTGGCCGCTCCCAGCCTGGCAGCTGTTGCTCTGGGCCTGGCCGCTCCCAGCCTGGCAGCCGCTGCTCCGGGCCTGGCCACACCAGACCCGGCTGCTCCGGGCCTGACTGCTCCCAGCCTGGCAGCTGCTGCTCCGGGCCTGGCCGCTCCTAGCCTGGCAGCCGCTGCTCCAGGCCTGGCCACACCAGACCCAGCTGCTCCGAGCCTGGCCGCTCCCAGCCTGGATGCTCCGTGCTTGGCTACTGCTGTTCTGGGCCTGGCTGCTCCCAACCCGGCTGCTCTGGGCCCGGCTTCTCCGGGCCCAGCCACTCTGTGTCTGGGTGTTCCTGGATTGGCCACCCTGGGCTTGGCCACCTCTGCCTCAGGCCTGGCTGCCACTGCCCCAGGTCTGGCTGCTCCAGTGCTGGCCGTTGATGCTCTTGTTCTGGCTGCTGCTGCTCTGGGGCCTGGCCACTGCTGCTCCGGGCCCAGCTGCCACTGCCTTGTGCCTGGCCACTCTAGGCCTGGTCGCCGCTGTTCCAACATTCTGTCCCTTTTTTCTCTTCTTTCTTTCTTTTTTTAAAAAAAAACAAAAACGCATTTATGTTGCAATGTTGGCTGGTGCGTTGAGTTCTGACTTAGTCTTTGATTTTTCAAGATCTTCTTTGTATTCTTTCTTAAGTAATTTTACTATCATTTGCTCTCACTTGATTTCTTCACATTGAGAACTTCTTTGGTTTCTTCCTCCTTGTCCTGGGAGCTCAGCAGGTTGGCCTGTGGCACCCTTTTGATCTCCGCAGGCTCCTGTGCTGCTTCAGCCTGTTACCGGGGTCGGCGCCGCCCAGGAAGCAGCCCCCGTCCTTGGCTCAGTTGCCCGTGCTCAGCAGTCGAAGGCTCAGGGGCACCCCCCCCCCTGGGGGCCCCGTCGCCCGGCTCCTTGCTGGCGCCCGGCTGGCCGGTGTCCGGCAGGGGCTCCTGCTCCTCGTAGCGTTCCTCCAGTCTAGAGCTTTCTTTCTCCCTCCCACTAGGGGAGTCCAGGATCAGAGTCAACAGACTGTCCTCTGTGCACAGTGTGCGCGACTCCGGGGGCTCGGCCTTTCGCCGCGCTCCCAGGACTCTACCTCACAGCCCCGTCTTCCCCTGCCCGAGCCTGGGTCCCCAGGGACTGGCCCAGACCTGGAGTTCGGGGCAGTCTGGACTGAGGCTCAGCGCCGCCGCCGGAGGCTTTGTTTCTTCCGGCTAGGGTAATCCAGCATCAGAGTCAACATTCAGTCCTCTGCGCGCCATGTGCGCGCGACTCCGGGGGCCCCGCCTTTCGCCGTCCCCCAGGATTGTCTCCCCCTACCGGAGCCTGGGTCCCCAGGGTCTGGCCCATAACTTGGGGCTCAGGGCTGCCGGTTCGGGGGGTTCAGCCCAGGCTGGGGGTTCTATTTCCTTCCTGCTAGGGAACGCCAGGCAGCACCCAGCCCTCTCCTCCTCTCCGGCTGCGACCTCTCCGCACGCGCATGCGTGCGAGTGCGCAGCATGTCTCCGTACCTTAGGCTTTTTTTCAGCTCCTCTGATTTTCCTTCTGGTTTTCTCCCTCCTTCCTATTGTAGAGTTTTCAGTCAGTCGACTACCTGTAGCTCTGGGCAATGTCCACTCTACATTTTAGTTGTATTCCATTGAAATTGTTGTGAGCTGCTGCGGCTAGGTGTATACCCGAGCAGCCATCTTGGATCCTCCTCCAGTATTTCTTTTTCGCAAGTTAGATTCTTATTGAACTTCTTACAACAAGATAACTCCAGATGTATCAAAGTTTTAAACATAAAACATTATTAAACTAATGGGAAAATTTGAGCTATAACAAAATTGTGTTTGAGTGGATACACTCTAGAAACAGCCAAAATATTCATCAAAGCAAAAGAGATAAGCCCATATGGTATATTCTTACACGAGAATAATATATAACAATAAAAATAAATTAAGTATAGCTATACACATCAATACGTTTGAGTCTCAGAAACATAATGATGAGTTAAATAAACAAGGCATTAAATAATATGCTAAAATCATGGAGTCTGGTTCACTTTATATAGAATTACAAATGAGCAAAATAAACTATTTTTTTAGGAAAGTATACAAATGTGGTAAAATTACACAGGGACAAAAGGAAATGATTATTATCAAAATCAGGATGGTGATTACCTCTGAGTTAATGATGGTACAGTGAACAGAGAAGGACCCATGGGAGGCTTTCTGGGTAGTGAATGTTCTATTTCTTTCTTTCTTTTCATTTTTTAAAATTGATTAAGGTATTATTACATGTGTCCATATCTCCACATTGCCTCCCTCCAACCCCATCCTCCAATTCCATCCAGGTTGCTGCAAATGGTAAGAATTCCTTCTTTTTTATGGCAGCATAGTATTCCATCGTGTAGATGTATACCATTTAAAAAATAGGTTTGATGTGATGATCTGCTTGAAGCCCTTTCTTGTTGATATATGTATTTTTAACAAGGGATCCTGACCTTTCTCCCCTGTGCCCCAGGACATTTGTTTACCCCTTCCTCATGAGAGGGAGGCCTTTTCCAGTCGCGGTGCTCTTCAAAGGCTTTGTCTTCTGTACGGGAAACGGACTCCTGCAAGGCTACTACCTGACTTACTGCGCTGAATACCCTGCCGAGTGGTACACAGACATACGGTTTATCCTGGGTAAGCACATCTGACCACTTTTCACCCAACTCTGCTCCCCTCCATCTAACTCACCATCACCTCTGCCCATCCTATCAGAGTAACCCCTCAATGATTCTATTCTCCCCTCCTCTCACCCTCACCCTCATCTTTTCTCTCTACGGCTACCTGAGAGAGCTTTGAAAAACATCAAGTCATTCATCCCTTATCTCAGAACTCTCCAATGGCTTCAGGATAAGATGTACATTCCTTACCACAGCCTATGAGACCCACCTTTCTTTGATTCAGCCCCATTTCCCAACCTCATTTCCAGTCTCCATGCACCTCACTGCTGTGCTGTGGCCTCAGTGGCCTTCCTGCTGAGCCTGAGATGGTCACGCTTGAGCTGCTTCAGAGCTTTTCTGAGCAGACCACTCGCTCTGCCTGAAATACTCTGACCCTATATGTTCCCAAAGCTTGGTCCCTCACTTTATTTGGGTCTTTATCAATCTATGCCTTCTCTAATAGACTTTCCCTGTCCAGCTATCTATAAAGTTGTAGAAAATGCTAATTATTGAATTTGTTTCATTATCTGCAAGAGGAACTAAAGGCCAGGAAGGTTCAACTGTTTATGTGTTTTTACTAGAGGCCTGGTGCATGAAATTTGTGCACTGGGGGATGGGGGTCCCTCAGCCTGGACTGCCCCCTCTTACAGTCCAGGAACCCTCAGGGGTGGGAGGCGACCCAGCAATCAGGGGAAGGTGACACCCCCATCACACCTCTGCTGCAAGCCTCGGCTGGGCCTGGTTACCTGAGCTTCGGGTGGCCCTGGGTGGCTATGCAGCCACCATCAGAGACTTGACTGCACCTCGGGCTGGCCCTGGGTGGCTGGGGGCTGAGGGGATTGGGGGACTCTTGAGGCAGGTGTGCGGAGCTGAGGGGACTGAGGGATCTGGGCACCATCATCTTGTGGCTGTGGGCACCACCATCTTTGAGGATGTGACAGTCAATTAGCATATTCCTTCCTTATTGGCTGTGGGCACTGCCATATTTGTGAGGGCATGATGGTCAATTAGCATATTCCCTCTTTTTAGGTAGGATGGCTCAGATAAAAAAATCTAGGGATTGCCCTCAATTCCTCTCTTTACATCATTTATCACATTCTAGCCATCAGCTTAGTACTGCTGCCTGTAGATCTAAAATGTGACAGTGGTGCTTACTTCAACCTGGTCCAAGCCACAGTGACCTTCAAACTAAACTGGCCTACAGTAACCCCTTGTCCACACAGCGGCAGGAGTGAACATTTGAGAGTACAAACAACCAGAGGATCAGTTGTATGAATGCTGAAACATGTGTACAATGGAGTATGCTAGAACCACAAAAACAAAGGAAGACAAACAGAAGCAAAAAAGATTTCTGTGTGCTTGTGTGGCTACAACTCTGTCCCTTTTTTGGTGGTGGTGGTGGTGGTGGGGGGCATATCTTAGTACTATTCTTAGAATTCGAAATTAAATGCCCTTTCCTTCATTTTCAGAAAAAGACTTGGCTTGTGCAAAAAACATCAAAATTGGGATACATTTTTCACTTCCCTCTCTCTTCTTTACCTAGGTGTCTTCTTATTTATTTTGGGAATGGGAATCAACATTCATAGTGACTATGTATTGCGCCAGCTCAGGAAGCCCGGAGAAGTCATCTATCAGATTCCGCAAGGTACTGCCTCCCTGCCCTCCAGGTTCCCACTCCTCCTAGGGAGCCTGTCCAGGGAATTATGCGGTAACAAATAGAGAGGGTACACGGACAATCCGGGGACTTCTTCCCCCATCCCACCTCACCCCACAACACGTGCATTTCTGATCTGAACCCTGAAGTGCCAGAAAGTTGCAAGAGTCCTTCAGAGAAACAGAACCAATACGCTATGGGTATAAATATAAATATATAATGTTTATTTTAAGGAATTGGCTTATGTGATTATGGAGGTTGAGAGGGCCCAGAGTCTGCCCTCTGTAAGCTGGAGGCCCAGGAGAGCAGGAGGTATATGTTCTAGCCAGAGTGCAGGGGAGGACAGACCTCCCAGCTCAGCTGGTCAGGCAGCATGATTCTCCCTGCTTGACCTTTTTTGTTCCATTCCGGCCCTCAGTGGATTGGATGGGGTCCACCCCCCATGGGGAAGGCAATCTGCTTACTCAGTCTATTAATTCACATATTAGTATCATCCAGAAACACCTTCCGGGGCACACCCAGCATGTTTTACCAAATGTCTGGGCACTCCATGGCCCATTCAAGTTGACACAAAATCATGTGTATACAGAGTGTTGACACTTCCTAGGCAGCAAATAGAGCTGAATTATGCATGACGAGCAGATCTGTCCTCTTCAATGAAGTCTCATTAGATTTATCTAATGGGTAGTCAGGGGTAGCACTTGCATGTTTCCTGCCATTTGTATACTCTCAATCATACATATTTAATTAAAAATTAGGATGAGATGTGTTATAAGTGTATTTTCAGAGATAAATTCCAGTTGCTCCTGAGAAACCATGGTGTAAGCTGACAAATATAAGCAGGTGGGAGTGAATCAGTTCTGTAATCCTTCAATATTTGTAGGGAGGTATTTGTATGGAATAGTGGCTCCCATCATTTAAAAAAAAATTTATATATATTTTTGTTGATTTCTGAGAGGGAAAGGGAGAGGGAGATAGAAACATCAATGATGAGAGAGAACCATTGATCGGCTGCCTCCTGCATACCACGCACTGTGGATGGAGCCTGCAACCCGGGCATGTGCCCTTGACTGGAATTGAACCTGGGACCCTTCAGTCTGCAGACCAATGCTCTATCCACTGAGCCAAGCCAGCTAGGGCCCATCATTTTTTAAATGTAAAATGCTTACATTAAACCTTTTCCTGACTTATGACATAATTATTAATAATGAATAATTATTTAGGATTAATATTCATTGATTAAGAAAATAATGACAATGCTACTATGAATTCAATAGCACACTTATTTTATTTTATTTTATTTTTTATTTATTTATTTATTTTTAAAAATTTTTAAAAAAATATATTTTATTGATTTTTTACAGAGAGGAAGGGAGAGAGATAGAGAGCTAGAAACGTTGATGCGAGAGAAACATTGACCAGCTGCCTCTTGCACACCCCCTACTGGGGATGTGCCCGCAACCAATGTACATGCCCTCGACCGGAATCGAACCTGGGACCTTTCAGTCTGCAGACCGACGCTCTACCACTGAGCCAAACCGGCTTTGGCTTCAATAGCACATTTAAATGAATATGTGTTGCTGACATCCTAACAGAGTCTACATCAAACAAAAATAATAGGTTGAGATGTACTATTTACTATCACAGACAATTTATGGCCTCTTTGCAATAGACCCATGATTCCTCCCAGGACCTGGGGAGTCACAGGCCGGAAACCGCTGACGCAGTGTCGGCCTCAGGAAGGCAACTTGAAGGGCTTTCAATTTTTAAAGCTTCACTTAGTAAGTAGACGAAGAAGAGCAGAGAAAGCCCTTAAAAGCTAGACTGCCAAGGGTAGTTTCCAACTATTGAATTACACTAGGGAATGATTAAAAAGCGAATGTTCTTTATGCAACTATGGAAAGAAAATACTTGTTTTAGGTGACACTTTGCCAGTTTAATGTGGGGCAGTAATTTCGGGTACAGATTCATTTACTATGACTAGAAAGTGGCGATTTCTAGTATAGCTCTGGCGTTAGAATACATCCATGGTTGAATGAAAAAAAAATAAACCTTAAAAAAAAATCAGTTGCATCAGACCTCACTGGCCTCCAGGAGGTCAGGGACCTCCTACTCCCTCCTGTAAACTTGAACACAATGTACTGCTCTGAGAGGGCAAGGGCCAAAGGGGAACTGAATGACTCCTCACATCATATTACTGCTTCCACCGGGTCCGTTGTTATCCCCTGTGACTGGGAATGTGAAGTATGCTGGCCTGAAGTGGGGTGTGCTGGGAAGGAGGGAGAAGGTGGCCTAGAATCACTACTTAATAGATTGAAACAAAACCTAGACCTCCTGTCCCTCATCCTTGTCCTGTGGGGAGCCAGGGTCCCCCCTGTTGTTAGAGATCTGGATGGAGCCCGCCAAGCAGCTGGGCCACTCCTCGCGGTTACAGGATGTTCTGAGGACAGCAGGCTGCCCTGGCTTTGTTTTCCTTTCTCCCCGAGTGGATTCCGGGGAGATGACTGGGACTAGAGTTCCCAGGCCCAAGTTTCATCTAGGCACCCTTAAGCATTTTCATGTCACTGTGGTCCAGCTCTGATGGTTGGCTTTTCGATTCTTCTGCCCGCAGGGGGCTTGTTCACATACGTTTCTGGAGCCAATTTCCTCGGTGAGATCATCGAATGGATCGGCTATGCCCTGGCCACCTGGTCCCTCCCAGCACTTGCCTTTGCATTTTTCTCACTTTGTTTCCTGGGCCTGCGAGCTTTTCACCACCATAGGTAAACTTGTCAACGCACAGTGCGGTCCTCACACAGCTTTCCACTCCTAATGGGCGTTTAGCACAGAATCCTGGAGACGCCAGGATCATGTCCCCGGATCTCTGTAATGCCAGGCCTTATTTGGGCACTCTCCTTCTTCCCCTATCCCCACCCTCCATACACCACAGCTAAGCCCATCGCTGGCTTCCTGGGAAGGTGGGTAAGCGATTACTCGTGTGGTGCCATTTCAGGACTGTTCTACCTATGGGAAATTCCAGCAAATGGCTGCGGTCTGCAACCTCCCCTCTGTAGGTCTGGCCCAAAGCTTTCCGAACTCCCACCTCCCTCCCAACCCTTGCACGTAGGGTGGGATGGGGAGAGTTAAAAGTGTCACTGGCAGGGAAAGGGTAACATGCGAAGATGTTATCAGGCTTTAAATGCAAATTTCAGATTCTTTCTCTAAAAATGGCTTTTGTTCTTGGAGGAAAGAGAAAACCTGGAGAAAGCCTGTGACCTGTGTGTGTGTGTGTGTGTGTGTGTGTGTGTGTGTGAGAGAGAGAGAGAGAGAGAGAGAGAGAGAGAGAGAGAGAGAGAGAGAGAGAGAGAGAGAATTCAGAAGGAACTGGAAACAGACCTGGAACCAGGACCCTGCCTAGACGTTTTAGTCCAGCTACTTAATTTCATAGTCTTGAAGGCTATGCTAAGAACGTCCTTTTCCTCAGAGTGGAATTTATGCAGAGACCTGTCAGAAATGGATGAAACAAGAGCTCTCCTCAAAACCTACTCATGCCACCTCCTAGACTTGGGGAGCGGGTGGAGGGCAGCAGAGGCTCTCCAGATGGTAAGAGTGTCAGTGTAACCATTCTCCCCCTCTCCAGGCAGGGTCTGTTGCCCACCTGAGGCCAAGGGGATGTGGGGAGGAGAGGGTGTCAGCCAGTAGTCGGAGGGGCCCTGAGAAGCATGGACTGAGTTGGGCTTGGTCAGGGGAAGGACAGCAGTTATATCCGAGGGCTCCAGTTATTGCAGCAACAAAATCTGAATTGAGCCCTTATGCTTTTATGCAAGTGTCCCCAAAGGGAGGGCAAGAGGCGTCCTTCTTGCAGGGCTAACTGGGCTCTGTGTGAGGCCGCTCACCACACCTCTCCAGTCATAGCTCCAACATCCAGCCACCTCTGGGAGCGTGTTGTTACTATCTTCCCCTCAGTTCAAATTAAGGCCCTTTAACAGAGTGTTCCATGGTTATAACCTGAGCACTACCAGCTTGAATAGGACAGGTCACTTAAGGGTAAAGTCTTTTTACAAGATGCATCGGTCTCCTAGGGCTGCCAAAGCAGATGACCACAAGCTTTAGTCTCTCAGAATTTATTCTTGTTGTTAACAGTGGCAAATACGTTCTTCCATTCAGTGGGCTATTGTTTCATTTTGTTGATAGTTTCCTCTGCTGTACAAAAACTTTTTGATTTGATGTTGTTTCATTTGTTTATTTTTTCTTTTGTTCCCATTGCCTGGGGAGGTATGTCAGAAAAAAATGTTACTAAGAGAAATGTCTGAGATTTTACTGCCTAATTTTTTCCTACAAGTTTCATGGTTTTGAGTCTTACATTTAAATCTTTATTCTAAGTTTATTCTTTTATATGGTATAAGAAAGTGGTCTAGTTTTATTTTTTTGCATGTATCTGTCCAATTTTCCCAACACCGTTTATTGAATTAGACTATCTTTACCCCATTGTATATTCTTGCCTCCTTTATCAAATATTAATTGGCCAAATAAGCATGGGTTTATTTCTGGGCTCTCTATTCCATTGATCTATATGTCTGTTTTTATGTCAGTACCATGCTGCTTTGATTACTATGGCCTTGTAGTATAGTTTGATATCAGGGAGGCGTGATACCTCCAACTTTGGAGGTAAAAGACCTGTAATCGAAAAATTATAAGACACTGAAGAAAGAAACAGAAGATACAAGTAAATGAAACCATATACCATACTCATGGATAGGAAGAATTATTTCTCAGCACATGAAGCTTCAGCATTGATAAGAATAGGATGCAGGAGGGAGAAGATGGACCAGTGGCTATCGGGAAGAGTTGGGCCCTGAATGAATGTAGGTTGATTTATAAGAAAGATTTCAGATACAGCAAATCTCAACCACTGACCACTGCTTGATTATATTTTTAATTATATTTGTTTCTTGTCTTTTAGGTTCTACCTCAAGATCTTTGAGAACTACCCCAAATTTCGGAAAGCCCTCATTCCATTTATCTTTTAAAGAAACCAAATTAAAAAAGGAACAAAACTCCCACATTGTTGTTGAAAATCACCATGCTGCTTAACCCATAACCTTTAAGTTTCACATGTCTATGATGTAATAGTATAATGTAATAATAGGCCTTTTGTGCTCGTTCAGCTGGCGTGGAGTGTCTGCGTGATAGCCTCTCCCAGGGCTCTCGATTCTGATATCCTGTTAAAGCTTCAACCATGCCCTTTGCTGTTCCTTCTAGAAAGTGCAAGGCTCCCCTATGTGTGTTTCTTTGTGTGGTCCAAGTTCATGTGGCTTTATATCCCTTCTCCATCAATGTAAGAAAGCTCTGTAGTCAAGAAAGTTTTGGGTTGAGAGCAGTATTTATAGGCTTAATTAAAGATGCTTATTCTACACCCATATGAACGAGAGATTTAAATTCTGAAGCTGCACGGCCCCTGAGCAAACCCGCCAAGTGAAAACTCAGTCCCATCTTCCTTTTCCTTCGGTAATTAGGAAAGATACGAGATGATTAGGCAGCCTTTTAACAGAGGAGCCCTCTCTTCCCATTGCTGCAAATGCAACCAACCCTTGACCCCATTTCAAATGTGTGCAATGTCTTAGTGCCTCTGCCTTCCTGAGGATTTCATTCTCTCTGTTAGAGATCTCAGAGCCTAACGCAGAGAAATGGAGTGGGTTTTCCTGATGGTTTCAATGATCACAAAGAAAAAGACATGGCAGGAGATGGCACCTGAGAGCGTGCAGAAGAGTGTTAGAGTGGCTGCTGCAAACCCTCCTATCCTTGGAAACTGGTGGAAATATCCAAATAATGAAGTTTGGAGACAACTTAGGACAGGTGCTGCTTGCCTCAATGAGGTGTCCACAGTGACAGTGAAGCAAATTTGAAGAACCCAGCAACTCTCATCTTCTGGGTTTCTTCCCCACAGCTCTGGGACCTGATCTAGAAGGTGCATCTTGAACATCAGCCCTCAAAGGAGCCCAGAACAGAAGCTGAGAGCTGCAACCAGGAGGAATCGGGGCAGAAAGCTGGTGTTTTTTTTTTTTCCTTTTTTCTTTTTTTTTTTTTTTGAGGGGGGGTGGTTCAGATAGTAATTTACAAGTATCTTGATTTTCTTTTTTTTTACATTCTGTGTTTCCAAAATTTAAAAATGAGGAGGTTTTTGCATTCTAGTTTCTGTTCCTCCTCCTCCTCCTCCTCCTCCTCCTCCTCCTCCTCCTCCTCCTCCTCCTTCTTCTTCTTCTTCCTCCCCATCCTCCTCCTCCTCCTCCTCCTCCTCCTCCTCCTCCTCCTCCTCCTCCTCCTCCTCCTCCTCCTTCTCTTCCACCTTCTCCTCCTCCTCTTCTTCTTCTTTGGTGTTGGGAGGGTGGGAGGTTAATTCTCACCAGAGGATATTTTTCCATTAATTTTTAGAGAGTGGAAGGGAAGGGGAGAGGCAGAGAGACAGAGAAACATCGATGTGAGAGAGACACATTAATTGATTGCCTACAACCAAGGTACATGCCCTTGACCAGAATTGAACCCAAGACCCTTCAGTTCGCAGGCTGACGGTCTAGCCATTGACCATACCGGCTAGAGCCATTCTAATTTCTTAAAAAAGTTGGAGGACCTGAGCTCATGGAGCCTGCTAAGAATAGGGTCTCATCAGCTCGTTCTCGTTGGAACTGGCAACCTGTGTGGAGGGTCACCCAAGCCTGGGTGCTGAGACGATGGACTGTGGGCAGAAGGGCTGAAAACCTGTAATGAGAATGTATGAAGATACTTGTGTCCTCTGACCTAGGTCTGGAGCAAGCATTGCTAAAATGGAGCAAGCTCTTTTGAGAAATGAACACCAGTGTTACCAGCCGTGGTGCTATGCACAGACATTCACATAAGACTCTTGGATGATCTGAGGATTACTGAAAAATACAAATTGTAATCATGTAAATAAGTGTTTTTGCTGTTCATTAAATACCTCCTGAATCATGGATGTTAAGTAACTTTGAATTAAAAGACCCCTGGAAGGGGCGCACTTTAGGGGGGCATAAATGGTGATGGAAGAAGACTTGGGGTAGTGAACACACAATACAATATACAGATGATGTGTAGAATTGTACAGCTGAAACATATATAATTTTTTTACCCAATGTCACCCCAATAAATTCAATAATAAAAAAAGACCCCTGGACTCATGGAGATTTTTATAAGATATCGAGCTGTGGTTTTTGCCCCCTCTTTTTTTCATCGTTTTAGTGTCACTTCTTTTGTCTTTGCTTTGCCAACTTGAAATTAAGGGCTTTGAGCTGAAACCAAAATGAGGAATGACTTGCAGAACTTCTCAACCACAGTTCAGAACTCCAAGGAGGTGAGGTAAAGGTGCAGGGAATTGTGCTACGGTAGATGCCACCCTAGAGTTCAGGAGTACACAGGGGCGGGGGAGACACTCCTTGAAATGATCCTTAAAGTGTAGTTGGGCTCTGTGAAACAAGACTTCCAGTTCTCTCCATGACACTGAAAACTGACATCTGTTACAACTAGAGAAAGCTCCACGCCACTCTGCAATGTAGCAGTGTTCAATAAGTGGTGGTATTATTTGCCCAGTACTTGTAACCTCAAGGTAAAACTGTGACTTAGCAATTATATACATTTTTGCCACTAAAGGTTCTTTCAAGAATGTTATTTTGGCCAACTCTGATTTGATAAGGTAACTTACATATTTGGAAAAAAAAAAAAAGCCTATTGTCATTGTCGAGTTAATATTATCACGAGCCTTTAAATTTAAATATAACGTAGCCTGGCCAGTGTGGCTCAGTTGGTTGAGCATTGACCCATGCACCAAAAAGTCACTGGTTTGGTTCCTGGTCAGGGCCCATGCTGGGGTTGCAGACTTGATCCCCGGTAGGGGGCGTGCAGGAAGCAGCCAATGGATGTTTCTTTTTCATTGATGTTTCTATCTTTGTCTCCCTTTTCCCTCTCTCTCTAAAAATCAATAACATATTTTAAAAGTTTATTAAAAGTTTTAAACATAATGTGAAATGAACTCTGTGTAATCTTAAATCTTCCCTTGATAACTAAGGTATTCTTATTGCTCTATAACCATTGTTTTCAATGCTTAGGGTTAGAATATGTTCATAGATTGAATACAATAAAGTCTGAATGTGTGCTCATCCCTAAATATATTTTCTATTTCTTCTAAAAATAGAGTGCAAACAAATATGGTTAATTTAAGTTTCTAGGGAGTAGTTTTCGGTTAGAATAATACAAGTGTCTAATTATTAACCAACAAGATACTTTGACTGCCCTTGCTGAAACTTTCATGGTCAGAATGGTTTCCTGTTGACCTTGCAGGTAGGAGATGTTGGGGAGTTTTGTTTGTTTTTTCGGAACTGAAACATCTGAAGCACACTTTAGACATCAGTTAGTCCCACCCCTTCATATGTTAGCTGGAGACACTGAGAGCCATGGTGTTAGGATGCCTCCAAGGTTCTATGGCTGGTCAGAGTAGCCACCGTATCACATACTTTTAAGGATCAGAAATCTTTTTTAATTCTTAAGGAGAAAAACAACCAGAGCTGAAAGGCTATACCATATTTTATTGTATTTATTTTATTTTATTTTTTTAAATAGATTTTATTGATTCTTTTACAGAGAGGAGGGAGAGGGATAGAGAGTCAGAAACATTGATGAGAGAGAAACATCCATTAGCTGCCTTCTGCACAGCTCCTACTGGTACCAAGGTACATGCCCTTGACCAGAATAAAGTCTGGGATCCTTCAGTATGCAGGCTGATGCTCTATCCACTGAGCCAAACCAGTTAGGGCTATACCATATTTTAGATACCCACCAATTGTCATGCCCACTGAGTATAACCCAGTTCCCTCACTCTATGGGGAGGACCAGGCTGATGCCCTTATCATGAACGTATCTGATAAAATGAAGGCTTAGTAGAGATCTTAGTGGAGTAGAAATGACATTCATATTTAGCTTGGAAATGGTTTTAAGTCACAAACTCCCGTTATTCTCAATACAATAAGTAACATTAGCTCCACTGAATTCTGGAGAAAAGACCTCTAATGAGAAATTTGCAATTCAACAGTGAGTTAGGTGGTTTAAACCCTTTTAGGAACAAATAGGTAAACCCATGATTTCACCACCCTGTAGTTGTTCAAAAGCCATCCTGACTTCTTGTGGTAACCTCATGGCCATCACACCAAAAAACAAGGGGGAAAGCTCTTGACACATGAAGGAATGGATTCATGAAGAGAAGGGATTAAGTCAAGAGAAAAAACTCACAGACACAGACAACCAGAGGGAAATAGGGGTGGGGGTAGATAAGGATAAAACCGGGGGCAGGGGAGGAGATAAATGGTGATGGAAAGAGACTTGACTTGGGGTGTTAAACACACAATACAATGTACAGGTGGCGTATTATAGAATTGTACACTTAAAACCTATATAATTTTATTAACCAATGTCGCCCCAATAAATACAATTAGAAAAAGAGTCATTTCCTTTCTTGCCTGGACTTTGAGTTCTCTAACAGGCTGGGAAGTAAGCAGGATAACGCTAAATGAAAAGTGAAATCTTCTAGAGAAGGCTGTTGATTGTTTTATAGCCTCCGCTACATCCCATGATAAAAGGAGAGGCATGGTGCCAGGCAGTAATGTGGGTGCTTGGACGATTTTGAGTGCATTTAATACCCAAGAAAGAGATTTTCTCATTCTTTCTCTAAGTCCACTGAGCTGTGATCTTGACTTATATATTATTTGCATTGTTCCTTATTCCTCCCCACCAACCATAGCTTGGGACTTGGATGAATGAAATATGTACTAAGTGGGGAAGGTGAACATATGTACTAAGCGGTGTTATTTCCTTTTGTCCCAACCTTCTTCAGTTCGGGGATTGGCTTTACTCAGTGTGGTCAGAGTGTAGGTGAAGGATATCCAATACCCTCTCCCACCTGGCAGGCTGGCTGGGAGGAGGAGGAGAACAGAGGGAGATGGTACCTTGGAAGAAGGTGGGTACTTATGTGGGAGAGGTGGGGGTGGGATGGGGAGGGTTAACAGTGGGTGAAGCAGGTGGCTTTGGGAGAAAGGGGCCCTCTCTGACACAGTGCCCTTCTTCCATTTCCCATGTGCCCAGCCTTTAAGTCTGATCCCTTCCCTATCATCCAAAGGACAGGAACCCCTGAGAGAGAGAGAGAGAGAGAGAGAGAGAGAGAGAGAGAGAGAGAGAGAGAGAGAGAGAGAGAGAATGAGCTCTTCTTCGAGCTCCTTTTTCATAAGAAGCTGAGGTTCTTTAAACAGCAGCCAGATGACTGTGCCTCACAATATATAACTTAATCATATTTATGTCCTCTCACCTCATAAATGTGGGTTTACGTCTCTGCCACTGTGACACAGGTGAGGAGGAGTTGAAGGAATTGTTGAGAAGCATATGCAGTGTCCACGTTTGGTGCAGCCAACGAGGAGATGAGAGCATCTAGGACAGCAGCCAGCATGTCCCTTTTCACGGTCTCTGTTTTCCTTTACTCCAGAGGCCCCCCAAAAAGGACCTTCCTTAGAGAGATGCATTTTCCCCTTAGCACGGACTAGAAAGTGAGTAAGATCAATTACATTTCATTAATTAAATCATTAATGCATTAACACATTAATTCATTTCCAGTTCTATGTGTCTATCTGCTTTTGGCTGGGTTAAAGCACCAAATGACCTGAAATAATAAACATCTCTTGGCAGGGATTAGTTTATCTGGTGGACCCCTTGTGGCAAGACAGAGAGCTGGGTGGAGAAATAAAAGCAGAGGTGAGAGACTGAGCAGTGCTTGGAGTGCCCTCTGGTGGCAACCGCCTGGATGTGTAGAAAGGATTTTGGGAAACGGGATTGAAGTGAGAACTCTGGGCACCCCAGGAACTGGGGAGAGAGGCTAAAAAGAAAATAAAAAGTAAACTTCAAGGGAGAAAGGTTTGATTAACCATAAGGAAGACAAAACAGAGTGTTGAAGAAGAGGCTGCAAGATGACTTGCTGGAGAAGGTCAGATTGAATGTCTACATAGCATTAGAAAGAAATTAAGAGAAGAAATAGTCTTATATCTCCAGCTGCAAATTTACTCTTAGTTTTCTGTGTTATCATTACCTTCAGTCCAAAGAGCTCACTGTAACATTTCTTGCAGTGCAAGTGTGGTGGCAATGAATCCCTGCAGTTTCCATTATTTGAAAATATCTTTGCCTTCACTCTTGAAAGATATTTTTTGCAAGATAAAAATTCTTCATTAATGGGTTTGTGGTTTTTTGTGTGTCAGTGCTTTAAAGATGTTTCACTGTATGCCTTCCTCCTTAGTTTCTGAGGAGAAACTGTGATCAAATAGTTGTTAAATGTGATGTCATTTTCTCAGCAATTATGATTTTTATAATTTTCTCTTTGTCTTTGTCTTTGAACTGTTTGAGCATAATGTTCCTAGGAATAGTTTTCTTCAAATTTACTTGGTTTAGGGTTTATGGAACTACAGAATCTTTAAGTTTAAGTCATTAATGACATTTTGGAAGCTTGGGGCTACTATTTCTTCAAATACTTTTCAGCGTTCTTTTCTTTCCTTCCTCTCTTTAAAAAAAATATATTTCATTGATTTTTTACAGAGAAGAAGAGAGAGGGATAAAGAGTTAGAAACATTGACGAGAGAGAAACATCGATCAGCTGCCTCTTGCACACCCCCTACTGGGAATGTGCCTGCAACCAAGGTACATGCCCTTGACCGGAATCGAACCTGGGACCTTTCAGTCTACAGGCCGATGCTCTATCCACTGAGCCAAACCAGTTTCGGCTACACACATGTAAGGCCTTTTGAAATGGTTTATATATCCACAAGGTTCTGGTCATTTTTTCCTGTTCTGTACTTTTAATTGATTCATCTTCAAGTTACAGCCTTCAGAGGAAAGCCACAAAACATGGAAACTCATTGTGTTCCCTTGTGTTCCTTGATGCACATTTCAGCTGTCTTACAAAAGTTTCCTACTTTTGTTTTGTCTGTAGTGTCTCAGATATTATAACTCTTATTTGAGCAAAATTGGTTTTTTTATATGTTCATTTCCCAACACAATAATCAGAAACTAAGGGCATTATTTTACCTTGAAGTCAGCACAGATTTTAATTAATCCTTTAACAGTTTATACAATCATATTCATATGATGCATTAATGAACGTAATGACTTGAAGTCTGTAAAAAGAATTAAAGAAAGGTTAAAAACTGTTCATTATATTATGCATATTAATGAAGAAAACTCATACATTTACAACATTTTTCATTGATTTGCTCTTGTTAATTAGTAAGATCTTGCTGACTGCCAATGCCTTGGTTTCTTTACCAGTAAAAATAAATTAAACTATATTAGCCTGAGTTGAAAGATATTCTACAGTGATATGAGATGTTGCTTACCAAAAGGTTGTGTGGTTAAATACCGTGTTTCCCTGAAAATAAGACATCCTCCGAAAATAAGACCTAGCGCGTGGAAAGATAAGACATCACCTGAAAATAAGACCTAGCGCAACTTTGGGAGAAAAAATTAATATAAGACACTGTCTTATTTTTGGGGAAATGGTACATTTGGGATCTGTAGGATTAAACCGAGTTGAAGGGTCTTTTTCTTTAATATGCTAATATATGTTATAAATTTCCAAAATGAAGACAAAATCAATATTACTTTATTATTGTTTTTGTCTCAGACTTCAGTATGGTTCATGATGTCACAATAACTGATTCTGTATTTGAAACCTTGATATTTAGTTCATCATAGTTTTTTCTTTTTTTTTTTTTTTACATTAATTTGTCTTTTAAATGCTGCACTAGAATATTATGTATCTTGATTACTTACTGAGGTTTTTGGTGTCTCCTTAAATTTTGCAAGAACCTCACTGCCTCATTTGTCACATTCCAATCCCCTGAAATGATAGATTTACTAATAAGCCTCTGTAATTCCTAAAGCATGAAATTAAACAAACTCATCAACTTACAAGTATAGGCTTAGCCCTTATCTATATGAACCCCCATTGCTGCTCTTTCTCAACTTCCATCGTGTCACATGAATATTCTGCACTCAATACCCCCTCTAAGCTTTGCTCCTCTTCCATTAAAACCAGGACTGGCTCCCCCACCCATGTCTTCTTTACAGCGAATCCAAACTCTTCTTCAGCATCTTGCTCAAGTCTCACTCCCTTCTTACACACTCCCTTGAGGTCTGGAGGGAGGCCAGACCCGCTCTCTTTGCTGCTTTGTTGTTCAAGCAATTCCCAGCGGTCCCATACAGTGTGGTCCTGAATTATGTGCTCCCTAAAATGGTTTCTTCATAATTTTATGGGATTATGTCTTGTCCCCTCTGTGGTCCAGAGCCCTGTCTCACACTTTTATATCTTTTCTTTTTTTTATTGTTTTCAGAGAGGAAGGGAAAGGGACATAGAAACATCAATGATGAGAGAGAATTATTGACCAGCTGCCTCCTGCATGCCCCCTATGGGGATCCAGCTGCAACCCAAGCTGGGCATGTGTCCTGACCGGGAATTGAACTGTGACCTCCTGGTCATAGGACAACACTCAGTCACTGAACCACACCAGATGATTCTGTGTCTTTTTATCACAGTGTTGTGTGAAGTCACGCAAGGCTCTGTAACTGCAGTTGATTTGATAGATTGCTTCACAATTCCCTCAACTCACTTCTGTTCAACTCCTGTTCCTTTGATTCTTTGCTCTGCATTTTTTTTCTTTATTCACAAATCCACAAGGATCCATAATCTCAGGTTCCCTTGGTTTCAGACTAAACCTATACTCATCAGCTTTGAACTCAACTTTAAGTTCTAGGTGTCAACACAAGAGAAAGTTTGGAAGGAGTTCGCCCTAAGGTTATGCAAGTTCATGAATGCTGTCCTGCAAACACTCCCCAGCTTATCATGCGTTGATCTAATGCCAATGGTAATTTGGATCCCAATATGCCTCTCGTAGGTGTAAATAGTAGAACCTTTTCTACTGGGAGATGTAGGTATCTGACCAAGGATATAGCTAATGAAATAGTGGGTAGTATGGCATGTGTTCTTGCTACACGTGTCTCTATCCTATGTATCCATTGTTTCATCTCCTTCACTGAGAACCTAAAACCATGCGGGGCCTCCTGCCCTTCATACTTATCCTTATGAGTAACTTGCTGCCTTATCTGCTTAGAATGTTATAACCAAGAAGGAATAATGATTAAACATCTTTGTAGCTTTCTGAAGGTGTTCTCTAGTAAACAGACATCAGAAGTTTAGCTGGAGTGCAAAGGGCTCTGGAACCAAGAGATCTAAAAAAGAGAAATATTCTCAGGCTTTTTCTGTTATGTTGGTCTTTCGTACTAGAAACAGCCCATATTTTGTGCAAAGAAAATCATCATCAGTAGGACAGCTCATTGATTCTCTGAATCTTTCTTTTGAAAATCCATTTTATTATGAGTGCCTTGACCTGCTGCAGCCTGGAATGAAGGAGAAAAGTCTAATGCTGGTCTGATAGCTTATGGATCCATTCGAATGGGCAAGAGGCTGCCGAAGCTGATGTCTCCTGGGACGAGCAAGAGAAGAGAGCACTTGAGGAAGGTTGGGCTGTTATTTGATGCTTGTCAAACTGTTTCTGTCCTCAGGGTGCCTGTATTGTAAAAGTGAACATGGGTCTGGGGAATGAGGATTCCTATGTCAGCTGTGTGTTCAACTGAGCTGACCTTTTGCAAGTTCCCAGGGTCCCACGAGATTAGTCACTATGGCCAGCCCAAGCTCCCCTGGGAGCTACTCAGAGAAAAACCTCCAGGCAGAAAACACGGCATTATTGTGGTTCTTCCTTTAAATACTTGGTGAGCTGGCTGGCCAGTCGGCTTCAACGGGGCTAATGTTGCCATCAAAAGCAGGTAAAGGGGCCATTTGATCCCATTTCTCTGGGCCACTCCCTGTTCTCAGATTCCCAGGTGAGGAGAGGTGAAGAGAGGTACAATCAAGGAAAAGATCATCAATGACTAAAGGGAGAAGGACTTTTCCTGCTAAGTGTAGCTCAGCGGTCACCTACGTGAGTATGTGTGACTCTCACCTGGTGTCCAAAGCTTCTCAGCTGGTTAGGGGACAGGGTAGGGGGTTTCCAAACAAGGGGAAATGCCAGAATGATCTCATAAGCCATCCAAAAACAATTCACAGACAATCAGTACTGAAGCCCAAGGGAGAGAGATGGGAATAGAGGGCAGGCATCCTAGGCTGCTGAACACGTGACTGACCCGATGCACCTGCTAACAGATCCACACACAAGATAGCTGTATGTACTGGACCATCCAGGTCTTGTGTGCATCAGTGATGTGCTGTATTTTAAATGAACAGTGCTTCGTGGTATGAATGTATCACAGCTTATTCATCTCTTTTCACTTAGTGATGGACTTTTGGGTTGTTTTCATTTCTGACTGTTGTGAAGAAAGTGGCTATGGATATTTTTGGAAAATGCTTTCTGTGGACACACGTCAGCATTTCTCTTGGGTGTATACATAGCAGTAGAACTTGTAGGTAATAAGATTGCTATATGTTTATTAGAAACTGCCAAAGAGGTGTCCAAAGTGAAGGTACTGCTTTACCCTCATATTACCATGGATGAGAGTTTTAATTGCTCCACATCCTCACAACATTTGTGTTGTCAGTCTTTTTAAGATCAACAGTTCAGATGGCTTAGAAGTGGCATCTTATAGTATTTTTGAACAATAAGCTTATGAAGTTAGAATTTATGGACAATAAAATATACATGTTTTAACTACAGTTTGATGACTTATTTTAAAATATATATATTTTATTGACTTTTTACAGCGAGGAAGGGTGAGGGATAGAGAATCAGAAACATCGATGAGAGAGACATCAATCAGCTGCCTCCTGCACACCGCCTCTCCTCCACTGGGGATGTGCCCACATTCAAGGTACATGCCCTTGACCGGAATCAAACCTGGCTCCCTTCAGTCCGCAGGCCCGCGCTCTATCCACTGAGCCAAACCGGTTTAGGTGAGTTTGATGACTTTTAAAAATGTATGCACTGATATAACTACCACCACAACCCGAATATAGTATATACCCTGCAGTAGATAGTACATTTCCGTCATGTGGAGATTGTGCCCCTTCCCAGTCAATAATGAACCCACCCTCTCCTCAACTTCAGACGACCACTGAGTGTTTTTGTCACTATTGATTAGTTTGTCTTTTTCAAAATTCCATATGATAAAATCATTGAGTCTGTACTTGTTTTTCACTCAGCATGATGTCTTTGTATTATAGCCATGCTGCTGTGTGTATCAATACTTTTGTTTTACTGAGTAGTGTGCCATTGAATACATGAGCCACCATATGTGAGTATTGTTATTAATTCGATTGTTGATGAGCATTTGCATTGTTTCCAGATTTTGGCTCTACATATAAAGCTGCTACTAATATTTGAGTACAAGTTGTTATGTGGACATAGAAGTAAGAAAATAATAAAGACAGAAAATAATGAATTGTGAAAATAAAATAATTTAGATAGGCTCAGTGTACTAAAAAGTAGTCATTTGGAGAGAGAAAACTAGACAAACCTTAAGAGTGATTGTGAGATAAAAAAATGGCATGTACAATTTTTTTAATAGAAAAAGAGACATAATTACACATAGAAAAACAATATGACAAATAACAGAAACCTATATGCCAATAAACATGAAAGTCTGTTTTTTATATCAGTCTAATAAACCAAATTGTCTCATGAAAGATGAAATGAATGAATAATAATAAACTGTAGAAGTGAGTACAGATGATAAAACTGAGACTCAGAGTGATTTAAAAAGGTTACATTGTAATAACCAGAGTCCATATACTAATAATGACCATTATTAAAATTAGTTGCTAGTTAAAAAATTGCCTCACCCCAAAAGGGGAAGATTTACAGGTAGGTTTTACTGAATTTTCTCACTCATGAACATGGTTTAAAATGGAAAGCTACACAGTTCATATAATGAGACTAGAACAACCTTGACATCAAAATCACAGTCAACTTATAGGTAAAGATACAAAAATCTCAAATAAAATATTTGCAAAACATACATTTATAAATAACATATATCACAATAAGAGAGATTATTCCAGAAATGCAAGGGTGGTTCAACATTCAAAAATTCATTGGTGTCATGAATCACATTATCAGATGAAAGGAAATGCTTCTTGATTTAAATAGATGCTTAAAAGGCATTTGAGAAATGTCAATCCTCAGCTACAATTAAAAAAAAAAAAAGAAACTCTTAACTGAGAATAAAAGGAACTCCTCTCTTTACTTGACAAATAGCATTTTTTAAATGCCACAGCAAGCACCATATTTAATAGCTAAAACTCAGGAATAAGAAAAATGTGCTTATCTTTATGTTTCATAACCAAGAAGTGGGTTCTCACAGGAACTGAACTGGCTGGCACCTTGCTCTTGAACTCCCAGGTCTCCAGAAATGTGAGAAATGTCTGTTGCTCAAGCCGCCCCGACCATGGTATTATTGTTACAGTAGCCTGAACTGACTGAGACACCAAGTGAGGGATTTTGCCCTCCTGTAGGAGTTCTCTCACCTGACCACTCCTTTTCCCTCTTGGTATTTGTGATGTTCCCCTCTTGGTTTTTCCTCCTACTTTTTGGGTTGTTGATTTCTAGTCTTCCCTCCTCCTCCTCATTTTGCCTCCTAAGTATTGGTGTAACCTGGAGGATGTCCTTCAGTCCCTTCATACCTTGTCAGTGACCGACCTGGGACCTCAACTGCTCCCCACCATCAGAGGTCTCATTGATGTCAGAGTGATTGGCTGAATCAAAGGTTGCAAACCAAAGAGCCTCAACAACATTTTGCTTGTTTAAATGGGTGTTTACAGTATGTGACCAATAACACAATACATGTTTTCATCTGCTCTTGAAACCCTAACTTCCACATGACAGCAATAGCTGAGAGCTGAGGGGTGGCCATTTCCTTTATTCTACGCACACGCCAGCCAATTTGCTGTGCCATTTGCCGCGGTCCCCACCACTGCCTCTTTTCCCCTCCAACAATATACCTGGCGTGCTTTAGTATTTTTTTTATTACCCGCACAGATCTTGTCCTAGGCATGTCAAAAATTTGTCTGGAAACATGCTGGTACTTAGAAAATGTGGAAGAAATGCAAATATTCATTGCATGTGCAAAAAATATACACACTATTGCAATAGTAGAGGAACCCTGGGCTTTTCATTGCTCCAGCTCACCCTTTAAGTAAAGGAAAATGAAGTTAGGTTAAGGTTAATACGGGTTCCTTTCACTTTCTGTGGTGGCTGCTCTCTGCCCCTGCTGTTAATGATAAACATGGCAGATAAACTGCCTGATAATTTGTGTTGGCACAGCATTTAGAAAGAGAACATATGGTCCATGGTAAGGCCCCACCCAAGCTCAATGATCAAGTCACATAAGTTTGCTCAGGGATTCCTCCTGGTCATCAGTTTTCATAGGAGCTCCGTATCCATTTCTCCACCACAGGCGCCATCCAGTGGGGGGTGGAGTCACGTCCCAGGAAGGGGGACAATCACCTTTCTTGGAGATTCAGCTCCATACTGAGCTGCACCTCCAATAAGAGACAGTGCCAGGCTGTCCAGACACGGGGTCAAGGTTGGTAGCCTCAGCTTCATGCCACAGGGATGCCAAGAGCACAGAGCCACGCCTGAGCAACTGCTTCTTTATAAACCAAACAAAAACGGATGCTTTTGAAAACAACAAACACATACCTGACTAATATAAGATTGTATGCCAACTGTAACTGAAAAATAAAAAAAAGAAAAGAAAACTTCAAACAAAATTAGTAAACCAGGGATAAATAGCATTTGGGAACAGATTATAAAGAAAGGAAATGGCTGCTACGTGATAGATGGTCTATTTAACCTGCTTCCATTTTCTGATAGCATTTGGCACAGTCACCTTGCCTGCCAGCAGTTTGCTGCTTGTATTTCCAGGTTTATTTTTCTACATATGAAGGTTCAGGGACTTAGTTATTTCAGGGGTCTTCACTCCCTTACAGAAATTGGTGCACAGCTCTCCTTTGCCTCTCAGAAAATGGGGGACACATTTTCAGAATCATTGTTTTTTTAAAGGTCAGCCTATAATATATTTTTCACTATACTAACCTGCAAAGCATAAATAACAACATGATGTGAGCCAAATGCACTCATATTTCAACAAAATAGTTTCTCTGCAGGCCCTGAGATTTAAGTATCCTATCAAATGAAATCAGCTCCATACTGAATTCCCTCACTGAGCCACCGTGTTCCTGAGACATTATTACATTTGGCAACAGAAAACACACACACACAGACACACAGACACACACACACACACACACACACACACACACACACACACACACGGTCACTCTTAAAACAGTAATTCAGCCTGGACAGGTAGGGAGGTAAAACCTGGTCTTCCCAACTCAGGCAAAGCCACAGAATGAAGTGAGTCCTCAAATGGCGTGATTTGATGCTTTCACCGGAGACTTGAACCAGAGTCTTACTTCTCATTGCTAAAAGCAGGGTTTGAGAGTATCACAACAGCTGGGCCACCTGCCTCAATTTCCACTTTATCTTGGCAGGTCTCCCTCGGCCGATGTGTACTTGATCCAAGAAGAAAGCTGCACAAACAAAGAAGAGAGGGAAAGTAAGTAGATGTTGGGAGAAGGGAGTGGAAAAGGATACATTTATTGAAATCTGACTATAGCCAGGCATCTTGTTTATTTTATCCCATTTAATGTTATGAAACCCTGATCAGTAGATATTGTGTTCATACCATTGGTGAAGGAAAAATAGGAGGCTTCTTTAGATGACTGAAACCTGACTCTGCAGGGGACTAATTCAATGAGGTGGAGGTGCCCTAACTTCTTTGGTGTAATGGAAAGGATGGCATTCAAAGGCTTAGAGAGAGGAAGGCTGAAATGCATAGTTCAGGTGTGATCCTTCCATATTCCACTAAGTCCCAGGCAGACCCAAAGCATTCAGAAATGCATTGGTGAAGGAAACACCATAGTTCTGTAACATTCTGTACCTTCTGTCTCTTGCTGGCTGAGGAGGAAAGAGATCCCCAGAGTGGCTGAGACAACATGGGAAGAGCAGCTAAAATGGTCAGTAGGGGTAGAACAGCAGTCCAAAGATGGTGTCCCATGGTGGCTATTGACTGAAGGATGGACAGTCCACTAAAGCAATAAATATAATCAGAAACATTAGAGAGCTGGACAAGAGGCACTGAACTTGTGTCACCACCCTGTCTTTTTTTTTTTTTTTTTTTTTTTTTTTAACATAGTTTATTGATTTTTTACAGAGAGGAAGAGAGAGGGATAGAGAGTTAGAAACATCGATGAGAGAGAATCATCGATCAGCTGCCTCTTGCACACCCCCTGCTGGGGATGTGCCCGCAACCAAGGTACATGCCCTTGACTAGAATCGAACCTGGGACCTTTCAGTCTGTAGGCCAATGCTCTACCACTGAGCCAAACTGGTTTCGGCACCACCCTGTCTTTGTGTCCTTTCGCTTTTTTCCTAGACTCAAGCCAGTTCAGTGGCTTGGATCCTTTCTTTCCCTTTTCTAAAAAAAATTTGTTTATTAATTTTGCTCTTTAGATTCCACATATAAGTAAAATCATTTGATATTTGTCTTTTTCAGTTTGACTTATCTTAACGTAATACCCTGTAGGTCCATCGAAGCTGTCCCAAATGGTAAGATTTCATTCTCTTTATATGGCCAAGTAATATTGTATTGTATATATGTCCCACTGCTTTTATATCTACTAGTCTATTAATGGGTACTTGGGTTACTTCCAAATCGTGGCTATTGTAAACAACTCTGCAATGAACATAGCTGTGCATATATTCTTTTGAATTAGCATTTTGGGTTTCTTCTAATATATACCCAGAAGTGGACTCACTGGGCCATATGGCAGCTCCATTTTTAAATATTTAAAATAGATTTTATTGATTTTTTACAGAGAGGAAGAGAAAGAGATAAAGAGTTAGAATCATCGATCAGCTGCCTCCTGCACACCCCCCACTGGGGATGTGCCCGCAACCAAGGTACATGCTCTTGACCGGAATCGAACCTGGGACCTTTCAGTCTGCAGGCTGACGCTCTATCCACTGAGCCAAACAGGTTTCGGCCAGTTTTAATTTTTTGAGGAAACTCCATACTGTTTTCTACAGTGGCTGCACCAATCTGCATTCCTACCAACAGTTCATGAGGCTTACCTATTCTCTATATCCTCACCATCACTTGTTGATTTATTGATGATAGCCCTTCTGGCAGGTGTGAGGTGATATCTCATTGTGGTTTTAGTTTCCATTTCTCTGATGATAAGTGATATTGAGCATCTTTCCATATGTCAGCATGAATGAATCTTGAAGCTATTATGCTAAGTGAAATAATACTATATTGTTCTGCTTATATGAGATACCTAGAGTAGTCACATTCATAGACAGAAAGTAGAATGGTGGTTGCTAAGGACTGCAGTGATAGGGAAATGAAATTATTATTTAATGTGTGAATTAAAATTAATAAACAGCAACCTCATTTAAAGTGAAGTAGGAATGTTGGGAGAGGGAGGTCTCAGGCCCCATGTTGATCTTGAAGAACAATGGGGAAAACTCTTTGTAATGGCCCTCCCAAATGTCCTTTTCTCCTCTACAAAAGGGCTTCCTCTTCTTTGTTTTAGTGTCTTAGCGACCTTGCAAATGGCCTACCATGGTTGCATGCTGTGGATTGCGATTTCTTGTTGTTTCAAATAAACCCATTTTGCTAGAGGAAAATCTGGCTGACTTTTTGCTTACAGTCAACAAATGGGTGCAAAGTTTCAGTGTGGAAAGTTGAAAAAAAAATCTGGTGATGGATGTTGTTGATGTCTGCATAGTTATCTGAATGTGCTTAATGCTACTGAACTGTACACTTAAAATGCTAATGTATATTTACCACACACACACACACACACACACACACACACACACATGCACACACACAAACAAACACACACACATGCACACACACTTAGTGAGAAAGATATTGTGCTATTGGCAAAAGTTTGCATTTGTTTAAATCACATTTTTCAATGTGTGTCCCATGAAAGCATTCATGAGAAAAAGATTCTATTTGACGAATCAGCTAGGGAACCCTCTGTACACAAAACACATTCATCACAGAGAAGTCACAGATGAGATCCCCATTAAAAGTCATTAAGCTTTATTTAGTCCCGCATTTCACATGTGTATTTGACACCTTTATCCAGAGAGCCCTTAAATGCTGCTAGAACTATCTGTAAGATATCAGTTTGAAAAGCACTATTCAAATTTTCCTTCAATCTATAGAGCATATGGGTCTGGAAAGAAATGGGTGGTTTCCTTCATGGACTTTGGACACTCAATTCTTTATAGATATACTTAGTGAACTTTGTAATTAACAATTAGAGATTAGCAATTAAAGGTTAATTATTCTGTGATGCTTTGTTAGTTCCATAAGGAGATCATATATAAAAAGCTCTCTGTGTAGATAGGTGCTCTGACTTGAAAATGAGTTGTTTGGATTTTGCCAAAAATGGAAACAACCACTGTCACCCGGTGGGGGTGGGCAGCTACCTGGACTGGAGGCAGGTGACTTGCAAATAAAAATCAGTCAGATGACAGTAACTGTCTTACAATTTTTTTTTTTTTTTTTTTTTTTTTTTTGTGTGTGTGTGTGTGTGTGTGTGTGTGTGTGTGTTTGTCTGCCACTGATTGACGAAAGTGATGTATTAGTCCAGCTTGAATGGAGAAGCGAATGTAAGAAATGGCCTTGCTTTTGTAGTTTTTACTTCATGCCTGGAGTTTTTCCTGAATTTCCATCTGGGAATAGTTGCAGAAAAAGAAATTATCTCACAGTGCATCTCATTCCCACAGATGAACATTTTGGGCAAATTATGTTTACCTACTAGATTTCATATTACCTACTAGATCTCTAAAATAAAGAGCGTGGATTAGATTGTGAAAGGTCCCTCCAGCTTAAAACACACACACATTTTTTTCCAGATAAAAGGTAATTTTCCTTTTCCTTGGCAAATAATTATTTGTCTTTATCTTATAAAGATTTTGAAGTCTAGATGTTTCCTGTTTTATAAGTATTTACAATTTGCATAGTGTTTTTACTTTATAGCAACCGAACACTTTTCTTAACATTTCTATTGTTCTTTTGTCACTTTTATTGCCACTTTTAATTGTTCTTAGAAAAGGTGGAAGTTTTAAAACTTCAGCTATTTTAGAAAAAAATAGAACATTTAAAAGTATAATAAAGTAGTTTTAAAAACACGTGGAAATGGCAACATTCAAGGACAACCATTAAAAAATTAAAATGGAGTGTAAAACTTCCTAACCAAAAAAGAGAAAGAAATGGAATAAGAAAATAACTATGCTAGAAACCCAATACCATAAAAAGGAGAAGAACATTAGAAAATGTTCAGCCAAGACCAGTTTGGCTCAGTGTATAGAGCGACGGCCTGTGGACTAAAAGGTCCCAGGTTTGATTCCGGTCAAGGGCATCTACCTTGGTTGAGGGCACATCCCCAGTAGGTGTGCAAGAGGCAGCTGATTGGTGATTTTCTCTCATCGATGTTTCTAATTCTCTATCCCTCTCTCTTCCTCTCTGTAAAAAAATCAATAAAATATATTAAAAAAAATAAAGCACAGGTAAAAAGATGGGAATAAGCCCCAATATAAATAATCAATAAATTTAAATAGCTTAAATATACTAGCTAAAATAGACTTAGGATGGTTTTAAAAACAACAACACAAAATTCAGCTATGTTCTTTTGCAAAAGATATAGCAAACACTTAAATACATGGTATTACTGGACTAAAGGGGTTCATTTGCCTGAGCGCATCAAAGCCCAATCAAACACAGACAGTCAAGAAACTAAGGGTGACCTCACTTTAAAAGACACACCCACAAAAGAAGACATACAAGTCTCCAATTAGCACATGGAAAGATGTTCAACATCATTTGTCATCAGGGAAGTGAAAATTAGAACCACAATGAGAAACCATTTTACATTTACTCAAATAGTTGAAATGAAAGAAACTGACACATCAAATATTGGACAAAAGCTGGAGTAGCTACAATTCTTATACATTGCCAGTGGGAGTGTAAAATACACCCATCTTGAAAAACTAGCTAGTAATTTAAAAAAAATATATATTTTATTGATTTTTTACAGAAAGGAAGAGAGAGGGATAGAGAGTCAGAAACATCGATGAGAGAGAATCATCAATCAGTTGCCTCTTGCACGTCCCCCACTGGGGATGTGCCCACAACCAAGGTACATGCCCTTGACCAGAATCGAACCTGGGACCTTTCAGTCTGCAGGCTAATGCTCTATCCACTGAGCCAAACCGGTTTTGGCAGTAATTTCTTATAAAGTTTAACATGCACCAATTCTAGAATTCTGTCCATAATTTCTACCACAACTGCAGTCTATTTTCTTAAGAAAAATGAAAAGAGATCTATCCATGTTAGGCACATTCTTGCATTATGCCCCATTTGGACTGACTTGCCTTGCCTTACAAAATTTCTGAGGAGCCATAAACCCAGACTCTTACTGGAATCTCTAGGAGCCGGGCTTCTCCCATCACCCCTCACTGTCTGGTTTGTGCTGGTCCCTGTCTCTCGGCTCCCGCCCTGGGCCAGCCCCCTCCCTACCCAATAGCCCGCAGAACAATTCTTCAAGGAGACTTTTCCTGGGAACAAATAACCTCCTGGCTAGAAGTCAACTCTCGGATTAATTTAACTAGAATTCAGCCTGGGAGGCCCTTACTCACCCTTTATTCTGGCTGGCAGTACTTCTTAGGATCTCCCTTACCATTTTTAAATTTTTAATGCGCCTTTGCCTTATAACATCTGGTTGGGATTATGCTATTGCTGTTAGAATATACAATGACCTCCCCTCCCCAAGCCTTCACCTCCTCTTATTGTATACACAGGTCTACCCCATACCTCTTAAACTTCTCCTAAGAGTCCTCACTATCTCTCTCGAACCTTCAATCTAACACATCACCTCCTCACAGCACCAACCCTACTCTCTCGAGGGACTGCTGGCTCTGTCTTCCCCTCTTATCAACTAGCTACACGGCAGCCCCAACCTTCTTACACGCATGGGACAACTCCAATCTATGTTTCCACTATGAGATACGTAGAAGCCCCCCATTCCAACTCATGTGCCTTGATGAAGTTTATAACTTCCAACTCACAGCAATGACAGGAAGAACCCTCACAGGCAGAGCTGTTCAGTTACTCCAGTCACATTTAAACAACATACCTAAACACTCATCCAACAAGGTCCCCCTCTTAGGACCAGTACCAACCGTGTTCTAGCGCATCAGGCACCACTTTGCATCCATAGCACATTCCCTGCAGGAAAGGCTTTAGGACTTCTTGATCAATGTTTATGCAACTTTACTCTCAACCTTCAGCCTTCCTTCGACTGGGCTGTTTTGTCACCCAAACAGCCCCTTTTCTGAAACGCTTTTGATTCTCAGCCTGGCCCATCATCTCAACGACTGATACCTCCCTGTTTAGGTTGACCCCTTCCCTGTGTTAGCTATTTCTCATGGCAGAGTTGCCATTCACATTTACAATCTAGCTGCCGCTGATTCCCCTCCCATGGTCTCACACATTCTAAATTTTGGGTGAAGGCTGAGAGGAAAAAATGTATTTTTTGAGAACGCCACCACTGGGGCTACACAGGTCAATCCCAAAGGTCCTTATGGGGGCCACCTTGGCTGGAACTTTCTCTGTTTGGGAAAATGAGGACAACCTCTTTACCATTGAGAACATTTTCTGCTTAGAAAATCAGGAAATCTTATTTCTGTGTGGCTTCAATACCTATCTCTGTCTCCCAGCCAACTGGATGGAGACCTGTACTCTAATCTATCTCACCCCTGTAACAGACATGGCCCCTAATAACAAGGTTGTTTAAGGTTCCTTTCCCTGTTTATGCTCACACCAGGAGGGGCATTGCCCGCTTTCCCCTCCTTTCGACCTAGGAATAACTACAGGCCTAGGCATGGGATAGAGGGACTAGCAACCTCCCTTTCCTACTATCAGAGCTATCAAAAGACCTTGAAGGTAGCTTAGAAGAAATTGCCCAAGTATTATTACAGTACAGGACCAGGCAAATTCACTGGCAGCAGTTACCCTCCCAAATCAGAGAGGACTTGACCTCATCACAGCTGCATGGAGAAGCATCCATCAGATGCTCAAAACTTAGAGGGAAAGTAGGAGAGGGTGGGGGTTAGAGGATGAGATCAATCAAAGGACTTGTATGCATGCATATAAGCATAACCAATGGTCGTAAAACGTATTTTGTTCAATAGAAACTTATCTGGTCACTGGGTAAAGCTAGTGACAAAACTACTTCTCCACAATATGTTAACTGGACATCTTGGCTTCTATCTCTAGTTGGACCCCTTTTAATGCTCTTCCTGGCACTCATCTTTGGCCCATGCATCCTATGAGCCTTTTCCTCCTTCCTCCAAAACCACATTCAGGAAACTACTCATAGATCCACGGGTGAAATGATGCTATCCCAGACTTACACTAGATATCATCCCCTCCCTCAATCACTGATTAATTAGGGACATCTCTACACTCTATCTGAGCATGAAAACGTTACAGAAAAATGAATCTGGCCTTCCTCATCAACCCCAGCTTATAGGAACCCTAGTTTACAGGGAAAAAAGGAAAAGAAAAAGACAAAGGCTGGAATGTTAGGCACATTCTTGCACTTCATTATGCTCTGCTTGAGGCTCTTGTCCCTCCCAGCAGTTTTCCTGTTGTTCTCATAAATTTAGCAAGACATGACTAATGTCCTTCAGTTTCCCATAAATGGCCTCACCCAGTTTCCCCTACCTGTACCTGGTCCAATTGGCTACTCTGACCTTTACAGGAGACATAAATATCCCGCTCCCCCTACTCTGCCTTGCTGATGCCATTTTGGTCTCAGCCCTTCTGCTCGCACATGTAACAATAAATTTATAATTCCTTACCACTTTTGGCTTCATGTGTTCCTCCTTCAATGACCCTAACAGTCCACAAGACAAAGTTTTATATAAATGTTCAGAATAGTTTTAGTCGTGATGGCCAAAACCTAGAAAAAAAAAATATTGTTAATAGAAGAGTGGATAAATAAATTGTAGTGCATTCTTATAATGACATATCAATCAGCAATAAAAAAGAATGAACAAGTAGAGAACAAAAAAGAGCATGGATGAATCTTAAAAACAGTAAGCTAAGTGAAAGAAATAATATACAAAAGAATACATACTGTATAATTCCATTTATATGAAATTCTAAAACAGACAAAAATAAGCTATAGGGATAGGAATCAGAACTGTGGTTGCCACTGATGGAGGCTAGAGGGTTGGAACTGGCTGCAAAGAAGCATTGAAGAACTTTCTAAAATGATAAAAATTGAGTTTAATATGAATATATTCATTTGTCAAAACTCATTGGCCACCCTGGGCTGTGTTTCTCAGTGGTTAGAGTGTCAGCCATGCACTAAAGAGTTGTGGGTTTGATTCCTGGTCAAGGGAATGTACCTGGGTTGTAGGCTCGATCCCTGGCCCCAAGTCAGGGCATGTGTGGGAGGCAACCAATCAGTGTGTCTCTCTTACATTGCTGTTTCTCACACCTCACATTGCTGTGTTTCTCCCTCCCTCCCTTCTACTCTCTAAAAAAGCAATGGGATAAATGACCTGATATGTGATATTACTTGGGTGAGACTTAACAAAACAAAATAAAACAAACAAAAACTCATTGACCTATAAATTTAAGATCTGTGCATTTCATGGTATATGAATTAATAAGAAAAAAAGAACTCTATTACAAGGTAATCACCAGAAATTATACCAGTTCCTAAATCACAAATTCTAACATTTTTCTCTCGGATCCTACATTCTTTTTGTCCTCATGAAACTCCACACTGATGGCTCCACCACATTTTCTGTATACACCAGCTCTTATTTCTTCAATTTATCTATATCCATGGCTCATTATTATTATTTTTTTCTGTAACTATGTAGGAACTTTTTCTTTAATGTAACCTTTTTTCCATTCTTTCCTTTTGATTCAAACTCGCCTCATCCAGCACCATGACTCTCCTGTCTCCTTCCCCCTTGCATGTCCACTCCCTTAATCATAAGCCCTCAGGACAATGAGGTGCTAATTACCATTAAACAATCTTAGGAACAAAACCTCGGGTTTGTTGATCACAGAGACAGAGTGACAATACCCTGTTTCCCCGAAAATAAGACAGTGTCTTATATTAATTTTTTCTCCCAAAGATGCTCTAGGTCTTATTTTCAGGGGATGTCTTATTTTTCCATGCGTTAGGTCTTATTTTCGGAGGATGTCTTATTTTCGGGGAAACACGGTAGAACTACAGACAACATCTAGGCCTCCCTCAATTATATTTTAGTTCCAGACCCAGAAAAGTGGAACGATCCCACCAACTGCACCTTTTCAAAACCAGATGAACTAGCTGGTTTGGCTTAGTGGATAGAGCATTGGCCGGTGGGCCAAAAGGTCCCGTGTTTGATTCTGTTCAAGGGCCCATACCTTGGTTTCAGCTTCTCCCTGGCCTGGGCCCTGGTCTGGGCTCATGCAGGAGGCAACCAAGTGATATGTTTCTCTCACATGGATGTTTCTCTCTGTCTTTACCTCTCCCATTCTCCCTAAAAATCAATGAAAAAATATCCTCAGGTGAGGATTAACAAAAAAATAAAAATAAAATGGTCTGAAGCCCCTGTATGATGTAACCTTTCTCATCAACTTACCCTGGAACTCCTTTTCCACTCAATCATGACACTGATTTCTCTCCTCCCATCAGTACCTCAAGTATACCAAACTCTTTTCCATCTCAGAAAGTTTGTACAACCTAAGCTCACTCTACTTAGAACATTCTTTGCCTGACTAACTCTAAGTCAGGACTCAGTTCCAACATAATTTCCTCATTATGGCCTACTCTCTTTCCTCTGTCTCTTTGACAGCCCAGTATTTTACATTGTAACAGCCCACTTTGTAAATATGTGTATTTATTTGTGTGTGTATATTGATTTAATGTCAGTTTTCTCTAAATAAATTTATCTTCATGAGGATACAGACCAGGCCTATTTTGTTTGCCTCTGTATAACAGTGATTACAGTTCCTGGTCCCAAAGTAAATATTGGTTGAATTAATTTATTGTTGAGTATATTGTAATATAGATTCTCCGAACCTTGGTTGAGATCAATTAACTGTTATTCTGTGTAACTGTCCCAAATTCCCTAATCCCACAGGCAGGATGGATCATCTCCTCCTACAAAGTTCTATTTTATAGTCCTCTGAATTTATATTCACAAGACTACTGATGTTAAACATTACCAGTACTCACTAATATCCCATTCTCCTACTGTGTTGGATTATTGTTTACAATGTCTGCTACCCCTCCATGTGATAAGATCATTATACCTCCTGACTCTTTGTCTTCAGGCTTGCTCATGTGACCTGGGCTATTCCTCCTGTAGGAGAATTATATTTCTCTGATGTCATAAATAGGCCAGGTGACTCATGTTGGCTTAAGAGTGGAAGTGAGATGTACCACTTCTGAGCAGAAACATTAGAGCTATTGCATTAATCCACAAATTCTCATTTCCATTTATCACAAGAATGATAATGCCCCATATAGAGGCTGCTCCTTCAGCCTGGATCCTAAGGCCTTAGATAACCTGCAGGAAGCATGTCACATGAGTAAGAAATAAACCATTGTCAGAGTGTAACCCAACCTAATCTGACGAACAAACTCACTTTTTTTTTTGAAGTTGGATGTGGCCACTGTGATTGGTTCTGCCAGAAAAATGCGGGCACAAGTCACATGGGTCACTTCTAGGTGGGTTGAGATTGGCCATATCTCTCTAGGCTTCCAAAGCCATGCCTCTGGATCCGAATGCAGTGGAGCAGTAACAAATCAGGAACAGAATGTAGAGAAGATTAGATATATGTGACTTGTGAAGAGAGAGAATGAGATTGACTGGGAGAAGGCCCTTTTCACCTAATGAAGATGGGCCTTCACTCTCTCATCCACATCCTTATTGCTGGCTTTGGCCAACTCAGCATCTTCTTAGCTAGGAGCCGACCTGTAAGGATCCTAAAGTCCTGGATGTCAGAGATCACTCAGTCCCCTGTCTCCTTGGTTCTCTACCAGTGAAGTGAAGGAATGTTGTGTACTTACTGCAGCTGTATGGCTCCAGGCAAGCTCTCAGGAGGAGTCCCTGATCCCTCCCTGCCTGCTGGGATTCAGAACCTTTCCCCTATAAAGTGCCTAATTGTTATCATTGGCTTCCTGACAGAGGCACAGGGTGAGGAGGTTCTTGAGAGAGTGGCTAAAATTCAGTATAGAAGAGCACCAAGCTTCAACCTCTGCTGCATACAGGTATACATTCCCTGTGTTCCTGTTCCATTCCCAGCAGTTAATGGACATCATGTCCTTGCAACCACCAGGTAAGGAAAATTATATCTTTATTAGACAGATGGGGACATCAGAGATCATAGGGATCTTTTTTCCCCCATTAAGTTTTTTTTTTTTTAATTGATTTCAGAGAGGAAGAGAAAAAGAGAGAGAAATAGAAACATCAACAATAAGAGAAAATCATTGATCAGCTGCCTCCTGCATGCCCCCTACCCCTACCCCTACCCTCACCTTCACCCCCACTGGGGATCAACCCCGCTACCAGGGCATGTGCCCTGACCTGGAATCGAACCAAGACCTCCTGGTTTATAAGTTGATGCTTAACCACTGAGCCATGCTGGCTGGGCAGAGATCATAGGAATCTTGTTCATAGGTACAGAGTTGTTGAGTGGAAAACCTGGACTTTGATCACAAATATTTGAAATCTCCCCTTCCCTCTCCTTCTCTTTGTCATCCTCCTCCTCTCTCTCCTCTCTCCCTCCCTCCCACCCCCACCCCCCTTTCTCTCTCTGGCATTGCACATAACACTACTAATTTCTTAGTATTTCCTTCTCATCCCTATGACCTTTTCCTTGGAAGTTCTTTCTGGCCTGACATTAAAGGACATTTTTCAATTTCCTGGAAACAGTACCTTTGTAACAAAAGCTAGTTCTTAGAAATAAGATGAAAGAGCCCAGAGGGGCAAAATTTGAGAACCAAAATTTGAGAACCTTCTTTCCTGACTCCTGTCAGTTACTCGAGTGTAGCTGTGTGAGGCCAGGGTTTCCTAGAGCTCCCAGTGAGAGCCACTGGCCTGAGGCATCCGCCCAGGGATGCTTCAGACACCTGAGGCACCACAGAGTGTCCATCTGAATGCAGTGAATGTTCCAGACCAGCTGTCGCCAACCTTTCAGAACTCATGGACCATCAGTGGCCTGTAGACCACAGGTTGGCGACCACTGTTCCAGACAGATGGTCAGCTGCAGGATCCCTCTTCCCAGGTGACTTCCCAGAAGTAATTGTGGGCTTTTCATGTCAGAGAGCACACCATAATTAGGGGAATATGATGGGGCAGCCACGGCAGCCACATCTCAAGCAGTGTCACCACCCATTGTTCCCGCCTTAGTCATTTGGGCCTTAGTTGTTGGTGGGAATTTGAATAACATGGCTGAGTTATGTTAAGTTTTATAGAGAAACAGCACCTTCCTTCCTTCTCCCACATTTCCCTTCTTTTCGGTGCATGCTGGTAAAAAAGGGCTGGCTCTCTGGGCCCTTACTGAGATAGTAAGCAGGTGCTAGGCATGTGAAAATGGGAGCATATTTGCGCTCTTTAATCAGGACATGCCAATTACTGCTTCTTGGAGTTGATGTCTGCTTCTCACACCATATCTTTATATTCTGGACAACTGGCCTTTACTGACAGGAGCTGGGTGCTAATTTATTTCTTATCTCACTCTACAAAGGCCAGTATAGCACCATGTTGCTTCCCACACACTGTAAAAGTGAACATCAGCTGCCCTACCCTAGGACTAAGCAGAGAGGGACTTGAGTGTGGGGACTTTGGCTTTCTGAGGGGAACCTGTGGGACCTTCTGGAGGGAAAGGACAGCTGCTCCAGCAGCTCACCTGCTCCTTACCAGAAGGCAGGTGAGAAGAGATTCTCTTAGCTGTCCAGGATTTTTCATGGAGGAGGTGTAGACAACCTGAGGGTCTGACCCCCACTTTGTCAGACCTGACTCACCTGATGCAGTATAGTTAAGTTGGCATCGTGCCATAGAAACTATGAGGACACAGAGGTGAGCAGATATGCCCAACTCACTCTCCCTCTGCCTGGGGTTGGTTTTCTTTCAGCTATTTTTTTGGCTTTCTTCCTCATCTTCTGCCTAGACCGGTTTTCCTACCTGTCCCTTTTTCCCTTCCTATAGTCTTCACTTGCCCATTTGTGGACCAATTCCATCTCCTTAGTAAACAACTCTCTTCTGAAGTATTCTTCACGAGAGCACCCTTCAATCATTGCACATGACTGAGTTTCAAACTATGAGAAACTCCCATAAGGTTTTCTGTTTTCTGGAAAGTTCCACTCTAACCAGCATTCTGGTAACTGGGGTTTATTCAAGTGAACTCACTTCTTCATCCCTGGATTTTCATTGTTGGTTTTGGCTGTCTTGTTTTATTAATGTTGAAGGTTTCCTCCCTGCTTCCTTATTTGTCATTCAGTGTTGATTAGATCTCTGCCTTGGTGAGTTTCCAGTCTATGCAATTTTCTGCGCTCTGAGAACAATGTGTACACTCAAGAAAAAATCTTGGGATTCCAGTAGAGTGAAGGATCATTGACTCTGGAATTAAAACCTGGGGTTCAAGTTCACTCTCAGAACTTATTTTTTCAGGTGAAGATGGGGCTTATGCTATTATATATTTATGAGTACACCATGAATTGATATATACAAATGAACCATAATATTGTGTAAAGCATAGTGCACCATGACAGTAATGGTGAAGAGGAAGGAAGAAGGAGAAGAGAAATGATAAGAATAAGCACCAGAGTAAAATGACTCTAACTTCTGGCTGGAAGGGAAGCAAACTTAGGCAAATTCTATCGTTGCCTTTCCTTCAGCACTCTACAGCTAAGCAGAGGTCATTGAACAAATATTTATCTAGTATGTATTCCTGGTGTACAAAAATCAGTAAGATCTGGTCTCTGTGTTATACGCCATAATAGAGGTAGGCCTACAATACAATGAAAATAGACAGGGAGCAATGAATTTTCCTGGAAATATATTGTGTGTGGATCTCAACCCATCAGTAACCAATCTTGTGGTTGGACCAGCCCTGTGGTTTTTATTTATTTTTATATATTAAATTGATTGATATCAGTCAACATGAACATATAGGTTTCAGGCATGGATTTCTATGTTACAAGATCTGAATATTGCACCGTGTGTCCATCACCCAAAGTCAAATCTTCTCTTGTCACCTTATATGAGGACCCTCAACCCCTTTCCTCTGGCAGCCACCACATTGCTGTTTGTGTTCATGAATTTTATATCCCACATATGCGTGAAATAATATGGTCCTTAGCTTTTTCTTTTTAATATATTTTATTGATTCTTTACAGAGAGGAAGGGAGAGGGACAGAGAGCTAGAAACATTGATCAGCTGCCTCCTGCACACCTCCTACTGGGGATGTGCCAGCAACCAAGGTACGTGCCCTTGACTGGAATCAAACCTGGGACCCTTCAGTCTGCAGACTGATGCTCTATCCACTGAGCCAAACCGGTTTCAGCAGTTTTAGCTTTTTCTGATTGACTTATTTCACTTAGCGTAATGTTCTCAAGGTCCATCCATTTTGTTGTAAATGGCGCTATTTCTTCCTTTCTTATGGCTGAGCAGTATTCCATTGTGTATATGTACCATATCTTCTTTTTTTAAAATTAAATTTTTTTTTATTGTTTAAAGTATTACATAAGTCTCCTTTTTCCCCCATTGACCTCTTCCTGGCTGCCCCCACACCCCAGCTGGTACCATATCTTCTTTATTCATTTCTCTATTGTGGGACACTTTGGTTGTTTCCATGTCTTGGCCACTGTGAATAATGTGCAATGAACACAGGGGTACATATATCTTTGTGAATACATGATTTCAAGTTTTTTTGGGGGTATATGCCCAGGAGTGGGATTGCTGGTTTGTATTGTAGCTGTATTTTTTATTTTTTGAGGAATCACCAGAATGCTTTTCCTATTAGTTGAGGAATGAATATAAGGAAAGTACCTCAACATAGTAAAAGCCATAAAATATTCCTATTTTATTGAGTATTATAATCATAAATGGATATTGTATCTTATCAAATGCTTTTTCTGCATCTATTGGTAAGATCTTATGATTTTTATTCCTTTTTGTTAATGTGGTGTATTATGTTGATTGATTTGCATATGTTTAACCATCCTTGTGCCTCTGGAATGAACCCCACTTGATCATGATGTATTATGTTTTGAATGTACTGTTGTACTTGATTTATTAGTATTTTGTTTAGGATTTTTGTGTTCATCAGAGATATTGGTCTGTAGTTTTCTTTCTTTTTAAATATATTTTTATTCATTTCAGAGAGAAAGGGGGAAGGATAGAGAGACAGAAACATCAATGATGAGAGAATCATTGATTGGCTGCCTCCTGCATGCCCCTACCGGGGACCAAGCCCACAACCCAGGCATGTGCCCTTGGCCAGAACCGAACCTGGGACCCTTCAGTCTGCAGTCTGGAGCTCTATCCACTGAGCCAAACTGGCCAGGGCTATAGTTTTCTTTTTTTGTTTGATATCTTTGCAAAGTTTTGGTATGAGGGTTATATTGGCCTCATAGAATGTATTAGGAAGTATTTCTTCTTCAATTTTTTTTTTGAAGAGTTTGAGAAGGATAGGTTTTTATTTTATTTTATTGTTTACATTATTACATGTCTCCCTTTTCCCCAATTGACTCCCCACCTCTATCCAACCCCCTTTCCTCTCCCCACCCCCACCCGATAAGGATAGGTTTTAAATCTTCTTTGAACATTTGGTAGAATTTACTGGTGAAGACATCTGGTCCTGGACTTTTTTTTTTTTTTTCTTCACCTGAGGATATTTTCCCATTGATTTTTAGAGAGAGTGGAAGAGAGGGAAAGATAGAGATAAATATTGATGTGAGAGAAACACATCGATTGGTTGCCTCCTGCACTAGCCATGATCAGGGCTGGGGCCTGCTAGATAGGAGCCTGCAACTAAGGTATGTGCCCTTGACAGGAGTCAAACCCAAGACCCTTAAGTCTGCAGTCCTACACTCTGTCCACTGAGCCAAAATGGCTAGGGCTTTTGGAAAGTTATTGTTGATTGTTTCAATTTCCTCACTGCCTATCATTTTTTAATTCTTCATGATTTAGTCTTGGAAGGTTATATATTTCTAGGAACTTATCCATTTCTAGGAACTTTCATAATATTCTAGTATGGTCCTTTGTATATCTGTGATGTCTGTGGTGACTTATTCTCTCTCATTTCTGATTTTGTTTATATGGGCCTTTCTCTTTTTTTTCCTTTGTGAGTATAGCTAGGGGTCTGTCATTTATTAATCTTTTCAAAGAATCAGCTATTTGTTTTATTAAATTTTTTTGTATATCTTTATTTAATTTAATTCTGCTCTAATTTTTATTAATTCCTTTCTTCTGCTGACTTTGGATTGCTTTTGTTTTCCTTTTTCTAGTACTTTAACATGCAATGTTAGGTTGTTTACTTGGGACTGCTCTTGTTTCTTGAGGTAGGCCTGTAATGATATAAACTTGTCTCTCTCTATCTTTTGATCTCATCTTTCATTTCTTCTTTGATCCAGTTATTTTTTAGTAGCATGCTGTTTAATTTCCACATATTTGTGGGTTTCTTTACTATCTTATAGTAGTTGATTTCTAATTTCAAGGCATGTGGTCAGAGAATATGCTTGATATAATTTCAGTCATCTTGAATTTGTTGGTGCTAGTTTTGGGGATTTTTGTGTGTGATTACCATTAGGTTTATAAAGAATGAAGTTGCATATTACTGTAGCTTTTTCTTTTTTGAGTGCAGCTGATCTTCATCTTCCTTAGCCAGTTGAGACCTTTCCCTCTTCCCCTTGTATGCTTTTGTTGTCACAAATGATCACTGTTTATGCTGCGATTTCTTTGTTGAATTATAGATGTTTAACTTGTTGAAATTTCTGTGGGAGAGGAAAAGTTGCACCCTTGCGCTGCCATTCCTCTGATGTCACCAACCCTCCCCCTCCCCACCATGGTTTTTATTGTCATTGCAAAAACATCCTTCAGCAAAAAAACCATGATGAAACTTAAAAAAAAAAGGCTATTACTTACAGGACTTAGATATTACAAGACACACTTGGGCCCACACAGTGAGGTCTCAGGCTTGGGGGAGGAGGGGAAGGATGGGGTGCGAGCCTAGGGTTCTGCTTTTATTGGGATAAAAGGTAGAAGGGCCTAGTGTTTTGTAGGCTCATTCTTTATTGGTGAATTTAAAACTAAGAACCGAAATTGAAAGCATGGGGAGAGAAAACAACAACAACAAGAAGCAAGTAGCTCAAATGGCTAGTTATTGAAATCAACCAAGATCTAAGCAGCCTCAGCCCGGGGAGTGCCTGGCTCCTTATCTAGTCCCTGAACTGGCAATGAGCTTATCCTATAAACTGTAAAGGACTGGCCCAGGGCAAAGTCACCTCTTGTGTGGGCCTCAAGGTGGGACTATGATCAGTCATCTCTTATCTGTGGATCTTTTAAGCAATTCCACTCTATGTGCATGGTAGACAGGAGTGTCAGACAGACAACGTATTTTGTAATGCCACTAAACATTATGAACATTTCAGAGGCTTCCTAAGGAGAAGTTTACTCAGGATCCTTATGTTAGAAATTACTGGTCTAAGCACATACATGAAAATGAGAAGCATGAAGTCAACTAGAGCACTTCTGTCATCTGATATTGTTTTCTTTTTCTTAACACTCCATCTACACTAATGATGGATTAGAAGTGAGACTGTCCTGTGACAAGGCACAACCTGTTCAGAGATGGGTGAAGCTCAGAGGACATGAATAAAAGGGTCATTGCACACTTGGGGTAGGCTTTGCCTTTGGAAAAAATGGAAAATACATCAAGTATTTTTCCACACCAGAATACCCTGGGATGTCAGACCTAGAAGGGTCCATGGCACTTTACAAATGGGAAGGGGTCTTACTGAAAGGGTTAGAGGGAGGAACTGACCCTTGGCTGTCACCTGAGTCTCTTGGCTCGAGACTGGAACTCTTTGCATGGCTTCATCTCAACCTAATTTTGTTGCCAAAGTCCTAGACCAGGCCAATGGGATCTCTGTCTGCTCTTAACAAAGGCAGAGCTGGTGGGATTTTGCCTAGGAATAAGATTTTTTTTAGTGTGTGTTAAAAAAAAAATTCACAAGCTCTACTCACAGACTGACCATTGAAGCACTTCCATTTAGCTGTAGGCAAGGTACTACTTCATGCATTTGCCAGGAGCTTCTAGCTGCTATTTCATTGGCACCCAGACATGGCTATTGGAGCTGTGTGATTCATTTACACAATTCTTGGTACCCCTGTTCCTACTTCCATATGAGATTCTCTGAATAATGGTGATAATAAGATAGAGAGGATGAATAGAGGGCATTTAAGACAGTGGAAACACTGATAGTGATCAAGACTAAAACATTATAGGTGCCAGGTCACTGAGGACTGTTCACACTTCTGGTCTGGCTACTGACCTGGAGCTAGAAGACAGCCAAGAATGATAGTGAGTGGAGACTTCACTAAGAGGCCATGGCATGGTCCCCGAGGTAACTATGCTTGCCAGTCTATGTTCATTATCCTTAGGAGCCACTCCTACTATTCCTTCCTTTGGGTCTTCTGCATCCCTTCTTGCTTGCTTTTGTCTAAGTCTATCAGTATCTCTGCTCAGGTCCACAGGGGTCATTATGCAGCTTTAATGCCCTCCCCATTCAGGCTCACGGTCCCTCAGTGCCCCAGAGAGCTACCGAGACACCAAGGGGAACTGTTGTCCTGAAGCCTCCTGATTCTCCTGAGAGAAAAAGGTCCAAGTTCAAGTGCTGAACAGCCTGTAAGAATAAATCTTGCCTTGGCTCTTCTCTGCACATCGTGGGTAGGGTGTGGAGGAGGTGGAGAGGTGCCAAGAGGCACAACTTCCATTTCATTTGCTTTTCCTGGCAGAATGAGGCTGAGACCTAGGCCCTTTCCTAGATCCCCAAATTTCCAAATTGTCTGATAGATGACAGCTAGGATTATATTGACTTCCCACTGTCTGGTTCTTCTCTCTCCCTATAATGTTTTACACTCTATATTTCATTTGAGATCACAGTATTTCCCAAGATTCTTGTGGTGAGACACCCCATTTCTGCTCACTGGATGATCTCTGTCCTCAAAGCACTTTACAGAGTGAAAACAGAGACATAAATCATTGCTGTTTTATTTTTCAGAAGACAGGCTGGAGGGCCCCACACCATCCTCCTTTCTGTTTTGCTCTCTATTCCCCTTCCTCTGATTCTCTCAGGCCAGAGTTCCTTACTGCTGATACCTCTTCAGCAATAAGTGAAACCTTTGCCAATAAAGTGGTGTCTCCTCTGCCCATTGGAGGAGGGGGTATCTAGCTAGGGAAAGCCTATGTTCTTTTTCAGGGTTACTGGGCTGACTTTATAGGAACACCACACTTGCCAGAAGATTGCTTTCAGAAGATTCTAGAATCAGAGAGACTTGGGTTCAAATATCCATTCCTCTTTCCCAGATGTATGAGTTACTTAACCTCTCATGAGCCCAGCCCCTTCCACATCTATAAAACAAGAAACAATCTATCTCATAGGGATATTGTGGAAAGGAAGCAGATCCATATAGAATGCCCAGGCTAGGAAACTGGCACATATTAGCAGCTTTGTAAATCTAGGTCCTTTTCCAAATGTCTCCATTATGGAGGTGATTTAGCCTTGACCCTTAGATTAGCCTTAGGAGTGGAGGCCTCTCATTGCAGTGTTTGTAGAACTATATACTCTCCTAAGAGAGCTTACTATTACTTGCTACATCAGTAAGAAAATGTACCACGTCATCTAAATGTACCACGTCATCACAAAAGGCACAAAATAAAGCTGAGTATATGTAATCCCCTTAAGCCGCTCAATGAGAATTGCTCAGTGTGCTGTGACATGGGTGCAGCATGGTGGCTCATGAGACTAAAATTCGTGCTCCAGAAAAATGGCAAACATCATGTCATGAAACTTTGGGGTTACTCAAGAGTTGCTAAAATCTCAAACATTCATCAACGTGTGCCACAGACCAACTGGCCTTCAAGGTTTTGGAGAGAGGGGTAGACCTCTTCTAAAAGTGCAACCAAGGATGGAAGGGAAGGTCCCATCAATGGAGGACAGCAGTGGCCAAGCTGGACAAGTCCACCAATGAAAGGTTCATGCAGCAGGGAAGACTCGATGCAGAAGGTCACTCCATTTTCCTTTTTTCCTCTTGAGTGTTGGGAAAACTGAACAGATGCTAGAGAACAGGTCTGAGGTGTCCAGCTTGCTCTCTGTCCCTGCTCACTTTGGGGACTATGCTTCCTTTTTGGACTGTATGCCTCACACTGTGAAGAGTGGTTTAATGGACTCCTTCTCTCTCCTCCTGCCCCCTGGGAGATAAGGGTTTCCTTCCTTTTTGAAAGAAAAATAAAGCAAATAACAGTATTAATAACACTAAGTTCCTGTGGAGAGTGTTCTAGTACAAGGACAAAGTTAGAACAGGAATAGCAGGTGATCTTGTTGTAAACTTCTGCATTCTGAATGGAGTTTGTAGAGGCCACTGTCATAAAACTATGGAGGCAGCTGTGAGAGGTATGAAAGAAGCTCCAGAGTTTTCATATAACTATTTTTAAAAAATATATTTTATCGATTTTTTACAGAGAGGAAAGGAGAGGGATATAGAGTTAGAAACATTGATGAGAAACATCGATCAGCTGCCTCCTGCATACCCCCTACTGGGGATGTGCCAGCAACCAAGGTACATGCCCTTGACCAGAATTGAACCTGGGAGCCTTCAGTCAGCCAGTTGACACTCTATCCACTGAACCAAACTGGTTAGGGTAATATGATAACTATTTTAAATACATCAATATATAAGCCTGGCATCTGCAAAAAAAATAAACATCTCTGCCCTTGGGGAACTTAATGTATTAGTGAATGTAATACTAGACGCTGTTACTGGCAAATCCAGAAATCTTGGTGAGAAAGCACAATGCAAGCTTATTTCTTACTCCTACAAAGTTCAATACATGGCAAGAGTGGGGGCGGGAAGTGCTCAAAACACTGTATTTATTTAAGGATTTTGGCTGACTGGAAGCTCTGCTGTCTTCATTGTGTGGCTTCTAAGGTCCGCTTGGCCATTGGCATTAGCCATCTGATTGTGGGAGAGAGAGAACGGGAGCTGTGACATTGTGAACAGCACTTTCTCATATTACATTTACCAGAACTCAATTATATGACTTTCTACACGTAGAAGGCAGCTGAGAAATGTCATTCCTGGCTGGGCAGTGACTTCCCAGCAGAAACTCTTCACTGGAGATGAAGGGTATGGATATTTATGGGGCAGGTGGAAACATCTTGCACACTTACATTCTAATGCAGGGAGAGAGACCATAACTACATAAGTGAGATCATGGTAAATATCTCAGATGATTAATAAAAAAAAGTCAGAGGAGGAGGATAGGAGTTGCAAACAGTTGTGAAAAGAATTTTATCAGTGGTTACTCATTGGGCCATATTGTCTACAGAGCACATGTGACTTGATCTCTGGGTGAAGAAATAAAGGCTCTTCTTCCCCAATTGTGCTAGAGCAGCTCAGATGGGAAAGAGAGACCTTACTTTGTGTACAGACAAACCCACACTGTCATCACCACAAATGACCTTGGAATTCAGAGCTTATTGAATGCCAAAAACATTATCAAAAAACATAACAGATGAAGACTGGTCAAGTGGGGTTAAATTTGCTTCTGGGCTTTCTCTATTCCTTTAGCTTTTGTATGTTTACAGCACTAAGTCAGGCTGAAGGTCACATCTTTTTAGTTTTAACTTTGTGTCCACCTCTGAGTAATCCCTTCTTGATTCTAAATGAACCTACTTCCTAGATGCATGCAGAAAATCAGGGTTTGATTTCCTCCCTGGTAATAATGTGACCTTTATGTTGAGAAGTACCAGTTGGTTACCTCATATCCTATCTAATACAAGAGTAATATGCAAACTGACTGTCACCCCATCACACAAGATGGCTGCTCCCATGTGGTCAAAGATGGTTGCCCCCATGTGGATACAAGATGGCTGCCACAAGATAGCCAGGAGGGGAGGGTTGTTGGGAGAGGCCAGGCCTGCAAGGGAGGGTAGATGTGGGTGATCAGGCCTACAGGGGAGGGCAGTTAGGGGTGACCAGGCTGGCAGAGGAGGGAAGTTGGGCGTGACCGGGCCTGCAGGGAAGGGCAGTTGGGGGGGACCCAAGCCTGCAGGGGAAAGCAGTTGAAGGGGACCAGGCCTGAGGGGAGGGCAATTAGGGCTGACCAGGCTTGCAGGGAAAGGCAGTTGAGGAGAGGGGACCAGGACTACAGGGGAGGGCAGTTGTGGGGAAGCAGATTAGACAAGCAGTGGAGAGCAGTTTGGGGCGATGAGGATGGTAGGGTAGAGCAGTTAGGGATGGCTGGGTTGGCAGGGGAGGGCAGTTGGGGAGGACCAGGCGTGCAGGGGAGGGCAGTTGGGGGTAATCAGGATGACAGGGGAGGATATTTAGGGACGACCAGGCTGGCAGAGGAGTGGTTAGGGGGTGATCAGGCTGGCAGGCAGAAGCAGTTGGGAGCCAGCAGTTCTGGATTGTGAGACTGCTCGTTTAGGCCCACTCCTATAGGGATCAGGCCAAAACAAGCAGTTGGACATCCCTTGAGGGGTCCCAGATTGGAGAGGGTGCAGGCTGGGCTGAGGGACATTCCCCTCCCCCTGTGCACCATGCTTCTAGTCAATGATAAAAGAAAAGGAGCTGGTGAGGGAAGTTCAATGGTGTTGATATATGGAATGATGAAAGAGAATTCCACATTTGTTAAAAGGCAGAGGCGTAGACATTTCTGAAACCCACTTGTTCTTTGTATTGTGGGCTCAACTCACAAGCATTTTTAAAAATTTGATTTAAAAAAAATATTTTTTATTGATTTCAGAGAGGAAGAGAAAAGGATAGAAACATCAATGATAAAAATCATTGATCAGCTGGCTCCTGCATGCCCCCTACTGAGGATCAAGCCCGCAACCCTGTGCATGTGCGCTGAAGGGGAATCAAGCTCTGACCTCCTGGTTCATAGGTCAATCCTCAACCACTGAGCAACACCAGCCGACCTCATAAGCATTTTTTATCTTTTTTTTTTTTTTTAATAGACTTGGCCCTTTGCTGGGCACCAGCAATATAGTTGGAAACACGGTTCTGCTCCTGGTTTCAGAGACTTCACTAACCAGAAGCCTGGATTTCAGCCGGACTAAGAAGGGCTGTGAGTGCCATGCTCACAGTCCTGAGGTTCATGGTCCATAGTTAGTGAAGAGCCACCAGGGAGAAGACTTCTCTGCTGCGGAGTGGGTGACAGATGTAGAAACTGACACTCACTTGCTTGTAGACAGCAAGTCAGACTTTCTGCCTCTCATGTCTGGAGAGGAAAGATAATAATAACTTCCTGGCTCATCCCACAGGGCTTTTATAAAGATCAAATGAAATTACATTGTGCACAATGAAGTGCTCTTCAGGCGTCAAGGGCTATCATTAGGACTGGTTAATAATCTGGATGTTTGGAGAACAAGGGAGGACTTGGGTGGTGGGCAGTGATGCTCTGAGAATGTGGCAAAATCTTTTGTCCAGAATGGGCGTATGTAGGAGGAAAATCAGGTCTTTGGCAAGAAAATTAAGAAAAGTCTGAACCATAAAATGTGATTTTTTTTTCTTCTCAAGTAAAGTTTTTTTTTTTTTTAACTAAAATATCTTTTTATTGATTTCATAGAGGAAGGGAGAGAGAGAGAGAGAGAGAGAGAGAGAGAGAGAGAGAGAGAGAGAGAGAGAGAGAGAGAGAGAGAGAAAGAGAGAGAGAGAGAGAGAGAGAGAGAGAGATGTCATTAACGAGAGAATCATTGATCAGCTGCCTTCTACACTGGGGATTGAGCCTGCAACTCGGGCATGTGCCCTGACCAGGAATCAAACTGTGACCTGGTTCAGAGGTCGATGCTTAACCACTGAGCCATGCCGTCTGGGCTCAAGTGAAGTTTGTTGTAAGTAAACAGGGGACACCTGGAGGGTACAGACAGAGATGCATATCTGGGTGCAGAGAGAGGGAGTGAGCAGCCCAGAGATGCTGCTTCAGAGGCAGACTCAGGGCTGGTCCTGAGACCTCCATGGGAAGTGAGACCTGCTGGGGCAATAGCTGCCAGAGCACCAGACCTGACCAGGCATTCAGAGAATCTTCAAGTGTTTTCCTGAATCACTTCTTCCAGGGAATGCTTGACCCAAATAGCTCACTAAGCCACAAGTTATGACTTGGCTCTTCCCAGCATTGTTACTCTTATCTCTTGTGATTTCCTGAAAGTATTGTTCCAAGAGGAAGACTTGTTTGTATCCAGGCAGCCTCAGGGCTTCAGGGCTTACCTGACTTTTTCATGGACTTTGGGACCTCATCTACCAACGCGGTGCAAATTATAAAGCAACATGTTCTTTTGAAAAGTGTGGTAAGTGAATGTAATATAAGTTATAGTTGGCCTATTCCCAGACCACAAATTCCATTAATTCAGCTCAAATTTGGGGATTCATTCAACATTGAAAGCATATATAGAAGGCCATCTGCTTTGAAAAAAAAAAAAAAACAACAAACTTATTTTAAAATGTTTTCCCCGAATTTATAACATCTGGAAAAACCACAGAGAAAAAAATGATCACAGATATTTTGCTGAAGAAAAAGTAATAGTAATTTAGTTTTTCTTTTGTTAAATCTCAGTATTATAGAAATACATTATTATAATTATTACAGAAATAAAGTATGAGAGACAGCATGAGTCCTTTTTGAAAATGTATTTTGCTCTCATTTTTTTCAGTGCTTCCTGGTAAAGGGGAACTTCACCTCTGGGAGAATGAAGACTGGCAGACGGGGGACAAGTAAATCACTACATATGTACTGAGCACACACCTAACCTAAGTCCCATTTAATTCTCACCAAGTAGCTATAGTCGATCCCATTCCATAGATACGTATACCGAAGCCAAGAGAGTGATTTTTGCCTAAGGTCTCACAGAAGTGGTGGAGCTAATATTCAAGCCAGTTTACCTACATCAAACCTGAGGTCCTGCCTTAGAGAGTTTCTTGGGACTTTGGGTAGAGACTGGCTAGGAAGTAAAGGGCTTGGATAGCTGGGTGGATCAGTGAGTGGATCAGTGAGTAGAGGAAAAGCTGCTCCATCACAGAGACGAAAGGTCAGGGAGAAGTCACCCATTACCAAACACCACCCAGGCTCAGCCCCTCTTTCCTTCTTTCTTTTAGAGCAGGGCTTCTCAATCTTGGCTCTATTGACATGTAAGACCAGATAATTGTTTGTTGTTGGGGCTGTCCTCTGCATTACAGAGTGTCTTGTAGCATCCTTGGCCTCTACCAGTAGCAACCCTTCCGGGTCATAGCAATAAAACTCAACCCCAGACATTGCCGAATGGCTTTTGAGGTTGGGAATCCTCAGCCACCCCAGTTAAGAATCATTGGTTTCTGGTGACCAACCAACATGGTTTGCGAGGACTCAAGGGGTTCAGTGCTAAAACCAGGATAGGCGGGGCAAACTGGGATGATTGGCCACCCTACAAATGGAATTCCATCTCCTGCTTACATGAAGGCTGTGGTTGAGAGAGACGCCTGTGTGGATAACATGGTTGTCCTGTAGTCTTCCATTTTTCTAAGCTGCTGCTGTGCCAGGCACTTCTGCTTAATAGCCCTTTCTCTCCACCCAATTCCATGTAGCCTGCCAGGAATATGGGAAAGTTACCTGTTTCCAAGGGCTGTTTGAGTAACTGTGCGGGTCTTTTTAGGATGGAAGGAGACCAGAGGGAATGCTGGTGTGTGTGTGTGTGTGTGTGTGTGTGTGTGTGTGTGTGTGTGTGTCTGTGGACTGGGAGGGGCATTTGGGTGCTGGACTGCAGAGAGCTCATTGGTGCTGTCGGGGTGGGCAAAGCGTATGTATGTTTACATTAGGAGTTAATGAATACTGGATGAGGGCAGGTTTTCAACTCCGAGCTAACTTGGCCTATGACTAGGTAGTGTGCGCATTTCAATTTATTCGGTATTACAAAATATCTTTATGAGTTACTCTGATGACATATTAAGGGCATGTTCCTAAGATACATAAGTAAAAGAAAAGACGTGGTTTATTATTAGCATTATTTTTGTTATGCTGTTGAGTATATATCAGCAGTAGTAATCAGTATTTTAGTTCTTTGCAAATTGACAAAGCACTTCCAAAATATGTCATATGTCCCTCAGCCTTCTGCTTTTGGTGTCATTGGTGTGCCCCTTTAGAGGGTGAGCACAGCAGAGTTCTGAGGGAGATAAGTAACGGGCTGAGGTCCAATGAGAGGGTTTGCATCAGGGTCACTGGGCACCGCATCTGTGACCTCCATATTCCTGCATGTAAGTGCTTAGTCTATGTTGCTGTAACTATAAGTGGTGAAACATCAAGTACAGACAAGGAGGGTGTGAGTCAGCCCTACCGCCCTGACTCTGACAATGGCCCTCCTCCTTCTCTCTGGTCAGCCAATGGGAGGATGAGGCAGGTTCCATGGGGCAGTGCCTAAGATCCATAGTGACACTGCCAAGGCTGATAACCTTGTTGATTCCACGCCTTCCTCTGTGTTCTATGACACAGGTGTTGGGGGTGTGATGTGCTTGTGAATGATTGCTTTCATTTTCCTTGATTATGCAAACTGGTGGCTTTTGCCAGGAACTTTACCCCCTGAGGCTCTATGTTCTTTCCCTCCTATTGGCCTACTTGGTCTCATTATTTTTGGGAGGCGTATTTTTCAAGTGACAGAGGCGTGATAACTGCCCTTGCCTCTTGAGAGTGAGGTACCTGGAGTTCAGGGGCCCCACCTGTTGACAATGACAGCGGACGAGTTGGTTTTCTTTGTGAATGGCAGAAAGGTAAGCAGGAGCTGACCTTTGCTTTGGCTTACGTGCTCCCTGGAAAGGGCTGTGTGTCCTGTGGAAGAGGCTGTTCTCTCTCTTTCGTGCTCTCTTCTCTCTGTCTCCCTTTAAATGTGTGGCTGTGTTTGGGGTGACCTTGGGGAAAGCAGACCTTCTCCGGGCTAGAACAGAGTCAAGATAGATACTCAAGGGACAAAGGAATGAGGGGAAGGAAAGCGAGGAGAGAAGTATCTGTGGGCTTCCCCCACCACACTGCACCCACCCCACAGCAGGAGAGACACTGGCAGGAGGCTAGGAAGGGAGAACACTGACCTCTAGGTGAGACTAGAGGTCACCCCCCACACTTCTGTTTCTGCATTTAGTCAAATATGTCCTAAGGCTTCTGTTGATCTCTTTACTGAGGGAAGAAACAAGAATGCGTTTTCTTGATAATATCAGGATATATGGTGTACACACCCTTTGCTTCTAATATTTCATGTATGGAAGTATAGCAGCCAACTTGTGGGAGTACATATACTGACATTTTGTGGCAGGCACATTTATTTTCATGAAGGGCAGGCTTGCCCCTGCCCTTAGTTCTTATATTAATATTGCAGATCCCCTTGATAAAAATGGATCATTTGGATTATCTTCATGGGTGCCCAGGGAGGTAAGGAAGGTGAGGGTGGGATGGGGCAGAGGGGGACTTATTACATGGGGACCATGTCCTTGCAGCACTGGAAGGATGAGGACCTTTGCAAATTGTAATGCAGGTGCAGAGAGAGAGGGTGCAAGCACATTACATTGTCTCCATCTTCATCTTGCCCTCCCTACACCTTGCTTGCATCTGCTTTAGTCCCTCTTTTGGGAATGAATGGGACAGTAAGAGGGATTGTTGCACATTGAAAAGAGCCATGTGACCATGTGGGTGCATAATGTCCACAGGGAACCCCCAAAAGGCAATTTTATTTGTTTTGTTGAATTGGCAGTTTAGAGAAGAAAAATAGGGTGGCTTTCCTGGTAATTTTCAAGAACTAAAATGTGCTTCATAGGACATCTAGTGCTTAAGTGTTAGGGTGTATCTGAGTGACAAGCAAGAAAATTCCATGAGCTACCGTATCATCAGTGCTCCAAAGGCTGTGGATTCAGTGAGTGGTGTCCCCGGGAGGCACGGGGGAGCGGGGTCAGCCAAGTCCTTCTGGGTCCAAAGTTGTCTCTTCATGCCAGTTTCTTTCCAGGATTGGCATCGGGCAGCAAACCAAGAGGTAGGGCGAAGCTTCCACGTTGGTGGTAGTGACTTTTGCACCCAACATATCCAACAATTTTATTGCATTCAGCAATTACAGTTGTTGAATTGGCTTTCTAGAAGGGTGTCTTCTGTGGGATTTTTCTAAGACATTTTTACTTTGAATGAGCAGCTGGGCTTAATGACTTCCAAGGCCACCCCTCCCCCCCCCAAGGTTGATTATTTTATTGAGCCATCAATTCCTGTGTGTCAGTACAAGCTGCTGTTCTTCTTTACAAATTGTTTGCCCTGAGGCACTGGAGTATTTGAAGGGAAATTCGGCTTGGAAGAAATTGCTTTCTCATGAGTTTTATTTTCACTTGAGGAAAGCAACTTCAAATTTGTAGATGGTATTAGCACATCAAACCCTACCATCTATTATGGCCAGTTTTGGTGATAAATACCCATGTTTGAGAAACCAGTGGGAAGAGGACAGGCGGTGCAAGGAGTGGTGAGGTAAAAGCAGTGCTCTAAAAACAAGACCCAGCCAAAGAATCCCCAAACAAATTAAGGCAGGTGTGAGTAAGCGTGTTCCCATGTCGAGTCCCAAATGTTCTAGACCATTTGTTACAGGACATTATATACAGAAGTTATCAAACAAGGGGCCAGAACTTGGTGACTCACTCTTCAGTGTGAGCCTTCTACTCTCCCTGTCCTTCACTAGCTGGGATGGATGTAAGATACCAACCATCAAGTACCCAGGGGGCCTTCTGTGGTGGTGATGGGCCTATTGTTTTCATGTCTTCTATAGATTTAAAGTCAGAGTGGAAGAGAAAGAGCTGCCCAGGGTTTTGTTATTATAGTGATAGTCTTTGGGAGGGTAGGATCCTTGCTATTCATAGCAATCACTCTCTGTTTCCTGGAGACTGTGACATTTGGAGGAAGCTAGGGAGGTTTAGCATGTAGGGTGCAGCTGAAGGTGTCCAATAGTGATCCCCCCACAAGAAGTCAGTGTCAGTGACTCGAGCCTCTCTCTCCCTCCCTCACATCATTGACATTTTGCAAGTTCCTCCCAGCCCTGGGCATGTGTATATATATGGCTGGAGGCATTGCCATTTAGGAGTTTATGAACTAGTTGCAGAGGTGGATTATGGTTACGCAAAGTAATATATTTCAAAATGTATTTCACAGGAAACCATCCCCATGAGATACCCTTCTTAGATATTCTTAAACCACTCAGCCCAGCACTGGCACAAAGTAGGTGCCCAGTTCATGTGAGTGGGCTGAATAGATGAATAGTAAAAGCCCTAAAAAAATCCTCTGGCAAAGAAATTTATTTTTTAAACTTTGTATTTTAAGTTTGCAGAAATGTTACAGGAAGGCTGCAAAAAAATATTAAATAGATTTTTTCCTACCTGTTAACATTTTGCCACATTTGTATTTTATTTCTCTCTCTCTCTCTCCATATACATACATGTATGTATTTATAGGCATGTACATAGATATATAGGTATATGTATTATAAGTATACAATTATATACTTATTATGTATGTAAATAATAGAACTATATAAAGCATAACATTTTATTTCTGAATCATCTGAGGGTAAATTTCAGACATCATACCCTCTTACCCCTTAAACTAAAATATATTTTAACAGAACCACCGATTTTAAAAATCAGGAAGTTTAGTGTTGACAGAATACTATGATCTAAAATCTATGGATTTTATGCAACATTATTTCAATTTTCCCAGTGACATCCTTCATGACTCCCCCCATCCTGCTCCAGCCCAGGATTGCATCTTGTAGTTAATTGTCAATTCTCTTTAGTGTCCTTTAATCTGGAACAGCTCCATAGCTTTCCTTGTCTTTTGGGATGTTGATGTTTATAAAGAGAACACGTCAATTGTCTTTTTAGAATGTTCCTCATTTTGAGTTTGTGCCATGCTTTCTAACAATTCCATCCAGAGTCTGCAGTGTGGGCGGGAATTTCAGAGAAGTGGTGCGACCTTCTTGGAAGGACATCATGTCAGCATCCACGTTAGTGGGTGTGAACTTGCTCCTTGGATGAGGTGGTGCTCAGGTTTCTGCGCTGTCAGGTTACTCTTACTTCCTTTATCTTTAGTAAATTATCTGTGAGAAGGTACTCTGAGGCTGTAAATATCTCCATTATCAAACTTTCACTGACACTCATTTTATTATCTGTTAATGTTAATCATTCTCAACTGGATCAATTGTGGGACAGGTTATATGATGTCTGGTCATGTTATTAATTGATTTTATTCTTCCAAGAAAACTTTACCTTCTCTTATATTTGTTTCTTTATTAATTATGAGTTTAGACTCATGAGTTCTAACTTTACTTAATGGATTATAAATGCATTTTGGCCATTATTAGTGTTGGTGATTGAAGTTTTCTAAAACAATCTGCCTAATGCAGTGTCTCCTAAGCTCCCTTCCCCACAAAGTGTTTTTCCTGTGGGATATCCACTGGTGTCCCATTGAGAGAGGATTCCATGGGGTTTTCTTGAGGAAACCCTGCAGCCAGGCCCTGAGAGTGGTACAGCCATTCTCGTTGGAATTCAGGGATGTGGGCTTGTGGCTGGGATAATATGGAAAGCCTTCCCAGGGAGGTGTCCAGGGTCTTCTGATAAGTCAAGACGCAGATGGAAGAGGAATGAAATGGTTGAAGACTTATGAGTCAGAAGGTAGATGGTGTGTTTTCACTGGAGTACAAAGACCAGCTTGGCAGGGAAAGTAGGGAGTGGGGAGGCTGAAAATGAAGATGTGGGACACATTGAAAAGGGCCTTATCAGACAGCCTAAGGAACATGGGAGACCTTGCTGGTCACTGAAGGCAGAGCAGGGAACCGCTGTGATGTGATGGAAGTAGAGCTGGAGGGCAGGAGGAAGGACCCACTTGGGGAGAAGACAGTAGGTAAGGCCCTCACGTCCGTCTACAGAACAGGCGCTGGGGATCTTTAGTTTGTACATTTATGATTTCTTCTCCAAGAGGAAAGGCATAGTTTCTGTGTAAACTTTGTAATCAGGACCTTGAATAAGCTGTGGGGTATAATAAAAAAAGAAAAAGCATCCTATCTTTCCCTTTCCCTCAAACTTGTTTCAAGAGGTGAATTCTGGCATTTTGTTACCTCTTTGACTACTGTTGGTTAATTAAAAAACCCTGTGGTCATTTCTGAGTTGCCAAACACAATCTCAGGTCAGGACAGAGGTGAGGGCAGCAAGAAGTCTCTCTCATATGCATGGCCTCCATTAGGTCCATGGTCAAACAACACTTCACGTGCTTTGCTTTGCTCTCCCTAACTCTGGGAGTGCATCCCAATCCCAACTTTGGCAAGATGTGGAAGCCATGCCACAGGGCTCTCTATTGAAACCCTCATTACAAATTCTCTCCCTTTAACCACTCCACTCACCCAAACCCTTTCATCCTTGATCATGTGTGAAGAGGCATGGAATGGTTTTCCATGGATTTCCTCTGAAAATTTGCTCTGGGAACTCGCACTTCGCTCTGTAGACAACCTCCTCCATTTTATTGGAGATCCCGTTTGTGGCCCTTTGTTTGGAGAGTTCTCCTTTTCTGACAGGTGTTAGTGTTGTTGACTGTGATAGCTCAGTGTGCACAATACTCCTCTGTGAGCACAGGTCCACGGACTGGGTCTCCGCTGTCCGAGTGTGGACACCCCAGGAGGCAAACCCAGAGCCTGCACGCTGCCACCTCAGCTGTCCCTGGCATTCACACATGGGCAGCTGGAAATGAGGTGACATGTTTGATTTAGAGAGGGTTTTGCCTCAGTCAGCCCAGCACAGCAGTTGCGACACCTAAGTGCTCATGGTGAGTCCTACTGTGGAACCTTAGGATTGAAGATGTCAGCACATACTTAGTTTGGCTTGTAGTGAATATGTTCATTCTGATGGAATTTTCAAAAGAAAGCCCTCTAGTTTTTGTAAGATATTTAACACATCCTCACTAACTTTACCAATTATTTTTAGTAAGAAAATGGCTAAGTACACCTATGATATATTTTTCTGTTATTTTCTAGGTGGTGGAGAAAAATGCAGACCCAGAAACAACCCTTTTGGCCTACCTGAGAAGAAAGCGTATCCTGACTTTGGAGTGGGCTAAGGGAGAGGGCCGGTGGGACTCCTTCTCTGGGTTGCATGTCATTTTGTAGTGACTGCTGGGGAGGCTGTGGCATGTGGAAGAAGGAGCACTGGACTGGGGCCCTGGACACCTCTATTCTAACTGCACTTGGCAGCTGTGTGACCCAGGGAAGTCATTTGAGCTCTGGGTCTGCAATTCTCAGCTATTGAATAGGAAGATCATTCTTGATGCTCCTTAAGATCTCTTCCAGCAAAGACTCTAGTGAAGCCAATATTTGACCCTGGGCCTGAACAGCAAGCAGCTCCCAAAGACACTCATTAGCCCTGGACAGCTTTAAGGTCATTCCCTCTCAGAGGAACTGAACTATCCTCAGCTCATCACTGGCTGAGGCCTAAATGGGCTTCCTGGGGAAAGTTTCCAGCTCAGAGAAGGTGGAGAGAAAGTCAGAGGAAACAGTATGTGTTGGAGAAGGGAAGCCTGAGGTGGGAAACTATGTAGAGGTGCCACCCATTGTGGAAATGAAAGTGCTGGGAGGCTTGGGCAGGAGTCACCTAACAGGGATTTTAGATTCTGCTCTTCATTCAGTGTGGGAAGGATGCCTTTTAGAGTCCCCAAACCTTATTAAGATTTTATTTATTTATTTATTTATTTATTTATTTATTTATTTATTTTTAAATTACAGTTGACATTCAATATTATTTTGGTTTGGTTTCAGGTGTACAGCATAGTGGTTATACAATCACATACTTTATAAAGTGTTCCCCTCCCCCCTAATATTTTCAGTGTCTACCTGGCACCATTCATACTTATTACAATACTAGAGGCCCGGTACATAAAAATTCATGTTTTGGAGAGGGGATCCCTCAGCCATGCCTGCCCCCTCTCATAGTCCAGGAGCCCTCAGGGGTGGGAGGCGACCCAGCAATCAGGGGAAGGTGATGCCCCCATTACACTTCTGTTGCTGCCTCTGCCGGCAACGCAAGTCTCAACTGGCCCTGGTTACCCGAGCCTTGGGCCAGCCCTGGGTGGCTGGGGGCTGAGGGGACTGGGGGACTTCAGAGGCAGGTATCTCGCTAGTGCTGAGGGGACTGGGTGCCATAATTTTGTGGCTGTGGGCTCTGCCGTCTCTGAGGGCAGGGCAATCAATTAGCATATTCCCTCCTTATTGGCCATGGGCATTGCTAACTTTGTGATGGTGTGAGGGTCAGTTAGCATATTTCCTCTTTATTAGATAGGCTTATTGGCTGTATTTCGTATGCTGTACTTTATATCCCCATATTTTGTACTGAGCCCTTGAAATATTTGTTCTTTTAGGGTAGGAAAATATTCTGAGACCCTGGAACAAAAACAATAACAAAAATATAACAGGAGCTGACATTTAATGAGTACTTACTATGTCCAGGGGGAGTTCAAGGTGATTTCTGTGGGTTACCTCACTGGTCCTCATTGCAATACTTCCAACAGGATAAAAAGCTGGGACTCAGCAAATCCCAGAACAGATCAACATCTCTCTCTGGTCCAAGTGACTTCATGGCATCTCTGCTGGGTGGATGTGACAGCTGCCCACATGGTCATATTTTGAGGTGCCCAAATCTCTTGACTCAGGAGATCACAGGACTGGGGGGCTATATGGCCTGGAAGACCTGACACCAAGAAAAGTTTCTAGTATTCAAGTCCTAGTCAGTGCAAGGCCCCATCCCTGCCTTCTGGGTCAGTGCAGCCTCTCTGATGAGGAGGCTGTGTAGGTCTGCTGCCTCCTTGGTGGAGGGGCCTGTGTGTGACAGTGGATGGCTCTACACTCAAAGCTCTGCCCAGTATTTCCCAGCAGCCCAGCAAAGACCCTTTTTCTCTGAGTTCGTGCTCCTTAACCCATGACTATTCAGTGGGGCTGAGCGGGACCAAGCTGGGATGTGGAGAAGGGGGCTGTGGAGCTTGCACCGTGATGATTTCCAAGTATGATCGTCTCCAGAACAAGATTGTGTATCCTTTTCCTGCTGGCTGATTGCCCATGTGAGGACTATGAAGTAGCAGTCAGCTTGTGAATGAGCGAGTGTGTGTGTGTGTGTGTGTGTGTGTGTGCGCGCGCGCGCACGTGTGCACAATACATGTGACCTTTCTAAAATCCAATCACATTTCACATCCCATAAAATCCTTCAATAGGTCTCCATCATCCCCAGGATAAAGTCCAATCTCTTTGCTTAGCACACAAAACCCTTTACAATACACCCCACCTTTCCTCTCCAGTTTTCTCTCTCTCCATGGGCCTAGCACTCCATTCATCAGTGCATCCTAGTCCCTTCTGTAGGGACAATTGTGAACAACTAACATTCCATTTCCATTAATTTCTTGGTCTTTGTGTAAGCTGAATTCCAAGTCTGTTTGAATATCCTTTCTTCCAGGACTTCTGTACATGGCTCCTTCTGGGAGGCACTGTTGTCTTGAGGACTCAGAAAAATACCATCTCCTCCAGGAAGGCTTTCTTGAGCTCCTAAACTGTGTTAGGTGCCCTTTGTCTGAGCTAGTCCCATAGTGCCCTGTGCACAGCCCTCCTGAGCACCGATAACAAGATATTTAAATTTCACCTTCACACTGGCTTTTATTTCCCTGGTTGACTGCAAAGGATTAAAGAACAGAGATTTCATCTTATTCACCTTTACTTCTCAGCCCTCAGTAGAGTGCCTAGTACATGGCTGGCGATCAGTAACAGATCAAGTGAACGAAAGATGGATAAAGGAATGGGTGTAAGCAAGCTCTAAAGGGTTGGTATCTCATGTCTCCTGAGAAATGGGGGAGGTAGAGGTAAGTGAAAACAGGAAAGCAAAAGTGCCTGGAGGTACGAAAATTGAAGAGGTGAAGGAAGGGCCCTACAGAGAGAGGAGCACATGTTGGGCCTGGTACCTGCCAGAAAACTTCCCCCTAACTCAGCCTCCAGGGTCGGGCTGAGTCAGAGGCGTCTGAAAGTGACCCTGGTTCCCTTGCTCTAGCTGGGTGGCATAGTGTGCCCTGCTGCCTGACCCCCAATGCAAGAGGGTTCAGGCCTCACCGTGGAGTGTATGTGTGTGTGTGTGTGTGTGTGTGTGTGTGTGTGTGTGTGTGTGTGTATGTGGGAGTGTCCTTTGTTCCTTGGTCAGAGTCTTGGGTGGAGAGTCAAGAACACCTGTAGGAGAGAAAAGGATATAATGCAGAGTGGTAAGAAATGACACAGCATCGCAGTCTCCCCGGCCCTGCACTCAGTCAGGTCCATCCTGATGGCCTGAATGGACAATGGAATGACCTTAATCTGGGGCTGCAGCCACTTTTCTGCCAATGCCTGCCTGGCCCCCATCTGCTCTTTGCACCATGTTGCCGTGACGACTGTGGAAGGGATAGGAAGCACCAAGACCAGGCTGCATCCTGTGCAGGTAACCAGAGCAATGAGAATTAATGACAAAGCTACAAACTTGCTTGGGGTTGTTGGGCTGTCACTTCTAGGCAAAGGAGGTGTGACCAGGCCACTTCCCCATCCCCTTAGGGGTGAAGGGTGGGCTGTGAGGCAGGAAAAGGAAGAGGCGCCCATGCTGCCGCTCTCTCCTGTGGCGGGGTGAACATAACATTGCATGACTCCAAGGGGACCAAGAGGTCACCTGGATCTGGTGGCTGGACAGTCCAGCTGCAGGGAGGAGAGGTTGGAGAACTTCCTCACCTTGAGCTTGAATATGCTTGGGAAACCCCCTTCCTTCCCAGATTCAAGATTCCAAATGCTCCCTGTCCTTTGATAAAAAGCCCACCTACTCCCTGCCCCGTCGAATGACAATTCCATTGCATCTCTCACCTGCCACCCGCAGATAATACAAATATGGGCTGCTCCATCTTCATTAAATGCAGGTAAACAAGGCCTGAATAAGAGAATGGAGACATTTGAGTACCTGACCAAGGCTTTCTTTATGATCTTACCAGACCCCCTGGGAACAGATTGAAACTGGGAATGCTTTTGGGTTAGAGTGGGCAGGGTTTGTGGAGAGAAGCAGGATGCTCTCGGGTGACGTGTAGTGGAGTATGCATGGGAGCAGAGCACTGTGGGAAGAAAAGTCCATTATTTTCAGTGCTTTTTGCTTTGGGAAACTGAGGCAGGGAGGTCTTTGTGAGATTACAATCACGGAGGGTGCCAGAGCCACACCCAGGTCTTCCTCTTGCCTTGACCATTCGGGGAGACCAGTTGTCCAGAGCATGCCTTCCTTGGGCTCCGACGTGAATGTGGGAGCCAGGGCCTCCCGTGGAGCAAGCTGGTTATACTCCTTGGGAGGAGTATCTGGGACCAGCCAGATGAACCAGGGTGGGGTGCAGATGGTATTGCTTCACCGCTGTGACTTCATTCTTAGCTTAGGCAGGAAAAGGGAAAATTGCAACTTGTCCAACCTGAAGGAGATGTGAGAAGGTTCATTAGGGTTTCTTATAATTATCCTTGAGACAAATAGATGAAAGAAAGAATGAACAGCTTAAATACTGAGATCATATATGTGTAATTAGGCTAAAACCTTGCCTCTCCAGTGACACAAATCCTTATTCTCATGCTCTTATTTTGGCTCCCAGATAAGCTGTAGAGCTAGATTCCACTTTTCCTTGTCTACTCAGTTTTCCCCCCCTCTTTGTTTCTATGACACTACACTCCCCTCATTCTCCTCCTACCTCCATGCACTGGTCCTCTCTGTGGCTGCAGCTCCCTAGGGCTCCCACCCAGGTCCTTCCCTTCTCCATCTTCACACCCTTTCCGTGTGAGTTTAACACCGTCTACATGTGAACAGTATGCATATTTATACCTTCAGCTTTGACCTCTCCTCAGAGGTTAGGTTCAGACTTCTAGCTGCCTACTTGGCATCACTACATGGTGTCTAGTCTCAAATGTAACAAAAGCCCATCCTTTCCCTACTCCTTTCCTCCCCAGTCTGTCTCCATCTGAGTCGATGCCAAGAGCATCAATCCACTTGATCAACACACACATCTAGGCATCACCTTTGGTGCCTTCTCTTTTATGCCACCCCCACTCCATCCAGAAGTAGTGTCTACCTCCCAATCCTACAGTGACACCTCCTTTTTCTCTCAGTTTCCCTATTACTGAGCCACCATCCTCTCCTGCCTGATCATCTGTTTCTAGTGTTGCCCCCTACCACCCATTCCTCACCCAACAGCCAGAAGAGTCTTTAAAAACATAAATTAGATCTTATCCCAATATGGCTTTCCATCACACCCAATATGGCTTTCTGTCACATTAGACCCAGAATAAAAATCTGGGTCCTGACCCTGGCTTATGAGGAACTGCATGATCTCTACCAGAATTTCTCTTGTCCCAGGGGGTTCTATCCACACTGACCCTTTAGACTAGGGGTGTTGAACTCAATCAGAGAAGGGGCCAAAATCTAAAATCCAGCCTAAATCGCGGGCCGAATGGTTTACTGAACAGTCATAAACTGACAATGTCATAAACTGACAGCGGAGTGCAGTGATGACAGCGCGGTGCAGGCCACATTGCAAGGCCTGGCGGGCTGGATTTGGCCCGCGGGCCTTGTGTTTGACACATGTGCTTTAGACACTCTAGCACGTCAGGCTTTGCACGTGCTGTTCCTCTGCCTGGAATACACTCTTCCCTGGTCCAAATTGTTATTAAATTCAACTTAAAAGTCACCATTTCAAAGCCACCACTTCTGACCACTTCGAGGAGTCATGGTCACTCAGGGTCCTGTCATCTTGAACTAATTTTTACATACCTCTTATCTCCTGGATTTTTTTTTTTTGGTGTGTCAATATTTTTCCGACTAGGACTTAAGCTTCATGAGACCAGAGACCTTATCTCTCTTCCTCACTGTCTGGTTACCTACCATGCCTCGTGCATTATAGTTTCTCAGTAATTATTTATAAAATGAATGAATAGATATGCTAGGCATTGGGGATACAATATTCTAATAATTTTACTTAATGTAAGTGCCAAGAGATACTCTTAAGAAACATAGTAATTATGATAATAATAGTGTGTGGAAAATCTCCTTATAATGAAAAATTTTGCAGGTTTGAATGAAAGTTTTGTGATAATTATTTCATATCACATGTTCCATTTATTTTTTTAAAATGTGCTTTATTGATTTTTTTTTTTTCAGAGAGGAAGGGAGAGGGATGGAGAGTTAGAAACATAGATGAGAGAGAAACATTGATCAGCGGCTTCCTGCACACCCTCTACTGGGAATGTACCCCGGACCAAAGTACATGACCTTGACCATAATCACACCTGAAACCCCTCAGTCTGCAGGCCAATGCTCTATCCACTGAGCCAAACCATTAGGCCTCACATGTTCTATATGATCCATTTCTCAACTCTTATGGATGTGGAGGGTTACCACTCGACAATGGTATTCTAGTTTGGAATAAGATACATTCAGTTAGCTCTGAACAAAGGCTGGTTGAGATGGACTATGGGGCAGTGTATGTAATATTGTAGAAGGTGACACAGCTCTTCCATTTACTGTATGTGTCTCTGGATAAATCTCTTAATTTCTGGACCTGCTTCCTCCTCTGCTCAGGGAAGGGAACAGAGGGAGAGAAGATGCTTCTGGTTCTAATAGTAACTCTCCTACTAATAATGAACACTGCTTGAATTCCCACTCTATGCCAGGTATAGGGGTAAGAGTTTTTGTGAATTATCTTATTGAATCCTCTAGACATAAGTACCAGGACGAAGGACCTGCAGCTCAGAGAGGCTCGGTGATGTGCCCAAGGCCACAGTTGGCAAGTGGTGGCACTGGGATTTGACTCTGTGCATCACCTGTTGCCCACACTGCCTGTCGATGTGGCCTGGCTTCAGTTGAGTCACAGCAAGTCTGAGAGGGGTTCTGCCAACACAGATGTCCATGTCATCTGTCCCTTTTAGGAGAGAATTGCCAAAAGCCACGGTTCCCAGTGTGGGTTTTGCACCCCTGGCATCGTCATGAGCATGTACACGCTGCTCCGGAACCAGCCCGAGCCCACCATGGAGGAGATCGAGGATGCCTTCCACGGTACGGGTCCAGAACACAGCCCAGGAGATAGGGTGGCAGATGGGGCTCTGAGGGAGTCACTGTGGGGCCCAAGTGGAAGCTGGGGATGGGCCAGGAGTCCGAGGCACTGCCTTAGGAGAAGAAGCTCAGCCTACCTACATGTGTTGGCGAAAATCTGTTAGAGGATTGGCCTCTCTTAGTTTGAGGGACACACAGGTGGGTTGGAGACAGCTTGCCTTGGTGTTGATCTTCCCAAGATGCCTTCCTGCCCTCCCTCTGCACTGGGGTGGGTGGCAGTGGGGAGACCATTTGGAAACTCCACAGGGCCTAGTGATATCACTTCCTTCCATCTCAGCTTCCACCAGGACAGGACTCTGCAGAGCAAAGGCCCATCTGAGAAGGCAGCTAGGATCCTGAGCTCCGGCAGGGATGGCTTCCCACATTCCCTCAGTGCAGGGGCCTAGGAGCCTGGGCCAGATGTCTGTTTATCTGAACTGAACAGAGAAGACTCCCCATCTATTCACCATTTCAGTCCATCATTTATTCAACCAGTTATATAGAGTCCTATCATGAGCCAGGCACCACACAAGGAATAAGGGACATGGGGGTAAAAGACACGATCCTTGCTTCAGGGAGTTTGTACTCTGAGGGAGAGAGAGAGATTTACTCATAACACGAGGAATAGGCACCATGGAAGCACCTATCATTTCAGAAAGTCTTCCTGGAAGAAGTGGTAGATGTTTTGAAGCCAGTAGCACAAGGGAAGAGGAGGGGCATTCTAGGAAGAGAAAACAGAATATTCAGAAGGTGTCTGATGCTCGGGCTCAGCCAGAGCCCCTCACCTGCCCTGGAGCCTGCACTGACATTGCCCCTGTTCCTTGTCCCACAGGAAACCTGTGCCGCTGCACAGGCTACAGACCCATCCTCCAGGGCTTCCGCACCTTTACCAAGGTAAGGGGGCGCCCCAGGACATCAGTGGCCCTGCTCCTAAAGCAGCCACACCCTGCAATCACAGTTGGGAGGGATGCCAAGGGCCTCTGCATGACAGAAAAGAGAGAGAAGATGGCCAGGTGGCTGGTCCCCCCCCTGCGGCTACCTGGCATGAGCAGTAGACTCTGCCATTCTTATTCAGAGATGGGTTTTCATCAATAGCACTGGGACTTTTTCTCCAGGAAGAGCCTGGGGAACTGGTTCCTGGAAGTGACCTGGTGCCCCAAAGCTAATTACCTTCAGGGCATTTAGGCTTGGCAGCCTGTCTTGGAGACTGGCCTGCTCAGGCCATGCCACAAGTACTGACTGACTCAGCACCCAGGCGCCTCATCCTTTCCTCTCCTGGCTGCCTTCTGCAGTTGGTGCTCTGCTGGGCTGATTAAACTGCTGATCAAATCACCAGTTTTCGAAGTCCTGCAGTGTTCCCAGCATGCTGAGTGAGAAGCCACAGCCAGGTGTGTGGGCATCGCTTATAGAAACACAGGCACACAGCTGCCACCTGGCTAGGAGGACTCTCTTTTCTTGGCTTAATCTCCTCAGATTTTATCTAATTCTCACACCTCCTCTCAGGATGATTCAGGGTTGCTGACAGAGTCAGCTTTTTGTAAGTGCATTAAAAAAATGAGTGTTTCATGCAAATAATTCTCAAGGTTGGGGATGGAAGTGGGGCTCATAAAATGGAAGACATCACGCTCTGATGAGGAAAATAGGAAGTGTGAATTTAGAGAAAAACGATTGAAAGCTCAGACTTAGAGTCTGCAGACCATAATAATGCCTGCCTTATCATGAATGTTGAAAGTACTTCTTGCAAAGTCATCAGAACAAGCCTGGGCGTATCTTAAGTATTCAGTAAGTGACAACTCTGAATCATGATGCTGGTCCATTTCTTCCATGACTTAATGCTTGATCTCTATAAATGGTGCAGACTTCCCTGAGAATCAGGAATCATTAATCTTGTCCATGAGTGCATTTCATAGGAGGCTGCTCACAGAGAAACAATTTAACCAGCCTCCTAGTTTCGCAAAAGAGAAGGGCTTCTGAACGTAGCTGATAATTATGCTCCTTCTGAGGGTGGAACTGTGTCCTCACTCCGTTGTTTGGTGACACTTCCCTCTGTCAGTGTGGAGCTGAGCAGAGCTGAGTTCTCTGGTCAGCTGACACGTCCTGCATAGTGTCCTTGGAAGCTCATGTCCATGACTCATTAGAGACCCCCAGCCAGTATTCAGAGCCTTTCACTCTTTAAACAAATGTTCTCACCTGAGGAATGAGGGTATTTTTTCCTTGGATGTTTAGAGTGAGGGGAAGGGTGGATGGGAAGGGAGAGAAAGAAAGAGAGAGAGAGAGAGAGAGAGAGAGAGAGAGAGAGAGAGAGAGAGAGAGAGAGAGAGAAAGAAACTTTGACATGAGAGAGACATATTGATTGGTTGTCTCTTGCTCACACCCTGTCCAGAGCAACATTGTCCATCACAATAGTTTATGTCATAAACACGTCAATGAATTATCAAGAGCAAAGATTTAAGTAAGAACATGTTGGCATTCAATGCCCTGGGAAAATGTGTGTCTGTGAAATACATCCTTCCCACCAGCACTGGGTGAGTGTGGCTGGTGCCCCTCACTTCACTTGGGACCTGGTGACTCCCTGTATCATTCCTTCTCCAAGAAGAAAGATGAGATAGGGCACTATAGAAACCTTCCCTTCCCTTCCCTTCCCTTCCCTTCCCTTCCCTTCCCTTCCCTTCCCTTCCCTTCCCTTCCCTTCCCTTCCCTTCCCTTCCCTTCCCTTCCCTTCCCTTCCCTTCCCTTCCCTTCCCTTCCCTTCCCTTCCCTTCCCTTCCCTTCCCTTCCCTTCCCTTCCCTTCCCTTCCCTTCCCTTCCCTTCCCTTCCCTTCCCTTCCCTTCCCTTCCCTTCCCTTCCCTTCCCTTCCCTTCCCTTCCCTTCCCTTCCCTTCCCTTCCCTTCCCTTCCCTTCCCTTCCCCAGTCAGCTCATCCAGTAATTGGTTGCCCTGAAAATATGCCCGGGCTGTGCCTGAAAGTTTCCCCCACTTGGCCTCTCAGCACAAGTCCATGATTCAGGAGTGTCTCCTGGGGTCCTGAGCTGGGAGTCCTGCTTTTTTTGGGGACACAGCAGTGAGGTGGGAGGCAGCAAGCTGGGCTCTCCTCTGTGCTGTGCTATTGGCATGCCAAGAGGTCCTGGGAAAGTCCTTTCCCCATCGTTAATGGGTCATCAGACCTGTGCACTCCCCCCAGAACAGGCCCACGATGAGGAATAAAGAGAGCTTAGCTTTCTGGCAAGCAGTGTCTAATCAGCTGGGGTGATGCCCAGACACACTTGCTGGACACAGCTCTGGACCCAGCAAACAGAGTTGGACATTCTTGTTGGAAGCCCAACAAAGACTCCAACCTTGGAGGTGCCCAGACAAGAATTGGTTGGATCTAAAAGAGGGGCTCTTGAGTGCTGAGAGAACCAAGGGAATTTCTGTCTTAGAGGCTCCTAAGGGAGCAGCATTGAAGAGGGAAATGGGCATAAAGAAATCCTATATAATAAAGAGGTAATATGCAAACTGACTGTCATTCCAACACACAAGATGGCCCCCATGTTGTCAAAGATGGCTGCCCCCATGTGGACACAAGATGACCGCCACAAGATGGCCACCAGGGGAGGGCAATTGGGAGGGTCCAGGCCTTGGAGGGGAGGATAGTTAGGGGCCACCAGGCCTGCAGGGAATGGCAGTTAGGGTGATCAGGCCTTCAGGGAAGGGCAGTTAGGGGCTATCAGGCCAGTGGGGTAGGGCAGTTAGGGGCAATCGGTCCAGCAAGGGAGCAATTAGGCATCAATCAGGCTGGCAGGTGAGTGGTTAGAGGGTGATCAGGCTGGCAGGTAGGCAGGCAGTCAGGCAGGGGAGCAATTGGGAGCCAGAAGTCCTAGAATGTGAGAGGAATCCCAGATTGGAGAGGGTGCAAGCTGGGCTGAGGGACACAGGGCCTCTAGTGCTTTGATAAAATAGGAGGACCTATCTTTATGGAGAAATGTTCTTAACATTAAGTTTCCCTGCTGTTTCTAGGAGAGATCTTATTTGTTTATTCACAAGTTATTTAATCGACATTAACCAAGCAAGATGAAGTAGGTAAAGCAGAGGTCTCACCTCTATGGAAAGGCAAATGGATGGGATAGGCTTTTTACTAATACCATTGATGCTGAGTAGGTATCAGAGCTGGATTTAACTGGAAATTAACAATGTACGTTCTTCAGCTTCTGTGAAACTCTTTGCAAATATTTGTGTGTGAATGTTGGTCATCTCTATAGGATGGTGGGTGCTGTGGAGGGAATGCAGACAACCCAAACTGCTGCATGAACCAGAAGAAAGACCACACAGTAAGTGGATCCTTCTCTCCCTGGAAATCTGGAGGCCAATCGCACTTCAAAGGAGCCTGTGGTCTTGCTCCACACTCTTGGCAAGGGTGGCTGGAAGAGGAAACAGTTACCTAAGCCTAGACTGAGAGGGTGGTGACTATGCACTTTGCTTTGGGTCCTCTGGCAAGACCTTCTGGTTCCTGCATCCAGGAGCTGCCTGGGGGTTGTGAGCGAGCTTGCTTGGACCAAGGGCTGCATTGGTGCTATGGGGCATTTCAATGGGGATATACTGTACCACACCTCTGTTCCCTTTTCCAGCAGATCACCTCCTCTCCGTGTTTATTCAACCCAGAGGAGTTCATGCCCTTGGATCCTACCCAGGAGCCCATCTTCCCACCCGAGTTGCTGGTAGGTGATGCCCCAAGGGAAGGCCCATCAAGGCTCTCTGCCAAAAGCCCCTGGAGACCTGCTTTATTTCATACCCCCTGGGAACGTTGTCTTCTCCTTGTCCTTTAGGTCTCAGCCTGAATTTGCCTTGTTTTCTCTGACACCCAGGGGTCAAGTCCCTCTTTCATGTGCTCCCTCAGGAACCCACATTTCTCTCCTTTTCACACGTGTCACTCTGAGGACAGGAAGTGGATCTCTCTGGTGCCGTGTTTATCTGACTTGCTACAGAAGTATCTGCTGGCCTCTTGGCTAAATATAATGCATAAGCACCCAAGCAAATAGTCCATTAAACAAACAAACAAAGAAACAAACAAACAAACAAACAAAGCTGGATTCAAAAGACACACCCAATGCCTTCAGCTCTGCTTTAAGGACACCTCTCACACCACCTTTCTTCTCCTTCGCTCCAACATGTAAGGAGAGGAAAGTACAGATTTCCCTGGGGCTGTTGACACATGAGGACTTCCTAAGTTCAAGGGTCAGAGAGAAGGGCTGTGCAGCAGGCTGCCAGCATATCCTCCTCTAGATTGTGCAACCTTGAGACCATCAATGTGATTTAGGGTTTTCTTCCCCAGTATCACCCCTCCCTCATGCACTGGGACCAACTCTGCATTGCATTCCCTTTGACCACCCTTCCTTTGCTACCCTGGCTCCACCCACACCTTGTCCGCTCTCCTCATGGAGACAGTGGGGACAGTCCAGGTTACCTTGTGGCTAGTGACCTTTGGCAGGTCACATGACTTCCTTAGGTTTCTCCCTCATCAGTACAAGAGGTGGTTTACAACGTCTCTTTCACTGAATCTTCGGATGGCTCAGTGAACTAATGTCACTGAGTAAGAGCTGCAACCTAATTTCTGCCTCCATTCATGAAGTTTTCTTCCCTTGTCTTTGACAAGTATTTTCATTCTGAAGTCAGTAATAAACTAATCCACAGAAGAGTTGATCCCATGGTGGCCCTGAAGCGAGGGCCATGGGAATGGCGGTAGGAATGGAGTGGAGAGAAGGAGATGGCTCATTGGAAAATGGTATTTTCCAGAGGCTGAAGGATGCGCCTCAGAAGCAGATGCGTTTTGAAGGGGAGCGTGTAACCTGGATCCAGGTCTCCACCCTGAAGGAGCTACTGGACCTCAAGGCGCAGTACCCGGAGGCCAAGCTGGTGGTGGGGAACACGGAGATCGGTAAGGACTTGGGACGATGCAAAGGCATTTCCTTTTTACCCTTTCCCTCTATTGCCCTGTGGGCGAGGCTGGGGGAGGTGCTGTGTAACTGAGTCTGAGGAATGGGGCCATTCTGTCCATAGAGTTTCTACCTTGATTAGCAGATTTGAAGTTTTTCTCTCAGATAATTTTCCTTTTTCTCTGAATGCTAAACGTTCGTGTCATTATTAGTTATATCCCAGCGCTAATAATAGCTCAAGTACTGAAATCTGCCCATGCCTAGCTCTGTAACTTGGGCAAGAAACTTAATCTCCCTGTGCCTCCGATTCTTCATCGATAATCAGAAAATCAGAGCATCCTCCAGGCCTGCTGTGAGGTTAAATGAGTTAAAATACGTAGTGCTTAGGAGAGTTACTGACATACTTTAATGTCCCGTGTTTTCTAATATTGTTCCTAAACACACACACACACACACACACACACACACACACACACACCCCTAACTTCAGGCTTTCTGTTTCCCTCGAGGCATTGAGATGAAGTTTAAGAACAAGCTGTTTCCTGTGATCATCAGCCCAGCCTGGATCCCTGAGCTGAATTTGGTGGAGCGCGGCCCGGAGGGTAAGGGAGGTTCACTCGGGTCCCCAGAGGGGCTGGGATGGGTCAACCTCCCCTTTGGATCTGGTTGCCACCTACTTATCCTGAAGCCAATCTGCACAGGGAGGAAGGGGCAACCTTCACCACCTCTCTCCATCATGGTAGGCATCAATGGGCGAAGGCTGTGAGATCTCCAATAGTATTCTCAATCCTGGCTACACCTTAAAATCACTCACGGGGTCAGGGGCCTGGGGTGGGCAGGTGTGCTTGGGTGCTTTAGAAAAAATATATTCCAGGACTTTGCCCACAGAAACCTGATTTTATTGAGTGGAGAACCACTGGCTTAGTGAAAGAGCACTCTGGTTGTAGGACAAGAGGCCTGGGGTTGAGTCTGGGATCTTTCAATAGCTGTGTCGTATTGGGCGAGTCCCTTACCTCTCTGGGCCAACTTTTCTTCATCGGGTTAAAGATGAGAGTCCTGGTGCAGCCTCACTAGGTTGCTGCAAAGCTTGAGACTCTGTGTCTGAAGGTGTTTTCTGCACTGGGCAGTGGGTCGCTTATTCTGAGCACATGTTCCCAGGTATCTCCTTTGGAGCCGCTTGTTCTCTGGACTCTGTGGAAAAGACCCTGAAAGATGCTGTTGCCGAGCTTCCTGCCCACAAGACAGAGGTGTTCAGAGGTGTCCTGGAGCAGCTGCGCTGGTTCGCTGGGAAGCAGGTCAAGTCTGTGGCGGTGAGTCCCCGCCCAGGGGTCTCCAGGCCCAGGGGACAGGGCCTTTCATCACACCAGGAGCCTCACACTAGAATGGGTAGAACTGCCTGAGTGTTTCTTAAAGATGCAGATTCCTGAGCCCTGCCTCCCAGATGTTGGCCTGGAAGGGCTGGGTGGAGCCTGCAGGTGCTGCTGATGCAGGTGGTCTGTGGGCCACTCCAGGTGACACTCACTTGGACTCAGTCTTCTCCATGAGGTTGGAGAGATGGGGCCTCCTGCCCACCCCCTTTTCCTTTCTGATTTGCCCAGGCTCTCAGCAGGTGGAGGAGAGATAAGTTAGAGCAGGGGTCTTCAAACTACGGCCCGCGGGCCACATGCAGCCCCCAGGGGAGTCTGATCCTGCCCGCCAGGTTTTTTGGGCAGTGAGCACAGCCTAGGTGTTACAGTAGGAATTAGTAGTTCATATAGTCCGGCCCTCCAGCTCTCTGAGGGACCGTGATCTGGCCCCCACTTTAAAAAGTTTAAAGACCCCTGAGTTAGAGAAAAGCCAAACCAGGGAGGGGCACAGCCTTTCTGCCCTGGGGTTAGAACCAGAGGTAGAACCCCTGAAAGGAGGCTGTCACAGTCAGCCTTCTGAGTAAACCTCAGTCTCCCAGTTTGCAAGCCTTGTTCCCACACAGTGCCATTTGAGTGAGGCTCATGATTATTGATGTTGTTGGGAGGAAAGCTATCCCTTCTATTCTATTTTTTAAAAAATGGTTTAAAAAAAAAAAAAAAAGCAGAATAACCCACTCCATTCTCTACACCTTACCCGAAGCCCTGACAACTTCTGGGTGTAGATGAGGAGATATAAACAAGCAATCTCTATTGAGGCCCCAGCTCAGCGGGCATCTACTCCCAGGGAGGACTTGTTTTCTTCCTGCAGCTGTTTTCTCCCTCTTTCCCGTAGTGAGCACCCTGGGTCTGGTTCCCCCAACATTCTTTGCCAAGTTGCCAGGAAGCTCAGATCCAATTAGAACAAATCATTAATCCTCAAATCTTCCTCCTCTTTGTCCTTGAACTTTAACTTCTATTTCTGCTGTACTATGGCTTCTGTGATAAGCCACCTTAGCCCTTTCAGAAAAAGGTTGGGTGACATGGTGTTGACTTGGGTTAACTGAGGGTGGTGCACTGACTGCTACATTCCAGAGCTGGGCCCCAATGCCAGGCGGTCAGATCTCATGTTTAGCACGATGTTCGATGTTCTGACTGCAGAGCTCTCACTGCACCGGGCTGTGTCTCCAGGGGCTGGAGGTCGGGCCTCCCTCCACAGATGACACCTGTCATCCTCCTGCTCTGCATTTGGGAGCCAGCTGGGTGAGCACAGGTTTCTGAGCTGGGCTCTAACGCACACTCTCTGCTTGTCCTAGTCCATCGGAGGGAACATCATTAACGCCAGCCCCATCTCCGACCTCAACCCGGTGTTCATGGCCAGTGGGGCCAAGCTGACCATCGTGTCTAGAGGTGAGTTGCCTCGTATAGAGGGTCCTGGGGGAGAAAAGTCTCACAAGATGGGTTACTCCTGGAGAGACAGAGTCCAAGGACCTATGACCCCACTTTCCTATGGTTTAGATTCCTGGAAGCTACAAGGGATCACTCATGCTGGGGGCTAGGAGAGCTGGGCCACTTCTCTATTAAGAATTCACAGCAGGCTCTGTCCAGATGCCTTACCTAGTGAGATGCTGGAGCCAGAATGCACCAGCTCACCACAGTGGATCGGTGGGTTGTCAGTGTTTGTGAAACATGGCTGTTATAAAAAATCAAGCTATATAAGGGTGCAAGTTATATAAGACAGATTATGTTAATGACATAGGGAATGAACACTCAAAATTCACCACTTGCTAATTATTTTACTATTGTCTGTGCTGTTGAGGCTCCTTCCATCTATCTGTCTGCAGCGGAGATGCTATGTAGTGGTGCTAATATGCATCCTTCCTTGTCAGAGGGGCCCCAGCATCTCCCCTGGGTTGATGACTTGCCAGGAGGACGCACAGGCTCAGTGTATAGTCATGCTCATGGCTAAGACTCACTACAGAAGGAGGAATCAGTAAAATCAGCACAGGGAAAGGCACACGGAGCAAAGTCCAGTGGAAATCTGACATAGCTGCCAGGGCCTCCCAGCGGATCACACAGGAGGCTCTTGACTCCCCCCGCAGCAAGCTCCCCATGAGAAGTGCAGGCAGCCAGAGAACTCGTTAGGGGCTCAGCACTGGGGGCTGGCCGCACAGGTCATACCAAAGTTCAGAGGCCCAGAAGGAAAGCAGGTGTTCTGCATAAACCATGTTGTTTTTACAAACTGGGAGCCATTCTTATCAGGGAATGCTAGGAACCCTCTGCAGACCCACGTACCCAGAGGACACCAGTGGCTCACCTTGTAAACAGGCCTTGCAGAGGGCCTGCTGACTCAACTCTGCCACACTTTCTAGCTCCACATCATTAATGTCATTCTGGTAGTTTGAAATGGGCTCTAGTGGGAGTATTTATACCATAGACAATAGCAAACCAAGGTTACACCCCAGCAGCTGATGGTTAACCATTCACCAGCGCACCATTGCTGAAGGATTTCAGATGGAGGGCCTTGACCCCAGCTGAGCCATCCATTCCCTTTGACTGTGGGCATCAGAGACCCGGATGCAGAAGCCCACTGGCGGATTGTCCTGGGCCTTCTCACATCAGTCCCTCTTCATCTTGCCTCTGTACAGGCACCAGGAGAACGGTTCCGATGGACCACACCTTCTTCCCTGCCTACAGAAAGACACTGCTAAGTCCAGAAGAGATACTGCTTTCCATTGAGATCCCCTATAGCAGGGAGGTAAGATGCTGGGCCCGAATCACTCCTACACCCACCAGGCTCCAGACAAGGAGAGCAGAGTTGGCCTTAGGACCAACCTTAGCATCTCTCAACTGTAACACTGATGCACTTGTCTCTGAACTTTGCCTTTGACCGGCCGTATTCCTCTCTGGACAATGAGAAGTTTTAGGGTAGGGAGCATTCCTCATGGACAGAAGCTAGATGTGTGATCCTAAGTGAGAAAGTTTACCTTTCTGAGCCCCAGTTTTCTTACCTGTGCAGTGGGCATGATGTTACCTACTGGGAGGGTGATTGTGAGGACTGAAAAATAATTCTGTAGGTTCCTGGTGGAGCCGGTGGAGATCACCAGCTGGTAACTAGCAACACAGTTTAAGGATACAACCTGCTGGCGAGTATTCTCCCCAGGTCAGAGGAGACTCGATTTGGTCAGGTGAAGTGTGGGGCTGGTTTGCTAAGGGAAGCAGCTGCCTGTCAGTCAGACCTTCACATGCCAACCTTGGGCTTGACAAGGGTTTGCTCACTGACCTTACTCTGGGTAGATGACGGTTCCAGCTTGTTCAGCAGATCCGGGCGCCTCTGGCCGCCTTGCTCTTGTTCCTTGGGACCTGTGGTGGCTTCACCTGGCATGACTTTCGCCTCTCTCAGCAGCACATCATTCCGTAATGGGCCTTGTAGAAAGTGAGAGGCTGGGGAAACCAGCGATAAGAGAGCATATTAAGGGTTTTCCACAGCTAGTGTTTGAGTGTTACAAGGTGTGTTTCACCCTGGCTAATTTTAACCTCTTTAATAAAAATGCTGATTAAATTAGAGCAATTACATCCCTGCTTTCTTAATGGTGCTTTAGGTCCTCCTTATAGACCATTTTGAGCAGTGATTCCCAGAGTTTTGTATTTCATAGATCGGTTAAAAAAATGTTAAATTATGCAGTTGGGAAAGGAGGCAAGAATAGGCATAGAACCGTTCAGTGTTTATTTTGCCAGACAAGGGACATAAAATATCTCTCCTTAAGGAAAGGACATGTTAACACCCAGGATTAGGAGGAATTTCTCAAGAAGGAACAATTGAGCTGACACTGACATTTCCTGGCAGCCCAGTGAAAACGTCACAGGGGACTGGCACAACCCTGGACATGAACAGCTGGAACCTGTGTCCCAGGACCAAGTTCAAGGACTGGGCTCATGGCCCCAGGGCCTGTCTGACACCAGGACGTGGAATCAGCTTTAGCATCAGGAGGGGCCTCTATGGCTTCTTCAAACAAAAGCCTGAGGTCATTTCGGACCTCAGCAGTGGGTCTCCTGCTTTCTCCAACAGCCCTTCCCTTACACCTTCCCGCTGGGAGGTGGATCCGAGTTTGTGCTCCCAGGGTGAGTTCGAACCTCAAGCAGAACCTGACACAGAGAGGGCTGGATAGCACAGGGTCCTTACCTGGAAAGCAACTCACGCTTTCCTCCTGTCCCCAAAGACAGAGCTGGCTTAGACCCAGGACATGGGTGATCAAAGCACAGAGGCAGCCACTGCCTCATAGTGTGGTTCGTTCTTTTGGCCAGAAGACCAGATTTCTAAGCACTGCCCGTAGGCTGGTGGAAGAGCCGGTTAGGGAGCCAGTGAGGAGGCTGCAAGCTGCAGGCTGTTTCAAACACTTCTGGGCATTTCTCTGTATCTGCTTGAGAGGTAGTCCGGCCAACAGAGGTTTCGGCACAGCCCCTGAGAGGCTGTGTGCTCTGATATTTGTCACCAGAATGAGGAAGGTTCTCGGGCCTGAGGGTTCTTGGAGAAGACTTGGTGAAAACACTCTTACTTCTTTCCACTGTTGGATTGAGAGCACCCGTTCTTCTTTGTCCCTGACTTTGTTTCCTGACTAATAGAGAGAAGCCCTGACTCTCCCAGTTTTGGGGAATGCTATCTGGAACTTCTGAAAATGTGATGGTTAGGCCTCAATCATTGATCCCTGTCACCAGCTCCTTGCTGATGTGCCATGGTATTTTCTCCTCACCTTACCTCACCTCATCTTACCTCACCTCATATCCCGTGTTTCATGCTCACCATTTGCAGTCCTTGCAAAACAGTGTGGGAAACTCTTGCCTTCCTGTTCTCTTTCAGGACGAGTTTTTCTCAGCATTTAAGCAGGCCTCCCGGAGAGAAGATGACATAGCCAAGGTGACCTGTGGCATGAGAGTTCTATTCCAGCCAGGAACCACACAGGTGAAGGAGCTGGCCCTTTGCTATGGCGGAATGGCTGACAGAACCATCTCAGCCTTTAAGACTACTCGGAAGCAGCTGTCGAAGTAAGAGCTTACAGCAAAACAGCCCTGCTGCTGATATTTGCTACTGCTCCTCTCCTGTGCCTATAGCAGTATTACTATTGCTGCTACTACTACTATTAACATGGTTATTACTACTGTGATTTACTGCTATTACTAGTAGCATAATGACCAATAGTATTGCTGCTACTGTACTATTACCATTTCTGCTTCTGCTGCTACCATTTTTAACTGCTATTACTAGTACTACACAGCTACAACTATTATTACTACTAGAGGCCCAGTGCACAAAATTCGTGCATGGAGCGGGGAATCCCCTCACCCCAGCCTACACCCTCTCCAATCCAGGACCCTTTGGGGGATGTCTGACTGCTGACTGTCGATCCCTGGGATCAGGCCTAAATAGACAGGCAGACATCCCTCTCACAACCCTGGACTGCTGGCTCCTAATTGCTTACTTGCCTGCCTGCCTAGTTGCCCCCAACTGCTGGTCTAGTCGCCACTAACTGCCCCCCTTTCACACCAGCCTTATTCCTCCTACTGCCCACCCCCCACCGGCCTGGTTGCCCCCAACTCCCCCCACTGCCAGCCTGGTCACCCCTCACAACCTCTCCACCAGCCTGAGCCTGGTCGCCCCATGCAGCCTGCTGTTCAGTCATTTGGTCATCCCACACTAACCCCCCTGCCTGTCTGGTCACTCCATTCAGCCTGCTTGTTCAGTCATTTGGTTGTTCCTCATTAACCTTTCTCCAGTCTGGTCATAGGCAGCCTTCTTATGAGGGAGTGAGGGTTAATTTGCATATTACCCCTTTATTTTATTGGATTGTTGCTTCTAGTGCTCCTACACCTAGTAGTTGTATCACTGTAGATATCACTGCTGTTGTGGCTACTATTACTTCTACTACTACTATTACTACTAGTGCTTTTGCTATTACTGTTACTACTACTGCTTCTTTTACAACTTCTATATTACTTCTGTTTCTACTACTACTATTACTATTGCTTCCACCAGTACTACTACTAGCACTGCATCTGCTAATGCTAGTATTACTACTACCAGTATTGTTGCTGCCGCTAATGCTGGTATTGCTATTAATGCTATTACTAGTGCTATACTATTACTATGGCTACTACTATCACTATAGGTACTATATGGGGGCAACTGAACCAAGCACGTCACTGGCACTGTCCTATGTAATCCTTTCCATATTTTTATGCATAGGTAGATCTTAATGTTGGAGTTTGGTTCCAATTCTTGGCTCCAACACTTACCAGATGGGTATAAAATAAGTCACCATGCCTTAGTTTTCTCACTGGCAAAATGAGTATAAAAATTTCCCTACTATATATTTTAATTTAAATTTAAAATGATGTTTCATAAAAAACACCTAGGACAGTGTAAGAACTTTATAGACTTAATTATTGTTTTTGTGGTCTTTTAAAATTGGATCTGTTTTTAAAGAGGAGAGAGCTGAGGCTCTAGGAAGTAAGCAACTTGCCTAAAGTCACACAGCCATGAGTCTCTGAGCCAGATTTCAAACCGAGATTGACATGATTCTGTGCTCACCGCCTGCACAATGATTCTGGGGGCAGGATGGGAGCGCTCTCTCACACCTGCTCTCCGGCAGTTTCTGGAACGAGAAGCTGCTGCACGAGGTGTGTGCAAGCCTGGCGGAGGAGCTGCATCTGCCCCCTGATGCCCCGGGTGGCATGGTGGACTTCCGGCGCACACTCACCCTCAGCTTCTTCTTCAAGTTCTACCTGACGGTGCTTCAGAAGCTGGGCAAAGAGCACCCAGAAGATGTGAGTGTGGAGCCCGGGCAAAGCACGGACTCTCTGCAGCACTTTTGTTTGGGAGTTGGGTAGCTGGTGTGGGTGAGACAGTGCTGTGGACCAGGTCGTGAACTTGCTTCTTTCCTGTGGACATGAAAGGGCAGAGGAGCAAGGACTGGGGACATAGCCCAGGGTGTCACATGGAGATGGGATCCAACTGGGTGGCTGAGAGGCAGAGCCCTTGGCTGGGAGTCAGGGGCATGGGTTCTTGTTCCATCTGTGTCATTATCTCACGTGGGAACCTACATAGCTCACAACTTCAGGTTTCAGTTAGAAAATCTGCAAAAGGGGGGTGGGTAGACCAGATGATCCTTTAGCTATACAGCTGATACAACTGTGGTTTGTAGTTGGAATGGGAGTACAGAGAATTATAGAATGTGGAGCGTGGAAGGAGAATTCAAAGTGGGGCTTCTCCAGCCACTGCAAGGATGTGCATTCAGGAGAGGGTGCTGGCTGATGTGGACCCAGCTCCCAGGATGGGTTCACCAACAAGCACTTACTTTGCACCTTTTAGACAGTAAGATTGCACTGGGCACCAGGGGGCAGCCAAGCGTGGAGAGAGCATGATCAGTGAAGGCCAGTCTAGCATGATAACTGCTGAGATGGAGCCTGAGGAGCAAAGGAGGTGGGGCTTCACAAGTGTGGGGACAGCAGAGCCAAATTCCTCTTTTGAAAATCCTCACGAGGCTATGTTTTCAGATTAATTAAGTAATAAAGACTTATTGTAGAAAACTTTAAAAATACAGAATTATATATAAAAAAAATCACTCTCAAATCCCAGAGAAAATCACTGCTAAGAGTTTTGCTGCTGCTTCTGAACTTTCCCCTACATTTATCTGTCCATTTTCTCTCATTCTGTTTGTTCTCTCTCCCTCTCTCTCTCTCTCTCCCTCTCTCTCTCTCTCTCTCTCTCTCTCTCTCTCTCTCTCTCTCTCTCCTTCTATCCATCAATATATCTATCATCTTAGATCTTTTTATCTGGATATATCATTTTCTAAATAAATTTGAGGTCATGCTGCATGCAGTTTTATTTCCCCCTTGAGTCCATTGGGATTATATTATGAACATTTACTGTATCGTTAATTATTTCCCACAGAATTGAGGAGGAAAGGAAGACTTTTCCAGGAAGGCCAGGAGGAGGATAGCCAACAGAGGGTAGCATGCTTAAAGGCAGGAAGGAGGGTAGCATGCTTAAAGGCATTAGGTGTGTGGGCGGAAGTATGTGCCACTCATTACACAGGGGGCACCATGGGGGCAGAGAGGCAGAGGCTGTGAGTGAATACTGCGCTCCCAGAGCCCACGGTCAGATGTTGAGACAGATCCAGCCAGTGTGAGAAAGAGTGTCCAATGAGGAGATGAGGGGAACAGTTGTTACCTTTACCAGTTGGGGGACAACCAAGGTTGGGGTCAATGATGGAAATAGTCAAGGTCATCTCTGTTATCTTGCCTCCACAGAAATGTGGCCAACTAGACCCCACCTTTGCCAGTGCCACCTTCCTCTTTCAAAAAGACCCTCCGGCCAACGTCCAGCTCTTCCAGGTGAGTGGAGACAGTGTGTGGCTAACATCAGGGGCCCTTGCAGAGTTCATCAGATGACGCTGACTATCGGCAAATGACTTACTACTTGAATTGCACGTAGGTGCTGAAAGCTCCGTACTATTGTGCATAAGTATCCAGGGAAGAAAATGAGAACTATGTTAAGTTAGTGAATCTATTTCCCCCTTTACTCATCTAAATTTCTCTCCTGGGATTACTTTCATCTTCACCTGCTCCTTAAAGGGAAATTTCCCTCCCATTTTATCTTTTCTGGCCCCTCTGTGGGACTAATATGCAGAGTCAGGAGTTCTCTGGATCATATAAGCAAACAAAACAGAACAACAAAACCAACATTCTATCAGCAGAAGTTTTTTGAGAGGTACTGGGTAAAGGGTCAATTTTCCTAGAAACATTTTGGATTCTGTGGGCCATTTAGTCTGTGTTGTAACTCCTCAGCTCTGTCATTGTGGCACAGCCAGAGGCAATACATAGATGAATGTGTAGTGTTCCAATAACACTTTAATTATAAAAACAGGCAGTGGGTCAGATTTGGCCCACAGGCCACAGTGCATCACCCCCTGCACTAGAATGCAGTGTGTGAACTCTGGGGCCCGGAAGCCTGGACTGGAATCCAACTCTGCCATTTCATCACTTTGGAAGCTTAGACAGGATTCTCAATTCCTCTGTCTTTGGGTAAGCCAATTATTCCCACGATCTGGATAATGATGGTACCTCTTTCATGGGATAGTTTTGAGGATTGAATGTATCTGTAAAAGTAAATAGCTTAGGTAGTTCCTGGCATATAGTAAACATTCAATAAATATTGGCCATTACCAGTTTTACTTAAAACATGAAACAGAATTTTATTATGAAATGAACTCATGTTAGAACACTTTGAAAAATTTAGAAAAGACTAAAGAAGAAAATAAAATTCACCCCAAATCTTACCTCTAAGAGAAAAATCATTATTATATTTTTGTATACATACCATTTTTATGTATATATGCACATGTATATGCTATATTGATAACACATGCTCTTTTTAAAAAATAAATCTTTATTGTTCAGATTATTGCAAATGTGTTCCTCTCCCCCCGCCCCCGCCATTACTCTCTTCCACCAGGTTCCCACCCCACCTCTTTCCTTTCCCCATCCTCATTGTCCTCATCCATAGGTAAACAATTTTGTTCAGTCTCTTCCCGCAACCCCACTCCCCTTTTCCCCGAGAATCGTCAATCCACTACCCTTCCATACCTCTGATTCTATTATATTCATCAGTTAATATTGTTCATCAGATTTTTTTAATTCCCTTGGTTTTTAGATTCACTTGTTGATAGTTACGTATTTGTTGTTCATAATTTTTTCTTTATCTTCTTCCTCTTCCTAAATAACCACCTTCAGCAATTCATATAATTCTGGTTTGGTGGTGATGAACTCTTTTAGCTTTTTTTTATTTGTGAAGGTCTTTATCTGGCCTTCAATTCTGAGTGATAGCTTTGCTGGGTAGAATATTTTTGGCTGTAGGTTCTTGCTAATCATCACCTTGAATATTTCTTGCCATTCCCATCTGGCCTGCATGGTTTCTGTTGAGAAATCAGCTGACAATTGTATGGGTGCTCCTTTATAGGTAACTACCTGCTTTTCTCTTGCTGCTTTTAATATTCTCTCTTTGTCTTTTGCTCTTGGAATTTTAATTATGATGTGTCTTGGTGTGGTCCTCCTTGGATTCCTTTTGTTTGGGGTTCTGTGTGCTTCCTGGACTTGTAAGTCTATTTCTTTCACCAAGTGGGGGAAGTTTTCTGTCACTATTTCTTCCAGTATTCTTTCGGTATCTTGCTCTCTCTCTTCTTCTGGGATCCCCATAATTCTGATGTTGGTTCGCTTGAAATTGTCCCAGAGGTTTCTTACACTATCTTCACCTTTCTGGATTTTCTTATCTTTTTGCTTCTGTGGAGGAGTGTCCTCTGGCTCTTTGTGTTCTAAATCTTTGTCTTGATTCTTGCGATCTTCCAGTCTGTTTTTAGGACTCTGTGTAATATTTTTTTTTTTATTTCAGACAATGTTTTCTTCATTTCTAGTTGATCCCTTATTATTTCTAGTTGCTACCTTTTCATATCCTCGTAGGTCTCATTTATTTTATCGGCCTTTTTAAGGATATTCTTGAATAACCTTATAACTGTAGTTTTGAACTCAGTGTCCAATCTTTTCGTTTCCTCCATCTCCTTCCTTTGTGTCCTTCCTCTTGTCTGCATTTTAGTTGTTTCCCTGATTTGATGGAATAGTTTTGTGTGCTAGGTGTTCTGGTAGAGCCCAGTAGCACAGCCTTCCCAGTTACCTGTGGTGGACAGTCTTGGTATAGCCCTTTGTGGGCTGTGTGTGCAGTCTTGTTGTTAAGCCTTGCTAATTGTTGGTATCACTGGGAAGCGTTGATCTCCAAGCCAATTGGCTGTGAAGATCAGCAGTGTCTCAGCTAGGAGGGCTTCTGTCCATGCTCTTTTTTTTTTTTTTTTTTTTTTTTTAGTATGAAATTCAAATCATTGTTACATATACACATACACAATCTTTATGCCCTGTTACACTTAACATGCTCTTCCTTCCTTCTGATGAAAATTCTTCAAAAGTATATTTTCACATTTGCATATTATTCATTGTACCCAATCCCCAGTGAAAGGACACTTAGGTTCCTCTCTTATTTATTTTTTTTTTCTGGTCCTATATGGGGTGAGCCTGTGACCATGATGACGACTTAGTGTGTACATTTTTGTTTCCTTCTCCTGCTCTCCTCCTGCCCCTCTGTTCTCACTCCTTAGGGTTGCTTTGCCACCTGGCCTGAGACTCCCCATAGTTTCCCTGGGCCTGTGAGAGAACAGTGTCTCCTCCCTGCCCCCAAGCTCAGCCTGACTTCTGGCCATGCCATTTCAGGAAGTGCCCAAGGGTCAGTCTGAGGAGGACATGGTGGGCCGGCCTCTGCCCCACCTGGCCTCGGCCATGCAGGCCTCTGGGGAGGCCGTGTACTGTGACGACATCCCTCGCTACGAGAATGAGCTGACCCTCCGGCTCGTCACCAGCACCCAGGCACACGCCAAGATCAAGTGAGTGTAGTAAATACACTAGGAGAGGGGGGCGCTGGGAGCGGTACTGGAGAGGTTCCCTTGTCAGTCCAGAGGGGAAAATGGGGATCATCTTAAAACTATAGCCTGGAGAGGAGGCCTCCTTGGGTCTTACCACGGCATGGATGTGGGATCGGGGCTTCTTGTCATTGGTCTTTCCTCTGCTTGCACTCCTAGCTTAGAGAAAGATTGCAGAAATGGGAAACTCTTCCAGATCCCTGAAAAAAGTTTGTTTAAGATGATATGGTTGCCAGCTGTGGAGTAAATTCATTTGCCTTTGCACTTGTCTTGAGCCCATATTGAGAATACCATGACATGCACTGTCTCCACTCAAAACAGCTTTGCTCTGTTTCAGCCATGTCTGAATGGGCATGGGAGGGTGAGGTAGGGGACTCTGAGGTAATGCAGTGATGGTGCTCTCCCCACTGCCGGCACCTGGAAGGGAGTGCAGTGGAGCATAAGTGGACCTGACATTGGCGCTCTTCACAACTCAACCCCGGTCCTATTCTCGCTACACTGCTCTTTGGCTGAGTGGCTTTGGACAAGCTCTTTAACTGTCCTGAGCCTGAGTTCCACCAAATGTAAAGTGGGGACAATGACAGTGACTTTCTGGAGCTCTGGAGAGGATTACCTATTTGAAAAGTAGTTGATACAGAGCAATTCCCATACCTTTCTCTGAGGTGCCTCTGCTGTATGTCCACATGGGGTCATGGGCCAGAGTGAGCAGGACACACTTCAGATTGTTATAACTGATGGACTCTCCATGCTTTCTCCCTTGGAGGCCTGAATTGTCTAATTATACCCGGTGTGCCCTACCATTCTGGGATAGCTCTGTGAATGTGGGGAGAGAAATTTGTCTGTGTGACGATGCTCAGGTCCATTAGATGAGTACAGCAAGGGCCCTAACATTCTCATTCTGGATGGGTATTAGCTGTGAGATGGGTTTTAGTCAGCATTTAGATTGCTGATCACTATGATTGGGTTCCCTTGACATTGGAACAGGGCATCGGAATAAGTCCATGAGGGCAGGACTATCCTACTCATCTTATCTTCCCAACAGGATTCAGTATAGTAGCATTCATATAGTAAACATTTAATCAACACTTGCCTAATAAAATAAGACAGGATAGACTAGACTAAACTAGACTAGACTAGACTAGAATAGCATGTAGAGAAGGGAGAAGTTAGGGTGGAGTAAAACCACCAAAATGAGGACAGTTGAATGGCGGGTCTCTCACTTTGGTTTTCCTGCTGGCCCCTCATGCTGCTCACTCTTGCAGGTCCATAGATATTTCAGAAGCTCAGAAGGTGCCGGGGTTTGTTTGCTTTATCTCTGCTGATGATATTCCTGGAAGTAACAAAACTGGAATTGGTAATGACGAAACAATCTTTGCGAAGGATAAGGTATGGCTTGCATTTTTAAAATATGAAGTTAGTGAAATGAGTATTTAAGTTTTAACTTGTGCACATTCCTCCAAAACCCTCATATTGAAAAGACTAGACATTTTTATATGTTGGCATCATTCCATGGGCCAATATTCAGGACAGTCAGTAAAGGGAGAGAATATGCTAGGTAGCACTTTTTATTTCCACTTAATGTTTATTTGCTTATTTAACTGATGGCTGCTGTTTGTACATAGTAGAATGACTCCATGCCAACATGGCATTAAAAAAGAAGCTGGTGATTGTATTTGGACTAGCAATCAGGTTCTTAAGGTATTCGAGTTCCTTTACTAAAAGAAAATAAAAATACATTAAATAAACTAACCAAATAATAATCATAATACCACCATTCTGTGTATAGTGATGATTCACTTATATGAAAGTCCATATATTGATTCCAACTATATATGGACTCTTGCCAAAAAAACAAGTTTCCAAACATTCAAAACAGCTGCTACAAAATCCATATACTTATAGAGTAGTTCTCAAACAGTCATTTTAGAATTCCAAATGTTGCAAATTAGAAGTGGATCGGTCTTGCTAAAGGGCACATTCGCCTTTTTATTGCTGAAAAAGTGAAGAAGCAAAAGAAAAACTGTAGACCCAAGACACAAGGACTCCAGAGGGAGAGCTTTTGAAAAACCAATTGCTTTACAAACTCCAAATACCCCAGGAGCATGGATAGCATTATGGTTAGTGAGAGTCATTCAGGTTGAACAACCATTGCACTAACCAGTTAAGTCAATGACTTAACAGAGTCCTCAAGAAATAATGACCAAAGACAGGCATACTAAGGATTGGTTCCTATTGTCAGAAACCTCATTTTCCAAAGAGATGAGTTGGGCAAATTTTTTGTTTGTTGTTTTATTTTGGGGGGCATGTTAAAAGAAAATTCTCTCTAAAGGAGATTCATTAATCTTTTATAGGAACTGACCTATTAATTTAAAATAATAATTATTCTATAAATCTAACAAAAAACTAGTTTATGAATCATCAAGTCTAAGATCTAGCATTTGGAAATTACTGCTTCTGGGCATAAGACGTGATGGCTGCATTTGAGGAGCTGTTGGTATAAATCTGGCAAACAGAAGAGAGTGGGTGGTGGAAGGAAAATAAAACTGGGAGTCAGGGCCTAAGATTTAATCATGGGCTGGTAACAAGCCAATTGTGATCTTGCTATCTGGGTCTCCATGTCTTTGTAAGAAGAACAAGGGGGCTGTGGTAGATAAGAGTTGTCAGATTCAGGTCCTGCTGCCCATATCTCCCATTCTGCTGCTCAAGGCAAACATCACTAATCAATCACCACATTCTATCCTGGGCAGCTTCTCAACAGGCTGTGAGTGCTAAAGCATCAGAATTGGCCCTCGAGATAAACTAAATTTGCCATTCTAATACCAGTCACCTCCAAGTTCCATTCTACTCCCACAGATTCTAAACACTTATGAAGGAGCACACAACTCAAATCATAGAATAAGGACATGAAAAGGCCGCAGGGCATTCCTAACATGTTGCATTAATAGGAAATTGTGGGGACAGGGGACTTGCTTTTTGCCCTTTTGAGCAATTCAAAATAATTGGCTTTTTGAGGAGTTTTGTGGTGTTTTTCAGTAGTCTGGCTCTACTCCTAGGTGACTTGCGTTGGGCACATCATTGGCGCCGTGGTCAGCGACACCCCAGAGCACGCACAGAGAGCAGCTCAAGGAGTGAAAATCACCTATGAAGAACTTCCAGCCATTATCTCCATTGAGGTAATGAGAATGCGCTGCCTGTGAGAGGGCTGAGCTCCCTGTCTCTGGAAGCACACTGTTTAGGATCCTCTAGTGGAGATTGGAGCAGCAGGTGGGAATTGGCTAGATGGGTTTTTAAATCTCTTCCGGCCCTGGGATTGAGTGGTCCTGTGAAAACTTCCCCATTGTCATCCTGCACTCAGTCACTGAGTCCCTCCTACCCAATTTCAGCTCCATTTGGGTCCTTGAGGGATTCTTTGCTTTTCCTCAAGATCTAAGGTAGTTTACCTCTGTCGGAGGAAAGGGAGGGATATGGCTTTCTGGGCTACTTTATTATTTTTTTTAAAGTTCTTTATTGATTAAGGTATTACATATGTGTCCTTATCCCCCCAGTACCCTCCCATGCTCCCCTCCAACACTCATGCCCTCACCCCCCTGTTGTCTGTGTTCATTGGTTAGGCTTATATGCATGCATACAAGTCCTTTGGTTGATCTCTCCCCCTTACCCCTTCCCTCCCCTACCTTCCCTCTGAGATTTGATGGTCTGATCGATGTTTCTCTGCCTCTGGATCTGTTTTTGTTCACCAGTTTATGCTGTTCATTATATTCCATAAATGAGTGAGATCATGTGATATTTATCTTTCTCTGACGTGAGCTTACTTTAAATCTGTATGAGAAGATTGCAGAGATTCCCATGTGAGAAGAGAGGGGCAACCATTCTGGGAGCTTCTCTTCTGCACTCAGAAACCACCTTCCTCCCTCTGAAAGTCAAGTTGCTGAAACTTCTTTTTGATCCTCAGGATGCGATAAAAAACAACTCCTTCTGGGGACAGGAGCTGAAGATCGAGAAAGGAAACCTCAAGAAGGGGTTTTCGGAAGCAGACAACGTTGTTTCAGGTAGAGCTGCACGTGCAGCAGTGGGGTTGGGCCGGCCCTGGCTTGTGAATGAAATTCAAGAGTCCTGGGGCAGGGAAGTGATTTCCTATCATTTCTGAACAGAAGAGTTCCTCTGGTGTTTGTAAGGAAATAGTTGACAGTTGGCTGGGAAAGACCTTCAGTCATCTCCACTCTTCTGACTGTGGGCTGGAGACACCTGAATGATCTAGAGAGATCAGTGTGATGGATTTGGAAGACTGTCTGGGGAAGATAACAGCCTCAGATGCCTGGTCAGCCTTGGGTTTGCCAGGCCTTTAGCCACATGGACTCCTGGTCCTCCCCTGTAAAGGCCTTTCTCACCCATCTTCAACTCTCGAGTCCCCTACCTCCCCCCCCCCCCCCGCCTTCTTCTCCTCTACCATCCACACTGTGAAATCAGGTGCATAGCTCCAACCCCAGGGCAAAGCTGCTGAGCAGACAGGCCCCTTTTGGAATTTTCTATGTTTCTATTGTGCTTCGCTAAGTCACTGGTAAGTTACCTCACTAACTGGCCTGATAGCCTTCATTCTGGAAGGTATTTTTAGCTTTTCAATTACCTCTTTGATTCTTTCTTTATCTTTTCCAACATTTTACAGTAATACTTTGAATCTCTTCGATTTCCACTGGCTGCAGCATGAAGAGAGCTTCATGCCTGATGCATTTCAGTGTCATTCTGGTTTCTTTTTGAGGTGGGGGTTCAGCTCCCAGATTGCTGAGACTGAGACCCCTTTCCACACCAGTTGGGGAACCTAGAGGTTACCTTTGAGCACTTGGTTCTTGCCTTGGGTACTTGGCAAGTACACACTCTTCTTAAGCAAACGTGTCCCCTCTGCAGTGGTGTCTTGTTGCTTCCCCAGGTGAGCTGTACATTGGTGGCCAAGAGCACTTCTACCTGGAGACTCACTGCACCATCGCTGTCCCAAAAGGCGAGGCAGGGGAGATGGAGCTCTTTGTGTCCACACAGAACACCATGAAGACCCAGGTCAGCTCAGGGGCCTGGCAAGGACACCAGGGAGCTCCTGGAATTGTGGGAAATGGGAAGAGGGAGACTTGGGTTGGTCCCAAAGGGAATTAGAGGGTAGTGGTCCTGGACCAGACCCTGTCACCAACAAGCTGGTGTAACTGAGCTTGTTGCAAAACCATTCTCTACTATAAGAGGGTTGGATTAGATGGGTCTTAATAAATGGATAGAGCCTAGTGTTAGCTATTGTGATTCCAGTGCTATATGGCCTTGGTCACATCGTAACTGGCCTATGCTTCCTAGCCTATAGAATGAAGGTGTTGGGTAAGTGATAGATTCAGGGACCACTAAATTATCTGCAGCAGCTTGAATAATCCTCATTTCTCTACTGCCTATTATGTGACAGCAGATGCCAGCATTTTTGGCAGCTGGTTCTACCCTCATGACCCACCAGTTCCTGGCTCAGTGGAATGAGTTTTGCTCTGAAAGTAGCTGGGACTAGCTGCTTGCCCCTTCGGTTAAAAGCAAGAGTCTGAATTCAGTCTGAACCGCTTAGGTTCATTAGTGTTGGACCCCAAGGGTCAGCACTGGGAGAAGGGTGGACTCTGGAATCTGGGAATTTCAGATACACAGCAGTAATTCGGCCTGTTCTTATTAGGCAGGCTCTGGGTCAAGACTGAAGTAAGTCCAGATGATGTATTCTGAGCAAGTGTGTTTCCTTTTGCCCACAGAGCTTTGTTGCAAAGATGTTGGGGGTTCCAGACAACCGGATTCTGGTCCGAGTGAAGAGAATGGGAGGAGGATTTGGAGGGAAGGAGACCCGGAGCACCCTTGTGTCCACGGCAGTGGCCATGGCTGCATACAAGTGAGTCCTCCCCATGGGCTCTGGGAAGAAGAAGGCTGCCTCTGCCATGAAGGCTTCCTGGATTCTCCTCTGTGGGAAGTAGATTCTCCTTACTTTGCTGTTTTTAGAACTTTGGAGCATAGAGGAGAAGATAACATCAAGTGATTCTTTTTGTTCTGGTGCCTGTGTCCTGATCTCTCCACCTGGCTGTGAGGGTGTGAGAGCCCTGAGGGCAAGGACACAGCTCACATCCTACCTTTTCCCACCTTGTCAAGTGTCTAGACAGCAAAGCAGCCCTGCCCAAGTGTGCTTAGTGTGCCAGGTGGAAAAAGAAGACTTCCTTGCTGTTTTCACCCCAGAAACTCACAGGGCTGGGCTGTTGCGGGGACCCCAGTTTTCTTACCCTCCGGTGTCTCCTTCAGGACTGGCCGCCCTGTACGCTGCATGCTGGATCGCGATGAGGACATGCTGATCACCGGAGGCAGACATCCCTTCCTGGCCAGATACAAGGTTCCAGATGCTGGGGTTGTGCCAGGGCGCGCAATGCCATCTCCTTAGGAGTGACTCTCACTTTTCTTAGGACTAACTATAAAAGTTCCAAGGAGAAAGAGCCCCAGGAGACATTCCTATTGGCCAACATTGAGGGGTGATGCTGTGGACGCTGGCAGGCCTGCCCGTGTCACAGGGTGGTGGTGGTGGTAGTGGTCACAGCTTTCAAGAATTCAGTCTTTGTCCACTCAGGTTCAGAAACATGACTGATCAGCAGACCTAGGGAAATCTTCCTGCAGGATGGCCTAGTGTTAACATGCTCACAGCTGGTTGTGGAAACCAGAATGACTAGTTAGTATTTCACAACAAGAAACAAAACTTCCCAGGGCCTGGACGGGCACAAGTTGTTAGAGACACCAGTTGTTAGAGTGGGCACCTGCTCTGCCAGATCACGTGTGGCTGGGCATTGCCCAATTTCCCTGTAAGACGGGCCTTTTCTAGGCTTCCGTGGATGACAACTTCCTATTCTCACCCTGCATCCAGTCCCCTTGCATACCAGTGCCAACTTTCAGGTTGCAGTCTATCTCTGTGAACCTGGGCGTCTTCTCTCTCCACAAGCTGGCTTTGAACCCCACACTTTGAACTCTTCTCATTGTTTCATGATGGAACTTCCACAAAGGGATTATATTTCTCTTAATTCTTATGGGCTTAAAGAAAGTCACTTGGTCTTTGGGGGTCCCAGTTTCTTCACTTATCAAATGACCCTTAAGAGTTTGTTTCGATGATTGCGTTAAGTGAGGGGTGTCAGAGCATGTTGAAGCTCTTGTAAAATTGTAGGTTTTATTGTTTGCTGGCCAAAAGCTCTGAGGAGAGACTCCAGTCACTTTCCCAGCCCTCCCTGCCTGCCCTGCCATTACCCACACTGTATTTTCTATCCTCCAGGTAGCAAAAGTGGGAGATAAGAGGGAGAGATTGACAGGGGTAGGACTAGAAGCCAGGTGCAGGTGGAAAGGAGAGAAGGTGGGAAGAAGGTGTTTCAGGGTTGAGCCCTGGGTCCATCCCTGGGTAGATATTAGTTTCTTTCTTCTGGTTTTGATGATGTCTTATGTGCCCCCTCTTTCATGGTGTGGTGTCTTACTCTTTCTGTTTCCTCCAGGAAGCGTGGGTGGGAGGGGGGAGGTAGAGATAGATGGAGCAAAGGGACTGTTGGGAAACCACTCTTCTTCTCATCAGGTTGGCTTCATGAAGACAGGGAAGATTGTGGCCCTGGAGGTGGAGCACTACAGCAATGCCGGGAACTCCCTGGATCTCTCTCAGAGTGTAAGTAGGGCCTCTTCCTGCACTTTGGGGTGACTAGAAGGTTAAGGGCATGCCCCTCTCCCCATACCAACCTATTCATACAGCCAGGCACACACGTCCTCCATTTTTGCCTTTTATGCTATAAAGCTTCCCAATTGGTTCCTGCCTTCAGATTCTCCATCCTTGGTTAATTTCTAAAGCACAGAAATGATCACCTTTCTTCTCTGATTGGAAACTCATCCTTCTTGTGCAAGATATTCTAACAAGCAAGCAAAGTTAGTTACAAAACTTCATATATAGTATGGTGACATTGTCTGTGTGTGCACGTATGTCTAGTGATATGCATGGAAAAGTCTGAAGGAAGACACACCAAACAGTGATTGGATGGGTTATTTGAATTTTAAATAAGGAGTTGTTATTTTTTAAAAAACAACTTATTGAAAAATAGCTTACATACCACAGAGTTCATCCATTTGAATGATATAATTTCATGGTTTTAAAGTCATGCACCATTATCACCATCCAGGTGTTGAACATTTCTATCACCTCCCAATGACCTCTTCTGCCCATCTGAGGTTATTCTTGTTCCCCTGCTCAGGTCCAGATGTCCACTAATCCACTTTCAGTCTTTGTAGGTTTTCCTTTTCAAATAACTGGAATAATGCACCATGCAGTCCTTTGTATCTGGCTTTTCTCTCAGAATAATGTTTTTAAGTTCATCTATGTTACAGCATGCATCATTCCTCCATTCATTTTTATTGGCGAACAATATTTCTTGATATAGACCATATTTGGTTTTCTGTTCACTACTTGATGGACATTTGGGTTATTTCCAGTTTTCAGCTTTTGTGTTTAAAGCTGCTTTGAGCGTTCTCCTAAGAGTCTTGTACAGACATATTTTTGTCAGCCTTGAAAACTAAGTTACCTTGGTGGTACTCCTTTTAAAGTTTTTTTTTTAAACCTTAATTTTATAACCATATTAGTTACATGTGCATAGATTCTTGTTGTAAAGAAAAGTCAACCCTACCTGGTTTGGCTCAATGGAGAGAGTACTGGCCTGCAGACTGAAGAGTCCTGGGTTCAATTCAGGTCAAGGGCACATGCCTGGGTTGCAGGATCCATCCCCAGTAGGGGGTGTGCAGGAGGCAGTCAATCAATGATTCTCTTTCAGAGAGATGTTTCTATTCTCTCATCCTTCCTCTCTGAAATCAATAAAAAATATTTTTAAAAAGAGAAAAAGTCAAACATTTCAGGAAAAGCAGAAGTTTCTTACTAGCTCCCCAACCCCTCCCTGCTGGGGACTCTCTAATCTGCTCAATTAGGAAACTTCACACTTCAGCTCTGCTGTAAAGATTGTTCAAAAAGGAAACATTTTTAGTGTTCTTACAATTCATAACACTGGCTTCTTGGTTGTAGAAAAACCAGGTAGAAAAAGATGTAGTACTTGTCCCCAAAGATTTTACAAGCTTTCATATTCAACCCAGCAAATATTTATCAACTGCCTAGGGTGGCAACATGAAAAAGCATATAGCATTGTTTCTGCCCTCAGGAAATTCCCGGCATGGCGAGGGAGACAGATAATGATGGACAAGAGGAAATAAAAGTGCAATTTGATAGCATGCAAAGGAAAAGCAAAGAGGGAACTGAGACATACAAAAATTGTTTAGGATGGCTAGGACTGAAGTAATTAGACACAAAAAGTAACCTGTGGGAAACAGAAACTATGCATGAGGAAGTAAGCTAAAACCCAAGTGAAATAGCCTGGCCAGTGTGGCTCAGTGGTTGAGCATCTATCTATGAGCCAGGAGGTCATCGTTTGATTCCCGGTCATGGTCACTGCACATGCCTGAGTTGCAGGCTTGATCCCCAGTGTGGCCATGCAACAGGCAGCCAATAAGTGATATTCTCTCATTACTAATCTCTCTCTCTTTCTTCCTCTCTGAAATAAAAAAAATATTTATATTAAAAAACCTAATAAAACCCACACCTAAATGAAACAAATAAAAGCTACCATTTATGGCTTCAGAGAGATGAGTTATTACACCTTAAGGGCAGAACAGTATGCTATAAAAATGGACCAGTCAGAGAATAAAATTGAACTCTTGTGAATCATAACTGTGGAAGCAGAAGTTTTGAAAGAACATGGAGGAGCTCTGCCCCCCCCCCCCCCCCAAGAGAAAATAATGTGGAAAAGTAGGAGAGAAAATACAACAAAATTTGAAAACCAGTCCAGAAGATCCATATAGTAGAATTTCAAAAGGGAAGAATGGAAAAAAAGAGAGAAGTAATTAGAGCAGTTTCCCCCAACTGATGAGCATATTTTAAGTTTAAGTTAATAATAAATGCCCAGAGGACTAAGCAAATGGAAAAATAAAGACAAAATTTATAAACTCCAGGGGAAATATTAACAAGCAAGAGAAGTAATCAGAACATTAAAATATAGATAGAAATTTAACTATATGGGAAGGACGGGGAACAGAAAGTAGGTATGTATTCAGGGAAAGTGTGGTTGGTGGAAATTAACTCCTCAAAAGTGTACAACTGGAAAGGATAGGGATGGCAATATCAGCACATGTTCATTAAATAGCTGATAAGAATATCACAGAGAAGAAACATAGGATTGCTTTTTTATAGATAACCTGATGGGAAGATGTCAATAAATAACTAATACATATGGTTTTGCCAAAGTCCAAACAGACCGTACGTACATTGGACCTTTATCTTGAATTGGTTGGGGGCCAGGAGAATTCTCTTACTATATTTATTTATTTTTTAAAAAATATATTTTATTGATTTTTTACAGAGAGGAAGGGAGAGGGATAGAGAGTTAGAGACATCCCTGTTTAGGGATGAGAGAGAAAGATCGATCAGCTGCCTTCTACACACTCCCTACTGGGTATGTGCCCACAACCAAGGTACATGCCCTTGACCGGAATCTAACCTGGGACCTTTTAGTTCTCAGGCACTCTATCCACTGAGCCAAACCAGTTAGGGCTCTCTCACTATATTTAAATATATGATACAATTGCATGGTTTGAAATTTAAAGGATGCAAAGGACATATATGAGAAGTCCCCCAGCCACTTCATCTCTCACCACATACTTCCCTTCCTGAAGGCAACTGTAATCCATCCTTTTCATCCTATTTAAATGGGAGGATACTCCAATTGTCCTCCTACAACTTACTTCCTTTTTCCTATCAAGCTTATATTTTTGAGATCATATATTTGAAACATGCATACCCAGATTGCTCATTTTTATTTGTCTGTAACAATGCTGTCCAATAAAACTTTTTGCAATGCAAAAATAAAAAATAAAAAAGCTGTTCTCTCCCATGTTGGCTTCCTCTGCTTCAGATAATGGAACGAGCTCTATTCCATATGGACAACGCCTACAAAATCCCCAACATCCGGGGCACTGGACGGCTGTGCAAGACCAACCTGTCCTCCAACACGGCCTTCCGGGGTTTCGGGGGGCCGCAGGGGTTGCTCGTTGCCGAGCACTGGATGAGTGAAGTCGCAGTGACCTGCGGGCTGCCTGCTGAGGAAGTAAGCTGGGAATTTGGTGGCACAGGTCAGAGTGGGCTAGCCTACTTTTCGGGGGACAGGGACTTTGTGTTTTGGGTATTTCTCTTGGGGGCAGAGGACAGACAGGGGCTGAAGAGAGGAGCCAGAAGCTTACCTGTAGGATTTGTGCCAACAAGGCCTCAGTGTCTCTCTCCTTGGGAAGGTGCGGATGAAGAACATGTACAAAGAAGGGGACCTGACACACTTCAACCAGAAGCTTGAGGGGTTCACCTTGCCCAGGTGCTGGGATGAATGTCTAGCAATCTCTCAGTATCATGCTCGGAGGAGTGAGGTGGACAAGTTCAACAAGTAAGTGCTGGGAGGGGAGGAGTTTTATATTCTACAGCCTTTTTGCTGAACTCAGAATACAAAGCTAATAATTTAATGAATAACTTATGAGGTTGCTGTATTTGCCAAATCACCCATAGCCACTCCTTTAAGGTTGTGAAGTGATCTTAGCCCGGGGCAGGTGAGCTCAGCCTGCATCCAATGTCATAATCCCTCAGTGTGGTGTCTTTACATGTTTGTTTCCCTCCTGGTCATACCACATTCTCTAGACACCAGCCCAGGACTGAGAATGCCACAGTTATGCACCTGCCTCTAACACTGATCTATAAATGTCACCTTGACAGTCACTCCACCTCCTTGGGCCTCATCATATACAAAGTGGGGGTAATTAGGCTGGCTCTGTCTTCTTTACTAAATTATTGGGAAAACCAAATATAAAGCACAGAGGAGGTGCTATCATTATCATCCATGAGCCACAGTCCCTCCCTTGGATGATCACAGTTCAAGGTCACCAGGACAGTCTGACCCAATCTGAATTCCCCTCGGGGAAGAAGAGTGATGATACTTCATGTCAGATGCTCAGGGCTGGGCTGGCTCCGGCTGCACTGAAGGACCCAGAACCCAAATCCCTGCCTTTCTCATGCTGTCTATACAATGCAGATATCACAGTGACTATCTGGGCAGCTCTGAGGATGCCTGATGTCAATTTTAAGTTATTGGCAGAAAACGTGCTCCACCAGATGAAAATATGATAGAAAAGATTCTATGAGAATGTTCTCTTTTTCTCCAGGGAGAATTGTTGGAAAAAGAGAGGTCTGTGCATAATTCCTACCAAGTTTGGAATAGCCTTCACTCTTTCTTTTCTGAATCAGGTAATTACTTTATATAATTCTGTCCACCTCCAGGAGACTGGGGCCCCATTTCCCATTCTTTGAAAGGAAAAGCCAACTGCCTCTCGTAACAGAGCTGACTGGAGGAGCTCTTTGCTGTGTAAATAACTTTGCATATCCTTTATTTGTCCAGCATGCCACGAGACAGCATGAGACTCAGAGACATGGGGCCATATTCTATAATAGTTCTTACCCTTCCTGATTGCAGGACCATGGACAGTTACTCAGCTTTCTGATCCCCTTTCTTCATTTACAGAGGGAGGACAAAGATATTTAAACTCCTTCCCTCTGAAGATGGGAGGTAGAGAGAGATATTAAAAAAAAAAAATTGCAAAGTGTGGAAGGGCTGCCTAATTAAACCATGAGAATTATACTGCTTTAATTTTTGTCAGGGGTTTAAATCCAAAATGTTGCTGCTGGTTCCCTTTTCCCTGGGCTGCAGTACCTTTTGTTTCAAGTCTTAAGCTGAACTTAAGTTGACTACCTTTGTGGCTGGCATTCTTCTCTCCCTTCAGGCAGGAGCCCTGATTCATGTGTACACAGATGGCTCCGTGTTGCTGACCCATGGGGGCACTGAGATGGGCCAGGGCCTCCACACCAAGATGGTCCAGGTGAGTGGTCTGTGGTGTCTGTGTAGGGGAGATGCTGGGAGAAACTGAGGGATGGGATATTCTGGGAACAGAATCAGGCCTAGGCACTGGCCCTGGCTCTGCTGCCCATTTAAATGTGACCTTGAGTAAGGGTTTCCTCATGTGCTATCTGAGGTCACTTCTGTCACCAACATGCTAGGGTTCTGTGACTATGTGTTAGGTGGGTGTTGAGTGTAGCTAGTTTTGCACATGTGAGATGCCTTGCAGTGGAGATGGATGGTAGAGCTGGATTAGAGTGGGCAAACCTGCTAGGCTCCTGGGGACTGGCCAAATGGGATTTTTTTTTAAATATAAGGGTTAACTTTAAATGGCACTTGACAAAAATTTTATTTTTCAATTGCACTTTACATTCAATGTCATTTTGTAATAGTTTCAGGTGTCCAGCATAGTCGTTAGACAATCATATACTTTACAAAGTGTTCCCTCCGATTTTCCCAATATCCACCTGGCACCATACATAGTTATGACAATGCTATTTACCATATTCCCTAAGCTGTAATTTACATCCCCAGCACTCTACTGTAACTACCAACTTGTTAAAAGGCACTTTATTCACCATGAGGTTTAAAATTTTTTCTCCATCCAAACCATTCCATAAAGTGCTGCTTCAAGTTCAGGCAGACATGGGAACATTCCAGCCTCAGCAGAATTATAGTTTACAGAATTGGTTCCTTGCCTGTACCTGTGAACCCGAATCCTGTCTTGGGGGAAAGGCAGCCAAGCCCCATGCTCTCACTTTCCCTAAAGGAACATTCTCAAAGAATCTTCTCTACCCTATTTATGTTGTCTTTCTTCACAGGTGGCCAGCAAAGCTCTGAAAATCCCCATCTCTAAGATTTACATCAGCGAGACAAGCACTAACACGGTGCCCAACACCTCTCCCACGGCCGCCTCTGTCAGCACTGACATCAATGGACAGGCCGTCTATGTAAGGAGCCTCAGGAACCAGTGGAACTGAGGGCCAGACCAGGGTTTTGGGCCCAGAGAGTCCCTGGGGTGGGAGCTGGAGTGGTCCTTGCAGGCTCTTGGCTGTGACCATGCCTTGGGCTCTCTTACTGAGGAGAACCCAGCTCCTCCAAATGCTAAGCTGAAAGAGAGAACCACCACCACTTCCATCAGAGACAGGAAGGATGAGGGGAGGAAGGGGAGGAGAGTTGAGGAAACACAGGGGATTCTGGGAAGACATATTATTGGTGTGAAAACTGGCCAACTGACAATGGGCTGAAATTGAAATAAAGTTGGCCAGGTCAGACCTACCTGCGTCTTCTCCCATGTGGGGGATGTCATCAATCAAATGTGAGAAAGTACCTCTTTAGAGATCCCTCAAGAATTTTATCTGTTGTCAATGTGAGAACTGGCTCAGGAAGTGTTCTCCAAGCATAGGCGAACTGTGGTTTCTTGGGAAGGGTCTAGTGGTTTTCACCCTAGCCTTGGTGATGTCTTAGACCAGCAGTTGCCAAGCTTTCGGACCTGACGGACCACCAGTGGTGCATGGACCACCAGTTGGCGACCGCTGTCTTAGATGGTGACGAGGCTGTTTGAGTGGTGCCCTGGGCACAGCATTCCTGGGAGGTGGCTCTGTGGAAGCTGTCAGGCTTTCCTTGTGCCGGGGCATGCAGAGGGCTGACGGGTCTGGTGTGTGGTGTATGTGTTCTTTAGGAAGCTTGTCAGACGATCCTGAAGAGGCTGGAGCCCTTCAAGAGAAAGAATCCCAGTGGCTCCTGGGAAGACTGGGTAAGTCTGAGCTTCTCCAAGTTGCTTTTGCAAATGAGAGTGAAATGAAGAGCAGGAATAGTCACATAGCAGGGAGAAGTTGAGGGAGTCTGCATGCTTTCACAGGACAAATAGATGCTTACCCTTGCTGGGTTCCATTGCTCATTGGTGTCCATTGAGGGAAGTCACTGAGGAAAATGTTTGATCCAGGATTGTGACAGCTCTGTGGGAATTGGGGGTTTGTCTACCCTGATCCTGAGAAGACAGGCTCAGTGAACACAACTCACTGAGAATTCTTCTCTCTGCCTGGTCCCACACCTCATTTGTCCACAGGCTTGATCAGCTGGGTTTTCTTCAAATTCCTTCTCTCAGAGGTCTACCCCTACCAGCCTCTCCTCTTACCCAGCTTTGCAGTCCGGGTCCACTGAGATTCCATCTGTGAAGGAGCCGGAGGAAGACATTGTAGAAGGGTTATATATTCCTGTGGCTTAGGGAGTCACACAACAAGCACTCCTAATAAGAATGAACCCAGTTCTCTGATTTCTGGTTGGGAGGACTGCATTTAAGTAACCCTGGGAGGGAAGCTGCAGGAAGGCTCTCAGGTGGGAGACTTCAGCTTCTCCAAGAGGCAGAACTATTAATATGGACCTGCTTTACCACCCCCAGTGTCAGAATGGGAGAACTGGTCACAGCAGTAACATAATATGTGACTGCACACGAACCAGCTCAGATAGTACAATATGTTCAAAAAATGAACTCTTTCTGACATCCCCAATAGGGGGCGTGCAGGAGGCAGCTGATTGGTGTTTTTCATCTTACTCAGCCTCCTATAACCTCTCCTTCCCTTCCCACACTCATAACACCACACACATAAATACCTCACGGAGGTAGGTTGATTTGGGTAGTTTAGGTTTTAGTGTAGATTTGGAAGGTGATGTTAATGTTTTCAACAACAGCCTTTACAATCTGTTGACCTGAGCTTTGTCCTCAACCATTAGCTGCGTAGCCCAGTGTTCTTTATAAGCAGATGAACTCAAAAAAGGCCATGATCAAAAAGACATGATCAGGAATGATAGGCTCCAAATCTGTTCAGTGTCTGTACTGTATTGAAAATAAGCTATTACTACCACTACCACTATATATGCATATATTTGATTCCATATACATATGGTAAGGATCCTAAAGATCCTTTCTAAGCCTCTGTTTTCTCATCTATAAAATAAAGATAATAATAATAATACTGATTTTATAGGGTTGTACTAAATATTAAATCAGCTGATGTGTATAAATTATTCAATAGCATCTTGTACATAGTAAAGAGCTTGATTATTTACAATAATCATGATGCAAACTATATCAACAATGAATTAAATCTTAGTGCTGTGCCAGTGTTAGGGATACCCTAGAAAATGTATGTAGTTAAGGAGATTAGGGTGGATGCTTAGATAGATGGATAGCTTTATTAATAGGAAAGTACCCATAAGAATATAGGTATCAAATAAACATTGTAGAGAGTTGCTGTTGTAAAGACCGAGGCAAGGCAATTAGAGGAGTGGCAATGGCATGTCTGCTACTCCAGAGAAGACTAGAGTCCTTAAGGTCAGGTATTTGCTCTGTAGGCAATGGGGAGTCATTGAAAGCTATGGAATAGAAGAGTGACATGGGCAGTGCAGTATGCTAAGATGATCACTCACCTGGGCTGGGTTATACAGCAGTTGGGGAAGCAACTTGAGGTGGAAAGACCAGTTAGGAGACCATTGTAGAGCTCCAGGGCTTTAAGATCAAGGTCCTAATGCAGGGGGTGGCGGTGAGGGTGTGTTGTGAGGTGAGATGTGGAAGTGAGAGTCACTAGTCAAGGGTTGATCAACTTCCAGATAAGGAGAATGAGCATACAAAAGCTTAGTGCTGGGTCAAGGTTACTGGAAACCATGCTTTCCCCTTCCTGATGGCCATTTCTTCTCCTCAGGTCACGGCTGCCTACCAGGATGCAGTGAGCTTGTCTGCTACTGGGTTTTACAAGTATGTATGGTGTGATCTCACCCATCTCGCAATGTACTGTCATTCTGGCCTCTCAGGTCCTTCCTAATCTGGAATTCTATCATCCTATGGTCAGGAGAGAACAGTTCTACCAAAACTCTGATCTCTTCAGTGTACTTCCACTCATTTCAATGTAAAGGTGCTCTAAAATACGTAGGATTACCAACCTATATGCTCAGGAGGCAAAAGCATGAGCTGCCATATCAGAGTCCTATTCTAATTCTGGTCTTAGTGGACTATTGCCCTTGGGGAAATCAGTGATTCCCTCTGAACCTGTAACCTCCTTTATGACAGAATGGGACAGTTACCAACTACTCCTCCATCAGCACTTCCCTGTCACAACCATAGGCGTCCTATGTTCTGAGTTACCTACGCATGCTACTTTGTACTATGCATTGGGTTTTTCTTTTCTTTTCTTTTCTTTTCTTTTCTTTTCTTTTCTTTTCTTTTCTTTTCTTTTCTTTTCTTTTCTTTTCTTTTCTTTTCTTTTCTTTTCTTTTCTTTTCTTTTCTTTTCTTTTCTTTTCTTTTCTTTTCTTTTCTTTTCTTTTCTTTTCTTTTCTTTTCAAAAGAATGAGAGGAAGCCTGGCTGGTGTGGTTCAGTGATTGAGCATCAACCCATGAACCAAGAAATCACCAGTTTGATTCCTGATCTGGATACATACCCAGGTTGTGGCCTAAATACACAGTAGGAGGCATGAAGGAGGCAGCAAATTGATGTTTCTCATCAATGTTTCCATCTCTCTATTTCTCTCCTTCTCTCTATAAAAATCGATAAAAAACATAAAAAAGCGAATGAGAGGAAGATTTAGAGCACATGGTCTTGTTAGAAGATGTGGAATTCAATAGAACTTAAAGTGAGATTTAGAAAAGACCACATATCTTCTGTGACTTCAAAATTCAGTAACTGCATGAAGAGTTAGAGACCTGACCCATCTGATTTGGAAGCTGTAAAAAGACAGGATCATATCAACTTGTCATCCACAAGGTTTTAGCTTTCTCTGGGAAGTTTAAACAGGACCTTTCCTTTCATAAATCAATGGATTTGGCAAACTGTTCAATGTTTAGTTCCAAAGTTCTTTTTTGTAAATATATATTTTTATTTTGTAGGCAAAGTAATGTTTTGACAGTGCTCCCTGGGTTACATAATATTTGGCATACACAAACATAAGCTAGTCCAGGTTTTCTCACAAATTCACATTCCATTTTTGGAGTTAACAAATGGGTTCTATACAGAAACACCTAGATAAAGGTGGGGAAGCCAGAGGTCATTTCTCCTGAGAGAAGCCTTCTCCCTCAGCCCCGCATTGGTGTTCTTCTCATGCAGATTCTGATCACATTAGCTCACATGATTTCTGTGTGATGTATAGAATACTGTAGGTACTACTATGAACTCTGGTGTGAAAACACACACACACACACACACACACACACATACACACACACACGTGTATATGGGACTCATGCAAAATAGGATTATATAAGATAGGGTTGAAGAAGAAAAAAATATAAGAGGCCATCTGCTTTTATTAATAACACTTTCCTCAAATCATTTGCTGAAATTTAGAAGGGACCAATAGATGAAGAGTAATGCAGGCAAGAGGCTGCTTAAAAAGGCACCCAGGCTGGCCTGAGATACTGATCTTGTTAACTTCCACGTTGAGGAAGAAGGGCAGGTGAGCCTGAGGGGAAGAGCCCAGGAGTCAGTCAGTTCAGGAGCCTTCGGTTCTGAGATCTTGAATTCTAGCTCATCAGTCCTCTGGAGTGTGACTTTTTCATCCTTCATGAGCTGGGAGACTCTCTCAGTTTCCACCATGTAGAGACTAGCACACTGACTCTAATCACCGCTCAGCTGTACGGAGTGATTCACCCGAGGGCCATTGGCAAAAGATATCAGTGCTCTGGAATTCCTGGGTTTCATTCACAGGTTAAAATGTCCAAAGCGCATGGGCTACTGTGAAGAACAGCTGAATGAAACAAATAAAGCGTTTGGGTCTTAAGATTTAGTGGGACAAGCCATTTGTGTGTGTTTGGGGAGCGGGAGGGGGGCATATTTATTTTAATACACATGCAGTATCTTCTCTTTTCTCTCCCAGAACACCCAATCTTGGCTACAGTTTTGAGACCAACTCAGGGTCCCCCTTCCACTACTTCAGCTATGGGGTGGCTTGCTCGGAAGTGGAAATTGATTGCTTAACAGGGGACCATAAGGTAAGATGTTTGCAAAACTTCAGTACTAAGGGTGGTGGGGAGAGAGAAGAGAAACAACTCAATTGGAATACCAAGGACAAACTCTGTGGTTGGGAAAATAATGCCTTATATCACGATATGGGAAACTCCCTTTAAAGGACCAGAGAGTAAATCTTTAGGCTTTTGGGGCCACAGAGACACTGCCTGAACTCTATCTCTGCAGCACAGCAACAGCCAAGACCTATGGAAACAAACGAGCGAGGCTGTGGGCCCCTAAAGTGTTACTGATGCACACTGAGTGGGTTTCATGCAGTGTTCACATCACCACATATTCTTCTTACTTCTGTCTGCTAGTTAATGATGTAAAAACATTACTAGCTCACAGGCTGTACAAAGTCAGGGGGCCAGCTGGCCTCAGCCCATGGAACGTAGTGTGTTGATTCCTTCCTCACATGAACTACCCTCACTTAGATTCAAAGTCCCAGGAACCTGCAAACCTGTCCCTCCCACTCCTATGTGAGTGTGTGTGCAGTTATTTTGGATTACCGAGCCCCTGGTCACTCACACCCCTTCCCCAGCTGCTCCTAAGAACTCAGACTTCAGCAGTGATGGTTGCAGTGGAGACTGGGGACTGCCTGAGTGTGCTCAAAGCACGCTGCTTGTGGAAGTACCATCTGGGTTGGCACTTCATAGTCTAAGATTCATCGAGACCCACCTGTCATTCCACACATCCCCTTCTTCTCAAGCTGCTTTTACTTCCCTGTCCACCGTAGAACCTTCGCACAGACATCGTCATGGATGTTGGCTGCAGTCTGAACCCTGCCATCGACATAGGGCAGGTAAGACTCACAGGGAACCTGGGTGGTGATGGACTCGGCTACTGATGTGCCCCATCCCCTTCCCAGGGCCACTAGCCACAGTATCTTGTCCAATGTTGATGTTACATGGGTCTGAACATGTGACCAGGAGTGTCTTCCATAGACTGATGCTTATATGGATCTAGAAAAGGCAGAGGCAAATTAGTGGATGGATCTAGAAAGGGCTCTCACACCTCGAGAACAAGATGAATGGGAAAAACACCGGTATGCACATGCATGCACACACACATTCACATACAGCCACATACACATGCACACACAGTCACACACACATGCACAGATGGATCTGGATTTGGGATCGATGTGCAGGCAGTGAGGTCTGAGGTTAGTGAGCTTTCCCCTCCTCCTTTCTCTCCTACCCAGGACAGCAATGTGTCGAAGCCTGGGTTTGAGCAAGAGGGGTAAAGGGATGGCCAAGGAAAACACTTTTGGAAAATATAAGAACATTGGACAGAGGAGGTGGAACAGGAGGAGAATGAGGGAGGAATCAGGACCAGAAGTACTGAGCACCTGGTAGAAAATGTGAATGAATATCTCTCTAGAATGGACAATTACTTAGTATACAGAAACCTCATCACTAGTCAGTCATTTCATTCATTCATTGAACAACCATGGGGAGAGGGGTGCCCCTGCTCTGCACAGGTGCTGAGCTGGGCACTGCACAAACACAAAGATGGTTAGCACCTGGTCTACCTTAAACACTCTTGTTTGGTTACATGGCACTACCTGACTATGAGAGTGAGGCTCTGTGGGCCAGTAGAACGAGGCAGGTATCCCCAAACAGACCTGTAAGCTAGAGCAGAGGCACTCCTTTTCCCAGAGGGCAGGCGGGGCTGGGAGTTCAAAAAGCCTGCACTCTACTATCAAAAATCTCCTCCTCTCTCCCGGGGCTGCTCAGAAGTGCAGGTCCCACTTAGCATAGAGAGGAGCGTGGGCCCCGAGGGACACTCAGCACTCATTAGCCAGTGACAAGGAGGGGCATCTGCACTGCCCTGTGGCAGGTTTTCACGTGAGATTGTGCTACCACTGCATGGGCTTCCAGAATCACCACCGAGTTCCAAATCTGAGCTTCAGTGCCCATGCCTGGTGGAGGCCCAGAGAGGTGGTCCCGGGTGGTCGGGGGCCAGGTAAGCAGTGCAGGGCTGTTTCCAGAATCATTCCAGGCCCCACTTCATGTGGTCTGGTCTCCACGGTGGAAGCAGGACCTGTGCCTGGGGAGTGGGGAGGCGGTGTGTCCACGATGTCCATCTGCCCTGCAGGTGGAAGGCGCATTTGTCCAGGGTCTGGGCCTCTTCACACTGGAGGAGCTGCACTATTCCCCAGAGGGGACCCTGCTCACCCGCGGCCCCGGCACCTACAAGATCCCAGCATTTGGTAGCATCCCCTCGGAGTTCAGGGTGTCCCTGCTCCGTGACTCTCCCAACAAGAAGGCCATCTACGCATCCAAGGTACTGGTGCCCCGGGCTTGGGCTGCCTTCGTGTCTGCACTGTGGGAGGCCCCAGATGGTGACAGACCGTCCCCCTTCTCTCCTCCACCCCCAACCATGTGGGTGTGAAGGGGGCTCCTCTGAGAAGAGGGCTTGATATTGGCTTTGGTGATGATGCTGGAGGGGTGGGCAGTCCTGCCTGAAAACCCAGGAACTGGATTGAACATGACAGCTCCTCTGTGTGGTAGAAGCCCGCTGCTTTGGGTTCAATGAGGAGTTCCTTAACCCAATCCTATGGACCAAACCCTGACCTACATTCTCATCTCAGGTATCCATCCTTGAGGTTTGGTCCTAGACACAATCTCACAGATACAGTACCTCTGTCTCCTATGAGAACCAGCACTTTCACTGAAGACGGGGCAGTCCCTCTGTGCACCCCATCATCTCCTTCAGGGGCTGCCTCGTGACTTTAAGACTTGACTAACATGCCTGAAGGATGATAACCATCCTCCTCAATATATATGAAAAAATGGTTGAAAATTAATCAAGCTGATTGATCTAGTCCTAGTTCTAAGGAGGACAGTTGATCATTTGAAAGCAATGAAATCCACCCATTTGCTCATCTCATGGGCATTGTTACCATGGGAGCATCTGGGACACTTTGCAATCCCTGCCACTGGCTCATGATAAAAATGCAGTTCTGGCCCAGCTGGTATGGCTCAGTGGCTGAGCATTGACCTATGAACCAGGAGGTCACAGTTCGATTCCCGGTCAGGGCACATGCCAGGGTTATGGGCTTGATCCCCAGTGTGGGGTGTACAGGAGGCAGATGGTCAATGAGACTCATCATTCATATATCTATTTCTCTCTCCCTCTCCCTTCCTCTCTGAAATCAATTAAAAATATTTTCAAAAATCAGTTCTGGGTGGCCCACCCCTAGAATTTTTGATTCTGTAGATCTGGGCTCAGGCCCTGGAACATGCATTTTTAACAAGTGTTCCCAGCGATTTTGATACACAGTCTCTGATCTGTGCTTTAGGGGACAAAACCACATCTGCTAGAAAGTGTTTTAATTCATGTTTGTCATGGTGCCTATATTTTCATATATGCTGTGCATATAATTATGATGCTGGTACGTGGTGGGGTCAGAGTTGCAGATTGATTATTTCCCTAAGCTCATCACTGTGAGGAAAGGGTTAAAATTTGTGTCGGGTTTTGTTTGTTTATAAACTGTAACTATTGAATATTACATTTCATGGCACATTAAATTTGTAAGGTTTGAAGCGCAGAAAACTGACCACCAAGACATTTTAAAGTAAAGTTTATTCCCCAGTAATTTGAGTGGGACTCATTATGAAGGTAGAGAAATCAGGATTGAAGGAGTGGGGAAGGGAGAGGGACCCAGCTGGGCTGACTCCAGATGGACATGGAGGAAAAAGCAATATGTGGCTGGTCTGGGGGTCTTTTTAAGGGGAGGAACAGGAAAGGGACCCAGAGCTGAACAGGAATGGGTGGGCTCCAGGGCAATTTGGCACGTGCTGATTGGTGGTTCAATGTCTTGGGAATGTCTCTGTGACAGATTCCAGCAATGTCATAACTCTGCCCACCAGTTGGGGGGAGGGATAATCTCACAATTGCATGGTGTCATCAAGGAATCACAGAGTAAGAATTCAAAGAAATATGCCCACAAGGTCCAGTCATTTACTAGAGTGAGTGTTCTGGGCCCCTGATTGATTGAGGCCTGTCATTGCTAGTGGCTGGCATTACAGCATCACTGGCCCTCCTGCTGTGGAGGTTGGGGCTTCTCAGCCTCATTTCCTGTCCCCCACGCTGTCCCCCCAGGCTGTCGGAGAGCCTCCTCTCTTCCTGGCCGCCTCCATCTTCTTTGCCATCAAGGATGCCATCCGTGCAGCCCGAGCTCAGCATGGAGACAATAATACGAAGGAGCTCTTCCGGCTAGACAGCCCTGCCACCCCGGAGAAGATCCGCAATGCCTGCGTGGACAAGTTCACCACCCTGGTAGGATGGCTCTGGAGCACCCACTTAGTGTGGGGGAGGCCAGGGCACAGGCCCGTGAACTGCAGGGGCAAGTTCTGCAGGGGGTCAGAGGTATCAGGCTCTCTTTCAACCACACAACCACACACCGGCCTAGGCTACCCTCCACACTCTGGTTGAGGCACACCCTTGAACTTGCAGGAAAAGAATAATAACTCCCCTTAAAGCTGCAGCTTATAGCTGGGCCTCCTTAGAGGAGGAAGGGCAGTCTATACACCCACGAATTTCATTATTTTCCATGAAGATGAGGGTGATGGATAAAGCTTCAGAAGACCCTAATTGCTAGTGTCCACCACTAGCATGTGTTTTGCTAACCCTAACCCTAACCCTAACCCTAACCCTAATCCTAATCCTAACCCTTCTTTATTAGAAACACTGTGTGAGGTCCCACAGTTGTTCTGTGGTTACCACGTGCCACGCAGATCCTGGAGACACACTGGTGCCCTTGAAAACCTTTGAGCCTTTCAGGAAACCACGTGATCTCATTATGTGGGCTACCAGCTTTGAGATGTTTGTAGCAGAATAGAACAGGAATTCCATGGAAGTTGGGATCATTTGGGGAAGGCCCTATCTGGCGCTCATAGTGGACAATGCCTGGTATCAGGAGGCCAGGCTAGGGCAGTGTTTTCTCCTGTTAGGCCATCCAAAGCAGCTTGGGCTCTGAAATTGCAACGGCAGCCTCTGTTGAGGTAGCAGAACCAGGTTCTTCCCAACCCCCAAGTTGTATTTCTGGGTTATCTGTTGGGAAATTTGATAGGCCCTTGGGGTTTAGAGGTGAAGAAGGTAGTTATGGACCCAAAGTGTTCCAGGGATGAGGAGGGAAAGGAGAGCCCCTCGGGCAGGCACATCTGCCATCCCAGAGGCTGATGCGGTTGTAGTCTGGTCATCCTTCAGGTTTGCCAATAGCGTTAGCTGTGGGGTGCGAGTTAGGAGGCAGGGAGGATGTCCACACGTGGGCAGCAACCTTCCCACAGCTCAGTACTTCCACCATGGCCCCAGTGTGACAGGTCCCCAAACCCATTCCCTGAGAGGGCAAGTGCTGGGTGGCTCCCTATAAACCGCACAGGTTGCTAAGTTAGCTCTTTGCAAGCAATCTAATGCACGACTCAGTGACTTAATGAGCCCCTTTGCTATCTTATAACTCACCAGGAATTTAGTCCCTGCAGGGGAATTGACTGAGCAGTTGGTTCTATGCATTGGAAAAACTGTGTCCTAGAAGGTCTACTTCTGAATTTGGTCATCCCTGTACCTCCAGAGCCTCCTAGAGTGCCTGCCACATGAAAAGTGCTCAGTAGAAAGAAGGGAATGACTAGGAAATTAAGGGGTCCTGCCAGGTGGCATCTCTAACAGCTGGGACCGCAGAGTGGTGTTTGGGCTTAGAATGGTGGCTGGCAGTGGTGGGAGGTGGCATGTTCAGAGGGTTGGATGGGGCATACGCTATGGGAAGACCCTGGCAGTGAGTTCTCTGTTTTTTTCTTTCCAGTGCATCACCGATGTACCAGGAAACTGTAAACCCTGGTCTCAGAGAGTCTGAAGAGAAAGCCCTCAGGGGACTCTTCTCACATGAAGCATGGAACATGCCCTGAAGAACAGGAATCTATGAAAGCCACAGGATGACAACACTGTGATTCATCAGAATGGTGTTTGGAAGAACACTGAATACATTGGAAGAAATCTGATCAAAAATGTTATTTTTAAACATAATGATAAGCAAATTTAGACCTATTAGGCCCAAGGCCCAAGTGACTAATCCACAATAAAGGGTCTTTTCAGGTCTGTCTTTATCATGTATGTGATTAAATAGATTCAGGAAGTGTTTGTGCTATGTCCCAACTCACTAGACAGATGGTATAACCTCACGTGCTGACAGTGTCTGTCCTTCTAGAATCCCACAAACCTCCAGAAACTTGGACAAATCCACGTGCCTTCCTCAGGCAGCCTTTCCTTTGAACCAATGAACATCATATAACCTCAAATTCATATACAAAAAATCTTAATGGGACAATGGGATGAGATTCAAGCCTCATACCACCTTTGTGTCATCAGAGAGAATAAAGAATGAAACAAATTCAAGGTTAATTTGGTCTAATTTTGTGAAGTTGCATAAAGTAATACTACTCCATAACACCCAAAACAAACAAACCCAGTTATTGAGTGCCTACTATGTGATGGGTTACTTCTCTTCCCCTTTGTGTATTTAAGAAAAAAAAAATCAGTTTTAAAAATCTTTCCTTGAAGCCAGAGTATTTTCCATCTAGAAATGATACCCAAATCAAGATCAGCCAGAAGAAAAGCAGTCAAGGAGCTGGGGTTCTCATCCCAGCTGTGTCTCTATAGTCTCTGTGTCCTTGGAATGTCACTTCCATTTTCTGTACTTCATTTTACTGCAATGAAAGGATTGGACTGGAATCATCTCTAAGGTCTTCTCCAGCTCTAAAAGTCTATAAATTTGTGACCTGAAAACTCCTCTTACATAAGGGACCTGCAGGTGCTAACGACTTGGCTCCCTTTCTATGGGTGTAAAGAGCTCTGCTAAGACCCTACCTGAGGCTGGTAAAGAGAACAAGAGAAAGGCAGCCATCCCTGTGGTTTCTCTGGCTGGTGATGTCACCACTCCGTGGCTCTAGGTGGACGATGTGACATTGTCTTGTGTCTTCATTGTTTAGAATGCCCACCTTCTGCCAGACAGCGTTCAAGATTCTGGCCATGGAAGGATAGTGGAAATCACGCTCCAGTTGAGGCTGGAGCTTAATGTCACTAATAAATGAAGCTGTTAGCTGACTGGCATACGGGAAATGCTTAGGTATCGCCATAACCGCACCAATGGCTAATGTCTGCCATATATTAGCCAGCCTTCGTTTCTGGAGAATGCTCTCCCACTGACACACCACACACACACACACACACACACACAATTTTCCTACAAAGTTCCCTTCCTCAGAGTAGACAGTGCGATACAAACTCAAGAACTTTAGAAATTGAACCAGAATTTGTCTGTTTTAAATGACTTCTCAGAATGTTTTAGGGCATACCCCAGGCTGAGATGTGTCAGCTGCTATTAGCACAGCCAAAAGGGCTGAACAATGACTGTGAATTCCCTTTGGATCTTAGGAACAGAGGCGAGGCAGAGGGGCCATGAAAACCAAAGGAGCAAGTGTTTTGTGACTCGAGGTGCTATCTTCCTGAGATACCTGGCCTTGCCCTGCTGTGCTCATCAGAAAATTTCAAGTCTGTCTACCTTGATCACAAGGATGCAGCCAACAGTGCCTGCAGTATCGCACAATGACCTGCAGAGGGCAATGGAGGACAGGACATGAGAATGTAGTGTGCAGGCCCCATAGCATTGCATGTAAGGTTAGTTACTAGGGAACTGACTTTGGCTCTCACAATAGGCCAAATGCCTTCAAAAGTCTCTCCAAGAGCCGGATTTGAAGCTGACTTAGGGATTCAGATGGACCAAATCTTCTCAAAGGACCTCTCTGAGGACATGGTCAGTCCTGAATGTCTGGGCTCCTGACAATGGGAAAGGCGGGGCCAGTTTTATTTTCTGAGTATGCAGCTTGCCAGGTGCTGAGTTTGGTGCTTTACTTATGGAATCTCATTTATTCCTCCCAGGGCCCTTAAGAGGTGAGTCTTTTTTCTCTGTAATGACATGAAGGAGATGCCCTACCCACAGCCAGGTTGAGGGCTTCCACAGGGACGTTTACCCCTGGCAAACCACCCAGCCCATGGACTGCCATGTGGCCAGGAAGCCCTGCGGCTGGTGTGTAAGGGACTTGATCGTCCTGTCAGAGTGGACTCATGCAGAGCAGGTTCCCAGAGGCTGGTGGGGGTGCCTGAATGCCTCCCTGTGCACCTGGAGGCAGGGCAGTATCCTCACACTGGCGGGCCAGACTACTGCACCAAAGCAGAGGGTGAACGGCCTCCTATTTCAGAGCTAAGGTGGCTGGGAGACCAGGACGAGAGTACAAAAGGTGTGGAGGTTATAGGAGGGACACTGGCAAGGGATAAGGACAGAAATAGTCCCAGCTGATTGATTTATGAGGGGACATCCCTGAGCCCATAATATTTTTAACTTTTTTTTGTAATAATCTTTATTGTTCAGATTATTACAGGTGTTCTTCTTTCCTCCCTCTTCTCCCATAGCTCCCCTCTACCTGATTCCCATTTCTACCCCATGCCCTTACCCCCACCCCTGTCTTTATCCATAGGTGTAAGATTTTTGTCCAATCTCTTCCCTCATCCCTCAGACTTCCTTCCCTCTGAGAATTGTTAGTCCAATCCCTTTCTTTGTCCCTGATTCTATTATGTTCACCAGTCCATTTTGTTCTTCAGATGTTTTATTCACTTGATTTTTAGATTCACTTGTTGGTAGGTATGTATTTTATGTCTTTTTGTTGTTCGTAATTTTTACCTTTACTTTTCTTCTTCTTCTTCCTCTCCTTAAAGAACACCCTTCAGCATTTCATATTTGGTGTTGTTAAACTCCTTTAACTTTTTCTTGTCTCTGAAGCTCTTTATCTGACCTTCAATTCTGAATGATAGCTTTGCTGGGTAGAGTAATCTTGGTTGTAGGTTCTTGTTGTTCATCATTTTGAATATTTCTTGCCACTCCCTCTGGCCTGCATAGTTTCTGTTGAGAAATCAGCTGACAGTTGTATGGGTACTCCATTGTAGGTAACTAGCTGTTTTTCTCTTGCTGCTCATAAGATTCTCTCTTTGTCTTTTGCCCTTGGCATTTTAATTATGATGTATCTTGGTGTGTTCCTCTTTGAATTCCTCTTGTTTGGGTTCTGTATGCTTCCTGAGTTGTAAGTCTATTTATTTTACCAGGTAGGGAAAGTTTTCTATCATTATTTCTTTCAATAGTCCTTCAATATCCTGCTCGTTCTCCCCTGGTACCCCAATAATCCGGATGTTGGTATGTTTTAAGCAGTCCCAGAGGCTCCTTACTGTATCCTCACACTTTTGGATTCTTCTTTCTTTCTGCCTCTCTGGTTGGGTGATTTTTTCTTTCCTATATTCCAGATCTTTGGTTTGATTCTTGGGGTACGTTGATCTACAGTTCGGTTTCTGTATATTCTTTATTTTAGACAATGTATGCTTAATTTCAGACTGGTCCTTTCCCATTTTTTTGGTATTCTCTTTAAGGAGATTGAAGGTCTCACTAAGCTTCTTGGAGGTCTCATCAAGTTTCTCAAAGGTTTTTAGAAGATTCTTGAGTAATCTTATAAATGTGATTCTGAACTCTGTGTCGTCCAGTAGTTTACTTTCCTCCATCTCTCCCATTCGTGACATGTTTTTGTGTCTCCTCCCTGGGTTGATGGGGTGGCTTATTGTGGTAGGTGACCTATCAGCTTCCCCAATCACCTGGGGTGGTCGCTTTTGGTATATCCCTTTGTGGGCTGAGTACAAAGTCTTGGTGTAATTAAGCCTTGTTTGCTGTTGGTACTCTGGGAGGAATTGATCTGCAGGCAAATTGTCTGTGAGGACCCGCTGTGTCTATAAAGGAAAAACTGCTGCGCTGGAGACTCAATTTGTTTCAGTGGGGCTTTGGTGCTCACTGAGTCCGTCTCCCAAATGTGTCACTTATGGGTGTGAGTGGTTAAAATTGACCACTAGGAACACTGGCTTCTGGATCTCCAATGTGATTCAGTCCAGTTACTGTCTGAAGCTGCCCTGCAAGAGCTACAGCGAGAACTATAGTTTTTTCCTGTTTGCTTGTGACTTGGCGGTTTTGTTGCTGGAGCTGCAGTTTATATCTGGTTAAGCTTCCTCAATACAGGCCATTCATATGTAAAAGTAGCTTTGTGGTGCCTGGGCAGGTCTGTAGAATGTGTGGGCGGGACCTCAGGGTAGGGTCTCAGGGCGGGGCGGGGCCTCAGGGTGGGGCGGGGTCTCAGGACTTCACTAGGTTGGGGTGTGGCTAACAGCGATGGCTGCCATCAGCCATACCTGCCCTTCCTTGTTTCCAAGTCCCTGCTTCCCTGTGACCCAGCACAGTAAACAATGATTGCTGCACACACCTCTGCAAGAGTAGCCCTCACTTCGGACCCTATGGATGATAGACCAGCTACTCCCTGTAGGCGTCTGGGTCCCCCATGTGACCCCAGAAACTGGATTTCAAAGTGATAGGAAGCCTGTTTCCTTTTGGGTTGAAAAGAAAAGCCTTGCAGCCTGCCCAGTCGCCTGCCACCAGCTCAATTCGCCACCAGTCCGATTCACGTGCCTCCATACCTAGGCTCCTCAGCTTTACAACGCTTGCGCTCCTTTCTTTTCCAGCCAGCCTTCCTGTGGTTTTGGATGATAGACGTCCTTTGAATTAGGTTTAATTTTTTAAATTGTTTTCTGAGCAGCAGACCAGTTGTTTACCTATGCCGCCATCTTGGTTTTCCTATCAATATTTTTATCTTTTGATGAAGGAGGGGCCAGCAAATTTCATTTGCTGCCTGTTTTAGATGTTGGGATAAGGCTGCTTCCTGGACCTGCTGAGGTTGACATCTCCTGCGGACCCCCAGGCTCAGGGGCCTGCCCTTTTGTTGTGTCTCCATCCTGAACTGGGGGCCTACATGTTCCCTCAGGCAGGAGACAGACCCCGTGACAACCTTGTCAACTGAAACAACGCAGCCGACTGACCGACTGACGACTGAGGGGAGTGGAAATGTCATCTCTGCCCTTGAACTGGCCTGGCCCTGGCCTTGTACAGTCCCCAGACCACTCAGCATCCCAGAGTTGGGGGGACCTAGGGGACCATCATGTTCAAGCTCTTTGTTTTAGAACTGCAAAATGTAAGCCCAGAGAGGGTAACTGACTTGTTTAAGGTTGCACAGCCCTTTAGTGAGAGAGATAGGCCTACTGCAAGGCTGTTTGACTGCCAGTCCAGACTCTTTAAAAGAGATCAATACATCAACTTGTGCCTTTTCGTAAGCATTTGGGTCAGATGGCTGGAAGACACCATAGAAATGGAGTTACACTGGCTGGGAAGAAGACATGGAGAGCTTGGGGCCCTAGATGAACACTGTGGCAAGAGGGCCAGAGGCCTTCAGCTGCCTAAGCTCCTAGGTCAGGAAGCTCAAGTGGGATTCTTTCTTAAGCCTCACACGTGTGCACAAAACCATACGTGCAAAGCATCCCCTCTTTCCAAATCGAGGTGCTAAGCCATCTATGCAAGACTTGTGGAGGGGGTGGCTAGAAACGCTTTTGTCATCGTCAGCTAATCTCCTATCTCAGGGAACAGGGATTGAAATGTAGAGTTTGGGAGATTGGAGAGAGGATTTCTTTGAAAATAACAAGCTGTATATCCTCCTTACCAAAGGGGGCAGGAATGGGGGAAAGGGAGAGAGCTTTGAGTGGGCCACTCAGAAGACCAAACCATGAGAGCAGCTTGGGAAGCTGTGGTTGGCTCAGCCTGAGGCAGCAGGACAGGAAAGGAGCAGTGTGAGGGCAAGGAAACCAGTGTGGGTACACTAGAGGACACCACCCTGCTATAAGTATAAATGGTAAAAATCAAGTGCAGACAAGGAGGGTGTGAGTCAGCCCTACTGCCCTGAATCTGACAATGGCCCCCCCCCTCCTTCTGTCTGGTCAGCCAGTGGGAGGATGAAGCAGGTTCCATGGGGCAGTGCCTAAGACCCATGGTGACACTGCCAAGGCTGATAATCTCGCTGATTCCATGCCTTCCTCTGTGTTCTATGACACAGGTGTCGCGGGTGTGATGTGCCTGTGAAAGATTGCTTTCATTTTCCTTGATTATGCAAACCGGTGGCTTTTGCCAGTAACTTTACCTCCTGAGGCTGTACGTTTGTTCCCTCCTATTGGCCTACTGGTCTCATTATTTTGGGGAGGCGTATTTTTCAAGTGACAGAGGAGTTATAACTGACCTTGCCTCTTGAGACTGAGGTACCTGGAGTTCAGGGGCCCCACCTGTTGACAATGACAGCGGACGAGTTGGTTTTCTTTGTGAATGGCAAAAAGGTAAGCAGGAGCTGACTTTTGCTTTGGCTTACGTGCTCCCTGGAAAGGGCTGTGTGTCCTGTGGAAGAGTCTGTTCTCTCTCTTTCGTGCTCTCTTCTCTCTGTCTCCCTTTAAAGGTGTGGCTGCGTTTGGGGTGAACTTGGGGAAAGAAGACGCTCTCCAGGCTAGAACAGAGTCAAGATAGATACTCAAGGGGCAAAGGTATGAGGGGAAGGGAAGCAAGGAGAGAAGTGTCTGTGGGCTTCCCTCACCACACCCCACCTACCCCACAGCAGGAGAGACACTGGCAGGAGGCTGAGAAGGGACGACAGGGTTCTAGGTGAGATTGGAATTCACCCACCACACTTCTGTTTCTGCATTTAGTCAAATATGTTCTAAGGCTTCTGTTGATCTCTTTACAGAGGGAAGGAAGGAGAATATGTTTTCTCGATAATATCAGGATATATTGTGTACGCAGCCTTTGCTTCTGATATTTCATGTATGGAGTACATATGCTGACATCTTGTGGCAGGCACATTTATTTTCATGAAGGGCATGTTTGCCCCTGCCCTTAGTTCTTCATATTAATATTGCAGATTCCCTTGATAAAAATGGACCATTTGGATTATCTTCATGGGTAAGGAAGGTGAGGGTGGGATGGGGCAGAGGGGGACTTATTACATGGGGACCATGTCCTTGCAGCACTGGAAGGATGAGGACCTTTGAAAATTGTAATGTAGGTACAGAGAGAGAGGGTGCAAGCACATTACATTGTCTCTATCTTCATCTTGCCCTCCCTACATCATTGCTGACTTGCTTGCATCTGCTTTAGTCCCGCATTTGGGGGACTAATGAACAGTAAGAGGGATTGTTGCACATTGAAAAGAGCCATGTGACCATGTGGGTGTCTAATGTCCACAGGGAACCCCCAAAAGACTATTTTATTTGTTTTGTTGAATTGGCAGTTTAGAGAAGAAAAACAGGGTGACTTTCCTGGTAATTTTCAAGAACTAAAATGTGCTTCATAGGACATCTAATGCTTAAGTGTTAGGGTGTATCTGAGTGACGAGCAAGAAAATTCCATGAGCTACCATATCATCAGTGCTCCGAAGACTGTGGATTCAATGAACGGTGTGACAGGGAGGCACAGGGGAGCGGGGTCAGCCATGCCCTTCTGGGTTCAAAACTGTCTCCCCATGACAGTTTCTTTCCAGGATTGGCATCTGGCAGCAAACCAAGAGGTAGAGCAAAGATTCCACGTTGGTCTTACCCAACATTTCCAACAATTTTGTTGCATTCAGCAATTACACTGTAGAGACTTAAGAAACAGTTGCTGAATTGGCTTTCTAGAAAGGTGTCTTCTGTGGGATTGTTCTAAGATATTTTTACTTTGAATGAGCAGCCGGGCTTAATGACTTCCAAGGCCACACCTACCTCTAAGATTGATTTTTAAAAATATATATATTTTATTGATTTTACACAGAGAGGAATTGTGACGGACAGAGAGTTAGAAATGTCAATGGGAGAGAAACATCGACCAGCTGCCTCTTGCACACCCCCCACTGAGGATGTGCCCGCAACCAAGGTACATGCCCTTGACTGGAATCAAACCCTGGACTGGAATCGAGTCCGCAGGCCTACACTCTATTCACTGAGCCAAACTATTCACTCTATTCACTCTATGTCTGATTTTTTTATTGAGAAATCATTCCTGTGTGTCAGGACAAGTTTTCTGTTCTTTACAAATTGTTTGCCCTGAGGCACGGGAGTATTTGAAGGGAAATCTGGCTTGGAAGAAATTGCTTTCTCATGAGTTTTATTTTCACTTGAGGAAAGCAACTTCAAATTTGTAGATGGTATTAGCACATCAAACCCTACCATCTATTATGGCCAGTTTTGGTGATAAATACCCATGTTTGAGAAACCAGTGGGAAGAGGACAGGCAGTGCAAGGAGTGGTGAGGTAAAAGCAGTACTCTAAAAACAAGACCCAGTTAAACAATCCCCAAACAAATTAAGGCAGGTGTGAGTAAGCGTGTTCCCATGTCAAATGTTCTAGACCATTTGTTCTAGGACATTATACACAGAAGTTATCAAACAAGGGGCCAGAACTTGGTGACTCACTCTTCAGTGTGAGCCTTCTACTCTCGCTGTCCTTCACTAGCTGGGGCCCTGGGGAGAATGTAAGATACCAGCCATCAGGTACCCAGGGAGCCTTCTGTGGTGGTGATGGGCCTTGATGGCTGTTGTTTTCCCTCCTCCTCCTCCTTCTTTTTTTTTTTAAAAATATATTTTATTGATTTTTTTACAGAGAGGAAGGGAGAGAGACAGAGAGCTAGAAATGCCGATGAGAGAGAAACACCAACCAGCTGCCTCTTGCACACCCCCTACTGGGGATGTGCCCACAACCAAGGTACATGCCCTTAACCGGAATCGAACCCGGGACCTTTCAGTCCACAGACCTACGCTCTACCACTGAGCCAAACTGGTTTCAGCCTCACTTCTTCTTCTGATCAAAAGTCAGAGTGGAAGAGAAAGAGCTGCCCAGGTTTTGTTATTGTAGTGATAGTCTTTTGGGAGGGTAGGATCCTTGCTTTTCATAGCCATCACTCTCTGTTTCCTGGAGACTGTGACATTTGGAGGAAGCATGTAGGGTGCAGCTGAAGGTACCCAATAGTATCCCCCCACAAGAAGTCAGTGTCAGTGATTCGAGCCTCTCTCTCTCTCTCCCTCCCTCACATCATTGACATTTTGCAAGTTCCTCCCAGCCCTGGGCATGTGTATATACATGGCTGGAGGCATTGCCATTTAGGAGTTTATGAACTAATTCAGAGGTGGATTATGGTTACACAAAGTAATATATTTCAAAATGTATTTCACAGGAAACCATCCCCATGAGATACCCTTCTTAGATATTCTTAAACCACTCAGCCCAGCGCTGGCATAAAGTAGATGACCACTTCATGTGAGTGGGCTGAATAGATGAATAGCAAAAGCCCTAAAAAATCCTCTGGCAAAGAAATTTATTTTTTAAACTTTGTATTTTAAGTTTGCAGAAATGTTACAGGAAGGCTGCAAAAAAATATTAAATAGACTTTTCCTACCTGTTAACATTTTGCCACATTTGTATTTTATTTGCCTCTCTCTCTCTCTCTCTCTCTCTCTCTCTCTCTCTATATATATATATATATATATATATATACACACATATATATATATATATGTATTTATAGGCATGTACATAGATATATAGGTATATGTATTATAAGTACACAATTATATACTTCTTATGTATGTAAATAATAGAACTAAATATATAAAGCATAACATTTTATTTCTGAATCATCTGAGGGTAAATTACAGACATCATACCCTCTTACCCCTTAAACTAAAAATAAAGATATTTTAACAGAACCACTGATTTTAAAAATCAGGAAGTTTAGTGTTGACAGAATACTATGATCTAAAATCTATGGATTTTATGCGACATTATTTCAATTTTCCCAGTGACGTCCTTCATGACTCCCCCCATCCCGCCCCAGCCCAGGATTGCATCTTGCAGTGAATTGTCAAGTCTCTTTAGTGTCCTTTAATCTGGAACAGCTCCATTGCTTTTTTTGTCTTTTGGGATGTTGATGTTTATAAAGAGAACACGTCAGTTGCTTTTTTTGGAATGTTCTTCATTTTGAGTTTGTGCCATGCTTTCTAATAATTCCATCCAGAGTCTGCAGTATGGGCGGGAATTTCAGAGAAGTGGTGCAACCTTCTTGGAAGGACATCATGCCAGCGTCCATGTTAGTGGGTGTGAACTTGCTCTTTGGGTTAGGTGGTGCTCAGGTTTCTGCGCTGTTAGGTTACTCTTGCTTCCTTTATCATTAGCAAATTATCTGTGAGAAAGTTCTTTGAGGCTGTAAATATCTCCATTATCAAACTTTCACTCACATTCATTTTATTATCCGTTAATGTTAACCATTCTCAACTGGATCAATTGTGGGACAGATTATAAGATGTCTGGTCATGTTATTAATTGGTTTTCTTCTGCCAAGAAAACTTTCCCTTCTCTCCAATTTGTTTCTTTCTTTATTAATTATGAGTTCAAATTCATGAGTTTTAACTTTACTTAATGGATTATAAATGCATTTTGGCCACTATTAGTGTTGGTGGCTGAGGTTTTCTAAAACAATCTGCCTAATGCAGTGTCTCCTAAGCTCCCTTCCCCACAAAGTGTTTTTCCTGTGGGATACCCACTGGTGTCCCATTGAGAGAGGATTCCATGGGGTTTTCTTGAGGAAACCCTGCAGCCAGGCCCTGAGAATGGTGCAGCCATTCTCTGTTGGAATTCAGGGAGGTGGGCTTGTGGAGAATGATTTAAACAGTTCTCTCTTTCTCTCGCTTCCTCCCTACTTTCCTCCCCCCTTCCTCTCTTTTTCTTTTTTTGTCTCTCTCTTATGCATGGCCTCCATTAGGTCCATAGTCAGCACTTCATGTGCTTCGCTCTCCCGCACTCTGGGAGTGCACCCCAATCCCAAGCCGCTGCTTTAGCTGTCTGGTGGGCCTGCCTATAGGACTCTCTTTCATGGCCCACGTAGAAAGAGTTCCAATTCAGAGTTCAGGTTCTGGAGAAGGGCCGCACACAAATGAAGAGACTTGAAGAAATTCAAGTCGGTGATATGGGGGGCCAGGCAGTAGTCCAAATCTAGTGGGAGAACTACTACCTGCTCTGGCCCTGCCATCCCTTTTATTGAGGCTTTGGGGAAAACATCTTAGGCAACATAAACAGAAATTTACATGTAGCCCTTGGCAGGAAATAACAGAAACTTTCGAGGGACAAACAAGGTAGATTCTGCCTCAGCTAACAATATCTCAACTAAAGGTTAGAGCAATTAAGGTTGTTGACCAGCCTTCCTGGCTTCCTGTCAACATCTCTTTTTTAGTGAAACTGATTTGTTTTCCAGCACCTGCCCCTGGCTGTTTAGATGGGCCAGACCACTGCTTCCCCAGTACTGCAAAGGTCACATGCTAGCTTCATGAGTGGTGCTATGAAAGCCCCACTCATGACGTGTGAGGTGCGAGCAGATACTTCTCTCTTGACTTTAGCAAGATGTGGAAGTCATACCACACGGCTCTCTACTGAAACCCTCATCACAAATTCTCTCCTTTAACCACCCCACTCACCCAAACCCTTTCATCCTTGATCATGTGTGAAGAGGCATGGAATGTTTTTCCATGGATTTCCTCTGAAAATTTGCTCTGGGAACTCGCATTTCGCTCTGTAGACAACCTCCTCCATTTTATTGGAGATCCCATTTATGGCCCTTTGTTTGGAGAGTTCTCCTTTTCTGACAGGTGTTAGTGTTGTTGACTGTGATAGCTCAGTGTGTACAATACTCCTCTGTGAGCACAGGTCCACGGACTGGGTCTCCGCTGTCCGAGTGTGGACACCCCAGGAGGTAAACCCAGAGCCTGCACGCTGCCACCTCAGCTGTCCCTGGCATTCACACATGGGCAGCTGGAAATGAGGTGACATGTTTGATTTAGAGAGGGTTTTGCCTCAGTCAGCCCAGTACGGCAGTTGCGACACCTAAGTGCTCATGGTGAGTCCTACTGTGGAACCTTAGGATTGAAGATGTCAGCACATACTTAGTTTGGCTTGTAGTGAATATGTTTATTCTGATGGAATTTTCAAGAGAAAGCTCTCTAGTTTTTGTAAGATATTTAACACATCCCCACTAACTTTACCAATTATTTTTAGAAAGAAAATGGCTAAGTACACCTATGATATATTTTTCTGTTATTTTGTAGGTGGTGGAGAAAAATGCAGACCCAGAAACAACCCTTTTGGCCTACCTGAGAAGAAAGCGTATCCTGACTTTGGAGTGGGCTAAGGGAGAGGACCAGTGGGACTCCTTCTGTGGGTTGCATGTCATTTTCTCATGATTGCTGTGTGGGTCTGCTACCTCCCTGGTGGAGGGGCCTGTGTGTGACAGTGGATGGCTCTACAGTCAAAGCTCTGCACAGTATTTCCCAGCAGCCCAGCAAAGACCCTTTTTCTCTGAGTTCATGTTCCTTAACCCATGACCATTCAGTGGGGCTGAGCGGGACCAAGCTGGGCTGTGGGGAAGGGCGCTGTGGAGCTTGCACCGTGATGATTTCCAAGTATGATCGTCTTCAGAACAAGATTGTGTATCCTTTTCCTGCTGGCTGATTGCCCATGTGAGGACTATGAAGTAGCAGTCAGCTTGTGAGTGAGGGAGTGAGTGAATGAGCGTGTGTGTGTGTGTGTGTGTGTATGTGTGTGTATGTGTGTTTGTGTGCACGCACGCACGCGAGCACCCATGTGCACACATACATGTGACCTTTCTAAAATCCAATCACATTTCACATCCCATGAAATCTTTCAATAGGTCTCCATCACCCCCAGGATAAAGTCCAATTTCTTTGTTTAGCACACGAAACCCTTTACAATGCACCCCACCTTTCCTCTCCAGTTTTCTTTCTCTCCATGCGCCCAGCACTCCATTCATCAGTGCATTCTAGTCCCTCCTGTAGGGACAATTGTGAACAACTAAAACTCCATTTCCGCTATTTTCTTGGTCTTTGTGTAAGCTGTTTTCCAAGTCTGTTTGGATATCCTTTCTTCCAGGACTTCTGTACATGGCTCCTTCTGGGAGGCACTGCTATCTTGAGGACTCAGAAAAATACCATTTCCTCCAGGAAAGCTTTCTTGAGCTCCTAAACTGTGTTATGTGCCCTTTGTCTGAGCTAGTCCCATAGTGCCCTGTGCACAGCCCTCCTGAGCACCGATAACAAGATATTTAAATTTCACCTTCACACTGGCTTGTATGTCTCTGGTTGACTGCAAAGGATTAAAGAACAGAGATTTCATCTTATTCACCTTTACTTCTCAGCCCTCAGTAGAGTGCCTAGTATATGACTGGCAATCAACAACAATCAAGTGAATGAATGATGGATAAAGGAATGGGTGTAAGCAAGGTCTAAGGCACATGTGTCAAACACAAGGCCCGCGGGCCAAATCCAGCCTGCCAGGCCTTGGAATGTGGCCCGCACGGCGCTGTCATCACTGCACTCTGCTCTCAGTTTATGACATTGTCAGTTTATGACTGTTGAGTAAACCATTCGGCCCGCGATTTAGGCTGGATTTTAGATTTTGGCCCCTTCTCTGATTGAGTTCGACACCCCTAGTCTAAGGGGTTGGTATCTCATGTCTCCTGAGAAATGGGGGAGGTAGAGGTAGGTGAAAACAGGAAAGCAAAAGTGCCTGGAGGTACGAAAATTGAAGCGGTGAAGGAAGGGCCCCACAGAGAGAGGAGCACATGTTGGGCCTGGTACCTGCCAGAAAACTTCCCCCTAACTCAGCCTCCAGGGTCGGGCTGAGTCAGAGGCGTCTGAAAGTGACCCTGGTTCCCTTGATCCAGCTGGGAGGCATAGGGTGCCCTGCTGCCTGACCCCCAAATGCAAGAGGGTTCAGGCCTCACCGTGGAGTGTGTGTGTGTGGGGGGGAGTGTCCTATGTTCCTTGGTCAGAGTCTTGGGTGGAGAGTCAAGAACACCTGTAGGAGAGGAAAGGACATTATGCAGAGTGGTAAGAAACGACACAGCATCACAGTCTCCCCAGCCCTGCACTCAGGTCCATCCTGATGGCCTGAATGGACAATGAAATGACCTTAATCTGGGGCTGCAGCCACTTTTCTGCCAATGCCTGCCTGGCCCCCATCTGCAACTTGCACCATGTTGCCGTGACGACTGTGGAAGGGATAGGAAGCACCAAGACGAGGCTGCATCCTGTGCAGGTAACCAGAGCAATGGAAGCTCATGACAAAGCTACAGACTTGCTTTGGGTTGTTGGGCTGTCACCTTTGGGCAAAGGAGGCATCGTGAGCGGGCCACTTCGCCATCCCCTTAGGGGTGAGGGGTGGGCTGTGAGGCAGGCAAAGGAGGAGGCGCCCGTGCTGCTGCTCTCTCCTGTGGCGGGTGAACATAACATTGCATGACTCCAAGGTGACCAAGAGGTCAACTGAATCTGGTGGCTAGACAGTCCAGCTGCAGGGAGGAGAGCTTGAATATGCTTTGGAAACCCCTTGCCTTCCCAGATTCAAGATTCCAAATGCTCCCTGTCCTTTGATAAAAAGGCCACCTACTCCCTGCCCCCTGAATGGCAATTCCATTGAATCTCTCACCAGCCACCGCAGATAATACAAATGTGAGCTGCCAGGCCTCCATCCTCATTGAATGCAGGTAAACAGGCCTGAATAACAGAACAGAGACATTTGAGTGCCTGACCAAGACTTTCTTCATGATGCTACCAGACCCCCTGAGACTAGGCACCATGTAGTGAAACTGAGAATGAAACTGAGACTGCTTTTGGGTTAGAGTGGGCAGTAGTCTGGGAGGTTTTGTGGAGAGAAGTAAGATGCTCTCAGGTGACGTGTAGTGGAGTATGCGTGGGAAAAGAGCACTGCTGGAAGAAAAGGACATTATTTTCAGTGCTTTTTGTTTGTGGAAACCGAGGCAGGGAGGTCTTTGCGAGATTACAGTCACAGAGGGTGCCAGAGCCACACCCATGTCTTCCTCTTGCCTTGACCATTCGGGGAGACCAGTTGTCCAGAGCATGCTTTCCTTGGGCTCCGACGTGAATGTGGGAGCCAGGGCCTCCTGTGGAGCAAGCTGGTTATACTCCTTGGGAGGAGTATCTGGGACCAGCCAGGTGAACCAGGGTGGGGTGCAGATGGTATTGCTTCATCGCTGTGACTTCATTCTTAGCTTAGGCAGGAAAAGGGAAAATTGCTAAACTTGTTCAACCTGAAGGAGATGTGAGAAGGTTCATTAGGGCTTCTTATAATTATCCTTGAGATGAAAGAAAGAATGAACAGCTTAAATACTGAAATTATATATGTGTAATTAGGCTAAAATCCTACCTTTCCCGTGACACAAATTCTTATTCCCATGCTCTTATTTTGGCTCCCAGATAAGCTGTAGAGCTAGATTCCACTTTTCCTTGTCTACTCATTTTTTTTTCTCTCTTGGTTTCTGTGACACTACACTCCCCTCATTCTCCTCCCATCTCCATGCACTGGTCCTCTCTGCTCAGTTCCTGTGGCTACAGCTCCCTAGGGCCCCCATCCATGTCCTTCCCTTCTCCATCTTCACACCCTGCCAGTGTGAGTTTAACACCATCTACATGTGAACAGTATGCATATTTATACCTTCAGCTTTGACCTCTTCTCAGAGGTTAGGTTCAGATTCCCTCTGCCTACTTGGCATCACTACGTGGTGTCTAGTCTCAAATGTAACAAAAGCCCATCCTTTCCCTACTCCTTTCCTCCCCAGTCTGTCTCCATCTGAGTCAATGGCAAGAGCATCGATCCACTTGATCAACACAAACATCTAGGCATCACCTTTGGTGCCTTCTCTTTTATGCCACCCCCACTCCATCCAGAAGTAGTGTCTACCTCCCAATCCTACAGTGACACCTCCTTTTTCTCTCAGTTTCCCTATTACTGCTTGGTCTGAGCCACCATCCCCTCTTGTCTGATCCTCTGTTTCTAGTGTTGCCTCCTAGCACCCATTCCTCACCCAACAGCCAGAAGAGTCTTTAAAAACATAAATTAGATCTTATCCCAATATGGCTTTCCATCACACCCAATATGGCTTTTCGTCAAATCAGACCCAGAATAAAAATCTGGGTCCTGACCCTGGCTTATGAGGAACTGCATGATCTCTACCAGAATTTCTCTTGTCCCAGCGGGTTCTATCCACACTGACCCTTTGTCACTCTAGCACACCAGGCTATGAACGTGCTGTTCCCTCTACCTGGAATACACTTGTCCCTGATCCAAATTGTTATTATATTCAATTTAAAAGTCACCTTTTCAAAGCCACCACTTCTGACCACTTTGAGAAGCATGGTCACTCAGGGCTTCTTGAACTAATTTTTGTCATCTTGAACTAAATTTTACATAGCACCGATCTCCTGAATTTTTTTTTTTTTGTGTGTGTGTGTCAATATTTTTCCGACTAGGACTTAATCTTCATGAGACCAGAGACCTTATCTCTCTTCCTCACTGTCTGGTCACCTACCATGCCTGGCACATGATAGTTACTCAGTAATTATTTAAAAAATGAATGAATATATATGCTAGTCACTGGGGATACAATATTCTAATAATTTTACTTAATGTAAGTGCCAAGAGATACTCTTAATATTCATAGTAATAATAATAATAATAATAATAATAATAATGTGGAAAATCTCATAATGAAAAATCTTGCAGGTTTGAATGAAAATTTTGTGATAATCATTGCATATCACATGTTCTATTTATTTTTAAAAATATATTTTATTTATTCATTCATTTATTTATTTTTTACAGAGAGGAAAGGAGAGGGATAGAGAGTTAGAAACATAGATGAGAGAGAAACATTTATCGGCCTCCTGCACACCCCTACTGGAAATGTGCCCACGACCGAAGTATATGCCCTTGACCATAATCGAACCTGGAACCCCTCAGTCTGCAGGCCAATGCTCTATCAACTGAGCCAAACCATTAAGCCTCACATGTCCTATATGATCCATTTCTCAACTCTTATGGATGTGGAGGGTTACCACTAGACAGTAGTATTCTAGTTTGGAATAAGATGTATTCAGTTGGCTCTGAACAAAGGCTGGTTGAGATGGATTATGGGGCAGTGTAGGTAACAGAAGGTGACATAGCTCTTCCGTTTACTGTGTGTGTCTCTGGGTAAATCTCTTAATCTCTGGACCTGCTTCCTCCTCTGCTCAGGGAAGGGAACAGAGGGAGAGAAGATGCTTTTGGTTCTAATAGGCACTCTCCTACTAATAATGAACACTGCTTGAATTGTATGCCAGGTATAGTGGTAAGAGTTTTTGTGAATTATATCACTGAATCCTCAGGTAAGTACCAGGACGAAGGACCTGTGGCTCAGAGAGGCTCGGTGATGTGCCCAAGGCCACAGTTGGCAAGTGGTGGAACTGGGATTTGACTTTGTGCAGCATCTGCTGCCCACATTGCTTGGTCGATGTGGCTTGGCTTCAGTTGAGTCACGTAGCAAGTCTGAGAGGGGTTCTGCCAACACAGGTGTCCATGTCATCTGTCCCTTTTAGGAGAGAATTTCCAAAAGCCACGGTTCCCAGTGCGGGTTCTGCACCCCCGGCTTCGTCATGAGCATGTACACGCTGCTCCGGAACCAGCCCGAGCCCACCATGGAGGAGATCGAGGATGCCTTCCAAGGTATAGGCCTGGGCACAGCCCAGGAGATAGGGAGGCAGATGGGGCTCAGAGGGAGTCAGTGCGGGACCCAAGTGGAAGCCGGGATGGGCCAGGACTCAGAGGCACTGCCTTAGGAGAAGAAGCTCAGCCTACCCACACGTGTTGGCTAAGATCTGCTGGTGGGCTGGCCTCTCTTAGTTTGAGGGACACACAGGTGGGTTGAAGACAGCTTGCCTTGGTGTTGATCTTCCCAAGATGCCTTCCTGCCCTCCCTCTGCACTGGGAGACCATTTGGAAACTCCACAGGGCCTAGTGATATCACTTCCTTCCATCTCAGCTTCCACCAGGACAGGAATCTGCAGGACAAAGGCCCATCTGAGAAGGCAGCCAGGATCCTGAGCTCCGGCAGGGATGGCTTCCCACATTCCCTCAGTGCAGGGGCCTAGGAATCTGAGCCAGCTGTCTGTTCCTCTGAACGGAATAGAGAAGACTCCCCGTCCATTCGCCATTTCAGTCCATCATTTATTCAATCAGTTATATGGAGTCCTATCATGAGCCAGGCACCACACAAGGAATAAGGGACATGGGGGTAAAAGACACCATCCTTCCTCCAGGGAGTTTGTACTCTGAGGGAGAGAGAGTTTCACTGATAGCATGAGGACTTGGCACCATGGAAACACCTAGGGCATTCCAGGAAGTCTTCCTGGAAGAAGTGGTAGATGTTTTGAAGTCAGCAGCACAAGGGAGAAGGGGGGTCATTGTAGGAAGGTGTCTGATCCTTGGGCTCAGCCAGAGCCCCTCACCTGCCCTGGAGCCTGCACTGCCATCGCCCCTGTTCCTTGTCCCACAGGAAACCTGTGCCGCTGCACAGGCTACAGACCCATCCTCCAGGGCTTCTGCACCTTTACCAAGGTAAGTGGGCGCCCCAGGACATCAGTGGCCCTGCTCCTAAAGCAGCCACACCCTGCAATCACAGTTGGGAGGGATGCCAAGGGCCTCTGCATGACAGAGAAGAGAGAGAAGATGGCCAGGTGGCAGGTCCCCCCATTGTGGCTACCTGGCATGAGCAGAAGACTCTGCCATTCTTATTCAGAGAGGGGTTCTCATCAATAGCACTGGGACTTTTTCTCCAGGAAGAGCCTGGGGAACTGGTTCCTGGAAGTGACCTGGTGCCCTAAAGCTAATTACCTTCAGGGAATTTAGGCTTGGCAGCCTGTCTTGGAGACTGGCCTGCTCAGGCCATGCCACAGGTACTGACTGACTCAGCACCCAGGCTCCTCATCCTTTCCTCTCCTGGCTGCCTTGTGCAGTTGGTGCTCTGCTGGGCTGATTAAACTGCTGACCAAATCGCCAATTTTCGAAGTCCTGCAGTGTTCCCAGCATGCTGAGTGAGAAGCCACAGTGAAGTGTGTGGGCATCGCTTATACAAACATGGGCACACAGCTGCCACCTGGCAAGGAGGACTCATGGCCAGCCTCTTTTCTTGACTTAATCTCCTCAGATTTTACCTGATTCTCCCACTGGGTCAGGTTGATCCTTACTCCAGGCCAATACCTCCTCTCAGCGTGATTCAGGGTTGCTGGTAGAGTCAGCATTTTGTAAGTGCATTCCAAAAAGGAGTGTTTCCTGCAAATAATTCTCACGGGTGGGGATGAAAATGGGGCTTATAAGGGTGGAAGACACCACACCCTGATGAGGAACTAGGAGGTGTGGATTTAGAGAAAACTGTTTGAAAGCTCAGACCTAGAGTCTGCAGATCTAGGTTCAAATTCCATTTCATCATTTAACTGGGTCATGGCCTTGGGCCAATTTCCTTGTTTCTAAAAATGCAGATTATAATAATACCTGCCTTATCATGAATGTTGAAAGTACTTCTTGCAAAGTCCTCAGAACAAGCCTGGGCACATCTTAAGTATTCAGCAAGTGACAACTCTGAATCACGATGCCGGTCCATTTCTTCCATGACTTAATGCTTGATCTCTATAAATGGTGCAGACTTCCCTGAGAACCAGAAATCATTAATCTTGTCCATGAGTGCATTTCATAGGAGGCTGCTCAAAGAGAAAAAATTTAACCAGCCTCCTAGTTTCTCAAAAGAGAAGGGCTTTTGAGTAAACCTGATAATTATGCTCCTTTCGAGGGTGGGTCCTGACTCCATTATTTGGCAGTGCTTCCCTCTGTCCAGCTGCAGATCAGTGTGGAGCTGAGATGAGCTGAGCAGCTGACATGCCCTGCCCAGTGACCTTGGAAGCTCATGTCCATGACTCATTAGAGACTCCCAGCTGTTATTCAGGTTTCTCACTCTTTTAAATAAATATCCACACCTGAGGAATGAGGGCATTTTTTTCCATGGATATTTACAGCAAGTGGAAGGGAGGGGGGGAAGGGAGAGAGAGAGAGAGAGAGAGAGAGAAAGAGAGAGAGAGAGAGAGAAGAAACTTTGACATGAGAGAGACATATTGATTAGTTGCCTCTTGCTTGCACCTCGTCCAGTGCTGGGAATTGAACCTGCAACCAAAGTGTGCGCCCTTGACCAGAATTGAACCCATGACCCATTGGTCCATGGGTCCCATGCTCTAATCAGTGAGAAAACCAGCCCGGCAGAGCTGTTCACTCCTGTTTTACACACAGTTCTATCAAACCTGCCCATCTCATCTTCATGGCCACAGCACACACTAGGAAAGGGTGAGGAGCATCTTCTAGAGGGAGGCAAACTTTTCCCAGTGAGAAATGACAGTGTCCATCCAGCAGCAAGCAAGGAAGGGAAGGAACCATAAAAACAACCCTGAGCTCAGTGTCTCCTGAGAAAAGTTGAAATCCGTGCAGGGGGAAGGCAGCCATATCCAGCCATAGTAGACCTTGAGGGCACTGACACATCCATCACAATCATTTATGTCATAAACACATCAATGAATTATCAAGAGCAAAGATTTAAGTAAGAACATGTTGGCATTCAGTGCCCTGGGAAAATGTGTGTCTGTGAAATACATCCTTCCCACCAGCACTGGGTGAGTGTGGCTGGTGCCCCTCACTTCACTTGGGACCTGGTGACTCCCTGTATCATTCCATCTCCAAGAAGAAAGATGAGATAGGGCACTATAGAAACCTCCCCTTTCCTTCCTTCCTTCCTTCCTTCCTTCCTTCCTTCCTTCCTTCCTTCCTTCCTTCCTTCCTTCCTTCCTTCCTGTCTAAATAGGAAGGGCAAGGGCAAGGTGGGGGTAGAGAGAAAACCAGAGCAACTCTGAGATCTGATGACAGCTGTGAATGCCAGAGGGGCCTGTACTTAGGGCAGCATTTGCAGAGGGTCAAGGAAGAGAGGTTTTCTCTCCCAATGCCAAGTCTGCCAGTGCCCTCCAGTTCTTAAAGGCCACACCCTGGCCCTCTGAGAGCTTTCTTGGAGAAAACAGTAGGTTGTGACTCATCCTTTGGGAAATGTCAGGATAGAAAGGTGTCTCCTGTGACTCATGTGCAGAGGGGCTGCCCCCAGTCAGCTCTTCCAGTAATTGGTTGCCCTGAAAATGTGCCTGGGCTGTGCCTGGAAGTCCTCCCCACTTGGCCTCTCAGCACAAGTCCATGATTCAGGAGAGTCTTCTGGGGTCTTGAGCTGGGAGTCCTGCTTTCTTTGGGATACAGCAGTGAGGTGAGAGGCAGCAAGCTGGGTTCTCCTCTGTGCTGTGCTATTGACATGCCAAGAGGTCCTGGGCAAGTCCTTTCCCCATCGTTAATGGGTCATCAGACCTGTGCACTCCCCCCGGAACAGGCCCACGATGAGGAATAAAGAGCGCTTAGCTTTCTGGCATGAAGTATCTAATCAGCCGTGGTGATGCCCAGACACACTTGCTGGACACAGCTCTGGACCCACAAACAGAGTTGGACATTCTTGTTGGGAGCCCCACAAAGACTCCAACATGGATGGTGCCCAGCCAAGACCTTGTTTGATCTAAAAGTAGGGAATTTCTGTCTTAGAGGCTTCCTAAGGGAGCAGCATTGAAGAGGGAAACGGGTATAAACAAATCCCATATAATAAAGAAGTAATATGCAAACTGACTATCACTTCAACACATAAGATGGCCCCCACATGGTTAAAGATGGCTGCCCCCATGTGGACACAAGATGACCGCCACAAGATGGCCAGCAGGGGAGGACAGTTGGGAGGGACCAGGCCTGCAAGGGAGGACAGTTGGGGGCAATCACTCTAGTAGGGCAGGGCAGTTGAGGGTGATTGGGCATGCAGGGGAGAGCACTTCTGAGTGACCAGGCCGTCAGGGGAGGGCAGTTGGGGGTGGCCAGGCCTGCAGGGTGGGATAGTTAGGGGCCACCAGGCCTGCAGGGAAGGGCAGTTAGGGGTGACCAGGCTAGCAGGATAGGGCAGTTAGAAGCTATCAGGCCAGTGAGGTAGGGCAGGTAGGGACAATCAGGCTGGCAAGCAGAAGCAGATAGGGGCAATCAGGCAGGCAGGGAGGCTGGGGAGCAGTTGGGAGCCAGCAGTCCTGGAATGTGAGAGGGATCCCAGATTGGAGAGGGTGCAGGCTGGACTGAGGGACATAGGGCCTCTAGTGTTTTGATAAAATCGGAGGACTTATCTTTATGGAGAAATGCTCTTAACATTAAGTTTCCCTGCTGTTTCTAGGAGAGATTTTATGTGTTTATTCACAAGTTATTTAATCAATATTAACCAAGCAAGAGGAAGTAGGTAAAGGAGAGGTCTCACCTCTATGCAAAGGCAAATGGATGGGACAGGCTATTTACTGATACCATGGATGCTGAGTAGGTATCAGAGCTGGATTTAACTGGAAATTAATAATGTACATTCTTCAGCTTCTGTCAAACTCTTTGCAAATATTTGTGTGTGAATGTTGGTCATCTCTATAGGATGGTGGGTGCTGTGCAGGGAATGCGGACAACCAAAACTGCTGCATGAACCAGAAGAAAGACCACACAGTAAGTGGGCCCTTCTCTCCCTGGAAATCTGGGGGCCAATCGCACTTCAAAGGAGCCAGTGGTCTTGCTCCACACTCTTGGCAAGGGTGGCTGGAAGAGGAAACAGTTAAGCCTAAACTGAGAGGGTGGTGACTATGCACTTTGCTTTGGGTTCTCTGGCAAGACCTTCTGGTTCCTGCATCCAGGAGCTGCCTGGGGGTTGTGATCAAGCTTGCTTGGACCTAGGGCTGCATTGGTGCTATGGGGCATTTCAACAGGCATAAACTGTACCACACCTCTGTTCCCTTTCCCAGCAGATCACCCCCTCTCCGTGTTTATTCAACCCAGAGGAGTTCATGCCCTTGGATCCTACCCAGGAGCCCATCTTCCCACCAGAGTTGCTGGTAGGTGATGCTCTAAGTAAAGGCCCATCGAGGCTCTGTGCCAGGAGCTCCTGGAGACCTGCTTTATTTCATACCCCCTGGGAATATTGTCTTCTTCTTGTCCTTCAGGTCTCAGCCTGAATTTGCCTTGTTTTCTCTGACACCCAGGGGACAAGTCCCTCTTTCATGTGCTCCCATAGGGACCCACATTTCTCTCCTTTTCACACGTGTCACTCTGAGGACAGGAAGTGGATTTCTCTGGAGCCCTGTGTATCTGACGTGCTACAGAAGTATCTGCTGGCCTCCTGGCTAAATCTAATGCCCAAACCCCCCAAGCAAATAGTCCATTTAATAAACAAACAAACAAACAAACAAGCAAGCAAAGCTGTATTCAAAGGATAAACCCAAGGCCTGTAGCTCTGCTTTAAGGACACCTCTCACACTCTTTCTTCTCTTGATGATTTAGTTCCTTCGCTCCAACATATGTGGTGAGGAGAATCAAGCCACCCTCAGAGCTCCTCATGTGCAGATTTCCCTGGGGCTGTTGACACATGAGGACTCCCTGAGTTCAAGGGCCAGAGAGAAGGGCTGTGCAGCAGGCTGCCAGCACATCCTCCTCTAGATTGTGCAACCTTGAGACCATCATGTGATTTTGGGGTTTTCTTCCCCAGCACCACCCCTCCCCCATGCACTGGGACCAGCTCTGCATTGCATTCCCTTTGACCATCCTTCCTTTGCTACCCTGGCTCCACCCACACGTTGTCCACTGCTCCTCCTGAAGATAGTGGGGACAGTCCAGGTTGCCTTGTGGCTAGTGACCTTTGGCAGGTCACATGACTTCCTTAGGTTTTTCCCTCCCCTGTACAAGAGGCGGCTCATAATGCCTCCTTCACTGAGTCTTCTGATGGCTCAATGAGCTAATGTATATAAGAGTTGTAAGCTAGTTCACGCCTCCATCCATGTAGTTTTTCACCCTTGTCTTTGACAAGTGTTTTCATTCTGAAGTCAGTAATAAGCAAGTCCACAGAAGAGTTGATCCCACTGTAACCCCGGAGTGAGGACCATGGGAACAGCGGTGGGAATGGAGTGGGGAGAAGGAGATGGCTCATTGGAAAACGGTATTTTCCAGAGGCTGAAAGACGAACCTCAGAAGCAGTTGCGTTTTGAAGGGGAGCGTGTGACCTGGATCCAGGTCTCCACCCTGAAGGAACTACTGGACTTCAAGGCACAGCACCCTGAGGCCAAGCTGGTGGTGGGGAACACGGAGATCGGTAAGGGCCTGGGGTGGCCCGGGGCCTGCCAGGGGTTCGGGATCCACGGAGGAACCCTGGGCTCTTGAACTTATATAAAACTCCTGGCTTTGGAGACCTGTTTTCACCCCTTGTTAGCTGTGGGTCCTCAGAAAAATGTCTCCTCCCTTGCTCTCATTTTCCCGTTCCATGTGTGGGGTTAATAATGCCTCCTTCAAGAGTTGTCCTGAGTATTAACTGAGATCCTTGTTGACTGTTTTCTACAGACACTTATAAAGTGCCAGCTGTGTGCCAGGGACCCTGGGAGGGACTGGGTGTCAGGATGAACTGGACACAGTTCCTTCCCTTGCATGTCTCAAGGTCGGAGGCAGGAGGGAGCCATGTAGGTAAACGGTCCAGGCTGGTGCCTGATGGATGCCAGGGGTTCTGGACATGTCACTCTCCTCTCCACCCTTTTCTGGGGGTGTTGTGATAAGGCAAAGAGAGGAGATGTTCAAGGGTGTTCGCTTATGTTGCCCATGACCATGACTACCTGTCCTGGTAGTGCCTCCACCAGGCACTTGAGGCCCACAATAAGCCAGCAGGTCAGTGGGACTTGAGCTGTGCAGCTCTCCTGGTGCGTGAAGGGCCTGGAGCAGAGGTGCCCAAAGCCGTGCTCATCTCTATCCATTTCTAAGCCTGGCTTGGCCCATCTCTACTTTGCTGGTTCCCAGGCCCAGAGAGGACAGAAGGAGAAGATGGTGGCAGAGCTGAGGTCTGCCACAGAGGACCTCTGGTTTTGGGGAAACCTGACATACTTTGAAGCAGCCAAATCCAGCCTGTGGGAGATTCATGGGTCTGGTTCTGGAAGGATTCTGGGTTCTGGTTGGTTCTGTGGCCACAGAAAAGAGAGATTGGCTCGGTTCTGTGCTGATGGAGCTGGCTATGCCCTGTGAGCATGTGTGTGGTACAGAGTCCCCAGCCAGTTTTGTGACACCTGGATGGCAGGGTGGCCCGGGAGATCTGCCTCAGGTGATGCGATCCTCTGGCCCCTATAGCCAGGGTCCCGGGTAGCATGAGTTAAGATGGAGAATGACTGAATGGAAGAATCTTCAAGATCATTTGACATCTGACAGATTCCTTGCCATGAGCCATAACCATCCTGAGCCAAGTCGGATTCTTAGAGAAAGGAATTCCCCCAAATTTTATAAGCTTCCAGTTAAAAATAATTTTTTAAAAAATATATATTTATTGATTTCAGAGAGGAAAGGAGAGGGAGAGAGAAACAGAAACATCAATGATGAGAGAAAATCATCATTCTCCTGCATGCCCCCCACTGAGGACCGAGCCCACAACCCAGGCATGTGTCTTGGCTGGAATCAAATCTGGAATCCTTCAGTCCACAGGCTGACGCTGTATCCACTGAGCCAAACTTGCTAGGCCTAGAAATAATTTTTTAAGATCACTCCATGGGCTCCACCTCCTCCTTCCTTATACAGACCCTACAGAGTAACCACCTACAGCTGGGGCAGGTGTTGGGGAAGCTGAGTGTACAGAGAAACTTAAGACTTTCTGTCTCCATCTGCATCCTTTGTCCTGGGAGCTGGTATTCAGACAGGCCAGACTCTCCACAGCCTGGGCTGCCTTCGGAAATCCCAAAGGGCATGTGAGAGGGAGGACTTGGGACGATGCACAGTCATTTCCTTTTCACCTTTTCCCTCTATTGCCCCAGTCCCCTGCGCACCCCGCCTCCCCCCAGTCGAGGCTGGGAGAGGTGCTGGGTAACTGAGTCTGAGGAATGGGGCCAGTTTGTCCATAGAGTTTCTACCTTGATTAGCCGATTTGAAGTTTTTCTCTCAGTCAACTTTACTTTTTCTCTGAATGTTAAACTTTCGTGTCATTATTAGTTATATTATATCTCATAATAGCTCAAGTACTGAAATCTGCCCATGCCTAGCTGTGTAACTTGGGCAAGAAACTTAGCCTCCCTGTGCCTCCGATTCTTGAGCTATAAACAGAGAAAATCAGAGCATCCTCCAGGCCTGCTGTGAGGATTAAATGAGATAAAATACGTAGTGCTTAGGAGAGTTACTGACATACTTTAATGTCCCGTGTTTTCTAACATTGCTCCTAAACACACACACACACACACACACACACACACACACACACACACACCTACAAACCCCTAACTTCAGGCTATCTGTTTCCCTCGAGGCATTGAGATGAAGTTTAAGAACAAGCTGTTTCCTTTGATCATCAGCCCAGCCTGGATCCCTGAGCTGAATTTTGTGGAGCGCGGCCCGGAGGGTAAGGGAGGTTCACCCGGGCCCCCAGAGGGGCTGAGATGCTGGGATGAGTCCCATTGGGGGATGGAGCTTCTAGGACAACCTCCCCTTTGGGTCTGGTTGCCACCTACTTATTCTGAAGCCAAGCTACACAGGGGAAGGGACAACCTTCACCACCTTTCTCCATCATGGTAGGCATCAGTGGGCGAGGGCTGTGAGATCTCCAATAGTATTCTCAATCCTGGCTACACCTTAGAATCACTCACGGGGTCAGGGGCCCAGGGTGGGCAGCTGTGCTTGGGTGCTTTAGAAAAAATATATTCCAGGACTTTGCCCACAGAAACCTGATTTTATTTAGTGGAGAACTGCTAGCTTAGTGAAAGAACACTCTGGTTGTAGGACAAGAGGCCTGGGGTTGAGTCTGGGAATCTTTCAATAGCTGTGTGGTGTTGGGTGAGTCCCTTAACCTCTCTAGGCAAACCTTTCTTCATCGGGTTAAGGATGAGAGTCCTGGTGCAGCCTCACTAGGTTGCTGAAAAGCTTGAGACTCTGTGTCTGAAGGTTTTTTCTGTGCTGGGCAGTGGGTCGCTTATCCTGAGCACGTGTTCCCAGGTATCTCCTTTGGAGCCGCTTGCCCTCTGGACTCTGTGGAAAAGACCCTGAAAGATGCTGTTGCCGAGCTTCCTGCCCACAAGACAGAGGTGTTCAGAGGCGTCCTGGAGCAGATGCGCTGGTTTGCCGGAAAGCAGGTCAAGTCTGTGGCGGTGAGTCCAGGCACATAGGCCTCGAGGCCCAGGGGACAGGGCCTTCCGTCACACCAGGAGCCTCACACTTGAATGGGTAGAACTGCCTGAGTGTTTCTTAAAGATGCAGATTCCTGAGCCCTGCCTCCGAGATGCTGGCCTGGAAGGGCTGTGTGGAGCCTGTAGGTGCTGCTGATGCAGGTGGTCTGTGGGCCACTCCAGGTGACACTTGGACTCAGTCTTCTCCATGAGGTTGGAGAGATGGGGCTCCTGCTCACCCCCTGCCCCTTTCTGATTGGCCCAGGCTTTCAGAAGGTCGACAAGGGATGAGTTAGAGAACAGACAAATCAGGGAGGGGCATAGCCTTTCTGCCCTGGGTTAAAACCAGAGGTAGAACTCCTGAGAGGAGGGAGGGCTCCACCTGCTGGCTGTCACAGTCAGCCTTCGGATTAAACCCCAGACATTCCCATACAGTGCCATTTGAGGGTCATGATTTTTTATGGTGTTGGGAAGAAAGCTCTCCCTTCTATTCTGTTTTTTAAAAATGGTTTAAAAAAAATAAATAAAACAAAATAGCCGAGGCTGGTTTGGCTCAATGGATAGAGTGTCGGCTTGGGGATTGAAAGGTCCTGGGTTCGATTCCAGTCAAGGGCATGTACCTTGGTTGCGGGCATATCCCCAGTGGGGGGTGTGCAAGAGGCAGCTGATCGATGACTCTCTCTCATCGATGTTTCTAACTCTCTCCCTTCCTCTCTGTACAAAATCAATAAAATATATTTTAAAAAAATGAAGCAAAATAATCCACTCCATTCTCTACACCTTACCTCAAGACCCAATCACTTCTGGGTGAAGATGAGGAGATATAAACAAGCAATCTCTACCGAGGCCCCAGCTCAGCGGGCATCTACTCCCAGGGAGAACTTGTTTTCTTCCTGCAGCTGCTTTCCCCCTCTTTCCCGTAGTGAGCACCCTGGGTCTGGTTCTCCCAACGTTCTTTGCCAAGTTTCCAGGAAGCTCAGGTCCAATTAGAACAAATCATTCATCCTCAAATCTTCCTCCTCTTTGTCCTTGAACTTTATCTACTATTTCTGCTGTATTATGGCTTCTGTGATAAGCCACCTTAGCTCTTTCAGAAAAAAGTTGGGTGACATTAAGCACTTGACTTTCAATGGGTCGACTCAGGCTAACTGAGGGAGGTACACTGACTGCTACATTTCAGAGCTGGGCCCCAATGCCAGGCGGTCAGATCTAATGTTTCGCACGATGTTCGATGTTCTGACTGTGGAGTTCTCACTGCACCGGGCTGTGTCTCCAGAGGCTGGAGGTCGGGCCTCCCTCCACAGATGACACCTGTCATCCTCCTGCCCTGCATTTGGGAGCCAGCTGGGTGAGCACCGGTTTCAGGCTGGGTTCTCACGCACACTCTCTGCTTGTCCTAGTCTATCGGAGGGAACATCATTAACGCCAGCCCCATCTCCGACCTCAACCCGGTGTTTATGGCCAGCAGGGCCAAGATGACCATCGTGTCCAGAGGTGAGCTGCCTCGTGCAGAGGGTCCTGGGGGAGAAAAGTCTCACAAGATGGGTTACTCCTGGAGAGACAGAGTCCAAGGACCTATGACCCCACTTTTCTACGGTTTAGATTCCTGGAAACTACAAGGGATCACTCATGCTGGGGGCTAGGAGAGCTGGGCCACTTCTTTATTAAGAATTCACAGCAGGCTCTGTCCAGATGCCTTACCTAGTGAGATGCTGGAGCCAGAATGCACCAGCTCACCACAGTGGATTGCTGGGTGGTCAGTGTTTGTGAAACATGGCCGTTATGAAAAATTAAGGTATATAAGCGTGCAAGTTATATAAGACAGATTACATTAATGACATAGGGAATGAACACTCAAAATTCACCACTTGCTAGTTATTTTACTTCATTTTACTATTGTCTGTGCTGTTGAGGCTCCTTCCATCTATCTGTCTGCAGCGGAGATGCTATGTAGTGGTGCTAATCTGCATCCTTCCTTGTCAGAGGGGCCCCAGCACCTCCCCTGGGTTGATGACTTGCCAGGAGGACGCACAGGCTCAGTGTATAGTCATGCTCATGGCTAAGACTCACTACAGAAGGAGGAATCAGCACAGGGAAAGGCACACGGAGCAAAGTCCAGTGGAAATCTGACATAGCTGCCAGGGCCTCCCAGCGGATCACACAGGAGGCGCTTGACTCCCCCCGCAGCAAGCTCCCCATGAGAAGTGCAGGCCACCAGGGAACTCGTTAGGGGCTCAGCACCCAGAGGTCTAACTGGGGGCTGGCCACACAGGTCTGCCTGGTACATAACAGAGTCTAGAGGTGTTCTGCATAAACCGTGTTGTTTTTACAAACTGTGAGCCATTCTTATCAGGGAATGCTAGGAACCCTCTGCAGACCCACATACCCAGAGGACACCAGTGGCTCACCTTGTAAACAGGCCTTGCAGAGGGCCTGCTGACTCAACTCTGCCACGCTTTTTCTAGCTCCACATCAGTAAAGTCATTCTGGTAGCTTGAAATGAGCTCTGGGAGTTTTTATATCATAAACAGAAGCAAACCAAGGCTATACCCCAAGTAGCTGATGGTTAACCATTCACCAGCGCACCATTGCTGAAGGATTTCAGATGGAGGGCCTTGACCCCAGCTGAGCCATCCATTCCCTTTGACTGTGGGCATCAGAGACCCAGATGCAGAAGCCCACTGGCCGGGTTGTCCTGGGCCTTCTCACATCAGTCCATCTTTATCTTGCCTCTGTACAGACACCAGGAGAACGGTTCCGATGGACCACACCTTCTTCCCTGCCTACAGAAAGACACTGCTAAGTCCAGAAGAGATACTGCTTTCCATTGAGATCCCCTACAGCAGGAAGGTAAGATGCTGGGCCCGAATCACTCCTACACCCACCAGGCTCCAGACAAGGAGAGCAGAGTTGGCCTCAGGACCAACCTTAGCATCTCTCAACTGTAACACTGATGCTCTTGTCTCTGAACTTTGCCTTTGACCAGCCATTGTCTCTCTGGACAATGAGAAGTTTTAGGGTAGGGAGCATACCTCATGGACAGAAGCTAGATGTGTGATCCTAAGTGAGTCAGTTTACCTTTCTGAGCCCCAGTTTTCCCACCTGTGCAGTGGGCATGATGTTACCTACTGAGAAGTGGGCATGATGTTACCTACTGAGGACTGAAAAATAATTCTGTAGGTTCCTGGTGGAGCTGGTAAGTAGCAACACAGTTTCAAGGGCACAACCTGCTGGCGAGTATTCCTCCCCAGGTCAGAGGAGACTCGATTTGGTCAGGTGAAGTGTGGGGCTTGTTTGCTAAGGGAAGCAGCTGCCTGTCAGTCAGACCTTCACATGCCAACCTTGTGCTTGACAAGGGTTTGCTCACTGACCTTGCTCTGGGTAGATGACGGTTCCAGCTTGTTCAGCAGATCAGGGTGCCTCTGGCCGCCTTGCTCTTGTTCCTTGGGACCTGTGGTGGCTTCACCTGGCGTGACTCTCGCCTCTCTCAGCAGCACATCATTCCGTAATGGGCCTTGTAGAAAGACAGAAGCTGGAGAACCAGCAATAAGAGAGCATATTAAGAGTTTTCCACAGCTACTGTTTGAGTGTTACAAGGAGTATTTCATCCTGGCTAATTTTAACCTTTTTAAGGAAAATGCTAATTAAATTAGAGCAATTACATCAATGAGGTGGTTTCTTAATGGTGTTCTAACTCCTCCTTATAGACCATTTTGATTCCTAGAATTTTGTATTTCACAGATTGGTAAAAAAGAAAAAAAAAAGAAAAGAAAAAAAAGTTAAATTATGCAGTTGGGAAAGGAGGCAAGAACAGGCATAGAACTGCTCAGTGTTTATTTTGCCAGACAAGGGACATAAAATATCTCTCCTTAAAGAAAGGACATGTTAACACCCAGGATTAGGAGGGATTTCTCAAGGAAGAACAATTGAGCTGACACTGACATTTTCTGGCAGCCCAGTGAACACGTCACAGGGGACTGGCGCAGCCATGGACCAGCTGGAACCTGTGTCCCATGACCAAGTTCAAGGACTGGGCTCATGGCCCCAGGGCCTGTCTGACACCAGGAAGAGGAACCAGCTTTAGCATCAGGAGGGGACTCTATGGCTTCTTCAAACAAAAGCCTGTGGTCATTTCGGACCTTAGCAGTGGGTCTCCTGCTTTCTCCAACAGCCCTTCCCTTACACCTCCCCGCTGGGAGGTGGATCTGAGTTTGTGCTGCCAGAGTGAGTTCGAACCTCAAGCAGAACCTGACACAGAGAGGGCTGGATAGCACAGGGTCCTTACCTGGAAAGCAACTCATACTTTCCTCCTGTCCCCAAAGACAGAGCTGGCTAGACCCAGGACATGGGTGATCAAAGCACAGAGGCAGCCACTGCCTCATAGTGTGGTTCGTTCTTTTGGCCAGGAGGCCAGATTTCTAAGCACTGCCCGTAGACTGGTGGGAGAGCTGGTTAGGGAGCCAGTGAGGAGGCTGCAAGCTGCAGGCTGTTTCTAACACTCATGGGCATTTCTCTGTATCTGCTTGAGAGGTAGTCTGGTCAACAGAGGTTCTGGCACAGCCCCTGAGAGGCTGTGTGCTCTGATATTGGGCACCAGAGTGGGGAAGGTTCTCAGGCCTGAGGGGTCTTGGAGGAGACTTGGTGAAAACACTCTTACTTCTTTCCACTGTTGGATTGAGAGCACCCCATTCTCCTTTGTCCCCGACTTTGTTTCCTGACTAATAGGGAGAAACCATGACCCTCCCAGATTTGGAGAATGCTATCTGGAACTTCTGAAAATGTGATGGTTAAGCCTCAATCATTGATCCCTGTCACCAGCTCCTTGCTGATGTGCCATGGTATTTTCTCCTCACCTTACCTCACCTGAACTCACCTCATATCCCGTGTTTCAGGCTCACCATTTGCAGTCCTTGCAAGACAGGGTGGGAAACTCTTGCATTCCTGTTCTCTTTCAGGGCGAGTTTTTCTCAGCATTTAAGCAGGCCTCCCGGAGAGACGATGACAAAGCCAAGGTGACCTGTGGCATGAGAGTCCTATTCCAGCCAGGAACCACACAGGTGAAGGAGCTGGCCCTTTGCTATGGCGGAATGGCTGACAGAACCATCTCAGCCTTAAAGACTACTCGGAAGCAGCTGTCGAAGTAAGAGTTTACAGCAAAACAGTCCTGCTACTGCCCTATGCTGCTGCTCCTCCTCCTGTGCCTGTAACACCATTACTATTGCTGCTACTACTGCTATTAGCATGGTACTACTGCTGTGATTACTGCTATTATTAGTAGCATAATGACCAATAATATTGCTGCCACTGTACTATTACCATTGCTGCTCCTACTGCTACCATTGTTACTGCTATTACTAAAACTAACACAGCTACAACTATTATTACTACTAGAGGCCCAGCATACAAAATTTGTGCATAGAGGGAGGATCCCCTCAGCCCAGCCTGCATTCCTTTCAATCTGGGACCCCTTGGGGGATGTCCGACTGTCAACTGTTGATCTTGGGATTAGGCCAAAATTGACAGTCAGACATCCCTCTCACAATCCTAGACCGCTGGCTCCTAATCTCTCACCTGCCTGCCTGCATGGTGGCTTCTAACTGCTCCCTCCCCTGCTGCTCCCCTCCCCCCATGCCAGCCCGATTGCCCCCAACTGCTCCTCCTGCTGGCTTGGTCATCCCCATCTGCCCTCCCCTACAGGCCTGGTCACCCCTCAATGCCCCCCCGCCCCCCAGCCCAGTTGCCCGACACAGCTGGCTGTTCAGTTGTTTGGTCATCCCTCACTATCCTTTCTCTGGCCTGGTCATAGGCAGCCATCTTATGAGGGAGTAAGGGTTAATTTGCATATTACTTCTTTATTATATAGGATTGTTGCTTCTAGTGCTGTTACTCCTAGTAGTGGTATCACTGCTGTTGTGGTTACTATTTCTTTTACTACTACTATTACTACTAGTGCTTTTGCTATTACTGTTACTACTACTGATTCTTTTACAACTTCTATATTACTTCTGTTTTTACTACTACTATTCCTATTGCTTCCACCAGTACTACTACTAGCACTGCATCTGCTACTGCTAGTATTACTACTACCAGTATTGTTGCTGCCGCTAATGCTGGTATTGCTATTAATGCTATTACTAGTGCTATACTATTACTATGGCTACTACTGTCACTATAGGTACTATATGGGGGCAACTGAACCAAGCACTTCACTGGCACTGTCCTATGTAATCCTTTCCATACCTGTATGCATAGGTAGATCTTAATGTTGGAGTTTGGTTCCAATTCTTGGTTCCAACACTTACCAGATGGGTATAGGATTAAGTCAACCACGCCTTAGTTTTCTCACTAAGTATAAAAATGAGTAAAAAAATTTCCCTACTATATATTTTAATTTAAATTTAAAATGATGTTTCATAAAAAATACCTAGGACAGTGTAAGAACTTAATAGACTTAACTATTGTTTTTGCGGTCTTTTAAAATTGGATCTCTTTTTAAAGAGGAGAGAGCTGAGGCTCTAGGGAGTAAGCAACTTGCCTAAGTCTCTGAGCTGGATTTCCAACCGAGATTCACATGATTCTGGGGGCGGGATGGGAGCACTCTCTCACACCTGCTCTCTGGCAGTTTCTGGAACGAGAAGCTGCTGCACGAGGTGTGTGCAGGCCTGGTGGAAGAGCTATATCTGCCCCCTGATGCCCCGGGTGGCATGGTGGACTTCCGGCGCACACTCACCCTCAGCTTCTTCTTCAAGTTCTACCTGACGGTGCTTCAGAAGCTGGGCAAAGAGGACCCGAAAGATGTGAGTGTGGGTCTGGGTAAAGCATGGACTCTCTGTAGCACTTTTGTTTGGGAATTGGGTAGCTGGTGTAGGTGAGACAGTCCTGTGGACCAGGTCGTGAACTTGCTTCTTTCCTGTGGACATGAAAGGGCAGAGGAGCAAGGACCGGGGACATAGCCCAGGGAGCCACATGGAGATGGGATCCAACTGGGTGGCTGAGAGGCAGAGCCCTGGGCTGGGAGTCAGGGGCATGGGTTCTTGTTCCATCTGTGTCATTATCTCACGTGGGAACCTACATAGCTCACAACTTCAGGTTTCAGTTATAAAATATGCAAAAGGGGGGCAAGTAGACCAGATGATCCTTCAGCCATACAGCTGATACAACCATGGTTTTATAGTTGGAATGGGAGTGCAGAGAATGATGAGAATGTGGAGCGTGGAAGGAGAATTCAAAGTGGGGCTTCTCCAGCCATTGCAAGGATGTACATTCAGGAAAGGGGGCTGGCTGATGTGGACCCAGCTCCCCAGATGGTTTCACCAAGGAGCACTTACTTTGCATCTTTTAGACAGTAAGATTGCACTGGGCACCAGGGTGCAGCCGAGCATGGAGAGAGCATGATCAGTGAAGGCCAGTCTAGAGTGATAACTGCTGAGATGGAGCCTGAGGAGCAAAGGAGGGGAGGCTTCACAGGTGTGGGGACAGCAGAGCAAGTTCCTCTTTTGAAAATCGTCATGATTATATAAGTAATGTTTTCAGATTATATAAGTAATAAAGACTTATTGTAGAAAACTTTAAAAATACAGAATTGTATTAAAAAAACCACTCTCAGATCCCAGAGAAAAACCACTGCTAATAATTTGCTTCTTCCTCTGAACTTTCCCCTATATTTATCTGTCCATCTGTCTCATTCTGTTTGTCTACTTCATCTCTCTCTCTCTCTCTCACTATCTATCTCTCTCTCTCTGTCCTTCCTTCTATCCATCAATATATATATCATCTTAAGATCTTTTTTTTCTGGATATATCATTTCCTATATAAATTTGAGGTCATGCTGCATGCAGTTTTATTTTCCACTTGAGTCCTTTGGGATTATACAGTGAATATTTTCCATATCGTTAAATATTTCCCACAGAATTGAGGGGGGAAAGAAAGACTTTTTCAGGAAGGCTGGGAGGAGGATAGCCAACAGAGAGCAGCATGCTTAAAGGCAGGAAGGATGGAAGCCATTAGGTGTGTGGGAGGAAGTACGTGCCACTCATTACACAGGGGGCATGGTGGGGGCAGAGAGGCAGAGGCTGTGAGTGAATACTGCGCTCCCAGAGCCCACGGTCAGATGTTGAGACAGATCCAGCCAGCGTGAGAAGGAGTGTCCAATGAGGAGATGAGGGGAACAGTTGTTACCTTTATCAGTTGGGGGACAACCAAGGTTGGGGTCAATGATGGAATAGTCAAGGTCACCTCTGTTATCTTGCCTCCACAGAAATGTGGCCAACTGGACCCCACTTTTGCCAGTGCCACCTTCCTCTTTCAGAAAGACCCTCCGGCTGACGTCCAGATCTTCCAGGTGAGTGGAGACAGTGTGTGGCTAACATCAGGGCCTTGCAGAGTTCATCAGATGATGCTGACTATTGGCAAATGACTTACTTGAATTGCACGTAGGTGCTGAAAGCTCCGTACTGTTGTGCAAAAGTATCCAGGGAAGAAAATGGGAACTATGTTAATGTCAGTGAATCTATTTCCCCCCTTACGCATCTAAATTTCTCTCCTGGGATTACTTTCTTTGTTTATTTATTTTATTAAAATGAATTTCTTTATTGATTAAGGTATCACAATCCTCAACCCCCATTCCAACCCCACCCCCCACTCATGCCCCCACCCTCCTATTGTCCTTGACCACTGTTTAGGATCATATGTGTGCACATAAGTCCTTTGGTTGATTTCTCCCTTTTATCCCCACCCTGCCTTTGAGGTCCAACAGTTTGACCCATGGCTCCTTATCTCTGGGTCTGTTTTTGTTCATTAGTCTATTTTGTTTACCATTTCCCCTAGATGAGTGAGATTATATCCTATTGGACATATAAGAATAAAAAGTGAGACAAGCAATAATCATTATGCTGAAAGGCATATGAATTAGTCTGTAGTGAGCTTCTTTCTGGTCCTGGGATTACTTTCATCTTCACCTGCTCCTTAAAGGGAAATTTCCCTCCCATTTTATCTTTTCTGGCCCCTCTGTGGGACTAATATGCAGAGTCAGGAGTTCTCTGGATCATATAAACAAATAAAACAGAACAACAACAAAACCAACATTCTATCAATAGAAGTTTTTTGAGAGGTACTGGCTAAAGGGTCAATTTTCCTAGAAACATTTTGGATACTGTGGGCCAGATAGTCTGTGTTGTAACTCCTAAACTCTGTCATTCTAGCACAGCCAGAGGCAATATACAGATGAATGTGTAGTGTTCCAATAACACTTTAATTATCAAAACAGGCAGTGGTCATATTTGGCCCACAGGCCACAGTTCATCGGCCCCCGCACTAGAATGCAGTGGCTTAGTGCGTGAACTCTGGGGCCCAGCGCCCTAGACTGGAATCCAACTCTGGCATTTCATCACCATGGAAGCTTGTACAGGATCCTCAATTCCTTTGTGTCTTTGGGCAAGCCAATTTCTCCCACAATCTGATAATGTTGGTACCTCTTTCATGGGATAGTTCTGAGGATTCAATGCATGCGTAAAAGTAAATATTGTAGCTTAGGAAGTTCCTAGCATATAGTAAACGTTCAATAAATATTGGCCATTACCAGTTTTACTTAAAACATGAAACAGAATTTTATTATGAAATGAACTCGTTAGAACACTTTGAAAAATACAGAAAAAACTAAGGAAGAAAATATAAATCACTCCAAATCTTACCTCTAAGAGATAAATCTTATTTGTATACTTACCATTTTTATGTATATGCTATATTGATAACACATGCTCTTTTTTACTATGAAATTCAAATCATTGTTACATATACACATACACAGTGCTTTATGTCCTGTTACACTTAACACGCACTTCCTTCCTTCTGATGGAAATTCTTCAAAAGTATGTTTTCACATTTGCATACTATTCATTGTACCCAATCTCTAGTGAATGGACACTTAGGTTCCCCTCTTGTTTTTTCCCCCAGTCCTATGTGGGGTGATCCTGTGACCACCTTTCTGTTTCCTTCACCTGCTCCCCTCCTGCCCCTCTGTTCTCACTCCTTAGGGTTGCTTTGCCACCTGGCCTGAGACACCCCATGGTTTCCCTGGGCCTGTGGAAGAACAGTTTCTCTCTCTCTACCCCCGACACCAACTCAGCCTGACTGGTGGCCATGTCATTTCAGGAGGTGCCCAAGGATCAGTCTCAGGAGGACGTGGTGGGCCGGCCTCTGCCCCACCTGGCCTCGGCCATGCAGGCCTCTGGGGAGGCCGTGTACTGTGACGACATCCCTCGCTACGAGAATGAGCTGACCCTCCGGCTCGTCACCAGCACCCAGGCACACGCCAAGATCAAGTGAGTGTAGTAAATACACTAGGAGAGGGGGGCGCTGGGAGCAGCACTGGAGAGGTTCCCTTGTCAGTCCCGAGGGGAAAATGGGGATCATCTTAAAACTACAGCCTGGAGAGGAGCAGGAGAGGTTAGGGGATTGGGGATGCCAGGAGGGTGAAGGGTAGACTTGCAGAGATAAGCAGGAGCCAGATCAGCAAAGCCTTGGAGTTGCTGGGCAGAGAGATTACATTTGAGCTAAATAGCAATAACAAGCTGCTGAAAGGCCCTGAACAGGATCAGGTTAGATCTGCACTTTGGGAATGGGCTAAACTTCTATGTAAAATTAGAGAAGAACGTGAGTCCGCACTAACACAGCGTTAGAGTGAGGAACCTGGGATTGGATGCCTGCTCTGGTTCTTAGCAACCATGACGTTGGCCTGTGTGCCTAAGTTCTAAGTTCTCCCATTCATACTATTGTAGTATGTAATAGGATGCTTTTGTGAGGGTTAGTGATAGTGTCCACAAAGGGCCTAGCAGAAAATAGTCACTTGTAGCTGCCTGTGGAGCTTGGAGAGCCTGAACGGCAAGAATGCCACCTCTATGTTAATAATAATAAATTAATAATAATAGTAATGATTATAACAAACCCCTTAACATTTATATGGAACTTAATTACCAAATTTTGGTGCAAAGCATTTTATATATATTGGCTTCTTTATTCCTGACAATAATTCTACAGGCAGGTCCTATTATTCTCTCCATGTTCCAGATGAGGAAACTGAGGCCCAGGGAGGATAGCTGGCTTGCCCAGGTCACACAGTTGCTAAGTGGCAGAGACAGAGTTTGAAGCCAGGCAACATTAGCAACTGGGCTGTGCTGCCTCTAGGTGTTCAGGCTGGAGCCGGGAATTTCATTTCCCACTGAGCCCTAGAGACACATCCCGCTGAGCAGACCAGTGACGAGTGACCCTCCTTGGGTCTTACCATGGCATGGATGTGGGATCGGGTCTCCTTGTCATTGGTCTTTCCTCTGCTGGCACTCCTAGCCTAGGGAAAGATCGCAGAAATGGGAAACTCTTCCAGGTCCCTGAAAAAAGTTTGTTTAAGATGATATGGTTGCCAGCTGTGGGGTAAATTCATTTGCCTTTGCACTTGTCTTGAGTCCATATTGAGAATACCATGACATGCACTGTCTCCACTCAAAACAGCTTTGCTCTGTTCCAGGCATGTCTGAATGGGTTTGGGAAGGTGAGTTGGGGGGCTCTGAGGTAATGCAATGATGGGGCTCTCCCCACTGCCGGCACCTGGAAGGGAGTACAGTGGAGCATAAGTGGACCTGACATTGGCGCTCTTCACAACTCAACCTCAGTCCTATTCTCGCTACACTGCTCTCTGGCTGGGTGGCTTTGGACAAGCTCTTTAATTGTCCTGAGCCTGAGTTTCCCCAAATGTAAAGTGGGGAAAATGACAGTGACTTTCTGGAGCTCTGGAGAGGATTACCTATTTGAAAACTGGTTGGTACAGAGCAATTCCCATACCTTTCTCTATGGTGCCTCTGCTCTATGTCCCCATGGGGTCATGGGTCAGAGTGAGCGGGACACACTTCAGATTGTTATAACTGATGGACTCTCCATGCTTTCTCCCTTGGAGGCCTGAATTGTCTAATTATATCCGGGGTGCCCTAACATTCTGGGATAGCCTTGTGAATGTGGGGAGAGAAATTTGTCTGTGTGACAATGCTCAGGTCCATTAGATGAGTACAGCAAGGGCCCTAACATGCTCATCTGGATGGATATTAGCTGTGAGGTGGGTTTTAGTCAGCATTTAGATTGCTATGATTGGGTTCCCTTGTACTTGGACATTGGAACAGGGCATAGTAATAAGTCCATCAAAATGAGGACAGTTGTATGGCAGGTCTCCCACTTTGGTTTTCCTGCTGGCCCCTCATGCTGCTCACTCTTGCAGGTCCATAGATATTTCAGAAGCTCAGAAGGTGCCGGGGTTTGTTTGTTTTGTCTCTGCTGATGATATTCCTGGGAGTAACATAACTGGAATGGGTAATGACGAAACAGTCTTTGCGAAGGATGAGGTATGGCTTGCATTTTTAAAATATGAAGTTAGTGAAATGAGTATTTAAGTTTTAATTTGTGCACATTCCTCCAAAACCCTCATATTGAAAAGACTAGACATTTGCACATGTTGGCATCATCCCATTGGCCAATATTCAGGACAATCAGTAAAGGGAGAGAATATGTTAGGTAGCACTTTTTATTTCCACTAAATGTTTATTTGCTTATTTAATTGATGGCTGCTGTTTGTACATAGTAGAATGACTCCCTGCCAACGTGGCATTAAAAAAAGGCTGGTGATTGTATTTGGACTAGCAATCAGGTTCTTAAGGTATTCAAGTTCCTTTACTAAAAGAAAATAAAAATACATTAAAGAAACTAACCATATAATAATCATAATACCACCATTATGAGATACTGATAATTCACTTATAAGAAAGTTCATATATTGATTCCAACTATATATGGAGTCCTGTCAGGAAAACAAGTTTTCAAACATTCAAAACAGCTGCTACAAAATCCATATACTTATAGAGTAGTTCTAAGTCATTTTATAATTCCAAATGTTGCAAATTAGAAGTGGATTGGTCTTGCTGAAGGGCACATTCACCTTTTTATTGCTGAAAAAGTGAAGAAACAAAAGAAAAACTGTAGACCCAAGACACAAGGACTCTAGAGGGAGAGCTTTTGAAAAACCAATTGCTTTACAAACTCCAAATACCTCAGGAGCATGGATAGCATTATGGTTAGTGAGAGTCATTCAGGTTCAACAACCATTGCACTAACCAGTTAAGTCAATGACTTAACATGGTTCTCAAGAAATAATGACCAAAGACAGGCATACTAAGGATTTGTTCCTATTGTCAGAAACCTCATTTTCCAAAGAGATGAGTTGGGCAAATTTTTTGTTTGTTGTTTTATTTGGGGGGCATGTTAAAAGAAAATTCTCTCTGAAGGAGATTCATTAATCTTTTATAGGAACTGACCTATTAATTAAAAATAATAATTTTTGTATAAATCTAACAAAAATCTAGTTTCTGAATCATCAAGTCTAAGGTCTAGCATTTGGAAATTACTGCTTCTGGGCATAAGACATGATGGCTGCCTTTGAGGAGCTGTTGGTATAAATCTGGCAAACAGAAGAGGAAGAGAGTTGGTGGTAGAAGGAAAATAAAACTGGGAGTCAGGGCCTAAGATTTAAACATGGGCTGGTAACAAGCCAATTGTGATCTTGCTATCTGGGTCTCCACGTCTTTGTAAGAAGAACAAGGGGGCTGTGGTAGATCTGAGTTGACAGATTCAGGTCATGCTGCCCATATCTCCCATTCTGCTGCTCAAGGCAGACATCATTAATCAATCACCACATTCTATCCTGGGCAGCTTCTCAACAGGCTGTGAGTGCTAAAGCATCAGGATTGGCCCTCGAGATGAAATACATTTGCCATTCTAATACCAGTCACCTCCAAGTTCCATTCTACTCCCACAGATTCTAAACACTTATGAAGGAGCACACAACCCAAATCATAGAAAAAGGACATGAGAAGGCCGCAGGGCATTCCTAACATGTTGCATTAATAGGAAATTGTGGGGACAGAGGACTTGCTTTTTGGCCTTTTGAGCAACTCAAAATAATTGGCTTTTTTAGGAGTTTTGTGGTGTTTTCCAGTAGTCTGGCTCTACTCCTAGGTGACTTGCGTTGGGCACATCATTGGCGCCGTGGTCAGCGACACGCCAGAGCACGCACAGAGAGCAGCTCAAGGAGTGAAAATCACCTATGAAGAACTTCCAGCCATTATCTCCATTGAGGTAATGAGAATGGGCTGCCTGTGAGAGGGCTGAGCTCCCTGTCTCTGGAAGCACACTGTTTAGGATTCTTTAGTAGAGATTGGAGCAGCAGGTGGGATTTGACTAGATGGGTTTTTAAATCTCTTCCGGCCCTGGGATTGAGTGGTCCTGTGAAAACTTCCCATCATCATCCTAGATTCAGTCACCTCCTACCCAATTTCAGCTGCATTTGGGTCCTTGAGGGATTCTTTGCTTTTCCTCAAGATCTAAGGTAGTTTACCTCTGTCGGAGGAAAGGGAGGGATATGACTTTCTGGGCTACTTTATTTTTTTAAAAAAAATTCTTTATTGATTAAGGTATTACATATGTGTCCTTATCCCCCCAGTACCCTCCCATGCTCCCCTCCAACACTCATGTCCTCACTCCCTGTTGTCTGTGACCACTGGTTAGGCTTATATGCATGCATACAAGTCCTTTGGTTGATCTTTTCCCCTTACCCCCACCCTCGCCTACCTTCCCTCTGAGGTTTTATGGTCTGATCGATGTTTCTCTGCCTCTGGATCTGTTTTTGTTCATCAGTTTATGTTGTTCATTATATTCCATAAATAAGTGAGATCATGTGATATTTATCTTTCTCTGACGTGAGCTTACTTTAAATCCGTATGAGAAGATGGCAGAGATGCCCATGTGAGAAGAGAGGGGAACCACACTCAGAAACCACCTTCCTCCCTCTGAAAGTCAAGTTGCTGAAGCTTCTTTTTGATCCTCAGGATGCGATAAAAAACAACTCCTTTTGGGGACAGGAGCTGAAGATCGAGAAAGGAAACATCAAGAAGGGATTTTCGGAAGCAGACAACGTTGTTTCAGGTAGAGCTGCATGTGCAGCAGTGGGGTTGGACCTGTCCTGGCTTGTGAATGAAATTCAAGAGCTGTACCTTGAGTCCTGGGGCAGGGAAGTGATTTCCTATCATTTCCGAACAGAAGAGTTCCTCTGGTGTTTGTAAGGAAATAGTAGACAGTTGGCTGGGAAAGACCTTCAGTCATCTCCAGTCTCCTGACTGTGGACTGGAGACACCTGATCTAGAGAGATCAGTGTGGTGGATTTGGAAGACTGTCTGGGGAAGATAACAGCCTCGGATGCCTGGTCAGCTTCGGGTTTGCCAGGCCTTTAGCCACGTGGACTCCTGGCCTTCCCCTTTTCCCTGCAAAGGCCTTTCTCACCCATCTTCAACTCTCGAGTCCCCTGCCCCCCTCCTTCTCCTCCACCATCCACACTGTGAAATCAGGTGCATAGCTCCAACCCCAGGGCAAAGCTGCTGATCAGACAGGCCCCTTTTGGAATTTTCTATGTTTCTATTGTGCATCGCTAAGTCACTGGTAAGTTACCTCACTAACTTGCCTAATAACCTTCATTCTGGAAGGTATTTTTAGCTTTTCAATTACCTCTTTGATTCTTTTTTTATCTTTTCCAACATTTTACAATAATACTTTGAATCTCTTCGATTTCCACTGGCTGCAGCATGAAGAGAGCTTCATGCCTGATGCATTTCAGTGTCATTCTGGTTTCTTTGTTGAGGTGGGGGTCCAGCTCCCAGATTGCTGAGACTGAGATCCCTTTCCACACCAGTTGGAGAACATAGAGGTTACCTTTGAGCACTTGGTTCTTGCCTTGGGCACTTGGCAAGTACACACTCTTCTTAAGCAAATGTCCCCTCTGCAGCAGCAGGCTCACTGTGGGGTCTTGTGCTTTCCCAGGTGAGTTGCACATTGGTGGCCAAGAGCACTTCTACATGGAGACTCACTGCACCATCGCTGTCCCAAAGGGCGAGGCAGGGGAGATGGAGCTCTTTGTGTCCACACAGAACACCAAGGAGACCCAGGTAGGTGTCCTGTGGGTCATCTCAGGGGCCTGGCGAGGACATCAGGGAGCTCCTGGCATTGTGGAAAATGGGAAGAGGGAGACTTGGGTTAGTTCAGAAAGGAATTAGAGGGTAGTGGTCCTGGACCAGACCCTGTCACCAACAAGCTGGTGTCACTGAGCTTGTTACAAAACCATTCTCTTCTATAAGAGGGTTGGATTGGATGGGTCTTAATAATTGAATAGAGCCTAGTGTTAGCTATTGTGATTCCAGTGCTATATGGCCTTGGTCACATCATATCTCGCCTAAGCTTCCTCGCCTGTAGAATGAAGGGGTTGAGTAAGTGATAGATACAGGAACCACTAAATTATCTGCAGCAGCTTGAATAATCCTCATTTCTCTACTGCCTATTATGTGCAAACAGATGCCAGTGTTTTTGGCAGCTGTTTGTACCCTCATGATCCACCAGTTCCTGGCTCATTGGAATGAGTTTTGCTTTGAAAATAGCTGTGACTAGCTGCTTGCCCCTTCCGTTAAAAGCAAGCATCTGAATTCAGTCTTCAGTGACTCATTAGTGTTGGACCCCAGCACCACTATCCAAGGGTCAGCACTGGGAGGAAGGTGGACTCTGGAATCTGGGAATTTCAGGTTCACAGCAGTAATTAGTCCTGTCCTTACCAGGCAGGCTCTGGGTCAAGACTGAGTTAAGTCCAGATGATGTGTTCAGAGCAAGTGTGTTTTCTTTTGCCCACAGAGCTTTGTTGCAAAGATGTTGGGGGTTCCAGACAACCGGATTCTGGTCCGAGTGAAGAGAATGGGAGGAGGATTTGGAGGGAAGGAGACCCGGAGCACCCTGGTGTCCACGGCAGTGGCCATGGCTGCATACAAGTGAGTCCTCCCCATGGGCTCTGGGAAGAAGAAGGCTGCCTCTGCCATGAAGGCTTCCTGGATTCCCCTCTGTGGGAAGTAGATTCTCCTTACTTTGCTGTTTTTAGAACTTTGGGGCATAGAGGAGAAGATAACATCAAGTGATTCTTTTTGTTCTGGTGCCTGTGTCCTTATCTCTCCACCTGGCTGTGAGGGTTTGAGAGCCCTGACAGCAAGGACACACCTCAACTTGTCAAGTGTCTAGACAGCAAAGCAGGCTGGCCCAACTGTGCTTAGGCCAAGTAGAAAAAGAAGACTTCCCCACTGTTTTCAGCCCCAAAACTCACAGGGCTGGGTTGTTGCAGGGACCCCAGTTTTCTTACCCTCCGGTGTCTCCTTCAGGACTGGCCGCCCTGTACGCTGCATGCTGGATCGCGATGAGGATATGCTGATCACAGGAGGCAGACATCCCTACCTGGCCAGATACAAGGTCCCAGATGCTGGGGGCTGTGGCAGGGCGGGCAGTGCTATCCCCGTAGGATGGACTCTCTCTTTCCTTAGGACTATCTGTGAAAGTGCCAAGGAGAAATAGCTGCAGGAGACATTCCTATTGGCCATCATTAAGGAGTGATGCTGTGGATAATGGCAGGCCTCCCGTATCACAGGGTGGTGGTGGTCACAGCTTTTGAGAATTCAGTCTTTGTCCACTCAGGTTCAGAAACATGACTGGTCAGCAGACCTGGGGAAGTCCTTCCTGCAGGATGGCCTAGTGTTAATGTGCTCACAGCTGGTTGTGGAAACCAGAATGACTATTTAGTATTTCACATAGAAACAAAACTTCCAGGGCCTGGACATGTACAAGTTGTTAGAGGCACCTGTTGTTAGGATGGGCACCTGCTCTGCCTGTAAGACAGGCCTTTTCTGGGCTCCCGTGGGCGACCACTTCTTGTTCTCACCCTGCATCCTTTCCCTTTGCACATCAGTGCCAACTTTCGGGTTCCAGTATAGCTCTAGCTCTGTGAACCTGGGCCTCATCTCTCTCCATGAGCTGGCTTTGAACACATGCACTTTGAACTCTTCTCATTGTTTCATGATTGAACTTCCCCAAAGGGATTATGTTTCTCTTAATTTCTGTGGGCTTAAAGAAAGTCACTTGGTCTTTGGGGGTCCCAGTTTCTTCACTTATCAAATGACCCTTAAGAGTTTGTTTCGATGATTGCGTTAAGTGAGGGGTATCAGAGCATGCTGAAGCTCTTGTAAATGCAGGTTTTATTGTTAGCTGGCCAAAAGCTCTGAGGAGAGACTCCAGTCACTTTCCCAGCCCTCCCTGCCTGCCCTGCCATTACCCACACTGTATTTTCTATCCTCCAGGTAGCAAAAGTGGGAGGGAAGAGGGAGAGATAGACAGGGGTAGAACCAGAAGCCAGGAGCAGGTAGAAAGGAGAGAAGGTGGGAAGAAGGTGTTTCAGGGGTGAGCCCTGGGTCCATCCCTGGGAAGATATTAGTTTCTTTCTTCTGGTTTTGATGATGTCTTATGTTCCCCCTCTTTCATGGTGTGGTGTCTTGCTCTTTCTGTTTCCTCCAGGAAGCATGGGTGGGAGGGGGGAGGTAGAGATAGAAGGAGCAAGGGGACTGTTGGGAAACCACTCTCTTTCTCATCAGGTTGGCTTCATGAAGACAGGGAAGATTGTGGCCCTGGAGGTGGAGTACTACAGCAATGCCGGGAACTCCCTGGATCTCTCTCAGAGTGTAAGTAGCACATCTTCCTGCACTAGGAGGTTAAGGGCATACCCCCACTCCCCACACACACCAGCCTATTCATACAGCCAGGCACACACCTCCTCCATTTTTTAAAATCTTCCCAACTGGTCCTTGCCTTCAGAATCTCCATCCTTGGTTAATTTCTAAAGCACAGAGATGATCATCTTTCTTCTCTGACTGGAAACTAATCCTTCTTGTGCAAGATATTCTAACAAGCAAGCAAAGTTAGTTACAAAACTTCATATATAATATGGTGGCATTGTCTGTGTGTGCAAGTATGTCTAGTGATATGCATGGAAAAGTCTGAAGGAAGGCACACAAGACAGTGATTGGATGGGTTAGGGGAGGGGGTAGGTGGCGTACTGTCATTTTCTACACTGCATATTTCTGTGATATTTGAATTTTAAGAGTCTCATGCTCTACCGACTGAGCTAGCTGGGCACTCACGATATTTGAATTTTAAATAAGGAGTTGTTACTTTTTAAAAAACTATTTGTTGAAAAATAGCTTACATACCACAGAGTTCACCCATTTGAATATTATAATTTCATGGTTTTAAAGTCATGCACCATTATCACCATCCAGGTGTTAAATATTTCTATCACCTCCAAATGACCTCTTCTGCTCATCTGAGGTTATTCTTGTTTCAATGCTCAGGTCCAGATGTCCACTAATCCACTTTCAGTCTTTGTAGGTTTTCCTTTTCAAATAACTGGAATAATGCACCATGTAGTCCTTTGTATCTGGCTTTTCTCTCAGAATAAATGTTTTTTAATTCATCCATGTTACAGCATGCATCATCCCTCCATTCATTTTTATTAGTGAACAATATTTCTTGATATAGACTATATTTGGTTAACTGTTCAATACTTGATGGACATTTGGGTTATTTCCAGTTTAAAAAATATATATATTTTATTGATTTTTTACAGAGAGGAAGGAAGAGGGTAGAGAGTTAGAAACATCAATGAGAGAGAAACATCGATCATCTGCCTCCTGCACACCCCCTACTGGGGATGTGCCCGCAACTAAGATACATGCCCTTGACCTGAATCAAACTCAAGACCTTTCAGTCCTTAGGCTGACGCTCTATCCACTGAGCCAAAGTGGTTTTGGCTGTTATTTCCAGTTTTTAGATTTTGTGGCTAATGTTCCTTTGAACATTCTCCTATGAGTCTTGTACAGACATATTTTTGTCAACCTTGAAAATTAAGTTATCTTGGTGGTACTCCTTTAAAAAAAATTTTAATTTAAAAAACCTTAATTTTATAACCATACCAGTTACATGTGCATAGATTCTTGTTGTAGAGAAAAAGTCAGCCCTAGCTGGTTTGGTTCAATGGATAGAGCATTGGCCTGCAGACTGAAGGGTCCTAGGTTTGATTCAGGTCAAGGGCACATGTCTGGGTTGCGGGCTCGATCACCATTAGAGGGTTTGCAATAGGAAGTCAATCAATGATTCTCAGCATAGATGTTTCTCTCTGAAATCAATAAAAATATATTTTTAAAAAGATAAAAAGTCAAACATTTTAGGAAAAGCAGAAGTTTCTCATTTTCCACATCCCCACCCCCTCCTTGCTAGGGGCTCTCTAATCCACTCAATTAGGAAACTTCACACTTCAGCTCTGCTGTAAAAATTGTTCAAAAAGGAAACATTTTTAGTGTTCTTACAATTCATAGCACTAGCTTCCTGGTGTTGTAGAAAAATCAGGTTGAAAAAGATGTAGTACACCATAACCGGATTGGCTCAGTGGATAGAGCGTCGGCCTGCAGACTGAAAGGTCCCAGGTTCTATTATGGTCAAGGGCATGTACATTGGTTGCGGGCACATCCCCAGTAGGGGGTGTGCAGGAGGCAGCTGGTTAATTTTTCTCTCTCATGGATGTTTCTGACTCTCTATCCCTCTCTCTTCCTCTCTGTAAAAAATCAATAATATATATATATAATTATTATTATATATAAAGATGTAGTACTTGTCCCCAAAGATTTTACAAGCTTTTATATTCAACCCAGCAAATATTTATCACCTGCCTGGGGTGGCAACATGTAAAAGCATATAGCGTTGTTTCTGCTCTCAGGAAATTCCCGGCATGAGAGGGAGACAGGTAATGATGGCCAAGAGGAAATAAAAGTACAAGTTGAAAGCGTGGAAAGGAAAAGCAAAGAGGGAACTGAGACATACAAATATTGTTTAGGATAGCTAGGACTGACATAATTAGACACAAAAAGTAACCTGTAGAAAAGAGAAACTATGCATGAGGAAGTAAGCTAAAACCCAAATGAAACAGCCTGGCCGGTGTGGTTCAGTGGTTGAGCATCTACATATGAACCAGGAGGTCATTGTTTGATTCCCAGTCACTGAGCATGCCTGGATTTCAGGCTTGATCCCCAGTATGGGTGTGCAGGCGGCAGCCAATCAGTAATTCTCTTTCATTACTGATCTCTCTCTCTTCCTTCCTCTCTTAATTCAATAAAAAATATATTAAAAAATCAAACTAATAAAACCCACACCTAAATGAAACAAATAAAAGCTACCATTTATGGCTTCAGAGAGATGAGTTATTACACCTAAAGGGAAGAACAATATGCTATAAAAATGGACCAGTCAGAGAATAAAAATGAACTCTTGTGAATCATAACTTTGGAAGCAGAAGTTTTGAAAGAACATGGAGGAGCTCTGGCCCCTCAAGAGAAAATAATGTGGAAAAGTAGGAGAGAAAATACAACAAAATTTGAAAACCAGTGGAGAAGATCCATATAGTAGAATTTCAAAAGGGAAGAATGGAAAAAAGAGAGAAGGAAACTCTCAAGAATTAATTCAAGCAGTTTCCCCCAACTGATGAGCATACATTTTTAAGTTGACTTAGTAATAAATTTCCAGAGAGCTAAGAAAATGAAAAATAAAGACAAAATTTATAAACTCCAGGGGAAATGTTATCAAACAAGAGAAGTAATCATAACATTAAAATAAAGATAGAAATTTATAATAACTATATGGGAAGGATAGGGTATATATTCAGGGAAAGGGCGTTTGGTGGAAATTAAATCCTCAAAATTCTACAACTGGAAAAGTTAGGCGTAAACACATGCTTAGACATATGGCTGTTAATTAAATAGCTGATAAGAATATCACTGAGAAGAAACATAGGATTACTTTTTTAAAATAACCTGAAGGGAAGATGTCAATAAATAACCTATAAATATGGTTTTGCCAAAGTCCATACATTGAGTCTTTATCTTGAATTGGTTGCGGGCCAGGAGAATTCTCTTACTATATTTATTTATTTTTAAAAAATATATTTTATTGATTCTTTTACAGAGAAGAAGGGAGAGGGATAGAGAGAGAAACATTGATCAGCTGCCTCCTGCACACTCCCTACTGGATATGTGCCCACAACCAAGGTACATGCCTTTGACCATAATCAAACCTGGGATTCTTGAGTATGCACACAGACACTCTATCCACTGAGCCTAACCAGTTCGGGCTCTCTTACTATATTTAAATATATGATACAATCGCATGGTTTGAAATTTAAAAGATGCAGAGGACATATTAGAGAAGTCCCCCAGGCACTTCATCTCTCACCACACACTTCCCTTCCTGAAGGAAACTGTAATCCATCCTTTTCATCCTATTTAAATGGAAGGATACTCCAGTTGTCCTCTTGCAACTTACTTCCTTTTTCCTATCAAGCTTACGTTTTTGAGATTGTATATTTTGAAACATGAACACCCAGATTGCTCATTTTCATTTGTCTATAAAAATGCTGTCCAATAAAACTTTTTGCAATGCAAAAATAAAAAATAAAAAAGCTGTTCTCTCCCATGTTGGCTCTCTCTGCTTCAGGTAATGGAACGAACTCTTTTCCATATGGACAATGCCTACAAAATCCCCAACATCAGGGGCACTGGGCGGATGTGCAAGACCAACCTGCCCTCCAACACAGCCTTCCGGGGTTTCGGGGGGCCGCAGGGGTTACTCGTTGCCGAGCACTGGATGAGTGAAGTCGCAGTGACCTGCGGGCTGCCTGCTGAGGAAGTAAGCTGGGAATTTGGTGGCACAGGTCAGAGTGGGCTAGCCTACTTTTCGGGGGACAGGGACTTTGTGTTTTGGGTATTTCTCTTGGGGGCAGAGGATAGACAGGGGCTGAAGAGAGGGGCCAGAAGCTTACCTGAAGAATTTTCCCTCATCTCGTGCCAACAAGGCCTCAGTGTCTCTCTCCTTGGGAAGGTGCGGAAGAAGAACATGTACAAAGAAGGGGACCTGACACACTTCAACCAGAAGCTTGAGGGTTTCACCTTGCCCAGGTGCTGGGATGAATGTCTAGCAAGATCTCAGTATCATGCTCGGAGGAGTGAGGTGGACAAGTTCAACAAGTAAGTGCTGGGAGGGGAGGAGTTTTATATTCTGCAGCCTTTTTGCTGAACTCAGAATACAAAGCTAATAATTTAATGAATAACTTTTGAGGTTACTGTATTTGCCAAATCACTCATAGCCACCCCTTTAAGATTGTGAAATGATCTTAGCTTGGCCTGCATTCAATGTCATAACCTCTTAGAGTGGTGTCTTTACATGTTTGTCTGCCTCCTGGTCATACCACATTCTCTAGACACCAGCCCAGGACTGAGAATGCCACAGTTATGCACCTGCCTCTAACACTGATCTATAAATGTCACTTTGGCAGTCACTCCACCTCCTTGGGCCTCAGCTTCATCATATACAAAGTGGGGGTAATTAGGCTGGCTCTGTCTTCTTTGCTAAATTATTGGGAAAACCAAATATAAAGCACAGAGGAGGTGCTATTATTATCATCCATGAGCCACAGTCCCTCCCTTGGATGATCACAGTCCCAGGACAGTCTCACCCAATCTGAATTGCCATTGGGGAAGAAGAGTGATGATGCTTCAAGTCATATGCTCAGGGGTGGGCTGGCTCCGGCTGCACTGAAGGACTCAGAACCCAAATCCCTGCCTTTCTCATGCTGTCTATACGATGCAGATAGCACAGTGACTATCTGGGCAGCTTTGAGGATGCCTGATGTCAATTTTAAGTTATTGCCAGAAAACTTGTTTCACTAGATGAAAATACAATAGAGAAGATTCTATGAGAATGTTCCTTTTTCTCCAGGGAACATTGTTGGAAAAAGAGAGGACTGTGCATAATTCCTACCAAGTTTGGAATATCCTTCACTCTTTCTTTTCTGAATCAGGTAATTGCTTTATATAATTCTGTCTATCTCCAGGAGACTGGGGGCCCATTCCCCCCTCTTTGAAAGGGAAAGCCAACTGCCCCTCATAACAGAGCAAACTAGAGGAGCCCTTTGCTGTGTAAATGAATTTGCATATCCTTTATTTGTCCAGAATGCCACAAGACAGCCTGAGACTCAGAGACTTTGAGTCAAATTCTAGTACTTACCCTTCCTGATTGCAGGACCATGGACAGTTACTCAGTTTTCTGATCCTCTTTCTTCATTTACAGGGGGAGGAAAAGAGAGAGAGAGATTGAAAAAAAAAAAATTGCAAAGTACTGAAGGATTGCCTAATTAAACTTTGAGGATTATACTGCTTTAATTTTTGTTGGGGGTTTATATCCAAAATGTTGCTGCTGCTTCCCTTTTCCCTGGGCTGCAGTACCTTTTGCCTTAAGTCTTAAGCTAAACTAGAATTAACTACCTTTGTGTCTGGCATTCTTCTCTCCCCTCAGGCAGGGGCCCTGATTCTTGTGTACACAGATGGCTCCGTGCTGCTGACCCATGGGGGCACTGAGATGGGCCAGGGCCTCCACACCAAGATGGTCCAGGTGAGCGGCCTGTGGTGTCTGTGTAGGGGAGCTGCTGGGAGATACTGAGGGATGAGATATTCTGGGAGCAGAATCAGGCCTAGGCACTGGCCCTGGCTCTGCTGCCCATTTAAATGTGACCTTGAGCAAGGGTTTCCTCATTTGTGCCAAGGGGTTGGCCATGTGCTATCTGAGGTCACTTACGTCACCAACACTCTAGGGCTCTGTGACTATGTGTTAAGTGGGTGTTGTGTGTACAAAGGTAGCTAGTTCTGCACATGCGAGATGCCTCAGAGTAGAGTTGGATGGTGAAGCTGGATGAGAGTGGGCACATCTGCTTGGCTCCTGGGGACTGGCCAAATAGGATATTTTTTAAAAAATTAGGGTTAGTTTTTAATGGCACTTGATAAAAATTTTATTTTTCAATTGCACTTTACATTCAATGTTATTTTGTAATAGTTTCAGGTGTCAAGCATAGACATTAGACAATCTTATACTTTACAAACTGTTCCCTCCGATTTTTTCAATATCCACCTGGCACCATACATAGTTATGACAATGTTATTGACCATATCCCTTATGCTGTAATTTACATCCCCAGCACTCTATTGTAACTACCAACTTGTTAAAAGGCACTTTAATCACCATGAGGTTGAAAATTTTTTCACCATCCAAGCCATTCCATAAAGTGCTGCTTCAAGTTCAGGCAGACATGGGAACATTCCAGCCTCAGCAGAATTATAGTTTGCAGAATTGGTTCCTTGCCTGTACCTGTGAACCCGAATCCTGTCTTGGGGGAAAGGCAGCCAAGCCCCATGCTCTCCCCTTCCCTAAGGGAACATTCTCAAAGAATCTTCTCTGTCCCATTGACATTGTCTTTCTTCACAGGTGGCCAGCAAAGCTCTGAAAATCCCCATCTCTAAGATTTACATCAGCGAGACAAGCACTAACACAGTACCCAACACCTCTGCCACGGCCGCCTCTGTCAGCACTGACATCAATGGACAGGCCGTCTATGTAAGGAGCCTCAGGAACCACTGGAACTGAGGGCCAGACCAGGGCTTTGGACCCAGAGAGTCCCTGGGGTGGGAGCTGGAGTGGTCCTTGCAGGCTCTTGGCTGTGACCATGCCTTGCGCTCTTTTACTGAGGTGAAGCCTGCTTCTCCAAATGCTAAGCTGAAAGAGAGAACCACCACCACTTCCGTCAGAGACAGGAAGGATGAGGGGAGGAAGGGGAGGAGAGTTGAGGAAACACAGGGGATTCTGGGAAGACATATTATTGGTGTGAGAACTGGCCAACTGACAATGGGCTGAAATTGAAATGGAGTTGGCCAGGTCAGACTTACCTGCGTCTTCTCCCAGGTGGAGGATATCATTAAACAAATGTGAGAAAGTACCTCTTTAGAGATCCCTCAAGCATTTTACCTGTTGTCAGTGTGAGAACTCTCCAAGCATAGGCCAGTGGTGGTTCCTTGGGGAGGGTCTACTGGTTTCTACCCTAGCCTCGGTTGTCTTAGACTAGTGGTCGCCAATCTTTTGGACCTCACAGACCACCAGTGGTCTATGGACACTGTTGGCGACTGCTGCTCCAAAGGTTTCCTTAAACCAGCAGTTGCCAACCTTTTTGACCTCACTGACAACCAGTGGCCCATGGATCATGGTTGGCGAATGGTATCTTAGAGGGTGACAAGGCTGTTTGAGTGGTGCCCTGGGCACAGCATCCCTGGGAGGTGGCTCTGTGGAGGCTCTCAGGCTTTCCCTGTGTCAGGGCATGCAGAGGGCTGACGGGTCTGATGTGTGGTGCATGTGTTCTTTAGGAAGCTTGTCAGAAGATCCTGAAGAGGCTGGAGCCCTTCAAGAGAAAGAATCCCAGTGGCTCCTGGGAAGACTGGGTAAGTCTGAGCTTCTCTAAGTTGCTTTTGCAAATGAGAGTGAAAATAAGAGCATGAATAGTCACACAGCAGGGAGAAGTTGAGGGATTCTGCATGCTTTCACAGGAAATGTAGATGCTCACCCTTGCTGGGTTCCATTGCTCATTGGTGTCCATTGAGGGAAGTCACTGAGGAAAATGTTTGATCCAAGATTGTGACACTTCTGTGGGAATTGGGGGTTTGTCTACCCTGAGCCTGAGAAGACAGGCTCAGTGAACATAACTCACTGAGAATTCTTCCCTCGGCCTGATCCCACACCTCATTTGTCCACAGGCTTGATCAGCTGGGTTTTCTTCAAACTCCTTCTCTCAGAGGTCTGCCTCTACCAGCCTCTCCTCTTATCCAGCTTTGGAGTCCAGGTCCACTGAGATTCCATCTGTGAAGGAGCCAGAGGAAAACATTGTACAAGGGTTATATCATTCCTGTGGTTTAGGGAGTCACACAACAAGCACTCCTAATAAGAATGAACCCGGTTCTCTGATTTCTGGTTGGGAGGACTATATTTGAGAACCTCTGGGAGGGAAGCTGCAGGAAGGCTCTCAGGTGGGAGACTTCAGCTTCTCCAAGAGGCAGAACTATTAATATGGACCTGTTTCACACCCCCAGGGTCAGAATGGGAGAACTGGTCACAGCAGTAACATAATGTGTGACTGCACACGAACCAGCTCAGATAGTACAATATGTTCAAAAAATGAACACTTTCTGACATCCCCAGTAGGGGGCGTGCAGGAGGCAGCTGATGGGTGTTTTTCATCTTACTCAGCCTCCTGTAACCTCTCCTTCCCTTCTCACACTCATAACACCACACACATAAATACCTCACGGAGGAAGGTTGATTTGGGTAGTTTAGGTTTTAGTGTAGATTTGGAAGGTGATGTTAATGTTTTCAACAACAGCCTTTACAATCTGTTGACCTGAGCTTTGTCCTCAACCATTAGCTGTATAGTCCAGTGTTCTTTATAAGCAGATGAGCTCAAAAAAGGCCATGATCAAAAAGACATGATCAGGAATGATAGGCACCAAATGTGTTCAGTGTCTGTACTGTATTGAAAATAAGCCATTACTACCACTACCACTATATATGCATATATTTGATTCCATATACTTATGGTAAGGATCCTAAAGATCCTTTCTAAGCCTCTGTTTTCTCATCTATAAAATGAAGATAATAACAATAATAATAATAATACTGATTTTATAGGGTTGTACTGAATATTAAGTCAGCTGATGTGTGTAAATTATTCAATAGCATCTGGTACATAGTAAAGAGCTTTATTATTTATAATAATCATGATGCAAACTATATCAACAATGAATTAAATCTTAGTGCTGTGCCAGTGCTAGGGATACCCTAGAAAATGTATGTAGTTAAGGAGATAGGGTGGATGCTTAGATAGATGGATAGCTTTATTAATAAGAATGTAGGTATCAAATAAACATTGTAGAGAGTTGCTGTTGTAAAGACCGAGGCAAAGTAATTGGAGGAATGGCAATGGCATGTCTGCTACTCCAGAGAAGACTAGAGTCCTTAACATCAGGTATTTGCTCTGTAGGCAATGAGGAATCATCGAAAGCTCTGGAGTAGAAGAGTGACATGGGCAGTGCAGTATGCTAAGATGATCACTCACCTGAGCTGGGTTATACAGCAGTTGGGGAAGCAACTTGAGGTGGGAAGACCAGTTGGGAGACCATTGTAGTGCTCCAGGCTTTGAGGTCAAGGATCTGATGCAGGGGGTGGCAATGAGGGTGTGCGGTGAGGTGAGGTGTGGAAGTGAGAGTCACTAGTCAAGGGTTGATCAACTTCCAGATAAGGAAGAATGAGCATACAAAAGCTTAGTGCTGGGTTACGGTTACTGGAAACCATGCTTTCCCCTTCCTGATGGCCATTTCTTCCCTTCAGGTCACGGCTGCCTACCAGGATGCAGTGAGCTTGTCTGCTACTGGGTTTTACAAGTATGTATGGTGGTGATCTCACCCATCTCACAGTCTGCTGTCATTCTGGCCTCTCAGGTCCTTCCTAATCTGGAATTCTATCATCCTATGGTCAGGAGAGAACAGTTCTACCAAAACTCTGATCTCTTCACTGTACTTTCACTCATTTCAATGTAAAGGTGCTCTAAAATACGTGGGATTACCAAGCTATGTGCCCAGGAGGCAAAAGCATGAGCTGCCATATCAGAGACTCTGATTCAAGTTCTGGTCTTAGTGGACTATTGCCCTTGGATAAATCAGTGATACCCTCTGAACCTGTAACCTCCTTTATGATGGGACAGTTACCAACCACTCCTCTGTCAGCACTTCCCTGTGACAGCCAAGGGCATCCAATGTTCTGAGTTACCTACACATGCTACTTTGTACTATGCATTGGGTTTCTTTTCTTTCTTTTCTTTTCTTTTTTCTTTTCTTTTCTTTTCTTTTCTTTTCTTTTCTTTTCTTTTCTTTTCTTTTCTTTTCTTTCCTTTCCTTTCCTTTTCTTTTCTAAAGAATGAGAGGAAGCCTGGCTGGTGTGGTTCAGTGATTGAGCATCAACCCATGAACCAAGAAGTCACCAGATTGATTCCTGTTCAGGATACATGCCCAGGTTGTGGGCTAAATACACAATAGGGGGCATGCAGGAGGCAGCAAATTGATGTTTCTCATCAATGTTTCCATCTCTCTCTATTTCTCTCCTTCTCTCTATAAAAATAGATAAAACATAAAAAAGAGAATGAGAGGAAGATTTAGAGCACGCGGTCTTATTACAAGATGTGGAATTCAACAGAACTTAAAGTGAGATTTAGAAAAGAGCACGTATCTTCTGTGACTTCAAAATTCAGTAGCTGCATGAAGAGTTAGAGACCCAGCCCATCTGATTTGGAAGCTGTAAAAAGACAGGATCATATCAACTTGTCATCCACAAGGTTTTAGCTTTCTCTGGGAAGTTTAACCAGGACCTTTTATTTCATAGATAAATGGATATGGAAAACAGTTCAATGTTTAGATCCAAAGTTCTTTTTTGTAAATATATATTTTTATTTTGTAGGCAAAGTAATGTTTTGACAGTGCTCCCTGGGTTATATAATATTTGGCATACACAAACATAAGCTAGTGCAGGTTTTCTCACAAATTCACATTCCATTTTTGGAGTTGACAAATGGGTTCTATACAGAAACACCTAGATAAAGGTGGGGAAGCCAGAGGTCATTTCTCCTGAGAGAAGCCTTCTTCCTCAGCCCCACATTGGTGTTCTTCTCATGCAGATTCTGATCACATTAGCTCACATGATTTCTGTGTAATGTATAGAATACCATAGGTAATACTATGAACTCTGGTGTGAGAACACACACATACACACACACACACACACACACACACACACACACACACACACGTGTATATGGGACTCATGCAAAATTAGAATTATATAAGATAGGGTTGAAGAAGAAAAAAATGTAAGAAGCCATCTGCTTCTTATTAATAACACTTTCCTCAAATCATTTGCTGAAATTTAGAAGGGACCAATAGATGAAGAGTAATGCAGGCAAGAGGCTGCTTAAAAAGGCACCCAGGCTGGCCTGAGTTACTGATCTTGTTAACTTCCACCTTGAGGAAGAAGGGCAGGTGAGCCTGTGGGAACAGCCCAGGAGTCAGTCAGTGCAGGAGCCTTCGGTTCTGAGATCTTGAATTCTAGCTCATCAGTCCTCTGGAGTATGACTTTCCCATCCTTCCTGAGCTGGGAGAACTCTGTCAGTTTCTACCAGGTATGGGCCAGCATGCTGACTCTAATCACCGCTCAGCTGTACGGAGTGATTCACCCGAGGGCCATTGGCAATACAGACTTGTGCTCTGGAATTCCTGGGTTTCATTCACAGCTTAAAATGTCCAAAGCACATGGGCTACTGTGAATAACAGATGAATGAAACAAATAAAGCCTTTGGCTCTTAAGATTTAGTGGGACAAGCCATTTGTGTGTGTATGGGGAGTAGGGGGTGGGTATATTCATTTTAATACACATTCAGTATTTTCTCTTTTCTCCCCCAGAATACCCAATCTTGGCTACAGCTTTGAGACCAACTCAGGGACCCCCTTCAATTACTTCAGCTATGGGGTGGCTTGCTCAGAAGTGGAAATTGACTGCTTAACAGGGGACCATAAGGTAAGATGTTTGCAAAAACTTCAGTACTAAGGGGTGGAAAAGAAGAGAAACAATTCAATTATAATACCAAAGACAAACTCTGTGGTTGGGAAAATAACACCTTATATCATGGCTTGGGAAACCCCCTTTAAAGGACCAGAGAGTAAAAACTTTAGGCTTTCGGGGCCACAGAGACACTGCCTGAACCCTATCTCTGCAGCACAGCAACAGCCAAGACCTATGGAAACAAACGAGAGAGGCTGTGGGCCTCTAATGCATTACTGATGCACACTGGGTGGGTTTCACGCAGTGTTCACGTCACCACATATTCTTATTTTTGTCTGCTAGTTAATGATATGAAAACATTACTAGCTCACAGGCTGTACAAAGCCAGGGGGCCAGCTGGCCTCAGCCCATGGAATGTACTGTGTTGATTCCTTCCTCACATGAACTACCCACACTTAGGTTCAAAGTCCCAGGAACCTGCAAACCTGTCCCTCCCACTCCCACGTGGGGGTATGTGCAGTTATTTTAGATTACTGAGACCCTAGTCACTCCCACCCGTTCCCCAGCTGCTCCTCAGAATTCAGACTTTAGCGGTGATGGTTGCAGTGGAGACTGGGGACTGCCTGAGTGTGCTCAGAGAACGCTGCTGGTGGAAGTATCATCTGGGTTGGCACTTCATAGTCTAAGAGTCATCGAGACCCACCTGTCATCCCACACATTCCCTTCTTCTCAAGCTGCTTTTACTTCCCTGTCCACCATAGAACCTTCGCACAGACATCGTCATGGATGTTGGCTGCAGTCTGAACCCTGCCATCGACATAGGGCAGGTAAGACTCACAGGGAACCTGCGTGTTGATGGACTGGGCTACTGATATGCCCCATCTCCTTCCCAGGGCCACCAGCCACAGCATCTTGTCCAGTATTGTTGTTACGTGGGTCTGAACATGTTACCATGAGTATCTTCCACAGAGTGATGCTTAGATGGATGAGAGCCCACCCACATTTAGAGGCAGAAGGCAAATTAGTGGATGGATCTAGAAAAGGCTCTCACGCCTCAAAGAGCAAGATAAATGGGGAAAACACTGGGTATGCACACACATGCACACACAGCCACACACACATGCACAGATGGAGCTGGTGTTTGGGATCGATGTGCAGGCAGTGAGGTCTGAGGTTAGCGAGCTTTCTCCTCCTCCTTTTTCTCCTACCCAAGACAGCAATGTGTAGAAGCCTGGGTTTGAAAAAGAGGGGTAAAGGAATGATCAAAGGAAAGCACTTTTGGAAAATATAAGAGCATTGGACAGAGCAGCTGGAACAGGAGGAGACTGAGGGAGGAATCAGGATCAGAAGTACTGAGCACCTGGTAGAAAATGTGAATGAATATCTCTATAGTATGGACAATTACTTAGTATACAGAAACCTCATCACTAGTCAGTCATTTCATTCATTCATTGAACAACCATGGGGGGGGGGGCGCCCCTGCTCTGCTCAGGCACCTTAGTCACAAAGATGGTTAGCACCTGGTCTCCCCTAAACACTTTTGTTTGGCTACATGGCACCACCTACCTGTCTGTGAGAGTGAGGCTTTGTGGACCAGTAGAACGAGGCAGGTGCCCCCAAACAGACCTGTAAGTTAGAGCAGAGGCACTCCTTTTCTCAGAGGGCTGGCGGGGCTGGGAGTTCAAAAAGCCTGCACTCTACTATCAAAAATCTCCTCCTCTCTCCCGGGGATGCTCAGAAGTGCAGGTCCCACTTAGCATAGAGAGGAGCGTGGGCCCCGAGGGACACTCAGCACCCATTAGCCAGTGAGAAGGAGGGGCATCTGTACTGCCCTGTGGCAGGTTTTCATGTGAGATTGTGCTACCACTGCATGGGCCTCCAGAATCACCACCGAGTTCCAAATCTGAGCTTCAGTGCCCATGCCTGGCGGAAGCCCAGAGAGGTGTTCCCGGGTGGTTGGGGGCCAGGTAAGCAGTGCAGGGCTGTTCCCAGCATCATTCCAGGCTCCACTCCAGGTGGCCTGGTCCCCGCTGTGGAAGCAGGACCTGTGCCTGGAGAGCGGGGAGGCGGTGTCCACGGTGTCCATCTGCCCTGCAGGTGGAAGGCGCATTTGTTCAGGGTATGGGATTCTTCACAATGGAGGAGCTGCACTACTCCCCTGATGGGACCCTGCTCACCCGCGGCCCCAGCACCTACAAGATCCCGGCGTCTGGCAACATCCCCACGGAGTTCAGGGTGTCCCTGCTCCGTGACTCTCCCAACAAGAAGGCCATCTATGCATCCAAGGTACTGGTGCCCCTGGCTGGGCGGCCCTCCTGTCTGCACTGTAGGAGGCCCCAGAGGGTGACAGACTGCCCCCCTTCTCCCCCTCCCCCAACCATGTGGGTGTGCAGGGGGCTCATCTAAGAAGAGGGCTTGATATTGGCTTTGGTGATGGTGCTGGAGGGGCCGGCAGTTCTGCCTGAAAACCCAGGAACTGGATTGAACATGACAGCTCCTCTGTGTGGGAGTAGCCTGCTGCTTTGGGTACAATGAGGATGTCCTTAACCCAATCCTAAAGACCAAACCCTGACCTACATTCTCATCTCAGGTATCCATCCTTGAGGTTTGGTCCTAGACACGATCTCACAGATACAGTACCTCTGTCTCCTATGAGAAACAGCACTTTCACTGAAGATGGGGCAGTCCCTCTGTGCACCCCATCACCTCCTTCAGGGGCTGCCCCATGACTTGAAGACTTGACTAGAATGCCTGAAGGATGATAACCCTCCTCCCCAATATGTATGGAAAAAATGGTTGAAAATTAATCAAGCTGATTGATCTAGTCCTAGGTCTAAGGAAGACAGTTGATCATTTGAAAGCAATGAAACCCACCCATTTGCTCATCTCATGGGTATTGTTACCATGGGAACATCTGGGACACTTTGCAGTCCCTGCCACTGGCTCATGATAAAAATGCAGTTTCTGGCTCAGCTGGTGTGGCTCAGTGGCTGAGCATTGACCTATGAACCAGGAGGTCAGAGTTCAATTCCTGGTCAGGGCACATGCCCAGGTTATGGGCTTGATCCCCAGTGTGGGGTGTGCAGGAGGCAGATGATCAATGAGCCTCATCATTCATATATCTATTTCTCTCTCCCTCTCTGTTGCTCTCTGAAATAAATTACAGAGGTAGAAAAATCAGAATTGAAGGAGTGGGAGGGGAGAGAGGACTTAGCCAGGCTGCCTCCAGATGGACATGGAGTACAAGCAGCACTTGGCTGGTCTGGTGGTCTTTTTCAGGGGAGGAACAGGAAAGGGTTGGACCCAGGGCTGAACAGGAAGGGATGGGCTCCAGGGCACTTTGGCACATGCTAATTGGTTGTTCAATGTCTTGAGGATGTCTCTGTGACAGATGCCAGTAATGTCATAACTTTGCCCACCAGTTTGGGAGAGAGGGAGAATCTCACAATATTCGCATGGTGTCATCAAGGAATCACACAATAAGAATTCAGAGAAATATGCCCACAAGGTCCAGTCATTTAGTAGAGTGAGTGTTCTGGGCCCCTGATTGATTGAGGCCTGTCAGTGCTAGTGACTGGTGTTCCAGCATCACTGGCCCTCCTGCTGTGGAGGCTGGGGCTTCTCAGCCTGAGTTCCTGTCCCCCACACTGTCCCCCTAGGCTGTCGGAGAGCCGCCTCTCTTCCTGGCTGCCTCCATCTTCTTTGCCATCAAGGATGCCATCCGTGCAGCCCGAGCTCAGCATGGAGGCAGTAATACGAAGGAGCTCTTCCAGCTAGACAGCCCTGCCACCCCGGAGAAGATCCGCAATGCCTGCGTGGACAAGTTCACCACCCTGGTAGGATGACTCTTGAGCAGCCATTCAGACTAGGGGAGGTCAGGGCACAAACCCATGAACTGCAGGGGCATTTTCTGCAGGGGGACAGAGTTATTAGGCTCTCTTTCAACCACACAACCACACACTGGCCAAGGCTACACTCCACTCTCCGGTAGCATGCCCTTGAACTTGCAGGAAAAGAACAATAATTCCCCTTAAAGCTTCAGCTTATAACTGGGCCTCCTTAGAGTAGGGAGGACAGTCTATACACGTATGGATTTCATTATTTTCCATGAAGATGAGGGTGATGGATAAAGCTCCAGAGAACCCTAATTGTTTGTGTTCACCACTAGCATGTGTTTTGAAACACTGTGTGAGGTACAAAGCAGATGGAGAGAAAAAGCAGAACGACTTAAATAATCAGATAACCCACAGAGGCCAGGCTAGAACAGTGTCTTCTCCTGTTAGGCACTCCGGAGCAGCCTGCGCTCTGAAATTGCAACGGCAGCCTCTGTTGAGGTAGCAGAACCAGGTTCTTCCCAACCCCCAAGTTGTATTTCTGGGTTATCTGTTGGGAAATTTGATAGGCCCTTGGGGTTTAGAGGTGAAGAAGGTAGTTTTGGACCCAAAGTGTTCCAGGGATGAGGAGGGAAAGGAGAGCCCCTCGGGCAGGCACATCTGCCATCCCAGAGGCTGATGCGGTTGTAGTCTGGTCATCCTTCAGGTTTGCCAATAGCGTTAGCTGTGGGGTGCGAGTTAGGAGGCAGGGAGGATGTCCACACGTGGGCAGCAACCTTCCCACAGCCCAGTACCTTCCACCATGGCCCCAGTGTGACAGGTCCCCAAACCCATTCCCTGAGAGGGCAAGTGCTGGGTGGCTCCCTGTAAACCGCACAGGTTACTAAGTTAGCTCTTTGCAAGCAATCTGATGCACGACTCAGTGACTTAATGAGCCCCTTTGCTGTGTTATAACTCACCAGGAATTTAAAGTCCCTGCAGGGGAATTGACCAAGCAGCTGGTTCTATGCTTTTGAAAAACTGTGTCCTAGAAGGACTACTTCTGAATTTGGTCATCCCTGTACCTCCAGAGCCTCCTAGAGTGCCTGCCACATGAAAAGTGCTCAGTAGGAAGAAGGGAATGACTAGGAAATTAAGGGGTCCTGCCAGGGGGCATCTAAAACAGCTGGGACCGCAGAGTGGTGTTTGGGCTTAGAATGGTGGCTGGCAGTGGTGGGAGGTGGCATGTGCAGAGGGTTGGATGGGGCATGCGCTATGGGAAGACCCTGGCAGTGAGTTCTCTGTTTTTTTCTTTCTAGTGCGTCACTGATGTACCAGGAAACTGTAAACCCTGGTCTCAGAGGGTCTGAAGAGAAAGCCCTCAGGGGACTCTTCTCACATGAAGCATGGAACATGCCCTGAAGAACAGGAATCTATGAAAGCCACAGGATGACAACACTGTTATTCATCAGAATGGTGTTTGGAAGAACACTGAATACATTGGAAGAATCTGATAAAAAATGTGATTTGTAAACATAATGATAAGCAAATTTAGACCTATTAGGCCCAAGGCCCAAGTGGTAATAGGCAATGAAGGGTCTTTTCAGGTCTTTCTTAATCATGTATATGATTAAATAGATTCAGGAAGTGTTTGTGCTATGTCCCAACTCACTAGACAGACGGTATAACCTCACGTGCTGACAGTGTCTGTCCTTCTGGAATCCCACAAGCCTCCAGAAACTTGGACAAATCCACGTGCCTTCCTCAGGCAGCCTTTCCTTTGAACCAATGAACATCATATAACCTCAAATTCATACACAAAAAATCTTAATGGGACAATGGGATGAGATTCAAGCCTCATACGACCTTTGTGTCATCAGAGAGAATAAAGAATGAAAGAAATTCAAGGTTAATTTGGTCTAATTTTGTGAAGTTGCATAAAGTAATACTACTCCATAACAGCCAAACCAAACAAACCCAGTTATTGAGTGCCTACTATGTGATGGGTTTCTTCTCTTCCCTTTTATGTATTTTTAAAAAACTCAGTTTAAAAAATCTTCCCTTGAAGCTAGAGTATTTTTCATCTAGAAATGATACACCAAATCAAGATCAGCCAGAAAAAAAGCAGTCAAGGAGCTGGGGTTGTCATCCCAGCTGTGTCTCTAGAGTCTCTGTGACCTTGGAATGTCACTTCCATTTTCTGTACTTCATTTTACTGCAATGAAAGGATTGGACTGGAATCATCTCTAAGGTCTTCTCCAGCTATAAAAGTCTATAAATTTGTGACCTGAAAACTCCTCTTACATAAGGGTCCTGCAGGTGCCAACGACTTGGCTCCCTTTCTAAGGGTGTAATGAGCTCTGCTAAGACCCTACCTGAGGCTGGTAAAGAGAACAAGAGAAAGGCAGCCATCCCTGTGGTTTCTCTGGCTGGTGATGTCATCACTCCGTGGCTCTAGGTGGACGATGTGACATTGTCTTGTGTCTTCATTGTATAGAATGCCCACCTTCTGCCAGACAGCCTTCAAGATTCTGGCCATGGAAGGATAGTGGAAACCATGCTCCAGTTGAGGCTGGAGCTGGATGTCACTGATAAACTAAACAGTTAGCTGAATGGCATACGGGAAATTCTCAGTAATTGCCATAACCACACCAGTGGGTAGTGTCTGCCATATATTAGCCAGCCTTCATTTCTGGAGAACGCTCTCCCACTGACACACCACACACACACACACACACACACACACACAATTTTCCTACAAAGCTCCCTTCCTCAGAGTATTTAGACAGTGTGATTCCAACTCAAGAACTTTAGAAATTGAACCAGAATTTGTCTGTTTAAATTGATTTTTCAGGATGTTCTAGGGCATACCCCAGGCTGATATGTGTCAGCTGCTATTAGTACAGCCAAAAGGGCTGAACAATGACTGTGAATTCCCTTCGGAGCTCAGGAACAGAGGCGAGGCAGAGGGGCCATGAAAACCAAATGAGCAAGTGTTTTGTGACTCAAGGTGCTGTCTTCCTGAGATACCTGGCCTTGCCCTGCTGTGCTCATCAGAAAATTTCAAGTCTGTCTACCTTGATCACAAGGCTGCAGCCTGCAGTATCGCACAATAACCTGCAGAGGGCAGTGGAGGACAGGATATGAGAATGTAGTGTGCAGGCCCCATAGCATTGCATGTAAGGTTAGTTACTAGGGAACTGACTTTGGCTCTCACAATAGGCCAAATGCCTTCAAAAGTCTCCCCAAGAGCCGGATTTGAAGCTGACTTAGGGATTCAGATGGACCAAAATCTCCTCAAAGGACCTCTCTGAGGATATGGTCAGTCCTGAAAATCTGGGCTCCTGACAATGGGAAAGGCGGGGCTGGTCTTATTTTCTGAGTATGCAGCTTGCCAGGTGCTGAGTTTGGTGCTTTACTTATGGAGTCTCATTTATCCCTCCCAGTGCCCTTAAGAGGTGGGCCTTTTTTCTCTGTAATGACATGAAGGAGATGCCCTACCCTCAGGGACGTTTACCCCTGGAAAACCACCCAGCCCATGGACTGCCATGTGGCCAGGAAGTCTGCATGTATGGGAATTGATAGTTCTGTCAGTGGACTCATGCGGAGCAGGCTCCCAGAGGCTGGTGGAGGCGCCTGAATGCCTCCCTGTGCACCTTGAGGCAGGGCAGTATCCTCACGCTGGTGGGCCAGGCTGCTGCAACTCTGTCCCAATGCAGAGGGTGAGTGGCCTCCTATTTCAGAGCTAAGGTGTCTGGGACACCAGGACAAGAGGACAGAAGCTGTGGAGGTCATAGGAGGGACCCTGGCAAGGGATAAGGACAGAAATAGTCCCAACTGATTGATTTATAAAGGGACATCCCTGAGCCCATAATATATTTAACTTTTTAAAAATATAAATCTTCATTGTTCAGATTATTACAGGTCTTCCTCTTTCCCCTCTCTTCCCCCCTAGCTCCCCTCCACCTGATTCCTAACTCTACCCCATGACCTTACCCTTGCCCTTGTCTTCATCCATAGGTGTAAGATTTTTGTCCAATCTTTGCCCTCACTCCTCAGACTCCCTTCCCCCTGAGAATTGTTAGTCCAATCCCTTTCTTTGTCCCTGATTCTATTTTGTTCACCAGTCCATTTTGTTCTTTAGATTTTTTTATTCACTTGATTTTTAGATTCACTTGTTTGTAGGTATGTATTTTATGTCTTTTTGTTGTTCATAATTTTTACCTTTTCTTCTTCTTCTTCCTCTCCTAAAAGAATACCCTTCAGCATTTCATGTAATCCTGGTTTGGTGTTGTTGAACTCCTTTAACTTTTTCTTGTCTGTAAAGCTCTTTATCTGACCGTCAATTCTGAATGATAGCTTTGCTGGGTAGAGTAATCTTGGTTGTAGGTTCTTGTTGTTCATCATTTTGAATATTTCTTGCCACTCCCTCTGGCCTGCATAGTTTCTGTTGAGAAATCAGCTGACAGTTGTATGGGTACTCCATTGTAGGTAACTAGCTGTTTTTCTCTTGCTGCTTGTAAGATTCTCTCTCTGTCTTTTGCCCTTGGCATTTTAATTATGATGTATCTTGGTGTGTTCCTCTTTGAATTCCTCTTGTTTGGGTTCTGTATGCTTCCTGAAGTTGTAAGTCTATTTATTTTACCAGGTAGGGAAAGTTTTCTATCATTATTTCTTTCAATAGTCCTTCAATATCCTGCTCGCTCTCCCCTGGCATCCCAAAAATCCAAATGTTGGTACGTTTTAAGCAGTCCCAGAGGCTCCTTACACTATCCTCACACTTTTGGATTCTTCTTTCTGCCTCTCTGGTTGGGTGATTGTTTTCTTTCTCATATTCCAGATCTTTGGTTTGACTCTTGGGGTATGTTGATCTACAGTTGGGTTTCTGTATATTCTTTATTTCAGACATCGTATGCTTAATTTCTGACTGGTCCTTTCCCATTTTTTTGGTATTCTCTTTATATTCCTTGAAGGTCTCACCAAGCTTCTTGGAGGTCTCATCAAGTTTCTCAAAGGTTTTTAGAAGATTCTTGAGTAATCTTATAAATGTGATTCTGAACTCTGTGTCGTCCAGTAGTTTACATTCCTCCATCTCTCCCATTCGTGACATGTTTCTGTGTCTCCTCCCTGGGTTGATGGGGTGGCTTATTGTGGTAGGTGACCTATCAGCTTCCCCAATCACCTAGGGTGGTCGCTTTTGGTATATCCCTTTGTGGGCTGAGTACAAAGTCTTGGTGTATTTAAGCCTTGTTTTCTGTTGGTACTCTGGGAGGAATTGATCTCCAGGCAAATTGTCTGTGAGGACCCGCTGTGTCTATAAAGGAAGAACTGCTGCGCTGGAAACTCAGTTTGTTTCAGTGGGGCTTTGGTGCTCACTAAAACAAAGCAGCCGACTGACCGACTGACGACTGGGGGGAGTGGAAATGTCATCTCTGCCCTTGAACTGGCCTGGCCCTGGCCATGCACAATCCCCAGACCACTCAGCATCCCAGAGTTGGGGGGACCTCGGGGACCATCATGTTCTAGCTCTTTGTTTTAGAGCTGCAAAATGTAAGCCCAAAGAGGGTAACTGACTTGTTTAATGTTGCACAGCCCTTTAGTGAGAGAGATAGGCCTATTGAAAGGCTGTTTGACTGCCAGTCCAGACTCTTTAAAAGAGATCAATATATCAATTCACGCTTTTTTGTATGCATTGGGTCAGATGGCTGGGGGATACCATAGAAATGGAATTACACTGGCAGGGTAGAAGACATGGAGAGCTTGGGGCCCAAGATGAACACTGTGGCAAGAGGGCCAGAGGCTTTACGGCTGCCTAAGCTCCTAGGTCAGGAAGCTCAAGTGGGATTCTTTCTTAAGCCTCACAGGTGCGCACAAAACCATAAGTGCAAAGCATCCCCTCTTTCCAAATCGAGGTGCTAAGCCATCTATGCAAGACTTGTGGAGGGGGTTGCTAGAAACGCTTTTGTCATCTTCAGCTAATCTCCTACCTCAGGGAACAGGGATTGAAATGTAGAGTTTGGGAGATTGGAGAGAGGATTTCTTTGAAAATAACAAGCTGTATATCCTCCTTACCAAAGGGGGCAGGAATGGGGGAAGGTAGAGAGCTTTGAGTGGGCCACTCAGAAGCCCAAACCATGAGAGCAGCTTGGAAAGTTGTGATTGGCTCAGCCTGAGGCAGCAGGACAGGAAAGTTGCAGTGTGATGGCAAGGAAACCAGTATGGGTACACTAGAGGACATCACCCTGCTGTAAGGATAAATGGTGAAACATCAAGGGCAGACAAGGAGGGTGTGAGTCAGCCCTATTGCCCTGACTCTGACAATGGCCCCTGCTCCTTCTCTCTGGTCAGCCAGTGGGAGGATGAAGCAGGTTCCATGGTGACACTGCGAAGTGTTCCATGGTGACACCTAAGACCCATGGTGACACTGCCAAGGCTGATAACCTCGCTGATTCCATGCCTTACTCTGTGCTCTATGACACAGGTGTTGGGGGTGTTATGTGCTTGTGAATGATTGCTTTCATTTTCCTTGATTATGCAAACCGGTGGCTTTTGCCAGGAACTTTACCTCCTGAGGCTGTACGTTCTTTCCCTCCTATTGGCCTACTGGTCGCATTATTTTGGGGAGGCGTAATTTTCAAGTGACAGAGGAGTTATAACTGACCTTGCCTCTTGAGACTGAGGTACCTGGAGTTCAGGGGCCCCACCTGCTGACAATGGCAGCGGACGAGTTGGTTTTCTTTGTGAATGGCAGAAAGGTAAGCAGGAGCTGACCTTTGCTTTGGCTTATGTGCTCCCTGGAAAGGGCTGTGTGTCCTGTGGAAGAGGCTGTTCTCTCTCTTTCGTGCTCTCTTCTCTCTGTCTCTCTTTAAAGGTGTGGCTGCATTTGGGGTGATCTTGGAGAAAGAAGACGCTCTCCGGACTAGAACAGAGTCAAGATAGATACTCAAGGGGCAAAGGAATGAGGGGAAGGGAAGCAAGGAGAGAAGTGTCTGTGGGCTTCCCTCACCACACCCCACCCACCCCAAGCAGGAGAGACACTGGCAGGAGGCTGAGAAGGGACAACAGGGTTCTAGGTGAGACTGGAGGTCACCCATCACTTCTGTTTCTGCATTTAGTCAAATATGTCCTAATGCTTCTGTTGATCTCTTTACAGAGGGAAGGAACAAGAATGTGTTTTCTTGATAATATCAGGATATATGGTGTACGCATCCCTTGCTTCTGATATTTTATGTATGGAGTACATATCCTGACATCTTATGGCACTAACATTTATTTTCATGAAGAGCATGCTTGCCCCTGCTCTTAGTTCTACATATTAATATTGCAGATCCCCTTGAGAAAAATGGATCATTTCAATTATCTTCATGGGTGCCCAGGGAGGTAAGGAAGGTGAGGGTGGGATGGGGCAGAGGGGTACATGGGAACCATGTCCTTGCCGCACTGGAAGTTTGAGGACCCTTGCAAATTGTAATGCAGGTGCAGAGAGAGAGGGTGCAAGCACATTACATTGTCTCCACCTTCATCTTGCCCTCCCTACGCCACTGCTGACTTGCTTGCATCTGCTTTCGTCCCCCAGTTGGGAATTAATGGGACAGTAAGAGGGATTGTTGCACATTGAAAACATCCATGTGACCATGTAGGAGCCTAATGTGCCTGTGGGCCCCCCCACAAGGCAATTTTATTTGTTTTGTTGAATTGGCAGTTTAAAGAAGCAAAATAGCGTGACTTTCGTGGTAATTTTCAAGAACTAAAATGTGCTTCATAGGACATCTAGTGCTTAAGTGTTAGGGTGTATTTGAGTGACGAGCAAGAAAATTCCATGAGCTACCGTATCATCAGTGCTCCAAAGGCTGTGGATTCAGTGAGTGGTGTCACCGGGAGACACGAAGGAGCAGGGTCAGCCATGCCCATCTGGGTTCAAAATTGTCTCCCCATGCCAGTTTCTTTTAGGATTGGCATCTGGCAGCAAACCAAGAGGTAGAGCGAAGATTCCACGTTGGTCGTACCCAACATTTCCAACAATTTTGTTGCATTCAGCAATTACACGCTAGAGACTTAAGAAACAGTTGTTGAATTGGCTTTCTAGAAGGGTGTCTTCTATGGGATTGTTCTATGAAATTTTTACTTTGAATGAGCAGCCGGGCTTAATGACTTCCAAGGCCACAGACGCCCCCCCTCTAAGGTTGATTTTTAAAAATATATATATTTTATCGATTTTACACAAAGAGGAATTGTGAGGGACAGAGAGTTAGAAATGTCAATGAGAGAGAAACATCGACCAGCTGCCTCTTGAACACCCCCCAGTGAGGATGTGCCCTCAACCAAGGTACATGCCCTTGACCGGAATCATACCCAGGACCTTTCAGTCTGCAGTTCTATGCTCTATTTATTGAGCCAAACCAGTTTCGTCTGATTTTTTTTTTTATTGAGCCATCAATTCCTGTGTGTCAGGTCAAGTTTCTGTTCTTCTTTACTAATTGTTTTCCCTGAGACACTGGAGTATTTGAAGGGAAATCCTACTTGGAAAAAATTGCTTTCTCATGAGTTTTATTTTCACTTGAGGAAAGCAACTTCAAATTTGTAGATGGTGTTAGCACATCAAACCCTACCATCTATTATGGCCAGTTTCGGTGATAAGTATCCATGTTTGAGAAAACAATGGGAAGAGGACAGGCAGTGCAAGGAGTGGTGAGGTAAAAGTAGTACTATAAAAATAAGACCCAGTTACAGAATCACCAAACAGATTAATGCAGGTGTGAGTAAGAGTGTTCCCATGTCGAGTCCCAAATGTTCTAGACCATTTGTTCCAGGACATTATACACAGAAGTTATCAAACAAGGGGCCAGAACTTGGTGACTCACTCTTCAGTGTGAGCCTTCTACTCTCCCTGTCCTTCACTAGCTGGGGCCCTTGGGAGGATGTAAGATACCAACCATCAAGTACCCAGGGGGCCTTCTGTGGTGGTGATGGGCCTTGATGGCTATTGTTTTCACTTCTTCTTCTCATCGAAAGTCAGAGTGGAAGAGAAAGAGCTGCCTAGGTTTTGTTATTATAGTGATAGTCCTTTGGGAGGGTAGGATCCTTGCTTTTCATAGCAATCACTCTCTGTCTCCTGGAGGTTGTGGCATTTGGAGGAAGCTAGGGAGGTTTAGCATGTAGGGTGCAGCTGAAGGTGTCCAATAGTGATCCCCCAACCAGAAGTCAGTGTCAGTAACTCAAGCCTCTCTCTTTTCCTCCCTCACATCATTGACATTTTTCAAGTTCCTCCCAGCCCTGGGTGTGTGGATATACATGGGCTGGAGGCATTGCCATTCAGGGTTTATGAACTATCAATAGTTGCTGAGTTGGATTATGGTTATGCAAAGTAATATATTTCAAAATGTATTTCACAGGAAACTATCCCCATGAGATACCCTTCTTAGATATTCTTAAACCACTCAGCCCAGCGCTGGCACAAAGTAGGTGCTCAGTTCATGTGAGTGGGCTGAATAGATGAATAGCAAAAGCCCTAAAAAATCCTCTGGCAAAGAAATTTATTTTTTAAACTTTGTATTTTAAGTTTGCAGAAATGTTACAGGAAGGCTGCAAAAAAACATTAAATAGACTTTTCCTACCTGTTAACATTTTGCCACATTTGTATTTTATTTCTCTCTCTCTCTGTCTCTCTCTCTCTGTCTCTCTGTCTCTGTCTCTCTCTCTCTCTCTCTCTCTCTCTCTCTCTCTCTCTCTCTCTCTATATATATATATATATATATATATATATAATGTACATAGATATATAGGTATATGTGTTACAAGTACACAATTATATACTTATTATGTATGTAAATAATAGAACTAAATATATAAAGCATAACATTTTATTTCTGAATCATCTGAGGGTAAATTTCAGACATCATACCCTCTTACCCCTTAAATTAAAAATAAAGATATTCTGAGAGAATCCAAGATGGTTGCACAGGTAAACACCTAGCCGCAGCCGCACACAACAATTTCAATAAAATACAACTAAAATATAAAATGGACATTATCCAGAACTACAGGAAAGTCGACTGACTGGAAATTCTACAACGAGAAGTAAGGAGAAAGCCAGAAGGAAGAGCGGAGGAGCTGTAAAAGCCTAAGGTACGGAGACACGCTGCTCGAGCGGAGAGGACAGAACCAGAGAGGAAGCGCAGGGCAGCTGAGTGCCTGGCTGGCATTCCCTAGCTGGAAGGAGATAAAAGCTCTGACTGTGCTGGGCCCCAGTTCCGACTGCTCTGAACCCCAGTTCTTGGCCACACCCCGGGGACCCAGGCTCACACAGAGGGAGCTGGGCTGTGAGGCAGAACCCCAGGAAAGCGGCGAAAGAAGGTCCCGGAGGCGAGCATATTGCGCGCAGAGAAGGGACGGTTGGCTGTGCCGCAGGATTGCCCTGGTGGGAAGGAGACAGGGGCTCCAGACTGCTCTGAACGCCACCTCCAACTCCACTTCCAACTGAACTGAACCCCAGTTCCGGGCTCATATGGGGAGAGACTAAACTGTTTGGTAGCAGGCGAAAAGCGAGGGCACCTTTCTCTCAGAGGCGCTTGCAAGGAGTACTGAAGGACCCTGAGACTCAGGAGCTGCATAGGGTGGGGCTGACGGAAGCCAAAGCTGTAGGCTCCACCCTGAAACCCCGGTCCATCAGGGAAGCTGCGAAAATAAAGAGACGAAATAGATCACAAATGAAAGAAATGGAGGACAAAAAGCGACTGGATATAGAGTTCAAATCTACGCTTATAAGGTTTTTCAAGAATTTCCTAGAAAAGATCGATAAGACCTATGGGGATATGAAAAGGGATCAACTAGAATTAATAAAGAATCCACAAGAAATGATAAGAGATCAACAAGAAATAAAGAATACATTGTCTGGAATAAAAAATATTATACAGAGTCCTAAAAACAGAAGGGAAGATTGCAAGAATCAAGTCAAAGATTTGGAACATAAAGAGCCAGAAGACACTCCTCCACAGAAGCTAGAAGGCAAGAGAATCCAGAAAATTGAAGATAGTGTAAGAAACCTCTGGGACAACTTCAAGTGAACCAACATCAGAATTATGGGGGTCCCAGAAGAAGAGAGAGAGCAAGATATCAAAAACATACTGAAAGAAATAGTGACAGAAAACTTCCCCCACCTGGTGAAAGAATTAGACTTACAAGTCCAGGAAGCACACAGAACTCCAAACAAAAGGAATCCAAAGAGGACCACACCAAGACAAATCATAATTAAAATTCTAAGAGCAAAAGACAAAGAGAGAATATTAAAAGCAGCAAGAGCAAAGCAGGTAGTTACCTATAAAGGAGCACCTATACGATTGTCAGCTGATTTCTCAACAGAAACCATGCAGGCCAGACGGGAATGGCAAGAAATATTCAAGGTGATGAATAGTAAGAACCTACAGCCAAAGATAATCTATCCAGCAAAGCTATCACTCAGAATCAAAGGTCAGATAAAGAGCTTCACTAATAAAAAAAAAAAAAGCTAACAGAGTTTATCACCACCAAACCAGAATTATATGAATCGCTGAAGGGGGTTCTTTCAGAAGAGAAAGTAAATAAAGATAAAAATTATGAACAACAAATACGTAACTATCAACAAGTGAATCTAAAAACCAAGGAAATTAAAAAAAAATCTGATGAACAATATTAACTGTTGAATATAATAGAAGCAGAGGTATGGAAGGGGAGTGAACTGACGATTCTTGGGGGAAAGGTGAGAGGGGGATGTGGGAAGAGACTGAACATAAACTGTGCACTTATGGATGAGGACAATGGGGGAAGGGGAAAGGGCAGAGGGTGGGGTGGGAACCTGGTGGAGGAGAGCAATAGAAGGGGGGGGGGACATTTGTAATAATACGAACAATAAAAATTTATTAAAAAAATAAATTAAAAAAATAAAGATATTCTAACAGAACCACCGATTTTAAAAATCAAGAAGTTTAGTGTTGACAGAATACTATGATCTAAAATCTATGGATTTTATGCAACATTAATTCAATTTTCCCAGTGACATCCTTCATGACTGCCCCCATCCCGCCCTAGCCCAGGATTGCATCTTGCAGTTAATTGTCAAGTCTCTTTAGTGTCCTTTAATCTAGAAGAGCTCCATAGCTTTTCTTGTCTTTTGGGACGTTGATGTTTATAAAGAGAGCATGTCAGTTGTTTTTTTTAGAATGTTCCTCATTTTGAGTTTGTGTCATGCTTTCTAACAATTCCATCCAGAGTCTGCACTGTGGGTGGGAGTTCCAGAGAAGTAGTGCAATCTTCTTGGAAGGACATCATGTCAGCGTCCACATTAATGGGAGTGAACTTGCTCCTTGGGTGAGGTGATGCTCAGGTTTCTGCACTGTCATGTTACTCTTGCTTCCTTTATCTTTATTAAATGATCTGTGAGAAGGTTCTGTGAGGCTGTAAATATCTCCATTATCAAACTTTCACTCACACTCATTTTATTATCGGTTAATGTTAAGCATTCTCAACTGGATCAATTGTGGGACAGATTATAAGATGTCTGGTCACGTTATTAATTGGTTTTCTTCTGCCAAGAAAACTTTCCCTTCTCTCCAATTTGTTTCTTTCTTTATTAATTATGAGTTCAAACTCATGAGTTTCAACTTTACTTAATTTATAAAAATTATAAACGCATTTTGGCCATTATTAGTGTTGACGACTGATACAAGCTGCCTAATGCAGTGTCTCCTAAGCTCCTTCCCACAAAGTGTTTTTCCTGTGGGATACCCACTGGTGTCCCATTGAGAGAGGGTTCCATGGGGTTTTCTTGAGGAATCGCTGCAGCCAGGCCCTGAGAATGGTGAAGCCATTCTCTGTTGGAATTCAGGGAGGTGGGCTTGTGGAGAATGATTTAAACAGTTCTCTCTCTGTCTCTTTTCCTCCCTACTTTCCTCCCCCCTCCCTCTCTTTCTCTCCTTTTGTTTGTCTCTTATGCATGGCCTCCATTAGGTCCATGGACAACACTTCACGTGCTTTGCTCTCCCGAATTCTGAGAGTGCACCCCAATCTCAACGCTGATGCTGCTTCTTCAACTGTCTGGTGGGCCTGCCTCTGGCTGTTTAGTTGAGCCAGACCACCACTTCCCCATACTGCAAAAGTCACACGCTAGCTCCATGAGTGGTGCTATGGAAGCCCCCCTCACGTGTGAGGTGCAAGCAGATACTTCTCTCCTGACTTTAGCAAGATGAGGAAGTCATATTATAGGGCTCTCTACTGAAACGCTCATCACAAATTCTCTCCCTTAACCACCCCACTCACCCAAATCCTTTCATCCTTGACCATGTGTGAAGAGGCATGGAATGTTTTTCCATGGATTTCCTCTGAATTTTTGCTCTGGGAACTTGCACTTCGCTCTGTAGACAACCTCCTCCATTCCATTGGAAATCCCATTTGTGGCTCTTTGTTTGGAGAGTTCTCCTTATCTGACAGGTGTTAGTGTTGTTGACTGTCATAGCTCAGTGTGCACAATACTCACACTAGCTCTCCACTGTCCGAGTGTGGACACCCCAGGAGGCACACCCAGAGCCTGCACGCTGCCACCTCAGCTGTCCCTGGCATTCACACATGGGCAGCTGGAAATGAGGTGACATGTTTGATTTAGAGAGGGTTTTGCCTCAGTCAGCCCAGCACGGCAGTTGCGACACCTAAGTGCTCATGGTGAGTCCCACTGTGGAACCTTAGGATTGAAGATGTCAGCACATACATAGTTTGGCTTGTAGTGAATATGTTCATTCTGATGGAATTTTCAAGAGAAAGCCTTTTAGTGTTTGTAAGATATTTAACACATTCCCACTAACTTTTCCAATTATTTTTAGTAAGAAAATGGCGAAGTACACCTATGATATATTTTTCTGTTATTTTGTAGGTGGTGGAGAAAAATGCAGACCCAGAAACAACCCTTTTGGCCTACCTGAGAAGAAAGCGTATCCTGACTTTGGAGTGGGCTAAGGGAGAGGACCAGTGGGACTCCTTCTGTGGGTTGCATGTCACTTTCTCGTGACTGCTGTGTGGGTCTGCTACCTCCCCGGTGGAGGGTCCTGTGTGTGACAGTGGATGGCTCTACAGTCAAAGCTCTGCCCAGTATTTTCCAGAAGCCCTGCAAAGACCCTTTTTCTCTGAGTTCATGTTCCTTAACCCATGACCATTCAGTGGGGCTGAGCGGGACCAAGCTGGGCTGTGGAGAAGGGCGCTGTGGAGCTTGCACCGTGATGATTTCCAAGTATGATCGTCTCCAGAACAAGATTGTGTATCCTTTTCCTGCTGGCTGATTGCCCATGTGAGGAATATGAAGTAGCAGTCAGCTTGTGAGTGAGCAAGTGAGTGTATGACTGTGTGTGTGTGTGTACGCATGTACGCAGACACATGTGACCTTTCTAAAATCCAATCACATTTCAGAATCCATGAAATCCTTCAATAGGTCTCCATCACCCCCAGGAGAAAGTCCAATTTCTTTGTTTATCACACGAAACCCTTTACAATACACCCCACCTTTCCTCTCCAGTATTCGTTCTCTCCATGGGCCCAGCACTCCATTCATCAGTGCATCCTAGTCCCTCCTGCACGGACATTTGTCAACAAACATTCCATTCCCACTAATTTCTTGGTCTTTGTGTAAGCTGTTTTCCAATTCTGTTTGAATATCCTTTCTTCCAGGACATGTACAGACATGGTTCCTTCTGGGAGACTAAGGATGCACTGCTATCTTGAGGACTCAGAAAAATACCATCTCCTCCAGGAAGGCTTTCTTGAGCTCCTAAACTGTGTTAGGTGCCCTTTGTCTGAGCTAGTCCCATAGTGCCCTGTGCACAGCCCTCCTGAGCACCGATAATAAGTTATTTAAATTTAACTTTCACACTGGCTTGTATGTCTCTGGTTGACTGCAGAGGATTAAAGAATAGAGATTTTATCTTATTCACCTTTACTTCTCAACCCTCAGTAGAGTGCCTAGTATATGGCTGGCGATCAACAACAGATCAAGTGAATGAATGATGTATAAAGGAATGGATGTAAGCAAGCTCTAAGGGTTGGTATGTCATGTTTCCTGAGAAATGGGGGAGGTAGAGGTAGGTGAAAAGAGGAAAGCAAAAGTGCCCGGAGGTAGTAAAATTGAAGAGGCAAAGGAAGGGCCCTGCAGAGAGAGGAGCACATCTTGGGCCTGGCACCTGCCAGAAAACTTCCCCCTAACTCAGCCTCCAGGGTCGGCTGAGTCAGAGCCGTCTGAAAGTAACCCTGGCTCCCTTGCTCCAGCTGGGAGGCATAGGGTGCCCTGCTGCTTGACCCCCAATGCAGGAGGGTTCAGGCCTCACCGTGGAGTGTGTGTGTGTGTGTGTGGAGAGTGTGTGTGTGTGTGGGTGGGGGGGAGTGTCCTTTGTTCCTCGGTCAGAGTCTTGGGTGGAGAATCAAGAACACCTGTAGGAGAGGGAAGGACATAATGCAGAGTGGTTAGAAACGACACAGCATCACAGTCTCCCCAGCCCTGCACTCAGTCACGTCCATCCTGATGGCCTGAATGGACAATGAAATGACCTTAATCTGGGGTTGCAGCCACTTTTCTGCCAATGCCTGCCTGGCCCCCATCTGCAACTTGCACCATGTTGCCGTGACGACTGTGGAAGGGATAGGAAGCACCAAGACTAGGCTTCATCCCGTGCAGGTAACCAGAGCAATGGGAAATCATGACAAAGCTACAGACTTGCTTGGGGTTGTTGGGCTGTCACCTTTGGGTAAAGGAGGCATTGTGACCGGGCCACTTCCCCATCCCCTTAGGCGTGAGGGGTGGGCTGTGAGGCAGGAAAAGGAGGAGGCGCCCGTGCTGCAGCTCTCTCCTGTGGTGGGTGAACATAACATTGCATGACTCCAAGGGGACCAAGAGGTCACCTGGATCTGGTGGCTGGACAGTCCAGCTGCAGGGAGGAGAGGTTGGAGAACTTCCTCACCTTGAGCTTGAATATGCTTGGGAAACCCCCTGCCTTCCCAGATTCAAGATTCCAAATTCTCCCTATCCTTTGATAAAAAGCCCACCTACTCCCCGCCCCCTCGAATGGCAAATCCATTGCATCTCTCACCTGCCACCCACAGATGATACAAATGTGGCCTGCTAGGTATCCATCCTCATTGAATGCAGGTAAACAAGGCCTGAATAAGAGAACAGACATTTGAATGCCTGACCAAGACTTCCTTCATGATGCTACCAGGCCCCATGGGAACAGATTGAAAGTGGGAATGCTTTTGGGTTAGAGTGGGCAGTAGTCTGGGAGGTTTTGTGGAGAGAAGCAGGATGCTCTCAGGTGACGTGTAATGGAGTATGCATGGGAGCAGAGCATTGTGGGAAGAAAAGGCCATTATTTCCAGTGCTTTTTGTTTGCAGAAACCAAGGCAGGGAGGTCTTTGCAAGATTACAATCACAGAGGGTGCCAGAGCCACACCCAGGTCTTCATCTTGCCTTGGTCATTTGGGGAGACCAGTTGTCCAGAGCATGCCTTCCTTTGGCTCCTACATAAACGTGGGAGCCAGGGCCTCCCGTGGAGCAAGCTGGTTATACTCCTTGGGAGGACTATCTGGGACCAGCCAGGTGAACCAGGGTGGGGTGGGGATGGTATTGCTTCACCGCTGTGACTTCATTCTTAGCTTAGGCAGGAAAAGGGAAAATTGCTAAACTTGTTCAACCTGAATGAGATGTGAGAAGGTTCACTAGGGCTTGTTATAGTTTTCCTGGAGATGAAAGAAAGAATGAACAGCTTAAATACTGAAATTATATATGTGTAATTAGGCTAAAATCCTGCCTTTCCCATGACACAAATTCTTATTCCCATGCTCTTATTTTGGCTCCCAGATAAGCTGTAGAGCTACATTTCACTTTAACCTTGTCTACTCAGTTTTCTCTCTCTTGGTTTCTATGATACTACACTCCCCTCATTCTCCTCTCATCTGCATGCACTGGTCCTCTCTGATCAGTCCCTGTGGCTGCAGCTCCCTAGGGCCCCCACCCATGCCCTTTCCTTCTCCATCTTCACACTCTTCCAGTGTGAGTTTAACACCATCTACATGTGAACAGTATGCATATTTATATCTTCAGCTTTGACCTCTTCTCAGAAGTTAGGTTCAGATTTCCAGTTGCCTACTTGGCATCACTACATGGTGTCTAGTATCAAATGTAACCAACGCCCATCCTTTTCCTACTCCTTTCCTCCCCAGTCTGTCTCCATCTGAGTCAATGGCAAGAGCATCAATCCACTTGCGCAACACAAACATCTAGATATAACCTTTGGTGCCTTCTCTTTTATGACACCCCCACTCCATCCAGAAGTAGTGTCTACCTCCCAATCCTACAGTGAACCTCCTTTTTCTCTCAGTTTCCCTATTACTGCTTGGTCTGAGCCACCATCCCCTCTTGTCTGATCCTCTGTTTCTAGTGTTGCCTCCTAACACCCATTCCTCACCCAACAGCCAGAAGAGTCTTTAAAAACATAAATTAGATCTTATCCCAATAAGGCTTTCTATCACACCCAGAATAAAAATCTGGGTCCTGACCCTGGCTTATGAGGAGCTGCGTGATCTCTACCAGAATTTCTCTTGTCCCAGCAGGTTACATCCACACTGACCCTTAGTCACTCTAGCACACCAGGCTTTGCACATGCTGTTCCCTCTGCCTGGAATACACTCTTCCCTGATCCAAATTTTTATTAACTTCAACTTAAAATTCACCTTTTCAAAGCCACTACTTCTTTTTTTTTTTTTTTTTTTTTTTTTTTTTTTTCTGCTCCCTCCCTCTGAAGTGGAGCTGGGGAATTGTGGGCACCTCCGCAGCTGCTGGGAGTAATTGAGCAACAGCCTCCCAGCAGGCTGGCTGGCGATGTGTTCCTTGGGAAATTATATACTTTTAACCTCTAAAACAATATAATTTGAAGGTGAATGTATTTTTCCTCAATAGCTACAGGGCCTCTTATTTTTTCTAACGATCTGAGGTGGGAGGTTATTTTGCTGCCCGTACATATATATTTATTTATTTATTTATTTTTTTATTTATTTATTTATTTATTTATTTATTTTTTTTCTTAATAAGTTTTTATTTTTCATATTATTACAAATGTTCCTTCCCCCCCCCCCCACCATTGCTCTCCTCCACCAGGTTCCCACCCCACCCTCTGCCCTTTCCCCTCTCCCCATTGTCCTCATCCATAGGTGCACAGTTTATGTTCAGTCTCTTCCCATGCCCCCCTCTCCCCTTTTCCCCAAGAATCGTCAGTTCACTCCCCTTCCATACCTCTGATTCTATTATATTCAACAGTTAATATTGTTCATCAGATTTTTTTAATTTCCTTGGTTTTTAGATTCACTTGTTGATAATTACGTATTTGTTGTTCATAATTTTTATCTTTGTTTACTTTCTCTTCTGAAAGAACCCCCTTCAGCAATTCATATAATTCTGGTTTGGTGGTGATGAACTCCTTTAGCTTTTTTTTATTAGTGAAGCTCTTTATCTGGCCTTCGATTCTGAGTGATAGCTTTGCTGGGTAGCTTATTTTTGGCTGTAGGTTCTTGCTATTCATCACCTTGAATATTTCTTGCCATTCCCTTCTGGCCTGCATGGTTTCTGTTGAAAAGTCAGCTGACAATCGTATAGGTGCTCCTTTATAAGTTACTACCTTCTTTGCTCTTGCTTCTTTTAGTATTCTCTCTTTATCTTTTGCTCTTGGAATTTTAATAATGATGTGTCTCGGTGTGGTCCTCTTTGGATTCCTTTTGTTTGGAGTTCTGTGCGCTTCCTGGACTTGTAAGTCAAATTCTTTCACCAGGTGGGGGAAGTTTTCTGTCACTATTTCTTTCAGTATGTTTTCGATATCTTGCTCTCTCTCATCTTCTGGAACCCCCATAATTCTGATGTTGGTTCGTTTGAAGTTGTCCCAGAGGTTTCTTACATTATCTTCAATTTTCTGGATTCTCTTGCCTTCTAGCTTCTGTGGAGGAGTGTCTTCTGGCTCTTTATGTTCCAAATCTTTGACTTGATTCTTGCGATCTTCCCTTCTGTTTTTAGGACTCTGTAGAATATTTTTTATTTCAGACAATGTATTCTTTATTTCTTGTTGATCCCTTATCATTTCTTGTTGACTCCTTATTAATTCTAGTTGATCTCTTTTCATATCCTCATAGGCCTTATCCATCTTTTCTAGGAAATTCTTGAAAAACCTTATAAGCGTAGATTTGAACTCTATATCCAGACGCTTTTTGTCCTCCATTTCTTTCGTTTGTGATCTATTTTGTTGTCGCATTTCGCAGTTACAGATGGGACGGGGTTTCAGGGTGGAGCCTGCAGCTTTGGCTTCCGTCAGCCCCGCCCTATGCGGGTCCTTCAGTGCTCGCTGCCGGCGCCTCTGAGAGAAAGGTGCCCTCGATTTTCGCCTGCTGCCAAACAGTCTATGCTCTCCCACAATGAGCCCGGTATTGGGGTTCAGTTCAGTTGGAAGTGGAGTTGGAGGTGGCGTTCACAGCAGTCTGGAGCCCCAGTCTCCTTCCCGTCAGGGCAATCCCGCGGCACAGCCGACCGTCCCTTCTCTGGGGGCAGTGTGCGCGCCTCCGGGACCTCCTTTCTCCGCTACCCCGGGGTTCCGACTTACAGCCCAGCTCCCTATGGCTGAGCCTGGGTCCCCGGGGTCTGGCCTAGAACGGGGGTTCAGAGCAGTCAGGGGCCCAGCACAGTCGGAGTTTTATCTCCTTTCCGCTAGGGAACGCCCGCCAGGCACTCGGCCTCCCTCCTCTCCGGCTCCGTCCTCTTCGCGTGTGCCGCGTGTCTCCGTACCTTAGGCTTTTACAGCTCCTCCGTGTTTCCTTCTGGTTTTCTCCTTGCTTCTTGTTGTAGGATTTCCAGTCAGTTGACTTTCCTGTAGTTCTGGGTAATGTCCATTTTATATTTTAGTTGTATTTTATTAAAATTGTTGTGTGCGGCTGCGGCTAGTTGCCTACCCGAGCAGCCATCTTGGATTCTCCTCAAAGCCACTACTTCTGACCACTTCTAGGAGCCATGGTCACTCAGGGTCCTGTCATCTTGAACTAATTTTTACATACCATCCATCTCCTGGATTTTCTTTTTTTCTGTGTGTCAATATTTTTCTGACTAGGACATGAGCTCCATGAGACCAGAGAACTTATCTCTCTTCCTCACGGTCTGGTCACCTACCATGCCTGGCACATGTTAGTTTCTCAGTAATTATTTATAAAATGAATGAATAGATATGCTAGGCACTGGGGATACAATATTCTAATAATTTTACTTAATGTAAGTGTCAAGAAATACTCTTAAGAGACATAGTAATTATATTAATAATAATGTGGAAAATCTTATAATGAAAAATTTTGCAGATTTGAATGAAAATTTTGTGATAATCATTGCATATTACATGTTCTATTTATTTTTTAAGAATATATTTAATTTTTTTTTTTTTTTACAGAGAGGAAGGGAGAGTTAGAAACATAGATGAGAGAGAAACATCAATCAGCGGCCTCCTGCACACCCCCTACTGGGAATGTGCCCAGGACCAAAGTGCATGCCCTTGACCATATTGAACCTGGAATCCATCAGTGTGCAGGTCAATGCTCTATCCACTGAGCCAAACCATTAGGCCTCACATATTCTATATGATCCATTTCTCAACTCTTATGGATGTGGAGGGTTACCACTATACAGTGGTATTCTAGTTTGGAATAAGATCTATTCAGTTGGCTCTGAACAAAGGCTGGTTGAGATGGATTATGGGGCAGTGTAGGTAACAGAAGGTGACACAGCTCTTCCATTTACTGTGTGTGTCTCTGGATAAATCTCTTAATCTCTGGACCTGCTTCCTCCTCTGCTCAGGGAAGGGAACAAAGAGAGAGAAGATGCTTCTGGTTCTAATAATCACTCTCCTACTAATAATGAACACTGCTTGAATTCCCACTGTATGCCAGGTACAGGTGTAAGAGTTTTTGTGAATTATCTCACTGAATCCTCAGGTAAGTACCAGGACAAAGGACCTGTGGCTCAGAGAGGCTCGGTGATGTTGGCAAGTGGTGGTACTGGGATTTGAATCCGTGCAGCATCTGCTGCCCAACTGCCTGGTCGATGTGGCTTGGCTTCAGTTGAGACACGTAGCAAGCCTGAGAGGAGTTCTGCCAACACAGGTGTCCATGTCATCTGTCCCTTTTAGGAGAGAATTTCCAAAAGCCACGGTTCCCAGTGTGGGTTCTGCACCCCCGGCTTCGTCATGAGCATGTACACGCTGCTCCGGAACCAGCCCGAGCCCACCATGGAGGAGATCGAGGATGCCTTCCACGGTACGGGTCCAGAACACAGCCCAGGAGATAGGGTGGCAGATGGGGCTCTGAGGGAGTCAGTGCGGGACCCAAGTGGAAGCCGGGGATGCGCCAAGAGTCAGAGGCACTGTCTTAGGAGAAGAAGCTCAGCCTACCTGCACATGTTGGCTTAGATCTGCTGGAGGGCTGACCTCTCTTAGTTTGAGGGACACACAGGTGGGTTGGAGACAGCTTGCCTTGGTGTTCGTCTTCCCAAGATGCCTTCCTGCCCTCCCTCTGCACTGGGGTGGGTGGCAGTGGGGAGACCATTTGGAAACTCCACAGGGTCTAGTGATATTCCTTCCATCTCAGCTTCCACCAGGACAGGACTCTGCAGGGCAAAGGCCCATCTGAGAAAGCAGTCAGGATCCTGAGCTCCTGCAGGGATGGCTTCCCACATTCCCTTGGTGCAGGGGTTTAGGAGCCTGTGCCAGCTGTCTGTTCCTCTGAACTGAATAGAGAAGACTCCCAGTCCATTCGCCATTTCAGTCCATCATTTATTCAACCAGTTATATGGAGTCCTATCATGAGCCAGGCACCACACAAGGAATAAGGGACATGGGGGTAAAAGACACCATCCTTGCTCCAGGGACTTTGTACTCTGAGGGAGAGAGAGATTTACTCATAACACGAGGAATAGGCACCATGGAAGCACCTAGGGCATTCCAGGAAGTCTTCCTGGAAGAAGTGGTACATGTTTTGAAGTCAGCACAAGGGAGAACGGGGGTCATTGTAGGAAGGTGTCTGATCCTTGGGCTCAGCCAGAGCCCCTCACCTGCCCTGGAGCCTGCACTGACATCGCCCCTGTTCCTTGTCCCACAGGAAACCTGTGCCGCTGCACAGGCTACAGACCCATCCTCCAGGGCTTCTGCACCTTTACCAAGGTAAGTGGGTGCCCAGGACATCAGTGGCCCTGCTCCTAAAGCAGCCACACCCTGCAGTCACAGTTGGGAGGGATGCCAAGGGCCTCTGCATGACAGAGAAGAGAGAGAAGATGGCCAGGTGGCAGGTTCCCCCACTGTGGCTACTTGGCATGAGCAGTAGACTCTCCCATTCTTATTCAGAGAGGGGCTCTCATCAATAGCACTGGGACTTTTTTCTCCTGGAAGAGCCTGGGAAACTGGTTCCTGGAAGAGGCCCAGTGCCCCAGAGTTAATTCCCTCCAGGGCATTTAGCCTTGGCAGCCTTCCTTGGAGACTGGCCTGCTCAGGCCATGGCACAGGTGCTTGCTGACTGACTCAGCACCCAGGCTCCTCATCCTTTCCTCTCCTGGCTGCCTTCTGCAGTTGGTGCTCTGCTGGGCTGATTAAACTGCTGACCAAATCGCCAGTTTTTGAAGTCCTGCAGTGTTCCTAGCATGCTGAGTGAGAAGCCACAGTGAAGTGTGTGGGCATCCCTTATATAAACACAGGCACACAGCTGCCACCTGGCAAGGGGGACTCATGGACGGCCTCTTTTTTGGCTTAGTCTCCCCAGATTTTACCTGATTCTCCCACTGGGTCAGGTTGATCCTGACTCTAGGCCAACACCTCCTCTCTGGGTGATTCGGGGTTGCTGTTAGAGTCAGTGTTTTGTAAGTGCATTCCAAAAAAGAGTGTTTCATGCAAATAATTCTCAGGGGTGGGGATGAAAATGGGGCTTATAAGAGTGGAAGACACCATGCCCTGATTAGGAACTACCCTGTTTCCCCTAAAATAAGACAGTGTCTTATATTAATTTTTGCTCCCAAAGATGCGCTCGGTCTTATTTTCAGGGGATGTCTTATTTTTCCATGAAGAAGAATACGTTACACTTTTATTGTTAAATGAAAATGAAGGAAATTTATTACCTGTATACGCTATGGTAGTATGGTAATTGTCAATACAAACCAGACAAACTGAATCCTACAGTATCAAAAATTTACTCATTTATTCAATGATAATCATGTCATCATCTTCTGGAACATCATCATAACAATCCAATTCCTGAATTTCCTGGTGAATTTCTTGTGACTCCATTTCTTTCAGAATCAGTGGACCAAATCTCTCGTGTTTAGCAATAGCAATGTCTTTAAATGAGTACTTTTGGTCAAGGCAGCCTGCTCACAGTGCATTTGCAATGCAACTGTCAGTGATTTTCTCCCATGAATTCTTCACCCAAGTCACAACTTCTTGCAGTTTAGGTTTCACAAAGTTTCCACACTGATTTCTCTCCATTCTATTTTCAATGTAGTCTTTAATTTCCATTTGCAAATTATCTTTGAATGGCTTGTTTATTGCAATATCAAGAGTCTGGAGATAGGCCATCATTTCTGCGGGAATCATTATCCAATCTATTTTTCTTTCATGAAGAAATGTCTTCATGTCTTTAGCGAGGTGAGTGCTGGCTGCATTCCAGACTAGCAGACCTCTTTGGCTCCCTTGCATAACAAGCGGCATTAAATCGACCCACTTCCTTATAACTGCTTGTGTGGCCCAGGCTTTTTCAGTTTCAAGAATAAAAATGCTCAAAACACATTCAATCTTTTCCTTCTTGCCCTTAGAAATGATTAAAGGTGGGATTTTAGTGCCATCCAGACAAATTGCCAAAATACAGGAAACACATGCACTTTCGTAAGCAGTGGAGGGAATGTACACTAAGGAGGCACCCCGCTGTTCAACTGTTGTTTGAGATGATTGGCCCATAAATACTGCAGTTTCACCCCTAGCAATCATGTTGGAAAGATTGTATTTAGAGAAGTCAGCATCATAAATAAAGGACTTGAATGCAAGTGCTTGCTTAATAACTTGAGTATCTTCCAACCTAAACAATGTTGTACCAGTAGAGCTTCTTAAAGACAGTTCACTTCACTGAAGGAAATTACCAGCTAGTGTGATGATTTGAAGTCTTCAGAGGCTATGTTCAACTGTGGTGCCATTGCAAGGGCAGATTCTTGAATCTGAGTCCTATTCACAACCAAAGCCTTTGCTCTCCTGTCAACAACCCATTCACAGATCAGGTCTTCCAGCTCGGAAAATAATGGTTGCCGACCTGATCCACACTTGCACTTTTTAGCATTTTCCTTGTCCACTTGTTCAATGAGTGGCTCACCATTTTTGGCCAATCGGTTACTCAACATCTTCTCTTTGCAGAAAGCAGTAAGATTTTGGCCCCAAGAGTCTTCCACGATTCCTTTCTTGTACTCCACGGAGTAGCTTTTTCTTTTTGTGCTCATTTTTAGGGGTAAAAAAAAAAAAAAGGAATTGGGGTATCAAGGTGGGGGGAGGGGGATCACTTAAAATGACACAGGGGGGATCAGAGGGGGGAATCAAAATGGCATAGGAGAATCAGAGGAGGGATTACCATTTTAGTAACTCCTTTTGATCCTCCTGTGTCATTTTGATTGCCCCCTCTGATCCTCCTGTGTCATTTTAAGTGATCCCCCTCCCCCCACCCCTGTGCCACTGAACATCTTCACCAGACATCCCCCCTACCCCTTTATCAGACATTTACCCCCTTGGGCTGCCTGGGGACTGTCACTGGGCTTCCTAGGGCCTGGATCTGGGCTGGAGCAGGGTCTGCCACTGACTGAGAACCTTCAGTCATCATGAGGGTGGCCGCGAGCATCAGGTAGTGTCACCAGAGACAGACCAGCACTCACCACCTTCGCCACATCCTGTCCACTCTAATCCTCCTGTTCTTCTACACGCATCTACGAAAGTCTCCTCTTCTCTCCTGCCCAGTGCTCACCGCTCACTCTGACCTCCGCTCTGCCTCCACACAGTGACCTCAGGACTCAGTGTAACGTCACTGGTTGCTAGACGCCAATCGGGGCATCCCTAGCGACCAGTTTTTGGTAAATTAACTTTTATTCTGAGACAGAGCCGGGGGGGTGGGGGGGGCTTATTTTCGGGGGGGTGCCTTATATTTCACTCAGAAGGAAACCTGTGAGTAGGTCTTATTTTCGGAGGATGTTTTATTTTCGGGGAAACACTGTAGGAGGTGTAGATTTAGAGAAAAATGCTTGAAAGCTCAGACCTAGAGTCTGCAGATCTAGGTTAAAATCATCATTTAACTGGATCATGGCCTTGGACAAATTTCCATGTTTCTAAAAATGCAGATTATAATAATACCTGCCTTATCATGAATGTTGAAAGTACTTCTTGCAAAGTCCTCAGAACAAGCCTGGGCGTGTCTTAAGTATTCAGTAAGTGACAACTCTGAATCACAATGCCTATCCATTTCTTCCATGACTTAATACTTGAACTTGATCTCTCTAAATGGTTCATTTATAGTTTTCATTCTCTATAAATGAAAACTAGGAATTGTTAATCTTATCCATGAGTGCATTTCATAGGAGGCTGCTCAAAGAGAAACAATTTAATCAGCCTCCTAGTTTCTCAAAAGAGAAGGGCTTTTGAGTGTAGCTGATAATTATTCTCCTTCCAAGTATGGAACTGGGTCCTAACTTCTTGCTTGCCTGTGCTTCCCTCTGTCCAGCTGCCGGTCAGCGTGGAGCTAAGACGAGCTGAGCAGAGCTCAGTTCTCTGAGCAGCCGACATGCCTTGCCCAGTGTCCTTGGAAGCTCATGTCCATGATTCATTAGAAACCCCCAGCCGTTATACATGCCTTTCACTCTTTTAAATAAAAATCCACACCTGAGGAATGAGGACTTTTTTCCCCATGGATATTTATAGCAAGTGGAAGAGAAGAGAGAAAGGGAGGGAGGGAGGGAGGGAAGGAGGGAGAGAGGGAGAGAGAGAGAGAGGGAGAGAGAGAGAGAGAGAGAAAGAGAGAGAGAGAGAGAGAGAGAGAGAGAGAGAGAGAGAGAGAGAGAGAGAGAGAAAGAGAAAGAAACTTTGACATGAGAGAGACATATTGATTAGTTGCCTCTTGCTTGCACCTTGTCCAGGGCTGGGAATTGAACCTGCAACCAAAGTGTGCGCCCTTGATCAGAATCAAACCCATGACCCTTTGGTCCTTGGGTCCCATACTCTAATCAGTGAGCAAAACAGCCTGGCAGAGCCGTTCACTCCTGATTTGCATACAATTCTATCAAACCTGGCCATCTCATTTTCATGGCCACAGCATACACTAGGAAAGGGTGAAGAGCATCTTCTAGAGGGAGGCAAACTGTTTCCAGTGAGAAATGACAGTGTCCATCCAGCAGCAAGCAAGGAAGGGAAGAAACCATAAAAACAGCCCAGAGCTCAGTGTATCCTAAGAAAAGTGGAAATCCCTGCAGTCATATCCAGCCATAGTAGACCTTGAGGGCACTGACACATTATCCATCACAATCGTTTATGTCATAAACATGTCAATGAATTATCAAGAGCAAAGATTTAAGTAAGAACATGTTGGCATTCAGTGCCCTGGGAAAATGTGTGTCTGTGAAATACATCCTTTCCACCAGCACTGGGTGAGTGTGGCTGGTGCCCCTCACTTCACTTGGGACCTGGTGACTCCCTGTATCACTCCTTCTCCAAGAAGAAAGATGAGATAGGGCACTATAGAAACCTCCCCTTTCCTTCCTTCCTTCCTTCCTTCCTTCCTTCCTTCCTTCCTTCCTTCCTTCCTTCCTTCCTTCCTTCCTTCCTTCCTTCCTGTCTAAATAGGAAGGGCAAGGGCAAGGTGGGGGTGGAGAGGCCCAAATTAGAGCAGCTCTGAGACCTGACGGCAAAGCTGTGAATGTCAAAGGAGCCTGTACTTAGGGCAGCATTTGCAGAGGGTCAAGGAAGAGAGGTTTTCTCTCCCAATGCCAAGTCTGCCAGTGCCCTCCAGTTCTTAAAGGCCACACCCTGGCCCTCTGAGAGCTTTCTTGGAGAAAACAGTAGATTGTGACTCATCCTTCGAAAAATGTCAGGATAGATGGGTGCCTTCTGTGACTCATGTGCAGAGGGGCTGCCCCCAGTCAGCTCCTCCAGGAATTGGTTGCCCTGGAAATGTGCCCGAGCTCTGCCTGGAAGTTTCCCCCACTTGGCCTCTCAGCACAAGTCCATGATTCTGGAGTGTCTCCTGGGGTCCTGAGCTGGGAGTCCTGCTTTCTTTGGGACACAGCAGTGAGGTGGGAGGCAGCAAGCTGGGCAGTCCTCTGTGCTGTGCTATTGGCATGCCAAGAGGTCCTGGGCAAGGCCTTTCTCCATCGTTAATGGGTCATCAGACCTGTGCTCTCCCCCTGGAACAGGCCCACGATGAGGAATAAAGAGCGCTTAGCTTTCTGGCAAGAAGTGTCTAATCAGCCATGGTAAGGCCCAGACACACTTGCTGGACACAGCTCTGGACCCAGCAAACAGAGTTGGTCATTCTTATTGGGAGCCTCACAAGGACTCCAACCTGGGAGGTGCCCAGACAAGAACTTGTTTGACCTAAAAGAAGGGAATTTCTGTCTCAGAGGCTTCCTAAGGGAGCAGCATTGAAGAGGGAAATGGGTATAAAGAAATCCTATATAATAAAAAGGTAATATGCAAACTGACTATCACTTCAACATATAAGATGGCCCCCACATGGTTAAAGATGGCTGCCCCCATGTGGACACAAGATGACCACCACAAGATGGCCAGCAGGGGAGAGCAGTTGGGAGGGACCAGTTCTTCAAGGGAAGAGAGTTGGGAGAAATCAGTCCAGCAGGGCAGGGCAGTTGAGGCTGATTGGGCCTGCAGGGGAGGGCACTTCTGAGTGACCAGGCTGTCAGGGGAGGGCAATTGGGGGTGGCCAGGCCTGCAGGGGGGGGGGATAGTTAGGGGCCACCAGACCTGCAGGGGAGGGCAGTTTGGGGTGACCAGGCAGGTAGGGGAGGGCACTTAGGGGCTATCAGGCCAGTTGGGTAAGGCAGTTAGGGACAATCAGGCCAGCAGGGGAGCACTTAGGCATGAATCAGGCTGACAGGCAGAAGCAGTTAGGGGCAATCAGGCAGGCAGGCAGGCAGGCAGGACAGCAGTTGGGAGCCAGCAGTCCTGGATTGTGAAAAGGATCCCAGATTGGAGAGGATGCAGGCTGGGCTGAGGGACACAGGGCCTCTAGTGTTTTGATAAAATCGGAAGACCTATCTTTATGGAAAAATGTTCTTAACATTAATTTTCCCTGCTGTTTCTAGGAGAGATCTTATTTGTTTATTCACAAGTTATTTAATCAACATTAACCAAGCAAGAGGAAGTAGGTAAAGCAGAGGTCTCACCTCTATGCAAAGGCAAATGTATGGGACAGGCTATTTACTAATACCATGGATGCTGGAGTAGGTATCAGAGCTGGATTTCCCTGGAGATTAATAGTGTATGTTCTTCAGCTTCTGTGAAACACTTTGCAAATATTTGTGTGTGAATGTTGGTCATCTCTATAGGATGGTGGGTGCTGTGCAGGGAATGCGGACAACCAAAACTGCTGCATGAACCAGAAGAGAGACCACACAGTAAGTGGGTCCTTCTCTCCCTGGAAATCTGGGTGCCAATCGCACTTCAAAGGAGCCAGTGGTCTTACTCCACACTCTTGGCAAGGGTGGCTAGAAGAGGAAACAGTTAAGCCTAAACTGAGAGGGTGGTGACTATGCACTTTGCTTTGGGTCCTCTGGCAAGACCTTCTGGTTCCTGCATCCAGGAGCTGCCTGGGGGTTGTGAGCGAGCTTGCTTGGACCAAGGGCTGCATTCGTGCTATGGGGCATTTCAATGGGGATATACTGTACCACACCTCTGTTCCCTTTCCCAGCAGATCACCCCCTCTCCATGTTTATTCAACCCAGAGGAGTTCATGCCCTTGGATCCTACCCAGGAGTCCATCTTCCCACCAGAGTTGCTGGTAGGAGATGCCGCAAGGAAAGGCCCATCGAGGCTCTCTGCCAAAAGCCCCTGGAGACCTGCTTTATTTCATACCCCCTGGGAATGTTGTCTTCTCCTTGTCCTTCAGGTCTCAGCCTGAATTTGCCTTCCTTTCTCTGACACCCAGAGAAAGTCCCTCTTTCATGTGCTCCCACAGGAACCCACATTTCTCTCCTTTCCACACACGTCACTCTGAGGACAGGAAGTGAATCTCTCTGGTGCCGTGTGTATCTGACGTGCTACAGAAATATCTGCTGGCCTCCTGGCTAAATCTAATGCATAAGCTCCCCAAGCAAATAGTCCATTTAATAAACAAACAAACAAACAAACAAACAAACAAACAAACAAGCAAAGCTGTATTCAAAGGATAAACCCAAGGCCTGTAGCTCTGCTTTAAGGACACCTCTCACACCCCCTTTCTTCTCTTGATGAATTAGTTCCTTCGTTCCAACATGTAAGGCGAGGAAAGTGCAGATTTCCCTGGGGCTGTTGACACATGAGGACTTCCTGAGTTCAAGGGCCAGAGAGAAGGGCTGTGCAGCAGGCTGCCAGCATATCCTCCTCTAGATTGTGCAACCTTGAGACCATCAGTGTGATTTTGGGGTTTCCTTCCCCAGCACCACCCCTGCCCCATGTATTGGGACCAGCTCTGCATTGCATTCCCTTTGACCACCCTTCCTTTGCTACCCTGGCTCCACCCACACGTTGTCCACTGCTCCTCCTGGAGACAGTGGGGACAGTCCAGGTTGCCTTGTGGCTAGTGACCTTGGCAGGTCACATGACTTCCTCACGTTTCCCCCTCCCTTGCACAAGAGGCAGCTCACAATGCCTCCTTCACCAAGTCTTCTGATGGCTCAGTGAGCTAATGTATATAAGAGTTGCAAGCTGGTTCACGCATCCATCCATGTAGTTTTTCACCCTTGTCTTTGACAAGTATTTTCATTCTGAAGTCAGTAATAAACAAGTCCACAGAAGAGTTGATCCCACTGTGGCCCCGGAGTGAGGGCCATGGGAACAGCGGTGGGAATGGAATGGGGAGAAGGAGATGGCTCATTGGAAAACGGTATTTTCCAGAGGCTGAAAGACGAACCTCAGAAGCAGTTGTGTTTTGAAGGGGAGCGTGTGACCTGGATCCAGGTCTCCACCCTGAAGGAGCTACTGGACTTCAAGGCGCAGCACCCCGAGGCCAAGCTGGTGGTGGGGAACACGGAGATCGGTAAGGGCCTGGGATGGCCCGGGGCCTGCCAGGGGTCCGGGATACACTGAGGAACCCTGGGCCTTTGAACTTATATAAAACAACTGGCTTTGGAGACCCATTTCCACCCCTTGTTGGCTGTGGGTCCTCAGAAAAATGTCTTCTCCCTTGCTCTCATTTTCCCATTTCATGTGTGGGGTTAATAATGCCTCCTTCAAGAGTTGTCCTGAGTATTAACTGAGATCCTTGTTGACTGTTTTCTACAGACACTTATAAAGTGCCAGCTGTGTGCCAGGGACCCTGGGAGGGACTGGGTGTCAGGATGAACTGGACACAGTTCCTTCCCTTGCATGTCTCCCAGTCAGAAGCAGGAGGGAGCCATGTAGGTAAACTGTCCAGGCTGGTGCCTGATGGATGCCAGGGGTTCTGGACATGTCACTCTCCTCTCCACCCTTTTCTGGGGGTGTTGTGGTAAGGCAAAGAGAGGAGATGTCCAAGGGTGTTCGCTTATGTTGCCCATGACCATGACTACCTGTCCTGGTAGTGCCTCCACCAGGCACTTGAGGCCCACAATATGCCAGCAGGTCAGGGAGACTCGAGCTGTGCAGCTCTCCTGGTGCGTGAAGGGCCTGGAGCAGAGGTGCCCAAAGCCGTGCTCATCTCTATCCATTTCTAAGCCTGGCTTGGCCCATCTCTACTTTGCTGGTTCCCAGGCCCAGAGAGGACAGAAGGAGAAGATGGTGGCAGAGCTGAGGTCTGCCACAGAGGACCTCTGGTTTTCGGGAAACCTGACATTCTTTTAAGCAGCCAAATCCAGCCTGTGGGAGATTCATGGGTCTGGAACTGGAAGGACCGTGGGTTCTGGTTGGTTCTGTGGCCACAGAGAAGAGAGCTTGGCTCGGTTCTGTGCTGATGGAGCACAGAGCTGGCCATGCCCTGTGAGCATGTGAGTGGTACAGAGTCCCCAGCCAGTTTTGTGACACCTGGATGGCAGGGTGGCCCAGGAGATCTGCCTCAGGTGATGCGATCCTCTGGCCCCTATAGCCAGGGTCCCGGTAGCATGAGTTAAGATGGAGAATGACTGAATGGAAGAATCTTCAAGATCATTTGACATCTGACAGATTCCTTGCCATGAGCCATAACCATCCTGAGCCAAGTCGGATTCTTAGAGAAAGGAATTCCCCCAAATTTTATAAGCTTCCAATTAAAAATAATTTTTAAAAATATATATATTTATTGATTTCAGAGAGGAAAGGAGAGGGAGAGAGAAACAGAAACATCAATGATGAGAGAAAATCATCATTCTCCTGTATGCCCCCCACTGAGGACCGAGCCCACAACCCAGGCATGTGTCTTGGCTGGAATCAAATCTGGAATCCTTCAGTCCACAGGCTGACGCTGTATCCACTGAGCCAAACTGGCTAGGGCTAGAAGTAATTTTTTAAGATTACTCCATGGGCTCTACCTCCTCCTTCCTTATACAGACCCTACAGAGTAACCACCTACAGCTGTGGCAGGTGTTGGGGAAGCCTAGTGTACAGAGAAACTTAAGACTTTATTTCTCCATCTGCATTCTTTGTCCTGGGAGCTGGTATTCAGACAGGCCAGACTCTCCACAGCCTGGGCTGCCTTCGGAAATCCCAAAGGGCATGTGAGAGGGAGGACTTGGGACGATGCACAGTCATTTCCTTTTCACCTTTTCCCTCTATTGCCCCAGTCCCCTGCGCACCCTGCCTCCCCCGGATCGAGCCTGGGGGAGGTGCTGTGTAACTGAGTCTGAGGAATGGGGCCAGTTTGTCCATAGAGTTTCCACCTTGATTAGCCGATTTGAAGTTTTTCTTTCAGTCAACTTTCCTTTTTCTCTGCATGTTAAACTTTCGTGTCATTATTAGTTATATTATATCTCATAATAGCTCAAGTACTAAAATCTGCCCATGCCTAGCTGTGTAACTTGGGCAAGAAACTTAGCCTCCCTGTGCCTCCGATTCTTGAGCTATAAACAGAGAAAATCAGAGCATCCTCCAGGGCTGCTGTGAGGTTAAATGAGATAAAATACGTAGTGCTTAGGAGAGTTACTGACATACTTTAATGTCCCGTGTTTTCTAACATTGCTCCTAAACACACACACACACACACACACACACACACACACACACACACCTCTAACTTCAGGCTATCTGTTTCCTTCGAGGCATTGAGATGAAGTTTAAGAACAAGCTGTTTCCTTTGATCATCAGCCCAGCCTGGATCCCTGAGCTGAATTTTGTGGAGCATGGCCTGGAGGGTAAGGGACGTTCATCCGGGCCCCCAGAGGGGCTGGGATGCTGGGATGGGTCCCATTGGGAGACAGGGGAGGGGGGTGTCCTAGAACAACCTCCCATTTGGGTCTGGTTGCCACCTACTTATCCTGAAGCCACCCTGCACTGGGGGGAAGGGGCAACCTTCACCACCTTTCTCCATCATGGTAGGCATCAGTGGGCGAGGGCTGTGAGATCTCCAATAGTATTCTCAATCCTGGCTACACCTTAGAATCACTCACGGGGTCAGGGGCCCGGGGTGGGCAGCTGTGCTTGGGTCCTTTAGAAAAAATATATTCCAGGACTTTGCCCACAGAAATCTGATTTTATTGAGTGGAGAACTGCTAGCTTAGTGAAAGAGCACTCTGGTTGTAGGACAAGAGGCCTGGGGTTGAGTCTGGGATCTTTCAATAGCTCTGTGTTGTTGGGAGAGTCCCTTCACCTCTCTTGGCCAACTTTTCTTCATCGGGTTAAGGATGAGAGTCCTGGTGCAGCCTCACTAGGTTGCTGCGAAGCTTGAGACTCTGTGTCTGAAAGTGTTTTCTGCGCTGGGCAGGGGATGGCTTATCCTGAGCATGTGTTCCCAGGTATCTCCTTTGGAGCCGCTTGCCCTCTGGACTCTGTGGAAAAGACCCTGAAAGATGCTGTTGCCGAGCTTCCTGCCCACAAGACAGAGGTGTTCAGAGGCGTCCTGGAGCAGATGCGCTGGTTTGCCGGAAAGCAGGTCAAGTCTGTGGCGGTGAGTCCCCGCCCAGGGGCCTCGAGGCCCAGGGAACAGGGCCTTCCATCACACCAGGAGCCTCACACTTGAATGGGTAGAACTGCCTGAGTGTTTCTTAAAGATGCAGATTCCTGAGCCCTGCCTCTGAGATGCTGGCCTGGAAGGGCTGGGTGGAGCCTGCAGGTGCTGCTGATGCAGGTGGTCTGTGGGCCACTCCAGGTGACACTCACTTGGACTCAGTCTTCTCCATGAGGTTGGAGAGATGGGGCCTCCTGCTCACCCCCTCCCCCTTTCTGATTGGCCCAGGCTCTCAGAAGGCAGACAAGAGATAAGTTAGAGAAAAATCAGGGAGGGGCACAGCCTTTCTGCCCTGGGGTTAGAACCAGAGGTAGACTCCCTGAGAGGAGGGAGGCCTCCACCTGCTGGCTGTCACAGTCATCCTACCTATGAAACCCTAGACATTCCCACACAGTGCCATTTGAGGCTCATGATTTTTTATGGTGTTGGGAGGAAAGCTATCCCTTCTATTCTATATTTAAAAAAATGGTTTTAAAAATTAAAAAAATAAGGCAAAATAACCCACTCCATTCTCCACACTTTATTCCAAGCCTCGACCACTTCTGGGTGTAGATGAGGAGATATAAACAAGCAATCTCTACTGAGGCCCCAGCTCAGCGGGCATCTACTCCCAGGGAGGACTTGTTTTCTTCCTGCAGCTGCTTTCCCCCTCATTTCCCGTAGTGAACACCCTGGGTCTGGTTCTCCCAGCATTCTTTGCCAAGTTGCCAGGAAGCTCAGGTCCAATTAGAACAAATCTTTCATCCTCAAATCTTCCTCCTCTTTGTCGTTGAACTTTATCTACTATTTCTGTTGTATTATGGCTTCTGTGATAAGCCACCTTAGCCCTTTCAGAAACAGGTTGGGTGACATTAAGCACTTGAGTTTCAATGGGTCCACTCGGGCTAACTGAGGGAGGTAGACTGACTGCTACATTTCAGAGCTGGGGCCCATGGCCAGGCTCATATCTCATGTTTCGCACAATGTTCGATGTTCTGACTGCAGAGCTCTTACTGCACCGGGCTGTGTCTCCCGGGCCTCCCTCCACAGATGACACATGTCATCCTCATGCCCTGCATTTGGGAGCCAGCTTGGTGAGCATGGGTTTCCGGCTGGGTTCTCACGCACACTCTCTGCTTGTCCTAGTCCATTGGAGGGAACATCATGAATGCCAGCCCCATCTCTGACCTCAACCCGGTGTTCATGGCCAGCGGGGCCAAGATGACCATCGTGTCCAGAGGTGAGCTGCCTCGGGCAGAGGGTCCTGGGGGAGAAAAGTCTCACAAGATTGGTTACTCTTGGGGACAGGGCCCAAGGACCTATGACCCCACTGTCCTATAGTTTAGATTCCTGGAAGCTACAAGGGATCACTCATGCTTGGGGCCAGGAGAGCTGGGCCACTTCTTTATTAAGAATTCACTGTCCAGATGCCTTACCTACTGAGATGCTGGAGCCAGAATGCACCAGCTCACCACACTGGATTGCTGGGTGGTCCGTGCGTGTGAAACATGGCCGTTATGAAAAATTAAGCTATATAAGCGTGCAAGTTATATAAGACAGATTATATTAATGACATAGGGAATGAACACTCAAAATTCACCACTTGCTAGTTATTTTACTTCATTTTACTATTGTCTGTGCTGTTGAGGCTCCTTCCATCTATCTATCTTCAGCAGAGATGCTATGGAGTGGTGCTAATATGCATCCTTCCTTGTCAGAGGGGCCCCAGCACCTCCCCTGGGTTGATGACTTGCCAGGAGGGCGCACAGGCTCAGAGTATAGTCATGCTCATGGCTAAGACTCACTACAGGAGGAGGAATCACTAAAATCAGCACAGGGAAAAGCACATGGAGGAAAGCCCAGTGGAAATCTGACACAAGCTGCCAGGGCCTCCCAGCGGATCACACAGGAGGCGCTTGACTCCTCCCGCAGCAAGCTTCCCATGAGAAGTGCAGGTGGCCAGAGAACTCCTTAGGGGCTCAGCACCCAGAGGTCTAACTGGGGGATGGCCACACAGGTCTGCCTGGGACATACCAGAGTCTAAAGGTGTTCTGCATAAACCATGTTGTTTTTACAAACTGCGAACCATTCTTATCAGGGAATGCTAGGAACTTTCTGGAGACCCATGTTCCCAGAGGACAACAATGTCCCACCTTGTAAACAGGCCTTGCAGAGGGCAGCAGGCCTGCTGACTCGACTCTGCCACACTTTTTCTAGCTCCACATCAGTAAAGTCATTCTGGTAGCTTGAAATGAGCTCTGGTGGGAGTATTTATACCATAGACAGTAGCAAACCAAGGCTATACCCCAAGCATCTGATGGTTAACCATTCACCAGCACACCATTGCTGAAGGATTTCAGATGGAGGGCCTTCACCCCAGCTGAGCCATCCATTCCCTTTGACTGTGGGCATCAGAGACCCGGATGCAGAAGCCCACTGGCCGGGTTGTCCTGGGCCTTCTCACATCAGTCCCTCTTCATCTTGCCTCTGTACAGACACCAGGAGAACGGTTCCGATGGACCACACCTTCTTCCCTGCCTACAGAAAGACACTGCTAAGTCCAGAAGAGATACTGCTTTCCATTGAGATCCCCTACAGCAGGAAGGTAAGATGCTGGGCCCTAATCACCCCTGCACCCACCAGGCTCTGGACAAGGAGAGCAGAGTTGGCCTCAGGATCAACCTTAGCATCTCTCAACTGTAACACTGATGCTCTTGTCTCTGAACTTTGCCTTTGGCCAGCCGTATTCCTCTCTGGACAATGAGAAGTTTTAGGGTAGGGAGCATACCTCATGGACAGAAGCTAGATGTGTGATCCTAAGTGAGTCAGTTTATCTTTCTGAGCCCCAGTTTTCCCACCTGTGCAGTGGGCATGATATTACCTACTGGGAAGGTGATTGTGAGGACTGAAAAATAATTCTGTAGGTTCCTGGTGGAGCTGGTAACTAGCAACACAGTTTTAAGGACAAAACCTGCTGGCGAGTATTCCTCCCCAGGTCAGAGGAGACTCGATTTCCTCAGGTGAAGTGTGGGGCTGGTTTGCTAAGGGAAGCAGCTGCCTGTCAGTCAGACCTTCACATGCAACCTTGGGCTTGACAAGGGTTTACTCACTGCCCTTGCTCTGGGTGGATGAAGGTTCCAACTTGTTCAGCATATCAGGGCGCCTCTGGCTGCCTTGCTCTTGTTCCTTGGGACCTGTGGTGGCTTCACCTGGCGTGACTCTGGACTCTCTCAGCAGCACATCATTCCATGATGGGCCTTGTAGAAAGTGAGAGGCTGGGGAACCACCGAAAAGGGAGCATATTAAGGGTTTTCCACAGCTACTGTTTGAGTGTTACAAGGCGTGTTTCATCCTGGCTAATTTTAACCTCTTAAATGAAAATGCTAATTAAATTAGAGCAATTACAACCCTGAGGTGGTTTCTTAATGGTGCTCTAGCTTCTCCTTATAAACCATTTTGATTCCCAGAGTTTTGTATTTCACAGATTGGTAAAAAAAAAAAAAAAAAAAAAAAAAAAAAGTTAAGTTATGCAGTTGGGAAAAGAGGCAAGAACAGGCATAGAACTGCTCAGTGTTTATTTTGCCAGACAAGGGACATAAAATATCTCTCCTTAAAGAAAGGACATGTTAACACCCAGGATTAGGAGGGATTTCTCAAGAAGGAACAATTGAGGTGACACTAACATTTCCTGACTGGCGCAGCCCTGGACCAGCTGGAACCTGTGTCCCATGACCAAGTTCAAGGTCTGGGCTCATGGCCCCAGGGCCTGTCTGACACCAGGAAGTGGAACCAGCTTTAGCATCAGGAGGGGCCTCTATGGCTTCTTCAAACAAAAGCCTGTGGTCATTTCGGACCTCAGCAGTGGTCTCCTGCTTTTTCCAACAGCCCTTCCTGTACACCTCCCCGCTGGGAGGTGGATCCGAGTTTGTGCTCCCATTGTGAGTTCGAACTTCAAGCAGAACCTGACACAGAGAGGGCTGGATAGCCCAGGGTCCTTACCAGGAAAGCATTTCACGTTTTCCTCCTGTCCCCAAAGACAGAGCTGGCTTAGACCCAGGACATGGGTGATCAAAGCACAGAGGCAGCTACTGCCTCATAGCCTGGTTCGTTCTTTCAGCCAAAAGGCCAGATTTCTAAGCACTGCCCGTAGACTGGTGGGAGAGCAGGTTATGGAGCCAGTGAGGAGGCTGCAAGCTGCAGGCTATTTCAAACACTTCTGGGCATTTCTCTGTATCTGCTTGAGAGGCGGTCCAGCCAACAGTGGTTTTGGCACAGCTCCTGAGAGGTCTTGTGCTCTGATATTGGGCACCAGAGTGGGGAAGGTTCTCGGGCCTGAGGGGTCTTGGAGGAGACTTGGTGAAAACACTCTTACTTCTTTCCACTATTGGATTGAGAGCACCCCAATCTTCTTTGTCCCGACTTTGTTTCCTGACTAATAGAGAAAAGGCCTGACTCTCCCAGTTTTGGGGAATGCTATCTGGAACTTCTGAAAATGTGATGGTTAGGCCTCAATCATTGATCCCTGTCACCAGCTCCTTGCTGATGTGCCATGGTATTTTCTCCTCACCTCACCTCACTGTATATCCCCGTGTTTCAGGCTCACCATTTGCAGTCCTTGCAAGACAGGATGCCTTCCTGTTCTCTTTCAGGGCGAGTTTTTCTCAGCATTTAAGCAGGCCTCCCGGAGAGACGATGACAAAGCCAAGGTGACCTGTGGCATGAGAGTCCTATTCCAGCCAGGAACCACACAGGTGAAGGAGCTGGCCCTTTGCTATGGCGGAATGGCTGACAGAACCATCTCAGCCTTAAAGACTACTCAGAAGCAGCTGTCGAAGTAAGAGCTTACAGTAAAACAGCCCTGCTACTGCCCTATGCTGCTGCTGCTCCTCCTGTGCCTGTAGCACCATTACTATTGCTGCTACTACTGCTATTCGCATGGTACCACTGCTGTGATTACTGCTATTATTAGTAGCATAATGACCAATAGTATTGCTGCCACTATACTATTACCATTGCTGCTCCTACTGCTACCATTGTTACTGCTATTACTAAAACTACACAGCTACAACTATTATTACTACTAGAGGCCCAGCACACAAAATTTGTGCATAGAGGAAGGATCCCCTCAGCCCAGCCTGCATTCTTTTCAATCTGGGACCCCTTGGGGGATGTCCGACTGCCAACTGTTGATTTTGGAATTAGGCCAAAATTGACAGTCAGACATCCCTCTCACAATCCTAGACCGCTGGCTCCTAATCTCCAACCTGCCTGACTGCATGGTGGCTTCTAACTGCTCCCCCCCCCTGCTGTTTTCCTCCCCCCATTCCAGCCCGGTTGCCCCCAACTGTCCCTCCTACTGGCTTGGTCATTCCCAACTGCCCACCCCTGAAGGCCTGGTCACCCTTCACCCCCCCCCCCCACTCCCACCAGCCCGGTTGCCCCTCACAGTGTGCTGTTCAGTTGCTTGGTCATCCCTCACTATCCTTTCTCTGACCTGGTCATAGGCAGCCATCTTATGAGGGAGTGAGGGTTAATTTGCACATTACTTCTTTATTATATAGGACTGTTGCTTCTAGTGCTGTTACTCCTAGTAGTGGTATCACTGCTGTTGTGGTTACTATTTCTTTTACTACTACTATTACTACTAGTGCTTTTGCTATTACTGTTACTACTACTGCTTCTTTTACAACTTCTATATTACTTCTGTTTCTACTACTACTATTACTATTGCTTCCACCAGTGCTACTACTAGCACTGCATCTGCTACTGCTAGTATTACTACTACCAGTATTGTTGCTGCCACTAATGCTGGTATTGCTACTAATGCTATTACTAGTGCTATACTATTACTATGGCTACTACTATCACTATAGGAACTATATGGGGGCAACTGAACCAAGCACTTCACTGGCACTATCCTATGTAATCCTTTTCATACCTATATGCATAGGTAAATCTTAATGTTGGAGTTTGGTTTCAATTCTTGGCTTCAACACTTACTAGATGGGTATAGGATTAAGTCAACCACACCTTAGTTTTCTCACTAAGTATAAAAATGAGTATAAAAATTTCCCTACTATATATTTTAATTTTAATTTTAAATGATGTTTCATAAAAAACACCTAGGACAGTGTAAGAACTCAATAGACTTAACTATTGTTTTTGCTGTCTTTTAAAATTGGATCTGTTTTTAAAGAGGAGAGAGCTGAAGGTCTAGGAAGTAAGTAACTTGCCTAAGTCTCTGAGCTGGATTTCAAACTGAGATTGACATGATTCTGTGCTCACCGCTTGCACAATGATTCTGAGAGCGGGATGGGACTGCTCTCTCACACCTGCTCTCTGGCAGTTTCTGGAACGAGAAGCTGCTGCACGAGGTGTGTGCAGGCCTGGTGGAGGAGCTGTATTTGCCCCCTGATGCCCCAGGTGGCATGGTGGACTTCCGGCGCACACTCACCCTCAGCTTCTTCTTCAAGTTCTACCTGACGGTGCTTCATAAGCTGGGCAAAGAAGACCCGGAAGATGTGAGTGTGGGCCTGGGTAAAGCATGGACTCTCTGTAGCACTTTTGTTTGGGAATTGGGGTAGTTGGTGTAGGTGAGACAGTGCTGTGGACCAGGTGGTGAACTTGCTTCTTTCCTGTGGACATGAAAGGGCAGAGGAGCAAGGACCGGGGACATAGCCCAGGGAGCCACATGGAGATGGGATCCAACTGGGTGGCTGAGAGGCAGAGCCCTGGGCTTGGAGTCAGGGGCATGGGTTCTTGTTCCATCTGTGTCATTATCTCATGTGGGAACCTACATAGCTCACAACTTCAGGTTTCAGTTATAAAATATGCAAAAGGGGGGCAAGTAGACCAGATGATCCTTCAGCCATACAGCTGATACAACCATGGTTTTGTAGTTGGAATGGGAGTGCAGAGAATGATGAGAATGTGGAGCGTGGAAGGAGAATTCAAAGTGGGGCTTCTCCAGCCACTGCAAGGATGTACATTCAGGAAAGGGTGCTGGCTGATGTGATGGACCCAGCTCCCCAGATGGGTTCACCAACAAGCACTTACTTTGCACCTTTTAGACAGTAAGATTCCACTGGGCACCAGGGGGCAACCGAGCATGGAGAGAGCATGATCAGTGAAGGCCAGTCTAGAGTGATAACTGCTGAGATGGAGCCTGAGGACTAAAGGAGGGGGAGGCTTCACAGGTGTGGGGATAGCAGAGCAAAGTTCCTCTTTTGAAAATCATCATAAGGCAATGTTTTCAGATTATATAAGTAATAAAGACTTATTGTAGAAAAGTTTAAAAATACAGAATTGTATAAAAAAAATCACTCTCAGATCCCAGAGAAAAACCCCTGCTAATATTTTTGTTTCTTCCTCTGAACTTTCCCCCACATTTATCTGTCCATCTGTCTCATTCTATTTGTCTACTTCATCTCTCTCGCTCTTGCTATCTATCTATATCTCTCTCTGTCCTTCCTTCTATCCATCAATACACACACACACACACACACACACACACACACACACACATATATATATATATATATATATATATATATATATATATATATATATATTCATCTTAAGATTTTTTTTTATCTGGATATATCATTTCCTATATAAATTTGAGATCATGCTGCATGTAGTTTTATTTTCCACTTGAGTCCTTTGGGATTATATGGTGAATATTTACCATATCGTTAAATATTTCCCACAAAATTGAGGGGGAAAAGAAAGACTTTTCCAGGAAGGCTCGGAGGAGGATAGCCAACAGAGAGCAGCATGCATAAATGCAGAGAGGACAGAAGCTGTTAAGTGTGTGGGCGGAAGTACGCGCCACTCATTACACAGGGGGCATGGTGGGGGCAGAGAGGCAGAGGCTGTGAGTTAATACTGAGCTCCCAGAGGCCACGGTCAGATGTTGAGATCCAGCCAGTGTGAGGAGTGTCCAATGAGGAGATGAGGGAAACAGTTGTTACCTTTACCAGTTGAGGGACAACCAAGGTTGGGGTAAATGATGGAAATAGTCAAGGTCACCTCTGTTATCTTGCCTCCACAGAAATGTGGCCAACTGGACCCCACTTTTGCCAGTGCCACCTTCCTCTTTCAGAAAGACCCTCCAGCTGACGTCCAGATCTTCCAGGTGAGTGGAGACAGTGTGTGGCTAACATCAGGGCCTTGCAGAGTTCATCAGATGATGCTGACTATCGGCAAATGACTTACTTGAATTGCACGTAGGTGCTGAAAGCTCCGTACTGTTGTGCATAAGTATCCAGGGAAGAAAATGGGAAGTATGTTAATGTCAGTGAATCTATTTCCCCCCTTACTCACCTAAATTTCTCTCCTGGGATTACTTTCTTTGTTTATTTATTTTATTTTTTAAAATGAATTTCTCTATTGATTAAGGTATCACAATCCTCAACCCCCATTCCAACCCCACCCCCCACTCATGCCCCCACCCTCCTATTGTCCTTACCACTGGTTAGGATCATATGTGTGCACATAAGTCCTTTGGTTGATCTCTCCCTTTTATCCCCACCCTGCCTTTGAGGTCCAACAGTCTGACACATGGCACCTTATCTCTGGGTCTGTTCTTGTTCATCAGTCTATTTTGTTCACCATTTCCCCTAGATGAGTGAGATCATATCCTATTGAACATATAAGAATAAAAAGTGAGACAAGCAATAATCATTATGCTGAAAGGCATATGAATTAGTCTGTAGTGAGCTTCTTTCTGGTCCTGGGATTACTTTAATCTTCACCTGCTCCTTAAAGGAAAATCTCCTCCCATTTTATCTTTTCTGGCCCCTCTGTGGGACTAATATGCAGAGTCAGGAGTTCTCTGGATCATATAAGCAAACAAAACAGAACAACAACAAAACCAACATTCTATCAATAGAAGTTTTTTGAGAGGTACTGGCGAAAGGACCAATTTTTCTAGAAACATTTTGGATACTGTGGGCCATATAGTCTGTGTTGTAACTCCTAAACTCTGTCATTCTAGCACAGCCAGAGGCAATATACAGATGAATGTGTAGTGTTCCAATAACACTTTAATTATAAAAACAGGCAGTGGGTCAGATTTGGCCCACAGGCCACAGTTCATCGGCCCACACACTAGAATGCAGTGGCTCAGTGCGTGGACTCTGGGGCCCAGCGCCCTAGACTGGAATCCAACTCTGGCATTTCATCACCATGGAAGCTTGGACAGGATCCTCATTTCCTTTGTGTCTTTGGGCAAGCCAGTTACTCCCACAATCTGATAATGATGGTACCTCTTTCATGGGATAGTTCTGAGGATTCAATGCATGCATAAAAGTAAATAGCTTAGGTAGTTCCTAGCATATAGTAAACATTCAATAACTATTGGCCATTACCAGTTTTACTTAAAACATGAAACAGAATTTTATTATGAAATGAACTCATGTTAGAACACTTTGAAAAATACTGAAAAAACTAAAGAAGAAAATATAAATTACCCCAAATCATACCTCTAAGAGATAAATCTTATTTGTATACTTACCTTTTTATGTATATGCTATATTGATAACACATGCTCCTTTTTACTATGAAATTCAAATCATTGTTACATATACACATACACAATGCTTTATGCCCTGTTACACTTAACACATACTTCCTTCCCTCTAATGAAAATTTTTCAAAAGTATGTTTTCACATTTGCATACTATTCATTGTACCCAATCTCTAGTGAATGGACACTTAGGTTCCCCTCTTGTTTTTTCCCCCAGTCCTATGTGGGGTGATCCTGTGACCACCTTTCTGTTTCCTTCACCTGCTCCCCTCCTGCCCCTCCGTTCTCACTCCTTAGGGTTGCTTTGCCACCTGGACTGAGACTCCCCATGGTTTCCCTGGGCCTGTGGAAGAACAGTTCCCCCCCCCCCCGCCCCCCCCACCCCCCAGCTCAGCCTGACTGGTGGCCATGCCATTTCAGGAAGTGCCCAAGGATCAGTCTCAGGAGGACGTGGTGGGCCGGCCTCTGCCCCACCTGGCCTCGGCCATGCAGGCCTCTGGGGAGGCCGTGTACTGTGACGACATCCCTCGCTATGAGAATGAGCTGACCCTCCGGCTCGTCACCAGCACCCAGGCACACGCCAAGATCAAGTGAGTGTAGGAAATACACTAGGAGAGGGGGGCGCTGGGAGCAGCACTGGAGAGGTTCCCTTGTCAGTCCCGAGGGGAAAATGGGGATCATCTTAAAACTACAGCCTGGAGAGGAGCCAGAGAGGTTAGGGGATTGGGGATGCCAGGAGGGTGAAGGGTGGACTTGCAGAGATAAGCAGGGGCCAGACCAGCAAAGCCTTGGAGTTGCTGGGCAGAGAGATTACATTTGAGCCAAATAGCAATGACGAGCTACTGAAAGACCCTTAACAGGATCAGGTTAGATCTGTACTTTGGGAATGGGCTAATCTTCCATGTAAAATTAGAGAAGAATGTGAGTTCGCACGAACACAGCCTTAGAGTGAGGAACCTGGGATTGGATTCCTGCTCTGGTGCTCAACAACCATGACGTTGGCCTTTGTGCCTAAGCTCTAAGTTCCGCCATACATACTAGTATGCAATAGGATGCTTTTGTGAGGGTTAATGATAGTGTCCACAAAGGGCCTAGCAGAAAATAGTCACTTGTAGCTGCCTGTGGAACTTTGACAGCCTGAACGGCAAGAATGCCACCTCTATGTTAATAATAATAAATTAATAATAATAGTAATGATTATAACAAACCCCTTAACATTTATATGGAACTTAATTACCATATTTTGGTGCAAAGCATTTTATATATATTATTCCTCACAATAATTCTATAGGCAGGTCCTATTATTCTCTCCATGTTCCAGATGAGGAAATCGAGGCACAGGCAGGGTAACTGGCTTTCCCAGGGCTCAAGGTTGCTAAGTGGCAGAGGCAGAGTTTAAAGCCAGGCAACATTAGCAACTGGGCTGTGCTGCCTCTAGGTGTTCAGGCTGGAGCCGGGAATTTCATTTCCCGCTGAGCCCTAGGGACACATCCCGCTGAGCAGACCAGTGACAAGTGACCCTCCTTGGGTCTTACCATGGCATGGATGTGGGATCGGGTCTCCTTGTCATTGGTCTTTCCTCTGCTGGCACTCCTAGCCTAGGGAAAGATCGCAGAAATGGGAAACTCTTCCAGGTCCCTGAAAAAAGTTTAAGATGATATGGTTGCCAGCTGTGAGGTAAATTCATTTGCCTTTGCACTTGTCTTGAGTCCATATTGAGAATACCATGACATGCACTGTCTCCACTCAAAACAGCTTTGCTCTGTTCCAGGCATGTCTGAATGGGTGTGGGAAGGTGAGGTGGGGGGCTCTGAGGTAATGCAGTGATGGGGCTCTCCCTGCTGCCGGCACCTGGAAGGGAGTGCAGTGGAGCATAAGTGGACCTGACATTGGCGCTCTTCACAACTCAACTTCAGTCCTATTCTCGCTACACTGCTCACTGGCTGGGTGGCTTTGGACAAGCTCTTTAATTGTCCTGAGCCTGAGTTTCCCCAGATGTAAAGTGGGGAAAATGACAGTGACTTTCTGAGGCTCTGGAGAGGATTACCTATTTGAAAACTGGTTGGTACAGAGCAATTCCCATACCTTTCTCTATGGTGCCTCTGCTCTATGTCCCCATGGGGTCATGGGCCAGAGTGAGCGGGACACAGTTCAGATTGTTATAACTGATGGACTCTCCATGCTTTCTCCCTTGGAGGCCTGAATTGTCTAATTATAACCGGGGTGCCCTACCATTCTGGGATAGCCCTGTGAATGTGGGGAGAGAAATTTGTCTGTGTTACGATGCTCAGGTCCATTAGATGAGTACAGCAAGGGCCCTAACATGCTCATTCTGGATGGATATTAGCTGTGAGGTGGGTTTTAGTCAGCATTTAGATTGCTGTTCACTATGATTGGGTTCCCTTGTACTTGGACATTGGAACAGGGCATAGTAATAAGTCCATCAAAATGAGGACAGTTGTATGGCAGGTCTCCCACTTTGGTTTTCCTGCTGGCCCCTCATGCTGTTCACTCTTGCAGGTCCATATATATTTCAGAAGCTCAGAAGGTGCCGGGGTTTGTTTGTTTTGTCTCTGCTGATGATATTCCTGGGAGTAACATAACTGGAACGGGTAATGATGAAACAGTGTTTGCGAAGGATGAGGTATGGCTTGCATTTTTAAAATATGAAGTTAGTGAAATGAGTATTTAAGTTTTAACTTTTGCACATTCCTCCAAAACCCTCAAATTGAAAAGACTAGACATTTGCACATGTTGGCATCATCCCAAGGGCCAATATTCAGGACAATCAGTAAAGGAATAGAATATGTTAGGTAGCACTTTTTATTTCCACTTAATGTTTATTTGCTTATTTAATTGATGGCTGCTGTTTGTACATAGTAGAATGACTCCCTGCCAACGTGGTATTAAAAAAGGCTGGTGATTGTATTTGGACTAGCAATCAGGTTCTTAAGGTATTTGAGTTCCTTTACTAAAAGAAAATAAAAATACATTAAATAAACTAACCAGATAATAATCATAATACCACCATTATGAGATACTGATAATTCACTTATATGAAAGTTCATATATTGATTCCAACTATATATGGAGTCCTGTCAGGAAAACAAGTTTCCAAACATTCAAAACAGCAGCTACAAAATCCATATACTTATAGAGTAGTTCTAAGTCATTTTATAATTCCAAATGTTGCAAATTAGAAGTGGATCGGTCTTGCTGAAGGGCACATTCGCCTTTTTATTGCTGTAAAAGTGAAGAAGAAAAGAAAAATTGTAGACCCACAGCATAAGGACTCCAGAGGGAGAGCTTTTGAAAAACCAATTGCTTTACAAACTCCAAATACCCCAGGATCATGGATAGCATTATGGTTAGTGAGAGTCATTCAGGTTCAACAACCATTGCACTAACCAGTTAAGTCAATGACTTAACAGGGTCCTCAAGAAATAATGACCAGAGACAGGCATACTAAGGATTGGTTCCTATTGTCAGAAACCTCATTTTCCAAAGAGATGAGTTGGGCAAATTTTTTGTTTGCTGTTTTATTTTGGGGGGCATGTTAAAAGAAAATTCTCTCTGAAGGAGATTCATTAATCTTTTATAGGAACTGACCTATTAATTAAAAATAATAATTATTCTATAAATATAACTAAAAGCTTGTTTATGAATAATCAAATCTAAGACCTAGCATTTGGAAATTACTGCTTCTGGGCATAAGACATGATGGCTGCATTTGAGGAGCTGTTGGTATAAATTTGGCAAACAGAAGATGAAGAGAGTGGGTGGTGGAAGGAAAATTAAACTGGGAGTCAGGGCCTAAGATTTAATCATGGGCTGGTAACAAGCCAATTGTGATCTTGCTGTCTGGGTCTCCATGTCTTTGTAAGAAGAACAAGGGAGCTGTGGTAGATCCGAGTTGACAGATACAGGTCATGCTGCCCATATCTCCCATTCTGCTGCTCAAGGCAGACATCACTAATCAATCACCACATTCTATCCTGGGCAGCTTCTCAACAGGCTGTGAGTGCTAAAGCATCAGAATTGGCCCTTGAGATGAAATACATTTGCCATTCTAATACCAGTCACCTCCAAGTTCCATTCTACTCCCACAGATTCTAAACACTTATGAAGGAGCACACAACCCAAGTCATAGAATAAGGACATGAAAAGGCCGCAGGGCATTCCTAACATGTTGCATTAATAGGAAATTGTGGGGACAGGGAACTTGCTTTTTGCCCTTTTGAACAATTCAAAATAATTGGCTTTTTGAGGAGTTTTGTGGTGTTTTTCAGTAGTCAGGCTCTACCCCTAGGTGACTTGCGTTGGGCACATCATTGGTGCTGTGGTCAGCGACACCGCAGAGCACGCACAGAGAGCAGCTCAAGGAGTGAAAATCACCTATGAAGAACTTTCAGCCATTATCTCCATTGAGGTAATGAGAAGGGGCTGCCTGTGAGAGGGCTGAACTCCCTGTCTCTGGAAGCACACTGTTTAGGATCTTCTATTGGAGATTGGAGGAGCTGGTGGGATTTGGCTGGATGGGTTTTTAAATCTCTTCCGGCCCTGGGATTGAGTGGTCCTGTGAAAACTTCCCCATTGTCATCCTACACTCAGTCATTGAGTCCCTCCTACCCAATTTCAGCTCCATTTGGGTCCTTGAGGGATTCTTTGCTTTTCCTCAAGATCTAAGGTAGTCCACCTCTGTCAGAGGAAAGGGAGGAATATGACTTTCTGGGCTACTCAATTTTTTTTAAATTCTTTATTGGTTCAAGTATTACATATGTGTCCTCATACCCCCAATACACCCCCCCCACTCATGCCCTCACCCCCCTGTTGTCTGTGTCCATTGGTTAGGCTTATATGCATGCATACAAGTCCTTTGGTTGACCTCTCCCCCTTACCCCCACCCTCCCCTACCTTCCCTCTGAGGTTTGACTATCTGCCTCTGGATCTGTTTTTGTTCATTAGTTATGTTGTTCATTATAATCCATAAATGAGTGAGATCATGTGATATTTATCTTTCTCTGATGTGAGCTTATTTTAAATCCGTATGAGAAGTTTGAAGAGATGCCCATGTGAGGGGCAACCATTCTGGGAGCTTCTCTTCCACACTCAGAAACCACCTTCCTCCCTCTGAAAGTCAAGTTGCTGAAGCTTCTTTTTGATCCTCAGGATGCGATAAAAAACAACTCCTTTTGGGGACAGGAGCTGAAGATCGAGAAAGGAAACCTCAAGAAGGGGTTTTCAAAAGCAGACAACGTTGTTTCAGGTAGAGCTGCACATGCAGCAGTGGGGTTGGGCCGGCCCTGGCTTGTGAATGAAATTCAAGAGCTGTACCTTGAGTCCTGGGGCAAGGAAGTGATTTCCTATCATTTTCAAACAGAAGAGTTCCTCTGGTGTTTGTAAGGAAATAGTAGACAGTTGGCTGGGAAAGACCTTTAGTCATCTCCACTCTTCTGACTGTGGGCTGGAGACACCTGAATGGAGATCAGTGTGGTGGATTTGGAAGACTGTCTGGGGAAGATAACAGCCTCAGATGCCTGGTTTGGGTTTGCCTTGGGTTTGCCAGGGCCTTTAGCCACGTGGACTCTTGGCCCTCCCCTTTTCCCTGCAAAGGCCTTTCTTACCCATCTTCAACTCTCAAGTCCCCTGCCCCCCTCCTTCTCCTCCACCATCCACACTGTGAAATCAGGTGCATACCTCCAACCCTAGGGCAATGCTGCTGAACAGACAGGCCCCTTTTGGAATTTTCTATGTTTCTATTGTGCATCGCTAAGCCACTGGTAAGTTAGCTCACTATCTGGCCTGATAACCATTCTGGAAGGTATTTTTAGCTTTTCAATTACCTCTTTGATTCTTTCTTTATCTCTTCCAACATTTTACAGTAATAGTTTGAATCTCTTCGATTTCCACTGGCTGCAGCATGAAGAGAGCTTCATGCCTGATGCATTTCAGTGTCATTCTGGTTTCTTTGTTGAGGTGGGGGTTCAGCTCCCAGATTGCTGAGACTGAGACCCCTTCCACACCAGTTGGGGAACCTAGAGGTTACCTTTGAGCACTTGGTTCTTGCCTTGGGCACTTGGCAAGTACACACTCTTCTTAAGCAAATGTCCCCTCTGCAGCAGCAGGCTCACTGTGGGGTCTTGTGCTTTCCCAGGTGAACTGTACATTGGTGGCCAAGAGCACTTCTACATGGAGACTCACTGCACCATCGCTGTCCCAAAGGGCGAGGCAGGGGAGATGGAGCTCTTTGTGTCCACACAGAACACCAAGGAGACCCAGGTAGGTGTCCTGTGGGTCATCTCAGGGGCCTGGCAAGGACACCAGGGGGCTCCTGGCATTGTGGGAAATGGGAAGAGGGAGACTTGGGTTAGTTCAGAAAGGAATTAGAGGGTAGTGGTCCTGGACTAGACCCTGTCACCAACAAGCTGGTTTCACTGAGCTTGTTACAAAACTATTCTCTTCTATAAGAGGGTTGGATTAGATGGGTCTTAATAGTTGGATAGAGCCTAGTGTTAGCTATTGTGATTCCAGTGCTATATGGCTTTGGTCACATCATATCTCTCCTAAGCTTCCTCGCCTATAGAATGAAGGTGTTGGGTAAGTGATAGATACAGGAACCACTAAATTATCTGCAGCAGCTTGAATAACCCTCATTACTCTACTGCCTATTATGTGAAAGCAGATGCCAGTGTGTTTGGCAGCTGTTTCTACCCTCTTGATCCACCAGTTCCTGGCTCAGTGGAATGAGTTTTGCTTTGAAAATAGATGTGACTAGCTGCTTGCCCCTTTGAGTAAATGCAAGTGTCTGAATTCAGTCTTCAGTGACTCATTAGTGTTGGACCCCAGCACCACTATCCAAGGGTCAGCACTGGGAGGAAGGTGGACTCTGGGATCTAGGAATTTCAGGTTCACAGCAGTAATTAGTCCTGTCCTTACCAGGCAGGCTCTGGGTCAAGACTGAAGTCAGTCCAGATGATGTGTTCAGAGCAAGTGTGTTTTCTTTTGCCCACAGAGCTGTGTTGCAAAGATGTTGGGGGTTCCAGACAACCGGATTCTGGTCCGAGTGAAGAGAATGGGAGGAGGCTTTGGAGGGAAGGAGACCCGGAGTACTCTGGTGTCCACGGCAGTGGCCATGGCTGCATACAAGTGAGTCCTCCCCATGGGCTCTGGGAAGAAGAAGGCTGCCTCTGCCATGAAGGCTTCCTGCATTCCCCTCTGTGGGAAGTAGATTCTCCTTACTTTGCTGTTTTTAGAACTTTGGGGCATAGATGAGAAGATAACATCAAGTGATTCTTTTTGTTCTGGTGCCTGTGTCCTGATCTCTCCACCTGGCTGTGAGGGTGTGAGAGCCCTGAGGACAAGGACACAGCCCACCTTGTCAAGTGTCTATATAGCAAAGCAGGCTGACCCAAGTGTGCTTAGTGTGCCACGTGGAAAAAGCATTCTTTCCTGCTGTTTTCACCCCAGAAACTCACAGGGCTGGCCTGTTGCAGGGACCCCAGTTTTCTTACCCTCCGGTATCTCCTTCAGGACTGGCTGCCCTGTACGCTGCATGCTGGATCGCGATGAGGACATGCTGATCACAGGAGGCAGACATCCCTTCCTGGCCAGATACAAGGTCCAGATGCTGGGGGCTGTTGCAGGGTGGGCAGTGCCGTCTCCTTAGGATGGACTCTCTCTTTCCTTAGGACTATCTGTAAAAGTTCCAAGGAGAAATAGCTGCAGGAGACATTCATATTGGCCAACATTAAGGAGTGATGCTGTGGATGATGGCAGGCCTCCCGTATCACAGGGTGGTGGTGGTCACAGCTTTTGAGAATTCAGTCTTTGTCCACTCAGGTTCAGAAACATGACTGGTCAGCAGGCCTGGGGAAGTCCTTCCTGCAGGATGGCCTAGTGTTAATGTGCTCACAGCTGGTTATGGAAACCAGAATGACTATTATTTCACAGAGAAACAAAACTTCCAGGGCCTGGACATGCACAGGTTGTTAGAGGCACCCGTTGTTAGGATGGGCACCTGCTCTGCCTGTAAGACAGGCCTTTTCTGGGCTCCCATGGGTGACCACTTCTTGTTCTCACCCTGCATCCTTTCCCTTTGCACATCAGTGCCAACTTTCGGGTTCCAGTATAGCTCTAGCTCTGTGAACCTGGGCCTCATCTCTCTCCATGAGCTGGCTTTGAACACATGCACTTTGAACTCTTCTCATTGTTTCATGATTGAGCTTCCCCAAAGGGATTATGTTTCTCTTAATTTCTGTGGGCTTAAAGAAAGTCACTTGGTCTTTGGGGGTCCCAGTTTCTTCACTTATCAAATGACCCTTAAGAGTTTGTTTCGATGATTGCGTTAAGTGAGGGGGGTCAGAGCATGCTGAAGCTCTTGTAAATGCAGGTTTTATTGTTTGCTGGCCAAAAGCTCTGAGGAGAGACTCCAATCACTTTTCCAGCCCTCCCTGCCTGCCCTGCCATTACCCACACTGTATTTTCTATCCTCCAGGTAGCAAAAGTGGGAGGGAACAGGGAGAGATAGACAGGGGTAGGACCAGAAGCCAGGTGCAGGTAGAAAGGAGAGAAGGTGGGGAGAAGGTGTTCCAGGGTTGAGCCCTGGGTCTGTCCCTGGGAAGATACAAGTTTCTTCTGGTTTTGATGATGTCTTATGTTCCCCCTCTTTCATGGTATGGTGTCTTGCTCTTTCTGTTTCCTCCAGGAAGCGTGGGTGGGAGGGGGGAGGTAGAGATAGAAGGAGCAAGGGGACTGTTGGGAAACCACTCTCTTTCTCATCAGGTTGGCTTCATGAAGACAGGGAAGATTGTGGCCCTGGAGGTGGAGTACTACAGCAATGCCGGGAACTCCGAGGATATCTCTGAGACTGTAAGTAGGGCCTCTTCCTTCACTTTGGGGTGACTAAAAGAGGTTAAGGGCATGCCCCTCCCCCCCCCCCCCCCCCCCCACACACACACACACACCAGCCTATTCATACAGCCAGGCACACACCTCCTCCATTTTTTAAAATCTTCCCAACTGGTCCTTGCCTTCAGATTCTCCATCCTTGGTTAATTTCTAAAGCACAGAGATGATCATCTTTCTTCTCTGACTGGAAACTAATCCTTCTTGTGCAAGATATTCTAACAAGCAAGCAAAGTTAGTTACAAAACTTCATATATAATATGGTGGCATTGTCTGTGTGTGCAAGTATGTCTAGTGATATGCATGGAAAAGTCTGAAGGAAGACACAGCAAACAGTGATTGGATAGGTTAAGGTGTGGGTAGGAGGTGCATTGTCATTTTCTACACTGCACATCTCTGTGATATTTGAATTTTAAATAAGGAGTTGTTACTTTTTAAAAAAAACATTTATTTAAAAATAGCTTACATACCACAAAGTTCACCGATTTGAATGATATAATTTCATGGTTTTAAAGTCATGCACCATTATCACCATCCAGGTGTTGAATATTTCTATCACCTTCCAATGACCTCTTCTGCTCATCTGAGGTTATTCTTGTTTCAATGCTCAGGTCCAGATGTCCACTAATCCACTTTCAGTCTTTGTAGGTTTTCCTTTTCAAATAACTGGAATAATGCACCATATAGTCCTTTGTTTCTGGCTTTTCTCTCAAAATAATGTTTTTTAATTCATCCATGTTACAGCATGCATCATCCCTCCATTCATTTTTATTAACGAACAATATTTCTTGATATAGACTATATTTGGTTTTCTGTTTACTACTTGATGGACATTTGGGTTATTTCCAGTTTTTTAAAAATATATATTTTATTGATTTTTTTACAGAGAGGAAGGAAGAGGGTAGAGAGTTAGAAACACCGATGAGAGAGAAACATTGATCAGCTGTCTCCTGCCCACCCCCTACTGGGGATGTGCCCGCAACTAAGGTACATGCGCTTGACCTGAAACAAACTCAGGACCTTTCAGTCCTTAGGCTGACGCTCTATCCACTGAGCCAAAGTGGTTTTGGCTATTATTTCCAGTTTTTAGATTTTGTGGCTAATGCTCCTTTGAACATTCTCTTATGAGTCTTGTACAGACATATTTTTGTCAACCTTGAAAATTAAGTTATCTTGGTGGTACTCCTTTAAAAAATTTTCTTTTAATTTAAAAACCTTAATTTTATAACCATACTAGTTACATGTGCATAGATTCTTGTTGTAAAGAAAAAGTCAGCCCTAGCTGGTTTGGTTCAATGGATAGAGAATTGGCCTGCAGACTGAAGGGTCCTGGTTTTGATTCAGTTCAAGGGCACATGCCTGGGTTGCAGGCTCGATCACCATTAGAGGGTGTGCAATAGGCAGTCAATCAATGATTCTCAGCATAGATGTTTCTATCTCTCTCACCCTTCCTCTCTGAAATCAATAAAAATATATTTTTAAAAAGAGAAAAAGTCAAACATTTCAGGGAAAGCAGAAGTTTCTCGTTTTCCACCTCCCCACCCCCTCCCTGTTAGGGGCTCTCTAATCCACTCAATTAGGAAACTTCACACTTCAGCTCTGCTGTAAAAATTGTTCAAAAAGGAAACATTTTTAGTGTTCTTACAATTCATAACACTAGCTTCTTGGTGTTGTAGAAAAATCAGGTTGAAAAAGATGTAGTACGCCGAAACCAGTTTGGCTCAGTGGATAGAGCGTCGGCCTGAAGACTGAAAGGCCCCAGGTTCGATTATGGTCAAGGGCATGTACATTGGTTGCGGGCACATCCCCAGTAGGGGGTGTGCAGGAGGCAGCTGGTCAATGTTTCTCTCTCATGGATGTTTCTGACTCTCTATCTCTCTCTCTTCCTCTCAGTAAAAAATAAATTATATATATGATGTAGTACTTGTCCCCAAAGATTTTCCAAGCTTTTTTATTCAACCCAGCAAATATTTATCAAGTGCCTGGGGTAGCAACATGAAAAAGCATATAGCGTTGTTTCTGCCCTCAGGAAATTCCTGGCATGAGAGAAAGACAGATAATGATGGACAAGAGGAAATAAAAGTAGAAGTGGAAAGGAAAAGCAAAGAGGGAACTGAGACATACAAATATTGTTTAGGATGGCTAGGGCTGACATAATTAGATACAACAAGTAACCTGTAGAAAAGAGAAACTATGCATGAGGAAGTAAGCTAAAACCCAAATGAAACAGCCTGGCCGGTGTGGTTCAGTGGTTGAGCATCTACATATGAACCAGGAGGTCATTGTTTGATTCCTAGTCACTGAGCATGCCTGGGTTGCAGGCTTGATCCCCAGTATGGGTGTGCAGGCGGCAGCCAATCAGTGATTCTCTTTCATTACTGATCTCTCTCTCTTCCTTCCTCTCTGAATTCAATAAAAAAATATATTAAAAAAATAAAACTAATAAAACCCACATCTAAATGAAACAAATAAAAGCTACCATTTATGGCTTCAGAGAGATGAGTTATTACACCTTAAGGGAAGAACAATATGCTATAAAAATGGACCAGTCAGAGTATAAAAATGAGCTCTTGTGAATCATAACTGTGGAAGCTGAAGTTTTGAAAGAACACGGAGGAGCTCTGCCCCCTCAAGAGAAAATAATGTGAAAAGTGGGAGAGAAAATACAACAAAATTTGAAAACCAGTGGAGAAGATCCATATAGTAGAATTTCAAAAGGGAAGAATGGAAAAAAGAGAAGGAAACTCTCAAGTAATTCAAGCAGTTTTTCCCAACTGATGAGCATACATTTTTAAGTTGACTTAGTAATAAATGCCCAGAGGACTAAGAAAATGAAAAAATTAAGACAAAATTTATAAACTCCAGGGGAAATGTTATCAAACAAGAGAAGTAATTATAACATTAAAATAAAGATAGAAATTTAACTATATGGGAAGGATAGGGTATATATTCAGGGAAAGGGCACTTGGTGGAAATAAAATCCTCAAAATTCTACAACTAGAAAAGTTAGGCATAAACACATGCTTAGACATATGGCTGTTAATTAAATAGCTGATAAGAATATCACAAAGAAACATAGGATTACTTTTTTAAAATAACCTGGTGGGAAGATGTCAGTAAATAACTAATAAATATGGTTTTGCCAAAGTCCATACATTGGGTCCTTATCTTGAATTGGTTGCGGGCCAGGAGAATTCTCTTACTATATTTATTTATTTTTAAAAAGTATGTTTTATTGATTCTTTTACAGAGAGGAAGGGAGAGGGATAGAGAGAGAAATATTGATCAGCTGCCTCCTGCACACTCCCTACTGGATATGTGCCCACAACCAAGGTACATGCCCTTAACCATAATCAAACTTGGGACCCTTGAGTCTGCAGGCAGACACTCTATCCACTGAACCAAACCAGTTCAGGCTCTCTTACTAAATTTAAATATATGATACAATTGCATGGTTTGAAATTTAAAAGATGCAAAGGACATACATGAGAAGTCCCACAGCCACTTCATCTCTCACCACACACTTCTCTTCCTGAAGGCAACTGTAATCATTCCTTTCATCCTATTTAAATGGGAGGATACTCCAGTTGTACTCCTGCAACTTACTTCCTTTTTCCTATCAAGCTTACTTTTTTGAGATTGTATATTTTGAAACATGCAAACCCAGATTGCTCATTTTTATTTGTCTGTAACAATGCTGTCCAACAAAACTTTTTCAATGCAAAAATAAAAAATAAAAAAGCTGTTCTCTCCCATGTTGGCTCCCTCTGCTGCAGGTAATGAAACGAACTCTATTCCATATGGACAATGCCTACAAAATCCCCAACATCCGGGGCACTGGACGGATGTGCAAGACCAACCTGCCCTCCAACACAGCCTTCCGGGGTTACGGGGGGCCGCAGGGGATGCTCATTGCCGAGCACTGGATGAGTGAAGTCACAGTGACCTGCGGGCTGCCTGCTGAGGAAGTAAGCTGGGAATTTGGTGGCACAGGTCAGAGTGGGCTAGCCTACTTTTCAGGGGACAGGGACTTTGTGTTTTGGGTATTTCTCTTGGGGGCAGAGGATAGACAGGGGCTGAAGAGAGGGGCCAGAAGCTTACCTGAAGAATTTTCCCTCATCTTGTGCCAACAAGGCCTCAGTGTCTCTCTCCTTGGGAAGGTGCGGAAGAAGAACATGTACAAAGAAGGGGACCTGACACACTTCAACCAGAAGCTTGAGGGTTTCACCTTGCCCAGGTGCTGGGATGAATGTCTAGCAAGATCTGAGTATCATGCTCGGAGGAGTGAGGTGGACAAGTTCAACAAGTAAGTGCTGGGAGGGGAGGAGTTTTATATTCTGCAGCCTTTTTGCTGAACTCAGAATACAAAGCCAACAATTTAATGAATAACTTATGAGGTTGCTGTATTTGCCAAGTCATTCATAGCCATCCCTTTAAGATTGTTAAATGATCTTAGCCCAGGGCAGGTGAGCTCAGCCTGCATCCAATGTCATAATCCCTCAGTGTGGTGTCTTTACATGTTTGTCTGCCTCCTGGTCATACCACATTCTCTAAACACCAGCCCAGGACTGAGAATGCCACAGTTATGCATCTGCCTCTAACACTGATCTATAAATGTCACCTTGGCAGTTACTCCATCTCCTTGGGCCTCAGCTTCATCATATACAATGTGGGGGTAATTAGGCTGGCTCTGTCTTCTTTGAAATTATTGGGAAAACCAAATATAAGCACAGAGGAGGTGCTATCATTATCATCCATGAGCCACAGTCCCTCCCTTGGACGATCACAGTCCAAGGTCACCAGGACAGTCTGACCCAATCTGAATTGCCCTTGGGGAAGAAGAGTGATGATACTTCAAGTCAGATGCTCAGGGGTGGGCCTGCTCAGGCTGCACTGAAGGACCCAGAATCCAAATCCCTGCCTTTCTCATGCTGTCTATACCAGGCAGATATCACAGTGACTATCTGGGCAGCTCTGAGGATGCCTGATGTCAATTTTAAGTTATTGCCAGAAAACTTGTTTCACCAGATGAAAATACAGTAGAGAAGATTCTATGAGAATGTTCCTTTTTCTCCAGGGAGCATTGCTGGAAAAAGAGAGGTCTGTGCATAATTCCTACCAAGTTTGGAATAGGCTTCACTCTTTCTTTTCTGAATCAGGTAATTGCTTTATATAATTCTGTCCATCTCTAGGAGACTGGGGGCCCATTTCCCCCTCTTTGAAAGGGAAAGCCAACTGCCCCTCATTATAGAGCTAACTAGAGGAGCCCTTTGCTGTGTAAATGAATTTGCATATCCTTTATTTGTCCAGAATGCCACAAGACAGCCTGAGACTCAGAGACTTTGAGTCAAATTCTAGTACTTACCCTTCCTGATTGCAGGACCATGGACAGTTACTCAGTTTTCTGCTCCTCTTTCTTCATTTACAGGGGGAGGACAAGAGAGAGATTGAAAAAAAAAAATTGCACAGTACTGAAGGGTTGCCTAATTAAACTATGAGAATTATACTGCTTTAATTTTTGTTGGGGGTTTATATCCAAAATGTTGCTGCTGGTTCCCTTTTCCCTTGGGCTGCAGTACCTTTTGTCTCAAGTCTTAAGCTAAAGTAGAATTGACTACCTTTTTGTCTGGCATTCTTCTCTCCCCTCAGGCAGGAGCCCTTATTCTTGTGTACACAGATGGCTCTGTGCTGCTGACTCATGGGGGCACTGAGATGGGACAGGGCCTCCACACCAAGATGGTCCAGGTGAGCGGCCTGTGGTGTCTATGTAGGGGAGCTGCTGGGAGATACTGAGGGAAGGGATATTCCAGGAGCAGAATCAGGCCTAGGCACTGGCCCTGGCTCTGCTGCCCATTTAAATGTGACCTTGAGCAAGGGTTTCCTCATTTGTGCCAAGGGGTTGGCCATGTGCTGTCTGAGGTCACTTATGTCACCAATAATCTAGGGCTCTGTGACTATGTGTTAAGTGGGTGTTGTGTGTACAAAGGTAGCTAGTTCTGGACACGCGAGATGCCTCGCAGTGGAGTTGGATGGTGAAGCTGGATGGGAGTGAGCACACCTGCTTGGCTCCTGGGACTGGCCAAATGTGATATTTTTTTAAAAAGTATGGTTAGTTTTAATGGCACTTGACAAAAATTTTATTTTTCAATTGCACTTTACATTCCATGTTATTCTGTAATAGTTTCAGATGTCAAGCATAGTCATTAGATAATCCACATGTGTCAAACACAAGGCCCGCGGGCCAAATCCAGCCCGCCAGGCCTTGCAATGTGGCCCGCACCGCGCTGTCATCACTGAACTCCGCTGTCAGTTTATGACATTGTCCGTTTATGACTGTTCAGTAAACTATTCGGCCCGCGATTTAGGCTGGATTTTAGATTTTGGCCCCTTCTCTAATTGAGTTCGAAACCCTTACGATAATCATATACTTTACAAAGTGTACCCTCCGATTTTTTCAATATCTACCTGGCACCATACATAGTTACGACAATGTTACTGACCACATCCCTTATGCTGTAATTTACATCCCCAGCACTCTATTGTAACCACCAACTTGTTAAAAGGCACTTTAATCACCATGAGGTTGATAATTTTTTCTCCATCCAAGCCATTCCATAAAGTGCTGCTTCAAGTTCAGGCAGACATGGGAACATTCCAGCCTCAGCAGAATTATAGTTTACGGAATTGGTTCCTTGCCTGTACCTGTGAACCCGAATCCTGTCTTGGGGGAAAGGCAGCCAAGCCCCATGCTCTCCCCTTCCCTAAAGGAACATTCTCAAAGAATCTTCTCTGTCCTATTGACATTGTCTTTCTTCACAGGTGGCCAGCAAAGCTCTGAAAATCCCCATCTCTAAGATTTACATCAGCGAGACAAGCACTAACACAGTGCCCAACACCTCTGCCACTTCTGCCTCTGTCAGCACTGACATCAATGGACAGGCCGTCTATGTAAGGAGCCTCAGGAACCAGTGGAACTGAGGGCCAGACCAGGGTTTTGGGCCCAGAGAGTCCCTGGGGTGGGAGCTGGAGTGGTCCTTGCAGGCTCTTGGCTGTGACCATGCCTTGCGCTCTTTTACTGAGTTGAAGCCTGCTCCTCCAAATGCTAAGCTGAAAGAGAGAACCACCACCACTTCCATCAGAGACAGGAAGGATGAGGGGAGGAAGGGGAGGAGAGTTGGGGATATACAGGGGATTGTGGGAAGACATACTATTGGTGTGAGAACTGACCAACCAACAATGGGCTGAAAATGAAATGGAGTTGGCCAGGTCAGATCTACCTGCTTCTTCTTCCAGGTGGAGGATATCATCAAACAAATGTGAGAAAGTACCTCTTTAGAGATCCCTCAAGCATTTTACTGGTTGTCAGTGTGAGAACTGGCTCAGGAGTGCTCTCCAAGCATAGGCCAGTGGTGGTCCCTTGGGAAGGGTCTAGTGGTTTCTAGCCTTGGTGATGTCTTAGACTAGTGGTCACCAATCTTTTGGACCTCACAGACAACCAGTGGTCCATGGACAGATTGGCGACCGCTGCTCCAAATGTTTCCTTAAGCCAGCAGTCGCCAACCTTTCGGACCTGACGGAACACCGGTTGGCGAATGCTGTTTTAGAGGGTGACAAGGCTGATTGAGTGGTGCCCTGGTCAGAGCATCCCTGGGAGGTGGCTCTGTGGAGTCTCTCAGGCTTTCCCTGAGCCGGGGCATGCAGAGGGCTGACGGGTCTGGTGTGTGGTGCATGTGTTCTTTAGGAAGCTTGTCAGAAGATCCTGAAGAGTCTGGAGCCCTTCAAAAGAAAGAATCCGAACGGCTCCTGGGAAGACTGGGTAAGTCTGAGCTTCTCCAAGTTTCTTTTGCAAATGAGAGTGAAATGAAGAGTAGGAATAGTCACACAGCAGGGAGAAGCTGAGGGAGTCTGCATGCTTTCACAGGAAATGTAGATGCTCACCCTTGCTGGGTTCCATTTCTATTGGTGTCCATTGAGGGAAGTCACTGAGGAAAATGTTTGATCCAGGATTGTGACAGCTCTGTGGGAATTGGGGGTTTGTCTACTCTGATCCTGAGAAGACAGGCTCAGTGAACACAACTCACTGAGAATTCTTCTCTCTGCCTGGTCCCACACCTCCTTTGTCCAGAGGCTTGATCAACTGGGTTTTCTTCAAACTCCTTCTCTCAGAGGTCTGCCTCTACCAGCCTCTCCCCTTACCCAGCTTTGGAGTCAGGGTTCACTGAGATTCCATCTGTGATAGAGCTCGAGGAAGATATTGTACAAGGGTTATATCATTCCTGTGGCTTAGGAAGTCACACAACAAGCACCCCTGATAAGAATGAACCCGGTTCTCTGATTTATGGTTGGGAGGACTATATTTGAGAACCTCTGGGAGGGAAGCTGCAGGAAGGCTCTCAGGTGGGAGACTTCAGCTTCTCCAAGAGGCAGAACTATAAATGTGGACCTGCTTTACCACCCCCAGTGTCAGAATGGGAGAACTGGTCACAGCAGTAACATAATGTGTGACTGCACATGAACCAGCTCAGATAGTATCCATTCAAAAAATGAACACTTTCTGACATCACCAGTAGGGGGCGTGCAGGAGACAGCTGATGGGTGTTTTTCATCTTACTCAGCCTCCTATAACCTCTCCTTCTCTTCCCACACGCATAACAACACACACATATATACCTCATGGAGGTAAATTGATTAGGGTAGTTTAGGTTTTAATGTAGATTTGGAAGGTGATGTTAATGTTTTCAACAACAGCCTTTACAATCTGTTGACCTGAGCTTTGTCCTCAACCATTAGCTGTATAGCCCAGTGTTCTTTATAAGCAGATGACCTCAGAAAAGGCCATGATTAAAAAGACATGATCAGGAATGATAGGCACCAAATCTGTTCAGTGTCTGTACTGTATTGAAAATAAGCCATTACTACCACTACCATTATATATGCATATATTTGATTCCATATACATATGGTAAGGATCCTAAAGAAACTTTTCTAAGCCTCTGTTTTCTCATCTATAAAATTAAGATAATAATAATAATAATAATAATAATAATAATAATATTGATTTTATAAGGTTGTACTGAATATTAAGTCAGATGATGTGTGTAAATTATTCAGTAGCATCTGGTACATAGTAAAGAGCTTGATTATTTACAATAATTATGATGTGAGCTATATCAACAATGAATTAAATCTTAGTGCTGTGCCAGTGCTAGGGATACCCTAGAAAATGTATGTAGTTAAGGAGATAGGATGGATGCTTCGATAGATAGATAGCTTTATTAATAGGAAAGTACCCATAAGAACATAAGTATCAAATAAGCATTGTAGAGAGTTGCTGTTGTAAAGACTGAGGCAAGGCAAATGGAGGAGTGGCAATGGCATGTCTGCTACTCCAGAGAAGACTAGAGTCCTTAAGTCAGGTATTTGCTCTGTAGGCAATGGGGAGTTGTCGAAAGCTCTGGAGTAGAAGAGTGACATGGGCAGTGCAGTATGCTAAGATGATCACTCACCTGGGCTGGGTTACAGAGCAGTTGGGGGAAGCAACTTGAGGTGGAAAGACCAGTTAGGAGACCATTGTAGTGCTCCAGGGTTTGAGGTCAAGGACCTGATGCAGGGGGTGGCAGTGAGGGTGTGCAGTGAGGTGAGGTGTGGAAGTGAGAGTCACTAGTCAAGGGTTGATCAACTTCCAGATAAGGAGAATGAGCATACAAAAGCTTAGTGCTGGGTCACGGTTACTGGAAACCATGCTTACCCCTTCCTGATGGCCATTTCTTCTCCTCAGGTCACGGCTGCCTACCAGGATGCAGTGAGCTTGTCTGCTACTGGGTTTTACAAGTATGTATGGTGGTGATCTCACCCATCTCACAGTGTGCTGTCATTGTGTCCTCTCAGGTCCTTCCTAATCTGGAATTCTATCATCCTATAGTCAGGAGAGAACAGTTCTACCAAAACTCTGATCTCTTCAGTGTACTTTCACTCATTTCAATGTAAAGATGCTCTAAAATTAGTGGGATTACCAAGCTACGTGCCCAGGAGGCAAAAGCATGAGCTGCCATATCAGAGACTCTCATTCTAGTTCTGGTCTTAGTGGAAATCAGTAATTTCCTTGGGGAAATCAGTAATTTCCTCTGAACCTGTAACCTCCTTTATGACAGCATGGGACAGTTACAAACCACTCCTCCATCAGCACTTTCTTGTGACAACCAGAGGAATCCAATGTTCTGAGTTACCTACGCATGCTACTTTGTACTATGCATTGGGTTTCTTTTCTTTTCTTTTCTTTTCTTTTCTTTTCTTTTCTTTTCTTTTCTTTTCTTTTCTTTTCTTTTCTCTTCTTTTCTTTTCCTTTCTTTTCAAAAGAATGAGAGGAAGCCTGGCTGGTGTGGTTCAGTGATTGAGCATCAACCCATGAACCAAGAAGTCACCAGTTTGATTCCTGATCAGGATACATGCCCAGGTTGTGGACTAAATACACAATAGGGGGCATGCAGGAGGCACCAAATTGATATTTCTCATCAATGTTTCCCTCTGTCTCTATTTCTCTCCTTCTCTCTATAAAAATAGATAAAACATAAAAAAGAGAATGAGAGGAAGATTTAGAGCACGCGGTCTTATTACAAGATGTGGAATTCAACAGAACTTAAAGTGAGATTTAGAAAAGAGCACATATCTCCCATGACTTCAAAATTCAGTAGCTGCATGAAGAGTTAGAGACCCAGCCCATCTGATTTGGAAGCTGTAAAAAGACAGGATCATATCAACTTGTCATCCACAAGGTTTTAGCTTTCTCTGGGAAGTTTAACCAGGACCTTTTCTTTCATAGATAAATGGATATGGCAAACAGTTCAATGTTTAGATCCAAAGTTCTTTTTTGTAAATATATATTTTTATTTTGTAGGCAAAGTAATGTTTTGACAGTGCTCCCTTGGTTATATAACATTTGGCATACGCAAACATAAGCTAGTGCAGGTTTTCTCACAAATTCACATTCCATTTTTAGAGTTGACAAATGGGTTCTATACAGAAACACCTAGATAAAGGTGGGGAAGCCAGAGGTCATTTCTCCTGAGAGATGCCTTCTCTCTCAGCCCCGCATTGGTGTTCTTCTCATGCAGATTCTGATCACATTAGCTCACATGATTTCTATGTAATGTATAGAATACTGTAGGTACTACTATGAACTCTGGTGTGAGAATACACACACACACAAACACACACACACAAACACATGTGTATATGGGACTCATGCAAAATTAGAATTATATAAGATAGGGTTGAAGAAGAAAAAAATGTAAGAGGCTATCTGCTTTTATTAATAACACTTTCCTCAAATCATTTGCTGAAATTTTGAAGGGACCAATAGATGAAGAGTAATGCAGGCAAGAGGCTGCTTAAAGGGGCAAGCAGGCTGGCCTGAGATACTGATCTTGTTAATTTCCCCATTGAGGAAGAAGGGCAGGTGAGCCTGTGGGAACAGCCCAGGAGTCAGTCAGTGCAGGAGCCTTCGGTTCTGAGATCTTGAATTCTAGCTCATCAGTCCTCTGGAGTGTGACTTTTTCATCCTTCATGAGCTGGGAGGACTTCCACCATGTAGAGGCCAGCACACTGACTAAACACTGCTCAGATCTATAGCATGATTCACCCGAGGACCATTGGCAATACAGACAGGTGCTCCGGAATTCCTGGGTTTCATTCACAGCGTAAAATGTCCAAAGCACATGGGCTACTGTGAAGAACAGCTGAATGAAACAAATAAAGCCTTTGGGTCTTAAGATTTAGTGGGACAGCCGAAACTGGTTTGGCTCAGTGGATAGAGTATCAGCCTGTGGACTGAAAGGTCCCAGGTTCGATTCCAGTCAAGGGCATGTACCTTAGTTGCAGGCACATCCCCAGTGGGGGGTGTGCAAGAGGCAGCTGATCGATGATTCTGTCTCATCGATGTTTCTAACTCTCTATCCCTCTCTCTTTCTCTCTGTAAAAAAATCAATAAAATATATTTTTAAAAAAGATTTTGTGGGACAAACCATTTGTGTGTGTATGGGGAGTGGGGGGTGGGTATATTCATTTTAATACACATGCAGTATCTTCTCTTTTCTCCCTTAGAATACCCAATCTTGGCTACAGCTTTGAGACCAACTCAGGGACCCGTACAATTACTTCAGCTATGGGGTGGCTTGCTCAGAAGTGGAAATTGACTGCTTAACAGGGGACCATAAGGTAAGATGTTTGCAAAAACTTCAGTACTAAGGGTGGAAAAGAAGAGAAACAACTCAATTGTAATACCAAAGACAAACTCTGTTTTTGGGAAAATAATGCCTTATATCACGGCATGGAAAACTCCCTTTAAAGGACCAGAGAGTAAATCTTTAGGCTTTCGGGGCCACAGAGACACTGCCTGAACTCTATCTCTGCAGCACAGCAACAGCCAAGACCTATGGAAACAAACGAGCGAGGCTGTGGGCCCCTAATGCATTACTGATGCACACTGAGTGTGGGTTTCACGCAGTGTTCACGTCACCACATATTCTTCTTACTTCTGTCTGCTAGTTAATGATATGAAAACATTAGTAGCTCACAGGCTGTACAAAGCCAGGTGACCAGCTAGCCTCAGCCCATGGAACGTAGTGTGTTGATTCCTTCCTCACATGAACTACCCACACTTAGATTCAAAGTCCAAGGAATCTGCAAACCTGTCCCTCCCACTCCCGTGTGGGGGTATATGCAGATATTTTAGATTACTGAGACCCTAGTCACTCCCACCCCTTCCCCAGCTGCTCCTAAGAATTCAGACTTTAGCAGTGATGGTGGCAGTGGAGACTGGGGACTGCCTGAGTATGCTCAGAGCATGCTGCTGTTGGAAGTACCATCTGCATTGGCACTTCATAGTCTAAGAGTCACTGAGACCCACCTGTCACCCGACACATTACCTTCTTCTCAAGCTGCTTTTACTTCCCTGTCCACTGTAGAACCTTCGCACAGACATCGTCATGGATGTTGGCTGCAGTCTGAACCCTGCCATTGACATAGGGCAGGTAAGACTCATAGGGAACCTGCGTGTTGATAGACTGGGCTACTAATGTGCCCCAACTCCTTCCCAGGGCCACCAGCCACGGCATGTTGTCCAATATTGTTGTTATGTGGGTCTGAACAAGTTACCATGAGTGTCTTCCGCAGAGTGATGCTTAGATGGATGAGAGCCCACCCATCTTTAGAGGCAGAAGGCAAATAGATTTAGTGGATGGATCTAGAAAGGGCTCTCATGCCTCAAAGAACAAGATGAATGGAAAAAACGCTGGGTATGCACACACATGCACACACAGCCACACACACATGCACAGATGGAGCTGGTGTTTGGGATCGATGTGCAGGCAGTGAGGTCTGAGGTTAGTGAGCTTTCCCCTCCTCCTTTCTCTCCTACCCAGGACAGCAATGTGTAGAAGCCTGGGTTTGAAAAAGAGGGGTAAAGGAATGATCAAAGGAAAGCACTTTTGGAAAATATAAGAGCATTGGACAGAGCAGCTGGAACAGGAGGAGACTGAGGGAGGAATCAGGATCAGAAGTACTGAGCAATGTGGTAGAAAATGTGAATGAATATCTCTCTAGAATGGGCAATTACTTAGTATACAGAAACCTCATCACTAGTCAGTCATTTCATTCATTCATTGAACAACCATGGAGGGGGGGGGGGGCGCGCCCCTGCTCTGTTCAGGCACCTTAGTCACAAAGATGGTTAGCACCTGGTCTCCCCTAAACACTTTTGTTTGGCTACATGGCACCACCTACCTGCCAGTGAGAGTGAGGCTCTGTGGGCCAGTAGAACGAGGCAGGTGCCCCCAAACAGACCTGTAAGTTAGAGCAGAGGCACTCCTTTTCCCAGAGGGCTGGCGAGGCTGGGAGTTCAAAAAGCCTGCACTCTACTATCAAAAATCTCCTTTTCTCTCCTGTGGCTGCTCAGAAGTGCAGGTCCCACTTAGCATGGAGAGGAGTGTCGGCCCAGAAGGACACTCAGCACTCATTGTGACAAGGAGGGGCATCTGCACTGCCCTATGGCAGGTTTTCATGTGAGGTTGTGCTACGACTACATGGGCCTCCAGAATCACCACCGAGTTCCAAATCTGAGCTTCAGTGCCCATGCCTGGTGGAGGCCCAGAGAGGTGGTCCCGGGTGGTCGGGGTCCAGGTAAGAAGTGCAGGCTGTTTACAGCATCATTCCAGGCTCCACTCCAGGTGGCCTGGTCCCGGAGTGGAAGCTGGACATGTGCCTGGGGAGTGGGGAGGCGGTGTCCACGGTGTCCGTCTGCCCTGCAGGTGGAAGGCGCATTTGTCCAGGGTCTGGGCCTCTTCACACTGGAGGAGCTGCACTACTCCCCTGATGGGACCCTGCTCACCCGCGGGCCCAGCACCTACAAGATCCCAGCGTCTGGCAACATCCCCACAGATTTCAGGGTGTCCCTGCTCCGTGACTCTCCCAACAAGAAGGCCATCTACGCATCCAAGGTACTGGTGCCCGGGGCCTAGGCGGCCTTTCTGTCTGCACTGTGGGAGGCCCCAGATGGTGACAGACCGTCCCCCTGCTCTCCTCCACCCCCAACCATGTGGGTGTGAAGGGGGCTCTTCTGAGAAGAGGGCTTGATATTGGCTTTGGTGATGGTGCTGGAGGGGTGGGCAGTCCTGCCTGAAAACCCAGGAACTGGATTGAACATGACAGCTCCTCTGTGTGGGAGAAGCCCGCTGCTTTCGGTACAATGAGGATTTCCAAAACCCAATCCTATAGACCAAACCCTGACCTACATTCTCATCTCAGGTATGCATCCTTGAGGTTTGGTCCTAGACATGATCTCACAGATACAGTACCTTTGTCTCCTATGAGAACCAGCACTTTCACTGAAGATGGGGCAGTCCCTCTGTGCACCCCATCACCTCCTTCAGGGGCTGCCCCGTGACTTGAAGACTTGACTAGAATGCCTGAAGGATGATAACCCTCCTCCCCAATATGTATGAAAAAATGGTTGAAAATTAATCAAGCTGATTGATCTAGTCCTATGTCTAAGGAAGACAGTTGATCATTTGAAAGCAAGGAAACCCACCCATTTGCTCAACTCATGGGTGTTGTTACCATGGGAATATCTGGGACACTTTGCAACCCCTGCCACTGGCTCATGATAAAAATGCAGTTCTGGCCCAGCTGGTGTGGCTCAATGGCTGAGCATTGACCTATGAACCAGGAGGTCAGAGTTCGATTCCTGGTCAGGGCACATGCCCAGGTTATGGGCTTGATCCCCAGTGTGGGGTGTGCAGGAGGCAGATGATCAATGAGCCTCATCATTCATATATCTATTTCTCTCTCCCTCTCCCTTGCTCTCTGAAATAAATTACAGAGGTAGAGAAATCAGAATTGAAGGAGTGGGAGGGGAGAGAGGACCTAGCCAGGCTGCCTCCAGATGGACATGGAGTACAAGCAGCACTTGGCTGGTCTGGGGGTTTTTGGGGAGGAACAGGAAAGGGTTGGACCCAGGGCTGAACAGGAAGGGGTGGGCTCCAGGGCACTTTGGTACATGCTAATTGGTGGTTCAATGTCTTGAGGATGTCTCTGTGACAGATGCCAATAATGTCATAACTCCGCCCACCAGTTGGGGGGAGGGGAATGTCACAATATTTGCATGGTGTCATCAAGGAATCACACAGTAAGAATTCAGAGAAATATGCCCACAAGGTCAGTCATTTAGTAGAGTGAGTGTTTTGAGTCCCTGATTGATTGAGGCCTGTCAGTGCTAGTGGCCTGCATTCCAGCATCACCGGCCCTCCTGCTGTGGAGGCTGGGGCTTCTTGGCCTGAGTTCCTGTCCCACACGCTGTCCCCCAAGGCTGTCGGAGAGCCGCCTCTCTTCCTGGCTGCCTCCATCTTCTTTGCCATCAAGGATGCCATCCGTGCGGCCCGAGCTCAGCATGGAGGCAGTAATATGAAGGAGCTCTTCCAGCTAGACAGCCCTGCCACCCCGGAGAAGATCCGCAATGCCTGCGTGGACAAGTTCACCACCCTGGTAGGATGACTCTTGAGCACCCATTCAGTCTGGGGGAGGTCAGGGCACAGGCCCATGAACTGCGTTTTCTGCAGGGGGACAGAGGTATTAGGCTCTCTTTCAACCACACAACCACACACCGGCCAACGCTACACTGCACTCTCCGGTAGCATGCCCTTGAACTTGCAGGAAAAGAACAATAATTCCCCTTAAAGCTTCAGCTTATAGCTTGGCCTCCTTAGAGTAGGGAGGACAGTCTATACACCTATGGATTTCATTATTTTCCATGAAGATGAGGGTGATGGATAAAGCTCCAGAAGACCCTATTTGTTTGTGTCCACCACTAGTATGTGTTTTGAAACACTGTGTGAGGTACAAAGCAGATGGAGAGAAAAAGCAGAACGACTTAAATAATCAGATAACCCACAGTTGTTCTGTGGTTACCGTGTGCCATGCAGATCCTGGGGACACACAGGTGCCCCTGAAGACATTTTAGCCTTTTAGGAAGTCACGTGATCTCATTATGCTTGGAGATGTTTGTAGCAGAATAGAATAGGAATTCCATGGAAGTTGGGATCATTTGGGGAAGGCCCTATGTGGCACTCATAGTGGACAATGCCTGGTATCAGGAGGCCAGGCTAGAACAGTGTCTTCTCCTGTTAGGCACTCCGGAGCAGCCTGGGCTCAGAAACTGCAACGGCAGCCTCTTTTGAGGTAGCAGAACCAGGTTCTTCCCAATCCCCAAGTTGTATTTCTGGGTTATCTGTTGGGAAATTTGATAGGCCCTTGGGGTTTAGAGGTGAAGTAGGTAGTTATGGACCCAAAGTGTTCCAGGGATGAGGAGGGAAAGGAGAGCCCCTCGGGCAGGCACATCTGCCATCCCAGAGGCTGATGCGGTTGTAGTCTGGTCATCCTTCAGGTTTGCCAATAGCGTTAGCTGTGGGGTGCGAGTTAGGAGGCAGGGAGGATGTCCACAGCTGTGCAGCAAACTTCCCACAGCCCAGTACCTTCCACCATGGCCCCAGTGTGACAGGTCCCCAAACCCATTCCCTGAGAGGGCAAGTGCTGGGTGGCTCCCTATAAACCGCACAGGTTGCTAAGTTAGCTCTTTGCAAGCAATCTAATGCACGACTCAGTGACTTAATGAGCCCCTTTGCTATCTTATAACTCACCAGGAATTTAGTCCCTGCAGGGGAATTGACTGAGCAGTTGGTTCTATGCATTGGAAAAACTGTGTCCTAGAAGGTCTACTTCTGAATTTGGTCATCCCTGTACCTCCAGAGCCTCCTAGCGTGCCTGCCACATGAAAATGCTCAGTAGAAAGAAGGGAATGACTAGGAAATTAAGGGGTCCTGCCAGGGGGCTTCTCCAACAGCTGAGACCGCAGAGTGGTGTTTGGGCTTAGAATGGTGGCTGGCAGTGGTGAGAGGTGGCATGTTCAGAGGGTTGAATGGGGCATGTGCTATGGGAATACCCTGGCAGTGAGTTCTCTGTTTTTTCTTTCCAGTGCATTACTGATGTACCAGGAAACTGTAAACCCTGGTCTCAGAGAGTCTGAAGAGAAAGCCCTCAGGGGACTCTTCTCACATGAAGCATGAAACATGCGCTGAAGAACATGAATCTATGAAAGCTGCAGGATGACAACACTGATTCATCAGAATGGTGTTTGGAAGAACACTGAATACACTGGAAGAATCTGATCAAAAATGTTATTTGTAAACATAATGATAAGCAAATTTAGACCTATTAGGCCCAAGGCCCAAGTGGTTATAGGCAATGAAGGGTCTTTTCAGGTCTGTCTTAATCATGTATATGATTAAATTAATTCAGGAAGTGTTTGTGCTATGTCCCAACTTAGTAGACAGACGGTATAACCTTACATGCTGACAGTGTCTGTCCTTCTGGAATCCCATAAGCCTCCAGTAACTTGAGCAAAAGCTACTGTAAATCCATGTGCCTTCCTCAGGCAGCCTTTCCTTCAAACCAATGAACATCATATAACCTCAGATCCATACACAAAAAATCTTAATGGGACAATGGGATGAGATTCAAGCCTCATACCACCTTTGGTTCAAAGGAGAGAATAAAGAATGAAACAAATTCAAGGTTAATTTGGTCTAATTTTGTGAAGTTGCATTAAGTAATACTACTCCATAACACCCAAACCAAACAAACCCAGTTGTTGAGTGCCTACTATGTGATGGGTTTCTTCTCTTCCCCTTTGTGTATTTTAAAAAAAAATCAGTTTAAAAAATCTTCCCTTGAAGCCAGAGTATTTCCCATGTAGAAATGATGCACCAAATCAAGATCAGCCAGAAGAAAAGCAGTCAAGGAGCTGGGGTTCACATCCCAGGTGTCTCTAGAGTCTCTGTGACCTTGGAATGTCACTTTTATTTTCTGTACTTCATTTTACTGCAATGAAAGGATTGGACTGGAATCATCTCTAAGGTCTTCTCCAGCTATAAAAGTCTATAAATTTGTGACCTGAAAACTCCTCTTACATAAGGGACCTGCAGGTGCCAACGACTTGGCTCCCTTTCTATGAGTGAAATGAGATCTGCTAAGGCTGGTAAAGAGAACAAGAGAAAGGCAGCCATCCCTATGGTTTCTCTGGCTGGTGATGTCATCACTCCGCGGCTCTAGGTGGACGATGTGACATTGTCTTGTGTCTTCATTGTATAGAATGCCCACCTTCTGCCAGACAGCGTTCAAGATTCTGGCCATGGAAGGATAGTGGAAACCATGCTCCAGTTGAGGCTGGAGCTGGATGTCACTGATAAACTAAATAGTTAGCTGACTGGCATACGGGAAATGCTCAGTAATTGCCATAACCACACCAGTGGGTAGTGTCTGCCGTATATTAGCCATCCTTCGTTCCTGGAGAATGCTCTCACACTGACACACATCACACACACACACACACACACACACACACACACACACACAATTTTCCTACAAAGTTCCCTTCCTCAGAGTAGACAGTGCGATACAAACTCAAGAACTTTAGAAATTGAACCAGAATTTGTCTGTTTCAAATGATTTCTCAGAATGTTTTAGGGCATACCCCAGGCTGAGATGTGTCAGCTGCTATTAGCACAGCCAAAAGGGCTGAACAATGACTGTGAATTCCCTTCGGAGCTTAGGAACAGAGGCGAGGCAGAGGGGCCATGAAAACCAAACAAGCAAGTGTTTTGTGACTCGAGGTGCTGTCTTCCTGAGATACCTGGCCTTGCCCTGCTGTGCTCATCAGAAAATTTCAAGTCTGTCTACCTTGATCACAAGGATGCAGCCAACAGTGCCTGCAGTATCGCACAATGACCTGCAGAGGGCAATGGAGGACAGGACATGAGAATGTAGTGTGCAGGCCCCATAGCATTGCATGTAAGGTTAGTTACTAGGGAACTGACTTTGGCTCTCACAATAGGACAAATGCCTTAAAAAGTCTCTCCAAGAGCCGGATTTAAAGCTGACTGAAAGGACCTCTCTGAGGACATGGTCAGTCCTGAATGTCTGGGCTCCTGACAATGGGAAAGGCGGGGCCAGTTTTATTTTCTGAGTATGCAGCTTGCCAGGTGCTGAGTTTGGTGCTTTACTTATGGAGTCTCATTTATCCCTCCCAGTGCCCTTAAGAGGTGGGCCTTTTTTCTCTGTTATGACATGAAGGAGATGCCCTACCCACAGCCAGGCAGAGGGCTTCCTCAGGGACGTTTACTCCTGGAAAACCAGCCAGCCCACGGACTGCAATGTGGCCAGGAAGCCTGGTGTGTACGGGGAATTGATTGGCCTGTCAGAGTGGACTCATGCAGAGCAGGCTCCCAGAGGCTGGTGGAGGTGCCTGAATGCCTCCCTGTGCACCTGGAGGCAGGGCAGCATCCTCACGCTGGCGGGCCAGGCTGTTGCAACTCTGTCCCAAGGCAGAGCGTGAGCGGCCTCCTATTTCAGAGCTAAGGTGGCTGGGAGACCAGGACAAGAGTACAAAAGGTGTGGAGGTCATAGGAGGGACCCTGGCAAGGGATAAGGACAGAAAACGTCCCAGCTGATTGATTTATGAAGGGACATTCCTGAGCCCATAATATATTTAACTTTTTAAAAATAATAAATCTTTATTGTTTAGATTATTACAGGTGTTCCTCTTTCCCCTCTCTTCCCCTATAGCTCCCCTCCACCTGATTCCCAACTCTACCCCATGCACTTACCCTTGCTCTTGTCTTCATCCATAGGTGTAAGATTTTTGTCCAATCTCTGCCCTCACCCCTCAGATTCACTTCCCCCTGAGAATTGTTAGTCCAATCCCTTTCTTTGTCCCTGATTCTATTATGTTCACCAGTCCATTTTGTTCTTCAGATGTTTTATTCACTTGATTTTTAGATTCACTTGTTGGTAGGTATGTATTTTATGTCTTTTTGTTGTTCGTAATTTTTACCCTTACTTTTCTTCTTCTTCCTCTCCTTAAAGAATACCCTTCAGCATTTCATGTAATCCTGGTTTGGTGTTGTTGAACTCCTTTAACTTTTTCTTGTCTGTGAATCTCTTTATCTGACCGTCAATTCTGAATGATAGCTTTGCTGGGTAGAGTAATCTTGTTTGTAGGTTCCTGTTGTTCATCATTTTGAATATTTCTTGCCACTCCCTTCTGGCCTGCATAGTTTCTGTTGAGAAATCAGCTGACAGTTGTATGGGTACTCCATCGTAGGTAACTAGCTGTTTTTCTCTTGCTGCTTGTAAGATTCTCTCTCTGTCTTTTGCCCTTGGCATTTTAATTATGATGTGTCTTGGTATGTTCCTCTTTGGATTCCTCTTGTTTGGGGTTCTGTATGCTTCCTGAAGTTGTAAGTCTATTTATTTTACCAGGTAGGGAAAGTTTTCTATCATTATTTCTTTCAATAGTCCTTCAATATCCTGCTCACTCTCCCCTGGCATCCCAAAAGACCAGATGTTGGTACATTTTAAACAGTCCTGGAGGCTCCTTGCACTATCCTCACACTTTTGGATTCTTCTTTCTTTCTGCCTCTCTAGTTGGGTGATTTTTTTCTTTCTCATATTCCAGATCTTTGGTTTGATTCTTGGGGTACGTTGATCTACAGTTGGGTTTCTGTATATTCTTTATTTCAGACAATGTATGCTTAATTTAGGACTGGTCCTTTCCCATTTTTTTGGTATTCTCTTTAAGGTGCTTGAAGGTCTCACTAAGCTTCTTGGAGGTCTCATCAAGTTTCTCAAAGGTTTTTAGAAGATTCTTGAGTAATCTTATAAATATGATTCTGAACACTGTGTCCTCCAGTAGTTTACTTTCCTCCATTTCTCCCATTCGTGACATGTTTCTGTGTCTCCTCCCTGGGTTGATGGGGTGGCTTATTGTGGTAGGTGACCTATCAGCTTCCCCAATCACCTGGTGGTTGCTTTTGGTATATCCCTTTGTGGGCTGAGTGCAAAGTCTTGGTGTAATTAAGCCTTGTTTGCTGTTGGTACTCTGGGAGGAATTGATCTCCAGGCAAATTGTCTGTGAGGACCCACTGTGTCTATAAAGGAAAAACTGCTGCGCTGGAGACTCAATTTGTTTCAGTGGGGCTTTGGTGTTCACTGAGTCCGTCTCCCAAATGTGTCACTTATGGGTGTGAGTGGTTAAAATTGACCACTAGGAACACTGGCTTCTAGATCTCCAATGTGATTCAGTTCAGTTACTGTCTGAAGCTGCCCTGCAAGAGCTACAGCGAGAACTATAGTTTTTTCCTGTTTGCTTGTGACTTGGCGGTTTTGTTGCTGGAGCTGCAGTTTATATTTGGTTAAGCTGCCTCAATACCTGTCATTCATATGTAAAAGTAGCTTTGTATTGCCTGGGAAGGTCTGTAGAATGTGTGGGTGGGGCCTCAGGGCAGGGTCTCAGGGCCGATTGGGGCTTCAGGGTGGGGCGGGGTCTCAGGACTTCACTAGGTTAGGGTGTGGCTAACAGCAATGCCTGCCATCAGCCATACCTGCCCTTCCGTGTTTCCAAGTCCCTGCTTCCCTGTGACCCAGCACAGTAAACAATGATTGCTGCACACACCTCTGCAAGAGTAGCCCTCACTTCAGACCAGATGGCTGACAGACCAGCTTTTCCCCGTAGGCGTCTGGGTCCCCCACGTGACCCCAGAAACTGGATTTCAAAGTGATAGGAAGCCTGTTTCCTTTTGGGTTGAAAAGAAAAGCCGTGCAGCCTGCCCAGTCACCCGCCACCAGCTCAATTCGCCACCAGTCCGATTCACGTGCCTCCATACCTAGGCTCCTCAGCTTTTCAGCACTTGCGCTCCTTTCTCTTTCAGCCAGCCTTCCTGTGGTTTTGGATGATAGACGTCCTTTGTATTAGTTTTAATTTTTTAAATTGTTGTGTGAGCGGCAGACCAGTTGTTTACCTATGCTGCCATCTTGGTTTTCCTATCAATATTTTTATCTTTTGATGAAGGGGGGCCAGCAAATTCCATTTGCTGCTTGTTTTAGATGCTGGAATAAGGCTATTTCCTGGACCTGCTGAGGGTGACATCACCCGAGGCCCCCCAGGCTCAGGGGCCTGCCCTTTTGTTGTGTCTCCATCCTGAACTGGGGGCCTACTTGTACCCTCAGGCAGGAGACAGACCCCGTGACAACCTTGTCACCTGAAACAAAGCAGCCGACTGACCGACTGACCACTGAGGGGAGTGGAAATGTCATCTCTGCCCTTGAACTGGCCTGGCCCTGGCCTTGCACAGTCCCCAGACTACTCAGCATCCCAGAGTTGGAGGGACCTTGGGGACCATCATGTTCAGGCTCTTTGTTTCAAAATGTAAGCCCAGAGAGGGTAACTGACTTGTTTAAGGTTGCACAGCCCTTTAGTGAGAGAGATAGGCCTACTACAAGGCTGTTTGACTGCCAGTCCAGACTCTTTTAAAGAGATCAATACATCAACTCGTGCCTCTTTATAAGCATTTGGGTCAGATGGCTGGGAGATACCATAGAAATGGAGTTACACTGGCTGGGAAGAAGACATGGAGAGCTTGGGGCCCAAGATGAACACTGTGGCAATAGGGCCAGAGGCCTTACAGCTGCCTAAGCTCCTAGGTCAGGAAGCTCAAGTGGGATTGTTTCTTAAGCCACACACGTGCGCACAAAACCATACGTGCAAAGCATCCCCTCTTTCCAAATGGAGATGCTAAGCCATTTATGCAAGACTTGTGGAGGGGGTGGCTAGAAACGCTTTTGTCATCTTCAGCTAATCTCCTACCTCAGGGAACAGGGATTGAAATGTAGAGTTTAGGAGATTGGAGAGAGGATTTCTTTGAAAATAGCAAGTTGTATATCCTCCTTACCAAAGGGGGCAGGGATGGGGGAAGGTAGAGAGCTTTGAGTGGGCCACTCAGAAGCCCAAACCATGAGAGCAGCTTGGGAAGCTGTGATTGGCTCAGCCTGAGGCAGCAGGACAGGAAAGGAGCAGTGTGAGGGCAAGGATACCAGTGTGGCTACACTAGAGGACACCACCCTGCTGTAAGGATAAATGGTAAAAATCAAGTGCAGACAAGGAGGGTGTGAGTCAGCCCTACTGCCCTGACTCTGACAATGCCCCCCCCTCCTTCCGTCTGGTCAGCCAGTGGGAGGATGAAGCAGGTTCCATGGGGCAGTGCCTAAGACCCATGGTGACACTGCCAAGGCTGATAACCTCGCTGATTCCATGCCTTCCTCTGTGTTCTAGGACACAGGTGTTGGGGGTGTGATGTGCTTGTGAAAGATTGCTTTCATTTTCCTTGATTATGCAAACCAGTGACTTTTGCCAGGAACTTTTACATCCTGAGGCTGTATGTTTGTTCCCTCCTATTGGCTTACTGGTCTCATTATTTTGGGGAGGCGTATTTTTTCAAGTGACAGAGGAGTTATAACTGCCCTTGCCTCTTGAGACTGAGGTACCTGGAGTTCAGGGCCCCTACCTGTTGACAATGACAGCAGACGAGTTGGTTTTCTTTGTGAATGGCAAAAAGGTAAGCAGGAGCTGACTTTTGCTTTGGCTTATGTGCTCCCTGGAAAGGGCTGTGTGTCCTGTGGAAGAGGCTGTTCTCTCTCTTTCGTGCTCTCTTCTCTCTGTCTCCCTGTAAAGATGTGGCTGCGTTTGGGGTGACCTCGGGGGAAAGAAGATGCTCTCCGGGCTATAACAGAGTCAGGATAGATACTCAAGGGGCAAAGGAATGAGGGGAAGGGAAGCAAGGAGAGAAGTGTCTGTGGGCTTCCCTCACCACACCCCATCCACCCACAGCAGGAGAGACACTGGCAGGAGGCTGAGAAGGGAGGACAGGGTTCTAGGTGAGACTGGAGGTCACCCACCACACTTCTGTTTCTGCATTTAGTTAAATATGTACTAAGGTTTCTGTTGATCTCTTTACAGAGGGAAGGAACAAGAATGTGTTTTCTTGATAATATCAGTATATATGATGTACTTTATCCTATGCTTCTGATATTTTATGTATGGAGTACATATCCTGACATCTTATGGCAGGAACATTTATTTTCATGAAGAGCATGCTTGCCCCTGCACTTAGTTCTTCATATTAATATTGCAGATCCCCTTGATAAAAATGGACCATTTGGATTATCTTCATGGGTAAGGAAGGTGAGGGTGGGATGGGGCAGAGGGGGACTTTTTACATGGGGACCATGTCCTTGCAGCACTGGAAGGATGAGGAACTTTGCAAATTGTAATGCAAGTGCAGAGAGAGAGGGTGCAAGCACATTACATTGTCTCCATCTTCATCTTGCCCTCCCTACACCTTGCTTGCATCTGCTTTAGTCCCCTTTTGGGAATGAATGGGACAGTAAGAGGGATTGTTACACATTGAAAAGAGCCATGTGACCATGTGGGTGCCTAATGTCCACAGGGAACCCCCACAGGGCAATTTTATTTGTTTTGTTGAATTGGCAGTTTAGAGAAGAAAAACAGGGTGGCTTCCCTGGTAATTTTCAAAAACTAAAATGTGCTACATAGGACATCTAGTGCTTAAGTGTTAAGGTGTATCTGAGTGATGAGCAAGAAAATTCCATGAGCTACCATAACATTAGTGCTCCAAAGGCTGTGGATTTAGTCAGTGGTGTCACCGGGAGGCATGGGAGAGCGGAGTCAGCCATGCCCTTCTGGGTCCAAAATCGTCTCCCCATGCCAGGTTCTTTCCAGGATTGGCATCGGGCAGCAAACCAAGAGGTAGGGCGAAGCTTCCATGTTGGTCGTACCCAACATTTCCAACAATTTTGCACCCAACATTTCCAACAATTTTGTTGCATTCAGCAATTACACTGTATAGACTTAAGAAACAGTTGTTGAATTGGCTTTCTAGAAGAGTGTCTTCTGTGGGATTGTTCTAAGACATTTTTACTTTGAATGAGCAGCTGGGCTTAATGACTTCCAAGGCCACCCCCTGCCCCCTAAGGTTGATTTTTAAAAATATATATATTTTATTGATTTTACACAGAGAGGAATTGTGATGGACAGAGAGTTAGAAAAGTCCATGAGAGAGAAACATAGACCAGCTGCCTCTTGCACACAACCCACCACCATCCCCTCAACCCCGCCCCCCCCAACCCTGCCCCGTCGCCCCCCCCCCCCCCCCCCCCCCCCCCGCGAGGATGTGCCTGCAACTAAGGTACATGCCCTTGACTGGAATCCAGTCCGAAGGTCTACACTCTATTCACTGAGCGAAACAGGTTTTGTCTGATTTTTTTATTGAGCCATCAATTCCTGTGTGTGGGTACAAGCTTCTGTTCTTTACAAATTGTTTGCCTTGAGGCACTGGAGTATTTGAAGGGAAATCAGGCTTGGAAAAAATTGCTTTCTCATGAGTTTTATTTTCACTTGAGGAAAGCAACTTCAAATTTGTAGATGGTATTAGCACATCAAACCCTACCATCTATTATGGCCAGTTTTGGTGATAAATACCCATGTTTGAGAAACCAGTGGGAAGAGGACAGGCAGTGCAAGGAGTGGTGAGATAAAAGCAGTACTCTAAAAACAAGACCCAGCCAAAGAATCTCCAAACAAATTAAGGCAGGTGTGAGTAAGCGTGTTCCCATGTCAAATGTTCTAGACCATTTATTACAGGGCATTATACACAGAAGTTATCAAACAAGGGGCCAGAACTTGGTGACTCACTCTTCAGTGTGAGCCTTCTACTCTCCCTGTCCTTCACTAGCTGGGGCCCTGGGGAGAATGTAAGATACCAACCATCAGGTACCCAGGGGGCTTTCTGTGGTGGTGATGGGCCTTGATGGCTGTTGTTTTCACTACTTCTTCTGAACTAAAGTCAGAGTGGAAGAGAAAGAGCTGCCCAGGGTTTTGTTATGGTAATGATAGTCTTTGGGGAGGGTAGGATCCTTGCTTTTCATAGCCATCACTCTCTGTTTCCTGGAGACTATGGCATTTGGAGGAAGCATGTAGAGTGCAGCTGAAGGTGTCCAATAGTGATCCCCCCACAAGAAGTCAGTGTCAGTGACTCGAGCCTCTCTCTCTCTCCCTCCCTCATATCATTGACATTTTGCAAGTTCCTCCCAGCCCTGGGCATGTGTATATACATGGCTGGAGGCATTGCCATTTAGGAGTTTATGAGCTAGTTGCAGAGGTGGATTATGGTTATGCAAAGTAATATATTTCAAAATGTATTTCACAGGAAACCATCCCCATGAGATACCCTTTTTAGATATTCTTAAACCACTCAGCCCAGTGCTGGCACAAAGTAGGTTCCCAGTTCATGTGAGTGGGCTGAATAGATGAATAGCAAAAGCCCTAAAAAATCCTCTGGCAAAGAAATTTATTTTTAAAATTTTGTATTTTAAGTTTGCAGAAATGTTACAGGAAGGCTGCAAAGAAATATTAAATAGATTTTTCCTACCTGTTAACATTTTGCCACATTTGTATTTTATTTCTCTCTCTCTCTCTCCATATACATACATGTATGTATTTATAGGCATGTACATAGATATATAGGTATATGTATTATAAGTACACAATTATATATTTATTATGTATGTAAATAATAGAACTAAATAATAAAGCATAACATCACTTTATTTCTGAATCATCTGAGGGTAAATTTCAGACATCATACCCTCTTACCCCTTAAACTAAAAATAAAGATATTCTAACAAAACCACCAATTTTAAAAATCAGGAAGTTTAGTGTTGACAGAATACTATGATCTAAAATCTATGAATTTTATGCAACATTATTTCAATTTTCCCAGTGACATCCTTCATGACTCCCCCCATCCTGCCCCAGCCCAGGATTGCATCTTGCAGTTAATTGTCAATTCTCTTTAGTGTCTTTTAATCTGGAACAGCTCCATAGCTTTCCTTGTCTTTTGGGATGTTGATGTTTATAAAGAGAACACGTCAGTTGTTTTTTTTGGAATGTTCCTCATTTTGAGTTTGTGCCATGCTTTCTAATAATTCCATCCAGAGTCTGCAGTGTGGGTGGGAATTTCAGAGAAGTGGTGCAACCTTCTTGGAAGGACATCATGTCAGCGTCCATGTTAGTGGGTGTGAACATGCTCTTTGGATTAGCTGGTGCTCAGGTTTCTGCGCTGTTAGGTTACTCTTGCTTCCTTTATCATTAGCAAATTATCTGTGAGAAGGTACTCTGAGGCTGTAAATATCTCCATTATCAAACTTTCACTGACACTCATTTTATTATCCGTTAATGTTAATCATTCTCAACTGGATCAATTGTGGGACAGGTTATAAGATGTCTGGTCATGTTATTAATTGGTTTTCTTCTGCCAAGAAAACTTTCCCTTCTCTCCAATTTGTTTCTTTCTTTATTAATTATGAGTTCAAATTCATGAGTTTTAACTTTACTTAATGGATTATAAATGCATTTTGGCCATTCTTAGTGTTGGTGACTGAGGTTTTCTAAAACAATCTGCCTAATGCAGTGTCTCCTAAGCTCCCTTCCCCACAAAGTATTTTTCCTGTGGGATACCCACTGGCATCCCATTGAAAGAGGATTCCATGGGGTTTTCTTGAGGAAACCCTGCAGCCAGGCCCTGAGAATGGTGCAGCCATTCTCTGTTGGAATTCAGGGAGGTGGGCTTGTGGAGAATGATTTAAACAGTTCTCTCTTTCTCTCTCTTCCTCCCTCCATTCCTCCTCCCTTCCTCTCTTTCTCTTTTTTTGTCTCTCTCTTATGCATGGCCTCCATTAGGTCCATAGTCAACACTTCACGTGCTTTGCTCTCCCGCACTCTGGGAGTGCACCCCAATCCCAAGCTGCTGATTCAGCTGTCTGGTGGGCCTGCCTATAGGACCTCTCTTTCATGGCCCACGTAGAAAGAGTTCCAATTCAGAGTTCAGGTTCTGGAGAAGGGCCGCACACAAATGAAAAGAGACTTGAAGAAATTCAAGTCGGTGATATGGGGGGCCAGGCGGTAGTCCAAATCTAGTGGGAGAACTACTACCTGCTCTGGCCCTGCCATCCCTTTTATTGAGGCTTTGGGGAAAACATCTTAGGCAACATAAACAGAAATTTACATGTAGCCCTTGGCAGGAAATAACAGAAACTTTCGAGGGACAAACAAGGTAGATTCTGCCTCAGCTAACAATATCTCAACTAAAGGTTAGAGCAATTAAGGTTGTTGACCAGCCTTCCTGGCTTCCTGTCAACATCTCTTTTTTAGTGAAACTGATTTGTTTTCCAGCACCTGCCTCTGGCTGTTTAGATGGGCCAGACCACTGCTTCCCCAGTACTGTAAAGGTCACACGCTAGCTTCATGAGTGGTGCTATGAAAGCCCACCTCATGACATGTGAGGTGCGAGCAGATACTTCTCTCTTGACTTTAGCAAGATGAGGATCATACCACACGGCTCTCTACTGAAACCCTCATCACAAATTCTCTCCTTTAACCACCCCACTCACCCAAACCCTTTCATCCCTGATCATGTGTGAAGAGGCATGGAATGTTTTTCCATGGATTTCCTCTGAAAATTTGCTCTGGGAACTCGCATTTCGCTCTGTAGACAACCTCCTCCATTTTATTGGAGATCCCATTTGTGGGCCCTTTGTTTGGAGAGTTCTCCTTTTCTGACAGGTGTTAGTGTTGTTGACTGTGATAGCTCAGTGCACACAATACTCCGCTGTGAGCACAGGTCCACCGACTGGCTCTCCACTGTCCGAGTGTGGACACCCCAGGAGGTAAACCCAGAGCCTGCACGCTGCCACCTCAGCTGTCCCTGGCATTCACAGATGGGCAGCTGGAAATGAGGTGACATGTTTGATTTACAGAGGGTTTTGCCTCAGTCAGCCCAGCATGGCAGTTGCGACACCTAAGTGCTCATGGTGAGTCCTACTGTGGAACCTTAGGATTGAAGATGTCAGCACATACTTAGTTTGGCTTGTAGTGAATATGTTCATTCTGATGGAATTTTCAAGAGAAAGCCCTCTAGTTTTTGTAAGATATTTAACACATCCCCACTAACTTTACCAATTATTTTTAGTAAGAAAATGGCTAAGTACACCTATGATATATTTTTCTGTTATTTTGTAGGTGGTGGAGAAAAATGCAGACCCAGAAACAACCCTTTTGGCCTACCTGAGAAGAAAGCGTATCCTGACTTTGGAGTGGGCTGAGGGAGAGGGCCGGTGGGACTCCTTCTGTGGGTTGCATGTCATTTTCTCGTGACTGCTGTGTGGGTCTGCTACCTCCCTGGTGGAGGGTCCTGTGTGTGACAGTGGATGGCTCTACAGTCGAAGCTCTGCCCAGTATTTTCCAGAAGCCCTGCAAAGACCCTTTTTCTCTGAGTTCATGTTCCTTAACCCATGACCATTCAGTGGGGCTGAGCGGGACCAAGCTGGGCTGTGGAGAAGGGCGCTGTGGAGCTTGCACCGTGATGATTTCCAAGTATGATCGTCTTCAGAACAAGATTGTGTATCCTTTTCCTGCTGGCTGATTGCCCATGTGAGGACTATGAAGTAGCAGTCAGCTTGTGAGTGAGCAAGTGAGTGTATGACTGTGTGTGTGTACGCATGTACGCAGACACATGTGACCTTTCTAAAATCCAATCACATTTCAGAATCCATGAAATCCTTCAATAGGTCTCCATCACCCCCAGGAGAAAGTCCAATTTCTTTTTTTTATCACATGAAACCCTTTACAATACACCCCACCTTTCCTCTCCAGTATTCGGTCTCTCCATGGGCCCAGCACTCCATTCATCAGTGCATCCTAGTCCCTCCTGCAGGGACAATTGTGAACAACTAACATTCCATTCCCACTAGTTTCTTAGTCTTTGCGTAAGCTGTTTTCCAAGTCTGTTTGAATATCCTTTCTTCCAGGACTTCTGTACATGGCTCCTTCTGGGAGGCACTGCTGTCTTGAGGACTCAGAAAAATACCATCTCCTCCAGGAAGGCTTTCTTGAGCTCCTAAACTGTGTTAGGTGCTCTTTGTCTGAGCTAGTCCCATAGTGCCCTGTGCACAGCCCTCCTGAGCACTGATAATAAGTTATTTAAATTTCACCTTCACACTGGCTTGTATTTCTCTGGTTGACTGCAAAGGATTAAAGAACAGAGATTTCATCTTATTCACCTTTACTTCTCAGCCCTCAGTAGAGTGCCTAGTACATGGCTGGCGATCAGTAACAGATCAAGTGAATGAAAGATGGATAAAGGAATGGATGTAAGCAAGCTCTAAGGGTTGGAATCTCATGTCTCCTGAGAAATGGGGGAGGTAGAGGTGGGTAAAAACAGGAAAGCAAAAGTGCCTGGAGGTAGTAAAATTGAAGAGGCGAAGGAAGGGCCCTGCAGAGAGAGGAGCACATGTTGGGCCTGGCACCTGCCAGAAAACTTCCCCCTAACTCAGCCTCCAGGGTCGGGCTGAGTCAGAGGCATCTGAAAGTGACCCTGGCTCCCGTGCTCCAGCTGGGAGGCATAGTGTGTGCCCTGCTGCCTGACCTCCAATGCAGGAGGGTTCAGGCCTCAGAGTGGAGTGTGTGTGTGTGTGTATGAATGTCCTTTGTTCCTCGGTCAGAGTCTTGGGTGGAGAGTCAAGAACACCTGTAGGAGAGAAAAGGACATAATGCAGAGTGGTAAGAAATGACACAGCATCACAGTCTCCCCGGCCCTGCACTCAGTCAGGTCCATCCTGATGGCCTGAATGGACAATGAAATGACCTTAATCTGGGGTTGCAGCCACTTTTCTGCCAATGCCTGCCTGGCCCCCATCTGCAACTTGCACCATGTTGCCGTGACGACTGTGGAAGGGATAGGAAGCACCAAGACCAGGCTGCATCCCGTGCAGGTAACCAGAGCAATGGGAGCTCATGACAAAGCTACAAACTTGCTTGGGGTTGTTGGGCTGTCACCTTTGGGCAAAGGAGGCATTGTGACCAGGCCACTTCCCCATCCCCTTAGGCGTGAGGGGTGGGCTGTGAGACAGGCAAAGGAGGAGGCGCCCGTGCTGCAGCTCTCTCCTGTGGCGGGTGAACATAACATTGCATGACTCCAAGGGGACCAAGAGGTCACCTGGATCTGGTGGCTGGACAGTCCAGCTGCAGGGAGGAGAGGTTGGAGAACTTCCTCACCTTGAGCTTGAATATGCTTGGGAAACCCCCTGCCTTCCCAGATTCAAGATTCCAAATGCTCCCTGTCCTTTGATAAACAGCCCACCTACTCCCTGCCCCCTCGAATGACAATTCCATTGAGTCTCTCACCTGCCACCGCAGATAATACAAATGTGAGCTGCCAGGCCTCCATCTCATTGAATGCAGGTAAACAAGGCCTGAATAAGAGAACAGAGACATTTGAGTGCCTGACTAGGGCTTTCTTCATGATGTTACCAGACCCCCTGAGACTAGGCACCATGTAGTGAAACTGAGAATGAAACTGAGAGTGTTTTTGGGTTAGAGTGGGCAGTAGTCTGGGAGGTTTTGTGGAGAGAAGCAGGATGCTCTCAGGTGTCGTGTAGTGGAGTATGCATGGGAGCAGAGCACTGCGGGAAGAAAAGGCCATTATTTTCAGTGCTTTTTTTTGTGGAAACCGAGGCAGGGAGGTCTTTGCGAGATTACAATCACAGAGGGTGCCAGAGCCACACCCATGTCTTCCTCTTGCCTTGACCATTCGGGGAGACCAGTTGTCCAGAGCATGCCTTCCTTGGGCTCCGACATAAATGTGGGAGCCAGGGCCTCCCGTGGAGCAAGCTGGTTATACTCCTTGGGAGGAGTATCTGGGACCAGCCAGGTGAACCAGGGCGGGGTGGGGATGGTATTGCTTCACCGCTGTGACTTCATTCTTAGCTTAGGCAGGAAAAGGGAAAATTGCTAAACTTGTTCAACCTGAAGGAGATGTGAGAAGGTTCATTAGGGCTTCTTATAATTATCCTTGAGATGAAAGAAAGAATGAACAGCTTAAATACTGAAATTATATATGTGTAATTAGGCTAAAATCCTGCCTTTCCCGTGACGCAAATTCTTCTTCCCATATTCTTATTTTGGCTCCCAGATAAGCTGTAGTGCTAGATTCCACTTTTCCTTGTCTACTCAGTTTCTATGACACTACACTCCCCTCATTCTCCTCCCATCTCCATGCACTGGTCCTCTCTGTTCAGTCCTTGTGGCTGCAACTCCCTAGGGCTCCCACCCATGACCTTCCCTTCTCCATCTTCACACCCTTCCCGTGTGAGTTTAATACCATCTACATGTGAACAGTATGCATATTTATACCTTCAGCTTTGACCTCTCCTCAGAGGTTAGGTTCAGATTTCCAGCTACCTACTTGGCATCACTACATGGTGTCTAGTCTCAAATGTAACAAAAGCCCATCCTTTCCCTTCTCCTTTCCTCCTCAGTCTGTCTCCATCTGAGTCAATGCCAAGAGCTTCAATCCACTGTGCAACACACACATCTAGGCATCACTTTTGGTGCCTTCTCTTTTACGCCACCCCCTACTCCATCCAGAAGTAGTGTCTATCTCCCAATCCTACAGTGACACCTCCTTTTTCTCTCAGTTTCCCTATTACTGCTTGGTCTGAGCCACCATCCTCTCTTGCCCGATCATCTCTTTCTAGTGTTGCCTCCTAGCACCCATTCCTCACCCAACAGCCAGAAGAGTCTTTAAAAACATAAATTAGATCTTATCCCAATATGGCTTTCCATCACACCCAATATGACTTTCTGTCACATTAGACCCAGAATAAAAATCTGGGTCCTGACCCTGGCTTATGAGGAACTGCATGATCTCTACCAGAATTTCTCTTGTCCCTGCGGGTTCTATCCACACTGACCCTTAGTCACTCTAGCACACCAGGTTATGAACGTGCTGTTCCTCTGCCTGGAATACACTCTTCCCTGATCCAAATTGTTATTAAATTCACCTTAAAAGTCACCTTTTCAAAGCCACCACTTCTGACCACTTCGAGAAGCCATAGTCACTCAGGGCTTCTTGAACTAATTTTTGTTATCTTGAAGTAAATTTGACATAGCACCGATCTCCTGGATTTTCTTTTTTGTGTGTGTCAATATTTTTCTGACTAGGACTTGAGCTTCATGTGACCAGAGATCTTATCTCTCTTCCTCACTGTCTGGTCACCTACCATGCCTGGCACATGATAGTTACTCAGTAATTATTTAAAAAATGAATGAATATATATGTTAGTCACTGGGGATACAATATTCTAATAATTTTACTTAATGTAAGTGCCAAGAGATACTCTTAATAGACATAGTAATAATAATAATAATAATAATAATAATAATGTGGAAAATCTTTTTATAATGAAAAATCTTTCAGGTTTGAATGAAAATTTTGTGATACTTATTGCATATCACATGTACTATTTATTTTTTTAAAATACATTTTATTTATTTATTTATTTATTTTATTTATTTGTTTATTTATTTATTTATTTATTTATTTCAGAGAGGAAGGGAGAGGGATAGAGAGTTAGAAACATAGATGAGAGAGAAACATTTATCGGCCTCCTGCAAACCCCTACTGGAAATGTGCCCGCAACCGAAGTATATGCCCTTGACCATAATCGAACCTGGAACCCCTCAGTCTGCAGGTTAATGCTCTATCCACTGAGCCAAACCATTAAGCCTCACATGTCCTATATGATCCATTTCTCAACTCTTATGGATGTGGAGGGTTACCACTAGACAGTAGTATTCTAGTTTGGAATAAGATGTATTCAGTTGGCTCTGTACAAAGGCTGGTTGAGATGGATTATGGGGCAGTGTAGGTAATAGAAGGTAACACAGCTCTTCCGTTTACTGTGTGTGTCTCTGGGTAAATCTCTTAATCTCCGGACCGGCTTCCTCCTCTGCTCAGGAAAGGGAACAGTGGGAGAGAAGATGCTTTTGGTTCTAATAGGCACTCTCCTACTAATAATGAACACTGCTTGAATTCCCACTGTATGCCAGGTATAGTGGTAAGAGTTTTTGTGAATTATCTCACTGAATCCTCAGGTAAGTACCAGGACGAAGGACCTGTGGCTCAGAGAGGCTCGGTGATGTGCCCAAGGCCACAGTTGGCAAGTGGCGGCACTGGGATTTGACTCTGTTCAGCATCTGCTGCCCATACTGACTGGTCGATGTGGCCTGGCTTCAGTTGAGTCACGTAGCAAGTCTGAGAGGGGTTCTGCCAACACAGATGTCCATGTCATCTGTCCCTTTTAGGAGAGAATTTCCAAAAGCCACGGTTCCCAGTGCGGGTTCTGCACCCCCGGCTTCGTCATGAGCATGTACACGCTGCTCCGGAACCAGCCTAAGCCCTCCATGGAGGAGATCGAGAATGCCTTCCAAGGTATGGCCCCAAGCACAGCCTAGGAGATAGGGTGGCAGATGAGGCTCAGAGGGAGTCAGTGCGGGACCCAAGTGGAAGCCGGGGATTGGCCAGAAGTCCAAGGCACTGCCTTAGGAGAAGAAGCTCAGCCTACCCACACTTGTTGGCTAAGATCTGCTGGAGGGCTGACCACTCTTAGTTTGAGGGACACACAGGTGGGTTGAAGACAGCTTGCCTTGGTGTTCGTCTTCCCAAGATGCCTTCCTGCCCTCCCTCTGCACTGGGAGACCATTTGGAAACTCCACAGGGCCTAGTGATATCACTTCCTTCCATCTCAGCTTCCACCAGGACAGGACTCTGCAGGGCAAAGGCCCATCTGAGAAGGCAGCCAGGATCCTGAGCTCCGGCAGGGATGGCTTCCCACATTCCCTCAGTGCAGGGGCCTAGGAGCCTGGGCCAGATGTCTGTTTATCTGAACTGAATAGAGAAGACTCCCTGTCCATTCGCCATTTCAATCCATCATCTATTCAACCAGTTATATGGAGTCCTATCATGAGCCAGGAATACCACAAGGAACAAGGGACATGGGGGTAAAAGACACCATCCTTCCTCCAGGGAGTTTGTATTCTGAGGGAGAGAGAGTTTTACTCATAACACTAGGAATAGGCACCATGGAAGCACCTAGGGCATTCCAGGAAGTCTTCCTGGAAGAAGTGGTAGATGTTTTGAAGTCAGCAGCACAAGGGAGAAGGGGGGTCATTGTAGGAAGGTGTCTGATCCTTGGGCTCAGCCAGAGCCCCTCACCTGCCCTGGAGCCTGCACTGACATCGCCCCTGTTCCTTGTCCCACAGGAAACCTGTGCCGCTGCACAGGCTACAGACCCATCCTCCAGGGCTTCTGCACCTTTACCAAGGTAAGTGGGCGCCCCAGGACATCAGTGGCCCTGCTCCTAAAGCAGCCACACCCTGCAATCACAGTTGGGAGGGATGCCAAGGGCCTCTGCATGACAGAGAAGAGAGAGAAGATGGCCAGGTGGCAGGTCCCCCCACTGTGGCTACCTGGCATGAGCAGACTCTGCCATTCTTATTTAGAAAGGGGTTCTCATCAATAGCACTGGGACTTTTTCTCCAGGAAGAGACCTGGTGCCCCAGAGTTAATTCCCTCCAGGGCATTTAGCCTTGGCAGCCTTCCTTGGAGACTGGCCTGCTCAGGCCATGGCACAGGTACTCCTCATCCTTTCCTCAGCACCCAGGCTCCTCATCGTTTCCTCTCCTGGCTGCCTTCTGCAGTTGGTGCTCTGCTGGGCTGATTAAACTGCTGACCAAATCGCCAATTTTCAAAGTCCTGCAGTGTTCCCAGCATGCTGAGTGAGAAGCCACAGTGAAGTGTGTGGGCATCTCTTATACAAACACGGGCACACAGCTGCCACCTGGCTAGGAGGACTCATGGCCAGCCTCTTTTCTTGACTTAATCTCCTCAGATTTTACCTGATTCTCCCACTGGGTCAGGTTGATCCTTACTCCAGGCCAGTACCTCCTCTCAGCGTGATTCCTCTCAGGGTTGCTGGTAGAGTCAGCATTTTGTAAGTGCATTCCTAAAAGGAGTGTTTCCTGCAAATAATTCTCACGGGTGGGGATGAAAATGGGGTTTATAAGGGTGGAAGTTCCTGATGAAGAACTAGGAGGTGTGGATTTAGAGAAAACTGTTTGAAAACTCAAACCTAGAGTCTGCAGATCTAGGTTCAAGTCCCATTTCATCACTTAACTGGGTCATGGCCTTGGGCCAATTTCCTTGTTTCTAAAAATGCGGATTATAATAATACCTGCCTTATCATGAATGTTGAAAGTACTTCTTGCAAAGTCCTCAGAACAAGCCTGGGCGTATCTTAAATATTCAGCAAGTGACAACTCTGAGTCATGATGCCGGTCCATTTCTTCCATGACTTAATGCTTGATCTCTATAAATGGTGCAGGCTTCCCTGAGAACCAGGAATCATTAATCTTGTCCATGAGTGCATTTCATAGGAGGCTGCTCAAAGAGAAACAATTTAACCAGCCTCCTAGTTTCTCAAAAGAGAAGGGATTTTGAGTATAGCTGATAATTACGCTCCTTTCAAGGGTGGGTCCTGACTCTATTATTTGGCAGTGCTTCCCTCTGTCCAGCTGCAGATCAGTGTGGAGCTGAGACAAGCTGAGCAGCCGACATGCCCTGCACAGTGACCTTGGAAGCTCATGTCCATGACTCATTAGAGACTCCCAGCTGTTATTCAGGCCTCTCACTCTTTTAAATAAATATCCACACCTGAGGAATGAGGGCATTTTTTCCATGGATATTTACTGCAAGTGGAAGAGAGGGGGAGGGGGGAGAGAGAGAGAGAGAGAGAGAGAGAGAGAGAGAGAGAGAGAGAGAGAGAGAGAGAGAGAGAAAGAGAGAGAGAAAGAGAGAGAGAAAAGAAACTTTGACATGAGAGAGACATATTGATTAGTTGCCTCTTGCTTGCACCTCGTCCAGTGCTGGGAATTGAACCTGCAACCAAAGTGTGCGCCCTTGACCTGAATTGAACCCATGACCCTTTGGTCCGTGGGTCCCACGCTCTAATCAGTGAGCAAAACAGCTCGGCAGAGCCATTCCCTCCTGATTTGCACACAGTTTATCAAACCTGACCATCTTGTCTTCATGGCCACAGCACACACTAGGAAACGATGAGAGCATCTTCTAGAGGGAGGCAAACTGTTCCCAGTGAGAAATGACAGTGTCCATCCAGCAGCAAGCAAGGAAGGGAAGGAACCATAAAAACAACCCTGAGCTCAGTGTCTCCTGAGAAAAGTTGAAATCCCTGCAGGGGGAAGGCAGTCATATCCAGCCATAGTAGACCTTGAGGGGACTGACACATTATCCATGGCAATTGTTTATGTCATAAACACGTCAATGAATTATCAAGAGCAAAGATTTAAGTAAGAACATGTTGGCATTCAATGCCCTGGGAAAATGTGTGTCTGTGAAATACATCCTTTCCACCAGCACTGGGTGAGTGTGGCTGGTGCCCCTCACTTCACTTGGGACCTGGTGACTCCCTGTATCACTCCTTCTCCAAGAAGAAAGATGAGATAGGGCACTATAGAAACCTTCCCTTCCCTTCCGTTCCTTCCCTTCCTTCCTTCCTTCCTTCCTTCCTTCCTTCCTTCCTTCCTTCCTTCCTTCCTTCCTTCCTTCTAAATAGGAAGGGCAAGGGGAAGGTAGGGGTAGAGAGAAAACCAGAGCAGCTCTGAGGTCTGATGACAGCTGTGAATGCTAGAGGGACCTGTACTTAGGGCAGTGTTTGCAGAGGGTCAAGGAAGAGAGGTTTTCTCTCTCAATGCCAAGTCTGCCAGTGTCCCCCAGTTCTCAAAGGCCACACCCTGGCCCTCTGAGAGTTTTTTGGAGAAAACAGTAGGTTGTGACTCATCCTTTGGGAAATGTCAGGATAGAAAGGTGCCTCCTGTGACCCATGTGCAGAGGGGCTGCCCCCAGTCAGCTCATCCAGTAATTGGTTTCCCTGGAAATGTGCCTGGGCTGTGCCTGGAAGTCCTCCCCACTTGGCCTCTCAGCACAAGTCCATGATTCAGGAGTGTCTCCTGGGGTCCGGAGCTGGGTGTCCTGCTTTCTTTGGGACAGAGCAGTGAGGTGGGAGGCAGCAAGCTGGGCTGTCCTCTGTGCTGTGCAATTGGCATGCCAAGAGGTCCTGGGCAAGTCCTTTCCCCATTGTTAATGGGCCATCAGACCTGTGCACTCCCCCCGGAATAGGCCCACGATGAGGAATAAAGAGCGCTTAGCTTTCTGGAAAAAAGTGTCTAATCAGCCCTGGTGATGCCCAGACACACTTGTTGGACACAGCTCCGGACACAGCAAACAGAGTTGGACATTCTTGTTGGGAGCCCCACAAAGACTCCAACATGGGAGGTGCCCAGCCAAGACCTTGTTTGTTCTAAAAGAAGGGAATTTCTGTCTCAGAGGCTTCCTAAGGGAGCAGCATTGAAGAGGGAAATGGGCATAAAGAAATCCTATATAATAAAGAGGTAATATGCAAACTGACTATCATTTCAACACATAAGATGGCCCCCACGTGGTTAAAGATGGCTGCCCCAATGTGGACACAAGATGACCGCCACAAGATGGCCATCAGGGGAGGGCAGTTGGGAGGGACCAGGCCTGCAAGGGAGGACAGTTGGGGGCAATCAGTCCAGCAGGGCAGGGCAGTTGGGGTTGGCCAGGCCTGCGGGGGGGGGGGGGGATAGTTAGGTGCCACCAGGCCTGCAGGGAAGTGCAGTTAGGGGTGACCAGGCCGGCAGGGGAGGGCAGTTAGGGGCTATCAGGCCAGTTGGGTAGGGCAGGTAGGGACAATAGGGCCAGCAGGGGAGCAGTTAGGCATCAATCAGGCTGGCAGGCAGAAGCAGTTAGGGGCAATCAGGCAGGCAGGCAAACAGGCAGGCAGAAGCAATTGGGAGCCAGCAGTCGTGGATTTTGAAAGGGATCCCAGATTGGAGAGGGTGCAGGCTGGGCTGAGGGACACAGGGCCTCTAGTGTTTTGATAAAACCGGAGGACTTATCTTTATGGAGAAATGCTCTTAACATTAAGTTTCCCTGCTGTTTCTAGGAGAGATTTTATTTGTTTATTCACAAGTTATTTAATCAACATTAACCAAGCAAGAGGAAGTAGGCAAAGCAGAGGTCTCACCTCTATGCAAAGGCAAATGGATGGGACAGGCTATTTACTAATACCATGGATGCTGGAGTAGGTATCAGAGCTGGATTTCCCTGGAAATTAATAGTGTACGTTCTTCAGCTTCTGTGAAACTCTTTGCAAATATTTGTGTGTGAATGTTGGTCATCTCTATAGGATGGTGGGTGCTGTGCAGGGAATGCGGACAACCAAAACTGCTGCATGAACCAGAAGAAAGACCACACAGTAAGTGGGTCCTTCTCTCCCTGGAAATCTGGGTGCCAATCGCACTTCAAAGGAGCCTGTGGTCTTGCCCCACACTCTTGGCAAGGGTGGCTGGAAGAGGAAACAGTTACCTAAGCCTAAACTGAGAGGGTGGTGACTATGCACTTTGCTTTGGGTCCTCTGGCAAGACCTTCTGGTTCCTGCATCCAGGAGCTGCCTGGGGGTTGTGAGCGAGCTTGCTTGGACCTAGGTCTGCATTGGTGCTATGGGGCATTTCAATGGGGATATACTGTACCACACCTCTGTTCCCTTTCCCAGCAGATCACCCCCTCTCCATGTTTATTCAACCCCGAGGACTTCATGCCCTTGGATCCTACCCAGGAGCCCATCTTCCCACCCGAGTTGCTGGTAGGTGATGCCCCAAGGGAAGGCCCATCGAGGCTCTCTGCCAAAAGCCCCTGGAGACCTGCTTTATTTCATACCCCCTGGGAACGTTGTCTTCTCCTTGTCCTTTAGGTCTCAGCCTGAATTTGCCTTCCTTTCTCTGACACCCAGGGGACAAGTCCCTCTTTCATGTGCTCCCACAGGGACCCACATTTCTCTCCTTTTCACACGTGTCACTCTGAGGACAGGAAGTGGATTTCTCTGGAGCCCTGTGTATCTGACGTGCTACAGAAGTATCTGCTGGCCTCCTGGCTAAATCTAATGCCCAAACCCCCCAAGCAAATAGTCCATTTAATAAACAAACAAACAAACAAGCAAGCAAAGCTGTATTCAAAGGATAAACCCAAGGCCTGTACCTCTGCTTTAAGGACACCTCTCACACCCCCTTTCTTCTCTTGGTGATTTAGTTCCTTCGCTCCAACATACGTGGTGAGGAAAGAGTCAAGCCACCCTCAGAGCTCCTCATGTGCAGATTTCCCAGGGGCTGTTGACACATGAGGACTCCCTGAGTTCAAGGGCCAGAGAGAAGGGCTGTGCAGCAGGCTGCCAGCATATCCTCCTCTAGATTGTGCAACCATGAGACCATCAGTGTGATTTTGGGGTTTCCTTCCCAGGACCACCCCTCCCCCATGTATTGGGACCAGCTCTGCATTGCATTCCCTTTGACCACCCTTCCTTTGCTACCCTGGCTCCACCCACACGTTGTCCACTGCTCCTCCTGGAGACAGTGGGGACAGTCTAGGTTGCCTTGTGGCTAGTGACCTTTGGCAGGTCACATGACTTCCTTAGGTTTTTCCCTCCCCTGTACAAGAGGCGGCTCATAATGCCTCCTTCACTGAGTCTTCTGATGGCTCAATGAGCTAATGTATATAAGAGTTGTAAGCTAGTTCACGCCTCCATCCATGTAGTTTTTCACCCTTGTCTTTGACAAGTATTTTCATTCTGAAGTCAGTAATAAATAAGTCCACAGAAGAGTTGATCCCACTGTAACCCCAGAGCGAGGGCCATGGGAACAGCGGTGGGAATTGAGTGGGGAAAAGGAGATGGCTCATTGGAAAACGGTATTTTCCAGAGGCTGAAAGACGAACCTCAGAAGCAGTTGCGTTTTGAAGGGGAGCGTGTGACCTGGATCCAGGTCCCCACCCTGAAGGAGCTACTTGACTTCAAGGCGCAGCACCCCGACGCCAAGCTGGTGGTGGGGAACACGCAGATCGGTAAGGGCCTGGGGTGGCCCAGGGCCTGCCAAGGGTCCGGGATCCACTGAGGAAACCTGGGCTCTTGAACTTATATAAAACTCCTGGCTTTGGAGACCTGTTTTCACCCCATTGTTGGCTGTGGGTCCTCAGAAAAATGTCTCCTCCCTTGCTCTCATTTTCCCGTTCCATGTGTGGGGTTAATAATGCCTCCTTCAAGAGTTGTCCTGAGTATTAACTGAGATCCTTGTTGACTGTTTTCTACAGACACTTATAAAGTGCCAGCTGTGTGCCAGGGACCCTGGGAGGGACTGGGTGTCAGGATGAACTGGACACAGTTCCTTCCCTTGCATGTCTCAAGGTCGGAGGCAGGAGGGAGCCATGTAGGTAAACTGTCCAGGCTGGTGCCTGATGGATGCCAGGGGTTCTGGATATGTCACTCTCCTCTCCACCCTTTTCTGGGGGTGTTGTGGTAAGGCAAAGGAGAGAAGATGTCTAAGGGTGTTCGCTTATGTTGCCCATGACCATGACTACCTGTCCTGGTAGTGCCTCCACCAGGCACTTGAGGCCCACAATATGCCAGCAGGTCAGGGAGACTCGAGCTGTGCAGCTCTCCTGGTGCGTGAAGGGCCTGGAGCAGAGGTGCCCAAAGCCGTGCTCATCTCTATCCATTCCTAAGCCTGGCTTGGCCCATCTCTACTTTGCTGGTTCCCAGGCCCAGAGAGGACAGAAGGAGAAGATGGTGGCACAGCTGAGGTCTGCTACAGAGGACCTCTGGTTTTGGGGAAACCTGACATACTTTTAAGCAGCCAAATCCAGCCTGTGGGAGATTCATGGGTATGGTTCTGGAAGGATTCTGGGTTCTGTGGCCACAGAGAAGAGAGCTTGGCTCGGTTCTGTGCTGATGGAGCACAGAGCTGGCCATGCCCTGTGAGCATGTGTGTGATACAGAGTCCCCAGCCAGTTTTGTGACACCTGGATTGCAGGGTGGCCCGGAAGATCTGCCTCAGGTGATGCGATCCTCTGGCCCCTATAGCCAGGTTCCCAGGTAGCATGAGTTAAGATGGAGAATGACTGAATGGAAGAATCTTCAAGATCATTTGACATCTGACAGATTCCTTGCCATGAGCCATAACCATCCTGAGCCAAGTCGGATTCTTAGAGAAAGGAATTCCCCCAAATTTTATAAGCTTCCAGTTAGAAATAATTTAAAAAAATATATATATTTATTGATTTCAGAGAGGAAAGGAGAGGGAGAGAGAAACAGAAACATCAATGATGAGAGAAAATCATCATTCTCCTGCATGCCCCCCACTGAGGACCGAGCCCACAACCCAGGCATGTGTCTTGGCTGGAATCAAACCTGGAACCCTTCAGTCCACAGGCTGACGCTGTATCCACTGAGCCAAACTGGCTAGGGCTGGAAATAATTTTTTAAGATCACTACATGGGCTCCACCTCCTCCTTCCTTATACAGACCCTACAGAGTAACCACCTACAGCAGGGGCAGGTGTTGGGGAAACTGAGTGTACAGAGAAACTTAAGACTTTCTTTCTCCATCTGCATCCTTTGTCCTGGGAGCTGGTATTCAGACAGGCCAGACTCTCCACAGCCTGGGCTGCCTTCAGAAATCCCAAAGGGCATGTGAGAGGGAGGATATGGGACGATGCACAGTCATTTCCTTTTCACCTTTTCCCTCTATTGCCCCAGTCCCCTGCGCACCCTGCCTCCCCCGGATCGAGCCTGGGAGAGGTGCTGTGTAACTGAGTCTGAGGAATGGGGCCAGTTTGTCCATAGAGTTTCCACCTTGATTAGCCGATTTGAAGTTTTTCTCTCAGTCAACTTTACTTTTTCTCTGCATGTTAAACTTTCGTGTCATTATTAGTTATATTATATCTCATAATAGCTCAAGTACTGAAATCTGCCCATGCCTAGCTGTGTAACTTGGGCAAGAAACTTAGCCTCCCTGTGCCTCCCATTCTTGTTCTATAAACAGAGAAAATCAGAGCATCCTCCAGGCCTGCTGTGAGGATTAAATGAGATAAAATACGTAGTGCTTAGGAGAGTTACTGACATACTTTAATGTCCCGTGTTTTCTAACATTGCTCCTAAACACACACACACACACACACACACACACACACACACACACACCTCTAACTTCAGGCTTTCTGTTTCCTTCGAGGCATTGAGATGAAGTTTAAGAACAAGCTGTTTCCTTTGATCATCAGCCCAGCCTGGATCCCTGAGCTGAATTTTGTGGAGCGCGGCCCGGAGGGTAAGGGAGGTTCACCCGGGCCCCCAGAGGGGCTGGGATGCTCGGATGAGTCCCATTGGGGGATGGAGTTTCTAGGACAACCTCCCCTTTGGGTCTGGTTGCCACCTGCTTATTCTGAAGCCAAGCTACACAGGGGAAGGGACAACCTTCACCACCTTTCTCCATCATGGTAGGCATCAGTGGGCGAGGGCTGTGAGATCTCCAATAGTATTCTCAATCCTGGCTACACCTTAGAATCACTCACGGGGTCAGGGGCCCGGGGTGGGCAGCTGTGCTTGGGTCCTTTAGAAAAAATATATTCCAGGACTTTGCCAACAGAAACCTGATTTTATTGAGTGGAGAACCACTGGCTTAGTGAAAGAGCACTCTGGTTGTAGGACAAGAGGCCTGGGGTTGAGTCTGGGATCTTTCAATAGCTGTGTGGTGTTGGGTGAGTCCCTTAACCTCTCTAGGCAAACTTTTCTTCATCGGGTTAAGGATAAGAGTCCTGGTGCAGCCTCACTAGGTTGCTGCGGATCTTGAGACTCTGTGTCTGAAGGTGTTTTCTGCGCTGGGCAGTGGGTCACTTATCCTGAGCACGTGCTCCCAGGTATCTCCTTTGGAGCCGCTTGCCCTCTGGACTCTGTGGAAAAGACCCTGAAAGATGCTGTTGCCGAGCTTCCTGCCCACAAGACAGAGGTGTTCAGAGGCGTCCTGGAGCAGATTCGCTGGTTGGCTGGGAAGCAGGTCAAGTCTGTGGCGGTGAGTCCATGCACAGGGGCCTCGAGGCCCAGGGGACAGGGTGTTTCATCACACCAGGAGCCTCACACTTGAATGGGTAGAACTGCCTGAGTGTTTCTGAAAGATGCAGATTCCTGGGCCCATCCTCCGAGATGCTGGCCTGGAAGGGCTGGGTGGAGCCTGCAGGTGCTGCTGATGCAGGTGGTCTGTGGGCCATTCCAGGTGACACTCGGACTCAGTCTTCTCCATGAGGTTGGAGAGATGGGGCCTCCTGCTCACCTCCTTCCCCTTTCTGATTGGCCCAGGCTTTCAGAAGGTGGACAAGAGATGAGTTAGAGAACAGACAAATCAGGGAGGGACACAGCCTTTCGCCCTGGGGTTAGAACCAGAGGTAGAACTACTGAGAGGAGGGAGGGCTCCACCTGCTGGCTGTCACAGTCAACCTTCGGATTAAACCCCAGACATTCCCACACAGTGCCATTTGAGGCTCATGATTTTTGATGGTGTTGGGAGGAAAGCTCTTCCTTCCATTCTATTTTTTTTTTAATGTTTTTTAAAATTAAAAAAAAAGCAGCCGAAACCGGTTTGGCTCAGTGGTAGAGCATCGGTCTGCGGACTGAAAGATCCCAGGTTCGATTCTGGTCAAGGGCATATACATTGTTTGCGGGCACATCCCCGGTAGGGGGTGTGCAAGAGGCAGCTGGTCGATGGTTCTCTCTCATCGATGTTTCTAGCTCTCTATCCTTCTCTCCTCCTCTCTGTAAAAAATCAATAAAATATATATTTAAAAAAAATAAAATAAAAAATAATTTTTAAAAAAGCAAAATAATCCACTCCATTCTCTACACCTTACCCCAAGACCCAACCACTTCTGGGTGAAGATGAGGAGATATAAACAAGCAATCTCTACCGAGGCCCCAGCTCAGCGGGCATCTACTCCCAGGGAGAACTTATTTTCTTCCTGCAGCCGGTTTCCCCCTCATTTCCCATAGTGAGCACCCTGGGTCTGGTTCTCCCAACATTCTTTGCCAAGTTGCCAGGAAGCTCAGATCCAATTAGAACAAATCTTTCATCCTCAAATCTTCCTCCTCTTTGTCCTTGAACTTTATCTACTATTTCTGCTGTATTTTGGCTTCTGTGATAAGCCACCTTAGCCCTTTCAGAAAAAGGTTGGGTGACATTAAGCACTTGAGTTTCAACGGGTCCACTCGGGCTAACTGAGGGAGGTACACTGACTGCTACATTTCAGAGCTGGGCCCCAATGCCAGGCGGTCAGATCTCATGTTTCCACGATGTTTGATGTTCTGACTGCAGAGCTCTCACTGAACCTGGCTGTGTCTCCAGGGGCTGGAGGTTGGGCCTCCCTCCACAGATGACACATGTCATCCTCCTGCCCTGCATTTGAGAGCCAGCTGGGTGAGCACGGGTTTCGGACTGGGTTCTCACGCACACTCTCTGCTTGTCCTAGTCCATCGGAGGGAACATCATTAATGCCAGCCCCATCTCCGACCTCAACCCAGTGTTCATGGCCAGCAGGGCCAAGATGACCATCGTGTCCAGAGGTGAGCTGCCTCATGCAGAGGGTCCTGGGGGAGAAAAGTCTCACAAGATGGGTTACTCCTGGAGTGACAGAGTCCAAGGACCTATGACCCCACTTTCCTACGGTTTAGATTCCTGGAAGCTACAAGGGATCACTCATGCTGGGGGCCAGGAGAGCTGGGCCACTTCTTTATTAAGAATTCACAACAGGCTCTGTCCAGATGCCTTACCTACTGAGATGCTGGAGCCAGAATGCACCAGCTCACCAAAGTGGATTGCTGGGTGGTCAGTGTTTGTGAAACATGGCCGTTATGAAAAATTAAGGTATATAAGCATGCAAGTTATATAAGACAGATTACATTAATGACATAGGGAATGAACACTCAAAATTCACCACTTGCTAGTTATTTTACTTCATTTTACTATTGTCTGTGCTGTTGAGGCTCCTTCCATCTACCTGTCTGCAGTGGAGATGCTATGTAGTGGTGCTAATATGCATCCTTCCTTGTCAGAGGGGCCCCAGCACCTCCCCTGGGTTGATGACTTGCCAGGAGGACTCATAGGCTCAGTGTATAGTCATGCTCATGGCTAAGACTCACTACAGAAGGAGGAATGAGTAAAATCAGCACAGGGAAAGGCACACAGAGCAAAGTCCAGTGGAAATCTGACATAGCTGCCAGGGCCTGCCAGCGGATCACACAGGAGGCGCTTGACTCCCCCCACAGCAAGCTCCCCATTAGAAGTGCAGGCCACCAGGGAACTCGTTAGGGGCTCAGCACCAAGAGGTCTAACTGGGGGCTGGCCACACAGGTCTGCCTGGTATATAACAAAGTCTAGAGGTGTTCCGCATAAACAATGTTGTTTTTACAATCTGTGAGCCATTCTTATCAGGGAATGCTAGGAACCCTCTGGAGACCCACGTACCCAGAGGACACCAGTGGCTCACCTTGTAAACAGGCTTTGCAGAGGGCCTGCTGACTCAACTCTGCCACGCTTTTTCTAGCTCCACATCAGTAAAGTCATTCTGGTAGCTTGAAATGAGCTCTGGGGGGAGTTTTTATACCATAGACAGTAGCAAACCAAGGCTATACCCCAAGTAGCTGATGGTTAACCATTCACCAGCACACCATTGCTGAAGGATTTCAGATGGAGGGCCTTGACCCCAGGTGAGCCATCCACTCCCTTTGACTCTGGGCATCAGAGACCCGGATGCAGAAGCCCACTGGCCGGGTTGTCCTGGGCCTTCTCACATCAGTCCATCTTTATCTTGCCTCTGTACAGACACCAGGAGAACGGTTCCGATGGACCACACCTTCTTCCCTGCTTACAAAAAGACACTGCTAAGTCCAGAAGAGATACTGCTTTCCATTGAGATCCCCTACAGCAAGAAGGTAAGATTCTGGGCCCGAATCACCCCTACACCCACCAGGCTCTGGACAAGGAGAGCAGAGTTGGCCTCAGGATCAACCTTAGCATCTCTCAACTGTAACACTGATGCTCTTGTCTCTGAACTTTGCCTTTGACCAGCCGTATTCCTCTCTGGACAATGAGAAGTTTTAGGGTAGGGAGCATACCTCTTGGACAGAAGCTAGATGTGTGATCCTAAGTGAGTCAGTTTACCTTTCTGAGCCCCAGTTTTCCCACCTGTGCAGTGGACATGATGTTACCTACTGGGAAGGCGATTGTGAGGACTGAAAAATAATTCTGTAGGTTCCTGGTGGAGCTGGTAAGTAGCAACACAGTTTCAAGGGCACAACCTGCTGGCGAGTATTCCTCCCCAGGTCAGAGGAGACTCGATTTGGTCAGGTGAAGTGTGGGGCTGGTTTGCTAAGGGAAGCAGCTGCCTGTCAGTCAGACCTTCACATGCCAACCTTGGGCCTGACAAGGGTTTGCTCACTGACCTTGCTCTGGGTAGATGATGGTTCCAGCTTGTTCAGCAGATCAGGGCGCCTCTGGCTGCCTTGCTCTTGTTCCTTGGGACCTGTGGTGGCTTCACCTGGCGTGACTCTGGCCTCTCTCAGCAGCACATCATTCCATGATGGGCCTTGTAGAAAGTCAGAAGCTGGGGAACCAGCAATAAGAGAGCATATTAAGGGTTTTCCACAGCTACTGTTTGAGTGTTACAAGGCGTGTTTCATCCTGGCTAATTTTAACTTCTTTTTTTTTTCTTCTTCCGTTTTGGGTAATAGATTTTTTTTTTTATTAAATTATTATCTGTGTACATATTTTAACTTTGCCCTCATTCCCATACATACCCTCCCTCCCCAGAGTTTTGTGTCCATTGGTTGTACTTATATGCATGTATACAAGTCCTTCGGTTGATCTCTTATCTCCCCCAGATCTCCCTACTCTCCCCGCTGTAATTTTACAGTCTGCTTATTGCTTTACTGTCTTTATATCTGACTTTTGGTTTGTCAGTTTATAATGTTCTTTAATATCCATAAATGAGTGAGGCCATGTGGTATTTCTCTTTCATTGACTGGCTTATTTCACTTAGCATGATGTTCTCTAGTTCTATCCAGGTTGCTGCAAATGATGAGAATTCCTTCTTTTTTATGGCAGCATAGTATTCAATTGTGTAGTTGTACCAAAGTTTTTTGATCCAATCATCTGCTGATGGGCACCTAGGCTGTTTCCAGATTCTAGCTATTGTAGATTGTGCTGCTATGAACATAGGGGTGCATATATCCTTTCTGATTGGTGTTTCTAGTTTCTTGGGATATATTCCTAGGAGTGGGATTACTGGGTCAAATGGGAGTTCCATTTTCAGTTTTTTGAGGAAACTCCACACTGTTCTCCACAGTGGTTGCACCAGTCTGCATTCCCACCAGCAGTGCACAAGGGTTCCTTTTTCTCCACAACCTCGCCAACACTTGTCGTTTGTTGATTTGTTGATGTTGGCCATTCTGACAGGTGTGAGATGGTACCGCATTGTTGTTTTGATTTGCATCTCTTGGATAATTAGTGACTTTGAGCATGTTTTCATGTGCCTTTTGGCCTTCCTTTTGTTCTCAAAACAGCCTGGTACTGGTACAAGAACAGACATATAGATCAATGGAATCGAATCGAGAACCCAGATATCAATCCAAATCATTATGCTCAATTAATACTTAACAAAGGAGGCACGAATATACAATGGAGTCAAGACACTCTCTTCAATAAATGGTGTTGGGAAAATTGGACAGACACATGCAAAAGAATGAAACTAGATCACCAACTTACACCATACACAAAAATAAACTCAAAATGGATACAGGACTTAAACATCAGATGGGAAACGATAAAAATACTAGAAGCATCCACAGGCAACAAAATCTCAGACGTATGCCAAAAGAACTTCTAATTTTAACTTCTTTAATGAAAATGCTAATTAAATTAGAGCAATTACATCTCTGAGGTGGTTTCTTAATGGTGCTCTAGCTCCTCCTTATAGACCATTTTGATTCCCAGAGTTTTGTATTTCACAGATTGGTAAAAAAAAAAAAAAAAAAAAAAAAGTTAAATTATGCAGTTGGGAAAAGAGGCAAGAACAGTCGTAGAACTGCTCAGTGTTTATTTTGCCAGGGACATAAAATATCTCTCCTTAAAGAAAGGACATGTTAACACCCAGGATTAGGAGGAATTTCTCAAGGAAGAACAATTGAGCTGACACTGACATTTCCTGGCAGCCCAGTGAAAACGTCACAGGGGACTGGCGCAGTCCTGGACCAGCTGGAACCTGTATCCCATGACCAAGTTCAAGGTCTGGGCTCATGGCCCCCAGGGCCTGTCTGACACCAGTAAGTGGAATCAGCTTTAGCATCAGGAGAGGCCTCTATGGCTTCTTCAAACAAAAGCCTGAGGTCATTTCGGACCTCAGCAGTGGGTCTCCTGCTTTCTCCAACAGCCCTTCCCTTACACCTTCCCGCTGGGAGGTGGATCCGAGTTTGTGCTCCCAGGGTGAGTTCGAACCTCAAGCAGAACCTGACACAGAGAGGGCTGGATAGCACAGGGTCCTTACCAGGAAAGCAACTCACGCTTTCCTCCTGTCCCCAAAGACAGAGCTGGCTTAGACTCAGGACATGGGTGATCAAAGCACAGAGGCAGCTACTGCCTCATAGTGTGGTTCGTTCCTTTGGCCAGAAGACCAGATTTCTAAGCACTGCCCGTAGGCTGGTGGGAGAGCCGGTTAGGGAGCCAGTGAGGAGGCTGCAAGCTGCAGGCTGTTTCTAACACTTCTAGGCATTTCTCTGTATCTGCTTGAGAGGTAGTCCAGTCAACAGAGGTTCCAGCACAGCCACTGAGAGGCTGTGTGCTCTGATATTGGGCACCAGAATGGGGAAGGTTCTCAGGCCTGAGGGGTCTTGGAGGAGACTTGGTGAAAACACTCTTACTTCTCCCCGCTGTTGGATTGAGAGCACCCCATTCTTCTTTGTCCCCAACTTTGTTTCCTGACTAATAGGGAGAAAGCATGACCCTCCCAGATTTGGAGAATGCTATCTGGAACTTCTGAAAATGTGATGGTTAGGCCTCAATCATTGATCCCTGTCACCAGCTCCTTGCTGATGTGCCATGGTATTTTCTCCTCACCTTACCTCACCTCACCTCACCTCATATCCCGTGTTTCAGGCTCACCATTTGCAGTCCTTGCAAGACAGGGTGGGAAACTGGTACCTTCCTGTTCTCTTTCAGGGCGAGTTTTTCTCAGCATTTAAGCAGGCCTCCCGGAGATATGATGACAAAGCCAAGGTGACCTGTGGCATGAGAGTTCTATTCAAGCCAGGAACCACACAGGTGAAGGAGCTGGCCCTTTGCTATGGCGGAATGGCTGACAGAACCATCTCAGCCTTAAAGACTACTCAGAAGCAGCTGTCGAAGTAAGAGTTTACAGTAAAACAGCCCTGCTACTGCCCTATGCTGCTGCTCCTCCTCCAGTGCCTGTAGCACCATTACTATTGCTGCTACTACTGCTATTAGCATGGTACTACTGCTGTGATTACTGCTATTATTAGTAGCATAATGACCAATAGTATTGCTGCCACTGTACTATTATCATTGCTGCTCCTACTGCTACCATTGTTACTGCTATTACTAAAACTACACAGCTACAACTATTATTACTACTAGAGGCCCAGCACACAAAATTTGTGCATAGAGGAAGGATCCCCTCAGCCCAGCCTGCATTCTTTTCAATCTGGGACCCCTTGGGGGATGTCCGACTATCAAATGTTGATCTTGGGATTAGGCCTAAATTGACAGTCAGACATCCCTCTCACAATCCTAGACCGCTGGCTCCTAATCTCCAACCTGCCTGACTGCATGGTGGCTTCTAACTGGCCCCCCCGCTGCTGCTCCCCTCCCCCCATGCCAGCCCGATTGCCCCCAACTGTTCCTCCTGCTGGCTTGGTTATCCCTGACTGCCCTCCCCTACAAGCCTGGTCACCCCTCACTGCCCCCCCACCAGCCCAGTTGCCCCACACAGCCGGCTGTTCAGTTGCTTTGTCATCCCTCGCTATCCTTTCTCCGGCCTGGTCATGGGCAGGCATCTTATGAGGGAGTGAGGGTTAATTTGCATATTACTTCTTTATTATATAGGATTGTTGCTTCTAGTGCTGTTACTCCTAGTAGTGGTATCACTGCTGTTGTGGTTACTATTTCTTTTACTACTACTATTACTACTAGTGCTTTTGCTATTACTGTTACTACTACGGCTTCTTTTACAACTTCTATATTACTTCTGTTTCTACTACTACTATTACTATTGCTTCCACCAGTACTACTACTAGCACTGCATCTGCTACTGCTAGTATTACTACTACCAGTATTGTTGCTGCCACTAATGCTGGTATTGTTATTAATGCTATTACTAGTGCTATACTATTACTATGGCTACTACTGTCACTATAGGTACTATATGGGGGCAACTGAACCAAGCACGTCACTGGCACTGTCCTATGTAATCCTTTCCATATTTTTATGCATAGGTAGATCTTAATGTTGGAGTTTGGTTCCAATTCTTGGCTCCAACACTTACCAGATGGGTATAGGATTAAGTCAACCACACCTTAGTTTTCTCACTGGCAAAATGAGTATAAAAATTTCCCTACTATATATTTTAATTTTAATTTAAAATGATGTTTCATAAAAAACACCTAGGACAGTGTAAGAACTTAATAGACTTAACTATTGTTTTTGCGGTCTTTTAAAATTGGATCTGTTTTTAAAGAGGAGAGAGCTGAGGCTCTAGGAAGTAAGTAACTTGCCTAAGTCTCTGAGCTGGATTTCCAACCGAGATTCACATGATTCTGGGGGCGGGATGGGAGCGCTCTCTCACACCTGCTCTCCGGCAGTTTCTGGAACGAGAAGCTGCTGCACGAGGTGTGTGCAGGCCTGGTGGAAGAGCTATATCTGCCCCCTGATGCCCCGGGTGGCATGGTGGACTTCCGGCGCACACTCACCCTCAGCTTCTTCTTCAAGTTCTACCTGACGGTGCTTCATAAGCTGGGCAAAGAGGACCCGGAAGATGTGAGTGTGGAGCCCGGCAAAGCACGGACTCTCTGCAGCACTTTTGTTTGGGAATTGGGTAGCTGGTGTAGGTGAGACAGTGCTGTGGACCAGGTGGTGAACTTGCTTCTTTCCTGTGGACATGAAAGGGCAGAGGAGCAAGGACCGGGGACATAGCCCAGGGAGCCACATGGAGATGGGATCCAACTGGGTGGCTGAGAGGCAGAGCCCTGGGCTGGGAGTCAGGGGCATGGGTTCTTGTTCCATCTGTGTCATTATCTCACGTGGGAACCTACATAGCTCACAACTTCAGGTTTCAGTTATAAAATATGCAAAATGGGGGCAAGTAGACCAGATGATCCTTCAGACATACAGCTGATACAACCATGGTTTTGTAGTTGGAATGGGAGTGCAGAGAATTATAGAATGTGGAGCATGGAAGGAGAATTCAAAGTGGGGCTTCTCCAGCCACTGCAAGGATGTACATTCAGGAAAGGGTGCTGGCTGATGTGGACCCAGCTCGCCAGATAGGTTCACCAATGAGCACTTACTTAGCATCTTTTAGACAGTAAAATTGCACTGGGCACCAGGGTGCAGCCGAGCATGGAGAGAGCATGATCAGTGAAGGCCAGTCTAGAGTGATAACTGCTGAGATGGAGCCTGAGGAGCAAAGGAGGGGAGGCTTCACAGGTGTGGGGACAGCAGAGTAAAGTTCCTCTTTTGAAAATCGTCATGATTATATAAGTAATGTTTTCAGATTATATAAGTAATAAAGACTTATTGTAGAAAACTTTAAAAATACAGTATTGTATAAAAAAAAAAACCACTCTCAGATCCCAGAGAAAAACCACTGCTAATAATTTGCTTCTTCCTCTGAACTTTCCCCTACATTTATCTGTCCATCTGTCTCATTCTGTTTGTCTACTTCATCTCTCTCTCGCTATCTATCTCTCTCTCTCTGTCCTTCCTTCTATCCATCAATATATATGTCATCTTAAGATATTTTTTTTATCTGGATACATCATTTCCTATATAAATTTGAGGTCATGCTGCATGCAGTTTTATTTTCCACTTGAGTCCTTTGGGATTATACTGTGAATATTTTCCATATCGTTAAATATTTCCCACAGAATTGAGGGGGAAAAGAAAGACTTTTTCAGGAAGGCTGGGAGAAGGATAGCCAACAGAGAGCAGCGTGCATAAATGCAGAGAGGACAGAAGTTGTTAGGTGTGTGGGCGGAAGTACGTGCCACTCATTACACAAGGGGCATGGTGGGGGCAGAGAGGCAGAGGCTGTGAGTGAATACTGCGCTCCCAGAGCCCACGGTCAGATGTTGAGACAGATCCAGCCAGTGTGAGAAGGAGTGTCCAATGAGGAGATGAGGGGAACAGTTGTTACCTTTACCAGTTGGGGGACAACCAAGGTTGGGGTAAATGATGGAAATAGTCAAGGTCACCTCTGTTATCTTGCCTCCACAGAAATGTGGCCAACTGGACCCCACTTTTGCCAGTGCCACCTTCCTCTTTCAGAAAGACCCTCCGGCTGATGTCCAGATCTTCCAGGTGAGTGGAGACAGTGTGTGGCTAACATCAGGGCCTTGCAGAGTTCATCAGATGATGCTGACTATCGGCAAATGACTTACTTGAATTGCACGTAGGTGCTGAAAGCTCCGTACTGTTGTGCATAAGTATCCAGGGAAGAAAATGGGAAGTATGTTAATGTCAGTGAATCTATTTCCCCCCTTACTCACCTAAATTTCTCACCTGGGATTACTTTCTTTCTTTATTTATTTTATTTTTTAAAATGAATTTCTTTATTGATTAAGGTATCACATATTTGTCCTCAACCCCCATTCTAACCCCGCCCCCCACTCATTCCCCCACCCTCCTATTGTCCTTGACCACTGGTTAGGATCATATGTGTGCACATAAGTCCTTTGGTTGATCTCTCCCTTTTATCCCCACCCTGCCTTTGAGGTCCAACAGTCTTACCATGGCTCCTTATCTCTGGGTCTGTTCTTGTTCATTAGTCTATTTTGTTCACCATTTCCCCTAGATGAGTGAGATCATCTAGGGGAAATGGTGAACATATAAGAATAAAAAGTGAGACAAGCAATAATCATTATGCTGAAAGGCATATGAATTAGTCTGTAGTGAGCTTCTTTCTGGTCCTGGGATTACTTTAATCTTCACCTGCTCCTTCAAGGAAAATTTCCCTCCAATTTTATCTTCTCTGGCCCCTCTGTGGGACTAATATGCAGAGTCAGGAGTTCTCTGGATCATATAAGCAAACAAAACAGAACAACAACAAAACCAACATTCTATCAATAGAAGTTTTTTGAGAGGTACTGGCGATAGGGTCAATTTTCCTAGAAACATTTTGGATACTGTGGTCCAGATAGTCTGTGTTGTAACTCCTAAACTCTGTCATTCTAGCACAGCCAGAGGCAATATACAGATGAATGTGTAGTGTTCCAATAAAACTTTAATTATAAAAACAGGCAGTGGGTCAGATTTGGCCCACAGGCCACAGTTCATCGGCCCACACACTAGAATGCAGTGGCTCAGTGCGTGAACTCTGGGGCCCAGCGCCCTAGACTGGAATCCAACTCTGGCATTTCATCACCATGGAAGCTTGTACAGGATCCTCAATTCCTTTCTGTCTTTGGGCAAGCCAATTACTCCCACAATCTGATAATAATGGTACCTCTTTCATGGGATAGTTTTGAGGATTCAATGCATGTGTAAAAGTAAATAGCTTAGGTAGTTCCTAGCATATAGTAAACATTCAATAACTATTGGCCATTACCAGTTTTACTTAAAACATGAAACAGAATTTTATTATGAAATGAACTCGTTAGAACACTTTGAAAAATACAGAAAAAACTAAAGAAGAAAATATAAATCACCCCAAATCTTACCTGTAAGAGATAAATCTTATTTGTATACTTACCATTTTTATGTATATGCTATATTGATAACACATGCTCTTTTTTACTATGAAATTCAAATCATTGTTACATATACACATACACAGTGCTTTATGCCCTGTTACACTTAACACGCACTTCCTTCCTTCTGATGGAAATTCTTCAAAAGTATGTTTTCACATTTGCATACTATTCATTGTACCCAATCTCTAGTGAATGGACACTTAGGTTCCCCTCTTGTTTTTTCCCCCAGTCCTATGTGGGGTGATCCTGTGACCACCTTTCTGTTTCCTTCACCTGCTCCCCTCCTGCCCCTCTGTTCTCACTCCTTAGGGTTGCTTTGCCACCTGGCCTGAGACACCCCATGGTTTCCCTGGGCCTGTGGAAGAACAGTTTCTCTCTCTCTACCCCCGACACCAAATCAGCCTGACTGGTGGCCATGCCATTTCAGGAGGTGCCCAAGGATCAGTCTCAGGAGGACGTGGTGGGCCGGCCTCTGCCCCACCTGGCCTCGGCCATGCAGGCCTCTGGGGAGGCCGTGTACTGTGACGACATCCCTCGCTATGAGAATGAGCTGACCCTCCGGCTCGTCACCAGCACCCAGGCACACGCCAAGATCAAGTGAGTGTAGTAAATACACTAGGAGAGGGGGGCGCTGGGAGCAGCACTGGAGAGGTTCCCTTGTCAGTTGGAGGGAAAAATGGAGATCATCTTAAAACTACAGCTTGGAGAGGAGCCAGAGAGGTTAGGGGATTGGGGATGCCAGGAGGGTGAAGGGTGGACTTGCAGAGATAAGCAGGGGCTAGATCAGCAAAGCCTTGGAGTTGCTGGGCAGAGAGATTACATTTGAGCCAAATAGCAGTGATGAGCTACTAAAAGGCTCTTAATAGGATCAGGTTAGATCTGCACTTTGGGAATAGGCTAAACTTCCATGTAAAATTAGAGAAGAATGTGAGTCCTCACTAACACAGCCTTAGAGTGAGGAACCTGGGATTGGATGCCTGCTCTGGTGCTTAGCAACCTTGGATTGGATGCCTTCTCTGGTGCTTAGCAACCATGACATTGGCCTGTGTGCCTAAGCTCTACGTTCCACCATACATACTAGTATGTAATAGGATGCTTTTGTGAGGGTTAATGATACTGTCCACAAAGGGCCTAGCAGAAAATAGTCACTTGTAGCTGCCTGTGGAACTTTGAGTGCCTGAACGGCAAGAATACCACCTCTATGTTAATATAATAAATTAATAATAATAGTAATGATTTATAACAAACCCCTTAACATTTATATGGAACTTAATTACCACATTTTGGTGCAAAGCATTTTATATATATTGGCTTCTTTATTCCTCACAATAATTCTATAGACAGGTCCAATTATTCTCTCCATGTTCCAGATAAGAAACCGAGGCACAGGGAGGGTAGCTGGCTTGCCCAGGTCACACGGTTGCTAAGTGGCAGAGGCAGAGTTTGATGCCAGGCAGCATTAGCAACTGGGCTGTGCTGCCTCTGGGTGTTCAGGCTGGAGCCTGGAACTTCATTTCCTGGTGAGCCCTAGAGACACATCCCTCTGAGCAGACCAGTGACAAGTGACCCTCCTTGGGTCTTACCATGGCATGGATGTGGGATCGGGTCCCCTTGTCATTGGTCTTTCCTCTGCTGGCACTCCTAGCCTAGGGAAAGATCGCAGAAATGGGAAACTCTTCCAGGTCCCTGAAAAAAGTTTGTTTAAGATGATATGGTTGTCAACCGTGGGCTAAATTCATTTGCCTTTGCACTTGTCTTGAGTCCATATTGAGAATACCATGACATACACTGTCTCCACTCAAAACAGTTTTGCTCTGTTCCAGCCTTGTCTGAATGGGTATGGGAGGGTGAGGTGGGGGGCTCTGAGGTAATGCAGTGATGGGTCTCTCCCTGCTGCCAGCACCTGTAAGGGAGTACAGTGGAGCATAAGTGGACCTGACATTGGCGCTCTTCACAACTCAACCTCAGTCCTATTCTCGCTACACTGCTCACTGGCTGGGTGGCTTAGGACAAGCTCTATAATTGTCCTGAGCCTGAGTTTCCCCAAATGTAAAGTGGGGACAATGACAGTGACTTTCTGGGGCTCTGGCGACGATTACCTATTTGAAAGGTGGTTTGTACAGAGCAATTCCCATACCTTTCTCTTAAGTGCCTCTGCTCTATGTCCCCATGGGGTCATGGGCCAGAGTGAGCGGGACACAGTTCAGATTGTTATAACTGATGGACTCTCCATGCTTTCTCCCTTGGAGGCCTGAATTGTCTAATTATAACCGGGTGCCCTACCATCCTAGGGTAGCCCTGTGAATGTGGGGAGAGAAATTTGTCTGTGTTACGATGCTCAGGTTCATTAGGTGAGTACAGCAAGGGCCCTACATTCTCATTCTGGATGGGTATTAGCTGTGAGGTGGGTTTTAGTCAGCATTTAGATTGCTGTTAACTATGATTGGGTTCCCTTGTACTTGGACATTGGAACAGGGCATAATAATAAGTCCATCAAAATGAGGACAGTTGAATGGCAGGTCTCCCACTTTGGTTTTCCTGCTGGCCCCTCATGCTGCTCACTCTTGCAGGTCCATAGATATTTCAGAAGCTCAGAAGGTGCCGGGGTTTGTTTGTTTTGTCTCTGCTGATGATATTCCTGGGAGTAACATAACTGGAATGGGTAATGACGAAACAGTCTTTGCGAAGGATGAGGTATGGCTTGCATTTTTAAAATATGAACTTAGTGAAATGAGTATTTAAGTTTTAACTTGTGCACATTCCTCCAAACCCTCATATTGAAAAGACTAGACATTTGCACATGTTGGCATCATCCCATGGGCCAATATTCAGGACAATCAGTAAAGGAATAGAATATGTTAGGTAGCACTTTTTATTTCCACTTAATGTTTATTTGCTTATTTAATTGATGGCTGCTGTTTGTACATAGTAGAATGACTCCATGCCAACGTGGCATTAAAAATGGCTGGTTATTGTATTTGGACTGGCAATCAGGTTCTCAAGGTATTTGAGTTCTTTTACTAAAAGAAAATAAAAATACATTAAATAAACTAACCAGATAATAATCATAATACCACCATTATGAGATACTGATAATTCACTTATAAGAAAGTCCATATATTGATTCCAACTATATATGGAGTCCTGTCAAAAAAACAAGTTTCCAAACATTCAAAACAGCTGCTACAACATCCATATACTTATAGAGTGGTTCTCAAACAGTCATTTTAGAATTCCAAATGTTGCAAATTAGAAGTGGATTGGTCTTGCTGAAGGGCACATTTGCCTTTTTATTGCTGTAAAAGTGAAGAAGAAAAGAAAAATTGTAGACCCAAGGCACAAGGACTCCAGAGGGAGAGCTTTTGAAAAACCAATTGCTTTACAAACTCCAAATACCCCAGGATCATGGATAGCATTATGGTTAGTGAGAGTCATTCAGGTTCAACAACCATTGCACTAACCAGTTAAGTCAATGACTTAACAGGGTCCTCAAGAAATAATGACCAGAGACAGGCATACTAAGGATTGGTTCCTATTGTCAGAAACCTCATTTTCCAAAGAGATGAGTTGGGCAAATTTTTTGTTTGTTGTTTTATTTTGGGGGGCATGTTAAAAGAAAATTCTCTCTGAAGGAGATTCATTAATCTTTTATAGGAACTGACCTATTAATTAAAAATAATAATTATTCTATAAATCTAACAAAAATCTAGTTTATGAATCATCAAGTCTAAGGTCTAGCATTTGGAAATTACTGCTTCTGGCCATAAGACATGATGGCTGCCTTTGAGGAGCGGTTGGTATAAATCTGGCAAACAGAAGAGGAAGAGAGTTGGTGGTAGAAGGAAAATAAAACTGGGAGTCAGGGCCTAAGATTTAATCATGGGCTGGTAACAAGCCAATTGTGATCTTGCTGTCTGGGTCTCCATGTCTTTGTAAGAAGAACAAGGGAGCTGTGGTAGATCTGAGTTGACAGATACAGGTCATGCTGCTCATATCTCCCATTCTGCTGCTCAAGGCAGACATCACTAATCAATCACCACATACTATCCTGGGCAGCTTCTCAACAGGCTGTGAGTGCTAAAGCATCAGAATTGGCCCTCGAGATGAAATAAATTTGCCATTCTAATACCAGTCATCTCCAAGTTCCATTCTACTCCCACAGATTCTAAACACTTATGAAGGAGCACACAACCTAAATATAGAATAAGGACATGAAAAGGCCACAGGGCATTCCTAACATGTTGCATTAATAGGAAATTGTGGGGACAGGGGACTTGCTTTTTGCCCTTTTGAACAATTCAAAATAATTGGCTTTTTGAGGAGTTTTGTGGTGTTTTTCAGTAGTCTGGCTCTACTCCTAGGTGACTTGCGTTGGGCACATCATTGGCGCCGTGCTCAGCGACACCCCAGAGCACGCACAGAGAGCAGCTCAAGGAGTGAAAATCACCTATGAAGAACTTCCAGCCATTTTCTCCATTGAGGTAATGAGAATGCGCTGCCTGTGAGAGGGCTGAGCTCCCTGTCTCTGGAAGCACACTGTTTAGGATCCTCTAGTGGAGATTGGAGCAGCAGGTGGGATTTGGCTAGATGGGTTTTTAAATCTTACCAGCCCTGGGATTAAGTGGTCCTGTGAAAACTTGCCCATCGTCATCCTAGACTCAGTCACTGAGTCCCTCCTACCCAAGTTCAGCTCCATTTGGGTCCTTGAGGGATTATTTGCTTTTCCTCAAGATCTAAGGTAGTTTACCTCTCTCGGAGGAAAGGGGGGAATATGACTTTCTGGGCTACTTTATTATTTTTTTTAAAGTTCTTTATTGATTAAGGTATTACATATGTGTCCTTATCCCCCCAGTACCCTCCCAGGCTCCCCTGCAACACTCATGCCCTCACCCCTCTGTTGTCTGTGTCCATTAGTTAGGCTTATATGAATGCATACATGTCCTTTGGTTGATCTCTTCCCCTTACCCCCACCCTCTCCTACCTTCCCTCTGAGGTTTGATGATCTGATTGATGTCTCTCTGCCTCTGGATCTGTTTTTGTTCATCAGTTTATGTTGTTCATTATATTCCATAAATGAGTGAGATCATGTGATATTTATCTTTCTCTGATGTGAGCTTACTTTAAATCTGTATGAGAAGATTGCAGAGATGCCCATGTGAGAAGAGAGGGGCAAACATTCTGGGAGCTTCTCTTCCGCACTCAGAAACCACCTTCCTCCCTCTGAAAGTCAAGTTGCTGAAGCTTCTTTTTGATCCTCAGGATGCGATAAAAAACAACTCCTTTTGGGGACAGGAGCTGAAGATCGAGAAAGGAAACATCAAGAAGGGGTTTTCGAAAGCAGACAACGTTGTTTCAGGTAGAGCTGCATGTGCAGCAGTGGGGTTGGGCCTGTCCTGGCTTGTGAATGAAATTCAAGAGCTGTACCTTGAGTCCTGGGGCAGGGAAGTGATTTCCTATCATTTCCGAACTGAAGAGTTCCTCTGGTGTTTGTAAGGAAATAGTAGACAGTTGGCTGGGAAAGACCTTCAGTCATCTCCAGTCTCCTGACTGTGGGCTGGAGACACCTGATCTAGAGAGATCAGTGTGGTGGATTTGGAAGACTGTCTGGGGAAGATAACAGCCTCAGGTGCCTGATCAGCCTCGGGTTTGCCAGGCCTTTAGCCACGTGGACTCCTGGTCCTCCCCTTTTCCCTGCAAAGGCCTTTCTCACCCATCTTCAACTCTCAAGTCCCCTGACCACCTCTTTCTCCTCCACCATCCACACTGTGAAATCAGGTGCATAGCTCCAACCCCAGGGCAATGCTGCTGAACAGACAGGCCCCTTTTGGAATTTTCTATGTTTCTATTGTGCATCGCTAAGCCACTGGTAAGTTAGCTCACCAACTGGCCTGATAGTCTTCATTCTGGAAGGTATTTTTAGCTTTTCAATTACCTCTTTGATTCTTTCTTTATCTTTTCCAACATTTTACAGTAATACTTTGAATCTCTTTGATTTCCACTGGCTGTAGCATGAAGAGAGCTTATACCTGATGCATTTCAGTGTCATTCTGGTTTCTTTGTTGAGGTGGGGGTTCAGCTCCCAGATGGCTGAGACTGAGACCCCTTTCCACACCAGTTGGGGAACCTAGAGGTTACCTTTGAGCACTTGGCTCTTACCTTGGGCACTTGGAAAGTACACACTCTTCTTAAGCAAATGTGTCCCCTCTGCAGCAGCAGGCTCACTGTGGGGTCTTGTGCTTCCCCAGGTGAGCTGTACATTGGTGGCCAAGAGCACTTCTACATGGAGACTCACTGCACCATCGCTGTCCCAAAGGGCGAGGCAGGGGAGATGGAGCTCTTTGTGTCCACACAGAACACCAAGTTTACCCAGGTAGGTGTCCTGTGGGTCATCCCAGGGGCCTGGCGAGGACACCAGCGAGCTCCTGGCATTGTGCGAAATGGGAAGAGGGAGACTTGGGTTAGTCTAGAAGGGAATTAGAGGGTAGTGGTCCTGGACCAGACCTTGTCACCAACAAGCTGGTGTCACTGAGCTTGTTACAAAACCATTCTCTTCTATAAGAGGGTTGGATTAGATGGGTCTTAATAGTTGGATAGAGCCTAATGTTAGCTATTGTGATTCCAGTGCTATATGGCCTTGGTCACATCATATCTCTCCTAAGCTTCCTCGTCTGTAGAATGAAGGGGTTGGGTAAGTGATAGATACAGGAACCACTAAATTATCTGCAGTAGCTTGAATAATCCTCATTTCTCTACTGCCTATTATGTGAAAGCAGATGCCAGTGTGTTTGGCAGCTGTTTCTACCCTCTTGATCCACCAGTTCCTGGCTCAGTGGAATGTGTTTTGCTTTGAAAATAGCTGTGACTAGCTGCTTGCCCTTTTGGGTAAATGCAAGTGTCTGAATTCAGTCTTCAGTGACTCATTAGTGTTGGACCCCAGCACCACTATCCAAGGGTCAGCACTGGGAGGAAGGTGCACTCTGGAATCTAGGAATTTCAGGTTCACAGCAGTAATTAGTCCTGTTCTTACCAGGCAGGCTCTGGGTCAAGACTGAAGTCAGTCCAGATGATGTGTTTAGAGCAAGTGTGTTTTCTTTTGCCCACAGAGCTGTGTTGCAAAGATGTTGGGGGTTCCAGACAACCGGATTCTGGTCCGAGTGAAGAGAATGGGAGGAGGCTTTGGAGGGAAGGAGACCCGGAGCACCCTGGTGTCCACGGCAGTTGCCATGGCTGCATACAAGTGAGTCCTCCCCATGGGCTCTGGGAAGAAGAAGGCTGCCTCTGCCATGAAGGCTTCCTGCATTCCCCTTTGTGGGAAGTAGATTCTCCTTACTTTGCTGTTTTTAGAACTTTGGGGCATAGATGAGAAGATAACATCAAGTGATTCTTTTTGTTCTGGTGCCTGTGTCCTGATCTCTCCACCTGGCTGTGAGGGTGTGAGAGCCCTGAGGGCAAGGTCACAGCTCACATCCTACCTTTTCCCACCTTGTCAAGTGTCTAGACAGCAAAGCAGCCCTGCCCAAGTGTGCTTAGTGTGCCAGGTGGAAAAAGCAGACTTTCCTGCTGTTTTCACCCCAGAAACTCACAGGGCTGGGCTGTTGCGGGGATCCCAGTTTTCTTACCCTCCGGTGTCTCCTTCAGGACTGGCCGCCCTGTACGCTGCATGCTGGATCGCCATGAGGACATGCTGATCACAGGAGGCAGAAATCCCTTCCTGGCCAGATACAAGGTTCCAGATGCTGGGAGCTGTGCCAGGGCGGGCAGTGCCATCCCCTTAGGATGGACTCTCACTTTTCTTAGGACTATCTGTGAAAGTGCCAAGGAGAAATAGCTGCAGGAGACATTCATATTGGCAAACATTGAGGAGTGATGCTGTGGATGCTAGCAGGCCTCCCGTGTCATAGGGTGGTGATGGGCACAGCTTTCGAGAATTTAGTCTTTGTCTACTCAGGTTCAGAAACCTGACTGGTCAGCAGACCTGGGGAAGTCCTTCCTGCAGGATGGCCTAGTTTTAATGTGCTCACAGCTGGTTGTGAAAACAGAATGACTACACAGTGTATCTTGGAGTATAGAACACGTACACTGTGTTCTAGTAAAAAGCCTGCTCAGATTGGCCAGAGTCAGCGAGGCGGTCTTTTAAAAAAAGAACTGGTGTTGCCTCGGAAGTGGGGGGTAGTCTTATACAGCGAATATAGGCCTAAACCTATGTTTTAACTGTAAAATTAGGGGGTCATCTTATATGCCGGAAAATACGGTATTTAATATTTCACAACGAGAAATAAAACTTCCCAGGGCCTGGACAGGCACAAGTTGTTAGAGACACCCGTTGTTAGGATGGGCACCTGCTCTGCCAGGTCACGTAAGGCTGGGCATTGCCCAATTTCCCTGTAAGACAGGCCTTGTCTGGGCTCCCGTGGGTGACCACTTCCTATTCTCACCCTGCATCCTGTCCCCTTGCACACCATTGCCAACTTTCAGGTTCCATTGTAGCACTGTGAACCTGTGCGTCCTCTCTCTCTATGAGCTGGCTTTGAACACTCTCTCTTTAAACTCTTCTCATTGTTTCATGATTGAACTTCCCCAAATAGATTATATTTCTCTTAATTCTTATGGACTTAAAGAAAGTCACTTGGTCTTTGGGGGTCCCAGTTTCTTCACTTATCAAATGACCCTTAAGAGTTGGTTCAATGATTGCGTAAAGGTGAAGGAGGTCAAAGCACACTGAAGCTCTTGTAAAGTGCAGCTTTTATTGTTTGCTGGCCAAAAGCTCTGAGGAGAGACTCCAGTCACTTTTCCAGCCCTCCCTGCCTGCCCTGCCATTACCCACACTGTATTTTCTATCCTCCAGGTAGCAAAAGTGGGAGGGAACAGGGAGAGATAGACAGGGGTAGGACCAGAAGCCAGGTGCAGGTAGAAAGGAGAGAAGGTGGGGAGAAGGTGTTCCAGGGTTGAGCCCTGGGTCTGTCCCTGGGAAGATACAAGTTTCTTCTGGTTTTGATGATGTCTTATGTTCCCCCTCTTTCATGGTGTGATGTCTTGCTCTTTCTGTTTCCTCCAGGAATCGTGGGTGGGAGGGGGGAGGTAGAGATAGAAGGAGCAAGGGGACTGTTGGGAAACCACTCTCTTTCTCATCAGGTTGGCTTCATGAAGACAGGGAAGGTTGTGGCCCTGGAGGTGGAGCACTACTGCAATGCCGGGAACTCCGAGGATCTCTCTCAGAGAGTAAGTAGGGCCTCTTCCTGCACTTTGGGGTGACTAAGAGGTTAAGGGCATGCCCCCTCCCCCCACACCAACCTATCCATACAGCCAGGTACACACACCCTCCCTTTTTGCCTTTTATGCTATAAAGCTTCCCAATTAGTTCCAGCCTTCAGATTCTCCATCCTTAGTTAATTTTTAAAGCACAGAGATGATCACCTTCCTTCTCTGATTGGAAATTCATCCTTCTTGTGCAAGATATTCTAACAAGCAAGCAAAGTTGGGTATAAAGCTTCACATATAATATGATGACATTGTCTGTGTGTGCATGTTTGTCTAGTGATATGCATGGAAAAGTCTGAAGGAAGACACACCAAACAGTGATTGGATGGGTTAAGGGGTGAGGGTGGGGTAGCACTCGGTCATTTTCTACACTGCACATTTCTGTGATATTTGAATTTTAAATATGGAGTTGTTACTTTTTAAAAAAACAACTTATTGAAAAATAGCTTACATACCACAAAGTTCACCCATTTGAATGATATCATTTCATGGTTTTATAGTCATGCACCATTATCACCATCCAGGTGTTGAACATTTCTATCACCTCCCAATGACCTCTTCTGCCCATCTGAGGTTATTCTTATTCCCATGCTCAAGTCCAGATGTCCACTAATCTACTTTCAGTCTTTGTAGGTTTTCCTTTTCAAATAACTGGAATAATGCACCATGTAGTCTATTGTATCTGGCTTTTCTCTCAGAATAATGTTTTTGAATTCATCCATGTTACAGCATATATCATCCCTCCATTTATTTTTATTGACTAACAATATTTCTTGATATAGACTATATTTGGTTTTCTGTTCACTACTTGATGGACATTTGGGTTATTTCCAGTTTTTAGCTTTTGTGTTTAAAGCTGCTTTGAACATTCTCCTAAGAGTCTGTATAGACATATTTTTGTCAGCCTTGAAAATTAAGTTACCTTGGTTAGTACTCCTTTTAAAGTTTTTTTTAAAAAACCTTAATTTTATAACCATATTAGTTACATGTGCATAGATTCTTGTTGTAAAGAAAAGTCAACCCTACCTGGTTTGGCTCAATGGAGAGAGCATTGGCCTGCAGACTGAAGAGTTCTGGGTTCAATTCAGGTCAAGGGCACATGCCTGGGTTGCAGGATCCATCCCCAGTATGGGGTGTGCAGGAGGCAGTCAATCAATGATTCTCTCTCAGAGAGATGTTTCTATTCTCTCATCCTTCCTCTCTGAAATCAATAAAAAATATTTTTAAAAAGAGAAAAAGTCAAACATTTCAGGAAAAGCGGAAGTTTCTTACTAGCTCCCCAACCCCTCCCTGCTGGGGACTCTCTAATCTGCTCAATCAGGAAACTTCACACTTCAGCTCTGCTGTAAAGATTGTTCAAAAAGGAAACATTTTTAGTGTTCTTACAATTCATAACACTGGCTTCTTGGTTGTAGAAAAACCAGGTAGAAAAAGATGTAGTACTTGTCCCCAAAGATTTTACAAGCTTTCATATTCAACCCAGCAAATATTTATCAAGTGCCTGGGGTGGCAACATGAAAAAGCATATTGCATTGTTTCTGCCCTCAGGAAATTCCTGGCATGGCGAGAGAGACAGATAATGATGGACAAGAGGAAATAAAAGTGCAATTTGATAGCATGCAAAGGAAAAGCAAAGAAGGAACTGAGATATACAAAAATTATTTAGGATGGCTAGGATTGAAATAATTAGACACAAAAAGTAACCTGTGGGAAAGAGAAACTATGCATGAGGAAGTCAGCTAAAACCCAAATGAAATAGCCTGGCCAGTGTTGTTCAGTGGTTGAGCATCTACCTATCAGCCAGGAGGTCATCCTTTGATTCCCGAACATGGTCACTGCGCATGCCTGAGTTGCAGGCTTGATCCCTAGTGTGGGCTTGCAGGAGGCAGCCAATCAGTGATTCTCTCTCATTACTGATCTCTCTTCCTACCTCTCAGAAATAAATAAAAAATATATTTAAAAATCAAACTAATAAAACCCACACCTAAATGAAACAAATAAAAGCTACCATTTATGGCTTCAGAGAGATGAGTTATTACACCTAAAGGGAAGAACAATATGCTATAAAAATGGACCAGTCAGAGAATAAAAATGAACTCTTGTGAATCATAACTGTGGAAGCAGAAGTTTTGAAAGAACATGGAGGAGCTCTGTCCCCTCAAGAGAAAATAATGTGGAAAAGTAGGAGAGAAAATACAACAAAATTTGAGAACCAGTCCAGAAGATCCATATAGTAGAATTTCAAAAGGGAAGAATGGAAAAAAAGAGAGAAGTAATTCAAGCAGTTTCCCCCAACTGATGAGCATACATTTTTAAGTTGACTTAGTAATAAATGCCCAGAGGACTAAGCAAATGGAAAAATAAAGACAAAATTTATAAATTCCAGGGGAAATATTAACAAGCAAGAGAAGTAATCAGAACATTAAAATATAGATAGAAATTTAACTATATGGGAAGGACGTGGAACAGAAAGTAGGTATGTATTCAGGGAAAGCGTGGTTGGTGGAAATTAACTCCTCAAAAGTCTACACATGGAAAAGTTAGGGATGACAATATAAGCACATGTTCATTAAATAGCTGATAAGAATATCACAGAGAAGAAACATAGGGTTACTTTTTTTAGATAACCTGATGGGAAGATGTCAATAAATAACTAATAAATATGGTTTTGCCAAAGTCCAAACAGACCGTACATACATTGGACCTTTATCTTGAATTGGTTGGGGGCCAGGAGAATTCTCCTACTATATTTATTTATTAAAATAATATATATTTTATTGAATTTTTACAGAGAGGAAGGGAGAGGGATAGAGAGTTAGAGACATCCCTGTTTAAGGATGAGAGATAAACATTGATCAGCTGCCTCCTGCACACTCCCTACTGGGTATGTGCCCATAACCAAGGTACATGCCCTTGACCGGAATCTAACTTGGGACCTTTTAGTTCACAGGCACTCTATCCACTGAGCCAAACCAGTTCGGGCTCTCTTACTATATTTAAATATATGGTACAATGGCATGGTTTGAAATTTAAAAGACGCAAAGGACATACCGTATTTTTCGGACCATAAGACGCACTTTTTTCCCCCCAGAAGTGGGGGGGAAAAGTCCCTGCATCTTATGGTCCAAATATAGCCTACACATATACTTTAAAAAAAAAGTTTTTTTACTTGCCCGGCTCTGTGTGGTCTCTGTGTGCTTGCCCAGCTCTAAAATGGTTCTAAATGCTGCTGTTTACTTTACAGGGTTGATTACATGTGTTTATGACTGTGATGTTGGGTTTTAATGCACATAAAATATTTTAGGACACTATTTGTTTTAGAATCTTTTTTTCTTCATTTCCCTTCTTTAAAAACTGGTGCGTCTTATGGTCCGGTGCGTCTTATGGTCCGAAAAATACGGTATATGAGAAGTCCCCCAGCCACTTCATCTCTCACCACACACTTCCCTTCCTGAAGGCAACTGTAATCCATTCCTTTCATCCTATTTAAATGGGAGGATACTCCAGTTGTACTCCTGCAACTTATTTCCTTTTTCCTATCAATCTTACGGTTTTGAGATTATATATTTTGAAACATGCACACCCAGATTGCTAGTTTTTATTTGTCTGTAATAATGCTGTCCAATAAAACTTTTTCAATGCAAAAATAAAAAATAAAAAATAAAAAAGCTGTTCTCTCCCATGTTGACTTCCTCTGCTTCAGGTAGTAGGACGAGCTCTGCTCCATATGGACAACTCCTACAAAATCCCCAACATCCGGGGCACTGGGCAGGCGTGCAAGACCAACCTGCCGTCCAACACTGCCTTCCGGGGTTTTGGGGCGCCGCAGGGGATGCTCATTGCCGAGCACTGGATGAGTGAAGTCGCAGTGACCTGCGGGCTGCCTGCTGAGGAAGTAAGCTGGGAATTTGGTGGCACAGGTCAGAGTGGGCTAGCCTACTTTTCGGGGAACAGGGACTTTGTGTTTTGGGTATTTCTCCTGGGGGCAGAGGACAGGCAGGGGCTGATGATAGGGGCCGGAAGCTTAACTGTAGGATTTGCCCTCATCTTGTGCCAACAAGGCCTCAGTGTCTCTCTCCTTGGGAAGGTGCGGAAGAAGAACATGTACAAAGAAGGGGACCTGACACACTTCAACCAGAAGCTTGAGGGGTTAACCTTGCCCAGGTGCTGGGATGAATGTCTAGCAAGATCTCAGTATCATGCTCGGAGGAGTGAGGTGGACAAGTTCAACAAGTAAGTGCTGGGAGGGGAGGAGTTTTATATTCTGCAGCCTTTTTGCTGAACTCAGAATACAAAGCTAATAATTTAATGAATAATTTATGAGGTTGCTGTATTTGCCAAATCACTCATAGCCACCCCTTTAAGATTGTGAAATGATCTTAGCCCGGGGCAGGTGAGCTCAGCCTGCATCCAATGTCATAATCCCTCAGTGTGGTATCTTTACATGTTTGTCTGCCTCCTGGTCATACCACATTCTCTAAACACTAGCCCAGGACTGAGAATGCCACAGTTATGCGCCTGCCTCTAACACTGATCTATAAATGTCACCTTGGCAGTCACTCCACCTCCTCGGGCCTCAGCTTCATCATATACAAAGTGGGGGTAATTAGGCTGGCTCTGTCTTCTTTGCTAAATTATTGGGAAAACCAAATATAAAGCACAGAGGAGGTGCTATCATTATCATCCGTGAGCCACAGTCCCTCCCTTGGACGATCACAGTCCCAAGACAGTCTGACCCAATCTGAATTCCCCTCGGGGAAGACGAATGATGATACTTCAAGTCATATGCTCAGGGGTGGGCCTGCGTCGGCTGCACTGAAGGACTCAGAACCCAAATGCCTGCCTTTCTCATGCTGTCTATACGATGCAGATATCACAGTGACTATCTGGGCAACTTTGAGGATGCCTGATGTCAATTTTAAGTTATTGCCAGAAAACTTGTTTCACTAGATGAAAATACAATAGAGAAGATTTTATGAGAATCTTTTTCTCCAGGGAGCATTGTTGGAAAAAGAGAGGACTGTGCATAATTCCTACCAAGTTTGGAATAGACTACACTCGTTTTTTTCTGAATCAGGTAATTGCTTTATATAATTCTGTCCATCTCCAGGAGACTGGGGGCCCATTTCCCCCTCTTTGAAAGGGAAAACCAACTGCCCCTCATAACAGAGCTAACTAGAGGAGCCCTTTGCTGTGTAAATGAATTTGCATATCCTTTATTTGTCCAGAATGCCACAAGACAGCCTGAGACTCAGAGACTTTGAGTCAAATTCTAGTACTTACCCTTCCTGATTGCAGGACCATGGATAGTTACTCAGTTTTCTGATCCTCTTTCTTCATTTACAGGGGGAGGACAAGAGAGAGAGAGATTGAAAAAAAAAAATTTGCAACGTACTGAAGGGTTGCCTAATTAAACTTTGAGGATTATACTGCTTTAATTTTTGTCGGGGGTTTATATCCAAAATGTTGCTGCTGGTTCCCTTTTCCCTGGGCTGCAGTATCTTTTGTCTCAAGTCTTAAGCTAAAGTAGAATTGACTACCTTTCTGTCTGGCATTCTTCTCTCCCCTCAGGCAGGAGCCCTTATTCTTGTGTACACAGATGGCTCCGTGCTACTGACCCATGGGGGCACTGAGATGGGCCAGGGCCTCCACACCAAGATGGTCCAGGTGAGCGGCCTGTGGTGTCTGTGTAGGGGAGCTGCTGGGAGATACTGAGGGAAGGGATATTCCAGGAGCAGAATCAGGCCTAGGCACTGGCCCTGGCTCTGCTGCCCATTTAAATGTGAACTTGAGCAAGGGATTCCTCATTTGTGCCAAGGGGTTGGCCATGTGCTGTCTGAGGTCACTTATGTCACCAATAATCTAGGGCTCTGTGACTATGAGTTAAGTGAGTGTTGTGTGTACAAAGGTAGCTAGTTCCGCACACGCGAGATGCCTCACAGTGGAGTTGGATGGTGAAGCTGGATGAGAGTGAGCACACCTCCTTGGCTCCTGGGGACTGGCCAAATGGGATATTTTTTTAAAAAAATTAGGGTTAGTTTTTAAAGACACTTGATAAAAATTTTATTTTTCAATTGTACTTTACATTCAATGTTATTTTGTAATAGTTTCAGGTGTCTAGCATTGTCGTTACACAATCATATACTTTACAAAGTGTACCCTCCGATTTTTTCAATATTCACCTGGCACCATACATAGTTACGACAATGTTGTTGACCATATCCCTTATGCTGTAATTTACATCCCCAGCACTCTATTGTAACTACCAACTTGTTAAAAGGCACTTTAATCAAAATGAGGTTGAAAATTTTTTCACCATCCAAGCCATTCCATAAAGTCCTGCTTCAAGTTCAGGCAGACATGGGAACATTCCAGCCTCAGCAGAATTATAGTTTACAGAATTGGTTCCTTGCCTGTACCTGTGAACCCGAATCCTGTCTTGGGGGAAAGGCAGCCAAGCCCCATGCTCTCCCCTTCCCTAAAGGAACATTCTCAAAGAATCTTCTCTGTCCCATTGACATTGTCTTTCTCCACAGGTGGCCAGCAAAGCTCTGAAAATCCCCATCTCTAAGATTTACATCAGCGAGACAAGCACTAACACGGTGCCCAACACTTCTGCCACTTCCGCCTCTATCAGCACTGACATCAATGGACAGGCCGTCTATGTAAGGAGTCTCAGGAACCAGTGGAGCTGAGGGCCAGACCAGGGTTTTGGGCCCAGAGAGTCCCTGGGGTGGGAGCTGGAGTGGTCCTTGCAGGCTCTTGGCTGTGACCATGCCTTGAGCTCTCTTACTGAGGAGAACCCAGCTCCTCAAAATGCTAAGCTGAAAGAGAGAATTTCCATCAGAGACAGGAAGGATGAGGGGAGGAAGGGGAGGAGAGTTGGGGAAATACAGGGGATTGTGGGAAGACATACTATTGATGTGAGAACTGGCCAACCAACAATGGGCTGAAAATGAAATGGAGTTGGCCAGGTCAGATCTACCTGCTTCTTCTCCCAGGTGGAGGATATCATCAAACAAATGTGAGAAAGTACCTCTTTAGAGATCCCTCAAGCATTTTACCCGTTGTCAGTATGAGAAATGGCTCAGGAGTGCTCTCCAAGCATAGGCCAGTGGTGGTTCCTTGGGAAGGGTGATGTCTTAGACAAGTGGTCGCCTATCTTTTGGACCTCACAGATCACCAGTGGTCCATGGACCACCGATTGGCGACCACTGCTCCAAAGGTTTCCTTAAACCAGCAGTCGTCAACCTTTCGGACCTCACGGATCACCAGTGGTGCATGGACCACCAGTTGGCGAATGCTGTTTTAGAGGGTGACAAGGCTGATTGAGTGGTGTCCTGGGCACAGCATCCCTGGGAGGTGGTTCTGTGGAGGCTCTCAGGCTTTCCCTGTGCTGAGGCATGCAGAGGGCTGACGGGTCTGATGTGTGGTGCATGTGTTCTTTAGGAAGCTTGTCAGAAGATCCTGAAGAGGTTGGAGCCCTTCAAGAGAAAGAATCCCAGAGGCTCCTGGGAGGACTGGGTAAGTCTGAGCTTCTCCAAGTTGCTTTTTCAAATGAGAGTGAAATGAAGAGCAGGAATAGTCACACAGCAGGGAGAAGTTGAGGGAGTCTGCATGCTTTCACAGGACAAGTAGATGCTCACCCTTGCTGGGTTCCATTTCTATTGGTGTTCATTGAAGGAAGTCACTGAGGAAAATGTTTGATCCAGGACTGTGACAGCTCTGTGGGAATTGGGGGTTTGTCTACCCTGCGCCTGAGAAGACAGGCTCAGTAAACACAACTCAGAGAATTCTTCTCTCTGCCTGGTCCCACACCTCATTAGTCAACAGGCTTGATCAGCTGGGTTTTCTTCAAACTCCTTCTCTCAGAGGTCTGCCTCTACCAGCCTCTCCCCTTACCCAGCTTTGGAGTCCAGGTCCACTGAGATTGCATCTGTGATGGAGCTGGAGGAAGACATTGTACAAGGGTTATATCATTCCTGTGGCTTAGGGAGTCACACAACAAGCACTCCTGATAAGAATGAACCCGGTTCTCTGATTTCTGGTTGGGAGGACTATATTTGAGAACTTCTGGGAGGGAAGCTGCAGGAAGGCTTTCAGGTGGGAGACTTCAGCTTCTCCAAGAGGCAGAACTATAAATGTGGACCTGCTTTACCACCCCCAGTGTCAGAATGGGAGAACTGGTTACAGCAGTAACATAATGTGTGACTGCACACTAACCAGATCAGATAGTACAATACATTCAAAAAATGAACACTTTCTGACATCCCAAGTAGGGGGTGTGAAGGAGGCAGCTGATGGGTGTTTTTTTTTTATCTTACTCAGCCTCCTATAACCTCTCCTTCCCTTCCCACACTCATAACACCACACACATATACACCTCATGGAGGTAAGTTGATTAGGGTAGTTTAGGTTTTAGTGTAGATTTGGAAGGTGATGTTAATGTTTTCAACAACAGCCTTTACAATCTGTTGACCTGAGCTTTGTCCTCAACCATTAGCTATGTAGCCCAGTGTTCTTTATAAGCAGATGACCTCAGAAAAGGCCATGATCAAAAAGACATGATCAGGAATGATAGGCACCAAATCTGTTCAGTGTCTGTACTGTATTGAAAATAAGCCATTTCTACCACTACCACTATATATGCATATATTTGATTCCATATACTTATGGTAAGGATCCTAAAGAAACTTTTCTAAGCCTCTGTTTTCTCATCTATAAAATTAAGATAATAATAATAATAATACTGATTTTATAAGGTTCTACTGAATATTAAGTCAGATGATGAGTGTAAATTATTCAATAGCATCTGGTACATAGTAAAGAGCTTGATTATTTACAATAATCATGATGCAAACTATATCAACAATGAATTAAATCTTAGTGCTGTGCCAGTGCTAGGGATACCCAAGAAAATGTATGTAGTTAAGGAGATAGGGTGGATGCTTAGATAGATGGATAGCTTTATTAATAAGAACATAGGTATCAAATAAGCATTGTAGAGAGTTGCTGTTGTAAAGACTGAGGCAAGGCAAATGGAGGAGTGGCAATGGCATGTCTGCTACTCCAGAGAAGACTAGAGTCCTTAAGTCAGGTGTTTGCTCTGTAGCCAATGGGGAGTTGTCGAAAGCTCTGGAGTAGAAGAGTGACATGGGCAGTGCAGTATGCTAAGATGATCACTCACCTGGGCTGGGTTACAGAGCAGTTGGGGGAAGCAACTTGAGGTGGAAAGACCAGTTAGGAGACCATTGTAGAGCTCCAGGGTTTGAGGTCAAGGACCTGATGCAGGGGGTGGCAGTGAGGGTGTGCAGTGAGGTGAGGTGTGGAAGTGAGAGTCACTAGTCAAGGGTTGATCAACTTCCAGATAAGGAGAATGAGCATACAAAAGCTTAGTGCTGGGTCACGGTTACTGGAAACCATGCTTACCCCTTCCTGATGGCCATTTCTTCTCCTCAGGTCACGGCTGCCTACCAGGATGCAGTGAGCTTGTCTGCTACTGGGTTTTACGTGTATGTATGGTGGTGATCTCACCCATCTCACAGTGTGCTGTCATTCTGGCCTCTCAGGTCCTTCCTAATCTGGAATTCTATCATCCTATGGTCAGGAGAGAACAGTTCTACCAAAACTCTGATCTCTTCAGTGTACTTCCACTCATTTCAATGTAAAGATGCTCTAAAATACATGGGATTACCAAGCTACGTGTCCAGGAGGCAAAAGCATGAGCTTCCATATCAGAGACTCTCATTCTAGTTCTGGTCTTAGTGGACTATTGCTCTTGGGGAAATAAGTAATTTCCTCTGAACCTGTAACCTCCTTTATGACCGAATGGGACAGTTACAAACCACTCCTCCATCAGCACTTCCCTGTGGCAACCAGGGGCATCCAATGTTCTGAGTTACCTAAACATGCTACTTTGTAGTATGCATTGAGTTTCTTTTCTTTCCTTTTCCTTTATTTCTTTTCATTTTCTTTTCTTTCTTTTTCTTTTTCTTTTCTTTTTTTTCTTTTCTTTTCTTTTCTTTTCTTTTCTTTTCTTTTCTTCCCTCTTCTTTTCTCTTCTCTTCTCTTCTCTTCTCTTCTCTTCTCTTCTCTTCTCTTCTCTTCTCTTCGTTCTCTTCTCTTTTCTCCTCTCCTCTCCTCTCCTCTCCTCACCTCTCCTCTCCTCTCCTCTCCTCTCCTCTCCTCTCCTCTCCTCTCCTCTTCTCTTCTTTTCTTTTCTCTTCTATTCTTTTCTCTTCTTTTCTTTTCTTAAGAATGAGAGGAAGCCTGGCTGGCGTGGTTCAGTGATTGAGCATCAACCCATGAACCAAGAAGTCACCAGTTTGATTCCTGATCAGGATATATATACCCAGGTTGTGGGCTAAATACACAATAGGGGGCATTCAGGAGGCAGCAAATTGATATTTCTCATCAATGTTTCCATCTCTCTCTATTTCTCTCCTTCTCTCTATAAAAAATAGATAAAACATAAAAAAGAGAATGAGAGGAAGGTTTAGAGCACATGGTCTTGTTACAAGATGTGTAATTCAGCAGAACTTAAAGTGAGATTTAGAAAAGAGCATGTATCTTCTGTGACTTCAAAATTCAGTAGCTGCATGAAGAGTTAGAGACCTGGCCCATCTGATTTGGAAGCTGTAAAAAGACAGGATCATATCAACTTGTCATCCACAAGGTTTTAGCTTTCTCTGGGAAGTTTTCTTTCACAGATCAATGGATTTGGCAAATAGTTCAATGTTTAGTTCCAAAGGGCTTTTTTGTAAATATATGTTTTTATTTTGTAGGCAAAGTAATGTTTTGTCGGTGCTCCCTTGGCTATATAACATTTGGCATACACAAACATAAGCTAGTCCAGGTTTTCTCACAAATTCACATTCCATTTTTGGAGTTGGCAAATGGGTTCTATACAGAAACACCTAGATAAAGGTGGGGAAGCTAGAGGTCATTTCTCCTGAGAGATGCCTTCTCCCTCAGCCCCGCATTGGTGTTCTTCTAATGCAGATTATGATCACATAAGCTCACAAGATTTCTGTGTGATGTATAGAATACCGTGGGTACTACTATGAACTCTGATGTGAGAACACACACATACACACACACACACACACACACACACACACATACACACAAACACACACGTGTATATGGGACTCGTGCAAAATTAGGATTATATAAGATAGGGTTGAAGAAGAAAAAAATGTAAGAGGCCATATGCTTTTATTAATAACACTTTCCTCAAATCATTTGCTGAAATTTAGAAGGGACCAATAGATGAAGAGTAATGCAGGCAAGAGGCTGCTTAAAGAGGCACCCAGGCTGGCCTGAGGTACTGATCTTGTTAATTTCCCCATTGAGGAAGAAGGGCAGGTGAGCCTGTGGGAACAGCTCAGGAGTCAGTCAGTGCAGGAGCCTTTGGGTCTGAGATCTTGAATGCTAGCTCATAGATCCTCTGGAGTATGACTTTCCCATCCTTTTTGAGCTGGGAGAACTCTGTCAGTTTCTACCAGGTATGGGCCAGCATGCTGACTCTAATCACCGCTAAGCTGTATGGAGTGATTCACCAGAGGGCCGTTGGAAATACAGATTAGTGCTCTGAAATTCCTGGGTTTCATTCACAGGTTAAAATGTCCGAAGTACATGGGCTACTGTGAATAACAGCTGAATGAAACAAATAAAACCTTTGGGTCTTATGATTTAGTGGACCAAGCCATTTGTGTGTGTATGGGGAGCGGGGGGTGGGGCATATTCATTTTAATACACATGCAGTATCTTCTCTTTTCTCCCCCAGAATACCCAATGTTGGCTACAGCTTTGAGACCAACTCAGGGACCCCCTTCAATTACTTCAGCTATGGGGTGGCTTGCTCAGAAGTGGAAATTGACTGCCTAACAGGGGACCATACGGTAAGATGTTTGCAAAAACTTCAGTACTAAGGGATGAAAAATAAGAGACACAACTCAATTGGAATACCAAAGACAAACTGTGATTGGGAAAATAACGACTTATATTACGGCTTGGGAAACTCCCTTTCAAGGACCAGAGAGTAAAAACTTTAGGCTTTCGGGGCCACAGAGACACTGCCTGAACTCTATCTCTGCAGCACAGCAACAGCGAAGACCTATGGAAACAAATGAGAGAGGCTGTGGGCCTCTAATGCGTTACTGATGCACACTGAGTGGGTTTCACGCAGTGTTCACGTCACCACATATTCTTCTTATTTCTGTCTGCTAGTTAATAATAGGAAAACATTAGTAGCTCACAGGCTGTACAAAGCCAGGGGGCCAGCTGGCCTCAGCCCATGGAACATAGTGTGTTGACTCCTTCCTCACATGAACTACCCACACTTAGGTTCAAAGTCCCAGGAACCTGCAAACCTGTCCCTCCCACTCCCACGTGGGGGTATGTGCAGATATTTTAGATTACTGAGACCCTAATCACTCCCACCCCTTCCCCAGCTGCTCCTAAGAATTCAGACTTTAGCAGTGATGGTGGCAGTGGAGACTGGGGACTGCCTGAGTGTGCTCAGAGCACGCTGCTGTTGGAAGTACCATCTGCATTGGCACTTCATAGTCTAAGAGTCACTGAGACCCACCTGTCACCCGACACATTCCCTTCTTCTCAAGCTGCTTTTACTTCCCTGTCCACCGTAGAACCTTCGCACAGACATCGTCATGGATGTTGGCTGCAGTCTGAACCCTGCCATCGACATAGGGCAGGTAAGACTCACAGGGAACCTGGGTGTTGATGGACTGGGCTACTGATGTGCCCATCTCCTTCCCAGGGCCACTAGCCACAGTATCTTGTCCAATATTGTTGTTACGTGCGTCTGAACATGTTACCATGAGTGTCTTCGGCAGAGTGATGCTTAGATGGATGATAGCCCACCCACATTTAGAGGCAGAAGGCAAATTAGTGGATGGATCTAGAAAGGGCTCTCATGCCTCAAAGAACAAGATGAATGGGGAAAACACTGGGTAGGCACACACATGCACACACAGCCACACACACGCACATATGGAGCTGGAGTTTGGGATCGATGTGCAGCAGTGAGGTCTGAGTTTAGCGAGCTTCCCCCTCCTCCTTTCTCTCCGACCCAGGACAGCAATGTGTAGAAGCCTGGGTTCGAAAAAGAGGGGTAAAGGAATGATCAAAGGAAAGCACTTTCGAAAATATAAGAGCATTAGACAGAGCTGCTGCAACAGGAGGAGACTGAGGGAGGAATCAGGATCAGAAGTACTGAGCACGTGGTAGAAAATGTGAATGAATATCTCTCTAGAATGGACAATTACTTAGTATACAGAAACCTCATCACTAGTCAGTCATTTCATTCATTCATTGAACAACCATGGGGGGAGGGGGGGTGGGCGCGCCCCTGCTCTGCTCAGGCACCTTAGTCACAAAGATGGTTAGCACCTGGTCTCCCCTAAACACTTTTGTTTGGCTACATGGCACCACCTACCTGCCTGTGAGAGTGAGGCTCTGTGGGCCAATAGAACGAGGCAGGTGCCCCCAAACAGACCTGTAAGCTAGAGCAGAGGCACTTCTTTTCCCAGAGGGCAGGCGGGCCTGGGAGTTCAAAAAGCTTGCACTTTACTATCAAAAATCTCCTCCTCTCTCCTGGGGCTGCTCAGAAGTGCAGGTCCCACTTAGCATGGAGAGGAGCGTGGGCCTGGAAGGACACTCAGCACTCATTAGCCAGTGACAAGGAGGGGCATCTGCACTGCCCTGTGGCAGGTTTTCATGTGAGATTGTGTTACCACTGCATGGGCCTCCAGAATCACCACCGAGTTCCAAATCTGAGCTTCAGTGCCCATGCCTGGCGGAGGTCCAGAGAGGTGGTCCCGGGTGGTCGGGGGCCAGGTAAGCAGTTCAGGGCTGTTTCCAGCATCATTCCAGGCTCCACTCCAGGTGGCCTGGTCCCTGCAATGGAAGCAGGACCTGTGCCTGGGGAGTGGGGAGCAGTGTCCACGGTGTCCGTCTGCCCTGCAGGTGGAAGGCGCATTTGTCCAGGGTCTGGGCCTCTTCACACTGGAGGAGCTTCACTATTCCCCTGATGGGACCCTGCTCACCCGCGGCCCCAGCACCTACAAGATCCCAGCGTCTGGCAACATCCCCACGGATTTCAGGGTGTCCCTGCTCCGTGACTCTCCCAACAAGAAGGCCATCTATGCATCCAAGGTACTGGTGCCCGGGTCTGGGCGACCTTCCTGTCTGCACTGTGGGAGGCCCCAGATGGTGACAGACCGTCCCCCTTCTCTCCCCCCCGCAACCATGTGGGTGTGAAGGGGGCTCCTCTGAGAAGAGGGCTTGATATTGGCTTTGGTGATGGTGCTGGAGGGGCGGGCAGTCCTGCCTGACAACCCAGGAACTGGATTGAACATGACAGCTCCTCTGTGTGGGAGAAACCTGCTGCTTTGGGTACAATGAGGATTTCCTTACTAGGGGTGTCGAACTCAATCAGAGAAGGGGCCAAAATCTAAAATCCAGCCTAAATCGCGGGCCGAATGGTTTACTGAACAGTCATAAACTGACAATGTCATAAACTGATAGCGGAGTGCAGTGATGACAGCGCGGTGCGGGCCACATTGCAAGGCCTGGCGGGCTGGATTTGGCCCGCGGGCCTTGTGTTTGACACATGTGCTATAGACCAAACCCTGACCTACATTCTCATCTCAGGTATCCATCCTTGAGGTTTGGTCCTAGACACGATCTCACAGATACAGTACCTCTGTCTCCTATGAGAACCAGCACTTTCACTGAAGATGGGGCAGTCCCTCTGTGCACCCCATCACCTCCTTCAGGGGCTGCCCCGTGACTTGAAGACTTGACTAGAATGCCTGAAGGATGATAACCATCCTCCCCAATATGTATGAAAAATTGGTTGAAAATTCATCAAGATGATTGATCTAGTCCTAGATCTAAGGAAGACAGTTGATCATTTGAAAGCAATGAAACCCACCCATTTGCTCAACTCATGGGTGTTGTTACCATAGGAACATCTGGGACACTTTGCAACCCCTGCCACTGGCTCATGATAAAAATGCAGTTCTGGCCCAGCTGGTGTGGTTCAGTGGCTGAACATTGACCTACGAACCAGGAGGTCAGAGTTCGATTCCTGGACAGGGCACATGCCCAGGTTATGGGCTTGATCCCCAGTGTGGGATGTGCAGGAGGCAGATGATCAATGAGCCTCATCATTCATATATCTATTTCTCTCTCCCTCTCCCTTGCTCTCTGAAATAAATTACGGAGGTAGAGAAATCAGAATTGAAGGAGTGGGGAGGGGAGAGAGGACCTAGCCAGGCTACCTGCAGATGGACATGGAGTACAAGCAGCACTTGGCTGGTCTGGGGGTCTTTTAAGGGAAGGAACAGGAAAGGGTTGGACCCAGGGCTGAACAGGAAGGGGTGGGCTCCAGGGCACTTTGGTACATGCTAATTGGTGGTTCAATGTCTTGAGGATGTCTCTGTGACAGATGCCAGTAATGTCATAACTCAGCCCAAAAATTGGGGCAGGGGGAGAATCTCACAATATTTGCATGGTGTCATCAAGGAATCACACAGTAAGAATTCAGAGAAATATGCCCACAAGATCCAGTCATTTACTAGAGTGAGTGTTCTGGGCCCCTGATTGATTGAAGCCTGTCAGTGCTAGTGGCTGGCATTCCAGCATCACCGGCCCTCCTGCTGTGGAGGCTGGGGCTTCTTGGCCTGAGTTCCTGTCCCCCACGTTGTCCCCCCAGGCTATCGGAGAGCCGCCTCTCTTCCTGGCTGCCTCCATCTTCTTTGCCATCAAGGATGCCATCCGTGCGGCCCGAGCTCAGCATGGAGGCAGTAATATGAAGGAGCTCTTCCAGCTAGACAGCCCTGCCACCCCGGAGAAGATCCGCAATGCCTGCGTGGACAAGTTCACTACCCTGGTAGGATGACTCTTGAGCACCCATTCAGTCTGGGGGAGGTCAGGGCACAGGCCCATGAACTGCAGGGGCATTTTCTGCAGGGGGACAGAGGTATTAGGCTCTCTTTCAACCACACACCGGCCAACACTACACTGCACTCTCCGGTAGCATGACCTTGAACTTGCAGGAAAAGAACAATAATTTTCCTTAAAGCTTCAGCTTATAACTGGGCCTCCTTAGAGTAGGGAGGACAGTCTATACACCTATGGATTTCATTATTTTCCATGAAGATGAGGGTGATGGATAAAGCTCCAGAAGACCCTAATTGTTTGTGTCCACCACTAGCATGTGTTTTGAAACACTGTGTGAGGTACAAAGCAGATGGAGAGAAAAAGCAGAACGACTTAAATAATCATATAACCCACAATTATTCTGTGGTTACCATGTGCCACGCAGATCCTGGGGACACACAGGTGTCCCTGAAGACATTTTAGCCTTTTAGGAAGTCACGTGATCTCATTATGCTTGGAGATGTTTGTAGCAGAATAGAATAGGAATTCCATGGAAGTTGGGATCATTTGGGGAAGGCCCTATGTGGCACTCATAGTGGACAATGCCTGGTATCAGGAGGCCAGGCTAGGGCAGTGTCTTCTCATGTTAGGCACTCCGGAGCAGCCTCGGCTCTGAAATTGTAACAGCAGCCTCTGTTGAGGTAGCAGAACCAGGTTCTTCCCAATCCCCAAGTTGTATTTCTGGGTTGTCTGTTGGGAAATTTGATAGGCCCTTGGGGTTTAGAGGTGAAGAAGGTAGTTATGGACCCAAAGTGTTCCAGGGATGAGGAGGGAAAGGAGAGCCCCTCGGGCAGGCACATCTGCCATCCCAGAGGCTGATGCGGTTGTAGTCTGGTCATCCTTCAGGTTTGCCAATAGCGTTAGCTGTGGGGTGCGAGTTAGGAGGCAGGGAGGATGTCCACACGTGGGCAGCAACCTTCCCACAGCTCAGTACCTTCCACCATGGCCCCAGTGTGACAGGTCCCCAAACCCCATTCCCTGAGAGGGCAAGTGCTGCATGGCTCCCTGTAAACCGCACAGGTTTCTAAGTTAGCTCTTTGCAAGCAATCTGATGCATGACTCAGTGACTTAATGAGCCCCTTTGCTATCTTATAACTCACCAGGAATTTAGTCCCTGCAGGGGAATTGACTGAGTAGCTGGTTCTATGCTTTTGAAAAACTGCGTCCTAGAAGGACTACTTCTGAATTTGGTCATCCCTGTACCTCCAGAGCCTCCTAGAGTGCCTGCCACATGAAAAGTGCTCAGTAGGAAGAAGGGAATGACTAGGAAATTAAGGGGTCCTGCCCGGGGCATCTCCAACCGCTGGGACCGCAGAGTCGTGTTTGGGCTTAGAATGGTGGCTGGCAGTGGTGGGAGGTGGCATGTGCAGAGGGTGGGAGGGGGCATGCGCTATGGGAAGACCCTGGCAGTGAGTTCTCTGTTTTTTTTTTTTTTTTTCTTTCTAGTGCGTCACTGATGTACCAGGAAACTGTAAACCCGGGTCTCAGAGAGTCTGAAGAGAAAGCCCTCAGGGGACTCTTCTTGCATGAAGCATGGAACATGCCCTGAAGAACACAAATCTATGAAAGCCGCAGAATGACAACACTGTGATTCATCAGAATGGTGTTTGGAAGAACACTGAATACATTGGAAAAATCTGATCAAAAATGTGATTTGTAAACATAATGATAAGCAAATCTAGACCTATTAGACCCGAGGCCCAAGTGGTAATAGGCAATGAAGGGTCTTTTCAGGTCTGTCTTAATCATGTATGTGATTAAATTAATTCAGGAAGTGTTTGTGCTATGTCCCAACTCACTAGACAGACGGTATAACCTCACGTGCTGACAGAGGTCTGTCCTTCTGGAATCCCACAAGCCTCCAGTAGCTTGAACAAAAGCTACTTTAAATCCACGTGCCTTCCTCAGGCAGCTTTTCCTTTGAACCAATGAACATCATATTATAACCTCAAATCTATACACAAAAAATCTTAATGGGACAATAGGATGAGATTCAAGCCTCGAATCACCTTTGGGTTATCGGAGAGAATAAAGAATGAAACAAATTCAAGGTTAATTTGGTCTAATTTTGTGAAGTTGCATAAAGTAATACTACTCCATAACACCCAAACCAAACAAACCCAGTTGTTGAGTGCCTACTATGTGATGGGTTTCTTCTCTTCCCCTTTGTGTATTTAAAAAAAAAATCACTTTTAAAAATCTTCCCTTGAAGCCAGAGTATTTTCCATCTAGAAATGATACACCAAGTCAAGATCAGCCAGAAGAAAAGCAGTCAAGGAGCTGGGGTTGTCATCCCAGCTGTGTCTCTAGAGTCTCTGTGTCCTTGGAATGTCACTTCCATTTTCTGTACTTCCTTTTACTGCAATGAAAGGATTGGACTGGAATCATCTCTAAGGTCTCCTCCAGCTCTAAAAGTCTATAAATTTGTGACCTGAAAACTCCTCTTACATAAGGGTCCTGCAGGTGCCAACGACTTGGCTCCCTTTCTATAGGTGTAATGAGCTCTGCTAAGACCCTACCTGAGGTGCTAAAGAGAACAAGAAAAAGGCAGCCATCCCTGTGGTTTCTTTGGCTGGTGATGTCATCACTCCGTGGCTCTAGGTGGACGATGTGACATTGTCTTGTGTCTTCATTGTTTAGAATGCCCACCTTCTGCCAGACAGCGTTCAAATTTCTGGCCATGGAAGGATGGTGGAAACCAAGCTCCAGTTGAGGCTGGAGCTGGATGTCACTAATAAATGAAGCTGTTAGCTGACTGGTATATGGAAAATGCTTAGGTTTCGCCATATCTAGTGTCTGCCATATCTAGTGTCTGCCATATCTTAGCCAGCCTTCTTTTCTGGAGAATGCTCTCACACTGACACACCACACACACACACACACACACACACACACAATTTTCCTACAAAATTCCCTTCCTCAGAGTATTTTAGACAGTGTGATACAAACTCAAAAACTTTATAAATTGAACCAGAATTTGTCTGTTTCAAATGATTTCTCAGAATGTTCTAGGGCATCCCCCAGGCTGAGATGTGTCAGCTGCTATTAGCATGGGCCAAAAGGGCTGAACAATGACTGTGAATTCCCTTCGGAGCTTAGGAACAGAGGCGAGGCAGAGGGGCCATGAAACCAAACAAGCAAGTGTTTTGTGACTCAAGGTGCTGTCTTCCTGAGATACCTGGCCTTGCCCTGCTGTGCTCATCAGAAAACTTCCTCAAGTCTGTCTACCTTGGTCACAAGGATGCAGCCAACAGTGCCTGCAGTATCGCACAATGACCTGCAGAGGGCAATGGAGGACAGGACATGAGAATGTGGTGTGCAGGCCCCATAGCATTGCATGTAAGGTTAGTTACTAGGGAACTGACTTTGGCTCTCACAATAGGACAAATGCCTTCAAAAGTCTCTCCAAGAGCCAGATTTGAAGCTGACTTAGGGTTTCAGAAGAACCAAAATCTCCTCAGAGGACCTGAGGACATGGTCAGTCCTGAAAATCTGGGCTCCTGACAATGGGAAAGGCGGGGCCGGTCTTATTTTCTGAGTATGCAGCTTGCCAGGTGCTGAGTTTGGTGCTTTACTTATGGAGTCTCATTTATCCCTCCCAGTGCCCTTAAGAGGTGGGCCTTTTTTCTATGTAATGACATGAAGGAGATGCCCTACCCACAGCCAGGCAGAGGGCTTCCTCAGGGACGTTTACCCTGGAAAACCACCCAGCCCATGGACTGCCTTGTGGCCAGGAAGCCTGGCGTGTATGGGAATCGATCGGCCTGTCAGAGTGGACTCATGAGGAGCAGGCTCCCAGAGGCTGGTGGAGGCGCCTGAATGCCTCCCTGTGCACCTGGAGGCAGGGCAGCATCCTCACGCTGGCGGGCCAGGCTGCTGCAACTCTGTCCCAAGGCAGAGGGTGGGCAGCCTCCCACTTCAGAGCTAAGGTGGCTGGGAGACCAGGACTAGAGGACAGAATGTATGGAGGTCATAGGAGAGACCCTGGCAAGGGATAAGGACAGAAATAGTTCCAGCTGATTGATTTATGACGGGACATCCCTGAGCCCATGATATTTTTATCTTTAACTGAAGGGGGGCCTGGAAACCATTCCATTTGCTGCCTGTTTTAGATGCTGGGATAAGGCCACTTCCTGGACCTGCTGAGGGTGACATCTCCTGAGGCCCCCCAGGCTCAGGGGCCTGTCCTTTTGTTGTGTTTCTATCCTGAACTGGGGGCCTACTTGTTCCCTCAGGCAGGAGACAGACCCCCATGACAACCTTGTCACCTGAAACAAAGCGGCCCACTGATGGGAGTGGAAATATCAGGCACTGAAGGGTTTTGGCGTCATCTCTGCCCTTGAACTGGCCTGGCCCTGGCCATGCACAATCCCCAGACCACTCAGCATCCCAGAGTTGGAGGGACCTCAGGGACCATCAAGTTCAAGCTCTTTGTTTTAGAGCTGCAAAATGTAAGCCCAGAGAGGGTAACTGACTTGTTTAACGTTGCACAGCCCTTTAGTGAGAGAGATAGGCCTACTGCAAGGCTGTTTGACTGCCGGTGCAGACTCTTTAAAAGACATCAATACATCAACTCATGCCTTTTCGTAAGCATTTGGGTCAGATGGCTGGGGGATACCATAGAAATGGAGTTACACTGGCTGGGAAGAAGACATGGAGAGCTTGGGGCCCTAGATGAACACTGTGGCAATAGGGCCAGAGGCCTTCAGCTGCCTAAGCTCCTAGGTCAGGAAGCTCAAGTGGGATTCTTTCTTAAGCCTCACAGGTGCGCACAAAACCATAAGTGCAAAGCATCCCCTCTTTCCAAATCGAGGTGCTAAGCCATGTATGCAAGACTTGTGGAGGGGGTGGCTGAAAATGCTTTTGCCATCTTAAGCTAATCCCATACCTCAGGGAACAGGGATTGAAATGTAGAATTTAGGAGATTGGAGAGAAGATTTTTTTGAAAATAGCAAGCTGTACATCCTCCTTTCCAAAGGGGGAAAGGGTGGGGGGAAGGGAGAGAGCTTCGAGTGGGCCACTCAGAAGCCCAAACCATGAGAGCAGCTTTAGAAGCTGTGGTGGCTTGGCCTGAGGCAGCAGGACAGGAAAGGAGCAGTGTGAGGGCAAGGATTCCAGTGTGGCTACACTAGAGGATGCCACCCAGAGGACTGCTTGGAGGGGTGATGGTGGTCATGTAACCCCAACAGAGAGGGCCATCTTGTGCCCAGGGATCAAAATAGACTTAGGTCAGCTTTCTCAGTGTGGCCCATGACAAGTAGTCACACATCCTTGCCCTGCCCCCACCCCTCTCTCTCCCCGCTCCCCCACGCCCTCCCCCCCCCCCCCCCCATGCCAGGAGGAAGGCTTTCCCTTTTTCCCACCAAGGCTGGCCTGAATTCCTGCCCCAAGGCAGTAGCAGGCAACTCACCCAGCCCAGGCCTGGTTATTTAGGATCTCAGTGTACCAGGGAGGGGCTGGCCAAGCCCTCTGCTCTCTCTTCTCTCTTGGGCAAGTTGCTTAGCTCCTCTGAACCTCAGTATTTTCATCTGTAAAATAGACCCGGATAATCATACCCACCTGTTGTGAGGAGAGAGAAAGAGAGAGGGAGAGACACACACACACACACACACAGAGAGAGAGAGAGAGAGAGAGAGAGAGAGAGAGAGAGAGAGGATTAAAAGGACTTCAAAGAGTGCACTGCTGTCATTTCCAGGTTTTTAATCAAAACACAGGTGTGAAGGAAGATGCAGGAATGAGCCAAACCCTCGATGGACTGTAATGAGACGTGGGGTGATGGGAACTGGCGGCACGCACAGGGGTGTGGTCTTAAACCAGGTAAGACCAGCTCATCTTATTATATTTTAGCACAAATGACAGAAGTGATGGATTAGCATGTCTCAGCTTCTCACACAAATGTGATTTTCCCAGCACACCAGCGATGGGGGAGGGCTGGCTCTCAGCTCCCCGTGGCTGACTAAGTGAGATTGGGGAACAGAGCCATATCTCACCCAGCTGTCTTCCTGGCCTTTATCAAAAAGCATGGAAGGAGATGGTCCCTCCCTGTGTTACCTGCAACAAAATCTTGTCTGGGAATGACAGCAACCGACAGTCTCATGCAAGCACTTTACTTTGCATTGTTTCACGTAACTCTTTTTTTATTTTTTATTTTATTGATTTTTCACAGAGAGGAAGAGAGAGAGATAGAGAGTTAGAAACATCGATGAGAGAGAATCATCGATCAGCTGCCTCCTGCACACCCCCCACCGGGGATGTGCCCGCAACCAAGGTACATGCCCTTGACCGGAATCAAACCCGGGAGCTTTCAGTCTGCAGGCTGACGCTCTATCCACTGAGCCAAACCCGTCCCGGCTATTTCACATAACTCTTGCAATGAACCTATGAGGCATGTTTTGCAATCACACCCATTTTATGGGTGAGCAAACAGAGGCTCTGGGCAGAAGGTGATGGTGCAGTCAAGAGCACTAACTGTGAAACCAAGTCACGAGTTCCAGTATTGGGTCTCTCACTTAGCTCTTGGGCAAATTCCTTAAATCTTTGCACTTCTACTTTCTCAACTGTGAAATGGGGATAATGATGGTTCTACCATCGAGTTGTGGGGAGAATGGCAAGCATCGGAAAATACACACACACACACACACATACACACCTCTTCTTACTGTCCTCTAGACCAGCGTTTTTCAACCGCTGTTCCTGGTGTGCCGTAGGTGCAGACAAGACAAGAATTTTATAATTTTTCACTATTTTGTTTACTTAATATTTCATAATAAAGTAATTATAAAATACTTTCTTTGTGTTTATTTGATTCCTATTCAAGAGAATTACTTTATATATAGTCAATATAGGCACAGAGTTAAATTTTTTAACATTTTCTAATGGTGGTGTGCCTCGTGATTTTTTTCATGAAACAAGTGTGCCTTTGCCCAAAAAAGGTTGAAAAACACTGCTCTAGACCAGCTTTGAATCCAAGGCAAAGAGGGGAGCCTGGCTTGTTGCCAGAAGGAAGATACCTTCCATAGAAAGAAGACCCCATTCCCCTCTTTCCAAACCCAGAAAAGCCCCTTCAGGACCAGAAGCATGTTGAGTGGCCTCAGGGGGGGAGAAAGGAAACTACCCCAGGGGTACTTCTTCCACATTCACTGGGGCCCTTAATCTTAGGAGAGAGGCCTAGGTAGGTTGTGTGTATGACAGAACATATGTATGGGGTCTTGCCCCATTTCTTCTTCCTCCTGGACACCCAGGGGTCTCAGGAAAAGTCACATAGAAGTGATCTCTGTGCTCTGAGTAGTGGGCTCAGGGCTTCTTGCAAGAATCCTGCGTACTTCATAGACCCTTTGGGATTGGTGACACTGGCCTGATGGCAGCTGGTGGCTCTGGGGTGGGTTTGGGCTTTCCTATGAGCTATCCTAACCTGGCAACAGCCTCCCTTCCCCATCCCTGACCTCCACTCTGTCCCCGAGGCCAGAGGGGGCTGTGTACAGTCGCTGGTAATGTGTGAACCTCAGGTGATAAGGACTCTGGCTCTCAAGTGGCTCAGTCCTCAGGTCCCTGAGTGCCACAGCCAGGCTCTTTCCTTCCTCAATTTCACATGCCATGTACTCCTGAAGGGCAGGCACCCTCCCTGCTGTGCTGGAAAGAGCAGGGGATGCAAGCCAGTGCTCTGCCCTGGTGAACAGGTATGAGCTCTCTTCCTTTGGGTAAATTACCTGCCTATGATCCCGTTTCCTCCTTTATAAAAAGTCAGTGTTGCAATGTGAATTGAAAGGACCTATGAAGCAAAGGATTAGTTAGCCCAACGCCAGCAGTGCTGAGGTTGAGAAACCCTGGTCTCCTACCATTCTGATGTCAAGGAAGCCCTGGAGGACTCTGGGTGCGGCCTGGGCAGAATTAAAATCCATCTGGTTCTTTCTCCTGACCTTGCTGTCTCACTATGTCATCATGGTATTAGTCCTACGCAGCAGGGGTGTGATAACCATCTCTCTGTAGAATAGAAATCTCTCCTAGATTAGGTATTTATCTAAAACTTCTTATTTCTACACAAATGCTCATGAGGAAGCCAGCCCCGAATAGTGAATTAGCCCCCCTGCAGAAATATTATCAATGGTGATACTCAACTTTGACATTTGCTTTGAACCCTTGATCAGATCCACATAATTATTTATTTTGTAGTACCGTTTCTTAAAACATTTCTGTGTATTGAGGTTATACCCAGAGGTGGGATGTCTGGTCTATGAGTCACGTTTTGAATATTGTTTATAGTCAGATGCATTATAATTTTCTTTGCTTCCCTGCAGAGGGTATACTTTTTCCCTTAAGAACTTTTCCTTAACTAAAACATATTAATTATACTATGCATCAAACATAAGTAATTTGGAGAAAAAGAAAAGACACATGTGAACTCTTTACCCAGTTCTAAAAACATTTGCTTGCCTGTATTTGCTTCCAGAGTTTAAAAATGAATGTTGAAAGCACAGCTGAAGCCTTCCATTTTATCCTTTCATCCTCAGATTATCCTGTAGGCCTTGAGGTAATCAGTCATCCAAGGTTTGTTTATGTCCTTTCCATTCATGTGTTTATATCTTTACTATGTATATACCCACAGGATATATACTACTTATGTGTGTGTTTTAAAATTCACTCCCATCAACCATGAGAATGACTGAAATTAGAAAGACTAAAAAAAAAAAAAATGTAAATAAGATACAGGGTAACTGGAATTCTCAGACACTTTTAGGGAAGTAAATTGGTAAAACCAGTTTGGAGAATTAGTTGGGATTCTCTATGAGAGTATGCATACTTCTGACCCAGCCACTACTGAGAGTATACCCAAGAGAAATGCATGCACAGATGCACCAGAAGAAAAGTTCAAATTGGATCATAGCAGCACTGCCTGTAATAGCCCCAAACTAAAAAAAAATCCCAAATGCAGCTGACACACAGAATGCATAAATGGGTCATGGCAGATGCATACAATGAGACCCAGCAGAGCAAAGGGAATGAACAAACATAGCTACATGCTTCAATGGGAACATAACATATCTCAAAAACATAACAGGAATCCAAAGGAGACAGACACTAAATGAGGATACACTTTTATCCCATGTACATACATTTCAAAAAAAGTAGGTAAAACCAATCTATAGGGTTAGAGGTTACAATAATTGTTACCTCTGGAGGGATATAGTACCTGGAAGAGAGCAAAGAGGCCTTCTGGGATGCTAGGTAAGATTTGATCTCTTTATCAGGGTGCTGGTTTCAAGGACATGTCACTTTGTGACAATTCATTGAGCTGGTCTATATGAGTTGTATGTTTTTAAGTGTTTAGATTATTCTGCAATAGAAAGTTTCCTTTGGACAAAGCCTACAACCATGATCTCAGGTGATGATATCCTTCTACAAGTTGTTTTTCCATTCAACAGTATGCTTTTAAAATGTATCCACCTTAGCTCATTTAGTCTATGATATCCTTCTACAAGTTGTTTTTCCATTCAACAGTATGCTTTTAAAATGTATCCACCTTAGCTCATTTAGTCTAGTTAATTTATCTGTTATATCATTGTTGGTTTTCGTTATTGTTTTTAATGTTTTTTTTCACCGATTTTTTTTTAAAGAAAGAAGAAGGGAGAGGGAGCGCGAGAGAGAAATATTGGCAAGAGAGCAAAACATTGACTGACTGCCTTCTGCACACCCCCTACCAGGGATTGAACTGACACCCAGGCATATGCCCCGACTGGGATTGACAATGCTCAACCAACTGAGCCATACCAGCCACAACTATCATATCATTTTATTATATGTATATGCCAAACTTTATTTTTTCATCTCTATACTAATGGATGTTTATGCTGTTTCCAATCTTTTATTATTATAATCATATCCTTGAACACCCCTGCTTCTGCAATGTCTGAGAATTTTTGTCTATGGCTCATACCCTAAATTGGCATGTCTGGGCATGTTTTCTCTGCTCCTTTATTTTCAACTGTCCATGCCATGTTTTAGTTGGGTCTCTTATAAATAGTATGCGCGTGTGTTAAATTCAATATGGGAATGTTTTTCTTTTAACTGGAAAAACAATGTTTTACACCAATTGTGACTAACAATATATTTTGACTTATGTCATCTAATTGGGTGTTTTTCTACAGACTATATTCTTTATTTCTCTTATTCTCATTGTCTTCCATTGGTTTAATCAAGCTTTTTCTTTCCTCCCCCACCCTGTTCTCTCCACTAGTTTGGAAGTTTTATTTTCAGTTTCTGCTCTTTTAGAGGTAATCGTTAAATTTCTAACATGCATACTTAGTTTAGAAAAACCTATGTTAGTTAACAGTTCTTTGCTGAGCCTCCAATAATTCCTTGAGTAGCGCAGAGTCTAGAGGAGTGATATGATGGGTATAGAAATAAGCCTAATGCCAGGTGTAATGGCTGAAGAGACCCAGGGGCAGAAGGCTCTGGGAATTCAGAGGGGACACGCACCTGCCGATGGAGGGACTAGAGAAGGCTTCATGGAAGGAGCATTCTGTACAGGTGCTGAAGGGTCATTGGTGTGTTAGCTTCCTGCTGCTGCCTTAACAAAGAACCACAGGTTAGTGCATTAAAATAACACTTTGTAACATACATCCTGGTGACTACGGTTAGCGATACTGTTTTGCATACTTGAAAATTGTTAAGAGAGTTACTGTCCCACAGTGCTGCCAGTCAGTGCAGCTCTGCTGGGTCTTCTGCTTAGTTCCACAAGGTCAAAATCAAGGCAGAGCTGCGTCCCTTCTGGAGGCTCTGGGGATGCATCTGTTTCTGCACTTATTCAGGTTGTTGGCTGGACTCAGTTCCTTGTGGTGGCAGGACTGAGGCCCTGTTCCCTGCGGCTCTCAGCTGGGGGCCTGTCTTTGCTCTGAGAGGTCACTCACATTCCTCCTCATGCTTTCCACGTGGCCCCTGCAGCAGTGGGGTGGAGCCTCTCTCTGGCTTTGAATATCTCTGACTTCTCCTCTACCACCTCTCTGACCCCAGCTGGAGAAAGTTCTCTGCTTTTAAGGGCTCATGTGATTAGACTGTGTTCTCACCCCCCTCTTGCCAATAATCCAGGCTCATCTCCCTTTTCCATGTCTATAACCTAAATTACATCTGCAAAATCCCTTTTGCCATGCATGCTAACAAACTGGTGGAATCCAAGGATAAGGACATGAATGTCTTAGGAGAGCCATTCCCCTGTCTACCACCTATGGGTAGAATTTCCTAGTACATATACTGAGCCACGCCAGAGCTCTTTGGGGAAAGAGAATGGGAAGAACCAACCAGAGGCAGGAGACCTCGTGCAAGAAGCAGTAAGAATAGCCAGCCTTTCTCAGGGTGTGACTGGACAAGTTTCTTCTGAACCATGAGGTGCAGGCTCCTGGGTTGAGGACATCCTCTGAAGAGGAGTGAGGCAGCCACAGGCTCCGGACATGAGGGGCGGGGGAAGCGCGGTGCCATTGGCCTCAGTTCTGCAAGTGAAATGGCTGCAGTCACATTTCTGCACTTCCTGTGCATGCTGTCTTCCTTGGGATTTAACGGTGTCATTCTGAGAACCTTCAATAAGCATCTTTTATTTAACAGTGCATATTCATTGCACAAAGCACTGGCACATCAGAGGAATGCAATGATCCCCCACAATCCTGACGCTCGGAGCAGCAGTGAAGGCTTTGTTGTTTTGTGGGCTGCCTCTAAAACCTACCAATATATCCACCCAGCTTTCCGTGTCTATTAATGCGCTTCCTCCATGTTATTTTGAATGGGCACGTCCTTCTCTATTGTATGGAGGGCACCATGTATTCTTGAACAAATCTGCCAGTGTTGACATCTGGCCTGTTCCCAAGCTGTTTTACTACCGTAAACAGTGCCGAGATGAACATAACAAGGGTTGTTTTTACAGACATGTTGAACAGGATGTCATCCAAGTCGCAGTAGGAATGCGGAGGGGGGGGCCGGGTGCAGTCACAGCTGTGAGGGCGATTGGCCCCTCGCGCAGTTTCTTTATTTGGGCCCCTCAGCTGTACCCCATGTGGGTTGCTCTGTTGCTGACTTGATCTTGCTGCACCCCAGTTGGGACCTTGAAGCTGCGGAATTGGGAGGGGGCCCAAGAACAGTGGCTGAGAGCCAGGGAGGACAGTGGAGGCTCAGCTGGAGTTCGGTCTCCCGGTGGGGGCTGGGTAGGCTCCAAGTCCTACCGGGGAGCAGCCCCAGGGAACAAGCATGAGCTTCCTAGGACCCACTCTTGGAGGTTGTTTCCTTTGGAAGGGAAGGGGAGGAAACAGCTAAGGACATGTTGCTTCCATGGGAGGAAGGGAGAATGGGCACGCTATTGCTTACAGGCTGTGGCCAGGACAGTGACCAATTTTGGGCTACTTCTCTGCTCTCTCCCCAGTGCTCCCTCCGCTGCTTCCAGTTGCTTTAACACAGTGATTGGCAAACTCATTAGTCAACAGAGCCAAATATCAACAGTACAATGATTGAAATTTTTTAAACTTAAAATATATAGGTAGGTACATTGTTATTAACTTAATTAGGGTACTCCTAAGCTGGCCTTTGCTAAAAACTCAAGGAGCCAAAGAGCCGCATGTGGCTCGAGAGCTGCAGTTTGCCTACCACTATGTAACAAACTGGAAGATCTTAAAACTCAACATGTCCCCCCGTGGTTTCCTCTGGAGGGTGGGGACTGACTGGGAAAGAACAGGAGAGGCTTTCTGGGCAGTGGAAGCATTCTGTTTGTTGAATGGGGTGTGGGTGAAGCGTCTACCAAAACCCCCTTAAGAACTATGCATTTCCCTATAGATAAATGACCCTCAATATTTTAAAAACCTGTGTTCTACATTGCCAATCAGCAGAATGACCCTCAATATTTTAAAAACCTGTGTTCTACATTGCCAATCAGCAGAATCTTGCTGGTTTTGAGCAAGCTAACATCAATGGGATAAGGCATAGGAAGGGCTGTCCAGGTGCTGACCTCTGGTGAGGGGTCATGAAGGAGGGGTCCCCAGTGGGAGGCTCAGCTCCCACCCCAGGTCTCTCATCTGCACAAAACAGACAAATATTCCCCTGACCTTGCAAACGTGTGCCATGGTAAAGGTTAAAGGTCTCGTATATAACAGCCCACCATCATCCTGACACATTCCTGAACCCAGGGGACCTTTCCCAGGGTGATCTGCAGCCAGCTCTGGGCTAATGCTAGGCTCTGTGATTTCCTGTGTGAGGTGCTGAAGCGTCAAGGAGCCCTGGGAAGAGGGAAAAGAAGACAGGGGCTGGGGTGCTTCTACCTGCTACTTCTGAGGGCCAGAGAAACCCAATCCAGGGCTGGCTGTGTGCCTTTCCAGGGTGGGCCTGGGAAAAGTGGTAAGTGGAGAAAAACTCTGCAAGATGGCGAGGCAGTACCTGAGGACATGGCAGTTTTGACTGAGTGAGGTGGACCTGGATGCAAAGATTAGTTTTTCCTGCCCAACGGCAATAACACTGAAGACAATAGCAGGCTGGTTAAATGACTGCCTGCAGCCCATACCATCATATAGAAAATGAACTTGATTATAATAAAATACCATTCTAAAGCAAATTTTGGAGGATGTATATGTATATGCTTTAGCTTTAAGATTATTCATATTTGAATAGCAATTATAAGGAGTGTATAGGTCCCACTTGTATTGATGCTAGTCTGCATCCCTATAATACTATAATACTATATTATACCCATAATAGCCTAAATTGACAATGATGAACCAACTGCAAGTTTTCATTAAGGACCAAAAAGGTCAGCCATTGAAAATCATGATGAAAGAAAGAAAAAGAAAAAGTAAAATAAAATCATGACCAACCCAAGATAACACTGATGATGCTCTAATGACAGTGAGTCCTTCTGCATGTCTGTGAGGACTTTCAATGATGCTTGTGGACACCCTCCCGGAAGTCCACAGGAGGGCTTGGTCCTGTGGGGAGGGTTTTGAGAAGAGGAGCAGCTTGGTTAATTTTATGTTTGAAGAAGATCACTCTGTGCCGTGGGAAAAGGACATAGGGGTGAAGGTGTGAGAAGAGAAACCAGGCGAGAAGAGATGGTGGTGGTGGTTCTCACCATGGCAAGAAGAGGACGCACTTGTGACAGCATTTTCAGGTAGCATCAAGAGAAGGTGGGATTCTGCTCCCTATACCTGTGTTGTCTAATATGGCAGCCACTAGCCTCTTGTGGCTACTTAAATGGGAATGAATTAGAGAATGTTGTTTGTCCTCAATGGACACATTCAAGTGCTCAATGGCCACGTGGGCTAGTGGCTGCCAGTTTTTGGTAGCCTAGCTTTGGTGAATATTTCCATCATCACAGAAACTTCTACTGGCTGGTGCTAAGATCGCGTGGAAAGGTATAATAACATGGATATAGAAGAGATCAAAGAGGTCTCAAGTCCAATGCCCTCACTTTAGAGGCGACATGCTGGAGGACACGTACGTGATGCCTCGAGAGTGGGACCTACGCCAGGTTCTCGGCTGGTGGCCTCCTTCATGGAGGCACTTTGTAAGTGTCATTGGCAGAAACACCAGCTTTCCAAGGGCTTTGCTTCCAGAAGGAAAGGGTAGAGCCATTCTTGCTTCTCCCCAAGCTTTTGCCCATGAAGGAGGCGGGTGGGAGAGGCGAAGGCCACATGGAAGGTATGATACTCCATTTCACAGAAAGCTAAACTAAGGAGCTACTGGCAGTGACTGAGTAAGCAAAGGTTCCAGGAAGACATGGCCTAATTCTGATTCAGACCACTTCATAATTCCACCGCAGCCTGGAGAAGGAAGGGTGGGATATAAACAATAGCAATCACCATTGTTGTTTCCAGCTAACATGGCCCAACTCTGGAGGCTCAGAGAATGTGTCCTCAGTCACTTCTGTAGGAAAGAATGAAAACCACCCACCACACAGGATGCCTTATTTTGTCACTCAGTCACATGCCCTCATCAGACTCTCCAAAGACATACGGAGGAAGTGGGTTTCAAAGAAACACCTTGGGCTCACACATTACACACGCATCCAGATCCCAAATAGGCCCTGATTCCAGAGAAGCAGAAAGTAAAACAAATAAACAAAAAGAAAGCCCTGAGCCAGCAATGCTTCCTGGTAACCTGGTAATTCTGGGAACAATGAAGTGAGTTCACAGGAAGTAGGTGAAAACCGAAAAAAGCCTTGTGTTTGACCCCTCTGAGCTTCTGGTTATGGGCACGGCTTAGCCTCAGATGAGTCAGGTGGGAAAGGGACTGGGGAAGCTGCCTAAGGAGCAGGCTTGGGAAGGAGAGGATAACAGTCTAAGGGCACATGATCCCCCCAAGACCCTGACTTGCTGGACCTGGGACAGACTTTCCTTTGGGACTATGGGTTCATCTCCAGCTGCCCTCACTCAGCTCAGGCTGCTGGGTAGACCACCACATTCCTCTTCCATGGAGCCAGTGGCACTCTGATAGCCTTCCAGACTTTCTTGTTGCCTTGTGCCTTCCTGGACTGATGACCCAGGACCACGACAGACCCATTTGTTACCTTCCTCAGTCTATGCTGGGACTCACATCCTTCACATTACTGTTGCCACTAATGTTTGAGGAGGTGATAAGAGCAGCTACCACTGCCTGTGCTGAGAGCTTCGTGTGCATTAGCCCAATTAAACGTCACAACCCCTATGGGACTATGTGTCTTCAGTTTACCAATGAAGAAGTTGAGGCTCAGAAAAATGATAGGAACCAGGTGATTCACAATCGTGCTCTTCGGTATTTCCTTAAATGAATTGAAAACTTACGTCCATACAGAAACCTGAGCATGGATGTTTATAGCAGATTTATTTATAATTGCCCAAAGTTGGAAGCAACCAAGATGCCCTTTTGTAAATTAATGGGTACATAAGCTCCTGCACATCCATACAATGGAATATTACTCAGTGCTAAAAAGAGTAATCCTTAGGAGACATGGAGGAGCCTTCAATGCTTATATGAAGTGAAAGAAGCCGATCTGAAAAGGATATATACTGTATGATTCCAACTGTATGACATTCTGGAAAGGACAAAATTATGAAGCTAGTAAAAAGTTCAGTGGTTGCTAGGTTTGGGGGAGAGGGGAGGGAATGGATGAATAAGTGGAGCACAGAGGATTTTTAGGGCAGTGAAACAATTCTGACTGATGCTATGATGGATACAGGTCATTATACATTCATCACAACACACAGAATGTACAACACGAAGAGTGAACCCTAATGTCAACTATAGCCTTTGGGTGATAGAGATTTTGGGTGACAATATAGGTTTATTGGTTATAACAAATGTAACTCTTGTGCAGACTGTAGATGGTAGAGAAGGCTGTGGGGATATGGAAGCTTCTATAATATCAGTCCTAGTTTCACAACAATATTGTTGTGAAACTAGGACTGATCTAAAAAATAAAGCCTATATGTTTTTTTGTTTGTTTGTTTTTAAAGTTTCCGTGCCTGTCCAAGGTCCCAGCTCAGTAAACTGGAAGCCAAATGCAGGGCTCCTTAATCCCAAATCCCATGTCCTTTATTTCACACCTCACTGTAGTCTTTCATCAGTCACATACTTTTAAAGACATTTATGGATTTAATTCACAGTGATAACATGACGTGGGCATTAATCCTATTTTCTGATAAGGAAATTGGCTCAGAGAGGTTAGCTAACTCACTCAGGTCACGAACCCAGTGGGTGAGTAACTGAGTCGGAAATTGAATCTAGGTCAGTTGACTTGAAACTGTGCTTTTATCAGGTAACCCACTGACTTCTTTGACGCAGAAAGGCATCTGACCCATAAACACAGACAGAGTATTGTCCAGCTGACTGCCTTCACCGACAAGCTACTACGTGACTTTCTTTAGATGTTGAGTAAGTCCATCAGCTGCTAGCAGTGGATGGAGTCCTTGTGTATCCAAGGATGTGGGTCATGTCTCCACCAAAGCAAGATGCATGAAAACAAGCTTTGCCATTGGTCCAGACCCAGAATTAATGGGTGTGGGGAGACTCATGGAGAGAGAAGGGGCCAGGGAAGAAACGGGGCTACTTTGCTGGGAAATTTTGATGCAAGCCCAACCCAAGAAGGCTCAGCTCTTCTTCCCGCTAAGGTTATGGGAGTCTGGGCTGCTACATGGGTGGCCAAGCCTCCCAGTTGTGGAGGGAAAGCTAGCATCAGCAATGGAGGAGACCCTCTGGGAATACTGGGAACATTCAATTCTCCCTTTAGTCTGTGTCCCTTCTCTAAAGGCAATTGTGACAATGCTGCCCTCTCTCCTCTGAGCTGAGAACTTGCCTAACTGAAATCCTGCTCACATGTTTGTCTCCCCTACTCCTTCCCATACTTTCCTTCCCTTTGCTTTTAGGCTATACTTTCTTCCCTAGTCTCTAGGAAAACAGGAGGTGGAGGGTGCTGCCCCTCCCTGTCTCTCTGTCTGTCTGTATGTTAGGTTGGCACTTCTCTTTCTTGGCCAAAGTCTACACTCTGGCTCACTGCTTTTGCTGTTCTGTGAGGAACCAACCTGAGAGTTAGTCAATTGTTGACCACATAGCACCCTGCTGCAAAAAAACAACTGAAAACTGAAGGTGATTACCATGCAGGCTGCCAACTGTGGAGTTGGGCAGGTTGGGCACTGCCCAAGGGTGCCTGGCAGAGGAGTGAATTGGGTATGAAATAGAGACCTTGCTCTTCCCACCAAGCTGTGTCCCTTTATCCAAAGGGACATCTCTAATGAACACAGAAGAGTTACTTTTTAAAAATCCTCACCCAAGGATATGTTATTGATTTGAGAGAGAGAGAGAGAGAGAGAGAGAGAGAGAGAGAGAGAGAGAGAGATCAATGTAAGAGGGAAACATTGATCTGTTGCCTTTCATATGTGCTCCGGCCAGAAATCAAACCCATAACCTGGGTACGTGACCTGACCAGGAATAGAACCTGTAACCTTTTGGTGTATGGGATGACATGCCAACCAACTGAGTCAACCAGCCAGAGCGAGCAGAGCTATTTTGAAGGCCATGGATGATCAGTGTAATCAGCATTACTGTGGTTCTTCTGATTCCTAGATACTACTTGCTTGACTTAGTGTGGAAAGAAGCTAAGCTTTGGAGTCAAGGTCCTGAAATCAAACTAAGTTCTCCAGTTACAAGAGGTTAGAACTTTTTAAGTCTCTTGGCCTCTATTTATCCATCCCCAAATGCTACTACATACATATTCTCATGGGCCTTCACAGAACAAACAAAACATATTTACACACACACACACACACACACACACACACACACACACACACACAGTGGGGAACAGACTTGGAGCTTGGGTTGCTGCCTCGGGTAGAAACCTTCTGCACCTCAGCCCTCTCTCTAGAGGACCTCGCCACCTTGCACACACGCAGGCCTTTCCTCTGGGGCTGGGGAGGCAAGGATGGCCAGGCAGTTAGAGTCATGCAGGGGCGACTGGAGAAGAAAGTGCAGCAGCTTTTCCCACTTGGTGATTACAACAGTGCCTTGCATTATCCCTTTCAGCTGCAAGGAAGACACACAGGCTTTCCTTGGTTCTCCGAGCACCAGCAGGCCTCTGGCAGACTTTCCTCGACCCCCAGGCTCCTGGGCATGTCCTCTTCCGCTTTCTTGCACCAAGCCCCCAGCACAAGGGCACGCAGGCTCGGCAGTGTCTGTGAGGAGCTGCGTCTGCTGCCCAGGGCCTGTGGCCCCATCCTCGGGCTCTGGTGAGTAAGGTGTCCCTTTAAGGGCTTTAGGTATTTTTAAACATTGAGTCTTTGTGGAACCTGGAAGGGGGCAGGGCTCAGTGGGGGCTCCGTGATTGTTTTCTTCTTTTTCCTGAACAGTCAGCTGGGAATGTCAGGAATTCCAGGCTGTGTGTGTTTATGGGACACCATGGGGGGTCCTGGGAGAGGAAAGTGATATGACGACTTGCATTCTCAGGGGCCCCTGGGAGCCAGGAGGCAGCTCCTTTCCATCCTCAGAGCCTGTTGCCTCAAACTCAGGACATTGTCCAGGGGGGTCCCTGAGTTGTGTAAGGAGAGGAGGGAACTCAGCAGCTGAGCCTGTTGCAGCCCTGGCTTCCCATCTCGGCTGTCACCCACCACTACCCCTGCCCACCCTGCAGGTATTTCCAGAATGTCTCTGTGGGCACGCTGTGCTGTCTTCACCCTGGGCGATGGCTAGCCTTTGGCAGCACCAGGAGGGAACCAAGAAGCAGGGGTGCCGCACAGCCCTGGCTCGTGGGAGCCCCAATAACTGCTCGTGAAGTGCACAGGTGTCAGGCTGATGTCCACTGCCTATTGCCGGCTCTGAGTGCGAACTTTCATTCCAGCCCCACCACCAGCTCCCCCAGGCCTCAGGGCAGCCCCCCAAAGCAATGTCCACGGGTTGCAGTGTGAGTCATAGACGCTGGTCTGCACGTGACTGACCACCACCTCCCCGCTAGCTGGCCCCAGGCCTCCTGGATATTTCACAGGGTGCTCACCCGTCTGGGCACAGCCAAGACCTTTTACCCGGTCACTCTGCCATTGGCAGACAGGTGTGAAAAGAACTGAAAGCAGACATCTCGGTCTGCTGATTTAATTATTGCTTTTCAGAGCGGCTGGGGTTGGGCCTGTCTGTGGAACAAGAGCAAACATGTGCGCTTTAAGTAGGGGGTTGACAGGCCTCTGCTAATACGAACAGTAATGCCAGGCCAGTCAGTTGGGGCGATTCCTAGGCCTGGGCATTGTCCTCAGACAAGCTCGGTGCTGCCAGCAGGAGCCTGCAGCCAGGATGAGGTCGCACGGGGCAGCAACACTGCCATGTCCCCACGGAGCTCGTCCTTTTCATTTATTCACTCAACAAACATTGATTAAGCTCCTCTCTGATTAAGCCCCACCCTCCACCCAGCAGCGGACAGGAGAGGCCAGCCCGCCCGTGGGTCCTTTGCCCTCAAGTCAGATGTTTGTTCTCAGGAGACCTCGCTTTATCTTCTTCCCAGGACCCCGTGGCCTGTTCGCACACACCTCGCAGGAAGGTTCCTGACAGAGGCGACTGTCCCGATCTCTTGGCTCCGGTGCCATTGTCCAGCCTCAGCAGGTCACACAAATCCCCAAACCACATAAATCCTACATATCCACTAGGCGAGAGGGTAAGGGGAAACGGGAAACAAAAGAGAGTAGAGGTTATCAGGGTAGAAATGCGGGTCGGAGAAGGCTGCACCCTGTCCAGTGCAGAAGGGAAGGGGGTGAAGTAGTCACTGGAGCAGAGTTGATACCATTAATACCAGAGCCCCCACGAGCAAGGCACTAGCTCAGAAGGCTGTCTTGGCTCTTATGGAAAGCATCCCCTCCTGATATAAAACACCTGGGAGAGCTGGGCACACGCAGTTTTGAACAAATGGAACCTATTAGCAGCAGCAGCAGTGCTTTAGTAACATCATTGCCACCACCATCACCACCACCATTATCAACACCCATATTTATTTATTTATTTATTTATTTATTTATTTATTTATTTATTTATTAAAACATATTTTTATTGATTTCAGAGAGGAAGGGAGAAGGAGAGAGAGAGAAAGAAACATCAGTGATAGGAGAGAATCATTGATCAGCTGCCTCTTGCACTCCCGGACACTGGGGATTGAGCCCACAACCCAGGCATGTGCCCTTGACCAGAATCAAACTGGGGATCCTTCAGTCTGCAGGCTGATGCTCCATCCACTGAGCCAAATCGGCTAGGGCATCATCACCCATCTTTAGAAAAGACAAAGGTTCATGGAGATCTTCTCTCCTGTGAGGTTAGGAGAGATGGGTCAGGAGGAGCACAGGTCAAGCAGAGGGATGCTTGGCAGCTTAGATGTAGAGACTGGAAGATTGTTAACAATCAACTGAGCCTTCACCTGAAGTCCCTGGGCTGTCATTGATCATTGTTGGGAGAGCAAGCATGGTGATTAAAAGTGGTGTCAAGGAAGGCCGAGTGTGACAGGTATGTCTGAATGTTTCACTGAAGAAGGAAAACTGAGTCAAGGAGACTAATATGAACAACAACAAAAAGGATAGGTCCTGATGACATTTTTGTTTTATTTTGTTCAATTATTATTATTATTTATCAACTTAAGGGTTTTTTTTTTTAAATAACATATGAGCTGAACTATACCCAACATCAATCTAACCATTTTGAAGTGAGTGACCCAGTGACATTTAGTACATTCATAATGTTGTGCAACCACCACCTTTATCTAGTTACCAAAAAATATTTTCATTGCTCCAAAGTAATGGGGACCTATTAGTAAGTTTCCAAAGTAATCCTGGACCTATTAGTAAGTTTCCCCCATCCCCCATCCCTCCAGCCCCTGGTGACCACCAAGCTCTCCTCTGACTCTATGGGTTTATCTCTTCTGGACACTGCACACAAATAGGATTATACACATGACCCTTTTTGTCTCGCTCCCTTCACTGAGCAGGTTTTTGAGGTTCATCCACATTCTAGTACTTCGTGCAGCAGCAGTACTTTATTCATTCTAATGGCTGACTAATATTCCAGTTTTTAATCCATCCATTCATTCATGAGTACTGGGCGGTTGTGAGTAGGTAGTCAATAGAAACATGCGCACACAGTCCTGAAGCCATTTTAAGGATGACTTTGAAGATGTGTCTTTATGTGTCTTCTGCTTTGATGCTGTGGCAGGACTTCATGAAATATGTTTCTGAGGTGAGGGTCCCAATTTCAGTTCCTGGGCAGCCAGGATCTGGTAGCCCCCATTCTGGAGAAGCAGCGCCAGTTCTGCTCAGGAGGCTGGAGGGGGCCATCCTGGGATGAATCAGAATACAGACCCCTCTTAAAGTAATGGCTCTGCTGCTTCCAGGCCATGGAGGAGCTGGGTAGGTCTCGGAGCCTCAGGCTCCTCATTTCTCAAAAGGTGCCATGATCGCCGCTTGTCTTTCTCACAGAGCTGTTGGAAGGATGACGGAGCTGTCCTAGGCGGGGTGCTTCTCAAGTAATCATGGATCACACATTTGTGCCATGACAATTATTTCTCAAGTAGAAGACTCGCAAGGTGACAATTCTGACTCACCATCAGTATGTGTTTGTGTTCATCACTGCAATATTTATTACTAGAGGCCTGGTGCATGAAATTTGTGCATGGGGTGGGGATCTCCTCAGCCCAGCCTGCACCCTCTTTGACTGCAGTCAGACATCCCTCTCACAATCCTGGATCACTGGATCCTAATTGCTCACCTGCCTGCCTGCCTGTCACCCCTAACTGCCCCCCCCCTGCCAACCTGGTCCCCCTCAACTGCACCCCCGCCCCATGGGTCTGGTCTCCCCTCATGCCAGCCTGGTCACCCCTCATGGCACCCCTGCCAGCCTGGTTTCCTCATGCAGCCTGCTGTTCAGTTGTTTGCTTGTCCCTCACTAAATCCCCTGCCGGCCTGATTGCCCCATGCAGCCTGCTTGTTCAGTCTTTGGTCATGCCTCATTAACCCCCTGCTAGCCTGGTTGTAGGTAGCCATCTTGTGAGGGCATGACTGTCAATTTGCATATTATCTCTTTAATATATAGGATTATTTATTTGCAAGTATTCAAACATGGAATTATTCAGAAGGCTACTGGGTTGCTCACAGAATCAGAGAAATGAATAATCGGGCTCAAAAGGGCAGGGGCCAGACAAAGTCTGGGGGTCCCTGGAGCAGGGTTCCAAATCCCAGGAGAGGGTCTGATTGATGAGGCCCTATGGGTAGGCAAGAATCCTTTATTGTCAGTTCCACCAGGCCTATTATCTGGTGGAGTGGGGTGGGGAAAGATGGGGAAGAGGTGATTCCCCAAATGGAAATGGAGGACCTGTTAATAGAAGGAAGAAGTGGAGGCTGGGAGTCTCCAAAGCCTCAAATGTCGACTTGAGACAAACTCCTTGAACTGATTATGCAGAAGCAAGCACAGCAGGCCCTGCTGAGCCAAGGCCTGTGGGGTTACCCTAGCAGCAGAGCACAGTTTGGGGTAACTGAAGATTTGGGGTAAATGTTGGGAACGGTCACCTGCACAGCCCCTGCAAGGTGTGCCCTTAAATGCCATGCTCCATGGGTGAGGTGCCATAGCCCAGCGAGAAGACTGGAGCCAACTGGCAACAGAAAGTATCCAGGCTCCAGGGGACCAGGCGACGGGGCTTTCCCAAAACCAGCAGGTCCTCAGTGTGTGTGTGGGGGAAACTGTTCATTGCCATTCTTCTGGGCATGAGCTGCCTTCACACTTTAAAAATAAATGAATGTGGACTGAGGCCCACGGGGCCCCTCTTTGTCTTTCATCATCCATCTCGGAAGTGGTTGGCAACCCCCGCTGTCCATGCCCCCAATATAGGCTGCCACGCTCCCTGGAAAAACAGGAATTTCTTATCAGATCAACAGGAAATTCTATTTTTACTTGATGTTAGAATTAAAAATACCAGAGAGGAACTTCCATGTCCAAGCCGGGCACTAAATTTATCCCACACTGAGGCACTCTCTTCCAAACGGCTGGTTCAGGGCTTGCTCCCTGGGAGACTGGCCCAGATGGCACGGGTGACAGAGCGCCGTGCATCCCCACATGGTTTTCTTTCTCACCCCGGGCAGCAACTTTGCCAGGAGGGCCCCAGGGCCTCAGTTTCCTCATCTCTAGTAGCAAGAGGCTTAACTAGACATGTGTTTTCAGTGCAGAGGCCACTGGTCACAGGTGGCTGTAAGAGTAGTGTACACACTGGGTTTTGAAGACCAATGACTGGAGGAGGACAATGTTCCTCACACGTCCCGGGGGGTCTGGAAAGCTGCGCCAGGGACATTCATTAAAGCGAGGAGCTATGCCGAAACCGGTTTGGCTCAGTGGATAGAGCGTCAGCCTGCGGACTGAAAGGTCCCAGGTTCGATTCCGGTCAAGGGCATGTACCTTGGTTGTGGGCTTCTTCTCAGTAGGGGGTGTGCAAGAGGCAGCTAATAGATGATTCTCTCTCATCGATGTTTCTAACTCTCTATCCCTTTCTCTTCCTCTCTGTAAAAAATCAATAAAATATATATTTAAAAAAAATAAAATAAAAATAAAGCGAGGAGCTAGCTCCGGTTAGCAGTCCACTCCCGTTAACCAAGTGGCCCTGGCCGAGAGTGACCCATAAGCCAGAGGACCCCCCTTTTTCCAAAGCAGATAGGAGAATGGCATTGAGGTACTGCGAGAAAGCAGGCTCAGAAGCATCAGGGAAGGAAAGCCAGGGTTTACTGAGGCCTGCCTGGCGCCAGTGCTTACCAGCAGGGCCTAGATCTGTCCACTGCCTCCAGTGGGGGTGTCAGCTTCCTCAGCAGCGGTCCCATTTTGCAGAGGAGAGAGCAGGGGCTCAGAGAGGTTGTCAGAGAATGGAATCAGAGGCAACCTAACTCTGAACTCACTCTCTTGTCTTTTCTCCTCCTCCATTTTGTTCAACATTTTGCTGCAGGTTACAAGCCAAGCGAATGGACCCAGTGGCCACTAGTATGGGCACTGCTAGCTGGGTGAGTGGCAGCCTTTCTCTGGGTAGGAACATGTCTGTTTAGCAGGGCAGCTTTCTTTGCCTGGCATTAACTGTAGCACAAGTACCCACTTCCCTCAGAGGGCCATAGGCCTTTCCTTGCAGTGCCTGGCTGGCTTGATCTTGAAGGTCACAGGACTCTTTCTCGTAACCCTGTGAATGCACCCTTGGCCTTTCTTCTAGGATTCATATAAGCCAGCTATTCTCAACCTTTTCCACCTCATGGCACACATAAACTAATTTCTAAAATTTGTGGCACACCAAAAAATATATTTCTTGCTGATCTGACAAAAATAGGTATAATTTTGATTCACTTACATGGGACGGCTATTGTTGTATTAGCTGTTGTTGTTGTTTAATTTGACAATCTATTGGGGAAAAAGTCAGTGCCCCTGACTAAATAGTCAGGTATTGCATGTTTTAAAAATCCTTGGGACATGCCAGTTGAAAATCACTACTATAAGCCGATACCTGATTTGCTTGCTGAATGGTATTTTTGTTTTGTTCTAATTTTTTTTTTTTTTTTAGTGGTGTGATAAAAAATACTTGGGCTCTCACCTTGCCTCTGAAGGTGGAGTCTTGATGTAATTTGCTTCTCATCCCGGAGCCTTCGTTTCCTCATCTCTAGTAGAAAGAGGCTTAACGAGACCCATGTTTTCAGTGCAGAGGCCACTGGTCACAGGTGGCTGTTGAGCAATTGAAAGAGACTGGTCCACATTGGGATGTGCTGTAAGTGTGAAATGTACACTGGGTTTCAAAGACGGATCAGAAAACAGAATGAAACCTTCTCATTAATGATAATGATGTTGTTTCTATGCTGAAATGATAATATTTTGGATATATTGGGTTAAATAAGATAAATTAGTAAATTTAAATTTACCTGCCTATTTCTTTATACTAAGGTGGTTATTAGAACATTTAAAAATATAGATGGTTTGTATTGTTGGGCAGGTTGGCCTAGTCATTTTGGGTTCCTCTCTGTTTTTGGTCTGGCCAGTTCATTTGTCCAGGGAAGATTCTCATTTGGTGGCTACAAGGACCCTCACCTCTGGCTGCTCCTCATCCATTTTCTCGAATGTCCCTCACAGAGCTGTCCCAATGTGGGAGGGGAAGTCTATAGTTGTCAGTGACCTTGTGACCCAGTGAATGTGTCAAAATGCGTGTTCTGGAAGGAGCTGCATCGGGTCATGGCCATGGTATGAGGAAGAGGTCACCAGACTCCAAGATCCTTCTTGCTCTGCAGTTGACGCGCCCTCACGAAAACCAAGCCTGTGGCTGATGGCTGAGGGGCAGCTTCAACTTTTGACATTATGTCCAGGAGTAAGGGATGGTCTGGTGCATTTTAAAACTTGATACATGTCCTAACTTCCAAAGAATTGGTTCTTCTCACACAGAGGTAGCCTAAAGAAAAGGAAATAAAAAGTCAGAGAAAAAGGAATTAGCGTGTATCCTGGACAGAAACCCAGTGACCTGGCTAAGGGGCTAACAGCTTTTAGAATACTCAAGAATTGGGGTGCAATAAGACACAACAAAACAAACAAACACACACCAAAACAAGCCCACACCTCTCTTTGTAGGGTTACACTCCGTTGCCAAAATCTAGGCACTTGTGTGGCGTCAGTTAAGGACTGTGAATGTTAAGTCAGTGACTAACAGTTAAAGGCGGATTGAAGTAGGTGAAGAGTCAAGCACAAACGTGTACCTGTTGTGCAATCCTATGAGGAACTGGGAGGTGTGAAGGGTGAGTCAAGGGTGGGTCAGTGAACTTAGTCTGGCCTTTGCCACCTGGAGAAGGCAGTGTGGCTTCTTCCTGCAGGGGAGATGGGATATGCCCATGGGACTGCTAGGCAAGCCTCAGTACCTGAAAACCCACTCTGCAAGGCATGTGATGAGTGCTGTGAGGAAGAGAATACACATAGACGGGAACATAGAAAAACAGGACAGAAGGGATTTTTGTTTATTCTATAGTTTCATTCTAGAAGAGGGGAAACTGAGGCCGGTGAGTTGGAGTGACGACCCAGTGAAAGGCAGGGCAAAGATCTCTGACTCCTGATGTTAGGTCCTTGTCTCAAGGATCCTGAAGAGGGTGTCATGAAAGAAATATTGGACCAGACCTTAGGGGACCTTGGTTCTACTTGAGTCATTACTAATGATTGGACAAGTCATTTCACTTCCTTAAGCCTTAGTTACCTCGCCCATAAAGGGGATGGGACTACTGAGGTCTCTGAAGTCTCTTATTCAAGTAGTCAGGATAAGCTGGACATGGCCGTGATAACAACCCCCACATCTCAATGGCTGAACAAGCAAAGACTTGTTTCTCACTCAGACCATGTGATCATAGCAGGGATTCTGGCTGATTGAGGCTCCACCTCAACCCATGTTTCACGGGGAAGAAAATATGGTAAAGCAATTCTGGCTTTTAAAGCTTCTGGCACATGTCACTTTGACTTAACCATTTTCCTGGCCAAAGCAAGTGACAAGGTCATCCACCGTATGGCCAGAAGGAGAGACTCAAAATATTTGTCAACAGTCTTTCCACCCATATGGTGTCACATGGTGACAAAACAGTACAGAGCTGAGTGGGGCAGGGAGGTGAGGAGCACCAGTCCTGAGTGGAATTGGTGGGAAGACTTCATGGAGAAGGCTGCACTCAGAGGCAGGGAGTAGAAAACACTGAGGAATAAGAAGAGAAATCTGAGAGCAGACCATGCAGGGCTGTGAGTGCCAGGAGAGGGGGCCTGTGTTTTATTTGCTGGGCCCTGTCATTTCTGAGCAGTTTTGGGGAACCCATGAAGCCGTGTGTGGAGGGGTAATTAGAATAGCATGGGAGTGAGGGACATGAAGTGGAGGCCTCTGCTCTCCTTGGGGCTGAAGGGGGCAAGGCCTTCATGCCCTGAGGCTTAATTTGGGGGAAGAATCAGGACAAATGCAAGGGAGACTACATGTGAAAGAAGCTAGCACAGGCCATGGCACCATACCCAAGTGGTTTACATTGGGTGACGGTTGGTGATGTATAAGGAGAAAGAGGGAGAAATAAAGATAAGCAGAAAGTTTTGAGTTCAGATGCCTGGACAGCATGGCATCTACAGAAAGAGGGAGTCAGGATACGTCGTCGTTAGTTTGGAGTGAGGGAGGTGTGAGGTGCCCTCAGTTCTGGAGATAAGGGGGAGTCTCTGTTCCTGTCTCCAGGAGAGGGAGCGCATAGGGAGGGGAGAATGGTTGTGGATGTGCAATTCGGTGAAGCAGTCCTCCTGGTGTGAGATTTCAAGTCAGTGTCCCAGAGAGGACCATTGAGTTGTCCAGCCTGTGTTCTCTGAGCATGCGTAGGTGGCCCAGAGGGGCAGGTGCAATTTGGTTGGCAGTTGCTGGAGCTGCCCCTGAGGTCCAAGTTTCTTGGGAGAGAAAGCTGGTAACCATGAGAGCTTGTGGGGCTCCCTCCCAAACTCTAAGGTGAGCATCAGGCCCAGTGACAGGGAGGACAGTCCTGCCTAGTCTGAGGTCATAGTCCAAGGTGCACGTAAAGTTCAATGCCAAATAACAGGAGTCTCCATGTGTCAGCTGTCCTTGTTCTCATTCCCAATGGGTCACTTTGTCCAGATCTGAAATTGCATTTAAAAAAAATTGCATTTAAATTTATTTTAGGGAAGAAGAGGGAGAGAGATAGAAGCATCAATAATGAAAGAGAATCATTAATCAGCTACCTCCTGCACGCCCCACACTAAGGATGGAGTCCACAAGCCGGGCATGTGCCCTGACCGGGAATTGAACTGTGACCTCCTGGTTCATAGGTTGACGCTCAACCACTGAGCCATGCCGGCCAGGCTGAACTTGCATTTTTAAAGCATCTTGCATTTTGAGCTAATCTAGAGAAGATGTGGGCGCACCCTCCCAGCCCCTGCTGCTTACGATCCTCCAAGCCTCTGAATATGATTATTTAAAGTAATAATGAAAAGCAAAACAGGAAATTCTTATCCGTTTGGTCAGGAAATTCTTGTGCTGTGTGGAAGGTACTGCTCTGGGGTCCGTGCCCTCCAGGAACTGTCTGGAAATGATTTATGATCCAAGATGGCGCCAGTCCTTCCTCAACCCACTGCGTCAGAGAGGGAGAGATGCCCTGAGCCCTGGGAAGCTGGACCTGTGCTATCTTGGAATGTGCATTTCTGTTGATAACATATTCATTGTCTCCACTAATAAGTTATGGAGCTGTTTTTGTCTTACTCTGGAATGGGAAGTAGCATATTTAAGCAAAATAAAGATGTTCCGTTTTAAGTTGCAGAAGCTTAATTTTTTACCACGTTTTATTTTATGTGGAATCTTGGGTAGCAAGACTTAGGGAAGAAGATTCATGTTGATTGAGGATTCATGCGTTCCAAGAATTCTGGGAGACCCTTCATGTGCTGTGTTAGCTTCTCTCATGATGGGTATTACTTTCTCCATCTCACAGATGATAAAGCTGAGGCTCACTGCAGAAAGCAACCTCATAAAGAATAAAGGCTGGAAACCAGAAGAAATAATAGTCTCTGTGTTACCTGAGAGCCCAGGCCAGGTCCGCTTTGCTCACCACTGTGTCCCCAGCACGGGGCAGAGTGCCTGCAATATATTAAGTTCAACCCCAAAATGAGTTCTTGAATGAAAGAATGAAAGAACTAAGGTGTGTGGGGGATGGGGAGGCTGATCATCTGAGATTTGCTGCCACCTCACGTGACTAGGCCCCTTGGTTCTGTTCCAATAAGGGTTTTTTTTAAATTATTATTTCTAGTATACACAGGGCCAAAGAGGATAAATCTCAGTAAGATGTTGAAGGATTGTTGGTTTTTACCAAGAGCTTGTGTTATGGGCTTAACGGTGTCCTGACCCCAAGATTGATGTATTGATGTCCTCACTAACCTCTGGTACTTCAGAATATTGGAGACACCATTTTAAAAAGGGAGGTCTTTAGGGCGAGCCTTATTCATATGACTGGTGTCCTTATAAGAAGAGGTAATCAGCATTTGCCAGTTTGGCTCAGTGATTAGAGTGTTGGCCTGTGGACCAAAGGATTGGGGGTATGATTCCTGGTCAAGGGCATATGCCATTTTGTGCTGATAACCGGACCCAACCTGGGTACATGTGGGAGGCAACCATTCGATGTGTCTCTTTCAAGTTGATGTTTCTCTCTCTTTCTCCTCCCTCCCTTCCATTCTTTCTCTCTAAAAAATCAATGGGGCTGAGACTGGTTTGGCTCAATGGATAGAGCGTCGGCTTGGGGACTGTAGGGTCCCGGGTTCGATTCCGGTCAAGGGCATGTACATTGGTTGCGGGCATATCCCCAGTAGGGGGTGTGCAAGAGGCAGCTGATCGATGACTCTCTCATCGATGTTTCTAACTCTCTATCTCTCTCCCTTCCTCTCTGTACAAAATCAATAAAATATATTTAAAAAAAATTTCATTCTCAAAAGTAAAATTTAAAAAAAATAAAAAATAAAAAAAATAAAAAAATCAATGGGAAAAATATTCAATAGAAAATATATCCTTGGCCCTAGCTGGTTTGGCTTAATGGATAGAGCATTGGCCTGTGGACTGAAGGGTGCCAGGTTCAATTCCTGTCAAAGGACATATACCTTGGTTGCAGGCACATCCCCAGTGGGGACTGTGCAGGAGGCAGCCGATTAATGCTTCTCTCTCATCGATGTTTCTAACTCACTCTCTCCCCCTTCCTTTCTGTAAAAAAAATAAATGAAATATATTTTTTTAAAAAGACAAAATATCCTTGGGTCAAGATTAATAAAAAAAAATTTGAAAAAAGAAGAGAGAGTCAGGACACAAAAACATGCAATAGGTAACAAGACAGAGAGAGGGAAGACCATGTGAGAATGCATGGAGAGGCAGAGCCAAAGAGAGATGCCCTGGGAGAAACCAACCCCGCTAACCCCTTGATCTTGAACTTCTAATTTCCAGAACTGCGAGGGTATACATGTCTGTTGTGTAGGCTGGTCAGTCCGTGGTACTTTACTGTGACAGCTTTAGCAAATTAAACTGCTGGCCTCTCTGTGGCTCATTCCCTACTGAGCATCACATCCTCATGCGGCTCCTTGCTTTCCTTACAGCATTTTTACCTCTGAATCTGCATCGGGGCAAGGCCGGTGCTGTGGTGTGGAGCTCACCGTGAGCTGAGGACCATGAGCAGATCTGTGTTCAAACAGACTCTCTCCTCTCTCCTAAAGTCCTGCCGAGGTATTGCTTGCAGGAGGCCATCAGGGTGAGCCTTGTTCGATATGTCTGGTGTCCTTATAAGAGGAGGTAATCTGCCTTGGCCAGATGTGGGTTGCAGTATCAGGGCTGTCATACATGGCAGGCTCTCCCGCTCTCTGAGCCGTTTCTTCATCTGTGTTTGTTTAGCTGGCACAGGATTTGTTTTTAACTGATTTTTAAGTGCTGCCATTTCAAAGGACATGTGTTCTCACTTCAGCAGCAGCCAGCTCGCCTATTGTCTTACACCTGCCTGCTTCGCTGGTTCACATTGGAGTCTGAGCCTGTCCCGGGTCCAGCAGCCTCTGTGCATGTGATTCCAGCACAGTTCGGCCTGCAGCGTGCCCTGCACTTGGCCTTGTGTTTATGAGGCTTCTCCCAGCCAGGGCCTTCTCCTCCACTGCGAGGCCTCCTTTGCGGCTGGTGGTTTGCACCTGGAGTCCTGCCAGCTCGCATTCACGCCTCCAACTCACTTCACACTTCCACCTCCATGAACGTGGAACCGCTCAACCTTGTTTTTATGCTGAGGTTGGCATTGGCTGTTTTTTGGGGTCTCCACAGTTCTCACTGACCTTAGCATTTCCATATTCACCCATTCATTTATTCATTCATCTAACAAATCTTGCTGGCTTTCCAGTATGTCTTTTTTTTAAAAAAAATACATATTTTTATTGATTTCAGAGAGGAAGGGAGGGAGGGAGGGAGAGAAGAAGGGGGGGAGGAGAGAGAGAGAGAGAGAGAGAGAGAGAGAGAGAGAGAGAGAGAGAAACATCAATGGTGAGAATCATTGATTGGCTGCCTCTTACATGCCCTCTACTGGGAATCAAGCCCCCATCCTGGCCATGTGTCCTGACAGGGAATTGAACTGTGACCTCCTGGTTCATAGGTCCATGCTCAACCACTGAGCCATACTGGGGTGGGGCTGCAGGATGTCTTTTTAATTTGTTACTTCTGGTGCTTCTAGCTTATTCATAGTGTATCTAAAAATTTACAAACTTTTTTTCCTTTATCCTTCTAATTTAAGTAGGGTGACACAGGGAGGTAGGCATCATATACTCATTTTACAGATGAGAGAATGATTATCTTTTCAAGACACCCTGTTTGCTTCTAACTCCTCACAAATATAAAGGGGAGAAGTTTGTCAGCATTGGAGAATTTCCTAAATTCGAAGATGCACTAAAAAGGAAGTATGTGTCTGAACCATGGTCCTGTGAAACCACTGTTACAAGAAGCAGACCCAGGATGGGGGAGGCTGGGGAAGATGAAGTGTCAGAGGGATTTGAGGATGTGGCCAGATGGGAGCGGGAAAAGGCTGGGGGACATTCTAGCAAACGCAAGCACATACTGAGCACTTCCTTCCCAGGCAGCATTTGGGAGAATGTTTTGATCCAAAACAGAGACCAGGTCTGGGGCCTTGGCTATGGGCCTTTATTTGTCAGAGGCTGAGGACTAAGAGAGTGAAAGCTGGACCTTGAGTTGGAGAGCCGAAAGCTGGAAGGTCAATGACCAGAAGTCTCTTGGTGCCTGGAGTGAGCTAACTATAATAGAAGCGTGAAATGGGAGAGACACCAAGACATTAGCCCTGTGCCAAGCTGACCAAGCAACTGAAAGTGTGTTTCTTTAATTCATAAACCAAAATGTTCTTTGTGCACCAAGAGGGGAATACAGTGCACCAATACAATGGTGTCTAGAATGCATCTGTCTCCCTTTCCAAGTTAGCCACCCCACCTCCTCTAGGATCATTATTACGTGACTCCATCCCCACAGTGTTATCTTCTCATTTTGTAGGATGACCAACTCCAGGTTTGCTTGGGACTTGATCAGTTTTAGCTCCAAAGTTCCACATGCCAGTAAATCTCTTCATTGAGGGCAAACCAGGATGGCAGGTCCCCTTAAAGAGCTTTCTCTCCACCGAGTCCTTCCCAACTTGAGGACATTTCGTGACTCTTCCTTGTTAATCAGCTCTGCCTCCCCTTGAGCTCCCAGTCCATCCTTTTCATCCTTGGACTGCTACACTTCTTCCTCACGTAGTCCAGCATCTGACTAAGTCCCCTCACCTTCCAGGTGACTCCTGAATCTTCCCCTTTCAAGATTCACCAACCCTAATTCTCAATAGCCACTGGGTTCTGGGATCGAATTTTCTCCTTCCAGCTTTGAGTTGTGGCTTCTCTTTCTCAGATCTAGGGAGTGAGTGCTCCCTCTGCTCTCTGTGCCCATTTGATACCCCTCAAAGCTCAGGTATTGGTACTGGGCCCTCACTCATTTGCACAAATGCCTACAACAGTGAGACAGGTAATACAACAAGACAGGCAGACTTAATAAGGATGGAGAGAACTAGTGTTTATGTGCCCCATCTAGAGCGGTTTTCTACTTGAGCAGGTTTTCAAAGGAGTTGGGTACCTTGGTGTGCATGCACGTTTGGAGCCCAGCTGTTCCATGAAGTAAATTTTTAGTAGGTCACATGAATTAACCTAGAAATGGAATATTTTCACCTAAAGAATTCATTTCTCAGAGTTTTTGGAAATATGCTATCCTTGACTTGGGAGGGGAGTTCTTGGCCTCACATTGGGACAAAAAGACTTCTCCTCACCTGACTTTCTACCCTCTCTCTTCCCACACAGGCAATCAACACGTCCCTGACCACAAGGTTCTCACAGTGCAGTCAAGACCTTGAAGGGGACGAGTGAGAACCAGCTAGTCAAGTCCTGGGAACGTTATTAGTGTGGAAAGATTCTCCCAGCTGATAAAGGTCTTTTCACTCATCACTGGCTTATTTCATCTTTCCATTGAAATGAACAGGCAGAGTGTGGCAACATAGCGAGAACAAGATGGTCAGCAACTAATGAACAGGTCACAAGAAATTACCAACATGAACAAGGTCAACATTGAATATTTAAGCCATTTTTAGTATCTAGTGTTGTAAGTCTAGAAAGGACTTTGAAGAAGAAGTTGTCTATTCATCTGGTCCCTAGTGGGGCTGTATGCAAATAATCTCAAATTCCTTATATTCTAATTCTTTTCATTTTCCTAAAGGGTTTGTGCTCTCTGATTTAAAAAAAAAATCCTTCATTCATTTTTTGGTGTTTTTAAAGACTCTGCTGGTCAGATGGGACCTGGGTTCCCACCGCTGGTCTGTGACACAGTCCGTGCAAGGCTGGCCATGGCTCTCACAGGACTCCATTCCCTGTGCCAATTTGTCCACCACCATATGCCAACAGGTCGCTGAGGTTCCTCTAAGCCAGTAGTTAGCAAACTCATTAGTCAACAGAGCCAAATATCAACAGGACAACGATTGAAATTTCTTTTGAGAGCCAAATTTTTTAAACTTAAACTTCTTCAAATGCCACTTCTTCAAAATAGACTCACCCAGGCCGTGGTGTTTTGTGGAAGAGCCACACTCAAGGGGCCAAAGAGCTGCATGTGGCTCGAGAGCCGCAGTTTACCGATCACTGCTCTAGGCAGTATGAGGGAAAATTGCAGGAATAGGAAATGCAAGCCTGCCCTCTGGTAGCTTACAGTCTGCTTAGCAGACAAAATAATGACACTTAACACCCTTAAGAAGCAGCTCAGTCTCACGTTACCAGGTGCTGACTTTGTGACACAATCAGGGCAGGAAAGGAAGAGGTCTCTGCGGACTTATAACCAATGCTGAAAGGGGGGGCGTGATGAACATCAGAGTTCATTTCCTAGCTGCAAGTTGACTGGCAGCACCAGGAGGACGGGGTGCAGAGCCAGGCCCTTGCCTGAGCTCCATGTCACGGAGGGGTGGACAAGAGGAAGGCAGTTGTTGTCGATTGCACACCTCTGCTGTGCTAGGTCCCTTCCAGACATGGTCTTCTTTCATTCCCATGGGAACCCTGGGGCAGTGGCTTCATTATCTGTGTTTGACAGATGGGGTTCAAAGAAGGTTCGGTTACCTGCTCAGGTGAGGCGCTGGTAATGGGAGCGGTGACCTTAAGAGCTGGCTGTTGAATGCAACGTAGTATTTTCCGGCGTATAAGACGACTTTTGAAATGAAAAAAAGTCAACCAAAAATCGGGGTCAAAAGACCAAAATTGCACAAAAATTACCTGCAGATCTTGACGGCAAAGTCTTTTCTTTGAAGTGGGGGGTAGTCTTATACAGCGAATATAGGCCTAAACCTATGTTTTAACTGTAAAATTAGGGGGTCGTCTTATACGTCGGAAAATACGGTAAACATTGTCCTGAGTCTTCAAATTGTTCAGCTGGAGGCACTTTCGTTCCCTTTCCAGAGCTGGAGTTGCTGAATGTAAACAGGATGGAAAGGTTCTTGAAGGTGTGCAAAGTGGTTCTCAGGAACTCGCTAAAGCCGTTGTTCTACTAGAGCAGTGGTCGGCAAACTCATTAGTCAACAGAGCCAAATATCAACAGCACAATGACTGAAATTTCTTTTGAGAGCCAAAATTTTTAAACTTAAACTTCTTCTAATGCCACTTCTTCAAAATAGACTTGCCCAGGCCGTGGTATTTTGTGGAAGAGCCACACTCAAGGGGCCAAAGAGCCGCATGTGGCTCGTGAGCCGCAGTTTGCCCATCATAATACTAGAGGAGTGGGACAAAAACAATTATGAATACAAACACAAGCACACACATACAAGTAACACACACAGGCTTGTGCACATACATGCTGAAGCCTGAAGGCACTGCAATGTCCTACTACATGCTTCCCCAAAAATGCTGGATTGGGGCCAGAAACTGGAATAGCTGGAATAACTTTGTGTGAAACTTCTGTGGCAGAGGGAAGAGTCAGGGGAAGGTCATTGAAAGATTATTTTACTTCTCATCCTTGTTTAATGAATGCTCCCGGAGAAAGGGAGTGGGCTGAAATCGATCTCTCCCCCCTTCCCCCACCTCAGATCTGCCTGTTTTATTTAAAAACAAACAAACAATGACTGTCTGTGGTTTGGGACACATGAATGACACATTTGATTTTGAAGGAAATTTTTATTGTTGCATTGGAAGAAACTTAGAGTCCATTTTCCCCTCAAACTTATCTAGAGAGTTGCATTTCCTGAACAGCAAAGAAAAAACAGTATTTCCCTTCTCGTGACTTATCTCCTTTTCTTTCAACAATAAGTCATCTTGGGTTATTTTTTTCCTTGCATGAATCAAATGAGACCAATAACAACGGGAAATGATGGGATAAGATGATCTGGAAGCCTGGCCGTGGTGGGAGGCAGGCCCCCCCAAAGAGAGCTGAGTGGAGTGCCTAGAAGTGGGGGCACGGGGACAAGGAAACCAAGTGTTCTCAAGATTAGGTGCAGCTGCAAAAATGAGGACAATTAATTAAATGGTGACCTTTTAAAATCTTCTTTCTTTCCTAGACCCGAATTCCCCCAACCGAAAGTTCACATACCTCCTCATGTCCACAGCGGTCACTGATTTGATTTGTCTGAGTGAGATGGGGAAGGACCATGCCTGTTGACTCCAGAGCTCACGCCAGACAGCATTCCCCTCCTGCTGCACAGATACTGAGCTCCCCGCACAGAGAGGGTCCCGATTTATTTAATTGTTTGTTTGTATTTAATAAGCTTCATTTTTAGAGCACTTTTAGGTTCATAGCAAAACTGGGTAAAAGTATGGAGAGTTCCCATACGCCCCCCTGCTCCCACACATGCACAGATTCCCCCACTATCCCCATTTCACCCCAGAGTGGCACATTTGTCCCAATCAGTGAGCCCATATCAACTGGTCATTACCACCCAAAGCCCATAATTTACGTAGAGTTCATTCTTGGGGGGTTTGTTCTATAGGTTCTGAGAAATGTCTATGAATCTACTTTCTTTTCAGAGGCAGTTCCGTGTGCATGTTTAGTGTGCATGTAGTCACTAGATAGAAGATACCGTGTGCCGAAGAAACTGGCCCAGTCATGTGGGTGGCTGGGGACAGTCATAAGGAGACAGAACTCCATTGGTGCATGTCAAAGTCCGGGTCGACATGATGGTTTCCAAGGTCCCATTCGTCACCAAGGCCTGTAACCTGGGCCAGACACAATCAGGACATCTCCATTAGGGTGGCTGCTGGCCCATTCTGCCCACTCTGCCAACAGGCTCCTTACATAGGATCTCGGGGTTCACTGTGTCCAGGCTCCTATTTGTAGAATATGTCTCCCCACCCCCAACTTTTTTTCAAAGATGACAAAACAATTGAAAATATGGTATAAAGTCTGCATGGTTTATGATTGAACGATTAACTATGAATACCATTATTTATATAACAGACTATCTATAATATACAATATAACGGGTATTAATTTGATCCCTCTTTACTGGGGAGCTGGTGACATTTGAGTCTGGGATGAGCGTGCTACGGTTCCCCATTTCCGGGCCAGCAGAGTCCTTGCTGACTGGTCAGGAAGCCACACTGGGTCTCAGACTCCTCTCTCCTGTGTTCTGGGCAGGTGCTACCTGTCAGGCCACATGGATGTGGAAAGCAGCAGGGAGTATCCTGAACCCCATCAATCTGCTTTTGGTGCCCCACTTGTTGATCACCCACTGATCTTTTATACCCCTCACATCTGCAACAAAACACAAACCTCATCCCAATCCCCAGGGCTTGATATCAAATGCAGGAACGCCTCTGCCTCTTGTGCAGTGCTCTGGGTCGCTGCTTTAAGGATAGCACCTTCGTCATCACCTTCTGCCCAGTTTCATTCCTGAGGAAGTATCCTTCCCTCTAGTATTTACCTTTTGATTTTTAAAAATAATTGATTTCAGAGAAGAAGGGAGAGGGAGATAGAAACATCAAGAGTGAGAGATAATCATTGATCAGCTGAATCCTGCACTCCCCCACCAGAGGTCAAGCTAGAAACCCAGGCATGTGCCCTCACCAGGAATTGAAGTGTGACCTCCTGGTTCCCGGGTTGATGCTCAACCACTGAGCCATACCGCCAGGCTAGTATGTACTTTTTGAAAAGCTGTGGTTACAGCTGCAACCCAGGGAAGGATGCTTTCTCCTGCATCTATTGATCTCTGTCTCTCCTGGAGGGGTGGCAAGGCCCGGAATGGGAGGGATTTGCTGTGAGTAACAATGGAAGAACTTGTGAATTGCGGTCTTGGTTTGAATAATGGCCTCATTTTGCACAGAGTAAGAGTCCTATGGCCCTTCTCCTTATTCACTAACAAACAGCCCCCTGGCTGCAGCTGTCTGAGGTGTAACAGTGAAACCATTTTTGGCTTTCCCCATATTTCTCTTTCCCATGGCTCCAGCTTCTCCCGATAATTCAAAGTGGCCTGTCAAGTAGAGTCTGGTGCCATGGGGCACTTACTTTCTGGCAAGGCCACTGCTCCTATTTTCATGGTCAACTAGCCCCCATGAAGCCGTCCTATGATTGGACTTGTTGCTAAGCCATTGGCTGCTCAGTCATGCCAACCAGCCGTTATTGAGCAGCTCCTCTTTGCCACACCCTCTCTGCAGCCTGGGTCCCTGGGAAGCAGACCCTGGGATTGAGTTTAGCTGCGGAAGTTCACTAGAGTGTGCTCTTGGGTTGAACACTGGAAAGTGGAAGGGAAGGAGGCAGGAGTGGGCAGAGGGAGCAATGGGTTGCAATGCAGGCACAGGGCTCAGCTGACCCGGTGGCGAGTTCTGAAGTTGTGAGGACCCTCCAGGATGATTCCAGGCTCAGGCAGTGGGGACAAGACTTATATTCCCTCACTGCTCACTGGATGTGGCTGCCCTGGGAAGAAGGTGTGGCATTAGGCCAGGCAGATCTTTGCAGGGGAGGGCAATTTCTGGGGACAGTGATAGCACCACCTGTAGCTGGGGAATAAGCGGTTAAGGTCAATCTAGGTGGCCTTCCCCACACTGCACCATGCTAAGCACATTCTATGCCTTTAAGGAACTTGTGGTCTGGATGGTAAAATTAAACAAGCATGCAAATGACAGTGGCAGCAGGCAGATGTAGAGCTGAAACTCTGGGATGTGCAGATGGAGGGGGAGATGATGGGGGAGGTGTCACATTTGCTTGGGGAGGAGCATTTGAACTGCATCTTGGAAAATCCTGGCTTGAGCATTTCTGTCATTACCAGTCAAGGTAGCTCAGCTGAAATATGTGGGCACAGAGTGGGGCGTGTTTTACAGGGACCGATAGACCTGATGCCAAGACATTCAACTACTCCCGGGTCTGAGGAGTGACATCTGGCCATTCCCTGCAGCTCTGCATGGCTTGCTTGTTTTATCTTCATCTCAAGATGTTCCAGGAAATGTCACTGAAGAGTCAGGGCTACCGCTAATCTCAGGCCTCACTTCCTGTGGCTGCTGGACATGCCAGGGTATCAAGGGGACAGGCTGCATGTGCTCAGGCCTGAATCATTACCCTGTTCGGGACGAGAAGTACCAGCTGATGTCCCTGCAGGGAGCTCTGTCTTTTCATCCCTTGGCATGCTCCTGAGAAGTTTCTGGAATGAGGCAAATAGCCCTGTACTGCCAACGAACACGTGGAGGCAAGTAGGAAGCAGGTCAGACCCAGCGGAGAAGCCTGTGTATGAGCAGGTGCCTGCATGGTGGTGTGTCCCAACACCAGCCTGCCCCTGAATCTCTCACTTTCTTCTCTACTGGGCTGACAGGAATCTCTCTCACTGGGCTCCTGCTAGTCTCATACCTGTGATCAGAGCCATGGCATTGGCCTCTGACCCTATGGTCACACATGCAGACTCTTGGTTCCTCAGATCAGTCAATGGCCCCATAGCAAGACCCAGCTCCATGGGACGGAGCAGACACAGATGATGGGATTGTGTATTTGTGTGCATGCATGCGCGCGTGGGCATGTATATGCACGTTGCGGGATTGCTGGCCTGGAGAGGACAGAATGCCCAGTCAGGGGAGGGGTGACCCTCTACATCCTGAGACAGAGGTAGGGAAGAAGACAGGAGAAAGAAGGATGGGAGAGGAAGTGGCCTGTGAAAAAAAGTGAACCTGGACTGAAGTCAGATTTCACCAGTGTCATCATTACGCCAACCAGTGAGGGATCCTCTCAGAGGTGCACCAAACCGCAGCACCTTCCCCAGATGAGACTGAGATGCACTGAGGCTTATTTCCTCTCTACACTGATCTGGCATTTGCTGCCTCCTTGGCTCCTTGTCTTAAAACAAGGATTCAGAAATGCTATGAAAGGACGCTGGCTAGCAGAAAAGGAGACTTCACAAGTGTCATTCTGAAACTGCGTGAATGAAGAGAAACATTTGCCATTTGGGTTGTGCATTCAATATATTGGAGTGTCTGCTCTCGGTTGTTAGGAAGGCAGAAACTCAGTCTCCTAGACTTTCTCTCCTCTACACTTGCTATTGGAAGAATTGACCAGGTCTCTTGGTCATGATAGGTAGTCTGTGAAATTCTTAGGTAGTCTGCATTGAAGCCAGGCAATCATGTCACCACTCCTCCGTGCCCCAAACCCACAGCTATGAGGGCACTTTGAGTATTCAGAGCTCACAGTGAGCATGTGATGAAGATGGCTTGGTGGCCAGGCAGGGACTCAGGGCTGTGCATAAACACAGGTGGTGGGGGCCACGGTCAGCCAGGGCCTCCAGGGAACCAAAGGTAGTCTCCAGGCCTCCTATTCCCTGAATGGCAGTGTAAAAATTGCTCTCCCAGGTCCTCCATATCCCCTCTTCCATCTCTTCTTTCTCTGTGCATGTGATTGGTAGGGCTTGGAATCACATCCTGAACCTGGCTGCAAGGGAGTTTGGGAATTGTAGTTTTTCTCTTTCTGACCTGTACACATCTCTGTTTCAGGTCTAGATAGACAAATACCCAGTCTATATTACTGCCAGAAGAAGACACGGCCCAGCAGTGTTTGATTCCAGTAGTGTAAAGTTATTCAGTTTAAAAGTGATGTTGAGAGGCCAGGTCTGGGACATTGCAGAATGTGGCCCAGATGCAAAAGGATTTGTGCAAATCACCTGTGACTTCAGCTTCGGTGGCCTCGGTTTTTAGGAAGGCAGGAACCCAGTCCCCTAGACTTTCTCTCCTCTACACTTGCTATTGGAAGAATTGACCAGGTCTCTTGGTCATGATAGTCTAGGTCAGTGGTTGGCAAACTGTGGCTCTTGAGCTGAGGTTTGCCGCTCTGTTGACTAATGAGTTTGCCGACCACTGGGGTCTAGGTGCTGCTGGGTGATAAACAGCCTTTGGCTATCAGTGGCTTAACATCAGAATGACTAGGATTTCCATCTTATTCATGCCATCTGTTCAGCGCAGGCTGGTCAGGGATTTCAGAGTGACTCGGGATTTGAGCTGGCCCAGGATCTGTGTTCACGCTAGCTCCCACGTGCAAAATGTGGCAAACTGTGTACTCATTTCTGCAAAGAAGGGGCATGTTGCTACACTCATATTCCAGTGGCCTATGGCAAGCCGCACAGCTCCCCTCACCTCAAGGAGAAATCTGAATCCTCCTGTTGTCAGGAGGACCCGGGAACCTACAGATGAACAGCACTGACTACCCCAGCGAGAGGTCGAGGGGAGAATGGTGCTCCTTCTATCCACCCCCCCCGAACCCTTCCCCCCCCCCCCCCCAATGCTCCAGCTGGAATAGCTGACATTCCCCCATCACCATTTTTCTTTTCCTCCAGGCACTGGAAATTTCAACTTTAAAGACACGGATAACATTTTTACTTGAAAATGGCCTGTGAAACACCAGCAGCCTCCAGACACAAAATTTGAATCGTGCTTTTCCTCAAGCACCTCAGTGGTTCTGAGCCAGGCAGGATTTTGTGGGCTGGGGGTGCTGTGTGTTTGCTTTTGTATAAAATCCTATCTTCCTTGGTTAGAGAAGGAAGCCAGTGGGCATAAGAGGAAGACCCCAGGTTTCCTCTTAGGTTCATCTCATGTGCCCACCCTCACCCAGGCTTTCTCTGGCCATCTCCTCCTAAGTAAGTTTGAAGCCGTTTCTGACTCTCATGTGCCCCCCACCCCCACCCCCTTTCCTACACCCAACCCCACCCCAGATTCTGTCCTGGTCCCTCCTTGTATTATCAATGTTTGTGTAAATGTTTCCCTAACTGGAAGGCTGTGAGCTCTTTGAGAGCAAGAACTTGGTCTGACCCATCTGGAATTGTCCCTACTGCACAGATGGCATTGATTACGTTTTTCAATGGCTCAGAGAAGGAATTTCTATCTTGACTTTAGGGCCTCTTCTGCATGGCTAGATGGATGAATGGAAGAGAAAATCAAAGAGTAAAGAAACAAATACACACAGAGACCAGTTCATGTCTCCTAGGGAAAAGAAACAAGCCTATTCTCCCCAGATAGTTCTGCTAATTCTGATGAGCTAACACACAAACACAAGCTCTTGGAACAGAGGGGACAGATGGATGTGGGGATGTCTTAGGGCCATCTCTCACCCCTCTTCACTTGAAGGCCCAGGCCCTGCCGTGACCAGCAGTGTCCCTGAACACAAGTAGACTCTGGTCAGGAAGTGGCCCTCATGCCAGGAGCAGGCTTTCCTGGGGCAGTGGTGCAGGGAGTGCTCCTCATATCTGAGGACTTCTGGGACCCCTGCTGAGGGGTGCATGGGGATGGAGCCACAGCACAGTGGGGTCTGTAGGGATTCTTGCCTGTGAGACCGCCATGGCATGCATCTGCTTTCTATTAAATGTGTCCCAGTGGAGGCACATGATAGCCCCAGGACCCTGGAGCCAGCAAGAGGTCAGAAAGTCAAGGCAGCAAGAGCCAGAGGGGCAGCCCCAGAGAAAGTGACCCTCAGCTGTTGAGAGGAGCCTCAAGCACCATTTCCTTTTTCTCGGGAGATGGGAAAAGTGCCAACACAGAAATCCCAGGCCTCCTAGATCTCTCCAGGGTGGAGTCTTGGAGAAAGGAGGGAAGAGAGGCAGGGAAGGAAGGTGGTGCCTGTGTCCAGGTGGCTGTGGGGCGAGGGGACTGACACCCGGTTCCTTCTAAAATAAGAAGACAGAAACTTCTCCCCCCTCTTCTGTCTCCTTCCCTTTTTCCTTCAGCTCAGAGAGAGGCACAGAGCTGACCAGTGGTCTCTGAGAGAGGAAGTTAGACTTCTTTGTCTTGACCTTCCTTTGCCCTTCACATCATGAGACAGAGGAACGTGCGGGTGTAGAAGGAAGCCCAGGGGCTTGAGGGCCATCCCCACTGCAGAGGGGCAGGGAGAGGTGGTTCCACAGGGCGGCCTAGGTAACCACAGGGCAGCCACCAGGCCAACAGGGTATGTGGCTGCTGCCAGGGCAGCCCAATCCCCTGCCAAAGACACCACTAGGGATCTCAGGAAAGAACCCAGCCCTCTCCCCTAGCCGCCCATGGAATGATGCTCTGTGGCCAGCAGGGTACCAAAGGATAACTGTGCTGTATTAACATGAACACTAATGACAAACGCACTACAGTAGTGGGCACATCATAGATACATAGGATATTCTCTCTAGAGCCTGGACATAGATATAAAATAAGTTATACTCGCTTTTGTTTTCCATCACAGTAGGAGCATAGCATACAAAGTGACTGGTTCAGTGGCCACGAAGCAAATCACGGGAGAGACCACGGAGGCGGGAGCAGGGCCCCGAGAATGGGAGTGATGTGTCGAGGGCACTGCCGTTGCTGGTGGCCCTGTGGGGGACACCTCAGACCTCTGGGCAGTCTTTCTGAGAGTCAGCACGAGGTCCCACGTGATAGCCAGTGACTGCATTGGATGACTCAGCTCTGGTGGGAGGTGGAGCAGGGACAGGCAGGAGCAGCATCCAGCAGGCGGGCCCACTCTCCCGCTGGCGCTGTTGGACTGCGGCAATTTTAGGAACGCGGGGCGCCGAGCCAGAAGGCACACTTTGCTTCTGTGATGTGACAGATGGCCAGACGGATGGCCCACCAAGTGCTGCTGGCCCTGCCCGCTCGCCAGCCGGCTCTGGCTGCAAGAAGGGAGCTCAGGGCCATGTCCCTTCAAGGCTGGGACCTGTTTCCCGGGGACGCCTCTCCTCCCTGCACCCTCCTTGCAGCAGCCCCTTCCCGCACACCTCCCGGCCTTGGAGCAGATTTCATATCAGGAAGCCAAAGACAGGGAGAAAGCTCAGAAAACAAAGTGAATCGCCAATTAAGTGGAAAGTATTTCCATCTGTCCTGAGTCAGGGGAATGTGGAGGTGGGTGGGCCGGTAGGTGGGTGAACTCCCTGCAGGAGAAGGCAGGTCTCTGGGTGGGGGAAGTCAGGAAGGAGAGAGGGATGGAGAGGGAGGCTTGGGAGCTGGGACCCTGTGCTTCTGCCGATGATGAGGAGTTGTGTCCAGCCCGGAAACCTGGGGATGGCTGATCCCTCTCACTTGCTGTGTGGTTCTCAAGATTGTGTGTGTGTGTGTGTGTGTGTGTGTGTGTGTCCGTGTCCGCCTCTCTCATCTCCTGTAACACCTGCCTGCTCTGAACCTCCACCTCCTCCCATTAGTCGGCAACTTTCCTCTTGGATGGAGGCAGGAGGTGGATGGGCAGCTCGTTGGGCAGCTCATGGCCCTCCAGCTTGACCTTGATGAGGTGGTTGGCCAGGGCGAACTCCTCGTCGTCCAGCATGCCATCCTTGTCGACATCCGCCAGCTTCCAGATCTTGCCCAGCACCGTGTTGGGCAGCTTGGAGCGCACCATCTCCTTCTTGGCGTTGGCGCCCGTGATCTTGCCGTCCACCGGTGACAGGGTGTAGAAGATCTCGTCGTACATGGGCTTGTCCCTGGCCACGACCCACTCAGCGTCATCGATGCCCTCCCCGGCCCCCTCCCCGTAGCCGTGCCCGAAGGGGCCTTGCAGGGTGCCCTCGAACGCGCCGCCCTTCACCATCGGGGCGGGCCGCTGCGACTCCTCCTGGCGCACCAGCACCATGAGCTGGGCGATGTCGCGGGCCAGCATGTCATCTACCACCTCCAGCAGCTTGCTTTTCAGGGGCTGGAATTTGCTGAAGTCCTGGGCTTGCAGCTGGTCCTGGGGAGGGGCAGAGAGCGGGGAGAAAAGGAGGTGAGGCAGGAAGACAGGGGGAGGAGTGTCCTCCCCTGAGGGGGATGCTGTCTTCCACTAAGGCTGGGGTGTCCACAGCCCTTTGGCCTGAAGCCGAACTGAGCCACATCAAAATCATAAAAGCTCTGAGAGAGGAGGGGGAAAGAAGGCATGTTGTGCTGAGGCTGGGATTTTTCAGGAGGGAGTAGAACCGTCTTGGGGGCTGGGAAGGAGCGAGATGGAGCATGGGGGCGGGGGGGTCTCTCTACTTCAATAAGGTTACACTTGAAAACGCAGAGTGCTTTTACTAGATGGTCTTATTGGCTCCTCTAGTGCCCTTCTGAGGGAGGGGAATCACATCTCATCCCCATTTAGGGAGGAAAAACCAGGCCCAGGCAGCTCAGAACAAAACATACTAGTAGCCCAGGGTCAACCCTGCCCACGGGTTCTTCATCAGGATGCTCATCGGAATCACCTGGGGCGAGTGTTCACTGGCTCCAACTTGAAGCTCCTCACACAGTAGACGCAGCGGACATGCAGATTTTGCAACAGCTCCTCTCTTGGCCTCCCCACGACACCCCCGCTACATGGTAAGAGAAACATGCTCCCCTTTGCACGTCGTTGTGATTTTTGAAAGGTCCTGAGTCTAGAACTCCCGGCTTCCCTGGGCCTCAGGAGTGAGGTGAGAGCTCTCCACTCCTGCCCTGGCTAGGCCTCCGCACCCTCAGGACCCGGGGAAGAGGCCAGTGCACGGGGGATAGGCTGGCGACAAGCACCTCGAGTTCACAGTAGAAAAATTCCACCAACACCCACGGCCACATTCCAAGAGGCAGTGTTAGCTTGGGCGTTTCTCACCTCCCTTCAAGGACAGGCTGAACCAGGGCGGTGGGGCTAGGAGGAGAGGAGAGCAGGGGCGGATCAGCTGTTTTCCTGCCCTCAGGGCATGACCTCTTAAGGTCCCTCAGGTCTCTGTCCATAGCTGGGTGGGTTCCTAATATCTTCCAGGGGCACGGTGGCTATGCCCCTTCCTGCCCCCCCTCATACTTTCCCCCAAAGGACAGCCACTTACGTTATTGATCAGCATACCTAATAGCAGGAGATGAACTCATTTATGTTGTGAAAGAGTCTCTCACATTAAAAAAGGGGTCGTATGGCCCCTTTCAAACATCATCTTCCCAAATGTTTGATTACAGAGCATTAAACTCTTAATGGAAAGAGAAACTACAAGTTGACCATGTTCCAGGGCATAGTCGATTGAGACACAAGTAACGTTAAAGTAATTTCTGAAGTTAGTGACTGGCTCGTGGTAGGTGGTTATAGGCATGAGTGGAAACATGAACAAATGTATATTTTGAATGTCTATTTTTTTAAATCAGATAGGAAACTCAAAGTGTCTATTTGAGACCCTAGGGAGTTCTGAAACCCCAGTTCCCTAGTCACAGCTACCACATCATGTTAAATAGAACAAGTCACCTAATGAAGAAACTGGTTCCCAAGCTTCAGATCGAAGTCAGCAACAAGAGCAAAAGCAGTATCACTGCTACAACTGGGGCTATGTTTTCTCTAACTCTCTGATTTTTAAAACACCATGTTTTGATGTAATCCAGAGCCATGAGAAGTTGCAAAAATTACATGGATAGGAAAGCCCCTTTTGCTCACCACCCAGCTTCCCTGGTGGTAACGTCTTACTCCATTTCAAGGGTGAGTCAGTGCCAGGGTCTGCACTGAGTACCTTATAAAAATTATCTCACGGATGCTCACAGCATCCATAGCGGAGTATGCCTGGGGCCTTGATTTACAGATGAACAGAGGCTCAGAGAGGATTCAGCTAGGATGGGGAGGTATTTTCTTGCTTGGACTGTGGGGGCAGCTCCTGGCTTTTCTATTAGCAGGCCACGGGAATACTACACTCAGAAAACTGCAGGCAGCTAACTGCGAAGGTTAATTATCTTTGTCAACTGCAATTTGCTAATCCTTCACAGGAGGAGAAAAGGCCTTCTGCAGAGGGCTGATGTGGGGAATGACATGAGTCACCACATGTGATGGTCCCTGGCTCAAGAGAGGGGCCTGTCGTGGGCTACAAAGATGGCAGGGTCCCGGGCAGACTTCTTCTCCACGGCCTATGTCCCCAGCCACTCTTACGTACGTGAGGGCCTGGAGAACCTTCATTAGGTGATTTGTCCTATCTCACATGACGTGGTGGCTGTGACTAGGGAACTGGAGGTACAGACCCCAAACATCATGGGACACCCCTGTCCTACTAGGATCGCTGGGGATCCACGTTTCTCTCCAGCCCCAGGTATGACACCTGCTAGGCCCGTGACAGCATGGGGAAGGACAGACCTAGGGCATCTCCCTGTGTGGCCTCCTCCATACTCAGGCTGCTCCCTGTCCCTGTGTCCTGAGGTTACCTGCATCCTCTTCAGGTTGGGAAAGTCTCCAGGCGAGATCTGGTGCTCCCGCTCTATCCGGCCGTAAATCTCAGCCAGGTTGTTCACCAGCTCCTTCTTCTTGTTGTCCTTCCCGAACACGGAGGGCATCTCCTTCTTCAGAGAGCTGATGATGTAGGCATGGACCTGGGAAATGGGCAGAGAGAACACTTCTGATCAAGACCTGGATCCATTCCTTTCTTCTTGGTGGCTCTCAACCATCTCATCCCATAAACCCCTCCTCCTCCTGCTCCTACTTCCAAAATAATTTCTGTCCACACTCTTGCTCTCTCACTTCTTGCAGCACTGAACTGTTTTTCTGGATCTCAGGGGAAAGGCGAGATTGTGGGGAGGTTAAGGTCAAGGCAATAGCAGGGACGGTAATACTGGAGATAATGCTGATGAGGAAGACAATAACAATAGCCAACATTTACTGAGTGCTTTTGAGGTCACTGGCATGGCAATAAAGGGTTTTACATTCTGATTCTACTCTATCCTCCAACTCTTTCATTTCCCAGGTGAGGAAACAGACTCAGAGAGATGGAGGGCCTTGCTGGGGATGAGATCACAGTTTGTAAACAGTGGAAGGTAGCTCCAATCTGGCCATGTGACCCCATATCCTGCCCCCGGCTGCCTGTATGGGCATGGCTGAAGCTCATGACACAGTAGTTACAGGACATGCTCACATGGGCAGGCAACGCTGAAGGTTGCAGGTGGCTCTTGCAGCTAAACCCCGCCTCCCCAAATACATGGTGCCACCCATGCTGCCCATACCCCCAAGGGCAGACTCACCTTGGCCAGCCTGGCTCTCTTAATGAGGTCATTGAGCTTGCGCAGGGCAGCGTTTCGGGGCAAACTCTGAATGTCCTTGAACAGGTCCTGCTCCTCGGCCTCGAAGAGCTTCCGGTTGTCAGGGATGAGAAGGGGGTGGGACCAGAAGGAGCCGATGTAGACCCGGATCACCTCCGGGGTGTTCACTATCTTCCCCAGGGACCACATGAGGGCCCCATACACCCGCATCAGCTGCTGGGTCTCGATCTGGTCGGCCTTGTTCAGCACCACCCGCATCTTGTCCTCGTGGTTCTTGAGGGCCTTGATGACCTCGGAGAACTCGTCAGAGATGTCCAGCTTGTGGGCATCAAAGAGCAGGATGATGCGGTCAACCCGCTCGGCGAACCACTCAAGGACAGCAGCGAAGTCATACCCTGTGGGCAGAGGGACAGTCAGAGGGCACAGGCTAGGAGCTGGGGTGATGCACCAGGTGCAGTAGAAATAAGACCATCTTGGGAGTCAAATCTGGGTTCCAATTCTGATTCTTCCGCTGTTTTCACTATTTGGCCTTGAGCAAGTTACTCTGTGTCTCTAAGTCACAGTGTTTTCATCTATCAGTGGGCTCACTGATAGTACCTCATTAAGAGAACTATAGGGACTAAATATACTGAAAGCCCAGCATATAGTAACTGCTCAATAAATGGTAATTATCATTAGCAGTCTTTTGATTCATGGAAACTGACCCTCTCCCTTATGGAGCAGGGCCTAGGAAAGTGACCAGGCAGGGATATTGTCAGTGCCATCTAGAAGCAGTCACCCCATGACTCATCCAGGACCACCCCACTTGTAGGAGGCAGTGGTGGGGTGCGGTACATAGTTCTCTAACCCCAGATCCAGTGCTTGCTCCGGCTGGCAAGATGGTTACAGCACAACTTCATTTCACCCTCACAACACCCTCTGTTGTATAATAGGTAGGTGGGGTGAGGAGTATCATTCCCACTTTCCAGAGGAGGAAACAGGTTCAGAGATGAAGTGAGTGTTAAACAGCAGGCAAGGGGTGGGGCCAGGACTTCACCTGGCCAACAAGTCCCTGTGCTCCCTGCACATGCCACGCGGGCAGCAGTCCAGCACCTGGCCACATCCCTGTCTACCTGCTCTACCCTGCCCTGCCCTGCCCTCCCCTGCCCTGCTCACTGCACAGGCCCAGCCAGCAGCTCCCACAGAGCCTGGAAGGCCTGTGCATTCCCGTTCCAGGTGGGCCTGCAGCCTGCAGTCGACACCTGCTCCCCTGCCTGCGCCGCCCCAAGGGATTGCTCCTGGCTATTTCTTTCTTTTAAAAAAATATATATATTTTATTGATTTTTTACAGAGAGAAAGAGAGAGGGATAGAGTTAGAAACATCGATAAGAGAGAAACATTGATCAGCTGCCTCCTGCACACCCCCTACTGGGGATGTGCCTGCAACCAAGGTACATGCCCTTGACCGGAATCGAACCTGGGACCCTTTTGACCACAGGTCGATGCTCTATCCACTGAGCCAAACCGGTTTTAGGCACTCCTGGCTATTTCTAATCGTCCCTTTGGCATAGCCCAGTAGACTGCCTGCTCTCCCCTCCCAAAGGCAGTCCTTCAGAACTGTGGGCAGGAAGGGGGCAGAGGGCTCAGAAAATCAGGGCAACCTCCAAGATGGGGATTGAACCATTTGTATGCATAAGCATCTACAGACACAATTAAATTAAAAATATTGTGGAGTAAGGATGGTTTCCGTTTTGGATGTATGGCAGTTCACTGGTTAATTATGCCCTAGATTCAGCTTATGTACAACCAGGAGTGAGAGCAGTTGAAAGACATGAGCTGGAGCCTTTAAGGAAAAGGGCATGGGACTGGCTCTCCCATGTACTCACTGTGTGGCCTTGGGCAAGTCTGAACCTCCATTTTCTCAGCTGTAAAATGGGGATAACAACAACTGACTAATGAGGGGTCAGTGGCAGAACTATGGCAACAGGATCCGACTGCAGAGGGAGGGGCTGAGTCTGGAGCCTCTGCCCCAGGGCCTGGGGCGGACAGGACACCAGCGACAGGCCCCCTTTCCCTCACTGGTCCGGGAATGGGTCCCAGACCCATAACAAGAGCTCTAGGGCTCCTGCAGCAGTCTGAGGGCTCATGACGTAAGATATGGTCATGGGTGGGGGAAATTCGAGCTCCAAGAGATGGAGGCCGAAGCTGGCCTTCCTGGAATTGCTTACGCAAGTCTGCAGGCTCCAAGAGATCTGGATTGCAGGCGCCAGGCCCAGAGACTGGGCAGCCTGCAGGCACCTGGGCCTCTCCCCACGGCCCCCAGGCTCCGGCCGACGGGAAAGAGAATATATCTAAGTAATGCCAGGCAGCAGGAAATCAATGAGACAAACCCAATAAGCAAGGCAGCTCCTTAAGGACCCGCTGGCTTCCTTCGCAGTCTAAAGAGAAACGCAGGGGATACGGCAGCACATGTCTTGGCACATTCAGCCACTCAATCTCATTGATCCTCATATCTGCCGATGCCAGGGGTAAACAGGGCCTGCACATCTTACAGGGAAGGGAGAGGGAACAGAGGTGAACGGGCTGGCCTGGGCTCACACAGCCAGGTGGTGGCAAACTTGGGACTAGAACCCAGAACCTTGACTCTTGTCTACCTTCCCTTCGTGCTTATTGCCATGTGCCTGGCTGAGCCCAGAGGCCTGAGCCCTCAGAACAGACAGTTGCTTAGGGTCCTGCTCTGCCTCCCCCCAAATCTCTTTCAAGATTTAAAATAAAATAAAATAAAATAAAGTAAAATAGTAACAAGGCATCGATTTCCAAAATGTGGAAAGGATTGAGATGACTGTGGTGACAAATGCCACACGACATGCCTTCCAGAAGGCTTGCAGGCTGTCAGCAAGCCCTTGGGAAGGCATCAGGACTCTCCTGCTGTCCCAGTGAGGCCCAGGAGGCCTCTAAGTGCTGGCCCTGCTCCAGCAAGGGGGCCAGGGATGGGCCAGGGCTGTGAGAGTTCCTCAGGGGATGAGATTGTTCTCATGCCTACTCCCCACCTCCATGAAAATGTGCTGGGAAGCCACGAGACTGGGAGCCAGGAGGTCAGAGCTCCCATTGCAGCGTTGAGACTGGGCAAGGGGTTCACCTGCTATAGAGCTGCTGAGCGCACCTGTGCAGGAAGGGCTTGCTGGGAGAGATGTGAGCTCCAGGTCCGGGGGTTGCTTTTCCAGGGTGGAGCCGGTGGGGATTTCTAACTGAGAGCAGCCGGGAAATGCGGCTCCCCAGTGAGAGGGCACTCAGGCTTCCGGGACCCACCCACTTGTGTTGCTTCCTTGCTCCTTCCCAGTAATGAGTCCTGGGCCTGCACATCCTGTCACTTCCCAGAATGCCTCCCTGCCCCTCTGCTGCCCACCCAGTGCATCTCCATGCAGAGACAACTGCTGCTCGTGGCCGCCCAGGCCCGGGTGCTGGGATGTTCCCTGCTTTCTCCCACCCCACAAAATAACCACCCCCGGCCTGGGCCATGGGGCACACCCTGAGCAAGACCATGCTTTGTCCAGCCTGGCCTGGGGTCTGAGTCCTCCTTCCTGTGAAGCCTGGGGCCTGGGGAGCCCTTGGGAGCAGCGCACTTTCCACACGGGGCCCACGGCCCAGAGGAGGCTCTGCAAGTGTCACAGTGGCGCCTTTTTTCTGGGAGACACAGCCCTGTGCAGGGTTGGGGGTTCAGCCCTGCCCTGGGCTGGCCGAAGGGAGGGAAGAAGTGCCTTTCTGCCCTGGGACCAAATATGGAGCTCTGAGGGCCCCAGACCACAGCCAGATAAAGTGCGTTTGGTTCTATGTACACACTTGCGGGGGGGCGGGGGTATGTGTGTGGAAGGAGGTGTGGATGTGTGTATGATGTGCATATGAGCATGGGTATTTATGTGTGGAAGTGCATATGAGTACGGGTGTATATGTGTGTGGATATGTATATGAGTGTGGCTGTATATGAGTGTGGGTGTATATGAATGTGGATGTATATGTGTATGGATGTATGTATGAGTGTGGGTATATATGAGTGTGGGTGTATAAGAATGTGGATGTATATGTGTGTGGATGTGTGTATGAGTGTGAGTGTAAATGAGTGTGGTTGTATATGTGGATGTGTATGGATGAGTGTGGGTGTTTATGTGTGTAGATGTATATATGAGTGTGGGTATATATGAGTGTGGGTGTATAGGCATGTGGATGTATATGTGTGTATGAGTGTGAGTATATATGAGTGTGGTTGTATATGTGTGTGGATATGTGTATATGAGTGTGGGTGTTTATGTGTGTGGATGTGTGTATGAGTGTGGGTGTATATGAGTGTGGGTGTAAATGTGTGTGGATGTGTGTAGATGAGTGTGGGTGTTTATGTGTAGGTATAAGCCGGACCCTCCAGCTTCTACAGCTCTGTGAGGAAGGAAGAGGAGGGGCGCTGTGTACTGGAATCCTTCTCACTTGGGGTGCCCTGACATCTGGGAGTGTGTGACCCTCCCTCCCGGTTTCCTGGAGAGCTGAGGTCAGCACTGCCCGGGCTGACGATGCAGTGCTGTGGCCCAGCTCCCAGCTCCGGTTTCCATCACCGGCTGCTTTGCCAGTGGCTGCACTGGTAGACTGGACCAGGAGGGCAGGGACAAACTGGCCTGGGGAGCACTCCTGGGCATCACTTCTCCCAAAGGAGGGGCTTAGTCACGTGAGATGGGAAAGGACAGGAAGGGCAGGAAGATGGCCAAGCACCCAATCTGCGTAGGGCAGCCGCTGAGGCCTAGAGATGAAGGCAGGAGAGAAGGCAGAGGAGTGGAGAGAGAACGGGATAGGACAGGAGCAGAGGAAGGCAGGGATCCCTGAAGCAGGGAGGCCACACACAGCTGCACAGGCTGTGCACACACCGCTGCAGGGAGGCCATCACACAGATGACCCTGGAGCTGCAGAGGGTGGCCCTGGCTGGCAGGTCAGGGGACAGGAGGGAGCGCTCTGAGATCCATGCCCGTGTTTCCATTACCATCTGTGGGCCCGACAAGGTCATCTGAGGGGTCGTTACTCCTCCTTATACACAGGAACAGCGAGGCTCAGGGGGAAGTGTGACCTGCTGAGAGCCGCGCAGGTTCTAAACCCCCATCTCTGAACTTGAGTCCAGACCCGCCTGTCAGGCTGCACTGGCCTTGTAGGGATTGAGTCTGGCTCTTCGGAGCCAGCTAGAGGAGACAGGCTGCCCGTAGGAAACAGCGCAACCTGGGGGAGCGGGTGCTGGCCCTGGTAGGCCATGCCCCTGGCGGAGAGGGTGTTCGAACACCTGTCTGTCTGTCTGGGCCGCAGAGCACAGGGGCCAAGGGAAGCAGACAGCCAGCTAAGGGTTCAGGCGAGGCGAGAGTTCCAGCCGCTGCCCAGGGAGCTCTTGCCAGGCCAAAGCCTTTCCTTCCCGGATGCTGACTTCCGAGTGCTGATTTGGCTCTAGCTCAGCTCCCAGCTCCACTACCGGATGGGTGTGCCTCATCTGCTTTTCTTGCCAGAGATACAGGGCACAGAAAGGGTAGAGGCGTCACCTGAGGCACACAGCACACCGCGGCAGGGGAGGCTGGGGGTGAGGGGCAGTTGTTTTAGCTTTAAACAGCATCAGTCTAGCTGGAAAAAGCAGTGATGATGATGGTGAGGATCTATAACACCTTACTGGGCACTGCTATGTGCCAGGCAGAAAGCTTTTAATCTACATTATTTCTTTTAATCCTCAAACAACCTATCCGATAGATAGAATTATTTCTCCCTACTTTACAGATGAACCAACCAGAGCAAGCAAACCTGCCCCAGTTCAGGCCGCCAGGAAGTGGCAGAGGCAGGCTTGGAACCCTGGCAGTCTGGCTCGAATTCCAGCTCCTAGCCACCCTGGGGGAGATCTCCCTAAGGCACGGTTTCCCCCCTTTCTGTCCGGAGTGAGCAGTTTTCAAAGTGCTCTCACATCCCAGCTCCCATCCCCAGGCCCAGCGCACGCTGTCCTCACATTGTGGAGCTGAAGTTCTCTGCCTCGCCCGCCCGTCACCCTGCAGAGCAGCAAGCTCCGGGGCAGAGACTGCAGGGACTTCAGAAGCGACCAGGGGCTGGCCCACATTAGGTATCGCTTGGAGCATGAGTAACCTCGATGAGGGAGGAAAGGCAGATACTGATGTCTCCCTTTTACAGAGAAGACAGAGGCCAGCTGTCTCCCGAGCCACGGTAGACCCACCCTGGTCCCCTGGCCACTGCCTCGGACCATCCCATACAGCTCACGGCGCAGCACCGGTTCATCAGGGGAGACAGCAAGGCCCTGGAGGCCTGATCCTGGATTGGAAGTGAGAGAACACACCTGGAAGAACAGAGCATAGAGCCCGCCAACCCTACCTCGGCTGATCCTCTGCTTTTCCCCAGAGAGGATGCCTGGCGTGTCGATGATGCTGATGCTCTCCAGCACAGGGTTGGGCAGCTGGGCACACACGAACCTGCATGGACGACAGGAGTCCGAGGTGAGCCACCGTCCTCACGTTGCCTGACACATCCTTGTTTCAGCCGCATGTCCACCTTCCCTGCCCGGGGGCAGAGGTTCAGAAACCTGGCTGCCTTCCCATGCAGACGCCCAGCTCCATGTCAGACTTAACCACAGTGCTGGGCCTAAGACCTGTCTGCTGAAGCAGCTCCTGGGAGAGCCTGGGCAGCCAGGGTCCTGCACTGTGACCCCCGCTGTCAGGAACATCAAGATGTCCAGAACTCGAGCCTTACTGCCAGGGAACCAACCCAGTCTGGTGAGGGTTGGCAGCATGTGGCCAACCTGAGAAAGGTGGCAGCATGTGGCCAACCTGAGAAAGGCCAGGCAAAGGGTTCAGGAGACCCAAGGTGGAGAGATGTAGTCCAGGACAGCCTCCTGGAGGAAGTGGCACTGGAACTGGCCTTGATGAAGGGGTCATATCACCCAGAAACATTTGCTTGGGCCTCAAAGGGCTATCCAAATATCAAACTTTGCTTTTAGGATAGCAGTCAAGCCTTATTCAAAGAAAAACATTTATAGTGTTACATCCTGAAGTCTCAACGACACACTGGTAAACCTAACTTAGATCCTTCTTACTTCAGCCTTCACTCTCATATGCCATTTTTGGTGGAAGCTAAAAGGGTACTTTTGGTAGAAGGTAAAAAGGTGTCTTACTCTCCCAGGAATATTATGTGAAATGGCAGAGATACAGGAAACATGGGAAGAAAGGAGGAGGGGAGGCCTTCACAGAGGAGGCCGAACTTGAACTAAGACTTCAAAAGATAATAAGCATTTGCCAGGCAGATAAGAATGCAGGCATGTGTGTGTGTGTGTGTGTGTGTGTGTGTGTGTTTGCGAGCGCGCATGCGGGTATGTGTATATCAGTGAATGGGTAGTGGAGAGAAGACAGTATTCCAGACTGAGATAAGAGGTAGTAGTGAAAGAGCAGTGTTATGGGTTGAATTTTGTCCCCCAATGAGATCTGTTGAAGTCCTAACCCCTAGGGGGTCTAGAAAGTGACCATTTTTTCAAAATAGGGTCTCTGTAGATGTAATTATTTAAGGTGGAATCATACTAGAGTAGGGTAGGCCCCTAATCCAATAAAACTGGTGTCCTTTTAAAAATTAAGTTAGGGCAACACTGGATAATAACATTCTGTAGATCTCAGGTGTACAATTCTATAAAACAACACTATAAGATGAGAACACATGCGAAGCCAGACACGCACAAGCAGAGGTTGGAATCATGCTTCTACTACCAGGAACACCTGACCCACCGGGAGAGGGAAGAGGCAAGAGAGGATGTTCCTCTAGAATCTTCCGAGGGAGCATGGCCTTGCCATACCTTGGCTTCAGCTCTGGCCTCCAGAACTATGAGATAACACATTTCTGTTGCATTAAGGCTCTGAGTGGCAACTAGTAGAAGTAGGTGCAAAGGCAGCACAGAAATGAGACAGCGCGTGCACCTATGGGTACACATCATCGAGGCGAGGGCAGTAAGGCTGGAGTGGCCAGAGATGAAGCTAGACAGGGAGGAGGCGGGAGGCCAGATCTCAAGGACCTTGAAAGTCACATTAAAATTTTATGCTGAAGGCAGTAGAAACCCATCAGAATGCTTTAAGCCAAAGAACGACATGATCCGATATGATGGTTGTCAGCATGTCCAGTTCAGTTCCACAAATACTTATGGAGGGTCTGCTGCATGCCTGGCACTAGCCCAGATAAGAGAGGTAGAACAGTAAGTGACACAGCCCCTGTCCTGTCGAAGTCCATGGTGTCCATTACACCTGAGACCCAGCTAAATTCTGCTCCTGAGGTTCTATGGCACACCCCAGTGTTCTACAGCACATCCCCCATCTTGCTGAAGCTAGTTTGAGCTGGGCTTTCTGTCATTTGGTATCTGGGGCCAGGGTTGTGGCTGAGGCCAAACCCAGGCCAAGCATATGGAGTAAGAAAGGCAGGAAGCGATGATGGGCCAACTAAAGGTGACACCAGGTCATCGGGGCCAGAGAAAAAGGGGATACAGAGGAGAATGGATGCAGAGAGGGCCTGATCAGGGAGGCAGGAGGAGAGAGGATGGTGGTCAAGAGAGACAAATACCAAGGAGGTAATGTAAGGGTGGAAAGAAGCCCTGCTTATGATCACTAAGAGGTCACGGTGACCTTCACACAAGCAGCTGTGGTAGGGTGAAGCTACATTCCACAGGTTGGGGGACAGGAAGAAACGAGGAGATGAAGCCAAGAAACTTGGCTATAAGAAGAGAGGGAGAGTGAAAGTTAGCAGGACCTGCTTTCGGGTTATCAAGAGGAGATTTTCCTGTGAAGGGAAGGAGCCAAGTGAGGGTGAAGTGGTCAGAAGGAGAAGCAGTCACTGATGGAGAGGGTCCCTGAGAAAATGTCCCTTAGCCCCAGGACACGATGAGGCAGGAGTTAGACCTTGTGAGGACAAGAGAAGCCACAGCTCTCTACGCCCCCGAGGAGGAAGTGAGGACAAAGGCAGATGAACTTGTTTACAGCAGATTAAACAAACAACGAGATGGATCTATGGACACAGCTTCCTATTCTCTCTAGAAGGGAAGGAGGCCAAATGCCGTAAGAAGGAGGTGCGGTGATTGGAGAAGGGCGGGAATTTGACGGGGGACATGGTGTAGGCTGCTGTAGGCTGGCTGAGGGGCACAGAGATGGGCAATCTGAGGTCTGGGGTGCAGCCTCCTGTGAGTGGCTGCAGTGAGTGGCTGTTGCCCTTGCAATGGACATGCCTGGCAGATCCCCAGCCCACAGTCAGAAAAGCACGAAGCTTCCCCAATTCTGGTCACAGGGTTCCTGCACTAAGCCACATTCTTTCATTCCCCTCTGGGTGGAATGTCATTTGCCTGGAATGCTGGGTTGTGTTTTTTTTTTGTTTTGTTTTGTTTTGTTTTTTACACTTTCAGTGTCACCTCACTCATCTTGATCACCCATGTCAAATGCCAACTTCCCTTAAGACCATCTCAGTTGCTCTTGCCTGGAAGGAGGGTATTAGTATTATCCTCTTTCACAGATGGGAAAAGTGAGACACAGAGAAGTTAGGCAATTTGTCTGAGATCCATGGTGCTACTTGGCAGGATTTGAACCCAGGTCTGTCCAAAAGCAAAGCCCATAGCCTTTCCCTCTTCACTAAATCCCTCCAATTAGGGAAAGTAGTTTAAAAACTTTCAGTGCAATACTCATGCAAAAATGTGGTATGAGTTTATAGAAAAAGTGCTATCAGGGGATATCCTGCATTTTCGTTAAGCAAAAACAGGAAGACCTGGATCAGCCTACCAAGCATTCCCTACAGCTTTCCCACTCAAATCATCACAACCACTCTGGTGTCTGCAGGCTTTTACTTGTGACCTGTCCAAGGTCACACAAGGAGGTTTGTAGGAAAGTCAAACTCAGGACTTCCACCTTAAGTCCAGGGTTCGTTCCACCAGTGAAAACCGTGTCCAGTGACAGAGAAAAACCTTCCTCTGCCTCCTTCCATTTGGATGCAAATCCCTTGGTAGCACAGGCAAAGGCTGTGAGTGCTCTCTGCTCTTATTGGAAGGAGGTGCAGAGAGATGGGTGTGTGTGATTCACCTTGCGGTACCCTTCCCTGCTCCTTGATCAGGAGAAGGCAGCCTAGCATCTGCAGCTCCTGCATCCCTACTCTATAGTGACTGGCTCAGTTATATTCTGAGCAAGGAAGGGACAATTCAGAGAGACTTTAGGCGTGGGAAAGGCACCACGCCTCCCAAGACTCGGCCCTGTGTTTTCCCTTCTCAGACTCCAAGAAGAAGAAAAGTCAGTGTGTATGTTCCCTCCGCACTCACCTGTTCAAGAAGGCATTGCCAAAGGCGTTGAGTTTCCGGAAGGGTTTTTTAGGATCCACCACCAGGGCATTCCCAGGGATGGTCCCGTCCATCTCACCATGCATCACTGCAATGAAGGAGTCGGTGGTCGGCTCCGGCCCAATCCTCATGCCTGGAAAATCCTGTTCCAGCAGGTACCTGGCAGAGGGAGCAGAGTCATAAAACAGGGATTCTGCTGGGAGATCAATATGGAGCATCTACTAAGAGGCAGGATACAAGGGCAGAGCCACGGGATTTTTCGGCAGGGAGAGAGGACTGCTGGGCAGGGTTTCAAAGACGTGGTGGAGAAGGTGGGATTACAACTGAACTTAAAATACAAAATCTGTTCTTCTTGGTTCTTATCTTTTCCTCTCCATGAATCAGTAGGGGGGAAAATGCAAGGTTTGAGCTCAGAGCTGAAACGCGGATTGACAGTGATTGTGGCACAGAGTATCGCAGACTTTACAACTGCTGATGGATCTGCATAAAGACTTGGTTAGAATTAGAGCATCCATGGGCTCTGCCAGCTTTCCACAGGTCATTATTTATTTATCTGGCTAGTCAAGTCCTTTAATAGAAAACTAGCTCATATATGAGACAAAAATACAGCTAGTGTACCTGACTGGTGTGGCCCAGCGGTAGAGCATCAACCTATGAACCAGGAGGTTGCTGTTCAATTCCTGATTCAGGGCATATGACCAGGTTGTGGGCTCAATCCCCGGTGGAGGGCGTGCAGGAGGCAGCCGATCAATGACTCTCATCATTGATGCTTCTATTTCTTTCTCCTTCTCCTTTCCTCTCTGAAATCAGTTTTTTTTTAAAAAAAAAAATATAGCCAGTGTGACAGCTACATTATGATAAGTGGATCTCCAATCCCTCTAGACTTCTGGTCTACTCTCTAGTTGCCAGATCCCTTTCTTTGCTCTTCTCCTGGCCAGGACAGTGACAGCCCAAGGCCATGCCCTTCTGCACAGCCCCCTTTAGAAGTCAAAAGCAAAGGCACATGACGAGCCAGAGAACAAAGAGAATAGCTCCTAAGGACAACTGAGTCATTTAGAAGAAGCTCAGAACAGCTTTGGGTCCAAATAGCATGAGGCTGAATTCAGGGGAGGAGCCCAGAACTGCCTCCAGTTGGGACTGAGCAGAGGAGAGTCCCAGGACCATGATGGATGAGGAGCTAAGGGTGTAATGACCAACAAACACAGACTCTGGGGTGAGCCCTCACTGTGCCGAGAACCTCCTGAACCTTGAGGGCTCCCAAGAGAAGAGAGGTGGAATCAGAGACTGTTAGTTGGGAGGGGAACATGGAGACCTCCTGGACCAGTGGTCCTCACCCCAGCTTCACAGCTGAACTACCTCGGAGCTCTAGCTAAGATGCCTGGTCCCCACCCCCGGAGGTTCTGACCCAATCACTTAGAGGCGGGGCTCTGGCCACTGGTGCTTGGTAGGAGCTCCTCAGGTGACCCCAATGTGCAGCTGGGGTTGACAGCACTCCCATTTCACTGAAAAGACCACTGACACTCCATAGCATTCCATGCCAGGCATCACACCAATCATTTTGGGACCATATCTCCTTCAAGTCTCACTGCAGCCCTCTAGGTAGGGATTAAAGAAACAGAGGCCTGGGAGGGGTATGTGACTTTCTCCAAGTTTAACAGCTAATAGTAAGAGCTGAAACACAGACCGAAATCAATCTAAAACCAAATCCTTTGCCCTTCATCTGCCTTCTACCCTGAGGAAGTCACTGCAGAGAGAGGTGACGCAGACCCCAGGGAAGGTCAGGGCAGAGCTGGGACCAGAGGCCATGTCTCCAGGGCCCAAGTGCTCTGCCCATCCCATGCCTCCCCCAGGTGGGCCTGCAGCAGCGGTCCTGCTCTGCTCACAGGGTGGTGGCGCTGGGGTTTTTTCCAGGTCGTGGGTCTCCTGCTTGTGCCTCCGAGAAGGGTTTGGAGCTATTATATGACTCTGTGGTTCAGGCAGTTTAAGCCGGTTGCTATGGGTCGTCCCCGGGGATCCAATAGAGAAGCTGGTGCCCAGAAGGCTCCCAACCCCCAGCACACACCAGAGGGTTTAGGTGGCCTGGGGAAGCCCTTCGTCTCCCTCCAGCATCCCAGCCCGACAATCTGGGTGTGAAGCAGGATTTCCTCCATCAGAGGATCATTGTGAAACCTGGCACTTGGGTTATGAATGAGGAGACGTCCAACAGCTGCAGTGCTTGGAGAGCACTTCCTGCCTCCTCCTTCAGGCCCTCACAGGAGAGGCAGGGAATCTCAGCAGCCCGGGGCCAGCAGGCCTGGTTTTTAACTAGGAGGGATATGCCTTTCAGAAGGCACTGGGCCTCTATGAGCTTCAGTACCTTCCTCCATCACACGGGAGGTAATAGTTCTAATTTATCAAGCACCTGTGATGTGCCAAGCCCTGTTCTAGGTTTTTCTATGGATTATCTCATTTCATCTTTACATCCACTCTGAGTTGAGTACTATGATCCTTACTGTCAAGTAGGCCTAATAAGAAAGCCCACCTCTTAGGGTGTTCCGAGGGTTAAACTAGTTACAGCCCTTCAGCACCTAACCCAGAGCCTGGCACCTAGATTTATCATCCCAGGTTAAAGAGGGGGAGACAAAGTTAGACAATTTGCCTCAGGTCATGCAATAGGTACATAGCTGAGCTAGGATTTGAACCTGTTACTTGGATGTGAGAATTTACGTTCCTAACCACTACCTTGACTATCTCCTTTCCCACCATAGGTCTCCTCTTGACCAGGAAATATGTAACGGCTGAGCCCCACATGGGACTAGAATGCGGAATGGTACAAGAAGGTCACGAAGGAATATGGCTTGGCAGGAGGCTGTCCAGGGCCCAAGCTTTGGAAGAAAGGTAGGCTCTGGGTCCTACAAACCCAGGAATGTACTCTTATCTATACATGCCTGTCCTAGGGGTTCTCAGCGAAGCCTCAATGGGTGACGCATGATATGCAAAAGCTGTTGCTATCAAGTGACCAGAGTAGGCCCCAGGCCCCCTGGCTCTCAAAGGACATTCTTGGGACTTAAAAATAGTAAAGCCAGATTTCCCTGCGAAGACATTTCATGAGAACCAACACCATGCCAGGGGAACCCCATCCATTCTGTCTGTGTGCCAGGAGCCCCTGCCCCGTGAACACGTGGGTGAGAAGCCCTAAGTGTGAGTTCTGAGGTAGGAGGGGCTGGTAGATATGACCAAAGGCTTGAGGGAAGCTGACAGAGACAGAAGTGGGGAAAAGCCATTCGGCGGCAGCTTTGAGAATGCTCAGACCGAACAGGGCCAAATGGCAGTGATGGAGTATCCTGCTGACCCAGGCGGCTCAGATTCCATCCCTGAGAGACATGCTGTGAGATCAGATGATCAAAGGGCAACTTCCCAGCATGACAGGGCCACTTCCCCGGGATGTGCCGGAGCCCCAGCCTGGGTCTGTCTGAGCAAGGGCCTGAAGGCTGGGCCGGCTCTCCTGCCCCTGTGGCAAAGCCCACAGGAGCCCAAACTTGCTGACCACACATGGGCCTGGAGGAACACAGAGTCCAGAAAAGCCAGCAGCACGTCCAGGGACACAGGGGGGCCGGGAAGAGACCCGGAGCTGGGTGAATTCTCAGGGACATTTGGGTATGGCTTGCAGCACAGAGTGCCCCCTTCACAAAGCCTCCACTGTGTCAGGAAAGGACAACCTATTGAGGGATCTCCTCACTGCTGCTCTGTGGGAAGTGATACAGATCGCCTCTGTTGCCAGGCGCAACCATTCCCACGGCAGCAGACACAAAGCCAAGTGAATGCAAGCCTGGGTGGGAACGGCCGAGGCCAGGACGTGCAAGGGCAAGGAGGGGCTGCGGAGGGGCAGTGCTGTTCCGGGACCTTTCCCCACATTATTCCACGGAATTGATCCTACACGCACTGTGAGATGGCAGCATTATTTCAGTTTTGCAGTGGAGTAAATTGAGATATACGTTGTCCAAGTTCATGGCCAAATGGAAATAATTAGCAATGTTAAGAGCTAAGATTTTGGTCCATTGTGCCCCCCACCACGCCATCCCCTGCCATCTGATGAAAAGCACATAAGTACTAAAACCACAAAATAGTTGTATGGAAGTCCTACACAAGGCTGATTTTTTTTTCTGTGAGAACTACTTTGTTGTACATTTTTCTTCAGCAAATTATTTCATGGCATTTTCCTCATTTGTGTGTGTGTGTGTGTATGTCCTGCTTGCCTGGCAGTCTAAGCATGCAGTCTGCTTTAGTGGTGACTTAAGCACCCAGGGAAAGGCATGGAGCCAAGACTCTTAACTTAGTCTGATTCCAAAGTACCGCTCTCCGCAGCAGTGGGCCAGGCCTCGGCTGCTGCTGGGACGGCGCCCGCCCCTAACAGAGGGACGGGCTCTGCAAACATGATGCCCTGGGCCCTCTGCGTTGCCTCAGCCCAGAACGCACCTTGCTGGGTGGCTCCTCCATCACAGATAGGACCTTGGACATATCACCCCACAGTCCAGTGGCTCAGTGTCTCTGGTTTATAAAAAGGGGATAAACCTTGGTTTCTAACTAGCCATAGGGTCAGCCTGAAGGTTTCGATAGGACATCCATGAGCTTGGGGAAAAACAAAGGTTACACCAGACATTTGCTCATCGGGGAAGAGATAATAATTAGCGGATACAAACACCTCATTGTTGCCTGTTAGTACTCAGCGCATTTCTACAGAGTCTCCAAATCCAGTCCCGCAGCCGCCCCAATGAGGCCTAAATGGATTCATTCTGTCATCCCAAACCTGACTTACACTCTTCCCAGAAAAATCACAAAGCTCTTAATTTGCATATCTTGTGTAGACTCGAAAGGCACGTGTCACTTCCTGCCTTGTATCATAGGTATTCGTGTTATAGACCTGAGTCTTTGGTCTATCTTGTCTGTGGACACAGACAATAGGGTGGTGAAGGCCTGGGATGGGGTGGGAACCCGGTGGAGTGGGCAAGGAGGGGGAAAAAGAGGGAACATCTGTAAAACTCTCAAACATTTTACTCTTAAACATTTTTTTAAAAAATTAAAACAAAAGATAAAATTAAACGGAGTCCCAACAATCATACTTGCCCTGTCAGTCTCAGCGGGTTTTAGGGAGACTGTAAAGCACCCCAGAGACACAAAATGAGGGAGTAGGTGGGGGAGACCCCTGATGGTGCGGTTGAGGTCTGAGTCAGCTCTGTGCTCCTCAGAGCAGAGCAGCCACCACTGTCCCTGGGGCACAGCAGCTCTGCCACCAAATGAGGCGACCCCAGCACCAAGACGGGTGGCCACACTGCCAAGCCTCCCTCTCCCTTCCCCTCGCCCGCCCACTCCCCGGCACTGGGGCTCAGGCCCCTCTTCCAGCTCTCCCAGCACAGGATCCAGTCCCATCACCCTGGCTGTGGGAGGGGCCCCCAAGGGCTTCCCCCACCTCCTGAGGGCCAGCCTCAAAGCCTCTGGTTAGAGACTCTGCTAGAAAGAGGAGAGGGGATGATCAAGCCCCAAGCAGAGTGCCTGCAAAGGCACTGGAGCTACCTTGGTCCCTTCCCCTTCTAATCCCGAGGAACCCTCGGAGGCGGTTGTTACGATTCACAGGATAGAGGTGAGGCAACAGGAGGGATAGCTCTTGCTAACAAAGTCTTTTATTGGTGGCCGCTGGAGCCCGGATCCTGCTGAGCAGCAGGCCATATTCTATCCATGGCCTGGCCTCATTGCCAAGGCTGATGAGGTAGAGCCTTTCTCCAGGGCCCTTCTCCTCCCAGGCAGCACTGCTCCTGATGCCCTCCACACACCTGACTTCCAAGCGGGATCTTAAGCTGGCCCTGGGACAGGCGGACCCAGCCTCACTTAGGGCCCAGCAGATCCGAGCCCTGACAGAAAAAGGATGCCCACTGAGTGCAGGCTGGACAAGACAGAGGTGTTGCAGGGACTGTGCCTGGTGGGATAGACCTGGCGGCGGTCAGTGGGTCTACCTGGAAGGGGATGGGATGGTGATGCTGTAATGTATGAGGTGAGGCCTAGGCGGTAGGGATGAAGCAGCCACAGGTAAAGCTGAGTCACTTTGGGGGAGTGTTCAAACATCCCCCTGAAGAAGAGGGAGAGGTTGAAAGGGTCAACTAGTAGCAGCTCCTACTGTGTGCTCATACTTCAGAGGCCAAGTCATGCCGTAGAAGGGCCACCCAGGCCTTGAGGTCAGCCCAGACCTCCCTGTGCAGACACAGGCAGCTTGGTTCTGGCAGCCCCAGGCCTGACCTCCCCGCCCCCCAGTCCTCTGTTTGGCCCCCCTTATGGCCCCGGAGAGCGCTGGGCTTTCCGCAGCCCTTGGGCCAGCCGGCTAGTCACCTCTGTGACCAGGGGGCCAAATGGGGCACGGGAGGAGGGATTGGAGGCTGCCTGCCAGGGGAAGGAAGAGTGAAGGGAGAAAAACAGCAGAGGCAGGGAAAGGCTGCCAGGCCCGAGGGACACAGAGCTACTGTACTCCGAGGAGGCAGCCTGTGTTGGAGGGAGCAGCCACAAGGCCAATTTATTGTTTATTTTATTACTCTGGGTTGCTGGGCCTTAGGCCAGAGAAGTTATTTCAGGCAGAGATCATAGCACATTAATTAGTTATTAAAAGAATGCCCTTTTCTGTGTGTTCTTCCTGAGAAAAGAAATAAACCCCGCGGCAAGTACATATAACTGAAAGTGGGTGGGCACTCCGGCGGCAAAGGCCCAGGGCTGGGAATGAAGAGGCAAGTCTCTATTCCGGAGAGAAAGGCCCCTCACAGGCTCAGCCTGGGATGGAGGGGAGAAGCCTGGTGTCCCAGGCAGGAAGCGGGAATAGGGAGGACTGAGAGGCCGGGACAACCTGAAAATCTACGCCCCTCGGACCATCCTACCCCAGTGCAGCTTGGGAGAGGGGTGCTGTACCAACTTACCCTCTTGGAGAGCAATTCAGAAATAGGACCCTGAATAGCGAAATTAAACGTAAAAGAATAAATAAATAAACAGAAACAACCCTGCATAACCTTCGGCCTAGTGATTTTGCTTCTGGGAATCTCTGAGAAAACAGTCAGTGTGTGGAAAAACACTACCCACAAAGATATTCAGAGTGATACTGCCACAGTAGAAAAGTCTGAAACATCCTAAAACATTCAAAAGGAGTAGACTGGTGCCGTGAATAATTGCATATACATACAGCGAAATAGCAGGAGGCTCTTATAAAGAATGCTTACCAAGATTTTCAAACTTACACGAGAAATGCTCGCGCTGGAAGTGAAACAACTCAGCATACAAAATTACATTACGGATGATCTTAACCAGGTGATAAAATAGCTAACCATACTGGAAATATGCGTATATTGATATACATGTGAATGATATTTAAAATGGTTTCCCTTGTGTTGTGGGATTATAGGTGATCTTCTTTCTTCTTCTGTACATTCATTCTCTGCATTTTCCAATTAAAAAAAAAAAATAACTTGTTCAGTGGATTTAATGACAAGGCAGGAAAACATGCAATTTGGTTTGGGAAGGCGTCCCTGTGCTGCAAGCCCTCCTACCCTGCTGGCCCACTCTCCCTCATGGGGAGGCGGCTTTTGATGCCTGAGCTAAATTCAGTTACTGACATGATGGGGAGAGAGAACTCTTGTACTCGGAGGATAAGAAAGAGGAGGGATCTGCCCCTCCCAGCCTTCCTGTTTCCCTCAGATAACGAATAATCTATGGCAGCTTGACCCAGCCACTTTTCTAGACCCGGTTAACAGCCAGCATGACTCAGGCGAAACCAGGAGAGAGTCTCAGACAGAGGCACTTACACCTGCCTGCTGCCTGGAGATCCAGCACCCTAGGGACACCTGCCTTTTCCCCACGTTCCCTCCCATTCTGCAAACGGATACTGGGAACCTCCCGTGGCTGAGACCCCAGGCGAGGCCCCAGGAGCTGAGGCACCGTTGTATGTGCTGCTGTTACAGGAAAGAGAAGCTCTAAAGAACCAAGGGGTGTCCAGTGGGCCAGAGAAGGCTCTGCAGAGGCAGGCGCCATCTGTAAATGGCCAGGACTTCCCGTGGGCGCATAATACAGGCCAGAGAAAGGACACAGGTTACAAAGGAATCATGCACAGAACCCATATATTTCTAGAGTGTGCTTGGCAGCAATGGGCATTTAACAAAGTCAAGGAGATGGGTTAGATCAGAGCCCTCACCCAAAAGTCCATGGTGGTCCTCGGGCCCACAGATTACATATAAATTTTTGATGTATGTGTATTTTCTTCTAAAGTTAAGTCCAGCTTCCATCAGATTTTCAAAGGAGGAACTAACTTTTTTAAAAAAAAAGTTAAGAAGCAATGGGTTCAATTCATAGCAAAGGGTCCTTGTAGTTCCAACAGCATAAGAGATCCGAAAGCCAACTGGCCCCACTCCCCCACCCGGGACCAAACTTATTCAGAAATCACTCAGTCTCTCCATGCTGCTGAGCCCAAGGCTATCCGCCTCCCCAAGGATGAACTTGATCTGGCGGTCTATTCAGACACAACATGTTAGTGTGGAGCATGCGCAACTTGCAGAAAGCGTGTGTTATGAAAGTCTACTGTGAAGAGAACATTTGTATATAGAAAATCAGAAACCAGACTGTTCCCGTTGCTGCTTTTCTTTGCCAATCAAAGACTGGTGGTGAGGGCTGCAGGTGCTCAGTCAAGGAATGGAAACAAGAGCACCCCGCTTTCAAGCCTGCAAGGGATGAGCACTGTTGACTTTTGGAGGCCACGGAACCCATTGCTATGCTGTAGGAGCCTGCCTCTCACCATAAAACACCCTAAGCACCAAGAGCTTGGCCAGGGCTGTAGATGAGGCTGAGGGAAATGGCTGGCCTTGAAGGCTGTGTGGCCTGAGGACTGGAGAAAAGCCTGTCGTCTAGAGATAAGAGGGATTCTCATCCCACTAGCGGCCCATATGCAGACCTCTCCGAATGCAGGGTGGACATGTTGACTTCTGGAGGATCTCTCCAGCCCAAGGACTCTGTGATTCAAGGGAATGGATGACTCACCCTCAAAGTCACAGGCATTTAGCCCAGCATCTACTTCCAAGGGTCAAGGATCAGCATCCCACATTGGCCTCCCCCCACAGTGAGATGACGCTGGGCCGTGAAGCTAACCTCTCCATGCCTCAGTTATCTCACCCGTTAAGCTGGATGAGACAATCAACAATATCCCTTCCACCTCTAAAAGACTTCAATATTATTACCGAGCCATTAGCATCAAACAAGGGAAAAGATTTTTAAAAACAACATGCTCTTTCCGATACTGCTCTGTCCAGTCTCCAGGAGATAACATGTCTGAGCTTTGCCCCGCGGAGGAAAATGATAAAAGGACAAGAGGCACTGCCAGGCAGGGAAGCTACAGGGTCCCCAGCCCACCTCGTCAGCTGCTATTGTAAAGCCCCCACGTGAATGGCTGAAACCGTTACAAGGCAAAGGAAACAGAAGTGGCCCTAAAGGGCATGTCCCTAAAACGTGAGGGTGTAAGATATTCCCACACGGCACTCTTGGGATAAGGGATTTCCCACTCATGTCTCCTGGGCCTTGGTTTCACCATCCATAAAATGGGGAGACTAGGATGGCTCTGATTTTTCAACCTTTCAAACTGACCACTTGAGCCAAGGCTCTACGCTCAGTGGAGAGGCATTCAGTAGGATGGGGTGGGGGACCAGCAGTGAAATTGTGGGGTAAGCTTTGGACACATGAACATGCAAAGATTTCTTCAGAGTCCCGGAGAGATGACAGTGCCCAGCCTGGGGGGGAAGGGGGGGGGGGCGGGACACGGCACCAGGAGTGAATGGAAGGCTTAAGCGCTGGGAGGCAGGGTGGGGCTGCCGGGGGTGGGGGGTGGGGGCCTAGGGGACCCTGGACTGGCTCACCTGATGAAAGTGGTCTTCCCAGTGGAGTACTGGCCCACCAGTAAGACCATGGGCTTGTTGTCAAAGTCGGCATCCTCCAGGGCGGGCGAGTGAAACTCGTGGAAGCGGTAATGCTCTTCCAGGGGCAGCAGCTTGCTCTTGTAGAGTTTCTTGAGCCCCTCGCTCACCGTCTGGAAGACCTCGGGGTCCTTCCTCCGCCGGTCATCGGTGCTCAGCCAGCTGAACATCGCGGCGGCTGCTGGCCCCCTGCGCGCAGCCCAGCAGGAGGGCGCGGAGCCCCGCGTCCGCTGCCCTTGGCTCCTCGGGGAGGCGGGGTGGAAGGGGGGATGCCACGCAGGGCGGGCCCGCTGGGCTCGGAACCGCGCCGCCTCCGCCTCACCCGAGCGCGGGGCTCAGCTGCACCATGCCCGGGGCGCGCGGCTCGGAGGTCCCCGGAGCAATGCCGCTGCGGGGCGGAGAACGAGCTCTTTCCAAGCTCCTGGGACCAAGCCCAGCCCCAGCTTCATCCAGCAACCCAGGCCGGAGGGCAGGAAGAAGGATCGGGGCTGGGCGCGAGGGTCGCGATCTTGGAAATTAAAAAGTCAAACCTGTAATTGAACTGCCAGATGCCGGGGTCCGGGGTCTCCCCCTCCCAGACCGCTCCAGCTCGGACCCGGGCACAGCTTAGGGGATGCTCCGGCTCCGCTCCTGCCCAGCCAGGTCGCTCAGGGGGATGGGGCGGTGGGTGCACCAGCCCTCGGCCAGCTCCCAGCTCGGCGTTCGCAGCCCCAGGCGCAGGTTTAAATGCCAGCGGTGCAGGAAGCGGGCTCCGGGAGGAAGTCCCCGAGTACTGGCAAGGCCAGCCCGGCCCGCGGGCCCCGGCGGCCAGGAGAAGCTGAGCAGGGCGCAGCCATGTTTGTGGGCAGATGATGCTCCGCTGGGGACCCGCGGGCTTTGCTGCCTGGGAAGCCGGGATGCTGCTGAGTCCTGTGGGAAGGCGCTGGTATTTCAGGCCAGGCCTGGGGAGGTTACTGTGGGAACAGCGCCCTCTCAGGGGCAGCTGCGAAGGCAGAGCTGACCTGCTCATCACCCTCCCTGCTTTTACTAGTAAAAAGGGCTTTTTCCTTAGGTCCTGAGCTCCATTCCTTAAGAAGACAGGTACCTGCCAAAACCGGTTTGGCTCCGTGGATAGAGAGAAGACGGGTATCCTACTTGGGAATATTTCTCTTGGTGGTATGGGAAAGAAGAGCCCAATAGCAGGTTCTACTATAAAATGACCCAAAACTGTAGCAACCCAAACTTTTTGCTAGGAGGTCTAAGGATGAAGTCAAAACCACTCACATTCATTCCTTCTAATAAAACAAACAAGCGAAATCCCTGTCCATACTGAGCCGGGAATATGGGCTCACCGGTTTTGGTGACTGGATACAAGGTTGGTGAGCACATACAGACTCTCCCTTCTGGGAGCTCCAGTCCAGGCAGGCTTCACAGAGGAGAAATGAGAGGGGAGCCGTGGGCTCGCGGGAGGGAGGAGGAATTCCTTTTGTCTGGATAACTTGAGGAAGGCGTCACAGAAAGCCGGGCTGTGACCTGGATCTTAGATGATGAATCTGCAGAGAAGAGGGAAGACATCCAGGCATCTGCCAAGGCATGGAAACACGGAAGAACTTGCTTTGGTGAAGGCAGAATTAACAGTTTTGCTAGAGTATAGGGTGCAGGAGGGCGGAAGGGAGTATCTGAGGCCAGAACGGCTTGGCCTGCCCAAACAAGGAATCAGATAGGCCCTATATGATTATAGGGGATAAGGAACCAAAAGTAATGTTTTTACTAATCATCATTTACATTAACTAAGTGCTCGCCCTGTGCAAGGGCCTGGGCTAAGTTCTCAGTAAGCACTGTTGCATTGACCTTCACGGCAGCTCCGTGAGACAGGTCATATTATCTACAGCAGCACACCAACGAGAACGGGGGTGGGAACAGTGGTAGGCCAGGTGTAGGCAAAAGGAATGACTTGTCTAGAGAGAACTTCAATGCAATAATAAAACCAACTCGAAATCAGTCTGCTTTGTATTAGCTCCATTCTCACCCTCCTCCATGCCAAGGCAGATGGCTCCCACACACTCCCTTCCATCAATGAAGAAACAGCAGGCTAATGGGCCAGGTGGGACTGCTAATGCTGGTAGCAGTGTGGGGGAGGGACTGGAGGAGCAAACGAGGCTGGAGGTCAAGAGACAGGCTAGGAAACTACTCAAAAATTTAGGAGACAGCAGTAATTGGGATGGGGAAGAGGTCATATTCAAGAGGTTTTTTTAAATTTTTTTATTATTTTTATTTCTTTAATATATTTTATTGATTTACAGAGAGGAAGGGAGAGATATAGAGAGCTAGAAACGTCGATGAGAGAGAAACATCAACCAGCTGCCTCCTGCACACCCCCCACTGGGGATGTGCCCGCAACTCAGATACATGCCCTTGACCGAATCGAACCCGGGACCCTTCAGTCCACAGACGGACGCTCTACCACTGAGCCAAACCGGTTTCAGCAAGAGGTTTTTTTTTGTTTTTGTTTTTTTATGGCATAGAAATGACTGATCTTGGTGAGCAATAATAGAGAGGAAATGAGGATAAGTCGGAGTCTCAGATGCTGCTGAATTTTCTACTGTAAGGGAGATGGTTGGAGACACTCTTCCACCAATGAGGGAAGTCAGGAGGGAACAGATTTAGCATTTAAAGATGATGTGTTCAGCTTGAAACATGTGTGGTGGAGGTGCCTGTGGGAACTCCAAGGGGAGGAGTAGACTTGGTGAAGCTGCAGGGGTTTGGGCAGGAATTATCAGAGATGGGTGCTCGCTAGAATCCCCTAGTTACAGCTCAGATCTCCTGCTTCCTCTGGGAACCCCAGAGCTGATTATCTCCTTCTGAGCTCTCTGCACCTCTGAGTAAGAAACCACTTGGAGCCCTAGCTGGTTTGGCTCAGTGGATGGAGCATCAGCCTGTGGACTGAAGGGCCCAAGTTCAATTCCAGTCAAGAGCACACACTCAGGTTGTGTGTTCGGTCCCCAGTAGGAAGTAAGCAGGAGGCAGCTGATCAATGATTCTCTCTCTTTCTCTCTTCTATCTCTTTCTCCCTTCCTCTAGGAAATCAATAAAAATAATTTTAAAAAGAAACCACTTGGATTAATAGCTTACCCTTGGTGTTTATGTTAGATTTGGTATACAAGCATAAGAAATAATACTAAAAATATTTAATAACTCACATGGATGGGAATAGAACAAACACAAACAGATACCTACCTTTCCAGTGGAACAGGGCTTAAGACCCCAGCTGAGTTGGGTGTAGGAGTACAAAAGAGAGTGAAAACATATTGCAATGCATAAAACCAACAAAAGAACTTCTAAAATATATAATAAATGCCTATACATTCATAAGAAAAAAAACATTCCAACAAAAAATTTTGGCAAAGACAAAAACAATACTTGTATAAAAGATGTGACATGGATGTCCTATAAACATAAGAAAAGATATTAAACCTCATTACTAGTGACTGGAACTGGAAGGTATGGGTCAGTCTGGAGGGAAAGTCCAGGATGGCCAAGGTACCAGAAGGAAAGAAAGGGGGTTCCACTGGAGAAATGTTTCAATATTTTAGTAACCAGTAAGCCATGATATTGTACACCAATGAACATCAGCCCTGAATAGCTAATTTATTGAGTGCCCATTGACACATCTACAGATCCTTTAGAGTTGGAAATATCTATATATATTTTTAAAAAGGAGCCAAGTAATTGGCAGCATTTCTGTATATGAGCAATAAGAATTAGATAATTTTTAAATAATATTTTTTTATTTTTCAATAATAGTTGACATACAATATTATATTAATTTTAGGTGTACAACCCAGTGATTAGGCATGTATATCACTTACTGTAATCACCATGATAAATCTAGTACCCATCTGACACCATATATAATTGTTACAATCTTGTTGACTATATTCCCTATGTGGTATTTTATATCCCCATGACTATTCTGTAACTACCAATTTGTACTTCTTAATTCCTTCATCTTTTTCACTCATTCCCCAAGCCCCTCCCATCTAGCAACCGTCAAAATGCTCTCTGTGTCTGCTTGATTGTTTATTTTGTTTTTTAGATTTCACATATAAATGAAATCAAATGGTATTCTCTGTCTTATTTCACTAAGCACAAAGCCTTCTAGATCCATTCATGTAGTTGCAGATGACAACATTTCACTCTTTTATTTTGATGGCTGGATTATATTCCATTATATATATGCACCACTTCTTTATCCATTTATGAACACTGCTTTTATATCTTGGTTATTGTAAGTAATGCTGCAATAAATATATGGATGTATATGTCTTTTCGACTTAGTGTTTTGAGTTTCTTCAGATAAATACACAGAAGTGGAATTGCTGGGTCCTTTGTTGTCTCTTGTTACAGCCGTTGTTTTAAAGTCTACTTTGTCTGCTCTAAGTATTGCTACTCAGCTTTTTTCCCCCATTTCCATTTTTATGAAATATCTTCTTTCATTCCCATGTGTGTCTTTCAATCTGAAGCGAGTCTCTTGTAGACAGCATATGTATGGGTCTTGTTTTGTTATTCATTCCACCTCCATATGTCTTTTGGTTGGAGCATTTAAACCATTTGCACTTAAAGTAATTATTGATAGATATGTATTCCACATACGAGTGAGATCATGTTCTTAAAAAAACCAGGTGCCTATACTTGTATATGAGGATTTCTGGTACCAAGAATTAACCAATCAGATGCAATCTTATTATGTGATGTGACAAATAATTTCCAAGTCTATTACATGACATTTATGATTCAAGACAGGACATTCACACAGGACAAATTGTTGTGTTGACGACTGTCTTTTTTTTTTTTAATTTGACAATTTAAGGGAAAAGTGATCAGTGTCCCTGACTAAATAGTCAGGTAGTGCATGTTTTAAAAATTCTTGTGGCACAGCAGTTGAAAATTGCTTCCTTTACAGGATGAGACAGAATTCACATGTTAAAAAGACATGAGATTCAATACACAGCAAACTCAATGTGAGTCAACACTGAGATGTAGTTGCCCAAAATAATGATGAGGTGCCAGCTGCATGAGGACAGCATAGGAAATGACGGCTATCAATGCTGGCTGAGAGCTTGTTATACAAGAGGCATTACGCTGGGTGTTCTCACATAGATTACTCATTTCATTTTCACCGCAACAGTGCAGAGTGCCATTATTCTCCCAGATAAAGAAACCAAAACTTAGTAGCAAAAATGAGGCAGAGCGGGGGATGGACCACCATTTTTATGAAATGTAAGGTCTTGTACACATACATGGTGAAGTTGGGTTCAAACCCCAGGTTTATCTGGCTCCAAAGGTAAGCTCTTTCTAGAACACAAATGCAACCAATTCCAGAAAGGTCCCATCAAGGCAAAACCCACCATTCATGTGGGAAGCCAGATACAAGGTCCTCTTGGTGACTAATGCTTTTAGAGCTGCTATTTCATTCCCAAGACCCTAGATCCAAAAGCCTGTCAGAACGTATGCTTTCAGTTAAATGGATATTCAATCTCTTATGTTTTGAAAGGCACACAGCCCTTCCACAGAACTGTAGCGGAAAGCATGTTTCAGCGTGAATCTGTCATGTTCCTGTTGAAAGCTTTAGCCCACACAACTTCTCCATGAAAGCCTATTGTTATTTGGATATAGAGAAGTGCCTTATGTGAGGAGAATGCAAGGTGAGGTTGGCTGATAGATGTGATTGTTAATGTGAGGGATTCCTTTGATTGTGACCCTGGCAGAGATATCACATTAAATGGTTTTGCATGAGTCAACTCAGGAACGGGAGTTACTACTAGAGTCAGCACCCGAGCTGGGATGCTGATGACTTAGGACGCTATTTAGATCCTTGCTTGATCTTTGGGGTATCAGGCACCTTGGCTTTCTTATTTTTGTACCCCTGGGATTAGTCGTGGTTTAGTTACCACCAGAACTTCTTTCCTTTTTCCCCCCTTTTTTATTGGGACTTCTTTCCTAACAGAAATCTTGCCATGACCTCTTGGAAGGAAACATGGAAACCATGCTGTTCTTCCCAGCAGTCACTTTTCCCTGTCATGAGTATCCTAATGGCAAACTTTCTGCCAAGAAAGACAGGTCAGGTCACAAGGTAAACAAACCAACAAAAACGCCAAGCAGACAGATAAATAGAGATAGAACTGGAAGACACTCAGGGGGAAATGATGTCAGGGACAAAGGAAGGGTCAGGAAGAGGAATGGTGACAAATACATTTTGGAATTGCATATTGATTTGAACAAGTTTAATAGTGCCAAGAACACAATTAAGGATAGAGGCTAAAAACAAGAGATGAACACTATGAGACTCTGAAAGAAAAAAAGTCTAGACACCATGTTTATCTGTCAGGAACCAGACTAGGAAGAAAGAAAGAAAGAAAGAAAGAAAGAAAGAAAGAAAGAAAGAAAGAAAGAAAGAAAGAAAAACATATTGTAGACCTTTTTTTGTTTGTTTTTTCACTTTGGACAGTCTTTGTGTGAGGGAATAGTCCATAACTTCATAATTATGTGACGTCTGGGCATACCCAGAAGGTTCATTGTGCCAGAAGGATCTCCCCCACCCCAACCCCATGGCTTATTGTTAATAAATGAAGTTCTATGCTTCCAGGTCCATATTTTGTAATTGAATCAATGACACTTGACAATTAAACTATTATTAATTTTCATATATGCAGTGATCAGATACTTTCCAATGATCATGGGAGAAAAGACGTTAAAAAAGGGGGTGGTGCCGAAACTGGTTTGGCTCAGTGGTAGAGCGTTGGTCTGCGGTCTGCAGATTGAAAGGTCCCAGGTTCGATTCCTGTTCAGGGCACGTACCTTGGTTGTGGGCACACCCCCAGTGGGGGGTGTGCAGGAGGCAGCTGGTCGATGTTTCTCTCTCATCGATGTTTCTAACTCTCTATCCCTCTCAATTCCTCTCTGTGTAAAATCAATAAAATATATTTTTTTTTAAAAAAAGGGCGGGGGGTGGTGAGAGTGCCAGATTAATGGACATTTCATGAACCTGCTAGAGAAATACCAAAATGTACCACTCCCCTAACTGACATGTTATGCACCTGTGAGGTGTCCCAGGGATTGCCCCAGCAAGACTCCAAGTGCTGTGCAAACCTGCTCCCCTGGCCAAGACCAGAGAAGACAATAACCAGGAGGGAGGATGATGGAGGAAGCCCTGCTCTGCTTCCATTCAACTTTCTCCAACCAAGATTTAGTGAGCAAGTCTGGGGAAATACCCAGGACCCAATTTACACAGTTAATGAGCCCTTGAAGTCTGTTTCAATGTTTGCTCTTTACTTGTTTGGTTTTCTATGACCAAGCAATTCCCTTGCATCCTAACACCACTGTGGGCTCCTTGTCTAGGACCCCTGTTCCTATGAGGCTGAGGTCAGCCCTACCTCTGCCACTTTTCCAGGAATCCAGAAATGTGGTTTTGGACCCTCTCTGATGCTGCCTGCAGGCCCATGTATTTCTGCATTTTTCACATTCACCCAGACCTCCGTGTCCTGAGGCCTGCCCTGCATTCGAGATAAGTGTGGCTTTCAGTGAATCCCTGAGCCCTTCTCAGATATAACGTACTATGTGAATATGAGTTCACTTGGGTTACAGGTTAGAAATAAATGTCCTTGAATTCTAATTCTGATAAGAGGAAAATATACTCCTCTGGGGGTGGGGGGAAGGAGAAATAGTTTCTCTGTTTATAGTTCCAAACTTCATAGTGAATTTCTTTACTTTTTAAAAAATATTTTTATCAATTTCAGAGAGTAAGGGAGAGGGAGAGAGAGAGAGAAACATCAATGATGAGTGAGAACTATTGATTAGCTGCCTCCTGCATGCCCCTTTCTGGGGATTGAACCCACAATCCAGGTATGTGCCCTTGACAGGGTCAAACCTGGAACCTTCAGTCCTCAGGCCGATGCTCTATCCACTGAGCAAACCATCTAGGGCCATAGTGAATTTCTTAAAGATTATTTTTCTCATAATACTCTGAAAATATTTTGAATGTGAAGAAATTAATAACTTAGGTCTTAGAATTTACTTTGGAACCTTGGAAACGACTTTTATTATGAGCTAGCCCACAAAGCCTCTTTTTATTATCTTGGTTTGAGGATCAATTTTTAATGCTTGAAAGTTATATATGGAAACACCAAGTTTTTTCTTTCATCCAGCTGAACTTGGTATTATTCTTTCTCCCATTCACAAATCAAATCCCTTCTCTTTACCTTGTTGGATCCTAGTTTTGAAAACATACAGTCAATTGAACAAAAATCAAATAGGGACAAAACATCAGCGAAGAGTAGAACCTGCCAAAGGATTTTTATGAAGCTTTGGTGCTGCCATTGTCACCAGGACTGCACATCCTTACCTATAGAGTGGCCAGAGGTATCCCTTGCCAGAACTATAATATCTCATGGTTTTCTTGTTTAGTCTTATATCTGCAAAACATGGAATCAATGCATGAAGTATTCAGAGCTTACCCACAGTATTTCAGTAGTTTTCCCCACTTACAGTCGGGTTGGACACATCACAGTTTTAGTTGATTTTTATCGTGAGTCTAATGAAATTACAGAGAAATTGTGAGCATAAATGGACAATTGTGAGCAGTTACTACTTAATATACTTGGCACCTAACATATTTCTCAACTGGACTTTTTCACTTATTGTTTCACTGCCTGAAATGCCAATAATGGGGGATTCATTTGGGTGAGTCTTATTTTAGAAGGTGCTCATGCCTATGCTAAGGTTAGGGATTTGTGAGCAAGTCACACATTCTTGATTTTCAGTGCCCCGATGAATGAGAATTGTGTTTGGAGGAAAAGAAAGGAGATATTTAGTGAGTGACCTAGGTTTGTGGGGAGGGCAGAGTTAAAATATACCAGGAAGTGTAACACTTGACCCTAAAGAAGGTCAAGAAGCCAGAGACAAACTTTACCTTCAAATGTTTGCTCAAGGCAGGTCCCAAACAGAGTCATAGAATGTCATAACAGAAAGCTGAAGATGACTAACTCTTTTTTTTTGTTAAGGCATTACTGGCACAGCTCTGTTTGGCTATTATTCTAAGGAAATCATTAGATTTACATTGATGCCATCATAAAGCCCTAGGGCTTCCCTCCCTTCCAGAGAACACACAGCGGGAAGGAACCAAAGCTCTGGAGGCTGGAACTCAGACTCTTGGCCAAGCCCTTGTGCATAGAAGGATCATATATATAAGGGTGGTCTGCGGCAGTGTGCTTTTGACTGCATTGGGACTAGAGCCTGTCCAGTTGCTTAAAGAAGCAAGATCACCTGTGCAGGTAAATTTCTCTAGCTCTGAGGATGTGTCCAATGCAGCCCAGAGCCCCCAGGGGCCTCTGCAGAATCTGGGTTCAGGAGGTGAAAGAAAAGTAGTCACTGCCCCTGGTTTGAACTTTGCAGGTCACAATATTGCTAAAAAAAAATCCTGGAGTCTGGAGAGGAGACTTTTGTTTTTGGCTTTGCTATTGCTTACCAGTGTGATCTGAAGGGATAGACTTCAGGCCTTTTGGCTCAGTCTTCTCAGTACATAAGGGAGGGTGTTGGTGGTGATGGCCTAAGTGATCCCTGAGGTCCCGTCAACTCTGATTTCTATTAAATGGTCATTTGGTGGAGTTACTGATAATGCCAGGTATTGTGATTTCCTAGAACTCAGACCCTGCCAGGAGTCTTCTGAGCCTCCTCAATTTTGGAAGGGGTCTGGAGGTAGCCTGGGCCTTGTAGGATCCTAATATTCCAGGAGAAAGGTTGCTCTTTGAGTGTTAATGGGCAGTGACGCTGGTTTGACTTCCTTTGTGAAATCCAATGTGAAGATGACAATGATGAGAAGTTGAGAGCGAAATGGTCCCTCACATAATACAATACTTATCATTGTGGGGTAGGGGCTGGAGGGACCCTTGTTTAGATGAGAAAGCTAGAAATCACCCTGGTTTGAGCAGTTTGCCGGCCTCTAGGTAACTGAAACCACTAATTGAAGCTCCAGATGACTCTGGAGGAAGCAGTCTGCTCATCTTAGAACAAGTCCTCTCCTGGAGAAAGAGGGAGGCATTACTTGTGTAGGTGAGATTCAGGCTAGATATGTATTTAACATTTCTGTTCCAGAAAAGTCAAATATAGTCAGATATAGAACTCGGACTGGAACTGTATTCTTAGTTGAGCTAGTGGATGGACCTAGGTTTTGGGGTCTGGGGAGAGATCTCCCAGAATCAACAGGGTGAGAGTATCTTTGACTTTCTAGTCTACTCTAGAAAAGTCTAGAAATGATTCTTGGATGGGTTGAGAACCAGCCATTCAATAGAGTGTGCACATGGCCGTGAAAAAAAGAGGGCTCTCTCTAGAGTGAGAGTCCAGCTATTGATCTGTGACTCTTGAAGGCAGAAACTGTACCCCTCCCCTCTAGGGCAGCACCTGGCCCATGGGGAGCACTCAACAAAGCCTTGTTCAAATGAGCTGGATCTACCAGTTCCCTTCTAAACCTCTCTTCTGACCATCAAAACAATCAATAGAGAGTAATAGAATTGATTTAACTGTTGGTGGTATAATTGGTTTTGTGACAAATCTCTCTACCCCAAGGGTCATCCTGACCTGATTTCTAACACATGGTTTTGCTTTTCTTTGAAAATTATGTAAAGAGAATCATAGCGTTTCTGTGTCTAGACTTTTTCACTTAGTACTATGTTTGTGAATTCCATCCATATTTTAGCATGAAGTTCTTGTTTGTTCATTCTTGATGCTGTAGAGTATTCTATTGTGTGACTGTACCCCAATATAATCCATGTTCATGGACTGTGGGTAGTTTTCAGTTTGGATCTATTTTGAATAATGCTATTATAAATATTCTTGTACATGTCTTTTAGTACATAAACTTAAGCATTTCTACTGGGTAATACCCAGCAATGAAATTATTGTGTCATGGGGTCTGGGGAGATCTCCCAGAATCAACAGATATATATATCAGATGTATATCTAGATCTCTTGTAGATATATATGCTTAGCTTTAGTATTTACTACCAAATAGTTTTCCTAAAAGATGTTTTTGATTGACTTACCTTTTGAAAAGCCTTGCCCGGGTTTCTAACTGCATAGGTTGATATTCTGGAGTAGCATAAATCATAGCCTAAGATCCATTCAAGTCCTGGACTGAGCTTTGGGAGGAGGAGGGGGGTCAGTGAGGGGGTGCACTGTTACATTGCACCTTCTCCCTAGTTCACACACTTGAGCAAAGGGCAAGTGCTAAGTCATAACTGATTCAGGATTGTTCTTTCATTGCAGCTCAGTTCTGTCTCTCTGACAGTCACACAAACTCAGAGACCCTTAGAATGCCTTTTTTGAGATGCAAACATCTGTATATCAGTGAGATACCTTGGCTGTGAGGAGAAGAGAAAGTGGGCTGGAGAGCCAGAGAAGGCTCTGGGGAAGAGGGGAAGCTTGAACTGAGCTCTGAAGGATGGAGCAAGAAATGTCTTGTTTGTGTGCAGGTAAAAGGAACCTCGGGTTAGAGGTGTAGGTTGTTTATACAGAAAGGGGCCAGACCACTGAGACCCTGACCATTTGGGTTTGAGGCCATGAGCTGTGGGATCTGAGGGGAGTGATGTGACAGGGCCACACAGATGGTAAATTCAGGAACAGGAGGAAAACTCCCTCAGTCTGACTAGTAATGCAGCTCAATGTCTGACCCTTTAAGATGCAAATACTCCTGAAAAACAAGAGGGATGAATTTACATTTGTTTTAAAACTCTTTCGATTCAAATGTGTTTTGAAATGTTTAGAAAGGAGAAAAATCAAAAGGTTGGTCCTTTGAAAGTGTGGAAGGTGATAGAGAAATAAAGGTAGGAAATGACCTAATTCTAGGGTGCTGGTGTCTCCTGGGTGGGGTCGAATGTAAGACAGAAGCAGACTTTAGGGGAACAGAGTGACCCCGGCTGCTGGAGGAGCCAGTAGGAGAGAAAAGAAGAGGATATGCCTAAGAGATACCCAGGGCTCACCTTGGTCTTGCTGAGCTGGCCACAAGCCCACTGGGCCCGCGCAGAGCTCTTCCCTGTACAGAAGGGCACTGGATACAGTGACCACCAAGTTCCTTCTAGCCTGATCCGAGGCTTACCTGCAAGGAGCGACACAGGTCTGGCTTCCACACAAGGCCAAGTGAATGCTCCTAAGCTCGAGGCAAGCTGTCTCCACTACGTGGCAGCTCAAGGTGCACACAGGCTCTGCGAGGGTCAAAGTGTATGCATGCACTTCTATAGAGATTTGTGGCTGCGCAGTGTCTCATGGAGTCAGATGGAAGATGGGGCAGTTGAGAGTGGGTAGGGTAAGATAACCAGACGTCCCGCTTTTGGTGGGACGGTCCCGATTTTTAACAATTTGTCCCGCATCCCGCGGCTTTTTAAAACAGTTCCGATTTTTGGAAAGATTCAAGACTCCCCCAGCCAAGGGTTTATATCAGGGATCTTCAAACTACGGCCCGAGGGCCACATGCAGCCCCCAGGGGAGTCTGATCCTGCCCGCCAGGTTTTTTGGGCAGTGAGCGCAGCCAAGGTGTTACAGTAGGAATTAGTAGTTCATATAGTCCGGCCCTCCAGCTCTCTGAGGGACAGTGATCTGGCCCCCACTTTAAAAAGTTTGAGGACCCCTGGTTTATATCCAAATATGCATGCAGTCAGCCCAGAGGAACCCCCACCATCACCTGCCAAGGCAGGGGACTTCCTGCCTCTTCCCTTATAGTCTACTCCCAAGGAGCATGTTCTCTTTGGAGACTCTCTCCCTGAAGGCTGACCTTGATTTTACTTTTTTCCTTGGACCCCACAGAACTTCCTCTCCTAGAAAGGAGCCCCAAAACAAGTGCAGATCAGAAAGGAGGACGGGATGTTAAGGAGGCCTCTGAACACAAGCCTCAATCTAAATCAGTGCTCAGGGACATAATCAGAATAGAGAGCTGCCAAATAGTGGACATCTTTTATCTCATTTCAGCTTCGTGTCAGGATCGGCAGGCAGGCAGGCTTTATCATTCTTCACATTTCACAAATGACAAAACACCCATCTATTTATTTGTTCAGTCAGCCAGTCAGCAAACATTTATCAAGCATCTGTTTAATTCATGATACAGTGCCGGGCTCTGAGAATTTGGGGAGGAAAAATCAACGAAAAATAGTCTTTGCCTTTGATAGCTCATAGTCGGGCAATATTCTTCATTGTTTCCTGAAAGGCAAATGTCTGTTCTAACAAATGAGGATCAGTGCTTTGGGTCTTCTGTTAAAAATGAAATCAAATGTAGGCAAATATTTAAATAGTAAAAATGTTTAAGGTCCTTTTAAACCATTAATTTGACAAAATCATTTCCTCTTTTATGAACCGGTCATGGTTTGTACTTAGAGATGGGGAGGGGGAGGGGGTTTCTATTCATAATCTTCATAATCTGCAGCCACAAAACCACTGAAATTCTTCCCAGGAAGGTCTGCTGTCATCACATCTAAAACATGAATGAGAGACTGTAGTAGAGAGAAAAAGCAGCCCATAATAACTTCAAGGCTATTTGTGACACGAAAGTAACATGCAAATATGAAGCATCTAAAAAAAAAATAAAATAAAAATCAGTGAATCAATTAGAGATAAAATTCTGTTGCAATAAAATAAGTTCTTAATGATGGCTGCAGTTAACCCCATTTTATTTTGTGCTTTCCTACTTGGAGCTTACCTCTCTGCCTAGCACCGTGTGAAAGCCATCTACCTGAGTTAGAGAGTGCTCTTAGCAAACTTGTCTGCAAAGGGCCAGCCAGTAAATAGTAAGGCTTATGGGCAATGACCTCTGATGCATCTACCCAACTCTGCTGCTGTGTATTGCAAAAGCAGCCATAGGTAGTACATGAACAGGTAACTATAGTCATGGTTCAATAACATTTTATTTACAAAATCCAGGGGTGGACCAGCTTTGGCCCAGGGACCATAGTTTGCCAGTCCTGCTTTAAAGTTTTTGCAAATCACTTCACATTGTTATCTCTTTTGAGTTCTGAGAGTAGACACAGTATGTGTCATCTTCAATTTACAGGTAAAGAAACCAGCTTAGGGAGGGTAAAGGGCCTGCTTACAGCCACACAGGTGAGAGATGGCAAACCTGACCATCTCCTGGGCTTTCCAGTTCTAACTCTAGCATTCCATGCCCACCGAGCACCATCTATTACACAGAAGACGTGCAATCTGTAACTGAGATAAATCAGGCAGAGCCAATAGTTAGTCTTGCTCTTTTGTTCCAACTGCCAAGAAGGTGAAATTGATCACGTTTTCTATCTGATGCTTTTTATCATGCAGACAGAGCCATTGCGCTAGGAGTCTAGTTTTCTATTTCAATTTCACCTCAGACAACTTAGTGGTGTGTGGTGAGATACCAGAATTCTCTGGAAATCAGCCATCCCTAGGAGAATACTCCATGTTCATAGCACCTGTGAGCAGGGACATGGTTCTTATGTCTTTTGTTTCCTTTCCACACTCTATCCTTATTAGGGGCACCAAGGGCCAGATGTATATGTCTAGCATGGACAGTATCTACCACGTAGTAGGTGCTCAGTAAATATCTGAATGAACCGAACATCAGGGCAAGGATTCAGACATAGAACAGACTCGGGTATCTTACCAGCTGGTTAGCACTCAAAGGCCTCCTCTGGATCATGAGTACCAGGGATACCCTCTTTTCTTTCTTTTTTAAAAAAAATATATTTTATTGATTTTTTTACAGAGAGCAAGGGAGAGGGATAGAGAGCTAGAAACATCGATGAGAGAGAAACATTGACCAGCTGCCTCCTGCACACCCCCACTGGGGATGTGCCCGCAACCAATGCACAAATGCACATGCCCCCGACCAGAATCGAACCTGGGACCCCTCAGTCCGCAGACCGATGCTCTATCCACTGAGTCAAACTGGTTTTGGCAGGGATACCCTCTTTTCTCACCACCACAAAGCTCTCCCTAGCACCTAACACTGTACACAAGACAAGCATAGCAAATACAGAAAAAGTGAAGATTCAGTTTCTGCCCTTCTCTTTGCTAAGGCAAATGGATCCTGATGTGAATAACATGCCCGAGGAGTCTTCACACCCTCAGGGGTGGAGTGTGTGTGTGTGTGGGGGCGGGGGGGAAGGAAAGAACTCTTAGGCACAGGCAGCATGCCTTTAGGTGACACACTCTAATATCTTGTGCCCCAGTTAGCTTTCCCCTATTCATTTGCATAGTCTTATTTTTATGGGCCTGCTCCACGCAGTTCACATATAACAGTTCAAATGAATTCCCAAATATGACCAAGAGCCATCTGGTCCTTTGCAGAGAGCTGTGGCAATTTGGGAGTGAACCAATTTCACCCCCAGCTTGTAACAAACATACAGAAGACTTGTAAGAACTGTCCACTGTCCACATCTGGGCCTAGACCCTCCTTAAGATGACTTAGGAATACTTATAAAAGGACGATATTTGTGTATGTGTCCTCATTCTGAAATTTGATCCTGTGATGAGCCTAAGGCACCACGGCTTGTCATGGGATGCACTAAGTTTACTTCTATTGAATCTGTTTTTGTTTTTGTTTTTGTTTTAAATAAAGAGGGCTTGTATTTTGTATATCTTTTATAAATTTCATTTTTCTATGAATTCATTTTTGTTAAATTTTTGTGACAAATTGGAAATAAAAGAACACAGGCCTTTCACTAGTGATAATTTGAGAAGAACCTTAGAGGGCAGTATTCTCTAGGGTAAATGGTGAGTCCATAGACAGTCAGGATAAGGGGGAATCATTGAAGGTCAGACACACAAGGAAGGCTTCCTGGAGGAGGGGCTCAATGTGGATTTTGGAGGATAAGCAAAATCTTGACAAATAGAGAGGACCCTTGGGTCACCCTTACAATACATAGGAGCAAGTCTTGGTACGGACATGTCTCCAGGCTGCTTCTAGTGCATCTACATTTTGTTTCTTTCTCACGGGCTAATTTCTCTTTCATTCTCTCCATCTTCCTCCTCCTTTCTGTGGGGATGACAAAGCATTAACAGGAAGTAAGTAAATGGGACATCTGCTTTCTATTTCAGGAGCAACAGAGACCATCCAGGAAGATCCTTTAGGTTCCTAGCCACACCTGGCTATGCCTCTGTGGTCATCTTCCCAACGGAGCTGGAAGCTAGGGCAGAAGGACACGGTGGGGGCCTCTCCCCAGCTCCCCAGACAGGACTATGAGGCGCTGCAGGAAAGGTGCCTGAGGAACGGCTGCCTCTTTGAAGATGACACCTTCCCAGCCACCCTGAGCTCCATCGGCAGCGGGCACCTGCTGCAGAAGCTGCCAGGGCACCTGCAGTGGAGGAGGCCACCGGTAAGGGATGGGGAGGGGGCTGCCAAGCAAACACACAGAATGTGTCAACCCAGACCTTCCTTCTGAGGGCTCAGAGCTTCCGATACTCAGAGGTACATTGATTCCCATGAAATGGGAACTGAGTAAGTCCCCACACACCCATTTTCCAGGAAAATAACAGGGGTGATCTTGGGAGGGGTCTAAGATGTAGCTCCCCCTCAGGCCAGTTGCTAGCAGTTGCTAGCCAACTACAGTAAGGTCCTGGTTAGCTTCCTCTGAGATGGCCAGGCATCCTGAGTCACAGCCAGTGCAGTCTGCCAGAGGGACACATTTTAACATTTCACACGCCATTCTCCCCAAATCAGCCTCTTGAGATAGGTAAATTAAAACCCATGGACATGGACAATAGTTGGGTGAAGGCCTGGGAAGGCAATGAGAGTGAGGAGGGGTGGTCAATGGGAAAAAAGGGGAACAAACATCTGTAATACTTTAAACAATAAAGATAAAATTAGATAAGAAGAAAGAAGCTATTAATCATTATAAAAGTATTCTTTATAAATGCATCAACAATTTCTTTAAATGGCAACTTTTCAATATGTTCCAAAGCAATTAATCTCCCCCAGACTAGATTTACATGTAAGTCCAAAGCACATTTAGTAAAATCAACCTATACTACAAACTCTCCTCTTTTCTTTTCGCTAATCAGCCATTGCCATAAAAGCCAGACTTATTAAGTCCCTACTATGTGTAAGATTCCCAGTGCACCTCCTAGAGGCAGTCATGATTCTACTTCTCCCAGAAAATCTTGGGAACTGCTGATACAGAGTTTGTCATGCAATTGACCTTGAGTGGGCTGTGTCCACAAAGACTGGGGGACTGAGTGCAGGTCCTGGAGCACTAAATCCCTCACCCCATCCCAGGCCACATCTCAGCACAGAAAGCCCAAGAGACAATTATTTGTGGGTTAGGGGCAGGAAGAAGTAGGAGAAAAAGAATGAGAAGATCCCTAGAAAAACAGAATACCCCCTCTAAGAGGTACTCCCATTTTTAATAGAAACTCCAAGAAAAGGCATTTTTGGTGCAAGTGCTACTTCTCAATATCCACTCAAAGTTCTCCAGGACCTGACTTACATGAGCTTTAAGAAGGAATGAGAGGTACAATGGACAGAATATGTATACCAGATTTTCTGGGACAGCCATGATTTTATATATAGATATATTCCATATTGATGTCCCCATATGGCTAATTTGGGCATATGGGACCCAATGGTCACTGTGGCTCTAGGAGCTTCTTCTGGTCAGAAGGACAATTCCATCTGTCTTTGCAGGAACTACATGTCAACCCCCACTTCTATTCTGCCGAGGCTAGAAGGCTGGATCTGTGCCAGGGATTGTTGGGTAAGTCTGCAAGCCCTTGAGACACACTCTTAGCAGCTGGGAGCCTGGCCTGGCTAAGGGGAAGAGGAGAACCAAGAGATTCTAATGGGGGAAATGGCCACCTGAGCTCTACCTCAACATGCTGTGTCCTTTGCTGAGGAAATGGTAACAACTGGTCCTACCAAGATGCATGGGAATGTCAAAACCTGCCTAATCATAGCCATAGCTGGTTTGGCTCAGTGGATAGAGTGTTGGCCTGCAGACTGAAAGGTCCAGGGTTCAATTCCCATCAAGGGCAAGTACCTTAGTTTCAGTCTTGATCCCTGGCCCTGGTAGGGGCATGTGTGGGAGGTAGCCAGTTGGTATGTCTCTCTCACATCAACATTTCTCTCTCTGTTTCTCTACTCCCTTCCAAAAAATCAATGAAAAAATAATCTCAAGTGAGGATTAAAAATAGCAACAACAACAACAACAACAAATTCCAAACTCACAAAACCCCTGCCAGACGATAATCTTCATTATGAGTTTTTAGGTCTAAAGTCTTGTCTTGGGAAGATGTGCTCACTCTACTTTAGTCCCTGTAATGATTCCTTCTTGGCACACCTGTCACTAGATGCCCCAGAATAGAGTCCAAGAAGGCCTGTTCTCAACCCAATATTCTTTTTAGAGTAATAGACATAACCGTTGGCCATGACAGAAGGCACATGAGCAGTGATGCCCATGTTACAAACAGGGGAAAGAAGTCCAGAGGGTTGAGGCTTTCCCAGAAGAATATAAATCAGTTACAGAGACAGAAAGTTTGGTTGTGTTTGGGTCCATGTTCCTGAGGATGGGACATTTGACAGGCAAAAAGCTTGTACAGGAATATGACTCAATTCTTGTTTCTAGCCAATGCCCCCACCCCAACCCCGCACCACACTTTCTCAATCACCTTTTTCCTCCTCCCCAGTACACAATTCCCTTCTAAATTAGGCTACAAGTTCATAAAGGATAGCAATTTGGACCAGGCATTTCTTGCATGTAACAAATCCTCAGTAGATTCATGCAGGCACCTGTAGCATATACATGCATATCCAATACATCCATGCAGACACCTGGAGAGTGTGCATGCCTGTGCAATGCCTCTATACAGATACTATCTGCTGTCTGGCTTAGGTGACTGCTGGTTCCTGGCTGCTTTGCAAGCTCTGTCTTTGCACCAGGACATCCTGAGCCAGGTTGTCCCCCTGAATCAGAGTTTCACCGAGAACTATGCTGGCATCTTCCAGTTCTGGGTGAGTGACCTCCTGCTGCCCCTGTCGGGTGGAACATAGGAAAGAAGGATCTTGGAAAAGTCGTGTCCTTGTCTCCTGGGCTTACCATGTTCCACCATAATCTTCACTCACCAGCGGGCACTCTCTCCTTCCAGTTCTGGCAGTTTGGGAAGTGGATTCCTGTAGTGATAGATGACCGACTGCCCGTGAATGAAGCTGGACAGCTGGTCTTCGTCTCTTCCATCTTCAAGAACTTGTTCTGGGGAGCTCTTCTGGAAAAGGCCTACGCTAAGTAAGACAACCATGGGAAATCTTTTTCCTCCCCTCCCCTTCCCCTCCCCCTCCCCCTCCCCTTTCCCCTTCCTTCCCTTCCTTTCCCATTCCCTTCCCTTCTCCCTCTCTCTGTCTCATCAATATTGAGGGAAGGCAAGATGAGGTAAGTAACATTTATGAAGTGAGATACTTGATTCAGTGAATATATGTGACATATCCATAGCCTTTTATGTAGGGGTCATCCCATCTGAACAAATGTTCAGGAATTTGCCTTCACTAACGGATGGAGTTGCTCTCAGGATAAGAACTCTGAGCATATATTTCCAGATGCATGCCCAGGGAATAACCAAGCAAGACTCCTTTGGACCATCCCAAGCTGCAGCCTAAATGCCCCTTCCCTTCTCTGCCCATGTTTTCTCCTCCCGGACAGGCTCTGTGGCTCCTATGAGGACTTGCAGCATGGACAGGTGTCTGATGCCTTTTTGGACTTCACCGGTGGAGTGTCAGTGACCATCAAACTGGCAGAAGCACCTAGAAACCTCTGGGACATCCTAAGTCGAGCCACCTATGGCAGAGCCCTCATCGGTTGCCAGACCCACTCAGGGGTGAGTCTCGGCTGTGAGCCAGCAGAGTGTCCTCCTTCTCTGCTGCCACCCTCTCCAGCTACCAGTTGCTGTTCTCACCTCAGTGGGAGCCCTAAGACTTTTGCCAACCCCTGCACCTACCATCCTGATGTTCACCTTGAGCATCTCAGGGCAGGCAAGGCCACCATAGAGCACAGGCAGTGTGCAGAAATGGGAGTTGGCAGTAAGTGTTGACCACATGTGAAGTATTCTATTAGCACAGCTGTTTCTTGCTGTCTAATTTAATAACAACCAAGAACATGGAAGTGAGGCCGGGATCCCTGGGTTCAGCTGTCCCAGGATCCCTCCACCAACAACTGTGTCACTTTACGCACTAAGTTAGTGGCTTTGAATCTGAGCTCACCCTCTGTAAAGTGGTTATAAGCCCTACAGAGTGGCACCCTGACTTACAGGCTTGAATGAGATTGGGGGGGGGGGTGCTGAAGAGCTATGAAAACTATAAGGTAACAGAGCAGTGGAGGTCTCTCCCACCTCCTCCTCCTAACCCTTGCTACAGCCAAACAGGCCCCTGGGTAAGCAGGACTGATAGTGTTTTTTTGTTTCTACAGAACCAGAGGGTGTTGGAGAACGGGCTAGTGGATGGCCATGCCTACACTCTCATAGGAACCAGGAAGGTGGGTAGAGCCAGGCCCCCTGTTTCCCTTCAGCACCCCCTTCTCTCCTAAGGCTTCTTGCCAAAACCTGGGATCATCTTATTATCTGTGTCTGATCTGGGGCAAAATCTCTGGTGGATCCTCCAGTGCCTGCCAAAGCCAGTGGTATTTCCCTTACCTCTCTACCTATTTTCTGGGGTCAAGTGGTAGGTCCAGCCCTTGCCACCATCACTGCACCATCCCAACCTTCCATTCCATGAAGAAGCCCCAGCCCATTGGCCATCCGTCCCTGCTGTGCCTCACAACCCTCCTTGAACTTCCCTTCCCTCCAGATTCCTGCTCTTTTTTTACTTGCTCCTTTTCAGCAGTCTCCCAGTTTCTTCCCATCGCTACCTACCTTTTGAGTTCTACTAAGCATTGAAGGAGGAATCAGACAGGGACCCAGCCTACAGAAAACTTACAGTCAAGTATGGAGACAAACCATATCTGAAAATGATTTTAAAAAAAAGCATAGATAAAAAGTTTTAGGGGTACAGAAGCTAGGAGAGAAGCATTCAAAGGCTTTCCAGAGGAGGTGACACTGAATTAGTCCCTGAAAGATGGTAGATTTATATGAGCGAAGGGCATTCCTGGCTGAGGGAACAGCATGTGCAAAGTGTAGAGATAAGCAATCAGTGGGTTCAATCTTAAAGAACCTCCAATATTCCCTAGAAAGGCTCACTTATTGAAAGTCCCCCAATTTCCTTTAATTCTGTTTCAAATTTCTCAAACTCAACTCATGCCTGGACTCTCTTTCCAGCTAGATATCCACCAATCATTTGTGTATGTGTGTAACTAAGAACTTGACCTTATTTTCATATTTATTTAGCAAAATCTATCTTTGTTAACATTTGTATGTTTATTTTAATATTTTGTTTTAGATTTATTTAACAACACTTGACAGAACTTAGCACGTACTATGTGCTAAATACTGTCCTAACTGCTTCACAAATGTTAATTCACTCAATCTTCACAACATCTCTGTGAGTAGGTATTAGTGTCCCAGGGTTTCCATAGCTAATTACCACAGGTAAGTAACAGAAATGTATTCTCTCACAGCTCTAAGGGCCAGAGTCTGAAATCAAGGTGTCATTAGGGCCACACTCCCCATCTCCCCCACCCCTCAAAGACTCTAGGGGTGAAGTCTTCCGTCCTCTCACAGTCAGGGGTGGCTCTCAGCCTTCCTTCGCTTGGGAAGCATAGCTCCAAGCTCTGCTTCCATCTCTGTGTGGCCTTCCATGGCCTTCTCCTCTGTTTCTTCTCCCCCCCAACCCCCCATTTTACCTTGTCATTGGTTTTAGGATCCACCTTGATCCCCGATGATTTATGTATTTATTTTTACTGATTTCAGAGAGGAAGGAAGAGGGAGAAAGAGATAGAAACATCAGTGATGAGAGAGAATCACTGATTCCTGCAAGCCCCCCACTGGGAGTTGAGCCCACAATTTGAGCATGTGCCCTTGACCAGAATCGAACCTGGGACCTTTCAGTTCACAGGCTGATGCTCTATCCACTGAGCCAAACTGGCCAAGGCAATGATTTCATATCAAGAATCTTAATTGCATTTGCAAAGGCCCTTTTTTCATATAGGTCACATTGGTAGGTTCTGGGTAGACACTTCTTTTGGGGGCCACCATTCAATTTTTTATAGCAGATGTGACTCTTAGCTGCATTTTACAGATCAGGAAACAGTCATGGAGAGGTTAAGTAACTTGCCCTACATCTCCTAGCCAATACGTAGTACAGCCATTTTCTCCTCTGCTAACTCTCAGGGGCCTCTAATCTTCCATTTCAAAGTCCCGTGTGCAGGTGTAAATCTCACCTAGATATCTGTAGCCCTTGCCCTTAGCACTCAGACCAGCCCCCTAAACCACTTTTCGTTTTGTGCAGGTGACCTGCCACCACAAGCCTGAATATCTGGTCAAGCTGAGGAACCCCTGGGGGATGGTGGAATGGAAAGGAAACTGGAGTGACAGGTGAACTTCTGAGATGGGCTGGGAGGGTGAGGAAGGGGGTAAGTGAAGCCTGCAAAGGAGGTTGCCATGTGCACACAAACTCCAAGGTGTTCTTCCCTTGGATCAGAAAAGTTTTCAGATTGTGAAGGTCAATCTCTCACATTTATACAAGGTTTAATGATATCTAGATTGCTTTCTCGTTCTTATAATAATGAAGGTTAAATGTTTATTAAGAACTGGCCAGCACTGTGCTAAGTCCTTTGAATTTTTATCTCATTTAATCCTCCAAATAATGCTATTATAAGGTAGGTGTTTTGGGCTGCATTTTACAGATGAAGGAACTGATGCTTAGACTAAGTGGATTATTTAAGGTCTCAGTATGACTCAACCAAGGTCTTTGCTGTCTAGTCGGATGTTCTTAAGGCTAACAACCTCACAGGTTAGGGGTTCTTATTGCCAATTTAGAGATCAGGGTACTGAGGTTAAGAGATTAAATCACCTCTGGCATGGTTTAATGCACTACTGGGCTTGTTGAATCAGAGGTGGACAGATCCGAATTGGGCTCTACATTCTGGTCCTATGTAATGACCTTAGGTTGTTTCTGCCCAAAGACAACTCTACAGGGATGGGGGCTTTACAGACTATAGACTGGCTATAGGGCACAGGCAGAAAGGGAGACCAGTGGTAAAGTCCTCCCCCCTCTTGCTATGAAGATTTATAATACCTGACCCTGTATAATACTTTAAAGGACAGAAACATGCCCACACACCCATTGTCACTTGATCATTTTTATAGATGAAGAAATGAAGGTTCAGAAAAATTACTTGAATTCCACTCCTCATAGAATGTGCTGCACTTGATTTTTTATGCACGAGTAAAGAGAATTGTCAGAGGAGCTGGGTCTATGTGGAAAATGGTACTTAAAGATGTATAAATTTTAAAGTGTTACCAAAATATAGTATCATGACATTGATTTTAGTTTATCTCACAGAAGAACAAGTACATACATTAGAGATGGGTGATGAATTAATTTACTTTCGTTAGTTGTGTGATTTTGGAAAAGCTTTTCATTTATTTGAGCCAGAGGTATGGTGAGGATTAAATAAAGTGATGGGATTTTATTTCATAGAGGTCAATCTGCTGTTAGTCTCATCCAGTGTATATTTTCATTTGAGATATTGCATTTTCTAATTCTAGAGATTCCATTTGAGAATATCTCCCAATTCTCTCATCATTATGTCCATAGTTCCCATTACAACCTGGAGAATATAGAATGGGTTTTAATGTCTTCATTTGCTAATTCCATTATCTCTCTCATTTCTAGGTCTGTTTGTCCTGTTTTATTCCTGGTCATGGATCATATTTTCTGCTTTTATATACACCTAGTAATTTTTTACTGGATGCTGAACTTTGTAAATTTAAGTTTCTGAGTGCTGAGTTTTGTTGCATGCCTTTAAAGGATGTTAGTTTTTGTTTTGTTTTTTTTTTCTGGCAGGTACTTAAATTGCTTAGGGATAACTTAAAGTTTTATTTTAAAGCACTTTCAATACAGAGCTAGAGAAATCTTTATTTCAGGGATAATCTAATCCTACTATTAAGGTGTTGACCCTCTGGGATCTCTACTAAAAACCCCATATAGTCAACAAGGTCTTTCAACTCTGACTGGTGGGACTTTAAATGATTCCCAACCTTGTGTCACCTCTGGAAATTCTTCTGTGTATAGTCCAGTCTCATGGAGGATTTCTTTATGAATGCACACATTTGATTTCAGCCAAAGACTCAAGGGAGCCCCTATGAAGTTCTCTGGAGCTACTTCTTTACATAGTCCCCTTCTCTCAGGCACTTTGCCCAGCAAAATCTAGCTGTCTTGGCCTCCCTGAACACTGGACTCTGTCTCCTACACTCAGCAACACTGCTGTGTCCCTTTTGGGGTCCACTTTTCTGCACCACTGCCCAGGGAAGTCTAGGCAACGTTAGGACTCACCTCCTTTGTTCCCTTCCTCTTGGGGGTCCCGATACTGTGCTGCCATCGAATGTTTGGAAACAGTTGTTCCTTATGTTTTGTTTATGGTATGAAAGTGATACAGGAGAGCCTCATCCTTCATGGCCAGAAATAGAAGTCCAAAATGATGGGCTTTGAAAAGAAATAATTCTAATATTGGTTCAAATAGCTTTGTGACATTTAATAGCCTTGTGGCTCCAAGCAAGTGATTTAATCTCTTAACCTCAGTACCCTGATCTCTAAATTGGCAATAAGAACCCCTAACCTGTGAGGTTGTTAGCCTTAACTGAAATAAAGCACGTCAAGAGCCTAGCCCAGAAATGGGCTCATAGTGAATAATCCATTCCATTAATGTTACACATTGCTTTTATAATGTAGAATGTGAGACTTAGTTGTCTGCAAAGGCAGCATGAAGATGAGAATAAATGACAACCCTTCAGCAAATAGCACACTTACTGAAGAATTTCTCGCATGTCCTCCACAATCCTCGTGAAAACATTTCTTTTCTGTTTTCAGCTCAAGTACATGGGAACTACTGAGCCCCAACGAGAAGATGGTGCTGCTGAGAAAAAAAGATGATGGAGAATTTTGGTATTTGACTCAAGGACCAGGGACAAATGCCCTGGCTGACAAATATTTGGTCACCCATCCAGCAAATATTTGTGGGATACCCCACGTATGCCAGGCATCTCCTATACAGAGACTAAAAAGATCACTGTGGGGCTCACAGTCTAGCAGGGCAAACAGCCCCTGCAAACACACAGTCACACTTGTCACACTCTCTGTGACAAGAGCAGTGACCAACGGCCCAGAGCTCAGCGGGTGCTCAGAGCAGGGTGTGGGGGTGGCCACCTCCTCCCAACTTCCGCTCTGCTCTTGTGTCACTCAGTATACTCCATCTCAAGGTTATGCCTTTCCTGGCCTAGAAAGGAAATGAGAAAAGAAAGGACTGCAAAGTCTTGCCAAACTATAAGCCACCTCATCTGTGCCCTCCAGAGCCAAATTGTACCACTCCCACTGATTCCAAGGCCACTCACCTCTTATTATGAAGAGTCACCCAAACACCCTGAGCTGATGCTGCTTCTTGCTGTCTGACATGAGACCCTTCTGCTCCCATTCGCTTTTGCTTTTCACCCTTACTATCAACATCCACTCTGTTCCCAGGAGTCCTCTTCTCCATTGCCTGTTCTTTCCGGCTGGCTGCCGCCCTCACTCTCTTTTGAAATAGTCACTGAACTCAAGATCCCGGCAAATACCGTTATTCCCAACTCCAGATAAGTGAACTGAGCGTCAGACAGCTCAATTAGCATGGCTTGATTGCAAAGCCAGTGAGTAGGAGCAAAGATTTTTATCCATTAATGATTAAGAACATGTTGCTGAACATCTATAAGTCAATTGACTGGTTATAAATGCCTCAATTCAGCTTTATCAGGGCAACCAGCAAAGTAGCAAAATTTTGCTCCAGGAGCCATCGTATGAGGCTGTTTCTAGCCACAGGAAGGGTTTCTCTGAAGCTCCAGCAACATGTGATGGACCCTCACACTGGTCTAGCCAGCCCCACTCCCCTGTCCAAAGCCTGCTGGGCTCTGCATAGGGGTGTGGAGGAGGGGAGAGGGCTGGGGTGCCGTTGCTCTGATCCAGCCTCCCCGTTGGTCCTGATAACTAGACATCATCTCATGTGTCCTTGTGTGGTTCCCTCTTCCTCTCCAGGATGACACTTCAGGACTTTAAAGTACATTTCAAGCTTCTGGTCATCTGTAAACTTACCCCAGGCCTTCTGAGTCATGAAGTGGGCCAGAAGTGGTCGTACACTGCACAGGAGGGGAGATGGGAGAAGGGGACCACTGCTGGGGGCCCCATAAAGTCGCACCAAGGTGAGTGTGTGCACAGGAGCTGGCCAAGGTTCTTGGGTCTAAAGTGGTAGCTTTCCCAGGCAAGGGGGCGGGGGGGGGGGGGTGTGTGCAGAGCCACCATGGACGGCTGTGCAGCTTGTGCCCTGCAGAGGGCATCTGGCTGAGGGGCAAGGGGGGCTGCTGACCAAGCTGACTGCTCTGGTCCTGGGCTGTGTCCCTGGGAAGATGGGGCACCTTTGGTCCTAATTTGCAAAGGCGTGGAAAGCTGCCAGCCCATTGGGGCTGCGTTTCCAGAGGGGCCTTTTCCTAATTAGTACCAGGAGGCCACAGGCACGCATACATGGTAAAAGGGTGGGCTGCATCTTGTTTTGGTTTTAGGACAAGGCGATTATTAGGTGGAAGTAACCATCCCTTAACAGGGTGGGCGGGACTAGTAATTATGTCATCTGCATCCGGCCCACCTGACCTAGAACTTGGTAGGGATCAAGATTTCTAGGTCCTCAATGACAGGAGACAAGCACATCTAAATTCTCAGAATGGAAGCTTTGAGGGCCCCTGTCCCTTTATCCCAATGGAGGTGGTGAGTGATCCCTTTGGAAGAAGGACCTGCAGAGTATGACCTCAGCGGGCTGTGGAGGCCTGAACTCTGGTGTCCCCTTCCCACCAAATGCCTGCCCGCCCCCCCCCCTGAAGCTGCCCTCAAGCTAAGGCCTGGTTCCTTTAAAACGCAGATGCCCTGGGGGCCATGGCACCCTCTCCCCAATTAGTTGAAGAGTCACTTACTCAGGCAGCAGTTGCTTATGGGACAGGAAGCCTGTGCCTGGCACTGTGCGAATAACTCAGCCCGTGTGTCTGTAGAAGAGCTGGGCGGTAACGGTGAGATGGGAGGGTGGATAGAGCTGAGGCTGAAGAGACCCCGACTCCCTCCAAATGAACCTCCGGGTGGGCATCCTGGGGCAGGTGCCTGGATCCATGCACCTCTCAGTGTTGGGGGAGCCACATGCTGGCGGAGCTGAGGACTTGTCTCACTTGCTGTTTTTAGCCCGAAACACATTTTGGAGGAACCCGCAGTTCCTGCTGACCGTCTGGAGGCCGCAGGAGGGCAGGATGTTCCTCACACCCTGCAGCGTGCTGGTGTCCCTGCTCCAGAAGCCCAGGCACAGGCACCGCAACCGGAAGCCTCACCTCGCCATAGGCTTCTACCTCTTCAGGGTAGGTGGGAAGCTGGGGCAATCGGCCTCACACGGGGTCTCCGGCTGTTGTCCTTTCTTTCTGCCTCCCATCCTCTTCACTATCTGTGTCTGCCTACCTGGGTGCACATCCTGGCTCTGTCCCTCAGCAATGACTATGTGATCCAGGACAAGTCATGTTCTTGCACTGAGCATCAGTTTCTTCATCTGTAAAATGGGGACAATGATATTTATGCAAAGAGCAGAATAAAAGACCACATGGCAGTGCTTTTTCTCCTTGTGTCCAGCACATAGTTTACAATCGATAGTGGTTTCCTTTTTGTCTCTGAAAAAGACAGGGTTGCCTTCCCTCGGTCTTTTCCAGAATTCTGATGGTGGACTAAAATGTCATTGGAACAGAAGGTCTCATGGGAGGGAAGGGGTCTCCGGGGAGAGTCTTCTTATATATAAGCTTTATTTCGAGTCTTTGCTGGCAAAGAGCCAGATTCACTAACAAACGAGGTCTCCTTTGTCTGTTTTTCAGATGAGCAGGGTGAGTTCCACTTGACCAGCTGGCCCTGGTTTGGAATGAAGCCACCTATGGCCCAGCCACTGTGAGGTTCGGTTTGACTGGAGCAGCTTTTTCCAAGGAGCTCTGAGAATGTCTCACAAGGATAGCAACTGCCTCTGTGTTGGAGTTGGGGGTTTGGGGTGGGGGGTGGTGAGCTTCTGCTGTTCTTTCCTATCCAAGGGCCCCAAGAACTCCTTATACCTCTACAGGGAGGTCTCTGAGCCTGGTGCAGAAGCCATAAATCTTAGAATTTATTAAATCCCTACATAAATACCTAGGGCCAATATCGAAGACTGTCACAGCACAGGAAGGCTGATAAATCACAGCCTTGCCTGAGTTATGAAACCCACAGTAAAACAGATCTATAACGTATGAGACATGAGGAGACCATGAGGCCCACCTTTTTGGGGACAAGGGACAAAGGATTGTAAAATGGGACAGAAATGTGAGCAGAGGACAACAACTCTGCATTTCAGATGCAGTGACAGCCTGGAGGGCTCCCTGAAGGAGGCATGGGCCATCCCGCCCAGCCTCTGCAGGGTGGCAGCGATTCATTTTGGTTCCCAAAGAACACAGGAGTGAAAACTGCAATTTTCTCAGACTGGACTAAACAATGTAAAATGATTTTTGTAAAGAAACCATTTTGCATTGGGTGTCTAGGGTCAGTTTTGTGTGGGTTTTTTGTTTCCTCCTGTGGGAACACTGGGTGATTGATCCCTAAGTTGCCTATTCATCTAAAAAGAAAAAAAAAATGTTTCTATCAAGACTATTTCTAAACAGAATTTGGGTCAACTACAATAAAACTGTAAATAGAGCAAAACTGTGAGCCAGTTAAGAACTTAAAAGGCAAGAAAAACAAAGTAATAAATACATGAAGGATAAGTAAGCAGTTGATTCTACCAGGAAATCGAAACGTAGGACAGCTAGTATGACTAATTATAAAATTTAGTTCTGCGAATCCTAGCAGCCAAGACCAGGATGGCAACAGGGTGATTCTGTGGTTCTCACTGTCTGATCAAAGAAAGTGTATGCCATTAGGAGAGACATTTGTGTCCTTGGCTCTGAGTGCAGTCTGTGAAATAGGACTTTGCTTGGATGGATAGTGTCTTTGTTAACAGCTGTAAAGGATGCCCCATATGGACTTCCTCGTCCTCCGCAGCTCTGGGTGGGAGCAAAGGGAAGAGGGAGCAAGAGAGGAAAAATAGAGAAAAAGGGAGAAATAAAAGAGGAAGGGTGGAGGGGGGGAGTGGGGGGGGAGGGGGAGAAAAGGAGGGAGGGAGGGAGAGAGAGAGAGAATATGAATATAAGATAAAACAAAGCACACATCCAGGCGATGTCAGAACCAGAGCCCTGATACAGGTCTTGTGAGCTCCTGTCCAGTCCTCCTTACCCTTGAGGCAATTTTCACTGAGATGATGTGAAAGTCCAGTTTATTTGTATGTAGCTGTTGTGATGGTGGGAAGATGGTGGGTGATGCATCTGCATCTGTGACCATAATCAACCTTGAGCTCGCATCACATGCACAAATGCAGTCTCAGGAAGTGTACAGAACATGGGCGTTGGGACTCCTACCAGCTGGGTGGCTTTGGCCAGATGACTAAACTTGGAAAGTGCAGGCACAGGGACATTGCTGACTTTATTTTGTGTAGGACGTTGTTTTCACAGTTACGGAAAATCAATTGGTAAGTGTTCATTCCGCCCCACAGAGGGTTCCTGCAAAAGGTGCCCTCTCCCGACATGTTCTGTCTTCATCTCCAAGCTCCTCCCTCTTTCACCCCATCCTCCACTGGGGCAGGTGGGATTTGGCAAAGAAGAGGTCACCTTACTCCTGGCTCCTGGCCACAAGCCTGGGGTAATCTCTTCAACTGGTGCCCTCTGTCTTCCATCTGCAGTTCTATGATGACCTGAAGAAACTGCCCCCTGAGTTCTTCTTGCAAAATAAACCCCTGAGTTTTCCTGAGGCGTTTCTCCCAGAAAAAGAAGTGAGTAAGGAGCTGTGGCTGGAGCCGGGGACGTACCTCATCGTGCCCTGCACATCAGAGGCCTGGCAGGAGTCGGAGTTTGTCCTCAGAGTCTTCTCCAGGAAGCACGTCTTCTAGTAAGAGCACAGGCCTCTCCTGGAGGTCGGGCCTGGTCGGGCCTGGGGCGATCAGGAGCGTGAGGTGGGGAGGCAGCAGATGGGGTCTCTGTGGCCAATGCAGAAGAGAGATCGGGAGATCAGGAGAGCAGGGCAGCTCTCCACATGGAGGACATCCTTCCCTTCTTCCTTCCACTCTCTTCCTACTAACACAGGAACACTGTTAGACATTACAGAGAAAAAGACAGAACAGGCACACGCATGGCCCCTGTCCTCCAGAAGCTCAAGGTCTGGAAAGGACACAGTCACAGTTGTTTTTGTTATACTGTGTCCAGTGGAAGCATTTATCTGTACAGGTGTTAGAAGAACATGAAGAAGGAGCATCAGCTAACCTTCCATGACCCTGGGGAAAGCAGGGGTGGCTTTCAGGAGGTGGTGATTCCTAAGGGATGACAGGGATGGTTGCGATGAGGGCAGACCCAGACACCCGCGGGTGTGTGCAGGTAAACCAATATGTACACATCCCAGCCAAACTTAGTATTTGGCCTATGATTATTTGGACATGACAACCCTTCGATGCTTAGAATCCAGTTTTTTTCTTTCATGTTTTGACCATTGATAGTTTGACTTGATCTCAAGCATCTAAAATATGAGTAGGAATCGTTAGATGAGGGTAGGGGGAAGTAAAAGGTGTGCTGGGCAGAGGGCTCGGCGTGAGCAAAGGTATGAGATGAGAATCAGCACCGGGCACATGGGGAGATGCAAGTAGTGTGTCTGGACTTACACTTCATGGAGAGGTGGGAAGTGAGGTGTGAGAGCTGGACAGGCCCACATGATGCATCAGCTAAAGAACTGGGAAGAGTTCCTGGGGAGAGGGAGAAGATTGGCCAAAAGTTTCCCAAGATGATCCCCAAGAAGGAATTCTTTCTTTTGTTTTCCCTCAGTGAAATTGGCAGCAAGTCCAGAGCCGTCTTCTCTAAGGTAAGTAGTCGGTGGAGTTCTGCATGGCTGGGACTGTTTACGAAGCCAGGGTGCTGGGTTTCTCCCCTCATGTTCAGATCTTGCAGACCCTACTCTGTGGCACATAGGATACATTATCTATTGTACCCTGAGAGTACCCAGGTTCTGCTGTTTTTGCACCAAGATAACTGCCCTTCTGGTCAGGTCCTGTCTTCAAGGGCCCTGAGCCCCAGGGGCATGAGTTATACTTTTACCTTCTTCTGCTTCTCTCTACCTTGTGTTTCTTTTGCCCGTTTCACTGTTTGCTACTTCCCCAAAGGCAGCAAGAATTGGAGAAATGAGGGCTGTGTGAATGCTGTGGTAGAAAATTTAAGACAGTGCTCAAGGTCAAACTTCTGGATCTCAGAAGCCTGGGAGCTGTGAGACATGAGTTGTGTGTACGAGAGCCTGTGTATCCAGATGAATAATTATGTCTCTCTATGTGTCTGTTCCTGTAGGAAATCGTAGACCAAACTGAAGGGCAGAATGAAGTCTTCACCAAACTCTTTAAAAAGGCAAGTTGAAGATGTGTGGTAGCCAGAGGTGGGCAGAGCAGGCAAAGTGGAGCAGATAACTGCATGGTTATGTGTTTGACCTACCTGACCTTGTGTATGAACTGTGATTTAAGGTGACCTGTTCTCCAAGCTGCCACTTTCTATTCAAGTCCTCAGTCTTTAGACAAATGCATGGAGCTGCTGTCTCCAGAAGGCTCCTGTAGAATGCCTGTCCATTCATGGAAGCTACACTAATTAGTTGTAGGGGAAATGGAATATAGCAGAGTCAGAACTTAGTAGTGGGAGTGGGGAGGCGTGGCAATGACCAACCTTGGGGCCTTGGGGAGGGACATTAAGGGAAGCCCAGAGAGAAAGACCTCTTGGGTGGTTTTTTGGAGAGAGGGTGAGTCTGGTAAGAGGACCTTGCAAAGGTGGAGGGCCCAGGGTTAAACACCTGGTCTCCTTGAGTTTTTTTCCCATGGTTGATCCCAATCTGGAGGAAGTGGGGAGTGTGGAGGCTCTAAAGGCCTGTCTGTCCTTAACCTGCAGGACACTAAATCTATTTGGAAATGGGGCGAGAAATACATTGGAAATCTGGGGTCTGGCATCCCCCACCATTTCATTAAAAATGGAAGAGCATGTTAGTAACACTGGATTTAATTAACATATTTCCTGCCCTCCCATCTTCTCTCACATTCACCCCTGGTGCTTTGACTAATGTAGCCAGAGGCGGCATGTCAAAATTTAATATGTTGTTTATAAAAGTTTTTCTCTACACCAGCGGTTTCCAAATATTTTTCTGCTGCTGCCCTTTTATGTAATGAAATCTCATAGAGAATACCAATAAATCTGAAATGGATTAAAGTTGTATATTATTGCCTAGGCCAGTGTGGCTCTATGTTTGAGCCTTGTCCCATACACCAAGAGGTTGCTGGTTCTGTTCCCTGGTTGTGAAACTTGATCCCCAGTAGGGGGCGTGCAGAAGGCAGCCTGTTTTTAAATATATATATTTTATTGATTTTTTTACAGAGAGGAAGAGAGAGTGATAGAGAGTTAGAAACATCAATGAGAGAGAATCATCGATCAGCTGCCTCTTGCACACCCCCTACTGGGGATGTGCCCACAACCAAGGTACATGCCCTTGACCGAAATCGAACCTGGTATCCTTTAGTCCACAGGCCGACGCTCTATCCACTGAGCCAAACCGGTTTCATCCAGAAGGCAGTTTATTGATGTTTCTCTCTCTCCCTCTCCCTTCCTCTCTCTCTAAAATCAATAAGAACATACTTTAAAACATTTTTAAAATTGCATATTATGAATATGTATCCATCTGATAAGTTTAAATTTGTGATCTTTGTATTTTGTTAACATAATTTCAAGTTAAATGTTAATGTAAATAATTGCTTCTGATGAATCTAAAATGAAAATCTGGAATCTTGGCTGAGGATATTTTATTAGGAGTGAAATTTAAACCAAATTGTTTGCTCAGCTCATAAAGCATCTCTATAGAACCCAGATGGAAAGTCAGTGTTCTAGGCTATTTCTTAAGAGCTCTGCCCGGCTGGGGAGCCCTAGGTTTGGCACCCAGTTAAAAAACTATTGTAAAAGTTCTTATGAAATTCCAGATTCAATTTCATGACTAGTCACATTCCTTATGGGCAACATTATGGTGTCACTTATTCTGTCCAGAAATGGCATCTGTGCCACACTGAGTGGATGCTGGAGAGGATGCCTCAGCCCCTGTGAGCTGGGCCCCTCTGCATCTAGTGAGCCTCCTATAATGATGGTTTTTCTCCCGCCCCTCCGCTTTCACTCCAGTGTCCAGAAATAAATGCAGCTCAACTGCAGCGGATCCTGAACCAGCTGACCTGGTCAGGTGAGTACTTTGGAGCCATGCCTCCTGCAGGATGCAGGCACCACCATTCTGAACTCTGGGTCTGTGTCCCTTTCCACTGGTGGGATGTGGGAACTTTTGTGTGCGGGTCCCCTGAGCAGCTGGGTCTTACACCAGGATGGGTCCTGTGGTCCAATAGAGCAGTAAGTGAATTTACGCAGCTTGGAAACTAGTTCTATTTTTTATTTGTTTTGCTGAGTATGTGTGAGGAGACAAATGATAGTGAAAATGAAAATTTCTACTATGTTTCTAGTTTGTGAAGAATAGCTGAGTACTTCCTTCTTGGCATATAAATTCAATGTGGAAAATCTATGCCCACTTCCTCAACAGGGCAAATAAATATTAAATATTGACTAGTCCACTAGGGGGCGCTTTGATCAATTCATATTTAAGTGGATCAACCTGTAAAAATCTGGAAAAAGAAAGCACATCACCCAGGAGGGCTACAAACAGGTGGTGAGGAGACCATTAGGTGAAGCCTTGGATACATCATTAGGAAAGCTTGAAATTCATATTAAAGCAGTTTATAAGTATATTTTGAGTGAGACTAACATGATTTCTACAGGAAGGAAAATAAACTTCAAAATGAAAAAAAGTAAGCAAAAAATTAAAGGCTATTTTCTACCTCACATCTGTGATTGCTTTTTGTTTATATGAAAACAAGACTTCAAACCCAAACAAGTTAGAGGCCAGGGTATTGTATAACTCAGGGCTTGAAATAACTTCCAGATGGCTTCTCAAAGTGTACGTAGGGTACAAGAGCCAGAAGAAGAGACTCTAGAAATGATAAGATACAAGAGTTTTCCCTCTGTTCCACTGGGAGAAAAAAATCCAGGGAAATAACCTAGAAGAGTGCACTTTAAAAATGGTTCAAATCCCGCCTTAGCCAGTTTGTATCAGTGCATAGAGTGTTGGCCCAGGTTCAATTCTGGTCAAGGGCACATGCCTGGGTTGCAGCTTGATCCCCAATTGGGAGTGTGCAGGAGGCAGCTGATCAATGATTCTCTTTCATCATTGATGTTTCTGTCTTTCTCTTCCTCTCCCTTCTTCTCTGAAATAAATTTTTAAAAATGGTTCAAATACCTTGATCATAAGTATGCAAATTGATTTTCCAAGAAATGTACAGACAGATTGCTTCCATTCATTCCTCTGAGAAGGTTCTGGATTGATAGGTGAGGGAACTATTGTGAACTTTGGTGAAGGATTTGGAAATGCCTCCTACAACAAAGGATGATGTGTGGCTTCTAAAGTAGCAATATGAGATGTATTCACAAGTTTTAGCACCAGGCCCAAAAGTTAAGTATAAAACCAGAGGGATCATTTTCTGTTACAGCTGAGTATCTAGATGTTTAGAATCTTTGGATTCTGCCCTTATCCTCCCCCTCAACCCCCTCCTCCAAACCACGCCTGCTTTCACTTCCTCAGCTTTTATTAGTGGTTGGGAAGCAGATGTGGAAGGCAGGTGGACCAGATATGCAGCTGGCACAGTGCTGGGAGGAATCATTATCTTAGACAGCAGAATTGAAATTCAGAACATTCCCTACAAGCTGTGACCTAACTTAAAAGATGAAATGAAGTCAGGATGATCATTCAAAACTACCGTTTTGTTACTTTTTAAAAAAAATATTTGCACACATTCCTCACAGAAAAGACCTCATTTTGTGGCAATTGATGGGTACGATCTCTGGTTAATTTAGGTGACCTCGAGCTTAACATGAGCTGATAGTTTTAAATCGTTGCCATTAAGTGCACTAATTCAGATTTAGGCTGTATCTAATGGAAGCATGTAGATTTGTGTGTTTGAAACTGTGTTCCCTGAAACATTAGAAACCAAGAGGTTTCAGTAAGTGTTCCCTGAAAAAGAAGGGATTAGGCTCTGTGGTCAATTGCGCTTGGGAAATACTGTGTCAATCAAAATTTCAGTGTTGGCCCCTCAGTACGTATCATGTATTAAGGTGTCAGGTGAATGGAGAAAAGCACCTATAGATACAAATTATGTCAAAGTCGAACTCAAAGGACTTTGTGTGCAGAAAATCTTCCTTGGAAACATAATTTGGAAAATGCAGGCTGAAAAATTTGCAAGTGATAGACCCATTTTCATATATACTCTGCTTAACCAAGTTGCATCTGAAGGGTGAGATCCAGGCTTGGTACCATATTTTAGAGAGATGCTGGCCTTTTCCGAGGAAAGGCCTCCATTCACTAGGTCTAGAAGAAGTTGATGAGATTTTAGAAACCATATTGTCTGGGGAACCATTGGAGAAATGTGGAGAGGAGACAAATACCCATTAATGCTTTTCTGGAGGCAGAATGAGGACTAGTGAGTGGAATGTATAGGAGCTTCCTTTGTACAATAATTAACTTAGGAAGTGTCTCCTGAACGGAGCTAGCCATCCATGTGAGCACCCATAATTGACTAACCATTGTCAAGTCATCGGAGGAAAGCATCCCTAACTTAGGTGGGAGCTTGAACGAGATGATCTCTCAGATCTCTCTCCATAGCTCTCCAATGCTGGCCCTTGCTGGGTGCATGGGGTGAGTTCTTCTGCTCCACGGTGTAAGCAACGCCAGGCTCCGAGTAGGGTTCTCCACAGAGATTTACATGCAACTTGGGTGCAAGGATCACCACCAAGCGTCCCCTCTCTCCATGGCTCTTTGTCTCTTCCCTTCCCACATCAATGATAGTTACCGGAACCCGTGGTTGGCCGAGGCAGCACTGTCTGGTCCCATTAGAAAAGGGCCATGCCATGCCATCCTGGCCAGCCCCCATGTGCTCTTTCTGTTCCTCTCCAGGTCTGGGGAGCACACAGCCCTTCTTCAGCCTCGATGCCTGCCAAGGCATCCTGGCCCTAATGGACGTATCCTTTCTGGTCTGTGGGAGGATGCACACTGCTGGTTGAGAGCTCCACCCTGAGCCAGGCTGCCTGGGTGTGAATCCCAACCCCAGTGTGTACCAGCTGGGTCATCTTGGGCAAGTCACTCAGCCTCAGAGTGCCTGCAGGTCCACATCTACAGCATGAGATGGATTCAAGCCTGGTCAGGAGGGGTCATTGTGAGAATGCAAATGGGACAAACTATGTAAAAAGTGCTTGGGGCAGGTCTATCTTCAAAAAAGTGATCAATATAAACTATTGATAACAATAGTCTGAGAGTGCCAATGAGGCAGCTGCAGGGTGGTGGTTAGTTTCCAGATTTATAGGGCACTTAACAAGAGTTGAGGATCCTAAGTTTTCTGTTTGGTGACCAGGCAGTGGCTGCCCCCACTGACAGGTCAGAAGCTGAGAGCTCAGAAAGTCCAACAACTTGCTGGAGCCCGACTCTCCTGGTTCTCAGACCTTCGGTTTTCCTAGCAAACCTCTGCCTGTCTAAGGGGACACTTTAATCCAAGTTTGGTTGTCCGTACTACAGATAGGCAAATAGGATGGATGTGTATGTGAGATGGGGGTAGGGAATATTGCAAATACAAAACACAGTCTTTGCAGAAACTTTGCAGAGGGTGTGGACAGCGTGGGATGAAGGTCAGGTGTCCCAGCATTGGAGCAGATCCCAGCCTTGTCTCCCGCTGCATGAACTTGGATGCAATCAGACTCTCTGGTCATCTGTCATGGGGCCAGTGGACACTTGTCTCACCTGCCAGTTGAAAAAGGAGTCCCACCAACAAAGGAGCCTGTCTCCCTGATGCAAGGGTATCAGGACACAATGACAAGACCAACCACTAAGCTGTTAACTTTCCATAAAATGACTAAATATAGGAAGCATACTGAGCCACCGGTAACTTGGTTTTAGCAATAATGAAAAAAATGTCATGATGTGCTGTTAAATTTTAAATCACCTCAAATTGGCCATGTCAAAACATCCGGCTTCACTAAATACATGGTAGCTGTTGTCATTGCCACCATTGCCACTACCAATTGCACTTCTCCCTGTGCTGCTATGTTTCAGCTCTTTCTGTCCTTTCTAGCAAGGGCCAGGAGCCCTAGGCTAGACTCTCTGGCAAGGGGAGGCCACTGGAGATAGCTGATCTTGAACAGGGCTGTCCAAACATTGCACACTGCTGTGAGGAGGGCCAATCCCTGCTTCCAGAGGCATAGGTGAAACTCCCTTTGCAGCTTTGACCTTAACCCTGCTGCCAGCTTAATGCATCAGGCACCGTGAGCATCCAAGAATTCAGGGACCTGTGGAAGCAGCTGATGCTCTACCAGGTAAGAACACGTCTTGGCCACACCTCCTTGCAGGATGCCACAGAAAAGGCAATCCTGCAACATCTGTAAGGTACTTACTTCTCTCCCTTTCAGCCCTTTACACCCAACTACTGACCCGATCCTCTCTACTCTGTCTCCAGGGAGCCCTCCTTCTCCCTGGCAAACTCAGAGAGCCCGTTGCACTAGTCCCTGACTCTCTAAAGCCCACATGAGATCATCACTTCCCATGGCCTCAGAGGAAGTCCACACTCCTTAGCGTGGCATTAAAGTCCTTCATAAACTTTAATGGCTCCTTCCTATTTTTGCAATCATTGCTCAAAACTCTCCCCATTGTCTTCTGAATCATAAAGTTGGAAGCCCTTCGAAGTTTGGATATTGGGCTGAGATTAAACACCTTTAAACACCACTGTCTATCTGCCGTGACCAAAAGACCGTCCCTTTCTCAGAGGCTTAAGAAGAGATGGGAGAGGTGGTGGGATCCTGGATGGACCCTCCACCGTGTTCTCATCCTGGCAGCAGGCCCTGCCGATGGAGCCTACACTCCCACCTGTGTCTGCAGCGTAGATGCTGTTGGAAGAGGGGCTCTCAAGTGGTACTTGGAAATGCCTGGCTCCCTTAACATTTGGTTCTTTGTAGGCGATTTTCTACAAGCAAGACAGTAACCAATCAGGATGCCTGAACTGGTCCCAGCTGCGGGCTGCCATAAAGGATGCAGGTAGGCCTGAGGGCACCTGGTGCTGGAGGGCATATACAGGAGGGGGTGGGGAGAGTCCATAGCATTCTGGAGTCATTCTAATGCACAGTTACTCCCTGAGTCCAGAGATCCAAACACGTGGGCCTACAAACAGCAGAAACATTTGTTACTATCACTATAATCACTGCTAACAATTATTGAGGGGTGGCCCATCCACACTCTCACTTCATCTTCAATAATGCCCTGTTCTCACCCCCACTACAGAGGAAAAACAGTGAAGCTCAGGGAAGTTAGGTGACTGCCTAGGGTTTAAATACGGGACCACCAGGTGCCAAAGCAGAGGGTCTTGACCCTGACAGTTCAGGATGTGGCACTGCATTCATTCATTCATTCATCAAATATGTACTGCCCCCCGCCCCGCCTTGAAGGCCAGTGACTTTCTGGATGAAAAGAGCCTCATGCTGGTTGCCCAAGGGGAGCAGGAATGGGGAGTGGAGACAAAATGAATGAACTGAATAATTAAACAATTCACAATGAAGTCCATAAAGGAAGACCCCCATGCTTTCAGGATTGAGGGCCCAGGAGAGAAGGGATGATTTAAATAAAGGGTCTCAAAATGGGAGGGGAGCTGGATGTGAGGTTCCTGGCACCGAGGGCAGGAGTCCGTGTTCACTGCAGGAATCGTGCTCAGCGATGACATCTGCCTGCTGATGCTTATCCGCTATGGCGGCCCCAAGCGCCAGATGGACTTTGTCAGCTTTGTCCTCCTGATGCTGCGAGCAGAGAAGATGGAGAGTGAGCTGCTGAGAAGCTGGGAAGGCGGGGCTTCCTCTGCCTGGATTGCCGGCGGGGGGGGGGGGGGGCTGGGGGGGGGAGGGTGGTGGTGGTGTGTGTGTGCAGGCCAGGGAGCCGGCGGGATGCTGGCTACATGCCTGCCAGTCCAGGCTGCATCTACCCACATTCACTTGCACCCTGCCTTCTCCAGAGGCGGAGGTTTGAGGCAGCTCACTTATAATACATGTGGCCACATATGATTCCCCAATTGAGTTCCTCCCAGATGAGGGGACCTATGGGGGGAACAAGTTTATAATATTTTCAAAACATATTAGTTGTGTTTCTTTCCTCTGCATTTTCACAGGTATCTTCCAAAACTTAACCCAAGATGGCAAAGGGATATACCTCCAGAAGCCAGAGGTAAGACTTTCTCCATGGGGTTGAATCACATCATCCAAGGTAGAGAGGCCACTGCAGGGCCAGGCTCCTGTGAAGGAAAAGGGCTTGGGGGCGCCCTTTATTCTACTGAGTTCAGGATGTGGCACTGCATTCATTCATTCATTCATCAAATATGTACTGAGCACCCAGCCTGTGCTTCACACATATGAGGGAAACAAGAGACTGACTCAGGGTACCCCATGACTTTGATCATGATCATGCCATGTGACAAATCCACACAACTTCAGTGGTGATGACAGCACACACTTAGCTCCCCAGTCCCATGCTGGGAGTCAGTGGAATTTGGCTATCTGGTTAGTGATTGTGGGTGAGCGGGGGCTTTTCTGGCACCTTCACTGAGGAAGGCTTGCCTTTCTCAGGACAATGACACTATCAAAGGGGAGTAAGTTGAAATAGGCGAGATCTCCACACCAGGGGACAACGTGCCTTGCAGTTCATTCTATTGTCTAAAGCAAGTCACGTGGCCAAGCCGCTTCCAAAAGATGGGGAACTGGCCTTCTCCTCTGTCATGGAAGGAACTTCAAAGTCACTTGCAGAGGGTATGAACTCAGAGGGCGGAGACCTGGGCCAGCAATGAGCTTGAGCACGGACAGTCACAGGAGAGCTGGTCTACGTAACATGTTCCACAAAGGCTTTTCGGGCAGAGGTGGCATTGCAGTTGAAACCTCAAAGATAAGAAAGAGCCAGGACAGCCAGAGTGGAGAGCAGGAAAGGCCCAGGCCAGAAAGAAGGGCAAGTACAATCCTGGCTAGAATGTAGAGCATGAAGAATCTGTGAGTCTGAAACGATCAGGACATACAAGCCGGAAATAAACCTCATTCCAGGAGTTGGTTTGGAAGAGATTCTAACTTAGTCTCTGAGCCATTATCTCCAATCTCATGCAGTGCTTTGCACATAGTAGAGGTACTTGACAAATGTTCGTTGAGTGAATGAGGTGATATGCTGAGGAGAAGACACATATGTGCCTGACACCGATTGTCTTCTTTGATCATTCGAACTGCGTGGGTTTATGGAGTACCTGCTATGTGCTAGGTGGTGTTTGCTGCAAAGACATTGCAGTCTGGAGTCTGCTCTTTCTTTCTAAAACACATCCCCTGTTTGAGCTGATGAGGAAGGGCCTACGAAAAGCTTTGGCCTCACATGTCCATTTTGTGGAATATTTTTTCAGGATATAGGGACCCACAGCATGTGTTTCCCTTCAATTGCTCCCATATTCAAGTGTGAAGGTGGGATTCAGCTGAGAAGCAATGGTTAGACTCCTATGAGCCCGTCCCCACCTAAGATCAGTTCCTGATCCCAAGCAGTGCTTCCACAGTGCAGGCTCAGAGCTGGGAGAATGAGACAGCATGAGTGGGCCATTGAAACAACCCACAGCCTGAGCAGGCTAGCAATGCAAGGTGCTACAATGGAAGGAAGACTGGGCTGAGACCTGGTTGAACTCACAGCACCCTTGTAACTAGCAACGCTTATTAAATCTCTGGGCCTCTGCTTCCCTGTGTGAGTAATGAGTGGACTAGGCTAGGTGCTCCCTAAGAACCTCTCCGGCTCTGACCATTTCTGGTTTCATGAGGAGGAGATCCTCAGGGCCATCCAAGGAGACCTCCAGGGAGTGGCAGCCAACTGGTTGGAATTTCACTCCGGGGTTTTCTTTGACACCATCAGTACCTCACTTCCCCATCATCATCTTCATCATCACCAGCAGCAGCATTATCATCCGGATGTAATTGGCCCGTGGAGTGGTTTCTCCAGAAGTCCCCTCTATGTGAATTAGAGGCACCATCCATCACACCCACATAAAGCTGTCAGACAAATGGGCCTATAAATGTAAACATGTAGAATGTGCTCTAATGGATTTCTGCTACCCGGTCAGTCCACACACCTGCACACACAGCTGTCATGAGCATGCCAAATTGAGTTCATGGGGGATGGGGAGGGGGGAGGAGGCATTGAGAACTGAATACAGAATCAGCCTGTATCTCTGCTATCATCATTCACAGGCACCACGAGAAGTCAAGGTTGATTATGTTTCAGGTTGATTTATACTTATTACCAGATGGTGTTGGTCCCTCTGGCTAAACCATTCATTAATGTCCTGTCTCCATGGCTTCTTATGAGTGAGGGGGAGGAAGCCCAAGTTCTATGTCAGGCTGAGAAATGAAGCACCTTCAACGGAAGGTCAGAGGCCGGGCTGCACTGACAGTTATTTGCTTCCCCATCACGTCCAGTGGCAGATGATGACTCTGTACTGCTGAGAAGGCCGAGCGTCACGTGCCCTCACTGAGGACTCTCCTTATGGCCCATGGGAGGCAACACCGATGATCTGCGCACTTTCTGTTCTTCCGGACCATGTCTCCACTGGGAAGACTTCTCTCCTGTAGATCTCCCCTTCGATGGCCAGTGTGAAGAAAGGGGAGGGAGGTAGCAAAGACTGCCCTTGGACTTGTCAAGACCGGCTCTTGTTCCCTATGGCTACAACCTTGTCCCACGCAGAGATGCTACCTGAGGTGGCCTAAGCAATGTGACTCCAGAGTTGGTGTCTTCACCTCTATACAACACTGCCCCCGTGGCTGTCCAACTTAAATGACCATAGAAGTGTCATCACATTTGGGGTATAAGAGTCTACGTTTCAAGATCTGAAGAGGAAATGCTGTGTCCTTGGACAAACTGTACCCCCATTTACAAACTGGTGGAGCCACGGGCTCCGTTTTAACTGTTTGGGTATGGGGCGAGGATATGTTGAGATTTAAAGAACAGATAAAATTGGCAGGGTCCAGTGGAATGGGCTGACTCTGGAGTCTCAGGTCACTGGGTGGTCTTCTGACAATATATCCTGATGACTGGATTTGGGGGTAGAGGGGAAAGACCAGGGATTTAAAACACCCGAATTCTCACAGATCTTCCTGTATGTGGCAGGTGCCAGTCTGTTTACTTGACCTCTGGACTGTCAGATCCATTTCAAATCAAGCCCAGAAATCCTTCGTGTACCTACCTCAAAGAACACAAATCCATGCCGCATCATAGGGTCAATCAGTGGCTGGCTGGTATACCTGATTTTTGAAACCACAGTGACACCTCACTTTCATAGCATCCCTACCCATCCAGAACCCCAGTGGAAAACCAGATCAAAGGCCATTTCCCAAAGCCCATGCATTTTACTCATAGGTTAGCACCTCCCAGCCATTCATTAAATTTTCTTAATTTACAAACTATCCTAACAAACATGGCTAGTTGGTTTCCAAGTTCTTAGCAGACTAGAGGAAAAGGCTGAAGAATGAGATAAAACCTGTCCATTGACAGAACTAAAGCCAATTTCACAGCCTGATAGATGGCCGCTGTAGGAGGAAGGAGCACTGTCCACACCTGGCTAAAGAGATAGAAAAGTATTTAATTTAGAGAAATCTTTATTTCTTCCAAATGACAAAATGCAAAATGGTTTGCCATCAAGTGTCAGATACATGAGATATTACTGATTTTATAAATGATAATCATGTATTTATAATCTTTAAAAGATTTTAAAGTCAATTTTTGTATTGGTATCTCTGTTTTTAGATTCTGCAATTGCAAATGATTGTTTTCATTAAACAGTTACTACTTTGATCCATGAAGGCAATATTGAATTTTTGGGGACCTGGGGGTGTTGGGGAGGTGGGACCATTAGCCCCATTCATGATCCTTGGACTATAGTGTGATGGGATCTGTATCCAAATGAAGTCTGACTTCTTGGCGGTCAGAACTGCCTTCCTATGCCACTCGTGTGGCACCCCCAGTCTATGTATCACTATGGTGACTCAGGAACCTCCACCCACAACTCCCTCCAACACTCTCTACACCGAGCCCTAGTGAGCAGGGGCAAAGCCATCACTCCACCCCATATACCTGACCCATCTTTTGTCACTCCAGGTCAGGGGGGGGGGGGGGGCAAAGTAAATATCTGGGACAGCATAGAAGGGTCAGGGTCAGGATCAGGGTCAGGATGAAGTTATGTTTAAGGTCTGAATGTTGGACATCAGCAATTCCTGGAAGTGGAAAGCCAAGGTTATCATGACCAGGACAAGTGGGAAGTGTACACACCAGAATCCCAGTGAAGAAGGAGCCAGGAATCAGCCCTCAGGCACTGACACAGGCGAAGTAAGGGAGTCCAGGAGGCTGGGTTGACCACAGTCCAGCCCAACAGGCAAACCACACGAGCTCTGGCCTAGGCTTTCAAAAGCTTAGGGGGGGGGGGGGAAATAATCTTTTGAGGGGCTAAAATACCTGTCCTTCATTCGGTTTTAATGTTTTTCTTCTTTCCTGTTTCATATAAAAAGTCAGTCACCAAAAGAGAGCCTTCCAGATTCTAGGTGGGGCCCGGGGCAGGGCAGTCAGCCGCGGACTGCAAATGGCACCGCTTTCCTGCCGCTGTCACACTGGGTTAAAGAAATGATTTTGGCCTCCGGGATTTTCAATCCGATGTTTCCCCAACGAAACAGATGTGTTTATGTTTATAATAGGAAAAAGGAGGAAGTGAGTTTGGTGAGTTATGGGCAGGTAACCATCGGCCAGCTCAGCCTGGCTTGGCACAACCGTGTGTCCAGCTCCGGGAGCTCTGGGAAGATGGCCCTCAGGGCCTCTGGCTCAATCCTGAGTGACCACCTCTTTTCCAGGGTCCTGAGGACTTCCTCTTACAAAATCCTACAGAAATGAAAGCGAGAAGAGGTTGGGAAGGAACATCCTAGCTGTGTGACATTGGACCTCAGTTTACCCATTTGTAAAATGGAGCCCACATCACTGGGTTACTGTGAAGATTAAATAGCACCAACACGTTGTAGGCACTCAACTGGGCAGCATAGTATTTTTTTTAAACGACTCTTCTTATTTGTTTTTGTTTCAAAGAACACGGTCACTCCTAGGAACTGCATTTCTGGGGGACACACGGTTCTTACTCCGCTTTGATTTTCCTCTTCTTCCTCCAGGTCATCTCATTGAACGAATCAAACCATTCTTTGAAGTGTGACCTCAGGAGGGCTGTCCTAGTCTCCAGTGTCAGGGGCCAAGCCACAGGGACCTCTGAGAAACTGACCATCTTGTTATGAAAGCTCCTCTTCAGTCAAGCAGACAAGGGGCCTTGCCTTCTGCTCACTGGAACCTCAGAAGCAGCAGAAGGTTTACTTATCAGAGCCCCACGGTGCTCATGAGGGTGAATAGTGAGGATAGTACTGTTTTCAAGCCTCGTTTTGAAGGCACCTCCTTGAGGGATACATCTGCACCTCACAGGAGGAGCATCAGATGACAACATAGGATTTGATTCTGGCATTTGGTCTTGTGCTCAATGAATGCACCCTGATTTCTCTGCTAGGTGGGGGAGGGCACATTCCTTTCAGCATTTGTGACATGTGCTGAGGCTGTGCCACCACTAGGTGGCGCTCTGACCCCACAGAAGGACTCCTTCCAGGGGGCTGGACTGATGATGACAGCTTCAGCACCCAGCCTGGTGAACCTAGATTCCTGTCCTGCCAGCCCCACTCAGCCCAAAGGCCAGCTTCAGCCTCTCACAGACTCACTTTCCTTGCCTCTTATTGTTTGCTTAGTTTTAAATTGAGGCGCTGTTCTTCTATTATGCGGTGTATTTGTTTCTGAAAAAAGCGAACTGTTTTCAAGCCCCGTTTTGAATGCACCTCCTTGAGGGATACATCTGCACCCAGACGACTCACTCTCCTACTCTAGCGCCTAGCCTAGCGCCTCGCTCACGGATGGGATTTATTGAATGAATGAACGGTGAATCCTGTCATTTGAAAAGTCAGTATCTGTTTGAGTTGCTAAGTGAAACTATTACAGAAACATGGGACTTCCTGTTACAAATTGTCTGACGTTGCAGAAGCCACAGTTTCCCCATGAAACCACCACTGAAAAGCTTACCAGACTCTTTCTCTCAATGGGCTTCATATCCAGACATTCCAGGGACCTGGGCATCATTTTCTCCTACACGGTCAGGATTCTTCCTCCCAGAAGGACTAACCAGTTGGATTAAGATGTTGCTTTCCGGTTGTGACAGTGAAAGTTCTGTGAGCAGTGGGAGGTGGCTCGTTTTGGGCCAGACCCAGACTGAGGTGGGGGCTGGTTCTTAAGTCTTCATGCCCCTCCTGAGCCTTGGTGTGCACAGCTCTTCCTGCTGGTACAAGGACCACGAGGCACAGCTCCTCCTGCTCATACAAGACCATGAAATACATCTCCTCCTGCCCGTACAAGACCACAAGGCACAGCTCCGCCTGCTGGTACAAGACAAGGCACAGCCCCTCCTGCTTGCATAAGACCATGAGACACAGCTTCTCCTTTTTGTACAAAACAACGAGGCCGGCCTGCAGCCCCACGAGGCAGAAAGTGGTGGAAGGAGCAGGCCTGGCCTTGCCAGGGAGCCTGGGTGTTTTCCCTTCTCCCGAAAAGCTGTTTATGTGCTCCCAGATCAGTTCCCTCACTTCTCAACTGCTGGAACGGAACATTGTCACTGGTAATAATATGTAAAGGGAGCTGGCCAACCTTGATGGCTCTGAATGGTCAGAGCTTTAACTTATTGTCTAGTTGAGATAGTGGTAGTTGAGGCAACTTGAATTTGTTGGTTATATGTAAATTCTTCTTGATTTTCTGTGTTGGAATTTCCCGACTAAGAGATCTTTGTCTCAGAATCTCAATAAAAGGAATGGTAAAAGGCCAGAGCAAGGGGTAGTCCTCCCCTAGAGAGGTGAACTCCCTTCTGGCCCCCATTTTCCCAAATTAACTCTTTTCCAGTCTCTCTTCATTTTAGTGTGCAGCCTTCTCAAGAAACCAGACTCTGAGTGGGCCCTGAACCACGCGGGTCGTGTTAAGGGATCCCACACTCAACTCAACTGTTTAAGAAGGCTATGTGCACAGTGGAGGACATTTGACTGTAGAACTTATAAATCTGCCTCTGGCTGGAGATCAATTTGCCAGGAATACAGTTTGGCCTTAAAAGAAGATGCCTGCTTGAGTCCATTTATGAGTGTAAGTCACCATGGACGAGTCTCCAATGTGCGTATCTATGGTCCCGAGGACACTAGGCGGATCACGTGTGATCACATGCAAGCCGCTCGGTGCAGAGCCAGCTCCGCTGTGGCTTGCTGCTCCCTGGGACGGCCTTGCTGACCCACAGGAGGCCCAGGCTGCACGGCCCAGACCTCTATCGGTGGAGAAGCAGGTGGAGGCCACAGGGCTCTGATGCCTGAAACCCACATTTCAATTCTGTTTGAAAAACATCTATTTTAGGGCTTTGGTACAAAGGAGTCATTTCCCAGACTCATTTTCATTCTGGCTGAATACAATGATCAAAATGATCATTGTCTTTGTTTTGACTTCCCGTTGGCCTCACATCAAGTCTTCCCCCAGAGGGAGCTTTACCACACTTGGCATTCTGCTACAGCAGTGATAGGAGAGGCAGCCCGCCCAGGCCTCACAGCCGCGGGCCGGGGTTCCCTGGGTGCAGTTCTGGGTGATCCAGAACATTCTTTTCCTGGCCTCTGGCTGTCTTGAGAAGGGAGAAGTCAGAGGTTGTTAGAGTGCCTTAGCCTTGGTGGTGAGGAGTGGAGTGGTGAGTGGGGAGTATTCAGCTGAAAGGACCTGGTGTTCTCAGGGTGCACATGGGTCTCCCCTGAAATCACTGCTGCCTCTGCAGGTGAGTGAGCTTCTGGAGGGAGCGAGCTGCAGGGGGGCCTTCTGGGGACTCCATTAAATGGTGAACATGTGGTTAGGTTTGAAGGTTTTGCCTGGAAATGGTCCTGTGAGATTGTTGTTCAGACCAGCTCATTGCAGCCCATCCTTTCTCTGTAGAACGTGTGTGTGCATGTGTCTGAGCATGTGCCTCTGTGTGTGTGCATGTGTGTTCAACACCCAGCCTTCCAGCATGCAGGTTCCTTCAGGTCAGGCTGTGTCAGGCAGTGGGGCGATGTGCTGTGAGAGCAGGGGGTTGGAATGGGTGAACCTGGTCAGGGGTGGGCTGGTGACATGGAAAACACTTGACCAGAAGCCGGATGCCTTGAGCTTCCGGCCCCGCTGCCATCCACTGGGGGTGTGATTGTGTGGCCATGGGAAAATCCGTGAACCTCTCCCCATGTCGGTGTGTCATCTTCTGAGTTGGGATGCTGACTCCTGCCTCCCGGGATGCTGGCCACAATTAGATAAGATTATGAATGTGAAGGAGCTTTGCAAATTGTAAAGTGGGTTTCGCTACTGTTCTAGCAAGAGCTGACCTCATGTGCGTTTGCTGGGTTATTTGAGAATATATTGTTCTGCTCAGAAACAAGAGAAACAAATGAATAAGGAGGGTAGATAAAACAAACTGAAGCAAATGGTAAAAAGATGTGAAACAGACAGAGTGAATCACGTGTGTGAACACAGAATGGGAAAGGAGCTGAGTAGGCACTGAATATTCACGATTCACACTAAATATGCATGAGCACGTGAAGCACCAAATAGGATACATCCAACACACGTGAGACCCACGAGGCTCTCAGCCTTCAATTAGCTGCCCACTGTTGATGCCTGTATGGTCCCACTCTAACCCAGGAGATGCAGATAAACAGCCCTGGCTTTGGCTCACTAATCTCGGAGCTACAGCTGTGCCAGCCGTCCCTGCGGCAGGTCTCGCTGACAGACCACCTGGGAGCCTGGGCCCCAGCACCTCTGTCTCCTGGGCTCCTTGCGGAAGCCTTTGCTCAGGTGCTTGTAACCACACCATCAGTGATGTGGTGCCTCCCCCTCCCGCCCTCTCTCCTCCACCCCGCAACACAATATTCTAAGTGTGTTTGCTACTCCGTCTCCCTCATCAACTATGTGAGCTGAGCCTGGTGCGTCTGTCTACCAGATTGGAGATTGGAGTAACTTGCTGATAGTGTCCCCTGGAGGCGACCAGCAAGGTAATCTCCCCGGTGACACCTGGGTCCAGGACAGGGGAGCCAGGTGGGGGGAATGGGGGCAATCGACGGAGCTCGGGCAGGGTGACTGTGTGCTTCAAACCATTGAGCTTGGCTACTGAGATGTGGGTGCTGTGCCCACATGTGTGGTGGACAAAGGGCTGCCTGTGCTGCTGGCCCCCAGGAGGTAGAGCTGAGCCAAACATGGTCAATTATTTCTAAATCAGATAAGTCTCTCAGCCTTCATGACAGGGGAGGAACCCAGCCTGAGAACAGGGTTCTCAGCTGCTGACAGCCCTCACTTTCCACAGCTGAGATGCTATCCTTCCACCCCCAACCCCAGCCTTATCCTAGGTCTACCTAGCCAAGGACAGTCTCCGTGGAGCCAATTCCCAGGATTTCTAGTCGTTTCTTGGATTTGCTCAGCACTCCTCCTTTGCAATTGTGTCCAACATAGATTAGAAGTAATCAGGTGTGCGTGTGTGTGTGTGTGTGTGTGTGTGTGTGTGTTTTAGGCAAATGAAATGTGTTGGAAGTTCCCTTATTAAGAACAGTGGGTCCTAGCAGGTTTGGCTCGGTTGATAGTGTCGGCCTGTGGACTAAAGGGTCCCAGGTTTGATTCCAGTCAAGGGCAAATGCCCTGTTGTGGGCTCAATCTCCAGTAGGGGGCATGCAGGAGGCAGCTGATCAATGAAATCCTCTCATCATTGATGTCTCTCTCTCTCTCTCTCTCTCTCTCTCTCTCTCTCTCTCTCTCTCTCTCCCTTCTCTGAAATCAATAAAATATGAAAAACAAAAAGAGCAGTAGGAAGCTGAAGAAGCAAGCAGGCTAGTGTTCTGGCCAGGCCTCCTTCCGGCTATACCTAATAGGACTGTCACTGTTCAAGGCTGAGCTGGTCAGAAACCCGCAGGGCAGGGCGTCCAGAAGTGACCAGTCTTTGGGAACTTGGGTCCTCACCAGTCATGCTTATGTGCTTGTAATGTGTCCTGGGAATTCAATCCACCAGTTGTCATTGAAGAAGTCCCCTTTAGTGTGACCATACACTTATGTCTGCCCTCCAAGAAGGGCCACTTCTGGGCTCCAGAAAACGCAAGCAAATCATTGGATGGCTAAACAGACGGAAACAGGGAGTGAGCGGAGCCCGAGCGGCTGCAGCACAGGCCTTTCTAGTGTTACATATTTGTGCTGCCAGATGCACACTCCTTTATCCCCTGGACAGCCCTCCCAACATGTGAGCTCTGCGCCCATCTATCTGCCTGCACTTGTGCGATGTCACCTTCTTCACTGGAACACATGGAGCTTTCGAGGCAGGCCGCACTGTCCAAGTTCACAGATGGGTTTACGATGATTGCAGTTTTGAGTGGCTGCTTCCCTGGTGGCCTCTCTTGCACACCCCCAGCCTCAAGTGAACACCCCAGCCTCACGTGAACACCCCAGCCTCATGTGCACCACCAGCCCCATCCCCAGACCCGGTGTGAGGACCCTGGGGCTGAAGGCAGGACCTGGGGAACTGGTGACCAGCTGGGGCCCGGGGCCCAGCAGGTCCCCGGAGCTACAGGGAAACGCTGAGGGTGCCATGTGCTGACTGGGGGCCCAGGGGACTTGAGATGCTGCCACGGGGGTGGGGTGGCATCTGGGATTTGGACCAGGAGGCACAAGACAGAGCCACATCTCGCTGAGCAAATGCAGGAAGTCTGCTGGTTTACGGACCCCGAATCTGTCTCATTTCAAGGTAAAAAAAAAAAAAAAAAAAAAAAAAAAAAAAACCTGCCAAGAGAGGCAGGTGGTGAAAGCCAGGCGGGGGTGGAGGGTAGAGAAGGGCACTTTGTAATCTAAGCCACAGGCACTCCTCCCACCCCTCTCCCCAAGGCAGCAGGATTTGGCCAGAGTTTGCAGCTGGGAGGGACCCTGCCTGGGGCAAGAGAGACCAGCCCTGCAGTGACAGGACCCCTGTCTGCTGAGGTGGAGGAGGGCTGTGAGGGAAAGGATGAAGCCCATCTGAGCAAATGGCCACGGGGGGAGGGGCGCTTCCCCAGAGGTCACAGGTCAAGGGGACAGAGGCTCTGGGTAGCCCAAGCTTCCATTTTTCTCTCTGCCCTTTTCCTGCTGTGTACCCTCAGAAGAAGAAGCCCCTTGCCCTCTCTATGCTGCCTTTACTTCACCTGTGGGCAGGTGCAGGGGTGGGGGGGAGCACCCAGAGAGCTGAGGTGTGCACTTGATGGGGACAGGGCCACGTGGACAGCTGGAGGTGCTCTCCTGATCAGGGGCGGGGCCACGAGATGGGCCAGAGCTGTGCAGGAGACCAGGGGGCGGGGCCCATGATTGGCCTGAGGCGCCCACTTGAACACAGTGTGGGCTTCCATTAGGGCTGAAGAGGCAGCACCAGGACATGGAGGCAGAGTCAGTGAGGATGGCTGGAGAGGCCAGGCCAAGAGAAGGGGACCTTGGAGGGATCCAGCGAGGAGCAAAGGAGCCCCGGGAGCCCCTAGAAGCCTACCAGCTTTCATTCTCTTGTCTGTCTTTTCTAAGCTTTTCAGCCGCCCCTCTCAGGGCCACCCTTGTCCATGTGGGATAGCACAGTGCTGGTCCTGTGTTTTGAAGGATGCCTTTTGGATTCTCTGATGTTTTCCTTATAATAGACTGGGGTTCAGGGAAGAGCACCACATGTGTGGAGCATGCTCATTGCACAGATAAGGGCACAAGATACCAACACGAATTATCCGTGGATCCCTGCTGATGTTGGCCTTGGACAGCAGGATCCTGGGCTGTCTGCCAGGGTCTTCACTGTACACCTGCCATGATTTCCATCCCACAGTCTGAGCATTGGGAGCGAGACACCAAGTGGTAATGGGAGGAAGGCAGGGAGCGGGGGAAGTGCTTAGGGTAGACACAATTGCCCAGGGTCCTGGAGGGTAGATTGAGCCTGAGCAGAGAGGATGAGGCGGGACCAGTAAAAAAGGGCTGGGCCTAAAGGTGGGGGTTGTTAGGAGAGATCTGTAGTTCTGTAATTAATTTGTGTCCTGCCTTGTGGACCTACTTGCAACCTCACCCAATGGTTGTTGAGGGGTAGGTCCGGCTGCCAACCTCACCCAATGGGAGTCTAGGGGCGGGTTCCACTGTCACCTCAGCCAATGGTGGCTGAGGGGCGGATCCCACTGCCAACCTCAGCCAATGGTAGTTGAGGGGCGGGTCCTGCTGCCACCTCAGCCAATGGTAGCTTAGGGGTGAGTTCCCCAGCCAAACTCAGCCTATGGTAGTTGAGGGGCGGGTCCTTCTGCCAACCTCACCCAATGGGAGTCTAGGGGCGGGTCCTACAGCCACCTCAGCCAGTGGTGGCTGAGGGGCGGGTCCTTCTGCCAAACTCACCCTATGGGAGTTGAGGGGCAGGTCCTGCTGCCACCTCAGCCAATGGTAGCTGAGGGGCGGGTTCCCCAGCCAAACTCAGCCTATGGTAGTTGAGGGGCGGGTCCTACTGCCAACCTCAGCCAATGGTACTTGAGGGGCTGGTCCCACTGCCTACCTCAGCCAATGGTAGCTGAGGGGCGGGTCCTACTTACATTTCAGCCAATGGTAGTTGAGGGGCGGGTCCCATGGGCAACCTCAGCCAATGGTAGGTGAGGGGCGGGTTCCCCTGCCAACCTCAGCCAATAGTAGTTGAGGGGTGTGTCCCACTGCCAACCTCAGCCAATGGAAATTGAGGGGCGGATCCCACTGCCAACCTCAGCCAATAGTAGTTGGGGGGCCAGTTCCTCTGCCTACCTCAGTCAATGGGAGTGTATGGGCGGGTCCTACTGCCACCTCAGCCAATGGTAGCTGAGGGGCGGGTCCCACAGCCAAGCTCAGCCAATGGGAGTTGTGGGACTGGTCCCACTTCCAACCTCACCTAATGGTAGTTTAGGGGCCGGTCACACTGCCTACTTCAGCCAATGGTAGCTGAGGGGCTGGACCCACTGCCAACCTCAGCCAATGGCAGTTTAGGGGCTAGTCCAACTGCCAAACTCATCCAATGAGCTTTGAGGGGCCCGTCCCATTTCCAACATCATCCAATGGTTGTTGAGGGGTTGGACCCACAAACCAGTCCCTGGGCTGATGCTCTTACCATTGAACATAATTGTCCAGAGCTGTTCATGACATTTTCAAAAATAAATTTTCTTGTTTTGGAATAATTCTAGATTTCCTCTCACAATTGCATAGTTAGTACAGGGTTCCTTGCGCACAGGTCTGCATCGGTAGTCTCTCCGGTTGTTCAAAGATTCCATAACCCCGGCGCCAACACAGCTAACAAGTGAGTGCTGGTGCCTTGCTTGAACCAGACTATAGACTTGTGTTTTCCTCATCTTTCACTAATAGCCTTCTTCTGCCGGCGGATCTACCCAGAACCCCACACTGCTTTTAGCCCCATCTGGGCAATGTCTCCCAGGCGTGCTTGTTTTTAATGACCTTGAGGAGCTTGGGGGGTGCAGAAGGGCTACAGCATTTTGACAGGTTCAAAACCAGAACTAATGAGAGGACCCAGTCTTCTCTTGGCCATGTGCATGTCCCAGCTGGGAAGGCAGAGCCTCCCAGCACAATTACATCCAACAGCTAGAATTGTAAGCTTGAACCTATGGTCTGAACACGTGGCCCCACTTGCCTGAGTGATATAGGCTGCAAGTAACCCAGGTTTACTCAGGTGCATGTAATGGATGGGAACCCTTGAGAATGCCGTAAACATCTTGACCAAGTCCTTACTTTTCCTCATGGCATCTGCTAGAAAATAAAGCCTCGGCTCGTGGGCTTGGGTGCTGTCTCTCAGGAAGCAGCATCCCACCGAGCCCCAGCTTTCATTCTCTTGTCTGTGTTTTCCAAGCTTTTCAACTGCCCCCTCCCAGGGCTACCCTGGGCCATGTGTGGCTGCACCGTGCTTGTCCTGTGTTTTTGAAGGATGCCTTTTGGATTCTCTAATGTTTTCCTTATAATAGACTGGGGTTCAGGGAAGAGCACCACATGTGTGGAGCATGCTCATTGCACAGAGTAAGGGCACGAGATACCAACACGATTTATCCGTGGATCCCTGTTGATGTTGGCCTTGGACAGCAGGATCCTGGGCTGTCTGCCAGGGTCTTCACTGTACACCTGCCGTGATTTCCATCCCACAGTCTGAGCATTGGGAGCGAGACACCAAGTGCCAACTGGTAATGGGAGGAAGGCAGGGAGCGGGGGAAGTGCTTAGGGTAGACACAATTGCCCAGGGTCCTGGAGGGTAGATTGAGCCTGAGCAGAGAGGATGAGGCGGGACCAGTAAAAAAGGGCTGGGCCTAAAGGTGGGGGTTGTTAGGAGAGATCTGTAGTTCTGTAATTAATTTGTGTCCTGCCTTGTGGACCTACTTGCAACCTCACCCAATGGTTGTTTACGGGGGTACCCACTTTGAATGTCACCCAATGGTTGTTGAGGGGCGGGTCCCACTGCCAACCTCAGCCTATGGTAGCTGAGAGGCGGGTCCTACTGCCACATCAGCCAATGGTGGCTGAGGGGCGGGTCCCACTGCCAACCTCAGCCTATGGTAGTTGAGGGGCGGGTCCTTCTGCCAACCTCAGCCAATGGTAGTTGAGGGGCTGGTCCCACTGCCAACCTCACCCAATGGATGTCTAGGGGTGGGTCCTACTGCCACTTCAGCCAATGGTGACTGAGAGGTGGGTCCCACTGCTAACCTCAGCCAATGGTGGCTGAGGGGCGGGTACCTCTGCCAACCTCACCCAATGGGATTGTAGGGGCGGGTCCTACTGCCACTTCAGCCAATGGGAATTGAGGGGCGTGTCCCATGGCCAACCTCAGCCAATGGGATTTAAGGGGCTTGTCCTACTTACACCTCAGCCAATGGTAGCTGAGGGGCAGATCCCTCTGCCAACCTCAGCCAATGAGAGTTGTGGGACTGGTCCTACTGCCAACCTCAGCCAATGGTAGCTGAGGGGCTGGTCCCACTGCCAACCTCATCCAATGAGCTTTGAGGGGTGAGTCCCATTTTCAACATCATCCAATGGTTGTTGAGGGGCGGGACCCACTCACAACCTCTCCCAATGGTAGCTTAGGGGGCCAACACACTGCCAATCTCACCCAATGGTATTTGAGTGTCGGGACCCACTTTCTACCTCACCCAATGGTAGCTGAGGGGAGTGACCCACTGCCAATCTCACCCAATGGTTGTTGAGGGGCGGGATCCACTTTCAACCTCTACCAATTGTATTCGAGGGTGGGACCCACTGCCACCCTCAGCCAATGGCTGTTGAGAGGCGGGACCCATATTCCACCACAACCAGTGATTGTTGAGGGGGCGGAACCAACTTCCATCCTCACCCAATGTTTGTGGAGAGGTGTAACCCTTTTGGAACCTCACCCAATGGTTGTTGAGGGGCCAGTCCCACTTCTAACCTCACCCAATGGTAGTTGATGGGCAGGGCCAACTTCCAAACTCTCCCCATGGTTGTTGATGGGTGGGACCCACAATCCAGTCCTTGGGCTGTTGCTCTTTCCTCTGAACATAATTGACCAGAACTGTTAATTACTTTTTAAAAACGAATCTTTTTTTTTTTTTTTTTTTTAAATATTTCTCGATTTTTTCCACAATTATATAGTGAGTACATGGTACCTGCGCATAGGTCTGCATAGCTAGTCTCTCCTGTGGTTCACAGCTTCAATAACCTCGGCGCCAACACAGCTAACAAGTGATCGCTGGTGCCCTGCTTGAACTGGACTATAGACTTGTGTTTCCCTAGTTTTTCAATAATAGCCTTTTTCTGTTGGAGGATCTACCCAGAACCTTGCACTACTTTTAGCCCTGTCTGTGCAGTGTCTCCCTGTCGTCTTTGTTTTTAATACCTTGACGAGCTTGGAGGATGCTGTGTGGAGAGGGGCTACAGCATTTGGACAGGTTTAAAACTGGCAGTAATGAGAGGACCCAATTCTCTTGTGGACAAGTTCAATTCTAAGCTTGGAGAGCAGAGTCTCCCAGCACAATTATATCTGTCAGCTAGAGTTGAAGCTTGAACCTGTGGTCTGAACACGTGGCCCCACTTGCCTGAATGATATAGGCTGCAAGTAAACAAAGTTTGATCAGGTGCATGTAATGGAGTAGGATCCAAACAGTTGACCAAGTCCTTACTTTATCTCGTGGCATCAGCTATAAAATAAAGATTTGGCTTGTGGGCTTGGGCACTCTCTCAGGAAGCAGCATCCCACCGAGATCCAGCATCTTTGGGTTCAGGGAGGCAGGTCAATTCACCTCTTAAACCTGAAATTCTGGGGCCAAGACATGAAAAACACGATTTCACATGTTCACACAAAAATCAGTAAGATTCCAAGGTATGCACAGAACCATTGTTTCAGTACCTACCAACCTCTCTTGGTCACATTCCATCCCTCTCCAAGATGGGTCCTGTGGCAGGCTTCTGGGACACACTAGATTCATACAAGGTAGCCATCAGATGAGCACTGGCAACCCTGGCTTCATGGCAAGATGAAAAATGGCGGGTGTATGTGTGTGTGTGTGTGTACATTTCCACATTCTTCCTCCCTGTGGCTGTTCTCTCAGTCCCACACTTTCTCATTGCCCCCACCCCCCCCACCCCGGCTCCCCTGTCCCAGCCCCAGGTGTCACCGGGGAGACTGGTGGGGACCCCAGTTCCCTAGAGCTCCCCAACCTAACATGGATCTGAAAATGCTGGGTCTGACCTGTTGGCTACCACATTGGCTCAATGTGGGTACCTTGTTGGGAAGAGAGGGAGCTTTGGCTTCCTGGTGCTGGTGTGCACACATTCACTTTAGGGTCTTCATCTGCTCTGGTAGATAAATCACAAACATTTCCGTGAGTAACTGAGACTGTTATGTAAATTGGTTTCCGTCTGCTGGTCTGTTGAGAATAATGTTCCATAATTACAACAGTTATTTACTTATGGGCAAATAGCTTTCTCATCACCTATTTCATTTGAGAGAGGCCTCTAACTGCTGCAGGAGCCCATGTGCCTGGAAGGGCCGGGGTCTGAGTTGGTTCCAGGACAGAGGAGGAACCAAAGACCAACATGAGGGGCTGGGCACCCTCCTGGCTTCTCTGCACTCGGATGTCTGGGGCCCACTCCTCAAGGGTTTCACTAGGAAACAAGTCACGTGGAACAAATGGGAGCGAATGAAAGCCCTAAAATGTGTGGTTCAGCTCAGGATCAACGCAGTAAGTATTCAGCAAGGAAGAGATAGATGTGGCCTGAGGATTCTGAGTTAGTTTCCTAGAGGGAAACCTGCCCTGGGCGTGGGATTCCCGGAGAGGCCTCAGATGGGAGGCATTCCAGATCCAGAGCAGAGGCTGGAGGCAGATCCAATGTACCATGGCCAGTCTGGGTGCAGGGAGGTGGGCCTCCCAGCCTGGAAATAACTGAGATGGATTGAACAACTAGTCTCTTGCCTCTGACACGTCAGGCTCACTTAGCTGTCTGACAGCAGTAGTGAGGGAGGTGTACCGGGACCGGTTTGGCTCAATGGATAGAGCGTCAGCTTTGGGGACTGAAGGGTCCCGGGTTCGATTCCAGTCAAGGGCATGTACCTTGGTTGCGGGCATATCTCTGGTAGGGGGTGTGCAAGAGGCAGCTGATCGATGACTCTCTCATCAATGTTTCTAACTCTCTATCTCTCTCCCTTCCTCTCTGTATAAAATCAATAAAATATATATATATTTTAAAAATAGTGAGAGAGGTGGGAGCATCTCCAGATAGGAATACTGAGGCAGGGAGAAGTTGAAGTAGATTACCTTAGATTACAAAACCCGAGAGGTGAGTGTAGGAAAAGGAAGCAGACTGGAAGACAATTGAAGTTCTAGAATTTCAGGGAATGCCATTGGGACATGACTCTCTGTAGGACTGTGCCATAGGACTGTGGTGAAGTGGTGGACAATGTTGGGCGAATGAGTCAGATCAGAGGGGGAGCTGGGAGGGTGGTCATGCTTTCTTTTCTGGATCTTTCATCTTCTCTCCCCAAAATGTCTGTTTCTCTTTGATTTTGTAAAGTGAATCCAATAAAGGTCCATAATCCAAGATTAGGAAAGGCTTCCAGGAGGAGGTGACATCTACTCATGGGGCTCCAGCCACACTCATCTTGAAGTTACAGATTCTTCCCCACTGCAAGGTATTTTCACTCTCTGTTCCCTCAGCATCAAATGCTTTTCCTTCTCCTCTTGACTATCTACTCCCATACATCTTCCAGTCTTGGTACAAATACTACTTTCTCAGAGAGGTTCCCACTGACCTGACTACCCCCACGTCTAAATAGTGACTCCTGTTACTTTTCTTTTCTACTATCCCATTCCTTTCCTTTATATCACAAACATATTTATACCTATGTAAATCTTTAGATAGTTGTCTATTTTCCTTACTAGCATGTAAGCTTCTCAAGGTAGACTTGTGTATGCAGTAGTGTCTGCCCCACGGAGGACATGCAATAAATATTGGTGGGACGCATGGATGAAATTACCCAACAAAGTCAAGTCAAGAAAGTCAGTTCACGATTCCTTTGAATCTCAGTTTCTTCATCTGCAAAATGGGATTTGCCTATCTACTTTATAGGGTTTCTATAGTGTGGTTAGCTGAACAATGTCCCCCAAAGATTTTCATGTGTTAGTCTCTGCAACCTGTGAATATATTACCTTAAATGGCAAAAGGGACTTTACAGATATGATTGAATGGAGGATCTTGAGATGGGAAAATTATCCTGGGTTATCCAGATGGGCCAGATGTAATCACAGGTGCCCTAATAAGAGGAAGGAAAGAGATCAAAGGGACAGAGGCAGTGTGATAACAGAAGTAGAGAGTGACTTGAAGATGTTATGTGACTGGCCTTGAAGATGAAGGAAGGCCACAGGCCCAGGGCTACAAGTTAGAAGATACAAGAAACAGATTCCCCTCTGGAGCCTTCAGAAGGGACCACCCTTGCTGACGATTTAACTTAGTCCTCCAAGACTCATATTGAACTTCTGACTTCCAGAACTATAAGAGAAAATATTGTGTTATCTTAAGCCTCTAAATTTGTAGTAATTTGTTACAGCAGCAATAGGAAACTAATATGTGTAGGGCTCAAATAAGATCATGTGTGGGAAGACTCTTGGAAAAACACAAGATCAGGAATCATTAGTTTATGATCTCACCCCTTGTTTATTCTGTTTCTGTGCAGTGCTTTGTAAGTTCCAGCTACCATAATGAGGAGAGATGCTTGAATAATAGCCCTGCATCCCAAGGAAGGGTACTTTTTTATGGTTTATAATTGCCATAGAGCTTGAAAATCGTCTAGGTCTTATAGTTCTTAATTATGCTCTCATGCATATGCATCAATTGCCCACATGCTCCTTACCTAGCTTGTTATGGCAAAGATATTAAAAAAAATATTTGGAACCATTTTGTCTGCATGCATCTCCCTCTGAAAATAGCCTATGAAATATATCACCTCTGCTGCAATAATCTGCTCCAGTTGGGACGTGCTTGCCAATCTTTTCCTGCACGATGGAATGAAACCTCGCTCTCATCTGCTGTGGTCTGTGTCTGCTCATCCTACCTGGCAATGCTCTCCTAATGATCATTAACTCCCCGTGGCTTACCTGCAGATTCCGTTCTCTGGCTTTGTGTCTGCTTTGCTGGTATGGTCTGCAATCTAGGGAGAAGCAGGGTGTGCCTGACCAGGAGGTTATGTTGAAATGGCAGTGGAGGGGAAGGAAGACACTGTGTTGATGTCTTGGCTTGCTGTTTCTGCTTGTGAGAAGTGGCTTTGCCGAGTCTGTACTTCTGGCCCACTGAATTGCCATTGAGTCTTAGTGCTACAGAGGAATTTTACCTGCAAATCAAGACTTGGCGAGTGTCCCAGGTAGCTCTTTGGTGATTTTCAATCCCAACTAGCTCAGTTGACCAAACTACAAGTGGATTTTATTCTTTCCTGATCTTCCTACACCCTCACTTCCCCCACCCCTTCCTTCTATTCCATCTCTCCCTGACTGCTCCCTGTCCTAGAGATCCCACGGGAACTCCATCTGCTTGTTTCTGTTGGGAAAATCACAATAGAACTTGATGGGTGTTTTCATGAAAAAAAGTGTCATTCTGCTGGTGGTCTGCTTTAATTTTTAAATTTTTTTTATTGATTTTAGAGAGAAAGGGAGAGTGGGGGAGAGAGATATAGAAACATCAATGATGAGAGAGAATCATTAATTGGCTACCTCCTGCATGAAACCCAGGCATGTGTGCCCTGACGGGGAATTGAACCATGACTACCTGGTTCATAGATCCAACCCACAACCACTGAGCCCGGCCCACTGGGCCTGCCTCCACTGTTTGACTGTTAGACTGAACTTAAAAATTTTATTTTGTGAAAAAGATGATGTCATCTTTGGAGTCTTTATTTTATAAGGTGAGTGATATCACCGGATAAATCCCTTGACCTCTCTCCATCTCAGTTTTCTTATCTGTCAAATGGAGATAATCATGTAAACATGGTAGTGTCCTTCGGAGGATAAAAATTAATTAATGTTTAAAATGCTTATCATATGAACCAAAAGATAGATATAGAGACAGTAAAGCAACAAGCAGATTGTCAAATTACAGCAGGGAGGGGAGGAGGATCTGGGGGAGATAACAGATCAACCGAAGGACTTGTATACATGCATATAAGTACAATCAATGGACATAAAACTCTGGGGAGGGAGGGGATGTGTGGGAGGGAGGGAGGGGGGCAAAAAAAATCAATAAAATATGTAAAAATAAAAATAAAAATAAAAAATAAATAAAAAAAGCAAAAATATTTTTTTAAGAAAATGAAGCAAAATGAGAAAAAAATAAAATAAAATGCTTATCATATATGGAACACAGTCACTCAAAAAATGGTCCTTCCACCTTCTGCCTCCTCACTTCGTCTTTACGCTTGAGATGCCTACACACCCCCTGGTGAGTCTGCTTTACTGTGACCCCCTGGGGTCTCAGTATGGAGTGTCAGACTAGGCTAGTCTTGGAGGAAGCCTGGGAATCTGCACTTTGAGCCAGCAGCCCAAGTGATGTTGATGCAGATGGCCTTCAGACTCTGCATATAGAGACTGCTCCACAGGCTGTGAAGATGGTGAGCTTGGTGTGGCATCTTAAAGGCAGCACCTGGGTGGTGTCAACTTGTATGTAATCACAACACCTGTCACAGAGGAGACACCCATTGCACACTGGCCAATGCTCAATGATTACCTTTGTGCACTTTCAATATTACCTGGATAATTTTTTTTTTAAGTTTTACTCCTCACTGGACAATTAGAAGGTTATGTATAGAGTACACCAGTGCAAAACCCCACCAACCTTGAGACATATTCCTAGGGTTTGTTTGGAGTCCCCAATCTTCCCCATTTCAACATGTCCAAATCTAACCATCCTTCAATAGATCCAGTTCAGAACCATATGACACCTTTCCTAGTTAGAGCAACACTGTCCTCCTTGTCAAGCATATTTCTATGTCATTGAAACCAGATGAATTTTATGGTTTTTTTTATGTCTGAGTATTAGCTCTCTCAGCAGATTGCATGCTCTTACTGGTTTCCCCCACTACCTCTCAAAATCACCCCCATCTGTTGTAGGAAGTGGTTATAGGGTTAAGCCTCAGACTGACCTGTGGGCAAAGTCGCAAACAAGTCCCAGCTTGGAGGGCACAGTCCTCTAAGCATAATTAAGCTTGATCTTGTGACTGCTCCCTAGATCTTTCCTGGGTAGCTAATGGGCTGTGGGAGGTGCAGCAAATACTGCCAAAATAAGGGAAACTGATAAGAACATTGTAAATTACCTTGTTTGTTCCTCACAATAAATAAAGCATCAGCTTTGCAGTCTAGATCTGTTCTGTGGCCTCAGCCAGGCACAGAAGATCTACCTAGACCCAGCTTTTTCTCTTTGTTTATCATTTCTCCATTCTTCGTCGACCCTGCTCAGGTTCGTTGAACCCTTGGCTCTGCTGGCGCGGCAGATTCTGTCATCTGACATGTTGGCCCAGTCCCAGGCCCATCCTCTTGCTTGTATTTACTTTGTTAGCTTCTTCTTTGGTCTGTCCAGCCATTCTGGACCTTTCCAAATTGCTCTCATTTTTGTAGCTGAAGGAGACCTTTGAACACAAGGATACAATAAACCATCCCTTTACAGCCCTTACTCACCAATCCTGTCATTTAGAATCAGCTCCTGGCTCTGCTTCTCTGTGCTATTGGGATAAAACTCAAAGTTTTGAACATGATCTCCAAAGTTCTATGGGGCTGGCTATCCCCCTGCCTCTCCAGTCTCCTCCTGTACTATTTTTCTCTCACTTGATCTTCTTGCAGTTCCTGAAATGCAACATGCTGCCTCTGGCCTCGGGGCCTTTGCACATGCAGACCCCTCTGCCAGGAGTTCTCTCTTCATCTCTGCCCCTTGATCTAGGTAACTTTGCTTTCAACATAGAGTACAAGTCTCCCTTCCTTAAGAAAACCTCCAGTGGAACCCTCAGTCTAAATGAATTTCCTCTGTTATATGATATCCTCAAATGGTGTTCCTTTCCCCCATTGTCCTCATCTTAATTACATATCAGATAATTTATTAATGTTTGTCTCCAAAAGAGAAAAAACAGACTTGTCTGTTTTGTTTACTGTGTCTCCTTAGTCTTAGAGGGTATACACATACCAGTATACATTTGGTGAATAAAAGAAGTAAATGCATGAATGAGGAATATGCACATTTTACCCCCAATGGGGACTGTTGTTTTGAACTCACCCAGAAAGCACCTGGTTTCATTAAGTCTTAGGAATCAGAATGAAGCAGTTGGCCTCTGGAAAATAAGTCAAAATTAAAAATTTTTTGAAAATTTGCTTCTGGCTTGAACTTGAACTGAAGGATTATGCTGATTGATCGTGATATGACTACATCAAATTCTCTAAGACAGCAGGTTTTGCTGGCTAAACGACATATAGAACAGACTTTGGTTTGACAGATGACTGAAGAGTACTATGACAATGTGAGCTTTGGAGACAAATGCTTTCTGTTGAGCGTGGAGCTGACTGCTGTGATTAGATAAGTGAAGTGTGGTTGGATGAGAGTGGGCATGGAAGATGTGGAATCTCAGGATTGAGATCATATACCATCATATGCCCTCCATTCACAATTGAATCTAGGAATATCATTCAAGAGTAGATACAGCTAAGGGAAGGTGATGAGAAAGTAAAGGCCATGGTCAGGATAAGGTTGCTTACTGAACATGAAAAAATATATAGAAGAACAAGATATGTGGAATGAAGGGCAACAGGATACAGAAACTATGGGAAATAAAAAGACTCAGGAGATTTTGATCATGGAAGCTGCAGTCACATCGCTTGGGGTTCCTGCCCCCACCCAAAATTTCCCTCTCAGGCAATTGCTCCTAGCCCAGCTTGGCAAAGGCAGCCATGACAGTAGCATGCAACCTGTTCCCCCCATTCACTTCTCATATATATATATATATTTAGAGCAGTTTTCAGAGCAGAGCTGAGTCAATCTGACCCCTCTCTTAAAGTTTGGAAGTAGAATAGTGAGGGACTGAGTTATTTGTCAGAATCTGAGCCTCAGTCTCAGGGGCTCTACCATAGCAGGCCATTAGCCCAACTCAAGCGAGGTCAGATGAGCAGAAAGGAAAATCTCCGTCACTCAAGTGTAACAGAGAATGCCAATTACATAGACACAAGAACTAGAGATGGGGTCAAAGTCACTCCAGTGCAAGCCAAACTAAAAATATGGGAGCAGAAACCATGAGTGAGGAAGCAAGTGTGCAGAGAGGGGAAGGCAGAGATGCAAGACTTTTTGTGTCAGAGAGCCTCACAGAGAATAACTGCTTGGTCCCTGCATCTTCCAATCACTTAGGTCCTCTCTCTAAGAGGCCTGAATGGCGCAGGTGACTGTAACTTCTCTATTTTATCAATGAACCCTCCTTTAAGGACTAGCTTAAGTGGGTCTTTCTCCATTCTTTGTATTCAAAAGAAATGTGGGAAGCCATCAGTGATTGAGTATTTAATGGAACGAATGTTTCTATCTGAATTTGAGATATACCTCGTAGGATTCAGCTTTCCTAAAGACGGGAGCCATGAACATGGCCTCAGCAGAAACAAGCTGGAAATATTATGCTTGTCTGTAAGCCAAAAGCTAGTTCTTGTGTCTGTGTAATTGGCATTCTCTGTTACACTTGAGTGACGGAGATTTTCCTTACTGCTCATCTGACCTCGCTTGAGTTGGGCTAATGGCCTGCTACAATGGAGCCCCCGAGACTGAGGTCTGGAGAGGAGTCGGCTGTGTTTCTTTGGGAGATGATAATGGAAATGACAGGCAGACAAAGAACTGGTCTAGCGTTTCCCTCTTCCCATAGAAGCCTGTCCTAGTAAAAGGCGTGGAGTCCCTTCCTTGCTCTTCTAGATCATTTCTAAGGTGTTAGCACCATGCTGATGCTCTTTAAATCACACTGGCGGCTACTCCCCTGGGATGGTGTCTCGGCCACCAGCTCTAAATGCCTTCAGATGTTCAAGTCGGCAGACTGAACATCCTCCTCGTTGCCCAGGTGTTGTCAGCTCGTCAGCAAGCGTTTACTGAGCATCCCCTGGGTGCCAGGTGCTCTGTGCCCTTGGCTTACATGTGTGAAGAAAGCAGTTAATTGACTGCCGTATGTGCTGTTCTGCTGGAAGGTTCCGATGCTTTGGTGAGCATTGCCAGGGCAACTGTACCAAGAGTCTGTTAATTAATAAATGCTGCAGTGGTGGCACCCAACTCCAGCTACAGAGCGGAGGAAACTGGTTGGGATGATTTTCTTGTTTGGGAAGGTCAGGTAAAGGTAAAAACAGAGCAGAATAGAGGTTAGATCCCATTTTAAAGATAACTGGGAAAATACACAGAGAGTACTGGTGTGTGTGTGTGGGGGGGTAGGGGGGTGGGGATTGTCATCGATGACAATAGTTCAGTTCATAACCAAGTGCAAGATCAGTAGAAAACTAAATGAAGGTTTTCTTAGGAAAGGAGAAAACCACAGCTTGAAGGGTCTATCAAGGGAGATGCTGAACTGCTGAGTTAGGGGTTGGGTTCTGTGTGAAGGCTCGCCTTCTGATCAGGGTTCCTGAGAAGTTTCATTGAGAAGGGCCTTTACAGAACAATGGGAATTCATAAAGAAAGACACAGACATATGTATTTTGTGTATTTTCTTCGTTTAATTGTGTGTGCGTGTATGCAATAATTTAATTTAAAAAAATCAGTTGTTGTCCAAGTTTCCCATTGGGAACTTGATGTTTTTGGATTTCACATAAACACGCATGAAATTAAACAACACAAACACATAATTGTGTTGGGCTTAAGGGTGCACGTGCTTTCTTCCCACAGTCCTGGCTACCTTTTTGTACTTCGGGCCCCAATCTGCAACCGAAGGACTTTGGACACATGATGGACTCTGAAGGAACTTGCCTGTAGGCTGGGCTGTGTCAACCAGAATATTTTCTCTCTTCAAAAATTTCACGAATAAACGAAATTAGTCAATAATTAAGAGTTTGAATGGGGCTGGAGAAGGGGGTGTCACAGAAACCTGGTTCTAGGCAGCCATTTTCTTCCATGAGCTCTCAGAGGCAGAGAACAAGACTGGAGAGAGAAGGAGAATTCATTCATTCTTCACTCATTCAAAACTATTTATTGAGCACCTTCTATGTATCATGCCCTCTTCTGGGCTCAGACGAAGCAACCATGATTTAAACAAAGTCCCTTTCTTCATAGAGGCGAGGGAGAGACAGAAAAGAAACATACTATATGCGCAGGCAGCACTAAGGGCTATAAAGGAAAAGAAAGACACTAAGGCCATAGAAATTGAGAGGCGGCTATTTTAGGCTAGGAGGACAGGTGAGGGGAAACAAGGGCACAGTTCCATGTGGCTATCCAGGGGGGAAAGACTGAGGCAGGTGGTTGAGAGTTCTTAGGTACAAGGCTTCCTGTGGTCCTAGGAAAAGGGAGGGGGTTCGTGTTTTGAGATCTGCCTGTCCTTACTGTCCTTGGGTTCTGTGAGATATCTGCATACATCCAACGAATTACCCCTCTTTGCTTAAGCCAGTTTGAGTGGTTTTCCCTTTCTTATGCTTAACAGAGATTGAAGTCATCTACAAATCCACAAGGTGGGTCTAAAGCAGCTATAGGCTGTCTAGAATTTCTGTCAAGACTCCATAGGCAGAACCTGTGGCTCTTTATCACCACCTAATGGCAATATCCTTGAAGTTCAGGGGTCTTAACAAAGGGGCCAAACTGGACCAGTCTGAGCAAAACAGTTGTCAGTCAAGAGGTAATAATACTGCAGCTATTGGCTGCACCCTGGAGATTGCTCTGTCTTTGAGAGTCTGAAAAGAAAAACCGATCAAGCTGTCAAAGATTTTTAATTATTTATTTTTAATTACTCAAGCAATGCATGGATATGTTCAGGTTGTAAAAAATTCACACAATACATGTAAAATTAAAGTCTTCCCCAAGCAAAGAATTTTAAGTAGCTCTGGTTCTCACCTGTCGGACCACAGCTCTGTTGTGGACCAGTTCTGAAAATGTGGGTGAACCAGGAGGGGAGTTAAGGAAGCACAGACAGAGCCCTTGTGGTACTGGGAAGAGCTGGGGTTACTTGTAAAATGGAATGGGGGCGGGGGGAGGTCTCAAGCTGAACTTCCTCATGCGACCCCTGTCCCATCTGACTTCCTGAAGGAGCTTCTCAGTGTTGGCTTACACCCTCCTGAGCTTAAGGGGCTTGGGCACACTTGGCCATAGCAAGTGGGTAGGTGTTTGTCAAATTCACTTCTTTCTCAACAGCATTCTATTATTGGGTCTTTCCCTTGGACTCAGTATACCCCCATATAAATTTGCTGCCAAACCACATGGAGATGAATAAAGCATTTTGGAGGCAGAGTCAGAAATGCATTGAGCCAAAGAAAGATTGACATGGAGAACATCTTAGAGACCATCTATTTTAGTCCTTCACTTTCCAAGTCCAATAGCAGAGCCAGATGCAGAGTGAGAGCCAGCACTCCATGTTCTCCATCCATTATACCAGAGTTGGAACCCCAGCTGCCACCGTGACCTTCCTACAGGACCTGGGCAGGTCACAATAATTCTTGGCCCCAGCTGCCTCATCTCTCCTCTCTACCTTAGAGTAGCAGTGCTAACAGCATCAGATAAAACAATAGCGGTTAAGTACCTTGCAAATTGCCAATTTTCAAGTACAAAAAGTGAACTGTGTTGCAGTTATTGGAAAGACAAGCATTCTTAATTAGTCAATTGTTTACAGTAGCCTTTCTCAAAGCATGATCATTGCCTAACTGATCAAACATTTTTGGGAACCTGGCCAGAAAACTCTGCTTTTTTGTTTTTGTTTGTTTGTCTTTTTTAATTCCCTAGAAACTTGATTGTGGGCAGAGTGTTATAAGATCTTAGGAAATTATTTTTAATTCAGTTAGATGTGATAATGGTGTTGTGGTTATGTCCAGAAGGTCATTCATTTGGGGAATGTGTGCTGAAGTATTTTTGGGTCACTGAAGGCTATTACTTAGGTGTTATGTATTATGATGGCTACAATTTACTTTTTAATGGCTCTGCTCATGCGCTCACGCACACACACATATGGCAAAATGTTAACATATTTTGAATTTAGGTGGTAGGTATGTTATATGTGTGGCAGTTGAGTATAGTATCTCTCTATCTTTCGGTGTACCTGAAATTTTTTTTATAATAAAATGATGGGGAAAACAAGTTATCCAGGCAATTCTGGGTCTGTCCCATGGTTTGAGAACTGGTGATCTAGAGCTGTGAGCCACTGCCCAATGACAATGTGTGAGTGCAAAAATATTTTTAATCTCCTCTTCAATGTCTTGTAAGAAATGGAGCCACTTTTCCTTAGCAATACTGGTACCAGAGGTTCTATTTGCCTGGGTTGTCGAGAAGGCCAAACTATTGAGCTAATAGACCACCTTTCTCATTTCCAGGCAGGCCTAGAAGTGATGCTGACTCAACTGGATTAGACCAATGGTTCTCACACTTGGGTGCCTGGAAACATCACCTGTGGAACGTCAGCAGGGCTAAGGTGAGACACAGCATTTCATTTAATGGCATTCAGAGGTACTTCTAATGTACATCTAGGTTTGAGACCACCCACTGCTTTCAACCATCATGACCACAACGCCAAGGTCATGGGTTTGATTTCCAACCTACGAGCTATTGAATTTGGCAGGGAGAAAAGTCCTGTTCTTTAATGACATCCTGCGCTGCTTACCCTGCTCTACCATTTTGAAAGAGGTGTCCCAATGGAAAAAAAAAATTAAAAAAAAGAAAGAACAAGGAGAAAAATGGTTTATGGATTGGAGCAATTTACTATTGTAAATACACGTATGATTTCCCCCCCCTTCTTGTGAGAACCTGTTACTTTCTATTGTAGAGGTGGCTGCATTTTATTGATGGGTGAAAAGAGGTCTTTCTTTGTTGTTCTCCTATTATGAAATGTATCAACTACCTTAGGAATTTTGGATGAAAGGGGAAAAATGTTTTTTCGGCATCCGTGATTTATGATCAAAATGAATGACGCTTTTAATGAAAACCACTTGATGAACACTTACCCGGCAAGGCCGAAGGCAGCAATTGAAGCTCAGGAAACAGAAAAATGAACCACTCCCCCCTCATCCAGCCATCTCTATTATTCACACTTTCCGGAGCTTCTCGTGTAAAGGAGGCGAGGCCCACCGCTCCAATGTAGCCCTGGTTTCTGCAGTGGTAACCAGCAGGGTCCTTCACGGACACCCCATCCAGCGGCGTCCCTGGTTTCCTATGTAATATGTTTTCGCAGCTCAAACCTTTAATTAACCAGAGATGTCATCAGGAAAAGTTTGCCAAGGGAGAGGATGCCTGGTTTAATTAAAAAGATCTTTAATAGTTATTAAGGGAATCAATTTGGAATTCAGGCCTGAGAGCAGTGATAGGGGAAGAAATCACAGGGAGGAACTTTGCCATCTCTCCGGGTAATGGAGGTTAACCCTTAGCTCTGCGTTGTTACATAACCTGCTGGGGCAGTGGTGCGGGGGATGGAGAGCATGCTTATCACCCATCACCTCTGAATCTGCATCCCCCTCCCAGAGGCCGCTCTGTCCTCCATACGAGAAGCCTAACCTTTCCGGAATGCAGTTAGTTATCCCGGCAATCGAAGAAAACAGTCAACCTTAATAAATTCAAAATCTCCTACCTCATAAGTATAAGCTATTTTTTTTCCTCCCCAAAGAGATGCATTATTCTCCCTGAGGATTTGTGCTCAGACTATACCCATCAGGCTTTTTTCCATTACCACTCAAACCCGCCTTCTTCCGATCCAGCCAGAAAAGGGGATTTGGCTCTTTGGAGCATAAGGGAAATATTATTTTCACTTGCCTCATGAAAATGATGACACAAAAGGTGAAGTAGCCAGAGGATGGGCAAAATAAATTGTCTGAGAAACTGCAGAAGGGAAGGAGTTTTTATGTTTATTTTTTAAAAGAAAGAGCATTTGCCATCAGGCGAGGGTATTAATATCACCCTCTGATGCCGCCCGGGTGAGTTCAAATGCTAAAAGCACCTTTCAAATAATCTATGTTTAATTAATATTTGTACAGCACTTAGCGAGGGAAACTGAAGACAGGTGCAGAGAATGGCTGCACACCGACTTTCAGGTTGCAATGTCGCTATTTCTCAGGTGACCGAAGCACGTCCTCCTGAGACTCAGTGGCAGCTCAAAGGGGAGGAGGGACCAGATCTTTTAACACTCGGCCCTGCGTCCTAATCGCCGGCTCACACTTGCTTGAAGAACTGAAAATAGGCCTTACATTTATTTGTATTCTTCAGAGGAAATTGCCCAGAATTGGTGCTTGCTGAGTATTTGTTAATTGCTTTGCTGACTACCTGAAAACATCTGGCCATAATAGCCTCCCCCCCCCCCAAAAAAAAAAAATGTCTCAGCCCCCTGCTTCACTTAGTCTATTAAACCTTGTAAAGGATGGCACTGGAGAACTGGGGGATCTGGATAGATGACTTATAACTCAAGCTTTACACATGGACTTGTCCTCCTGCTGCAGGTAGATGATGTAGCTTCTCTAAACGCGAGTTTCCTCAATTATAAAATAAGGAGCACTGAAGTCGTTGGTCTCCATATCTCCTTCTCACCCAGTACTGTCTGACCCACCGCTTCTCCTTTGCCTTAGCTGGGTATATCTGCTTGAAGTTAGTAGAATGACGGGACACAGGAAATCTCAGTGCTCATTAAAACATTTATGGCAGAAGTACAGGTTGTAAACTGACAAGCATCAGACTGGAGCTAGACTGCAGAGTGTTTGGGTTAGCCCACCTGATGTTTGGGGGTGAGCGGTGGGAATTGAATTAGTTAACCATGGTTAAAGTCCAGGAGGATTCATAGTAATCTGGACTGCTGTTTCTGTTGAGAAGTAGGAGAACTCTGGTACCACCTATTCTACACTGGCCATGATGAGTTGGAACTGCTTCCTACTGAGACGGACATGGACACCACCATTTCCTATTATGTCATCAATGTAAAGGTTGACTGTCCAGTCCCACTGTTATCATTGGGCTTCCGCTCCTGCTTCCCTGAGCCCATCTCATTTCACTTGTTCATGCGACTTTCAAGGCCAGAGTAGGTATGTGGGTGAGAGGAAGAGGTGGCTGGAGGCATCATGATAGTCTGATATCGGGAACCCCTTGCCCCCTGAAAAGGCATCTGCACCAGGACCATGGCTGCTTCCTGGGGTGGGTGAGCTACTAGGTGGGTAAAATGCCTTCAGTTGGGTGGATGAGAGCAGAGAGCCATTGACTGATGCCGGCAACACATTTCCTATTCAAAGCTCAAACTGTCCACATGGTCTCTTCTTTGAATAAATGTCTTGAATATCATTTACTCAGAACAGTGCCCCATAAGCACGCAGGCTATCCCCAACTCAGCAGAAGGTTCACAGCAAAGATGCACATTTTCAGTCACCTAAGAAAACCAGACTTCCTTTCAGCACCATTATTGGAAGTGCTCCAGTCCACTGGAGTGGCCAACCAATTTATTGTCTAAAGTAGACATATTTTTTTTAGACGTCAAAGGGGGCGTCATTACTAACTATGCCGGGAAAACAGGAATAAACCAGTAAGCAAAATGGGGCTTGTGGTCACCCTGCTCAATACGCAACCTCCACCGATGTCCTGGTTATAAAACCTGCCATTGGCCACTGCAGGTTGTTCTGGGAGACAGGCTTGTCCCATTTCCATCCCCGGAGTGTGCTTGGCTCATGTCACTGCTGAAGTTCCTACTGGATTAGAGAAGACCCACAAGCTTTGTTCTCCCAGAGGTTGAGCTCTCCCACCTCTTTCTACCTCTCACTGATGCCTCTAAGCCTTAGCCCATTAAGGACAGCCTCAGACACTCAGATGATGCAGGTGGGACCTGGGGAGCAAATGACAGGTCTTTGGATCCCTCCATTTCTTCTGCTGTGCTCCCCTCGTGCAGAGACCCTTCTGGGTCATTCAGGTGAAAGAAGTTTCCTCTACTTTCTGTTAAGCTGATTGGGTCACCCCTTCAGGCCACTAGAAATTCACAGTCCCAGTGGAGGGGGAGGGCATGGCTCAGATCACTGTAGGACACCACCATGGATGATCAAACCACTTTCCACAACCAGCAAAGACGTGTCATCGCAGCAGCAGTAAGTTTAACACTTCCCGTTTGGGGAAGAAACAAAGAAAAATTGGGGGCATTTCAAATATTGAAAGAAAGAGCCAGGTTTTTGACATGCAAAGGTATGAATCCCTTTCCAGGAGGCAAATTATATAGTAGTACCTAAAGCTATAAAAGGGAGGAGGAGGGATGGAGCATAGTGGGATGGTGAAAGAAGTAGTCTAATGGATATAGGAAGATCCAAAAAGGTGACTCTCAGATCCCTTAGATAAAGCCACCCAGCTACTAGTCAAAGGTGAGAGGAAAAGCTGGCTGGCTTTATTCATTTAACAAAGATGCACCCATGTGACAGAGAGAGGAGGTTAGAAGGTTGGCAACAGCTCATTCTCATTTACTGCGCATCCTCAACGATCCCATCACCTTATAAGAAGGCCTGGCACGAGGCTTGGACATGAGGTTTTGACAGAATCTACAGTGGCCAGGAAAAGGGAGAGGCACACGGGGGGGAAGGAGGGCTGATGCATTATTTACAGGTGGAGAACTTGAACAGAGCAGCCTGGCCCAAAGACCTGTGTCTGCATGACTGAGGAATAAAGACAGACATATCCGAATCCTCACGCTGGCCCCCTTTGCCGCCAGGCACCCAGGGCGGCGCTGGGCCAGCCTGCGTGTGTGTCATCTCGTGGCTGCGTCGTAGTCTGCCCTGCTACCGGTTACCTTTCCCTGAGGGCCAGAATCATAAAGACCTCCACAGAAAGCTGTTTGGGCTTCTGTGGGTGAACTCTCATTCCGTTGGCAAGGAGGGCATCTTGCTGGTGGTGACAGGTCTAATAAGCATGCAGATGGCGCGCGCGCACACACACACACACACACACACACACACACGCTGCGACTGAAGTCACCACACAGTGGGCAGACAGGAGGGATGTGGGGAATCTGATCTGAAGGGAACAAAAGGCTGCCTCCTGTGGAAATGAGCTGAGCGGGAGCGTCAGGCGGACAGCATGAGGGAACAAGGAGCCGCGTGTGAAAAGCCACAGCAAAAGCCGCCGGAGAGCATATGCATCGGACTTCACAGCTTCCTCCCACCTCCGGCTAGCGTTTGCTCCATATGCTGCTCCGCACAGCGTTCCGGGGCCGTCCTGGGTTTTATCCCGTAGTTTTTACACCAACATGAATGACTCCCATCTGCTCCCATATCCCATTCCCTCGCTAATGTCTTCAGCTGTGAGGAGAGAACAGCTTCCGTGAAACTTGCCAGCGACAGGCGTGGCCAAGGGAATCCTAATTCGGGGAGAAGGACGGCTGGAACCTGTGTGGGCAGGAAGGGCCTCTGAGAGGGCGTGATGTGACCGACGGGGACACGGAGACCCAGAGGAGTGTGGGACTTGCTTAAGAACATCAAGACCAGGGAGGCCCCTTCATTTTTGGGGCACCAGGGTACACCTAATTCAGGGGGCCGCCTATATTTTTATTTCCTGCCACATGAAATCTTTTGCTGGGAGGTTTTCCTCCCCATCTAAACTGCAATGAGAAAAAAGTAACTTGGATTCGTTGCTGATGATAGTTAATCCCCCTGTGCTCTGCGTACCTCAAGCTGGTTATTAAAGTTTTAAATATCCGCCGGAGCGTGGGGACCCCCGGGTAGGCTGTGTCCTGGGAGAGACCTCCAGGGCGGGGCTCCATGTGGACACCCACTTGGCTTCCAGATGTTTGGAGTCACATCCAAAGTAGATCTCAATCCTAATAACACTTCCTGGTTTGACAACCCAGACCAACGTGCCTTTTGGCTGGATCAGGTAAGGGCACTTGGCAGAACCCGATTCCCTCACCAGCTCCCAGAGGCCCAGGAAATCTCCTCTTGCCTGGAGGACAGAACAGTGACTCCAGAGGCAAGCACGGTGGAAGGCAATCCCTGCCCTCCCGGCTTCGCAGGCCTTGCACGGAGCTGATGTCCCGGGGCCCCGTGCCCCTAGGCGCTGGACAGCCAGAGGGGAGCACCTAGCCCCTCTGCGGCAGGCGGTGTGGCGCTGCACCATCTCGGAGCCTTGGCGTGGTTGGCGTGGTGTTGTATAACTCCCCGCCATCTGTTACTCAGAAGCAATATCACTGAGCGCTGAGCAACGGGCTACGGTGCTGCAGCTCCTGCCTGGAGCTGACAGCGGCTCAGCCGCTTGCCCGGGGGTCCCCTGCAGAGTCTGCCGCAGAGCACTTTGCAGGCCCAAGCCAGCAGGTCCCGGGTGAGGCTCCTGGAAGAGATCCAGGCAGCTCAGAGGCTGTAGGGATGGGTTCTCCTGGGCCTCCCCCCCCCCTCCCCCCCCCCCCCCCCCCCCCCCCCCCCCCCCGTACTTGGACCTTTGTCTGGCCAAAGTGATGGCTGGGGAACCCACCCCAACCTGTCAGTATCTAGAGTAGTAATGAAGGCGGACCCTGGGCCACCCCTGGGTTCTGTGTGGTGGTCTGAGCGCTCAGCCAAGCTTTGAGATAGGCTGGCAAGAGTGCTACACTCTTCTGGATTGTTTGAGTCCCCCCTCTGCTCCTGGCCAAGGACTCTTTGGGGCTGTGCGGCAGGACTGCCCTGTGACAGGAAGACAAGGTACCAAGCAGATTCCTCCATTTCTGACTCCACTTCTTGGAGGCCCCCTCTTATTGAAGAATTAATTCAGGAGCCCCACTTTCAGGAGGGCATGGGGGCTTCCCTTATGTGGAGCTTGGTGAGGAGAGGCAGGGAGGATGGTGTTACAGCAGTAGGGACATCATTCTCGCCTCTTTTTGAAAGGTAACCCTCTACGTCCAGTATCCCGCTGTCCAGGGTCACTTTCCAAGAACTCCACGTTCAGACCCCCTCCTTGGAGCATCTGCCAGCCCAGAGCTCTAATGCTTACAGGGAGAGCAAACCCTTGAGGGAAATAATGGCGCCTTAATTTTTAAAAAGGATTTCTTCAAAGTTACATTTAGACCGACTCAGCGTTCCATTAAGCAGGAAAAGTTGCCAGGCACCTGCATGCAGGCAGAGAGACACCCGGGGAAGTTGGCTGAACGAGGCCTTGGCCCTGAACCTCTTCAGGTCCCAAGCTCTCAGAGCCGCCTTCTGGGGGAGGGGGAAAAGGGGGTTGCATGCAGGGGGGTGGTGGTGCATTGAGGGCGGGACTAGGGTTTGAGCGCCACGTGCAGACCCCCCTCTGTGAGCTGGAAAGTCCTCTGGGAATAGCCACAGCAGACATAGGTACGGAGGTGGAGCTGGCGCTGGCAGCCTCCTGGATGCACCATCCCGCCCCGCCCCGCCCGCCCCGCCCCAGGACGGCCCGGAGCTGCGCTGGTGCTCGGCGCGGGCGGGCGGCCTCCGAACCGCACTGTGCGCCTCGGTCGGCGGGCGGCGGTAGCGCCCCCTCTCCGAGCCCCCTCGCTCGCACCCTGGCTCCCTCCGAGTAGGTCAGTCAGTCGTGCCTACCCTCCCCCTTCGCTCTCTCCTCCCCTTCCTCCCTTGTGTTCCTCTCGGGGTGCCGGGCACTGCCTGGGATCCCTCCCTCCCCGCAGCAGCTCCGTCAGTTTCCCTCCTGGCGGCTGCGGCGGGCGGGCGGGCGGCGGCGGCGGCGGCGGCGCGGGGACCACGTCGCTGCTGCTGCGCTTGACCAGCTTGGCTGCCCCGGGCCCTTCCCTGCCGCGTCTCGGGGCGCCCCGCTCCCCCATCCCTCCTGTTCTCTCCTCTCGGTTGCAGGCGGGGCGCTTGCTTTCAAGGATCCCGCCGCCCGCCGCCCCTGCACCCGCGTTCCTCCAAGGAGCGAGCTGGGAGCTCCCGGGACTCCTGCCCCGCCGGCCCTGGCCGCCAGGGGGTGCCCCAGGGTCGCAGTTCCGTGGAGAGAAGGCGAGGAAGGGGGAACATGCGGCGCCTGTCTCACCGCCTGGTGCTGCCGGTCTTCGGGGTGCTCTGGATCACCGTGCTGCTGTTCTTCTGGGTAAACAAGAACAAGTTGGAGGTGCCGAAGGCGCCTGAAGTGCAGCCCACCAAGGTGAGGGGGTCGGCAGCGCGCCGGGTTTGCAGGCTCCCGGGAAGCCGAGGCGGGGGTCTGGGTGCAAGGGAGCAGGTAACGGGGCGCCGGATGCGGCTATAGGATCTTTTTCTGGATTCAGAAAGCTCGGGGGGTATCCACGGAGTCGCCGTGTGTGAAAGTGGGAGTGGGCGCGCGTCCGAGTGGAGCTCGCAACTTGGGCAGCGCGCCGGGGTCCGGAGCAGAGGGGGCGCCCCCTGCGGAATTGTGGCCCGGAAGGTGGCGGTCTGGGGACTCCTCCAGAGAGTCGCTGCCGGGGTTTGGTCCGGTGGCCGGGCCAGCCAGGGCTGGTGTCCGAGAGAGAAAGTCTGGCGGCTGAGCTGACCTCCTTCCTTCCCGCGGGCGGCTGCCAGGCCCGGCGTTGGGAGGCCAGAAGCCCCGGGGTGCGCCGCGCGTGTCTTATCGCCAGCGAGTGCCCTGAGCCTCCCACGGCCTGGTGCCACGCCTGCTTTATGATTGTCCTAAGCCCTTCAGCTGCATTGGGAATGGAACATCACTAAAGAGTCTGTTAACACCTACCCCCATCCCCCTTAAAGAAAAAAAAAAACACAAAAAAAAACCTCCTTGGAGAATCCAAGTGGCTTTTCAAACTCCTGCTCCGTTGGTTCATCTGAGCAGAGCCACTTTTACCTGGAATTCAGAGCTCCCATTTCTCATTCTCCTTCTCGTCCACGCACCTGGCTGTGGGACAGAGAAAGAGGCAGGCCTGACCATGGATGCAACATTTATGAACTTAAAAAGCCTTGGGTATGATTTAAGGCCCAGAGCCGGAGCCTGACAGCAGGGGGAAGGGGAATGTGGAGTCCCCCCCAGAGGACTCACTGTGTTCCAGGTGACGCAGTGGGTGCTTCTCCATAAGTAGCTGTTTGAGTTGTGTGGTACTATCCTCATTTCATAGATTAGGAAATAATCTACCTTGGTTCAGTCTTTAACTACCTTGCCTTAGTTCACGCTACTGATTTGAACTCTGACCTTGGATATTCAGGATCTTTCCTGTAATATCTAGGTGCCTCTCAGACCCCCTTTTTAAGTGTCTTCTGGCACTGGTGTTTTGGAATCTTGCCAACTCTCAGTTGCGTCCCACAAGCATTTTTCGGCCGAATGGCATCACTGTGCTAGAATGTGAGTAGAGAGATGCAGAGCTTACAGGCTCGGGTGGGATTTGCTCATCAGTGGACCAACCATACAGCGTGCTGAGAGCCGAGATGGTCTCAGTGCACTTGGTGTCATGCGAGCCAGGGGGCTTCCTGGAGGAGGAAGACTTGGCAGAACTGAGTTGAGAAGTGTGCACAGTAGGTCTACCGGTGGGTAGGGAGGGCACTCCAGGGAGAAGTGAACGGCACCGAACAGGCTCAGAGGAATGGCACAGCGTGTCGTGTGAGTTTGGCAGCGTTGGAGTGAGAAGCAGGTGGCAGATGTCAGGGATGAGGCTGGGGATGTGAAGGTGGGTTATGTTGGGTAGGACCTCGTGGTTGCTAGGGAACCTGGGGGCGGGGATTACTAAGCAGGAAAGTGAGGAGGCTTCAAACAGCCGTTAGAGCACAGGATCAGTTTTCTCCCTCACCTCAGACTTGCCCCTAGATCTAGAGAGCTTTCCTCCTCCTTTCCCGGATGCTCCTGCCAGCGCGGACGTACACTCTCTGATTTGTGTTGGACCTCATTACCTGAAGTTCACTTGCCTTATTCTTAGCTTCCCCCCCAGGGTCTGTGACAAGAGCTGTTTCCTTCTCTGGGTACTCTGTCTTTCCTTACCTGCCTCTTCTCATCCTGGTGTGCACTGAACACACATTGATGGGACAAATGCAGCCCTGTGCCAGGCTGTGGGCCCGGTGTGGGGGCTACCATGGCGAGTACGTTGGGTCCCTGCCCTTTGGGGGGGCTCTCACGAGTGCCTGGTTGAGGTGGCATTACAAACAAATGAATAGTGTCAGGAGGGGTCTGATGCCACAGTGCTGTGCAGTCACGGAAGAGGGGCTTCTAGTTTTGACCACTTGCTCTGTGTCTTAACATCCTATCCCCGCCCCCCCTTTTCTGTATCCTTTATTGCTAGGAGTTCCTTGGGCCTAAAAAATCTTGGTATCTTGATTTTGTTGGTGGACCAACCATACAGTGCGCTGATCAGTTAGGCATCGATCAGGCTGGCCGGGGAGTGGTTAGGGGGTGGTCAGGCTGGCAGGCAGAGGGATGTCCCACTGCCCATTTAGGCCTTCTTTTTAGTTAGTATATTTTCCCTTCCCGTTTTTCATCGGTATGTTTGACTGCACATCTGTATAGACGTGTTGTGTGTATTTATGGGTGTGTTTGTGTCTGGAGAATGACCACGCCTCTGTTCTTAGTGTATATGTGTCTGAGAACAGAGGTGGAGAGACCGAGAGAGATCTCATGTTAGCCCCAGAACAATTTTATTCGCATGATGACCAATCCATGGTGTAGGGAATTTGCTCATCCTGCCGGCAGGTGTGCAGTTGGGGTTCCTAAACCTGACTGCATGTCAGAATCACCAGGGCTGGGGACTTCCCGGATTTTATTTTATTTTTAAAATACATATATTTTATTGATTCTTTTTCAGAGAAGAAGGGAGAGGGATAGAGAGTTAGAAACATCGTTGAGAGAGAAACATTAATCAGCTGCCTCGTGCACACCCCCATTCGGGGATGTGCCTGCAACCAAGGTGTATGCTCTTGACCGGAATCAAACCTGGGACCCTTGATTCCCCAGGCGGACGCTCTATCCACTGAGCCAAACCGGCCAGGGCGACCTCCTGGATTTTAGATGCCATGTGGCAAGTTGCCTTCCCTGGGGTCCGCTACAGATTCGAGTTCTGGTGCTCCAGGCCCTGGTTCTCCTTTCTTCAGGGTCAGGGCACATCTCGTTCACCCAGTGCCGGGACCTCCACGGAGGGCCTGAGAGGAAGGTATGCTGGGCTCCTGGCTGAAGAAAACTGAGTTTTTGTCCCCCCTTAGTTTCAAGAAGGGCTGGTTCTATTAATAGCTCAAGTATAGATTTCTTTAAGTGTGACTTTTTAATATTGATTCTGCCCTTTTAGCCGGTCCCCTCCCCCCACATTCAGCACGCTCTGATTCCTAATTGGAAATCATGTAACACGTTTGATGTCTTCATTCAGGCTGCATGGTTAGCCATAAATATGGTACCGCTAAAAAATACCCAAAAAATCTTTTCATTTCTTCTCGCCTCTTATCATTTGTTTGCCTTTTGAAGAATTCTGCAATAAATGAAGGGATTGAAAAAAGAAAGAAAGAAAGAAAACCAAAAAATTTGTCTCCTATTTCCTATAAGTAAATTTATAGTCCAAAGGCTTAAGTAAAAGGAAAAAAAAAAAAGAAAGAAAAAATTGAAGCCTGAGGGTACTTTTTGAGGAAAATATTGGAAAAGTAAAGGCTTTGAACTAAGTGCCTGGGGCCCATGTAGATGTATTTGTGTTGAACTAGAAACACAGCATACACTGTGAGAAAAGAACTCGTTTTCCTCTTAACATTTGCATACCACCAATGCTTGCAGTACATGACACTGTTATTTTATTCCCCATTTAGTAGATAATTCCTCCCATTTAAAAAATCATGAATTTCAGAGAGAGCCCCTATTAATCTGCGGATGCTCAGTGTGTGGGGATTGGACTCTGTCCAGGGAATTTGGACTCTGGCACGACCGGAAGTAGCCCGTTGTCAGAAGAACGTTAATCTTTTCATTGGCTCCTGTGTGGGAGCTGGGCCCTGGGCAGAGGCTCCCGGAGCAGGTGGTGGGAGGGTGGTGCCTGGTGGCCCAGCAGTGGCTGCTGTGAGAGGCTGGGAAATAGGGAAAGTAGGAGGTTGGAACCTCAGGTATTCAAGAAATAGCATGCCGCTGCTTTCTGGACATCAATAAGCACTTTTAAAAAATAAACAGCCGAAACCGGTTTGGCTCAGTGGATAGAGCGTCGGCCTGCGGACTGAAAGGTCCCAGGTTCGATTCCGGTTAAGGGCATGTACCTTGGTTGCGGCACATCCCCAGTAGGGGGTGTGCAGGAGGCAGCTGGTCAATGTTTCTCTCTCATCGATGTTTCTGGCTCTCTCTTCCTACTCAAGCTCTAGCTCCCTTTTCTCAAGGAGGGATGGGGGCGGGGGGGGGGGGGCTGTGGTCCTCATCAGAAGAGGGGTCAGAGCAGAGAGCCAGGAGCACTGGGTGGGGAGCTTAGGAAGAAGTCTGCTGGGAGGCCCCGTCCAGGGACCCACAGATCTGCTGGAAGGGAATCTCTCTGAGTCAGTCTGGGGAGTTCTCTTCCTCCCTCAAGTTCCTCTAATTGGCCTGGTGCTTTTGGGAACAAAGATCAGGAATCCCCGTCTCCAATGTTCTTGGAGGCACAGAACGGTTCCTGCTTAAATCCAAGAAGACAAAGGGGCAACACGGGGAAGGAAAGAGAAAGTAATGGCCCTGTCACCAGCTTCCCCAGCCTGTCTAGGGAGGACCACCCTTTTTCAAGGTGGCTCATCTGTCTGTGCCATTTAAAGTGTTAATTTCCACGCAGCAGAGGCCATTGACAAACCGGGACGGAGTGAGGCTGCGTCTGCTGATGCCACGGCCCCAGGGTTTCCGTGCAGCTCGTTCACTGCCATCTCTGGTGTGTGCCGGCGTGTCCTTTCCCACACCTCTCCCGTCCCAGGCCTCCCCAGGCCTTCTCCGTGACCAGGCCCCGGGAACACATTGGGGGGAAATGTCGCTGTGCCCTTGTTTGGTTTCTGACGCTCACAGTTTTGTCACTGTTCCAGAGCATCTCAGACACCCCTCTACCTCCCCCCTCGTGTGTTTTTTTTTTTTTTGCGGAAAAGAACCTGAATTAGAAAGCAGGGACACATTGCCAGCTCCTCTCTTAGAGGGAGACTGTGAGCCCTGCCACACCTTGTGCACATTCCAGCCCAGAGACCAGCATTCTGGACCCGGCGTCTGTGTGGGGAAGTGAGCTTGGTAGTGCCCGGTGCCCTCGCCAGCTGGCAGCTGGTGGCTGGCCCTTCCCACTTGTCTGCAGTGATCTGAGCTCGGTGGTCAGCCTTCCAACTCGATGGACCTCAGAGAGACTCACAATGCTCACTGGAGTCCAGAGAGAGAGAGAGAGAGAGAGCCCAACCCTCTCCCGGGGGCTCCCACGTGGGTGTCCAATCCAGTGGGCACTCACCTTCTGGGTTTTCTGATACACGTGGCAGCGTGGGGGTCTCTTTCTGGCACAGGGAGTGCCAGGGCCAACGCGGGTCCCCTCTTCAGGCTCAGTCTCCTCAGCTGTGAACTGGGGGCGGCGTGAGGCAGCACCGCCTGCCTCCCCCTTGCCCTGCCATCCGTGGCAGTGGTTCTGGGTTAACTTGTGAGTAACTCTACAGTGAGACCTCATGGCTATCAATAATCACACCACTGGTACCCTGTGTCTGTTACTGAGCTTCTAATTATTTTACCAGAGACGCTAGATTAACCAAACATAAATCAGTCTCCGAGTCCTCAGATGTCGAGCTGATTAAGAAAGAACCCCGCTGGGACACTGAGGGGTGCACACACATGCATGCACGCTCAGCACACACACTCAGGCGAGCGCGCGCGCATCCCCGGGTGCCCCGGGGAGTTCTGCAGAAGCTCCTGAAAGTGCTGGCTCTCGCCTTTCGGTATTTCAGGACCCGTGGCCTGATGTGACCTGCTGGGCAGGCAGCTGCTGCCATCACAGGACGTAATGAACGCCGGGGAGCTGAGAGGGAGAGAGATGGGGAGAGATTTCTACGCGGTGAGACATGCCTGGGCCACCCAAGGAGTCCTCTTTCCTTCTGCTTTTCTTTCTATGCGTCCCTCCTCCCTTCATCCTATTCCTCCTCCTCGTATTCACATCCCCTGCCCAGCGAGTGGGTCAGAGCAGAGAGCCCCGGAGCACTGGGTCGGGAGCTTAGGAGGAAGTCTGGAGGGACAGAGCCCAGTCCTTCCCTGCAGGCTCAACCAAGGGCAGGAGCAGCCTGGTCCCCCCCCCCCCCCCCCCCCCCCGCACCCAACCCTGGCCTCGAGGCTCTGGACACAAAGGCAGTTCTTTCTGGAGGAGGACGGTAACCTCTCTGGCCTCGCTGAGCCAGTCGGCTCAGGTGCCCTGAGATCGGCGGGAGCCCCCGAGTGTGGGGATTAAGGAGCCCTTTGACCCACTACCCCCTGGCCTCCTGCACAATGCCGATTTTTCAAGCACCAAGTCTCTTCTGCACCATTTCCGGGAGACAAGATTGGGCACTTAAAAAAAAACACCACAATTAAATTCTCCTCATGTCACTTGTCTCCTTAACTGTAAGCACTACAGAGATCTTTCAAGGAAAGGCTGGGGAGACCGACATGCTCACATGGTCCTAAAGCCGTGGGTTTGTATGCCAAGAGGAAGAAAACACCCGGGCTGCCCCCTTTCTAAGGATCCCATCATTTAAACCCAGTTTGCATCTCATTCCAGGCCAGGAGAGAGTGGGAAACATCGCAGGACTGGTCTGACCACCCCGTCCTGGCCACCTCTCTCCAAAGAGCTGGCCGTCTCCTTTCTCTTCCTCACCAAGGTTTAGAAATGAGGGTTTTTCCCCTTTAGGGTCCGATCTGAAGATTTATGTATCTTCTCGTGTTCCTCTGAGAACACTTGAATGATTCATACCCGATCCCCTTCTCCCCCGCCCCCCACTCCCCCACCCTGCCACAGAGACTGGTCTAATCAATATTTATGTGCCCATCACTCCAAGCTGCAACATGCAGGAATAATGAAGGCCCAATTCCTTGATGGCTGTTGAAAAATTAGCTGGTTGCCTGTATTTCAGGCTCATTGTTTTCTAGGATCTCGGGGAGATCAGACCACGTGGCCCACGGATTAATTCAGCCACCCAGATAATTGGCTGTTAATAGATGGCCAGCTGATGGCTGCCAGCCGGGTGCTGAGTTGGCTCCGGTCCTGGGGGGGGGGGGGCGGGGGGGGGGGCTGTGGTCCTCATCAGAAGAGGGACAGCCAGGAAGAATTGGCGGATGAAGGGTGAATCAGGACCAGGGAGATAAGAGGTAGCTTCTCTCCTCCATCACCTCGCGTGATGTTTTTTACAGTCGACAAAGCATTTTTCCTTCACAAATGCCTCATCCTTCCTGCCACCCAGAGAGGCAGATGTGATTATTATTATCCCCATTTTCTAAACTGTGATGAATCAGAGGTGATGCAGGGAGGAGACTGGCAAGCTCCCGAATGGCCTTGAACTCACTCTTTGAATTGTAGAGTATTATGGCCATCCTCAACACCTGTTTAGCTTCCTTTTCCAGGGGAAATTAAACTTATTTTATCTATGTACTAGAGGCCCATTGCACGAATTCTTGCATGAGTGGAGTCCCTTGGCCTGGGCAGGGATCGGTGCTGATCAGGACAGTCTCGCCCAGTCTGGGAGGGTGGGTAGAGCAGGGAAGAGGGGGTAGGGACCATGGGAGCACACTGACCACCAGGGCAGCTCCTGCGTTGAGTGTCTGCCCCTAATGGTCAGTGCAAGTCATAGCTACTGGCTGGTTGTCTGGTTGTCAGGTTGTAATATATTTTGTAATGGGATCATAAAATATATTCCATGTATATTTTCATATGGACGGAAAGTGAGGGTTCTTGCTGAGAAATGACTCCCTATCTCTGGTTAAATACCAGCATTGCTTTTCTGCACACTGAAGGGAACTGAGGAGTGAGTTAAGGGAAATATAGAGCCCGTCTCTGGAGGGCTATGGGGGAAGGGTACAGGAGGAATTAGGTTTCTCTCCAAGATAGCCCAAGTCTAATCCCTTGCAGGCCTTAGAGCAAGTATGTCAAACTTGCGGCCTGGGGGCTGCATGCCTCGTTTATTTGGCCCGTGTTAGCCTTTGAGTTTGACACGCTTGCCTTAGAGAAATGTGCCACAATATGCTGCCTTCTGCTGTGGGAAGAGGCTGGGCCACCGTGGCAGATTTGGGGTCTCAGGAGAAGTGGGGAGAGGCTCTCCCGCCTCCGCAGATCTGTGGTCAGCACTGGCTCTGCCCTGACGTGGTGAGCCCGTGCTGGGCAGCCATCGCCCCCCGGGGCCCTGGGGTTTGACAGCAGAAAGGAGGCTATGTTGTCATTCACGAGGCTGCTCAACTCATAAATCCAAAAGGATTGTGCAATTAACACAGAAACTGTTGATTGGAATCCCTCCCGTGATGAATGCGGTCCTTAAAGCATCGGAAGCCATTCCCTCCTAAGGAAAAATGCCGTTTGAAAGAACTTCATGCAGCCAGTTTGAGATGCAAGGCCGGTGTCCGGGGAATGACTCCAGGGAAGTACCTTTAGGAGACAAGCTCTTGGATTCACCCCCCCCCTTCTCCACGACAGGGGGCGCGCTGCCTGGGTCTTGCTGTTTAGCCTTGACTGTCCACTGAGGACTGCTCAGTTCAGTCCATTCTGTGCGGATGGACTGCTGGTTCTGCCCAATACGGGGCTCAGCTGCTTGGTGGCTGCTTTGGTGGCTGGGTGTGACTCATGTAGTAGCTGCTCATATATATGTTTAATCTTAGAAAAGCATAAAATCAGGAGACGAATGTCTTCCAGGGTATTTTGTCTGCAGTTCCAGTAAATGACGGGAGGGCTCTAGCTACGTGGCCTGAATGGCAGTCAGTCTCTACTACAAGTTCCCCGCCGGAAACGTGTCCACTCCTACTGATCATGGCAGCATTAAAGGGACTGTACTTTTAAAGAGTGCACATGGAGGAAGGAGGAAAGAAATGCAACCCTAGACAACCCTGATGTCTTCCCTCTCCACTTGGAGGCCCTGATAATTTTCTAATTATCTGCTCAATTCAGGATCAGACCAACTCCCTGTAATCCTCCTGTTTATTGTTAAGTGAGATTATGGTTTTAGCTTTTCTCTTAAAACCGAGCATATCTTTCTTGGGGAGCTTCCTGGCGGTGTCTACTAAAGCTGAACATATGTCTGTGACCTTGCAATTCGCCCTTGGCTATAAACCCAACAGACATGAATATGTATTCCAGTGAATGCCATGCACTCGAATTGGAGTTGGCAAACATTTTTTTTTTTTTTTTTTTTTTTTTTTGTACAGGGCCCGGTAGTAAGTATTTTGGAGCTTTTAGGATTTATAGTTTCTGTTGCAAATAGTCAGCTCTGCTGTTGGAGAGTGAAAGATGGCACGTGAGCAATGGGAGTGGCTGTTCCAATAAAGCTTTATTTATGCACACTGAGATTTGAATTTTATATATTTTTTTCATGTCTCATGAAATATTATTCTTTTTTTGGGTTTTATTTTCAAATATTTATAAATGTAAAATCCATTTTTAGTTTGCAGGGTGTATTAAAGCAGGTGGCAGGCCAGATTTGGCCTGAGGGCTGTGGGATTCCATTTATATAATGTGTGAGAACAGGCAAAACTAAGCCATGGTGTGGAAGCCGGCTTCACGTTGATCCCTGGTTGGCGTTAGTGACGAGAAGGGAGCAGGGGGCGCTTGAGGAGAGCTGGCACCGTTCAGTTTTTTAATCTGGGTTCTCCGATGTATTCACTTAGTGGAACTTCATTGAAGACGTGCTCTTTTGGCTTGTGTCATCCACGCTAATGAAAAATTCAAAAAGAAAAACCTGAACTGTGTATGGCTTCCAACTCCAGGTTTTAGCACTTCATTTGGGCTTCGTGTGTAGCAGGTTTCAGTCTCTTCACAGCCACTGCTGCTAGGTTTCTGGTAAGAGAGTCTCTTTGGAGAAAGGCCTTACTATGCCTTTTCCGCTTCCCCAACCTTATTCCTTTTTACAGATGGAGAGAGACATTTAACAAGGGTGTGGGACAGGCACCAGCCAACCAACCTACGAGTGTGAGGACGAGTGTTAACCATTTCGTTGCTGGATCAGGGGAAGATGGAGAGGAGTTGAGTGGAGATGGGAACCAGGAGTAGGAGTTTAGCTGGTACCATTGCCCAATAGCGAGTCTGGGCTGAACTCTACCGATGCTTATAAGTAAGAGGTGGAGGCTTAACTGCACGGAATGGAGGCTTAACTGCACCTGGCTTGTAGAAAACCAGCTTCTATTTATTTATTTTGCATCTGGAGGAAAAAAGCAGAGAACCAACCATCTGAACCCCAAGTGTCAGGTGCCTCCTGCGTCAGTCATCGGTTCTTCATAACAACGCTGGGCAGTGGGCATCGTTCGCCCTGTTTTTCAGATGAGAGAGTGAGGTGACTTTCCCAAGATCGTGCTGCTCAGATGTGGAGGAGCTGGATTCCAAACCAGCTCTCTGTGGCTCCAGAGCCACCCTGTTTCCCCTTCACCATGCTCACCCCCGGCTTCCTTCTCTCTGCTCACAGTCACACGGAGTCTGATCTCTTGGGAGTGACGGCTTGAGTACATTCCCCCTGAGCACCAGCCTTTATAAAAGCCCGCCTGTGTTCTGCTTCCCAGAATTGCACACACTTGTTTAGACCAGAGCTGTGGCATGAAATAGTGTTCTACCAGAAGCCATCTTTTCCAGGACGAGTCTTTTAAAACACAGCAGTGAAAGAGAAAACTTTACAGCTTTTTTCAAAGAGAGATATATTGGGCTTTCAGCATTATTTGACATCCCTTATGAATACTTCCCTCCTACAGGCAGGCTTGAAAGGTTTCTGGTCCCAGGGTTATGTTTTAAAAAAGGAAGTCTCCATGGTCCCATGTTCTGGGCACATCTCAAGACTGATCCAGGAGGCGGCCGTGAGGAACTGATCAACAGATTCAGAAAAACGCAAAGGCGCCTTTTACCAGCGGATGGTACACACTCCCCACATCACCCCTTCGGAGAGGAATAGTCTGGTGTCTAGCATAATAGCACCAATTATTTGGTTGTTTGTGCTGAGGAGTTGAAAGCTATCATGTGCGGGAGAAAATACTCAGCATGGAGCAGTAATTATGGATCAGCTGATGATAAAAAGATGCTTTGGATTGACTGCTAATTAGATTATTAGCACCAAAAACAAATACCTGCTAGGAACCATACATAAGCTGCATTTATAATATTTTCTACTTTTTAATGCAATTTTCTCTCTTTTTCTGGGCTAAGACTTTCCATTTTCGCTGGTCATATTAAGCATATTTGTTTATTGAGCTGTAATCAAGTTGTTTTCTTATTTCCTTCTAATCTCAAAAGGGGCTGAGAGCACTGACATGTATTGAGTGCCACATGGCAAGGCCCTCCGTGGAGCGTGTTAGATCTCCTCTGCTATTCCAGAGCAGGGACCAGGTCTCTCCCCTAGGCACAGGGATGGCAGGGTTTCCCCAGTGAAACCAGTGGTGGAGTTGATTGTCAAAAAAAATGACCTGGTTGCTTTTTTGTGGCACTTGGAGGTTAGGTCTTTTTGATTCTGGATTCAAGGAGTATGGGATGGGCATTTGGGTGCTTCAAATGCCCTTCCCTCCCCACCAAAAACCAGTCAACAAATAGGTTGACAGTGTATCCCCTGCAGTATGAGATTCCAGCTGTCTTCCTGCCCACTTGGTTGTGGGTTCTATGAATAGGACCATCTGGAGGACACTTGAGAGCTCCCTGGGTTATCCAGAGAGAGAGAAGCCAGCATCATCCAGGGGCCTCTCTGGCCATGTCCTTGATCAGTGATGCCAGTGATGGGCAGCGGTCCCGCAGAAGTGCTGGAGATGGAGCCTCCTCGTGGCCACCATTATAAGCCAGGAATATACATGTAGAGAGGAGACGTCTCCATGGGGAGAGGTGCATGGGACTGCCTTTTGGGAGAAAGGCCAGCTGCTTTATGTGTAGGCCATTCATTCTTTTTAAAACACCCCATGAGGCAGGTGGGCCGAGATTTAGCTAGCGCTTGTCAGTGTAGCCATAATGGGTGATTGAGACTGGCACCTTTCTGATGAAACAGTGCCTGAGCCACACAGGTTGTCAAAATGGTGTCTGATGAATGATGTCATCTCTCTCTGGATGGTGCCCTGATGATCTTTGTTTTACCAACGTGGGCCTTGTGGTTTATAAACGTCCAATAATTTGCCTGAGGCTGTAGAGCTAATGAGTGGCAGAACTGAGATAGGCCTGTGGGAAGGTGGAGCCCGTGCTGGGGTGCCTTTGGGATCATTGGCAAGTGAGAAACATGGTGAACCCTCACATATATTTTCTCCCCTTTGTGTGTCTACCCAGTGTGGGCAGAGAGAGTAGGCCAATTCTGCACCTGGCCATTGGGTTGAGTGCAGAGTTCATCAGCAAATGGACACGGGCATTGCTGGTGGGAAGCCCTGCTCAGGAGATGCCGGTCTGGCTGCTGACCTCCGTGCCCAGGGTGGATTCTGGGGAGTGGTTGGCCCCTGGCCACTTCTGCCTCTAGAACTCTGCCTTCCTCCTGGACTTTATCCCTAGAAAGACATAACCGTGTCTCTAGGATGCCTGTTTGACGGGGAACAGGACTGCCCAATGGATTAAAGTCTTTCCTCGCTTCTGAGTCAAAGTGAAATGTGAGGTGGAGGGGATGGAGAGAATCGTTACGCAGGTTCATGGGATCAAAGTCTGAGGCAATTGCTTTTGAATTTCCTCGGAGTCGTTCTGCAAGGGTGAATTTCTTCCCCTGATCGTGCCCCTCTTCGGTGAGCTCAGAAAACTGTGCGAGGTCTAATCTCACCCTGAAAGCTGTTTCGGTGAAACAGGAGCCTGCTATTCCACAGGGCGTCTTACTGGAAGGAGGAGGATCTCAGGCAGTCTTTTAAAGTCATTTCGGTGATTTTTGAAGAAGTGTATTTGCTGGAATCCACTTGTCCCCCAAGTGCCTGCTGTTTGAAAAGTGTAGCGCTAGTGGAAGGATAACAGGAAAGGAAAGCCAACTTCAGGGGAGAAAATAGGCTGACTGAGCGGCCGACTTTAATTGAATTAGTCGGGGAGGCCTGCTGTGGGCTCTGTACTGTTTTGGGTACCGATGGCCAGGGTTGGCCCCTGGCAAATCCAGACCCTCTTCTCCTGCTGTTTATATGTGGCTCATGAGCTAAGAATGTTTTGTTTTGGTTTTTTTTTTTTTGACACTTTTAATGAAAATTATATAAAGTTCAAATTCTAATGTCCATAAATGAAGTTGTGTGGGAACATAGTCATGCTCATTCCTTTGTGTATTGTCGAGACTGTCTCTATACTACATGGCAGAGTTGAATAGTTGCAATGAAGACTAGCTGGCCTACAGAGCCAACATTCCCAGGGTGGCTCAGGGCTTGGGCATGGACCCATCAACCAAGAGGTCACCGGTTCGATTCCCAGGTGCCCCGTCTGCTGGCTAGATCCCCAGTGGGAGGCATGCAGGAGGCAGACCATCTATGATGTTTCTCTCTCATTGATGTTTCTGTCACTCTATCCCTCTCCCTTCCTCTCTCTCTCAAAATCAAAATTTGAGCTGGTTCTTTAAAGAAAAAGTTTGCTAATGCCTGCCCTCGACCTTTGCTTCTCAAAGCATGGTTCATGGGTGACGGGTGCTGGCTCCGTTGGGAAGTCTGTTAGAAGTGCCATAACTCAGGCCTCTCTACACCTACTGATTCAAAATCTGCATCTAAGCAAGACCTCCCGCCAGCCTCCTCTGTAGATGACCGATGACTTGCTTACCAAGAGCTAGTGTGAACATGCTTCCCAAACTGAGGTCTGCAGTTGGTGCTTAATTTCCCTAATGAATTCAGTTCCATCCTGAGCTCCCATTCTCCTGGTTTGGAGTGGGGATTCCTCTTCTGCTTACAGTATCACAAGGATCCAGGAGCTTCCTCAGTGCCAGAGATATGGGAAGAGGCTGGAATCTTCATCACAGACCAGACCCTTTATCATTCTGCTGTTCTCAGGCTAGTGGGTTCCTTGTGACGCTGGGAGCCCTGGTGCGCTGGGTCCCATCTCCTAGGGGTACCACATGGCCATTCCTCTTTGACCCCGCTACCCACTGGGGCACCCACCACTCTCAGTACTCGCTGGCTGCCTGCATTGTCTTCCCAGCTGAAGGACCTGCCTTTTTCTATCACCCTCCAGGCTGTGCATTCTTTCTACCACCATATTTTGCATACCACCTCCATGGAAGCAAGAGAGCATCCTGGTTTTGTGCTGAGATGAGAGTAGCTGGGAAGAATGCATGAGAACAAATTCAGATGGATATCCCAGTACATCATCACCCCACCATACCTGTAGTACGTCACCATGCAGTCGAGGATACAACCAACACAATCTAGACAGCAAATGCAGGCTATCTCCCTGTAGAGCAAGAGGCAGATTTTGTAGGAGTTTAGAGAAGGGGAGGGTGTGCGGACAGCAGGGCCAAGGGAAGCTGTGGGACGCAGCGAGAGCGACCATAGGCCAGTGGGAACCAGGAGCTCGCCAGATGGTGGAAGAGTTTGAAAATCCATTTGCTTATTTTTGTTCTAAGATGTAAGTGCGTCTGAAAGTAGACAGATCCTCCCAGTTGGGATTATTACTAGTATAGTCTACTCACTGGGGAGTTTGTTCAGGAAATGTTTGGGGTTTAAGGGTTTTAAATGCTCAGAGTACTCGAATTGCTCTTAAAGGGACAATTCAGTGAAATTTGAACTTGGCATTCCCTTTCTTTTACCTCTCCCTCCAACCTAAATGATAGTCGCATATGTTCTCTATTTTCTCTATTGATGCTCACTTCTCTGGGCTATCTGTTTTCCTCTTTAATTCATGTAGTTGCTTTTAGAGGAATGCCCTGTGGAGAAGTCCTCTTGCCTGTTTACATTCCCTTGAGTGAGGCCTTGGTAGGGTCATGGCCAAAAGCCACCTAGTCATGCCCTTTGAGAGGGTATGCTGGGCACCTGAGTTTGAGGGCCTGAGTCCCGGTGCACTCATTGGAAGAATTCATTGGAAGAGCTGAGAAGTGTGGACATCCCAGCTGGTGTTACCAGGAGGCTGGATCAGGATAAGGACAGGGAGGATTTCCTTCTGCTCATGTATGCCAGGTAGCCCACAGGCTGATGGATGGTCCACTGATGTTAATGGTAATGTGTGGCTGGTCCACTGTGCCTCTCTCCAAATTATCCTCTTAGGACCCTGGGTTAGGAAAGGACCTAACATGGTGGACATAGAAATATGCTCTTGATAAAGTTTTTAAAAAGTTAGGCTGAAAAAAAAGGGGGGAATTCGAAATTGTGTCATAGTAGGATCCTATTTCGTTTAAACCAGATGTACATTGGAAAAAATCTTAGAACATCAAAATGGGCGATTTACATAAATGGGTATTGTTAATGCTGTACTTCTCATTGCTGCTTATTGATTGCTTGATTAAGGGTTATCTTTTCCCTAACTCCCTCCATCCTCCCTCCTCCACGTTTCAATAAACAACATAGCAACCTGGATATATAAACTTCCATATTATTCTTTGTGCATCCTGTAATCAGTACATAATCATATATAAACATTGACAGATCTGTTTTTGGTTATTATTAAAAGGAAGAGAGAGAAATTGATCATATTGTATATACTTTGCATCTTACTCTTCATTTAATCATGCATCCTAGAAATCCTCATGTCAGCTAACTTATCTTTTTTTAAAAAAATATATCTTTATTGATTTCAGAAAGGAAAGGAGAGGGAGAAAGAGGGAGGGCTTGTGCCCTGACCGGGTATCAGACCATGACCTCTTGTTTCATGGGTTGATGCTCAACCACTAAGCCACACCAGCCAGGTAGCTAGCTTATTTTTAATGATTGCATAATATTCTACAGTATGGATGTGACATTTTATTTAGTCATTTCCTTTTGATGGATATCTAACATATCTCTTATCTTTTATAGCTACACAAAGAGCTGCAGTAAATATCTATGTACACATATTCTTTTAAAAAATATTTTATTGATTTTTTTTTTTTTTAAAGAGTGGAAGGGAGAGGGATAGAGAGTTAGAAACATCGATGAGAGAGAAACATCAATTCAGCTGCCTCCAGCACACCTCCTATTGGGGATGTGCCTGCAACCTAGGTACATGCCCTTGACCGGAATCGAACCTGGGACCCTTCAGACCACAGGCCCGACACTCTATCCACTGAGCCAAACCGGTCAGGGCAACATATTCTTACATGTTGGGGCTTTTATTTCTATAAAATAGATTTCGAGGAATGGGAATTCTGAGTCAAAGGGAGTCAGACACACACACACACACACACACACAAATAATGCTTTTAAAACAGTGTAGTGATCCACTTTTCTGTTAGCAAAGTATGAGAGCACTCTTTCCCCAACATCCCCTTCAGCATAAATTTGTCATTATCATTTTGCCAATTAAAAGGCATAAAATGGAATCCTCTTGTAATTTTATATTCCTCTGTCTACCAGAGAGGCTCTCCGCTTGTGTTTGCCATTAAAGGAGCTGCTCTTCTGTGAAGTGTCTATTCATAGCCTCTGCCCATTTCTCCTCTGGGCTGTTTATCTTTTTGTTGTCAATTTTAATTGTTCGTTGTATGCTATGGATAGCTCTTTGTTGCTCATATGTACTGCTCATATTTTTGCTAATTAGCTGTTCTGCTGTTGATTTTGTTTATGATATATATTGTCATGTAGTCTTTTGCTTATTTTTATATAGTTAAATATATCTTTTTAATAATAACTAATGAGTATCTGTCCTATTAAAAAGACTTTCCTAACTCCTAGGTTGTATATAGAACATCCTAAATTTCCTCTTCATTATGATTTTTAAATCTTAAGTCCATCTGGATCTAATTTGTATATCTAGTTTGAGGTAGGAATTTAACTCCATTTATTCCAAATGGATAGTTATTTGTGTTAAAGCCATTAATTAAATAAGCCATCTTTTCCTTCGCTAACTGAAATACCATATTTGCCATACATTTATTTCCCACAAACACTGGGTTTTAGTTCTGGAAGCTTCATTCTAATCTATTGATCTATTTCTCTCTCACTATGCCAATTTCATACTTTTAACAAGATTTTTGTTATTAAATCTAGTAGTTACTTCTTAATTAGCCCATCAGATTTACTAGTATTAGGTCCAAAAATCATTATCAAAAAGAAGTTTATCTCACCTTTTGAGTGATTTATCTTGATTATTTTATTGTTTGTTTTGTCATATTTATGAGAATATTCAAAGTGAGATACAATGAGCCCTGGCTGGTGTGGTTCAGTTGGTTGGGCATTGTCAGGTGCACCGAAAGGTTGCTGGTTCAATTCCCTGTCTGGGCACATGCCCTGGTTGCAGACTCCTTTCCCAGTTGGGGTGGGGGGTGTACAGGAAGCAGCTGTTAGATGTTTCACTCTCACATCGATGTCACTCTGAATCAAATATAGTTTTACTTTTATTGATGCAGTGAATTATTTTGATTTCCATATTTTGAACCAACCTTGTATTCCTGAAATAGGTAGGCCCTATTCAGTTATAGTTTATTTTTATTTATGCTGCTGTAGTTTATCTGTTGCAATTTGATAAACTTGAACATCTATATTCATGAGTTATATTCATGGATTATACTGATTTATAGGTTTTTTTTGGTACTCATTTGTGTTTAGACTTAAGCATATACCACTACCATATTTAGGGAGAATGAATGAATTAGGGAGATTTTATTTTTCAACATGTGGGAATAGCTTCTTCGCTGGAAGCGACAGCTGTCTGTGGGGCTGGGCTGTTGGTGCTTCCGTGGCTTGTTTAAACAAAAGGTAAGTAAGACAGGAGATGGCAGTAAAATAAATATAGTCAAAGGAGGAGAAGACCAAATTGAAACTCAATCTTGCACAGAACAAGTGACTCATATGAGAGAAGGTCCTTCGACTATAAAACAGTTGTAGGCAAGCAGCTGTCAGCCTGCGTGGCACTCCATTCTCAGAAGGCAAAAGGCGCTTACGGTGTGCCCGATACGCTGATTCTGCATAGCCCTGTGTGGTTTTTCCTGGTTTGCTTTGGTTTATTCCCGGTTTGGTGGGTGGTAGTCTGAAGTCTTGGATGAGAGCCACCCGGGCTGTGCCCGCCAAACCAGCCTGGGAGCTAGCAGAGAGGGGCTCCCCTGCTGTCCATTTTGTGATCAAGTTAAATTCCACAAATGTTGAGTGAGTGTCTCCTGTGTCCAGCACTGAGCTCAGCAACACGGGGATGAGGGGAGAAGCCCTGGCTCTGCGCCCGGAAGACCCGTGCAGTTTTGCAAGGTAACTCCCCCTTCCCCCTCCCCTCCCCCCCGGAGGCCTTGCTGTGGTGCCCTGGTGCCTTGCTAAGGCAGAGCCTGGGTCAGCATGCTGGGCAGCTCGGCCGAGGCATTCCACCCACAGCTGATGCTTTCCTGCCCTCCTCTGGCCTCCTATCCTCTAGGCTCGGAATGCCTGCTGCTTTAAATCCCCTGACTCTGGCCAAAACCAGTTTGGCTCAGTAGACAGAGCATCGGCCTGCAGACTGAAGGGTCCCAGGTTCGATTCCGGTCAGGGGCATGTACCTTGGTTGCAGGCACATCCCCGGTGTGGGGTGTGCAGGAGGCAGCTGGTCGATGTTTCTAGCTTTCTATCCCTCTCTCTTCCTCTCTGTAAAAAATCAATAAAATATATTTTAAATGATGAATAAATAAATAAATAAATAAATAAATCCCCTGACTCTGTAGGAAGACCACAGGGGTGGTTTGTCTAACTCTCTGTTACAAATGGGGCATGGCAGTGAGGGAAGACTAAAGTCCCTGACCCCGAAGGCGTTCAGAGGTTTGGAGTTAGAGTCCACGTTCCTGCCTTTTCCCTCAAACCCCCTGACTCAGGTTGAGTCATGTCTTTGAAAATCAGGTGTTAAGATGCTGTTGTTTGCTTGAATCTAGTGCCTATAGGAGAGTTGACATAAGTCTTGTAGACTCGGAGAAAAAGACCAATCAGCTTGACATGAATTCCCTGAAAATTTAGAACAGATGGTTTTCTTTTCTTTTTAAAAAATATGTTTTTGATGATTTTTTTTAGAGAGAGAGGAAAGAAGAGGGATAGGAACATTGATGAGAGAGAAACATTAATCGGCTGCCTCCTGCACGCTCCTTACTGGGTATCGAGCCCACAGTCCGGGCATGTGTCCTGACGGGGAATGGAACCTGCAACTTTTTGGTTCATGGGTCGATGCTCAACCACTGAGCAACACCAGTGAGGCAGGACAGATGGCTTTCTGAGCACTTAGCGGAAAAAATGTGGTGATTGCCAGGCTCTCTTAAGAACAGAGCGTGTCTTCCTTCCTGTATTCGCTCTACTGGAAGGTCCGGGGAAGGACATAGTAAGGCTTGGCCAACATCTAACCCACGTGCTGGCACTCCTCCCTCACCCCCGGCACTCCAAGAGAGGTGGCACTGATCCTCCCCTGTGCCAGCATATGCCCACAGTTTTCATGGAAGCCAGCGCCATGCTTGGTATCTCCTGGTACACTTTGATTCTGCTTACTAAAGCTTGCCTTCAGGGTAAGAAACAGGCTTCTTTCTCTTTTGTGTGACTTTTAACATCCTGGGCCTGTTCAATTTTCAAGATGCCTCGTATTTGGAAGACGTGTCCTTGGGCAAGATTGCAGGTAGGACAGCCTTTGGATTGATGAGCTGGTGAACAGAGTGCCCAGAAGTGGGAGCCACGAGGAATCTGTGTGCTTCTTGCATTGATCGGGAACGCAGAGATGTAGAAGGGACGAAAGGGAGAGAGAAGGATCTAGATGGGCTATTCGGTGACCTGGCAAACGCAGAAATTAAACCATTTTCTTTGGAAAGATAGGACTCAAAGACAAGGAAAGAATGGATTTGTTTTTAATGATTCCAAGTGGAATTGAGCCTGTTCCCTGCGATAGTTGGAAATAAAATTGGTTAGAGAAATGATGTCAGCGGAGAGCGGGGATGGTGAACCAGGAAAATAAATGAGCTCTGAAATCGCCTTCTATTTTATAAATATTGTTTCTGGAGCCGAGAAAATTGAGATGGATTATTCCTTTCTCTCTCTCCCAAGCTACGGGTGGGAGAAGCCCTGAGTATCCCATTTGGACCTTGTGTGAGGAGCGTCTCAACCTGTCCGGGCGCGCTAAGTAGCTCTGTCTGCATTTAGACACACTCCATTTCCCCTTCAAGGACCGCTAGCTAGCAGCAGTAGCCAATTACAAACACACCTCATAACACATTATTGAGACACACCGCACGCAAATAAGCTGCAGAGATGTTTCCTGATTGTGCGGTGCAGCGTCCATTGCATTCTCCACCCGTTGGATGGACGGAGGGGCCGGCTCCTGGGAGTGAGCATTTCTGGGTATGTGTGCTTATGTGTATTTCACTGTCCCTGTGTCTTAGTTGGGCATCATCCGAGCCAAATCAGTGTACGCTCTGAAGGAAGGAAAAAGGGCGTCACTTCGCATGATGACAGGCTCCTTTTAAGTGGGAGATTCCTTGTCTTTGGCTCTCCGGAAGTATCGGCACTATGAGCAGCCTGAATTCACCTGAGAGCCAGGGCAGATGCACTTTCCGACTCAGTGGGTGGCTGGCTTCAGTTATCTGTTTCTCCTGGAGAGGCAAAACGTGGGCAGTTTAGGGAGATGTTCCTTGAGCTGTCACTTTCTCCACTCCTTCATCTGCTGGCTTGGTTCTGCAGTAAACATTTGCTGAATTTTATTTCCCCGGCTGTTTGCTATTGCCATTGGATTTGAAGTAACGACTGCATTCCCGGTCTGGGTGAAGTGGCGGCTGATTCACAGAACCCAGGGAGCTTCTCCCTATGGTGTTGTGGGGTGGGGGTGGGGTCTGGGAATGAGATAACAGCCAGGCTCGGGGCTAAGCCCGGATCTCCACTTGTTGAGGCAGGAGGCCTTGGAGTCTGTCAGACCTGCTAGCTCTCTCTACCTCTGAGGATGCTGAGGCTAGGGGAGAGGAAGTTACCTTCTCAAGGTAGCTATTTAGTGATGGAATTTATCTGGAACCTGACCTTGTGGCCCCTAGTCCAAGCTCTGCACTCTGTCTGTTCCAAGCTGGCTCTTTGCTTCTGTGAAGTGCAGACTTGAGTGGGGAGCTGGGAGCTGCCTGCCGACAGGGATGCTATAGGTAGTCCGTGGACCCTCTGCCCTGAATGCCATCCCGAGAGTGCAAACGACAAACACCTGTATCATGCTCAGACCCCAAGGAAACTCCATTCTGCAGAGTCCTAAGTGAGGGCATGTGATTGCAAAGGCTTGTTTTTATCAGAGGATTCGTTTTATCTTCATTTTTTGGAAAAACTTGAGTGCCCAATCCACCTACCTGTGTTGTTGACTTGAGTGTTGCTCTGGTGGTTGCGGGCTGTCCTGGAAGAGGTAGCAAAGGAAAGAGAGAAAAAACCTGCAAGTCAGCCAGACCCATTGGTTGGGGCCTTCCAAGCCTGTTTGTGTGGTTGAGCAGGTGACACGTCCAGCCTTCTAAACGTGGAGACATTTACTGTTCACACTGCAGTCCTATGTCCCTGAGTCCTTGGCAAATAGATTGCTTTTGAAGAACTGGTGTTCCATCTGCCACTGCTATTGGTAAGGGTGGCATTTGTGACTGATGTGGAAGTGGTGGAGTGCTGGGGCTTTGGGGGTTTGATGTCACCTGTGGGGTTTGATGTCACCTGTCTGCAGCCTGCAACCTCAGGGTTCACATGGGTCAGGGGTAGGAGTGTGGGTTCGGTGTTTCCTGAACCACACCGCCTGGCTGAGGGAGCCTGTGTTTGCTCACAGCCAGGCAGCTAGTGCCAAGTAGTGGCACGTTCCTACTGCTACTTTGCAGCCAGCAAGAGAAATAAGACCCAGCCAGCAAGTTGGTATTTTGAAGAATCTGCTCGTCTCTAGGTGTGTGGGTGTTGTTGGGGAGGTGGTGAGAGTCTGTGGTATGGGGTATGCTTCTGTCCCTAAGAACCAGCTGTTTCTTGGCTGGTGGTTTTGAGAGGAGCTGGTGCCGAGGGAAAAGAAACGGGATGGGAGGTGAAGCAGTCAGCACCCTGGGAAACACCATGTTTCTTGCCATTTAGGAAATTTTTTTCCCAAGAGCAATGAGGCAATGAGACAATTGCCTTATGTCTACACTCTGCTTTAATCATCTTCAGAAGGAACTGCTGCCCATTCTGCTAATGGGAAGACTGAGGCTCCAGGAGTGACTGTGGTTTGAGCAAACATGAATTCCAGCATGACATGGTTGTTTGTGCAAACCAACCCCTTCTGTTTTCCGTTCTTGTATGTTAGACAAAAGCAGCAAGAAGAACAATTTAAAAAATTTAAATGTCACTTTCTGTAGGATTAAAGGATGGATATGATCTGTGGAATTTGATTATGTACAAGGGCTGCCCCGTCGGCTAGGTTTGGAAGAGGCCACGGGGGTGTGTGAAGAGGTTTAGAAGAGTGACAGGAGTGCCAGATGGTAGAGAGTGCTAGCAAAATGTGTGCCCCAGAGGTGCAGAGGCATCCCGAAGGGCCCTCAGCTATGTCCTTGATTTGCAAATATTGAGCAGTGGCTGGCCTAAGCAGAACTGAAGGATGGTCCTTCTTGGGCCTATTTTGCTTCAGAGAAGCAGTGGGTTCATATAGAGGATTCTCCAAGGAGACCTATTTGTAGGAAGTAATGTGTGTGGCAGCACAAAAAAAATCTCTCGCCGGGACCGCTTTGGCTCAGTGGATAGAGCGTCGGCCTGCGGACTGAAGGGTCCCGGGTTCGATTCTGGTCAAGGGCATGTACCGTGGTTGCGGGCACATCCCCCAGTGGGGGGTGTGCAGGAGGCAGCTGATCGATGACTCTCTCTCATCGATGTTTCTAACTCTATCCGTCTCTCTTTCTCTCTGTGAAAAATCAATAAAATATATTAAAAAAAAAAAAAAAAAAAAAAGAATCTCTCCCTCTTCCTCCTCCCTCCTTCCAAGGAGTTTCCATGGGTCAAATTGAGTCAATATGAGCGTCAAAGTAAATAATTAGTATCAGATTATGACCTATTGAATAAGATAGGATTCCGTGAGCTCATACTGTTGCAAGTAGATGAGCAAATAAATAATGGATAATAGATAAGTAAATAAAAAGTGAGTGGGTGAGACGGGATAGCTCTTTCTTACAGTAGGGTGTCACCTGAGAAATGTAGAGGGGCTGATGGAAATACCTAGTCATCACTTGCCAACCACTGTAGTTGTCCATGGATGGGTAAATGTTGTGAGCGGAGGTTCTGTAAGGGTTATTGTGTTGGTGCCATATTGGAATCGTTTCCCACAAAATTGTAATCAGATACAATGGAAACACGATGAACTGTCCGTGGTGAAATCTGGCAGACACCAAATTGGCCAGTTGAGAAAAGTTTACATCATTAGTGGTGGGATGGATTGGCCTAGGGTGACCCTAGGTGTGATGCACTGCGACTGTGACATCATTCCTATTGTAGTCCTGCCTAGAATGCATGGCTTGTGTCTGGTCATGAAGAGACACCAGGTGGACTCAGTCCCTATAGAATGAAATGTCTGCAACTCTTGGAGAAACCTGAAAAACAGAAAGCCTGAAGAACTCTTCCAGATTGAAGGAGACAGATGAGACTTGATAACTAAATGCCATGCATGTTGGTGGATAGGGTCCTGGACCAGGATGGGAGAGGAGACATTGTTGGGACAGTTGAGAAATCTGAGTGGGTCTGAGGGTGAGTCTGTGCTGTGTCAGTGTTGGTTTTCTAACAGGAGGTTTAATGGTAGAAATAGCAGAATGGGGCATTCACTGGAATAGTCAGAAGTGATAGACATCATGTGAAAAGAAAAATCTCTCTCTGAAATCTCAGTAAAATATCATCACCTAGGGAATTTGTGTGGAGAGAGTATAAGAGTTTGTACTATTCTTGCACCAAGGTTTGAAATTACTTCAAAATTAATAATAGGATTATGAGAAAGAACAGTAAATAAAAATTAAGAGGAAAAGAAAAGAAAGAAAGGAAGGAGGGAAGGAAGAAAGAAAAAAGGAAGAATCTACTGGGAATCCAGGCAAAGAACTCAAGTTACATACGAGGAGAAAAATATCAGATGAGCCCTGGTTTCCTCTGCAGCAACATGCAATGCCCAGAAGACAGTGAAACGTCTACATGATAACCAGGGAAACGGTGAGCTAAAGATTTATATGCATCCTAGCCGTCCTGTAAGTAAAAAGACAGTTTTGAGCATGTGATAACTCAGGGAATATTGTTCCCGAGAGCCCTTCCTGAGCAAACTAGTAGGGATGAACTTTAGCCAATAGAGAGAAGACTGAACACTAAGTACTTCCTTCCAACTGTCAAAATAAAACAAGCTTAAGGATTAGAGCATCAGAGGAGAATATAAATGTGCTGTGCCCTGATGATACAGAAAGGACAAGACCAGCAAATATTGGAAGAAGGAGGAAAAAAAGAGTATGATCTCTGGGTGCCTTATTCTATCATATCAGGAAGGCAAAGGATATAATTTAGAGCTGACAGATGAAGTAATATGAGCATAATGATATTGAAAAGTTAATAGTGAGCATTAAAGAAGATAACATTATTGAATTAAATTAGATGGTGGAACGGAGACACAGCACAGCCAGAGTAAGTGGTCCACGCCCAGGACCTATGCAATGTGTTTGTTTCCCTGTGTGCAATTGCAATGTGTATAAGGGGTATCCAGGGACATGTGTCTCTTTTTCTGTCTACCCCAGTCGAGCTTTTGCTATGCTCCTGTGGAGAGGGAAATAAAGGGGAAGAAGAGAAAGTATACCAATTCAACTTTGCTTGCAGTGTACGACTAATGATATCTAAAGGCATGGGTTAAAATTATCATCTAACAGTGTAGGTATGAGTGCAACCACAAGAATAAAAGCATGAACCTTCCCGGAAGACCCACCCATGAGAAACAATCACAGAAAGACTAAAAATAATGCCAACGACCCAGAGAACATGATATAAAATGAGAACTAGGAAAAAGCCCATTCGTTATATTGCTAAATATAAATGAGGTTAACTCAGCTTTTAAAAAGATTTTCAGATTGGATCACAAATCACAATCCAGTTCTTCGTTGTTTATAGAAATGCCCTAAAGGAAAGCGATACAGAAAGGTTGAAAACACAGGAAGTAAAGGTTGAAAATAAAGGAATGCCAGGAAAGTGCTTATACGGTTAATAAAAAGTACATATAGAAATAAAATGTAGTAATTATAAGCTTGCATCACACAAAGTGGAATTCAGGCTAAAATGCATTAAATAAGACAAAGAAAGGAACTTCTTAATGCCAAAGTGTACATTTCAGAATGAAAAAACATAATAGCAATTCTGAAAAAAATGGAACTCTCAGGAGATGCAAGGAAAAATAGATCAAAGCACAGTAACAGATCACTTTAATTTACATGTTTCAGATAACTGGACAAAAAATAAAATCGGTATTGAAGACATAATTAACATAAGTAATAAAGAAGATCTGATTGATAAAGAGCAAGCCCTTTAGATTAAATGAAAAGAGTGCATCTTTCAAGAGCCCATGAAACATTCACAAATATTGACCTTCTATTAGAGGACAAAGACAATCTCAATGAATCTCCAAAGGTAGAAAAACATAAAAAGTATTCTCTGATTACAGTACACTTAAACTAGAAATTGATACTGAATCAGAAAACCAAAAGACCATTCCACTGAAAGTAAAATAAAAGCAAAACAAAACCACCACCACCACCAACAACAACAAAAAAACTCTCAGTGCATGGCTCATAAAAACTGAAACTGCAGATTTCCTGGAAAATAATTATTAGTGAAAACACTAGCAGAACAGATGTGATATAGCTAAAGCAGTACCCAGAGGAAAAATGATGGCCTTAAATATTTATACAAAAGAATAACACATGAATTAGTCATGTAGTCATGTAACAATAAAACATTACTACAGAGGAGAAGCAGAAGGAAGAACTGAATAAATGTAAAAATTAATGAGTTAGAAAACAAAGCTGTTGAAATAAATGCCAAAGCTGGTTTTGGTTTTTGTTTTTTGGAAAAAATAACAATGAAATGGATGAGCTATTGGTTAACCAATCAAGAGAATGTGAGAGCAAGTGTAGATACATAAAATGAAAATTGATACATGGGGAATAATGATAAAAACAGGAAATTAAGGGAAGCACAAGAGACTACTTTGTCCAGCTGTATGCAAATCCACTTGAAACTGTGAATTAACTAGATTTTTTTTTTTAAAGAAAGTTAAATTTACTCAACTGGCCCCAGAAAAGAATCCAATTTTTCAAAGGTGGAAATTTAAAACACACACCAAAAACAAGACTTTTAAAACCAGTCCAGATAGTTTTAAAGGGAAAATGTTACCAAACTTCTGAGAAGCAATTTCAATATGCACTACACTACAGACAAAGACGAGAAATAGTTACCAAAATCTGGCAAAAAAGGCATGACTATAGAAACCAAAGACTAATCACAAAAAATATAAAACAACTAATAATTAAATAGGAAAAAGATATGTGGGATCTATAAGATAATTTAAAAACACGAAGGGTACAGAGGGAGCTTGAGCAAGTGGAGAGGAATATCATGCTCATTTAGAGAAAAACATGTCATTCTCTCTAATTTGTGAATTTAATGCAAACTAAATAAAAGTGCAAGAAGGTCCTTTTTAAAAATGAGCTAAGTTTGCTTTAAAGTTCTCATAAAATAATAAATAAGGATAGTCAGGGGAGTTCGGAAAAAGAAAAATAAGGTGGGAAACTATCCGGACTAGAACTTATTGTAGTGCCTCAGATATTGAAGGTGACTGTTACAGGAACATGGATAAAAGAAACAGAATAGATAGTCCAGAACAGTGGTTCTCAACCTTCCTAATGCCGCGACCCTTTCATACAGTTCCTCATGTTGTGGTGACCCCCAACCATAAAATTATTTTCATTGCTACTTCATAACTATAATTTTGCTACAGTTATGAATCGTAATGTAAATATCTGTGTTTTCCGATGGTCTTAGGCGACCCTGCTAGCGGTTCTCACGACCCTGCTAGCAGTTCACGACCCACAGGTTGAGAACCGCTGCTGTAGAGTCTAATTACAGTTATGAAGCAAAATTACAGTTAGGAAGTAGCAATGAAAATAATTTTATGGTTGGGGGTCACCACAACATGAGGAACTGTATTAAAAGGTTGAAGCATTACAAAGGTTGAGAACCACTGGTCCAGAAAAAGACCCAAATGCCTATAGTCATATAAGACTTGATAAAGGTGGCATTCTCAAATCCCTGGAGGGAAAATTTAAACATGTGCTAGTGGAATAGCTTGTAGCCCTAATTGGGGGTAGAGAGTGGGGGGAGTAAAATTGGCTCAATACAGCATACTAAATAAATACCAAGTTTAAATTCAAAGTGAAAATAAGATTTAAATGCAAAACAAATCTATGGAAATAGCAAAAGAAAACATAAGGAGCCCTTTCTAACTAAGAGTCAAATCCAGAAGGCATAAAGGGGAAATCTGATATATTTTATTAGATGAAAATTGAAGGAAAACACACACACACACACACACACACACACACACACACCAGAATCACCTGACTTAGCAAAAAGCATCTACATAAAGTAAATTGAAAAGACACATGAAGAAGGACTAGTCACCTTAATAAATAAAGAGCTCCAAAGAGTCAATAAGATGAAGCATTTCCATCCAATAGAAAACATAGGCAAAAGACATAACCAGACAATTCACAGAAGAGGTAGGAGTGCTCCAAAATGTATTAAAAATAGACTCAATCTTACCTCATAATAAACGAAATTAAATCTCTATATAAATGCAACCATATTTCATCAGATTGCCAAGTTAAAAAAAAAAAAGATTCACAGCAGTGTATCTACAATACTGTCTAAAAGGTAGTAGAATGGAGATGGGGACAGAATTAGAATGTGTATTTATATTTGCATCTATGTGCATAAGAAAGTCGGGAAGCATACACTGACAATGGTTTGTCTTTCTGGGTGGTGAATGAGGGGTGGACAGGATAGAAGGGAAATTTTTCACTCTACACTTTTCTTTAACCATGTAAATCCATTTATTCTGTAAAGGGATTATTATACTGAGAGGACTCTGACATAGACACATAGTCACTGACACATTTACATCACAAGATGGTGCACATCCCTTTATCTCCCCCCCCCCCCCCCCCCGCCTGCGGAAATGGCTGCCAATGCTTCTACTCCAACCAAATGTAATTTGCTCAAAGCATTTCCCCCCTTAATAAGCCGTGAAGGATAGAGGCAGAGCTCTCAGCGTCCACTGAGTTTTTCAGGTAAAATCAGCATCTTCTCAAACCACTGACTTTTATTAGGCTCCAGAGTGTTTGTTTGCAGAACACAGTGCGTTTGCTGAGCGTGCGGTTTGCATCTCCCCTGACGATTCGGCGTGGCTCTGGATCAAGTGTTAGATGCTTGTTTTGCAGCTTTTTAATAGAGATGTGCAGGGGTGATTGATACCAGCTTGCGATTACCCAGTTTCCAATTACAATGGAGGTCTTAGCAGCTCTGCCCGGAACAGAGCATAGAACACAAATTGTGGGCGTTGAACGGGTTCTGTTGACTTGTGAAACTTTCCCACTTCATGGTAAGGAAATGAAGAGGGAGATCACAAGGCCTTTGTGAACGTGGGAAATGAGCGATGGGGGGAAAGAACAACAACAGAAAAGCACGACTGGCAGGTTCCAGCCCAGGTAGAAGGTACTTGGCTTGTCAGTGCTGAGCTGGGAGCCAGATGGAACATGAGCTTCTGAGCTGGAACCTGCCAGTTGTGGGTTCTTTCCCGTTGCCCATTTCCCACAGTCATCAAGGTCTTGGCTGGGCCAGTTCAGTGTACTCTTATGGACAGTACAGTGGCAGGGAGGCACAGTAGGAGAGGGGTAAGTGTCATCTGGGTTAGGATGCCTGGATGTGAACAAGAGGAAACCTGACCCAAATGAGCTTAAACAAAAGCTAACATAACTGAAAGGCCCAGATAATACTCAGGCTCTCTCTGTAACAGAACCCCTATTTTATTATTTTCATAACCCATGACACTCGTGAAAAATATCTTCTTGGATGATTTTTGCTTATTTATGTATTTGGGAGCTCCATGACAGCAGGGGACTGACTCGTCTATTCTTGTATCTTGTCTACTTTTGTCTCTCTCATGCCTAGAGTACATATTCGATGCTCAATAAATACTTGCGGAAGGAGTTAATTTTCCACCCTTGGAGTGGAGGGTGGAGGGTGGATCAAGCACATGGTCTGAGAATAGGGAGAGAGATTGTCCCCTGAAGATGTTGATGTGACAAACAAATAATAAATATTGACAGCACCTCAAAGACTTTCAGATAAACTTTAGCTCCCTCCTCCTCCCTTGTTTCCTAGAAAATGTCTCCACTGTTCATGTTTTCCCTTGCACTGCATTTGACGTAAGGGGACAGGGAGAAGCTCCCATGACCGTGATTAGTTGCCCTGTCGTGGGTTCTTTCCCATCGTTCATTTCCCACAATCACCAAGGTCTTGGCTGGGTCAGTTCAGTGTACTCTTATGGACAGTACAGTGGCAGGGAGGCACCTAAGCAGAAGGGTCTCGTGTCCCCAGCATTGCACAGAGGACACGAGACTCCCCCCACCCCAGCTGGAGGCTCATGACTTCTTGATTTAGACCCAGGACTGAAAGTCCCCTAGTAAGAAAGGAGGAATTCGGTTCTAGGAGAATACTTTCCAGGAGACGCAACCTGGCAGAGTCAGGAACCCAGAGGGGGAGACCAGGGGCCCGAGTTATCTTCAGAGACCACTCCCACCGTTGCTTCCATGACTTGATTCTGCTGTTGGTTCTCAGCACATCATTTGCCCTTTTGGTGACGGAGTTAGAGGATGCTCAGAGGAATCATTGATTCCACTCCAGAGTTGGCATTTGCTTGGCCATTTTTATTTGTTTATTTTTGTATCAGCTCCTGGCTTCTTTCTCATTTTGATCTTGATACTCCTTGTGGCTCTGGCCTGGCTCCTGGTCCAATCTGCTCACTGGGCAGATGAGCCACTAAGGCCAGGGAGGAGAAATGAACCACATGGGGCCAACATGATTGGGACAGCAGTGAGGCTGGAACTCAGTTTCCCTTACTCTATTCCTTGCTGTCCCTCCAGCACGCCCCCTACTGTGAGTATGTACAGGCAACGTTGCTAGACCAGACACAGCCTGTGCCTTCTAATCTTAAGACCAGCCTCATTTTCTTTGGGAAAATTGCTTAAACCTGAACTTTCATTTTCCACACGGAAGATGGAGAGAGCAGAGCAGACACGGAAGGACACCTGGGAAGCAGCGAAGTCTGACATGTGGAATGAATTGGGTCCAGGGAGGACCAAGGCCATCCTGTTGCTGGAGCAAAGTGTCCACAGTTTCTAGGGCTCTCTGATCACACACTCCCTGTGGCCTCCAAATGGGCTGGGTCAAAGCCTGCAGCCGGGGGTACATCTCACTGCACCACGGTGAATGTGAATGGCCTGGACTCGGTGGGTTTTCCAGCCGATCACCGTGCTGGAGGGGGGCTTCTCCAGCCCTGCTCGGGGTGGTTCCGTCTGGGACGTGGAAGCACCTGGCAGCTTTACTACCGTCTGTGCTCACGGGTTTTCTCTGGAGACCGCAAGTCTGCAGAAGTGTTTGTCAGCCCATTTGCATTCACTGCCTGCTGGATGCTACAGAAGTAAAGTGATGTATACATGATAGATAATAATAAGAAAGGTAACACTTGTCACTTGTTAACGGTGCTATTCATTACTCTTCCCGGCAGCATGGTGTGATAGATGCACATTATCTTCTTCCTAAAGAGGAGGAGATAAGCATAGTGGAATCAACCCACCATGCCTGTGGTCGCTGCTCAGGATGTTCAGTGGCAGGCTCCCCATGCACTGTTTCGGAGGTGGCGTGGCCTCTCCTCCAGGCTGGCTGATGTCCCCAGAAGAGGCTGGTCAAGCGGCCAGGGTTGGAGTCTCCTCCCCCGCAATGACATTATTTAATGTTTCTGAGGCTATAAGTCAGAGAATCCATCTTAAGCTGGTTTCTGAAAAATGAGATTCTTGTAGTGACCCGGAAGTGTGGTCATGGAAACCTCATGAAAGGTTTGGAGGCCAGGACACAGGGGTGTTGGGGGGCCCGAGAGAACTCTTTCTCTAGCTCATCCCTCTCTCCTCTCTCTGTGTATATCAGCTACATTCTCCTTTCCTAGTAGGCCCATCTTCTCTTCTCCTGAGCCCACGTGGTGGACAGAAAGGTTACTGGCCCAGTCACACAGAGTGCCCTTGTTCTCTCTCCCCCACCCTAACCCACTCTCAAGTTCTAACGTAAGGGACTCTCATGGGCCCGGCCCCAGCCAGGAGCCACTCCTGGTCCAATAAACCATGGCTGAATCACATGGTACGAACGTGGCATCCTGCGGATGCTTGCAGTGAAGTTAAGGCGGCCTTTGTCAGATAAGTCGTCTTCTAAAAGATGAGCAGATGCTGCTCATTGATCACTGCATTTTACTTTTATCATTTAAAAAAAAATATAACAGCCGGGACCGGTTTGGCTCAATGGATAGAGCGTCGGCTTGGGGACTGAAGGGACCCGGGTTCGATTCCGGTCAAGGGCATGTACCTTGGTTGCGGGCATATCCCCGGTGGGGGATGTGCAAGAGGCAGCTGATCGATGACTCTCTCTCATCGATGTTTCTAACTCTCTATCTCTCTCCCTTCCTCTCTGTATAAAATCAATAAAATATATTAAAAAAATAAATAAATAAAAAAAATAAAAAAAATATAACAATGATTTTTTACAGAGAGGAAGAGAGAGGGATAGAGTTAGAAACATCGATGAGAGAGAAACATCAATCAGCTGCTTCCTGCACACCCCCTACTGGGGACGAGCCCGTAACCAAGGTACATGCCCTTGACCAGAATCGAACCTGGGACCCTTCAGTCCACAGGCCGACACTCTATTCACTGAGCCAAACTGGTTAGGGCAATCATTGCATTTTACATTCACTGCATTGTACATCCACTACTGGGATGTCTGTAGTGACACGAAACTTGTCATTGAGACAGTTCAGTCAGCTAGGATGTTTCTTTATATTGAGCTCAAATGGCTTTTCAGTCCTCAGTCTATTTCTTGCAGCCACAGAGAATTATTCTTGCCTTCCTTCTTCGTGGCAGCTCTTTGGATCATTGAAGGCCCCCTCACCTCCCCGAATGATCTCTCTAACCCTGCTTCCCATGGTATGTCTCAGTCACGGCACATCCCTAGTTGACCCCTGAGCGTGATCCATTTTGTCTGTCTCTCTCTTAAAGTGGAATTCTCAGAATCAAACTTGGTCTTTACATCCTTTTCTAGGAGTAGCCTTGAGGCAAGTAGAGAGATGGGCTGTATCTGGAGTTGGCAAACTTTTCCATTAAAAACCCAATAAGTAAATAATTTGGCTTTATAGGCCACATGGTCTCTGTCACAGCTACTCAGCTCTGCTGGCGTAGCAGGAACACAGCCATAGCTAATACGTAACCCAGTGAGATGGCCATGTTTCAGTAAAACTTTATGGGCACTGTAATTTGAATTTCATGTCATTTTAATGTCACAAAATACTCTTCTTTTGGCTTTTTCAACCACTTAAACATGTAAAAACCGTTCTTAGCTCAGCTGCCTTACAAAAAGGAGTGGTGGGTCAGATTTGGGCAGGGGTCAGGAGAGGAAAGGGAGGTCAGAGGTCTGTTTGTAAAATGAAAATACTTCGGCAGCCGAAACCAGTTGGCTCAGTGGATAGAGCGTCGGCCTGTGGACTGAAAGGTCCCAGGTTTGATTCCGGTCAAGGGCATGTACCTTGATTGCGAGCACATCCCCAGTGGGGGGTGTGCAGGAGGCAGCTGATCGATGATTCTCTCTCATCGATGTTTCTAACTCTCTATCCCTCTCTCTTCCTCTCTGTAAAAAGTCAATAAAATATATTTAAAAAAAAAAAAGAGAAAAAAAAAAAGACACTCGCCAGTTTATAAAACATGCATTTTTTTAGTTCTCTCTTCCTGGCACTTGTGAGGTAGAAGTTTTAACGTTGCCTTCACCAATGAGAAGAAAGCCCTTTACAGAAGAAGCCACTGCCTCAGGCCCCCCAGCCCAGGAGAAGCCAGGGCTCGTCACAGGCGGGTCCGGGGTTCTGCCTACCGATGCTTTTAGAGTAAACAGACCGTTTCCTGGGCACTCACGTGGGACTGGCCTGCTGCCAGAGAAGGAAGTACAGGTGTATGTGATACCGCTCCAGTCCCCGAGAGCGCTGAGTCTTGGGGAAATACCTAAATCTCTGCAAGGTGAGAGGAGGGTGCACCCACAGCTCAGGAGAGGGACCCTAGGTCAACCGTGCTCTGGGGGCTTCTTGAGGAACACTTTGCCCCCACAGAGGAAGAGAGTGGCCGGCTTGGCCTGAGGATTCTGGGGTCTGGAAACGATGGGAGCTCGAGAGGGTGGATGCAGCCTCCAGGGGAGGGAAGGGAAGTGCCCTGGTGAGCTTGTCTGTGGCAGTGCTGTTGCTAAGCAGGTGTTCCCTGGACCAGTCCTGTCTTCGCAATAACCGGTGGGTGCTGGAGATGGCAGAGACGCAGGACCTTCTGAAACATGCCTGTTCTTTGAACTGAAACTTCAAGGTACACTCAGTGACCCTGGCCCAGGCTGGGGAGTTTCCTGAGAGCTCCCTCCGCTCTCTTCCAGGCATAAACACGATTTGCATAGTTGGGATGGAGAGAGCACGCAGGCTGGCTGCTTGCTAGTTCTTGGACCCCTAGCATGAAACACAGACTCCCTAGCTTCACCTGTCAGAGAGGGTGCTTTTTGTTTCATTAAAAAGCAAACAGGAAGCCCTCTAAGCAACGGCATTAAAGAACATCTGGAAAATAACCCTTTTGCTTTCCCGGGGAAGATGTCAGTACATCCAAGGCAGGCTGGATGAAAGAATGTTTGAAGCAGTCAAGAAGAATAGATCAGGCTACAGGGAAGTTGGCCTGAAAAGTAAGGAAAAAAATAACCCCAAACTAAGAAACATGTTCGCCTCACAAAAACAGTAGTTCTGGTGGCTAACTCTTCAGAGCTGGCCTGGCTTGATTTGTTTAGGTCCCAGGCAGCTCTTCTAGAAGAGGAAACGGTGACAGACAGATCCTTTTTCTTTTAGAACTAGTTGACAAGGGATTTTTAAGCCTCTCCAGCGTGACCATTCCTCTATCACTGACATTGTGGGGGATTCCAAAGGAGCGGACGCAGGGCCCCCATGTCTCATCAAGCTCAAGGCCAGCGGAGGGAGGGGATGTGTAAGTCCTGCCTTTGACAAGGAGAAGACTAGTCAAAGCTGGATGGGGGTGGAGATTACAGATGCTATAGGAAAGGGGCGGGGCCATGGTAGGCTGGACGGGTTAGCAAAGTCTTTCAAGGAAAAGTGAGATTTACTGGGATTTAATTTAGTGGAGAAAAGGTGGGAAGACTTTTAAGGAAGGGCAAACAACGGTCCCCTCAGCACTGCCAACAACACTTTTCTGGTGATCTTGCCTCAGCATTTCCTGAGCTGGTCTTCCCTCGAGCAGACTCTAGTCTTCTGACCTCTGGGACGATCTCTTCTGTTTCAGCTGTTTGTGACATTGCCATTCGGATGTCATGATAACTTCCAAACCTAATGCATCCAAACGGGATTATTTCCCCCTCTCTAATTTGGCCACTCGCTGTCCCCACCCTCAGCCCCGAGGGCCCTAAGCAGACCGTCTCAGAGCCTTTGGAAAGGCTGTTCCTTTTGCCTGAAATGCTTGTTGCCCTTCCCCCACCCCACCTCTCCCATGACTAGTGTCTTTATCATCATCCAGGGCATGGGATTCAGTGTTACACCCCAGAGGTGCCTTCCTTAACCATCTCTCTAAAAAGGCCACCACGTTCCCTATGTGGTCTCATTTTTTCACATCAGTCCCACATCTTTTACCAGTTACCCTAATTTATCATTCTTTTATTTGTTCTCTTGGATGTTTTCTGTCTCCTTAACTAGAATGTAGACTTCTTCTTACACACTCAGTAAATATTGGTTGAATTAATGACCTTGAAGGGCCCTTGGGAATGGTCTAAAGTCCACTGTTTGCCCGCCTGTGGGCTGTGGACTCTGGGGGACCGTGGAATTATCGCCCTGGGTCCAAGAGTGCACGGTGCTCCAGCCATGGCTTCGCCGTGGGAGAATGAAATGGTACATCTCACGTGTGTGTGTGCTCTACTGTTTTTCAAATGATGGTGTTGTAATGGATACAATACAGATTCATTTGCAGGGCTTACTAAATTCAGAGGGCCTTCTTATCTCACCTACTCACATGATGTGTGTAACTTCTACCTTTACAGTGTAAATACAGCTCCGGAGGGGTGCAGGGACTTGTTCCAGGTCAGCTTCTTCAGCAGCAGCAAGGCCTGGAGGGGGTGGGAAGGGAAGGTCGGGGAGCTGGGGAGCTCTCAGCCTGGTGATTGAGAGCACGGCTGGGAGGCAGACACCGAAGGTACTGCTGCCGCAGGCAGTCCCAGGTTCTGGGCCTGAGCAGATTTGTGGGGTTGAAAGCCTAGGACTTGGAGGCTGGTTTCCTGCCTCAGTCACCATCAGCATCATCAGTTCGGTGATGGTTCCAGAATCAACTGTTTCAGCTTCAGCCAACCCTGAACCACCAATGAAATAGCTTTGTTGTCTTAAATAGCTCATCTCTCTTAACCTTAGAGCACAGCTCCCTGAGACTGTCTTCTTATAAAAAAAAAAAAGGGGGCATACTAGTGCTTATTTTGCAGTCTTGTGGTGAGGATTAAACGAGGACAAATTTTGAGAAAGTGCCGCACGCAGTGGTTGCTCCTGTGCCCAGCTGGCAGGTGCCAGTTGCAGCTGAGCTTGGAGGGTGCTAAGCAGGCAGGTTCTGGCTGCGAGTCCAGTGCACTTTCTCCCCTGCTACGCTCTGTATCTGCAGCCTCTAGAAGTCGTGTTCCTCAGTCAATCCCCATTCTTGCCCCCACCAACAGCCTCTCACCAAATGCTCTGCAGGCCCTTCTTGCTCCCAGTTTTAAGATGCACCAGCAGCAGAAGAGGGAGTAGGAACCCAAGGTTTGTAACTGCCCTTTCTCCGTGTCACATGTGGAGTCTGGGGTCAGGGTTATGGGCAAGGCCTTGGGCCTGGGCCACCTGGGACAGGGAGCAGGGCCTTCCTGCTGAACCATGGCTCCCTGATAGTAATTCCAGCTAAGCGCCTAGGTCAGTGGTCAGCAAACTCATTAGTCAACAGAGCCAAATATCAACAGTACAGTGATTGAAATTTCTTCTGAAATTTTTTAAACAACTTCTTCTAATGCCATTTCTTCAAAATAGACTCGCCCAGGTCGTGGTATTTTGTGGAAGAGCCACACTCAAGGGGCCAAAGAGCCGCACATGGCTCGCGAGCCGCAGTTTGCCGACCACTGACCTAGGCTATTCTGCAGAGACATGTGCGAGGAAGTGGCAGATGGAAACCCCAGCCCTGTCACCGGCTTATCAAATGCTGTGCACCTGCCAGGCCCCCGAGTGGAGGTTAAACTGGACAAAGGGTGAGGAGATCAGTGAAATTCCGTGATCACTGGCAGGGCCAGACCTGGCATCCTCCCTGCTCCCTCCACCTCCTTGTTCTGTTTTCTTTAACTGGAACTGACTGGAGGAAATGATTAGATTGGGCAGCTTGTTAACGATCATCGATTCACTACGTTCCCTCCACCAGGCACCTTAAAGAGAAAAGCCAGACCATGATCCTCAAAAAAACAACAACTCAGCTTTCCATCCAAGCAGTTGTGTCTGGCTCCCTGCCTCTATAGACCTCTGATCCCCACAGCTAAGGGCTCTTAAGCCCACCTGCAGGGTCCGTCCCGCCCTGGGGCTCTGTGGTCAGTCTGAGCACAATGCAGAGAGAGAAGGGTCTTCCCGGCTCTTTCTAGCTATAGCTCTGAATTCCGGAATCCTGGGAAACCCATCCGTCCTAGACAGACTTACAGCTGGTCCCACTAGCAGGCAACATCATTTGTTCTTCTTCATCATCGTCATTATTGGTAATAACCGGTCTTGAGCACTTCCCGTATGCCAGGTTGGCACTATACATCTTTGGGAGGTCCATAGTCCCCTTTGGGGAGCTCAGGCAGAGGCTATGGTTAATTCATCTGGTCAACCTCTGCCTGACCCTCTTTCTCTGTACTCCCAACTCGTGTTTCCAGCATCAGGTCAGGGGCCCCTCCCCTCTAATCCTCGGGCTCTAAGAACTGGTTTCCTCCGCACCTCTGCCTCGTCCTGGTCCCTGGCTCTCAGCCTCTCCTGCGGCTGGGACCCGCTGAGCCCTGCAGTTTCCCGTGACTGAGGTCAGCCTTGTTCCTGACCTCCACTCCAGAATTCTATGAGAGCCTGGAGGGTTGCACCTAACCTTCTGTCGCTGAGGCTTGGCCTTTACACCTGCACCCTGCATCCCGCCTGGCTGCCTTGACCTGCGCTTGATCAGCTGCTTAGTAATTATAAGATGGCGCTTGGCTGGCCTCCCTGGAATTATCTGCAACCGGTCTAAGTTTGCAGAAGCCTCTGCTCCTTGCTTTGTTGGTATGGCACGGAGAACACAGCCCTTCTTTTTTTTTTTTTCTTTTTCTTTTTTTTTTTTTTAATCAGTCTGAGCATCCTATAATGAGGAAGACAAATAGGCCACTGAAAATAACATTCTGCGCTCCGAAGGCACGTATCAGTGACTTTTGGATGGGGTGGGGGTCCATTAAAATCCAATTGATTCAGATCATGAAGGACTAGTCAGGAAGAGTCGATTAAATCAATCTTTTCCCCTTCAAAAATGCATTTATTTTTTTTATATAATTTTAATGCACAGTCTCCCCAACTCTGACAGAGATAGATGTGGTTTTTCATTTTTAGGAGTTACATACCATGCATTTTTAAGCTGTGATTTATTTTGACATTTCGTTGAATCAATTTTGCAGCCACATCTGAGTCTTGAGTGATGACTTGGTTATTTTATTTACCAAAGCTAATCAAACAAATGTGTATAATTTTCCCAACAAAATAAGCATGTGCACTTTTGAATGTTTGACTGTGGGTTTTGTTGTTGTTGTTGTTTACTGTAAAGTAAGAATGTGTTTTTGCTAAGATGGATTAGACTGTTTCGGGCAGATCCAACCCAAAACACTTATCATACTCTATTTCGGAGTTAACAAGTCTTTACCTTTCATTTCTGTGTATTTGTGTATTAGAAAAGAAAGTAAGCTTTCCTACCTTTGTAGTTCCCAAATGATTGTTTAAATTTAGACTGAATTTGTCTCTCTTGCAAGACACTCTTGTATGTGTGGAGAAGAACTAGCTGTGATCACACCACTGTGATGTTCCTTTTAGTCATTGGTGAGAATCCCTGTGTTTGGCTTCTGCCAGCCATTGGTGTGAACTTCTGGGAGCCTTATCAGCATCTTTCATGATTAATTGAGCTTTACGATCTCTGAGACAGATTGTCCTCATAGGGATCAGTGGGTTTTATTTGAAGAAAGTATCTTCACAATAACCAAACATTTCAAGACTCACATTTGGAAGCAGTCTATGGAAGGACAGTTGCTCTTCCCCTCTATAAGCCTCAGCATGTTTGGGATGGACCCTATGCAGCGTCGGAGGCCTGGGTGTTGGGCTTACCTCTGTCTTTTCTGAGACTATTTCTGGTTTCAACTTATGACATTGTCTCCACAAACCATGTATTGGATTGGGTTATTTTCTCCTCTTAGCCTTCATCTTCTGGAAAGTAATGACTTTTTTTCAAACTAATCTCTTTATACAGACATCTAACGTTTGTTCATTTACAGCTGCCCTTTTCTGGACTTGCATAGGCTGCACGACAGTCTAGGTGTGGATGGGCACCACGTGCTTCTGCCCCAGGGACGCTAGGTTTAACAAATAAAAACAGAGGACAGCCAGTTAAACTTGAATTTCAGGGATATATTTAGTGTAAGTATGTCCAAAATATTGCATGGGACATACTTGCACTAAAAACTTGATTGGGCACCCTCCTTCATATCTCACAATCCTATTCTCCCTATTATTCAGGATAATGTATTGTGTCTGGTCTCTCATGCCGTTTTTAAGGTGTTTGTTAATGTACATAATTCACCTTATAGATGGCCAGACACGCCTGAGTTATAATTCACTGTGTATTCTACTCTGTTCTGCTTCATTAAAAATATATATCTAATGATGTAATAGGTTGTTGATGACAGTGTCTGACAAAATTTTCGTTCAAAAAAGTGATAAATTACTTCAAACAATGGGCAGGGCCATATATATATATATATATATATATATATATATATATTTGGTTTTTTTTTACATTTGGGATTCAAATATCAATGACATTAAGTAAAAATGATTAAGAAGGGGCCCAGCCCGACCGGTGGGACTCTATGGTTGAATGTCAACCCATGAACCAGGAGGTTGTAGTTCGATTCCAGGTCAGGGCACATGCTCAGGTTGTGGGCTTGATCCCCAGTAGGGGGCATGCAGAAGGCAGTCGATCAACAATTCTCTCTCATCAGTGCTGTTCCTATGTCTCCCTCTCTCTCTCTTCCTCTCTGAAATCAATTAAAACATCATTATAGATGACTATAAAACATATATATGTATATTATTTTTGTCAGCTCTGATTATGTCCCGTGTTCCATTTTCCTCAACATGGACACCGCAAGAAGGGATCCTATGCCTACAGAGCCCATGCCTGCCTAAGCCAACCTGTGTGGCACCAGGTCACAGGAGACTGGCCTCATCCCGGACTGCTGGGACCTAGAGCAGTGCCCTGAGCGCCCAGGTGACCACCAGAGGGAGTAGCTGTGATGGGGGCTGAGAGACAGGCCCAGGATGGGAGACGAGGAAGCCTGTGCAAAGCTCCTGCTGACACAGCCACTTAGCCGGTCGATGGGAGCCTCACTCAGAAGCCAATTATCCCTTGACACGTGCTTTCTAATCGGGGGAGCGTTTCTCTCTGTCCATTGCAGCCATGTGCTCCTCTGGTTTATGAACCAACGTGGCCTCCTCGGTCTCCACACCCGGGTTCGTTCTCCCAGACCGGTTTCTTGTCCTGTGTGTTCATCTCATGCGCCGTGTCATTCCCTGTTGTTTATCTTGGTGGCCTCACCGTGCCATCCAGCCTCTTCATCTTTGCCATGAGTGAACTCTGTCCCGAGTGGGTGGTATGGACCCCAGGAGCCAGGGCCTGCAAACCCCCACTGCCCCCCCAGTTCTGGCACTCCTGCAGGCCTCATCCCAAGACAGTGCATGGCCGCCAGGCAGGGTGGTGAGGGGGCCTGATTTGAACGGGGTCCAGGAGTGGGAAGAGAACTCGTTAGTGGGCCACATCCTCCCAGGACTGCTTGGATGGAGAATTCAGACACAGACCTTTTATTCTAAAGTCATTTAGTTGGCTTTAATCCTCGACACAATTTTCTGGTAACCTTTAAAACAATAAGGTTTCCTTATCAATTTGTGATCCTTTAATAAGGGACCGGCTGGTTAAGATGGGAGTTGAGGGGGGGGGGGGGGGCGGTGTGGGCAGACCAGGGGGAATGTATGAAGGTAAGGTCTAATGTTATCAGACCTAATTATCATTTTCCGAGCCTTGCTGAAACCCTGCAAGTTGTTGAGTCGGGTCATTACCATTCAAGTTCTCTCTTGCTAATGAGCCTGAACTTTCCCTGACGCCGCTTATGCCTGGTGGTGCTTTTGGGCGGTTGTCCCTGTTGACGAATGAACATAATTGGTCCAGGACTTTTTTCCAGCCTCCTCATTTCAGAGCGAGCCAGGTCCCCCCTGGGGCAGACTTTTCCCAGGATTGCCCTCCACTGCACTTCTCCTCGGGCGTTGGCACCTCTGGCCTACAGAGCGATGGCCTCGACTCCGGGCTTGAGCGGTTGTGTCCTTCCACGTTGCCCCAGCCTCTTGGTCGGCCCCGGTCTCCCCAGTTCCTGGGGTGGAGCCCCACAAACACCATGTGTACACGTTTCCCGTGGGCACCACATGAGAGAGCTTGGTCACGTTCCTGGGCCAGTCCGTCACAGATTGTACCTGAACTCCGATGCTTGTGCAGCGGGAAAGAGGCAGCGACGCGGGGTGGGAACCGAAGGCGCTGGGATTGAGTGAGAAATGCGTGTGCTTCGCCGGTCCTCAGGGGAAAGTGAATTTAATTAAAGCCGGTTAAAGAGGTAAATAACGATTTCTGGGGATTGTGAAAGGGGACTTCGGGGCACTTTTTATATCATTATGGAATGATATAACCGGTTATTATTTTAAATGTCATCTTACAGCCTAGGCTTCCTTTTGCCTTCATAAAGAAACTCGTAGATGTACCAAACAGGATTAGCTAGGGTGTCTGGGGCTTTGTAACAAGAATGGAGATGGCAAAAAAAAAAAAAAAAAAATTAGAGGGAAGAAAAATATTTTCTGAGATAGCTGAAGGAGGAAAAAGGACAGATATTAAAGAGGCAGAACGTGTTAAAATTGGGGAGAGAAACTGCCTGCCACGGCAGGAGGAGAGCTGGGGTAGTAAGAGGTGGGGGTGGGGGTTGGATCTTATGGCCTCCTTGACAAGGGATTAATAATGAGAGAACCAACCGTTTATAATTAAGACGAGGTCTTTAAATTCAGTCCTAGGTTTGAACACTCACTCTTCTGGGCACTGAGTATGTCACTCACCTCTTTGTCCCCTGTTTTGCTCACCTGTAAAATGGGTCTGACAGTGCTCACTTCTCATCACCGTGAGTATGAAATGATGATGTTTTTCATGGCTTAGTGCAGTATCTGGAATACCAACCAACAGAAGCTGCCATTATTATAAGGATTGCTACTATGATGATACAAATAACGCCAGTTATCATTAGTCACAAGGCACAGCGGGTCCTGTGCAGAAGTCCACACGTGTATAGGACACGGAAAAGCTGAGTCTGCATGAGTTTGGCTGGGGCTTGTGACCCCCTAGCCACCTTGGTTGACCTTACGCACGGGTTCACCTGCCAGTCCCATTTACACCTGTTGTCCAGCCATGGGCGGGGATGAGCAGTGCCTCCTTTCCTTCTTGTGAGCGATCCAGTTTGGATGACAAATCATACAGTTACCCGACATTTGATTCTTACTGTCTAAATCAGTAAGGCGGTATTACTGCATTATTTATTGTTTCCTGTTTTCTCAGATAGATTGTGTGTCTCTAGAGGCCACTATATATGTATGTGTAAATTTGTGTACATGCACACTTTCTCTCTCTCTCTCTCTCTCTCTCTCTCTCTCTCTCTCTCTCTCTCCCCCCCCCCCCTCTCTTTCTCTCTTTTGTATGTGTATGCACACAAACACACACTCTTATTATAGAACTGCTTTAGCACTTGCATCAGTTCCTTAACAGTGCTCATCTTAAAGAGATGTGTCGACCTCATCCTATGTGGTCATCTCTACAGAACCCCTCCCCTCACACTGCTTGCTGGTAAATGGGCCTCTCTCAGAGAGGGGATCATCAGAGGATGGTGGGCTAAGAGGAGAGTGATGGGAGGGTATTCATAGCAGCAGAGTTGGTTCTAAAACGTGGAGCTGTGGACAGACCAGGAGTCTGCTTCCTCGCCTGTCACCTGGGAGCTCCCTGCTCCTGGGCCACTCCCTGAACTTGTTTGAATCTGTTGGCTTGTACCGAAAAGTGAGCAATAAAATAGACCTTGAAGGCCTGTTAGGATCGCATTGCACTGGGCCTGACTGTGGTGGGTGATCAATAAATGGGAGCCTTGTAAAGAACAGTCCTTCCTCTGGGTTTTCCAGCTGTTCTTTAAAAAAAAAAAAAAAAAAAATATATATATATATATATATATATATATATATATATATATATATATATATTGAATTTTTACAGAGAGGAAGGGAAAAGGATAGAAAGCCAGAAAAATCGATGAGAGAGAAACATCGACCAGCTGCCTCCTGCACACCTCCTCCTGGGGATGTGCCCACAACCAGGCACATGCCCTTGGCTGGAATCGAACCTGGGACCCTTCAGTCTGCAGGCCGATGCTCTATCCACTGAGCTGAATCAGTTAGAGCTCCAGCTGTTCTTTATATACCATGGTTTCCAGGTCCATTGGTGACCGGATATGCTTGAGTTAGATGGTCAGGTAGATGGATAAGCCAATTCATTCACTCAGGAAGGATTCACTGAATGCCAGGCACTGGACTAGGCCCCGGGAATTCCCTGGTGAATGCCAGCTGCGGCCTGTGGTCTCACGGACCTGGTGGCTGCCGGCGCTGTTTGTAGAGCGCTCTAGAAAGATCTCTCTGGCCCTCTCACGAAAGCGTGTGTGGAACTGCCAGAGCCCCAGAGCCCAGCATCCTCTGAGAGAGGTCTTCCTCCTATGAGCTTTGAACTTCCTGCCTGCCTCAAAGTTAAATCATGTTATTCAAATGGGATATTTGTGAGTCAATAATCAATTCAGCAGTGAAAGGCGCGGGAGCAGCCTGCCAGGCCTGGCAGAGTAAATCATCCCGGAAGCATATGAGGAGCAGCAGCCTTAATAGCTCTCGTAAACATGCTGTCACTCTCGGGTTGAGCACGGTCCAGCCCAGCCTCGCCATGTTCCCCTACGTTTCTCGGAAACTGGGAGAGCCAGCTGCACACACGTTCCGCACCAGCCCAGGAACACCACGCAGAGATTGCTTCCGAAGTTTGCATGTCAATCAACAAGGCTTTTTGGGGGTAGCTTCTAGGTGGGTGGAGGATGCAGGCTCAGAGATCCAGTGAAACACATTTGCAAGAGAAAGAGGGGTGGGGACCTAGGAACCTCTATTCTCTGCCAAGCTCTGCATAGGTGCTCTCATTAGTGCTCATGGCAACTGTCCCTGTGGCTTTGTTTTGCATGAGAGAAAGCTTCAACTTGAGAGGTCAAGGGACTTCTCCAAGGCCACACAGCTGAGGGTTGGGGTCAGGGCTGACTGGAGGCGGTGTTCTCCGCTCAGTAAGCTAGGAGCGGACAATCTCTGTTAGACCCGCCTCCTCCCCTGCAGTGACTGCTGGCCCTCCCTTAACTGCTTCCCTGCAGCAAGGTGCCATTCCTCACCCACATTTGCCTCTTCCAAGTCCCCGACTCGCAGGTAGTTGTTTTCATTGTAAACCCCAAAGGACTATTATGTATAGAAAACTCAAATAACATACAGGTGGAGAAGTAGCCAGCCTGAGGTAAGGCAGAGGGGCCCAGGTGGCTGTGGAAAGAGGGTTCCACCCTAGACATGGATCCTCTTTTGCACAGTAGCCCCTGAATTTGCTTTATTTTTCGTCACGACAGAGATAACTTATCCATGATTTGTCTGTCTTCTCCAGTGGGGTGCAGGACCCAATAGGACAGAGTGAGACATTGTTCTTGAGGGACCCACTTGCTGCCATCACTCAAGCAATCGGGGGAGGGGTTTTCCCAGCAAAAATTGCCCGGCCCCTGCAGTTCCTGGTATTTCCTGTGACCTTGATTGTTTTCCTTACCCACAACTTCCATGTTCCCAACACTCAGCTGTTTCAGAGCAAAAGGTAGTTCATCATTTTGGGTTGAGAATTTAGGGTTACATCAGACAGATAGACAACTAGTAAGCCTAGTGCAAGGATGAGTCCATGTGGTCATGGAATCCACTGAGGGCTCTGCAGGAAGAGGGAGGGTCCAGAATTCAGAGGAGGCAGTGGTGAGAGGGAGGAGGTGGGGAGAAGGTGGGTTGGGATGCAGCTTGGATGCTGTGGGGAAGATTCCTGGGACCAGGTGAGCCAGTCATCCTGTAGGGCAGGAGAGGCTGGCGAGGGACCCCCAGAGTCAGCCTCCAGGGCTTTGGGCCTGGCTGCAGGGAAGAGAACATCTCTCATTAGAGGGAGACGCTGTCACCTGACACCAGTTTCTGAACGCAGCTTCTCTGTCATCTCTGACTGCAGATCCAAGTGGCTGTCTTGAGAGCACTGGCCGTCCATTATGCTCCAGTGTCCTCTGGATGTGGTTCAAGAAATAGCTGTAGAAGGTCAAGTCCAGGGAGAGCCCAGACTCATCCTGGGCATCCTGGTTGACCCTGGTTCCACCTTTCTCCAAGTTCAAGGAGGCCCTGGTATCTCTCTGCTAACAAGGACAGCGTTTGCTGTTCCTGCAAGCACAGTGCCTCTCTCATCCCTCCCACCTCAAATTACCCGACTTCCGCATCTGCATTTTTGCCGTTGGACAAGGATCTCAGCTTGCCCCACAAATGCTGCATGCGGGAATTTGGATGCACCTGAAAAAAACTCAGACTCCAGGATGTAGAACTTCAAATTAAAATTAGATGTGTGCTCACAGCATCGCTTGTTTTGGCTGCACTGGCTCATGCCTGGCAGTGCCTCTGCTCCAGCACACGGCTCAATGGCTGCCAAGCTTCTTCCGGGCTGGTGGGCAGGAAGGAATCACAGGGCTTCTGGCGCCTAACTGCAAGCCTGTTAAAGTTCAGTGTCAAATGGGCAGGTGGGAGAAGAAGGCCTTCGACCCAGGCCCACAGGGAGAGCAGGGCAGTCTGGGTAGGGCCTGCGTGGCGTTGCCATTTCTGGGTTCCTTCCGTCTTATAGGAATGTTGGAACTCTTTATAACCTAGATTAGAACTAGATTATCCAACCCGATCTCCTAGGTTTGTGTAGGGCAGCGGTTCTCAACCTTTCTAATGCCGCGACCCTTTAATACAGTTCCTCATGTTGTGGTGACCCCCCAGCCATAAAATTATTTTCGTGGCTACTTCATAACTGTAGTTTTGCTACTGTTATGAATTGTAATGTAAACATCTGTGTTTTCCGATGTTCTTAGACTCTACAGCAGCGGTTCTCAAGCTGTGGGTTGCCTAAGACCCGTGGTCATCAGACTGCGGCTTGCGAGCCACATGCGGCTCTTTGGCCCCTTGAGTGTGGGCTCTTCCACAAAATACCACGGCCTGGGCGAGTCTATTTTGAGGAAGTGGTGTTAGAAGAAGTTTAAATTTTTAAAAATTGGCTCTCAAAAGAAATTTCAATCGTTGTACTGTTGATATTTGGCTCTGTTGACTCATGAGTTTGCTGACCACTGCCTAAGACCATCAGAAAACACAGATATTTACATTACGATTCATAACAGTAGCAAAGCTACAGTTACGAAGTAGCAACGAAGATAATTTTTTGGTTGGGGGTCACCACAACATGAGGAACTGTATGAAAGGGCCGCGGCATTAGGAAGGTTGAGAACCGCTGGTGTAGGGGCTCCTTTCAGGATGCTGGACAGTGCCGGGTCCAGACTGAATGTGTGACAGGTGCTGGGTGAGTGAGTGACGAGGGGGAGCAGGCCCTGGCTCACCTGGGGAGGAAGAACTCAGGAGCAGACTCTGTGTCCTGGCAGGTGATGACGGGCCTTCTCTCTGGGACTCCACTCAGGTGGTGGCTTCCACCTCGCCTGTTTCTTCCCAGAGGTTCTTGGAGGATGCTTTGCAGACTTCAGGGGAGGGGCTGGTGGGTGGAGGAGAAGCTGGTGGGTTGATTAAGCCGTCTCCTTTTCTTCACCCGGGCCGGGGCCAGGGTTGACGGATTCCCCTCCTCCCTGTCACGGCGCCAGCTTCTCACTGAGCACCGCAGTTCATCACCCCATCGGGACGGGGAGACAAATGACAGCAGTAACGGGAACCGAGGAGGATTAGATAAAACCAAAGAGCTATCACACACAACAGTGGACAGTCATTTAAAAGGAAATCCATCTCGCCGAGGCCCGAGGCTTCTCAGGAAGAAAAAAAGACATCTTCCTATTGCGAGTTCAGTTTTTATGGCCGGGGTCAGCCTCCGGGAAGCGGGGCCCAGCTCCGGCAGGTTGGCACTGCCCTGGCTTGCCTCCAGCGAAGTCTCCCCGGGTCAAGGGCAAGGAGAAGAGGGAAGGTTCTGGAGAGACCGCCCGAGACCCCATCCCAGCACCGCGTCTGCCTTGCTCGGAGGAGGTATCACGTCTAACCTCTCGGTGAGTCCATTTCCTCGCTTGTGAAGTGGGGGTAATAAAAGCATTTACTTTATGGAGCCATTGTGAAGAGTAAATGAGGAGATACAAGCAAAGTGCTTAGCATCTAACTAGGATGCCATAAACGCTAAGTGTGGTGATTACGGGGCAGGAGCAGGCTGTCCGACCTGCCCGCAGACAAATGCACACGCATAAACACAGGCCTCCTCGCAGCCCTCTTATGACCTTGTGGTCAACAACAAAGGGACTGTCTCACTCTGTATTTGGGCTATTCACCTTCTCCCTGGCCCTCAACAAAAGGGAAGATAAGGGGGTGGGGGTTGGTAACATCTTTTGATTTTGTTTTTTCAGAATAGCATTATTGAGATATCATTTATCTGCATGATATCTTAGAGCTTCTTCATCCTCCTGGAAGAAACCCTGTACCCATGAGCGGTCACTCCCCATGCCTCTTCCCTGGTCCCTGACAGCCTCGACTCTACTTCCTGTCTATGGGTTTGCGTAGCCTGGACATTTCATATACATGGAATCATAGAATGTGTGGCCTTCTATGTCTGGCTTCTTTTACTTAGCATCATGTTTTCCAGGCCCATCCATGTTGTAGCACAGATCATTCCTTTTCATTGGCAAGTGGGATGCTCCCTTGTGTGGATGTACCTCGTCGTACTTGCCCATTCATCAGCTGGTGGATGTTTGGTTGTTTCCACTTTATGTTGAATAACCCAGCGTCATCTTGAACCGCCAAGAGCCTCGCTGTTGTGCTGGGCTCCGGGGTCGTGCTGCTGCTGTGTGCTGGCAGGTGGCCCCGGCCTGCCCCTCGGGTGGGTCCTCTGGGGCTGGGAGGGCAGAGGCGGTAGCGCTGCCCCTTTGGTTACTGTTTAAAGGGAGTTGGCCTTCGGTTAGTTGTGGACCTTTCTTAGAATGCAGCGCTTTGTCTTCTTAAGCAGCCAGAGCACAGGTGCCTGTGGGCTGGGCCCCACCATCCTGACCAGAGGTTCCCGTTCAGAGAACAATAGGAATGCTTTTCTGGGCAGAACTGGGGGCAGGGTGGGAAGGGGAGGCTCCTGAGCTTTGTGGCTGGTATAGATGGGGAGAATCCACACCAACAGGAGGGGAGAGCAGACTCAGTGAAGGGCCTGCTGCCCCAGCCTTTCTGCCGGCATCTCCCTCAGCCGGCGATTTTCAGCCGGCGTGCCGCAGGGACTTCTAAAACATGCAGTACCTGACTACTTTGGTCAGGGGCACTGACCTCTTTCCCCCTTAGATTGTCTTAAAAAGTGACAACAGCCAACACGACAATAACTGTCCAGCGTGAATGAACCAAAATGACACCTGTTTTTCTGTCAGTTCGGCATAAAATACTTCCTTTTTAAAATTTTTATTAATTTTTATTTATTTATTTTTTTTTCTTGGTGTGCCGCAGAATTGTAGTAATGAGCTTATGTGTGCCACGAGAGGGCAAAGGTTGAGAATCGCTGCCCTGGATGATGGCTCATGGGAACAGGGACACAGGGGTCCCCCCCTTATCCTCAGCTTCCTGTCCTGCAGTTTCAGTTACCTGTGGTCAACTGCGATCTGAAAATATTTAAATGGAAAGTTCCAGAAATAAACAGTTGTTAAATTTTAAGTCACATGCCTTTCTGAGGAGGGTGAGGAAATCTTTCACCCGGGCTCCGTCCCCCCGGGGCATGAGTCATTCCTTTGTGCAGCGTATCCACTGGAAACGTATACATTTCCTGCTGGATCGTCATTTAGTAGCTGTCTTGGTTATCATATCTGTTAACAGAGAGAGACCACATTCACATCACTTTCATTACAGTGTATTGTTCCATTTTCTATTGCTATTATTAATCTCTTTCTATGCCTAATTTATAAGTTACAGGAAAAAACTCAGTATGTATAGTGTACTATCCAGGGTTCCGGCATCCACTGGGGGTCTTGGAATGTTTCCCTCCAGACGGGCGGGGGGTGGGGGGTGAGGAGGAGGGGGTCGTGGATGGTGCAGCAGCTGGGCTGGCTGGGAAGAGCCAGGTGGCCTGGAACAGGTGTCTGTGGCAGCAACACAGTGGCTCCCGCCCACCTGGACTGAGACCCAGGGGCTGCTCTGTGCTCTTCACACATTTGCAGCCGATTTTATGTTTCCATTGGGATCGCTGGGATGGGTGATGTTTCGGCCGAGATGTAGTTCCTGTCCAACCCATAAAGACATTTCTGAGGGAAGAGCTCTAATAAAAGGCTTCCCTGCATGGCCCCTCCCTGCTTGCTCAGCCCCAGGGACATAAATAAGCCTCTTGTTTCTCTTTCACAAGCAAACAGGGACCCTTAATAGTGGTTGGATGCCACCCCTCCGGCCCCCACCCTCAGCCACTGGGAGTCCTTGGGCAGAGTCGGTGAATTACAGCTGCTGCCGAAGCCACAGCCTCGTTCCTCCAGCTCCTGGCAGGCTCCTGGGTGCTTCACAGCAGCCGCGGAGGGTGCTGTGAATTCCTCCTCCACCTCCCTAAGACAGTGGTGCTCTAGCCTCCAGGGTGGCCTAAAAACAGCTCAGCTGAGGAGCCAATGAGAAGCCTACAACAGTGTGCTCTCACAGAATGGGGCCTCCAGATTGGCGGGGAGCTCAGCAGGCCCATGGTGCTGGGAAGGGCTGCTAGGAAGAGGCCACCTGGCCTGTGCAATCCTGCTTTGAGCTCAGCACCTTGCAGCAATGATCTCCTCTCTCTCACCTAATAACCCTGCGGGCAAGGTGAGGGCAGGAAGGCTCAGAGATACTGAGCCACTTGCTCTAGGTCACACAGCTGGAGAGAGGATGGAGCAGGGTTTTGAATCCTGAGCTGAAGGCCTGTGCACTGGCAGTTGAGCTTTGGGACAGTGTGTGGGAATATGTAGGTAAGAGACAAGGCATGAAGGTGTTAAAGCTGGAATTCAAAACCCATAGCTGCCTTCTGCCTTCTGCCCTGCTGTTGTGCTGTCCCTGGACATGGCGGGGGAGGGTATAGAGGGGGAAGGTTGGTTGGACACCCAGGAAGTGTTGGGCACCTAAGGAGGACTTGTAGGAGGGTTTGTTCTAGTCCTTTTGAAAGCAGGAAGCCCCCCAGGGCAATCAGAAGGTGATTCCTTTCACAATGCTTCAATTCACACACCATCTTTATTTTAATTTCTTTATTTAATATATTTTATTGATTTTTTACAGAGAGGAAGAGAGAGGGATAGAGAGTTAGAAACATCGATGAGAGAGAATCACCGATCAGCTGCCTCTTGCACACCCCATACCGGGGATGTGCCCGCAACCAAGATACATGCCCTTGACCGGAATCGAACCTGGGACCTTTCAGTCCGCAGACCGACACACACCATCTTTAAAGTCTCCCATGGTGAGCAGGGCCTGTCAATATGAGACCCTGGAAGGGCCTCAGTAGCATTCACTCCCCAGAGCCTTCCTCCTGCGCCACACACCCCACACAGCACTATGCTGATTGCTCATTGCTCCCTTGTCTTGTCCCCTAGGATTTGCCAGGCACCAAGCTTTGTGGTTTGCCGAGAATATCTACGTTTCCTTCATTCTTACTACCCTCCTGAAGGGTATTCTCCCCATTTTTTCCAATGCAGAAAACAGAGCTCAGAGGGCGTCAGTGACTTGCCCAAAATCACACAGCTATTTGATTCGACTCACCGGGATGCTTTCCCCACAGTCATTCCAACCTTCTGTGGAAGGAAGAGAGAGGAAGGGGGAAGCTTGAAGACAGGCTGTCAAACATCAAAGCAGTCCCTGCTCTCAAGGTCCTAGGAACTGAGTGCATCCACGTAACAGTTAAAATAATAAAGAGTGGATAAAGGACCAAGCTGGATGCATAGACTGCAGATTCTGTGGGGTCCAGAGTCGGAGGAGGGCTTCTGGCTGAACTGGAAAGGAGAGGTCGATTTGGGCTTTGCTTCCAACCACTCCTCCATGGCCCCACTCTCCCTGTCCCTCTCCCCCCAGGAGACGTGCAGTCAGCCTGAAAGTGTGAGCACTCAATGTGCCAGCTATGAGGGAGGAGATCAATCTCTTTAACTGTTGTAACAGTTTTTCACTATTTGTTCTGGGGATCGATACAAAGGAAAAGTTATTCCCAGGAGAGGACTTGGCTATGTAGCTTTAAAAAAACAAACAAACAACATCCTTAGTCCTCCTTCCCTGGTCCTGCTTGCCTTCCCCCATCACATATTTTAGAGCAGAGCCGTTTCTGAGAAGGGACATAGGGTTGGTGGTGCTGAAGTGGACAGCGCCATGGCTGCAGCCTGCTGCTCTGCAGGGCCCATGGACACCTGGCTCAAGGAAGCAAGGAAGTCACCTCTGTTCTTTGTTCTTAATTTTTTTAAATATATTTTATTGATTTTTTTTTTTTACATAGAGGAAGGAGAGGGATAGAGTGTTAGAAACATCAACGAGAGAGAAACATCAATTCAGCTGTCTCCTGCACACCTCCTACTGGGGATGTGCCTGCAACCAAGGTACATGCCCTTGACTGGAATCGAACCTGGGACCCTTCAGTCTGTAGGCCGACGCTCTATCCACTGAACCAAACTGGTTAGGGCTCACGAGCTCTGTTCTTTGGATAGAAATGCCAACTTCCTGCACCGGAAGCCTTTTCAAGAGAGGGGACCTAGAGGCAGAGGGGACACAGTGGTCGGTGGGAAAAGAGTCTTAAGTCTTCTCTTGGATTCAGATCTCAAAATGTAGGAGTTTCTGGCAAGATCCAATAGGACAGTCTAAAGTCTGCCAATCCAATAAAAGTCAGATCTTCTGTGCCATGTATTTCAACATGTAAACATACAGTCTTGGCTATCCTGTAAGCTAGTTGGTGTTAACTTTCAAACATTTCCCCAATAGAATCCTTTTAGTTTGATTGAAATCTGTGCCAGATCTCATAAATGAACTGGATGAGAATGGAGCTCTGTTTTAAGGGGACATGGTTGGGGCAGACTCTACTGGCCTAGTGGCTCTTTGCTTTAGAATCTATGGCTGAGAGGGGTCAGCCCTGAAGGTTGTTTACAATAGAATATTCCAGAAATTCACTCTCTCACAAGATTCTCCTCTAGTCTTGTGCCTATGTCTAGACTCTCCAGGGGGCCTGTGAAAGCTGTGTTGGCAGAAACAGTATCTTAAATTTGTGTCCTTGCACTCAGTATGAACATGAAATAGGTGTATACACAGTTGAGCTTCAATCTCTATTCCCACTGAACTAAAGTGTTTGCAGCAGGGTTTTTAAGGCAAAATTATTCTTACTTACTGTCAGTCAGGGATTCAATTCATTGTCAATATTTTTATTAAATGCTGGGGGTGTGAGTCAGCTTAAACTATGATGCTATTTTCAAGGGCTGTTCAGTGTGGGTGGTGACAGTAGGCACCTGAGAGCACATGACCCGGAGGTAAGATGTAGTGGCTCAGAAAAGAGGCAGGTGTAGAGTAAATTGCAAGATTTTATTCTGAATGGTCCAGGGCATGTGGCTTATAGGACAAGGATTAAGGGGAAGAACATTCTGGGGGGGAAAGCATGCATAAATACTCACAGGGATAGCAATGCTTATTTTCCATGGTTGCATGGTAGTCAGGGGTAGTTGACAGGTTCATTGGGGAAAGTCACTTGAGGTAAGACTGGCCAGAGAGTTTAGGTTCCAGATGGGAAAGACCATATAAGCCACAGGACAAAAAGTGGGTTTCCAGGAGAGGGAAATTTATGGTCACTACTCAGTTTGAGGAAAAGTATCCTGATGATCTTTTGGAGGACGAGTATTATCCTTGGGAGGAATGATGGGCACCCAGACTGAGATGAGAAGATTTCATTTAAAATGAGAGACAGGAAGGAGATGGTTGCTAGAGATATTTGGTAGTAGAATTAATAAGCCCATCCATGATGTGAGGGTTGAGAAAGAGAAATTAAGAAAAACAGCAAACGTTTGTGTTGAGAAATTGGGTGGAAAAAGGAACTTGCTTTTTGAGATGGGAGTTGGGGGGAGAAATTCCTTGCATGTGGGAAGTGGAGATAAGGCTTTAGCTACGTGGAGATTGAGGGGGCCTATGAGGCATAGAAGTGGGATGCTTGCTAGGGAGTTTGGAGCTCAGAGAGAGGCCGAGTGGAACCTGGGACCTTTGGCCTATGGGTGATGGTTGACTGCCTGGGGAAGTAACAAGGAACTGACAAGTAACAAGGGGCCACTTGAAGGGTGGGAAGAGAAACACCAACACTTAAGAAGATGAGAAGAAATGCAGGTGGGAGAGCCAAAGGGAGGCCTGCCTTCTTTTACAAGCCACCTGGAAAGAAAGTCTGCAGTCCTACAGCAGCCACCTCTGTGTCTCAGAGACAGTCCCATGGCCGTAGACGCCCATTATCCTTCTATGCCCTGGGGCTCCCCCATGAACATCCTGGCCAGTGGAGTGCACTCAAGACCTAGGACACAGCGGAGCCAGGTGGCTCTGCAGAACTGGCTGTCTTCCAGCTTCTCCGACTTCCCTTGGAGAGGGTGACCCGCTGGGCCCAAAGCACCGAAACTAATCAGGAGAGCTGCTTAACTTAAACGTATCACCCGGCTGTGCTGGCTTGGCCCCAGGTGTCACGTTGACAGCCGCTGGCCCATTAAAGGTGCATCTAGGCTGGCGAGGCACAGCTCTGAGGAGCTGCTATTGACAGCATTTGATAGCAGGACTGCAGTTAATAGTTAGGCGGTGTTTTATGAACAGGTTCTTTTGCGCATTTTATTCATTTTAGAACAAAATGTCGGGCTGTTTCTGTTCAAAATAGAAGTGGGCTATGATTTTTTTTTTTTAATTCAAAGAAAATGAACACTTTTTTTCCATTAATGCTGGACAGGTGAGGAGGAGGAGGGCAAATCATGGATACATGGAACAGACGGAGGGAGGTTGGGGGATGGGGGGAGGGACCAAATGAAAAAAGGTGAGATTAGCGAAAGAACATGTATGCATAGCCCATGGACACAGACAGAGTGTGGTGATGGCCAGAGGCGGGCAGGGGTGGGTGGTGGGTGGGAAGGGCTGAGTGTAGGTGGGTAAAGGCGGGGAGGGGATGGTGTTACTGGAGCCACTTTGGATCCCTGGCAGAGGGTGGCTTGGCGTGGTCAGCTCCCAGGGTGCATAGTGGGATGGGAGAGATTGCTGTGGAGAACAAAAGAAGAACAGTCAGGATGCAAGCCCGAGTCTCTGGCATGGGAACCAGGCTCATTGCCATTTCTCTAAGCTGGCCCAGTGTTCCACACAGGCTCCCACGGGCAGGGGTGGGTCATGTGAGGACCTCAGGCTCTGTGACAGAACTCAAAGCACCTGGCGATGTTTGTTACCTCCCCTTTGGTACCCGAGTCAGGCCCCGGGCCTCAGCGGCTAAGCCGGGTGCCTAACTTGGCCCCAGCTTTACACCAACACATGCAGCTACTATAGGCATTTTGACATTTTCCCCCCCATCTTGTGACTCTCTTGAAATTATTGCAGTTATTAGACCATTGCTGGATCCTGTGGTTGAATATATTAGTAAACATGTTATTATTATATCAAATTTAAAAACTACTTTGAAAAACCAAATTTGAATAGAATTTGTTTTCTTTGTAACACTATGCCTTTGATCTGTGCATGTATAAACATTATTCTGAGAAGGGTTTCCCGTGGCTCCCACACCCACAGAAGGTTCAGCATCCCTGGACTGCATGGTCTTGACCCTGTCTGTATACGTTGTTGTAAACACAGGCACTGGATTGTGGCGGGTGAGGCCTCCAAAGTCTGGATCAGAGGGCCTGGCCAGTGGGGAGCTGGTCAGTCCCCTCTGCCATGAGCCTGCTCAAGGTCCTCATGACACAGAAGGCCCCTCCCAGGACCCAGCACACTGCGGGGGGGGGGGGGGGGGGGAGAAAGGGGCGCCATGGCTCAGGGAGCAGATAACAGCATAATAGACCCTCTGGCCTCCGGCAGCTGAACCCCCGCTGACCTTGGACTGTTCCCTTTCGACCCTGAAGCTTGCCAGGCAGTTGATCAAGTGGAATGACAAGTCTGTGGTTTATCCAGCACCTTTAGCCCCAGCATTTAAAGTGCTATCCAAAGGTCAGCTTCCGAGGGCTAAGTGCCCATGTCATTTATGCTTTTTAAAATATTAGGATAATGAAAAGCAGTGTTGTTGGCGCCTTGCTAATGGGTGTACCCTTTCCAAATTTTCATTAGGCCTCGGGAAGATTGCTAGCATTATGTGGATGATCTATTTGATAGCAGCGAGCCGGAAGATACTGTGTGTCTGTGCTGTGAATAACAATTTTTGCTTTTATTTAAATGACTCCCTTTTCCAGGGCATGATTCCTTTGATGAGCAATATTTTCATGGCCGAGTCTCATTGTGTTTTTTGCTCAGATAGTTTCCGGGCTTCCTGCTTATGGCTCTGTATGGCCCCAAGCCTCAGTCTCGCCTCCAGAAAACAAACGGTATCCGTAGTCTCTGCCCTGCCACGAAGACCGGCCAGTGCTTTTTAGTTTGTCCATGGTCTCCAGTCTGGAAAGATGTTATCCACTAAACAAATGGCTCTGGTGTTATGATGCTTTTGTTTTCCGCTTTTAATACCCAAAAATCTATTGACTAATGAGAGTTTCCGATATTAGCATGGGAGGCAGTCGTGCTGAGTTGATACCGCTCTAGTCCAAGGCAAAGAAGTGTGACATTTTATTTCTCCTGTGAGGCTTTATCAAGGGTACGCAAACAGATGAAGTCTGTTAGGCTTGGAATGTATCAGAATAGCTCGAGGAATCTTGTTATTACACTCAAGGGCCCCTGGGGGTTGGGGACCAGTGGGTTGTTGTTCTTCCCGTTATTTTGTTTGTTCATTTATTTGTGCAGTAAACACCGGCGGAGTGGGTGCCGGGAGTGTAGCATCACACCAGAAAGACAAGGATCTGCTCTCGGCGGAGGATGGATTAACAAATAAGGAGAGGCCGGGCAGAGAAAAATGCCATAATAAGAATAAAACAGGACGAGGGGAGGGAGAGTGACGGGGCCACCTCAGACCGGGCAGTTGGGGACAGCCTCTCAGAGGAGAGGGCACTGACGCTGAGACCGGAATGACAAGCAGGAGCCAGCCACGCCAAGATCGTCTCTGGCCACATGGGCACAATGGCCAGAGTCAGTCTGCACATATGTAAATACGACTTCAGTCTGAGCTCCAGCGATATTTTAAAAAAGAATGAAACAGCCATTAAGTAGACAGCCCACCCCAGGGGGTTGAAGGGTTTGTCACAGTTCCTTGAAGTGGCTGGTATCCGTGTCTCCCCCTAAGTCACGTGCGATCGTTATTGAAGGCGGGGATACGGACTTGCTTTCCCCGCGCCCACAAAGCAGTGCCGGGCTCAGGGGAGGCCTGCCGTAGGCCAGTGGATGGATGCTGTAGTTCTCACGGATCTCCTCCATTGGAATTAGGGATGCCAGGTAAGATACAGGATTCTCAGCTGTACTTGAATTTCAGAGAAGCAGTGAGTAATTTTTAAATTATAAGTATGCCCCAAACCTTATTTACAGTTGATCTGAAATTCATACTTAATATGGCATAGGGCATTCTGTATTTTTTAAAAAATATATTTTATTGATTTTTCACAGAGAGGAAGGGAGAGGGATAAAGAGTTAGAAACATCTATGAGAGAGATATATCGACTAGCTGCCTCCTGTACACCCCCCATCAGGGATGTGCCTGCAACCAATGTACATGCCTTTGACCGGAATCGAACCTGGGACCCTTCAGTCCGCAGACTGACGCTCTATCCACTGAGCCAAACCGGTTCGCCATTCTGTATTTTTATTTGAAGAGTCTGGCAACCCTAATTTGAAAGCAAACAAGCTCCCAAAGAGGCTGTTGATTTCTCAAGCTTTAGCTGTGTGGCTCATCCTCTGTGGTTGAGGCCGAGGGAGCTGCTGTTTCTCTTCCACCTCCCTGAGCACCTGTTCCTCTGGGTTGGCAGTTGAGCTGAAGGATGAAGCCCTTCCTTCAGGGCTGGTGCGGAGGGCAGGGGTGTCTTGGCTGGATGGAGGAAGGATGCCCTGGGGTCTCCCAGGAGGCCAGGCTTCCATGGAGAGCAGGCTGTTGCTCTTTGCTACTGCTCCCTGGAAAAAGAGTCCAAAGTAAAAATGCCCAACTTCCCACTTTGTTGTTTGACCTTGAGGATGTCCTCTACTGACTCCTAGGATGTGACCTACAGGATGTCACCCACACTGTATGGGTCACCAACATCTGTTGGGTGACAGAGCAGGGGACCTGAGGCTCGCAGGAGTCCTGGGAGATGGGTGTCTCAGTGTTGCGTGGGGTGCTGAGGACGCGCCCCAGATCTGTGGACTCCTGGTCAGCTTAGAGCCCACAGACACTGTTCTTGTCCTTGATTCTGAGACAACTGCGAGCAGAAGGACAGCTCTGAAGGCTGTCCCGGTGCGGGGGCTTGCTGTGTGCTGGTGGACAACTCAGTGAGTGCATCTCCTTGGCAGGTGGCACATTTGTTCTCTTCACCGAGGAGATCCTGTCAGCCCAGGGCACCCGTGACTGGAGGGCAGTGGGAAGCTGAGTGATGTGTTGTTATTTCTGAGTTGAAAATGAGAGGCAGTGGTGGGGGGAATGTCCACTAAGCTATTTCTGAAATGTATGTCACTTACTGTCACTTTTGAGTACAGGGAAAGACATCCTCTTAAGACAATCAATATGAACTCTTTATTTCACTGACGGAACGGGAAAGCTGTGGATGCACCGGTGATGGGTGTCACAGGCTCTAAACCCACAGAGAGATGTCAGCAGGATGGTGAATGGAACAGGCACCTCCACCCTCCAGGAAAGCAGAGCCAGTGAATATGCATGTCTCTGTCTCTATCTCATCTCATATCTATCTATCTATCTATCTATCTATCTATCTATCTACCTATCTATCTATCTATCATCTATCTATCTGTCTCTATCTACCTATCTATCTCTATCTATCTATCTAGATTGATTTTAAGATATTAGCTCAGGTGATTGTGGTGGCCAGCAAGTCCAAACTCTGCAGGGTTGGAAATTCAGAGAAGAGCTTATGTTGCAGTCTTGAGTTTGGAATCCAGAGGCCAGGCCAGGCAGAGTGGAAGCCCAGGTAGGGTTCCTATATTTCTGTAAACCTCATTCTTTGCTTAGGATCTTCCACTGGTTGGGTGAGGCCCACCCACATGAAGGGGGATGATCGGCTTGACTCAGTCTTTGAGCTAAATGCTAATCTTTTTTCAAAGCCCCTTCCTTGGGCTTGTGATGAGCATTACACACATGCCCAGCTAGTAGAAGGCCTCCCACACTCCACCGGAGGCAGGTTCAGAAGGAGTCCAGCAATGGGCTTCCTGATGCCAGCCCAGAACATTCCACGTGGTGTGAACATTCTAACCCAGTTCATCCCACTGCCTCCGTCCAGGTGACTTTTCTGGCCAACTTCTGAAGGAGGTTTCTCTAGGGCAGCGGTTCTCAACCTTCCTAACTGTGATTTTGCTACTGTTAATGAACTGTAATGTAAATATCTGTGTTTTCCGATGGTCTTAGGTGATCCTGCTATTGCAGTTCTCCACCCACAGATTGAGAACCGCTGATGTAGAGCCTAAGACCATTGGAAAACACAGATATTTACATTACCATTCATAACAGCAGCAAAATTACAGTTATGAAGTAGCAACGAAAATAATGTTATGGTTGGGGGTCACCACAACATGAGGAACTGTATTAAAGGGCCGCGGCATTAGGAAGGTTGAGAACCACTGCTCTAGAGCATCTTCCCGCCTGACTCCTTTGCTTCCATTTCTCTTCAAAGGCTTCCCCTCTCCTTCTCTCCTTTGCCCTTCTCCTTAGTTATAACCCATTTGTGACCTGTGGGCTCTATCTGGGGAGAGGTCCCACTCAGAGCAGGTCCCTGTTGGTGCTCGGCTCTCCCTAAACCCCACCATGCCTCATGGAGAGCCCCTCACCTCCAAAAGGGCTGTGCATTCACTGTTAGAAAGTGAACTTATAGTTTACAGGAAAGTAAACTATATCATTTTAGGTTTACAGGAAAGCTGCAAAGAGTACAGAGAGTTCCTGCCTACCCCTCACCCGGTTCCCACTAATGTCATCATCTTACATTACAAGGAACATTCGTCATGATTAAGAAACCACCATGGGTACTATCTACATTCCTGTTCACCTGGCTCCAGACTCTGCTTGGCTCTCACAAGTCTTTCAGCCCCAGGATTCAGCCCCCGATGCCACCGTGCCTTTTGTGCTCCGCAGGCAGGCTTGGTCTGCCAGCCACTTGCTCCTTCTCAAGCAGCCTTTTTAAAAATATATATTTTATTGATTTTTTACAGAGAGGAAGAGAGAGGGACAGAGAGTTAGAAACATCGATGAGAGAATCATCGAGCAGCTGCCTCCTGCACACACACACACACACACACACACACACACACACACCCCACTGGGGATGTGCCTGCAACCAAGGTACATGCCCTTGACCGGAATCGAACCTGGGACCTTTCAGTCCGCAGGCCGACGCTCTATCCACTGAGCCAAACCTTTCCAGTTCTCCCCTCCCCCTGCTTCCCAGTCTCGTGTCCCTAGTTGATGGTCACTGTCTGGAAGCCCGGTGGCTGTATCTGTTGATCTTTGTGCAGAGTTCTAACGCAGAGCTTTCTGCCTCTTGCTTAGGAGGAAGGAAGCCACCCTGGCCGCTTCGTAAATATTTTACAGCATCTAATGGAATCAAGTTGTTTACTCTGCAGGAAATGGAAAGGCATTAGTTAAAGAAAGTAACAAGCTGGCTGGTTGCTGACGCTTCAGGTTTAGGGAGAGTCCTGGGAGCCTGAATGATTTCCACTTAAGGAGTTTTAGTGCCGGCAACGGGAGCCTCCAGAAGGGATTGGTGTCTGCTGCTTCTCAGCGGTGGGGTCCTGCCCGCCAGAGCCCCTAGGGGCCAGGGTTGGGAGTCAGGCTCCCTGGAGCCTCAGGTCCCCAGGGACCTTCCTGGGCTCCTCCCTCAGCTGTTCCCATAATGCGTTCCCACCCCCCAACCTCATTCTCAAATAGTTCTCCACTGGGCCTGCTCCTCCTCAGCGGGACTCTCCCAGCCTATGTCAGTGTGGGTTCATGGACCACATCCTGAGCCTGTCATGTCTGTGCCCATCACCGTGTCCCTCGGCGACAGGACCTGGCTTTCTAGTCTGGAATGAGAAGGGTGGTGCTCAGCACATGGCTCTGAGACATTGAGCTGGACTACATTGTTTCCTGCTTCTGCCTCACCTCCCCCCACCCCCACCCGCTTTGGTCCCACCTCGATTTTTTCATGCTTTGCCCCCAAGAGTTTCATTTCACAGAAGAGGGAAATAAAAATGTTTATTATTTAAACCAAGGCAGATAAAGGCTGTAGTAAATTGTTTTGATGCCATTTACAAGCTGTGCGTTGTAGTCAAGTTTAATGTGAAGTCAGAAGGGATTTCGTGAAGGAGGACTGAGCGGAATCGTGAATGAAGGGGAATGGGTTTTATAGACCGAGGTTTGCAGGGTGGTCAGCTCCTTCCTGCCACTCCAGGAAGAGTGCTGTCTGCCTTGGTCCTCCATGCTTGCCCTGTGGCCTCCCACCCCTTCACCCACTCTATATCCTCACTCCTCCCTCTTCTCAGCCCCTGCCATACACACACACACACCATAGTTCTGGGATTCTCCAGGACCTGAGGCCCGGACACTGAGCTCCATGGTGCCTCAGCCCAGAAGCTGCGCCCATCTGGCTGCCCCCCAGTAACCTGGGAGCCGAGCAGTAGAGCCAGCTCAGCTCTGGCTTGGAGCATTCAGGAGGCTTCTGAGGCACCTTGGCATTCCTGTGTCCCCAGCCAAAAGCCATCGAGCCAGGCCAAGCCTGTGGTCCCTACGAGAAAGCAAGAGAAACAGACCATTATGGAGGGTTTTCTGCCCCCACCCTCCCACCTGAGGTGGGACTGAGCATGCCCCTCTGGGCCAGGGCAGGGGGTTCCATGACCCCCGGGTCGGGGCTGTGTCTCCCGGAGAGCTGGGAGCTGGCTCTCTCCGGGTGTTTGGAGGCATCCCACGTGCTCAGCATCTTTGGATTAAATGTGCTAAATCCACCTATTATGGACACTAAGCTGGAGCCCCAAAGGCCTTGTGCTTGGCTGGGAGCCAGTACTCCCAGAATAGGTTGGGCATTGGCACTCAGAACACGCCTGGAGATGGGGTGGGTGGGCAGCCTCGGCTCCCGAGGCACGTCTTCGTCTCCGGCGGTCTGTCCTCTTGCTGGTTGTGCTGATAAGGCTCCATTGCAGCTTTGTTTCCTTATGGCACGAGACTCCTCTGCAGAGCTCGTTAGCATGAAGGTTCCAGGGCCCTGCCTGCGGAGTTTAGGATTCCGTGTGTTTGGGGTATAGCCCTGGAGTCTGCATATTGACCCAACTCTCCTGGGTGCTCCATGTGCAGCCAGATTTGGGAACCCTTGCTCAAGGTCACCCTCTCCTAGGAAGAATCTCTTCAAGGTCACCAGCCCAGGCTCTCATGGATTTGGATTTGGAAGGGAGACTGGGGAACACCTTGGGCCCCCGGCCCTTGTTTTCAGTTCTACAAAGATGGGAGATGTTACCTCCAGTGCCCATCAGACCTCAGAGTCCAGAGTGCTTGGGGAGAGCCAATTCAGAAGCTGTTCAGAGCCTGGTGAGTGCTGCACGTGGGATCTGGGCCACTGGGATTGATGCCCTGTCTTACAGTAAAGTGGGCAGGGAAGGAGCAGTAGAGGCGGATGAGGGGCTCTAGGGTTGCATGACTTAGGATTTCCCCAGCAAGATAACCTCTGTACCCAGGGTATGATGTCAGACCCCAGAAAAGCCTGTCAAACAGCCCCACCCTGACCTCATGTTAGATGTTTCCACTGGCCTTTCATTCTTGCCTTGCAGGGTCTTACTGGGGGTGGCAGGTAAGGTGAGGCTGCGAGGCAGGTCTCCTCTCTATTCCTCTCAGCTGCCTGAGCCCACAGCTCAGCCTCCTGGACCGCTTAGGCTCTGCTGGTTTCTCCTGGAGGAGGGCGCATCATTGGAAGTGCTGATTGGCTGGCCTTGTGTACCTTGTGTTCTACCCGGTACCCTTAGGGAGGGTGGTCTAGGCTGTGAGATTCACCCCATGACGAGGAAGCCGAAGAACCGAATGGAGTTTAGTTCCAGCCACGCCACTTCCCAGCCTCCCAGCCCAGGCAAGGGGCTTGACTTCCCCGAGACTTAGTTTTTCCATTTGTAAAAGGGGATTTTGATTTCTGTCTTGGCCTCCCTTATGGAAACATTTCAAAGACCCAATGAGCTGAAAGATGGGGGAAATGTTGAAAATTCTACAGCAAGGTCTGTGAACTTGAAATGTGGGACATAAATGAGTGAGCTGGGCAGTGAGCAATGGCAGGAGCTGTGGAGAACTGGAGAGCAAAATTAGATTCGCCTAGGAAAAAATACATACCACAGGCTCCAAATAACTCATATCTACGGGCCAAATTTAGCTTGTGGGCCAACAATTAACCGCTACTGTAAAGTGTTGTTCAAAAGCCAGGTAGCTATCATCAGTTTCCATACACATTCATCAACTGTGCCATAACAGCACTCCAAACAGTGCCTGCAAAGTACTTTATACCTCGTTGTGTGTACACAGAGGGGCTCTTTGAGTCCAGGCTCCAGAATCAGTCTGCTTAGACTCAAACCTGGTCTCTAATGCTTGGACATGTCATTTCACCTTCTTCTACTCCCGTTTTTTGTTTTCTCTTTTATTAAATGTACTAGAAGCCCAATGCACTAAGATTCATGCCAGAACGGGCCTTCTTTTCTCTGGCACTGCCTTCGCTCTGGCCAGACCCACCTTTCTGCCTTCCTAAGCTGCTCAGAGGCCTGAAGCAGCTGGAGACCTGCATATGCAAATTAACCCACCATCTTTATTGGGTTAATTTGCAAACTCACTCCTGATTGGCTGGTGGGCATCTTGAAGGTATGGTCAATTAGCATGTTACTCTTTTATTAGGTAGATTGGGATAACTTTGGTTAATATGATCATGCAGGTTTCAGATGTGGATTTCTATGTTACAAGATCTGTATATTGCACTGTGTGCCCACCACCCAAAGTCAAATCTTCTCCCCTCACTATATATTAGGACCCGCTTCACCCACCCAACCCCCGTCCTACTGGCAGCCACCACAATGCTGTTTGTGTCCACGAGTTTTGGTTTTATATCCCACATCTGAGTGAAATCATATGGTTCTTAGCTCTTTCTGACTGACTTATTTCACTCAGCATAATGTTCTCAAGGTCCATCCCTGTTGCTGCAAAGGGCAATATTTCAGCCTTTCTTATGGCTGAGTAGTGTTCCATTGTGTATATGTACTACACCTTCTTTATCCTGTCCTCTATTGCAGGGCACTTTGGTTGTTTCCATGTCTTGGGCACTGTGAATAATGTGGCAGTGAACATAGAGATGCGTTCTCATTTTTTTTTTTTAATGTATAAAATGTGGGCAGTAATAACACCTTCCTCATTGGAATCCTGTGAAAAGTTTAGCCCAACGACTTCTCATAACTTAACCTTTCCAATAAGAGTTTATAATTATTTTTATTATTGTGTTACTATTATTCTCTCCTTTGTTGCACAAAGGAATAGAAGGACGTAAGCAGCAATAACAACATGATAATTACAGAATAAAAGAAGAGTCAAAACTTAAGAGCAGACTAAGATGACCACAGAGGTCTCACTTTGTTCCCGTTGGGAAGTTTCACATTTTACTTTGAGCTCCTTGATAACTACAGGGGACAGGGAGAAATGACCAGATGAAGCTTATCAAAAAGGAGGAGGGATCATGGAAGCTACCCCTGGATTCGTACTTGTATTTTGTTCAAGAGAAGAAGTAGGAAAGATTTTCATTATTAGGTAGCCAGCTATGGATGTACCTGGATAACTTATGTGTGTGGAGTTTGGAAACTAGCTTTTTCTCATTGATATGTCTGAGCTCAGATTGACACCTTGGTAGTTTTACACTTCAGCTGGTCCCTGGATTCTGAGACATTGAATGGCCCCCTATGACTAAGGCGTCAACATTCAAGGCTTGGGCCAGTTTTCTCACCTGCGTGCATGCACCAAGATAGATCGTGGATGCTACTCAGGTATTTCAGTAGTCCCAATCTTGCCTGCACTGTGTACCCGACCCTCTCCCTCAGTGACCTGGTCATTCTTCTCTTCCCATCATGCAGAGGGCTCCTGACACCTGCCTGTTTACCTCTCATCAGGAAGCCCTTTCTGGAGGTTTTCTAGGTGGTGATTTCTTTTGAGCATGTTGGTTTGAACTTCCGGTGCCTTTGAGGGATCTGTTGCCCCATACTTCTGACTGACCAGCCAAATGCACTTGGGACAGAGTGTAGCCAGTGTGTACTTTCTAGAAGAATCCTTCCTGGTTTGTACACTGTTAATATGCATTATCGAAGTTACTAGAGTACAGAGACCACATGTCTGTTCATCTTGCTCTGAGTTAAATCCTAGGCACAGAAGGACATTTAATAAATCCATGTCCTGATGAAGATGGTGGTATTGTCAGAAAGTGATAATAATTGGGAACGCAGAAGGGGACAATGTTACTTGATTTGAACGTGCACCTTGGGTTTTTGGGAAAGACAAGCTCTCTGCAATGTATTTAATTTAGGAGGGCAGCGTGCTCAGTTTGCAAGCACAACTCCATTGCAGGGTGAAATGAGCAGTGCATTATTTTACTGCTGAGCCCTTCCAGATATCTCTGGGAACTCTGATGTGTCAGGACAAAAGGCTTGTGTTTTGCAAACATCGTGTGCTTTTAAAGGGCTTACTAATGGGGCCGTGAAGAAACAATTACATGAAAAAAAATTGATCTTTGAATGATTAAATGGTCTTAAAGAATGATCAGATGGTCTTATAATAAGTTGCGTCCTTTGCTGTGTTGTTATAGAGGACAGTACATGAAGTTGGCAGTGGGAAACTTGACAGCATTCACAGAGGGTGGGTGCTCCTGGTTCTGCTTTCCAAGATGCAGGGAGGCACCTCTATCTAGCCTGGAAGGTCCATCCCCTACCCCTGCCCAACCACCACTGTTCTCATCCCTGTGGTATCTGATTCCATGGCACTCTGCATAGACACCTGATATTGTATCTATACACTGCGTGGCCAGATTATTATGTGTTCAGAGATCATAATAATCTGGCCACTCGGTGTATATATAAAAGCCTAAGTGACCGAATGACTTGAAGCACCAGTCAACCAGTTGCTATGACATGCACTGACCACCAGGAGCAGATGATCACATAGGAGCTGTCCCCTGCTGGTCAGTGTGCTCTCACAGCCAACCTCCCATGGCCAGCCAACCTCCCCTGATCTCTTCCTCCTATCCTTCCCCCATCCGGCAGGCCCCATCCTGTGGCCAGCAGACCCTGAGGCTCTCACAAGCAGCTGGCAGCTGACAGGCACCCAGGCCCCAGCTGGCCTGGTCCCAATTGGAACTGGGGAAGATGGCCCCAATAGGCCCTGATCGCTGGCCAAACCTAGGGACCCCACCTGTGCATGAATTTCGTGCACTGGGACTCTAATTGTATTATAATTCTTTGTTTACAGGTTGATCTCTCTGTATTGTGGGGAAGGACTGGTGTGGGGTGATAGCTTATTAATCTTTATATGCACAGGACCTAACAGGTAGTAGGCCCTCGATATGTATTCATTGAGTGGATTAACTATTTTTGCAAAAGCATGAAAAAAAAAAAAAAAAGATCCCCTGGTCCATCGCTTCCTGGTAAGGTGGGGAGCCCAGAGAGTTTTAATACCTGTCTGGAGTCCCACAGCCAGAAGTGTGTACCCTGAATGGACTGGATCTTTCATCTTCTATCTCTTAAGTGCAGCATTTTTGGCTGGAGACGTTGAGTTGTGGGTTTTCCCCCATCTTGTTTGTTTACATCATTTTCTCTTCTTCACTTATTCATTCATTAACTCATTGCTATGCTATTTATCAAACAGCTACAATGAGCTAGGTACAAAACAAAACAGATAAAGAACGCTAATGGAGTTTTTTATTTTAGCAGGGGAAGATAGCCAATAAAGAATAAGCATAATCAATAGGGAAAGCATATAGAATGTTCAAAGGAAATAAGTGCTATGTAAAAAACAAACAGGAGAGACCTAGCTGGTTTGGCTGGGTGGATGGAGCTTCGGCCTGTGGACTGAAGGGTCCTAGGTTCGATTCCGGTCAAGGACACATACCTGGTTGCGGGCTCGATCCCCAGTGAGGTACGTGCAGGAGGCAGCCGATCAATGATTCTCTCTCATCCTTGATGCTTCTATCTTTCTCTTCTTCTTCCTTCTTCTCTGAAATCAATACAAATATAAAAAAGAAAAAACATAAACAAACAGGAGAGCAGGGGGAGGGTTGGAAATACTGAGGGGAGGCAGTAGGTTTAGCATTTCATGGGGTGAAAGGGAGGTGTGAGCAGCAGCCTGAAGGAAGGGCAGGGTTTAGTCTTGCAGATACCTGGGGAAGTGTGTTCCAGGCAGGGGACAGAGCTACAGCAGAGGCTCCAAAGTAAAAGTGTGCTTGGAGAGCTTGGAGAATAGCCAGGGGCCAGTGGAGTGGAGTGGAATGGAGTGGGCTGGTGAGAGAGGAGGGGGAGATAGTTAACCAGAAATATCAAGTAGAGCCTTGTAAGCCTTCAAAAGGACTTTGACGTAGATTGATTCAGAAGGAAATGGAGAGCTGTTGGGGGTTTTGAGGAAAGGAATGACATGATCTGAGTTGTCTTTTAAAAAGGGCCATTCCAGCTGTTGTATTGAAAATAGACTTTGCGAGGGCAAGGGCAGAATCCCTTTGGTAAATAGCAGCAATGAGACCTCTAGGAAACTGTTAAATAATCCATGTCCGAGAGGGTAGTGGCTTGGATCAAGGTAGCAGCAGTCGTGGAGATGGTGAGAAAAGGCAGATACTGGGTATGTTTCAAATTCTGGGAAGCCACCAGGATTTCCTGATGGATTAGATGCAAGATGCATGAAAAAGGAAGAGAGTGAAGGATGCCTCAAGGTTTTCATCTCCAGGACGGGTGGATGGAGTTGCCATCAGTAGAGGTGGAGAGGGCTGTGGCAGAGCTGGATTCCCCACCATCCAATCAGCCGCACTGGTCCCTGGGAAGGAAGTGGAGGGGGAGGATGTGGGAGGCTCTCCATCCAAGTGAGACTACACTCCCCCCTTTGAGCCCTCAGCCTTTTTTCTTCACCAAGTCGAGTGCCATCCTTTCAGTATTCCCTTTAAGATTGATCACCTCCTTCATGACATCTACCTTGATTGATTTTACCTGGCTGAAGTCTCCCAGTCCATTCCATATTCAGACATAGATATGCTTTACTTAACACAATAGATGGGTTTTTGAAAAGAGAGGTGTAAGTCACCTTTCAAAAAATATTAAAGCCTCTTTTATATTCGCCAGGGGAGCTAACTATTAAAAGTACCCTATTATTAATGCGTTTGTAAGGTGAGGAATCTTTTTGTTAGATGACTATGGAGCCCCACTCATTTATCAGCTTTGAAAGACCAGATTATGCACGTATAACACCGAGTGTACACTTGTATAATATATCTCTGTACATAAGATACCTGCTAAGCATCTCATCAGAGGCCCACTGGGACCTCAGGCTCAGTGTGTTCTCACCTGAGCTCATCATTTTCCTCCTAAATCCTTGTCTCCTCGCTCTCTTTCACCAGGACTGAAATCTCAGAGTCCTCTCTCGAAAGCTGTCCTCCTCATTCTCCCCCACCCCCAGCTTGTACCTTCTTCACATCTTCGAACTCCCTTGCATTTCCAGTATTCTTTCCAAGATCGCTGCCTCTATTACAGTTCAAGGGCCTGTGCCATTTTCATGGACTTCTTAGCACTTCTCCCTGTAACTACTTTATCCATGCTCTCTGATGTATCATTCTACATTCAGCTCTTTGAGCAAACTGCCGAAAGCCATTTTTCTTATCATGACCCTTCTCCGTTCCAAGCTCTGTAATCTCCCCATCTCCTTGTCGCTTACAATCTGAACACCTGAGCATGGTATCCAAAACCCTGTGACCAACCTGCATGCACCTTTCTGGCCCTCTCACCACTCTTATCCGTCTATTCTCACCCATCCTGATGACACCTTTACTACCCCCTCTCCCACCCTGCAGCCCTGAGCATGAGCAGGTATGCACCCCCATCTTCATCACACCTGGTCTGCGGTGCCCTCAGCCACCGTATTCTGCCCAGATCCTTCCCATTTTCAAAGACCAGCTCAAGTGCTCCTCCCTCTTGGAAGCCTTCTCTTTCCTCAGACACAAACGACATCTCCTTCCATAACACTTTCTACAAATCATTTTGATATCCTGTCTTCCTCTTCTAGCGTGTTGTTCCTCCACCTCTCCTATCTTCCTCACCAACCTGTACATGTCCTGCCTGCTGGGTGCTGTCCTCATCCTCACCTTCCTTATGTGTGGTGAGTGCGTAATAAAATATGTCGCACGACGGTAGGGCTGTCCTTTTATTGTTGACATGTGCTGTCTACATTAAATTGTAAGTGTTGTGAAGGCTGTAACTGTCCTTGCCTTTTTTTTTTTTTTTAATCTCCATCCCTTACCATCAGTCCCCGCAGATGGTGTTTGTTGGGCTAAGCCATGAGTTCCCCATTAGCCCTGTGCTTCAAGGTTACACGACCCTAATGGTGGAAACACGGCCAATTGGGAATTGATCCCGTTCACTCTGGCCTCTGGTCTGCTTATTTACTCATTCATTTATTTATATCCCATGTGGCGTGTCTGAGTTGCAGGCAGCAATAGCAGGGTGCCGGGGATGTCACATTTCTTTGTCTAAAATTCAATCCGTGCCAAGCTTCCACCTGCTGAACTGGCAGGAAATTCAATCTGTCTCTTGAGAACCCTCCACTCCTAACCACCGCCTGATGATTGTACAAAAGCCTCTGGGTTGTCACCAGTTCTGAAGGGCTGGGCTAGGAGCACCCTTTCACATTTGAGCCCATGTGGTTTGCAGGCCAGTGGCTCTTCTGCTTCATTGTTAGGAGAGGGCAAGTCTCCGGGCTGGAGGTCCTTTCTCAGATCCTCCCTGAATCCCAGGACACTGCAAGGAGAAAAACCCCAACATCCATCACCCATGGAATCTCCAGAAATCAAGCCCCATCCCAGGTTCAAGGGACACTCTCAAACCTTTCTCCAGATGAGAGAGAGAAAATAACTTGTTCCTTTCAGCCTCTTTCAGTATTGCCAAAAATATATATATAAATAAATAAAGTCAGAATGATTTTCCTGTCACACCTCTTAATAAAGTGATTTATGCTAAGAACACATGTCATAAATTATGAGTTAATAGAAATAGAAATAAGGAATTTGGGCCAGGGAAATTGCTCAAAGTTGCAGTGACTGTAATTGCTATAGTTAAACTTCACTTTTGACTCTAAGCTTTCTGGTTGTCAAAGTGGAAAGGGAGATGTGGTTTCATAACTCTGTTATCAGAAAAGGAGGAACAATCAGTTCTTCAAGAGAAGCAAAGATTTTTCTATTACTTGATTCTAAAGTAAATTTTTCTCTTTTTTTGTTAAAAAAATATCCTCAGCCAAGGATACTTTTCCATTGATTTTTAGTGGGAGAGGGAGAGACAGAGAGAAATATCAACATGTGAGCGAGACACACCAATTGGTTGCCTCCTGCACACACCCCAATCAGGGCTGGGAAATCTGCAACCAAGGTACATGTACTTGACTGGAATCAAACTTTGGATCCTTCAGTCTGAGGGCTGACGCTCCACTGAGCCAAACTGGCCTGGCCAGTGGTCGACAAAATCATTAGTCAACAGAGCCAAATATCAACAGTACAACAATTGAAATTTCTTTTGAGAGCCAAATTTTTTAAACTTAAACTTCTTCTAACGCCACTTCTTCAAAATAGACTCACCCAGCCCGTGATATTTTGTGGTAGAGCCACACTTAAGGGTCCAAAGAGCCGCATGTGGTTCACGAGCTGCAGTTTGCCGACCACGGGGCTAGGGTAAAGGGAAATTTTTCATGTGAAACTTTATAAAGGAGATATCAAGTCAAGTCTTTTAAGGTATTCACATAGGTCTCTGTTTCTTGAAGTTGTGCTGCTTGATAACCTCTTGTGAGGATAAGTATGTCCGGGGGCCTGCACACAGACACTGGACTCTTCTTTTGCTACCTCTATCTTCTGTCTAAACTCCTAAACATGACCAGGTGTTATAGATGGCACCACTGCATGATAGCTAAACAGAACAGAGATTGACATAAATATCCACTGACGACCATATCCTAAGCGACATACAAGTATGGCCAATCTGAGCAAGCAGATTCTGCCCCTCACGTTGCCTTTGCGTGTTGATGGCCTTGGCCATGTCTTCTCTTCTGTTAAAATGTTTGTGAGCAAGAGACTGGGACTTTATTCATTACTGAATCACCAATGCCAAACATGATGCCTAGCATTTACAGGCATGTAAATCATTGTTGAGTTATCATGCTTGTTTTCCCCTCTCTCTCACATCTGAAACATGATCTTTTAAGTTACCCTCCTGTGTTTTAGGAGTGATGTGGAGCTAAATGAGAAGAGAGTTCATTCAAGGTGGACCCTTCTCTTCCTCATACATGACCGGACTAAGGAAATAGTCCCTTTAGTGAGTTAGGGGACATATGAGATTTAAAGGAAAGTATGAGAAAACTATTTGATTAAATAAAGAATATTAATAAAGACTTATACATTTTACATATATATATATATATCAGTTATAGTTTTTATGTTTTACATCTTAGGTATATATATATATATATATGTATATTCAGTATATATGAAATAAAAATTCACTAAAGAAGGTGAATAGCATATTTGGTTTGGAAAAAGAAGGATCCGGCAAATTTAAAAATAAGTCAATTAATATTATCTGGTCTGAGGAAGGATGAAAATAAAATTAAGAAGAATGGACAAAACATGTGAGACCTATAGGACACCATAAAGCATATAAATATACACATGATAGAAATTCCAGGAGAGAATAGAAATTGGCAAAAGGAATATTTGAAAGGATAGCATCTAAAGACTTCCCAAATTTATGAAAAACAGTGTACACATTCATGAAAGTCAACAAGTTCCAAGTAGAATAAATTTAAAGAATTCTTCATCTAAACACATCAGAGTTAAATGTTGAAAGTCAAAGACAAAAAGAGAACCTTTAAAATAGCAGGAGAGAAGAAATGTGTCATAAACAAAGGAACCTCAAGAAGATTAACAGCTGACTTCTCACCAGGAAGCTTGGAGGCCAGGAGTCAACGGTATGAAATATTCAAAATGCTGGAAGAATATCGACAAGCATTTTATACTCAGTAAAAACGAGTCTTTAAAAGTGAAGGAGAAATTAAGACATTTCAGGTAAACAAAAACTGAACTTATTGTTAGAAGACCTGCCCTACAAGACATACTAAAGAGTGTTTTTCAGGTTGAAATGAGGGAATAGGAGACTTAACTCAAATTCATATGAAGAATTAAAGAGCACCATTAAAAGTTGCTACAGTGTAAAAGTATTTTTGTTACTCCTTATCTTATTTTAAAAGGAACTACACAAAGCAATAATTATAAAAATTATAGGATTATAGTGCATAAGTATGTAATTTGTATGGCAATAATTGCATGAAATGGGAAAGAATAGAGCTATGTTGGATTAAAGTTTTTATATACTATGGAAAATAAGTTGAAATTAATCAGAACTAGATTGTTATAAATTAAGATGTTAATTATAATCTCCTGGGAGTCCAATAAGGAAATAATAAAAAAACAAACAAAGAAAAAGAAAAAGAAACAGTAAGGAATATAAATGGTACACTAGAAAACATCAATTTAACATAAAAGAAGCCAGTAGTAGAGAAATAGAAGAACAAAGATGTTAAGACATACAGGAAACAAATAGCAAAGTAACAGACATAAATCCTGCCTTCTCATTCATGACACAGTATATTTAAATAGACTAAACACTCCAGTCAAGGCAGAGATTGGCAAATGGATTTAAAAGAAACATGACCCAATTATATGCTGTCTACAAAAGATATATTTTAGATTCAAAGACACAAATAGGTTGGAAATAAAAAAAAAATACTTAAAGATAATAACATGCAAGCAATAAACAAACGAAGCTTTACCAGACATAATAGACTTTAAAACACAGATTTTAGTAGAGGCTAAGAAGGACTTTTTGTAATGATAAACGTGTCAACTTATCAGGAAGATATAAATATAAGCATATAATCACTTAACAGAATTGAAGAAAAATAGACATTTCACAATAATAGTTGGTGACTTCAATACCCCACTTGCAATAACGGATAGATAAACTAAGCAGATGACCAACAAGGAAATAGAACGCTTGAACACCATAAATCAGCTAGACTTAACAGACATCTGTAGAACACCAGCAGAATACACATTCTTCTCGAGTGCACGTGGAACATTTTCCAGGATGGACCATATGTCAGCCCATAAAACAACCTCAATAACAATTTAAAAGGATTCGAATCATACAAAGTAATTTCTCTCACCACAGTGCAGTGAAATTGGAAATCAATTACAGAAAGAAATTCGGGAAATGAACCAATATGTGCAAATGAAACAACCTAGTCCTGAATAACCAGTGGGTTAAAGGAGAAATCACAGGGAGGCTAGAAAATACCCTGAGAAGCATTCAAGTAAAAAAGCACAACTCAAACTTATGGGATGCTGCTACATCAGCGCGTAGACGGAAATGTATGACTCTATGACATAGAGTCTATGTGCCTAATCTTAAGGAAGAAGGGAGATCTCAAATCAGTCCCCTAAAATTTCCACCTTAAAAATTTAGGAAAAGCAGGTCAAAGAGAAGGAGGGAAATTAATAAAGCTTGGAGCAGAAATAAATCGAGACTAGAAGAACCATCAGAAGACTAGAGAAAGATCAAAAGTCAGTGATTAGAATAGCCTCAAGGCGCTCAGGGAACTGGCCAGGGAAGGCTGGGAGGACATTGGGACCATTTGGTGAAGGGCCCAGGAGCGGAGTTGGATGTGTGAGCTCGGAGGAGTCCTTGGAACTTTCTCCTAGAAGAGTCACAAAATGAAATGTGCTCTAAAGGATTGTTTAGTGTCGGTGTGTATTATTTGGAAGCAGCGTCCAGTGTATTATAAAGACTGAAGAATAAAATCGATAAGGGGAAGCAGGAGGCCACTGGAATGGCTCAGCCAGCTAGGGACAGAAGTCCAGTCGTGGCCAGGGGAGCACGGGTTCAATATAAATGGGATTAGGCAGCAAAGAAGACTTCATTGGATTTTTATGGCTGTTTGGGTCTTTGATCTGAGAAGTAAGAAAGCATAAAAACTGACTTGAGTCTTGGCTCTGTAATTTACCAGCGATTTGCTCTTAGACAGTTCTGAGCCCCCAGTTCCCTGGTCTATGAAATGAGAATAGCATTGCTTTTCTGGCTTTTCTTTCAGGAATTTGGAGTGTGATTTAAATGGGATAATGGGTGTAAAATAGGTGTAAAAGCCACTTATGAAGCTCAAACTCTTGATGAGTATGAGGGCTTGTTTGCTGTTGTCACCGTGAGTTCAGTTTCTGATGCATTTCAACAGTGAGAACATCCAAGTGGAGATGTTGAGCTCAGACAGTTGAAAACATGGGAGAGGATTCTGGAGAGAAATTAGTGCCCGAGCTAACATTTGGGCATCCCTCACCTGTCTCAGGGAGAGAGAGGAGTGGAGCGTGGAGTGAGTCTTTGGGCGCAGTGAGACTCAGCCAAGGGAGAAATCTAAATGGTTAGGGGCAGAGGAAGGTCAGGGTAGAAAGGAGGCAGGAACTCAGGACAGGGTTTCCTAGAGCCACAGCCATCACCCCTGAGGGGAGAAAGAAGATGGCAGGACTGGGGATGAGGGCCTGTCCGTGAGCTAGATATAGGCCTTTCCTTAGAAAACGAGGGAAGCAAAAGCAGCATTTTTCTGAACTTGAAATTCATGAGGAGCAATGGTTGGCAACCCTGTTCGTTTTAAACGATTGGCTTGGGAAGAGGGAATTGGGACAATTTCAGGGTCTTGCACTGAGATTTCATGGCTCTTTATTTTGAAATGGAAACTGTTGTGCCTCTGCTGTTAGAAGCATCGGGGCCATGAGGGAGGACCACATCTTGTCCCTGCCTCTGGTGCATTGAGTTTTGCAAGCAGGAGCCATGCCACACGTGACAGATAGATGGAAACCCTGTCCAGGAAGCAGGAGGGGAAAGCTCTGCACATCAGAGATACCCCAGAGCCTCTGGAGCTCATTCACTTTGCAGTGGCTCAGCCTGAGCACCCAGAGAAGCAGCCGCCTGAGCCCGCAGAGCTCACTGGACTGCCCTCTGCCCCCTTGCTCATGTGGCAGCAGCCAGATTACACCCAGTCTGTTCCCCAGCCCAAGGGGATTCGCTGACCACAGTATGGCCCCAACCTTGGGGTGGGGTGTAACCCCAGGCCCCTCCCAGCTCAGCGCAGCTTTGGTGCCTGTAGGGCATGGATGCAGCCTTTCTGGCTCCCCCCACAGAGCCAGCTGTCTCTCCAGTGTGGAGCCAAGTGCCCCTCGGAGGCAGGATGCATCTTCCCTCTTCACAGCAGCTCTATGGGAGGCTGATAGGACTTTATGGCTCAGCAGTGCTGCTGAGCTGTGCTGCAGAGGGGCTTCCTGGGGGGAGAGGAGGGAGGAGGGAGGAGAGAGCATGGGGCTGGAGGTGGCAGTAATATTCTCAAGAGCTACCCTGGCAGGAAGATTACAGAAGCAACATGTGCACTTGCTCGCGCAGACCTCTGGGCTGCTGCAGTCATTTCGCAGCCTCAGGATGCTGCTGAATAGGCTTGACCTTGGGAGGCACCGGAAAAGCAGAAGCAGCAAAAGTCAGGCCCAGCTACCCTGAACTGCAGACTTCATCTGTTTCTTAGAACCAGAAAGGAGAGTGGCCCTGTCTCTTCTTGTTCAGGACATTCTGGAGCCCCGCACTGCGGCCTGCCTGCAGTACTCCTTCTCATCCCCACCCCTGGCTCAGGGGGAGGTAACAGTTATGGGATGTCAGTGGCTGGGAGGTAGCTTGAGGAGGTGAGTCCTCTAGGGACCATGGGCAAAGAGGACTTTCAGAGAAAAACCATTCTTTCAGTGGTTAGGGCTTTGGGCTCCAATTGGTCCCTACCTCAGGGATCCTGCTTCATCACCATGGACCTCAAAGGCTCCATTGTACACACAAGTCTGATCCCCGGCTATTCCTCCCCAAATCCCACCAGTGGTTGCAGTGGGGCCTTCCTGAACGACAGAGATGCCTCCTTTCAAGTGAAGAAAGGTTCCCAGCAGGTTAGTGTGGCAGCTACAAGGAGTCCCTAGAGGAGCAGGCAGAGGGAACGGACAGCTCAGTAATGCCAGACACAGGCTCCAAAGAGAAAGACACTTATTGGAGAGAGAACACGTTACCCCAGTATTGTGTGTGCAACTCCTGCGTGACCCACACACGGGTCTCTTCACGAGTGGGACTGTAGAGGTGAGATTCTGCACCCAAAGCCACATTTTTTCATGGGACTCTAAAGGTGGCAGCTATTTTCAAGGCTTACGCAGGACAGTTAAAGACTTCCTTTTCCTTGTCGCCACATGATCTTGTGGAGAGCCTCGCTCTGTCTCGTTTCCCCGTGCCTTAGAGTGATGTCCTTGTCCACATGCTGAGACTGGCCATCAGCATCACTCCCTCTCCCCGTCCAGGGTGAGGGGGAAAGAGAGGAGTGGGGACAGTCCATTTCCTGTACACTATACACATAACTTCCACTCACCTTCCTTTCGTTACATGGCTCCATCTTGCTGCAAGGCACACTGGGAAATGTAGTGGCTCGCTAGGGGGTTGTGCCCAGCTAAACCTCAGGGAGGGATCCTGCTACCAAATGAATGACGTGGGGAAAGATTCAAGGAGACAGAGGTCCGTCTTTGCCCGATGGTTTCATGGGGAGGGGATGCAAGAGTGGCTGTGTGGGCAGAAGACCAGGCATTTGGACAGGATGGTGGTGGGTGCAGTGGGAGTGATGGTGGTAGGAGGTGGTACAGGGGCATCGGGACAGTGAGTTTGGAGGTGGAATGTGTGTGGATAGGCAGGCTGGCTATTCCTGGCTTCAGTTCTCCATATAAGAGCCACAGACTTGCCTCACCTTTTATTTTACAAGTGACGGCACAGATGCAGAGAGCTGAAGTGGGATGTTCAAGGTCACTCTGCTCGGGAGTTGTGGTATAGAAACTCAGCTCCATGTCTTCGCTGTTCTGGGCCAGTACCCTCCCCTCGGCACACGTTAGAATTGGAGGGGCGGGCAGCTTGATAAAGGGGAACCCAGGGAGGACCCCGAGAGCTGAGGGTAGTAAGAGCATTTGAGAGCTGCTAATAATTGCCCTCTCTCCTGGCCCTCGGCCTTCATTCTGAAAAGCAGCGCTTTTGTTTTAACTTTTCATTTTTTTTTTTTTTTTTTTAATATGGCCAGCCCCTCACCCGTACCCTCTTCTCAGCCGCTGCTCCTCAGCACGTGAGCCAGGCTTCTCTCCTCACCTTGCCTTCCCCGCGCGGATACAGAAGCAGTGAAATACCACGTCGGCTGAGTCAGAAAATTTGTCATTTTTACATCTCCACATTCCAGTGTCTTCTGCTCCCGGTGACACATAAATCCCCCAGCTGATGGCTGGCCCCAGCCATTCATTAAGCAAATAAAGCCTCAGCGTGCGAGTGGGAGACTCGTAAATAATTCCTGGTATTTTATCCCCGTCGCCGGCTGCCTCCCAAGTTTTGCATATGTATAACACGGGAGCAGTATTTCTGACATGGACTGTTATGTGTGGGAGACTGAGGTGAAGGACAGACAGAAGCGGCGGTAACCAGGGTGGAGGTTGCCCGGTGGCTGGGCCTGGCCTCGGGCAGTTGCCCTGAAACCCTGAGTGTGGACATCAAGTCCAGCAGGGTTGGTTTAGGGACTGTGGTGTTTAGACTGGAGCCGGCTTGGGAGAGTTCTGCTCTGGCTCCCAATTGAGGTGGGAAGAGGAGGGTGACCTGGGGCAAGTGGCACCTTCAGCCTGGTCTGTCCTGGGGATGGAGGAGATCCGGCTGAAGGTGCCACTCTAGCGAGGTAAGTGCTTGGCAGTAAAGGACACAGTGGCCGGCACTGGTTTGGCTCAGTGGATAGCGTCAGCCTGCAGATTGAAAGGTCCCGGGTTCAATTCTGGTCAAAGGCATGTACCTTGGTTGCAGGCACATCCCCAATAGGGGTGTGCAAGAGGCAGCTGGTCGATGATTCTCTCTCATTGATGTTTCTAACTCTCTATCCCTCTCTCTTCCCCTCTGTGAAAAATCAATAAAATAAATAAATAAATAAATAAATAAATAAATAAATAAAGGACACAGTGTCCTCTTCAGAGAGGCCAGGCACCCTCACACCTATCTCCCTGGTCACTCTCCCTGTCAGACTTTGGCACTGAGGAGAAAGAGTTCATGCCGGTAACAATGAGAATGATGAGAATCACTAACAGGAACATTTTTCACGAGAGAAGCATTTGAGTTTACGGGTGTATTCATGCGTGTATATTACTAGAGGCCTGGTGCACAAAATTCATGCACGTGGTGTGTGTGTGGGGGGGTGTCAGCCCAGCCTGTGTCCTCTTGCAGTCCGGGAGCCCTCAGGGGATATCTGACTGCTGGCTTAGGCCTGTTTCCCCAGGGCAGTGAGACATCCTTAGTGCTTCTACAGAGGTGGAAGAGGCTCCCACCACCACCACTGTGCTTGCCAGCCATGAGCCCAGCTGAGCACTAGCAGTTAGCTCTTTTGTTGAGCATCTCCCCCTGGTGGTCAGTGGATGTCATAGCGAGTGGTCATTCTGCCGTTCAGTCGATTTGCATATCAGCCTTTTATTTTATAGGATGTGTCTCCTTACACATGCTCTTGACCAATGGACTCAGCAAACCTCGTTTACCTGAGGAAGATGCCACTAGTTCTCACACACACACACACACACACACACACACACACACGCATGCATCCTCTTAGCATGCCATATACCTTAGGCAACAATTGTTGCCTAAAGCCTTCCTGAGATAAAAATAAATTATTATTTGTGCCTGTGTGCAGTCAACAGGACTAGACAAAGGTAGGTGTGAATTTCACTTAGGTTTCTATTTGACCATCTAGGGTTGGCACAGGACATTGTGGTGAAAAGCAGAAGCACAGATCATGGGAACAGTACACCAGTCCTGAAGGGAACACTTGGGACCTGTTCTTATTAACTCACTGGTACCCACGTGCCAGGCTTCTTCCAAAAGTTGCCAAGATTGGCTGATCTCACAGTGACCCACATCGTCTGGGGTCTGTGTGCACTGTGTGAGGACCCCAAGGTTAAAGGTTCCATCACTGACCGGGCCCCGTGACCTCTCAGAGTAAGAAAATGCAGAGCAGAACCTGCCTTTAAGCCCCAGTGAGAGCATGTGGACATACTGGGTCTTCACCTTGCCTGGGGCCTGGGTATTGTCCGGTGGCCCAGAGACACATGTTTTTAAATGGACCTTATGATGCATCAGCAAATTGTTTTTTGTTGTTGTTGTTGTTGTTGTTTTTAAGGGACAGGACGGAATGAGAAAGCATCACAAACAGAAAGGGAGCTTTCTATTCATAAAATGTTAGCCTCTATTGTGTTACGGATATATGTGCTGGTCAACTATAAAATGTATTTCTTATCTGGGGTTGCACTGAAATGAATGGGCAGCATAGGGAAGACTGGAGAGGAAAGGGCTCTGAACTTGGGAGTTGAGGGTCCCAGGTTCAGTTCCCAGCTGTGCCCCTGACATCCTGAGCACATGTCTACATACCCTGACTCAGGAAAGACCCTTTCTCTGTTAAATGGGCATGACAGAAATGACCTGCCGTGATGGCACTGTTAGAGCTGGAGGACACCTTGGAGGTTAGCTAGGTCTGCAGGAAACTCAGCGACCGGGATTGGGACAAACTGGTCCACGGTCACTTGGCACATTCCTGGCAGAGGCAGGACTGGAACAGCTGTGATTCTCGGAGCAGCCCCCTTCCGCTAAGTGAGTGACGTGCACAAGAGCCTCAGACTCTTCTTGAAGCAAGAGTCTCCATGCAGCAGCCAGGATGACCCGGCGTCACCCCATCCCAGCCCTCATTTATCTCTGAGCCAGGGCAGGGAAGCCCCTTAGCCTCTCCCAGGCCACACTCCAGCATCTGTCTGGGAAAGAGAAGACAAGATATTCTGCATCCAATTAAAGGCAACAGGAGCCGAAACCGGTTTGGCTCAATGGATAGAGCGTCAGCTTGGGGACTGAACGGTCCCGGGTTCGATTCCGGTCAAGGGCATGTACCTTGGTTGTGGGCATATCCCCAGTAGGGGGTGTGCAAGAGGCAGCTGATCGATGACTCTCTCTCATCGATGTTTCTAACTATCTCTCTCCCTTCCTATTTGTACAAAATCAATAAAATATATTATATTAAAAAAAAAAAAAAAAAGGCAACAGGAGTGTGTAAGGGAAACTGAAAGTAATTCTTCCTCCTGGAAGCCAGCCAGGGCGTGCTCGTGCCAAGATGGAGAAGGATAATCACAACAGCCATAATGGTGGGAAGGAAGAAGGTTCTACAAGGCCTCGGGGACCTGGCCGTGTAATAAGAGGCGAAGGGAAAATAGAGATGGATACGCTGATCTTTGCAAACCTCCCGTAGAAAAGCCACTGGCCCAGGCTCTTCCTGGAGAGAAATGGTCCCTTGGAAGTTCTAGACCTCACCAGCTTGCACACTCGGCACATCTGAGGACAAGCTCACTGTGAGGGTTCAGGCTGTGTGTCAGCTGGGCGGGACGGTTAGGTCAACACAAGCCTAGACGCTGCTGGGAAGGTAGTTTAAGCGTGTGATAAACATTTAAATTCATAGCCTTTAGTTTTTCTTTCTTTTTTTTAAAAAATATATTTTATTGATTTTTTACAGAGAGGAAGAGAGAGGGATAGAGAGTTAGAAACATCGATGAGAGAGAATCATCAATCAGCTGCCTTTTGCACACCCCCCTACTGGGGACGTGCCCTCAACCAAGGTACATGCCCTTGTCTGGAATCGAACCTGGGACCTTTCAGTCCACAGGCCGATGCTCTCTCCACTGAGCCAAACCGGTTTCGGCAGTAGCCTTTAGTGAAGGTTAACATTTATATGAGTAGACTTTGAGTCAGGCAGATTACGCTTCCTAATGTGGGTGGGCCTTTTCCAATCAGTTGAAGGCCTTCAGGGCAAAGGTGAGGTTTCCTGAAGAAGAAGGAATTTTTCTTAAGGCTGGATCATCAACTCTTGCTGGAGCCAGTTCTTTAAAATCAATGATACACACACACACACTCTCTCTTTCTCTGGTTGGTTTAGTAGTTTCTCTGGAGAACCCTGACTACTACACTCACCCTCTCATCTCCACTTCATTCTGTGTGACAACCACATCCCCAGCCAGGTGAGAGCTCTCCCAGCTGACCTCAACTTTGGTTTCTTCTTCCTTCCTTTACGCGTGTCCAATTGGCCAAATAAGCCCAAGTGTTTTCTCGCTACTGTATTACTTTGCTCCAGGCAAGATTAAAATGTTTACCATCCCTTCAAACATGCTTCCCCCAACTCCCCCATAGATTGGTTTGCCCCAGACCCTTACATATCTTGAAAGTTCCTCCTAGGTTCCAATCTGTTGACATTGTGTCTGTTCTACCAGGCCTGTCTCCAATGTACCCCTCCTGCAGTAGCATTCCCACAGCCCCTTCTTGGAAGTGGTCCCTCTTGACCATCTGTGTCCTTGGCTTGGTCTCTCCAGAGCACGTCCTGTCAGTGCTGTCCTCTTCACTAAGCAGAATGAGTGCTTGGCGAGGGCAGAGGCATGAAGGCGAGGGCAGAGGCATGAAGGCCACGCATGGGTGGCATGGGAGAGAAGGAATTCAGCTTCCACGAACTTACCCAGAATTGTGGTACTAGAAAAGCTACAAAGAACCTCTGTCCATTTTAGTATACTTGTAAATATTGTGCTTTAATGTGGCATGTCATTCTAATGTATAATTATACAGGGTGTCCGAAAATATATACACACTTGGAATGATTATAAAGTCAATATTTATTAACATACAGTTCATTTTCAAAATTTAAGAGAACCTACAGAAGTACATCATATTTTTGGTTAATGCCTGTTTTCAAGCCGATGAACATTCTGGTCTGGGCGCTGCTGATAACGTGAAGCAAGGGAATCACAAACATCAAGAATCGTTTTGTTCAGTATTTGTGCGCCCTCAATTTGTCAACTGTTTCTGGTTTTGTATCATAAACTTTATGTATCCTCATAAAAAAAAAAAAAACTCTGGTGGTACTTTAGGGTAAATTTTCTTTGTTCAAAGCTAGTCTGGCTTCACCCATTATTTCTCATCAGTTAAACCGGAAAGATTAAGTTATCAGCTGTTAAAGTGTGTGGACATTCTTTTGGGACACCCTCTATGATATCTTCTGTGCTTAGACCCAAAGATCCCTAAAGATCCTTATCTGGTCCTGCTGACCCCCTTTTCCCTTCAGGAGGGGGCATAGCACCTTGAAGAGGCATTGGATCCCAGAGAGGTTGGCCTGGGAGGGGCCGTCCTAGACCCAGCATGACTGCTGAGGAGGAGAGCATTAAATAACTTCCGCAGGGTGCCAGCACCTCCTTAGCGCTTTAATACACATTTGCTGAGTGTGACGACATTGTGTTGTAGTACTGAGGCCCATGTGGGATGGTATTCTCACTTTGAGGAAAGAAGGGTGTTGATTAAAAGAGCTGGAATAAGGCAGGGCTGAGCCTGGGCTCCAGATCCATAATACTCAGCCCAAGGGAGGCTGACCGCAAGCCAGGTATTACGATGGGCCCAGCTCCCCACCATTGGGCCCAGCTCCCCACCATCTCCCCGCCCCCCCCCCCCCCCCCACAGGGACTACATGGCCACATTTTAACCATGGTAGTATTCATATGCAAAAAGAAGGCAGGCTTGGATTAGACTACTTACCAGTGTTTCTCCTGGAAAAATCAGAGCAGCTCTCTCTTCTTCCCTCCCTCCTTCCCTCCCTCCCTCCCCTGTCTGACCCACACCTCTCATCCACATGCATATTTACAAAACACTCGGGGTCACAGAATATTCCATCCACACAGAGTGCGATGCAAAAATGTATGTCAGGACCACAGAGGAAGCAAGGGTCTCTGGCAATTCCTATGGATGCACCTGCCTTCACAGCCTTCACTGGCCATGCACGCGGCTTACCTCATTTTCACTAATTATACCAACAACCCTGTAAAGTAGGTACTGTGTCCCCATTTACGGATGAAAACCCTCTGACCTCTAGAGAAGTCAAACACAGCACACATTGCATCTCAAGTCTCCCGACTTCAGGCTCCAGCTCCGCTGTTCTTTCTGCTACCCCAGCATCACAAAGATTCTCCCACAGGCCAGGTAGTAAATGTTTTAGGCTGTGTGGTCGCATGGTCTCAGCCCTGCTGTCCTTTTGAGAAAGCGTTCAGTGTGTAAACGCGTGGGGGTGACGTATTTCCACAAAACTATCAGAGCAGGCGGCCGACTGGAGGTGGCCCACCGAGTAAGAGAGAGGACCCCAGGCCTCCTCCAAAGCCACCTCTTCCCTTGATGTCCCATGGCCGCCATTGCCCCTCCCTCCCCTGCACACCGGCCCATCTGCGCAGCGCTTGCTGGCTTTTCCAGCTCGTGCGTGAGTCTCTTGGCTCCGGGATGGGCATTGATGCTCCTGCCTTCCCTCCAGGCCCATTGGCAGGTGATGAAGAGCCCAGCTCTCCGTTTCTGACAGCAGTGGCTGGCAGACGGGACCGCACGGCTGCGATAAGCGAGTGTGTGCTGGGGAAGGGGGGACTGGCCACGGGGGACGTGGGTTTCGTTCCCGGAGAGGAGTAATAAGCATGTAATTGGCTTTTCAGAAATGTGCAGGCTGCTGGCAAGCCTGTTTCTCCCCACACCACGCTCTGCAGGGCGGCTGAGCCTGGCTCACCCTGCGTGGAGAGGAGCCAGGTGAATTCTGGATCAGCAGGTGGGCGTCGCTGGTCCCAACTGATCCCTGTAAGCTGTGTGGTGCTTGGCAGCCAGGAGGCAGATAAGGACAAGACCACGTGTTCCCACCAGCATCACATGTCCCCACCCCAAGGGACAGAGGGGTGGGCCCGGAGGGGCAGTCCTAGACCCAGCATGACTGAGGAGTAGAGCATTAAGTAGCTTCCCTGGGGTGCCCAGAGCCTTGGACCTGGGGATGAGATCATCCGTGTGCGATTCCCCAAGGCCGCAGGGGGGATCGCCTACCCCCAGCTTTGTGCTGCCCAGGGTCGGTGTCTGATGGTCTTTGAGGGGGGAGGCCAGGAGCTGCTGGGTGCCCCCTGTTTCTGTCTAAACCTCTCTGTTCTCTGGGGCACCATTGACCCACATGTAGGGATTAAACACGGTAGCTGTGCTTTTGATAGAACAGTTACAGAAAAATCAGCATTCACTCTAGGTTCATTCCCCTTTTAATGAACGCAATTAAAATGTACAGTTTATAGATGGAGTCTATTTTCATGTCCCGGATAATGATCCAATACCGCCTGGCTGTGTTACAGCGGCAAAACACATCTATCTAACCGGTAGGGCCCCAAATCCCTTATCAATTATCACCTGTGTGTTCAGCAGAGATGCTGTTTGTAGGGTAGACCTGTTGCCCCCACTCTAGGACAAGTCTATACTTAATTCTTTCAAGAATTACCTCTTGCCGAAACCGGTTTGGCTCAGTGGATAGAGTGTCAGCCTATGGACTGAAAGGTCCGGGGATCGATTCCGGTCAAGGGCATGTACCTTGGTTGCAGGCACATCCCCAGTAGGATGTGTGCAGGAGACAGCTGATTGATGATTCTCTCTCATCGATGTTTCTAACTCTATCCCTCTCCTTTCCTCTCTATTAAAAAAAAAAAATTAATAAAGAATTACCTCTTAAATTCTTTAGGCTGTCAATGAACTTTTGTGTGAATATTTTTACTTAATTCCTCCAATGATCCTGTGAGGTAGGCAAGCTAGGTATTATTCCAATTTTACAGAGGGGCAAATGGAGGCTCCCTCGGGGTCTTTTGGGGTCTTTTGGGGCCACGCAGGAGTAAGCACGGAGATAGAGCTAGACTCCGGTGCTCTTCCCTCTGCTCCAACCAAGCCACCATTCTCACGAGGGTCCAGGCTCCAGGCTGAAGCCGGGGTACCAGACTCCCGGAAAGGGGGCAACAGACACATGACCCCTGTGAGGAACCCATACATCCCTGCGCCTGCCCTGCCCCGTCATAACCCTCATGACCTGTCAAGGCCAGCTGCAGGCTCCTGACGCAGGGGACTGGGTTGTGTGGCTGTGCGGTGTATCCCCATGGCCTGGCCCAGGCCCTGCAGGGCACAGCTAGATTCTGGGTGAGTGGTCATTAAATGAGTGAATGAACGAGTGTCCTGAGACCCTGACAAGTGCATTGTGATGGCCACTAGGTGTCAGACACTAGGCCCCGCAGTTCCAGAGAGGGATTCCCGCAATTGAAAATTAAAGCAAAACCCACTCACAGTAAGCTCCGATGTCAACAAGTTCTCAGCCCAAGTCAGGGTCTAAATGAGGACTACGTTATGTGGTATTGACATAGAATCGCAGCTGAAGGGACACGCGGAGGCGTGGTAGCGTCTGCCCTTTTGAGAGCGTTCTGGTCCTCGGTTCTCCATCCCTCCCACCCTGGGTGGAGGCTCTCGGGGCACTGATTTAGGGCACCTGTATATGGAGGCACCATGCCTTCTACCGGCCTGTGGCCTCGGAGACGTTACTTAATTATTTCTACCTCTTGGAGCGGTGCCCAGGATTCTGTGCGCTGATGCTCAGTAAAGCATTACGTGTAGTCCCGCAGAGGCCTCACTCACCCTCACCAGCCCCGTCCCACTGCCGTTCACGCATTCAATGCCCACTCACTGAGAATCGGTCGGGGGTACACCACGCAACCACAGAGCCCGCAGGCCACAGGAAAGGCCACAAGGTCACGAGGGCCCTGTGCTGAGTAAAGCTGCGCATTTATCCTCACCATCCCTAGCCTGGCGACCTCACGTCCCAAAGAACCTGCACACATTCCCTTCCGATTCACTCTGCCGTCCCTAGAAGCCCTCACTGTTCCGGATGTCATCTTCCTCAAATGTTAAAAAGCAAAAAGAGGCCTCTAGTCTCTTTAGCAAAAATGAATAATAGCCGAAACCGGTTTGGCTCGGTGGATAGAGCATCGATCTACCTGTGGACTGAAAGGTCCCAGGTTCGATTCCGGTCAAGGGCATGTACCTTGGTTGCGGGCACATCCCCAGTAGCGGGTATGCAAGAGGCAGCTAATTGATGATTCTCTCTCATCAGTGTTTCTAACTCTCTATCCCTCTCTTTTCCTCTCTGTAAAAAATCAATAAGATATAAAAATAAAAAAAAAGAATAATATGTGGTAGTGGTTTCTCTCGAGGCCTTCAGAGCGGGTACTCCCTCAGCCCCCACCCGGGGGCCTCCTTCCAATGGCAGAGGCAGGCCTGCCCGTGGGAAGCCTGGAGCTGCTGGTCTCCCCCTCTTGCCGCTGGCTCTCCGGGGCTTTCTCCCTTCCCCTCACACGTCTCCCGCCTGCCTTTCTTCTCAGGAAAATAGCCCCTCCTGGGGCTGGGAAGCTGCTGAATGCTTGGCCCTGACCTTCGTGGGAAATGAGTGGAGCGCGGCCCCCAAGGCCGAGGGCCCGCGGGAGGGTAATCTACCCTTGTCGCCATAACCACAGATGCCCTTATTACTCACACGGACGGCTTGCCCTTGTTTAACAACATATTAAACCATTAGTCTCCGTGCCAGTGGGTTCACTCAGTTCACAGTGGCAAAAGCTGATCATTAAATTCCCCTTTCCCTGCTTAATCTCTTTTAAATTGGTTGCCTTTTAATTTCATCAACTGCCGTCTTTCTCAACCATCCCGCTGTGCCCGGTGCAGGAGCGCTGGCGTATTCCTGTATTCTTAGCCGAGAGGAGCTGGAATTCTCAGGTCTTCCCCGAGTGGTCTCCGTGGGTGGCAAGGTCATGGGGACAGAGGCTAAGCAGGGTCCTCTCCCTACGGAGTAGGCCGCTCTGAGCGCCATGAACGGGTTTTGCTTCCTCCTCCTTCATCTCTGAATCAGTACCTGCATCAGAAGATTCTGGTTTTTAAACCCTTTGCTTCATCAGTCTGTCCAAGAACTGAGGCCCCCTACAGATCAAAAAGTAAAATCCTGTTTTCTGAAGGGGAAATGAAATAGTTATAAAAATGGATACCATGTTATGTGTGTATTACATACAATAAATTCAACTGTCATCAAAGTTGTGATAGTTGGGAGAATTCAGTTGCGATGGGAGCATTCAGTTGCGATGGGAGAATTCAGAAATGCTTGTGTGGGCAGGGGAAAGGGAGGTGGGAGGGGTTGCAGAGGGTCTACTGTCACTCCTGGCCTGTCTTATGGGCCGTGGGAGAAGTCCCAGCTTTAGGGTGCCAGGGGTCAGGCCATTCCTGAACGTTCTGTCTCTCCCAGGCCCCCTTGGCACACCCTGGAATGGCATGTGTAACCTTGTAACAACCCTATACTCCAGCCCTGCTGTTAACTAAACCACAGTCTACAGCTCCACCAAATTTTCCATTAATGCCTGCCCTTTGTCTCCTCTGGGATCCAGTTCAGTTGTTATGTCTCCTTGGTCTCCTCCAATGTGACAGTGTCCCTGTCTTTCCTTGTCTCTCCTGACCTTGACACTTCGAAGAGTATTAGTCAGTGACTTTGTAGAATGGCTCTCTGTTGGGCTTGTCCGATCTTTCCTCCTGACCAGATGAGGTGATGGGCTTTTGGCAAGAATGCTCTGGAGGTGATGTGGAGCCTTCAGTGCAGCGTTTCAGGGGACACATGATAGCGCTATGTCTTATTATTGTGCTGTTTACCCCCATCGCTTGGCTAAGGGGGTGCCTCCCAGGTTTCTCCATTGTAAAATTATCATTTCTCCTCCCCCACTTTGGAATTCCTGGAGGAATGTACTTTGAAGCTATGCAAATATCCTATTTCTTCTCAAAGCCCACCAGTTCTAAGACAGATGAATGCACTTTGTGTGCCTCCTGTGGTCCCTTTTTATCAAGTGGAGTTGACTTCTTACCAGAGTGGAATTTGGGGTGTGAGCTCAGGGGGTAGGCAGCAACTCTCAGCTGTTACTGGCAGGGAGCCCACACTCCTTGAAGGCCATTGAACTTGGTTCTGTCATAGGCTACAGAGCTTTGGCTCTTTCCTGCTCCCTTTTCTCATCCCCTCCCCTCCCCTGCTAATTTACACTTCGATCTCACGTTTCCTGTGCCTTTCTCCCCGTTTCCTTTGGTTTCCTTGTGGAATTAATTATGGCCACGAAGACTTCCTGTCGGGGATACAACCAGCTCCGAACTTGGCACTCTACACCCAGGGCAGACCCAGGGAAGTCAGAGAACTCCCACTCTCCTGCTTCTCTGAGGAGTGAACGGACACCGAGAACTTAGGAGCAATGAGTGGGTGCCAGGGCCAGGTCTAGGACTCAGCTTCCCAACCCGTGTGCTGTGCTCCCAGTGGTGCTCCATCCCTCCAGGCTGCTTCTACAGAGATGCCCCAGGCCCTCAGCAGGAGGTGTCCTCCGGTTAGCAAGCTAGAGCCACACCACCTGCCACCCTGCTCCTCCCCTTCAGTCTTCAGCTCCTTTCCCCCAGTCCCGAGGAAAGGGGGGTGCTCGCTGCCTGGTTGGAAACTGGTGGCCCACGCTCTCGTTAGCGGAGGTTGCACCTCTTGCCTTTCTTTGGAGGGAAGGAAGGAGGTTGCCGGGGATCACTTGGGATGCTCACTTTCATGCTCATTTTCATCCTCATCTTTGATCCCTGTCCCCTCTTAGCAAACAGTTGACTATAAGCAGGCCACAGCTTTTTACATTGGATATTTTCATTTAATCCTTAAGCCCTGTGAGATGCAATCATCTCCCCATTTTACTAGTGAGGGAACTGAGGCTCAGCTAGGTTAGGTAGCTTGCTCCAAATCACAAATAGTAAATTTTCTGAGCTTTCCCATAGATGTGTCGTTTGCTTCCCTGAGTACGTAGAATCAGTGTTCTGTTGGTTCTTAGCCTCCATTCCCTGGCTCTCGCGACCAACCTTCTCCTCATGGGCTGGGTGTTCTCTAGTCCATCCTTCCAAGCGTTCTCGGGCACAGTAATCCCCGCTTCTCCCACCGTGAGAATGTCCCTCTCCTGCCTTTCACACTTGGACAGCAGCCCAGCAGGTTAGGATGCTCTGGGGTTGCACTGGGCCTCTGTGGGCTGTTTCCTCATTATCATCTGACAATGAATGTTGTTGCTGCGGGAAAGTTTGAGGTCAGCAAACCCTTTCTCCTTGGAGGTGACTCATTAGCTCCGCCTGGATGCTTGATGCTTTTTGGTCTTGGTTTTCCAAGTTCAATACCTATACCAGGAAATGCCTTCATGTCAGTTTTCCTGTATCCATTCTTCATGGAAAGCATGCACACTCTCTTGATGTGCAGATTCAGGTCTTTATTCCTTTTAGTTTTGTTGGTTTTTTTGTTTGTTTTTTTTTAAGGTGAATTCCTTTTTGTGTGTCCCACCTGTGCATCTGCTTCAGCTTCACCAGTGTTGTAATGTTGGGTCACCTTTGCTGTGTCTACATGTTTTTTCTCGCCTCCAGGCACTAATTGACGCCTTTCTCCTCTGATGTCATGGTGACTCGTCCAAGGACCCACTGCACGTGGCAAACCAGGACCGGAACCCTGTCATTCGTGTTGCTAATTAGGCTTTCTCCTGTGCTTGCTCAGCAGTGCCTAGGTTTACTTATTGGTTCTGCAGAAGTGTTTTTGTGATTCTCAATCATGTAACCCTTTGTTTCATTTCTTTGCTTCATAATCTTATATTTTAGCTATTTTATTAAATTTCTATTTTACTAATTATGTGAAGCAGTTCTGTAACAGAAGCATATTTGGGCAATTTCCCTCTGTTCCTTAGTGTGTTTTCTTCCAGATTAGGGAGACTGTTTTAAGTGTGTGTGTGTGTGTGTGTGTGTGTGTGTGTGGTGGTGATTTTAGTATTTCATTCATCCTTTGCTCCATTTCTTTGTTTGCTTTTGTTTGTTGTTGTTTTTTTGTCCCCCCTGACTGCGCTACCCACCACTCCCAGGGACATGTTTGCATCATTGCCATACAGTTTCTTCTCATCCTGACTGACCTAATGACCCTGGTTTAGGTCAAGTCAATTCTTGACACTTTTCCCTGCCTGCCTGACCTTGTTCATCTCTTCCGAAAGGCACAGTGTGGGGGCTGGCAGTCCTGTGTTCTGACGACTGTTCTGCAGCCTGAGAGCCTTGGCCAGGCGGAAATTGAGAGGGAGAGCCGGTCTGAGGCTGTGAGCAGCCGTCATCAGCACGCCCAGCCTCTCTGTGAGATGCCGGCATTTGGCATTTAGAGAGAAACCCCTCATTCCTATCTCTAAGTCTAAGGCATGCGCAATTTAGGGAAGAAGACTCGATAAACGCAATTATAGTGAGTGCCATGACATAGGAGGGGGCGCTTTTAGATGACAGGGACCAGATTTTCTCAACTTACTTCCATTGCTGGTGGTGGCCCTTGGAGGATACCAGTGTATGGCGGCCAGGATGGAACCAGATGAGGCTAGAAGGCCAGCGAAGGACCTGCAGGCCACAATAAGGAACTTGACCTTTATTCTGTTAATGGGATCCAACTGCATAAGCTCACTCCAGCAGCAGTGTGAAAAGTTAACTACAGATCTAAAGACTCAAGTCCCTAGAGTGTATCCGTTGATCAACTCTGTAAAGGGGCCAAGGAAATCTCTTTTGTAGTCAGAGCCAGGGCATCAAGGGGTATAAGAAGTTCCGGAAGGAGACTGACTGTTGGAAACAAATCCATTTCACTAAAAGAGAGATGTGGACAGGAAGCCAGGAAGGCTGGTCAACAACCTTAATTGCTCTAACCACTCACCCTTTAGTTGAGACATTGTCAGCTGAAGCAGCCTCCACCTTGTTTGTCCCATGTAAGTTTCTGTTAGTTCCTGCCTAAGGGCTACATGTAAATTTCTGTTTATGTTGCCTAAGATGTCTTCCCCAAAGCCTCAATAAAAGGGATGGCAGGGCCAGAGCAGGGAGTAGTTCTCCCACTAGAGTTGGACTACTGCCTGGCCCCCCATATCGCCAAATTGAATTTCTTCAAGTCTCTTTTCATTTGTGTGTGGCCCTTCTCCAGAACTCGAACCCTGAATTGGAACCCTTTCCACGCGGGGGATGTAAAGAGATTTCTACAGCTGACACCCCCACCCTTCTTTACTGCTGCCCCTTTTAAGGACCCCCAGCTTCTGGGCTGCAGCTGAAGAGCATGCAGCTTTCCTTCCCAGTGATATTTCCTGGGAGGCCTCTGGAGATGATTTTGAGGGTCACCGTGATGGCAGTCAGGGCCGTGGACTGCCCATCTGGATAATATATCTCAGGATTGCTGTCTTTTTCCAGCACTGCACAGAGCAGGAACCAATTATCGGGTCCCTCCACACAGCACGCCTTATTACTTTGCTCAGCGTGGGATGACCAGAGGCCGGCAGAGCCTGGGAACTGGCTCCGGCCGCCTAAAGGGTAGCTGGGAGTGGAGGCAGGACTTCATTGATTTCTTCCTGCCTCACAGGTCTGTCCACGTGAGCTCATCTTGTCAGGAGGCAGCCACTCCTGTTTACCCTACTTGGTAGCCAGGTGCCTCCTGGGGCTCATGGGTGGCCCTGGGTCCTTGATACTGTAAGCAGAAATTTACGCTCATTTCTGCAAAGACATTTCTCTGGGGACACGGGCCATGGCTTCCGTCACATTGACAATGGGGCCATGTTTCCTCAGAATCGTTAAGAACGCCTGCTCTAGGTACACCCCTGCATTTCATAGGTGGGGAAAGGAACCAGAGACCCAGGGAGCCAGAGACCCAGAAATAATTTACCCAAGGATACAGGTGGTGGCAGAGGCAGAACTAAAAGGCAGATCTCCTGGACCCTCCAAGGACTCATTGTGAGATCGCCTTCTGCCCCATGGACACGTGGTGGTGTCTGCCTGCACCTTACTAACAGCCTTATAGCCACTCTCCATTGAGTACTTGGTGTGTGCACAGCACAGTGCGAAGTGCCAACTTGTAGCTCAGTGCTGGGCAGCCAGTAGGTGCCCATCAGTGTGGGATCCTTAGCTTCGTCACTCACTCCTTCTGAATTTGTCCTCTTATTCCTGAGGATGGCCCTTTCCCTCAGATCACAGTGAGAACGCAGGAACACTGAGTGAACAAACGAATGAATGAATGAATGAATGAATGAATGAATTCAGGCATCAGTGGATGAAGAAGTGTAGGACACATGTGAGTAGGTCTCTGAGATGGGCTGTCACTTCCTCCTCTCCCCACCCGCAGCCAGGCACCGATTTTGTCCAAGAGTTAGACTGGGTACAACTTCCCTGGGTACCAGCGTCTCCTGTCTGTCATTGGGCCCCGTGGGGAGCCACTTCTCATGCGTGTCACAGGCATCCCAGCCCGAGCAGGACGGGGACAGTCCCCTCGGCGGCCCGTGCAGGGAGCCGCCTCGCCCAGCAGGCCGCCGGAGTCCCTGTCGCCTTTCCTCCCTGAGCAGCGTTGCCTGCTCTGTAATCACACAATTACGGTGCCATTAAAATGTCACATTTGGAGAAATCCATATAAACAAAGCATTAACCACCGCTTGGAAATTGTAGTCTTTACCACTAACGACCTACTTTCTCTGCACACCGCGCCCTCCCGCCACTTGCACTGGGCTGCCTCTTTCCCCGGTCTCGCTTCAGAGGCAGACCAAAGGTACTGTCCTCTCTGCTCCTCTCTAAATACTCCGTTTCCTTAGTGCATGAAGGTTAGATTCTGATGACAAAGAAAATGCAGTACCCAAACTTTCCCAGCAACCTATGCTGGAAAATGGGGTGAACATTATTGTTCACATACATTCTCACCCCCGCTCACAGCAGTGGGGGGACCCCAAGCTCTCTGGCTCACGGCCTCAGGGCAGGACAGTCCTGGAAAGCCTTATTGTTGAATGCACCAGGAGAGGCTCTTGGATGGGGCCAAAGACGGCCAGGCCAGGGGAGCCCAGCCCTGAGCACTTAGGGACTGAAGCGAGAGGATGCCACACCCAGGCAGATCTACGATCTGGAGGCTGGAAGGACCGTCAGAGAGAATCTGGTCCCTGGGCAACTGAAGGGTGAGGATGGTGTTGAAAAGTCTGAAGGGTAGATTCATGCCATTGGCTCTGACTCCTTCCTTTTAGGGAAGAAGAAGCCTGGTCTTCCTCAGGGCACAGCACATTGCGGGAGGAGTGTCCTGCCCAGGGATCTTGGGCCAGAGAGCTTGGGGCCCCCCATTGCTGTGAGTGGAGGTGAGAATGTACGTGAATAATAATAATGTTCACCCCCTTTCCCAGCATAGCGCTCTGTAAAGGTTCAGGAACTGCATTTCCTTTGTCATCAGAACCCAATCTTCGTGCACTAAGAAAATGGGGTATTTAGAGGAATCTTGTAGTGAGTGATCCTGGGAAGTAAAATGCGAACCGAAACAGCTCTGACGAAGGGATAATCTCTTTCCCATGTCTGCAATGCACATCTGGTTCCCGTACAGTCCCGGCTGTGATGAAAATGAGAGTACGTCTCGTTCTGAGGCAGCCCAGAGAAGGCCACTGTGGAGAGAAGTTGAATTAGCGTGCAGGAGACATATCACTTTGGCTCCCTGCGTGCCTAGGACAACTCGGGATTAACCTATAGAAGAGGCATCACGTCACAGTTGCCTAATGACTAGACAAGAGTGATCAGTGACAAGCCTGTCATTTGGGGAGCAATTATGGGTGGTTCCTAAGGTGGGGGCACTCCCCCATGGGTCTCATTTACATAGCAGGTACATTATAAACCCCTTTTCCGGGGGACTTTTATTTTTTAATTATTTATTTTCTGTGGAGATCCCTTTTCACGTCGCATGTGGTTCAGGGTTCCGGTTCAGTGTTCAGGTTTTGGAGAAGGGGCCACACACAAATGAAAAGAGACTAGAAGAAATTTAATTTGGCGATATGGGGCGGGAGGTGCGATCAGGCGGTAGTCCAACTCTAGTGGGAGAACTACATACTGCTCTGGCCCTGCCATCCCTTTTATTGAAGCCGGGGGAAACACCCATAGCCCTTAGGCAGGAAATAATAGAAGAAACTATTACAGATGTCCCCATTTCCCTCCCCCTTTGCCCACCTCCACCCAGCCCTGCCTCCCATCCCTCTGGCCATCACCTCACTGCTGTCTGTGTCTGTGGGTGATGCATAGATGTTCTCTGGCTGATGACCTCCTTTCATCCATTCTGATGACAAAGAAAATGCAGTACCCGAACTTTTCCAGCAACCTATGGATGTTGGAAAACATCCCCTCCCCCTCCGACAGCCATCAGTCTGCTCCATGTATCCATGCCCCAGATTCCATTGTGCTTGTCAGTTTACTTTGTTCGTCATTAGATTCCACATAGAAGTGAGATCATATGGTACCCATCTTTCTCTGACAGACTTATTTCACCTAGCATGATGCTCTCAGCTCCCTCCATGCTGTCACAACGGGAAGGAGTTCCATCGTTTGTACTGCTGCGTAGTATTCCTATGGTGCAAATGCACCGAAGCTTTTTTTTTATCCACGCATCTACTGATGGGCACCTGGGTCATTTCCAGATCTTAACTATTGTAAATAACACTGCTATGAACCTAGGGGTGCATATTTCCTTTCTGAGTGGTGTTTCTGGCTACTTAGGATATATTCCTAGGAGTGGGATTACTGGGTTAAAAGGCAGTTCCATTGTTTAACTTTTTGAGGAAACACTATTCTGTTTCCCACAGTGGCTGCACCAGTTTGCATGCCCTCCAGCAGTGCACGAGGGTTCCCTTTTCTCCACATGCTCACCCACACTTGTTGTTTGTTGATTTATCTATGAAGGTGATAAATCCTTTTTTTTTTTTTAATATCATGCAAGATGCCCTTGAATAGTTTCCTGCTGTGCTCTAAAGATGGTCACTATTAGGACAGGCTCCTAGGGTTTCTCCCAGTTTTTCGGCCAATTGTCTTTACCACTTGCTGTATCCCCTGCAGCGCTTAATTTGCCCGTGGCTGAGGCCAGCATCCCGCCCCTACCCCGATCAGCAGGCATGGCATCCGGTACTGCGGGTCTGCTTTTGACATAGAAAGAGCCCCTTTCATGAAAGAGCCAGCCGGCAGCCCCCATGCAGTCCTGAGAGATAAAGTCCTTTCAGAGTCACTCGCTCCCACCCCACACCTTCACATCCAGCAGCTGACCTAGTTTTGAGGGAACCGGAGGGTATCTGTATGCCGCCTTATTTATAGAGTGGATGGAAAATGCGCTCAGCTCCGGGCCCTGGCTGCACACAGTGTCTGGGAGATCGCACCGGCAACTCAAGAGCTCCAGGCTTCTTCCTGATGTGACCTCAGGGGAATGAACGACAGGGCTCAGGGGATACTAGAATCTGAAACTCTCTCCTAGCCAGGTTCCAGTTGAGCACTTCTCGGGGTGTGGATCAGGGAAGGTGCTTCCAGGCTAACCTCAGCAGAAAGTGTAAGACCGAGCTCTGGCTGGCCGCCTTCCTCCTCCCTCTTTTCTCCTTCCTCCTCCCTCCTCCCTCGTCTCTCCTCTCTCCTCCCTCTTCTCTCCTTCCTCCTACTCTCAGCAATGCCAGTCTGGAAGTCTCATTTCACCAATGACCCTTTGCCATGTGGGTTCCAGTTAAGAATGTGACAGAGCCCACCTGCCTGGGTTTAATCCCAGCACCTCCACCCACTAGTTGTGTGAACTTGGCCGAGAGTCCCTTTAGCTCCTCAAACCTCAGGCTCCCCTTCAGTAAAGCAGGGTTCATCATAGTGCCTGCTTCAGGTGTGTCCTCCGTGTTCAGTGAGTGACATGGTTAGGACAGAGCCTGGCACAGAGTGAACTCTGCAAAACTGTTAGTTGTGCTTGTTGTTCTGAGCTGTGTCCAGTTCTAGTCTGATCACCCGTTCTAGTCTGTCCTTCCCTTGGCTTTCCACAGCTCCCTCCACCTTGATTTCTCCACGGTCACCTTTGCCTGAGTGGCAACACCCAGGGGAGAGGTGGACAAGCTGCAAACCTTGCTGAACACATTCCTTGTGAGCGTAGCTGCAGGACTGGCCATGCTAGCCCCCAGAAGCCAAGCCCCAGGCGGCCTGGAGAGGACCCTCTGAGATGATGTCAGGGGAGGAGAAGGGGCCAGTAGCTGAGCAGGGAGACCTGACGGACGTTCAGGCTCCTTGGCCAGGTGGGAGAGGCTTGGGGTCCCAAGCAGGTTCAGGCTTCTGACCCCACGTCTAAGATCCCCAGGTCTCATCTCTCTGCTTCATTGCCCACCCCAGCTTCTGCCCCGCCTCCACCTGCATAAAAAGGGGTTAACACGGGGACCACGCGAAGCTCAATTTCCAGCCTTCTAACATCGTGATCATCTTCGGCATTATGCTTCGTAAAGCAGTTTCCCAGTCCTATCATTGGCATGTCACTGTGCTCAGACTGCTTGAGACGGATCGAAAAGACCTGCTGAGTCCCAGGAAGCATCGGCGTTCATAATGACCATCGCTTTCATCACAGCCGGACAGCAGGCGATGGATCCAGTCCCCCGTGGACGCTGTCAGAGACCCCATGGCCGCCCCCGGCGAGGAAGAAGCGAAACATAAATTGGCTGGCTGCAAACGGCATTTTCTCCCCATTAGCATTCAGTCCCCCAGAAGACATAACGGTGGCCGAGGCAATGTTGACGATAATCATATGGTGCACGCGCATTCTGTTGTGCCAAGCAATTTTTCACGTCTTATCTCGTTTCTGAGATCTCGTTCTGCAAAATTGCGTGGGGGTGGAGATTAGTATTGTTCTCGGGACGGAGGGAGGACGAAAGCGGCCGTGAGAGGTTGAAAGGACGTGGGGAGCAGAGCCAGGCTCGGAGACTGGCTTTCCAGTCTCCAGTTCTCTCATGGCCTCCGGCCTCCATGGGACTTTGGAGAAGAATGTCAGGGCCATCCATCCTAGTGTGTGTACTTCCCCTTTCCCGCCCAGCTGCGCCCCCTGCCGCCCCTCATGTCTTTCCTCCAGGTGAAATCGGCTTGAAATGTATTATATAAGGAGCCCCTTGGAAGTAGAAAAGAAGTCTCATAGGATGAGCATTTGTCCTTTGGTTTTATTTCCCCCTCCGTTGTCTCTCTTACCCTTCTCCTTTTAATCCATTACTGTCCCTGGGGAACCGAGTGGAAGGAAAAGGCAATTTGGTGGCCTCCAGGCCAAATCCAGCCCAGGTGCATATTTTATTCCACCCAATGGGAGGCTTCAAGCAGCGTAAGGGGCGGTTCTTGGGCAGAGGTGGTCCTCGCTGACATTTGGCTTCTCAGTGACACTGAAGGTGTGTCCGTTTGTGACCCCTACTGGGGATCTTGGTTCGGTAGGGCCCCTTGAACACTGCTTGCCTCCATCGCTATTCCTGAGGCCAATGAGCTTTCTGATGATGCCTGAAGCTATCTCCTGGCCCGATGCAGGCGAAGTTGGAGAGAGGAGATGGATTTTTGAGGGAGCCCGCTTCTGTTGCTGAGAAATCAAAATCTTCTTTTTAGTTTTCTTCTCTTTCTAGAAGTGGCTTCCTGTGGGGTGAGCCTCTACTACCAGATCCCATCTCTGCCCTGCTGGAGGCCACTTTGGCCATATTGTTGGGCCAACCCAGGAGGAGCTGTCCTCCCTTTCTCTTACACCCCGGCCCTGGGAAGTGCCACACCATCCATCACCCTTAGAGACCCGCCCTCCGTCGGGTGAGGTGGCCCTGCACCCCAGCCAGCTCAGCCATCCACACCAGACACAGCGTGGTTCAGCCTTCAGCTCTGTCCAGTGTGAGCCTCCCCTCCTGAGCCCACTTCCCCCTCTTCTGGTTCTTCTTTCCCGGAGTCCAAGCCCTCTCTTTGGTCCTACCTCTCAGTGCATGCTGTCCTCCAGGGCAGGCAGCCCACCCTCCTGTGCCACCAAACCCTCCTTCTCCTGGGCCCCATGTGCATTCCTGGCTCCCTCCCTCCTTGATCTCCTGTTCCCTGGGTTCTAGAGCTGGGGGGACAGAGGCTTCTTGGGGGGCCAGTGATCAGCTCCAGTCTTTTACACAGAGAAGCGGGTGTGGAAGCAGATGGTGTGGGTGGGGCCAGCTCTCTCAGTCCTCATGCTCACCAGCCCTGGGAGTGACAGGAGACTGCAGACGCCTTTATCCCCATAAAGGAGCTCTGGGCTTTGCTGGTGGTGGTGGGATTTATAGGGCGTCGGGTCGGAAGGGAGCAGACACATCAGCATTCGTACTCACCACACACCTGGCCTGTGCAGGGGAGCCAGCTGTCTTCCCAGGCACGCTGACTTACACTTCCCTGGCACCCCCTCCCCCAGTGCTAATTAGTGAGCAAATTAATCTGCGTATAGGGTCCAAGTGGTGCGAGTTTCTTTATTTCTATTCCAGAAACGAAAGTTGGGCTTCTGTCCATTCGGTTAGTCACATTATATTTTGCAGTTGGAGTTTCCGGGCAATTATAATCACCAGAACGTCTCTTCCTCCAGAAAGCATGAGGCACCCCCCAAAGCTGTGTTTGCACGTGGCCTGCGATTGGGATATAGGTGGTGAGCGAGTGTATCGGGCCAGTGGTGGGGAGGAGAGCGCCAGGCGGTGGCGGCTCCTGTTGTCAAAGACTAAATGAGCCCTGACCGGTTTGGCTCAGTGGATGGAGCATCAGCCTGAGGACTCAGGGATCCCGGGTTCACTTCTAGTCAAGTGCATGTACCTTGGTTGTGGGCACATCCCCAGTGGGGGGGGGGGGGGGTGTGTGTGCAGGAGGCAGCTGATCAATGTTTTTCTCTCATCGATGTTTCTGACTCTCTATCCTTCTCCCTTTCTCTCTGTAGAAAAATCAATAAAATATATATATTTTTAAAAAGACTAAATGAGTCTGAAGCCGATGGAGAAGAAGCCAGCATTCTAGAAGGCTCTAGCCTCGGTGTTGCTCAGAGAGGCCACAGCGATCAGCTCCCAGTATTATCCAGGCACCTGGCTTTTGAGGGGGGGTGGTCAGAGTGAGAAGCAAATTGGGGAAAAAAGACATATGGAGGTAAAATGAAAGAAAGAGTAAACTCAGCCCTGCTGATCACACGCCACCTCATTGGGTCTAAGGAATGGCCCTTTCCCCCTCCATTATATGTCCATTTCATCCGTCCTACTCTTTAAGGAGCGGCTTTCATATAATTAATACTCACCATTAAACTGCAGCATTGAAGAAGCAATTGCCTAATTCTGAGGAAAATTTAAATGTATTAGCAGCACCCGAGATAAAAATGAATGCTAAAGAGGAAGAAAACCCCGCCGAAGATAAATAGAAAGCCAAGTGGGATATTGACTTGATCCTTCTCCCTTGCAGGGTAATTTGGCTTCTAAAGTGAGTTAGATCATAATAAATTAAATTTAGATTTCTGCACATCATTTAAATAACTCCCCAGACAGAATTGCAGTGAGAGGATGAGGTGATAATACATGGCGGAAATATTACAATGAAGATCTTATCTAATAATCTGTAATTGATGTGCCGTCCCCAGATGAAGGAAAAAGGATTTTCCAGCTCTCCTCTTTGTCATGGCTCAGGTGAGCCGCTGGCTGGCTTGCCCCTCCTTCTGTGTTTGAGTTTGTCTTGCACCCTGGGGGGTGCCTGTTAGCAGCGGCCATGCTTTACCCAGACCAGTGGTCGGCAAACCGCGGCTCGAGAGCCACATGCAGCTCTTTGGCCCCTTGAGTGTGGCTCTTCCACAAAATACCACAGGTGGGCACACACGTACAGTGTGATTGAAATTTCGTGGTCATGCACAGAACTCAGTTTTTGGCCTGGGCGAGTCTATTTTGAAGAAGTAGCGGTAGAACACTCAAGGGGCCAAAGAGCCGCATGTGGCTCGCGAGCCACGGTTTGACGACCACTGTCCCAGACCATGCACTGTAGGGAGGACTTACAGAGCAGTGGACAGGCTGTCCTCTTCCCTTTAACTGGCCTTCGGAAAAATGAGATCAGCTAGGGGGACAATAGAACAGCATAGGAGTGAGCAGATATACTTTGACATTCCCCTGACTGCCCAGTGGGGGGAAAAACGATCCTGTGGATGAGTGAACCATCTGGAGATGTGGAAGGAACATCAGCTTTGAAGACAACAATCCTGGGTTAGAGTCCCAGGAGTTAACTATCTATGTGGTTTTGTGCAAGCTCCTTGAGCCTCCGTTTTCATATCTGTAAAATGGGAACAATATAACGGGCCCACCTCCTTCATAGGGGTAATACGTACAAAGGAGCTATTTCCATAAAAACTTTTTCAGATTATACACATTTCCCTTTGGCTGGTTTGGTATTGAACTTCCATCTTTATGAGACTTAATTTCTAAAAGTTATACTGGTTGTTTTTCAGAGAATTTTTGTTCTTTGCTATTTTTCTGTCTCCTATTTTAACCATTTTATCTACAGTTATGCTTTATTTTGTATCTCTATTTGATGTCCTTAGGAGACATTGTTTATGGTTTCCTCTGACTCCCTCTTACAGTGACTTATTTCCTCTTATGTCTGATCAATACTTTCGATTGGGCTTCATCACTTGGTGAGCTTTGTAGAAATCCTGGGAGCCTGGATTGGAGCTGCTTTTCTCCAGATGGGATTTGCATTCGCTTCTGCTGGGAGCACTGGAATCAATTGACCTGGGATATTTTCATCCCTTGCTTGGACTCAATCATGAAAGACTCTGGTTCAGATTTGCCACCTTTTGGGGCAGTTTACTTTCTCAGTGGCCTTTCCCCTCCGGGCAGCCTCACCTTTCTTTACTTAGCATCATAGCCCTGATTTCCACACCCTGTGTTCTCCCCCAGCTTCATCCCTCCTCTCACCATGAAGACCTTCCTTCTAGAAAACCCAGCAGTGTATTTGCAAACACGTTTGTTGTCATTAATGCAGAGTCTAGTTGTAGTTTAGCATGAGTAGCGTGAGTTCCCTGGTCTATCTGGTCTGCATGGTGCTAGAAGCGGAAGCCCAGTGGGCGAGGAGCAGGGGCACTGGAGAGGTTTGGGGGACCCAGAGGCTGTGGGCACACGTGGGTGAGAACTCCAGGGCCACACAGCTGCCTTAGAAACGGGCTCTGTGGGCTGTGAGACAGACGCCTCTCAGTGGCGCGAACTTCGGCAAAATCACATACCCTCCTGTGCCTCAGTTTCCTCACGTGGACATGGGAATACAATTTTCTGTTGCATGTTAAGCTTATGATAATGAGAGATTCTCACTCACAGCTTCCCTAACAAGGGAAGTGGATTTTGAGTGCCCAATAAATGGCAGCAGGGGGAGGAGGGAGATGGAGGAGAGCACAGAGGGGATACATGGTCATGGGAACATGAATAAAGTAAAATGGCAGGCATCATCACGGCCCAGCATTTCTACACAACAGCTTCTGTTTAGGAACCTGGATATCCAAGTTGGACTCCATCATGACGTGAGCTAGGTCTCCCTGGTCAGACCACTGAGTGGAAGGCTTTGCGGGGTATCTCAGTTCCTTGATGGACCCCATCTGACTTCAGTTGACCTAGTTCTCCTTGACCATTTGGTGTGCTTTTCCATCTTTCTGTATCATTCCCCCTCTTCCCCAAATTGTAAGTGTCAGCTGGTGGAAGCCCAGGAGACACAGTAACTGCCACTAAATGCTTGAAAGGTATGAGAAAGATTAGACTTGTATCAAATAGCATTGCGGATTAAACCGGGCCCCAAAGGGAGAGATTGCCAGGAGACAGATTCCGGTTCAATAGCAGAAGGAAACTTCTAGAAGCTGCAGTCCTTTGAAGCTTGGAGGGGGCTACGTGGGACCTCTGTGTCCCTGGCTGGACCCAGGAGGGATGTCCACTGGACAATGGAATGGTATGCTGGGGTTTCAAACACTCAGTGGATAGTTTAATTATATCATCTTTAAAAAATATGTCATATTTCTTCTTTTTACAAAAATATTTCTTATTGATTTCAGAGAGATGGGAGAGGGTGAGAGAGAGAGAAACATCAATGATGAGAGAGAATCATTGATCAGCTGCCTCCTGCACACTTCCCACTGGGGATCGGCCCCCAACCTGGCATGTGCCCTGACCAAGAATGGAACAGTGACCTCCTAGTTCATAGGTTGACACTCAACCACTGAGCCATGCCAGTCGGGCACATCATATTTTGTTCACTGGTGACCTACTCCCTGTGTTAGCCTAGCACAGTGGTCAGCAAACTCAATAGTCAACAGAGCCAAATATCAGCAGTACAACGATTGAAATGTCTTTTGAGAGCCACATTTTTTAAACTCAAACTATATAGGTAGGTACATTGTTATTAACTTAATTAGGGTGCTCCTAAGCTGGCCTTTGCTAAAGACTCAAGGGGCCAAAGAGCCGCATGTGGCTAGCGAGTCGCAGTTTGCCCACCACTGGCCTAGCACATTCCCTCCTTCTTGCAAGCCTGTGACTACAGACTTTTCTTTCCTTGAATGTGGGGGTGATGGTGAAAGGGGTACAGATACCCTTTGAGGGAGGAAGATCCTGAGCAAAGAGAGAACTTGGCTGAGAAAGATGACGGAAGACCCATAGATCATCTTTGAAGATGACCCAAGAAAGTGGTAGTGAGGCTGTGACAGGCGGTGCCACCTCGTGGCTGAGAGCACGGGAGCTGAAGCCAGGCTGCCCGAGTTCAAATCCCAGCTCCAGCACGCGCTTCCTCGGTGACACGGGGCAAGTGACTCCATCTCTCTGTGCCTCAGTTTCCCCCGTTTATAAAATGGGGACAATGCTTTCGACATCTATGATTGTGGGATTAAATGTAAATATTGATGACACATGATAGGAACCCCGAGGTGTGAGCTGTCTTATTATTGGGCAGGTTTGAGAAGTTTTTATTCAGGATCTGCACAGTTCAGTGTAGGATCGAAGCCTTATGAATAGATAGAGGTGTTCTTGTTTTAAAGATGTAAAGGGAGAAAATTAGGACAATACAGGAGAACTGGTAGAACCCAGCTTGGGATAGGGGGGAGGGGAGGGAATGGAAGAAGTGGGAAACCGAGGCACTTCAAAACCGAACAGAAGGGAAGCCTTACAACCATGGTTTCTGAGCCAAATATCAGCTTGAAACCAGAGTGAGAGAAAATAGGCCAGGAAAAGGAAGTCGAGATTTCTCTTGGAAGCATGGTGGGAGCAGAGAAATGAAGCAACTTAACAGATGTGCTTTTGAGCTTTCGTTTTCGGAGCCACGTTGTGTAAGCTGCGATCTTGGCCAGGGGTTTGGCTGACTTAATCAGATATTTTCTGTTTAAAGGGCTGTTTTCCACTTGTGGCACCGTACTTAGCATCTGGCATCCCCACCCCTAGAATGAATAAATTATGGTTAGAAAGCTAAGTAGGGGCTTGCTCAGGGGCATGGGTGGTGGTGAGGGCCACCCAGGAGTGGGCACGGTGCCATGGGGGTGCCTGGAGTGTGTGCTCATGTCCCGGAGGAGGATCGCTCCTTGCACCGGGAAGGTGTGTGAAGGGGTAAGGGCCGTTCAGTTGCTTTCCTGGATGGTCACATGAGACAGGAAGCAAGTGGGTGCGATGTACTGCGCTCTCTCTGGACCCTCAGATGCTGGTCCTGGGGCCTTGAATTGTGGAGCTTGGTAGCCAACCCCACACTGTACTGGAAGTACCTGGGGAGTCAGTGACCCTCCCACAATCCCAGGAGGCCCGCAGCAAGTCTATGCTGGGGCAAGCAGGAAAAGGGTGGCTGACCTTTCCTGTGGGCATGCCCCCAACTGACCCTCATGGGGGGTTCTCTGCCCACTCACCCTCAGCAGAGAAGATGCCCCTCATCTCTGTCCGTGAGAAGACAGAGCAGACCGTGGCCCTGGGATGCTCTGGGAAGGATTCCATCAGCTGGCCCTTCACTAACTAGCTGTCAAGCTTGGGCAAGCCACCAGACTTTTCTGTAAGCCGACCCCTCCCTGTACCAATGGGCTTGTGTGCGGACTCGGTGACAGTTGTGCAGGCTGCTTTGTGAAACAGAAATTGCTGGCTGGCCGGCGTGGCTCAGTGGTTGAGCATCAGCCTATGAACTAGAAGGTTCGATTCCCAGTGAGGGCATATGCCCGAGTGGTGGGTTCAGTCCCCCATGTGGGGCATGCTGGAGGCAGCCGATCAATGATTTTCCCTCATCTTTGATGTTTCTCCCTCTCCCTTTTCTCTGAAATCGATAAAAATATATTTAAAAAAAACAAAACAAAAACAAATTGCCACTCGAGTGGTAGTGGTTTAATTTTACACACAGGTTCACCATTATTTAATATGTCCAGGTATTTGTGATAGGAAGCTCTCTCTCCCTGCAGGGCGTTCCCCCCCGTGGATCTCAGAGCAGAAGAGTGTGGCCCAGCTCTGTACAGGTGACCATGTGAGGGAGCAGCTCCCTCCCTTCCCCCCGCCAAGGACAGCTTAGTCCTGACTGCTCAGGCCATCTCTCTGGCCAGCTTGGCTATGGCTCTGGCTCCAGGCTCTCCAGGGGCCAGAACCCCACTGAGTTCTCATGGCAGCATCTCCCAGGAGGCAGATTCTGCTAAGGAGGCTTATGATTGCCAGGCTGAGCAGGTCACCAGTCTTGTGCCCTCTTGGCGCTGGGCCTGGTCTAGTGGGAACAGAGAATAGGGGACGAGGCCAAGAGGCTGGCTGCCTGCCCGCTCCACCTGCTTCTCTCGCTGACACTGGACCCATCCATCTGGGCCCCAGCAGGGCCTCCGTTCAGGCTGCCCTTCCCACCAGTGAAGTTTACTGCGGTCACCTCCCAGTTGGCCTCCTGCAGGAGCTCCCTTGCCCCCCACTCCATCCCGCATGTGGCCGGAGACACTGTCCACTGACCTGCTTCAGACAAGTCCCACTGCGTTCCGGAGCTTTCTTTCACGCCTGCTCTTTGCCGTCCCACTCTGGCCTCCCATTCCTGAGCTGCCATTCCCTGAGCAGATCTTCCTTCTCCAGGCCTCTCTGCCTTGTATCTGGACCTTCACTGCACACGTATTTCCCTCCCCATCTCCTCTTACACAGAGTAACATTTCTGCCCAGCCCTCCAGCTTTAGCTCACTTGACACTTCTTCCAGGAAGCCCTCCCATTTCTCTCATGCCTGTTAGAGGCGCCCCCTCGGAGCAGAGTGCTGTGGGGCCTTGCAGCATATTAGCGAATTGCAAGGAATCAAATCGGACATGAGCCAGCAGGAAGCGGATCCGGACCCTATGGTCCTTGCCTGGAAACTGGGGGGTCGGGACGCCCCGCGGTGAAGTTCCAAGCACAGGTGACAGCTGTCAGGCTGCGGCATTGCACAGCACACCCCTCCAACGTCCCCCTCTTTTGCAACAGTATCACAGGACATTAGTAAATTCAATTATTGGATAAAAATCACTACTTTCTAAAGCTTCATTTTGTGCTATTAGCAGGAGAATGCTGTTTGCAAAGGAGATAACGAGAGAAATGGAGATCAATTACCAGATAAGATCGAGTGGCGCCCGAGGTACATGGGCGCACTGGCAAGCGGCCCCTTACCTGCCATGCGAGGGCCAGGCGCCTGCACTGCTGTCTGAGCACCTGCTCTGGGCCTCCGTCAGGTTCCCCAGTGAAGAAGGGCATGCTGGTCCGTGATGAGATGGGTGGTGCCTGGGCAGCTTTGGATACTTGCACAGCCACTAGGCTCTGTAGCGCTGGAATGAGCATCTCATCCTAGGTACGAAGCCAGCCCCCTCTCCCCATTCCCCTCCCCTCTCCCCGCTGGATTCCAGGTCAGACCTCGTCAATAGGTTCTTCCCAGAGACTCCGTGTTCTTTTGACTTTGGTGCGCCTAAAAGGTCTGAGCTTGGTTGGATACCGACTGGCTGTCACCTCGGGGTGACAGAGCTAGTGGTGGACAAGGGAAGCGTGCAGCTGCCAGAAAGGCCCTGCAGCCCGCACTCCTGCTGGCTTTACAGAAGGCTCTGTTGGCTGTGAGGCTGGTGTGGGTGGGGCAGATGAGGCAGGGAGGCCTCCCCGGGTGGAAATGTCCTCTCCTCCTCCGCCATGCAAATGCTCTGGAGGGCACGAGAGAATGAGTTCTGCTGTGGGCTCTGCCACTCTCCACCTGGGCGACCTCAGACAAGCCGGTCACCTTTGCGGAAACCTTGATTCCCCACTCAGTGCGGAGGGTTTGGGGGAGAATGAAATGAGATCATGAATAAGGGAACCACCTTCCACCTTCTAAAGTGCTGCCTCCCATATGGTGAGGGTTATGACTTGCTCCCCCATCAGTGCTTCTCAAAAATAATCACAGCCCTGGCCAGTGTTTCTCAATGGTTAGAACATCGGGCCGTGCACTGAAGGGTCATGGGTTCAATTCCCAGTCAAGGGCACATACCTGGTTTGCAGGTTCGATCTCTGGCCCCAGTCGGGGTGCACGTGGGAGGCAATCAATTGATGTGTCTCTCTCCTTTTAAAATCCACTAGTACTGATGTTTCTCTCTTTCTCTTTCTCTCTTTCCTTCTCCTCCTCCTTCACCTTCTCTTCCTCCATTCCTTGTTCCCTTTCATGCTCTCTAAAAATCAATAGAAAAAATGTCTTCCGGTGAGGATTAACCAAAAAAAATAAATAATCACAGATTCCTAGGTTGGAGGAAGAAAGGAACACATAGGATGCCTGTCCAGTGGATAGCACACAATTCTATTATTATTTATTTATTTATTATTCTTAATCCTCACCCAAGGGTATTTTTTCCATTACTTTTTAGAGAAAGTGGAAAGGAGGGAGAGAGGAAAAGAGAGAGAGAAAGGAAGAAAGAGAGAGAGAGAGAGAGAGAGAGAGAGAGAGAGAGAGAGATAAAGAGAGAGAAATATCAACATGAGACACGTTGATTGGTTGCCTCCTACATGAGCCCCAACTGGGACCAGGGAATCTAACCTGTAACCTAGGTACGTGCCCTTGACCTGAGATCAGCTGCTTGATTCCCCTTTGTGTATGGGCTGACATTCTAACCACTGAACTACACCAACCAGGGCAGTAGCACACCAGTTTACATGGATTGTCTACTTGTCGTCACTGCCTTCCTACGGGGCTGACAGTCATTGTGTACCTACTATGTGCCATCTACGGTGCCAGCAGTTTCAGTCGTGTGTTCTCAAATGGCCATGGAGAGGTGGTCTCTGGAGTCCGGATGCTGAAGTTCATTTCCTAAGTGTGGGATGTTGAGCAAGACCCTTAGCCAGGGGAGGCTGTTTCCTTTCCCGCATAACGGGAATGTGAGCAGTTTCCATCTCATAGAACCTCTGTGAGAAATACACGAGGCCACGCGAGTGACAGTCCTGGCACAGCACCTGCTGTATAGTGCTCAGAAAACGGTGGCCGCCCTATGGTCGTTCTGTTTATTTTGTTGCTGAGAGTTTTATCAACGTCCTACCCCTGGCCTCATCTTTGAGCTAACCCTTCCCAGACAGAACAAGCCTGGTCCCCGCAGTCGGGCACTGACCGACAGACGGAGGGGCTGGTAGAGGGCCGGGAGCCATTCTCACAGACTTCCCGTTCATGTCACGCAGATCTTGGATGCTGACTGGGACGACCTGTGGGACCAGTTCGATGAGCGGCGGTATCTGAATGCCAAAAAGTGGCGCGTGGGGGACGACCCCTATAAGCTGTACGCTTTCAACCAGCGGGAGAGCGAGCGGATCGCCAGCAACCGGGCCATCCCGGACACTCGCCACCTGAGGTATTCCTCCTTCTCTGCCACTCTCTCCCCCCCCTCCCTGCGGTCATGACACATCCACAGCAGGCTCGCTTTGTGCAGTGCCCGGTGCCAAGTGCTGGGGCAGGCAAACCATTTGCTGCCAGTTGGTTGCTAGAGGATTTACGTATGATGTGGTCATTTACACAGTCTGCGCTGCTCCTGGTTGTGAGAGGGTAGGAGGCCCCTTTCCCCGGCAGCAGGACAAACAGAGACCCAGGGGATGGATTCTACCTAGAACAGCCCCTGCCGCTGGCCTGAACGCTTCTTGAAGTCAAGAGTCTTTTAAACACCCCTGGCACTGATCCTGGTCCTTGGTGTCTGACAGAATTTTATTTGAACATTAGGCTATTGATTTCCCTGAGCAGAGATCGGAGAACAGGGAAGGGGGAAGGGACGGAATGCTGAGGAGCCCCACTGGGTCTCAGTCTGGTGGTCCTTCTCTTGTCCGGAGTCCAGATGCCAAGCCCAGAGGGGGGCAAAGAGCTGCTTCCGGGCCAGGAAAGGAGCCGGTGCGTCTGGGTGGGAGCCGTGGGGGACGTGCCCCTGAATGCACTCCCCTGCAGCAGGGAGGCCTGGGGAATTCCCTGAGTGGGCCATCACGCAGGAAGCCCCGAGCAGGATGAGTTTCTGTGTTCACCTCTTCTGTGATCTGAGAAGCAGAAATGAGAGAATTTTACAAAGGCCAGGTGTCTGGGGGGGTTGAAGAACTGAGCCTGTCCCCAAAGATCTCTAAGTTCCCCTGGCCCAGTCCTGGGCAACTAACCCAGTGAGTTCCATCTGTTCAGGAGTGTGATCTGCTGGGATCACAGCAAGAGGAGGAGAGAGGTTTCAGATGAAATCCAGACACCCTTTTTGGAAGACAAAAAGGAAAAGTGTACCAGCCATATGTCATCCTCGGGACACTAACCTTGCCCTGTGGGAGCTGGGCTTGTGTTACTCAGAGCATTTCAGACTTAATGGATCCTAATCTGAAAGAGCAGGAAGGGGAGAGGACAGGGGATTGGGAATAAGGGCAAGCACCTGGGACTCGGCAGTCATGGCAGAGGTATTGAGCACCTACATGTGCAGAGCCCCAGGCTAGCACCGTGAGAGGCCATCAGTTGGATAGGCCATCTCCAGGCTGAGTGGTAAAGGGCTGATTGTGCCCATAACATTTTTGTGGGGTTGGACATTCCGGAGACTGCCAGCAAAGCCTGGTGCTCTTCCCCCAAATGGGCCCCATTTCGGGGTAACCTATCCATAGGGTCTCCCATTTCTGACCCTTGCCTCCCAGGGAACCTGTGTTCATGAGATTAAGCTCACCATCTAAGACCTGAATCCTTCTGTGATCCCAGCCTCCCCGCTCTGTATTGACTTTGCCCTGCTTTGATGCCCAAAGGCAGAACCAAGCAGGAGGCAGTTCAGCCCAGGGGTGAAGGATGCAGACTCTGGGGTCAGGTCACCCTGTTTCCGGCCATGGCCGTGCCGTGGACTTGGCTCAGGGAATTCACCGATGCCAGACTTCTCTGGATTGCAACTTCCTCTTTTGAAAAATAGGGATTAAAAAAGAACAATAATGATACCTACTTAATTCAATTTTGAAAGCATCAAATAAAATACATGGAAAGTACTTACCTACTCCATAGTAAATGTCAAAGCATGCCCATTGTAGTCACTATTGCAGGGTAATAATATGAGCAAGCGGACACCGCAGGGCCTGGAATGGAAGCGGGGTGGCTCTCCTGAGAAAACTGAAGATGCTCAGGCCAGAGATGCACCCCCACCCCAGGTATCAGGGAGGAGCACTAGGAAGATCACTAAGTTGTCAGGAGTGGTGATGGGCAGGGAGGGACGGAGGAGCGTTTCAAGGTTGAGTTCAATGCTAAAGAAATGGGAGCAGTGGAGTCAAACCCATACGTATGGACATGGAGTGTGGACATAAGCATGAACCTCAGCAGTATTCAATCCAGGCATCCGTAGAGGAACCACATGGCAGCTTTTTAAAAACGCTGATGCCCAGACTCGGACCAGCTAATGTCTCTTGCCTAAGCTCCCCGGGTGATTCTAATGAGTCAGGTTAAGAACCACTGCTCCAGGTAGGCTTTCTCACACTTACAAAGGCAAACTAACAAATCATGTGAGGAGGTTGTTTCTCTCTGATTCGGCAGATCTGGCGTAGGGCCTGGGGTCTGCACTTCTAACAAGCTTCCTGGCAATGCTGATGCCACCAGTCCTTGGGGCACACTGTGACTAGCAAGGACTCAGAACAGTTCTCAAAGTTGGTTCCACAAACTAGTAGCCCAACAGCAACTGGCATCATTTGGGAACTAGTTAGAAATGCAGCTAGTTCCCAGAACTATGGAATCAGAAACTCTGGGGGTGTAGACTAGCAGCCTGGGACTTAACAGGCATGAGAGGTTACCATATTTTCTGGCGTATAAGACGACCCCCTAAATTTACAGTTAAAACATAGGTTTAGGCCTATATTCGCTGTATAAGACTACCCCCCAATTCCAAGGCAACACCAGTTCTTTTTTTAATAGTCCGCCTCTCTGACTCTGGCCAATCTGAGCAGGCTTTTTACTAGAACACAGTGTAGCTTCGGGTACAGAACATATATAATTTGCATGCATAAAAAGCCTGTTTGGATTGGCTGAGTTAGAGAGGCAGTCTATTAAAAAAAAGAACTGGTATTGCCTTGAAGTGGGGGGTAGTCTTATACAGCGAATATAGGCCTAAACCTATGTTTTAACTGTAAAGTTAGGGGGTCGTCTTATACGCCGGAAAATACGGTATTATTCTGATGCCCGCTCAAGTTTGGAAACCACAGGGCAATGGCTTACTCTCTGTGGATCAGATGAAGTCTACGGGTGGCCTGGTCTAGCTGGAAGACTCGGGGTTTGAGTAGAAAGAAAAGGCCCTGGAATAAGGCCACCAACCTCCCCACAGGCTGCAGCCCTCTCCCTCTATCCAGGTGACAGGACTTCTGTCTCAGGCCGTGTGCAGAGCTTTGGCTTCTCTGGTCCCTTCCTTCTCCCCCTTCTCCCAGTTCCTTCAACCACAGAATCTCTACGTAGCCATCCTCCAGGCAGCTGCCATCACCTTCACCAAGAAGCTCCTGCTGTGGGGCCACTCCTGGACAGATGGCCACTGGTCCACACTGGACCCCAGGCTCCTTTGTGGGACCCAACCCCCTCAATACAGGCTTTCCTCCCACTGGCCCACTTTTCTATTCCCGTGATGCCTTGTCTCTAAGGTTCTACTAGTTATGACACCAATTGCCCTCTAGGGGGAGTGATCTTTGATAATATCCTCAATGCCTGTTGTGTGATAGGAATTCAGTAAATGTTGTTGAGCCAATAATGACTGGGAGAGTACCAGAAAGAATGAAAAGATAATTTACTTCCCCCTCCCATCTGCCATATGTGCAAAGAGGAGAGAGGAGCTAAAAGACGCCTCTTCCTTGTACCCTTCCGTCCTCAGGGTATTCCGATGAGGGATCTGGAGCAGGGGTCCTCAAACTTTTTAAAGTGGGGGCCAGATCACGGTCCCTCAGAGAGCTGGAGGGCCGGACTATATGAACTACTAATTCCTACTGTAACACCTCGGCTGCGCTCACTGCCCAAAAAACCTGGCGGGCCGGATCAGACTCCTCTGCGGGCCACATGTGGCCCGCGGGCCGTAGTTTGAAGACCCCTGATTCTGGAGAACAGAATCCGTTAAAGGAAAAAGGCTTTTCCCCTGGAAAATAAGTTCTCATTACTGAAAACAGAGGAGTGAAGACACAGCCTGTGGGAGGGGTCTGAGCTTATTATTATACACTTACTTCCAATTTTCTTACCACAGTAATTGGATTCTGATTTATAGGACGAGTTCGGACAGCGCCTGAAACTGAGAACTATTAGCGGAGCATTAGAGCAGCGCTGCGGAGAGGGCAGGCGCTGGGTGAACTGCCTGGGTAGCCAAGATGCAGCAGGTGGGGTGAGGACAGGGAGAAGGAGGGATGTGCGGGGCAGGTTTTCCCCCAGTGGGCCGCTGCGCTGATCCGAAGGCCTAGTGCATTGGAAAGCCTCAGAGTGGAGCCCCAGAGAGGCTGAGGGCTTGCTTACGTTCCTTGTATGGAGCAGGGCGGAGTTGCCATTTTCCCCTTGGGCCTTTGCCCCATGGAACCCTTGGCTTAAGGGGTACATGGGGTGAAGTGAGTGAGCCCGTACCCAGGGTGGTTTGGAAAGTCTGCATCGTTTCCATCGGATCCCCTGTTCATTCCCCCCTTTGGGGTTAACGACCTCCCCTCACCCACCGCACCCCTTCTATAATGTTTGACATTTTCACCTAAAATTGCAACCTGGTGTCATCGGCCTTCAGACACAGTTTGGTGTGGCTGGGTATCCCCTTCTCCCCAGTTCAGGGCCTGTGAGAGGAGTGGGGATGAGGTAACCAGCAATGGCCTTCCGCACTTCCCTGCTCCCCTCCTGGCTGCTGTGTCTTCTCATCTGTAGTTGGATTCGAAGCCTCCTCATTCTGTAAGTCACCACGCAATTGTAGATCAGTTCACCTTCATAAACACACACTGCTCTCTCAGCCTGCCTCAGGGCTTCCTAACCCTACATTTCCCCCCTAAGGCCCACAATTCCGTTAACACCGATAAAAGCTTTCACTTCCAGGACACTGCCTGGGTCCTGTGGGGCCACAAGGAAGAATAAGTCGTGGCCACCTATGTCCGGGAGAGGGGTGGTGGTAAGGCCATAAATAACTTACAATGTAAGGAAGAGGCAGCATCTAATGTAAGGGGTGAGTCCCGCTGTCTGTAAATCATGGACTGACCCTACAAACACTCTTGATGTCCTGCCCCTACCCCCCATCCCTGTGACAGCAACTGGATCTGCCGTCATCCAAGTAACACATAAGACATCTGGCTGTCCAGAGGCCCTTCCATGGAGGCACACCTCTCTAGGAGGGAGAAAGTATTTTGATGAAGCAAATGTATATCTTTGCTGTTGCCCAGCAATACTTATTACTGGGTTGCTTTGATTGCAGGGGAGCAGGCAGCAGGGTGGACTGAGCTCAGGACCGTGGCTGGAAGGAGTTGGGGCTGGGAAGCCCCATGGGGTCACCTCCTCCTGGCCCGGCTGCTGCTGTGCTTGTTCCCCTCAGCACATTCTCCCGGCCTTCGCCCAGCCCAGTGCCGTGCTAAACGGTTCAGGCAGCAGGATGCCTATTGCTTGCCTGGAGGGAAAATTCCACACTTCAGTACATCTCCCTGGGAGGACATTTTTCCTTTGCTCCTTTTCATCCTGGGCAATGAAAGAGCGGTGGCCCAGCCTGGGCTCCCATTTCTCCCTCCTTGTATTTACTCGGTTGGAGTGGCTGCCAGAGATCATCATCATTTCTTTCCTTGTACTCGTCACTTAGCCGTAATAGGATAAAAATCTTTATGGCTGGAGCAGCTAAGGATAAAAAATGTTCGTATTCCCTCAGACTCAAGGCTGTTCCACCAGCTCAGCACAGCGTTGGTGATGCCACATCAAGGTGGTGGGGAGGGGAGGTAGGGGGGGGCCATCATAGATGCTTAGCTTTTGCAAACGGGCTCCGAGCTCCCCGTCTGCTGCGTCTGCTGCATCCTGGCCCCTCCCATGCACCGTTTCTCAACACAGGAGTTTGTGAGCCTGTTGGCAGCGGCGCTGAGTGCACTTCACCCCAGAGCATCTCAGCCTTTCGGGGAGCTTTGGAAGGGGGAGCGGGAAGAGTTTCTGAGCATCCTGGAGAACTGTGTCTGCTGCCCGGGCAGCTGTTTGAGCGCCATCAGGGGCTTGGAATGGGTCCTCACCAGGGTGGGGGCAAGAAAGACCACAGAGGCCCTAGCTGGTTTGGCTCAGTGGACAGAGCGTTGGCCTGCGGACTGCAGGGTCCCAGGTTCCATTCCGGTCAAGGGCACATGCCTGGGTTGTGGGCTCAGTCCCCAGTAGGGGGTGTGCAGGGGACAGCCAATCAGTAATTCTCTTTCATCATTGATGTTTCTCTCTCTGCCTCTCCCTCTCTGAAATTAATAATATATTTTAAAAAAAAGAAAGAGAGAGAAAAGGAAGATCAGAGGCTGAGATCGTAGGTACCTCTGGGCCAGGATTCCTTTCATTCCCAATCCCCCAGGTCCTTACTTACTGCCCCTCCCACCACTGCCTGCTCTGTGAGTTTCAGACAAATTTTCCCGAGAGGCAGCTCAGCCTTTGAAAGGGGACCAGTCAAGAAAACCTGATGAGACGTCACCTGTACAAACCTCATTCATTCATTCCTCTTCCTATTGATGTGCTCATTCATTCGCTCAACACATTTATTGAGCACTAACCATACGGCACACTCTATGCTAGGAATTGCTCCCACTCCCCAGGAGCTCGAGATGTGTGAGAGAAATGCTTTAGACTGTGGGATGATATAGGGGAAACTTGGGGTCATGTTATGGCAAAGTCTTGAATTCAGGGTAAGGAGCTTAGAGTTAATTCCGTGGACATTGGAATGCTTTGATGTTCATACTGTCATTGACTCATCATCGTGATGATATCAGAACTGGTGAGCAGGAATTCTTCCTGGGGCTGTGTCTCATGGATCGAAGAATTTATCAGGAGCTTACATTTCCCAAGTGAGCAAATGCCCCAGTCAGGTGACTGGGAACTGCCCTAGTGCCCTCCAGGGGCCACCAGAACCCTCTCCCCTGTGGGTCACTCCGGAGAAGACACTTCCCTTAAGCCAGCCTCGAAAATAAGCCCTCGCCCAGGCGCTCAGGGCCGGTGATGACAGGGGAAGGCGAGGGAGGAGGCTGGGTTTGCGCTCTGCATTCTGGGAAGTTGTCTTCAGCGCTGTGGGACTGCTGGGTGGCTGGCGTGCCCGGGGAGGGGAAGGCATGGTTGTGCACAGTACTCCTTTGGGTGAATATATTACATGTATGTATCTAGTCTCCTGTTAATGCTCACTTGGGGTTTTCCCAGTGGGCTCTTAGGAACCAAGCCTTTTAGTCTGTTTCTCTTCTGATTGTTTTGTCCTGCATCTCAGCAGCCTGATAAAAAGAGTGGGAGGGGGGTGGCGGTAGGGGGAGGGTCCTAGGCTGAACCTGGAAAGACCTGCGTTCTGTCTGGGATATCCCCAGATCCTTCAACAACTTGCTGCCCCTTTCCTCCTGTCAGAAGAGGTCATTTCCAGCTCTCGGCTGGTTGAAAACACTTCTGCCCAGAAGGACTGTGGGACCGGACTTAGGAACTGAATCCGATTGGAGGCTATTTCTAGCCGCGTGACTCCCCCAGCTCAGTGCAGCTCCCCTCCCCCACGCCCTGGACTGATATTTTCCTTCACACACCTCCCTGCCCCCACGGGACAGAGGACCTGCCAGACCATTAGAGCTGCCCTTTGTCATTGCCTCCCCTGCTCCTTGGTGCCTGCCACTCGGCAGAGGTCAGCAGACTCCCCGGCAGCTTAAGATACAAATGTAAGCTGGTGTGACACGGTCTCCGCTTATCTGAAGGCCCAGGATCTGTTAAGCACAGAACAGCAGAGCTGTTTGCTCCTGGAGTTGGCACATCACGTGGAGGGCAGCCTGCCGGCACACTGGTGACCTGCCCGCAGCTTTCACTTGGAATAAGGAGTTGGCACAGGCGGACTTTCCAACCCAGGGCACTGCCATGCTCGGCTACCACTTCCACCAGGGCTCCAGAGAGCCCCTGGCTTGGTGCGACACACCACACGGCCTCCAAGACTGGAGAGAAACGGAGCTGGAGTCCTCGGAGTAAGAAGAATCACACCTTGTAATTCGGTGAGCCTTACAAAATGCCCTCACATCTCTGGCTCACAGTGTCCTCCGAAGCCCTTGGGATGAGGGGTCATCACTGTTTCACCAGGGAGGAAACTGAGGCCCAGGCAAGGTAACTAGCTAGCAGGAGACCTAGCTGTGTGAGCTGGGAGGTAGAGCACCTCTTCCAGTTACTATCTGGTCTTTGCGTGCTCCACTCAAACTCTCTGAGCCTCAGTTTCCTCAGGGGAATAATCATGGTACCCGGGCTGCTGTGAGGGGGCACATCCACAGTCCGTGTCGAAGGCTGACACAGTCTTTGTTTTCGAGTGACACTGGGTGACTGTTCGCTGTGGCGATGAGCAGTCGGTGTTGTATTGGGATCAGCGTTAGCACACGGGCCCTGCCACGTCTTCTCCGCTCCGCAGCTGTGGGTAAACTCAGGGTGAGAGGCAGGTGGAAGAGTGACAGCTCCGGAGGAGAGGGGGTGACGTGCATGAGTTTGGGGTGGTCCTGGTTGAGCACCCTGTCCCCCATCTCCGAGTTGGGCTCCGAGTTGGGCTGTGCTCCAAGAACAAGGCAGGGCAGGGTGGAGGGAACAAGGAGGGCACAGAGCTTCCGCCTCAGCCTCAGCCCCCTGCACCAACGCTTCACTTGTGCCTGAATGTCACACTTAACTTTGAAAACTGGAAGGCAAAGTAAGTGATGAGGCAACTGCGATGCCAGGCCTGGTGCCATTGGTACTTTTCAGATGCTGGGGAAAGAAGCCAAGGCCAGCAGAGGGAGTGACGGGAGGGGGGAAGGAGAGGAGTGAGGAGGGCGCAGGAAGTGAAAAATGTGTTTGATGGGAGCTGAAAAGAGCAGAGAGGAGATGGCAGCTGTGGGTGGGAGAGGCTGTGGCAGGTGGCTGGCTGCGGTGACAGACAGTGGGATGGAGCCATGCGATCAGCGGGCGCCTGAGGGCGGCTGCAGAGCTCACTGAGGCTGTGTGATGTGGTGGGAGAAGGCTCTGCTGAGGGACCCGGGGAGCCACAGAGCAGCCCGGGTCCCAGCTGGACTAGCAAACGCCCCTGGTGGTTATCATTGGTGTTTCTGATGTTACAAGAGGAAACTTGTATATTTGATTGGAGGTTATTGTATCCAGATAGTTCTCATCCTCTGCGCTGGCCTGACCCTCACAATGACCTTGAAGTAGCCAGAGTAAGGCATTGTTCCATTCTCCTGCCTCCCCACTCCTCCCTGTCTCTCCTTGATTCATCAGACAGATACATGATTTATTCCTTCCTCGAGCCTCTCTGAGCCTGCCTGGACCACCTCTAGAGACAGCAAGCACCCATGTTGCTCTCCCCTGCCTCATCTCAGAGCAAGCCCTGCCGTTCATCCTTTGACCTCAGCCCAAATCATTGGAGTCCTAATCGCCTCTTACCTCATTTTGTTGAGTCTACCTCCTAGATAGCTCTTGACCCCTGACCTTGCCGCCATGCTCATTTGCTGTCCCCTCTCACCTGGGTAATTTTAACAGCCCCCAGCTGCCCTCCTACTTGTCTCTGGCCCCTCACCAGTTCATCCTCTACACCTCTTCCACCTCATACACCTCCTTCACCTCCTCCATCTCCACCTCCTCCACCAGAGCTTTCCCAGGGCAGACACACCACTCCTCATCCAAAACCTTCAGTGCCATCAGCTCACCCCTCCTCTGAAGGCATGTCCACCCCAGCCAGGCCCGGGGTTTGCAGCTGCCTACTGTCCCCGAAGGTTCACGCCTCCAGATCTTTGTTGCTCTCTCAGTGCAGATCCTTGTGCCTTTCAGGAATCCAGCTGGCGGGATCCCCTCTCCTGGAAGACCTCTTGTCTGCTCAGGCTAAATTCTGTACCTACTCATCACTCACATGCTTCCCTCTCAACAGCATCTACAGCCCAAGTTGCAAGCATCCATTTGCTTTCCTCTCCCCTTGGAGGCCTTGAGCGACTAGGGGCAGTTCTCCCAGTTAAGCCCCCCGATAACTTTGCTGTGGTCCTGGTTTTAGAGATGAGGAAATTGTTTCCAGTCAACCGAGTAACTTGTCCAGAGCCTCCCACAGTGCCTGCACCCAGACTCCTCACCAGTATCTGCTGAGTAAATGTGGACTCAAACTACCTTCTGAAACATCAGGGTTTGGGAGCGCAGGCATGGAAATGAATTTTCAGAACAGAGGGGGAAATCTAATCACAGGAAATTTAAAACCATAGTCACTCAATTAAGAATTCTCCGTTAGTGCATAAATCTAAGGTCATAATCAGCCAACTTTATGGAGCAAACTATCCCCCTGACATGTGTTAGGCACCTTATATATGTTCTCCCAACTAAGCCCCCCAATAACTTTGCTGTGATCCTCGTTTTAGAGATGAGGAAATTGACTCCAGTCAGCCGAGTAACTTGCCCAGAGGAACTTCAAGTTGAAAAGGGGCCCCTGGCCACAGGGAAGACAGTACAGCAATGGGGAAAGGGGGGTGGCCCCAGGCAGCCCATGAGAAGTGCAGTGGGAACAGCCGAACTTGGGCCGGACAGTGCACAACAGTTAGAATGGAGACAGCCTTGGGAAGGAAGCTGGCAGGACAGGAGGTAGGCGTGTGGAGGTTGTGGCCTGGGTTTGCAGGGCCAGAAGGCTCAGACGGAGGGGACTGTGGGGCAGGGCTCGGGGTAAACCTGATGGTGGAGGTCTTGAGATGTGGGCATGGTTTACCTTCAGGTGATTACTGACGATAGAGTTGTATGAAGAAGTGCAGTATGAAGCTTACTGTGGAAAACGGGGAGGAATGGGATGGAGGGGAGAGCCTGCAAGTGGGAAAACAGTCAGGAGGCTGGTACTGTCCGGCAGGCCGAGGAAGAGAGACTGAAAGGAAGTGGTGGTGGCAAAATTTGGAATAAATCTGACTCAGGGACGGATTGACTGACCAGAGGGGCAGGAAGGTGAGGGAAGCCTTTGCCCTTTACCCCTGACCTCCCAGAGGGGAAATCTAATCAGGGGAAATTTAAAACCGCATTTGCTCAACTAAGAATTCTCTGTTATGATGTCCTGGAGAAGGAGACGTGGACACTTGCCCCGACCAGGCCATTCCCGAGCTCAGTGTGCTCCATCTGTGACATCCCTGCAGTCACTAGACTGCAAGGTGACTTATCTCAGCTTCTTCTGCTTGAGGACTTTCACCCACTGACATAGAGGGAATGACTCTGCTCTAATGCTTCAGCGGGAAGGTCTGGAAAATACCAGGAGCTAGCTCCGAGACTGTCAAGGGGATACATCGTTCTTTCGCAGGTGATGAATATCCCAGATTTGGGATTTCCATCTTTCCAGAGCTTCCTAGCATGAGGCCTTCCAGACCAAAGACGGAGAGCAAGGTCAGTATGAACTAAGGCTCTGCGAGCCGGGGAGCCGGATGACCGACGGGGTCCTTCTAGTGGAACGTGCGAGAGCACAGGGCTGGGAGCCAGGCCGTCTGGCTTTACACCGAGGCTCTCTGCCCACCGACCGTGACCTCACCGTCTGCTCCACGAGAGAGGAGGCGTCGCCGCACCTACCGCAGAGAATGGCTGTGCAGATTTACAGCCCCTGAAGAACGCCAGAGACACAGCCGGAGTTCAGTAAATGTTATCTCTCATTGCTACTGAGGAATGTGATTCCAGCAGGGCTAAAATAAGACTAGAAGGAGCCCCCGTCTCAGACACTGAGAAATCTTTTTTAGGAAACATTTCACAAATAAATGAAGTTGGCCTTCCTCCACACTTGGGGCCCAGCTAGACTCAGCATTTGCCTTTTGAGCACACTCTGCCCTGTGTGTGCCCACGCCTACCCACATGCACATGTGTGCGTGCAGCTGCTTTCTGGGTGGTGCTTGGTTGCACCTAACCTGGGTCCCAGAGAAGCCTCTTTGCAGCCTCCTGAGGGCAGCTCATCTTCCCACCACACGCCAGTGTCCCGCTCACCTCAAAGGGGCTGGTCTGCATAAGAGGCCAAAGTCAGTTAGTTGTCTGGAAAAACCAAGGGGCCCTTGGTGCAGACTGGATGGAGCAACAGTCATTTCTAGGAGGTCTCGGTGCAGCCACAGGTGTCTGCGTTCTGCAAGTCAGGAGAGAGCCCGGATTGCTCATGGCAACGTGGGCAGCAGAAGAGCCTGAAAAGATACGGGAACAGAGAGGGGAAGACCATACCAGCTCGTTAGCATGGAGGACAGAGTTGGAGCTGCCAGAACCAAGGGTGGAGATGGCGGGTCTCCTGGGCTCAGCATCCATGCTGTCTGCAGAGGGTGGCCACACAGGCTCATCAGGAGTGGAAAAAACCCTGGATGCCATTTGGTGAGTTCGCACTGATGTGACCCAGGGAGTTGGGAGTTGGGAGTAAGGGAAAGACGATGACAAAGGTTTTCTTAAAGTTAAATTTTACAATTTAGAGGGTTTTTAAATTATCCTGAGACTGCAGCCTTTTCTGGTATTTAAATACCCTTTCTTTTATGAAATAATGATAGTAGGTAATGGGGTTTATAATATACTAGAGGCAAGATGCACAAAATTCACGCAAGGAGCTTGGCCCTCGCAGCCCCGGCTTGGTCTGGAAGGTCTTCTGCTATTTGGCCATCTAATCTAATAAGCAAATTATGCTTTTGTTATAGATTCTTTCCTGCAGAATGAAGTGTTGCAAGCAATGGTCTCTATAATTTAAAAAATATATTTTTTAATTGATTTCAGAGAGGGAGGGAGAGGGAAAGAGAGAGAAACATCCATGATGAGAATCATTAATTGGCTGCCTCCTGCATGCTCCACACTGGAAATTGAGCCAAAACCCAGGCATGTGCCCTGACCAGGAATTGAACCGTGACCTCCTGGATCATAGGTTGATGCTCAACCACTGAGCCACACCAGCTGAGCTAATTTTTAAGTTTTATTTTACTTATATGAATGAACCCAACATCTGGGAACCAATATCTGACAACTAAAATTTCAATTAATGTTGAGATTTTAAATTGTATTACCGTGTTTCCCCGAAAATAAGACATCCTCTGAAAATAAGACCTAGCGCAACTTTGGGAGAAAAAATTAATATAAGACACTGTCTTATTTTCTGGGAAACAGGGTATATACAAGCTAAGATTCAGGGATGACCTAGGGCAACAGCACCCAATAGAAATTGATGTAATCTAAATTTTTTTCTAGCAGTCACACTGTGAAAAGAAAAAGAAATCAGTGAAATTAATTTTCATAATATATTTTTAACCCAATGTACCTAAATAGTATCATTTCAACATATAAGCAATGGAGGGGGAAAAAGGTTTCTGAGATATTTTACATTCATTTTGTATACAAAGTCTTTGAAGTCTTGTGTGTATTTCACACTTATAATGTATCTCCATTTCAACTCATCTCAAGTGCTCCCAGATTGGACGGAGCGGGTCCGGGAGAAGAGAGGGATGAGCCTATCAGACAGGATTCAGTCTCTCTTGTCTTACTCAAGGAAGCCTCCTTTATCATCCTGAGGACTTTGGTATATGACAGGAACATCCTGGCTTTTTACTTTTTATTATTATTTTTTTTATCCTGCACTGACCCAACCAGGACCTGGGGTGGGGAGGAACTTACAACCGAGGTATATGCCCTTGAGTGGAATCGAACCTACAACCCTTCGGTCTGCAGACCAGTGCTCTTATCTACTGAGCCAAACCAGCTAGGGCACATCCTGGCCTTTCAAACACGGCTGAGTACTTCCAGTGCAATAGACAATGAGTCAGAGTTCTTCAGAGGCTCCATGTGACGCCCAGATGTCTGCCAGGACAGCCTTAGCCCAGGCTTCCTGTTCTCGCCACTGTGGCTTCATACCCCAACTACAGTTTTCATGACTTATTTTGTCTCTTTACTCCGACCTTGGCGCCTCACTCGGCTCACAGCTCTGCAGCTCAGTGGAGCTGGCGTCACCCATAACTTAGCAAGATACATTCTCCACTGTGGCTTTGTCTCCGTGGAGGCCTCAGCTGCTTCCTCCCCCCTCATTCTGTAGACATTTATTATGTATCTGCAGTGCTTAGTCGCTCTGTAGGTACTAACGGAGGTTACCGCTGCAAATAAGTCCTTGCCTCCATCGCAGCTAACAGTCAGCAGAGGAGAGAGAAAAGCACATTGACAAGACTCAACAATAACTTTCAGTGATGAGGTGGGTACAGGCCTTCGGGGAGCCCATTGGAAAAGCCTTGGGAGGTCAAGCACTGCTTCGCAGGGGAAATGACTTCCCAGCCAGGATCAGAAGAGGAGAAAATAGCCCAGCCTTGGGGGACAGACGAGGCATTTCAGACACATGGGAGGGAGGCGGCGCCTTCATCAGCCCAGAGGGAGAAAGCAGGCCAGACACAACCTGGCTGGCACATGGAGGATATGAAGAGAGGAGTCAGAAGTGGTGCCCGGTCCCTGTGATTAGGAGTTTCAGCTTTATTTTGTGAGAAGTTTGGACAGCCCTAGCCGGTAGCTCAGTTGGGGAGAGCATTATCCCGGTGCGCCAAGGTCGCAGGTTTGATCCCTGGTCAGGGCACTAAATGCATAAATGAGTGGAACAACAAAGCGATGTTTCTCAAATCAATAACAAAAAAATGTAATAACCCAGAAATTTGGACAGCGTTGAAAGGTGATAAACACTTGCAGTTTGAAAAGATCATGCTAGCTGCAGTGTCCAAGATCGATGGGGAGGGGAGAAAGCCAGCTAGAAGACATGATGGGAATGTGGAACATCGGTCTGGGGTGAGGAATGGTTGATGGACAGGCCCTAGCATTACCTTGGAGGCCACCAGGAATCAATGAAGGGGCCTTGGGGACGCTGGGAGCCCGAGTGGAGCAGTCATGATGCAGTTGCACAGCTCTTCTACCAGGTACCCAAGAGAATGTACCTTTGGGGCGTGAGAAACCTGGTAGACTTGTTTTTTGTTTTGTTTTGTTTTGTCACTAAGAGTGCCTGTATTGTCTATTGCTGCATAACGAATTACCCCAAAACTTAATGGCTTACACTGATGAGAGGTTTCTGTGGGTCAGGAATTCGGGAATGGCTCAGGTAGGTCCTTCCTTCCGGGTCTCTCACAGGCACAACCAAGGTGTTGGCCAGGGCTGCAGGCCTCACAGGGCATGGCTGACCCTCTTCCAAGCACCCTCACGGGGTTGTTGGCAGGATTCAGTTCCCCACAGGCCGTTGGCCAGAGGCCACACCCAGGTCCTTGCTATGTGGGGCTCCCCAGCATGGCAGCTTGCTTCACCAAAGCAAAAAAGATGGAAGTCACGGTCTCTTGTACCCTAGTCACAAAAGTGATATCCCATCACTTCAGCTGCATTCTGTTCCTTGGAAGCAAGTGGCCAGGTTCAGCTTACACTCACTGGGAGGAAATCACACAAGGAGGTGGGGACTGGGGGCCACCAGCTGTCCATCACGGCGCCCAGTCAACTTCCTGTGCCGCTCACTTCCCTGCCCTGCGCCACTTAGACCCTCCCAGTATCCTGGAATTCAATAGCATGCTCAGCAATTCAAAACACGGCAAGTGTCGGGGAATAGCAGATCTCACTATTATTTTAAGTGGTTTTTTTTTTTGTTTTGTTTTTTTATGAGCTGGAGGATTTCTGTAACAGTAAGGAAGGGTGGCTATTAAAGCAGGAAACTGGGACAGTCTATGTTTATGAGGACGAACAAATTAATCTGCATGTGAAATCCCAGGGAAATTGACATGAAATAAAAATTTCATGCTTTACAGTGTATTAGCGTTGCCCATGAAATGCGATTAAAGGGAGTTTCTGGTGCTACCGCCGTCATACGTCTTGGACAACTTGTGTTCCACTCTTCTAAAGGGCTGAGTCGGAAACTAGAGGCCAGCAGGTGCGGCATTCTATAGCTCTAGGTCCGCTCCCTTTTCCCCGCGGCTAAGAGCAGGCTTCCTTGCAGAGTGAGCTGGGGATGCGTTAGGTGTTCTCAGCTCTAAAAACTAAATCGATGCTAAACGCTGGCAGCAGGTTCACTGCGCCTGTCCTCGGGGATCTGGCATTCTGGAAAGGTCCCTGGGACAAGAGCTTTCCCTTCTCACCCTTTCCTCCTCACACACATCAGTTTTGGTGGCAGGAGAAATGAGGGGAGGAGGGAGGGAGGATGTACTCTGCTGCCTGCATCTGAGAATCTACAAATTGCTACTCCCTAGAGCAGTAGGTCTGCAAACTCATTAGTCAACAGAGCCAAATATCAACGGTACGATTGAAATGTCTTTTGAGAGTAAGCTTCTTCTAAGGCCACTTCTTCAAAATAGACTCGCCCAGGCCGTGGTATTTTATGGAAGAGCCACACTCAAGGGGCCAAAGAGCCTCATGTGGGACCCGTTAAACAGTAGCCCCTCGTCAGGCTGTTCGGAGCCTTCAGAGGTGCTCACTGCAGTGCCTGGCGGAAGGGGTCACTGGGAGTAGTTTTAAAGCATTCCCTGAGGTGGGTGTTTTCACCTTTATGAACCAGGAAGCTAAGGCTTAGAGAAGTCAGGTCATTGCCAGGATCCCAGGGAGGAAGATTTGACCCCATGTGCCCCACCCCAGACCTGCCGGGTTTCCTTACCCTATGTGGCGTGACCTTTCCATGACCTTTCCCCTTTTTCTAACTGCTTTCAGTCTCCCCTCGGATGCCAGAACTCCTTCCAAGAGTTTGTCTTCTCAGACTTGGGGCTGTTGTCAGACCTGGAGGAGCCAAAGCAGCTTTGCTTTGCATGCTTATCTATAATAATAAAAGCATAATATGCTAATTAGACCAGATGCCCTTCCAGACCACCTTCCAGACAAAGCCTGGGCTGTGAGGGAAGCCCCGGTACCAGAAGGGGAAGGAAGGCCTACTCTTGCACGAATTTTGTGCATCGGGCCTCTAGTTTTAGGAATAACAATCAAGCTCTCCCCTCTGCTTCACAGTTACCGAGGCTGCCTCCCTCCGGATGTTGTGCTCCAGAATAAAATCTGGGATGTTTATACTTTATGACCACATCTCCTCTTCCCTAAGGGCAGTGTGCTGTAGGAGGGAGACTTTGTCAGGGAGCCAGAGGACCCGGGTCCTTCCCCCACCAGGCACCCTACAGGCCACCAGGGGCCCCTGCTGCCCATTGAGAAAGTGGGGGGTGGTGATCCTCTTGGCACTGTTTACAGGCTGCTGTCAGCGTAATGAGCTTGTGCGATGAGCAGAAAGGCATGTGCACGGCATTGTGTATCTGTGATAACCGACAGTGATCCTCGCTAAGTGAGCTGCTGACATGCCCGAATTGGCACGTGTGCGGGTGCAAGGGTGGGGGGTGGGGGGAGCAGGGGAGCAGCGATTGGCTGGTGGAGAGATGGAAAGAGGCAAAAGAGGGAGGCGTTCCATCCCCAGGCCAGGGGTGAGCATCTCGGAGCCCTCTCTGGGAAGCAGCCTCTGCCAGTAAGTGGTATTGAACACCCAGGAAGGTAGTGGCTCAGGAAGCACTTTGAGACCCAGCTGAACGTAGGGAAATGAAGAGTCTTAATAGACGCTTTCTTTAAAGAAAAGAAGAAGCCGCTCGTGGAAAATTGGCTGAGAGGGGTGTGTATTATTCAGGAGCTTCTGTGGCAATCCGGACGGCAGCCGGCAGCCCGGGGCTGGCACCCGTCTCTCAGCACAGCAGTGATCCCGCCCCTCCTCCTCCTCGGTCCACCCCCACGCCTATCCTTTCTGCTCTCTAGCTCTCCTCTCCAGTAAAACCCCCGAGCCCTTAATAAATTATAAACATGCTTTCTGGCCCGGCTGTCGGTGCCAGATCTCAGTGTTGGCAGCCTTTCTCATTCCCCTCGTGTCCCCAATAGATCTCGCTGTTTGATTAATCTTTTAGATTGCTCTCACAGAGAGCCGCCTCTCCTCACTGCGTCAGATTTTAAGAATTTTTTTCTCAGCCCTCGGCTTTGTTGCTGCCCGTGTCCTGGGCTCCTCTGTGGGCGGGGCTGTGGGCCCTCTGGGCCTGGGAGGGCAGGTGGCTCGTGCGCAGGCCTCAGGCAGGTGGGCCCCACTCAGCACCGGCCCCTCCAGCTCTGTGCCTTAGCCAGGGTGGGTTCACAGTGGGGCACGAGAGACACTTGTCAGGTGAGAAGCCACGGGACCTGGGTTCAGCTCATCGCAGCCACTCTGCTGGTGTGTGACCTTGAGCGCGACTCTGAGCCTCAGTTGCCCTCAGCTGTTGGAGGAAAGGTTCTCAGAGGCTGTCATGCCATCAGATACGATAAAGGATGACTCCGGGTATCGGGAGCCATGAACAGGGGCAGGAGGCAGATAGTGCTAAGTCCCAGGAGCAAGATGCCTGTGCCTCTGAGGCCCGAGGTCCCGCCCCCCCGCTACCTGCCCTCCCAAAGCCTGCCCATGCCCAAGGCACATACAGGGCTCCTGATGCCCAGGCCCAGGAAGCTGGAGGGCTGAGGCCCAGGAGAGAACAACCCAGGCCTGTTAATGCCACAGATTTCTGCCCAGTTTAGGAGCCCGGCCTGGGCGATCTCCAAAGCCCCTTCCTCTTCTGAACCATGACTTCGTGGCTCTCATTCAGAAATACCAAGCACTGCTCGGAGGCTGGTTCGACCTCAGGGTGGTCATTCCAGCTGTCGTTCACTCAGCATCTGCGGAACACCAGGTGCTTTGCCTGCAATGTCTGCGGTCTTCAGAACAAGCCCAGGAGGGAGGTGTTTGTCCAGACTGGCTAGGTGACAGCATTGAGGTTCAGAAGGTAAATGGTGTGCCCACGGGCACACAGCAGTGCCCGGCAGACCCAGGATTCAAATGGACATCACAGCGCGGGTTCTCCTCTCTGACATTGATGCCACTTCCTTTGCTCGCATCTCTTCCTCTAGCCTCAAGCACCCCTCACCCACTATTGCACTGGCCAGACAGCTTCCCAGCCCCTGCAAGATCTGACTACACCCACTAGAGGAGGAGTCTGTGGACTTGAACTTGGTGTGAAAAAGGAGTTACTATTTGTCAGCCATCTATTAATAATGGGGGGGGGGGGCCCGCGGGGATGGGGAGTCTACCATTTAAAAACTGTCTCCACTTTCCAGATAAAGAAACTGAGGTTTAGAATGGTAAATTCAGGTGTGCAGCCACACACTTGAGCCTCAGTGGCAGAACATTTGTGACTCTGCCTCCTGCCCCTGCTCCCGGTACCATCGCATCTGATGTCATGACAGCCTCTGAGAACCTTTACTCCAACAGCTGAGGGCAACTGAGGCTCAAGGTCACACACCAGCAAAGTGGGTGCGATGAGCTGAACCCAGGTCCCGTGGCTTCTCCGCTGACGCGTGTCCCTTCCGTGTGAATCAACCATGCTATTGCGTGTCAGCCCTGATCAAAGCGTTGGATTGCTGATGCTGTGAGGACCTTCGGCAGGAGAGCCCTGCCTTCCAGGGCAGCACACAGCAGCCTGGAGGGGCAGGTGGTCTGCCCAGGTTCCCCCGGCTGGCCATGGTGCTCAGACCCTTGTGTGGGAGGGTGGTCCTGTCCCCAAAGGTTCTCTCATTCAGTCTTTGCTTTTTAGGGAAAAGAGTTCAGAATTACCAGTGAGGCCGAAGGGACGTCAGGCCGCTGGCCCAGGAATGAGGCTCTGAAGTATTTTAGGACACAGACTTCTCTGAGAATCTACATAAAACTATGCAGCATCTCCCTAAAAGAGGAGGTGGGGGCAGGGGGGGTGGTGCATAGCACATTTGCATATGCGTCTTTCAAACAATTTCAGAGTTCACAGCTCCCTTGAAGTCCATCCTTCGGTTTCTGGACCCCCAAGTTAAAAACCCAGGAAGAAATCGGAAAATGGAGAAAGCACTCTCCAAACCTGTTATGTACTTCCTGTTTAGTACCCCTCCGTGGAATCGGACAGCCCCCCGAAATAGCAAGAAGCAGGGACAGCTCCTGGTGGCACCAGCCCCTCTCTGCAGGCCTGTTGTCGTTATTATAGTAATTTCCGGGCTGCGGGCTACAGTTTTCACTTGCAGCCAGGTACTGAATTCGAAGAACCCCAGATGTGATTGTCATATGAAACGATCCTGGACACGTGGAAATGAATGCTTTTTCAAGACGGGGTTTTATTGTTTATGCTGGGGTTTGAGGGCTCTGCCTCTGTAAGCTTGCCCGATGTTGGTGTGTGGGGCGGGAGGTCGGGGTTAGCACGGTGGGGTGGGCTGCAGCTGCTGGCCCAGAGCGTGTGCAGCCGCTGCCAGCTGGATGGACCCGGACCGGGGAGCAGAGCCCAAGATTTGGGGGCAGGTGTGTGCGGCCATAGGAACCACTTGGTACTCACGGGGGCGTGGGAGAAAGCCCACATTTATGTTCTGAATCTCAGCTTAATTAGGCTCCAAGCCCAGGTTCCCCAAGGTATTAGGAAATGGAGCTTCAGTCACTTTTGGAGCTTCCCTGCCCCCGGTCGGACTGGGTGAGGCCCTGGGTCTTGCCCTATCTGACGCCAGGCATCTGTCCACGCTGGTGACCACCATGTTGCCTGTGGTTCCAGCCCCTGCCATCTGCTTTTTCCCCAAAGGTCTTAGCTTTCTCCGCCTTTCTTCCCCAGATGCACGCTGCTCATGTACTGCAGGGACCTGCCTCCCACCAGCATCATCATCACCTTCCACAACGAGGCCCGCTCCACCCTGCTCAGGACCATCCGCAGGTAAGGCAGCCTTCAGGGTCACCCAGCCCGCCTGAGGCAGCACTTGGTGACGGCTCGTTTTGCTTGCTGGGGAGACTGGCTTTGTGATGAGAATATCGTGTTTCTAACCACCCGCCAGGCACTGTTCAACACACTCCACGTGTGTCTACTCGATTACTCCTCACATCTCCCATTCCACAGGGGAAAGATGGAGGCCTGAAGTGTTGGGTAACTTGCAGAAGGTCACTGAGAGTCATGGAGGGCCCGGTGGAGCCTTGCCCTTGCCTACTGTGTTGATTATGAGTTCTAAGTTCACAGCTGCCAAAGGAGCTGAAGCCTGAGAGGCTGAGTGTGTACCCGCCCCCAGCATCAGGCCGGGATTCGAACCGGGGTCTGCCAAGTGCTACCTATCCCAGCACCTGCCTCTCCACAGACTCCCACACCTGTCAGGGCCGATGGTGCAAACCAGAGCAGCCCAATGGGTAAAGGCTAATGTGTGCTTTCTCAGCCACCACTGTTTCAGCCCTGTTCCCTCTTGGGCCTTTCCATCCACCCTCAGGGCCTGGTCTAGGCCATGCATTGCTCTATAAGTAGGTCCTTGCTTGTGTGGCGTGTGGCCTGCATGCATGTTTGATGTGCAAACGTTCCGGCGTCTGCCCCCTGCCGAACACCCCTGGAACACAGGCCCCAGAGACCTGGCCGGGAATTTTGGGGGGTTTCTCAGGAGATCCTGGTTGTTTCGACTCCCCTTCTCTGTGCCTAAGAAGGAGACAACCAAGCACAGCAAAATCTCTTGTCATTTCCATCCACAAGCCACACCTCATCTCTCTCCTAGCCTTACCTGCATGGCTGTTGGCAGGTTGGGAAGCCCCAAATGGCAGGAGGTAGTCAGCAATAGGGTCCCCCTGGTGGCAGGCACCAAGTCTACGGTGACACCTGTCACTCATGACGAGTGTCCACTGTGCAGGGTCAGTGTATCCCTTAGAAAAGGAGGGAGGGACCAGCCCAAACACACAGGCTTCAGTCCCACGTTCCCCTCTGGCCACGGGGGCAGCTCTGTCTGCTGCCCCGATGTCCTGGTAACTGGCTAGCTGGGTCCTTCCACCAGCTGCTTGCCCTGTCTGCCCTGGCTTCTGCATCCATCCCACAAGCCGCCTGGTTTGAATTATATTTCCAACAAGACCAGCTTTTGACAAGAAAATGCACCTCACTGTCAGGTATCACTGTGAGTCTCACGGTAGACTAAATAACTTACCTCTCGGACTCACAAGCGGTGTGGGGCGGGTACATGGCGGAGGGGATGAGGGTGGGGGTGGCCTGTTTACCCAGGTCTGTTCTGGTGAAGGGAGAGCAGAGGTGTGGGGCCTTTCAGGCAGAGCAGCACACGGCAGCAGAGGCACTCGTTCCAAAGTGCCAGCCACAGCCCCTGCCAAGGCTGTGTGGGCACGTCCACTAGATATTTCCAGGAGGACCCTGTAGCATCCGAGAGAAGCCCTTCCCAGGATGGCTGCTGCTCCTTCAAGGAGTCTTCTGATGCCACACACCTCTGTCCTCCTCAACATACCTGCTCACACGCACACTCACATATATATATTCACGCACTCTCTGTCATATACACACACTCACACACATACACTCACACACACATACACTCATGCACTCTCATACACACACACTCACATACATTCACACACTCTTTAGCTCACACACTCACATACACTCACACACACACTCACACATATACACTCACACACACACACACACACACACACACTCACATACATATATTCACACACATACCCACATACATTCACACACATATACTCACAGACATACACACACACACACACACATTCACATGCATACACTCACACACATATACTCACAGACATACACACACACACACACATTCACATGCATACACTCAATCACACACACACACACACACACACACACATGCTCTAACCATTAGGGGACTGCGATCTGGGCCAGTCCTTGATCAGTATTAGCCATCCCTATTTTGCACACCTAGCGAGCACTCAAAAGACAAGAGGCAAAGGGGTTCTTAAAGGGCACCACACTTAGAGTTTGAGGACCTGGGGTCAAGTTCGTACCCCACCGCTTCTAGCCTGGTTACCTTGAGCAGGACAGGAACCACATCGGTAAAGAAGGTGATAAAAGGGTATTCGATGTCGCAAGTTCTGTCACATCCCTCACAATAAACCTTCCTCCTGGGGATGTCTCGGGAACATTTTGGGGGTGTTATAACATGGAGGCCACAGGCCCTACAGCTTCCCTATGTTTATGTTCTTGGGAACACTTCAGCTGCTGCCCTTAGACTCAGCCCTTTTAGTCCTAAGACATATTTCTCCTCTTCCAGCTGCTCCTCCACCTCTTCATTACAGCAATAACGATACTCTGTAATCACAACATGTTAAATGCACACCGAGCTTTAAGTCTGCGGAGCGCCTCACTTTAGTTGGGGCCCCAGTTGGAGTCTGTGAAGTTTGGGTGTGTGTGGTGAGTGGAGGACAGGGGCCAGGGCTCTCGGGTCAATGTCCTGTGGTTCTGTGTGGAAGTGGGGGCAGCCAGGGCTGTGGTCCCCATGCCTCTGTCCACTGGCCTGGAGGTCTGTCTCCGATGCCCTGTGCACATCATCAACATAGTTTTCAGAGGGTAGCCATGAAGTGCCAGACCATACCGGATGCTGGGCTTCTGTGGAGAGCCATGGACCTGTGTCCCACCTCTCAGAACTTCCGATGTAAGCTGGGCCCCTGGCTCAGGCCCCAGTGTAATGCACACAAACAGCAGATTGAGGATCTGAAAGCCACGTGGGAACAGACGTTTGTACATCAGCAGCAGGCTGGATGGAAGTGAATTTTAGGGAGGGAGGCAAGGAAGATTATTTCTAGAAACTTTCATGGCCAGGTATCACTGCCTTGAGATTCTGAACCTCCTTCCACTCCTGAGAAGGGACTGACTAAGAAGCACTTCCCAACACTTCACCATAGATGAAAGGGTCTCCTCTAAGGCACCTTTCATCTTTAATGTTGTAGAGTTCTGATAGCCAGGCCCTCAGAAAGGAAAGAGGCTCGAGGAACTGGGGGTGGCGTGGTGGGGAGACTGTTCCTCTCCTCTCTCCTCCCAGCACTGAGCCAGTGCTCACATCTGCCCAAGCTCTCTGCCCTGAGCTCCTGAGTTAGCTGGAGGGCAAAGGGCTGGAAGGACCCATATAAGGACTCTCAGAGCCAAGTAGAAGCATGATGGGGTGGGCAATGGGGGGAGGGAGAGAGAATCACAGCCTAGGTGAGTGAGGGGAGTTTTCTCACTTCAGGAGAGAGAGAAAAGCCTGGCAAAATGGTTTACCGTTGGTGTTGCAGCAGGTCCCTGTGTATATGTGAAACGCAGGTTGTCCCCTTCCTTGGGGGCATCCTTTGGCTACACACACACACACACACACACACACACACACACACGGGGCTCTGGAGCCTACACGATTGATACTTCATATCCGCGTCTCTCCCTGTAGCTTCTTTGTAAAGTCCTAGACTTAGAGGAGCAATTTCTCAGGTTAAGGTGGTTAAGAAATCGGACTCTGAGACCAGATTTGGCTGCCAACCACGTGACCCTGTGTTAGCTCCTTCACCTCTCTGCCTCAGTTTCCTTTTCTGCAAACCAAGGACTCCTGGTAATAATGACTTTGCGGAGAAGAGTAAATGAGCTCAGGCAGATTTGGTACCAGTATCTGGTACCAGTTGAGCCTGTGCAGTGACAACAGGTGATGCACCTCCAGTGGGTAGGCAGCACTGGGAGGGCTTGTTAAAACACGGTTTCTTGGACCCCCGATATTCTAGCTCACGAGTCTGGAGTGGGGGCCCACAGGTGAGGTTGATGCTACTGGCTCTGGGATCACACTTTGAGAACCAATGTCATGACTATCAACACTCAGACTCCAAGAGCAGCGGCTGTGGGGCAGGCACAGTGCTGAGCGCCTTTCATGCAGCTGAGGGAGTGGTGGTGCTGTAGGCTCAGTACTCCCTGGAGCTCCCCAGCTGGTGAATGGAGGCTGGACGGGTTCAGGGCCTCAACCCACGCCGGTCTGCTCCAGAACAAGTCAACTTCTCCGCCGCCTCAGGTCTTCATTCAGCCGGTATTTATGGAGCGTTTGATAAACCCTGCCTGCATAGAGACCGTGGAGTTCACGAAGCAATTTCAAATACATTTCCTCATTTCATACGCACAAAAGTCTGTGAAGTAGGTCAAGTATTAATATCGCCTGCCCTTACAAGGAAAATGTAATTACAGATGGAAAGGAAGGCGGCCCAGCGTCTTGTTCAGGATCGCACAGCTAGTAGGCAGCGGTGGGGCCTCCTGACCTCCCACGTTGCCCACACCGCCATGCCCACCCCCTCTCGGGATGCCCATGTGGGCTCCACAGCTAGGGCAGCAGGCAGGAAGCAGAAAGTGAGATGCTGCCTGCACAGCATCCTGGGGATGTGAGCTGTGGACGGGAGGCTCAGGTGTAGCAGAATTCCCAGCACACTGTGACCTGGATATGCCAGGGAGGTAAGCACCCACTGCCATGCTGAAGCTGCGGAAGGAGAGGGCTTGGGACAGCCCCAGGGGGCCGGAAGCAGGGGGAAACATGGCTTTGTCAGGGAGGGTGCTGGTGAGGTGTGCTGGCCAGGGAAGTGATGAGAGCAAAGGAGGGAGACCTGAGCAGCTGGGGTCCAGGGTGGGCATGGGAATAGAGTGTGCAGAAGAGAGGGCCTCCTAGGCCGCTCTGGACCCTTCTCCTTCACCGGCCACCCTGCCGACCAGAGCACCTGCCCAGCTCTGTCCAGCACCACTCTCTGGAAGCCACCCCCCCAACCATCACTCCAATTGCTGTGATTAGAGGAGCAAAAACAAGCCAGGTGTTACCAGGAAATGGACTAATTAGCCCTTACTGTTGATGATTTCTTTCTTTTTCTTTTCTTTTTTTTTTTTTTCTTGTTTAAACCCCGGGCATTTTTTATTTGCTAATCATCTCTCAGTTCAACCGGCACAGAGCCACACACGCGATTTACCTTTTGATGTTCGCAGAAGAGAACTCTTGAATTTCAAAGAGCCGGCAGGGATTTGGGGAATCGCATGCGGAAGCGGCTGCCATAATCAAACCTCATTAGAGGGTATTCTTCAGGCAGGTTTTCCCATTCTCGCTGTCTCCTTCTCCCCCCTCCCCTCTCTGATTAGCCGCTGTTTGTTGAGCTTGCCTGTGTTTTCTCTCCGAAGATCACGGGTGAGGTGGTGAGGGTCTCCTCCCGCCACCTGCTGACCCTCCTGGTTCCCACCTCCCAGCAGCGGGCTCCAGGCGTGGGGTTGGGGCTCCTCTCTCTGCCTGACACCAGTTGCCATGGTGAGAGCTAAGGCTTCATGAATAAAGGTAGCTCGAGGCAAGGATCTGCCCAGAGCCTTCTTAGAAAGGTGGATGGAAACAGTGCTGAGTGTCCCTCCTGAGAGGAGGGACATGCACTGCCTCTTGGCCTATCCGAACCCCCTCCCCAATACGTGGATGGCTCCAGGCATTCTGAGGTGGATGGTGCCGCCCAGGAATATTTCTGAGGAACCATGTGGTTTGGGGTGTTCATGAGGAGTGCGATCCAGCCTGACACCCAGAGAGAACTCCAAAACCCAGCCTACCCTGGGGATACAGAGCCACAGCACTGGAGGGTAAACTAAGTCAATTCGAAAAAAATCCTGCGGAGGCACAAAACAATAATAATGGCTACCAGGTTTCATCCTTTATTTCCAGACACCCTGCTAAATGCTTTAAATACATTTTTAAAATATATTTTATTGATTTTTCACAGAGAGAAAGAGAGAGGGATAGAGCGTTAGAAACATCGATGAGAGAGAATCATCCATCAGCTGCCACTTGCACACCCCCTACCGGGGATGTGCCTGCAACCAAGGTACATGCTCTTGACCAGAATCGAACCTGGGACCTTTCAGTCCGCAGACCGATGCTCTAGCCACTGAGCCAAACCGGTTTTGGCTTTAGATACATTTTCACCGTTAGCTCTCTCAACAGCCCTGTGAAGTGGCTACTCCTACTGTCATCCCCATTTATAGATGGAGTACTTCACTGCACAGAACAGTCAAGTGACTCACCCAAGATCGCACAGCTTGTACTAGGTAGCTGCTAGACCGCAAGCTTCTGGAAGGCAGAGCTCATGTCTCCTTTGTTCCTCATCACACACCTAGTGCCCAGCACACAGTAGGTGTGCACTAAATGTCCCTGGAGGGGGTAGCATGGGCCAAGGGGCTGTGCCGGTCTCCGGCAATGCAGAGGTCACCTGACAAGGCTATGACCTGTCCCTGAAGATGTGACCAGGTCCAGCAAAGCCAGCCCCCAGTCAGGCAGCAGTGAAAGCCGAGGGAAGCTTCAGACAACAACTGCTGAGGAGTCCCAGAGGAGGAAGCCATTTGTTCTCACTGAGTGGCTGGGAAAGCTATTAGAGAGGAAGTGACATTTGAACTGGTGCTCACGGCAGAGGACGGGCATTCTAGTCGTGGCCGCCATGAGGGACAGGCTCTGCGTTATGAGCGGGCAGGTGTCTCCAGGTAACTGCCCTGGGCGTGAGCAGGCTGGGAACCTGGGGGCTGGCTCCAGGCTGTGGCAGGCAGCCTTGAAGGGCACGCTGAGGGCTTGGGGTGTAGATTGTGGGGAGCCACGAAGGAGGGCTTGTCAAATTATTTGTCTGTAGCCCTAACCAGTTTGGCTCAGTGGATAGAGCATCAGCCTGTGGACTCTAGGGTCCCGGGTTCAATTCCAGTCAAGGGCATGTATCTTGGTTGCGGGCACATACCCAGTGGGGAATGTGCAGGAGGCAGCTGATCGATGTTTCTCTCTCATTGATGTTTCTAGCTTTCTATTCCTCTCCCTTCCTCTCTGCAACCAGAGGTCAGAGAGTTTACTCTGGGGGCCCCAGGAGGATGGCCTTGGGCAGGCCAAGGCTACTGGAATACACTGTACAAGAGTTCGGAGCAGGTGTAAGACGTGACAGGGATGCAAGTCACATTTGCAAGTGGAACCAGCCAGTCTTTCTTGGTCACTGGTTTGGTGTGGGGGTTCAGGGAGATGGGGGTTGTTGAGGATGACTCCCGCATTTGCCTTGGTGCTAGGGGAGTGGTGGTGGCATGCATTCACTAAGAGCAGAGTTCTCTGCCAGGGGGCCCAGGGGAGCCAGGGGCCTGGACAAGCCCTTTAGCTGCTCTTGAGTTTTTATTCCTCAAATGCAATGGCATCTTTTTTAAACTCAATTTAACACACTTATTTGCCATTAGAAGTCATAACGCTCTTTCCTCTTCCCATCTCTCAGCGTATTAAACCGCACCCCTATGAATCTGATCAAGGAAATCATATTAGTGGATGACTTCAGCAATGACCGTAAGTAGCACCGCTCCCTTGCTCTGTAGACACAAATGTCTGTTCCGGCCCCTCAGTACCAGGCAGGGGCGAGCCCAGGGTTCTCGGGGGATGGAGGAGAGCCTAGGTTTATAGCAGGACTGGAGCCTTTGAGCATCCAAGCGGAGCTCAAGAGGGAGATGAGGCTTACCTTTGTAAAACAGCGTCTTGGGTTCTCTGCTATGAGTCTGTGAGGATCTAAGCAGGTAAATTTAATAGATTCCTGCCTGGGTTGGTGTGTGTGTGCATGTGTGCACACCTGGGTGTACATACATGCATATGTGTCACTGCTCCTTATCCTACATTCCTGGACATGGGAACTCGACCTTCAAAGGATTGACCCTGGTGCTCAGAGCCCAGAAGCAAATATATCACCAAAGATTCCTGTGTGGGATGCTGTGATCAACTGCTAGCCTGAGCCAAGGAGACCACACCCTCTCCCTTCCATTCCTACAGGAAGACCAGGTGGGCTCTGTCTTCGGCATCCCCTGGTGGGACATCCCATCAGCTGGCCACGACACAGTGAGCCCCTGCCTTCCAACCCTGCAACCTGCTGGTCATCTCTGTTTCCTAGTCATCCTGTCAAAGAACCCGGGCCCCACCCAAATTCATACTCCAAACCCACTGTCCCCCAGGAAAGTTTGACATCTGTGTGCTCAGTTTGACAGGGACAGTCGTTAAAGAAACATCGTTGGGCTTCAAGTATGAATAGTGCAGACACCTCTTCTGAGAGCCATGGGTACAGTTCCAGGCAGTCAGCCACACCCAGGCAGGCCCGCCCCTCCCCACTGATGAACCAGGGGAAGCAGACAAGGGCCACCGGGGGCAACTCCCAGTCCAGGCGGGTGGAGCTGTCCCCACCAGAGCTGATGCTGGATGCTGGTAGAGGAGGCACTGCTATGCTGAGGTCTGCTGCAGGAAGGCTGGAATCCCACATCTGTGACTAAGCTTCCGGACCTTGGAAACGTTGCATGAGTGGGCTGTGCACCAGGTCCACTCGGGTGCTGTAACTCAGTGATCTGATCTCCTATCCCTGGTGGAGAAGGGGTTGGAGATGGGGAGGCACCTGTCCCGGCCGCTAGGCCATGGCCTGGCACTGAGGCTGGAGAAGGGAATGCTGCTAGATCCACTTAGAAGCAGAATAGCCTGGTATTTGGAGCGTGGACTCTGGAGCCAGACTGTCTGGCTTCAAATCCTAGACCTGTCACTCACTCTTACTAGGGAAGTGCCTTGGGCAGATTATTAACCTCGATGTGTCTCCGTTTCCTTGACTATGAAATGGAGATAATAATAGATGTGGTTTATATAAGAATTTAAATATGTTAACACATTCAAAGGGCTTAGAACGGCATGAGGTCCCAAGATAGCATGTGTGAGTCTTTGCTGTCACTCGGTAGAGTCTGAGCCAAGCAGAGAGGCCAAGGTTGGTAAACTGATGGAGCAAAGCCAAACTGGTGGGAACGCGATAGAGTTCACAACCAGGGATGGCGAGCCTGAGGAATTCTGGGCAGCAGGCAAGCTAGAGGATGACCCTAGGCTAGTGGTCTGCAAACCGCAGCTCGTGAGCCACATGCAGCTCTTTGGCTCCTTGAGTGTGGCTCTTCCACAAAATACCACGGCCTGGGTAAGTCTATTTTGAAGTAGCATTAGAAGAAGTTTAAGTTTAAAAAATTTGGCTCTCAAAAGAAATTTCAATCGTTGTACTGTTGATATTTGGCTCTGTTGACTAATGAGTTTGCCGACCACTGCCCTAGGCAAATGCCTCAGATGGGCTCCCTTGCCCATCCTGGCACTTTTTCCTGTGTGATAGAACGTTGGACCAGCTCTGTGTGATGGAAGACACTCTGGATGGACTCCCTTAACAAATAGGGTCTCCTGTATGGAATCCGTGGTCTGAAAGGAAACTCCAAAATTCACCCCATTCCTTCTCTGGCCGCCAGCAGTGTTTTCCAGGCCCCCGTGAAATGAACAGGACTCTTATCTCCTGCTTAGAGTGATCTGGAGGAAAGGAGCAATGGCCCCCAGTGACCTTGCTCAGAATTCCCATCTGCAAGTGTTTTCTAACAAGTGTGCATGTGACTGACCTCCATAGAGCCACTCTGCGTGGACTGGGCCACATCTTACATTGATAGCCATGGTCGGTGCCCCTGCCAAAGGTCCCGGGAGCCCTGGAGTCAGGACAGGGCTCTGCAGTTGGTGGTGGGTACCGCAGTCAGTGGCGCCTTACCTGTTCTTCAGCCTCACCTCCATCCCGGGTGCTCACTTCACATAACCTGTTGCCTTTGCAGCTGGTGACTGCGAAGAGCTCATCAAGCTGCCCAAGGTGAAATGCCTGCGCAATGACCAGCGGCAAGGTGGGTCTGTGCAGCTGGCGGGATCTGGGGATGTGATGCGGGGAGGGATTGGGGTTATGTGTGTGAATGTTTTGGGGGTGTTCCATGTACGGGGAGGGTGCCAAGTGGTTCCTCCGTGGGCCTGCTGGCACCCACTTGGCCTTTTGTCCCCCTCTTAGGTCTGGTCCGGTCTCGGATCCGAGGCGCTGCTGTTGCCCAGGGCACCACTCTAACTTTCCTCGACAGCCACTGTGAGGTGAACAGGGACTGGCTCCAGCCACTGCTGCACAGGGTCAAAGAAGTGAGTGAGGGCGACTGAGGGGCCCAGGGATCCCGTGTCCCCATTCTCCAGGCTCTCTCAGGCTCAGTCCGTCCCACGTGCCCTCAGTCCCTCTGGGAGGTGGATGGGACAGATTGCTGTTCCTGTTTTATGGGTGGGGAAACTGAGGTAGAGCAGTGCCCCAGGGTCACACAGCAGGCAGTGAGGGAGCAAGGCCCAGGGCCTGTCCTTTGTGTCACAAGGTCACCCACAGTAGGCTTGCAGGCAGGGCTGTCCCAGCTGGTACCTGTCACACACAGCTTCCTGGGCTAGAGAACTCACTGCCCAAAGCGATTTCACCCAGACGGTAGAAGGTTCCAGAAAGGGCGCCCTGATGCGTGCCTTTGTGAAAAGGGGGCCATGGAATTAACCAGGCCTCGCCTCCCAGTTTGTGGGTCTTGCCTCCATCCACGTCACCCTCACCCTCAGTGGCCACAGTAAGTGGATGACATGCCGAGACCTGAATTCCTTGCCTCTGTCTGTCCTTAAGTTACTCCAGAATTTTGCATTCCATCTCTCTCCATGTCTCAGTTACTCTTCTTAAACGTGAAAAACTTTTAGGAATTTTCCCCAAAAATCTACCGCCCCATCCTGGAGTGTAGAAGGCTCTGCGTGCTGTAGCTGCCGGTGTTGGTGATTAGCCTCTGGACAGTTCATTTTTTCCAGGTTATTATTGGTCAGTCCTACAGCTGCTCTGTGAAATAGGAGGCGGGGTGGTTTTTACATACCCATTTCACAGATGAGGACACTGATACACTCCCTAGCTGGTCCAGCCAGTACCGGAACCCTCCATGTGGCCTGTGCTTATTTCCTTCCCGTTCTTCCCATTATTTTCTTTTTTAACATTTTTTTAAACATTTTTAAAAAAATATTTTACAGAGAGGAAAGGAGAGAGATACTTAGAAACATTGATGAGAGAGAGAGAGTCATTGATCAGCTGCCTCTTGCACGCCCCCCACTGGGGATGTGCCCGCAACCAAGGTACATGCCCTTGACTGGAATCAAACCCGGGACCCTTCTGTTCACAGGCCGACGCTCTATCCACTGAGCCAAACCAGTTTTGGCCCCACTTTCTTATTCTCTTCCACTTATACTTGCAACATGACGGTGTTGGGAGGGTGAAAGAATTGAGATGTGTAAACTGCTCAGAGGGTAGGAAATCCTTACCAGTTAATTCATTCCACGAGAGAAGCTTGGCAGGTTTTTAAACTTCTCACACACGGGCCTAGATGTTAAAAGCCATCTGTGACCACTTTCCCGAGTTGGGAAGGCTCGTATTGTGAGTGCCGATTAGAAGAATCCTCTCTTCCCTCTTTTTTTGCTGAGACCGGTTTGGCTCAATGGATAGAGCGTCGGCTTGGGGACCAAAGGGTCCCGGGTTCGATTCCGGTCAAGGGCATGTGCCTTGGTTGCGGGCATATCCCCAGTAGGGGGTGTGCAAGAGGCAGCTGATCGATGACTCTCTCTCATCGATGTTTCTAACTCTCTATCTCTCTCCCTTCCTCTCTGTACAAAATCAATAAAATATATTAAAAAAAAAAAAAAAAAAAGAAGAAGAATCCTCTCTTCCCTCTTTTTAACATTATTTAGGCAAAGAGGTCTTGGTTGAGAAATAGTAGGTTATGAATGGACCGGGGGTTTTGCCTGGCTCTGGAGGCCCTAAGCCCACACCACTGACTCCCCCTGGGCTCGGTCTGCAGGTACAGCGCTGCCTCCCCACTCATCACCCGCTCCTTCTCTCTGAACCTGCCCCCAGTTCCTGCAGCTCCGTCTCTGACAATATCCTTCCTGTCACTGGGTGCCTCTATATATTAGAGGCCCGGTGCATGAATTTGTGCATGGGTGGGGTCTGGCCAGCCTGGCCAGGGGGAGGGGACATGGGTGGTTGGTCAGCCTGCCTGCTGGTCGAACTTCTGGTGGAGGGGCCAATTTGCATATTAGCCTTTTATTATATAGGATATACATTGAGTGGCCAAATTATTATGCATTCAGAGATCATAATAATCTGGCCACTCAGTGTATATTTCTTACTGTATCACATCATCACAGCATAGACCACATTTTGTTTACCCATTCACCCGCTGATGGGCATTTGCACTGTTTCCCACTTTGTATTATTCTTTTTTAAAAAATATATTTTATTGATTTATTCACAGAGAGGATGAGAGAGGGATAGAGAGTTAGAAACATCGATGAGAGAGAATCATCGATCAGCTGCCTCCTGCACACCCCCTACTGGGGATGTGCCCGCAACCAGGTATATGCCCTTGCCCGGAATCGAACCCGGGACCTTTCAGTCCGCAGGCCAACGCTCTATCCACTGAGCCAAACCGGTTCCGGCTCACTTTGTACTATTCTGACTGGTGCTACTGCAAACATTGGTACAAGTTTTTGTTTGAGTACCTGCTTCCAATTCTTTGGGGGTGTCTACCAAGGAGTGGAATTGCTGGGTCATACGGTAACTTCGTGTTTGACCTATAGGATTCCCCAGGCTGACCTGTCCCTGCAGGGTGTGTTTAGGAGCTTTGGCTTTCCTGAGACTTCATTCCCAGGGTCTGAGTCCATCTCAGAAGCCCTCTCTGGAAAATGCTCTCATTGCTGCATCACTGGCCCCCTTCCCTGTAGGCAGAGGAAGGCTTCATCGCCTCCTTTCTGCCTGTGAGTGTGGCTGCCACCTAGGGCTCCTCCTCTGCGACTCATTCCTCCCCAGATTGAGCTCAGCCTCCCAGGCTAAGTTCCCAGCAATCCCCTCCCCTGTCTGACCGACAGCTTTTGTAGCAGAGGGGCTGGTCAGACAAACTGTGGACCGTGGTCCTTGCTCTGCCCCCAGAGAGCTGGCCGCCAGACCCTGACTCTTGCTGACTGAATGGTTCCACAGAGTCATCCCTTGCAGGACAAGGAGTGGGCGTGAGTGTCAGCCTGCATTTCCACGTGCCTTGGTGTGTGTCTTGTCTCAGAGTAAAACGCGATTTGATCTTGTGAATGGAAGTGGAAGTTTTAAGCTGTAATTGGGGTTTGGGATTTTTCAAAAAGTAGAGAAGAGATAAGAAAGAGGCTGGCTGGAGCTGTCAAGCTGTCCTGGGCTGGAGTTTTTCACATGGAAAATCTCCATTCCCCTTCTCTCCCCTTCAATTACATATGCTTGAAACAAGCTCCAAGTTGGTGTGTTTAAAAAAAAAAAAAATACAGGCTTCTTTTTTTTCCTCCTTATCTACATATTTTTTACAAATAAATATATATATATTTTTAAGAAATTTCAATCTTGTAGCATTTGGTGAGTGGATATAAATAATGGCTTACATATGCTCCAAAGCCCTTTTCGCATGCTCTCCCTAATTATTCGCTCCAAAAGCCCCGTTGGGAAGACAGGACAGTTTTGCAAATACGGATTTGTCCTCGCTTCATAGACGAGACAGACTTCCCCGGTGTGTGCTGATCTGCTAAAGGTCATGTGTATTTTCGATGGCAGAACCCAAAAAGGAGCCCGGCTCTCCTGTCACAGCATCGCCTCTTTGAGGGTCCTCGCCTGCCCCCACCCCTCCCTCATGGTAAAATCCTCCTCACCTGTCCACCACTTTCCCTGGACTGTGAGGTCTTACTCATCTTCGTCCTAAACTGCAGTGGGTGCTCAGGAATGCTGGTTGAAGAATCCAGCGAATGAGTCTCCAGGAGTTTTTTTAATCTCCCATTTACCCTGTGGTTTTAATCACATGAATGGGTGCAGAAATGAGAGGTGTGACTGCAGTGGTGATTGATGGCCATCGGTTCCCAGTGGAGGGGTGGGGCTCGGGCTTGGATTTGAGTGGGGGAGGGGAGAAGACAGGAGCTGTAGTTCTGGGTCTACCAGGGATTCCACCAGCTGCCTGCTTGACCTACCTGTGGACCTAGCCTTAAAGATACAGCCTCCCGGGGCATGCAGGTGGGCACCTGGGGTGGGTCTGGGTATCTTTACAGAGAGACCCTCCTATAGGGAGAGCCTATGGAGGAGAAGCCATCTTGCTCAGCTGTAATTGGCCCACCTTCACTGCTGCCAGCCATTGACACTGTGCCCTCAGCAGGAATTAATAGATGGCTTCTTTTAGCAACACCAATTGAACACCTGCTGCCCACCAGGCTCTGGGCTGGAGCTGAGGAATACAATAGTGGAGCAGATATGACCTCCCCTCCCAGGGTCACTCAGAGAGATTTGTGTCCTGGCTTTGATGGGTCCTTTATAGTTTCCTACAGCCCCTTCTCAAGGTCATGGCGCCACACACCACTTAGCCTGAAACATCTCTCATTGCTTATCTGGTCTCCATGACTCTAAACAGATGCTGTGACCAAATTGTAACAGGAATAATGGGACAGAACCCCTCAGAACTTGTAGGGGCTAGTGTACCAGAGCCTGTCCCCGCCTTGGGGGCAGAGAGCCCCTGGTGGCTTCTAGGGAAGCCCATGGATGAGGTAAGCAAACAGCATTTTATTTTGCATTTCAGTTTCCAAATACTGAGCCCTCAGGTTCAAGAGTTCACTGGAAAGATTGAAACATAACAAAACTGTTACAGTCATGTTCTTACAGTGAAGGAAGACAGATTGAAATTAGCAAGGGAAAAGGTACCTTCGGAGAGCTCTGGGCACAAACTTCCAGTTGTCCTGTCTCAGGCTTCCTGCACACACAGCATGTACTTCTCCCGGCAGGGATGTGTGGCATCATGTGAAACAGGAAGCCCACCTGAGCCTTGGGGTCCAGGGTCTTTCTTGGGGGTCAGTCACACAGACATGGCTGATCGCCCTCAGGCTGTATAGGCACCTCCAGAAGTCAAGTTGAGTTGGGAGCACATGGCCAAGGCCCTCATCCTAAATCACATTGTTAGCATAGACTATCTGGTGCAGCCCAAGGCTCCCAGCAAATAGAGATATTCTGACAAGCAGGACATCCCAAGGGCTTAGAAGTTACCTTGGAGGCCCTGGGCCAGGGCCGGATATATCTACGGGAAAGGTTAGTCCTTTATTGTTCAGCACAAGGGTCTATACAGGACTTAGTGAAGATGCAGAGCTCCCCAAACTCAGCAAGCAAAGGCAGAATGAGGGTGTTTGATCAGCCTCACAAAAGGTCAGCCTCTGATCTCCTGAGAACATTTCAGAATTCAAACCACAAGAATGTTTTTAGGGGTGTGTCTGTGTGTAGATACTGGTGTGGACAGCTGAGTGTGTGTGTGTGTGTGTGTGTGTGTGTGCGCGCACGCGCGCACATGTGTGCATACACATACAAATGCATGATGACAGTGGCCTGCGACGAGCCCCAAAGAACTGTGGCAGCTGGGCAGGTGCTGTGTGAACCATGAAGGAAGCATCTGTGCACATCCCAGAGGTGGAGGCACTGCATTGGAAATGAGCATTTTCCCCCCCACGTGAGCCGGTTGGCCTCAGAGGCACCTTGTCACTGTCAGGATGAGACACACGTGGAGGCTGAGGGGCCAGATTAAATCTGTGAACGTAGAAGCTGGCACTTGCTGAATCTGACCTTAAAAGAAGAAGACAGCCTCATTGGGAAGGGAGATTGAACCAGGAAATTAAATGGCTGCGAAGAGAAACAGAGGTTCCCACCTGTGCCAGCCAGGGGCGTGGGTGGGAGGGTTGGAGAAGGGGTCCTGTCTGGTTCTCCTCGGCTGCCGGGCTCTAGTTAGCCATCCACGCTCCCTGCCCACAGCTAGTTCACTGCCCACGGGCGGCGTCCTCTCCTGCACACCAGCCACAGGGTGTTCACGCAGAACTAGGGAACATTTAAAATACATTCAGTGTCTTGGTGGCCCTCGAGAGGGAGTGACTTTGTCTTGCAGATTTCGAGACTGTCCTCTGGATGACTTTGGTGCCTGTGGGCAGGGCGGCCTGGGGCCAGTAGCCAGCAGTGAGGCTGGACCACTAGTTGCAGGCCTGTTTTTGATGGCTTTTGGATGCCAGGCTAAGGAGTTTGAACCTTATCTTCCAGGCGACGCAAACCTTTTTAGCTGTTGAGCTGCAGAGTGAGGTTTGCATTTGAGAAACACGACTTTGTCAGTCTCCTGTAGACCAGAAGGAAAAGGGTGAGGGGGGCGGGGAGAGGAGTCCATTGCAGTGCCCCGGTGTGAGGGGTCAGGGAGAGGCAGGAGTCATGCCGAGGAGCAGTTTGGGTGATGGGCAGAGATGAAGCTTCTGAATGTAGTGCTGGGGAGGAAGTGGGGGATGTGATGGTCCCTGGGACAGAAATGGGGAACCGAGGGAAGGGAGCGCAGTGGGGGAGGTGGTGATGAAGCCACCATGCAAGGCAGTGTGGAATCCACATGGTGGTGGCTCCCTGCACCCCGGGGACACGAGTTTGGAGGCGAGGAGAGAAGTCAGGGCTGGAGGTACAGATTCGGGAACCTCACAGGCGACAACCGAAGTTAGGAATCTCTGGAAACTCTAGCCATCCACTTGCCTGGAGACATAGGCATAGAACGAAAGTATTTGGAAATTCCAGGAGGTTCCCAGGGGAGAGGCTGCGCCGTGGGGCTGCAGGCTGGAGGTCCCCTTCCCAGCTGACTGTGTCCTCCGCCTCCTGAGTGGCCCCTGATGGTGAAGGACTTCTGGAGCCCCCTGCTGACGTCCCCTTCCTCAGCGCACAGCCCTCCCTCAGCCTGCCTCTCCCACGCCTGTCTCCACTGTGCTTGGGTGGCCACTGGGCCAGGAGTCTGAGCTCTCAGCATCGGAACTAGAGAGGTCGCAGTGTCCGGTGCCCACTTCACAGATGAGACCATTGAGACCCAGGGATGAAAGTGTTTGGTCAAGGCCCACCAACCAGTCTCTGGCACTGCCAGAGGGGGAAGCCCTGCCAGGCTCCCCGATTCCCGCCATGCCGCACGTTGATCGCGGGTCTGTTGTTTGGCAGGACTACACTCGGGTGGTGTGCCCTGTGATCGATATCATCAACCTGGACACCTTCAGCTACATCGAGTCGGCCACGGAGCTCAGGGGGGGTGAGTACCCTGATGCCTTCTCCCGGGGCACTTTCTGTTCCTCCGGGTCATGGTCATTGCTGTGGAGGGGGAGAGGGGCCAAAACTTGCCTCCTCATGGCTTGTCTGGACCGTCCCAGCCTGCATCCTGTAATATCAGGAGCTCCCTGTGGCCCTTACCACAGGGGAGGGGCAGGCCACTCCCAGCACCCAAGCTCTGCTCCAGCGCAGGCCTCACACCCAGACCTAGTGTCGCCCCCACCCCAAGACCAACTTCAGGCGACTTGACCCCTCCACAGCTCCTGTTCCACCTTCCCGAGGCTCCTGGCCAAGGGCCCCATCCCAGAGCTGACCACCTTGTCCCCTGTGGGCTCTGTTATATCTCCCCCTGCACCCTCTACGCTCCATCCCTAACTGCAGAGCAGGTGCAGAGAGACAGGAGGCAGAAGAAAGGAGAAGGAAGCGGTGAGAGGGAAAGGGGCCGAGGCGACTGCTTCTGCTCAGCGGGGGGAGGCTGTGTATTCCTGGGACCAGCTTCCTGGGGACACTGGGTACATGCCCGCCCTTCAAGAACAGGGACAGAACGTGTGAGCTCAGCAGGTGCACCCGAGAGGCCAGATCAGCCGAGTGGGTGCTGTGTTTTAGGGTTTGACTGGAGCCTCCACTTCCAATGGGAGCAGCTCTCCCCAGAACAGAAGGCTCAGCGCCTGGACCCCTCGGAGCCCATCAGGTAAGTCAGGGCCAGGGTGGGGGGCTGATGCATTCCCTCCTGCTCCTTCCCACTGGCCCATGGCAGGGAGAGGTGTGCAGCACTGGATGCTCAAAAGACTGGGCAGAGACCGAGAGAGCCCTTTTCCAGGCCAGCATCCCCGCTGCCCTCATTCTAGGAGGTTTCTGTCCTCGAGGAAACGTCTATTACGGAGAAAGGGCTGGTGGAGTCCTGTGCTGGGAGTTGCCCGTGGTTGTCCATCGACAGACGTGTCATGATGTACTTGTGCTTTCTGCTAAGCACGGGAGGGCCCAAAGGGTCCTGTTTGAGCCTCAGACAGGAGACAGGGTCGCTTCGGGCCAGGAGGGGAGCCCGGGTCTCGGGTGTCAGGATTAAGCCCAGGAAGGCGGAGTCAGCCTCTGCAGTAAGAGGAGGCTGACGTGAGGCAGGGCCACTGTGGCTGATCAGCAAACACGCCTCCTCTATTTTGTTTGTTTGTTTGTTTGTTTGTTTTACAATAAAATATATTTTATTGATTTTTTATAGAGAGGAAGAGAGAGGGATAGAGAGTTAGAAACATCGATGAGAGAGAATCATCGATCAGCTGCCTCCTGCACACCCCATACTGGGGATGTGCCCGCAACCAAGGCACATGCCCTTGACTGGAATCGAACCGGGACCTTTCAGTCCGCAGGCTGACGCTCCATCCACTGAGCCAAACTGGTTTTGGCAACCTCCTCTGTTTTGTGTGAGGACATGACTGGCTGGGTGTGGCCGAGGGAGTCTGTCCTCATCTACATTCTCTCTTCCAGGCCCCAGTGTGACCACCCCAATGACTTCCTTTTAACTTGCTTACCTCTGTGAAGACCCTCTCTCCAAATAAGATCACCCTCTGAGGTGCTGGGGTTAAGACACCAGCGAGACTTTTAGGGGAACATAACTCAACCCATAGCAGAGGGAAAAGGGAGAGGAGCTCAGTCTCAAGAAATGGACGCCCTGTTGACAGTTGCTGCCTCAGCCCTTCTCTGCCTGGTCAGTGGTCCCTGGCCCCTGGCCCCCGTACCCAACAGTGAGCTCCTCAGAGAGCCATGCTGGGCGGGGCCTGGGGGAAGCCAGTGCGGGTGGCCCTCACAGCAGCCGGGGTTCAGCAAGCCCTGGTCCCCCATGGCAGGTGTGCTGATGAGTGAGTTAGCCTGCCTGCCAGGTCAGGAGATGTATAATCAAAGGGAAAAGCCCAGGAGCAAGTTTGTGTGTTAGGTGAGATGGAAAACACTGGGCTCCCCGAAGAAGAGCCAAAACCGTAAGAAAATGGCCTGGCGTTCCGGGCAGCAAGGGCAGGAGAACGTAACAAATGGTCCCTCCCTGAGGTGATGCCCCGTCGCCGCCTTCTCTCCGCACAGGACTCCCATCATAGCTGGAGGGCTCTTCGTGATGGACAAGTCCTGGTTCAACAACCTGGGGAAGTATGACACGGACATGGACATCTGGGGCGGGGAGAACTTCGGTGAGTTATGCCTCTGGGCCCTGGAGCTGGGCTGGGGAATGTGTCCTGGGACCACGTGTGCCTGGGAAAAGGGTCGGGGAACGGGGGACTTCGTCACTCCTTTGGGGGAAGGCCAGGTGAGGCACCAGAGAAGGGAGCGGTTGCTGGGAGGGTGCAGGCAATCAGGGGATTGCTCTGTGGGACCACGTGGATGCTGAGGACCAGGCAGACCCTTAGGGAGGAGTTGAGATGTAAAAGCCAGGAAAACCAAAGAGGAACGCCAAGAGCCAGAGGCGGGCATGAGCTGGGAACACGAAACTTGGGAGTTTGGAGTTGCAATGAGACTGGAAGAAAGAATGAAGAGCTGGATAGACAGTGACATTGGAAACATCTAGATCCCATCTGTTGGCTGCTCTAGGCAGATAGCACTCAGCACTGGGATAATGAGGAGGCTCTGGGGTGGTCGCTACAGAAACTCCGGGGGCCACTTGTCCTTAACCTTTCAGAGAAAGGGGTGGGTAGAGGGCTGGGTTAAGGTTCCAACACTGTGCCAGTGGCGGGTCCGGTGCAGCCGCTGTGGTGAGGGCTGCGGTTTGTTCGCAGAAAGAGCGCTCTGAGGCCCATTCCATCTGGTGAAGGACACTGAGTGGCCTCCCGGTTTCCTTGTGTATTTAAAGCATCCTGTTGGGGTGCTTCTTGGGGTCACTGTGAAAAATCCATTGAGGCAAGTCTATAAAAACCCAGTCACCACACCACACGGGCACAAGAAATGTTAGCTTCCCTTCCTTCCCTCCCTCCCTCCCTCCCTCCCTCCCTCCCTCCCTCCCTCCCTCCCTCCCTCCCTTCCTTCCTTCCTTCCTTCCTTCCTTCCTTCCTTCCTTCCCTTCCAGCAGGGAAACCTAAGAGATGACTAGAATATGAGCTGCACATGGCGGGGAGTTGGCTGTTTTGTTCTCAGCTGTCTGAGTGCTTGGGATAGTGTCTGCCATGGCGGAGGCCTCGGTAACTCGGTAAGGGAAGAGGAAGAGGCCCGTAGTGCTGGGGCTCGTCTCCTCCCTGGGCACAGGGCGCTGTGTTTGGCACGGGCCCCCTGAGCGGGGGCAGAGGCCAGCAGGATGATGCATGGGGCTCTGCCGGCATTTAGCCGTAATCGGGTGCATTGTCCTCTGCCATTGTTTTCTCCTGCCCCTGCCTCCAGAGTGTTTTATGGCACCTTCCTCGGTCACTAAGAGTTATTTCCCGGGAATTTATGGCTGTTGGCCTGACCCACCGCATCTGTTCTCCCCAACTGGGCAGGGCGGGGAGATCCATCAGGAGAGTCTGTCTCCTGCCGCACAGGGCGGGGGGTGGGGGGGTGTAGATTGGAAGCTTGGCAAACAAAGCAGAAAACCCCAACACCCCCAACCACACTGACGCCCCGTCTTGGACCCAGTCCTGGAACACAAAGGGGCCTCTGGTGGGGTTTGGGGTCAGATCTGCAGGCAAAGACCCAGGAGGACTTAACGCCAGGCCCACCCTTGTTGTTCTCAATGGGGATGGGAGTTCCCTCTTTCTGGGCGGAGCCGGCCAATGTCCTGATGATCACAGCCCCTCTCAGACCCTTAGTGACTAGTGCTAGCCTCTCCTCGCACCAAGTGGATTCTTTCTGTGACACTGTCAGCCAGCAGTCGTGCATCTCTGCTCAGATGCTGCCTAAGGTGACGCGGCCGCTGCTTCACAATTCAGCATGTCCCGCTGCTGAGAATTTTGTGTTGAATTCTTCTACGTCACAGCCCATCTCCCTTTCGCCTTTGTCTGTCGGGGCTCATGCCCTTTGGAACCTCACAACGCTAGTGTGTTCCTTCTTCCATGGGGCAGCCCCATTTGGACTCAGAGAACATGTGATTTTTAATGATGGCACATTGGGTCCCACCCACCAGTACCTTCTCTGTATAGCAATGTTGACACACATCTGCTCAAATCAACCGGCCATCTCCTGTGGCTGCATTATCTGGGGCTGATTCAAACGGGGAAGTGGGGAGGGGTTCTGCACAGCTTGGGGAGAGACAGCCTACACTCCATCACAGAGTGCAGACAGCTGTCCCGGGGACACGTGGTGGTCTCCCCTCCCAGCATTCCACAAGCTACAGCCAGCCGCCAGCACTTGGCTTTCTTTTGCTTAGCGCTGTGTATGCCAGGAAACGCAGTGCTTTTCCCGTGGTGGATCCAGCGTGTGGACGGCATCAGTGCTGTGGGTGAGGGTTGCCAGGCACCTGAGTACATGAAGGTGGGCGTTGGGGAGAGTCTGTACAGGATGGGGTGATGCGCAGGGGTCTGAGGGGGGTGGAGGGTGACGATGCTTCAGCTGCAAATAGAAATGGTGTTGAGATGTGGAGGAGGCTGCGAGTGAGAGTGAAGTGAGTTCAGTGCCAGGGTGTGGTGAGTCCTTGAGGGGAAGGCCCGGTGGGGTGCCAGAGAAGGAAGCAGTTGCTGGGAGGGTGGAGGCCACCAGGGAATTGCTCCAGGGACCAAGTGGATGCTGAGGACGAGGCAGCTTACCAAGTCCCAGCCGACCACCCTACCATCATTCACATCCACTCCCTCTTCATCCCAGTACTCCTGAATGGCCCCCACCTTTAGTCTCCTCCCCTCACAGCCATCCTCCCACACGCCTGCCAAAGCGCTCTCTCTGAGACGCAGGTCTCGGCCACCCTCCTCAGCTGGGCCTCCCCTAGGCCTTGTCCTCCCCTCTTTGGCCTTGTCCACCCCTCCCGCCTTCAGTCCAGAGGCTCTGCCCTGACGTGCGCAGACTCCAGGGACCTAGCCCCTTCCCCCCAAGCTGAGGAGCACAGCACTGGACGCCTGCCCCAGGACTTGGACGCCTACCTGCCTCCTCTCCCTCCCACCCTGCTCTGTGCCCCTAGCACTCCGTCTCCTCTTCGCCCTGGCACCGAGCGCTCCCATGCATTTGTGTTTACTCATCGGCGCCTGCCGCCCTGCCTCCTGCTAAACTTGGAACAAGGCAAGATCATTCATCCAGCTTCTCGTCTGTAAGGCCCTGACAGTGGAATCTGCTCTCTGTGCTCAAAAGCGGGAGACGGGGAAGAGGAGTCAGGGCGGGAAGGTCAACCTATGTCTGGTCTGTGAGGCTCCATGCAGAACGGGTCCCATTGCATTAAACGGAGCCACGAGATAAAGAACAGCAGTGGCACAGGTGCTTCCTTTCCAAGGAGCGGAGTGCTGTGTGTGCCAGGCGTGTTTGCCTCTTTGGCATTGACTGTAGTTCACAGCAGAGTCCATGAGGTTCCTGAGAAAGGCTCCGGCCGGGGTGACCTCCCGGATCCTCAGCGGCACGCTGCCCCTGCCCGCCCATCTCACTTGCATCTGCTGGAAGCGGCCTCAGCTGCTGTGGGAAAACCAGCCCCCATGCCCTCACTCGGCCTGAGCTCGGTGCCTATTCCCACAGAGTGTTTCTAAGGGAAGGGGGGCTGAGTAGTTTGGATTATGACACCTGCAGTTTAGCATAGGAGCAGGCTTTAGGGCAACTTGGCTTTTAGCCTTTTCCCCCAGTAGTTTTGCATTAAAATCGCGTGCTTAGACTCCAATTTACAAAACACAGGACTCATAGCCTATCTGATACATCTACTCACTTCCAGCTGCACCTCACGCTTAGCTTTTTGTCACCGGAAGCTGTTGCTCAGTGAGGTGTTGTGTGTGTGGGTTGCACATTTAAAAAAAAAAAAGGAGGCCTTAGAACATATATGAAGGGTGAGCATGGGATTCCTGGATTTAGAATGGGGGGTTTCTAAAGCTTAGCAAATACAAGGATAGTGCTTGCTGAGGAAAGAGACACGGTGAGAAGCTACCACCCGCCCCCTCCCCCGCCCCCCTTAGAATGTAGTGGAGGAGGTCAGGGTGTCAGGGTGTGTCAGGCTTGGCACACACACTGTGTGTATGACATGAGCTGCAGGATCGGATGGGCCAAAGTTTGAATCCTCTAGTCGTTCCTGGCTGTGTGTCCTTGGAGCAGGTGCTTGGCTTCACTGAGCCTCTCTCCAAGTCTTTAAAGTGGAGACAGTGGTGGGAGAATGGCCTGCTCCAAAAGATACCCACTCCAACCCCTATGCAAAAGAAAGAGTGGCTGGGAGCCTTGTTCAAATGGTTGGGAAGCCTTCACTCAGGACTCTCACAGCAGGTGGCAAGACTGGCAGCAAGCCAGGGAGATGGGTCAACGCTGAATCCAAGAACAGGGGGCAGGGAGGAGGTCGGCGGGTGGAAATTACAAGGGTGGGGGATTCTCGTCCAGCTGGCTCAGCAGGATTCTCACTACCATGGGGAAATGTAGGCTCAGCAAGGACAGGGGCCAAGGCCAAGGCCCCACGGAGAAGAGGGCTGGCCAAAGCTGGGGCAAGGAGGGCATCGTGCCACCTAGAACCTGGCAGGACTTCACCTCCCACAACCAAAGGCGCTGGGCAGATAGGATGAAGGCGGCCGACCGTGACCTTAGGAGATGATCCTGGGTTATCCAGGGGCCCAGTCTAATCACGTGAGCCCTCAGAAGCAGAGAATATTCTTCAGTTGGAGGCAAAAGCGATGGAAGAGGAGAAGGCAGAGGAGATGTGAGCAGCATGAGAGAGGCTGATTTGGCCACTGCTGGCTTGCAGGAGGAGGGGGAAGTGTGGACGTAGGGGTTCCTGGCCTACAACCAGCAAGGAAGAGGGACCCTCAGCCCCACACCCACAAGAAACCAAGCTCTGTGAACAGCCTGGATGAGTTGTTGGCAGGTTCTTCAGGCCCCCAGCCAGGAGCAGGATCCTGCAGACCTAAACCTTGATTTTTAAAAAATATATATTTTATTGATTTTTTACAGAAAGGAAAGGAGAGAAATAGTCAGAAACATCGATGAGAGAGAAACATCATCAGCTGCCTCCTGCACACCCTCTACTGGGTATGTGCCCGAAACCTTGACCGATTCCGGTCAAGGTACATGCCCTTGACCGGAATCGAACCTGGGACCTTTCAGTCCACAAGCTGATGCTCTATCCATTGAGCCGAACCGGTTTTGGCTACACCTTGATTTTTTATTTTGGCCTTGGGAGGCTCTCAGCAGAGGCCCAAGCACACCCACGCACTAGGTGAGGTGGTAATTTGTTACAGCAGCAACAGGAAGTGATCCCACTGCCAGCTCCTGGGAAGATTAATTAGAAGCAGGGCCTCCGCTTCCCCGTCAGGCTCCGTGCGAGCTGCGTCGGTTAGAGGAGATGGTGTGGGACCTGCTGGAACGGCTTATCCCTCCAGCCTTCCTTCCAACCTCGCCCTTCCCAGGCCCGGTGGCTGGCTCCAGGCGAGGGAAAGGGCCTAGTCTGAGAAGAACCCCCGAGTCTGATGAAAAGTCACCCTTTGCCCCATTGGAGAGCAGAGTGAAAGCAGGTAACTCTGTTCCCATCAGACACTGCGTCTGATGGTGTCCCGTGCACCTCGCTGGTGTGGAGCCCGAGCAGAGCTGGGGCTGCGGGATGGCGGCGGGGCCTTTGTGTCGAGCAAACAAGGGGATCGGGTGAGGAAGCCGTGTCAGGAAGACCCTCCCAGGCTTGGAGTGAAGAATGAACGCTGGGAGACCAGAGGAGGATGGGAAAAGGCCAGGTCAGGTGACAGTACTGTCTCAGGCAGGGACCTGTGCATGGACAGAGGGGAGGGGAGTCAGCAGACTGAGAGAAAAGCTCCGTGCTGGACGATGGGAAGACAGGGAAAGGAGCGGGTTTCAGGGGGCGAAGGGGATAGGACTGAGACAGAAGTTGGAGGTGAGGCCTCCCTTTGCAAACGAGGAGGAACATATGCCTCATTTGCATGCATGGGAAGGAAGAGACCACAGCGGAACCGTGTGCGTATTTTGGGGGGAAAGCTGGCACGGGATGTGCAGGTTACACCTCGTCGGCAAGGCCCCCATCCCTCGTTTTGAGGGATGAGAGTGTTTTCCATTTTAGGAACGAGAACAGACCGTGTTTTGAGATCCTGGGAAGGTGTCCATGGCAGCACAGTAGACCTCACAGCTGCTCAGGGAAGACACTCGGAGACTAACTTCACGCATGTGCTGACATAACTCCCCTGACGAGTCTTCAGCCCCGGGCACACTCCCTGTAAGGTGGGCGGGTGCCAGCTGTCAGCTCAGCCCACTCGTTGCCCCTAGTCTCCACAGGGGTCAGCTTGGGCACACGATCCCCACGGTGCCCCTGCCAAACGCCGGATCACTGTGCACCGGGGACCTTGATGGAGAGTAAAAGTCTCAAACATTGGCCCGTGAATTTCAAATGCCTCCCGTGAGAAGGAGGGAGGTGGACGTGGGCAGAGGGGGCGAGGCCACCGGGGTCCGTGTGCTAAAGACACGGGCTTCATAACTGCCACTGACCTTCCCGCCACACTTAGAGTTTCCAATGATTCTCAAGATTTCATTTCATGGCGACAGCGACCCTGTGGAGTGTTTTTATGATCTTGGTTTGACACAGTAGGAGATGCAGCCTCAGCTGGGGCAAGCAGGATTTCCCCTGACGCGGCTGCTGACCCCAAAGCCAAGCTCTTCCCGATTCTTCCCCACCACATGTTCTTGCCATTATTCAGCCTTGAGGAGTCCTTTCTCCATCCTAATGTGCACGTTGTCCCCACTTGAGGGAAACGCTAGCTCCTTGGGGATGCGCTGAAGCCCATCCGGCAGCACTTGGGGCAGCACCTGGGCCCATGGGAAGAAGGTGGCAGGGTAGGAAGTCTTTTCTGCAAACCAGTAGCTTTTCCAGGGACACACGGCAGGGGGCAGTAGGGGACAGACAGGTGAAGGGTGGCTGAGGACTGAGTGAGAAAGCAGATCAGGATTAAGATAAAGAAAAGGTCCAGGCACCTGCGTGGGTAGTTGGAACGGAGACAGAGAGCCGGGGGGGGGGGGAGGGGGGTGGCAAAGGGAACTGCACTCTGGGTGTGGGAGGTGCCTGTTGGAATTGACGGGTCCTCTTTCTTGCACCCCGGCCCTGTGGTTTGCTGGCCTGTGGAAGTGCGGAACCCCTAACTCTGGGGCAGCCACTTCTATCTGGATCTTGACCGTCAGCAAATTCTCCCATTGTCTCCAATGGAAATTCTTTCTCCTTGGTCCTGGTTCCAGCCCTCTGGGGTCCTAAGAGGGAGTTCAGTGTCTTCCACACTGAAACCTTCCACGTGTCCAAAAGCAACATTCTCCTGGCCACACGGCTTCTGTTCTCCAGACTAAGGCCTCGCAGCCCGCCCTGCACCTGCTCCCGGGCTGATTGAAATACATGCTCCTCCACGCAGGCCACCGTCCCCAATCAGCGCACACCGCCCCCCAGGTGTGGGTCATTAGCATCCTCGTTTGTGGATGGGGAATCGGATTGCCCAGGTCGTGGAGCGCACAGCTGTTAACTCTCACCCTCGGCGGGTGCAGAAGGCCCTCGCCGCCGCCTCGGACCTCCTCGCCTCCAAGCTGCCTTCCTGTAACACCCCCCCCCCCCGCCCCCACGAGGCAGAGCCGTGACGGGAGGCGTGGCTGTCTTGCAGAAATGTCCTTCAGAGTGTGGATGTGTGGGGGCAGCCTAGAGATCGTCCCCTGCAGCCGAGTGGGCCACGTCTTCCGGAAGAAGCACCCATATGTCTTCCCGGACGGAAATGCCAACACGTATATAAAGTAAGTGCGCGTCCCGGGGGCTACGAAGGGGCTGCAGTGGCCCAGGGCTTTCCTGGCGATGGACTGTGGCTGTCTCGTGTTTTCTCCTGAGTGTTCTGTGGGTGGTCAGGAGCCACATGGCTCACCCTCCAGGCCTCTTCCTATGCAGGGGGGTCAGGGCTGCCCTAGCGTTCGGCAGGGACCCCCAGGCTGTCAAGGCCCCATCTGTGACCTTGGAAGCTTTAAGTCACGTGTGTCAAACACACGGCCCGCGGGCCAAATCCAGCCCGCCAGGCCTTGCAATGTGGCCCGCTCCGCTCTGTCATCACTGCACTCCGCTGTCAGTTTATGACATTGTCAGTTTATGACTGTTCAGTAAACCATTCGGCCCGCGATTTAGGCTGGATTTTAGATTTTGGCCCCTTCTCTGATTGAGTTCGACACCCCTACTAAGTCATTGGGCTCAAGGTTCTGGGTATTTTGTGTTGTTTGGGGTCAGGGAAGGGCCGAGTTTTGGGCCCCTGAGTTCTAGAAGGCCTGCTGAGTCACCAGGGAAGATTCGGGAATGGGGCGGCACAGGGGATTCAAGGCCCATGCCTGCTCTGCGGCTGGCCCTGGGCTCCTCGCCTAGGACAGTGGTCGGCAAACTGAGGCTCTCGAGCCACAGGCGGCTTGCGAGCTGCGGTTTGCCGCTCTGTTGACTAATGAGTTTGCCGACCACTGCCTTAGGGAAAAACACTTAAAAATATTTTAATAATGTACTAATGTTTTTAACCTGAAGTCAGTCAAAGCTGCTCCCCACGGTTCCCCTGGAATCTGGTTATTTTCTGATTAGATGTTTCTGGACTCTGGGCTTCTTCCCGGTGTCCTTGCCTCTTTGACCACTGAATGATGACATTCTCAGTGCCTCTCTCCCTCTCTGTCTTCTTTCTGTGTCCTTTGGTGTCAGACTCAGAGCAAATACCTGATTTTTAAAATAACCTAAGCGTGCTCTAGCAAAATGTCTGCAATGGCTTGATTGCTTAATTCTTTACACCTGCAAGCAGCTAGTTGCTTGGACAACAGGGAGACCCTGGGAGCTGGGGCCTCCCCACGCCCCCTGTGCAAAGGGGGAGCACCTGGAGCAGGACCAGGGACGGCCAGGGCAAGGTGGCAGCGCGGCCCTGCTCTTTCCGCCCGCCTACTGGCACCATGTGGATGTGCCGGGCTGCCCTGGCTCTTTTCTTTCTGTAGTTTCTTTTTTGAGAGTCACAGAAGTCCAGTTTCTGGGTAATTTTCGGCTCCATATCTTTTGGGGAAGAGCTTGTCATTACTACAAAAACCTGATATATTGGGTAAAGGTACCATTGGAGACTGGGTGGGATGTGGCTGGGCTTAGCATCCTGGGGAAGAGTAGATTTACTGGACCATGGTGGAACCCTGCCGCCAACTTGCTCACATGTGTGCATTTAAAAAGTTTTATATATGTGTGTGTTTATATATATATATATATATATATATATATATATATATATGGATATATATATATCCATCCTATCCAATAAAAGAGAAACATGCAAATTGACTGTACCTCCGCTATGCCCACAAGCCATGCCCACCAGCCAATCAGGAGCGAGTATGCAAATTAATCCAACCAAGATGGCGGCAGCCACGGAGCTGGAGGGAGCAGGAGGCTTGGGTTTCCCCCAGTAACAGAGGAAACCAAGCTGCCTGCCCGCCCTGGCCTCTGCTCAAGGAGGTGTTGGGGGGGGGAAAAAGCAAAAAAGGAGAGGCTGGGGGCTGTGGCCAGCCTGCAAACAGCCATCAGCCCCTCACCCAGGCTGGCCAGGCACACCAGCAGGACCCCCACCCTAATCCGAGACACCCTTCAGGGCAAACCAGCCAGCCCCCACCTGTGCACCAGGACTCTGTCTATACTAATAAAAGGGTAATATGCTAATTAGACTGGGAGACCTTCCAGGAGACCTTCCAGATGTTCCTCTGGACAAAGCCATGGTGGCAGGGCCGAGGGAGAGGCATTTAGAGGCCAAGAGGGGAGGGCAGTTATGGGTGATCAGTCCAGGATGGAATGGCAGTTGTGGTGGAGGGTGGGGCCGTTGGGGGTAAGCAGACCAGCAGGGGGGTGAGTTGGGTGCGAGCAGGCTGTCAGTGGGGATCAGTTGGAGGTGATCAGGACAGCAGGGGGGGGGCAGTTTGGAGTGAGCAGACCAGTGGGCGGGGGGGGCAGTTGGTGGTGAGCAGGCCATTGGGGAGGGAAGATAGGGGCAAGCACACTGGCACGGGGGGCAGTTGGGGGTGATCAGGCTGGCAGGGGGGCATTTACGTATGAGCAGGTTGGCAGGCAGAGAGGTTAGGGACAATCAGGCAGGCAGGCAGGTGAGTGGTTAGGAGCCAGCAGTCCCAAATTGTGAGAGGGATGTCGACTGCCAGTTTAGGCCTGATCCCTGTAAACCGGCAATAGGACATCCTTCGAGGGGTCCCAGATTGGAGAGGGTACAGATCGGGCTGAGGAACACCGCCCCCACCACCCCCGTGCACAAATTTCATGCACCGTGCTGTGTGTGTGTGTGTGTCAGAGAGGAAGGGAAAAGGAGAGAGATAGAATCATTGATCAGCTGCCTCTTGCATGCCCCACACTGGGGATCAAGCCCACAACCCGGGCATGTGCCCGGATTGGGAACAGAACCGTGACTCCCTGGTTCATAGGTTGATGCTAAGCCACTGAGCCATGTCGGCTGGGCCGTGTGTGTGGATTTTAAGTGGATATGTCCCAGGTCCTCTCAGGTAGCACCTTCCTGACACCCCCTGCCCTCCCCAGGAACACCAAGCGGACAGCTGAAGTGTGGATGGATGAATACAAGCAGTACTTTTATGCTGCCCGGCCATTCGCCCTGGAGAGGCCCTTCGGAGAGTAAGTGTCCCTCCAGTTGACTTGTGCCCCAGCTCACGGGCCCGAGGCGAGCGGGTGCTGACAGGCCTTGGCTTAGCTTGTCAGCCGTTAAGCCTGTCCAGCCCCAGGCTGCTCGGCTCTCCCTTCACAGCCTCTGGTTCTGCCGGGTTCTGGCATGTAGGGCTCAGGCAGCGCCTGTGGAATGACTGTCTGGCAACCCTGGCACCGGCTCTGTGGGTGGGCTCAGATAACAGTGGACTGATATTTCCAGGTTTTTACGGGAAGGTAGGATGTGGGACTAAACTGCCTCAGCACCTGTAGGTCAGAGTGCCCGCCTCCTGGTTCTTCGTTACCCAAGCCTCACTCCTCTTCTTCCTGGAGCTGCTGACATGACACTCTGTAGCATCAGTCTCAGGAGGCCCTCGGTATGCCCCATCTTTCCTGGCCAGCGTTCTCCCTCCAGATCCATTTAAATCTTCTCTGTTCTCCCCAGCTCCCGAGTCCACACTCTCCTGTCAATCACAGTAGGTGACACCTTCTCTTTTATAGATGAGATAGATGGTATCAACTTCCCAAGACACACCAACCTATCAACTTCGCCGTATCTGCACCATCCTTCTCTATCTCTTTCCTCTCCAAGGACAAGGTGTGCCTCCTGCAGTGACGGGCCAACCCTCCACCTACACTCCAGACAGACCTTTTATTCCTGCATTCATTTATAAATCAACATTTATCGAGTTCCCACGGCCTGGATTCATCTCCGCCTGCCTCCTGGCTCAGAGCTTATCAAACTTTAATGTGCACACAGACCTCACGGGGATCTTGTTGAAATGTGCATGATGGTTTGGTGGGGCTGCATTTCTGATAAGCTCCTGGGTGGCTCCGGGTGGCTGGTCAGAGGACCTCAACTCAGGAGCGAGGCTCTAGGGCGAAGGTTTCCAACGTAGCCCCCACATTGCAATCCCCGGGGGAGCTTCAAAACCTACTGATGCCTCTACTCCACTCACAGAGAGTTGATTTAGTCCTCCCTCTCCCCTCACATCCAAGCAATCACCAGGTCGTGATAAACTGCCTCATTCATATACTGAGCTCCCAGGTCCCTGCTAAACATGAAACATTTAGCACTTTAAAAAAAATATCAGCCATTCCTGTCCCCATTGCTTAGAGCCTGGTGAGGAAATGTGGTTTGTGCTATGTGAGAAGTCCCGCTGCCAAGAGAGTGGTCTTAGGTGGCAGCAGGCATAGCTGGGACAGAGCAGGGCCAGTCTGTATGGATGCCCAAGAGGGACAAAGTAGAGAGGTCCCTTGGATACTTGGATGTAAGAGACTGGTGTAGATGGAGAGAAATGGAGGGACTTGAACCTGTCACATCTCCATTCCCAGACCCTACTTTATACCTGAAATCGTGATCAGCACCCAGGCTTCTCCAACCGCCTCCTAACTGTTCTCCCTGCCTCCAGCTTTGCCCCATCAGTCCCGTTCGCCATCAGTACAAACGCTCTTAAAGTACAAACATCACATCATGCTCCGCTCAGAACCCATCAGTTGCATCGTTGCCCTTAAAGTCCCACCCACCCCCTCCACAGAGCCTCGCCTCACAAGACACAATATGGTCTGTGCCTCCATCTCTCATCCCACTCATTTCTTCTCTTCCATCCCCCCTCACACGTACATTTGCACACACACATATGCTCACCTCCTACAGAGCTGCTCCTGCCCACAGAACTAGCGTGCTTTTTTTTTTTTTTTTTTTTTTTTTCATGCATTGCTCTCTCTGCTAGTCCCCTGCCTCCATGAGGGTTCCTGCCTCACCCTCTTTCTGGTTTGTCTAGGTAACATCCACTTTTCCTTCAGAGTCACCATGTTGACCACCCCTGACCTGAAAGCAGGGCACACTCTGAGTTTCTCCCATAATCCCTGCGTGCTCACCCACGTTCACATCGGGTGGGGATCACTCATTTCATTACCTTTCTCTAATGCTCAAAAGCTCATCATTATATCCCACATTGGGACACAATGCCTGGCACATAGTAGGTGCTCAAGAAATGTTTGGTGAACAAATACATGACAAGGCCCCAGAACCAGCCAAAGAAGAGGATTCTTTGTGAGGCTGCAGTGGCGGGGGAGTGGTACTTCCACTGCAAAATCCTAAGAGGGATTTGTGAGTAACTAGACTTAGTTTTATGAGGGTGAATTATTGCAACACGCCGAATGTTCTTGTAGCCTTGCTTTTAATGAAAAGTCAAAACACCCCCAAAATCCATTTTCAAGTTGAAGTACAAGTCCTTGGTGCCGTTATTGCACCACAGTGAGCTATTGCTCAGTGTCCGGAGCTCTAGAAATCTCCCTCGGTTCATTTTTCCAGCGCCCCCCAGAGCGATGTGGGCGCCGAGCATGGGCACGGGGTGTGCCATGGGCCTCCCAGCCCGGCTCCTGTCTCTGACACGGCCGTGTTTTATCCTCTCTGCCCCCAGCATTGAGAGCAGATTGAACCTGAGGAGGAGTCTGCGGTGCCAGAGCTTCAAGTGGTACCTGGAGAATGTCTACCCAGAACTCAGGTATCTGCCCTACTGTGTGAGCCTTTGTGGCTGCACGAGAGGCCCTCGCTGGTCTAGATAAGGGACGGCCTGTGGCCAGCGGCGTGTCTATAGAGAAATCCACTTAGCTCCCCTTTGTCCTGAAAAGCAGCAGCGGAGTGATATTAACCTGTAGCAAGAGGGATTGAGGGTAGCGAGGAATAGCGTTTCTCAACGGCTGGGGTCTGAGCCCCGGGTGTGACTTGAGGATGTAGAATTCACAGGCTGGCTCCATTCCAGCTCCATCTGACCTTTGGCTCAAGGGGGTCTTTCCTGGCTGCCTTGTTTTCCGGGGCCTCCTCTTTCCCAGCTGAGTCCAGGGCGAAACGCCCTGCCATTCCCTAAACACTGCCCCCACCTCTTCAGCTGCTAGAGTTCAAGACCCAAGAGCAGCGGATGCTCACCTCCCTCGGCTTCCCTCTAGAGTCCCCAAGGATTCCTCCATCCAGAAGGGCAACATCCGACAGCGGCAGAAGTGCCTGGAGTCTCAAAGGCAGAAAAACCAAGAGATCTCCAACCTCAAGTTGAGGCCCTGTGTCAAGAGCAAAGGCGAGGATGTAAAGTCCCAGGTAGGTAACTGGCCGGGGATTCGAGAACGTGTGCCTCTGTCACCTGCGTTTATGTGACGCCAGGTGCCCAGTTATACCCAGAGGCCAGCAGCGGAGCAGGAGAAGTGGGGCTCCCCCTCACTCGGGGGCGGGGTTCACTCCGCCGGGTCCCATGGAATTTCTATGAGAGAGGCCTTACCAGGCAGCATGGTGCCCGTAGGAAATGGCCATTCAGTGAGCAGCTGAATGAGTATGTCATTGGTGCCCAGCCTGCTGGCAGTAAATGCGGGCCGGGTCAGGCAGGGTGGGTGGGACAGCTACTCTGGAATACAAAATGCCAACAGAAAAGCATGCCGCTGGGTGGCACTGCTCCAGTCTGAAGTGCCTGCTCTGCGAATCGCCGCTCCAGCTCCAGGAGGTGATGTCAGCTTTGCTAAAGCAATTACCATCCTCTGCCTCGCCTGCCTCTGAGCAGGGCCTTGTTCATCCCCATCCTGCCCTCACCAGGCCTGGGGCGCTGCCCGCTGCTTCCCCCAGGTCTGGAGGAACCACATCGCCCCTTATCAGAAAGGTTTCTTGGTGCCTTAGTGATTCATCAGCATAGCACCTGTGGGTCAGCGCACTGCCCCTGATGCTAGAACGGCTCTTTTAAAGGTCACTGACCAATACATGGCCCACTTCAACCTCTGAACCGTTGGCCTGCTGGACGCATTAGAGTCCACCCATCTCGTAAACGTCCCTCCTGGCTCTGGGGGCTCTCACACACTTCCATGCTCCCTGTCTCTGTTTTCTTTGCCCATTCCTCTCTCCAGCTCTCATGCCATTACAGTGAGTATTCGCCACAGATCTCAGGTCACAGTTCCCTTCTATCAGTGGTTTCTTGGAGATTTTCTCCATGCTTCCAGCTTTGGGAACCTCCTCTGTTTCACTGATTTCACAAGTTCTGTACCTTCATCCATCTATGAACCCATTCGCTCATTCAGCAAACATCTGCCTTCTCTGCTGACGGTGACGATGCAGACAGGAAAGGCTAGGTTGCAGGCCTCCGTGGCCCCTCAAGGGATCGAATGCAGAAAGAAGCAAGCCAGCAAGCAGCCATTCTCCTGTGAACTGTGTCCCGGGTAGAGTTTTGTCCACATGGTATTCAACGTACCCATGAGAACCAGGGACATCTCCCCAGAGGACTTGCTCTTGAGCTGCATCCTGAGAGAGGAGGGGCTCTGTCATTCCAGGCCTGCACACGTGCAGCGGCTCCTCTCTCACCCCTGTTTCTGCAGCACTGCTACTTCCTCCCTCGGACGAGTTGTCCTGGGACCCTGCCTTGGCCTCCTCACGCCTGGTCAGCGTTCCTCAGTGTCAGCACTGTGGACTAGACAATTCTTTGCGGTTGGGTTTGTCCTGTGTTCTGTCGGCTGTCTAGCAGCACCCCTGGCCTCTGCCCACAAAACTGCCCCAGTTGGGAACCACTGTGTTCGATGACAGCCATAGTGTCCAGTCCTTGCCCCTGGGCCCCCATCCGGCATGCTATCACCTCATTGTTGCTCCCCCATCTCTATATAGCCTTCAGTGGCTCCCCATTGCCTCCCACAAAAATCCACATTCTCGGCCTGGCATTTGAAGCTTCTCACCACCAGCCTCCACTGGCCGTGACTTTTCTAAGAACTGTCCCTCTGCAACATCAGGACATGGGAGGGGCTGCCTCAATCACCCAGGAAAGGAACAGAGGTGTCGGTTTTGTTCTCAGTGTGGAGGGCTGGGTGGGAATGGCACAATTGTCATTTGTCAAATGTTTTGAGTAGCTGACATACTTCCCTCTCTTCTGAATCGTGTGTGGGCACTGCTCTTGGGGATCCCAACAGCCAGGATGCTGTGTCCCCCTGTCCCTGGGATGGGAGTTTTCCTGTCTGTGTCCAGCTAAGTGGAGGCTTCTCAGTACTTAATGTCTTTGGCCACATGCAGAAGTGGGAGGTGGGGTTCTCTGGGTCTCGGGGAGCGGTCCCTGGTCGCCTGGCCCTGGGAGAGGCTGCCAGGCCTTTAGTGGACCGGAGGGTCAGAGTACCTGTCCCAGCTGACTTTGGGGAAGGGAGGGAAAGCACTCATCTGTGGGAAACTAAGGATTATCATAGTAACAGTCTTCCGAGTGAGCAGCATTCTTTTCTAGACGATAGTGCCAAGCTGTCTCTCCTCGGCTTTGGAGGGAACTGCTGGGCTTGCATAGCAGCAGGGTGAGTTAAGGATAATGCAAGAACACGCTGAGACGGAAGGATGTGCAGTCTGCTCCAACTCACGACACGGGGTGCCCGTGGGGCCCCGGCCACCAGGCTGTGCACTGGGCTGCAAGGTGGGACCGTGCTGGATTAGACACAGCCTCTCCTAGGGGCCCATGAGTGCAAGGCCAAGCATTCTGAAGGTGTTGGACAAGTGTGCTGTCCAGTGTGACCTTAGAGATTCGAGGCTAGCTGGTGGCCCTGGTTACTCAGCTCAGATCCCATCTCACCAAGGAGGTCCCATGTTCACGGTCTACTCCGGGGTCTGCTTCTGGCGTTGCCCAGAGTAACACTGACCTCAGTAATGGACGTTCTTCCTTTAAATTGTACCTGCCTCCCGGAAGTAGGTGCTGATGATTCCATAGACAAGAATGTGAAGCACCTGGGACCCACAAGTCCCCATGAGTGAGCTGTTGTGGCCGTCTCGCCACAGCGTAACTGGTAGTGCTGCCCCTGGCATTCTGTGTTTCTTCTCAGTGGTTTACACTCAGAAGGAGTTTTGAATGGGAAACTTGCCTCCATCAGTACCTGCTATGGGCTTCTGCGTTAATGGAAACACAGCCCCATAACTCTGTTTCTCCATCCAGTGCAAGGGAGCAGGCCCCAGGCTGGGGAGGCTGCATCCAGATACTGGCAGTCCCTTCTCTCTCCCTCCACTGTGGCTGTCTCCAGGGACCCCAGAGAGCCTCAGAGCCATCTGGCCTGGACCTTCCTCTCCCCATCACCAGTTCCCTCTTCCTGGGGATAACTCCCTCCTCCTTAGCCCCTTACTAGCCTGTTCCAAAGGGGACAAGGCCTCCCACACCGCCTCCAGGATGGCGTCTGGGTTTCCTTCCATGGGTGTGACTGTGCCTGTGTGCACTGGAAGTGGGGGCTTCGACTTAGCCCCCAAACAGAGCCATCAGCAGAGGCCCAGCACTTACTGATCGAGGTCAGGCCAGTCTGAGCAGCCGCTGCGGCCTTCCTGAGTTCATATCTGATTCTGAGATTTGTTTAATAAACCCATTCATCACCGGCTATTCTGGGAAGTCTGACAGGCTGCAGGGGGGACTCAGAAACCCCTCCTCACTCCTTGCCCCTGCCCCTGCTCCTGTGTTCTGCCACCCCCCACCCCCCAAAACTTCTCTCCTGCAGATGTGGCCATTGAGCCGTGTTCCTCTGGGAAATTCAGAGGCTGAGTTATTTCAATGCCAGTAAAGCACCAGCTAATGGAAAGTCCACTTAGTGAAAAGGCTTCGATCCCTGTCTGCGCAAGACCCACGGAGGTCTTGAGGTGCTGTCCCCAGGGCCATGCCCTATGCCCGCCTTCCCAAAGGGCGTTTGTGGTTAGGGTGTCTCAGATGTCAAAAGAACCACCCCCCTCCACCGGCCTCCTCGCCATCCCTAGCACTTCCAGTTTTCCAAACCACTAGGATATTAAAAAATAAAAAAATTTCAAAAAAAAAAAAAAAGCCAAAATGAGCTTTCAGAAATTAGGGAGCATTTTTTAAGTTTTTGTTGTTGACCCAGTTAATCCTTTTTGCGTGAAAACTACAAAGCCAGTGTCTGGTGGTGATGACAAGATAATTGCAGGGTTATTGTTAAAAATAGAGGCCCAGTGTATGGATTCATGCACTGGTGGGGTCCCTTGGCCTGGCCAAGGGGATCAGGCTGAAACTGGCCTGGTGCATAGATTCCTCCAGGTTGTGTCTGGCCTGTTTCATCCACTCTTAGCCGGACCCCAGCAGCAAGTTAACCTACTGGTTGGAGTGTCTGTCCCCTGGTGGTCGGTGCACATCATAGTGACTGGTTGAACAGTTGGACACTTAGCATATTAGGCTTTTATTATATAGGATGCTAAGATATAGCTCACTGCAAGCTTTGAGGTGGGATCAAGGGACAGAGGATAGCCCTCATCTTCTTTCCTCTTCGCAGACTGTGTGTTTAGCCTCATTTCTGGACTCTGGCAGAAGTCTGGAGGTGAGCCAGTTGTAGGTGGGCCTGGGTAAATGGCTCCCTGGTGGTCCTGACCTTGAAGCTGGGGCCCCACGTGCTTCTCTCCTTTCCTAGCAGAGCAAGGAATATACTGGGTCATCACCAAGACCTAGCTCCACCTTCTAGATCAACTCTAGATGTGTAGGACCCTTGAATCCCTCACCCACGTGGCCCGAGTCTGATTTCAGGACCTGTGTCGATCTCACCCCTGGGTACGTCCTCCCGAGATGGACTGTGTCCCTCTCACACACCCAGACCCACGGAGAACCATTTAGAAGGCAGGACCTAGCATGGACATGCAGGCTGCGAGTTCACCATGGGGGCGGAGCCAGGGGTGGGAAGGGAAGGGGGCCTGTCCAGGCTGAGAGCCAGCGCTGTGTGTGTCCTCTGGTCTGGTGTGGAGCCCCCGAGTGAGGGCCTCCATGCCTACACTGCCCGGTTCCCAGCAAGGCTGGGGAAGGGCCTGCTCTCCGGCCTGCCCCTCCCAGTCCGGACCTGGGGTGTGAGCGTTGTTCCCCTCCTCGCGGGGGCTGCCATTGGGAACTGGCCCAGAAGAGGAGTTTTGCCAGCTGTCTCCTGTCAGAGTGGAGCTGATTTATAGTTTTAATATTTACAACCTGGAGGAGGATCTTGGGGACTGGCGCCCTCTGTGGTGAGACTTGAATAAAAGGGGGCCAGAGCCAGCCGTGAGGGTGGCAGCAGCAGTGGCAGAGCTGATGGAGAGAGTGTGTGCATGTACCGGTACACGCCTCTGGGTAACCTCTCTGAGCCTTGCTAGTACTTTCACCATCTGTGGAATGGGGGTAACCAGCTATCCAGCAGAATAAGCTCATCTGGGTAAAGCTCCCAGCCAGTCCTGGCACACCATAGTGCTCGGTCGCTGTCAGCCATTAGCAGCAGCATCGGCCTGGTTTGCATCCCCTCTGTGCATCCCCTTTCCGCTCATCCTGGAGGGAGGCAAGGCATGTGTGAGATGGTGACCCACATCGGCCAGAGCAGAACTTCTTGATCTGTCCCAAGGAGTGCATTTCACAACTGGTTATAAAAAATTTCAAGTGTATATAAACATAGAAATAGATGGAAGAATATGAGGAAACCCCATGTGCCCATTCCAGGCTCCAAGACTCTCAAGTCACAGCCAGTCTTTTTCCATCTATGTTTCATTCACTACTTTCTGGTTTAGATCTTCTCCTAACACCAGCATCTGAAAAGGGACAGAAGAATCCACAGGCAGGACCCAATCCTAGGGGACAGAGGCTCCCACCGGGCTGGTGGCCCCATCCAGGTGTGAGGGACAGGACAGGGGACAGTCCCAGGTCAGGAGACACAGCAGTCAGCATGCAGGTGGTCCTGTGGGGACAGCCAAAGGACCCACGCCTGTGGGAAGGGAGGAGGAGCAAGCCAAGTCGCAGAAGGACATCGAAGATGTTAGCAGACAGCGGAGGCGGTAGAGCACCAGCCCCGAGAGGATACTGCCAGGAGCTAGGGAAGGTGCAGAGCAAGGGGCAGGTAAACACTGTATCAGCTTGCGGGACACGGGGTCCTAGTGAGGGCTGGCCAGCTGGAGGGCCTTTTTTTATTCTTCAGCCAAGGAGAAGTAGCGAATGAGTGGCCTGGTCTAGAGGCTGAGGGTCAGCTGGTCGGGGGGTGAAGTGGGGGAGAAAGGGTCCGGCCCCCCTCGGGCAGCCAATTCAGGAATCACCTTCGCCCCGTGATGAAGGCAAAGGGTAGGTCCCCCATCTATCTGCCTGGGCAAAACCTCTTGGCAGTTCACCTTTTGGTATTACCATGCCAGCCCTCTCGCCCCCTGGTGTAGGAACTGGGCAGTGTGTGGGCTCTCGGGGCAGTCAGCTGCTCTCTGATCTCTGGCACTTGGAGGAAATACCTGAGGAGCATTCCTGGGAATGACCCCGTCTCCGTGACCATCTGAGTTCTGCCTGCCCGTCCGCTTCCTCAGCTCCTCTCTCTGCAGCAGCTCAGGCGCCAGGGGGTCTATTCTGCTGGGGTGCCGGCGCACATGCAGCCGCTTGGAACGATTTTATTTCTCGTGACGTTCCTCTTTCCCGCTGCGCTCCTCTTCCACTGCCTCCCTTGGGACACTTTGTTCCCTTCGTCTCTCCATCTGCCTCATGCTCCCAGGACACTGGTTTAGACTCGCTTGCAGAGAAGAAGGGAGGTTCTAAAGACAGCTGGGGGGTGACCGGCCAGGTAGCTGCTAGAACTGTCCAGTGGGGAGCAGACGCCCATCCACACAGAACCTGGAGGCCACACAGCTCCGCTGGGCTCGGGTGTGGTTCACCTCCTCCCAGAGGGCCTGCATGCCCCTGCCGGCCCCCCCATGGGGGGTGGGGATGGAGGCTGCCGTGGGGGTGTGACCCAACAGTCTCTGGCTCTTCTGTAGCACGTTCCAAGGTGACGTTTGATGGATGATGGATTCCTGCCCGGCCCCCGGTACTTTTTACCAAACCATCCTATCTCCTATCGCACGTGAGCACAGTAGTACCCCACCCACCAGGGGTGGTTTCCAAGGATCCTCACGTGATGGCGCTTCGTGGCCTCTTCCCCTCCAGATCTGGGCCTACACGTACACCCAGCAGATCATCCAGGAAGAGCTGTGCCTGTCCGTCATCACCTTCTTCCCCGGTGCCCCGGTGGTTCTCGTCCTTTGCAAGAACGGAGATGACAAACAGGTAAGTGCGCAGTGGGTCCGCCCTGGGGTACCGATGCCTTTGGTAACACGCCTGCCTCGGTGGGCAGGTCTCAGAGGAAGTGTTGGTAAGAAGGAGGTCCTTGTGGCTGGGAGAGGGGGAAAATGCTGCCTCTGATCCACCGCCCCCCCCTCCCGTGGTGCTAGCAGCCGTGGCCAACCTGCCACGTGAAAGTCTGTTGACCTTCTTGGGCTCCAGCATGCATGTGTGTCTTGTTCTATCCTGTCTTGCTCTGATGCCCTCCTGAGGGCCACAAGGAGGAGCAAGGCTCAGACCTTCCAGGCCATTGGGCTCCGTTCATAGCACTGCAAAACCCAGCAGCAAGGTGCCGGCCCCACCCAGTTCCCACGAGGGAAACAGTCCAGTGTCGGTTTTATGTCTCCCTGGCTTTGTGACCCGTGGCAGGTCACTGGGTCTCTCTGAGCTTCGGTTCCTTCCTCTATGAAATGGGGTTGATGATGCCCACACCACCGAGTAGCTGTTTAGAGAACTTAACTGAGATGGTGATTTCCTAGCCCATGTCCATTCCCTCCCGACTTGTCCTGCAAGGTGGGAAGCAGCAGCATGAGACCCCCGCCCACCTGGTTGGCCCCCATATGCTGAAGCAGAGGTTTATAGGCTGCCCTGGAAACACCCCTCCCCCCGCATCACCAACCCCCTCTCTCCCTCCCGTGTCTCCGTGACCATGCAGACACCCATGCGGGTCATTTCTTTGGTCGCTCCTGTGACTAACTTGCTGGCACATTTTCTAGCTTATTGCTTGGAAGGTTATTCCCTTCTAATGAGTTTTCCTAGCAAACATATTGATTTTGATTTTGCTTTATATATATATATATATATATATATATATATATATATATATATATATATATATATCTGATTAAAAAAAACAACAATAATACCTGGCAAGGCAATTAGTTGCAGTTTTATTTCTCCATGAGACCGTGAAGTCGGGTCTCGAGGTGACCCTAGCCTTTTAAACCAGAAATTAAGCATTTCTGATTCCGCTGGAGCTCCTACTATTATCGATAGGACGCGGCCTTCGCCAGGAACCCCTGGCTCATCCTCTCCCCTCTCCGTCTCCTCAGCAATGGACCAAGAGTGGCTCCCGCATCGAGCACGTGGCCTCTCACCTCTGCCTAGACACGGACATGTTTGGGGATGGCACTGAGAGCGACAGGGAAGTCGTGGTCAACCCGTGCGAGTCCTCCCTCATGAGCCAGCACTGGGACATGGAGAGCCATTGAGGACCCATGCCGGAAGCACCGGGGCTTGGCGTGGCACTTCCCCGGTGAGAAGCAGACTGGAGATCAGGCTGCAAGCAACCCGTGATTTTTGCAGACGCCCTGAGCTGGGAGGTGGAGGCAGAGCCCCCCAGGGCAGGAGCGGCTGTCTCAGGGAGGATGGAGGGAAAGCTTGCAAGCCAGGTGGGGCTGCGAGGCAGCCCCCACATGTTCTCAATGCCACGAAGTTCCAGTCCTGGCCCGGTCGGTCTGCCCTGAATGGTGTCTGGCGACAGAGATGTGACGGGAAGTGTTCGTGTTTTTTTTTCTTTCTTATGCAAGAGGCCAGAGAGAAAAGCCTTCTTGTCACGAGGCCAGGGCTAAATTGAAAGATGAGGAGTGGAGGTGGTTTTGAAACAAATAAATGAACCTTAGCAGTTGTCTGTGTATCCCTTGCTTTGTTTCTCCTTACGTTCGCCCAGGGCTAGTCCAAGTCCTCCATCAGGTGGGCGCCAGGGGGCTCTGGGGTCTTGTGGCAGGTGGACCGAGCAGAGAGCCGAGAACAGGGTGGTGGGAGACCTGAGCTGTGACTGCTGTATGACCTTAAAAAGACCTGTCACTTCTCTGGCCCTGTGTTTCCTGTTGTGTCTGGTTTGGTGGTAGGCGCTCATCAGTGGTTCTTACCCAGGGAGACCTTGTTTATCTCGTCCGGGGAAATGGCATCCATTCAGGGCTCTAGGTTCCGCCTGCGGAGATCTCACTGCAGCAGGTCCAGGGTGGGGTCCAGGCTGCTCAGCTGAGTCCCGTGGCCCTCACAGGTTGGAATCACTGCCCTAGATGGCTCTGGGCTCTGATAGTAAAGGATTCTTTCTCTAATCAATTCCGGTGTGCTCTGTATCTGGTGGTTGTCCATTCTTATTAACTGGTGTTTAAGAGACAAACCAATCTGTATTGTTTAAAAGCTCCCAAAACATGCCTGCACATTCTCTGCCAAGGTAAGTTCACATGCTGATTAGCTGCGGTCTTGGTTATCTATTGCTAAGTAGCAAAGTACCCCAAAGCTTAGCAGCATAAATCAACACACATTTACACTCTCCTGGGTGCTAGGGGGCAAGCATCAAGGCACAGCTTTGCAAGGCACATCAAGGCAAGCATCAAGGTCCCCCACATCAGGATGACTTGAAAGGCTACGGTCACAAGGAGATGGTGGGGGCTGCAGTCATTTTGTGGTTCAACGGGAGAGGATCTGTTCTGAACTCACACAGTGCTCGTTGGCAGGATCCAGTTCCTCATGGGCTTTCGGCCAGAAGCTTCCTCGGTTCCTTGTCACGTAGGCCCCTTCAAGGCAACAGCCTGCTGCGCCAAGGCAAGCAAGCCAGGAAGGCCCGAGTGCCAGCAAGGCGGGGGACACAGCCTTTTATAACCTGATCTCTCAAGTTACTTCCCATCACTTTCCCCACATCCTAGTCCACAGATGCAAGTCAGTAGGCCCAGCCCACACCCAAGGGGAGAGGATTGCATAAGAGAGCTGATGCTGGGAAATTGGGGGCCCTTTTAGAGTCCTTCGGCCACCATAACTATTATAATACCCTACACTAGGGGTGTCGAACTCAATCAGAGAAGGGGCCAAAATCTAAAATCCAGCCTAAATCGCGGGCCGAATGGTTTACTGAACAGTCATAAACTGACAATGTCATAAACTGACAGCGGAGTGCAGTGATGACAGCGCGGTGCGGGCCACATTGCAAGGCCTGGCGGGCTGGATTTGGCCCGCGGGCCTTGTGTTTGACACATGTGCCCTACACAGATGTCCATCTCCCCTTCACCCAGCATGCCTTCGGTGATTGGCAGTTGTCCAAGCTCATCATTAGACGTGCATGACTGAAGGCTGCAGGTGTGGGAAGCCGAGGGCTGAGTGCACAGGCCCGTGATCTCCTCTCATGGTTGTATTTATTGATGCAATCCTGCTCGTGCCTTTGTCAGTTATGATTTGGCTCTTTGGTGGGACTGTTTCAGTCCCCATTGTGAAAAGAAAAGGCAACCATGGGACAAGACGTCTGTAGAAGATGACGCTCTGGTGACTCCTCAAGTTGTGTGTCTGCGGAGGTTAAGCCATCCTTGCAGGGAAGAAGAAGGAACGGACCAGTTCATCAGCGCCGTTTCCACGAGTAGAAGCAGCAGTGCTGCCCTGAAATAAGGAAAGGAGCTGGCATTGGCCTCACCGGTCCCCTTGTCTCTCCATGGATGTGCCTGTCCCTGAGTTCTCTCGTGGCAGGAAAACTGGCTCTTGCCTTTATTGCCAGCATGGGGCCGGGCACAGCAAGTGCTCAGTGAATGTTTTCCTAAATGGATGACTAGTACAATGGTTCCTTGCCCAAGAGGAAGCGACTTTAGTTACTTTTTACTTGCCCACAAAAGAGTCACAAAGTGTAGGTGGCTATAGGTCTGTCTCAAACACCCAGGGAAACAGGAGTAGATGTCCTTGCCCCCAGGGGGGGGGTAGCCATTTTTAATCTCTGCCATTAGGAGAACTAACGCTCAGCGATGCCCCCGTTCTCCCTCCTACTAGGGGAGGACCTAGGGTAAAAATAAAGGACGTGGAGGGTCACCTGCTAGTGGGCATATGGACAGATGACGTGAGCTGCTGGGTGTGTGTCATACTTACTGAGGTATAATTGACATATAACATTGTGTTAGTTTCAGGCCCAGGGGCATACATCCTCCTTAGTGGAAAAATGCAGGTTAAAAGCTCTGGTGATGCAAACAGAAGTCGCTACAACTGTGTAGTTATCCACACGCCCTCTGTCCATGACCCTGATGGTGATGAAGCATCTGTGACTTAAAAGCAAGAACAGCAGTACTTCCAAACCTCAACCCGTCCAGGACAAAGCGGATGGCGCCCTATAGGACAGCGACTGCTCAGCGTGGGACACCTGTGACGGGCGCGGGTACAGCGAAGTGAGTGTGACCTGGTGGTCAGTTTTGGTGTGGTGGTGGTTTCGTGGTTTGTTTTTTGGTGGATGCTGAAAGAGAGTCCTCAGTCAACTCTGATCACTGAGTTTGGATGCAGAATTTCCTAGAATAATAATAGCTCAGTGGGCCACCTGTAACTGTGGGTCAAAGTGTTAAGTTTTTCCAATGGCATCAACCTATGGGAACCTATATTCTTTGTAGTGTTAGGGCTCACAAGATTTACACCCCAAGCTGAACTTGAAGCGTCACCACCCTGGAGCAGTCTTACCACACCGCCAGGTGAGGAGGTGTCCAGGTGTGGCAGAAACCCCCTCACTGGGAGCACGTCTGGCTGGTGGGAACAGATGTGAACAATATGGGCTCCTATGTAACTTAATGGTGTGGTGTGCAATTTAAATGAAAGGGATACGTGTGTGTGTGTGTGTGTGTGTGTGTGTGTGTGTGTGTTGTATTGGAAAGAAGAGAGGTGGGGCTTCAGGCACCCTCTATGCCTTGGTTAGAGTTGGAGTGATGAAGATGTGGAATGGATGGGCAGAATGGGAGTATTTAGGTAATTCTGAGACCAGCACAGATGGCCGAGCCAGGTGCCATATTGAATCGGAGACTCCCGCCCTTACTTTGTTTTCTTACGTGCCATGTGATTTCTCTGTGTGAGCTCATCTTCGGTAGTTATTTCCTCTGGGTCCCCTGGTTAAGGAGATATGCCTCAGGGAAGGTTCAAGTTTGTCTGTGTTGGGTTCCATTGATGTCAAAGCAGTTTATCCATCAGTTTCTCCATTTGTGGTTTCCACACTGTGGGAACATGATGCGAATTTAGACCCCACATCTATGCGTGGCACAAGTTTGGATTTTGATCTTTTGCAGATGATCTTTCCTCGACCCAAATTGTCTTCTTGCTTTCATGTCATCACCACTCACTGGGCAGGGTGGGGATAGCCAGGCACCCAGCTCTGTCCGGTCTCACTTCCGGCCCCCGCCACAGTGGGGCTGCGGTGTCTGCCTCTTCTTAGAGTTAAAAGCCCAGCCCTGACTATGCACATCTGGCTGCAATCCCCCTTCAGCTCCCTCTCCACTCTGGCTTTGAATTCCCACTTGTATTTTTGGAATCTGGAACTTTTCCTCCCATCCTGCCGAATGCGGCTGCGGTTTCAAGTTGTTTTATTGTGCTTTATCCAATATTTATATGTGTGGGGGGAGGGAGCCTCCATGTCAGCTCGGACCAGAATTCCTCAGTGCAGTAATTGGCTGTCAGCACTGTCTTTCCCACTGGCTGTGGGACCACATCTTCGTATAGACACTTGGTACATTTCCATGAATAAGTAAGAGAATAAGCCTGTGATTCTTAGTCTCTCTCCCTAATTACCCCCTGGCTGCAGCTATCAGACATGAGAGTTTTAAACAGACAGCAAAGGCAGGAATGGAGGGCCGAGAAGACAAATGTGTAACAATGAACCCTCGTTATAATACACATAGATTTAGAGATCATGCATATTTTACTTCATAATGACAGGGTTTAATACCGAACGTGCTAACTGGCAAGAACTATCAGTAATGGAAATCTTTAATACTGCAGTTGAGCCCAGCAAGAGAAATCTGTTCTCATAAACTCTGAGGGATGGTGACGAGAAGGTAGACAGGGAGCGCTCTGCGACTCATCTGCCAGCATCGCGGGCATGTGCACCTGCATCGGCAACCTGAGTCCTGCACCCTCTCCAGCAGTAGTGAAGCCCTCTCCACACACTGAGCCGCTGTCCACTGTGACCCTGGAGAGACCTTTGTTCCTTGGGCCCCTGACAGCGCCTAGGGCAGCCTCTGGCTTGCAGAGGAGCGCCGTGAAGGCTGGAGGGCTGCAGGAGAGGCTGAGCAGCTGTGCACGCGTGGTGGTGGCCTCTGAGGCGTTGCAGAGGGCGGGTGAGAACCCGCACACAGAGCCAACCTCCCGAGCTCCCTGGTGGTCTGAGATCTCAGGCAGCCCGACCCAGATTAACAGAATCCGAAGCTCCGAGCGCTTTTCCATTTGCCACGGAGCCGACTAATTTAATGAAGCCGTCACAGTGCAAACCTCGGGGCTTATTGGAAAAGGACTCGAGCACGACATTATTTCACAGCAGTAGATTGCATCATTTTCATTTCACAGCTTTCCAATGGGAAATAATAAAACAAAATTACAAACATAATGAAGAAAGAAAAGGGGAGGGGGAGGGGAACCAACCCCAGGGTGAGAGGCGCGTCCTCTGTGCTGACAGGGCTGGTTACCTTATTCATCTGAGCCAGTGCACATTACCTGGCTTCGCTCAGCAGGCAGGAGCCTGGGCCGCCTCCACCTGCTGCTGGAGATAACAGGCTGCAATAACTCACTGTCCAGCGCAGCCGGGAGCGGTGAGCGCCCTGCAGAAGGCTGGCGAGATGGCCCTCTGAGCAAGTCTGGCCTCCGGGTGCTCAGCCCCCACCCCAGGCGCTGGGGCGAAAGGGCGTTGATGGACTGCCAGTGTGTGTTGTGCACCCCCTCCCTTGGGGAGACAAAGTGACTTCCCAGGGGAGCATCACCCATCCCCAGGGTGGAAGAAAGAAGGGGTTCCTGTCCCAGGTGCTTCTGCAGGGTGCTTCAGGGTGACAAGGTGAGCTGACAGCCAGAGGCTAAATCAGTCACAGACAGACAGACAGAGCTCTCTTCCAGGGCTGTTCCCGTTCACAGCGCTGGGGTGCAAGCTCCTGGGGCAGCCAGCTCAGTGGGGCCTTTTGTTTATTCTGCAGGCCTGTCTGTCAGGTCAGCTTGAGGATACCCGGGCCTGTCCCTGCAGTGAGGGGACTGGCCGCCTGCATCCCCCGAGGCTCGGATTCCTCCCTGCCTTGTACTGGAAGTAAATTTCTCCCAGGTCAGGGCAGAGTCAGAGGCCATCTGGAATGGGCTCTCTTTCCCCCAGTAGCCTCCTCCAAGGCCAACCCCTCCGCATGAAGGGAGTAGTGTCCCAGTTTCTCCTATCCTGGAGGACAGAAGAAAGCCTTCCCTTGAGCCTGGCCCCCTCTTTTTCTTTGACCAGCATGCTCCTCTAACAGTAGTCTGTCTCACGGACTTAGGTCCAGGTCCTGGCTCCTACAGTTCCTCTCAGTTTCCTCCTCTCTAAATGAGGCGAACAGTCACAACCTATCTCATTATTTCAGTTTGAGACGAAAAGAAATGAATCCTGTGATTTTCAACACAGAGCCAGGCACATGCTACGTCTAAAAATGTTTGTCATCACTGTAGTCTTTTAGTGAGGTTCCAAGATCAGATTCCAGAGGAAAGGGCAGGGCCTGGCAATGTGGAAGGCTGACCCTCCGTCCTCTGAGGTCACTTAGAGGTCAGGTGGGTAGCAAGGAGTGGGGGAGTAAGATGGTTTTGAGGCGAGATTCTGGGAAGAGGGGCCTGTTAGACACTCCAGAAATTGTCCAGGAAAGATTATGAGGCCTGGACTATGTCACGGTGAGTCAGAGGGGACAATGGTTATGGGGGTTGTGGCGGTGGGTGTGGGAGGAGAGGGGACAGAGCAAGGTGGGAGGATGGCCTTCATGCCAGATGCAGCCTGCTCTGCTTACCTCGCCAGAGTCTTCATGGCCCCACGTTTAATTGTTCTGTTTCAGCATCTGATACCTAAGCTCAATTATTTAATTTTAAAACATTCCAGACATGCAAAAGAAGAATAGTAGCTTAGCAACCACCCGCACAGTGCTTTTCTGTGCTCTATTGTTCTAAGAGCTTTAAAGAATTTAACGTAGTCAATCCTCATGAAAATAGTAGCTGTAGAATACTAACTACTGCTATCTCCAATGTACACGTGAGTCGCTTGAGGGCCGAGAAGGTAGTATAACTTGCCCAAAGTCACACAACTGGAGGTCGACGTGAGATTCGGGTCCAAGAAGTTTATCCCAGAGTTCCGGGTTCTTAGCCGCTGTTTCTCACATGGAGGATGGAATGATGAATGTGTGTTCTTGCCAGGAAGGAAAATGCTATAAATACAGGGAAGGCCCTGGTACAAAACTCCCGACGATGGCTGGCTGTTCAAATCAAGTAGTTCTCTGTCTTTAACCACGGGTCCGCCACACTGATGCGCAGACTTGTTCAGTCATTGGCCATTTGTTAGGTAAGGAAGAGAGGCGGCAGCTAGCATTTGGTGAACTATTGTGTGCCCTGGACACGTGACTGCACTGCTCTGAAAGTCACCGTCCTGCTCTGCAGGGGCAGCTATTGCCACCTCCTCCCGGGGCAGCTACAGGCAGGGCCTGCCTGAGCATTTTATTGACTGCAGCCTCAGCAGACATTTTATGTACTGGCTACTGTCAGGGAACACGCATCCCTGCTTAGCCGCCAGCACCTTGTGACCTGCACTTCCTCTGCAGATGTGGTTGGAAAGAGGTTCGGCCACCGAAAGGCTCGGCAAGCTTTCTTTGTCATTTCTAAAAACTCACATTTAAATCTGGTGATTATTTCTGCCAAAGTGATTCCCATTTGAAGGGATGCTTGCATATAGAAATCCCTGATTGCACATGCAGTTTCTCTCCTCAGACTTAACATCCTTCACACTCCTGGGGCTTTCCCCAGCATTTACCTCCATTACTGAAAATTAAGCTACTGTTCCTTGAAATATCAGTTTTAGACGTCTTCTAGTCACTTCGTGCTGTGGTAAATAGGGACTTGGCCTTTCCATACCACTGCCCACACTTCCCTCCTTTAATCTCTGTAACATATTTATAAAATAATTTTTGGCAAAATCAACTATCAGCCCTTACACAATGAGCCGATGGTGAATTACAACCCATCGTCCTTTACTCGTACAATCTTTTGTTTTTCCCAGAATTATTAACTGCTTCATTTTTTTTTTTTTTCATTACCCTGGTTTTCTGTGGGTTTTTTACGCTATTCTCCAAATTTCCCTGCATGTTGTTATAATGCATGCTGCAGAGCAGACATCCTGGGAATTTTCTTCTCCAACTCTAATTTTGCTGCTGCTGCTGCTGCTTCTTTTTTTCTTTTCTTTTCTTTTCTTTTTCTTTTTTTTTTTTTAATCACACACCTTCTTATTTATTTACTTAATTTTTTTAAGATAACATCCTAGAATCCATTCCTAAGAATGAGTGCATTCATTTCAGGTAAATTTTTTTGAATTTAAATTTGTCAAGGGAAAAAGTTTGAATTGTAAAACTGTCTCTCTTCTATTTCACACTTGTTTTCTGCTTCGGTTCTGTATGAAATTCTGAGGTGAGAATCATTTTTCCTCTGAAGTCTGATGGCCTGTCTGTCAAGAACTCTGAAGAGGGAGGCCTTGCCCTCCTTGTGAGTTCGAAGCTGGCCTGGCCCAGTGCCATGGAGGCTGGTGGGAGAGACAGGGCTCCTGGGTCAGACACAGACAGTTTATTACTCACAGCGATGGGAGAAGCCCAGATGTCAGCATCTTCTGCACCTGTTTCTCTAACCCCAGTTCTCACAGGGGACATAAAGAGGGCCACGTGACACCTGCACACCCATGGTGGGTTGTGTTACAAGAGAGGAACCCTGAGCTTAGGGAACCCAAGTGTTTTATAATGGGCACACCTGCCTTTGGCTGTGGAGGGAAATACTGTCTCTGTCTTCCAAAGCTGGTCACTAAACAAACACACCTGAAAAGGGAGTCCAGAGCAAAGGGCAGTCAGTGTTTCTCTCATTAGATATTCAGAAATGCAAGAGATGTGTGATAAATTGCCCCGAATTGTTGCTTTGCCTCATAGCCGCAGGCATTGCTCCTGAGCTTCCCCTGGTGTCAGTGCGTAATCTGCACTGTCAGTTTCTTTAGTCAGTTTATTAAACTTGCCTTTTTATTTCCTCTCCGGAAGCCTCTCTCTGTATACCTGATCTTTTGATATTTCCAAATATCATTTTGGAGACTCTTCTATCCTGCATTTCTGGCGATTTTTCTTACACTGTTTCTTTGGTTATTAGATGGTTTCCTAGCTTCCTTTGGATGTGTTTGTTTTGTTCTGTCATTCATTTGGAAGATTTTCCTCAAATTTCCAATTTCCTATGGATGTGAGAGTGCATTTAAGAATGAGAGACTAAGACAGCTGGAAATTCTGTGTGTACGGGAAGGGCATGCCACTTGGTGAGCTGAGCCACAGGGTGACGATGAGGCCTTTTCATGGGGGCCTTTCTTTCAATCGTCAGTATCAGGAGGTGTTTGCTCTCAGTTCCTCTAGTTTCTCTAGAAAACAGTCTGTCGGTTTCCTACCTGTGAGATTTATGCCAGGCATGGCTTTCTGGACATAAGGCAGGGGAAGAGAGCTAAGGCCACCACATTTCAGCAAGCATGTTTTCATGAAAGAGAAGAAATTAATACATTTGCTAGACCGATGCCTGTTGATCCTGTTTCTTGTGGTGGCCATACTCTCATTCCCAGCCTCTGAGAGGGTGGGCCTCAGCATAGATCCTGAGTCCCCTTTTATGATGTTGAGGAAGTTACCCACAAGCCTATTAAAGTCACAGGGTGTGAGACTTGAATACGTATTGTGCTCTCCTCGGCAGTGCAGTTCTTAGGGGATGTCTGAGGAGAAATCTGAGCAGGACATTCTGGAGAGAGAACCTGGGGTCCTGGTAGATGACATTGAACTTTCTAAAGAAAATAACTGCTTTTCTCTTTCTTTTTATTAATTTGACCTTGGTTTCTTGATCTTCAAGATGGTGTTTGCCCTTCTTTTTAAAAACGTTGTCTTCATAAGGTGTTTGTAAGCTCACCACACGTTCTGAGCATCTGGTTCACACGCCTTAAAGATCTCCAGAACCTTCAAGTCTTTAATTAAGTTCCAAGGCCACTGCTATTAGGAGGCCTTTTTAATTCATCACCTGGTAAGCACAAGCCCTAGAAGGAAAGCTCACAGTCTCTTCTGACAGTGCCTGCGACTTTATCAGAATCTCCGTGGCTAGCGCACAAGAATCTCCTAAGTCAGTGGTCGGCAAACTGCGGCTCGTGAGCCATATGCAGCTCTTTGCCCCTTGAGTGTGGCTCTTCCACAAAATACCACGTGTGGGCGTGCATGTGCAGAATGATTGAAACTTTGTGGCCCATCCACTGAAGTCAGTTTTCGGCTCTCAAAAGAAATTTCAACTATTGTACTCTTGATATTTGGCTCAGTTGACTAATGAGTTTGCCGATCACTATCCTAAGTGAATCTAATGACTTGCTAGTTGACAGTACACTCTTGCCTCTTGTGCCTGCTGCCTGTGTTTGGAGCTCTGATGTCCTAGGCCACTTGCCCCTGGTGCAAACAGCATGCCAACCCACTGCCTGGTTACCCACTGCCTGGCTAGGTAAGACCTAAACCTCAGACCTTCATTTTGCATCACCATTCAGCTATGGTCCTGCCACCTGGCTCTTCTCTGTCCTCACACTGACTGCCTGGTCTCAGGCTGGCTTGCTGGCCTCACTTGCCCTGCCAAGACTCAAATCCAACCCCCTCACCCACTACCCACCACCCAAGCCCTGAGGTCTTGCTCCGTTCTGCCTGGACCAGTCGGATCTGTCGTGCCCCAGGTCCCATGGATAGAAAGAAAGGATGCTGTTGGGTGTTGGAATGTTTGGCATAATGAGAATTCAGACAAAGAGCACGGAGGAGGAAGGGATGGCCTCAGACTGTGTCGCAGGGAGGTGTCGCACTGAAATGAGTGTCGGCAGGACTTTCAGGGGAAGAGTGTTTTTGTGTATCTGTAGAGGAGGGCCAAGTCAAACCTAGGAAACCTAGGAAATACTTAGCCGAATGCCTCCCGTTAATACAATACAGGCTCTACTGTTCTGACTAGTCCTGCTAATAACCAGATATGTTATCATTGAATCCCTATTTCAGGACCAGCACTACATTTTTATGTATGTAGATGCATATCATTTACATGTAGTTTTGGAGACTTTTCCACAACCCTGCAAGAGAGGCACGATTATCCCCATTTTAGAGATGTGGCAAATGAGGCCAAGAGAACTGTCCTCTAAAGACTGCGGAGTGTCGGCAGGAAGACTGGCAGCCCAGGCTCCCGATGGTAGGCTCCCGCTATGTCCCGGCGATTGAAGGACACAGCTCTCTCCTCTGGGAGGGGCAGCCTCTTCTCTGTCTTCCCAGGGAGACACGTGCAAATAGAACTCAGATCCCATCACCCAGTGTCTCCCCCTCAGCAGGCTCCTCCCTTGTGGGTGTTCAATATCCTGGGGGTGAGGTGAGGCTAATTGTGACACTGATAATGCGTTGCCACGGGATTTGTCTGAAAGGCGGGGTGGCATTGCCAGGCTGCAAACCCTTTTCTTTACACCCCTTTTCGTTCCCCGTGGCCTCCTGAGACACGAACCCCGAGGCTGAAAACGTGTTCAGTGCAGCTGCAGATCTGAATTATTTTGTCAGACTTAGAGTGGGGCAACCAAGTAAACATTCCACTTTTGTTCCGATGAGAGCTTCCTTTCACAGTTCAGATACAGAGAACAGCCATACTTTTGCCCTTTGGGGTCCAGTATCCGCCAGCAAGCTGCAGTAGGCAGCCCGTTACGCACACCATCCATGAAAATCTCTGTTTACAGAAAAAAACGCAACCAGAGGAGATTGTTTACAAGGACACATTTGTACAGGAATCCCAGTGACTCGGAAACTTGAATTCGGGGTCGTACCCTCCCCTACCTCTCCCTGGCATAGCCTTCCTGCACCTCGGGATTCATCTGTGCGGATGGGGAGACATGGCCCTGAGCAGTTTCACTCTCCCACGAGGCTGCCATGAGAATCCAATGAGATCCAGAGGGTAAGCTGAGAGGTGCTCAGGAAGGGAAGGCGCCTTCGATGAGAGAAGTAGAGGGTTGGGGTGAGGGGAGAAGGAAGTCCCTGCCCAGACCCGGTCCCCAGGTTGTTGGGGACCCACCGAGGTAAGCCTGTGGCCTGGCTGCCGTGGTCGCCACCCCAGAATCTGAGCACTTGCGGTTCAGTCTCCCACACAGTGTCACCCACAGCCCTGCTCGTCAGTTAAACACTTCAGCTCCTGAGCACATTTTAATTTCTGATCATTAGTTACAACATTTTCTTGTTAATTCTGATTCAGCAGATTCTGCTGAGACAGCTCTATTTTTTCCATTTTATTTTGGAAGCGCTGCACAGAGCCTATTCGGGCAGACAATAAATTCCAGCGGCTCACCTCCCTCCGGGGATGAAGCATCTGAAACTCTGAAAAGGACATGGCCATGGGGGAGGGGAGGAGAGGCAAGGATGTGGGGAGGGCGGTAGAGATAGGGAGGGCTCCTCTTCCCAAGCTTCTTTACAGGGGACTTGGGGTGCCATTGGAGGGGGGGAGGGGGGACCTCGAGATTCTGGCCCCAGGACACAAACCTGCCAGTGGTGAGTACATCAAGGATAACAAGGTTCCCCCAGAGCTCAATGACAGGCAAACCAGGGGAAAAAATAGAACAGCCCAGGACAACTCAGCAAAATCAGTTCCTGCCTCCTGCTGCTTTTATTAGATCACAGGTATCATGCCTTTGCTGTAGATTTATCTAACCTGGAGGCACCAATACAATTTTGCAACCAGCAAGATTGGATTTGAGCCCTCTGTCCCCCTCCTCTCCTTCCTTCTTGTGTCCACTTGCTTGTCATGACCATTGGCATGAGTAGGTATATTCTTCCCCTTGGTCTGGTATGTAACCCCCTCCCAACCTTGGACCTAGGAAAGCAATGAGATAGATCACCATGCTAGAATGCTGTTCTGGTTGGTTACACCAGGGACCAGTGGTGTTTTTAGACATTCTGAAGAAGAGTTAACCCTCACAGAGGGTTTATCATGTGCTGGACACTCTTCTTAACCCTTTTTATATGTTAATTCACTTTTCTGCACCTCAACCCTGTGAGGTGGGTGTAATGATTCCTTCCATCTTATAGATGAGAAAACAGAGGCACAAAAAGGCTAAGCAACTCTCTATTGTCACACATGTATGTGTGGCAGAGCTGGGATTTGGTCCCCAGTTCCAGACCCCATGACCTTCACAACTGCACTCCTTTGATGAAACTTGATTTTGTCACAAGATACAGCTGGAGTGGCCTGATGCTAAAGCAGGACAGCTCAGTCTCAGGGGAGGGACTTTATCTACAGCAGAGAGGAATAGGCCTAGCTGTTTGGCTGAAAGGAATTCCTGTCTCATGGAGTTCACACCAGGGCAAGAAGCAGCAGTCTAGACAAGGAACCCACATTGTGAAGGCTGGCAAAGGATCCAGGGGTGTCCCAGGCTAACAGTTGATCCAGGGCAAGGTACACTTGGCAGTGTAGGCATCGGGGACAACTGCCAGCAGGCTAAGGGACCCGGGCCACACCCCAAGCTGATGTGGGTTCAGGAGCCGGAGTGAAGAGTAAATAAGAAATCTCTACCTCACACCGTATACAAAGGTTAACTCAAAATGAGTCAATAACCTCAATATAAGAGCTAAAACCATAAATCTCCTAGAAGGAAATGGGTAAACCTTCATGACCTCCCATTTGGCAATGATTTCTTGGATATGACACCAAGAGCACAAGCAACACAAGAAAAAAAAAATAGATAAATCAGACTTCCTCACAATTAAAAACTGTGCTTCAAAGGATATTATTGAGAACATGAAAAAAAAAACAAAAAACGTATCAAATGGGAGAAAATATTTGCAAGTCATTTGTCTAATAAAAGCGGTATCCAAAATATATGAAGCACTCCTATGGCTCAACAATAAAAGGACAAGCACCCAATTTTAAAAACAAAAACAAAAACGAATGAGGCATTAAATAGACATTTCCCCAAAGAAGCCAACAAGCACATGAAAAAATGTCCAACATCAGTCATTACAAAAGTGCTGATCAAAACCACAATCAGTGCCCCTTACGACCCAGTAGGATGGCTATACTAAAACCAGAAAACCAGTGTGGACAAGGTTTGGGAGGAACTGAAACCCTCACCCTTTGGTGATGGGAATGTAAATGGCTCAGCCACTCCGGTGGAAAACAATTTGGTGGTTTCTCAAAAAGTTACACATAGAGTTTATCTGCCTGTCATGCTACACCTCCACTGCTCAAGTAAATATGTGCACATGCATATTCATAGCAGCACCATTCACAATAGCCAGAATTGGAAACAATACAAATGTGCACCAGTGGGAGAATGAGTAAACAAACTGTGGTATACACATAATATGTGATAATATTATCCCAGCACAAAAAAGGAGTGAAGTACGGACACATGCTATCATGTGGATGGACCTGGAAAACATGGTGCCAAGTAAGAGAAGCCGGACACAAAAGGTCTCGTGTTGTAGGATTCCAATTATGTGAAATATGCAGAATAGGTAAATCCATAGAGACAGCAGACTGCTGGTTGCCAGGGGCTGCGGGGAGAAGAAAATGAAAAATGATTGCTTGATGGGTATGGGGTTTCCTTTTGGAGTGGTGAAGATGTTTTGGAATGAGAAGTAGTGGTTGTACCACAATATGGATGTACTGAATGCTACTGAGTTGCTCACTTCAAAACGGTGAATTTTAAGTTATGTTTTTTCATTGCACCTCAATTAAAAAAAGAAGAAGAGAAGAAGTAAGGACCTTAGAACAACCATGGCACCAGGCAGGGACCAAGACAGATTCTCCGGAGCTGGAATAGAGGTATAAATGATGTGGGGACCAAACCCAGGACAAGGCAGTCACCTGATATTAGCCAGAGGCCTGGTACTGAGCCTCAGCTTCCGGGGCCAGGGTTCCCGGGGCAGGTGCAGCCCTGGCAGAGGGTCCGGTCAGAGCCAGCAGCAGAGACAGACTGTGTCCAGCTGGGCACTGAGGGGCCTGGGATCCCCTTTCTCGGTGGGAAGTTCTCAGCAGCAAGGAGAGGCAAAAGTGAGTGGCCATGGGACATGGGGCAGTGTCCTGTGATTTGGGTATTTCTGGCCTCCCTCCCTCAAGTTGTATGAGCCTGGAGGTTCAAACAAGTGCATTTCACTGAAAATAGATCTCAAACCCAACGGAACACATGGGAAGGGCAGGGAAGGAGGGTGTGTTCTGTTGCTGTTTAGAAAACGAGCCGAACTAGTAAAGCCTTCTTACAGGCCGTAGTCTCTGGCTACTGCATTCACTATCCTGACTGCGGTCTGAGAGATCAGGAGGAGGGATTCTTACCTCTCCGCGTTGCACGCACCAGCGTAGAGTCTACTGGAAGTGGTTAGCGTGTACCTTCATCTGTGTCTCAGAGATGAGCAGGCAGGGAGCATGCTCCTCATTCTGCAGAGCAGGCCACTGCCCGAATGGAGAGCCACGCTCCTCCTTGGATGCTCAAGGCCCAACTGAGGAACCCCGGGGCTCCCAGGGGAACCCCAGCTGCTAACATGAAACATGCATGGAGGCCTCAGCCCAGACTGAGCAGAGCGAAGCTTATGGCAGTGAGTTGAGGTCCTCCAACCTCCCTCTTCACCCTCAGCTGGGAGAAGCAGGAAAGAGGAGTTTGTGAAAAGGAACAAGGGGCCTTTGACACCTCTTTCCCCTGCTCCTGCCCTCCCTCTCTTCCTTTCCCGTTCCTGCCCTCCCTCACTCCCTTTCCCCTGTTCCTGCCCTCCCTCACTTCCTTTCCCCTGTTCCTGCCCTCCCTCACTTCCTTTCTAGCTGCTCGTCCTCCTCACTCCCCCTTAGGCTGCCTTTGCCCACAGCTCTCCAGACTTGCCTACTCCTTCCCCACCCAAACACTAGGCCAAGCTCAGCTCCTTCCTTCTGGGGGTGAGGCTCCTGCCACGTCTTCCTGTGACTGCTCTGGTCCCTCCATGTTGGGCCCTACCTCCACCCCTGCCTGCTGCCCTCTTACCTTGCCTGGAGAGCCAGAGACTTGTTTGCTTGCCCACAGGATACGCTGTCTGTACTTCTAAGCATACTTCTAGGACCTGTCAGTGCCTCTCTCGAAGGCTTATTCTATCCGTTATGGCTATTTCTGACTTCGTCTTAACTCCCCTTATCAGACTGTAAGGGTTTAGCCAGCACAGGGCCTAGCACATTGGAAATGATATGTGTTTGTCTAAGGAAGGAAGATAGAAAGGAAGTGGGGGGGGGGGGAAGGAGGGAGGGAGGGAGGGAGGGAGGGAGGGAGGGAAGGAGGGAGGAAGGAAGGAAGGAAGGAAGGAAGGAAGGAAGGAAGGAAGGAAGGAAGGAAGGAAGGAAGGAAGGAAGATCTTCAGGGCACAGCTAAGCCATCCAGGGATCCCTGTGCCACCAACTGTGACTCTGGGGAATAACTTGTCTTCTGCTATCTCAAGGGGCCAGGCCTGGAAAGCAACAGCAAAGGAAATGTGTGAATCCCTTTTTATCAGAACTGAGATAGACTCAGACCTGGGCACGCTGAGACTTCAGGGACATAAGCCAGGGACACAGGAGAGAGCCAGGACCAGGTGGGGGAGGTGCAGGCAGCGGGAGTGTCGGTCACTGTCACAGTTCCTGTCACCTGCCCTGCTGGCATGAGAATGCCAGGAAGGATTGGTCGCCCAGTGGGAAAGGCAAGTATTTGTAGGATGTGGGGCCCCAGCCCGCTGAGCTGGGCCTCTTGACAGGACACAAAGCAGTAGCTCATCCTTCTCATGACCTGAGCAACCCCAGCAGGCCAGAGAGGGACCGGAAACAGACAGATGGGCCCAGACAGGAGTTCACTCCTGACCCTGGGGAGCTGGAGGCTGCCAGTGTGTGCCGGGCTGGGTGTCTGGAACCCCCAAGTTATCTCCTTCCTGGAGCCTTATCTCGCACCCTGAATTCCAAGAAATAAAGCAGGAAAAGGGAGAAGTGAGCCAGCAAGGGAAGGGGGCGCAGAGGACAGGAGAGTAGCAGGGGCAGGTGTCGGCTCTTAGGAACCTGAAACTTACACAATCTGGAGGACTCTCTTCACAAACTACAAATGCAACATTGGGCATTGGAAGTGATCATGGGAGAGTGGCCCCAAGCCTAAGCTTGATCTTCCAGGAAGTCAGCCTCTGCCCAGCCTGGAGCAGTTGTTTAGACAGGGGAGGGGCAGGCAGGAGGGCTAAAGTCCCCTGGACATCCAGGCACACCCCCCTCTCTTTCTCTCCCTCACTCCTCTCTGGAAAGCCTGGCTGGGCTGCCGAGCTGCCTGCCTTCCTCCCATCCTCCCACCAATCCCAATTAAAAATTCCATTCCCTCTTTCCTGCGTGCAGCACCCTTCATATTAGGCCTGAAAACCCGTTTGCAATCAGTTGCACTAATTAATCTAATTGAATTTAATTTCCCTTTCTTGGTGTTAGGGGTGAGTGAACTCCATATGCTGACTTATGTAAAGCAATATGCAAATTTGTATCTTGAGCCCAGAGCCCTGCAAATGTCTTTGATGACAAAAAAGGCTCTGCTGAGGCCCGGGGAGGCACTAACCACTGCAACTCCTGGCCTGACGCCCCTGCCTTCCAGCTACCTGGACTCTGTATTCCCTTCCTGAGCCACCTGGGACTTGGTCACCCTTGCTCCTGCCCTAAACGACTCTGTTGGGTCCTTCTGGGTCCCTAGGAACCCAGATGCCATATTTCCCACTTCGACTCTTCAGAATCTGGGCTCCTTCCCTTTGTTTGACTGCTGTTCCTTCTCCCTCAATCTCCCATTAAGCTCAGGAATGGGTCTTAACATTTTTTAAAACCGCACCATTGCCTGTGTCCATCGGTTGTGAATATAAGTCCTTTGGTCAATCTGTTCCCTGGAAAGAAAACGGATCCTTCCTGGCATTCTCATGCCTGCAGGGCAGGTGACAGGAACTGTGACAGTGACCGACACTCCTGCTGCCTGCACCTCCCCCACCTGGTCCCGGCTCTCTCTGTGTCCCTGGCTTATGTCCCTGAAGTCTCAGTGTGCCCAGGTCTGAGTCTATCTCAGTTCTGATAAAAAGGGATTCACACATTTCCTTTGCTGTTGCTTTCCAGGCCTGGACCCTTGAGATAGCAGAAGGCAGGCACTCCGCAGAGTCACAGTTGGTGGCACAGGGATCCCTGGATGGCTTAGCAGTGCCCTGAAGATCTTCCTTCCTTCCTTCCTTCCTTCCTTCCTTCCTTCCTTCCTTCCTTCCTCCCTCCCTTCCTCTCCCTCCCTCCCTCTCTCCCTCTCTTCCTCCTCTATACATACACCCCTTTCCTGCTTCCCTCTGAGATTCTGGAAATCTGATGAGCCCCTGTAGGTGAGAAGTTCCAGCTTAGGGAGTGGTGGGCAGTGCTTCGCTGGCTGTCCGATCCCTCAGCAGAGGGCTTGGGGGCAGGGAGACCAGCCACGTGGCCCCAACTACTCCACTCCCTGCAGACGGGTGGTGTCACCATGGCTGACAATGGAGCAGAGGGCCATGCACCGTGATCAGCCACGCTGAGCCCCAGGGTCCCTGGCAGATCCCTGCCCTGAGAGCTGCCATGCGGGGAGGTGCTGAGAAGAGCTGAGCGTGGGCAGAGGCTGGTGCGCCCCTGCTGCTCCAGCCCTGTTAGAGCCCAACGCTGTAGTTTGGGGGTTGCTTCAGAACAACCCGGGACGGGGAGAGGAGTGTTGCAGGTAGAGAAGATACACGATGAGCCATGAGTTAAAAAAAACATTTTGGTTGAAGCTAGGTGGGGGCTCGTTGGGGTTTATTATACTTTTCTCTCTATTTCCATATGTCTGAAATTCTCCTTCACAAAAAGGGGTTTTTTAAGTCCTAGTTCTGAAGCTGGATCTAAGAGCAGGCTTTTTGCTTCCAGTGGAGAGGGAGCTTAGAGAGGGAAGGAGGAAAAGCACTGAGGCTTTACTGTCAGCTCGAAGGCGGCACCCTCCCGCCACCCCCCAGGCAGGGGGAGGCAGGGCAGTCTGGGCCACAGGAGCCCGATCCCAGCCACCTGCCTGTCCGGTGGCTCCCAGAGTCCACTCACTGGGCAGGGAAGACAGCAACGGAGCAGATTCCCAACAGCAAGACCACAAGGACATGGGCCAGGGCGTGGAGGGCAGATCAGAGCAAAAGGAGGATAAGGGGCACAAACCCACTCGAGAGCTTTGGAATATTTTTTTGCAAAATTAAAAAAAAAGTAAGGGTTTGAATTCAATCAGGGCCGATGGCTACATGAGGAAGGTGCCAGTGAGACCGATTCCCACAGCGTTTACAGTCATCAGTAGGTGAGAGAGGAGCAGCAGGGAGCGCCAGAGCTTGCCCCAGCATGCGGAAATCCGTTCCGAAGTCGTTCATTAAGACGAGGAGTCCAGGATGGGAGAAGTGAGCCAATGTGTTTTTCCCAGACAAATTTAATTTCAGGTGCAATAAGAATCTAAGTGCAGTTCCCCAAGGAGGCTGAGGATTGAAACTGGAGTCGCAGGATGAGGCGAGAGCTGGGGAGAAAAATGTGAAGCCATAGGCATTGAAGCAATAGGCCGGCGGCACCTGCGGACAGGGAGTGCATCTGGGGGGGGGGGGGGGGGGGTCCCAGAGAATTTCCTTGGTTAGAGGGCAGGGCAGGGATGGAGACAGCACAGACAAAGATGAAAAAGGAGAGCTTCAAGAGTAAGAAAGAGAATGGAGAGGTAGTCACGGGAGCCAGGAGAGGAGGGAACTCCGGGAAGAGCCTTTACGGATGCCACATATTGCAGAGAAGACCATAAAAAGGGGAGAGCGGAAAATTTCACACTAAATCCTATGCGCTGGGTTTTTCATCAGCTGTGGTGCGAGTTTGAGGAATTGGTGTGAATGCGTATCCTTTGCACCCAAAAATTATACTTAAGAAGCGATATTTTTTAAGTAAAAGCAATTTCCAAGCCTAGATCTGTTATGCATGAAATCCATACTCGTCCCAAAATCCAATCTTCCCGTCAGTGTATTAAGTGTACTTCAAACATTATTCAAGGGTCTTCAAGAACAAGGATGAATTCTCCAATTTAGCTCTGATGGGAGGAAGAGTTTATTAGTAAAAATAAATCCAGCCAAGAAGGCAGAAGGTAGAAGACACAGATTGTTAGGGAAAGTTTAAGGGGTGCGTCCAGGACTTTCATTTCTGATTTTTTTTTCTTCAATATGTTTTTATTGACTTTTAGAGAGAGAGAGAGAGAGAGAGAGAGAGAGATTAATGATGGAAGGGAAACATTGATTTGCTGCCTCCTCACACCCTCTACTGGGGATCAGAGCCCACAACCTGGCATATGACCTGACCAGGAATCAAATCCACGACCCTTCAGTGCCCAGGTTCAATGCTCCAACCACCTGAGCCACCGTGGCCAGGGCTTCTGATATACATATATATATATATATATATATATATACACACATACATACATACACACACATACACATACACACACACAAATACATACATACATATATATACACACGTATATATTATATATATGTTATATATATGTTTTATTATTTATATATATATATATATATATATATATATATATATATATATACACATATAACCTTATACATCGTTCAACGAAAATGTATTATGGGTATACCATGTGCCGGGCACATAGGACATGCTGGAGATAAGATTTAAGAAGCTAATAAGGATAGATCCCAGCCAAGGAGTGTAGGAAGCAGTTATAGGGTTAAGCCTCAGACTGACCTGCTGGCAAAGTCGCCAACAAGTCCCAGTGTGGAGGGCACAGTCCTCTACGCATAATTAAGCTTGATCTTGTAGCTGCTCCCTAGATCTTTCCTGGGTAGCTAGTGGGCTGTGGGAGGGGCAGCAAGTGCTGCCAAAACAAGTGAAACTCACAAGAACATTGTAAATTACCTTGTTTTCCCTGACTATAAATAATGCCTCAGCTTTGCAGTCTGGATCTGTTCTGTGGCCTCAGCTAGGCACAGAAGATCTACCTAGACCCAGCTTTTTCTCTTTGTTTATCATTTCTCCATCCTTCCCCCTCCCCCCCCCCCCCCCCCCCCCCCCTGACGCTCAGGCTCTCAGAACTCTTGGCTGTGCTGGCTCGGCACAAAGGAGGAGGCACTGCCCTGTAGGGAATTGGGGAGCCTGCCTGGGGCTTTAGCACACATGCACAGGTGTGAACCAGTGTGCAGGTCAGACAGAGCTGCGCCCTGACCCCCCGACCTAGCCGAGGCTTCTCCCACAAGACTGGCTGCCTCAGGGGCCTCCCGAATAGAGGTTCTTAGTCCATGCAGGAGGCTTACCTCGTCCAGAGCACTGTTCACAGTCCATAAGGATCTTATTGAGTTTGTGTGTCCCTTAGCAAGGATAAGTGCTGCAGCAACCCAACGGAGCCGCAGTGAGTAATTGTTATTTTCTTCCTCAACATCCATCAGGAGACAAGCTCTGGCATTTATCTAACAGCAAGTGATCGTTATCTGGGGGCAATGTTCTTCCCACTGACAGTATCTTCTAAATACGGGTCAGCCAACCCATGGTCGGTCTGCCGCTGATTTTCTCCTGTGGGATAAACCACATTCAAACCAAGGCAGCGGACGCACTGGGGGAGAGGGAGGAGCAAGAGAGAAGGTTACAGACGATGGTCATTCCACATTTGAGCCAGAGAAACCGGCCTGAGCTTTGACTCTCAAAATAGTTGATGAACGAATGTTGGGGAGAACAGAGAAGACAATACCAGGGAGAATCTTCATTTCCACATTTCCACTTCAGCAAACCATCATGCAAAATGCAGTAGACACCCAGCAAATTACCAGGATGGTGGAGTTGCGGGTGTGAGGAAGGTGAAAGAGAAAGCTCCTGTGGCTCTTGATTTCTGTTGTTTGTCTTCCTACCATTAGACCAGAATGTTGAATGGGTTTGAGTCAAGGAGCTTAGAATGAACTGTCATCAAAGTAGCCCCGGACCTGGCATCAGGAGACCCAGGTTCAAGTCCAGACCCACCAATTCCTGCTTCTGGACCTTAGGCAAGTTAGACTCATTACATATATAACACATGCCCCCCCACAAAAAATTAAAAGCTGGGACTGATACAGGCATTTGTAAACTCGTGTTCATAATAGTAGTATGCACAAGAGTCAAAAAGCAGAAGCAATCCAGTGTTCAGCAATGGAGGAGTAAATAAACAAAATGTGCTAGATACAATGGAAAGTTCTTCAGCCTCAAAAAAGAAGGAAATTCTGATACATGCTGCAACATGGATGAACCTTGAGGTCATAATGCTAAGTCAAATAAACCAGACACAAAAGGACAGATGCTTTATGATTCCACTTATATGAAGAACATATGTGGGATCTAGTAAACAAAATAAACTGATGAACAAATAGAACCAGAGACATAGAAGTATGAAACAGACTGAAGAATCTCAGAGGGAAGGTGGTGGGTTGATGGAAAGAGATCATCCCTTGTATGCATATATGCGTAACCCATGGACAGGGACAATAGGGTGGTGAAGGCTGGGGCTGGGGAGGGAGTGTGCAAGGTAGAGGAGGTCAATGTGAGGAGAGGATATATGTAATACTTTTAACAATAAAGATAAGTTTTTTTAAACTCAAATTTAGAGACAGGAAGTAGAACAGAAGTTACCAGGGACTGAGGAGAGGGGAAATGGGAGTTTTTGTTTAATGTATTCAGAGTTTCTGGTTGGGAAGATGAAAAAGTTCTGGAAACAAATAGTGGTGATGATTGTACAGCATTGTGAATATAATGGCATTGAATCATACACTTAAAATGGCTAAAATGCTAAATTTTATGCTATGTATACTTTACTACAATAAAAACCCATCAGGCAGAAATTTTTCACTTGAAGAAAAAGGACGTTATGCTACCAGCAAGTCGGGATGATTGTAATGTTTGTTTTTAAAAAATCATTAATTGCTCTTCAAAGAAGGGGCAACCAAAGACACTTACGACCAGACAAGAGAAGAGAAACAGCTCTGGGATGTGAATGTCAGTCACAAGGAAGGGAGGATTTGATTGACAAAAACTCAGTTGTTGGACAGCTTCCGTCAGAGCCCACCTAACTGCCCAACGTAAGCAAACCTGCATCAGATTCAAAGGAGCTAAAAAAATAAAAATAAATAAATCATGGTGGGATTTGACCACATTTCCTTTAAGTCACTCAGTGATGAACATTCATGCCACATGTTTCTTGGGCTTTTGAAAGGCAGTGTTCTGTGCTGATGGTCCCCCCCGGCTGTATAGATAATTGTAAAACAAACTCCATATTCCACTGACACCCTTTCTAATTACATCTCACCTTCATTAGGCTATTAAAGTGATAGATGGTAACAATTACATTGAACCCCACTGAAAACTCCCTATCTGTGACACGCAGTGACGAGAACATGAGTTATTTACCCAGAAGCCAGGAAGGACTTGGCTGCCTCTGCCAAGCTGTGGGAAGAGAAGCCCCGTGTGACCACTGGCAGCAGGTGGATTCCTGGAGCAATGTGAGGAGGCAGGTGGCAGTAGGCACTCACTTTTCTACCGGCCTCACCAGATGCCTAGGTATGGAAAACAGGCATTATAGAATCGACTAAAACAATGTGAATACACCCAGAAGATAGTCTGCAAAATACGGAATTACTCCTAGCCAGTCTCTAGGAACATTAGTTGATGGAACCAAAGTTGATTCTGGAGAAGAGAATACACAGGAGCCAAAGGTGGACATTTCTAGACGTTTTAAGATGAATTAGACTTGATACTTCTACATGGTCCAAAGAGGATGAATTAATTAGTGCAGAGAGCAGAACACCACACTCGTAACAGGTGTAAATGACTAGGGTGTTTACTAGTTTGTGTAACTGGAGGTCTAGAGGTAGATGGTCTTTAGGGCTGGTTGAGTCAGGGGCTCAATGACACAATCTTGCTCTCAGGTCTTTCCATTCCTCCACTCTGCCATCCAGTGTCAGCCTTACCATAAGTTGGTGATTCTAGTGTGCTTATGATGGCCAACAGTAGCAATGAGTGCTGCTGCATGGTCTCTTGGTCAAGTTCAGGAGGAATGCAAGACCTAACTCTCAGACTCTCAGAATAATAAGGAACGCTCTTAGAAGCCCTCCAGCAAATATCACCATTCACATCTCGCTGGCTGAACTTGGGTCACATGCTCATTTATAGTGTGGTACAGATGATGGGATTGCTCTGGTTGGTTCAGACTAATCAGGACCCAACTGTAGGTCCACTTCTGCTGGGACTTCTTGGGGGAACAGTGGAAACCTGAGCAATATTCGACTCTATTGGGAATGACTAAAGGGGGATTGATAATTGTCAAGGCCACCAACATTGTTCACTGTAAGGGGAAAATAAGGGCCAATATGGTAAAAGCAGAATTGACCCATAGAAAGAAGAACTTGTAGTACTGGAGGATGGGGCACAGATATGCTGCATGCATTCCACAGCTGCCCCCTTCTAACCCAATGGCAAACACAGTTAACTAGTCAGCCAGTCTACCACTGTGCCTGGGCAGCACCAGCCTCCTTCTTAACCTGGTAATTAATCAACTGGTCTACCACCAGCCTCCTCCTTAACTTGGTCTTCCAGACAGTCACTAACAATAAATTAGTCAGCTCTCCATCTTTCACCCTGCTGTTCTATCAGCCAGGACAGCCCAAAGAGGAAATGGGCACGCCTGACAGGTGGTGAGCTCTTGGTCACCGGCAGTGTCCAAGACCAGGCCACATTATCAATGCACAGAGATGCTGTCAAAGATTTGATCAGAGAGGAAGGCTGAGCCCTGACTGTGCCTGAGATTCCATGGTTATAGATGGCTGGGGAAGAGAGCTGGGCAGTAGAGCAGCTTCGGGCAGCAGTAGGGGAGGGTTTCAGAGTCTTCTTTGCTTCTTCTCCATGGTCCTGAAGCCTCAGATTCCTTACATGAGTTATCACCCCAGGGATCAGCAGTACTCCAGAGCACCCATGCCAATCAGAAGACAGCAATACCTTTGCCTGGGACTTGGATCTGTGCACACTCTTTCCTTTCAGCTTTCCGTGTTTGGGTTCTCATTAGCACACAGACATGACTTGTGGTCATTTTACTGATATGTGCGCCTTGGAGGTTGGTTGCCTTGCCCAGGATCACACAGCTAAGGCTGAGACAGAAGCTTGGGTTTCTTCTCCTCCAGCCCAGAATGCTCCTCTAAGGCACCCTCACCTGGGCATATACCTGACAAGAGACTCGGACAGCAGCCATGTCGGCAGGAAGGCCCAAACAGGTCTAAGCACCTGAAGTTTCCTGATGGCCTCTTCAGGAGGCCTGAGTGTCAGTGTGGGTGGGTCTTCTATCCTGTGTAGGCTTTAGCCCTCCCATCCACCTCCTCCCCAATAGCCTATAAATAGGTGATGCTACTATGGCTAAGATGCTGTAGAGCCAAGATCAGATGTTGAGGCCATTCCTCCAGCTTCTCCCCCAGGAACAGATACTCCAGGTTCATCTGAGCAGGTGGGAGCCTTTGTGGTGCTTTTCCCATTGATTTCTGGAGCCTCTAGCCTCGCTGGGCAGGGGCAGGAGGGTAGGGAGGAAGTCTTGGATTAAAGTCATTCCTTGTCTAGACACATAGCTTCTGGATCCCTGCTCCATCTCTTCTCTAGGCCATTTTCAGCTTTCCAATGTGTGTGAGACCAGCCAGATGTGAGAGGAGAACCTTTAGGGAGTTTTATTTATGCCCAGTGGCTTCTGACAGCACAGTGAGCCCCTCCTGTGTGCCAAGCCCCGTGACAGGTGCTTAGCGCATATTATCTGGTGGTTCTCGCTGCAGTCCTATGGCCCAGTGTGTGTTTCAGTCAGCTCTCGGGGATGCTCTGAAATTCAAGAGAACCTATCTTAGTGTTCACAGCCTATGGCACAGTGTCTAATCTTAGTAGATATAAAAATAATTAGCTCACAGACTGAATGAACAATTAAACCCATTTTATAGATGAGAAAACCAAAGCATGTGATCCTTAGTTGATAAGCCAAAGCAACATACAAGTTGTGGCAGAGCTGGGACTAGAAATAGGTCTTCTGCCTTCTAGTCTCATTTGGAGCAAGACTGGACAATCTCTAATATCCCTGTGTGCTCTCATACTGCATGCTAATACAGTAGCCATTGGCCAATGTGGCGATTGGCACTTGGAACATGGCTCGCGGCCACCGTATTGGACAGCTCAGCTCCAGCGTCTGCCCTTCCCCAAGGCCCAGCACCTCCACCCCTGAAAACATCAGTGCAGTGGAATTCTGCAGTTGGCAATGACACTTAGAAAAACTTTCCTACATCCCTTGGCAAAAGCACACCAGGTCCCCCCAAATGCACCAGTCATTCTTCCATCACTGTGCTTCATTCTACAGAGGGGATATGAAAACAAAATTGAAAGAGCTGAAGCAGAAAGGCTATTGATTTTTAATCCTTTTTTTATCATCTAAGAATGTCAAGGTGTATTCCTCATGTCATTCCATTCCTCCCATGGGAACAGGGAGAAACTGACCCGCAAGGCCTGGACAGCATCAAGTGATGAGAATTAAACACACTTTGAAGAAAACCTCGCTAGTCAACATCATTTTTTCTCAGTGCAATGCTTAGATCTTTACTATTATTTTCCTTGGGGTTCTTGCCAGGAGAGGATTTTTAAAATTAGATTAAGGCATGAAGTCATTAACCAGTGATTTAATTTCTAGACCCTCATTCCTCTAAATTGTTTTCTCATCACATAATGGAACCACGGCACATCTGAGCTGGAAGACAGCTTAGGGAGCCTCCAGTCCATAAAATTGATGAGGATGAAACAGTTAGTGCTTATCCAAGCTTGTGCAACCAGTGGGCTGTGTGCTCTACACCATAATTGTATCATCACCATAATCCAATGGGGTATTTTACATTCTCCCCATTTTACAGATTGGTAAGTAGCTGAGCTAAAATTTACATCAAGGTCTATCTGGCTTCAAGACTGGGACCTTTCCTCTGTACCCTAAGTTTTCCAATCATTGCCTAGAGAAGGAAGCAGAGACAAAGAGAGCTCTAATAATCAAAGAGAGCTCTAGTAACTACAGCAATCATGGCCTGACCTCATGTCTTTTTGTTTCATTCGATTTTATCCTTGGACCTCACATTTATACTCCCGCACATGCAGCTTGCACATTTCACCCACCCTTCCTCTTTAGCTGTACCTTCTTTTTTCTTTCCCAGAAAAAAATTCAAAATACTACCGTAGTACCTGCAGTTGCCATTCAAGCCCCTCCACAATTTTGTGCTGGTCTTTTCTGCACCATCCCCACCCCCACTGGGTCAGGGGAGGCGTCTGGGCAAGCCCAGTGTTTGCATTTCTTCTCCACTCACAGAACTGACCTTTTCTCTTGCTGTGATAAAAAGATACATAAAAACAAATGACATACCTGCACACTGACAAAGATGGTTTGGCACGGAACAGAAGATGTTTATTATAGCAACGTGCATTACGGTGAAATGTGACAAGCGAAAACAATGTGCATGGTCAACCAGAACAGAAATGTTAAGAGGAAAGTATTTCTATTCTGCAGATCTGGAGAAAGCCACCAGCGTGGAGGTAGGAGCCCATAACACGGGAGTATTTGGCTCCCCCCTATGGAAAAAGCTAAAGGAGAATAGATTTTATCCCCCTGAGGCCTCTTGGGTAAAGACAGCAAAACCAGAAACGGCTGAATCCGGTCCCCTAATAACAAAGATAGTGACAATGCAGATGAATTAAGCTTTGCATTAATTGCTAAGTTCAAGGTTTCAGCACTTGCCAGCTCTCCCTTGCAGCAGCCCCTGAGGGTGCCTGGGAGGCTAAAGTCCATAAGGGACTCACTGTCAGAAACCATGAGAGCAAAGCCCTGCTCAGTCACAGACATCAGTGTGTCCGCCTGTGAAATGGGAGGATCTGTCCACTATAGGGGGCTGCGCTGAGCACAGCAGGTAGCTGGCCACAGCCCTCCCAGCCAGTCTCCCTGCTACTCCTTTGGGGAGGAAGCACGGGTTCAGGGCTTTGCCCAAGCTCAGGGAGGGAGAGGGCAGCTCCGCAGGGGCACCCTGGCAGGAGAGGGGACCTGCCACTGCTCTGTTTGGACTTGCCTGTCCCATCAGGCTCTTCCTTAACTCGAATCCAAGTGATTTGCAGCCATCAGTCCACAGGGTGGCAGGAGTGGAGAGGCAGGCACCTGCCTGGGCTCCCCCGGGAATCCTGCTGTGTGTGTGGATTCTGTGAAACCAGGAGATTAGAACTGGGCCTAACAGCAATGATGGTAATAGCCACACATGTCTTGGGGGCTTTAGCAACCACTCAGAGGACATTTCCAGACTCCCTCGATTGCACAAGGCAATTACGATCTCCATAGAAGATTATTGTCACCAAATGCTCTTTCCAATCGTTTGGTTCAGCCGCATGCGCTAGCGGAAACCACTGTGGAGTGATTTCAGCTCGGCACAGGTCAGGGCACATACCCCGAAAGCTCTCCTCTAGGGCCACGTAGATGGATCCGATTTGCCTTCAAAGCTCCTAATTCAGGGCCCTTTGAGATGGCTAAGAGTGGTGGCTTTCAAAAAAATTTAAGCAACAGAACATTTTCCCCCAAAATGAAGTTTTATCTGGAACTTATGTGTTAATTTTATCATTTCTAATGAACAATATTTACTTTTTACAAAGTCAATCAGTAACAATGAGATTGTTTCGATGAACAAATATGGCTAAATCAGGAAGCAAGAATAACAGTTGTATTTTTGGTATCAGCTTTGGCATCTTATTTTTACCTGTATCCTCTTTTGGTTGTATGGTACTAATAATGCATAATAACTAATACTTCAGCACTGCTCTTAGTACCCCAAACATTTAAACTCATTTAAGCCTTAGAACCAATAATGTTGTCATTCCCAGGTACAGAAATAGAGGCCCAGAAACCCAGAAAATGATTAGAGTGTGGTTGAGATCTGCCAAAGTTGCCGGTTCAATCCCTGGTCAGGGCGCATACAAGAATTAACCAATGAATGAATGAATGAATGCATGAATAGGTGGAACAACAAACAGATATTTCTCCCCTCTTTCTCTCCCTTCCTCTCTCTTCTTTAAAAATGAATATATATATATATATATATATATATATATATATATATATATATATATATATATATATTTTTTTTTTTTTTTTTTTTTTTTTTTTTTTTTTTGTAAAGAAAAGAAACCTGGATAAGTGGCCCAAGATCACATAGCGAGGGAGTGGCCAGAGGTGAGGTTCAAACCCAGGGAGACTAGCTCCACAGTCTGTTCTTGGAATTACTGTTCTATTTTGCTGACTTAATATCTACACTAATAAAAGAAAGATGCAAATTGGCCGTACCTTCGCAACACCCACCAGCCAATCAGTAGTGAGTATTTAAATTAACCCAATAAAGATGGTGGGTTAATTTGTAGGCATGTGCGCCCAGAAGCTGGTGGCGGGATGCTTGTGCCTCTGGGCAGTGTGGGAAGGTGGAAAGGTGGCTCCAGGCAGAATAGAGGCAGAAAAGCAGCTCCAGGCCAGAACAAAGGTGGTGCCGGCAGCCAGGGGAAGGAAGGCCCTTCTTGCATGAATCTTCGTGCACCAGGTTTCTAGTGTAAATATATAGTTACAAATAATTACTTTTTAATTGACTGCCCTACAAATCCAGGCTATTTTTTTCCCATTAAATTGAGAGGGCAAAATACATTTTATTTCATGTTCTAACACTTGGAATGCCCCCATTAAGAGTCTGGGAATAGTTTGAAAATTTCTGACCTAGAGCACAAGGGACATATTAAAGGGACAATCTGTCTGTCAAAACACACGTGCAGAGGACCCTTGGGGTATAGCAGAGACAAAAGACATTGGCTGGCTTTCACCAAGTGGAAATCTCCAGCCTCTGGCTCCACCAATATTCCCCATTACAAATCTTCCAGCTGGTAAACAGTATGATGCCACTGACATTTAATTGAAATGTCAGCACATTTAGAAAGAGCCCTGATGAAACTGCCAAGTTAAAGTTATCACTGATGACTTAAGCTAAATGGAAACAGAAAATCACCACTAACACCCATTCCCCTGACAAGCTCACCCCCCCCCCACACACACACACACACACTCACACACATGCTATAATATCAGATGGAGAGAAAGCAGAGAGCTTCAGCTGTCCAAAGGAAATTTACAGATGAATTTTTATATGGAGTTTTATTCTAGCTATGAAAAAAATGTGGGGGCCATTGGAAAAAACTTGTGAAAGTAATCAGGTCTGAGACAGGCCAGTGCTCATATAAATCAACACAGCGAGCATACACTGATTAAACCGCCATTGGATAGTAACATTAGCTGTATTTATTTGCATAACTCGCAGTTTACAGAGGCCATGGCAGATGGCAAAAATGCCCCCAATTCCACACCACTCCCTGCACCTTCATCTTATGCCATTGTAACTCTGCAGCGCCCGCCCACTCAGACACTGGGCTTCAGCACGTGGTTTGCTTTGGCTAAGGGGATGTTAGAAGATGTGATATGAGCAGAGGCTTGAAAAGCACCTGCCTTTTCTCATTCATTCTTGTCCTATGCCATTGCCATTGGAAGAACATGACCATGAGCAGAGTTAAGGCATCCCAAGGCCATCCCAGACCAGCAAGAGTTAACCAGCTCCCAGGCGTATGAGTGGTCCCTTCCCGCATCAGGAGAGCTATTCTGGTGGCCTCCAGCTGACCAGTCACATGAGCAAGCACAGTCAGGAGCAGCCAAACCCGGATCAGCCAGACCCTACAGACTCATGAGCTAATTCTGTATTGACTGTTTTATGCCCTTGTAGTTTAGAGGGTTTGGTTAAGCATCCCATACATGAGGACAGATGTCTGCTGAAGGGACTTGCCTTGCATGACCTCCTGCACCCCCTCCTTGGGAGGGAATGTGGGATGGGGTGACATCCTCATTTTATAGGTGAGAACAACGTGATTCATACAGTTTGAGTGCTTCACCTTTATTTCCACAGCTGCTGTTTCTGATGCCTGGCTCTCTGCTCATGCTTAAGTCATGCAGCCTCTGAAATACTTAGCCAGTAGCATTAACCTAGAGGCTGAATCCACTTTTTTCTTTTAGATCAAAGAGACAGTTTTTAGAAGTTGAAAGCACAGGGGGAGAGCAGATGCTTTAGAAGTTCTCGGGCCTGAAAGGCAGGCGCTGCGCAAGCATTTGGCTTTGCGGGCCCCTCTCACTCTCTCACGCCGGGACGCCGCCTTCCTTCCCTGGGTTCCACTCTGCTCTGAGGAGATATGCGATTCCGTCCGTGTCAGATGTGTGTTCCTCTCGCCGTCTCTCTGTGGCTGATTCCACTCACAGGCATTCTTCAAAAGCTTCACAGAAATCCCTGCCAGGCCAGAAAAGCACTGGGGAGTTAGGAAGAAACGATCAAAAACAATTTTCTTGACCTTGCAACACTCGTCTGAAAAATATGCTCTAGCTCCTAATTTCCCCAACGAAAGCGCAAACTCGGGTGGATCCCATACAATCTGGACAAACCTACAAGTTGAACATCGCCACCACTTTCCAAAACCCTGCCCCCCCTACACACACATACACATTTCTCTCTGTTTCAGAATCAGAAATGCGCTACTCTTGCTGGATCCCTGGCCCAAGGCCACACATCTAGGGAGTGGCAGAGCTGGGGGTCCAGCCCAGACAGCTTCCTCCGTAGTCCAAGCATTTTGAACTTTCGCCTCTTCTCATGCACCTCCATCTGTTCAGAAGTCTCTCTTCTCGCATCGTCTTCACCTGGGAAACCCCTGGTTTTTCTGTAAGATCACACTCATGTCTTTAAATACTTTAAAGACCGACGGACGCCCTTTGATTTGTCTGCTGGGGGCTGGGAGGTGCCGAAGTCCCTGCTGCCAGAACCTCATTGTAGCCTGGTGGGGGCAGAGCCCTCAGGAATCAGGGGAATGGTAACCTTGTTCTACTTTAGGCTGCCCCCAATTAAGGGTAAAACATAATAGACCCCAAGAAGGTAGGTTTTGCATGATCAGGGGGAGGGACAGGAGTACTTCCTGTTAGGAATAGGTAAGTCTAAGTAGACCCATTTACTTTAAGTGGGTCTTAGACACCTGCTCATCAGAGCCTTCACAGGTAGAGCAAGTCCCTAGTGCCACTTGCCCCATGGACTGTGCCCATCACGTTGACTAGAAAGGCCTCTTCTCACCAATCCACTCCCCGACCTGCTGTGAGCTCCTCTGAAGAGATGCCCTGGTTTGCTCGCCTTCGTATTTTCCTATCTCTCTAACTTCCTCATCCCCAACTCTAAGCATCTACCACCATGCCTGGCACATATTGGAGGCTCTGTATTTGTTTGTAGAAACATGAAAACCAAAACAAGCTGCTGGGCATTAGGCTCCCGTGGTTCCTCTGAGAAGTAAAGGCACCTGCTCAGAGTCTTTGGTAAATTCTCCCCAAAATTTGGGAGTGTAGTAGAAAAAGCATGTGCTCTGGAGCCTGAAGATCCCAGGAATATCACTTAATAACATGTCTTTAGTTTCCTAATTTACAAAATGAAGACAGTATATGGTAACATCTTAATACTATTACTTAAAAAAAGAGAGAGCTCATTTTTCCAGAACCTATGATACATGGGGGAGGGAACCAAGGTGGAGAGAGTGACAAGCATGTGTATTCTGAAAAGCTTTCCCCATAGGATTCATACGTATAAGCCCACAACCAACAAGAGAATTTCTAGTCAAGATGTGAAGAAAGGAGAGTTGGATTGGAATGGAGGAGTACCTTGGAATTCTGGGAGAACTTAGAAGCTTAGACAGTGAAAAAAGGAGTGGAGTGGACTCTCAGAGGAGGGATAAAGACAGAAAACACGGAGAGGACCAGACATATGTAAAGGAAGGTCACAGCTGGGTATATTTATTATCCATTTAGACAAGAGGATACATACAGAAAAGGGCCATTAAGATATCATTGTAGATGTCTTATTGACCCTGTCTGTTTTGAGGTGTGTTTTTTTTATGGAACTTAATGGTCCAAATTAATGGAGAATATCAAAAGGCTAAGAAGGTGTACTCAGGACAATGACGGGGGCAAGGATGGGGGTAGGGAAAAGCTGTGGAGATGCTTTCACTGGGGACTGGCCTCATGGGAAAGGAGAATACAAGATAAAGGAATGGGTGTTGGCCATGAAGCAGGAAACCAAATTGTAGGACAAAAGGCAAGCAGGGAGTCTAACATCCAAAAGATGGCCCCAGACAGGATGTCCCAAGAGAACTTTTGAGAGATGCTCAAACCCCTGGGCTCTGAGGTTAACTTAGCCAAAGCCCTCAGTGTGTCCTCCCTGGACCGTTGCAGGAGCCTCACAGCTGCTTTTTGTACCACTCATTGGGGCTTCCATTTAAGTATCTTCCCCACTACTACCACCAAAGTGATCTTTGTCCCTCTTTGTTATTGGCATATTAAAAGCATAACCATATATAGATGTATGTATTTGATATACACATATATACACATATTGCTTTTTGTAATTATTTTCTTAGAAGGGGATATATAATTTTTCTAATTATTTCCTTAAAAGAGGGTTTGTTATATATGTCTTTCTGTTTCTTTCTTTGCTAATCCAGTGAAACCCATTCAATTCCCTCTAAAATCTTCTGGTAGTTCTTAAATTCATACCTTTTTATGGTTACATAATATTCTTCCAGATAGATGTACCAAGTCTATTCAGTTTGGGGCCACTATAAACACTAATAACCAATTCAGCAAATATACAGGAGTTGGCAAAAGTAGGCTTACAGTTGTTCATATGGAAAAAGACATGCAGATTATAGCTCCATTAATTCAAAAGAATGGCACGATGGATAGATTCTTTTTATTTAAATAGGATAGATTCACAGAAGTGGAATTGCTTGGTCAAAGTATATATATACTTTGAGTATTAACAATTGTTGCTTGCTAGCTTCCAAAATAGCTAAAACTAGATCACCATCCCAGCCTGGAATGTATGAGAACATTCTTTATTTCTGACATCCCTGCCGGCAACAGATACGATAGTTCTTTATAATTTTTGCAAGTCTGATGGGTGCAAAACAATAGATTATTGTTATTTTAATTTAGACTTCCCTGACTGTCAGTGAATTGAGTAGATTTTGTGCCATTTGCATATGCGTTTCTATGAATTATATCCTGTTATAATTTGTTCTGTTTATTGTGATTTATAATTTCTCTTTCAGTAGTAGGGAATTAACCCTTTACCTGCCATCTGAATTACAAACATTTTAGTGGATCTATTGCATGTTTATTATTATGATGTAATTTAAATACCAAAACATGTACCTTTTAACGCGCACACTGCATTGGTTTTTTAATACAGTCACAAGGTTTTGCGACCATCACCACTAACTCTAGAACATATTCATTACCTGGTCAATACTGGTCCCGACTCACTTGTCTGTAGGCTCCATGAAATCAGAGACTCTATCGGATTTACTGGTGTATCCTCAGTGCCCCAAACCCAAACCATTCCTGGCATCTTGCAGGTGATTGAATGCACTTCCACGCTTCTTCACCTTTGCTCTTGCATTTACCTGGGACACCCTATTTCAATGGTGTATGTTTAATTATCCATCTTTAAGGCTTAGCTCAAATATCTCTCCATTGAGTCCAACCTAAACACATCCTTCCCCAAATCAAAATGAGTGACTTTCCTTCTCTCTGCCCCTAAAACATCGTCTCTAAAATGCCATTTTAGCATTTACCCCCTTTTACTGTAATTATTTAAATATGTGTCTCCTTGTTCACTAGATTTGAATTCCTATCAGGGAAGGGAATGAGTCTCAGTCACGTACAATTTCGAACACTGAACTTCACACTGACTGGCTAGATGCTCCATAAATATCTGAGCCGGAAGAAGGTGGATTCAGACTCTGCATTTTGATGATGTACAGTCTTGTCTCCAGTTTGGCCAGGGATCCTCCTCTGCTGAGCACCTCTTCTGCCTATCTCTCTAGTTCACCTGCTAGTCTCTTTCAGGAATCATGGAACCACAGAATGTCAGAACTAGGAGGGGAAACTGAGGCCTCACAGTGGAAATGACTTGTCTAGGGCCACACAGAAAAGATAAGAGCCAAGGCCAGGACAAGATCTGTAATCTTTTAGGCCAATATCTTTCCTATTTGAGTCTCTCTCTCTCTCTCTCTCTCTCTCTCTCTCTCTCTCTCTCTCTCTCATCCTTCATTGCACTGCCTTTGACCAGTTGCTTCCTTAATAGGAGACACTGAAGGCAAAGTGTCTGGAGTGAGAGCAAGTCCAGGAGCCAAGGGATGTGTGTGTGTGTGTGTGTGCGCGCGCGTGTGTGTGTGTGTGTGTGTGTGTGTGTGTGTGTGTGGTGTGTGTGTTGTCTCCTTTCTATTGTACCTACAGTCCTCTGTATGGCTATAATAGGCTCCTGAAAGTGAGCAGAGAGCAGATAAGTCCCTGAACTTGACAGGAGCAGTGGGGATGGAAGTCATCCCTCCTGACTCTTCCCCAATCACCTGCCTTCTCAATGATGCCCAAAGTGCTCCCAACATGGGCATAGCATACTCTACCATACCAGAGATGAGACCTGAACAGGGAACCAAACACTGTGAAATGTCACCATCACCAGGAACCTAGATCCCTCAATGCCATGAAAAATGATAAGCTTGTGTCTACATCTCACTCCATTGCCTTGGCTGACAGCAACCCAGAGACAGCCGCTGACCTCTGTCCTGCCCCGGTGCCCTAAGGTCAGACAGAAAGCAAAGAATAGCTCAAAGGGATGTCAAGTTTCTGCACCTCCCAATATCACATTAAAACAACAACGACTACGACAAATGCATCACCCTCAATAGACATGGTTTTATTGTAATTGTTTGGAATTTGAATAGCATGCCATAACCACCCCCATAACTTGGACTTCTTTAGATTTATTAAGCTATTTTATTGAATGGTGGGTAATAAACATCTGGGATTAACAGCTCTGCAACAGCTCTGAGCCACTTACATATGGAATCGCTAAACTCCCATAAAATAATTATGAATGAGTTACCATGCTGACAAACCATAATTGCCAGAAGTTCAATGCAGGCTCGGGGCCTTCTTGAAAAGTTTGTTCTTATTTGCAGCTTTGAACCTCGTCTTCCTGCTCCTCGCATTCCTCTGCCTTCCTCTCTTTTTCTACTTTCTTCCCACTCCATCTGTCTTCTCCTCTTCCACCATTCGTCCTCCTTTCTTTTTCATTTGTAATACCCGGGAGTAATATGGTCTGTGAAGAAAAGAAGAGAGCTAGGGGGTCAGAGATATCTGAGCTCAAGACGGGTCTGCCACCTGCCAGCTCTGAGACTCTGACCAAGTCACTGCTCCTACCCTTTCCCTCCTGAGCCATAGTCCGGAGGGATATGTAGAACATCAGGACATAGGAGGCTTTGATAACGTTAGGCTTCCTTCCTCTCTCCAACCGCTCCTGCTCAGTTCATCCTGAGCGTGACTGCTGGCCTAAAAGGAGCCCCTTTTTCCTGGGGCTCCTCTGACTCCATAGCTCTGCCGGGCTGTCAGACCCTGCCCAATTGGGCCCACTGCCTTCCTTTACTATCAACTTTATTACTTTATCTGGGCCTAAGTATCCTCAGGATTTTAATTAAAATCAGATAAAATTTGTTAATTGTGTTAAAGTCCACATAACAAAGTTAATGTTTTCATCGCTTTTAAGGGTACCATCCAGTGGCATTAAGTACATTCATATGGTTGTGCAACCACCACCATCATCCATCTGCAGAACTCTGCATCCTGCAAAACTAAACTCTGTATCCATTACACTTTGACTTCCCAGTGCCCCCACCCCCCCAACCCTTAATAACCTCCATTCTACTTTCTGTCTCTATGAATTTGACTATTATAGGTGGCTCGGATATTAGTAAGTGGGACCATACGGTACTTGACCTTTTGTGACTGGCCTGTTTCACTGAGCACAGTGTCCTCAAGGCTTATTCATGCTGTAACATGTCTCAGAATTTCCTTCCTTTTTAAGGCTAAATAATTTTCCATTGTATTTACCACATTTTCTGTGTCTATTCATCCATTGGTAGGCACTTGGGCTGCTTTTACTTTTTGACTGCTGTGAACATGGGTGTGCAACATCTGTTTGCAACACCTCTCAACTCTTTTGAAATGGAATTGCTGGAGCACGTGGGATCTAAATTATGAGGAAATATCACACCATTTCCCAAGCAGAAAAAAAAATATTTTTAAAAAAAAGTCTTCACTAATTTTTGGATAATATATGTGCCTATGGATAATTTGGAAAATATAAAAGTCTGAAAAAGAAAATAAGTTACTCATAATGCCACCATTCAGAGATAACCAGCATTTAAATTTTGAAATACTTCTGTCTAATCTTCATATTTTTTGCAGCTTTATATTTATAGGCTTAATTCTATTTACTTGTATTTTTTTAAGCAGAATAATTTAGATTGCACCATCTATTAAATTTTTATCTCTCTTTATATTCTACATTATTGTGAGCATTTCCCAATGTTGTTAAGTGTGTGTGTGTGTGTGTATTTAAATGGTTGTATACATTTTTTCTATGAATAATGAAAATTTATTAATAGAACACAGCTAAATTAAATCAATGAAAGTCTATTAAAATTGATTCTGTGTAAAATTATATTTTGTTCTTAGAAGAGGTGATACTAATAAGTATATAAAATTCATCAGCTACCTAAAAATTTTTAAATTTGGGGTCTTTAAGGAATGTAAAGCTTCATCCCAGCACCTGTATCCCCTACTTCTTCGTTTTGAAAACAAATAAAATAGTTGTTTTCATCTTGAAGAAGAAATAGGTAATGAACATGTAAAAACAAATACCTCGTCTTATACGCCAGAAAATACGATAGGGAGGAAAATTACCTTATCAGGCTGATGCCTAAGGGAAAACTTACAGGTTTTGTTTTGTGTCTCCTGATGCCCTTCAGGTTGCCCTGAGGGGTGTAGAGGCCTTGCATCTCGGTTGGAGGCCTGGGTGGGGTGTGGGATGGGGTCCTGGATGACCAGATCCATTTGCCAAAGAGGATCTGAGCAGACATGAGAATCCTCTTTAGCAAATTCTCTCTCTGTAGTTGTCTCCTTTTAGCATCTTCTGTGAAGTGTCCCAAATATATATATTTGCATTGTGCAATTGAATTGACAGTTTTGCATATTAAAAGAGTGATGAGTGGACAACAAATGAATAAAGCTTGATTGTTCAGTTGAAGAGTTTGCAATCTCAAATAGATAAAAATAGATGTTAGTAGGCTTGTGCACACCTCCCCAGTAGCATCTCCTTATCAAGGAAGCATAACTATTTACCTGACCCCCCCCTCCCCACTTGCATTTTTTGATGATAACTGGCATTATCAGAGCTTGAGTGAAGTCTGATCTGTGTGAGGCATCTCAGTGTAGTCCTCACACAGTGGTACTTGGCAGTTTTAATGTCCTTATTTAATTACTGTGATGGTGCCAGCACCCATATAAATGAACTTGCTGAACTTCCATAGTGTGTCAGTGGACAGTTGGCAGCCCTGTACAGAGTCCACAGGAGCCTCTGGTCCAGGCCCCAGGATTCCCCATTCCTCTTCTCTAAGGCCCTGCCTGCTCTCCTCCTTTTTTTGGAGGTACATGTCTCTGCTCTTATGTAGTTCTTTTTGTCACCCCCAAAACTGGCTTAGATGAAGACAGTCTCCTCAGGACATTCCTTTCTTTCTCTCCTTCCCCCTCTCTCACCTCCCAATGAACACAGGCATCTATATATATAAAAGTCTAAGCAACCAAAAGACTGAGTAACAACTGGTTGCTATGATGCACACTAACCACCAGGGGCAGAAGCTCAATGCAGGAGCTGCCCCCTGGTGGTTAGTGTGCTCCCACAGCCAACCTCTTGTGATCTCTACCCCTAGCCACCCGCTATGCTCCCTATTGGCCCTGATAGCCGGCCAGGTCAAGGGACCCCATTTGTGCACAAATTCTTACACTGGGCCTCTAGTTTTTTTTTTATAGTGGTTTTCTTGTTCATGACATTGGAGAGCAGATGGAAAAGCCCAGAAATCCATAGAAGGTGCACTGGCTCAACCAAGCTTCCTAAGATCATTTGCTTACAGGGTTCCTGGAGACTCTCGCATTGGGACTGAGAGCCTCTTTTCAGGTGACTGACTCAGAACTAACTGTTCCCACAGTACCCCCATTTGAATTTTGGCCGGCACGACCCAAATCTCCAGTGGCTTCCCAGGCCCTGCAAGTGGTTGCTCACCTCCCTTTTGTCCTGAGCTCGCTGCCTCTCCCTCCCTAGGGTCTGCTCACCTCCAGGGTTGGTCACTGACTTTTCTGGGCCAGTGACAATTTCCCCACCAATTTACCATTGCGCTTCCTCTGTGTCAAGCCATTTGCACCAACTTTGAATATGTCTAATCTGTCCCTGTTCCTACTGACTTGTCACCTTTCAAGAAGAAGGGTTTTCCACTAGGCCCCTGGGTTAGCGAAAACATGAAAATGGGGAGCACAGCTCACTCCAACCCTCCCTCATCTACCATGTGCACTGGTGGCCCTAGGCCTTCTTGCCTCAGATTCCTCAGAACTTGTCTATCGGGGGTGCAGTCAAAGAAGGAATCAGTGATCAGAGGCCCATGTCTTATCCCCTCACCCATTCCTAGTCCCAAGATAAGAAACGGTCCTGGTCCGCACAGCCTCCTTGGGCTGCAAGGACAGTGACCACCCTCTGAGTGTGTGTTCATGGACCTGGTATCCACCAGAGGAGTTCACCCTGAGGGATGCTGGAACATTGCAAGGGGCAGAGCAAGCACTGGGTAGCCCTGCCCGGACACCCACACACCTCTCAGTGTTGGCTCCCGCTCCTTCAGCAGGTGCAGCACTTGGGTTTCTCCAGTCCCTATCAGGGCGGCCACCCTATCAGAAGGCAGTAACAGGTTCATGTCCTTTGAGCCCACCCATGACTAAGGCTTCCACGTTAGCAGCAGAGCTCATTTCTCCTTGGCCAAAGGCTTCTGTCTTTCTCAGATTAGCAACATGTGGAAACAGCAGAAATGAAGGATGCCGGTCTCTGTTGGTCTCTTCAGCTGATATTTGCAGCATGTGGCCTTACTTATTGAAATAGATCTTCAAGAAACAAGTGAACATGACTTCCTTTTTCCTGCCGTACCTTCTCTTGGTCAGTGCGTCAGGCTCTAAGTCCCTGGGTTGTCTGTCACCTTTCTCATTTCCATAAGTGTCTATGCTTCCACCTTAAAAGTCCAAATCTCTCTCCCAACCCACTTCTCCTGAAGGCCCACCAGGCAGGTATATGTCTGGTTTACTAAATCTATTGAGTAGTTACTAAGTACCAGACTTAGTATGTAAGCAATTTCCCTGCCTTTGCTTTTTTTAATTCTCCTGGTGCCTGATGAGTTAGATTCTGTTGTCTATCATCACCATTTTGATGTTGAGGAAACAGGCTGAGAGTTAAGTAGCTTGTTCAAAATTCTGCAGTTGGTAGAAGGGCCAGTCGGTGGGCACTTGGCCTTGAACACCTGAGGGATTATAATGCCTTCCTTGTAGGTAATGTTGGGTTTGTCACCTGTTGCTCTGAGTTTAAGAAGGTGACTTGGACGGTTCAGAATCCATCCAGAACAATCAATAGCACAACAAATTTGGGCTGGGTGAGTTTCCATTGCCTCATTCTTTTGGGCACTAACAAAAATCACCTCACTTTGTTGACTTTGCTGTTCGACCCACAGAGCCATGTAAAAAATGCATGAAATCTATTAGATGATCTGTTTGCCTGTGTGGCAAACACTCTTCCTGTTTGCTCTGCCATACAGTCCCCTTTGTCATATTTAAACATTTGGTTTAATCCCTTAAATCAACACTGGGAGTTTTTCTTATGAAAAAGGGTGGATGGAGCTAATAAAAGTGAACAAGTTGGGGACAGTATTTGCTGAGGGTATCCTGGAGGGTAGTGATGGGGCAGGGTTGTCAAGGGAGCTTTAGTATCAATGATGCTGTCTCTTAACCTGGGTTCTGGTAACTCGGGTATCACTTTGTGAAAGCTCATCAAGCTATCCACTTGGGAGGTGTACTTTCTCACCAATCTCACCCCTGCCTGGACCACCTCCACCTTCTCTTGGTAGGCTCCCCCCTCATCTGTCCCTCCTCAGCAGGACCTCCCACGAGTCCTCGGTTGAGATGAGGTTGCCCTGTAAAACCCTCCACAGCACTGACACAAGTAAAATTATCCATCTCTTCCTGTGGGCATTGGTTTCATGTGTGTCTCTCCGCTAGACAGCAACCAGGGCTTTCTGTGTCCACTGGGTCTGCCACTGGGTCTTTTGGGCCTGGCCCAGGTGGCCACTGGGAACTAGTTGGTAAAGGAATGATTGAGGCTAGAGAGAGGGAAACAGATAGAGAGACAGAGAGATGGAGGGAAGAAGAAGATGGGAGGAGGGGAAGAGATCTGGTATTTTGAGGCACTATCAAAGGCTGGCAAGGGTGAGCACTTGTGAGGGTATTAAATGAATGAGTGAAGAATCTCCTGAGAAAGAAGTCTTTCCAACAGAAGGTGGACTCTCTGTGGGCAAGCTTGGCTCGTATGGGAGTGGGGGGTGAGGGGGACTCTGAGCCCAGTCTATCTCAGATTTTCTTTTGGTTCAGGGGAGGTTGCTGTGAGTTAGAAGAAATTTTCCTCTACCCTCCAGGTTCTTTGGATAGTCTAATCCTATACAATAAAAGGCTAATATGCAAATTGTCCCCTTGGGAGTTCAACCCCTATGCATGCACTGACCACCAGGGGGCAGTGCAGAATGAAGGAAATCCCCAGCTGGCAGCGCCAGAAGGCCCCCATCAGCCCTGATTGCCATCCAGGCCTAGAGACTCTACCCATGCATGAGTTTTGTGCACCAGGCCTCTAGTAATGAAATAAACACAAAACAGATCAATATGAGGAAATAAAAGAAGTTAATGCATGCATGGGTATGGGAACTCTGAGGACATGAGAGCACCAGAGCCCCACATGCAGGAGGGGCTCAGAGAGAAGGCACTCTGAGCTAGGGATGAGGTAGCCTTGAGAGCTCCAAAGAGTCCTTTCTGGATAAGAAGAGCAGATGTTTAGTGAACAGGAGTTTGTCCTGCCTACAGATAGCTCAGAAGAGGTTGTCTCAGATAATCCCTTATGGTCAAGACCCTGATTCAGGCTCTTTGTAGTTCGTGGAGGGACAGAAGTTTCTCTTGAGCTGTGGCTAAAGTTGCCTTTCACTCAAAACAATCCACAAACCACAGAGGCCCATTTGGGGTGACTCGTTCTGAATCCCCACGTTGAAAAACAGAGCAATTTCTCTGTGATTCTATAGGACACAGAAAGCCTGAGGTGAGAGTCACTGGGTGCAGGTGGCAGCCCTGGGGACAGCCGAGGTGCTGGCAGAAGACATGTGAGGTGACCACAGCACAGTGGTGATGACAGTGAACATCTGAGGTGCAGCCCTGGTGGCCCAGGCCATGGCAGAGGCCTCAGTTGGCCTTGAGACACAAAGGCCATTGTATGCAGGGAAGGCAGTCACACCTCAGTGGACAGTGGGTCCCTCCATGTCAGAGCAGATGCGAACTGCCCAAGTGGGAAGGATCTGAGGGGCATTGCACACTTCCTCACACCAGAGGAAGTCAGCTGGAAAGTCTCGGCTAGAGGTCACTGGGTTGATGACCCCAGGCTAGAATTCTCTGGAACACAAAAGCCACTGAGCCGTGGCTTTCAGGGAGCACATATGAATGAGCAGAGAGAATATCTGAGAGCCAGTGAGGCCCCCAAAGCAAATAGGCCCTTGGTTTGGTGAACAGGTCTTCCTTCCAGCCCCTCGCCTCGGCCATTCTTAAGGCAGAACTAACACCCACAACCACTTGGCTCCTGGCTCCAGGAACACTCCTCAGGGGGTGTTTTCCTTTTGTAACTCAGTATGCCCAAAGACTGCTCTGGAGTGACAGGGGGAGCTTCCTTTTATGACACGGGAGAAGACAAAACTATCATCAGCAAGCAGGAAAACTGTTACTTTTCTATAGGCACTGTCTCAAGGTATACTGATTGGGTAGGACTTTCTAAAGCATTTTCACATCCTTTTTCTTTTTCTGCAACTATGGCTTTCAAACGTTTTTGATTGCATACCCTCTTAGTGAAATCGTTTTGAGCACACGCATATGTGTATTTATTCATTAATTACGCTTAAACAAGAGTGTGTTTATTGTTTACTGTATTTATAGTCAAAGCCCTAACAGAGTGTGTCCCTTGGGATGTAGGCACCCCAATAAATAAATATGAGGGAGACGAGGCTGGCATTGGAAACCACAGTTAACAGGTTAATAAACTAAGCGTCAGAGTGGGGGGAGGTGTGCTCAAGTCAGAGAGCCAGCGATTATAGGACTGAGATAAAAACCCAGTTTCAGGCCTTGAGTGAAGCTCCTCACCTATGGTCCTGCCTCCCAGGTGTGTGGGGTGAGCCACACTTCCCAAGCGCTCTCATTCCCAGTCCCATCTCTTCCCACCACCCCAGTCCGGGGATGGATCCCATCACATCTGTTCCCGAGGATTCCCACACTCCTCTTGCTGCCCTAGTTTATCACCCCTCCTATAGCCTAGGGGGAGCCTCGCCACCAGGGTGCTGCAGGCAGGAAGCATCTGCTTTCCACACCTCGTTGCTTTCTCTCCCTCCATTAAGCAGGGGTGACACCAAGACCTTCCCCAGTCTCCCAGGCCCGGTTACTGCATTCTGCAGTGATCTGTAGAGAGATGGTCTCTCCAGCAGGAAGACCAGGCGATGGGATTTACTGAGCGGCCAGTCTTGATCTGCAACACATGGCGAAGGGGCTTCCCTGTGTGAGAATGAGGCAGGCAGGAAGCTTGCTTCTCGGGTGGTTTTGTAGAAACACAATTCCCTGAAGTAAAATAAGCTGATATCTGGAAACAGTGAGAAACCCAAAACCCAGGCAGCCGGGAAATCTGCAGCTGGGGGCTCCAGGAAGTGAGAAGGGATCAGGTGGCAATCGTCTTGGGGCCCAGTATGGATAAAATCTTGCAGTTAAATCCAGTGTCTCCTCTCAGAGAGAGGCGCCCAATGTTTGCGGATTATTGTTTAACTGAGGTGGGGCAATGTCTAGGGTGCCCTTATAAGGAAGAGCCTTAGGGGAAGAAGCAAACAGATGCCAGCTGCCAGCACTGAGGGCTGCAACTTCACTCCCCCAGAGAGACTGCCTCTCTCAATCCCCAGGCTGTGCTGAGCCCTGGGACCTACTGGGATCCAGATCCCTTCGGGAATACTGCTGACACCGAGTGCTCCATCAGACATACCTGTTGGAAACAGGTAAGGTGTGAATGGTGACCTCCCAGAGCTTTGGACCAAGACAGTCTCTTAAAATTATGTAGATTCCTAATCTCCAACCCCAGAAATGTGTTTTCAGTAGCTCTGAAAGCTGTATTTTTGATGTGGTGTGTAAGGATAAGCTTTAAGGAAACCCAGGGCAAAGGATGAGTTGACTCCCTAAGAGAGTCTCTCTTAATCATTGAGTCACCTTTGCTTTCTACTCATGCAAAGCCGCAACCTTGAGCACTGTATTGACCATAACAGATACCCCCATCTGTGTCCCCCATTCAAAGTTCCTGACTCATGGTCAGTATTTAATACTGAGGGGAGGAATGGGGCCCAGGCCTGGCCTTCTGTTCTCTAATGAGCCAGCTGAATAATGATACGATCAGAGTTGAAAAATCTGGGTTAGTCCCAAAAACTAAGGGCCGCTTCAGAGGTTCAGGCGGTTCCTATACCCCTGCAGCTGCTTCCCAGTCAATGCTTGTGCCTCTGTGGCTGCTGGAGGTGTATCATCCTGGAGATGTGATCCTGGTCTCAGAGAGAAGAGCTCACGCTGTTTTGCTTGAAGCCAAGCTAACCAGGTTGCAATAAGTGCGGATATGTTTCCTCTGTAGTTTCAGTTGGGTTGTGACCTGCCCGCTGCCCGTTTGCTCTGGCACACACACAGAACTTTGCTGATGCCTGGGTGGCATTCCCTGGATCTCCAGTTGCCACATCCTCCTGAGTTTCGCACCTGTACCCTGCTGGACCCAGACTTTGTGGTTGATAGCTGCAGGAGGACTCAATTGGTAGCACATTGGTTGATGCCAATATATATATATATATATATATATATATATATATATATATATATATATATATATATATATATATATATATGGCTAAGTGACTGACTGTATGTCCATCCAACTGACCAACTGACCGGTCAGTACATATGATGTGCACTGGCAATTTAAAAATAATCATTGATTGACACATGTGCAATACATGTAAAGTTCTCGCTGGTGCCAATTGCACACGTGTTTTAATTTTATAATACCATATTATATATGCTATTTTGACATGTAATTTTTTGCAGTAACGTAATTACCACATGAGTCTTTCTTCTAATTAATTTCCTTTCACAGTGCACGAATCTGTGCACTGGGCCACTAGTGTAGTAATAATCTGCCAACTGTGTAATAGGGAAGAGTTATGTGTAACATGAGTTCATTATCTCCCATTTATAGATTAAAAAAAAAAAAAAAGTGAGGTACCTGGTGAGTGACTTGCTGCTGAGTGCACACCAGATGCAAACAATGGAGCTAGAGCTAGATTGTTCCCAGGACGCTGTCTTGTCCCCCTGTTGGTTGTATTCAGGGAGGGATTCACTAGAAAAAATGCCTTAGAAGAAGAGGTGTTATCAAGAAATTACAAACTAATGACCCAAGTATTGGCACTGGGTGCTTCCTCTCTTTCCAGCACTGTGCGTGCTCTCACCATATGTGTCATGTGATACTACCATTTGGACATGTTACTTAACCTCTCTGGGTCTCCGTTTCCTCGTCACTAAAACGTGGTAACAACAGCCTCTGCCTCACACAATTACTGAACATATTAAACGATATATGCGAAGTCCTGGGCAGTGGCTGGCCCATGGTCCACGTTCAAAGAATTTTAGTGCATACTGTTTATATTCCTTGAGCCTGGAAGAAAGCCGACGCTGAGGTTAATATTCTTGCTCTGCCACCTGGGCCACAAGGGATCCTTAAAACTGAGAGTGGCCAGGACCTCGGCTTGATTTCTCTCTGACAGGGTGGTCCCTTGGGCAGCACACTGGCCGCTGTTCCCTGGCTGGGTCAGCCCTCCTGTGCCCACCTCCTCTGCGGAGGGTCAAGCCCCTGCAGCTCATAGAACTGAGCAGCCTGTGGACAGAGATCCTGAGGGTCAGGTCTCCAGCAGAGCTGACCACACACACCTGCCTTCAGGGCCCATATCTGGGTCCGATTAACTCTCAGGTGCCTGAGGAAGGAGGTCAGGGACGTTTTCCTCGTTCCCAGCCAAACGTTGTCCTCACCCCCCTCAAGTCCTTACCTAGATCTGTCTGCCAACCAGCTGCGCTGTGTTGCTCAGCACTGTCTCTGAAACGTCCAGCTTCTTCTCAGAAAAGGAAGGTATGAGACTTGCCTGAGGCAGAGATTCAGGGGGAGGCCCTCAGATGGCTGGCTGCCAGGCCACCATAAGCATGTTCCTTCCAGTCAGCGGCTGTCCTAATCCAGTGTTGCTTCTTCTTCTAACTCGGTTCTCAAACCCTGTCTACTCACTTCATCGGGTCATTTTATGCAGATGGACACAGGACTACCCCAGGCCCCCCCCTGCCTCACCTTGGGAAGTGGTCATGCGTCTTTCCCAACTCCCTGTAGAGTTGCACGGATGGAAAAATTCCCTCTTTCTGTTTATTCCTCCCTTCTCTGCTCTCGCCCCTCCTCACCTTCTCTGTTTTTCTCTCTCCCTCCTTCCTGCCTCCATCTCTTCTTCTCTGTCCTTTACTCTCTTTCTCTCCTCTCTCCCTCTCCCTCAAACCGTGCCTCTCCCCTTCCCTCTCTCTCTTTGTGCTCTCTCTCTCCCTTTACCTCTCTTTTTCCTGGTTTCCCCTCCTCTTCCTCTCCCTCCATAGCCCAGAGGTGTGCCCAGGTGGCATACAGCTAAAAGTGGTTTTGTGGTTTTTTTTCCCACCAGAGAACAGTTAAGTGCCTTATTTTCTCCACTTGGGTGGCTAAATTATTCTCGATGTGTTAAACAGTGTAATTAAACACATACACACCCGGGTGCGCGGCGCCTACCCCCACCCTCCCTCGCTCCTTGTCAGCAGAGAGAGTGTGGGCCCCAGCCTTCAAGCTCTGTTAGTTTTAATTTGAGTTGTGGAATTAGTAATGGGTTTTGCCGGAACACTGCTGTGGGAAATAGATCGCTCCTCGAGCAGGGCTTGGGCACCATTTCAAATGAGTATTTGTTAAGGGGAAACCGTCCCTTGTCGTGTTCTGCTACATTACATCCGATTTATTTTCATTGTTCGGAGAAACACCAGCCAGGAGAGAGCCGTGAGCACCACTCCCGGGCAGGAAGCGCCCAACGCTGCCGCCTGCTTCTTGCTTCCCAGCTGATGGGAAGCAAAATGCAAGACAGAACCACCCTTGGTCGCTGGCACTTGCTAAGCTCACCCTGGACACCCTGGCAAGCCCGGCACCTGCCACTGTGAGGCCCAGGGAGCTGCTGCCACTGGCAGGAATGAAGGGGTGGGTGGTGGCAAACATACAACGTTGAAGAAAAGCAATTGAGTGGAGAGGACCCCTACAGGTCAAAGTTGGAAGGGACCTTTCTTCCCTCTTTAAGGGTGATTTTGCAGCCCTTTCCCCCCCCCCCCCCCCATTTTTTTTTTAATTAAGGTATTATATGTGTACATATCTTACCAATCCCTCCCCCCCTTACTCCCATACATGCCCTCCCTTCCCAGAGTTTTGTGACCTTTGGTTATGCTTATATGCATGCATACAAGTCCTTCGGTTGATCTCTTATCTCCCCCATATCTCCCTACCCTCCTCACTGTAATTTGACAGTCTGTTTGTTGCTTTACTGTCTCCGTATCTATCTTTTTGGTCATCAGTTTATAATGTTCCTTATTATCCTTAAATGAGTGAGATCATGTGGTGTGTTTTTTTGTTTTGTTTTTTTTGTTTTTTGTTTTTTCATTGATTGGCTTATTTCACTCAGCATAATGTTCTCCAATTCCATCCAGGTTGCTGTAGCCCTTTTAATAATTGTCCCACCGCAGCTTGGTCATTCATCGTGGTCTGTTGTCATTCATCGTTTGGCAGGTCTCTTCTTAGGCGTTGTCCAATGAGGCAGCCACTAGCAGTGTGTGTGTGTGTGTGTGTGTGTGTGTGTGTGTGTGTGTGTGTAAATTTCAATGAAAGTTAAAATGAAACAGAATTTCAAATTCAGTTCCTTAGTTGCACTTGACATCTTTCAAGTGCTCAAGAGCCATGGTCGACGGTGGCTACTATCCTGAACACAACTCTGGGGCCCTGGAGAAACCTCCGGGGGGGTGGGGTGGCGGGGGAAGACCAGGAGGGACCTAGGCAATGCCTGGGGAGCTCAGTCACCTGGGGAGAGTCTTACAGGGTGATGGTCACGAGACCTACCACATAGCTTTTACTATGTCCTATGCCAAGCCCTTTGAAAGAATCGTTCCATTTAATGCCCACCTAATACTTCGAGGCGGGTTTTGTTACCACCAGCCAGCCCATTTTATGTGTAAGGAAAGGAGGCTCAGAGATATTCAGGTCATTGCTCAAGATCATTCGGTCACTAAGCAACATCCGGATTCAAACCACAGTTTCAACCTGACTCCTCACATGCTTACTCACCATCCCATGATGTCTTGTTTTTTTTATTTTAAGGGACAAGGCAAAGCTCCATTTTTTCAAACAAGACCATAAGATTCTTTCTTTGTCTTTCACGTTTGCCATTTTAATTATGGTAAGTCTAGGTGTGGGTCGTTAGGGTCAATGAAGAAGCCAGGGGAGCCTCATTGTGGGACCAGAGGTGATTAAATCTCTGCTCGCTCTGACCAGGATTATCCTGGAAGGCTAGGGAATAGGATTCAGGGCTGGCTCTCAGTCTGTCTTTCTCCCAGTCAACATTTCTAGATTTCCAGTTTCCAGGAAGTGATCTCTAGGTTCCTGGTGTGTTTACCTAGTGGTATGTTTGTACAATTAGAAACAGTCACCACCTTTTCCAGGTAGAATCCTATATAATAAAAGGCTAATAACCAAATAGACCAAACAGTGGAATGACCGGTCGCTATGACATGCACTGACCACTAGGAAGCAGACACTCAACACAGCAGCTGCCCTTTGGTGGTCAGTGCGCTCCCACAGGGGGAGCACCGCTCAGCCAGAAGCCAGGTTCACGGCTGGCGAGCACAGCTGCAGTGGTGGGAGCCTCTCCCACCTCCACAGCAGCATTAAGGATGACCGACTGACAGCTTAGGGAGCGGGCCTAACCCATCAGTCGGACATCCCACAAGGCTCCCAGACTGTGAAAGGGAGCAGGCCAGGCTGAGGGACTCCCACCCCCACCACCAAGAGTACACGAATTTTGTGCACTGGACCTCTAGTACAACTATATTCCAGAAAACCCTTCTTCTTGCGAGCAGACTGCTTCCTGGCCAGCTGCCCCGTGCTACTCTAACATCCTTCTTTGGGTTCCATATATAGTGTTGATGTGCCTCTTGAAATGTATCCCCCAGAACTGAACACAGTGGATTAAATGTTCTTGTGGGGTCAGGAGCATTTTGTACAGGGAAGGGGTGGGGCTATCCTGTCCAGAGCAATACCTTACTGCTGTCACAGCAGTTCCAATTGTGTCCAATCTTTCTCCATATCACCTCATTTAAAGTAGGAAGCCAAGCAGGCCATACAAAATATTTTTTAAATGAAATTTAGCCATGGCAGACTCACTACATACACAATTAACTTTTAAATGTGAAGACAGATTTACAGTTTCCTTGGTTAAATTCCATCCTTTTGGTTTTGAGATATTTTTGAATTTTTATTGTTCTTCCTTTCTTTCATCATTAAGAATGATGAAAGAAAATTGAAAAGTATTTTCATTTTTATTTCAATATCTTTCAGGGCAGGACAAGGAACAGAGTTCTGTGACCATTACAGTACAGTAATTCCAAGATAATCCGGAATCATTTGTCAGTAATCTGATTCAAACTGTGAATTCTATTCACTGTACTCTTCTGTATGTCTATACTTTATAATGCTATAGGATGCCACCTACCCAGTTGACCAGTCCAGCCTGGTTTTAGCATCTTATATATAGGAAATTAAGGAAGAGCTTATCAACTACTTTTTAAAAATCATGTTATATATAAATACATATTATATAGCATATATTATATATATTGATTTGTATATCTACTTATAAACACATACGACTATATATATATATATATATCTCAATGGCATTCTCCTATTCCTCCAAAATAGGAACTCTATTTTTGGAAGAAGAAAAAAAAAAAACAGAAAAAGAGGCAAAGGGGAAAGTTAAGTAATTGGTTTTGGTAAGGCTATATTTGCTTCTAGAAACATGAAACTTATTTCCTGAGTACTCAAAGAATTTCTTTGCAAATCCATGTCAGAATTCTGCTATGAATATTACACTTCTTAAAAGTATTATGGAGTTACAAAAATTATTAAAAATCAGTGCTTTGGGAGAATGAATATGGTTAATGACAACAAACTTCCTGGCTTAGAAAAAGAGACTCTCACAAAGTTTCTTATACTAGGTTCCCATAAGAATTAACATTTGGCTCAACTTATTAAAATTAAACTTCGAAGCAAAAATTCATAACACATTTATATTTGTATAAAGTGAAGAATATCTGTTATCAAAGACACTGCCAAGAAAGTAAACAAATAAGCCAACCACTGGGAGAAGATTCTTGCCACACATATGGCCAACAAAAGATGTCTAACTGGAGTAAAGTATCAAGTCAGTAAGAAAACGGCGGCCCAGTAGACAAATGGTTATTGCCTAGTTTTATGAACACTCATTTTGCACGAGAGGGGATATGAATGAAGGACGAACATATTAGCAGTAATCAGAGGAACATAAGTTAGGATTGCAGGGAGTTGTCACTTGACTCCCACCAGATGGGTACAAATAAGGAGCCTGCCAATACCACACGTTAGTGAAGATATAAAGCACTGGGAACTCTTTACATTGCTATTGAGATGAAATCTCGGTACAGCCTTGGAAAATAGTTTGGCATGTTTAGTGAGGTTGAGTCATACTCTAAGCCTAAAAATTCTATTCAGTTGTTGAACCATTTTACATATCCACCAATAATATAAAAGTTCCATTTTAAATAACATAGACATAGATAGATATAGATATAGAGATATTCTTATTGATTTTAGAGAGGAAGGAAAAAGGAGAGAGATAGAAACATAAGTTAGCTGCCTTCTGTATGACCCATACTGAGGACTGAGCCTACAAACCAGGCAATGCCCCGACTGAGAATCGAACCAGCAACCTCTTGGTGCATGGATTTACATTCAACCATGAAGCCACACCAGCTAGGTGAAAGTTCCAGTTTTCATGTTGCCTAGTTTTATGCAATTGCATTTGAAAATAGGCATGGTTATTGCCTAGTTTTATGTTTAATGGGTTATCTTTCTGTTATTATTGATTTATAGGAGTTTGTTGTATATTCTGGGTACACATCCTTTGTCTGATATAGGTGTTACAAATTTATCTACCACAGGTTTGCAAGTATGTCCTCCAATGTTTTTTCCTAAAAGTGTTTAATTTTTATTTCTAGATTTTATTTTTTGCTTGATTTTTTGTGTGTATAGTATGTAAGGGTTCTTGTGTGTTTGTTTGTTTTCCATATGGATATCCTGTTGATCCAGCATTATTTTTTGAAAAATGTTTCTATTCCCATTGAATTGCTTTAGAAACTTTGCTCAAATTAATTGACCATATATGTTTTGGTCTATTTTTGGATTCTGTAATCTGCTCCATTAATTTATCTGTCTATAGATCTCTATTGATTTATCTATTTTCCAATATTATAGCTTTATATTAAAGATTGTAGTCAGGTTAAGTCTTCCAAATTTTTCTTTTTTTAAAACATTTTTTTGTTATTCCAGATCCTTTGCATTTATATAAATTTTATAGTAAGCTTGTCAATTTCTAAAAAAGAATTTTGATTAGGATTGTATTGAATCTATGTATAAATTTGGATAGAATTGCCATTTTGGCAATACTAAGCCTTCCAATCAATGAACCTGATGTGTCTCTTCATTTATTCAGGTTTTCTTTAATTTCTTTCAGCAACGTTTTATAGTTTTTGGTGTTGAAATCATAGAGGTCTTTAGTTAGACTTTTTTTCACCGAGTAGTTTTTCTGATGCTACTATTTTTCTATTGTTTATTCCTAGTACACAAAAATTGATTTTTATATTAACTTGTATCTTGTGACTTTGCAAAACTCATTTATTAGTTCTAGTAGTAATTTTACAGTTTTCATTTTTTTTTCTTCTTTCTGATATTTTGAACTTTTATTTTCTTATTGAACTGGTTAGGACCTCCCGTACAATGATAAATAAAAGTGTTGACAGTAGACACCCTTGCCTTAATTATGATCATAAGGGGGGGAAATACACTCTTCTATCATTAATATGATATAAGCTGCAGGTACTTCATAAATGCCCATCAGTTTAAGATTACTTACTTTTTCTAGATTTTTGAGAGTTTTTATCATAAATATACTTTGAATTTTGTCAAATAATTTTCATTATATTGTTTAATATAGTAATTACACTGGTTGATTCTTTTAGTCTTAAACCAACTGTATATTTCTGAAATAAACCCAACTAGGTCTTGATATATTTATTTTATTTTATTTTCCTTTTTACATTATTGGATTTGATTTGCTAAAATTTTCTTAAGAATCTTTGCCATCTGTGCTCATGAGGTATGTTGATCTGTAATTTTGGGGGGTGAAGATTCCTTTATGAGGTGCTATTGGCAGTGCAATGCTGACATGATATGTTCAGCTATGTTTCCCTTCTGCTCTACTTTCTGAAGATATTTGTTTTGTTTGTCCTTGAAGTTATAATAGAATCCACAGTGAAAGTATATGGGTCTAGAGGTTTCTTTCTTGGAAGGTTTTTAATAACAAATTCCATTTCTTTATTAGATACAGGGTAATTCAGATTTTCTGTTCCTTCTTGTATCAACTTCGGTAAATTGTATTTTTCAAGAAATCTATCTACTTTCTGTAACATCGATTTTGTTTGAATTGGTTTGTTCATAGTAGACTCTTCCTACTCCTTTAATGTACATAGGCTGTGTGGTGACAAGCCCTTATCAATGATGATGCAATGTTGGTGATTTGCATTCTCTCTTTTGTCCTTGACAAGTTTGACTCTGGGTTTGTCAACTTTCTTGGTCTTTGAAAAAAGAGTCAGTTTTTGCTTTGTTAATTTTTTACTGCTTTCTCTTTTATTAATTTCTGCTAGTGCCTTTATTATTTACTTCCTCTACTTGTTTTAGGTTTTCTTATTTCCCTTATGATGTCATCTTTGACTCATGAATTATTTAGAAGTGTTTAATTCTGGATTTGGGGGATTTTTCTTAAAATTATTATTGATTCTAATCTTAACTTTGTTTCTATTAGAGCATGCTCTGTGTGATTCATTCTTTACAAATATATTGTTTTATGGCCCAGCATACTGTCAGTTTTGGAGAGCGTACCTCATACATTGAAGAGAATGTATATTCTACAGTTATGTATAGTGCCGTATATATATCAAATATATCAAGGTGATTGATAGTGTTATTCAGATCTATGGTTTTACTGATTATTTTTTGTCTAGATGGTCTATTAATAGCTGAAATATGAGTGCTAAAATATTCTACTCTAATTGTGAAATTGTTTTTCTTTCCTTTAATTCTGTTAAGTTTTGCTTCATTTATTTTCAGGTTTTATTATTAGGTGTCTACACATTTATGATTTTTATTTATTCCTGATGAATTTTTGCCAATATTAAATTCCCTAGTTTATTCCTGATAATACTCTTTGTTATGAAGTCTATTTGATCAATCTATTAATCATCCCAACCTTCTTATGTTCGTATGATAAATCTTTTTCATTCATATTTTACAATTTACTTGTGACTTTGTATTTAAAGTGTGTCTCTTATAGGCAACTTATTGTTGAGTCTTGCTTTTTTATCTACTTTGTCAATCTTGCCTTTTAATTGGAGTTAATTAACATTTCATTTAATTATCGATAAATATTATATGTTTGGTTGTGTCTGTTTTTTAGTTTGTTTGTTCACTGTTTCCCCTTTATTGATTTCTTTTGATTATTTTGATTATTTTGAATTTATCTATTGGTGTTTTGACTATATTCTTTTTAATTTTTGTTAGTTGGTGTCTAGGCATTATACAATAATACACATACCTAACCTGTCACACTCTATTTAACACTTCATACAAAACACTTGCAACCATTATAGACTCCTTTAATCCCCTTCCACTGTCCTTTATGCTATAGTTGTCATATAAATTATATCTGAATACATTGAAACCTGTCCAGAAAAATATATTTTCTCGAAACACGTACATATATTTTTAAAGAATTTAAGGGGAAAAATAGTTTTAAATATTTACTCAGCTATTTAATATGCATCCTTCCTGGAAATTCCAAATTCCCTGTCATGATTGCCCTTCAAATTGAAGATTTGCTTTGTCATTTCTTCTCAAGCATGTCTTTGTGTGATGAATTTTCTTAGTTTTCCTTTGTCCAAAGAGGCTTTATTTCACTTTTATTCCTGAAATTTGTTTTCACTCAATATGGACTATCTGATCATTTCTACATTAGATCACTGCAGAATTGGCACCTGCCAGTTGGTTGTTTTCTCTTAAGAATGAGACGCATTCTCTTAGTTCTTTTTATTTTTAATAGTTTGGGATTCTGTTGGGCAAAGTGAGTGTTATGTTGTTCAGACTGTGTTCTGTTAGAATCCTCTGGAGAATGTTTATTTTTTTTAATGTAGTCAATCAAAACAATTAAGTTGTCTGTGCATTCTAGCTCATCTTCTGTGGGCAGTGATCAAATCACAGTTCATTCCTTTAAGCTTTTGCTATCCCGGTTTGGACCTGTCCCATACAGCCACGGTACCGATGGGTTAGGCCAGTGATCAGCAAACTCATTAGTCCACAGAGCCAAATATCAACAATACAATGATTGAAATTTCTTGTGAGAGCCAAATTTTTTAAACTTAAACTTCTAACGCCACTTCTTCAAAATAGACTCGCCCAGGCTGTGGTATTTTGTGGAAGAGCCACACTCAAGGGGCCAGAGAGCCTCATGTGGCTCGCAAACCTCAGTTTGCCAACCAGGGGGTTAGGCTAAGATTCGTGCAAGTTTCTACTCAGAATTAGAGGACCGCATCCTCTGGCTCTCTCCCTTCTCAGCCTCTTACCACCAACTCCCAGGAGGGCTGTGTCCTTAGAAGAAGAGAAAGACTTTCTGGCATCCTGACCTTGGACGTCCAGCTTCCGGACCTGTCAGGAAATACATTGGTCTGTGGTATTGTTTTGCAGCCCAAGCGAACTAAGACAGTCACCCAACCCAGCAGAAGACATAGGGAAGGACCCAGTCGAACTCATTTTATCAACACCGAGGCAAGTGGTACAAGCTTCAGAGCCTGCAGTGCACCTCTGCCTGCTTCTTCTCCTCCTCCTCCTGAGTCTTGATTCGTTAACTCACGCAGCTTCTCACATTAAGAACTTTTTATCAACTCTTTTTGCCTTTTTTTTTTTTAAGCTCTTCCCGTGCCATTTTTCTTGCTCTCCCCCAACAGCTAACCCAGCAGCCAGACAGATTTTTATCCTGAATACCAGGTAGGCCTTCCATCTCCTTTTTCATTAAGGCAGCTGAGCTTCCCCTGCCTTTTTTATCTTGCAAAGTGAGGCAAGCAGGGGAGGGAAGAAAGGAAATAAGCCAAGAAGCCCTTCCTGCAGTGACAGGCAGGAAAATTGGTTTGCCTTTTCTGCTGCACACAAAAGCGAAATGTCGTCAAGTCCCGTAGATCCCGCCGCCTGAGAAAGTGAGTCCCCACAGCCCCAGAGAACAGCCTCGGGTGGCCAGAGGGAGGGGCCGGGGACTGGAGACCGGTGCTGGGTGGAAAAGGCGAAGGGATGAAGAAGTACACATCAGTGGCTGCACAATAGTCAAGTACAGCGGAGGGAATATAGGCAATAATATTGCAATAATGTATGGTGCCGGGTGGGTACTAGAATGTTGGGGGGGATCACTTTGTCAGGTATCTGGTTGTCTGACCATGATGCTGTACACCTGAAGCGAATACACAATCATAGTGAATGTCAACTGTAATTGAAAAGATAAACACCAATTTTTTAAGTGACCTTATAGGCTGTTCCCTGACAAAGCCATAAGCCATTCAGAGAGAAAGGTGGACCCCATAGGTGTGAGGTCCACAAGGGTAGGGGGCTCCCCTTCCTGCCTGCCTTCCCTTTCCTCATCAAGATCCTTCTCCCTCACAGAGCAGCCCATCTCCTCCAGCAACAGTCACCCAGGCCTGCCCCCCGCCCCACCCCCTGGGTCCCTTCTCCTTCCACCCGGGCGCTCAGGAGATGCCATCCCTTGGCCCCGGCTCTCACCCCTGCAGACCCCTCTGAGCCCAGCCTGTCCTTCGTAAGGGCAAGGCCTCATATCAGAGGGATGGGGCTTCTGCACACTCCCTTTGTGGTCAAAACGGCGATAGTCACACTAATAGCCATCACGTATTGATCACTCTCTGTTTACACATCACAGTGCTCAGTATTTGAGGAGCACGGTTTCATCTGAGCCTCACGACATTAGGCCCTGTGTGTAATCACCATCACCACTTTACAAATGAGGAAAGCAAGTCTTAAAATGGGATTGCTCAAGCCAGCCAGTTCCTACAGTCAGCGGGCAGGCAGGGCCCTGCCAGCAGCCTGGGAACCGGCCACCAGAGACAGGGTCTTTGCAAGATTCTGATGGAGAAGTCAAGCCAAATTATTTAGGCTCATTCTGTAGACAATTAAGGGCTGCTTAGTGGCCGTCGCGTAATTGCATCATTTAAGGGGAACTACCATTTGGTTTTCATAAACGAAAATGAGCTCATGGCTAGAGTTTATCGCATAGGCTGATCCAATATTTCACTGAGATGTGGGTGGCTTGGCGAGGCTGTATCGGTTCCACGGTCGCCAGGCATGGGCAGAGCCTGAAGACCCATAGTTTTCACAACTCTTAGGGATGTCTCAGGTGTCACTGCCTTGGTCTTGAATTTACAATCAAGCCTATTGCTGTTTACTTGCTCTGAAGTGATATTTCAGCTCTTACTGATATTTCAGCTTTACCACTAGTTATATTATTGGTTGTGGGCTTACCTCTAAACCCTATAGAGAGTGGTGAGGTATGTTAACATATTTTTCACCTGTTATTCTTCAAGAACTACACTGAAATGTCCTAAATTGCCTGTATTCAACCATTTTTACCTTAGGTTAAACCATATGAAACTGACTCCAGTCAACCATTTTTGACCTACAAAAAAATGACAGTTTCATGTGGTTCAAACTAATAGCTCAAATATAAATTCTTACCTCATTTGCTAGAAATTGTGTGTATAATACCCTCCAAATATATAGGTACTGTACCACTTCACAGAACCTATGAACTGGTGTTGTAAGTAATTTGTAACATATCCTATATAATAAAGAGGTAATATGCAAATTGACCATCATGCCCTCACAAAGATGGCTGCCTACAACCAGGCCGGCAGAAGGGTTAGTGAGGGATGACCAAATGACTGAATAGCAGACTGTGTGGGGAGACCAGGCCAGCAGGGGGGCTATGAGGGGTGACCAGGCTGGCATGGGGGGCAATTGGGGGTGACCAGGCCAGCAGGGGAAACAGTAAGAGGTGACCAGGCCAGTTGGGGGGGGGGTCAGTTAGGGGTGACCAGGCCAGCGGGCGGGGGGGGGGGGGAGGAAAGGGAAGGGGGGTGCAGTTGAGTGTGATTAGGCCAGCATGCAGAGGCAGTAAGGGGTGATTAGGCCAGCAGGGGTGGGGGCAGTTAGGATAAGGTGACCAAACATCCTGCTTTAGGCGGGACAGTCCCGATTTTTAACAATTTGTCCCGCGTCCCACAGCGTTTTAAAATCGGGACTATTTTAAAACACCACGGGACGCGGGACAAATTGTTAAAAATTGGGACTGTCCCGCCAAAAGCGGGATGTCTGGTCACCTTAAGTTAGGAGCAATCAGGCAGATAGGCAGGCAGGTGGGTGATGAGGAACCAGCAGTCCAGGATTGAGATGGGGATGTCCGACTGCCATTTTAGGCCAGTTTAGGGGGATCGAGCCTAAAACGGCAGTCAGACATCCCCCAAGGGATCCCAGATTGGAGAAGGTGCAGCCAGGGCTGAGGACCTCCCTCCTTGCACTTTCGTGCACTGGGCCTTTACTTATTATCATCAGCCACTATAAGGAAATTGCTATTATTGGGTCGGCAGCTAAGTAATTGCGGGTTTCACACATATATGGCTTCAGTTGAATTTTTAGTTTGCAGACGTAGTACAAATGTAAAACACATTTTGTTATTTGATAGTTGGCTATTCAGCTGTTAATCAGTAAAAAAAGTTTTTTGATCTGTTTTGTAGTTTTCGTTTGGCGTTCGTTGAAAAATGGAAAATCAAAAGGAACATTTTCGTCATATTTTGCTTTTTTATTTCCGCAAAGGGAAAACGCATCGCAAGCTCATAAAAAGTTATGTGCTGTTTATGGTGACGAAGCCTTAAAAGAACGGCAGTGTCAAAATTGGTTTGCCAAATTTCGTTCTGGTGATTTTTCACTCAAAGATGAAAAACGCTCTGGTTGCCCAGTTGAAGTTGATGACGCCCTAATCAAAGCAATAATCAATTCAGACTGTCACAGTACAACACGTGAGATTGCAGAGAAGCTTCATGTATCACATACATGCATTGAAAATCACTTAAAACAACTTAGCTATGTTCAAAAACTCGATACATGGGTTCCTCACGAACTGAAAGAATCACAGTTAACGCAACGCATTAGCAGCTGCAATTTGCTAAAGAAACGTAATGAAAATGACCCATTTTTAAAACGACTGATAACTGGCGATGAAAAATGGGTTGTTTACAACAATATCAAGTGGAAAAGATAGTGGAGCAGGCCAGGTGAACCAACTCAAACAACATCAAAAGCTGATATTCATCAAAAGAAGGTTTTGTTATCAGTTTGGTGGGATTACAAAGGAATTGTCTACTTTGAACTCTTACCACCCAACTGAACGATCAATTCTGATGTCTACATTGAACAACTAACGAAATTAAACAATGCAGTTGAAGAAAAGCGGCCCGAATTGACAAATCGAAAAGGTGTTGTATTCCATCATGACAATGCAAGGCCACACACATCTTTGGTCACTCGGCAAAAATTAATGGAGCTTGGTTGGGATGTTTTGCCACATCCACCATATAGTTCTGACCTTGCACCATCTGATTACTTTTTGTTTCGATCTTTACAAAACTCCTTGAATGGTAAAAATTTCAATAATGATGATGATGTCAAATCGTACCTGATTCAGTTTTTTGCTAATAAAAACCAGAAGTTTTTTGAACGTGGGATTATGATGCTGCCTGAAAGATGGCAAAAGGTCATTGATCAAAATGGGCAATACATTACAGAATAAAGTTATTTAGTTCCATGAAAAAATTGTCTTTGATTTTCTTTTAAAAATCCGCAATTACTTAGCTGCCGACCCAATATTTTAAGTTTGCAGCTATGTTTCTCTCCCATGCTTCAACATCACCTGATTCCTTTGTCACTGTGAAGTGGGAATGGATAAGGGACTTTTGTGCTCCCTTGACAGACACTGGTCAAAAAAAACATGACAAGCACAGCTCTCAAGGTGAGGGAGGTTTTCCAAGCCCCACAACTAGTAAGAGTGGATTCAGGATTCAGATGGAAGTCAGCTTGCCTCGCTGACTGAGGAAATGATGCATATTTTCATAAATGACGGCAGTTATACCTCGGTAGCCTCCTGAACAAACAAACAAACGAAAACCAAATAACCCAGGCTTCCGTGATATCCCTGTGGGGAGATTAGGTTACCACCATTTACTGAGTGCCAGTCACTCTGCTTGGTATGCTAGGTAAACCTCATTGAATGCCACCACAAGCCTTGGGAGGTCGGTGTCATCAATCCGTCCTGGTGGGAAACAAGTTCACAGGCTTGAGACTAACTCAGTGTTGCAGAACAGGTACTGAGCGCAGGAAGCAAACTTCAAAACCCATGTGAATGCTCATTACCTGCTTTTTCTTGTTCCTCTCCCCTCCTCATCCCCCTATTTATTTTACCATCAAATCCTATTGGTCCTACCTATACAATGCCCCCTGGAACCTGCTTCTCCACCATTTTCCCTGTTAACCTTTGAACACTGTCTCTCCCATGGACAAATGCAGCAGCCTCCTGAACTCCACCCTCTCTCCATCCCTACCCACCCCCCACATGGCCTCCAACTTGCTCCACAACTCTATGCATAGATCTGATCACAACCCACCTCTTCCATGGCCTTGTGGTGCTGGTGAGGTCGAAGGCATTTCCCAGTCCAGCCTTTCAGCTGTGGGGAGACAGTACCGTTCCATGCCTCAACCACGGTGGGTCCCGCAAGCTGGGTCCGGGCCAGAAAGGACGTTGCTTCCCACAAACCTCCCTTAGAGACTATCTGGTCGCAAACGATGTTCACTCTGATACATACCAGCACCACTCCACTGCCTCCTGCTGTGTGCTGGCTCCTGGCACAGGTTGTTGTCCTGACCTGGCCAAGCATGTAATTTCCTGTACCTGGTAGAAACCTCATGTAGTCCCTGTGACTGTCCCCCTTTATCCCACATTCTTTTCTGGTGCCTGCCAAGTGGCACAAGGGTCTGTTTGGTCTTGCCGCCACCCAACACATGCCTCCTGTAAATTTCCCTTTAAGAAGTCTATTCATCAAAACCGGTTTGGCTCGGTGGATAGAGCATCGGCCTGCGGACTGGAAGGTCCCAGGTTCGATTCCCGTCAAGGGCATGTACCTTGGTTGCGGGCACATCCCCAGTAGGGAGTGTGCAGGAGGCAGTTGATCGATGTTTCTCTCTCATCGATGTTTCTAACTCTCTATCCCGCTCTCTTCCTCTCTGTAAAAAAATCAATAAAAAATATATATATTTTTCAAAAAGGAAGTCTATTCATTACTAGCCAGTCTCTCTTCCGTCGTTCCCTCCTCTCTCCTTACAGATGTGGATTTTCAGATCCAGAAACTCTCCCTGGTCTCTGTGTGCTAGCACCCACCTACCTTCCATCTCGGCCAACACTCCCTGTCCCCAGTCCCCACCCCACGGACCCCTCCAGCCCTTCTATTTCCTCTAACACCCATGACCTTTCCAACCCAACTCCTGAGCTTCCTTGCACTTGCTACTGAGGGCACCTGGAGGGACTATCTTTTTATATTTTTATTTTTTTACTACCTACCATTTTCCACCTGGCAAATTCTCCAAGGCCCAATTCAAAGGGCACTGCCTGTGGGAGAGCCAACCCAGACTCTCCCTGGCAGCTCGTAGCTCCTCTGTATCCACAGGACTTTGCACACATTTTTAATTAGACAGTTTCTGTTGAATGATAGAATGTTGAATGTTGTTGTTGAAATGTCTAATCTATCTCTCCCACTTGGTAATGAGCGCCTGGAGGATAAAGATCATGTTGTATTTTCTTTGGATTGCCAGCACTCAGAAAGCGCTTGGCACAAGGTCAGGACTCAATAAATATTCATTAATGTGCAAATACCCCCGTAGTCTCTGGTGCACATAGAGCATACTGAGAAGCTGCTCGGTACAGCGGACTGAAACGGAACCAAGAGGAAGGATGACTGACTCAAGTCTGGGCTCGTCTACCAGCTGGCTGTGTCACCAGGGACAGCACTGATCTGGGACTCAGTCCCCTCACTTGTAAGGGGGGGGCGGAGGAGGGGACATCTGAGTGTCCTTCCAGGGCTCACGTAGGATGATGTGAAGTGCTTGACAGCTCATCTCTAAAACTATCTTTTTTTTTTTCTCACCCAAAGAAAAAGACGTTGGAAGTCTTCGGAGGAGAGTCATGGCACACACTCGGGAGCCTCTATCCCAGACGCCTGTCATCAAGTTCAAGGGCCAGGACTTTAAGACCCTGAGGGACCGTTGCCTAAGCAGAGGCCTCCTGTTTGAGGATGAGACCTTCCCTGCCGATATTTCTTCCATAGGCCCGCGGCTGCTCCAGGGAAAACACCTCTCCAGCCTGCGGTGGGAGCGCCCACAGGTGAGTGAGCCCCCCAGGCACACACCCAGCTCCTGGGCCCTCTGAGCCAGCCCGCCATGGTCCCTCCCATGGCCCCTCTGGACCTCTGAGTTCTAATCCAGCTCTAACACCGAGCACGTCCCTAGAGGACCTGCCTCGGTATTCTCACCTGGAAAATGAGGAGGTATAGGTGTGAAGAGTGTCTCTGAGGTCTCTTCCGTCTCCATAGCTGAGCCTGTCATCACTCTTTCTTCTCTTCCGGTATGACTGTCTTTATCTTCTGTTCCTTTTTTTTTTTTTTTTCTGTTAGAATTTACTCAGAGGGAAGCTACCATGTCAGTCACCTGTACAATAGGATGAATTAAGAGACTGAACATAAACTGTGCACCTATGGATGAGGACAATGGGGGATGAGGAGGGGGCAGAGGGTGGGGTGGGAACCTGGTGGAGGGGGGAAGAAATGAGGAACCTTTGTAATAATATGAACAATAAAGATTGATTAAAAAAAAAAAAATAAAAAAAAAAACTGACTCGCCTCTCTCCCTTTTATTTGTATTTCCAGTCTTGCAAAGAGGCCCGATCACCTACAAAAGAATTTCAGACATCCGCTGGGAAATTAGGAAGCTATTTCAGGGCGACATTCCAAGTCCCCTGAACCCCCACCCCAGCAGATGGCCACTCACTCCACCTTGCAGCAAGGGGAGCCCTGTTGGTTTTTCCAGAACCATCTCAGTTTCATGGCATGAGGCTCCAGAGGACATTGCTCAGCCAACTTAACATTCTCATAATCTCATCAGGGCCACTGTTGATGACAAAGACCCAGGTAAGGGTCACTGTCAATGCCCTGGTGCTCAAAGCTTCTGTTCGTGCTTCTAAGAGCCACCAGCGGAACCTAAAACAAGAGAAAATGCCATCGTGTCTAGTAAGCTAACAATTATAACATCAGCAAGTATTACTGAGCACACATTAAGTGTCATGTACTCTACCGAGCCCTTTCAGTAAAGTCACGTTAGGTCATCCAGAAAAGGCGTTTTCTGGTGACACAGAACAAGACACAGAGCTCTGGGGGTGCCAACTCAGGACAGACTTGAAGCCTTGGGGAAGGGGGAGGTTAGTGGGGATCAGGTGGCGCTTGGATGTGCTTAAAGAAAGATGGGTGCTCCAGCCTTCTAGGACCCATCTTCCCAGCCAGCGGTGACATGCCTCCCTCCCTCAGGCCTTCCCCTCCTGAGGAGGGCTGACCAGAGAATGCTGTTTAACGTTTGGAAGGGTTAAATATTGTTTTGTGGGGTTCTTTTTGAATGTGTTTTCTTTTCCTTTTTTTCATAGGGTGCTGGGCAATAGATGTGAGACCACATCTATAGTGTTTAAGAATTTATGGATGTTTCCATTTAGAAAGTGTTAATTCCAGAAGCATCTCAACTTGTCATGTCTTTGGGGGCCAAGGAGAAACGTAGGCAAACAAAAGTGAAACGACTTACACAGAGTCATGCCAGGGGACACAGATAATAGCATGGCAAAGGCCTGGGGTGGGCATGGAGGCTGGTTAGAGGGGTCAGTGGGGGATGAAGGGGACATATGTAATACTTTCAACAATAAAGATTAAAAAAAAAAAAAAAGAATTGTTCCAGGAACCTGGGATAGAGGCACCAGGGCCAAATGCAGTCTATTCCCATTCCTCTTCTACCAGGGGCTCCTTTTTTTTTTTTTTTTTTTTTCATTCTAGCACTTCTTTTAAAGTGTATATGTGAATATGTCATATATCTTTGTGTTTCTTATCACAACTGGCAGTATAGTACTTCCTAGAGCTTTCCATGTGTCTTACTTTGTCTCCTTTGTTCTTCTTTATTTCATGGATAATAATTTTTAAAATCCCATTTATCAAGTTTGTACATGTGCCAGGTGTTAATCTAAGCACTCTACCCATCACATTGTGTTTCATTGCCACGGCAGTCCCGTGAGGTTGATAACATTGTCACCCCCATTCGGTAGGTCGGCACTGCCCAATAGAACATTCCGTGAGGATGGGAAGGTTCATTATGTGTCGTTCATTACAGCAGCCACTGGTCACATGTGGCTATTGAGCACTTGGAATGTGGGTTGTGGGACTGAGGTTCTGAAGTTTTCATTTTATTCTGTTTAAATGAACTTAATTTAATGTACCTTATTGGAGAGCACAGCAGAGCACAGTGTACGTCAGGTGGAGGGATTAAAATGTCCCCATTGTCCCCATTCTTTAGTGAAAAACTTTCCACTTCTCAACTGAGGAATGGGCTATGGGCCCAAACCACATTGTGTGCTGGGCGCTCGGAACGCAGCACCCAGCCCCACTGTGGATTCCGGCCCGTGGCCATCCCAGAATGCAGCACTGCCTGCCCAGGCAACAACTTTCTCCTTCCCGGGGGCCAGAGTTCCTGAAAGGATCCTTCCCTAAGAATGATTCACCTTGGGACCAAAATGAGTTCTTTGATAAAGGAAAGGGTTAACAAAATGGAGACATGAGTGTTAAGTTGTAAAAGCAACAAGTAACAGAAGGTGAGAGAAATTGAAAGTGCCAACAGCCAGTTGCCATGGAGCGGAAGAACTTTGATGCCAATAAAGCCGATCTTCTTGGCAAAAATAGAGGAGGAAGTGATGCTGCCACCTGGCCCAGCCTGAACTCTGGGCCACCCCCTGAAAGAGCCTGTCTAAATGCCCGTATGCTAAGCCTGGCGCTCCCTCATGCAAGAGAAGCACACTGTCTGGGGACATGCCTGAGCGGTCTTTGAAAAGAATGCAGGAGTCACTGTCACAAATAGACCCAGTGACGTCACATTGGAAGAGACCCCCTTCCGCTCAAGAGAGGGGGTTTTCTAAAACTCCAGGGAATTTTGCGTTAGGTGAGTTTCTGGCCTACCTAATGTCACAGGGGCTGCCCCAGACTTTGCACTGAGAAAGAGCTCCGCAGTTCAGAACTAATGTATATCCTATAGCATGTAGCTAATAGGAAATATATCCATAGTCCCTATTGGTAGATGTACTCTGAGAAATTGGCTCACGTGGTCACGGAGGCGGAGAAGTCCCACCCTCTGCCATCTGCCAGCTGGAGACCCAGCAAAGCCAATGCCGTAGTTCAGTCTGCGAGGGAAGGCCTGAGAACCAGGCAGCAGATGGTGTAATTCCCGGTCCAGGGGCAGGAGAACGGCCATGTGCCAGCTCAGCAGCCAGCCAGAGAAGGGCACCTTCTCCCTTCCTCTGCCTTTTGTTTTACTTTCTCTGGATGGGGTGAGGTTTATCCACACTGGGGAGGGCATTTGCTTTCCCGAGTCCATTGACTCACATGCTGATGTCATCTGGAAACACTCTGACAGATCCACCTAGAAATGGTGTTAGCTGAGGACCCAGTCAAGTTGACACAGAAAATCAACCATGGCAGTTTTCTTCTGCACAAATGGGTGTTTCCGTGCCATCGAAAGGCCAGACTGTCTCACAGAATCAGGAAACACCAAAGTCAAGAAGCCCCTACCTGCTGGTGTGGTCCGTAGGGAAGAGCTGCACACCGTGGAGGCAGGTTGCCCCACCCCAGCTGCTTCCTGTGGGCCCTGGAACAAATCTCTGCTTCTCTGCATCTGCTCACTCGGCCTGGTGGAGCTGTCAATCCTGGGATCTGCCTCCCTAGTCCAAGCTGTAGGAGTTGGGTACCAGTGGTCTCCATGCCCTCAAAGTCCATGGTGATGGAGCCACGCGTGGGGTGGATACTCTGATCCTTGCCAGTGCCTGCACTGTGTTGGTGTTTCCGGCCCAGCTGGAGACAGGGGGGTTGCCCAGAGCCAGCGCCTTACCATCTTCCCCAGCCATCTTTACCCATTTTCTCTGGGGGCCTTGTCCCAGGAGGTCAGCCCGGCAGGTGAAAACATTTCATAGTCTTCTTCCAGCTCTTTCTGCCTTTGAGACTCTCTAGCACCCCTGGAAGCCCAGGGAGGGGAAGGAATAGGCAGCTCAGAGGTCAGGGAACTTAGATGCTGGTTTTGTGCCCAAAGGAGATTGATGTTGACTATGGGCTTTTTATTGGAAATAATTGCCATTTGATTTTATAACATTAAAGTACCTTTCTGTTCTTAATTAGCTAAAATTTTTGTTTTGTGTTTATTTTTATTACTTTAGCAAATCAGAGAAAATTGTTTATTTATCAAATGCCTTCTGGGAAGGATATAAATTGCCTCCTCTTTGGCCCATGTAAGTACTTTTTCCATTAGATATCCACCCTGGCAAATTTCTATGGGAAACCCTACTGAGGGTGGATCAGTCTTGTCATTTATGGTAGATTCGTTGGCTGAGTATTTCGTTTCACGTGTTTCTATAAGTATAATCAGCCTGGTGTGCATGTGCTTCTGGGTTGTTGTTTTTTTGTTTGTTTTTTGTTTGTGTGTGTGTGTGTGTGTGTGTGTGTGTGTGTGTGTGTTGTTTGTTTTTCTCTCTCTTGGGTTGGGCCTCCAGGCTATGCTGGCTTCTTAGAATAAATGGTGGCAGGATTCTTCTTCCTCCTTTTCTTTTTTTTAAACATGAAACTGTACGTGACACTGGAATTGTCTAGTCCCTGGAAGTTTGAGACAACTCAGCAGGAGAATCACGGGTACTTACATGGTAGGGAGGTGTTCTGGGGCAGTGATCGGCAAACTGTCGCTCGAGAGCCGCATCCACGGTTTGCTGCTCTGTTGACTAATGAGTTTGCCAACTACTGTTCTGGGGTCATTTAAAAATACTATTCCGAGGTTATTGATCTTTTCGGCTTATATACTAACTTGAATGATTTGGGACAATGTTCATTTTCATCAGAAAATCATTAGTACTTTTAAATGAATTAGCATAGAATCTTCATGTTTTATATTGCTAAAACCCAATTTTCACTACTTTTATTTGGGTTTCTCTACCACATTTGCCAAAGGTTAGATCTATGTAAGCCTTCTTGCCCAAAAAGAACAGTTTACTTGCACTATTGATTTTTCTGTTTTATAAATTCACTAATTGTGCTCTTCAATCACTTCTTTCCGCCTGTATTTGCCAGCCTCTCTTTGTCTTTTTCTTTCTCACATCTGTGAGTCGACTACTTAAATCATGTTTTTATTCTATGTTGTTTAATAATGAATGGATTTGAGGCGCTGGGTTTGTCTATGAATATGGCTTTTCAAATTTTGCAAATACTGCAGATGGAGGGAATCGATATTTATTGAACTTACGCCCTGCCAGGCGCTGCGCTAAGTATTTTGCTTCCTTCCTGCTGCGTAAAAGGGAAGGGCGCTTGCTTTGCCAGGCTGCTGGGAGGCAACCCGTGGACAGAGCGCCTGGCCCTCCGGAAGGGCTGATAATGGCAGCCTGTGCCTGGGTCGCTTTATCATTGGAGTCTCCCATTTTACACACGAGGAAATGGAGGCTCAGCAAAGGAAGGGAAGTTTCTCAGAGCCACCAGAGAGCAACCCAGAGCAGGATTCCACACCAACTCTCAAGTACACACACCCCTCCCCCGCTGACAGCACAATCAAACTCACAGGAATAGCTGTGCTGGGGGTGGCTCAGAAAGCTGAGCCTCCACTGCGGCCTCGGCTTCCTTTCCAGTGGAAGCAGGGACAGAGAAAGTCCATGAAGTGCCCCGAGTTGCTTTGAAATTGGAAGAGTTGTTCCCTCTGCAGAGAGCTCTGCTGGGCACATTCTGCCCAGCCCTGGGGGCAGCAGAGTTGGGCCTGGCACATCCATTCCAGGGCCTGGGCCCCAGTGCCCCTCTGCCATCTGAGACGGCTGGTTACTTGTGGGCAGATGGCAGGAGGAGGTGCAGTGAGTCATGGCCCCTCACAGCCAGCTGGACCTCCATGTTTGCAGACATGCACACGGTTGCTGGCCCTGTGGCGGCTCCACCAGAAATCGTGGTTTACAAAGGGCTGGCCGGTCTCACAAGGCAGAGACTCCTCACACGCATGGCTGTTGAGCAAATGAATCTATTTCCACTTTGCAGCCCTGCTCTCTGGGGACTGATTTGTCAATGTGAAAAGAAATGATACAGGCACAGTTACCAAATTCCACAAACGTGTGCGATGGAAATGCAGGCAGAGCTGCAGGGACAGGATGCTGAGGATATTCGCACCCGCTCCTAGCAGGGGCAAACCTACAGGCTGGTGGGGCCAGGGCAGGAACCAGACCTTCAGCCCAGGGTTTCCCCAAAGGGCCTGGGGAGCCCCTCAGGAGCTCTCACCATCCTCATGTCTACTGCAAATTCCCAAAATTCTCCCAGACACTGCAGCATGCCCGAATCCTCCAGCGACCCTCTCGGTAGCCAGCAGGCACTGTGCGTGTTGGAGGTTGGGGAAGAACTAGGTTCTGAGTAACAGCACCTAGGATGAGGGGCCTGGATCTTCTAGAATCCGTCAGAGAGCCGACAAAGATCTGAGTAGCGCACATCCTGCATCCTGAAAAGCACGTGTCTACACTTGAACCTGGAGCCCAGAAGGCCTAGGCTGACTTCTAAGAGATGACATTTCACACGGAAAGCTTTATTATGTTTATAAAAGTTTCCTCTAATAAATGTATCCGATTCTTTTCTTTTCCTCATTCATAACCTCTTCATAAAACACTGCCTATTAGGACCAGGATAGCTGAATATCTGATATGGGATTCTGAGACCTTATTTATGCTATCTCCTCATGCAGTTGCTTAGGAGTATTTATTGCCTGTCTCACAGTTACATATACACCCTGGTGACATCTGCCTTCCTGATAACAATAAAACCTGAAGAATGAGGGGAACTTTTAAGCACCTCTATTTAAGAATTAACCTCTACCTCTACTTCTCAAAGACAAAGTGAGTGATGTCTTGGGTACCACTCCGGGACACAGAGGGATGAAAAATGCTCATGGCTTTTCTCCCTCTTTCCTAAGGATTTATTGATGGGTAAAGCAAAGCCTCATTTCATCCTGGAAGGTGCAAGCAGATTTGACATCCAGCAAGGGGATGCAGGTAAGAACCCACTGTCTTCTCTTCCAGACCAGAGCAGCTGCGCAAAGTCAGCCTCTGGCTAGGAAGGTGTGGAGGCCCTCAGAACTCTGTCCCAGCTGCTGAGGCCAGCCCCTCAGTGCTACTGTAGATGGCCAGCCCATGTCCAGTCTTCAGCCTGCAAGTCAGCTTAGTAATGGGTGTGCAGAGCTATTGCGGTGAGACATTATCAAAGAAAGAGAAAAAAATGGACACAGGGTTTGGTCTGAGCACTGGGTAGATAGAAGCATCCAGAAGATGGGAAGGAGAGAGAGAACGAGAAAGGGGAAGCAAGTGTTCATTGAACTTTTGCAATGCTCTGCTAGATACTCTGCATGAGCTGTTTCCTTTATGCCCCGTAACATCCCCACTCTATATGTATATGCAAACCCAAAGGGTCCAAGAGGTAAAACCATGTCCTTCATGTCACATAATCAATAAGTGACAGAGTTGGGGTTTAAATCCAGGGCTGTTTGACTCCCTCCCACCCACCAGACAGCCATGGATCAAAGTTGTTGCTAACAGCTGAGCAGTCTAGACAGGGGAGAGGAGGGCTTGCCTTGGACCGGATCAGGAATGACCGAGAGAAACCCCTGAGTCAGAAACACAGGAGTGGAGGGGTGGACAGGCTGGAAGAGGAAAGTGGGCAGGGAATTATTGTAGAAGACAGCACAATCAGACTCTTCTAAGAACAGACTCTATATCCTTAAAACACCCGCCTGCAAGTTATGCCTGCACCTTGACTTCCCCTGATGGAATCACGGTGACTTGGGCTAAGTGGACAGAAGCCTGTGTTTCAGTGTGGGGAAGACCCCCAGCAGCCGTAACCCTCCGGTTAGAGCTTTCCCTATGTGGAGATGGGACCTCTCTGAGGCCGTTTCTGTGTCTGACACAAAATGGCACTCAAATAATTGGTTGTGTTGAAGATAAAGGAGGGAAGATTCAGGAGAAGGAGGTGATGCTCATGCTCAATGGGTTCACCATGACATCCAAGGAGAAACTCAAGGCCACATTGCCCTCAAGGGGGAGGAGGAGAAGAGAGCCCCTGTGTAGGCTAGAGGGGTCCTGATACAGTAGAGGCTGAGCAAGTATCAGCAAACAAAAACACAAATCTGTTTGCTGACAACCAAAGACACTGTCACTTTAGTTCTGAATACCTCTGGCAAAATGAGAATCAGAAGATAAGTTGGCCTACCAGTCCTGCCAAAGCCTGCCTGGTGTTCTGATGACCTCCCTCAAACCACCATCACCTCCACCATCAATCACTCCACATCAATCACCCACACCATCACCTCCCCATCAATCACCCTCACCTCTACCATCATCACCTCCACCATCACCTCAACCATCAATCACCCCACCATCACCTCCACATCAATCACCCCCACCATCACCTCTACCATCATCACCCCACCATCACCTCCATCATTAATCATTACCACCAGCTCCTCCTCTGTCTTACTTAGAACTGGCCCTAGTGAATTCTTCCTTCAGTTCTCTCTCAGATGGAAAAAAAGCATTACTCAGAAGGACAAATATGGACTCTGGTTACAAAAACATGCAAAATGCATGGGGTGGGGCTTCCAATAGGCCTCTCATACTTGGCATGTGTCCTCTCACAGGAGACTGCTGGTTCCTGGCAGCACTGGGCTCCTTGACACAGAATCCACAGCATCTGCAGAAGATCCTGATGAACCAAAGCTTTTCCCGCCGGTATGCAGGGATTTTCCGTTTCTGGGTACGTGCACCGCTTGGATGCTCCCGCATGGTTTTCTCTGAGCTTGGGGAGTGACTCTCTTGAATAATCTCTTGTCTGACATCCTGAGATGTGGAAGGGGCACTAACTTATGTGTTAGTCACACTGCATAATACCAAGAAAGGGTGTGAACTCATGACCTGACAATGCCTGGGAATGATAAGAGTAAAAATGTTCTCATGTAAATTACTTTATTTTTGTATTATTTATCCATTTACTTTTGAGACCACATTTATTAAAGCTGAGGACAGTGAAACTGGAAGGGCTTAAGATAGAAGGAGCAACAGGAGAGAGCTTAGGCGGGGCTGCTTTGGCTCACTGAAAAATCAGAGAAAAGGGGCCTTGGGGACAAGTTCAGGGGATTAATCCAGGATGAGCTGCCACTGCCTGTTGCTCCCCTGGTGTTAAATCTCCTGGGGTCCCTTAGAGTTTAGTAGATGTGTGCGTGTGGAGGAAGAAGAGAGAGGCATGGGTATGCTCCTGAGAGGGTGGCTGAATGCTCATGTAAGTTTTTTGTAAAAGGCAGGTGCAATCACCAAAAGAAAAAAAAAGAGTCTTTGATCAAGCACCCCGTACATCATCGAGCTTTTGTCTATGTCTAGTTCTGTGCCATATCTGGTTATTTTTATTACAGTAGCTTTCGAGTAAGTTGTAACATCTGGTAGGATGATTTCACCTTCATTATTCATTATTCTTTTCTCAGAAGTATCTTCCTAATTCTTGCACATTTATTCGTCAATGAGAACTTTAAAATCATTGTGTCTAATTAAAAAGAAAAGCCATTGTGAGGCGAAGTGGAGCAGCATTAAATTTATGTATTAATTTGGGAAAATTACACTTTTATTATGTTAATGATTCTTTCCAGGAACACGGTCTATCTTTCCATTTATTCAGAACTAGTTTTATGCCTTTCAATAAAATGTTATGGTTATGTTTTCATATTGGTGCTATACCCTTCGTGGTAAATGTAGTTTCTTATATTTTACAGTTTGTAGCTCATGTGAATGAGATTTCCCCCCTCATTTCTAGCTTCTAGATGTTGCTGAAAAGAGAAAAGCCACTCCTTATTAGATATTAAATTCCATCCAGCCAATTGACCACATTCCTTTATTTGTTCTAACTTTTTCTTTAGTAGAGTCTGGACTTTTTAGGTATCTAATATTATCTGCAAATAAAGATGATTTTGTCTCTTCTTTTATTATTTATAGAACTTACTTGCTTTTGTGCCTTGTCTCTTTCAGTTAGTACCTGACAATTTTGAATAAGAGTGACAAGAGCAAAACTCTGCCTTCTCTGGATTTTAGTTATATAGTTTCCTGGTCCTCCATTCTTTAAATACACTGTTGGATTTAATTTGTTAAAAATTTGATTAGAATTATTGCATCTATGCAATATGTAGAATTGGAGGCTAGTTATTTTTTAATGTTTGAGTTATACTAACTTTTTAAAGTAAACCCATTGAGCTTTGGATAGAAGAAGTTCACTTACATACTTTGATCTGATATAATTTGGAAAATGGTGTTACTCATTGGTTATCTTTTCTTTGAAAGTAAAATACATAACAGATGCAGATGATTGAGGCTTTGATTTATATAATTACTTTTAGTTATTTTCATTAATTCCCATTTATTTTCTCTTGGTTAATTTTATTGTGTTTTTTTAAATGTTCTGAATCTTTAAATTTAATATTCTTAGGTGTTTTTTTTATCATAAAAACTGAGATTAGAAAATTTCCTCTGAGGTCTTATTTCTATCTATAGGTTTCAATATAAAATATCTTACTTTTATTAAATTTAAGATAATATATTTTTAATTTTAAATACATTTTATAGGGAGGTCATCTTTTGGTTGTAGAGTTTTAGATTTATTAAATTACAGTAAAAATATAAACCATAAATCTCTACATTTTGGGAAATTATTAAAATTTTATTTATGGTCAAGCCCATCACATTTTTGTAAATGCTTCATTTGCAGATTATATAATGTACAATCATCTCTCTTATCTGGGCTTATTTTTTGTCTGTGTGATTTGTCAAATTCTAAAAGAGGTGATGAAGTTCCCCAAAGTTAGAGTTTGGAGAGTTCCTCCTATGCTTTCAGATATTCTGGCTTTATATTCTTCCTGCTATATTCATTAGTGCCCAAAGATTCTTATTATCTGCTTGGTGAAATAAAGCTTACAAATATATCCCTCTTTGTCACATGTAATGCTTTTGGCCTTCAGTTCCTCTTTATCTGATATTTATTTCCCTGTTCTTTGAAAGTAAGTTGGGAAAATGGGGTAAGGGTGACTTGAAAGTAAATTGGGAAATCAGAGGAGCTTTTTCAAGCCAGGACTCGCTCATTCTGCGTGATGGCCTACTGTGCTCCAGCCACCATCTTAGGTGCTGAATGGAAAGGCTATTGAAAAACAGTTTCTACTTTCAAAATTGTGATCTCACTTTCAGTCTCATCTGATCCCAATTACAACCCCAGGAGGCAGTTCTTACTCTTACCCCCATTTGACAGATGAGGATCCTGAGACACAGAAAACTAAGTGTCTTACCCAATGTCTGTTGCTCAGGTAACTAAAGACAACACCAGGACTCAAGCACAGTTCCACTGACTGTAGACTGTCTGCTATACTTGGCTTTCCCTTAAACCCAAATCCAGACTGGGCTATCCTTCCAGGACCCTCTTCTAAAAGCTGGGATTCGCTTTCCTTGGTGCTTCAGCCACATTTCACGATCTCCTTCTAGTAACATCCCTGCTGGCTCTTGACCTCACGCACCGATGCATCTTCATTGCAATAGGGACATGAATCCACAATGGTGCCGAAACTGGTGCAGTGCCCGGGTTCATTAGTGACCATGAAAACATCTTTGATTTGTCTCCACCGACACCTCCATCTTGGTCTCCATTTTTGCTTTGCAAGTGTGTCCTCAGCTAATACAAAGGCCTGACATTTGGGACATCCAGCTGTGGAAAAGGCCCTGGGGCTGGCTTCCTGTCATTGCCGAGTAGATGACAGATCGCATCCACCCAGGTTATGTTCAGCCCACCTGTCGTAGACTTGCCTGCATCAAGGCTCAGGCCTGAAGCCGGAAGCCCTGCTGCTTAGCCAGAGAAGAAACTCCAAAGGGCCGGCTTTGTTATGGATTTTCCTCATTTGCTGATGTCCTGGGTGAACCATTAAGAGTTGAATGCCGGGGATTGAAGCAGTCTGTTTTAGAGAGGAACATCTGCTTCATTTGTGCTCTTAGCAGCAGCAGTGCCAGCCGGTGTCATTTCTGCTGCTGTGATGGCAGGGCCAGAGCGAGGCTGTAATGCTCAGTCCTCCTGTTCACTGCTCATCCTGCAGTCCCCGGGCCTTCCCCCACGCTCTCCCTGCCATCTGGGATGCCTTCCCCGCCTCTTCTCCACCTGCCCAGCCCTGCCTCCTCCCCCAAGCCTTCAGCTCCCAGCAGGCTCTCCTTCCCCATGACAGCATCTGTATCTGACACTCAGCATCTGCTCCCTCCACTGCCCTTCTGTGCCCAGCTGACTGGGAGAGTCTCCTGCTTGGAGCTCACAAAGGACTTGCCAGGATGAGGCCAGACTTAGGAGCAAAGTCAAGCTAGAACCTAAGTCTCCTTTCCCTCTGCTGCATCCTCCTTGACTAACTTGGTCTGTGACTCATTTTCTCCATCTGCCAGTGGAGATGACATCCCCTGTCCATCAACGTGGGCTGAGATTTGTTCTGGATAGCACTCATTTTTGCGTTGCGGGGGTCATGTGGTGACGGTGGTTATCTTCTGACACAGGTTGTGTGTCCAGGAGCTCCCTTACCCCAAGGCTATTGAGCCGTATGTCCATCTCTCTTCCAGTTCTGGCAGTGTGGCCAGTGGGCAGAAGTGGTGGTTGATGATCGCCTGCCTGTCCTGAATGGGAAGTACCTCTTTGTGCATCCTCTCGACAACCAAGAGTTTTGGCCGTGCCTGCTGGAGAAAGCCTATGCCAAGTAAGGACGGGCTTGCCCCTGAGCCCAGGACCTCAATGCTGCCCGCCTGTGCAGCTGCTAGGCCTGGCGGGGGCTTCCCACCAGCCAGCCCGAAACTGTCGGCAGATTTGCGGAATGCGAGCGATGCCCCCGGGAGCACCAGAGCCTTTGCCATCTGGCTGGGCATCCTCCATAAGCATTCACTGTGTGCAAGGCTGTGTTGGGCCCTTTGAAGGGACCCAGAGGCCACCAGCAAGGTGTGGGCAGGGCAGGGCTGGACAGAGATATGCACTGGTGATGATATCATTGCAAGGGCTGGTAGAGAGCCCAAATAAAAGAACATATCACGGTCATAGTCTGCTGAGAGGACAAGGGAGAGAGAAAACAATTCTGACTTTCAGACTCACAGAGTCAGTCTGAGGGTACACAGAGGAAATGGCATGGAGTGATGGGTAGCATTTCAGCACGGGAAGAAGTATGTGGGGGAGGCATCCCAACAGCAGGGATGATTCCAACAGAGAAGTAGGGGAGGGAAAGTTCAAAGTGAGGTCGGGTCGGTGGGGGCCTGCTGTGGCTGCTGTGGGATTGCATTTATGTGGGAGGGTGGGGGAGACGTTGTTCAGTGTTATATGGTCCAAACACCTTGATGCAGGGCTGTCTCCTGGTGTTGACAAGCTCGGGGACTTACAAACACCCCAGTTCACATTTTGCTTAGATTCTTCTGGGCTACTTATATTCAACAGAAATTCATTGAGCATTTAACCACAGCATTTAACTCTGAGTTTGGCACTGGGTTATAAACTCTCAGACTGGTTCACATAGGTGTGTGCGAAAGTGCCTGTGTGTGTAAGAAGTCACTTTCTAAAGAACCACACAGGCGAGGGACACATCAGAGCTAGAAATCAACAGTAGGAGACGAAAGCCAGAGGACCACGCCTTTCAGGAGAAAATGGGCAGTGGCGAGTGTTGCCTCATCAGGTTTTTTAAAGGTCATCCTAACCCTAACCGGCCCCTCATGCCAAGACTCTGAATGGTGAAGTGGCCCGGGTGTAAGTAGTTGGCCTGAATCTACTGAAGTCCTCTGTCATGTGACAGAAGACGTTATTTAGCAAGACCGAAGACCGGGTCCAATCCTATTTGGGGTCCTGAGGGGTGGTGACAGTGCAGACTATCCGGCCCCTGTCCTTCTGTCACAAGCTGAACAGTAAGACGTCCTGAGACCTCTTTTTTTGCCTTCTTCCTTTTGAGCCAACTTGTCAAAAGGGAAAGCAGTTGCTCTCTCCAGTGTCAAGAAGAGCTGTTGGTTAGGATTGGAGAGCGAAGCCCAGTTTCTAGTCTGGGTTATTGAACCAATTCATGTGCTTGGGGTGGTTCATTCATAAACACTGCCATTATCTTTCCAGTACGGCGTCAAGCATCACCCTTCAGGGCCTTGTTTCTCCTCATGTCAAGGGAGAAGGGGAGGGAGGAAGAGCTGGCAGCTCACAGGGAAAATCAGAAAGCCTGTGGAATGGAATGATGACTCTGACGCCATTTTGTTAACAGCTGACCTAAGGCGGTCATTCAGCTTGAAAGGAAATAGGCAGCTGGACCCTGAATCCACATTCCACTCCCTAAAGAAATCTAGCCAAGGATAAAATCCTTTGGGATGTGAGCAGCCAGGCTCAGAGAGGTGAAATGACTTGCCCAAGGTCACAGGGAGCTTGAGGCCACGCTGGACGGAGATGGCACATGCTTTTCCATCATCCCTTCATGCTGTCAGCCCTGTGGGAAAGGATTTCTCTCTTTTGCTTCTTTGGTACTCAGTGTCTGGCACATGGGGACCACAGCGTGGACACACAGAAGCTCTCTGTCCAAAGGAGATGGCCCTCTTTCCCCCCAAGAGTGGAGGCACTGACAAGTGAATATGTGGCCTCCAAACTTCTGACTCTCCTGTGGTTTCGAGTCCGGAAATGCACTGGTCAAGGCAGCCAAAGGGGGAAGGAATCTATGTTTGCAGATCCCCACCCCCACCCCGAGGTCATAAAACAGAGAGGAGATCAGGGGCAAGATCAGGTAGGCTGCATGTCGTCCCATCTAGAATCTCCGCAGTTAAGAATTACAGAATTTCAGCATCCTTTCTGGCTCTGACTTGGGCATCTGAATTCTTCCCTCTTTCTTATGGTTTCTGGAAAGATAGACATGTCCCCGAAATGAGGCTGAAGCAAACGGATGAGAACAAGGCTCTCTCAGAATTCCCGGGTTCGGGTGACGAGGCACAGTGACAGGTGTGGTGAGCACAGTGCTCGCTGTCTCTCCTTCCCTTTCTCTCTCCTGTCAGCAAAGGGGGCTAAGAATAGCTGCCATGTTCCTGACGCATCAGCAGGATCGGCGAGCCCGTGCTTGTGAAGCAGAGAGGCAGCGCCTTGTCAGAACCCCCAGCTGCCGCTGGGACGGGCTGTGGGACCTGCAGAGAGCCAATGAGAAGCTGTGAAAGCACGGAAGGAGGCTGCTGGCCGCGAGTCCTGTGCTGGCATTGGGGGTCTCTCTGGTGACTGCAGAGCGGTGGGATGCAGGACATCAGCCAAAGCTTCAGACCCTGAGAACGCAGGCCTGAGATGACAGGGCAGAGCCTGGGAGCTGCTTTCCTGGCGTGACCCGGGTGCAGCCCTCCTGGAAGCTGGGGGTTGAGGGAGGGCCGTTGCGGACCGGAGGTCACACTCTGGGCTCAGAAATGGGCCTCTGAACTTGCAGTGCCCTCAGCAAAGTCCTCCCCATCTAAGATCAGGAACCATGATACCTGTGGGAAACCGAGAGGCAGACATTCACACCCCACCGGGCAGTCCTGATTCAAGGCAAACTGTGCTGTTGACCAAGCAAACACCTCAGAGATATGAGTCTTGTACCAGGCATAACCCTGAGTCTGAGGGCGGAGGAGAAAGATAAGATTTAGAACCAGTTTGATGACAAGTTGAGGTCAGTCACACGGTTGTGCCTGTGGAATGGCTGTTTAGTTCCGTGTATCCTTTCTCTTGTTACTAAGACACTTTTCCTAAGCCACCGCGGCATTTTTTTTGCCTGGAATGGTGTCCCACTTACAGAGGCTGCGTGGTGAGTATTTGCTGAAGTGAACTTACGTAAATTCTGGGTGATGCTCCGGAGGAGAGAAGGACAGAGGTGGAAATAGGGTGAGAAAGGAGTGTCTGAGGGGCCCCCAGACCTGATCCAGCCAACCTCACCGTTTCCAGGTGAAAGGCTGAGGACTGGAGGGAAAGGTCTTGTTCAAGGTCACAGGCCCATTAGAGGCAGCCGCAGGGATGGGCCAAGGCCCCGATCCCCGTGTGACTCGCATTGCCAGGAGGAAGCTGTGGTAGGAATGTCCCTGCCACTGGCCCGTGAAGGGCTTGGTGTCTGCACCTCCCTCACCTGCTATCTCCCTGGTGCTGCTGGGTGATAAGTCTGAGAATGGGAATGGGAAACGGGGTCAAGGTGTGCACAGTGTGAGAACAGAGGCTGCCTTGGCCACAGCAGGCATCAGAGGGGTTGCCCGTTAGCTCTCTGAGGGCAGGAATGGGGCCCCGTTCATCATTGAACGCTCAACACCTAGCATGGCACCCCACATGCAGTAAGTGCCTTACCAGTATCATTAAAATGGACAGGAAACAGTAGGTACTCATCATAATAATATCCAGTGTTTATTAAGGGCTTGCCATGAGCCAGGCCCTAAGTCCTAGCCCCATGAGGTTAAGTAACTTGTCCAAGGTCAAGCAACTAAATACGGGGTGAGGTTGGGATCTGACCCCTGGCCTGCAGGTCCAGGCCCTGCACTCCTGGCCTCTACACAACACTGCCCAGGCCCTGGGAGACCAAGGAAAGGATGTGACTGTGGGTGGCAGGTGCCTAGAGGCTCCATCCAGGTGAATGGGAGGTGGGTGGCCGTGGTCTGGCGGTGGGCAGGCAGTCCATCGCCTGCAAAGCTTGCAGAGGTCAGGTGCGCAGCCTCCCTTCCCGAGGGTCTCACTGACGGCACCACAGGGTTTGGTTCTGACTTTCTCTCCCAGGTTCCGCGGATCTTATCAGCACCTGCACTACGGCTACCTCCCCGATGCCCTGGTCGACCTCACAGGAGGGGTGGTCACCAGCATCGACCTGCACTCCTCCCCTTCTGACCTAGTGACGATGGTAAAGACAGCTGCCAACGCAGGCTCCCTGATGACCTGTGCCACGCCGGCCGGGGTGAGTAGATCAGGAATCCTTTGTGTGGGCCCGGGCTCTCCTCACCTGGAGTGTGCAGCCACTGGCTCATTCAGCTAGGGAGGGAGCCCTCAAAGCCACGCCCTGCAGCACAGTAGGTCATGCTGTGCTTTACCGAGGTCACATCCTTCAATGCTCAAGACGGTCCTCCCTTTGAGAGAGGGATTGAAGGATTCGCTGACAGAGGAGGAAATGGGCTCAGAGAAGCCAAGGAAAATGCTCCCCGTCACACAGCCAGCAGGTGGCCAAGCAGGTTGTTGCTCTCTGACCTCAAAGCCTTTGCCCATTACTTCCCCGTGACCAGGAGCAATGGGTCCAGAGTGAGCGGCCGTGGGGCGGGGGGGGGGGGGGAGCCTTTGATTCTCCTGTTTCTTTATGAAGGCAGCTTCCCAAAGGCAGCATGGCCCATTTTGAAAAGTCTGAATGAGCCTCCAAATTATTAGTCTGCTCTGAGATGGTCAGCTTCCGACTCACAGGGTGAGGATGCCTCCTTCACTCTTGAAACATGTGGGCTTTGAGCCACCCAAAACTAAGATGCTCTTCAAACCCCAATAACTTCTGGGAAGGGTTCCCTGCCATCTCATGGATGGCGAGTGACTGGGAGAGCAAGCACCTGCTTGGACCCCCCCCCCAACTTTTCATGCTCTATCAGTCATACAGAGGGTGGTCTCTTGGGGTATGAAATGCCTGGGACCTCAACCACCCAGCAGCCTTCAAACCCCACCTCTAGAGAAGAGTCCCAGGAATGCACGCCCTCCAGCCAGAGTCAGTGGGACACTTTTCACCAGCCGTGGCCCAGGGCCCATGAACTGTGCTGTTCTCTCTCTTGGGAGGACCTGTGAAAGTCTAAGGCATGGTCTGCTTTTCTCCCATGAAGCCAACAGGGAAGGCCACGAGAATGGAGAATGGCCTGGTGAGCCAGCATGCCTACACCGTGACTGGGGCCGAGCAGGTAAGGCTCCCTGGGCTGGGCCCCATGGTCTTGCTCCTTGGAACAAGGTGTCAGAACCACAGGCCTCAGCAGGCCCAGCAAAGCTGAAGCGAGTGTTTATCACCCTTACCTGCGGTGGCGCCCATCACGAGCAGCTGGGTCCTTCTATTTGTCCAGAATTTCTGGTGCCCAGGACCCTTATCCCCCAGGGATCCTGCTCTCCTGAGGGCTCTCAGGCAGGATGAGGGGCTGCCTGGACTGGGGATTATCCCTAAGGAAAGCAAACTGAACTAGCCAGTTGACTCTAGGGGAAGTTTTGCCCTGAAGAGTTTTAGTTGTAACATACCAACTAAACCACTGTAGCAGAAGTTCCAAAATACAGGGCTCAGACAGGTAAGGTTTGTTTTACTCTCAAGTAAGCAGGTAGTCTGAGAGCTAGTAGGTGGCTCTGCGTCCACAGCATTGGACTTCGCCCTGTGAGTCCTGGGCAGCTGCCCCAGGCCCCCTCCTTGTCCAGCCAGGGGAAGAGAAGGAGGCCAGGGGAAAGGGATGCATCCTTTTGGAAAGGCACACTCTCAGATTCCATTAATCCGAACATGTGGCCACACTGAGGTGCAGGGAGTCTGGGAAACATACTGTCTAGCTGGACCACCACATGCCCGGCTGGAACTTTATTCCCATGGAAGAGGGCAGGGTGGCCACGGAGGACAGTCTTTATACAAAACTGACTGGGTGCACAAAGACATATGCAATTTCTGTGTGCAGCATCATCTGGTCAAGAAGATACTACTAACGTCCAGCTTCTTCCGTTCAAAAGGAAAGAAGCGGAGGCCTGTGCAGGGACGGTCTCTCACAAGGTCACACAGCTACTTACAGTGGCTGGGCCAACCCCGCAGCTCCTTGGTTCCCATCTTTGTTTATCATACAGCCATGTGGCGACAGCGGTTCCTGGCCTGGTGATGACTTCCCACAAAGGTCCCCTTCTCGGTACTTCCCACAAACCTCGAGGTGTAATACTGTCTTCCAGGCCCTACCAGATAGCATGCCAAACTCTAGGGAGCATTTTGCATGGGCATTTATGGGCCAAGGAAAGCAGGGTGCTGGGGTCCGTTTCTAGCCTGCTTTCTCCTGCTGGCCTGCCCTCTCTGTGTCAATCTATCTCTCCTGTCCGTCGACCTAAGGCCCCTTGGTCCATTGTTTCATGTTTTGGTGAGTGTTCCAACTCACAAAACAAGGACAAAATCTTATGTCTCCCTAAAGAAATCAGAAACAACTCCTTCCTCTGCACAGTACCTGGGAGACAGGAGGCACCTGAAATGCTAGTTGGGTCAATGGATGGATGCCCTCGTAGGAGTGAGTGAATGCATTCATCCTTGGCCTGTGAAGGGGACATTCTTGATCCTTCATCAGAGATCATATGTGATGAGCTCAACATCCATTTCCCAGAAATAAGGAAGTGGTTATCCTGATACACCCGTCCCAGTGGCTCCAGACTCCCTTCCTCTGAATTCCCCCAAGCATTTCCCTGAATTCGCGGTGGGGACAGCCAATACCATGTCCAGGCACCACTCCCCACACCTCCCCTGACCCAGATGTGGACAAGTCTGGGCTAGAGACAGCAAATCATTTTCCTAATGAGTCAAACTTGATCATTGGCCACGCTGCCTGGATTGCTGTATGGACAAGACTTTGGCACTGTTTCCAGATCTGGGGAAAGAGCTGTGATTGGTGATGGTACCTGTGCCGGGCATGGAATGAAAGAACCATGGGGCCTGCATGAGGCATCTGCCATTCTGGGCCCAGCCCTTGTTATTCACAGAGACGGCCTCTGTTCCTTCTCTGAACACAGGCAAGAAGGGACTTGTGTGTTGAGAGGTCCAGATGGCCATGGGTGTAAGGCCCCACAGAGGCTGGCATGGCGACGGCAGGACCGTCGGGTTATAGAGCGACATGTATATATACACCAAGGGCCGAGGGAAGGGAGGTGAACTCAGGACTCGGGCTGTTTCCTTTACCTATGTGAGCGTAAGCTCCCCCACAGCACACACATTGAGTTGTTCCTGAGTGGATCAGGCCACCTTCCTTCTGAAGGAGGTGATGAAGACTCCGTGTCCTGTCGACACTGTCCGGCCCCTCCGTGGCTGCTGACACTCCCCAGCCTGTGCTGTAAGGAGCACCAGCCTGGTGAGAGCCTCTGGGGAGCTCACCGGATGCCCTGCTTAGAGATTCACGGTGGACATAAACATGTTAATGGCTCTGAGAAGGTCTGTATTAACCAGACAGGTACAGCTTAATGTTAATCAACCACGAAACTCTTTTTCTAGGAATAAGCATTAACAGACTATGGGACTACCATTTGAGGGGATATGTCTAAGGAAATACTGTCCTCGGATAGAGAACCTGGATTAGCTCTCGTCTTGAATGGACTCCTGAGCCACCGGGCCACAGGCCATGTGACCACCAGGAGGGCACTGACAGAGAAGTAGTGGCAGAGTCGGACATGGAGCCAGGGACTTGCCTCAGTGGAAATTTCTCCTCCAGAAAGAGAAGGCTATAAATCTCTGCAAGGGTGAAGATTAAACCAGCCCATAAATGCTGTGTGCTTTTTAATCTGCTCATCCTCCCTCTGGGCGGGACACGGACAGGAAGATAAATGAAATTGGCATTTTTTATTATGTACCTAGCCTGGTCCATGACTCCCGTGGGCAAGGGGTGAGTGTTTATCTGCATGCCTCATTTAGCCCTCTCCCAGCCCCCTGCAGTCCCTGGCCACTCTCCTCTCCTGGGCACAGCGGAGCCTTGACTGTCTGGTAGGCACTGAGGGTGGCTCAGTAAGCTCTTTGGGCCACGGGGCGCCCATTACTCATTCCTGCTTTGTGGGCGACACCAGGTGCTGGCAGTCAGGAGGTCGGGTGCAAAGCCTGGGGTGCTCCAGGGTAGGGCAGAGAGGGGCAGGGAACCTGGGTTTGAGCAAGGAGCCCCCTAACCCCCATCCCAGGAGGCATTTAAAGTTGGAACGCCTTCCACTGCAATGCCAGCCAAAGACAGAAACAGCCAAGGAAAAGCCACAGAACAGAGCATTACCCAAGCTGGGATCTTGGACCCTCATCTCACTGCACTACTCCTTCATGGAAGTGCTTTACTGGTGATCCCGTGGGCCTCGGCCAGGTGCTTGGGTTATATGCGGGGTCAGGTTCACAGCCACATCAAAGAGTGGGCTGGGCACTGGAGCGGCTGTTCCTTTATTCTGCCCCCTCAACCCCCCACTAGCTTGCACCTCCCCCCAGTTCCAAAATTAAGAGCCTGGGCTTTGGAGGGTGACTATGGCTAGGGTCAGAATTCTGCCTCTGCCACTTTCTCTGTGGCCTTGGGAAAGTTGCTTAACCTCTCTGACGCTCAGTCTCCTCCTCTACAAGACAGCGATTGTGTAAAAACCTACCTCAGAGGATTGGAAGATGTCTCTCCCATCCGGCACTCCACCCAAGCCTGGTTCCAAGCACACGGGTTCTTTCCCATGCGACGATACTCAGCTCAGCTTCCTCTGATCTGGAGTCATTGAACAAGTCCGCCCCCTCCCTCACCCCCAGGCCTCTGTCTCCACAGACAGCATTAGCACAGATCAATAGCCCAGCTACAGCTCGATCACGCTTTAATTTCTCTCGCCAGGCTGAGCGCTGCTGGATCCGGGACTATAGGTCCAAGGGTCGCCATTATTTCATTGTAATTTTTCAATAGTCCTGCCCTCTGGCCTCAAGTGTCTGAAAAAGCAAATGTACCAACTCCCTTTCTGGGAGTGAGTGATACGGAGGTCCCGGGGGGCGGAAAGGCCAAGCCCTGGAGGCTCCCTGCTCAGGAACAGAGATGGGGGTGGGAGGGGAAGGGTGGGATGAGGTGGGCTAGCCCCTGACATCTCCATTTCCAAGTGGTCCCAGTCTTTCTCAAATCCTCCTGCTCACCCGGGACAGTGCTATGAGACCCAGCACCGCTCCGAGTGGGCGCCTGGCAGGGAAGCAGCCGGGTCTGGGGTAGCGATGCCCACTGCGGGTCACTGGAGGAAGCTGGAGACCCACAGTCCTCCCCTCTGCAGCTGGAGGCTATTTGTCCGCTGTTCCATCAGCTCACCCTAGGAACGATGGGGTAGGCCCTGCTCTGCAAGGTGCTGAGCAGAAGGAGCCGTGTTCTCTGCCTCAATCTAGCTCCATGCAGGCAGCAGGCATTGATTTTTTTTTTTTTTTTTTTTCTTCCTGGCTGCAGCCAAATGAAGTCAGAAGTTAAATTAGTCCTTGGAGGTAGAAAGCAGCTGCATTCACATCCCCTCTTTCCGCTGACTTCGGCTGGAGGCCTCTGACTGTCCTTTTCTCTTCTCCTTGCAGGTTCAGCACCGGCGGGGCTGGGAGGACCTCCTCCGCCTGTGGAACCCCTGGGGCCAGGCCGAATGGCGAGGGCGCTGGAGCGACAGGTACGGCTTCTGGAAACCTCTCTATCTGTCCCGAGCCTCCTGTTCAGAGAGGCCCCTGCCCCGTGGAGTCTGTCTCCCCTTCTGTGGATCTCACCGCAGGCTTTTCCAGTTCACACCTGTCTGACTGTGGGTCCGTCTCACACTCCCATGAGCCCCATGCCAGCTTAGACGTTTAGATTTACACCTTCTGAAGGCCCCTGAGCGGGGGAGGGATGTGTCCACCGCAGGGACTGACTCTGTAGACTCTGTAGGGTCAGGTGTTTGGGCTGAACTTTGAGGTTCGCCATTTCCCACCAGAAACCAGGCTGGGAGGAAGCGACAGGACTGCACGTGCACTGTCTCCAGGCAGGTGATCCATTTCCTCTCTCCTCCTCAAAGAATGGAGGCGGAAGGAGAGAGCCGAATGGTCTAATCCCGGCCACAATTGAAATTTCAGTTGCACACACTTGAAGGCAAACTTGCATGAATCAATAGTGTATTGATTTACACTACATTTATTTTCCCTTACACACCGCAGGAAATGTAATTATCGCTTAATTATAAAATTGCCATTTTACAATAGCACATCTGACTGGCTCAGCCTGCAGCCAGGGCCTGAGGGGTGGTGCCTGCCTGGCTCTTCCAGCACAGGGGTGACACGGCCCCCCTCGGCCCTCGAGGAAAGCCACTGGCAGAGAAAGATCTCATTACCTGCCTGTGCCTCTGGGCCTGTGGCCTCTGAGCATGCCTCCCCATTGAGGAATGGGCTGAGGAGGGGGTACCTTTTCCCTTCTGCCCGGGAGGGTCTCCTCCTTCACCCCGGGTCCTAGGACTAGCTTCGGGAACACAGTATCCCATGAAGGGGATAATTTTAATTATTAAGCAAGCAAACAATTAGTGTATGCCTACTGTGTGCCAAGCATGTGTTAAGCCCTCTGTTGGTAGCATTGCCATGGTGAGCAAGGCTCACTGAGCGCATAGAACTTGGAGGCTAGTGAGGGGACAGCCAATCAAGCCTCTTTGGAAAAGACCATGATGCTGGGAAAAATAGAAGGTGGCAGGAAAAGAGAAAGACCGAATGTGAGAGGAAATGGCTCCATAAAGGAAACCCTAGGCAGGAGCTTACAGGAGCTGAGAGGGCCAATGAGGACGTCACTCATCAGGAGGCCGGGAGTCAGAGCTGACTCAAAGGCAAGTAGCACACAGACAGTAACAAATAGCACAGGGTACCCTGTGCTGAGACAGGAGTGGGACAGGATGCTATGGATCTCTAATGGGAGTGGGGGGCATTGACTCAAGGTGGCCTTGGAATGGCAGGGGGGGACAAGCTATGCTTTCAGCAGAAGTGCCTTTTAGGAGGAAAGAAAAGTGAAGTTCCTGGGTTACAGGACCAAAGGGAGAAAGACTATTACAGGCAGAGGGAGCATCATGGTGAAGGCCACGGGCAGGAGGGAGGACACCAGGATTTCTAAGGAAGTGAAGACATTCATTCTTGCTGGAGTGTAGCATTTGCTGGTGGGTGTAGGGAAACAGGGAGTGCTCAGGTCAAGCCGGAGAGGTAGGCGCAAGCCAAGGTGCTGTCTCAGGAGTTTGACCTTCATCCTGGTGGTGAAAGGGAACCGCTCATGTGTTCTAAGTGGGGGAAGGCCATACTCAGATTTCCGGTTTAGAAAAATAATTTTGAGGTCAGTGTGGAGAATGGATGGGAAAGTGGGCAGGGCTGAGCCCAGGGAGACCAGTTAGAAGCCGAAGAGGGAGATGGGGGTCTAGGGAAACAGCCATGGGGATGGGAACATGTGAGTGGGTTTGGGAGGGGTTTGGGAGCTGGAATCAAGAAGTCATTATTATGGGTGATGGGATGTTCTTGGTTGGGCACCAGGAAGAGGCAGAGGGGAGTCCAGTGTGGGACGAGTTGATTTTGAGGTCACTGTGGGGCTCTGGTGGAGACATGGGATGGACCCTGGCATGTATCCACCCAAAGCTCAGGAAAGAGGGTCAGGCTGGCGACAGCCTGGAAGCCCTTGGCACATAGAGGATGACTGATCCTGTCATGAGGTAGGATGACACCCTCCACTTGTACCCAGGCAGCGGCGGAGGACTGGGCCACAGGCCCCTGCTGGGCCACGTGTGGCTGGGATGCAATGCTCATGGGAGGCCTCACCCTATGGTTCTTCTGTCCACACCCAGGTCTCCGGAGTGGGAGGAAACCCGGGACCCACGGAAAAGCCTGCTGTATGACAACAAGGAGGATGGCGAGTTTTGGTATTTAGTCTTCTTTTAAAATTGCATTTTAAATCTTTAAACAGTTGCCACACCCTCAAGCGTTCCCCTTCCCCTGAAGTTTTGTGAGACTAGAGATTGGCTTTACAGAGACCTGTGTAGAGGGAGCCTTTTTTCTCAGCCTAGACAGACGCTTTGAATGGGCAATTCCTGGTGTGTTCTCATTTTGGGTGACAGATGCTTCATCTCTGAAATATTGGAACTTCCAGGAAATGTTAAGGGTAAAAGGAATATTGGCACTGGAGCTTGGAAACCAAGTTTCCTGGAACCTGGGGTACATGGTCTTCATGCCTGTATTTCCTGTGCTTCTTAATAAATGTGTTTTTACTAGAGGGGGGTGGGGGGGGTCCCCTCAGCCTGGCTTGCTCCCTCTTGCAAGGGAGCGAGCACCTGCCCCCTGGTGGTCAGTGTGTGTCGTAGCAACCAGTTGTTCCACCGTTTGTTCTATTTGCATATTAGCCCTTCATTATATGGGATTGATTTCAGAGAGAGAGAGAGGGAGTGAGATATAGAAACATCAGTGATGAGAGAGAATCATTGATCGACTGCCTCTTGCATGTCCCCCCTACTGGGGATCAAGCCTACAATCCTGGTATGTGCCCTGTCTGGGAATCAAACTGGTGACCTCTTGATTTCTGGGTTCATGTTCAACTGCTGAGCCACACACCCCCACCCCACTGGGCTCTCCTGTGCTTTTTGTTGGGACGTGGGGACTCCCCGGTTTCCCTGCATGAATTCCAAAAGAGTTAGCTCAGTTTATCACCCAGCCCAGGCTTTAGAGCTCACAGTCAGACACCGGTGTCTCCGCCCAGTGGCTAGACTAGATGTTGTGAAAACACATTTCTGGCCGTATGCTCTCATGTTAAAGGATAAGAGGGACATTTCTCTGAGGGGCTGTCTGGTTTACTTAGTGACACTTAAAATAAGAGTTAGCATATGGGGAAAGGAGGCTGGGTCTAAGTAATTAAGAACCACAGGGGATGAATGTGAATTAGAAGGAAAAATATTCCCAGTATCTCCACTTTAATCACAGCATGAGGTGAGATGTTCGGTGTTGAATTCATTTCATTCTGATGATAAAAACCTCGACAATGAAATGGGCAAAGGGCCCCAGGGGAGGGCGGTTTCCTCACAGCTCCAAGGACTCCTGGCAGAGGGTCTGGCCACCATCCCGCTGGCCGGGAGCAACCTGGCAGTTTGATCTCTGGGTCTAGGAGATGGCAGTCAGTGATCAAGCCTTTGCCCAGTGACATGCAAAACCCAGGATTTCCCTCTGCCCTTGTCCTCCCAGCCACGAGAGGGAGCGGAAGGGTACTTGACCTCAGGTGACCCAGAGTGAGAAGGAGGCTCTGATCTTGGGTTGGGTAGTGGTAAGTCAGCGAACGCTGCAGCTGACAAGCAAAGGTACAGGCAAGTGAGGGGAACCCCCACCCTGGGGACAAAACCACTGCTAAGTAGGTGACGTGTATCTACTTTTAACAGGATGTCATGTCGAGATTTCCAAGAGAACTTCTCCTGCCTGTTTATATGTAACCAGTTTCCAGTCAACCTGGACCTGGGACACACGTCCCATGAAAGATGGTCCCAAATGACGTTTAAGAACCGCATGACTCCAGAGGACACCACAGGTAGTAGTGACACTGGTCATGATCCTGGCAGACGGGATGCGGCCAGCCCTGGCCCCGTCCTGGTTTCAGGTCTCACTGGCTCTTGTTCTGACCCATCAGCCTGAAGTTGGACGGAGAGGAATTTGTCAGCCTAAAGGGACAGCAGTACTTCTCCCAGGGAAATGGGTGCTGGGGGGTGGGCAGGGGGATCTCAAATGTGTCTCCCTGACCTTCCACTCTCCTACTATCTCCCAGGAGCAGAATAGATCCATTTCCAGGACATTGGGCGGGGGGGGGGGGGGGGGGGGGGGGGGGGGGGCTGGGTTGAACTCTGTCCTTGCCATGTACTGGCTTTGTGACTCGGAATGTTGCTGGTCTCTGTCCTCCACCGCCCCTCCTGTGGACAGTGGGATTGGGAATTCCTGTCTGGTCCTAGACACCACAAGCATCACCCAGATGAAAGGGCAAACATTCCTGCCCCAGTCAGCGTGTCCTGCCTCAGGCGCTGATGCCAGAGGAAGCCCTCGGAGTCCGCCTCCGGGCTCCTGAGATAAATCATGTTGGCTGTGACCCTGGGAGCGTCACCTACTCTCACTGTACCTCCCACTCCCCACGCGTGGTTGAGTGGAACACCTCCGTGTGAGGGTGACCCTGAGTGTGCTTACATAGCCTGCGTAAGACAGGCTGTGAAACAATGTGTGTGTGTGTGTCTGTGTGTGTGTGTGTGGGGGGGGCCATGTGTGTATGAATAAGTGTATACATGCGTGTGTATATGAGTGTGTATGTGTGTGTATGTGTATGTGTGTCTGTGTGTGTGTGTCTGTGTGTGTGAGTGTGTGAGGGTGGGTGTACACCTAGACATGTGCATTCCTTCTCCTTAGCACTTTCCTGTCTTGAGTAGTTTCCTGAATGACCCTCCCCCACCCAGAGTGTCCCTCTTTCAACCTCCAGGCTCTTCACTCTGCTGGTCTCATCCCTATAGTTTAAGAAATGTTTTCACCAAGTGGTGAATGTCTTCCTCCTCCTTGTTTTTAAAAGGAGACTGAGGCTCACAAAATAAAGAAGCTCTTTTCACAACTTTGGACTCTGGGGCCCACACCCGAGGTTCTAACCACGCCCAGGGCTCTCTGAACTCGCTGTGTCTCCCCTCTGCCCCACCCTCCACCCCCCACAGTCCCAGGGGCCAGGAGCTGAGCTGAACTCCAGCCCCAGCTCTTTCTCTTGCAGAAGGACTTCAGAGGGACACACAGTACATCTTCTCTGTGCCGGAGAGCGTGGGAGGCAGCAATGTCGTTGTGTCTTTCAACATCATGCCACAACATGTAAAGGCAGAAGATGAGAAATTTCCACTAAACTTCCAGGTGTTCAAGGTAAGGCCGCCTGCTTCAGGGTTTGTCCTTTCAAGACATTCGTGTCCACTTGGGAGGAGTGGGGAGGAGAGGGACGTGAGAGCAGCCAAGTAGGCTAGGAGATGTCACTAAACCACAGCCTCAGAGATACACCCCAAAGGGGCTATGGAGTTCATCTGGTCCAGCTCTGAACTTGCAGGAACACTTAACACAGAGAGGAGATTAGACTGACCAGGTTTACAATGGGACACACCCACCCATGCCAGCATTTCCTGGTGTGCTGCGGCTCTCATGCTTGTTGCTGAAACTGTGGTCCAGGTCTGTCTTACCTCCAGGCCCTATCAATGTCTCGCTTTTCCTCCCAACTTTGTCATCATTGCTGACAAATGATGAATAACCACATCTGGCTGAGCTGACAAAGGGCAAGCCTCCTCCTCTCAGTTCCCTTCTCCCCTCCTTCATGTCCTTCCCCTTCCTGCTCCCCACAGTGGGTTCGCTTTCCTTTCCCACAGCTCCCCTCGGGCAGTGTGCCGCAGTCCCCACTCATCCCTGGGTGTGCCAGGCACCCCGTGGACCACACGGAGAGAAGGAATGCAGGGCCCTGAGCTGGGCTGCTGGGATCTGCTTGCTCTTGGGTATTGAACCGGGTTTCTGAATCTGCCTTTCTTCTTCCCCACAGGTGGACCCTCAGGTATGGCTCACTACCGCCCTCACTGGGCTTCTCAGAGACCTCTGTTGTTGACTGTCGGTCAAGTGTTATGGACTGACACCCATGGACCAAGAGCCCTCGCAGGCCCCCACAGTCACACTTCTTGCTGCCATTGAGCAAGTCGGTTCTGCAGGAACGAGGGTCCAGTGGAGGGAGGAGGGCAGGAGAGCAGGGAAGCAGGGAAAACCTTATCTTCTACATTGCAGGGGACATGATATTCAAGTGTGGGTATATGTGTGCATGCACACACACAGGACAGTGCTGGCTCTTCAGAAGAACTAAGCTCATCATTGCTTTTGCCAGGAGGGCGCAAGCAAGTCAGGCTCCCAACCCGCTGAGGCTACTGGGCATGTCAACAGCATCACTTTGGAGATTCCATCCAAACCCTGGTGCATTCCTGGACAGCTGCCTGTCTCCCATCTCATCTTGTAGCACAGCCCTGTTTCCACCCCCTGAAAAGAAAGAAAGAAAAGAAAAAAAACCTCTCCCCTTCTCCCTGTTTTTCCCCAAGGCGGATCTCACAAATAATCATGTCAGGCAGCGTAACCATTCTAAATGGAATGCCCATGCTCGACTGTACTGGGGAAAATTTATTTAGTAAGGGGTTTTTATTGTGTAATATGTATGTGACATCTGGTAATGGGAACTGCATTATATTTATTGTTTTATCTCTAAGAAAATATTGAAATAAAAGGAAAATGATCAGGGCCTATTATTTTCCAATGAAAAAACATTTCAGGGCTCTGCTAGGAAGAGGAAATGGAGGAAGTGCAGGGAGCCCCACTCTGGCTATCCAGAGAGAGTTTCACAGAAGGTACAGAGCAGAGGGGTCTGAGGGCTCCCGGAGGAACCCAGTGTTAAAAGAGTCTCACTGGTTCCCATGAAATTCTTCAGAGAGGTAAACCCAGAATCCAGGATGCTGTTAGATTCAATGAGATAAAACCACTTGCCATTTTTCTTTGCATTCATTATAGTGTTAACATCTACTCTGAGTGGCCAGATTATGATGATCTCTGAACGCATAATAATCTGGCCACTCAGTGTAGACTGACCACAGAGTTGGGATTTTAAAATAAGGTTTTTCCATGTAGAAGAACTGCATTGTGGGTAGTTGGAAAGAAGCAGAGGACTAATTTGCCAGAGGCTGGGAGCCACTATCTCCTGGTCCCTTGACATATCAAGATTTGCAAGCTTTCCCTTATACATAAGTACACTGAGTGGTCAGATGATTATGCGTTCAGAGATTATAGTAATCTGGCCTCTCGGTGTATATTAAATAACGGTTTAAACCCTCTTGCATTTTGACGGTTTGGCCAAGTACCGTATCTCTTGGTTAGTGGAGAGGCGTCTGGAAGGTGGAGGGTCTCCCTGGTGGCTGGGATGCAAACCCACCGGGGCTTTCTCACCATCCCCGTGTTTCCTCTAGTTTCAGCACTTCCAGGAGAGACTGCCATCCACCTTTTTCTCCCGATTCAGAAGCGCTGACAAGGGCATCGTGACTAAAACCAAATACAACCTCACAAAGTGCTTCACACTGCGCCCAGGGACCTATGTGGCGGTCGCGTCCACACACAGAGAAGCAGTTGAGTTCTTGCTTCGAATCTTCCTGAAAATGCCAGACCCTGACCGGTAAGAACCTCTGGGGTTCCAACTACAAATTCTACCCAATGCCATTAAAACTCATTGTGGAGGGTCTTCAATGCCATGACAATGGTCCAGACGGGTCAGCAAGTGTGCACCCTGATGGGCAGCTCACCCCCTTCTGGACCCAAGGCAGACATCCCCGCAATCATGGCAGTCTTCACAGTGGAGCATGGACGGCGCCTTCTCAGTCCAGGATGCCCAGCAGCCACTGGGCTACCAGTCGTAGTCGGAACTTGAGGTGAAGCTTATCTGCCATCCTGGCAACGAGGGTTACTGTCCATGTGTATCTTGCTAAAGGAACCTCTTTCTACATAGTTAAGGACCAGGTGACCCAAAAGACTGGACATATGGTCATGATGGTTATTGTCTACCAACTGTCAGAGCCGCCCACTTCACAGTCTGCTGTGTCTAGGACACTCCACTTAGTCCCTGGGTGCCCTTCATGGGCAATGCCCCTTTGAACAGTGAGCAGGCATCCTAGTCACACTGTCCCCCTGATTTTCTAGGAACCTGGGCAGCGGTTTCAACCTCAGAGCACTGCAGGTGGGTGTGCAGGAAGGTGGCTGGTAGGTCTCATTGGCCACATTCCATCTCCAAAAGCTTCTGTCTTCTTCCTTCTTGCCTCACCACTGATCAATGAAAACAGACATTATAATGGGATGACGATGGCGCAAAGGGGCAGGGCAGAAGGGAGAAGGCCAGGCCTCCAAGGCCAGGCTGGACCCAACCATCTTCTTTCCACCAACTTCCATTTTCCCATTCCCCTAGAGCTGTGGTTGGCAAACTGCAGCTCGCGAGCCACATGCGGCTCTTTGGCTCCTTGAGTGTGGTTCTTCCACAAAATACCACGGCCTGGGCGAGTCTATTTTGAAGAGGTGGCATTAGAAGAAGTTTAAGTTTGAAAAATTTGGCTCTCCAAAGAAATTCCAATTGTTGTTCCGTTGATAATTGGTTCTGTTGACTAATGAGTTTGCCAACCACTGCTCTAAAGGTTTCACCTGATTACTAGATGAAACCTCTGTTCCAGATTTAGGTGGGGGATTCTTGTGCCAGACAGGTGCCTTCCTTTTCCAAAAATTTGATGTGGGCTATTTTCCCTTTGATCCAGGCAAGTCTTCCAGAAAATGGCTCCCAACAAAGCATTTTCTACAAATACGCCCAACAGGTATAGTACTCAGCATGGGGACAGGGGATGGAGGGATCAAAGGGAAGGAAATCTGTCCCAGGCTTTTATCAGGACACAGAGAGGAAAAGTAACTTCCTGGGTTATTTCATCAGCCTCCTTCTCTGGCCATCTCCACAACTGACCTGGCTACCAAACTCTGGAGAGAAATGACGTCCCGCCCGGGTGACATCTGGGATGGCATGTAGAGCTTTTTAAATCTGTAAACAAGCAGTTGGCAGCGTCCCTTGAAATCTTTCCTTCTCCTGCTCTGCCAGCTCCCACCAACCTTGGCATCATTCCTCCCGGGAGATAGCCAGCTGCAGAAATCACCAACAGAACTCTTCCTGCCAAGCAAGCCACCTATGTACACAGGGGATTTTCTTAATGGTTTTATAAACCGTTATAAAGAACTCCTTGACTTGTCAGGATAAAAACAGCTGCCAAGGGCTCTACACGATGGGCTTTTTATCATTAATAATCATGTTGGGTGGAAAGTGATACAGATGATCGTGTGCTTGGTGCCAGCCCTGGGCCAGGCAGAGGCCAAGGACAGGATGGAGGCCAGACATTCAGGCTGCTGGGGCAGTGATGGCCAGGAGGCAGCCCAAAGGGAAATGATTCAGGAGCCTGGGCTCAGAGGAAAACTCAAGAAGTAAAAAATGTGGCTGGCATGTAGGGTACAGGTTGCAAAGAGCAGCCCAGTATGGACCTCCTTGAAATTAATATGGGCCCAGGATTTAGGTCCATATCTGTGCTGATTCAAAAGGCTCTTGACCTAATACAGTCTGTAAGGTCCTGAAGGTAGGGATAGAATTATATGCATTCCTTGTCCCCAAGATCTATCACTGCCTTTGGCACAGAGAAGGTAGGTGCTCAATCAATTTGCACTGAATTAAGAGAGATTAGCTTCCCCTAGAGCAGATGCCCAAGCTAAGGTCACTGCCCCAAGGTGGTCAGCAGGACTAGGTACCTGAGACCAAACTCACCTTCATGGGTGAGTGGCAAATCCTCAACGTGGATTATGCACCTGCGCATCTGAAATAAAAGTGATAAATTGTGAGATGATAAATGGTACGGATTCCCTAATTAGGACTTTTCTAAACAACAACCAAATGTCTCTCAGGAAGGGAGACCTGCAAGAGGGAGATAGGATGCATGTGTCAAAGCTGCTCATCTTCTCGTTGGTTGGAGTTCCTCACCAACATGTCAACTGCTCTGCAAAGCAAGATACCATGTTTCCTTTGAGGAAAAAAACTCAGTTGATGGGGGGGGAGGGGGGGCGGGGCACACCAAAAGGACTTCCCTGAGCCATGAGACGTTGGAGGAATGACCTAAGGGCCAATTTCAGACACTGGCAGAATTTCTGGGGGCATCATGAGGGGTCATCCTTCTAGCTAAAGTACAGGCTGCAGGATTGTTCTTGCTTTTAGTTCAGTGTGATGAGGCCAATCCTGGGGACAGCATGTCATCTATGGGGTACTGGTTCTCAGAAGACCCTAAGGAGGCACCTTCTCCCACCTGACCTGGCCCCACTCTGCAAAGCCACCTGCTGGAGGCCTCACTCCAACTCCTTCCCCATGTCAATTCTTTGCCAGGGTGTTAAGGTCCCATCAGCCCCTCAGCTTTGACCAGACTGATGTAAGAAATGGCCACATGTAGAGCAGCTCTTCTCTGTAAAATCATCATGGAAGACACTGCCCAAACAGCCATTCAGTGTCCCTAATAGAAAACTGAATTCCGTTAACGCCTCCAGAAGTTCATTCCAGGAAATGTTTCTCTCCCCTTAACCTCAATTGCTTCCCCCTTTCTGCATCAGCGTCTGGGAAGACTAGCATTAAGTAATGGGTTCAATTAGAGCAGCTTCTCTTAGCTTAGGTTCCCAGCATTTTAATCTCCTCTTACTCCCCACACTCAATCCCACACATGTGCATTCAATAGTTATATTTTCTTAGTCTCTTTCTGGAAGCAGATGGGGAAACATACCTACGGGGCTGAATTGATTCCTTCAGCAATACTTCTCCTGAGGGACTCCCAAGTGCAAAGCATGGTGGGGAGGAAGCAAACACTGCTTTCAATCCAATCCAGTGAAGAGATAAACGCAAGGTACCCACACAATGTGTCAACTGTCAGGAGTAATCAGCACTACAGGGGTTCCGGGGAGGGAGTTATTACCGTGGCCCGGAGCCATCAGGAGGGCTTCCTGACAAGGGTGAGCTGGGCACTGGGTGGGAACTGTGGTTAGCAATCTGAGTGCTTTGCAGAGCCTGGCAGATGTGTGCCTCAGCTCCTGGGCACCCGATAATTCCTCCCTTGTTTGGACCAGGGACTAGGCATTGATGCCGCCCAGCTTCAGAGACTTCTCAACCAGGAATTCCTGAAAGGTAAGGACCTGCCGTATCCAACGTCACCCCCATTGCCCAGCCAGCCCAATGTCATACCCTCCCTGACCCTTCAGTCCCTCCTGTTCTGCCCCCTCAGGACCTCCAGCAGACACCTTCTCTTTGGATGAGTGCCGGAGCATCGTGGCGCTGATGGATGTATCCTTTGCAGTCATCTTCCATCTGCTCTGTGGGCCTCCCAAGGAATCTAATGAGGGTGCTACAGAACCTTTTCTCTCAGTATTTTCTCTGCTTCTTGGTTCTGAGAGCTCACCAAAGGACCTGGGTTTCTGTGGATTCTAGTCTAACCTTCTAACTCTCCAAAATACTGGAAACTGTAGTGCCCTAGCTAGTTTGGCTCAGCGGATAGAGTGTCAGCTTGCGGACTGAAGGGTCCCAGGTTCAATTCTGGTCAAGGGCACATGCCAGGGTTGTGGGCTCAGTCCCCAGTAGCGGGTGTGCAGGAGGCAGCCAATCAATGAGTCTCATCATTGATGTTTCTATCTCTCTATCCCTCTCCCTTGTCTCTAAAATCAATAAAAATATATTTTTTAAAAATAGCTGCAGCAACAATGACAATAGTTACCATCTATCAAGCAGCTATAGAAGCACTGAAACTAGTGGAGAAATCCTCAGTCTATACAGCAGTTGGACCCCAGTGGCAGATGGGAGATAGGGTCGGCCATCCGGTGACTTGTCCAGTTTCCATAGTCATGTGGCAGAGCAGGGCATCAAACCCAGGTCTTCTGCCTCCCATTCTGGCTTCTTTCTCTGATGAGCCATGTGGGCCTGTTCCCTGGCAGACAGGAAAGACTAGCTTCCTATGTGCATAGTCCCTGGCACGGTCCCTTCAGGGTGGGCGATCTCCTGGGAAGAAGACAGACATTGCTCTTTCACTCCTAACAGGACTTGATTGGGAATTAGGAAGTCGTCACTGTCAAACAAGAGGGCTTCTTGATGAAATCATAAATCAGGCCCTGGGTCTGCCAGCAGACGAATCAAAAAAGCTATAGCAGTCCCTCAGCCTGGGGCAGGTAGCCCTCACCTCCCCTGCAAAGCAGACGGGTCTTTTCTACCCTCCCTTCTTCTCACACTCCAGGCCCTCCGAGATCCATTCTTTTCTTCTCATCAGCTCTCATGAGACCCATCGTATGGAATGGCTAGGGCTAGCTTTAATATGTCCATTCGCATGCACACCTGACACACATTCACCTCTCATGCTATTTCGGGAGTTGCCATGACCCCCTTAAGCTCCTCCCCACTCAACTGGTGAAGGCTATGGTTGGGGCTCTCTGAATGCAAGAGATGTTGGCCTCCCCTTTCTCGGGCTTTCTTTTCCTTCCAATTCTCCATCTCCCCTGGGTACATCAATCCAAGCCAGGTCCCTTCCAGACACAGCAGGAGCCAGCTGGCATGAGGCCCTGTCCCATCCATGTCACTAGTTGAAGGATGGAGGGCTTGTTGGCGGGACCTGCGGCCCCTCCGCACAGTGTGTTAACAGTGGACTGGTTAACTCTTAACTCCCGGCAGCTGAAAGTGAACGGGCAGCTCGACCAGGAGGAGTTCTCCAGGCTGTGGAGCCGACTCGTCTGCTGCCAGGTACCGGCGTGTTTGCTTTTAACGAACACTCTTGCTCCATTCTGTGTAGCAGATATTAATGGGCACTTTCTCCTGCACCTGGGTTGAGGGGTGCAAAGAAAAGGAGCCTCACCAGGCCTCAAGGAGAACTCCCATTGTGTTTGGGGAGACGTACAGGCACCACCAAAGGCAGTGCCCGATGGAGTGGCAGGGTGAGGAATGCTCTTGGAGGGTGGAGGAGAAAGGAGTCACCATGGAGTGTAGCTAAACCACCAGCTAGCCTTGCCCCACATCCATCACCCTGCTCACGGCCACACCCACAGGCTGCCAGTTCACCTCCTCCCCTGCACCCTCACGTGCTGGAAGGTACATCAAAACCAAAACGTGTGTGGCCACCCCAGTGCTCAGGACAAACTCTAACCTCCTCGGAGCTGTGCACGAGACCCTCTGAGTTACGGCCCTCCTTTAGGGTCCAGGAGAGGCCCTTCCACTCCCCCATGCACCCCAACTAGGAGACTGCTTGCTCTTCCTCCCTACACTCCCAGCCTGGCCAGCACCCACCCAACCTGGGAGACTAGTTCATACACACCATCCCTGTGGGGCCTCCCCGGGGGGTATTGCCCACCCCCAAGGCCCTATGAGTTCTCCCCTCAGCTTTTAACACTTGAACTCGCAGCAGGAAACTATGGCTGTCCCAGGTTATCACCTGATCCCTGACTTGGGTCATTTGGGGGTTCCCACAGGCACTACAGTGGCTGATATGCCCCCCATTAGATTGTGGGGTCCTCCAGGGCTGGGGCTCCCTCATAGCCATCTTCCTTCCCATCTGCCTTCCTTAGTGTCTAGAACACAGTAAGTGCTCAAAGTGCTAAACAAATGACCAAACTATGAATTACTGAGTGAGTGAGGGGATGAATACCTCTCTGAGAACACTCTACACTTGGTGGATATACTCACCAACAAAGCCAGGTAAGGCCAGAAAGGGTGTGTAAGCTGCTATCTCATACTGACTGTCTCCTGACGTCGGCCTCAGACACACCAGCGGGAGTCCCACGGCCTGCATGCTTAGCTCAAAGCGGTCTCTCCCCTGCCTGGGCGTGCTTCCTCACCTCTGGAGCACAAGGACAATCAGGGTTAGTGTGCAAATCGGGGAGAGGCAGGGCTGTGCTGGGAGAGGGAGAGCCCCCTGTAGAGGTTGAGGCGTTGGGGTTGCTATGGCCTGGGACTATGCTTAGTTCTGGACACAGGGAGCCCCAGCCCTGGAGGACCCCACAATCTAATGGGTAGGGGGGGCCATATCAGCCACTGCAGTGCCTGTGAGAACCCTCACTATGCACAGAGCACTCTCCGGACACTTTATAGGTATCTGTGCAGTTACTCCCTTGGGTCTGTGCTGCAGATGGGGAGGCAGCTGGGAAGATCCAGTAACCTGCCCAAGGCACACACGGGGCTGTAAACCAGTCTGTGCTCTTCACCACCCTGTGCAGACTCTTTCCCGAGCTCTCCAGCTGCCCTGAAGGCAACAAGCTGCCTGAGTGTCAGGAGCCCAGTGCAGGGTGAGGGAGAGGAGAGAGCAGGATGGGAGAGGGGGTTGCGGAAGAAGAGAAGCCCCCAACCCCGCAGTGAGAGGTCAGAGTGGGCTCCTCCTCGTCTCCCGCTGGGTGCCCTGCCTGCCTCTGAGCTGAGCCTCCAGGGAGGGAAAAGGGGTTTGCTTGCGGCACCTCCTTCTGCCAGGACGTCCTCTGCACCATGGGCACTGGGACTCACACAGGCTCCTGGCTTCTTTTCGGTGTCAGAGCGTTTTCCAGAACGCCCAGAGGAATGCAGGCGTTTTCCTGAGCTCGGATTTGTGGGGGGCCATAAGGGATACAGGTAAAGCAGGGGACCCTTTGATGATGGAGGGTGGCAGCGTGTGGGGAGTGGGGCGGGGGTACACCCCTCATGGGCTGCAGCAAGGCTGGTGCAGCGGAGCGGGCAGTCCTGTGGCTCCTCCTCCCCTGGTTTACACCGGCCTCTGGGCCTCCAGCTCTGGGCTCAGACTCTGATTCCTCTGCCTGAGTTCTCACGGGCCAGTCAGTGTTGCTGGCCACCTTCTCCCGGCCCAGCTCTAACTGTGGGAGAGTAAGCCACATGATTGAAACCCTACCACCAAGCCGCCCTCTGGGACTCTTATTCTTGGCGTCGCGGTTAAACACCCACAGGCAGGCTTCTGCGCTCCACAGAGGGTTTGGCGCTAAATGAAATCAATGGCATCTCTGCTTTAAGGAGACAGGGCTTCCAGTCCTGGGCTAACGATGCAGCTCTGCAGGAGAGCCTCGTAGTTGGGCACGGACTTGTACTCATGCCAGCTCATTCGATGGTCTCCATGACTCTGAAACTGGGAAGGGCAGAAATTGCCACCTCCAAGGTGCCATGTGGGGACAGGCTCGCACAAAGGTTAAGTCAGGAAACCTGTGGCCCAGATTTCCTTGCAGGGATCTCCGTCAGCAGCGAGCTGCTGGATCTCATGGCCCTCAGGTACAGCGACAGCGCCGGCAGGGTCAGCTTCCCCAGCCTGGTCTGCTTCCTGATGCGGCTGGAAGCCATGGCAAGTAAGTGTCCCCTGGGGACCTTCTGGAGACCTTCACAGTGACGGAAGCACAGGAGAGGACCAGGGGTGAACTCCTGCCCCAGCCTGGGCAGTGGGTGGCCTGGAGTCCTGCCCCAGGAGCTGTTGCCTCAAGAGACAGAGCCAACGCTAGCCTGCATAGTGGTGTCATCGGCTTGTGTCCCCAGCCTCCCTTCTGCACCGTTTTCTCCCCAGGAGATTCCCTTATCCCGGGGCTCTCATCTCCTCGTCACCCTATTTACTCCGTGCTTCTTCTAGGGCCAAGCTGAATACTGGGTCCCTCTCCAGATTGTGTTTATAGTTTAAGCCTGCTCTGTAGTCATGCGGCGAATGACTTGGTCTCTGCAGGAGGAATTGCACACGCCAGCAAATAGCTGGGGACAGGAGGTCTTTCCCCAGGACTCAGAAACCCAGCTATGTAGGCCGGAGGTTTGACACTTTTTAGCAGCATACCCCTTTGCTGTAAATGAAATCTTATGTGAAAGCCCAAGCTACAAAATAGCTCAAAATGGTCCTGCTGAGGTTGAGGTAGCAGTGGCATATGGCCTCGGCTCTAATCCTTACACCGCCCTGCCTCATGGCATCACTGTAAACCCTACTCCTCTGAGCTATACGATTCATGTTAAGATGGTGAGAACAGCCCTAGCCGATTTGGCTCAGTGGTTAGAGTGTAGGCCCACGGACTGAAGGGTCCCGGGTTTGATTTCAGTCAAGGCAAGAACCTCGGTTACAGGCTCAATCTCCGGCCCCAGTTGGCGTGCGTGCAGGAGGCAACCAATTGATGTGTCTCTCTCACATTGATGGTTCTCCCTCTCTGTCTCTACCCCTGCCTTCCACTCCCTCTAAAAGTCCTCCAGTGAGGATCATCCAAAAAAATAAAAAGATGGTGAGAACAGAGCCCTGGGAGGGTAAACAAAAAGCCTGAGGCAAAAACCTGTTCCAGAGAGTTGTCAGTTGGATGAGGGAGGTTCCCCAAATGATGCCCCTGAAATACTTCCAAAGAAAGGCCCACACTGCCCCACGGCCAAGTGCGGAGATGCATAGTGCAGGGAGACAGAGAGGGAAAGAGGCATTGGGCTGGAGCAGCCAGGACAGTTTCGAAGACTTGAACCCGAGCTGTCCCTGGAAAGAGAAGAGAAGGGGAGGCGAAGCATCCCTGTGGAGCGGGAGAGAGTGTCTCTGGCTTCACACACAATCGCCGCATTTGCTTTTATACGGGCCTGTCCTGATTCCTCTCCTCTCTACCCTAGAGACTTTCCACAAGCTCTCCGACGATGGAAAAGGACTCTACCTGACAGAAGTGGAGGTGAGCCGTCTTGCCCTCCCAGAGACAGGACCAGCCCAGCCCTCCTCTCCTCCCCAGATGCCAGGGGCATTTTTCTCCCTGAGGATATCGAACAGGCTGTCAGAGGCCAGCCAAGCTGCCGGCCCCCCTGCCTCCAATTACCACCTTTATATATTGCTGGCTGCCAAGGCTGCTTTAGGAGCTTGGCAGACAGATTTTATTTTTTTCCGATAGCTTAATAAAGCAGAAGATTATGTGGAAGTCATAAATCCAAGCGGGAACTGAAGCACACCTGCTGGGCTCACTGTACATTAAACTTCCTCCCATTGAGTTTTAGAAAGAGCCTCCTGGCCCGGCCAGCTGGTCGACCTCATCTACCCTCCCACTGCCTGGCAGTGCAGGGAGTAGCAGGAAATATGCTGTGACAGGGGCCAGACCTCCTGTGTGGGTTGGAATTAGCCAGAAAGGGCTGGTAAGACTAGACTGAGATTTTTCAAGGGCGGAGGGTACCATTTGCCCTGATCTATGTTAAGCTCCTGAGTGTAAAGACTGGTTGTAATGAAAATGTTTATTTCATAGTGGATGAACTTGGTCATGTACAACTGAAGCAAGGAGTAGAGCAGACCCCAGAGTCCAGGTAAGACATGGCAGCTTTAGAATCATTTCTTCTTGGGGCCCAATTCCCCTTCTCCTGCACACAAGACCTTCTCCCTGGAAGCAGCCTCCTAGAGGTGAAGGAGCCCTTATTTGTGTGAGCCAAGGGGGACCTGAGCTTTCAAGTGTTGCAGATTTCATCCAAGTCATGGAGACCAGTGGGCATTCATGAAAGAGAATGGCCCAAAAGTCATGAGTGAGGGATTTAGAATCTGTTTTAAAATCAACTTACTTTTTATTGAGATATGATTGATAGTTAACATTGTGTTAGTGTAGGTTTTTAACAATGATTTAATATATGTACATATTGTGAAATAATCACCGTAATAAGTTTAGTTAACAACTGTCACCACTCAAAGTTACAAATATTTTTGTTATGATGAGAACTTTTATGATTTGCTCTCTTAGCAACTTTCAAATATACTAAATGTTGCCAAAACCGGTTTGGCCCAGTGGTAGAGCGTCGGTCTGGGGACTGGAAGGTCCCAGGTTCGATTCCGGTCAAGGGCATGTACATTGGTTGCAGGCACATCCCCGGTAGGGGGTGTGCAAGAGGCAGCTGGTTGATGTTTCTCTTTCATCGACGTTTCTAGCTCTCTATCCCTCTCTCCTCCTCTCTGTAAAAAAATCAATAAAATATATTTTTAAAAAACAAAAAACAAATATACTAAATGTTGTTAACTATAGTCACCACACTGTACATCCCGGGACTTATTTATCTTAGAACTGGAAATTTATATCTTTTGATCACATTCACCCATTTTGCCCACCCCAATTCCCACCTCTGAAAACAACCAATCTGTTCTCTGTATCTATGAGTTTGGTTTGGTTTTGTGTTTGGGTGGGGTTTTTGTTTTGTTTTAGATTTATAAGTGAAATCATATGGTATTTTTGTCTTTCTCTGTCTGACTTATTTTATTTAGCATAATGCCCTCAGTGTCCATCTCTGTTGTTGCAAATGGCAGGACTGCCTTCTTTTTTATGGCTGAGTAATATTCCATTGTATATATATATATATATATATATATATATATATATATATATATACACACACCACATTTTCTTTATCCATTCATCCATTGATGGACACTTGAATTGTTCCCATATCTTGGCAATTATAAATAATGCTTCAGTGAACATGGGGTACAGATATCTTTTTAAATGGTTGTTTTTGTTTCCTTCAGATAAATATCCAAAAGTAGAATTGCTGGATCATATGGTAATTCTAGCTTTAATTTTGCAGGGAACCTCCATACTGTTTTCCATAGTGGCTGCAATCACTCATCAATTTACATTTCCACCAACAATGCACAAGAATTTCCTTTTCCCCACATTCTCTACAACATTTATCTCTTGTCTTTTTTATAATAGCGATTCCAATAGGCAGGTGTGAGTTGATATCTTATTGTGGTTTTTATTGGCATTTTCCTGATGCTTAGTCATGTTGAGCAACTTTTCGTGTACCCATTGGCCAATTGTATGTTTTCTTTGGGGAAATATCTATTCAGCTTTTCTGTCCATTTTTAAATCAACTGCTTATTTTTTTCTACTGAGTTATATGAGTTCTTTATATATTTTTATATTAACCCCTTATCAGATATATGACTTGCAAATATTTTCTCCTGTTCAGTAGGTTTGCCTTTTCATTTTTTGTTGATTTCTTTTGCCTGCACAGAAGCTTTTTACTTTGATGTAGTCTCTCATTTATTTTTCCTTTTGTTGCTTTTGCAATGAATCAAACAACTCATCGTCAAGACCAATGTCAAAAGGATTATTCCATATATTTTCTTCTAGGAGTTTTATAGTTTAAGGTCTTATGTTCAAGTCTTTACTCTATTTTGAGTTGATTTTTGTGTGTGGTATAAAATAGGGGTCTGGTTTGATTTTAGAATTCTTAGCTGAAGTTCCGATGAGGAAAGGCAATCACTCGTCACAGCAAACATTAATATGAGGAGCCACAGAAATGATCAGACCTCGGGGAAGTGAAAGTTGGCTCCAGCTCCACTGCCTCACTCTGTAGCTTTGGCTGCATCACAGGCATCTGAAGGCATCTGCATCTATTTCTCTAGCTTGAGTGCGCTGAAGAATTAACACCCATGTAACATTGTCTTCTACATTTTTACTTTTCAGAGAACTGACCTACAGATACACAGTCTACATCCCACCCTACTATAGCAGAAGCCCCTGCAGAACCTGATAGAATACAGTAGGCCCTCGGTTGCCTCGGAGATCCGTTCGTACAGCGCGACGTAATGCGATTTTCGTAGGAACATAACCTACATAAGCACCTATGTCACTCATCTGGAGCACATACACAGCAGTAATAAAATGAAACAGTAAAAAAAAAAAAAAAAAAAAAAAAAAAAAATTAAAGAAAGATAACAATTCCAGCCCTAACGGGTTTGACTCAGTGAAAGGTCCCAGGTTCAATTCTGGTCAAGGGCATGTACCTTGGTTGCAGGCACATCCCCAGTGGGAGGTGTGCAGGAGGAAGCTGATCAATGTTTCTCTCTCATCGATGTTTCTAACACTTTATCCCTCTCCCTTCCTCTCTGTAAAAAAACAAACAAACAAAAAACAATAAAATATATATTTTAAAAAGATAACAATTCCTGACCTTTACTTGTGGTAAATAAATAATAAAGCACATACCTATGTACATACATCGAAAAGAAGGAACTTTTTTAAATAAATAAATGGGAGATAGTAACATAACCACAAAATAAGATACGTCAAGTCTGATGCAACCCGAGGACTGTCTGTATTCCGGAACCGGGGAGCTCAATATTTTGTGTTTCTATTGTTGGACACCTTCAGGTGGTAGGTTTTCTTTAACTAGAGGTGACTTCCCTGGAATTTTCTATCCATGCTTCAAGCTCTACTCTCTGGACCACTAAAATAGACTTGGACATGCCAGACCTTTAAATACTTCACTGCCTAACCCAAAGCCTCTCTTCTTTCATTGTCTCTGATGGTTCTTATCTGGGACCTTTCGGTGACCATTCTCTATATGCCAATGTTCCTTTGGCGTGTAGTCTCCTAGGCAGAAGACCTGTGATCAGCACATTCTGGGGTCCTATTTGTAAACAGCACTTATTTAATCTCCCAATCATGTACCTTGAAATTAAGACACTGACATGGTCTCTCTAAAGAAAAAATATTTTAGCATAAACATTTCCTGATGAATACCTGGTGCCTCCTAATGAACACAAGCCAACAAACATTGCAGAGATTCAAGTTAATTAGACTCAACTATATTTTTCTGAATTCCCCTCTCAATCCTTTTTAAAAATAGAACACTTGATCATTTCCAATTTGCATGATTTCCAGTATCAGGATTGACTCTTCAATTGTATCTTTAAGCTAATTTTGCATGTAGGACCTAAAGCTTGAACTTTTAAAATAACTGAACTCTCATTATCCTTTCTCCATAAAGGGTCTCAACTTCCTCTGTCAGAAGGAAGTGTGATATACTAAGTTGCATGGTTACGTGTGTTTCAGTCTCTTTCAGAAATGCCTTCCATTAGTCATGTTGTGGAAGTTCCCCTCTATTGGTAGTCCGCTGAGTCAACGCACTTTAAATTACCTGCTGATGTCTGTGTTCCCGCCACAATGTAAGGCGGGGCATACCTTCTCTGTGGCTATCGTGTTAGCATGCAGCAAAGTGCCTGGCATAGAAAAACCCTTCAGTAACCATTTCCCAAATGACTGGAAGGAATTCTCCCTTTTGTCCCGATCCCAACTTCGGTAAATATCATCTTAAACCCAAGTCTTCCTGCTATTTTAGCTGTTCCTCTATCTTCTTCCCCATTTGGATTACTGTGTAGCAGACAGTTAACAATATCTTGTTATAATCTCTAATACATCATGGTCAATATTCTTTCAGAATGGCTATTGTCTAACTGGTGATCTTCTTACCCCTTTAAACTCTGCTTTCCTAAGTCCAGGGCACCTTTTAACTCTGTCCAGCATTCCTTTACTTTGATGCTAGAGAGTCAAAGTTGCTTTCTTCCAGGATTTTCATCACACCCAGGTTAGGAAAGAGATGTCCTCCGTTGGCCAGCATTCAGTCCAGAGCGTTCCCTCTCCTCCCTCATCTGGTCTTCTATGTGATGAAGCAGCCACTGGAACATGGGAAGGCCTTGTCCGATGAGCTTCTGCCCAGAGCCTGGGGCGTTGAAGGCCCTCAACAGTCTACTTTCCTCAAGGTCACTCCCTACAAGCTGTGTCAACAAGCTTCAGTCTGCCCTTGGACTCTCCGGGCAAGCTATGGTGTCCACCACTGTGAGCCCACTCTGTCTCCCTCCTTCGGCCATCCGCTGCCTCTGCCTTGGTAAGCGAGGAGGGAGAACTGTGCATCCTGACAACGCCTCTTCCTCCCCTCCCGTCAGGTCTGTTTCTTTTCAACAAAGCGTGCACCTCCAGGGCCTTGCGTGAACAATGTTTATGTGAAAAATCTTCAGAGCTATCAAGTTCATACTTTTTAAAAAATGACTCAGAAAATACTCAGAGCATCTATATATGGTCTTTGGACATTTGAGATGATGTTGATTTTAATTAGTTTCCATCTAGAGGTTTATTACACTGCAAGTCACACCTGCTGATAGTTTGCCCAACTAATGTCATGTACATTCATGTGGATCTTCTGTCAATGTCGCAGTACGGTGTCTTATTCTAACGACGTTAGTAGCTGTAACAGCTTCCCAGCTTCCCACTACGCAGAAATAAGGTGTGGGTGCAACGTGACAGCTTCTGCTACTCTGCAGGAAGGCAAAATGTGGCAGCAGTAGCCTCGACCCTGCCGAATTACCCACAACCCAGCAACGTTGTCACTGGAGTGAGCTCGCTTCTATCCTAGTAAACTAAGGTGACCAGACATCCCGCTTTTGGCGGGACAGCCCCAATTTTCAACAATTTGTCCCGCGTCCCACGGCGTTTATTGGGACTTTTTAAAACACCGCAGGACACGAGACAAATTGTTAAAAATTGGGACTGTCCCGCCAAAAGCGGGACGTCTGGTCACCTTATAGTAAACCCGTCTGTTCAGACCAACGAAGTGCTTTTCGAGAGCTGGGAGTCTGGACTCGTCCCTTTGGTGTGAAAACTCCCTACCTCCTTTGGCAGACCAACACCTGTGGGTGAGCAGGTACCTTTCAAAGCCATGGTGTCCAGCTTCCGTAGCTGGATTTTAAAGAGAAATGTATCCACCTCGGACAATGACACAGACCCTCCAAGGGCATGAACCAAGAAGGAGCAAGTTGGAATCCAGGAAAAAGGAGATCCAGCTATCCAAGGACCAGAGCTAGGCAGCTGAACAAGAGAGCAAGAGGCCGGCGAGGAGCAGGACCAGGGGCCCTTGGGGTGCGGGGGAGGAACCAGCATTTCTCTCTGACCTCAGCATCATCGTGGGGAAATGGTGTTCCGATAGATTTTAAAATTCGGCTGGAGAGCTTAGAAGAATTATTGGGATAATAACGTAGTCTAAGCGGATTTTTAAAATGAGGTCATTATTAATTCCTGGAAGAACAAAGAATTATAGAAGAAAAGTACCACGATCCCAGAGTATTTCTTCACTCAGCAGCCAACAGAACATATATAATTGTAATAAAGCAAAAATGGGGTATTGATCTCACAAAAAATGTGCCATAAATCTATTGGAGAATGTAGGGAGCGGAGGTGCAGGTATGCAGGTGGGCGAGGAGCACTCCAGCCCCGTCTTCCATCATCAGTCCATGGGCATCTCATTAATAAGCCAGGGTTAACCACGGAGCACATTATTGAGAAACATGAGGTGGGCATCAGAAGAAAGAGTTTGGAGAGAGGAATTCGGGGTAGGGATGGAACGGGGGCTGAGTCTTTCCTTCATGCCTTATAATCCTAGCTGTGTGTTTCACTTAAGTACTGGGGCTGGATTTTTATGAAAAATAAGTCAGCCAACTGTCACATAGTCTGAGACTCAAGAGAAGAAGAGAGAGAGAGGAGTCTGGCTGCTTTGCCACATGGCAAAATTGTAGAAGAAATGTTTATACAGGAATGTCGTTTTAATCCAAGAAATGTAGCCATAGAGGGCAGAGCCCGCAGATCACATCGGAGCTCAGCTGGAACAGAGGGTAGAGCTGCCTTTGCTCTCAGCCCTTCCAGCCCATTGGTGGGGTGGGGGTTGGGGACATCTCTGCTCCCCAACTTCTCTCCATTTTGCTGCAGACACTCGGTGCTAAGTAAGCTGCGGTTTGCACTCAGACGGGCAGAGTAGGTGGTAGGTGCCTCCAGGGATCTCTGAAGAATGAGATGCTGACATTCCCATCCACTGGGGAGCCCTGGGTATTATGGGGCTGGTCCAGCCTTACCTGCAGGTGATACGTGTGCTCCCCCTGCTGGTGGTCCTGAGCAGTGTTCGTGGGAATGGGGCTGTGTGTCTGCAGCCACTCAACAGAAGGAAAAGCTCTCCTCTCCCTGGGCTCCTGTGTTTGAGCAGCTGTGTCTTCCTCCAGGACAGACTCCCAGTGATTGGTCAAGACCCTGCCCTCATTCCAACGGGCCGAGCTGCCCCTGGGATGGTGAAGCGAATGGCATCTGCCCTCTGGCGATGCAGTCACAGCTGCCTTCCAGGAGCTGGGCTGGGTCCTCCACTGGGTTCGGCTTGGTAGCCCCGAGGTCACAGAGCAGGTCACCTGAGAGTTTGGGGACACCAGCCGGGAACCCTCTGGACAATGAAGTAAACATTCTGTTCTGTTCTGTTCTGGGAAAGGCGGGGAGAAGCTGCGCCTCGGTCCCTCCCACCAGTCCACACATTTCTTAGAAAAGCCAGAATGAGCCAGTTGCCTACCCACAGGCTGCTGTGGGAGACCCGGGACCAATCCACTGGGTGTTAGCTGAGTAATCATACTCTCCAGTGTCTGAATCCGGAGTGTTTCACAGCCAAATGGCAAAATGAAACATGATTCCCGTAAAGGTCTCGGACTCCATGGCGGGTAGGGTCTTCATTCTGGATGGAAAACACATTTGGGGAAGGAGAAACCCAGCCAGTGAGGTGGGCACCTCCCTCCCTCTTTTTCCCTCATGTTGTCATCATGTCTCTCCCCGAGATCATGGCCCATAGAGTGCAAAGCGGTTCCAGCCAGTGAGCAGGCCAGAGCCCACCCGGGAGAATCTGCGGTTAGAGAACTCATCCCTGGAAGCGTCTCCCCCGCGGGAACCCTCGCAGTTCTGTGTGTCAGAAGGGCAGGAGGGCAGGGCCTTTCTTAGTGTGACCAGACGCGCCCCCTCCCCCAGGTGGCAGTGGAGTCATTTCTGGCAGGACTCGGAGATGAGCCTCACCTACTGCCCAGGTATGTAGTCCTCCACACACCATTCCCGCACACTCCGCAGCTCCGACCGCACACCACCCCGGGCTCCTTCCGGGCCTGCCTGGGCCCTGAAGACAAGGAGGGCAGAACCTACAGACCTGGGTCAGCTGTCCGCAGCCCAGGGGTCCGTGCTCCCCTCGGTGCCAGCAGGGGATGGACGCAGAGCAGGGTCCTCCTGCCCAGGGCTGAGGTCAGGAGCAGGTGCTTTGGTGACTGAACAGTGGAAGCGCTCTGGGCACCGGTGGACGGAATGCCTAATGGATTCAAGCTTGCGGCTGCAATGTCCAGAGACCCCACCCACCCCGCCCCGCCCTAGCCACACCACTGCCTGGGACATCTTCCAGATGGCTCCCGCCCAGCTCCCAGCTCCCTCCTCCCCCCTCCCCTTCTTCCCGGCTCCCAAAGAACGGGTGTCCTGGTTGATTTTTACCTCCAAACAAGCTAATTAAGCAATAATCCTCGAAGAATCCATCACTCTGACAACTCGGTGATGAACCATCCCCCAGCCGAGCCAAAAGTGCTTAATATCCCAGCAGAACGGTCAATAATGAGCAGAGCAGCAGCTGCAAACGGGTGATGGCTGTATCTGCGAAGACAGATGCAGAATGGCCGTGGGCCCTCCCTTACAGCCGGTAGAGGGCAGTGGGGAGGAAGGTGGGCTGGCTTCAGGCTGCACAGGCTGTGAGGTCTCTAACCAGATTCTAGATCATTCTTTCTGAGAGAACATCTAAGGTTATGAACAACTCTGGACCAGGACAGAAGGGCCATATGACAGGGCACAGAGACATCCTTCCCCAACTTCAATAGCCGTGTCACCTCTATAGCTGCTGCAGTGAGAGGAGGGACGGGCTAGACCATACGATGACTGCCTTTAAGAGATCAACTTCAAGCCCAGACATTGCATCTCTTTCTTTTCCACGTGTAGACTGTTATCTTAAACACCCCCGTTCCTTAAGATTTACTTCCTTCAGTGCTAGGAAAATACTAGTAGTCCCTTACACCAGGCAGGAGGTGACCAAACACTGCCCTCTGGTGGTCACAGTGGTTGCAGCTTTGAAGTGTCCACCTTCCAAAGGTTCCTTCCACTCAAGCATCCAGTGGGCCCATAGGGGGCACTCCAGCTGCCCCGCAGAGCATGCCCCCTCAGAGCTGCCCTGGCTGGGAACTACCCCGTCAGCTATCTGACTGTCTCTGCCTGAATTCTGGACTCATTTCTGCTGTTTTACATAAAGAGTGGGTGGCGTTGACTGATGCTCCGCACAAAGGGGAGAGAAACTGATCCCCCGGCTGTGCCACCCTGACTTTGTCATTGATGTGCCCTGGCAGCTTACGTTTTTGAGAGTATCCAATTGTGTTCAGCCACAAAGATAAGAAGATAGCATCTAGTCAGTGCTCTGTGGGTGTAAGGAGAATGCATGACAGCACCTATGGAGGGTGAAGATAGGGAGCTTGGAGCCCTGGGGCCTCAGGTTCAAGTCCCCGCTCTGCCTCCATCCTGTGGGGTGTGGCCGGGAATGGCCTTCTCTTTCTGGGCCTCCTTCTTCACTAAAGTGGAGGAGCTGGACTTGAAGATCTCTGAGGTCCTTGCCAGGTCACACACTTGGAGATCCAGGTCCTGAGGATTCGAACCCACAGTCATGATCAAGGGGCAGCAACTCGCCAGGAAAGGAGCCCCTAGCCAAGCAGCAACAAGCAGCTCTGACTGGGAACCACACTACTCTCCTCCCTCCCTCAGCCTGGGCGTTGCTGCTCCTTTTACGAGGAGGAGGCCGGTGACCATGGGAATGCAAAGCCCCTTCACTCACCCAAGTTGACCCTTGGCATTGACATTGCCTGGGGAAGGTGGGATCAGGCCACAGTGCAGCTGCAGAGGGTGATGAGACGGTGACACCTAGTGGCCACTTCTGTTTATCACAGCTTCTAGCACTTGCCGGTATCCCATGCTCCCCATGGCAACGTGGGCAGCATGAACCGCCCCATGAGGAATGCAGAGCCTTGGGTTGTAGTCTCAGCCTTCCAGCTGCCTCTCTCTCTGACCTTCGTTCCTTCAAATAGGAGTTTGGCCCTTACGTCCTCCCCTTGCGATCGCCCTGTTCTCTGTCTCTCTGCCGTGGCTCATGTTGAACACTGTAGTCAGGGGTCCTAGGACCTAGGCCACGTGCTGGGCTGGATATCCCGGCCAGGATGCTGGGGCACACAGCTCACGTGGGCTTCCCGATTCCTGCCACACATCGGCCTGTGCATGGCCGTGAGAGGGGACCACATAGCTTCGTTGGATGGGGGTGTTTCATGCCAGGGCCTGCCGCCATCCCGGCTCCAGGTGCTGCGATGGAGAGGGTAGCAGAACCAGCCAGAAGGAAGCCTCACGGAGTAGCTTTGTGATCATTTGGCTTCACCCACACTGGGTACCAGAATCTTTCCCTGTTGGTGGGGTCCATGGGGTCACTGTTCCCAGCACCACTTCTTGGCCTTCTCCTTGGAGAGACTCACCGGGAGGCAGATGCTCTGTGGATGCTCTCGGGGAGGCATTCCCCAGCGAGACCCCTGGGAGAGCTTGGTGAACACAGGCTGCCGGGCCTACCTCACAGCTTCTAGATGAGCAGACTTGGGCGGGAGTGGGAGGGCTGGAATCTGCATTGAACAAGCTCCCCAGGAGTCCAAGGGTGAGGAGTGGAGAATGAGGACTGCCTGGCCTGGGATGGGGGAGGGGTGCTTCAGGCTAACAAGTGACTCTCCGCCCCAGCACCCCGTGGAAAGGTCAGTATTGATACCTGGTTTCTGAAATGAAAATCAAACAGGGCGCATGGGTCTGCTTCATGGGTGATGCGGTGGTAATGGCTCCACAGGCGGAATTGATTCCTATGTGTGATGGGAGGATGGGCTCTGGGGCTCGGCCCCCTTGCCTGGCAGCCCCTTAGGCATATGCTCTGGACAGAAGGTATTTCAGACTAGAGTGTGCGTGCCAGAGGGAATCCCTGCTGGCTCGGCAACAAGGGCCACCGGCTTCCAAGTGCCCACTACAGGCCAGGAACTGTGCCCCGCTGTCTCCAATCCTTACTGCCTCTTGCAAGGATGAGCTCCACAGCTATCACATGAGGAAACTGCAGGCCTTGCCCAAGGCCACATGGATTCAAGGAGCAGCGTGGGCATTCAGGGGCAGGTGGGTCTCTGTCCACAGGCCACGTGGCAGGGGGGGAACCAGCTCCTGGCTCAGGCCACTGCCAGAGGAGGACCAGGCCGGTCCCTCGAAGGGCTGACCATTTGCTGCCCTGGGTGGCTGGGTCAGTACAGTACGGCAGGAGGGGCAGAACCTGGGCCAGGAGGCCCCGGAAGTGCCTCAGACCAGACTCCTCCCTCCCTTCTTTCTCTGAACGCACTGCTGAGTGACGACTGGGAACCCAGCGATCTCTGGTGTGAGTTTTCACACAGGCAGGTTAAACGCCCTGGGAGGAATGTGAAACACACGCTCTCTGAGCATAAGGATGAAAGGAAGAGTTCCCTTGATCGCGGTTCCCAGGGCCTTCCTCCCAGGCTCCGCCCTTCGGACCACGTGCCTGTGCCCGCCTTCGCGGGGGCAGGGGGTTTGCGTGGAAAGTGCTCCGATAACTCGGAAGAAGACTTCAGGGCTGGGACCTTGTCCTCAGTCTCTGCCCAGAGCCGGTCCAGGACAAACAGGGTGTTCCCTGATTCCCCTTGAGCCTCCCCGTCGTCCTCGGGTCCTCCCTACCAGGCCCCACCCCGTGAGCGAGTTCCCTGTTCTCTGGGGAAGCAGTGATGCCCACACAAACAGGAGCTTAACTCCAAACAGAAGAGGTTCCAATCTTAGCTCTGCTGTTTCCTTGCTGTGTGGCCTCGGGGGGGCGGTCACTTAACATCTCTGAACCTTCCTGTCTCTGTTTGGCGGGAAGATTAAATCTTGACCTAACGTGGTTGTTGTAAGGATGGAGAAATAATGACCCGAGTCATGTCTCTGGACACATAATAGCAGTACCTCCTTATTTAATACGGGATATGAGTTATCTCCTCTGTAAGTGAAGTAATCCATGTAAAGTAGTGTTTCTCAAACTTTTGACATATGTGTACCCCTTCTATAATTTTCGTAACGCTGAGTACCCCTCGTACTCATGAGAACGTAGAATTAGGCACAGCTAAGCACGGTGCAGTGCATATCCCCACCGAACTCCGGTGCAATGCGTACCCTCACCAAACTCTTCCCGTACCCCTGGGGGTGCGCGTACTGCACTTTGGGAAACACTGCTAAAGTGTTAGGACTGTGCCTTGGTGAAAACTCCACATCCAATAGCTGTTATCTTCCTAGTCGAGTATCAGCCTCTTGAGTCCGTTTCATTTCCTCCCTCTGACCACGAGGTGGCAGCATGGGGCCATGGACCCGAGCCCTCTCTCCAGGTGGTCACCCCCCAGAGTGCTTGATGGCAGGCTTTGGAGGACAATAACCACAAAGAGCTGCTTATTGAGCTCTCACCACATGATGTGCATGGGGAGCCCGGACAGACACATGGTAAAGACTGCAGGAGGAGGGGCAGCCTTCCCCCTGGGCCAGGAAGGAGTGAGGGCTCAGGCAGGAGGGCAGATAACGGGCAGAGCCAGGAATCAGACCAGTCCCCCTGCCTGGCCCGCACCTGCCCTGAGTGGGGGCCTCCTGGTGGTTCCAGACCTTCCCTTGGCAGAAAAGACAGTGGGTGCCGAAACCGGTTTGGCTCAGTATAGGGGTGTCGAACTCAATCAGAGAAGGGGCCAAAATCTAAAATCCAGCCTAAATCGCGGGCTGAATGGTTTACTGAACAGTCATAAACTGACAATGTCATTAACTGACAGCGGAGTGCAGTGATGACAGCGCGGTGCGGGCCACATTGCAAGGCCTGGCGGGCTGGATTTGGCCCGCGGGCCTTGTGTTTGACATATGTGGGATAGAGCGTCGGTCTGCGGACTGAAGGGTCCTGGGTTCAATTCCGGTCAAGGGCATGTACCTTGGTTGCGGGCACATCCTCAGTAGGGGGTGTACAGGAGGCAGCTGGTCGATGATTCTTTCTCATCGATGTTTCTAGCTCTCTATCCCTCTCTCTTCCTCTCTGTAAAAAAATCAATAAAATATATATATTAAAAAAAAATAAGAAGAAAGAAAAGACAGTGGGGGGGGGGGGCAGGAAGGAAGGCACTAGAAACCAGGGCCCGGACCCTCAGGGAAGGTGCCCTCCCCACGCAGCCTTGCTTCCAGGGAGTGCCCATCAGTCAAGGCCCCGCTGCCCTGGGGCTCAGCCTGGGCTCTCTATGGGAACTGGGAACCCCAGGGAGGCACGCACCCCCTGGCTCCTCTCTGCCTCACCTGACAGGACCCCTTCAGTCTCCCAGGTAACTTCGCCGCTGAAGCTGCAGTGGCTTGTGGGAAACTGCCTCTGAATCGCAGCTAAGCCAGCCTTGCCCGAACCCCTTCAGCAACTGTCTTTTCGGCTGGGTGGCTTCTAAGCCCTGGGGACCCACATGCTCCTGGGGAGACACCCGTGCAGACGTGTCCTGCTGGGCCCCTCAGCCAGCAGCGCTGAGCCAGAGGCCTGAGACCACCAGCTCCTCCCTCTCAGCATCTGCCTTCTTTTCTCCCCGCCGGGAGTCTCACTAGACAGCAGCCACGGAGCCCAGTCCCCCCACCCCTCCACCCGAGGGACCCTCAGAGAGGCGCCCTTGTTGGAAGTTAGGGCCTCTGTTTCCTCCTGTCTCCAGGGGGCAGAACTAGCCCTGCCTCACAGCGGTGCTGTGGAGGGGTTGCTAAGGTGCAGAGTGAGAGAGCTGGAAGCAGACTGGAATCTACAAAGGAGCCACAGTCACCCGGAGTGTCTCCCTGCTCCCTTCTCCGTGGTCACGCTGGGTGCTCACAGGGAGATTGAGGACAGGCCGGAGGACCCTCTGGGTCCAGGGCGGGATCCGTGCTTTGAGAAGTGCATCAAGCTCCTTCTCCCTGCACCCCTTGTGGGCAAATGAACCCACCTTTGGGGGAAGAGCCGCCAAGCATGTGGTCCCAAGAGGGCACAGGAGGAGGAGCTGGGGCCAGGGAAGGGTGAGCGAGTCAGGGTCAGTGAGCCTTCTGCCTGTGGAGACACAGGGACGCTCCCCTGCACCCCCCGCCCCCCTCAGGCCACACCAAGGAGCACTAACACCATGGTGAGGGGAGGATGGAGAGCAGGAAGCACGTTCCCTCTGAGATACAGGCCTAGAGGGAAGCCCCGAAGTGAGGGCTCATGGAGATGTCAGGCCGCCCGGATGGATCTGTACATTTCGTGCAACTGCGGTAAAACTCCCTGCAAAACGCTTCGTAGAAATGGACGGTGCCGGTGGGAACGTGGACCCAGGAAGGCAGAGGAACGCCGACGGCCAAACCCACTGCGAAGAACAAAAAGAGCAGGAGCGGAGGGACTGGTCTCAGCACTCCGCGGGCTCACTGCCGCGGTGAGGGCAGTGTGGTTTCGGAGAGAGAGAAAAAAATACGTGTAAGTACAAATCAATGGTAATAAGAGTCCAGAAATAGATTCACACGTGTTCCGTCAACTGACCTTTCATAAGAGCACGGAGACAAGTCAATGGAGACAGGCTGTTCTTTTGAACAACTGGCGCTGACATAATTGCACATCCGTGCGCACCAAGGGAAGAGCCAACCTCGAGCCTCGCGCCCACGCTGGACACAAAGGACCTCGAAGCGGGCGTGAGGCCTGCCCATGGAGCCTGACATGACGGAGCTTCTAGAAAGCACAGGAAGTCGGCGGCAGCCTGCCTCTCGGGGACAGGGGCGCCATGAGAACCCTCCCTGACCTGGCCCCTGCGGAGGCCAGCAGGTGGCTGTGGTTTCCTCTGAGCGCAGCTGAAGGTGTTTGTCTGCAGCAGCTCCCCTGGCCCTGTGCTCAGCTCGCCCTGCCATCCTGGATCCCGCTTCAGCCGCCCCGTCCCAGGGCTCAGCTCCCTGCCAGCTGCGAGCTCGGGCATCTGCTGGGCAGCTTCCTGGACGCCAGAGAGCTCTCAGGCCCGGAGCCCAGCCCCAGCCCTGGCAGGTGCCCTCAGGCCTGTTCCCCCGCCCGTGCCCAGTTCCCTCACATGGGGGGGGGGTGTCTGTGGTGCTTTCCTCCCTATTCTGTCTCCCCGCTCTTCTGTCTGTCTGTCCAACGGGCTAGGGAGGCCTGAGGCAGCCCCAGAGTTTTGGTTCCTGTTGAACAAGGCCTGCCTTGTGTGTATGTGTGTGTGTGTGTGTGTGTGTGTGTGTACGCTCGCGTGGGTGTGCTTATGGCAGAAGCTGAGGCAGGAAGAAGTGAGTAGGAATGAGAAATTCTTTTCTTGGAGGGAGAGAGCCAGAAATGACATCTGTTCAAAAACATCCTGCCTCTCTCACAGATAAATAGACTGACGAGAGCCGATGTGTCACGGAACGAGGGTTTCGAAACGAATGCAGGAAGAATTCCTGGAAGGGGCGGTTCGCGGCTCCCTCCCTGCGCTCCGTCCCGGGCTCCCAGACCAGGTCAGGAGAGCCAGGAGGAGACCTGTGCTCTGACCCCCAGCAGCTGGGGAAGCAGGGAGCCAGGGGGCGGGGGGAGGAGGATGATGATGCCTTACGGGGCTGATGCCAGAAGGCCCGGGACACAGACGTGCCCCCCAGGGGAGAGCTTTAGAAGCTTCTCTCCGACAGGGGAGTGAGCACTCCGAGCAGGAGTGCCGCCCACAGAGGCCTGTTTGCCAGGTGTGGTGGCGGGAACCCAAGGGTGGTGCCCTTAAGACCATTGGCCACCAGCACCTCCAGCCAGAGAGTGGACTCTTGGCAAAGAGGAGGTTCAGTGGCCACATCTGGCTGAGACTCGGCTCCCTGAAGACCCACAGGCAGCCGATCCATCCAGCAGCCCTGCGAGTAGGCGCTGTCACCCGCTTGTCAGGTGGGGAGCCGGAGGAAGCAGGAGTGATCGGGGACTGGTGCAGGGCCCACAGGTGGCCTGGCAGAGCCAGGCTTCACCTCTTCGGAGCCTGTTGGGGAAGGTCCCCGCCTCGCAGCTGCTCCACGTGCAGGAGGAGAAGTTCTGCTGACTCCCCAGCTCCAGCCCTGGCCAGCGGGGTCACTGAGGGGGCAGCACCTGGTCCTGGCGCCTGTGGGACCAGAGCCGTCAGGTCATGGCAGGTCCTCTGGGAGGAAGCAATGGGGCCTCTCTGTGGTTGTGAGCTCCTCCATGTCTCACTCCTCCCTCACCCCCCACTCAGCCGGACCCCCCTCCAGCCTCCAGCATCTGTCCCTCCACCTCTGCTGCAGGCCGGGGACACTCGCCTGCCTGGCTAAGCAAGAGCTCCTTCGGCTCCCGGGCTCCCAGCTCTGGTGGGAAGTTCCTGGGCCTCTGCTGGACCTTTGGAGTCAGACAGACCTGGGTTCACACCCCACCTCTGCCACGCCCCACCTCCGTAGCCTCGGGGGAGTCGAAGCCCTCTGTATGAGGCTCCTATTGCTGCGGAAGCAATCACCACAAACTTCGTGCCTCAGACACGCAACTGTGTCGTCAGAACCCGTCTCCCTGGCTTTCATCCCGTGTCTGCAGGGCTGCGCTCCCCTGACTCCAGGGGGAATCCACTTCCTGGCCTTTCCCTGCAATTCGTCCCGTGGCTCCTGGGCACTGAGACACCTGCTTCTTTATTGCATCCCTTTCTCTGACTCTGGTCCTCCCGCCTCCCTCTTCTAAGGAGCCCTGTGGCTGCACTGGTCCATCTGGATAATCGGGGATAACCCCTCCTCCCCAGAGCCTTAATCACATGGTCAGCAAACCGTGGCTCTCGAACCTCATGCGGCTCTTTGGCCCCTTGAGTGTGGCTCATGCACAAAATACCACGGCCTGGGCGAGTCTATTTTGAAGAAGTGGCGTTAGAAGAAGTTTATGTTTAAAAAATTCTGGCTCTCAGAAGAAATTTCAATCGTTGTATTGCTGATATTTGCCGACCACTGACCTAGGCAAAGCCCCGGGAACCTGTTCCCAGGTTTGGGGGATTAAGACACGGACATCCTTGTGCGGGAGCGTTAGGCAGCCTACCTCCCCTCAGTTTTCTCCCTGTGAAATGGGATGATAAACCGGAATCTCTCGGTTTCTGGGAGGGTGGATTATGGTACGCAGTTGAAAATGGGACAGTGAAAAGGTGGTCCCTGCCCTTCTTCTCTTCCGTGTTGCTCTCTCTGGATCCCTGGTGCCTATCCCCGGACCTGGCTCTCCATCGGGACTTAAAGAATCCGTGTTGAAATGGAACGCCAGGGAGATGGATGGCTCTGACCTCCCAAATGCCGGGACAGGGCTGTTTGCAAACTCAGACGCTTCTAGGCAGTGGTGGGAGGAATGTGAGCAAAAACATGGGACGGTATGTGCAGGGACATAAATTCCAAGTGATGTTCGTGGGGGAGAAGTCGAACAGAAAAGCATTCCATCTGCGTTCCTCACGGCGGAGTTGCTCTCTCCCAGCTCGGCTCCGCCGAGGCTCATTCCCGCAGCCCCGAGCACCTGTCCCTGGAGGCAGGGCGAGGCTCTGCGAGGGGCCAGGGCAGCCAGGCCCAGCGCCCAGAGAAGCTGTTCCTGCTCCTGCCCAGGCCTGGGAGGGTGGTGGCTCCTGGTGACAGGGCTGGAGTACAGGTAGCTTAGGCCAGGGGCAAGGACTGGAAGATGCCCTGTTCTGGGAAGGAAGGCACACACTGTAGGGGCTGGTCCTTAGTGGGGGAGCAAGGGGCAGAGAGGGGACGAACCCCCCTTCCCGGTGCCCCCTCTACTGGAAGGCTTGCACCAGCACAGTTTAAACCCATTTTAATTTAGTCCTCTTACTAGCAAAACATCCTTCAGCCTGCCCATAAATACATATTTATTTTTAAATTGCGTGGCATCCATTACTGTAGAGATATATTATACACATTAAAATGTTCACAAATATATATGACAGTACAGTTCGAGAGACATCCCGTCGCTGGTCAGCAGGACTTAGAGCAGAGAATGAGCACCAAGGAGCAGGGCTGGGCTGGGCCCTGGGCCGGGTGCTGCAGGGCGGAGTCAGGGTGGGCACCCCGAGGCCTAAGACTCGCTGTGCTGATGGCTCCATCACAGCCTCTGGGCCCGAGGTCGGAATTCAGGGGGTCTGTGGACGTGGACGGGGAAATGTCACACTTTATCTTCATTCATCTTCAACCCAGACTTTGCGTTCCTGCTCCTGTGAATGTAGACAATGAATTCAGACGCCCTGGCAGCGTCTGTGATGTGTCACCAGCAGAGATCGCGGGCACTTTTCGTATCACAGGGCGCTCCCTGGCTGCGGATGTCTTAAAATCATCGGTTAAACGTGTCACCACTTTGGAGTGATTGGTGGCTGCTAGACCTGTTACTAGATCTCGCTGAAATCACATGGGATACGTTATCGCCCACGTGAGAGTTTAAAAAATATTTTGGTAATTGCATTTTCAGTGTAATTGCTTCCCCTTGTGAAGCTATGAATTCCCTTTCATGAGTTTAAAAGTATCGCTCCGAGGACGGGTTCACAGCTTTGCCAAATTGCCGTAATGAAGCCGAGGCCCCACTTTCGCTGTATCACCTGGCAACCCCGCCAGCCAGTGTGCTGGGTGTGCACTGGGAAGACCGCAGGGCCCTGCACATACGTGGGGGGTGCAGATCCCTTTATCCAAACACAGGCTTGTCCGGAAGCCCAGCCCCTCACATCAGGTGGGGCGGCTCTGGCTAGACTTGGCCATGTGGGTTCTTGGTGCTCCTCTACGCCTTCACAAACCCCTCCCATCAGCTCTTCCTCTCCCTCCCCCTCCCTCCCTCCTTCTAGGTTTCCACGGAGCACATCTGCCAATCATCAACCTAACGCACCCCTTTCTGGGGACCAGAGGAGCAGCACCAGCGCTCACCTGGTTGGGGCACCACCCTTCCCATCTGCCCTGCCCAGCGGTCCTGAGGAGGCAGGTCTGGGCCTGGTGGGGTCAGCGGGATATAAACAGGGGGTTGGGGATGGGGAGAGGGTATCCTAGCCCAGGGCGACCTTCACCACCCACGAGCTTCGAGCTTCGGATTCAAATACTGGTCCCACCACGTACCAGCTGTGTGGCCTCCGTTTCCAACTGGTAGTTTGGAATAATAATAGCCCTCCCCGTAAGAGGTTGTTTGGGGGATTAAAGGAACTGATGCCAGAGCTTCGCTGGCTCAGTCAATTCCTTCTGCAGCCTGGTCCTTTTCTCTGGACAAGAGGCGGGCACCTGCCTCAGCCTCCTCCCGCCCACATGCCCTCCCCACACTCTGCTTCTGAAGGCGCTCCCACACAGAGGGGACCTGGGAGCCAGTTTTCTCCGCCCAGACCTGAAACACCAAGTCCTTCCCGCTTTCCAAACGTGTCGGTTGGCATTCATGGGGTGTTTTGGTAGCGGCAGCAGCTAACCCAGACAGCACTGTAGCCATTATCTAATCATCTGATAATTAGCCTGGCATTTATAAAGGGCCCCGGGGCCCTTGGGATGACAGGGCTGTTTTCCAATGCAAGGATTCTGGGATTTTTGCACCTGTGCCGGGCAAGGTGCCAGCAGAAGGGAAAAGGGACCTGAGGCTGTGCATGCCCTCAGCTGTCCGCAGCATGTGCAGGCAGAGGCAGATGATCCGGGAGCTAATGGAGCGTAACCTTCAGAGCCCTTGCACTGCACAGGCCCGCGTTTTCTGTGAGATTTGCAACGGAGGTATGTGTTCACATGTTTTGTCCTAAAGATGCATTCCAAAATTGTATAAACTTCACAATACCTAATCCATTCCTAGATTTAAAATCGAAGTTGGCTGTTGGGTCTCCCCTGCCTAGAAGCCAACCTGCCTATTATTGTCTTTTAAAACGGGTAAATAGATTTGGGGGTGCAAGTCAGAGACGGGGGTTGCACTGTGGGCTAAGGAATTTGGTGATTTGTTGGAGCAGAATGGAGCCTGAGGTCCTGAGGTAATCAGCTTCCTGCTCTGCCACCTGCTGGCCAGGAGACTTGGGTGAAACCACATCACCTCGGCTTACAAGTCTTTCACCAGAAAATGAAAACGCCATTTGAAAGATATATGCACACTTACATTCATTACAGCATTATTTACAACTGTGGCCTGGTGCACAAAATTCATGCATGGGGGGGGGGGGGGATTCCCTCAGCCTGGCCTGCACCCTCTCCAGAAGGATCCACTGGGATCAGGCCTAAACTGGCAGTCGGACATCCCTCTTGCAATCCTGGACCACTGGCTCCTAACTGGTTACCTGCCTGCCTGCCTGATCACCCCTAACCACTCTGCCTGCTGGCCTGCTTGCCCCCAACTGCCCCTCCCACCAGCCTGATCGCCCCCAACTGTCCCACCCCCTCCCCCCCAGCCTGCGTGCTGAGTCCCAGGTGGAGACATGGTCTAGCTCCCAAGAAGGCCATCCACACCAGGCAGGTAGCATTTGAGATGCGCAATCCGGACTCATTTGAAGCTACGGGTCACTGGTTCACCTTGATTTGAGGGGGATATTTGCATCTTCCAGTTGGAGATGTTGGCCGTCCCTGTGGGTGGTTGCCGCTGCTTCCTCCTCTGCCTCCTTTGTACACTGCAGGAACCATTTCATCAGAGTTCAAAACCCCACCGGGACACAGGGTGGAGCTCAGGCTCAGGGTGAACCGGCTGTAGCTCAACAACAGTGACCCTGGTTGTAGGCAGCTTCCTTCAACCCAGACAAACGCCATGGCTTGGCCTTTCCTCTACTGGAGGAAGATGGGGGCTGAAGGTGGGATGAGGAGGGGGGTTTCTGGAAGGGCAGCTCATGGGCTGGTCCCTGCTGGCTCCATGCCAATGGGATGGGCGCCCGCTGACAGTTCCCCGGGGAAGGTGGCATTTCTTGGCGTTGATTCAGGAGGAGGCTGAGAACCAGCCAGAGGAGGTGATTAAAGAAACCTGTGTTCAGCTCTTGCGTGAGGCTCTATTTTTAACTGCGATAACCTATCTGTCGAGGGAGGAAGCACAAAAGGCTCAGAGGTGCGCTGAGTACGTACGCTGCTGGCCCCGCGCAGAACGGCCACGGGCTGCCACTGCACAGGAGCCAAATACTGCCGCCGGGCACACCCTCTGGGAGGCAGTAGTAAACGTAACGTGTTATTTTAATGCGAAGTTAGTGCTGCACTTTTGTTACTAAAACACTTACTATGCAGCTTTCTAGGCTGACTGGTGCAGGAACGGTGTCTTAGCGCCTTCTTCGGCGAGATGACTCCCTCCCCATGTGCGTTTACAACATCCACAGACACTGGCGTATCTGAGGTCGCTGCCCAAAGGCTGCTTGTGACAGTGACGTGGTCCAGGCCGCCGAGCTTCCATTTCTCCTGAACTGTAACCACTGATGTCAATTCCTTTTCGACTCCTGGATGGAAAGAAGTCTCAGCCAGGACTTCCTGAAAGATTTGTGAGCATATTACTTTAAATAACTAAAAAACAGCCACATGCAGTGTTTATGTGCTAATTTGTTTATTCAAGTGCTTCTACCCCCATAGAATTGCATCAGGATTAGAATGGTAACCTAACTAGCCGATGTTATTCTGCCTTGTGGTACCAATTTAATCGTTACGAACTGCACTGCAGGTGGCCACCATCAAACCCCCACTCAAGATCATTCCCCCACGTGGGGCTCAGGGCGGGGCCTTGGTGAAGACTCAGGGGTCAGAGCTCGGGTAGGCGTGGAGCCCACAGCCGATATCCAGGAGGCTGCCTGCCAGCATGCGGGCCCTCGGCACAAATTTGCTGAGGGAACGAGTGGCAACGTGGACGAGTACATGAAGGAATGAATAAAGATGAAAGCCAGAGGCCAGTTATCAGGAGCCGGCACCTGAAGGCTGCATGCACTAGGTAAGGTGAGGTGTGAGAGGGCGGACCCAGAGCCGGCAGGAGGATAAAGTAGAGCCTATTGGGAACCCCAATGTATACAGAGGGACAGCGGGGAGGCCACCACAGGGCAGAGTGGGGGAGAGGGTATCCTGGCAGGTAAGTCAATAGGTGTCCCAAGAGTAAGAGACATGTGAGGGTCACGCAGGGGACACAGAGCCTAGAGCAGGACTCCAGACCCCAGCCAGGGTGGGTGGTAGAGGAAACAGACCTTGGGCCAGGTGTAAGTCTAGGAGGCTATAAACGTGACACCAAACAGGCCACTGCACTCATCAGAGGAGGTGAGCTTGAGCCTTTACAATTGTTTCAGGCTTTGATTTAAATTGACCAGCTGCCCAGGGCCTGGGCTACCTTAACTGACCATCAGTTGACCAGCAGTGATTTGGTGAGACCTGCAATGTGGCTAGCATTGTGCTTCCTGTTAGGGGCTGGGGGCACGGACAGTCTTTGAGCAGATGAGTTTATACTAAACATGCGTAATGTGTGGCTCCACTCAGAGGAGAAAATGAGGGTGTTAAAGGCCTGTAGACCAGAGGAGCATGGGCCGCAGAGCTCAGGCAGGGCTCCCTGGGGGAGAGGGATGTGTCCTGAACCTGCACGAGACAGAATGACGAACTAGAGAGAGAGCATTTAGCAGGGATCCCTGTGGGATTCCTGACTGCCCAGAACACACCCATCAGAGCTAAGCAAGACATCTCACTAAACTGCAAGACAGCCGAGGGAAGGAAAAGAGAACTCCTCCTTGCCTGGTGTGTTCACTGAATTCCACCACACAGGTGGAAACGTGAGGTATGGCAGGTCAGGGCTTGCTACTGATAGAGGCAAATGAGCGAGAATCTCCCCTCCAATAGGGCCTGAGTCATCACAGTCTGTTCTAACACGAAAGAGCTGCCCTCCTTTCTCCTGCTTTCACTTTGAGGTGAATTTAGGGAGTGGTTATAGGGTAAGGTGACCAGACGTCCCACTTTTGGCGGGACAGTCCTGATTTTTAACAATTTGTCCCGTGTCCGCGGTGTTTTAAAACAGTCCCGATTTACCTTATTACAGGGTCAAGCCTCGGACTGACCTGTGGCAGAGCCACATACAAGTCCCAGCTTGGAGGGCAGAGCCCTACTAGCACAATTAAGCTTGACCTTATAGTGCCCCCTTGATCCTAGGTAGCTAATGGGCTGTGGGAGGAGCAGCAGGTGCTGCCAAAACAAGGCTTGAGTAACGAAATAGACTTGAAACTCGCAAGAACATTGTAAACATGTTGACCACGCCCCTTGTTTTGCTTTGTGTGATCTGGTTCTAAAATACAGCTTTGGCTTATAGGCTATGTCACTGTTTCCCCATCCAGGCACAGTGATCCTACCCAGCCCCAACTGTATTCTCTTGTCCGTCTTCTTTATTCCTTCACTGCCCCTCCTCAGGTTCACCCCATGCCCTGCTGGAAACGGTTCAGGAGAGGGTTTTGGCTGTTTTATTTGTTTGGGCTTTTCCTTGTTTTGAAAAGGCTGTTGAAGGAGGGGAGGGAGAGGAGAAATGACTTTTTCTTCTCCAGTGGTAGGACTGGTTCTGCCCTTAGACATGAGCAGGCCATCCCATCATGGCATGGTTGTTGTATTAGTTTCCTATGGGCACTATAGCAAGTTACTGTGACCGTAATGGCTTCGGTCAACACAAATTTATCATCTTTCCAGTAGAGTTCATAGGTCAGAAGTCGCTCAGGGTGCCAATAGGACTGCATTCCATCCTGGAGGCTTCTGGAGAGAATCCGTTGTCTTGCCTGTTCCAGCTTCTAGAGGGTATGGCATTCCTTGGCTTGGGCTCTCTTCTATCCTCAAAGCTAATGATGGCTGGTCAAATAGTCTCATATGGCCTCACTCTGGCAGTGTCTTCTGCCTCCCTCTTCTACTTTTAAGGACCCCACTGGTTGCATTGGGCCCACACAGATCACCTACGATATAGACTCCCCTTCCTAAAGTCAATTGATTAGCAACCTTAATTCTGTGTACAACCTTCATGAGATATATTCACAAGTTTCTGAGATTAAGACCTGGACATCTTAGTTGGGGGGCGGGGGGGTAGAGGAAGAGTTGAGGGGCAGTTGGGGACACTATTCTGCCTACCACTGTTGCCAAACTCAGAGAATAGAATGTATTTTATCGAACAATCTGTTGGTTTGGTTTATAATTTTCAGTACTTAAAGAGATGTTGTGTGGCCTCCATTTGTGCTCTTGAGGGACTGGGGACATTGAGTACTTGTCTTTGGCCAGCAGCTTCCCCCTCTGGTCAGTTTCCAAGGCCTCCCCCCGCTCTGTGGAACACATCACCTTCATCGTCCTATCTCTGATTCAAGCACTGACTCCCAACACTTTGCTCTCCTTACAATAGGATTCCTCCCCAAAAAGGTGAATTTCTAGTTCATTTTTGCTTTTTAGTTTTCATAAAAATAATTGAAGCAAAGGAAGGAACCTCCTACTCATCCCAACTCAGTAGTAAAGACACATCAAAGGATGGCAGGCCCCTCAGGAAACCAAACCTTGGCTTACATCATCCTGCAGCACATCGCTAAGCAACTGTGGGATCAACATCTGTTTCCATGGAGATGTCACTTCATCACCATTCTCCAGGCAGAGCAGAGAAATGCATCTGGGAGAAATGAATATGCTGGGCTGTGCCAGAGAATAACACACTCTGGAGACCATGAGCAAAAAGCTATAATCAAAATGAAAAGTTGATGAGAGCAGGGAGAGGAGGGGATAGAATGAGAAACAGGGAGAATGAACTGGATGTATCCAGTAGTTTGTTACCTGGTCTACCTCAATACACAGAGTGGCCAATCCTGTACCATGGTTCACAGGTGGACCTGGGCCAGGACCCAAGCCTTGTGCCTTCCTGTCCAGGATTCATCCCCCTAGTTGAGGGGAAGTACTAAGGAGCAAGTAGGTTCCTGGCAGGCAAAGATGGTCCTTTACCTTGGTCTGCCTAGCACAGTGCCTTCCAGGAACAGGGGCTCTCACTCACCTAAGACAAACCCTATGGTTTTAAGGCATGGCCTCCTGAAATGACAGTGCAGAGGGGAATGGAAGGAATTACGGTTTACCCAGGGCTTGCTATGTGCTTTTCACAAGCTATCTCAGCTAATCTTCAAATTCCCACAGGGCTGGAGGGATGTTAAAGCCTCATTTTACAGACAAGACACTGCAGCTCAGAAAGGCAAAGTGGTTTATTCAAGGTGATGATAATAATAGTGGAACTTTTATTATTTTTAAACATTTTTATTGATTTCAGAGAGGAAGGGAGAGGAGAGAGAGAGAGATAGAAACATCAATGATGAGAGAGAATCATTGTCCACTGCCTCCTGCACACCCTGCACTGGGGATTGAGCCCACAATGGGGTCATGTGCCCTGACCAGGAATCGAACTACGACCCCCTGGTACATAGGTCGATGCTCAACCATTGAACCACACCGGTCTGGCAACAGCGAACTTTTAGAATTCACTTACTTTGTGCGGAGCTGAGGTCCTGGCCCCTGCTGGGCCTGTGAGCCCTTGTACAAGAGTAGGCAGAAGTCGGAGGCCTCTCTCGGCCACCCTGTGTACTGAGAGAGGTAAACCCGGTGATGTGTCCCTGGGTCTGCCCAGTGACTCCCCACTGGACCCATCCAAGACCCATTTCCCCTCTCCTTCTCATTCTATAGTCTCTCTCCTTCATCAACCTTTTACTTTGATTATAGCTTTTTGGTCACAGCCTCTTTGGAAACATTAATTCATTTCATCCTCACACAGAATCTCTGAGGAGGTATTCTTCTCTGTGGGTCAGGAAGCAGCAGAGCCTGGCTTTGCAGCCTAGGTGCCTTTCCCACTGAATACTCTGACCCACTAGCCATGCTCAGGGTAGCAGGTCAGGAGGCGGGCACCCAGGAAAGAGCTAATGATGGATTGGATGTTGAAATGGGATGCCTTCTGTCACTCAACATTGTGTTTCTACGCCTCATCTGTGTTAAAGAGTGCTATGCTTGATTCATTTTTCCTGAGGAGAGGGAAAGAATTGAGAACAGCCTAATTTGTTCTAAGTGTGTTTGAGAAGAATATGTATTCTCTAATTAGTAAGTGGCAAATTCTACTTTTAAATCAGGTTTGTTACTGGTGCTGTTCTAATCCTCTGTATCCTCACTGGCTACTTATCTTTATGACCTAACAATTTCTATAGGAACATGCTAAAGTAACTCACTATGATTATGATTTTTTTAGTCCCTCTTTTATATGCTCTTAGGCTATTTTTCTGGTAGGATTATTTATATAAGATTTCTTTTCGTTCATGTTGCACAGGTATATATATCCTCCCATCCTTTCGCTTTTATCCTTAGAAGTCCTTATTGCTTACATATGTTTCTTGGGATCCCTTGTTTTTTTATGTGTTTCTTATCAGCAGAATATAACAGAGTATTATTTCTCTCTTTCAACCAATCCAATAATTTCTATTTAAATAAACAAATGTAATCCTTTCAAATTTAATGAGATGGCTGATATGTTCAGATTCATTTCTATCAGAGCTAAATTGCTTTATATATCTATAGACACATTGCTTTTTAATGGAACTCAATTTTGTGTTTTGAAGCTTTGTTGAGATGTATTTGACATACAATGCCGTGCAGGAGGGAAGATGGTTAGGAAAGGGAGGCTCTGGCTTATTGGTGCCAGTGAAATAAATCATCCATCTTCACCCCAGGGGGATGCTGTCTTCTTGTGGAAGCCCCAGCCCAGCCCACAGGGCTCAGCCAGCTCACTGGCGATAGAGGAAGACAGCACAGCTCACAGTGTACCCCGAATCACAGCTCTCTCGACTCCACTCTGACCTCACTCAGCCCTGTCCCTGTCCCGTCTGCCTGGGGTCCCTGCTCAGGCACAGCACCCGCTCTGCTGCTGCCCTACCCTTCCACTCTGGGGCCAGGTCCCAGCTGGCTGCCCTGCAGGCCTTTAGCTCCTCAAGAACCTGACACAACACCCAAGAGACGAGGGGCCACACCAGCACCCCCAGACCCATGTGTGGAGTCCACCTAGCGGAGAGCGGGCTCCAAGAGAGCCAGGACATGGAACAGCAGCCCCACACAGGTGCCAGTCCAAGGCTGGGCACACAGACACGAGGGGTCCTCCATGAGATAGTGCGGAACAATGCGGTTAGTATGAACCTCGCTGTAAACGCCAACAGGGAGGGGTGGGGAGGGAGAGAAGCTGAAAATATTTTCTTATCCCAGATGCTGATCCCCAGCTTCAGTCCAGGAAGCAAGCTCTATTTATTAGTGTTTTGTGAATTCTTATTCTTCCAAAGTTACTCCATACAGAAAACATGGGTCTGGGGGTCGGGGGGGGGGGGGGAGAGTAGGTTTATAGTTGTGTGGGAAACAGAGTTTATTCTTATATTATTTATTAATTATCGTATCATTTTCTCATATAAACAACTGTAAACCCGTATTATGTATCTAAACAGGTTACATATACATACCTACACTTTACATTAAATCATAACTCCGAATGGAGCCATGTATTCATTCACTCATTTGTTCACCTAATCATTCATTTTAAATGGACTGGATGCTAAGGAGACAGGTCCCTGCTGTCCCAGCATCCAGTAGCGGGGACACACAAGCACCCAAGAACCACACACATGATGCTGTCCCCCGACCCTGGGACCCAGCGAGGAATTAGGTGAGACCACCTTCCGGTGACAGGCACATCTTCCATTGTTTAGCGGACAGATACCAGCAAGCTGGGCCCCAGGCCTGGCCAGGGACACATTCTCTTTTGGTCTCTAATATGCTTCCGATGAAGAAGTGAAGCTGTGACTCACCGCTCTCCTCCCTGCTGCCCAGGGCTCCCATGACTCAGCCCCGCCCGCCCCGTCCCCCAGGAGGGCTGCAGAGGAAATGGACAAAACTGTCCCTGTGACTCAGGAGAGGAAGTGCAGCTCGGCCTGGCTCACCCCACAGCCCCCTCCCTGCCTGCAAAGCCGCGGTGGGCGCAGGGATGTGCTGACGGAGTGAGTCCCTTCCCGGCAGGTGTCCTCAGACCAGGAGCTGGGATGCAGGGATGACTACCCAGGCAGGCAGGGCTGGGCTTGCCAGGGGGGAAGCGAGGAATCTGGTTTGGTTCCACCTCCTGCCTCTACAGGGCCCTCCCTGACCAGCCTTTCCGCTGAGAGAATCCCCAAACTGGGTCCCTGGTGCTCCGGCCCGCCAAGCCCCAGGCTGGCGTACACACGTGTTTTCGAGGGCTGTCCCTACTTCAGCACCTCAGACAGGGCCGGCCACAGCTACATGTAGCCACAGGGGAGCAAGGTCCCAGGTGGCCCACCTTCCAGAGGTTCCCAAGAACCCAGTTTGGTCTATAAAACCGCTGACTTCATAAGATTTGGTAACTAATTCACAGCTGAAACATTGAAAAATGCCCTTAGTCCTGCATACCGGAACCTTCTCTGTCTGGATCTCACCTACACTTCAGCACCATCTCCCAGATCAGCCTCCTCGCTGTGTATGACCCAACCCATGCCGTGCTCCAGCACTCTAGGGCAGTGGTCGGCAAACTCTTAAGTCCACAGAGCCAAATAGCAACAGTGCAACGATCAAAATTTCTTTTGAGAGTCAAATTTTTTAAACTTAAACTTCTCCTAACGCCACTTCTTCAAAATAGACTCTCCCAGGCCGTGGTGTTTTGTGGAAGAGCCACACTCAAGGGGCCAAAGAGCCGCATGTGGCTCTCGAGCCGCAGTTTGCCGACCATGGCAGTAGGGTACCGGTGCACTGCCACGCTCTCACCGATGCTGCTCCCTGCACTGCCCTGTGCTTTCCCTTCGGCATCTGTCCAAATCCCAGCCACCAGAGAGGGTCACCTCCCCCTGCCTCCGCCCCAGGCCAGTACTCCTTTCTGCTCAGGTTCTTGCTTCCCCTGCACGTTGTGCCTCTGTCCTCGTACAAGACACACCTCCCCCTGCCCTCCACTGTGCCTCTGCCCGTCCTCACACAATGGGAGACTCTCAGATACAGACACTGTGTCTTTCTAAAAAGTTCATGCTTTTATTGATTTGAGAGGAAGGGAGAGGGAAAGAGCGCGAGAAACATCAATGATGAGAGAGAAGAATTGATTGGCTGCCTCCTGCACTCTCCACACTGGGGATCAAGCCCACAACCCTGACCGGGAATCATGACCTCCTGGTTCATGGGTCGATGCTCAACCACTGGGCCACACCGGCCGGGCCAGACACTGTGTCTTACTTGTAGATCCTGAGAACTTGGTAGAGACCCCAGGGAGGGGTCAGGCATTGTGCTAGAATCAAGGAAAGTAGACTAGCACAACACCTCATACACATCACTTTAAGTGCTACCCTGTGGGTTTGAGAATCTGGGGTGTCAGTGCACCCCCTCTGCACACCCAGGGCCTGCCTCCATGGCATGGTTCCCTGGGCTGCGCACCCAACTTCCCGGGGCCTCCAGCCCTGAGCCCCAGGCTGTCGGGTGTGGACATGGGCACCTGCGGAGCCTCTGAGTCACCCTCTGAGCGTCGGCCTAATGCTCTTCGCAGGTCTGGTCGTTAGCAACCGGCCTGCTTAGTGCTTTGCAGTCCCCCCGGTTTATGGCTAAAAACATCTGTATGCGATGGGCCCTGCCAAAGCGCTCGCACTCACGCCCCCGCACCTGAAGTCCCGGCCGCTTCCGGCCCTTTATGACTGTTTGCTGTGGAAACGGCTGCTTCAGGGCCCAGGAGGGAGCAGGTGCAGAGCAGCTCGGAGAGCAAATGAGTTCACGCGAGTCAGCGAGCCTGCTTCTCATTCTGACCCCGGAGCGGGAACGCTTGCCAGCGCGGCCAGGGAAGGACGTGGAACACGGTGAAACGTGGGCTGGCTGTCCGGGAGGTGCGAGCTGGACCTGAAATGGCCTCCAGATGTAGGTCTGAGACGTGCCCTAAGACCGACGCTGGGCTTTTAGCAGTCTCCCTGCGGGGACCGGAGGGCCTGCTCTCAGGGCCCCCGGCTCTAGCACATTCACGTGGGCCGGCCTTTCAGACATGAGCGTCTAGGACACAGAACGGCCCACCTGGGTGAATCCCCTTCCCCCCCTTCGCTCGGTTCACAGATGAGAAGGGTTGTCTGAGGACCAAGTGAAAGGCTTGATGGGCGCTGGGCGGGGGCACTATTTACAATTGGTGATTCTACTTGTAGGCTGAGGAGTAACCAGGGAAAGATAACAGCGGAAGGACCAGCACCCACTAGCAGAGGCTCTTATTCCAAGTCTGAGTTCAGATCTTTCCTTCAGCTCTTTCCATGCTCCTCCTGAGTGCAGAGAGTGGTACTAAGCACTGCAGGACACACAGGCACGAGGGGCCTGAAACCCGCCAGGGGAGAGAAAACATACAGATCGCTTCAAGTGCCAAGGCCATAGGAAAGGAGCTTGGGGCCGAAACCGGTTTGGCTTAATGGATAGAGTGTCGGCTTGGGGACTGAAGGGTCCCGGGTTCGATTCCGGTCAAGGGCATGTACCTTGGTTGCGGGCATATCCCCAGTAGGGGGTGTGCAAGAGGCAGCTGATCGATGACTCTCTCTCATCGATGTTTCTAACTCTCTATCTCTCTCCCTTCCTCTCTGTAAAAAAACAATAAAATATATATTTAAAAAAAAAAGAAAAAGAAAAAAAAGAAAGGAGCTCGGGAAGGGAGGGGAGCACCTGTGAAGCTGGCTGTGAGGATACTGGGGAAGGTGTTGGCAAACAGGACTGGGGAAAGTTGGTGGGCAGGGTTGGAGGGTGTGAGGAGGGCGAGAGAAGGCTGCCTCTTCAAGCACACGTGGCCCCTGACTTTGTGACTTTGTGAGTTGGTGGAAGTCCTGTTTGTGGGATTCTTTGAATGGCCACAGACAAGAGCTGGGGGGTCAATGAAGGAGTTGGCTGATAAAAACGGGGTCTCCTCCTTTTGTTTCCGGGCATCACAACACAGTCCTGGGCAAATGAAGGACTTGTACTCCAGTCCTGCCAGCCCCTTTGGGACCAGGGTGCTGACCTGAGAGGCCAAAGCTAGGTCCTGCATCTCCTCCTTCAGGAGATGGTCAGTGGCCAGGCTCCTCCCCCACAACTTTGATCTTGACATTGCCAAGCTGAAGGTTTTCTTTCTATTCAAGAGAAAGGAGGCTTTCTCTTTAAGCCTCTATAATCGCATAAAAAGCCATGTTTCTACGTGGGAAGTGGGCATCTGCTTGGATTGTTTCAATCTCTCTCCTACTCAAGGTCAAAGCATTCGCCATACAATAAGAAATGACCCTTTTCTCCCTGACAATTATGAATCACTAAAGGCCCGGTGCCTCCTCCGCGCACCTCCCTGCTTCCGCCCTGTCTCTGGAGCAACGCTGTGACTCTATCCCGCTGCTCATGCAGCCTTCTGCTGAACGGTCGTTACAGCATGAGGGCATCACAACCATCAGCATATTACCTCTTTATTTTATAGACTAGAGGCCCGGTACACAAAATTCGCACACTGGAGGGTAGTCCCTCAACCCAGCCTGCACTCTCTTCAATCTGGGACCCCTCAGGGGATGTCTGACTGTTGGTTTAGGCCCAATTCCACAGGTTTAGGCCCAATCACACCCCCAACTCCCCCCCCCCCCCCCCCCCCCCCCCCGCCAGCCCAATCACCCCCAACTGTCCTCCCCTGCTGGCCTGATCACCACTAACTGCCCTCCACTGCCATCCCAATCACTCCCAACTGCCCTCCCTTGCTGGCCATCTTGTGATGGCCATCTTGTGGTGGCCATCTTATGACAATGTGGGGGCAGCCATCTTGTGATGACATGAGGGCATGAGGGCCACCTAGGTTTTTATTAGTATAGATTATTGACATATACTCAAGTTTAAGGTATAAAACTTGATTAGATACATGTATATATTGCAAAATGACTTCTACAATAAGGCTAGTTAACATTTCCATCCCTTCGCACAATTATGATTTGTGTGTGTCCGTGTGTATGTGTGTGTGTGTGTGTGTGTTGATAACATTTAAAATCTACTCTCTTAACTATTTTCAAGTATGTAATGCAGCTTTGTTAATTATAGTTGTCATGCTATACATGAACCTCCCCATCCCCCCAGATTTTATTTATCTTATAGCTGGAAGTTTGTACCCTTTGACCAAGATCATTTCCCCAATTCCCCAACTTATGGCAGCCACCATTCTACTTTTATTTCAACGAGTTCAGGTTTTTTAGAATCCAAATATAAGTAGAATCATATGGTATTTGTCTTTTTCTGACTTGTTTCACTTAGCATAACGTCCATACATGTAGTCACAAAAGGCAGGATTCCCATGTTCCCGTGGCTGAATAATATTTTGTTGTGGGTGTGTCTGTGTCTCACACATCTTCTTTTTTCCATTCACCTGTCGATGGACACCTAGCTCATTTCGACATCTTGGCTGGTGTGAGTAATGCTGCCATCTCTGTGACTTAGCGTTTTCCTAAGAAGGATTGCTGGGTCATATGGTAGTTCTATTTTTAACTCTTTGAGGACATGCCATATTGTTTTCCATAGTGGCTGCACCAACTCACATTCCCACCAACAGTGCCCGAGGGTTCCTTTTTCTCCACATCCTCGCCAACACTTACCTCCTGTCTTTTCTAACACATGTGAAGTGACATCTCATTGTGCTTTGACTTGCATTTCCCTGGCAACCAGTGATGTTGCACACCTCTTTATGAACCTATTAAATTTGAGTATGCTCTATAAATTAGCTCACATTATGGCATCATTGCCCACTTCTTGGTTTTGCTGACTGCACTCTGGTTAGGTAAGAGGGTAGGGCTGGGGGAGCTGGGGGAAGTGTACACTCCAGCCTCAGCCTTCTTTGGTTCCTTCTGCCAAGCTGCCTTTTCCCAGATAGCCACGTGGTTTGCTCATCCATCCCCTTACACATGCGAGGCCTAAAATGTTGTCAGTTTTTCCACTGTAGGCGAATGCCAATCAATCAAGCCACGCGCTTCCTGCTCACTTTTTAGGAAATGTCCCCACAATCTTCCTATTGAGACGGGAAGGAAAATATCACTGATGGGAAAGGCTGGGCAATGCGCCATCTTTCTTGGCTGGAAGAAAGGAAGGTCAAGGGCAGGAGCCATGAGTGGGGCCTGCAAATGTCCACATGGGGGGTGTTGTTAGGCAGAACAATGGTCAGCTTCTGCCCACCGCTCCTCCGCACAGGGCCTGGGGCCAGAGTCAGAGCTGGTCAGTGACTGAGGCCAAGGACTCCCATTCCCTGGTCATCACCAGGGGTCAGCTGTTCCCAGACACTAAGTGATTGGACTGCAGGGCCCATAGGCCTACTGTGTGCCCTGTCCTGTGCCGAATGCATGTCCACTGTGGAAATGGGAAGAGGCCAGGCCCTGTCTGTAAGTTTACAGACACCTGCTGGAAACCTTCCTCCTTTCCCACTCATTCTTTGATTAGAATCTCATAGTATTCCGTGATGGAAGGAAGCCGGGTCGTGGGCATTCCCAGTTCTCAGACACGGAACCCAAGGCTCGCTTTGAGTATTTTGCCTAAGATCACACAATTAGGAAGGTATCTCAAGTCAGCTTTTAATAGGGAGCCAGTAGCTCTCCACATGTCCCGTTCCTTCCCGAGACTAGTCGCCTTGCACATGAGGAAGTGCTTGCAGTTCAATGGCACTATACTTGGACTATGGGGTTGTGAGTTTGAATCCTGGCTCAACCGCTTAGGAGCTGAGCCATCTAGGGCACGGCCCTTAACCCTTTGGGGCTGATGTCTTCATAACATGGATAAAGTCTGCGAAAGTGCTTTGCAAACAGCAATCTATCTGCCTGTTGCTCTTTAGTGCCTGTGTGGGGAGAGCATGGGGGTTAATATTCCAGACTTTTGGGGATTATCAAATGGCCACGGTACAATTAATAGCTTCATTAAGGCATGCCATGTGCTGCAATTCCCTGCAAATTACCTTTCAGAGTTCTCACTGTAACTTAAGGCAGCGCTTGGGTTTTCTGTTGCTAGGTTCCCAAGTTCCCAAGCCCTCGTGACTTGCATTAGCAACAGTTGTGTGTTCTCTCTCAGACTGTCCCCACCAGCCATGGGATGGAAAAATCCCATTGTGGGCTTTGTTGTTTTACAGTCATTTCTGGAAGTCGCCCCACCAACTGCTGTGGGCAACACCTCCTCAGCCCTGTGCCATGGACCGAGGAGCCGCAGGGCAGTGCCTCTGTGGCCAGCTGGTCCCGGGGCATCCACACTTTGACACCAGAATGGGCCTTGGACAGGACGTCCTCTCACTTACCTTCTTCGTTTCGGTCTGGTTGGCTTTACACCCAAAAGCTGGTGCTTCCTAGGTTTTTGGGGAAGAAGGAAAGCATGCATGTGGGCAGAGGGGCAAAGAATAAAGCACATTTTGAGCCAAGTTGCTCCTTTTAAGAGTTCATACCAATATATTTTGATAAATTATATCATTAGTCAAGCATGATTGGATTCTTATTTTTTGAAAAGCAGTGGCTGGGTTTGCAGCTCTGTTTTTTGTGGTTATTTTAAACTTGGTAATTTCTGCACCCAGCTTTAGTTTAGAATAGGATCCTTTCTGAATGACTTCCAGGGAATCATGGCTAAGAATTTATTGGGCAAAAAGGATGAATTAGATGTTGGGCTGAACGCTGTTTGGGATAAGCGAAATACGAGACATCCTTATCTTTGCTTTCCAGAAGCTTCTAATCCAGCTGAGGCGATAAGACTGAAAAATAACTAACACAAGATAGCGATCCAGTCCAGCGGGCATTGCTGAGAAATATCACCACGGCAGGAGGCCATTTCAACTACACGGATCAGGAACCACTGCAAGCAGACCGTGGATGTGACTGGATGGGGTAGGTGAAGGAAGCACCTTTCACATGAGCAAAGGTGGGGCAGGCGACGGGTTCATGAGGTTTGGCACCAGCGAGGTTTGGGCAACCAGTTGTGTTGATAAAGGCATGCACCTGGGGGAGTCCCTGGCCAAGGAGGACCCGAGCTGTCTGACGCCAGCAGGAAATCACTGAGGGTGCAAGAAACCAAGTCCCATGCTGAGAGCGGCGTGTGGAGAGCCTGGAGCAGGGAGAGCGGATGGGAGGCTGGCAGACCTGCAGAACTAAGGCAGCAGGAAGGGCTGGCCCCAGGGGAGGGAATGGGTGAGGTGACACCTTGACTGTCCAGGCAGATGAGGGAGGAATGGGTGGTATGGCAAGATCCTGCTGGGAGAAAAAGCGTAGCAGGCGACAGGAGAGAGGACAGGGAGAGGCGGGAGCTGTGTCCAATGGATTTCCCAGGGGAGGGAGAGGGCTCCTATTCTGAGTGGCTGGTCTGAGGGAGCTGCATGGTGATGACTGAGGAATTCAGGCAGATGGACTGTTGATGAGGTTGAGGTTACCTGTGCACAGCCAGGAGGACTCTTGGTTCCCAGGTGTCCCTGGTGTTGCTGGGAAGCTGCTGGGCGGCTCTGTGTGTCCCGCTGTGCAGGGCTAGGACCCTCTCTGGAAGCCACCTGGTTTTCTCCCAACTCCACCCGGGGGTTTGGAAAGTTCCATAGTGGACAGCTGGCCACCTGCATCATCTTATTCTCCCATCCTTGTCTTAAAACCCCTCCCTACACCAGGCCCCCATGTTCCAGGGGCACAAGCTTCACCCTGTCCCAGGTGGTGGCATCAGGAGGGCGGGGCAGCGAGTAACCCCATCATATTTCTCAGCAAGCAAGTGGTTCAGGAATGAGCACTGAACTCAACTTAGGACTTGGGTTGAGCCACGTGGGAAGGAGATTCTTTGGGTCTATCGAGCTGGTCTTGAACCCCAGAGGATGTATGCTGAAGCGACTGCAGGCACCAAGCCCCACGTGGATCCTGCTAATCAAATCGGCTTGGCGGGGAGCACATAATGTCATAGTAATTTATACTAATAAAAGGGTAATATGCTAATTAGACCAGATACACCAGATGTCATTCGGATGTCATTCTGGACGTCCTTCCTGACAAACCCGAGGGTGTGGCCAGCCTGCAAACCACCTGTGGTCTTTCACCCAGGCTGGCCCTGCCCTCCAGTGGGAACCCCCACTTCTTCGGGGGCGTGGCCAGCCTGTGAATCCTTGGTGGCACCAAGCCCAGGCTGGCCACCCAGTCAAGTGGAAGAACACGAGGGGCTAGATGGCCATGGACAGGCCAGTTCCTGACAGGGCTCTAGAGGCCTGTGCTCTCAGGCCCCATACGTCGCCTCTTTCCCAGAGGATGGTGCTGGGGGTTCCCCGCAGGGGACTCTCCAAGCTGAGTGCTTGTTGCACAACCAGGAGACAGTGGAGGCCTGCAGAGCTTTTAAGTAGGTTCTGTGAGGGAGGAAAATAATTGTCCCCTGCCCTTCCGAGTTCTTAGCTGAAGCCCCTGTAATAATAAGATTAACAAGAGATAACAAACAAGAGTCTACTAATATGTGTCCCTTGTTATACATGGGAGAAACCCAGGAAAAACCAACTCCCCAAGGTGACTTCAAATTGAGGATTAGGCCAAAACCGGTTTGGCTCAGTGGATAGGGCGTCGGTCTGTGGACTGAAAGGTCCCAGGTTCGATTCCGGTCAAGGGCATGTACCTTGGTTGTGTGGGCACATCTCCAGTGCGGGGTGTGCAAGAGGCAGCTGATCGATGATTCTCTCTCGTCGATGTTTCTAACTCTCTATCCCTCTCTCTTCCTCTCTGTAAAATATCAATAAAATATATAAAAAAAATTGAAGATTAGATAGGAAAAGGGGAGGGGGAGCAGAACTTTTAGGGGAGAGGAAATGACTTTTAGGAAAGGTGAATGGGCCCTGGGAAGGGATGGAAGGTCTGAGTCTGGTGTGGTGTCCACTTCTGATCTTTTCTCCTGTGACAAGACACATTTGGTTGATGACACATGGGGAGGGGACTTATGGGAATAAAATTCCTTGATAAATTTTATCTATCATATTCCATGATCTCCAGCCCACCAAGGTCCAGTACACACAGAGATCGTCTTAAGGCAGAGAAGGGACGTTCAAAGAAAGCCTCTCCCTGCATCTGCTATTTCAAGTGCCTACAGCTCAGAATAATATACCAAAATGGCATGTTTTGGGGTGGTGTCTCCTGAATGCCTACTGACATTTTGGGATGGCATATTCTATTATCCTTCAGTTCCATGATTTCCGTGCATGTCTGTCTGCTTAGTACATTTTTTACATTTTCCAGGTTTGGGTCTAAGATTGGCTTCATAGAAAAAAAAACCAGTAGTAGGAGGTGGGGAGAGTAGGAGTCCCCTTTACCTCTCCCAGTGTCGGTGCTGGTATTAGCATAGAACCCACACCTGCCCTCAGGGCTGACCTGAGAGGGAAGACAGTCCCTAACCCTGAATTCAATGGTGGCCTCTGGACTCCCAGTGAGGGAGGCAATCTATCCCCTCCTTGCTTAGTCATTTTTTAACACCTTTGGAAGGACTGACTAGTCTTTCTTGACTACTACATATTACAAGACTAGAGCAACGTGTAGAGACAAAGAATTCTGTCTTTCCTGCAAAAATGGAAACAAAGCCCATGTGTAAACTCTAATTCACTCCGATTTATTCTGGGGTTTACATTACAGATAACACAATTCACAAACATACTAGGGGACACGGAAAACTAAGGCCTCCTGTGAGTTACTTTAAAAACTTGGTTTTTTTGCACATAATGACCCTTTAAAAAACTAAATTACCCAAAACAAGACTCTCTTCTGCTATAAAGATTTAAGGTCAGTACATGACACCTTTTGGGCCACATCTAATCTGAAGAGCACCTGTGACGAGACCATGCGTGTTCTCCTGGGCATACTAGTTCTCAGGCACCCGGAGCCTCGGCACCAGGCTCTCCTGGTGGCATCTGAGTGGCGTTTACCATGGTGCTCGGTGGCTTATGAACCACTCCCAGTGAGTAGCGAAGAGACTTACCTAAGAAATACCTTGTAAAATTCTTGGAACAAGAAAAAGAAAGGGAACTGTAACTAAGGCACTGAAAGCACATTATTTATATAAAGAGATGTAAACAACTGAATACCAACAGTCACACACACACCCCCCTCCCCACCCCAATCAGAGTCTCTTGTGAAAGTGCCGGGGCGTGGGGTGGGGACAGAGCTCCAAGCCCTGGGGGAATTAACTCATTTCCAAGTGACTTAAGTGGATGCTGTTATTTCCCCCTAACCTGTGTGTAATAAACAAGGAAGGGTTCTATTAGTTTTGTTTTTAAATATATATGGATATACTTTCTTTTCTTTTTTAAAAATAAATTTTATTGGTTTTTCACAGAGAGGAAGGGAGAGGGATAGAGAGCTAGAAACATTGATCAGCTGCCTCCTGCACACCCTGCACTGGGGATATGCCCGCAACCAATGTACATGCCCTTGACCGGAATCGAACCTGGGACCTTTCAGTCCGCAGACCGACGCTCTATCCATTGAGCCAAATCGGTTTTGGCTTATTAGGAGTTTTAAATGATGGGCTCTAACACTTTTCTTCTAACCGTTTACCACGTTCTTCCACTGAATTTCACTATTCCTTTGGTTGTTTGGTGAGAGATTTCTAGTGGAGGAATGAGTGCCTTCGTCCTGGGCTCCCGTTTTCAGTGGGTGGTGCACGGCCTCTATAAACCACGGCGCAGGTTACTGAGAGCGTATCGGGTGGTAACGATTTAACAGCTAGACGCACAGCTCTCTAAATACTTCAGAGGCCAGTGAGCTCCCTGTGAAGGCCTGACAGGGCGACGAGTGGGTGCCTAGCAGCTGCTCTGAGCCCACAGAGACAATGTGGGAAGGTGTGGAGGGGTCTTTCCTGTGACAACCACAACACAGAAGCTAAATGAATTTCTACTTGACATTTCCCTGCCAACCTTAGATGGCTCTAAGTTCCAGATCAGAAACCGTATATTTCTTTAAATTCTTTAAATAAGAGAAAACACAAGTGTGTTGGAAAACATAAATAAGCAACTTTTTTTTCTGAAGTACAGAGTCTCTATACCTTAGTTTTAGTGCTTATGAATTTTGGGCAGGTTAAAAAGTTTGCATTTTATCTTAAACATGTTATTTTTATGAGAAAAAAACAGAGAAAGGAAGGGACTTCCCTCCCACCGGTGCAGCGTTGAGGACGTGCCCCGGGAGCAGTGAGCGGTGAGGCTGGAAGAGGGGCTGCGGTGTGAGCACCTCTCCCCCACGCCCACGACAATCCCCGTCCTGATTGGCAAGACTAATTGTGTGTTTCCAAATATAACCAAAGAAAGCCTGAGAGAAACCTACATTAGAAACCTCCTTTATTAGGAAAAATATTAAAATAAAATAAAAATACCCTAGAAACGACACACAGCTGGGCTTGCAGCAGATGCACACAATAAAGTGATGAGGCGCTCCTGGGGGTTTAGCAGCCTCGAGGGCTGTTACAGACAGCTGGTGCGTCTGGCGGGGCCGAGCTCGTCCTCCCGCAGTGAGGACGGGGTGTCCACAGTGCTGTGCGCAGGCAGGACTTTCTCAAAGAAACCGCTCAGTAAGTTCAGCTCACGACGTGCGCACCTCACGTTTCAAGTGTTGGTAGAAGTCACCGTCGAGCAGAAATGAGATGCAAGTAAGGGGAAGGCATCCATGCCAACAGAGTATTTGGAGCAATGAACAGCTTTTGAGGCTGGTTCGAGGCAGGAGTTGCTAACAACTAAAGCCTTTTAATTCCCTCCGATTTTCTGCTGCTCTAGCGAGCATCCTCCTTATGTAACAAAGGGCAGTGGCGGCTTCAGTAAAGGGGAAACACCGCCACGTGCTTTTCATGCCTCAGGAGGCTGGGTTTTCCACCGGCTCCATATGACTGGAATATTTAGGTGAACAACTGATCGAAACTGGGTTTAAATTTTACTGCTGACAGAGGAAGCCTAGTGCTAAAAATGAGATACCTCCCTTGTTATTAAAAAATAAATAAAAAGGATTCATTTTTGTGTTCTTTTGGTTTTAAGAGAGCTTGGCAAGGCTACAAGGGTTCAGTAATTTAGAATAAACCATTATTGCCTTGTCTGCAAGGGTTTTGTTGTTTTAATGGAAAAAGAGACCCATGCATATGTAGAAAATATACCAACCTTCCTTTTGTAGGCAGGTTTTGGAGAAATATTTCAAAAGAGACAACTTCAAAGGAGAGTTTCTGACTGCAGCAACGGAACGGTCTACACTTTCCTGTAAAAAGTGAGTTTTTACTGTTTTTAACACACAAGAGGTTACACCTGCTGACAGGCTGTAGAGAAACCAGCACTGAGCATGTGCAATCAAGTAGACGTGAAGAACTAAACTGTATCAGTTCCTGTCATTAAAAAGTAAGTGAAGGTTTCTAAGGGGAGAGCCTGCGGTTGCCCTGAGACAGCCCAGGCTTGTTCTCCACAGGAGAAAGGGCACAGGCGGTCTTCTGACGCCCAGGTCGGCCCAAGGCTAACCGCCATGGTCTTATGAATAATGAAGGGCTTCTATCAAAATGTTGGTCAGTTAAAGGACAAGAGTTTTCTGTTTTCTGGTCTGCAGGAAGGAAGCAGTGGTTTGATTGACACAGAAAGGAGCTGGGAGGGAGGGGCCAGGAGGAAGTGCCAGCAGCTGAGCTGGGCCAGTGCTCGAAGGCCCCAGATCTGCCTCTTGTACGCAGTCATTAGAAAATGGATTGAGCCTTTGAGAAACCTTGTGCGCACCTTGTCTGTGAACAGCTTGATGATTGTTTAAGAATACTCTGGCCCGAGCGAGCAATTCACAGCAATTGCTCCCTGCTATGCATGTTGCAATCACATTCAGAGATTTAAAAAAAAAAAAAAAAAATTCGTGTGGGCAATGTTTTCCCACAAAACTTAAGTGCAAAGTACCTTTAACAAATAATGATGGTAGTAGGAAATATTCGACCTAGTCATGCAAAATCGCATCTCAGTTACAAAGGCTTATATTTCCCAAATATTTCCTAGGTTGTCACACTGTGGACCTCATAATCTTACTCTTCTTTCCTTGCATTTGAATGTGACTGTTTGTGTAAATAACGGTAGCATGCAAGTTCCATGAACTCCAGCCCACCAAATATTCTCTCTTGCAGTACAAAGATGACAATGGTGATTATAAAATACCACCGAACAAGACTGTACAAATATATGAGTAGGCACATGGCAGGGCTGAACAGGACCCAATACAGTATAGAGAGAAACTTGACCACGAGGACCCTGAGCTCTGACTTGCACGGAGGGACGACAGGCTGCCCGGTGCGGCGGAAATCCCTCTCCCCTTGGTAGAAGGAGCGCAGCCTCTCCTCCTTCTCCTCCCACCGCTTGTGGCACCAGAGCTCCAGGTCCTCCTTGGACGTGGGCAGGGCGTCTACTGGGTAGCGGTGCACATGGAAGTGGATCTCTTTGGGGAAGTCCCCCTGCAGGATGTGCTTCTCCGTCTGAGGGATGTTGTGAGGGTACGCCACTGTGATGTCGTGGACAGCGTCCAGGTTCTTCCCTACATGTGGAAAGATGAGAGGACAGGTTGAATTATATAATTTGGGCAGCAACGCTGACCCACAATGCAAGGCAGAGCCAAAACCCAGAAAACTATCAGAACAGAGTGAACCATGAGGAACAAACAGGGCTATAAATACTGGTGTTCTAGGCACGGGTCAATATTTACCAGTCATTTTGGTTTTAGAGAGAAATGATCTTCATTCGTAGAAATAGTAACCTACATCCTAGAACTAAAAAGATAAGCATACAAGTCAGGTTTGAGACAGAAATGAAAAAGCACAGGATCAGCCCTCTTATACCAACAGGATTCACTGCTTTGATGCCTCCTATTAATACATCCTTCTCTCCAAATACACCACAAACTGTCCACCTTTAACCCAATATTGCTATGACAGCTACTGGAAAGAAAAACTCAGAATCAGACTTCATAAAGTGGCCAGAAACCCATGAAAATGTCCATATGATTTTTTTTTTAACGTAACAACATGAAGTCCTAATAAGACCGTGACCCGGTATTACCACCAGCCTTAGCACTTCTGTGATGAATTTTTCTGGGGTTGTTTTCAGCAAAGTCATATGTTAGATGCTGAAGATAAAGAGATAAGTAAAACATGGGCCCTAACTTCACTCATGAGTTCACAACAGAACCAGAGAGAGAGGCATGCATAGTGCCCTAAACAGACCAGAGGTGCATCTGTAAGGGGGGAGGGAACAGGCACAGATAGGTGGAGGGAGGGGAGAGGAGGAAGGGGAAGGGGCAGAGTGAGCCTCTGGCAGAGAGCAGGGTGGGCCTGTGGCACCAAGAGCAGGTTGGAGGCAGGCAGTAAAGGCCCTAATTGTCAAACTTGGGAATTGGAACTCAGTTCTGCAGGGGGGAGAAACAGCTCAAGTGGTGGAGAACCACTTCAGGATTTTTAACAGGAAGGGATCCATGGTTTCATTTAGCAAGAATTATGTTGGGGGCAATGAAAGAATGGTTTGGAAAGGACCAAGGGCAAAAAAGGTAGGAAGAGTATTTGATGGTCATTGTAAGGCAGGAAAGACTGGAAATGGAAGGTAGAGGCCAAAGGAAGTGACATGTCCAATAAAGTTATAAAGAAGAACTAATGTCACAGAGTGAAAAGGTGAACGGAGCCCAGGTTTGTTGCTGGCCCAGGGAACCAAGTGGATGGGGGGGAAGGGGGCCTTGAGATTACAAATGTAAGCAGAGTATACGATCTTTAAGGAATCATGAGGATTACCTAATGGAACACTGTAGACAGGGCCCAGAGAGGTTAAGTGTCTTGGCCAAGGCACACAGAGTGTTGGTGCAGTGTCTGAATGTCCTTTTGTTCTGATCCATGTCATTGTCAGTGATAGATTTTTTATGTGGACTTTGATTAATTAAAGAACTATATGATGCAGGAAAAACTAATCCGTGGTACCATAGTGGGCTGTGGGCATGCTCACTGATTGGAAGGGGGCATGAGTTAATTTTCTGGGTGGTAGAAACATTCTACCGTATTTTTCGGACCATAAGACGCACTTTTTTCCCCCCCAGAAGTGGGGGGAAAAAGTCCCTGCATCTTATGGTCCAAATATAGCCTACACATATACTGTAAAAAAAAAAAAAAGTTTTTTTACTTGCCCGGCTCTGTGTGGTCTCTGTGTGCTTGCCCGGCTCTAAAATGGTTCTAAATGCTGCTGTTTACTTTACAGGGTTGATTACATGTGTTTATGACTGTGATGTTGGGTTTTAATGCACATAAAATATTTTAGGACACTATTTGTTTCAGAATCTTTTTTTCTTCATTTCCCTTCTCTAAAAACTGGTGCGTCTTATGGTCCGGTGCGTCTTATGGTCCGAAAAATACGGTATATCTAGATTAGATATTACATCAAATTGTACATTTAAAGTCTGTGCATTTCACTCTATTTAATTTTTCTTTCAATATTAATAATAATAGAGATGCAGCAACTTTCCCACCATGCTACCCTTCCTACTGAACTTGTTAAGTTGTGCTCATTTTATTTTAGTGCTTCTTAGTCTTCTGTCAGTGTTTACTGACCATGCTATTTACTTAAGGGTAAGGACTGGGTTTCAATTTGGAGTCATAACTCTCTTGTAAAGATAATAAGGGCTTTGTTATAAAAAGTGAAAATAACTACATAAATAGACTTTTGACAAAATTAAATGTTCACCATTGGAAACTAGAGGAAAAGAAAGAAGACAGAGGATCAAGAGGCAATAATGGTCAATTCCAAGGAGTTAAAAACAAAACAAAACAAAACAAATAACACTCATGTCCATGGAGGCCCCTAATTCAGGATGTTTATCTATAATCTGCTTGTTTCTGGTGACACTGAATTTTTGATAAAAAGAGAACAGCACATTTAATATGTTGAAATATTTGGAATGAAAATTGATTCCTAAATGCAAGGAACACAGAATGTACTAACTCTAAGCTTAATATCTTAATATAAAATAGAATTAGTGTATTGTTTTCTATGACAGCCTGTTACAGCACTTGTTATACTCTTAAATTTAGCAAAGTGACATCAAATGTAGGTTTATAGAACCATTCAAACAGCAAGATCTGTGACTATAAAGATGATTTTAATATTTCTAATCCTCTGATGTTAAAAACAATTTCCACCAGACATTGATATACAAGTGGATAAATCACATGAAATTAAATCAGTCTGTACTTGGGGAGCTATCTTAATCAGAAAGAGATTTAATGAAAAGCCTCAGCTTAGAAGAATACTCTAATTACTACAGGCTAATATTTGTCCACAAAGAAGGATTTGTTTCAGGATTAGTCAGAGACCAGGAGAAGCCAGAGACACCAATTCGATAATGGAATGCCTAATTAAATGATAATGGAATCCTAATGATAATGTATTGCTTTCCCTTGCACATGATTTATTTACCACAACTGCTTTTTCACTTGGTTCATTACAGAAAACTAAATAAAATGCAATTACTAAAAATAAACTGGGAAAGAAAAAAGAATTGGTAAATTAGGCTTTTTTTTTTTTTAACATGTGGAAATTCAGATGTAACGAAAAGTCCAACTATTAGAAAACAGTCCTGCTGCAGAAGACAGCAATTTTCTAAGAGAGATCTAAGTAATCTGTGTTCGTGTGCACAGTTTTTGGTTGTGAGTCGAGTGAAACCTGTAAAATATTTTTAAATTTTAAGTGCTTTGCAGTGGTACTTAGCTTTCCTTAATTCTCACATATAAATCGAAAACTTTTAGGTCTTTTGTTAAACTATCTTAAAATGCAAAGAATTTATACTATATGAGAATCCATTATCTTTCTTTTCTAACTTTTGCTTTGAAATAATTTCAGGTTTACAAAAAATGTTGCAAAGTACTAAAAAGACTTCCAGTAAACTCCACGCACTTCCCCAAATGTTAGCATCTTATACAACCACTAGAGGCCCAATGCACAAAATTCGCGACCCCAGGGGTGGCAGGGGAGAGGGCAATGCTCAGCCCAGCCTGTGTTGTGCCCTCTTGCAATCTGGGACCGCTCACTCCTAACCGCCCGTCTGCTCGCTCCTAACCGCCCGCCTGCTTGCTCCTTACCACTTGACTCGCCATTCCTTAGCACTACCACGAAGGTGGGAGAGGCTCCCGCCACGGCCACTGCACTCACCAGCCATGAGCCTGGCTTCTGGCTGAGCAGCACTCTCACTGTGGGAGTTCACTGACCACCAGGGGGCAGCTCCTACATTGAGCATCTACCCCCTGGTGGTTAGTGTGCATCATAGTGACCGGTTGTTCTGGTCGTTCCACCATATGGTAGCTGGGCTTTTATATATATAGATAACACACTTAAACAAAATCACATTAACATCGACATCTTGTTATTAGTTCATCTATATATCAAATTTTATTCAAATTTTGCCAACTGTTCCACTATTGTCCTTTCTTTGGTTCCAGGAACCAATGTTGATAGTTACTTTGTGGAATGTTTCTCAATTTGGTTTGTTTGGTGTTTCCTCATAATTAAAACCAAGTGATGCATTTTGGCATGAAGTGGAGATGTTCCCTTCTCAGTGAATCTTATCAGGATCTGTTATCTTTTCAATACAAATTGATGCAACCTGAAAGGTATAACAGCTGCTTCTTATATACACATCACCATGGTTGTGTTAATAATGTAACATCCAAGGTTATGTTTAATTTTCTCCCTGTCATTGGGACGCTGGATTTGATGAGAATGTCTTCCTTCTCTAAATCCCACCACTCTCTCTGTGAGTTTCTCTTATGGCATTTACCATTTTTCTAGTTTATACTAAGTGTTTATGTCAAAATCATATCTCTTGGATTAGACTTTATATTCCTCAAGGGAAAGCTGAAGGTCTTTCTCATCTTTGTATTCTCCATGTGACTCTGAACATAGAAACACCTGTAATAAGAGAAATGACTCCTCTATACTACAAAGACTAAGAAGAAGAAAAAAAAGAAATACATGAAGTGTAGGTACTCTTTCATGTTATTTTATTCAATACTCTCAATGACCCCATGAAGTGGATCTTAAGACCTAGGTTAAGTAATCTATCTGAGGTTATAAAGCCAATAAGGGGCAGGGATGGTTTAACCTAGGTCATTCTCATTCTACAGCCCTGGTGATTAGATTCAAGAATTTAATAGTGGGAGACAGTTGAAGACTTTCTCATTTTCAGTTTGGTAAACTGAAGATCAGAGAGATTAAGTACTCTTTCAAAGAGGCTTAGAGTTGGCTGAATAAAAGGACTAAATTTAGAAGCTAGTTTTCCTGCCTCTCAGCGTTAGTTAGCTCACTCCATTGCATAAAAGAACTGGAGCAAAGGCTCCCAAATTGTACTTTGGTATTCTCAATAGGCACCATTTAAAAAGTTAGAATCTGGAAGAATACAATTGGTCTTTACATTATCTTTTTTTTAAAGTCTCTCAAAATGTTAAGTTTGGGAGCAAAAGTCATTTAGACAAACTTAAGTATCTTAATTTAATTATACTGCAAACATAACTGAAATTCTTTCCATTTCTGAAACATATTACAAGCAAGACATCAATTGATCAACGTTTACCCTCAGTGGAAGAAACACACTGTTCTAATTGAGAATGTGTCCAATGGAAAAGGACTAAATTATGGTATGTTTCTGCATATGGTTCTGAAATGAAAAAGTTTTCCATTATTCTTCTAGGTATGACTATGAAAACCTAATTATATTTGAAAGAATTATGGGCCACGTGTGAATTTTTAAACAGTTCCTTCACTGACCTGTAATAAAGTGAGAAATGGTATGATCTATCACATTCCTAAGTTGAAATAAGTTATCTTTTATTCCAGTGAATTTACATTGCTTACAGTAAATTTGCTACTTAATAATATGAATAAACTTTCTTTTAGTAAGTATCTAGGCTGACAGAGAAAATGAAAGTTTATAAGTGAGTAGAATGACCATATAAACGAATATTCTCTGGTGGTTCATTTATCTCTGTCTATAGCTTTTTCTTTATGGTGCTGCTACTATCCATCATTCTTATGAAAATTCATCAGTGACTCTTGGGGCAATATTTCCCTGTCTCTCAACAGAAATAGAAATACTCTGTTATCGGTGGTTCAGCTAGAGTCACAGTATGACTTCCAGTCTCTCTGGCTGGACTAGCTTCTAAGTCTCTCTCTGGATGTAACCTCCACCTTTCTTAACCATTGCTATATATACAAAAACATTGTCCACACTGGGAAAGGCAACTTGATAGCAAAAGTAAACTCTCTAAGACTCTCTCAGAAACACTAACTTGCCATTCAAAATGAAGGCTTAACTTGCATTCTGGTGTATTTTTCAGCCTAGAAAACAGCTCAATCATTCTAAGGCTAATTTGTCTCATATACTGTTGTGATGTAACTTATTTTCACGTGTGTGTGTGTGTGTGTGTGTGTGTGTGTGTGTGATCCTGCTCTAAGTTCCAAGGTCAACGTCGGTTTCAACATCAAACTAAGCTGTTCCTGCTTTAGGGGTAGAATGGGGTCCCTGAAAATACATCATTGTTGATTCTATTAAATATTTAGAATGACTTAAAAGTAGTCTCAGAATCAGCTAGACCCCTTTGGAAATAGGAGAATACAAATGAAAATTAACACCCAAGACTTCCAAAAATTGTCATAGATCTCGGGAATTCATCACTGAATCATAGGGAAACAGGAAGCTTTTAATCTCATAGTTTTTCATTGTTTTTTAAAACTTATGAACTCAGTTAAAAAATTTACTAGATCATACAGATTTCTGAGGAGTAATGGGTATTATAATATAATGCTTTTGTATGTCCGATAGCACTTAGTTCAATACTGTCTCTTTACAGGCAACCGATATTTTTTGACTAAATTGATAATGGTCATAATTGCCTTAAAAAAATGTCTTAGCCTTGTTAACATTCCTTTTCATTAAACATCAATGTGATAGTAGTAAATTTTATCTTAAAATGGCAAATTTAAAGGTATGTGGCTTTAAACTCATTATCAATTAGTGAAAATGGTATCAGGTTGGCCAAAATGTTGGGCGCTCTATTTTTTTATTGCATCTGAATTATTAGCCCAGTTGTATTTGAACCTCAGTCATATGCATGAGAAAAAAAAAAGAGTTGCACTCATCCAAGAAATAGAGTGGAATGTTATTTGCTAAACTCCTATTTTTAAAAGTAACTAGGGAAGATCTATTTGCAGCCAATAGCCCTGGGCCAACCATTTGTTACAAAGCTTGAGAACAGAGTAATTTCAGAATAATTGTGTTCATTTTAATAAAAACTTCAAATGATTTGCAATTCTTGATCATAAGAATGGCTTGTCCCCCGACCCCCCGCCCCCAAGCCTAATGATGAGCAAAATGAATATCTGCATGCTGCTTTGGTGGAAGTTGAGGGTACATGACTAAAATCTCACTGGGCCATTATTAATAGGAAAATATTTTTCTGGTTATATTTGGGCTGAGAAGAACCCAACTGTATTCAGTTTACCTAGGCCAAGACAAATTGTTGGCATTCATCAAAAGGAATAAACTAAATATTTGTGAGCCACCTCCTAGAACATTTCTAGCTGGAGATGGTGGCGCTGGTGAATAGAAATTTGAGAAGGAAGTAGGAGTTTGGTATAAACATAGGGGAGGTGATAGATTGAAATGAAATTATCCCATCCACCTATGGGAGACACAGGTCAAACCTCAGGAGACAGAAAAGTGGAGATAGAGTCTAAGGGAGAAAAGAATTCTATATATATAAAAGCTTAAGCGACAGTTCCACCAGAATGACTGGTCAACAAGTTGCTATGATGCACACTGACCACCAGGGGGCAGATGCTCAACACAGGAGCTGCCCCCTGATGGTCAGTGTGCTCCCATGGCCAACCTCCCATGACCCCTCCCCCAGGCCAGCCATCCCACAGCCCCTCCCCCAAGGTGACCAACCTCCCATGTTTCCTCCCCCCTGCTGGCCAGCCAACCTCCCAGGGCCCCTCCCCCCCACCAGCTGGCTCCCTCCTGCCCCTTCCCCCCAATAGGCCTTGATCACTGGACAGGCTGAGGGACCCCACCCAGGCAAAAATTTGTGCACTGGTCCTTTAGTATAATAAATGAGAGAAGAGCCAAACAGAGACAGACTTTAGGGAATGGCTTTTCCACGGGAGACCAGAAAAGCAAAGGAAGGCAGCACAGGAGAGTTGAAAGGAGAGAGCAGTTAAAAGGAGAATCAGCAAGATGGAAAGTACTGGCAAATACACGAAAGACAATGTCTAAGACGCCCACAGGGTTTGGGCCCACTAGCACATTTTTACTTGAACTTCCTGTAGTGCAATCATTCTGATCATTGGTTTCAGGGCACTGACTAGGAGAGTCTAAGTGTCTATCAGGGAGGCAGTAGCCTCTTGGTTAGATCTTTCGATTAACCTTCCCTTTTGGGAAATCAGTCAGAATTTAAGATTTGGGGAGTAAAAATGTGAACATGGTATTAAACTGGCACAGATAATGGAGAGGACACCATAGGACAGAAAATATTCTGCTCATCCATTTTCTGACCGCGCACTATCCAGATTCATTCTGATCATTCACTGAAACTGCAATTGAAACTCTTTTTAAAGATGGAGGTTCAGAGCTGCAAGGAGAAAAAAAGGATGTAGATTTCACTCTTAGAAGTAGAAGTTATGTCACTGATGAGAAAATTGCTTTCAGAATTACTTTTGAAGCTCATTTTGCTAGGCTGAAATTGCCTTAAGTATCTAAAGATATTAAATATCTAGGAATAGCAATACACAGAAATCTAGAGAAATAAATATACTAAAATGCGACATGCAAATTGATCTTCCTTTAGAATAAATTTGCATATAGTGTCCTGCAGTGGTACATTTTACAAAGGAAATTAAATCCATGAAATTAACATTTTAATGAAGCAGAAAGACTATTAACACCAAGACAACTTACTGATTGCAGCTTCCAGGTGGCCTAATGAGATGAAAATGAAGTCTATACCTTCAGCTAGTCTAGGCTAGGGATGTTTGGAAATTGTGATTGAATTTAACTTAGGAAATACTGCTGTGTGCAAACATGTTTAGGCTAGCAAGTAGTCTGCAAACTTGGCACCATAGATGCTTAAATTAAAATACTTAAGGGAACACAGGCGCGCGCGCACACACACACACACACACACACACACACACCTAACTTTTTCTAAGCACTGTCCTAAAACTGTGGGAAGTGACTGTATTTTGGAAAACGTTAAAACAGTTTTGTCTAAACGATCTAATTTAATTGTAATAGGGCCATGAAATATAAGAATTAAAAGGGAGCTGAGCAATGTCTTACCACTATGCGAACATTTCAAACACAGGGACACCTTGAAGCAGCCTTTTCTGCACAGGCAGCTCCGATTAATAGAAACCCCCCAATTCCCACTCTTGAGTTTTAGGCCTATCCTCTAAAAATAAACAATATATTAGCTTTTCTGCACAGCAATTCTTCAAATAGTTAGAGCAGGGTAAGCAGCTTTGAGTCCTGGTTAGGGTACATGCCCAGCTGCAGGCTCGATCCCCAGTAGGAGGTGTGCAAGCAGCAGCTGATAAACAATGTTTCTATCTCTCCCTGCCCCTTTCTCTCTGAAATCAATAAAAATATATGGGGGACAAAATAAAGAAAGGTCAGCAAAATAAGGCCTAAGGCCAATTCTACCTGTGTTTGCACATTTTGTGAGAGAATGACGAAAAGTAAAAAGAATATATTTTATGACATCTGAAAGTTATAAAATTCAGATTTTGATGTCTCTCAATAAAGTTTTATTGGAGCACAGACCCACTCACTCATTTGCACTACAATAGCAGAGTTAAGTAGCTGCAAAAGTAACCATATGGCCTCACAGCTTAAAATATCTAGAAAAGTTTGCCAGGCCCTAGCTGGTTTGCTCAGTGGATAGAGCATAGACCTGTGGACTGAAGGGTCCCGGGTTCGATTCCAGTCAAGAGTACATGCCTGGGTTGTGGGTTGCCCCTCATTTTCCCCTGCTGGCCTGGTTGCCCAATGCAGCCTGCTGTTTGGTCATTTGGTTGCCCCTCACTGCCCCCTCCCCCGCACCGGCCTGGTCGCCCCATGCAGCCCACTGCTCAATAGTTTGGTCATCCCTCACTATCCCCCCTGCCAGCCTGGTGGCCCCACACAGCCTGCTGCTCAGTCATTTGGTTGTCCCTCACTAACCCCCCTGCCAGACTGGTTGCCCCAGGCATATGGAGGAAGGGAGGGAGGGGGAGGAGAGAAAAAGGGGGGGGGGAGAGAGAGAGAGAGAGAGAGAAAGAGAGAGAGAGACACCAAATGACTTTATACTATTTATGAAGAACTTACATGCAACACATATCACTTTGTTTGTATGTCTCTGGGACCGCTTTAAAAAAAACAATAGAGCCAAAACTGGTTTGGCTCAGTGGATAGAGCGTCGGCCTGCGGACTGAAAGGTCCCTGGTTCGATTCCAGTGAAGGGCACGCACCTTGGTTGCGGGCACATCCCCCATAGAGGGTGTGCAGGAGGCAGCTGATTGACATTTCTTTCTCCCTTCCTCTCTGTAAAAAATATTTTAAAAATTTAAAAAACAAAAACAATAGAAACCTTACCAGTTAACTTAAATGCTTTCATTGAAATGTATTGCTTTCTGCATTTGCTAACTTTTGAGATATGAAGGTTGTACCACATACAATGATAAATGGGTCTGTGCTAAACTAGTCATATTCATGTGAATATGTAAAAGTATTTATTGGTGGGAAGTTAACTGGCCCACATGGGATTAAACCCACAATTTTGGTCTTGTTGGTCTTGAACCAAAAGAAATAATATTCTGAGGTAAAGTTAGTGTTCTGCTTTGGTTGTTTTACCACTTCAGTAATTATCTTTGCTCACAGAACAACTCAGTGTTGAAAAATTGCCCAGAAATATTTCAACAGTTCTTGGCATGTAGTAAGAAATATCTGAAAAGTGATAACATACCATATTCAAATTTAGAATCCTAAAATGCAGGCTTGCTTCTGGAAAACTATGCAGACCTATTATTTGAAACCCTCGGTATAAATATCACTTTATATAAATAAATAAAGCTTTCTAACATTATTTTAAAATATACCTTTTAAGGTCAGTAAAAACTGAAAATAACTGGGTGCTGATGGAATATAAAGAAATCGGGCCCAGTTGGTGTGGTTCAGTGATTGAGTGTTGACCCATGAACCAGGAGGTCGTGGTTCAATTTCCAGTCAAGGCACATGTCAGTCTCCCGTAGGAAGCAGCCAATGATTCTCATCACTGATGTTTCTATCTCTTTCCCTTTCTTCCTCTTTGAAATCAATAAAAGTATATTTTATTTAAAAAAGAAAGAAAATCTGTAGGCAATTATTTCTGAAAATTAGAATAATCAAGGTGATACTCTTTAGGTTCATCGTTTATGCGGGAAATATATATGTATATAATGCTTATTTTATGCTTGGTTAAAATACTTGAGAATTATATAATGAGGTACCAAAATAGCATAAATTTTGTAGAGATAGCTTTAAAAATATCCAGTAAAATTTGCTTCATTGTTGTTTTTATTCCTAGAGAAGTATTTATTATGTATTGTTTCATTTCTATTAAAATGGAATTCCTAAAACAAGAGTAGCAATAGAAGGGAGATCACAATTTTATACATTGCGCTGAGAAATAAGACATTCACACATGCTGGTTAATTCATAGAAGTAAAGTGTGAATATACCTATAAATGTACACACACAAATGATTAAAGGGATCTTAGGAAATAAGACTAAATGAAACAACAATACAACTTGATACAAATTAAGGAAAGTAAGCAAAAAAAAGGAATTCATAAAAGTTATCTAGTAGGGGTTATCATCTAACAGATCAAGAAGAGTAATGTTAGGGTAGAATCTGGATGGTAAGTGGAGGGTGCGCAGGGTAAACTTCTTTGAACTTTGTTTATGCTTGAATTTTTTCATAATAAAATGTGGGGTAAAACTAGGTGAACTGGCAGGACTATTTGAAAAGCATGCACCTGTCATGAACATATTTATGAAACATTTTTTTTCCTTAATTTTTATTAGAATAACATATACATATAACTTAAAAAGTCATATGGTATGATAAAGTTTATAATGAAAAATAGGCCCCTATCATATTCCCACATTCTCAACTAAAAATATAAGGGTGAAATCATTAAAACTTTATTCAAAAATAAAACCTATTCCATTTCTTGTATAATATATATTTTTTTTAAATAGGAAGAAGGGAATTAAACCAATTGGAGAGTCATGGAATGATTAAAATTTTAGAATTAGAATATTACATGTTCTGATGAAACACAAAATTGTCTTCTAAAACAGCGTTTTTCAACTGCTGTTCCACGGCACACTAGTGTGCCGCGAGATGTTGCCTGGTGTGCCGTAGGTGCAGACAAGACAAGAATTTTATAATTTTTCACTATTTTGTTTACTTAATATTTCATAATAAAGTAATTATAAAATACTTTCTTTGTGTTTATTTGATTCCTATTCAAGAGAATTACTTTATATATAGTCAATATAGGCACAGAGTTAAATTTTTTAACATTTTCTAATAGTGGTGTGCCTCGTGATTTTTTTCATGAAACAAGTGTGCCTTTGCCCAAAAAAGGTTGAAAAACACTGTTCTAAAAGGATGTCACAGAAATGTCTTCTGTATGTGCCTGGAGTAGGAGTGAAGGAATCACAGGGAAACCCAAAGAGCCTGGTATGGCAGTGGTCTCTTATTGGTGCTGCTGACTGACACCTCAGGCAAGGGAAAGAGAAAGCTCAGCTGATTAAGAAGCCAAATCAATTTAAGAACTGAGACCAGAAAATGTATATCATTGCCCAACCCACTGATTAAGAGCTCAACCTGAGTGAAATACTATGTGAGAGGACTGGGTTATATTGGATTGGATTACACACTTCCTAGAAATTTGTTTAGGCAAAATTTTCTGTTCTCCAACTATTGTAGATAGATGCTTGGATCAGTCCCAAGTAAAATATAAGGGTGACATGCCATTTTGCAATAATTAATTTTTTTTTTCCATAATGGAATTTGCAGACATACTACGATTTAAGTAGTATGGTCAAATACTTGATTAGCTAGCCAAGGACACTCTTCTTAAAAAGCGATTGTTAAATTCTAATTCATCCTGCCAATAATCATAATGAACACTTTACCAAGCATAGGAAAAATATTTTCTTTAATGTGATTTCCTTTGGAAAGACAAAATATAATCAATCAGATATTTTACTAAAGTTTCAGTATAATATAATATTCTCTTGGTAGTGTTGGTATTCTCTTAAGTTTAAGACATTTCATTTTGCCTTAGATAATTTAGACAACTGAAAAAAAGCTCTGTATTTCCTGGCTATACACTTACATGAACTGAAGGAGCTAAAGATAGAAAGGTGGAAGAGGAGATGATGGGCAAGCAGGCAGACTGATATGAAGTTAAATAACACAAAAGTCAGGAGATACAAAATAGATGGCAGTTCTATTACTGTTTTTATCTACTCCAACTTTGTCACACAAACTAAGCCTCATTTTAGTAATAATGTAAAATATACCTTAGTTTTCAAATAACAAATATGGTTGACCAGGAAAAATTTAAGAGACATGGAGCATTACCCTACAATATTTAATTTTGTTATATAGAATCATAGATCAAATAAGGCAACATTAAAATAACAATGCACATTAGTAGTAAAAGTAATTATCTTTCCTAAAGGAGTGTAGACTTAGGTCATTAATTAGTTTAATCTCACAAAAAGTAGCTTTCCAAGTGTTAAAAATAATTTTTTTTAATATATTTTATTGATTTTGTACAGAGAGGAAGGGAGAGAGATAGAGAGTTAGAAACATCGATGAGAGATAGACATCAATCAGCTGCCTCTTGCACACCCCCCACTGGGGATATGCCCGCAACCAAGGTACATGCCCTTGACGGGAATCGAACCCAGGACCTTTCAGTCCCCAAGCTGACGCTCTATCCATTGAGCCAAACGGGTCTTGGCTAAAAATAATTTTTGAATAATAATTTTATGTAATAGATCTATAATCCTTGTAAAATTAACCACCAGTGAATGCTTTATCATAAATATTGAATATTCGTTTTGAAGGGATATACAGAATCTATGATCTATATGCCACAATATAATGGTATATTGAATTTTATTATAAATTAATAGAGTTTCTAACTAAGCTTTTACTCTCTAGCTACTCATCACTAAGGTTAGGGAGTTCAAGAGCTCTTTAATCTGGATTAACTGGGAAGAAGAAGTATTTTACACTTCAGATTTCTTCAAGAATGGCATTTTATTGCTTCAAGTGTATTTTGTTAAAGGAACTGCTGGTAGCTGGTTGGCAAATAATAGTTCCTATTGGATATGCTTATAATAAAAGAATCATCTATTTATTACATTTATAATCAATCAAGTAACTGAATATTTTTAAACGGATGCTATTATAACGTATGAAATGATTTAACAACACTCCAGCATTCTTATTCACACTGAGCTCTGCTTGGCAAGCCCCTTCTTCATACAAGAAATAATGATAATTTCAATTCTGGTCTATAAACAATATAATTCATTATAAATTGAGAAAGTCACTTTAATAGGGCTTCACTATGCATGAATATAACTATTAATCTAGGAAAAAAATAAATGTTTTCTTATCAATCAAACTGATTTTTGCTATTCCTTTTTGTTAAAGAGTTTTGGTTCATTTCTGTGATGTTCCATCACTTCTTTTCAGGGTGCATGTTAGAATATGGGAAAGGAACTGGAGAGGGAAGAGTAGCAGACAGTGAAATTCATCCACATTTATTAAGTGCTTGGGTAGGTAGTAAGCCCTGTGCTAGCAGCTAGGATCACAAAGATGAATGATAACTCTCATGACTTTAAGTCTTGCAGAAGAGATAGGCATGTAAATAAACAAATTACTATGCTATTAATGTAAGAATGTACAAGATATAGAAACATTCAAAGGAAGGAAGGAACTATGGTGAAGGGGGTGAGGAAGAAAAATTTCTAAGAGCAAAAATTACATCCAGTTTTCTAGGTGTATAAGTATTTATCTCCACGCTAAATGGGGTAATTAAGGCAAAGAGAGAAAGATGAAATGGTGTAGTGTCCTATTAATTATTCACATGTTTGTGTTCCTTAATTGCCTGTGGGCTTTAGGCTATTAGGAAAGATATATCTATGTTTTATTAATTATTGTAGTTTCAAGGCCTAGTTATAGCAAGTGCTCAATAAAACTTTCATAGAATTGATTATTTCTTCTACCAGTTACCCTAACATTCTGAATATAAAATACTTGTTTGTAGAAGATAACCTAAATTTTAAAATTAATAAAATCCATTATTTATTGAATGCAATAAAAATAGTTCCAAAAAGACTTTCACTTGATGACCTTAAAAAATACAACATAAATGTTCTACTTAAATTCAATGCTAAACTCAAAACTCAGCAGCTGATATCTGTCCAATTGGACAGATAATCCTATATAATAAAAGCCTAATATGCTAAATGTCCAGTAGTCGGTTCAACCAATCAGAGCATAATATGCTAATGATATGCTAAGGCCTCTCAACCACTCGCTATGATGTGCACTGACCACCAGGGGGCAGATGATCCAAATGGTAGGTCAGCTTGCTGCTGGGGTCTGGCAAATTGGAACTGAGTGAGATAGGCCAGGCATGCCCTGAGGCCCTCCTGTGATCCGTCCCCAACTGGCTAACCTCTTGTGTCCCAACCTGGCCCCAATCGTGCACTGGTGGGGTCCCTCAGCCTGGCCTGCGCTCTCTCGCAATCCGGGACACCTTGGGGATGTCCGAGAGCAGGTTTTGGCCTGATCCTGCAGGCTAGGCTGAATTCATGCGCCAGGCCTCTAGTTAGGAATAATTATGGTGATGTGTTTATGGGACACTAAGTGTGGTCCAGGTACTGAGCTAAGCCCTTACACAAATGATGTAATTTGTTCTCCATGATAATCCTATGAGGCAGGTATCATCATTTCACAGATGTGATGGAGATACATTAGCAAGTTGATCACCACTCTAGTTTGGAAAGTAACATTTTTTCTATTATAGTTCTAATACATACATTTAGTTATACAAACTGTTTTTACAACACCCTAAATGTGAAAGTAGCACTCTTCTGCCTGCTGATTGATAAATGCAAAGCAAATTACTTATCAGCTTTCCAATTTTACCTCTAAGTTGAAGGATTAAAAAGAAGGGGAAATTTTACGCATTAAACTTGTAACATCACAGTACTAATGCTATAAATCATAGTGCATTTCATTTGTGTTATCTAGATAAGAAAATGGATGGCATATTAATTAGCCTTATCCTGGCATATGCTTCATGGCTTATTAGTTCTATTTTTTCTCATTTTAATATATCTGGCACCCTTGAACCTTGTTTTATGGTGTAAAAATAAATTGACTTGAGCCTTGAGTATCTGAGTTTTCTATGTATATTTAATATATTTCCATGTCACTACCCACTGCTAGATAATTAGTTCCTGAAACTCCTACTGAGTTTCAAATAGTGAAACATAAGATGATTTGTTTGAATGCCAAGATTCTATTCTGAAGTTAATCTTTAATTTGCCTATTAATTTCCCTCCTCTGTGTATGAGCCATGCCTCATCACTCTCATAATATATGTTAGGTCCACCTTCACATAAGGGTGGGTAATAAATAGGTGTACTGCCTCTTGGTAGGGCAAATCAAATCTCTTATTTTTTCTATTGCATTCTTCACTTTTTTTTAATAAATCAAGTGACTTCCTTGCCATCTATAACTTTAACTTAGTAAAAAAATAACTAAGCAACTATCTTATTTCTTATCTGAAAAGCAATCTCTCAAAAGCCTTAGAGCCGGGACCGGTTTGGCTCAGTGGATAGAGCGTCGGCCTGCGGACTGAAAGGTCCCTGGTTCGATTCCGGTCAAGGGCATGTACCTTGGTTGCGGGCACATCCCCAGTGGGGGGTGTGCAAGAGGCAGCTGGTCGGTGTTTCTCTCTCATCGACGTTTCTAACTCTCTATCCCTCTCAATTCCTCTCTGTGTAAAATCAATAAAATATATTTAAAAAAAAAAAAAGAAATCAAAAGCCTTAGAGTAGTTTAAGGTCAACAATGGAAGTTTAAGGTAAACAGCAGGCAAAAACTATTTTTAATAAGTGATACTTTAAGCCACATATTTTTCAGCTATAAATGTTCTGGAATCATTAGGAGTTTGTTTGGATGAAAGCCCTTCCTATGCAGAAGAATTCGTAACTCTATAAACACAGCAGGTTCCAAACATCATCTTTAGGTAGTCAGCGAGTAGAATGATTATATAAGTGAAATAAAATGCACCAGAAAGGCAGCACGGAAGGCAGATGCCCTTGAACTCTTCTTGCTCATGAGGAAACATAATTATCACCTGTTTCAAAACAAACAATTTAATAAAAGTGAAAATGTCATACAGAAGGCAGAACACTTAGTCTGAGTCACCTCTTGGATGCTGGGTTTTATTATAAGGGACCGTTTTCAAATACTGAATGAGCAGCAAAAAAAAGCATCTTGGCTCTTGACTAAATAATTGTCAAAGACAACAAAAAGGACACAAAGTTGTAAGAGCAACAGCAGACTCAAAGCCAAAGGGCACTATAAAATTACTGGGTAAAAGCTCATCCTTCATAGTTGGCTCCTTTAATATGCTCTGAAAAAAAACATAAAATAGCTTTCATTTATAGTTGTAGCTATGTTTTCTTCCTCACCATGGCACCCCTTGTTTATTCTCCAGGCTTAGGATAAATACATATTCTAGTTATCACCCTTTCCTCAATTCATCCAATTGAACATAGATTAAAACCAGGTATGTTGCAGAGTGCTCTAACACTATGTCCTAAAGAAGCTATTGTAATTGTGTTGCATACACTGATTATAAACCCCAGCGTGATAACAACATTTTGTTCTCAATAAAACTCAATGTGGAACAATTATTTCAATGGGAAGACATTACATAATATTTGAGGAGTGTTCTGAAATACTCATGAAAGAGCTATGGCAATAGGAAGTCCCAAGTGAAGCTGAGATTTAATATCTGATGAACTAGAAAGCAGGCCAATTTGCTAAAGGATCTAAATGCCAAATAACCAATTTGCAGAATTTACAAAATGTCCTATTTACCGAAATCTTGTTTAACTCTCAAGTTTGTAGCAGTTTGCATTGGAAAGGAAAGATTTTTGTAACAACTTTTGAAGACTTCTGTGGTTTTATGTGACAGGATTTCATTGGGTGTTTTATTAACTTGCAGCAGCTGGACAAAACTAAGTGTGCAGAAGGAGCTAAAGGAAGGGAGAGTTGGAAGTTTCGGAACCCTGAAGCTCTCTGGCTTCAGATGGCTGCACTGCTGTCTTCATTCATTCTCCCACTTCTTCCTCACCCTCATTATGTGCATGAGTAATAAGGCAGTGCAAAGAGGCCTTTGAAGATGACCTTTGGGGCCCAGACACAGGAGCAGAAATTGGTAAAAAGAGGCAGAAGAGGAGGAAGGTGTTTTTCCCCAAGGAGTAGGCCTGAATCCCAGGAGAGAAGATTCTAATTAAAAGCTGAAGGAACTCTATCCTGGAGGGATTTCCACAGGACAGAGGAAGGACAGGGCCACTTAGCCCTTGGGTGGTGGCAGCTTGGGAAGCACATGGAGTCATGCCCATGTAGAGAAGCAGTGTCTCCTGGTCAGTGCCAACATGAGAGGACTGGTCAAGGTGGCTTCCCTGCATGAATTCCAGAGCAGACTTACCAGAAGTCAGAACCAGTGGGACAGAAATACTTAGAAAGTGTTGGTAGACACTTGGAGAAATGCTGAGGTTCTGCAGCCAGGCTGCAGGCAGCTCCAAGACAGGGCTTTTTGTGTTAGTATGATTTCATTAGCATCTTTACGGTAGGAAGATTAGGAACATTTGGAATGACTACGACAACTTGAAGACTAGCCAGTTATCTCTTAAACATTGTTTTTGGGAAAAATCAAATTGTTCCAATTCTAACAGAGGTAAACTATTGTTCTAAACGAAGAGCTGTTTGGGAAAAAATATGTTTACCATTAACAACTGAGTTCTTCAGATAATTAATACTGTTAGAAAAGGGAGAAAATTATATTCAATACTTCTTTTATACCATTTAGTTTCCATTTTCTCTTAACTCTTTTTGAAAAGTTACATTTTAATAAGAGTATTTTTATAGATATAAAAACCTTATATTACAAGAGAATTTTTCAGACTTCAGGACTTCAAAAGATAACTTTATACATCAAAGTCTGTATCTTGAGATCTTAGGATTTTAAATTCAGTACAGCTAGATTCTATTTCAAGTTCCCCTAGTGTTTTCTATTTCTGAGAAATTTTACAATAACAAATAGTTACTAAAAATAATACCTTTGAAATTATAATAACCACATGCAAAAGATGCTGTATTCTCTAGTCTCAACATTATTTTTTTAAAGCACTACCATGTTGAAATAACCACAAATTGCCTAAACATTTTATAAACGAAGAGAACTGAAGTTCCTGAAATCTCAGAAAATCGTCAAATCTTCTAGTTCTACCTCAGTTTTTCTCCTCCAATTTTCCCTAAATTCCCCTCAAGGCAAGAGATGTTTTTAGAGGAAGGGGCTGTCCATCAGGGTCAAGTGATAGTGACAGGGCAAGAAGGGACAAGATAGAGCTGGGCATTAAAAAAAGGCGGCCACCTGAAGGACTGTTCAGTTAGAAGACAAGGGGTGGAAGACTAACTGCAAAGGGTTGAGAAGTTTTAGTCGAGGGATGTCGACTGCCCATTTAGGCCCGATCCCAATGGGCAGTCGGACATCCCTCTCACAATCCAGAACTGCTGGCTCCCAACTGCTCGCCTGCCAGCCTGACTACCCCCTAACCACTCCCATGCCAGACTGATTGATGTCTAATTAATCCCCTACCAGTCTGTTTGCCCCCAACTTCCCTCTTCTGCTGGCCTGGTCACCCCTAACTGCTCTCCCTTGCAGGGTTCATCACCTCCAACTGCCCTCCCTTGTAGGCCTGGTGCCTCCCAACTGCCCCTCCCCTTCTGGCCATCTTGTGGTGGCCATCTTGTGTCCACATGCGGGCAGGATCTTTGACCACCTAGGGCAGCTATCTTGATCTTGTGTGTTGGAGTAATGGTCAATCTTCATATTATTCTTTTATTTGATAGGATAGAGGCCTGGTGCACGAGTGGGGGCCAGCTGGTTTGCCCTGAAGGGTGTCCCAGATCAGGGTGGGGGTTCCCTTGAGGCATGGGGTGGCCTGAGAAAGGGACCTGTGGTGTTTTGCAGGCCAACCACACCCCCTGGCAACCCAAGCGGAGGCCTTGGTATCTGGAATTTATTTACCTTCTACAGTTGAAACTTTGTAGCATAGAGTGGAGTCAAGCCTTCTGCTTGTTCCGTGGCTGCCGCCATTTCTGTTTGGATTTGTTTACCTTCTATAATTGAAATTTTGTAGCCTTGAGTGGAGGCCTAGGCTGGCTAGGGCAGGCGGAAAGCTTGGCTTCTTCCATTACTGGGAAACCCAAGCCTCCCTCCTGCTCTCTGTGGCTGTAACCATCTTGGTTGGGTTTATCTGCATACTCGCTCTGTTTGGCTGGTGGGTGTAGCAGAGTGATGGTTAATTTGCATATTACTCTTTTATTAGGTAGGATAGCAATCTTCAATTTGTGGAAGTGTTATGTACCCCTGGACAGTGGAAATCAAAGCTTCATAAAACTAAGAATTATCAGGCATGCTCCATCATACTTTGCGAAGTCAAGCATTGCCATTTCCTATAATTGCTGCCTCTTTGTTGTTTTCATCGTGGGTTTTCCTCTCCCAGCCAAACCTTGTAAGGCCAACAGCATAAGATACTCACATTGGTACCCAAAGTTCCTTCAACACAGCACAAAGAATCACTGATTAAAAAACTAAAAAGGAATTTAAAAAAGAAATCTAATTTTGGGGTGTGTGGTGCATTACTGGCATTAGTATCTTTACAATTAGAAAAATCCACATAAGAGCTGCATAGTTAAAAAGTTGGCCAGTAAAGAGACTGTGTTTGGTGTGAGCTCTTCATACCTAGGAAAATATAAATAAGGCAGATACTAAAAAACTCGAGCCACCAAGTTATAGTAATCAACTACAGACACAATATAGTTCCCTGCTATTATGAAAGTTAAATATATACACAAAATAATATTCTCAAATTGATACCTGTGGGTTATTAACCTGATAAAGAATCCTGAGATACTTTACCTTCCTATAGAGGTCTATGGCTCTCATACAATTTGGTTGTAGTGGATTTGCTTCATTCATTGATTTATTCATTCACTGTTTATTGAAAAAAATAGCACTGCCCTAGGCAGAGAACAGAAACAGAAACACAGACACTAGAAAACCCATGATTCTTGCCCCAAAGGGAATTATAATCTAGGAAGGAAGATAAAATATATTTGCAAACTATATGATTTATCTTAAGAGTGGTTCAATCGCTATAGAAGACTGGAGGGGGATCGAAAGCACTTCCAGCTGACAATGTACCCGAGCCGGGCATAAAAAAACAGGCCGACTAGAACCAAACCAGAAGGACTGGGAGTGTTGCGAATGATAACAGGGAGTGAGGCCAGTGCGGGCAATGTGAGCCACCACTCTGCATGGAGCTTAAAGCTATGGTGGGAAGTCAGGCAGGGCTGGAGGTCAGAGAGCTCAGCAATGCTTTTACTTGTTTTCATCAGCTTCCTTTTCTCATTTTCACAGTGACTCTTACAAACTTTCACTGACCAACCTGCCCTCTCCCCACCCTCTATCATCATCAGAATATGTAACCTCTGATCTGACAGAGAGAACAGTCTTTCAATCAAGTAATCTCTCATTCCTCACTACCTACTCCACCAAATCAAGTATCATGTCCAGCCTTGCCTTAGAAAATGAGGAATTCCCTTAACTTTGTTTATATCCCCTCCTAATTTTTCAAAAAATCTGCTCCATCATGAACTCATTTCACTTCCAGTTTTTCCCTCTATTGAATTTGCTCAACTTTTAAAAATATGCACCTCCCCTAAATCATCCCTGAAGTGGCTTCCTTGCACTCACTACTCCAATACTCTCCAGCCCTTACTCCCTATAAGAATCATCTATACTTTCTAGCTTTACTTATTCACATTCATGTTCCCGCCACTCAAATCTGGCTCTGACACGCCCATTCCTGTGACCCTATTTTCTGTAAGGTCAACAAATACATCCAGGTTGCTGCACTCAGTGACTCTTCTATTTCAGATGCAGTGCTGATGTTTTCAAGAATAAACCCATAAAGTCCATGAGTATCTAACCTTGCAAACAGGCCAATATTGCTGAAAGATTAATTCATGTCAAACCAAAATTTGCAAATATAAAATTATGAACATTTGCAGCCATATACAGAAAAGGCAAGATATTTTTAAAAAGTCTCAAAACCATTTGTAAAAACAGAATTAAGACATTTCCCCATGGACTCTCTCCTAAGAAAAAGCTTCATAATTATGATGAATCATACTTTTTCCTACTATGCGCCATTATACAGTCTGTAAATACCTCACTTGTGGATTGAGATATAAAAAAACATGAGATGCAATTACTTTTACTGAGTCTTCCTCTGATCTGAACATAATTAATGCAGAAATCTCAAAAGAAGACTATTTTGTGATGACTACGATGGTGATAAAGCCAACAGATCTTATTTTTATCTGAGAACAAAGTAGTAAACTGCTTAGGAAGATAATCAACTTCCTTGGTATACTAAGCAGGGAATAATTTACTCACCAGTTCCAGAGTACTTACAGAGTCATAAATGATATCTTTACAACTCTCACCACTTCTGATTTCTTTTTTTTCCTTACTTTGTTAGATTATCTAACTATAGGTCTTACCACTTGAAAAGATGGACTCTGGACTCCACTCAGGCCTGTCTCCACTGTTGGATCTGCAACACATTCCTAAAGATCTAATTCAAAGTACAGTTCTCTCTGCCTAAATTCTGTTTAAGTCTAAAAAGAATTCAACGTTTCCTATAAAGTCTTCCCTAAATTCAATTCTCACCAATGTCCATCCCTGGAGTGGCTCAACTTACAATTTTATTTTTTTTTTTACTTTATGATGGGCAAAAGTGATATGCATAATAAATAAGTTATTCAACACTTTATTATAAAACTAGTGGCCTGGTACATGAAATTCGTGCATAAAGGGGTTTCCTCAGCCTGGCCTGAACCCTCTCTAATCTGGGACCCCTTGAAGGATATCCTATTGCAGTTTTACAGGGATCAGACCTAAACTGGCAGTCGGACATCCCTCTCACAATCTGGGACTGCTGGCTCCCGTTGCTCACCTGCCTGCCTGCTGCCTGATTGCCCCTAACTACTCTGCCTGCTGGCCTACCCCTCCCCAACACCGCCCCCCCCCCCCGACAGCCAGATCACCTCCAATTGTCCCTTGTGCCAGTCTGCTCACCCCCAACTGCCCCCCTGCTAGCCTGCTCACTCCAACCCCCCCCCCACTGTCCTGCTCACCCCCAACTGGCCCCCCTGCTGGTCTGCTTACCCCCAATGGCCCCTGCCATCCCATCCTGGCCTGATTATCCCCCCCCCACCCCACCCCCAGCGACCCAAGGTCCCAGTCCTTCCTATTTTTATTTTTTCAGCATCTCCTTGAGCGGGGGCCAGGACTGGCTAGAAGCAAGTATCTAGGATTTATATTACTTCTATAATTGAAACTTGTAGCTTTGAGCAGAGGCCAGGGCCGGCCAGGGCAAGAAGCTTGACTTCCTCCATCACTGGGAGCAACCCAAGCCTCCTGCTTGCTCCAGGTCCTTGGCCAGCCACCAGCTTGGTTGGGTTAATTTGCATATTTGCTCCTGATTGATTGGTGGGTGTTGCTTGTGGGTGTAGTGGAGTGATTGTTAATTTGCATTTGCATGTTTTTCTTTTATTAGTGTAGATAGGCTTTGTGTTAGATGATTTTGCCCAACTATCAGCTAATCTAAGCATATTGAGCATGTTTATGGTAGGCTAAGATAAACTATGATGTTCAATAAGTTAGGGGTATTAAATGCATTTTCAATTTACAGTATTTTCAACTTACAATGGGTTTACCAGGACATAAACTTATCAACAGTCAAGGAGCCTCTGTATTAAAAAAAAGCCTTCGTTATTATGACTGTTTAGTTACATAGGAGGTGGCTACAGACTACTTGAATTACCGAAGGAACTAATATTGGAATCAATATATTAGTGATGTTTTTACTGATCAGAAAAGTTATTAATAATTAGTCTAACAAAAACTAACTGGTAAACTATTTGAAAAATTTGTTTCGGTTTATTATTAACCAATTGTGGTTGTTAAAATTCTGTTCTACCCTGTTTCCCCGAAAATAAGACAGTGTCTTATATTAATTTTTGCTCCCAAAGATGCGCTAGGTCTTATTTTCAGGGGATGTCTTATTTTTCCATAAAGAAGAATAGCGTACACATTTACTGTTAAATGAAAAGAAAAGGAATTTATTACCTGTATACGGTACAGTAGTACGGTAGTTGTCAACACAAACCAGACAAACTGTGAATCCTACAGTATCAAGAATTTACTCATTTATTCAATGACAATCATGTCATCCTCTTCTGGAACATCATCATAACAATCCAATTCCTGAATTTCCTGGTGAATTTCTTGTGACTCCATTTCTTTCAGAATCTGTGGACCAAATCTCTCATGTTTAGCAATAGCACTGACTTTAAATGAGTACTTCTTGTCAAGGTAGCCTGCTCGCAGTGCATTTGCAATGCAACTGTCAGTGATTTTCTCCCATGAATTCTTTACCCAAGTCACAACTTCTTGCAGTTTAGGTTTCACAAAGTTTCCACGCTGATTTCTCTCCATTCTATTTTCAATGTAGTCATTAATTTCCATACGCAAATTGTCTTTGAATGGCTTGTTTATTGCAATATCAAGAGTCTGGAGATAGGCCATCATTCCTGCGGGAATCATTATCTCATCTATTTTTCTTTCGTGAAGAAATGTCTTCATGTCTTTAGCGCGGTGAGTGCTGGCTGCATCCCAGACTAGCAGTCCTCTTTGGCTCCCTCGCATAACAAGCAGCAGCATTAAATCGACCCACTTCCTTATAACTGCTTGTGTGGCCCATGCTTTTTCAGTTTCAAGAATAAAAACACCCAAAACACATTCAATCTTTTCCTTCTTGCCCTTAGAAATTTTTAAAGGTGGGATTTTAGTGCCATCCAGACGAATTGCCAAAATACAGGAAACACGTGCACTTTCGTAAGCAGTGGAGGGAATGTACACTAAGGAGGCACCCGCTGTTCAATTGTTGTTTGAGATGATTGGCCCATAAACACTGCAGTTTCATCCATAGCAATCATGTTGGAAAGATTGTATTTAGAGAAGTCAGCATCATCAATAAAGGACTTGAATGCAAGTGCTCGCTTAATATCTTGAGTATCTTCCAACCTAAACAATGTAGTACCGGTAGATTTTCTTAAAGACAGTTCACTTCGCTGAAGGAAATTATCCAGCCAGTGTTGTGATGCTTTGAAGTCTTCAGGGGCTATGTCAAACTGTGGTGCCATTGCAAGGGCAAATTCTTGAATCTGAGCCCTATTCACAACCAAAGCCTTTGCTCTCCTGTCAACAACCCATTCACAGATCAGGTCTTCCAGCTTGGAAAATAATGGTTGCCGACCTGATCCACACTTGCGCTTTTTAGCATTTCCCTTGTCCACTTGTTCAATGAGGTTACCATACTCTGCTCGCCATTTTCGGACCAATCGGATACTAAACATCTTCTCTTTGCAGAAAATAGTAAGATTTTGGCCCCAAGAGTCTTCCATGATTCCTTTCTTGTACTCCACGGAGTAGCTTTTTCTTTTTGCGCTCATTTCTAGGGGTAAAAAAAAGGAATTGGGGTATCAAGGTGGGGGGAGGAGGATCACTTAAAATGACACAGGGGGGATCAGAGGGGGAAATCAAAATGGCACAGGAGAATCAGAGGGGGGATTACCATTTTAGTAACCCCTTTTGACCCTCCTGTGTCATTTTGATTGCCCTCTCTGATCCTCCTGTGTCATTTTAAGTGATCCCTCTCCCCCCACCCCTGTGCCACTGAACACCTTCACCAGACATCCCCCCTACCCCTTTATCAGACATTTACCCCCTGGGGCCTGCCTGGGGACTGTCACTGGGCTTGCTGGGGCCTGGATCTGGGCTGGAGCATGGTCTGCCACTGACTGAGAACCTTCAGTCATCATGAGGGCGGCCGCGAGCATCAGGTAGTGTCACCAGAGACAGACCAGCACTCAGCACCTTCGCCACGTCCCATCCACTCTAATCCTCCTGTTCTTCTACAGGCATCTGTGAAAGTCTCCTCCTCTCTCCCGCCCTGCGCTCACCGCTCATTCCGACCTCCGCTCCACCTCCACACAGCAATGACATCAGGACTCCGCGTAATGTCACTGGTTGCTAGACGCCAGTCGGGGAGGCCCTAGCGACCAGTTTATGGTAAATTAATTTTCATTCTGAGACAGAGCCGGGGGGGGGGGGGGGGGGGGGAGGGGGGGGGGCTTATTTTCGGGGGGATGCCTTATATTTCACTCAGAAGGAAACCTGTAAATAGGTCTTATTTTCGGGGAAACACGGTAGATGAAAGTCTTATGACAGAGAAAAAATGTTCCAAGTACAGCAGATCCTCGAACGATGTCATTTTGTAGTTTGTCTTGTTATGACATTGATAGGAGGCTGTTGGAACTTAACCTTTGTGTTTAGCCTATGGTAAAACAGGTTTGCTATTGTGTCATTTTGCCACAGTTCCAAGAATCTACTGGAAATGTTAAATGGGGACTCCTGTACTTTCCATGTACTCACACCAACAGTATCAAGTTCCTCTCCTGAGTGGAAGCATATCATGGCCAAGTAGTAGACCTTTTATAAGAATGACATCTAAGAGCAGTCTGCAAAGACTGGAATAGTTTGTTGTCCAGATTTAAGGAATAAGTGGTTGACCAAACTCAGTCAGAACCAATGCAGTGAGTAAAATATAGGAAGACCTTGATGACTAAGAAGGTCACTGCTAAGGTTCACATTTGACTACAGCAGCTTTTCTAAGCTTGGATAATAAAGTCCTGTGCACACATACTTGAACACCTGGCTTTGGAACAGTGAGCCAAGTTTTCCTTATTTTATCTTCTGCTAAAGGCTATTTCAAATCTATGAGCAAACAGGGAAGATGTGGATCATAAACTATGAATACAGGATTTTTAAACTTTTGTAAAACATTCTTAAAAGTTTTGTCGAAGTTTCTAAATGGAATCCCAAACTACTTTCAGACTACATTTATACAAATCAAAAGTAATCCAAAGAATGGGCAGTTTAGGCAGATAAAATCAATCACTTCAAAGAAAGCAGCTATTAACATGCAGATACAGCAAATAATGCTCAACACAAATTTCTCAAATTTAGCCTCTAAGAAATTGTGTGGCACCTTCACAGTATCCAAGGCTGGTTGTTTTAGAAGTCTAAAAATCCTCAGTGTTTTGTAGCATTTTAAAATGTGTTATATGTAATAAAAAGGAATCACCCGTTGTTTTTTTAATATATTTTTATTGATTTCAGAGAGAAAAGGAGAGTGAGAGATAGAAACATCAATGATGAGAGAGAACCACTGATCAGCTGCCTCCCCTGCACACCCCCCATTGGGGATCGAGCCCACAACCCAGGCATGTGCCCCTGGCCAGAATTGATTCTGGGACCCCTCAGTCCGAAGACCAACATTCCATCCACTGAGCCAAACCAGCCAGGGCCCAAGTTTTTGTTAGAAAAGTATTTTGGTCACCACAAAGAGATATGGAACATGAACAGAGAGAATAAAAGACAAATGGCACAAACATGACTCTTGTTATCAGATGTAAGAGCAATTTTTTTTATGTAAAATATTAGGATAAAAAGAATCCAACACATTGTAGATTACTGTTAGTTATTCCATTCAAATGAGACTCTAACTAGAAAAGGTAATTGACAAAGCAAAGATTAAGAAATAAATGTATGTTAGTGGTCATATTACTTTAATTTTTCTTTAAATTATCATTCCTCATAAAAAAGATGACTAACACACAATGACAAGTATTTGCATTAAGTTATAACTGTCACAAGATAAATACACTAACATAGGCATGCTGTGTGTTTATGCATGCTTTGTGTATGCTCTGACAGCTTCTCTAAGTCAGTCATCTTACCAGGCAGGACAATACTTGGAATTTGTTCCATGTGGTCGAGTGTAATAGTTTCTATACAGGGAGTTAAAGCCACTGAGGACCTATATGTGTTCCTCTCCTACATGACTTTGTTAGGAGAAAGCAGGCGAACTGGAAAGGCACTAACATACTTTCAACATCCTGTGCTATATGCAGTACATGGCAGCCAGCTTATGATAACTGTACCAGGGCTTGTTCTACTCAGTTCAGGTTCTATGACAAAGTGAGTTTGGGTGCTTCCAGCAATCAGATGATCAGTGTAGGGTTCCCATGTTAACAGAACACAGGCAATAATATATATAGATCATACAATTTTATATTATTATGTTATAATCTATATAAAATATAATTATGCAGAATAAAATGAAAAAATGTTCATTTTAGAAAGCTGTTCAAACAATTTTCATCATTAATAAGTAAACAATTTCTGTATTTAGTTTCATATTCTTATGGGATTGACTTTTTATCAAAATATATTTTTAAAATGTAAAGACACATGAACTTGCTTTGTAGGTGCATGCATACATACATACACACACACACACACACACACACACACACACACCAGCAAGGTCAATATTGTTTAAACTATACCCTTGCAATACACAAAACAAACACCAATTTATTTATTTATTTTTAAGAGAAAAGGTCCTAGCAACTGGGAGGGGAAAAAATACAGAAAGGTTATTTTGAATAAGGAAGAAAAAAAATCTATAAAGCCAAAAGAGAAAAGGCACAACCTTTATAAATAATGAAATGGATACATGCCCAGAATAAAGGAGAAACAAGGTATAGCTTTTTTGGACAAACCCAAAAAAGAAATGTAATATATGCACAATGAAATTGTACACTAGAAAAAAACAAAGACAAGCATGAGCTCCTGTTAAGATGAATTTCTGGATTCAAGGATCCACAGGGTTTACTAGTAGATTCAGGCCAACATTTCATCTTCAGTGAGAATAAATTTTGATTTTCATGTGAACAGGAAGCTAAAGTATATTGTTACATACATTTCTGCACATGCACTGAAACGCTTATATTATGCTCCAAAACAACATTATAAGAACATAAAATTTAGTGCGTAGCTGTCACTTAGTATGTTAACACCTGACAACTACGGGTTGTTGTCTTCAGAGGGAAATCTGACAGAACATTTTAGTGTATGTAACAACATTCTTTATAGTCAGTCTACTGTCTATAGAGAGTTATCACTCAAAGGCAGTGCCACAAATCTTACTTACAAAGCTTCTTCCACAATTCTGGGATTTTAAAATAAACATAGTTTGTATCAGTTATCAGCATTTTTCAGCAGGTTACTTGAGAAAGCAATATAAACCCTGTAATAGGACATCGATATTTAAGCACAGACAAGCTTTTTTAATGAGTAAAATGGGTGTATATAATTTTTACTCATCTATGAAAATGATAATAGAACCAATAGAACGTATATTTTGAGAATTTATTTATGTGCCATAAGACATGCACTTATCATCATCCAGGGCTACCTTTCACACTCGTGGGCATTTATATAAAAATTCATGCAAGCTTTGGTATTATTAATAAGGTTGGAAACAATTTGAACAATAGGGGATTAAACACTGGTCACTCTATCTGAAAGACTATCATGCATACATTAACATATCACACCTATAAAAATTATGTAAGGATAACAACAAAATGTGTATGTTACAGTAAGTTATAAAAACTTTATGAAACAAAATATCTGTTTTGACCCCAATTTTGTTTGACTATTTAAAAACGTGGTAAAATAAAGAAAGAAAGAAAGAAAGAGAAAGAAAGAAAGAAAGAAAGAAATAAACGTGGTAAAACTGTGTGTCACAAAGCAGGCAATGGCTATTTCTGAGAAGTGATTGAAATGATTATGAATACCTTTTTCTTCTTTGTAATTAATATTCCTTTTTTAAACAACAAATATGTTGTTTTTATAGTAATTAAATATCCTTTGTTTTTGTTTTTGTATGAAGTGAGGTAGTGTGAGAAAATCAAGTTGTTAGGCTATTTTTTTCTGAAAGTTGGTGGGGGGAAAATAGAACCAAAATTTGAAAAGACAGATAGTTTGAGCAGCATTTTTTTTTTTTTAATTTTGTTTTACTTTAAGGATTAGAGAAATGGAGGAGAGGCTGGTAAAGAGAGGATCCAGGAAAATAAAAGCTTACCAAAAGGATATCCTGAATGTATTTTCCCACTTAACAAAATGTGCAGTACAGCTAAGTATACTAAGGAGAAATCTTAGAAAGAGAAGGGGGGAAAAACCTACAAGATGACATTTTTATAGCATTTGCAATAGAAAAACTGTTAACATATTACAAAGTGTGAAAAACATGGGCTGCCGAGACCGGTTTGGCTCAATGGATAGAGCGTCGGCTTGGGGACTGAAGGGACCCGGGTTCGATTCCGGTCAAGGGCATGTACCTTGGTTGCGGGCATATCCCCAGTAGGGGGTGTGCAAGAGGCAGCTGATCGATGACTCTCTCTCATAGATGTTTCTAGCTTTCTATCTCTCTCCCTTCCTCTGTACAAAATAAATAAAATATATATTTAAAAAAAAAAAAAAAGAAAAACATGGGCTTTGGCATCAAACAGACCTGGATTTAAGTCATGGTGCCTTTATTTAGCAGCCATTTGACCCTGGGCAAGTTGCTAAAGTGAGTCAGCTCCTGAGTGTAGTGCGATGCAAACCACCATCTAGGGCAGCGATCTGTGTGAAAGTGGCTCTTGGGGTACCTGTGAGCCCAGGACCCCACCACCAGACTGTGACTCAGCAGGTCTGAGTGGTCCTGGGCGGTCTACTATATGGGTAGGGGAAAGAAACATGTGAACAACTCAATGCCTGGCATAGGTAGGTACTTGATAAATGTTAGATGGTTGATTTTATGTACAGAATATAGGGCTTCTATCATTTTTCATTAAGGCTATCACAACTTTTTTTAAAAATTAAATCAATGACAAGATCTGTCTTAAAGTGAGTATCTAAGACTTTTTTGCTATGAGAGAAGGCAGAGAATGAACTAAAATGAGAACAAAGAAAAACCAATATAAATGCCATTTATTATCTAAAGCTGTACTATGGCATTCAAAAATTCAACATGGCTCCAAAGAGGTCTTTGACAGATGGTCTGGCATAATTTTGCTGAAGTAAATTTGATTCATTTCTGCTTCATAATGCGTAGAACCAAGTCTTTTAGTTGATCTGTATGCTTTCCCCACTTATCAGTATCCAAATTTCACTTAGCTTTTGTTGTATTTATTCATCACCATAAACAGAGAAAAGGTTCATTCTTTGCAAAATTGGCCCCGAAGAGGGTCAACTGCTATGCTACAAAGATATCTGCAAATTTGGGGAAATGTAAAAGGTCTCCAAAAATATTCTAGCAAATGTCAAAAATATACTGTACAATTACATTTTTTAACATAAGGGAAAGGTCTCATCCTATTTCATAAATAGTCTCCAGCAATAAAAAGTCACATGAAAAGGTCAGAGTACATGGCATTTAGTGCACCCAATATTTTAGTAATAGTTTGTCTGTCTTTCTTCCTGGCCTCCTAGAACATGCTGGCTGTTAGAAAGGATCTTTGAAATGCAACCCTGGGGGGGGGGGGGGGGGCCGGGCGGGCGGGGAGGAAGGGGACACACCAACTAAGATAAGTGCAACCGAGCCACATAGAGTGGTGGCTGTTGGCCATCTTTACTCCCCACAGTATAGCCACTATAGGCAAGACACAGACTGGGATTATCAGTAGATAGTTATGTACAAAGCAAAAAGTTCAAGAAATTAAATAATCTAACCATGCTGCTAAAATAATCTAACCATGCTGCTAAAAGACTGCTAAAGACAGTATATAGCATCTCCAACTTTCTCGGAGCAGAAAGAATTTGCATTTTTTTCTTATTCATTGCTTCCTAGTAAGACTTTTTATCCTAAACTTCTTAATGTCATAAACCTCTCATTTCCCATTTGTGCTAACTATTGGATGTCAGCAACAATGAATTCAGTTATATGTGTGAGCAATAAAGATGTTACTTAATGGTAATTGGTTTTAGTATGTGGTCTCCAGGATTTCATTAGTGTATTTATTTATAATGGTCATTTGTTTTAACAGCAGCTTCTTTTTAGAATTTTTATTGAATTTGTTGGGGTGACACTGGTTAATAAAGTTATATAGTTTTAGGTGTACAATTCTATTTCAAATTATCAGAAGCAGATCTCAGGGGCGTAAAGACCAGAAAATTGTGCTGGGCCCTTTCTGAGTCAGATTCCTTTTCTAAAAGGATACTCGGGCCTAGGTGACCTCTAAGATCCCCTTCACTCCTGATTTTTTATGAAACTTTTTCTGTTTACTGACGACACCAGCCCTTCCCAAAACCCTGCCTAAAGCAGAGCTGCCCTCACTCTCCACCTGACACCTCCTTAGGTTGTGCCAGCTCCCCTTGTCTTTTCCCCTTGTTATTTCAGGCAGCATCATAATCACCTCCCTTGTGACCACCATCCCTCTATGATCTTATGACCACTTAGGCTTTTTTTTCCTTTTTAAAAATATTTTCTTGAAGAAAATCATATCACTATTATTACAAAGGTGCTTTATTAACACAATCATGCTACAAATATGAAAGGCACCATGTTATAGTAGAAAGAGCATGGCTACTCAGTCAGACAAATCATATTCCAGTAACTCTGATGAGCTTCACCTTAATTTCTGTTTCACTTTTGCTCTACAAGTTAAATATCAATAGGTAACTATTAAGTAGAGTTGTGAGGATTAATTGGCAGAATATTTAGCATAATGCCTGGTACTTAGCAAATACTCAATACATGTTAACTGCTGTTGCTAAAGTAATTATTGTCATCATATTTATTATTTCTATTATTATTATAGTAAATAGGTTCCATTCTACTTTTCTAACTGCAGCAAATAGAATCATCTAACATGTGTCTTTTTTTTTTTCTTTTTTCTTTTACATTTTTATTAATTTAAGATAGGATGGGAGAGGCAGAAACATCAATGATGAGAGGGAATCATTGGTAGGTTGCCTGCTGGGGATCAAACCCACAACCATGCATGTGTCCTTGACTGGAATTGAACCTGGGACCCTTCAGTCCCCAGGTCGATGCTCTATCCACGGAGCCAAACCAGCTAGGGCATGACATGTGTCTTTTATTGGCACATAGTGGGGGGCGGGGCATCAGTTGCCACTTCTGGCAAGAAAATGGCATACCGTGGTTATTGACTAGTACTCTGAGTGATGACTAAGTAAATCACATGCTGCACAGTGATAAATCAATTCTCTACTAAAATATTTTCCAGATTTCAGAACTATAGATATATCTTTATCCACTATAAAATAAGCTCTCAATGATTCTGCCTACATTTACAAAGATTTTTATTAGCAAAAGATGTGTTCTAACAGCATACTTATACTAACAGAGAAATCCAGGAGATGAATGTGTTCCATGATATCAGAAATACCTTTAATAATATCATTAAATACTATAAAATACCAGATTATGTGAAGAAATAAGAAAACATATTGTCAAATGAGAAGAGGGATTCTGAACTGGAAACCACAATAAGTTGTACAACATTAAAAAAAAAGAAAAAGAAAAAGAAAAAGTAAAAGAGCATCACTGCTTTAGTATCTCTGTGCCTCCCGTGCCTGTCATGGGAACACAGAGCTGCATCTCCATGAGTTCTATGAGTGGACGGACACTTGCTCTTCATACACAATACAACTGTCAAGCCCACACATCCATTTCATACTATCTATAAACACAGAATCCCGAAAGCAAGACAAACTAACAGGGTCCACATTTTCAGTTTTTACTGTAATTTCAGATTGACTGTATACTTCTTTAAAACCACGGGTACTTAGCTGTAAAGATGCCTCATTTTGGCAGGGTGCATTAACTGAGCTTAGACTTAATATATTAAAGCACATTAAATCCTAATGAAACAACAATGTCATTTAAGGAAAGAACACAGAACTTTATACTTACATATACTTACATAATGTTTCAAGGCCTTTCATGTTAGGAATAAGCAGTTTTGTGACAAGGAAGCAATTGCCAGATTAAAGTGATAATTTGTCATAGATGTCACCATTATACAATATGGTTTGCCAGAAATTAGAGTGGAAAGCAGAAACATGCAAACAAGATTTTTCTTCTGCTAGGTGACTCTGGGCTTTGAATTGTTCTTGTGAAATTAATTAACACTTCAGCATGTTTTTGGATAGTTCCTTTTACGAACACATTAATATAAATATACAAATCTGCAGCTATAGTAAAATATACAATTAGTTTTTGACATAAAAACATCAAAAACTCAAACATTTAAATGGGTGTTGGGTACAGTATCATCAATGGAATAACCTTGTCCCTTCAACACAGCGATCGCCAACCTTTTGGACCACTGGTTGGGGACCGCTGCTCCAAAGGTTTCCTTAAACCAGCAGTTGCCAACCTTTCGGACTTCATGGACCACCAGTGGTCAGCAGACCACCAGTTGGCAACTGCTGCTTCAATAGACAAGGCTCTAGAAGAAGCAAGTGTGAAGTAGTAACATGAGCCACAAACTAGGAAGCAGACGAATGAGGTTCTATCTCTGACCTACAAAACTTTACTCACCACCCTAGATGCCAGTTTTATTTAAATATAAAATGGAAGAAGCATTACTGCCTTTCTACCAACCACAATCATTTGTTGGAGTGGATTAATAAATAAAAATATTTTTAAACTATAAAGAATTATAGTATAAGTATGATACTTTCAAGACAGTTTTGCTGCTTTGAGAACATTTAAAAATGGAATGATAGCTTAACTGTAGATATCATTTTTCTGTCTATTCTAAAAAGGGAGGGGAACATTTTTGTTCTTTTAAAGATATCTTTTATATTTCTAAAGAATATATAATATTTTAATACATGGGCTCAACTTAGTGAAAAAATATAATGTCTCATTATGGAATCTATAAATATAAAGAAGTGCTTTGTAAATTCTAAAGGAATATGTATATATAAAGGTTAGCAATTTTTGCCACTTTGAAATGGGTACTTACCTTCTCTTAGACGGTCTACTACAAAAGTAAAGCCTGTAGTTCTTGGATGTAAGACATATTCATATTTCTGAAGTCCATTCTTTTCAGCAAATTCATTACTTCGGGCCTTGCTGTTTTCTAAACAAAACAATAGACCATTAGGACCCATAAAATAAAGGGAGATAATCTGAGGTAAGGAAACACTACAGGATTTCTTTAATAAAAATGGCAGTTAATTTTTCTGTAATTACTGAGTATAGTATAGTATTGTGAGTCAAATGAGAAGATATAAACACTTTAGTAAATTCCTACAAAATATCTGAGAATTATTGGAATTCTAAAAAATTTATAAGGTATTAATAACCTTTTTATAATGATTTATAGATTTATCTTTAAAATTCTTTAAGAGATTTCATAAAAGTCTATATTCAGTGAATACTGAAATAAAATCCTAATAAATGAAAATTTTAAGATAGTCTTTAATTAATAAAACTTTAAATACTAAAATATAAGATACTAATAAAACAAAGGGATTTAGATATACAGAAGAAATAACTAGCAATCTGCCAAACATATATCAACTTTTTTTCAACCCAATAATTTAGGGCTTTAATGCAAAGTGATATATCTTCCTTGCTCAGAGCATGCTAATATTACTAACCAAAACCACTCCACAACAGATTGGGCACATGATTAGCACATCCTGTACAAACATCTTAACATGGTTTGGCTGAATACAGTTACAAAGTTAAATATGTGCTCTAACTGTTGGCAAAAACTTTTTTCCATTCCATGAAGTAACTTTATAAGTTCCAAGAAGAACCAAACCCATGATTCAGCAAATATATTTGGAAAAAGTAAAGTGTTCAGAAATCTGGCCTCAACCCCTGGAGGAGATCATGAAATAGCTTCTGATGACAGCAGATGTTAGAACCTGCAATCTCAGCTGCATCCTGAAATGTATAACTATTCCAAGACATAAGAAAAAGGCATAGACACACACAACTTTCCTGGGAGTAAATTTAAGACCACGAAGTCCCCCATACCTAAAAACACCAGATATGGATTCAAAATATTCAAAGAACACTCCTATAAAAGATACGTTATTGTTTTTTTTAAATAAATGAGAAATTGAGACAAATAACTAAATACTCAGAGTTTCCCAGCAAGTCAAAAGTAAAGGCCTAAACATGAAAAGTAGTAAGCTCCTTTCACACTCATCTGAGGAGAATATCCTGGGCACAGAGAATAAAATACTATTTTATTGACAGTTTACATGGGATGAGGAAGCTCAGGGACACTAAAAGGATGAGTAGTTAACTACTCTTCAGTTTGCTCTTCCCGCTCGTCACAGACTTTAGGGAACTGAAGACCAACTGAATTCTGTTGTAGACTGTTCATACAAATCCAAATACCGTAGTTCTAAAACATCCAATCACAATGTGAGTAGGTAGAAACAATGAGACAGAGAGATTAGAGATGTAGATTTTTCCCTCCATCCCCGCTTCAGCTACCCACACCCAGATTCGGGGGTTACTGGTAACTGCACAAGCACCCCTCTTTCTTACCACAGCCTCCTGTCCTGTCAGCTCACTCCCTGAAACACTCTAATGCCAGCCCTTGCTTCCACTCCAATGGGTGGATTGGCCACTTTACTGTTCTCAAACCAGCCAGGCATGTTCCCACCTCGGGGTCTGTGTATTTGTTCTTCCCTCTACCTAGAATGCCTTCTCCCCCAATGTCTACATGGTTTTCTGGTTTGTTCATTTGGTTTCTACCTAAATCTAATCACCTTTTATAAAAATAGCACACTATGCCCATTTTCTATCACTCTGTTCTCATCTTTATTTTTCTGCACAGCTTCATGAATACCTAACATATTTTTATTAACTTATTATTTTTATATAACTTTCCTCATAGAATTTAAGCTTCATGTAAGTAGGAACTTTGTTTTGTATATAAAGCTCCAGGCACTCAAATAAAGAAGTTTTATGTACAAGGGTGTTTAATTGCATGTAAGGTTCTATTTGTTAAAACCTAGAAAATCTTTCCAAATCAGAGAAACAACCCAAAATTATGGTATACCAATTGTGATGGTTAATTTTATGTGTCAAATTGGCCAAACATTCCAGAGGTTTCTGTGAAGGTATTTTTAATGAGATTAATATTTAAAACAGTAGACTTTCAGTAAAGCAGATTACCCTCCATAATGCGAGTGGACCTCACTTCTTTCTCTTTCTACACACACACACACCCTTTTGGTTCTGTTTTTCAGGACAACACTTACTAATCTAATTTAGTAAAGAGCTAATATACTAATTAGAGCCACATTCAAGGGACCAAAGAACCACATGTTGGCTCGCGAGCCACAGTTTGCCAACCATGGGACTAGATAATCCCTAAATTCCTTTCAGTTTTTAAAATTCTGTAATCCAAACTCAGGCTACCTTACCTGTGAGATCAGTCCCTTCTGGGAATATGAGAAGTTGAAGTGGTTCACGGATATCACAAAAATAATCAAGTATGTCTTCAAAATGGCTCTTGTCATCCTTCCATTTCCTATGAATGAAGATATAGGCAGCAGCCTGCATGGCCCAACCTAGGATCAATTTAACAAGCATTTACATACAATTTTATTGCCAACATCCATATTATTGAATATAATATTTCAGTTTTTGTTTTATTATGATTTACTACAATAAGAATATCATACTTTAAACTCAGCACAAATCTTGAGTTAAATTAACACACATACCAGAAAATATTCTTAAAGGAGTTTGTTAAATTCTGGGGTTTACTAAATTCTCAAAAACCTCTTTTCAAGCCAAACCTAGCTATTAAAATATCAAAGAAAGAAAAAAAACCTTCCCTAATATTATCAGTAACTCAACCAAAATTTTAACAATTATAATTAAATAGGTTTTTTAACCAAGCTACCTACAAGAGATAGACTATCGTATTGTTCTCAAATCATGTATATGAGCAGACTTTAATATTCTACTTCTGTACTACTCAATCTCTAAATTCAACAGCTATTTTCAATGTTAGCTACTTCTTTAGATTTTATTTAAAAGAGAAAATGTGCAATGACTATAAACATATTCATCAAACACATTTACATTGTGATCACATTCCCTTTCTCTAGGCAAATCAACCTTGTCACCAAAGAGGCAGCCCTAAAAGAGTTGTGTTTTATCCACCAGCCATCACTCCCTGGCCAGAAATTACTAGAAATACTGTGGTAAATACCTAACTGCAGTCAGCCAATCTAAAGTCTATTCAACAGTCTATGGAACATGAAATGCTTGGCTCAAGCACATGAACTACCGTATTTTTCGGACCATAAGACGCACCGGACCATAAGACGCACCAGTTTTTAGAGAAGGGAAATGAAGAAAAAAAGATTCTGAAACAAATAGTGTCCTAAAATATTTTATGTGCATTAAAATCCAACATCACAGTCATAAAAACATGTAATCAACCCTGTAAAGTAAACAGCAGCATTTAGAACCATTTTAGAGCCGGGCAAGCATACAGAGACCACATAGAGCCGGGCAAGTAAAAAAACTTTTTTTTTACAGTATATGTGTAGGCTATATTTGGACCATAAGACGCAGGGACTTTTCCCCCCCATTTCTGGGGGGAAAAAAGTGCGTCTTATGGTCCAAAAAATACGGTATCTTAGCCAATAAGATGGTCTCAGAAATTTTGCCTGAAACATGGATAAAACAAGCCAGTAATTTATCTATCTATCTATCTATCTCTATCTAAATATCTATCTATCTACCTATCTATAGAGAAGTAATATGCAAATTAGGCTGGGACACCGTAATAAGTCGACTGGACAAGAGGAGTTGCAAGTGCAGCATCGGGGTCGAGCAGCAGGGGCCTCCCAGTGCCTGTGCTGGGGGAGAACCTGATCAGCAGCAGCCTTGGCTGCTTCAAGGGTGGGAGAGGGAGGCTGGACCAGACCAGCATAGGGCCTGGGGAGTGAGGCAGGGCTGGACCAGCAGGCTTCGGGGTCAAAGAGTGAGGTAAAGCCACACCAGCAGGCTGTGGGGGCCTGGGGAGCAAGGCAGGGCTGGACCTACAGTGGCCACAGGAGCTGCTGCACTGTGGACCCAGGTCAGGGCTCATGCAGGAGGCAACCAATCCATGTGTCCCTCTCAGGATGATATTTGTTTGTCTTTCCCTATCTCTTCCATCTTCTCTAAAAATCAATGGGAAAATATCCCTAGGCAATTCGAGGGTGGGTGATGCTGCAAGCTGGGTTCCTTAATAGTACATACAAATGCAAATAGATGGACAAAAAAGCAGAAAACAGAGACAATAGCAGCTAGGGAAAAATAAAGATAGTATACTGTTGTAAATATCTAAAAAATCTTGCAGCGGAGGTGCCTAAAGTTTGTTGGCTTCTTTGCTTATCAGTATTTCTTATATCCTACTAAAGTCTTGATGCACGAAGTTTGTGCACAGGCAGGGTCCCTAGGCCTGGCTGATGATCAGGGTCAATCAGGGCCTTCCTTCCCAGGGCTGCTGGCTGCCAGCTGGGGCCTTCCTTCCTTCTGCGCTGCCCCCTCGTGGTCAGCACATGTGGTCAAACTCCTGAGGGGACAATTTGCATATTAGCTTTTTATTATATAGGATGTCCTTCTATTAGTCCTCCTGAGGGAATTTCTTTCAAGAAATGTTTGAATCTTAGAATGCCTGGAATGTGTTTTCAGTTTTGGAGGCTACTAAAGCTGAAAACAAAATTTAAAACTCCAAATCATTTCCCCCTCAGAATTTCAAAGCTACTTACTTCCCACTGTTTTCTATCATTTAATAAGGCTCACAAAAAGTCTGACATCATCCTGATTGGAGTAGATAACCCAATTCCTTTCCTCTGGAAGCTTTAATGATTAATTTTTGAATATATTTTTTTCCTCTTCATTCTCTCAACCTTGCTGTCTGGAGCTTCTGTTAGATGTTAAAACATCTGTTTTCATCTCCTTTCATTTTGCATTGTGTTCAAGAAAAATCCCTTGGCTTGATCATCCAACTCACTAACTTGATCTTAGTTAGTTGTGATTACCTACTAACTGAGCTTATTGCAGCAATCATCTCTTTAATTTTTAAGATTTGCACTTGGTTCTTCTTCATAGTAGCCAAAATATACGGACAAATAGAAAAAAAAATGTTATGACAAATTCAATAGTAATAATTTTAATAAAAATATTTATTGAATGACTACTATGTGCTTAGTACTGTTCAAAGCATTTTTCTTTAATTCAATTAGTTCTTAAGACAGCTTTATGAAGTAGGTAAAATCATCATCCTCATTTTATGGATAAGGAAACTGAGGGACACTGAGATTCAAAAGAACTAATCAGGTTTCAAATGTAGGCAGTCTGATTCCAAAGCTGATGTTTTTAACCAGTGCACTAAACAGCAATATATACTTGAATCTCTCTAAGGGTACTTATTAAACATAGTGACATCATTTACTCAGTGAATTAACTACTCCTTAGAGCAGGGGTCTTCAAACTACGGCCCGCGGGCCACATGCGGCCCGCAGAGGAGTCTGATCCGGCCCGCCAGGTTTTTTGGGCAGTGAGCGCAGCCGAGGTGTTACAGTAGGAATTAGTAGTTCATATAGTCCGGCCCTCCAGCTCTCTGAGGGACCGTGATCTGGCCCCCACTTTAAAAAGTTTGAGGACCCCTGCCTTAGAGGCTACACTTGGCATTTTTTAGTACTAGACTATCTTTAAAGCTGTGTATTTTCCTCAAATGTCAGTTCTAAATTGTCTTTGTCTTTGTAAACGATGTTCTACCACTGAACAATACTGGCAGGGAGAATGTATTTCTCCATCCAAGTGAGGGTATCTGTTGCGCCCTTGGGGGAGGGAGTAGTAGCAAGATCTGTGGAGCTGTGCCATAAAACTCTTCTAATGCTCTGTATGTTTCAGGAATCTCAAAGGGAAGACAAATGGCTGAATCAGTCAGCCTCTTGGACTCTCCTTTGAAGATATGATTCTTCCCCTTTGTGCCTTTGCCTTGTCATGTTCCATTTATACACTGAATTTTTACTGCTTTTAAACATTTTTCTCCCTTTCATAAAAATCACAGGAACACCTTATGAAGTCCTGCTCTCCCCATTTCATTGCCATCAAGGTATATTTTATTTAAGTATAAAGCAATATCAAGATATCTCTTAACATTTTAAATATTCAAATGTACATTTTTATGATATTTATTTCTTAAGTGTGAGCTGATAAATGACAGTGCAACTGATCATGTCATTTGAAATTAGGCTATATACCAGTAACTTGACTTTTCCATATGTTTCCATCGAAGGACATTCCCTCTATCACCTCAATTTCTCAGACAAGGGCTAGGAGCCTGGCAAGTTGATAAAGACAGATTCTGTACATGGTGGTGTGGTATTGCTACTACTATCTTCTTTCTAAAATCCATTTACATTATCAGCATTGCCTTCTCAAGCAGACAGAATTCTGACCTCCAGCACTGTGAGACAGTAAAGATGTGCTGTTGAAGCCACTCCATTACAAGCAGTAATGGGAAAGTGATACAGAGCATAAGCAGAGCCCAGGTCTTTTAGTTTCTAGTACTATTCTTTTTTTAACTTTTGCTAGCAATTGATGCTATCGCTTTCATTGCTTTTATTATTTTTTTGTTTCAATATCCCAAAACTTTAATTTGCTTTATACTAATTAATGTAGTAATTTTTTATTTTTATTCAATTTATTGTAATTTTCACTTGACATACAATATTTTTAGTTTCAGGTATAAAAGTGATTAGACTTTTATATAACTTACAAAGTGAACACCTCAATAAGTCCAGTACCCACCTAGCACCATACAATTATTAAATATTATTGACTATATTCCCTATACTGTATTTTACCCCCCTGTGACTATTTTTATAACTGCCAATGTGTACTTCTTAATCCTTTCACCTTTTACACCCATCCCTGGACCCACTCCCATCTGGTTACCATCAATTAAGTTTATTTTTTATATCATTCTTTTTTTAAAAAAAATATATTTTATTGATTTTCTTACAGAGAGGAAGGGAGAGAGATAGCTAGAAACATCGATGAGAGAGAAACATCGACCAGCTGCCTCTTGCACACCCCCTACCAGGGATGTGCCCACAACCAATGTACATGCCCTTGGCTGGAATCGAACCTGGGACCTTTCAGTCCGCAGACTGACGCTCTACCGCTGAGCCAAACCGGTTTCGGCAATTAAGTTTATTTTTTAGATTCTACATATAAGTGAAATCATATGGTATTTGTCTTTCTTTGACTTATTTCACATAGCATAATAGCCTCTAGGTCCCATCCATATTGTCAAATTGGCAAAATTACATTACTTTTTACGGCTAATATTCCATATATATGTACCACCTCTTCTTTATCCATTCATCTACAGATGGACACTTAAGACAGATAGATAGCCATGATATGGAAGCTATCTATCTATCTATCTATCTATCTATCTATCTATCTATCTAACTAGAAGCCCCATGCACTAAGATTTGTGCAAGAATGGGCCTTCCCTTCCCTGGCTGCCGGCACCACCTTTGCTCTAACCCAGAGCCGCCTTTCCGCCTTCCCATGCTGCCCAGAGGCCCAGAGCGGCTGGGGCAGTGCAGAACGCCTGCATTGTCCCCTGCCACTGGGCTCCTGTGTATGCAAATTAACACACAATCTTTGTTGGGTTAATTTGCATACTCATTCCTGATTGGCTGGTGGGTTTCTCATACTCATTCCTGATTGGCTGGTGGGTATAAAACAGTGATTAGACTTTTTCTAAAAGTCTAATCACTTTTTATACCTGAAACTAAAAATATTGTATGAAAGATTTGCATCTTTCTCTTTTATTAGTGTAGATAGAAAAATATGCTAATTAACCAGACACCGAAATGGGTGGACCGGACAACAGGAGGTTGAGCACGCAGCTTCAGGGGTGGGATCGCTGGGGCCTCCATGTGCCTGCCCTGGGGGAGGGCCTGATCAACAATGGCCCTGGCTGCTTCAAGGGCTGGAGAGGGAGACAGGGTCAGACCAGTAATGGCTGCTGTGGGACCCAGGGAGGGAGGTAGGGCGGGACCCGTGACTTAAGGGTGGGCGGCGCCATGCAATTCTCACTCATAATTGTAAATAATGCTGCAATAAATATAGGTGTGCATATATCTTTTTGATTAGTGTTTTAGATTTTTTTAGATAATACTATTGGTAGAAATGCTGGGTCACATGGTAGTCTATTTCTAATTTTTTGAGGAACTTCCATAATCTTTTCCACAGTGGCTGCACCAATCTGCATTCCTATCAACAGTGCATGAGGATTCCATTTTCTCTACATCCTTTCTAACTCTTGTTGATTTACAGATGATAACATTCTGACAAGTGTGTGATGATATCTCATTGTAGTTTTAATTTGCATTTTCCTGATGAGCATCTTTTCATATGTCTATTGGCCATCAGTATGTCCCCTTGGAAGAAATGTCTGTTCAGGTCCTCTGCCATTTTAAAAATCAGATTGTTTGGAGGTTTTTTTTGGTATTAAGTTGTAATATCCTTACTTTTTTTTTTATATTAATGCTTTATAGGATGTATCACTGGCAAATATCTTCTTCCTTCCATTCAGTAGATTATCTTTTCATTTTTTTGATGGTATCCTCTGCTGCGCAAAACCTTTTAGTTTGAGCCAAAACCGGTTTGGCTCAGTGGATAGAGCATCGGTCTGCGGACTGAAAGGTCCCAGGTTCGATTCTGGTCAAGGGCATGTACGTTGGTTGCGGGCACATCCCTGGTAGGGGGTGTGCAAGAGGCAGCTGATTGATGATTCTCTCATCAATGTTTCTAACTCTCTATCCCTCTCCCTTCCTCTCTATGAAAAATCAATAAAATATATTTTTAAAAAAACAAAAAACTTTTAGTTTGATATATTCCCATTTATTCCCTCCCTGCCCCCAACTGCCTGAGAAAACATACCTCCTCCAAAAACAAAACAAAACAAAACAAAAAAAATTAAGACAGATGTCAAAGAATTTACTGCCTATTTTCTTCTGGAGTTTTATGGTTTCAGGACTTAATTTGTCTTTAATCCATTTTGAGTTTATTCTTGTATATGGTATTAAAAAAGTGATCCATTTCTTTTATTTTTTTATTTTTTCTTTTCTTTTTTTTCATGTATATATCTAGTTTTCTCAACATCACATAGGCATGGATTTCTGGGTTCTCTATTCTGTTCCATTGAGCTATTTTTATGCTAGTACCATGTCATTTTCAGTACTATCGCCTTGTAATCTAGTTTGAAATCGGGTAGCATTATACTTCCAACTTTGTTATTCTTTCTCAAGATTGCTTTGGCTATTCAGGGTCTTTTGTGGTTTTAAATTTAAGGATTATTTGTTCATTTCTGTGGGGGAGAGGGAAAAGCCATTGAATCTATCTAAAGCTTGCTTTAGGGAGTATGGAAATTTTAACAATATTAATTCTTTCTTTCCATGAGCATAGTATATCCTTCCATTTATTTGTAACTTCTTCAATCTTATAGTTTTCCAACTGCAGGTAAACTGCAGCTTTTGCCTGTTTGGTTAAATTTATTCCTAAATATTTTATTCTTTTTGATGCAATTGTAAATTGAATTATTTTCTTAATTTCTCTCTCTGATAGTTCATGTTGCAATTTTAGAATTGAATTATACAACAATTTACTTTGTCGGGAAGATTTTTAGTTTAATACATGATTTGGTCACTTTTTAAATCACAATCTCTTTACCACTTTATGCTTTCTAAAAGTCTCAAACTCTTCTGCTACTCTAGTGTGATTAATTAATGATCCAGAAAAACCAAGAAGCAAGAGCTGGGTGGCACAAATGGCACATGCATTTCCTGGTACAAACTCACCAAGCAAATGTACTTTTTATGCCACCTTTGGATTTAATTTTTCATTTTATTAGATTTTTGCTAAGTGTTTTCAAAGTTGGTTAAACATTAGAATCTATGTGTGCATCATCATTAGAAACAGCAGACATCTAACTATAGAACATTTTTTCTTAAAATCTAATTACATATATCTTAGCAAACTCTAGGCAGTTTAGTTAACTTACACAAACTCTTTGTAACTTGATCTAGAATCTAAACACTCTTAATGATTTCTTTCCTGGCTGCTTCATAAGTCTGTTACTTTTATACTTTAAGAAAAGAACTTACAAATTCCAAACTCCTCACACATTCTCCAACCTGGCACTATAGAAACAAAACATTATTTTCCTTTAGTCATTATATTCCAAACATCTGGTAGGCAAACATTTGTTTAAAAATAATTATAAATAGCAATATTAAATATTCCCTACAGTCATGCCAAATTGTCAACAAGCTAAGTCTAGCAGAGTCTGAAGCCAGATATAGCTGTGACCATTAAGATGCATTCATGCTTTTCCCATTCTTTCATTTCCTCCTGCAAATTCCAACTGTAATAACTCTCATTTGCAAACGAGTTATATATATATATATATATATATATATATATATATGTATATAAATATATTTTATTGATTTTTTTTACAGAGAGGAAGAGAGATGGATAGAGAAACATCGATGAGAAATGTCGACCAGCTGCCTCCTGCACACTCCCTACTGGATATGTGCCTGCAACCAAGGTACATGCCCTTGACTAGAATCGAACCTGGGACCCTTTAGTCCGTAGGCCAACACTCTATCCACTGAGTCGAACCAGTTAGGGCACGAGTTCTGTTTTGATTTTGTTGTTTGCTGCCTACACTTTTGCCCTGCTTAATTTACTTTGCTATAGTCAGTATAAAATACTAAAATCTTGTTTCTCTCCAATCCAAAAATCTGTTCTCATTAATGGTTTGCATTTTCATGAAATCCTATTAAGACTGCAAATATTTAAGAGCCTACAATATATAAGATACAATATGTGAGAAGCTTATAAACTCATGTGAGAAAAGAAAATAGGGAAATGAAAAAGCTAAGAATGACAGACTTACATAGGAACACAGGCAAGAGGAGAGACAGGCTTGCAATGATAAAAATGGCTATGGTGGTGCAGAGTATGTGGAAATAAAGATGAAGTGATCAGGGAAAGAGAATATAGGTCTGTGAGGCACTGGAGAAATCAGAGATCTAATACGAATCTCTGTAAGACAAGAAGTGAATGTTCCAGATGGAAATATAGAAAGAAAAGGCAGCAGCAAATACTATTCTACTGCATTTAATTTAATCCTCACAATCATCCAATAAAACAATACATGTTGTTAAAAATTGAGATGTAATTTGATGTGGTATTACTTTTGGGATATGAAAAAACAATTTCATATACAGGAGGGCAAAAGTAGGTTTATAGTTGGTTGTATGGAAAATATGATAAGAAAAAATTCTGTTTCATTTACTCATATTATAAACCTACTTTTGCCCACCCCGTATGTGTATATAGTAGTGATTTTCAAGTTTTCCATTACATGGCACACATAAACTAATTACTAAAATCTTACAGCACACCAAAAAATATATTTTTTTGCTGATATGACAAAAAAAAAAAAGGCATAATTTTGGTTCATTCACACCAGATAGCTATTGTGTTGTCATTTTTAATTTGACAGTCTAAGGGAAAAGAGATCAATGTCCTTAACTAAATAGTCAGGTATTGCATGTTTTAAACATTCTTACAGCCCACCGGCTGAAAATCACTGGTATATAGTGAAATTATCACCACAATATGTCTAGTTAACATCTATTATCACACCACACAGTTACAATTTTTTTTTTCTTATGATGAAAATGTGTAAGATCCACTAGCTCAGTAATTTTCAAGCAGACAGTATGGCATTATCAACTATACTCATCATGCTGTACATTATTCCCAGTCCTTTATTATGACTAGAAGTTTGTGCTTTTTTACCACTTTCACCCATTTGCCTACTCTTTAACCCCCAGCCTCTAGTAACCACCAATGTGTTCTCTGTATCTATGAGTTCAGTGTTCTTTTGTTTAACTCCAAATGTAAGTAAGATCATATGTATTTGTTTCTCTCGTCTGTCTCCACCTAACACCCTCACTGTCTATCCATGTTGTCACAAATGGCAGGATTTAATTATTTTTATGGCTAAATCATATTCCTTATTGTGAGTATATATACCACTTTTATTATCAATTTACCTATCAATTCACAATTAGGTTGTTCATACAGTTTGTCTACTGTAAAAGTTAGAAAGAGACCACCATATGACCCAGCAATTCCACAGCTAGGTATTTATCCAAAGAAATTTAAAACATTAATTGAAAAGATATATGCAGTATTATTTACAATAGTAAAAATATGAACACAACCTAAGTGTCTATCTATAGATGAAAGGATAAAGAATAAGTGGTACATATATATAGGAATATGAATCATCATAAAAAAGAATGTAATTTGCAACAAAATGGATGGATCTAGACTACTATGTGAAAAAGAAAATACCGTATGATTTCACTTATATGTGGAATCTAAAAAATAAATGAACAACAATACAGAAACAAATTCGGGCACAGGGCTATAGCATACAACATAGGGAATATAGTCAATAGTATTGTAATGACTATGTATGATATTAGGTGGATACTGAACTTATCAGGGCAATCACTTCAAAAGTTATATATATAAGTGTCTAATCATGATATTGTACACCTAAAACTAATAATATTGTATGTCAACTGTAATTGAAAAATAAATATATAAAAAGAAAATACCAGTACCTCATATAATGCTTAAAATCAATGGGTATTCAATATGTATTTACCTCATCAGCACAAGCCAATTTCTGGCTTAAATTACCATAAGCCTTACATGCAATAAAAAGTTACTAACTATCATCCTGGTTGGTGTAGCTTGTTGTTCCAGACACTCAAAGGTTGGTGATTTGATCCCTCGTCAGGGCTTATACAGGAGGCAATAAATCAATGTTTTTTCTCTCTCTCTCTGAATCAAATATGTCCTCAAGTGAGTTTAAAAAAAAAAAAGTTACTGTTGGTCCCTCTGGAACCATATCTACTTTCTTGAAAACAATTTTATCCTCTTCTTTCTACATAAGATGTTTCAAAAATAGATTCAAATAAAGTAATCTGTTATGATCCACTAAGAAAAAGTGAGAATGGCTTTAATGCATCAGTGGAGTTTATTCAGTAAGTTATTTTTTTTTAGGTGGGTACATCCATCCTATATAAAATGAATGAAAAACTTAATTTGTAAATAACCTACCGAATCCAGGAACACTTTTGAGACTTGCTTTGAGGCACACCTTCCCCAACCTGAGGTAGCTGTATCTCATCATACAATTCCACAGGAACATCCAGTCCATTCTTGTCCGATGATTCATGATAATAACACTTCTTTCTCCAGGAACAAATGCATCACCTGTTAAAATCACTTTTAGACCAAATAAGGTTTCCAGCAATGCCTATGACAAAAACAAAATACATAACAAATTAACGTTATGGTTTCCCATGAATCTTCTATATTGATCCAGGAGAATGAGAATATGAAGACACAGTTTCTATTTTTAGTTTTACTAATTTAAGTTTCTGGCAGTTTCCTAATTAAAAAATGCTAACTTTCCTGGGGTAAGTTTCCTCAAAGTGAAGGCCATAACAAGAGAATGAAGGCCATAATACTAAATAACAAGGGAATCAATACAATAATAGGATATAACTCTGGTAAATATATATGCACCCAATGCAAGAGTAACCAAATACACAAAAAAATGGAAGATATCAAGAGAGATATCGACAGCAACACAATCATAGTAGGGGATTTTAATACCCCATTAACATCACTGGATAAATCCTCTAGACAAAAAAAAATCAGCAAAGAAACAGCAATCCTAAATGAATCACTAAATCAAATAGACTTAATTGACATCTTCAGAACACTTCACCCCAAAGGTACAGAATATACATTCTTCTCAAGTGCACATGGGGCATTTTCAAAGATAGATCACATATTGGGATACTAACAAAGTCTCTTCAAATTCAAGAAGATTGAAATATCAAGCATCTGACCAGTTCACAATGACATAATATTAGAAATGAACTACAGTAAAAACAATTAAAAAAAAAAAAAATTCACACACTTGGAGGCTTAAGTAGCATGTTATTAAACAACTAGAGGCCCGGTGCACAAAATCCTTGCACTGTGTGTGTGTGGAGGGGGGGGGGGAGGTTGTCCCTTAGCCAGCCTGCATCCTCTCGCAATCCGGGAGCCATCAGAGGATGTCCGACTGATGGCCTAGGCCAGACATCCTTAGCTCTGCCACAGAGGTGGGAGAGGTTCCCACCACCAGCTGTGAGCCCAGCTTCTGGCTGAGCGGCGCTCCTGCTGTGGGAGCCACTGAGCACCATGGAGCAGCTCCTGCATTAAATGTCTGCCCCCTGGTAGTCAGTGCATGTCATAGTGACTGGTTGTTCTGCTGTTTGGTTAATTTGCATATTAGCCTTTTATTATATAGCATGATTGGGTTACCAACAAGATCAAAGAAGAAAAAAAAAAAAAACATCCTGGAAACAAATGACAATGAAAACACAACTAACCAAAATTTACAGGGCATAGTGAAAGCAGTCCTAAGAGGGAAGTTCACAGCATGTCAGGCCTACCTAAAAAAAAAAAAAAAAAAAAAAAAAAAAAAAAATGATAATAATCTAACTCTATAACTTAAAGAATTAGACAGAGAGCAACAAGAAAAGCACAGAGTGAGCAGAAGGAAGGAAATAATAAAGATCAGAGTGGTAATAAATAACATAGAGACCAAAAAAACAATACAAAAGATCAATAAAACCAAGAGCTGGTTCTTTGAAAGGATGAACAAGATTGATGAACTCTAGCAGGTTTACCAAGAAGCAAAGAGAGAGGACCCAAATAAACAAAATCAGAAATGAGAGGTGAAGTAACAACAGACCCCACAGAAATAGAAAGGATTGTAAAAAAAAAAAAAAAAAATACTATGAACAACTCTATTCCAACAAACTGGTCAACCTAGAAGAAATGGACATATTCCTAGAAAAACACAACCTTCCAAAATTCAATCAGAAAGAGTTAAAAAAAAAAAAAAATCTGAATAGGCCAATAACTATGGAGGAAATTGAAGCAGTAATCAAAAAACTTCCAGCAAACAAAAGCCCAGGCCAGATGGCTTCACAGGGGAGTTTTAACATTCAAAGAAGAACTACAACCAATCCTCCTTAGACTATTCCAAAAAATTCAAGAGGAAGGCACACTTCCAAGCTCTTTCTATAAAGCCAGCATCGCCCTAATCCCAAAACCAGGTAAAGACACTATAAAGAAAAATAATTATAGGCCAATATCTCTGATGAACATAGATGCTATAATACTCAATAAAACCTAGAAAACCAGATCCGGCATTACCTTAGAAAGACCATACACCATAACCAAGTGGGATTTATTCCAGGAATGCAAGGATGGTACAATATCTGCAAACCAATAAATGTGATACATCCCATAAACAAATTGAGAGACAAAAATCACATATAATCACACCAATCAATATAGAAAAAGCATTTGACAAAATCCAACACCCTTTCTTGATAAAAACTCTCAGCAAATTGGGAATAGAGGGATCATACCTAAACATAATAAAAGCCTTATGTGACAAATCTACAACCAACATCATACTCAATGAGCAAAAACTAATATCATTTCCCCTTAGAACAGGAACAAGGCAGATATGTCCACTCTCACCACTCCTGTTTGACATACTACTGGAAGTGCTAGTCACGGCGATCAGACAAGAAGAAAAAATAAAAGGCAACCAAACTGTAAAAGAAGTAGTAAAACTGTCAAGATATTGTACATAGAAAACCCTAAAAACTTCATAAAAAAAACTAGACTTAATAAATGAATTTGGCAATGTAGTAGTATACAAAATTGACACCCAGAAATCCATGGCTTTTTTATACACCAACTACAGGCCCGATACATGAAATTCGTGCAAAGGGCTCAGTCCTCACAGCCCCATCTTTTTATTATTATAGATAATGCACTCACAGAAAAAGAAACTAAAAACTTATTTACCACTGCACAAAAAAAAATAAAAAAATAAAAAAATAAAATAAAAAAATTAAGATACCTAGGAATAAACTTAACTAAGGAGGTAAAAGACCTGTACTTGGAAAACTATAGGACATTGAAAAAAGAGATAAAGGAAGACATAAACAAATGGCATGTTCATGGATTGGTAGAATCAACATCATTAAAATGTCCATATTATCCAAAGCAATCTACAGATTCAATGCAATCCCCATTAAAATACCAACAGCATATTTCACAGATCTAGAACAAACTCTCCAAAAAATTTATATGGAATAAAAAAAGACCCCGAATAGATGCAGCAATCTTGAGAAAGAACAACAAATTGGAATACCAGATATGATGCTGTATTACAAAGCCACTGTTCTCAAAACTGCTTGGTATTGACACAAGAACAGATATATAGGTCAATGGAATAGAACAGAAAACCCAGAAATCGACCCAAGCTATTATGCTCAATTAATATTTCACAAAGGAGGCATACAATGGAGTCAAGTCAGTCTCTTCAATAAATGGTGTTGGGAAAACTGGACAGATACATGCAAAAAAAGTGAAACTAGACCACCAACTTACACCACACACAAAAATAAACTCAAAATGGATAAAGGACTTAAATGTAAGATGGGCAACCATAAAAATATTAGAGGAATTCACAGGCAGCAAAATCTCAGACATATGCCAAAGCAATAACTTACCAATACACTCCTAGAGCAATGGAAACTAAAGAGAAAATAAACAAATGGGACTACATCGCAATAAAAAGCTTCTGCACAACAAAAGAAACCATTAACAAAACAACAAAAAAGCCCACTGCATGGGAGAACATATTTGCCAATGTTATATCCAATAAGGCCTAATCTCCAAAGTTTGTGGGGAATTCATCCATTTTAACAAAAGGAAGATAAACAATCCAATCAAAAAATAGGCAAAGGACTTAAATAAACACTTTTCAAAAGTGGACATATAGAAGGCCCACTTTCGTAAGAAACATATGAAAACAAGCTCAAAGTACATGAAAGACACAAATCAAAATGATAATGAGATATCATCTCACACCTGTCAGAATGGCTATCATCAACAAATCAATAAATAACAAGTGCTGGCAAGGATGTGGAGAAAAAGGAACCCTCATGCATTGCTGGTGAGAATGCAGACTGGTGCAGCCACTGTGAAAAAACAGTATAAAGCCGAAACCGGTTTGGCTCAGTGGTAGAGCGTCGGTCTGTGGACTGAAAGGTCCCAGGTTCGATTCTGGTCAAGGGCATGTATGTTGGCTGCGGGCACATCCCCGGTGGGGGATGTGAAGGAGGCGGCTTGTCAATATTTCTCTCTCATCGACGTTTCTGGCTCTCTGTCTCTCTCCCTTCCTCTCTGTAAAAAATCAATAAAAAAATAAAATAAAATAAAATAAAATAAAATAAAATAAAATAAAATAAAATAAAATAAAATAAAATAAAAAAAAACAGTATGAAGTTTCCTCAAAAAATTAAAAATGGAACTCCCATTTGACTCAGTAATCCCACTTCTAGAAATATGTCTTAAGAAATCAAAAACACAATCAGAAAGGACATATGCACCCCTATGTTCATAGCAGCACAATTTACAATAGCTAAGATTTGGAAACAGCCTAAGTGTCCATCAGCATATGAGTGGATTAGAAAACTATGGTATATCTACACAAGGGAATACTATGCTGCTGTAAAAAAGAACTCATACCCATTTACAACAGCATGGGTGGATATGGAGAGCATTATGCTAAGTGAAATAAGCCAATTGGAGAAAGATAAATATTACATGATCTCATTCATTTGTGTAATATAATGAACATCATAAATTGCTGAACAAAAACAGATCCAGAGACATAGAAGCATCGAACAGACCATCAAACCTCAGAGTGAAGGCAGCAAAGGGGAGAGGGAGTAAGAGATCAACCAAAGAACTTGTATGCATGCATAAAGGATAACCAATGGACACAGACACTAGGGAGGTGAGAACATGTGCTGGGGGGTGGTGGTGGCTGGGGAGAAGTCAATGGGGGGAAAAGTAGACATATGTAATATTACATGTAATACTTTAAGCAATAAAGAATTAAAAACAAAAAAATGTTAACTTTCATTAGAATCTTGAATATACTAAGTTAAAATGAAAAAGGCATACAAGATTCCACTGTGTAATTTTTAAGGCTATAAATATATAAGACTAGAGGCCCGATGCATGAAATTCATTCAAGGGGCTAGACCCTCGCAGCCACAGCTTTGTCTAGAAGGTTGTTCAGCTGTCTAGTCTAATTAGCATAGTAAGCTTTTATTATTATAGATTATTACTTCTTTTATAGAAAGGATAGTCAACAAAGTCAACCCTGGGTAAAGGGACAAAAAGTCAAGAATTTTTTTCATACAAATACACATATCTGTTTATTTAACAATGTATAAAACATAAAATATAACTCTTTTTACTAGAGTGCTGCACCTATAGCACCTATGACAGTGCCTGGCACACAGGAAATACTCAAACAGTTGCTGTATATTTTAATTAACTTTTCTGATGGCCAGCATATAATAGATATAAAATATTTAATAGAAAAGTATACTATACTATAGACTGGAGTGTTGAAAGAGACTCAACATGTAATACGAAAACTTGATTACTGATTTTAGTCCCCATTTAAATTTTCAATTAATTTACATGTAATGAATTTACTAGATAATATATGACTTCACTATTATTTGACTTCCCATTAATGGAGAGAAAACTGGTCCAATGCAGATAAGAAAATAAAAAGTTCCTTGACAATATCATGAAAACTTTGATCAAATTGTAGCAAATATACTATGGTGCAGTCATAAAATGGAATATAATACAATATGAAAATAAATGAAGGACCATAACAATAATATGGTTAACACAAAAGCAAATACACATATCTGTTATTTTAACAATGTTGAGAAGCAAAGCAAACAAAATAATATATACAACAAGTGTTCTTACATAAAACTTTCTAAAACAAACAGGAACTAAGAAATTTTAGGGGTAAATAGATGGGTAGTAAAATTATAAGCAGCAAGGAAATAACTACCTTTCTAAGTCAGGTTAGTGGCTACTTCTATCAAGTAGGAGGATGTTGTGCTTTGGGAAGCTAGGTAGGTAGCTTGCTGGAAGGCTAGCAATGCTTTATTTCTTGACCTGGTTAATAGTTATACTTTAAAATTATTTATTAAACTATATGTGTTTATGTTTTATTAACTTTTCAGTATGTTTGTTACATTTCACCCAAAAATCTACTTTTTTAAAGATTATGATACAAAACAACACTAGTTCTTCAACATAAGAATAAATAGGATTTTAAAAAAAAAGATTAAACGTTAGCTAAAAGGAAAAGGGAAAAAAATAAGTTAGAAATGTTATATGTCCAAAGAAGTACAGTGTTAAAATTTTAACAAAATTTAAAAAAAAGAAAAGAAATCAGCCTTGGCAGGTGTTTCTCAGTGGTTAGAACATCAGCCTGCAAACCAAAGGGTCATGGGCTCAATTCCTGGTCAAGAGCAAGTACCTGGGTTGTGGGGTTCACTCCCTACCCCACAACCCAGGGTGCATGAGGAGGCAACGAGTAGATGTCTCTCTCTCCCTTCAACTCTCTCTGCAAAGCAATGAAAAACATATCCTCAGGTGAGGATTAACAAAACAAAAGATCATTTGAGGTAACACAGCTATAGATATCCCACAGGTCCCCATTAAGTTACTTTTCCTTGACTAAGATTCACATTATGGCCTAGGTATTTGACCTGGCACTCATTAAACTCTAGAAGGATGGCTTTCAGGAGGACAATAAACATGTACCCTTTCTTGAAATTGTACATAAGTATGTTGCTAGGCAAAATGTCTATAGTTTTCATCAGATTTTCAAAAGGGTCCATAAGCACTCAAATAATTATAAATCCAAAGCCTCTGGGAAGTTAAGTCCCTATGTAGAAGACTTCATAGAGAGAATCATGGCAGAGACCTCTGCTTGGACTCATAGTAAGAAATATCTCTTTCCACTTGTAAGTATAAAGGACCATCAACTACCAAAATGAATCACTAACTGTATGTCTTGACCAAGAGTATACATTCACCATCCAAGGTTAATTTGGATCAGTTCCCCCTGTTTTGCAAAGAACTGAAATGTAGGATATCCTTTCCTTAACTGGTTAGAAAAAGGAAGCAGACTATTAATTGTATTGTACTGTAGAAAAGTTTCATATTTTAAGCCTATAAACTCAAAACCTCAACTCTAACCTTTTACATGCAATTTCTAACATATGTTTTCTATGGATCCCAAAAACAATCTTTTGCTTTTAATTATGAAAAATGTCAAAATAAAAAATTCCAGACTATTTGTCCAGGAGCATATCAATGACATTTTCTCCCTTACCATCTTAGCACTCAATCAGGATGTGCCTGAAAGTTATATATAACCTTTTGGGCAGCTTAGATCTCAAGCTCACGTTACATCATTTTTAATACCAGACAAGACATATCTAGTCAACATTATTTACCGCTCCTGCAAGGCAGAATAACAAATACATTACACAAAGATATAGCTGTCAAGTGTATAAAGAACTTTAAAATTCAAATAATCCAGATTAAATGGATAAAACAAAAAGACACTGTTCTCATATTTGTACTATTTCTGTTTCATATTTGTACTATTTCTTCAGCAATAAGAAACTAATCTTGTAAATTTCATAATGCTGTATTTCTTCTGTTGAACTAAGTACTACAACTCTCATGACTTTTACCTAATTGGGCAAATATTTCTCCTAGAATTAGAAATACAGGAGCAATTTCTGAGGATCTTTTATGTACCATTTACTACCTCTAAAAGTTCCACCGTGTATAAAACATTACAAGGAGAGGTTCCCCTCATGATCACTGAAGATTTTGCCATGTCCTATGCTCTCATTTATCATTCCAATAGATCTTTATTAAATCTGAGGTAAGAACAACTACTATGTGACATTCCTCATCTGCTTTCTCTTCAGCAGAGCTTCAGCCCAGCTCCTCAAATCCTTAGCTACTTAAGGCCTTGCAATCCCAAGTCATTCATCAAACATTGAGCACCCCTTTCTTAAAGAGAAGCAGTCTAGACAGAAATTATATCCATTAGTCTGTGTTTGTTAAACACCTCTTTTGTTCTAGGACTGGAATGAAATCCATAGTCTGTGGAAGAGACTTGTATCCTAGGTGGGTAGTTAGAAAATGACCTTTAAATTCCTTAGTCATGATTTATGGTGAAAGGACAGAGCTCTTAACAATTGGACTATTGAAAAGATTTAATTTTGAAAAGCAAAAACTGCTCTGAGCCCTAACCGGTTTGGCTCAGTGGACAGAGTGTCAGCCTGTGGACTGAAGAATCCCAGGTTCAATCCTGGTTGAGAGCATGTACCTTGGTTGCTGGCACATCCCCAGTAGGAGGTGTGTAGGAGGCAGCTGATCAATGCTTCTCTCATCAATGTTTCTAACTCTCTATCCTTCTCCCTTCCTCTCTGTAAAAAAATCAAAAAAATATGTGGGTTTTTTAAAATGCTCTGGGCACATGAAAAGTTTGATTCCAATAGTACTACATTAAATGGTATAATCAAAAAATGAAATATACAAAAGACATGCACTACTTATACAAATGTACCAAGAGAGACTGAAAGGTTCACTCCACAGATTGCTCTAGGAAGAATTCTTGCACAACAGGTAAGTTAGACTAGTTTACTGCTAAGTTTCATCTAAGAATCAAAAAGTTTTTACTGCAGTACCTCATTTAACTTAAAAAATGTGTTCCTTAAAAAAAAAAAAAAAAAAAAGTACAAGGGGGAAAAAAGCCTTGCCAATGAAATCACTTTGTAATTATTTATGTAAGCAATAATTAGTCTAAGTGCATTTATCCTAATTTATTTTTAGTAAAAAAATTTTAACTCTGGGATTGCTTAAAATAAAGTATACCTACTACAGGGGGAAATGACTAAATTCCTCCTAGATAAAATGTGACCTATTTTCTTCAAAAAAACTCCTTTAGTACCTTAGAAAAATATGAAATAAACAATCATAAAAGACACCTTGACAGTTTTTCTCCATTTCTTTGAACAGAGATGTATACTATCTCAAAATTATAATGTCAGTTTTCTGTAACCTACCTATAGGGGATTTGAGATCAATAAATTTCTTAACTAGAAGGTTCTCCACTGTGATAGGCTATTACTAGTGAGCAAGGCACTGAGTTAAACAGCTAGGTATAAGTTTTTTCAAATATATACCAATATAATACTATGGTGGTGGTTGAATCTTGCCTATATGTTAAGTTCTCTAATCAGTTAATAAGGCAAAATAAGGAAAATTTCAATTAAATGAAAACACTACAAGAAAAGCTAAAGGCAGTTCTTTACGCTGAAGGGACAAGACACTAGGTGGAAACTCTAATAAACATAAAGAACTCTAAATATGAAAAATATTTAAATAGAGGCTATATTTTTTCTTCAATTTTCTTTAAAGGACATGACTATTTAAAGCAAGAAATTATAACATTGCATTATGGAGGTAATTTTGTAACTAGTTGTAATTCAAGCATGTCAAACTCAAAGGCTAACACAGGCCAAATAAACAAGGTTTAAGTTTATGTGGGCTGCAAAAAAAAAAAAAAAAAAAAAAAAAAAGAGCTTCAATTTTCATAGAAACATAGGTTTATTTTGATAGAGACATGCTGAATACAAAGGGCTGAAATAAATGAATAATCATTCACATAAAATAGAACATTTTAATAAAAATTAATATTTTTTCTTGAACATTAACTTACCAGAAACTGAGTGTATTGCAAATAAGCCTATTTTTCTTATTCTCTGAAAGCAAAATATTTCCTTTCAAAAGCAAAATATTTCCTTTTGCACACACCAAACAAGTCTGTCCAAGACTAGTGACATGGCAATCGGATGCTAAAATATTTACTACTAGCCCTTTGCACTCCGCTGTCCCCACTCAGGGGATATCGGAATTCTAGCATATCACTCGGATGTCCCCTCTTAGGGGAGATTGCAGTTTATTAGTGATTACAGGGAATTGAGTTATTTCAACGCAACTTTTTGAGACATGCATGTTTCCCTGAAGTTTTATCTTGAAATGGCACAAGAAATTAAATCAAAATATCGTAAAATTACTAAGATATATACAAGAAATGTCAGCGGGTTTTGTGTCGGACGAGAACATGAAATTATAGTAAATGCACGTTTCCGCCGCAAAGTAGCGTCAAGAGTAGCTGGTAGCCAATGTCCAGAATGGTTCGGAGTGCAAAGGGCTAGTATTACTGGAGAGAAATGGTATGCCTGTGCATAAAGTGTGTAAGGGAAATGAATGCAACATGATGATAGTAATCAGTCATTAGCAAACCTTTTAGTTTTATTAATAATTATGTATAGCAGGATATTGTGAAAATTAAGTCATGAAATTTTTATTAAAACATTTCTTACATACCATTATATTGGCTTGGCCACAAAAATATTTGTTGTGGCCAAAACCGGTTTGGCTCAGTGGATAGAGCGTCGGTCTGTGGACTGAAAGGTCCCAGGTTCGATTCTGGTCAAGGGCATGTACATTGGTTGCGGGCACATCCCCGGTAGGGGGTGTGCAGGAGGCAGCTGGTCGATGTTTCTCTCTCATTGATGTTTCTAGCTCTCTATCCCTCTCTCTTCCTCTCTGTAAAAAAATCAATAATATATATATATTTGTTGTGGGCTGCATAAGGTCCATGGGCTGTGAGTTTGACATGCTTGTAATATGATAACGCAGCACAAAGGATGTAAGAATAAATTACACGATTATAAGGTTCTTACATTTTACAAGATGCAATAAATATTAACTCTAAGTGGACTGTGATACACTAAGGTTGCATTAGGTAATTTTTAAACCATAATTTTAAAAATTATATAAATATAATTTTCTTTCAAAAATAGAACATTGCACAACTCGTTTTATGAAGCCAGCCTGCTCTGACATCAAAGTTTGGGCAGTCTGACCTTGAAACTTATTTATGTCTGTCTACTCATCCAACAAATATTTTAATAGGTACCTTGTTTCAGGTATTTCAACAACCTATGTCTTTTGCTTCTCGACCAAAAGAGAAGGCTTTCTACGACTATTTCTTGCTAACTTTCCTCTCCACTGTGAGGGAATCATCACATTACTGAGACCGATTTTATTACTAGTTATCCGTTTCTCAGGTATTTTTCCTCTAGTCAGGCATTCCTCAGCTCAAAATAACTCTAATCCGCCCTCTGAAACATTCAAGAGGGACCTGTGAACTTCTTACCACTGAAGAGTTATTAAGGCTCCATGAGAGTCTGATGAATCCTATCACTTAAGGCTCTAATGGCAGCAATCTGGATTTAATCTTATCTGTGCTTAAATAATTTGTTTCTGTGTGTGAGCTTGGGCAAATTATTTAATTTCTCAAAACTTCTATATCCTGTTCTATAAAATGGGGACAATAGTGGCCCCTGAAAGGAAGCCATCCTCCTAAACACAGTATCTGCCACAAAAGTGGTCAGCAACTCTGATCATCCTTATACAGGAATTTTTACTTTGACTTTTCCTTTCAACAAGATCTTCTTTTTTCTCCTAATAAGTGAATTAAATATGCAACCATACCACAATTGTTTATTATCTACAAGTATGCTGTCTCTTTCCCTGTGCCTGTAAAACAGACAGCTTAAAGTGCAAATACAGAAGAGAGATAAGAGAAAGGAGACCAGAGAGAGGCAGGGGGCTACTTATAGTTAAACAGTATCACATTTCATAAAACAAATATCTATAATTTAAAACAAATTAATCTTGTAAACAAGGAACAAATTAATTTCAAAAAATTATTCATCAGAGGATTCCTTTTTAAATATGAAAAGGGCACACTGTAAATGATTTATTAAAATTAAATTTACAGGAAACTTTTAAGAAATATCTGCTCTATCAAGGTAAGTATACCACCATTGCATCAAGAAATATTTCCCGCCGGGACCGGTTTGGCTCAGTGGATAGAGCGTCGGCCTGCGGACTGAAAGGTCCCGGGTTCGATTCCGGGCAAGGGCATGTACCTTGGTTGCGGGCACGTCCCCAGTGGGGGCTGTGCAAGAGGCAGCTGATCGATGATTCTCTCTCATCGATGTTTCTAACTCTCTATCCCTCTCTCTTCCTCTCTGTGAAAAATCAATAAAAAAAATAAAAAAAATAAAAAAAATAAAGAAATATTTCCCAATCAATCTCTACCTGAGAGGTCCATACCATCAGCATGATACTCTCCTCTCTACAAACATAACAATGGCATCTGCTTGAGGAGAAATAGACAACTCAATTCAAAAGAAGCAGGTAAAGAAGACCCTTCAACAAATGAAGGAAGAGGATTCCTTTCTAGTTCTCCTGTTTGAGTATAACACCCACCATAACAAGTAGTAAACCAGTAATAGTAAGTTCTAGGTGTTACTCAAGAAAAAGAAAGAACGTAACACTCACGAAAGATAGACAGCCTATTCAAGGTAAGGACAACTGCATACATGTCCATTTTCAGAGAAGGCTGAAGCCTCTGCAGTCCCAGACAAGGGAGGAGTCTGGACTGGAATCCTACTGAGAGTCCCCAGCTCAGGATCAGAGGGAGAACGCTCACAGCAGCATGCATTGAGCTTGCAGAGATACCTGGCAGTTCCAAGAATTCACTACATGTTTTGTATATACTTTCATTTTACATATGTTATTGACCTAGCCCACAGATAGGAAACCACTTTATTCTTAAATTTTGTGGTTACTGGGAAGAATTAAAGCAATCACATCAATATCAGGAGTTTAAAAAATATTTATCTAAATCTTAATTTTTGTCATTGTTTTGTAAATAAATGGAAATGCAAAATTGATGATGCAAAATTGATGATACAAATATTCTTCAATCTGTATCTTTAGATTTGTATATTTTGCTATATTTAACACATATCTCAATGAAAAAAAATTTAAATTAAAATATAAATGTCTCAATTAGATATTTTACTTCAAAGGACAATTATTTTTCTTTCTAGTTTTTGTTTCCCTTTAAATTTAATGCACCTCTTATATAACAGGAAAGACTTAAATCTAACATTTGACTAAATCTGACTCTAACAAAGTAAAAATCTATACATTGGGCCACTTTGATAATTTCCTTCTCTAGTGTGTAACTTACCACTGGAAGTGTGAGCCAGGTTGCCACAAGGCGGTTGTTGATCCAGCGATACCAGGATGGGCTTATAAGCATCAAAGGTAAAAAGGGACCCAGCATGAAGATGCTTCCAAAAAAGCTTCCCCAAAACAGAGTGAGTATGAAGTAAATCCCTTTCCATGACACCCTCATTCTGAAAGACATAAAAGGAAAGGTATATTTCGTTACGATATATGTAATTGCTCAAATTCAATCTCAGAATGATATATATAATAACCTTTAATGAGAGGATTACAGTAAGCATGCAAACTCAAAGGCTAAATAAACAAGGTTTAAATTTATGTGGGCCGAAGGGAAAAAAAAAAAGCTTCAATTTTCATAAAAATGTAGGTTTATTTCAATAGAGACATGCTGAATACAAAGGGCAGAAATAAATGAGTAATTGTTCACATAAAATAGAACCTTTTAATAAAAATTAATATTTTTTCTTGAACACTAACTTACCAGAAACTAAATAACTGCACAAACAAGCGTAATGCAAATAAACCTATTTTTCTTGTTCTCTGAAAGCGAAATATTTCCTGTTGTGCACATCAAACAAGTCAGTCCAAGACTAATGACGTGGCAATTGGCTGCTAAAATATTGGAGAGAAATGGTGCGCCTGCGCATAAGGCGCGTAAGGGAAATGAATGCAATATGATTATAGTAATCAGTCATTGGCAAACATTGTAGTTCATTATTAATAATTCTATATAGTAATAAAGATGTGATATACAAATTGACTGTCATGCCCTCACAAGATGGCTGCCTATAACCAGACTGGCAGGGGGGTTAGTGAGGGACAACCAGACACTGAACAGCAGGCTGTGTGGAGCATCCAGGCCGACGGGAGGGGCATGAGGGGCAACTAGGTAGGCAGGGGGGGCAGTTGGGGGCATCCAGGCCAGCAGGGGGGTGGAGGGACAGTTAGAGGCAACCAGGCTGCTGGGGGTGGGGGCAATTAGGGGTGATCAGGCCCGCATGCAGAGGCAGTGAGGGGCAATCATGCCAGAAGGGAGGCGAGGGGGGAGGAAGGAGCAGTTAGGGGTGACCAAACAGGCAGGCAGGTGAGCAATTATGAGCCAGTGGCCAGGATTGTGAGAGGGATGTCCGACTGCAGTTTAAGCCCAATGCCTGGGACATCCCCCGAGGGGTCCCGGATTGGATAGGGTGCAGGCTGAGCAGAGGGACTCCCACCACCCGCCCCCCGCCACACGAATTTTGTGCACCGGGCCTCTAGTCTGGGTAATATGGGTAATATGCTAATTAGACCTTCCTGACATCCTTCCAAAGCCATGGTGGCAGGGCCAAGGCAGAGGTGGTTAGGGGTGATCAGGCCAGGAGGGGAGGGCAGTTGGGAGTGATCAGGCCAGCAGGGAGGCAGTTGGGACAAGCATGCCAGCAGGGGGGCCAGTTGGGGGCGAGCAGTCTGGCAGGGGGGAGAAGTTGGGGGCAATCAGGCCAGCAAGGTGGAGGCCATTGGGGGTGAGCAGGCCAGCAAAGGGGTGTGGGAGCAGTTGGGAGTGAGAAGGCTGGCGTGGGGGGGAGGGGGCAGTAGGTGGTAAGCAGGCCAGCAGACAGAGTGGTTAGGGGTGATCAGGCAGGCAGGTGAGCAGTTAGGAACCAGCAGTCCTGGATTGCAAGAGGGATGTCCAACTGCCCAAAGGGTCCCAGATTGAAGAAGGTGCAGGCCGGGCTGAGCCCCCGCATCCCCCCCCCCCACCCCCCGCCTCATGGTACAAATTTCACCGGGCCACTAGTTTTATATGAGACTTGAGATCCTCAAATTTTTATATCCACAAGGGTCCAAAGAACTAATACCCTTGGGTACTGAGGGACAGCTGTACTTTCATGGGTCCTCATAACCGGAAGAACATAATACTGATATTTTAAATTAAACTGTTGGAAGCATAGTCTAAAATAATGAAACATTTGATTTTACAACCTAAACTGTATTAGAGAAAATATATGGTTTACCTCAGGATAATAAAGCTATTGGAAAAATTATTAAACTATGAAAATGATAATGACCTGAAATGTATGTTAAAAAAAGATATTCCAGTGATCAAGACCTCTGAATATTTTAAAATAATCACAACAGGAAACAAATACTATTTCAAATGTCATAGTGCTTTAAAAATGTCAGACAAACAATGAAACAGGTCAAATCCCTTAATAGAAAATCAAGTTTACCTGGATAATATATTACCAAATCTCTACCAATACTTACAGCTTAATGACATATGTACAAAATGGTTCAAAGTACAAATAGAATAAGACCATAAGTGCTTAACAATTTGTTTACACGGGACCAAGAATTGTCTGTGTTCCTACCACCCTCAGCTTTGCTTCCTGAGGCTCTGGCTTCTTTGGGTGAAAAGCATTATAGATGTACCTCTATAATGTCATGGACCTGGAGAGCAATATGCTAGGCAAAATAAGCCAGTCAGAGAAAGGTAAGGATCACATGATCCCTCTCATATGTGAAATCTAACGAACAACATAATCTGATAAACAAAAATAGACCCAGACACACAGAAGCATGGGACAAACTGTCAAACCTTAAGAGAGAAGCCAGGGGAGGGTGGGTGTAAGAGATCAACCAAAGAACTTATATGCAATAAGCAAAACCAATGGACACGATAAGGGGACCAGGGTGAGAAAGTTCAATGGGGGGAAAAAAGGAAACATATGTAATAATTTCAACAACATATGTAATAATTTCAACAACAAAGATTAAAACAAAACAAAACAAAAAAGACATAGGCAGCTTCTCTCCAATCTTTAGTAGAAACAGAAAAGGAACAGAACTTTTACTTTTTAATTCATGTACTATTATATTAGCCTAATTTTAATAAAGGATAAACATGCATTACTTTATAATTTAAAATGTTTTAATTATAAAAATTTTAAGAACATAATTAATCCAGATTAAAGTTACTTTTGTTTTAATCCCAAATTAAATACTATCAGAAAAAAAAAACAACCCTTGGCAATCAGCTGAGACAAATATATGAGACAAGTTTATGAGTTTCCCAAAATAAATAAGCAGTACGTTGGTTTTGATTCAGATGCCAAAATCAAATCCGTATAATAAAAGTGTAAAGACGAAGATCAATTGTTGCTTATGAAATAACTAGAGACCCGGTGTACAGATCTGTGCACCAGTGAAGTACCTCAGCCTATCCTGTGGGAATTGGGCCAAAACTGGCTCTCCAATTTCCCCCAAGGGTGTCCCAGATTTCAAGAGGGCTCTTCTCAGGTGATGCACCCCAGAATCGGGCTCCCTCCTCTCAGGTTTCCAGTGCATCACCCAAGAACCACAGCTGCCAAGTCACAGCAGCTCGGCAGCTCCTGCATTGAACATCTGCCCCCTTGTGGTCAGTGCTCATCATAGCTATCGGTCAGAGCTTCTACCACCAGGTGATCATTGCATGTCATAGCTACTGGTAAGACCGTTAGGCTTTTATATATATATTAAAGACCCAGTGCACAAATTCATGCATGGGTGGGGTCCCTCTGGGTGCTCTGCAGGGATTGGGCCAAAACCCACAGTCCAATACCGCCTGTATCTCCTACCTGCCACTCCAGCTCATCGCAGCCCCACTGTGCCTGCCATGGGCTCGCACCCAATCAGTCCTGAGATCAGGAGACGCTTTCATTTCTGAGCCCCAGTTCTGACTGCACTGAACCCCAGTTCTAGGCCAGACTCCAGGGACCCAGGCTCATACAGAGGAAGCCTGGGCTATAAGGCGGAAACCCAGGGGAGAGGTGAGAGGCAGTCCCGGAGGCGTGCACATTGCTTGCAGAGAACGGGCGGTTGACTGTGCCACTGGATTGCCCTAGCAGGAAGGAGACAAAAGCTCCAGACTGCTCTGAACCCCACTTCCAACTGAACTGAACCCCAGTTCCAGGCTCATTGGGGGAGAGCCTAGACCACATGTGTCAAACACAAGGCCCGCGGGCCAAATCCAGCCCGCCAGGCCTTGCAATGTGGCCCGCACCGCGCTGTCATCACTGCACTCCGCTGTCAGTTTATGACATTGTCAGTTTATGACTGTTCAGTAAACCATTCGGCCCGCGATTTAGGCTGGATTTTAGATTTTGGCCTTCTCTGATTGAGTTCGACACCCCTAGCCTAGACTGTATGGTAGTGTGCGAAACTCAAGGGCACCTTACTCTCATAGGTGTTTGCAACGAGTACTGAAGGACCCTGAGGAATACTGAGACTCAGGAGCCTCGTGGGGCAGGGCTGACGGAAGCCAAGGCTGTAGGCTCCACCCTGAAACTCCGCCCCATCCAAGCTGAACACAGAGACTTTTAAGGCTACCAACTCAGGGAAGCTGTGAAAATGCCGAGACAAGGAAACAGATCACAAATGAAAGAAATGGAGGACAAAAAGCAACTGGATATAAAGTTCAAAACCACGCTTATAAGGTTTTTCAAGAATTTCCTAGAAAAGGCCGATAAAATAAACGAGACCTATGAGGATATGAAAAGGGATCAACTAGAAATAATAGGGGATCAATAAGAAATAAGGGATCAACAAGAAATAAATAATGCATTGTCTGGGGGAAAAATATTATACAGAGTCCTAAAAACAGAATGGAAGATCGCAAGAATCAAGTCAAAGATTTGGAACATAAAGAGCCAGAAGATACTCCTCCACAGAAGCAAGAAAGCAGAGAATCCAGAAAGTTGAAGATAATGTAAGAAACCTCTAGAACAACTTCAAGCGAACCAACCTCAGAATTATTGGGGGTCCCAGAAGATGAGAAAGAGCAAGATACCGAAAATATACTGAAAGAAATAGTGTCAGAAAAATTCCCCCACCTGGTGAAAGAAATAGACTTACAAGTCCAGAAGTGCACAGAACCCCAAACAAAAGGAATCCAAAGAAGACCACACCAAGACACATCATAATTAAAATTCGAAGAGCAAAAGACAAAGAGAGAATATTAAAAGCAGCAAGAGAGAGCACCTATAAAAGAGCACCCATAAGATTATCAGCTGATTTCTCAACAGAAACCATGCAGGCCAGACGGGAATGGCAAGAAATATTCAAGGTGATGAATAGCAAGAACCTACAGCCAAAAATAATCTACCCAGCAAAGCTATCACTCAGAATCGAAGGCCAGATAAAGAGCTTCACTAATAAAAAAAAAAAAAAAAAAAAAAAACTAAAGAAGTTCACAGCCACCAAACCAGAATTATATGAATTGCTGAAGGGGGTTCTTTCAGAAGAGAAAGAAATAAAGATAAAAATTATGAACAGCAAATACGTAACTATCAACAAGTGAATCTAAAAACCAAGGGAATTTAAAAAAATCTGATGAACAATATTAACTGGTAAATATAATAGAATCAGAAGTATGGAAGGGGAGTGAACTGACGATTCTCGGGGGGGGGGGAGGGAGTGGGGAGTGTGGGAAGAGACTGAACATAAACTGTGCACCTATGCATGAGGACAATGTGGGGTGGGGAAAGGGCAGAGGGTGGGGTGGAAACCTGGTGGAGGGGAGCAATGGAGGGAGAAAAAAAGAGGAACATATGTAATAATATGAACAATAAAGATTTATTAAAAAAAAAAAAAAAAGAAGAAAGAAAAGAAAGAAATATCGATGAGAGGGAAACATCGATCAGCTGCCTCCTGCACACTCCCTACTGGGTATGTGCCTGCAACCAAGGTACATGCCCTTGATCGGGTTGACGTTCTATCCATTGAGCCAAACCGGTTGGGGCTCCAATACATTTTTAAATCCCCAAATGCATGCTAATTTGCATGACCTGATTCTGATGAACATTTCTGCATTTTTCAGAATTTAATAACATAAACACATCTGTCTCGCCTGATAAAATGGTATGCTTCATTCCCCAATGAGAACTGAATTTGTTTTCCTTTCAAGTCTCAAAACACAGGCTCATAGCTAAATTTAACATTCAATTACAGAAGCAAAGATTATGTCATAATTATCTTCTCCTCTTACAATCCTTTATTTGTATTCTTATTGGCATTATCTCACGTCTTACTGTAAATCACTTGAAATTCTTAGGAAGCAGATCATTAATTAAAAAATAAATTTGAAAGGATGTCACCATTAGTGACTTTATTCATCTTTACTTTGCTAAATATTTTATAAAAGTCTTTGCTAAAATATAATGTCAGAAAATCACTAAAACTTTTACTTTAGAATTTATATTCAAGGTATTCTGAAGACTACAGGGTACTCCTTTAATAAGCAAAATAGAAAAAAGAAATTAAAAAAAAAAAGTAAGCCAAATAGAACTTAAAACATCTTTCCAGATCAATTAAGAATTCATAAGGCAGGCAAGGGAAGCTGAAATGATAACGTATAAAGTTTGCTCTGACACCTTTACCTGTTTGGGAAAAGGACCCAAACAATAACAAGCAAGGACCAACTAGGTAGTTTCATACTTCCTAAAGCCATACAAGAATACCACCTTCCCCCATACAACAAGAAAAAGAAAAAGAAAAGTACAGGGTAAGCAGGCATTCTCCTTAGAGAGAACTTAGACAAAATAAAACCACAGTTTACTTATTTTGATAAAACACAGGGATCAGTTAAAGAGCAAAATGGAATCAAACCTCAAATCTACCCAAAATAAAAGCAGGGGATTTCAGTAAGAAGATTTCAGTAACAGAGTTGAGGGGGAAGGAGTCCACTCTGAGAGTTCTTAGAACTGGATAAGGACATCAAGGGTTATATAAAAATAACACTAAGCTCTTGAAGTTTATAATGAGAGAAGAAATTATCTGTATAGTCATAGTTTTCTAAACTATGACGCAATTCTTAAAATGTACTTAAAAAGTTAACACATAAAAGAAGATAGTATGTCCTATGTGAGTCTATGTATCTAAAGTTCAAAAGCATTAAGAAACTATAAGGTAAAAGTAAGGATAATGGTTATCAGGAAGGGATGGGTCAGGTAGTGACTGGAAAGGCCACCAGGGGGCTTCAAGGGTTTTGGTAATGCTTTGTTTGAATTGGGTTATGGTTACACATGGTGTATTCACTTTATGAAAATTCACTAAGCTGTATACTTGTGATTTATGCACTTTTCTATATATATGTTCTATTTCAAAAATACAGAAAAACATTATGTATATAATAATTTGAGCTGAATACTTTATGAGCAATACAATTTCAAATATGCAATTTATAAGAAAATAGAAATGGTTGATAAATTTATGAAATCTTCAACCTCACTATTTTTAGAAAATGCAAATTAAAACAACAAAGCACCATTTTTTCTCACAGACTGGCAAAATATCTCAATTTTGTCTTTGATATTCTAAAAATATCTTTGCTTCCACAACTGGAGGCAGTAAAACTTCAGAGGGCAAATTGATAAGTAGCTATTATAATTTGAACATCATGAATTCCTTATCAGCATCTACCCTTGAGAAATACTGAACTGCAAGTATAAAGAAGTTTCATTACAGCACTGTGTGTAACAAAAAAATCAGAAACATAAATGAACAGCTAAATAAATGGTACATTCAACATTATGAAACACTATGCAGCAGCTGGAAAAAATAAGGTCAAGCTATATTTTCTAACATGAACAGCTCTCCAAGATACATTGCTAGGCAAAAAATACATCATTTTGGAAAGGGGGAACCACATCCCCACTACATTTTACAAATGTAAAATGCACATAAGACTGCGTAGAAGGATTCACACCAATGGTACTATGGCCACTTTTATGACTATGGAAGAGATGTGACTAAAGATGGTGGTCAAAGAGGAAACATCTTTCTTTAATGTTTTTAAAAGAGAACATTTTCATATGATACATAACACAAAAGAAAGGACAATGGGGGAGGAAAGGAAGAGGAGAAGAAAAGCAGTTTAAGCATAGCCAAACTGTATCCGCTTACCAGCAATGTCAGTTATGCCTGTTTTTCCATGACTTCATAATCCTATCTAATACCAGAGTAAAATGCCGACTACTGGGTTAGGTCAATGGTTCCCCAATGTAAACTGAATACCAATCCCCACATATGTCATGGTTTCTACCAGTCTACAATGAAGTGAGAAAAATAGCACAAGTTGATAATGTGTTAAGAACGTTAAGTTAATTTTATTACTTTATACTTATAATTCAATTTTCTATGACTTACATAAAATGTGATTCATAAAGTTAAAACTTCATGACTTAAATTTTTACATTAATAATGTTTTTAAACAGAGGTTAAGGCTATCTACAGTTCTAAGATAATGCCCTAATGCATTTTTATTAACCAGGGGTCCTCAAACTTTTTAAAGTGGGGGCCAGATCACGGTCCCTCAGAGAGCTGGAGGGCCGGACTATATGAACTACTAATTCCTACTGTAACACCTTGGCTGCGCTCACTGCCCAAAAAACCTGGCGGGCAGGATCAGACTCCCCTGGGGGCTGCATGTGGCCCGCGGGCCGTAGTTTGAAGACCCCTGTATTAACTAAAGCCTATACTTTAAATTTCCTTACTTTAATTTCCTTAGCCTGGCCAGTGTGGCTCAGTGGTTGAGTTTCGACCCAGGAATCAAGAGGTCACCAGTTCAATTCTGGTCAGGGCACATGCCTGGCTTGCATGCTCGATTCCTAGTAGGAGGCATATGGGAGGCAGCCAACCGATGATGATGTTTCTCTCTCATCTATGTTTCTATCTTTCTTTCCCTTTCCCTTTCTTTCTCTTTAAAAATCAATAAAAATTATTTTTTTAAATTTGTGTTGGCCAGAGCAGTGGACTTGAGTTGGCAGACCAAACACATTTGGAAAGTATATCCTACAATAGTTTTCCCAGTAACTGCATTAATACACAGTATACTCAAAAGAACATATGAATAAGCTGTCATGATATATTAAGACCATATAACTCTAAAATAAGTAATATCATTCCCAGTGACAGGACCATACAGGCAATGTATTCTCTTTAAGTAGCCATATTATGGAAAAACAAGCTAGGAAATTTTTTGGATATCCAAATAACTCCTTTTTGCTTTCATTTAATGGCAGGAGTACTCATAAAATATTAAATTATACACATTTTAGGATTAAGTTGTAGCCAGTGCTAATTATAACATGCTTGGGGAAAAGTTTAACCTATACTGATTAAAATTCTATTTCTAAAGGAAAAATCTAAACCACAGAAACATTGCTTAGTTTAGAAAAAGAACATGCACATAATTGCCAAATGCAATCCCTGTTTAGATGTCTCTCTTACTGAAACACTGTAATTACAAAACCAAAATGAATTTTTAGGTGTTTCAAAATGAAGTAGTCCTTGCATGATTTTCAAGGCTTATAGTTACTTTCCTGAAAAGATAAAGACTCCAAGTTTCAACTTAATATAATACTAACTGTAGAAGTTAACACAGACTGAACATTTTATTTTACTCTAAAATAGAAGACACCTATGAAATTCAGGACATTTGAAATTAACAATCAAATGCTACCTACAGAAAACTTATTTAGAGGCAAAAGCTAATTTCCTATGGCCATTTATATTTATGGACAATGCAAACCCCCAAGCTTGTTGAATGTGTTTTTTAGACTCCTCATATACATTAAGTGATTATCTACCCAACAAAGAATGCACTGTAAGGACACACAATGTTTCTTCCCATTCCCTCTTCAGTCAACTACAGTCCAGCTTTTTTTCTCTATCATTCCATTGAAACCACTTCAGCAAAAAAAAGTCCACTTTCACACTGCCAAGTCCAATGGCCACTTCTCTGTTCTCATTTTATTCTGTCTCTTGGGAGCTTCCCACACGAATGGCCTCTTCCTCCTTGAAATGCTAGCCTCTCTTGGCTTTTGTGATACCACGCCCCTGGCTTTCTTCTGACCTCACTAGTCCCTCTCTCATGCACTCCTTGGTTGGCTCCTCCTCTTCTACTGGACCTCTAACTGCTGTGGATTCCTACCACTCAGACACTGGTCATCTTCTTTCAGTCCTTTTCCTCCTCCACCCTTCCTCTACATTATTTATCTCCATGCTGACCTTTCCAAAATATATCTCCAACACAATCCTCTCCTCTGAGCTCCAAACTCTCAGATTTAGCTGATTACCTGATACTTGGTGTCTAATAGTTCTATCAAACTGAACATATTCAGAGTAAATGTCATAATTAGTCCTCCCTCTCCCTCTACCCCTCAGTTTTTCTCCATTTCCATAAATGGTAATAGCATCTACTCAGATTCTCGCCCAAGAAACCTAAGAGTCACCTTTCATTCTTTCCTTTCCCTCACTCTCCAAAGCCAATAAAATCAGCAAGAGACTGTCAACTTTACCTCCAAAATATATCCTAAAGCTAACATTTTCCATTCATTTTGATTGCCACCACATAATCCAAGTCATCATCATCTTTTGCTTGGACTACAACTGACTTCCCTTTTTTCACTCGTAGCCAAACCAGAACCCCACCCACCCATAGTCAGTTCTTTCTCCATATTGCGGGGGGGGGGGGGGGGGGGGGGGGGGGGGAGAATAAAAATAAAAATCTTGAAATGTGAATCGAATTATATCATTTCCCTGCTTAAGATTCCTTAATGGTCTTACATTAAGCTAGAGTAAAAATCAAACTTCTATCAAAATCTACAAGTTTTCTAAAAGTTGGTTCCTACCTATCTTTCTAAGTATAACATCTCCCACTCCCCTTCACTGACACTCCAACCACTCTCTTCAGTCAAGTAATCCAATAGGTCATTTACTGCCTCGGGGGCTTTAGGCAAATTGTCCAGGCAGCCTAGAATGGTCTTCACAGACTTTTGCTTAACTACCCTCCCTTCCTCCTTTCAGGTGTCAGCTTTCACTAAGGCTGACCCATTCCTGGAAGCAAGTTCCCCTTGTAGTTCCTCTCTGCCTCAATTTATTACTTCCTTTATGGCTCTCATTACAACTTGTTTTATTTGTCCCTGTTTTTTTTTCCTATCATTCCCTCTCAAATTTTAGTTCTACAGCTCCACAATTTTGAGGACCATGCTGATATTGTTCACTATTATTGCCTCAACATAAGACCCAGCACACTTGGAAAAAACTGGACTACTACTTGTTGAATGGCTTAGCACTAGAAAAGAGGAAAGCCAACTAAATTGCTCTACTATTTTATATTTTTTTAGGAACAAAATTGCTTCAGTTTATCAAAATGTCTTTCAATTATTGGTCCTTTTACTACTTTTAAATATATATGGGGTCCATTTTATGTGAGAGTAACAATATAACAAATGTAAAAGTATTAACAAAAATACTGCTTTCAAGAGCATTTCCTAGTCCCCAGTGTGCTTTCAAATATTAACTGTAGTTGAAATATAGAAAGCAGGCATTATTTCCATTTTACAGATACAATCATTAAGGTTCACAAACATCAATGAATTGCCTAAAATAATAGTTTTTAGCGGTATAGCTAAGGTTTGAACCCAGTCCTCCTGGTTCCCAATCCAGTCAGTCCTTGTTTCTTTCACTTTTTTCTATTTTGTATTTTATTTTGGTTGCATACTTTCAGTCTTTTTGTTTTTTACATATTTTTTATTTTTTATTTTAAGAGTATGTTTATTAAAGCTGGGGACATTGAAACAAGGATGGGCCTAGGCTAGAAGAAGTAACAGGAGAGAGCTTAGGCTGGGCTGCTTTGGCTCTTTGGAAACGTTATGGGAAAGAAGTGAGCCTGGAAGAGGCTGCTGTCAGCTCAATGGAGAGTCAGAGAAAGGGAGCCGTGGGCACAGGTTCAGAAATTAGCCCTGGACAAGGTGTACCTGCCCACTGCTCCCCTAGTTGCAAATCTTATGAGGTCCCTTAGAGTTTAGGAGGTGCATGCCTTTGAGGGACTAAGAGGGAGAAAGAAAAGGCATAGACATACTCCCATGAAGGAGAACAAAACACTTTCTACTTTTTTAAAACTGGAGGACAGAGTCAAGTATACAAATCCTAAGTGTAAAGCTTGATGAATTTTTACAAAGTGAGTACACCCAGATCAGGGCAGAATATAACCTGCAACCCAGAAATCTCCTTAAATCTCCTTAATTCATGCTGCCCACCAATTAACTAACCTCAATGGTAACCATTAATGTAGTCACCAGTAATATGTAACTTACTATATACATGTTAGGAAATATATAAAAATGCTTTTTAGAAATAAATTGTTTCATAGACTAACACCAGACAAGTATCTAGAAATGAAAAAAGAAACTACCTTATATCTCACAATACAGCATTCCTTTGTGCTTATAGTTTAGCTTTCTAATATTTAGACTGCAGATATATCCTTTATTATCTCTGTACAACCAAACACTGACCTGAGTACACCACAAATAGGGTATCAAAAAGCCAGCTCCTGATCTGATGAACTTAACTTACCAACAACTGAAGAAATCTGTTTCTACAAGTGATGAAAACCAAAAGGAAAAGAGCTATATTAATCTTAAAATACAATGGAGATAGTAAATGACTCTGAAAGCCAAAAGAAACCTGTTATAAATGCCCTCAAAAGCATTCTTTACCACAGAAATGAGCAGTAGATTCTCTAAACATTAAAGAAGGAATGTTTTACATAAAGTAAACTAGGAAAGTAAGGCTGTATCATTCTATCTGTCAAATAAGTCTTTAAAGCAAGCACCTTATGGGCCAAAAATCTTATGTAGACTAAACATTTAGGTACAAATTATTAAATTACTACATCTGTTATTGAAACTCAAGAAAAACCATACACTTAAGTGCAGCAATGTAAAAATAATATAGCCAAACATAATTAGCTTGATACAGACAAGTAAATAGCCCATCAGAGAACTGCCAACCTGTAAACAATTAAAAATCTTAACCTGCCCACTATTGCTTGATATAAACTGGCCATGGTGCCATCACTTACTGACTTTGGGCAAATTATTTAACTCTCTAGGTCTTTTTTTTTTTTTTTTTTTAATATATTTTATTGATTTTTCACAGAAAGGAAGAGAGAGGGATAGAGAGTTAGAAACATCGATGAGAGAGAATCATCTGCCAGCTGCCTCTTGCAAACCCCCTACTGGGGATGTGCCCGCAACCAAGGTACATGCCCTTGACCGGAATCGAACCTGGGACCTTTCAATCCGCAGGCCAACGCTCTATCCACTGAGCCAAACCGGTCCCGGCTAACTCTCTAGGTCTTAATTGCTGGCCTAGTAACATCCCATATAATAAAAGGCTAATATGCAAATGGACTGAATGGTGGAATAACCAGTCGCTATGACACACACTGACCACCAGGGACACCGCTCAGCCAAAGCCAAGCTCACGGCCGGCCAGTGCAGCAGTGGTGGCAGGAGCCTCTCCCGCCTCTGCAGCAGTCAGACATCCCCCTAAGGCTCCCAGACTGCTAGAGGGTGCAGGCCAAGCTGAGAGACCCCCGGCCTCTCACCCAGTGCATGGTTTTCTAGTACTACCTCATAATTATTGTGAGGATTAAATGACATAAAGGTAAGTGTTTTGAGCAGCTGCAGAAACAGAATAAATGTTCAATAAAGGCTAGCTATTGTTGTTTTCTCCAAACTGATGCAAATACTAGGTGTACCGGTTAATAATGCGGATTTTTTTCAATAGATGGAGTTATACATATGTTGATGTATATGCTATGTGATTTGATAAGTAAGCTATTTTGTTGTATTGACAACAAGCTTCAAAACTTCCCATGTCAAATTTGCTGAAGGTGTTAACACCATAGATATTTTTACACTTAAAAATATCCAATTTCATGCCAGAAAAACAACATTTGCGGAAAGTTTTAATTCATTATTTTGAAGAAAAGTGCTGCTGAATACTTCGGGAAGCTTATGGTGGACATGCTCCATCTCAAAATACTTGTGAACACTGGTTTAAATACTTTAAAAAAGATTATTTCTGTGTGAAAGACAAAGACATCCAAGTCAACCAAAAAAGTTTGAAGGCCAATTACAAGCATTATTGGATGAAGATGCATGTCAAACTCAAGAACAACGTACAGAAAGATTAAATGTTACTCAGCAAACAATTTCCGATCAAAGACAGAAAATGGGTGCTACATCAATTGAACAAAAGACAAATGGAAAACCAAAAAGTCATCAGTAAAATGTTGTTTCAACCGCAAAAAAGTCTTTTTTTGCACTGAATTATGACTGACGATGAAAAGTGGACTTATTTTGAGAATCCCAAATACACAAAATCATGGGTTGATCCAGGTCAACCATCAACATCGATTGCAAGGCCAAATCGCTTCAGAAAGAAGAGGATGCTCTGCGTTTGGTGGGATCAGGAAGGTGTGGTGTATTATGAGCTTCTAAAACTAGGTGAGACCATTAATACTGATCACTATCGACAACAAATAATCCATTTGAACCATGCTTTGATCATGAAACGACTAGAATGTTCCAGAAGACACGGCAAAGTAATTTTGCTTCATGATGATGCACCCTTACACACTTCAAAACCCATTAAAGATCTTGGCTGGGAAGTATTAACCCACCAGACCTCGCTCCTTCAGATTACTACTTGTTCAATTGATGGCACACGAACTTTCCGAGCAGCATTTCAAAACATACGAAGTTGAAAATTTGGTCTCTGAATGATTTGCCTCAAAACAAGAAAAGTTCTATTGGGACGGTATCCACAAATTACCTGAAAGATGGGGAAATGTGTAGCTAGTGACAGACATTACTTTGAATAAGGCACTTTTGATGTTTCTCTTAAAATTATCGTGTTTTGCCGAAACCAGTTTGCCTCAGTGGATAGAGCGTCGGCCTGTGGACTGAAAGGCCCCAGGTTCGATTCTGGTTAAGGGCATGTACCTTGGTTGCAGGCACATCCCCAGTGGGGGAAAAGGGATGCAGGAGGCAGCTGATCGATGATTCTCTCTCATCCATGTTTCTAACTCTCTATCCCTCTCTCTTCCTCTCTGTAAAAAAATCAATAAAATACATTTTTTTTAAATTATCGTGTTTTCTTTGATTACAAAATCCGCTATTATTAACCAGTACACCCAGTAAGTTACTTGAAGTCACATCCATAATTAATACTACCTTTGAAACTTTCACAAACCTCAGAATGATGACTAATGGCTCATATCTAGAACCTGGAAGCTGAATGAGATTTTTAAGTCTCTGGAACATTAATTACACTTAATTCAACAATAATGAAATTCATGAGAGATTATTAAATCTATGCCTAAACATTTCCAGAGACAGAAACTTGCCATCTCAACAACGCATATAGGAAAAGTTCTAATTAAATTACTAGAATCTTCCTTTTAAAGATTTTATTATACTGATTACTGCCTCTCACAAACTTCTTATCTGCAAGGCTGAATTCACTAGAGGGCATCACAATATTAGGAGAAATCTTCTATCAGAAAGAATCATGAAAATGAAAGTACCACTTAGCATGTATTCCAGCTAATAGAGAAGTATTGCATCGTTGTATAAAGTATGCATGTTAATTTAAAAATATTATTTTGTTTAAACATACATTAAAATATTCAGAAGGAATTAAAAGTAGATTAGGTTATAAAATCATAATACTTATATGTTCTTATGTGTAAGTTAAGTGATTCAGATTATCAGAACGCTTGGGCTCTTTCCAACTGCACAATAAGTCCTCCCAATAATTTTAAGCAACTTTATTATATCTTTACAAAAGCAGAGTATATAAAAACTTGTGACATACTCCAATAGCTTTTCATAAAAACACCCAGTGGCAAAAAGAAAATTATCAACTTCTATAACAGAATTCAAACCTGAATCTATGTATAACCAATATTTAAATAAAAACCAAGTTGTTTTAAAATGTCTGTATTCATTTTCAAAGCGATGATACAACTGTAAAGGTTTATCAGGCTCCAAGAGGGTCCAGCAGAACTCTTTGTTCTCAAATATCCTCTAACTCCCAGTTGTAATTCATAGTCACATATACAGGAAAAACAGGAAGAACTTGGCTTTGTTTATAGCACACCCTTCCACCATACCGCATTCCAATTCTTTTTGAGATTGTTGTAGGTAACAGAGATATGCAGATTCTATCTTGTCAGGTAGAGGTTTCTACTGACTTCCCTCACTGCTGCTACCTGGCTAATTTCAATTCCTTTTACTACTAAGAGGCACATTGTAGTGGCTAATTTATGTGTCAATTTGACTGACCAGTGAGTACCCAAATTAAACAATTTAATTTCTAGGTGTGTCTGTGAGAGTATTTCAGGATTAGATTAGCATCTGAATTGATGAATTTAGAAAAACAGATTATCCTCTCCAGTGTGGTGGCATCATCCAATCTGTTGAGGATCTGAACAGACCGAAAGGCTGAGGATGGAGAATTCACCCCCTTCTTCCCATCTCACCGAGTTGGGTAGGTGAGACATCTCATCTTCTATGGCCTTTGGATTGGGATTTATTCACACCATTCGCACTCAGACTGAAATCTGGGACTCAGACTGAATTACATCACTGACTTTCCTGACTCTCAATCTTACAGACAGCAGATCATGGGATGTCTCAAACTTCATAATCATGTGGGCTAATTTCACATAATCAGAACATCTCTAAGTACGTCTTCAGATAAGGATTAACAACAACAAAGACCATACCACAATCCCTGACAGAGGGTAAGCACAGTGCATCTGAACTGGGTATCCTACAATTCAATTCTGACAGTCATTACCTGGATTAGCATCAGATCCCACAAATTAAAGGGCAAGGTACCCAATAAGGCTATTGCTGCTTCTAATGTCCACAAGCTAACAGAATTTCTATTTAACTTGGCTACGATTTGGGCTTCCCACAACTCTTCTACAAGTGCACTAATTTACTAGAATAGATAGAGCTCACTGAAAACATTATACGTTAACGATTATAGTTTTATTATAAAAGATAAGACTCAGGAACAGCCAAATGGAAGATGTATAGGGCAAGGTCTAGGAGGACAAATTCAGATGTCACTCTCCCAGCAGATCAATGGGTTGATCAAGGGAAAACTCCACTGTCCCAGAGTATATATACAGAGCTTCATTGCATAGGCATGATTAATTAAATCACTGGCTACGGACCAAACTCCAGTCCCTCTCCCAGCCCAAAGATAGGCTGTGACCTCAGAGGGAAAGTGAGGGTGGGTGGGTGGATAGGAGGAGATCCACCAAAGAACTTGTATGCATATATGCATAACCCATACAAAGACAATGGGGTGGTGAAGACCTGGGATGGGGGATTGGGGTGCACTAGAAGAGGTCATTGGCAGGGAAGAGGGGGTGGTGTGGGGGGGAAACATAGGTAAAACTTTCAACAATAAAGGTGTTGTTTTTTTTTAATTAAAAAAAATGATTTTAAAAAATCTCCAACCCTCTAATGGAGGGCTAAGTCTTTCTGGTGTGACTAGACGCTACCCTGGAAATTATTATAGAGACCACCCTTAGTCACTTCAGTAGTATAAACTCAGGTATGATTTATTATGAAGAACAAAAGATACTCCTACCACTTGAGAAATTCCAAGGGTTTTTGAAGCTCTGTGGTTGGAGCCAGGGTTAATGACCAGATATATTTTTTATTATATCATAATCACAATAAATGGAAGTTAAAATTGTATGCTATAAAAATAACACAAGCATAAAGATGAGTAGAGAAAAACATCAAAAGCATCACCAAAGAAGCAATAGAACATATTGAGTATAAAGGTTCAAGTCTAGATGAGTAAATAAGACAAAAGCAGACATATCCAGGTAGAAAATGAAGCTTGAATTGAGAATTAATTTAATACTAGCCCAGTTGAGACCAAAGGCAATGACCAGGGATTTCAAACAGACACAGGACAGATATGAATCTAGAGATGAAAGAGGATATGGCCAAAATTAGTTGTCAGAGTTATCCACATAATTAGGATACCCCAATTACCCTCGAAGCCTTCACTACTCAAAGGATACCAGCTAATGGTCCCACATAAGCACCTATCTGATTTAAATAAAAGCAAGACATTGTACACAGCATCAAAAGGGCTGAACTCCAGATCATTGGACTTCAAACAAAATGGTACTTCATTTTTAACATGAAGATTCAAAAAGAATCATATGACCAAATTCAAAACAGAAATGCCAGGTTTTGTTCTTTGACCAAAATGTACCATTTTATTTTCTATCAACAGGAAACGTACAATGCATCTCTCTAATAGAAATGTTTATTTTTCAAAGAAACGTTTATGAAACAACTATAGAACACTTCAACAACAGCAATATAAACAGAACTGTGAATAATCTATTCACAGAAGCTTCCTGTTCAGATTCATAAAGCAGGATGAATACTCTAGACATAAAAACCATTACAAATACTTACGCAAAGCTTTTAGAAAGTACATTCAATAACTAAGAACTGCCTTGTTAATGGTCCATAGTTCAGAAGCATCACAATTTATTCTCCCCACACTGCACACATCATCTCATCCTTTCGTTCCTAGCTTCTCAGAAAAAGTCTCAACTCTTTCAGACAGTGATGATGACAAATGGGAGAAGAAAGGGAATATAGAGTTTGGGACAGCATACCAAGCTAGTAAACTCCTTGTTGTTCACAAGATAGACATTTTCCACTGAGGCTTATTTTCATTATCCTAAACTAATACCCTGTTTCCCCGAAAATAAGACAGTGTCTTATATTAATTTTTGCTCCCAAAGATGTGCTGGGTCTTATTTTCAGGGGATGTCTTATTTTTCCATGAAGAATACGGTACACATTTATTGTTAAATGAAAATAAAGGAAATTTATTACCTGTGTACGGTACGGTAGTACGGTAGTTGTCAACACAAACCAGACAAACTGTGAATCCTACAGTATCAAGAATTTACTCATTTATTCAATGACAATCATGTCATCCTCTTCTGGAACATCATCATAACAATCCAATTCCTGAATTTCCTGGTGAATTTCTTGTGACTCCATTTCTTTCAGAATCAGTGGACCAAATCTCTCATGTTTAGCCTAGGGGGGGTGGGGGGGGGGCTTATTTTCAGGGGGATGCCTTATATTTCACTCAGAAGGAAACCTATAAGTAGGTCTTATTTTCGGAGGATGTCTTATTTTCAGGGACACACAGTAGTAGCCGAAGATGCCCTTGGATTGAACCACTCCCTAACTTGTTCCAATTACATAACCCATAGAAGGCTCAGATCATGCCCAATCACTGCTAATTTCTGATAAGCTTAAATTCTCTCAGCCTCTAAGGAGAGAACAAGGTAATTGACTCAACCAATTCACCAATTCTACCCTGCCCCTGTCCATTCTCACCCTCAAACTCTCCAAAAAATCCTTAAATAAAAACCTTTGTAAATACTAAGGGTCAAAGGGAATAATCAATTTAAACAGATATACCCTTAAGCCATTTTTCCTGCTCCTCTCTCTTCTTCAATTACTCCACATCCCTACTCACCCAGAAATTGTCTTTAAAAATCGAAAAGGTAAATCCTAGCTTAAGCAAAATTCAGCCCTTTCCAGTTCCTACTCCCTGGTGAGCATGCCCACACTATCAAGTTACTCACCTCTAAAGCCTTCCATCCAACAGGATCCACCCTCCCAATTTTTTAAGGCAAAAGGTAATTCTGTTACCCTGCTGAGCCACATTTCTAGTCCTAATGTTTCCTCCTAGTACAAAGGCAGGCAGAGCAGGATCATCTCCATCAATGTTTACTGAACTGAATTAGCAGGCTGCTCTTCTAAACTAATTGCTCACCAGATCAAACCCTACATTTAAATCCCACCAGGTTAAATTCTACATTTCCCTTACTCGGAGCTGCAAGGTCACTTGCATGTTAAAAATATTCTTCTTTCCAAAAGTAACTATTGTCAGTTACATTCTTCCATTCTTTCCAGTTAGTGCCAAGGACATTTTGCAACCTAACAACCAAGTAAAAAATCCCCTCATTTATTTTTATTTTTTTACAGATTAAGATATTAAGTCTCAGGAAGATAAAATTAGTCACAGATTTCTAATAATAAAAAACAGAGTTCTTAAGATGTATGAGGTACTGTGAGAAGTGTTTTACTTGCAACATCTCTTTTAATCCTCACAACCACCACCGCAGAAAAACAGCACCCTGGACCCCTTTTTATAGTGGGTAAACTGATGTAATTTAAAAAAAATTCCCTTCTCCAAGTCACAATGACAGTACTAAATGCTACACAAGCCCATTAGGCTAAGTTCAAAGTTCAAGTTAAAAGATAATTTAAACAAACAAACAAAAAGGTAACTGTGTCTCCCTATAATTGAAAAAAAAAAGAGAAATAAATATAAACGAGCCAAAACCAGTTTAGCTCAGTGGATAGAGCATCGGCCTGCGGACTGAAAGGTCCCGGTTCGATTCAGGTCAAGGGCATGTACATTGGTTGCAGGCACATCCCCAGTAGGAGGTGTGCAAGAGGCAGCTGGTCAATGATTCTCTCTCATCGATGTTTCTAACTCTCTATCCCTCTCTCTTCCTCTCTGTAAAAAATCAATAAAAAATATATTTAAAAAAATATATATAAACGAACAACTATCTATGATTTTACTTAACTCATTAATTAATTATGAAACAAATAAGATGTGCCATCTCATTCAAAAGCGAATGCAAAGAGCGCAAACATAGAAACAATGGGGAATGAGGATATGGGTTTGCTTAATAGATCCAAAAAAGGGCTTCAAACACAAAAGAGGAAAAGAAATCAATTGTACCTCCAACCTACAAATTTCATTTGCAAGTCTAAGGATAAGAGTTATTTGCATTGCTGTCAGTTATTCACAATTATAAAGTTGGAAGGTAAATTAAAAAACAGCAAAAGCTACAGACACTCTAGAATAGATCTCTAGGAAAAGTGCTCTAGATATCAATTCATTTCCATAGAAGACACCCAGTAATCCTTTTGGTACATTTCAAAGATTTTCACAAATTCTCCTTACATATCTCTCAGTCACTATGCACACGCCTATTTCTTTGTTTAGAAAATAATACACACCTTCAAGATCTTTACCAACCACTAGAAAAACTGAGCTAGTCCCCTCCGTAAAACCAATTTTTCATTAAGATAAACTTTTCTCTATCACAAACTAAGCCAGAAATTTAGGCTTACTATGAATTTATAAATAAATTAATTCATTAGATAGTCAAGCTTCCTAAGAGATCTAAAACTAGTAAGAGTTTGGTTTTACTGAACAGTGACCCTCAGAATTACTCTCTGGTAAAGACATATTGTAGTTAAATTGTCACTTCCAAGTAACTGACCCAAAAATTAACTTCATTAAGTGTCTTAATTTCCACTCTGTTTTCTTCCCTACACAAGCATAAAAAATTACTGAACAGAAAAGAAACCTCATTTAAAATGAAGTAAGGAGGCCATAAGTGGAAGCTCTCGCGTCCTACATCATGGTAAAGCACAATAAGAAGAACTCCTTGTAGCAAGCAGCCTTCCCAACATCCTCTTCCCCTCTATAGGAGTTTCCTCTACTTTATTTTAGCAGATTTGCACATGGCCCGCCATGGTTGCATGTTTTAGACTGCAATTCTTTGTTGTTCCTGAATAAATCAATTTTTCCGAAGAAATACCTGGTTGACTTTTTGTTTAAAGTCAACAAAAGTAATCCTAATCTAATTTGCACCTCCAGTAAAATCAAGTAAATGTACTTTTCCCTAAGAAGACTGTGAAGGTGGAGAGAAGGTGAACTAGCTAGGGACCTTGGGATTCATGGAACAACACAATGTTGAGTTCCCTAGATTTTCCTTTTGCATCATATATCACATGGACAGAGCTGAAGAAGCCAGTAATCCAGAAATGCTAAAGAGGGCCAATGCAAAAAAAAAGTACCTGTTTTTCCAAAGGACCAAGAAAAAAAACAGCTTAGCAAAACAGATAACTTTTATACAACAACCACTGCACTTCAGAAAAAATAAAATAATAAAAAAAAGCACAACACACACCCCTACAGAAAAAAACTGACCCATGACAGCAAATGCCAAAGAGGGAACCTAAACTTTCACTCTCACTAGGCTGTAATGTCCCCTGGCATGACCCACCCCAACCTCCAACCCCTGCAGGGGTAATATCAAAGGCCAGACTTCCTTCCCTGCCAGGTGGTAGGTAGTAAGACCCACTTTCCCTGCCACCGTGTCTATGGGGACCACCTAGAGAGCCTGAACTTCACTCCCACACAATCATGAAGCATCCCTTCTTATCCCCATGGAGATGGTATGAGACAAGGTCTAGTACCGTCAGGACTTTCACTCTTCCCAAGGGTGACAGTGGAGACCATGTGGGGAACAGTACGAAAGCAAGGTAGCATCAGAGGACGACTAGAAGAAAATGAATCTTCCACCCCTGCCTAGCAGCCAGGAGTCCTACTTTGTGTGTCAATGGACCAATTCCTTAAAAGCTCTCAACTTACTCAAAATGGAAACAGATCATCTGAATAGCCCTGTAACTATTAAGGAAACTGAATTTGTAATTAAAAATTTCCTAGAAAAGCCGGAACCAGTTTGGCTCAGTGGATAGAGCGTCGACCTGCGGACTGAAAGGTCCCAGGTTCGATTGCGGTCAAGGGCATGTACATTGATTGCGGGCACATCCCCAGTACGGGGTGTGCAGGAGGCAGCTGATCAATGTTTCTCTCTCATCAATGTTTCTAACTCTCTATCCCTCTCTCTTCCTCCTGTGAAAAATCAATAAAATATATTTTTTAAAAAATTTTCCTAGAAAAGAATTGCTTGGCCCACTTTGTTTCATTAGAGAATTCTACTAAATGTTTAAAGAATTAACACAATCTCTTCCAGAAAACACAAGAATAGAGTACTACTCAATTCACTTTATGAAGGCAGTATTATCCTGATGCAAATCCAAGAAAAGGGCAGTACAAAAAAAAAAACACAAAAATTATAGACCGATATATGAATATTTCTTAGCATATTAGCAAATAGAACTCAGCAATATATAAAAAGCTGAATTTAATCCAGGGATACAAGTTTAGTTCAATATTCAAGAATCAATTAATGTGATCCACAATATTAACAAAACTGAAAAAAAAAACCATTATATGATCATAAGAATCAATACAGAAAAACTATTTGATAAAATTCAATACCTGTTCTTGAGAAAAACTCCCAAGGAAAAAGGAAACAAAGGGGAACTTTTTCAATTAGCCAATGAGTATCTACAGAAAAAACCTAAAACTATTATTATTACACTTATGATATAAGACAAATGCATGATGCACTGCCCTTATTATTGGGAACAATATTTAAAAAAATAATAATTCTAAGGAAGTGCTTGTATTACAACAGGACAGCAGAAACAGTAAGCCACAGACAAAGCTACCTCCCCCAAGATACCTACACATTCCTGTGGGGGAGGTGTCACTGTGACAGGTTAAACACAATACTTTCACTCCAGCCACACAGAGCCCTAAGAATGGGGGCCCCACTTACTTCTCTTCCCTCATCATTCCCTTTTTCCTATCTTTTATCCATCATTTGCTTTGTGACATCACTGGATACCAGCTCACCAGCATGCTATCTCCCTGCTCCACAAGTTTTCCCAAGGGGATAAACTATCTACATCTGCATATATCTATACAGATATATACAGATAAATAAAAAGAGATAATATGCAAATTAGGCCAGGATGCTGTCATGACCAGACAGGAGGTTGTTGCCCGCACAGGTGAGGCCCAGAGTGGAGACAGAGACAGGAGGGCCTGCCTGAGCCAGCACAGCAGCTCAGTCGGCCCGGGAGCAGACACAGGCAGGGTGGCCGGGGGATGCAGAGTCAGGCACTGATCTAGCCTGATTCCCTTGGCAGCCAGCCTTGCATGAGTCAGGCAAGGTCCTGGCACCCCAGGGGTGCCTCCTTGAGCAATTTCAATTGCAAGCTGGGCCTCAAGTACACTTATAAAATGGAGGTGGTCTTCCATTTGATATGGAAAACTATGCATAGCCTAAGTCTTCCTTTATCATCCTTAGAACAGTAATTTACTTCCTCTGGGGAAGTGAACCATTTATCTTTTTAGAAACCTGAACTGTGAAAGATTGCTGGTTAATCATCTCCAGACAGCTTTCACTGACGGCTGCTCCTCAGAAGTCCTTCCATCTGCTGCCCAGTTAACACAGGAGTATCGCCATGGCCCTGCCAGAAGGAGAGGAGCAGGTACAGAGGCACAATGAACACTTTCTGCCAAATCAGACTGAGGCCACAAAGGCCTTTTTTGAGCTTTACCTCACTGCTACAGGCAGCTCACCAAAGACTTTTCTTAGCTCTACTATACCATTCAAAATCTTGCAGCCAAAGGAATTAATTAATTCTAGTCCTCATTATCCAAGAGCAATCAGCATAATAGGGGAAAAGTCCGCACAGTAATTTCTCCTAAACAGGGACACATTTCCTAATGATAAGAGATTTGATTTGTGTTTTCCCAAAAAGAGAAGCAAAATGTAAATTTATTTCCATAATGTATCTTATATTTACCAAAGTATAAGTTACACTTGCAACTATGCACTAATTCTTAAGACAAGAAACTAATCAAGTGGTAGAGTTTAGGAGTAATTTTGTGAAAAGTTGTAGAAATGGCACAACATGACAACCTTGACCTCACATTTGCCCTTTGCAAAACAAAAGGCAAAATGTCACTTTTACCCTCAACAATTTAGACTCTGCTTTTATAAACAAAAATTAAACTTTTAAAAATTAAAAAATAAGTCATTTAAAAAAAAAAACAACTGGATACATTTCATCATTTATTCTTCCAGAGCCTCTGATACAACTTCAAAAAAAAATTTATAAACACCTCTCTCATCATTACCCTGCTGGTTTTCTTCATCAAAAGTTAATTGGCCTAACACTGCCAATCCTCACTAGACTAATGCCTCTTTTTAAATTAAACTATAACAGTAAAGTGCACAGATCTTAGGTTTGCAACTAGAATTCTCACATGTACATGCACCCCTGTAATCTCCATTCATCTCAAGATATAAAACATTTCCCAACATCTCAGAAGGCTCCCTCAGAAGGCCACCACCACCACCACCACCCAAAGGAACCACTATTCTGACTACATCTATCACCAGGAAATAGCTGTATCTGTTTTTTGAACTTCAACTAAATGGAATCATTAGCACTTATGTTCTGAGCAGTTCTCGACCTCGCTCTGAATAAAATCCTGCATCTTTGCAAGATTTGCAATTTCACCTTGCAGTCGATTTAGAATGCATGTCTGTTGGGTGCTAGACAACTCTAGTGTTATGAATGTTACAGTGGAGATTAGCTTTAGAACTAGAGAATTCATTTGTGATTAGTTCCGTATTATAACTTCTGCATAAATGTAATAAAAACAATGTAAAAAAAAAAAAAAAAAAAAAAAAGGAAACCACTCAAATAACCATTATTCTTGCATTTACCCCAAACATGACTTACATAGTTCTTCCCACTCCTTTTGTGTGGCTTTTCTCCCATCTCCAATGGAGCCAACTTTATGCTAGACATTGCAGATTTTTTTACCATATACTTAATGTTTTCTATAATCTCAGAAATCAGAGACGTAGAGGAAAGTTATAAACCTGGATTTGTTACATATTTTTGACCCAACAACCTTAAAGGGTTTACAATACTCTCAAAACCCAGTACCAAAAAACTGCCTGCTCCATCCTTTTTCCTAGATCAGTTAACAATATCTCCCATCATTAACCATACAGTTAGAGAAAAAACAACTCACTTTTCTCTTTTCTATCAGCAGGTGTTCCCCTCCCCCCACCTCATTATTCTTTCCACACAATCTTCCATTCAAAGTGTGTGTGGTGGACTCTGAACACAGCCAGTGCCCTGGTTCACTCCCTCACTGTCTCTTATCTGGAGTGTGGAAACTGTCCTTCACTCACTGGCCTCCTCCTTACATTGTCTTTCACCCTGTCATCCATCCGATTAAGATCTTTCCACTGCCCATAGGATTAAGTCATTCTCTTAGCTGAGAATTCACAACTTGGCCCTTCCTTTCCTGGCTTCTCTCTCAGCAACTCCTGCAAAACTTTGGTCTGACCCCTAGACATTCAAGCACTCTTATTCCCCTTGGACTGCATTGCTTCCTCCTAGAAGCCCTTTCTCCCTTTCTCCTGCAGTCAGTCTCTTCCTTTCTTGGTCAGCACCACTCCAGCAAAAGCAACTATTCCCTGAATGTGTTCCCACAGCCCTCTGTACCCACTACAACTATATCATACTGCATTAGCTAATCATTTATTTGTTAATCTCATTCACTGGCCTACAAACTTCTAGACCCGAGGGTTCTCCCTGGCCTCCTGAAGCATAAGGTCAGGCTTTAATCTTTACATCCCAGGGACTTGGCAGGGCAATTCCATAAAGACTCAATGGGGGGGGATGTCTCTGCCTCTTTTATTCATAGAATTTTTTTCTTTAAATATAAACTTAAGGAGTTAACTTTTCCTTTAAAAGCCACCAGCAAATTATTTTAAAGAGTTTAATAAAAACTAAAACATCCCTTATTGATTTGTGCTTCCTGTTAGAAATCAGTCACAGCTCTTTGTTTCAAAATACCTTTTAAAATAATGGATATCAAAGGTAGAATGAATATGGCACTTAACTAAAGTAACTTAGTAATCACCATATAAATCACTATTAGATGCCAATGGAGTGAGTCACAGTTATTATTTATACAACTAAAAGATCACAAACAAAATTACCTCAATGAAAAATGTGTTCATATATATCCTCTTAACATGTAACATATCTGCATGGTAGAAAAGAACATAGGCTGGAATCACAATGCTAGTTGTGTGACTTGCGGCAAACAACCTAAATTTCAATGCGCCTCCGTTTTCTCCTCTGCAAAACAAAGATGACACAACCAGCCACTGGACAATGTAACTGAGTTAGCACATATAAAGCCCTTGGGTTAGTGCCTGGCAGGGTAAAAGTGTACTGATAAATATCAACTGTTAACATATAGTTGTTTTTTTACTCACAACAGTACAATGAGATCATTTGGACAAAAATGCTATCCCCATTTCAGAGGTAAGTTACTAACAGAGAGGTTAGGACGTCCCTAAGCTATTTTAAATGGCACAGTAGGAACTGGAAACCATACCTAACCCCAAGTCAAACTGAGCAAACCTCCAAGAATCGAGTCAGGAAGATTCTTCTTGGGCTTTTGGCATGGTTTATTCTTGTCAGCAACAGCCAGCCCAAAAACCTGGTGGGAACAGATGACCTACCCCATTTGCTCAAGTGAAAAGGTAGGCGACGCCTCGCTGTCCCAGTGTCTGGCCCACAGCAGACACTCTAAGCAGGCACACACAGCAGTCACCAAAGAGCGACTGATGGCTGAAACACACGGTGCCTCTGTGCTTTCTCCATAACAGAGGAAGGCACTCCACGAAATCAAGCCTGCTACCAAAAAGAACAGTCCCTTCAGATTATGCTAATCTGTCACATCAGAGTACAATGAGGCCGCAGAAACTTTACAAAGAGGGGAAACTTCAAAACGAGTCATTTTCTTCTACTCTAAAAAATACGTTTTGCAAAAAGAACTTCCATCGGGACAAGTTTTAGACTTTTGAAAGCTCACCCGCCTCTTGATATTTCCTGACAATGACTGGACAATATTTCACCTCCCTCTGACCTTTACCAATACTTTAGTTTCAATACTTTCCTGGCCTCAACCTAAATCCCAATCCTCAGCGTTAATTACAGTCACGTGCACATGGAATACCGTTCATGAGCTTGGAAGGCAGATGCCATGAACCCACCTGAACCAGGGGCAGGGTTGCCAAACATCACGAAAGCCACACCGAAGTGCCCTCCCTTGCCTTTATCTGTCTTCTCTTCCAATGGGCAAGCGTAAGTTAGAATATACCTTCATGATCACAGACTTGACCTGAGTAAGGCCTACCTCTCCTTTCCTGTCCCTGCCACTCTGAACCCACAGGTAGGTGTCTGGTACCTGGCATCTCCAGGCCCTACTTCGACGGCTCACACCCAAGACTCGCGCAGGGCGGCTTCTTGGACGTTTTGCACGGGGATGAAAAGCGGTGGAGCTCCTACAATGTGTTTGGGGCCGGGCAGCTGCCAGGCCCGCCCCGGTGTGGCGCAGGAAGGTGCTGATGCTCACTTGTAAACAAGGACCAGTCGCCAGGCCCTCCATCCACATCCCGGCGGCCCCCGCGCCCCCGACTCTCGCGCGACCCCAGCCCCCCATGCCTTCTCCAGCCTCCGGGAGTCGCTTCTCCGCGCTCCCTCATACCTGCTACGTCAGGGCCCCAATTCCCGGCCAGGTGCCCGTTACCCCGGGCCGTCGCCCGAGAGGCCCGCGCCCCAGAGGAAAGAGCCCGCCGCACGGCCGTTCCCCCTCATCACCTCAGGGATTCCCACCAGCGGCCGCCGCCATCTTCCCCCGCGCGCGCCGTAACCCACCACCTGACAGTTCCCGTCTCGCACCTGTGACCACAGCCGGGGAGGACGCGCCACACCGCAGGCGGCGCGTGCGCGAGCTGGGGGATCCGCGAGGGTCACAACCTCCGGGCGAACCCGCCGCTAATTCATCCCGGAGCGGGAGGCGTCCCGACCGTCGCCCTAGTAAGGCGTCCCAACAGACTTCACTCTGATTGGCTGCGAGCGCCGTGACGCGACGGCGTCCCCGGCTGCGTGGGAAGCCGGGTCCCCGGCGCCCCGCCCCCCGCTCCGCGGCGGGCCTGGGGCACCCTGGGCTCCGGTCCAGCCGAGCTCCTTTAAAGGGCCCGCGCTCTTTTCCTCGCCCGGCCTCGGGGCGGGGCGGGACCTAGGGAGGCTGGGATGTAGGGAGGAGAAACCATTGAAATGAGACAACTCACAGGGGGCCCGGTCCCAACTGGACAGAAGGCCCGTCAGCTTGTAGAGTTTCAGATGGAAAACAAATCTGAGGAATTTAATTTACAAGCCAGCCGAAACCGGTTTGGCTCAGTGGATAGAGCGTCGTTCTGCGGACTGAAAGGTCCCAGGTTTGATTCCAGTCAAGGGCATGGACATTGGTTGCGGGCACATCCCGGTCAGGGGGTGTGCAGGAGGCAGCTGGTTGATGTTTCTCTCTCACTGATGTCTCTAGCTCTCTATCCCCCTTCCTTCCTCTCTGTGGAAAATCAATAAAATATATTTTTTAAAAATATTTTTTTAAAAATAACAATTTACAAGCCAACTCACTAAGGCGGATTTGGGGGGCCAACCAGAGGGAGCAGCGTTCCTGGGACGCAAACCCCAGCGGGTGCAGTGCTTCCCCGGAGCAGGGAGGTCTCTGCGCAGCAGCCTTTCACCTACCCTGGTGAGATGTACTCATCACTTTCTATGGGGCAGGGCTGTCCCTAACCTGCTAGACAGAAAGCTCGGTGGGGACCGATGAAACCTTTTGTTGTTAATCCTCCCTCAAAAGTATTTTTCCAATATTTTTTAAAAATATTTTTAATATATTTTATTAATTTTTTTTTTTTTTACAGAGAGGAAGGGAGAGGGATAGGGAGCCAGAAACATCGATGAGAGAGAAACATTGACCAGCTGCCTCCTGCACATATGGATGTGCCAGCAACCAAGGTACATGCCCTTGACTGGAATCGAACCTGGAACCTTTCAGTCCAAAGGCCGATGCTCTATCCACTGAGCCAAACCAGTTTCAGCTCCAATATTTTTTTAAAAAAAATGGAAGAGGAGAGACAGAAACATCGATGTGAGAAAGACATTGATTGGTTGTCCTCCCTCCCGCCCACCCCATTGATCAGGGTTTGGGATCAGCCTACAACCAGGTATGAGCCCTTGACTGGAATGGACCAGTTGGTAGCCCATGCTCTATCCATTGAGCCAAACCAGCTAGGGCTAAACCTTTTTTTTTTTTTTTTCTTTTCCCCAAAACAATTCCTTCCTCCTGCTGACCTTCAACAAGTATTCACTGATTAAAACCTTTAAAAGAATGTAATATAGCCACACATCACACATATAGCCTCTCAGTCATTTGTGTGTGTTTGGGAATTTTATTTGTTCATTCAACAAGGGGAAGAGGGTGGAAGTACAAGGTTCCTGTCCTCACAATATTTATGGTGTGACAATAATGAATACCTAGGTTAGGGATGCATAGCTTCAACATAACTAAATTATATCCCCAAGTTCCTGGGAGCCAACTTGCTGTGCCCCTTTCCTAAGTCAGCTTCATAACCTCTCCAACTGTGTTCAGAAATACTGAAATATTTAAGACTAGAGGCCAGTGTATGAAAATTCATGCACTGGAGTGGGGGGTCTCTCAGCCTAGCCTGCCCTTTCTCACAATCCGGGAGCCCTCAGGGGCAGGAGGCGACCCAATGATCAGGGGAAGGTGATGCCCCATCACACCTCTGCTGCTGCCACTGCCAGCAGCACAAGCCTCGGCAGCCCTAGTTACCTGAGCCTCAGGCAGCCCTAGGTGGCTGGGCAACTGCCATTCAAGGCTTGCCTGTGCCATGGGTCAGTCCTGGGTGGCAGGGGACTGGGGACTCTGGAGGCAGGCATGGAGCACCTGGGCCCACCTGCATGGCAGTCAGTCAGCATATTCCCTCTTTATTGGCCTCTTTATTGGCTGTGGGTGCTGCCATCTTTGCAACCACGTGGGGGTCAATTAGCAGATTCCCTTTTTATTTGGATAAGATTGCGTTAGAAAAGGAATATAAACTCTAATAGGGAAACACCAGTTAGTTACCTCTGTGAACTTGAGCCACATTTTAAAATATTGTTTCCTTTGTTGTTTTCATTTTTTGTGTTTTGTTCTTTTTGTTGTTGTTATTTTTTAAGCCAGATTTGTATCTTTCAAATGAGATTGCTAGAATAAAAGATCTCTAACTTTTCTTTCCCCCACTCCTACACATTTTTTAAATTTCTTGATGTGGGAGATGGGGAAACCCCTGAAGGCACTGGAGATGGGTTTTGAAATCAGGAATTATGTAATACTTTATCTCTGCATCTCTGTAATGGAGCAGACCTGCCAACTGAGAAAAAGAACTCCACACATTTGAATACAATGGATGTTGAGTAAAGGTTAACTGACTGGAATGAATTATCAGGGTTCTTTATTTCTCCGTTTAGCCTGTACCAGGGGTCTTCAAACTACGGCATGCGGGCCACATGCAGCCCCCAGGGGAGTCTGATCCTGCCCGCCAGGTTTTTTGGGCAGTGAGCGCAGCCAAGGTGTTACAGTAGGGATTAGTAGTTCATATAGTCCGGCCCTCCAGCTCTCTGAGGGACCGTGATCTGGCCCCCACTTTAAAAAGTTTGAGGACCCCTGCGTAGCCTTTCTTGGGGTGAAGTGGTGGAACCTAAAGAAAAGGTATTCCTGTCTTTGATATGATTGTGAAAACCATGTTGTGGCCATGGAGCAATGAATGTGAACTTTTTGTTGTAATCCTCACTCAAGAATGTTTTTCCCATTGATTTTTTTTTTTTCCCATTGATTTTTTAAAACATACTTTTATTGACGTCAGAGATGAAGGGAGAGAATAAACAGAGGAAAAGATATTCTCTTGTGAGGCATTGTTGCTTTACCCTCCTGACTGAGCCTGGGGCTTCCCTGTGGGACTCCCCAGTGGTATAGTATGCCCCCTCCTCGAACTGTAAAGAGCTATCTTTTCTTTTTAAATTTATCTTTATTGTTGAAAGTATTACAAATATCCCCTTTTCTTTTTTATTTTCCCAATGGCCCCCTCTACCTCGCACCTGCCCATCCCAGGCCTTCACCACACTTGTCTGTGTCCATAGGCTGTGTATATGTGCATATAAATTACTAGTTAAGCTCTTTCCATCCACCTCCACCACCACCTTCCCTCCAAGTAAAGAGCTATCTTTTCAATGGCAATCTTCTAATCTGTTGGCCTCACCTTATCTGAATGATGATAAGACCTGCAGTGTAAAACAAAACCCTTCTCCGTATCCTACTTCCCTTGGTGGTTTTCTATCTATTTGCCCTCTCTACCCAGGGACCTGCTCTGTAGAGTTATGGGTCCTGAACTACAATTGGTTAGGTCAGTGATCAGCAAACTCATTGGTCATCAGAGCCAAATATCAACAGGACAACGATTGGAATTTCTTTGGAGAGCCAAATTTTTTAAACTTAAACTTCTTCTAATGCCACTTCTTCAAAATAGACTCTCCCAGGCCGTGGTATTTTGTGGAAGAGCCACACTCAAGGGGCTAAAGAGCCGTTTGTGGCTCACGAGGCACAGTTTGCCGACCGCAGGGTTAGGTCTTACTGTCCCTCCCCAGAACGAGCTCACAGGTCCGCAGAGCTCCTACAAACAAATACATCTCCCTGCTAACACTGCCCTCCTCTGCTACAGTGACTTACGTCAAAGACCTCGCGCTTCAGGGCTGCAGAGAAAGGAACAGGGGACATTATGGGAAAGGAACTCCATCTGCCACAAACTCAATTATTTAATTTTACTATAACTGCCGAAATGATATACTGTTCTAATTTTACAGATGTAAAACTGAGGCTCAATGTATTAGTTTCCTACTGCTACTGTCACAAATTACCACAAACTTAGTAGCTTAAATTTATTTTCTTACAGGTCTAGAGGTCAGAAATACAGAGTCAGGAGGCTATGAGGGGAGAATCCATTTCCTTGTGTGTGTGTGCTTTGGCCACGCACTTGGTTGTTTTTTGTGTTTTTTTTGTTTTGTTTTTTCTGTGTGTGTGTTTTTGTTTTGGTTTTGGTGTATTTTTTCCCCTGTTTGTTTTTTGCTTCTAATGGCCGTTGGTATTCCGTGGTGTGTAGCCCCTTTCTGTCTTTTAATACACCACTCCAATCTCTGTTTCCATCTCATCACCTCCTTTACCACAGTAAAATCTCCCTCTGCCTCTCTCTTAAAAGAATACTTGTGATTACATTTAAGGCCCACGCAAATGATCCAGAATAATCTCCCACCTCAAAATCAAATTTTTTCATTTAATATCACTGGAAAGTCCCTTTCGCCTATAAGGGAACATTCATAGGCTGCAGGAATGAGGACCTAGGTATTTTTGAGGACCATTATACAGCCTATCACGCTGGGTTTCGCTGAGCTAAAACATGGTGTCAGCACTCCTGTATGCTGCCAGGGCTGCATTCTTCTGGAACTTCTAGGGGAGGATCCATTCCCTTGCCTCTTCCAGTTTCTTCCTTCTTTCCTTCCTTCCTTCCTTCCTTCCTTCCTTCCTTTCTTCCTTCCTTCCTTCCTTCCTTCCTTTCTTTCCTTCTTTCTTTTTTTCTTGTGTGTGTGTGTGTGTGTGTGTGTTTTTTAATTTCAAATTATCAGAGAAATGTTAGAAAGTTACAGAAGTAGTAGAAGTGACCCAGCTGGGCTGTGTAGGCTCAGGAAACAAGTAGCCGAGGCAGAAGGGCCCTTGGAGCTTAGGAGAGAGAAAGGCAAAGGTAGCTCCCCTGGAGGGGGAAGATGTGGGGGAAGAAAAGGCATGGCCAAAGTGTGCCTCCCTGGCCCCTTCCAGGTACTAAAGACCATCTGAATGCCTGGCTGATGGCTTCTTCCTCCTTCCTCAAACCTCTCTCTGACTCCAACCCTTGCTTCCATCATCCCATCTCCTTTGTCCCTGACCCTCCTGCCTCCCCTTACAAGCATCTTTGTCATGACATGAGCCCATATTTTCATGGAAGGCACATATTCACAGGTTTAGAGAATTAGGACAAGGACCTCTTGGGGCCCATTATTTCTGTCTACTGCACTCAGGAAGGAAGTGGCCCAGTGGATGCTGGGGAAAACAGTGAAGAGGAGTAGAAAGGAGGGCCTGCAAAGGAAAAAACGTTGTGTGGGGTGAGGGGGTCGTGGTTGTGATTATCTTGACTGGGTGATGGTTTCTTGGGTACACACATATATCAAAACTTATCAAAGTGCATACTTTACACAAATATGTGAAGTATGCTATGCTATGTGTCTATCCCTCAATAAAACTGTTAAGTGCAGAGGCTCTGGCCAAGTTTAAAGAACTTGGCCGTGGGGAAGCCAAGATGCACACCCAAGTCAGTTCATCTGATGCTGAACCAGTGCCTTCGATAGAGTGTTCCTTCCTTTATCTTCTCTTCTCTATAGTTGGGTTGATAATATCTAAGCCTCATCATCAAGGATTAACAGCCATAAATGTCCCAGACTCTATAATGCAAACCAACACACAGACATAAGAGTGTGATTCAAATTTCTCAGAAATCTAGGTTAGTTTACTTTGTTGACTGGTGTCGAGAGAAAGTGCCCTTGAACAGATAAGAAGAGGCAAGCATGGGGAAGCTGCCCTATTGTTATAAATAAGGCCATGAACAATGATGGTTGCACTCAAGGTCACAGAGCCCTTTTGACGGATGTAGCATGCTTGGTTCATACTGGTGAAATAAAACAGACTGTACTCCTGATGGTCAGGAAGCCCAAGCCTCTTTCCAGGAGTTTCCTCAAAAGAAAAAACGTACCCCCATTGCCATCATTTATGTGTCTGTGTGTTTAGAAGATAGTATCTTCGATTCCTAGATAAAGTGAAACTGTCTTGAAAAAAGTCCACATTCCCATTTTCCCTGCATTTTTTTGTGGGAAATTGTCTACTGTGGCTGCTCCGTTCTTAATGGCCTTAGGCTTCTGATTCAGGTTGCAGAGTTCACCTCGGATTAACTTCCTACTTCTTGATTTCTCTCTCTACCTCTTCCACCCCAGGCCATGCATGTTAGATGATCATATTCAGCTTATGTTGGTCACAGCAATCAAATTAGGGAAATAGAAATAAATAGATCAAAAGTGTGGATGGAAAGAATAGCAGATGCCACAATCCTCAGTTTGTCACCATAAAATGCAATCCAGTTCACAGACCTACAGGCACGTTACCAATATAAGTGAATTTAAGAATTATTGCCGTGGTTTCCTAAATGGTAAATATGGTAGAGAGAGATAGGCTCAGTCGAGTTCCACTGCTACTCATCAACTCTGTGATCTGAAGCAAATTAGTTTAAGTTCTCTGGGCCTCAGTTTTCTCATCTGTAAAATGAGAATAATAAATAGTTTGTGCCTGCGGAGCTGTTTGTTGTAAGGCAGTAAATGCTTAGCAGATGGAAATGGCTTTCGCTTCCCTGTTTCCTCTCCTGCCTACCTTTATCTAATTTGGCTTATGAATTTGTTCCAGCTAAGTGCCCTGGGGAAATGAAAATGTGAATGTCAATCAACCTAGAAAGAAAGTGCTAGTACACTATGACCCATGGTGAACCATTAGTCCTCAAAAGCACTGAGAGTAAGCAGTTTGGCCCGCAGCCACATTCTGGCACTGAATCATGTCCTGTTTTGCACTGTTCTCTAATTGTTTCATGTCATTTCCTCTCTCTGGGATTCAATTTCCTAGTAAAAGCAGGAGCTTGGATAAGATCCTCTTTAAGCCTTCTCTAGTTCTTCTCGGTTTCTTCTTCTACCCATATATTCCCTACTTGCATAATAAAAACTCAGAAAACGGTAATGGTGATGGGGAGCCAGGCAAATCCCTTATCCTTAAAGCAAGCTCTCCCCAGCCTGAAGTGGAGGCACAGATCAGGCCTCTGGATGCTGTCCGGAAAACTGGCTTTTCTGGGCCATCCTGTTTCAAAGTCATCCCCTACCACAGTCAACTTAATTCCCACCTGACAAGGAGTACCTGATGGCAAAAGAGGAACCCCTGATCTCAGGCAGTTCAAAAGCAGCGTCCAGAACCATCCTGTTAAAATTAGGTGGTTCACAAATATTTGCAGCTTCTGCTGCTTCCCGGAAGGTAGCTCAAATGGTCACACTTTGTGCTTACTCTCAAGAACCGGTTCTGAACATTGACTACACGTGAGAATCACCTAGGGAGCTTTTAAAACAGCAGAGACCATAATTGGATTGGTTTGGGATGGGGCCTGGGCGCTGATATTTTTGAAAGCTCCCCAGGCAACCTAAGTGCATTGAAGATTGAGAATCATCGATCTGGGTCAGAGACTGGAGTGTAATTATTGGGACTCATACTTGATTATCGGAACACAGGAAAGTTGAACGTGTAAATGACTTTGTATTTGAATCCCCAGTACTTAGCCTGGTGCCTCCCATGTAATAGATACTAATCAATGTTTGTTGGGGAAATAAGTGGATAAATGAAAAAAACAAGTATGAGAGAGGACAGTGGGAAGAGTATTGAACTAAAGGCCAGAAAACCATGTGCCCGCCTGTGCTACTGTGATTTATAATAAGAATATATGTGTTTTTTTTTCTTCTTCCCTGGGCCTGGTTCAGAGCTCCTAAAACCCTTGGGGTCTCTTTATATTAATGATGTGGTTTCTTGGAAAGACCCAAGGTAACCTGAGGATGGCGGCCAGTGGCCAGGGGAACCACTCTGTGATTAGAGGATTGGAATCTTCAGTCCCACCTCTCTGGGGAAGGAAGAAAAACTAGAAGTGAACTCAGTTACTAATGGCCAATGATTGAGACAAGTTTGCTTACGTAATGCAGCCTCCACAAGACCCAAAAGGGCAGGGTCCAGAGAGCTTTCTGTTGAAGGACACGTGGAGATGTGGGGAGAACGGCACACCCGAGGTCATGGACGCTTCAAGCCCCTTCCCACATACCTTGCCCTTTGTTTCTGTTCCATCTGGCAATTCCAGAGTCATACCCTTTTATAATAATCTAGTAAGTGAACCGCTGCAGTAAATTAATCGAATTCAAGGAAGGGGTCGTGGGAACCTGACAGAAGTACAGCTAATGACCTGGACTTGCTATCGAAGATTGACATCTGAAATGAGGGGCACTTAATCTTGTGAGACTGAGACTGTGGGAACCCTTAACACGACCAGCATGATTAGGGTCCACTCAGGGTCCAGTTTCTGGAGGAGGCCACACACTAAAATGAAGAGACTAGAAAAGAGTTAATTTGGGACAAATGAGGGGCCAGGCAGGAGTCAACCTCTAGTGGGAAGACTCTCTAGGCTCTGGCCTTACTATCCCTTTTATTGAGGCTGCTATGGGATACACCCATTACCCTTAAGCAGCTTTGGGAAACACCCATAGCCTTTAGGCAGGTAATAAGCGGATTATCATATCAGTAAGGATTTACATAATTACAAGATGGGGAAGTTGCCTCAGTTACTATTGTCTCAATTAGATGGGGTGTGGTTGGCTCTGACCTTTCAGAGCTTCAAGGTTGACCAGCCTCTTTCTATAATATTAGTGAGACAATGATTGGTTTCCGGCATGAGACCTTAACCTGTGGGATCTGGTGATCTTCAGGTGTATAGCATCAGAGTTGAGGCATTGAGAACAACACAACAGACCAGCCGTGACCCAACCACTATCGAAGAATGGGTGATTATTTTCTCTGAGCCTCAATTTACTCTCTTGTGGTGACAGTACCTACTTTATCCTACTCACATTATTGTGAAGATAATGTATATACAAGTGGTTTGTATATGTGTACATTATAGTTTTTTAAGACATTTTTAGAAATGAAACGTAACAGTCACCCTAGAGCCGAGGGGTTTTTCTAACAAACCTGGAAACGTGGATTAATGCAGAAAGTGCAGTATGGAGGCTGGATCGAGGGTCCGAGTGGGGCAGACCCTCACTGCTGCAGCATTGTCCCCCTTCCCTCCAGGTAGAGCCTAGCACGTGGCTCCTCTTCTTGGGGGACCTTAAGCCAGGCAGGCTAACCTACATCCTAGCTCTGCCAGCAGCACGTGAACAGTAACCTGGCCAGGGGCCACCCTGGTGGCCCTTGCTCCTAACGCCCTGGTTCTCAGCACAGCGCTGGCCCAGAGCGGGTGCTCCATGGATGAGCTTATGAATGTGTCTGGATGTTTCTGGCTCTGAGTGCAACTTTTATACATGCCTCTGTCTCTTTTGTTTTGTCAGATTTTTGGCCACGCATCTGATGGTTGTGGGCCTGACTTCTTGAAAGGGATGTGAAACTGCTGGCTGCTCAGTTTGGTATCCTTTGCTGCCACCTGGGAAAAGTTCTCTCCCTCCCACCCACAGTTCTGAGGACCCCCCACCAGCCAGGCCAGTCATTGGCCCTTCATGTTGGGGTATTTGGAATTCAGTAACATATGGTGTTTGCCTAGGATCTTGCTGTTTTTATTTATGTTTTTAAATAACTTCGGGTTGTTGTTTTTTTTATTACAAAATAACACATGTTCATTTGGAAAAACCAGGCAAGCAAAAATGAAGGAAGTATAAATCTTTCATCAAACCCCCAGTCTTAGAGGATCGCTGTTGAATGTTCCTAGTTTTGTGTATGCCTTCACACGCATGTACATGCACATGAGAATACACACACACACAGATACACACACACACGTTTAGAAAAATGGGGTCATTCTGTACTCGGGGATTTGTAACCTGCTTTGCTCACTTGACAATGTCTTGCTGCTTTCACGGCCATCTTGCACTATTATTTGTCCCCATCCCCAAGTGCCCACATCTCTCAACCTTAGTTTCTTTCAGTTCTTTACAAAATGAGCAACGTTAGTCAGAACAACCCACATCAAACCATAATGGAGGGCTTTTCTAGCTAACTGATGCGATGGTAATCTGTGCTTTGAGCGGCGGAGTCTGCTCCGAGAGAAACCTTATATCCTATAAAATGTTTGTTTCCTCAGCAGCCCCAGGGCTGAGGCTGGAATAGAAACAGTTTACTGAGCAGCCATAACCTTAAAACTGCTGCAGTTTCTATGAAACTGGAAAATTCCATCCCCATCGCCAACGTCAACAGCACAAGCAAGGAAGGAATGCAGGAATTCAGAAGAAGGGAAGAATTTGATTAAGAGACACTATGGGTAACTGGCAAAAATTCTACGAAAATGACCAGAAGGCGCCGGCTTCCAGCACTGGCATTGTGAAATTTGATTGCAGGCACTGAAGTGGGTAAGGGAGCAGGCCTATAACTGTGTTGGGGTAAAGAATAAAGCTGTTGGACACTGAGGCCAGGTTCTGGCAGCGATGTAACTAAGGTAATGGCAACCCGGGAGGTCCTCCACCCCCTGCCTTGGCAACTAGTTTCCAATCTTATAACATGCCTCTTGCAAGTGCCCATATGTGCCCACCCCTGGTCACCTGGTGATCGCCACAGAACGGGGAGCATGATGGCTGGCAGAGGGAAGATCGTGGGGGCTAGCCAGGAGAGTGACGATTTGGTCAGAGAGAAGCCAGGAGGCGTCACTGGCATCACGCCTCCAAAACACAGAGAGGCGCCCAGTGAACCAGGAAGTCACAGTTCCATTCTGTTCAGTGCACATGCCCAGGTTTTAGGTTGATCCCCAGTGGAGAGGGGCATCGTGCAGGAGGCAACCGACCAATGATTCTCTCTCAGGGATTTGTAATCTGCTTCATTCTCTCCCCCTCCCCCCTCCCTTCCTCTCTGAAATCAATAAAAGAATATTTTAAAATAAAATAAAATAAAATAAAAAGGCACGGAGGGGCTGCATTCAGATACTCTCTGCTTTCATCCTTGTCAGCAAGGTTATCTCCGAAGTCCCTGAACTGGGCTCCTGTGTTTCCTGATGCCACTCTTCACGATCCAGTCACCAGAATGCCACCAGAGTAAATTTCACAATCTAATTTTATACTTCCTTGTGTGAAATGTTCTCTTCTAACAGCTATGAAAACCAAATACTACCTGCACGGTGTTTAAAAATCAAATGGAACCAAAAGGCCCATATGGAGAGCATGTCACCAGCTTCTATTCCCCACCCATTCCCTGCCCCAGAGCCTGTCTCCTCCTGATTTTTCTCTTGGCTGTTCTTCTGAAGTTGCCTGGATCTTGTGTTTATCTTTTCCTTGGCTTCCCCTTGAATTTGATGGAGCACATCTTTTAGTAACTTTTCAAAAAAGGGCACCTAGGAGGTAAGTCTTCTGAGTTTTTGCATTTCTGAATATATCTTTATTCTGCCCTCATACTTGTCTAGTACAGTGTTTCCCAAACTTTTGATATACTGTATGTGTACTCCTTCTATAATTTTCATAATGCTGAGTACCCCTCATAAATATATATATATATATGTATATATATGTATATATATATGTATGTATATAGATGTATTAGGCGCAGCTAAGCACGGTGCAGTGCATATCCCCACCAAACTCCGGCGCAACACGTACCCCCACCAAACTCTTCACGTACCCCTGGGGGTACACGTACCACACTTTGGGAAACACTGGTCTAGTAGATTGCTTGATTAGCAAATTCTAGGATGAAAAATATTTTCTCACAAAATTTTGTGAAATGTATTAACTGTAGTCTAGTTTCCCAAGTTCCTCTTGAGAAATCCAATGCCATTCCGTGGATCCTTTGATATTTATTTTTTCTTAATATTCAATGGGACTTTTTAATTGGGGCATTTATATTCCTCAGTTCTGAAAAGTTTTATAGAATTATTTGATTAATAACTTCTTTTTAAAAAATGTATTTGTTCTCTTGTTACCAGTGGGGTTGCCAGGTAAAATACAGAATGCCCAATTAAATTTGCATTTCATATTATCAACAAATATTATATATATATATATATATATATATATATATATATATTCTGTGCAATATTTTTTTAGTATAAATATATTCCATGCAATGTTTGGGATATACTTACCCTAAATAATTTTTTGTTATTTATCTAAAATTTTGAACTTCAAAATTGTGCTACCCAGTCAGGGCCATTAAATCTTCACCAACACATTTTCATAGTCTGGCCAGCTGTTATACTTTTCATCTGTGTCTATGCTACTTCCTACCTCCACCCTCCAAGGAGCAAATGACCCTCCCAAGCAGGAAACCACTTCATCTCATGATCTCTGTATCCCTCCAGACCTATGAGCTCTTTGCACAGAGTCTTAACTAGAAGTCAGAAAATATTCACTGAATAATCACGTGTTCAGGTGATTCCCCTGCCAGGTCTGCACTTATATATATATTTTATCTATAAAACAAGAATGGGATGCAATTAAATAAGGTCATTGAACAAGAAACAATTCTTAAAATTCCAAAGAGTCAGAAAAAAATTTCATAGAAAGCTGAAAGTAAGTAAAATCTTCCAGAAAATTGAAAACAAACAAATAAACAAAAAACAGTTAAGAAGACAATGAATGTGAGTAAAAGATAAATGAACTTCAGCACAGGATGTCTGATAAGAAGAATCTGATATCAACCTTGAAAATAAAAGTATCAGTAAATAAAGTAAACCAATTTTGATCCCCGGTGTGAGGCATCTAGGAGGCGGCTGATCAATGATTCTCTCTCATCATTGATGTTTCTATCTCTCTCTCCCTATCCCTTCCTCAATAAAAATATAAAAAATTAAAAGAACGGGTAGAGCAGCCCCCAGGCCTGCGTTGTCTGCAGAGGGGCCCTTCACTGGTTTCTTTTGTTCCTTGCTTGCTTTGGAGACACCAAAATTAATAACACTATTTTTTATTTGGTGTGTGTGTATGGGGGGGGGGGGGGAGGACAGGGAGAACCCCCACAGAAAACCTCTTTTCTTGCTGATGAAGTCTGTGTGGAATTTTAGAGGTTGTCATTCTGCGTGAGGTTTTCAAAACACCTACTCCTGAAGATCACTTCCTGGTTTCATTTCAACTTTGCCAGTCACCTGCGCTCTAGGGTCACTCCTCCAAACCAGACAGGGAGACTGAAACCTTCAGGGGGTCCTGGAAACACACTCTTCATATGGAGAGCAAGTTACCCATGGGGGAGGTTTACTGAAGATCACTTCCTGGTTTCATTTCAACTTTGCCAGTCACCTGCGCTCTAGGGTCACTCCTCCAAACCAGACAGGGAGACTTTAAACCTTCAGGGGGTCCTGGAAACACACTCTTCATATGGAGAGCAAGTTACCCATGGGGGAGGTTTAAACATGTGAGCACATTATTGCTCCTCAAGGGTACTAGTCCCCAGGAAGTACACCCCACATCCCTGCACACAGAGATTCAGGGAGGGAAGGTGTATGTAAGGGCTGCCATCTTTTACCATTACTTCATTTTAATTTAGGGAAGTGGAAAGTTCCAGAGTGTGTCAGAACACCTTCACGGGGATGGGGAGAGAGAACTGGAACTTTGAGTTCCTATGTGATACCATTACTTCACAGATGCTGTCTGGTGGCTAGCTCTTGAGATCCCAGAAATGACTTCAGATTCAAAGGAGTATGCAGCAAAAGGTAGGCTGGAACTCTTGCAGATTTCATGTGTAAAAGCAAAAGCATGGAGCATTGCTTCTGAAAATCAAACCAGAGAGGAGCGGTGAGTGACAGCAAGCTATGGGATTTCTCCATCATTTCTCGTCATCTCTATTGATAAGTAGAAAACAAACAGCTCTTTCCTGATTCATCAGACTCTGACACATGCAAAACCAAAACCGAGAAAGTCTACCAGAGAGAATTGGAACACGAGACAGGGCACTGAACAGAAGCAAGCAATTCTACAAGTGATGAAGAGATGGAAGACTCAGACAGCATGTGAAGGAGTGTTCACGTCATAAGACAGATAGCTCTGGATCTAGATAAGGAAGACAGAGTAGTTATTGCCTGGGCTCGGCTGGCCGTCAAGATAAAGGCTGGCAGGGACAGTGGGGAAATTGCAAGCAAGATATTGCAGCCCATTGAGGATCTCTGCTGGAAAACAGACAGGACTCAGTAAAGCAACAACCACAGGACTCACCTATGAGGGCCTGAAATGACAATGGCCTTCAAGGTCATGACTGAGGGGTAAGAGAAAAACTGATACCAGCAGAACATGGGCTGACCAAGGGCAGGAAACAAAGGGAGTAATAAAACTAAACATTTCAAGGGAGGAAGAGATGGTTGGTGATGAACTGCCGGAAAGAGATTTGGGAGAGCATTTATTACTTTGGGATGCTGACAGCCAATGTATCACATCCAGGTTTCCTGATCATACAGCATCAACAAAGGCAAAGCAATAATAAAGGACAAAGCAATCAAATTGGATTTATTTTATGCAGTTACTAGGGTTAGCAGAGGCAAAGGCGGTACAACGCAAATAAACGGTGGAGAGGGAGCAGTGTGTGAACCAAATTGGAAGTCCAGTTACACAGAGCAGAACAAAGAAAGACAGGGGTTAAGATGGGTAGTTTGATCAAGGAAGAAGAAAATGTTATGAGCCATTGGAAAATTGAAAGCATTCATGGGTGTCGGTCCTTTTCAAGAAAAGACCCCTATTGTCCTTTGTCACTACATTATAAATACATGTGGTGCCCCAGAAGTAAGAGATGACACAGAGGACAAAATAACAGCCCTGCTAAATGTCACAGAGGACCCCAGCTTCTGAGACCCCAAAGCTTTGCAGCTCCTGGGCGAGGATACCAAGGAATTGCTTGATCCCTCTCCGCAGTGTGGAATTTAAAAGTTGTCCATTTTAATCACTGGAAATTGAATGTGTGAGATTTTGCACAAGCTTGAACTCTGTATGCACCTGACTTGGTGTTTTGTAGATTCTGACCCTCATCTCCTCTTCATCTAGGCCTTTGCTAGTTCTCTGGCTAGACACTGGCCACAGCTTTCCCACACAAGCCCTGACCCCCTGCTCTAATCCTGCCTCCCAGAGTCTATTCTCAGCTGAAGCATTGGTGTCCCAACCCAGGATCATCAATTCAGCATCTCCATCACCAATGAATATTGACCACAGGTACAAGACCTTCCTGTTTGCACTTTGAGATAGAAAAAAAAAAGTTTGGGAAAAGGATATAGTTGCAATCAGATATTTCTCCCATGTTCCACAAAAAAACAAGGACCTCCTCTTTTAATCCTCCTCTTCTTCCCCTCCTCTTCCTTCTCCTTCTCTTCCTCCTCCTCCTCCTCCTCCTCATCATCATCATCATCCTCCAAACATATTGAACACCTGTGGCTCCACTAGCTAAGAGCTTTATATTTAATACATTATATAATCTCCATGATGTATTAAATATAATACTAAGGAAGCACTATTATCAATCTCATTGTACAGATGAGGGAACTGAGATTTAGTTTGCCCAAGGCTAAGTATCTGGGGAGTGGCAGAGACCTTATACATTAGGCTATACTCCTGCTCACTTCTTCTTCTCCTTATTGTCTTATTTTTTCCAGAGGAAAAAAAAAGTTATGAATTCCCCTTCAGGTTTGGCCTAGGCCTATCGTATATGCTCAATAAATGCTCAACTGAAATCAATGAGTCCTGAGCTCACTGGTGCTCACAGTCATGACCCCACTAACCCCACAGAGTCTGCTTCTGAGGGTGTGGCCACTTCTTCCATCAGCTCATCCCCTTCAATCAGCTGGCCAACCTTGTGTTGTCTGAGGCAACACATTTCAAGCCTCAAGCCCTGGCCCCCTGGGACCCAGTGAAGGAAGAAGCACAAGGTAAATGACCATTCTTTGCAATTCAGTATTTCACCCCACATGGGAGGGCAAATGCTAGGGCTCAGAAGCTAGGAGGAGGCGAGCTTGACTTGGTGTCTTGGCACTCTTGGTGATCGTTGTGGAAAAGCTGAGTCCAGAGAAAACATCTGCCCAGGCTAGTCAGAAAGGAAACAGCTTTTGTTCGCTTAATTAATAGCTTTTTCATCTGCATCAGATGGCTCCGTTTTAGTGCACTGGCTTGAACACAAGGGCTTGGGAGCCTGGATTCATTCCTTCCCATTTGGTAGGTAGTGCTACCCTGTTTCCCCGAAAATAAGACAGTGTCTTATATTAATTTTTTCTCCCAAAGTTGCGCTAGGTCTTATTTTCAGGGGATGTCTTATCTTTCCATGCGCTAGGTCTTATTTTCGGAGGATGTCTTATTTTCGGGGAAACACGGTATTAGGTCATTGGACCTCTTAGCTCAGCCCCAGACAGCTGGGCCTTTAGAGGAAGAGGACCTCGCAGCTGTTGAGCCGACTCAAGGGCTAACTTATTCTCCCTTCAGACCTGCAGGCCTTTATAGCTTATGGTTTTGGGGAGAGGAGCCACATGTGTCTCTCACTGCTGCTCAGATGATTTCACCGATGCTGGACCAGGCACATCCTGCATGATATGCAGACATAATCCAGGTGCTCCCTGCTCTTCAGGAGCTTACACCTGGACTGGTGTGTGTGGCGTTGGGGGGCTGCAGAATGATTTATCACAGGAAGCAATGGCGGAACAGTTCAAACCAATGTACGATGGAGGGCGGAATTCCTCTATCGTCACTTAGAAAGAGAGGAGTTCATTTCGGACTGAAAAGTTCTTGCAGGATGGAAGAAATTTAGAGAAGTCATTTTCTGGATTGAACAACATGTACAAAGGGATGGAGGTGGCAGAGTCAGGAGAGTGAGGAGGTTAGGCCTCTGTGACATAGTTTGGGCAGTAAGAAGACTGGCTGTATCACAACCTGGGGGTAACGTCAGGAAAGTCAGTGTTACTTCCTTCCAGCCACTTTCCAGAGCCCTCGAGGTTTTACTGAGCAGCCCTGCCCATGTATCCTGCACAAACTCATCTCAAGCTACTTCTGACACGTCATTGCTTTTATCCCTCTAAATTCACATTCCCCATTTCTAGATACCAATCTCCTTAAAGGCTTATCTGTCTTTGCCTGGTACATAAAACATGCTCAGTAAATGTGTGTTGAATAAATGAATGACTGAGGACATTGTTGGAGGTGAGGTTGAATAAGTAGGCTGGTTCCAGAATGAAAGAGGTCGTAGAATGAAATGGGTTCTAACTAATTCTGCCTTCAGATGACTAGGCATGGCATCTTGTGCTTACATTCACTTATTCACTGATGTATTTATTCAACAAATATTTATGGAAAGCCTACTTGCTATGTTCCAGGCACTGTCTAAGGGCTCAGGATATGACAGGGATTAAATCCTGCCCAGGGAGAGCTTACATGATAACAGGGGAACACACGATCAGATCTGTCTGGGTAATTTGAGGGGCCCAGTACAAAACAGAAATGTGGGGCCTCACATTCAAATAGTAGAAAAAAGTGTTGTTGGAGGCACTCAAATATAAAGTTTTTCTTTTTTCCCCCCCTGCAATCTCTCTCTAGACTTGCCATGACATTTTCAATTTACTATTTAAGGTCATTCTAAGAAAATTACAATTTAAAGATTGTCAGCATGAATTTTACCATTTGTCTCTATACTGGAAAACGACAGTTTTAAATACAAGAGCATTTCACTCACATGTGTAACCATGAAATCACATAGTATTTCATAGGTCTTACTTGCATATCTACTTAGCTTTTCCAGGACAGTGGAAATGCTGCATTCAGCCAATTCAATTATTTTTTATCTCATTTCTTGACACATGACATTTTACCAACACTCTCTAACTTTAGCTTACTGCTGAGTGAGGAAGGACTAAAAGGAAAACAAACAAACAAACAAAAGAACATACCCACTATGGGTTGGTCTATGGGTCCCTTTCCTTCCAGGTCAAGTGTGTGGGGGTGGACTGACCATCCCCAGAGGCCACACCAGAACTTGCTCTGAATGCAGAATAAGACAGTAGTGTTTAAGAAACACAGATGACAGGGGAACCCTATCAGATCCTTGCCTCCTCATGTTACTTCCCTGCTCTATATTGGGATTGAGTTGGAATGTGCCTTTCTAGAAGCACTGTATATTTAAAAAGAACCACAAAACCTTTGACCCTTTTCCTACATTGTCTTTCCCATTAGGCTGCTTCGTGAAAGAAAGCTCTGTGAAGCTCATGACAGACCTACAGATGTTCACCAGAAAGTTTAAGCTCAGAGTCCATGCTCACTCCTGTGGTTCAGTGGTATAGGCACTTACAGAGTTCTTTTTTTTTTTTTTTTTTTTTTAATATATATTCTATTGATTTTTTCACAGAGAGGAAGGGAGAGAAACAGAGAGTTAGAAAAATCGATGAGAGAGAAACATCGATCAGCTGACTTTTGCATACCCCATACTGGGGATGTGCCCACAATCAAGATACACACCCTTGACAGAAATCGAACCTGGAACAAGATGCCATGCCTAGGCTTATACTCTATCCACTGAGCCAAACTGGTTAGGGCTACAGAATTCTTTTTGTTTATTTGTTCTGTTAATCCTCTTAAATATATTTTTCCATTGATTTTTAGAGAGAGTGGAAGGGAGGGAGGAGGGAGAATGGGAGACAGAGAGAGACAGAGAGAGAGAGAGAGAGAGAGAGAGAGAGAGAGAGAGATAGATAGATAGATAAATAGATAGATAGATAGATAGATATGTGAGAGAGATATATCAATTGGTTGCTTCCTGTGCACACCCTGGATGAGGCCAGGGATCGAACCTGCAACCTAGGTACATGTCCTTGACCGGGAATCAAACCTGCAATCCTTCAGTGTGTGGGCCAATGTGCTACCACTGAGCCACACCAGCTAGGGCAAGGCATTACAGAATTTTTGACCAAAAAATCCTGTGTGTTGGCCTTTGTGCCGACGTTGTTAGGATGATGTTGGAAGGCATGAGCTGATGCGTGTGGGTGGTGAGTATGTGTTGTGCCTGGGTGAGGGTTAGACGGTGTGGTCGGCATGTGTTTGTGTGTATGCACAGTATCTGGGGCGTATTTTATGCTTCTGTGTGATTCAAAGGTAGAGTTTGTGGCATGTTTGTATGTGTGTGCAATGTGAAGTTAATGTTAGTTTAAGTTTTCTTAGCAGACATTTCCTCTGCCCTGTGGAGCATATATATCTTGTGCTTCCCCCTGAAATGCCAGTCTGTTTTCATGTGCTTCTAAGTAAAATAATATGCAGCTTTTTGGCATTCACAAACAAAACCCAGTGGTTTTTATCTGACTCAAGTGCTCCCTAGAGCTAAGTCTTTCCCCCTGCTACTTCCTGTAAATCCATTTTATGCATTAGAGTTAGAAGATGACATCTTGTTACATCATGTTAGACAGTGCCATAATTTTTTCCAGCAAAACCATTTCCAATCTGGGGAAGCAGACAGCACTGGACAAAGACAGACACCCCAGCATAAATAAAGGATCAGCTCCTGGCCCTGCAAGGCAGACCCAGAGGAGTGCTGTCCCCAAACCCACAGCTGGCTTGCCGTTTAACTCCTGGGACCGGGATGGAGAAATCCACTCAGGCGCGCAGCTCTCCCGGTGAGATCTCGCCCTCTCTGTCTGCTGGAAGGAGGATGCCTGCTGGAGGAAGGGTGCTCAACGCAGTGGGAGGGGGCACCAGGCAAGACTGATGCCTTCTGATGCCAGAGGTCCTTTCTCTACTGTGCACGGGTCAGGCCCGTCTTTTGCTTTCCAGCTGCAGCTGCTATTTATAGCCCCATCTCTGTGTGCCATTCTGCCTGTGAGCCGTGTGGTCAGCTCAAGGCCTGCATTTAAAAAGAGGCATTCTGTGCTCAAATGCCAGCCCACCACGCTGGCTTCCCTTTAGCAATCTACGATCTGAAACTGGAGGCATTCGATGCTCAAGCGCCCTTCCCACCGTCTGGTATGCCCTGTATCAGATTGGGGGTCTGGTTTCCCCAACCCTGCCATGCCTCTACAGTCACAGCTTGTGCTGTGGTCAGAATTAGCACTGGGTGGGGAGTTGTGCTGTGTCTCCCAGACCTTACTGTGGCTGAGCTACCAGATGGCTCCTTCTAAACATTTCATCATGTCAGCCTTTGGCCTAGAAATATGGACTGGCTCACCAGCTGTGCGGCTGGATAACAAAGGCCCGAAACCTTAGGATTTATAAGATCAGGAACATGTGGGAATACTGGACTTAGAAGCAGGCTGTGTGACCCTGGCGAGTGGGTGGACTGCTTTGAGCTTCCCTTTGCTCCAGGCAATGAGAATGCCTGTCTCTTGGGGAGGCTGCACAGACTAACATGAGATCATGCATGTGTGAAAGTGCTGTGGAAACTCCCCTATTTTCATATCCCATCATTTCAACTTCTCGTACTTCTCAGAGGAATGTGGCAAGAAGTAAATGTAGGAAGGAGTTTGAGATGCTCTGGAGATAATAGAGATAAAGACTCCTAAGTGTATGTAACTCAATCAGCCAGCAAATAAAGTAAAAGTTGATTTTTTTAAAAATAAAAAAAAATAGTCTGGATTGAAATTTAGGATGGTATTAGTATATGTTGTCAGTAAAGATTAATTGAGCACATACTATGTGCAAGTCAATCTAGTTGACATCAGAGATACCAAGAAAAACAAACATAAATAATTAAAACATAGTGATTTTCATCCCAAAATTGAAAAAAGGGATCAATACAGCAGAAGAGAGAATCCAGAATTCAATCTTACTATTCAATGTGTGATATATGAGAGTACGTAAAGATTTATTTAGTCACAAATTTAGAAAATGATTGATTTTGATCAATACTGTATATACTATCATAGAGGAAACTCCAGTTGGGCTAAGAATTACAGGTAAACAGACAAATTATAGGGCAAAAACTAAAGATCTGCAGAGAAGGTTTTCCAGATCGATGGAGAAATAGCTTTCTCAATGTTGAAGCAGTAAAATAAATAATCTAGACTGACAGGCACAAGTAAATGATTAAGAGCTTTAAAGTAATGAAAAAATGGTGACTAATACAATGACCAGCACTGGATGTCACATCACTTATTTCAAGTGGTGAATTCAAGAAAGTAGGAGCATAAAATATGAATGAGGAATTGATTTGCATCAACGGTGTGAAGGCCATGCCATGGGGGAAGAATAGTCTTCTCAATCAATGGTGCTGGAGAGGCAAGATATGCCCAAACAATAGAATGAATCTGGACCCCGACCTCACACCTCCTACATAATTAACTCAAATCAAATACCTAAATGTAAGAGCTAAAACTATAAAACTTTTAGAAGGGAACATAGGACCTTGGATTAGGCAATGGTTTCTTATATATGACACCAAAAGCTCAAAGAACAGACACACAAAAAAATAGATAAAGTGAACTTCATAAAAATGAGTACCTCTCATGCATTGAAGGTCACTTCTAAGAAAGTGAAAAGATGAGAGAAAATAAGAGTCCAGTATCCAGAATATATTAAGAACTCTTACAACACAATAACAAAAATTCAAACAGCCCACTTTTAAAATGGGGAAAGGGCTTGAATAGATATTTTGTTAGAGAAAATACACAAATAGCTAAAAGGCACATAAATAAAATGCTCAATCGCATTAATTATTAGATAAAATACAACTCAAAACCATAATGATATTACACCCACTGAGACAGCTATAATAAAAAAACAAAAACAGCCAAAACAGGCTTGGCTCAGTGGCAGAGCGTCGGTCTGCGGACTGAAAGGTCCCAGGTTCGATTCCAGTCAAGGGTATGTACCTTGGTTGCGGGCACATGCCCAGTAGGGGTGTGCAGGAGGTAGCTGATCGATGTTTCTCTCTCATCGATGTTTCTAGCTCTCTATCCTTCTCCCTTCCTCTCTGTAAAAAATCAATAAAATATATATTTTTTTAAAAAGGGGTGGGGGGCAAAGGTAAGATATGTACACATATATACCTTAATAAAAAAAATGAAAAAACAAAACAAAACAAAACAAAAACCACATAAAGTAACAAGTATAGGCAAGAATGTGAAGAAACTGGAACCCCCATATGTTGCTTATCGGAATAAAAAATGGTGCGGCTGCTTTGGAAATGTTTGTTAGTTCCTCAAAATGTTAAATATAGTTACCATATGATCCTGCAATCCCATTCCTACCTGTATCTATACCCAAGAGAATTAGAAACCCATGTCCACATAAAAACACATAAACAAATATTCATGGCTTCATTATTCACAGTAGCCAAAAAGTGGAAACAACCCCGTGTCTATCAGCAGATGGATGGATAAACAAAATGGGGTATATCTGTGCAATGAAATAGTACTGGCACAGACTGCAACATGGCGAACCTTGAAAACATCGTCATGAAAGAAGCCAGATACAAAAGGGTATGTATAGTATGATGCCATTTAAAGGAAATGTCCAGAACAAGAACATTCATAGAGACAGACACTAGATTCATAGTCCCCTAGGGCTGGGGAAGGGACCATGGGAGGAACTATTTAATGAGTATAGCATCTCTTTGGGGAGAGAAAATGTTTAGAATTACTGGTGATGGTTGCCCAGCATTGTGAACATACTAAAGACCACCAAACGGTACACTTTAAAATTATTAAAGTGGGAATTTTATGTTATGTGAATTTTATTCCCCCTCCACCCCCCCCCCCAAAAAAAAAAAAAAAGAATGAGAAGGGTCCTATACACATCACTGCACTCCATTTAAGCTGGCATTTTGGATTCTACTGTGATTCATAAATGTTAGGATTCGGTTAGACAAAAACTTTTTGTGCTAGGTTCTGGGAGTGGGTAGGAAACAATACAAATAAAACACAGGCTCTGTCCTCAAGGCTACTGGTAGACACATATTTCACTACCTGGAACACAACCAAAGACAAGCAACATCACAACAGGCTCTGCGGGGGTACAAGGGGAGGGGTGTGTGTTCTGACTGAAGGACCATTGGAAAGGCTTACAGAAGAGGAAACATGGATCAGCTTTTAAGGATGAGTTGGAGTTTGACAGGCAGAGAAGGTGGTGCAGTCCAGGCAGAGGGACCACCTTGAGCAAAGGCCTGGAGGTACACAGAAAACATTCACGGATATATCTGAGGGAATGATTTGAGCTATGGCTTCTCTCTCCTTGTAGTAGTCTGCCATTGCTTTTTACTAAACATCACCACCATTTCCACTGTGCTCCTTGGTTCTTGTCTCAAAGACTATGAATCTTCAGTTTAAAAGTAGAGAAGCAGTGGATAGAATGTCGGGCCTATGGACTGAAGGGTTCTGGGTTTGATTCCGGTCATGGGCACATGCCCGGATTGTGGGCTCAATCCCCAGTAGGGGGCATGCAGGAGGCAGCCAATCAATAATTAATCTTTCATCATTGATGTTTCTATCTTGATCTCCCTCTCCCTTCCTCTTTTAAAGTATATAAAAATATACTTTAAAAATAAAGTAGAGAAACAGAACGTGGACCTTGAGCCTTCGCTGGGTTCGGTGAGTCCCCTTGCTCTGTCTACATCTGCCCTGTGGCTGAGGGAGCACCTGGATCTTATCTGGCCTGCAGCTCTACCCCTGCCCTCTGTGTCTCCAGCCTGGGAACCGCCTTTGCTGCCACCACCGGCTCCATCCACCTGCCGGATGGACGGCCCTGCTTCCCTCTTCAGAGGTCTCTTGCTTGAGGGTGCCTTCTCCATTCTAGCCCCACCTTCCTGCTGGCGACCCGGGAGAGGAAGCCAGGGAGGAGGGACTGAGGAGCTCATCCCATCCCCTGGGGAAAAGTCATCCGGTCTGGCTCCCTTGGCTCCTTGGGCGGCTGGTTTTGTTCGGCTTCTATGTGGATTGTGAACCCATTGCGTCCAGCGGAAGAAGAAAAACAAGCGCTTAAAACAAGTGCTCTTGTAGGAGGAGTTTGGTGCGCCATGAATTATTCAGTGAGGACAAGGCCTTCTGGGAGGAAAGACACTTCCAGGTCGGAGCGCTGAGACCCCAGTGGCTCCCAGGTGATAGAGCTGACGGAGTGGTCCCTGCACGGTGTGTTTTGACTGATATTTGCTCCCCGGTGTGCTAAGCATAAGCCTGGTTTATTGTGTTTACATTTTCGTGTCTTCGGAGCATGACTGATTTATTGCAAACATGAGTGCACTGGACAGTGCAGGCGTCTCTGAGCAGGCTTTTCCCTAAAGCCAGGAATAATCCCCTGCACCAGAGATCCAGCCTGATGAACTGTGCCGTGTTCCCAAACCTCGGATGCTGAGGGGAGGTCAGGACAGGGAGACAGACATCTGGTCTCAGGCAGCTCTGCTCAGAAGAGACTTGTCCTCCCCATGGCAGGTCTCCTCAGCAAATGAGGGGGTGGTGGTGTGGGGCTGGAAACCGGGCCTCCTGCCCTGAGACCCCTGGGCAGGGAGTGGACCACCAGGCAACTCTGTAAATATGCCTCCCCCCCCCATCCAGATTAAAAACACACATGGGTTTAACACTGACTTTTTGAACCAGTTGATAATTATTTTTTTTTTTATCAGCTTCTAGTCCATTGTCTCCAGTTCTCCAAGGAGCGAACTCTCTGACAGTCCAGACAAGGACCAGATGTGCGGCACAGGGTCAGTCTGTGCTGGTAGGGGCGAGGAGAGGGGAGGGGAAGCAGGCCTGAATGTCGTTACTTGGAGGGGTCGGAGGGTCAATGACAGTGGCAAGGAACAGATTTTTCCAGCCGCTTTCAGGCTGAGATTTGCACTGCATAATCTGAATGCTTTTATCTGTTTCTGAAAATAGACAGGAATTTTTTCCACAGGCTGCTCCAATCTGGCCGTGGAGACGTGAGGGAGGATTGCAGGGAGACAGTTGTATGCAGTCCAGTGAGTACATTGCGTGACCCCCCCGCACTCCCCCCCAACCTCCTCACCCCCACATACACACTAGCCCTTTTCCATATTGGCCATACAGAGCCACATTGTCTTAACACCCCTCAAAGTAGGGAGTCAAAAATGCTAGGTACTTTTCATCCTGAACTTTATATAGCTCTTGATAGGTGAGGCTATCGTGTCTTAATGTTAATAAAAAATACAGGCCTTTGTGAGGTCAAAGTACCTGTCCGGGAGGACTGGTCCTTGAGTCGGCACAGAATGACCAATGTGAGAAATGTAAATGAGACAGAAAAAAAAAATGTTTTCATCAGAAGTCATAGTATACGGTTGTTACCAGTCCCACAGGTCATATTCTCCACTTTTGTCCTGGATTTAGACTACAAAGAAGCATCACAAATTATCTACACAGATCGTCTGGAAGGTTAACTCTGGACTAAATCAGACTCCATCTCTCAGCAGCTGGTCCCTCTCAACTCAGATCAAAAGGATCTTGGATCTTCTAAGCGAACTGCTGTCAAGCAAACAGCAGGGGAATCTCTAATATTATTTACATAGCATTTTCTTTTCTCCAGTTATGTATGGGTTTCTTCTTGGTACAAGCCTATCTATAAATACAGGAACCAAGACACAGAAAAAGAAAACAACGTGTAAGGTCACGCAGAGAGTCCGAGGTGGGACTGGGAATATGCCAAAAGCCTTGACCCCACAGAGCCATGCATCTGGACACAGCCTCTACTAGTACTCGTTTCCACAATTCTTTCTCCTCGCCTTTCACCCATGTACCAAGCACAAGAAGCTATTTGTGCTGAGTGGGCAGTAAAGCATGCCAATTTCATTGGTGCTTCAGCCTGAAGAGTTTCCTGGGCTCAGAGGAAATTGGGACCAGTCTTTGAGGCTGGGGTTCATTTGTCAATTTCCTCTAAAAGTAAACCTTGTTGAGATTGGCGCCAGATTACTCCAGAATGCTGCCAGTGCCCTGTGTCTCCGGGACTCCTCTGTGGCCCTTAGGAGACACAGGGCACTGGCGCTCCTCTGGGGCCCAAAAATCTCCATAGGCAACTCGGGTGTCAGTGAGGAGGGAAGAGAAGGAGAAGTGTGAACTCCCACGGTCGCCTCCTGTAGGCGGAGGGCTCAGTCAGTTTCCTTCAGCTTCAGCCCGCGCTGAGTGGCAAGTGGAAGTCTCCTGTGTCAACCCTCTGGGCCCTCACTCTGCACTGCAGTGTCATGGAAACGGCTGCAGTCGGTGGGAAGGTGAACTCAACCTGCTGTGCGTACAGTGTGGTGTCTCTGCAGTTGTCAGCCACCCAGTCATCAAAGGGAAGAAAGAATGGCAGAGAGGCCAGAGGGAGAAGGGCAGAGAGCTACGAAGGAGCGTGAATGGAGAGAAGAAAAAGAAAGATGGGGGAAACTGCAACAGAGAGACGGGCAGTGGGTTTTGAAAGTCACAGGGCAAGACAAAGAGAAAAGAAGAAAAGGTTTAGCAGAGAGTATGTAGCATATACTGGCACCTCTGATTACTGCACCAAAGACCTCGTGATGGACCAAGACAAATAGCCTAACCCTCCCAGGGACATTCAAGCACGAGCAAACATAGGGCTTCAAAGTGTGTGTGTGTGTGTGTGGGGGGGGGGGGGGTGGGGAAGCAGGAAGTTGGTTGGTTTCGGTTCCTTGGAAAAGAAGTAGGCTGGAATCTGACTCATCCTACTCAGCTCCAAGCACCCAGCACCCACAGAAGCTTTCAAATGAGGTCATCTGCCCATCACTTATAAAAGACTCTAATATGGTGGCTTGTGAGGCCAGAAGCTTTATCAACGTTATTCTATACTGTTTTCAGCACAGCTTGAGGTGGATAGGATGACAGTTCTTTTATAATAAGTAATTTTAGGGACAGGAAAAATGAAGTACAGAGAAAGGACAAACTTTAAAAAGATGTTCAGTATGAGAAAAACAAACCAACGAACCAGTATTGTTCTCCTTGACACACACACACACACACACACACACACACACACACATGGTGTGACAGAAAGCACTTGGGCATCACAAAGATGTCCTGCCTCTGACACACTGTGACCTTGACCATCTTCAATCTCAATTTATCTGTCTATACAATGGGAAAATAATACCTTCCACACAGGGCTTTTGTAAGGATCGGGGGTGACATGTATGGTACCTGGCATTTGGTAGAAGATCAATAACTTTTAGCCACTATCATTCTACTCTATTAGCGTCCACCAGCAGCATAAGGACTAACTTCTCCAGGCAGCGTATTTCTTAGAAGCCCACCTCCCCCATTAAATTTATTCTGAGATGCTTTGGTCAAAGCCATTCCTCTTTTGGTCAGACAGGTGAATGGTTGATTCAAGGTCACAATGGCTGTCAATTGGTGGCAGAGATGAGATTGGGACAACTGGCTTCCTAGGCAGTCCTCCTGTGCCAGCCCATGTTCTGGTCATCCTGAGAGTCCTTGAACACAGACTGGTGCGTTTTTGCTGCTAAATTGACAGCTGGATGGCACTTCCTTGTGATAACTCTTCAGAAGAAAAGATACAGGTAACATAAATGGGAAGGTGATCTCAACCTGCTGTGTGTACAATGTGATATGTGTGTCTGTGTGGCCTTAAGGATTCCTCTGATGATCCCCCCACATAACACACACACACACACACACACACACACACACACACACACACACACAAGCCCACGTGCACACACACTCACACTCTCACCTTCCTTAGTCCTCTCCTATCCCTGTACCACCCCAGGCCATGGTACAAAGCAGATAAACCACCTGTTGGGTGATAATGGGCAACGGAGACTCCTTTTCTCAGTGTGCTGCTGGCTCTCTCAAGCCTTCACGTGAGCTTTTCCTGCTTCCTGGGAGGAGGCAGTAGCAGGGACTTGCCAGGTTAGAGGCTTGGTCCAGTAGCCTTGGCCTATGGGAGGCTGTCCAATGGTTGGGTGGGAAGTGCTCTAACCCTCTCTGCCAGTAAGAAGGTTCAAAACTGGCCGGAACCTCAGGGCCAGCTGAGCTATTAATGGAAAGTAAATCATCCCTGCGGCCCTGAAAGCCCTACAAAGCCCGGAGTACAGTTCCCTAGACCTTGAAGCACATCCAGAAAGCCCTGTGCAAAGGAGGAAGGGCGATGCGCTCCCCCTGGCTGTTGGCTAGAGGGGAGCGCATCGCCCTTCCTCCTTTGGCTAGAGTCAGGATAGGGATGGTAGCTTACACATCTTTGTTCAGGGCCACAGATCTCTGGAGGTAGAAGTCAGGAGGGCAGGGTATTCAAGATAAAAGGGGAGGAAAACTGCTGGGAGCCACCCCCTGGGCTCAGTCTTGCCTCGGGGCTGAGTTCAACCACAGGCCTCCCTCTCACCTCCATCACTAGAGAGAGTAGAGAACCAGACATGGGTAAAATAAAGAAAAACCTCTTCTGTGTTTCTTGCAAAAAGAGGGTCTCTTTCCATGCCCAGGTAAGACTTTGCCTTTTAGAAAAATGGATACTTGGGTGCTGATTGGGGCAGAAGTTATCTCCTGATTACAGCTCACGGGGTCCAGATGGTCTGTCCTTTTCACCTGGGCGAGGAGGCCTTTGTGTTGGCCAGATGTTTTCAAGGCTGTGATAGCAAAGCCAAGGGCATCCTATGAAAACTAGGACAGAGGTTGCCTTGCCCTCAACCTGGGAGGACTTCCTGAGTACATATGAAAGGGAAGGTCAGGCCACTACCCGTGCCTGGGCCCCCTTGAGTTCCAGGCCCTCTCTTCTCCCTTAAGGATTTCCCCTGACCACCTCCATGCTCAGTTTCCCTCCTCTTGCTCACTTAAGGCACCAGACTCAGGGCCTGTGGTTTGGGAGGAAAGCCACCTGCCTACTCCTCCTTTTACACACACACACACACACACACACACACACACACACACCTCTCACAGGCCTGCAAGATCTCCATTCTTGACTGACTCTATCAGCCCAGCCTCATTTCCTTCCATGGCAGGGCCCTGGAGCCCAGTGCCGAGCTGGTGTGTGCTCTAAAAATAACTGTGTCCGATGTGATGAATGGCAAGGCATTTGCTCTCCTTTTCCTGCCTGAGCGTAGGGCCTGAATCATGTTGGGAAATGACATTCTGTTAACACAAGCACTTTTGTTTCCTCCTATGCTCTCTCACCATCCGGCGGGGGCCTTGGTCAGGACTGACTTTCAATTCTGAAAGCCGCCCCTGGCAGTCCATTCCACACCCCCATCCATGGATGTGAAAGAAAGCTGTAGACAAAATAGAGAGAAGCATCCTGGGCCTCCCTGGGGGATGTGCCATGGCACAGACATACCACTCAGACTCACCAGGAGAGGTCCCGGAGCACCAGCAATGCCTCAGTTCAGCACTGGGCTCAGGTAGCCACAGAGGAAGTGACTATGACAAGGAAAGTGAGAGGGACCCAGACATGACTGCATAGCCACCTGCTTTCATCCGAGAGTGGCTCTCACGTCACCTGCAATCAGACTTGCTGGGGAGCAGACACCTCAGCAATGCAGGAGAAGCATCTCGGGAAACACTTTGAAACTTCCCAAATTAAAGGAAGTTTGATCTTGTTCTAAGTTTTGGGAGGCCATGATCCTGTTCAGCTTATCTTTGCACCCCCAGGACCCTCAGTCATGAGCCCTGGTTCAGAACAGGTGGTTAGTAAGTTGGTTTTTGTTTTTTTTCTTTAGGTTTAAAAGAAATAGATAGCACATAGAGAGTCTCAGTGGGAAAACTGGGGTCATTGACCTTAAGAGAACAAAGGGTGGGTTACTGGTATCTAGAGAGATGGGTAAAGCGCACATGCTGGGTCTTGAGAAGGATCATTTCTCATAGCCTGTCCTTCAGCCTTGAGTCCATCCCAGTTCAAGGCCACTGAGGAGCCTGTGATTCTCTGGAGCAAAGGATTTGACAGCTCAACCCCCCTCAGACAGAAACCAGCTCCTCCTGTGAAGCCTCACTTCTTGTCCCTAATTCTCATTTCTATTTTTCTGCTTGGATTTATATGGGGTCTTGGTTTAAGGGAATCTGTTTTAAATGACCTTTTTGTCCTTCGATAGAACAGATCCTCTTATCCTTTAACCAGATCTCAAAGTGACAGAAGCTTTGGGCTCACGCAGTGAACCCGTAATCAGAAGCCTAAGAAATTCACATCCCTCAGTTTCCAGATAGTCTCATTGTTCATTGTTGGACTAGAACAGAGTGTAGGCTGCACTCACACATCTGTTACCCATAGACCCACATGTGATCATCTCTCCCATCTGTGTGTCTGGAAATGTTCTTGGAGGCTGGAGATGGGTCTTAGCAGCTGCCTGCACGCTCTCCTGCTCCCTGCACATCCACACTCCCTCCCTCTTTCGCCCAGAACCTCACTCATGCCTGTCCTGAAAGGAGAAGGAGAACATGTGGGCCCCTGTGCCTTTGGTCTCAGAAGAGGCTCCTGAGCTGGCAGAGAAAGATGGCAGTAGACAGGCCCACACTCACCAGCAGAGCCTGACGTCACTGTGAGCCCAAGGGCAGAGACCTGCTACGTACAGCAGGAGGAGACACAGGTTAGGTGAGCAAGAGGCTGAGATGGGAGGATCCTGAGGGAAGAGAGAAAGGCAGACACCATGGGAGAATCTCAGATTCCAAAAATGGGGGCGTAGGGCAGCACACTCTCTGAGTGCCAAGAATGGATGGGAGATGGCAGGAATTGGGGTTTGGGAAGGAGGAGAGCTCCTGTTAGGGCTCTTCCACCAGCTCTCAGGGTGACCTGAAGTATCCTCATGAGTAAAATGAGACGGTAGAATGCGTCTCTAACTCTGCGAAGCTGACACAAGACACTTTTGTCTTTACAGATGTGGAAAGAATCTGTCAACAGAAAGAGAAGAACAGCTTTTATGGCTCACCAGGTGGGATGGTCTATGTGGTTCCTGAATAGAAGTCTTTCCTCTGTCCTTTCAATTTTTTGACTCTTTCTCCATAGCCCTTTGAAATAGGTCAACGTGCTCTTTCTTAGGGTGCCTGGACTCCACTTTGGTGGCCGGAACCCCCATTAAATTCCACCTAACATCTCCTTCTCAGGTCTCCTTCCCCCTGTTTCCTCCTCCCCAGCTGCCTTTAGACTGGCTTTCTCCCTCCGACTTCCCTGGTTGCTGAGTGGTTGGGGAGCTTTCCTCCAGGTTCTCTGGGCCATTGGTAGAGGTCAGGTGTGACCTGACTTCAGAATGTCCCCATGCCACCAGAGCGGTGTTCTTCCCCATCTCACACTCACAGGTATTCCCTCAGAGATGTGTTCCTCGTGTGGGGCATCCCTTCCCCAAGTCAGTTTCTCTGAGCTCTTGCTTTCTCTCCAAACTTCTTTTGTGGCCACTCCCCGAAGGCCGTCCCTGAATCTACTCATTCCCAATATTTCTTCTTTGAGCACATCACTCCCTGTATCTCTGTCTTCTTCATCTTGCCCCTTCTCCAAAACTCTGATTTTCTACTTTTACTCTTGCTTTTATACTAATTGCCAGAGATAATATAGAAAAGTATCACCAAGGACAAAGAGATCATTTGTACCTGGACTCTCTCCCCTGCCACCTCCCCCCGCCCCCTTACCCCACTCAGTTTCTCTCTTGAGAAAGGATAGCCATGCAATCTCCAAGGGTCTGGGGAAACTTACTTCCTGCACATTAAGATGGCTAATAGATCTCAGGGCCTTAGCAGAATAGATATTTTTCAAGTTATTTTTACAGAGGTGACCAGAAAGCTCCAGCACTGATTAGTGCACAGCATTTGCATGCTGTGCTCTCTTGCTTATGCTAAATCCTCTCTATTTGTAGGAGTCACTCCCTGGCTGAGGGTTAACTGCTCAGGAGGCTTTTGATCTGTGTGTGAAAAAGCAACCACAATCAATCCAGCAGGCTAGCCCTCTCCTTTTCTTCTCTGTTTCTAGATGACATCCAAATAGCCCTGTTCTGATGGGGTGCCAGAGAGTAACTATTCTAAAATTAAATGGCAAAGAAGTCTTTAAAAAAAATGTTTTTAAACGTGGGCCCTGTAATTTAACCTTTCCCTCTTAGTGAGATAGGCTCCCAGGATAGCCTAACTGTTATCCCAGTTTCACTGCTGTAAAGATAAATGAAAGGCCAAGTGCGTGTGAGAGCACCTCCTGGGGCTGTGGCTGGTTACTTGACAAGTCATTTATTCCAGGGCACAGCCTGGCTACGTGCCAGGCCCTCCAGTGTAAGCCCCGCCAAGGAGAAACCTGAGCGAGGTGGATGACCCCCAGCACGAGTCCTCTGCTTCCCAGCTGGGGCCTTCCGGCATCTCGTGGATGTGCACAATTAATGATGCTTTTGAGGATAATGATTTGGTCTCATGGAAAAAGGAGAACTGGTCCAAGATAATGTCTGGTAAACTTTGACATTCCACCCCGAAGTGATCTTACACTCATGTAGAATCACTAAACAGCTGTGTGATCGTATTACAGAATCTTCCTCAAGAGCCAACTTGTCATTGACTCCATCCCCGAATTCCAGATTTTCTCAAACAAAAGGAGCCCTGATGTAGAGGGAGCTGCCATCGGCCAGATGGGAGAGGCATGGAGATCTCCAAGATTGGGAGCACCCTTTGAGGTGTTTTGGCCCAATCCGCCTCATTTTGTACATTAAAGAAACTGAGATCCATGAAGAAGAGAGGATTTCCGAAGGTCACCCAGTAGAAGAGTCAGCCCTCCTTGACCCCATTCCTGAAGAACCTCTGAGGATAAGATTCCAGGTCAGAGGGGCAACGATGAAGCTGTATTGATAGGGTCTGCCAAGAGGAGAAATCTGCCAAGAGAAGGGAGAGGTGTTTTATGTTTAACTTTGTATTTAAGCCATAAGTACAAAGTTAAACAAGATGAGACAAGTCGTCCAGTTCTATGACATTGCTAAGAACCTGTATCATCGAGGTCTTTTTAGAGGATCAAACAGAAAAGAGCAAATAAGGTTAATCCTACAATACTCTAAGTACATACTTTGCGTAGGACATTGTGTTTGGAGCTACAAGGGATCAAGAGGGTAAAGCATGGCAGGAAAGAGCGGTTCCAAGAGCTAGTCTGGTGTCTGTCAATGACAATATTTTTACAGGTTCACACATATGCACATGTGCCTTAAGGAATGGAGTATTTCATACATTCATTTTCTTTATTTTGAGATCATAATCTGTCTTTTGGGGATGCTGTTAGTACAACGTTCTCATTTTTAACAATATCCTTTCAATAAAATGTTGGCAATTCAATCAGGGTTCCCTTAAGTGTTTTTGAAACTGTACTGGTTGACGAAATCCAAAAGTCTGGCAACCATAGATGTGGTTGAAAGGGCATGGACCCTAGGGACAGACAGATATGGGCTCAAATTAGGATTCAGCTATTATTAACCATGTGACCTTGGGAAAGCTTCTTAACACTCAGAGTTCAAGTTTCCTACCTGTGGTACAAAAAACACCAAGAACACTGGGGACTTGCTGTAAGAGTACTCACAAACATTCCCCATCTCTTGGGCATATTTCATGTGTTTATATGTGCTCATGGGCACCTACATTGTACGAGGTGCTGTGTGGGAAACAGGAGACCTTTAATAGCCTTTGCTCTCAGGGAGCTAAAAATGTTGCTGGTAGAACATTCTACCTCACCAGAAATCATGGGAGAGACATAAAGTCTAGCCTATCTTTCTCGTTCCCCTGAACAGTTTCTTTGGTTTGGTAACAGTGACAGGCTTTTCAGATATTGCCTTCCACAGTTCACATGATATTGTTTTTCCATGGCTGGTTTCAGTTTACACGAAGGCTCCCTCAAAACTCATAAAGTTCCCTTTAAAACCTCATAAAATTTCACCTGTGGATGTTTATTGCCCACAGGATGTGAGCTATGTCCGTTTGGTTTTGATAGGTTTAGCATTATTAAACTTGGGCCCCCATTTCCCACCAGCCTTGTGAAGATGGCTGCCTCCCGATTTAGCCCATGCGTGGTGTGTGTGTGTGTGTGTGTGTGTGTGTGTGTGGCGGTGAGGAGGGTAAGGGGGTGAGAGGGGCTCTCTCTTTTGTTCCGCAGTGAGGAAATAGTTCAGCTCCCTGGAATTGAGCTTGGTTTATGGGCAAGGTTTTTAATTCCAGCCTGGTGAAGCCCAGCCATTTGCTCCAGCTCTGGGCAGTGGATGTTCTCTCTGAAGGTCACCCCAAGCCCATTCCAGTCTCCCTAGGTGCCAATCCCAGGAATCCATTCACAATTGTTTGCTAACCTAAACAGGGAGAGGCATTTGAGAGCTGACAAAGATGTTAAGGATGTCTCTGCTAAAGTCAAGGGCAATTCTCAAGTGCACAAAAACAATCCAAAGTAGTTCCTTCTTCTGTTGCTTCCAGATTCATCTCCCTGGGACATTCACTCATTGGCTCTAGTCCCATGTGGCATTCCTATAAATATTGACAGAACAAAATCACGTCTCTCCTTTAACCTAACTCTTTTTCCCGGCCAAATGCCACCCCACTCTATTGAACCTGACTTTAAGGATCTGGTTTCTAGATTCCTTTCTATCCTTTGGTCCCCGTAGAGAGGGTTCCCATTTGGGTGTATCTAAATCACTCTGGAATTGAGAAGTTTCTTTAGGGGTAGACCTCAGACTGCCTGGCTCAAGACCCTTGTTCTCAGAATGAAGGGACCTGGCTGTAGGGAGGCACTTCAGGGGTAGCCAGAGTGTATTCCAAGAAGTTCAGACCTCTGTGAAATCCAAACAGGCGGTCAGAGTTCCAGACTAGAGAACCCACTGCAATCAGGGGGTTTCAGCCACAGAATCAGAATCAAGGACAAAGCACAGAGATGTTGACTGGGATCAGGAGGGAGAGGTCCCTGTACCTGAAAGCAGCTCAGATTCCTGATTCTCATGCCCCGGGGACACTGGGTCCTGGACAAGATTGACATGTGGGAGGCTTGGGGAAGAGACTGGAGAAGCAGTCTGAGTCAGGAATTATTTTGGGAATTATTTCATAATGTATATAAATATCGAATCACTATGATGTACACCTGAATCCAATAGAATACTGTATGTCAATTATACATCATTTAAAAAATAAATAAAATGCTTAGTAAAGGAAAAGTGAACTTGAGATAAACACAATGACTGTGGGTCCAAGGGTCTCACTTATGAAAACCTGAATATTATAATCCCAATTTCAGTTGTTTAGAGGACTTTCACCACTTCCCCCATCCAGGCTTTTTTATTTTGAATGTTTTTGACAGTTGAGGTCAATATAAAAATACTATTATAAGTGTAAAATAAAAATAGATCCAAAATTTGAAAAAAAAATTGTTATTTAATTCTAAGCTCCAATGGAATGTTGACCTATCCCTTATCTGCATTATCAGGATTCCTCTGCTTGGAAGAACAGACACCTAACCTATCCTAAGCATAAAGGAAACTTACTGGTTCATATAACTCCAAGGTACTGGGGCCAAGGGCAGGTTTTGCTTCAGGAACTGGTGGACCCAAGTGACTAAGTTGATGTTCCTCTCAGGCAAATGTTTCTAAAGGGTTGCTTCTAACAGCTTTGGTTCACTTCCTCTCCGCTTCACCTTTAACAAAAAATGAGCTTATATTTCCTAAGAATTCTAACTACAAGTCTCAGAATTGAGTCATGTGCATATTTCTAGAGCTCAGAGGTAGACATTGAACTTGTAAGGCAGAGAATGATGGAGGTGGTTTTTCAGAGGGAAATGAGACCAGAACCTGGAGAAGCATAGATGGTAGGTTTTCACCATTCTGACCCGTCAGATTAGCTCTGGATTTGGGGACACCAGACTTGGGGTGGAGTAATAAGAGCTGGCAGTGGCAATGAGTGGAGGGTGTCTGCCAGCTGGAAGATTTCCTCTGTCAATAGTCAGCCCAGCGCTTCAAACACGGTCCAACCAGTGAGGGGCATAAAGGGACAGTGTCCATATTCCTGGCTCTGCTTTTTAATGAAAGCCCGAGGCTGGAAGGCACATGCCTTTCTCAAGCTTTTATACAGCTGCTTGGCACTCAGGTAACACCTTTGGAACCTCTGTTCATGAATTATCATTAAGGCACTTGGTCCCCATCCTTTCTCAGTTGAGGTGTTGTATATTCAGGATTTTGCTTTTATTGTAGATCCGTCTAAAGCGGGGTCATCTGGTCTCCCCATGCTCTTTCCAACAGCAAGGGAGATTTTCTGGGATGAAGAAAGAACATTCAAAGCAGTATTGCCTCTCTTCATCTTTCTCTTTCTCTGGAAACAATCACAACAAAACCTCACCATAATTTTAAAATTCAAGGCTTGGCTGGGTTTGGTAAGCCAGGGTCTAACTTGGACTTGGATATCAATGCCAACTCTGAACTCAGCTCAGCCTGGATCCTTGCTGAGTTGTTTATCTTCCCCTGATCTTAATATTAACACTCTTGTGAAGGCTTTTGGGAGAGGGGCACTCCTCAGAGCAGGGACTTTTGGAGAAGCAGAATGACTTCATCCTTCCTGCCCCCAGGCATCCTGCTTTCTTCTTTCTGGACCAGAATCTTATCCTTCCCTGTCCTCCCTTTCAACTCTCCCACTCTTCTAGCTGGAAGTTTTCCTGACAAAGTCAAGTCAGAGGTGACAAATCATAGATGGGTCATAGTCCTGTGTCTCTGCCTCCTCTTGGCTACCCTTAGGCTAGAGAATCTGGAAAACATCAAATAATTCAGAAAGTGTCCTAAATGGGTTCTTCATGCTTCACATTTAGTGCCAAGGAACAGAGCAGTGGCTGATGCAAGGACTGGACACAGTAGGAGTTGAGCAAAACTATACTAGTAAAAAGATACTAGTACCAACCATAGCTAAGTACCCCTATACAAAGTACTTAGGAAAAGCACTCAGCAGAGACCCATGCATAGCTGTGGATATTTAGTTGCTGCTGGAAGCCAGGCAGGGCAGGTCTCTCTGCCTGCAAGATGTGCTCAGTGTTTATAGAACTCCCCTCTCTGTGCCTAGGGCCACTGAGAAAGAGTGTGATGATATTAGACGATTGAGGCAGCAGGGATTGGGCTCAGTAAAATCTTAGGGTTTAGACAAATGTCACTTATCACATCCAATAGTGACAAGCATGTTACTAGGAAGGAAGTCCCTCATGGGACAGAGACTGGCATCCATGCTTCTTCAGTACATTCAATAGGCTGTGTGCCCTTGAGTGGTGAAGCAGCCTACACATGGCCCTTGGGAGCCTGCAGCCCCTGTCAAGGGAGAAGACTCACTGCTGACTTCACTTTCTCCCAGGACCACCTCTTCACCAGAATATCACAGCTCTTCAGTCCACTGACTTTTCCAGGATCCTGCTTCCACCCAACTCCCAGGGGACCTTCTCTGGTTTTACCTGGGGCAGGGTCTAAAGTGGAGTGGTCTGGTCTCCCCATGCTCTTCCCAGTCAATGTTGAGCATAATTTTTCAGTCTTGTTTTTTCAGCCTGCCTCATGTAAAATCCTTCTGGGTGTGTTTGGGGGGAACCAGCCCCACATATGCCCCACTCTGGATTGGGGGGGAGGGGGACACAGAAACTTATATTCATTAATTAGCCCAGTTCTTGACATAGATTTTATTATGTAATTTTCATAGGAAGATTCTTCCTATAGGGGAGAATCAGATGGAGTAACTGGGTTCAAAGTCACCCATCTAGTAAGCAGCAGAGCTGGAGATGTTAATGCAAGTCTATGTGAATCCAAAGCCATTCCATTCATAGCTCGTTTTCTGCCTAAGGTTGCCTCTGAGAACCAAAGATAACATGGGAGCTGTTCTAGAAAAGTTTCTGAGCTTAGATTCTGAAGTTCTCTAATTTGGGGGAAACTCCTTAGAGGAAAGCTATGCCATAGGCTGTTGTTGACAAAATGTGGTTTTCAAATCACCAGTGTGTCTGCAGTGGCCACAGGTTGACACTCTGGAGCTTGGTGAAGACTTAGGCCATGGGCCTCCCTCACAAGGAACAGAAGACATGGCCGAAGCAGATTGGCTAGTAGCCCTAAAGCAGCAGGACCTCTCAAGGCCTGGTACCTCATTTTAAATTTGTACTTTTGTAACCTGTACCTTGGAGAAGGCCCCCCAAATGGCATAAGCTTCAAACTCCACCAAACCTGGATCGACCCCATCCAGAATTTCTTCCTCCTTCTCTCTCTCTCTTTTTAAAAAAAAAATATATTTTATTGACTTTTTACAGAGAGGAAGGGAGAGAGCTAGAGAGCTAGAAATGTCAATGAGAGAGAAACATTGACCAGCTGCCTCTTGCACACCCCCTACCGGGGATGTGCCCGCAACCAATGTACATGCCCCTAACCGGAATCGAACCTGGGACCCTTCAGTCCGCAGACCGACGCTTTACCACTGAACCAAACAAGTCTCAGCTTCCTCCTTCTCTCTTGAAGGTAAGACTTCTCCCTCCCTCTTTCCTGAGGCTATCCATTCCTAAGTGCCCCTTTAAATGTCAGGTTCCTTGGTTCTTAGTGTCCCCATCATCAGTCATTTTAATCATCATCTTCTGCACCTCAAAGCAATGTTCCCCAGGAAGATAGTGGGTGTTGGGGTCTCCAAGGGTGTTCAAACATTTCGGGAAGCTGAGGGAAGGAGCACATTTATCTGTCATAAGACCTCAAAGGTCAACTGAAATGTCAACTGGCATTGCACCAGGCTCAATTGTACCTGCTCATGTGGGAACGCTGAGTACCTCATGCTCATGAGAAGCCTGACAAGCAAACACACTCACCCATGATTAATTAGAACATGGAGAAACAAAGTCATCCTAATGGGTCATTAAAAAAAAATCATTTGATTGCTTGGAGACCAAATATTTCAAAAGTAAATGCGTGGAGGCAAAAATAATGGGGATCTCTCCTTTAAACCTTCAGTCTCCAGAAGGATTCGCCTGTCCAGGAGCAGAGCAGATCCCGTGGCTGGGAGGGAGCAGTTTGAAGACAGTAGGTTAGATTGAGCAGAAAACGTATTCGGTGCCAAAGCTCCCAGCGTGGAGCTCCCAGAGGCTCTCTTGGAGGGGGACTGGTGGCTTTTATTTGAAGGAGGTGATCACTGAATGGCTCTTGCAAATATCCCTTCTGCAACCCTGGCCTCTGATCACACAGCCTGACCCTCAAGTTGGCAGGAACTGCTGTCTTTGTGTGGCGTCCGATTGAGAGCAGTTCATCTTTCAGCAAATCCCACATCTTAGCCCATCTCTCAGCCCCACATGATCTACTCTGAAAATGTAATTGGCCAAAAGAAAAGAGAAAGAAGAAAAACAGTGGTGCAGAGTAAGAAAGAAGATAAGGAAAAGAGAAGGAGAAAAGTGAAAGGAAGAAAGTCAAAGAGGGAAAAGGAGTTAGGTAGGAAGAGAGAAAAGAGAGAGCAGGACTAGGACACCTGAAAAGCAATAAGGTCAGTGAGAGAGACAGGGCCACACAGCAAACACATCTTTTAGGAACTCCCAGGAAAGCAAAGGGTGCCTTCACTGCAACTGTAAGATTCCTCCTCTACCTCCTTCCCCATTCACTCGCAGAACCCACTCCTCCAACACAGGTTGGTAGCTTTGGGGAGACCTCCAAGATGACTTGGACTTTCAGGATCGTGGTGGGATTCTGCAAACCCCCAACAACACATAGCAGAGCAATTGTTCATCTGATTCCTCACATACCACACCTGGGGTAAACGTGGGCCCCTTGTTGGACAGCTGCACCACATCAGCACTCAGCGCCAGAGGGGGCGCGGAGCTGTAATTCAACAAGATAAAGAGGAGCCTCTAGGACAAGACATGCGCAGTGAGAACCGCCACAGAGCCCAGCTGAGCCTCAGCTCAGCCCCCTTGGCCTGGCTTTCTTTCCACTTTTATTATAAATACACTCATATAAAAATAAGTACCACTCCACTTTTGTATAACACTTCATAATTTAAGCATTTCCCATGCATTATCCGTTGGATCATCTAGCATTTAAAATTGTTTAAAAAATAGTGAAATGTTAATTGTGTTTATAATTTTCCTACAAAACTCACATATTTCCCTAAAAACATCGTCTATCACTTTATTATAAATGCAGCACATGCAAGAAAATAAAATTCCTTTGACCTTTGATCTTTTTGTCTTTTCTAAAGCAGCCGTTCCTCCTCTGGCCAGTGCTCTCGACACCTTAATTATAGGTGTTTTTTTTTGTTTGTTTGGTTTTTTTTTGCAACTTTGCTCTCCTGTCTACATCTTTGAGATTGTAACCCTTTGTTCCCTTTTCCGCTTTTACTTTTGGAAAAGGGTTTGTTCTTTGTACCTGTGGCTGCCCCTTTACCTCCTCCTCTTCTGTTAACTTAGCCAAATGTCTTCAAATTCTTTCATGACCAGAGGACAATTAGAGGCACAGAGATAGGTGCTGCAGAATCACTTCCTCCCACTCTTCTCTCCTGGCAGTTCTGCTCCTAAATATTATATTGTCTTGAATCCAGTCCTTTCCTTACTAGCTGGCAACCTTGGGAAAGTTACTTAACCTCTCTGAGCTTCAGTTCTCTCGACTTTAAAATCAGGATACTTGTAGCCCTGGCCGTGTCGCTCAGTTGGTTGGGCCTTGGCCTGAGCTCCCAAAGATTGGCAGTTTGATTTCCGGTCAGGGACCTGGGCTCAATCTCCAGGAAGAGGTGTGCAGGAAGCAGCCCATTCATATTTTGCTCTCGTGATGTTTTTCACATCGATGTTTCTCTCTCCCTCTCCCTTCCTCTTTCTCTAAAAAACAATTTTAAAAAATAACAATAAAATCAGGATACTTATAGAACTGACCTTATAGGTTTGTGGTTAAGACAAAGAGATAATGATGCCTGGGTACTACAGCGCTTTATACCCCTTTCTTCATTTTGTGAGACTAATTCCAACAATTGCACATTCTCAAATAGGTTATTACAGTTTAAACTGCTTTTACATAACTAATCTTATTTGATTTTATCAGTATGTCTTCATAGAAAGTAGAGAAAAAACTTATGAAACCCATTTTACAGAAGAGAAACCTGAGCTCACCAAGTTAGACTTAACTAAAGCCATACATCTAGCAAGTGGCAATGCTAAGAGCAAAACAAAGGTCTCCTGACTGCAAGCCCAGTACTCTTTCTTTCTACCATCAGACCCATCTCTGAATAGAGTTATTGAAGGCCACCAGACAGATAACAACTATTCCCCAGATCTAAAGACTCATACCTTAACTGGGCAAGCAGATCCTTTCAATATCCAAAATTGGACCCAGGCAGTGCTACCAATGAAGGTAGCATTGTGTTAATAGGGCACCTTTATCCCAGTCACAGAATAGGCACAGAGCTATCCATGGTCCTGAGATCACTTGTCCTGAGCCCATGCTGACCCCTAGGGCTCTTGACTAACAGACTTGTTAATTACTTGGTCATTATTGCAGCACTTACTCCTTTAAATCTCACTGACTCTTCTGTCTTGTGTTGTTTCTATTTCTCTTCTTACATTTCAGCGAGCATCAGGATCGGCAGTGTCTACTGGTCCAGAGTTCCATGCATGCTCCATAAACCCTCTTTTCTACATATTGCTATTCTTGGTTCCAGGAGTAAACCCACCTCTGTGAGAAATAATAAAAAACAAAAATCAAGCTGCATCTATTTTTTTCTCTTTGGCATTTGCATATATATATGCCACTTGTCCCATTTGCGTCTGCTTTCCATCCTCCTATACAGATATTGTGTGAATGTTTTTTACCCCTTCAAGACATTTTGTATTCTCTTAAATTGCTTTGTTGGTCTCTTCCTTGCTTCTCAGTCTTTCTACGATGCTTTACTTCTATTGTCACTTCCTACTTCTGGGGTTTTAGTTCCAGAAATAGCTAACCAATAGGAGTCTTAATGTTAATTTGTCTTATCTAGCACTATTTCTCAAAGAATGGCTCAGAGTCCAGCTGAATCAAAACCCTCTGTGGCCATCACTAACATTGAGATTTCTGGGTTCCATCTATGAGTGATTCTTCTGCTTTCACCTGGGGCTCTTCTCCTATTTTCCCTTCTTATGGACTGGGAAACCTCTGTCTCTGACAAAACCCTGGCCAGTAGTGAGAAAGTGGATTTCAGTTCTGCCTTTCCACACTGCATTCATATCAGTGACTATTTCCGCTCTGTTGCCATCTGCCATCAACTGGACTGTGTATGACTTGTGACCACACCACACTCTCAAATTGATATCCTTCTATTTCTCCTTCCCCTTTGTCTTCCTCCTTGTCCTCCACCTTAACCCCACTTATTTTTCTTCTTAGGTAGCCTGCTTAAATTGTCATGAGGCTTTCTATAGCTCTAGTATCTAATTGTAAAAGATCCAGCATTCCTACAGTGTTTCCTCACTTTTTTTTTTTTTTTTTTTTTGTCATTTCTAAAGGACACGTGTTTTTATCTTAGAAGGTATCATTTACAAGGCAAAGCTAGTTTGGTGCTAATGATAAAGTTGTGAGAGAAGTGAAGTATATATTGTCATTTCTTTTTTTCAGATGCAGAAACTGAGATCTGGGAAAGTTATATTCAAGGTCAGTGACAGAATACTAGAAACATGGTCTGAAGACTTTTATAAAGCAATTCAATTCCACAGATACTTCTTGAGTCTCTTTTATTGGCAAAGCCCTGAATCAGCTATTAGAGATACAAGATGGAGGAAAAACTGCCCTCTGGTTCCGTAAAGTTTGCAGTGGTTAAGGGGAAGTTAAGAAATGCCCATATAACTGCACCAGATGCTATGTGCAATGATTCAAGCTCTAAAACATTTACTCATGAAATATGAGAATCTAAAGGGAGGAAAGAATGCTATGCTTGAATGATTTTAACTAAGAGGTAGGGAGAGAGGTGTAGGGAGGAATTCTTGGGCATGTGGAGTTTGATACAGGCACTAAAAACCATGTAGGAATTCCAGTGGGAGTACACTGCATGTTTGGAGAATACCCTGGAAATTTCAGGCTTGGAGTCTGCAAGTTTTGAGAGTTTAGAAAGATAACTTTAGGTCACATCATGTGAGCCCTTCAATGTCAAACTAATTTGGAGGTGAAAGAAGTCTATAACTCATCTCCTTAGACTAGGCTGCCTTTATATATGCATGGGAAAAACACAGAATCCTAAGTGTTGTTTTGCAAATAATAGCACAGAGATTGAGAACTTGCCCTTAATGAAAGATGGGCCAAACACTAGAGTCCCTGAGCAAGGTGGTGCCAGCAACTCAGAGCATCAAGTGGGAAATCACCATTCAGAGTTGCCCTGGAGAGGACAGCCCTCCATCTGAGAGAGAAAGCTGACACACACTGCCCTGGGCTTGTGCTGGCTTCCTGATGAGTATCCTGAGCCTGAAATACAGCTCTTATAACCTGAATCTTGGGGTCTTATTTGTGTCTTTCACATTGTAATAATGGTAAACAAAAATTCATGTCCATGACTCAGCTACTTGGGCAGTGAAATGGGAGGGTATGGAGAAAGACGATGTTTAAGTACAAGGCAAGGAACTGACTTTTCTAACGCATGTATTAGCAGCATGTGGGGCTAAAAATAGCCACCTGCTCCGGGTCGAATTCCAATTGGAAGAGCTCTTCATATACCAGATTCAAAAAGCATCTGTCACCCGGTAGCCATGGCAACAGGCATCCCTGAATAACTGTAGAGAGATGTTTTTGGAATGGGGCTGGTGAGGGAAGTGGACCTGACAGCCTCTGGATAAGGGGTGGGCCTTTAAGCTCCTCCCTTGAGTTGAATCCTCATCTTTTTCTCCTACTTTCTGGTCCTTCTAATTTTGCATAGTCATTGGTTCTTGTTTTCTCTGAAAAAAAAAAATAGCTTCCAATGAGCTGGACTGGGAGAGGAGATAGAGAGTAAGGTGGGACATCCCACTGGCATGAGCAGATGGGATGGGAGCCTTGGGAACCTCTGGAGAATGCAGTAGTTCAGAATCAAATGTATACTATATTTATTTTGCTGTTTGCATATTTCCTTTGTCAATGATCCCCTTAAAATATATTTTCACTTCATGTTAACAATATTCAATGTGGTGGATCTTTTTCTTTCTATTGCCTTTTATTCTTTGTAAACTTGAGGGCAGAGAATTCTCTTTTTCGGTCCCTACACAACACAGGGACACTCCTCCATTTGGTCAGTGTATCATAGGCCTATCCTAGAGCTCAGAATGCCTACCCAAAAGGTGTATTCAGCCCTCCACCTGTCAATTCCCAGAATCCCCAATTCTGACAAATGTGGCAAAATGTGTTAAATAGGACTCTGTTAGTCAGGTCCTCCTGGAAGACATTTATAAACTATGAACTAGACCAATCCAAATCATTGTGCACAATAAACACTCTTATTTGTGTGCATACATGTAAATGACTAAAGATGCTTGGGATGCCCTTGGTGATGAGGACAGAAATGTGAGGATGAAAAACAGCCAGAATCTCCTGATTGTGTTCTTCAGGTGACGGACAGCCTGAATAAGGCAGACATTTGGGCCCTGGAGAGAGAGGATTAAAATCAGATTCCTAGTCAGGTAAGGAGTCAAGCATGTATTTTTTGAAGACAATGTCAGGAATCCTGGTAACATTCATGACATCTTCACTAGACAGAATCTGAAAACTCCTTAGATTCCGCTAAGAGCCCTTCACAAGCATAGCTCTACATCCTGGCTATTAACATTGCTAAGGGTCTCTTTTTCTTCTTGCTTACCTGGAGAAAATGATATATTTATTAAGCACCTTCACTTATCCCCCAAGAAAGGGGGTGGTGGGGGAGGGCTGCTGAAATATTCAAACTAGTTAATCCCAAACCTTTGAAACCTGTTTACCTGCCAAATCCATTCCTTCCCAGGAAAACTACAATGAAAGCTCTTGCTCATGCTTTTCTCTCACTCCTTCTGCCTCTGACAGACCCTAGGACATCCCCTAGTCTAGTGGCTATGTGACATGGAGTGCCCCTCCTCTTGAGAACCATAACAAACTCTCTTTTCAGTAGAAATCATCTCCTAATCCATTGGCCTCATCATGTCTGAAGAATAATAAAACCTACATTTTAAAACAATTAATAGCCCAAGTTCTAGAGTCAGATCACCTTGTTCAAGCTCATCTCTACCATTTTCAGGCTGTGGGATGTAGCCTCAATTTTTCATCTCAAAATCAGAAACCATCATACGGAAATGATCGGGCTGTTAGGAGGATTAAAGGAGATAATTCATCTAAAGCATTTAACCTACAATAATTGCCATAAATGAATGCTAAATAAACACGAGATCCAGATATATATTTGAGTGGAAATAGAATGCCGGGTCCATGCCCTTTTGAAGTCTATAATCAAATGGAACTTTCTAGAATTTCTCAAGAGTGTTGATATTCATTATCTCATTTGGTCCTTATAGCTCTGTGAAAGGGGATGGGCTAGTGAGGCACTCCTGTTTTCAGGCAAGGAAATTGAGACTAAAAGAGTACTACCTAATCAATAAAAAAGTTGGACTTAGGACTTAACTCCTCTGGTAACTGCTCTCCACCAGGCCTTTCTACTGAGATGAGGACTTGGCAGGCAGACAGACTGGGCTTAGAATCCAGCTCCACCACTTCTTAACCTCGCATGCTCCGGGGCAGCTGGAGGTCTTTGAGCTCATTAATCAGCTGTCGAAAATTGGAAATAATTTTTACACTCATTACTTAATTGAGACTTTTAAAAGTAAATTTAATCAAAGCTGGTTAGGGTATGGGGAAATGAGCACTCATATCCTGTGAGCACTCTCATTTTCTTACAAAGAAAATCTCAAATTTACAAAAAAAAAAAAAAAAAAAAAAAAAAAGCTTTATGCACAGGGTTGCTCATCACAGTAATATCTAAATACAATTGGGAAGCAGTTGGAATGTACAATAACAGGAAGATAAATAAAATGTAGAATAATGGGATAATATGGAGCCATTAAAAATGATGTTTACACAAGACACTGGCTGGGTAGGGGAGGCCTTGGGAAGGTCAATGGAGTGGGGAAAAAGGAGACATATGTACTATTATTTGTAATACTATAAACAATAAACATTTTTAAAAATGATGTTTACCAAGTTTATAACAAAACCTGTGCTTGCTGTTAAGTCGATAAATCATGTCTCATCCCCCTTCATTGAAGTTGTTTCATTTTCACTGAAGTTACACTAGAATAAGGTTTAAGGAGGCAAGCAGTTCAATAAGACTTGCCATTATTTCTTTCCAGAAGCAACTATTTTCAATTTGCCTAGCTGAGTATTTGGTAGATTTTATCTAAAAAAAATAAAAAAATAAAAAAAAATACAATTTTTTAGTTACTTCTTGATTTTAAAAAATCAGGAAAAGAGACAACAAAGAGGCAGTTCCCCTTCTGCCCTTCCGTTGATCTCACCGATCAATCGGCGATGCTAAAAGAACTCTTCCCCAAAGTACCCATCCCATGGGAATGGACTGGGTGTTCTCTCTCCACCATATAGAATGTGCAAGAGACAAGCATTCTGTCCTAATGTTTGCAAAGTAGGAAGAGACATGGGAGAAATTCTCCTACTTCAATACTGAGTGAGAAGGAAGCCACTGTGATTTCTACTGCTTACACAAGGATAAAGGGGCAGGAGGAGAAAAACTAGTATCTCAGGTGGTTTCATGATGGCATGAATATGGGTGGTATTTTTCTTTCATTTCTTTTTATGTTTTCTGAAATTTCTATAAAGGTCATTCCTTTTATTGTGGATACAATCGTTAGTTTTAAAAATTGCATGAGTATCCTATTTACTTGTTACCAATTGCTAGAAGGCTACACCTGCACAGAGCCTAGAACATACTAACTGGGCACCCCAGAAATGGCAGTGTTCTTTCTCCTACCAGCCCTGACCACCCCTGTGGGCTCCATTCCTGGTAGAATGGACAATGAGGTGGACACTGACAGTCAGATCCAGGAGTGGAGCTATTGATCGGCTATTGGAATTTGACTCCATAGCACCTGATTAGAAAACTTGCAGAGTATTGGGGCCCAGGGTGAGGGCATGACCAATAGGAAGCCTCAGCCACCCAGACCGAAGGTCCATTCCGACCTACTGGTGACTCTGTCCTGCACTGACACAGCTGGGGAAGCACGGAGGGCTCTGGCAGGAAGCATAGTGTAGGCAGGTGAAGGGCTGAGTCTGGTGAGGAGAGGACCGGCTGAGGGTGCTGTACAGGGAAAGAGGTGCAAAGGAAGTTAATAATAACAAGGCTCATTAGGCCACAGGGAGGGGAAAAAATGTAGCTCAGTGTCTCAGCTTGGGTTCCCCCAGAAGCACGCCCTGAGGCAAGTATTCAAGGGCAAGGAGTTTTTATGGCAAGTGCAGGAAACACACCGGTAGGGGGAGGAGGAAGTGGGGCAGGGGAGGGGGCAGCTAATAAAGGGTGTGATATTAACCAGCTACTCCTGTGGGTGAGCAGAGCAGAATCAATCCTATGGGGAAATTCTGGGAAAGGTGTAGAGCCTGGGCTCTCTCCCTCCCCAGGGGTGAGGATGCTAGGCTATATCACGCACACTCTCCTCCATCACTGGTTGAGGGCTGCTCCTGGGAGTTGCGGGTTCCCAAGCACTATCAGCCCGGTGTGACTTGGCCAGAGTAGTATGGCCAACTCATTCAACTCCTAAATCAATATATATATATATATATATATATATATATATACTGAATTTTTTTCTAGCACTTCTTTTATTTTAATTAATTAATTTTTTTAATGGATTGAGGTATTACATATGTATCCATATCCCCCCAAAGTAGCTTTCTGTGGCTCAGGAAAAACGCTAGTTAACAGAGGCAGCTACTGGCTGTTGCAGGCAGGACTGAGTACTGATACAAAGAGGCTCTGAGGGGAGGCTCTGAGGGGAGGTTTGGTCACTCCACCACTCGTGCAGCAGGGCCTCGGCTGCCTCTCAGCGCTGTTTGTGTATCTTCCTATTTCCTCCCAAACAGCTCATCCCAGCTGGATCATACATAAGTGAACAACATAGCCACATATTTATAGTCTCTGTGAATCACTAGTGACTAATTTTTCCCATTTTTTTTAAAACCAAATAGTTTTCTCTTTAGACTCCCCATGAGGGCACAAACCAGCCAATCATTTAGATGGCAAGACAGATTTTTATTTTATATATTAAAAAAAAATGCTTTTCTTAACACAGGACAGATGGTTCGCAAATACAAACATTTAACCTAACAATTCCAGTTTTCCTTCTTTCTTTAAAAGTGGCATTTTTATCTGCATCCAGCTCAGGGGAGTTAGAGAACTTTGCTCACTGATTGTTTTGACTCCTAGAACTTTCCAAGGCTCTAGGTTCTGTCCTCTAACAGAAGATTGGAAAATAAACTCCCAGAGAGAGAGAGAGAGAGAGAGAGAGAGAGAGAGAGAGCTATCTCCTATTTTTTCCACTGTGTTTGTTGGCTGGGTCTCCTTAGCAAAGAAATGGTCTTCCAGTATTTTGGTTACATATCATTCTGTTCCATTTAGTAAACCTGACTCACAAAAGGAGGCAGGGCAGCCAGTTTCCAATGCCCCAGTGCCTCTGACATGGTCTCATTTAATACTAATTGCTCCCTGTAAAATTTGGCCTCTTGAATTGTGTTTTTCCATGATTAGCATTCTTCAGCGTCTCCTACCAAAAGGCTCCATCACTCATGCATATCTCAGATAATTTATTGCATTGCCTCTGAGGAATTTAGTTCTGTGGCGTGTTTCTAGAAAACTCATTCAACTCCTAAATCAAACAACGGGGGGCATGAGGGCTGGGAAGAAAGGCCTGGAAAGGAAGGAGATCAGGGGTGAGAAGAGAAAATATCTGAAGATGTTGAACCAGAAAACCAGACTTTCTGCATTAAGCATATCTAAATTGCTGAGAAATTAACTAAGGGATTGGTATAGGGGCTAATGTTGGGCTTGAGGATGGCCTGTGTGTGTGTGTAGAAGTGAAAGCAAATGTATACCGAGGAGGCATGGACAGCTGAGTGGTAAGGCCCAGGCAGAAGAGGGTGGCTGGAAGGGACAAGACTTGGGGGTGGGGTGGGGGAGGGACAGTGGGCTTCTGAAAGACAGAGAGGATGGGTTCTGGGAGGCCGTGGGCTCCTTTGACCTGGCTGAGGCCCAGCCATAGGAGAGAGCTGGCAACCTCTCCCTTCCCCTAAGGGCTCCAGCTAGGACTGGCTGCCTCTTCTGAATTCCCATCGCAATGACTGTTAGTGACCTGGCAATCCTTAACACTCTGAGACTCACAATGTCGTTTTGCCCTAGAGAGCTGAAACCTGCTACCTTGAGTTTGAGTTCATTTCTTGCTCCCAGAAGCAAGTGACTTTTCACCTCTGGATCTCTACCCAAGGCATATTTCAGCCATGGAGCCAGGCAGCCTTCAGGAAGCCAGGTTTCCCTGCCTGCCAATGGAGACTTGCCAGTGCTGATTTTACACATTCCTGTTAGTTTTTAACAAGTATTTTGTTTTAGTTTTTAAAATGCAACTACAGGGCCATAAACTTACAGGTCATGTGATTGGAAGTGCATGCTTTAGTTTTCTAAGGGTCTGTATGTAGGACTAGGTCCTTCACTTTTCATTGATCCCTATCCTTGATCAATGACTTCACAAGTATTAATTGAGCACTTACTGTATGCACAGCCCCATGGTAGATGTTATGAAGACATGAAAATGGTTAGAATCTGCACTCAGGATTTAAGACTGGAAGGGAGTGAGGAAGTGAGTACTTAGTTAATGCCATCAAACCAGGGGCACTCATTCGCCTCTTACTGGTACCTGCTTACCTCTCAAGCCTCACCTTTCTCTGTCCTGTAGCCCTCTGTGCTCCAACCATCAACATCTCTCAGCAGGGGATTTATCATTCATATCTACTGTTTTCTTGGCTTAAAACACCAGTCTCCCTTAAATTTCCCCTTTCCCAGGATGTCTCCCTTGACTAACCTTAACCACTCCTCTCCCACCAAGTGCTCCTAGACATCCATATGCTTCCCCAGGTGCATCACAGTATCCACATTCTTCATAGTTCTTTGTTTCATTGTCTGTAACTCTTACAAGCTCTGGGAGGGCAGAGTTCGTCTCTGTCTCATTCATCACCATGCCCTCAGGGCCAGCACAGTGCCTGGACCCCACAGAAGAGAACCAATAAGGGTATGTTGAAGGAGGGAAGAAATGTAGAAGGAGAAAGGCTCTATAGCAGCTCCTTGTGGCCTGTTCTACTCTAAAGGAAGCCTCCATGTATATCTTACTCATTTTTACTTCAAGATGGTGACAACATATTTCTCCCTCCACACCCCATGGATTTAGGAGTCCCACACAGATCTTCCTCAAGCCTGGCTGGGTCAAGGCTGTGGAGATCTCAGATCCCAGCCATTGGCTCAAACATCTACTGAGCAACACTCTATGAGAGTTTTCAAAGTTATCCATGGTGTGCTATAGAGCTATAGAGTAGAAGTGGCAGATGGTATGCCTAGACAAAGAATACCTCACCCCACCCTCCCACCTCACCCTCCACCCCAGGTTTCCAATGGCTCTTCCAGGGGTAGTAGAAATGTTCCCAGTGAGAACCTTGGGCAGGAATGAGGGCACAATGCAGAGACAATGTGGGAGCATGGAGCATTGGGCCAGAGGCAGGCCTAGGTGAGGTGGGTAGGTAGGGGCACTGTGAAGACCACACAGGAACATGTAACATTTCAAAGGAGAACTCAGAGCAGACTGAGCAGAGGTATAGTCTCCCTCTCTCCACAGATAGGGTGAAGGGAAATGAAAGTAAAAATTCTGAATTTAATAGAGCTGAGAACTAAAATGATTGAGAAAATTATTTAAGTGACTGATTCGCCTGGAAGTAACTAATTTACCTGGAAGTAACTACACTAGTTTTCCTGAATCAGCCAGAAGAGGGGCTTGAGATACAAAATAAATCTGATGGCAGAAAATTAAAGAAAGTGACATTGTACATACCAGTCATCCAACTGGGAAAATTAAAACCTTTGCATTTACTTCTTGTCTTCTCCACCCCCTTTCCCATTCTGCACTCCATCCCATTGACTTCAACTTACTTAACTATGGCTTCTGTCCATAGGGAACTGTGGGCCTTGTAAGAAAACTAGGAATTTATGGCCTAAAAATAGCAAAGCTAGAAGAGAACTTCGAGATTGTCCAACCCCTTCGTTTCACCAATAAGGAAAGTGGGGCCCAAGGAAAGGACATGACTTGCATGGGTCCCAATGAAGTTGGGTGACTGAGCTGAGAAAACTTGGTTCTTGAGGTGTCCCAAACCAACCCTTGTCTCTACTAGTCACCCGGGTAGGCAAACCACTCCATGACCTCTCCTCACCAATTCTTGGCCTTGCCTCTTCTTCCGCCATTAGTAGCCCTCTCTAAGCTCAGGCACAAACCACCCAGTCTCTCTGTCTGGATCTGTGATCCAGAGCAGATGGCTCTGGGGACGGGTTAGCTGCCCAGCTTGCAGACTTATGGGCGACCCTCCCACAAACTGACCTCTTGGTCCCGGAATAAAGCACTTTTCCAACACACCATGGATCATGGCTGTGGAGGACACATGACACATGCCAGAGATTCTTTCCAAGCCACAATTGCTTTGCAGCCATGGCAGCAACTCTCTGCCTTAGCTCCCCCCAGGACATGCTAGAAGAAAGAGGAGTCTTAGAACTCAATGAGTTAGGAGCCCTAGCTGCTACGAGACCACCCTGAGCATCGACAGCTTTGGGCCTTCCTTCCCTGAGGGTCAGCTCTAAATCAATGCCAGCCTTACAAAGAGGGAAAGTTCCAGTGCTGAGATTACTCTACTGGCCCTGGGCTAGGAGCTTTTGCTCACTGTTCTCACAGTCCAGTAGGCAGGTACAATGATCTCCTTTTAAGAGATGTGAAAAATGAAGCTCAGAAAGATTAGGTGACTTGGCCAAGGTTTTTTTTTTTAAGAGAAAATCTGGGATTAGAAGTCAGGTGTGTCTCTCTCATTGGATACTGTGGTCTTTTAAGATAGACTCTTGTGTCTCCAGCTGCAAGACAGTCTTGGCACCGCTTCAGAGCCGCCCTGAATGTCTCCCAGGAATCTGTTTCCTAGGAGTCCTTCCCACCAGAATATCTGGGGTGTAGACAGGGGGACTGTGAACAGCCCAGCCTTGCAGATTAGGGGTTGGGCGTCAGCACACTCAGGCATTTGGCTTTACCTCTCACTGGCCATGTGCCCCGAGCAGGCACTTCTCTCCCAAGGAGGCAATTTCTGGGCAGAGATTGGAACCAGTTCTCAGGATTCCCTTAGGAATGTTTTAAGTTGTGAGCGCAGCAGCTCTGTATCAGGATCAACACTCAATGAAGGTTGACCACCTATGAGCAGAGCTTCATGCAATCAAATAAACCTACAACAAAGTCAGTCTCACATGCGATTTAATGACAAGCATAATCAATACCGGTCTATATGGAAATTAGACCTAAATGTTGAATGGCTCGTGAAATTGACTGTAGTGTTCAGTTTTTACTTTTTCTATTCTCACTTGGTTGGCTCTTTAGTTATAATCCATTATCAAGACTGAAAGTTTTCCTTGGTGTCATAAATAGTTTTAGTCTCACTCTGCTCCCACTCCTCATACCCATGTATACACTGATCCCTGTACATATGCGAAGATAAAGGTTGGCACTGCTGTAACCAACACTGGGGGCCCTCACCAACCTCTCCCATGGTCCAGGGATGAGGTTCCTGATTATTCTAGTTTCTTCTACACCCACATCCTCCCCCATTTCACACACACACACACACACACACACACACACACACACACACACACGTGCATGAGCCCAACCATGCCTTTGACATGAAAGGAATCCTTGAAATGATGTCTACTCTCAACTGCCAAGTGCTGGGTACTGGGTGGGGTCCAGGTGTAGGTGCAGGAACCTGGAACCCAAGCCCGTGGTAGGCCTGTCCATAGGGTCACAGGTTGGAAAGTTCCCTTGCATCCTCCATTCAGGCCCTCAGCTGTGTCAGCTCCTGTTCTCTGAAGGGTTAAGGTGCCCTGTAGTGACTACGTGGGGCCAGAGCCTGGCTCCCTGGTGGCCTGACTCAGAGAGCAGTGTGTGGTCCCCCGCTACATCCTGTTGTGAAGGATGCTGTTCCCTGTTTCCGAGGCCCTGCTCTTATCCCCAGGCAGGCAGAGGAAGTAAGGCGAGGGAAACAGCTTGGGGGTTTATATAAAAGTCTGGCCCCTGGCCTCCTTCCTGCAGGATGGCTTTTCTGGGCCCCTGTCATCTCCCTCGGAACAGTGTGCTGTGGAGGAGCCCTCCTGGTCAACGCCAGAGATGAAGGAAAAGTAATTTTGGCACAAGCTATAAATAGGCCCTGTGGTTATTTTAGAGCTGTTTTGCTTGAATCAGAGGAGTAAATCTTGGATTTTGCTCAAACATCCTGTCAGTCCCATGGGTCTCTTCCTCCTCCATGCTTGCTCTCCAGCCTGGGACACTCAGAGATTTTGATGATGGCACACAGGGATTTTTCGTTCAAGCTCAGTACACAGGGAACTGAGAAGTATCATGAAGCAGTACTTCCCTTTATGAGGTACTCTATTTCCTACCCTATTCTATTTTATCCTTTAAAACTCCTGGTTATAACTCACTACTGACTTTTTTTTTTTTTTTTTTTTTTTTTTTTTTTTTTTTTTAATAACCCATTAGTGAGAAGTATCCACAGTTTGAAAAACAATCAATCTATTCTCCCCTCCCCCCCCCTTTTTTTTTCTTCGATGCTGTCACAAATCAGTTATTGGCTTTGGGCAAGCCATTTAAACTTTACAGAGCCTTTTTTGATCAACAAAAAACAGTGGATCAATTATCTCTTGATATTCTGAAGTTTGTTTTTGTCACATTCTTCTTGTAACTAGAATCACCTCTGGCATTTCCCTGGAAAGCCCAATTTTGGACCCAAAATCTCAAGTTAAAGAGAGAAAGAGAGAAAGAGAGAGAGAGAGAGAGAGAGAGAGAGAGAGAGAGAGAGAGAGAGAGAGAAGAGAGGCTGTCATCTTCCCTCCACTGGCTATGGCTTTGTGGTAAAGAGCAGAGCTTTGAACGTGAGCAGATCAAACCCAGCTCCCAACGGATTAGCAATGTGTCTTCCTTAGGCTCTCTGTGCCTCAGTTTACTCATCTGTAGATGAGGATGAGACTTCTTTTATATATATATATTTTATTGACTTTTTACAGAGAGGAAAGGAGAGAGATAGAGAGTAAGAAACATCGATGAAAGAGAAACATCGATCAGCTGCCTCCTGCACACCCCCTACTGGGGATGTGCCCGCAACCAAGGTGCATGTCCTTGACCGGAATCAAACCTGGGACCCTTCAGTCTGTAGGCTGACGCTCTATCCACTGAGCCACACTGGTTTTGGCTGGATGAGACTTCTATAGGGTTGTTATGGGGGTTAAATAGGATAATGCCAGGACAATCCTTATCACTCCTCTCTTCCCCTTTCCCTCTTTTCTTCCCACCTCCTCTCTATTCCTCTCTTTTCCTCTCCCTAACCACTTCCCTTCCCTCTTGGATTTACTAAACTTCTTCATAGAGAAATTTTACCAACACTGCTTCCTTTATCTTATGGTCTTCAGAGCACTTTCACCCACTATCCCCTTGATCCTCACAAGAACCCTTGGGTTTGGTAGGGTTGATGTGATGCCCATTTTATAGAATATATATATATATATATATATATATATATATATATATATATATATTTATATTGAAAAAAGACTAAAGTGACTTGCTCATTCAGCTATTTGGGCTGTGGGCTTAGGGCTGCTCGGGCCAGAGCCAATGGTTTTCCCTGCCAACCTGTTGATTTAAGTTAGCCTGAGGTGAGCCCTTGGCCTTGGCGGAGGCTAGTGGTGATGACCAGGTAAATCACCAAGTATCTTCACAGGCACTCTAACTTCACACACAGGTGTCAATTAATTTTGTGGACGGTTATCAAAACTTATCTACAAAAAGCATAGAAAAGTTTTTTACTCTTTCTGACCATTGCTATAATTTCCAATCATCATATTTGTTCATTTAGTTACTAGAGGCCCCTTGCACAATATTGGGCAAGAATAGGCCTTCCTTCCCCTGGCTTCACTCCCAGCTGCCCGTGGGCCGGCAGGTCCCAGCTCCCAGCCTGCCCAGAGCCAGCAAGTCTGGGAGCCAGCAACTCCTGGCATCTGTCCTGAGCATGGCTCCTATACTTCCCTCCATACCCCCCTTGCCCTCGTAGCAGGCTTCATGCCCCTCCCAGCAGCTCTGCCTCCATATGCAAATTAACTTCCATCTTTGTTGGGTTAATTTGCATACTCACTCTGATTGGCTGTGGGCATGGTGGAGTGATAGATAGTTAATTTGCATGTTTCTCTTTTATTAGGTAAGATTGTTGGTTCTTTTTCTTACCAAAATAAACGCTTTACCTGGGCAAGGACCCATGTTTGCTTTTTTATCATTGTATCCCCAACACCTAGCACAGTGTCTGCCAAAATAAATATTTGTTGCCTGAAAAATGTCTGTTGAATATATGACTAAACACAGCACCTGTGAAGAGACTGGGCTGGGAACTTCTATCTTCATTTACAAGGTTTATTTAATACCTATGTTCTTTGACCCGGCTGATATTAATGATAAATGTTGTCTCATGCACCCAAAGTGAATGGAGTGAATGGGAAAATCAAGGTTATTATATGAGTAATTTGAGCAGAATGAACCACCTACTCCAACCTTCCTTGTCTGATGATATTGGGTAGAAGTAGTTTAAAACTGAAGAACTGGAATAATTGCCTAATATCTCCATTTCATGTGATTCTTGCAGTTCTAGCTGCAGACAGACGTGGACATGCTTCCCCCTTAAGAATGTGGCCCTCCAGAGGACACAGCATGCAGGCATGCACATGTATGCACGCACCTGCGAGCGTGCACACACACGGAAGTGTGAAGGAGGACAGGAGTTTAAAAGACTGACAGGAAAGGCATCTAGAAGGGTCACTCTCCACCGGGAGAAAGCCTCCATGCCTGGCCTTCTGCAGCATTCCATTTCCCAAGTGCCGGAGCCAATGACCTCAGTCTTTGACCTTGGCAAAGCAGACTAGCTCTGAGCTAGACCCTCACAGACAGAAAGGACTGGGCTGTCAGACACAGTTCTAAAGGAGATACATTCTTCACTTTAGGATTTTTATAAAGAGCAGAAAAAAAAAAAAATCGCCGAAACCGGTTTCGCTCAGCGGTAGAGCGTCGGTCAGCAGACTGAAAGGTCCCGGGTTCGATTCCGGTCAAAGGCATGTACGTTGGTTGTGGGCACATCCCCGGGAGGGGTTGTGCAGGAGGCGGCTGGTCGATGTTCCTCTCTCATCGACGTTTCTGGCTCTCTATCTCTCTCCCTTCCTCTCTGTAAAAAAATCATTAAAATATATTTTTAAAAAAAGAAAAAAAATCAAGCCTGAGCCAAGAAGTTTGGCTTTGTCGTGTCAATGGCAATGAAAGAGCTGGAAGTTGTGCAAATGAAAAACAATGTGACCCTCCCTCTTCTCTCCCCTTTCCCCTCTTCCTGTCGGTTCCCAGCTCCACCGTTGGCTCTCCTTAGAAGCTTCCTCTCCTGATGCCGTCTGAAGGCACCTTTTATTGGGGAAATCATGTGTACATGTGATGCCAACCTAGCCCACAGCTAGCTTCCCCCTCTGTGCTGCTTGCTTCTGAGGAATTGGAACATCTCAGTAACCCACCAGACTCCTGAGAAGGATGGTGTTGAGGTGGGGGCAGAGCAGCTTCTTGGCATTGTAGGGAAGGTGAAATAGGAGGAGACATTAGCTATTGCTTACTGTGTGCTAAGTAGGCACTGGTGAGCTGCTTTACATGATAGCACATCTGAAGCTCAGAGGACCCTGTGAGATGGCTAATGCAGGTAGTAAGATGAAAAACACATGGAAGCTTAGAGGGGTTAAATAATTTACCTAAGATCACCTGGTTCGTATATAATCAAACCTTTTAGATTCCAAAGTTCACGTTCCTTCAACCATGTACAGGGAAGTGATTGGCTCTGAGTCAGGAGGCCATGTGACGTATCTACCAAAAATGTTTCCAGCCCTCATTTATTCCTGCCTCCAAGTCTTGGCTGACAATATTCCCTCAGGCTTTTATCAATACTTCAGCCATCTCTCAGTGCTAGTTCATCTCTTTCTTTCTTTCTTTTAAATATATATTTTATTGATTTTTTACAGAGAGGAGGAGAGAGGGATAGAGAGTTAGAAACATCGATGAGAGAGAGACATCGATCAGCTGCCCTACTGGGGATGTGCTCGCAACCAAGGTACATGCCCTTGACCAGAATCGAACCTGGGACTTTTCAGTCCGCAGGCCGACGCTCTATCCACTGAGCCAAACCGGTTCGGCCATCTCTTTCTTTCTGATGAAGCTTTCCTCCATTCCCCAAGCCAGAGTTACCACTTCCTTCCATGTTTCTACAGTAGGCTGTTCATTATGCCCTGTATTGAAGCATCTGTCTGGTTCTGGCCTGTGGTATGGACGCTGGGAAGCATGGGTGCCATTTAAAACTGGGTTGCTGTGATCCAGCCTGGCATCAGCTTTGGAAGGCACAGGTGGAGACAAGGTGTGGGGTGCACTGGGCAAAGAGGTATTCTCTACTCCAAGGCACTGAAGGAGACTCAAAACCCAGAGGCTGGATGGACACTCAGTCCTCCAATGGACTTTCCTACTCACATATGCTCAAAGGCTAGAAGAAGGCCTCCTTCATCCTGCTGGGAAGTCGGCAGTGCAGAACAGATAGCTCTGAGCTCCCCCAGGATGTAGGTCTGCTTTAGACAAGTGTTAGGTGAATGGATGGATCGCTTAACAACTCAATGTTGCTATCCTCCGGAGCGACCCTGCGTGGTCCTGCAGCAGGAGAGCTGTGGAAGGTGACTGTAACTGTTACCCTGAGGCCCCCTGGTTTTACCCCAAGCATGAAGGTGTGGCCTGAGCATGAGCTAGTCTTCTAGGGCCTTCCTGGGCTAAGCCTGGCACTCTGCCCTCTCTGGGTGCACCTGGGAGTAGGGTAAAGCCAAGTCCCTACACCCTTGTCTCCTGGCTTGCATCTGGGTTATACTCATACTCTTCTTTTCTGCCCCATTCTCCTTGGCCCAACTGCTCCCCTCACCACTGGGACCAGACAGGAGAGTGGTCCTAGGCCTTGGTCCTTCTCTCACCTGGGGAAAGGCTGTTAGGTGTGTGCCCATGCCTGGAACTCAAGCCTGTGGTTTTCCACAAAGACTGCCTTATTCTGACTTGAACCCATGGAACAGAACGTATGTCAGTGTGAGCATCTGTGTATCCAGGTGAATGTGCATGTGTACATGTATGTGTGCATATGTAGGATGTTTCTCCGTGTGTCTAGAGACACCAAATTGTAGTCAGACAGAGCTTGAAGTGCAGCCTATCTAATCCCTTCACTTTATAAGTAGGGAAACTGTATTTTATTAATAGGAGTCTTGGCCTGATATGTGAGAAATAAAAATATGTAGGCAGACCCCATGGTCCCCAAGGAGGAGGGGTCACAGCTCCTCCTGGCCTTCTTTCCTACACCACCACCCTGTGTTCTAGATCCTTTCTCTCCTCACAGGGAGCTCCTCTCCTTTCCTCAAAATCACTATTAGAAATGAAACAAAAGACATCATTAAGGAAGCAGAGCCTTTCCATTGTCTGGGATCCTTACCTGTCCTTCTTTGCCCCCACACCAGGGGGCCCAGCCTATCCCAGCAGGCTCATACTTTATGACACACCTTTGGCCTTTTGTCCCTTTTCTTGGGTAGCCTTGCCACAATCTCGTGAGGATGGTCTTATTATCCCCATTTGACAGGTGAGAAGACTGAGGCTCAGAGAAGTCAAGTGTGAGTTGTCCGCAGCCCTCAGCCTAAATCTAGCAGGAATGGGACTGGAGTCTCAGCCTTCCAGACCCCAAGTGTGTGCTCTGAACAGCAGCCTGGAGACAACTCCGTGGGGAATGCGCAGAGTCCCAGGACTCTCCGAGCTCCTCTGGGCCTCTTAGCTGCCAGGGCGGAAGCCCTCAGCTGCTTCTCTCCCTTTGCCCTCTCTCTGCACTCCAGCAACACTCAGCCTGAGCTGATAAATGTGGCAGGTGCTTGGGAAATGGCTCTGACACCATAAGAGGGAGCCCTCAGAGGGGCCAGCCCGTGGGTATCTACAGAACGCAGAACAGTGCTGGAAGGGCTCCTCCCGCACCAGGACCTCTGGCTCCTGGGCTCTTGCGCTACAAGCTGCCTCAGAGCCCTGGCTCCCAGCTGTCAGCGCCAGCAACCTTCACGCAGGAGCTAAGCCCTGGCACTTCCCAGGTCTGCAGGAGGCCAAGATTCCTTTCCAGAGAAACACTTATCTGTCTCCGAGCCCAGGGCCTTGTCCCCAATCCAGTGTCTTCATAGTTCAGATTCCTGTGACTAGGAAGGGATTGGCACCCTTAAACACAAATCCTTCCAGCTGAGTTCCCTGAGAAAGCCGACACCGTTTCCATTAACTACCCGGCTCTCGAGTCCTTGTGGCCATGGCAGGATTGGAAGAACCCCCCAAATTCTGGTGGCCTCTGATCCAACCCAGATACTCCAGGGAGCCCCCGTGATGGGGCAGCTGGCCTTCCATCCCAGGCAAAGGCCTCAGGTGGTGTCAAAAGCTGGGGACCAGAATCTGGAGCTGGATGGGAAGAGAACAAAGGAATGCTGGCAGCCAATGAAGCAGGAGCTGGGATCCCACCCTTCGGAGGTACTTTCTCTAAATTCAAGGCACAACGAAGGAGTGTGCAGGTCAAAATCTCCTCGACCTCTCTTTCAGAACATACTGTGCTGGCCAGGCTGACTTGGCTCAGTGGTTGAACATCAACCTATGTATGAACCAGGAGCTCACATTCAATTCCTAGTCAGGGCATATGTCCAGGTCAAAGGCTCGACCTCCAATTGGGGGTGTGAAGGGAGGGTACAGGAGGCAGCTGATCAATGATTCTCGTTCATCATTGATGTTTCTCTCTCTTCTTCTCTGAAATCAATAAAAATATGATAAAAACAACAACAAAAAGATAAGGTACCATGCTGGAGACTGACAAACTCTCTCTCATTAAATCCCACCAGCCAGTGTCCTCACCAGCATGGGGACAGGCGCTGTGACTTAGGCTGAACATGCATTGAGCTGACTGTCTTACATTTGGGGACCATATTGTGTGAAAAGTGTGTATGTTAAGCACTAGACTCAAGCTCACCCGTGACTTAGGCAGACCCACGTCTTCTAGCACCTCTGCCCACTCAGTGGACGGCAGGCCCAGTGCTCCCACGGTTGTCCCTAAGCTAACGTGATGTGATACCCCAGTAGAGTTCTGCTCAGCACTCCCATGCCTGGTGTGTCAGGCTGGGCAAAGGAGTAGGATCGGGGTGAGCACTTCCCAGAGGGGTGGAACCTGTGCCCCTAGCCTGCCCCTGCTTTGCTTTTCAGAGCTTCTCATTTTGAAATGCTCCCTGTTGCTGTCTCCTCACTATGTTACACCTGGACACAGCCAGGCTTGGGGCATGAATCAGTGATGTTTCTCCAGCACATTCATATTCTGGAGCCTCTTCCCGCTACCCTCTCCTGCATGGAGCTACCATTTGCTAAGGGGGCAAGTAATCCTGCACCCTGAGGCTGCTACGATTTGGAAATCTTCCTCCAAATGACTGATTGTCCCCGAAAGTCTATGTGGTGGTGTTCTGCAAATATTTACACTAGCGTTTTCAAAATTCATTCTTCTTTTTTATGACAAAAATAGTACAATGGTTGTTAGGAACAAGCTAAATATCAAAGAAACAGATGACCAAGGAAGTGAAAGTCCCCCTTCTAAGGTGACTAGATCGTCCTGCTTTTGGCAGGACAGTCCCGATTTCTAACAATTTTCCCCACGTCTTGGAAAGAATCTTTCCAATCTTTCCAATCTTTTCAAAAATCGGGACTTTTTTAAAACGCTGCGGGAAAAATTGTTAGAAATTGTGACTGTCCCGCCAAAAGCGGAACAGTCCCGATTTTTAACAATTTGTCCCGCGTCCTGCGGCGTTTTTGGAAAGAAAAAATTGGGACTTTTAAAACACCGCAGAACAAATTGTTAAAAATTGGGACTGTCGCCGAAACCGGTTTGGCTCAGTGGATAGAGCGTCAGCCTGCGGACTGAAGGGTCCCAGGTTCGATTCCCGTCAAGGGCATGTACCTTGGTTGCGGGCACATCCCCGGTGGGGGGTGTGCAAGAGGCAGCTGATCGATGATTCTCTCTCATCGATGTTTCTAACTCTCTATCCCTCTCTCTTCCTCTCTGTAAAAAAAAAAAAAAAAAAAAAAAAAAAAAAAAATTGGGACTGTCCCGCCAAAAGCAGGACGTCTGGTCACCTTCCCCTAATCCCACTGGGCTGGCAGCAAGCACCGTGAACTGTTGAGGATATTTATACCAGGGTTTTAATCGTCGTTTATTTATACAGCCAAGGCCCGGGCAGGAGCGGAAGCGCGTGCTTTACCTTGCCTTTCAGCTGTCCCTGCCTGGAGGGCACCTTGCCAGACTCTTTAAGACAAAGCGCCACTGCCCACCTGGTGGCTCCACCTGCATTTCCTGGTAGGAGGGGCTGGACCCACTCTGGGCTGCCTGTCTGGTCAGAAGCAGGGGTCTCACCCCAATGCCCTCCTCCCTGCTGGCTCCCCAGTCACCTCTCACTAGTCAACCTATGGCATCCGGGTCCTTCCCCAGGACCCCTCTGGACAGGCAACGCCGCCAGGGCATCCCAAGCCCTTCCTCAGACTAAGACCTCCCCTGCCTTGTCCTTAAGGCTCAAGGATGGTCAGAATCTCAGTCCCACCCTTGCTCAGAATCTTCTCTGTCCATCCCTGTATAGCAGAAAGTGGGCTGGATTTGGGGAGGGGGTAGGGTAGGGAGCAGACTAGTGTTTCTTGAACACCTACACCATTGAGAGAATTTAAAGATATTTAAGTCTTTCATCCCGAGGTTACATGGCTCGCTCAAGGCTACACACTTATTCCGTGGGAAAGGTGGTCCTAGCTGCCAGTCCTGGCTGGAGGAGAAACAGCCCCTTTGCTGGGCCCCTTACTGGTGTTATCGTTCCCCTCCAGGGGCTCGGTGTCCCCATCTATAAAGCAAGGAGGTTGGTTCTCAACTTTGACCGCACTGGAATCACTGGGCAAGCTTCAACAAGCTGCAACCAGCCGGAGATGCAGATTCACTAAGTTAGGATCTGGTCTGAGAGTCTCACCTTCGATGGTTCCACGGTGGGTCTGAGGGGCCGAGCGTGGGAAGGCCAGAGCTGGACTGCCCCCCGATATTTCCTTTCCCTCCGTCTGCTTCCTCAGACTAAGACCTCCCCTGCCCAAGAGTGTGGTAGAGCACACAAGCTGAGGCCTTATACCTCAGTTTCCTCTGGCACACTCCTTGACCCTCGGTGACTCAGTTTCCTAACCAGTGAAAGGGGGGATAGACAGTGCTCGCCTATTTTTCTGTTGGGAGATGAGATACCATGCTAAGTGCCAAGCTCAGTGCCTGGCACTGGGGAGGGCACTTTCTCTGTCTCCTGCTTCCTCCAAAGAAGCTCCCTCCAGCGACTGTGGCTGGGTGGACTGACTTCCACACACTCTGTACCTACAAGTATGGGCTCAAGGATCACACCGAAGAGTCGTGGGCGTCCAAGCAAAGGGAAACCAGGAGGAGGCCCAGAGGGAAGAGAGGCAGGTGCAGCCAGAGGAGGTGAACCATTGAGGGTTTATGTTAGTGTGTTGTTTTTTGGCTGATTAAGAGGATGCTTCCATGACCTCACTGGTTCTCACTGGCCCTGCCCCTGATATGCCCAGATGCAGGGCTTGTTCTGCTACAAGGAAATGGCCTTGTTCTACCCAACCACCAAACTGGCATCGACTGGAAGACTTGCCTCTGAGATCCAGAGAAGGCCCTTCACATCGGAGAGCCTCAGCCAGTGGTAGGCACCTCTCAATCCCTGCCCTCTTTTAGAAATCCAGAAATGTCCCCTCCCATCCCCATCCCCTCCCGCACGTCCCCTCCCCTCCCCCCCCCCCCCCCCCCCCCCCCACACACATGCACGCTGTCCTTGCTATCTCCCAAGCGCTGGGTTGTGACTCACTGTTTTTTGTAATCCTGCAGTTGAGGGCTTGCCAGGAGGCCCGGTTCCTTCTTCAGGACTCAACCTTCACACAATCTGGGCTCTGCCGGGTGTGGCTGCCAAGCTGGAAGGATCCCTGCCTCCAGGGAAGGAGGGAGCCTGAGCACTGGGACCAGACACACCTGTGTTCCCTCCTTTGCTTGGATACTTGTTAGCTCTGTGATCTCGGGCCTGCGGTTTGGACTCTGGAGCTGAGCTCGTTAACCTGTTTGACTCCAACTCCTCTCGCCGAGCTTGATCACGGCGCTTGGTTATTTCCTCATAACTGCGAGGCGATGGGTCAGGATCAAAGTTAACTTTCTGGGCCTCCCAGAGCCAGGCCCTGGAAAGAACACAGTACACAACGTCTGCAGGCCTGACACGCAGTCCCACGCAGTCCCACACAGCCGCCAGCTGACTCAGCTGCCTGCCACCTTGGGCAAAACGACTTCTTGAAACCTCATTTACAACAGCTGTGCTCCGAGGCAGCTGGTCTAACTCCGTCGTTCCGCAAAGCTACGTATTGGGTACACTAGTTCTGCATCCTGCCTAAAAAAGAAAACGGAGAAGGAAAAGAAAGGTCTCTGAGGTCAGATAAATTGGAGGAATACTGTAAACTCCACCCCCAATTAGCACATCGTAATGTACACATCACCTTGGTAGAGGCACCAAGAGATCCAGTAACAGGGAGGCCAGTTTGGCTTTGTTCAACTTGCTCTTCCCTAAACTCACTTGACCGTGAACACTTTTCTTTCCTATGAACATGCTGGACACTAGTAATCGGACCACATCTAACCTAGACCTGGGCTTCTCAGGTGTGACGGTGCATGCAAAAATAACATGGGCTCTAATCCAGCAGAGCTGGGGCGGGCCTGAGACTCTGCATTTCTAACAAACTCGCAGGTGATGCCATGTTGATGGTCCAAAAACACACAGAGGACTGATTCCTAAGGTGTGTGTTTTTCCAGTTTCAATATGAAAGTTGTGTAGAAATGGTGACTCTAGGGCTCTAGGCTCATAGAGACCTGGGTCAGGGTCCTGGCCCAATCACTGAGCAGCAGAATGACCTTGGACAAGTCTCTTTCCCTCCCTGAGCATTTGTTTTCTCACCTATAAAGGTGAGACACTGATAGCACCTGACCCACAGGTTGTCTGAGGAGTAGATGAGACGATGCAAAGAAAACATGGGGTGCTAAGACCTAGACCATGACAGGACCCACTGTAGCAGAAGTCAGGTGACACAAGTCCTCTCTGACCCCAGACAATGGGGTCCTCATTGGCCAGCGAAGCCCCATGCTGGCAATGCCCCATCACGTTAACCAGGGAGTGGGCTCTGCCAGCTGCTCTGTGTGTGTGTGTGTGTGTGTGTGTGTGTGTGTGGTGTGGTGTGTGTGTGAGACATGCAGCTATTGTGAGAGTGTAAGTCTCATTGGACTCACCTTTGTGGTCCTCAATAAATGGTTCCACACTTGAATCACATTAAAACTTTCACATGAATCTGTTCACAGGGTAAAATAAATCACATGGTAAAATAAGTCTTAAATATATTTGGGCTCCATTAAGATCCTAGCTTGTATGTAGACAGTGGATTGGGACCACATCACCCTGGCTGCCCAGATCTTGCTTCATATTGGGAGCAATGGAAGGAAGGGAAGGGAGGACAATCATACAGTAATCATCTCTTGGTGTTTGGCTCCTGGTAAATATCATCTCATTTAAACCTCTCAGCCGCCCTGTGTGATGGGCTCAGAGAGACTTAGTAATTTGCTCAAAGACACATAGCTAACCCATTTCCCCGAAAATAAGACAGTGTCTTATATTATTTTTTGCTCCCAAAGATGCACTAGGTCTTATTTTCAGGGGATGTCTTATTTTTCCATGAAGAAGAATACGGTACACATTTATTGTTAAATGAAAATAAAGAAAATGTATTACCTGTATACGGTACGGTAGTACGGTAGTTGTCAACACAAACCAGACAAACTGTGAATCCTACAGTATCAAGAATTTACTCATTTATTCAATGACAATCATGTCATCCTCTTCTGGAACATCATCATAACAATCCAATTCCTGAATTTCCTGGTGAATTTCTTGTGACTCCATTTCTTTCAGAATCAGTGGACCAAATCTCTCATGTTTAGCAATAGCACTGTCTTTAAATGAGTACTTCTTGTCATGGTAGCCTGCTCGCAGTGCATTTGCATTGCAACTGTCAGTGATTTTCTCCCATGAATTCTTTACCCAAGTCACAACTTCTTGCAGTTTAGGGTTCACAAAGTTTCCACGCTGATTTCTCTCCATTCTATTTTCAATGTAGTCATTAATTTTCATGCGCAAATTGTCTTTGAATGACTTATTTATTGCAATATTTTCGAGGGCCTTATTTTCGGGGGGATGCCTTATAGTTCACTCAGAAGGAAACCTGTAAGTAGGTCTTATTTTCGAAGGATATTTTATTTTCGGGGAAACACGGTAGTAAGTAGTGGATTACATAAGATGTGAGCGTGCTTATGTAATAACTCAGGATGCCCTGTCTGCCCCACACTCTGGAGCTCAGTGCCTTTTACTCGGCTGCCACTGCAAGCTGATTTTTAACCATCTTTTGGGACAGTCACCACTTGGAATGCTGGAAAGGAAATGCTCTCTCCAGCTGGGCTGGGGCCAGGCTGCTGGAGAACAATGTCTACCTCCCAGTCCATTGTGTTTATCTCGCAGCTGGAAAGCTACTTCTCAGACAGAGGAGCACGCCTGCAAACCAAAAAGACCAGAAAGGAGAGGAGCCTGGTGCTTTGTCAGCACTTCTGTGGCTGCGGGGCTGACGTGATTCAAATGCCGACCCCTTTCTAAAAACTTTGCTCTTTGGAGAATCTTGTTCAACAAGGCAACTGGGGTCTTTTTGTTATTTTTCTAATCAACACCATTATGATGATTTTTCCTTTAATTACAGCAGCTGCCCTGTGGTAGGCACTGTGTTTTCCGTGCCTCACTCACCTCATTCAAGTCTTGCAACTGTGTGAGGCAGGTACATTCACCGTTCCCATTTTACAGATGAGAAGACTGAGGCTCAGAGAGGTTAAGCCCATTTCTCCTGCCTGAAGTTGAAAGTGGCCAGGAGGTAGTGCTGACTCCAGACAGTCTGACTTCAGAGCCTGCCCTTTAGCCACCACCTCTTCCTCCTTCCTTGGTGTATGTTCAGTTCTATGAGTCTGGAAATAGGTACTGGCAAGACACCCCAAATACTCCAAGCTTCCAGCTTATAACTTTTACCCACTGCATCCCAACAACCTGCGCTAACCTCCCTCTGAATAACAGAAGGACTGTGCAGGGTCAAGGTGTCACATTCCCCCATCGCAGTGAGGGCCAGGGGCTCGGCCGACAAAGGCACAGACAGATGTCTGTTTCCAGGATGGGCTGGCTCAGCTCCTGGGCCACCCGGGTTCCTGCATGTGCTCTCCCCAGCTCCGCTGAATGCTTCAGGAAGGAGGTGGCTCATTCATTCCTCCTCTGGAAAAGAAGAGTCTGGGGTGCTGCAAAGAGGGAAGGGATGAGAAATGGGGCAGGATGGGAGCAAGGTACTCCAGACACAAGATTCTCCGGCTGCTGAAACCTGTTTGGCTCAGTGGAGAGAGTGTCGGCCTGAAAGGTCCCGGGTTCAATTCCGGTCAAGGGCATATACCTTAGTTGCGGGCACATCCCCAGTAGGGCGTGTGCAGGAGGCAGCTGGTTGATGTTTCTAGCTCTCTATCCCTCTCCCTTCTTCTCTGTAAAAAATCAATAAAATATATATATTTTTTTTAAAAAAGGAAAGATTCTCCTGCCTCTGCTTTTTATCATTTTCTGTCTTGACCCTTGGCCTGCAAGCCTTTCCCCTTCACTGCCTCTGTAACCCCCCTCTCTAGCATTTTCAAAGTCACAAAGCTAACAAGCCAGGATTTTAAAGTAACCCCAGGCCAGGTGTGATGAGTTAAATTTTATCCAGAAAGATATGTCCAAGACCTACCACCTGGTGACCTTACTTGGAAATAGGGTCTTTGCAGATTTAAGTTAAGGATTTCCCTAAAGTCAGTGATAATGTCCTCATAAAGGAAAGGAGAGGAAGATGAGACAGACACACCGAGTGGAAGGTCATATGAAGACAGAGAGAGACACTGGCCTTGTGCCACCACAAGCCGAGGAACGCCGGGAGCCATCCGAGGGTGCGCGGCTGTGTGGGACACCTTGATTTTGGACCTCTAGCCTCTGGAGCTGTGAGAGATTAGGTTCCTGTTGTTGTTAGCCAGCCCGTTTGTGGTGGTATTATGGCCGCCCATGGACACTAACCCACCAAGGCAAGACTTTCTCTCCTCCCTTAGGTCCCTAGGAGGGATCTGAGGAGCAGTGTAGCCTCCTTGGCACAAATGTCTCAGTTGGGAATTTCAAGTCTGACCAAGGTGCCAAGCTTTGCCCACAGTCAGCCCCTGGGGGTATGACTTGCTGGATCCTGAACTTGGAGGACAGGGGGCTCGTGGCTGGAAAGTCAGGCTTGCACCAACTGGCCACGGTTAGAACCGCTCTGGAAAACAACTCCCTCTCTCACATCCCCTCACCCCCACTCCAGGCACAGTGTACCCTCGCCGGATAGGAGAGGACCGGACAAAAGGAGGGTCAGGTTGGTCCCTATAGCACAGTAACAGAAATTCTCAAAACTCAGGAAGAAAGAGGGATGGGTCTTTCCTCTTTAGAGGAGGCAGGACCTAGAAGAGGGGTGTATCTCTCCACGGTGGTGGAAAAGAGAACAACATGGAAAATGCTTTTCCTCTTGGTTCCTCCAGCAGCTGCATTAAAGGATGGGTGTGTTCCTTGTTCCTTTTGAGAAATGTGAGCTTTAAGGACAGTCGCAGTTTACATCAAGCATGTTAAACTTGTGGCCCGCAGGCCGCATGCCTAGTTTATTTGACCCATGTTAGCCTATGGGTTTGACATGCTTGGTTTACATAGTACTAACTAGTCCCCTTGGAGCTCAAGCAGGAACAACCAGTAGTTGTCAGCATTCTAACAAAACATGTTATGGTCCCGGCTTTTAATTTGCCTTCGTACAGAAATCCCAGGCAACCCTATGAGTCTTCCTGTCTTCTACAGGAGGCTACCTGCCCAAGGTCATCCCACTAACAAATGATGGAGCAGAACCTCCACCTCGGGCCAGGTTGGGCTCCCCTCTCACCTCACCCAGGATCTTCCTTTTTGTCACCACCTTTTCCTACAACTCACATTCCTGCTAGTCACCCGGACACCTGAGGCCTCAGCCCTTCCCTGACTTGGACTTCCAGGGCCTGTGTGGACCGCATGGGGCTGACTTGGCAAAAACTGGACTCTGGATTTTGCTTTAGTTGTTTTCTTTCCCACTTCATTGTTTCCCCGAGGATGTCTGCCTTCCCAAAATAGCCCGGGGCATTCCAGGTAAACTCAACATCTGACCAAAATCCCCATCCAGCGTCAAGCCCTTTGCCTCTTGTTTTCCTCCCTTCCTTTGATCCCTGTAGTTGGGGAGGGGCGGAGTCTGGGACAAGCTCTCTTGTGGAGGGAAATGGGAGGGGCCTGACAAGCTCTCTTGGAAGCTAACCAGCTCACCTCCAATTGTCTGCCCCATCGCTAGAGGGCGCTATGTCCTTGGCCTTAGGGAATGTTATGACTGGAGGAAAGAATTAGACAGAGCCTTTGTTTTGGTCAGAGAAAGAAAAAAACCCTAAGGTGGATTCAGGTACTTCTCTGATTTTTAGAGGCTTCATAGAACAATGGAGAAGCACTGGTTTTGAATTAATACAGAGTTGGGCTGAATCATCAAGCATAAGGCAGCTGTAAGTTGCATCAGCCACTCATTCACCCTTCTGAGCCCTCATTTTCCTATCAGTAAAATGGGGATAATCGTGCCCACCGTGAACAATAAAGATTGACGGACACAAAGCCTCTACTAGGCCCAGGGCCAAGGTGGGCACTCAATCATTATATATTGGCTTCCCACCTACTCTCCAGAGTTCCGAAGAAAAGGTTGTTTATTTCTTCATTGCCTTTTTAAGATCCAGTTTTTATAGTGAAAACATTTAAGATCTACTCTCTTTGAAAATTTCAGGTATACAATACAGTGCTATCAAATGTAGTCTATATGCTGTCCATTAGATCTTTAGAACTTGCTCAGCTCAGAACTGATAATGTGTACTAACACCTCCCCATTTCCTTCACGTCCCCGTCTTTATTGCCTCTTGATGTCATCATTACCCAAATATTGAGAAAGTCCGGGGGCCAGTGTAGAGAAGTGAGAAAAAGCATAGACATTCACCCTTGCTTGCTTATGTATGTATCCCTAATATAATTTTCTAAAACTATCCACTCCCACCTCCAGTACATTTTAAAAATGAAGTCTAAATATTGTTTAAGTTTAAATTTAATAGCTGCAGAGAGGGATAATCTCTGGCATATTGTAAATATTGACATTTAAAGCTGTTACACCACACTTTTCAATGTATCCAATGAACTATGATTTGATACCCACTATGATTCACTTAAAAATGTAAGAGCTCACTTAACATTTAGAAACGTTCCATCCTTTTATCTCCTTGAAGGTGTGTTACTATTCCTAGTTCCTCCACAGATTTTTTTACCCCGTATCATTTCTTATGTTTCAAAGTAATTTATTGATCACCTTTTTTTAAAATGGAAAAAGCCATTTTTAGCATTTAATACTTTTTATTTTTGCTCTAGCGGGCCTCTGCCTCAGCGTTTGCATTCTTTGATGAGGGTAAGAGCAAGAACAAAGTCATTCAATGAAAACTGAGTGCAGCAGACCCTATGGGTATGGAATTGCCCAGGGATTTGACCTGTATGTTGGGTGCCCCCCCGCCACCCCTCCCTGACCTTCTTTCCTGAAGTGGGGAGAGCCCTCATGTGTGAATTCAGTCTTATCCCCAGGTAACTCCATTTTAGGAAAGAGGGCCATGGACGTGGAGGATCTGGAGAGTGGTTTCCTGATAACTATTTTTGTCCAGTCACCCTCTGGAATGCCCGGTGTGTTCCAACTAGAGGGCATTCTTCCTTCTCTACATTCTTATCTACTCCCAAGACAACGCGCTATTTCTGCACTGTCCCCTCGGGTAGTCACTGGCCACAAGTGGCTATTAAGCACTTGAAATGGGGCCCGTGCAAAGTGAGAGATGCTGTGGGTTTAAAATACACACTGGATTTCAAGGACTTACATGAACGAAAGAAGGTAGATTAAGAAGTACACGTTGGTAGCTACAAAAGAGTCATGAGGACCGCACTCATTGGTGGATAATAAAGAACATTATAAACTGATGAACCAAAAAATAGATATAGAGACAGTATATCAACAAGTAGACTGTCAAATTACAGCGGGGAGGGGAGGAAGATCTGGGGGAGATAATAGATCAACCGAAGGACTTTTATACATGCATATAAGTACAACCAATGGACACAAAACTCTGGGGAGGGAGGGGTTGTGTGGGAGGGAGGGAGGGGGGCAAAAAAAAAATCAATAAAATATATTAAAAAAAAAAAAAAGAGTCATGAGGATGCAAAGTACCGCATAGGGAAGAAACGTCAATAATATTATAGTGACTATGTATGGTGCCAGGTGGGTACTAGACTTATTGGGGTGATCACATTGTAAATTATGTAAATGTCTAGCCTCTATTCTGTACACCTGAAACTAATATGTAATAATCTATAATAATAAAAGGGTAATATACTTTTAATTAGACCGGATGTCATTCAGGATATCCTTCCTAATGGAGGTGGAGCTGGAGGGAAGCAAGCCCAGGTCCTGGGTGCCGGAAGGAAGCTGGTGCTGGCAGCCAAGGGAAGGAAAGCCTACTTTTGCACGAATTTTCATGCATTGGGCCTCTAGTATAAAATAATATTGAATATCAACTGTGATTGAAATAAATTAAATTAAATTAAAACCACTTTTTTTGGAGCCTTTGCCACATGCAGTATTCCTACCCCAACTTTGGCACCTTACTGTTTTGATAAGACCTTGTCTTTTACCAACTTATTACTTGAAATGATACTACAACCTGTCTGTTTGCTGTTTCAGGACTGTGACATATTTTCCTTGTGGTCTGATTAAAAAAAAATATATATATATATATTTCCTTTTTCCTCCTAAATAAATAAAAACAAATAAACTATTCAATAAAAAATGCTTAATGTTGACTACATGTAAAATTTATAATATTTTGTACATATTAAGCTAAATAAAATACATTATTACATATAAATTTACCATTTTTGTTACTTTTTTAATGCGCTTGCTGGAAAACTTCAAAATATATGACTTGCATTATGTTTCTATTGGATGGCGCTAATCCAAATGACTGCTTACACTGTCACAGTTTCCTCATCTGTAAAATGAGGATGACAGTAATACCTTCCTCTTAGGCTTGCTCTGAGGATAAAAGGAGTTACCATCTGAGGGACAGAACAATACCTGGCATATAGCAAGTCCTTTTTAGTGTCTGTGAAATAAGTAAATGATTCTTACCACAGTTAACACCTAAACCCCTCATATTAGCCCAGTCTCCTGCAACACTGAGTTGAGGCAAAATGTTTCATTGGAGGAGGCACTACCAGGAAAGCAGGACTGAGGGAAAGGGGTAATGAAGCAAGGAGGGAAGGGAGAAAGTGAGGGAAGGGAGTGAGGGAGAGAGGGAGGGAAGAAACATGAGGTGGGATGTTGTGGAACTGGCTACAGCTTCTCAAGAAATGTGTAGTTGGTTGGTGACACAAGCCATCCAGTGAGGCCATATGGAACCACCACCTCTTGAAAGTTATTGGAGGGCAGAAGGCGAACTATTTATCTGCCAGTTCCTTCCTATCATCTGTCTTACATTAATCAATGTTTGCCCTTTTGCATTTTCTGGTCATGTCACTGGGCCCCCCTGAACAGCAGTTGGGAAGTTGGAGACTTCAGAGGCCCAGGGGGGCTGGGCCTGGGCTCCGGAGTCACTGAGCCCCCTGACACGACAGGAGTCATGGAAATCTTGATGAAGCCTGACTCTTATCCCTGGAGGGTTGGTCAGCAGTGTCAGGAGATAAAGCAACAGCAGTGGCCGTGAAGCTTTGTGACTATGGGGAGGCCATCCTATGGTTGGGGTGGGTCCACCAGGGAATCAGGGCAAAGGCCAAGCCAGGGCAGATGGAGCCACGTGGAACCAGGGAAGGAGGTACATCATGGAGCCCCATTACCCCCTCCTCTGAAATCCTTGGATGTCTCACAAGCATCTCAAGTTTAGCCTGTCTGAGACTAAACTCTTGATTTGCTTCTCCAAATCTATCCCCTGACCCCTGACCCTAGACTCTCCATTTCTTATCTTCTATTTCTCAGTAAATTCACCTACTTGCTCCATCCAGAAACCTGAGCTCCCTTCTCTCCAGCCCCACATACCTCCATCAGCAAGTCCTACCGATTCTACCTCCAAATCCTATCTCAAAGTCATCTACATTTTGTCATGTCCACTTGATGGCTAAGTCTCCCTGGATTAAGATGGTCTTCCTGTTTCCTTTCTTCTCTCCAACCCCATACAATAGCCAGAGGAATCTCTGCTGCTTTAAAACCTTGCTGTGGCTTTTCCGGGCACTTAGAATTGAACCCAAACTCCTTACCTTGATCTACAAGACCCTCCACAACCTTACTATTGTCTGTTGCTCTAGCTCACCTCAAAACACTACTTTCTTGCTCCCTGTTGGCCAGCCTTGTTCTTTCCTGGCACATACCCAGTGCTGTCTTATTTTAGGGCACAAATTGGCAGAATGTTGTCTGCATCTATTTTGTAAACAAAGTTTTATTGGAACACAGGCAATATAGAGATTTATGGGGCCTCACATATTCACTATCTGACTCTTTATAGAAAAAGTCCAGGGCCCCTATTCTAGGGCCTTTGACCTTGACTCAGGCTCTTTCCCCATCACTTAAACCAATGGTTCCATGACTTTCATCTCAAACTGAGCTTCTTTTACAGCCATGCTTTAATAGAAGCCTTTCCCCGCACCTCCCCTTACACTCTGCTTACCTTTCTAGCACTTTCACAATTTGATATTACATATTTATTACTGTACCTATTTATTGTCTGTTTACTCCCTTATGATGCTAAGCTCCACAAGGACAAGGGCCAGGTCTGTTTTGTTCGTATTGTTCCCTAGCACCTCCCTGTGTCTTCTTTTGCTAATGAACTACTGGGATAAACTTGACCCCTTTATGTGGTTCTCCCCCTCCTCACCACCTTGTAGCCTGTACACCAATCCAGTGATCTGCTTCTGCTGTGAACCCCTTAGAGAGGGGTGATGCTTCCAGAGCCTGGAATGATGGTATTGGAATTCTTATTCCAATACCATCATGCACCTCACAATATATTTGACTCTTTTTTAACAACTCGACGATTTCCACACACACCGGAAAATACAAAATGAGCACAGGGAAGCATGCATTTACCTTTTTATTAAAACAGCCCAAGAGCCCAGCCGGCGTGGCTCAGTTGGTTGAGCATTGTCCCATGCACCAGCAGGTTGCCGGTTGTCTTCCAGGTCAGGGCACATGTGGGCTTGGCCTCCAGTGGGGGGCATGCAGAAGGCAGCCGATGTTTCTCTCTCTCTCTCCCTCTCCCTTTCTCAATTAAACATTTTTTTAAAAAAATTAACAACAACAACAAAAATGTTAACAACAACCAAACTAAAACCAGCCCAAGTGTTGCTCTGTTGGGAGCACCAGAGGGCTGAGGGAGAAGTCCTCAGCTCAGGCACTTGCAGTTGCCTCCTCCACAACCACCAGGGGGCTGTGCCACCTTCCACCTTCCAGGGTTCTGATTCCTTTCTAACTTCCCTAGAGTAGAATTCAGGCACCTTGAGCTGGGAAACCAGGTGAGGACCCACAGCTCAGGAGGATGAAGGAGGCAGGCCTGGCATCCTTCCTGGGGACAGACTGAGCATGGGCAGAAAAGCCTGTGGGTATGTCAACATGTCAGACTGAGACATAACCAAGCACAGCTGCCTTCAGACATACACAGGCAGTCATCAGTGGGGGTTAGAGCAGGAAGTGGCTCAGAAGGCCACTCCCTCTGCTTTATAGCTGAGAACACTGAGATCTAGAGAAGTGAGCTAGCTAGCTGATTAAAATTAGAACCAACTAGAGCTCAGGTCTCCCCATTCTCTCATTATCACCTTCTAGGCTGAATCTTCTAGGCTGTTCAGTGCTTCCAGGTTGTTTTGCTGGGCAGCATCTAGAATGATGGACACAGGTAGGATTTCTCTGGAAAGTTTTCATGGGGAAGGCTTTAGAGAGCATTGGACTTAACCTCAGAAGGACTTGGTCTCAAATTCTGACCATTCAGTAGTTGTGAGGCCAAGGCTAAGGGCCCAAGCTTCTTTGAGCCTCAGTTTCATGTCCATAAATTGGAACAAGGATTCTGAATTGCCAGCAGTTTTGAGGATTAAGTGAAGTAACACCTGAGATGTGCCTTGCAAGTATCAGGCCCAGAGTAGACATCTGGACATTCAATGGATAGTAGTTGAATTTTGAGCAGCCGATTTGACAGAGGAGAGGGCAGAGGCAGGAGATCAAATATCCATGGGTTAAAATGTCCTCTATTATAATTACAGATACATTCCCAGAAGGAAGAATCTGCAATAAATGCTCCTGTCCCAGCCCCTCAATCCTGACCTCAGAAGGCAAATTCACTTTGTGAGTCTGGGCCACCTTTGGCAAACAAAATAATTACCTCCTGGCAGGGCAGAGCTGAGTGCAGGTGCGGGGAGGGTAGCGGCATCTCCTCTCCAGGTCTTCTGAGAAATGAGGATGTGTACCCATACCATTTCACCTCCTGGCATCCAGGCTTCAGGATTTCTAGACCTTACTCTTATCTTCAGATGTGTCCTTAGAAAAGGCATTCCAACCTCTCTAAGCTACCATATAAGGTGGAGCAATGCTATTACTAATAATGTGATTTCCCCCACCCCCTCTACTTTCCTGGAAGTCCTAAAACAAACATGTCTACACAAAATGCACTGTTGCCTTAACGGACCACTGGCTGCCTAGCCGGGGGGGTGGGGGTGGGGGTGGGGGGGGTGGAGAGGGGTGGGTTAGAGTATAGCAGTGAATGTCAAGGTCACGAGTTTGGTCCTGTTTATGCATATTATATTCCCTCCCTCTTTCCTAGCCAGGTGACCATCTGAGAATAAGGCAAGAGGGACATATATAAATCCATTAGCCCTTCTCAGTCATTAAGGTCCTCTGTGAGATAAAAGGACACCACTTGTTTTAAGGTGGGGCATTTATTCCGAGACCCTTGAGATAGCAGGGTGTCTTGCTCCCATTAGCTCTGGCCTGTCTAACTGCTCTGAAAACTTGTGTGTGCTCAGCTGGGTCTCTGCAGCAGGGAGTGAGCCAGGCTCCCCCCAGAGAAGTCCCGCTTTTAGCTCTTCGCATGTTGGTCATTTCTGTAAGATGTCATTTGAACTAAAATTTCTGCAGCTAGAAATTAGTGTGCAAACCGGTGCATTAAGAGTTAGTGGCCCACAGGCTCTGTTCTAGGTGATCTGAGTGTGTAATCTTGTGGCATAGTGCTCCTCCTTGTAACCAACTAAGCAGGTGGTATTGGCCCCAGTTCACTGATGAGGTTACCAAGGCTTTGAGAAATGATGGGATCAACCTCAAAAGCTGAAGAAGGAGCCCCAGACTAGAGCCCAGGTCTACTGGCTAGAAACTGAGCCTCACACCCTACAGAGTAATGTAGCATGGTGCAAGCAACCTGGATTCAAGTTGGTCCCCTGCCTCTCCTTACCTGAGAGGTCCCTGACTATAGACAGAATGTGTTCTGAGCCTTGTTTTCCACCCCACAAGATGGGCATGGCATGCTAATAATGCCAAGGAGAAGATGCACACAGCACAGCACATCCTAGTGGGGCTGTTGTGTGGAGTCTCAGGAAATAGACCAGACACCTTGCTGAGGACCCCTCCGCCCCCAGTCTGGTGGGCACTGCAGCCAGCAGACTCCCTGATTCCCAAAGACCCAGGCGAGGATTGCTAAACTGCTAGGGCAGAGTCTCTGGGGGGAATTGGCGGGCAGAAGCCCCTAGCTGCTCTCAGTGTCTTGGCCGCAGTTGAGGCTGAGGATCAACGTGAGCGCTCTGCTCTCCCCATCCCTTCATCCTGCAGCCCTCTTTAATTAGCTGGGAGCCTGGGACAGGTACCTCTTTTTCAGGTACTTATCAGTGCTTCCTGATAAAGTAATTAATGGGTTTCTCTTCTCCGCTGAGCATCCTGCAGCCCAGAGAAGGCTGTGCTCAAAGGCGGTGCTAATTAGTTCCTGTGTGATTATCTGGTTGAAACAACTGCTCCAGGTCTCTGCAAATCATCCTCAGCCCTGCTCTCCCCTGAGGGAGAGGCCAGCTCCCTGTTTATTCCTTTGCTGGGTGCCAGCTCTGCCCACAGAGTTCAGCCTCTTTCGCAGACAGCCTCTCTCCCACTTACTGTCTGCCTCTGCAGGTGGCACCCTGGCACCCGGGGCCCTGCCCTGAGCCAGTGAACCTCCCCGAAATCTTCCTGGAAACACTTTGAAGGCAAGTCTGGACTTCCCAAGCCTGCCTGGGTGAAAAGAGCAAGGGCCGCCGAATGTCACAGTGAGAGCACGCAGCGGGGCCAGAGAACGGCTCTAGACTGAGCTGTGTGACTTGGGGTAACTCACGCTTTCTCTCCTTGTCTCAATCTCTTTAGCTGTAAAAAAAATTAGTTGGTCTTCCTCAGGAATGGCACATGTGTGGTTTTGCCAACCATGCAGAATCAGTCACAGCTCTGCACTGTGTCGAGAAAAATGAAGCCACAGCCAACCTCAGTGGGAACTCGGAGTTGAAGAGGTTGATCGGTGCAATCTGTCATGTTCCATTGCAGGTGCCATGTTTCCTAACAGCGGCACTATTGGCTTTTGGACGAGAGCGGTTCTGCCTGTGTTTAACTGTGCCGTGGCTCTCGGGATGCTCAGCATCCTTAGCCAACATACACCAAATGGCAAACAAACATTTCCAAACATCCCCAGGGGCTATGCCATCCCTGGCTGAGAACCACAGGTAGGGGGATAAAAGTACTGATTCGGAATTCTTTTGGCTGCAAATGACAAAGATTATATTTAAATTAGTTTAGCTAACATGGAAACCTATTCGTTTGTGTGTTAGAGAACCCATGGGAGAAGCTTGGATACCTTTTTCCAGCCAACAAAGAAAATGTCACCCCTTCAGGGGAATTTGCAATAGGGCAGGGTTTTTCCATAAGGTTGTCTCCTCCTAACCCTTTCTTCTTGGAGGGAATTAATCAAACAGATGAACAGCATGGCTCTCCCAACTATGCAAAATAAGTGCGGGGGAGAGAGCCCTTTCTTTAGCCCTGATATCTGGAATATTCGCAGGGATTTAGGTGCAGTCAATCGCAGGCGCCTGCCTGGCACTTGAAATCTAGAGACACCATGCAAAGTCTCAAGGGCCCGTGAGGGATTATTCTTGGCAGCCATGTTGCAGTTGAGGGTTGGGGGATGGCTAAGTGTTCAGGGCTGATGGGCTACAGCAGGGCAGCAGGGGGTCTTGTGGCAGTGGTGGCTGTGTCTGTGGCAGCAGTAGCTTGAACTACTGGACTTAGCCGAGCCTTTGCCACCCTTGGTTCCTGGCTCCACCCTGTTCCTTAGCCTTTCTGTTGATTCTGTGAGTGACCCAGGTCCCTTCCAATGACTGTGAACCAGAGTTGGGTTCTATTGCTTGCAACCAAAACTCTCAGGAATGCAGTTGGAGTGGGTGTCTAGGCAGGATGGAAAACCAGAAAGCAAGTGGGCTGCTCCAAGTTCTTAGGGGGCTTAGGAGAGGCAGATTGGAATCAAAGCCAACAGGACCCACAGGCCACCAAGGCAATTTTCCCGGATGGCTACTGTGCCAGTGGTCTTGTTAAAGACTGGAAGTTCATTCCTACAGGGACAGACTCACTTGTATTTAAGGCTTGGCTGTATGAAGCTAGTTCTTAGCACCTCATCTCACGATTTACCTCTTTGCTAGATTCAAGTCCCAAGAGCAAATACAGTGGCAGATGGGAGAGTCTACATTGTACTCACCACCAATGATGTCCTTTCCTTTGCCACATAGGGCTAGATGGAGAGGTGGCTTCACACTTGCCATTGCTAGTTCCAGAAAAAATCAAGTGACTGGACTTAAAGAAGGAACCACGTCAATCCCTAGTCTTTCCCTCCTCCCCAATCAACATAGACACAGCAAAAGAAGGGCTAGGTTTGCTCCCATGGGGTCTATGGGTAGGGAGAGTTCTCTTTGCAGTAGAGGTGATTATTATACCTCCAGCAGAAAATGGCAAAAGGTAAAATCCTAGAGGGGCAGGCATCTAAAGAAGCTGTAGTAGGAACAACAAGAGCATCCTCTGATGGAGTTGCAAAGAGAAGAGACCTGGACATTAAAACTGGTTGTTTTCCTATGAGGCCCTCAGCTTCACTGTTGGACATAAGTTATAGCTCCTCTTTGAGTTACCTGTTAATTGTTCACACACACACACACACACACACACACACACCTCAAGCGCCTGGATGGTCAAAGCCCCAAGGCAAAGATTGGAGGTTAAGACCATAAACTCTGGAACCAGTTTCATTGGGTTCAAATTACAGCTCTGATCATAAACTGTGTATATTTGGGCAAGTTATTAAAGAACTATGCCTCATTTTCTTCCCCTGGAATGATGAAAATAGTGATAGCTAGCTCATAAGACTACTATGAAGATCAAATGTGCTCCGATTAGAGCCTAGCATCAGTACATGTCCATATCTTAGTTTCTCTGCGTGGCATCTGGCACAAGGTAGGGTCTTGACCTGTTGTTGAGTAAATGATCCAATTTTCTAGGAAGTTAGGATAAGCAAAATCATCACTGTCTGGATGTGCCCAAAGTTAATGTTTGCTCTTTAAAGCCAAAGGGATAGATGGCTCAATGGCCCCTGTAGCTGAAGCCCATCACCTCAGTAATGCTTTGATAGACCCATGCACACACATGGACACACATGCACATACATGCACATACATCCAGACACGCAGAAGGCTAACCTCAGGCAGCCCGGCCATAGTCATCAAGTACCTTCTTTACCACTCCAATGACTCCTAGCCAACTTTGACCTAACTTTCCAGAAATGGGATTCTTTTAGTGATTTTTCCTAGTCTACAAACCATTTTTATACTCCCAGTGCCCAAAATCAAGGTCCTCCTTAGAAGAGGGAAAGCAAGCACTTGACATAAACCAATGTTCTTAAACTCCTCCTACCCATAAATCCCCTGTGTGTTTTTTTCTTCTCAATCCTTGTAACAAAAAATTCAGAAACTCAAGAGCTGTTGACTCTTTGGCAGGTGTGGGAGCATACAGCATTCCCATGTTCCCATGTTCTCTCCTAGGGCCAGACTAAGACCTTTAGTGGCATTAATAGTAATGCTACCACTAATAGCAAATACTTACATAGTACTTACAATATGCTTAGTGCTGTACTATATGCTTTTCCCCCCCGTATATTAATTCTTTTTTTATCCTCCTAACAATCTTAGAAAAAAAGTACTATAATCATCCCATTTTATACAGAGAGAAACTGACTCACAAAGAAGTGGTAACTTGCCCGAGGTCATGTGGTTAATAAGAGGCCGCCAGTCTGACTCCAAAGGTTGAACCATTAACTGCAGGGTGCTTCACTCTAAGCACAGAAAAGCTTATAGCATGCACGCACTCTCTCTCTCTCTCTCTCTCTCTCTCTCTCTCTCTCTCTCTCTCTCACACACACACACACACACACACACACACGTAGTTCAAAAATAAAACTAGAACTAAATCGTAGAAGAATGTGAGAGGTGCCGCAGATTTCTGATTGTTCCCCTGATGACTACTTTGCTGCTTAAAAAAAATCTTTCCAAAAATACATTTTCTCCCCTGCTTGGCTGGTGCCCTAAGCAAGGGTTGCTCAGCCTAGCAGATAATCTAAGCATTGCTTTCTCCTCCCTCTGGCCAGCACAGCCTCTACCTGAAAAGTTCAAGGATGGTCAAGCCTAGGATAGGTTGTTACTTCTTGGGAGGCAAGCAAGATGCTTCTTGGCTGGTGTGGCAGTAGCTTTGGCCCCAATCTGTAAATAAGGAGGACAATTGACCCAGAGGACAATCTGGTGTGAATTGAAGAGCATGCCCTTTGGGAGGTGGAGGGGGCAACCCAGTGTGTGCATGCATGCATGTTGGGGGAGAGGGATGCCTTAGAGCTCCTTCCTGGTTTCCTTGACCCGCTGACTCTGCAGTCACTGGGTTGATTCCTAGTCTCCCTTACACTCTTGGTCAGTAGTTGTCACCAAGAGAATGTTTCCTCCCACCACCACCAAAACCCACTTTTCATTTCAATCATCTCTGCAACATAATACAAACAGAGGCTCAGCCTCTGTAGCCTCCAACCTGCTGACTTTCCTTCATCCAACAGGCAACATGGACTTAGCAAATCTCCATACTAGGGCCAAAGGGAGGTTAAAAAGGAGAGTTAAGCTCACAGCTCCTGTCCCCAGATGCTCAAAGCCAGGTGGGAACTACATGTTTCATTTTCTTATTCCTTCTCCCTTCACCACTTCCCCCACCTCACTGTAGGGCATGGACAGTGTGTTTATCTGAATTTCCCCTTCACAATGGCCCCATCATCCAGCCCAAAGCCTTTCATCCCATGGACTCTCCGTTGGCAGAGGCTGGGAAGGGGGAACCTGAAAGCTTACCTAATCAAGTTCTTCTGAAGGGGGCAATTCAGCCTCCAGGAGTGTTCCAGAAAATTGTGGGCTGCTCCTGTTTGCTGGTCAGGGCCACAAATGCTAGGTGTCCTGCCATGCATGGGCCAGTCCTGTACAAACAACTGTTCTCTAACCCACCTGTCTTTCCACTATTTCTCTAGACATTCATGTACTGAAAACCCCAGGTGTCTGAGCTTGGAACCTCTAATTCCATATTATATATAAAAGCAAAGTATTTTGTGTGGTTTTAATAAACATTGAATATTCCAGAAATACAACTACTGTGAACATGGAGGGGAACTTGTGCTGATTTCGATCAGTACTCTAAGAGTTGTTCATTGCTTTGGAAAATCACATCGCCAATGGCAACTCTGCTCCTGGTGTTAGAGACACCAAAAAGACAACACACGGCTATCAGTCTACATGGGTAGCTGCTGTCTCACAGTGATTCCACATAGAGATCCAGACATCTCTCAGTATGTCTTTTAGTGTAATGGTAGTTGGCAATCACATATTGAGTTGTGTGTGTATGAGTGTATACACACACACACACACACACACACACACACATATATGTATATATTATATATGTATAATATTGTTTTATTTCTTCTTTTGTGTTATAATTAAAGCATTAAATTGAAATTTTGAAATGATATAGTATATAGGTGGTTTATATTTTCATGAATTTTATTTCAGGATAATATATGGGTATTATAAACTATTTGCTACAAAAGCACGTGTGGGGTCTGATGAGGTTAAGAATCCTGGAGCTATTTTGTCCTTTCGGCTTTGCCTCAGCTGTCCATGAAGGATGCAAGCTATCGAAATTTTAAACTTTCAAGACGATGAGTCTCTACTATCCCTCATGGCGACCCATTTATTATGTTACTACTGTTGCGAGTCTCTGTGCTGTGAGTGAGTCATTGTTCAGTCTCCAGCACAAATGATGGTGTGCTTAGGACGCATTGAATCTCTGTCTCTTCTAAATTACTTTTCTTGCCTTGGGAGGGACCGTGGGGCAGTGGGAAGGTGGGTGAAGGGGATCTAGCTCCAGCCAGCAGAATGGAGAAGGAATGGGGAGGGCTGTACAAACAGCAAACTTTGAAGATGGATTGTAAGCCAGAGGCTCTGGGCCTCATCCACAAGATAGGGGTCTGGGTGGGGCCCACCCAGCCCTGGCTATCTGTGGCTGGTTCTTTGGCTCTGCGTGTGGTTCAGAATAGGCACAGCTGTAAAGAGCAAGTGCTTTCAAGTCAGAGTCTGGGCTCCAAATCCTGGCTCCTCCATTTAATAGCTGGGTGACTTCTAGCAAGTGCCTTAGCCTCTCTGTATGCATCGAATGTGACAGGGCATGCAGTGTTCCTGGCACCTGCTAAATGTGCACTATTCCTGTGGCCCTGCCTACCACCGGGGACTTGCAACTTGCATGGCCAAGGTACTTCTGTTATAATGTCTGCTGCGATGAAGCATGAGAAGTGCCCACACCAACACACAGCAGCGCTCACAACACAGGTAGCTTGCACTGGTCCTACACCAAGTGGCCTAGTCTGACAGTTCTGATCCAAACAGCTGTCCCTGAACCAAAGCTTATACCTTCTTATGCTCCAGGCCACCAAAGCCCAACCAACACTGAGATAAATCACCAGCTTTAACATGAAAGGGAGCTATGTTGAAGGCATTTCCTGTCGAAATAATAGTTTGATATGGGTTCATTGTTCATTTCTTTGACAATTTTCTATGCCTATGATGAGCTTAGAGCTGTGCTCAGGTGTCCAGTGGTGAAAAAAGGGCATCTACCGTGTACAAAGCAGAGCGGTTGCTGCCATCTGTTCTGCTGTTTGAGGAATCTGGAGCTTAACAATAGTGTCTACATTACATGGATCAGGAAATTGACGGTGGCCCAAGGTCAACCTTTCCACTTGCAAAGGACAGAATAGAAACCTTTACCCAGGTCTTCCCACCACATGGGGTGGTTTGAATGGAACTTAAGCTCCTGACTATGTTAATAAAGATATGCGCTATTCCTGAATCAGGTTGAGAGCGGCTAACTCTGGCTTTCCTGACCACACTAAATGTTGTGTGGATGGTGGGATGGATGGGAAGTCATGGCTCTGCCCCCCTCCCTTGCCCAGGTTGGTTTAGTGAATATTAGGAGGCGAGAAGCCAGGATAAAGTCCAAGGCTGTGACATTTTCAGGAAGCAGGTGGATCCAGCAGCAGTGTAGCCCTCCAGAGAGGGGCTTTTGCTGTGTCAGTGGCCTCATCCACACAACAGACTTGACACCTTCTTTGCCTGAGGGCGGGGGGCTGGATGGACGGCCACCTGGGGTCCCCTCTCCCTCTCAGAATCTCTGTTAGAGCCTGTGACTCAGAGCTTCTTCATGGCTGAGGTGACAATTAGTTCACATGCTGTTTTCCTAGATGCGAGCTGGGAAGGGCTAGCTCTGCAGGCAGCAGTCCATTCCAGAGTATTCCCTAGGGTTCCCCATGATCCTGGGGCAGGGCATGGGGGAGGAGTAGTAAAGAAGAGAGAAGTGGTAGAAAATTCAAGCAAGAAGTGGAAATTATTATTCTATCGGCTACTCAAGCTGCACACAGCAGACAACTTTGGAGAAAGAAAGTTCTAGAGATTTTTTATCCCCTACTAATCTGTGAGCAAGTGTATGTGTCATCTGTCTGTCTATCCTTGATGAGAATATAGTACAAGTCCTGGTAGTTCAATCTTTTCAGGGTCATAGAGAATAAATACAAGGACATAGTTACCTCCGACCAAGACCTCAGAAGTCTCCAAGCCCTAGTAGAGTACCCTTTGTTCCCATGCCTTCTTCCCTTACTGGAGCCAAGAGGGGGTTGAAGGTAATGTAGTGCCTAGAAGACTGATAGAAAGGTGCATGTGTGTGTGTGTGTTGGGAGGGGCTTGCAGAGAGAACAGGGTCTGGAGCACATTTCATCTGATAAAGTGGGGTCTTTCCTAGAATGAACATGCCTGTCCCTGAGCTGGCCTGGCTTGCTCCCTGGGAGAAGAGGGCTGAGGCACACATGGCTTTATTAATAGCCCAAGCATCCCAGGACCCTGTTTCCCTAAGCCATTTCCATTTGTGGTTCCAATGGGGTTTTGTTTTTGGTTCTCATGAGTTATTTTCTGCCCTCTGCCCTTCTTTAGTGGGTCAGCTGGGGGAGCTGAGCAAGGGGCCTGGCCAGTGGCAAGAGGTCCTGTCCTCCAAGAAGAGAGTTGGGCCCAGGGGTGGGGGTGGGGCCATCCATACAAAGTCTCCAAGTGTTTTATGGGGGCTTCAGGGTTATTGCTGCAGAGAACTGGGACTGTTTGGGGCAAACTAGGCATTAAAATAGTCCAGGAGGGGTGTGGGAGGTGCTTGTGAGCACTGCCAAGGCCTAAGGCTCACCCTAAGGGAAGGGATAAATGCATTCCCTCTATGCACAGAGATGGAGCTCTCCCAAGATGGCAGTCCAGAATCCCCCTAATGGGCTTAAGGCCGCACATGCAAGCTCAGCTCCACCTTGTTCCCATCCTTTTTCCTGCTGGGAGCCACAGTTTCCAATATTAACAAGAGACTCCAACTCCGTTATATTGGTTCATACACAGCATTCCCAATTTATATCGTTTTTTGTTAAGAGAGAGTACATCCTGTGTCTCATAGCTGTCATGATTGATGAGGTGGTGCCATTCATCATGCCTGTTCCTTACCACCTTCAGGGACATTGGACATGTCAATGTTTATCAAGTGTTTCCTGCTTGGGAAGAAAGAGGAATGCAGCTGCATGCAGGACCTCCGGGGGGAGATGTCTCCAGGGAGTAGAGGATGGGGCATGAGGTTTAGAAGAGTCAGTCCTAGCTTTGCAAAATCAGGGGTGATTGATTCACTATGAGCAGAAGCATGAAACTGTGAAAGCAGTTGAGCTCTTCGAGAAACAGACAAGTGGAACTGAAAATACTCTATGGATGAAAGCCTGGAGTAGATCATGCTGAGGAGTGACAGAAGGAGGAAAATCATGCTTAAGTCAACTTGCTGTTGTTTAAACTAGTCAGGTGCCTTGAATAGAAGAGAGGAGGGAGGAAAAGAAGGAAGGAAATAAAACAGTGAGGAAATGAATCCTCCAGTACACATTTTGTGCCACACACTTGGCACACATGGCCATGCTAACTCCTTACAACCCTAAAAAATTGAGATGATTATTCTCACGCTACTGATGAATGTCTAACAATTCAGAATCAGGTGCCCAAATGTACACAAACGAGCAGTTAATGGTGGAGACCAGATGCAAACCTAGTAGATTCAACTCCACTTCCCTTACACCATATTCCCTGTCAGAGGAAAACCAAGGACAGTTGGTCAGAGTGCAAGGGTAAAGAGAATCTGGTAGCTTACGGAGGCAACAAGAGCAAACCTAGGTTTGTTCAAGATTGATGAGACCTGAGCATTTCTTTATAGACAATGTGGATGAAACCCCAAGATGGGAAGAAATGAGAGATTCTGACTGGGATGTTATGGGTGAGGAGAAATGGTCTCCTTAGGTGATATGAGGATACAAAAGAGAGCAGCCTGGAGGGGAGGGAGGAGCTCAGGGAAGTCTACAGAGATTGAAGAGTGTCTTGTGGATAACCATGTTTTCCCCCCACCTACCCATCCATCCATCCATCAATGACCCATGCATTCATGCAGTATCAATTAAACATCTACTACCTGTGTGCCAGATGCTGTACTAAGCTTGTGTTTTTGCTCTCTCTCATTCTTACCCAAGCTGAGCCAAGACCTTTTCCAAATGTGGGAGCCTAAGGATGAAGAGTTATCTAAGATAGTTTCTATTTCAGACCAGAACATGAAGCTAAAAATGTTTGAATGGAAAAAAAAAGTTTAAAAATATAGATGTGTATTTTTCTAAAACCCCATTAAGCTGTCAAGGGCCCTCTGTGTATGTTTCCTTTCCCATCGTTGCTAATCAGCAAGGTATGTGTGTGCCCTAAACAAAAGGGTAGCCAGCTAGCCTCCTCCCCCTGCTCTCCACCCCTTTCTGCTTGTTGCTCGGTCTTGAACTGTTCCCCAGCCTTGGGAACCCAGGAGCCTGACCTCCACTCCCTGGGGAGACTGAACCCCAGATGCTTCATAGAGGCTGAAACACCAGTGCCAGCCTTCCCAATGGCACATTCAGACGGCCTGGGCTCAACCCCTGGCTGAAGCACTTGAGTCTTAGTTTCCACATCTGTAAAATAAGGATTGATATAATTACCTGCATCTCAGTGTCACTGTGTGATTAAATGAACTGAATGTGCAAAGCACATAGAAAAATACCCAAGTTCATATGAGACCCTCAATACATGTTGCTCATTATGATTGTCACCATTATTAATATTGCTACTGCCTCATTGTTCTTCATTCCCCACCCCCCAAATTTACAGTTTTAGAGCCCTGGCTGCTATTGCCCAGTTAAAGTGTTGGCCCATGGACTGAAAGGTCTCAGGTTCAGTTCCCGGTCGAGGGCACATACCTCAGTTGCAGGCTTGGGAGAGTGTGTGGGAGACAACCAATCAATGTGTCTCTCTCACATCGATGTTTTCTCTCTCCCCCTCTTCCCTTTCCTTCTCTCTCTCTAAAAATCAATGGAAAAATATCCTGATGTGAGTACTAAAAAAATTTTTTTACAGTCTTAGAATAGAAACAGAAAACCTCAAAGCTCATATCCAATGTGTAATTAAATGGTAGCAAATGTAAATGATAGTTCAAGACATTCCAGCACAACACAAGGTAAGGACAAATGAGCTACAGCCCCAGGGTGGTAGGAAAGGCTACTGGGCTGGTGGTCAGGAGACAACTGCTCTGCTCCCAGGACTGCCAACACCTTGCTCTGTTGCCTGAATAATCCCTCAACACCTTGGGAAGTGGGTGGTTGGACTCCCTGTGTTCACCAATCTGGCCTCATATCTCATTCTATAAATACAGTGGGACTCTCATTCTCCAGGTCTGCTGCCCAAGTTCAGGGCTGAAACTGGGCTTGAGGTGGACCAATTTTTTGGAACAGTTGATGAACTCCAGGCAGTGTCAGGAACATGGGGGCACAGGGGGTTTCTCAGATTCTTCCATTCTTGGAAACCATCTCTAATCACCACCACCACCATCACCACCACCACCACTACCACCTTTCCTCTGATGTGAGTCCTCTCCATGTCACTAGACCATTGTGTTTCCAAGCCTGTGTCCCTGCTTTTAGTCAAGTCAACCAAATGGGAGAAGCTCTGGGTTTAGTGAAGTATCCTTTGCTGGTGGCTGGGCAAGCTTAGGAGGATGCCCAGAGCCCTGGAATTTCCTACATCTCCCATTCCAGGTCTCCCAGAGTCTTGTTTCACAGACTTTAAATGCCACCTAGATGTTTGGGTTTTCTGGCTTCTTTGGGCTCCTGGGAGATAAAGACAAATAGGGCCACACAGGTCTTAAAACCTGATTCCCGAGGCAGGACAATGGGAGTGATGATCTCTTCTGGTATAGGAAACCTGGAGCACCCCAGTTGATGCTCCTTGACAGGTATAGACACCAATGTTCTCACTTCTTGATCCAGTTCCCAAAGTCCGCACCAATGACCCATCTGGTAGAACTCACTGAAAATCAAAAAGAGCCAGCTCCAGAGAATGGGAGTATGGGTGGTACTCTCTTACTTATGCCTCTCTATAGATCAGCCCTAGCTGTACATTTAAGTCACCCAGGGAGCTTTTAAGTCACTATTACCATGTAGGCCCCAGCCCAAACCAATTAAATCAGAATCTCTTGGGTGTGGGGCCCAGGCTTCAGGTCCTTTAAAACTCCCAGGTGATGGGATGTGCCACCAGCATTGAGAACGTGAACTTGTGCATGTGTGCATGTGTCTTTTCCTTACAGTGAGTGCATACTTTATTTTTTAAATCTTAAAAAAAGCAATTTTCTATTTGGAAAAAAAAAATAGCTCTTTCTGCTCAATTCTTTCAAAAAGCCTTAGCACTTTTATTAATTTTTAAAAAGCTTTTTTCTAAATTTACCGTAAAGGAAAACATTGTATTTGAAAAAGTTTACATTTTCAGTGTTGTACGTAATGAGAAGTCAAGTAAAAAATGAACATCAAGTTGGTGAAATCATAATTTTAAATAAATATCGTTTATATTTTATTTCTTTAAGTGAGGTAACTATGTTTTATGACATTTTTGTAAGGAAAAAGATACAAAAAAAATTCAAAATGAGTAACAAATCTATTGGACAGTTTTTCATATGGGCAAACATATCGATATAACCTTGTCATGTGTTGGTCCTTAAATAGATTTCTTTTTTCTGTACTGACTCATATGTTAGTTGTTTCTGGTGGAAGCTGGGATTTTTGTAACTGCATGTTTTATACCAGATGTGGTTGGAAAAGTAGTGGTTGCTTGGATTGAGGTCATTCAAAGAAGAAAATAGAAGAGTAGATAGAGAGTAAGGAAAATTCGTCTCCATGGCATCATGCGCCTATGTACCTTGGAGGAGTTAACCCAGGGCTTTCCATCCTAAAAGCTGACATGCATGGCCTTACGGGCTATGAACTTTAGTCCCTGGACGTGAGGCTCTGACCCCTGGCAGAGCTGGCAAAGCGCTGAGCCTAGACCTGAGCCTGGCCTCCCAGAGCAGCGTGTGGGTGACTTACAGGGGAGAGGTCAACCTTTGACTAGATTCATGACAGCTCTGTGCTGGTGGCTGGTGTGAGTCATATCCAGGTGTTCATTTCTCTAAACCTTGTCATTCAATGTTATCATGGTCAGATATATTAATAATAAATCTACCTAACATTTATTTTAAAGATAACAAAGTTAAAAAAATAATAATGCCTTGCTGTATCAAGGCCCTATCTGGGGCCAGTGTTTCTATATATATGAAGTAGCCCAAGCACTTACATGCTGAAATCCCAAACATGCAGTGACCTAATGTCATAGTCCTCCTCTCCTCATATTCTGATTCCCATGAGGTGGCAAAGTCTTTATTGTCAAAGATCTTGAATATATAGTCATTAATTCATTCTTTTCTTCCTTGTAATTATCCTATACAATAAAGCCCTAATATGCAAATTGACCCAACAGTGGAATGACCGGTTGCTATGATGCACACTGACCTCCAGGGGACAGACGCTCAATGCAAGAGCTGCCTCCCTGGTGGTCAGTGTGCTCCCACAGGGGGAGCAATGCTCAGCCAGAAGCCAGGGTCACGGCTGGCAAGTGCAGCAGTGGTGGCAGGAGGCTCTCCCACCTCCAGCACTAAGGAGCATTGAGCAGGATGGTAAGAAGCAAGTCCCAGACTGCAAGAGGGCGCAGGCTGGGCTGAGGGACCCCCCTCCCAGTGCACCAATTTCATGCACTGAGCCTCTAGTTCTCAAATATTTGCCTAAGATAGTTGTGTCTTAAGTAGATCATAAGGCCTCAAGAGAAGCAATCATTCTACTGATCTTTCTCCCCAGGACATTCCTAATAATTGAACTACACACTATTGCTGCCTAGTAAGTGCATGGTAGCCAGCAATGAAATCACTGATCTTTGGCACTTTGCTATTGTATCACAGCCCTGAAAATCAAATGACAAGCTGAGATGATGGTCAGAGTCAGAGGACCTTAAGATCATGTGGGATTCAGACAACTCAGTACAAGCTGCCCTCCAGGAACCCAATTAAATCAAGCAAGCCTGCAGGGGTAGGGCCAGAGAGTGGGCACCTCACTTCCCTGGGTGGAAAGCATGCTTCTTGAGCTTGCTATAAAAATCCAGTTTACAGGGACCGCGGTCTTTCTTTACAGGGAACTGGGCAGTGTTTTGGATCCAGCCTCCAGAAAGAGAAGCTACTGCCTCCGTGGAGCTCTTTGGCAGAGGCCTCCACTCGCCACCCGCTGCCCTGCAACCTCCCATCTCCCTCTCTCACCCCTGCTCCCTTCCACTGCCACTTGCTGCTAGAAGCTGTTACTTTCTGGCTGGTTTATGTCTCTGCTCGCCGGTGGCTGATTTGGCCTCTGAGTTCTTTGTGTGGGGCCCACCCATCCTTTCCCTTACTCCCCAGGGCCAGCTCACCTAAGCTGATGCACACAGACTCCTCTTTAAGGGCCCAGCAGCCCCTGCTGATGTGGACAACTGCAAGCAAGTTACGTTGCTTTCTCTTTTTAAGCCTATTGTATTGTGATGGAGCTTATATACAAAAATTGCTCCCATTTTAAGTGTTCAGTTCTATGAGTTTTGACAAATGTATGTACAGCCATACACATGCCATCCATCAGAAAACAGCATTTCGATCACCCCAAATCGCCCCTTGCCCCGCCACCCCAGGAAACCACGAGCGTGCTTTTTCTCACTGTAATTTAGTTTGGCCAGTTTTAGAATTTCATCTAAAAGGGTGATGGAGTATTTTTCTCTAGTACCAGGCTCCTTTCTCTCGGTGTTTTAGAGATTTATCCATGATGCTGCATGTGTCAGTAGTCTGTTCCTTCTTATTGCTGAGTAGGATCTCACTGTATGGATATGCCACAGGATATTTTATCCATTCATCTGCTGAGGGGCATTTGTTTTTCTCCCCACTTTGGAACTATTATGAATATGGCTGTGATGAATATACAGTATATATGTCTTTGTGTGGGCATGTGTTTTCATTTCTCTTAGGAGAATTCTTTTTTTAAAAAAATATATTTTTTTTTCATTGACTTCAGAGAGGAAGAGAGATATAGAAACATCAATGATGAGAGAGAATCATTGACCAGCTACTTCCAGCACACTCCCCACTGGGGATTGAGCCCCCAACCCAAACATGTGCCCTGACTGGGAATTGAATCAGGAACCCCTGGTTCATAGGTCAACATTCAACCATTAAACTATACAGGCCAGGCAGGAGTCAAATTCTTGATCACATGGTACAAGTATTTTTAACTTCATATGTAAAAACAACAACAAAAAACAAAAACAGAAAACTGCCAAACTTCTCTAAAGTCACTGTACTATTTCACACTGCACCTTTACAACATGAAAGTTCCAGTTTCTCAACATTCTCGCCAACACGTGATTAGTTCTAATGTATCTTTCTTAGACTAAAGCAAGTGTTAATATGGCAACATATAAACTGGACACAGGGAAGGTAGCCCCGATCCTCAAATGAAGATCTTCTAAACAAAGATCAGGAAGATTCAAATAAAGATCTTCTCAAATAAAGATGAGTTGGTTTTCAAGGGGAAAGGAAAGTGGAGATGATGAGGGAAACCAAGACACACAATGGGCCTAAGCTTAAACTCCTCCGGAGCTGTATGCCACCCTCCAGGCTCATCTAATTCAATTTCCTCCTTGGTTCTGCTTCCCGAAAAAAGTCATCACAAAAATAGCTACTATTTATTAAGCACTTCATATCTCCAATCTCATTTAATCCTCACACCGTCTTTATAGTGAGTACTGTCATTACTCCTATTTTTCAGTTCCTTGGCCTAGGTCAGTGGTCGGCAAACTAATTAGTCAACAGAGTTGCAAACCGCAGCTAGCGAGCTGCATGTGGCTCGCGAGCCGCAGTTTGCTGACCACTGGCCTAAGTTTATAGCTGGTAAGTGGCAGAGTTGAGGATGGAACTCTGGAAATCCTGTCCCATAAGCCCTACTGATATTCATGCATGCATGCTTTAATTCATTCCCCCACCAGACATTAACTGAGTCATGGATTTTATGATGAATTAAAAGGAAAACCATAGATCCTGCCCCAAGGGACTCACAGGCTAGTGAGAGAAACACCTGTAAGAACAAATATTCATATTAAATCACGATGAGTACTACAGTAAGTCCCTGGGCAAGTTATTCATCAAGTTGTCCTTGATATATAACCAACTCTTAGAGTCTGCCTTTCCTTGTCTCTTCCCACAATCTTTTGCCATCCCCCAGGATGCTGGTGTTTGTGTTTTTGTCTTCACCTGATACCCTCTGACATGCTTTTTCTTGTCCTAGACTTGGCAGCCCTCCAGCTCCATTCAGCGCCGGCTACACAACATCCTGTCAGGTTGGAGTGTGGTAAAGGAGGGGCCCTGAGACCAGTCGGAGCCAGTTCTCCCCACAGCTCTGCCTCTGACGGCAGGAAGTCCTTAGACCAGTCACTTAATGTTTTGGGGACTCATTTCCCACATTTTGTAGAAGAAAGAACAGGATCAGATGCTCTTTGAAGTCCTTTAATTTTAGGTAGTTTTTTGAACGGAGCCCAACTTTCCAACATGGTGTCAGGGTAGAGAGGAAGTGATGAGTTGTGGCAGCATTTCCCTGAACTTTCCAGTAGGCCCACCTTCTCTTCCCTCCCCTATCCCGGGCCTCACTCCTGGGAGGTCTACCTTACTCCTCTAAAATGACACCCCTTTCTCTACCAGGTTCCCCCCTCACTGAGTGTGCTCAGGCTCCCAGTTCCATCCCGGGTCACAGTTCCACCAACTCCTGACCCCAAATGGTTTTCAAGGTCTGCTTTACTCACATCTGAGGTCCCAATGACAGCCCAGGCCATGAGTCACCTGTGGGAGCAAAGAAACTCTAACATTCCTAGTGCCTGGCCAGGCTCAGATCCACTTGAGTGAGCTGGCTGCTTCTCTGACGTGAGGGCCAAGGCTTCCTTCCTTGCCAACAGATGATCACAGGCCACAGGAGGGAGGCTTGCTGGCTGCCACCCGACACGGACTCGCTCTTTGTCTTAGGCCCAGGGTTTATTATTTAAGGGTAGCACTCCAGAAAGGGACACTGTGAACAGGCAGTCTATAGAAAAATATTTCAGGTTTGAGTGTTTTGGGCTCAGGTCTTCTTATTTCTTCCTGCCTTCCCCAAATCAGCCAATGGTTTAGGAAACTAGTATCCATTCTAATACCACCAGCTCAGCACCTTCTTCTGATGGGACCGAGATGACATAACCATAGGATACGAAGACTTGCAGGAGGGAAGTGACCGAGTCCAGGCAATCTGACCAACAATGGGCCTGACCCAATCAGATACTCCTGACTTTAGACTCTCAAGTCAGCACATAAGCCTTCTATCCTCGATTCATAGTCTTGATTTGCCCTCTCATGCCCAGCTTTCCTGTTCCTGATACACTTTCTTACAGGGGAGGATTTTGAGCTGCAATCTTGTTGTGAAATCAATTGTTCTGCCCTGGAAGAGGGCATTTTAAGTGCTCCAAAGCCTGAGCCCCGGGCTTTGCCTCATCTCTGCTCCTAGCATTTGCTGTTATTAAGACCTTTCTTTCTCAATAGGTGGAATGTACAGATGAGGGCACAACTACCTCCCAAATATCTAGGCTCTTTAATCAGTCTCAGCAGCCAGCCTTCTTCACAGAACACCTACCTCGCAGAATCACCCTCCTGGAGGGGCCAGTGTTTGCCTTTGCATGGGTCTAAAGCATCCACTGAGGACCCTCTGTGCCCACAAGCTCTGTCATGGGCCTCTCCCCTGCAATACAAAAATAATCCCCTTCAATAAATATGTATGTATCATGCACTCACCATGTGCAGGAATGTGTCTGCGGACAAGAGGCAAGTCCTTGCCTCCTTTGAACTTACATTCTACAATAGAAGCATGTGAAACTATGGTAGGAATATGAAAATATGTAAATATGAAAATAATAAATATCTTATCTTAAATAGTTATAACTGAATGGGGAAAATAAAACATGGGAGAACATGATTTCAGCTGACAATGACATATGGGGGAGAGAGCTCTGGGATTGTACTCAGCACCCTCCTCCCCCCGGGCACTGCCCCCCAGATAGGTTTCCAGATTCAGCTGTGTGCTGGCTGTGAGGCCTCCAGCAAAAGATGTACCCTTTCTGGGTATCCATTCTTCATGTGTAAGAGGGTTTGCCTTGCTTCCTTGCCAGGTTGTGTGAGGAAGAAAAGTTAATTTACATGCAAATAGTTTGCAACCTGGAAATAGTACTAAAATGTTATTATTCTTGAGACTAAAGATCGGTATTTAAAAAAATAAAATGCTCCAAGGATTCCCAAGGACTAGAGAGTTCAAGTGATTCCATGTCACAAAGAGAGGGGAGATTTTCCGGCTATGACCTTCAGCCAGACCAGGGTCAGCTTTAAGTGGAATTTGCCACCACTTACAGGGGAGTGATTTCCAAACTGGCTGCTGACATTTGAAACCTATAATCAAAATGTTATCACTTTAGCTTAAACCAGCTGGATTTTTGCCACTTGTTGAATGAAAATATCCCAGCTTGGTGAAAACACCCCTCATTCTCACCAAGGTGGGGTATAAGTTCTGAGAAGGGCATGAGTTCTGATAAGCTGCTTCACTCCAAAGCATCACTCTGTATGGGAAGATACTCTGGAAGACAATGGTGGTCAAAACAGACATGTCCCTGAGCTCATGGAGCCACAGTGGAGACCTGAGACTGGACCAGCAAGAGAGGGAGGAAGTGCAGTGATAAGGGGTGGACAGAGGGACACACCGAGCAGGAGCATCTCACCCAGACTTGAAAGTGGAAGTGGAGGTTGGTAAATGCTTTGAGGGGAAGTGCTATTTATACTGATAATTGGAAGATAGTTTGAAATAAGTTGGAAGGAGTGGGAATGTGGGTCAAAGAGGTTCCTGCCCTGGCCAGTGTGGCTAAATTGGTTGGAGTGTCCCTGTACATCGAAGGGTTGCCTGTCAGGACACATACTAGAATGTGGGTTCAATCCCTGGTTGGGGTGTTTCCCTCTCTCTCTCAAACCCTCTCTCAAATCAATAAAAATATCTTCGGGTGAGGATTTAAAAAAAAGGGGGGGGGGGAAGGGGGGAACCGGTTTGGCTCTAGAGTGTTGTCCTGCAGACTAAAAGGTCCCAGGTTCGATTCCAGTCAAGGGCATGTACCTTGGTTGCAGGCACATCCCCAGTAGAGGGTGCGCAAGAGGCAGCTGATGGATGATTCTCTCTCATTGATGTTTCTAACTCTCTATCCCTCTCTCTTCCTCTCTGTAAAAAATCAAGAAAATATATTTTTAAAAAGGGGGGGACAGAGGGAACAGCATATGCAAAGGTGGGGAGAGAGTGGATTGGAACTAAAAGAGATAAATTGGGGGGCAGGGGGAGGAGCGATGTGTCCAGAGACGAGGTTGCAGCGCCAGCAGGGGCCTGTCCTGAAGGACTCCATGTGCCACAGAGAGCAGTTTGGATGTCCTCCTGAGGAAAGGTGACCGGTCTGCCAGGGCTGGTCATGGTGTATGCCTGTTGCCTGAGGGAGTGATGAATAGCACCATTTCCTTCGCTCTCCAACCCTGCCAGGTTGGATGATAAATTATAGGGTCGCCTCTCCTTGAGGAAGTGGGGAGGTCGTTGAGGAGGCAGTGGCTGGGGGCTGGAGGAGAGATCTTCTGATCCCTTATGATGTGAGGGGGCGTGGGCACAGCCTGACATGTCTCCCAACACTAATGGGATCATTTCTGCCTTTATGATAATTATTTTGTAAGTAACGAAAGTGACTGTGTTCTTACCTAGTCTCATAGCTTCTTTGCGACCACCAGCTGCTCTGCTAGCCACCCAGAGAGGCTGGAAGATGGAATGCTTTGCCTCCGAAGGGTCTGTGAGGAAGAATTCCAAAGGGTGGGTAGCACTTCCTTCAGGAGAGAGGCAGGAAGCAGGCAGGGTCTTCCTTCAGCCCAGGGTGGGGAGGGATGGTGTCTAAACCCACCTAGCCTAGTTGGGCACCATCCAAACCCTCAACCCCAGCCATTCATGCCTGTTCTCCTGCCCCCTCATCCTGGAAGCTGGCCAGTGCTCAGCTGCCCTGGGCATCCAGGGGCCTTCTGGGAGCCTCACTCGCCCCCGTGCTCCCAGCAGAACAGACCTGGTATCAGAATTAACAAGAGTTACTCATGGTTTAAGTGCTGCTTCCAGCCTAGAGTTGGCGTTTCTGCCTCTCCCACAGTAATTAACTAATTAACTATCAACCAGGGGGGTGATGTAATTATGACACAGAGCCTGGCTCCTCAGCCTCCTACCCAAAGGACCCACTGAGCCCCTAGAATCCACAGGGGGCTGAGTTAAACACCGTATCTGCAGGTACCAGCGTAGGTCACTCTGCGGAGATCAAGCCAATGCTCTCCTTGGTCCCAGAGGTCAGGCTGGGACTGTCCTGAGAGTGAATACCTGACTCTGGAGAAACCCTCAAGCCCTAGCCCTTTGGAAGCACCTAGGATCGGGACCCAGGTTAATCCCTGAGGCTCCCTGTGTCTCTCATCCATAAACAGACATCACAGAAGCCGTTATTTTAGTGAAAGTTTAAGTGCTTTGTAAAGCACCGCACAAGCCCTCCAGGTAGGGCGGTGCAAGCCCAAGTCGGGGTATGAAGTGACTCGCCTGAGATCACCAGCAGGCCAGGGGAGCCTGAGTCAGAACCCAGGGCCCTGCCAGCCAGCCTGGCCCACTGCTGCTGGCCGAGCAGGGCCTCTGGATTGCCCTTGCTCTCATGGCAGCAGACCCACCGCAGAGCAGTGACCCACCGCTCCTTCCACCCAAAGGACAGGAGCTCCAAGTGGCAAAGAGCTGGAGCCCCATGCCCCAGCAGGAATCTGGGGGACTCCAGAAGGCACAGCTGGAGGGGGTTTGGCCTGCACACCCTGGCCCTGAGGCCCCAAACCATTGAGCCCGGGTTCCAGAAAACTGCAGAAGCAGCCTCTGGTCAGAGTTTGCTCACAGTCTCATGCTTGGTGATGGACCCTCAACTATGCTGTGAGGTCCTTCTGGGACAAGCTTCGAGCCACAGTCCCTTCTGGGTCTCCCAAAACACTTAGGACAGCGCCTCAGCCGAGCAGCTGCTGGATTATGCTATCAATCATAGGCTGTTTGCATTACTACTGATTTCTTTCCAAATCTGTCAATGGAATTTCTAAACATGTTAGCATCCCTGTAATGGTATGCAAATGCCATTTGATTCTCAACATTTTTATTTGACGTTATTTTATCTATTGCACACTTTGATGCATAACCCGCATACTTGTCGTTGTTCGTGGCTACACTGGATTCCAGGGCCCCTGCGTCTCACACTTTGTCTAAGCGGTCTCTGATTGCCGGGCATTTGGGTTGCCTCCAGCGTTTTAGCACTATAAATAGCACTTCGGGGCCACCTGGCTTTTCTCCCCCTCGCCTGGCCAGGAGGAGGAGGAGGGTGGGATGGGGGCAGGAACCCCTTCTCTCCTGCATTCCTGAAGAGGTCTGTTCTGCTTCCTTGGGCTGAGGAAACAGAAACCCATGTCTGCTGCTTTGTCACAGACACGTTGGCGTCCATCATGCCTCCCAAATCCACCAAGGACACTGGAGCCCACATGGACATCGGGGTCCTCCAGAGAAACTTGGCTCTACCAGGGACACTGGGATCCATTAGGGTCACTGGATGTTCCTGGGTGTTCCAAAAACACTGGGAACCTCTAGGGACATCAGGTATTGAGGGTCACCCAGATCTACTAAGGACATCAGTATCTACCAGGGCTCTCTGTTAACACCAGGATCTCCCAGTGGCACCAGGTTCCTTTAGAGACACTGGGTCTTCTAGGGACACTTGGATCTACCAGGGACACCAACATCCATCAGAAGCAACGGGGTCTTCAGGGACCCCATATACACCAGGGAACAAGAGGTTCCTCCAGAGTCACCAGGTTACCAGGGCTGTCATTGGGGGACTCCTCATCTGGCCCCTGTTGCCCCAAGAATAAGAAAGGGCACTTGGCTGGCTGCAGCCCCCGAGCTCTTGACTCAGTAGGGCTCCCACATGAACTCTTTCGTTTGGAGCTGGCCTTTTTGGTACAGTGTCTGTAGGGCCATCTCATCAGATAGGTCCGGAGAGGAGACCCAATCACATTGCATATGTTCCTGGCAGGCCAGTTCAAAGTAACACTGGGAATCACAGAATATCTGAGCTAAAAGGGGAATTTGCAGTTTATCTAACCCAACCTTTCCATTTTACAATGGAGGAAATAGAGGGCCAGAGAGGGGAAGTGACTTTTCCAAGATCACTCAGATGTTTTAGCTAGAGTTGGGCCGGGAGATGCCTCATACCTAGGCTGGGTCTTAGCATCCTCCAGCCTCCTCAAGGGAGCATGTTTATGCATTGGAATACTCACCAGAGTTAAGCTATCAATTCTCCATAAACTGGCTTATAAACTTAACACAACCCCCATCAAAATCATCGCAGAAGTCTCCGGAGGTATAAGGAAGTGGATTTTAAAATTTATGTGAGGAGGAAAAGCCAAAGCAATTTTGAAAAAGGAGAACAAAGTTGGAGACTCACACTACCAACCATTAAGATGCACTGCACAGCACAGTAATGGGGATTGTGGTATTGGTGAAGGGACAGATGGATGGATGGACAGATGTCCCCAACAAGTCTCATTCTGAATTTCACCTGGCAAGAGTCCTCAGCATACATTTTGGAGGCCTTGACCTCTTTGCATGTGGACCTAATCTTGACTCTAAGCCCACAGAGAACATATGAGGCATCAGGCCAGGGGTCCTCCATGGGAGCCGCTGCTGGGAAGTCCCACTGGGAGTGAGGACCAGGGTCAGGGGCTTAGGGGCAAAAGGGACAGGCCTGGGTACAATAGGGTGGGCCCATGGGATAGCAGCAACCCCATGGGCAAAGGTCTCCTTTCTCAAAAGGAGAGAAGAGTTTGGATGAAGATGGTCTCAAGAACAGGGTCTCAGGCTCCTGATTTCCTCAGTGAGGCAGAGAATAAGTAAGAGTCAATGTCACAGGTTGGAGAGACTGACAATTAGTGAAGGATGGTGGAGCCTGGAATTTCTGAGTGTGTAGCTCTGAGGTGGGTTCTGAGAACCTGCATTTCTATCAAGTTCCTAGATGTTGCTGCTGCTGCTGCTTCCTGAGCTATTGGCCCAAAGACCACACTTTGAGGACCACCCACTCTATAAACACTAAGCCTGTGGGCTCTCAGCCACTTGCGTTTGAATGATTGAAAATTACGGCTCTGCCCCTTTCTAGCTCTGGGAGCTTGGACAATTTAGGTAACGTCATTGTATCTCACTTTTTTTCATCTGTTAGGATAATTGGTCCTAGGGATTGTTATAGGGACCGTAAGGATTAAACGAGTGAGTAAATGTGTAAATGCTTAGAAGAGTGCCTGATAAAATGTAAACACTCAGAAGTGTCAGCTGCCAGTACATGCTACACTTTTGAAATACATCCTCTCTTTTAGTTGTCAAAAGACCATTAGATGTTAATAGTGTCGTTTCCATCATTTCCATTTTACAGACGGTGACACTCAGGGTCAGCGAGATGAGAGATGCCATGCAACTAATCAGAACCCAAGTCTTCTACCTCCTTAGTTAGGGCTCGTTACCAATCAGGTCTTACTGCTTCGTGGAGCCCAGACCCCTTTCTTAAATCTCCCAGCCCTGGAGGCAGATGACTGGACATTTGGACTGAGTGCAGACTCGGACCACTGAGAGTAGGCAGGGCTGAGTACAGAGAAAGAAAGAGGGAAGGAGGAAGCTGGGGGCGATGTTTGTCTGGGAACCTGGCACAGAATCACTCAGGATGCACAGAGTGGGCATTTCTGAGTCTTCAGAGGGCAGATACACAGGTGACTCAATGCCTTGCCCACACATTCCTTGTCTTCTCTTGGCTGCCACAGCAGCTTGAAGTCATCGGTGAGTGATGTGGCAGGTGCAAACGGATCGGATCACCCACTAGTGGTTTACAGAGCCCAGAAGGACACCCTTACTCCCAGCCTAATATGGACAGAAAATCCAGCTACCGGATGACAGCCTCACAAACACTGCCATCCTTTGCTGGATGAATCAGAGCATCCCACTCACCCACAGGGACCACAGTGTTCCATGAAAAGTGAGGATTGACAGCTGAGAGCCCTTCTGTGGTGGGCAGGGGGCCTTTGTATTCCGCTTGCTAATTGTAGTCAGTTGCCTTTCACTCAATGCTTATGCACAACAGTGGAGGCAGGATGCGGGGTCAGTCTCTTCCTAACCAACACCCCACAGCTGCTGGATAGAAAACTCTGACCCATGCCCAACTGGCATGGATGACTCTCCCATTGCATATTTGCAGTCTGCCTGCTCCTCTGAATTCCGGACTCTTCCGTCCTGTGGTCTAGAGATATATCTATCCAGGAGTCCTTCAGGCTCCCCAGGTTCACTATATCCAAACTTTCTCTCCTGTGGTCTAGAGATATATCTATCCAGGAGTCCTTCAGGCTCCCCAGGTTCACTATATCCAAACTTTCTCTTCTCTGCTTTTTCTTGTCCTCACTATCTCTGTTGATAATAGCAGCCACTGAGCACTCACACCAGAGGCTCTGAGAGTCTCCAAGATGGACATTTGAATGCAAAGTTCACTCCTAAAGCAGATAGTAGCCCTGAGGTGAGGTACAGAGGAGCACTTGGCAGCCCCCCTGTTGTCCTTGCTGCCTTGCCCCAGGAAGGTCCACTCACCCCTGCTTGGTTCCCAGTTGCCTTGGCCCTGGTCTGCTTCTTTCTGAGTGGAGTGCCTGTGATTTGTAGATTAACCCTTATTTGAAATGCCCAGCTAGAGAGATCCACTCCCAGGAGCTTTGGGATGAACTGATGATCATCAATGTAGAGTACATACATTAGATAAACAAGTTCTTGACCACCATGCCTGAAATTCATTTTCAGTTTGTCCCATTTCAATTTCTTCTATTCATTGACTTACTTTCTACAGCAAGGTCTGCATCACCAGCCCTGGATTCGTGCAGGAACAAAAGCTAGGGAGGCAGTGGGGACTGGGGACAGCTGGAATCCCAAAAGAAATCTTTCAGTCTGATGGCCATTTGATCATGTTGACCTCCCTTGCTAGTGTGCTATGGGGAAGAAGTGCCTTCTTCTCACTCCCCCCCTCCCCCACACCACCCATAAAGGCCCCTAGTGCCATTTCTGCTGTGGGAGGGGACAGGGCAAGAGTTGGAGAAGGGGTGGAAAGAGAATGCACACATACACTGAGTAATTAAACCACATTCCTGTACGCCACATTCTCACAACAGAAAATTTCAACTCAATGCTGAAACAGTTAACTTTAGAAGGAACAAGGGAATTGTTTGGAATGCCTTCCCTTGTTACAGGGAAAAAAGGAATGCATTGTTCAAATTTCTTAGCCTCTTTTTTTTTTCCTTTTTAATTTAAGAGATGTGGGCTATTAAAATGTTTCCTCTAAAAAAAGCTTTTTGAAAATTCTATGAAGGTAGCCACATGACAACCATGTTTGTTATAACTAGATTTAGATGTGTATCTTGTGTACTGCTGAGTATGATGTAAAGCCAAGGTCACCTTTATGATGAACATTCTAGACTCTTCCCGAGAAAACTGCACTTTGATGATGCTAGTAAACTTTGCAAACGTGGAGGTGGGGGTGTTATGGAGGGTGAGGAAGGGGTGGATCCTCTGCCACCACCTGGCCATGGCCACTAGGCTACATACTTTAAACAACCAAGCCCATAGCCACTAAGACACTGAGTGACCTTGAGCAAATTCCAGCCTAGTGTCTCATTCATGAAATGAGGAGCCTAGACTAGATCAAGGAGGTCTCTACTAGTTTTCATATTCTGATTCCACATTAGTGCTAGGGTGTGTGTGTGTGTGTGTGTGTGTGTGTGTGTGTGTGTGTGTGAGAGAGAGAGAGAGAGAGAGAGAGAGAGAGAGAGAGAGAAATTTAATAAATCATGAAAGTACTAGGCTGCATCTATTGTTTTCTTCTTGCCTTAGAAGCCCCCATCAACATCCCTACCCTGATCCTTTATGGATATAACCACTCCACAACCTCATCCTCTTTGGGAAGGGATGTCCCTGCCCACTGCAAGCCCCCGAAGAAACAATTTCTGCTTAACAAACATCTATGAATATTGTAGTAAACTATGCATTGTCTATAGCATACCCTTTCGTTTCTCAAATTCTACTGTTCATTGTCTTTTAGCTATTTTGCAATGTTCTGTAAGTGACAGGTCCGTAAATTCTGAACTGATAGAGATTTAATTGACTTCCTAAAACCAGTTTTATCTCCATTTATCTCCAATTCATCTTAACATTCCTTCACTCTATATAAATTTGTGTGTTTTTGACTTTTCCTTTGAACATCTGCCTGGTTGCTATCATGAAAAAAATAAATTCTTGAATATGTACAATTTTATATCTGTACTAGAGGCCTGATGCACGAAATTTGTGCAAGAGGCCCGGCCCTCGAAGCCCCATCTTTGTCCGAAAGGTTGTCCAGAAGGACATCCAGAAGGTCGTTTGGCTGCTCGGTCTAATTAGCATATTAGCTCTTTATTATATAGGATGCGCGTCATGATTTTACCTTTCTCTGAGAATTATTTTTTAATAATATACTTACTCTTCCTAATCTTCAAGAGACTTTTTCTATCTTCACCCCATCATTTGAATTTTGTTCTACTTCAGTGCTCTCCTATCCTCACCAATTCCCCCTCATACCCTCTCCCCAGCACTCCCCATGTATTGCTCCTTCTAGATTCTTCTGTTCTTTTCCCCTAGATTTGTACAGAATCAGGCTTGAACATATCCATGCACTGCTGGAAACCAACTGTTTTGGGGTTTGTTATTTTGGAAATTTCAGCATCAGTGCTTAAGAACTACGGCCTGGGCATGTTTTGGTATTTGGGATCATTTAAGAGCTGCCTATCTGATGCCAGGAGACAGACCAGAGTTAGCATTTTCTTAGCTTTGTGAGGCAGGTAGGGCCTGCATCTTGGTAGATCATTTGTATGGCATTCATTGCGCACATAATTTAACCCTTTGTTTCAGATTTTTTTTTTTTTTCTCACCTAATAGTTGAGGGGGTTTCATATTGAGGTGGATCTCTGTTACCTTCAGTTAATATTGGGAGGGGGGGGTAATTTGTTTTTTGTTGTTGTTGTTGCTGTTTTTGTGTGTGTGTCTTTAAGAATTACAACAAACCCTGAATGTGACTTCACCAGTACAGTTCATTGGCTTTCTTTGGTGTACATGTATGTGTGAAACACACAGGAGATAGAGGAAATGAGAGAATGTGCCAACAATTTGCAAAATATATAAACTGTGAGGTTTACATTTAAAATTTACGACTTCTTCAGCTGTCAGGGTTGGGCCCCAAATATTTATTATCCTGGGGGGAAACAAGAATCCTTGCAGAACCCCAGTTCCTGGCTTTCCTGGACCCCTGGCAGGGGGAAGGCACTTGGTTACTTGGACAAGCTCATTGGAGATACTATTTACTCTTGGTTCAAATTCACAGCCCAGGGAGGTAGGAGAGAGAGGAAGTAAATGAGTCTCACTTGCTTGGGTTTTAAAAAAAATTTAACTCTTTCTTTACCCTGGTGTGGACAAAGTACATTTCCTCCCAAAAGTCATGGTTCCAACAGTCCACTTAGTTACTGTTCTTAGATCTCCTGCCAGAAGGCATGTTGCTACATCAAAGAGAGGGGAATGATATGTGTGGTAGATAGCTCATGGAGGAACATTTTCTTCTGAAAATAGATAAGAGGGTGGATCACAGATTGGGACTAAACATAGACTCTGTGGGCCTTGAGGACATTTCTCTGGATCGTTCAATGAGAAAGAGGGAGGCCATTTCAACATTTTATGAATGAAATTCTTCACTAACATTTTTTTCATTCAAAAGAGACAGACCTGATCCTAGACTAATAGAATGGCAGTACCAGAGCTATTGATGTAAATTTGAGGCAGCCTACCACATTTAAAAATGCCAAAGTCATCAGGGCACCAGATGGCACATTTACACAGAGAAATATTTTCCTCGAACCGGAGAAAGTCTGTGATGTCATGGGCAAAAGAAGATGCAGATGCTCAGGATCTTGATGTGAATGCTGACGTCCTACTGAGCCAGTGGCAGAAAAAGCCCAGCAGACAGATTCCCAGAGGGTAAGTGGTAGGTTGTACGGGTCCCAGCGCTGCCTCCTTCCTGGAATTGATCCTCTGGTTCTGAGGACTCAAGAAGGTGTGATTGCAAACTCCTGGCCTCTGGTAACCCCTCTAATGGCTTCAGGTGGATCTCATTTCTTCTGAACCACCCAGAAGCCCAAATGGGAAATCTTGGTTCATTTCACACTCACCCTATTCCCTCTTCCTCTGCCCACATGAAGTCCATGGATTCCAAACCTGGTGTACCAACCCCTGCGATGGCTGCTGCCTGAGCTGGTCCTCATTCCCTTCTCTAGAGAAGCAGTGGGTTCTGCTTGGGTCTCTCTCTGCCCTCCCCATCTTTTCCCTTCATCTCCTTCAGGCTGCCAGAAAGGTTTTCTTAAATGCAAATCCTAGCATGTCCTTCTCTTGCTTACAAATCACTGTCTACCCCAGGAATGGGAAAAATTGGCTCTCGACTCAGGCTTATTTTGCTCCCACCTAAAAAGCTTCAAGCAAGTCTCAAAAGATTCCTCAGAATAGAGTGGTCATCCACAGTCCACCCCGAAAGTATTACCCCAAAGCTGCCCGAGCAGCCCAGCTCTTCCCAGATGCGTGCCATGGTTACCAGCTGGACTCTGTCTCCATTTTCTCATGTCTCGCCTCCACCCACCCATGAGATTTGTCTTTCTGCAAATCACAGCTCCCTCTTATCACAGAATAAAACTCATCATGTTCAGCCCCGAATTCCCTGTCAATCTTATTTTCCCCTTAGCATAAGCCAAATGCATTCGTATCTGTTTCCCCACCAGCCTGCCTCAGCAAGCAGAGCGAGAGGCACACACTGATATGCTATGCTTTATTGGGGGGTGAGTTTTTGGGAAGCAAGAGCAAACGAAAAGTGGGGAGAGGCAGGAAGCAAGAAGAACCAACATTCAGTTTGCTATTGGACTGGCCCGCGCTTACATTGAATAAACCGATGGCTTGACATGATGGGGCCCTCTTCCCAGAGGTGTGTGAAGCGCTCAGTCTCAGGACAGCCCATTCAGGGGGGAGGAAGGGGAAGAATTGTGTCTAGGGTCCTGCATCCATTGGTCAAAGGTCTGCCTACCCTCACCCTTTGGGGCTGTGAGTATAGGCCCATTACTGGGATCTCACACCTCAGAGGAAACACAGGAGCCCAGAGGTAGGAAGGAGAGGTGTACTGTGCATCCCCTGAAAATTGTCAGAACCGCTGCTGAGCTGGTTGTCCCAGAAACAGCTGGAGCGAAGCCAGTAGCGCAGAGCTCCAGAGTCAGTGAGGCTCAGAGGGCTGAGGTGGCCCAGGAGAGGAGCCTCCTACACTATACCCACAACCACTGCATGCAGGGGCTTAGGAAACATGTGAGGAGGTGTAGGTCCTTAAACAGGACAAGCTGTGTAAGGTAAAGTGACTGGCCTGGTGCTCTGGAGGTGCTCCTAAGCATTAGCTTCTACTGTTACTATTATGCACAGGGTCAACCTTGCGCTGACCTGGGACAGCGGTCTCCTGCCCACTCTCCAGCACTATTTCCTAACACATGGTAGGTGGTTCTTTTCCAAAGGTCATTCCCGCCCCCAACCTCCACCCCTACCTCCTTATAATTCAGGCTGGGGAGCTGGTCAGGGGAAGAGAAAGTGGGCCTGAGGACAGCAGGGCGGGGCTGTGCTGGGTGGGGGGCCCTCAGCTGTGTTCCCGGGTGACTTCCCCGGGCCCTGCCAGGCCCGCTCTTCTCTCCACTTGGTCAGCAGACGTGAACCAACACAGCGGGCTCCTACCCAGCTGCCCGGGCCAGGACCCGCACTACACAGTGGCAGTCCTGAGAATGCAGAGGCCCTTCCTCAGGACCAGTGCCTCGGGCAGGAGGGAGCAGCTGCTGGAAAATTCCAGGAACTGCTTTCCAGGAGCCTGGCTGTGAAGCACGTCTTCATTTCCTCATCCTTGGTGCAGACTCTCGCCTCGTTCCATCCTAGCCTTGGTCTCTACCTACCCTCTGCAGTCTGGAACAAAGGCCTGCTGGCTCTGAACAGTTCCATGGTTGCCAGTTGGGGTCTGAATTAGCCCCTCCTCTCCCCCCTCCAGGAAAACAGCTCACCAGTAATTGGGGCGGAGGAGGACATGGGGCTGGCACCTCCCCTTCCCACTCCTCAGGAGCAGAGAATGCCGTGGCCTTCCCCATTCTGGAAGCCCACCCAGTAGCCTGCGTCGAAGACCTGCTCCAGACCCAACTAGAGAAGATCCCAAAAGCTCTGGCCAGAGGGAGCGCAGCCTAAGAACTTTATGGTGATCCAAGTTCAGCACATACGTTGAGCAATTCATTACTCTATGTACATTACTCAATGTACATTCATTACTCTAACATTACAGCTAAGTAAGGTGCTCACGTTAGCTCATTTATTTGTCTAATTGCCCAGCAAAAGCATGACCAACACTGGAAGGAAGGGACATGACCGTGGAGTTCAGGTTCAGTAGGAAGAAGGTCCCCAAGCAAGTCACTAAAATACCACAAGAAGGAAAAGACTATCAGCTTCCAGAGAAGGAGGGACGCAGGAAGGAATTGTAGAGATGGGCTTTTTTAACTGGGTCATGACGATAAGTAGGAGTTTTCTAGGAGGGAAAGAATGGAGGCTGTGGAAAGGATTGGTGCATTCTAGGCCAATGGGAAAAATGTACCAAACTGGGGGGTATGAAGGAACATGTGTTAGTTGATTATCATTTTGAAATTTTTATTTAAAATCTATTAGGTTGCAGGTGATTAGATAGAAATAACAAGGTAGATGTGATCCTTCTCTCATTCTAGTGGAAAATCAGACATTAAACAAAAATCACACAGGTAACTATATATTTACAACTATGCCAAGTCTGTGAAGGGGAAGAGGAAGCTCTAGGAGCATGAGTGGGGCGAGAGAGGGGCCCTTTGGATCTGGGAATCAAGAAAGACCTCCCTGAGGGATTGGTCAGGCAAAGCATTCCAGGAGGAGGGAACAGCACGTGTGACGGTTCTGAAGGGGAAAGAGCGTAGGGTTCAGAGTCTCTGAGTGTTTTCTAGAACAGATAGGACACCAGGCTTGCAGGAGGCAGGTGGAGAGAGGTGGTGGGGAGCCTCTGCGAGGGTGGGTGGGGTTGTAGATGGGCCCCTCCGTTCAGGGAAGGTGGGGACTTTAATAGAGCAAAGGAGCTTAGGGAAAAAATGCAGATTTTTGAGAAGCCAGTGAAGGGTGGACTGATTCAGAGTAACCAACTCAATAGGAAAACTTAAAAGGTAAGAGAAGGAGGAAACAGGAAGGAGAGAGAAGCTGGGTGGAACCCAGGCTGGGTGGGACTGAGGTGGAGGCTCAGCCGCAGGGCTGAGTGACAGGGCACCGGGCCAAGGAAGCCAGCTAAGTCACGAGCTTGTGGCTGAGGGGCTGGGGGGACAGGGGGTTGATCTAGGCAGGGTCATACTACTTGCATTTACATAGCATTTGACAACGGGAGAACTTGTCCATATAGGTCTAAGTCATTTCACAGCAATGTGGAGAGGCAGGCAGGGCGGGGTGGTTACAGCCCCCACTTCCACGTTAGAAGTGAAGAGAGAGCTGAAGCCAGTTTGGCTCGGTGGATACAGCATCTGCCTGCGGATTCTGGTCAAGGGCACATACGTTGGTTTCTGGCACATCCCCAGTGCGAGGCGTGCAGGAGGCAGCTGATTAATGTTTCTAACTATCTCTCTCCCTTCTTCTCTGTAAAAAATCAATAAAATATATTTATTTTTAAAAAAAAAAAAAGTGAAGAGAGAGTCTCAAGAAATTCACATGATTTGTTCAAGGTTGTGTGGCTAGTACGTGGACAAGCTGGAGGACGAACTCTGAGTCCAGGCCAGTGTCCTCTTTGCTGCCTAAAGCCAGCAGGGGCTGGCCTGGAGTCCCACTCCTTCAGGGACACAGATGGCCAAAGAGAGAGTGCTTGCTGGCTTATGAAGAATGAGCAGCAAGAAGGAGAATCCCAGAAGGTGGGCTCTGGAGCTCACTTAGGAGAGACAAAGGGGCGGGTGGGAGTCCAAGTAATTATGGAGATGGGCTAGCTGGTGAAATCCGAGGGGAGGAACCCAGGGGGGCTTCTGCAGGGAGAGACAGGAACCTGGAACTATTGGAACCCCAAAGACAGGCTCTCTCCCGACACCCATCCCCAGTCTTTGTGTCAGTCCCTCTGGTCTATCTATCATGCTGATCTATCTCTGCTTCAGGCCTTCCTCTCCCCTTTCTGCGCATCCGCTTCGCCATCTCTTCACCAACGGTTTCCTCCGCTTCGGTGTGTGTAGGTGAGGGGGGAGTGCAAACGGGCCACCCCATGGCTCTAGGGGCCACATCGCAGCTCTACCTGAGAACAGACCAGACCATTAGCAAAATCTCCCGGAAAACAGAACCCGACAGGCCAAGGAAGAGCAAACACAGCTGCCACCCTTGTGATTCCTAGGAGAGGGTCAGTGTGAGCTGGGACCTGAGAACTTGCCTCTTCAGTGGCAAGTCTAAGAGACTACTTGATGCCGTACAGAAGAATCAACCCTCCAGGGCCACAAGAGTGACTCACCTGGCCAGGCACACTCCTGGCCCAGGGCCTTTGCACTGGCAATTTTCTCTCTCTGGAATGCCCTTCCCAGACGTTCTGGGGCTCCTTCTCTCACACCCTCCAGGTCTTTGCTAAAATGTTCCCTTCCCTATGAGAACTCTTATGTCCACCCAGTCTATAATGGCACTCCCAGCCCCATTCAGCATTCCTTATCCCCTGCTTCATTCTCTCCATTACAATCACTGTCAGGCCCACTAGAGTCTAGATGTTTTGTTACTTATTTGATTGTCTCTCTCTTCCTTCTAGAATGTTAGCTCCACAAAGGCAGGGACTTCCTGCTATTTTGTTCACTTCTGTGTCCCCAGAGCTTAAGCATACAGTAGGTGCTCAATGAAGATTTGCTGAATGAATGAATTATCAAGAAAAATATCCCATCTTCCCAAATGCCCTCTTGCTGGAGGAGTAAATGTAAGATGATTGCCTTGTGAAGTGGGGGTTAGTAGCAACCTCCACTGAGTGATTTCATTCCCTTCACTTATCTGAGCTTCAGTATCTTCGTGTTTAATTGGTTATAATCAAGTAAGAGTTGTTTCTTGCACTATAAATAGGAAAATGTAATAAAATCACCATATGACCCAGAAAATCCACTCCTAGGAAATACCCAAAACAACTCAAAGGAGGGACTCAGACAGATATTCTCACACACGTGTCCATGGCATCATTATTCACAACAGCCAAAAGCTGGAAACAACCCAAATGTCCATAAGCCGATAGACAAAATGCAGTACCATATACCAGTACATATGATGGAATATTATTCAATCATAAAAAGGAATGAAATTCTACAACATGAATAAATCTGAAAACGTTTTTGCTAAATGAAATAAACCATACACAAAAGGATATATATGAGTTATATGATCAGCTTATATGAAGCGCCTAGAACAGACAAATTCATAGAGACAAGAAAGTTCAGAGTTCCTGGGTTGGATGATGAAAAAGCTCTGGAAATGGATAGTGATGATGGTTGCACAATATTACAAATGTACTTAATGCCACTGCATTGGACACTCAACAGTTAAAATGCTATATTTTATGTATATTTTATCACAATCAAAATAGATTCATGAGCATTTTCCACAAGGTAAAATGTCATACACATGTAAGAAATAAATCATTACTATCATTATTGATAATTATTGTACTGCGGTGGTAGACAAGCGGTCCAAAGTTCACAGACAGACTGGCGGGCATAAAACTGCTTGGTAAACAGCCTCCTCCAGCCCGGGCCTGTTGCTCACCGCCCACTGCAGCCCACGGGTTTAATGACCAAATCCAAGAATGAATGGACAATAGCCAAGACTCCAGCAGCACTCACAGTGTGCATTTTCATCCTGAAAACCTGTCTCACCTTGCCCTTCAGTAGCATTCCCTTTGGGGCACCAGGGACTGTGGGCTTGGTGGAGAGATAGTCCTGTCGTCAGGGCACATGGAATGACCTGGGAGAGGCCAGGCCACGCATCAGGCCCCGACAGTGGGCACTTTGTGCTGAGGTTGGCCTGATCGGATTGCCTCCTTTGGAAAGAATGTCTCGGTATCTGAATGAGCTGAAAGGCGAGACCCGGGGGCGTTACCACCTGGGACAGGGGCCCATAGGCCTCAGTACCCACGCTGCTTCTCTTTCTATAAGCAAAGGGCCTGCTTGTCGAGGAGAAGTCTTAGAAAACACACAGAAGGGGAAAAGTGGGAGAGGGGTTCCTAAGATAGAAGGACACTTTACAGCAAGTTCACCGCCGAGTTTGTTGCTTTTTCAGATAATATGTCTGCCCAGGTCAGTTTGGGTTCCCCAACACCTTGCCTCTCAGAGCAGCTTGTGAAATCCCTGGGTGTGCCATGTGTAGTATTTATGGGGAGAAAGTCTATACCAGGGGTCAGCAAACTGCGGCTCAAGAGCCACATGCAGCTCTTTGGCCCCTTGAGTGTGGCTCTTCCATAAAACACCATGGCCTGGGTGAGTCTATTTTGAAGAAGTAGTGTTAGAAGAAGTTTAAGTTTAAAACATTTGGCTCTCCAAAGAAACTTCAATCATTGTCCTGTTGATATTTGGCTCTGTTGACTAATGAGTTTGCCGACCACTGGTCATAATACCAAAGTGGAAGCTTAGATCCTCGAAGGGGTGGGGAATCCCCAAAATACTCTTACTATCAGTGTTTCTGAACATCTCACCTGCGATCTTAGAGACCAGAGTTTAACTTATGCCCAGTTTTTAGGGGGCATATGGATTGTTTCAAATTATGTATTAGTCGGCTCACCTCTGGAGGCAGAAGAGGTACAAGGCTTGGGGTGGGAAGGAGACACCTCTCAGTCCTCTCACCCTTTCTCTAAGGGAAGCAATTGGTTTTTTAAACATTGAAGGTTTACATCTTGGCACAAATGCCGGCCCCAAGTCTCCTTGTCAACGTGATTCCTCGCAGCCTTTGTACCTGTGTGTGAGTGACACACCCGAGTCACCAGGAGCCCAGAGCACTGAGCCGGTAAAAGACCCTCCACGCCCCACTGGTCTCTTTATAATTCACTCTTTGGCGGCTGTTGAAAGGGCCAAGTCTTAGGTGATCTGCAGGGACATCTGGCCAGGCTGGCAAGCACCTGGCAAAAGCCGGGTGCAGTGCCCTGCCCTTTCCCCAGCACGGGAGGGGAGGCGGGAAGGAGAAGGGTCATGACAAATGAATGAGTAATTTAGAGGCTCTGAAGAGTGACTCAGAAATTCCAATGGGCTTTCTTTTTTTTTTTCTTTTTTTTTTTTTCCCTCCTTTCTGTTGATGTGTAAAATGTAATTGTAGTCATTTTTTCCAACAAGTTGAGTTGATAAACAGTGATTATCCCTGGCAGCCTGTGAGCTGGGGCCACCGTGAACTAGTCCACAGGCCAACATTCTTCTCTCTCACCTACAAGAACCACTGCACTCCTGGGGTTAGACGTCCCTTGGTCCTGGGAATTTTAGCAAAGGTGCAGGCTGCAAATGGTCAAGGGAGGCTCCCAGGAAGGGTGGCCTTGGGGAGGCGGGGCGGGGGCGCACGGGTTGGCAGCCTGATCTCAGCCCCACCACACACTCCTTTGTTACCTGGAATAAAGGAAGAGCAGAGACATGGCTTGGTCTGCATCAGAGGGATGGTTGTCAAGAAAGGGACAGAAGACAGGCCACATTTGGTGAGCACCTTCTGTGAGCCAGAGGCTCAGCTCACTGACCCCTTCCACATGCCCTGGTCCCTGCCACCCTCGCGGCGGCAGAGAATTCTTTAAACCTGATAGATGCTAGATGTCACACGTTATACATACCTGATCTTTACAATAATTACTCTACAGAGTTATTATTGTCTTTCTCCAAATTACAGGCAAGGAAATGAAAACACAGAGAATTAAGTCATAGGGCCGGTTAGTGAGTGGTGGGGGAATTGGGATTTGAACCTAGGGGCTTTCCAACTCTAAAATTCATTTCCTTGTTATCACACAAGGCTGCCCCCACTGGACAGCTGGCTTGCTGGCCCATGATGGCCCCGTATGCTCATCGGTGGTGATTTAGTCACACCTCCCGGAGAGTTCATGCATGGTTCCCTCCCCCCAGCCACGAAGACACAGGCTTCCAAAGAGAACCTGCTCTACTCATTGCTGGTCCCTATCAGCAAGAAGATGACAATGGGCAAAGCTAGCCGGGAAGTCCTGCTGGGCGTCATTGCTGTCTGCTATCTGCTGTCATCTGTCCTGCCCTCGGTGAAGGGACAGTAAGATGGCTTCTTAAATTGCTATGGCAATGCTGGGGATATAGCCCTCACCTCTATAGGGAAATTCTCTTTGGTGGCAGGACTATTGGGGATCCCACACCCCAACCTACCTGCTGGTGCTGGGTAAAGGATGGAGAAAAAAGCTGGGACTGTGGTGTTCTGGGGGGGAGCTGTTTAAGGGCATTCTAGCTGGACAGCTCTCTCTAACCCTCTAGGTCAGTGGTCAGCAAACTCATTAGTCAACAGAGCCAACTATCAACAGCGCAATGATTGAAATTTCTTTTGAGAGCCAAATTTTTTAAACTTAAACTATATAGGTAGGTACATTATTATTAACCCAATTAGGGCACTCCTAAGCTGGCCTTTGCTAAAAACTCAGGGGGCCAAAGAGCTGCATATGGCTCGCGAGACGCAGTTTGCCGACCACTGCTCTAGGTGAGAAGCCCTGCCATAGTCCAGGGCTGGGGCAGTGGGCTGGGCAGGGGTGGGCAGTGGCAGTGGTGAGGAAGGAAGAGATGATGGAAAGAAGTTTTGGTGAAAGTCTGACTGGGCCAGACAAGGACTCAGGGGGCTCAGAAGTGAACACGTGATTGGAGGCAGAGATTAGAAAGATGGCAGGACCCTTTTCTAGAGAAGTTTGTACTTTGACTAAGTGAGATTTGGACCTCCACGGTCAATTTTTAATTAGATCCAAAAGGTTGATGCAGTACTCACAAATTTTATGAGGGGTGGGTAGGGAGGGGCAGGTGATTTAGCCACGAGAGCCTTTGTACCTGGGAGTTAAAGCTCCCAACAGCTCTGTGGGCCTCTGAGCTCCTGTTCCTCATCATGAAAATGGGACTGTCACATCTCCAAGTGTTTTCCTTTTGGGAGGGGTGAGGGCTTCAGAAGTCCATTACTGTTAATTCCACGGAAGTCAATGGTCTTTTTCTTTCTGGCTGCTTTCAGGATGTCCCTCTTGTCTTAGGTTTTCTATGTTTTAGTTTGTTGTGTCTACATGTGTGTTTATCTTTTGGGGGAGACTTAATGGCCTTCTCAAATACTTGGACGGTTGCTTTTAATCATTTATGACAAATTCTCATCCATTTTCTTGTTGAACATCGTATACCTTTATTTTCTTTCTAATCTCTGTTGGAAGCCCCAGCGGATGTGATTAAGTTTTCTATCCCTGCTCCCTGTCTCTACTCGATGTTGTCATATATATTTTTAAGTTGTTGACAATATTATAGATGTCCAGTTTCCCATTCTTCTCCCCCATCACCCAGCCCCCACCCCATTCCAGGCCTTTACCACCCCATTGTCTGTGCCCCTGGACTGTGCATGGATGCATATAAGCTCTTTGGTTAATCTCTTTCCATCCCCACACCCTATGTTGTCATATTTTTAAAACCTCCTTATTCCCCTGCCCTTAAAGTTGTTGATGATAATATCTAGCCCATAGTGATCACATGGGTAAATCATGGTACCCTTACCCTAGGAAAGGTGGGTAAATACATAATTATTTGGGTGGATGGGTGAGCCTTATGTTCAGGAGACAAACCGAAAATGAATCCATGCAAAATACCCATTTCTATGAAGAAGAACTAGGAGGCAGGAAGAATGGGGCAGAATAGCTTTGCTCCTCTAGGTGTGTTTCCTGGACCTCCCAGTGGGGTTGGCCTCAGCATCAGCTTGTTAGAAATGCAGAATGTCAGGCCCTACCCGCACCTGCATTTGTAGCAAGAGCCCCCGTGAACCCACACGTAAGGATCAGGAAGTGCTTCTGCTTTACAAACGTGGCTGAGAAAGTTGGAACCGCCTGTGGAGTTTTAAGAAATAGTGGCGCCTGGTTCTTCCTCTCAGAGACGTTGATTTCACTGGTCTGGGTGAGGCCTGTGCACTGAGCATGATTTAAAGCTCCCCCGTGATTTTGATGTGCAGCGAGCATGGAGCACCTAGCTCTGCAGCCCTGCAGTTTCAGGTTCCAGGGGCCCCTGGGCAGAGGAGGAGCAGGGCAAACGGAGGATGCCCACTCGGCCTCTCCCAGGCACGAACCTCCAGCGGGCAGGACTCAGCCCTGGCTTTTGCAAGGCTTAAGGAGGCAGCGAGGTTTGAAGGAAGGTCGTTGCCCTGGGATTCTGGATTTGAATCTCAATTCTGTTTTCCTGAGCCCAGTCTCTGGAGATCTGGAGTCCTGAATTGAAAATGAGGCTGTTTATTCCCTTCAGCCACGAGGCCTAATGTTCCCCAGCATTCTCCGTCCAGTCCTGTTTATGATGCTACTGAGATGGGCTCCTCCCGGCCAGGCTGTCAACGCTGGCACCGCTGGCAGGACCTGCGCATTACAGAGGGCGGGATTCCATTTCCATGAAGGCGGTGGGGTCCCAGCGGTGGTCACTCCGTGGAGGCGTAATTGACAGTGAAGCCACACTCGGGAGCCTTCTGGGGTGTGACAACATTCTATATCTAGACCCCGGTGGTGGTTTTATGGGTGTGTGAGCCTCCACCGGGCTATTCACATGGGAATTGAGCACTTTATGTAAATTATGCCTCCATTAGAAACAAAGAGCAAGCTGTGCTTTGCAGGCCCTTGGAAGTCAAAGCACTTGACAGGCAGGAGCTGGGGACTTTGACCAACTTGGGAAATAGGGCAGGAGGGAAGAGAGCCAGAGCCAGGGAGGTACAAACAGAGGTGGGCAAACGGACAGAAAAGGTGCTTATGGGAATAAGTTGACCCAAATTCCAGGCAGTTGAATTAGTCCTAGGTCAGAAGGGGGTGGGGTTGTCCAAACAGGGTGACCAACCGTCTTACCGATTGCCCGGGACTCCTGGTTTTAGCACCGAAAGTTCTGAGAAACGTCTCAGGCAGAGGCAGAGGGGACTGCTCCCAGGCCGAGGGCTGAGGCCCAGACGGAAGCCGTCCCCCCGGGGCCCTGAGATGTTCAGGAGGAGCCCGGATGGGGCAGGTGGATGGGCTCCCTCCTCTTTGGTCAGAGGTGGCTGCCCATCCCCTGAGAGTCTGAAATGAGGTAGTGGCCTTCCCAGGTATTCCCCAAGTGTCTCTCGGTCTGCGTGACCTCCGCCTGCCCAGCACCCGAGCGAGTTTGCAGCGGTTGGTTTGCTCGTGGGTTTTTCTCTTGGTTTTCAGCCCCTGGGGTTTGGGTGAGGTTTCCTCACTTTTGCACACTCCTCTCCAGCTCAGCTCAGGCCCCAGCACCAGAGCCTCAGGGGGTTCTTAATCTTTTTGTGTCCTGGATCCTTTCAGCAACTTGAGGGAGTTTTAATCCTCTTAGAATAATGCTTTTAGATGAATAAAACAAAATGCGGAGAGTTGCAAAGAAAATCAATTATGCTGCAATACAGCTATCAAAAGATTTCTTAAAAACACATTTGTGATCAAATCACGTGTCCTCCTTTATTAATGCTTCACCTAACTCGATCGGGCAGGAGGTGTGATGGCCAAACCTACAGATGGTAATTCATAATAGCTGCCAGTGTCCCGAGAGAATGAAAAGCCACTTGACTGTTACTGAAGTCAATCAAAGGTGTGCTGACACTGGTGGCTGGTTGCCTACCTTCCTCACAGCAGGGAATGTTAAATTACTTGGTGGTTAATGAAAATATATCAATAGATGCCATTTTAAACCCATCCAAATTCACACACACTCCTGAACTCTACTCATGCGCCCAGCTAGAAAAATGCCGCTTAGGAGATGAATGAAAGATCAGATGTGTGTATTTGAGTGGCAAACGGAGGGCACAGTGTCGGGTGAACTCTGTGAGTCTTTGAGAGATATGGGTGCTTCTGGGATGGGCAGGGGAAGCTGAGAAGCAGGCTCTCACTAGATCAACAGCCGGTGAGCACACTTCAAGGCCAGAACAAACAGGGGAGCCCTCTCTGTGTCCCAGAGCTGGCTGCAGATCCTCCGGGGCTTTGTTGTGGTAAAGTGACATTGGGTGTGACCTTCAGCTCCTCCCTCCAGTCCTCAGTGCTGGAGGAGGGACAGCTGGCGGAGCTGGGGCACGGAGGGGCCCGGGACCTTTCTCTTCAGCCTACACAGGGGCTCTGGGTTCAGCCCAGGGTCACACCCTGCCATGGCCAAGGAGAGCCTTGGAGGGCTACCAGGCTGGCCTCTGTCCTCACGGTGCCCAACATCCCCCTGAGTGAGAGGAGCTTTGGGGAGGTGCTCCTGGGACCCTCTTTTAAGATGAAAATCCACCTGGGAGGGGTGGTGCATTCAGAAGGTAAGGTCGTAGCATGAGTGCATTTGCATACCTACCTGTGCAAGAGAGCAGAGGAGCCGGGACCCTGGGCCAAGGGGCCATCCCTGGCACCAGCCCCAGTGACCTGCACCTGGAAAACTGCCCTCTAATTTGCAATCAGGAAATCAAGGCAATGCCTGGCGCCAAGCAGCAGGACCCCAGCTGCAGCCTGGCGACGTTTCAGCTCTAGACAGCATGCCCCTGCCCCTGCATGGCAGAGCCACAGACCCCAGGGGTTATTTTTACCTAACGGCACTATTGTTGGTTGTCTGGTAGCTGCTGTGGTGGGTTCCAGCAGCAGCGAACTTGCAGCCAGGATTTCCTGTGCAGCTTCCTCCTCCTCCCCCATGCACGGTTACCTCCCTCCTCTGGTGCTGGTGAGGCAATCTGAGGGCTGCCTGGAGCCTACCCTGGCCATGGCAGAGGCCAAGGGTGTTGGGGCCCAACCCCTGTCGCCCCAAACACACATCCTACACTGGCCACCCAGGGTCTGCCCTGGGAGCGCCATTTTCTCTGCAGAGAAGGAAATGCCAGCCTCCCTCTCACCTCACCCCTCTACAAGGTAAAAGCACCGCTTTCTAGAAAGTGAGGCTCACTAACCCAGTGAATTCAAACTGTTCTGGCTTCAACCTACAGCAAGAAACATACCTTCACCGTGATCGAGTACACACACCTGTACATACGTAGGCGTAAAACAAAGATTTCAGGGAATAACACATACTCTTCCCACGCCTGCTGCGCTCAGGTTGTTTTCTGTTCTATTCTAGGTTGTTGTTTTTTTCCCTATTCTTTTCTTCTCTTAAAAAAAAAAATTATAGCTGCAATCCACAAATACATCGATTCTACAATCCAATAAGGATTCGTGATTCAGTTTGAAAAATCCTGTACCAGACATTTCTCTCTGGAGGATTTCTCTTTCCTGAATGAAGGGAGGGTGCCAGCATTTACACAGGCCTCTGACCTAGGCACCGCCCTGGTTTTTGGAGTTACATCCATTTTACAGAGAAGGAAGTTAACGCGCAGCAGGCTGAGTAGCTTGCCCCATGGCATCAGCCACGCTTAGGGCGTCTACACCAGAGAAATTGGCAAATGCTACAAATCAGGGCTGTTGTTCCCCCATTGGGAAGCCAGCTTTTACACATTTACCAGCACACCTCTTATTCTAAGCGGGCTCTTTCTGGTTCCAGAGTTGGTGTTTTTTTTGTTTTGTTTTTGTTTTTTAAATATATTTTATTGATTTTTTACAGAGAGGAAGAGAGAGAGATAGAGAGTCAGAAACATCGATGAGAGAGAGTAATCTATCAGCTGCCTCCTGCACACCCCCCACTGGGGATATGGCCACAACCAAGGTTCAATGCCCCTGACTGGAACTGAACCCGGGACTCCTCAGTCCACAGGCCAAAGCTCTATCCACTGAGCCAAACCGGTTTCGGCTAGAGTTGGTGTGTTTTGAAGCCCTCTGACCTCAGCTTCCTCATCTATAAAATAACATGTAAAATGCCTACTTCATGGGGAAAAAAAAATGTATTCATTAAGCACATTCTGGTAAGTAAGAGGGACAATGACTGGCAAGAAACAAAAATGCAAATAATTGATTGCTACTGTAATGGGGCTTGAAGATGAAGTTCCCAAATTTCACCATCTTGTATGATTTCCATCGTTGCTAAATGTATTTTTTTTTGGGGGGGGGGGGAATTCTAAACATGAAAATCCACACTTTTTAAAACTATTGTGAGAATTAGAAAGAATGAAGGCAAACCTGTAGGCCAACGCTCTGTAGATGGTAACTAATATTTGAAAATAGTGAACTTGGGGGTGGGGGTGGGGAGGGATGGCAAAGTAAATACCCCAAATGAATCACACTTCAAAGTAGGACCTTCTATCAAGATAAACGGAGAGAAGGGAGTATTCTGAGGAATCTTCTGATTCATAGTCTATTACTGATGAACATATCACACATGACTAATTTTCAAAATTCTAGAATAAGGGCTTCGCAGCCTCAAATTTATACAGTCCCAGTGAGGTAGTGCCCCTCCTACCCGCCAACTGACAGACACCTCTGCCCAGTGACGCCCAGAGAAGATGCTGAGCCTTAGGATGGTGTGGGCCTCACAGCTGGGAAGTGGCCCGGACCTGCCTGGGACCCCCTCTGTTCATTGCCACCAGCTTTGGGAGGCCACACAGGAAATGTCTGTCAGTGGTCGGCAAATTCCTTAGTCAACAGAGCCAAATATCAACACTACAACGATTGAAATTTCTTTTGAGAGCCAAATTTTTAAACTTAAACTTCTTCTAACACCACTTCTTCAAAATAGAGTCGCCCAGGCCGTGGTATTTTGTGGAAGAGACACACTCAAGGGCCTAAGAGCCGCATGTGGCTTGTGAGCCGCAGTTTGACAACTACTGGTCTATGCGATCATCATCATCATCACTGTAGCTCTGAAAACAATGGCCGTGTTCATTTCCAATTGTGTCTGTAACAAATTACCATAAAACGAATGACTTAAAATGAATTTATGATCTTACCGTTCTCGAAGTCCGAAAGGCGAAATGGGTGTCACTGGGCTAAAATCAAGGTGTTTCTGGGAACTTTAGGGAGAATCATTTCCTAGCTCTTTTTTCCAGCTTCTAGGCATACCTAAATTGCTTGGCTAGTAGCCCCTTCCTCCATCTTCAAAAGCATCAATGTTAAATCTACAAATTTCTCTTTTGCCTCCCCCTTTCATTGCAAACACAATTGTGATAGATTGGGCTCACCTGGATAATCCAAGCTCTCCCCGAATCCAGGCCAGCTGATTCAGCAACCTTCATTCCCACTTGCCATGTAATGTAACAACCAGGTTCCTGAGATTAGGACATGTGCCTCTTTGGGAGAGGGGGCATTACGGTATTCTGCCCACCATTATTCTAGCTACTGTTTCTTGAGCACTTATTATGTGCCTGGTACTATTCCAAGCATGTTACCTGTAATAATGCACTTAAACTTCACCATTACTCTATGTACCCGTTTTACAGGTGAAGAAAGGGAGGTGCAGAAAACAAAAGTAACTTTCCCAAGTAACTTGACGTAGCTAGTCAGAGGTAGGACTGAGCTACAGATCTGGTAGTATGATCTCAGAGCCCGTTCTCTTAGCCGCAAGCTCCCTTCAGTATTTGGAGGACAGACGAACGAACTGAATTCTACCTCATTTACTTCTTCCGTTGATGACCCAGAAGTCCCTTCAGGATGTGGTAGTGCCTCAGGTCCATCCATACTGACTGCCATATGTCATGAGTCAGGTAAATTTGGATGGACTGACCGGTAGACTTTTAGGGGCTGGGATGCCTGGCGAGCCTGCTTCCTTCCCCCGGGGGGCTTCTCACTGTGGGCAATAGTGATTCTCTGCAGTATCTGACCTCAGCTACTGCTCTTTCTCTGTACTCCAGCCATGCCAGCTTCACAGATATTCCTCAAAAAGGTCAATTTCTACCGTGGAGCCTTTGTACTGGGTTCATCTCTGCCTGAAAGCTCTCCCCAATCCCTGCCAGAAAGCTCTCCTCAATGAATAATATACACAAAGCTCAACCATCGCTTCAAACAGATCACAAAGGAGCCAGGCCTCAGGCCTATTTAATAGGTCATGTCTCCCACTTCCCTCCCCACTAATTTGGTGGGGAGAAGGCATTAAAGTTCCCTTCTTGTCCTAACTGGATTGGCTCAGCGGATAGAGCGTCAGTCTGCTGACTGAAGGGTCCCAGGTTAGATTCTGGTCAAGGGCATGTACCTTGGTTGCAGGTACATTCCCATTAGGAGGTGTGCAGGAGGCAGCTGAATCGGTGTCTCCCTCATCAATGTTTCTAACTCTCTCTCCTTCTCCCTTCCTCTCTGTAAAAAATCAATAAAATATATTTAAAAAATAAAGTTCCCTTCTTTTCCCTGCTTTCGCCACCTCCCCTCCCCACAGTAAAGACTAAGGAAGTTGGGTTTGCAAACAGGGAAATGTCTTCATCTTGAAGTTTCCCTTGACTTTGCCGTTCACAGATATCCCGGAGCAAAAAGTGGGAAGAGAAGGCAGGAACTAGTTTCGTAGACACCAGATCTTCAAGGGAAAGAGAAAAAAAAAAAAAAAATCCTGACTTGTGTAGCACCTACTGAATGCTCACTTTCACACCCCTGTACAGGAGGACTAGTCTGTCTCATAAAGGACACTGAGGATTGTGGACATTAAGAAACTGGCTCCCATTGACACATGGAGGGGCAGAGCAGAACTTGAATGCAAGTCAGCTTGAATAACACAACAAAGGTCACCAGGTGCCACTCAATACTCCCCCTTGCAGTCTGGGGTGGAATAGGGACGGTATTGAAGCTATTGGCCAACCATGAAAAAGAAATTTATTTATAAATGCATACTTTTTATATTTAGAAAATTACATGAAAACCATGGAAACAGAAGTGAAGACAGACATTCCTATCCCCTGGAACTATTGCAGGTGAATATCCAATTGTCCCAGCACCATTTGTTGTAAAGACTAACCTTTCTCCACTGAGTTGCCTTGGCACTTTTGTCAATATCAATTGACCATTTATGTGTGCATTTATTTTTAGATTCTCTATTCTGTTCCGTGAATCTATTTGTTTGTCTAGATGCTACTCACTGTTTTGATCAACTGTAGTTTCGTAATAAGGTTTGAATTGAATTCTTTGTTCTTTTTCAAATTGTGTTCTTTTTCAAAATTGTTTTAACAATTCTAGGTTCTTTGCATTTCCGTATGGACTTCAGAGATTGTCAATTTTAAAAGCTTGCTGGGATTTTGAATGTGTTGAACCCATAGGACAACTTGGAGAAAATGACATCTTAACATTATGTTCTCAGATCAATGAACATAGTATATCTCTCTGTTTATGTAGGTCTTATTTTATTTATCCCAGCAGTGTTTTGTAATTTTCAGTGAAGAGATTTTGCACATCATTTGAAGATCTATCACTAAAGTTTATATTTTTTGAGGCTAATGTAAGTGGTATTTTAAATTTCAACTTCAGGTTGTTTATTGCTATTATAAAGAAATACAGTCAATTTTTAATATATTGATCAGAGCACCCTGTTTTTCCTGCCTTGTATTCACCATATTTGTCATTGAAATGTACACTACAGCAATGCCATACAGGGCTGGAACCATTGCTATTTTGTTTAGCCCAAACCTCTCAAAATGCCCAATAATTAGTCAGCACTCAATAAATGGTTTTAATGAGTGCTGGCACTTTATTTAGCTGCATACACACCCTTCCATTCACCCCTAATTTTTTGTAAACAAACTTATAATAAACTAGAGGCCCAGTGCACAAATTTTGTGCATTCAGGAGGGCCTCTCAACCCAGCCTGCACCCTCTTGCAATCTGGGAGGCCTCAGGGGATGTCCAACTGATGGCTTAGGCCTGCTCCGCACCAGTCAGACATTCTTAGCACTGCCACAGAGGCAGGAGAGGCTCCCGTCACTGTTGCTCCGTTCACCAGCCATGAGCCCCGCTTCTGGCTGAGTGGCTTTCCCCCTGTGGGAGCGCACTGATCACCAGGGGACAATGCATCTGCCCCCCTGGTGGTCAGTGTGCGTCATAGTGACTGGTGGTCGTTCTGCTGATCGGTTGATTTGCATATTAGCCTTTTATTATATAGAATATTGGGTATTTCTCTTCCATTAGAATAGTGGTCTGAAATTGTGTATTAAAACCTTCCCAGGTGATTCTAAAACATACTAATGCTTCAGCCTCATGCCAGCCTACTGAAAGCCACCTCCAGGGTGTAGGGTACAGGTATTTATATATTTTTTAAAAATATATTTCTTGGTGATTCTGATGTGTATCCAGAGTTGAGGAACACAGGCACAGAAAAACAGGCTGCCTGCATTCAGCCAAGTTATAAAATAAAGCCGTGGATGAGCTCCCCTGGAAGGTCCAGCAGGTGAGATACGTAAGGATCTCCCCAGCCTCCTCTGAGAGTTGTACCTTGGTTTCTCTCGCACTGTCTCCGCTGGAATGGGGCAGGAAGGAAAGAAGGAAACCAGAACTGAGTGGAAAGCATTTTCAAACTTTATTTACAACTGTCACAGTGACAAAAAGTAGTTTGGAAAAAAAAAAAAAAAAAAAAAGCTAGTTTCTCCCTGAGCCTCAAAAAAGAACAGATAGAAGTTACAGGAGGTTCATCTTACAACAGGCATGTTTACTGAAATACTAGTTTGTTTTTTCAATACGATCAGTTAGAAATACACACAAGATACTTAAAAAAAAAAAAAGAGGAGGCCAGACAGGAGCTCAGCCACGTGTCCAAGCGTGACTGGGTCCCCCCCAACAAGCTCACCGCTGAGGGGCCTGACTTTAGCTGTCAGCATCTGACCTGCTCAGACTCCACATGGTCATACAAAGGGGTCTAGCGACCAGCAAAAACAACAAACCACCCCCATAAACACACACGTACACAAAGTAGGTCTGTTATGCAGTTTACAAGCACGTTCCCATCACACGGACAGATGATACAGGGAGCACATTGGAAGGGGACACGGAGACACAGGGTTTTAAAAGGCGAGAGACCCCGTCCACAAGGGAGGCACAGGATGAGAAATGCTGCCGTGAGGGATTGGGAGTGGGAGGGAAGGGTCTCCGCAGCCAAAACCGAAGGAAAGGGAGAGCGAGAGAGAAACACCCCCAGGGCAGGCTGCAGGCTCTCCCACTTCCTCGAGGAGCTGGAAGAAAGTTATTGCCATCGATTGGGTGTGAGGAACACAAGCAGTCAACACAGAGGAGGGGAGCAGGGGTGATGGGAGAGTGTCGGCCGCCCAGAACCAAACCCTGCTGGCTATCAAACAGCACCCCCTGGTCCTCCTGCCCAACCTTCCCCGGAGCCGCACAAACCTTGAGGTATTAGACACAACCTTGCTGCAAGTCCGAACCCGGGCAACCTGGACTGACTGGACACCCGAGGGCTCACCTGGAGGCCTCGCTGGGCAGAGCTCAGCCCAGGGCTGCTCTGGAGCCCACCTCTGGGCGGCACCGTCCGCTCTGAGATAGAGATGAAGAGCGTCCTGCCTCGTGCGGCTCCTGGTGGTTCTGAACTACGATAAGAAGCTCTAAGTCCAAGGCCAACTTTCTCAGGGAACCGTGCCCTTGAAGGGGAAAGGCGGGAGGTGGGGAGTGAGGAGGACCACCGTTCAATGCTCCCCGCACCACGCCATCTTCCCACCTGCACCCAGGAAGGCCAGGGGAGAAGCCAGGGACCTCAGGACACCCTTTCATGTCCCACTCGATCCCCAGGCGGCTGCACAGAAGCCTCCTCACCCATCCAGTAATTCCCGGGCCTCGCCAGCTCTCGGGATGTACCTAAATGAGCTCACCTCCCCAACAAGAAACAGAAAAAGTCTCCTCTGCTCTTCATGCAGCTCCCACCGGGAAAGCAGGCCCCAAGCCCACACGGAGTGGTTGATGCCGCTGACTAGACTGGCTGGAACCCCCCGCGGGGCTGGGAGCCACCTGGGCCTCATGGCTTGGCCGGGGGATGGGAGGGCATGGTAAGGAGAGAGGAGGGCCAGCCTGGGAGAGCTTCCCCCTCCCCACCCGCTCTGTGCCTCTGCTCAGACTGGGAGCACGTGTGGGGGGACCTTCATGCCCAAGTGTCCACATCAGTCCTCCGACAAGGGCAGGAAGTGCTCTCACTACTCCCAAAAGGGCGAAGGGGGGTGGGGGTGGGGGCATTGAGTGGGAGGCAGAGCAAAAAGGATAAATAAAGGGAGAGAAGCTCAAAAGCACTGCTTCTTGAAAACAACCACTCCAGCTTAGCGCAGGTAGGTCCGCCTGCCACAGCCCGGAGCAGCGGGGCAGAGGGGCCGTGGAGGAGGAATGAGGGGGCCTTTGCCTTTCCTGAGCATCACCCCAGCTGGCTCTGCAGGCAGCCAGGGTGCACTGCTATCCTCTCCCCGCCTCCCCTGTAACAGGCAGCACACCTGAAAAGAAAGCCAAGGCTGGCGGAGGCTGAAGCTGCAGAGAGATGAAGACTTGGTTTTCGGATGCCCCTGAGGCAGAGAGATGGCTCACTGAGAAGCAGGTCCTTCCTGGCTGCCCCTCTCTGCTCAATGCTTTCCTTACACAGTGCGTTTTCTCTTTCCTCCCGTGTTTGTTCTCTTAGCCCAAATGTTCCTTGCTCGCTGTGCACGCCCCATCCCCTCACCCGCAGGGCCCCCTGGAATCCCACCGTTGCCTCTGGGTGCTGAGTTCAGATACTGATCTCGAAAACCAAAGCTTCCCCACACCCCAGCCCCTGCTCGAAGCAGCTTCCTTTCTCAGAAGGCCTTGCAAAGGGCCCCGGAGGGCTCCAGGGCGGCTCGACATAGTTCAAAAACAAAAAGAAAAGAAAGGGAAAGAAGACCAACTCAGTGATAACTCTCCAGCAAAACGGAAGCCTCGTCTGACGTTTCAGAACGACGGAGGCCCCCTCTCTTCATCCATCACAATGGGAAAGAACACAGTTCAGGTACAGATGCTGTCTGGTGTGACCCGCGGGAGCCTGTGGGGATCTACTGCTCCTTGTTCTCTGCCGCTGTCTCTTCACAGTTGTCCTGCTCGTCCTCCTGGACCAAGAACTCCTCGGGGGGCCACCGCAGCTCCCCGCTCTCCACCTCCCCCTCTGTGGGCTCCACCACGATGGAGGGCAGGCGGTCCTTCAGTTTGCAGCAGCGGTCAAAGTCTGACGGGTCGGGGAAGATCTGAAATAAAAGCAGAGCGAGCGCCTGGTCACATACAGATCTAAGCCAGGGGTCCTCAAACTTTTTAAAGTGGGGGCCAGATCACGGTCCCTCAGAGAGCTGGAGGGCCGGACTATATGAACTACTAATTCCTACTGTAACACCTCGGCTGCGCTCACTGCCCAAAAAACCTGGCGGGCCAGATCAGACTCCTCTGCGGGCCGCATGTGGCCCGCGGGCCGTAGTTTGAAGACCCCTGAAAGCGGTATGCCAGGGACGGTGCTAGGCAGGGGTACAGCAACCAGGAAGTGAATTCTGGGCAACAAGGGAAAGCATCCCTCAGCTTGAAGCTGAAAGGTTACAGGGCAGCACCCCCAAGTCTAAAAGGTGTGGTAGCTCTGTTTGCACTATTTGTTTTATTTTATTTCTGATAAAATGATTTGAAACCATGTAACCATCATCAGTAAGCCACATCTCTGTTTACAGCAAGCATTTCACTCTGCCAGGCTGGCAGGTCTCACTCAGTAGCTCAGTTGGTCAGAGTGTTGCCCTGATACACCAAGGGTGTAGGTTCGATCCTGGTCAGGGCACATACAAGAATCAACCGATCAATGCATAAATAAGTGGAACAACAGATCAGTGTTTCTCTCCCTCTCTCAAATCAATTTTTAAATTAAAAAAAAAATTTCCTGCCAGGATCATTACTGGCACCTTGTATAAGCCAGCTACCAGGTGCTTTACATTTGTAATTTTGAACTAGTCATACTGACAAATAGGTGTTTCTTAAAGAATCCCGGGCTTAGAGAAAGCCCAGGCCATGTCGCCTGGAAATGGGTGGTGGAAGGAGATTCACACCCAGGTCTGTTTGACTCGAGTGCCCGGGCCCCAGTACCAACCCCCCCCTCCCCCCCCCCCCGCTCCTCCCATAGGTGGGTCCTGATCTCCTTTCAACTGAACAGTCAAGGCCAAGTAAGGGTTGAGCTGCGGCTGCCAGCCACAGGCAGGCTGGGGACAAAACCCCAGGCTCCCTTTTCATCTGTGAGCAATTCCTGGCTCCTCGATGGCTCCACACCTGAAAGAACTGACTTCTCTCTCCAGAGTCCCATCAACGAGCCTTTTTAAAAATGCCTGCCTACTGTGTGTCCTGCCCAGAAGTGGGAGAAACCCCAAACCAGACCATAAAATCGAGACCTCTGTGTATTTCCTTTCGCACACCCTGCCCTGTGACTACAGCTGACCCAATTCCTTGCCTAGCAGCTTAAGCACTTAATCCGATGGGCTGCTGGTCCCTTGCATTCACAGTCCTTGGTGACATGTCCCAGAGCTGGAGAGAGGAGCCTCAGTCTGGGACCCTGGGGCCCTCAGAATCACAGGGTACCTTCAAGGCCATCTCTTCCAACCTCTCTAATGGATAGCTGAGGAAACGGAGGCCCAGAGCGGTCAGGAGACTTGCTCAAGGTCACACAGCTCGTTAAGTAGCAAAAAAAAGAAAGGCAAAACCGAGAGTGGGTGGGGAGAAACACACATGTGAAGACATGCCTGGCTCAGATCCCGACAGGCCCAAGGCAGCAGACAGGTGGCCTCCATTCCCCAGGCCTTCTGCGGTGCCATCTTCCTGTACCCCAACCCCAAGCAGTGCTGTCCCAGTCAAGTCGCCAACATGTCACAGATCACACAGGGCTGCTGGGAGTCATGGGCCTCACCGAAACCTCCTCCCCAATCCCTGCAGACAAGTGATTATTAACCATTTATCCAATAAAGCCCTATTGCTGGGGGATTAAGCCTTAAGCCAGCTGCACAACCAGGCATCATTAAAGACTTAACAAGCCTTATAAAAGTACCCTAATGGCAGCCAGGAGGAAAACAAGGCAAGGGAGGGACTTGGGGAGTGGGGCTGGAAGAAAGCACGGGGCAGGCTGACCCCACTGCGGGCCTTCTCCCCCTGATGTGGCCAGCCCCGCAATCCTGCCCCCGGACGGTGCTGTGCACACAGACCCGCCGGTGCTGAGCCAGGAGAGGGTCCAGGGCCTCTCTGGGCCGCCCCTCACGTCTTGTGCAGAGGGAGCCCCTCCCCGTGTGCGAAGATACCAGGCGCCCTTCCAGGCACAAGCTCAGCGTGAGTGAGGGGAGCCCCAACGAGTGGAGAGCATGCTACCATCCACGAAGCTTTCAGACATCACCTCCTTTCGGCCGCACCACCCCCAAGAGCAGGGAGACCCTGAGGCTCTGAAGGCCGAGCCAGGATTCAAACCCAGATCTTCTGTTTTCAATGCCTGTGCCTTCTGATGCCCCTGGGTGAACATGCCAATTTTACAGACAGAAAACTGACCAGGGAGGGTGTGCGAGACTATTGGTTTCCATGGCTCCTTCGGCTGCTGGGGGCCCCATGATGACCCTCCGGGCAGCTGAGCTTCCCAGTCCGGACAGCTGTTCTAATTCTTTAGGACGTGAGAAAGAGCTGTGAAATATCAAGAGGAGATGGACACCTGGCCCAGGACAGACTCAGCCCCCTACCTTGACCCTGTGACTGCAAGCCCAGGGCTGTGCCTACCCTGTGACTCCCATATGAATCTGTGGTCACCCATCTGAGCAAGAGTGACAGGGACAAGGAGGAGGAGGAGGAGGAAAAGGAGGAGGAGAAGAGGAGGAGGAGAAAGAGAAGGAGGAAGAGGAGGAGGAGGAAGAGAAGGAGGAGGAGGAGGAGGGTAATAAGGGTGGAGAACAGGAAAGTTTGTTTTAAGCTGGAAGCAGGTCTTTAGCTAAAATAGGCGGGGGTGGGGGGTGGGGGGTGGGGGGGGGTGTTAAAATGATGATGATGGAAGACGGAGACATGCCAGGCGTATCTGCACATCCCAGATCAGATTCTCCATCTTCGAAACAGTCCTCTGAAGTAAACAGCGGTGTGGTCCCTATACTATAGATGAGGAAACTGAAGTGCAGAGAGGGCAAGCGACTTCCTCAAAGCCACGGAGCTAGGAAGTAGCAGATCCAGGACCCAAACTCAGACCTAAAGGACTTCAAGTCATGTGTTCTTTAGATAACACAGTGTCCTGCCAAAGACCCCAGATTCTCATCATGTCCTGGACATCCCTTGTTGAACCCCAACCAAATCCCCTCTATCACCGGTTCCTCAGTTTCTCCTTTTGAGAAGCAAAGTGACCTTCCTATCTCACTAGATGGGTACAAGTGCTGGGCAAATACAAATATAATAAAAGCCTTTGAGGACCCATGCTCAAGTCACGTCTGAATGTCCTTTCTGGAACAGTTTCAACAGGACTCCGTGTAAGTGTTCAATTTGCCAACAAGAGGCAGCCATGCTAAGGCAGCAATTAACATAACTCCACACAATGCCTCTCATACCAGCAGCTGCACAATTAAGTCTCTGACGTCCTTGGGGGGGGGCGGGGGGGGGAGAGTCTGAGCAGTGAACTTCTGATACTGCTTAGCTGCCAGAGAACTTTGCTCCCTGAATTGTTCAAAGCAGGCGCCATAAACACACACACACACACACACACACACACACACACACACACGCACTAAAACTTTGTTTTTTACAAAGCCTGTTAATTACATTTTTAACAATCACTGTGATAATCTAACCCTTCCATCAGAGATTTTATTTTATTAGCAGATAATACCCATTTATGACCCCGAAAATGGTAGCTCTCTCCAAAGACAAACAAAAGGCACCCAGAAACCAGCAGCTCCTCATTCCCCGCGCACAGACAGAAAGCCTCGCGGAGAGCAGGATCTCGCCAGCGCGCTCTTATCTCCAGCAGCTGCTGAAGAGGCTGACCCTAAGGAGGTCAAGATTTTTCCACTAAGTCATGCTTTTTAATCATCTGGGCAGCAGAAAAATGAGAGGTTGCCACTGCTATTTGACGGGGTGGGGAAGGCAGTGGAAAAAAGAACTCAAGTCCGCCTTGCCAAGCACATGACAGGTAGGGCTGGGGCGGCAGGCCAGCCCGGCGTGCCGTTTGCCTGCAGGAACTGGCAGGGAATAAGGAACGGCCCCTGTTCCAAAAAGAAACGGCTTCTGGTTAAACCGCTTACCCAAAGCGCCCCTTCTCTCTGGACAAGGAAAAGCAAAAGAGGAAAAAAGAAAAGAAAGAAATGTGCAGGAAGTGATCAACCGAAGAACTTGTTTGCATATCTACATAACTATCGACGCAGACGATAGGGTGGTGAAGGCCTGGGGGCAGGGGATAGGGGCAGGCTGTGGTTCTCTCAGTTCTGCCCTTTCCTCCCTCTGCCAGTGCTGGATTCCTAAATCCAGCTCGCAACCTCGGCTGGCTGTCGGGGTCAATGGTCTGGATTAAACGAATGGACACCATGTTCCCTCTTTTATAAATGAAGTGACAAACTCATCAAGAATACCCCGGGCCCCAGGTATCCCCCTGTGTAGAAACAGCGGGCACACAGACATGGTCCTGGTGAATTTTATGGGAGACACATCTCGGGCATCCTTTGCAGGGTGACCTCAGATGCCAAGAGGCCCTGACGTTTTGGGAACTCAAGTGGGTTCAGTCAAAAGGTCAACTTTAGGCCCTTCCCAGACAAGAAACGGCCTGTGGCATGTGGTTTGGATGCGGGGACACTAGAGTTTCTGGCTGTAGATCAGAGCTGTCTGACAGAACTTTCTGTGATCATGGAAGCGTTTCTTACTTGCGCTGCCCAACAGTAGCCACTAGTCACACGTGGCCACTGAGCGCTTGAATCAAGGCTAAACATGTTAATTTTCTTTCCTTTGTATTCACATAAATGTATAGGATATATTTAAATATAATAGGTTTGGACATGTGGCAACTGCACTGGACAGCACAAACATAAGCGTGCACATAGGAGGACAATGAAAGCAGGACCGTCCAGGCAAATTCGGGGTGTTGGCTGGTGGACCAACCCAGGCAGCCTCGGAGCAGCGAAGTCTGGGGTTAAGGGCGAGCTCTGCAGATGAGGAGCTGGTCGGCAGGCTTTTGGCTTAAGTATAAGAGTTGCCAGTCAGCCAGCTCCCGTTTCAGCCCCGGAGGGGGCCTGAAAGGCAATACCAGGGCCCCAAAGGCCTGAAATTTGGGGGCCTAGCTATCAGCTGTCTGCCTCAAAGCCAGGTGACCTAAACCTGGCCGTCTCTGGGGTAGTGAGAGGAGCGAGATGTCTGGCACCTGGGGTGGAAAATGTGAGCGATGCTGGTCGGACCGGCCCTCCCCCTGTGTGCCTGTGCGCGTCCCTCAGCCATCGCCCCTGACAAACAGCCGGAGCTGGCCACAGAGAGGGCGGAGGGCTCGGCAGAGAGCTGAGAGATGCTCGCGGGGAAAGCGGACACCGGCAGGTGGAGGGGATGCAAGGTGGCTCGCTGGACACAAAGGGCTCATTACCAGCTCTGCAAGCTGAGACCTCGGGAGCTTAACCGCCCTGCTCCTCTGGGCCGGGGTGGGTGGAAAGGGGAGGGAGGTCGGGCAGAGGGCCTGCGATGAAGAATCAGGTAGCTCCCCCAGGACCTGAGAGGGATCTGCTTCTGTGTCTGCCTCTCCCCTCTCTGGTTCCAAAGGGGGAAAACGTCACCTCCGACCTGCTCTGGGCAATGGCCACTCCCACGGGAGTCTGAACACCCGGCTGTGACCTGGCCCCAAGGCATATCGTCTCCATGACCATGGCCACATCATTTTAACTTCTCTGAGCCTCAGCTGCCTCCTGAGTAAAATGAGGAGGGGATTTCCACGTTACAGCACTGTTGCAAGGTTTCCATGATACTTGTGGAAACAAGCATGTTGAGTGCCATCATGGTACCTGTCAGGCTCAAAGAAGTGGAGACCCCCCCCCCCGCCCCAGCCCTTCCTCTATAAATTGGGGTTAATGCTAATTTCCATTTTATGGGGCTTTGGAAAGACTAAAATACAGGGATCTGTGAATGTGTCCTGTGAACTTTAAATTCCTAACGATGGTTCTTATTAGGTTAAAATTGGGGTCTCCAGGGACCATTTAGAGCAGTGGTTCCCACCTTTTTTTGGCGGTGTCCCACCTAAGCATCTCTAAAATCCTGATACCACCCCGCTTCTGGGAACATATAATTCTTATTATTAAAAAAGTGAGCTCGGGGGGGGGGGGGCAATATTAAAATATGTACACAGATAATAATTTAATAAAAAATGTAAAAAATAAATAAATAAATTTAAAAAAAAGAAAATAAAAGTGAGCTCCTATTCATGTGGAGGAAGCCTAAGAGGCCATTAATTTGGTCTAAACAAGCTTCCAAAGAACATGGCGTCCATGAAAGAGAAAAATAAAAGAACGAAAGGACAGTTAAGTCCTGAGGAAAAAATCACTAAGAAATTGTTTAAGAAATAATAAATATATGCAGAAAACTGGTTTGGCTCAGTGGATAGAGCGTCGGTCTGCAGACTGAAGGGTCCCAGGTTCGAGTCTGATCAAGGGCATGTACATTGGTTGTGGGCACATCCCCGGTGGGGAGGGGGATGTGCAGGAGGCAGCTGATTGATGTCTCTCTCTCATCAATGTTTCTAGCTCTCTATCCCTCTCCCTTCCTCTCTGTAAAAAATCAATAAAAAATATTTTAAAAAAAGAAATAATAAATATAAAGGGATGCGAAAAAAATATCAGATACATTTCAAAACATAAAATAGAGAACTGAAATGCATACATATGTCACAATATATATTTAATATACTGTATACGAGGCCCCTAGAACCATAAGAAATGCAAAAAAAATTCACTGTTAATAAGTCATTTTCAAATTGCCCCCCTTAAAAATCAAACTGCCCCGGGAGGTGGGGTGTGTGCCCCACCTTGGGAACCACTGGTTCAAAGTGAGGGGCTGGGAAGTCAATCGCTATGGCTTAGGACAGGAGCAAGTCAGCACCTCTCCTGGGCTTGTGCTCACCAACTCCAGGCCAAGTTCTTTGGAGAAATGGTTTGACCTCATTGCTTCCCTCCCAGCCCCTGTTTCCACAGGGCCTGGGTTCGCCAGCTGGGATGGAAGCCACTGGCTTATCCAGATCCTGGTCTCTCGGTGGAAGTTCTAGAGCTGGAGGTCTTTCCATTCTGTGCCTCTCCCTCAGCCTACTGCATGGGAAAGTCAGGCCCCTCCTGCCCCTCGAATCCCCGGAGTCTGGGTTTCTCACTTCTCCTGCAGAACAGCAATGTACTGGCTCTGTGTGTTTCTTCCTTCCCAGGAGGGAGGGGCTGGTTTCTAACCACGGGCAGATCTCTACCCGTATCCTGCGTTCCCAAGGCTGAGTGAATGAGCAGCAGCAACTAATTAAAATGAAAAGCATATCCTGCTTTTTGGCCCCCAAAAAGAAGGCAAGAAATATGTTCTTTGCAATACTTCCATCCTGCTATTTTATCATCACCGCAATCATTATTGTTTACATTTTACTGACTTTTCAAAGTGAAATGTGGTTGGTAAGAACAGAAAAGTTACAGCGAAGGGGCAGAGTGGCTGCTGCCCAGATTCAGGGAGGGAAGAACATTCTCCAGTTCCCGGTGAGATGCAAGTCACCCTCTTCTCCATCCTTGAGACTCTCACCTGGCTCAGATCTCGCCTGACGGCGGCTACGGAACAGCCACCTCAACCCTCTCCTCCCCTGCTCTGGTGTTTCTGATCCTATAGGAGGCTCCAACAGAAAGCTGAGGCTCAATAACAACTGTTGGATCTCCTTCCTTTGAATTAAAGATGCTTAAGCCTCTAGCCTTGCCTTAAAAGAAAAGGAAATCCCCTGGATAAACACCACCTTTCATAAACATCTCTCACACACACACCCATCCTGCAAGATGAGAGTTCCAAATTCCAATTAATTAGCACTAATTACTCCTGATTACTCTACCGGCCAGAACGGGCTGACGGGGGCTTTTGGAATGTGAAAGAATGTTCTCCAGGTTCTCTAGGCTGATGAGAAAAAACTGCAGTTCTCTGGCTTAGATGATTGAAAAATACCCACATTCTATCAACTATAGTCCAGGGGTCCTCAAACTTTTTAAAGTGGGGGCCAGATCACGGTCCCTCAGAGAGCTGGAGGGCCGGACTATATGAACTACTAATTCCTACTGTTAACACCTCGGCTGCGCTCACTGCCCAAAAAACCTGGCGGGCCGGATCAGACTCCTCTGCGGGCCGCATGTGGCCCGCGGGCCGTAGTTTGAAGACCCCTGAACTATACTATCAACATTGCCCTTTGGAAAGAGGACACGCCTCCCAGTCACCTCTGGGCCTCTGCAGAATGACAGATCCCTTTCTCTCTTTTCTCCTTTGGTGCTACCCAAAAGTCCCACAGCCCCACCCCCTTCTCTCAGAAAGCCCGGATGGATGTGGCTTCCATTTTCAACCACTCCCTCATTCTTCATTTTGGAGACAAAAATCTCGAAGACCCGGCCTGGTCCCTCCCACAGCCTTCCCACCGTTGTCCGGGGTTCCCTTCCTAACCCCTACCAAGCCCACCCCTGTATGCGAACAACTCTTTCTGGTCTCTAGGACCTCGTTACCGCCCTGCCCACAGCCTTCACTCAGCCTCAGTCCGCACCACCTCTGCAGCGCACGACCTGGCCAGCCAGCTGGCTTTGGGTCGTTCACTCTCCTGATCCTCATGACCCTGCCCAGGTTCACCGGTCCAATCTCATCTTCTCCGTGCCTCCGTGGACTCAGAGTCATTCTAGGATTTCTCCACCTTCACACAGCTTCCTAACTTCGCCTGTCCATCTTAGGCTGCTGGCTCCCCAGTCCACAGCTACATGTCCACCTTCCCACACTCTGTGAGACATCTCCACTCGGATGATACCCATCACCTCCAACCCACCTTGTCCCACACTGAGGTCAGCAGCTGATTTCCGTGTCTTTAAGTTAAAACTTTTTTCTCCCCACTCCCAAGCAGGAAGCCTTGCTTGGTAGTAGGTCCTGTAAAAGAGGCCTGGACATTTCAGTTGGTCATGACTGCAGTATTGATGCTAAAAAAAAAGAAACACACAACAACACCCTGAAGTAAACAGGGCTCTATTCCCAGCGGAACACTCCTCTCATGGAGGCCGACCACACTCACAGGAAGGCGAAGGCCCTGCTGTCCTCTGGTCAGACATATTCTGTTCAGTTTAGAGCGGTGGTTCTCAAAGCTCAATTCCCTACATTCTTTCAGAGAGGGAGTGTCCATGGAATTATATACTTTCTTAACAATACTAAGATGTTACTCGCCTTTTCTCCTGGGTTGACACTTGTACTAGTGATATGAAATACAATGGTAGGTGAAATTGCTGGCCCCTTAGCAAGAATTAATAAATGCAGTGATATTAACTATATTTATAGTCATTCTATTTTTCGCCACAATTAAAATTTTTTATTAAATATTGACTCTTAAGTGCATGTTGTTTTTTTAAATATTCTATGTGATGAAATGGAAAGTCAGCCTAAAACACCTTTGCTGCATAGTAAAGCACAATGGTTGTCTTGAGGAGAAAAAAAAAGCATTAATGTGATTGAGTTGTAAGCTGAACTAGCCACTTTTCCACAGAACACTATTTTTACTTGAGAAAATGACCAACAAACTATGATTATCCAGACTTTATTATTTTTAGCAGACATGTTCTCAAAAGTGAATAAAATGAGCCTCTCACTTCAAGGAAATGACTGATGGTCTTTGTTACCAGTGATAAAAATTGAGCTTTCAAACAAAAATCAGAATTTTGGAAAACATGTATCAGCCACTGTAAGCTTCACAGTTTCCTAATACTTAAAGAGCTTCTGATGAAGCCAGTGGAGACATTAACAAATATGATTTTTTTGAGAAGATTTTTAATGTTCATTTGTGAAGGTTTCAGATTCCACTTGTCCTCTAACCGGTTTGGCTTGGGGGATAGAGCGTCAGCCTGCGGACTGAAAGGTCCCAGGTTTGATTCCAGTCAAGGGCATGTACCTTGATTGCCAGCACATCCCCCGTAGGGGTGTGCAGGAGGCAGCTGATTGATGTTTCTCTCTCATCAATGTTTCTAATTCTTTATCCCTTCCTCTCTGTAAAAAAACAATTATATATATATATATATATATATATATATATATATATATATATATTTTTTTTTTTTTAAAGAAAGGAATCATCACTTATTGAGTCTAGGTGAAATATCAAAGAAAAACATATTTCTTTTTGTAACTACATATTCTTTTTATAACTACATATTTGTATAACCCAGATTTTCTTTATTTACTATAACACATATGACAACAGATTGAGGCAGAAACAGTTATGAGAATCCAGCTATCTTCTATTAAGACAAGTCTCCGTTATGTTCAGATTTACTACCAAACACATTTAAAAATGAAAAGCAATGCTTTTCTTTTCACTAAACTTTTCTTATTTTGGAAAATATATTTGTTTTTATGATAAACTTATTTATGTTTAACATGTAATGGTTTTATTATTTTTAAGGAATTAATAAATACAATTTTAAAGACATAATCCACAAAAGACATCATCAGAAGATATAATCTACATAAATAAATATCCACAGGGCCCTCAATCATTTCTGGGAATGTGAAAGGGACTGAGACCAGAGTGTGAGCACTGTTGGCCTAGAGAACCCACAGGAGGAGGATTTATAAGTCACGGTTGAAGGTGAATACATTTTAAACCTGGAAAAGCTTTACAGGGAACCCAAAAGCTGCCTTCAGTACCGGAAAGGCTGATACAAGGAAGAGAGCCGATTTTTAACTCCAGGGCTGATCTGGGATCAGGATTTCGGATTTCACCTCACTACACAGTGTTCTAATAACAAAGGGAAATACAACCTACCCTCCCCCAAAGACAGAGGAGTCAAGGCCCAACGAGGTGACGAGAGTTGCTCGAGATGATACAGAGAGAGGCAAAGCCAAGATTAGAGACCAGCTACCCAGACGCATAGTCCATAATCCCTCCGTCCCGAGGGTGTCTGGGCGCCACGGCACAGGCAGCATCCAAGGGCACCTATGTGAGCCAACGCCATGCTCCGTGTGCTCCCTCTATCTGACAGGAGGCTGGCACAGGCGCACAGGTGCCTTCCCACCCTGCGAGACTGTCGTCCACAGTCCTGATCCTAAGAACAGTGTAACATCCACAATCTTGTTTGGGGCCCTCCTAAAAGAATTTTGAAAAATTGTGTCTCCTTTCACGTGTTTCTAAACTGACACCTAAAACCTCTGATATAAATCTTAACATGTTAAAATAAAACCTTTATGCCACTCTTTTCAATGCACTCAGATGGCCACAGCAATTTGATATCAACAATCACCTATTTTAAAAAACAAAACTCATAAACAGGCTCCTAAATCAAATCTTATTCCTTTCACCACTTAAAACTAAAACTATATTTCCAGTCTACTTCCCTATAGGATTTTCCTTAATGCATTTTTATGTTTGAAAGTTTTAAGTCATTAGCTTTTCATTTTTCACTGCAATAAAAAGATGTATTTGTGTATATAAAATGACTTAAGGTTTTATGTCTCCTGACACTAAGGCTTATTAATTTAGAAAAATTCTGAACTGGCTTATTGCAGCTATTAGTATATAACTGATCAGTAAACATACCATAAATAGTTATTAAGCACAATGATACATTATTTAGATTGGTTTCTTAATGTGAAAGATAGATAGGAAGATTTCTGGAGCTTTCTAGACCATAACATTGTGAATGATTCATTTGTTTGGTGCTGCCAGGATTTCTATATCCTGGAGGAAAGCACCTTAAAATATTGGGGGGGGGGGAAAGGGGAAAGGGGCAGGTCCTTCTCTTAAAAGGGGGAAGCGGGCAATTGTGATGGGAAAGGTAGGAAGAGAAAACTGACAAAGCCCGTCTCCAGGAAATGCAATTTTAGAAAAGCAACAGAAGGAAGTTGAAGATGTGGAAATTGATTTTCCGAAAATGCTCTCTGCTGTCATATCCCTTGGAAAGTTTCTGTGAACCCTGGGGGCAGCTGTCCTCCCGTTTTAACACTTTGTTAAAACACGAAGTAATAAAAAGATTCTCTTTAAAAAAAATGAAGTAATATATACATAGAACATTCTGTGTATTAAAAAGTAATCTGGCGTGAAAACCTCCAATATTCGGATGCCAAGGAAAACAGCTAGGAAGGATCTGACCTTTTAACTGTTATATCCAAGGGGGCAAATGACCAAACGAATACAGAATTCATCACCGAGGACTAGCAAACCTTTAAAAATGCTTCCAACTAAGAGGATCACATTCAACTCTTGAAGAAGAAAAAAATTCCTTCGTGGTGACAAGAGTGATGTCAGCCTCAGGAAGCCCTATCCCTTCCCGCCCATGTACCCATATGGCTCAATTCTATTTCTGCTTTACTCATTGTTTGAAAAGCATAAAACCATCACCACACAAATGGGAAACTGGTATTGCTTATTATAGGTAGCAACCGTAAAGTTACACTGGCATTTTTAAAGTCTGTCTGTGTAGCACCTAAATGAACTTTTTGAACCATCAGGAGTATGTGGGCCCTGGACCATGGCCAAGGCTGCTTACTCGCTGTGAAGCACCTGGGCCCTGCAGGGTTGGGCAGAGGGCCCCTGAGCCCTGGGCCCAAGTCTCCGTTATGTTCAGATCTACTTCTAAAAGCACAGTCCATGCTTGACTTCAGCCATGCCCATTCATGAGCCAGACCTGGAACCCCGGAAATACCAAGATGGCTCAGGGGACGGAGCATCCATCTGTCCAACTTCCATGGGACCCCAGGCTGAGGCCACGTCACTGGTCCTCCTTCAGGTCACATGGCACTCTGATGTCATGAACAGGATAAAGGAGATAAGGAAAGCCTGTACAAATATACATGTGTAATTTTGTCCACACACCCACTGTGGGACAAGAATCCTATCACCAGCTATTTTGCAACGCTGGCTAATGGCCTAACATCAACTGCGATCATCTCTGCTCAAAATAAGCAATTAACAAACTAGAGGAAGATGTACATCTCCTAACCACTTCAAAATAACCAAGCGCCTTTCTGACTCGATCCACAAAGCTCCTCCATGACTCCATCCCTCCAGATCTGACACCCGGGAGATCCTCTTTGCTAGAGCTTTCAAGGCCGGAGGCTTATATTCGGATAAACTCTTTGATTTGTTTTCTGTTTTTAAGGTAATCAAGAGGCTTAATAATGTTGAATCTCTTAGAATCAGTAACTCCACTTCCAGGAATTTAGTCCAAGGAAACGAATCAGAACGAGGCAGAGATTTACGTAAAATGAGGCTTGGAGCGGTGCTCTTTATAAGAACAAAACATGCCACCACCTAACTTTCCAGAGATAAGAAGTGGTACATAACAGAATGAAATGCCAGTTTACAAGGAAAACCAAATTACAGGAGCACAGTCACAGTATTGTAGTACGTGAACAAAAAGATTAGGTGTAGCATAGACTGTATTAGGTCAGTTTTTTAAACACGCAAATGCACATTAATATACTGGAAGGAAACATACCAAAATGGTTCAGTAAATAAGAATATGGGTGTTCTTTTCTTTATGCGTCTCTATATTTTTTTCCTACATTTATAAAAGGAATGAATATTACCTTTACAATATAGCATACACACACACACACACACACACGCACACGCACACGCACACGCACACGCACACGCACACGCACGCCCTTGGGAAGGATGCCTCTCAAATTCAAGATGGGCAAAGCAAGTATTTCCACTCTTCAAAGTAAAGACAGAAGGTGTACTATTAATTCTGCCTGGGGACAACTATTAAATTTAAGGTATTCAGGTAACAGAGACCAACCACCTCTGGACTGAGGTTTGTGAACACCCTCGTTGCTCAGACCAATCCTACTTTGACCGAGAAGCCCAGACCCTTCCTCTCCATTGGCTCCAATAAAATTCCTGCTCTGCTCCAGAAGCAAGCTGTCGCTGCTGCTTCAGCTAAGTGCTTGGGCGCCTCTTCTGCACAGTTTACTGAAAAGGAGCTTCTGACAGTGCAAGGGCATGAACTCCAACGGGAGGGGCCGAGGGAGCTCCCGAACATCCCCTTGGTCAGAGTGCTCGCTGGATGGCAGCTGGAGAAACTTCTGGCTGACTGTAGTTTTTTGCTAAGACAGGTCTGCGCCAGAAGGGGCCCTCCCCTGCTGAGGAGCTGAGCCGCAGCCACAGGATTTACTGACTAAGACTCCTCCTGAGGTGGGCTAGGGGGCAGGGGAAGGACAGGTGGCGAGGTGACAGGCGGCAGAGGTGGGACGGGGCTGACAGACTGGAAAGCAGTGAAGTCCCGTCAGCTCTGAGCTCCGTGTGAATGAGGGGCTGTCTTCATCCCATCCGAGGATTATTTTAGGACTCGGGCCTGGGAGATCATTTCAGGACATTCAGGAATAGCTCTTGGCTCCAGTCACAAGATTCGCCACCCAGACTCATCCCTTTCCCTAACAGTACAGTCCTCCTTTCTACCCAACTTGGGAGACTGGGACGGCAGAGAGAAAACGCTGACCCTACAAAAGTCTATGCCATGGGGTGACCAGGGTAGAGGGATGGTCCTCAGTGCGGGGGAGGGAGGGAGGAAGGGCCCAGCCAGCCCCTCAGCCCTCGGTGAGCAGCTCCTGGAGGACACCGCATGGAGCACGGCAGGAACAAAGCAGAGTCTAAGACACAGCCCCAGCTCCAGGCGCCATGAACACGCCAGCACTTGAGAGGCGTCGGGCCTAACACAGGCCCTTTGAGAGCAGGCCGGCTGTATGGTTCCAGTGTGCGCCACGTTGGCTCGGAAAGTGAAGAGAGCTTGTTCTCCCCCTGGACGGGCTACAGACGCACTGTTGTGATCACGGTGTGTGTGAGCAGGGGGTGGGGGGAGAGGTAGAGGGGAGGGGGCCCCCCACGGGAATAATTCTAGCCCTCTGCAGGCCCTCACCCAGGGGCCTTCCACACAGAGAACACTATGTTTGTGTCCAGGCTTCGGGCCTGGGAAGGAAGGTGCGGACCTCTCGTAGGAAGGGGGCTGGGGCCCAACAGCCTGGGCTGACTCCAGAAGATGCAGGCTGCAGACACCACGCCGCCCAGAGCACCAGACGCCCTGGGCTTCTGCACCCGGCGGCCCTCCCCGCCTGACTTGCATCCCATGATTATGATGTGTACCAAGGAGGGGCTGGGGGGCGGGGGGAGCGGGACAGGAGAAAGAAAACTCGCTGCGATTCCAGTAACGTGCCGTGTCCATGGCTGGATGTCTCCTGCCAAGTGCGTTGGAATGTTAGCTTTATGTCTCTCCAGGGATGACCGAGGCCTTTTAAGTCTCATGTTGTGAAAGATGCTTTCCTGGTGACTGTGGGGCCTCCAAGGGGCTGCTCAGCAGAACGTGCGGGGGGTGCCACAGCTGGGGGTCACCCGCGAGACACAGGGCGAGGAGGAGAAGGAGGCAGGTAGTTGAAAAGGCAATGCTCAGAACGGACTCGTGAGCAGGGGCTTGTGGGAGACGGAGGCAGCGGGGTAGGAAGCAGGAACCTCCCTTAGAACTTCGCTCAGAGAAGAAGCTCAGCCCATCGCCTATTTCAGCACGTGCCTTTAACAGGTGGGAGGGGCTCGGGGAAAGGCAGGCTGGTGTAGACGTGAGTGAAGACAGCATTTCTAACCACTGACTTCAGTGACTGAGCCCAGCCTGTTCGCTGCTTCTGATAAAGAGTGAGGAGGGGGAGAAAGGAGCAGGCTATTGTCGGGCCAGGGAGCTAGAAGAGGCTGGAATTCGGTCTATGGAGAGGTGAGCTTTAGGCCCCTCCTGATGCGGAGCTAGAATCCAGGCACTCGGACTGCCAGGAGCAAGTGACAGGGCTGTGGCAAGAATAGGTCACCCCCCCGTCCCTCCTCCCTACCATATAACACACCAGGATGTCCCTCCCTCCGCTTGTGGGAGATGCAGGGGAAGATGCAGGGAAGCTCTGAGCTCTGTGGATCCCAGGGAGGACACGGGCACGGGGCTCGGTGGTGTGTGAAGACCTCTCTCCTTCTGGGTGACAGCACATCCTTCCCTGAGAGGGAGAGCCGGCCGCCTGTGTGGCTGGAGGATGGGCATCAGGTGGTAGGAGTGCGTGACCGAGACCAGCAGAAGGAACACAAAGAGCCTCCGGGAAGGGACACGTGTGCCCATCCGAGAGGAATTTAAAGAGCCTAGGGAAGGATAAAGTCATCAGATCTTGGCCCAGAGGCTTTAGAAGGGACTTAGCCAGGGAGTAAACCTGGAGAAGCTCAGTGCGCTGTGCCGGGGGTGGGGCTGGGGTGGTGGCAGCATCCGTGTTCCAGGCAAATGCTCAGGACCCCTCCTCCCTATTCGGGACCTGGGCCAATCGTGGGCAACATGGAGGGAGACCCGATCAGAGAGGCATTCCTAATGCCACACGCTTAGAGCCCCTGAGACAGGGCCGCGCAGAGCAGCACTGACCTGCCTCCTTGAATTAGGGAAAGGAAGAAGGCCTTACACGGCATAAGTTCTATCCCAGGGCAGGACCTCGGGAGACCCACAGATGCAGTGTGTGTGTGGGGGGGGGGGGTGTGTGCAGCCATCAGGGACATAAATATCCTCAATGAGACCTCCCACTCAGCCCCGTGAGCTGCTGCCACCCACAGCCAGCCCAAAATGTACTCAGACTTTCTAGTAACCGTTTACTCACCCAACTGGTGGGTGTTGTCATTCATGCCAAGTGAGTACGCAGACAGGAATTTCTCTTCACGACTCTCTGAATAAATGTGAAGACAAACCAAGGCACTGGCTCTGTCGATTTTTATACAAAACAGCACTAACGTCCTAAGCACAAAAAGATCGGGCTTGCCTGAATCTTTCAGGGCATACCAAGGCATTTTCTGTAAAGCTGGGACCAGCATTTCTGCAAAGCTGGGACCGGCATGAGACAGAGGCGGCCCTTCGCGGGTCCTGAGGTGGCAGCGAGGCTGGCTAGCTTTAGAACCAGGAGACTGGGTGGCACTGAAACCACCACCACCACCACCACCACCGTCTCGGCGGTGCCTGCTCTGTGGAGGCCCTGAGCCAGTGGGCACCTTGATTTGGGGAGGGGTGTAAGAAGGGTGATGGCTGCTGGGCACCAGGAGGGTCAGCAGTCACCCCCTGCCCTCAGAGACCTGAGCAGAGAGAAGGCAAAGCGGGACCCACATCCTCACATCCCAGGGTAGCATCCTTTCCGAGCACCATGTGCCACAGGTGCGGGAGGGGGTCAGCCACGGCACGGAGAAATCAGGAAAGCTCCCTGGTCCGCAGGCCTGGGGGGTGGAAGAGTGACTGACAAAGCCCAGTGCGCCTATTTGCTTTACGACCTTGTTCCAAGGTCAAATCACAAGCCTCCGATTCTATTTCATCTGCCAAGTGGGGATTGATGTCTCCTTCCCACTTTCAGTTCCCTGGAAAAGCAGGTCTCAGTGAAAAGCCATGTACTATTATTACCCGCAGGCAGAATGCCAAGAACAGAGCTCTGAGATCTGCTGCCCCCAGATCCGAGCCCAGCCTGAGCATGCACAGTGGACGGCTCTGGCCAAGCGCAGTCCCAGCCAATCCCCAACGCGCCGGTGGGAATGTGTTTGATGGGAAGGCACTAGCTTGGAGCGCCCGAGAAGACCCATCAGAGAGCCGTTGTTAAGCCGGCTCTCTGCAGAGCCCCGCACCTGACATCCAGGGGGCATGCCAGGGGGGTATCTGGAGACGCAACAAAATTCTATTAGAGAGTGAGGGGCCTTCTCAGAGTCCTAATTTTCTTTCAAGGCCAGCCCCAGTTTGACCTCAATCCAAGCCTTCTCATTGCCACATATACCTGGATTGACCATGGCTTCTGCATTGATCCACGAGTCTGCCTCGGTTCCCGTTGTTATGTATCTGCTGGCTTCCCCCATGAGCCCTGAGCCCTGTCTGTGCAGGTGCTCAGCCCAGCTCCTTACCCTTATCAAGTGGCCAATAGATGTTTCTTGGTTAAATATGACAAGCTTTGCCGAAACCGGTTTGGCTCAGTGGATAGAGCGTCGGCCTACGGACTGAAAGGTCCCAGGTTTGATTCTGGTCAAGGGCATGTACCTTGGTTGCGGGCACATCCCCAGTAGTGGGTGTGCAAGAGGCAGCTAATCGATGTTTCTCTCTCATCGATGTTTCTAGCTCTCTATCCCTCTCTTCCTCTCTGTAAAAGATCAATAAAACATTTTTTTTAAAAGATGCTGGATTTCCCAAACAAATAAAAAAAATGATCTAGTATTATATATATATAATATATATAATATATATATTATATATATAATTCAATTATATATATATATAAAACAAGCTTTCTCTTCACCAGCAACCAGAGACCTTTCTGAAATTCTGTGAAACTTGCAAAAGAGTGGTTTAAAGTTCTAGGAAAGGTATTTTAGTTTTTAATATATTTTATTGATTTTTCACAGAGAGGAAGAGAGAGGGATAGAGAGTTAGAAACATCGATGAGAGAGAATCATCGATCAGCTGCCTCTTGCACACCCCCTACTGGGGATGCGCCCGCAACCAAGATACGTGCCCTTGACCGGAATCGAACCCTGAACCTTTCAGTCCGCAGGCCGACGCTCTATCCACTGAGCCAAACCGGTCCCGGCTAGGAAAGGTATTTTAGAACTGGACAGTAGTCCCCACCCAGGTCGCAGCGACAGGTTTCCTGCAGGGCTGTGAGATCAGGACAGTGGCCCTCAGTCCAGCACGCAGGGAAGAGCTGAGGGCCCTTTGTTCAGGCAGCACCGGGACATTTTGGGAGCCCAGAGGTGATGTGCTTTTCATCCTGCCAATGCAGCCCCAACTCAGGCTTCCTCGCCCCGTCGTGTTGCAGCCCCGTCCTCCATGGCCGCCTGCCCTCTCCCTCAGACCCAGCATGACGGCCTGAGAAGAGTGCCCTGTAGGACCTGGCCTTTTATCCCGGGACACATTCAAACGGAAAATATAAAAAGCACACACCGCACATACCAACGGCTGTGTCTGGAAAGGTTCTGTGATGGAAATCTAAAACTCAGAACTGAAAGAAAACCTCACCTGTAACCACAAAGGGAGTCAGTCTGATTCAGTGGCTTGGAAACTGGTATTTGAAAACACCCCAGCGGGTGAGCCAGGAAACTTCTGCCCTCCGACAGGCTGTGGGGCCGACTGTCTCGCTCAAACCCACTCTGGGTGTGGAGGATATAAACCCCCAGGAAAGGGTATCTCCCCAACCACTCAGGCCACCTGAATATTTATTTCCAGCCAGAAAACGTGGATAGACCACACTGACAAAGCAAAGGGGTCTTCTTGAACCTCCCAGCATGCCTGTGAGTGACGCCCCTGCCACCTGCCAATCTACTTTACCCAAGTAAAAGCTTTCACCAAGGCAGTCTTTGATCACCCTCTCTCCACCGCACCCACCTGACTTCCTATTTGTTTCTTCCTTGACTACATAAATGCCCCTGGGATGGCTCTAAGGAATGGCTAGCCGGAGCAAGTCTGGAACCCGGCCAAGAACCAACTCGAGATACAAACACATGATCCATCAGAAGAGCAAGGCTTTGTAGTTCCAGACCCAAGTCACCTACTCAGTCTGAGCCTGTTTCCTCATCCGTAAAACCAGAATCCCCCGCTCAGGGCTGTGGTCAAGAGGGAGGGAGGCACTGGCTGGGTAGTTCGGTTGATTAGAGTGTCATCCCCATGTACCAAGGTTGCGGGTTCGATCTCCAGTCAAGGCACATACAAGAAATAGCCAATGAATATATAAATAAGTGGAAGAACAAATCAATGTTTCTCTCTCTCCTTTCCTCTCTCGCTATCATCTGTACAGTGTGTGGCCCACAGCAGACATTCAGTTAATATCTGCTGAATGGGCCCATCATTCTACCTGCCCGCATGCCCATTTTTCTTTCCCTGGCCAGCCACCCTACACAATTCCCCTAGCCCCAAGGTCTTTCCTTAAAAACAGACTCCTAATGTCATAACTTAGGGATCTCCTCGGAAATCTGCCCCACAGCTAACCACAGGCGTTCCAAGGCTGAGGATCCAAGGCTCTTACTTACGCCACATGTTTGGTCCTTTAGATAGTATGTTAAATCCACCACACAGGACAATTTCTAACTAGATCCCAGCAATGGCGCCCCTGAGAGAGCCTCTCTTTGGGGAAAGCTCTCTTCAGTTGTAAATAGTTTGAACATGAACTCTGTTGGAATCAGTTGGTCAACCACCGTCCCGCGGGAGAAAGCAGCCTTTGACACAGCTATCCCTCCACCACAGCGCCCTTCCCCATTAGCTGCCCCTCAAAGCGACCTTCCCACCGCCCAAGGCCAGGCTGGGAGGGGAAGTTCTGTCCGAACTGACTTCGCAGATTACTGCCTCCTCAGCTGCCTCGAACGGGAGAGTCCGCAGCTGCCAGGATGACTAAGTAATAGCATCGGCTCACGTTTGCTGAATCCTTACTGTGTCCCAGGTTCTAGGTATGTCTTATCCACATTCTATCATCATCATAGTGAATCTTCCCCACCATTTTATGAGGTAAAGACTATGGTTGCCCCATTTTACAGACAAAGAAACTGAGGCTTACTGGCATGAGGGGACTTCCCCGAGGTCACACCGCTGTTAGTGGCACTGGGAGGCAGAACCAAGTCTGCCACCGGGCCCAACGAAAGCCACGGGGCTCCGCAGAGCTAGAAGGAACCCAACACTGAACTCACCTGATAGGAAAGGCCATCCTTTTGGGGGTTGAGGCCAATCTCCTCCATGGATGGGGTGCTCATCATCACCTCAGTCATCTCGGCCGATCTCAGATAGTCAGGGCTGCCAAGAAACCCAGACCAGAAGTCAACACACACACACACTTTCACATTCCTCCTCTCGGTCTCTGCTGCTAGATCAAGGGAGTGTCTGGAGGCAGGGTGAGAGGTGTTCAAAACACAGCTCACAGAAAAACAAGCTCACACCCCGAGGAAGTGGCCAGAGCAGGGGGCTCTCCACTTGATCAACAAAGCCCATTGTCTGAAAACCTCTCCGGCAAACCTCCTCTTCCCTCCTCTCCTGTACTAACCAGTCTCCACTGGCACCGAGGGATGGGTTTTTCTGTTAAGTGACAGGACTAGAAAGAAATCCAAACAGCAGGTCACTGAGCCATCCGTCAAATGAACACCAATGCAACCCTTCTCCTGGGGAACTGCATCATAATAACAGGTCAGCCTCAGGGAAACCAAGCCCAATAACACTGCCTTCTTAAATTTCTCTCTGGTGTTGCTTTTTTTTTTTTTTCTTTTCTTTTCCAAAATGTCCCACTTAGAGCTCCAAGGGGTCAGCTTTCTGCAAGCTTCACATCTGCCATCCAACCCCCTTCTCCAGCCACAGCCACAGCAGCTGCAAGCTCACAGCTTGAAAAACATCCCTGGATTTAAAAAAAAAAAAAAAAAAAAAAAAAAAAAAAAAAAAAAAGCCTTAAGGATGCCCGGACTCTGATCGCAAAGGAAATTTCCAGAGGGGCCAAGCTGGCCCACCAATGGCAGGCATGTGAAAGTGCTTTGTACTCTGGAGGCAGGATGCAAACATTCCATTACTCTCACACTGGCCACAGGCACATACAGGGTCCCGAAAGCATGGAGCCAAGTGGTAGCAGCGTCAATGTACTCACTACACAACACCCTTTATTTTCATGCCTTTACACATGGTTTAAAAAAAAAAAAATTAAAAACGGAACGGGCTGCAGAGAGATTGTATCTAAGGAAACAGAAGTCCCAAACGCTTCTTCATTTCATGGATACCATGGAATAGAAACGATGTTGGATCTGCGATCAGACACGGGAGGTTCTGGCCCAATCTCTGCCACTCAGAGGCTGTGTGGTTTTGAACAAGTCATATCACTTCGCTGAGCCACAGGTGCCCTGTGTGTCTGTTACCAAGATGCTAACAATGCCTACCTCCCAGTTATGCTGAAGAGCTCATCTGGAGAGGGGGGGATGGGGAGAGGGGAGTGCCAACCAACTATAAAACCACCCCAAATCTTAACTTCTCCAGGGATAATAACCCCGGTGAGCTCTAAGGGGTTAGAGCCTTGGCAAGTGTTAGCGGCCACGGGCACAAAGCCTCCAATAGCCTTCAGTCTCACCCATATGGCACCTGGCTGCTTACACCCACCCCACGGAGGTGGTAGGGAAGGGGTCTAAGAGAAGATGCTGGGATTGGGGCAAGTTTCGGGTCAGGAGCGGGGATTCCAAGGGCATTTCCCTCCTGGGTCATGGAGAGACTGCCGTCCCCCCTTCCTCGCCGCCTCCCACTCCCCCATCCCCCAAAGAGCTCGGCCAGAAGAGCGAGAGCGCATAGGGCTCTCTGCAGACGCCTGGAGTAGGGCGCTCGCTCCCCCGCCGGCCGGGAAAGTTGAAGTGAGAAGCAGGAACTTTCTGGAGGGCGCCCGGGCCGAGCGGGAGCGCGCCGCGCGCCGGGCTTGTCTGCGGGGCCGGGCTCCCTGCGCCCGCACCTGAGCGCACGCTCCGCAGCCGCCGGCGCTCGCACCCCGGCCTCTCCTCTCCCAGGGAGCAGGAAGGAAGGAAGCAGCCAGCCGCAGGCGCAGGTCCCCGCGGCCCCGGGCCTCGCTCCGCAATAGGCGCATCCCTTCCAGCCCAATCCCCGGCCCGGTGCAAACCTCCGCTGCCCTCTCCCTGCCTGGCCCTGGCTCCTCCCCAGCCCGAGCCCCCCCAAAAGCGCGTCGGTAAGGGCGATGGAGAGGGACGGGGTTGGGAAGGTGCAGCGTGCGCTGGATCTGCTGCTTGTGGCTTCAGACGGGTTACATTCTCCTCCCCGCCGCCCTCCACCCTTCCGAGATGGGAAAGCGTTTCCCCGCACCGCTCGCTCCGAGCTCTGCAAACGCCGCCTGCACCAGCTCAGCCCCGCTGCCCCGGCCTGGGCGCTAAGACTTGAAAGCAAACAAAAAGAAAAAGGGGATTGGGGGGGCTTGAGAAGAGCAGCAGCCCCCCAGCACAGGGCAAGGCTCCTGCAGCCCTCCCCACAGGGAGTTTTATTAGCGGGGTTCGGACGTGACCCCTGGTTCTCCCCCCCACCCCACCCCAGCATACCTACACCTTCCCAGGCGCCCCTGGAGTGAGGGCTTTGAGTTCACTTCCTTTGTCTAGAATGCTCTCAGCACCACCTCCCCCCACCCCCATCGTTGCAACCTTGACGTTGACTCCTGCACGGGCTTGGGCGGCGGGTGAGTGCCACGCCGCCACCGGCTCGCTCCGCTGGCACCCGAGCTGGCACAAGTGAGGCGCCCGGGCCCGGTAGCCACCACGGCCGCGAGATGGATGCCCCAGGATACTCACCAATGAATGGGGAAATACACAGACATGAAGTCCTAGGGGAGGCTGACCCACGCCCTTGTGATTTAACAACGGTCACTGCGTCCCGGGTCAGGATGGATGGCACGGGCGCGGGCGGGCGCGGCGGGCGGGGGGCGGGCGGCGGGGTGCGGGCACCGGGCGTCCGCCGTCCGGCTTCCGGAGGAGACAGCCCCGCTGCCAGCTGCCTCGGCGGCAGAGCGGACGGACAGAGCTCAGGGTTCTCCACCGAGCTCGCGGCCCCACAAAGAGCCCGGGAAGCCGTATTTATAGGGGCGGAGGCGGGGCCGTACCCCTCGAGGCCCCGCCCGCCCGCGCCCACCCCTGGAATAACGTCACCAAAAGCATGAATGGCTCCGGCGCCTGCAGGTCCTGCGGGCCGCCGCTCGGGGGCGCGCGCGGCTCGGCTACTCGAGGGCCGTGTTTGCTGCAGCTTCTAGTCCCCCCCCACCCCACCCCCGCCTACCCTCTCCCTCCCCCCCGGCCCACGACTCACACACGCACACACGCGCGTGGATCCGCGCGCGCGCACACACGCAGGGACGAACCGGGGCTGGAGTTCAATGTCAATGCCGCCACGGAGCTTACAAGCCAGCCCGCGTGGGCGCCCCTCCCTGCACTCACCCCTAAGGGCCTGGGGGGCGCGGAGGGTGCTGGGCCCGCTCCTCCTCCGGACGTGACCGCTGGGCGACCGCGCTGCGCCGAGGGAGGGCGCCGTCCCTGGAGCCTGGCCGCCGGGCACCAGCGCTCTCCTTTGCACTAGCCCGCCCTCCCCAGCCCGCACCTCGGGACCCTGCTGCAGCGTCCACCCCCCGAACGAGGCCTCTTCTTGGCATCCTCGCCTGCGCGCCCCCCCCCCCTTCCCCATCGCTGCGTCCCCGCTATCCCTGGCGAGCTGCGTGGAAATGAGAGCAGCGCTTAAAGGAACAGCGGGAGCTGAGGGGAACCAAGACCCGCGAGGGTCGCGTTAGCTTTCGAGAGGCTAGTCCTGAGATCCACGCAGTGTGTTGTTTGTGTGAGAAAGGAAGTGGTGTCTGTCCTCTCAGGGTTTTTCCATTGGACACACACACAGACACACTCGCACGCACACACGCGCACAGCCGCGGCGCGGTGCCGGGGTGCGGGTGGGAGCTGCTCAGCACACCTCACTGGCCTTGGCTCCCAGATCTGCTCCAAGGAGAAGGAACAAAGAGCTTAGGCGGTGGGACCCCTCCACACTGCCCTGGGACTGCAACTCCAAGGGTCTGTCCAGGCAGGCGGTCTGCACAGCCCCAGCGCCGGAATGGGAGTCTGCCCCTCCGTGGCTGGAGTGCACTGCTTCATACCTCTGCTCCAGACACTCCTGCAACATGGCTTTGTAACCCTGGCCCATGTGTGTACTTGGAGGACGTGTGTGTGTGTGTGTGTGTGTGTGCGTGTGTGCAGGGGAGGGGGGTGTAATAAAAAACTTGGCAAATTAAAATGTGCTTTGAAGCCAGCCAGCTCTTTGAAAGGCAGCGAATGTACTGAATCCATTTACATGCATTTACAAGGTAGAAATGAATAATCCTATCTCCAGTAAAGGATGATAGGCTTAATGGCCAGGGCGAAACAGAGGTGTAATTTTCATTAGCCCACCTAATCGATAAGAATGGATGGGTATTGATTATGTACATAAAAAAGAATGGATAAGAATAATTAAAAATAATTTTTGCTGTCTTTAGTCATTCATATATACACTCTGAGTAAAAACTGTACTTTCTAGGAAAAGGCAGCTTCAGGACAAACCCCCTAGCTGTTCCCTCCCCGCAGTGAAATTCAGGAACTTCTCCCCATTCACCGCCCGAGAGTTAAATCAGAAATTGACTTTCCTGCCAATTCTGCTCCTCTGGAGGGCAATGCTTCTGCGGACAGGAGCCGATGGGGGTGCTCCAGGGGTGGCTGACTGCTGGGGACTGGCTGATGTGCCTTCTGCATAGGATGGGGAGCTTCTCACAGGCTGGGAATAACGTTGTAGGTGACCACAGGAGGAGCCAATGGTTTCTAGGCTGGGACTTGGGGAACCCAGAGCTAGGTCCTGGGCAAGCAGCACTGATGCCTCTTGCCATTTCTCCCCAGTAGCAACCCCTGGCAAGACCTGGATGAAAGGACTTGTCTCACGACTTTTACGTACCAACAGCCCTGCCTGCCTTATATATTTGTGATTATTGCTTTGTGACACTTTCAAAGCTCAGAAAGAGTCCCATCCTCACACACCCATATACCCCTGAAGTGTCGAAATGGCCTCAGATTGGAGCAGAGGGTGGGAAGTAAGACCGCCACGAGCAGATAGCCGGCCTTCGGAACAAGTCCCTATGTTGGAGAACACTGAGGTGCCTACCCTAAGGGAAATGCTGTGGGAATGCCCATTTTAAGTAAATTTCACCTCAGTCAGTACGTTGGAGTAGAAACCAAGCCTTGGGTTGCGACCCCCAAATCTACACTTTCTGTTTCCCTTCTGAGACCACAGTGGCACATCCATTCATTTGAAAACACTGGAGGCAGGGGGCTGAACTTGGATACAACTATGGCAAGTATGCCTTTTCTCAATCAGAATACTTTATATAGTACCCTGCGGTTTTCTCAAAGCATTTTCTTCATAAACTCAGCTCTCCAACGAACATAATAAGAGTGACACAGCACAACTAACAGTCCCCAGTTTACAAGTATTCAAACTGAGGCTGAAATAAATGAGGGGATTTGCCAAAGATCACAGAGCTATTCTGTTACGTTGTTCTGGGTTACTGCATTTCCTTCGGATTTTTAAAGAGAGGGGCATTGGTCATGCAGAATGACTGTTTCTTCTTAACACCCTCTGAGATAGGTTCCTATCCCACTGCCTTTGAATAAATGAAGAAAAAGAATCGCAAGGGAATGAAGTTACCTAGAGCCCCAGAAACTTAGAGCTGAAAGAGACCTTCCACATCACCTAATCCAGTTTCCTCATTTTACAGGTGAGAAGACACCTGAGAGATTAAATGGCAGGTCCAAGGTCACCAGGCTATTAAGTGGTGTAGATGGAACCTGAACACAGGCCTTCACGGGGATGGTCAAATGTTCTTTCCACACAACCCTACATCTCGCATTGCACTTGCCAAGAAGTCAGCAGCAGGAGTCAAGTACACGATCTGGACTCTCTCAACCACCTCAGCCAACCGCCAACATTTAATGAGCATCTACTATATGCAGATCAATGAACTAAATACTCAGTCAGAGCCCTCTGCACCCCCTCCTGCCTCCCACCGTTGTCCCAGGAACGAAAGGGTTGATTTGCAATTCTGCTTCAATAAAAATCCAAGTGTAATCAGAACTGCTTTGTTTTCCAACATTACACAAGTCCAGTTTTCCAGCTCCATCTCTCCCTCACCTAAAATTAGGATTTAAAAAATAATAAAGCGCCGAAGCCGGTTTGGCTCAGTGGTAGAGCGTCGGTCTGCGGACTAAAAGGTCCCAGGTTCGATTCCGGTCAAGGGCATGTACCTTGGTTGTGGGCACATCCCCGGTAGGGGGTGTGCAAGAGGCAGCTGGTCGATGTTTCTCTCATCGACGTTTCTAGCTCTCTATCTCTCTCCCTTCCTCTCTGTTAAAAAAAATAAAAATAAAATGATAATAATAATAATAAAGGTACCAAGCTTTATGTCTTACTAGAGGCCTGGTCCACAAAATTTGTGCACTTGGAGATGTCCCTCAGCCTGGCCTATGCCCTCTCGCAGTCCAGGAGCCCTGGGGGGATGTCTGACTGACGGCTTAGTGGGCCTAAGCTGTCAGTCGGATATCCTTAGCATTGCCACGGAGGCGGGAGAGGCTCCCACCACTGCTGCTGTGCTTGCCAGCTGTGAACCCAGCTTCTAGCTGAGCAGTGCTCCCCCTGTGGGACCACACTGACCACCAGGGGGCAGCTCGTGCTTTGAGTGTCTGCCCCCTTGGTGGCCATTCCACCATTAGGACATTTGCATATTAGCCTTTTATTATGTAGGATTAGAATTACCTCCCGTGCCATGTATGCAGGACATGTAGCTAATTATTCTTCGAGTAAAAATGTCCCCATTAAAATTCATTTAGCAACACATTCCTACACCTTTTCTCCCCTCTGACTGGCAAAAAGATAGCATTGCGCTTAATTTGCCAAGTCATGGGGCAACTGGTCCTTTGGCTAGCTGTAAGGAACTTCACTGAGTAACTGTTTGCTGAGTGAGGCACACCTAGAGCTGTTAGCATATTTATGCCTCACGACAACTTCAAGACATAAGCGCCATTGCCCCATTTTACAGATGGAAGAAGAGAAGCTCTGAGATGTTAAGTACCTTGGGCAAGACTGCAAGGCTCTCAAATGGCTGAGCCAGTGTTTGACTCTGGGGCTTATGGGCCCTAAAGCCTGTGCCTTTCCCACAATACTGCACTTACCCTGGCCTCTGTGGTTTTGTTGGTTTGTTTTCACGGCCGAACTATAAACTAGATACAAAGGTGTGGGTTCCAATAGCAAAGTCCAGAACTACTGGTGTCCATTATTGGGGACTCGCTAGCAAAATACTAAACAAATTTCCCACCCGGGGGAATCTGGAAGCTTCTTAAAGATATCAGTCAAAGGCCTGGGATTGAAGAAGAAGAAGAAGGAGGAGGAGAAGGGGAGTTTCTAGCCAATTTTTCGGTGAAACTTGTTTGAGTACATAAGAAATCTGAAAGACAAGAATGTGTGTGGGTTGATGTGAGGCTGAAATGAGATAATGTTATGAAAACACTTGGTGAGCTGGAAAGCACTGAGCAGACACATAGCTTGTTTTTAAGGTGTTGGGGTGGGGGGGGGGGGAAGAGGGGGTTCAGCAGAGATGATTGCATCTGCTTCAGTGTTTCACTCATTTTAACCACAGACCGCCCCATTTTCCCCTGGAGCCCCTTGACCGAAGTTTCCAGCTTGGGGGTGGGTGGGGGGGGACAGAGGCAAATAGTGAAGCTTTGCCTGATGGGCCCTGCTGTGGTCCTGGTGTCCCCCCAGTTTCCCCTCCAAGTCCCTCCGGTCTTTGTTGCCTCCCAGAAGAGTCCAGCTGGGCTCTGGACACAGGGTGGAGGGGCGGGGCCTGAGGGTGTGAGCATGCGCTGTTTGGGAATTAGCAGTCCACAGCACAGAGCAACCCAAACCCACCACCCCAGATCCTCCAGCCTTTCATTGGCTTTGCTGCGCATCCTCAGGCGAGTTGCGTGACCTCTGTGTCTCAGACTCCTGAAGCAATAAAGCAGGCAATAGACGTCTCTTTTGAGCTCTCGGGGTGCTAATAAGGCTGGGAGAAATTGCTTCTATAAATGCTCCGGAGGAAAGTGCTTTGCAGCCTATCATCAGAGCTCTGCGGCCCAATCTAAAACCTGTGGGTACCCCCCGCCATGTGCCACCTCAGCGGGAGCCTCCTTCTTTCTGCCCAGAACCCTCTCGCCCCCAGAAGAAGCCTGGGATCTGGCAGCTCGTGAACTCTTGCCTTCCCAAATATCAAAGAGCGCGAGCCCTGGCTTTCTCTTTATGTCTCTCGAGGGGCCTTTGAACCAAAGGGGTTTTTCAGAGAAAGAAAACTCTATGGAATCTTTAGGGTCCAGGCCCTTAAAAGAAAACACTAAGCCTGGAACCAGTTCAAGGCTCTCGTGTCCAATTAAGGAAATACTCACATTCCTGTCCCGGCTCTGACCCGAGCATGCTTTCTCTCTCGCCACAGCTCCCCAGGAATGCGCGCCAACAGCCAGAGGAGAGGTTGCTATCGCCAGGACACATGTCCTATAGCCGGGCTCCTGGGGCGGGCTCCCGCGGGCAGATACCTTCCCCAGATTAGACAAAGAGCACGGGCCACGGAACAATCCACATGACCCTCATTCCTCTCGGCCCCTCCACCCCACCCCCAGGACGTTTCACCCACAGCTCTGGGCCCGAGAAACTCCACTGTACCTGGGGGGGAAAAGGGGGCGATGAAAAAAGAGGAATACACTTACAGTAGTTTCTTGTGAAGAAAAGCACTTTCAGTTTTCTTTTCAAATCGACAGGATGTCGGCTAGCTTCCTCCAGGGCTGTGTCCCTGCCGATTTCACGCCCACTGCTCCTCCTCAGAGGAGCCAGCGTGAATTATGCAGAGAGGAGCAGCTCCTCTGAATGCCTCTGCCAGCTCCCCGACCTGCAACCCGAGCTCCCACCGGGCCGCTGGAGTTCCAGGTGTGCTTCACACCCACACGGCGCCCAACCTGGAGATCAGATAGCTGGGTCCATGTTACACCTTCGTGCCCTTTCGACAATTCACCTGGCGGGCAGTAAGCACCCAGTATGGACCAGAGGTGTTGCTTCCAAGAATCGCTTTAGGAGAGCTTCTGTTCCCTCCCATCTCCATCACCCCCAACCATTTCAAACAACACACATGCTGACAGGCCAACACAGCTTTATATATATATAATATATATGTTATTTACAGGGAGGAAGAGAGAGGGATAGAGAGTTAGAAACATCGGTGAGAGAGAAATATCAATCAGCTGCCTCCTGCACACCTCCTACTGAGCAACCAAGGTACATACCCTCGACCGGAATCGAACCTGGGACCTTTCAGTCTGCAGGCCTACACTCTATCCACTGAGCCAAACCGGTTAGGGCAAGGCTAACACAGCTTTAAGACGTTTTCTAAATTGCCCTAGTGAACAGCTTCAAGACATCATCATGAAGCTGAGTGGAAAAGGCGCACTTGCTTTGCACGAGCAGTTTGCGTAGAAGACCCCGAGTCTCCATCCTTCCTTCCAGATTTGCTGCTCCCAAGTTCCTTTTCTAAATAAATCAGGAGCTGCCTCTAGAGCAGGGCATGGTGTTGGTCACTGGGGAGACTGGAAGGACCAGAGGCCAGCCTCCTGTAAGATCGACCTATGATAACTGCAGCAGTAGAGGCATGTGACCTTGGGGAGGAGGGGGTGCTGTGATTACTCTTGTCTTGGGGAGATGTGCTGACCACCTGGGAGAGTGCCTGGCACACAGTAGGCACTCAGGAAACATTTGTTGAATGAACAAATGAATGGCATCAGGAGAAGCTCAAGGGAAAGGATGCCTCTGAGCTGGCCTCAAAGGATGAGTAGGAGCCAGAGAAGGGCCATCCTAGAACAGGAACACCACAAACAAAGGCACGGGGTTGAGGAAGTGCCAGGGGTGTGCTGGAAAGTGAGCAAAAGAATCTAGATTGTGGGAGGGGACACTGGAATGCCCACCACTTCCAGTCCGCATGCTAACTGGAATTCTTGTTTATTAGTAGAGGGCCGTGTGCTCTGCTGAATGGACCATGCACAGAATTTCTAGCAGGAAAACACTTCTGTCACTTCTGTTAGCCAAACCAATCCAGTTTCCGTCACCTGTGCATTATTTGAGTGAACATCAGCATGTCTTCTGTGGCGGGTGGGGACCAAGCAGAAGTGTTAAATACTAGGTCAAATTGGGTTTATGTGAAATGTGTGTTCTGAGACTTCCCCTTTCCATTCCCTCTTGTTTCACACTTCTCTTCGACCCGCCCCTGGCACCCACTGATCTCAAAAACAACAACAACAGGACAGCTTCCCAAACTCCAAAAGCTTCCTTTTCTTTTCCATTGACACGTTCATCTGTTCACCCTCCAGCTCCATAACCGCAGGCAGCTGCCAGGCAAGAGAACTTGATCTGACAAATCAATTCGCACTATGGTGAGAATGACCTGCTCATAATACCTCCCAGGCCTCGGTCAATAGCGGCATCCAGGCAGGGTGGGTGGGTGGGTGAGAGGCAAGATCTTTGTGGTCTCCGAGGCAACCAGTGGTTAACAGCTAATGTACCAAGTCTGAGGGAAACCATGCCAATGTAAGACGAAGAAGGAAGTGAACCCTCGGAAGGGCTGGGTGGGTGCAAGCAGTGGGCACCCAACTAGAATGGCTTTCCCACCGAAACCGGTTTGGCTCAGTGGATGGAACGTCTGCCTGCGGACTGAAAGGTCCCAGGTTCTATTCCAGTCAAGGGCATGTACATTGGTTGCGGGCACATCCCCGGTTGGGGGTGTGCAGGAGGCAGCTGGTCGATGTTTCTCTCTCATCGACATTTCTAGCTCTCTATCTCTCTCCCTTCCTCTCTGTAAAAAATCAATAAAATATAGAATGGCTTTCCCTATTGGTCACAGCCCTATGGAGGATCTGGTTAGAATCCTTGTCCTCAGCTGGGATATGGCGACAACATTTTAATGAATGACCTGCAGTGACCAATGGGAAGTAAAAATGGTCTCAGCAGATCCTTTTCTTCCTCCCTGCTTAAGAAGGGACAGAGCTTCAGACTGAAGGGGACTGACTCCTACACATGAGCTCCGGTCACCCAGTGCCCTTGCCCAGGCCAGGCCAGGCCCGGAAGTCCAGGTGTGCACCAGAGAGGTGGCCCTGACCCACCGCGAGGCCCTGTGCCAGCCGGAGCAGAGCCGATGACAGGTGACGGTAAGAGAGGCCAAATGCCTTTTCACCAGCTTAACGAGGGAGTCTAAGCCCAGTGAGCGACAGGGTGGCACCTGGTGATGTGACCGTCTGTCAGCTACAGAGGGCGTCGGGCAGCTGGCTTCCCGCCCCTTCTGCCCCGACTCCTGAAGCCGGAGGACTCCAGGCTGTCTCTCAGCCCGCACCCAGCTGTCTTGTTCCTCTGTAGCCAGGCCTCGGCTCAGGAAAGGAAACCAGAAAGGCGAAAGGCAGTTCTCCTGAGACTGTTTTCCACGCTAATTCTTTAATTCCTTGATGTCACTATTGAAAAAAGCCGGAGCATTTTGTGTGTTTGAGTCTTTGGGGTGGCGTTCCCCACTCCTGGCCTCGCGCTCTCTTTCATTTGGGGGTGGTGGGAGAGCGCGCCAAAGTCCTGACTCACTCACTCCCGGTTCCACTCTGGACAGGGCCCCCTCCCCACCCATGCACCAGGGCCATTCTCATGGCATTGCCCCGCCGCCATTTAAAAAGAAGAAGACATAAACACTGATGAATTACACACCCCATCCGATGTCGTCTGACGTGCGTAATAAGAGAACAAACAGGTCTGGCCTCAGTTTACTCTTCTGTAAAATGGGCCTGACATCCCTGGTCCGCCTTGGCAGAAAGGGGCAGTATCAAACTCTCCTCTGTTGGGTCTGCTCGCAGATGGCCAGTAGAGAAGGGAAAATAAAAGCCACATCCACAATTTCATTTGGTTGCTTGTTCACGGGAAAACTTGAGCAGAGTCAGCAGCCCCCTTTTGTTTGCCGAGGAAGAGAGGCCAGGCCAGTTCCCTCAGGAGAGAACGGTGCCAGATATGGTTGCTATCCCGACGCTCCCTCTCAGCAGCACGTTTTTAGAGTATTTGCACCGGGTCTCACCCCAGCCGAGGCCTGGGCTGGAAGCGCCCAGGTGTGTGAATGTCTGCCCTCGGTGGCTGCCCAGGATGGTTACGCTGGCCCTCTCAGGCAGGCTCGCCGTCTCCCACCTTCACAGCCCGCCCTGCCACACGCGGGGACACTGGCACCTTAAAGCTATTTGTTCAACTGGGAACGTTAAGAAACAGCGTGGCGGCGGCTGCCAGCACGTCGCCCAGCCCTTTGTTCCCGGGGCCGCTGCGTGTCCGCACAAGCACCTACCCTCGCGTGCCAGGGGCGGCAGCGCGGCGGCTGAACCAGTGCTCTGTTTTCTGGATCCGAGTCGGGGAAATAACACTGACCTCAATCCAAACAGAAACAGAGGCCTCTCGCCCCGTGCGCTTTGTTGTACCACCTTTGTTTGTGTTTGGGGATTTGTCACAAGCGGCAACGAACACCTCCTCCCAGTGACTTCAGGGGAAACAGGTGTGAGGGACGGCTGCCATTCCGGGATGCCTGGCCTTCCCCTCCTTCTGCAGGGCAATGGCAGGGAGCCGCGGGAGGCACCCCTGGGGATGACCTGATAGCAAGAGAGGAGGGGTGAATGGGAGATAGGGGGGTCAGCAAGGGACTGCTGCCAGGACCCGCCCGGGAGTGGAGATGAGGGGAGGCGATGCGAAGAGGAGGCTCCAGAACTCACTGGTAGCAGCTGTTTGGGTTTGGGTGCGGACAGCCTCGGAGCCCTGGGTACCGGGCCCTGTTGCAGATTGGGTTCTTCAGTGGCAGATGCGGAGATGGGGTTTGGGACCAGCATCCATAGAAGGAAGAGGGGAATAGCAGGCTGGGCCGAGAGAGAGAGAGAGAGAGAGAGAGAGAGAGAGAGAGAGAGAGAGAGAGAGAGAGAGAGAGAGAGAGAGAGATATGTCTAATTGAGATGAGGGCCCCACAAATCCCAGCCGAGCTAGGTGGAGCTTTGGAGCAAATATTTCCCGTCCGAGGGTCCTGCATTGCGACAAAATACCTGGCCTTTGTTCCCCTGCCTCTCTCAGCCCTATCTGTGGGTTGTCCTGGGAAAGGGCCTGGGCTCGGGAGAGGGGCTCTTTGCCACAGAGGCCGGCCTTGAAGGAGCTGACAGCTGGAGGCAGTTTGCTGACCCCACTCACTCAGCTGGGCAGCAGGTCCTCCAATCTGTGAAAGGGGATCCAGGTGACAGGTTTTTATGTCCATCACAGACCTCCACGTTCACAAGGCTCCTTCATTGCCTCTCCTCCGTTCGCCATGCATTGCAGAGGGTGCAGCTGGGGGACCCTCAGGGAAGGGACAGATTAGGGGCTGGTCCATCGTCCCCATTTCTCGGGCAACAGCATAAGGGTCCAGAGAGAGGAGGTGCCTTTTCTCAGTTCTGACAGTGAGTGGTGAACTCAGGGCAGCCCTGGGCCCTCCGGCTGGTCGGCCCATGCTTGCCCCTGCTCCACACGTCACTGTGGGAAGATCATTGCTCCTAGGCTGTATTCGGGCTCCATCCTGTGTCCTCTGTCTTGCCCTTCAAGGTCTTCCGTTTTGCTGGGAGTGCCAGGGATTCATGCATTGAGTGAAGGTGCGCCAGACCTGGAGAGAAGACCACATTCAGATTCTCAGAGAGAAAGGGTGGGATGGGGTGCTCAGAAATTGGCAGATTACCAAAGCAGTTCCTAGCCTCTGGTTTCTAGCCTGGGACTAAGTCAGCTCAGCAGGGGTCATTCTGGAGTCTTCCATAATTTCTCTCCATGGGCGAGGCATTGGCATGGCCACTGGCATGCATTGGGATGCTATAGGAAACACCCCCACGAGACGACCTGGTGTCGAGGACACTCCGTGACATTCCACTGTGTCCTCTGCTTGCCCCTTTGAGGCCCGGTGCGGGGGCGGCGGGGGGGGGGGGGGGGGGAGCTCAGCATCAGGAACGGATGTGCTTCTCTGAAGCAGCTGCTTTGTTTTTTTTGTTGTTGTTTTTGGTTTTTTACATCAGATGTACAGTGAGCTCTGTATGTGCTTTTCTTGCACTTTTGGTTTTTAGGTTAAGAAGTCGGGGTTTGAGTTGAAGGTACCTTAGTCCAAGTGCATGGACCTTACCGTGTTTGAGAAGATTCTGACCACACCAGACTTTGTCCTCTTTCACCTTTTATTTACCCTCCTTTTAATCTTTTCTCTTTTTATTTGTTAAAAATGTATTTTTATTGATTTCAGAGAGGAAGGGAGAGGGAGAGAGAAGTAGAAACGTCAATGATGAGAGAGAATCATTGATCAGCTGCCTCTGGCACACACCCCCAACCTCCACTGAGGATTGAGCCCACAACCTGGGCAGGTGCCCTGACTGGGAATTGAATTGTGACTTCCCTGCTTCAAAGGTCGACACTCAACCACTGCGCCACATGGCTAGGCTCTCTTCTTATGTCTTAAACCTTGTTTGATTTATGTGGTTTCTGTAAACTCCCTCAAATACTTCCTAGAATGATGTAATATGTAAATAACATGACTTCATTGCAGGTCTTCAATTTGTCTTGGGACTTGCCTCTCTGAGAAGGTTCTTCTGTGTCACAATGTCCCGGGAGGGAGTTGTGATGGGACTCCAGAGGGCCCGGTCCTTCCTCTTCCGCTGTACAAACCACAGTCTCATCTCGGAACCGCTGTGGATAAGGTTCTAGTGCGAATGGAGTCCTGGAGCAGCCTGACGAGTAGAGTGGCCACCACAGTCCAGGTCTTCCAGGGTCTGAGGGGAGACTCCTGGGCTTTCCCCATGTGGCCCTGAGTGCAGCGTGCAGCCAGCAGGGCCACCTTGCTCCTTGAGATCCAGACATGATGCAAGTTCATACCTGGAGGCTGCTGGGTTTTACAAGGGCACATCGAGGTTCTCTGAGGCATTTAATTATTTATCTCTGGGTGGGTCAGTTGGTTATAATCGCCTTCACTTTGGTGCTTCCACAAGCTGGGGCATCTCCCCCTCCTGCAGTCCTGAATGGCCCTTAAGCGGCATTCTTTCCAAGCTGACTCATCAAAGCATCTCCTCCTGGTATTAAGAACCTCAAAAGAGCCCTAACGGGTTTGGCTCGCTGGCCTGCAGACTCAAGGGTCCCAGGTTCGATTCCGGTCAAGGGCATGTACCTTGGTTGTGGGCACATTCCCAGTTGGGAGTGTGCAGGAAGCAGCTGATTGATATTTCTCTCTCATTGATGCTTCTAACTCTCTATCCCTTTTCCTTCCTCTCTGTAAAAAAATTAATAAAATATATATTTTAAAAGAAGAACCTCAAACAACATGTCCTATGGATGAACACATCAGCACTGGAGGGGTTTGAAAGCCACACTTGTCCACCTTTCTGAGAACCTGTGGAGGCTGGGGCTTCGTAGGTCAAACGCTGATTCTAGGCTTCCTGAATTCCTGTGCTTGGACCTGATAATTCTCTACAAAACGAATTACTCATTCTCAGGTGTCAGGAGGGCCAATTGCCACAAGCAGACAATACCCAGTCCTCCCATGGGGTGTTTATTGTCTTTTGTCTTTGGGTTATTTCAGATCACTGGGAAGGGAAGGGAAGGTAGTAATAACATCTCTTGAAGATGGCACACACATAGCACAAATTAACCTCTCTCAGCTTTCATTTCCTTGCCTGCCAAGGAGAGGGCAGGGACAAGAACGCCCCCCTTGCAGAGCTGGTGTCAAGAGTACAAGAGCTAGGTGACAGAAAACACCTGGCACAGCACCTGTCACAGAGGCAGATGGAGACCCGTACGTGGTAACTATTTCAACTGCGTACAATGCACACAGTCACCTGAACGCTGAGATTTTGCCAGCTCACAGTGTGGTCCTTGGACCAAGCTTCACCAGCATCACCGGGCAGCTTGCTAGAAGTGCAGTTTCTCCACTCTGGCCCTGTCTCCTGAGTTAGAAGCTGCGTTTTAATGAGATCCCCAGGTGACCGTATGTGGTCGGAATCATCAAAGTAAGGGATGGCAACTTTACCTGTGAACCTGGTAGACCTGATGGCATGTCTCCTGGCAAACAAGAGTCAGTACATGAGTCTGTCCATCACACTTCAGGCGATATTTACCCAAAACAGCCTGCTCCTGGGCCAGGCCGGCTCTGCAGTGGCTCTGGCAGCCCTCAGCTCACCCTGCTCACCTGCCTCCTGCGGTCACCTGCTCAGTGGCCAAGGCTCCAGGGAGATTGAAGGCTCCTTGTTTACTGGGCAAGTACAGATAAGGTTTCTCACAGCCCCACCTGAGAGCCCGTGCCAAGGTAAACTTGCTCTCCAGAACTGCTCCCTGACTGGAAAATGTGTCAGTCTATTTATTTCTCACTCCCACTGGAAAAAAGGTGGGGTGGGGGAGTGGTTGGTCATGATGTCATTCTTTCCACGGAACTTCTCAAAGGCATCGCGTTTCACGGTGACTTAAGGCACCGCTTGTGTTTCGCTGCACAGCATGGAACAGAACTGGCCAAGAGCAAGGGGTTTCTTTTCCTTCTCCCGGCACTCTGCCCCTCTCCCCCCACTCTTCCGGCCGGGGGGGGGGTGGGGTGGTGGTGGTGGTGGAGGGAGGTTAACTCCCAAGGGTTTTGCAAGCAGCCCAAAAAAAGGAACCTGGAATCCAAGAGGTGTGGGAACGTTTTATTAGCATTTCTTACAAGGTGACTTGAATCTGGGGGAACAGTTCCTGGTCCAGGGGGGATGGAGGGCAGGTGCTGGCTCCAAGGGGGCAGGGAAGGGGCTCCCCGGGGACAAGCCTACTGCCCTCAGACACGTCAGAGAACTGGGAGCAAAAGGGGAAATCATTTTTCTAAAAGCCATACAAAGGGTCAGCAATAGTTGGGGCCATTGCATTTCTCACAATTCTTGTTTGCGTTTCTCTGAAGAAGAGCTAAGACTTTACAATGGGGTTTCTTCTGGCTGCCACAAGCTAATGGCTAGCAGAGAGCAGCAGGGGGGGTGGGGGTGGGGGGGACCTGGACTAATGCTGGGAGTGTACACTCATCATTCATTCCTCTGATGAAGATGTCCTGTAGTTCAGCTTTGCTTCCATCCCAAGTCTAAAGTACTTATTAAATAAGAGTGGGTCCTTGCACAGACCAGTGAAGAAAATGTGCCATGAACTGAGAAATATGATTAGGCCAGTACAGTTTTAAAACTGTTTTAGAATTTTATTTGTAATAGCTTAACACATAGATAAAAACCAAAGACTAATACAGTGGACCCTTGTGGACTCACTTCCAGGTGTATCAGTCAGGATGAACTTCGTTGTGCTGGGGTAACAAACATCCCCAAATTTCAGTAGCTTAAAGCAACAAAGGTTTATTTCTCACTCATCTACCTCTATGTTCTCTATGGGTTGCCTGGGGATAGTGTGCCTGCTCAGGGACTGGAGGACAAAGCTGTCTCTGCACTGCCATGTTAACCAAAGCTCTTGTGCACTGGCTCATGAGGCCAGAAACATAAGTCCCTTCCACTCCAGTTCATTGGCCAAAGTAAATCTCTAGGCCACCCCTAATTTCAAAATGGATGGAAAATGCAATTCTACCATGGACAAATTTTAGCAGATTGCCTTATTTGTTTCAGGTCTTTCTACTTTAATGAGAGTAAATATTAAAGATATAGCTGAGTTTCTCCCTGTATTCCTCCCCATCCCATTCTCCTCCCTCATTTCCCATAGCTAAGTGCTGCTTTGAACTCAGTGTCCATCATTCTTATGAATATTTTTACATATCTTTATAAATGTATTAGAGGCCCAGTGCACAGATTCATGCACTGGTGGGGTTCCTTGTCCTGGTCTGCACCCTCTCACAATCCATGACCCTTCAGGGGATATTGGAAAGCCTGTTTTGGCCTGATCCCCACAGGCCAGGCCGAGGGACCCCACCACTGCACAAATCTGTGCACTGGGTCTCTACTATGCATATAAGATCTTTGTTTAATCTCTTCCCACCCTCTTTCCTCCCCCCTTCTGTCTGAGATTCATCAGTCTGTTCCATGTATCCATGCCTGTGGTTTCTGCTCCTGCATTGAGCATCTGCCCCCTGGTGGTCAATACACATCATAGCTATCAACCGGTCAGCCGGTTGGCTGGTTGCTTAGGCTTTTATATATATAGATTAGAGGCCGATGCAGCAAGAATAGGCCTTCCTTCCCCTGGCTGCTGCCACCGCCTTCACTCTGGCTGGAGCTGCCTTCTGCCTCTCGCCTTGTCATGTCAATTTGCATATCCCCTCCTTATTGGCTGTGGGTGCTGCCATCTTTGTTGCTGAACTATGGTCAATTTGCATATTCTGTCTTTATTAAATAGGACATGTATCCATAAACAGTTTAAAGTATTATGCTGGCTTTTTAAAAAAAAAAAGATACACTTTATTGATTTTTTACAGAGAGGAAGAGAGAGGGATAGAGAGTTAAAAACATTGACGAGAGAGAACCATCGATCAGCCACCTCCTGCACACCCTCTGCTGGGGATGTGCCCGCAACCAACGTACATGCCCTTGATCGGAATTGAACCTGGGACCTCTCAGTCCCCAGGCCGATGCTCTATCCACTGAGCCAAACCGGTTTCGGCAGTATTATGCTGGCTTTTAAACTATGAGTGTATACATAGAATTAAAATCTTCAGCAATGAGCATTTCCTCTTTAGCATTGCAATGATGAGATATTTATCTGTGCTAACAATGCTTGTTGCATTTCATTATATAACACAATTTAGGCATTTACTCTCTTGTCGATGAGCATTTAGGTTGTTTCCATGCCGCAGCTCAATCCATGTTTCCTGTGCACACATACAAGGATATGTGCTTCAGAGTGCAATTTCTGGACATGACCACCTATGAGTTTATTAGTTATTGCTAAATTGCTCTCCAAAGTACTGGTATCAACTTACAGTCCCACCAGCAGTGAACGAGGCTCTGTGATTAAGCGTATCTTTGCTAACATTGGCATTTGGCTGACATAAATTTCCGCAGATCTGGTGAGTGTGAATGGTATTTTATTATTATTTTGATTTGTATTTCTGTGATTAATAGTGAGAGCAAGCATTTTTCTGTACTTGGAGTTTCTGGGGTTCCTCTTCTATGAATCGATAGTTTATGTTCTCTGTCCATCTCCCCCTGTGCTAGCTTTTAAAAGTTAACTTGAGTGATTTTCTTACATGTTATATTCATCCCAGGCTATGGCTTATTTTTCACCTTGTGATAGTAGCCTTTTGTGGTGTAGAAGCCAATTTTAATGTAGTCAAAATGATCAATTTTTATGGTTTCCATTTTGTGCGTGTGTTTTAAAAGCACCCCTTCATCTTAAGGTCATAAAGAATTTTTCTTTATTTTCATCTTGCATTTCAAAGTTTTGCTTTTTGCTTTTAGCTCTTTAATCCACCTGGATTAAATCTACATGATTTAAGGTAGAAATCTAATTTCGTATTTTCCACGTGGATAAAAGTTGTTCCTAGGACTCAATTATTAAACAGCTGTCCTGTCACCCAGCTTCGTAACATCACCTCTGCCTTGTGTGTCCCCAAGCATGGGTGAGCAGTGGCTCCACTCTCTGTTCTGCTCTACTGATCTATCCTTTTGCCCCAACCCTATTGTGTTCACTACTAAATATTTTCATAATAAGTCCTGACAGGGCAAGTTCTTCCACCTTGTACTTTTTCAAAATTGCTTCTCAGTTTTTCTTGGCCCTCTGCCTTTCCAAATCAATTTTGAGATCAGATGGTCGAGTTCCAAACCAAATAAAACGCAACACAACACCCTGTTGGACTTCCATTAAAATCCTATAGATAAAATTGACATCTTTATGACTTTGACTGTTTCGCTCTATTCCTTTTTGTTTTTGTACGGCGTGTGCATATAATTTCCAAGCCCTCCAGTAAGACCCTCATTTCCTCCTTTGCTCTCCTCACCAACCTTATGTACCAGTACGTTGGCTCAAACATTGCTTACTTCCTTTTTTTTTTTTTTTTTTTTTTTTTTAATTGTGGCTTCAGTTTCTTTTCTTTTAAGAAATACTTTGTTTTGAGAGTTTGTTTATTAAAGTTGAGGACAGTGAAACAAGGAAGGACCTAGAATAGAAGCAGCAATAGGAAAGAGCCTAGGCGGGGCTGCTTCGGCTCTTGAGCCATGCTATGGGAAAGAAGTGAGCCTCGGAGAGGCTGCTGTGGGCTCACTGGGGAGTCAGAGAAAAGGGGGCCTTGGGGACAGGTTTAGGGGGTTAGCCCGGATGAGCTGCTGCTGCCCTTTGCTCCCTTGGTGGCAAGTCTCATGGGGTCCCTTAGAGTTTAGGGCATGCCTGAGGGAGAAGAAGGGAAGAAGGGAAAGGTGCAGGCATGCTCCCAGGAGAGGGTGCCTGCAGTTTCCCCGAAAATAAGACAGTGTCTCATATTAATTTTTTCTCCCAAAGTTGCACTAGGTCTTATTTTCAGGGGATGTCTTATATTTCCATGCACTAGGTCTTATTTTAGGAGGATGTCTTATTTTCGGGGAAACACAGTAGTTATCCCTTCCTCCCTCCCTCCCTCTCTCCCTCCCTCCCTCCCTCCCTCCCTCCCTCCCTCCCTCCCTCCCTCCCTCCCTCCTTCTTTCTTTCTTTCTTTCTTTCTTTCTTTCTTTCTTTCTTTCTTTCTTTCTTTCAAATATATTTTTATTGCCTGTCCAGCGTAGCTCAATGATTGAGTGTCGACCCATGAACCCGGAGGTCACAGTTCGATTCCCAGTCAGAGCACATGCCTGGGTTGTGGGCTCCATCCCCAGTGAGGGCAGGAGTAATTATCTCTAAGGTCTCCTAAATCCAACTCTTGTCACTGTGCAAAAGATAAAACCAAGACACGGGTTATAATGATAATGAGATAAGGGAGAAGGTTTGGTAGTCTCCTGTGAGGAGATATGACAGTATAATTAATTATATATGGGGGTGGGGAGAGGGACACACAATAATCTTTGCTGAGCTTCAGAAGGTAGTGTGGAGAGTGGTTAAGAGGCCAGACTGCTGCCAAAACCAGTTTGGCTCAGTGGATGGAGCATCAGTCTGTGGACTGAAAGGTCCTAGGTTTTATTCTGGTCAAGGGCATGTACATTGGTTGCGGGCACATCCCCAGTAGGGAGTGTGCAGGAGGCAGCTGATTGATGTTTCTCTCTCATCAATGTTTCTAGCTCTCTATCCCTCTCCCTTCTTCTCTGTAAAAAAATCAATAAAATAATATATATATTAAAAGAGGCCAGACTGCCGAGTTTAAATCCCAGTCTTATCATTTATCAACTCCAATTTAGGGCAAATTACCTAAACTCTCTGTGGCTCAGTTTTCCTTTCTGTAATGTAGGGATGAAAATATTAATTACCTCATAGCATTACTGTGAGAAATTAATAAGTTAATGTATGTAAAATACTTGGGACAGTAGCTGGTATATTACGTGTTATCTATTCCTGTCATTACTAAGATAGGATTTTCGTGGCATGCTGGCAATGTTCAAACTAGATGATGTCAGAGTAAATCACTAATCTTAACACCACCTAAGAACTTGCTGGTTAGTGCTTTATCTTCTCATTAGGCAAAAGGGCATCACCCACATAGTCGAAGGTTTAATCATTAGTGATCCTCAATGGAGCTTGTTTAGTGTTAACCACGTTTTAAATTTCATAGAATCAATGAGTTCAGGGTAGGATGGTGCCCAAGGTAACCCAATTCGATCTCCAACCTCACGCTTGAAACCTCCTTTTAAAAAACTCTAAAAACAAACAAACAAACAAACAAACAAAAATGTTATAGAAAAGGAAGAGTTTTATGAAAGAAGATCAGAAAGTTAGGAATATTGAGAGGGCATGCGATCTACTTAAAAAAAATAAAACTGAGGAGATGGTAGGAAAAGCATGACTCAATAAAGGTTCAAAGGTAAAAGTGAGAGTTGATAGCCTCCATCCACAAGAATCTCATCCAGGAAAATGTCTGCACCTTGGAAACCAAGGGAGTATTTCTCAAGATTCTGCATCACTGCCTAACTGGGCTATTTGAGGGGCTTAGAACATCTCCTTGCCCCTTCCTGACACCAGACTACCAAGGGACCTGACATTTCCACCACTGGTGCTCCTCTGAAGTAAGACTGTGGGTGCCCTATTGAAAGAAAAAACATATAACGTATGAGGAGTAAGCCCAAATCATCTATCCTCCAAGAGACCCTTAAATTGAATTCTTCAATAGAGAAATAGAGTACAGCAATAAGACATAAAACAATCTGGGTGTTTTTAAAGGTTATAAAATATACAAATACAGGACAAATTAATGGAGGAAAGGGAGAAAGAGAAGACATAAACATGCAATTAATATGGAAAGAAACAAACACAACAAAAAGTTTTAAACTAACAATATGATGAAGAATTGTAATTTGGAGACTTACTAAAATTGATGGAATTCTGGAAAAATATGAAATTGCAAAATTGGAAGAACAAATAGCAAACCTAGTTTAATTTAAAATTACATTATAATCCAAGACCCACACTTCCTGGAAAGCTGTAGGCTCACACGTCAGATGGTTTTATAGATAAGTTCCACCCACTTGTAAGGATAAGATAATCCCCTGATAGGTATAAATTGTTCTGGAAAATAGAAAGCAATTTTTTCTTTGTAATAAGATTGGTGTAACTTTATTACAAAGTCAGATAAGAATGGTTAAAAAAAAAAAGCTATAAGGCTATTTCATGCTTGAATATAGATATAAAAAATTAGAAATAAAATATTAGCCAACTATATCCAACAGTGTGTTTAAAAACATGTGACCAAATAAGGCTTATTTTAGAATATGGGAAAGTTTAATGTGAGAAAAAAAAACAATTAATGTAAATTTTACCATTAATGAACTGAAAAATAATTTTCATGAGTACCTCAAAGTTTTCTTAAAGCATTAAGTGTTACTTAATTAAACTTTTTATAAAAGCTAAGAACCATTTGATTTCACTCATATGTGGGATAGGAAACTGGAACTCATGATACTGACACCAGCATGGTAGCTACCAGAAGGAAAGGAGGTGGAGGGTGACAAAAGGTAAAGAGAGCCAAATATTTAATGATGGAAGATGATTTGACTTTGGGTGGTGAGCACACAATGCAATATACAGATCATATTTCACAGAAATCTAACACTTGAAACCTATATAATCTTATTAACCAATACCACCCCAATAAATCTAATTTTTTTCTTAAATATGTTTTTACTGACTTTAGAGATGAGGGAGAAGGAAAGAGAGATGATTTGTCTCTTCTATGAACCCCAAATGGGAATTAAACCTACAATCTGGGTATGTGCCCTGACCAGGAATGGAACCAACAACCTTTTGGTGCATGGGACAACCCTCAACCAACTGAGCCATACTGGCCAAGGCCCCAGTAAATTTAATTTTAAAAAGTTAGCTCCTCAGTCACACAAGCCACATTGCAACTTCTCAGTAGCATATTTTGCTAGTGGTTGCAACTCTGGACAGTACAAAAATATAAAACGTTTCCATTTGGTGGAAGTTCTGTTGGACACCACTGCTTCATCATCCAACTATTAGAGTATGTGAAAGTTGTCAAAGGATCCAGATGAAAGAGGATCAATGATTTACTGTCAGCCTTATAAGGAGTTTCCTCAGACTTCTATGTGCTGGTTGAGAACTGACCTAAAATGATTAATTCTGGATGGACATCATTGTCATCTACTTGGATGAAGGACTCAAAAGCATGTACAGTAGATAAACAAATAATACAAAATAAGCAGGGATCAAGCTCCAAGGTGATCATTAAAGTCCAGAATAATATAAAACAAGTCAGAAGCCAATAAAATAAAACAAAGTAAGCATAAGTAGCAAGTAATATATTTAGGAATGGCAAGAGTGGGAGACAGCATCCTATCTAATAAAAGAGTGATATGCAAATTGACTGTCACTCTGCTACACCCACAAGTCACACCCACAAGCCAATCAGGAGAGAGTATGAAAATTAACCCAACTAAGATAGCTGCAGCCACAGAGCAAGCAGGAGGCTTGAGTTGGAAGCCAAGCTTTCCACACACTCTGGCAGGCCCAGGCCTCCACTCAAGGCTACAAAGTTTCAATTATAGGAGATAAATAAATCCCAGATACCAGGGCCTCCACTTGGGTCACCATGGGGCCTACCCATGCACCAGGCCTCTATCCTATCTAATAAAAGAGTAATATGCAAATTGACCATCAGTCCAACACACAAGATGGCTGCCCCCATGTGGACACAAACTGACCACCACAAGATGGCCAGCAGGGAGGGTAATTGGGAGAGACCAGGCCTGCAAGGGAGGGCAGTTGGGGGCAATCAAGCCTGCAGGGAAAGGCAGTTGAGGGGGACCCAGGCCTGCAGAGGAGGGCAGTTAGGGGCAAACAGGCTTGCAGGGGAGCAGTTAGGCATCAATCAGGCTGTCAGGGGAGTGATCAGGCTGGCAGACAGAAGCAGTTAAGGGCAATCACGAAGGCAAGCAGGCAAGAAGTTAGGAGCCAGCAGTCCTGGATTGTGAGAGGGATGTCCCACTGCCTGTTTAGGCCCAAACAGGCAGTGGGACATCCTTCAAAGGGGTCTCAGATTGGAGAGAGTACAGACTGGGCTGAGGGACACACATACCCATGCACAAATTTTGTGCATCAGGCCTCTAGTATAAATTACCAGAGGTCCCAGGATTTGTGAACAGCAATAACAAAAAAATACTTGTTTAAAAAAATCATAAACACATTATTGGTCAGAATTGTTATCTGTCTTAAGCCTCTGATCAAATGAATGAATGAATGAACTAGCCAACCAACCAAATTGGAGGAAGAACCCATTTGTGAGAGGGAAAGGAAAAAGTGTATAGAGGAGTAGAAATACAAATTGGGGGTAAGAGCAAAAATGAAATAAAATTAAATCAAATGAAACAAGAATTGAAAGTGATGACTTTATATATCTATCTGAGACGTTTAAAAAGAGAGAGAGATGGAAAATCTCTGTTGGTGAAAACATTACTGTGAGGTGATGTTTTAAAGCCACAAGACCGGGTTCTGAATTTTACTTTGTTTTGTTTTTAACCACTGTGACTTTGGGAAAATCAGTTAAGCTTGCCGACTTCTTCATTTAAAAAAAAAAAGGTGTGTGTATTGGGGGAGGAGGGGGGCAGTGGTGAGGGAGGGAGGATAAAGCTGTATTTGTTTTGCCTGCCTCTCAGGATTGTTGGCCTGATGCACCAAGCCACGAATGGGACAGAAAGTTGTGCTCCTGGGCAGAGCTGCAAAGTGCTGTGACTGTAACAAGTGGTATGTGTGGGCGGGGTATGCGGACTCTCCTGCTGAGCCTCACCAGCAGCATTTCATGCTGAGCCGTCCAGCTGGGAAGGAACTCTGACCATGATCCCTGGGGCTGAGGGAGCTGTGTCACATTGCTAACACTCGGGCTCTCAGCACCTGCGTGTAGGGCTCTCCTTGGAGGACATGGGACCACAGGGGGCAGGCCACACTTGAAGCACACTACACTGGGATGGAGTGTCCTGAGGTCAGGTGACTCTGACCAGAGAGTGGGGCAGTGGCATCTCCCTCTTCCTAGGGTACCACCTCGGTGCCATCCCAAGCCTCTCCCCCTCCCCCAGCCTCCCAGCATAGGCTGCACTTGGCCACCTGGTCCCCAACTCATGTGCTACTGAGAGACACCAGGGGGGCAGCATTCCAACGCACCTCAGCTAACCTGTGGGCATATTTCATAGTTTGTAAAGTGCTTTTACCTGGTTATTCCAATACTCCTGCGAGGCAGTTGTTTTTAATTTCTTTTCATGGATGCAGAAACAGAAGCAGAGAAAGAAAATGACACAGGCTAGATAATGGCCAAGGGAGGACCCAAATCTTGGCTTTTTTTTGTGTTTAAATCCTGCGTGAGCTCACGTGGTGTGCAGCTGCCGGCCTTCTGGGGGCAGGCCCCCGAGGGAGAGCTTTTCTTCCATGCACCTGGCTCTCAGATGCTAGCTGCCCGAAGCCTGCCTCCAGCACAGTCCACACTGGCAATTGCCTGCTTTCTCTGGGTTCCCTCTCAGTGAAAGGTATGGGCTTCAAGGAGAGCAAGTATCGGCTAGTAAAAAGGCAGACTCCTGCCCCCTCCTGGTGACTCAAGAGCACTGCCCTGGCAGCTAACGCACCCATTCCATTCCCCCTTTCTTCTTCGAGATCATTTTCTTTCTTGAAGATTAATACTCAATAAGAGCAAAACTGTGTCCGAACAGAATGCAAATCATGATATCGTACTATGAGCCTCATGCTCAGAGCCTGGAAATCTGGGCTCGAACCACTTACCTTTTGTGGGACATTCACCTTCTTTGAGCCCCAGTTTCCTTATTGGTAAAACGAGTACAATATCTAACTCTTGGAGTGCTCGTGTCGCAGAGAGGACTTGAGGACAGTTCCAGTTAATGTTTGTTCATACTTATTGTTTTGCAGGATCATCATTGCTCCTCCCCTTGCAGATCTCCTAAATTCAATCCAAATACTTCAAAGAACTGTGACATTGCAAGGCATTAAAAGCAGGTCACAGAGTGGGTTTTAGAGGTTCCCTGTAAGGCACTTTCAAAGTATCCAACACCCTACCCATTGTTCAAATAGTCCAGCTCTCAAACCTCACTTTACCTCCTCACAAAAGGGTTCCAGTGCCGAAACACCAGCTCATAAAGCAGTCCAGCTCCTCTTTGGCCATCTCTGCTTGGGGGAAGGGGTCTCTCTCTCTCAGGGGAGAGGACCCCCCCCTCCACTTGACCACACTTGCTGAGGCCCAGAATCGAGGTCAAGGGCAGGCTTAGGGCGTATGCTGTTTTTTGCCAAAATGTTATTTACCAGATTCTCTTTAGTGCATCCATTGAAGTTGGGGCTGCCTGGTTTTGCATTGATTAAAATATCTCGTTCTTGGATCCTCCTGGCTTTTGTAGGAACAGAGGCCTAAAATGCTCTGGAGCAGGTCTCCTGGCCATTCCTCCCTCCACATGGAGTTCAGCTCAGCTGAACTGTCAGAACCATCACTGAGAGGTAATGTGGGGACAGGCAAGCCTAGATGGGGTGAAGGACGTAGAGTAGTGAGGGGACCAGCTGAGGCCATCTGGGAAGCACACCCAATGGTGGGGGCTGGAGAAGTCTTCGGAAGAAAGGGTGGGGGGAGGAGGGTGCAGAAGTGACTTTAGCGACTTGACAGTGTGGCAGTGGAGCTGCTGGAAACCATCCCTGCGCGGCCTTTGCAACTTGTGAGAAGGGTGTGCATTCCCACACCAATGTCCACCTCATCTGGAAGGCCACACCGCAGCCCCAAGAGCCCTCCCCATCACCCCCAGAATTCCAATCTGAGAGCCAGGCGGCTGCCCTGCCACATCCACAGCGTTTCTATTTGACCCGGGTCCTACTCCCTCTGAGGGGAAGGGAGAGGGGAAGTGATGATGATGGAGGAGATAGACAGGTTCCTGCAGGCCTGCCTCTGCCTCCCCTTTAATCTGTATGATCCAGGCATGCAGGAACCTGAGTCTATCTCCTCCATCACCATCACTTCCCCTCTCCCTTCCCCTCAGAGGGAGGAGGACCCTTTCATTTGTAAGATCCAGGCAGCATTTCCGTTTCACCGTTTGTGGGGCCTCCAGGTGAAATGAATGCTGCATGTCTTATCGCCCTTGCTAGACGGTGGGAGCCTTCCAGGTAGGAACTGGGGCTGATTTCCTCCAGTCTCTGGAGCCTCACATGCAATAGTTTCTGGCATACAACGGGTGCAAAGATGGGTGCTGCTGTTAAATGAGCAAGTCATCCAAATGGCTTAATGCAGGAAACTGGACATCATTTAGTCTAGTAGTTCTCAAACCTGGTAGTGCATTAGAATTATCTTGGGAGCTTTTAAAAAAAAAAAAATTGGTGCCCTCGTCCCTCCTCAGACCAATTACATGAGAATCTCTGATAGCGAGATTTTCATAGTTAAATGCCCAGAAAGAACTCATCACCTGAAGGCATGTTACAGTGAATCCTTTTATCAACCAGATTATTTTCTAGTGCATGATAATTATCCACTGTCTTACGTTTGAATTATCATATAATGATAATTTTCTTAAAGTTAAGCCCATGTACACGAAATAAATAGAACTTAATTTAAAAAATAACTAGAAATATATATAAGGAAAAAAGTACGTTTCATTGGGTATTCAGAGATTTGCCCATTCATAGAATGGCAAAAAAATTTAGCATATCACAATGATTGGGCTGAATTTCACTAAAACACACACACACACACACACACACACACACACACACGTGAGCTGAAGGGATGAAATGGAGTGAGGGAAAGAAGGACCCCCCCATCCCCCCTCAACCCACCCACTCCACTAAGAGTCTTCCAGTGACCCGTTGGGACAGATTCTGGTTCAAAGACACCTTCTTTGGAAATCTGTGCATATCTGAATGTCCTCCGGTTTCCGCAGAGCAGGAGTGATAACCATCTGAGTGTGGGTTTTAATTCCATTAAAGCGTCTGCTCAGAGAAGCTTGCTTGGCAGCATCTTGCCTACACAGATCCAGCTGCATGAAGGATGGGTGGATCAGAGCACTTCAGGGCTGGAGCAAGGCAGACAGGAGGAACCCCCGCACCTGCTTCTCTAGGTGTGGTCCTCACCTGGGAGCCCCTTGGACCTGCTGAACCTGAATCTGCCCGGTCCCAGGATCCCTGGATGGTTTACAAACACACGAAAGAGGAGGAAACACTGCCGTAGAGGGTGCCCCCCTCGGCCTTCTGATGACTGCCGCTAGCTTCCCACCTCGAGGGCTAGATCTCCATCGTCACCCACGAGGCAGTGTGTAATAACCCTTCCGATCTCTTAACAACCTTGCTGAGCGCTCCTGGCCTTCCCTCTTTACAGGGGAAAGAAAAAAGAAATGAAATCGCTATCATCACTGATGGGAGGCCCAGAGGGAGAGGAAGAGATCAAAAGTCAACATCTGTGATTCTGCAAATAGAGAAAGAAGCATTGCTCAGGCGGGCAGGGAAACGGCTCTCAGGGCGTGGCTGCTTCTCCGTGATGTGGTCCCATCCGAGGTGGCTGTGCTCAATCCAGAGTTTTTAAAGGGAACCCCAGGGCTGACACCATGGAGCGGCGGGCGTGTTCAGCCACACTCCTGGGTCTGAGAAGGCCTGGGTACCAGCAGAGCTGGGCACCATCAGCCCTTGCGCTCCCTGGAGATCCCTAAGAAGGAGCAGGATGAACTGTCACCCGGGAGAAGGACATGTCCAGTTACCTCCTCCTCACCCTGGCTCTGAGCCAGCCCCTTGTCCTTCCTTCATCTGGGGTCAGGTGTATCTGGGAAGCAGGAGCGTCGTGCACAGTCCCAAGTTTTCTCTCTGGTCTTCCGGTCAAGGTGCTGCTCTAAGACAGTGGTCGGCAAACTCATTAGTCAACAGAGCCAAATATCAACAGTACAACGATTGAAATTTCTTTGGAGAGCCCAATTTTTCAAACTTAAACTTCTTCTAAGGCCACTTCTTCAAAATAGACTCGCCCAGGCTGTGGTATTTTGTGGAAGAGCCACACTCAAGGGGCCAAAGAATCCCACGTGGCTCGAGAGCCACAGTTTGCCAACCATGGCTCTAAGAGGAAAGCCAAAACACTGCTAAGTAGTCCCGCAGCAGGGGTGCCGGGGCTAGGGGCACATGTGGGACCCAGTGTCCTCTTTGGAATGGGGGAGGGAGGGCTGGTGAGCCCTTGGAAGCCACTTAGTGCTGGGGAGCGAGCACTTAGTCTCAGAGACTGACCCCTGGCTCCTCACCTGGTCGGGCTTCCCCAGCTGGGCCTTCAGCAGAAGTGACGCAGCCAAGGAGGTGAATTTATAACTGGCGGTAGCGAGCTCCTCCTGTGGGCCCAACCTCACACCAGGTCCTTACGAGCCTTCTCCAGGAGGAGCCCCATGAGGCAGGCAGCCCCGTTCACAGAGGAGGAAAGCCGGAGCTCGGGGAACGTGGCATCAGCCCGAGGTCCAAACAATTGCTGCAGAGCAGAGCTGAAACGGGAGCCCGCGGCCTGTGACCTTCCCCTACTGCACCTGCCTCCGAAGCCGGGCTTGAAAGGCAGCCAACTCCAGTCCAAACTCTTTAATTTATTGGCCCTGTAACCTTAAGCAAGGCCCTTTGTTTCTCTTGGCCTTGGCGCTCTCACTTGTAACAAGGGGAATATTAACAAGCCTCCCGTGTACTGTAAAGAGCACGGCCCACAGCAGATCCTCGGGGGAAACTGGTTTTCTTTCCTCTTCCTTTTCCAATGGAGGGGTGGCCTTGGCACCGGGGAGCAGACCGTGAGGGTGAAGGCTGTGTGACTGACCACCCTCGGGCCGGGGCTACTCTCTCGGGTTGAAGGGCACCTCAGGCGGAGGGCAGAGTTCCATGTGGTCAACAGGTGTAGCTCCACTCCCCTCCACCACCCCACCTGCTGGCAGCTCTGTGTGCCCTTCTCCTCCTGGAGGCCCAGGGACTTCCAACAGGAAGGCTCACCTTGGCCCAGATGCAGCTTCCTTCTCCCTGCTCTGAATTCCGGCCAAGAGAAAACCTCAGATGCACTGGCTGCAGGAATATCAATCGCTCCTCGGCCCCTGGCGGTGCTCCCAGCCTGGAGGGCTCTGTGAGGAGGGTGCTGGGAGCCAGGCCTAGAACATTCCCCGTGCTCTGCCGTGAGGTGTGCTCCCCACAGTGGGGAAACAGTAGGGGAGGGCTGGGAGCGGTCCCCCGTCACCCTACACCAGGTGCTCGTCACCGCCTGGGCCCTGCCCGAATTAACACCGTGGTCCGCAAACTGTGGCTCGAGAGCCACATGTGGCTCTTTGGCGCCTGGCGTGTGGCTCTTCCACAAACTATCATGGCCTGGGTGAGTCTATTTTGAAGAAGTGGCGTTAAAAGAAGTTTAAGTTTGAAAAATTCAGCTCTCAAAAGCAATTTCAATCATTGTACTGTTGATATTTGGCTCTGTTGACTAATGAATTTGCTGACCACTAACAAAGAGTATTCTCCCAGCCTTAAAAATCCTCCATGCTGCCAAAACCGGTTTGGCTCAGCGGTAGAGCGTCGGTCTGAGGACTGGGGGGTCCCAGGTTCGATTCCGGTCAAGGGCATGTACCTTGGTTGTGGGCACATCCCTGGTAGGGGGTGTGCAAGAGGCAGCTGGTCGATGTTTCTCTCTCATCGACATTACTAGCTCTCTATTTCTCTCCCTTCCTCTCCGTAAAAAATCAATAAAAATATATAGTATTTAAAAAAAAATCCTCCATGCTTCACCTATTCATTTTTCTCCCCACCCTAACCCCTGGCAACCACTGTCCTTGTTAATGTCTCCTTCATTTTGCCTTTCCCAGAATGTCATAGAGTCCAAACCATGCAGTATGTTGCCTTTTCAGATTGGCTGCTTTCACTATGTAATATGCAGTTAAGGTTCCTCCATGTTCTTTTCATGGCTTGATGATGGCTCATTTCTTCTTAATGCTGAATAGCATTCCATTGTTTGGATGTGCCATAGCTTAGCCATTCGCCTACCAAAAACATTATGATTGCTACTGAATTTTAGCAATTATGAATAACACCGCTATAAACATCAATGTGCAGGTTTTTAATGCAGGCATATGTTTTCCAGGCACCTCATTTTAAATAAAGCACAAGGCAAAGAAGGAGATAAAGGGTCTTTTCATGTGTTGTGAATGAATGGGAGGTGAATCCATAATTTGCCACACCCTTCCTGGAAATCTGGAGGCCAGAATCACTGTTTACACCTGGCAGTGAAAAGTTGACACAGAATTTCCTCTTCTACAAGCCTCCCCTTGAACTTCCTTCCTGCTGTCTGCAGCTGCAGAAACCCCCAGGTCTTCTCAGCAGGATCACAGCTACTGAGGGCTCTCATGAGCTCATGGGCCCACAACACTCCATCTTCCACACCAGACTGTGAGGCCATAAGGACAGGGACCTATGTCTTGCTCTCTTGTGTCCTCTAATCCTAGAAATTGTTCAAAAAATATTTGATAGATGCATACAAGAAGGAGAGAATCCTGTCTTTCCTCTACTCTAGGAGCTGGATCCAAAATCTCCCCTTGTATCTATAGCTAAACCGGTTTGTGTTTTATTTATTTTTTTAATTGTACATTTTTATTAATGCCTTTGTGGCTGAGGTGGTGGTATTATCCCTCCCTGGATGCAAATTTCAAGGTCACGGAGCAAGTCCCCAGGCCAGGAAGAGCACCCGGGTCTTGGGTCTCAAACCCAGTTCTCTCTCTCATCAGCCTGAGCCCAATCTTTCTGGAGCATCACTATCTCGACAAAGAATGAAGTTGTGATTGACGTCAGGGAGGGGCAAACTTCAGCCAACAGCATCATTCTTTACAACATGCCAGCCATGATTGCTGGCTAATTGTAGTCGAAAAGATAAAGAACTGGCTGGTCTTGCTTCACTTGGCATTGTGAGCTGAAGAGGGAAGAGAACTCAGAGCCTGCTACACCCCCCCCCCGCCCCCCCTCCAGCCCAGTCTAGTTCAGTCTCTTTCCCAGAGTTCAGTCAAGGGGTCAGGTTCTAGGAGCTGTGCCTGGATTACTTGGTTTCATCCTCACAGCCCCTGAGGTGCTATTATCCTATTTTAGAGATAATAAATCCAAGGACCAAAGAAGTTCATTGATGTGCCCAAGATCATCCATCTTATATGTAACAAAAAACATTTTACCCCATACCTAACAAATTCCAAGACATGCATATTAGCTATCTATGGTTGCCATGATAAAACAATAGAAATATAGCCTCTCACAGTTCTAGAGGCTAGAAGTCTGAGGTCAAGGTGTCAGCAGGACCCTGTTCCTTTAGAGAAAACCTTTTTTTTTGCCTCTTCTGGCTTTTGGCCCTTGCCAGCGATCCTTGGAGCTCTTTGCTGGTAGATTTATCAATCCAGCCTCTGCCTCTGTCTTCATATGGCCTTGTCCCCTGTGTGTCTGTGTCTCTGTGTCCAAACTTCCCTCTTTTCATAAAGACAACGGTCATATTGGATTTAGGAACCACTGTAATCTTGTATTATATCTGTAAAGATCCTGTCTCCAAATAATGACACATTCATGGGCCCCAGAAGTTAAGATTTCAACATGTCCGTTTGGGGAACACACCTCAACCCATCATATCAATGTTTTCCTTATTGTATCAGCTGCTTCATCTGAAAGATGACAAAAATGTCCCATGCTTCACTCTCAGGCATTATTTGTTCTCAGTTTTACTTGAAGATTTCATGGTATGATGGAAAGAAGCAAAACTGGCCCTTGAAATGTGGGTTGTGATCTCAACTCTGCTGTGCACGAGAAGTAACTACTCTCATCCATTCTCCTTGGGTCTCAGTTTTCACATACATAAAATATGGACATTAGACTAGTTAATCAGGTCCCTTGGAGCTTGATGTGATTTGTGGGTTACAAAAATTGTAAAGACAAGATCTCACAGAGCATCACTTTGTTCAAACTGCAGCTACTGGATTCCCACTTCAGCCAATATTTACTTAGCACCTCTATGTGTCCATCTCTAAGTATACTGCATTTCCCACTACTGAATACCTTGTTTAGGGCAGTGATTATGCCCAGCATCTACTGTGGGCTCAGTAAATACCTATTGTTAAATAAACAGTATATCTTGAAGGTAAGGCGGGAGATGTAGGTGGGTGGGAGGTGATCAACCAAACAACTTGTATGCATATATGCATAAACCATGGACAAGTCAATAAGATGGTGAAGGCCTGGGGGAGGAGGCAGGGGAGAAGGCTGGAGAGGGTCAATGGAGGAAAAAAAGGGAAACGTGTAATATTTTTAACAATAAAGATTTAAAAAAATAAACAGTATAATAGAATAGTAGGGATGCGGGAGACAGAGTATGAAGGGTTTATGCCTTGTTTCCCACAGGGTGTGGTGAACAGAGCCTTCCTCTGGTCCTTACAATGCCTGCGGCAGAGCTAGAGACAGTTGAGATGCAATGCATAGCTTTACTCCCTTGTCTCCTTCATTTTTACATAAACACATACATTTGATGACCTCATACTTGGCTGTTTTTATTGTTCTTTTTTGTTTGCTTCCACTTTTCCTCTCCCCTCCAGCCTCTTCAGCACCCACCACCACCCCAAGTCCTGCTGGGAGTAACTGATATTTACAACCTGAGATATTTGTTTTTACTTGTATATTTTTCTCCATACCAAACATATAGACTCATACACACGTATGTAAGTCCTCATGTGCCTAAATGAGAAGGTTGTTTCTCACTGTTTTATATGGTAGGACTGCATTTTAGATGCTTTAAGAACTAAAGCATCTTTTCTCCTTTAATAATACCTGATGGAAATCCATTCATCTCCCTCGGTGTAAATCTGATTTATACTTTTTAAATGGATACCCATTATTTCATGGTGTGGGTATGCTGTAATTTATTCAGCCATTCCATGGCAGATAGGCGGCATATGATTTATTGATTGCTTGTTCTTAAGGAAGCGAGTGGCTGAGAATGCTCCGACCTTACGGCCAAATTATGCTGTTCTCATTTACCACACACGCCGCTCTCCCCACCCGCAGGTGTCCACAGGAGTCCGCTGGAACTCCCCGTTCTGACTTCTCCCATCAAGTCAGAACCCACATGGTTCTCAATATGTCATCTTAATGGGATCTGAGGCTTTTAATAATGGGATTCAGACTTTCTGAGCTGCTTCCAAAGGAGATGACTTTTTACTTAATGGCATCAACCCCACTAATCCTGTCTAAAATCTAATCAACACATCAGACGGGGGAAGAGAATGCTGTCTCTTATGTGAAATGGAACGCACTTTCCACAATGAAATACTCCTCTTCTTCATCAGAATAGGGGAGGGGCTATTTCCAGGGTTCTAACACGCTGAGGGGCAGGTGAGGGAGGTGGTCCCTGCATGGAGGGCAGCAGGCCCTCTGAGCTGAAGCCACTCTGCCTGACGGGCCTTCCCAGAGCCTCAAATCTTCAGCTACATTATGAAAGCAACAATTTCATTGCCTGTTTAAATGTTTAAAACTTTGTCTTTAAATTGTAAAACGTAGCCATAAATGTAAAAATGTGACCATCTTGTGAGCACCTCTAGATCAAGAAATAGAATATTACCTCATTTGAGAAGATTACCCTTTGCTGCCCTTCCCTAATTACAACCTCCTCTCTCCTCCCTGAAGGCAGCAGGTCCTGTCTCTCATGACATTGCATGTGAAAAAGAAAATAGCAGCTTGTCTTCTTGGCTCAATATTGTTGTGTGTATTTTTTTTTAACCTTTCACCTTTTCTTATTGAGTTATAACATACATATTGCAATATCTACACATGAGTGGATTTTGGCATATGATCATATCTCTATAATCATAACCACTTCAATATAAGCATATCATCTGACCAGTTGAAGGCCAATAAGAACAGAGACTGAGGCTTCCAGAAGAAATTCTCCTCAACATAGAAACCCTGCCTGTTTCCAGCTGCTGCCCCACTGAACTCCACTCAAGGCTGCAGCATCATCGCTCAGCCCAACTGTCCCCACAATCATGTGAGCCAAATTCTGAAAATCAATTACTCTCCTGCATATATTCTATTACACATGTATGTGTGTGTGCTATTATATATGTACTCTAATATACATGATAGAATTACATACATAAATATGTGTATTTATAGCGGTATCTGTTTCTCTAGAGAACCCTAACACTTGCTTCACCTTTCTAGCTTTAATTGGCTACTCCATAACATAAGCGATGATAAAACCAATCTGGTAAAGCTGTGTGAGAATCAGATACAATGAAATTCCTAACACAGATATGTAATGGGTATTTAATAAATGGCTATTTACAAAAACACACATACCACCTATTTATGTTAAGTTGATTAAGAAAATGATATGTGCCCAGGTTGACAAAAAACCTAGTAGAAACGAAGGTATAAAATGAAAAATAGTCTCTTTCTCTCAGCTCCAAGAACATGATGATTGCTTGTATTTCTCCTAGAAATTTCTATGAAAAAAAAATGAAAGCAAACTACATCAACAGTTCAAAATATTAGTGAAAAACACGTATTACATTAAACACTGTCTCCACGTGGTCTAGATTCTAAGCAGTTTTCCAAACAAAGAATACCCCCAATAACCAAAAGTTAATTAGAAAATATCTCAAGTTCATAATCTGTATTCTTCTAACCACATGAAAGGTTTCTCTTGAAAAATCCAGCTTTTCTCTCCCATCTACTGCACCTGACTTCCCTTCACCCCCTTCTTCAAAATTCCCTGAAAAACTCTCTCAGTCCTGGTTCCTCTTCCTCTTCTCTTTTCTCTCCTCGCACATAAAAAGAGCTCATGGAAACTTGCCTGGCAAGGGAGGACCCCTCAGAGCTTCAGCACGAGGGAGGAACTGAGTCTCTTTTAGAGTTGGGGGGAGGGGAAAGACTGGTGACCTGGCAACAGACACCCATGTAAAGACACACGCCTCAGGCACTGCCATTACCTAACCACCTAACTGAATTCTCACATTGATCCTATGAGATGGGTGTTGTTATTCACATTTTATGGATGGGAAAACAAAAACCCAGAAGTTAAGTGTGTTGGTCACTTGTCATTTAAATAGCTATCTTATTCCAGGGGCCAGGGTCAAACCATGGGCATTAGAAAAATTCCAGCTCACACCCTAACAGGTTTTGTCCAGTTTGCCTTCCCCTCTGTTGATTTTTTGTGTGGAACCTTCCAAAAGAGAGGTCTAATGTCTCCTTAATGATGTCTCCTATTAATTCTCCCTATTTATAGCCTAAAACCTTCCTTCTGTACATCATAATCTCCTTAAGACCTTAGTTAATTCCCTTCTAGGAATTGTTTGGGTACTTCTGGCTGGAGCCTGAATGAATCCATCTTACCTCCTTCTCACATACTAGGCTGGGGATGGAAAGGCATCATGAGCATAAAAGTCTCAAGGACATCTTTCAATCCCTGCCCTCTTTGAGTCTCAATCTCTTAGTTATGATGAGGAAAAGGAAAGTGGAGAGGGAGCAAGCAGCCATTAAATGCCCCTACTTGTCATAACTCATGTACCAGGGAGGCCTGTGCTGGTTTTAAAAGAGATTCACCAGCCGAAACCAGTTTGGCTCAATGGATAGAGTGTCAGCTTGAGGACTGAAGGGACCCGGGTTCGATTCCCATCAAGGGCATGTACCTTGGTTGTGGGCATATCCCCAGTAGGGGGTGTGCAAGAGCCAGCTGATCGATGACTCTCTCTCATTGAAGTTTCTAACTATCTCTCTCCCTTCCTCTCTGTACAAAATCAATAAAATATATTAAAAGAGGTTCACCAATTCTTTGGCATTCCTTTCTCCAAAAGATGGAATCTAATCCTCCTTTTAAATGTGGGTTGGACTTAGTGACTCACTTCTAACAAACAGAATGTGACAAAGTCTGTGACTCCAAGGTTGGGGCATAAAAAGGATACAGCATCTGCCTAGCTCTCTCTTTGGGGACCCTGGTTCTTGGAAACCAGCCACCATATTCGGAGGAAGCCCAGGGCACATGGGAAAACTACATGGTGGAGCAGAGACAAGCTATCCTCACTGAGTTTGATCTGAATTTCTGACCCATGGAAACCATGAGAGAGAATACATCATGATTGTCTTAAGCTGCTAAATTTTGGGCTAATTTGTTACAGAGCAATTGACTGCTTATACTGCCAGAAACCAATTCCAGCATGTGATAATTACAAGAGTTTCACCAAAAGGTTGGTGAAGCTTGGGCGGCTCAACAAGGGTGTGTCACATATGTAGTTTACCTGTTGGAAATGGCACTTCCCCCAAACCTGAATAGGATAATCACTTGCTGCCACATAGCTCAGGGCATTTTATTGCCTCCTGTTGGCCAAACACCTGAACAACTATAGGCTATTCCCCAAACTGACAATACTTCTATAAACCCTTTTAAACCTTACCTCTTACCTCTTGAAGTGTATTATCTCCACCTTGCCTTAGGACAAATTGTGTTAAATAAATAGCATGGGGTCCTTAGACAAGGAAGTCCTCAGTTCCTTTAGCTGATGATCCTCTGACCCCCCAATGCCTTTCAAAATTATCTTTCGTCCTTGGACTCCTTGAATCTACACATCAGCCCCTTTCTCCAGACTGCTGAATCCTTTATAAGACTGGGACAAGATCTCCAGCATTATACAAAGACATTTTCACCCCTCTCAGATTTTAGGGTTATCCCACTCACACTGTGAAAAGTAAGAGGGTCAATGACTAGAGTACAATGCTCTCATGTATTGACAGCTCTGGCACCTGGATAGCAAATTAGAGACTCCTACCCAATGTTTGAGCGTCCTGGGCCTGGAGCCTGCTTGTCTATACCCCTGAGACCTGGAATGCCAGGAATCTGTCCCCCAGGGGTGGAGCCATGACAACCTCGGCTCTGACGGAGGCTTGGCTAGACATCCCAGGTCTGAGCTCTGTTTCTCAGGCCTGCTTCTTGCTGGTTGCTTGAAGTATTTCTCTCTCTTCTTCAGTTATCTGGGACCCACATTAGATGGTACCTCAGAATAAAGATAACAGCCAGGCCGAAACCGGTTTGGCTCAGTGGATAGAGCATCAGCCTGCGGACTGAAGGGTTCCAGGTTCGAATCCGGTCAAGGGCATGTACCTTGGTTGCGGGCACATCCCCAGTAGGGGGTGTGCAAGAGGCAGCTGATTGATGATTCTCTCTCATCGATGTTTCTAACTTTCTATGCCTCTCTCTTTCTCTCTGTAAAAAATCAATAAAATAAAATAATAAAAATAAATAAAAATGAAAGCCAGTATCCCGTGGTTTGCTCATTTTTGGCTGCTTGTCATCACAGCAGGAACTCAGTGAGGGCATGCATGGGCCTGCCAGCCTAGTTCTTTGGGTCCCAGGCAGAAAGCACCTCATGATCATTTTTGGAGACATCAACACTCCCCCTGTAAGATTAGAATTGACGTATCCATCACAGTTGCTGCCTACCCTGCCATATGCTCATTTCAAAGCAGTGGGGGTGACACACCCAGACATGCCCGCCTGCCAATTCCCCTTTTTGTGGACCTTGGAAATGCTCACGTGGCAGCAGCATCTCCCTGCTCTGGGGCCTCTTCCTCCATGCTGTTTCTGTAGCATGTTCTAGCCCCTTCCCAAACCTTGCTTCTGCTCTCAGCACAGGGATCCCCGAAAATCAAATATGTTCCGGTGCTTTCCAGATGTTCAGTCTCTGAGCAGTGGTGAGGGGGGAGGAGGTTTAGGGAGGAGCATGCAGGTTGCTGGCCCTGAACCAGCCTGAGCAGTCAACGGATTCAGCAAGGGAGTCTCAGAGACTTCCTCAATTCAGTGAGTCACACAATCGTTCTCCACTTGGAATATCCGGTTCTGAAATGTGCCATCTCCCAGAAATCGCAATTCCAGCCATGGCCTCCTCTCCACAATGTCCCTTTGGCTTTCCAATGGCATCTAGGAAATTTGTTCATGCGGGGGTCCTCTCCCTCCCCTCTTAGGTGGCCAGGATGAAAACACAACTTTGGCTCCCATCCAGGGGTATGATTTTACTTCAAGATGTAGCCGGGCATGGGCATTGCCCCTTAGTTCCAAAACCCTTACCAGCAACACCCCTCCCCAAAGTTTGTAACACTAGCAAAGCCACCCACATGTTTCCACTTTAGAGCGGTAATACAGTGTATTGTTCTACTTCATTTCATTTAATGGGTGCATCATGTACCATGGCTGTACCATAATTTGTTTCACTAATCCCCTATTGAAGAGCATTAAGGTAATTATTATTGTTATTAGACAAGCAGCTGAACCTTGGAAACACACTCTTAAATGCTTTCCCTCTGAGGGAAATGAAGAAACTGATTTTTTTTTTTTTTTTTTTAAATCATGCTAACCCTGCCCTTGAGATGATTATATCTGAGGTCCACGGCATCTCAGAGGTTGTTACCAATGGAGTGGGCCACTCAGGGGTGTGGGGGGGGGGGTGAAGGGGGGGAATGTAGGTTGATAATCAGCATAGCTTTTGAGAAATGAATTTTCAATCAAGGAGAGTGAAGGGCAAACCCCTGAGATATCACTGCTGAAAAAATATCTGCCTCTGATTATAACCCTCAGAACCTTCCTTTACCCAGCATGGAATGTCTTCCTGGGTCTGCTTGCGGCTGATGGTCCTCCTCTACGATGTTCAGAAAGGACTGCTTGCCATACCCAAGAGGAGCCAAGAGACTGGGGGTGTCCACACAACCACAGCCCTCGTCCGTGGAGGTGGGCTCCTTGCCTGGAATGTGCCATGCTTTGTGTCTTATGACTGCGCTTCTTAGCCAAAGGCAATGGAGGTTAGGCAGAGGCCTATGAAAACTCTCCATCCAGGAAGTATTATCCTATATAATAAAAGCCTAATAGGCTAAGTCCAATCATTCAGTTGGCCGTTCAACCAACCAAGGCATAATATGCTAATGATATGCCAAGGCCGCTCAACTGCTTGCTATGATGTGCACTGACCACCAAGGGGCAGATGCTCCAACTGATAGGTTAGCTTGCTGCTGGGGTCTGGCCTATTGGGACTGAGTGAGATGGACCAGACATGCCCTGGAGCCCTTCGGCGGTACCTCCGTGGCTGGCCAACCTCCCGAGTCTCTTCCCAGCCCTAATAGTGCACCGGTGGGGTCCCTCGGCCTAGCCTGCACCCTCTTGCAATCCGGGATCCTCAGGGGATGTGGCAGAGCCAGTTTCGACATGATCCTGCAGGCCAGGCAGAGGACCCTACTGGTGCATGAATTCATGCACCAGGCCTCTAGTAGAATAATAAGAAGCTAGGAAAATTCCAGGACAAGAGGAATTGGGAAACTGAGACAGGTATTTAAATAGCAGTTTGTGTACACCTAGCAAACCTGGTCTTCCTAATCCAAGGACACTTAAGAGTAAATGGTTTGCACTTCTCCCCACAACCAGAGGGTAAGTAGCTTAAGTCACCCTACAAATAGCTTCTTACTATTTTATACTAGAAGGAAACACTGAACAGTGACACAAGCCCTAACCAGCCTCGATGAGGCGACCACAGAAAGATGGCACAGAAGTAGCAGAGCTGTCAGCAATGACTACTATGTGCCACCCTCTCCTAAACACTACCCACGTCTGGCTCCTTTCATTTCCTAACAGCTCTGTGATGTGGGTGCTACTATCCCCATTCCAAGATGAAGAAACTGAAGCACAAAAATGTTACTTACGCAATCAGCCCAAAGTAAGTACCTGGTGGCACTTAGATCTGAACCCAGTAGTCTGACTTATGCTCTTACCACGAAACGGTTTTTTCTAACATAACCAAAGCAAAAACAATGAGGACCAGATACAGAGTCTGGCCGGTGCAGCTCAGTGATTGAGCATCTACCCATGAACTAAGAGATCATGGGTTGAAGGCTTGATCCCAATAGGGGGTGTGCAGGAGGCATCTGATTGATGATTCTCTCTCATCATTGATATTCCCTCTCTCCTCTCTCCCTCTTCCTTCCTCTCAAGATATATATATATATATAGAGAGAGAGAGAAGCAGCTTAGGAGATATATATATATATATCCAGTGATTATAAAACAACAAAACAAAACAAGAAGACTATATACAGAAACAGAGTTTTGTGACTGTCAAGGAGATTTGAGTCAGGAACTAAGGACACCGATGTCGAGAGAGGAAAACAAGGTGACCAGGTCACCAGGACAGCCAATGGTCCATCTGAGGACAAGGAACCCTTCTTTCCTGCTACCTGGGATGATGGGGCATAGCTTTGATAGTTTCCCAAGCTGCTTCTCAAGGCTCAAGTAACAGGAGCTAGTCTTTGTTTCCTAGGGCCTGAAAGAGCCTAACTAACTTGCTTTATTATGTTAATTGTGCAGATAATCATTTTGAGTTCAATGGGCTTGAGGAAAAAAGATTAGGGTAAATAAACCAGGAGACAAAGGAATTGCATGTCTTGGGACCTTGAAGTCACACAAAGCCGACTCTGTAACTACAGAGGAGTCTGTGCGGCAGGAGTCTGTCCATGAAAGTTCCGCTGTGTTTCACAGGTTCAATTGTTTTTTATGCCCTCTATTTACTGCATTGTCACGTCAGCCCTAGGAGGCATACCAGCTAGGCACTACAGTCTCAGTTTCACAGATGAAGAAGCTGAGGCCCAGGGAAGGAGGGTGGGAATTGGTGGGGTCATGCAACCAGAGAGCAGCAGAGCCAGAATTAGAACCCATGGTTTCCCAGCGGTGTGTGGGAGCTGGACCTTATCAGGTCTCCCGAGGGGAGTGCCGCATAGCTTCCCAAGCCCACATTTAGTGAGATCACTCGGTAGCTTGAAATCAGACATGGTGGGAGTATTTGCACCATAGAAATCTGCTACAATTCTGGGCTTCCTGTGCCACTGAGAATATCCCCATAATTTCTCACTGGTGCTAAAGATAACACCTTTGCCCTTGAGATTGCAGCTGATGGAAAATAACCAAGGTAAGAAAGGTCTATATTCCCAAACCCTTCAAGTTCTCCCATTGTGGCAGCAGAAACCAAGGGACCTAACATTTACTTTGTGCTTTCTAAGTGCCAGGCTTTGTGCTATGTGCTCTATGCATTTTTTAAATTTACTCCTCTGAGCAACTCTTCTACATAGATTCGAGAAGTAAATTGCTCAAGGTCACACAGCTAGAATGAAGTGAAGCTGGGATTCAAATATAGGTTTGTCTGAACTTTTTAATCACGGTGCCACCATCTTGGTTACTATTATTATTTCCAGATTATCTCCAGTCCCAGATTGGAGAGGGTGCAGGCTGGGCGGAGGGACACATGTGCCCCCTTCCCCCCCACCTGTGAACAAATTTCATGCACTGGGCCTCTAGTATATATGGTAAGTAAAATGGACTTTGCTTCTCAGTTCAACAGCACCCCGCCTCCTCCCATCTTATAAACATATAATAGATAATAGAATTTAAAAAAAAATCAATGAAGACAACTAATTTCTATCACACAATAAATATTTTAAGGGCCATCTCAAACTTCAATAAAATTCCATAACCTATTAGACCATTTTAGCAATTTATAATCATGGCCTGTAGAGAATGTCAGGATTAATATTCTGTTCTCTTATTATTTCAACCATTAAAGATATCTTACATGATAATTGGCTTTTAGCAACCACAATCTAATTTAAGTTATTTATGGATACGTTGTATGTATATTTCACAGATATTGTTTTAAATATTAAATCACTACATCTTGGAAAGAAAAGTTGTTTTGTTACAGAGCAAACATTCTTCATGTCAAAGACTATAATGCCTTTTAAAAGTGTATGCAGATAAAAAGATTCCCCAGGCTTCAAAGACAAAATTTGTTACGTTTTGCTAAAAAACATGTTAGACAAAAAAAAACCTATACATGCATAACACTATCTAGAGATCCACCTGACAATGCTCTTTAACCTATAGTATCCAGAATCACTCTTCTAATTCAGAGAGATGGGCTGACTTGAATTAGATTACTAAGTCAGGAGGGCAGTACCTCTGAGTCAACAGCGTGGATTGAGGTTGGTAGCAAAGACCTAGCTTCAAATCCAGGATCTGTTTTTTTCCCATCTGTATGATGTTGGGTGAGTTACCAAGCTCACTTTAAATATCAATTTCCCATTTAAAAAAATTGAATAAAAATAATAATAAAAAATAAAATAAATAAAAAATAAAAAATGAAATCAACATACCTACTAAGCAACAGAGTTATAATGAGGATAAAACTGGCTATATAATTTGCAGAAGGCTATATAAAATGCAAAATGAAAATGCAGGGTCCCTTGCTCAAAAGTTACTAAGAATTTCAAGACAGTAGAAGAATAAGCCAGGTGTGGGCCCTTCTGAGCATGTGACCCTGTGAACTACATGGGTAATATATGTACATGCACCAGCCAAAGGTAATGTCATGTGTAAACTTTGTCCAACCTGAGAGGTGCCTGCCTGAAGAAGGTCCACTATTTGTGTTTTTGGTTCAGTTTGCCACATTTTTATACATCATGGAAAATAAATCTAATAGTCACTTTTTTCCTTAAGGTAGGTCAAGTTTTTCAGAATGGGTTCATCAATATCCAGCACTGACAGGGTTCAAAGGCACGACAGTCAGGGGTGTTGGCACACTGAACCCAGGAGAGCTGTACCAGCCCCCACCTCCCTTTAGTTTTCTGGCAATTTTTGGAAGAGGAATAGAGAACGCGGGATTCTGTTTCTTAGCAAGAGGTCTTGAAACCATAAAGCTAATTTCATTGAGCTTTGCACTACATTGAATTAAACTCCTAATTCTAATTTCGCCAAATAGGGTTACTGAGAGAACAGGAAGTGAAGCTTGATAACTGAGTTCCACTGTCCAGAGGGAGTCAGGAGAGAACAGAAAATCAATTTCCCTGCCGTGGAGAAGTGGGTGGAGCTATTTCGAGCTGTTGAAAGCAGCTTGTTTCTTTGGAAGGAGGAGAGGGCATTTCGGATGGAGACTTTTCACACAGAGAGGGGCCATGGTTTTCTAAACAGTTTTCTTTTGGGATCCTCTTCATTGGGGGCTGACAGAACCTCCCCTGATTCTCCTTGCTCTATCTAAAAACACCCTGACTCGACTAGGGATTGGGAAGTGAATGTCCCTGCAGTGGAGAGTGGGAACAAAGAATTTTTTGTAACTACCAGAGGCTCCCTCCAATGAGAGCGACATGTGATGAGCTCAGAGTAGGCATTGGGACTAGACTAGGGATTGGGAAGTGAGTGTCCCTGCAATGGAGGCATTCACACACCTCATCTAGGTATTCCTGTGAGCTCCTTTTTGGATTATTTAAAAACAAACAAACATAGGCCGAAACTGGTTTGGCTCAGTGGATAGAGCATCTGCTTGCGGACTGAAGGATCCCAGGTTCGATTCCGGTCAAGGGCATGTATCTTGGTTGTGGGCACATCCCCGGTAGGGGGTGTACAGGAGGCAGCTGGTCAGTGTTTCTCTTTCATCGATGTTTCTAGCTCTCTATCCCTCTCCCTCCCTCTCTAAAAAATCAATAAAATATATATATTTTTAAAAAACAACAACAAACAAACAAACATAGGTGTCCAGTTTCTCCCCAAAGCCTACCATGTTGACCCTCACTGCTTCCCAGTATCTTCCCTGGACCAGAAGGGACCACCCCAACTTCTCCTGGTTTCAGAGTACTTTCCCCTTGGCACACTGCTGTGATTTTCCACCTGAATAACAACTTAGAATTGTATATGAGCATCATGGCTTCGACACATGTCATCCAGGTGGCAGACCAGATCCAGGCCTACTATTCGGTGTGTGTGTGTGCTGAAAGTGGCTGATGCGAAAGAGGGCTGCTTTGGGATCCAGAGGATCCCAAAAGAAAACTGCTTTTACACGTGGTTTCCATGGAGGATACGTTACGGGATTACTTTAGAATCCCCCACAGTGCTCAGCACAGTGTCTTGTGTGTAATAGGTGCTTGTAGTGAAATCCCTTTCACATCCCACGTGGTTCAGGGTTCAGGTTCAGGGTTCGGGCTTTGGAGGAGGCTGCACACAAATGAAAGAGACTAGAAAAATATTAATTTGGAAATATTGGGGGCCAGGTGGGAGCCCAACTCAAGGGGAAGGAATTCACTTTTTAAAGAAAATATATATATTATTGATATTTTACAGAGAGGAAGGGAGAGGGATAGAGAGTTAGAAACATCGATCTGCTGCCTCCTGCACACTCCCTACTGGGCATGTGCCCGCAACCAAGATATATGCCCTTGACCGGAATCGAACCTGGGACCCTTCAGTCTGCAGGCCAAACTGGCCAAGGCGAAAGATTTCACTTTGCTCTGGCCTAGGGACCCCTTTTATTCAGGTTTTGGGATACACCCATAGCCTTTAGGCAGGCAATTCCAATAATAGCCAGTCAGCAAGGATTCACATAAGATTAAAAGGTGGAAGTTGTTATCTCAACTAGACAGTGGGTGGTTGGCTTTGACCTTTCAGAGCTTCAAGGTTAAACAGCCTTCCGGGTTCCTTGTCCACACCTGCTAGTGAAGGCAATGGGCGGCTTCCAACAGGTGCTCAGTCATTTATAGAGTAAATATATTCCTGTGACACTATTTCTTTTATCTATTTAGTTGTAACATGCCATCTAGACCATGAGCCTACTGAAAACGCTCATTCATAAAAATGTTTGCTGAGTGCCTGCTATGTGACAGGAACATTCTGAAAACAAAGGCAATAAGCATGATTAACCCTGTCACTCAAACAGATGCCCTTCTACAGGGACAGCACAGCGTACCCGGAGAGGGAAAGCCAATGAGAGCCGGCCCAGCCATCTAACACAGATCTTCCCGGACACTGGAGTTGACTGCACCGCTAGGACCGACCTCTGAGAGTCCCAATGCAAAACACAGGGCAGAGCTAGCTTTGGGATACTTCGTGACAGTAGCTACAAAATCAGACTTATTGTCAACTGGAGGCCTCCCCAAACAAGGTATAAGCTCAGCATCTCAGTCCATTCAGGCTGCTGTAACAAAAATACCATAGAATGGGGTGGCTTAAACAACAGGCATTCATTTCTCATAGTTGGTTAGGCTGAGGGGTCAAAGACCAAGACGCTGGTAGATCTGGTGCTTAAGCTCTCCACACCAGAAGAAAAACCAGGCCTTCCCTGCATTTCCCCCCAGGCCCACTGGAGGGCGGTCCTGCCTCCTATCCATTCCTACCAGCAAGGGGAGCAGGTATGGGAAATCATTGCTGGGGTTGGGGATCTGCCAGCTCCCGGGCATTGATCTTTACCCTTACACCCCTTCAGATGACCTCCTTCTCGCACCACCTATCCTGACTTCATACACCAATAAGCAATGGGGTGAAGCATCCTGAATAATGTTCTTCCTCTCTCCCCTCCCCAGAAGAGGCCTTTGATGCCCTGTGTCTCTGGCTCAGAGGAGGTGAGGGCCATCAGGGCTCTCTGTTGTCTAAAGGGCACCCGAGAGTAGGGAGTTGTGCTCAGCATCTCACCGCCTCTCTGACCTCACAGCAGGAACGAGGGCACACACTCTGGCTCCAGCTCTCTAAAGCTTGTCTGGACTTCTTTAGGCTGGCTCTCTGGTCCTTAGGAATGGTGTCTGACTTCCCAGCTCTTCTGGTTTGAGGCAGACCCAGTTGTCAGGCACTTGGCCTGGGTCTGCAAGTATGTGATGAGGGCCCCAAAGTCTCAGGCACGTGGAGATGTCAGCTGCCTTCCCGCTTTAGGACTCTCTCACACGCTGATCATGAGGCAACCACAAGGGTGTACTGACAGGGTAGGAGACTGGGGTACGACAGGAGGTACAAGACTTGTCATTGCTGCTGAAACCGGTTTGGCTCAGTGGATAGAGCGTCGGCCTGAGGACTGAAGGGTCCCAGGTTCGATTCTGATCAAGGGCATGTACCTTGGTTGTGGGCACATCCCCAGGAGTGGGTGTGCAGGAGGCAGCTGATCGATGTTAAAAAAAAAAAAAAAAAAAAAAAAAATCAATGAAATATATTAAAAAAGAAGAAAATGACGTCATTACTGCCAGGGTCTCTCTGGCTCTTCTCAGGGACAAATGAGTCACCTCATGGCCATGGTAACCTGATGAGGGTCTTTGCTCAGGCCTAAGAATAGGAGCTTCTCTGGCCACTGGGAGCAGGATTCCAGCCTGCCTCAAACTCAGAGCTGTGAAGCAGACTCTGAGTTGTTCTGTGGGCTTCCTGGCTAGAGGAGCCAAGGCCCTCTCTGAGCTCATCCTTGCACCCGGCTATTCCAGAGACCACCATCAGGTCTGCCTATAAGCAGGGCCCTGGGGTGGCTGGCCTTTTCCTGGCAGGTCTGGCATTTCCTCTTGCCCATCAGGGGTGTGCCCTATGCTTAAGGGAGGAAAATGCCCACAGCTAGACCAGAAAATGGTCCACTGGTGCCCTCTGTTGTTCATATGTTAGATCAGGTGAATTTGCAGATGGAAATGCCAACCTGATTTTCACTTGGAGAGGAGACTTTTATAAATTATTTGTGCATAAAAAGTAATTGACTTAAGGCAACAATACTAATTTATTATCTTTCCCTGTTTCTATGGGTCCAGAATTTGGTTTTTGGCTCTAGGTTTCCCACAAGGTTCCCATTAATGCCAGCCAGGCCTGCCTAGTCATTTCAAGACTTGTCTGGGCTTGAGGATCCATTTGGTGTGTGCGGGGGAGGGGGTCAAGGGGCACTTACATGGCTGGCTAGTTTGTGCTGGCTGTTAAAAGGAGCCTCAGTCCCTCCTCAGGGGCCTCTCCACAGACTGCTCGTGTGATCTCATGGCAGGGAGACTGACTTCCCCCACAGCAAGTGAGTCAAGCAGCTGAAGTGAAAGCTGCAATGGCTTTTATGACTTGGCCTTGGAAGACACACATTGTCGCTTGCACTGTATTCATACATAGTAGCTGTGAACCGATGGGGGAGGAAACTCCAGGAGGGTATGGATTCGTGGATCCCAGGGGACATGGCAGAGGCTGGTTACAATAAGCACCTACCATGGACCATAACAATAGCATCATAACATATAATTATTTCATGCTCATTATGTGTCCAGATGCTAAACAATTTCCCTTGAGTTATCTCACTTACCTTCACAACAACCCGACAAGCTTGGTCCTGTTTTGCATGCTGAAGAGGTTGGAAAATTGGAGCTTAGGGCAGTTAGGTACTGAGGTCATACAGCTACTAAATGGCAGATTGAGCATTTAAGACTTTGTTTTGTGTTCACTATGCTTGAATGTCTCCCTGGGCATTTAAAGCTAACAGCCAGGGGAAGAAGTGGGCAGGTGAGGAAACTGAAGCTCAGAGAAGTCAAACAACATAGTTTTTCATTTTAATGAATTATCTGGCATCCAAAGGCATTTGGGTTTGAGATCACTACTCAGACAATGCCTCAGTTTGAGGCCCTGTGAATATTCATTTCTTTCCCCCTCACTTCTCTTCTCCATCCCTCCCCCCACCAACCTAACTTAAAGAGCACTTTCCCGGGGATGTTTCCAGTGCAAAGGCTCTGAGCCCCGTCTTCCCACCTCTATTATGGAAGTCCTCTATTGGCATGACTGGCAGATGCGAGCTGGTGTTCTTATTGCAAGTGCCCTCAAAATGCTGCTTTGTGTTTGCTTATGGAAGGAAGAGGTGTGGCTTGTTTTAGAATATAAGGCTGATACAAATTCAGAATCCACTGCACATGGAAAGGTGATTTCTGTTATTTCCACTAAACCCAGGAGGCTTCCTCTTTTCAAACTCAGAAATTAATCCATTGCTGAAGAATGAGGTCTTTTATTATGTTTCATGATCTTATGCACTCTCATGTGGAATGTCTCTCATTTCCTGAGGCAGGAATACATTCGCTATTAATATAGTGGCTCTGAAGGTTCTTAACTGGGTTTTGCAAATATCCTCATATGGCTGCTGGGAAGTAGGTGCTAGGTGTGGGTAACTATTTAGCATATTGCCCGACATGTATAATAGGCTCTCAAATATTGCTGAATGATAGAGCACATACTTTTAAGAGGACTTAAAAAGGGACCGAAAAACGTAGTCCTTCCGTTATATTGATAGGTTTAGATCTCAAACCCAAATGCCTTTGGATGCCAGATAATTCATTAAAATAAAAAACTATGTTGTTTGACTTCTCTGAGCTTCAGTTTCCTCACCTGCCCACTTCTTCCCCTGGCTGTTAGCTTTAAATGCTGATGCTAAAAACTCATTGAATCTCATTGAATTTATAGGAATAACAGAGGCCCGATGCACAAAATTTGTGCAAGAGTAGGCCTTCCTTCCCCGAACTGCTGGCACTGGCTTCCCTCAGGCACCTGGGACCCAGTTTTCCCTCTGGCTGCCGGCAGGCACCCAGGACCCAGGCTTCCCTCACAGTCCTGGCTTTGTCCAGAAGGTCATCTGAAAGGACGTCCAGTCTAATAGCATATTATGCTTTTATTATTATAGGTATTTTTAGAATACTGGATGATTTATAAGTGCTCACACACGTCCTCTAAAAATTATTTCCTGCAGTTCAAAGTTGAGAAAATGAGACTTCAAGAGGTTAACCAACTTCAAAGCCATACTAAGACGCTCAATTTTCTATAACCTCAGGTTGTCATTAGCAAAATAAAAGCTGATATTAAAAACTGTTGAAAAAATTTTGAAATTATATAAGCTAGAACTTCAGCTACGAAAACCAACATGGCAGGAAAAAATGACACCACAAAACCTGGAAGCTGTACTACCGTAGTATTTGCAGATAGTACCTTTTTGTAGTTTCCAACGCATTTTCTCACGTGATTTCATTTGGCCCCACCACTCTACCGGATTGGAGTAAAACTGCCTCACTTTACCAACTAATAAGAACAATAACAAACTTCCCCAAATGTTATTCTTTTCCAAAACAGGTCAGACTGGCTGTTCAGAACTAAATTTCTTGCATACTCATGCCACCTGCTGGTACCTTTTGGTAACACAGATTCTAGCTGATTTTATAATACAAAAACAAATTTTCTTGCCCTGACAGGTGTGGCTCCTTTGGTTGGGTGGCATCCTGCGCACGAAGAGGGAGGTTGTTGGTTCCATTCCTGGTCAGGGTTTCAGGCTTGATTCCCATTAGGGGACCTGCAAGAGGCAGCCAATCAGTTTCTCTGCCACATTCATGTCTCTCTCTCTCTCTCTCAAAATCAAAAATGTATTTTTAAAAGACTTTTTTTTTTCTTTAGTGTAAACTTCAGGACCACTCCAATGTTTTACTCCTTATGATCAATTCCTTAAAAATAATCCCAGGTCCATTTTGAAACTCATTTTCTAAGGAGCCTACTCTAAAATAGGAGCTAGGACTTAAAAAGGGACCGAAAAACGTAGTCCTTCCGTTATATTGATAGGTTTAGAAAGGCCTCCAGCACCTTTCCATGGACCTAGAGCCTAGGGAAGGGAGAGGGCTTAGCTAGGGACAGAACACACCCACAGAATTATCCCGTGTCCAGAGTAATGCCTCCCGGTGGCCCAGTATTGCCAGGGGATTACCTGGGAAGGTAGTCAGGCAGGCAGTATGCGGTGCCTAATAGCTGGGAGAAGAGGAAATTCTGGAGAACAGACAAAAACCAACCTCCTGGCTCTGGGGCACCAGAATCGGTTTCTTAACCTGTTCTTGTTCCTGAAAGCCGCTGGTTAACCCTCAGAAACACACACCTTATTAGTAAAACCTGGGCTTTGCTCTGAATGTGTTCTTTGAATTAGGTGAAATTTGTCTTTGTACTTTTAGATCCAGAGACAAGAAATGACCTATCTTTAGGGAAAACCGGTAGAGGATTGAAATGAGATGATTTGGTATATAAACCATTTCTCTCACACTTAGTGATAAGGAATTTTTGGACTGGAACACGGATTCTGTCTGCTGGAGTCGAAGAATGAATCCGTGGACAGAAGAGGGTATAGCAAAGGTGGAAACTTATTAAAGAACAAGTACAGACTCACATGGAGAGGGGAAGAGTCCCCGAGTTCCTTTTCCTTACAGCTTATAACGGCTGCAGATCCTGGTGCCTTGATATCCCGATTGGTCACTAGTCCCTTAGATTGGTTGCTTCTAGTACAGTGTTTTTCAACCTTTTTTGGGCAAAGGCACACTTGTTTCATGAAAAAAATCACGAGGCACACCACCATTAGAAAATGTTAAAAAATTTAACTCTGTGCCTACATTGACTATATATAAAGTAATTCTCTTGAATAGGAATCAAATAAACACAAAGAAAGTATTTTATAATTACTTTATTATGAAATATTAAGTAAACAAAATAGTGAAAAATTATAAAATTCTTGTCTTGTCTGCACCTACGGCACACCAGGCAACATCTCGCGGCACACTAGCGGTTGAAAAACGCTGTTCTAGTAACTCCTGGGCTCAAAGGTGATGGGACATGTGAGGCCCCCCCCCCCCCGCCCTCCCCATCCTTGTTTTCCTATTCCCTTTGGGCTTTCTTTTTCTACTTCTGAAGTGCTTCCTTCTCTTTATTTTGTAAATACAGACATTTTTCTGTTCCTAGTTCCCTCATTCTATGGAAATGTACCTGTTGCAGCTTTTCAGCTCCCCTATTCCTGGGATCACCAAATCCTTCATAGTACTTTTCGAAGGTATTCTATGCCTAAATATATATAAACTTTTAATTTGGGAAATTGCAATATTTTTAAATAAAGAAGCCATACATTTCACACCCCTTTTAGGATAAGTATCTACCTTAATTTTTTCTATCAGTTCTGCTTTATCTCTAAAACATATCTTCGTATCAGGCCAAATAGGAGTTTTTCAGTTTAATCTTGCTCTGTTCCCAATTCACACCATCCCTAGATTAGAAATAAGAATTTGTCAGGCTGGTTTGGCTCAGTGGATGGAGCGTTGGCCTGTGGACTGAAGGGTCCCGGGTTCAATTCCAGTCAGGGGCATGTGCATTGGTTGTTGTGCAGGAGGCAGCTGATCGATGTTTCTCTCTCATCGATGTTTCTAGCTCTCTATCCCTCTCCCTTCCTCTCTGTAAAAAAATCAATAAAATAAATTATTTTAAAAAGGAAAAAAAAAAAAGTTTGAATTTTACATGGCTCCTGGTGGGTAGCTGCTCAGACATGCAATTAGTGGTTATCTGTTTTAAACTGTGAGATTTTTTTTATAATTGTGGAAATGAACCATCATAAATACGTCTCTGAAAAATTTTTAGAATCAGTGTTCCCAATCCTGCCCCTCCAAAAGTTATAGGTGGACGGATTTAGGCTTGGGCTGTGGTCAGACACTACATTTAAACATCCCATATGACTTTTATGAATAGGTAAATTTAAAACAACAGTCATGGCTACACTATTTTTCCCCTCCAATTTCAAAATAGCTTGTCACATTTGTAACTTAAATCATTGCATAATTACTAGCATATTTTTTTACTCACAATATTCACCTTAGGGTCTCTTTATTTTTTTATTTTTATTTTTTAAATATATTTTATTGATTTTTTACAGAGAGGAAGAGAGAGGGATGGACAGTTAGAAACATTGATGAGCGAGAATCATCCATCAGCTGCCTCTTGCACACCCCCTATTGGGGATGTGCCCACAACCAAGGTACATGCCCTTGACCGGAATCGAACCTGGGACCTTTCAGTCCACAGGCTGACGCTCTAGCCACTGAGCCAAACCGGTTTCGGCTACCTTAGGGTCTCTTTAAATAAAAGCATTCACATTAAGATCAAAACAACTTACAGTCATTGTCACCTAAAACTAAGAGGAAAGATTCTCAAGTCTTCAGAGAAAAAAGCTTAATCTGTACACCATTCAGTAACCTACTTATTTTGCAGTTTACTCACCTGTAATTGGTTAATCTTCCTATCCCAAAGCAAAATCATTTTCTTTAGTGGTTTTCGATCTCAAGTCAATGTGTTGGCTTTTCTGTAAAGAATCCAATCTAACTGTATCTTCCATATTGCTTGCTGTGGTTATCTGCCCGTCACCTAAAAATTAACCTAGCGATATGACTCTTTTGTTGTTTTTGTAGTTGTCAGCATCTGAAGCAAAATAATCTCAGAGGAGTTAATATTGGTGAATTCAATATCACAGGTGTAAATTAGGTAGAGTTAACTAAGCCAGAATGCCACCTGGCACCAACTGAAGCCAGCTATAGCCATTCAAAGGTTTGATGTATGTGTTCATAGATAAAACTAAGACAAGGTGATTACTAGACAAGGACCAGTGGAAAATAAGTAGCAGTATTGCACCAATGCAAGTCAAAATATACTTTATTATAACAGCAAATGCACACAGTGCTATAAGTAAGGCATGCTATATACTAGGAATCGGCATATAATCAAAGGCCAGTATGAAATGAATGGGAATGAATCTTGTTTCTTAATGTTTGAAGATTTAGTCCACTGTGAAGGAAACACAGAATTTGTGTCCACTTATTTCAAATGCATTATATACCTACTTAATCACATTCCTATGCTTCTAACCAAGAGCCCAAAGGTAAGAAAAATTTAATCTTAACTGTACTGATAAGTTACTTCTAATATCAATGACAGATTTTGCTGAGATAAATTTCCTCTCTAGACAAAGACCTATAAATCCAGCACTCAAACATCCATTCAAATTAGCCAATTTCAATGTCATTTACTCTACCGGAAACAAATACCAGATTACTAGAAATGGTTTGAGTAAAGAAACATTTACAGGTTAATAGCTCAAAACATACCGTATTTTTCGGACCATAAGACGCACTTTTCCCCCCCCAGAAGTGGGGGGAAAAAGTCCCTGCGTCTTATGGTCCAAATATAGCCTACACATATACTTTAAAAAAAAAGTTTTTTTACTTGCCAGGCTCTGTGTGGTCTCTGTGTGCTTGCCCGGCTCTAAAATGGTTCTAAATGCTGCTGTTTACTTTACAGGGTTGATTACATGTGTTTATGACTGTGATGTTGGGTTTTAATGCACATAAAATATTTTAGGACACTATTTGTTTCAGAATCTTTTTTTCTTCATTTCCCTTCTCTAAAAACTGGTGCGTCTTATGGTCCGAAAAATACGGTAAGTTTTTGGCTAAGATTAACACCCTGAGTCAAATTTGATTCCCTTCCACTTAAAGGGATATAGTACAGCTTCAATTTTAACAGCTGAATTTCTTAGGGAAGAGTTAATAAAATAATGCTTATGAGAGCTAGTCCTTTGATGAAACTATTAGGCTCTACAGACCTGTCAAAATCAAAGCAAAACTGAGGACAGGCTGAAATGCTTTGCAGAGCAGTATTTTTAGACAGGCTGCTTCATCTGCCCCCCTTTCAGAACAGATGCAGATGATATGCTTTCTGCATGAATGCACACTGACATTCTGTTCAACTGTTTTCTAAATACAATACTGTAGGGATTTAAACAGTATGCTTTAATTTAAACAAAGTAGTATCTCATACACAGTCAATTTAGCTTAAGAGATGAAAAGAAACAGTACTATGAAAATTATCAAATACTCTTCTCTTTTAAAGAATGTTTTTTAAAAGCAACACAGGACCAAAAACATTCAACTATTACTTTATTTATATTACTATGCTTAAGTTACATGGAAAGGACAACCAAGCAGTTCTGCCCATTTCAGGAAAAGTTTCCAATCAACACCAATTACGTGGTGACAAGTAACTAGGAATGGTGGCATCTTTGGGTCAAGACTGACAAGGAAGAATGGGCTCTGGTGCTACGGTTCATCTCCAACAAGATTATGGCACAATGGCCAGCACAAGCCATACTAACACTGAACCTTTAGCGCTGGTCACAAATTCGGATCTCTTCTCTGAAGCTACCAAATCAAGTGAAATAAAGAAAGTTTTAAAATAAAGCCCAAATTAGTTTAAAAACCATGCTCTTGACATATTTTCCTTCCAAAATTTACATAAAACACATTTTCCCACTCTAATAGCCCAGATTTTTTTTCTCACATAGCCCACCACGTAGCTGCAGATAAGATTATTCTGCCTCAAGATGTAAAAGTAGGGGGGAAAAATTTAACAGCATCTGCATAATATTCTAATACAGTTGTTGGATGTAAAATAGAAAACTAAAAAAAGAAAGAAAGGTTCCATCTTAGATTCTCATAACCTCTTGTTCCGCAGTTCATGAATCCGACTCTGTGCTAAGGTGACAGTGTATGTAAGTAGATTTTTGTTTTCAGTGAAGGAGACCTGGGAAAGATGAAGTTATTTCTTTTTCTTCAAGAGTTATCAGACGGTACATGCTCCTCAAAACCCTCACTCTCTCGAACTAGAGCACGTTCCAGGATCACACGGCCTTCCTTATAACGCTGGCTGTCTTCAGTGGCAAACTCATAGATCCATCCCAGTTTGCTATTGCAGTTTTTACAGCTCACATCTCGAACCATGTGGCGGCCAGTAAGCATGACCCGGTCTTGAACTTCACTGTACTGCAGGTTAACTACCTAAGAAACGTGAAAACAAAATTGCAAAAGCAAGTAAATTATTTGCCAAAAAGTACATAATACTTGGTTGGTGCAGTTAACAGCAAATTCAGAAAAGCAAATAGTTACTTTATCAGACCTACAACACCACTTCTCAAGAGCTATTTTTAGAAGCTGCTGGGACAGGTAAACACCTGGAATTGCACTGCATTGGACATCTAATGAGATCACACATTAATGTACTAGTCCAAGCCATACTATAAATACTAAGTTGAAGTGAAGAGTCCTTGACTTGGATACATAGATAGGGTTGTGTCTAATTGTTATTATTCACTACTCAATGATGAGTGCAAAACAAGGTTACCAATGTAAAAGACCTAGTACACAAGAGGTATTAAAAGTTTACTAAATTTGTTTCTGAAAATACATTTTATATACAGACTACGATAAGCCAACTATAGACCATACATGGCAACACATCGTTTTCAAGTGAGTTCAAAGAATCTGTGAAGAATTTCCAATGATTCTGAATACACTATACTTTACTTTCCTGTAAAGGGCCAGATAATAAATATTTTTGGCTTTGAGGTCAATACGTTCTTCATTGTAACTATTTAGCCTGCTGTTGTAGCACAACGTAGCCATAGTTAACACACACACACACACACACACACACACACACACACATACACACACACACACGGAAGCTGGCCTGCTGTGGTGTGCCAGCTCTTGCCCTATATCCAAATAAAGCTCAAGGAGTATACACTACCAATTCTTTGAAAGAAAAACTTGTTCCTGAATTGAACAGAGGGGTGTCCATTGGGGAAGTTTAGATGACCGTCTAAGAGCAATGCCTTTGCACTAGTTCTGTTCCTTAGCCTAAAAGACTTGGAAATCCAACCTCACTAGTACACATTAGACTCCAGGAGGCAGATATCACATCAACTAATTTCAAAGAAGTCAGAAATTAAGAGAAGCAGATAGATTAGACATTTGTTTTTAATTCAGGAAACTTCCTGTTGGCAAACCTATGTAATAAACTAATCATAATCAGAGGGATGACTGGTGAGCATAAATTAGGGCAAGGGAAGTTGGTTAGATGATTCTTATTCATTTGCATTGTCAAGCTATCTCCTTATAAAGAGATATCAGTGACAGGAATATGGGGATGTCTTAGTCCCTTCCTTCCATAGTCTATGAAGTCCCTACTAAATTCTTACACTAATGTTTTCTGAATGGAGATTACCCTTCTTATTATAATTGTCTTTCAACTTCCAATTTAAAAAATCACATTCTAGTACCGGTAATACCTTCCTAAGGTCCACTCAAAGACAAGTTAGTGGGTAATAATTTCTATAGATTGCAACTCTCATTCTTAAGCCTTCCTGGTATCTCCAAGTTCTGAGGAGTATTCTGAAACTATTGTCAAACATATCCAGCACTTGACCCACTTAGGAAATGAAACTGATTTTCCCACAAACCTTGTTAAAAAGAAACGCTCTGCCAGTGGCACCTGTGAATCGAGTGGAGATGAGTTCTGAGCGGTTGGTCAGAATCGTATCGCAGTTTGCACAAGAAAACAGACGGGTACCACCAATGTGATCAAGGAAAATTCTGCCCATTTTTATAGTTGAAGTTCTAAAAAACCTAGGAGAAATGGAAAGGGACAATAAATGCATTATGATTTTAAAAACTGTTAGTATCTACTTAGTGGGGGTCACAGAAAACCATTTATGTATGCGATCTCTGTTTTATAATATTCAGTATGTGAAATAGCTGACCGAACAAAAGGATCCAAAGTTCATGCACTGAACCAAGATATTGGCACATGAAATCTAAGAATATTTTAAAGAAAAAAGGGATGTTTTAGAAGCAGTAATCCAAGGAATTAAGCATGCTTAGGCAGAAAAATAAATGGTATCACTGCTCTTTTGGTTGGTATGAAAAAATAGGAAGAATGTGTAATATCAGAAATGGAATGATGAAAAGCACAAATAGAGAGGTGAGACAAAAGGTTTGGCTTAAATGTTAGGTATACATTGTGAGTATGGGTAATTTGGGAAAAGACTTGTGGAACATTGAGTGAGATGATCAGATAAGAGTAGAAAAAGGGGCACTCACAAAACTAGCGGGTTACTGATCATCAAGTGTATCTACAACCATGTAAGGGTGATGGCATCAATATTATAGCTAAGTTTGAGTCCATGGAGCACAGTACTAGGTACTTATTTCAAAAACCATCACAACTCTGTGAGGCCATCACTCCCATTTCATAGGTTATCCAAGGGTATTATCTGGTCCTAGTTTACACAATTTTCAGGGACAGAAAAATCGTAACTGGAATGCAAATGACCCAACTCAAAACCAAACTATTCCATTACCGTACTTTGCCACCTGTAAGAGGAGGGCCCACAAGATGGTCTAGGCTTGGCATAGGCTAAAAAACAGTACAGTGAAGAGAAAGATGAGCCATTATAACATAACTTATAGTTAATAAATCATACTGGTTCAGTAAATCACAGATGTGATGAAACATGGGCAGGGGGAGAAAACTCTGAATCCAACTTAGATCTAGTCAAGGCTATCCTATAGCTTTCATTTAAAAAGTGATTTATTCCTGGGTGTAGTTGTTAGCTCCTGTGTTTTAAATATTGAATATTATACATCTTTGAAATGACATACAGGGCTGATATAATTGCCACTATGAAAAAGATTCCACTGTCATCTTAAATTTGGGGAAATTTCATTACAAATTTTAAAAAGTTCCATTCCTCCTTATATCTGTGAACTTCCTCAGCCATTGACAGTTCTAATGTCATCAGAAAGATCATTATGACTCCTATTAAACATTGTAATATGGAAGTTTAATAAGAAATGAAAAACAAATGGTGGATAGAATTACAATTTATAACAGTCCACAAATAAGAATGTCAATGAATAAACCTTAGGTAAAAATACTGAGACTTACTGCAAATTTGAGTCTTGCAGGCTGAATTCATTTGGTGGCGTACAAAACAGAAAAATAACCCCTTTCTCACAAAACATATGTGGCCATGTTTTGTTTTGCCTACACAATTTTATTCTTAAAAAAAAGAGGAATGTTTCAATAATTTGCATGTCATCCTTGCATAGGGGCCATGCTAATCTCTGTATCATTCCAATTTTAGTATACCGTATGTGCTACTGAAGCGAGCACCAGTTTTACTCTTTTTTCCTTTTTATTTATTTTAATTGATTTATTGATTATGGTATCACATAACTGTCCTCATCCCCCCATTCCCATTCCACCAGTTTTATTTTTTTTAAATATATTTTATTGATTTTTCACAGAGAGGAAGAGAGAGGGAGAGAGAGCTAGAAACATCAATGAGAGAGAATCATCCATCAGCTGCCTCTTGCACACCCCCTACCGGGGATGTGCCCGCAACCAAGGTACATGCCCTTGACCAGAATCGAACCCGGGACCTTTCAGTCCACAAGCCGATGCTCTATCCACTGAGCCAAACCGGTCCCAGCACCAGTATTATTCTTAATAAAAAAAACAGTTGAGTTGCCACTTAAGATTTGAGAGATTTCATTAAAGAACCTGTTTTTTGGGGCTTTTTTTTTTTTTTTTTTTTAATGGGGAGACCTGGCAACATGGGCAGATATTCATGCAGAGCAACAACCAACTAAAGTTGAGAGGTAGCTGCAATTTTATACCTCTCATTGCATTTCCTCAATCTCCATCCTACATCACATAATTACTTCACCGTTAACACGTTTGAGTTTAAGAATCTATCTCTATAAAACCCTAATATGCAAACAGACCAAAGGGTGGAACAACCAAACAACCAGTCGCTGTGACGTGCGCTGACCACCAGGGGGCAGAGTGGGGAACATGGTAGGCGTCAGCTGAGGCGGGATGGTGGGGCTGCACACCAGCCCAAGGAGGGGCACTGGTCACTGTCATTGGAGAGAGCCTCTAGTGATTACTGAAAATTCTTTGCTCCTGCACTCTGCAGTCCTGCCTGGCACTCCCACCCACTGCTGGCCCCGATCACCTCTGTGGGCTTTTCCACCTCCCCCTGCTCCTGAGAAGTGATTGGGGCAGCAGCTGCCACTTGCACCCACTCATTGCTCCACACTGTCAGCAGGTGTGAGCAGGGCTGGCACCATCAGTGCATGGGAGCTGTGGCAGTGGCAGTGGGGCTGCCAGCAGACAGGGGACTGGGGCTGGGCACGGAGGATGGGCCAAGACCCACCACTGTGCCCACCACAGCCTCGTGGCCCACAGTTCCTTTCAAGGTGCACCAATTTGTGCATTGGGCCCCTAATCTTGATATAAACAAATCATTCATCAATCCTGTGAGCAGTTGATTTTGGTAGTTTCTTACCAATGGTCCTTTACAGAAAATAATCAACAGCAAGGTTTTACAGTCTCACCTTTCAGGACATAGTCTTCATGATATCATCATAATCAGCAAGTTAATAATAAAGGGAAAAGGAGAGGCCAGACTTTATAAGCATGGTTACCTAGGAACTTTCACCAAGAAGCTACAGCTTCACAAAGAATTATTCCTCCAAAGGGATTAACGCCCCTCCCTTCCCCCATCCGGTACCAATGGTTGGGGAAAGATAGGGGAGATAGCCACATGCACAGTAGAAGTCAGGATGATGTAGGGAAGGTGCTTGCCTGTCAGGAAATTCGTTTCCTGTCACTCAAGAACTCCACTTTCACTGATAACACTCAGATTCCATATTTCTCTGAATACTAGTATTTAGCTTCCAGCGTGGGTTTCTGGAACTGAACTTATTAAAGTCAATTTTCTTTCAAAATAAAAAATAAAATGTTGTGATTTATTTCAACCATAATGCAGGAGAAACTAGATGTTTTTGAACTGACCATGGCTAATACAATGCTACTGTGGAAAAGGTACTGGATTTCAAATGAACTTTCCCTATGCCTTCTGCCTACAACATTCTACCTTTGGTTCAAAATTACAATATAGCTGTGACCATTTGCTACTGGATACAAGCAAACTCTTTATTCATCAGTGGGGTAAACAGATTTAACATGCTTTCTTCTCCCTGCTTCAAATTCCATCTATTTTTTATTCTTCTACCCAAGTATTTTTACTCTATTCAATTATGATTCATTACCAAAACCAAAAATATTAGTGCAGAATCACCACTCCTAATTGTGGTTGCCATTTATAGTCATACACTCATACATACATACATACATACACACACACACACACACACACACAACATATTATGTATATATGCAAAATGTAGTTTTTATTTTATTTATTGAATAAAACTATAAAATTTAGTTTTCATAAGAAAACTGTTATTTGCCAGAAGAGATAAGCTAGAATGCCATGGAATCTAGCAAGAGCAAGCAAACACCACTTGCTGTCAAAGCTCTTGAGAAGAAAACCTCAATAGGGTCATTAGATTCCAAGTGTTAAACCTTAGCTTTGCAGCTAGAAACACAGCTCACTACTGACTTACACTACCCAAACTCTCAAGAGGCTGCCATCAATCAGTATGCCACTTGACTATTTAAGACATTAATACCTGAATCAGACTTCTCTGAACCTGGATGATATGCTGAACTCTTCCTTGGGCCTAATGATCTAGTATCTACACTGTATGGGACACTGCCTCTGGTACTTTACATAATCTCAATTTCTAAAGTAGGTATTTATTACCTCACTTTTGTAGAGGAATAAAGATTGTATGGCTGATATCTGAACTACTACATCTTGCTCCAGTTCTTTCACTCCACTCACCAGTGACCCTCGAGGACTGCCAGAATCATAACCTTTCTCCCTCAGATTTATCACATACCCCTCCTGCCTCCATGCTGATCCTGTATCCCTATCTTGGTTGGTGGCAATTCCAATCACACACTCTCCTAAATTAAAAACCCTGGCAAATTCTTAGGAGAAATTGCAAAATCGACAATACCTCCTAAATTACTTTTAGAGATTTTACCTCCCTCAACAATGTCTTAATTCAAATTCTCATTACTTCTAGATAAATGTGGAGTATGTTATTAAATTCACCATACAATCACAGGTCCCACTTGCATGTGTGCTAAATTAGTACGTGCTACGCGGTACTTTATAAGGTATGTCCTTTATAAGGTATGACTTTTGCTCAAGGGCACATGCCCAGGTTGCAGGCTCAAGGCAATCAATCCATGAATCTCTCTTATCATTGATGTCTCAGTTTCTGTCTCCATCTCCCTTCCTCCTGAAATCAATAAAAATATATAAATAAAATAAATTAAAAATATGCTTAGAAATCCATGGAAGTGTGTCCAGGAATATATTAAAATATGCATGGACTATATATATATATAGCCTCCTAGTTTGAATCCTAAGACAATAAAACAATTTTCTAAAAGACTATTTTTTAAATTGAGATTTAAATTTTTAGAGCAGTTATAGGTTCAGAGCAAATTAGGGTAGGTTTCCTATATATCCCCTGCTCCATACATGCATAGTCTCCCTCATTATCAATATCCCCCTCAGAATGGTCCATCTATTACAATTAATGAACCTACACCAAGCATGTCGAACTCAAAGGATAACACAGGCCAAATAAACAAGGGTGGGCCGCAAAAAAAAAACAAAAAAAAAAACCCTTCAATTTTCATAGAAACGTAGGTTTATTTCAAGAGACATGCTGAATACAAAAGACTTAAACAGGTAATTTTTCATATAAAATATTACGTTAATAAAAATTATTTTTTCTTGAACATTAACTTACCTGACACTGAATAACTGCACAAAGTGGAACACAAACAAACCTTTTTTTTTCTTGTTCTCGGAAAGTGAAATATTTCCTGTTGCACACAACAAGTCAGTACAAGACTAATGATGTGGCAAACGGCTGCTAAAATACTCGCTGTTAGTATTAGTGGAGAGAAATGGTGCCAACGTTGTAGTTTCATATTAATAATTATGTATAACAGGATATTGTAAAAATTAAGTTTCTTACATATTGTTTTATTGGCGGGGCTACAAAAATATTCATTGTGGCCCTCGACTTTGACATGCTTGCTCTACATCAGTGTTTCCCAACCTTCTCTCATGATGAGAATCACCTGGTGGAGTTGTTAAACCACAGATTCCTGAATCCCAACTAAGAAGTGCTAAACTAGAATTTTTGAGAACATATAGGTAAAATTGCATACCTAACTTAGTGCTCTGTATATAAAATCTGTCTTAGAGCACTAGTTAAGTATACAATTTTACCTATATGTTCCCAAAAATTCTAGTTTAGCACTTCTTAGTTGGGATTCAGGAATCTATGTTTTAACAACTCCACCAGGTGATTCTCATCATGAGAGAAGGTTGGGAAACACTGCTCTACGTCCTCATTAGCATTTGGTGTTGTCAGTGTTCTGGTGTTGGCCATTCTATTAGGTGTGTAGTGGTATCTCATTTTTGTTTTAATTCACATTTCTCTGATTACATATAATGTGGGGCATCATTTCATATGCTGTTTGGTGAGATATCTGTCAAGTTCTCTTACCCATTTTTTAAACAGGTTTCCTTATTTTTATTTTTTTGGTTTATTTTTATATTGTAGTCCTTTAGAAGGTTGCCTTTTGCAAATATTTTCTCCAAGTCTGTGGCCTTTCATTCTCTTAACATTGTCTTTCACAGAGCAGTTTTAAATTTTAATAAAGTCAAGCTCACCAATTATTTCTTTCATCGATCATGCCACTGCGTTACATTTAAAGTCACTGCTGTACCCATGACCATGTAGGTTTTCTCTTATGTTCTAGTTTTTTTTTTTTTCATTTAGTTCCATGATCCATTTTGAATTAATTTTTTTGAAGGAGATGTAAGGTCTGTGTCAAGATTCATTTTTTTGCATGTGGATATACAGTTGTCCCACACCATTTAGTAAAAAGGCTATCTTTGCTCCACTGTATTGCCCTGCTTCTCTGCCGAAGATCAGAATACTGTATTTCTGTGGGTCTATTTCTGGGCTCTCTATTCTGTTCCACTGATCTATTTGTCTTATTCTTTTGCTCAAACCATACAATCTTGATCACTATCACTTTATAGCTAGTCTAGAAGTCAGGTAGTGTCAGGTCTTCCTATTTTATTCTTTTCCTTCAATACTGTGTTGACTACTCTTAAGTCTTTTGCCTCTCTACAGAAATTTTAGAAGCAGTTTGTTGATATTCACAAGGTAACCTGTTGGGATTTTGATTATGACTGCATTGAATCTACAAATCAAGTTAGGAAAAACTGACATTTGACAACCTTGATTCTTCCTATCATGAACATGAAATCTCTCTCCATTTATTTATTCTTGATTTCATTAATTAGTTTTATGTTTTTCCTCATATAGATCTTGTACACATTTTGTGAGATTTATACTTAAGTATTTCAGTTTTTTGGATGCTAGTATAAATTTTATCTTTTAATTGCAAATTCCACTTTCATTAGTGGTATTCACACACACACACACACACACACACACACACACAATTATGGTAGCTTGTTGTCTGAGTCATTGCTTTATCAAATTTACCAGCAAACTAAGGCCTGTGGGCAAAATGCAGTTCACCACTTGTTTCTGTATTGCCCACAAGCTAAGAATTTTAAACTTTTAAATGGTAGGGGGAGGAAAAAAAATCAAAAGAAGACTATTCTGTTTCACATGAAAATTATATGAAATTTAATTTCCAGTGTCTTAAACAAAATTTTATTGGGACACAAACACACACATATTTATTTATAATGGCTACTCTCTCACTACAATGGAAGAGTTTGAGTAGTGTAACTGAAACCTTATGGTTTACGAAGATTACAATATTCACTACCTAGCCATTGACAGAAAGTATACCAACATCCCCTGCTAAAAAATCTGTTCAGACAGTGAAAGACCCTTTCATTTAGAAAGCAGGCAGCCTTTCCCGGACATAAGTAAATTTAGTTGGCATTCAAGTTCAAGGATCAACAGAAGTATTTGAGGTCAATTTAATCCTGCTCCTTTTTATTGGTTTTTACTAGCTAAAATCTTTAACTTTCTGCAATCAGTTCTGAACGCTAAAGATCAACTATAAAAAGGTTATAAAAATTGATAATATATACCCAGCTTCTGCCTTCTTCTCTCCTCAACCCCAGGATTTAAACAATATAGCTCAGTTAGTTGAACTCTTGAATTAAAACTGCCCAAGTTCAAATCTCAGTTTTGTCCCTTAAAAGCCATGTAAACTTTGGGGAATGTATCTTCCCCTTCCTTTCCTGTAAAATGGAACAGCAGTATCCACCTGAGTTGTGAGAATTGGAGAGCAATACACTCTTAGAACAGTGCCTGGCACTAAGTAAATGTTAAATATAGGTTAATCTAGTAAAATAGATTACCTTCTTCACATTCCTCATCCCACTTCCCTCTCCTATTACAGATAAAGAAAGCAAGGCTCAGAAAGGATATAAAACAAATAATTGACTGGCTTCACCTTCTGTTAATTCCTGAAAAGCTAAGTGACCAGGTGACAGAAATTACAAGGAGTAAAGTTAGAAACCTTCTGCAGCATCTCAAATTATTATTGTCACAGTCTTAAAACATAGGTACTCGCCCTCCCTGTAATTAATAATCCAATTCGGATTCAACTCAGGCAAGAAGAATGGGAGGCAGCACATTCCAGCCCTAAAAATACCAGGAAGAATAGGTTTTGATTTGCATCTCTAAGGACCTACTTCACAGACAGACTTTTCAAAGACCACAGAAAACACAAACCACCAGAACTGAGAGGGGCTCTTCTGCTGCACCGGAAGGTGGTGGGGGGCAAATGCAGGATACAAGCCTCACCTGCAGGAAACCTAGTACAGAACAGGTTAAAGGAATCTGCTAGTCAGGGAGCTTGTTTTGCAAATGATTCAGCTAAAATGGAAACATGAAGAAGCATGCTTGTATTTCTGGTTTTGAATCTCTCTCTCCAAAACAAAGAAAGGAACAAAACCCAAGGAACTTTTAACAGTGTTGGGTTGATTACTATCATCAATATTTAATGTTATTGTAATCTCATTATTTTCATAGTGATTTGTGACCAAATTCTATTGAAAAGCTACAAAGGAAAATAACAAATTCAGTTTTATCCAAAAAAACAATTTTTGTACAAAATACTCACCAACCCAAGGTTTCAGTTACACAAGAAAGCTGGGCTTTCTTTTTTAATTCTTTCGCAATACCTGACCAGTTTCTTTTGCTATGGCAAATGATTTTTCTGGTTGTGGAATCAGGTCTCCATTTGACTGTAACGTTTATATTTTTGTTCTGTATCCTCAAATAATGTATTTGTTGTTGTTAAATGTTTTTCAAGCTTACTGTATTTCTGTAACACTTTTTGTTTAGTCATCACTGGAAAATAGACTAGTCATGTAACTCAGTGAGTCATCTAAACAATCCAAGTTGGTAACCTCCTCAGTATTTTGCCAAGACAAATTCATAATCTCTCATTTGTTGAGATGCAATACCATGAGTCAAAACAGTCTCAAACTGAATAGGCTGGTGTATAGCTTAACTACCTGGTTTCCTCATACAGGTGTCAAGTAGCAAGTTCATGTCATAGCTAAGATCAGTTCCTACCATGCCCAGACATTACTACACAGGATTAACCAGAGAAACTGGAATTGATTTACATTGTCACTTAAGATACTTTATAACTGAAAATGGCATTCTGAGCATAAATATACTAGGACTATCTTCACAACTCATGATTATATTTAGGACTACCTTCATGTCTCATGGACTGTTTTGGAGGCTGATAGCTAAAGCTCTTATTTTCGTATTAATTTTGGCCTTATTTCCTTTTCCCTTTTATTGCTTCTAAACGTCTTTGTTTTTTCTTTCCTCTACTACCACTTAAGCAGAGAAAAAGAAAAGCAAATAGGTCTAGGGATAAGTCCTCAATGATCTAACCAGATATTTTAGTAAAACTCACACGGATTTTACTAATCTTTTTAGGAAAGTTGTTAAAATCTAATTCACTTCAGTTCCCTTGTATAGAGTTAAATAATTTACTTGAGCACATTTTGTCATCTCTCTTTCCTAGAGATAATCATTAAAAAAAAAAACTAAAAGTCAACCAGTAGGCCTGTATTGGGCACTGAGCTGGGTGAGGACACCCTCCAATAAGATAGATATCAATCCTTTCCAAGGGGCTATCGTCTACCTGGTGTTTCAGTGTATACCCATAAAGATAATGGGATATTTGGAAAATATTTTGTGTGCCAAATTGCACAAGCTCCACCTTCTCTCACTATTTGTACATACTCTAAGCCTTGTTTTTGCTCCTAGGCCTCTGTTTGCCTAATAGCCACCCAAAGCCTCTTCATCTTCTGGGTCTAATCAATACCAACCCACTTCAGAATGCTTCCAAATTCACCTTACTTCATCTCTCACCACCCTATCTTTGATGTCTCATAACACTCATTTCATAACTTACTAATATTTAACTTTGCATTGTTACTGTCCTTTGCCTACGAATCTTCACTAAAACTGTTAGCTTTAAGAGAAACAATTCTAAATGTTTTGCAATTTCCTTCTTACCTAACGAAGTCCAAGTATGCAGTAAACTTTTAGGAAAAGAATACACCAAAACACGTCCCATCTGGCATAAATATGTGCCCTGGAAACAACTTTCATGCATTTTGACCCGTCTGTGTTGGAAAGCAGCTAAACCACTTCACATGTGGTTGTGTGTGTGTGTGTGGGGGGGGGGGGGGAGCCAACATCCTATTACCCCGTTCCTTCACCAGCGAGTCTAAATTTTCTAAAAAACACCACGGTTAGCCTGAGGTTACTTCAGGTTTTCCATCTGCCAAGGGGACCTGGAATAAAAATCCTCAGATTACCAACAGGGCTGTGTAAACAGAAAACAAATGAAAAATAAATGAGCCGCACACTTTCCAGCCTCTCCCTCCAAGGGGAGGATTCATAGGTGGTGTCCGGGGCTTAAACAGATCTCTGTGGTAGCTCCGTTTCCAACTCCTCCTGCTCGTAACACTCCTGGTCCCAGGCCCACCTACCTAACACAGGGGCGGAGAACAGAGGGGCTGCAGGCGCGCGCCCCCCTCGTGCCAGCGAGGAGGAAGGACGCGCGGGGCCCCTGGCCGCCAACGCCGAGTTCTTAAAGGCCCAGCGCCGCCCAGGCCCCGCCGGCGGAGCCCGGAGCCCGCAGCCCGCAGCCCACGGCCCCGGCTGCGCCCAGCTGATTGCGGGCACGTGACGCCGCCGGCCAATAGGGAGGGGCCGGGGCGCGGCGCCGAGGGGCCTTCCGCGAACAACAAACACCGCGGCCGACAGCTGAGCGGGCGGCGGCGCGGGACCCCGGCCGCGCCCCCCGGCTCTCCCACAGCCACCCGCGCCGGCCGGGGCCCCCGCCCTCGCCCGGGAGCAAACGTCCACCCCGCGGGGCAGGAAAAACAAAAGCCAAGGCCGCCGTCCGCCCGCGGCAATGCCAGTCGGCCGCGGACGTGGTCCTTTCACAGGACAGGCCTCGCCCGGCGTCGTCCCGGCGGCCCCACCGCTCGGGGCCGAGTTCGCACTGCGCTTCGGGGCCGAGGGCGCGCCGAGGCGGCGGGCCTCCCGCCTCCCGCCTCCCGCCCCCCACCTCCGGCCTCCCGCCACGGCGCCAAGCTCGGGGCTCGCCCCCAGACTGCGGCGGGGTCGCGGCCCGTGGGGGCGGGGCAGCCGAGGGGGCGGACATCGCCGGCTAAAGTGCCCGGGAGGAGCCGCGGGAGGCCTCGGCCTCGACGAGCGGGGACTCCGAGGCGGCGTAAGGGGGGGGTGGGGGGGGGAGATAATGGCTGGAACAGGAGGGCGGACGCCGAGCTGAGGGGTCGCGGCCGTGGCGGTCGCGCCGGTCGTCCGGCTGCGCGGCGGGGGCGGGCCGACGGCAGCTGCGGCGCTCGGGCCTCACAAAGAAGAAACAGCTCAGTTCGCCGGCCCCGCAGCCCCGCGGGCCGGGGTCCGCCCTTAAGGGGCTCGGGGGCCGGGGGGCGGCTCGCTGGGACCCTGGGGGTAGCGCGACGAGGAAGAGGCACTTCCTGCCTGGGCCCCCGCCCCGGACTGATTCGAAGCCGCCACCGACTGAGGTGGTTCCCCACAGGGCTCCGAGCCCAAGCCCCCGCCCGTCTTACCCCGAGCGGCTGTGGGATCCGCGGCTGCCTGCGGCTCGTCCTGCGGAGCTGGGATGAAGCCCCTCGGCCTCCCTAGTCTCTAGGTTTAGTCAGGCCCGGGCCTTGGCCCCGCCTCTCCCTGGTAGGGCCTCGGTGTCAATCACTCGGCGTAACCCCGCCCCTTTAAGCAGTCGGTGATCTCGATTGGCCCAGGACGTCCTTCACTTCTAGGCGCCGCCTCCTCCCGAGGACCCTGCCCCCTTCCGCTGGGCCACGCCCCTTCCCTAGTCCACCCAACACCCTCCTCCAGCTCCCCTCCGCGTCGCCACCAACCCCTCCTGGAAGCTGCAGGCTCCGGGCAGGCTCCCGGCAGCTCGCCCCGCCCCTGACCCCCACACCTGGGACTCGTACAGCCAATCAAAGAGGAGAACTCTGCCCCCCTCTCCAGAGGTGTCCAATGGGAAGAGGCTTAGGATCCACCTCCCCTTCCCAGCTGAGAGCACACAACACAGCGTCCACGTGAGTCAGCTTCTTAAAGGAGAAGGCTCGGCCTTTCTAATTGCCGCAGCAGCTGTGAGACCTGGGGTGTCATCAGCGTCACCAGGTGCTGGCTGAGGCCTGGCTTCCTGAGGTATAGCGATGACGAATGAAAACAGGTTGTTTTCTAGGCAAAGGAGGTACCTTAGGTAGTTAACACGCACCATATGTAATTTATTTGAGATTGTTTATTCCTGCCACTCCTTATGGAGGGCCATTTTTTGAATATACAAACTCCAATCTCTTTTGAGGAACTGAAGAGTATCTATGGAAAAAAATATTTTTCAAGTGTGCACAGATTTGTTTACAACTCCTTGAGTTGTTGCTTGGTGGTGAACGTGATTATAAAAGATGAAAATATTGAGTCTCTGTGTGGATTTTCTTAGAGTCTGAAATTTGTTTATTAAAAAGGGTAGCTGTTCCCTTAACCCTAATCAATGCTTAAGATGGAATGTTTTCCTTCTCCATTCCATTAGAATTTCTCAGGTAATTCCCTTAATGATCTTTGACTGACTTTCAGGATAAAGCATAAATAGTTGATGATGTATATTTCTCAGGTTAAAAAAAGACTATCATTTGAGCCCAGCTGGAGTGACTCAGTGGTTGAATGTGGACCTATGAACCAGGAGGTCACGGTTCAATTCCCTATCAGTTTCGGGACTTGATCCCCAGGGTGGGATCAAGCCCTATGGGAGGCAACCAATCAATGATTCTCCATCATTAATGTTTTTTTTAAATATATTTTTATTGATTTTTTTTTTTTTACAGAGAGTAAGGGAGGGGGATAGAGAGTTAGAAACATAGATTAGAGAGAAACACTGATCAGCTGGCTCCTGCTCGCCCCTCACTAGGGATCAGCCCACAACCAAGGTACATGCCGTTCACCAGAATAGAACCCGGGACTCTTCAGTGTAGGCCATGTGATAGAGGTTTCGAAGCAAATCCCAGCATTTGCTACTCATCAACCCCAAATTCATCAGTATTTTCACCTGAACATCAAAGGCAAAAGAACTAACTTTCCCAGAGAAAAGGAACTTTTAAACTTTTAAGTTTGTCAGTCGGCCATGGATGTGGTCCTTTTTTTGGACAAATAAGACTACTGATGTCATTATCCATTTTTATTTAGCTTTAATTATAAAAGTAACACTTGTTTATTGTAGGAAGGTCACTCAGCCTCATTCTAAATAGACATTTGTCCTTTGCTTACACTATTACCCAAATTTTATAGATGAGTAAACTGAGGCAAAGTGATTAAATTGTTCAAGGTCACACAGTAGAGTTGTTGAACACAAAATTTGTACACTTGGAAAAGAGTGATGAAAATCATATTTTAGAAAAATTAAATGATGACAATGTGATAATGTGCAGAGTTAGAATCCAAATATGAGGTAAGGAGGGCAGATAGGAATGGAACTGAAGAGGCAGGTTTAACTTTGCCAAGAATGGCTGCATAGATAGACAAAGAAGATAATATTTTCAAAGATAAACCAGAGACTATCCTAGATGATTGGCAGGGTGACGATTTCCCATTGCTAGATATAGGGTGGCTGGGAAGATTAATTTTGGCTGAAAGATGATGGATATGAGCTGATGGTGACATACCCAGCAGATATCCTATATAACAAAGAGCTAATCTGCTAATTAGACCGAACAGCAGAAAGACCGTCCGGATGAGCTTCTGGATGAAGCCGGAGCTGTAAGGGCTGTGCCCTGTGCACAATTTTGTGCATTGGGCCTCTAGAAAAGTACATGACAGACACAAAAAAGAAAGGAAAAAGGGTGAGAGATTAGAAAAATATCTTATTGGGCTTTTGGTTACAGTTGTGTTATATCTATTAACTTAATTAGGAATAAATTGGCACTTTATAATAATGACACTTCCCCACCAAGAACGTGGTTTATTTTCCCATTTGTTCAGTGTTCTTTTATATCTTTCAGTAAAATTTTATGGTGAAGCTCCTTCCTTTAGGTTGTTCATATATCTTTTTGGAATCATATTTAGGTAATGTAGATTTTCTGGGAATATTATGGGCTGAATTGTGTCCTGCCTCCCCCACCCAAATTCATATGTTGAAATAATAACCCTCAGTACTTCAGAATGTGACTGTATTTTAAGACAGGTCCTTTAAGAGGTGATTAAATTAAAGTGAGGCCATTAGAGTAGGCCCTAAAACAATCAGACTGGTGTCTTTAAAAGCAGAAGAGATTGGAACACAAAAAGGAACATTAGGAATGTGTGTGCACTTAGAAAAGACCAGGTGAGGACACCTGCAAGCTGAAAAGTGAGGCCTCAGTAGAAACCAAACCTGCTGACATCTTGATCTTGGACTTATAGTTCCTAGAACTGAAAAATAAATGGGTTGGTTAAGCCACTCAATCTGTGGTATCAATTTGTTCTGTCAACCCCTGGAAACTAATACAGGAGTTACTGCACTAGTAAATGAGAACTTCTCCCACTATCCTATATAATAAAGAGGTAATATGCAAATTGACCCTCACACCTCATGTCACAACATGTTATCACAAGATGGCTGCCCCCATGTTGTCACAAGATGGCCAGCAAGGGAGGGCAGTTGGGGGCAACCAGGCCTGTAGGGGCGGGCAGTTGGGGGTGATCGGGCATCAGGGGAGCAGTAAGGTGTCAATCATGCTGGCAGGGGATCAGTTAGGGGGTGGTCAACCTGGCAGGCAGAAGCAGTTGGGGAAATCAGTCAGGCAGGCAGGTGAGTGGTTAGGAGCCAGCAGTCCCAGATTGTGAGGGGGATATCCAACTGCCTCTCCTGGATTGGAAAGGGTGCAGGCTGGGCTGAGGGACACCCCTCCAGTGCACAAATTTCATGTACCAGGCCTCTAGTCTATTATAAAGATAGTTGTTTACTTGTTATTTTGTAGGTATGATAATAATTTTTTAATTTATTTATTGGCTATGAAATGATCATAAGTTTGCCTACTTCTTCCCAGTTATTTGCCTTTTATTTCTGTTTATGTATCCTTGTATATATATATATATCTTTGACTAACTTCTGTCAAAAAATTCCCTGATTAACTTCTGCCAAAAAATTCCCTGACTAACTTCTGTCAAAAAATTCCCTGACCAATTTGTATATATATATATATCTATGACTAACTTCTGTCAAAAAATTCCCTGACTTTATTATTGGTATGGTTTCTCTTTCTTTATAAATAATGGGTATTCCACATTAAGTCATCTTTGAATTTTGGGAATAAAAACTCCATCACTTGAAATGTACTAATTCTGACACGTTTTGAGTGTATAAAGTTAGAAACATAATAAATCAACACACAGTTCTGCAAGATGCAGAAGTTCTGGGAAATTGACTTGCAGAGCAATAAATATATTTAATATTGAACTGTACCCTCAAAAATGGTTAAGATGGTAAATGTTTTGTTTATTTTACCACAATTAAAAATAATCTAGGGCCCTAACTGGTTTGGCTCAGTGGCTAGAACGTCGACTTGTGGACTGAAGGGTCCCAGGTTCAATTCCGGTCAAGGGCATGTACCTTGGTTGTGGGCATATCCCCAGTAGGGAGTGTGCAGGAAGCAGCTGATCGATGTTTCTCTCTATCCCTCTCCTTTCCTTTTTGTAAAAAATCAATAAAATATATCTCCCCTACAGCATCCAAAAGGAATGCGACCTGGCCAACACCTTGATTTTAGCCTCATAACACCCATTTTGGACTTGTGACCTCCAGATTTGTAAGATGACAATTTTTGATTTTTATTTTATTTTATTTAAAAAAAATTTATATATATATATATATATATATATATATATATACACACACACACATACACACACACAAACACACACACACACACACACACACACACATATATATTTTACAGAGAGGAAGGGGAAGAGAGATAGAGAGCTAGAAACGTCAATGAGAGACCAGCTGCCTCTTGCACACCCCCTACCAGGGATGTGCCCGCAACCAACTTACATGCCCTTGACCGGAATCGAACCTGGGACCTTTCAGTCCGCAGACCGACGCTCTACCGCTGAGCCAAACCGGTTTCAGCTATTTTTAGTTTTAAACCATGGTAATTAACAGTTACAGTATCAAAAGAAAATTATACATCACCTGATTTTTCTAAAGTCATATTGTATATTGGGTTTTCTTATTAATTACTTGGTGCTGTTTATAATTAGTTTTAATTTTGTTACCACGCATAACTACATACTTTCTAATGATATTATTTCTACATGTCTGACTCAGCAAATATTAAAGTGGCCAGGGAACAGAACCTCAGCCCACAACCCCCTAACTGTTACCTGCATCAAGGACACCAACCAAGATTTTGTAATATCCTACCCTAAACTTATTTTAAAACCAACAGCAAAAGCTTTGGTAATATTTTCCACACACTTCCCCAACAATAAAAATTTTTGTAACTGGTTTGGCTCAGTGGCTAGAACGTCGACTTGTGGACTGAAGGGTCCCAGGTTCAATTCCGGTCAAGGGCATGTACCTTGGTTGTGGGCATATCCCCAGTAGGGAGTGTGCAGGAAGCAGCTGATCGATGTTTCTCTCTATCCCTCTCCTTTCCTTTTTGTAAAAAATCAATAAAATATATCTCCCCTACAGCATCCAAAAGGAATGCGACCTGGCCAACACCTTGATTTTAGCCTCATAACACCCATTTTGGACTTGTGACCTCCAGATTTGTAAGATGACAATTTTTGATTTTTATTTTATTTTATTTAAAAAAAATTTATTTATATATATATATATATATATATATATATATATATATATACACACACACACATACACACACACAAACACACACACACACACACACACACACACACATATATATTTTACAGAGAGGAAGGGGAAGAGAGATAGAGAGCTAGAAACGTCAATGAGAGACCAGCTGCCTCTTGCACACCCCCTACCAGGGATGTGCCCGCAACCAACTTACATGCCCTTGACCGGAATCGAACCTGGGACCTTTCAGTCCGCAGACCGACGCTCTACCGCTGAGCCAAACCGGTTTCAGCTATTTTTAGTTTTAAACCATGGTAATTAACAGTTACAGTATCAAAAGAAAATTATACATCACCTGATTTTTCTAAAGTCATATTGTATATTGGGTTTTCTTATTAATTACTTGGTGCTGTTTATAATTAGTTTTAATTTTGTTACCACGCATAACTACATACTTTCTAATGATATTATTTCTACATGTCTGACTCAGCAAATATTAAAGTGGCCAGGGAACAGAACCTCAGCCCACAACCCCCTAACTGTTACCTGCATCAAGGACACCAACCAAGATTTTGTAATATCCTACCCTAAACTTATTTTAAAACCAACAGCAAAAGCTTTGGTAATATTTTCCACACACTTCCCCAACAATAAAAATTTTTGTATCTTAAAATCTGAGTCCTGAGGTGAGGATAGATAAATGTCCCAAGTCAGGTGGGGCAAGTTGAAGAGCAGAATAAATGGTGGTAAGAAGCATGGGCTTTAGAGTTATTTAGTCTGTGATCAAATTCCAGCACTGCTACTTCTTAGCCATCCTCTGATCATGATTGAGAGATTCAATTTAATTACTAAAAATAGCAATAATCTTAAGGTTATTGTGGGCTTAAATAATATAACTGAAACCCTAGCTAGTTTTGTTCAGTGAATAGAGCTTCAACTTGTGGACTGAAGGGTCATAGGTTCATTTCTGGTCAAGGGCACATGCCAGGACTGTGGGCTCGATCCCCAGTGGGGGCGTGCTGGAGGAAGCTGATCAATGATTCTCTTTCATCATTGATGTTTCTATCTCTCCCTCTCCCTTCCTCTATGAAATCAATAAAAATATTTTTTTAATAAATAAGATAACTGATGTCAAGTGCTTAGCCTGTGTTCCGGGGACCTATCAAGTGCTCAATAAAAGTTATTGTTATATTAGTTCTTGTTATTATTTCCATGGCTCTTGATTATGAAGCTGAGTCAAAAGTGAGTAGTTCTGCTGTTTCTCCTCACCAGTCCACATTACAGAATGTTAAGGTCACCTCTCTGGCTGTCAGACAAATGACGGATAGCTCTTTTGTGTGATTCAACCATGAACAAGGAGAGAACTTGAAATACTGCCAATACTCAGACATGATTTATATCATGGAGGTGAAAGATGAGCCAGTCAGCTTCTTTCAAAACCTGTCTGCACACAAAAAGTCAATAATAATGGTCTCTGGGCAGTAAGTGAGATTCTTATCAATGAGATAATACACTCCCACCATTACTAAGGATAAGCTTTTAGGAGGACACATTTAGAACATAAAATAAACATTTAAAACACTACCAAGCAGATCTATATGAACTGATATATCATGACATCCAAAATATATTATTAAATAGAAAATACAATCCGTAGGATTCTATGATCTAGTTTTTGTAAAATAGTAAGATCATTAGATGTATTGACAAAAATCTGAAATACTCATTTTTACACTGTCCTAGTTTTCATAAACGTATTTTACAATGCATACATTTAACTTTAGCAGTAAGGAAACTGATAAACTTTAGTACCACAAGCATTTTAAAGTTTAGTTTATTCTTACCTTTTATTGAGGACTGATACAAAAAAATGTTCATGTGAAGAATTTGCATCTTTTGCAAAACTGCTAGTATCAGTCAACATGGATAGATTATTAGTAGCAGAAATCCAAAAGCCCACATCACCAAGGAACAAGATGAGAAGTTTGATCTGGCCTTAGGGAACTTAGATGTAGCCAAGATTGGCCAATCCTGTTCCCACTTCTGTTTTTCTTTGCAAGTTGACTTCTTGCTTCCTTGACCAGTCACCATGCCCAGATGTACCAAAAGGTTGGAATTAGGAAAATGGCTGTCTTAGTAAATATGGGCCACTATAATCAAGTCCCTTAGTCTAGGTGGCTTATAAACAACAGAATCTTGTTTCTCCCAACTCTGGGGGCTGGAAGTCCAAGATTTGAGTTCCACCATGGTCAGGTGCTGGTGACAGCTCTCTTGTGACTTGCAGACTACCAACATCTTATATCCTCACATGGCAGAGTGAGCTAGCTCGCTGGCCTCTTCTTTTAAAGGCACTAATCCCATTCATAAGGGCTCCACTCTCATGACCTACTTATCTTGTGTTGGGAAGTATTGACATAGGATTTAGATGTACTGACATAGGCTGTTATCTATGTAATATTTAAGTGAAATGAACAAGTTGAAAAGAATATATATAGCCCTAACCAGTTTGGATCAGTGGATAGAGCTTCCGTCTGTGGACTGAAGGGTCCCAGGTTCGATTGCAGTCCAGGACATGTACCCCAGTAGGAGGTGGGCAGGAGGCAGCTGATCAGTGTTTCTCTCTCATTGATGTTTCTAGCTCTCTATCCCCCTTACTTCCTCTCTGTAAAAAAAAAAAAATCAATAAAACATATATATTTTAAAAAGAACACATATTACATGTATAAATAGGAAAAAAGAAAATATTTTTAAAAGAAAATAAACAGATGTAAAAAATATTTTTTTAAAAAATAGACAAAAACATTGTTCAAAAGTGAAATCAGCAGTCAATGGACAAAGTATGAAAAAGAAAAAAAAACACAACAAAACAAAACACATGCAATGGATCCAAGAATAGACAGAATTTATATACGCTGCCCTCATTTGTAGAAATGGGTCCATTTATGTATTAGATGAGTTTCTGAATAAGAAAAATATTTATATCAATAAATATTGTATTAATTCCCCGTGTAAAGTTATAATAATACATTTATTTGCACTTTACAGTTTACCAAGCATTTTAATATATACTCTCTAGTTTGACCCTCCCATAATCAATGTTCAAGGCATTGCTTTATTTCTTTCTCAAGCATTGAACCAACCCAAGATCCAGAATTTTCAGTACAATGACCATCAAAAGCTAGGGAGAGAGAAAAAAATCCATCTAGGGCTAAAATTCATGTCTTATGACTGCTCAACCAGGTCTTCTTCCCATTGCATCAGCTTTGAATTTAGTTACTTACAAATAATTTACATGTCTATTTGAAGTAAGTATATTTATAAAGTACTTTATTAATTCATTCCAAAGCTATTAAGCATTTGCTATGTGCCAGGCCTCTGCCCTCGAGTGGGGTGGACACACAGCAATGAATGAAACAGACATGATCCTAGTCCCTTGGAGTCTACAGACTGTGGCCAGGGGCTGAGATGTAGGAGAAAGAACTGAACAGGATATTGTCAGAGGGTGGCTAAGTACAATAAGGATGACAAGCACAAGGCTAGGGCAGAGAGACTCACCGGTGTGTGGGTGTGGATTTGCTTCTGTAGGGGTCTTCCAAGGGCTTTTTCTGAGTAGCTGGTATTTGCACTGTACCTGGAGGAGGAAGCCAGTAATGACTGGGGCTTGGTTAGAACATTCTAGTAAGAGGGAACCATAAGAGCAAACTTCCCGAAATAGCAGGAATGGACTTGATTTGTTTGAGGAACCAAAAGAAGGTCTGTATGACTGGAGTGGGGACTGTTGTAAGGACAGTGGCAGCTAAAAGTTTGGCCTCTAACTTTATTTTGGCCTCCCAGAGAGTGGGCTCTTCCCAGAGGCTTTTGTGTGAGCAACAGCCAGGGTGATCTAGTGGGTTCCAGCCTTGGCCGGGCACTGATTCCATCCCAATCTTGAGCAAAAAGCTTTCTGTGTTCCCAGGCTCAGTTTCTCCACTCATGAACAACAGAGGTTGTCATTGTCCTTCTCTCCTACTGAATTCATTCCCCCCTCCCCTTTATGAGATTATAGGCTCTGGGAAGACTGGAAGGAGGACTCTGTTTTATATCTAACTTCTCCACACCTCCAACCCTTCCATCCACCCACACCCTAAAGCACTGAGGCATTTCCTATAAATCACGACAGATCACCAGATGCAGAAGATATGAATTTAAGAAAAACATAGGGTTAGAACAAGCTGGATATGTTGAACAGTAGTAAAACCTAGCAATAAATTTAGCTATTTCTTAAAAAGGAGGCATGTGTAGGCCCTACAGCTGGCTTGCTGCTTCCTCCCACTAGCCCTCACCATCTGGGGGCTGGGGGCAGGCAGAGCCCCATCCTCCAATCCTCTCCTTCCCCAGACTGAGTTGCTGGGAAAAAATGTACTCTCTTTCTCCAGGACCTTCCTGGGTTTAGTACTGAGAGTCCTCTGTCCTAGGTCCCATTGCGTCCCAAGTAAACTGCACCAGGAGAGGGTAGGGGAATTTTTTTTTTCTCTTTAGCTCTTAATGTATACAGCTGTCTGATTGTGTGATAGACTTTCATTATCATTCCCAGAAATTGACAGATTAGGAACAATGTGCTTTTGCAATTGATGTCGTTCATTCCTGTAAATACCCTTTTGGACAGTAGATGGCAGTCTCTGACCCCCTGTTTCAGTGGTCGGCAAACTCATTAGTCAGCAGAGCCAAATATCAACAGTACAAAGATTGAAATTTCTTTTGAGAGCCACATTTTTAAAATTTAAACTTCTTCTAAAGCCACTTCTTCAAAATAGACTCGCCCCGGCCGGAGTATTTTGTGGAAGAGCCACACTCAAAGGGCCAAAGAGCCCCCATGTGGCTCGAGAGCCACAGTTTGCCGACCACGGCCCTGTTTAAAGAAAACTGGGAATATCCCTTAAGAGGCCCCTTGGGAAACCCATGAGCCAGAAGATTGAGAGGGAGAGAAGTGGAACATATAAGTTTATGGGAAAGACTGGAATAAGCATATTAGTGTGAAGTGGCAAGGGCAAAGCAAAAAGAATTACATTCAGCTTAAAACCCTTTAAGCATTTAGAATTTAGGGCAAGAAGAAAGGGTGTTATTTCACTGCAGTCTGTCTACTTTCACCTTCTCATCCAAATAACATGTCCATTGTGAATAAATTATATAGAAGAGGAAAAAAAGCTAACTGGAGTCAGAGAAGCCAAATGCAGGGAACAGAATATCTTGTGAAGTGATTTAATTATAGCTTTGGTTCGCTGGGTGAGTGAATAGTGCAATACATCCGTTCAGGTGTGTTTAACCAGGCCCTGCTGACTGGCTGAAGACAGGCTGACAAGCTTGGGAGGACAGGCCCCTCTGGAGGCTGAATGACTCATACCACCTGCAGGGAGCACAGTTGCCATGAGCTTTGCTCAACCTCCTTGAGGAGCTAAATTTATATTCTGAGAAAAGAATCCTGTGGTGCAGAAGCTGGCAGGAGGGAGAGGGGAGGAGATGGGGGAAAAGGGTGGGTCCCAGTTCGTTTTAAGTGAATTCACAGTTTTGGGCTTTGTGAAGAAGCCCAAAGGATTTTTCATGGAGAAAGTAGTATATGGTCAACTCTAGTTTTCTCTTTGAGCATCTGCCCCCTTCTTAAATCTCAGTAAATATTAAACATTGAATGTACAATATACTCTTGACCACCTTCTTTAAAAAACTTTAATTAAAGATGAACATACTGCCCTTCACAAACTATACTCATTAACCCAGAGAATGGTGGAGCTGGATGGGCCTTCAGTGGCCCAGGGTCCCAGGGCTTCTCAAACTGCTGGAGAACCCTACTTTTCCAGAGCTACTCTAGGATATCCTTAAACAGCAATGCATCTGATGCTGCATAGAGAATAATTTAAAAATATCTAAGGAAACTGTTACCACGTTTATCTCTTTTGTTATGGGCTCTGGGGAAAATTTCTTTGAAAAAAATTCCTTATTAAAAATACAAGTTTGAAGACCAGGCCCACCAGAGCTCTTCTCACTGGCCCAACATCTAATCATACTTTCTCTTTGATTGGTCTTTTTTGTTGCAGTTGTCTCATCCTCAGTTCAGCTGCTATCACATAGACAGGGTGGTTTACAACAAACGTTTATTTCTCACAGTCCTGAAGGCTGGAAGTCTCAGATGAGGGTTGGGTTTTGGTGTGAACCCTCTTTTGGGTTGCCGACTGCTGACTTTTCATTGTATCCTTGCATGGTGGAAAGAGAGGGAGCTAGCTCTTTGGTCTCTTCTTATAAGGGCACTGATTCCATTCATGAGGGCACTTCTCTCATAATCTAATTATTCACAAAGGCCCCCGCCTCCTAATACCATCACATTAGGGATTAGATGTCAAAACTAGAGGCCTGGTGCACGAAATTCATGTGTGGGACCCCTCAGGGGATGTCTGACAGCCAGTTTAGGCCCAATCCCTCTCATAATCCGGAACTGCTGGCTCCTAACTGCTCTCTTGCCTGGCTGCCTGATTGCCCCTAACTACTCTGCTTTCCAGCCTGATAACCCCCTAACTGCTCCCCTGTTGGCTCTATCACTCCCAACTATCCTCCTCTGAAAGCCTGGTCCCCCCCAACTGCCCTCCCCTGAAGGCCTGGTCCCTTCAACTGCCCTTCCCTGCCAGCCATCTGTGACAATGTAGGGGCGGCCATCTTGTGAGGGTCAATTTGCATATTACCTCTTTATTATATAGAATATGAATTTTGGGAGGGACGCAAACATTCATTCCATAATACATATATATTTTTGAGAAAGTTCCTTTTTGTAGCCATTTAACACCTGGACTCTATGAACACTTCTTGATTATTTTACTTAAGACTCTAGTGTCTAGAATGACCAAAACCTGCGAAGTTCTATTTTATCGTGAACATATGTCATTTTGGCTGTTCTCTCTGTCCAGGCACAGAATGAGCATTGAGCCAGGCTAGGCTCATTATTATAACTTCCACAAAATACCATGTGCGGGCATGCACGTACAGTGCGATTGAAACTTCGTGTACCATGCGCAGAAGTCGGTTTTCTGCTCTCAGAAGAAATTTCAATCGTTGTACTATTGATATTTGGCTCTGTTGACTAATGAGTTTGCCGACCACTAGTTAGAGGATGAGGCAATGAACAAGATTCTGAAGGTCAACTTCTGACTCTGCCTCATCCACTGGGTCACACATATGAATTGCATCCCAGGTGTGGGGTGTTATTAACAGGGGGATGAATAAGGATGTGTGGATGATTGGGACAACTATATGGGAGTTATTTCCCCACAGAGGTTATGGATTTGAAATTGTTCATTCACAAGCATTTCTGTATAGTATTTTCTGGACCCTGCTTAGGTGTTGGGAGTATATCTAGGTATTGGCACCATTCCTGTCCCCAAGTATTAAAGTTTAGCTTTGGGAAAATGCTATGAATAAAAGAACTTAATAATGCACTGTGCATGGCTCATACTAAAAGCCAAGAAAGGCCCATGCATTCTGGGTGCCCTATCATCACCATTTCAAATATCGATATTTTGTTCCCGGGCTCCATGCACTACCAAGATGTCCTCCCAAGTCCAATTTTTGAGCATTTACCAACATTTCCCAGATTGTTTTTCACATCTGTCAAAAGTACAAAATTCTATATTCCCCATGCCCCAATTTTGGCTTCAGAAATATAATCTCTATAGATAGGTTTTTAATGAAAGGAAAGATAAATGATCATCTGGTGGCGAAGCCAAGAAAAGATTTGCAGAGGATGTAAAATTAAACTGGGACTGACAGGAAGGGCAGGGCTGGATTCTAGGGGAGAGGGGGCAAGGACAGCCTGGGGTGGCCAGGAGCCATGTAACCTGAGCAGAGCTAGAGACATCTGGGAGAGCAGCCAGTGGGCCTGGGAGGCCAGACTATAGAGGAGAAAAGTTGGAGAGGTGAAAAGATGGGTATTATTTGTCTGTGTAAGTCATGTGGGACCACAGGAAATGGGAGAGCAAGTGCCCGTGATGAAAACGACCCCAGGGAAAGATTATTCTGCCGGTGGCACCCAGCAGGAGTCAGGAGAGACGGTGAGAGAACTTAAAGCTTTGCTGTGCCCTGTGTCATTTCTGTTCCCAGGTGCTTCATAAATGTTTGTTGAATGAGTTTGCCTCTGACTCTTCTTTCTGTGCTCCTCCTTTCTGAATATTGCCTTTTCAATTTACATTCTCTCCTTAGACATGTTAATGGAATAAAACAAATAATAATCCTAGTTTTTCTGTCTCAAGAGCCATTCTGTCTTTAAGGTGACTGCTTATCTTGGCTCCTATTTATTATGTGTTGGTTTATACTTCAACTCTCAGAGGGAAAGCTTGCCATCCTGTCAAGTTCTAAGAAGCCCGAGTATTGCTAAGAGAGCGCTGCTTTCCCAGAGGTGCCGTTATCTGTACCGGTATGGGCGATCACATGAAAGCATACTGCCTCGTATCCAATGCTGAATTTAACCAGAAAGCATCACACCCTAAATTGCTAAGACATGAGTGCTCTCAGCCATCTTCATACCTGCTTGGATAGGATGGGTTGTGCCATGGTAAAAATAAATAAATCTGTTTATTTCTTGTTTTTGTTACTTGTGCATTGAGATTGCTGGGGCTTCTGTTTCATGTGACATCACTCAGGGCCCAGGTGGATGGAGGTTTGACCTTTCAGAGCAGCCCTGGTTGCCAGGGGCAAGGGAAGGAGGAAGAAGAATTGTGCACCGATTGTTAAATGCTGCCACCTAGAGGTGATAGATGTAACATTTTCATTCATATTTTACAGGAGTGCTGGATAGGTTCACTATTTTATGGGTGTGCACAGATCTTTAAATTTATAAAAGTATACTCTTTTAATATGTGAAGTTGATTGTTACGTGTCAATTAATTATACCTCGACTAAGCTCTTACTATTTCCCCCCCTCCCCAAAATAGAGAATAATCAATCAAATTTTAAAAATCTGTCTAACCAATATAAAACCTGCTTCCTGTTGACTCAGTATCTTCCTTTTGAATCTGGACAAACAGCGGAAAGACCTCCACAAAATTATACCTATTGCTTAGGAGAATCAACATACACATTTAAGTCTTAGCTCTGAGGTCCTCTGAAATTTTCGGTAGTTTACTGTAGTAAATCCAGTACATTGGAAAGAAAACTTCCCATGGTTTTCATTAGAGACACTAAAAACTATTTCAAAAGGAAATGGCATAAACGAAAACCATGCTAACACCGTGAAACCATTTCTGGGCCTGCATTTGGGGAAACCATGCCTGCTATGGTACCCATTTTACCTGCTGGGATGGAAAGGGCCGGGGCTATTGTGTCACAGGCGCGGATGTGCACCCGCACTAAGACCTGCTCCTTTACGCCCCATCGAGTCCACATACACTTCCCATGGTTTCTCATTTGTCTACCATATCGTAGGTCCAAACTCCTTTGCATTCCATTGAAACTCGGAGGTTTTCTCCTGGGTCCTCTCCTGGTTCCCCATTTGACCAATGCCGGAGATAGCTCTGATGATGTCTGCCCACGATTTTCTCTGTAATGGTGTTCCCTGTGCACCGTGAAGGGTTATCAGCGGTGACTGGCTCCCGTGTGCCAATACCCTAGCGATGCTCAGTATCTGAGGCGGGATCTTTGTCTGAAAAGGTCAGGGAGACTGCTCACTACAGTAAGGTGACCAGACGTCCCGCTTTTGGCGGGACAGTCCCGATTTTTAACAATTTGTCCCGCATCCTGCGGCATTTTAAAAAAGTCCCGATTTTTGGAAAGAATGCACGACAAGCTAGAGAACAGCTACATATAGACTAAATTTTTAATAAGAAAACACCTACCCCTCCCCCCGTCAATGGTGTCCCGCTTTAACCAATGTTAAAATCTGAATCTGGTCACCTTACACTACAGGCGTGCTGGGCGTGTTCCCCATTGAACGGAGTGAGCTGGGAGGGCGGCTGGCACCCGGCCCGCCTCTCACGCAGGCGCTGCGTGTGCGCGGGGCCCAGGGCGGGTCAGGCCGGAGGGGAAGGCCAGGCGCACTCCTCGGCGGTCTGGGGAGGAGGTGCACCACCCCAGGGACCCGCTGGCGGAAGCTGAGTGACCTTTCCACCACCACCACCACGTGGGAGGCCGGGAGCCAAGCACCGGTGAGTCCCTGGCGCAGCGCCCAGAGCCCTCCGCCCCTTGGTGGCCCATGTGTCCAAGGGGCCCTGTTTCCTTAGATCCGTGGTCGGCAAACTGTGGCTCCCGAGCCACATGCGGCTCTTTGGCCCCTTGAGTGTGGCTCTTCCGCAAAATGCCAAGGCCTGGGCGGGTCTATGTTGAAGAAGTGGCGTTAGAAGACGTTTAAGTTTTAAAAATGTGGCTCTCCAAAGAAATTTCAATGGTTGTCCTGTTGATACTTGGCTCTATGGATGAATGAGTTTGCAGACCACGGCCTTAGATGAATGTGCGAGAACTTCAGAAGGCAGGCAGGGCGTCTTCCTCTGTTTGTATTTGGCCAACGTTGCCTGCGCGGTTCCCAGTGAACTTTGCCTCAAAGCCCTCATCCTTCTATGGCCTGGGCGCCGAGGCCATGGTTTGGGCGGCCAGGCCCGGGACCCTGCTCCTGGCTGGCAGGGGTGGGTCTACGCCTTGGAAAGTGGTGGGTAGTGTGCAAAGCTCTGCCTTTTCCTTTTCAAACCCTCAAGAGTGATGCCACCTTCACGCAGCTCCAGGTCCGCCAGGGCTAGGCCTGGGCCTGAGCCAGCAACTGGGACATGTGGCCTGAACTGCTTATTGATATATCTAAACGGGGACAAAGTATCTCTTCTTAGATTTCTAATAGACATTTTATACTTAACATGCCCCAAATAATTCTCCTGCCCTAAGACCTGCTTTATTTTCAGTCTCCTGTATTTCAATTAATGACAACTTCAATATTTTAGTAAGATAGATTTTTCAAACATTTTCTAGGCAAGTTCTCACCAAAAGTATTCATTTCTTTTTTTAGGATGCTATTGGTTGATGTGTAAAAGGATACAAAATTCTTGACTTGTGCTCAAACTTTTAAAATATTTCTACTTCATGCCGAAACCGTTTGGCTCTGTGGTAGAGCGTCGGTCTGCGGACTGAAAGGTCCCAGGTTCGATTCCGGTCAAGGGCATGTACATTGGTTGCGGGAACATCCCCGGTAGGGGGTGTGCAAGAGGCAGCTGGTCGATGTTTCTCTCTCATCGATGTTTCTAGCTCTCTATCTCTCTCCCTTCCTCTCTGTAAAAAATCAATAAAATATATTTAAAAAAAAATAAAAGTAAAACACTTATTTAAAAAAAAATATTTCTACTTCAGCTGGGCATGTGTGTCTTCAGTTTGCTGATTTTCTTTTGAGGTGGCTATAACTCTCAGGTGTCTAGTTATTTTTTTTTGCCTCTAAGCTTAAGTTCCACAAGGAATATCAGCTACGCTATTTGGTAATGTGCATTTAAAAAGTGTTTTTGTTTGTTTGCTTTGGGTGTTTCTGAATTGTATTTGATCAGAAAAGGTGAACTATTTCATATCCTATATAATAAAGAGCTAATATGCTAATTGAACGACCTTCTGGAACCACCTTCCAGAAGGACCAGTGGGCCGGGAGGTGGGCACTGTGAGGGCCAAGCCCCTTGCATGAATTTCCTGCATCGGGCCTCTAGTATAATATATTCTTTGAACTTTATAGATTCTTGCTTTACAGCCTTCCTTATATGTGGTCAATTTTTATAATATCTCAACATAGAATTGAGAAGAATGCATATTCTCTAATAGTTGGAGAAAGGGTTCTATAACTGTTAGATCAAGCTTGTTAAGATATTGCTAAAATCTTCTGTAACTTTACTATTATTTGAGTGTTTGATTTTTTTTTTGATAAATGAGAAAGATGGGTTAAAAGATTCACTATTGATGTCAAATTTATTAATTCAGACAATTTTTGCTTGGTATACTTTCAAGATGGATTATTAGTTGCATACAAATATAGAATTGTTATATTTTCTCAAGGATTGAAACTTTTATCACTAGACATTGACCTCCATTAGTCTATCTAATAAAAGAGGGAATATGCAAATTGACCATCATGACATCACAAAGATAGTGGTGCCCAGTCCCTTCACCCCCACCAGAGTGGCCCAGTTTTTTCAGCCCAGCTGGGGGGAGGCAGGGGTGCAGTGTGGCTGGACCCACCTTCATCCCCCCAGCTGCCCAGGGCAGGTCTGAGGCACAGGCAAACCTCGGATGGTGGCCTCCCAGCCGCCCAGAGCCACTGAAGGCTCAGGTAACCAGGGCCAGCTAAGGCTTGTGCTGCCGGCACTGGCAGCAGCAGAGGTGTGATGGGGTGTTGCCTTCCCCTGATTGCTAGGTTGCCTCCCACCCCTGAGGGCTCCCAGACTGTGAGAGGGGGCAGGCCAGGCTGAATTTTCAGTGCATGAATTTTCGTGCACCAGGCCTCTAGTTTATAATTTTTCTGTTAAATTATATTTTGTACTAGTGGCCTGGTGCACAGTTTTGTGCACATTAAAAGGAAAATAATTAGAAGAAATTTTTTAATATTGCTATTTGCCCTTTTTCTGTAATGGTTGCTGGTTGCTATCTGTGGGGTGATTAGGGCCCATCAAGGCTGGCAGTGCCTCCACTGCTGCCTGCTGCCAGCACCAGGTTGCTGGTGCTCGTCATGTTCCAATGCCATCCCCTGGTGGTAAGCACATGTCATAGTGAGTGGTTGAACTTCTTGTCGTGGGGACAATTTGCATATTAGGCTTTTATTATATAGGATGATATAGTAGAGCTATCAATTCTGTCAGTTAATGTAGGCAGGGTATATATTGTATCTTCTCAGTCTATTGTAGTCTATATGATATTTTAGGTGAAGACAGCTAATGACAAAAACTCTTAGTATTTATCTGAAAGTATTTACAATATGAAATATGGGTTGGGTTTATTTTATGTGTTTGTTTTTGTATATGGATGTCTAATTGCTTTAGCAACATTTGTTGAAAAGGATATCTATTCTCTTTGACAGCTTTGTTAAAAATCAATTGATCATATATGTGGAGGTCTGTTATGTCTCTATTCTGTTACACTCATCTGTATGTCTATCCTTGCACTAAGATATAACAAACTATTTTGATTATTAAGCTTTATATTAAATTTTGAAATATGGTAATATGGGTCCTCCAACTTTGTTCTTCTGTTTCAAAATTGTTTTGTAAATTTGATTCCCTTTGCCTTTCTATATAGATTTTAGGATTAGTTTATCAATATCTGGGAAAAAAAAAAGCACCTAGTAGGATTTTGTTTGGATTGTATTGAATCTATAGATGAATTTGGGAAGAATTGACATTTAAACATAATGAGTCTTTCAATCCTTTAACTCATTTAGAAAGTACCATTTAAAATAGCATAAGTGAAAAGATTAGACCTAAATTAAAATATGTGCCAGTATACTGTAAACTACAAAAACAGTGAAGAGAGAACTCAAGGAAGATATAATTGATTGGAGAGATATGCCAGTTATTTTAACAGAGATAATTGAATATGAAAAATTGTTAACCAGATATAAATTTGTTGAGTAGGTTTCTGAAAACAGACCAACACAAAGGACCCTCAAGGGTTAGAGAGGCAGGAAGTGCAGACACCATTCCTGAAGCTGGGAGAGCCTCCTGAGGCTGAAATGTAGACCTTTAGTGAGGGGTACTGCTCATCTGGTGCTGGTGGTGGTAAGCTGATCGGAAGGTGCTGGAAAACAAATCAGTTTCACTAAAAAAGAGATGTGGACAGGAAGCCAGGAAGTCTGGTCAACAACCTTAATTGCTCTAACCTTTAGTTGAGACAATGTTAGCTGAAGCAGCCTTCACCTTGTTTGTCCTGTGTAAGTTTCTGTTATTTCCTGCCTAAGGGCTACATATAAATTTCTATTTATCTTGCCTAAGATGTTTTCCCCAAAGCCTCAATAAAAGAGATGGCAGGGCCAGAGCAGGGAGTAGTTCTCCCACTAGAGTTGGATTACTGCCTGGCCCCCCCATATCGCCAAATTGAATTTCTTCAAGTCTCAAGTCTTTTTATTTGTGTGCAGCCCTTCTCCAGAACCCAAACCCCGAATTGGAACTCTTTCCACGCGGGTCGTGAAAGAGATTTCTACAGGAAGGGCCTATGGGTCTGGGATCCAGCTCTCTGAGGAGGGGTCCCAGCTGGCTGTGCTGGTATCTCTGAGGGTATGAAATGAGGCTTGTTCTGCTGGAGTTGAATTCAGCTGCTGCCATGGAAAAGCAAGCACTCCTGCATGGGCGAAGAAGATATTCACGGAAATAGGAAGCAGACAGGAAGTCAACAGAAGAAATTTTTTTCTTCCTCCATCCTTGCACCCTGCCCCTGACACCTCCTATTTGCAGAGCGAACCATCTGGTAAGGCAGAAATGTGGTTTTAGGGAGTCTCAGCCAATAGCTTCACAGAGTAAAGTATAGAAACTTTAGCTTAATAACTGGGACAATCAGAGAGCAGAGAAATGAGCTACTAGAGTATTTATAGTATACAAATCACCATTTTGCAGGAATTGAACTACTGACATCAATAGTAAATAAAAGAAAGTTTTATATAACAACCCAAAATAGAAAAGACTCAAGGGAGAAACCATGCATGAGAGGATTAAGGGCAATTCGGTAAATTTAGAACTGTGTACAAATCACAAAAGTGGAGACATGGCACAAATGCAAAGCCTTCCACAAAATTAATAGTAAGATAGTTGTAGAGAGTAAGATTAGATTTTGCAAACATTTTCTAGGCAAGTTCTCACCAAAAGCATTCATTTTTAGGATGCCATTGGTTGATATGTACAAGGATACAAAATTTTTGGTTAGTGCTCAAACTTTTTAAAGGACTGTGTTTTGGCAGCAAATTCTCAAACTTACATAATTTTGATCTAGAATATTTGGTTCATTTAGAAATTTCTGTTTTAAATAAGGTGTGTTTATCTTTTTTTTTTTTTTAAATATGTTTTATTGATTTTTTACAGAGAGGAAAGGAGAGAGATAGAGAGCTAGAAACATCGATGAGAGAAAGACATCGACCAGCTGCCTTCTGCACACTCCCTACTGGGGATGTGCCCTCAACAAAGGCACATGCCCTTGACTGTAATTGAACTTGGGACCTTTCAGTCCGCAGGCCGGCGCTCTATCCACTGAGCCAAACGGTTTCGGCAATAAGGTGTGTTTAATTGTGATTGCTGGACTTTAATCCTTATCGTCCTCTAACCTGGCCATTATAAATAGAGCTGCCATGAACATCCTTGGACAAGTGTTTTTGTTGAAATATGTCGTCTTCTATTTTCATTTATTTTATATTCTCTACCTGATAATTTTAATATCTGAGTTATTTGGAATCTTTTCTTCCTTCCTTCCTTCCTTCCTTCCTTCCTTCCTTCCTTCCTTCCTTCCTTCCTTCCTTCCTCCCTTCCTTTCTTCCTCCCTTCTTCTCTCTCTCTCCCTCTCCCGGCCCCTCCCTCTCTCCCTCTCTCTCTCTCTTATTCATCTTTCCTGGTGATTTTGGTAAATTTTGATTTGATCATATTTTGTTGACTTTGGGAATCCTGAGCGGTTTGAACAATTTTACATTTGTATCTGTCTGTTACCCAGGGTGATTTTGACTGAGTGGCGCTTGAATTTAATTTTCCCTTTGGTGTTTCCTCCACATAGATACTGTATTTTCAGACTCCTCCTATGGGAGGGAAGGCTTATGCTTATAAATTCCTAAGTCTTTTTTTTTTTTTTCAACCTTAAGCTGGGCCTGAGACACACAAATTTGCCTGTCAGCTCCCATGTTGACATTTTCCTCTAGTTCACCCCTTTCCAAGGGTGTAGCCCTTCAAAGATCCTGGATTCAAATGTCTCTCTTTCAGCCTCCACTGCTTGCTCTTGAATCTTCCATGGGACTCTTAAAACACGGCTTTGAGGATCTGGACAGAAGCCAGGGCAGCGTGAGGCTCTCTCATCCATCTCCTTTCAGTTCCCCCTTCGTTTTTTGACCTTGAGGATTCCCTTCCTTTCCTAAGAGCTTAGGTGTACATTTGAACATATTTATTATATCCATCTCACTTTTAGATATTTATAGCATGACCTCCACTTCCCTACCGCCTAGCTGCTACTCCGCAGTATCTGGTCATCTTTTTAGCTGAAGCACAAGTCCTCAAAATACTTTCTCACAGAGACCATGTTCTGCCTTTCTGCAGAGAGTATGTATCATGTTTTCCATTTTCCATATTCCAATTTTTGGAGTGAGCAGCAAGTTTGCTTACTTATCATAAAATCCTGCATCGTCACAGGTTTCTTTGGGTAGAATTTTAGCATTTACTTCTTTTTGGCTATTTTGGATCAGATGTGACAGAGCTGTTTACTACCTGCCCTTACCTAGACATTTAGTTTTGTGTAAAAATGTTTCCCTGCTTCTCCTGTTCCTTGGTGGTGCCTAGTGAGTTCTGAGATGTCATATTCCTTCCTTACTCAAGCTAATGTTTGCTCGTTTCCTTTTGTGATGTGTGCAGACTTTTTCAGAACGGTGCACTGCCAGGGCCATTCTCTGCCTCTACCCTTGACTCGGCCCAGTGGGCATTACTCCTGGCTAAGTCCTGAAGCTGTGGTGTTAAGGAAGGAGACCTTGCCTTAGGACCAGAAGACCTATGTTTGTAGATAAATGTTAACTTCTCTGTGGTTTAGTCTACTTTTCATAAAATGGGGTTGTGACAACTTGCTTTATCTGCCTCATAAAGTTGAGTGAGAATCAAATGAGACAATAATGCAAAAGTGCTTTAGAGACTGTCAAGCTCTCTCTTTACAGGTCTCATCATGGGAGAGGAAAGGATGGTCACTCTGTGTTTCTCAGGGAATGGCTAATTCACCCCTATCACTTACCTCTCACCACCTCGCAGCCTGATTTGCCCTCCTGACCCGGGAAGCCAGAGGCAGCTCTGGCTGGATGTTGCCTGGGTGTAGGTCTGTCCTCTGTGCCCTGAACAAAAGGGGGAAGTTGTTGAGAGCCTGGAGCGATCTCTATGACCACTGGGTGGCGCTCTTGGCCCTAAAATACTGTATTATCATCTCCTATCCTGTAAATTTTCTTCTTCCTGTCTGTCCCCTTTGGTTCTGGGCAATGAGCATGGCAAGGCTCAAATGTGTCATATATTTCCAGTATGTGTTCCTTACAGTTTTTAAATTCCTGGCATCAACATGTCGAGCCCTCACCACCACATTTAGATCTTTGCTTTCAGGTAAAGAGTGTCAATTCCAATTTATTTTAAATTTTTATCTACAATGCATGATCAAAAAGGTATACCTCTCGCTAAAATGTTCATAAATTAGATTTCAAGGCTAAAAACTACTAAATTTTTGTAAGTCAACACTATTATACTATTTTCTTCCTCAGGTTATTGCTGTTAAAAACATGTTAAACGTCTGCTACCTCAGTGCTCAGTATTGTAAAAGCAGGACAAGGGCGGGAAACCTCTGATTTTACCTCCGCCAAGGTCTTCCAGATGAACAAAGCCAAAGGGCTCTCTATTTAGCTTTTATCTTTCTGGAGCTCTCTGTTGATTATTCTCCGCCTTTAAAAACTCTCCCTCAACCATTGTTCACAATTTTCTCCTTAAATACTTTCTGATTTTCTAGTTGTATTTCTCAGCTGTCTTTCTGGGCTTCTCTTCCTTCTCCCTGTTTCGGGAGGAGGGTAGGAAGGGGGGTGGTGTATTTGTGGACTGTCTTTGGCTTTTGTTTTCTACTTTATCAAGTCTGCCCATCCACTCTTTGGTTTCAAAGGCAGACTTCTGACTATTGTCATCACCACCTGGGTGTCTTGAAGGACAGTACTTTAAAAAGTAGCTTTATTGGAGCCCTGGCAGGTAGTTAGGGTGACGGTCTGTGTGGGTTCAATTCCCAGTCACATACCTGGGTTGCAAGTTCGATACGCAGCCCAATTAGGGGCCCATGTGGGAGACGACCAGTCAATCTTAATCTCTCTCTCTCTTCCATATCTCTAGAAATCAATTGAAAAAATATTCTTAGGTGAGGATTAACAAAAAAGGCAGTTTTAATCGAGTAATTTTTATATACTAAAATTCACTCATTTTAAGTGTATAGTTTCATGAATTTCAGTGACTGCCACCTCAATGAAGATGGTCTTAGAAAAGTGTACTACTTCCCATTCTGTAACATTTCTTTTCACATGTTAGTCTTGGTTCTCAGAATCCCTCCACCCTAAAAAGTTTCCCTTTGGCCCTTTGCAGTGGCCATCTGCCCTGACCATTAGCTCCTGACAACCACTGCTCTGCTTTCTGTCACGATGTTGCCTTGCCTGCTCACGAAAGTATGAAAATAGAACCAAATGGTACATAGTCTTTTGTGTTTGACATCTTTCACTTTACCTAATCATCACTTGTGACATGTGCGAAAACCTAGCTCATCTCTTGTTCTAAGCTGCTCTTATGATAGCTGCTCTATAATCCTGATAGCAAAGCCAGAAACCTGGGTGTCATCCTACTGAGGTCCTCTCCTTTCAGTCAGCCCCAGCCCCATCAGGAAGTTCTAGAGCTTCTTTCTCTTCTATATCTCTGGCACCCTTCCCTTTATTTTCAAGGTTGCTGACTTAATTGAGGTTTCATTTATTTACTTCTTTCCTCTCCTAACTGGTCCTTGTGCCACCCACCAGGATCTTTCAATCTGCTCATCTTGCAACCACCAGTGTGAACTTCTAAAACAGAAATCTTATTTTGCCACCTTCTTACCTCATTGGCTTCCCATGGCTTCTTAGCTTAGCAAATGCCACCCTCCATGCTTTGATATATTTCTGCCTAAATCTCTATGTTTTACTTCCCAGTACTTTCTCAAATGAAGCCTGTGCTCAGCTGTTACTTGTGATTTTCTTACAAGGGCCATGCTCGCACCTGCTGTTCCCTTGACTTGTGATGTTCTTTTCTTCTTCACCTAGCTAAGTGGAACTCATTTTTTAAGGTAGGGGTGTCAAACTCAATCAGAGAAGGGGCCAAAATCTAAAATCCAGCCTAAATCGCGGGCCGAATGGTTTACTGAACAGTCATAAACTGACAATGTCATAAACTGACAGCGGAGTGCAGTGATGACAGCGCAGTGCGGGCCACATTGCAAGGCTTGGCGGGCTGGATTTGGCCCGCGGGCCTTGTGTTTGACACATGTGCTTTAAGGGATAACACTTAGGACTCTTTTTCTGCAGTGTCTTCCCTAGCCACAGCCTTGTCCTGGGTTAGGTGTTCCTCCAAAGTGTCCTCACCATCATCACATTTATCATAAGTCATATCAGATTGTAGTAGTCTATTTGTTAAGTTAGGAATCTGTCTCTCCCACTAGACTCTGTGTTCCTTGAGGGTTTTTGTTCTGTTTGACTTTGTATTCTCTGTTCCTAGAACAGGGCCAGGCACACAGGTGGCATCTAACGAACGTATGCTGAATGATTAAGGGAGAATAGAGAGATCTAGAATTTCATGAGGAGGTAGGGGTGAGGACCAGAAAGATCGGTGTGGAAAACAAACCCCATTTTATCTGTCCCACATCATAGGTAAATCTGCCTGTTGTGAAAGGAGGAGAAGAATAAGGGTGGGAATCCTGGAGGAGAATCCAAGGGGACTGAGTATGGGAAAGTACATTCAAATGTCTGGATCTCAGGTCCTGGCAGTGAAAGGTCAGGGGAGAGGGGGGTCAACTTTTTCATGTATAAATAAATAAGTTAAAAAAAAGATTTTAAGTGAGGAAACATTGAGAGGGAAAAAGAGCCTAAACTATGGCAAAAGTGAAACGGAGAGAAGTATACATTTAAAAATTTATGCATGAGAGTAAATACTATGGAGTCCCAGTGTCCCTTTGACAACCTGGATAGGTCAACAAATGTATTTTCTTACTGTGAATAGTGTTTCTCAGTTTTCACATTACCTTTTCAAGAAGCATTGTCTCATTGAATCAGTACACTAATCCATGGAAGGTGGAGTTGATGTGTTGAATCCCATTGAACCAATGAGGCTTACTCATCCCACAGAACTGGAACTTTCTTTTACAGCTTCTGTTTCCAAGCAGAGACATTCAGCTGAGTTGCCAATATCAGGTGTGTTTAGAAATGATGTGCCAGAGAAGACCTGTGGCTGTTTGCAAAGTCCAACGAGACAAGAGAGACCTGACAAAGAATGTCAAGAGGCGGAAGCTACTGTAGGTTGGAGAGCAATCTTTGAGTCAATGAAATGTTAGAACAATTTAATACCAGATTAAGAGGAGAACTGCGAGTTCCCTAAAGTCTTAATGGCTTCCAGTCGCACATCTGGGGCAATTGGCCAAGGAAACTTTTGATTAGCTGAGCTTTATGAGATGAAACATTTCCTGTGACAGTGCTTTTTATCTTTTTAATGAAAGAGAGAAGAAGTGACTCTCAAAGGGGTGAGGGATAGTACAAAAGGAGGAATTTTTTCTTTTCCCTCTTCAATAGATGTTATGTTAAATCATGTTGAATCTTTACACTAGTGACCAGGTGCGTGGATTTGTGCACATTGAAAGGAAAATAATTAGAAGGTGACCAGTGGGTGTGACTGGGCGAGATGGGCCAGACACGTCCTGGAGCCAGCCTCCCAGAGTGATCAGGATCCCTCTTGCAGGTGGGGTCCCTTGGCTAGGCTGAAACTAGCTCTCGGACATCCCCTGAGGGGTAGTTGCTGTCATACAGAGTGTGGGATGCAAATGCAAGTGTGCAGTAAACCAGATTCGGGCCAACAGTGCCCCAGCAACAGTATAACCCATGGCTGAAGGTGGAATCACATAGCCCTGCAAGGAATTGGGCTCCCTCCTCTTTGGTTTCAGGGTGGGTCACCTGAGAACCACCGCTGCCAAGTAACTGCAGCTCTACAGCTCCTGTGTTGAGTGTCTGTCCCCTAGTGGTTAGTGCACATCATAGCAACTGGTCAGATGGGCGGAGGGACACATAGCATATTAGCCTTTTATATATATAGATTATGAACCTATCACAATATGAAACAAGAAAGTTTTTTTGTTTTGAGTGGAAGATCAGCTTTTTCTTAGTCTATAAAGCCTACAGGTTAAGAGCATACTGGATTCAAATCTTGGTTGTATCATTTAAAAGCTAGGACCTTGATGAAACCGGTTTGGCTCAGTGGATAGAGTGTCAGCCTGTGGATTGAAAGGCCCCAGGTTCGATTCCAATCAAAGGCATGTACCTTGGTTGCGGGCACATCCCCAGTAGTCTTATTTGTCAAAAAAACACACACAGAAAAACACACACACACACACACACCAAAAAACAAACAAAAAAACAAACAAACAGCAAACAAACAAAAACAAACAAACCACTAGGCAGTGCTTGTTATGTTTGATTCTTATACAAGCCACTGAATACCTACTGCCTAGTTCCCTGCCACAGTTCTCTTGGCTGCTCTCTTCCAGGAATTTTGAGTTTGTCGCTACTGGACCAGGTGGTCTCTGGGGCTGAAGCCAGCCTTGAAAGCCTGTCTTGACATTGTGTCCCAGATGATGTCCTAAGCCACAAGGACCCGGAGTTGACTGACAGGAAGGAGACTGCAATCCCTGAGTCCTCAATCCCCCCCTTTATGCATGAGGTTGTCTTTGGGGACTTGAAAGAACACAGAGTAACTTGAGCAATGCCATTAATTAAAGCATATGCTAATTGACTGGATAATCCCTAGGTAGCTTAACTTTAGGAAATGGAGGGATAGAGGAAATGGGAATAGAGACAGAAATCTAGATAGAAAACGCTCTTTTCTTAGGCTCATCCCAACGCCAAGTACCTGATAAAAAAAGTTTTTCTTATCCTGTTACTTGCTGAGTGAATGGCTCTCCTCCCTACACTCTCCTTGCTTTTCTTCTACCCTCAAATGACTATAGTGTCTTTTAGAAATTGTGGAGTGCAGTGAGCAAGTGTGGGGATATCTGCATTCAAATTATACTTCCACTACTTATTAGCTCTATGACTGTGGGCAAGTTACTGTACCTTGCTGTGCATCAGGTTTCTTATCTTTAAACTGGGTCAGTAATAATGCTCACCTCACATGTTGTTGTTTTTTTTTTGTGTGTGTGTATGAGAATTAAACATGTTAGTATATAATATTACTTAGAACTAGGCACTCTATGCACATTAGCTATTATTATTATATGTCCTCTTCTCTGCAAATGAAGTTGAAAGACAGTCATTATACTCTAGAGCTCCCTATCTACATGAATAGGCAAGATAGACTAGCACTTGAGAGCATAGGATGCTATGAGGGCAAAGAGGGACAGTCACTAAGTCGGTGGAGATTGGTGAATGGTGGTTGTGGGAGGGGAGGGTGGGAAGGGAGTGTGGAGGAAATTATTCTAGAGCAGATAGTGATCCTTGTGTTGAACCACAGAGGGAAGAATCTGAATTGGCCATTACCAGAATTTAAGTACTGAGGGCAGGAACTTATCCCAAGTACCTAGAACAGTGCCTGACACATAACTGCTCAATAAATATTTGTTGAGTAAATGAGTAATAACTTTGAAGGGTGGCCTAGGGAAGTAGAGAATTCCAGAAGAAGAAACAGTGTGTGAGAAAACACAGTGTTCAGAGAGTCCATGTGGGAAATATAAGGGCATAGTATGGCAGTAGCTCAGAATCTTAGTCAGAGAGTAGATCAGAGAGGAGGCAGGCCCAGGATGAACAAAAATTCAGAAGATGCAATTCACAAGACACAAAACCAATGAACTCTTCAGTAGCATGCGAGCCCCAAATCCTGTTTCGTAGACACCATGTATCAGTTGCATTAACAATCCAAAATAATATCAATCAAATGTACATTTTTACAATGCTTTCCACTCTACAAAGCAACAAAAAGCTTTTACAATTATTATGTAAGAATCAAAATACCTTGTGAATTTTGTGATACTCCCATTTTACAGATAGATGCTTCACTGATTTTGTTGTTGCAGAAACATAAAGTCATAATATGCCGAGTACACCCCTGTAGTTATCACCTCTGTTAAGCAATAGAGACTTTAACATTGAAGATAGTAACTTTTTCCAGTCTGGATGCCTGGTAAACCAAATGCTTTTGTTTTTGCTCTGTTGGTTATTCCTATGACCACTAAATAATCTCATGTACCAGTTTTAACTGTGTCTGTTCTCACATACAGAACAGAGTTAATGAGCTTGATATTATTATTGGAAGGTTCCTATCCAGAGTCATGGAATTTCTGAGTAGAAAAGAAAAGAACCAAATTTCTTAACCGAATAGTTGCAGAAGCCTCCTAATTTGCTTCCCTGCCATCACTCTTTACCTGTTCCACTTTCCACAAGGATCAGACGTGGGTTCCCTAGAAGAGCCTGAGCTGGGACTGGGATGCTGGTTTTTTGGGACAGTGATGTATGTATGGAGAGAGTGTTCTTGAGAGAATGGGTATAAGGAAGTGGGACATGGTAAGGGGGTGGGGGATAAGGGGATGGGGGCAGGGCGGTATGCAAGAACATAGTCTCATGTAGAGCCCAGCTTCAGCCTGATCCCATGTATGCTCTGGAGTGGAAATCACACCACACAGGCGGTCCAACCTTGAGGTAAAGAGGCAATCCTTTGTGTCCTGTTATTGGCTGTGGGTTCCACAGGCCAGTGGAAACTGGGCTAAGGGCAATTCTTCAAAGTAGGGGGTAGCTGTGAGCATGAATAGCCATCCCTCTCCACACTGGAGGATGGGTGCTGTGCTATGCTAGAAAAGACCACCTGGGCTGCACATTATACTCGGTAAACCTAAAATACATATTTGATGCTGGCAGTTTGTAAATTCACTTGCCTAGGAGCATATATTTAGTGCTTTGCCAATATAGCCTGCCTGCATTCTGTAAAGTTTAGCCTAGCTTATATGATATTTGTTTGGTAATTTGCCCAAAGCTATATAGCTTACAGTTAATGAGATTTTTTTTGGGGGGTGTAGTAAACCCCCCCCAAACATTTCTCACAGTTTATGCATGCTGGTGGTAAGACACTCCGGGACTGGCCGGCTGGAAATGAGTAGTTATAGCACAGAGGAGGATAACATGTTAATGTCCAAAAGACTCTCTAATGCAATGTGTTAGATGCAACAAGTGGGTCTCCAGAAAATGGCATTCTTATAGTCAGGTGGATAATAGAATAATTCTAGAAGATAACACAAAGGGCCCAAGCATCATCCCAGACACTGGTTCTGTGTTAAGACAACGTATCTAAACGCTATTCACTAAAAGCCATGGGACTTGATATACTCTGTCTTGGTCAGGGTTGGTTCCAGGACTGTGTGAGCTGGGCCTCAAAGACGTTGTTGAGTAGGACTGGGTGGAGGCAGGGACTAAGGGGAACTAAACTTGGAAACAAATCTTTAGTAAAAGATAGTACTTTCAATTAAGAAGCTCAAGTGAAGAACTGGGTTCCAAGGGGATCTATATTATTTTGTTACAAACTAGTTTTTGCCTCATTTTTTGAGAATTAAGCTTTTTTCTAAAGTGGTTGGATGGTTAGATGATCTTCATAGCAATTACAGATGCGATCTGGAAGCTGGTGCCGGATGAAAGGAGCTGTCCCTATGGTCTAGATCCCATGTGCTTTACGGACTGGCAAATATGGCACAGAGAACCTCAACCACAATGATTGCTCAGCCAAGTAGATCAAATCTCATTTCTAAAAGCTGTTTTCTTTCAGGGTTAATAAGTTTGTTCCTGACTCATTCTGATCAGTGGGGCATCGAGTTGTAAGGAACAGTTTGGAGATTATTTTATTGATTTTTTTTTCTTTTTTCTTTACCAAAGGTGAGAGTGAATTTCTCTTCCCTGCGAGTTGTTTAGAAATGAGTGAAACGAAGGACATTGGGAGGTTTGGGGAGAGTCGATGTAGGCCATCACAGCATGACTTTGCCGCCCTGGAACATGAACACGTCAGAAACTGCCTTGTGGGACAGAAGAGCAACTTTACCCTTTTCTCTATGGCCCGGGCTGCAATGATCACTGGGAGATTTTAGCTGCCTTTGTAAAGGGCGTCCAGCCGAAGTCCCAGAGTCCCTGGCTCCCTTGAAATCTTTGTGTGAGATTGCAATGGCTGCTCTTTTGGAATTGTCTGATTCACAATCCTTCTTTCCTCTCCGGTCCCCAATCTTGCACCAGGAGGGAGAATGAGCAGAGCTGATTTATATGAAGAAAGCTTTCCTCAGTACACACAAGAGGGAGGTTTGGGTGAGGAGAGGTTTGTTTTCCTTCAATTTTTTCTTCCTCAGGATTCACCGCATTTGTGCTTTTAAATTGTTTTAAAAATTAACAGTACAAATAAGTATTAAAGTAGAATTCAAACAGGCATATTGCCTAGCACTTTGGTATTCACACCTCACCATGATGCTGCACTAACTCCCATCTCACTGGTGGTGAAGACATTCTGAACCAGTGAGCCTGCTGTGGGGGCCTGGCTTCATGATACCATAGGACCTTCAGCCCCCAGCCAAAGCCTTATTGTGGGGCCACCATGGTGATCAGAATAGGCTGTCAGAGCCTTTCATTCCCAAAGAGGTTCATTTAAAAAATATATATATATTTTATTGTTTTTTTACAGAAAGGAAGGGAGAGAGATAGAGAGCTAGAAATGTCGATGAGAGAGAAACATCGACCAGCTGCCTCTTGCATACCCCCTACTGGGGATGTGCCCACAACCAATGTACATGCCCTTGACTGGAATCGAACCTGGGACCTTTCTGTTTGCAGACCGACGCTTTACCACTGAGCCAAACCGGTTTCGGCAAGAGGTTCATTTTTGACTATACTTTGACACATGATACACCCTATTCACTGAGAACAGGTGGTAGAAGACAACTCTTTTAAAAAAATATATATCTTATTGATTTTTTACAGAGAAGAAGAGAGAGGGATAGACAGTTAGAAACATCGATGAGAGAGAATCGTCAATCAGCTGCCTCTTGCACACGCCCTACTGGGGATGTGCCCGCAACCAAGGTACATGCCCTTGACCGGAATCGAACCTGGGACCTTTCAGTCTGCAGGCCCACGCTCTATCCACTGAGCCAAACCGGTTTCAGTGACAACTCTTAAATGTAAGGGGAAGATGCACATTGGTCTGCAAGAAGTACTTCATCATCACGCTAGAAGGAAGATAACCTGTTATCACGTTGGAGTTGTGGATTACTTCTTGCCTCTTTTAGTTGTATCTGCTTAGACCTCAGAGTTCTGGAAGTGGTAGACACCCTGGAATTAAGGTTGAAAGAAGAAAGAAGTACCCTGCTTTACATCCCCTGGTGCTCAGGCCATGAGCACCACAAAGGCATTTATCTCTTCAGTGCTATAAAAATGTTAAGATGTTATAGATGCACTATTCAGTATCAGTTAATTCTGTTAACTTGTGTTTGATGTGGCCTGTTAAATTGATGAGCACCACCTATGCCTCACATATAGGTAGAGACATAAAGATGCTAAAGCAATAGTTCTCAATCCTGAATGCACATTAGAATCACTCATGAAACATAGTGATGCCTTGGCCCTACTTCAAAAACAATTAAATCAGCATCTCTGGGTGTGAGGTCCAAGAATCATTCTGTTTCCAAGGCTCTCCAGGTGTTTCTATTGTATCCAGGGCTGAGAACCACTGGACGAAAGCTAAGTCAACTGTGAAACTTTGCTAATAACTATGCCCTTAGTAAACTACGATACATGTAGGAGCTTAAGCATCAGTGTGCAATTCAGTTGACCAGCTTGGAAGAGGTCTTGGTGGCAACAGTCAGGCTACCCATAATGATAGCTTTGTGGAAGCAACATAAGGGAAAAGTTGAGAATGAGTGACAAAATGATTGTCTGGTGGAACAACTAGCTGAGACTATGCAGGGGATGGTGTTAGGTGGCTCTAGTCCCAGCAAGATGGTAGCATTGGTGGTGCTATTGTGTGATCATTTAGAAGTGTACAGGTGTAGGCACATAAGAGTGTAGCAGCTGTTAGAATTATGGCAGCCTCACTGAGCAAGAGCTCAGGCCTTGGAGACAAAGGTCAGTGGCAGCAGCAGCAGCAGCCCCAGGCCAAGAACAGTGGATATAGAGCTAGGAAGGATTAGAAAGCACAAGCCTCATAGGTTTCCATGCAGGTCACACAGGTCTAAAGACTTCTGTCCTATCAGAATCTCTATTGGATGTTGTCTTTGTGTTTAACTGCTTTAGAATAGCGTCTCTTAGGAACATTTAAAACTGCATATGGAAGTTTATACAGTGATAACAAGTGGAGGACATTGCAAAGGGAGTGGTATTCAAAATGTTTGCAAACTCTTCATACTTTATTTATGTGCAATCCCTGTTCTATCCTTCCCCAATCCCCAACAAAATAACAATGCATTGTAATTTTCCCAGAATTACAGCCTAGGAGAAGGCAGACTTTTGGAAGACTCCTAGAGGGAAAATAGAAGTAAAAAAAAAAAAAAAAGCTTCTATTCTTGAACCTAGACCTTGTATCTTATGGAATCCACATTTGTTCAAGCAATCACACAGGAGCTGTGGCTGGGTTTCTTCTGCTATGAATGGAGACTGGCCATTCATGCACTTGCTATGCTTGGAAACTTCTATGTCTAAGAGGGAAAGGCATGCCCCATTGTCATTTCATGGCATGGTCCCATCTCCCATCATCACATCACCATAGCTTAGTGGGTGACCCTTACTGGACTCCAGTCCTTGCCCTCAAAGAGCCCACAATCAAGTGAAGTGGATAGAAAGTGTACACAGCTTTCTATGTACACTTGTTTGTACAGGGAGGTAATGCTTTCTCATAGTAATGTATCCTCACCATGTTGTTATGAGAATTAGTTAGCTAACGTAAGTATATATGCAATAACAGTTAAGGTATCTACACTAATAAAAGAGAAACATGCAAATTGACCGTACCTTCGCCACTCCCACAGCCAATCATAGGGAATATGCAAATTAACCCAAACAAAGATGGCGATTAATTTGCAAATGCAAGCGCTGAGCTGTGCAGCCTGGGTCCCAGAAACATCCCCGCATCACCCTAGTGTCCCCAGCCGCTTGGAAATGCTCCAGCACCAAGCGGCCATTTGGGTCCATGCCCCCAGCCTGGCACCCACAAGGGGGGGCTGGCTGCTGGCCTCTGGGGTGTATGGAGACCTTGGTGGTCACCACTACATGCAACCCAGTGGTCCCTGCATGCCCCCCAGCCTGGCATCCATGGTCAGGGCTCATGCAGAAGGCAACCAAAGTGTCCCTCTCACATTGATGTTTCTCTCTGTCTCTCCCTTTCTCTTCCACATTCTCTAAAAATCAATGGGAACATATCCTCAGGTGAGGATTAAAAAAAAATAAATGTCATATCCCATGAAAGATACATCTTGAAAATGCCTAAAGAAAGTTGTCATTTTTTTCACAGTGAACAGACTAGAGCCCGTGTTGATGAAAACACCTGGGTGGCTGCAGTGGCTGCAGCAGCGGGGCAATGGGGCTGGTGCCTTCCCAATCTGAAATCTCTCGAGGGGTCCCAGATTGGAGAGGGTGCAGGCTGGACTGAGGGACACCCCCCCCCCCATGCATAAATTTTGTTCACTGGGCAACTAGTATTCAGTATATTAAGCTATATTTTAGCTGTATTGCCACATTTTTCATGTCAGAACCTGATGTCTAATGCAAAATCACCTACATTTTAGAAACGAGGTGAAGCCTACAGGAACAGAACGTTTTTTGAGCATTATGCCAAAAGGATGCCATTACAATATTTATACATGCTCTGGTTTAACTAGCTCCTTAACTGCCGTCTTCTTCCATTCCTACCTCCTCTAAGCAAAACGATGAGACTAACTTTGACATATGGAAGAATTTCTGCGGTGAAAATTATTCTGGAGCAGAAAAACAAAACATAATTTGCAAATGCTGTCAAGGAAATGTTGCTTTCCAAAGGCTACAAGTAGAACAGCATGAATCAGTGTGTGAGGATTGTCTTATGGCTGTGAATGAGAGGACCACGATGATGAGGGCATCAGGTACTCTACCTATGTTCCCCACCTGGATCTTTCTCTGTGGGACTCTTATACCCCAGCAATGTCACCTTGGAATCCTCAAGAAACAAATTTTCCAGGAACCAAATTTCTACACCTCTGTCTCCCATCATTTGTAAATAGGATGACACCTGGTCATGCTCTCCCAAGAGCTGTCTGTTTTTGGATGCTCTACTGAATAGCCTTGAGGGCATCCTTAGAGAAAATGTTTGCGTTATGAAGACCATCTCATTTTCCCTGCAGACTCTTTTCAAGTGAATCTTTTCACAGTCATACTGAGTGGGAAATGGCATTTGAGCAAAGGAGAAGCAATGATGCTTTTATCTCAGAAGCACTTACAGAGAGATGGACAGCATGTGGGGGAAATGGATCATTGCATTGATGTTGTACAGAAGCATTGAAACAAGGACCAGATACACTGAAGAACAACTTTGCTATAAAATACACAAGAAGCAGAATAGAATAATAGTAGCATAGATTTTGAAGTCTGACAAAATTAGCTCCGTCACTTTCTAGTTAGATGGTTTAGGGTGAGTTACTTAACCTCTCTATGCTGTGGTTTCCTTAGCTGTAAGACGGGGGATAATAACTACCTACCTCAGAATTGTTATAAGGATTAGGTGTAATAATGCATGGAAAGAGCTTTAGCACAGGGCACAGTGCATTGTAAGCACTTGAAAAATGTGAATCAAGTTCCATTGAAGATCTGAAGATGGTGAGGATAGAGCATTTGCTTTGCCAACTGATAAAATAAGTACTATCATATCTGTAGCCAGATGGGAGGTTGTAATGCATAAATATTCATGCATGACTGCAGCAGAGTATTCATCTCCTGATTTAAATGTGTTTTTTTTTTTTATGACATCATGAAGTTGGGAACTCTCCAAATGATGTATAGATGCACAGAAAATGTTTCAAACATGTAAAACTACTGGTCATTCACTTGAAGCTATCTTCCCTATGTCAGAGTGAAAACATCTTCAAGGGTGAAAGAGAAATAAAAACTTCTGTTAAACAAACAAACAAACAACTTAGTGACTTCTTAGAAACATAATTTTAATTTTGTCAAATTAATACATATGTATTATTTTAAAAAGTAACTAATACTACGAAGTTTATGTGGAAAAGCTGTAGGTCCCTTTTCACCCCATTTACCTTAGAGCTCCACTCACCATAAGCAAAGACTTTAAGCTCTTTACTTTTAATTTTTCTATTTATCACCTGTTTCTAGTATCATGCAATAGATTGCTCTTAGTGAGTTTTCAGTTTTGTATATTATCAATGGACTTTACTTCCTCAAATGTCTGGTGATTCTTGGCCAATTATTTATATTGAGACCCTAGAGCAGGGGAGGGAAATGTCTGACCTGTGGGCTGTATAAGGCCTGGGAAATCATTTGATCAGGCCCTGCCAAGGCCTTAGGAATGAGTTAATTAAATGTTGGACCAAATACAGTATGCTAATTTTTAAGTTGATAATTTTATATGGCCTGTGAATAATGCTATAATTATCCAACTAGCCCTTGGCAGAAAAATAGTTCCCCACCCCTGCCCTAGAGAGTGAATTGGATTTCCCAAGCAGGGGAAAGAAAACTTTGTTAATACTGTTTTGTCTTTGTCAGCCTGTGTCGTTTTTATTCCGTTTTTTTTTTTTTTTTTTTTTTTTTTTTTTTTTGTTTTACTTAAATTTTAGTGAGGTTTGCGATAGAGTCAGAAATAAATGCCAGGATTCCATCTACCTGGAAAATGCCATCCAGAACTTGTCAATAATAGCCTTTTAGAGGCTTCTAAATAACAATTTAAAGGAACAACTAGTGTTTCCTCTAGGAAATGGGAATTTAGTTTGAGTGAGGATAGTGGATTTCATTTTCCATGCTATATACTTTTAAATATGTGTGTGTACTTGTATTTATATATCTATACTGATAATCTGTATTAATGAAAGGATAATGTTCGAATTAGACTGAATAGATAGGGCATCTTCCGGATATCCTTCTGGACAAAGCCACGGTGGCAGGGACGAGGCAGAGGCAGTTAGTGCCCGGCAGGGAGGCAGGTGAGCAGTTAGGAGCCAGCTGTCTCGGATTAGTAGGGATCAGGCCTAAAGCGGACATCCTCCAAGGGATCCCGCTTGGAATGGGTGCAGACTGGGCTGAGGGACACCCCCCCACCCCCATGCACGAATTTTGTGCACCAGGCCTCTAGTGTATATATAAATTTAAATATGTCTATTTATATTTAAGTCAAACTTTCATGATAAAAACGAGAACACTTAAAGTAATTTAGTAATTTGCAATAGTTGTTGCTCAAAAATTACACTTACTAATACAGCCAGGGATAGGATTGTGGTTAGGATAGAAATTTCTATTATTTCAATCCCATTTGAATTCTCCAAAGTTCTGAGGAAGCTTTCTTTTAGGTTATTTTATGCAAGCTTAACATTGACTTGTGCTGTTAAAAAAGGTTTTTGCTCCATTGGAAGAAAAATTGGTTGGGTCCTTGAAATGAAAAACAATATTTTATATGATGATGTCTTCTGGACTCTAACTACATTTTAACAATAGAATGACTGAGTAGATATTTTAACAGTACTGAAGAAATTAAAGTTAAAGCTTTGAGTAAGACATGAGAAACCGTTTATATTTAATCTGCTACAAATGTCTTGAGTACAAGAGTGGAAGGCATAAAGGCAGTTATATCAGCTGCAGTAACTCACTAAAATCCCACAGCAGGTGAGAGTCAAAGCTAGTATTTGGACCCTAGTAGGTCCATCTTGGTTTTAGCCATCACCATAAACACAGGAACCAAGTACATCAAAACAAATCTGGGAGATCAGAGGATGTCACTCTGCCTGGGATGTAGGGGAAAGCTTTATCAAAAAGAGGGACATCTAGACTGAGTTGGCAGTTTACTGCTCTCAGGGGCAGGGTTTACTTATGACTCTTCATAGGCCTATGAATTTTAAAATGAATGTATGTGTGTAGGTGGTAAAACTTGCTGGCACTCTACCTGTTCCTCATTGTACATAAAGATATTCTTGATTTCCACGTGAGGAATTGCTTTCTACTCAGAATCTTAAAATCACTGTACAATGAAGTTACAGTGACCCAAGTCAGCATGATATTAAAATGAGGATAGACTTGGATATCATTGGCACAGAATTGAGAGTCCTGGAACGGATCAACCTTAAATGGTCAATTGATTTTTAAGAAATGTGTCAAAGTAATTCAGTGGTGAAAGGATAGCATTTTACTCTGTGGTGTTGGAACAATTCTTTCTGTCACTCTTCATATTCCTTGTTGTATATAATAAAGCTATTCTTGATTTCCATAAGAGGAATGACTCCACTTAGAAACTTAAAATTATGGACCACAGTGAAATTAAATTATAAATCAACACAGAGGAATTTGAAAAACTCCCAAATATGTGGAAACATAAACAACAGACTTCTAAATAATCTGAGGATTAAAGAAGTAATCACATGGGAAATTAGAATATATTTAGAACTGAATGAAAAATGAAAATGCAGTGAATCAAAATTTGTAAAATGCCAGTAAAGCAATAATTAAAAGGAAATTTACAGCTTAAAATGCTTTTATTATAAGAGCAGAAAGTGCTAAAATCAATGATCTAAATTTCCAAATTAGGAAATAAAAGGCATCTTTCATTCTGAGGGGGGGTCTCTTGTAAACAGCGTATATATGGGTCTTGTTTTCTTTTTCATTGAGCTATACTATGTCTTTTGATTGGAACTTTTAATCCATTTACATTTAAAATTATTATGATAGCTGGTTTGGCTCAGTGGATAGAATGTCGGCCTGTGGACCAAAGGTTCCAAGGTTCGATTCCAGTTAAGTACTGGATAGGTACATATTTACTGCCATTTTATTTTTTATAGTTATGTTCTTCTTTGTTCCTCCTTTCCCTCCCTCCCTCCATGAGAATGCAAATCTTCCTTATTGAATCCCAATATTTTGGCTACTTTGTGATTATTTTTATTTAAAAAAAATTTTGTTTTTTGTTAATCCAAGGTTATTTTTCCATTTATTTTTAGGAGAATGGAAGAGAGAGGGAAAGACAAACATTGTTGTGTGAGAAACATATCGATTGGTTGCCTCTAGCATGAGCCTTGACCAGGGCCTGGGCTGGGGAGGAGCCTGCAACCGAGGTATGTGTACTTAACTGGAATCGAACCTTGGAACTTTTGGTCCACAGGCTGACATTCTATCCACTGAGCCAAACCAGCTAGGGCTGATTGATTATTTTTAGAGACTCTTCTAGAGATCCAGGGCTCAACAGTGAGAAGAAGTAGTAAACTTTTTGATTTGAGCAAAGAAAAGTTGGAATAAAGCAGGAGTTAAACTAATGCTAATGAGATATAATAACTTTTGTTTTTACTTCTTTCAGTCTTTTTCTTCCTCTCACTTTCTATCTTATTCCCTGTCTTTTGCACACATGCACACGTGTGTGCACACACATACAAAGACGTGTGTACACACATCCATACACCTTCATAACAATTGTGACATTTGGATCTAGAAATGAAGAGAGAAGAAGTAAAAAACAACTCCCCCCCAAGGGCATAAATTTAAATAAATTATTTCCACTTCCAGGATTTTATCCTAAGGAAAAATTAAGTGCATGGACAAATTTTACGCTGTTAGGTTTTCATCTCACTTTTGTATGTAATAATAAAAAACTATAAACAATTAGTCACTAGGGATTTTACTCAGCAAACTACTGTATGTTTATACAGTGGAATAGCATGCAACCATTAAAAACCATGCCTGGGGAGGGGTTGGGAGGAGGGTGAAAGGGGTTGTTGGGGGGAGGGAGGGCACATCTGTAATACTTTAAACAGTAAAGACAAATTGAAAATAAAAAGCAAACAACAAAAAATACCGTAGAAGGTTTACACTACATGGGTAAATGTTATTTTGCTAAGCACAACACTAAGTTTGTTTCCATGGCTGTGGTGGGTCCTGGCCAGGTCTACGATGGGACCAGTAAACAAATAGAAGACAATATGTGTCACTGAGGTGCAACAAGAATTTCCGTACATAGCTATAGAATGGACATATGAGTGCTGGCAACCCCTAATGCCATGGATTCTCTACCATTTGCTTCTTCAAGTGCAGTCTGTGGACCACCAGCATCCTGTCACCTGAGTCTTGTTGGACATACAGAATCTCAGTCCCCAGCCCAGACCTACTTAATCAGAATACGTATGCACATTTAAGCTTGAGAAGCTTGCTCTAACCTGAGTCTGTGAGGGCTGCACAAGCCACCTCACTTTGGGTGCCATGGCGAGATCCACTAATTTGCTTGGACTCTTGGTCTTGCGAACTACTTGATTCGCTGGTTTGGAAGTCAGTTTTAGTGAAAACAATATTAATGGAGTTCAAGTCACTGTTCTCTCTCATCTTTGAAACAGACCAGCCTTAGTTGTCTGGACTAGCTCATATGCAATGATTCTAGATTGGGAGTTCCTAATATGTGTCCATTGGAATGCTGGTTCATTTATTTTCTCAATAACCATTTATTAAACCATGACTGTGTACAGGACTAGGATTATAGCAGGGAACCAAACAAAATCTGTGCTATCATGGGGCGTATGATCTAGTTGTAAAAGGTATGAACAAATTAAAAAAATAAGAGATGAGAGGGATTGTGACCAGATATATTCGATATATTCATTAACTGCAGTTTTTCACATTTTGGCATGTATAGTGCATTAGAAGTTACCACAGGGGTGGAGAGGTAGGGTGGGCGGAGGTCTAGGATATGTGATGCAGCATTTTAAAAATCAATTTGACAATGGAGCCTCTTTATTAAGGGGATCCTGGCAGGATTCGTGTTCTGCAGAAAATACTTTAAAAAATCTAATTCCAAAATCTTTAGTGAGAACTTGTACGCATATATGCATAACCCCTGAACATAGACAATAGGGAAGTGAAAGCCTGAGGCAACGGGTGGGGATGGGCTAGAAGAGGTCAAGGTAATAATACTTTCCACAACAAAGATTTTAAAAAATTAAAGCAGGGTTTTCTCTGGCTGATACCTCGATTTCAGCTTTTCATATCCTGAGAAGAGAACTCACCCATGCTGACCTGGATTTCTGACCTGCAGAACTGTGAGTCTGGTTTGAGATTCTAAGTTCATGGAAGTTTGTTACACGGCAATAGAAAACCAAAACACAAAGCTAGAAAGCAACTGTGCCTCTCATTTGATGAATGAAGGAAGTGAACCCATGGTTTCCCTAATGAGCGTCTCAGGGGGTGTCTGAGGCCACTTCCTGAGGTCATTTCCCAACTTGCAGATACAATAGTTTTAACATTCACCTGTGCTCCTGGGAACTTATCTGGCAGAGTGTTTTCATTACTCATATGGTGTGCATTAGACACAGCCATTCCCTTCAAAGAGCTCACGAGTCTGATGAGGGCAGCAGCCGGTGCACAGAGCCGTTATGTGGAATGCTGGACACAGAAAGGAGGGGTGGCCTCTGCATCCTTTTATTGGAAAAATGTATGCTTTCTATTAGGATTTTGGTGTGTGAGATATTATGAAACCCTGCAAGGACTTCTAGGATGACTTCATGGACTTCAGGCTGGAAACAATTGCTCTTTTAATTAATGAGGAAACCGTTACCAGGAGAGGAGTTATGACTCGCTCAAAGTCACATTGTGGAATAGTTCAGGACCTGTTTATGAACCTAGGACAGGAGTTCTTGTGGGTATACTTCTTTTTTTTTTTCTTCTTCTTCCTAAAAAGAAGACAATTTCTTCTCCTTATCTGTAACACTTTACAAAGGATAGCAGAGGACTGTTAAAAGGAAATTTCCACAAACAATTTTACTTATCTAGTGGCTTTTATTTAGCAACTCATGGATGGGGAAGCATCCAGTCTAGCAGCCAGAAAGGAGCACTGATGAGCTATACAAGGTGACAGCTTTTCATAGACCAAAGTGAGCAGGAACAAGGAAGTTACACTGGGACGTTTGTTGAGTGGTTAAAGCAAGGCTACTTTCTTAAGCAGGTCAGGTAACTTATGCTGAGTAGCTAAGTGCTGAGCTGTTGCCCTGGGCTTGCCTTTTGTGGGAGAGCTGAGCATAGAAACTTAGTTAAGTTTTGGTTTGCTGACTTGGGTCTTAGCTTGTGCAACTCCATCCTAAGTCCAGAATTGTTCCATTTCTAGGAAGAGAAACTCATTCAAACAAGCTTAAGTCCTAGGGGAACTCCTGATAATGGGTTTCTTGGGTTTCTCCCTGGGCTCAGAGGAGCCTAATGCCGTCAGCCTATCTATCTCTGGAGCTGGATGGAACTTTCTCTGCCCTGCTGAGCCTCTGTTTCTACAAAGTCCACCCTGACCTCCAAAAGTGGATCCTCTTCACTTAAACACCCCCAGTTTGGTTCTTTATGGCTGATTGACTAAGTCTCTGATTGACCTTATTCGGTATTGGTGGTTATTGGATTTTGGGGGGTTGAGGCACCTGGGAACAGGTGTCCACTCCTGGCCTGTGGTTGGGGCAGCATCTTTAAGAAGTGTATTGTGGAGATAACTATTGCAAGCGCCAGGTGAGTGTGGCTATTGCCTGGATTGGTGCAGCTCCTTTAAGAAACTGTCTCTGCCCTGGCAAGATACACCATATTATAAAGATCTCATCCTGTTCCCTTGTATTCTCTATAAACCCTATTATCTAGAGACCCTTTACGTCATTTCTTTTGTCAGTTAATATTTAATTCAGCTTTTTAAATAAAAGCTTTGGCTCTCCTTCTTGGATTAGAGTATCTGGAGGGTTTTCAGGGATATACATTTATTTCATGACTCTTCTTGGTCCCTGGAATTATTCCTTTCTTTATGTGTCCAAAGAGCAATCCTAACCTTGGTGTGTCCTAGCTCTGAGGGCAAGGACTAAACAGCCATGGCTAGAATGATGGTGACCAGATGGGATGATGCTGGTGATATTTGTTCCAAGGGCCCTACTACTTGGCTGATGTAAATGCCAGGTGATGTCCCTGACCATGATGACTGCCTGGACTCCAGGGCCACATTCAGCCCTCTAACTCTTCCTGTGATTCATCTGCACTGGGGGCTGTTGAATCACTACAATCAGGATAAGATACCAATACTTGGCACTGAAATTGAGTAGCTTTCTAAGCCTAGGGACTTCATTAACTGAAGGGAGAATCAGTGACAGACTCTTTATGACCCAGGCTTCCTACTTAGTGGTCCCTAGGGCATACCATCCAAAATCAAGAGAAACTGCCATCTTGAAAGGGACATAAAGATTGCTTTTTGTTTTAATACATCCCAGATGTTTATCCATATTCTCTACAACCCAGACCAATATCCTCGATGTCAAAGTAATTGTAACCTGACTTTGGACAATGGGAGAAAAACTGATGACAGATATTGTCAACTGACTGACTTTGGTAAGCTAATAGCTGACATTGTTAGATTCCTCATTCTGTCTTTGGAGACATATGTATTTAATAGCAGTATCATTCTATGTTCACTTGCTTAATTATATCACTAAGCAACCTAGTTTATTGTGTCAAAGTGTTCCTTTGCTTTCTCTATTTCACATTTTTGTTTAACTTTTTTTTTTTTTCCAATTCCAATCAACTCCTCAAAACATTTCCCACTAAGAATTCAGTTTGGTTACTGTAGATTAAATGTCTGGGGCTGGCTTCAGAAGATCTGAGTTCTAAGCCTGGCGTGGCTGGTAACTCATTGTGAACCTGGAGGACGATGGAAATAACTAGCTTTGGCTATCGCTTATCATCAAAAGAGAAAACTTATCAGAAGTCACTTTACTTTTATGATTCAGTGCCCTCATTTTCAGGAGTTGGCATAGTTGTTATACAAACAGGGCTTTGGAGCAGACAAATGTGGATTTAAATAAAAATAAAAGCGTTGATTAGACATGTGGTCCGGGGCCATTTTATGAGTTCATTTTTCTTTTCATCTGAGAGGTAGTATTGCCTTATTGCAATACTACTTATTGTCTTATTGCTTTTTATGGAGTTCAATGAGGTGATTTAGGTAAAACATAACATGCATTATATTGCAACATCTCCCCATTCACTGTCACCTCTTTTTTATAGCACTTATCAATTTTTAAATTTGATATAATTTACTTATTTATTTTGTTTAGTATCTCTATGCCTCTGCAAGTACCACAGGGATAGTTTTTTGTTTGTTTAGTTTATTACTGTATCCTAATGTCTAAAACAGTATCTGGCACATAATAAGCATTGCATAAGTAGTTGTAGAGTGAATGTTAAATGAATGCTATTCTTATCTTATATAGTAAGAGGCTAATATGCAAATCGACCAAACATGAGAATGACCTGTTGCTATGATACACACTGACCACCAAGGGGCAGACGTTCAATGCAGGAGCTGCCCTTGGTGGTCAGTGCATTCCCATAGGGCAGTGGTTGGCAAACTCATTAGTCAACGGAGCCAAATATCAACAGTACAATGAGTGAAATTTCTTTTGAGAGTCACATTTTTTAAACTTAAATGTCTTCTAACACCACTTCTTCAAAATAGACTTGCTCAGGCTGTGGTATTTTGTGGGAAAGCCACACTCAAGGGGCCAAAGAGCCTCATGTGGCTGGCGAACCACAGTTTGCCGACCATGGCCATAGGGGAAGCACCGCACAGCCAGAAGCCTTGAGCTGGGCTCATGGCTAGCAAGTGCAGCGGCAGTGATGGCAGCCTCTCCTGCCCTTGAAGCAGTGCTAAGGATGTCCTGCTGGGGAGCAGGCCTAAGCCATCAGTCGGACATCCCCTGAGGGGTCCCGGACTGCAAGAGGGTGCAGGCTGGGCTGAGGGACCCCCTGAGTGCCCAAATGTCATGCACCAGGCCTCTAGTGGAAGAGAAAAAGGAAAGTCAACCGACTTTTTCTGTAATGGGCCAGATAGTAAATATTTTAAGCTTTGTAAGCCAGACAGTGTCTGTTGTAACAACTCAACTTGGTTATGTAACTTGAAAGCAGTCCCTTAGACAATACATAAACAAATGCATGTGGGGATGTTCTTATAAAATTTCATTGACAAACAACAGGTCTTGAGCTGGATTTGGTCCACAGGCTATATGTTGCCTGTTCCTGCTATAGACTTATTTAGTAGTTCTGCCTTGTAATGTGTCATTCCTATAAATTATCATTTCAGGAACAGGAACAGCTCCTATTTGGCCTCCAATAGTATGGAAATAAGAAACTCCATCCTGGATATCCTTTTCTGCCCCCCCCCCCCCCCACCCCGATGCTATTTCTTCCATTCTCCACGCTGTCCCTGGGTGGCTTTATCCAGTCTCTTTGCCCTCTGACTTTTGGTTAATTTCAGTGCCGTAGAGATAATGGCAGGAATTCAGAGCATAGGAGGAGAGATGGGTGCTTATTCCCCAGCTCTTTCTCTGCTGGCAGTGGTTTGGGTAAGAATGAGTTTCTTCCCCGAAGCCCCAGCTATGTGCAGCTTCCAATTCCAATGTTTCATACCCATTTTTTTGGCAAGCTCACTTAGCTCATTTTATTCTTTTGTAAACAGTGCCTTCATTAAACTTGCTTTCTTCCCCACTTTAGAAGGGGCCATCTGTTTTCTGCCGGGTCCCTGACTCAAGCACTGTCCAAAGGGAGAAACACATAGGGAACCAACTGCAGCTTCCCTCATTCCCCATCCACAATTGCCCGTGAGCTCATCTCCAGCAGCAGCTTCCTAGCTCTTTTTTTGGTTGAAATTTTGTGTTTTTTCCTGACAGGAAGGATAGATGAGAGAGGAAGGATTTGTGTAGGTTGACAAAGAAGTGAGAGATTCTCCTTTTTTCTCACATTCATCAAAAAAAGAGAAAAGTGTTAGAATTTGTAGGTTCTAGACTCAGCCCTTTACTTAGCTCTTTTTTTGGTGGGGGACGGGGGAAGAAATTGTTTAACTTATTTGAGTCGCAGATTATTTATCTTTATAATAAACCTTGCTATCCAAATTTGTATATTTGGTATGATTACAACTTAATAAAGAGGGAAAATCTCAACAAAACAAATTCATAGAGCCTGAAGTCTAAGTTAAAAATATTAAGGATGAAAACCTGGAGGTAGTTTCCCCCTTTTCTTTATTTTCCTAATTTTGTTAACAAGCATTTATTAATTTATTATGAGAACAAAGGAATAATATAGTCTCTGTAAACTCTACAAAGTGGCTCAAGAAGTAAGATAAAATGTTATGTTTAAATGCACTTTGAAAACTACAAAGTGCCATGCGGATTAGATTTATTGTTATTAATTTACCCTGTGGGTTTGAAACACTGTGGTTCAGTGGGTTTCCCTTTTCTTGTTTGCCATTATGTCCTTTTGCTAGGTCTTTTACTCCCAAAGTTCAGGAAGACAGTACTGGAGGTTGGCAGAGACCTGATGCTCTATTTAGTTCACTTGGGTTGCAGTACTACTCCCCGCTCAAGGTGACCCTTTCCCTTGGTCTGTCCTGATTTCAGCACTAGTTATTTCACCGATGTCCTTAGCACCAGGCTCCAAGGTCTTTTTGCCTTCTGCATGAGCTCAGATCCTGCTAGACGGAAGTATCAGACACCAGTTTCTCCCAAACTGTCTGCCCTGGGAGACCCAGAGTCAAGTCCCTGCCCACTTGTGTGTGCCTCAAAATCCTGTGATATCCAGATCTGCCTGTGCCCATGCAGACGGATGCAGCATCAAGCTGCAAGGAACCATGGGACCCCACAGAGCAGCCCTTGTGATACATGGGGCTGAGGGTACCCCCTCTCCCGCACAGGTCTGCGGGAACTGCAGTGGCAGGCACGCTGAGCAGCCAGCCTGCCCCACTGTGCACACCACCATCTTGTGATGGCGTTATGGCATGAGGGTTCATTTGCATATCACCTCTTTATTATATAGGAAGCCTTTTCCTCAGTTAATGTTGTGTTTTGGGGCACAGCAGTTTCTTATTTAATGTTGAAAGTTAGTTAATTGTTAGTGCTATTTATGTCTTGCTTAGGAAGTCTTTTCCTATCACTAAGGTTAATTCTCTTATGTTATGGTCTGGAAGCTTTGTTGTTTTGCTTTTAATATTTAGATCTAAAATCCACCTGGAATTGATATCTGTGGATGGTGTGAGATAGGGGTTAGTTTTTTGTTTTTTTTTTTCCCCATGTGAATATCCAGTTTATCTAATAATTATAAAGTGATGAGAGTAAGAATCCTGGTTTTGTTTTGTGTCTCAGAGGGAACATTTTGAACAATTCACAATTAAATGCAATGTTTGCTATAAGATTTTAGGTAGCCATCTTTTATCAGATGAAGAAGGTTTCCTTCTGCTAGTGATTAATAAGTAGGTGTTTTTTTTTTAAGTCATGAATTGATGCTCATCAGATGATTTTTTTCCTCATTTGTCAAATGGATTATGTTTTTTCCATTAAATTGGAAAATTACATTAAAATACTTTTTAAAAATGTTAAACCAGCCTTCCTTTTTGGAATAAAACTAATTTTATCTTAATGTTGTATATTATTCTTGTGTATTGTACTATTATTTAGTTGTTTAATGCTGTGTATCTTGCCCCCACCCCCTTGAGGATAGGGAGTTGCCTTGCACCAAGTTGACACCCCTCCCCCTACAGTGCGGAGCCCTTAGGAGATGCCCACTGAATTCTTGTGGAGATAAAGTGACATTCATCCAAGTAGTTAGCTATCTTTCCTTCCTAAGATTCTCCCACTGGCTAATGAGTAGCTCAGGAATGCTAATGAAGGGTTTCCTTTGGTTGTCTCTTGTGAGTCAGCAAATGAGCTCTGTAACTTGGAGAGGCAGAAGTTCATTAGCAATTCAGTACAGACGGACCCTGATGGAAATAAGGGAATTTAGGTATGTCAGAGCCAAGCACTAAGGAGCTTTGAAAGTGAGGTCGGGATTGAGGACGGGAGGCAAAAAGTCAGTGGAAAGCAGAGCTGGGGTTTTTAAATATGCCAGTGCTGAAGTTCTGTCAAGGAAACCAGGAGAGGCTAGAACACATGGCTACACAGGAAGAGGAGTGGGCCCAGCATCTGGGTGCTGCTGACATCAGAGGAGCTGTTGTTTCTCATCTCTTCCTTGCAGCAGAATGGAGGAGAGAAATACAGGAGATGTGTAAGGTGTAACTCGCAAACAGCCGAAGCAGAGCACCTGCTAGCGGGCAATGATGGATGAGGGATTTTAGGTGCCTTCTGTTCCTTGTTCATTTTTCTTTGAGACAGGATGGAAAATCTAAAACCCCACCTGCTTACAAGTTTACTACAATAAGCCGCCAGATAAATAATTTGCCAAGCAGCACCATGGATAATGTTCTCCAAATGAAGTTGAATAGACTGTAGACATCAGGCAAAGATGAAAGGTTGGGGCCTTCATTGTCAGCTGTGTAAGTGATGTCTCCCATCCCTGGACCTGACATGCTTTGGGCATGCTAATGGTCCTGGAAAGGCAACTTCAACCAGACACAGTTTCATTCCCTTGGCGTGGGCAGATACCTAATTAGGTTAGGAGAAATGCCAGAAAGCAACCTATTGAAAGCTAAGCTATTGCAAGGCACCAAGAGAAAAATATGCAAAATGCCACCGAGGCAGAAGTAAGGAAGCCTGTGAACAGGTGCAACATAAAACTAACCTGCCAGGGAACTTTAGTTCAGTTTCCTCTTGAAATAGGTTTACTGGTAATCTCCCCCAACCCCCACTGCAGAAGCTCTGTCCCCTTCACCATTTAGACCCAGAAATAGATGCTCCCATCCTTGCCCCATCTGGATTTTAATATTAGGCTCAAAATGGAAAAGAGGCTCCTGATTCTGCCATGACAATGTCAGGTGTCCCTACCATTGTGTGTGCACCAGGAAATGGTCTATAATGCTATGATGATGTATCAAAATTCCTCATGGTTTAATCTAGTTCTTTGAGATTTTTAACTATTTGAATGAAATGTTCCTAATTTGCTATACTGATTTCTTATGGCAACAACAATAACATAACACCGATTTCAGCTGGGGAGTTCACACCCCAGGGAAGGCCAATTCTGTAGATTCTCTTGGGCCCACTCACGGTCTAAACTGCCCTGGAATGTCCAGATGTGAAGCTTTATTATACACACTTGCACATTCTACTTATACAAAGGTGTTGTATTAGTTAGTAATTTTGCCACAGATCGGAGGCTTGGTGGGAAGCTGTGGGATGGGGGGTAGGGTGGGGAAGGTGAATTCTGTCATAGCCTCTGGCCACTGCCCTGGCCTCTGCTCCCCTCTCTCCCTCATGCTCTTCTCTGCCTTTTATTTTAGAAATCCTTCTTATTGTCTCATGTAGAGAAGTTTCACTCCCTTCTCTGAGCCCCTGATACCAGTGATACCCATGCCTTTTAGGTAATAAATAACTCGGGGGAGCTTTTTGGGGAAGTTTACCTACAAAGGAAGTCTGAGGTTTGTGGAATTTTTGTAATCTCCATTTGTGTTTTCAAGTTGGGTTTTAGCCTAGGCGAGAAAGGATAACTAGCTCAGCCACAGATTCCGGTTTATCCTGTACCTGCCTCCCTCTCTGCCCATTCCAGGTGTGAGACTGTGCCATCTCCAGGAGCAGCGGAGGGCATTGAACCTCCCTGAATAGACCCGAAATGGCTGAGCCTTCACATTTATTTTCTTCCCTTCCCTTGGCTCTTTGTGGAGCTGAGCCTATCATTAATCAGGCTGCAAAGCAAGGAAATAAAAAAAAATTGCCATAGTAAGAACTCTTATTTATTTAAAATTGAAAAAGAAAACCCAACAAAACACCAGTCTAGGAAAGACTGAAGAATATTTCCAATATACTGGATTTGATTACCTTGCTGTGAACAAGGGGAGATAGTCATTTGAAATTAAAGCTTAGATATTTGGTGTGTTTGTTTGATGAACCAATGGTTCTGGGAGGAGACCCTACCAACAGCAATGGTGAGGCTTCAAGCCTTTATCTTCTCTCTGTACATTCTGAGGTGCTTCTTAATCGCTCTCATTGTTCTAAGGGATGAAGTCAGAGAAGTCCAGCATGCACTTTCATATGTGTTTGAATGAGCATGGGAACGCTGGGTTTCTATCCTTAGGAGTGATCATTAGACCACCCTCCTTGCAAATACTCCAACTCTGTTGCTCGCAAATACTCCAAATATTCAGCATAGCTGCTTTTGACTTTGATGGTGAGTAGTAATCATAAACATAATCCTTATACAGCCAGCAGCAAAGCCGAGTAAATCGTTCAGACAGTAGGACAGAATGGAGGAGAGTAGGAAGCAGAGGATATTATTATTGTTCTCTACGGCAGCTCATAAAGGAGAAGAAAACCTGGCAATGAGTCCACAGGAAGCAGTAACTGGTGATTACAATCCCAGCGATATGAATGCTGGGACATATTGTTCGGTTATTTCAGTCGAATTGCAAAATAAAATCCCAGTGGATGGGGGACCCCGGTTCATATGAAGCTCACGGCCTTTCCTTCCTCACACTGCAGTGTTCACAATGGAGTGCTCTCTCACCCTTCTTCCAAATGAATTTTATTTTTCCCCGTTTCTATTAAATTTATTGGGGTGACTGGAGTTAACAAAATTATACAGGTTTCAGGTGCACAATTCTACAAAACATCCATACACTGTATTGTGTGTTTACCACCTCAAGTCAGGTATCAATCCATCACCATTTATCCCCCCATGTCCTTCTTCACCTCCCCACCCCCATGATCACCACACTGTTATCTGTGTCCATGAATACTTATTTTTTTTCCTGTTTTGCTCAATCCCTCTACTGTCCCCTAATCCTACTCCCCTCTCCCACCCCCAACATGACAGCTGTCAGCCTGCTCTCTATCACATTAAGCCCCATGCCAGTCACCGGTGATGGGCACTATACTTTCCGTCCAGAAGACAAAACAGGCTTAGCGCTTAACGTGCTATAACTCTGTCTCTGTTTGGCTTGTTAGTTCTTTTTGCCCCATTAATTGTCCTTAGGTACAATTCTGACAGTGTTCCTCTCTTGTTTAGGAACCTGCAGGGACTCCCTCTTGTCTACAGAGTTGAGCTAACTTAGAATTCAAGTTTGCTTTACCATTCTCCTCTTGACTTGTCCACTCATGCTTTTTCTACTTATTGTCTACACTTCCTTATTGTCAACTTATTGTTTCCCACACCTGCTTTCCCTCCTTTTTCAGTTCATGCTTTTCCTTCTGAAATGCCCTCAGTTCCATCTTTGCATGCTGCCATTCTTCCCATGATTTGGTGAAACGACACCTTCTTTAATTCCTCTCCCCTAGCTGGACACCCCTTTCTCCTCCTCTGGGCTCCCACAGTACTGTGTCTTTCTTACCGTAATTTCCAGCACCTTCTGCTTTGTATTATAGTTGCTTGGTAAGGTTTATTTTCTGCTTATTTTCCCCTCATATATTCTTAAAAGCAGGGTTAATTGTGTCTACTCTGGGGTCAGGCAGGATGCCTTGGGCAAAGTAGGCATCCACAATGTTTAATAAATAAATGAGTGAATGTGACTTCTATTGAAGCAAGGGTTAACAGTCTTTGGCCCAGCTTGCATCTATCCATCCTTTTGCTTTTCCTTCTTCTTGCTTTACTTTCTCCTTTTCTTCTCTTTCATTTCACCTGTCCCCATGCCTTGGTCTTTAAACAGTTTTGCTGGGCACATGCCATCTTATCAGGTGGGGATTCCTAATATGGGGTGTTTTCCGTGGTCCCAAACAACTTAAAAAATTAAAAAAAAATTATTTCAGAAAGAGAGAGAAACATCAGTGATGACAGAGAATCATTGACCAGTTGTCTTCTGCATGCCCCCTACTAGGGATTGAACCTGTAACCTGGGTATGTGCTCTTGACTGGAATCAAACCTGGGACCCAGTCCATAGGCTGACACTCTAGCCACTGAGCCAAACCAGTTAGGGCAGCCCCAAACAACTTTTAAAGAAGAAGAGACTGGCCATTGTTGCTCATTGTAGTTGAGCATTGACCTTTGAATCAGGAGGTCACGGTTTGATTTCCAGTCAGGACACATGTTCATGTTGTGGGTTTGGTCCCAAGTAGGGGACATGCAGATCAATGATTCCCTCTCATCATTGATGTTTCTATTTTTCTATCCCTCTCCCTTCCTCTCTGAAATTAATAATAATAATAAAAAGAGTAGAAGCATTTTTTTAAAAAGAAGAAAGAAACTGTACACTCAACATGGTTTGTATAGGAAGTAGGGACCTTTCCCCATATGAGGCTTATTTGCTTTGGATTTACTACTTGAAAGTATATGTTTGTAGAGCATTTCCTTCTCCCCTCTGGAAGCAACTATTGCTCTTTCTTGGCCAGTGTCTTTGCTTTTCGCCAGTGGAGGGTTATCCTTGGAGGAGGTAGGTGGGCACAGCACCAAATAGCAGCCAGCCCTCTATTTTTTCTAAGATTCCTCTACAAATCTCACCTTCCTGTGTGGCCAAGATTAGTAGACATAGTGACTTGTCTTAAAAAAGCAGGAAATCATCAAGGCTGTAGGGAACTTGACTCTGGCTATGCCATATACTGGTGTGGGGGGAATCTGCCAGCTCAGTTTTCTCTCCTGCACAGTGGGGGGAAGGTGTTGGATTATCTCTGGGGTCTTTTCCAGATCAAATACTCCAATATTCCTGATTTGAGATTCTAGATCCATCTGTAAAGATTGCTGTGGTCCTGCCTAAGCCAGGGCCAGGAGGTGGCAGCACTGCTTTTTTCAGAGCCCACAGCCTCAGTTGCTGGGCTGGGGTGGATGTTAATGCCTGCTCTCCAGTAGGGACTTTGCAGAGCAAGCAGCTGGGGGTTGTTGTAGTCTGCTGGGTTATGTCTGCCAGCAGGACTGCCAAGCCTTTCGTACAGGAAGTACTTAATGCTCCCTCCTTGCCAGAGCCTCACTTCCCCTGGCATGACACACGCAGACCAAGGCACACTCATCCCCAATGAGGCCCCAGTGACGAGCTCACCGGAGTTTCTTGACGCAAGCTAGAGTCTCCCTCAGGGCAAGTGAGAGCTGCATCCATGAGTAAGCGCCTGTGTTCGCCCACTCTGAATGTGCACTCCTGTCTCCCAGGGATCCCTATGCTGTTACTAACAGCTGCATTTGCTCATGGCAAAAATTGAAATGCCTGATGCCAGACATGATTGATCCAAGCACAAGAAACCAACTTGTGCCGAAATCGGTTTGGCTCAGTGGATGGAGCATTGGCTTGCGGATTGAAAGGTCCCAGGTTCGATTCCGGTCAAGGGCATGTACCTTGGTTGCGGGCACATCCCCAGTGACAGCTGGTCAATGTTTCTCTCTCATCAATGTTTCTAGCTCTCTGTCCCTCTCCCTTCCTCTCTGTTAAAATCAATAAAATATATTAAAAAAAGAAAGAAACCAACTTGTGGGAGCTTTTACTAAATGGGGGTGGAATTAGATACTTAGAATGCAATAGAATGTTTGAATTGCAAGGAACCTGCAAGATGATCTGGTTCAGTGGTTCTCAAATCAGGGCATCACCCAAGAAGCATGTTAAAAATACTTATTTCTGGGCCCAGCTTCAACCCATTTGAATAGGAATCTCTGGTGCTGGAACCTAAGAATCTGTATTTTAACAAACTCCTTAGGTATGTCTAATGCAGCTGGTCTGCTAAAAAGGCATTGAAGAGCCACAGTCTATAACAGTACATTCCAAAGCTTATTAGAAATGCAACTCTCTGGAATGGGGTCCAGCACTCTGTTTTACTAAGAAGCCCTCCAAAATGGCCAACTAATTTTTATTTCCTGGTTTTAGTGCTAAAACTCTGATGTCCCAGGGCTTCCTTCAGTCCTGGGAATACTAGAATGGTTGATTCTTTTTCGAGGTGATTTTCCTTTTTTTCTTTTTAAAAATAAATATATATTTATTGATTTTAAAGAGGAAGAGGGAAGGAGAAAGAAATAAAAACATCAATAATGAGAGAGAATCATTGATTGGCTGCCTTCTGCATGCCCCCCACTAAAGATCAAGCACACAACCAGGGCATGTGCCCTTGACTGGAATCGAACCCGGGACCCTTCAGTCCACAGGCTGATGCTCTATCCACTGAGCAAAACCAGGGAGGGCTGATTTTTCTTTCTGCTATAGTTTGAGAGACACTGGAAATACTTTATTTTCCAGTTGAGGAAATGGGGGCTAGAATAGAAGTAGTTTGCTCATGGACATGCAGTAAGTTACTGGCAGAGATAGGACCAGGCTTCCAGCCCAGCATCCTTGCTGCTCTTGGAAACATTTTGCTGTGAGTGAGCTGCCTCATTCTTTCCTACTTCCCACTAGGAGCTAGCCCTGGAGGAGCTCATTATGGAGTGGCCATTTTGGGGTGAATAATCTGTATTCTGTGGCCTTATTGAGTCAGGTATGCAACAGTGACAGGTGCAGGTGCCATCAAACTTTAATTAATTCTTCCAGGGCTTATCTTAGCCCAGGTGGGGAAGGTGATTTACAGTTTAATGAATTTCCATTTGGCCATAATCTTTAGCTCCACCATTCAAGCTAGTAGCATTACTGGGATCTTAATAAGGGATTACAATCCAGTGACTGTGGTCAACCAAGTCAGATCCTTGGCTGCTCTGTTATTTGCAGGGTTTCCCCCAAAGGCCCTTGCATAAATTCTTTGTTTTCTCACCGTTGGTTGCCAAGACTTGACAGGCTATGCCTGATTATCTACATCAGATTTGATTTTATTTATTCCAGGGTGTGCATTGCATTACCAATTAGCTAAGAAGGGAATAACAGGCTGGAAAGCTCTTGTAATACAGTGGTTCTCAAACTGAGGCATGTAGCAGACTCACCTGGAGGGCTTGTAAAAGCTCAGTTGGCTGGCTCTACCCACAGAGTGACCACAGACTGCTACATTATGAGCTCCCAAGAGACTTTGTCATATGATACTCATTATTGTTGTCACTAGGCTGGCCTGACTTTATAAGGTCTGACACGAGATGATTTATTTTTTTAAATGTTTTTCCCCCCAATATATTTTTATTGATTTCAGAGATGAAGTGAGAGGGAGAGAGGATAGAAACATCAACGATGAGAAAAAATTATTGATTGCCTGCCTCCTGCACGCCTTCTACTGGGGATAGAGCCCATAACCTGGGCATGTGCCCTTGTTTGCAGTCAAACCTGGGACCCTTCAATCTGCAGGCCAATGCTCTATCCACTGAGCCAAATCAGCTAGGGCACAAGATGATTTCTAAGGGCTCTCCTAGCAATAGAAAGTTCACTTATAAACAAAGTAGATATGGCTTTATATATGACTAGAGGCCCAATGCACGAAATTCTTGCATGGGTAGGGTTCCTAGGCCTGCTTGGCAATCAGGGCTGATCTGTGGGGTGACTGGCAGGGCGATAGGGGCCCCAGGTCACACCTGCCTTGGCATGGCACCACCTGCTCACCTGATCCACCATCCCGCTGTGATCCAGTGCTTGTTGGGGCTCATTGGGGTTGGTAGCACTTCCACTGATGCCTGCCGCCAGCACCGCATCACCAACACCTGCCATGTTCAGCACCACCTCCTGATGGTCAGTGCACATCTAACTCCCAGTTGGTTGAACTCCCACCTGTGGGGACAATTTGCATATTAACTTTTTATTATATAGGATGTTCTTTCATTATCATAGTTCTCCCTTCTCCTAAGCATCCTGTATGTAGGCTAATATTTAAATCCCAGAAATAGAGAGCAATTTTTTTTTGTAAATATATTTTTTATTGATTTCAGAGAGGAAGGAAGAGGCAAAGAGAGATAGAAACATCAATAATGAGAGAGAATCATTGATTGGCTGCCTTCTGCACACCCCCCACTGGGGATCGAGCCTGCAACCCAGGCATGTGCCCTTGACCGTAATCAAATCTGGGTCCCTTTAGTCTGCAGGCCAATGTTCTATCTACTGAGCTAAGCTGGCTAGGGTGAGAGCAATTGTTTTGAAGAAAAGATTTTAACTTAGAAAACTAACTTTTATTTAGACCCTCTTTTGTTAGAGCTATCAGAAATATTAAGACTTAACAGCCATTTGTCCTTGAAAATCTCTTAATCTTGGTGTCTGTGGTTCTGAAACTCTCCTGATTTCCTTCCTATTTCCTTGGCTGTTGTTCTCAACCCCCCTCATTAGCTCCTACTCCTCCTGATTTCTTCATATTTGTATGTCCAGGTCTTGGGCTCTCTCTCCCTGGTGGAGAGCCTCTATTCCCTTGGTTTAAAACTTCATCAACAATCTGATGACTCCCAACTGATATTCTCAGCTTGGACCTCTCCTCTCAGCTTCAGCCTACTTGATGGCTTCACTTGGTTTTTTTTAGATTCCACAAATGAAACATCCTATCTAATAAAAGAATAATATGCAAATTGACCATCACTCCAAGACACAAGATGGCTGCCCCCATGTGGACACAAGATGGCTGCCTTAAGATGGCATGCAGGGGAGGGCAGTTGTGGGCAGTTAGGGGTGACCAGGCCAGCAGAGGAGGGCAGTTGTGGGGGGCACCCAGTCCTGCAGGGAGGGCAGTTGGGGGAGGACCAGGCCTGCAGGGGAGGACATTTGGGGGGGAGGGACCAGGCCTGCAGGGGAGGACTGTTGGGCGGGACCAGGACAGCAGGGTAGGGCAGTTGGGGGGACCAGGCCTGCAGGGGAAGGCAATTATGGGGGGGCCATGTCTATAGGGGAGAACAGTTAGGGGGGACCCAGGCCTACAGGGGAGAGCATTTGTGGGTGATCAGGCCAGCAGAGGAGGACAGTTGTGGGGTGACCAGGCCTATAGGAGAGGACAGTTGTGGGGGCAGGCCTGCAGGGGAGGACAGTTAAGGGTGATCAGGCCAGCAGTGGAGGGCAGTTGGAGGTGACCAGGCCTGCAGAGGAGGATAGTTAGAGGCAGCCAGACTGGCAGGGGAGGAAAGTTAGGGTGACCAGGCCAGCAGCGGAGGACAGTTGGGGGCAATCAGGCCAGCCAGGGAGCAGCTAGGCATCGATCAGGATGGCAGGCAGAAGTGGTTAGGGGCAATTAGGCAGAAGCAGGTGAGTGGTTGGGAGCCAGCAGTCCTGGATTGAGAACCGCTAGCAGAGTCGCCTAAGACCATTGGAAAATACAGATATTTACATTATGATTCATTAACAGTAACAAAATTACAGTTATGAAGTAGCAACGAAAATAATTTTATGGTTGGGGATCACCACAACACGAGGAACTGTATTAAAGGGTCATGGCATTAGAAAGGTTGAAAACCACTGCTCTAAAGAGAAAGACTGTCAAAAGCTCTGAACATTTTACCTTTGGATCAAACAAATTCTGTCACAACATTATCCTCCCCTACTGTAAAGCAATCTTCTAGAAATGGTGGTGGTCTTCACCTACATATATGAGCTCATCTGATAGCACAATATTTTCATGGTGATGTATACATGTATTACTTCATTTTAGAGATCAGGATTGTGGAGACTCATAAAGGCTTTCTGGTTTCCCAAGATTGGATGTGGTTGAGCCAGGACTAGAACCAGATTTGATGACTCCAGGTCTAGAGCTCTTTCTATTACATAAAAAATAGAAGAGAATATTACTGAATGTATATCTCATTAAAACAGATTACTGTACTGGTAAAGAAGAAATTATTGTGAGAATGTGCAAAAGACATGGGGACTGTGGACAAAAGGGGCCACATGCTAACCTGACTAGCTCAGGGAAGGCCTGCATGACGGGTCTTGCAAACTCAGAGACCTAAAGTAACCACAAAGGATGGTCTGAAATGAAACTTTAACTAAAAACAGTTATGGTGGGTAGTTACATCCTAGTGTCTTCACTGACAAGGTCAACTTTTACCTTAACTGAGCCTATCTGTCTTTTTGCATCTATGATAACAGACCCTTGAAATGTCTGGGTAACTTGTAGCTTCCCTTTTTCTAGACCCCTTGGGGCACAACCTTATGTACTGGGCACCAGGACAGATACCACAAATTCCTTCATCATTACCATGTTAATGGTTCCTGATGTGTCTATCATTTTACTTTTTATCCAATCCCAGGGGTTTCCCTGCTTTGCTTTCTCCCGCCTCTCTAGTCTATCACCAATGAATTTCATGTAACCCACCCACATCCCTTTCCTTTGATTGCAATGTATAAATACAGATGTAACTAGCCATTATCTGGAGCATTATCTCAATTCATTGACGTTCTGCTTGCTTCCTGGCGTATACCGTCAGTTTGGTTCAAATAAAAATCACAAAAAATCTTCACAGGTTTCAATGTTTTTCTTTTCTTTTTAAAAAAAAAATATATTTTATTGATTTTTTACAGAGAGGAAGGGAAAGAGATAGAGAGCTAGAAATGTCGATGAGAGAGAAACATCGACCGCTGCCTCTTGCACACTCCTTACTGGGGATGTGCCCGTAACCAATGTACATGCCCTTGACCGGAATCGAACCTGGGACCTTTCAGTCCGCAGACCGATGCTCTACGACTGAGCCAAACCGGTTTCGGCTTCAATGGTTTTTTACATTAACATAACCTAGAGCTTAAAATAGACAAAGTAATCACTAAATTTTACTTTCCAAGAGCACCCAAAGAAGAAGGACCCTATCTGTAATTTTATTACAGGAGGCCTTTTCTATACCCTTCAATCAAAATTTCTATCATATATTTCAAAGGGAATCTTAGTTTCTTCATCTAGAGATAGAAAAGGTTGCATTATGGTCAGTTCTTTCCAACCCCAGCATTCTATGATATAAAAAGTTAATATAACATGATATGAAGGAGAATGGCTTCCTTGTTGTGTGTTGGTAGAGTCACACAGCAGCACATCTGATCTTGTAGCTGTGGTGCCTTAAGGTCAGCAAGTTATCCTGTCGGAAGCCACAGGGAAGGTAAGTGCTTGATTTCATGATTGTAGAAGATGATTGGCCATTTTTAAGAGCAAAGAGCTCATACCAAATTCTCTGTGAGGTTAAACAACATTCAAATGAGGCAATTGACATGTAAAAGGCAGCATAAATGGGTCAGGAAAAAGAGCTCTCTGCTGACACTTAAGGATTCATGAAGGTCAGGAAACACTTGTAAAGAGGGGCCTATCATCTGCAGGACTGATGAAAACTTCAAACGGTGAGAAATTTGGGTTGTACAAATAGACAATTATCTGTGAGAATGATGGCTGAGTACTTAAATTGAGATGAAAGAACAGATTCATTTTGAGAGACCGCTTGAGGAGGAAAGTTTCTGTGTGATCGTGCTGTGCATTTGATTAATGATCAGAAACTGCCAGGACTTGGCATTCATTGGGATCTCTCAAGGGAAGCTGGACATAGTAAAAGAATTTTTTAGGAAAACAGCAACTGCTCAAGCAATACCTTCTTGGGCCACCCCTCTAGTCTACTTCATAGTCACAACTCTTGATCTGCAAGGACTCATAAAAAACAATATGGGTAATATTTATCTCCCAGGTTGTTGTCAAAAATTTATTTATTTATTTATTTATTTATTTTTGTGTGAATTTATTTGAGCCAAACTGTCGACAATTGCCGGGAAGCAGAACCTCAATGAATTGAGATAATGCTCCCAACAAAATGAATTTATGTGTATGGAAAGGTATGGCAACTGGAAAAGCCTTCAACTTATATTATTTCTGTATTTTAGGGGGACTAATAAGGAAATGGGTGAGAGGCAGCGTGGTATCTTTTTTTAAAAATATATATTTTGTTGATTTTTTTACAGAGAGGAAGGGAGAAGGATAGAGAGTTAGAAACATCAATGAAAGAGAGACATCGATCAACTGCCTCCTGCACAACCCCCACTGGGTATGTGTCCGCAACCAAGGTACATGACCTTGACCAGAATCGAACCTGGGACCTTTCAATCCACAGGCCGATGCTCTACCCACTAAGCCAAATCCGTTAGGGCAGGCAGCATGGTATCTTGATGAAAGCTATCAGATGGCGTGGGTTCTAACCCTTGCTCTGTCACCCATAGATAAATCACTTAACATCTGGAGTCTCATATTCCTCATCTATAAAATGGGGATAACAAATCCCCACTTGCACAGGTGTGTTACTTAAAGCTAAAATGAATACCATATGGGAAGACTTTGCAAATGCTAAAGGACTATATAAGAGTGAGAAATTGCAAATATGATTACTATTGTTTGAGACCCCATTTTATGGGATTGAAAATCAGCTGCTCGAATGATAGATGAGTGGGAATACATGGATGATTACCCTCAAAGTATACTTTTTCTCCTTGCCATCTATCACCAATAAATATTTGATTTACATTGAAATATGGCAACCCTAAAAGCCATTAATCCAAATACTCAGCATGCAGCAAAGTGTTTCCTAGTCAGAGCCTTCACCTGCTATGTGATGCTTGCCTTGTTCATGTGCTGATTGACTCATTCACAGCTGGTGCTGTCTATAATGTCTCACCTATCAGTCAGTCAACAACCTGGCATAGGAGGCCACTTGGAGCAACTTGTAGGATCTATAGGCAACTACAGAAGAAGCACAAAGTTTGTCTTAAAGAGCGAATAAGCTAAGAGTTTCTGTCATGGATGGCTGTTGTTTCTGCCTGTCCAGCCTTCATATACCCTCTTTGGTAAGAAAACCTCCCCTTTCCTTTTGTTCCCACTGTTTCCACACTCTTGCCAGTGTGGTATTTGGGAGTGACTGACCTCGGGCCCCTGCTCTAGAAGTGGGTATATAGCCAGGTCTTCTAATCAGAGGCAGCTTTGACAATTGGTTTTGAGAAGGGCAAGTCATTTTGGCCCATTGGATGTCAGGTACAGAGCCCTTGCTCAAATATGGAGGAAAAAGGATTCTGTGAGTCTCAAGAGAACCATAAATAGCTTCCTGGTGATATTACTGAGCACCTATATCTAGCTGCACTTGAAGCTTACATTACACTTTGAAGTTTACTCTGGATTTTAAATCTTACTTCGACCAGTGAATTCATTTTTTTCCTTGTTCATTTGTTTGTTCTAATCAGGAGTGTGTATGACCATTTTATTGGCTATGGTTGTGTTCATTCCTTCAGTCTACCTACTACTTATTGGCGCCTTCTTGTGTCAGGACCTGTGTAGGGAATTTTGATGACTATGACGTGTGCTTTCTCTTCATAAAACTAGAAAACTATGACACATTATTGAAATTCAATGTAGTAAATACTATTGAAATTCAATGTAGTAAAAAAAGTGACACATGTCACTTCTATTTAGGATTTTATAAAATGTCTTCCAATGGTATTTTATAGTTTTTAGTATACAAGTCTTGCACTCTTCTTGTTAAATTTATTCCTAAGTATTGTATTCTTTTGATGATATTGTAAATGTAATTATTTTCTTAACTTCATTTTTAGGTTTTTTATTGCTAGTATATAGAAATACAATTGATGTTTATATGTTGATCTTGTATTGTACAACCTTGCTGTTTATTAGTTTGTATGTATGTGTGTGTATTTCTTAGTATTTTAAAACATATATGTGATTGATCATGTCATTTTCAGATGGAGATGGTTATTCTTCTCCCTCTCTAAGCAGGACAACTTTTCTTTCCTTTCCTTTCCTTTCCTTTCCTTTCCTTTCCTTTCCTTTCCTTTCCTTTCCTTTCCTTTCCTTTCCTTCCCTTCCCTTCCCCTTCCCCTTCCCCTTCCCTTTCCCCTTCCCCTTCCCCTTCCCCTTCCCCTTTCCCTTTCCCTTTCCATTTTCCTTTCCCTTCCCTTCCTTTCCTTTTCTTACCTGCCTCATTGTCTTAGCTATAATGTTTAGTACAATGTTGAATACAGGTGGCAAAAATGCACATTCTTGACTTATTTCTGATATTAGGGATAAAGTTTCCAGATTTTGTGAAATGCTTTTTCTGTGTTTATTGAGATAATCATGTGATTTGGGCTAGGGCTAGAATCACTTTTAAAAATACTGCTGCATGCTACCACCAGCAATATCAGAGAAAGGTCCCCTTCCTTCTTTTTCCCTTCTCTTCCTTCCTCCCCTCTTCTCCTTTATCTTTCTTTATGCTGGGGCACGAACCTGCCAACATGTCTTTGCAATCTCTCAGAGCCCTGATTTACACCACTCAGAAGTTTTGCATGGCTGTCACCTCATTAAGATATTTATATCATAGCAGAGCCTGAACTTGAATCTACCTTGAAGGTGTAATTGTGTGTTGCTAATGTAATGGCTGGAATTGCCCATGCAAAGAACAACATGAAAAAGGTCACTGGGAGCAATGCAAGGTCACAGAGCCACCTGAAGGGTGTTCAGGGTTGATTTGCTCATTTCCTCCAATTGCAAGGAGGAGAAGTCTCATGACAGCAGGTAGGGCTCACAGAGGAGAATGACTGCAGCATGGGCTGTGCAGATGGGAATGGAGAGGAGTTTATTATGCTTTCCAAATGGCTAAAAGCCTCATTGACAATCTGAGCACACGCACAGCAATAGCCCCAACCCACATCCCCATAAATATGACTGAATTAATGGGAGAGGTAGCTGTCCCTCCCCTAAAGATGGCTTGCATTTTCCCCAGCATTAGCAAATTTATCTGCAAAAAATATAGTAAGATACTTCTCTCCCTACCCCCCTCCTAAAATAGATACAAAATTCAGTTTTGCTCTCTAAATTTGATTTATTTCCAGATTCCTTGGGGCATGTAGTGTGAGAGATGCAGCTAGATGGACCACTGCAATGCCTTTCTTCTTTTAACACACAGTGAAGGGATGGTGACTGTGCCATGGGGGCCTCTCGCCCCACAGATTTTGTTACATTTATGAATTCAGTCAATATTTATTAAGCACCTGATATGAGGTGTACCAGGTGGTAAAAATACAGCAGGAAACAAGACAAGCATGGAATCACCCCCGCCACCCATGCTCACAGACTAGCCCAGGAAATAGACATTTGGCAAAAATGTGGTGAATGATGTCAGGAAAAATAGCATGATGCTACAGAAGTTCCCAGCTCCCCAATGAGACAGTGGCTCTCCTGGTTTTTGTTTTTGCAAAAGTCTAAGCTCCGTAGGGGAATGTGCAAGAGAAGGGAAGATAGAGGCAAGTGTGTGGTATCTGAGAGGCTCAAGACATTGAGGCTGGCATAGACAACAGAGGGTTTCTAGAACATTCCATAAGACCAGGAAGGGGAAAAAAACTTTTCAGGTTCTTAGAGTAGTAGGCACCAGTACTTGGCAGCAGTGGGCACTGTGAAGGTACTGCAGGAAATAGCAGGATCTCAGGAGAGACTCAGGAGGCTAGACTTGGTACCCTGGACACTCAGGTTTGGCCATGAGCCTAGTACAGAATAGATGCTCACCTTTGTGGGATTTAATGGGTTTATACAATGACCATATTAGTGATGGGCCATGGACCAGAGAGCCATGACTAAATGACACACACTAAGGCAGGTCCCTGGGACTTTGCCAATCCTGAGTGAGGAAAGTACTAGTATGTTCCAATAGTGACTAAAGTTACATTTGCTCCTAACCCAGTGGGATGGAGACTCAGAAAAGATTAAATTTTATATCAGGAGATAACAATAATGTAAAATTTCTAATGTTCCATGTTGTAGAATAAAAGTTATACCTGCTACATGTGGGAACCTCATCTATGACTGCTAAGAATCCCAGTGCAGAACATAATCTGCCCACAGATTGATTACTGCCCTAGCAATGGGACCAATTGGTTTTGAGAAAATAGCTGTTTCCCTATTGGAAAACTGGTGGGTAGAGATGGGTAAGAAGTCACAGGAGCCACAGCTGATATGGGGAACACAATGTACTAGTGATGAAACTGAGTTTGAAAAAGTATTACAGGATGCTTTTAGATTCGGGGTTGATGATACAAGTTGGTTTATAAAGTGTTTGGAAGGAAGAATACACAAGTGTAGCTTTGTTAGATTATACTGACAATATTGAAGACATTTCAGACTCACGGAAGGAGGAATTTAAGGGCCTATCTCTGAAGTTATTTTTATTTGCCTTTAAAAATATTTTTATTGATTTCAAAGAGGAAAGAAAAGGGAGGGAGAGATAGAAACATCAATGATGAGAGAGAATCATTGATCAGCTTCCTCCTACATATACCACACTGGAGATCGAGCCCAAAACCTGGGCATATACCCTGACCGAGAATCAAACTGTGACCTCCTGATTAATAGGTTGATGCTCAACCACTGAGCCACCATGCAGGTTGTGCTGATATTATTTTTAAAAACTAACAAAATTTAACTTCCTTCCAGGATAGAGACACATTAAGAGACTAATACCACCAAATCCCCCATTAAGAGAATTCTCTATTTCCCAAGGGTCATAATGGGTGGAGAACAGACATCCATTGATGATTGAAGCAGTAAGTCTTTCTAGCTAAGATACATAGGGGTCTTAAAACAGAAGATAGAATGCCAGGGAGAGGAAGAGACCTGCACCCTATTTGGTGAGGCCACTAAGGAGATTTGGACTGAGGATACATATTATAGCCACCTTATGCTGTGCTCCTTAATTTAAGGGTTTTTGCCTAAGGCTCCAGGTTCTACCAGAGAAGTTCAAATTAATATAGCATTCCATCCCTCTCTTCCCAACATACCCACAAGTTTTGTCCAGAGCCTGGGGCAGGGTGAGGACTTAGAAGATGTACAATGCATAGTTGGACATTTGATTAGAAAGATTCATATATTCATGCAATGAAATATTTATTGAGACCCTATTGTGTGCTAAATGCTCTTGTAGGTTCTGGGAGTATAACAGTACACACAATCTGCCCTCATGAAGTATGGAAGATTGTACTTTCCAAAAGTGACTCAATATTAAGATATCAGTTCTCCCTAACTTGATCTGTAAATTTAGTAAAATCCAGATAAAAATCCCAAAAGTTATTTCATGGATATTGACAAACTTATTCTAAAGTTTGTATGGAGAAGCAAAAGACTCAGTAGCCAACACAATACTGAAGTATAAAGTCAGAGAACTGGTACTACTGATTTTAGGCTCAATAATAATGACAGTGTGGTATTGTTGAAAAAACAAATAGGTCAGTTGAACAGAAGAGAGAGCCCAGAAATAGACTCATAGAAATATAGTCAACTGATCTTTGACAAAACAGTAAAGGCAATTCAGTGGAGAAAGAATTGTCTTTTCCACAAATAGTATCAGAACAATAGGACATCCACATCCAGAAAAAACTGATTTAGAACTGATATCACCTTACAAAAATTTATTCAAAATGGATAATAGGCCTAAATGTAAAATGCAGAACTACTATAAACTTCTAGAAGTTAACATAGGAGAAAATCTTGGTGACCTTGGGTTTGGTGATGAGTTTTTTGATGTAGCACCTAATGTACCATCCAGAAGAGAAAAAATGGATAAATTGAACTTCACTAAAATATAAAACTTCTGCTCTGTGAAACACACTGTTAACAGAATAAAAAGACAAGCTAAAGACTAGCAAAACCTATGTTATAACCTATGTTATAAAGGACTTGTATTCAAAATATGCAAAGAACTCTTTAAATTCAACAATAAGAAAAAACAACAACAAATTAATAAATGGGAAAAGGATTTAAACACCTCACTAAAGAATATATACACATGGAAAATAAGTATATTAAAAGATGCTCAATGTTATACGTCATTGGGGAATTCCAAATTAAAACAATGAGATATCTCTACAAATCTATTAGAATCGCTTAAAAAGTGGCAACACCAAATGCTGGTGAGGATGTGGAGCAACAGGAACTCATTTATTTCTGGTGGGAATAAAAAGTGGCACATTAACTTTGGAAGACACTTGGTTTGTTTCTTACAGGGCTAAACTTAGTCTTGCCTTATGAGCCAGTAATTGTGCTCCTAGGTATTATTCAGATGTGTTGAAATCTTATGTCCTCTTGAAAACCTGCACATGAATGTTTATAGCAGCTTTATTCAGAACTTCCAAAAATTGGAAGCAACTAAGATGTCCTTCAAAAAGGTGAATGGATAAATAATTGTGGTACATGCATACAATGAAATATTATTTAGTGATAAAAGTAAATGAGCTATGAAGCCACAAAAAGACATGCAAGAAACTTAAATGCATATTGTTTAGTGAAAGAAGCCAGTCTGAAAAGACTACACGTGATAAAATTCCAACCGGAATTTTATACAACATTTGGGAAAAGGCTGACCATCTGGAAGTCAGTGCTGGGTTGCCATGGTGACCCAGTGCTGACAACTGTGGCTGCAGGCCCAGTGACCCAGCAGTGACTGCTGAGGGGGCTGCGAATCAGGCCCAGAAAGAGACCTGAAGAGAGAAGCAGGGGCTGATCTGTAGCATCTGTGGCAGCTTTTGACCAGCGCTTGTTTCTCTCTTTCCCTCCGAATCTGGCCAGCAGCCTTGCCTCCATTTCTCTTTGAGCCTCCACCAGGGCTGCTGATCAGCCCTGCCTTTTTGACCAGGCCCTGTTGATAGCCCAGAGATGCTGACTGGCATAGAAACTGACCAATCAGAACCAAATCTGGGTTAACTATGAGGAGCCAATGGCTGCCTAGGAGGTGGAGCTTTTGACACTGACTGGCATAGAAACTGACCAATTAGAACTATAATAAATTGGTCAGCAGAGGAGGGCAGTTGAGGGCAACCAGGCTGGCAGGGGAGGGCAGTTGGGGATGAGATCAGACCAGCAAGGGAGGGTAGTTAGGGGGGATCAGGAAGGCAAGCAGGTGAGCAGTTAGGAGCCAGTGGTTCCAGATTGCAAGAGGGATGTCTGACTGCCTGGATTGAGCCTAAAGTGGCAGTCGGACATCCTCTAAGGCACATGTGTCAAACACAAGGCCCGCGGGCCAAATCCAGCCCGCTAGGCCTTGCAATGTGGCCCGCACCGCGCTGTCATCACTGCACTCCGCTGTCAGTTTATGACATTGTCAGTTTATGACTGTTCAGTAAACTATTCGGCCCGCGATTTAGGCTGGATTTTAGATTTTGGCCCCTTCTCTGATTGAGTTCGACACCCCTACAGGGGTCCCTGATTGGAGATGGTGCAGGCTGGGATGATGGAACCGCCCTTTCCATGCATGAATTTTGTGCACTGGGCCACTATTGTTATATAATGATGCTCCAGTAAATAGTGTCAGCTAATATTCCAGATGACAAGCAGCATCAACTACTAGATATAGGATCATCTTCAGATAATTCTAGTTCTTAGGCTCTCAAGCCTTCTAGTCTTCCAGTTGAGGACCTAGACATCACAGAGGCAAATCATCCCCACTGTGTCCTGAACTTCTGACCTACAGAATCCACAAGCATAATAAATGCTTATTTTGTACCACTAAATGGTGGGATAATTTGTAATAAGTAATTGGACCATAAATTTTAATATCAATAGATAACTGGAGAGTATATATTTTGGCTTCATTTTCATTGGTGGAAAGTTAACTTTTACATGATTACTTTCAAGGAAGACTCATATGAAGCATTTAGAAAAGAGGTTTACTTATAAAGAAGTGCAAGACAATCGGGAGGACTGGCTCTTCAAATTACAAAAGCAGACAAGTGAACTGAATTATTGGCTGCTGTCCCAAATTGTAGAAAACTTAGTGGCTAAACCAACACTGATGTATTATTTTGAGTTGAGGAAGTCAGAGGTCTAAAATGGGTCTCATTAGGTTAAAACCAAGGCATCAGCAGGGCTGCATTCCTTTTGGAGGCTCCAGGAGGAATCTGTTGTCTTTTTCTAGCTTCTTAAGACGCCATGTTTCTTGGCTCAGGACCCCAATTCTCCATCTTCAAAGCCAGCAACATCAGGCCAAGTCTTTCTCATACAGTTATCTCTCTGGTTCTTCTTCTTTTGCTTCCCTCTTTCCCTTAAAAGGACCCTTGTGATTACATATAATCCCTATGACCCATGGTAATCTTCCCATTTTGAGGTTAGTTGATTAGCAACCTTAATTCTCCTTTCCTACATAATCTTATACATTCACAGGTTCTAGGATTTAGGACATAGAGTTTTTTTTTTTTAATTGTTATTGTTAATCCTCATCCAAGGATATTTTTTCCATTGCTTTTTTTTTTAAAAGAGAGAATGGAAGGGTTGGGGAGAGACACACAGAGGGAGATATCGATGAGAGACACATTGATTGCTTGCTTCCCTCAAGTGCCCCTCCTGGGCCCGGGGAATCAAGCCTGCATTTCATGCATGTACATACGTGCCCTTGACCGGAATCGAACCTGGGACCCTGCAGTCCATGGGCTGAGGCTCTAACCACCGAGCAACTGGCTAGGATGAACATAGCTATTTTTGAGGGCCACTATTGTGTCTACCAAAATTCCAAACTAGCTTCATTGTTAATCACTGGATGGAAATTTCGGCGGATTATTTTCATCCCCTAAGGTGGTTAAGAAGTACTTTTGTACCTTTTGTATCTCTCTGCAGATTGTACAGATAGTAGATTCTCCATAAAGGTTTGTTGACTACCTCCCCTTAAAAAAAAAGTACAGGTAGGGAAAGTAAGGCATATTTACATACCAATTACATTGTTCCATGGAGAACGAATAATTAAGATTATGTGCAGAGCGATTTGAAACCCACGTTGGATGCAGTAACCTGCCCTTCTTGTTCTGGTTTCTCACCCTGAACTCTTAGCATAACTTCGAAAAGCAGGTGGGATGGATCTGTTATTGTATTTTATAGTTGGGAAAGGAAGGTGCAGGGAGAGTGAGTGACCTCTGGAAAGTCACTCAGGAGTCACTTTAAAGTTAGCCTTGAGCTCTGTCTCAGGTTTCTAAATCCAATGCTGTTCTCCTATCCACTCCAAATGCTCCAGCAACCCTTTGGCTTCTTCCTGGGCAGGTGAATTGCCTGCATGTGTCAGAATTTTATAATTGCTTTTGTTTTCCCTTTTCTTCCTTTCCTGGCCATAGGGGACTTTTATTTTACCCACTTGAGCTTATGATTTCATTTCCAGTCTGTTCTTACGAGGTTGATATTTTCAGGCATTGTCAGGGGCCAGCCAAGGAAAGCCAGCAGAGCAGCTGTGTGAGCTTTTTATCTCGCTCTCATCCGCTGCATGCAGACACTCCAAATTCTCTTTTAAACCAGTGTGTGTAGACTGGCAACAGAAAATTAAGTCTGAGCTCATTCATAAGTTATGATCAAACTTCTGAGTGTCTTCTAGGGTTCTTAGGGACAGAGAGAGCCAAGCCAAAAGCCCCTTTAATTGAGAATTCGCTAATTTAGCCATCCATCGAGCTGTTTAAAAATATTTATGGATATATCTGAAGAAGTGGAATTGTACAAGATTACTTAGCAGCAGAGATGGGATTAGAACCCAATCTACTTCCCCAGAGACACTCAACAAACCATTAACAGAGAACATCACGACAAAATGATATGATTAGGATATGAGAACTGTTAATCCCCATCCGTTCTCATATACAGTTTTCTAAGCATTCTTAAATTCAGGGGTTGGCTGACATTGGGAGATATCAGGGGAAAGGGCAGAGCTTGGAGTGCGATTGGGGCTTGAATCCTAGCTCTACTGGTTGCTAGCTCTGTGCAAGTCAGTGAAATAATTCTGAACCGTACTCTCTGCTTTGGGTAGTGAGAATATGATAGCCATATATCTGAGACTATTGTGAGGAATAAAGGCTATGGTTCACATGAAGACATGTGACATAGTATGTGACACATAGCAAGTGCTCAGTAAATTCCTTCCCTCTTCCTGCCTGCAGTACATTCCTTACCCCTGTCCCCAAAGAGGACAGGTAGGGTATATCTGGTAAGTGAAATTGTAGTCTTGGTTCTGCTATTGTTGTCTTGGATAAGATATTGCCTGTTTCTGAAGGAAGGAAGGAAGGAGGAAGGAAGGGAGGAAGGAAGGAAGAAAGGAAGGAAGAAAGGAAGAAAGGAAGAAAGGAAGGAAGAAAGGAAGGAAGGAAGGAAGGAAGGAAGGAAGGAAGGAAGGAAGGAAGGAAGGAAGGAGGAAAGAAGGAAGGTCTGTACTTTCATGAAGGTTTTTGGTGACAGTTTCCTCATCATTTAGTGTTTTTTTTTTTCTGTATTGTCTCATTTAATCCTCATAATAATTCTGTTAAGTTGTTTTCACAAGTATTATATCTTCACCATACAAAGTAGAAGAAGAGACACAAAGAGATTAATTTGTTGACTTGGTCAAGGTCACAGAACTCCTAAGCAGTAGAAATAAGACTGGAATTGAAATTCCTTGAATTCAGCATACTGCTGTTTTCACTATACTGGATTTTTTATATTCCTATTTACCTGCAGAGAGCCACAAAGTTGAAAAGAGTCAATTTACAGAATTACCTATCTCCATTCTTCAGTGTATTTAGGGACAGGTAGTGCAATAGGAATTGTCAAGTATTGTCTATTACTATTATTACTCACTCGACATCGCAATCTAACACCTTTCATGCCTTTGTCCAATGGGCAACCGCATCTGAGAAACACACTGAGCTGGCATCCGTTGACCACTTAATTTTCAACCCAAGACAAGATCTTGCTTCATTTAATGGCTCTCAAAATGTTGACATGCATGGGAGCACGAAATAGCACTCTTTCTTGTTTTTCCCTCCTTTAAAAACCACAAGAAATTATTTAAGGAAGTTTTAATGAAATGCATTTGTCACTTATTAAGATGGATGGCTGGAGTGCAGCTTTCCATTACTGGAAATGGCAGAATCAAATTAGGAAATAACAGTCCTCAGCATCTTCTCTAACCAGCTTTTGCATAATGTGTTGGGAAAAATGCCACTGCGGCAGAAAACTGCTATTGTGAGGAACAAGGTTTTTTCCTCAAAGGGGTTGTGTATCCCAGTTAGGTTCCTTTCACGCTGACAAATGAATGGTTGGGTTTGTGAGTGAAGCTTTCTTGTCCAGGATACTTTTTTTTTTGACTTTTTATTTTTTTCATTTTTATTGATTATGGTATCACATAATTGTCCCCATCCCCCCCCCTTCCCATCCCAAACCCCTCCCCACATATGCCCCTACCCCCTGTTGTGCATGGCCACTGGCTAGGCCCATATGCATGCACACAAGTCCTTTGGTTTTTGATGTTTCAAGGTTGGAGGCTCTGTTTCACAGTCAAAAAGGCTCAGAGAAACTCTTATGCTGTATGTTTACCTAATTCAAAATCCCAGGTTTTTTTTATTTGGCTTTATAATTATCAAATTTTCTCATTTCTTATTGGGCCCAAGAACACCCATTCAGCAAATACTGGATGAGTACTATGTAGCCAGCACTCTTTTGACACTGGGGTTACCAGCAAGAACAAAACAATTTGTCTACTTCATGTTGTTACTATGCTAATGGGGACACAGTAAATAAAATTCAGAAAGTGTTTTATGCTATCATGCTAATAAAGCAAAGCCACAAAGTATAAAGCATGAAAAAGAGGGGTTTATTAGAAGGAATAAAATCTCTTCCACAAGTCATGAAACTCAGGGCCTTAATTTAGGATAACCATTGTACTTTTATGTCTCCAAGGGGAAGCTGTGTAGTTAGCATTTTTGTTGTTGTTAAAAAGGATTTTTGAGATCATTGAATTCCTCTTTCATCTAAATGAAGGGTTCTGTTTTTCAATAACTCAATAAATGATAGTAGACTAGTCAACTTTGCCTAAATATGTCTACATTCAAATTTCATTTTCCCAGGAAGAAGTCAAATCAACTAAAAATGTCACATGTTATCCATGTGTTTATTGGTCCTGTACTATGCACCAGGTATGGTGTGAGGTACCAGTGAAAAAGCAGTGAACAAGGTGCAGCACATCAGCAGCACACCACTCATTTCCATATGAAGACCTTTCATGCACTTTCATGCACTACTCTCAACCATCCTGCAGAGTAGTCAAGACAAGTATAATCATTGAAGTTTATAATTGTCATTAGTGCATTTCTCTAAGTATTTCTGGCTTTTTGCGCATAACTCTTTTCAGTAGTTGTGTCAGTGTGACACAGACTGGCTAATGAAGAGGAAGGATCTTGTCACCTATGAACAGATGCTCCAAAAGGATCTTTCCCTTTCTACTTATGTGGTCATCATGGATATCTAGTCACTGAAGAACCACAGTCAGCATAGATCCCTCCTGCTCCACATTGGATGTGTAGTGTGAGTAGGAAACTAAACATTTGCCATATTTAGCTACTGAATTTCTGAATTTTGTGGCTTTATAACTACCCTATAATCTGGCCCCAACTAATAACAAGATTCGTCTGGTCATCTTTTCTCACTGAAAGCTTATCTTGTGAGGGAATTTAACATCTGAGAGAGAGACCATCTCATTACTAGAAAGTTCTAATTGTTGGGAAGTTCTTCCCTCAAAATGGAAATAAAAATAAGCTTTCCCATAATTCTCCATGACTCCCCAGCCTTCCCTCTGAAATACCAAGGGAGAAACTTACACATTTTCTACATGAATGCTCTTCACATAATGTGACAGCTGTCATGTCTTCCCTCAGATCTCTCTTCTCCGGGAGAAATGTGACTGATACCTCAAACTGGTTCTTTAATGACAGTTCCCAGATACCTCACTCTTCTTATTTGTAGTCTCTAGATACGTCTTAACATACCAGTGTAGCTTTTAATGGGGAAATGTTCTATGACCAGCTCTGCTAAATGAAACTTCTATTTTTTTAAAAAAATTTTTATTCATTGTCTAAAGTTTTACATATATCTTCTTTTTCCCTGATTGACCCCCCCCTCCATTTCTCCCCAGCCATTCCCACCCTGGGCAAGCCCCCATCGTCCCTCTTGGAACACCACGTGCGGGCGCTCATATACAGTGCATTGAAACTTCGTGGCCCATGCAGCAGATGTTGGTTTTTGGCCTGGCGAGTCTATTTTGAAAAAGTGATGTTAGAACACTCAAGGGGCCAAAGAGCCGCATGTGGCTCGAGAGCCGCTGTCTGCCGACCATTGTGCTCACAATGCCTATTTTTGTGGTTGCCCACAGAGGGTGGAATCAGTTCCTCACCCCAAATTGGATTGGATGTCAAGAGTGATGTGAAGAGTCTACATTTGCACCAAGACTCTTGAGTGTTAACACTCTGTACACACACACACACACACACACACACACACACACACACACAGTCTACACATGCACCCCAGCTGGTCTGAAATGACTTTAGTGAAACAAGGTGATAATGGCTTTAGTTTCTGTTGTAGTTAGGATCCTGGAACAGAGGAAGTGTTCTTGTGCACAGCCAGGGTTTTAACTTCTCTGCCAATACCCAGAGAGAGAGAGAGCGAGCACTGAGGCTTTCTTATCAGCTTGCCCAGATGTGGGACACCAGGGGAAGAGAGGATCGGGGCCTATTAAATATAAAAAATGGAGTCACACTTTTTATTACACCGATACAAAATGTTTTACAGAATTCTTATTTTAGCTTGAAAGCTCAAATTGTATCATTAACAGTAAGTATAGTCGGGTATTTTCCAAGAAGTGATCATCTCACTTTGTTTGCTTTTGACGAAGTGTGTATTACTAATAATCATAGTTTGTTAGTCATTCTTTCAAGTACAATGGTGTTCCGTGGGAAAACTAGGCAGGACCAGGGCTTGTCCTGAAGACAACTCCCACACCAGGGATGCAGCACAAGTGCTTTCTGCTAACTTCCCCTTCCCTGGCACAGCCTATTAAAAAGATGTTTACTCAGGCATCAAGATTTAATACAAGTCATTCTGTTTCCTGGTTCATCAGGGAAATTTGTGGAGAAACTGGCATTTTCTTTTGCTGAGTGCATGGCGGTGAGGAACACAATGACTCCTGGTAGAGTTCGGTGGCACGGCCTCTTTTGATGGTTTAAGCATCAGCAGTTTTGCCCCTTGTTGCCTCTGCACCATCAGTGAAAATGTCAAATCAGTGAAAAGATCAAGTAATGATTTAGTATTATTATGAAAATAGTTTTGGCCTCATAGTCCCCCTGAAAACATCTCAGGAACCACCCTCCTCCCTTTCATCACCATGAGTGAGAGTGATTTTACTTGGATGGTCTCTGATTTGGCACACCTAATATTAGTAACAAATTATTTGTAATATGCCTCACAATTAACATGTCAGGACACCTCTCTTGGGAGACTAAGATAGATTTGACTGTAGAATTAGGGAATAGAGTCAGAAGGGTTATTAAAAGGTCTTATTAGAAAACTGAGGCCCAGGGAGGATAATTGACATACTAGAAGTCACCCAGAGACTTTGGAGTGGAGGGGGGAGAACCTTGGAAAAGTTATTCTTACTCTTGGTCTGATGTTTTCCCCTCAGGACTTTTAAAAAACTTGTGACTTTATATCTCTGGGCACTCTAGGTTAATGACTTTGAAATCCAAGATTCTTAAAACGTGGGTCAGTAACTCCAAGCATTTTGGGATTTGTAGAAACTTCTCTGGGATATCCCTGCCCAACCTAAACTTATGACCCCTTTCCCGCTTAATTCTACAGATCCCTAGGAGCTTCTTATTTTAATGGCTTTGTTAGGGGACTATGGACTATGAGTGATAATCATAGATAAACACATCTAGATCAGCCCGGTGGAAAGAAGATGGACACTGGGTTTGGATCTCAGGTTCATAGCTTGAGTCTCAGTTTTATAATCTGTAAACTGGAGATAGGAGCATTTACCTCATGAGACTGTGAATATCAGAGATAATGAATGCAAAATGCCTAGCACAAAGTAGTTGCTCAATAAACACTTTTTTTTTTCTTTCTCTTTCAAAGAGCCCTCACATATCATTCAGTGGAGCCTGTTCATGCCTGGGTAGAAGTTCAGAGCAGCCTACTTAGGACTCCAGCTCTAGTTAAAAGCTTTGCTGTCACTTACATGTTATATCAACTTGTATAACTGAGCCACAGTTCCCTCATTGTCCCACTTTCGTAAAACCATTGTGAGTAGCAAATAAAAAACTGCATGCAAACAATTTAGCAGTGCCGTGCTTAGTCCCAATCCAGGTCAGCCATAACTGGCAGTATTATTCCCCATTAGGACATTTCAGATGATGAGGGTGAGAATCTCCCAAAGGCCTGGGTTCCTTGCAGCAGGCCAGCACCTGCCCCTTGCACCCAGCTCTCTTGCCAGGCCTGCTGAGCCCTGCAGACACCTCCCTCCTCTAGGATTGGTCCTCTAAGCCATTATGAAAATAAAGAGGGCCTCCTGAGAGCTGCCTCTCCCTCCCTAGACATAGTGAGCCCCAGATCTATAAAGCACTCAGAAGCACATCTGAAAACTATGTATGTAACAATAACAAGATGCTAAATCAAGTGAAGGAGTCCTTTTCTTGCCCCCTCTCCTAACACTGAACTCACTATCACCTACTCAGGGATACCTTAACTCTGCGTCCCTGCATCTGCAAGTTTCTGGGCCCTGATTAGCATTGCAGATGATCTGAGCCAGGATCTGCCTAATCCAGGATTTGAAGCTTTACCCAGAAAAAAAAACATTTAATGAGCACAGAAAGCTCACTAGACTGTGTCCTGAGAGGATCAGGAGTAGGGAGAGTAGGCCTCAGGGACCAGGGGAGCTGGAGAACCAGCTGCTGCTTGCATCAGTGCTCTACACCCCACCATCCCCTTCTGTCAGTTTTGGCTCTCCAGCAGGCTCTGTGGTTGATGGGCAGGCTCTCCAATTATATCATGGTGTGTTCCTGCCCCTCATCCCTGCCTCAGCAAGAGGCATGATGACCCTAGGAGAGCTGCAGCCACTGCTCTGAGGGGCCAAAAGCCAGCACAGTGCATGCCCCCCACAGAGCCTGGGCTGACCAGAATGCAAGGGCACCACTAGGAACAACCTTCTTGCCAATTTCTGAGGACGTCAGGGGACCAACCCTGTGCTTTCTCTCCTTGAGGTCCTATGCCTGGCTGGTCCCTTGGGAATTAAGGGTGACTCTGAAGAATGATGAGGTCCCAAGACATAAACCTCAAAAGAATGCATCTCCAGGAGCCTATGAAACACGATGAAATGAAAGCACCTCCTTGAAAGCCATTTTCAGGCACGTTATGTATGTGTCATGTTGAGTTCGATAGTATGCCCGTGAGGTAGTCTCATTTACATCCCCAGTATATGGAAGGGGAACCAAGGCCTAGACAAAATGAGTCAAGTGCCCGATGTTGCTAAGTGAGTCAGGCTGGGCCAAGACTAGAACCAGAATTTAGGTCTTCTGAATTGATCTTCCTAAGGAAGCTGGCTACCTGGGTAACCAGTTACTCCACTGTGCCTGTTTGGTCCTTTGGAGAATGGGTATAAAAGAGCTTTTATGGCCGAAACCAGTTTGGCTCAGTGGATAGAGTATTGGCCTGTGTACTGAAAGGTCCCGGGTTTGATTCCGGTCAAGGGCATGTACCTTGGTTGCGGGCACATCCCCCAGTAGGGGGTGTGCAGGAGGCAGCTCATTGATGTTTCTAGCTTTCTGTCCCACTCTCTTCCTCTCTGTAAAAACTCAATAAAATATATATATATAAAGAGCTTTTACGCAGATACCCTGGGATTTTTGGAGAATTAAAATGAAATGAGATGAGTGTGAGAGTGTTTTGTAAATTGTAAACAGTCATAGGAATGAAAAAGCATAATTAACACAGAATTAAGGAACCGGGTTGGGAAAACTTACTGAGGAATACAGGAAGATAAGAAGAAAGGCGAGTGTGAAAACAGGGCTGGTTATCTTTCCTTGTCTCCTTCCATCTTATACCTAAGGGTGATCTCTCTCCTTGTGGAAAGTACTAGCATATTTTATTGATCCAGAAACCCCAAGACCAGCTTTAAGAGGAAAATAATTTCCTGAGGCAAACCATAAAATATATTCCTAACTTTCCTTGAACTTAAGATTTTAAGCATGTTATTAAATGGGTATTTTTAATACCACTCTCTCTACTCCCAAGAATACAAATTAGGTATTTCTTTGTCACTATGCATTAAAATAAAAACAATTTAATTTGGAAGTGCTAATGTTATTTGCACACAGGTAACACTTAAAAATCATGTCTTAAAAATGTCAGACTTACCTTGAACAAGTTTTAGTGGGGATATATTGCAAAGTAGAGGGGATAAATGCATCTTATAGAAAGTTGTAAAAATATAAAAATCTTAATCAATTGCAAGTGCACGTTTAGACTCCAATGAAGAAGAATGATTATATGTGAGTAAATAATTATTTTAAATATAGGTATAATTGAGATTACCTTTTGGCTCCCATAAAATATCATAAAACATGGGTTTTATGCACCAAAGACACTGTCATCAATCCCCATTATTCCTCAAAGAATATTACTAAAGGAAGAAAGACCTTTGCCAATGACTGCTTGGAAAGACTTAAGGGAATGGGTCACTATCATTAACCCTTACCTGAAGAGGGAACTGAAGCCTGGAGAATTTAAGTAATCCATTCAAGGTCATGCTATGCATATAACAGGGGATTGTGTAGCCCAAGCGCCCTGGCTTCCCAGCTTGTGCATTGGTTTCTAAAGTTTAAATAATGCTTTTCACCATTGGTTTTTGTTAGGAGTGTCATCTGCTACCATATCCTTTCTCTCCCTCCCAATTTAAACCTCATTTATAGAGCTAAATATATATATAGCTTCACCCCAGAGTGTGAGTATGTGGTAGTGAAGAGGACTGGGAGTGGGGAATGGTGGCCAATCAGTAGCATTCTTTATCCTCAACTCCCCTTTATCCAGAACTGCTCCACTACTATTTGTCATCTAGCCTGGATTTCAGGAAAAGAAATTAATTTATGAAGATGATTCTATTGCCAGTAGAGAATATGAAAAGCACTACTGAGAGGAATCTAGGCCACGTTGAATTGCTTCTGGAGTTATGGGGTCAAGGGTGGGAAGCGAAGGGCAGAGGCAGTTATTGTTTCCAGTTGGGACAGGCAGGAAGCCTTATTAAGAATGGGACTAGAATGTTCTCACTTCAGGTGTGAATGTGGAGGAGTCAGGAAGCACCTGCCTCTCCCAGCTGCTCGGGGAGGTTCTGTTGGCTCAGGAATCCAGAGCAGCAGCCAAGTGCTGCCTTAGAAACAAGCAGGCTGTTTTCAGAAAATAGGACTTCTGGTATCTTGAAAGGCAGCATACCCCCAGCTCCCTGCATGGCATGTTTACTTTTAAAGGGAGAAAGATTACAGAGGTGTTCAGAGCTGAATGAAGGGTTCGGAGACATGTACCATCAAGCAGTTCCAGACTCCATGTTTATGGGTCCAAATCCTTTCATCTTAGGATCTCAAAGCACCTTGCCTGGCATTATGAGAGATTACTTCAGCTGTACAGAGAGAAAATAGACACAAGAGAAAGAACGGAGCCTGTGGATGAGAAAGTGGGGGTGATGCATCGGGAATAAGTCCTGGGGCTGGAAGAGACCTTGAAGTGCTATTGGAAATTTGATGGAATTTCTTTCTCCCTGCCTTGTGGAGCTTAAGACCAAGAGAGGGGAGATTATGTGCTTTTGGATCTGAATTTCACTTCTCTTTCCTCAAAATATTGCCAGTGTAATAATTCTAGAGTGGGGGTTAGATGATTATTGTAGAACTTGAAAAGCAAGCACATTATACCCTTTGAATAGTTCCTGATATTAAAAAAAATGAAAAATATACTGTTCTTCATTGTTTACACACTGATTCTAAAATTAATGAATTTATTGATAAAACATCAGCAAACGATCCAGCAGCTGTAGCTGTGAGAATAATCTGAAATACAGGCATACCTCAGAGATATTGTGTGTTTGGTTCCAGACTACTGCAATAAAGCGAGTCACATGAATTTTTGTTTCCCTAGTGTGTACAAAAATTATGTCTGTACTATACTATGTTCTATTAACTATATAAAAGCATTACATTTAAAACACAACATATATACCTTAATTTAAAAGGCTTTATTGATAAAATATGCTAACTATCCTCTGAGCCTTCAGTGAGTCATAATCTTTGCTGGTGCAGGGTTTTGCTTCATTGTCAATGGCTGCTGACTAAAGGTGGGGTGGCTGTGGCAATTTCTTAAAATAAGACAACAATGAAGTTTGCTGCATCCATTGACTCTTTCACTCGAACACTTAGAGACCACTGTAGAGTTATTAACTGGCATAATTTCAATATTGTTGTATCTCAGGGAATAGGGAGGCCTGAGTGGAGGGAGAGAGATGTGGAATGGCCAGTCAGGGAGCAGCCAGAACACACACAATATTTATTGGTTAGGTTTGCTGTGTTATATGGGTGCAGTTTGTGGTACCCCAAACAATTACAATAGTGACATCAAAGATCACTGATCACAGCTGACCATAACATGTATAATAATAATGAAAACAATGGAAATACCGAGAGAATAAACAAAATGTGACACAGACATGAAGAGAGTAAATGCTGTTGGAAAATGGTGCTGATAGACTTGCTTGATGCAGGATTGCTACAAACCTTCGATTTGTAAAAGCACAGTATCTGCAAAGTGCAGTAAAGTGAAGAGCAATAAAACAAGGTATGCACATATATAAAAGTGGAGACTGAGAGCCCAAGAATCAGTGATCACACCATCAGAAGGGGGTAATGGTAACAATGTTGTGTGCATTCATGTAGGCTGTGCCATTTTATCTTACAATATCCTTTGGAGGTGGGCTTTATTATTTCCATTTTATAGGTGAAGAATCTGAGGCTCAGAGAGGTTATAACTTATTTAAGATCATGTGGTAAAGAAGAGAAAGAATCAGCATTTGAATGCAGGTTTAGTTGACTATAATTGAGCTTTTGGAAATGCTTCCTTTAAAATAAAAATAGCAAAAATAATCCTATATGCTAAAAGGCTAATATGCAAATAGACCGAACGGTGGAACAACCGGAACAACTGAACAACCTGTTGTTATGATGTGCGCTGACCACTAGGGGGCATGCGCAGAACATGTTGGCCCTGGCTGGATGGTGGAGCAGGTGAGAGGAGGCGCCAGACTAAGATGGGGTGCTAGTCGCTGTGATCAGGGTGAGTCCCTGGTGGTTATTGAAAATTCTTTGCTCCTATATACGTAGGTCCCCCAGCAGGCACCAGTCTCAATCACTTGGCACCATCAGTGGCTGCCAACCCTGGTCGCTCCTGAGGGCTTCTCCATCTTCCCCTGCTCTTGAGGGGTGATGGGGCAGCCGCTGCCACTCGCACTCGCTGATGGTGCTGGCCTCTCTCGCACCTGTTGCTGGTGCAGGCCCAATTGCTAGTGCCTTTAGCAGGTGCGAGTGGGGCTAGCGCTGTCAGCTCGGAGTGGCAGCAGAGGAAGTGTGATTGCAGGCAACAGGGGGCTGGAAGGATGGGCTGAGACCCATCACTGAGCCTACCACAGCCTCACGGCCCATGGTTCCTCTCAAGGTGCATTAATTCATACACTGGGCCCCGTGTGTGTGTGTGTGTTTGTGTGTGTGTGTATGTGTAAAGCCAACTCTCCTGGTTCACATCTTGCCCTTGCCCTTCCCATCTTCAACCTTGGCTTAGAAGCAATTCTTTTGAAACTATCCCTTTGAACCTTTCCTGGATTTAGTCTGGCTTCCACCATATGCTGTATGGCACACTGACACCACTCTCAAATCTAGAGCGTCAGTTGGCTTCCTCTGATGGTGAAGGAAAATGTAGATTAATTACCCTCTTATCCTCCTCTTTCCCTACTTCTAGAAGAACATGTCACTACTTGCAGTTCCTTTAGCTTCTTGTCCCAGCTTTATTGAGATATAACTGACATATAACATTGTATAAATTTAATACGTGCAACATGAGGATTTGATACACGTATTATTTTATTGCAAAATGATTACCACATTCACGCTTGATAGCACACCCATCACATCTCACATAATTACCTTTTTGTGTGTGCCTGTGGTGAGGACATTTAAGATGTACTCTCTTAGCAACTTTCAAGATTATAATACGGTATTGTTAACTATAGTCACCATGATGCACATTAAATTCCTAGAATGTGTTATTCATCTTATTAGTACAAGTTTGTACCCTTTGACTAACATCTACCTATTTTTCTACTCTCTCCCCCTCCTCCCAGAAGTCCCTGGCAACCACTATTCTAATTTCAGTTCCTTTAGCTTTGAAAATTTTAATATTGTACTTAAACCTATGAGTCTCCTGATAGCAAATAAAGACTATACCTTTTAGTTTCCAGTTTCATAAAATGAAAATATTAAGACCCCACCCCCTTCCTTTACTTCCTCTTCCTTCACCTCTCAATTTCTGAGCCAAACAGTAATTTACATTGCGTCACTTGAGAGTATCTACATTATATTTTGGAATTACGTTTAAGAGTTTATTTGCTTTCAATATATAAGTTGATTTTAGAAGTAGAAAACGACACAAAGCTTTGAGGATATTATGAGGATGTGCTGACTGTTTATTGCAGAGCCAAGTACGAGGCTCTGATTATATTTCTTTCTCTACGGTTGTGATGTCTTTACTCTTGTGCAACTCAAAGGAAAAAAAAATCCTCAAATGGATTATTCTTTCTTACATTCCACCAAATGCTCAAAATAATGTCATAGTTAAGCTGCTTTCATATTTGGACTCTGCCTTTCTTGCACTTGCCCTTCCTCAACCCTCATCCTGAAATTATGGATTGCTTTAACATTTTTCTTGTTAAGGGAAGAAATGACAACTTTTCACTTTATTCCTTTAACTACTTCCTCATATGTAGCCAACTCTAAGTGCATTCTGGGCTGCAGTCTATTGTTTGGAATCTATTTCATTTATTTTTCAAGGACAGTGATCTCCTGTTCTGTGTTAAACCAGCTGCTTCATATTTGGGCCATAACTTTCTAGAGTGATTTTAATTTTTCTTGGAGTATCTAGGTGTCTACCTTTATTTACCCCCATGCTTTTTATGCTTTTTAAATCCTAATGTTCTATTCAGTCCCCATTCCCAGCTTTCTTTCCACTTGTGCTTTTTTTTTACTTTAGAATCTTTCTTATTTGCTCCTTTCTTATGTCAGGTTCCACTCTATTTGGAGGTCTCAGTCTCTTTTGACCCATTTATCACTGGTTGTGAGTTTTTATATTATTATGGATTGTATCCATTATTTTATGGATCCCATAGTTTTCTCTTTCTATATTTCCATCCCTAATTTGTTGAAGTACATCCTAAAGTAACTTTTACTAGTAAGAGAGGATACATGGAATATTATTATTCTCTGATACTTAAAAAATGGCAATCTGATCTTGTTTTATTCATGCAGTATTTACTGAATTCCACTGGGGACATTTTTTTTTTTTTTTTTTTTTTTAAATCTTGGTGTTTCTTCATTATGATGAAAGCTTTGCTTGTCCAATCATTTTTTAAAATTTATGTTTTTATTGATTTCAGAGTAGAAAGGAGAGGGAGAGAGAAATAGAAATACCAACAATGAGAGAGAATCATCTACTGACTGCTTCCTGCATGCCCCTACTGGGGATTGAGTTTGCAACCTGGGCATGTGCCCTGACTAGGAATTAAACCATGACCTCCTCGTTCATAGGTTGATGTTCAACCACTTAACCACTCCAGGCAGGCTGTTCAATCATTTTTTGATTGAGGCTGGGAAAAGGCAGATCTCTGTACTTATTTGGACTTCCTGACTGACTGGCAGCTTTCCTTATGGTGCAAAGTATTGGGAGCCCTTATTCCCAAATGTTCAAATGAAGAGGACTTTGCTTGGGACATAAACCTTTACAAGGAAGGCCCTAGTCCTCCCAATGTAGTTTGTTCAAATGCATTAGAAAAAGAGACTTTCTTTACATGGTACAAATGCCCACTATTCTGCATATGAGAGTAAAGGTATATTGTTCCATAAACACACCTCTCATCTTTGCTCCCTTCGGATTATACTTGCTTGAAAATGTAACTACTTCCTCATCTGTAGCCAACTCTAACTGCATTCTGGGCTGCGGTTTCATCTGTTACCAGCCAGTACTTACCAAGGGATGTTCTTCTCCTTTTGCTGAGTGTTCTGTTCTGCTGACGGCCTCTTCCTGTTCTTTTTGATCTTGAATGAAGTCTTCAAAGGAATAAGACATTTGTTGTGCCTACTATTTTTGGGAATACGTTTTAATTATCAACATTTTTTGTTAGCAGGAGTCATTGCACCAGCTACTCATTTCTGAATTAGTGATTCTCCTTTCATCAATGATCTGTATTTACCAATTGATAAATAACCTTGGTTTTCAGCAATTTCCCAAATCCTTGACTTTCCTAAGGGCAAGCTGAAATCACATACTATAGGGTGCTAGCCTTGTCCTGAGTCTTGTTCAAACTTTGCCCTTTGTTTTCCCACTGGAATGTTCCTTTCTTTCTCTTGCACTCCACCTGTTTTCTCCTTCCATATGCACTGAGTGGCCAGATTATTGTGATCTATGAATGCATAATAATCTGGCCACTCAGTGTAAATAAAAGAATAAGATGCAAATGACTGTGCCTTTACGACACCCACCAGCCAATCAGGAGTGAGCATGCGAATTAACCCAACAAAGATGGCGTGTTAATTTGCATACTTAGGCGCCAAGCTGCCCAGGGCAGGCAGGATGCTTGTGTCATCACCAGGGCGACTACGCAGGTGTTCAGCACTGTTCCAGCTGCTCTAGGCCTCTGGGCAGTGTGGGAAGGCAGAAAGGTGGCTCAGGGGGGAAGCGAAAAGATGGCTTCAGCCAGAGCAAAGGTGGTGCTGGCAGCCAGGGGAAGGAAGGCCCATTCTTGCATGAATCTTTGGGCCTAAGCCAGCAGTAGGACATCCTTAGCTCTGCCTCGGAGGTGGGAGAGGCTCCTGCCACCGCTGCTGTGCTCGCCAGCCGTGAGCCTGGCTCAAGGCTTCTTTGATTGAGCAGTACTCCTCCTCTGGGAATGCACTGACCACCAGAGGGCAGCTCCTTTATTGAGCGTCTTCCCCCCGGTGGTCAGTGTGCATCATAGCAACTGGTTATCTCACCGTTTGGTTGATTTGCATATTAGCCTTTTATTATATAGTATTATTCTGACTAAAGCTCACACCCTAGAGGCCTTTAAGGAAAACATCCCACTGGTTATTGGCCTCACAAGACTCTTTGTAGCCTTAGCAACTGGCTTCTGTTCTAAGAAGACCTGATTTTCTCTTTGACACCTGGCCCTCAGACCCACAGCTGCTGGGCCCAAGGGGAGGTGCATACACAGACTCCAACTTGCAGTTCACCCGGCTTCACTGACCTGGGTTTTGCATCAGCTTTGTTTACAGTGCTTTGTTTAATTATTTCAAACCTGCTGATTCTGGGCTTTGATTTTGGTGTGTGTGTTTCTGTGCACGTGTGCATGTGTGTGTGTTTTTAAAGTACTGGATACTTAAGTTCAGCAAGGGGTCTGGAACAAGGAGTAAAACATCTATTCATCATTGGCAATCTCATTACCAAAAGCAGTTAGCAGTTTTCAGGCCAGGGTTGTGCTGGTTCCAATATGGAGCTCAGCCTGGCCCCAGGACAAAGGCAATGTTGACAGATGTAAAAGGAAGGGGAGTGGGATCTGGGAGCTCTAAGTTATTACAGAGCCACCTACTGCTACTGATCAGCAAGCTACCAACACATCTGAGCGTAAGGCAAGGGTTTAGCAGTGGTGGAGAACCTGTGTCCCCAAGTACCAGTCTGAGGGACCCTGCAAAGTGTGGCAGAGAGAGAGGGCATGCACATGTTTCATTGCCCTGAACACTGTGTGCCTTTCTTGCTATGCCAAAGAGCAGAGAACACTCCTCTGGAAGGCACAGCTGCCCATGCCCTTCCTGACATTTCCCTTTGTTGAATGCATTACATTTGATCCCCAACCCTAGCTCTTATGAATACTCTTAGTAAATGATGGGTGGATATGTTCCGGGTTGAAAGAGAGAAGCTAATATTGCTCCAGGGAGGGCAAATATGTGTGTAGAGGTTACGAGTATGGGCTTGAAAATCAGAACAAGAACTTTTCCAATTCCACCTCTATCACTGCCTATATTCATGAACTTGGTCAAGGAACTTCGTTTCTCTCTAAGCCCCAACGATCTATATAGTGAGGCTTACACTACCTACCTAGTAGTTTGTTGTGAAAATCCAATTAGACTATATTTAAGGTTACAAGAGAGGCATAAATCTCACTAAATGGTGCCTATTATGTGAGTAAGGACTCTTGGTCTTACCCATGAATAGGTTCAAGAGATTTTTCCATCCTCAATGGCCTCCAGACTGAGGGTTCATGCTTGTTCGACCCTTTGTTTGAACGCACACTTTCATCCTCTTTCTGGATTTGGATGAGTCTTAATGATCCTAAAATACCCAACTTAAGAATTTCTCTCTTGGAACTTTCCTTGACCCCTACTAGGCTGAGCCAAATGCCCCTCTTTGGGTTTCATAATTTGCCCTATATACCAACCACTTTGTTTTGGAATAATCTGTTTATATCTCTCCCACTAGGTGGTAAACTCCTGGAAGGCAGGGACTATATTTTTCTTTTGTATTCCAGTCTCACTCATAGTTTGTGGCAAAGAAAGGTCCAATATGAACAGAACTGAAAGAATTGAATTCAGGATCCACGTCTGTCCCTTTTTATAAGTCAATTCCAGGTGCCTGCTGATAGCATCAACCACATCTTTAACAGAACAGATTCAAAGGAGAGCAAAGCCTGCATCCCTTGTCTGAGCTGACAATTCCTTTGGGAACTTTTGGCAGATCTAAGCCATTAAGGGGAAGAGAATAGAATGAGAGGAAAGAAAAATAAGAGGAGAAACAGGAGGAGGAAAAGCAGATTTTAATAGGTCCATTATAGATCTTTGCTGATTGAACAGAATAATCATTGCTTGATTAAGCATGAAAGGAGAGGAAGGAAAAGAATATCAGGGAAAGGACAATCAAGTAATGCTTTATAGACTTACATCTACCTCTTGACATGTGGTAGGTAAGTGAAGGGAGGAGGAGAGTGTGGGGCCAAGGGCTCCCGCTCTGGAGTCAGATTGTCTGCTTGGGATCCCATTTCCACAATGGTCACTCAGTTGGCTCTTAAAACGGTATTTGCTGAGTTACACAATGAGGTTAATAATATCTATCATGTTATAAGGATTAGATGATTAGAATAGAAGCTGTTGTCATAGTGCTTGATACATAGTAAATGCTCAATACATTATATTAATTACATAAATATCAATATTTTTTTTTCTTTCTAAATGTCATTTGCCTAACTGAAGTCTCAGAAAGTTGGGAGGAAAGTGCAGTGAAGGGGAATCCTTGGACATAGGATAATGGCCTGGAAAAGTTCTCTTTTTCTCCCACTTTATATTCATTAAAATACTCAAAACATCTTTACTGAGGATCAAAGGAAATTAGCTATATCAAGAGAGAAAAACAAAAACAACAGTGGAAAGAATGATCCTGGATTCTGGACTCCTGAGTTCTAATCCAAATCCCACCACTGATCAGTTTGTGACCGTGGGCAAGTTCTATAAGCTATCTGGGTGTCTACTCATCTGTTAAATAAAGAAGTTAGTATAAGCTCTTTTTATTTTTTTTGCTATAAGCATCATTGATTCTAATATCCAGCCAAACTGAGCTGAGACATTTTTTTTCCCTGCTTGTCTCCATTTACTTGCTACCTTACCCAATTTTTTAGGGGCTATAAACTGATTAATAGACAAAGCAAACCTAACCAGACAGATTTTTCATAAAGGGAATTGGTGACTGAATAAATACAAGCTATACCTATTACTATCTGTTTAAGTTCTTAAGTTTAAGAACCCAAAGATTTCTGGGGCAGAGGTAGGCAAAGAGTAGGAATGGGAATGAAAAACACGGATCTTCCTCAGGATACAGCCCTTGATCAGGCATGCATGTGCATGGGTCCTCCCTAAAATACAAGCAGTGACTAAATAAGGCAGCGGTTTTCACTTAGAGAAGAGAGAGCTTAGAGCAAGCCACATTATTTATTACACATAACCAAGGGTTGCCTGGTGGAGAAGGTTTAGAGCTGTCTGATGGAGGAAAGTACAGCCTCCCATGGCTCCAGGGAAGAATGATGACCAATGGAAGATTTCATATTTCAGTGTAATGGAAGAAAATCCATCCTTTCCTTTAGAAACAGGGGCTGGGAAACTTTTCTGTAAAGGGACAGATGGTAGAAATTCTAGACTTTATGGGCCATACAGTCTTTGTTATAATTGCTTCTACTGTTGTGTTATTATCTACATAACTAGGGGACCAGTGCATGAATTTGTGCACCTTGAAAAGAACTGTGGACCGTGAGGCTGCGGTAGGCACAGGGGCAGGTCTCGACCCTTCCTCCGCACGACCTGGCTCCTCCCACCGTGTCTCCCCTCCCCCACCCTGTTGCCAGCAGCCCGGCTCTAGCTGTTGCCGTTCACATGCACTGATGGTGCTGACCTGCTCACATCCGCTTAAGCCACAGAGTGATTGGGCATGGAGTGATCGGGGCTGGTGCCATCAGTGATTGCAAGCCGCAGCTGCTGCCCTGATCACCCCTCAGGTGCAGGGGGTGGTGGGAAAGGCCTTGGGAGTGATCAGGGCCAGCAGCCACTTATGTGCCAAGTGATTGGGACTCGTGCTGGCAGCGGGTGCGAGTGCCAGGCGGGACCACGGCATGTGAGAGCAAAGAATTTTCAGTAACCATCGGAGACTTACCCCAATGACAGTGTTCAGAACCCCACCTTGGTCTGGCACCCCCCACTTACCTGCTCTACCATTTCTGCCAGGGCTGATGCCCACCATGTTCCATGCACGCCCCTGGTGGCCAGCGTACATCATAGTGAACAGTTGTTCCAATGTTCAGCTATTTGCATATTAGCTTTTTATTATATAGGATGAGCATGGCTATGTGCCAATAAAACATCATTTACAAAAGCAGGTTCCAGGCCAGATTTAACCCATTGGCCAGTTTATTGACCCTTGCATTAGAGGAGCACCTGAGGGTTTGGATGCTATGTTGGAATCTGATTTGGAAATATTTGAGACTGTGAATGTTTTCAAAATTCTTTAAAAAGAAATTGGTTCCCTTTCCTCCATATCCCTGGTGTTTCTCTGATCCTGCCTATCCAAAATTTGTTCATTCAGTTAGCTGAGGGGGATTTGCTGTATCATTGAAACTACTGCTAATCTCTGCCCCTTAGTAATGGCTGCCTACTCTGCTGGGTTTGTCTTTGAAATCATTGATCTTTGAAATTATAGGCATCTTGCTTAATCTCCAGTTCATATTACATGAGCTGCAACCCTTAACTTAGACACTGTGTGGAATGGGGCAATGGGCAGTGGAATAGAGTGGAGCCCTTCTTCTATCCACTGTGCTTTCATTACCCCAAGGTCACCCAAAGGGCTTAGAGAAGCATAAGAGATGACCTTAGTATACTCACCTCCCATTTCTGTATTCAAGAACTTTATGAACTCATTATTTTAATCTTCCATTTTTTCTTTTTTGTAATTTATTTTTATTGGGGAAACATCCTATCTAATAAAGACAGAATATGCAAATTGACCATAACTCTGAGACAAAGATGGCGGTGCCCACAGCCAGTAAGGAGAGAATATGCAAATTGACAAGGCGAGAGGTGGAAGGCAGCTATGGCCGGAGCAAAAGCCATATTGCCAGCCAGGGGAAGGAAGGCCTATTCTTGCATCAGGTCCCTAGTTGGTTTATAACATTATAGGTTTCAGGTGTGCATATTTTAATCTTTCTTTATATCTCTACCTTGTCTCAGCTTGGTACATTGTGCCTTCTAACTTTCTTCATATGTTGTCTTCTAGGTCATTCATAAGGTTGTTAATCATTTAGAAGGATGGGAGCTTTTTCTATCTGGAGAATCCTTTTTCCTGAACTCATTGAAAGTCTCTTTGATTTGTCCAAGAACTAAAAAAAATAAAATCTAAACTAAGTGGGGAAATATTCTTTGTGCATAACATATTTATAAGCTCTGGGTGTAATATCAAAATCCCCACATTGTGGAGAGGCCTAATCCCAATAGCAGAGTAGATGGTTGCTGATACAGTATACAGTTGCTCCTAGGGTTACATTGGAGATCTGTGGCAACATAACGTGATTTTCACCATAAGTTAGAAGCCACCTACATAAGCACTTATATCACTCACATGGAGCACATACACAGCAGTAATGTAATGAAACAGTAAAAAAAATTAAAAGATAACAATTCCTGACCTTTACTTGAGGTAAATGAATAATAATAATAATAATAATAATAATAATAATAAAAAAACATAAATCACATATGTATATAGGTTGAAATGACAGAACATTTTAAAAAAATAAATAAATGGGAGATGGCACCATGAAACAATGTACGTCCAGTCTGATGTAACCTGAGGACTGCCTGTATTTTAGTGTTTGCTAGAAATTTCCTGCCTCTAAATATATTGTCTTGGATTTTGACAATTTAACCCTAGAGCTTAGTGTTAAATGTTGCCGTCTAATGGTTATGTAACAAGGTAAAAACCTCTTTTAAAATAAGAATAAAGTGTTTTTCAGCTAGAATTGAAACATAATTCTAGCTGGGACAATTCTGACTGTATACAAGATTCTTACTGCTACTGGAAATATCCCCAAATTGGTCCTAGGGCTCTTAGACTCTGCAGGAGCACCTATCCATGTGCAGGGTGAACCTGTGTGCTAGATAGTTAATATGCTATGGAAGCAGCCCTCTCCAAAGATGAATGGGATTTCCTGGATCCCTCTTAGTGGGATAATTCTGGTATGTGTTCTATATAGTCTCCAGACTTCCCTAGTGAGAGTAAGCTTCAGCTTCCCACTGGGGTAAATGGCTTAATGACACATCATTCTTGGCTTTCTTCCCTTCCCTGTGTTACTTCTTATCCCCTACTTGCGTTTCCTTCCCAAAAAGCTACCATTGAATTCTTATCTCAGGGAAGCCTCTGGGAAACCTAGACACCAGGTAACAGTAAGTAAGCTCAATCCATGAGGCATGAAGGACCCCAGGCTTTGTCTTCCAGCTCCATTGTGTTTTCAGTGCCATGACAGCAAGACCTGCTGCCCCTCCAGGCACTAAATCCATATTTTAGGTAGGAAAAGGAGAAAACACCGAAATCCAAGACAAAGGCCAAGACCTTTGTCAGTCACCAGAGGCTTTACCATTTTAAACAGGAAGGGATGTCTTTTTCAGAAAGTTGTGCCTATACTTCTTTTGTCAGAATTATGTCACCCCCACTCCCACTACAGTGGACAGTGAGCAAAACTGGGACTCTTGTCAAATGAAAGGAAAATGAGTACTAGATAGGTAAGCAGCAGTATTTGTCACAGAAGTAACACCTTATTATGCAATACTAAGACATGAATGTAGCATGGGTTTATTAGATCCATGTTACTCAGGGTTCTGACTGGCAGCATTGCCATTACCTTGGGGCTTATTAAAAATGCAGTATCCCAAGCCAACCTAGACCTGCTAAATCAGAATCTGCTTTTTAAGAAGTCCCCCCACTCCCAACATTCAACTGGGTGCTTTGCTAAGTTAAATTGAGCTGAATTAAACCTTTTTCTATACTTAGCTTTTTTTTCCCTTCATTGCTTTCACTATTCATTTCTGTGTTTCTTTTAAAAAATATATTTTATTGATTTTTAAAAAAATATATATTTTATTGATTTTTTACAGAGAGGAAGGGAGAGGGATAAAGAGTTATAAACATCGATGAAAAACATCAATTAGCTGCCTCCTGCACACCTCCTACTGGGGATGTGCCTGCAACCTTGACCGGAATCGAACCTGGGACCTTTCAGTTCACAGGCCAATGCTTTATCTACTGAGCCAAACTGGTCAGGGCTCTTTTATTTTTTAAAGACAGCAACTACCACAAGTAATAAGGTAGTGTTTTCTTTTTGGATTTTCTTAGCATTATTTTACAGACTACGGTATTTTTTTTTTTTTCTCAGACTATGGTATTTTACCAAATAGAAAAATGTAGTGCAGAGATTTCAGACACTTTTTGGCAGCAGGATTCCCTCTGTAGACATAGAAACTCATTGTGTGCTCAGATTGAAGCAAACTTCTGGGCTTTAATGAAGTGATGTGAGACCTGGACCCCCAGCCAAGTGCCTCCTTTGCAGAGCCCCTCCGAACCCTATAGTCGTAAATGTTTTTGACCATTAGTCCACTGGCATGAGGTGAAGGACTCCATGACTCACCCATTCCTTCTTTCAGTTGGTGATCAGAGTTGGTGAGCATAAAAAAGAATTGGAGAAAAAAAATCAACAAATTGTGATAAACTTGTTGCTAGTTAGAAATAGATACTGCATATTATTCACAGTGTAAAAGAAGAAAGTGAGCCTATACAAGTCTATATATGCTAAAACAGTGCTTTGTGGTTTTAAAACAACCCAGTGATTTTATTACTTTTTTTTTTTTTTTTTTACAGAAGGTTCAAGTTATTCCAATGGCACAAATTCACAGGCAGCACATTACAAATTAAGTGTCCATATAAAAGCAAATTAGCACTGGGATAGAGATGATTACTATTAGACTTTAATCATTGGAAAAATTATAGCCCTGAAATGTTGTTAATGCAACTATATATCACTACACACCATAGAGTTAACCAAATAATTGATAATATTCTAAATTGATAATAATCTAAATTAATGACTATTTATATTTTAAATTATCAAAAGTAGCAGCTCTTGAAAACCTCACCAGCTCAAAATAGTTGTGGTAATCTTGTTACTAGTAAGAAACCATATGGCAATTATTGGCATTATGAGTGAAACTCAGTAACACGGAAGACCTGCTGATAGGAAAGCCAACTTCCTTAAAATGGTTGGCGTGCAGCTACCTATAAGGAGTTGCACACACAATGAGCAGGAACTGGGAAACGTGGCCAGGCTTTGCAAGCCGCCCTGACTTTTTACTGGACACTGAATTAAACTCCTCTGCAGACTCTAATGATGAGCTATTTTTAGTTTATGAATGCCAACATTTAATAACCTCGATAACTCAATTTAAGTTGTTACTAAGTAGCCCGTAGTGCCATGTCATGATTCAAGGCTACAGAACAGCTCATCATTCCCTGCCAGAAGGGAGTCCTCTTGCATTCACCAGGCTTTGAAAATCACTGCTGTAAAAAAAGGCCGAGAGATTGGCTGGAAAAATGATTTTCTTTCCTCAGCGGAGCCTCCTTCATTATTTCCTGCTGCTGGAGACAGAAGCTGGACTCACCAGATGGGCTCCCTTGATGGCCAGGCACACATTCCTCTCCCTGCAAACTTGCCTTGATGTGGTGTGATTTGCAGGGCAGTAACTGTCAGTGGGATGGTGGGGGCGGCGTGGGGGGAGGGGATCACTGAGGGGGGACGGGGGTTCATTAGCAGAGTCCTGCAAGGCCCCAGAGGGCATTCAGCAGTATGGCTTCTGAGTGAGTGTTCCTTAATGGTCCCAGCTCCTTTACTCTTTTGCTTGAAGACCAATTTAAAAGCAGTTCAGCTTCTCACCACCCCTGACCCTAACACAGGAGCTGCATGTGGGTCTCCTCAGTGTTGGAAAGCCACGTTCCAAAGTGGCCCTGACTGGGTGCATGTGAGCAGTAGACAGTTTGTAAATATGGTCGCTTGTCTCCAGGGATGCTTATCCTTATAGGTGGCCTTCACTCAGGCTCGTTGCAGGTGAGACCCACTCTGCATTAGCAGGCTATGGGGAAAGGAGGAAGCAGGAAGAGGGCAGAGGTGGGTGGGTACAGGGCAGCCAGCTTTCTCTCACAAAAATGAGAGCCAGCAGATCAGCGATGGGGCAGCCAGGGGGTGCATCAGATGTTGTCTTGACTCCTGTTAGCCTTAGAATCTGAGGCAGGAGCAGGGTGGGGTTCTGAGACACTGTGGAATTTGAGACAGGCTTGTTTTGTGAATATGGACTTAAAGAGCCAGCCTTGTCAGACGCTTATGGCCCATTCCAGTTAAGGCTGATTTCTGTAAAGAAGGTTCCAAGTTACCTCATTTAATTCATGGACATGTCTTGCCCACTTCCTTCAGAATGCCCATTGGAATCTACACAGGGATGCTTTGCATGTGTCTCCACCTTCCCATAAATTCATGGGAACCTTTGGAGACTCTGGGTCAAAATAGTATAGAAACGGTATTTGTTCTTTCTAGGGCGGTCAGAGCCACACTTAAGTACTTCTAGGGACAGCCGGTTGGTTTAAACTGGATCTGGAAGAGCTGAGGAGGAAGGGTTGGACTTTGTAGGCCTTGGGGAGAATTTCATCAGCTGTTGTAACAGTGATGGAACTATAAGGCAGTGTGTCTCCGCAGATGTTGGTTCTTAGGTCTTTACAACCCAGGATTCTGGGATTTTAAGTAAGCATCCCAGGCTACTCTTATGTCCATGTGGGAACAATGCTGTAAAGTTTGGTTTTACAGCCTACATAGGGGAGGCATTAGGTACTTTGGGGCCAGGATAGAATGTGTGTCTGAAATGACCCTGAGTCCAGAGCTGAGGTATGGTTTGTGAGTCAGAGACGGCAAGGACTTAGAGGGCACAGGGGAGGAGAGCTCACATAGATCCATGGTGTGTGAGGGTTTGGGTTTAAAGATTTTAGAGGCACAGTTTCTTGTCCTTAAATGCTTTTAAAAAACTAGTTAGATCTCAAATAACAACTTCTTACTCAGCACCCTAACCTGGATTTTATGTAATGCCTCCTTTTCAGTAATCCCTTTAAGAGGAAAATGTTTAAAAATATCTTATCTTGGTCTTCAGGCCAGAGATTACCACCTTATGCTAGATAGCAAACTCATTCCTTCAATTTGCAATGTGCACACACATTGTCTAGCAGGTACAGGATGTGGGCCCCGATGATTGATTGGGGTATCTGAAATTTTTATGGGAACATAGAGTTTGGAAATGTAAGAGTTGTAATTCAATAAAAAAGATGTATTTTTCAAGGCAAATCCCAGCATCAGGCTTAATGGTGAGATATTAGACTCATTCCCATAAGGTCAGGAATAGCACAAAGCTCTATACTACACTCACTATGATTTATTTTTGTTTTTGGAGGGGCTAACCAATAAAATTTCATGAGAGAAGGAAAGGTGGTATAAAATCAGAGAAAATGAAGCAAAATTATCATTGTTTGCAAGTGATAAAGTTGTATATTTGGAAAATCCAAGAGAACTGCAAAACTGTTGTATGCAATAAGTATATCTGCTTAAGAAGGCTGGCACAAAATGATTAGAAAATAATTAATAGCATGCCCATATTTATTGCCAATAACTAGTTGGAAACTACATATGAAAAATTCTAATTTACAATAGGAAAGGGGACAATAGGAATAAACATTATAAGGAATATGCAAGAACTATATGAGGAAATTGTTAAATGTTTCTAAGATTATGGTAAAAAGTAAGACACATTCTTGAATAAAAAGACTCAACATTATCAAGATGCTAATTAGTTAATTTTAAGTGATCCCAATAAATAAAGTAATAGGATTTTTAAAAACTTAGCTGAGTCAGTTTTAAAATTCATATGGTAAAATAAAGGAGTGAGTATAGGTAAATTCTGTAAAGGGAGGATAATTGGAAAGAGGAGAAAGTTTTCTATCCTGGGAGGGGTAGACAGATGGATCCATGAACAGAATGGGGGAATCAGGAAGAGACCCAAATATAGGCAAAAAATATTTTACAATTAAGGTGGCTTTTCTTATCAGCGAGGAAAATATATTTGAATGAAATAGATATTGAGTTTATTCAGTGACTCCCACATAGGAAGAAAATTAAAAAAAATAAAGTTGTATTCTAAACTAATTCTTTACTCCTCAAAATCCAAATACATTAAAAATATTAAAACCTAAAAACTCAAAAATACTAGAGGAAAATATAGGATAAATTTTGAAACATTTTGTGTGTATATGAAGGGTGCTTATGACCCAAAAAATTAAATAGATTATTAATTTAATAGCTGCAAAAGTTATTTTGCATGGTAAGATAAAATAATCAAAAGGCAAAAATAGAAATGTGCTAATTTCTTTAATAGTAAAGAAATCCTACTAAGAAAGAACTAACAAGTCAAAAGACACATGAGTAAGCACATAACCAGAGACTTTCCAGAAAAGATACAAAAGACTTTTCAAATAGGAAAATATATGTGATCTACTGTTAATGGGAGATATGGAATGTAAAACTATAATGGGAGCCCAGTGGGTGTGGCTCCCATTGAGGGTCCACCCAGGAACCAAGAGGTCACCAGTTTGATTCCCAGTCAGGGCACATGCCTGGGTTGGGCACCATCCCCCCTATTGGGGGGCTCTATACAGTATGCAGCTGATCAATGATATTTCTCTCTCATTGATGGTTCTGTCTCTGGATCCCTCTCCCTTCCTCTCTCTCTAAAAATCAATTAAAACATATTTTTAAAAAAGTACAATGGGCCAGGACCGGTTTGGCTCAGTGGATAGAGCATCGGCTTGGGGACTGGAGGGTCCCGGGTTCGATTCCGGTCAAGGGCATGTACCTTGGTTGCGGGCATATCCCCAGTAGGGGGTGTGCAAGAGGCGGCTGATCGATGACTCTCTCTTATCGATGTTTCTAACTCTATCTCTCTCCCTTCCTCTCTGTACAAAATCAATAAAATATATTTTAAAAAAAAGTACAATGGGATACCATATTTTTAACTATCAAATATTAATGACCAACAGTTTGATAGCATCCTGTGAGGAAGCAGTCACTCTCAATTATTTTGGGTATAAAAATTGATACATTCTCTATGGAAGGCAATTTGGCAATACCTATTTTTAATATGTATACCCTCTGAGCCAGCAGTTCCATCACTATGAATTCACGATAGGGATATACAGTAGTCCTCTCTTATATGTTTCACTTTCTACAGTTTCAGTTACCCATAGTCAACTGCAGTTTGCAAATATTAAATGGAAAATTCCAGAAATAAACAGTTTATAAGTTTTAAATCATCCTTTTGTATACTTTCCCCACCCGATAAAGAGAGAGGGAGGGAAAGAAGGAGGGAGGGAAAGAGAAAGAGAATCCACATTCACACAACTTTTATTATGGTAAACTGTTATAATTGTTCTATTTTATTATTAGTTATTGTTGCTAATCTCTTACCACCTGATTTATAAATTGAAATTTGTCATAGGTATGCATGTATAGGTAAAAACAATTGATAGAGAGTTCAATACTATCTGCAGTTTTAGGCATTCACTTTGGGTCTTATAACATATTTCCCGAGGATAAGGGAAGACTACTTGTATTTGAACAAAATGAAGAGAGACAAGATTATTCTACACAATATTGTTATATAAGAGTAATAATGAATGCAAAGATTTGAAAAAAATTCTAAATTTTATCAATAGGAGTTGGTTGAATACATATGAAAAAAAATCATAAAATAGAATAAAATACTTAAAAACACTAATGCTGTTTTATAGGTGTTGAGATGAAATGATATCAAAGATATACTGTCATAGGTAAAAAAGCTACAGTGTGACATGCTATCAATTTACTGTGTGTGTGTGTGTGTGTGTGTGTGTATGTGTACATGTGCACACGTTAAGGTCTGAACCAACAGATCTCAAACATTTTGGTCTCAGGAGGCCTTTACATTCTAAAAAATTATCAAGGACCCCAATCAAGGAGTGCCTTTGAAAATTCTAGAAACCTCAAGGATATACAATTGTACATTTCATTAAGATCAAAGTGATGATATCATCACAAGTTCTACAGCCTGTGGAAAATGCCATTGCACACTTGTGAGAGAATGAAAGTGAAGCAAATGAATAATGTCCTTAGTGTTATTATAAGAATAGTTTTGACCTTATGCTCTCCCTGAAAGGGTCTTGAGGATCCCCAGGGTCAAGCTGATTGTATGTGCATACAAGAGTTCTGTGTGAATAGCCCAGAATAGGTAACAATTATTGCCTCTAGAGAAAGAAACAGGAAGGACCAGGGAACCCAAGTGGGAGCAAAATACATTTTCACTGCTTAACCTTTTGGAACTTTTCAATTCTATGCATGTGTTAGTGGTTACATTTTTTTTACAAAGAAACTTAAGGATTTAAAGAAATGCAAGCAGATTTATGAGCTGTAGAATTAATCAGAGTCATGGACTAAGATCAATGTACATGAATATTTGTCACAGAATTATTTATAGCAGCAAAGACTTAGAAGCAACCCACACATCCCAAAATAGAGACTGGTTAAACAAATCATGGCACATGTATACATTGTAATTCTGTGCAGTCATTAGAAATCATAAATCTCCAGAATGTGAGATTGGAAAATGCTCACAATCTAATGTTAAGTTAAAAAATATAGCAGGATATAACTTTGCATGAACCAAATTGTACTAATTTAAAACAATACTGGAAGGAAATATACCAGAATTTTGAGTTATTATTTTTGGAGAGTGAGATTATGGGATATTTAAACTTCCACTTAAATATATTTCTGAATATTCCAAGTTTCCTAGAATTAATATGTGTCACTTTTATAATCAGGAAGAAAATAAAGTCATAAAAGAAACAAGATTGGAAGGATTCATTCCCAGGGCTGTGAGGGATGTGTAGCTTCTGCTGCCAGTGCAGGAGAACAGTGAAGTGTTTTCGAGAGGTATCCTGTCCCTGGCTGCTGAGACTGAGGGCTGCGTGTGGCCTGTAGTGATTGACACTACTGTGGTGGATTGGCTTGGATAAGGATACAGGTAAAGGGGAGATTGAGGAAACCTGTCAATTGAAAGGGGATGGTGGTGTATTCATTATCTGTTACTACACAATAAATTAACTCCAAACTTAGCAACCTAACATAACAATAAACATTACATCCCACAGATGATATGAGTCAAGAATTTGACTTGGTTAAGTGGTTCTGGCTCAGTGTCCCTTGTGAGGTTACTGTGAAGATATCAGCTGAGGTTACAGACACCTGAAGGCTTGACTGGGGCTGGAGGATCCACTTCCCAGATGACTTGCTTACCTGCCTGGAAGGTTGGGACTGGTTATTGGCAGGAACCCTTTATTTCTTGCCACATGGACCTCTCCAGAGGGCTATTGAGTATCTTTATAACATGGCAGTTGGATCCCCCTAGAGCACATGATTCTAGAAAGCCACATATCTTATATGACCACACTTAGAGGTCATACATTATCATTTGCACATATACTACTGGTGACACTGTTATATGTGGAAGGGCAAAGCACCAGGATGTACATACAAGGAAATGGGGCCATCTTTGTGACAGGTTACTACTGATGGATGCTTGTTGTTCAAGCAATGAGCAAGGCTCCAGAGTTTGGATATGTCCTATGGCCAGACATCCTTGACTGGTGGTGGGCTTGAGGGTCTGTCTGTTTGTAAAGAGCTACTTGACTTTCTGGGCTGTACTGAGGCTGTTAGCCACCAGGACCCACTAGGCAGAGATTGGAAGTTAGAAAGGGGAAATATATAAAGATGAAGCTCTTTCTTTTGGGAACTAGGTAACCCTTCCTGTGTATAGACTGCTATCATATGCTGGGGGTTCACGTATTGGTCCCAGGTATTATAACCTTGCATGCTGAATGCTTTGAATCAGCATGATGTAACTTTATTTCTCATAAATCCTTGAAGTATTTGCAAAATATGAGCAATGCAGCATCCAAATTACCTCCTATGTGGAAACCTTCTATAGACAGAGATCATATCAGACTACATAGCCAGATCTGTGGCTTTAAAGAAATGGTCTTTATGGACATAGGTTTCTCCAGTGCTGGCCAATCCACTTGGGTTCTCAGTTCACAGTCAGCACAGAAATGAAAGTAGAGGACTCTCAAACTTGGTTTGTCTTATGGGACAAACCAAACCAGCCCTGGATAGCAAGGTGAGCAGTTCTGGGGTCAGATACTCCTGAGATTAGAGAACAGTGTCTAGGTAGGACTTATGCAGGGATTCATTACAATGAAGGACCAGTGAGAGGGAAAAGGCAGATTCTCAGCTTGTCTTAGTTTGATTTGCCAGGAGTCAAGTTTATCCCCAAATTGAGGTATTTATATGTAAGGTCAAAGATTTGATGGAAACCATCAATCCTCAGAGAAGAGGACATTCTGGAACCCGCTATTAATATGACTCAGATATCTGCCCACACAGTCTCTTTGATTCCTAGTTCAAATTTTGGAGAGGGAAGCTGATGGGCTCAACCTAGTGTAGGGATTGGTTTCTCTAGAGTTAAGTATTTGATTCTGGCCTAATCATCCATGGCCATGCCCTGTGTCCCATGATGCTCCCACTTGGCTGTGGACCCAATTAGAAGAAGGCAGAAAGGAAAGATGGACATCTTTAATTCACATCCCTGAGAAAGAGGACTAGGAATTAGTATATATATGCACCTAGGCTGACAATGAATTGCAATTCAGGGAAGCTAGTCTGTGGAGAAGAGACTTCAGAGAAAGGGCAATGTCTGGAGAAAGAGTGCTGTAAAAACAAGGCTAAGCCCAGCCCTTAAAAATAGCAGTTTATTGAAACAGGATTCAAAGTAAAAGGATATTTAGTATGACCAGGGTGGCAGGGAAACTTGGCTTTCTCCATTGCCGGGGAAATCCAAGCCTCCTGCTTGCAGAAGCTCTGTGGCCTCAGCCATCTTGGTTGGGTTAATTTGCATACTTTCTCCTGATTGGCTGGTGGGCTTGGCTTGTGGGTGTAGCAGAGGTACGGTCAATTTGCATGTTACTCTTTTGTTAGATAGGATTGTTTTTAAGACAACTGCTGTTGAGCCTTCTGATCTTAATTCCTCCTAAGTAGAACCAAGATTGATGCCTGAACTAGGTAGGACTCAGTCAAGGCAGTGCAGTCAGCTCTGGGTCTGAATAAGAAAGGAAAGCAGGGTTAGAAAACTAGGCAGGAACAATACATATGTGAAATGATGGATCTGATTGGACTGGCTAGTGGGAACTGTCTATATTTTGATCACTAAGACAACTGGAACAGGTCAATTAGATGTAATCCATTACTTAGAGATTGATTTGCCTATAGTTGATCTGATTCATCATACAGACATGATTAGGCTCTAAGATACCAAAGCCTTTTCCTTGATGCCAGTAAAAGTCACAGGCCAGTGCACTAACCTATATTGGCCAAAAATCAGAAAGAACTAAATGGAATGTATATTATGTGTTGATTTGGAGCTCTCTAGAAGGCTTTTCAAGAAGACTATATTGATAAACAAATCACCCCAAACGTTTACTTCAATCTTCTTCAGCCAAAAAGGATATTTGAAAAGAGAGAAAAATATTATGATAGCAGCAGGTGATAAGATCAACAGGTGCTAGGTATAGTAATAGCTGATGCTCTTTTTTCTCTAATGTACCTGCTTTGGCAAACCCAGGCATTGCTTTGAAACACATAGTGGCTTAATATTCTCTTTGATCTCTCTCATTTCTTCTCTTTTCAGTAAATGTGAGATTGTTATAGTTTCCAGGAGAGAGCTGTCACTATCCAGTGTTTGAGGAGGGCTTTTTCCAGGAGAAAGCTGTCACTCTCGGGTGTATGAGGCTGTGTGGCCTCATATCACACATGGGGAGGATAAAAATGGACTGAGCCTGTGGTATCTGATGGTAGCTGGGCTCCTCAGTTGGCTGTAGATCCCAGGGGAATTGAGGTAGTTTCCGTCTGGATAACTCCAGTCTTCTGGTACCCTCCTGGTTTAAGTTATCTAATGCAACACTTGCATGTTTTCTCCTTTGGGAATCAGTAAAGCGGTGGCTAGATATTTCTGTCTATGTTGTGGATTCCTTCATGGAAGGTTAGGACCCTATGAATATTTACCGTCAGAGTATTGAATGGAAATAACATGCGCCATTTCCAGGCTGGAGTATTTAATTGATGCCAGACCCTCTGAGTTCATAATAGTGACTGACCCATCAGCCTGGGTTCCTAAATGATGATGGTTATAAGTCCTCTGATCACCTGAAATGGACATGGACTATCAGAATATATTTCACCAGAGGCCCAGTGCATGAATTTCATACATGGAGGGGAGATGCCCTCAGCCAGGAATCCCCCTCTCCAATTGGAGACATCCTTCTCGCAATCCTGGATTATTGGTCCTAACTGCTCCCCTGCCTGCCTGCCTGATCGCCTATAACTGCCCTCCCCTGTCAGCCTGGTTGCCTCTAACTGCCTTTGCTTGCTTGCCTTATTGCCCCTAATTGCCCTCCCCTGCTTGCCTGGTTGCCCCCAATTGCCCTCCCCTGCTGACCTGATCTTGCCCCCACAGCCTTCCCCTGATCTTGCCCCCACAGGCTTGATCTTGCCCCCATCTGACCGCCTCTCCTGGCCAATTTGGTTCTGATTGTTCAGTTTATATGCCAGTCAGTGTCAAAAGCTCTGCCTCCTAAGCAGTCATTGGCTCCCCACAGCACCCAGATTTGGTTCTGATTGGACGGCTTCTATGCCAGTCAGCATCAAAAGCTCCACCTCCTACGCAGTCATTGGTTTATCAGTTTGATTGGTTGCCTCCTGCATGAGCCTTAATCTGAGTCCTGGCCAGGGCGGAGTCTGCAACCTAGGTACATGTCCTTGATCAGAATCAACCCAGACTCTGCTGAGGCATTATCCACCGAGTCAAACTGGCTAGGGCAGGATATGACATTTCTTAGCTCTCCAGCATCTGACCTTCGTTTTTTATCCCAGAAGTCTAGTGGAAAAACCCAAATCATCTTTTTGGATTCTTATTATCCAAGTTACTAAGAATATTACCAGTGGCATACAGGAAGCTAAGCCAATGTGCAGTTAGAAAAGGTGTTTCCTCTATAGTTCACACCAATCACGGGCTGAGCCCTGCCCAGGCCTGAAGCCTCTGTCTGAAGCTTTAGGCCTGGGCAGGCGCCCTCCAGCTCCCTCTGATCTCCGGCTCTGCTCCTGCCCCTGCTGAAAACCTCTGGCAGAGGCTTTCATCCTTGGACAGGGCACCCCTAGCTCCTGCTCAGGCCAGGGGACGCCCAGCTCCCTGTGATTGCAGACTCCGCCCCTTGGGCAGGTGACCCCCAGATTCCCGTGATCCATCGCAGGCTCCTCTCCTGCCCAGGCCGAAAGCCTCTGCAGGAGCGGACCCCCAGCTCCTTGCAATCAAACCCCCAACTCCCTGCAAAGGGACTCCCAGCTTCCTGCGATCGATCGCAGGCTCTGATCCCTGCCATCGATCACAGGAGCAGACCCCCCAGCTCCCTGCAATGGATTGCAGGCTCCGCTCCGGCGAAGGCTTTCAGCCATGGGGGGCTTTCGGCCTTGGACAGGACTGGACCCCCAGCTCCCTGCAATCCATCACAGGCTACGCTCCCTGCGATCGCAGGCTCCACTCCCGCCCCTTCATATTTAACAAATCCTGTTACCCATGTAATCTTATTGTTGGAAAGTTATCCTCTCTGAACTTCAGTTTGTGGTGTGTAAAATAGAGATATTATTACTTATCCTCATAGTGTTATTATGAATATTAAATGATATGATGCATGATAATTATTTTGAAATATGCTGGTTCATAAGTGTACAATGCATGGTAGCTATCACTTTTTTCTCACACTTTTAAACTTTCTATTTTTCTCCACTTGCTTTTAACTACACTATCTCATCTCCCATCTTCCAGGTGGCAATGATATAGGATAGAACTCTCAAAATTCTAGCTATCAGCATGAGGAAAACACCTAATTTGTTGTAGCAGGATGTGTACATTTTAGAGGAAAAGAATCACTGGTTTGAGTTCCAACTCTGTTATTTACTTGTTTGACCTTGGGCAGATTATTTTGCCTCTCTGAGCCTTAACTGTTTTGTGTCTGTAATGGAAATAATATAGACTCTATTAATGTTCATTCCGTTCTCCTTTTGCGGTCTCCTTTTGAAAATGAATGAAAAGGGAATATTTTTTGAGATTTGATGTGATTTAATCCACATGAAGAAGCACTTGTATTTTCTTGGGAGAAATTTTAGAGAATTTAGAATAGTATGAGAATTAATCAAGACCCCTGTGTTTACTGGGTGCAAAGGCAATGAATGGTCCAGCCCCGGATATTATCCCAGAGAATGTAAAACCATCATGTCTCATCTGAAGTTTCTAGTCTCTGCAGCCCTCTAGTGGCTATTGATTGTAGTAGACAATTCAGAGTTACTGACAAATTACTGGTCAATTTGACTTAGGACAAGAATTATATAGAAAATAAGGGTTGGAGTGGGAGAGTGAAGGGGCCTACATTTTAATCTTTATAACATTTTAAATTGAAAATTATTTCATCAGTGTGCATGCCAACAAAATCTGATGAAAATTTAAATCTACTAGTATATTTTCACATACTATGATAGGAAAATACCTCAATATCCTTTCCATCCTCTTCTCTTTCTCTTCTACCCGCCATGCCTTTTTCCATCTATGTAGGAGCATAATTTCTTTTCCTTGGAGCAAATCAATCTTTGCCCTTAAATGTGTAGAGTCAGTGCACTCAGTTTGGTTTCCAGGGAGAGGCCAGTTGCCTATCAAATTAAGAGAGTTGCCAAACATAGAGCAGAAAGCAAGTCATCCCTAGGGAAAAAAAATACATATTTGGTCTTTCAGCTGCCAAAGGCAATACCACAATGCTGGACAGAGTGAAGCCTGGGAGAACAGGGCCCTGCTTGGCCACCACTTCCTGTGGGGCAGTGGGCAAGTTACTACAGTCTTTTGTAGCTCATTGAGGGAGATTGAACTCTACTCTGTGCTCTGATTCCACTAAGAAACTCATCTGCTACTTGCTAGGCTGTGATCTCCTCAAGGGAGGATCTTGCCTTATTTTTAACTCCCCCCAGTTAGCACAGTCCCGACAATCAACCTTTGAGAAGAAGGAACAGAGGAGTTTATGTGAACCAAAGATTGTTGTTTTATCTCTGGTTCTAGGGAGCCACTTGCTGAAAACACAGCCATTATCTGAGTTCTGTCTTGGCAGCTGGGAGAGAGATGAAGGGAAGGAGACCAGAGGTGCAGTCCTTACTTTACAGGTGAATAAAGAAAGGCCTGCTGTTCTGAACTCTCAAGGCTGACGGCAAGAGTATCAGATCATTACTCCTTCCAGCTAAGTCACCCCTAGATCTTCTTGGCCTCTTTCTTAAAGGGATGAGGTGGGTAGGGGTGGTATGGCAGAGCAGTGGTTAAGAGCACATGAGTAAGGGCTTGGGAGGCATGTGTAACTGTGACCCAAGGAAAACCAATTAAGATTTCTACGACCCAGTTCGTTGTCTCCAACCTCGTCTCCCAAACTGGAATTTAAAATATTTACCTCACTGAAACTGAAGGAGGTGACACATGTAAACACTAGTCTGAGGAAACTGGGGCAGGGGGAGGTGGGGAAGAGGAACTGGCAGGTCTGAAAAGTATTTATGGTAGCCGAAGAAATCTGGGAGATCACTACCACTCCCCACCCCACAACCTTGCCAGCTCTCCCTGTGTGGATGGCCCATCAATCACAAGGTTCCCAGGAATACATTCAAATAATAGAAGGCTCAAGAAGAGTCTCTCAGTTTCTAATCCAAGCTGTCCTGGCATTTGGCTTTGTCACCCTGCCTCTTCTCCCCCTCCTTCCTGACCCTGGCCTCCAGTTTTATTCCAATACCCGATTTTCCGAAGTCAGTCCTGTTTAATCTCCTAAATGCATACTTAGGGAGAGTGCTTGATTACACATGCCTCTTCCATCCTCCCATTTATCTAAAAGAAGCTCCCGTTCACACAGCAGAGAAATAGGGAAGGGAATCTGGAGAAGGGGGAAAGAAGAGGAGGGAGGGTGGGGCGAGCTTTGTGCTTTTCTCAATGAATGCCCAGGCCTCTGCAGATTTGCATAAGAGCCGACATCGCCACGCCATTGGTAGGCGGATGCGAGCAGGGCGGGGCAGGTTTGCGTAGGTCTGGCCGCGGCGGAGGAGTAAGCTTTTGAGTCCCGCCCCCTCCGCGTCCCCGCCCCCTCCCGGGCGCGCTCTCGGCTCTGCCCGCTAGATGTGAGTGGCGGGCGCCCGGGCAGATGGGATCCAGCGGCTCCTGGGCAGCAGCGGCAGCAGCAGCTGGCACCTCCCGGCGCCGCCGCTGTCCGGAGGGTCGCGGGGCAACGCGGCACCTTCGAGCCGCCCTCCGGCCAGCCTATCCGAAGCGGCGGAGGCTGCCGATGGGTGAGAACGGGGCAGCAAGATTTCAGGCTCTCCTGTCCTGAATGCTCTCATTCTGCTGCTGCCGCTGGGGTGCTTTCTTTGGTAGCGCCCCAGAACTCTGAGAAGAGACGCGGGAGGAGAGCAAGGATGCTGCTTCAAACTTGCGCTGCGGAGGCTTGAGCCTCCGCTTCCCAGCGGGAGCTCAATTCAAGCCCAGAAGTTTAAGCAAGCGGCGCAGCCCAAAGACTTCCTGCTCCGGAGGGTCTCAGGAGGGTGCACGAGAAAGCAGTCTCCGCCATCCATCGGCACCCCTTCCTTCAAGGGGCGAGAGGGTCAGAGGAGCCCAAAGGTGTGCGGCAGCCGCCCGGGACAGCAGACAACAGCTCAGAGCCACTGTGTCCAGCTGGAAAGTTGAGTTTTGGAGGACAATCGAGAGCGGACAGACCACAGCTCAGGCCATGGGAGGCAGGAGAGGACAGTACCCAATTGCCACCTACCTTTGAACCATTGTAGTTTCTCTCCTTCCAGAGGGCAGCGAGCTACAGTCACAAAAGAGGCACAGGGTCTCGGCTGCTAAGCCCAATGCACTTCAGGGTTTCTTGACACGCCCCTGAGCTTTCAGCCCTGTTTCATTGAGACTCCTGCTGGCCTCCTTGCAGTTGGAGGAAAGCGAGAGAACCGAGTGCACGCATTAATTCCATAGACATCAGGTGGAAGGAGCCTTCAGGACCAAGGACTGTTTGGAACCCCTTCTCATTTGGGAGAGAAGGGTGAGAGGCTGGATTCCGGAGAGTCGGGAGACTCCTATACATAACCTTTCTGGCGGGATGGGAGCCCTAGGACTCTTGTGGCTGCTGCTGTCGCCTCTGCTTTCAGCAGCAGCCTCTGGCCCTGGGACCGAGACCGAGGCCAACCAGAGCGTGGGCTCACCACTGGCCATGGGGTCTGCGCTGCAGCCCCGGGAGCCGCTGAGCTACTCGCGCCTGCAGAGGAAGAGCCTGGCGGTGGACTTCGTGGTGCCCTCGCTCTTCCGCGTCTATGCCCGGGAGCTGCTGCTGCCGCCGCCGCCATCCCCCTCGCAGCCAAGGGCCGGCAGGCTGGAGGCGCGCAGCTCGCTGGCTCTAGATTGCGCCCCGTTGCTCAGGCTCGTGGGGCCACCGCCCGGAGTTAGGACGGCGGGAGCCAGCTCCTCGCCAGCCCCGGCGCGGACGCTGTCCAGGGTGCTGAAGGGCGGCTCGGTTCGCAAGCTACGGCGGGCCAAGCAGCTTGTGCTAGAGTTGGGAGAGGAGTCCATTCTTGAGGGCTGCGTGGGGCCCCCAGAGGAGGCGACCGCTGGGCTGCTCCAGTTCAACCTCAGCGAGCTGTTCGGCTGGTGGATTCGCCATGGCGAAGGGCGGCTGAGGATCCGCCTGATGCCTGAGAAGAAGGCGTCCGAAGTGGGCAGAGAGGGAAAGCTGTCAGCAGCGATCCGCGCCTCTCAGCCCCGCCTTCTCTTTCAGATCTTCAGGATCGGTGAGCAGCTCTCGCCTGAGTTTGTAGGGATTTGTTTTTTGTTAGACACATCGATTTGGATCCACTGTCAATGAACTCCCTTTTCCAAAACCTCAGTCTCTGGTCCCCTTTCCTCCTCCTGCAAACCTCTCCCCCTTGTTAGACCATATTTTCTCCCTCCCTCCCCGCAAAAAGGCAGTCTTTCCCTAAGGATCTTCTTTCCTCTTCAGCAACCAAATTGGGGAAAAAAGTTTTCTGCTCCTGGCAGAATGCCTTCTCCTGATTTACATGGGATCCCAACCAAAATTGATGCCCTTTTTAGGGGGGGTCTCTGTGAAATTGAAATGAACCTATTGCTTGTATGTTTCAAGTTTAGTTCTAGAGCTCAAAACTATTGCCCATCCTCCCTTCCTCTTGCTCCTCTGTTTGGCTACCACAGGTTTGAGTAATGTGGTATACTTTCTCAGGGAATGTAGAATTCCTCGTCATATTGAATTCCAACCAGCTATTTCCTTCAAATGTTGGGTTACCTAGGGGGTGCCTCTTCTTCATGAATTTGTTCTACTCCCTCCTCCCCAACCCCAGTCTGCTATCTATTCAAACTCTTATTCCTCTCAGATTTCGGTAAGAGAATCCCAGAGGAACTAAGGGACAGGGGAAAGAAGGAAGATGCGAAGTGAGGGACTGAAGTTGCCAAGATTGCCTTCCTTTGGGGAGTCACTGTGAAGTCAGGGAGAGATAATAGTTGATTTTCCTCTCTTCCCCTGCCCCCTTCCTTCCCTCCAATTCTTAGCTTGAATGTCTGCAGCAGCAGCAGCTCTGGATGCCGGTCTCTGGCAGGCCTGTTTCACTGCAGATCTCTCTGCTGGAGACTCCTGAAATGAGGTTTCTGTTCCATTTACTCTCTCATTTTTCTGCCCACATTTGCCGAGTTGGTTGTGTGTGTATATGTGTGTGAGTATGTGTGTAGGCAATTACTTCTATCTCTTCCCATAATATCCTTAACTGGAAAATCAGGTGGTTTTGAATGGAGATTTCTCTTATAAGGCCACAGGGGAAAGACTCGTAAATAAAATAGACAATGGAAATGAATGAGAAAGCACAGAAAAGAAACCATGCCTTTTAAAAGCCTACACTAATTCTTTTGAGCAAACCCAGCATCTTTTATGTCATTCTCATCATCAGAAAGAAATGAAATTCTTATGCTCCAGTGGTTACTAATGTCTAGAATTAATTGGATGGAAAGCATTGAAAAAAGCCCATTGTAGAGCTACAAGTATCTCCATGCTTGCCTCAACACACACATACTTCCATATACATGCAATCCTCTCATCCGCAGGGATATTCAAAAGCTGAGGTTCCTCAGTCATTGCACAGTAAACATACTGGTATGTGGTCCTCAATCAAAACAGAGTTTGGGTGCATATTTCAGCATTAACATTGTTGGCATTGACATGTAAAATGACTCCTTTCTACTCAATGGTGAAATATATATTAATCCATAGTAAGAGGTAGGGTCTGATGAGTTAGGAGACCAATACTGTTGTCTCACCACAGAAACTTTCATAAAAGAACAGCTGTGCTTTAATGTCATTGTGGCTTCTGTGGGTTACACATGCAACATTCTCTTTTAATGTCTAATGTTTTTGTAATGGATATAAAAATGACTTCTCTGGGAATGCGGATTTCGCCCCCCACTTTACTGCTTTCATGTCTATGAGCATCGCTAAAGCTCTCCCATCACCTCTTGTTAAGTGACCACAGGCCCTAGCAGTCTAGATCACCTGTTGTTAGATGTTGGTGACAGGTAAAAGGGGTCTTTCTGTGATCCTGAACTTGCCTAATACAAACAGGTTGCATGAAGTTATTAGTGGATGTCTCTGAAGTGTCACATGTGTAATGCATTTGAAGAATATAATCTAGTCGAGCCTTAGATAAGAGATGAAGCTGCTGAGTGGGGGAGTTTCATGTAGAGAGGAGTGTGCTTTAAGAGCTGCTCTGATACTGATGGTAGGGAAGCGCTGTGAGCACCCCAAGTCCTCCCTCAGCAGCACAGTCCATTTGGCAACTGGACCAAGCCCTCATGCATCATTTGACACATCTAGCAATCCTGTTTGAGAAAGAGCCAGGATTCTGCCATTAAAAAGCTAGAAATTTTGGCCAAGCATTTTTCAGCAGGATTGGGACCAAATGATAATTGATGGGAACAAATAAGACACTAAGTGTAACTGGATGAGCTCCCCATGACCTCCAGAGAGACAGCCAGCTTATTGAAAAGCACTTTGGGCCTTGTGGTGTTCACACTTGGAAAAGGCTGGACTCTCCTGCTCTGAGATGTATACTGTCTTCAGTTAGGCATCTGGCCAGGCAGGACTAGCTTCCTGTCTTACATTCAGATATAGTCTCCATTGTAAGACCTTCCCAGCAGTAGTGGATCAACAGTGGATCTAGATTGCTAGAACCCATGGTCATTTAACAAGAGGTGATGGGAAAGCTCTAGAGATGCCCATAGACATGAAAGCAGTAAAGTGGGGGAGGGGGGAAAGAGGGGAGAGAATCCATATTCCCAGAGAAGTCATTTTTATATCCATTATAAAGACATTAGGCTGTAAAAGAGAATGTTGCATGTATAAACCACAGAAGCCATGATGACAGTAAAGCACAGGGAATGGACACACCCTGCATATCATGTTTTGTGTTTGGGGCAACTTACATCATTATGGTTTCATTCATTTTCTTGTTTGAAAATTTAAGCATAGGTTCTCACACTTGGATTGATTTTACTATTTATCATGTTTGAGGTAATGGATTTAATCTTTTTATATAGGCTGTGATTTATAGAAAAGACATTTAACTCTTCTGTGACATAGGCTCTTCAAGTATACAAAGGGAAAATAGGCACAACTTAGTTTATTTTTTCTGAATTCTTTCCAACTGACTGGTGGTCTAGTCTTGAGGGGCACAATCATGCTGATGGAGTTTTCTGTTGGGAGGGAAGAGAAGAAGATGGGAGTTCTGTTACTGTTGTGGTGAAGGGCCTAAAGTAGTTCATTTGTCTGACTGAAGATAGCTTCCTAACTCTGTGTAGGACCATAACTAGGGATGGGGTAAAAATGGAAAAGTACCCAGTCAAGACAAAGCAATAACTGAATTACTTGTGGTTTGGCTTGGCTGAGAGGACAAAAGGATCCCTGAGAGGACTTATAATACATTAAATGCTATTTTTTTCTATGTGGGTTGCTTTGAACTCACAAATGGGGTTAGCATTTCAAAGTCTGAGGCAGCTCCCCATAGAACCCATTCCTGGAGAAGAGGTAGAGAGGCTATTACTGGGACTGTATCAGTGATAGTGCCCCAAACCTCAGAAAAGATGTCTGCCTGGAAGCCATCATATAGCTTACAGCCACATTTTGTAGCCTATTTTATAGATGTTTTAACATTTTGCTTCTGCCATTCCTAGAAAGAGGCCTACAAATGATGATTTGTGGGTTCGGAGGACCTATTTCCCTGTAATCACTCTACTTCTTCCCACTTCAAGAAAGGGGCTATATGACTAGGGATTTCACATGTACTGTGAAAAGACTTGATCAATTTAAAATAGATGTATGTAATTTAATACATCCGACTTTTAACCTCACATATCTGTCAGTCCCTTCCCATTTCATTTCTGGAAGGACAAAGAGAGCTGAAGAAGATAGAAATGAAATTCAGCTCCCAGAAGGAATATCAGTTATTGGAGGTGAATTGGGAAAGTTGGAACTAGTCCAGAGAAGAGCAGAGAGCTGATTTAAGAGTTAAAGGGACTGATTTATGATGACAGATGAAAATAATTAAATATATATGTCTGGGCCAAGTAGCAATGAAGAGAAAGCTATGATAACAATCTACAGATATCTGAAGAGAGAGTGGCAGTGAAGGAGAGGAATTATATAGTGTGGTCCATAGAAGTAATAGGATGATACTTGTAGAAGGAAACTTCAGATTGGGTATCAGGGAAACCTTATTTTCTGTAATTGATACTCCACCACTATGGAATGGAACTCCAAGGGAGCAAAGAGTAAGGTGAGATGTGGGTCAGACAAGCCACAGAGTTCATAATTAATCAGTTCTATATTTTCACATGTTGAGAAGCCACAATGGGCAGGAGATCTGGTGTGGGAAACAGTGACAGGAATCAGGATATTTTGAGATACAACTATTTTTTTGGTTTTATTAACTTATTTTTAATTTTTCAATTATAGTTTACATACAATATTGGATTCATTTCAAGTGTACACCATAGTGATTAGACAGCTATATAACTGACAAAGTGATTGCCATGGTGAGATATAACTCTTGAGAACCTTTGAGTATTGGTGTTTCTAGGAGAAAAAGAAAATAATTGCATATGCATCTTTGAAGTTGGTGGGAAGTGCTTACAAGAAGGTTGTTAATGAAAAATATTTTGAAATTACTGGGTTTAGTCTTCTCTGCCAGATTGAACACAGAGTATTTCTGTGGGGTGTTGTCTGTACGTCCATTGTGGGGAGGCATACTCACCACAGCATTAAGATACATCTATAGGTGTGTGCATCATCAAGTCATTGGACAGAGAAGATATAAGTTCTAGATTTGGTGGACTCCTACTGGCTACCTAAAAACCTTTTGCAATGCTGTGAGTAAATATAGCTATTTGAAAGGTGAAGGTCAGAGGGATTAGCCTGGAGGGAGAAGAGAGGCAGAGTTGGGTCTGCAGAAGTTGCAGTCCCTTGCCACTCTTCTGATTACAGATTACTGCTTGATAAACTCACTTCATGGGAATTTGCCCAGCCTGACCCCTAAAGGACATTTTGCCTTTATAACCATTATCAGAGGCCTTGGGGTGTGTGGGCGTGTCCCTTAACCAAGCCTGCATTCTCTCCAATCTGGGACCCCTTTAGGATCAGGCCTAAAACAGCAGTCAGACATCTCTCTCACAATCCGGGACTGCTGGCTCCTAACCACTTGCCTGCCTGGCTGCCTGATTGCCCTTAACCACTCTGCCTGCCAGCCTGATAGCCCCCTAACCGCTCCCCTGCTGGCCTGATTGACACCTAATTGCTTACCTGCTGGCATTATTGACACCTAATGCTCCTCTGCCTGCCCAGTTGCCCCCAACTGCCCTCCCTTGCCAGCCTGATTACCTTCAACTGCCCTCCCCTGCAGGCCTGCCCCCCCCCCCCAATTGCCCTCCCTATAGGCCTGGTCCCTCCCATCTGCCCTCCCCTGGCAGCCATCTTGTGACAATGTGGGGGTGGCCATCTTGTGATGACGTGGGGGTGTTCATCTTGTGATGTGAGGGCATGAGGGTCAATTTGCATATCACCTCTTTATTATAGAGGATACTATCCTGTTGTTGTGTGAGACTTTACAATTTATAATGCACTTTCACATTTATTATTTTTTACCAATCCTACAGTAGGTAGCACAAGTATTTGTTTTATTTTATAAATGGAGTAACCAAATCTAGGTGTTTGAAAATACTTTTTCAAGGTTATATAGGTAGGAAGTAATATATATGAAACTTTCATTTATGAATTGAGAGATTATGAGGTGTGTTACTGAATAGGATCACAGACCTTTTGTTCAAATGAGGGCTCTTTCCACTAAGGGAATCATCTCAAGGTGCAGATTATAAACAACCAAAACATATAAATAGATGAAAAACTTTAATTTATCCTTGTTATAAGGTTTTGCAAAAAATATTTGGTGTTAAATAGCCTTGACTTAAAATTTTTGAGGCCACGTTTCATTATTAGAAAAATGGGAATGGTAATAGTTCCTATCTCGAGACATTGTCATAGAGATTAAATTAGATGATACATGTAAATACTTAACCCAATAAAATACACACAATAAAGTACTCCATCAATATGAACCATATGGCTTTCCACAGCAGGAACAACACCCCAGCATTGCATATACATTTTAGTCTATTTGTATGGTGCCATCTGGAGTTGTGCAGTCCTTATTTGTGGCCATATGTGGCAACACTGGTAGCTGTGGGTTCCCCATGTGACGAACTTCTAATTTCCAAGAGATAAGAGATGAGATCTGGTGGAAATGAGGAGAGAAACCAGTGTGCTAGTTTCCATTTTCTCACTATGGGAGGTCTGTCTTTCTCCGAATTGTGGATGAGAAAAAGGATTGAGGTGTGGTATTTAATTAATTTCTATCAGCTTGTATCTTCTTGTAGGTTTTTTGACCCTGGATTCAGTCCAAAGATTAAAGCACTATATTCATAACCCAATTATTTTTCTCCTATAGAAAGACACCAAGCCTTAACTTTTTAAAAGTATGAAATCGAATCCTGAGGAAGAACATGACAGGTTTTACAGAAGAGTAGTTTTTTGATAGCGATCTTCCCTAACAGGGAGATCTATGCAGTTCTAGCCCCTCCATGCCTAGAGAGGTGCTGGGCCACTGGCCTCCGGTAACTTCTTTGTTATAATCAGCTGAAGCTGTGCCCTTTCCTTACATTTCTAGCCTCACCATTCATTGTCAAGTGGAAGGCAGGAGAGAGAGATGGAAAGTACCACTTGGTTAATGGACATGAGCCCTTTAATAGCAGTTAAACCTTTGAGATTCCATGAAAACACAGGGCCCAGGGATTTTGGTGGGAGGTTGCCTTAGGAAAGTACCTCAACCTAAAAGAAGCTGTTAAGTAACCACAAAACATTTTATAGGTGAAGTGTGTTTATTTTTTGTTTACTTGTTTGTTTGCTTTTATAAGCCATAGTTGAGTGATTGCCTCCAAAAGAAGCTCATGGACATCATCTCTGCTTGGGAGTAGGTGAAGAATAGGTAGTATTGGGGAGAATGATTATAGATGTTCAGGAGCCACATGGACAGAGCTGTGAATAAAGCTATCAAGGAGCCCTATGGATGCTTTCTCCCTTAGATCCATTGTTTGTCCTCTGGACTAGGATGTGGCCAGTCTTTCTTAGTCTGGTGATGACCTGGCTCTTTTACACAGGTCAAAGTATGAGAAAGGAGAAGTTAAAAGAGGGTTTTGGCCTGGCAGTGAGGTAGTGAGGGGGTAGGAGGTATTCTTGTACCTGTTTTGGTGAGCCCTTAAATGCCCTCCCCTGCCAGCCTGATTGCCCCCAACTGCCCTACCCTGCTCACCTGTTCACCTCCAACTGCCGTCCCCTGACAGCCTTATTGCCCACAATTGCCCTCCCCTGCCAGCCATCTTGTGGTGGCCATCTTGTGATGACGTGGTGGTGACCATCTTGTGGTGGCCATCTTGTGATGATGTGGTGGTGCTGCAGGAGGGTGCGAGGGCCACCTTGGCTTTTATTAGTATAGGTGCTTGTTATTAGGTTTGAAATCTTGTGAAACTCCCTTAATCTTGTTGAGCTTCTGCATTTTTGTTCCTAAAGGAGGTAACACAAAACTTTTCTTGACTTCCTCATGGAGTCTCTAGAGCATTGTATGCTATAACTTATATGAAAGGCTTCAGTGTGGGTTATTAAGAATAAATATATAAGGTAGTAGAAAAATGAATATACAAGATCATAAAAAGTGCTGAGATTCCGCTTCATCCACCTATGTTTTCAACCAACCCTTGGCTTAAGGAGCAGCAGTACACAGGTACCAGACTTTGAGGTAGGTCTTGGGTTTTAGTTAACAGTTCAGTAGTCCTGAAAAGGGTTTATATGGCTCCTCCCCAAGGTTTCTCAAAATGTGTTTTTTCATTGGAGTCAGTTTTCTCAATTACAAACTTTTCTGGAAAGGAATCTCTGGTATAGGACATAAGAACCTGCATTTTACATCAGAAAAAAAATTTAATTGAAGAATGATAAATATAATAAATAGTATTGAATGCATTGATTTGTGTACAGCTTGATGATAATTCACTTGTGCAGAATCCATATAATCACTGCTCAGATAAAGATACAGAACATTTCTTATATCCCAGATAGTTCTCTCCAGTCCTTTTCTAGTCTGTATCTCCCCAATACCCAAGGTAAGCATTCTTCTGATTTCCATGTAATCAATTAGTATTGCTTATTTTTTAACTTTAAGTATATAGAATGAGATTATATGTACTAATACCCTTTTGTGTTAGGCTTCTTTTATGTAATTTGACTTCTGTAGGATTCACCAAGGTTGTTGTGTATACCAGTATTCTTTCTCTTTTAAATTTCTGTGTTTTATTCCTTATGTGAATACTAGAGGCACGAATGCACTGGTGGGGTAGATCCTTTGGGCTGGCCTGTACCCTCTCATAATCCGGGGCCCCTTGGGGAATGTCAGAGAGCCAATCCCTGCAGGTCAGGCTGAGGGACTCCACCAGTGCATGAATCTATGCACTGGGTCTCTAATATGCATATAAGATCTTCAGTTAATCTTTTCCTATGCTCCCTCCTCTCCCCTTCCCTTGGAGATTCACCAATCTGTTCCATGTTTCCATGCTTGTGTGTTGAGCATCTGTCCCCTGGTGGTCAGTGCACATCATAGCTACAGGTTGAATGGTTGAACAGTTGCTTAGGTTTTTATATATATAGATAAGATAATTTATCATTCTCCTACCAAGGACTAGATTTATTGATTACTAATTAGATTTATTTTACACCAATTATAGGATTATTCAGATTATTTATTCTTATGTGAACTTTAGCCATTTGTATCTTTTAAGAAATTTAGTCCATTTTATCTAAGTTGTTGAGTTAACATAGAGTAAGTTGTTCATAATATCCTCTTATTGTTTTTTTTTTTTTTAATGTTTGTAAGGTATTTAGTGATGTCCCCTCTTTCATACTTTATATAATCTCTCTCTTGGTGGTAATCCTGGCTAGAGGTTTACAAATTTTATTGATTTTTAAAAAAACTAACTTTCTGTGATACCAGTTTCTTCTCTTTTTAAATTTTATTTCAATTTCATTGATTTCTGTTCTTATTTTATTAAATTTCCTTTATTTTGTTTGCCTTGGGTTTAATTTGCTCTTCTTATTTCTAGATTCTTAAGTTGAAAGCTCAGATAATTGATTTGGCACCTTTCTTCTTTTTCTAATATAAGCATGTAATGCAAAAATTTCTTCTAATAACATTCAGCTGTATTAAAAAATTTCATTATGTTGTAATAGAATTTCATTTATATTCAATTAAAATACTTTCTAATTTTCCATTTGGCTTTCTCCTTGACCCATGGTTATTCATGTGTGTTTTAGGTCAGAATATTTGGTCATTTTCCCAATTATTTTTCTCTTACTGTTTTCCAGTTTAATTCTGATATTGTCTGAGAACATACTTGGTTTTATTTCAATTATTTACAAATTTTTAAGGTTTATTTTATAGTTTGTCTTACTGAATGTTTCATATACACTTTGAAGAGAACACAATTTAAAATATATATATTTTTTATTAGTTTTTTACAGAGAGAAAGGGAAAAGGATAGAGAGCTAGAAACATCAATGAGAAAGAAACATCGACCAGCTGCCTCTTGCACACCTCCTACTGGGGATGTGCCCACAACCAAGGTACATGCCCTTGACCGGAATCGAACCTGGGACCGTTAAGTCCGCAGGCTGATGCTCTATCCACTGAGCCAAACCAGTTTCGGCAAAAAGGACACAATTTTCTGCTGTTATTGGGTGGAGGGTTCAATGTCAGTTAGGTCAGTTTGGTTAATAGTTTTGTTCAGGTTTTTTGTATCCTATGGATTTTCTGTCTGTTACATGTATTACCAATAAAGGAGTGCTGATATCTCCAAGTTTTGTCTTGCTTGTTTCTCCTTGCAATTCTGTTAAATTTTGCTTCATGAATTTTGAATTGTTAGGTGTCTTCTTTTGATTATTTGACTCTCTTATTATCATGCCATATTTTATTTTATTCTTAGTAATATTTATATGTGGTTAGTGCTTGCATGGTATATTTGTTGTATTCTTTTACTTTTAATTTATGTCTTTATATTTGGTATCTTTATTAGAGAAAACACATAGTTGTATCTTGTGTGACTTTTAAAAATTCAATTTTGGCCCAGCCGGTGCGGTTCAGTGGTTAAGCATTGACCCATGAACCATGAGGTTACAGTGTGATTCCCAGTCAGGGCAGATGCCCAGGCTGTAGGCTCGATCCCAACTAGGCTCTGTTCTGTAGATTGAACAGTTTTTATGGTCTGAACTCAAGTTTACTGACTTTGTTCTGTTTCCATTTTGCTATAATTTCTAATTTTAGATATTGTGTTTTTCAGTTTAAATTTTCTATTTAAAAATAATTTCTATTTACCTACATAGAACTACCTTATCATTTAATTTTTAAGAATATTTACTTTTACCTTATGGGATATAGTTATAATAGATAGCTTCTTTAAATTTTTTTTACTGATAATACCAACATCTGGATCATCTTATTATTGGCACTTATTGATTATCCTTCCCATAATTATTGCTCACATTTTTTTGTGTATTGATTAATTTTTATATTGTATCCAGGAAAATTTTGAACATTATGTTGTTTGATCTGAGGCTCAGGTGTGTTTTAAACTTTAGTTTTTTCTCAAAGCCTTTGTTATGCTGCTTTGAGTCTGTCTGCATATCCACATATGTGCTACTCAGAGATGAGCTGGGATCCTGGGCTAGTTTCTTCACAGAATTAACATGTTTCCCTCTATGGCTCTCTCCTCTCTGAGATTTTCTGTGTATATGTACAACTGCTGCACATTTTCTGACACTAGGGTTGTTCTGGGGCAAAACAGAGAGATAACAAAGAGAAACAAAGCAAGGATTCTTTTCAGATTCTTTGGCCTGAAGGGGCCCCCTTTTCCCAGTCCTCTGGCCTGGGTTTCTAACAGAGTTTCTATTAGAATTTGGGCTGCTGTCATGGTCAGCCATGCTGACTCTGGTTGAGGGCTCTGGTTGATAAGAGAAAAAAAGAAGGGGAAAAAAAAGAAATGGAGATTTTCCTCCTTACTCTGACTCATCAAGCCCCTTTTCATGACCTTTTAGCTGGAAAGAAAGGTGCCGCCCATGGGGGCCCGAACTTGACTCACGGATGCAAGAGAAAAGAGGTAAAGAGGGAAAACTTGCCTTCATATGGGCTACTTTTTTAGATTTTGACTTCTCTTTCTCAATATTCCTAATTTTATTTACTTTTCAGAGTCTTCTGATAGTTGGGTTTTGTTTGTTTGTTTGTTTTTTGTATTTGGTTCAGAGTTTTTATTTGTAAGTAGCAGGATAAATAGAATTTAATGGGCTTATTCCATCTTGCTGCACTGGAAATCCCTCATTCAATGAATAACATTTTTCTTCAGGATTTAATATTTAATGTTATGCTATTGTTCTGTATTTAAACTCTCTGTCTTTGTTTACTGAAAGTATCTTTATTTTGCTTTTATTTCTGTAGAAAATTTTCACTGGATATACTTTCTGATTGATAGCACTTGAATGATCTTGTCTCATTGTTACATGGTTTGCATTGCTTCTGATCAGAAGTCAGATGTTTCCTTTATATCTCCCCTAATGTCTCTGTCCAACTCACCACTCCCATTACTATATTAGGATTTTGTCCTTATCATGGGGTTTCAACAATTTGATTATGATGTACCTTGTAGAGTGTGTGTGTGTGTGTGTGTGTGTATGTGTGTGTGTGTGTGTGTGTGTGTGTGTGTGTATGTATGTTTCTTGTTTGGCATTTGTTGAAAAGTTTTTTGTTTTTTTGGGGGGGTTTATAATTTTCATCATATTTGTAAAATACCTTTCTAGGTATCTAATTATAAGTGTTATATTATTTAGTGTGTTACCATATTTTATTAAGGGCCTATTAATTTTTTCAGCCCTCCTTCTTCCTGAACTTGTCTTGATAGTTTTTTTTAAAAAGCACATATGTTTTTATTGATTTCAGAGGGGGGGAGAGAGAAACATCAATGATGAGAGAGAATCATCGATTAGCTGATTGTGACATATCCCCAGTGAGGGCCATGTCTCCTGCATGCCCCCCACTGGGGATAGAGCCCACAACCTGGGCATATGCCCTAACCGGGAATCGAACCGTGACCTCCTGGTTCATAGGTTGATGCTCAACCACTGAGCCACACAGGCTGGGCAAGTCTTGATAGTTTTTGTTGCTTGTCTTGAAGTTCACTCTTTTCTGCCATGTTTAACTTGCTGGGGGGGAAAAGCCCATTTAATAAATTTTCAGTTTGGATATTGTATTTTTTTCCTCTAGAATTTCTATAACTATTTTTGTTTCTCTCCTCATTATGTTTTCCTTTAAGTCCTTAAGTATATTTATAATAACTGTACTAAAGTTTTTTTTTTTTTTTGGGCAGTCTGGTACTATAGAAAAGAACACAGCAATTAGACCCATATTACCTGGGGTCAGATCTTAGCCTTAATGCTTAGAAGCTGGGTTGATAGTAGGCAAGTTACTTAAACTTTCTGTGCTTTAGCTTCCTCAAAATAATACAGAAATTACTTCCTTCAGAAGGCTGTCATGGAAATAAATGAGATAATATATAATGCTCTTAAAACAACAGCACAAAATAAGCCCTCAATGAAAACACTTACACATTGACTTACAACTTTTTAAAAATTGCTTTCTGTCTATTAAGTGATTTCTGTCATTTCTCTGTTTATATTGATCAATTTTTCTCTTGGTTAAAGGTCACATTTTCCTGCTTCTTTGAACACTGAGTAATATTTTTTATTGAATGTGTGTATTACAAATATTACATTCTGAGTTTGTGGATTTTGTTTTCTTCATTAAGATTCAATTTTGTTGGCTAGGGAGTTAATTTACTTGCCTATCCATTTAATACTTTTAAGGATTATTGTCAAGGTTTGTTAGAGGGAGTTTAATCATGGTTAGTTTAGGCCTACTCCTACAGTTTGAACTTTCTGGGGTCTCCACTGAATGTTCAACGACGTTCTAGATTTTAAGTACTTAACTCTGGCTAGTAAGCACTTAAACATTTTATGATTCTGGGTGAGCTCAGAAGTTATTCAGTTTATAGTTCCCTGCAAGGTATTTTTTCCCTGTTAGCTGTTATTTGCTCAGCCTTGTGGAATTCCACCCTATGAAATGAACAACTTAATATTCAGCCAAAGACTCAAGGGGACCCCTATGTACAATAGTTTTGTAGAGATTTCCTTTCCCCCTGCCTTCATTTTTTGTTCGTTCATTCTTTCTCTCTCTCTCCCTCCCTCCTCCTTCTCTTTCTTCTCCTTTTCCTCCTCCTTATCCTCCTCCTTTTTTTTTAATTGTTATTTTTTAAATTGTTAATTCAACAAATAATTATTGATCAGCTTCAATATATCAGACACTGTGGTAGGGGCTGCTCAGATAGCGATGAACAAAACAGACCAGGGCTTGGCCCTCACAAGGTTTACAGACTGGCTAGGAAAGCATATTAAATGTACAAACTAGCAAATGTATAGTAAAAAGCAATGATGAATGCTGTGAAGCCTCCTTTTGTCTTCCTTCCTCACTGTCTCTGGATTTCAGAGTGCTCACTGTGCTTGCTTCTTCCCTTCCTGACTTCCTCTCCTTAAGGCACATGTGTCAAACACAAGGCCCGCGGGCCAAATCCAGCCCGCCAGGCCTTGCAATGTGGCCCGCACCACGCTGTCATCACTGCACTCCGCTGTCAGTTTATGACATTGTCAGTTTATGACTGTTCAGTAAACCATTCGGCCCGCGATTTAGGCTGGATTTTAGATTTTGGCCCCTTCTCTGATTGAGTTCGACACCCCTACTAAGGGGTGGGCTTCAAATGAGGACAAGTTTCTACCACTTTAATCTGATCATCTCGGAGCACAGTGAGGCTCTTAACCTTATGTTGCTGCAGCTTAGCGGTAGGAATGGGCAGAACTGCAATAAGAGTGAGTGGAGAGAAGGAAAAGAACTCCCTTCTTTGAGACAAGAAGACAAATGTTCAGACCAAGGACAGAGAGCTCAAAAGGGGTCCAGATGTTCTTCATATGTTCCATGAAGTATGACCAAAGGTCATGCTAAATAGATCAGGAAGCCATGCATTCTCTAGCTCCTGCCTTTCCCTTCATGTTCCAGTCCTTCTGTACCCACACATCTCCTTGACAAACGTGGCTGAGGGAGGAAACAGTAAGGTTTACTAAATACACATTTGTCAGCTAAGGTAGGAAGGCTTTCTCTTCCCTTCCTCTCCCCTTCTTTTCCTTCTTTTAAATTTTTTTTTTTAATCTTCACGCGAGGATATTTTCCCATTGATTTTTAGAGTGTAAGAGAGAGGGAAAGACAGAGAGAATTACCAATGTGAGAGAAACACATCGAGTGATTGCCCCCGACCAGGGCCCAGGTCAGAGAGGAGCCTGCAACTGAGGTACAATGTGCCCTTGACCGGAATCAAACCTGGGACCTTTTGTTCCTCAGGCTGAAGCTCTAACTACTGAGCCAAACAGGCTGGGGCCTTCCTTCCTTTCAGAATATTAGTGTCAATATCATATTTTGGGAAAATCTGGTTGGAGAAAAATGTCCAGAAGTATGAATGCAGATTTGATAGATATGACCTTTCTCCTCCCCCCCGCCTTCAGAACAATAAATGTCAAATAGCTTAAAATGACAGCTAGGATGGCTAGAGATTATTTATGTGTTTAAATGTTCAGGGAAGAAACTTAATTTAAACTTAGGTATAATTTACGCAAAGAGTCTGACCTATGAGAATTGTAAGTGCTTTTAAGTATAAGCAGTGATCTTTACATTTCAGAAAACAGAAAATGTGAAAAATCTGAATAGATCAAAGACACAAATGATTCCTGTTAGGTAATGAGAATGTTTATATTAAGAAAGCACTTTGCAACACAAAATTGTATTTGTTTTTTTCATATCTGTGTGGTATGGTATATGGTGGAATTCCAGAAAAAGACCCACAATCCACATGTCCTTTCCATTGATGAGGTACAAACTATTTTTTTAAAGCCTTTTATTTATTTTTTAAAATATATTTTATTGATTTTTTGCAGAGAGAAAGAGAGAGGGATAGGGAGTTAGAAACATCGGGGATGTGCCCGCAACCAAGATACATGCCCTTGACCAGAATCGAACCTGGGGCCTTCCAGTCCGCAGACCGACGCTTTATCCACTGAGCCAAACCGGTTTCGGCTACAAACTATTTTATAATATGTACATTTTTACTTGTATCTCTTATCCCCATTTTAGTGAAGACCTTCTATTGTTAAAACAAGAGAGAGAATTCTCTTGCTCCAGCTGTGTAAATCCTGATAGAAGTATAATCCCCCAGCCTAGAATATAATTCTCTACTCAGCCTCATACTCAATTATCATCAGAAACAGCAGCATTCCTTTCAGAATGGAGGCTCTAAAAGGTGGTTTTGTTTAAAAAAACACACAAAAAAACCCCTGTGAACATCAGTTAACCCATTTACTTCTGAAAGGACACAGTATTGCACTGTGTTGAGAAAATAGAATGTGGGGTTAATTCTGGGTCTGGTACTCAGCTTCAGAACTTACTAGTTCAAAGTTCTTAAGGCATTATGACAGTAACTTATGTTTTCTGCTCTTGGTATTCTCATCTATAAAATAGAGATTCTGATAGCATTTGTTTTTAAAGGTTCTTAGGAGTAAATTAGATAATTTTTAAAAAGAGTATAGTATAGCACTGCCAAGTGATTAAAACACTGAAAATATTACCCACTGTTGTATTTTATTGTTGCTTTACTAATAAAGGAGTTTCTTCTAATTATTTTTGTTGCTTTGTTTTCATAGCATCTTTACTGACATCTAACTATACTAAAAATTAATTTACCTTGTAGAAATTAAATTAAACAAAGAAAATATTTAAATATTGTAGACTAAAGCAACCTATTTGCTCAAAAAGCTGAAGTCATCTGAAAATCAGTGCCATCCCATAGGAACCAGTAAGTTTTATTTATTTTTAAATGTCAAATAATTTTAATTAAGTCTTGAAGATTATTTCTAAACTCTTGAGACATTCATTATAAGATCTTTTACTTTCATAGTAGAGAAATCCTTATTAATTAACTCTGAAGTTTGGAAAACTGCATGAATTGAGGCAGTAGAAGGAGGGGAGAGAGCTCAGTACCTGGGAGTCGGGCACTAGGTGTTTATTTTAGGATGTGCCGAGTTGTTCTATTTGAACCTGGGCAAATCACCTAAACTTTCTCGAGTCTTAGTTTCTGTCATAGGAAATAAGTGAGTCCTAATTTCTACTATCCCTTTCATATTAAAATTTTGTGATTTTACTAATTCCAGGACTAGTGTTAAAACATTACTGGAAGTTTGGGAAGATGCTATTTCTGCAAATAGTTGGGGATAGGTTGTGAGAAATGATTACCCTCTTTTATTCTTATATGTTTGGCAACTAGCATGTTATGAAGATTTGTTTAGTTCTAACTAATATGGATAAAGACTATGATAAGATTAAAGAAATTATTTTCATTTTCACCCCAAAAGAAAATCCAAGTATTTTGTGCTTTTATGGATATACTAGAGGCTTGGTAGAAATTCATGCATGGGGTAAAGGGGGGTATGTCCCTCAGCCCAGCCTGCACCCTCTCCAATCTGGGACCCCACGAGGGCAGTCAGACATTTCTCTCACAATCCAGGACTGCTGGCTCCAAATGAGAAAAAAGCAACTTGAGTGAGTTTACTATCCTCTTTCCTAATTGCCCTTAACCACTTCTGCCTGCTAGCCTGATCACCTCCTAACCACTACCCTGCCAGCCTGATTAATGCCTGACTGCCCACACCTGCTGGCCTGGTCGACCCTAACTGCCCTCCCCTGCAGGCCTGATTGCCCCCATCTTTCCTCTCTTGCCAGTCTGGTTGCCCCCAACTGCCCTCCACTGCTGACCCAGTCACCCCTAACTTACCTTCCTTGCAAGTCTTGTTGCCTCCAACTGCCTTCCACCTGCCAGCATGTTCACCCCCAATTGCCCTCTCCTGCATGCCTGGTCCTCCCCTCCCCCCTCCCCAATTGCCCTCCCTTGCAGGCCTGGTCCCTCCCAACTGCCCTCCCCTGCTAGCCATCTTGTGTCCACATGGGGATGGCCATCTTGTGTGTTGGAGTGATAGTCAATTTGCATATTACCTTTTTATTATATAGGAAGAAAGGAGGATAGTAAACACACTCAAGTTGCTTTGTTTTTGTTTTCTCTTTTAATCATTTCAGTGAGTCAGGGTCCAATTGTATGGACAGAGGCAATAGATAGATAGATGATAGATAGATAGTTATTTATCTACCTACACACATAAAACAGTATTTTTTCCTTATCTGAAGGGTTTATATTAGAGGTAGGATTGAGGGATAAGGAAGTATTTGACTCATTTGCCAATGAGTCAGGTGTGCAGTAAACACTTTTTGAATCAATGAAAGGAAGAACAGAGAATGGATGAGGCATGAAAATAGGGTATATTTAAAGGGCTACTTGAGCAAGTCCTTTCCATCTGTAATAACCCATGCCCCAGTAAACACACTGTGTATCTTATAAACTCACTGTTCACTTCTTAACGGCTCATCAATTCTTAACTTCAGTTGCCCCTTTTACAGATAATCCTAGAGACCTCTAGTGTGTTCAGAACTTTGTAAAGTTTTATAGGGTAAAGGACATCAATTACAAAATGTAGTCCCTGACTTTAAAGAACTTATAGTCAAATAAAAAAGACCAAATATACAGAATTTGAAATCAAAAGTTAGGGATTCAAGACCTGATACCAGCATCAATTAGCTTTGCAATCTTCATTTAAACTCTCTTGAGCCATAGTGAAGTGCAGAGCATGATTCCCTTCTCACAGGGTTGTTGAAAAGATTAAATAAGATTGTAAATGTAGAAGAGTGCTCTGTTAAATAGGAAGTACTATAAGCACTACCAACAAATTAATTAGGAATAGTACAAGAGATGATGGGTGTAAAGGCTGAGTGTGTTGGGGCAAAGAACAGTGAGTAGGGGACATGAGCAGTGACTTCCTGACGGAGCTGATGCTCTGTGGGTCCTGGAGGATGAGGAGGGTTTGGGGAGTCAGGATTAAAGGAGAGCATTCTAGGCAGGGATTGGGGAGCACGGAGCATGGATTGAGGGGTGCTATATTCAGTCTGATTACCACTAGTTCTGGAATACCTACTATGAATCTCATGCTTTGCTAGGACATCTTTGTTTGGATAAGAGATTTTATGTTGGAAAGTACAGTTGGATGAAGAGGATGGGATCAGGACATGACAGGAAGGCCTTGGAAAGCAAGCAAGTGTTTAACCCTTTCATAGCAAGAAGTAGCCATTCATAGTTCTGATGTTTTTTTAAGAATTTAATTGGTAATGGTATACAGTCTGGATTAGTATGTAGAGACTGGAGTTAGTCACTTGGGGTGGTGGGATAGGGAAGATTAGGAAAGTTAAAATAACAGAGAGAAAATAAAACTCCCCCTTCTGCCTCTGACTCCAAAAAACTTTCATAGACCTTGGCATCAGAGCCAGAAGAGGGGGAACTCCAAGTTTTTCTAGAAAAATCTGCCAGAAAGATTAGAATAACTGGTTCCTTTGATAGGGAAGAAGTATTGGGGAAGAAATGAAATTTGGCAGGAGGAGTTAAGTTCTGTTTGCACATGGGAAACTGAGATGATAGCTGACTCTGGGCAGCAATATCCTGGAGGCGATCAGAACTATGGGACTAGAACTTGTGTAAGCAGCAGGGCTAGGCGTAGGGATTTGGGAATCATCAGCACAGACACTCCTCATAAATTATGCACTTTGCTTAGAACTTAATTTCATGCTTTTTAGAAGATAAGAGACATGAACATCTTGCTGAATTATGGATTATGCAACTGTATTAAAAGTAATTCTCTCTTTCCATGGTGATTTTTGTGTTCTTTCTCCCCTCTGATCTACTCCCCCTTCCCCTAACACTTTATAAACTGAGGGACACAATGACCTTTATTTCTGCCAGATCAGAAGATTGTCAATGAAGAGATTGAGGTGATTGGGAAGGTTCACCAGAAGATATGCCAGTCCTCTTGGCACCCTCACCAATCTTTCAGAGATCAGAGGGATGCAAGCTTCCTCGAGGAAAGCAACCATTTATATTTATAGGAGGAAATGTTTAAAGAGCTAAATTCTCTGTCCCTCGACAGCTCTGTTGTTTGATTTGCAGCTTTTCTTAAGTAAAGCACTGCTTCTCAATGAGAGAGGGGATGCTTGGCAGATAACGTGATCAGATGAAGTCAAGCTTTCAGATATGGTGGATGGTCTTGAAGCCGGGCCTCCTCTCCTGGCACCAAGCTTTCATTTATAGTTTGAATGGAGTTCAAATAGTGGGTGTAGAACTTCAAAGTTGAATTTTCTTTTTAAAAAATATATTTTTATTGATTTTAGAGAGGAAGGGAGAGGGAAAGAGATACTAGTAGAAACATCAATGATGAGAGAGAATCATTGATTGGCTGCTTTCTGCATGCCACACACTGGAGATGGAGCCCACTACCTGGGGATGTGCCCTGACTGGGAACTGAACCGTGATCTCTGATTCATAGGTCAACGCTCAACCATTGAGCCTCTTTGGCCAGGCAAAGTTGAATTTTTGTTTTGTTTAATCTTTTTCTTTCTCCCCTTCAAAGAGAAAGTTTACCCAGAAATTTATTTGGCTGTTCTCAAGCATTGTCTGGCATAGAAAGTATCAGACTTGAGATTAGATAAATTAATGATGGGGAGGGGGGATTAGGGAAATAAGACACATGGTACTAACATTTATTGAACATTATTACATGCCAGGCATTTTATATACATTCTCTTATTTAATCGTTACAACTGCAAAAGATGGGTATTTTAATCTGTTTCACAAATGGGGCTCTGAGCGGTTATGTGGCCTGCCCAGATCAAACTATATATTAGTAAGTGGCTGAATTGGGATTTGGTTCCTCTAACTAGGATTAGGTTTCAAAACCTGAAGTTCCCTTTCTTGTGCTAAGCTTGAGCTTTCTTCCCATCCCTATAGGGAAAACACTATTTAAAAATAGATGTTGGTAATAATTTTCCAGAGGCCTATGGTGTTGGATGAGAACCCAGAAGTACTCCTATCCTTTTACTCCTCAGCAATGTCACTCATTTCCTTTGTTCCTCTTTTCTTCCTGAGTTCTCCTGTTTCACCTCTGCCTACCATAGTGCCTTCTTTGAGTTTTAAATCTCTCTCTCCTTTGAGGTGTGTAGGTTAAGGATGAGGCAAAGCGGTGACGTAGTAAGCATTAAGTCCTTTATTTTTCAGGGTGTCCGGTGCACTTTTCACTAACCTTCTTTGGAGCCCAGTCAAGGGCAGGTGGATAGTACAGTTTGGCTGCTTCTGATTTTCATTTTGACTGTGGACAGACATTGAGAGAAGTACCTACTGTGTCCAAGGCACAGTGAATACTAGAAAAAATATTTTAAAGTGACTAAATTGAAATTTCCTTCCCTTCTTACTTCTTTTTCTTCCTTACAAACTTCAGTGTCATATGAAAGTTATACTTTCCAGATATAATTTTTCCCCCCCGGTAATAGGTACACTCAAAGTTCCCCACTTTCGGGATGTGCAGCTCCTGTGGCAGCCAGGGCCGAGGGCCTCTCATCTGTAGTCTGCGCAGCCCCAGGTCCAGCCATTAGGGAGTTTGATGCTGTGGTTACTTCTAAAGGAATGCTCGTTATTGATGCTAATTGAACTTGTAGTTAATGAAAAAGGATTATTTCACAGGGCTTAAGTCAAAGCCAAAATTATTATTACAGGTTAATTATTCTCCTTAAAAGGTACCATTACAGCTGTGATTATTTTTTATCAGCTCTTTCTCTGGTGCTGAAAGAGATTCCTTCTAAGGCAGATTCCTGATATAATTAGTCACCTCATCTAATTCTTAATCACCGATAATTTTTCTTCAGATACAGGTTAATCAAAGATATATAAGTTGGATATTCTGCCTTAATTGCATTTGATCAGTTTCAAAGAAACTCTTCCTTCTTCCATTTTTGCTAAGGAATGTGGCCTTTCCCTGTGCTTTTAAACCTACCACGTGGAAGAAGGAACCAAAATGGGCTCGCTGAAAGAATGCACCTGCTCTGCTACTGGCAGCAGGGGAGACAGACTTCTCTGGTGTTCCTGGAGCTGGAATAGAGAGTGGGAGAAAGATTCTCCTTGGCTCTGTTGTTGGGAATCAATGGCATAGAAACTGGGGTTTCTGTTATCTTTTCTCTTCATTCTCTTCCCTTCTTGTTTTTTCTTTTGATTGGGGGGAAAGGGGTCAACATAGAATTTGGGGGCAATACTATTCCTAGCAACATCCAATTTACCTTCACAGCTATGTACTTTGGTCAAGTGGTTCCCTCTTTTGGGGCGCCTTTTCCATTTCTCTCCATCCTGGGAAATGCTCTTCATACTGTAACACGTTAAGCCCCCAGTCAGTCATGAGTGATTGACACTATGCTTTCTTTCTTTCTTTTTTTTTTTAAAAAAAATATATTTTATTGATCTTACACAGAGAGGAATTGAGAGGGACAGAGAGTTAGAAACATCGATGAGAGAGAATCATCGATCAGCTGCCTATTGCACACCCCCCACTGGGGATGTGCCTGCCAGCTGCCTATTGCACACCCCCCACTGGGGATGTGCCTGCCAGCTGCCTATTGCACACCCCCCACTGGGGATGTGCCCTCAACCAAGGTACATGCCCTTGACCGAAATTGAACCCGGGACCTTTCAGTCTGCAGGCCGACGCTCTATCCACTGAGCCAAACTGGTCCCGGCTGACACTATGCGTTCTGTCCAGAAGACAAAACAGGCTGGGCGTTTAATGTGTTAAATACACTAAAAAATCAACTCCTCCATGACATGGGACTTCCATAGGTTTTCCCTGTCTCCACAAGAGAGACCCACTCCCTCTTTCATATTCCCCAAGAGCTTATGACCACATGTCTTGTTAATTCTGTGGCAGTGTCTGGGTCTTCTTGTACCCTCACTCTACTCTCCCATTGTAGATTCCATGGAGAAATTCAGTATCTGTCCCATACTTCAGGATGGAGAGACACGTGCTAAAGTTTTCTGGCACCAGACACCATACCTGGTAAATGCATGAAATGCCAAGGAAAGAGACAGACCCATCACATGTAGCCAGCCCCCTTTCTGCACCTGGGCCATTGAGAATGCTCACTTCTGTGGTCTTCCTTTCAAATGTCTGTTGGCTGAAAAAAGACTCTTGGGAGAGCCATAACCTGACCTGTAATTGACTAAGTTGAAGCCCACAATTAACTGATGAATTGAGATGGTGAAGGACCTCCTGCATTAAGCCACTGGAGGGACTATTGAAATGCAAATATTGTTGCAGAAACCGGTTTGGCTCAGTGGATAGAGCGTTGGCCTACGGACTGAAAGGTCCCAGGTTCGATTCCGGTCAAGGGCATGTACATTGGTTGCTGGCACATCCCCGGTGGGGGGTGTGCAGGAGGCAGCTGATCGATGTTTCTCTCTCATCAATTTTTCTAGCTCTCTATCTCTCTCCCTTCCTCTCTGTAAAAAAAAAAAAAAAAAAAAAAAATCAATAAAATATATTTTTAAAAAATGCAAATATTATCTAGACGGAATGAAATAAGAAACCATGGCCAATCATGCAACACTCATTTACTAAGCCCATGAATTGTTTTCCACATCAAACCGACGAGTCGCTGGGTAGGTTTCTGAGGGAATAATACAGGAGCCAGACCTTGGCTGAGCTGGGCTGATAGCCCCAGTGCAGTGATTCTTGGAGCTGACACTTCCTGCTTCCATTCTCAGCTTTTGTCTTTCTGCCAAGACTTTTTAGTCATATAACTCAACTCACAGCCCATTCCCTTTTAGAGAACAGCTTTGTCTTTTAACCCTTGTTCACTTTCAGTGCCTTTCAAAATGAAAGGATTTTTAATGGAATCCTGAGTCACTCCAGTGTGGTCTGCCTTCCCAGGTTGTCACCCATTCACAGCGCAGAATGGTGCAGGAGGCCATCCCGAGTAATAACTTTCAGGGCAAATTAAGGCTTTAAATCATACTGGAGAATTAGGATTTACTAGCGGCCCTCATGTGTGCCACTGTAACTTGCCAACCCAAATCCCACCTTATCGCCAGGCATAAAAGCCACATTAAGTTTTAAGACCTGATTCAAAAACGCATTATGAATAATGATGACACCTTGATATTAAGTCTACAGAAATGAGCCTGGGCATATGACTTGATATACTGAGATTTTACCAATGATAGAAATGTTAGTGGTTTTACGATTTCCATTGATTATTAAGCAAATACTACATCTTTCCTTAGGAAATATTAACCTCCGAAGTATATTTTAAGAAGAATCTATGTAAATGGTGTGTGGTGCATGCATATGTGTGTATGTGTTTGAAGCAGCAGCATTTTCAGATACTGACATTTTGCCTTGTCTTCCTCCTAATGGAAAAGTATAATGCTTGGGAATTTAAAGGGACTCTAGAATCAAAGAATATAGTGCATTAAAAAAGTGCTTAGGAGTAAGAGTGAAACAGACTATAACATTAGAACACCTTGATGTTTTAAAATTTTATTTTTCTGCAGTAAAGAAAATATCCTGGCTAGAAGTCCTGCTTCTTGGGCTCTTATTGCTTTCCCATTAATTCACTAGGTCAGTGGTCGGCAAACTCATTAGTCAATAGAACCAAATATCAACAGTACAACAATTGAAATTTCTTTTGAGAGCCAAATTTTTTAAACTTAAACTATATAGGTAGGTACATTGTTATTAATTTAATTAGGGTACTCCTAAGCTGGCCTTTGCTAAAAACTCAAGGGACCAAAGAGCCACATGTGGCTCAAGAGCCGCAGTTTGCCGGCCACTGCACTTGGTGATCTTAGGTTATTGAAAGTCTTAAGAGCTAACTCTTTATTATTGTGATAAGTTTTGTTTTGTTTGATTGTTGTGTTGAGTCAGGTTTTGCCTCCCTCTCTCATATAACCCTCCTAGCAGCCCTATGAGAGAATTATAATGACTTTTTCCATTTCACAGAGGCTCAGAGAGGTGAAGTCACTTGCCCAAGTGGCTTCTTGCTCAGGGCTCACAGACTCTCAATACATGGGCAGTGTGCTGTGCAGCTGTCTTCAGTCCAACAACACCATCCACAGCAGCAGCTCAGACTCACTGAGTGCCTACCGTGAGCCAGACCCTGGAAGGGGGACAGAGTCACGTGGCACTGGCTCTAAGAGCTTGTAGACAGGGCAACTAAGTTCTCTCTGGGTTTCATGATCTTCTATTTCAGAAAATATTTCAGATTCTTGACATCCCTTCCATTTGAAAGCTTAAGAGCATTTATACTATTTGCAATGACTTCTAGTCTTTCATTTCTTTATGAATATTATTAGCCGCACACTTTTATTGATGACAGGTACTCTGCTAAGGGTTTTATAGGACTATTGAATTTCATCTTCAAGCCAGTCCAGGTATGACTGAAAATGAGGAATTGGAGGTTTAAAAGAGTTACTGTGGTCAAGGTCATTCAGTTTATAAATGGCAGAGCTGGGATTTGAATCCAGCACTATCTGTCCCATGTTTTTCCCATGTAAGCTATTTATTGAAATGTAATAAGCTCCATTCATTTAAATGAACTAAATTCTATTGGTGCATGTATTGTGGACATAGAAATCTAGGTAACTGAGCTATCTTGAAGCCAGGACAGCAATCTGCTTATAATAGGCTGTATTATATGCCAGAGAATATATGTAAGTGGTGTGGACAGCCTCAACCTTGGCATTTGGTTTGTTTGAAGTTCAGAATGTATCCAGGAATCTTCACAGCAGTGAGAGTTAATATTTCACCCCAGTGAATTGATCTTGGGAAGTAGTTAGTTTTAAAAACAACAATAACAACAACAACAACAGCAGCAAAGAACTAGTATTTATACACCTTTTTCTATTTTCTCAGGCCCTTCCACATCCATTATCTCATTTGGTAAGAGGAAAAGAATAATGGAATGAGTTGGAAGCCTGAAAATATATAAAACGATATTGAATCTTCCCAGGAGAAACTCAGAGCAGCGAGAAAAGGAGCAGGGTCACTCGTCAAAGGAGATGGGCTTATCTTTAAATACCTAATCAGGAAGGCAGCTGAGCAGTAGATAAATGTAAAAAGGCCCATGAAGCTTAGAATAAATGGAGCAATCTTTTTCTGAATGGAAACCAGCTGAAATTCTAGGGCCAGGGAAGAGGAGTGGTGGAAATATTCAGAAATTATGGCCTGAGGAGAATCCCTAAAGCTGTCAGGCAGTGGGGGGTGAGAATAGCCCATCAGGAGTGGCCCAGATAGATGGAACCATAAATCTAGGGGAGACGCATTATGGCCATCACAAGACACCTCTGCGCCCTAATGGGGAACGGGCTGAAGGATTTTATATAGGGTTTGCCTAGCTCTGGGCTTGACAGAATTGACCGTGTCGACCTTGGGAAGGCTCAAAATTCAACTTGCTTTTAAAAATGGGCTTGTGGGGTGCTTAGATCATCCTGAAGATCCACAGTCATCCCTCCCCCCGCCATCCAAGAGCCTATTAAAAAGATTGTATTCTGTTGGGAGATAGTATGTATGTTGGACTAAGGGAAAGAGTCTGGGTGTTCAGGCCCCTGTGTGCTCCAATTCCATCAGTGCCTATGGAAGCAGTCTGGAGTGGTGGTGGGAACCTGGGCTCTGGCATGGATGGTCTCACTTATCAGTTATGTGACAATTCCTTCAGTTCTCAGTCCTCAGGTTTTCTCAGCCTTGATTTTATCATATGTAAAATGGGGACAACATTATCTCACAGCTTATTGTGCGGTTAAAATGACCTGATGGTTGTAAAGCATGTAACACAGTGTCTGTTGCAGAGTAAATGATTAGAAATAATTATTAGAGATGAAAATAGGTGTATCTCTTCATTTAGGAGTCACAATTCACAAAGGGGAGTGTGGTAGAAAGTTTCCAGGACCTCAAACCCTGATTACTTTACAACATTTATGTCCTTCTCATTTATGCTTCTTGTTGGTGCATTGGCATGGCTGCTGCTGCCCTGCTCCAAGCTGTCAGTAGGTTGAGATGTGCTCTGAAACGACTGCTTGAAGCGTACTTGAGCCCATCTTCATCAGAGGGTCTATTTCCAACCAAGTCCACCCCCTGTTTTATTCAATCCCTCAGGTAAATGGATAGACACTAGATATCTATATCTCCTGCCTTCTTTCCCATCTTTCTTCTGCAGAGAAACCCTTGTGCTGGAAACATTTTGTTCTATTTTTTAATTTTTAAATATATTTTTATTGATATCAGAGAGGAAGGGAGAGAGAGAGAAAGAGAAAGAGATAGAAACATCAGTGATGAGAGAGAATCATTGATCGGCTGCCTCCTGCATGCCCCACACAGGGGATCAAGCCCACAACCCAGGCATGTGCCTTGACCAGGAATTGAACTGTGATCTCCTGGTTCATAGGTTGATGCTCAACCACTGAGCCATGCCGGCTGGGCCATTTTGTTCTATTTTAATGTATGCTTAAACATTAACAAAGTAAAAATAAAATTTAAGAGAAAGCTGCCAAACTAATTTTCTAGTCACTTTTCAGTTTAAATTAACTTCTTCTTTTTTTAAAAAAATATATTTTATTGATTTTTTACAGAGAGGAGGAGAGAGGGATAGAGAGCTAGAAACGTCGATGAGAGAGAAACATTGACCAGCTGCCTCTTGCACACCCCCTACCAGGGATGTGCCTGCAACCAATGTACATGCCCTTGACAGGAACCGAACCTGGGACTTTTCAGTCAGCAGACCGACGCTCTACCACTGAGCCAAACCCGTTTCGGCTTAAATTAACTTCTATCCAGTGGTTTTCATACTGTGTCCATGGATGAGGATGCTCCACTGTAGATTGTCATAGCTACTCACTTTCATTAGTTTCACACATCTGGATCTTCTTAGAACTTCACTTGACAAAATGTTCTGATACAACCAAATGGCATGCAAATTCCTCAAGAATCAGAAGGAAATAGTGTACTAGATGTTATAGTAAGAGTTTTCTGTGGTAAAGGAACTGTCTTAGAAATTGGCATGTAACTTGGTATTTTCCCCAAATGGTTTTTGATTAAAAGTGTAAAAGATGCAAAGATTGTGGGTATAGCAAGAGGAATTTCTTTGTGAGAAATTAACAAGAAGTAATGTACATGTCTTAAAATTGACTTTTGTGAATTAAAGTGTTCCAGAGCTAATATTACATACTGAAAATAAACATTATTGATTTTTTTTTCTGGGTAAATTACATGTTTCAAGGTTATTGGTGCCCATCTGCCTCTCAGTTCTGAATTAGGTTCACCAGCTGGAGCAGCACAGATCCCAGAAGGTCTATGCAGGACCAAACATATACTTGTTTTGGTTGAACAAAGGGAAAAGTCCCTTTAGAGAAAATAGGTGATATGGAGATGGTAATTTGTAGCAATTGAGAGCTAATACAGAAGTAACCATATTTATTTAGAAGCTTATAGTTTTTTGAATTCTGCTTTGAATTGTATCATTTCTTAAATAAATAAGTAAAATTTAGTAAATAAATTTGTATTAGCATTGGTCATTAGCTAATACTTAGGTTCCATTTTATAAAAAAAATAATTGATCACTTTTATTTACTATAAAGGGAAAAATGTTTGGGTACCAGATAGAGTTTCTAGATTTGGCAATTAAAAATGTATGATGCCCAGTTAAATTTGAATGTCAGCTAAACTTGTTCCCTACACTGTTTGGGATACACAGATGCTAAATACGTATTTACTCTTTCATTCTTTATCTGTAATTCAAATTTAATTGGGTGTCTGTATTTTATCAGGCAGCTCTAGCAGTAAGCAACTATAAACTCCCCTTTGACTCTTCATGTCTGTTGCACAGGTGAGGTGAAACCTACTTGGTATTGTCTGGGTTTTAGAAATAGATAGAATTTTAATTTAACCTGGTATAATAGTTTGTCAGACATCATATTTTATTTACGTACTATTTTTGTTTCTCTTTTCTTAAGGGTCTGTTTATAATTTGTCACTTGGTTTCTTCCTGTTTGCCTTTATTCTCCTGATCTTAACACACTCAAGTCTGACAACCATAGTTCTGGAAGGTGTTCTGCCTCAAACCAAGGTTTGCTGCTAGGGTACACCACGGTTCTCATGCTTAGAATCTTTCACAACCTTTTGCATTTCATGACAGACCTGGAAATGATCATGTTTATTTAGGAAACCTCGAATAGCATCCCTGTCTGCAGATGAATACATTGACCGAGGGCTGTGGTGTGAGGGTCTTCACCAAGCTGCTGTGAAAGGGGTGTGTAACACAAAAGGGCCTGCCCCACTCGTAGAACCCATTGCATCCAGGAGCCTCTAGTTGATTCTCCCTCCAATTTCATGGCAATAGAAATTGTAGAGAATTTGAGGTTTTAAGGCAAGGGAAATGGGAGGAGTACATGCAATGAAATTAATGATGAGAGAGTGATTCATTTTGACATGGAGAAGGTGAAGGGGGGTACAGGTAGGTAAGGAATTAGGAAAAGTTTCATGGAGGAGGTGGCATTTCGGCTGATACTTTAAAAGTCGTGCCGAATGTTTGCCTCATTCTTGGAATCTCATCCACTCCTCCAGCCCCACCATGTTAATTTGTGAAGAGTACAGAGGTCCAACTTGTAACACACATGGAGGCATAAGGGACACAAGCTGCCTGTTGTATCTGGAAGAGTTGGCAGGGGATCCTGCTTCACAGGCACATAAGTTTCATACATAGGGACCTTCTTAGGATCCACTTGATAAAATGCTCCTCACCCTTTGCTCCAGAGTCAGCATCTATCCCCCTTAGCTTTCTAGAAGATATAGAATGCTGCTCTTTGAAACTTGGTGAAAGCATTAACCTGCCAATCAGAAGAGGGACGATCACAATGAATGATAATAGCCCGGTCTTAATTATAGCTATTTAGCAAGTTAGCAGAACAATACCAGTCACACAGCTCCACACTGAATGGGTTGGTAGCAGTCTGCTGTTTTCTCTCAGCATTCATGTGATGCCCCTGGAACTTTGCAAGGCTCAGCTCCCTGGAACTGGAGGGATTGTGAGATGGAGCTTAGAAATCTTCTTCTCTCCTTTCCCCATCCAGGGATTTTTTTCTTGCTCACTTCCATACAATGTGCATCTCATGCATCGGGCTTGAGTAGGAGGCTACAAGGTTGAAGGTGGACCCACATTCTGTTGGTATAGAGAAAAGAGCCAGAGTAGACAGATGCTAGGGAGGCCCTTTCTGAGATCTTCACCCTTGGCTTAGCTCTCTGTCCTGGCCAGATCTAGAATCCTAGAAAGTTAGCTCTGGATGGGACCAACTTTTTAAGGCCAAAAGAGCTGCCTCCAGATTGACAGGGAGGAGTGAGAAAATGCCTACCCAGACTTCATCTGGCCCCTGCCTACAACCACCTGTTTGTTCCATGGAATCCTTAAGGCTCCTTGAAGAGACTGTTCATCACCCTCATTTTTAAGATGGGGGGCTAGAGGAAATGCATTTTTCTACACCCAAACAATTAGATATTGGAAAAATAAAAACCCAGGTCTCCTTCACCCCACGTATATGCCCTTAGAACAAGCCCACGTAGGTTATTCTTTCAGCGCTGAAGATTCAAATGCATCTATTCACAGATTCCCAGGAGCCTATACAGGAGTAGCCTAGGTACGTAGGTCTTGGGCTGGGGAGAGCCCCTAAGACAGTGGCTTTTAAGCTGGGTTCACAAGTGAGTGGGTTGGGGAATTGTGTGTGTATGTGTGTGTGCGTGTGCGCACGCACGCAGCACTTACAGGCACTTTTTTCTTTTTGAGTTTTCATCATATTTCAGCAAGATTTGTGACCCCCAATATTTAAGAACAACTACCCAAGGTTACTTAGCATGCCAGTAAAGGGCTCTGACAACCCCCCAGGCTCCTGCTTCCTTTCTGGATCAGATCATCACATCCTCCTGCATGGGGGCACATCAGCCTTCTCAGCTGGTTATTCCTGCTTCACAGCTAATTCCAAATGACCACAGACACAATCAAGATAGAGCCTGACAGGCAGCAAAGGCATGAAGCAGAATGGAGAGAAGCAGATTCTCCCCTAAGGCTGCCAGAGAGAGATTTGGTCTGAGAGATGACAAAGTGGCCTTGTCATTAATGAGGCAGACATGTCTCCAAGGATGGATCCGCAGAAGAGACTCAAGTGCCCCTAACCATTTTGTGACACGACATAGCCTTTAACAGATGCAGAAGAAATCTGTAGGACGAAGTCTTTTAGATCTGCTTCAAATCTGCCTTGGGACCTGGGCCGTCAGAGAAAATCATCTCAGGTGATAAAGAGTTGTAATAGCATCACATGACTATAAAGTAATAATTTGTCCCTTTGAAATCATTCAGGCAGCCCTTCTTTTCTCTGACAGATTCAGTCCATGAAGTTTTGGCCTCAATAGTTAAGGCAACTTACTGGCTGCTTCTTACCCAAGGGGAAGAGACATTTCTCATAGATTTTGGTCTGGCAATCTTCCTTCCTCTTCTGATTATAAGTGGGCATATTCTCTTTTGCTTCCAAAGAATAGTAACTCTGTGGCTTTGGGGAGCACAAGGATAGAATAAGCTGGTACATTACAGCCACCCCATCTTTTGAGTCTAGGAGGACTCTAGGAGGTGAGTCCTTGAGGCCACAAATCCCCCTGATGTCTATCTCCTGGGACACAAGTGGAATTGATGTATTGCTTTGGAGAGGAAGGACATTAGACCAAGTAGCTGAAGCAGAATAGTTTAGAACAGGCTGCCTGTTCACACACTGTTACCAGCCATTGATGAGAGAAGGATCTTGCACCAGAGGGTAAATCTTCATCCCTGAGTTTGAGGATTAGTTCAGCTGACTCCCCCCCCCCCCCCCCCCCCGCTTTTTTTTTTTAACTGCAAGAACTTCTTGAGTGAGGATTCAGTGTGTTGTTGCATGCTTGGTGTAAAATACTTGTCATAGACCAATACTTTGAGAAGCACTGGTTGGAAATGAAAATATTTCTATAAGCTGCTTTGTTTAGAGGTTGGAGGTTTTTCAGGTCAGATGTTTTCTGAGTCTTGGAATATTAATTGGAGGAGGGATTCTTGTCCATTGGGTCAGATCTATGTGTTCTGATGGTGCCACAAAGACTGGGCTACATGGGGACAGTAGCCGTTTAGGACCACGCAAGGGCAAGCTGAGTGCCTGAGCTCATGGAGTTCAAAGGATTTTATGGTTCTGGAGTCATTGTTTGCAACAGATGTTGGGTGAAATTACCTTCCCCAGGTGCTCTTAGACCCACCAGGGTGCTCAGCATCAGTCCTGTTTCTTGCCTGATCACTGCTTGGCCCCTCTGCCGGACTCTGCCCAGCCAGCATGTTATGTTCTGGTGCAGCTCCTTGTCCTGGCCCCTCTCCCTGCTCTATCTACCAGCCTTATCTTGACTTTGGGTTCCTGGCTGATTTTGTCTCCTGATGCTACTTTCCTCATAGACCCAGGGACCCTGTACCACACATACCTGTCAACTATAAATGTTCCCTATCTCTCAACCCAGCTGTCTACTGGGCCTAGTGCCACTATGTTGGCCCAACTTTCCTATTTTGGAGTTCTCTTTGCTCCCTAATCTTATGGCAAGGAAGTTCATCATAGTGATTGGCAAGTAGTTCATTCTCTAGGGTGAACTGGAAATTCTAAGGCCCCAAGACTGACCAGGGCCTACTGGTAATATCCAGGTCTGACCTGGGTGAAGTTGTATTATAAAGTGCCCCAGCAGGACAGACCAGTGTGTTTTCTTAGGAATGGTCAGAGATCAAAATTTAGGCTTGGGATTAAGTCTGGGGTGATAGTTTACCAGCTGTTGGAGTTCAGGTAAATCGTGTGAACACCGAACCTCAGTTTATCCATCTGTAAAATATGAATAATCACAAGACAATAGATGCAGTGGGTGTGCACTTAAAATGAAGCTTGCCTATAATAGTTTCCATTATAATTAACCACCTGAAGACCTAAAGGTCCATAACTTCCTTCTCTGTCTTTTCTCTCTGATTTCTGCACTCCTCAGTGGGTGGAATACTGCCGCTCCACACTAATATTTCTCGGAGGCAATCAAGTCCCTTTACAAATGGTAAGTAGGTGGTCTTTTGGTAAACAAAAAGATGTGTACTTGACTCATCCTGCAATCCAACAAAACGAAAACCTGTTTTTCATTCTGTACAATAGCAGAAAAGCTACTCTTACCAAACAGTACTCTCCTCAGCGAGTCTTCCAGGTTTGGGTGGGTGGGATACTGGTCCTCATAACAGACTGCACGAATAAGCAGGTGGGTCTCTGCCCTCTGATCTGGTAATCATGTCTTTCCCCTGGGCTTGGAAGGAGGCTTGTTATTGCCAAGGTTTCTTTTAAGTATGTCAGCTTTTGTCACACCAACAGAACACTTTTTTGCACCAGGCTTCAGTTGATAGATGTCAAGTGTTGCTTGGTCTTGGGTGATGGGGGTGGGGCGGGGGCCAGTGAAAGTAGCTATAGATAAGGAAATAATCTCACAATCTTTTAAAGCTATAAAACCAACCATACCAACAAGTGCTTTGGGATGCACAAATCCTGGGACAAGAGGATTTGTACATACATACATTTCTTTGCATTCATCGATTTGGTTTGTAGTTGGTAGATGCTTTGATCATGGGGCAATTTCTATTCATTGTTGGTGAGGTCAATGTAAGAATGTTTCTTTATGGAATTTGCATTTCTCCACTGCTAAATTTGGGCCATGCCAAAAGGGAGAGCTTCCAGAACTTTCCAGGTTCCCAGGATACATGGAGAAATACCTTCTATATTGGCCAGGGGCCATTGCTTTGTTGGGGACACTTAAAGAGTCAGACTTTTAAGGCCCAATCTCAGAGTGCTTATCAGGCAACTGTGGTCTGGGCCATGAGGGTTCTGATGGTTCTGGTGGCATTTCCATATTACAGGAGCCCAAGAGAGGTGACTCCATGGTTTGCTGCTTTGCTCAGGAAGATGCTACTGTGAGGCATCTGCTAGCCATCCTTGCTGTCCTCTTGATTCTACTAGAGCCTGAATTTTTTCTGTCCTCACCCTCAATGGGAAGTGAAGGCACTGCTATTTGGTTAGATGTGCATTCCTCCATCCTCACCAACTGTGGCTGTCATCTTCTTTCACCACACTCCTCACTCAAGCAGGGCAAGGACACGTGGTCCTTAGGACAGTCTTGGAAGGCAGGAAGGCCACGAGTGAAGTCCCCCATTTGCAGATGAGGAAATTGAAGAGCCATGTACTAGTAATAAAAGAACTTGTCCAAGGTTATAAAGAATAGCAGCTGGAACTCAGACATCTTGAGTCAGAGTCGTGAATTTCCATTTGTAGGCTTCAATTTCCTTCTGAGTGGTGACTGTCTTTGTGACTCTGAGCCTTCTCAGTCTCTTTGTTTCAGTTTCCCCAAAAGGAAATCACAGAACATCCCAAGTTATAAGCTCTCAAATAGTCAGAGACAAAACAGCATTGTTGCAATTCATGAAATCAGTTGAATCGCATGAATACAGCAACAAAATGGTTGAATATCTTTTTAGGACAAGTGAGCCTTGTAATTTGATCAAATTACCTTCCAGAAATATCATTTTGACTACTTTCAATACAGAAGTTACATACTGAGCCAATGACTATTTTGGTTATAGAACTTCTATTTCTGCTACCTTTGCTCTGGAGAATGCCTTGACAATCTTTCTCTTTCTTTAAGAACTAACATTTTTTGAATAGATATAAGGACTCAAGAAAGTAACTTAATTCTGCCTTCTTTGACATGCTTATTTGAGCTCTGGGCCACTGTGAATTAGGAACTATATTCTAGAAAATTCTTCTTCAATCTGTCATTCTGTCATGGACTGAAGTGTCCTGCAGAATGTGGAAGAGGCTGGAGGTTTTCTCTATGTAAATATATTAATCCTTCTACCGCCCCGAAAACTGTCATACAGTGCCAGGCAGATAATGAATTTTGCCCTTCAAATATTGAGCCAGTGTATATTTTTCATGCAAAAGATAGAAACTGGCTTGTTTGTAAGTGGCAGAAAAGTGTAGAAATGTAGCTTTGACAGGTGCCTTGGGTTTCCAATGTACACCACTGTCTGTGAACCATAGGTCAGAGAGAGTAGGGTCAAAGAGCCCTGAGGAGCCTCACTGGGGTGCCTGGTGCATATTTTTTGCCCATGTGATTGTTGCAAGAGTTTTGGGGTTTCAAACATGTGATTTGTATTCCATGTGGCACATTTCCTTTAAGGACCTTTTCCTTCAGTCCCTTCCCTCCCCCTGTTTCAGTCTCTCTCTCTCTCTCAAGCCCTTTAATCATGGAGTTGTTTTCATCTGCTAGCTCTAATTCCTCCTTATGTAGGTTCTCTTCAGTCATCACTAGTCCCTGGTAAATCTGCATATCGTGGTGATTAGCCTGGGGCATAGGGATGTAGCTCATAAGTTCAGCCTGTAAATAGAACTGGAGTTTAATCTCCTTATTACCATAGAAATTAAAAATTCTTCCACTCCCATGTAGGTTTGGTCCTTAGACAAGGCCTGCTAAACTCGCCAATTCCTAGTGGGCTTTGAAAGCCTTGTGCTTGCTACACACTGAGCTAGTACTTCTTCCTCTAAAAGACTTCAGATGCTACCAGCTCTCATTGCTCAAGGTCACCAGTGTATTGCGCTGTCAAATGTTGCTCCATAACCACCAGCGGGTTTCACTGCCCTTCCTTTCTCTCCAGTTACCAGTCAGTGGGAATGAGTTCAGTTCCTGGAGCTGAGCTGTGGAAGAGAGATGATGTGGAGGAAGACCCCATCTCCTGAGGAGCCAGGTGGCCTCATTCACTTCCTGAGACATGGGAGGCTGCCTGTGGGCTGCTCAGGGGCAGCCTGCAGTTTCTCCTTGCTTTCCCCCATGCCTTATATAGAAAGACATTGATGTTGCTGTGGTCCTAGAAACAGTAGAAACTGTTGAAAAAAAAAAATTAAAGAACTCACTCCCTGCCAAGTGCCAGGCTAGATGCCAAGGATTTGACACTGAATGACTGGTCCCCTCTCCCAGAGACCCTTGGGCTCCAGGAGAGAGATCTTGGGCATCCAGAGACTTATTTTAGGTTTTGAGCCCTCTCTTACTGGCAATATGACTTTTGGCAATAATAATGCTATCAATAATCATAATGACTTCTGTTTTGGGGCACTAGGTGTGTGCCAGGCATAATGTTAGGTGATTTCACACACATCTATTTAAGTAAGTTTTCTTTTCAAGTTTCTTTTTTGGTATTAGACTTGATATCAGCTCAGCTTTTCATCCATCATAGTTCCCATACCTGCGTCCTCATGGCAATGGTCCTGTGATCCAGGAATGGGTGTCTGAGCAAAGATGAGCCAACAGTTCCTTATCCTGGCATGTAGGGAGTGAATTGGAGAGAGAGAGAGAGAGAGAGAGAGAGAGAGAGAGAGAGAGAGAGAGAGAGAGAGAGAGAGAGAGAATATGAATCTGTGAGTCTCTGGGTGTGTCGCTGTTGCATATAAAACTTAGGAGCAGCTAATTCATGCATGAGAAACAAATAAAGAAGATTGACAGACTGGTGGAGACAAAAGGTGAGAGAAGTCCCAGGGACTCTCCAGGCCCGGGTACTAATGTTTTGTGGATTTCCAGTTATTGAACCGGTTCCTGGACTCTGTGAAACAGCCCGAGTACTAGCAAAATCTTCCCTTTCTTGCTGGAACTAGTATGAATTGGCTCTCTAGCCATTATAACAAAAAGCCCCAAATATTCCAACCTACATTTCTTTTGTGCAAAGGGGAATTGTCAAAATTAAGTGGGATCATATGTCTGAGGAGACTTTATAAGCTGAAAGGATTTATTTAAAATGCAAAGGATTGTTGGACGATGATAGTGGCCATGATGATGACAGTGATGCTGATGATTAATATCTCACTATGCTAGACAAGTTAAGTTGTTTATAAGATGAGAGATGAGGGGAATTTTCTAGTAGAAATCAAATAATACTGACGTTATCTGATATTGGGTAGAGTATATTTGGATTCAATGCTGAACCCAGTGGCTACCAGAATGACAAAGTTGCTGATCTAGAAGTTTGAGCTCAGTGAGAATGAATCTTGGGTCTAGGGAGCAGCTGGGTCCTCTCTTAACACAGCCTCATGAGCTATAACCCTAAATCTGCCACAATGGGTCTCCATCCTCCCTCTCAGGAGGAGGATATTTTTCCTCTCCTTGCTCCTGGGAACCCCTGACCCTAACACCAATACCACTATCTTTAACCCTAACATCAATACCACTGTCTTGAACTTGTTTCTGGCCAGCTATTCAGTTAGACATGGGGCTAAATTGCAGTCCCATGAAGTGCATGTGCCCTAAGCAAGTCACCTTAGGCTGGAGAGGAGGTCATGAATATGTTGGGAAGATGTCATTGAAGATCACTCCAGACACAAGCTCCATTATTTTAATAGTCAGAAGCAGAGTTCTATCTTGGGCTGACAAGGGTAAACCCATTGAACTCAGTAGTGTTAGGCCAGAATGTGGTTGAAAGGATTTGGCTGACATTTCTGACACCTTTGATGGATATCAGCCCTGCTTGATCTCCCGTGTCCTTCAGGGTTGAGGATGGGAGGTATTTGTCATCATGATGTGCTCACATTTGAACTGCTAGCTTTATACAGATCTCTTCTAGGAAAACACTGCAATTTCTCCAAAGATAGGACATGTCCTCATAGGCTGCAGACTCCCATTATTAGAGACACCTGGCACCTGAAGCCATTTGGGGGTTGGGAGGAGTAATATTTTTACCTACCCAATAGCTTTAACCGTTGTCTTTTCTGTGTGTTCTATTTCCCCTCTCATTAAATAAGATGTTTTTGGGGAAATGCTATGCAAATACTTTAATTATTCACCCATTCATTCTTTTATTCAACAGATGTGTATTGACTATGTGACAGGTACTATACTAGGATTTCTCAATACAATAGGAAGAGAAAGACATGATTCTTGGTGTCATAGGACTTGTTTTCCAAGGGAAGAAACAGACAAAACACTAAGCAGTATAGGACATAATCTTATATAATAGTGGGTTCTGTGAAGGAGATAAACCAGGGGCAGAGATAGAGAAAAACAGAAAGGAACTTAGTTAGGGAGACCAAGAGTACTCCTCTGCCAAGACCTAAAAGAGGAGAAGGAACTCACACTGTTACTTCACGATAGGAGAAACAGTGTGGGTAAAGGCCCAAGGCAGGAAGAAGTGGGTGTGTTCAAACATGGAATATGACTGCAGTGACCTTAAGTAAACATTTATCCATTCTTCACCTTATTTGGAAAATGGAAACAATAGTACTTATATCCTGGTTTATCATAATCATGAAATGAAGTCAAGTCTTCTGAGAAGCAGATGCCAAGATAGGATTAAATGTGCAACTGATTGGGAGAAATGTGTTGAAGGATGAAGTTGAGGAAAGAAGCCACTAAAGGTGAGAGAGTCTTCAGAACTCAGTGCAAAGTCTGCCCTCTATAAAAAAGTAGGAAAGGAAGATGTTTCAAAACAGACTTGGCCAGAGGGGAGTGCTTGAGCCCAAGCTGCAATATTAGAGGAGTCTCACAACTCAACAGGAATGGGCCTATAGTAGCATCACTGTAGTGGTGGATACAGGAACTAACACGTGATACACACACATAAGCACAAGTAAAATCTGACTAAGATGGTTGGATTTTTATCATTGTCGATATTCTGTTTGTGCTATTGTGCTATTAGTATACAAAATGTTTCCATTGGTGGAAACCCGGTAAACGGTGCACCACAGTATCGCTTTGTATTTTTTTTTACTACTGCATATGGATCTATACTTACTTCAAGATAAAAAGTTTAATTAAAAAATGGTTAGTGTTCCTAGTTCTAATACTCAGTATTTGTTGAATTAAACCATTTATTCTTTCAGCGATTTCTGCCTCTTGAGAGTAGTAATAGGTTGCATGGGATTTCTGTCCACCTAATGAGAGAATGTTTCCACTTACTTGCCAAATGTACCTCTGGCTTCAGCTTCTCCAGCATTCTCTGTTCGTAAATTCATTTTGCAGACTTCCTTCACAACCTCCCTTGGAGTTCTTGACTGTGAACTGAAGAATCCCAATAATTTTAGTACAATCTCAGTGTTCCTCTGGTTGTTTAAACTGTTCTTCTCAGATTTTCCCCCTGAAATTTGGGATTAGAATCACACTCAGTCACAGCCCAGTCCTGACCGCACCATGAGTTGACACAGTCAGTGTGGGATCTTCTGTTCGGTTTTATTTTCCCTCTTCCTCTTTTTTTCTTTCTTTCTTTGCCAACATGTTTGACTAGAGAAACACATTAAATGGAAGTCTTTGGGGTCCAGTCTGGGAAAGAGTCCCAGGTGAATTCTGTGGGTCTTAACTGAGAACTCAGAGCAGTGACTTCATTAAGTGGGAGAAAACTCCTTGCTGTTGTTCCACACCTATTCACAGAGCCACCCAGGAGCTTTTGGCTTCTTCCCATCAGTTTAATATTTAGAAAAATTTTGTGTCATCTGTAAAATCTGAAAGCACACTGTACATACATACTCTGAGGAATTTATAAATAAGGTAAATAAATTTGAGCTCAGTTCTAATTCAACAGAGATGCACATTCACTCCTCCCAGATGTGTCCTACCTGCAGGTCAGTGTTCTATGTTTGCCATATACCATCCCCACAGCTCACTGCCCAGCCTACACAAAGAAAATGAAGATGACATGGCTAAAAAGTAAAACTACGAATGGTGGTCTCACTTACAACAAAATCCCAGAGGCAGAAAAGACTGTGGTCATTTAATTTCTTACTTAGTGCTCTACCTCCACCAAAAACTTCACTTGTTAGACAACCTTTCTCATGGTGAGTCCATAGCTCCTGGCCCTCAGGAGAGACACAGGTCCCTCCACTGATGATACTTCTCTTCTAATTAATCCCCTTACTCCTCATTGTCACACATGCTTGTTTTCCAGTCATTTTGTGCACATCAAGGGTAGACAGGTGACACCACTTCTTTTTAACCACTTACATGTGTCTCCATGGAGGTATGATTTGGTGAAAGCAACCTAATGGTGGAGTTACACAGATCTGGGTTCAAATATTTATTCCTGTACCTACTGAGTGGATGACCTTGAGCAAATTACTAACTTACCTGCAAGTGATTTCTTTACCTGAAAAACCTTTCTCAAAAGGTTGAGGTGAGAAGTTGGGTCATGTATGTAAAATACCTGACACATAGTAGGTACTTTCATTAAGACGACTTATATTGCTAGTGGTAGCTATAGTAATCTATTGAATACTTACTACATGCTAGATACTATGCTAAGCACTTAATATGCAATATTTATTTTTATTCCTCACAAGCACCCTGTAATAAAGTTGCTATTTTTATTTTTCACTTTACAGATAAAAAGCTGAGGCTGGGTTAAGTCACTTGTCCAAAACCACATAGCTCGATAATGGTAGAGCCAAATTCAACCTCAGATTTTCGTGACATATGGAGCCCTAACCCACAGCTCCATGTCCATCCCCCCTTCCTCCTTCAGAGAACCTCAGCACACTAATCAGGCAGTCACCTCACATCTTTTGTGGGATGAGACAGCATGTCAGTAAAGAGAATATGCATATCTTAACTAGAAAGAGCCACAGTACCTCTCACTCTATGTTTATGTAATTATTATGAATTTTAAATTAATGTCATTTGAATTAATAGTGTCACACATTAAAGAAACAAAACATGATGTTCAGGGCACTTTTTGGCTTTAAAATTTGGTGATTTCTTTACACAAAGCAAATTGCAGGGAAATAAACAACTAAATAATTAAATAATAGAGAAGACAAAACAGAGTCTAGTTTTGATCAAGGTTATTTTAGGAACCACAAAGCCATGGCCATTCTAAAACAAAATGGAAGGGCCTCCATCTGTCCAATGCTCGCTGAACTGGTGGTTCTAAAGCAAGACTGAGACTTAACAAATTTCTGTAACCACTTATTTCAAGGAGGCATGGAGACTTTTGTCATGTGTTGATTTCACTACTTAATTTTTAGAAGCTGTTCTATTAATTTTTTCTAAAGTAGAAGGTGTAATCTTTGAATATTGACCAATTAATAAAGGTTGTGCATGGATTTGCTAATAAAGATTTTCATCTTTATATAGCCATTTCCAAGGAATGTGAAACAGCAATCTCTTGGTAGGAAGAAGAAGGGGATAACTCTCCTTGTGTTATTCCTAATAAATGAGCATGGCACTGCGTATGGAGATGGGTTGCTATGCATCTAGGCAGCAGCACTGTGCAGCCTGAGCCCAAGACTCAAACTGACTCAGGTATAAGCCTCTGAACCTATGAGCTTGGGTGTATTCAAGTATGGAAAGGACATACTAACTTTACTGTAGGCAGATGTGAAGAGTAGCTGACATTATATATATGCACGGACCAGTGCCTGCTCATTCACTGGTTCGTGCTATCAATGTTTCCTGAGTCCTCTGTGTGCCAGGTGCGTGCCATACACCAGGATTACTGTGGGCCACAGTGTTTACATTAGAAAATAAGGCAGGTTGTTCCTACCCTCAAGGAGCTCACAGTCTAATGGAAAAGACAGACAAAAAAGGTCACAAGTAAATTATATAACTACAAAATATGTAAAGGACATGGAAAATAATCTCAGTATATAAAAGCCTAATATGCAAAGTGTCCCCAAGGGAGTTCAACAAAACTGAGTTTGATCACTCGCTGTGACGTGCACTGACCACCTAGGGGTGGTTGGCAGTTGGCAACCGGCAGCTGCTAGGGACCCTACTCGTGTATGAGAGCCTCTAGTAGAAATATAAAAGAGAATATATCAGGGGCTGTGGGAATAGGGAAATGGGAATTTTCTACTCCATGAGTTTAAAATTTCCGTTTTACAAGATAAATACCTTCTAGAGATCTGTTGTACAACATTGTGACTTAAACATTTGTTAAGTGGGTAGATCTCAGGCTTAAGTGTCCTTAGAACAAGTGTCCTTAGGATGAATACATAAATTAACTACAAAAAAGTATGCACACACATAAATGAATTGATATTAGTAAAGCATTTAAAATAATGACTTATACAGAGGAAATGTTGTATAAGTGCATGCTAACTAAAATAGATAAGTTAAAAAATTGGGGCTTTATTCTAAGAAAATAATGGTGAGATGAGTAAAGATTTAATTTAAAAAATGTTTAATTCCAGGATTGTTAATTTAAAGTTGAAACCAACCCAATCGTCCAATAGTGTATGCTTGGTTCAGTAAATTATATTAATCCATAAAGAATAAATAAACACAAGAGAACCCAGGGAGTGTTAATGCAGATAGTGTGGATAGTGAAGGCCCCTTTGAGGCGGTGACAATTAAACTGACTAAAAGGGTGAGAAAGACTGGTCCTGTGTGGGAAATGAAGGGATTTGGGGAGAGGAGAATATTCTGGTTGAGGGAACAGTAGATACAAAGGCTGGGAGGTCGGGAGGTTCTTGGAAAATCTGAGAAATGAGCCCCAAATGATGAGAGAACTGAAGGAGGAAGAAGAGGTATCAGAGAGGCTTGAGAGCCAGATAGGGTTTCATCCTGCTAGATTTCACTGCCACCAGCATGCATATAGATTTTATTCCAAGCCCAGTGGGAAGCCTTGAAAGAGGTTTAAGTGGGAGAACAGCGTGATCTGATTTACATTTTAAGAAGATTGCTCAGATGGCCACCTGGAGAACAGATGGGGAGGAGGGCAGAGGTAGAAGCCAAGAGGCAGGTAGAGAGGCTGCTAGAGTAGGTGGGATTAGGAGAGAGATGTTGACAGCTAGACTGGTGTGCAAGTGGGGAGAGCAACATGGGTGGTTCAGAGGTGTTGTTTGGAGTCAGAACCAGCAGTACTTGCCGAAACTGGTTTGGATTAGTGGATAGAGTGTTGGTCTGCGGACTGAAGGGTCCCAAGTTCGATTCCAGTCAAGGGCATGTACATTGGTTGTGGGCACATCCCTGGTGGAGGTGTGTAGGAGGCAGCTGGTTGATGTTTCTCTCTCATCGATGTTTCTAGCTCTCTATCCCTCTCCCTTTCTCTCTGTAAAAAATCAATAAAATATATATTTTTTAAAAGAACCAGCAGTAGTTGATAATAGATTGGTTTTCCAGATAAGAGAAGGTAAAGAATTAAGGATGAAGCCTGAATTTTTGGTGTAAGTAATAGGAAGAACAAAGTTGCTATTAACTAAGATGGGGAAGACTGATTTAAGGGGAGAAACAAAGAGTTCTGCTCTGGACATGTTGTAGTTGAGGTGTCTGTGAAATATCTAAATGGAGAGATAAAACAGGCTGTGGGGAAGTTGGGATGGGAGGTAGGAATTTGGGAGTCATTGTATCACTATTAATAATAGCAACTTCCAGTGTATAAGGTTTCTCTGTAGTTCTTCAGGCACAGCTGTCAAACACACCCATTAGGTTGTGTTCTATCAAGAGCTGAAACTGAGTATGTCTGGACAGGGCGGTGTATAGTGAAAGATTTCAAGACTGCTGGAATTTTCTTCCAGGCAGGTTGTTCCTTCAGTTTCCACTCTTAACAGCTAGGCTTTGAGAGCTCTGTCCCATGGTGTGAGACCTTCTCGATATTGCAGAATGCATATCAAGATGTCATACTCCTAGGCCTACCTGTGGTGGCCCATCTTGGTAAACCTGGGTGATGGTGGGTGAGGCTGCTGGCTTGGTTTTGAGTCATAAAGGGCTGCGGAGAGCTACATAGATTTCACTGCCCTGGAGAAGATGCATAGCCTCTGCACTGACATGCCTCATCTGCCTGTGGGATTGTCACCTGGAGGAAGGCTGTGATGTCTATGGAAAGGAACACATTGTATGAATTAGTGCTTCATTGCTGCTTTAGCTACCATGGCATACCCTCTCCAAGGAATCAAACTTTTTGCCACAGGTTATTCCTGTGGAAGCACCTAAGGGAACAGAAGAGAAAAATCAGTGGCAGGTTTTGTTCTGTTTTCTATCTGTCCCCACAAACAAATATAGCCAGAATAATAATATGGGCTAAAACGTAAAGAAATCAAGTTCTAGCTCTCATTCTACTGCTTACTACCTGACTGTTTTTTTGCAAGTCGTCCGAGCATCCCGAAGCTCCACTGGCCCATCTGAAGAATAGAAGCAATCTACATCTGCTCCTCCCCATTCCCAGAGCTGTTTTGAAAATCAAATGAGACAACATTTTGAATGTTCTTTGGAAACATTAAAATGCCAGAAATTAAACCTTTGAAAAGCAGGAGATACTGTATTTAGCCACACTCCTGCCCTGTGGAAGTTATAGTCTGGTGAGGAGGATAAAAACAAACAATGACAAGTGTAGCTCTAAAGGGGATAAGAAGTGTCCTTGGAGGCTTTACCAGTAACAAGGGGGACCACTTGGTCTTGACCCGTGGTTCTCAAAGTGTCCCCATCATTTGGGAACTGGTTAAGCATCTAAATCTGCAAGCTTTACCCCAAACCTACTGAATCAGAAAGGCTGAGAGCTTATGTTTTCTAAGTTCTCTCGGAGATTCTGATTCGTGCCCAAGATTGAGAACCACTGGTGGAGGCATGCAGGAAGGTCTTCCTGAGAAATTGGAAATCAATAATACCACCCCAGAGGAAAGTCCTAGCCCTAGAAAGAACTTAGCCCTTTTGAGAAATTGAATGTGATGGGAGCAGAGAAAGAGCAAGTGTAGAAGAGAATGGAGGGAAGCAGCCTGGTGGGAGGGTCCTTCTAACTTTGGAAAAGATTTTGCAATTTATGTTCAGGTCTATGGGACACCATTAACAGGTTTTGAGCAGGTACTCGATACTTCAATAATATGCTATTATAATTTTAAGACATTTCCTTATAATCTAATAAAGTCAGTTAATTATTATCTTAATTAGGGCTTACATTCTAAGTCAGGAAAAGGCAGGATATAACTATTGGCAAACCCATGAATATATACAGTATATTCAGCATTAATTTTGTGTTTGACACTATGCGATGCACGGTAAAGGATGCAGAAAAGATATGACTGCTTCTTTCAAAGGATGGAAACCTGGGTGAGAAGACAAGACAAAAAGAAAGGTGCCAGACACTCCCAATGGCCTGGGTTGGCAGGATACTAGAGATTTAGGTGGTTACAGAGTGCTTGGGCATTCAGAAAAGGCTTCCCTGAGGAGGTGGGGCCAGGCTTGTTACGGCAGGGGAGGAGGACCTTGGAGGAAAGTGTAGAGGCAGAGATTTGCAAGGAACTTCTCTGTATCCAGGGTAAAGGCTGGGCAGGAGTTCTCAGGCCACAATGGGAAGTATTGGAAAAGACATTGAATTGAGAAGAGTGGCTGAGACCAGATTGTGCAACCAGGCCTAGGAGAAGAAGCCCCCAATTTGGCCATATAGGCCCCCCCCGACTATTCTGACTCCAAATGAAGCCCTCCTTGGGGTCACTGGCAAGGGCACTGCTGGGAGGCCTCAGGCAGGGTAATTTTCTGCAATTGCTACTGAGAATTTCTTCTCTATTTCTTTCCCAGGCTCTTGGGCATCTTTCACAGTTCATGGTTTTGCCCTTGTTTTTAAATTCTTTTATTGAAATACTAGAGACCCAGTGTACGAATCCGTGCACAGTGGGGTCTGTCCAGCCTGGTCCCAATCAGCTGGGCAGAGGGGCCTCCAGGGATTGGCCGGTGGGCTCTTTCCAGGATTGGGATTGAGGGCATGGCCAGCCATGGGAAGGGGCTGTGGGCAGTGTGCAAGTTGACAAAGGAAATAAATAGAGATTAATTCTAAATAAAAAGTGAACCGCAACAGATAGGTGGTTCAAGAAAACCAAAACTGCTTCCCCCATCCTCCACCTCCTTTTCCCACCTTCTCTTTCTTGGGGAATCTGGGTTAAGGGAAATCGCTGCAACTTACCTAGTGGTGCTGCCGGCCAAGCACCTGCACAACTGGGCAGGTGGATTGCTCTCAAGAGCCCGTGGAGGGCTGGAGATATATCTTGTTCATTTTTATAAATGGCTTGGTGTAGGCACTTTATAAAGGTTTCTTAAATGAATGATTTTCTAATAAAACAAAGCACACAAGTTGCTGTGAATCTATGATGTGCCAGGTGGGCCCTGGGAATTCAGCAAGGTATGAAATCCTTCTCTTAAGGATCTTTTGAAAAATGTTTGTCAAGTACTTCTCCCTATGCCAGACACCTCAGGTGCTTTACAACCCTGGCCTCCTTTAATTCTTTCACAGCTCTGTGGGGCTGTTACTCTTCTCCCCCCATGCACAGAAGGGGAAGCTGAGGCACAGCTGGCCTAAGTAGCATGCCAGGCCAATACTCAGTGCCACAGGTAACATTCAGAGCCAGCGGGCCAGGCTCACACCTGTGCTCTTAACTGCTCCAGCTAGTGTCAGATGAGCATAGCCAGCAGGCAAGGTTAGGGGAGAGAGGGCAGATGGGGAGCCATTCCCAGATATGGTCATGGGAGCCCCAGCTTTTGAGGGGAGGTGGGATTTAGGTGGGACCTTGAAGAAGGGGTGAGGCTTGTTCTGGTGGAGAAGAGCAGGCAGGTCCTATGAGATGGGACCAGCCTGAGCAACCTCCTGGGTAAGCATTGAGGATGAGAAAGCTAGAGGCCCAAGGAGGTTTACCAGAAGGGGTGGAAGAAGCACATGCTGGTTGTACTCAGAATACACACTCAAGGAAGGTATTGTGGCAGGTCAACCCACCAATTGCTGCCTGACACATTATTTCCCGCTCCAGGATCTTTGTGGCTTGGCTGCTGTTTGGCTGTGTGGCTGCCAAGTCTCTGTGGCCCTGACTTCTGCATTTTCTGTGAAATCAGCTCCTCTCTCAGTCTCCTAAGTTGGCCTTCTTTGGGACCTTCACCTGTACCCTTAGAGCAAGAATGCCCCCATCTCATCCTCCTGGCTCCTAGCAGAACCCCAGCCTCCGGGTTCCTGAGAGCTTAATCTGCACTCCCCATCCTGAGTAACCTTCTGAAAAACATAAAAATCCATTCACATTTATTAAGGTTTTAGAGACTAGGTATTAAAACACTATGCAGAAACCTTGCCAGGTAAATAAGAAACACTTCAGAAATCTCTAACCATCTCCTTTTGCCACCAGCAATTTCATAATTATCTCGAAGACCATATGGTTCGACAGCCCATCCTATGCATAGAGATGCTCCTTTCCTGCCTCCCATTAAGTGTGGCTCAGTGGTTCTCAAGCTAGCTTGGGAAATAGCTTTTCGGAACCACGTGGTAAACACGAAGTATGCATATGCTGTACTTCATAGGCAGTTTACCGGATTTTCAAGCATAGCTTTGACTCTATGTGATGTTTAACTTTTTTCATTGACTTTTGAGTTGAAGTCCCACTGTGCTGCTGAGTGGCTGGGAAGAAAAGTCCTACTACCTTCCAAGGGCATAAGGCACATTTGTGCCGCACTGCCTGAGAGACCCAGAGATGCTGGCAACTGCATGTCAACCTCACCAGCAGCTAAGAGGGCGCTTCCTGGAAATCCCTGCTTCTCATGGAGGGATTCAAATCCTGTTGGCTCCTGAGCCTATATGTTTGGAGCCAGGAGTCTGTCTCCCTCAATAGACAATGAGCTCATCGAGGGCAAGACTACTTCCTCTTCTCCTCTCCTCCTCTTCCTCTTCCTTCTCTTCTTCCTACTTTCCCTCTTCTTTCTCCCTTCTTCATCTCCTGCCTCCCTCTTCCACTTCCCTTCTCTCTCTTTCTCTTCTTTCCTCCCCTCTCTCTCCCTCCCCCTCCATATTCCACTATTGAATGGCACTATTTGACTTCAGAGGAAAAGTCACTTTTTTTTTTTTTTTAGGTCTGGGTACTTGGAGCTGAATTGTCATGTTCACCTTTCTGTCTTTTCCATTATTCTCTGAAAGCACAAACTCAATTTAGGCTTTCGTGAAAAATGAAGAGCATTAGACCAACCTTTTAAAATTGCTTGGTCAGTACTTCCTGCTCGCCTGTACTTCATGGTGCTGTCATCACCAGTAATTATAACATTAAGTATGTACCTGATCAGCAAGTTGCTTTAATTAAAATCCCCTGTTGGTTGTCCAGCACCTCAGGGCTCCTGAAGCATTTGTTCAGCTTCTTGGGCTGCTGGCAAAGCTTCAGCCTCAGCGGGGACAGAAGCAGGCCTCCAGAGGTACCCCCAACGGACCCCACAATCACTCTCCTTCCTCTCCCAGCAGTCTTCTGCCCACTGTGTAGGGCACCAAGGCACACTCATGCCTCACTGCCATCGTGTTCACCTCTAGAAGGAAGCTACCTGTCCATGGCAGGGGAATGACAGGCTCCTCAGAAAAGTGAAGGAAATAAACCCTGGAAGCAGAGCTCTCGGCGGTTCCTAAGCCACCTGCAGGGAGATTCCTCCCGGTGCCTTCGCACATGGGGCCACCGGCCCTTCTCGTGCTTCCATGCAGGGGAGCTGGCCGTGGGGCAGAGCTCTTTGTACTCCCGTGCCCTTCAAGTGTATTTATAGGCCTTTAGCTCAGCAAGAGCCTGGTTCTGGAGGCAGGCAGACCTGCTTGTAAATCCTGGGGTGGGAGTTTTTTCCTGAGCTTCATTTCCTCATTTGTAAAGTGGAAAGATAACAGAACCCATTTCTTGTAATTCTCGTGAGAATCAAATGATATATGTAAAGAGCTTTACTTATTCACATGTTCCTGGCACATAAACTGTCAGTCAGTAGTGTCTATAACAACAACGATGACTACTACTATTACTATTTCTACTACTGCAACAGCAGCAGCAGTATTTGCTAACAGATAACCAGTAAGGAGATTGCTGACTTTTGATGGTCTCCAGGGAGGGTGGCATCACTTTCTTGCACCGTAGCATGTCCTTTAGTGCCAGGGAGAGGAGGTAGGTCTTGAATGACTCTGAAGGCTATGGGTGGAGAAAGGAAAACCTTTGCCAGGATAGACCGAACAGGCTAAAATTCACTGTACTTAAAGTAAATGCCTATTTCCTTTTTTGCCAAAGGATTATATCCCCTCACCCATATAAACAAAAAATTACATATTACTTTTTTACTTCACTGAGTATTTATTGGGCACTCATAGATTATCAAGAAATATATATTATTAACATTTATCAATAATTTATATATTTATTCAATCACTCAGTGACCTTTTGTGTACCCCCAACTCTGAACTGCGTGTAGAGGTGTACATTGGTGAATAGCTGAGCTGCTCCACAGAAGGAGGAAATGAGACACAGGGAGGCACAGGGAGGCCAAGGGGACACAGAGGTAGAATTAGGATGGACCCCAGGCTGTTTCTCACTTTCCCTAGCTTCCTTTCTGCTGCACTGCACGGATGACAATAGTCTGTGCCTTCAAGGAGATTGCAATACTTCCTAAAGGACAAAAGTTATAAGTAACAAATCATTGAGAGCATCCATTCATTCAACTAACATCTGATATATATACTATGAGCCAGGTTCTAGGATGAGTACAAGAGACTAATTCTTGTTCATCTGGAGCTTATATTTTAGAGGGGAAAACTGAAAATAAATAAGCATATAGATGAGAAGAACTTTTACATAGTGATCTGTACTATAAAGAAAAGAAAATAGGGCCCTGGAACAGCAGGCCACGTGGAGAGGGATGCTGTTGAGTTCAAGAGGCTGATGAGAAAGAGTCAGACAATGTGAACTGTCTGTGACCCAGAAGAGCAGGCAAGTGCATAGGGCTAGAGGCAGGAATGAACCTGACATATTCAAGGAACAGACAGGAGTCCATGGTGACTGCCCTAGGAAAGGACAATTCGAGGTGAGGTCAGAGAGACTGACAAGATCAGACCATGGGACTTGTAAGATATCACACTCCAAACTTCTAAATTGAATTTCTTCTAATCATGGGCCAAAATGCGCTGCCCAACCTATAGGCACTAAATGTGGACTGGACCATTGGAGAAGGCTTCCTGTGTGATGCAGGGTTTAATATGATCCTTGAATGGAAAATAAGGGTTATGCATTGTGCTTAGAGAGCCCCAGCATGAACCAGGCCATGGAGGCCCTTTAGGAGCACGTTGGAAAGCCACATTTCCCCAAATCTGCCTTGGAGAATGGATGCTATGAGATGCTCCTCAAACAAAGGCTCTGGAAAAGTCTTTAAAATTTTTGAAGAAATTAGAAACTAGTCTTTTTTCTTTAGGGTTAAAAAAAAAATGCGCCGAAACCGGTTTGGCTCAATGGATAGAGCATCGGCTTGGGGACTGAAAGTTCGATTCCAGTCAAGGGCATGTACTTTGGTTGCTGGCACATCCCCAGTAGGGGGTGTGCAAGAGGCAGCTGATCAATGACTCTCATCAATGTTTCTAACTCTCTATCTCTCTCCCTTCCTCTCTGTACAAAATCAATAAAATATATTTTTAAAAATGCCATAAAGGATTGGAGAAGTCTTGCAGTGAAGATACCTGTTTTACATTTTGTAATTCAATGTATCCCAAGTTTATTTGATAGTGGAATCTTACTTATTTTCAGAACTCCTACTAATACCCCCTAGAATTAAGGTACCAGAGAACACCCTTAGGGAATCACTGCTGAAGAAAAATCTGGGGTTTTTGTGGGCCTAAGGGATCAGTAGCTTTAGCCTCCAAATCTCAGGATGAATGATTCACCACTGTGCCTACGATTGTTCACGCTGATGATCCCCTCCAGTGACTCAAATCATTGAGTGTCAACTGTGCCTTTGTTGGCTCAGATCCACTTGCTTTATTTTCACTTTGCCAGCAGGACAAGGGAGGGCCTGGAGAGAAGAAGTGAGTAGATATGTATTCATAATCCCCCTGGACTCAGCTGTGACTGAGCTGGTTATGAAAATGCTCTTGGACCTTAGATGACAGCCCTGGGAACCCCTGGCACCAATCTTCTGAAAAGCTCACTATCCACAGCCTGGGAGGGACCTTCCTTAGAAGGGCAGCATGTGAGAGATGGAGGGAGGGAGGAGTGGTGGGGGAGAGAGAGAGTGGCAGAGAGAGGAATCAGTGTTAGGATAAGTGTATTATTTATTCTGATGCCAGCAACATCAAATCCTTGTTTTCTAACTTTGACTCTAATTTCCTGCTGGTGACTGGGAAATTAAGTTTGCCAACTACTTCGATGACTCAGGGTTGGTCTTAGGCTTATGAATTTTAGAGATGGAAGGGACACTAGTGAGAAATCATTCAGTCCACTCTCCCCGTAAAAACCAGGACAGTGGTTCTATATTCTGGAGGATCGTGGGCCCCTTTGGGAATCTAAAGGAACTATAGACCTTAACCCTGGAGAAAAATCCCAGACAGATATTCAAATAACATTTCACCTATAACATCAGAGGTTTACAAGCCTTTTCATATTTCTGATCTATAATATATTCAATTAACATTTTCTTGAATACCTATTTAAATCCCCTTAATTGATCCTCTTTGCTGTTCTGATAAAGTAAACACATTCTTTAAAATGGTTCACACAGTCCTGACCTGTGTAGCTCAGTTGGTTGCACCAGGAGGTTGCCATCTTGATTCCTGGTCGAGGCACATGCCCAGGTTGTGGGCTTGATCACAGTGGCAGGCATGCAGGAGGCAGCCAATCAATGTTTCCCTCTCTCATTGATGTTTCTCTCCCTCTCCTTTCCTCTCTAAAATCAATAAAAACATTTAAAAAAATGGTTCACACAGTCTTTCATGCAGTGCCTCACTCCCCACTGGCCTCATCTGGCACTACTCACTCTGCTCCCATTTGCTGCCCATGTAGCCATGCTGTGCCCCCTCTGGGGGTTCTTGTGCTCACCATGCTTTACTTTCCACAGGGCCTTTGCATATGCTGCTTCCTTTGCCTACCATGTTTTTTCTTACCTTGTTGCTCAGACAGAACCTTCTTATCCTTGAGATAAGATATCCTCAAGAATGCTTCCTTGACTTGTTTTACCAGGTCCTGTGTATCAGATTTTTCAATATGTGTTCTCGTAGCACTATGGACATTTCTTTCTAAAGTTCCTGTCACAGCTGAGTTTTACATTTCTTTGTGAGGGTAATTGATTGATGTCTGGATCCCCCACTAGATGGTAAGCTGCATGAGGGCGCTAGTTATCCACTGTGTGTGAGATGAAGGGATGGTTTTTTGTCACTGGTGTGCATTATATTTCAAGGTAACCCATTTTATGTTGCCAGGACTTCTGATTTTGATAAGTGACAACTTATTGATTGTGTTCATTAAACTGACAAATTATGAGAGGTTTGTCCTTCTCTAGGTAAATCAATGAGCACTCAGTCTTCACAAAGCTATTTGCCAGGTCTTTACGATATACATTTTTCCTCAATGAATAAATCTACTAGCGGAACTTGGACTTCACTCTGCCCACCCTCAGGCTGTCGAAGGGTATAATAACCACATCCTTCAGCAGCCATCTTCCTCCCTTCCTTTCTCCCTCCTGCCTTCTTCCTTCCATCCTTCACTTCTTTCTTCCCTTCCTCCTTTTATTCTTTCTTCTAGAAGTTGTGTAGGCTTACATGCGTGTACACACACACACAAACACACACACACGGAAAATCTTAAAGGAAATTATGTGTATGTGTGTACCTGGTAGGTGGGACTGGGTGCAAAATAGGACAAAATTTCACTACCAGTAATTCCAATTCATAGTTGAAACCAACTCTGCATGGTGGTGGGGCATTAAGACCCCTTCTAGCTGATGATCCCCTTACCCCCATCCCTATCTCATTCCCCTCCTCTCCACCAATATAACCTTATAATGTCAGTACTACTCATCTCTCAAGTCCTCATACCTTTCTCACCCAATCATGATTACATGCTCACCCTTCCCCTTCCACTTGGTCAAGCTATGTCCTGGGGACTTCCCACAGTGGGGAGGAAAGGTAGTGAACCTAGCCTCATAAGAGGTGAGAAGGCAAAGGTTTTCTCTCATGTCCTCTGCCTGCAGTGTTAGAACATTTACTAAAACGTTCTAAAATGTTTCCTTTCCCTTCATCACCTGCCAACCAAATACCAATGCCCTTTGAGCCCATAGTTCCCCAGATGACACTTACCTCCCCACTCGTAAGGGAGGAATTTGGATGGAACTAGGTGTAGAAAGGTATGCTCCCATGACCCAGGTGCTCATAGCACACCACTTGTGTTGAGACTACACAGTCAAATGCAGCGCTTGGCAAAGCTGCTCTGATGAAAATGAGGCCTCCTGCTCTGTACACCTCACCTTCTTCCATTCCCATGTGGCTCAGTCCCAATGTTTGGTACATGCTATGGAGGCCTGCTGCTCCGTACTCCTCACCTTCTTCCTTTCCCATGTGGCCCAATGTTTGGTACAGCTGCTGCCCTGTTGCTATTGGAAATGTCCAGCACTGTACTGCCCCTCCCAAAGCTATCCCTAACCCAGGAACATGAGTGTCTTCCTTGAAGAACTGGGTGTTAACCATGTTGTATATGTAGTCCATTGTTAGAGAAAAGTTCGTTGGTGAAAAAGTCAATTGATATCTGAAAAAAAAAAATATAGACACATGGGATGTGTTGTGTGCCCTGGTAGAGCACGGGATTGATGAATGAGCCCTAAAAAAGCCCCAGGTTCAGATTCACCCTCCAGTTTCTGCTTTTTCTGAAATGTTATAGTGGAGCTTTTCTTGAGTTTCTGTACACGTGTATCCTTCCAATAAATCCCCGTTACTTGAGGTAACTGATTGCAGCCACAGGAGTCTATCTAGCTGGAACCCCTCCTGGGGTTCTTAATGTATTTTCTTTTAAAATATACCTGTTATGTTTTACCTACCAGATTACAATCTCCTTGAAGCAGGTTCCAATTCATCTTTTTAGTTTCTTATATAATTTATTAGGATAAGGAGAGAAAGGGAAAGAGGAAAGGACTAAAAAGGAAGGAGATTAAGAAGAGGAGCTGGGTCAGGGGAGAAGAATGGAGGGAAGAAGAGAGGAGGTAAAATTAGTTTTTTTTTTTAATGTATGTGGTTACCACGCTACAGAGCACGGCTGGGGTGACAGTAGGGAGGAGGTGGGATGATGAAGGAACCTTTTCACTAAGGAAGGCTGGCCAGTTCTTGTTCAGAGACAAGTTTTGTGGATTTTTTTTTTTTTTTTTGAGAAATTAGTTTTGATGGATATTTTTGGAAGCTGAGAAAATGGATGTTTATTTCATTGCCAAGTCTGTCTTATTTCAATTTGGCAAACACAGATTTCTTCACCCTGTTTTGTGTTTAGATAGCGCTGAAATGAACAGCACTGGCAGGGCTGTATTGACTCTGATAGTTGATGGTTGTTCAGTAGCTCCCCAGGCCTCAATGAGCACAGCCCCAGCAGAATCTGCCTGCTATTCTCCAGAAGGCCAATAGAGGGCTCCCAAGAACACTGAGCAAAATCAGATAGAAGCCACCCTAGAGGTTAAACTATAAAGGCAGTGGTTATTATGATTACCAAATACACAAACGGATAGAACTGGATTATGATGGTAAAGATGAACAGGAAGGAATATCCACTATGAATACAACAGAAGAATTTGTTGCATTGGAGGGTACTCAGATTAGATTAACTTGTATACAGTATGTATACAGTATGCTGGATATGTTAAAACCTTGATTCTGGGTACTATGTTATCTTGGGAAAAATCAGTTCCTCTAAATCTTAGCTTTCCTACCTAAAAAAAAAATGATGGAATGATACTGAGGTAGTGAGAGTCTGGCTTCACAAGGTATTTTAAGTTATAACTTTTTATTACTACAACTTATAGGAACCACATTTAAGAATGACCTGACAAAAGTGGTCAAAATGAAGAGGGCTAACTCTGTCCCCCAACACAGGCCTAGCAAAATGGTCTATTATACACTGAGTAATAGTTAGACTAGGGCGTGCAATCTTTGATGACCAATAAGCTAGATGCAGTATGGTGTGAGTAGACAGAACAATTATAGCCAAAAGACTTAGATTGAGATCTTGACTTTATTTACTAGATAATCACTTTATGTCTCAGTTTGTTCATCTGCAAAGTTGAGATGATCCAAATTGTCTTGCCTACTCCAAGGTGTGAAGGTCAGATAAGATAATACAATTAAAGTATAATACTTTACTTGCTGCAAAGTCATACAAGCATTCAACTATTAATAGGATGCATTAACTTATGTGATCCAAATTTAATGACATAGTATGTGTGAATGTCATAGTCTTTTCTTTTCTGAACTTAAGATCCCATTAAATTTCTGTATAGCTATAGCTTTTCTTTGTAACATTTTTCCATCAGAAAACAAATTAGAAAAGAGATATAGAAATATATCTGAGGTACAGAGGAATAGAAACCAGTCTTGCAGATCTTAGAACTGGAAGACTGAACAAAACCAGTATTATTTGTAGCCAATATTGAGCCTATGTTTGAAGTAGGAACCAAGTTTTGTCTGTATTCATTTATTCATTCACTTCAATTGCTTAAGGTTCTAGGAATACAAATTTTGGAATTTGGGAAAGAATTAGAATTTTGCAATGGGCTTGTTTATGTATTCATTCCTTCAAGCATATGTTGAGATGTATGTATTTTTCAGACACCCTGTGAGATGCAGTATAGGCAATACAAAGATGTGCAAACTATGATCTCTCCCTTAAAGGAACCCTGAACACTCTGCCTGTCACATAGTAAGTAATACAGAGATAGAGACAGTATCTAGGTTTTTGTTTTTGTTGTTTTAGAATAAATGAGACATGGATGTCAGGAGGTAAAATAGTGGTTAAGAACAAAGGGCTATGGAGTCAGACAATTTTGGGTCTAATCCTACATCTGCTGAGTAGACTAGCTTTGTCTTTGAGCAAGCTATGTGGCTTGAGTTTACTTATTGGCTTGTTTAAACTCCCTTTTAATGCTGCCTATATCGAAGAGTGGCTATTTGGATTAAATGAGCTGGTTGTGTAAAACACAGGGAGTAGCACATGTTGGTAAACCCAGAATACTTGGTAGTTATTATTGGTATCCTCATCATTATTATAAGAAGTCACAATAACAAGTCAAGCTAGATTTCCAAAATAAGCACTGGGAGCCATGGAAGTTCAAAGGAGGGAACACTCAGCAAAGGCTTTGTGGGGAATGTCTCTTGGGGTAAAGGAGGAAAGGATTTTCCACCGGCAGATATAAGGAAAACATTATTCCAGAGCAAGAGAGAGAGGGAGGGAGGAAGGGGAAGAAGGAAGGGAGGGAGAGAGGGAAGGAGGGAAGCAAGAAAGAATGTGGCAAGTACTGGGAATGGTAAAGCATTAATTCTGCCATGAACAAAAACCTCATGTTATGTTCTACTTAATGTATTCATTCTGACTTTGAAATTTCCATAAAGATATCTTGCCATGTCTCTGTGTAGGAAATTGCCTCAATTATCCTAATGTTTTGCTGGCCTGAATTGGAAGGCAGTTATGTGAAATCTTGAAGATGATGAAATTTATCTTCTGGAATTCTCAGCTACTTTTCCCTTTGCAGTTCTCCATCTGCCTGGAGCGCCCACCCTGCCTAGTCATCCAGGATCTCCATGCTCTTAAAAAACAAAGCAAAGCAAAGCAAAACAACTTCATTCATTTTTCTTTTAATTTTTTACTGTTTAAAGTATTACAAGTAGTAGTACATATGTCTCCTTTTATTTTTTCCAACTGACCATTTTTTAAGACTTGGTTAATACATGGTTATTGAGGGAAAATTAGAACACACAAGAAAAAAAACAGCCTCCTTTGACCCCAATGGTATTAGACCCAGCATCACCATGAAACACATTTTTGAAAAGGACCTAATAAACTAATGTATAATAAAGTGAAATGGTTTTCAATATGACCTCATATGAGGGTCCTTTGCTTTTTGAACAGGCATAAAGTTTTAGATAAATGAATTGGAATTGCAGGCTTTCATAGCTCAGAGGAAAGCCATTTTGGGTGATAAGAATGATACCAGACTGTGCCTAAACAGCAAAGGTATATCATTGATCACTATACAAAGATTTTGGTTTTTTTAACTTTAAAATATTTTATTGAATATATATAATGAGATACAGATATTTTAGTGTACATTTGGATGAGTTTTGACAGTTGCATATACCTGCATAAACCTCATGCCTATTAAGGATACAGTTCCATCACCATAGTAAGATACCTCATACCTTTGCCAGTAATGCCAGAGGCAACTACTGTTATTTCTTTCAATGTAGTTTTTTCCCCCTGTTCTAGAACTTTCTATAAATAAAATGATACAGTAATTTTTTTCTTTGGTTGGCTGCTTTCACTTAGCATACTATCTGTGAGATTCATAAATGTTATAGTGTATCAGTTTGTTCCATTTTATTGATGAGCTAGGGGCTCAGTGCATGAAATTCATGCACGGGGGGGAGGGCGAGGTCCCTCAGCCAGGCCTGCACCCTTTTAAAATCCGGGATCCCTCTCGAAATCCAGGACCACTGGCTCCTAATAGCTAACCTGTCTGCCTGATCATGTCTAACTGCCTCTTCCTGCCTGCCTGATTGCCCCTAACCACTCTGCCTGCCTCCCTGATCACCCCTAACTGCTTGCCTGCATTCCTGATCACGCCTAACAGCTCACTTGGGGGCAGCGGCTGGGGCAAAGGGCCATGATCGTTCTGGTCTCTAATCATTTTGTTCGTTCCATCATTTCGGTCACTGGGATTTTATTATATAGGCTAGTATTCAATTATATAGTAGCTAGAGGCCTGGTGCACAAAATTAGTGCACAGGAGTGTGTGTTCCTCAGCCCACCCTGCACCTTCTTCAATCTGGGGTATCCCTCTCACAATACAGGACTGCTGGCTCCCAACTGCTTGCCTGCCTGCCTTCCTGATTGCCCCTAAACACTTTTGCCTGCAGCCTGATCACCCCTAACCACTCCCCTGCCAGCCTGATTGATGCCTAACTGCTCCCCTGCCAGCCTGATTGTCTCTAACTGCCTTGCCCTGAAGGCCTGGTTATTCATAACTGACCTCCCCTGCAGGCCTGGTCCCTCCCAACTGCCCTCCCCTGCAGGTCTGGTCCTCCCTTGCTGGCCTGATTGCTCCCAACTGCCCTCCCCTGCTGGCCATCTTGTGGTGGCCATCTTGTGTTCACATGGCAGTCATCTTTGACCACATGGGGCAGCCATCTTGTGTGTTGGAGTGATGGTCAATTTTCATATTACTATTTTATTAGATAAGATAGAGGCCTGGTGCACAGGTAGGGGCCAGCTGGTTTGCCCTGAAGGGTGTCCCAGATCAGGGTGAGGTTTCCCTTGGGGCATGGGGCAGCCTGGGCGAGGGGCCTGTAGTGGTTTGCAGGCCAGCCATGCCCCCTGGTGATCCAACCAGAGGCCCTGGTATCTGGGATTTATTTATCTTGTATAATTGAAACTTTATAGCCTTGAGCAGAATTCAGGGCAGGGCAGGGTGGGCAGGAAGCTTGGCTTCCGCCATCACCAGGGACAACCCAAGCCTCCTGCTCTCTCCAGCTCTGTGGATGCTGCCATTTTTTTGGGATTTATTTATCTTATATATTTGAAACTTTGTAGCCTTGAGTGGAGGCCAGGGCCACCCAGGGCAGGCAGGAAGCTTGGCTTCCTCCATTGCCGGGACAACCCAAGCCTCCTGCTTGCTCCAGCTTTGTGGTTGGCCACCATCTTGGTTGGGTTAATTTGCATACTCACTCCTGATTGGCTGGTGGGCGTGGCTTGTGGGTGTAGCAGAGTGATGGTTAATTTTCATGTTTCTCATTTATTAGTGTAGGTATTATAAATTGTTTATACATTCTCTTGTTGATGGATATTGGGGTTATTTTAGTTAGGAACTATTATAAATAAAGTTGCTATGCACATTATTATACAATTTTTTTGTCTATCATTAGTTTTTTAGCAATTTGATTATGATATGCCCTGGTAGAGCCTTATTTGTATTTATCTTGCTTAGGATTATTGAAATTCTTAAATCAGTAGATTTATATTTTTCATAGAACTTGGAAAAATTTTTACTATTATTTCTTCAATTTTTTTTCAATCTTTCATCTCTTTCTCTTAGGTCTATTTCATGTATACTACACTGCTTACTATATATATGGCTTAAGTGACCATTACAACTGGACAACTGGCCAGTAGCTCTGATGTGCACTGACCACCAGGGGCAGACGCTCAATGCAGGAGCTCCCCCCTGGTGGTTAGTGAGCTCCCACAGCCACCTCCTGCAGCTGGCCAACCTCCCTCGGTCCCTCCCACTGGCCTGCCCAATCAGCCTGGATCAGGACTGGGTGAGATAGCCTGATTGGTCCCTGATCACCAGCCAGGCCTCTAGTTTTTTTTCATAAATCCACTGAGGCTTGCTATTTTCTTTTCATTCTTTCCTCCTGATCTACTTCTTAGTTTGGATAGTTCCTATTGATTGGTATTCAAGTTCACTGATCTTTTCTTTCATCTGCTGTTAAGCTCAACCAGTGAAATTTTTATTTCAGATATTGTATTTCTCTATTCTAGAATTACCATTTGGTTATTTATATTACTTACCATTTTTCTATTGTGATTCCTTTTTTTTTTGGTTTCTTCATTAAGTTAACATTTTTCTTTAAATCTTTGAATATGGTTATACTACCTATTTTAAAGTCATTAATTGCTAATTCATTCTTATTTATTTTTTTCAATCTGTTTCTACTAACTTACTTGCCTTCTGGTTATGACCACGTTTTTTTTACTTCCTTGTCAATTGGTCATTTTTATTGCATTATGAATAGTATTGATGCTACTTTGTTGACTGTTTTGATTTTGTTGTCTTCCTTAATAATAGGCAGACTTGTGGATCTCCTTTTTGTATAGTTCTCTTCTTTCTTGTACCATACCCCACAAATTCCAGCCACTTCATTAGTCCTGAACCCCAATATCTGTCTCCTGGGCTCAGCAAGATCATGTTTGGGTTCCTTCTTTTTTAAAAAAATATATTTTTTATTGACTTTTTTTACAGACAGGAAGAGAGAGGGATAGTTAGAAATATCGATGAGAGAGAATAATCAATCAGCTGCCTCTTGCACATCCCCTACTGGGGATGTGCCAGCAACCAAGGTACATGCCCTCGACTGGAATCGAATGCAGGACCTTTCAATCCACAGGCTGACTCTCTATCCACTGAGCCAAACCAGTTTTGTCTGGGTTTCTTCTTTTTGTACCACAATCCAACAAGTGCTTCCAGATATAAAACTGAGTCAATTGACTAGCTTGTCTCATGCAGTTCCCTTTTCTCAGGATCAGTTCTTTACTGCTTTCTATCCAATGTCTGAAAACAGTGATTTTGTACATATTTTCTGGTTTTATACACTTTTGCATCATGATGTATAGCTTGGCACCAGTTATTCTGTCTTGACCAAGTGAAAGACCACATAAATTTTATTAGTTTGTTTTACCTTTAGAGAAACCAAGGCATTCACAAGAATTATCTAGGAATACCACATTACCAGCCCATGGCAAAGATGGGATAACAGCAATAGTTTTCAGCTCTTGATTTCTCTAACCAACCACACAGTCTCTTGTAGAAAGTGTATGTAAGTAGATTATGGGGATAAATTGATATTCATAGAAACCACACTATATTTCATAGGGAGGGAACAGATCTCATGGTTCTAAGCTCTGATTTATTGCAGTTCATTAGGGAAGTTTGCCCTTGACCCACTTTCAGTTGATGGGGCCATGAAGCTAGTACAGGACAATGAGTTATTAGCAGAAGTGATTTGTTTTAATTTTGAGTGAACACTTTTTTGTTAGTTGAGTCTTCTAGTCTTTCTTTTCATTACATCATGGTAACTGACAATGTTCAAGTTGATGGCTCTGTCATCCTGGGCCTCTGAGTGACTAAGGTAAGCAGAGACTGCTTCTTAATTATTAATTCTCAATGGACAAGTAGCATGAACAAGAAATAAACTGTTGTTTTAAGCCACTGAAATTTTAGGGGTTGTATGTTTTCATAGCACAACTTAGCCCATCCTAAATTATATAGAGAAAAAAATTTTGATGAAACTCGATTGTCTTAAATTGGTTCCCCAGAAGCAGACCTGGAGATTAAATTAGCATGAAAGTGATTTATTAAAGAAGCACTACTGGGGAGACTGGTAAAGGAGTGGGGGGAGCGGAATAGGGAAGAGAAGAAAGGAGTGTCTCAGATAAAATTCCTTCAGGAGACTTTTGGAACTTAAGTTTTGCTTTGGTGTTGTCTGAACTCAAGGCAAGAGAGTTGGGCTTTCTTATGCCCACACACAGCCAGGGCTGTGGAGGAGAGGTGGTGCACAGAAAATCAGTAGAAGATGCTACAGGAGATCTGGGTGAAGTGCCAGCATAGCTCCTTACTGTGATCACAAGGGAGGAAGAAAAAGCTCTTACCTCTATTTTCAGTTCTGTACAACAGGAAGACCTTTAATTTCTTATCTGTTACAAAAATGGCATGGAATAACCTAACTGCAATATTGTATGAAGATAAAAAGGCTGGTGGTTGCAGGATGCTCTGATGGAAAGGCCTTTTCTTTTTTGTGTCATGTCAGTGTGTCAGTAAACACACCATAGTATAGCTTATAGCTACTGAATCTCCCCCCAACCCCCACTTTTCTTTGTATTTTCTTCTACTTTCTCAGCCTGTGAATCAACTTAGAAGACACACACACACACACACACACACACACACACACAGCTCCAAAATTTGCTCTCAACTCTTGTTATTTATTATTCGCTGGCTGCCAGCAGGGTACTCAGACCCCTTTGCTATACAAAAGACATGGTTCACAATTGCTTGTTTCCTTGTCACCATTTGATTTACTCCCTCATCAGTCCAGCCTGAGTGATGCTGCCTCCTTATTTGGCTTAGCTCTCAAGGCTTTGGGGAGCTTGTCTAATGGAGAGATTTTTTTCTTTTTACACTAATAGAGCTGAATGAGTTACAATGCCTTTGTGCTCTTTTGAAAGGTAAAGCAAATGGAATTTTGCCTGCCACAATTTGAAGCGAAGGTGTGTATTTTTTGTTTTGCTGTAGTTGATGGTGCAGTGGGTGCCAAAGACAGATCAGAGAACTCTAGTCTTTGTGTTTTGGTGTGGGTGAAATGGAACGGCTCCTAAATTAGGCGCCGTGAAGTGCTTTGGCACTGATTGCCAATTCGGGAATATAGAATCATAACCCTCTTTATCTTTCTTTCTCATTTTGATGAGTTCTCTCCATATTCATCCCCCTTTCATTTGTTCACATTTCCGGAGGGCGTACTTTCTTTCTTTTTCTTTTTAAAATATATTTTATCGATTTTTTACAGAGAAGAAAGGAGAGGAATAGAGAGCTAGAAACATCGATGAGAGAGAATCCTTGAACAGCTGCCTCCTGCACATCCCCCACCAAGGATGTGCCTGCAACCACTGTACATGCCCCTGACAGGAATCGAACCTGGGACCCTTCAGTCCGCAGACCAATGTTCTATCCACTGAGCCAAACCAGTTTCGGCAACGTACTTTCTGATGTAATCTCAGTTCTTCGTCCTTATTTTTAACCTGATAGAATGCCTATTATATAGTCATCATCTTGATGTCTAAACCAATTTCATTATTAACCAAGGAAAATCTTTCTTGTCCCTTCCCAATCTATATAGAGCCTACATGTTAGCCTTGCCCTAATTGTTTAGGGTTGATCCTTCTTTTAGAATTTTCTGCCTCTAGCTCAATCAACCATTTGCTAAAATAACCTGTCAAATCATCTGAGAAAATTGATGAGATTGACTACGTGGCATTGTGTCAAGCCTACAAAACTTGGCTAACACAGCTGAATTTTTTTAAACTAATTAGGTGGTTACCATGTAGATATTAAACATACAATGTAAATTAGAGCTCCCAGTCAGAAAGAAGCATTTTTTCTCACATTGCCCCCAAACAACATTGGATGGGAAGTCAGTGGTTTTGATCTTAACAGATGTGTGACCTTGCTGGATACATTTTCTAATTTCACTAGCATTTTTGAGTCTCACCTTCCTAATGTATATCTTAGGATATTTTAAATTATTTGTCAAACTATTTGTATGACCCACTGTAGTTTAGAAAGTGCTTTTATATATCTGCCTTCATTTTATCTGCTCAACTATCTGCCCCATTGACTTTCCATTATTAAATTGTGCTCCCTGGCTTAAGAAAATGAGGGCTGGGTAGGGCTGGGAAGTACATTGATGTTGCTAAAGACAGAGTCTAAAAGGGGGTCTCCAGAAACCATGTAACTAAGCTTCCAAGGACAATAGCACCAAAACTGCCTAGAACTAGAGGTTGTGAGTTATATTTGTAATTTTGAGGAAAGGAGATGTAGGGAATGCCATTAGGATCACAGGCTTTAGTCCTGAATTCAGCAGTTACTACCTCTGTCACCTTGGGTAAATTCCACACATTTTGAGTCTCTTTCCTCATTTGTAAAATGAGAGTTAAAATGCCTACAACGTGCAATATTATTGTGAAAATTAAATGAAATAATTCCTCTGAAGCATTTGTACTATGACTGGCATATAGTAAGTGCTCAATAAAAGGCAACTATTATTCTATTTACTGAATGATCCTTGCTGTGGATACTCTTGGATTATATTTAACTTTAGTCTCTTTTAGAGAGCTCATAATATGGAAAATGACTCTGAATTCTTCAACCCAACTGGTGAAAATTCAGACTATAGAGCACAGGAGACCATATGTCAAAAGACAGGCATGATAACATGAAGGGAGCTAGATATTTTTGCCTTAGGGCTGCTACATTATTTATTGATTTAGAGTTGGTTCTTACACAGGTGATACAAGGGTCAGTGAAGGAAGACATAGATCTAAGAGTGCAGAGTCATATTTTCTTTGCTCATTCCATCAGATACCTAGATGGAATTGGCTTCTGAGTGCCCAGAATTCCAATCCAATCTCTCTATTATGTTGAGTAAGAAATTCCATATTACCTTCCCTTGCTTGTCCATTTCCATAGAGATGACAATGCAGACAGGAGACCTTACCATTCCATTTAGTAAAGATTTACCTTTATTCAAAATTCCTTTCCTGTTGCTAGAGGTTCTTCATAAAGTCTGTTAAGTACACTGAAGTCTTTGAATGATATGATCTACTGAGTTGGAGAGCATTGTAAAACCCCAACTTTTTTTAACAGTCTCAGAAGTAAGCATGTAATGACAATGGTTACCCTATTCAGGAGATAGTGGCCATTAACTCAGACATGATGCTCACAAATAATGCTTTGTAGTAACTGTATAATAATAAGCAGTGTTAAATATGGATGACCTCATTTGTCCTCCTGGCACGTGTGTCCCTTAGAGAGTGACACATATGTTTATTGCCATTTAGCATCTGGAGATACTGTGGCCTAATCAGGTTAGTGATTTTTATCAACCACAGAGGCTGTTAGGTATTGAATCCTGGAAGACACTGAATTTGGTGGACTGAGTTAGGTCAACAGTTTTGGGACTGGGTCATCATGGGATACACATGCAAAAAATAAAAACAGGAGAGTTGCTGATTAGGAACTAGAAGCTTAGCCTGTAGTGGAGTTCTTAAACCTAAAGATACAGAGTAAGGAAGTTGAATATATGTACAGATCTCCTAGGGATCTAATTAAAATGCAGATTCTGATTTAGGAGGTTAGACACGAGGTTTGGGGCTCTACACTTCTAATAAGCTCTCACGTTATGTTGATTCTATCAGCTACAGGATCATCTAGAATAGCCAGGTTCGTAGGAGCCCTGGGCTGAAACTGGAAAAGACCTTGCACCAATAGGACTGCTCTTAACTGAAGTCTCTTCTGAAAACCTCAGATTTACTTCCACATGGGTTCTTCCTGCATCCTCAGGGTGGGGAGGTAATGACTGGCAGCGGAGCATATTGATTGGCCACATCCTGGACATTGACCAGTGATTTTTCTTCCAGACTACATTAGCAGCAATCCTACTTTTGGAAGACTGGGCATAATTCCCCCCTGCAATAATTAATTCAGTTGAAAGGATAGAGAACTCTTTGCCATTAGTGTCTGTGCGAAAGACAAAACATGAATTCAGAAATGAAAGAAATGATTGAAAATCAGTTTTTCTGGAAGTATTTACAGCCAAGAGCTACACGAAAACATTCACTCCATATTGAAGAGGGGGGTGAGAGGCTACACAAACACTCTGTCGTCTAAGTTGGAGCCAAGTCCACATTGAAGTTGTTGGCAGCCAGAGGCTCCATGCCACTTTGGTTTGCCAAGGGAGTGATGTCTGTATTGGAAAGCAGAACCTTGGAAGATACAGCAAATTATGGCATCAGCTTAGTGGAAATCTCAAATCTTTACCTGGAGGCTGACAGCTCCTGTACTCCCATGGCCCAGAGTGTTTGCTGAGACTTACAGCTACTGAGAAGCGAGATTCAAGTTCAAGAGGGGGAAGAGAACCTCAGGAATCAGGGTTATATTGGGCTGAGAGTAGATAGAGACAGGCACCCATAGCTTGGAGCAACAGAGAATCTGGGACAGTCTTGCACTGACCCTGGGGGTTTTCTAATACCAGAACTCAAGAGTAGTAGGATGGGTTCACTGAGAATTAATCTAATGAAGAATGTACTTCTCTTTGTAGGTGTAGATAGACCCACCTCATTAATTCAAGTGCATACCTATAATGTGATTCTAAATAAACTGCCTCCAAAACAACTGTGACAAGCCTAAAGCATGTTTAAACTTGCTTGGCAATGATCTTAAGCAGTAGAACTGAGAGTGAAGCATGTTCTTGCTTTCTGCCTTACAGCCACCTAGGCTGCTTCAGACCCAGCTCTCTGGTCGTGAGAGGGATGCCAGAATCTATGATGTTAGCTTCAGCCAGCCTTGAGAGTACTCCTAGGTTAGTTTAGCCATATCTACCCTTCATCCCAGGGTCCCTTGCAAAGTGAGTAGTGGGACGTTTTCTTGGGCTATGGAACTAGCTTCTCAGTAGGGACACCAAATCACCTCAAATGGGGTTTGACCTTTCCACCTAAGTCCCTGCCCCTGCCCTCAGTCAACAGAGCTTACTGAACAGATTGAGCTAGGACTAGGTGATAGAAATAATAAGCAGAAAGCATCTCTAAATGTAAACTACTCTGCAGAGAACTCATCATTTGATAGCAGGCCATAAGCAGAGAAGACCTGTGCATTAGAGAACATCACATCATTACAGTGAAATGTTTGGCTTGTCTCCTCTTCTTAGAAGGTCAGTAGGGTTTTGCATTAAATTGTAAACCACAAATTAGGGATTTTGAATAAATCCCTTAACCTCACTAGACCTTGATTCCTCATATAGAAATTGATCTTGAAGACCTTCCTTCTAGCTCTGATGTTCTAATTTTCCTGGGATTGGCAAAAGCTATGTTTCAAGAACTGCATCTGAGTTTTATGCTGTCCTGAGTCCATCATTTGTTATCTCCAAGCCTCTCTATTTCTTTTAGCAATATCTGCTCCATCAAATATCATATGATCATTGGTTGAGAGATACTGGATTGAGACTGATTTCTCTGTTAGTCTCCAGCACTTGTACTTAGGTTAATATATTTGGAAATCAATTTCCTGTAAGAGTGCAGCAGCTGAAGGCAAACCTTTCTGAAATGTCCCACTGTTAACATGCCCCCTAAATGGGTTTAATATTTGATACCTCACTAATATCAGCATAGCAGATGCCTATAGAATTGCAGCCAGGAGCTTAGATAAAAGCCTTATGAGCGCCAGTCCAATTCTCTGTTCCTCATGTCAAAGAGACCAGGCAGTGTCCTCTCTTCAGTGCCCAGGCAGTGCGTGGGGATCCCAAGGATGTGGCAGGTATCAGGGGAGAATGAGATCTGATATTTGCTCTGATAATCATGGAGGGTAAGACAGGAATTGCTCTGGTGTCTGACTTTCTCCTGGGAGAGTGTAAGAACATTATTCTCCTCAGTCCTTGCACAATAGGAACATTTGCTGCTGCTTCAAGCGCAGAAAGGGTTGCATAAACATTTTAATATTGCATGAGGCTTGTATAAGACCAACTGAGTATGTGAATGCTAAATCCTGATACACAGAGACACAGAAAGAGAGAGAGAAAGGGAAAGACTGGTAAAGATAAGGTTGTAGTTCTTAAAATTGTTTTTATTGAGTTTGTAGAGAGGAAGGGAGAGGGAGAAAGAAAAAGAGGAAACTTCAATGATGTGAGACAGAAAAACATTGTTCAGCTGCCTCCTGCATGTACCCTGACTGGGAATCCAGCCAGCGACCCAGATATGTACCCTGACTGGGATTTGAACTGCCAACCTTACAGTGCATGGGATGACACTCAACCAACTGAGCCACATCAGCCAAGTGTCTTTTTTTTTTTTTTTTAAATCATCCAAGAGGCTGTCTGTTAGTAACTCAGAATGTATTGATGATTCTCATTGTAGAAGTTTGTTATGATTATATTTCAAAGCCTATGATAAATCAAGCACAAATGCCAAAAACTACAGGGATAATTTCTATTTTTAAAAAATTTTCATATACAGAAAAGTCTTATAAGATCACAGTCACTCTTTTTCTCCATGAGTTTGGGGTTTTAGAGTTGGGTTTCTACTAACTCTTTTGAAGAGGCAGGTTTCCTGTAGATTGCAGAACTGTGGTATGTTTGTCCTTTCTACAGAAATACAGGGCCTTGACAGCTGCTGCAGAAGTGGTCGTAGAGCAACCCAGGGTAGGTCAGTCCCATGCAAGAGACATTTGTCAAGATCAGTGCCAATCCTCCTACAGTCTTCCTGAGAGGTAGATTCTTGAGGGAGGAGGAGATGAAGGAACAAGAGAATACAGAGGAGAGGAAAACAAAGCAGGATTGGAGAGGGTGGAAGGCAGAGACGGGGGGGCAGGGGGAGTAACCTCCATTACGCATAGCTTGCCTCTTCTCTCTGGCACCAGTGGGTAGAAGAACAGAAAACGGGTTCCCCTTCTCTGAACATCACCAGGGATACTTGGTTTGACATCATTCTCCATCGCTACTGTGGTGGAGGCTTCAGTCAGAACCCACCACTCATCCAGATGGAGTATATGTGCCATCTCTTCCCTCCCCATTCTCCACATATTCTTCTTCCCCAACCCATTCTATGATAGCAATATTGTTGTTTAAGGCAAATGTACTGGGGTTAGGTTAACAACTATTTGGGATCTGAAATATAAAAAATAGGAAAAGGGGCCAAAACCGGTTTGGCCCAGCGGTAGAGCGTAGGTCTGCGGACTGAAAGGTCCCGGGTTCGATTCCGGTCAAGGGCATGTACATTGGTTGTGGGCACATCCCCAGTAGGGGGTGTGCAAGAGGCAGCTGGTGGATGTTTCTCTCTCATCGACGTTTCTAGCTCTCTATCTCTCTCCCTTTCTCTCTGTAAAAAATCAATAAAATATATATAAAAAAAATAATAAAAGATAGGAAAAGGAAAAGGGGAGAGAGGAGAATTTTTATTTAGGGGTAGCAGCTCCAACCCTCAGAGACCTATATGTTAGGTCTCTCCCATCATATCCTCTCTATCTTTCTGAGAGGAAGATGGCTCCAGAGACCTATCCAATGCCACAAAACCAGTCAGTGGCAAAGCCAGGGTAAACCTCAAGTCCTCAGGCTATGTTCTTTAGTGTTACTAAGAATTCAAGAATGTCACAAGTCCTATCTTTACTCATGGCCCGAGACTTTCTTTTATTAGGACTTTCATTTTTATCTGGATCCCTGTCCTCTTTCATTTCTCTGCATTGCTCATGTTTTCAGAAGCTATCCATTTGCTGTTTCCCAGGCAAGGGTATTAATTATAAACTGAAGCATAGTAAATTTCCCTCAAATGTAGTGGATCAAAACAGCTACAAGCTTTCACTATATTACTGCATAGCACAGTTTTGGTGGCTTGGTAACCCACAAGGGCCTAAGCAGGCTGCCTGGGGCTTATGGTCGTTCCTGAGGTTGCAGTCAAATTGTTGGTCAAGGCTACAATTATTTGAGGGCTTGACTACAACTGGAGACCTACTTCATGATGGCCCACTCGTGTGGACTTAGTTCCTCCGAATAGCTGCTTTCCTGAGCTCACGACATGGTAACTGGCTTCCCCCAAAGCAGGAGATGTAAGAGAGGGCAAGGAGGAAGCTGCCATGCCATCAATAACCTAATCTCCCAAGTTACCTACTGTCGCTTCCAATATATTCTTATTCGAAGTGACTCACTAGGTCCTGGTCACTTTCAAGGAGAGAGGAATTAAGGTCCGTCTCTTGAAGAGAGGAGTATCAGAGAACTTGTGAACGTATTTAAAAACCACATAGCCTGTTGTTACTCAAGTCATTCCAGTCGTGGAGACAGATGATTTTCACGCTTACCAAGTAAATGTGGGTTCTGTTCCTCATCGCAGTGGGCTCAATCCCAAGAAAGAAGCATTGCATTCTGACCCACTGTGGTGGCATCACGGTGGTGTGGATGGTGAAAAGCAAGCAGTCACTCTGACAACACATGGGGAGTCTCGCTCTCAAAACAAAGTCCTTTCAGTGAAGGGGAACAAAGGTTCATGTATCCTAATGCTGTCCCCTTGTTTTAACCCTTTCTGAATGCCCAAATGCAGCCGTTCAATTGGTATGGCAACATATTTTCTGTACATACAAGGGGAACTGAAAACAGCAGGGTAAGTGCCAGTCTAGGGTGTCACTCAGTCACACCCACGTCAGTGCAGTAACTAATAAAACTCAGAGAACACTTACAATGAACCAGCACTGTTTCACGCTGTATTGACTAATCTCCTTCCATAACAGTTCTGTGAACTAAATGGCATTTGTTTTGTAGATGAGAAAAATGGAAGCACAGGGAGGTTGTATAACATTTACCAAGTCAAATAAGCCGCAGAGTGATTTTGACCCAGGTAGTGCCGAATCTGGGCTCTTAGACTTAAGTTTTACATATATCCTTGGATGAAAAGATGAGAATATGACAGTTTCTCAGTCTGTAATTGAGTATGAACTCTCTGGATTCCAGAGGAACCTGTTAAAGTGAATTCTGATTCAGTGGGTTCATGTTGGACGTTGAGATTCTGCATTTTTAACAGGCCCCCGGATGATTGTGATGCGGGGGTGGGGTGAGAACTACACTTTGAGCGAAGAGCTGTCCCTCCCCGCCTCTATTTTTTTCTGGAACAAAGGTTCTCCACCCAGGTTGGACATGAGAACCACCGGGGTAAGGTGGAGTGGAGTATGGAGATGTTAAAGAAGCCAAATAAAAAAAATGAAGAAAAAAAAACACCTCCTGCCCATGCTCTACCCTCAGGAGTTCTGATTCACTCAGTCTTGGACATCTTCCTGGAAAGCAGTATTTTTAAAAGCACACAAGGGAATTCTCATTTGTAGCTACAGTGTAGAACCAAGGCCCGAGGGGGTAAGATCTCGTTTCCCTTTGCAGAAGCTGTGGGATGGAGGCCCCACGATGAGGTTTGGTAGTGTCTTGCTTATTGTGGGCTGACCCACTCAGAGCGAGGCACCACAAAACCCTGTCTCAGCCACCTAGCTGAGGGGATTGTGGACAGAGCAGCTCAGAGCTGCATTACTTAGACAACAGAATGTTCTTGGAGCATAATGGGGAGAACAGTGGGTCCTGGAAAGCCTGTACGCTGTTCCCAGCCATGGTAAGTTGGCGATGCTGTGCACGTGTGCGCAGCCGGGCTTCCTCTAATGTGTCTCATTTTGCATAACCGTTTTTGTTTTCATTATGCCTAAATTTGGCCTGCCCAGAGAGCGTGATTAAAATGAAAACCTAATGCTAATAGAGCTCAGAAAATGGGAGAAGGCATCTAAAAATAGGCCGCGGAAAAGGGAAAAACTCAAATGGCATAATGACCAAGTTGGTTCAAACACACACACTTGCAGTGATTTCGCTTGGAGAGAGAAAGCAGCAGCGTCGATGTAGGTGTTCATATAATCCAGGTCACATCAAAACTCCTGCCTATCTTACAAATTTAAAACCCCAAGGGAAATGGAAGCAAGCAGTAATAGGAGATAATAAGAGGAATAATAAGTCTTATTCCCTGCATCGCACACAGCAGAATCTGGTGAGCCAAGTCCATCTTAATGTACTTTATACTTTGCAGAAAAAAGACAGTTGGATGGTAACAGGAAACATGTTAGCATCCTAACACAGAGTCTGAGGAGGACTGGCCATGGGCACTTGGGTTTTGGTTTCATTCCCTGCTTTCCTTATAAGTAGATAACCCACAATTACCAGTTCTGCTTAAACTCAACTCCTTGTAGAAGGCAACCTCTAGTCCCCTGGCCTAAGTTAAGTTTTCCAGATCCAAGTTTTTAGCACTCACTCCATTTCCCTTTTAGGGGACTCTTCTTTTTATTACTTTTGTTTAATCTATACTTAGCTCAGCCATGCATCTCTATGGCTTTGCACAATACAAGACACATGGGAGATGCATAGTATGAATGAATGGATGAACAAAAGGATGAACGAATGAATGAATTCCTGAGAAAGTCACTTAAGTACCCTGAGCCTCTGTGTTTAAGTCAATAAAATGTTGGTGGATAAGGTTTGGGCATATGACCTTGAAGCACCCTTTCTCATCTGACACACTGTTATGAAGGCTTTAGTTTTTCTGGCTTAGCAGTCCACTCAGTGGGGACAGAAGCTGGCTGGGTAGACCAATGGTAGAACGGCCCCAGCTTTGTTGCTCAGAGGAGCAGGAAAAGATTCCAACTTGCAGTCACATTGCTTATTTATATCACACCTTGTTTTCCTATCACATTCTTGTCTGTTTTTGAAAAAAAAAAAAGAGGGGTGATAATTTTTCTACCCTTTAGGGTTGTTGTGAGGAATTAATGAGTTAATACACACAAAGCACTTTAAAACACGGCCCAAAGTAGGTACTCAATAAATGTCAGCTTTTTATTTTATTTTATTTTATTTTATTTTATTTTATTTTATTACTTCCTTTCTCTTAAATATTCCTGTCTCTGCCTCTACACTTTTATTCATGAGCTCCCACTCCTCTACTGAAATCTGATTCATCTTTCAAGGCCCAGCCCCTCATAGACCATAGATCACAGCTGCCAAATGGGGAGGAGCCATGCAAGTAATTGAAATCAACCCCCTCGTTTTACAGATGAGAAGTCAGGGGCACATAGAAGTGTAGCTAGTTAGTAGCTCAAGGTCGAAGAGCCAGATGGTGCAGCACCAGCCCCAAACCCATGGGGACCAATTTTGCAGCCAGGGTTTTTCTCCTGACACTGGGCAGCCTCCCTCTATGGAACTCTTCTTTCCTTCTGGTCTTGCTCTGTTGTGAAGCCTTTTTACTGGGATGTGGTTAGTAATCACTTGTAGAGTAGCCTTTCTTGATGAATCTTACAGCCCCAAGTGCTGAACAAATTATTTTGTCCATAGTAGATATTTGCTTATAATAACAATGAGCTATCCTGGATTAGGAGTTCATTTTTTACAAAGTACCATAACAAGATATATTGCTATCTTATTGATACAGCAATGCCAAGAGGCAGGGATTATTTTTATCTCCTCTAGAGAAGAGGAAACTGGTTTAAAGAAAAAGAGAATTGCTCAGGGCCACTCAGCTGTCTGCAAATGGCCTCTTTCTTCCTGCTTGCCTGAATGAGTGAATGTTACTTAATGTTTCATGTGGATTTGTCTTGTGTTCTTCACTAGAAGGCCTGGATCATGTGTTAAAAATTCTTTGTATTCTTAAAAGAGTCTACAGTAATCACAGCAGGCTCACAATATGTGTTTGTTGAAATTTTTTTTTACTGCTGCCTCCAACCCAGAAGAGATAGGGTCTGTTCACACACAAATATTGTTGTCAGGAAGCAAAGTTGGAGGGAGGTGTTTCCTCAATCTTTAATTCTGTATTTCATGAATAAATGATAGTACCATCATCTTAATGTTATTCATTAAAGCACTTGATTTCATGCAACTCTGCGAGGCCTTTGCTGTGAATCCCACCAGAGAGACCTCTCCACAGTCTAACGGCAGAAGGCTTTAAGAGCAAACCTCTCCTCTGTCAGAAGGGGACCCTCTTTCCAACGCCTTCCTCACCACTGGATCCCATCAGAGAACTGTTCCAACAAGTGGTGGACCAGGAACAGTGGGCTCACTCAAGACTTGAATGTGCAGCCCCTACTCTCTCCCTTTTAGTTTTAAATAAATGTGAAAGATTTGTAAGAAGAGATCATTTTAATGGAACTCAAAGGGCTCCCAAATTTAAATTCCTTGAGGTGTAGACAATCTGTGCAATGCCATGAAAGAAGGAAGAGAGCCCAGTCTGTTAAAATGGGACATGTTAGCTTTAATGAAAGAGGTCAGGACAGGCTTAGGTCTACTCTTGCCTGTGGGCATCTGGAACCATAATTGTAAACTTACTGTTTTTTAAGTGATAGAACAACAACAACAACAACTAAAATGATACATGTGCACTTAAAAAAAAAATGTGGTATAAACAAGACTGACTAATGTACAAGATGCAACCTGGACTACCAGTTTAAGAGATCCAATAGGGTGACTGACTTCATGTGACTGATGCCAAAGGACCTTGCTTTGGAAGAGGAGCTTTTGAAGGTGTTTGGAAGGCCAGAAAGTGTTTGCTGCTCATTTTTTTTTTTTTTAATATATGCTTAAGTGACTGGTGACTCTATAAAGAAATGCCAGCTATTATATTAAAAACTTAGGTTCTTAGTTGTGCAACCATGCAAATTGGCTATTACTACCCCCTTTGGCAGAGAAGATAACAAAGGCTAAGAAAGCCTAACTAACTTAGCCATAGTCACACACTTATTTTAAGTGATAGAGGTAGGATTTTACTCTAGTGTAGAATGTTGCACCAGGAATATCTGAGGTTCCAGAAACAATGCACGGAACACTCCAGATTTTTGAGGTTCTCTGCTCACAGCTTGCAACATGCTAGAAAGTATGATATGCTAAAATAGACCCTTAATGGAAGGTTCAGGAGATAGGCAGGACAGCATTGTGAGTGCCATTTTATTAGCATAGGATTTAAGGCTCAGAAAGTTGACAATGGAGTCACTTGACTTGCACAAGTTTGCCAGGCATGTGGAAGCTGGGGAGAGAACCTGCATTTTCTGACTCTTCCTTTGACCTCTTCCCACTGTTCTCCCAGGTTCCCCATCACAAGTCATTCCCAACTAAAAAGTACATCAGTCTTTTCTCAGTCCTTCTCTCCTTGATAACATTTCACAATATGACTACATATCCATTATTTTTAATGATGATATCTCAATTAATTTAAATTGTAAAGAAGAAAACTTTACCCCAAACACCACCATCTTACATTATCACTGTTCTTTGTCTGTGTCACCTTTCAAGTTTTATCTATATATATTCATTAGCTCAATTATAATGAATTTCAAGTTGGAGCAGAAAATCCACAGGCTTATCAGGCTCTTACAATCAATGACTTGGGAGGATTCAAAAGTCAGAGGGAGATACAAGCCTAGGCAGTAGAAACTGGTTGCACTCAGATTGGTTCTTTCCTATGAGGCTGGAAAGTCCAGCTGCCATTTTGTTGCTGTCTTCACAAATTCACTGGCTAATACTAGTTGTTGTCTGGAATTTGCTGGTCTTTTTTTTTTTTTTCTTTTTTTTTCTTTTTAACATATTTTATTGAGTTTTTACAGAGATTAAGAGAGAGGGATAGAAAGCTAGAAACATCGAAGAGAGAGAAACATCCATCAGTTGCCTCTTGCACACCCCCTACTGGGGATGTGCCCGCAACCAAGGTACATGCCCTTGACAGGAATCAAACCTGGGACCTTTCAGTCTGCAGGCTGACACTCTATCCACTGAGCCAAACCAGTTTCGGCTGGAATTTGTTGGTCTTTATGTATGTTTCTGGGAAGTAATCATTTGAATTCAGGACAGGGCAGCAAAAGACACACAAAGAGTCTCATGAAACCTCCATTCTTACTGTATCTGAAGATGGGAGCTGGGTGTTGTTGGGATTTCACATACTCTTCCAAATGTCCTGTAGCCCAAACATCAGGATAAGGAACCAGTAGGATGCAAAGCATCAGGAGAATACACCAAGTAGAAGGCCCCCCCTCCTGCCCTTAAACCAAGCTTTCTCATTGAGAGAGAAGTGGTAAGGGGTAGTAAAATTAGCATACATCATTCACATCCCAGCTCTGTCATGTAGTCATACATTCTTTTATATCCTTTCTTGTTCCAGCAAAATTTTAAAAGGCTTGCTGCCTTGCTACTTGCTATTGAGGTGACATTCATAAGACACTGAACTGATTCTGATTCTCAGCATAATGGAGATAGTCACCTTGTAAGGCTGTTGGGAGGATTAAACAAAATAATGCATGAAATTTCCAAGTTAAACCTGTTGCAGATTATAGATAGCCAATATATAGTATCCATTATTTAAGAAATGGAAATGTGTGGTAGTCTTGTCTTTGCAGAACCTCGGATAAGAAAATGTCCCTCATCCATATCCTTCTTTAAAATTCATATACTCTTGGATACAGTTTAGCTTCTGCATAAAGTTTATGCTGCCCAGGCATCATCAATAAGGGGCTTATCATATCATTGGTTTGGGGAAGCAATCCCTGGAAAGGCATTAGGATTTGGGAATGGCAGGTCATTATGGATGGGGCTAAGTTATTTACTTCATCAAAGTGTCTCTGGGTTTTATCATGCAGACCTGTCATTGGAAGCTGTTCATAAAGATGAATAATGGTCCTTTTAACTCGGGGATCTGAAAGGTCACCGGGGCTGTGGCAGACATATAGAGTTGTGTTTGCTGCATCCATCAAGATGCAATTGTGTATGGATGTGATGCATGGCAGGCAGCGTGAAGGTGGACTTCTGCTTTCCACTTTGTATTCTGATCACGCTGGGCTGCCATGTGGAAAGGCAGCGATTAGCCCTCCGGAGGCCCAGAATCCTGTACTTATACCATTCAGTGCAGCCACTACCTTCTAAGGTGGAGCATTCAGGACATTAGGGGTTTGGAGAACAGACCAGCAAGGATAGGGTAATGGCATGCCTGTTTTTCCATCTGATGTGTGTCCTGGCTTGAGCTCAATTGTTATCTCCCAGAGGTCTAGGAAATGGATGGAAAAGGAAAAGAAAATGAGGCAAATTGACTTATTCTAGCATCAGCATGCAACATACCATACTTGACTCTTGGTTGTAGGTTTCTTGGCCTGAGAAGGCCCTCCTGCTGAGGATCTTAGGGCCCAGAGCTTTAGACAAATCATGCGGCTTTTCTGAGCAGCTCAGGCTTTTTGGACCAGGCTGACTTTTACCTCCATTGCTTCTTCATAGGGTTCCAGTAGCAGGAGTGGAAGAACCACAAAACGGGCTTCCGTAGGCAAGTCCTTTCTGCTCTAGGCCGAGCATTTTAATTCTCCAAGCTCCAGTCATATGTGTGCCACCTTCATCATTTGTGTCCTATTTGGGTTACATCTGCTTAATATTTTTTTCCAACGAACTAAAATGTTTTGTTTTAATAACTTTATTTTAAAAGATGAAACCATATATTGTTAGAGTAAATGGATACAAAAAGATATGTGAAGAAATGAAAAAAATGAAAAACCCAAACAATGAGATTAAATTCTTGCTAGATGCTTTGGTCTCAACATTTGAAGTTTGCTCTTTTAGTTAAAAAAATGGAGCTGGCAAGTGTTAGATGTTAAGGACATTGTAGCACCCAACTGAGCTTATCTTTGAGGTACAAGAAGGAGTAACTTTTTCACAATGTAAATTCATGTTTTTCAATGTTTTTAATGTGTCATTACAGCATTTTCTGGACAGTCTAAAATCACATGTCAGGTGAACAATGGTAGAATCCTATACTTTGCGGGAAAACTGTATTAGGACTCTTCAGTTCCCTTCAACTCCAAATTTTTATTACGTTCATCTATTATCCCTAATAATCACCTAATTAACTCTTTCTATTTCCACTTTCAATTCTACTACTTGCTTACTGGCCTGCACTGAACTGGTATTTATTTGAATCTTCCACCTAGCACTTTGCACCTTCAAAAAACTTTCAAGTGCTAATTCAAAACCATTGACACTTAAACTCAGCACATTACTGCAGTCTGGCAACAGGCCAAGGAACTGGTCTGAGAGTCCCTCTGCCCACCTCTTCGACCTGCATTGGGCTCCTGAGCACAGAGCCCCTCCTAGAGGAAGGAAACCTCTTTGCACCCTTCCAAGGGCTGCCGCCATTCCAATGAGGAATGTTTTGAGACAGATGCCAAATCGATAGCACTAGATTCACACAGCTCTGCTTATCTTCCATTGTTTTTCATTCAGCCTCCCTTGGCTTCCCTAGATGAGAGTCTGGGGAGAGATTCATCTCCTCCCTTGCTTCTCATTATATCACTGTGGTAGCCACAGGGAGGAGAGTGACTGATATTTCTGGGCTGTCAAGGGAGAGATAGGAAAGATATGCTCTTTGTAGCACCTGCCAACTCACTATAAAGACTCAAAGTGCTATTTGTGGGTTTAAAAAGTTAACATTTTAACTGTCATTTTCAATCTGTGCAGATTGTGATCCTTGCTGAGGATCACCCCCGAGTGAAGTATAAAAATATTGTAGGTGGTTGCGTGTCTGAGATTTCTTTAATGAAGGGGTGTGCGTGTGTTTTTCCTGACAGTTGTCTAACACAGACCAGTGATGTTTTCCTCCAAGACCCCCTGTTTGCCCTTATCATCACCATCTAACTCTAGATATTGCTCTGAGACTCCCTCTTTTTTATTGTCTCTTAGCCACCCAGAAATGCCCTCCCTACCCAGGCCTAGATGCTTCTTTGTCATGAATCAGTCATTTTCCCATCTAACCTCATAATGATGTCACCAATTCTTCAACACTTCCTTGGGAAGCTTTAAGTCATTGCTTCTCTTCCTACTAGTCTCAGAGTTCATCTGGAAAGATCCACATTGCTTAGGTAGAAAGTCTCGCCAAGAGAACACAAGGAAAGGACAGCCCCAACCAGCCCTAGGTCTTACCCAAATTTGCCAGCCAGCCAGTCTGCAATCTTTAGGTAGATTTGTATTTATCCACATGGAACTGCAGCTCCTTCACCTTAAATTTCAGTTATTTAATGGTAGAATCTACAGCTCTCCTGCCATTTTGCTAGGGTGTCCCTAGCTTTCTATCTCATCTTCTCTTTTCTAAACTATTTCTTTCTTCTTCCTCTACATCATGTGTGGGCCTCTTACTTTCTAATGCATAACAATGTTAGTTTTTCTCAAATGCTATCTAGAAGCTAGTCTCAGGCCTTCACCATTCCACACTCCTTTCCCCAACAACATCCAGAAGGGACACAATGCACATACATGCACACAATGTGCTTTACGCTTTCACTCAACTCTCTGTGACCCCTGTCTTCCACTTTGAAACCTCCCTAAAGCATTCAGGCCTCTCCATATGGTGACACAGCTGGAAGACAATGGAAAAGTGTAATAAGAAATTAGGATTTGTTGTTGTTAATTATCAAGTGAGGATATTTTTTCCATTGATTTTTATTTCTTCATTTTTCTTTTTTAAAGAAAGAGTGAAGGGAGTGGTAGAGAAAGAGAGAAAGAGAGAGAAACACAGATTGAAACACATTGATTGCCTCCCCCACATGCCCCTGACCATGGCCAGAGATCAAACCTGCAATGCAGGTACATGCCCTTGACTAGGAACCAAATCTGTGACCCTTTTGTGCATGGGCCAACATTGGACAACACCAGCCGGAATAAGACATTGGAATTTTTAGAAAAACATCTGCATATTTGATAACTCCTGGAATTTATTCACCTGTTGAGAGCTGAGGTTGTATAAATTCGTCTTTAGTTTGCCCACACTGTTATAGTGGGCATGCATGTGTGTATATACATGTGCACAGACATCCACAGGACCCCTCCATTTTAGCTCTTCATTCACACATATGCCTTTCCCAATGTCTTAAACTCCTTGCAGATTGCACTCTGTACTTCTCAGCTGTATCTTTGTCTAACCCAGCACTGTAAAGAGGGTGTTCAGATAAAGAGTAGAGCAGGATGTGAAGAGACAAGGACAGAAGAGTGGGAGAAGCTAGTAGGCGGATACACATAGACAATGGCTGGAAGGAACGGTGGAATACAATTGCTCCCTGGGGCTAATACCTATATATGGGGTTCCTGTCTTACAGTCCTTGATGTGTTCAAGGCCTCCTTGTCTATTCTTTCAGCTACTCCCTACAGTCACTCTGTGAGGTTGGGGCGTGAACACTATTCTTGCCTCATTTAATAGGTGATGGATCTAAGGAACAGAGAACGAAGATTTATTCTGGAAGGTCAGAGGTAGGACTAATGGGCCAGCACCCATACTCCTGGCAACCACTTTCAACCCAATGCTGGCATTCCCCCCAAAAAATGGAAGGCAGCAGAGGTGTGGTGGGAGCCATGGGCCTACACAGAAGGAAGCTGCTATAGCTCACTAACCACTCTGAACTCCTGCTGCCTTAATGGCTGAATGCAGACAGTTATCCTGTTCATACTTACCTTCTATGGTCCTGGTTAGAAGTTGCCTATGAGGTGAGGGTATAAAAGTTCTTTGTGTCCTAAAGAATGCTGTGTTTGAAATGCTTGGGAATATTTCATACCATGCAACCAGGCTCACTGTAATTCTCAGAGATCTCACTCATTCCAAGTAGAATGGAAGGATCTTAAGGGGAGCAGAGTGTTGGCTGCTGTGCCTTGTACCCAACCTGTGGTCTCCACCCCACTCATCTGTCTGTGGGACTAGAAGTAGCAGGCAGGGATCTTTAATGTTCACTTGGAACTGTGTAAATACAATAGTTAGCTCTTGAAAGATGAGATCACTCTTCTGAAAATGTTCTAACTGCTGGCTTCACAGATAGGCAGTCTTTTAAATTTGCAATGCAGTAATGAGGGAAAGGGGGAGATATAGTTTTCTTGGTTTGCCTCTGAGCATTGCCTAATTGTCTTGAAAAACAATAGATGTGGTGTTACTTACTCGGCTTCTAATACTAAGCATTACATATACATATATTATATATATAATGCTTACTTACCTACCGTTGCTGTTGCTTGGAGAAGGTTAATTTCTTCTCAGTCTGAGCTGTTTGTTTCCTGAAAGTTCTGCCTTTAGGAGACATTGAGGCTGAGCTCATGTGGATGAATGGGGATGTGGAGAGCTGTGCAGTTTACTGAGGCAAGAAAATTTGCCTCCCCGCCTTGACTTCCACGCTTGGGATCCCATTATCTATGTGTGAAACTGCCTTGAATCTATTTTTCACTGTGTAGACAACCCGAGACAATGTTTATTCTACATGAATGAATCCACCCTGGTACAGTTAATTTATTTCCCTTAGTATGATAAAAAGACAGTTTCCACATGATGGACCTGATAAAAACTACAGCAATCTAAATTAATGACTAAACAGGTGAAGACCAGCACCCTGACAGCCAGTATTATTTTTCTCTCTAAACAGAGTCAGAGATAGTTAAAACTCTCCATTTAATTTTGCACACCTTAAGTGTGAAAAATCCCTCACACATGTTATTGAGGAAGAGAACTCATGCAAACAACCAATTACTGTCTTAAAGGAGTTAAGAACTAGTTACTGGTCATTTTATTGTTGTTAAGCAACCAGTTAAATTCAAGCAAACAAGGGTTTGCTTGACTATACTCAGCTTTCCCATAGTAGTTTGTGGGAGCTCCATCTCTTCTGGCTCATTCCCTGCTCAAGTCAGCTGCCTAATGAGCTAAGTAAGCTGTTCAGAACCTCATGTTAATGGAGTTGTGGCAATGGCAGATTTCTTTGGCCTGAATTATGTGGACAGTTGCCCAAACTATCACTATGTTTTGCTGGCATGAACAGAACTCATTGAGAGTGAGTACTGTATCTCCCTGAGCTTGCTTTGGAAAAATATTTGGCATTTAATAAAAGCATTTTCTCACTTGCATTGTAGTTCGAGCCTTTTAGATAATTAAGAAAGAATTCCTTTGAATACATCTTAACCATTTTTAAAAGTTCTCTTATTTAAAAAAAAATCCCATTTAGTTTATTTTCACATTCAAAGGGAAACACAGAAGCTGGAAGTAAGCCAGGATGCATGGTTTGGAAGTTGGTGTAAAGAGGATGGCTACAACTGTCTAAAATGTGCTTTGGACTTCTGTTTTGGTTTTCAACTTCTAAACAAGGGAATTAGTTTTAGTATTTTGTTTCTTTTCCTCTTTCCAGTGGAGGTACAGGGAAGAAAGCAATAATCTAAAATCTATTGGTGAAGGGAGAAGGGAAAGCAAAGATCCTAAATCATCTACCAACTTAACAATCAGCCCCTGAATACAGAATTGATTATGGGGTGTTTTCCTCTCCTCTTTCTTAGCTCTTAGCTCTGCTCTCCTCTTTCCTCTTCCCTCATCTTTCCCTTCGCTCTCTCCTCCCCTTTCTGTCCCATCTCTTTTCTCTTTCTGTAAGCTAGAGTTGCCAGTTACAACAACCAAACAACTAACTACTAAGCTTTCTTCTCCTCTCATTCTTGACTGAGCTTAATCGGGTGACTATTTTGGAAGACATGTGTGGGTTTCTTATGTGACCCAGCAGAACATATTAGATCTTAATTAGGTTTGGGATATTTTATTTTGTTTTGATCTTTACACCAAGTAAACATTTAAAGCAGGACTAGTTTCCTTGATAGTATAGTTTACTTTACAGCACTAGAGGTAGGTTTTTATTTGGAATCTATTGTCGTCATCATCATCACTTTTACTTATGCCCTTCTAGACCTCGGGGTTAAGAAGTCAGTAACTAACGCATCCCAAACTGATTTGCCTTGCAACCATATTGCAGGGTGTAGTAGAAAGACTGGACATAGGAGTCAAGCAACATGGTTCCAGAGCTGACTCACTAAACAACTGTGAGTCCAGGTGTGGTTTCTCCAACTTGATTTCCTCAGAATGAATTACTAGAAGATTTCTAGAGACACTTTTAACTTGTGTGGTCTATAAACTTTCTCCTGGTGGAAAAGTCAGATGGAAGGAAAGAAAACAGAAAATGAAGAAGTTAAGGGAAGAAAGGAAGAAATAGAAGCACATTTTTATTCAGTTGTGACTATATGGCCAAACTTATATAACCAATTGTTTTTCTTTCTCCCTCTTCCTCTCTCTAAAATCATTTAAAAATGTTATTTAAAAAGAGTAAATGAGAAAATTGAGATGTTGCTCAGTATATGTAGCAATGGGAGTGCTCTTTAAAAAAAAAATAAAACAAAAACAACACTGTCTCTGGGACCAAGCGATCGATGACTAGTCATTGAGCTTAAAAAGTTCTGTGAATTTTTCAAATTAGGTGCAATGAAGAGGAACTGCAAATTGGAAAAGCAAATGGGTTATTGTTTCCTATGTTTCTTCTACTCTTATTCTTGAGGGCAGACATTTCTCACACCATCCACTAGTTATTATATAGTTTTCTTTTCCTCCATTATCTAGGTGGGGGAGTGGCCTCCCTGGATTCCAAAGTCGTCTCTGGGTTAAAGGTTGTGCTTCTCTTGCCATGTGTGGGTTCATGGGAGCTTGGAAAGACTGCTTTAGTAGCTGTCCTTCCCTGGGGAAGGAAAAGGCCATGCAGGCCCTAAGGTTGCTCTACCCCTCGCTGTGAGTAAGACTCATATGAATTTAGGGTGTGTGTGTGTGTGTGTGTGTGTGTGTGTGTGTGTGTGTAGGACCGGGTGAGGTAGGGGGAGAGACAGGAGGGAAGGGAAAAAAAGAGGGAAATAGAATATATATGGGAGGCAACAGCATGGACATTCCAAGCTGTAAGGCTCTACTCTATCACTACATATCAGAGTTTTCAGAAATAAATAAGCTGTAAGTTAGCTCCCAAGTCTTGCTCAAAACTTAAGGCCCTAATCCTTAGGGAAGTTCCCTTCTGCCTGCATTTCATGGTGGTGGGAGCTGATGGACTACTCTTGGTCCAAAACGATACTTCTTGAGCCTCAAAGAGAATGTTCTGCTGTTAAATCATCCTATGTGAGGGAAATATAAATGTCCTCAGTGTCCTCTCTGACCCTTCTGAAAGAAGTCCAGTTGTCAGCCTTCCCACTGGAAGCTTCTAGGGACCTTAATTCCATTTTTTTTTTTTTTTTTTTTTGGTGGGGAGCAATTATAGGGAGTTATGTGCTTTCTGTTTCCACTGACCAGCTGCTCTTAACAGGAATCTTGTTCCATAGTGACTTATCCTCTTTGAAGTCCTCCTTCCAACTCACTTTTGTGAAACCACCTTAGATTGCTTTTGAAGGTAGAATATAAATAGCAAATAAATTAAACCAATGACTGGTTCAGGTTCCTTGCCCGAGTTTCAAGGAATGCTAGGAATGATGAAGATATGTGCAAGCACTTATTGGGCTGCCCAGATGAAGACTTAAGTACTGACCAAATCGGGGGCTTTTCCTTTGGTCAGCATGGTGGTGGCTGTACCTACCTTAGGTCTTTCTTCTCTGAGAGGTTCAACCTATTGTATCTTAACCATGAATGAGGTATCTTAATCCACCCCTCACCCTTTTAGACTCAATTTAGTCATCACCTCCTCAGAGAAATCCCCCTTTCTAAGTTCCAACCCACCCTCACCTCTACCTTTGAACAGTGTGGGTGTCCTCCTCCTGCGTGGCCATCATTTTTAGAGTACTGATGACATCACAGTGGATGCACTTGTTACTTTGCATATTTGGCTCCCTTGTTTGGAAGAAGGGCCTTTGTCCTCTTCTTCAGCCTAATGCTGTACAGCACTTGACAGAGAGAAAATTCTGAACACAGGTGCAATGAATAATAGATGAACATAGGACTGCCGGGCCCCAGCCATGACCATTGGCATCATTCCATTTTGGGTCCGTTGTTGCATTCCTGTGCAGTCAAATGTGATTTGTTAATGATAGCACAATAGTTTCTTTCTCATTTTGAAATATCCTTTTATAATAATTTCTTATTCTCTGTTTCTTTGCTTCTTGGCCAGCTATTCTCTAACTTAAAAGTAAAGCAAAACAAAATAAAACCAAAAATGCTAAGGTTCTTAAAGTGATGCATGGCCATTCTTTCTAACCCATTTCTCCCCTACAGCCCCATTCATAACCACTTCAATATCCTCTTTGCCACCCAGGATGGATTCAGGATTTTTATTTTCTTTCTTTAAAAAAATTAGACTAGAAGTTTCTGAAATGTTTCTTCTTTAGTCAAAAGACAAGTGGAATGAAAAAAAAAGTATAGAGACTATCTATGGAAACATTGTTGGTTCCATTGTAATCTGGCTGATAAGAAAGGCCACATCAAAAATAGCTAGCTGGCAAGGAAAGGAAGAATTAACATCATTAAAATGTCTATACTACCCACTGCAATTGATAGTTTGAATGTGACTCTTATTAAAATGCCAATGATGTCTTTAATAGAACTGGAGCAAAAATTCAACGTTTTATACAAAACCATAAAAGATTCTGAATAGCCACAGCAATCTTGAGAAAGAAGAACAAAGTCAGAGGTATCATGCTGCCTGATATCAAACTACTATAAGGATATAATAATCAAAACTGCATAGTACTGGCATAAAAACAGACACATAGATCAATGAAACAGAATAGAGAACCGAGAAATAAACTCATACCTAATGACAAAGGAGGCAAGAACACACAATGGGGTAAAAGATAGTCTATTCAATAAATGGTGCTGGGAAAATTAGACAGGTACATGCAAAAAGAAAAAAAAAAAGAAAGAAACTAAACCACCTTCTTGCATCATATACAAGAATAAACTCAAAGTGGATTAGAGACTTAAATGTAAGACTTAAACCCATAAAATTCTTAGAAGACAACATAGTCAGTAAAATCAATGACATTTCTCTTAGCAATATTTTTTTCTTGGGCAAGGAAAACAAAATAAAAGACTATATCTAACTAGTAAAAAGTTTTTGCACAGTGAAGGTAGCCATCAACAAAATAAAAAGACAGCCTACTGAATGGGAGAAGATATTTACCAATGATACATCTGACAAGTGGTTAATATTCAAAATTTATAAAGAACTTATACAAGTCAACATAAAAAAACAAACAAACAAGTTAATTAAGAAATAGATAGAGGACATTTCTCCAAAGAAGACATATAGATGGCCAATAGACATTTGAAAGATGCTCAATGTCACTAGTCATCAGAGAAATGCAAATTAAAACCACAATGAGATAACATCCCACACCTGTTAGAATGGCTATCATCAATAAATCCACAAAGACAAGTGTTGGCAAGGATGTAGAGAAAAGAGAACCTTTGTGCACTGTTATTCAGAATGCAGATTGGTGTAGCCTCTGTGGAAACCAGTATGGAGGTTTCTCAAAAAAGTAAAAATGGAACTACCTTATGACTCAGTGATTTGACTTTTGGGTACACTGTATCTGAGGAAACCCAAGACATTAATTTGAAAGAATATAGAGGGGTGGGCAAAGTAGGTTTATAGGTGTTGGTATGAAAAAATAATATAGCAATTAATAAATAATAATACAATAATACCAGTAAGCTCTGTGTTTTGTGTACCCATAACTGTAAGCCTCCTTTTGCTCATCCCTGTATGCACCCTTTTTTTCACTGCAACATTATGGAAGCAACCTAAGTCTCCATCAAAAACATAAAAAAGTTTCCTTTAAATGGGACTTACATGGATAACTTTGTCCCTTTGGGTGAACCTGTGACTGAGAGCATTTGGCTCTTCCAAAATGGAGGGAAACTGGTGAAGGTACTGCTTTGATAATAAAGTACCCATAATACTTTCACACGTGAGCACAAAAAGAGGGGATTTGACTATATTGTAATTATCAAAATGTGGCGATTACTCCCCTGTTGAGCTTTTCCCCCCCTTCTGATTAGCTATACAGGGTACTGGAATGTAAGGGAAATCCTGTCTGCTCACCCTCACATTCTCAGATCAGTATTTGATGGCAATCCAATGCAATGCTCCACCTTAAAATACCTGGTCATTAACCCTCAGTAGCTTCCTCAGCTGTAAGACTTGCTCATTGACCAGGGAGATCCAAAAGCTCACTACTCATTTTTGCCTTCCTCTTGTCAGTTGGTTGGCTAAGGCTAAAGCATTACTTGACTTGGACCAGTGACTGCATGAATGAACAAGTGTAGTCCTTTGGTGAAATTGAAAAGCTTCACATTTCTCTGCTCTTTTTTATATTTGATTCAACAAATATTTATTGAGCACCTCCTTTATATAGACATAAGTAAGGTTCACTGATCTTAAAAAGACTTGAAAGAGTAGATAAATAACTAGTCGGTACCTGGTAGTTCAATCATTCCACAAATATTTCACGAGAACTTCTATGCTGAGCGCTGTTCCAGGATTTTGGCTATACTGATGAATGAGACAGTTATGGTCCCTGCCTTCAGGGAGCCTATTGTCCAGAAAGGGAGAGAGACAATTAAACAAGCAAAACTAGTAAGGAATAGTGAGTGATTGAATGGGGGCATGAGAGGCTGTCTTGGGATCTCATAGGCAAGGTGACTATTTTAGTCAACTGGTTCTTCAGAGAGATCCAAAGGCAAGAAATCCAATATATTTGGGGATGGATAAGAGAAGACAGAAGATGCTTTTGATTGCTAGATCAGTGAATAGTGGCAGAAGGAGGAATAGCAGGAAAAAGCCAAGAAGTTGGGAAAGCAGAGAATGTGCTCAAGAAATATAGTTATCTACACTGGTTAGAATATAGAGCATACATCCAATCACGGAAATTGTTTTGAATCTATTTTTAAAATCTAAAAATGATTAAAAATTGAAGAAAATTGCTAGAATAAATCTCTATATACACATTCATTAGATTTTTAAATTCTTAACATTTTGTTACATCCCATATATATATATATATTATATATATATATATATATATATATTATATATATATATATATATTTATTATTTATTATTGTATGTGAGTGCATCCCTATGTGATTTTTTGTTATTATTGAACCATTTGAAAGTGATATATAGATATCATGAGCCCATATGCGTCTCCTAAAATTAAACAAATAGGATATTATTTGCACTTATTCTTTTTTATTAAAAAAAAAAAAACATTAAAAGACAGCTCCACTTCCCCTCCATATCCCAAGATATTCATCATAAACTATTTCCATGCCCTCCCACCCCCAACCCAGCAGCCCCAATTTCCCTTTAAGGTAGTTTTATCTCCACCTTCATCTTTCTGAGCCTTGAAATGACCAGCCAATGAATAGCCAGGTTGCTCGGAGGAAAGGAACAAGTTTAAATAACTCCAAAGTTATTCACAGTCTCTGCTGGGTTGGAGCAGACAGGGCCAACTGTGCTTTCTGCTCATATCTCAGGACCTGGAAGAAAATATTCTATGAGGCTTAGAAGAAAATGACATAAAATGAAATCCATTTCTGCTGTCAGAGATCACAATGAAACTGGAGATGAGGTACAAAATCAATTCATTCTTATTCTAATGTTCAGATTGTCATCTTCCCGTTTACTCAGACTTGGGCCTGATGGCTCAAATTGGTCTTTGGAATATTTAAGGAGCTTTTTTTGGTCCCTTAATATTGGCTTATCAGTTCCAGTAATTTTACCTCCCAGAGTGAAATTGGCTGCTGACATTTGGAGGAAATCTGTGCTGTATTTTTTCATACGTTTCGCTGATCGTTACCCACCAGGCTACAGTAAATGTGCTTCTGGCTTATTAGGAAGATAGCCACAGAGACTGGATGCTTTATCACAGAAATCTCTGGTCATTTATAGGAGCATTTCCCCAGCAGAGAGAACCTTAGTCAAGTATTTATCCATTTTTCTTTCTGCACAATTCCACAGATCTGCTGTTTAGAGGAAATCTTCCCATTTGGCTGCTGGGATAAAAGGAAAAAGTTAGGCCTGCTACAAGTGATCCTTTTATTCCTTTTTCAAGGCCGTGTATGTGGGCTTCACAGAGAGAGAGATTAAGAAGGAGAAGAAAGAAAAAAAGGATAGAAAGAATAGGTGACTGAGCTTGAAAACCCACTTGCTTGTGCTGCAAAGTAATAACTGGAGTGTGCATCTATGTTCTGTTTATAAAACGATTACTTTAATTAGAAAATAATATTAATTTTAAGTAATTGAAAAAAATAATTGTCAATAATTCTACCACCCAAAAATAACTAATTTAAAAATATTTTTATTGATTTCAAAGAGGAAGGGAGAGGAAGAGAGAGATAGAAGCATCAATGATGAGAGAGAATCATTGATCAGCTGTCTCCTGAATCTCCCCATTGGGAATGAAGTCCCTGACCAGGAATCAAACTGTGACCTCCTGGTTCATAGGTCGACCCTCAAAGACTGAGCCATACTGGCCCCAAAGTAACAACTTTTAGCAATTTAATATTTCCTGTCAGATATACTTTGGGAATTTTAAATATATTTCAAATAACATTTCTAAGATATTTTCACTTGACATCACATAAACTCTTAATAAACAAACTTTTTAGAGGTTGCATGATAGCTTATCTTGGATGTCCACAATTTACTTTATAATCTCTTATTTTTGACAGGTTACTTTCTAGTTCTTCTGTGTTAGTTTTTTTCCCTATAAAGATTGGAGCAATAAATATCCTTATGCAAAAAGCTTTTATGGGTATATTAATCAGACCACTTTCTTGAGATGGATTTCAACGAGTTAAATTACTGAGTCAAAACATAGGCACATTATAAGGGCTATCTCTGTTTGCCTTCAGAGAGTTTTAAAGAATGCTCTGCTAGAATAGTTTTACTCCCACTAGCAGAATGTAAGAATGCTTATCTCCATAACACATGAGTATTACTTTAAAAATATGTATTAATTTAGTAGGTGAAGAAAAAAATAGCATCATATAGTAAATGCCAATTCTTCGCTTAGTAGTGAGTTTGAACAAATTTTTATGTTTTCTTGGCAATTTGTGTGCGTTTGAATTTGTGGCATTTTAAACCGCCAATCTTAATTATTTTTCTAAATTATTTGGATGATCCTCTGTCTACCATGTTTGTTATAATTTATCCCAGTTCAAAAGCCTTTTAGCCCTGGCTGGTGTGACTCAGCTGGTTAGAGTGTTGTCCCATACACTAAAAGGTTGTAAATTCAATTCCCAGTCAGGGCACATAACTAGGTTGTGGGTTTGATCCCTGGGTGAGAATGGGAGGCAACCAATCTCTCTCTCTCTCTCTCTCTCTCTCTCTCTCTCTCTCTCTCTCTCTCTCTCTCAGGTCTTTGTGATTCATTCCAGTTCCTATCTCCTGTGCATGAGCAGAACTAAAGTATAGATTCTCAAGGTTATTTCACCTGTTGTAATTTCAAAGTGCCAGAAAAAGCACAGATAGTAACATTTTTAAAAATAGAGTCCCACTGATTACTATCTACTTTTGGAATCCTCCCCCCCCCCCCCCCCCCCCCCAACACACACACACAAGATTCATCTTTTGTCTCCGTGGATGTAGGTCCACAAAGACTTGGGCCGCAAAGGAGTCTAATGGTGTGTGCTCAGAGACCAGAGGATTCTGTATAGATTAACATTTTAAATCCAGCCCTTATCAATTGTAATTGCATAGACATGTCTCATGACCTGGCAACTAGTCTCAATAAGAGCTGACCTTCTTTAATCTACTTTCCACTCTGCTGCTCTCCATCCAGGCTCCATAGTCTAATTATGGCAGATGCAGGTTGTGAACTGTGGTTTATTCTTCCTAAAAAGATGACGTTAATGTTGCCGTAACCATTCTTTAGATGCATATTTTAGAGATTCCTTCCCCAGAGCCCCAAACACTTTGCAAATATGATCTCATTAACCCACATGCCAACCTCTGTGGTAGGTCAGTCCTCCTGGTGGCATTCCGGAATTGAATTATGCAAAGAGAAAGTGGTCTTTTCAGAGATGTCTGCTGGCTGGGGATGGGACCAAGCTTAATAGGGAATCTTAAAAATGTGCAGGCCCCTAACTATCACTTGGTCCAACATCCTCATTAAATAAAAGGGAAACTGAGAGCCCTGGCCGGTTTGGCTCAGTGAATAGAGAGTCAAGTCAGCCTTCAGACTGAAGGGGCCCGAGTTCGATTCTGTTCAAGGGCACATGCCCAGCTTGTGGGCTCAATCCCCAGTAGTGGGTGTGCAGGAGGAAGCCAATCAATGAGTCTCTGATCATTGATATTTCTCTCTCTCTCTCTCTCTCGCTCTCCCTTCCTCTCTTATATATAATATGTATATATTTAAAAAAAAATGGAAACTGAGAGAGGAGCTGTGTCACTAAACTTCTCAGTCATGACTATATGTTAGTATCATGTGGGAAGCTTTAGAAACATATGCAGGCGGTTGGAGAGACCTTTTGGTTTCATCTGTTAATCTCTTGCTTCCCTGATGAAGAATGTTATATCAATGTGTCCACTGGGACATCCCTTCACTGCCTGTGTTCCATGACACTCTAGCCCTTCTTATGAAACCTGTCATGACACTTGCTATGGCTATGTGTCCAAGTCCTGAACCACATCACTGAGGCCTTTGACAAAATTTCACTAGGCCCCTAATCTAAACAGCTCTTTCACCATCAGATGGCTGGATGAGTTAAGACAATTTCCTTTGTTGTCCCTAAAAACAGGCCACAGCCTAAAGGCCAGGCAGAGGCTGCCATGCAGATTTCCTCTCAATGGTAATCACTACTTGCTTCCAAGAAACTCTCTTGCCTTCATAGATATCCTTAATATCTGCAGAAAAATGAGGATGTGTTTCCATTTCCACAAATATGCTTACATGCTACATCTAACAAATATTTTCATATACCAACACTTTGATCAAGGGCATAGATTCTCATCTCTCTTGACTGGGATTAATGGGAATGAACCATTATTGATTGGATTGCTGTGGTGCCAGTGGGCACTACCTCAAGCCTGAAGACCATAGATGGTATCAAAGTCACCAATGATCATCTTTGGGTTCTCAGTTTTCTTTGGTGCAGGGCATGGTCAGTTTTTTACTCCCACCCACATACTTTAGAGAGCCCACCCTACTCTAACAGCATCATTTACACTTGCTGCCCCCTCTCTCTAGAATATCCTCTTTCCATTCTCTTCCTGGCTAATTCTTACTCATCTTTCAAATCTCAAACCACACGTCAACTCTGCCGTAAAGCCTTCCCAAGGCCATCTTCCTTCTCCCTATACGAGTGCAGACATCCCATGGCTTACTTATATTTCTTTGAACTCTGAAGGAGAAGCCTGGGTATCATTTGATTTCACATTATACAGTATGAATACAAAAAGTGTTTTGCTATAAGTAAATAAATGCAAGTGATTCAATCATGGAAAAACAAAGTGGCTTGAAGAGTGATGCACCAATTTATTCATATTTGGGTCTTTTACCTGACACCTGGCACTGTGTCTAGCACACAGTAGGTGCATAATGTGTGTTTTTCCAGATGAATGCACCATTACCATATGTATTACTGTGGTGCCTGAAAATGACATCAGTTCAGGTTACATTGAAACTGATGTGAAACATAAAGGAAACTGGACTTCAGGAGACTTTCCTTTTTGTTGGTGTGTTTCCATCCCTTTGAAAGCTCCCAGAAAAATCTTTGGGACATTTGTCTGTGCAAATCAAGAAGCAGAGGGGAGAAAAGGAAACCTTTTATTTATTTGCATTTAGTTTTCACCTAGACTTGGGGCTCCCACCACTCAGACTGTGAGTCCTTCAGTTGAGTGACTGTGTGTTATTCCCCTTGAAGTCTAATTTCCTAGGTCAGTGCCTGTACACACTCGGTGCTTTATAAATGTTTGTTCAAGGAATGCCCATGCTATGGTATCTACATTACTCAAGGAAGCCCTGTAGCACCATCTCTCCTAACACACATTTTGGTTTAACATCCATCATTATGGATGCTATTTCCTCTCCAGGAGAAGTTATTTGTTCAAATGCAACTCACTTGCCTTTGGATTATCCTCTAAAGAATCCCTGACAGTTGTGCTTGATGCTTAAGTTAAATGGATGACGTGGTTTCCATTTTCCCATTGTTGGAACTGCTGCTGTACTGGTTCGTGGGTAAGGTTAGAACTGGGGGAGCAGTCCTGTCTATAGAAGTTTAGATAATGTGAGGGGGTGGGGTGGGATAAAAGATTGAATGAAAGAAAAGGCAAGGCAAAGAAAATGAGTATGAAAAAACTCTCCAAAGGACATAAAACTCGGTGGCATTCATCATTAAAAAGAGGAGCATCAATCATTCCCCGTCTCATTTTATTTTTATTGTATGTGTAAATGAAGGCGCAAGTAGAAATGACAATGGTGAATAACTTTTAAAAGGCATTTCTCCAGGAACAGTGAATAAAATAGATACTTAGTTCCAACCTTGCAGATAGGGTAAAAAAGAAATCTATCAACTCTAAAACATTGTCCCCCTGGGTGGGTGAAATTCTTCTGAACCTTCTCTGTGCTTCAATATCAAGGGAATGAAAGATAAGGAGTAGTCAGAACCCATAGGGAAGTGTCCTCGGGGAACCAGGGTAAGGGTTAGTGGTGGTTCATGGCTGCTATTCATACTAATTTTTTTTCCCCTGCTGCAATATTCATTTTCAGTTTCATCTACTTTCTTTCTGGGTCTTAGCCTTGTGACCTGAACAAATTTGCATGCTTTGCTTCTTGTTTTACACATTTTCCCAAATCACATGGAGTTATACCCATGTAACTCTCTTTTGTTAATGCAAGGCTGTGTGAAAGGTTGTGGACAAATGGAACTTCTGTAAATTTAATCATCTTTTCGGAGTACTTGGGAGATTTCTATTTAACAGAAGCCAGGCTTGTGTCTTTCACAAAATGAGAAAGGCTTTAATGGTCTCACTCACATGCCAGTTTGTCTGCTCTGAAAGGGTTTTCCTTTACAAATCATCAATTTCCTGAAAGCTGAGCCTGACTCTTCTGAAGCAACGAATAGGCATCTGTAGTTTGCAGGATGTCAGTGTGTCCCTCTGAAATAGCTCTGATCTCCTTTCCCCTCCTCTACTGTCAGGAAGTATCTGGGACAGAACTGTCCCTTGCTTATATCTTACACCTTATGTCTATTAACACATGTGCACCAGCTTCTCTGCATTGCTCGGAGGTGGATAGGACAGGTAGGGCCCATGGAGAGCCATGCAAGAAATTCATGGCAATAATCTAGACTGGAATCTTCAGATTTCTAAGTGAGTGCTTGTCCCTCTTTTTGACACACTGGGAATCATGCTAAAATGTGATATTTATTGTTCATGATTTAGGGAATGTTCACCTTTATCTTTTCCTTCTGCATTAGGGGCACATTCAAAACTGATGATGGATGAAGATGCTACCTTCATGGATTTTTGATAAATTTTCTACTTGAACTATAGTTTATATACTTAAGCAAAAGGGAGCACTGGTCTCTTGCTAAACAATAAGGGGAATATGTTAGGAGGCTGAAGTAAGAATGGCTTGGGTTCTTGGGTTCAAATATGGCCTAATTAATTATGAGCAGTGGGAACTTGGACCAGTTTCTTAACCTCTATTAATCTCATCGGTAAGATGGATATATTAATAATACTAACCTCAGAAAGCTGTGGATATTAGAGAAAATGTATACTATATCTATAGCATGGTAGGTGTTGAATAAATAGAAGCTATCATCATTAGTGTATATTAGCACAAACCTCATCTTTATTTTTTCCTTACCTCCCCACTTTATCTGCCTTTCCATTTTCTGTTATACTTCTCATGTGGTTGCCTAAACACATTTTCTATTTTATGTTTCCTCACTTCCTAATCCCTCCCACCATCTGTTATTTTCAGTCTTGTTCTCACCCACATAAAATGTTATTGTATTCCCCATTCCCCCTTCCATCTAAGAATCATAACATTTCAAAGCTAAAATAGCTCTTGGAGATTTCTGTGTGTCAGACGAGACAACTGAAGCCCCAAGAAATGTACACAAGGTCATCAGCTGGAGAGCTCCTGTGTGTGCTCAGTGTACTTGCTTCTTCAGGATTCTGTCCCTCGGGGTGACCATGTGAGAAATCTCCATCCCTAAGGAGCCCGGTGAGGACAGGGATATTGCAGTTCTCAGTCTCCCTAAGGGATAATGCTTTTTCCTTTCTTTTCTAGCCTTTCAGGAACATTTTATATTTCAAAGCTCTTTGTTAAAATAGCTAAACCAGCTCATCTCCTGCGGAAGCAAAACTCAGATGAGATTTCTTATGAAGTTATCTTGTTGGATTAGAGGTATTTACATTTTTTCCAGTTATATAAAAGTCAACAGTTGCTCAGCATGGATGGTACATCATGATTGAACAATAGTGGGCCTTTGATCTCATTTGTGTGTGTGCCTGCTTTCTCAATAATAAATGGGTTTTTATTATGAGACTGGTTGACATTTACTGATTTTGCATTTCATGGGTCCTTGGTCTGTGGTGAGGTGGGGGCGGCCGAGGATGTGTTCTCTTTCCTTAGTCCTGAAGCAAAACTGTGACTTGACACATATTGGACATTGTTGCTTAGGCCCGTTCAATATTCTGGGCATTGAAGAAGAGAAAATTGTGTTCCGTCTGGGAGAATAGCATCCAAACTAACTGTCAGGTGACAATTTAGCATAGTGGTGCCTGATATGATCCATCACAAAGGAGAGAACTATTGATTATGATGCTGAAAAGAGAAAAACACATCCACAGGAAAAGATAGGGGAAAAGGGGAACCTATAATGTAGTCTGCTATCTTTAAGTCACTGCCCTTGAGCAATGACAGATGCCTTGCAGTGGTTCAGCTTTCTTTGAACCTGCCTGGAAATGGAGCCCAACACCTCTTCCACCAAAAGCATCAGGAGTGATCTAAAGAAATCCCCAGCCTGTCATTCAAAGCCTTCCATATCTTTTTATTCTTATGCTTGCATCTTGTTTTTCAGTCTTATTGACTTGTGAGCCATCCTCCAAAACTCAATTGTCATTTCTTGCCTGTGGGTCTTTGTCCAAGCTTCTCTACATAGAATATTCCCTTGCCCCCACATAAACTTTAAAAAATTGGGTTTTACAACTTCCATTTAAATTCTTCTCTAAAATATTACTCACTGTTATTTCGATTCCCTTTTCCTTTATTTCTCTATTTCTTTTTCTTATGGTTGTTTTTCATATTTAGTTATTTTAAATATAGTAGTCAAATGAAAAGAGAAAAAAGTATACAGACTATTGTCTGTGATAGAGGGTCTCAGGAAACTGTACCAATAAGGTTTTTCTTCTCTGTATGTTTTTGCCAATCCAGCCCATCAAGAGGTCAAGTCTGTTGTCCTTTTCCTTAAATTTGGACTGGCTTTGTGACTTGCTTTGACAAATAGAAAATGGCAGGAGTAGCAAGGTCAGGCTCCTGAGTCTAGGCCTGAGGAAGGCTGGCATGGTATCTTTTGCTTCCTTCCTGTTCAAATCAGATGATGTTAGGAAGCCAAGCCAGTATTGTGAGAGATCGCATGGATGCCACAGCCAGGAAGCCTTCAGGGAATTTCCAGACCATCCCAACCATCAGCTGGTTGCTCCTGAGTGAGTTCCTCTAGCTAGTGACACATGGGGCAAAAGAACCTCTTGGTGAAGCTCAAACAAACCACAGAACCCTAAAAAAAATATTAAATTGTAGTTGTTCTAAGCCACTACAATTAGAAGTGATTTACTCCTCAGTACTAGATAACGAAATGTTTCTTAACTGCTTATTATCTGATCCTATCTAATAGAAGAATAATATGCAAATTAACCATTACTCCACTACACCCACCGGGTCTGATCCCACCGAATCTAAATGGGCAGTCAGACATCCCTCAAGGGGACCCAGATTGGAGAGGGTGCAGGCTGGGCTGAGGGAGGAACCCCCTCCCCCCGCCCCCCCGCATGAATTATGTGCACTGGGCCTCTAGTTTATCAATAGAAAGATTTTGCACTTGAGAAGATTGGAAGTAGCAAGCAAACAAGTTAGGGATTACCTATAAATGTATTTTTAAAATGTTATCTTTTCATTTTATTATTACTGATCATTTTTAAAATTCATTATTGGTTGGTTGAAAATCCTGTCAACACTACCATTAAGCTAAAGGACTAGTGAATTTACTTCACCTCTGTGCCTCATTTTAATCATCACTAAAAAGGAAAAAATAATAGTGTCTACCTCATAGAGCTATTGTGGGGGTTAAAAAAGTTAATGATAGTAACATTCTTAACACAGTGCCTGATTGAAGGTCCTATTAAGTGTTTGTAATTATGATTATTATCACTATACTCAAGAGATAAGAAAATCTCAGAAATGCCTGACAGGAAGGAAGTTGCTAAAAAACCAGCCCTCCGGGTGAAGCTCCAGACTAAGCATTCCTTTTCTATCGAAGTGCTGAAAATTAACCTTGTTTTCTTTCTCTGAAGACCCTATATGGTTTCTCCCATGTTTTCCTTTTGATTTGTCATTAGAAGTTTCATGATCAAATTTATATTTAGCTGTTGCAAATGTGCAGAATCTTAAGCCTGGCTATCTTTTTTCTTTCTTTCTTTCTTTCTTTCTTTCTTTCTTTCTTTCTTTCTTTCTTTCTTTCTTTCTTTCTTTCTTTTCTTCTTCTTCTTCTTCTTCTTCTTCTTCTTTTTTTTTTTTTTTACTTTGGAAGGAGTTTGCAACTCTTTAAAAGCAAGAAATGTGAATGGTTGGATTTTAAATAAATTTTATTTTTGAATGTGTTCAAATTGTTTCTTTAGCAAACAGTATGCAAATATGAGCTAAGAGTTAAAATATGTTTATATAACATATGCAAATGAATCTTTCTGTTTTTTATAATATAAATTTATAAAATGTTATATGTAGTTTTCTCATTAAACTCATATTGCTAATTATTTTTTTTAAAAAAGAAAGCAGATTTAAAAAATATTTTTATTGATTTCAGAGAGGAAGGGAGAGGGAGAGAGAAAGGAATTTCAATTTTGAGAGAATCATAGATCACTGCCTCCTGCAGGTCCCTTACTGGGAATCAAGCCCACAACCCAGGCATGTGTCCCGACAGGGAATCAAACCATGGCCTCTGGTTCATAGATTGACCCTCAACCACTGAGCCACACCTTCTGGGCAAGAGAGATGTATTGAATAATGTTAATGAATAGCAGAATAGCTCACACAGCTGGAAGTCCCTCTAGAACACTGGTTTTCAACCTCTCTATGCCACGACCCCTTAATACAGTTCCTCATGTGGTGGTGACCCCCAACCATAAAATTATTTTTGTTGCTACTTCGTAACTGTAATTTTGCTACTGTTAATGAATCGTAATGTAAATATCTATGTTTTCTGAGAATCTTAGGCAGCTGTTCTAAACCCGTGGGTTGCCTAAGACCCTCGGAAAACACAGATATTTACATTACAGTTCATACCAGTAGCAAAATTACAGTTACGAAGTAGCAACGAAAATAATTTTATGGTTGGGGGTCACCACATGAGGAACTGTATTAAAGGGTCTCGGAATTAGAAAGGTTGAGAGCCACTGCTCTAGAATGTGCTTGAAGGGCACTCTGCAAAAGGTTCTGAGAATAAGGACTCTGGGAGAGGAACCGGCATAAACATGCCAAGAAAGACTCATTTGTGCTCTGGAGAAGGGAATTGAGAGGCAAAACCAGAGGCTGGCTCTGGAGAGTGATAATGGCTTTTGGGTCACTGGTTCAGTTCAAACCCTAACTGCTGGAAATTGCTACAGTTTTATGGCTGATGGGAAATTAGGTCCTGACTTTCAGTTGGCTTCTTACACATATTCCCTGTAATTAGTCTACCTTCCAGGAAGACTGCGAAGGCTATAAAAGGCAAGAAGTACAGAACTGCTTTGAGGTTTGGTCTCTGATTCATCTTTCTCACCCACCCCCACCTCTCCAGACTTCAGAGAGCCCTAATCTACTAATAATTTTTTAGCAAGGGAACATGTGGGTTAGCTTCTGAATCCCTTTTTAAAGCTTCCTGCCCTTTGTGTCTTAGGATATTGAAAAGCCTAAACTCTTGTAAAGCAAAGCTTTGGCTTTTAGATTTCAACCATTTTTTCTTATTTTTTTCTTCCATTGTCACCCCTCCCCTAAGGCAGTGAATGAGAAAGGAAAGTGTCAATAGGTAAGAGGAAATATATGGAATAAACAGCCCATCAGTTATTATCTCCAACTGTCACCTGTTCTACTTCATAACATGTGTTTTCTTCAATACTACCTTATTTCTGAACTTTTGAAGCCTTCAAGACCGTGAGTCCATCAGCTTCTTATCAAGAAGGAATTCTTTCTTTGGGCAAGTCACAAAATCCAAAAACCCTGTGAAGGTCTATTATATAAAAGGAGATAGGAGATAAAGGACAGGAGACAGAGGAAAGACCCCATGAGAATCCTGGCCGGATCTAGTATTTGATGGCTTTACAGCCTTGTGGTCACAGCATGGAAGATGAAAGGGGAAAGAAAACCCCCTCAATACAGCTCCTCACCCAACATACTAAGTAGGCAGTGTCATTTTTGCATAGGTGAGATAATTTGTTTGCTTTTCATATTGTAATGATTTCATGTCTCTTTGCAGATGATGTGTTTCTAAGAAGTGTGCCTAGCATGTCAACTGTGTGATCATGGGCATGCTCTCTCTCCTCCCTGGAGGTGAGGAGTCTGGTTTCTACTTGTGAGGCCCAGAGGAGGGAGGGGAACTGGTGTGCTAGAGCTGAAAGTAAGCCTGTGAGAAGCCAAATAGTGGTTTCCACTCTCTCTGGAGTACAGGATTTGTGCAGAAGCCTAAGTACTGGATAGTTTTTTTTTTTTTTTTTTTTTTTTTTTTAAAGAATAGCTCTGCCAAAGCAGAGGGTGGAATGGAAAACAAAGATGGTATTTTCCTGAATAAGAACAAGCAGCTACATTTGCACTCAGTCTCAGAAGGAGGTGGATGTGTTTTAAATATTTGTAACTCTGTGGAGGAGTGTTTGAATCATTTGTGTTCCCTTCATTCCTAGCAGCTGCCAGACACATAGTAGGTGTGCATAAGACACCTATTATAAGAATGAGTGAAGGGGGAGGACAGAGCTTGGGGCAGTCTAACTTTTCTGAAGATGATACTTGGCCGCTTTGACATATATTTCTCTCTTTAAACCACTTATAAGCACCTAGAAAGCCAGCAAAGAACATTTTACTGAGTGGGCAAGAGTCATCTTAAAAATTAGTACTTAGGCTTTCATATGATGATAAGGCCAAAGCTTAGCTAACAGAAAGGGTGTCAGAGATATGCAGAGAGCCTTTTGCCAGCACCACCTTCCTTAAGCAACATGGACTGTTCCTGTGGTATTTGTTCCCACCTATACCTCACCAGCTGTGCTACATGGCCCATCACCTTCAGTGGAGGGTACTGCTCAGACCTCCCTCAAGTGCCCAGGGATTAGTTTTCCCCACCTGGCTTCATCCTGCATACTCATGAATCCAGGTGACCCTGTCATAATGTAGTTAGGCATGATCAATAGTCTTGTCAAACAAGATTTGCCCTTTAAAAACCAGCCTTACATACTTTGCATTCCTTTCCTGTTTGAAAAGTTCAGTTTTGTTCTGTGCTTAGGTCTAAAAATACCCAAGTGAGTGGGAGGCCCAAGCCCTGCAGTTCAAAGTTGTTCCAGTAGGTGAGGGTCCTTGGGGCTTGACAATGAACTCATGGTGGTGAATCCATCATCTCTGTGCCTTCAGAAAATGTCTTCGTGAAGAGACAGAGTAGGAAAGTGAATATTCTGTCATCTTGCTATCTCAACTTCTTAGGCAACAGGAGGTCATCAAGATCCTGTAAGTTTTTGAGATGCCGGAGTAAAAAATTGCTGTGACATGTCTCAATTTTTTTTTTCTTTTTAAGATGGATGAAGTGTGTAGACAGTATTGACTGTAAATTGATTGATAATCTTCAGTCTGCACTTTTGAGTGTGTATGTGGAGATCACGAGTCGATACCCATTGTCTTCAGGGCTGGGATGCTTGACCCACAATAGAAGCTGGTTATTTGCATCTCAGCATTCCTGAGATCGAGGAGTCATATCCAAAAACCCCATATGAAAGACTGTTTCTGAGTGTGTGAAGTAATATGCTTGCCCCTTTGCTTATAATTGTCCCAAAGTGGATGGCAGAGGCCTAATTTCTGTTTGGACATCATATTCTTGGAGACGAAAAGAACAGGGAGGTACAGGCTGTTCAAACACTAAGATTTTGACACTGTTTATTTGGCTCTTCTAATTAAAGTTACATCTGTACTTGATTGGTTTTTAAAGCCCACTATTTAGCAATTAAACCTTTTTTATTCCAACAACTGGGTGGCACTTCTCTGAGTAGATTTAGCACATGATGTCTTATTTCCAGAACCAAGTACTAGCTTCCTTGGAGAGCTTCTCTTGCCAAATTTAATGTCTGGGTGACCTCTAAACACTCACCAAAAAACTCTTCAAATAAAATTTGTGGATTCATATCAGGAATCCATGGGGCTGGTATGGCTTGAATTAGGGTTCAGGAGACTTGATTTAATGCCCAGTGAGGCTGTTCTTCTAGAGCTCCTCAAGGTCTTCAAAGGTTCACTTTATTCATGTCTATCAGTTATAGCCAAAGAAGTGTGGCAGATATCAGTAGAGAAACTGGCCTGCCCTCACCAACACAGTGGGCACTTAGCCCAGTTCTCCTGGGCCTGTGCTTAGCCTCCCTGGCACATAGAGTGCTTGATGGTGGAATGCTAGAGGATCTTGGGCCACACACAGCTTCCAAATAGGAATTGCAAAGACTTCACAGGTAAATCATCTCCACTTGGTCTTTCCTGGTAGCCCCATCGAACGAGCACAAAGCCTTGCGTTATTCTGTGTCCTCTTGGAGAGGAAAACCTGTGGTAGCACATTCAGAAAGTGGAGGGGGTACCAAGCTTATAATCATAACCCCTCCCCTCACCTCACAAGAGTGGACTTTATTTCCTATTCAAATTTGTAAGGTTTTTGAAGGATGGAGTTTTAATGTTGTCTTTTCCAGGGAAATAGAAAAAAAGGTGGTTGAGTTTCTTTTCAAGTGCCATAGAAAGGTGAATTATAAGGAGATGGCAGGCATTTCACAGAGAGAGGATCACTGTTTACCTTTTTCTTCCTGCATTGCTCCTCCTGCCCTCCCAACACACACACACACACACACACACACACACACACACACACACACACACAGTCTAGTGTCTGCAAAGCCAGCAAATCTCAGCTGTCTAGGAACACACACGGTACTGTCATTCTGGTCTATTTTTACTCTGGTGGGGAGACATCTCCAAGCCTGGCATTTGAGCTGAAATTTGCTCAGTGACACTGGCCGTTCCTGTCAGGCTGATCCAACCACATAAGACATTCTTTGTTTGAGAGTGTTTTCTGTCTTTTATCCTAACATATGAGTCCAGAGTGATGCTTAAGGGAGGCTAAATTACTGCCACCAACCAGATCTTATTCACTGGAAGGTGATTAGCTCTGCCACTTGACACCAAAGACTGTGGAGAGCATCCTAATGTGCTTGCATTTCCTGTAGTATGAATGCAAATGATTTAGAGGGATTCTTCTGAACTTTTGTCCTTTCCTGAGGACTCACTGGAAGGACTCAACTGGAGCTATTGAAGACCCGCTGTAGTTATTCATGGGTTTGTAAGCTTCTTAGCAACACTGCCTGCCTGGAGTTCAGGTGTCCTCCTGCCCTTGAGTCCTTCACATCTGAGCTTTATGTTTTCACCAGGTGGAGGACTGGGCTGGTGTGTGGGGACAGCAGGAAAAGAAAGCTGCCTGTAGGAATCACTACTAAGACTATATTATTCTGGAAACTTCTAGCTGAGATGGTTCCGGCTCACAAGCTTGGGGCAGTCAGAGCTGAAAGGGTCTCTGTTCCCTTCTACACTGCGTGGTCTGAGGACCAGAGAAATCAGCATCATCCAGCGTCTTGGTAGCATGCAAAGTCTCAGATCCCAAACTAGACATGCTCAGTTGGAATCAGTACTTTAACAAGAGCCTAAGGTGGTCTGTAGTCATGGTAGAGAAAACAGACAGCTCCCTCATCTTTGGAAGACCCACAGGAGGCATGGGATGGATCTCTGACAGACTCTCTCAGAAGGTCGGAGTAGCCAGGAGGGAAAGGGAGAACCTTCCTCCTATATACAGTCCTCAACCTCTTGTCCATCGCTACTTTTCATGCAACATGGAGTCAAGGTGGAGATTGGAAGGACTGACTGAGGAGGAAGTTAAGAATCTTGGCTGTTTTAGGCTTGTCAGTCAATTTTTTATGAATATCCTTTTTGCCCATGCTTAAAGGGCCACCTTACTTATCAAAAGTCTTGTTGGCAATAAGCTCTTTTATTCCAACATTCAATCACCTTTTAAAAATTCCAGATATATATATATATATATATATATATATATATATATATATATATATATATATATATATAATGTGGCAGAAGGACCAAGGAAGCCCAATAATAGGTGACTATATATATCTGTAAGGAGTGTTAAGAGTAATTAAACTTTATGCCTTGCCTAGCATCATGCCTGGCAAGGAGAAGATGATCAACACATGTCTAATTCAGTGAAGGGTTTGTGATACCATCCATCACATGGTTCACTGCTTCAAATGGGGAAATTAGAAAATGTCCCTCACCATGATTGACTCAGGGACACTGTTAATCTTGAGAGTTCTCTAATTTGTGAACAGTCATGTGACTTTTTCAAAATGATCAAGGATTTGTGAAATACCCCATGATGCTAAGATTTTTTTTTTTTTCTGTAACCTTCATGATTCTCTTTGAGTGCAACACTTGCTTAGTGAAAACTTTGAACTATAGCATTTGCTCATTTTAATATTTATTGGGTGGTTACTACATTCCAGCAAGGAGGCTAAGTAACTCTACTTAATTTAATTCTATAATGGCCAATGGGTCAATACTGTGGTTTATACCCATTTTACAGATTAATTGGCTGTCTCAGAGTCATCCAGCTAGTAAGTGGGGAAGCAGGGATTTGAATCCAGAGAAGTCTGTCTAGAAGAGTCAAGCTATTAACCACTGTGCTATATTCTAAAGGTTCTGGAACCTTTCTCTCTCTCTCTCTCTCTCTCTCTCTCTCTCTCTCTCTCTCTCTCACTCTCTCTCTCTTCTGTTTTACCATTTTTATACTGGAGAGAGAATACTCACATCCTATTTGGTGAACTAGGCTTCAAACTATGAGGAAGAGGTTAACATTTCAGTCCTTCATCTCATCCTTCCATGTGGTTTTCACTTAGGAGGGGTTTCCTATCTCCTAGTAGTATGACTATCTCTAGTTCCTTTGGTTAGCAAACAAACATGACTCTGTCACTTTCCTTTACATCAGAGACATAAATAGTCAGCTTCAGTGAGTGAATCAATACTGTGACTACTAAGTTAGAGTGTGATATAGCTCAATAAATCAAGATCTGAGCATTAAACGGATTTTAAGAGACCTTTTGTCCAAATTCCCATTTAATGTATGGCTCCCCTTTATAACCTTCCACCAAGCATCATGTTGTATTTTTCTATCTCTTAATCAGACAAAAAAAGGTCTTTTGCTTGTTGACACTTCCAATGATTACACTAAATATTTTTTATTTTTTTTTATTTTTTGCCTTGCTCTGAATCTTCAGTCTGGCTTTCTTTTCTTGTCTTCATCTATTTGTCTGTTGACACGAACATCCAGCTTAATTGCATCCAGAAAGAAATCCCTCCTTTTCAATTACAGAATGATCAACTATGTAAATTTAAATGAACTCATCTCCAAGTCAAAATTTTGAAATCATGTTTTTCGGCAACTCTTTGGTGAAGTTCATTTCATCTACTGATTTTTCTTGAGAGTACAATTATGTCATCCATTTTCAAAGAGAGGCCATGTATACACAACTGAAACTGCTTAATTGCTGTATCCAGTTTTTCATACTTTTCTGGTTCACAGAGTGGTACCTTTTGCATTCTATTGGAAAATTCTATCAGAAATGTAGCATTCTATTTTTACCTCTTAGGTCCATTTCAGAGTTCAAATGTCAGCATTTCGTGGAAAGAGGACTGGGCTAAAAGCTAAAATAACCGAGTGGGTCTAGGCTGAATTCTGTCCTGGGACATTGGTTAAGGCATTAATCTTTGGGAATCCTGGTTTCATTCTCAGGAAGATGGGCATTATGCCAGTTCTGCCCTTGTCATAGGATTGTTGAGAGGCTCAAAATGCATATAAGAGCACTTAGTAAAACAGGATTGTAAACATGAGGCTAAAGCCCTGGGTTCCCAGAATGGTTCTGAAGTGGGTAAGTATGGAACTGGAGAGCCAGAGAGCAAGAGAGCCTCAACCTCTCGCCCTGACGGTTTATGCCTGTCTATTCAGGGTGTGCATCTGCAGATGTCTGGGACTAAGTTGCCTCAGAGCCGAGCTTTCCTGTCACTCAGATATGTGTCAGCCAGGGAATTTCAAAGCAATGGGGGAGAAAGTCAGATGACAGCCATTTGTATCAACTTAATGAACACTAATTAAACATCCTGTTTGTGTAGCACAAACCTTACTTACATGGGCCATTTCAGGAGGTGGCATTCACTAGAGCAGCGGTTGCCAACCCGTGGAGGTCCGTGAGGTCCAAAAGGTTGGCGCTGCACTGGAGGCATGCCACTCCAGCCATCACCGTGCAGTGGTGCCTTTTCCATCTTTTAGACATTCTCCTCAACAGGAACAACTCTCAACTGGCTATTATCCCACCAGATTACATTTTCACAAAGATTTTTATATCTAATGCCAACCTAGTTCTAATACCTTCTCTTTATAAAGAAGTCTTCACAGATCCTGTTTTTCTCCTTTTGCCCTTCAAGATTTTAAACTAATCTCTCCTTCCTTTGAAGTCCTTTTTTTTATGATGTTTTTTTGAAAAGAATAGAATTTTGTGAGGAAATTAATTAAATTAAATTCAGCCAAAAATGCATGGTGCTTAATGCAATAAATAGTCCAGTTGTCTTTTCATCATCCATTCAAATGGATGAATGATTTACGTGTAATTCTTAGAAAAAGAATGAATCTTTCAGTAGTTCCTAATTTTATGCTGAAGAAACCCATTTTATGTAATGAGTTTGCTTTCTATCACTCTCAGTGCCAGTGCCCTTTGGGAAAACCCACCAAGTTGCTAATTGGTAAAGTTAAAGCTGAGACCTTCCCAAAGGGCAGAGACTCCCCAAATGGTGGAGAATAAAGAGGCGAGGATAGAAGTTGCTTCCAAGAACACAGGCCCTGGGGAATTATTGGCCAATTCTCATTCCTCACTCCCGAGCAACAGCTATAGGTTCAGTGGTGGGTACATGTTTCACAGCAGATACTCTGAAAAGTATGTGTGTGTATCCCTACATGCACACACATTTACTGTTACTTTACTGATCTAAAATATGTGTAGTGCACAGTTTACAAATAATAAAAGTATACTTTTCCTTTGTAAATCCATATTGATTCTCACAGAATGCTTTTGTTGTTTTTTTGCCAAAATTTTTATTTGTAGCCAACATATGGTTGCAATTTAATGAACGGGTGTAGTTGCAACATCAGTGATGTTTGATATTTTTATTTACATGAACATGACAAGCATGAAACAGTGAGAAATAGGTTGGAATTCCAGCACATTGTTGTGTGAGCCCTATTTTCCTAGAGTGCTGAGGAGAAAGAAGTTTCCCAAGTCCAAGCCAAGGTCCCCATGCTGCATGTTAAGCCAGTTCCTGCTTTGAACATGAGAACAGATAGGAAAATTCTGTTTTCACTTGTGAGAGTGAAGGGCACTGAAGAATTGAGATTCACTCTTTTTTCTTTTTAACTTATTACTAGCTTATCAAAATTTACACATGCTCATAGTTTATTTTTATTTTATTTCTTGATTAAGGTATTACATATCTGTCCTTATCCCCTCTTTCCCTCACACCCCACTCATGCCCTCACTCCTCCCCTCCCCCCCGCCCCATGTCTGTGTCCATTTGTTAGGCTTATATGCATGCATACAAGTCCTTTGGTTGATCTCTCTTCCTTACCCCCAACCTCCCCTACCTTTCCTCATGTTTGACAGTCTGATCAGTGCTTCTCTATCTCTGAATCTATTTTTGTTCATCAGTTTATGTTGTTCATTATATTCTACAAATGAGATCATGTGATATTTATCTTTCTCTTACTGGCTTATTTTGCTTAGCATAATGCTCTCCATGGTGTTGAAAATGGTAAGAATTCCTTTTTTACCACAGCATAGTATTCCATTGTGTAGATGTGCCACAGTTTTCTAATCCATTCATCTGCTGATGGACACTTAGGCTGTTTCCAAATTTTAGCTATTGTAAATTGTGCTGCTATGAATATAGTGGTACATATATCCTTTCTAACTGGTGTTTCTAGTTTCTTGAGATATAGTCCGAGAAGTGGAATCACTAGGTCAAATGGGTGTTCCATTTTTAGTTTTTTGAGGAAATTCCATACTGTCCTCCACAGTGGCTGCACCAGACTGCATTCCCACCAGCAGTGCACTAATTTCATGCACTGGGTCTGGAGTCCTATATACTAAAGAGCTAATATGCTAATTAGGCCAGATGGCAGAACCACCTTCCAGAACTTCCAGTGGGAAGGGGGTGGGGCTCTGGGGGCGCAAGGCATCCGAGGCTGTGAAGGCTGAGCCCCTTGCACAAATTTCGTGCATTGGGCCTCTAATATTAATAATAAAAATAAATTTTATAAAAACAGTGTAAGACTTATGACACACAGCAGTCCACTGTCCCTTACCCTCCATTTCCTCTCATCAGAGACACTACTACCTTCAACTTACTTAGCTGATTTTAGGGTATATATAGGCCTGTATCTCTGAATAACATGATTTATTTTACTTCTTGATTTTGGGTTTTAAAAACAACCTATTGATTTCGCATTATGGTAGGTAAGGAATGGATTCTTTCATGCTCCAGTAATCCCCAATATCCTCCCCAATTCCCTCACTCTACTCTGTGTACCAAGATGTGCCTTTCTTTTCTCTCCACTCTCCCAATAGTGTTACATTTTAATTTTGTTCAAATCAATATTCAGTGTTTATATTATATGGCAATGCAAATGATATTGATATCGAAGCCTTTACTTTTCCTTTTATACATACTCTTTCATTCTCCCTAGAGGTTTTGTTTTGTTTTATATTTACATTTAAATTACATTATATCCTTTTATATTAGCTTAGTTTCCTCTAAATTTATCACAGTTTCAGCCGCAAACTCTCTGCTAGCTTGAGAGTCTAAATGTTTTCTCCACGTGTCAGATGCTGTGCTCTGCAGCCAGTCTTTTTTTTTTTTAACGCAGTCTCTCCTGGAGCCCCCTGCCCTGCTTTGACCTGGATGGATGGCTTACTCCCTGCCATTCTGGGCCCTCTCTTCTGCCTCATTCCCCACATTCCCTTTGTCTCTCCCATGTTAGATCCCACTCGTCCCTCCAGTATCCCACTGATTCTGGCAGAGCACATCCACAGGCAGCTTCCTGAGAATGATGTACAGGGAGGTAAAACATCTGAGGCTTTGTATATCTGACAGAGCCATTATTTTACCTTCTCATTTGATTAGTAGTTTCTTTCTCTGAGAATAGAATTCTAGATGGGAAGTCATTTCTCTCCAGATTTTTTAAGGTATCACTCCATTATTTTGTAGCCTCTGGTATTGCTATCATGAAGTTCAAAGCCATTCAGAGTTACAATCTTTGGAATGGGATGTTTTATTTTCCTCTCTCTAGAAATTTATTTGATTGTATCTTTGTGCTGTGCTCTAAAATTTCATGGCACTGTGATTTTTGAGTTTATTTTATCTTTGTTGCTATATGGACCCCTTTAATCTGGAAAGTTAAGACTTTTAGTTTAGGGACATTTCTTTGAATTATTTTGTGGTTATCCCCCTCCCCCAGTGTGTATCTATGCACATGCGTGCGTGTGTGTGTGTGTGAGATTTTTCTTTCTGTAATTCTTATTATTTGTGTGTTGGGTATTCTGGACTTGTCATTTTTTTTTTATTTTTTTATTTTTCCTGTTCTATTTTTGTTGTCTCTTTATCTCAGTTGACTTTTTCTATTTCCACTATAATATTTTTAATTTCACCAGTCCAGTTTTACTCTGTTAATGTTTATATATTGTTCAGTTTTTTCATAAATATAATATATCTTCTATCTCTCAGGATATTAAATATATTCTGAATATAAAACTTTGCATAATCTCTACTAGGCTGCATTTCTCCTGTTTCTTTCATTTAATTTTCATTTTTCATATTAGAGACTTTCCTAAAATTTCTATGAACTCTAGTTTCTGCTCTTATTAAGAGAAGTGCTCAAATGCTGTCTGGAAGTTCTGAGCTTGTTGTTGGGGCTTATCATCTGTGGATTTCACTATAGGTTATGGCCAGGCAATTTCTTTGGACAGCCTCGATTTCAGTGTCTTTCCGTCTTTCCTACTGAGCTGTTTAAATCCCCCTGGAAAATTCTCCAAGTTTGCTGTTTGCAGGGTTAGGCCTGATGGCCACATCTGTGGAAACCCAGTAGGGAAGAATGCTGTAGGTCTCAGCATTTAGGATGCAAATGCTCACACTTCTCCCTGTGTTCAGTGCTCTGCTCTCTTCCTCTGGTTGTGTCTGATGTCCACAGGAGTCTCCATTTTACCCAGTCCAGGGAGCAAACACACCTCTAGTTCCTGAGGGGAGAAGGAAGGTGGTTTGTGGATCCCGCTGCTTTTCAGATAGTATTTGATCAAATTCTTTACAAAGCTCCCCTCCCTTCCCACACTCACAGAGGCAGCAGTCTATGCTTCACTTTTTTGAGGAGTTCTACTGAGAAAATACGTCTGCTTTTAGGCCCTCACACGGTCTGTTGAGGATCCAGCTTTCTGACATCTCTTAAATCAGTTGATTATTAGTCTAGTCATCCATTTGCTCCCCAGTTTCCAAAATGTTGCTGTTTGCTTTCTCATTCTCTTTGTCCTTGCACATTTATGACCCTTTTCTTCTCTAACATTCAGGGCACGTTTATTTCACTGCACCTCCTTTTGTGTGTTATAGTTCATTGTAAATCTGTCTAATCTCTCCTCCAAAGAGGGAGTTCCTCTGAAGGAAGAGGTGCATCCCAAATATTTAATAGCCCTCACCACTAAGCAGTGAGATATAGCTGTGTGCTGAAGTGTTCCTACCCTGAGGTCAGTTTTATGGCCCAGCTGGGCACAGGGCTAGGAGGTGAAGCTCAGACACCAATGGGCCCAGTCTCTTCCCTCAATGAGCTTGTGATTGGGCGATGTTTTCCTCCCTTTAAGCACAGGGAGTCTGGTTCTACTGTGGGCACCTCCAAGGCTGAAGAGAGAAGTGATGGTTCTAACTTCAAGCTTACCTTGCTCTCTCTTGATCAGAAAAGAGAAGTAGAAGGAGGTGAAAGATAACCTAGAGACAAAGAGACACAATAGATTGGTAGGAAATGGAAGGGCTGAGACTCACCATTCCGTAGGGCTGTGGTGAAGGTGAAAGTCAAGAGGCTTTAACTCCTTTTCATATTCTTCTCTGCCCTTTTTATGTGAAAGCTTGTTTTCTGATTAGAAAATAATACAAGTTCAGTGTGGGGAATTTGAGAAACAAAGAGAAGCATAGAGAAAATACTTAAGGTTGCTAATAAACGCACCATATTTAAACATCCTGTTATTTTGTGTATATATACACATAAATATACATATATACATAAATATATACAGGGTGGGGAAAATAGGTTTACAGTTGTTCATATGGAAAAATAATAATCCAAAAGTAAACTCTGCGTTTCATGTGGGACTCACAATTATAACCCTACATTTGCCCCATCCTGTATACACATATGTATTTAACTAGAGGTCCAGTGCATGACATTCACACACTGGGGGATAGAAGGATCCCTAACCCCAGCCTGTGCCCTCTCACAGTCTGGCACCCCTTGGAGCACATGTGTCAAACACAAGGCCCGCGGGCCAAATCCAGCCCGCCAGGCCTTGCAATGTGGCCCGCACCGTGCTGTCATCACTGCACTCCGCTGTCAGTTTATGACATTGTCAGTTTATGACTGTTCAGTAAACCATTCGGCCCGCGATTTAGGCTGGATTTTAGATTTTGGCCCCTTCTCTGATTGAGTTCGACACCCCTACCTTGGAGTATGTCTGCCTGCTGGTTTACCACTCTCCTCTCCCCGTTCCTCCCCTCCCCCCCGCCCCACTGCCTAAGCCAGTTGGTGGACATACCCTGAGTGGTTCTTAGCGCTATCACGGAGGTGAGAGAGGCTCCCACCACTGCCACTGTGCTCGCCAGCCATGAGCCCAGTGCACTGACCACTAGGAGACAGCTCCTGCATTGATCGTCTGCCCCTGGTGTTCAGTGTGCATCATAGCAACCAGTAGTCCTACTGTTTGGTCAATTTGCATATTAGACTTTTATTATATAGGATGACATTGGAATCATACTGAATACTATAGTATTAAATGCTACTTTTATACTCAACATTACATAGTGAGCTTTTCTTATACCAGTTTCCTTTGAAAGCATGATTCGTAATGACTGCAAACATTAATTGTATAGATATATTTTACATTTTAAACTATTTAGGCTTAAAGTTTTTTTTTTTCATTATTTTAAATAATGGTTTAATTATAATTATTTAGAGATTATAAAAATGGGTTTACTGGATTATGGGGAGTGTACATTTTTAAAGAGGTTAATTCATATTATCAGATTGCCAAAAACACTTGTGCTTATGTATATTACCATCAGCAGAGGATAAAAGAAACTTTCTCTAGCCCCTCATACAATGTATATATTTCACAAGCAAAATTCATTTTTTAAATGTGCAATTCCATATATTTGGTTAAATTACTGCCTTTATTTATTTATTTATTTATTTATTTATTTATTTTTAGATATTAGGTAACTTTTAAAATGTTCTATTTTGTTAATATTCCCAATTTAATATTTCCAAGTTTACCATTTTAAATCGATTATTAAGAACTCTGTATATTAATGTTATCAACCTTTAGTTGTATCTTTTCCTTCAGTTATTTCCTTAATTGCTTTTGACATCTTCTGACATAGAGATTAGTAGAGCCCTGGCCAGTTTGGCTCAGTGGATAGAGCGTTGGCCTGTGGACCAAAGGATCCTGGGTTCAATTCCAGTCAAGGGCACGTACCTTGGTTGCAGGCTCCTCCCTGGTCTAAACCCTGGTCAGGGTGCACACAGAAGGTAACCAATTGATGTGTTTCTCTCACATCGATGTTTCTCTCTGTCTTTCCCTCCCTCTTCCACTCTCCCTAAAATTAATGAGAAAATATCCTGGGTGAGGTTAAAAAGAAAGTAGTAGATTTGTATGTAATCAAACCTATCTATTTTTGCAATTTTTTTCTTAATTTATACTAAGAATGTGTACCAAATAGAATATCTGAATAGGACATGAGTAGTTTTATTTTTTCAAAAGCTAATCAAATTTTCTTGCAGTCACTCACACTTACTTGCAATCTGAAGACTGGCTTGGGTACTGGATGTGAAGATAAGGCTCTTTAGAGTCTGGGTCCCTTTGTTAAGTCTGTCCATTCTCTCCTCTGCCCCTTTCAGAGAGGGGATCTGCTATCTGTTGGCAGAACCACAGACCTTGATACAGCTGTCATCGCATCTCTAAACTGTGAACATTGCCAGGTAGCCCTTGGGATACTTTAGTCTATATCCACCTTCATTTGAAAGTCTTGGATAGTCCCCAGAAGACTTGCTAAAACAAAGACTGCTGCAGGCACCAGCTGACAACCTGACTGCAGCGAGTCATTTTGCACTCCTTGTAGCTACCTAATGAGTAATCGCCACGATTTCCCCAGATTGGGGCCAGGAGACGAGCAATGTTCCTGGGAGTTATGTCCTTTCATCTTGCCTGTTTGACATCCCTGTTGACAGAACACGAGATGCCGGGCCAGATGGCACTAGGCACATTCTACAGATGAGTGGCAGGAGTCCAGGTGTGCTGAGCAGGCAGGGGAGGAAGGGGGGGAAACTGGGCATTTCATCACTGGAGCGTACTAGTAAGAACAGTTCCAGCTGGGGTCTGTCTCTTCTTGAGTGCCTGGGTGATTGATGTTCTAAACAGACTCTGAAATGCCTGTTTCACTAAGGACTCAGGAAAAATGAATACACACATCTAATGACTTCATCTTTCATTATGAAAAGAGAAAGTACAGTTTGGGTGGAGAGAGCCCTATGCTAGGAGTCAGAGGCCCTGGGTTCTGATCCCTCACAGGCTGACCCACTATTCTATTTTGATGGGTTGTCCAGGAAACAGGAAATTTCATTTTAAAATTGCAACAGTTCTGGGAAAACTGGGATGGTTGGTCTCCTTACCCAGCTATGTGGCCTTGGCCATGTCACTTATCCTGCTGAGCCTGTCTGTTGACCTCTATCCCTTCTCTGCCTTTAAAGAGTTGAAGAAAGGATCACCAAATATTGTGAAGGAGAGAAATTTATGGGTTGTATTACCTTAATCAGGTTACTTAACCTCTTTAAGCCAGACCTTCCTTCTTGGCCTCTACAGTGGGGGTAATACTAGTGAATATCCTGTGAGAATAGAATTAAAAAAATGTAAATTCCTGATCGTAGTGCTTGGCCCACAGGAGGCTTTATTAAAGGTTAGCTGTGGCTCTCATTTTCAATGCACGTAGAACATTTTTAAATGTAGGCTACAATTATAAAATAGAAACAGACTTGTAGATACAGAGAACAAACTGACAGCTGACTAGAGGAGGGGGCTTGGGATTTGGGGTGAAAAGGTGAAGGGATTAAGCAAAGAAAAAACCTCATAGACACAGTCAACAGTATGATGATTACTAAAGGGAAAGGGGATTGGGAGGAGAGTCATAGAGGGTAAAGGGATAAATTGTGATGGGAGGAGACTTGACTTAAGGTGGTGAACACACAATACAATATACAGATGCTGTATTATAGAATTGCACACCTGAAATATATACAATTTTATTAACCAATGTCTCCCCAATAAAATTCAATAATTTTTTGAAGAAGTAAGTTACACTTATATCATTATTACTGGAAGAGCCCTTAGATTTAGGAAAGTCAGCTCCACCCTGGGTTGAATTACTCTCATCCAGAGGAGTTAGGAGTCTCAGAAGGGCAGGACATACAGTGATTTCCAGAAGAGCCTTCTGGAGGCTGGACTCTGAGCAAGTTATTAGCCATTTTCAGAAGCCAGCAGTCAAGATCTCCTCCTCTGCCCTGGACTGGTGTTCCAATTCTGTCAAGGGCAGTTCCATGCTCCTATTAGAAAGTAAATGCTGCAGGGGAGCTGGAAGTATATAGGGTTTGTTTCACGGTCATTTATTAAGCTCCAGCTCTGCTCCAGGCCTGATACCAGGTGTGCACACCAAGTTGAGGAAGATTCAGTTCCTATATGTCTTTGAGGAGTCCTGTTGAATATTCAGATTTACACAGCTTTAGGTCATGAACATTTATTTAGGTGCCAAAACAGGTGTGTGGATTGCTGGGAAGCCCTGGGAAAGCACTGACTGCTGGGAGATGTCTGAAGAATGATCAGGAGAAGGTGATCAGAGAAATAATTATCAAATACGTGAGGCAATCTGTATGGAAAATATGGAGTGATTCATGATGACTCAGGAAGCGGATGGAGCCCATGTTATGTGAATTTAAATACCCATCTTTCAGCCTGAGGTATCCAAAGCAGCCCAAGGGGCACTCCACAACCTTTGAAGGAGCTGGGCTTTGTGGTGATCCGAGATCCATTTCAGGTGTGTAAGGAGGACATGGGAAAGGTCAGGTTTCTGGATTTGAACTTGCTTTGTCTACAAGATATATCTCCAGTTATGTACCCCAAGGTTTTGTTCATACTCGCAAAAATCAGAAGGAATTGTCGTTTAGTATTGTATGCATTGATACAATAGAATATCATACAGCTATTTAAAATTACATGGGTGATGTTTATTCATTGGCATGAACAAACTTTAAAAAATGGGTTGCAAAGAAGAATGTAATATTTTTACATTTTATTTTAAATAAATAAATTAAATATATATGGCCAGGCCGGTGTGACTCAGTGGTTGGGCATTGACCTATAAACCAAGAGATCATGGTTCAATTCCTGGTCAGGGCACATGCCAGGGTTTCAGGACTCTATCCCTAGTAGGGGGCATGCAAGAAGCAGTCAATAAATAATTCTCTCACATTACTAATGTTTCTATCTTCTTATCCCTCTCCCTTCTGCTCTCTGAAATCAATAAAAACATATTAAAAATAAATAAAATAAAACTATATGTGTATTTTACAGGAGTGTGCTAGAGCTAGCTCATAAAAGTTTGAAAAAACCAATTGTTAGCATCTTTTCCCAATTTCATGTTCAGTGACATCATTCTAGCAGCTTGACATTATCTAAGTGGAAGTATTTATCAAGGAAATTGACAAATACTGCAAATCAGGGCTTTTTGTTATTGTTAACAGAGAGCAACTTGTTAATTTATCAGCACATCACTGTGTATATATATTCGGAGAAAAGCCTGGGCACCACTGTGGTGAGATTAGAGGTGATTGCTGATTTGTATTTTCCAAGTTTTTAAAGTTAACATGCATTACTTAGGCTTTTTTTTTTAATTAAAGAAAGGGGGGGGGAATACCTCCCTCTGGCAGCATTGTCATGATGAGGGATGGGAGCAGGGAGACTAATTAGAAGATTATTCTGACCATCCTAAGAGAACTCATGAGAGCCTGGGAGAGGGCACTCCTAAAGGAGGAGGGGGATTGCATTATGATTTTTGAAAGAGGTCACCCTATAACTTCACCGACTCTCAGTCATTTTCAGGTGAGAAATACATAGAGAAGAGACACTTAGCCAATATTTTTATACAACCAACCCAAGGAAGACCAGAAACAAATGTCATGAAAATAAAATACACATGGCTTTGAATGTGATTGCTGACTTTCCCTCTAGCCCAGAATTTTAAATCCTTACCCAACCACGTTATTATTGAAGCTGATGACAAAAAGCAAATTGGCTAGACTTCAATGTCTCTGCTCTTGGGAGTTCCTGTGGACCCTACAAGGATAGATCAAGCCAGTAACAGAACAAAAGACGTAATCAGACAAGATCCATTATCCATTTTTCTGCCTGTAGTTCCTTGCACAGTGTTTGATGAATGCATGAATAATAGATGGTCCTACTCCTGTGGTGTGCTAGTAAATGTTGAACAATCAGCCCTCTGAAGAAAAGTATTTCTAATCTGGCATTTTTGGTATAAATAGTCCCATCATGGCCACTTTCAAGCTCTAAGTGTGAAATTACTGAACTTGGGAGTTGGAAAGAGATGAGCACAGTGGACTCTGGGAGCTATGGGAGCAGGCTCTAGTGCACAACTGTCCCACTTGGATCTAGTCACTAAGACCAGGCACCTCTCTGGCTGGACAAACCTTTCCCTACTCTATTGAAGAGTTCTGCTTTGCCCCAGCCCTCTAGTGGCTCTCCCTGATCTTAAGAAAACTTGCATTGTATGTTGTGGTCCTTAAACAGACTAGAAAAGTCAGGGATTGACACCAAATAGGGGATCCATTGGAAACATTGGATTAGAGTTGAGGGAAATCTGGCTTCTGGTCATCGCTGACAACAAGGAGGTCATAGGAGGTATCTACGATAGTTTCCTCCTTTTACCTGTTTCTTGGTGATTAGTGATTTCCACCTCCCAAGGAGGCTTGAGAGCAAAATAAGTTCTTACTGGAGGGAGTTGTTAAGGATCCCAGAAAGTGGGCATGAAACCTGAAAGCCATTTCTTTCCCTCCTTCTTTCTTTATCCTCCCATTTGCACCCCCTCCCCAAATTAGCCCAGGCCTTATTGTATGGGAACAGTAGCTAAGACTTCTTTCTTAGTGTTCTGGGATTTGGAGGCATGCATTTAGTTTTCAGAGATTTAACGGGGCTGAGGCAGATCATAAATAAGGTGTGGAGTCCAGCCCTAAAAGCTGGTGTAAAAGGGATAGTAGGACAGTGCTCACCATGCTTCTGCTACAGCAGTGGCCTGTCCGGCAGGGCCAACTGGCTTCCTTACAGCAGAGGTGCCCCGAGCTCCTCCAGAGACAGCTGAGTCACCAAAGGCCAATAAATGTGGGGGCTGAGCCTGGTTTGATGGGGAAACATTTAATTTCCCGGTTTATGAAGCACACATTTTTATTAACTGTTCTATTTTATTAGGCCTCATTCATGAATTGGGAACATCCCTATCCTTGGTTCTCAATGCCAAGATCACCATCAAGCAGAGAGTTATCCAGTGGTCACAAGTCTGGGAGAAAAGCTGACTCTCAAAGTGACTAGAAAAGATAATGGCATGTATAATAATTGCAATAACACTATTTTGATGCCTACTGTGACCTGATCCTAGACTGGGGCTTTATATGTCATCTAGAACTCAAAGCAACACTATGTAGTGGCTATTGTTAGCTTCATTATATAGATAAACCAATTGAAGTTTAGCAAAGAGATATGACTTATCCTATGTCACACAGCTAGGAAGTGTTGATATGCAAGACCTATAACCAGTTCATCTGACTCCAGAGCCCATTCTTGAGCCACTGCCTATATTCTTGGAGCTAGGAAGGGGCTTACAGCTCTCCCCTACAGCCTTCAGCTAGTTACTTAAGCCCCCTTGTATTTTCATTTCCTCTTCTGTTTCATAGTTCTGAGGCACAGTGGGAAAGTCTCCAAGCGTTGCTATATTTTTAGGGCTAATACCATCTTAACCATCCCTGAGTCCTAACCAAGCCTTTGTTTTTCTCCTGAAACATGAATCTGGCATGATGCTTTTCTCTTGTCAGATGGATTGAGGGCTACAAGTTGTTCTGCAATATATACTCACGGGGAGAATGCAGAAAGCAACTCTCTGCTCAGCTATTAAAATAACCTTCCCTCTGTAATGGATTAGTTATTTCAGCAGTGAGGCCCATTTGAAGGGAGATCATGAGATAATTGACTGTCAAACAGTTGAGCAATGTTAAGGTCAATTGTAGTGGAGGTCAATTTATTTGAACAATGGGCTTGCTTCTGACAGGCCTCATAATGTTGATAATAATAACTTGGGTTTAATGGAAGTGTTCAATGATGTTAGAGAAGAATGACCTATTAGATGTTCAGATTAAGTATTGTCTAAACTCAGAAGGTTTTGAAGACCGTCAGTCATAGCAAATGCAGAATTTTCGGCTAGGGAAAACCAACTTTAAAGAACAGCTGGACTTAATATTAACGCAAATGATTTTCTTTCCCCCTTTACCGACTGACTTAAATTTACACTGTGCATACTATGATTATTCCCCCACTCTATATTTATAGCTTCTCATTTGCATTTTCCAGAATAATTAAAAATTTAACCTAGAATGGGCCATTTTTTAGTAGAGGTGAATGCTTTCTGATTTTTAAATGAACCGTCTAAATTAGATACTAAATATGCATTGTATTCTCCTTGCCTCCTGCTTAAAGTCCTTCTAAACTTCTGGGCTCATTACTGGAACCCAAGGGGAGAGATTGCTCCCCGCACCCCGAAGTCTGTCTTTGTCTGGGAGGGCAGCACTCTGCTGCAGAGGAGAGGATGGGTGGTTGTGTGGAGCCAGTGGACAAGCCCTATAGTCTTTCTAATGGGGCCACCAAGGGACTCCCCAGTGAGGGCACAGCAGACAGTGGAAAGGGAAGGCAGGCTTTTGCTTAAGTTCCACTGGAAATAATTTCCAATCTATTTTGTTTTGCTCGCCAGTCCTGGCGATTCCTTGTGCTTTTAAAAGATTTACTTCTCCACAAAGATTGTAGCTCTGGCCCAAACCGGTTTGGCTCAGTGGATAGAGCGTCAGCCTGCAGACTGAAGGGTCCCAGGTTTGATTCCGGTCAAAGGCAAGTACCTTGGTTGGTTGCGGGCACATCCCCAGTAGGGGGTGTGCAAGAGGCAGTTGATCAATGATTCTCTCTCATCATTGTTTCTAACTCTCTATCCCTCTCTCTTCCTCTCTGTAAAAAAATCAATAAAATATATTTTTATAAAAAGATTGTAGCTCTGCACATCCCCTGGAATATTATTGAGTGAGGAGTGTCATAATCTTTGTATGGTCCCCATTTGGCACAGGAAGTCTGAGGCTCCAAGGGCTAAGAAATAAGTCCCACATCACAAAAGGGCTAGGAAAACTAGGAACTTGACCCAGATCTGTCTGCCATAAATGTCTGCTTACTCTTCCTCTACTATGATACCTCCCACATTTATAAATGCCTGGGAGGTGTCTTCTCCCTGAGTTTATTTTCTGTTAGTGACTAGGGTAGGGGACCACTAAGGCCAAGCTGGCACAGGATTCTGTACTGTGGCAACAATGTAAGAGAGGAGATGTGTTCTCTCTGGGCAGCTTGGCCCTGTGTCCTCTGCAGGTATGTGAGAGCTTTCTGGAAAACTCCAGCCACAGGCAGTTGTGTTTTCCTTACAGTGGTATGAAAGGAGGGGTACCATGAGGCTCTGGAGAGGTGTAGAAAGGAAAACCAGAAACTTCTTCAAAGTTTCAGGAAGGAGGCAGGGCATGCTGAGCACGGCTCACCTAATTTTACTGTGGATTAATAAATTGTCTGCAAACATCTCTGTATGGTAAATTGTAGAGTCCCAAACACTCCTCTACCCTAAACAAAAATGAACAGTAATCTTGACATTAGTATCTGAAATTACTGTTGCAGGAGAGGCAAGAGCCAGTCATACAGGGTAACTCGTGAATCCACTGACACTCGCTTGAACCAGGTCATAGGTCAGACTAATTAGCAAAGATCAAAGGGGGAAGGATTTATGGAATCTGATGTGTCCATCTTGCAGTTGAAGTCCAGCAGTTGCACCATCCCTTGGAATGATGGGTGAGTTTGGTTAATAGTGATAATAATGATAATAACAACAGTAATAAAATACTTGCTGACATTTAGCAATCCCTTACTATGTGCCAGGTGCGGCAGCCAGGACGTTGACATACATTTTCTCATTTCATCCTCCCCTAGAAATGATGCAAGGATTATTATTATCCTCGATATCCTAATGGAGAAACTGAGACTTGGAGAGGTAAACAGCTTACTGAGGTCACCCAAATAATAAATGTCAGTATCAAGAGTCACTCAGACCCCAGAGACACGCTGATCAAACAGAAAGGAGTGTATAATAACAGGGTGGGATGGGGGGCAGGGGTGGGGAGGAGGATGAAAGGGGAGGGATTTTGCCTATTTCACAGCTGTCTCGAATTGTGCTGGCATTCTTGTGACTATGTGGAAAGAAACAAATGTATATATATGGAAATTCCAAAAATGGACTGTATTTATCACTACTTTCTCCCCATGGTTAGGGCTATCAAAGAAAATTCTCAGTATAAATTGTGATGAGCCATTGCTATATGCTTATCTGGAAGGCTGACATAAAACTCACAGCCGGAGTAAAGCAATTATCAAAACGATTTTCAAATACCAAGGAAGAAATATGTAATATTCAAATATATAATATTAATTCTCTTCCCCACCCCACCTTCCCACCCAATGAATAGGCCTGTCCTGAAAACCGTCTGAGTAACTCTCCTTCAGAATCACCTGCCCACTTTCTGGCTGGGCAGAATGAGGCCACGCTTCCTGTCTGGCCTGAAAGCAGGGGTAGAATGGGGTCTGGGGAAGATCCTGGTAGCTTAGTCACACTTCTGTGATAGAAAAAAAGACTTTGCCTTCCTGAGAATGACAGGCAGGAGTTTAAAAAGATCCTTTGTTTTGGTTTCAGACATGCTGTTGATAACAGCTGTTACCAGTGTACAGTATGTTTATTGTTAAGTAATTATGTTTTTGCTTTCATATTGGCAAAGCTATTATTTGCACTCCTAGGAGCAGCAGTTATCTTGTGTGCACAAATAACTTAATGTGACAATGGCTTTTGACTTTGAAAGGAGTGAGTTATTCATACTTTCATGTGCAATGTTGTTACATAAATACTCAGACCTGTTCATCATGGTGCCTATCACTAACGGGTTTCTCCTGCTACAAATTCCAAAGATCATGAAAGCCAAAGGATTGTATTAAAGAAAAGAGAGAGAGAAATGATAGACATCTTTCTTATTATGGCTTTGAATTTTGTCCAAAAGCCACAGAGTGTTTCTGATTTAAAACAGTCACATTGGTCAAAGCCAGGCATTGGAAATTCCCCAGAGAGGATGTTAGGGGAAGACTCTGGCACTGTATCATGTCCTAGAAGACTAAATTCAAAATGACATTCCTGCTCTTTAACTCCACCTAGATGCGCATGCCTGCACACACACACACACACACACACACACACACACACACACACACTCAGGGAGTTTACCTTTCTCTAATGTCCTAAGTATCTGGTAGAGGGCTCTTTCAATGGGATTGCTTGGCTGCTTTGTTGTTACCATTTCTTGAATACTAGACACCTTGCAGTTAGCTAAATCACCCACTAAACTGCCTAAATGGAAAGGCAGACAGAAAACCTAAGTCAAATGAAGGATAATGGATATTCTCAAGGAACAGGAAGGTACAATAATGAAGAAACAGATCTGATGTGACGATCCTATAGACTTGCATTCAAATTTGTTAACGTTAGAAAAGAGATGAGGCTGGCAAGACAGCTTAGACACACAGGAAAGGGGGGTGGCACTGAAAGAATTCCACTGGCCAAATAGTCTATGCCTTCATTATGTTCTGAGAGAGAAAAGTATGGGGGGCGGGGGGGAGAGAGAGATGCTCTGAGTCATAAGAAAAGTCAAATCGTAGGACATTTTACATCAAACATATAGAGGTGGGTGGGGTGCGGAGAGATTAATCAGGAACTTATATGCATATATGTATAGCCCAGGGACACAGACAGTGGTGTGATGGAGGCCTGAGAGGGGTGGGTGCCATGTGGAAGGGGTCAATGGGGAGGGACATCTGTAATACTTTAAGCAATAAAGATACATTTAAAAATTTAAAAAAAAACCCTCTATAAATTAGAGAGTTACATTTCCATAAATACCTAATGTGGACTTTAAGAATGTTTGAAGCAATTCTGTGAAAAATACAATAAAAACATTCAGCAGGAACTGAAGAAGAAAAAAAAAGAGGTGGTTGTTTACACTTAGGTGAAAGGGCCTGGCAGGGCATGGTGAGAACAAAAGGGAAACAAGGCTTCTGAGACTCTTCCAGGGAAATCTGAAGTGCTTGGAAAGGGGGAAACTTGAAGGGGTGGTAGAAGAGGGGATGCATTTTGGCTGAAAGCTTTTTAGTTAGACAAGAATGAAAGAAGCAGTAGAGGCTAGGAGGGCATCACCCATGGGGAATGGTGAGGAGTAAGGTAGGAGCAGAGCCTGAGGAGCGGGGAGGACGCCCAGGAGAGTGATAGGGGCCCAGATGCCAACACACAGAAGGACAGGAGCAGAAAGGAGCCCAAGGAGACTGGTCCACAAGGTGCAAATCCTGCTTATCTCTGATACATCACATGGGCATGGAAGCTTTGGGGTCAAATCACCATTCCAGATACAATCAGGACTGGGACGAGCCTGATCCTCAGAAAAGGACTATCCAAGGACTGTCCGTGCCTTGTTTATCAGGAGCCATGTTGAACTGTAATGCTCGAGTGAGTGCCAAGGGTCAGAAACTGCAGGTGGCATGCCCTGCGAACTAAGATAGTTTCTACATTTTCATAGAGTTGTTAAAATCATACACCAGCGACCAAAAACAAATAAGAATATTTGATAAGAATCTGTATGTGGCCTTTCAAAGCTCAGAATATTTACTATCAGATCCTTTGAAGAAAATGTCTGCTAACCTCTGCTCTAGACGATTGGGCACATTTAGGAAAAACCCAGAGTTCATGATAGCTTACAGGCAGTGTTGACAGCTCTGACAAAAAAACCAACAGTGAGAACAAGAGTACAAACAGAATGCCACACAGTATTTGGGATAGGCTCATCATAAAAACACTACTTGCAAAAAGTGAGAGTTTCAAATTTTCAAACAATAAAGTGGGGGGGGGGGGGAATCTACCTGCTATTTATCTGAAATTCAAATGAAACCAGGAATCCTGTTTTTTATCTGGAAAATAAAGTATGGGGCATAAAGAGTATAGCAAGAGCATGGACTGCGAAATCAGACTGCCTGGGTTCGGCCCTGCCACTTACATAACTCAGGGTTGTCATCTGTAAAACGGGGATGATGGGATCTCATAGGGCACAGGAATAGTGCCCGGCACTAGGAAGAGTATCAGGAGCATTGGCTGTTGTTATTACAACAGGCTGCCCCTCTGACTTCACTCCATGCTCTACTGCACTCCCAGACTTCACTCTAGCCACCGTGGCACCCTGGCCTTTCTCAGATCCTGCCACGTGGGCTCCTGCCTTAAAGCCTTTGCCCCCAGCATCCTCTGCCTGCAACTCTGTTCTTTTCAACATCCCATGGAGCTCACTTGCTCCAAGCATGCGGAGTTCTGCTCAACTGCTCTCTCCTCAAGAGGCCTTCCCTGGCCCCCGGTCACTCTCTAGCCCTTTATTCTGCTTTCTTTTGTAATTACAGCTTTTATCACTCCCTGCCATTACACATGAGTGCTATTGGTTCCCACTAGCATGGCAGTTTCCTGGGGGTGGGGTCTTGCTGGTCTTGTTCACTTGATCCTAATCCCAACAGTGCCTGGCATTTACTTGAAGAATAAATGAATTCATAAATGATGGGATGTACTTTCATAGGGGGCCTCGTTCAGAGTCGAGGCTGTTATAAAACAGTCAACATGTGTTTGGGAGGGTCTTCTACCTACAGGGGATAGAGCCAGCTGTGGGCATTCTTCCACTGACAAGGTCTAATAGGGGGCAAGTTAGTTACTCTCATTTTTTCCCCATGTACAAAATTGGGAAGTGGGTAATAATATGCGTCTCATAAAGTTAATAAGACAATTACATGAAAAGGGATATAATGTGTTTGGTTTGTTGCCTGCCACAGGCAGAGCACCCAAGAATGGTGAACTCTTATCACCCACTTCCCTCTTCTCAAAACTTTTTTAAAAGAATATATTTTATTGATTTTTTTAGAGAGAGGAAGGGAGAGTGATAGAAAGCCAGAAACATTGATGAGAGAGAAACATTGACCAGCTGCCTCCCGTACCTCCCCCTCCCCCCCCCCCCCCCCCCCGAACCTGGGGATGTGAAATCTTTCCTTTTCCTACTTGGCAGGATCCATTCTGAGGAAAAGAAAGACTGTAGTTTAGCATTTTCCTCCATTGTGTGCTCTTTAAGTCCCAGCCCCTGAGATAGTCTACAGAAATAGGTGCTATGGTAAAATGGGTCCCCAGAGAAGTTCTCCCCCTACACTTCAGGGTTCCTTGTCAAAGCACCAACCGATGGATTGGTCTCAGCACAGAGCCAAGGATGTTTGGGTGTTTGACATACTGGACCTTGTGGTGCAGCATAGGGTCCTCATACAGGGTCACTCATATGTGGAGAGTCAGGCCAGGATTATAGGGGTGAGGTGTTTTGGAGAGAAGAAGGTTCACTCTATGAGGGGAGGTGGAACTAAGAAACACATCCCATAGACAGAGAATTGGCTACTAGTTTCAGAATGAAATCACCTCATTATGGAAAATTGCCAGAGGGCCCCTCACAGCCCCTCCCCTCTAGCCCCTAGTAACACCCCCCCCCCCCCCAAAGTTAAAGCTGTTTAGAGAAGCTGCTGGTGGAGAAACTTCATGAACATTTCTTATAGGCATCCAAATTCAAAATCACTTCATACATCAAAGCAGCTCTGGGCTAGGATCTGGAAGAACAGGCCTTGCCTTTGTTATGTTCATGTTGGTACCCAGCAGCTCCTTAGACTGTGGGAGCATTTGTCCTGCACATTTCTGTGATGCTTTGCCTCAAAATGAATTTAGAAGCTGCTGTGGTTAGGAAAATATAAACTCATTCAGAAATGTTTTTCTTATTGGCAAATAATATCATTGAGTACTAGCGTACACTCATCGGCATGCATGAGTTGACAAAAATGTTCAGCCTTAGAATAGATCTTCATTCCCAAATAGGTTTGGAACGCTGCTTCAGAATATTTAGTATTCCCTCACCAGAGATGAAGGAACAGTCAAGGGGTGGCTGGTTTCTGTCTGCAGCTAGCGAGGGTGGGCAGGGGACATGTGTGTTAGTTCATGGCCAGGGTGGTGAGGTCACCCTTCGAACTGCTCTGCCCTCTAGACCTGCCTTTGCATGGAGAGGCATCTGGGGAAGAAAGGGCTATGCTCTGCATTCTGCAAAGGTGCATGGAAGAGCACTGCATTGGGAGCCAGAAAACCTGGGTTCTAATCCAGCTCAATTGCTTCTCATTCTTGTGGCTTGGAGCCAGTAGATTTGTCTTTTGTTTGTTTCTTCTTTAAAAAAAAAAAAAAAAAAAAAAAAAAAATATATATATATATATATATATATATATATATATATATATATATATATATATATTATTGATTTGTTTACAGAGAGGAAGGGAGAGGGATAGAGAGCTAGAAACATTGATGAGAGAGAAACATCAATCAGCTACCTCCTGCACACCCCCCACCAGGGATGTGCCGCAACCAAGGTACATGCCCTGGACTGGGATCGAACCCGGGACCTTTCAGTGGGCAGGCCGACGCTCTGTCCACTGAGCCAAACTGGCTTTGGCTGTTTATTTGTTTCAGTGCTCACATCTGTATAATGGGGGTAGGGGGATCTCTCTTACCTTCCTTACAAAGATACTGAAAATTGAGAAGATGTAAAACACTTTAAAAATATTTAAAGTAATTCAGCCAGATTCAGGCTGCTACTGTATTTAGGTGTTAATTCCAAAAGCAAATGTTTTTGTTTCTTTTGGCATGTTTAGCATCAGATCTGTAGCCTGGATTTATTAAAAAAAAAAAAAAAATGACCAGAAAAAATGTCTTGGAGTCTTTCAAGGGCACCCAGTTATGGTTCAGTTGAGTGTAAACCTTGGGACGTTGCCGAATGAAATTGGAAATCGCCCTGGGTAATGTAGAGCCAAATTGGGCCTTAGAGCAGGTAGCAGGGTGACTTATTTTTTAATGTTTCCAACATGAAGGAACACAATTGATTTTTTTCCTCCTTAATCCTTCCAACTCTCTAGCTTTTATTGTTTCTAAAATAAGATAAACCAAGCAGGTGTTATTTCAGCTCTGTAAACAATCTTTATTTTTCTGGCTGATAGGAATAGAAATTGAGATGGTGACTAGGCTTGCTGGAGGGGGAAACAAGGTAATCAAGGAAATCATTGATCTAAGACTCCTACCACTTCTGCAAATGCTTGCAGTGATCGTGCTCCCCCTACCCCAACACACCTCCCGTCTTTGTGGATACCTCAGGAAAGTTCAGAGCCTCTGGCGGTGAAATCTTCAAATGCTCGGGTTCCTTACACGGATCAAATCATACTCATTATTTTCTAAGATTAGTGGCTGCTCTAAAAAATGACTTCGCCTTCTTGATCCAGGCGAATAATTGTCAAATGATTTTATTTTAATGTTTCCATGCTAAGAACACTGCAGGGGTTTCCACTTTATTGCATATTTTGAAATTCTCAACCTGTCTCTCCTCCTTTTGTGTGTTTCTGCCATGGGCAGAACTGTGAGCTTCAGAGGCCTTTTCTGAGTTGGCAGACCCGCAGCAGTATGCTGATAAGAGGAGAAATGAGGCTTAATGAGCCTAGTAGAGGAGATGGGCACTTTTTCCTGGCCGTGGACTATACACAGCCCCACTCTCTTGAGCTTCAGGACCAAGTGGCAGCTGGACACATGCAGCACAGAGGATATCCCCTTAGATTCCACTTGCAGGCTCTGGAAGACACCCAGTGAGCTGCTGCTGGAGTGAGGCAGCCAGGCAGCCAGGCAGCCAAGCCTCACTCCCTTGGTTGAACCCCCTTGCTCAGCCTTGAGTGTGACCCTCAACTTCTTGGCGAGTGAGGTTGGTGTAGCTGGCTGGCTGATAAGACTGCTTTTCCTTCATCCTACCTTCCAGGGTCACTCTGCAGTGTTGGGGTAGTACCTGAGGGAGAAGCAGCAGGTATAGAGCCCAGGAAAGTCTTTGGGGACAGATGGAACCCAGTTAGATGGTGGTAGCTTTGGGCAATTACCTTAGCTTTCCAAGTCTCTGTTTCCTCACCTCTAAAATGGGGAGAACATTCATATCACACAAATCTCAAATATGTTAGTTATATTTATCATCATGATTATTTTATGGTTATTTTTGATAATATTTATAGGGTTCGTGTATGTTTTCATCCCCAAAGATTAGAAGTTGTGGTGAACAAAAACACAGATCTAAAGCCAAGAGCTGTCCCAAAACTCTAGAACATGAGAACATGAGCACTCCCTTTGCCTCTGCCTCACTTGGCTACACATCACCTCATGGGACAGTCCTGCCTCAGAACCGTCCCTAAGCTTTGGCAAATGGGAGCCGCATCCAGGCAGAGCCTGGCAGTTGGGATCCTGTGCTACCTCAGAACCAGTTGTCTGCTGTGATTCATTAACTCAGGGCAGCAGAAGGCAAGAGGAGCAGAAAGTACAATCATTCCCTAGAGTCACAAAGGAAGCAAGAAGCTGAGATACTCATACCCAATATGTGTGTGGCCCAACGCCTTCAACCATCTCTGGGACCAAATCCCAATAAAACGACTTTGCCTGTCCCAGCTTCATGTATACAGTTCTCCCTGACAACACCTCTTCCCTGAAATGCTTCTTGAGGCTGTTTTTCTTGGTGGGGAGCCCTCAGTTCTCATTAAGGCTGCCCTTGAGATATTGACATGAACCTGCTTTCAAGGATTTGAGGCTGTTTTAGGGGAGATGGCTATCCTCTAAATACCACAGGCCTCAGGGAGAATGTGTTCCCTTCCTGGAAAATAAGAGGACTAATTTCTCCTCTCCCTATCTTGTTAGAATCTGGGGAAGGACTCAATGAACTAAAAAATGTCACTCCAGTTTCATATAGACAAGCTGTTGGTGGACTAAATCAAAGCTCACCTTATGTTGGCTAATAAACGATGGAGCTCATGAGGTTGGAGGTGTTTGGGCCATGGAGGAAGCCATGACCTCTTTTTCCTTGGGGTCTGAGAGGGTGAATGGGGGTCCACAACCCTGTATAGGAGCTTCCTCCTTCCCAGCATGGTTAGATCTTTCCTTGGGGTTGGACCTGAGGACTTCATTCAAGGATAGAAGGCAGAACCCTGTCTGGACCCATAATCTTAGTTAGCAAGGGATCCTGTGGGTCTTTTTGGAGCCCTTAGGATATGTATGTGACTCTATTTAATCTTTTCATGATTAAAGGGCCTTTTCTTTGGACTACATGTTTGGAAGGAAGGGTACTTAGTACCTGAGGCACTGTTTTAAAGACAGTCCACCAGCCTCTACCCTCAAGGCATGTCCTAAGGAGGTTGGGAATATAGGAGGGGCTTGAAAAACTGCTCTAGTGATTTTAATAAGATTATCTTTCACATAAAACCTGAAGAAGGAGGAGAAGAAGAGGAGGGGGAGTACATGGGCAGATGATTCATAGAGCCATGAGTGGGGAGTGTCATTCCAGAGCAGTCCCTGGCCAAGCACTAGTGTGCATGGTTCCTGATTCAGACATACTGGAGCTTGCCCCAATGTGTAGTTAATGGGGTAACAGATACCCCTGCAAAGCACATAATGCATACAGAGCTGAGAGGCACTATGTGGATCCCTTGTTGTGAGTCTTGCATCTTTTAAGAAGGGAAGTCTACTCAAACATGTGTTGTTGTTGTTTCCAGAGGAGATAGGCAATCTCAGTTTATTCTTGCCATTTCGCCCAGAGAAGAGGAGATTTAGGACTCACTTGATTCATTCTTTTGTTGATAATTGGTTTCTTGTAGCTTTCCAAAAAGGGTTTCTTGTAGCTTGCCAACAATCCTTTACACCTTAGTGTGAGTTGTAGTTAATTTATCTTTTCTTTGGGTCTTGACACTTTAGAAGGGAAAGGTTGACAATGTGTGCTGTGACAGTCTCTAGTCTTCCATTAAAGGAACTTTAGGCATCAACAGCAGGTGTAAGGGTGTTTGGGGATGGGGATATTCAAATACTGAGCCTTTCAGGGACTCCTGAGGTCATGTCCAGTGTACTTGGGCCTAACCTCTGAATATTGCTGGTTTTCTGAAATATTGCTGAAATTCTATGGAGTATTTATTGAGCATTCACTCTGGTTAGGCTCTCTGTTGGACAGTAAGGGGATGGTGAATTTAAGGTGATGGTTTTTCTGGTATCCTAGGCTGAGGTGAAGAAGGGGGACAGAGACATCAGCCCTCCCTCTGAGATCTGAGATATTCTCCTCTCCCTTCGAAGTTGATGTGCCCACATAGTGACTCAGTGGTGTCTATTAAGAATATAATGGAAACTTCCACTTTAATTGGTGTGAAGCTACTTTTTCATTCATTCAACCATTTGTTCAATGTCTACTTGTAGGTAATTGTTCCTGAAATTTGCTTTTAGGTTTTATTATGCAAACAATCTTTCTTAAGAGCACCTGTTTTCAAAGATACGTTTTCAACATTTCAGACTAGTTGGAACATATTATTATGAATAAAGCACTAATTAGAAGAGAAGAAATAGGCTATTTTTCTTTCAGTGTTTTAAAGGGCAGTTTGAGGCAGGTCAAGTTAACCTTCTAAATAAAGAGAATGTTTCCATCAGTCAACGTTGACCACTCATGGATTACAGTGTCTCTCCTCCCCTCCCCTCACTTTCACCTCCTCTCTTGCAAACACACTTGAAATCTTGTGGAGGAAAGGCAGAGGAATCAGCTGTAATAGCCAAAGGCTTTGTGAGGATACACGGACTTGGTAGCCTCCTAAAGAACCTTCCAACCCTGAGATTCTGTGAGAAATAAAGGAATGCATGAAATTCATCTCAGAGACGGTGGTTCTTTTAGCATAACAATATTTACACGGCTTCTTGTGTTATGTTTCTTTGGGATGAATAGAAAGGCTGGCAAATGCATGATAGATTCTATTTTTCTTTCCCAGATGAGAAGACACTTGGAGTATGGCTCAAACACATGGTTGGAGTAGAAAACATAAAAGGCTTAGGGTGTAGTGTATATCTCAAAGCTAGCAACTGGGAACAATTACAGAAACTTTTGTTCCTATTTTGGCCTAAAGTTCTAGAGGAGTCCAGAAAACATCAGGTTTCTCTCACTAACAGATTTCCAAATACATGAGTATATCACAAAACACAACTAGGAGAGATGCTAGAGGCAGCATGGGGGCCAAGTCTTGTGTCAAAGCCGATTCCTACATAGAAAACTGAGAGTTTAGTATAAGTTACATTTAAAGGGTCCAAGCAAAGCTGAACCTTTTCATACCACTCCTATGTGTCTTTTGAAGATCCAGGCTCCTACAATTTGGGTATCTGTCACCAATAAACAGGGACCTGGTCCAAATACTAACTTCATGTCAGGAATACATTGCCAGAGATTCTGGTATGCAGTTCTCTTTTTGTTTTCCCATAAAATTTATTGGTTTAAAATTGATCTCCAGTTGCTTTTTTTATTAGATCTTTAAAGAAACCTATTGTTGGCAGTATTGCCTAATAGCAAAGAGAAAGACTTGGAATAAAACTGACCTCATTGGGAATCTTAGCCTTGACTCATTTCTTTTTTAATTCTCACCTGAGGATATTTTCCCATTGATTTTAGAGAGAGTGGAAGAGAGGGAAAGACAGAGAGAAATATTGATATGAGAGAAACACAATTGATTGCCTCCTTCATATACCCTGACCAAGGCCAGGTCTGGGGAGGAGCCTGCAACCAAAGTACATATCCTTGACTGGAATTGAACCCTGGATCCTTCAGTCTTCAGGCCAATGCTCTATCCACTGAGCCAAACTGGCCAGGGCACCTTAATTCTGTCTAGCAGTGTTCATTTACAGCAGGTTACATATCTTCTCTGAAATTCAGTTTCCTCATCTATAAAATGGTAAGAGTTCTAACACATATGCTATAGGGTTATTATAAGTACTAAATGTTATAATATTCATAGAGTGATAAGTATCTGACTCATAGTAAATAGTGCATTAAGATCACTATTATTATAACTGATTCTTCTATAGTGGGGCTTGATGGTTTGGACCTATAGCAGCTGGAGATCAAGAATTGATCTCAAGATATTCACAGTCTAGGATCATTGTTTCATTCATTCATTTGTTCATCCAAAAATATTTATTTAATACCTACTCTCTACTAGGCACTATTTTAGGCACTTGATGTCCCTGCTCTCATAGAATTTACAGTCCAGAAGGAGAGTCAGACAATGAGCAAGTAACTGAACTGATATGTGTTACATGCTGGGATGAACAATGTGAAGAAAACAAACAACAGGCAGTGATAGAACATATCAGTGTGCAGGAACCTCCTCTGATAGGGTGATCAGGAAAGGACTTTTTGAGACGGTAACATTTAAGGTGGGCCTGAAGGATGAAAAGATCTAGCCAGGCAAAAGAACTACTGATCACTCCATTAGCACAAAAGGTAGACATAGTTTCACCAGGAGTACGCCATCTAAGTTGTGAGCTCCAGTTTTCTTCTGATCTGTGCAAGAAGCACATTTTGCCAGGAACTGTGCTAGTTTTGCTAATTTTATTGCATATCACATCACAGTTCTCTAGGGCTCAGCATTTTTTTTTTTTTTTAGGATGTTACACCATATATTAGTCAGGGTCCTCCAGAGAAATAAAACCAACAGGAAATATATGAGATTTTTTATAAGGAATTGGCTCATGCAATTATGGAGGTCAACAAGTTCCATGGTCTTGACATCTGCAAACTGGAAAAGCCAATGGTATAAATTTCAGTCTGAGTCATAATGCAGGAGAACCAGATTGCTGTCTCAGGTGAAGCAGTCAGGAAGAGAGAAACTATTACCTTCCTCCCCCTTTTTGTTCTATTCAATGGAAAGGGCTATTTGCTTCACTCAATCCACCAATTCAAATGCTAATCTCCAGAAACACCTGTAAAGACACATCCAGAAATAATGTTTAACCAAGATATCTGGGCATCCCTTGGCTGAGTCAAGCTGACACATAAAATTAACCATCAGACATCACCAGGATTTAGTCTCTGCCCACTGCTTAAGTGCAACTTGTGAGAAAAGAACGAGCTTTCGATCCGGACCCGGAATACAACCTTCTCTGCCATTTCCTAGTTGAGTGAGTTTAGGCAAGCTCATTCTCAGAGTCTCAGTTTCCTCATCTGTAAAATGAGAGTGTGGTTTCTGTTATTAGGAATGAAGTTGAAATGAGATAATGCACATAAAAATTTGAATATAGTGCCTTTTATAGAGTAGGCACAGAATAAGCAAGTTTTCTCGTAGGATTATTTGAAATAGTGGAAACCCACACCTATTTTCTACCCTATGTGGTAAAAAAAAAAAAAAAAGGAGTCTTTGGCTGTGTGGTGGCTGCACATTCTTTGACACGCCTCCTTTCTTCTCCTTGAAAGTGGGCTTACCTGGGATGCCCACACCTGACTAACAGACTGCACAGAGTTGACACTGAGTGACTTCTGAGGCTACACTGGGAAAGGGAATAGCTTCTGTCTGACTTCCTCTCTCACGTGGGATGCCCTCACCCAACCCCCAGGAACCCAGCCACCATGCTGTGAAGAAGGCAAAGAGCCTCATGGAAAGGGCATTTCTAGGCGTTCCAGCCACTGCCTTGGGTGATGTCCCAGCCAAGAGGCAGCATCAGCCACCTGACAAGTGAATGAATGAGCCTTTGGTTGAGTCTAGCCTCCAGCCCTCAAATCATCCAGTTGACTGAGCAGCTGACTGCCAAGGCCTGCCTACACTGCAGATTTGTGAGCAAAATAGATGTTGTTGTTTTAAGCCCTAAATATTGGAGTGGTTTGCTACAGAGCAACAGATAGCTAGAAAAGCACACTTCCCTGTGTTGGTCCATCCTGTCCCCAACCCAGAGCCTCTCCCATTACCCTGGGCCCAAAGTAGCAGAGAAATTAGGAAGGTCACTGTACTGCAGTGGGATCTTGTTTTTTTCTACTTGTAGAGTTTTGGGCAAGTTATTTCTCCTCTGTTGGCCGCAGTTCCCTCCAGTGTGGTGACTTAGGATTAGATACTCAGGAATTTGCTAGTCCCATGGTCATGTAGGAAACCGATATTGAAATAGGAAAAATCCTAGCTTTTGGTATTTTGGGGTTGCAAGCCTAAGTTTTACATGCTGTAATATAGAAACCCACTATTCTCTGAGAGCTTTCTTTGTGAATTTTCAACTAGAGAGAGCAGTGTAAGCACTTCTGATCTGAGAGGGAGATTTTGAATGTCTGGAGACCTCCATATGAATCAGGAAATGGGCATGGTTGGAGCCTTCTAGGCCTGTCCTGATCCCATTGTCTAGTAATTCTCATGGTGTCCTCATTAGAACCTGTGCCCTGAAGAGGCCTGCCATCCTTGGGGCCCACTTAACACCTGCAAATTCTCTTAAAGTTTAAAGAAAAACCAGCTAACCGAGTTTTAAGCCCCCATCTGTTGAGTGGTTCTGACAGATGGTCTCTAAAGGGTGCTGTGTGTTTTATCATTTCACTTTCCTCTGAAGAAGGATTTAAAATCAATTTAGGGGTCATGTTCAGACTTTGTCAAACCACAGGCTCCAAGTCAAACAAGAATCAGTCCTCAGGGGCTCTATAATGACAAAGGGAAAGGGATCTGAGCTGTTCCGAGGATCCATGTTCTCTCCCCCTCCTTTGCCAAGGGGCTGGCTTTCTTTTGAAATCTGTTGCCTCCTTCATTTATTCTTTAATTTCAAACCACTGACATGAGTTTGCTCTATGTTGCGTATGTGGTCTAGGCTTCTGTGATGAACAAAAGCTAGCCTGAAAAGGGCTGCTCTGAGAATCAGATCACCATGCCAAACATCACACCTCTAAATGAAACAGAAGAAACTCTTCAAATTAAAGGACACTTCTGGGCAAGCTTTGGAGGTGGGGAGGGATGATTGTAGAGGCTTTAGAGATCTCAGCTAGTTTATGGGGTATCAATCTTGAAAAATGGGTTGGTTGGTTTGTTTTTTTTCTCCCCCCCCCATCCCCCCACCCCCAAACCCCTACTCAGGGATAGGCAGAGCATGAAACTCAATGTCAGAAAAAAATTGCTACTAAGAGCCCAGCAAGAACACAACTTGTTTTCCTTGGTCTGATTAAGGCTGCTGAGATTGGATTATATCCCTATCCCTGTGCTATTGGGTTTTCTCTCCTTCTATTGCCTGGAGCAGTGGTCAGCAAACTCATTGGTCAACAGAGCCAAATATCAACAGTACAGACGATTGAAATTTCTTTTGAGAGCCAATTTTTTTAAACTTAAACTATACAGGTAGGTACATTGTTATTAACTTAATTTGGGTACTGGCCTTTGCTAAAAACTCAAGGGGCCTAAGAGCCCTCGCCTGTGGCTTGCGAGCCTGTGTTTGCCAACCACTGGTCAAGCTTGGCCATTATTGTGATGTTGGTAGAGATGCTGCCTAAGTGCAAGAAATGCTTGGTGTTGCCGAAACCGGTTTGACTCAATGGATAGAGCATTGTCCTGCGGACTGAAGGGTCCCGGGTTCGATTCCGGTCAAGGGCATGTATCTTGGTTGCGGGCATATCCCCAGTAGGGGGTGTGTAAGAGGCAGCTGATCAATGATTCCCTCTCATCGATGTTTCTGACTCTCCCTCTCTCTTCCTCTCTGTAAAAAATCAATAAAAATATATTAAAAAAAGAGAAATGCTTGGTGTTATCCTGAAGGATGGCCAGCGTATGGAAGGCTCTGTTCATCAGCTGGGCTTGGGCGTTGTCAGCCTGCTGGGGGCTGCAGCTGTGTGTAGAGCTGGCTGTTGTTCTGGAACACTCCATCTGTTCTAGAGCAAAGGAAAGGGAGGGAATATGCAGTTTTGCTCACCTGGCTAGAATGAGAAAGTGGGTCAGGTTTGACATGCCAGCATCTCTTGCTTGGCCGTCTCTGTTCCTGACCTGTAGTTGTTGGCTTCTGCTGGTTGGAGCACTAGATTAAGGGATCAGTATCCAGCCTTGGATTGCTAGCTGGGTGAAGGATCTAAGATAAGGATATAAAGGCTGTAGGTAAAATCAGATTCAGGAGGGACTTTGGCAACCAGTTATTCTAGCCTCTCTATATTACAATCACAGAGTCTGAGATTTACATCCAGGAAGTGATTTTCCCACAGTCTGTAACAGGCTAGTCCTCCAGTCTCTTCTAAAAACCCACCCCAGGTCTCAGTTCAGGTCGGAGCCTGTAAACTCAGGCCCTTGATCACAGGGGTGACCTGAGGAGCGGTTAGCATCATTAGCCCATACCTGCCATGAGAAAAGCAGTTTAGAGCGTTTGCCCTATGGTTATTTGTCACCAGTGACACCTTAGGGTTATAGATGGCACCTCACATAATGAGCGTGGCCCTGCAGTCTCCTCCAGCAACAAGGCTGTGGCAAAAATATCCTCCCTGCCTAGTTCATGCACAGTCATGCAGGCCCTGCCCTGTGGTCAGGTGTCTTCAAGCCCCAGGAAACCCCGTGGCAGTGAAGCTGCTGGTGTAGAAGGGGCCAGTATACTCATTGAGGCAGATTTTGTTGCAAAAGTTTTTAGACTCTTTTCGTGGCTGATGAAACCTTCTGAGTCCCAGCACTCTGAGTAAGTGATTCTCCTCCCAACCCCAGCCCCTTCTCCAAACCGCTCTTGGGCCCAGTCAAGTAACTGTCAGGCTTTGCCAGCTGGAGTCTTTGGTGGCTAGTAGGAGCCCTGCAGCGCGACTATGGTTCAGTCCATGGGTACCTGCCTTCAGCTTGCCCTGGAGATTTTTATAAGAGAGAAGCCAGAGAAGCTTTTGTCTTGCAAGAATCTCCATGAATGATTCTAACTCTAAGAGAGGGTGGAGCTGGGTCTCTGTGAGCTCCCAGGGACTAGGTGAATGTCACCGAAGGAGGCATGAGCTGATTAGCTTTGAAAACCAAGCAGCTTAACTTGAAGGCTCTGAATGCATCTGACCTCTTTTTCAGATTTTTTTTTTTTTTTTAATGAAGATTGATTGGCTTCAGTATGCTGATTATAGAAATGTTTAAAAATCACATATACTTATGTTAGTATGATTTGTGTATTTTATTTGACATTTAATATTGATAGTTTTCATTACCATTTAGAACGTAATACTTTCATTTTTAGAAATGTTTGTTTCTTTTTTTTTTTTTTTTTAAATCCTCACCCGATGATATTTTCCATTGATTTTTAGAGAGAGTGGAAGACAGAAGGAAAGACAGAGAGAAATATCCATGTGAGAGAAACACATTCATTGGTTGCCTTCTGCACAAGCCCCCACCAGGGCCAGGGAGGATCCTGCAACCAAGGTATATGCCCTTGATCAGAATCAAACCCTGGACCCTTCAGTCCACTGGCCAACACTCTATCCACTGAGCCAAACCAGTTAGGGCTAGAAATGTTTGTTTCAATAGTCCTTGAAGTAGGTAACATACTATTGTTGCAGAAGACCAAGAAGACCAAGGACGCTTCTGAGGAAGTAGGAGGGATACTGTTTAATAACACCGGCGGACTCAGGGAACAGCCTTCCAAATCTGAGTGAAGGAACACTCACGGGGCTCTCCCCTTATATCTCCCTCCCTGTGATCTTTGTCCCACAAACATGGATTATGCTTCCTGTCCTTTTCGCAGGCCTTGCAAGAAGGTCGCAGGTATTGGGGGTCTCCAGGCCATATCTGATGGTCTGGCCTGGCGTCAGAGTTAATAGCCCTCCCTTTGGGCAGTGCACTGTCCACAGTCCAATGGCCTCTGTAACCAGTTCTGCAAGACCAGTATCGGGGAAGGAGAGAGGGCCTTAATTATAGGGTATCAGGAATGGACGCTCAGCTTGCTGACTTGGATTCCGTTCACTAGCATCCGAATCTGAGGGTTACATGGGAATTACCCCTTTTATCCTCCTCACTATCATTGTCTAAAGATAAGAAAACAGTCTTTTTGTCAGTTTGATTATCACTCTAAGTGTCCATCTGATTGTCCATTTGTCTGTCTTTCCCCCCCATATCTTTCTGACTGTCCTGTCTGTCTGTCTGTAACTATCCCTCCCTCCCCCTCTCTCATTCTGACTGTCTTCTTCCCACTCTTTTTTTACTGCCGTTGTTATTGAATTTCTGCTCTGTGGAAAGCATTATTCTTTGTTAATTCATTGAGCTGATAGAACTCCTTTGTACCAGCCTGGAGCTTAATGGCCAAGGGACTGGCACCGCAGAGTTGAGGACAGAAAACTTCTCAATGTCATTAAAACGTGAGACTCGAAACATTCGTCTCTGACCTCACATCAGAATGCAATAGAAGTTCCGCTAAACTAGGGAATGAATATGGATGGTGTAGGCACTCAATAAATGTTTGCTGAATTGAATGCAATAAAAATGATAAAAGAGACATTACAAATGCGTTTTTTTAAAACTTCATTACATGTACTGGAAGATGTTTTTGACATTTTATCTACATTCCTAGTTACATTTCTAGCACCAGGCACATATGATGATAGAAGTCCTTGCACTGCTATGTTGTCAATCAACTGGCCTCAGTCAAAACCCATGCTGGCCTCCAATAATTTGATTCTAATGAAGGAAGGAGACTCACATTAAAGCAGGCATTGGTATATGCTTGACATTTACAATACACGTCTCATAAAATCTTTTAATATTCACACAAGGCAGACTTTTCATCCCCATTACATTTTTTAACAGATGAAAAAAATTGAGACTTGAATATGTTCATTAACCTGCCTCAATCACATACCAAATAAGTAGTCAACTAGAAATGTAAATTCAGGTTTATCAAACTTTTCAAATATGTAACCATGCTTTTCCCACACTTTTCTCCCTTGAAATCATATCATAGAAATTATTGTCTGCTGTTTGTTGGATTATCAATAGAAAATGCCCTTCTGTATTCTAACTTGGAAACATTTCATTTTGAGTCTCATGAAATTTTAAGCATAAAGCTTTAAATAAGACAAATGGCTTATGGTGTTCTTACCATTTTTTAGCTTTAATTAATTCATTTTCAATAGAGGATAACTGAGTTCAGTAGCCCCTTTTTGATCATTTCAGCTTTTCGTTTGACACCTTTTCTTCCTGCTGATAAGTCCTAAATCATGCCTTGAAATTTTCTTGATCTTAAAAACCTGGGCAACCTATTCTACATGGTCAGGAATTGACACACAAACCGCTTATGGCCACCCTTTAATACTGGAATGACAACAAATAGTAGATGACTGTGCAAGTTAAACAATTTGCTCAGTGGGCTCATTAGCTAAATTATGCTGTCAGGATATAAACATGGAAGCCTATGTTATGAGAAAAAGTAATGATACATAGAATTTGAACATGATTCTTCCACAAAAAAAGAACATGTACATTTGTAATGTGTCATTTATTTTTCAACAAAATCCATTTGGTCTTTTCTATTGACCCAGGCTCCTAGCTCCAGGCCAGGGCCACTTGTATGTGAAACTCCATTTTATGTCTACAGCATCCAAGCACTTGGGTAGTAGCTGATGAGTAAATGAATGAATTTATCGTAACATGACTCCTCCCTGGCCTGAGGCACTTTAAAAGCTACTGCGAAGGCCATCTTTCTACTTGGCTGTTGTGATCTCAGCCTCTCAATTCCTCCCATGCCAAGATCTGGGTTTCAGGGCTCTCCATCTGCCCTCCAGGAATGCACTTTCCCCCTTGTCCCCTCTCGTGCCTGTGTTTCTCCTTCTCACTTTAGCTTACCCTCCTCAGGACCTTTCTCTTCCTCCTGGGTCTCATTCCAACTCCAATCATTGCCCACCCTCGTAGACAATACTGTGCTGTTCTGGGGAACTAGCCAGAATGTTCCCAGTGGTAGATGCTCAGGGAGGATTATATAAAATGAAACTGACACCAAGTTGGGAAGGACGGTAGAGGTAATGCCTCTCCATAGATTCTTCTTTTCTGGGCAAACCTTGCTCATGACAGATGTCCCTGCCACCTGCTGCTTTGCTCTGGACCTCTGGTTTGTCAGTTCTTTTCCTAAAATAATTCCAAGAACTGAATGCAATATTATCTATGTGCTTTGCCCATTGCAGAGCCCAAGGGAGTCACTGCTGTCCACAGTCTAGAGGTTTGCTGTTAGTGGTGTCACTTAAGATTGGAGTTAATGTCTCTTTAGCAGCCATGCTGCATTGATATTATTGCCATATAAGAGCTTAGGGAAGTCAAACATCCAGACGTGGTGGTTTTTTTTCCCTTTTCTTTTTTTACATGAAATGTTATAAAATCAGCACCAACTGCAAAACCCCATTCTAGAGTTATGTAGGAGATATTTTTACATTAAAAAAAGGAATTCACATTTAACAGAGCATTATGAAAAAGATACAAACACATAAGCTACTCATAAATACATCATGCAGAGGTATCTACCACTAACACTTTAAGGTATAGGTTTCCCAGCTGTATTTATCTCTAGCTATTTACCACTTTTATATTTCTTAACCAAATTAGGGCCACACTGTTAGCAGTGTTTTATAGTCTGTTTTTTTATTTAACACTAGTGGCCTGGTGCATGAAATTTGTGCACATTAAAAGGGGATTAATTAGAGGAAATAATTTAATATTGCTATTTGCCATTTCTCCTATAATAGAAGTGTCAGAGATGAAAGAAAATTAGTAAAATGTATATGAAAACCTTCCTCCTGTCAGAGTCTGGGGTGCAAGATCCAGAGTCAAGTCCCCACCCACATGCGCCTCAAAATTGTGTGAGATCCAGACCCGGCAGTCCCCCCACCATTGGGCGAGATTCAGACCTGGCCAGTCCCACCCCTGTCAAGCCCCAATGGGTGGGGGCATGGCCTGAGTTCCCTCAACCCAGCACTGGGGGTGCATCTTGAGGTCCTCCGTCAAGCCTTGCTGGGTGGGGGGTGCAGTCTGAGGTCCCCTGTGAAGCCCTATCTGGTAGGGGGCATGGCCTGAGGCCCCCTGGCCTGGCACTGGGTTGTGGAGCTAGACTTGAGGTCCCCTGTCAAGCCCCACAGGGGCAGGGGAGGGCATAGCCTCAGGTTCCCACTAACTGCTTGTTAAGCCTCCTTATGGGAACTTGGGTTCAGCTGTGGGTGCAGCCATATTTGTGATGGAAAATTTGCATATTCCCTCTTTATTATATAGGATATTATGAAAATACTAGAGGCCTGGTGCCCACATTCGTGCACAGGTTTCTAGCTGAGCAGTGCTCCCCCTGTGGGAGCGCCCTAATCACCAGGGGACAGCTCCTGTGTTAAGCATCTGCCCCCTGGTGGTCAGTGCACATCATAGTGACCGGTCATTCTGCCTTTTAGTTGATTTGCATGTTAGGGTTTTATTATATAAGATATCTTTATCAATAAGTAAATTTCTGCAACATCTTTTGCCTGGATAATATTACATTTTAAGTATACCCACAGTGTATTCAACCTTTCATCTACTCTTATGGAACTATTTCTAACCTGTGGGTATTATCCAGGAGCATCATTGAGGCTAAGCCTTTGTGCACATCCATAGTTATTTTCTTGGGGTATTTTTGGAATCGGTAAATCAATGGATAAATCATTTTAAGAATTTTGATACATACGCAATTGATAATCTGAAAACTTTAAGGGGTATTACATTTTATGTGAATTGGGCTTACATAATTTCAAATTTTGACTCTTTTTTGTTGCATCAGTTATTACTACAAATTTGATAAGGAATTCTTCCATTTCTTGTCATTGATTTTTTTAAGTTAAGTAAGATAAGGTCACTCATTCTGCAAATATTTATCAGTGAATACCGAAAAAGGCACTGCTAGGTTCTAGAATTAGAAATTCAAGAGCACATAAGCCTTAATCTTGGTTCTCTTTTATTAATACAAGAAGCATTGTTCCATTAATAAACAGTTTGAGACATTTTATATTAAACTTGCTCCCTTCCTTAATGCCCTAAATATAAGTTACTTTGTCAAATTTTAAAATACATTGTCAAAATGGAAATAAGGGCAATTCAGCATGAGCATGACTTTTTTATTTTCTACCCTGGCTATTCTTTTTTCTTAAAGGCACATGTTTATTCTAGTAAATAAGAAAAAAATTCAGAAAAGTATAAAGAAGAAAATAAATGACAAGACCATTCAAAGACAATTACTATTAATTGTGTATTTTCTTCCAGGCATTTTCTTTGTATATTTTTTACATAGCTGAGATCATATATATGCAGTTTTCCAAGCATAAAATGTAAATATTTCCTCAAGTTATGAAAAACTCTTTGAAAACATCATCTCTAATGGCTTCATAATATTCCATCATGGAAATGAATTAAAATATAGAGTTTGTTGGTTAATAGTGAAAACTCTGAAGTAAGGCTGCATGGGCATCTTGTCCTGATGCTGCCATGGGGTAGGTCAGCTTGTGATCTCAGACCAATTACTCAAGCTTTCTGTGGCTCAGTTTTGTTTTTTTTTATATTCAAAATGGAATATTTATAATCTCTATCTTTTAATGTTTCTATGAAGAATACATGAGTCAATTCAAGTAAAGCTTAAACTAGTACTTGGCACATAATTATTCTAACTACTGCTAGATCAGTGGTCAGCAAACTCATTAGTCAACAGAGCCAAATATCAACAGTACAATGACTGAAATTTCTTTTGAGAGCCAAAATTTTAAACTTAAACTTCTTCTAATGCCACTTCTTCAAAACAGACTTGCCCAGGCAGTGGTATTTTGTGGAAGAGCCTCACTCAAGGGGCCAAAGAGCCGCATGTGGCTCGCGAGCTGCAATTTAATGACTATGGTGCCAGATATTTAAGTTGTTTCAAATTGAGATAGCATTTCCTACTATAAAATTACTGAAGAATGCAATTGTTAACAAATATTTTTATAATTTCAGAATATGTTTAGGGTAGAATCAAAGTTTTAAGATTATAGCTATTGTTAAAATAGTTTATATGCACTTATCTACAGTACAGTACAGTTTGTTTTCTCTGTAGGAAGATAATTATGCCCAAATCAGAATCACCTGTGGGACTTTTGCAATTCTCCTCTCATCCTCTCCCCATCATCTTCATCCTCCCTCCCCCAGATGACAAGAATCAAAATCTCCAGAGCATCTGAAACTTATCTTCTTAATGTAAGGTGACCAGATGTCCTGCTTTTGGCAGGACAGTCCCAATTTTTAACAATTTGTCCCACGTCCCGTGGGACACGGGACAAATTGTTAAAAATTGGGACTGTTCCGCCAAAAGCAGGACGTCTAGTCACCTTATCTTAATGTCTTCATATGCAAATGGAGTATATCACTATGTGTTTCCTAGAGTTGTGATAAATAAATAAAATGAATGAATGTGCATAGGACTTTACCCGTTCTAAGCACTCATTGTCAGTCCTTATTACATTATTATTACAAATAATTAAATGTATTATTTATACTCCTAGGAATGTATACAATTATTTATTTTATTACCCCTTATCAGTTTGGGAATAATTATTTTAAAATTTGTTTTAAATTATTAAATGTTATTTTGAAATATTTTCTAATCCCATAAGAAAAAGTAGTATTTCAGTCTTAATTTGTTTTCCTTTGGTTACTGTTGGATTTGAGCTTTTCTCAAAAGTTAATTAGTCTTGTAGTTTTGTATGTATGTGTCAGAAAGAATGAGGTAGAGAGAGGGGGGGTGGATATCAGGATCTATTTATTTTAGAAGGATCTTGATTTTGTACTTCTTTTACTTTTTATTTGGTGGGATATGTAGGTGTGGGAGCGTGTTGCTCTTTTGATAGTAAGGATATTATTCTTTATCAGACCGTGTCAAAACCTATTGAACTGTTTTTGTCTCCCTATGGTCAGTATATGATTCTAAAGGTTTCTAAGCCACCTGGTTAATTAAACATTTTATTTTTTATTTTAAAAAATATATTTTATTGATTTTTTTACAGAAAGGAAGAGAGAGGGATAAAGAGTTAGAAACATGGATGAGAATCATCGACCAGCTGCCTCCTGCACACCCCCTACTGGGGATGAGCCAGCAACCAAGGTACATGCCCTTGACCGGAATTGAACCTGGGACCCTTGGGTCCGCAGGCCGACGCTCTATCCACTGAGCCAAATCAATTTTGGCTAATTAAACATTTTAGAATTTTACCAGAGACCATTGTTAAACTTATAAGTCTATGGTCCCTGAACTCCATTTTATTTTTCCATTAAAAAATATCTGAAAACATTAGTCAGTTTTCTATCTCCGACACAACTTAAAATCTTCATGATTGCTCAGAGCTTTCATAAGCACCTGATGGAGATTTTCTGCAATGCTTTTTGCTTGGACCTGAATGTGGGCAAACAGAATAAAGATAAAGAGCACAGAGAGGAAAACTGCATAAATCTACAAATGTGGCCAGTGAGGAAAGCACGGATAGGACTTCTGGGGTGTGTGCTAACAGGTATTGCCTCCCCCAACTCTGCCCAGTTCAGAGTCTGCATCCCCCAGTTACTCTCAGTGAATTTCACTATATCTGGAAAAGTACCTTTATATCTGGTTATATTCCTCTAACTTTTTCATCTTCTGATAACAGTAATTTCTCAATAGTGGCAAATTTAATAGTCACATTTTCTATTATTTGCAAATGACTCCAAATTGCCTGATATACAGTAAATTGTCATTTTGCTGAGATAAGAATTCGAAGGTCTCACACTATTAGGGTGAGTGTGGTCACAAGTCACTTAGTGAGTGATTGTTGTTTCATGTCTACTGTGGCAATGCATTTTAAGGAGGTAATGGTAAGTGATTCAAGGATGTAGGGATTCCAAAAGTCTCCGGCTATATCTGCACAAAAAACAAGGGTTTACCCTGTGTGCATGGCCCAGGGTGAAATGATGTCTCTCTCTCCCACCCTGTGCTAATCTTTTGCCAAATGTGAGCAATTAGCAAGGACATGACTTAATTCTCCTACAGCAGCTTTCCAGGTGCACAGTTGTTAGCGATAAAAGTAGTATTATTTAATTAGCTTGTGCTTCATTTACCTGCTCCAGATATTTTCAGTGCTTACTTCTGACTGCTCTTGAGCTGGATTGACATACGGCACATTATCCTGATGAGATGGAAACCTTTGGTGTGCATTTGGAGATATTAGGGGAACTCAGGAAATACTTTCATTTTCCATCCAGAGGTTTAACGTTGTGTAGGTGCTGCCTGAGTGTAACTTGCTCATATTGACTATAATCTTTTATTCAGCAGGCTACAAAGCTTTGTTTCTTATCCACCTGGAGTAGTGGCCATCATGCCCAGTGCTGCCTAGAATCTCCAATGACAGAAAGACCTGGGAAGTCTTGGGAGATAGAGTGTCACTTGCAGGCAGAGTCCATTATCTTGGAAGCCACTCCTGGAATCACTGTCGAAAGCAATTTCTCAGAGATAATGCTCAAACCTTAGAAGGCTCTTTCCTGCCACTATGATTGAAAGGACAAGGGAGGCAGCCAAGCCATCTTGGTCGGCAAATGTCATCAGTCATGATGAGCCACTAATCCTGATGAGACTTCTGATAAGACTCCGGTGTGATGAAAGATGAGGCCGTGGATGGCAGTTAACTCAGTCATTTGTAATCATTACTTTTTGGCCATTCAGTAACCATCCTGTGAAATTATTTTGTGCATTTCTCAGAGTAGAGAAAGGAGCCGGATTTTGCCCTTTTCCTTTGGTGAAGCAGCCCAGCAGTTATAAATGCTTAAAGGAAATGTCCTCGGGCCCCAGCACATCCAACTTCAAGAACCTTACCCAAATCACCTGCATTGTGTGGGTGATGACAAAGTGTTGGGCACACCTGCGCTTTTCCTAGCTGCCACAGAGTAAGCCCAGAATTCTTTTATGACTAGCATCTGTATTTGCTGTCTCAGATGTTTCCAGGGCAAGATGCGGAGTGGATGGCACTCTCTTTGGCTTCTTGCAGTGTGACTGTAGCCCAGAGCTTCCTTCCCCAGCAGTGTATATTGGTGTTGCATGCGCCGCAGATGGCTGCCAGGTGTGTAGAAGAAATACCAGTCTATTGAACCCTCAGCACTCTGGGAGGCTGGATTGGACCAGGAGTGGCTGAAGCCCTCAGTCCATTTGCCTCTAACTTTGGGCAGCTTCTACTTAACCCAATGGGCCATATAAATATTAGCATTTTCTCTGTGTTTCATGATAAAAAAAAAAAAAAAAAAAAAGGAAGCACTGACTTAACCTCTTTGGTTTTCATTTTCCTTCTCTGGAAGTTGGGCTTTTATTGTTTTGTTTTGTTTTTAATGTATTAATTTGTTTTGCAGCAAAAATCTTTATTGTTTCCATTTGGTCCAAGCAGAGAAGAGGGCTCCATGGTTGTTAAAAGCATGGTAGAGGGCTTGATGGTTGCAGAAGCCAGACAGCAAGGGATGCATAGGGGCCTCTCAAAGGCCTCTTGGCTCCAAAGGCTTCTAGTCTTGCCTGAGAGCGAACCTGTTGAAGAGATAATTGCCCAGCTTAGCCCAGGGGTGGCCAGCGTGCGGAGGTGAGTCAGGTGTCGCCCATCATCCTGATGAGTTTCACCTCCTCACCCCGGAAGTGGTTCTCCAGGAAGTCTGGGAGCTGAGGGTCTGTGGGTAGAACCGGGCAGGCAGGTCCACAAGGGCCTGGTTCAGGCTCCTCTCCAAGGCCATGGCGGCTTCCTGGTGTCCTGAGTTTTGCCCACTCATCTTGGGGAGGCTCCAGCACATCCTGAAGAGAATGCAGCCACCGCACCGAGCTTGCATATTTAAGAGACGCTCAGCGCCCTCGTGCTTCTTTTCTGCCAACTCTTGAAAGAAGCAGCCTACTCCTCCAGAGCCACATTGTCTGGGTGAAAATAGAAGCCCAGAGAGTGGTATGTGTGGGAGGCCTGCAAATGCAGGTTGGCCAGGCGGTTGACAGCAACCTCCACCTCAGTGGGATAACTCTGACGAGTTTGGGAGCTTAAGATTGTTCGGCAATAAGGAGTTAAGGTAAGGATCAGACGTCCTGCTTAAAATCGGGACTTTTTAAAAACGCCGCGGGATGCGGGACAAATTGTTAAAAATCGGGACTGTCCCACCAAAAGCGGGACGTAAAAAACCAGTGTTGGTTGGTCTTGGGAGCTGAGGATGACTGTGGTGGTTCCCAAGGTGATGACTGGAAAAGAAGTTGGAGGCTAGAAGAAGGGGCATTCCTGGGTCTTTTGAAGCAAGCGACAGATCCGGGGGACACCCAGATAGATGTGTCTGAACTGTAAGGTGGGCTTTAACAAAATTATCCCACAAGGCCATCGTGAAGATCAAATACTTGATTGCGTATGGTTGGGCTTTGAGAGCTGCTGCACATTTATCAGATGTTATCACTGGCCACAAAGAGAGAGGATTCTGCTCCAGTTTTCCCTCTTTGGCTGTCCCTTTGAAAATGGGATGGAATTCCACTTTCAAGTCATCAAACCAATGTATGGCATCTTATTAAAGTTAAAGCATTGACATAATACATTTTTTATAGTTTTGGGTTCTTGTGACTTCCTTATAGACATCTACCAAGCAGAAGTTCCTTGCTTCCCTGCCCAATGGTGCTGATGATACAGTAGTGTATCTGCCTCCTCTGGTCTCTCTGCATTTGGGTCCCAAGTCCACCCAGGTTCAGGCCTCCCTTCCTGCTATTGACCAGCCTTTGCTCCCTCTTAGCCTGTGTTGCCTTGGAATGGAAATTTCCACAGTTTCAGCATCTGTGCTCTAGTCTAGGGTATGAGCTGACTGGTGTAAACCCCTCACGTAGTTCCAGAGAATAACCTCATCTCCTCAAATCAGTCCTCAGACAAATCTCATGAGTTGAGAGGAACTCCCTTCTGCCCTCTCCTTATCAGTCCTTAAGCCAAATTCTACCTTGATAAGTGTGTGAAAACCAACCCACAAAACAACCTATAATAATAAAAGCATAATATGCTAATTAGACTAGACTTCCTTCTGGACAAAGCAGGGCTGAGAGGGCAGCCTGGGTCTCTGGTGCCTGAGAGAAGCCTGTGCCAGCAGCTGGGGGAAGGAAGGCTATTCTTACACAAATTTTGTGCCTCGGGCCTCTAGTGTACCATAAAATGTTAACAATTGTTGTGTGGGTGCTGGAGATATGGGTTATATTTGATTTTTTTCTTTAGACCTTCCTGGACTTTTTCTGGTTTTCTTTAGTGAAGCTAAGAGTGTATTAAATTATATTTTCTAAGAGATGCACTCAAGATGTGCTTCATGAAGGCAAATAACAGCTCCGACATTCCTTCATACTTACTGGCTCAAAATTACTGCCTCTGCTTTCTGAGCCAGGTGGTTTGGAGGGTGGAAGTCAGGAGGAAGGGAGAGGAGGCAGCATGTGAACCATTGAATTTCCTCTTTTCAGACATTGCTCTGGCAGCTAATTCCAGGGTGCTCATCTGTATGGTGGCAGCGTGCCTTTCATATTTCCCCCAAGGTGTTTTATGGCCTTTTTATAATGGTACTTTGAGTAACTTTCTCGTGTAACTTCTAAGTAAGGGAAAAATACCGGATGCTTTCTTTCTTTCTATGCACTTTTTCTTTCTTCTTTGTTTCTGCCCATTCCTTATACCTTCTTTCAATTTCCTCCCTCTTCTTTTTTCTCTTTTTTCCAGCTGCTTCCTTTAATCTCTTCACCTACTACTTAAAGCAAAATAAAACTTGGCAGTAAGAAAGAAAGGATTTGGTTATGTTAGTCAGGGCTGTGGTGAGGGAAATGCAAATATGGGTTGATCATTAGGAGCTAGGTGGCTGCAAGAGTGGTTCCAGGGGCAGTTTTATCCCTTTACTGTTTCAGAAGGTAATTCGGGTTTCAAATTGGTAACAACTGGCATATCTTCATTTCACTTTACTCTTAAGGTTGTGGGGAGGGGGAATTGCCTGAGAAATCGATGCTTAAACTGGGGTCCTAAAATGGGTGACTAGTGTTAACTAGATAAAGAGAGTGAGATAGGGGCCAGAGAGGTCATTTGTCCTCAGTGAGGAGAATGCTGCAGACACCTGTGATCTGACCTGCTTTTCTGCTGCATGTAATTCAACATCTCTGTTCTCTAGTGGAATCTACATCTCTTCTCTAAGAGGTTCTGGATTAAACAGTGGCGTCACTGCAGGTCCGTACAACAGGGTTCCTCAGTGACACCTCACTTTTCTTGGTAGTGATTGAGGAGCAGGTGCTCTGGACTGAGATAGTCTTGGGACTATTGAGGCAGATACAAAGGAAGTTATGTCAGCCTCTGTTTTCCCCACCCCATCTAAGTCTTTAGTCAATTCTACACATCTACTAAAGCATGAATTTTTTTAAAAAAAAATATATATTTTATTGATTTTTTTACAGAGAGGAAAAGAGAGAGAGATAGAGAGCTAGAAATGTCGATGAGAGAGAAACATCGACCAGCTGCCTCTGTACATGCCCTTGACCGGAATCGAACCTGGGACCTTTCAGTCCGTAGGCCGACGCTCTACCACTGAGCCAAAATGGCTTCGGCTAAAGCATGAATTTTTTAGGCAACCTTCCCTGGCCTTATGGATGATGTCAAGTCCCTTTTTAATACATTCTCATAGGGCTGTGTATCTCACCTTTACAATGCATGCCAACATTGAGATGTTACAAGGATTTGTGAGGTGGTTGGATTGCTGCTCCACCATACTTTAAGCTCCAAGAGGGTGATGTTTAATTCTGCTCACTAATGCATCCTATCTGCCAAGGGAAGAGCTTGGCACATAGGAGATACTCAATAAATATTTATCAAATGAATTAATTACTCTTGGCTCCATATCTTTTGGCTATAGGACCTTAGGCAAGTTACTTAACCTCTCTGAGCCTTAGGTCCTTCAATGGAAATGGGGATAATAATCCCTCATTCAGAAAATTGTGAGATATTCATTGACAATGGTTGTAAAGCACCTCATATTGTGCCTGCATACAAGTAGGCACACACACGAAGTCATGTGGTTTTTTTTTCTTATTATTTTCTTTTTCATCCTGAGTATTGCAGAGTTGCAGTTTAAAGAGCAAAAATTCATGGGCCCCTATTTCTTTCCCCTCCTCCCTTCTTTATTCCCCTCTTCCTTGGTTGGGTGAGGTAATGAATGAAGGGTCAGAAGACCAGATTCTTGATTTTTCACTAATGAGATGACCTTGGCTAAAGCATTAGTGCTTCCTGTGTTTCAGCTTCCTCATATATGTGGTGGCAGGACAAAAGTAAATGGTCTTTATCATCTTTCCCAACTCTCTCACCCTGGGTCTCTGCATAGGGGTCAAGGGTAACACTGACCACTGATATTCACAGTACAAGATGAAAGGAAGCAAAGAGGAACTGCAGGATCAGAACCAGGAGAAGCAAATTAGGCTGTTGGCCTATCTATTTTTAATCCAAGCTGAGTTTATTTTAGTAAGACAGGTGAAGAATGTTTTAAAATGCATCATTATGACAATGCCCTTTGGTAGCAGCACAAGGATTTTCTAGTGTGTCTTTCTTCAAAAGAGCCTGAGGGCTTTGTACATACTGTCTCATTAATTCTCAGAGTGTCTCTACAGTTGGACAGGGAAGTAGATGAGTTCTGTTTTATATGCAGAGAAACAAAGCTTCCAAAAGGTTAAGTAGCTTATCCAAGGTTGCACAGTAACATCACTGTTCCCAGGAACCCAGGTCTCTCTAGCCAGCACACCAGCCTGTGAGAGCATTCTGCTTCCAGGCTCTGGAAATGTGCCCACCCATGAGTGAGGTTTTTGTTCTGAGCAATGTGATATTTAAAGTTCTCCTATAGGACAATCTCTTTTCCCTGAAATGAGAGGGATGACAAGTAGATAAAGAGGAATTGGAAAAAGAAAAAATAAGGAAGGATTGAAAAGACTAGAAGTTAGTAGAATATTTTACATCTCTCCCTCTTTCCATTGCAAACATCCTTACCCTGGACCAGTTAAGACTCCATCTCAAGGGTCAAGCATCAGATCTGGTTGCCATGGAAACCGTGCTAGCTGAGCTTGAGGCTCTGGAGAGCCAGCTGCATTCACTAAAGGTGTGTGAATCTAAGTCACCTGCCCAGCTGACCTGAAGGAATTCTGTCATCCTCACTTAGGAGAATGTTGCAGGCATCTACAACCTCATCAATCTTCCTGCTGTATTTAACTCAGGGTATCTGTTTTCCAGAGCAATCAACATCATCTCCAAGAGATCTGTGTTGGAGTGTGGCATGCCTGTTCAGTCCACATATCAAGCATCCTTAGCTGTATGTTCTATCCTGGTTCTCACTCTCTGTGACCTAGGGTAGGGCAGTTGTGCTTTCTGAGCCTCAGTCTTCTTGATTAGAAAAGGGGTTAACTAACAGGATGATTATGGGGCTTGAGAGGGAATGGCTCTGAAAGTCATCAGTGAGTCATAAGTCATGATGAACGTGTTTAATAGTTAGTACCCATGCTTCTGTGGTCACCAAGTCTTGTGAAAATGGGCCATGACCTTCCCTTGGGTCACCCTGGTAACTGTCTCTTCCCAACTTGACTCATCAAGTAAAGAAAAGAGCCAGGTGTTTCTGGACAGTTTGTAGCTTCTTGTATAATTTACCCAGAAACTACGGGCACTCCCTTGCCCTGAAAGAGAAAAGTGTTTCATTGATGGACTTGGTTTTCCAGGCTGTCTGGTCTTTGTGTCACTTGCAGTATATTAATTATTTAGTGCTCAGTTAAAGCTTTCTGAGATCACAAGATGAAAGGCCTTGTGGCAGTTCAAAGTCTTCCTTTGGATTATTATTCTAGTCAACATATTTTATGGAGAGAAAATAGGCTTGATCATCATAATGGAGTAAATTTCTTAAAGAGTGGAGTACAAGCAAACCACAAAAATGGGCTCAAAACAGATAGTCATGTTGCCCTTGCTAAGGGAAGTGCTCAGGTGTGTGTGTGTGTGTGTGTGTAGAATCAGGCCACCTGGAGAGTGATATCCTCTTAACTGTCAGTCTTCCTTTGCTACCACCCTGAGAGTCCACCTTGGCTAGGTAGGAAGGACCAGTGTCTAAGAACACTTCGAGCAGAGGTTCCAGAGCAAGAGAAGACATTACAGGGCTCACAGGCCATTCAGGAGCCCTTGTGTGAGAGAATGAGGTCATCTCTAGATAAGTAAAAATGTAGCAACTTGGGACACAAATTCTGAAAGGTTTGCATAAAATGTCACATTGCCTTTATTATCTAGTAGCCTTTGTAGACATGACCAGAAGATGCCTCTGATATGACCCTGACCTTGACAGTGAGAAGCATATTCTACATGAGACTAAACAACAGCTCCATGAAAAATCCCCCTCCCCCCCCCTTTTTTTTTCTAAATATGTGTGCCTGAGATTTGTAAGTGAAATATACTATTATACTCCATTGTCAGGATCAACATGTTTGATAAATGGCCTATCTGTCACTGCCCTGAGTGGTAATAAGCAGTGGTGGTTAAGGAGGTTGGGTAGGTCCAGTTCAAGTTTTATTTTGGTCCATGCTGAATCCCAGGGAGTCAGCTCAGGGAAGATGGGAAACTTTGGAGAAGGTGGGATTTGGATTGGGCCTTTAAGAAAGGGTAGGATTTAGGATAGCAGGGGGTGGAAAAGGACATTTTAGGCAGAGATCCACTTGACCAAAAGTTTGGAGACTTGTGAGTAATTGAAACAATAGAATGTGGAAGGACCCTGAGTGGCAAATAAGGCCAAAAAAATAAGTAGTAGTCAAAATGTGAAAGCTGCAAATTTCAGCTATTTCTACAGTAATCACTTTGTCCCTTTTTAGTGTGGGTCTAGTATACTTGCAGGTAATCTGCTTCCTAAAGGCAGGGGCCGACATAACAACTTCCTTTCTATCTCCCTCAATAGTCCTTAATGCTGTGCCTGGGGAAGGAGTGCTGCTTTTATTGACTGACAGATGTGATTCACCACTGAATGAACTCAGTAGTTACCCGCAGTTCCTTTTGGGGTTATAGGGAGGCAAGAAACTTGTTCAAATGAAACTGTACAAGAGAATATTATAGCAGATAATAATGTTGCTTCAAGAATTGAGCCACTAGAAGAATGAGAACCTTCCCTGGCAGTGTGGGAGTGGAGCTTAGAGAAAGGTGAAGTGCAGTGGGGGCCATTTAGCTCCATTCAGATGCCGCCCCTGAGACTAATAGCTTCTCTCTCAATGAGCCAGCTGGAGGAGAAGTAAAGCAAACTGGAGAACTGACGATGTGTGACCTGGAGAGGACCTGAGTGAACCTAGTTCAGCATCCCCGTTTCCCAGGCCTAGAGAAGGTGTGGGAGGTCTGTGTGCTTAGGACAACGGCCACATCTGCTAACTTTGCTCTTTAACCTTCAACATCACTGCTGACTCTAGTAGTCATAGAAATGCACTGAGAAAGTTTCTGTGGCTGAGCAGAGACGGGCTAAACACAGTGGATACTGAAAGCAGTTCTCTAGGGCTGCCAATTCCGCTCTGTGCCCAGCCTTGCAGTGCCTGCTCACCACCACCAGTTGACCCATTAAGCTTTGCTTTGTGTGACACAAAATCATTGTACAGGAATGCATTATTAAGTGTGTTTTGAAATGCAAGGGAAAACCAGCAGGCTGTCACTGATTGTTTCATTGTTGGAAGGAAAATAAATAATTAAAATGTGTACAAGGCAAGGCAGGAGCAGTTCCAAAGAGTGTTTAGAAGAGAGGCATTTTTACATCTTATTGATGTAGGTTTGTAAAACATGCTTACTGGTGAACCTAGGGTATTCATGTAAATCACCACCACACACATGTAGCTCTTCATTATTTATGCCAACACATGTGATCTTTTCACTAGAATATGTGCACTGGCTTAGGGATAAACAGACACAGAGTGGGAAATAGAGATATGGCTAACTGGCTGAAACTGGGATAGCAGAGATCATGGACAGTTGGCAGAGCTAATAATTAAGCAGTGAGTAATAGAATGGCAGCTCTTTGGGAACACTTTAGATTTCTGGAAATTGTATTCAAGATCCAAAATAAAAGGAGAGGAACCAAGACTCCCATTCATGATGGATTCTGAGGCAGAGATAGGTGAATAAAACTTCAAGAATGGCATGACTGATATTTAAAGGGTACATCTTGCACACATTCTCATATGGCCCTGCCAAAACCCTGAGAGTTGGTAGAATGTACATCATTCTTATCCTTACCATCTTTTTCAGAGCACTGAGGTTCCACAGACTATGTGATTAGCCTACAGCTATCAGTTTTCTCAAGGACTCTGGTTTCATTCATTTGACAAATATTTATTTAGTGTCTATGATGTGCCAAGCATGGGGATGTAGCAGTGACTAGTTCAGAAGATACATATTAAATAAATTAATATAAATCTAAGAAACAGTAAATGCAGGGGGAGGGGATAAAGAGTAGTTTGTTGGGAGGGACATTTTGAACAGGATGATAAAGAGCTATTTCTGAGGAGGTGGCACTTGGGCAGAGATCTGGATGGGGAGAGGGGATGACTACCTGTGCCTAGGAAGAGGAGTTCTCTAGGCTGCGAGCATTACCAGTTTTAGGCAAAACAAGGATGCCTGTAGGCTAGAGCTCCATGAGCAAGGAAAAAATGGTTGGATATGAGATCAGAGAACCAAGGGTCCAGTCACGTGGGGCCTTCAAGGAGTAGACAATGGCAAGAAACGTGAAAGTGATTTCAGGGCCAAAGTGTCCATCTAACTGCTGTGTGGAGAACACCTTTCACGATGAGCAATAGTAGAAACAGGGAGACCAGCTTGAAATGTCATAGGATGAAAGGTAATGTGAGAGAAATGAGGAGTAACATTCAGGTAAAGGTTGATGAATTGATGTGGAGTGTTTGAAAAAGAATGATGTCAAGGATTCCTCTTTGGTTTTGGGCCCAAGCAATTACATTCTGAAAAGCGGAACACCCGGGGTTCAGGAGGAATGACAGTATTTATTTTTCATATGTTAAGTTTGAGATACTCATCAGGCAATAAAATGAATATTCCAAATTGGCAGCTGGATATACCAGTATATTATGTTGTTCAGGGGAGAAGTTGGGTATAGAGATATAAATTTGATAGTGCTGGTATATAGATGTGTTTTAAATCTATGAAACTAGATGAGGTGCATCTTGAGAGTAAGTTTAGGTGGAGAAAAGGCCCAAGTTTCCCAACTTTTAATAATTGCCAATTAAAATAGAGGACCACCCCCCAAAAATCATTCACACACAAACCCAAACCAAAGCTGAGCTTATTTACATGTCAGGCAAGGAGAAATTCACTATTTCTCTAAGGAAGAAAAGTCAGAGTTTTTAAACCTTAGGAAGAGGGATATAAGGTGGTTGAGCTAATTCAGAACTGAAAATCAGCACTGTGGATAGGAGAGAATGAGTTTCTAAGTCTGTATGTGATTGTTTCAAACAAGTCCCTTGTTCATTGAAGTCTAGGAAGGGTCGCATGTCCTGGGGTCACTTGGAATTTATGGTCTTTGTCTTTGTCAGCTGATTGAAGCTGCTGTAATGAAACAGTATTCAGCCATGAAATCTACGCATTTGCTGCTGGAAAGCAGAGAATGCTCATTTGGCACAGCCTGGAAGATGGGGAGGATCTGGCAAAGAATAGTAAAGAGGATTTGCCACTGAAGCAGGAGGCAAGGAGTATGGCAACCAAGGACTATGTGGTCACCAGGATACGAGGAATCCAAGAAGCGGGGATGGTTGGCAGGGTCCAGTGCAACTGAGAGGACTAATAAGTTAAGGACTGAGATGTGTCCATTGTACCTGCAAGTTGGGGTCGCTGATGACCTTGACTTGGAGTAGTGGAGATAGTCTTGATTTTATTGAGTTTAAGAGAAAATGGGAGGGAAGAAATGAGACAGAAGCATAGACAAATATTTGAAGACACTGATCTGTAACAAAGAGCAGAGTGATGGGACAGTGGCTGAAGGTGAGTGTGACGGTCAAGGAAATTGGTATATATTTGCTGCAGATGTGATTGATGGTAAAGGGACAAAACTGATGTAGGAGAAAGGGGGAACTATTGCGAGAGCATATTCCTTGAAAAGAGATGAGATTAGCGCCCAACTAAAGAGGCTGCCACTGCTTATGAGAATACACAGTATATGACAGGAGAGAAGGTAGCCTATAGAGGTACTGACGCCTGCAAGCTGGGAAATTAGCTTTTCTCTTCTCAATGAAATAAACAAGAATACTGGCTGAGAAGGTGGAGAAACTGTGGGTATTGGAGGTTTGAGGGGTAAGAGAGAGTTGGAAGTGGTGGTGCTGGAGAGAGGGAGGTAAATTGAGTTGGTCAGGGAATGCAGTAGGATTCCAGGGCAGTCCTGAGGGTACTTTTGAGGTTTGTGGCTTTGAATATAAAATGAGGCATCCCAGCATTGTGGTCTATTTCTCCTCCCCTTCTGTTTCCCTCCTCTCCTACCACCACATCCAGCTGCTCAGGACAATTGTGGAGGAGGAAAGAGGCAAAGAAGTTGCATTGTTTGCAGGGGAATTGTTATAGTGATGAACCACAGCATCTACTGGGGACATGAGAAAGTGAGGTGCTTTGAAAAAGAGTGGTATCTAAAAAATATATTTTATTGATTTTTTACAGAGAGGAAGAGAGAGGGATAGAGAGTTAGAAACATCGATGAGAGAGAATCATCGACCAGCTGCCTCTTGCACACCTCCTACTGGGGATGTGCCCGCAACCAAGGTACATGCCCTTGACCGGAATCGAACCCGGGACCCTTCAGTCTGCGGGCTGACGCTCTATCCACTGAGCCAAACCGGTTTTGGCAAGAGTGGTATCTAGAAGTTGGGAGTTTCAAAGTGCATTTCTCTCCTTTTTCTCCTCAGGTGGTGTCCGTGCGAGCCTCACTGGGAGCCCGGAAGCTCTTGCTCCTACTTTCCCCTTTCCTATCTGTTTTAACCCTCTTCCTCAGCAGCCAGTACACTCTTCTTGGTCCAGTGGGTTTTAATCACACACATTTCATCCCATCCATCGGTTCTGGTCAGGCCAATTTCACTTAAATTCCTCACATTTTCAGAGGAAGCACCAAAAGCAAAAACAAAAAACCCACCACCACCACCACCACCACCAAAAAAACCACAAGCCTTTCCCCTGCTTACATGGATTGCTTCTCTTGGCATCGCTTTTCTCTGCTGGCGTGAGGGGGGCAAGGGCAGCAATGGGAAGTAAATAGGGAGCTTCTTCCATGTGCTTATTAAACACAGAAATGCTTCCTTCTTGATGTTCTAAATTTATAAATATTCCATGAACGTTGGCTAGAATTCACATATGCCTTAGTGCTTTCAATATTGGCAGATAACTTCATCCGTACTGGCTGCGTTTTCTTAGTCTTTTCCTTCTCAGGTGAGGAGGCCCAGCCTTTTGGCTGATCTCTCTATTTGTACGCTCAGCCTTATGCAGTAAATCACTACCCACCTACCTCTGAGGCTCATGTGAGCTTAGCCTCCTGGCAGAAATTCTAAAGCTTCCTGTAAGGGCGAGAGAAACATTTCTGCTTTCTCTCCAGTACTCAACTTTGAAGATGCCCAATAATTTATTGGAATTTTTTGATGCAAAATGCTTCAAGTTTATCTTTAAGGATGACCCACAGTGACACCCATGGCTCTTGCTGGGCCATGATTCAGTCCTCAGATCCCTTCCTTTTAAATCATTTTAGATTTTTTTTATTGGTGAATATATAACCTGGACCTTGTCCATATTAAAAGTCATCTGTCATTCTGTGCCCACTCACAGATTCATAAGAGCTTCCTGAAGTGTAGCTTGGTGCTTCGTATCCAGGAAGTAAATACCATTCCCAAACTATATGTTTAAGAAAAATGACCTCACTTGGAAACCAGGAAATATATCAATAGCTAGGTTTGATCTTCCTGTTGTTTCAAAACTACTTAAAAATTTGAGCTACGCTGATGACTCAGACACAGAAGTGCTAATTTTTATTCACATGAAGATCATTGTAGGGATTAGTTGCCAGAATCTTCTCAAAAATCCTCACACTCTTGTCGCATTCTGGAGCATGTTCAGTGGTGATCTCTGACCTTAGCTATTGCCCTTTGGGGGTCCTGAGTGGGCTTTTGGAGAGCTGTAGAACACCTTCCAATAGTTTGTGGGGGTCCTTGAAATACTGTGTGTGATAGCATCAGATCAACCTGGTCTGTTGACTCTAGTCTCTTGGCCACAGTCAGAATATTAAACTTCTCTCCACCTCAATTTCCCTGCCTACAAAATGAGGAGCAACAATAGTACCTATCCACAAGGTTATAAAAAGTTAATGTAATCAGATATTTAAAGCACTTAACATAGTGCCTGGTCCATATGTGCTTAGTTCTTATTATTAATTATTTGAAAGTCTAATAAACTCAAACATGCCCGAAGTAGACCTATCTGGACATGGGCCTCACCTCTCTCAGTCCCGTTGCCCCTTTCTATAGACCCTGCCCCCTTTCAGTGAATTGCTTCTTGACCTATTTTATAGAAATGCTACCAGAAAGATCTATCTGGACAACACATTTGTTTACCAAACAGAACTTATTCTCACATCCCTTCTTTAACAGAAAAAGCCTTGCCTGTCTTAAAACATTAGCAAATGGTGACTGAGTTGGGGATTTCAGGAAAGTACTGCATTAGAGCATGCAATGCCTGTTCATTTGATTTGTAAATTAATTTAAGTATTTAAAAGTCTAAGAAACTTAAATGTGTCCCCAAGTCGACGTCTGTGGCCTCAGATGAGATTACTTTTCACCACACAATACCCACTTGAGGTACTGTTACACAAAAGAATAATATTGCTTTTGCTCTTTTGTTCTCAATCCTTTTTTCTCACACACAAATGAGCAACATTAATCCTTTGTGGCTTTCTAGACTCTTGGCTCTGGGGGAAAAAACCCATGACCTACCATTTAAAAAAAAGTAATATAATTGTCAAAAACTCATAACTTGAGTGCAATTTCAGCCTTCTCATTGATAAGGCGACAACCCAAATAAGCAACATTTAATGAAGTTACAAGTCTGAACATAATGTATAGTAGAGGCAATATTTGGATGAGATGAATTGAAGTTATATATAAAGTTGCACAAGTTCCTGGGATAGAGCTATTAGACCAAGCCATTAAGTGGCCTGGCTTCTAGTTCATCTCCCAGAAGTCTTGGCAGGCCCTTGGTCACAAGATTCAGACTTCTGAGGTTTGGCTGCCCTTGGTAGCAAATGTGCGTTGAGGTCCTCAGGTCAATTCAATGTTCTAGTGGTTTGGTCTTTCTCGCCTTCTTTTCCAATAGATGTCATGAAAGCTTCTTATAAACTTTCTTTTAAAAAGTGATATGATACATCCCCAACAGATGGATTATTATTCTTCTCTTTTTATGTCCAGGTCACAGTTTCTTAGAGTCACCGACAAGCCTGCCTTCTCCTGTTCCTGATTCTTTTGCATGGAATCTGACCTGGATAATGAAAGATTCTTTCCCTTTTCTGTCTCATCGCAGCCGATATGGTAAGTATATTTTTGATAGTTATTTGTGATGTACAAATTATCATCTCAAGGAAGCTGTGAATTTTAGTTTCTTCTCCATGGCTCTCCATGGGTCCCTCATCCCCCAAAACACAAAGGAAGTCTTTCTGTGCCTTTAGTCTTCTGTCAACACTCAGGCCAGTCCTATCCAGATTCAGGATGCATTCTGTATCCTGAAGGCTTTTTTGCTGTGTTATCTAATGCCCCCCCCCCCCAAACCTCCAGCCTTTATGATATTCCCAACATTCCCTAATCAGTCATTACATGTAATGCTTATTTGCATTTTGACTGTGATTTTTCGGATATAGGATTCTAACCCAAGACTGTTTCTAATAATAGAGATCTCTTAAGAAAAGATTGTTATTGTGAGGGTTGCAGGTCCTCTGAGCCCCTCAAGTGACTCCCTTACATTTGAGTATCTCTTTGAAGGTGCCTAAACACATTTCTAGATATTTTAATTCATTTGATTCTGCAACAAACTCAGAAATAGAGGCCACATTCCACCCATTCCATTTTAACATTTGTAGAAACTGGACTTAATAAGATCACATAGAGTGGATTCTCTAACTATAAAACTGAATTCTTTCCTTATAGTCACTTTGTCTCTCAGGGATCTGCCTACTCATCCTGCTAGGTCCTGTTCTAGGTGTCCCCAGGAGGCCATATTTACCTGATATAGGATTCCTTATTCTTTGTGCTCATCCTAACAACTCATGGGAGCTGGGCCTCTGCAGAGGAAAGATCAGCTTTGGAGGAGAGCTAATGTATTTCCAGGTGGATATTTTTTTTTCTTTTAAACTCCTCTAGAGTGGACCCCTTGAGGGCAGGCACTAAGCTGCATTTGCTCCTCACTATGTCTCATCACATAGAAGACACTCATAAAAGTTGTGCATGATGAATGCAGAAGGCTTCCAGGGAGGGAAGACACGCATGAGGCCTGATTGGATTAAGCATTTATGAACCTAGTACAGCACTGAGTTCTAGCTCCCTTCTGGGCATATTTACCTATTCCTGATGCCCAGGCTCTGCCCTTGGGCCTGAGCTATTTAAAATGCACCTAACAGAGATCTTCCACTCACTGCTATCTCTCATCCATAATGCAGTTAGTCTTGTTTAATATTAACTGTACCTTTCATTTCAAACTTAAAAAAAAATAAGTGCATCAGAAACCCTAGGACAGTTTAGGTTTATACTGTGCTGGGAGGTTTCCTGCTAGTCCTAAGCCTCCCCAGTGGGAGAGGAAGATCAGTAGTTGTCAGGAGAGTCCAGATAAGAATTACTTGTTGATTTTATTTCAGCCAGACATTGAATGTCATCTTATAATAAGGGCAAGTGTCTATAAGTAATTGCAATCTGGTTCTTTGTATTGTTACTGCCTTTTAATCAAATTTGTGATAAAAACGAGTCTGGATAAAAATTCGAATTTGTTTTCAAAGTCATTCAACTTTTATAAAATACAGAATTAAAAAAAAAGGCAGGTTTGCCTCCTGTGTGATTCAGGGAAGATTGCATTTATTCTTTGTGGTGTATCCTTGTCATCTAGAATCCTCATGATTTCCCAAACCATTGGCCAGACATTGCCCAATGTTTAACGGGAAGGCCAAAGTCAGCACCATCACTGCTTTTGACTCACAGATGTGAAGAGATGATTCTTGACTGAGTGAAGCTGTAATTCCAGAGCCTCTTCACCTTCTTTATCATATGTTATTCAGCTTAGACTGAATTAAAGGCCTACCTGCTCCCATCACCATCTCTGTGTGCCTGGTCTAGTGCCAGATGTTGGAGTTGATAAAAATACAACAGTGAGTAAGACTTGTTGCTGCTCTCCCAGAGCCCAGAAAACAGAGACATAATTCTGAAGGCAGCTAGGCTCATTGCCACAAAGAGTGCCTTTGGGGCTCACCCCAGAGCACAGAGATTGTGTGCTCACCCTGAGACCTACTGCAGAGCAGACTAAAGCCAGGGTTAAGGCCAAGACTCCTGTCTCCTTAAGGATGTTTGTGGTGGCTCAGCCCATAGCTCTGTATGAACTAAAGAGGCCACCAGGATCAGTGGTGATAAATCCACACCTTCTAGCTGCCTGCCATGAAAGACATTTTAAGAAATACTAACAACTTCATTAATTTTGAGTTCTCAAACTTGAGTGGAGAAATTTAACTGGAAAATTGCCGCCTAAAGGGATCATTCTTCAGACAGTGAGAAGTAACCAAGTCTCAGTAAGTTGATGTGGGCACTTGAGTGGCGGAGCTTTGTGCCTGGCTGACTGTCTCCACCTGCATTCTGGGGAGGAGCTGTGGGCAGTGACGAGAGTAGGCATCCACAGCCTGACCACAGGCATTCCGACTAGACAGCTGTCTCAGGCCAGCTGACCAGACTTGAATTGAGTATGGCTTTCTCTTCATCAGTGTTTTATGGGAAGAGATGAAGTAGAGAGAGGCTAATAAGATTTATCCACCCCCAGCCTATAATTATCTGCTTGAAAAAATTTGACCTATCTTTTGGAGGTCTCCCTATATTTCTTCTAATTTGCATTGGGGCCTTTTTTGTTGTGTAAAATATATTCTCTTTAGTGGCATTTGGTACCTGATTTCAGTTCTTTCTCGCCACTTGTCTTGAACGATGGAGCCTGCTGATTTCATCACCGACAAGCAGAGAGCTGCATGCTCATCTCTATGCTTTGGAGGAGGGAGGACATCTAAAGAAACACTTTTTTCCTTTTATCATCAGCTCTGCTGCCTTAAGACTTACTTATAGGCTTGACTACAAGGCTTAGGCTCTAACTACCCACCCAGATAAAAATCTGTTCCAGTCCTGTCAGGGTTGCTCAGTGGTTGAGCATTGACCTATGAACCAGAAGGTCATAGTTCGATTCCTAGTCAGGGCACATGCCCAGGTTGCAGGCTTAATCCCTGGGATGTGCAGGAGGCAGTGGATCAATGATTCTCTCTCATCATTGATGTTTCTATCTCACTCCCTTCCTCTCTGAAATCAACAAAAATATGTTTAAAAAGAAAATTTGTTCCAGCCAGTAGCTCCAGGTGCTAAGAGATTAAGGCCACCAAGGGGTTTGATGACTCACTGGGGCCACTGAGCTCTGAAGCAATAGAACAGATGGTACCTGCCCAGCTGTAATTCATGTTTGCCCACTCTGGGTGTGGGAAGAATCCAATCAACATTTAAAACATAATAAATAACCAAAGGTTCTGGGCCAGGCAAAGAGGAGAAATAATTTTCATACAGGAAAAAAAAGTTTGATACTTTATAAAACTGTTTCATACACCCTTTTCTCACTTAAGCTTATTATAAAATTGTGGTGGGTAGATACTATTTTATAAAACATTTTTATAGAAATGTGAATTGAGGGCCAAAGATCTTTACTTATGTGCTTCCAAGTTATGGAGCAGGTGGACATTTAGAAAAGACTGAACCCAGATTTTACAACTCCAAGTTGAGTGCTTTTTCTACCACATCACAAAGTGGATTCAAAGATAAAGTCTCCTCTTAATGAGGAGGCCCTCATTTCCTAGCCAACCTGGTGTTTGGACTGAATGACAAGTCTGATATTCCAGATTGGGGCAGCAGTAGGATCAAAACTTGTTGTCCCTAAATTGAGACTGTCCCATGTAGGCCAGGTAATGCACCTCTTTCTAAATGTGAGTATAGCCCCCCTCTGCCCAAGCACCATGGTCCATCTTGTCTTCCTCACCAGAGACTGTAGTCCCTGTTAGCAGTTGAATTGTGTCCCTCCAAAAGATATATTGAGCTCCTAACCCCTAGTACATGTGAATGTGATCTTACTTAGAAATAGGGTCTAATCATACTGGATTAGAATAAACAAAGACACACACAGGATAAGCACCATGTAAAGATGGAGGCAGAGATTAGAGTGATGCATCTCAAGGCAAGGAATGCCAAGGAGTGCTGGCAGTCACCAACAGCTATGAGAAAGGCATGGCACAGATTCTCCCCCAGAGCTGTCAGTGGGAGCATGGCCCTAGGAATGCCTTGATTTTGGACTTCTGGCCCCCAGAACTGTGAGAGAATACATTTCTGTTGTTTTAAGCCACCCAGTTTGTAGTACTGTGTTATGATAGCTCTAATAAACTAATAAAAGTTCTGTTAAAACTTTGTCTGCTTCCCTAGCCATGGGACCATCCAATTTAGGGACTGATACTTTTGAAAAGAAAGAAAAATTAGACTTTTTAATTACTTTCCCTGCTGCTGCTAATCATTTTTTATTGAAAAGATTGAGTAATTAAATATAATTCTCCCTAAAAATAAATCAACCTATTACTAACTAAAAAATGGAAAACAAAAAGGCTCTCTAGTCCCCTTTAGGATTTGCTTCATAACTCAGGAAGCAAGTCTGTTTGATCACATTTCTAAAATTACATATTTAATGTGGCTAGCTGTGATCAGTCCTTCCACCCTTAAGAGCCTGCACCAGTGAAAAGCAGCTCCTTAGTGGCCCAATGTCAGGGCTGAAAGCTTTCATACCAATTCTTCTGCCCTAATAGGCCAGGACTCCTTGTGTCCTCTTCCCATCACTGCTCCATTGAGCTGGAAAGTCAAGTGTTTTCTTAGTCTATGCCTCAGTGTTTTTATCTACAACACTTTAAGCAAAAGGCCTCTGGATGCATTCACCCTAAAGACTGAGTCCCAAAGGGGACAGCAAAGCCACCAGTCATACAAAACCAAGAGCAGGAAACATCAGACACCCTCAGGACTACTGGCCTGTTGGGATCCAAATAACTCAATCCATGGAAATTAAATAAAAAGCAGTTGGCTTAGGTGTTTCAAGGAGAGATTTGTTTAAAATGCTCTACTTCATCATATCTCTTATGAAGACATATAGATCCACTCAATAAATACCAACCATTTATCTCTACATTAGTAAAAAGAAGCAGAAAGGAAACAAGTCAGGTTAAAATATAATAAATGATTCACCAGCTGACACAAGGACAAGAAAAGCAAGTCAAAAGAGATCCATTTAAAACAATTGTCACAGCCAGAGAGGGAAAGGCGTTGACAAAAGGAAAAGAAAGAGGGAAGAGAAAGAGAAACCGAGAGCAAGACAGACAGACAGACAGGCAGACAAGCATGGAAAGGATCACTCAGGGCTGCCTAGGCTTATGTCCATGTATTCATTCACCTGCTAGCATGGTGTCAGCTTTCACACCTAGGCAGGTAACTCCCTAATGCTTGGTCCAATTTTGATCTCCCACTTGAGGGTCATTTTTGCATCCCTACTTACATGTAGTATTTCTCCCTTAGAGGTCAAGAAATCCACATCTTCTTCCATTTTGCATCCCTAGTGAATAATTCAGTGTTTGTCCTCGGTTGCATTATTAATAAACATATTAATAAATTGCAACATTTTTGCTGAACAATCCAGGAGCAAACTAGGAGTATATGCAAGTCTCTCAATTCCCAATCTGAATCTTTTCAACCCGTTTGGGTCTCTGTTTTATGAAAGGATAAGATGTTCCCAGCACTCCTCTATTCCTAAAGTCATTCATTCTAATTGGTTTCAGGAAAGACATATGTTTTAAGGGAGAACAGTACCTGGACTGGACATACTTTGGTTTAGAATTCAAAGCTGTGGCTTTAACTACTTTGGAAAGCTTTATTTTATCTCTTAATCTTAAAAAGCATATTCAGTAGACATGAGTGAGCTGAGGAATTTTTGTTTTGACAGCTTTGGGACATCTGCATATTATATACAGAGCATTTCTAACAAGCCTAGAAAGGCATGTGTCCAAAACATATGCAGAAAAATGACTGATCAAGAGTGAGAAAAACGAGAGGAAATCCTCTTAAAATGAAATGTTTTGTCAAGAGCAACCTTGTATGCAAAACTTTATATCAGAAGAGACCTTAGATTAATAGGATTTTAACAAGCATTTGAATAGATGACTAGAATAATTTGGTCTATGAGAAATTCATAAAAATTGCAAGCTGTCAGGACCCAAAGCAATCTGATTAAATAGTCTCATCTTACTAATGAGGAAAGGTTGAGAGGTCCGTGATCTGCCTAGGGCTGATGGCAGAGCTGAGATTCAAACCCAGGCCCTGTGGGCCCACATGGAACCTGGTATCTGCTTGTTTTTGAGGCTGGCATCAGAAATGAACTCCTTATTCACCTCCAGAGGATCCTCAGCAGCAGAGATAAAAGAGTAAATGGGAGGGTCACTTTGCATGTTCTGAGGTAGAGACCCTCTGTGACCAACAGCCTCCTCTGGTTGTTGTGGATGCTGCATTCCTCAGAGCTGTCTGCCAGCCTTCAGGTTTCAGGAATGATCTCATTTAGATGGATGTCATGCTGTGCAGTATATATATTACTAGGATTTCTCATGCCCTCTAGAGCCTGCTTAACTCTGTTAGAGACCCCCCCCCCCCCCCCCCCCCCCCCCGCTTGTATGGTCGCTTCCATGATGCTTCCTGGAAATCGCAGGCTGAGAACTGGACTGGACTGGAAGTCCAACCTGAATTCTGGTCTCCACACTCTTACTTCTCCAGACCCTAGGCCACTCCACTTGGGCCAAGTCACTCATTTCACCTTAAATTTTCCCATCTGTAAGTGAGGAGGCTGAGCTAGTAACTTCAGAATGCCTCCAATTTCAATTCCTTTTCGTTTTCTGATCTGGGATGATGAGCAAAGTCCAATTTGTTTTTTCTGTATCATTTTTAGGACCACATATAAGAGAAATGAGAATTAAGCTTTTGGTGCCTATCTCTCACCATGTGGGCATGCATGCTAGAGAGCATCTTCCAGGACTGTCTTCCAAGGCTGTGCTTATATAATTGATTAATTGAAGGAGACTTGGACCTTCTTTACTGCAGATTGATTATAAGTGAGATAAACAGATGTCTGGAATTGGGTGATTGGTTCCCAGATGCATTCTAAGGAATAAGCTGTAGGAAGTGTATGATTTCAGTTCTAGGGCCCCATGACAAATGAATAGTGGTTGTGGGAGGGGACAGACAAGGGCCAGGTTTGGTACTTAGTTTTATGAAGTGAATGACCAGATGTTGATGACAGCTGGTGGATTAATATCAAAGGTGACTGGTGGGCTAAGTGCCTCTTTGGGAGATAACCTAGAAAGGGAACAGTAGAAGCCCCTAATTATTTGAGCCTGGGTTAGAAGTCAGGACCCTTGGGATTCTGTTTCGGCCGTCTGCCCAAAAGGCGAAATTAGCCTTAGAATGATAGAGATGGGAGAGACCTGAGAATCATTTTATTTCTCCACTTCATTTTTTCATATGAGGAATTGAGACTAGAGAGGTTAAAGATATGCTTGAAATCATACCACAGAGCCAGGGCTAGAATCCAGCTCTCTTTACTCAAGGTCTAATGTGACTTCACTTCCAAAGGAAAGCTTGGTTAGCATGCCAGAAAGCAAAGATTGGGTAAGGACTTGCAACAAAGTTTGCCTTTTGTGCTGGGTACTCTCCTCTGCCAACAGATCCCTGGAGCCACCCAAAAGGCCACAGGGATGATGGCTATCATTTCATACAAAATCACATACGAGTCACTGCTCTACTAGTAGGTGTTTGTACACAAACTGCATTTAATCCTTTTCACAATTCCCTGAGGTGGTCTCTACCTTAACCCCCATTTTACAGATGAAAAAGTAAGGCATAGAGAATTTAAATGATTTGCCCTGAGGTACCCATCTAGTAAAGCGACAGAGCTTGCTTTTATTTATTTATTTATTTATTTATTTATTTATTTATTTATTTATTTATTTTTATAATATATTTTATTTATTTTTCACAGAGAGGAAGGGAGAGAGATAGAGAGCTAGAAAAGTCGATGAGAGAGAAACATCGACCAGCTGCCTCTTGCACACCCCCCACCGGGGATGTGCCCGCAACCAAGGTACATCCCCTTGACCAGAATCGAACCCGGGACCTTTCAGTCCGCAGACCGACGCTCTACCACTGAGCCAAACCGGTTTTGGCGCGACAGAGCTTTTATCATGAGCAGCCTGACTCCATGCATCTTCGATGCTTCTAATTACTCCCCAGACACCCAGGTATCCCCTGAAGCTTGGATATGAAACAGAGCAAGGGAGGAGGGTGCCTGGGTCCTCCAAGGTACAGTCAGCTCAGCTAATACCTCAGTTTCCAGTGGTAAATCTGAGGCTCAGGGAGACCAAAGTGGTAAGAACATCCATATACAGTATCATATTGGTAAGAAAGCACTTCTACATTCATGTCCTTCCTTGGTTGTCACAGTAGATACTGTCTTTATCAGCTAATTATTATGATAGGTATCTCAGGTTTATACTCATGAAACTAAGATTCAAGAGGTTAAATGAATTGCCCCAAAGCAGGAGCTGATTGGTCCAAAGTTGGAAGAGTTTTCAAGAATTCTCTAGTGATTTTTTTTTTTTTTTTAAGATTTAAAAAATAGATTTCAGAGAGGAAGGGAGAGGGAGAGAGAGGGATAGAAACATCAATGATGAGAGAGAATCATTAATTGGCTGCCTCTTTCATGCCCCCTACTGGGGATCAATCCAACAACCTGAACATGTGTTTTGACCTGGAATCAAACCTCCTGATTCACGAGTCAATGCTCAACCACTGAAACATGCTGGCCAGGCTCTGGTGATCTTTATCCTTCACTTATAAGTCACTGCTTCCCTCCTTCTGCTCTCACTGCATCTTCTGGTCTATGCAAAAATCTGCTCTCTAGCAGGAAGCTTTCAGCAACCATCAAACACAGCTTGTTGGCACAGGTGAACATGTAGGATGAAAGAATCCAGAAAGCCTTATTGGAGATTATTTGAAACCTAGCCATGTATATTTTTGCTAGGTTTTTTAGAAAAGCATACTCTGGACTTTTGGAAATTTCCTAATTCTTTAAGGTACTGTTTGTTTGTTACCCACAGCTTTGAATAATAATAATAATAATTCCACCAATAAAAATCACAGGGTTAGGAAATGGGTTTTAGTACCAATTTTGCAACCTGACTACCAATCATCCTTTGACAAACTTCATTGTCTCTAGGCCTCAGTTTCTCAATGGCAGGTGGTTCCTCATGACCCTGAAAGTCAACAGTTGGGAAGTTCTGGAGAATCACTTATGAAAAGGAGACCCTGCCTTGTGCCTCAGGATTCTGGCAACTTAGGAATTTCCCTGAGCTGGGTACTGTCTTTAAGGACTGACAGTGCTTTGAGAATGCTGATTTCTAGGACTCTATATAATCAACTATAGCTTCAAATATGAAGCTCTGTTATTTGGCTTCTAAGAGAACTGTATAATTCACCTGGGACTTACTGTACATTTAGCCCTAGCTTCCTGAATCACATACCCAATGGGATTAACACTTGCATATGGGAAATGTGTACTCTGATTCATTTTCCATTAGGGTGTTCTATGTTCAACTATATAAAGATGGTATCAGTTCCTTTCAGGATGGCTCAGATGCCCTCACTTCTGTCCTGCCTACAGCTTGGCCCTGCCTATCCCTCCATGGGTTCAGTTCCTGTCCTGCCTCATTGCAGGTCTCCGCCCCTATTGATGCCTGTGGCTCTGAATGAGGATACCTATTTCTGCTACCATTTTGTCATAATTTCCTGTTTATAAATACTGACACCAAGGCTTCAGGTGTCCCAGGGAGGAAGCAGATCAGTTACTACTTAATCACTTCCTATCTTGGTAACCTAACAAGTGGTTTCACTTCTCTAAATCCCAGTATCTTCCTCTGCTAAATAGGGATAAGATTCCTGCCTAATTCATAGGGATTAAATAAGGTAATGATGTAGGGTTCCTGACATAGCATCTGACCCAGAAAGCCCTTAGAAAATGTTACCAGTTATGAAAATACTTTCCACGACCTTCATGAGTCCTCCCCTTGAAGCTTGGGTCTCTTCTATAAACAGTTACAAGAGTCAAGAACTTACTAGTAAGTCTGATCCCAAGCCTGACTTCTGAAACACTTGTAGTAAGAGACAAAATGAAAAAGGGTGAAGTACCTGTGGGATTGATAAACATGTGTTCTTCTCTGTTTTTATTACTGGTTTTCACTCTGTAACATTTGCTTCCAAACCTTGTGATGGGTTGAGTCTGTGTGACATTAACCAGTGGATTCCTGTGATTGCCCCAGGGCAGTTGCTCTTAAGGCCCCTGCCACCCTTTAGTCATCTGGAAATTGGTCAGTCTTTGAACAAGTGTCTTAAAAACGAAAGGAGGTTGCTTGTCTTTTAATTGAAATTGACTAAGTGAATGAAGAAACTAGTGGGAGGCCTCTGGGTTTACAGGGTTAAAATCAAGAAGACACAAAGGCCTTGACTCAAGGGATTTTTTTGAGCCTGAGGTCAGTCTGTAAACAAAGGAGCACTATTTCTAGAGCCCACCAAAGGGAAGATCTAAATGTCCAAAGTACAACATATTGCCCTACTGTCCTTCCATGGTGTTATGGTCTGTGCCTGGAACTTACATGCAGTCTTCTCTACGTGGCCCAGAATGTGAAGGCCCTGTCTCTGCCTGAGTAGCTAGGCATAGGCCTTGGGCATGACAACTCTGATAGTCTCACAACATACCGAGAGGCTAGGTTTCCACCCTCAGACTCAGTGTCAGAATGGGCTGTCATTGCCAACTTATTTACAGCCAAGGAATTTTGGTAAGAGAACCGTGCATCTCTCTGGGCAGGGTCACCACAGAGTTTTCTGATCAGTTACCATAGTAGTCTTCTGAATGATTGTCTTTTATATTAAGACAATGTCTTGAGGCTAACTGCTAATGGAGCAATTCAGAATATAGGTACAAACTGAAAAAAATGCATGAAAATACACACACACATACACACATTCACCTGGAACAGTCATCTGTAAAACTTACCTGAACTTTCCTTCCTAATTTGAGAGTGAATTTTGAGATAACCTGAGTCCTAATTGAGTATGATGCACATTCAGCTTCCTTCCACGGGGAATCTGCTTCTAGGGATGGCAACAAGCCTTCATTTATAAGAAGACAGAGTGAAAGTGACTGACTGACAGTCTATAGGATTGGTTGTGTTGACCCAGAATGAGCTCTTTAAAATGAATGACCTTCACAGATGGAGGGCACCGTAGAGGGTGTATGCTCTATTTCTTTCATTTTTCAAATGCACAAAATGAGACAGAGAGAGATAAATAGATCTCCCAAGACCCCTCAGCTGCTGTTTGCAAGACCAACCCCAGAACATCATCACTGCCCTGCCAAGACCTTTTCCTTTATAGCACTTGACTCCCAACAGGAGAACTATTTCCAGGAGATTCCATTACCTTATCTTTCTTTCATGATGGGAGTGGCTAAAAGGTGGATAGTTGTGATTTCAACTATGTGATCGGCAAATTCTGGAAAGTATGTCTTTTTCTCATTGTGTTCGATTTCCCTGGTTCCTAGCAGGTAGATAAGGTAGGGTTGAAATCTCTGGGTTCTTCTGAAGATCATAGTCACTTTGCAAAACGGGTCTGACACAGAGGAAATACCTACCTGTCCTCTTAGGGTAGTGTAGGAGACTTTGCAGATCTGAAGAGGTTGCAGACTTTGGGTCCAATAACCAAAATATAATAGTGGATTGAGATCTTTTTTGAGTCATCCCTTTTTTCAGTTTTTCTTTTTACCCACATGTCTGATCTATCATCAAGCTCTTTATTATCCCCGCTGCTGCTGCTTTAAGTGGGTTGAGATGTTGAAGCTGTGGAGGTGTGATGAAAAATGCCTGGGTCTTCATTATCCAGCCCTGAGTCAGATTCTGGTTCGGCCTCAGAAAAGTCATTTGATCTTTGAGCAAGTAGAATAATCTTTCCGAGCCTAAGTTTTATCCTCTGTAGAGACAGGACATTCACTTCTCATTGTTTTTTTTTTGTTTGTTTTTTGGGGGGTTTTTTTCAGATTAAATATAGTTACATAAGACAATACCTAGTATAGTCTCTGGCAGAGAGGTGGGACTCAGTGAATGTTATTTTCCAACCCTTCCCTTGGGTGGGAACCTTCCTCTGCTATTGGGCTACTTAAGGCTAGACACTTCACTGAAGCCCTTGATCCCTTTGACTTCCATCTGTAAAACAGACTCCCCTATCCCACACAGACTGAGTCAGAGGAGGGTTAAGGAGAGAGATTCAAGAAGCACTGTAGGTCTAGAACCTCAAAAAAAAAAAAAAACCAAAAAAAAAACAAAAACAAAAACAAAAAACATGGAAATGAGACTTAACCTGGTGTTTTTTAGAAAAGATACATCCCAGGTAATATTGTACAAAAGGCACTGAGACTAGCTCAGGAGAAGGAAACCCATCCTATGTTTTATGGGAAATTAAATCAGAATGCAGGAAGGGCCCAATTTAATTTCACCCCAAATGAGCAGTAATGTTAACTCCACTTCTATTTAAAGCCAAAGAGTACAGCTTTGACAGCTAAAGTGAGCCTGCCTTGGAGCAAGAATTTCAAAACGAACCCATTTGATAATTGGAGAGTCTGCCTCGCCTGTTTCACTAGGCAAGATTTGCTCCAAAAACAGCCAATTATTGGACTCTTCTGAATCCAAAGATCCCACGATTGATGATCGATTGCACATCTGCCAGGCAGTGTCTAAGAATGCATGTCACACTTCTGTCAAAATATAAATTGGATAACTTTAATTGGAGGGAAAAAAATAAGAGAGATGATGGACCACAGTAATTGAAGCTTTGAGAAAGGTACAATAATTGTCAATGTGGTTTGGGGATGGCCAGTAATTTTCTCTCCCATCTTCTGACTTGCCATTTCCTAATGTGGCTGAGTCTTTTTGAACCTCCCCAGAAGGGCCACATTTAGTAGCCACACCTTTCATTATGGGGATCATTTTTGTGTCACAGAGTACAAAATGTTGGATTACTTTTCTCCTTGCATTCTGCTATCTAAACCAGGTGCCTGGCAGGAGAGTCTTGAAGATTAGAGCAGTCTACAATTCATGGATACCAATTCATAGCAGCAGCTCAGCCCCAGAGGCAGGTAGGAAGTCTTCAAGGCTGATGAAATATGTAGGCAGCAAGTGTCATGTCAACTCAGACAAGGCTGGCTCAGTCTGTTCATTTTTGCCATTATAAAGGTGAACTGTCTGAATCGTGAAAGGGCGAGTGGTATTAACCTTAGGACCAGAAGAATGGCAGCTCCCAGAGAACAGCTGGCACATAAATCCCTACTGGCTGAGAAGAAAGTTGCTTAATAGGAGTATAATTGAAGGGATTTTTCCTCTCCCCCTAAACTTATAGTTTGGCCTGTGTCTATGGGCTTTATTTTACTCCCACTCCAGGACAGGGCCAGCTACCTAAGGGTATGAACATCTGGTGACTGGCTGCCTACACTAGAACTGGCCCCACTTCTCTGCATTCTGAAATTTTCAGCAGAGTCTTCTTGGAGAACAAGATATCAAGAGCCCAGAATCAGCAATTAAAACACACAGTGATAACTGGGACTTTGTACACATTAGCACCATCACACATTTTTATTTATCAAATTAGTTATAACCCTTCTGAGAGCCAGAATTTGAACCCTTAAAAAAGTCACATCTATATGGATTTTAGAAAGCAGCTAATCTAGGTCTCATTTTGAGGAAGTTGAGGCCCACTGAGGGTAAATGGCTTATTCAAGGTAACCAGCAAGTCAGTGACTTGTCTATAGCCCTTGTTTTCCAATTGAGGGCATAAAGTTCCATACATGAGAAGAGACTGGCCAAGCCTGGACACTTCCAAATTCCCCCCAATTTCTAATCCAGAGGTTCATTCTTCATATCACATTATTTCTTTCTTCACATCCTCATGCTGAGGGGAGATGATGAAGTAATAGGTGGATGAATAATTCGCATTTTGGTACATATTCTATTGATGCATCAGCTAGCTTTGAGGGCCTACCTGGTAAAAAGTGCTTCATCTTCTTTGGGTAATGTACAATGAGTAAGGAAGGGAAAGAGAAGGTGACTATATCCTAAAAGAAGAGCAAAAAATGGAATGATCTGGACACAAGGATGATTATCCCCCAAAGAAGCCCAGATAAAAAGATAATAAGACATCCCTCTTCCTTCTTTCTCCTTACCCAGTGACTGACCCCATTCCTGCCTCCAGAGAGAATAGTGTGGATTAGCTGGCATAACGTTGGCCCTCTTTTCTGGAGAGGAGTTGAAGGGTAGACAATAGAGCTGGCAAACAGGGCTGTGAGTTAGACATAAGCCCTATGGCTTTCTCTTTGCAGATAGGGCAGGACCTGACTAGGATTTTTCCTGAGCCTCAGTGATGGACAAAGCTTATATACACAGATAATGCAATATCTATTAGTTCTTACAGACAACTTCCAAAGTAGATATTATCATCCCAATGTATAGGTATGGAAATTTGAAGCCAAAGGTGTTCATTTTACTTCCTGGAATAACCAGCTGGCAATGGCACTGCCAGACTTAGATCCAGACCTATCTGATTGCAAAGTCAGGCGCTTCCCACTTGACCTAAGTCCTCTCCATGTCACCAGGTAGCCTCCTAGGATGCAGATCTTCTCAGGGTACAACCTGTTAGTTTTCCTGCCATCTCTGAGGACACCTCCCATACTCTGAGTCATACAAAAACCACCTTTTTCTCTCTTAGCTTCCTTTTCACCAACATGGAGCCAGCCACTTGTGAAGTTGACAACTTGCCACTTCAGAATGGGGCGAAGATCCGCGTGTGACAAAGGCCAACTTCCTAGAATGGAGGAGTAAGGCTCTAGGGCTGGATGGCCATGTTTTGGTAATAGTTTGCCCCACTCACCATTGGCTGTCACTGTCATTGCAGGGCTGGAGTGCAGCTTCGACTTCCCCTGTGAGCTGGAGTACTCCCCTCCACTCCATGACCTTGGGAACCAGAGCTGGTCCTGGCGCCGTGTCGCCTCGGAGGAGGCCTCCCAGATGGACCTGCTGGATGGGCCCGAGGCAGAGCATTCCAAGGAGATGCCCAGAGGTAAGAGCAGAGGCTACTGCCAAGTGTTCTGGATGGGCCAGGATGGCTGGAATGTCAATTTCTGTTTGAAAAATCAAGGCATCCCTACCCCTGCTCTACTCCATGTCCTTTGAAACCTGCTTTTAATATCTGTGCTTCTCCATGCCTGCTTGAGCTGTGCAAGGAAAGAGAGGATGCAAGTCCAATTTCAAGATCAATCCAGCCCTTTATTCTCTTACCAAGTAATGGAAACAGGATTTCATGTCTCTCTTTCATGCCATTTCCCAATGTAAGATGTAGGAGAAAGTGCTGATCTGTTTGTCCATTTGGAAACAAGATTAAAAACAAGACACCCAGTTAAACTTGAGGGACAAATTATTTTTCATATATCTCATGCAATAGTTGGGACATAGTTATACTTTAAAATTTATTCTAATTATACTAAAAATTGTAAATTTAATTCAGTGCCCTGTTCTTTTATTTGCTAAATCTGGCAACCCTGATTAGGAAGGTATTGTGTAACTGGGTAAATGTTAGTTTCAAAGCCATTAATGAATGAATATTCAGGCTACTTATTAGCATTCAAGGTGCTTCTGGGTAGTCCAGAGCTATTTATGAACATCCTTTTCTGAATTATCATGGACTGGAAAAGGGTGGCTCTGGAGAAGTAGTGGGTGCTTGTTAAATATTTGTTGAGATTTAAGAGAAAGATGTAGAGGCACTAAGCCTTACTCCTGCCTTCAAGTCTCTCTATGACAAATTTTAGAGCTTCTAATTCCTTGGACCCAGCTAACTGCTGACTCAGAATTGACAGCCTATGTACTAGTATTTGGCTTTTAGGATGAAATAATAATTGACATGGTACTTTCAGTTTGCAAAATCTTTTTACCCACACTGTCTCACTGGATTCCAGTTTTATGAGGGAGACAGGGAAATGGGAAAGCTAGGCTCAGAGAGAGCAAATGACTTGCTGAAGATCACACAGCATGTACATGTGGGCCTACGTCTAGATGTCTGTTGTGATGTGTCCTAAACATGGACACTTTCTGCCACATTGTGTTTCTTCTTTGTAACAAAGGTTATGGCAAGAGCCTTCCCTGGGACCATTTCTGGGGGGTGATTATCTTACTTGGAATCTAACAGGGACCAGGTTCTAGTAAGCTCTAGGGCACATGTGTCAAACACAAGGCCCGCGGGCCAAATTCAGCCCGCCAGGCCTTGCAATGTGGCCCGCACCGCGCTGTCATCACTGCACTCCGCTGTCAGTTTATGACATTGTCAGTTTATGACTGTTCAGTAAACCATTCGGCCCGCGATTTAGGCTGGATTTTAGATTTTGGCCCCTTCTCTGATTGAGTTCGACACCCCTACTCTAGGGGGTCATTGGAGGTGGCACAAAGGTAACTAATGGCTCTTAGGCTTCCTCATCAGCCTGGAGCCTTGTGGTGAGAGACCATTTTTTCCTATACGCTGTCCCAGGCTACCCTTTTATTTTTTTTATGCCTCTTGAAATTGCCTGACTTTGATTTATATTTTAAGCTTCTTTCACCTGGATATTGATATTTATTGTAGAGAATGTGTGTCTGTATGTAGGTGAGTGGCTCTTAACCTCACAGTGCATCCAACTATTCTGGAGAAGTTATATAAAATACTGCACAGACCCCCTAGCTGAAACTATGATTTAGTAGTTCTGAGATGGAGTTTAGAAATCTGTTGTATGGGTTTTTTTTCAAATTTTTATTATAAAATTTAGCATGCAAAAATGTAGATATAACATATATGCATAGACTAAAGATTACAATAAAATCAACACTTGTGTTCTCACCACCAAGTGTAGGAATTTGAATGTTGTCCATCCCTTTACAATCTATCCCCCACCCAGATAAAAATCTCTTCCTGTAAGTGGAACAACAAATAAATCCCTCAAATCAATACATTTAAAAAACATTTTAAAATATCTTCCTTTCTCAGAGGTAAACACTATCCTGTATTTTGTGTTCATCATGAGTCTGCTTTTGTTTATGGTTTCACCACTTATGTATGTAGCCCCAGACAACATATGGACCAGGTTTGCAAACTGTTATATAAATGGCATAAGACTGTCATTTTGTGGTTTGTCCATTTTGATGCTTGTTACTGTGGTTCATTTAGTTTTTAATCCATTGCATGAAAATCTCACAATTTATCTCTTCTACTCTCATTAGACACTTGGATTGTTTCCAGGTTTTTACTATTGCCAGCAGCACTAATGTAAGCATTTTTGTTTATACTTGCATGCATGAGCATGTCTAAGAGTTTTCCTAGAGCATAGATCTAGAAATGGGATTGCTGGGTCATGGGGTGCAGCTTATAGTCTAATGATTAGGGCTGATGTATCTTCCAAAGTGATGGCACCAAACTATGACCCCCAATAGGGATGTGTTAGTGTTCTTTCCTAGGACTGTACCCCTCACCAGTGTCTGGTATTGTCAGACTGTCATTTCTGTTCATGTGGCAGATGAAAAACATATTTCATTGCAGATTCAATTTCCATGGAACTCCGGAAATTTTATGTTTTTATAAGCGTCTCAGATGATTCTGAGGCATAGTTAGATATGTTGTACTTTTGACGTAAGCCTCTTTTTCAGACTTTCTCCCATTCAGCCACCACTAGGGATTTCTCTGGATTCCAATTCCCAGCTCCAGAAATAGTCCTGGCAGTACATGTATTTTTCATTACTGTAGGGTTTTTATTTGATAACTGTTGAATTATGATCACAGTTCAGTGAGACCAGGAGAGAGAGAGACAAGTATCTATTATGAAGTCAGATTTTATAACTTTGAAATCCAGTGCTTTTAAATATTTAAAAATATATTTTTTTATTGATTTTTTACAGAGAGGAAGGGGGAGCGATAGAGAGTTAGAAACATTGATGAGAGAGAAACATTGACCAGCTGCCTCCTGCACACCGGCTACTAGGGATGTGCCCACAACCAATGTACATGCCCTTGACCAGAATTGAACCTGGGACCTTTCAGTCTGCAGGCTGATGCTACATCCACTGAGCCACACCATTTTCAGCAATTTTTAAAACAATGCCAATAGTTTATGCTTTGCCACTCTTTGCCTATTTCTCCTCCTCCATCCTCTATCTTGTGACCTCTGACATCGGCATATTACACTGAGAACTGTGAGAAAAAAGAAAAGAAGAAGGAGTAGAGGAAAGGACAATCACTTTTCAATGTGGAAATCTATCAATGCCTTTATGTTTTTATAAACTGGGTCCCAAGAACCAGGGCACATACTAAATGTGAACATTTTCCAATTAGATAAATCAATCAAGATTGGAATATTCATTTTTTTAGTGATTTTTGATAACTTCTATCACTGAAAAATCTTTGCTCTTTCAAACATGGTAGTATGTCACATCACTAAAGACAATGATGTGAATAGGCATGACACATGCCACTGTGGCTATACCAGTCTACTTCATCAAAATCTTTAGTGAACAAACAAATCCAAATATAACTTGTGGAGATCTCACCACTGTTAGAAACTTGTGTTTATTTTTCCTGGGGTTTAACAGGGGAATCTATACTCACACATCCTTGATCAGTCTTAGAAACAAGGGACCTGCCTCCCAGGTCATAGGGATACTTTGGAATGCCACTGAGGGGCATTCAGAGCTTTCAGTAATGGGCCACACATTACTTTTTGAGTTAACTAATTACATCTCTACCTGTTGCCTGAAGTAGGGTTGTTCCCCATGAAGGAGGCTTGTGTATCATAGTGTCCTTTAACCTTCAGAGAAAGAGGTAAAGGTGAAGGGTGATATACCCAATCTGCACAATGGCAAAACAAGGACCTACATTCTAGTTCTAACTCCCAACTCTTTAGGATCTCACTTTTTCTGTCTTTTTTGGCAGACACTATGCTGGTTGTGGAGATAAGGAGGAGTGATGGGTGCCCTTTAGGCTAGTATAGTTACTAAAGTTTTTTTTTTTTTTTTTAACTCAACATGTATTGGTTAGATGGTATTTAGACTCTATTGCCATATTTCTTGTCAGGGGATATATAAGGGCCAGAACAAAAAGCAGTGAGATAATACCAATCATAGATAATGAACTGTAAGATTATAAATTCTACATGATTTTAATTTATGGCCCCTGTAGATGAGAATAATAAGCGGGATTCAATTCAGAGCAGCAAGATAATAAAAAGTGATGCTCTTGATGGAACACAATATTATGAATTAATAAAGTCTGAGGAATGATCAGGTTGAGGCATTCTGTGACTTTTCAAGAAGTCCTAGGGGTATGTTTGATTTCTGCTACTTCCAGTGTCTTGAATGTAGTCAAAGGAACATATTTTTCTTCTCCAGAAAGACAAGCTTTTGACTCTTTCATGAACACTAGCTTGAAAATGGAAAATGGATTAGTGGCCCCTCTTCAAAGCCCCTCCCCAAACCCTCACTCATATGCTTACACAAGAAGACTGGGAGTAGACTATCTAGGAGGGGCTGACTCTTCCTATATCAACTCAACTTTCTTAGGGGCACTAATTCTCAAGGGTTTTTTGTTTTTGGTGAAGGACCTGGGTGGAACTCTGCTACTGAGATTCTACTGTTTACCAAGATGACATTGTCCTAGAGTTCTGGAATGGCTAGCAATGCTGTCACAGATGATTAGGGCACCGCAGTGCCAAAATGAGGTCATCCAGTCTTCTGGTCTATTCCTGTTATACCTTTGTGTGTTAGTTTCTTGTAGCTCCTATAACAAATTAATAAAAGATGGGTGACTTAAAACAATAGAAATGCAGGACACTTCAGATAAAAAGCTAGGTCAAAGGGACATATAAAATCAAGGGGGTTACAGTGCCATGTACAGTGGCAGCACTGCAGCTGTTGGCATTGAAGACAGAGAAAGAGAACATGAGGGGAAAAATGCAGGCCGTTTCTAGCATCTGGAAAAAAAGACAAGAACATAGGTTCTCCATAGACTCTTGCCTAGAAGGAAAGCAACCCTGCCAACCCATTTTAGACTTCTGACCTCCAGAACTGTAAGATGACACATTTGTGTCATTTTAAGCCACTGAGCTTCTGACAATTTGTTACAGCAGCAATAGGAAACTAGTACAGCACATCTTGATCAAGTCTGTAGAAAATGTGGTGTGCTTTTGGGGCACCCTTCCAGAAAAAGCAAGGCTCGGATGACTGACTGGGCCTTTAACAAAAATCCCTTGCAATTATTGTAGAAGGTATCCAATGAAGGTACCTGTCAACTACCCCGTCCACTGGGAACATCTTTGTGGATCAGAAATAGAACAGAAATACGTAGCAGCAGGATCTAAGGCTAGAAAGAAGAGATGTGTCTGGGAGCTTGTCTCCTGGAGGTAATAAGGGCTGAAGGCAACCCTGGCTGAGGCCTAGAGAAGTTGAGTGCCTAATGGGATGGAACTGGATGAGCCTTTCATGCATGTGGAAGAGCTGTTTCTGTGGTGGGAGGAAGCCGTGAAATCACATGCACAGGGCCTGCGGTGAGCTGTCAGGGGCTGGTCCTAGCCTCTGTCCCAAAGGAAATAGGCAGGAGCTACAGATTTCAAAGTGCTTTTCCATCCACCATCACAACTGATTTTCATAACACAGCGAGATGGGTATTATTAGTTTCCCTAACTTATAGATTGTTAAACTGAGACTAAATAGTAATCTTTAGACAGAGGATTGGTCTTTCTCATTCTTTGTGAGGTCCCAAGAACCTGGCCTAAATTCCCGTATGAAGCAGACATTCATGGAATGATTCTTGGCCCACAGATAAATGCTTAGAGAAGAAATACACAGTTCAAGTCTACAAAGCCAGGCATAGTTGGATCTTGAATTTCAGTTTTTGAAAATGGAATCCCAAGTTCTTTACTTTATACCAAACTCTTTTTTTTGTTAAATAAGTTTTTATTGTTCATATTATTACAAATGTTCCTCCCCCCCACCCTTGCTCTCCTCCACCAGGTTCCCACCCCACCCTCTGCCCTTTCCCCACTCCCCATTGTCCTCATCCATAGGTGCACAGTTTATGTTCAGTCTCTTCCCACATCTCCCTCTCCCCTTTTCCCCAAGAATCGTCAGTTCACTCCCCTTCCATACCTCTGATTCTATTATATTCAACAGTTAATATTGTTCATCAGATTTTTTTTTTTCAATTTCCTTGGTTTTTAGATTGCTTGAGTCTCTTTCATGGTTAGGGCAAGCATATTCTATGAGATTATCTGTATTCTCAGGCTAGCCACAACTTTCTAGGACTGGATGATTATACACATGAGACATGAAAGAGATCAGCACTCTCTTACCCATACACAGACCTATTGGCAAAAGACAGAATCTTGCCCTGGCAGGCTGATTCAGTTCTTTGGAGCATCATCCCATACACCAAAAGGTTGCGGGTTCAATTCATGGTCAGAGCACATATGTAGGTTGCAGGTTTGACTCCCCATTCTAGGCACATACCTGAGACAACTGATCATGTTTCTTTCTCACATTGGTGTCTCTTTCTCTTTCCCTCCCTCTCTTCCTCCCTCTTATACTCCCTCTCTCCTTTTCTCTATTTAAAATCAACTTTAAAAACACACACAAACACATTATCAGGTGAGGATTAAAAAAGACAGAAATCTTACTGATTCAAGGTGTTTGAGCACATCCTCTGTCTAAATATTAATAGGCTACTAAGCTACACACAGATGTCCCATAGGAAGCCAGAGTAAAAAATAAAAACAAGAACATTAGAAAAAAAGGAGCTGAACAGAGATATTAGCAGTCACACATTGTAGAAAAAGATTCCACGATTCAACTCAGCCAAGTTATTAAACAAAGAAACAAACTAACCTAAGAAAGAAACAAAAACAAAACAGCAATAACAAAAGGATCAACAACAATCTTGAGAGGAGAAAATTGGAATCCAAAGTTGCTAGCAGAATTGCCTTACAATAAATATTAAAGTAAGTCCTTCAGGCTGAAATGAAATCATACCAGGAGATACCTTGAAGAACACCAGAAATAGTAGATATGCGGGTTAATATAAAAGACTCAATAAATATGTTTTCTCTTATTTCTTTTCTTAACATCTTTGAAAGACATAAGGTTATGTCTTTCATAAATGCACACCTACAAAGCTATATTGTTGGGCTGACACATCTACAAGTAATATATATGACAATAATAGCACAAAGGGTAGGAAATGGAGTGGAGCTATATTTGGGCTAAGTTTCTATATTTTACTGGAATTGAGTTAGTATTAATCTGAAATAGGTTGTGATAAGTTCAGATGCATGTAGTATAAAGCAACCACCAAGAAAATAACTCCAAAAAATGTTTTTAAAAAATAAAGAGAAGTTTTTAAATGTTACACTGAAAAATACTTGGCAGTCAAGTAGGAATGGAGGAACCAAAAAGATAAGAGAGATATAAAAATTAAATAGCAAAAAAGACTAATGCAAACCCAAGCAAATATATTTAGCCCTGAATCTGGTTCGCCTGCACCCTGGGCCCAGGCAGGAAGGAGAAGGGAGTCCAATTCCTTGTGAAATTGGACATTGGTTAGCTTGTTGCTGGGGCCAACATCCCATGGTCCCTCCCACCCTCCCTTGGCAGGCACCTCCCTTCCCCCATCATCCCCTATTGCCAGATCCCACCCATGCACGAATTAGTGCACCAGGTCCCTAGTATTAATATAAATAGCCCAGTCAATCAAAAGACAGAGATTGTCAGACTAGATAAAAAAAACAACAAGATCAACCATATGCTTTCTACAGGAGGTACACCATCAATTCAAAGAAGTTGAAAAAGTAAAGTAAAAGGATAGAAAAGGAGATACTATGCAAATAATAACCATAAGAGAGTGGGAGTAGCCACCTTAATATCAGACAAACAGAATTTAAAACAATAAATTACTAAGGAAAAGATAGACATTTGATATTTATTAAAAAAAATTGATTCACAATTATAAATGTATATAACAGGCACATGTGTCAAACACAAGGCCCGCGGGCCAAATCCAGCCCGCCAGGCCTTGCAATGTGGCCTGCACCGCGCTGTCATCACTGCACTCCACTGTCAGTTTATGACATTGTCAGTTTATGACTGTTCAGTAAACCATTCGGCCCGCGATTTAGGCTGGATTTTAGATTTTGGCCCCTTCTCTGATTGAGTTCGACACCCCTACAATAGAGCCTCGAATTACATGAAGCAAAACTGCCAAAACTTAATGGAGAAACAGATAATTTAACAATTAGAGTTGGAGATTTCAATTATTAATTCCCAACAATGAATAGAACTAAAAGAGAATTATATAGATGACTTGAATAATACTATCAACCAACTGGACCTACCTGAAAAATATAGGACATTCTACCCAAGGACTATAGGATGTACATTCCTTTTAAGTGCACAGAAAACTTTCTCCAGGATAGATCATATAATAGGCTATATTATAGAAAATAAATCCTAACCAAAATGGCTGCAGCCGCAGAGTGAGCAGGAGGCTTGGCTCCGCTCAAGGCTACAAAGTTTCAATTATAGACGGTAAATAAACCCCAGATACTAGGGCCTCAGCTTGGGTGGCCTGGAGGTGTGGCCAGCCTGCAAACCACCACAGGCCCCTCACACTTAGGCTGTCCCACACCCCAAGGGAACCCCCACCCTGTTCTGGGACACCCTTCAGGGCAAATCAGCTGGCCCCCACACGTGTACCAGGCGTCTATCTTACCTAATCCTATCTAATAAAAGAGTGATATGCAAATTGACCATCACTTCAACAAACAGGATGGCTGCCCCCATGTGGACACAAGATGGCCACTGCAAGATGGCCAGTAGGGGAGGGCAATTGGGAGGGACCAGGTCTGCAAGGGAGGGTAGTTGTGGGTGATCAGGCTAGCAGGAGAGGGCAGTTGGGAGAGACCAGGCCTGCAAGGAGGGCAGTTGGGGGCAATCAAGCCTACAGGGGAGGGCAGTTAGGGGTGACCAGGCCAGCAGAGGAGGGAAGTTGGGGGCAACCGGGCTGTAGGGAAGGACACTTGTCGGGGGACCAGGCCTGGAGGGGAGGGCAGTTAGGGGCAATCAGACTGGCAGAGGAGCAGTTAGGCATCAATCAGGCTGTCAGGAGAGTAGTAAGGGGTGATTAGGCTGGCAGGCAGAAGCAGTTAGGGGCAATCAGGAAGGCAAGCAGGCAAGCAGTTGGGAGCCAGCAGTCCTGGATTGTGAGAGGGATGTCCGACTGCCCATTTAGGCCAGATCCTACTGGGATCAGGCATAAACGGGTAATTGGACATCCCTCGAGGGGTCCTAGATTGGAGAGGGTGCAGGCTGGGCCAAAGGACACACCCTCCCCCCAGGTCAAAATATATAACATTTTTAAATGTTTGTATTTCAAAATTCTTATTACTTCCCATTTAAAAATGAAATAATGTCACACAGCTAGTAAATGGCACACTCAGGATTTGAACTCAAATCTGTGCCATCTCTACCATATGATCCTCTTTTTGAAGGGACTTGGATGAGAAATTAGGAATGCTTCCTGAGCCTAAGGTTGTGGATCATTGATTCAGTTATCAAAGGAGGTCTTCACTGCTCCTGTTTGGGAGACAGTGAGCAATGGATAGTAGTCTGGAAGAGTTCAGGAAGGTGAGGAAAGCCTCGTGAAAATACAAGGACATTGGCCAACTGACTCCTGGAAGCCACATTTTATTCTTCTGTGATGCAACAGAATAAGGAAATACCATTTTTTGATAGGATCGAATTAGATAGCAGATTTTCAAAGCAACAAGGGGAAAAGGGACTCTAGAAACGACCATCTAGTAATTCAATCCCTGTTAAAATAGTGAAACACATATTAGGAGGAAAAAAATACTATCTAGGATAATGGAATTATGAGCAATAAGCATTATGGGTTTTAAAAGAACAAATCATGCCAGACAAAGTTGATTGCTTTTTTGATTAGTAGACTAAAGGAATAGAGTCGATGTAATATATCTTGATTTTAGCAAAAGGTTTGATAGTGTCTCGTGAAATTTTACTCAGGAAATTAATTGAAAATGGCCTAGAGATGAGCACTGTTGTGTGAACTTCGGCGTGGTGACAGAATAGCAGGCGAGAATGAGAAGCAGCGATGCATCATAGCGAGGAGCTGTGGGGCGGGGAGGTTCAGGTCAGGGGTCGGTTCTATTTAATTATTTCATTACTTCTCAGGAAGAAGAGGAGGCAGCTCTTACGTGAGTGAAATTTATAGTAGATATATCTTATCTGTGTGTTTTAATGAAAAAATTCTTTGAAAGCTATCAGGTCTTACCTGGTTTCCCATCATGGATGTAGCCTCATTCTGGGTCCCATGAGAAGCCGTATGGATACAAACAATTATCATAATGAACTTCAACTCTAATTCTGAATGATAAGTTCGTATAATGGACTTAGACAAGAGCGCCACCTATCTTTGTCACCCCATGCTTATCCTGCTTAGGGACCCTTTCAACCCATAACACCTGCGAGCCTCCAATACTTAGAGCCTAGCACTCAACCCTATAATTAAATACTATCTACTATTTGTCAGGCCCATGGTAGACATAAAGGATAAAGGATGTCATAAATGCATAAGACATAAAGAATAGTTCATATTTAGAGTAGATGGCAGACACATTAAACTGGTAGTGGTTATTGCTGTAATTAACCCTTTGCACTCCGAACCATTCTGGACATTGGCTACCAGCTACTCGACGCTACTTTGTGGCGGAAACGTGTGTTGAATTAACTCAATTCCCCGTAATCACTAATAAACTGCAATGTCCCCCCTGAGAGGGGACATCCGAGTGATATGCTAGAATTCCGATGTCCCCTGAGAGGGGACAGCGGAGTGCAAAGGGTTAACCAAAATCCCACAGAAAGACAGAGAAGGCTGAAGGCAACATTAGATGGGGAAGAAGGGGACTGAAAGCAGCATTAGATGGGAGAGCCAAAGGTTGTTGAGGCCATCTTTGAAGCAGCGATGACATTTTACCAGGGGTTAAAGGAAAGGTAGGTTTTTATATAGGATAGAAAAGGAAAGGACAATTTAGCTCTCACCAACACCAGAGATGTGTTACTGGACAGGACAGACCCCTGAGTCAGTGGAGAGGGCTGACCCAACCTCAATCCTTATCTTCTCATAATAAATGAATTTGTACAGGAGACCTTGACAGCGTTGTAAAAAGCCAATTTATTAAAGCAATTAAAGCATACACCTTTATTGAAAAAGTAAAGCAAGTAAGCCTATACATCTGGTTTATAAAGCACAAATGGACTCTCAGCTAATCTGAAGAGCAAGTGGGGTGGGAGTCTGAGGTGTTATATATCCTCCCATTTATGGGTCTCAAAATTTCTCTGCTGAATATTTTAGTACAGATGATTTCTCAAGGTCCCTTATTTTCTACTTTGTTGTGGCCTTCCCAGAATTTATGAGAAGCACCTGGCAACTTTATCTCGCCAAGTCTTAAGACTCCTTCTCTGCTTAGGGGGTAAATGACCTTTTTTTTTTTTCTGTCCTCCCTTTTCCCTTCCCTTTCTGCATTCTCTCATTAGGGAAAATTTTTAATCATTTGCTCTGGTGTTCTTGGCTGGGGAAAATAATGATTTGTTAGTTTCAAACTGGCTGCACATTGCCCATACTGTCTGGCCTTGTTTTAATTTTCCTGTCTCAGTTTCCATATTTCTCCTGCCCTGGAATCCTGTAACACAACCAGAGGATGGAGACTAGTGAGTGAAATCAGACAAGTTATTGAACCTCTGTAAATGATCTATAACTCTAAGCGATCAGAGCAGCCACAAGTGTTTGGTGGGGATGAAGTGATGGGTTGTCTATGTAAACATAGGACTGTGCAAAGCAAAGTTGAGGTTCAACAGCTAGAAGCCATTCTGGGTGGAGGCAGGGAGCAATGTGGGTGTTGTAGTGAGACATGAGGATGAAAAGATAGTTCAGAACCAACTTATGAAGAAGCACCTTAAAAGTCACATTAAGGAATCCAGATTTTATAAGGCAGAGAGTAAATAGGAGAACTTTAATGAGCTTATAAATAGAGGGGTGTAACTTGGTCAGATATTGTAATACCAAGATCACTTTAATAGTGATGGAGGAGGAACATGAGTAAAGAGTGGCCAAAACACAGTCAGGTAAAAGGCTGCTTAAGTCAATTTATAGACAAAGACCCAAGCCAGAGCAGTCACATTGAAAGTAGAAAGAAGGCTTTGAATCTGAGATCTGTCTTAGTAGCTGAAGATAAAAGGGTCAATATTAATTAAATTATATAGTCCAGGCAACTGGATATTTAGTAATATCACTATCTAAGAAATGGAGGTCAGAAACAGCAGACTATGAGGTTGTTGGTTTTTAAAATATATTTTTATTAATTTCAGAGAGGAATGAAGAGGGAGAGAGAGATAGAAACATCAATGATGAGAGAGAATCATTGATTGGCTGCCTCCTGCACACCCCCTACTGGGTATTGAACACGAACCCAGGGGATATGCCCTTAACCAGAATCAAACCTGGGACCCTTCAGTTTGCAAGCCAACGCTCTATCTGCTGAGCCAAACTAGCTAGGGTGTGAGGTTGGTTTTGTATCATCCCATGGAGAGTTTCTCTGGACTTAGGCAAATCAAGGCTCTGAGCTACCTTTGCTTATAGAAGTGAAGTCTTGATAGGCCGACACTGAGCTGTCACTCCTGGATCTCAGAAACACTGGCAATAGGAGCAGTCCTTGTAGGACAAACACCTCTGAAGGTTTTGCCTGGGGAAGAATTGGAAAAGCTGTATTTAGTAGGAGAAAGTAAATGAGGCATTAAGAAAACAAGGGAATTCCCACAGATATCACCCTCCTTTCTTTCTTCCAGTCTTATTTTGTTGTTTCAGTGTAACAAGGAAACATTTTCAAAAGTCACTTTCAGGGTGCTTTCAGCCTGGAGCCAAGCATTTCAATTATTTCTCTACTTGACATCACAGGCAAACACTAGAGAGAAGCACTGAAAATATCCTGACCTGAAACATATCAGGTTATAGACTAGACCTATTTGTGATGTTGGTGCATTGTTACATGGAACCAAGTCTAAACTTGCACATCCCTGATGTTTAAAGTGAAATTTTGTCCTATGCTTTCCTTTAAATGTAAAACAAAAGAGGGTGAAACTAGTTGAAAATGTTGCCTGATTCATTAAAAATTGTGGTGAGACTTTAAACAATAAAGAATTTAAGTTTAAAAAATAGTGGTGAGAAGATATTAAATATGTCTTAGATCAGCAATTTTCAACCTTTTCCATCTCATGGCACGCATAAACTAATTACTAAAATTCTGTGACACACCAAAAAATATGCTTTTTGCCGACCTGACAAGGTGTAATTTTGATTCGTTCACACCAAATGGCTATTGTCATTGTTTTATTTGACAATATAAGGAAAAAGAGGTCAGTGCCCTGACTAAGTAGGTTTTGCATGTTTAAAAGTTCTTACAGCACGCCAGAGTGCCTGTTGTGGTATACCGGTTAGAAATCACTATCTTAGATATGTGATACAACTGTGAGTCACCCAAAATACAGTCCAGCCCTCTTGAAATGGTCCCCATGAGATTAAACTCAACAGAGGGAAATCATGCCAGATCTCCCAGCTGTCATCACTGTGTATGTTTGTTCTTGGGTGAAAGTTACTGAGAGAACAGGGGAGGGAGAAAGGAGGACAGTGGGAAGGAGAAAGGGAGGGAGAGCAATCAGTTTTGGACTAAGAATTTTCTTTGACTCTCTTTCCTTTAAAGCTTTGACTGATTATGTTTACTTTGACTCACCTCAAGTGATTAATAAGAGCATAGCTTCATGAAAGAATATTGTGTCAGTGTAATCAAGACATTTTTACTTAAACTTTTTTCGATGTCCCCAAGATATAATCACTAGGTCATTTTGGAATCATGTTTTATGGTTGCTTGGGAAGATGAATATTATGAGTTTCAATGGGGAAATTAGGCCCACAGTTTAGTCTGCTCTGATTTATGAATTGCCCTTTAAGAAAATACAGTGGTAGCTGTACATGAATTTATGGAAAGTCAATGTTGTTCCGAGAATGTGTTCAGTGCAGGGAGGATTAGTCTAATAGTCAGACTTCCTATGAGTTGGTATATGAACAGACAAATCTCTGGTTTCTTGTCAGTCGTCAGGCAGCTCTTAAGCACCTAGTGTCTACTGGACACCTTTCTAGGAATCCTGAGAAAAACATTGTAGTATAAGGCATGGTTCTTGTTCCAAGCAGCTTGTGCTATCACCAAAGTGATATATGCCACAAACATGATAAGGATCAAAAGCTGTATTATGAAAACTGGCACAGAAATTCCTGGAGGAAGACACTGTCTTGGTGTGGAAAAATATCTTCAAATAAATTGCTTGAAGGATAGATAATAGATCTGAAGTGATGAATGTCCATATGTTCTGATGAAAATGAGACGACATTTCCTTTAAAAAAATGAAAAAGGGGAGAGAGGATCAGTGAAACCATTTTTTGCATTATTCAGCACTTTAAAATATATTTATTTACCTTTAAATTTTAGTTTTGAATTACAACTTACATTCACTATGTTTTATTAGTTTCAGATGTATAGCATAATGGTTAGATAGTCATAGACTTTATAAAGTGATCTCCCAGATATTTCAAGTGCCAACCTGGCATGCTACATAGTCATTATAATATTATCCTATTAATAAAAGATTAATATGCAAATTGACCATCACTCCAACACACAAGATGGCTGCTTCCATGTGGTCAAAGATGGCCACTCCCATGTGGACAGAAGATGGCCACCTCAAGATGACCAGCAGGGAATGGCAGTTATGAGTGATCAAGCCTGCAGGGGAGGGCAGTTAGGGGTGACCAGGCTGGCAGAGGAGGGCAATTGGGGACAACCAGGCTTGTAGGGGAGAACAGTTGGGGGGGACCAGACCTGCAGGGGTGGACAGTTAGGAGTGACCAGCCTGGCAGGCAGAAATGGTTAGGGGCAATTAGGCAGGCAGGCAGGCAGGTGAGTGGTTGGGAGCCAGTAGTCCTGAATTATGAGAGGGATGTCCGACGGCAGTCGGACATCCCTCGAGGGGTTCCAGATTGGAGAGGATGCAGGCTGAGCTAAGGTGCACACGCCCCTCCCCATGCATGAATTTCATGCGTCAGGCCTCTAGTTGACTATATTCCCTATGCTATACTGTGCGTCCCCATAACTATTTTGTAACCACCAATCTTCTCAATCCTTTTACCTTTTTCACCCAGTCCGCCAACCTTCCTCCACTCTGGCATCCATCACTCTGTTCTCTGTGTCTATGAGTCTGTTTCTATTTTGTTTGTTCAGAAAGAGACTGAAAATAATGGAAATGGAGAGAAGGTTCCAAAGGGAGGAAATCGAGGCCCTCCTGTGTAGCTGTGCACACTCCTGACCCGAAGGAAAGTCCCAGCCTCCCCTGGCTGACTGCTTGCTGCCTCTCCCTGCGCCTCCTCCCCTGTCCCTTGGCTTGAGAGCTCTCTTTCTGCTCTTTCTCTTTGCCCCAGTCTTCTTCTTGTTTCCTTCATTCTTCCTTTTGCCCTCACTTCCTCCTATGTGTCTATCTTTCTTTCCTTCAATATCAATGTGCCCCATCTCTTGTAAAGGAAAGAAGGGAGAATATTAAGCATTGACAGAGTTGGGTGGATTACATCAAGGGGGTGGTCCTATTTCCTTGAGAAACTTCAAGAGAAGAGGGGCCTCTGGAGGGAGCAGCGGAGAGGGACCTGGGTTTGCCACTCTTCTTGAACCATTTGTTCCCGACTCCTTTGAACAAATTGGGCACAGATGACTCAGACTTTACAATGTTCTTTGGTCTGTGTTCACAGTCAGTCTGTGTACTTTCTTTATTCAGCTGGTACACTATCTCCTGGAATAGAGTTAAATCACACAACTAGTCAGCAAGCGTGTTAGGGGGTCTGTGGGTGCAGAACCCTGGCTGGGCCCCAGAGGGACTGACTCCCCCCCCCCCCCCTTCCCCAGGAGACTCTTGGTGCTTCCATTTTCCATGGCACATCAGGGACATGTCAAGGCTTCCTTCCAAAACTGTATACTAGTATATTAAAGGGGTGCTTATTATTCTAGCTAATAATACAGAAAATGACAATATGTAAGAAAGAGTCATATGAAGATAAGGAAAAGAGAGAAAGCACAGAATAGGAGAGAAGAAAGGAGATAGAGATGGAAGAGAAAGTAGGGAAGAAGGGTAAGAGATTGATCAAATTTCTTATATTAAATATTTTATGAAGAGCACAACCCCCAAATTAAAAAAAAAGATACATGTGTTTTTACATAAATATGTAAATTAAATTTTTAGAAACTAACAGCCAAACTCAATTTACAAGTGAATATTGAGTTAGAATTGTCCCTGAGGACAGATATTGTCAATGCAAAGAAGGGATGGTTTTTATTTTGGTATCTGTTTATCTGATAAGCTGCTTGCTTGCTTTTTTAATATCTTAGGTCTAGTCTCAGCTCCAAGATAGGTAATTAGCTTTATCTCTGTGAACTTTCAGCTTCCTGGTGTATAACAGGGCAGTTCGACTGTCTCACCTTTCTTATGGGGCTGCTCTTTTGTGAGCAGCCCAGGCCCTATGCAGTGCTAAATCACAGTAGACAGCAATGGCAGATGAGACCCCCCAGAATAAGACACCCCCCACCCCACCCCCAGAATAGACCAAATTGAAGGACGGGCATCTCTTCAGCTCACTTTCCCAAAGCAGAGGAGCCCCACTCCCAGATGTGGTGATGTTTAGTCATACATACTTGCCTAGCGACCAATGCCAGTTGATTTGTCATGGGACATGAAGTGCTGTCTATAAATGCTATGCTTATTTCATTAAACAGCATTGTTCTGGTGAGACTGCAAATCTCTCTATATCAGCCACTAATTCTTTTATTTGAATGGGTTTAGACTAGGATCCCCATCATTTCTGCCAACTACCTGCTGTAGTCTTGACAGGGAATGTGTGTGCTGGGGGAGGCGGGAGGAGAAGAAACCATGGCTCGTGAACACCTGGATAGATGTCAAAGCTTAGGCTTTCTAGTCCCTTATTCAAAAAGAGGTGGAGGAAGGGCAATTCTGAAAGCCCAGTAAAATGTCTGTGATGGCATGAGATAATGAGTCCTTCCCCAACTTTATTTTTTCTTTTTGCTGAAAACTTTATAATTTAGAACAAAATATAAGAGATTTAAAAACCACAGCAGCTGAACAGTAGCCTAAAGAGGGGATTCAACTTATGGTCCCTGCTTTTATATAGTTATGAGCCACTTTGTATTGGTCTATTCTGGGGGTGAATACACATGTTATACACATATATCATATGTTACACAGCATACATGATTAAGAACATTTTATGCATGCTAAAACAAATGGCATTCATCATACTTGCATGTTACATCTTTTTAAAAATGCTAATATTTTTGAGGCCTGGTCAACCTCTGTACAAATACATGTGTGTTTTATTAAAGCATTTTCTTAGCCTTTGCTTTCCCATCTCTGAGGAGGGTCTGTACCAGGACACTGATTTCTATCTGAAAGGGTGTTCAGTAAAATTTGGCAAATGCCTGACATTTATCTAATTTCCCCATACTAGAAGAGACACCAAATGAGCATCTTTCCATGCAGGTGGGCAGTTCAGGTGAGCTAGGCGAAGCCTGGGGAAGTTAAGCGACTTTATCGTAGTTCTAGATCTCTTCACTGGGAAAGATTGACTAGAACTTTTGCAAGCTCCATAGTGTTCAGTGCACCATTGCACTCTGATTTTCATTTGAATAATGGACAGAGGTGGGAATAACCTCATTCTAAGTATTTTTCTTTTATTTGTATCTCATGGAATTGCAATCCTTTGGCCTGGCTAGAGGGTTCATGGGAAGAAAGGATCAGGAAGAGTGCTCATGGTTTTTTGGCCATGTAGTTGGCCACACCTAATCTCAGAACCAGAACACATCCACCATCCCTCCAGCTGTTCAGTGGAGTGAGACAGATGATCCGGCCTGCAAGTGACCTGAAGTGACTGGTAAAAATTAATTAACTTGCTATGGAACTAATAATAAGCTGCCAGTTTGTTTTTTCTTTTCCTAACACCAGTCACCAAAGAGTTTTTCATTAGGAGGCCTAGTGCTTCCTTTAACCAGAATAACCTCATTAGTTATAGTTCCATCATGGCTGGAGAGTTAGACAACAAATCACTGTCTCCGCTCCAGCCACTGTGACCTAACTTGTCATCTTACATTGTCTTGCTGGGAGGAGTTTCTCTCCACCCCCAACATTCTCCATCCCTTCTTCAGGTCTCTTTCAGAAGTGACTTTCAAACATATCTACTTACAGGTTTTTATTGATAGCAGAGTTATTTTGTATTTGTTGTCTCGGGCATTTGCTCCATGTTCATATCCCCACCCTCCCTGGCTTCTTTGCCCAGCCATCTTTGGTTGGTGCTCTGCCATTTTAATTAATTTTTGTAGGGTGCCTCACAATGTGCACATCAGTTTGAAAGACTTCTTTAGTCTTCACAGCAACCTATCCCATTTTGCAGATGAAGTCATTGAGGTTCACAGAGGTAATGTAACTTAATGTAACTAGAATCATGCTACTACTGAAGGTGCAACTGGTATGAAGACCAGGACTTCTGACTTCTGACTCAAAATCACTGCTCTTTTGAACCCACCACAGTTGCCCTTTGGTCTCTTGTTTTTCCCTGTCACCTTTGCAGTCCAGATTTTCCATCCCCCTTCTCCACTCTTTATCTTATCCCCATTTCTCCTTTCTTTAAGACTTTTGGGCCCAACTCTCTTAAAGCATCTATGAGAATATGGCAGGGGCACTGGAATGCAAAGGATCCACCTAGTTGGCTCATTCCCCTTGGGACTTCAGAAGTATTACTTCGAGGTGGAAGCTTACCCAAACTGACACTTCAGTTCTTGGTGGATACTTTGCTTGAGTGCTTAACGAGGAGCAGAAAATGAGGAGGCCAACCAGGGAGACATTGGGCTCTTTGTTATAACTAGGATGAGATTTTTAATGTTTCTTTGCTTCTTCCTCTAAGAATATGTAATTCTGTCTGAGGATCAAAAGCATATATATATATTCATTCAAATACATAGTGGAGGCATGGCATACATTTTTAAGGTATAAAAAAGTTTCTTGTTTGTGGTGATGGTTTCACAGCCATGTATATTATCAAAACTCATGGGAATATACATTACAAAAGTGAATTTTAAAAATGTGAAATTTTACATTAAATGCTTAAAATACACCCAATCTTATATAAAGTTCTTAAAGACAAGAGTCTCAAATCTTCATTGGAATAGGAGAGGAATTGAGTGAATGATATATAACAGGTTGGGTATATTTAAGTATTTAATGTAAAAACTTACATTTGTAAAATCTCACATACATGGAGAGATATTAGAGTCTCTTCTAACTGTAATATATTTAAACCATTATAAATCATGTACTTTACATTTCTATGCCACAGAGCACTAATAGGAGAGCTAATGACCATTAAGCATGTTTTAAAACTCAATTCCTCAGAAAATAGAAATTAATCTATATTTTTGTCTCTTTTTCTACAAAAATGTATCAATTTTTTAACGAACCTGATCTCTGAAACTAGTTGAGCCTTTACACTATAAGGTGAGGGTGATGGAGTCCAAGGATCATGGGCCTACAGCCCAAAGGACTATCTTCTTGCCCCACGTGATTATTGCTGAGCCTCCCTGAACAGAGCTAAGAATAAATAACCAGAAGGAGGACTTTCTGAGTTTCTCACAAAATCTGTTGTTAGGTTAGTAGCATGGATCTCCTCTAAGATATTATGTTCAGTATATTTTTAAGCACCCAAGAGACTGGCTTGCAGAAACACCATAGGGAGCTGGTATATTATCATTTAATATTCCTTTTGACATCTTGATATCTTTCTAAAACCATGAAGGTCAAAATAATTCAACTAGACCCACAAAATGTGACATTCCCAGTTTCTCCAAATATCCAGTTTGTTAATGTCACCATATTGAGCATCTACCAACAACCATACAGTATCCCAAACTTGCCACTTTTCTACCTTCAGGCGCATTTTGAGATCACTTTAATCCAGACACAGACAACCTTCTTAGACTTTGAAGGGTGATAAATCAGAGACAAACATAGCTTGTTCTCTTTGGTTTTTGCACATTTCTATTAGTATTCTTTAAGGTTTCTCTGAATTCTATTTCTGGAAACCAATATCTGATCTTCAGCAGCTAAGATCCATAAGCTTCTTTACTTCTTGAAGATGTCTCTAGTTGATCAAACAAAAGACCTTGCTTTATTGGCCAGTAGTCACAGAAGTAGTCAGTATATCATCTTTTCTTTATTAACAGATGTCAGAGTAATTGATGTGGGCTCCCCTCCCAACTTCTAGTATATTTTTAAGTGGATTGATTCTGGGGCATTTCAGTTCACTTGCTGACAGTGTTTCAAGAAGTAGAATATGACTATAATCAATTTTCATTATCATTGTGTAGCTAAAAATAAGAACTCATAATTTGCTATAGCATGATTGATTATCTAAGAAGAATATGGAAATAGTGTCTTTTAATATGTCCGGATAGTTACATTAGACCTTTAAAAAATGTTATCCTCAAAACATCACTTCCTGTAATTTTCTACTCACTAATAAAACAACTCAAGGCTCATAATAATATCATTTTCTTCTTGCTCTTAATGTCAATGGGTGATTTCCAGTTGCAATTTTTATATTTAGTGCTCCCTGTACACAAACTCATGGCACAAGCTTTCTTTTTCTCTTGGAATCATTTATAGAAGTCATGCTAGACATGGAAGACCAAAAACAGCTTTATAAAGTCATGATTCTGCTTGTATAAGTTCTCTCTAGACCACAAGTAGGTCATCTGGAAGATGGGATTCATCACAGAGTTCCTGAGGCAGTGCAGTAAAGACAGAAATTTGAAGATCATATGTTCTAATGAGTAAAGTACTGGGTTGGGAATAATGAGACATTGGGTCCAATCCCACCTCTTTCATCATTTAGCCCAACTCTTTTAACATTTAGAACTTCAACTTCTTTGTCTGTAAAATGAAAACTAATATCTGTCCTGTTTCACAGGGTTGTTGGAATATGCCAAGGACAGAATGCATAAATTTGCATTTAACCATGAAATTCTGTATATTATTTTTACTATTCCTCATATTCTTTCTCTGCCTATTTTGCATCTTCTGTTCCTCACACCATACATCTTCCTAGTTCCTCTACCTTCCAAAAAAAAGTTTGGTTACCTATAGCTTCTGTCTAATATTTATTGAACATCTATACATATTTGAGGCTTTGGGGATGTGCTAAAGCATTTTAATCCTCGTAGTGGCTCTGTGCAGTGCTTGTTACCATGGTCTTGTTACAGACAGGAGACTGATGCTCGATTAAGTTAACTTAGGTCAGCAAGTGGCAGAGTCATGATTTGAACTGAACACTATCTGATTTGGGGGAACTGTTCCTCATTGAGGTCTTCTGAAGTCTAAAGAGATTTAGACTATTTGCTGGCCTGGTCTAAAAGGCAAAGTGTGATTTACTCAAAGGCAGAGAGAAACAAAAGAGTAGAAATTGGAGAAAGCTCCAAATATGTGAATTGGTGGCTTTCCCCCTGCCTTTCACATTGATGTTTCTTGTGCCCTTCAAGCTATCCAGGAAACTTTCATTATGGAAAGGGTGCCTCTCAGTAGAAGAGCTTCACCATTCTCCTCTTTGATTTTAAATTACTGTTATACAAAGAGAATTTCTTATCACTTATTAACTACCCTCAATCATTTTTTACTCTATGGGAAGGAAACCCTAAGCCAGTTGTTTCCAACCTCAGGACTATTATGCCTATGAGGCAATGATAAGGAATCCCCAAATCTGTTTGTGGACTCAAAAGATAAAATGCCTGACACCTCTAGGTGTTATTTTTCAAAATTATGTAGAAGCAATAATTTAAAACGAAATACAGATTCACTTAAGACCATCACTAAATTCACAGTTCAGTAGAAGCTTTCTTAAATAACATCCACTTTACCAACCCTCTGTATTAAACCGCTCCCTTTGCAAAGCATCCTGATTGATGACCATAGCAGCCTGAACACTTGAGGTCAGCAGGTTTTTTTCTACTGTCCCTGCACACTTCTGCTGCCATCAGTTAAGATGTTAGTTTCCCAAGAGTTCATAGTATTTGTTCTCAAAGATATTTATGATAATTACAATGCGAGAAAATTCAGTTCCGTGTTTTGGAACGAGTCAATAAAAACAGCCACTAAAAAAGGAAGTTGCTGCTGAATGTGGCAGGACCCCTGGGAAAGGCTCTGCAGGTTGTCACTGCACAGGTCTAAGGAGTGCTCTGGAGGATGCTCCTTGAGTTGCACAGATTTTTTTACAGAGAGGAAGAGAGAGGGATAGAGAGTTAGAAACATCAATGAGAGAGAATCATCGGTCAGCTGCCTCTTGCACACCCCCTACTGGGGATGTGCCCACAACCAAGGTACATGCCCTTGATTGGAATCGAACCTGGGACCTTTCAGTCCGCAGGCCAATGCTTTATCCATTGAGCCAAACCAGTTTTGGTGCTATGCACAGAGTCTTTAGGAGTAAGATGATAAAGTTTGAAAGAAAAGTATTAATATCTTCCAAGAAATCTCTTTAAAATGTTCTACAAATCATTTTAGGTTTTTATTCCTGTTCCCCTTTACATAAACCCAAATGAGAAATTATAGACAATACATTGTCTTAAGGGTATGGTGAGAATGTTAGGAAAGATGACTCATCAACGGTCCTACATCGAAATATTGGTATATGAACATATGTATGTGTTTTATAGTAAAAATAGAATGTTTAAGGTATCCTGTTTTATGATTCTCTGACTTAACTGGCTTTTTTGATTAATACAAGAACTGCTAGTTCTTGAGGAACCTAATCTTTCATGTTCCCAAACAGCAGATACTCAAGTACAGCCACTATCATGTTATGAAGAGTGGTCTGTGAAAAGTTTTGAAGTTACAATAAATTTACTTTGGTGGCTAGCAAATTAACTGAGTACAGGGCTAGGTAATGCTCTCATTGCCAGAGAGGGGACTGAGATTCCTGGAGACACCCATACCAGTTTCTGTGTATGCCATGCACTTCCTGAATGACCCACCCCACTGCTCTTCCAAGAACTCCAAGTCACTGTGAGGCGACCAGCAGACTCTACATTCTCCATAATTACACCCAATTTTCCAATTGAATTATCGCATGATTTAATTCATTGGCTGCATCTGGAGAGCATCAGCATTGTGCAGCTGTTGCAGCTTCAAGAGCTAATTGTTGCTAAGCACATTAAAAGTAGCCCTATTGCAATCCACTGGAGTCAGAGGGGAGGGGTGCAAACTTTCACTTCCCATTTTCTCTTTGGTTGAATCATCACCCAAAGAGCCTGAGGGGGCAGAAAACATTTAAGCCCTGTTAACATGGAGCCCTCATTGGGAATGGTTACTGTCACTGGATGAAAGCCTTTAAGTGAATCAGACATATCTAGATACCAAAATACACAGAGACCTGAAAGCTTTATTTAGTATGTCTCCGAGAATTGTGACAAATAAGATTAGGCTTGAAACTAAAGGCCCTTGTAAAGGGGAGGCAGGGCATCATCAAAAAAGTATTAGGAAGCCAAAAGATACTTCCTTTATATTTGTATTTTTGTATTTGGTTCGTGTGCAGTATTGATTCTATTATATTAGATATCCAGACTCATTAAGCAGAGTTTGTTTTGATAATTTCCTAGAAGTGAGCCTTTATACTTAGATAATATCACCTTTCCCATGGATGCACCTACTTACTACCACCTGGTGGTAGTAAAAATACTACAAAAAGAGCTTAAAAGGAAAAGCTAAGAGCCTTTCTAAGCCCACTCTTTCAAGGACAGGTCCTTGGCCTATCTGGGCAAATTGACTTGGAGGTCTCCAAGGCTGTGGGATCTGCAAGAGAGAATGGAGATCTGACACCTGAGGCCTGGAATGGAGTTCTTACACCCAAAGCCAATGAAATCCAGACACGCTGAATATCTACCAAGTATTCTTGGAGGAATTAATCAAGTGAGGGCCATTAAAATTAATTCTGACTTTCTAAAACCACTTTAATTCTCTGGTTAAGAAATTATCTCTGCAAGCAGGGTTTTTATAATTACCTTTTAGAGGAATTAACTTTTAGAAAAAGTTATACAGGTTGAGTTTTTGTATGTTTAAGGTCTTCTATTAATGTCAGAGACAAACTGAGAGCATATCCGGTTGCTAAGGGATATAAAACTTCTTTAAATTGTCAGCAAACATAATAGCTAACAACTGGATTCCTATATGAATGGGGAAGATTCTATTATTCCCCAGAGAGAGAGAAAAAAAAATCATAAAGCATAACCAAAAAAAAAACCCTTTAATTTGAAAAAAAAAATAGTCACTGGCATTCATTCTGGTAATGCAAAGACACATCAACATGACTATAACCTCTCTGTTTCTGAAACCTCAGGGACAGCTGGAAGCAAGGACTAATAAAAGATAATTGGAAATTGGCAGATTTCTATCACTGTAGCACCCTCTCCTCCCCTGATCAATTCTATCACAAATCTCAACAAATTAGGCTCAGATCTGCCTCTGCAAACTGAGTAATCATGAGTGGACGTTGCTTCATTGGAAAGGGGCTTAGCCCCTTTAAGTGGAACTTAACCTGCTATTGGTTAACCTGCTGATGGTTACACTCAAGCCAGAGGACCACACCTCAGGGTGTTCCTGTTGTATGTGTGTATGTGTGTTGAGGAGCTCTTATCTTTCCCAGATTTTAGTTCTTTTTTTTTTTTTTTAAAAAAAAGAAACCTATATTATTTTTCCCCACCAAAGCATTTTATCTCTTTCTCTTTTGAAATCTTCACTTAAATTCCTAATAAACTATGAGCTCCTAGAGAGTAGAGACAGATTTAATTTAATCTCACCTAGTATGTTGCATGGGGTATCATAATAAGTAGGTATTCAATAAATGTTAGTTGAATTAATGACTAAATGTCAATGAGTAAGTTCCTGAAGACAGTAGGCAAATTGAATGTGAATAGAGAAGTAAGAATGGAGAGTTGGATTTTATTCATATATTATACTACTGAGGGAAAGAATTACAACAGGTTTCTCTGGTGGTGGTGGTGATTGCTTATTTTGTTTGCCTTTTTTTAAGCAGCAGATGAAAAGGTAAGATCCAGGTCTAAGATCTAAGATGAGGGAAACTGCAGGGTATCGCCCAGGATGAAAAAGACCCAGGGAAAAAGGAATTTGAAAGCGAGAAGGATATACAATTCCCCTGGGGAGAAATTTATGCAGACCCAGATTTGAAGTCAGCCTCTGATTATCTACTATTTAAATATTTTAAAGAAATATTCATAGATTTTAGTACTTCCTTTTGTGTGTGTGTGTTTGTCTCCCAATATATGCATGAGCCAGCACAATCCAGGACTTGATTTACCTTTGCTTGATTCAGCTTCTTTTCTCTGAGCTTATTTATGGCTCTGAGAGAAGCATTGTGTCCTTGCTGAGAAAGGACAACCAGCATTCTAGGCTCAGGCGCTGAGCGGCTGTACAACTCCTAGAAAGTTGATTTCCTCCCCAGAGGCCAAGTTTTCCTTGAACTGTAGGAAATGAGGACCACGCATGAAAGGTAGAGTGAGTCCTAAACTAGAGCATCTACAGTTTTAATGTACATTCAGTTTCCTGGGACTTTTGTTAAGAAGGTAGATTCTGTTTTAGGAGATCTGGAATGGTACCAGAGATTCTACATGTCTAACAAGCTCTCCCACTGAGGATCCTAGACTTTGAAAACAGAAAGAATCTTAGAACTTAGCCAAGGCTGATTATTAGAATCTCCGAGGAACATCTTAGAATGCAGATACCCAGGCCCCACACTCAGACAGATGTGTTTTTAATAAGCTCTGCAGTTCATTCTGTTGTACAACTGGGTTTGAAAACCACAAATATTATGATTCCCCTCCACACGACACACTAGGGATGGTGAATCTGAGGCCCAGAGACCATCTACTTAAATTCCACAAAGAAAGATTCTGTTCGTGTGGAAGGGGTTTTCCTGAAATAACCACTATGTGTTTTGCTACTCCTAAGGAGAAGTTCCCCCTTTAAAGCCACAGAAATAACTAGATCCTGTATATACTTTATTTCTTAAAATCTATAAACACACACTTTTTTTTTCTGACTCAGAATGATAAATATTCTAGAATATTTTAGTTTCATCATAATGGTAGGGGTTGGTAGTGGTGGTGGTAAGGAATAGCTATTAAGCAATTATGTTATTCAAACACATCATTATTTTTATTACCGGGATGAGTGGACTCATTAGAATTGAACAATAGAAGCATGAATGACTGCATTGTTTTCAGTGCCTGTCTCGGGGCCCTGCCTTCCCAGGGGCTCTTGTATTCAGCAGACACGATTCACGATGTACTGTACTTGCAGTGCTAAGCTGTTGGATTGATTTTCAGGATCCAATGTAGTCATCTTTTATTTTCTGGTGCTGGCCTATTGTTCACTCAAGACTCTTCTCTCTTTCAGGACTCTTCCCCCCACTCACCCTCTACCAAATAACCTAATCTTAGGGAGACTAGTCATTTACCTCCATCCTTGTCCTCCCATCCCCTTTCTCACACAGCAGCTGGTAATCAGCAGAACCATGGACTTGCATTCCACTTCCCTTGCTTAAAATCTGCCAGTGGCTGCCTGCTTCTTTCAGGATAAAATAGAAATCCTCAACAAGGCTTCCCAGGCCCTTAATAAACCGAGCCACTTCCTTATAGCAGCCTCATTACCAGCCACTCTTCTTCTCCTCTCTCTGGGCAGTTTTGGGCTTCTGGAATGTTTCGACATGACATCTAAGAACTTTGTACATGCTCTTCATTCTGTTTCTAGGATTCCTCCGCCAGCCATATCCTTTTCATCCTTCAGTTCTCAGCTTAAATTTCTGTTTCTCAGGGAGCCTTCTGTGACCTGACTAAATACCACACCTCGCTGAACCTATTCCTTTGTAACGCCTAGAGCTCCTCCATTGGTAACACTTACTGGATACCTTTCTCCTCTCACTCGGATAAGCCCCCAAAGGACATGGCCAGCCTTTTGAAGCTAATTCCCCATAGTCCAACACACTCTGGCTTAATAGTTACTTGATGGAGGAATGAGAGGAAGACCAGGTACCTGAATTGACCACACAGAATCACGGGAATCTAAGGGGAAACAGAGGCACTGGGCTTACCTTTTATATTCCCCAGAGTCAGATACTGTGTCCCTTTTCTCAGTATTCACATTACCCCAATTTGTTTTTAAAAACTCTGAGAGATTGTGTGGTGTTGGTGTTCATTTTTTTTTTAATGTTTGGTAGAATTCTTCAGTGAAAATATTGGGTAAGTTGTGATAGTTTGTGTTTTCAAAAATTTAAATGATGAATTAAATTTCCTTAATAATTATAAGACTATTTAAATTATTTGTTTCATATTGGATAAGTTGAGATAGTTTGTGTTTTCAAAAATTTAAATGATGAATTAAATTTCCTTAATAATTATAAGACTATTTAAATTATTTGTTTCATATTGGATAAGTTGAGATAGTTTGTGTTTTTAATAATTGGTCACTTTTATTTACATTGTTAATTTGATACAAGGAGAATTGTTTATTGTACTTCCTTAATCTTTTGATGGATATGGGATTTGTATTTCCTATTTTAGTTCTCATATTGGTAATTTGCACTTTCTCTTTTTTTCTTTGTTATTCTTGCTTAGAAGTTTCTCAATTTCATTGACATTTTCAAAGAACCAGTTCTCTATATTTTTTTCTGTTTTCAATTTTATTGATTTCTGCTCTTATATTTATATTCCCTTCTGTTTCTTTGGGTTTATTTGTTTTTTCTTTTTTGTTTTTTTAGGAGCATAGATTATTGATTTGAGAATTTTATTTTTTTCTAATGTAAGCATTTGGTTCTATAAAATTCCATTTCTACACTGCTTTAGCTATGTCCACAAATTTTGATATGTTGTTTTCATTTTTATTCAGTTCAATATATTTTTAACTTTCCTTTGAGACTTCCTCTTTGACCCATGAATAGTGTTTGATGTGAGTAAAGCTATTCTCCACCTTCTGAGCACATAGCCAAGTGGAGCCTCTTTATGTTCTAAAGATTATTTTTAACATGATAATTGTTGTGCCTATGATGAAACAGATTCTGATTAAACAGAGGAAGAAGTGAGAAATGAAGCCCATTAAACCCAAGAGTTGAGTCATCATGGACTCAGTTCATCCCAGCCCACTGTGCAGTATGTTTCCCTGCTGTCTTAGTCTGCTAGGGCTGCATAACAAAATACCATGGACTGGGATACCTAAGCAACAGGAATCTATGTTGTCATAGCTCTGTAGGCTAGAAGTCAAAGATCCAGGTGCCTGATTAGAGCCTTCTCCCTAGCTTGTTGCTGGCTGAGAGATGGTGCAAGGGCAACACCATCACTTGTTCAATGATATCTGCTAGTAAGAAGTTTTATTAAGTGAATCTTACTGAACAATGTTATGATGTAGAAAATGCATAACTGCTTTTTGAATCGTAAAGTTCTATATATAACTGGAAGAGCATGCTATTCTTTTACATTTTTATTTAGTTTGTGCATATTTAGTGAAATTTTACTTTGGTAATTGACTTTTGTATTTGAATATCTTGAAGATGTACATTTATATATATCCTCATCTTTCATAAAAAACATAAAGTACCATGTACTACACAAATTACACCTAAATACATGTATCTGTAGAGGGATTAGTAATGGATACTTGATTAATGATAGCCATTGTGACGCTATCATTTTCTCCCTAGTGGCTTTGGGAGAAGCCAGAGAGAAGAAATACCCACAAATCCTCATGGTTACTTTCCCGAGCATTCACAAGTATTGTTCTCCAACCAGGTGTCCTTTTACCTCACTCTCTTCTATGCCAATTGCCAGACCTTTAAGGTACTCATGGCCATTAACATTCACTCAAGTTTCTGTCTAGATTCTGAATTGTAGTTGGCATGAACTACCAAAAAAAAAAAGTAATATTTTATTATTTACTAGTAATATGAAAGCACTTTTATGGGCAATGGTGGGAAGTAGAATGAGAACTGTGTTTGGGTACAGTACTGCCTCTAGAGGTGGCTCATCTTTTATAGGTCTAAGAATGTGTGGTGACTCCACCTGTGTTTGGAATAAGGCTGACTTGAATTCAATTCCTGACCCATCTGCCACAGTGTGATTTACTGCTGTAAGCCTCCATCATTAAAACAGAGTTTTCAGTATTAACCAAAATCATGTATGTAAAGGACTAAACACAGTACCAGGCAATGCAGTAATATTAGAAGTTGTTGTTGCTGAAAGACAGATAGTGGTTACTAAGTGGACAACAATGCCTTAGATCTGGTTTCTTGGAATTGGTATAACAGAAAGAATTATGAGAGCAATTTAAGATTATTCAATTTAAGATTCTCCTGTAAACCTTAGCTTTGAAGATTCTATAAGAAAAAAATATGCCTACCATGTGGATAAACTCAATATTCTATTTTAGGAAAGATTAAAACAAAAAAAACAACACTGTAGGTCATTTTTTTGGTTCACATTGTCATAGATGTGTGCTTGAAAAAACACCTGTGCTTAGAAAACATTTTTCTACTTCTTCAGAGACAGCTGCTCTGTGTCCATATATTCTTCTAAATTCTTCCCGACTTTGCTAGAGTAGGTTCCTTTTCGAACCCTACTCGCTACACTAAGTGTTGGGAATTTAGTCCAAGTTCCTCCTTTATCCTCTGCTCACTAGTTACAGATGTCAGGTCTGAGCCCCTCTGCCTGGGGCTGGACCTTCTTGGATGCCGGGTCTTAGACAGAGAAGCCATGAGAAGTTGTGGGTATATTAGAATGAGTCTTTATTGTAGAAGCCAGTGGTCATATAGCCATCAGACAACAGTCTTTCACAGCATTTCATAAAACAGGCAGCCATACACTGGCTGGTTAACAAGGCAGCTCTATCTGAGCTCTCTTTGAGCTCTCAGCCTTACATTGTAGCAGTACCAGCTCTCAGCTCAGGCTCCCCTATCTCTAACACATTCCTCTTCCCAGCACACTAGCTATTCAATAACCTGTATAGTACTCCTTAGACAAAGAAGGCTTTGCGCCAATAGTTACATCTATCATATTTTAGCAGCAGAAGGGCACGCTTGTGCAGTATAATGTGGGATTATTGTGCTTGGGTCCTTGCTTATGGTATCTTAGCCTAAGCACAGAGTGGCCTTGGACATTTGGAGTATTGAGAACAAGGCCTCTGTGCTTTAATTGGCCTTGACTATTGGGTGTCTCTAGCATGGTTTTCCCTTTTTTCCCCCTAGACACTTTTTTAAATTTTTTATTCATTGACAGAGAGAGAGAGAGAGAGAGAGAGAGAGAGAGAGAGAGAGAGAGAGAGAGAGAGAGAGGTAAACCTCAACCTTGCTGTATTGGGATGATGCTCTAATCACCTGAGCTAACCAGCTTGGGCTCCTTAGAATTGTGAACTTCCAAGCACTTGCTTGTATTCAGAGTTACTTTGTAAAATACAATTAAGTTTTAAATATTTGATATGACAAATTAGTTTAACTGTAGTTAATAGGCGGTAGTCCCATAGGTTGGCTTTAAGTATGGGGCTTCTTAAGGACTCAGAAACGTGTGTGAGGGGGCAGTTCTCACAGGATTCCTGGGTGTAGATCTGCTCTGATGCACACATAACTAAGCAGAGAGCTGTGTGTCCTCTTTAAATAACAACATGCAGCTTACCAGAGAAATCATATAACTTTGCCTTCCAAACACTTCCATGGCAGTCTCAGGCTCCATATTTATTTGGGTTCCTTGCAGCTTCTCCACATTAGACAGAATGACTATACCTACTCATGGGTCATTCTCTGTCTGGGGACTGCTCCAGTTGCTGTGAAGAGACAACTCAGAGCATAGTGAACATAATAAATCTGTATGATGTAACTATTTTATCATGCTCTTTTTAAAACAGATTTTTTTCTCCTTTAAAGTTTTATTAATTTAAAAGTTATTTGCATGGAATTGTTTGGGATTACACATGAACTATTTTAGTAAGCAGGTTTTAAAGTTTGGTCTTTGCCAAACATTTGGTTTTAGTTATTAAGGTGGCCCAGACATATTTTTCTGACTCAGGCATTTTTAAACAGAATTTCGCCTAGTTTTAAAACAGAGCTGTAAATTGGTTTCTTTATAACACAACATGGTATTTGCTATGCAATAACAAATGAATACAGTATAATGCTTGTGAAGTGCTACAACTGAATTCTGCCCAAGAAAACTCTACCATATGGTTCCTCCAGCTCATGAGTTTGGCTGAAATCCTGAAGCATTCTCCTGATAACTATGGCTGCCTGTATACTTAAATCCCAGGGAGTCACAAAAAATTTGAAGTAAAGTGAAAATTAGTCATATTACGTGTTTTAACAGAGAGTGTATGTGATTCATCCTGAATGTGCTAAGATTATGCGGAAAGGTGTACATTTTTCTTACGGTTTTGTGGGACGATTTAATGCTTAAAGATTGCACATTGACAAAGGTAGAATGCTTGCAGTGAATCATAAGAGGCCTAAATGGTGCTTTTATTGTATTTTGGGGTCTCAAGGAAACATATCTCTGAAATCATAATGGAAGTTAAAGGGGAAAGAATGTAGCTTAATGCATACTTTCTAACTTCACACATAGCTGTTTGGGGACTGCCTGAGATACATAAAGTAAGATCAAGCTTTACTGAATTTACCCATTTTTCATCTAAAGAATTCTTAAACTAAGCCCTGTTGATTTCTCAACTGAATGCTGAAAAGGAATTAATGATGTCTCCCAACCTAAATCAAGGTTTGATGCTCTAAAGATTATTTCACTCCTTTTTCCTTTCTCAGCACTTTCAACCTGAGCCCTTTGCAGTGCCATCGAAAATGGAGCACACTAAACTTTTCTGTCTTTATACACACAAGATCTCTTCTTGTTTAAATGGTAATGAATAAATTACTTTCCGCTGCCTGACAGAAAGATGAATTGTTTAGCACTTATTATGCAGCCATCTACTTTAAGCCCTGATTACAGTTCAATTCATATTTGATTCATAGAACATGAAGTATTCATCATTCCACCCTCTAACCCCCTCCCTCCCTCCCCTTCAAATGGTCCTGGGACATGTTCCTGTTGTAACAAACAAGATGTGACTCATGTCTTCTCATTCCTCTCTCCTGCTGGGGTCTTAACAATAAACCAGCCAGAGGCACGTGTGTGAAAAATGAGACTGAAGTGGGATGGATCAAATGCTTCACAATTCCCTGGCCTACTGCAGCTCACACACATGAATCTAGTCACCCTCTTCATTTGCTAAATTAGGACGTGGTCGTGGGCTACCTGCCATCTAATGCAGAAATGTGCAGCATCGACGGTGAATGAGTGGTGTTTGTGGGGACAGGGAGTGGAGAGCAGGCGAATATTCTTCTTGCAAACATCCTTGCCTTTAGAATGCATGAAATGATTTGTTGCTCTCTCTGGGTGCTGTATAGAGGGCATCTGGGGCAGGAGAACAGACAAGAATTCTCTGCTATAATTGGGCTAGAGAGAAATCTTCTATAAAACAGAGCCATGGTGGTCTGGAAAAGGCTGCTGTATGCCTCCGAGAGAGCATCTCTCCCAGCTGAGCCTCTGTGTGTCAGCGGGGCCACAGAGCCACAGTGGCTCCTGGTATTAAGCATCATTAAAGAGATGATGGGTGTGATTACCTGATACTGGTGTTTTCTGGGAACTGCAGCCAGGCTCCTAGAAGTAGGTGTAATAACTGCAGCGAGTGGATTGCAGGTAGGTTGGAGGAGCCCTGAGTACAAGGATGTCTTTTTACTGCAGATTTCTCCTATTCCCTTGGACCTCCCCCATCATCTCTGGCAGAGATAGAGGTGTATCTCGCTCTAGCAACCATGTTTGAAGCAGAACAGTAGAGTGGGGGGGAGGGGGATACTGTGTTAGTCTTCTTGGAATGCTATAACAAAATACCACAGACAGGGGGTGAACAAAAGACATTTCTTTCTCACGGTTGAGGAGGCTGGGAAGTCCAAGGTCAGGGTACCAGCACGGCCAGGTTTTTGGTGAAGAGTCTCATCCTGGCTTGCAGATGGTCACCTTCTTGCTGTATCTTTACGTAGGAGAGAGAATTTTTCTCACTCATCTACAGACATCAAATCTCCCTTTGTGTGCTAGCGTGCAAGGAAATCTGGATGGTTGCTTCTGCTTTCATAAAATACCTCAAACTATTGTAGATGACTTTAGAAGAAACTTAAGTGTACCTTTCCTTGGTACCATTTCAGGGGCGCAACACTGGTCTCTCCTCAGACAGCCTCACCTGAGCAGTGCCCCGAGGACCAAGGACTTGGTTTAGGATTCCTACTAGCAACTACTTCAAGCAGGGCTGGTATTCGAGCCCAGAGAGAATCCATTCCCCTATCCCACCCTCCCACAATGCAGTGAGCATATTTTGCAAACAGAAAGCAGTAGACATGGTTTGACAAAGGATTTTTTTTTTTTTTTCTGGCTAGTGAATTGATTTCTTTCTACGAAGAATCCTCCTAGGGTAGAAACATCTGATCTCATATGTTTCCCATTACAGTGAATACACTTTATTGAAAAGGAAAAAAAATACATGAGCAGAAATATAATTTTAATTTTATGTGTATCTTTCTGTGTGCATCAGATAACTGAGTATTTAAACATTTTTATTTAAGACAGCTCCAAATGTTTAACCCAACAACTGAACAACTGTTGTAAACAAGCTTTGCAAGTAGACATCTGAGAATTTATATATTATAATCAAATTTATAACTTTTTAATTTAATATATTGTGCTGTTGTAAAAGTAGTATAAACACATTCATAGAAAATTTGATAGAGATAAAAGGAAAGTCATATGTGTTTTCACAACCTTAGAAAAGCATTAGAAGTCTGTCTATCTTCTTCCAACTTCTGGATGAATTTTATACCACAGTGGTTAAGAGCACAGTTTCTGTACATAGACTGTATTCGAATCCAGGCTCTGTCACTTACCAGCTGTATGATTTAGGACTAGTTACTTAACCTTTCTGTACTTCTGCCCATCACATATAAAATGGAGATATTAATAGCACTGGTAAGAGAGAGGCATTTGTGACATTTGTTAAATAACAGTAAGGCAGATTTTATGCAAGAGAGCCTACTGCAATGGTAGTAGTGGATAGAGATTGGGCTCATCTCTGAATACTAGGAAAAGTGAAAATTTATAGCCATGGAGCAGTGGGTGGAAAGCTACAAAAAGGAAATATCAGGGGTAAGAGAAGACTCTGGCAAAATTGACCTAAGAAGATTCCTGCTGAAGGCAGGTCAGGGCAATCAGACATCCCTGGGAGATGGTGGAGAACAGGGAACTGGATCAAATATAGAGGATAATAAGATTTTGATAGGTTCTGGTTAAACTAACTTAGCAGGATTCTTACTAGAATTGGACTCTCCAAGAAGGACACAAGAGCCCCAGGTTGGGCCTAGTTGAAAAGCAAACTCAGAGAAGCTTGCCTAGTTTTTTTAAGGAGAGAATCTTTGTTAGTACCTACCATCCTATATAATAAAAAGGTAGTGTGCAAATTAACCCTCATGCCCTCACAAGATGGCTGCCTACAACCAGGCCAGCAGAGGGGTTAGTCAGGGATGACAAAACAACTGAACAAGGAGGCTGCATGGGATGACCAGGCTGGCGGGAAGTCTATGAGGGGCAACCAGGCCAGCAGGGGGGAAGTTGGGGGTGACCAGGCTGCTGGGAGAGGGTGACCAGACCAGCAGGAGGGTGCAGTTGGAGGTGATTAGGCTGGCAGAGGGCAGTGCGAGGTAACTAGGCCAGAGGGGGATACAGTTGGGGGTAACCAGGATGGCAGGGGGTGGCAGTTAGGGGAAACTAGGACAGCAGAGGGATGCAGTTGGGGGTGACCAGGAAGGCAGGCAGGTGAGCAATTAGGAGCCAGTGGTCCAGGATTGTGAGAGGGATGTCCCACTGCTGGTTTAGGCCTGATCCCCGGGATCAAGCCTAAACCGCCAGTCTGACATCCCCCAAGAGATCCTGGATTGGAGAGGGTGCAGGCTGGGCTGAGGGGACTCTCCCAAGTGCACGAGTTTCATGCACTAGGCCTCTAGTGTAGGGTTATAAGAATTTAAATACTTATACACATGAAGTATGACAATGGGCCACCAATGTGTGTTAGCTATTATTTTTATTTTACATAGTCATAATCATTCTATATATGCATTTTTACATCTTTTTATTTTATATTCTATTATAATTATTTTCCATACTTGATATAGGTTTTCACACCCTTGATGTTTAATGATTGGGAACCATTGATCAGATTGCATTTAACCATTCGTCTACAATTGGACATTTAAGTTCCGTACAGGTATTTTCTGTTTTAAATAATACTGCCTAACTGTCATAATGACGATCAGTTTTTCATAGTTTATATTATTTCCTGAGATCAGATTCTCAGAAAAGCAGTGCCAGGGTCAAAGGCTATAAAGCTGCTATTGCTCAACACATTGAGCCAAATGGCTTTCCATGGGCCTTGAGTCAATTTATATTTCCACACAAAGTGGAAGATGAGTGCTTCAACTCACCCTCACCACAAGTGAGTTCTATCATTTTTTTAATCATCAAATTCAACAGATTAAAATAAAAAAAGGTTCATTCACAATAAATGGTTTTCAGTGTTTCCAAAGTGGCAGGAACTAGGTCTCACACCCAGAATGCCTAGGTGGAGACTGTCAATTCTGCCTAGTGGAAGAAACCAGATACTAAACTAACAGTCATAACCAGAATGGTAAGTGCTGCAGGTGCAGGGGAGGAACCTCACTGGGGAAGTCAGGGAAGGCTTTCTGAAAAGGGCAGCTTGAGTTTAGTCTTAAATGAAGCATAGTGGTTAGCCAGATGGGATGGCCCAGAAACAGCAGTGTGAAGGAGGTGTGAGGGGCTGGTACACTTGGGGAGCTATAAGAAATTGGGTGTAGGTGTGTTTGAAGGAGTGTTAAATGATGAGGCTGGGGCAGGGCATGCAGAAGGACCCAGGTTCTGTTAAAGTCATCATCTTCACAGTTTGTTTGTTTGTGTTTATAATAAAGGAAGCCTCAGTAGATCCCTGTAGGAGTATCTGACTGCATGTGATCAGGTTTACCAACCCAATCACAGTATTGAATGGTAAAGTAACTCAGCCATATTCATACTTCATTACAATGAACCTGTAAACTTTTATATTGCTGCTTCACTAGGTGAGGTTAACCGGTATTATAGCCCATGTGGCAGAGTAGTGAGGGAAGCAGAAATGATATTCATTGTCTTCCCATTACCCACCTCACCTCTTTTTTGTTCTCCTCCTGCCTACTTCCCACCACAGCTTTGGGCACATGCCCCACTCAGTTCCCCTCTAACCTTTCAGCACCATGGAGAAGGGTAGCTGGGGCAAGTTCTTTCACACTGAGGTCTAGTCCTCACCTTCCAGAAACATTTGGATTTTAAAAGTGGTCATTGGAGATAGAAATTCTTGCAACCCCAAAATCACCAGAAGTGGAATTTTAGGCCAGAAGACAGCCAGTGATGGAGTGATTTAAGCTTGGGGTGGGCAGGCAGTGCATTCTCAGCCCCTTCCATCATTCATTAGTGGAGAGACTGTGCAAGTCCGGACTTATTGTCCCATTGCTCGACTTCAGCCTCATGCCACCTGTCACTGCACTTTCTAGATGGAGCATAAAATCAAGTGTTGAGATAGAGTGTGCCTTCTAGTCAGCTGCTCTGAAAGCTGGTCAGGGTGAAGACATAACTGATGGCTACATAGGATGGAGGGCTTCTGGGAAATGGCCACATTTCTTTAGTCTCAACCTCTCCTACATTTTTAGCCCTGGTAGAAAAAGTTGATATCTTTTTTCCACCTTCTAGATAAGGAAAAAAATAATGTAGGGCAGTACTTTTTTTCCACCTAAGGAAAACATTGTAATTTCCTCCCAAAAGATTTCCTAGATCTTAAATATCAGCTCAAACATTTATGCATGAAAAATTAGAGGCCATGAATGATGCATGTGTTCTGGAAGGTCTGCTCATAAATCTACCCTCCCTCCTTTGGAAAGTCCCTCGTGACAGCCAAAGCCTCATTTCCAACCCTTGTTTCCAAGCCACCTGAGGCGAAATTTTCTATTTGTTTTCCACTTGCCCGGCCTTTGCATAGTCAGCCCTCCCTCATAGCAGATAAGTCTTCTGTTATCTTGTCTGAGATACTGTTCTTTTACTTGACCAGATTATAGCACAATTGTTAGTTTGCTCTTTAATAATACTGTCTGACAGGGGATTTGTAAGGATTAATGAACAATGTTTGAAAACCACTTTGAATGTGTATGCACTCTTTCTACAGAGGCTCTGGGGTTATTATTTCCCAGTGTTTATACTGTATCTTCCATGTAAGAAGTTTTAAGTGCTTAGCAAACATTTGGATTCATTTCAATTAGATAATGAAGCTATTGACTGCTGGAGCTGAGGGGATCTTTGACAAGATTGAGTCCTATCTTCAGACTTAAGAGATGTGGAAAAGCCTAAGGCCTAGAGAGCTGACTCCATATACCTAGGTGCCCCAACTACTCATTCAGTTAGTTCTTCAAGTCTGCTAAGGATTGAATTGAGCCCCTCTCCAAATTTTTATGTTAAAGTTTTAACCCCCTAGCACAGCGGTCCATTAGTCAAAAGAGCCAAATATCAACAGTACACTGATTGAAATTTCTTTTGAGAGCCAAATTTTTTAAACTTAAACTTCTTTTAATGCCATTTCTTCAAAACAGACTCCCCCAGGCCATGGTATTTTATGGAAGAGCCACACTTACGTGGCTTGTAAGCCGTAGTTTGCCGACTACAGCCCTAGTACATCAGAAAGCCAAGTAATAGTGTTGTTGCAGATGTAATTAATTAAGATGAGGTCATTCTAGAGGAGTGTGGGCCCCTAATACAATAAGACCTGTGTTCTTATAAAAGGGGGAAATTTGGACACTGACAAACATAGAAGGAGTGTACCATTTGAACAGAGAAATGGCCTCTCTAAGCCAAGGAGAAAGGCCTGGAGGGGTGCTTAGCTTAGAGGCTTCAGAAGGAACCAACGCTGCTAGTACTTTGATTTTGAACTTCCAGCTTCCAGAATTGTGAGACAATACATTTCTCTCCTTTAAGCCGCCCAGTTTGCGGCACTTCTGTATAGCAGCCTTTAGGAAAGAAATATTTTTAACATTAATTATTGCCATTTAGCCCATTAAGAGATTGAGACAGGAAGAAAGAAGCCATTTGGTCCAAGGATGGAAAGCCAAGTAATGAACCTAGAAACCCAGCCACTGTGTTCATTCTCCCAGGACTTCTCTTGGGGCTGCTGCCACTGGGCGGCCTAGCTTGATGCTTTTTGGAGGCCTTCACTGTGAGTATTGGCACATGATGCAGCCCCTGATTATATGCCAGTGCCCCAGGGGCTACTTCCTGGCAGTTCTCTGATGTTCATTGGAAGGCAGTAGCATAGTTGAGTGAGGGCAGCAGCCTAGGGAGCCTGGCTGCATGTTGTGTGACAATGCAGGAGGGGTCTTCAACTATGAATGCATGGAGCTAGGTTCTAAAAGTCTTGTTACTGAGACAAGGAGAGTGCAGAATCCATTCTCCTGGATACAGCACACCCCATGTCAGGGGAGGTTCCCAGGCCTGTCACAAAGCCCAGGTACCCTGGGTTGTTCTAGAGCAAGCATGGTAGCAGCACTGTTTTCTATGGAGGAAGTCACAGTGCCATTGAGAGGACTCTTTCAGGGGGTCACCAGGCTGCCAGGCGAAGTGTGAGGATTTTAAAGGAGAGAAAGGGGGGGGGGGGTGAAGAAAACATTACCGTCAGAATCCATTTACTAAAAGAGAGGGAGAGAATGAGGAGAACTAGAACCTGAAGGTTCGGCATACGCAAGGAACAGTTCAGGCATTTCACCCCCCACACACACACTGGAAACATCCAAGCTCATTTGAAAATTGGGGAAGTAGCTAGCTCCATGAAATCACACATGATCCCAGAGGAGGCCCAGAGAAGTTAAGATATTTAACCCAAGGCCTCACAGCAAGTGCATGGCAGAGCGGGGACTTCTGGCTGCCAACCCAGGGCTCTCTACAGTGCAAAGATTGCGCCAATTACAGGCCATTGCTTCTAAAGGTTCACACCACTCCCGCTATCACTTATTTGGTATTATTATAATTCAATTAAGTTTTTGAAAAAAAAACTTAAATATAAAGCCATAACACCTATGAAATTATGGGCTTGATGTGTATAATTTTCTTCTTAATACATATTTAAATAACTGCATAACTGAAATATTTAAAGTGCTTTATTTTTTAATCATCTTGCATATCCCTGGTGGTAACCACCTGCCAGTTTTTTGGACAACTCTGTACTGGGAGACAGCAGGTGATGAGGAGGGGAGAACTTGGGAGAAGCAGGGGTAGTATCTTCAAATCCTAGAGGAGAAAGAGGGTAGGAACACACGGGAGGGGCTGGCTCTACGGAGGAGGAGGGACCCTCTTTCCCCAAATTGAAGGCAAGTGGGTTCAGGGACAGAGCACCACCGAAATGGAGGTGAAAGAGGATGGCAGAGCACATGCTCACTGATCTTGGTGTTTTCGACAGAGCTGTATAACAAACTGATGACAGCTCAGAAGGAGCACCGAGCTTTGGATTTTAAATTAAAGTTGTAGTTTTGTCCCCTGAGACACAACCTTGTTTGTTGAAGGGCAGAGACAAGTTGTTTCAGAAAAGAAGGTTGGACTTTGAACTTCAACTGTGGCTCTTAAACTGGACTGTAATTGCTTCTGGATTGGATTTTGAGGTTGACCTTTGATCAGAAACATTGGTTTCCTAAGATGAGGCCTCTCCCTGAGTAAAGGCTTGCTTGATTGCTCTGAACTGGGTTGAACGTGGGTCAGAGATGAGGAACAGCTTCTAAAGTACTGGCCCAGGCCCTACTGAACAGTTCACCATGTTGAGGAAGGAGATGTGCTGGGGTACACTCTATACCCCCTCGTCCATTTGACCCCAAACCACCTACCTGTAGTTATCATATGATGTGGGCCAGGAAGGAAGTGTCAAAAAGTGGGCTCAGAGGAGTCTGACTAAAATTACATTAGGTCAAGAAGAGTCTTTGTCAGCACTGAATGCTACTAGGTGCCAGGTCCTGGGCTATAGTGTCATATCCAAAAAATTAACACTAAGATCAGTATGATCCAGTAGTCCCATATCTGGGTATATAGCCAAAAGATCTGAAATCAGGATCACAAAGAACTATCTGCACTCCCACATTCATCACAGCTTTATTCACAATAGCCAAGATATGGAAAAAAACCTCAATGTCCTGTGGTGGAGGAATTGATAAAGAAATGAGGTCTATACATACAATGGAATATTGATTCAATCTTAAAAAGAGTGAAATCCTGCCATTTGTGACCACCTGGATAGAGCTGGAAGACATTATGCTTATTGAAACAGAATGACAAATACTGCCCAATTTCATTTGTAAACAGAACTAACATTGTCAGATTCATAAAAGCAGAGAGTAGAATGGTGGTTGCCAGGGGCTGGAGGTGGGGTGAGAGAAATGGGATGATGGTGGCCAAATGATATAAAATTTTAGTTATGTAAGTTCTAGAGATCTTATTACAATGTGGTGACAATAGTTAACCATACTGCACTGTATACTTGAAATTTGTGAAGAGGATCAATCTTCAACCTTCTCACCACACAAACACACACACACACACACACACACACACACACACACACACACGTAAGTAGAGGTGATGGAAATGTTAATTAGCTTGACTGTGGTGCTTTGTTACAATGTGTACATATATCAAAACATCAAGTTGCTCACCTTAAATATGTACAATGTTTATGTATCAAAGCTATTGAAAAAACACAAACTGAGAGGTCATATTAAAGCATTAGCACTCATCAACACCTGCTGGGAATTCTCAATCAGACCTATTCTCAGTGCAGAGTGCATCCTGTGAGCCATGTGATGTGAAGCTAGAGGAAAGTGCAAAGATTAATGAGACATAAACCCCACTAGTCAGAAGCTTCCTGGTCCAGGATTGGGGGCTAAGGGCAGGGCAAATAGTATTGATAACAATAATTGTAAAATATTAAAAGAGCTCTGATAATAATAAAATTTATTAGTTATTATGAGCCAAACATGATATCTAAGCATTTAATAGAATTAAAGCATTAGTAAAACAATCTAATGTGGTAGGTAATATTATTATTCTAATTTTTTGATGAGGGAACTGAGGCACAGGTTAAATAACTTGTTCAAGATCAAAAATTAGAAAGATGGAATGGTAATTTGATAACAGGCTATCTGGTATCAGAGTACTGCGCAAGACAGAAATTTGTAATGAGCGTGGGGGTTGTGGAAAATTTCCAAAGGAGGTGAAATTATAATTTAAAACGTGGAGGAGAACACGTAGGAAAGAGGAGAACAGGGAACAGCATTCTAAAAGTCACAAGCAAGACCACCTATGCTTGGGGTCTTATTAAAGAAAAACGTATTCGTGACATTATAAAGAATGATAAGGCAGACTTTAAGACTATTGCAATAGGAGTTTTATCATAAAGCAGAGAGCTTGGGCTAAATCCAAAATACAACAAGGAAAATAACTAAAGAGAGGGGTTCAGGGAAAAGGAAAGTTACTGAAAGGAAACATCAGGGTTAAAGGAAGATTCTGGCTAAATAGGCAAAACTGAAGTCTTGCTGAAGACAGGCCAGGCTATGAGATACTGAGGATGAGGGGTTATGGCTGAACCATCTTGACTGGATTCTTGCTAAACTGGGTTCTTGGACATAGTTGGTTGAGCAAAGCCAACTTCTATGAGGTCAAGTGATACAGAGCTGGCAAGTGGATCTGAGATTAAAAACAGGTCCCATGATGCTAAGCGCCCCTAGAACTTACTGCAGCAGTCATTGTCAGGGAAGAGTTTGGGGAAGCAGGTGGCGCTGGTCACCCAGGGTCTAAAGATCCAGGGACTCAAGAAAAGCAGGGCACTGGTTTCGGGAAGGAACCACAGGAATGGCAGAAGGAAACTAACACTGCCTGGCTCTTCATGTATCTCAATTCCTGGCATCCCTGGTGAGTCCCCTTACAGCTTTGGCTGCCTGGGCCAGATCCACATTGGTTGGATGGTGGAGTTAGGCAGCAAACACTGGCTTCTGCTTTATTGCCCATTAGTCCCTGTGCCTTAGAGCTCATCTGCTTCCTGATTGCCTAGAAGTGGACTTGTCTTCACTTAGCCAGAGGGGGAAGCAAATGCAGCAGGACCCATACAAAGCTAAGTAACCAGGTTACCCCAGAAAGGAGTAAATCAGTCTTGGTAATCACATTAGGCTGTATTTGAAGCCATTTTGTTTGGACTGTGTAAATTCTCTTTATGATATACAAGGCTGTTTAATTGTTGTGGAAGAACACTGAACTTCAGCCTCCCATCTGGTGTTCAAAATCCCTGTTCCATGGAGAACAGGGCTTTATTTTCTCAGAGGTGGAGGCATAGATGTGTAAGGTGCTTGTATCTGTGTGGTGTATGCCCAGCTGAAGATCAGAAGTCAGCTGATGTCTACAGCAGGGAAGAGCAGCGTCCAAGTCAATGGACTGTATTTCCATTTGCACTCATGTTTCCAAGCTAAATTTTTTACAGGAAGGGCTTATTCCCTGAAAGGAAATGTCAGTACCTGAAAATATTAGCTAATTTGACTTCCTGAGGAGAAAGGCAAAGGGGATTGAAGTGTTCTATTTTGTTAAGTCTCAAATAACAATTAAATGGACTGGACAATTAAAAATGGACGGGGAGCCAAAACTAATTAAAAGGAGAAGAGAATGAGAAATGCCAGACATCTGGGATAAATTTATTATTGCAGTTGAGCACCAAATTTAGCTCTAGGCTTCCTTTTGGCATGGGCATTCAAAAAATAATTTGGGTTAATAAGGTTATTTGGCTTTATTTACAGAAAGTGACCGATGAGCACGATTATCTCATAACACACTCATGACTAAACAATGAGCTTGGGAGAGCAAATGTAACCTGGACTAAAACCCACCAGTTTGCTCCTGGGTTCCTTTCTGAGGAAGTTCATATTTGATACTGTGTTTTCACATGCGGTGTCCTCTGACCTCCCCTTGTGGGAGCACTCCCGGAGTGCCAGGAAGCCCTGCGCCCTGCGTTTACCTTTGATTTGATTCCTTTCTTCCCAAGTTGGTCTGCAGATGTTCTGAGGGTCTGCGTAGTGCAGACCTCGCAGTTCCAAAGGCCTGTCTGGGAGTGTCAGGGAAAATGGAGTGAAATAGTCTCTACAGCGGTGAGAGCAGATTTTACGCAGGGACACAATCATGATAGAGGAAAAGTGAACTCAGTATAGAACATTCCAAATGTGAAAGGAAAAGTGGGGACTTATAGACAAAAGCAATTGGTGGAGGGAAAATGACTAAGAGAGACAGGTAATTCTTGTTACACTGGCCTAACAGAATTCTTGCTGAAGGCAGGTGGAGGGGTGAATAATTTGGTTAGACAATGTGGGGATGGGGGTGGATTCTGGACTTGGCAGAATTCTCACTAGCATTGGGCTGTGCAGGCCCAAAAAGGATGGGGCAAGGCCTAGAAGATAAAGAGGAGCCTGACTAGAATTAGGTCAAGGAGAGTTAGGTCTGAAGACAGGAGGGAAGACAGCAAAACCATCTGTCCCCAGATTCACCTCCTCATAACAACAGTTCAGCCCTCAGTGAGAATACCGTGGCTCTCCCATCCCTCTCCCACCACCTTCATGAGCTAACCCACCTGGAGACTGGACATTGTGGACTCCTCCCCAGCCGGCCAGTCTTGGGGCCTGGAGCCCGGGGGAAAGGCGGAGTGGTGCCAGGAGCAGGGCTGGAAAGAGAAGGCCCACAGGGAGAACCTCCACACAGGGTGATTCCCCCACAGCAGGTTCCGTGCTGGTGGCTCTCACGATAACTTTGGGAACCAGAGAGAAACTGACCATATGTTGGAAGTAGATTTCTACACTTGTCTTCAGTGTGGAACCCTGAAATGTGGACACAACTGCCCTGAATGAGTGAGACCTAAACAGCGGAGTGAAATGAAGCTTATCAGGGACTTTAATGATCCTTCAAGTAAAGATTTTAAAAAAACAAAGAAAAATCTTGGAGCTAAAATGAAAGGGGCAGCACACTACTGAGCTGGTGACTACAAGGGTGTCTTATAAGCACAAAGGCATTTAACTGGTTGTTACCATGGAAGGCAGTGGGTGGGAAGGAGGAGGAAGTGTGGGTATCAGTGCTGTTCTCTGTTAAGTCCCAATTCTGCACGCTTGGCCATGTGATCACGCAAATCATCCTGGATCTGCTCCTGTAAGGAGGTTCTGACATTGATACTGGAAAGGAAGAATCTACTTGTCTGCCTGCTGTTTGTCTATTTATTTATTCAATAAATTTCTACCTTCTTAATGGTAAAAGTTAAGGTGGTTGACATGACTATTTAATCAACCTGCTAACGGCAAATAGGCAAAGGCAAGGCATTAAAACTCTAGGTAGAGTTCTCACATGGCTATGGTGAGAACTAAAGGAAGTACTGTACTACATGGAAATGTTTGCTTTTGGGTGGGCACATAGTAGACACTCAGTAGTGTGTATTCAACCTGAAAATGTGCTCTCGCCAGTCCAAGGAAGTTAAACATGTGGCTTCTGCCCACAATGTCCCAAAGAGAGCTAGAGGAAACCTCTTCTACAGCAGCTTCCTGTCTACACACAGACATTCGCTCACCCCTTCCATCCCTCAGGGCCTGTAACTCTGACGTGGGCTCTTTGCTGCCATTCCTCTGCAGCCCATCCATCCCTGGAGGTTTTAAGTAAATCGTGTTTGGTCCAGTGGGCTGCATTTTCCCACCTAACCTACTCCCATGCTCTGCCATTGTCAGTAACTCAGGTCACACAAAGGAAACTCCTATTCTTCCTGAGGAGCTGAGGCCTGAGCAATGGGCTTCAATAGGGAGAGGCAGGTAATGCGCCCAGACACCTCAATAAATTTTTCAGCGGGGTCCTGGAGAAAGCACAGTGTCAGCAGCTCCAGACTGATTTGGGTATAAGTGAAATGTATTCAAGTAACAAAATTCACAGGGAGACCTAGTCATCTTTAAAATTATTGTTGAGAGGCAGAATCTAGTTACAGAGAGATGATTTGATGGCAAAGTCCAGGCTTTAGCTGTGAAATGAGATACCAGGTAACATTTGCCCAATGACCTTTTCCTTCCACAGGACAATTAATAGACCTTATTTTTTGTAGAGCTATGATCTTGTCAGTTTAAATCCAGCTTGCTGACTAAACTGGAGAGAAACCTTTGTGTCCAGCAGAACAGGTGCTCCTATCTGCTGCTGCCCGGAGTCGAGTGTGCTGGCTGGTGTGAGTGGAATTTCAGCTTTATCAGGCCAGCAGTGGAGTGGCTATAATAAACACGGGATTTGAATGAACGGAAAGCAGAAAGTAGAACTCATCTAAGAAGAATCAAACCCTTTAAATGAAAGTGCATCTCTCTCAATAATAGGAATTCTAATATGTTGTCGGAGCCATTGTTATAACAGCTTTCTCCAGAGTATTATAGAACATTAGAGGATCCAAGTCAGAGCAAAGAATGAGCATCCCTGAATCATTTGCCCACTGAGCCAATGGTGAATCATCTGCCATCCATATGCCTTGGTGCCCCATCCATATCCTGGTAATAGCAATTCTTCAGACTCCTGTTGCAGCCTGCAGGTAAATAGAAATATTCACTAATGTATACGTGTTTCAATAGCCAACAGAGTTATGCTGCTATTCCAAAATGAATGGAATGAATGCTTTTTCCCATGCTCACAGGCCTATTGGAAGACCTGGCAAATGAATGAAAATGAGACTTATGTGAAACTAGGTCTCAAAGGCAAAACCAAGACCAGCATGGGGAGGTTTTAAGGATCTGGTTTGGACTCAACCTAAGGAAAGTTATAGGAAAGTGAATATATTTTGTTTCTAAAGGGCTCAAGTGAAGATGACCCCCATGTTACAAATGTGTCGAAGGTCACTGCATTGATGCAGAATATGACATTTATGGGACAATTATGACATTCAAGGTCCCACCCAAAACTGGTTCTAAGATGTTCACCTTGAACATGTAAAAGAATGAGGGAAGGCCTCTGAAGCAATGATTCTTAACGTTTTTCTTCTGTGGGCCACCAGGATGGGTCAAGTTCTCTCAGAGCACCTCCCCTGCCCTGCTTGCAACTGTGTAGCAGAATTTCTCAAAACGGAAGGGCAGAATTGCAGTTCTTTGGACTAAACACAAGTTATGGTGAACAAAATTAAATCTGTTCGCTTAGATAAGTTATGAGCATTAAAAACTGGAAATGCAAATATGAGAGACCAGCCACTGGGTACTGGACACCTCCCAAATCACACAAGATACCACTTCTTCACAGTTATAGTTTAGAGAGCTGAAGAAGTTGCCTTGAATGTGAGGTATAAATTCATTTCCTGCTGCAGAATCCTGTAAGATTTATGTTATATAAAGGAGTAATAGCTATTTAAAGACAAACATCTTCTTCTCCTCTACAACCCCAAGGTGGATAACTCAAACCTTTATTCATCATCCTAAATATTTACTTAGTGCCATCTATGTGTCTTTAGGGTTCCAGGCCCTGGGATTAGAACAAAAAAATCCCTGCCTTCACAAAACTTATGTTCCAGTGAGAGGAGACACACAACCAACAAATAACTAAGCCTATACAGAGGCTATCAGGTGGTAATTAAGTGCTAAGAAGATTTTTTAAAAAGCATGTTAAGGGAACAGTGGTAGGCAGGGGTTAGGGCTGTTATTTATACATATATTTATAGAGAGTGGTCAGGGAGGGCCATATTGATAGTGTAATGTTTTAGCAGAAACATGAAAGAAGTGACCCAAGTAAATTTCTGGAGAAAGAGCATTCCAAACTGAGGATGGAGATAGAAATATGGGGTCATTGGTAGTTGAAGTCATGGGTAGGATGAGAGCATCTAGAGAAAGTGTAGCTAGAGAAAAGTATTCCATTGAGGGGTTTGCAGATATTTCATTCGATGAGGGCGACCCGCAGAGTAGCTGAGGAGGGGCTTATGAGATAGGAGGAGATACAGAGGAGAGTGGGATCCCAGAAACCAAGAGAAGGAGAAAGGGGATCCTTCTCTGTGTAGAATGCTGCAGATGTTTTAAATATGATGACTGAGCCGTGACCATTGGGTTTCGACATGTGGAGATCTTGGTGACCTTGATAAGAATCATTTCAGGGAAGTGGTGGGGGATAAAGCCTGACTAGGACACATTCTAGAGAGAATAGGAAGAAATTAGTACAGACACAGCTTTCTAGGAATATTGTTGTAAACATCAGCAAGGAAACAGGTGGTGGCTGAATAGGAATGGGACTAAATGAGTTTTGTTTTGTTTGGATATGAAAGGTAGTATGCTCTTTGCTCATAGGAATTATCTAATAAGACAGAAAAGGTGATGACATTGTACGGGGAATCCTCTGGCCCACTGAAGGGGCTCCCCAATTTCTGATGTTGCCTCCTTCTCAGGGAGAGAGGCACTGTGCCCTTGTACTGCTCTGGCCTAAGGGGAGCACTATAGCCCTCCCCTCAGATTTCATCAGCATAACTGTCACTGGACTGGAAAATCTAAGCAAGGCTCATCCACAGCTCAGAAAGAAAATCAATTCAAAAAACAGTAATAAGCAACAAGATTGGTGTTTCTCTGAGTGTGCTCCTTGTGCTCCATGGAATATTGATAGGGTCAAGTGAGTATGAGGAAAGCTGAGTTAAACAAAGCTAAACAGACTTGTGCTATGAGGCTTCTTGGAGCCTTTAAAAAGGCTAGTGATACCGAAACCAGTTTGGCTCAATGGATGGAGCGTTGGACTGCGGACTGAAAGGTCCAGGGTTCGATTCCGGTCAAGGGCGTGTACCTTGGTTGTGGGCGCATTCCCGGGGGGGGGGGGGGGGGGGTGTTCAGGAGGCAGCTTATCGGTGATTCTCTCTCATTGATGTTTCTAACTCTATCCCTCTCTCTTCCTCTGTAAAATATATATATATATATATATTTTATTTTATTTTATTTATTTATTTTTTTAAGAGGCTAGTGAGCATCTGGTGTGAAGAATTTTCCAAAATTTTCCAAGAGGGGCATCCAGTGTAAAGAATTTCCTCAATTATATTTGGGGGCACATCACACAGGACTAGTGTTGCAAGGCATACAATACTAGAAAACAGTGAATTAGATCAGGTGTTGGCAGGCTTTTTTTCTATAAAGGGCTAATATAAAATATTTTAGGCTTTTGGGGCCATAGTCTGTCACAACTACTACTCAATTCTGCCGTTGTAGAATAAAAGTAACCATAAATAGTAGGTTAAACAGATTGGTGTGGCTTTCTTTAAAGACAAACAAAATAAACTACACTCACCAACTGGATTTGGCCTGAAAGCCATGCTGTTTGCCAACCATCGAATCATATGATCTGCCTCAAGAGATGAACTCATTCTCCTGAGTCTAACTGCCCACAGGAATGCCCAGTTCCTAGCTACCTCAATGTGGTAGAAGCTATTCTTTCTTTACCTTCTACTAAGAGCATTCTCAAAAACACAAATTCTTTGAAGTTTAGTGCAGAGATCAAGACCTGAAATGGCCCATCAAGATTTCCATTTTATTTCTGGGGTCCTGCGCCTTTCTCTGCAATTGACCAGGAGTATCCACTCTTTATGCCACGTTCATAAGACAACTATTGGGTTTAAATGGAAAGCAATTTTTAAATATCCAGATAGTGGCTTATCCAGTAGGCATGCCTTTTACTTATTTCCTCATTCCTGAGAGGGACACATGAAAGGGAAATGGAGTAAGCATCTACCACATTGACTGCTTACTGTCTCCTTTGAAAGCTTTAGTGGAAAAATGAGACTTCGAATCATAGCATATGAAGAGTGCTTAGAAAATATTAGCTTGTTGCATCTGGAAAAAGAAGACTGGTAAGCTTATAGCAAGGTAGCAATGGGAATGGGAGGCGGGACAGCTAGAATGGTCCTGGGGCTGGTTCATGAAATAAACATGAAGCTTTTCCTTTGGAATGCAAGGGATGAAACTACGACATCAGGTTGGATTTACAGGGCGCAGTTTCAGCTGATTATCAGGAGTCATCCTGATTTTGTCAGAGGTGAGATAGTGTCTGTCATCATGGTCATTCAAACAGAGACTATAGAGAGGACACTCAAATTCAGGTGTGCAAATTGGCTGGTGTCTTAGCTTGGGTTGCTATAATAAAATACCATACAATGTCTGGTCTGGTGTGGCTCAGTGGTTGAGTGTCAATCTATTATATGAACCAGGAGGTCACAGTTTGCTTCCTAGTCAGGGCACATGCCTGGGTTGCAGACTTGATCCTCAGTGGGTGACCTGCAGGAGGCAGTTGATCAATGATTCTGTCTCATCATTGATGTTTCTATCTCTCTCTCCCTCTCCCTTCCTCTCTGAAATATATATAAATAGATAGATAGATAAATACATACATACATACATACATACATACATAAATACATACATAAATAAGCAAATAAATTAAATAAATAGAATGCCATATAATATGCATTTATTTCTCATAGTTTGGAGGCTGAGAGGTCTAAGATCAAGTTGCTGGCCCATTAGGCTCTGGGTGAACACTTTCTTTCTGACTTGAAATTAGCCACCTTTTCTCCAGGCTTGTCCTTAAAGATAGGGGGAGAGAGAGAAATCTGGTCTTTCCTTCTTTTCCTCTTCTAATAAGGACACCAATCTCCTCATAGAAGCCCAGCCCTCATGAGCTCATCTGAACCTAACTTACTTCCCAAAGGCCCCACTTCCTAATATTGAGGATTAGAGCTTCAACATATGAATTTTAGGAGGAGACAAAATATTCAGTTCATAATGACTGGATAATCTTTTAAAGCTCCTTCCAATCCCGAGAGTTTATGAGGTCAAAGGTATCAAGTAAAAAATAATTTCCTCTGGGCTTTAGATTATTATTTTCCCCATAGCTTCCTCCAACAACTTACCCTGGCTCTGTTGTCATTAAACATCACCTATATTTATTCATTGGAGTGAAATAAGTAAAGTTAGCCAGAATGTTACAACAGCAATGATTGATGGGAGGATTCACTGACTTTTCAAGAGACTTGAATTAACACCACTGTCACCCTCCTTAATATAGTTCTGGTTTGAGCAGGGTAAGCTGAAGCAAGGCGCATGAATCCAGGGAGATTGGTCTGCACAGGACTCTGGCTTTGTTCCCCGTGTCAGCCAGGTGAGCAGGAACAAAAGTAAGATCTGAAAGCAGAGCAATGTGGTGTCAGAACATGTAACTCCTAGGGTAATTGCATTTTGTAATGGAATGGACACCAACCTCTACTTCAGAGTACATTGGGCCTCTTTCACCAGAAATGCTTTTATCCCCTTAAGTGTCTTTTCTCAGGGAGGAGTTCAAAGTGGCTTTTAACAAAGCACCTTTTATCCAGGTCCTTGGGATATTTACCTATCATGGATGTCTAAAACACCAGCTGAGAGGGGCCAGGTTGGATTCTGGATCCTGATGTTTTCAGTTCTGTTGCCACTTTGGAGAAATTCAATAAGTGGAAACCCTGCAGGAGTTTGAAAGGTCAGTTTAATCCTTGACACGAGTTTGAACTTTAACATTGCCCTTCTCTCCTTTCTCTCTCTGTTGTAACTACTCAACTCTGCCACTGTAATGTGAAAACAACCATAGTCGATATGCAAAGGAATGAGCATGGCTGTGCACCAATTTATTTATTTTATGAAGTTCCAATTTTATGTAATTTCCAATGTCATGAATTATTATTATTATTTTACTTTTCCAACCATTTAAAAATGTAAAAACTATTCTCAGCTCTTGGGTCACACAAAAACAGAGAGATGCCCTATATGTTTGGGCTCAATGGATAGAGTACTGGATTCGATTCTCATCAAGGGCACATGCCCAGGTTGTGGGCTCAAATCCCAGTGGGGGACATGCAGGAAGCAGCAGATCAGTGAATCTCTCTCATCATCGATGTTTCTCTCTCCCTCTTCCTCTCCCTTCCTCTCTGAAATCAATAAGAATAAAAACAAAACAAAACAAACAAACAAACAAAAAAAACAGAGGGAGGACCAGATTTGTCTCTCGGGCTGTACTTTGCTATCTCTGTGCTTTACCTTGAATACACAGATATGATGAGGATAGACTAGTCCCAGCCTCGTGGCATGTACTATAGATGGGAAAGATGGATATCAAACAAATACTTCAAATCATTTTTATGTACTTACTAATTGCATAGAAAGGAAAATAAAGGGCGTAATTATGAATTTTAACAGGGAAATATTTAAATTGGGAAATAAGCAAGTGAAATGAAAATGGAGATCTCAGAATAAGTGATATTTAGCTAGAAAAGAGTGGATAATGCAGGAGCATTCCCACCCGACCAGGGTGGCTCAGTGACTGAGCATCGACTGATGAGCATCGATAGAAGGTCATAATTCGATTTCTGGTAGGCACTTATGCCCAGGTTGCAGGCTCAATACCATTGTGGGAAGTGTAGGAGGCAACCTATCGGTGGTGATCTTCTCTTATCATTGATGTTTCTATCTCCCTCTCTCTCTTCCTTCCACTCTGAAATCAATAAAAAATTTTTAAATAAATAAAGGACCATTCCAGGCAGAGGGGATCATAGCTTAACTGATGAACTGAGCAGTGGTTGCTATCCTTCTCTGCAGTCCTGTCAGCTAACTGAATGAATGCTCCAGGAAGTTTTCAGAGACAGTGTGGTGCCCATTGGGAAGGATTGTCCTTGTTTCCAACTGTGACACAGGAAAAGATGTTCCCTATACCTTCCTATTGTCATCGGACATTTTCACAGAGACTTGGGCCACTTTATCCTGGTCTTAATCACTGTTACTCCTCCTCCGGGAGACACATGAGGGGCAGTGACACTCTGAAGCCAAACAGAACTCTGCACACCTGGGAGTCAGGCGCCCTGAGTTCTAGATTCCTTTCTGCTCCATGCCCTGTCATGTGGTTCTAGGCACATCACCAAATGTTTCCTAAACTAAAAAAGAAAGGACTTTTATACACCAAATGTGTCCAGGCAGGTGACCTGGGAATTACCCCAGGATTCTTCAGAGCAGCCCCATTTGTATCTGTTTTATATATAAAGGAGTTCTTTCAAAAACAGGGTTCCATAAAAAGTCACTGGACTTGATGAGGGCCTGCCCAAGCTGGGAGGGAACCTGGTCTGGGAACTCCCTGGGTAAATGTTTGAGGAAGTGCCCATCAAAGCTCTCTGCAGTGAGATTCTGGGAAAATCATAAAAATGATGAACCCTACACAGCTGGCAGAATATCAAGGAAAAGAAATATGATTCTATGAAGGTTGTTCAACTTCATGTGGCATCCTGCCGTGAGGAGCTTATACCCCAGAGAATGCTGAGTCAGGCTGAGTTCTGATGGCCCTCATACCTTCAGGGGCCATTGGAGACAGCCTTGGGGTCTCCACCTAGCTCTGTACAGCTTCCTTTTGTGCCACCTGAACATGCCTTCATCAGAGCTTCTCTCTCCCCCTCAGTCTTGATGGGCCAGTAAGCTTCACCTCGGTGTGTGGTGAGAGACATCCAGACCCTGTTTTCTGATGTTTGCCCAAACCGTGACTGAGTCACTTGAGGTCAGCATCGCTTCTCTGGCCTTTTTCTTCTTTAGATGATCTCTCCCCACACTCTGCAGAACACTCCGTAATTCTGTCTTATCCTCGCCACTTAGCATCTCTCTGAGAAAACCTCACCAGCCCTCTTGACATGGCCCTGAGATGAATGTAGAATCCAGGCCTTGGGGTACAGCTCTTTCCCCTAGAGATCCCCTACCTCAGCCTCTACTCTGGTTTCACATCACAGTTAACAAGATCTTTTATTCATATCCTTGCAATGGACACTCAAGTTAACCTTAATAGGTAGGCGGAAGAGGTATGATTAGAGAAACTGAGGTGCCAGGATCAAGTTATAAGTAGGGTTAGAGCTATAACCAGTGATCAAGGTCTTGGTTAAGTATGAAATTAGTATTTTTAAGGTGCTTAGAACTGTCTGGGGGCTTGCTGCAACACCGAACTTCCACTCTCTGGTCCTCCCCACCCAATATTTTCTGTGTTGCTCACAGAGGCCACTCTGAATTGGCTTGCTTGAAATTGCTTTTAGAAGGGGCATCAGATAGAGCGAATTCCTCTACACATAGACACAACTGTGTGCAAATGCCTTCTGGTTATTTTGAACTGTTTTACAGTGAATTTGAGCTTTCAACAATAAGTGATATCTGAGGAATTATAAAATAGGTTACAAACTCAATTCTGAAAACTTGAGCCAAATATAGTCAGTGACCCGAGCAGCCCTCTCTCTTTCCACCCAGATGGATGTCCCTCTGGGCTTGCCATTACGCTTTAGTAGAAACACTTAGCCCTTTCTGAGTTCTCCAAGCTAAGCTGCCTGTTTTCAAATACATGCCTGGGTCCTTCCTACCTCCCACCTACCACCATTCCTCTTTGCTCTACCAATTTCTATTTTGTATATTTACTACCCCAGCTTCTTAAAGTATCTCAGCCCCTTCCTTTGAATTATCTCATCCTATTGTCCAGCTCCCAGCAAGGTCAGCCCTGCCTGAGTCCTCAGAGCTCTCAGGGGCACCACACTGTGCAACCAGCACCGCTCACAACCAGGCCTTCACATGGGTGGCTCCATGGTCTCAGTCTGCACAGTTCACCTTTGTCTCCCAGTTCATTTGCTGCTTTCTTCCCAGGCTTTTCTTTTGCTTCCACTCTCATGCCAGGAGCTGTGTCTTCGGTTTCAGCATTTTGTTTCCCACAGAAAATGATGATATACTTTCTTCTATTTTTACAGCCTTCATTTCAAAAATTTCTATGTATTTTCTCTTCTGGAACCACCCCTTCTCATTCCATATCTTCTTCTTGGATGAAATTGCCTCCATTACCTCTTTGGTTTGACCCCTCTTGGGTGGGTGGGGTAGTTCTGAGCCCTGTTCTCACGGGTGCAATGTAATTCTGGGTCCTAACCTAGATACAGGTGAGCAGTTTGGCATCACCCACACCCGTTCTTGGGAAAATAGCAGAGGTGAGGCACAGCACAAACTTAGTTCTGCAATATGATTAGTATCATGACCCAGCCCCCCACTATATGAAGTGGTCTTGGCCTTGATGTAGGCAAAGTGTTGATCTTCTTGGTCATGATGGGTTTCCTTTTTATCTCTTCCTTTTGGATCCCCATTTTGGTTATGAGAAGTCTCTAATTTTTGAGTATGGATTTATGTTTTTTAACTCTTATACTCAAATATTTTTCTATCTTTCCCTGTGTTTGGTGTGGGAAATGAAGTGTCAGTTTATGTGCAATTTGCCAAATTGAACAGAAAAAAAAAAAAAGTTCAAGTTCAAATTCTAACCTTCTAATCCAAGCAGATCTCTGAGAACCTGCATTTTCCTGCAGACCATGCAGACAAAGCTCCAGTCACCTTCTGGTACCGTAAGAGCAGACTCATTTCAACAGCTTAATCTAAAAGTCCCCTTGGCACCTCATGATTCCAGCCTCCAGCTTCTGTAATGACAGCTCTCATCCCCCGCAAAGGGACTTTTAAGCTTAAAAACGTATCAAGTGAGGGAGGCACCATCCTATCCCAGGCTGTCAGTCCCTCATTGACTTTGAAACATTAAAAAGTACTTAAGAGCTCACATTTTTATTTCATCTCATCTGGGATTGTCCCTGTACTAAGGATGTTCTTGCTACACCAGAGGCTTTTCAATTGCATAGCACTCCTCTAGGACAGAGTGTAATATATATATATATTTTTTGCAGAGTCAGATATTTTAGTGAATTTTATTGTCAGGTTCTCTTTGTAGTCATTTTAAAGCCAGCCACTGTTTCTTAAGCTACCTCTGAGGGTAACTTATCTACTGATGACACAGCTATATCTTTTTATAGCTGTTCCACACCATCCAGCTTAACTGCCTGGACGTTGTTATTTTAAAATACAGATTTTTTTGTCTGATTTTCTATATCATTTTATATGTAGTTTAAAGTGTCTATATATTTTGTAATAAGGAACAGAAGTCATGGATTAAGGTGACATATTATTTAAAACAGTATTTTTTGTACAATATAAATTATAGGTTTGGCCGAAACCGGTTTGGCTCAGTGGATAGAGTGTCGGCCTGCCAACTGAAAGGTCCCAGGTTCGATTCCAATCAAGGGCATGTACCTTGGTTGTGGGCACATCCCCAGTAGGAGGTGTGCAGGAGGCAGCTGATTGATGATTCTCTCTCATCCATGTTTCTAACTCTCTATCCCTCTCTCTTCCTCTCTGTAAAAAATCAATAAAAAGTATATTTTAAAAAATTATAGGTTTGTTTTCTATTATAAAAGCAATTCATGCCCATTATAGAATATTCATAAAATATACAAAATGTGTAAAATAAGAAAATAAAAATAATTCAAAACCCCATTAATCAGAGGCTATTTTTAAAATATATTTTTTATTGATTCCAGAGAGGAAGGGAGAGGGAGAGAGAATGATTGATTGTCTGCCTCCTGCACGTACCCTACTGGGCATGGGGCCCGCAACCTGGGCATGTTCCCTTCCTTGACCGGAATCAAACCTGAGACCCTTCAATCCACAGGCCAACACTCTATCGACTGAGCCAAACCAGCTAGGGCAACCAGAGGCTGTTAATCACTATTGATATTATGGAGCATTTTCTTCTAGTGTTTTCTTATGGTATGTAAGTATATATAATTTTTAAATCCTGAGCCAGATGCCCTTTGCTCCCTAAATCCTTTGGTACTCCTTCCTTCTTTGCAAGGTGGTGAAGCCATGAGCTCTCAGAGGATCCCTAATAAAAGGTATCAGGATGAGAACAGTGTGCTTTAGGACCATGCAGGGCCTTAGTGTCATCCCTGGTATTCTACATTGGGTCCTGATACTCTTGTCCACGTGAACAAATAAAAACAAATATGTGTTCCCTTTTTTTATTATTATTAAAATATATTTTTAATGACAGTTGACATGCAATATCATATTAGTACAACATAGTTATTAGACATATACCTTATGAGATGAGCACTCTGATAAGTCTAGTACACATCTGACACCATACATAGTTATTACAGTAATATTGACTGCCATCCCCTTTTTAAAATTTAGTACCCCATGAGCCACAGTGTTCTCCTCTATGAAGTGAGGAGATAAAGGAGGTGGTAGACTCTGGCCCAGCCTACCCTCTGTGGACACACATTGGCACCACCACTCTTCTCGTGCAAATGGTGCTCAGCCTCTCTCCAGTCTACCCTCGTCAGCCCTGCACCTGCCTGCCTAGCTGTCCTCTTACTCCCCAGGAGGAATCTGCATCTGCTCACCTGCTAAAGAGGAGAGAGCTCTCCAGAAGCTTTTCAGATTCTAATTAAACATGACTCGGGTAGAGCAGAGGTACATATTAAAACTTTTATTAAAAAACACTGCTAAGGCTCTACGTTAATCAGGCAGCCACAGCTTCCTTAATGGACAGAATTACTCATTAGGTCCTTAGAATCAGTTGGGACCCCTCAGCTGTCAGCTTCCCCCCACCCTCCCATGCAAAATCTGTATGAGTCACACTCAAACCAGGATTTAATACATTTATTATTTGATTGGTTATGCAATTGTAAGAAAAGGGCATCTGGCTTTGGTGAGAATTTCTGACCACTCCATGGCAAATGGCATGACTCAGCACCAAATTAGTGGTGTTGATTCATACTCTTATTTGATTTATTATCTTTTGCCTCCCTCTACCTGAAGCACAACAGATATGATGGCTCTGGGAATGAGCACTAAATCTCTTCTCCCTCACCACCTTGTTGACAGTAGCTACTTGATTCTGATTTGTGAGGCTGGCCAGGCTTGCTGTCCACTGCTTTTGTCGCTATGAGTTGGGGAATTGGATTTCCAGAAGACCTTTCCTTTTCTTCCAGTTTCCATCATCATTACTTTTAATAATAGTCTCATATTTCCCAGACCCTTTTCTGTGGCCTCAAAGAATTTCATTGACCTATCCTATTCCCAGTGTTTGAGTAAGTGGTACTTTCCTATCCATTTTGAAGGCAGGGAGTGCTAAGAGTTATAAGTACTGATTGGCCCATAGTTACACAATGAAAGATCCAGTGGCCTAGACTCAAATGTTCCCTCTTGGGAGGAATTCAGTGCTGGGCAAGGGGCCCTCTGACCTCACTGCAGGGTAATGAGGAAAGACCTCACGGACCATTTATGAAGTCTGATCTCATTCAAGACTCAGTGGTATTCCCAAAAGTATTCCTGGGAAGATTCCCACATGCTTTCAGTGCTCCCTGTTAGGAGGAGGGCCTGCCCTGTGTGCCTAGGGAATTCTCAAATGGCCAGTCTTTGCCACCATGTCAACACTCTTCTAGAATCTATTTTCTCAAAGACTCTTTTTGTCTATAGCCAGTCCCTTAGTGTTAGAGTTCCCCCCTGGTTCCATGATCAAGTCATAAATCCTTGACATGGCTAAATGCCCTCAGAATCTGGCCCTGATCACCTCTGCAGGCTCTCTCCCTTCCCATCTCCCAGCCATTCTGAATTTCTATCATTTCCTTAAGTTCTCCATTTTCCTCTTGCCTTCAGGCACATTGCTCCCTCTACATGGAAATTTTTAGATAAGGAAAAGTGGTTTTGGGGGAAAGATCGTGAGTTGTTTTAGAAACACTGAGTGGAGGTGACAGCAAAACATTCAGGATACTTATAGGCTACTAGAAATATAGGACATGGGAAATGCAAGAGACTGAGGCTTAAGCTGTGGACCTAAGAGTTATTTTCAGAGATAGGAAAGGTGAAGCCATCGATTGGAATATAGGGAGAAGTGCTAGGACCCAGAACAGAGTGGGGATTAGGAGAAGAAAAATTCTATTAAAAGGCTAGGATAGAAACAGGTCAACTGAGGGAAATCAGAGGCAAGAGGAAAATCAAAGTACTATGTGCTATGAAGTAAGAGAGGAGAACTAACATTTGTTGAGTATCTATAAATGCCAACACTGTATTAGGTTATTTGTATACATGTAGCTGAAATTGAAACGTAAAGCTCATACTCCCTCCAACATATCACCCAAGAGATAATCCCAGTGCCAAATATTATGGAGAGATCAATAGGATGAAGATTGAGAATAGTCATTGAATATAGCTAGGGAATCACTGAAAATTACCAACAGATGAGATAGTGTGGAAATGGACTATTTTTATTAATATCTATCATCTTTGGGATATAGTAGAAACACTAGACTTAGAAATGAATAGGTCCTATTCTTAACATTTCCATTAACTAGAGAAATCATTAATGCATTTGACCTCCATTTGGAATGAAGTATATTTTTAAAGGATTTGGTCCTTCGGGTCTTAGTGGAATCCATAATCCTAATTTAGTAAATTTCACTAGAAATGTACATGCGTGACATACTACTATGTGAGGCTGACATTACCTGTTTTTTACACTATTTATAATCTGGAACCGTGCATGGAATATAGTAGATGCTAAATTGAGACAGTGTATTAAAATAAAACTTCAAAAATAATGGGAAAAATACTGAAATTCTTTTTTTTTTAAATATATTTTATTGATTTTATACAGAGAGGAAGGGAGAGAGATAGAGAGTTAGAAACATCGATGAGAGAGAGTCATCTATCAGCTGCCTCTTGCACACCCCCTACTGGGGATATCCCCGCAACCAAGGTACATGCCCTTGACCGGAATCAAACCCGGGACCCTTCAGTCCCCAAGCCGACGCTCTATCCATGGAGCCAAACCGGTCCCGGCAAAAATACTGAAATTCTTAAAGTGAATATTGAGGTATATTTTCATTGTAGTTATGAAAAAATGTGAAACTAGAATTGAAATTGAGTTAAACATGGAAGTGTGAGAATCACTGGTCTAAATTGATCTACTTTTGAGGTATTAAAGTCATAATGATGTAAATTAATCTGAGTCTTTGCCAAATATCAACAGTATGGTAGGATGCCATACTATTAGGAAAACAGATTCTAATTGCCACAAAAAGTTCGGAGCTGTATTTGAGCCAGTCATTTTGTATTATGTTACAACCTGGTAAAATAGACTGTTTACATATGTTTACTTATGTTCAATTTCTCTTTTTAGAAACAACATTTTTTTTTATGGTTATAAATACCTCCTATGTGTGGCAGGAAGTTTTGAAAATATAGGACTAAAGAAAGAAGAAAATAGAAACTCCCCATAACCCTACCTAGTAGTGATCCCTGCTTTCCTATTTTAGAATATCCCTTCCAGCCTTTCCTAGGATACCAATTTTTCGTGTAGCCCCTCAAGCTGAAGCTGACTTGGCCATTCATGTCAGACTGATGATTGGAGGCCCCTCTCTCACTGGGGAACAGCAAATTTATTTCTGAGTTCAAAGTCTGGAAGACTGAGGTCAGGGTGCCAGCGTGGTCAGGTGAGGGCTCTGTTCCTGGTTCCAGGTTCCTTTACCCTCACAAGGTGGAAGGGGTTAAGAAACTCTGTGGGATCTCTTTTATCAGGGCATTAATCCCATTCATGAGGGTGAAGCCCTCCCAAAGGCCCACTCCTAATACTATCAAAAGGAGCATTTGAATTTCAACATGTGCATTTTGGACAGATAGACGTTCATATCACAGAAAAGAGTGAAAAAGGAACAATATGCATAAACTGAAACAGACTGGGAAAGCTGTAACACATGATCACCTACTTTAAATTCTTGGTGTGAACAATCTAAAGTAAATTTGCCCAGGGTAGGGACAGAAGGCTCTGTTGGCCCCAGCACTAAGGGCTTCATTCTCTGGCTTCCTGAACTAGAAGAGGCATCTCTTTGCACAAGAATGGAGGGGAGGGCTGGATTCTGGGAGAGTTGACATCCCCATTTTGCTCTGTCCCATGGCCTCATTGTTTAGGCAGTATTTTCATATTCCTATTTGCTATTGCTTTTGGAGTGATAAGCTACTTTTAAAAAATTATGTTTAGCACATATGAGAATACTGAACACAACATAAACACACTCTCTCACCTTTATTCGGGGGTTTTAAAGTTTACTAAAAATATGTCCATCACCCAGCCTCTCTTTATTTGTATGGAATATCAGGAAATGAAAGAAGTTAAAGAAAGAAGTGTGAAGCTGCTGACAGTTATGCATTTTCAAGAAAACCAAAAGCACAATGCTATTTGCCCAAGTCAGCAAATTGACAGATTAGCATGTGGTTGAACTGAAAAGGGAAGTGATTTTCAGAGGCTGGGGCCTGTGGATCCAGCAACTACTTCATTTCAAGGAAGGAAACAAACAAAAATCTGATTTATTCTGGGAGGGGCAGAAGGAGAAGTGATCGCTCAGAAAAGTCAGGGCCATATTACCTTGGGCTTTATATTTCATCATGAAGTTAATGCTTTGAGTTATGCTTAAAAATAAGCCTAGAGCCTAAGCCAGATGTAACACATCAGTCAGCAACCAGGAGTCACAGATCTAAGACCAGGGACTTGTTGTCTGTGCTCTGAAGCTTAGGAACATCCTGCCCCTTCTCTTTATACAGAGGATATATGTTACTGTTCCTCTAATTGCCCTAGGGCCATGGTCAGCAAACTGCGGCTCGTGAGCCACATGCGGCTCTTTGGCCCCTTGAGTGTGGCTCTTCCACAAAATACTACGGCCTGGGCGAGTCTATTTTGAAGAAGTGGCATTAGAGGAAGTTTAAGTTTAAAAATTTGGCTCTCAAAAGAAATTTTAATCGTTGTACTGTTGATATTTGGCTCTGTTGACTAATGAGTTTGCCGACCACTGCCCTAGAGGGTTGCCTAACTCACCACCATTCTGTGGGAGGGAGGCTAACTCCCAGGCTAGGGAGGCAGAAGCAGGAAGATACAAAAGCAAAGCTATATCCAGGCCCATCCTCATGGGCAGGTAAGGCTGTGCCCACCTCAACCTCATGGATCCCCTATCCCATGTCCCTCCATCCTAGACTTTGTCCCACAGAGTTTGGGACTCTTAGCTAAAAGTCTTGGAAAATAATCACCTCTAACTCTGGGAACCAATTCAAGGATTCTGTTTTTCTGGCTTTTGGTTTTTGCATGTTTGTTGTAATATAGTAGAAAGAAAAGGGATACATGTATAATGGCGAAATTTGGTTGGGTCCTGTCCATAGATGCAAAAGGTACTATATATTTTTTGAGAGGTGGTAATATAGGGGTTCACGAATTCACTTCTAATCACACTGCAGAAGTTGTTACCAGAGTTACTTTCTCTAAAGACACACCCTAAATGAATGCTAAAGTGTCTCCATTTCCCAGAGTAGGTAGACTGGTGTATTCCCATGGGCTCGGGCCTTGAGACTTCAACAGAAGACCAAGATATACCAGAATAAATTTTAACTAAATTTAGGTAAATTTGAAAGATCAAACATTTTTGAAACATATATGTACCGTGTTTCCCCAAAAATAAGACATCCTCCGAAAATAAGACCTAGCGCATGGAAAGATAAGACATCCCTGAAAGCCGAAGCCAGTTTGGCTCAGTGGTAGAGCATCGGTCTGCGACTGAAAGGTCCCAGGTTCGATTCCGGTCAAGGGCATGTACATTGGTTGCGGGCACATCCCTGGTAGGGGGTGTGCAAGAGGCAGCTGGTCGATGTTTCTCTCTCATCGACATTTCTAGCTCTCTATCTCTCTCCCTTCCTCTCTGTAAAAGATCAATAAAATATATTAAAAAAAAAAAAAAAAAAAGACATCCCTGAAAATAAGACCTAGCGCAACTTTGGGAGAAAAAATTAATATAAGACACTGTCTTATTTTCGGGGAAACAGGGTAGTTATTTTATCATCAAATGTAGATCAGAATTAAATTTAATAAATCTGTTAAGATGATTATATAATAACTTAAATTCTGTAATCTGAAATGATAAAAGAATGGAAACACAAATATATTTTCCAAAATACATAGGAATTTAGTGGGTGTACTTAATATATATATATTTAATATATATATATATATATAAAGCCTCACATAAATAAAAAAGATTAATAACCCCCAATGGTCAACTGATAAGAAACAAAATTCAAAGAAAAATACATGAAAAAGATTAATAGAGTTGAAAAATGATTTAGACTCTTGTGATTAAAAATGAAAATTAAAAAATTGTTTTCAACTACAAAGTTAGCAAAGTTTTTAAATAATAACCCAATAATGCCAGTGAAGTTATAACAAAACATGTATGTTTCCTATGATGCTAGCAGGAATGTAGAATGATACAATGTTTTTAGAAAGCAGTTGTGCAATACTAAGGAATCTATCATAAAGTAATTAGAAGCTTGAATATATATTCTGGAAATATCTTTAATACATATGTTAATGTTGAAAAACCATTGAAACCTGTAAAGAATTTTTGTGAGTTTATTTGAGCCAAACTTTTGACATATGCCAGGAAGCAGAACCTCAATGAATTGAGATAATGCTCCAGAGAATAGAAGGTTATATATATATTTATACATTGCAATCAAAGGAAAGGGACATAAGTGGGTATAGGAAATCCATTGGTGATAGACTAGAGAGGCGGGAGAAAGCAAAGTGGGGAAACTCCTGGGATTGGATAAAAATTAAAATGATGGACACAAACTTAGGTGGGTGTAGGAACCATTAACATGATAATGAAGGAATCTGTGTTATCTGTCCTGGAGCTCAGGCACCCTAGGCTGTGCCTCAAGGAGTCCAGTAAAAAGGGAAGTTACAAGTTACCCAGACATTTCAAGGGTCTGTTATCATAGATGCAAAAAGACAGATGGACTCGGTTAAGGTAAAGGTTGACCTCTAGGATATAACTACCCACCATAACTGCTTTTAGTTAAAGTTTCATTTCAGACCATCCTTTGTGGTTACTTTAGGTCCCTGAGTTTGCAAGACTGTCTTGCAGGCCTTCCCTGAGCTTGTCAGGTAAGCATGTGGCTCCTTTCATCCACACATATTATTTATAACACTAAACAAAACAAATCCCTGAAAATATGCTAAAATCCCTCAAATAAGAAAGTGTTAATTATATGGAATATCTAATGTCATAGAATATTAAATACTGTAAGTGGAAAGAACAAGATACAATTTTGTATGTAGTATATGATTCCAATATTTGAAAAATAATTGACAGAAAATACATCAAAATACTGTTAAAGTAGCTATAACTTTTTCTAGGTATTGGAATTATGGTTGATTTTCACTTTCTTTGCATCATCACTTAAAATGAGACTTTAACAATTTTTAAATTATGCATTTATTTCTTGTCTTATTCCAAAAAGAATTTAGGCTTGGAAATATGAATGATTGAAATAGATAAAATACATTAAAAATAATTAAGAAACTAAGATGAAGTAAAAAAATGTGAATAAGAAGATAACTGTGGGGGGACTAGACTACAGAAGATGAAGAGAGTTTCCAAAAAACATAAATGCATAGCCCATCAACACACAGTGAGTGCTGAAGGCCATGGGAGGGGTGGTAGGGCTGGGTGGAGTTGGATCAAGGGTCAGAAGGGAAAATGGGGGTCATCTATAATAGTGTCAATAATAAAAATAAAAAAGAAAGAAAATAACTGTGGGTCTTGATATGTCCCTAGTACCAAAACCATGCCATGTATTGCAATATCTGATAGAGGAAGCCACAGATTTACTGTATGCTTCCTAGCAGCCCTCATAAAGCACAAAGTGCTTTCAGTTACAAGATTCACAATGTCTAAAGTAGAATCAAACCAATTGTTTAATAAAAATATGTGTTCTGAAACTGATCAGATAGAAATGTTTTACATGAGTCCTTAAAGAGAAAGCAATACCCAATATCACCAGCATAATAATTACAGTAATGCATTTTATGCAGCATTGCTCACAATGACCTTTAAATATAGGCTGATGTCTCCATACCAATGTGTAAATCAGAAGGCAGTTCTGATCATTTGGCTAAATCCAGGGGTAGACTCCAGGATACCTACACCAGCCATTTTGGAATGAGTTCTGCAGATTCTTGCTTCCTGGGAAGAGGAAGTATTGGTCACAGGGGCTGGAGGACACCTGTTATCCATGAGCTTCTCTGAGAGTCGCAGTGCATGCTATAAAGTCAAACTTTATTTATTCAGGTTTGACCAAATTTATTTGCCTAGTTTCTTTGCAAAATTCCTGTTAAGATCCAGAAGAATCAACAATTAGTCTTTCTCAGATCTTACTTGGGAAAAATTCCCAAGAAACATTTATTTTTTTTTTAAAAGCAGAGGAACAGCCTGCCCAGCGTGGCTCAGTGGTTGAGCATCAATCTATGAACCAGAAGGTCACTGTTCGATTCTGGAATCAGGGCATATGCCCTGGTTGTGAACTCAATCCGTGCAGGAGGCAGCTGAACAATGATTCTCTCTCATCATTGATATTTCTATCCCTCTTTCCCTCTCCCTTCCTCTTTGAAATCTATAAAAATATGTTTTAAAAATAAATAAAAGCTGAGTAACAACAACAATAACAACAACAAAATAAACAGAGAAACAATTTAAGCAATACTAAGAGGAAAATCCCTGTATCATGAAGGGACTGTACATGTGGTTGCTTGTGGATTCACCATGTCCTTGCCCTTGCATTAAATCCTGCTTGATTTGACTCTAGGATGGTGCTTAGGGACTCATTCTCATAGAGAGCCCACTCTGATTTGGTGATTCTTTGGAGGAATTTTTTTTTTTTTTTTTTTTTTTTTTTTTTTTGCAGGGGAAGTCTGAGTTTTGAACTTCTGCCTCTCTTACCCCATCTTTTCTTGGCTTTGCCTTTAGCACTATTGCTTCCTGCTGCCACAGCAGGGCCAAAATCCAAAAAGGACAGAACTACCTTTTATTGTTACACACCTTGGCTGGATGGCTGGAGTTGGGAGGGGGGGGGAGGGTAGAGCTTGGGAAGATGGTGAGACCTTGGTAGACACAGAGTAAATAAATCAGACCCCTAATTAAGTTTACATGATAAATAGGTTGTCTCATTTATTTAGTAAAGAAATTTAGGCAGCTAATGAGATTTCCACTGGAGGCCTACCAAAGCCCCAGAGGCATAACCTCCCTGGTCACCCTGTTAACATCCCGTGTTTTCTGTAGAAGAATTTATCTGGCTCTTCAGGTGGCTGTGTCTGCCGGAGATGGGACAAGTGACAAACAGGAAGGAAGAGGCACCTCTGGTACGTATGGGGTCTGTCCTTCCATTTGCGGCCACAGAATAAATCAGAGAATAGCATCACCCCAAAAATGATTTTTTAGGGAAGAAGGATGCGGGTTTCTCATGGTAATTGGAATAAGAAAAGGTTAAGAATGGATGAAACATTTTTACCTCAGTGTTAAAATCAGAAAACTAAAGTCAAGAGAGGTTGGGGTTGGAGTCAAGGTGTGAATGGCTCCTTGTTCTCTGAGCAGGGTTCCACTGTGACTAGAGGTCTAGCCAAGAGGCAGGCTATGGGGTTTCCCACTGACCAGCAGGGTGTCATTAAGCAAATCATCTCACACCTGTATGACTTCATTTCTTCACCTTGAAATAGAGACTAATACATGAAAAGATCACTAAATTGTGAGACTTGGAATGCAAACTGTGACGAATGATGCAGATGTTTAGTTTTAATATTGTAAATAGCAGCAGGAAGCAGAGCACAGTGGAAAGGAGTTTCTCTGGGTTAAGACGAGTATTGGGCTTGAATTCAGACTTTGTTTTTCACCCTGTGTGAACATGACATTGGGATCATCCTTCTCCTCCTCCTCTTCCTTCTCCTCCTTTCTCTCTCTCTCTCTCTCTCTCTCTCTCTCTCTCTCTCTCTCTCTCTCTCTCTCTCTCTCTCTCCTCCTCCCTCCCTCCCTCCCTCCCTCCCTCCCTCCCTTCCTCCCTCCCTCCCTATCTCTCTACTTCTATCTATGAAACAAATGTGACTACTTCTTAGAAGGGAATCTTTATTTCAGACTTTGGAGAATCGCATTCGCTGGAACTACTGTGCAGGCAACCATTCTTTAGACTCAGAGCCCCACAGAAACTAACACAACAGCATGGCATCACCATGTCCCTTTCATTTTTTTTTTGCAGGGAGGTCTGAGCCTCTGTAGCCCTGCCCAAGCCTGGCAGATATAGGGCAGGTATTGAACAATCTAGCACTTTCCTGCCCCCACCAAAACCCAAGGCCCCCATCTTAGGTCCTAGGTATCAGACTGGTCCTAAGAGTTCTTGCCTCAAACTCACAGACCCTCCTATTAAAATACAGGACAAAGTCCATTCTGCATTTAGGGAAGAACACATGCACAGGAGGAAGGTGAGGTTTACCTTTTCCCAGGGTTTGGGGTGGAGTTTTTCAGGGGGTGGGGAGGGCCCTCCACGAGCGTGTCAGGACTGCTTCAACAGTTCACTTCCCTATCCTGCGCCTGCGTAGTGTTTTGTGTCTGACACTGACACACTCTCGCCATTCTCTCCTCCAACTGCTTTTGTCTGTGCCCCTCTAAAACGTGCAAACGGCTTGCAGTCAGGAACTGCGCAGGAGATATTTCTACGTCTTCACCACATTGGCCCATGCCTTGCAAACAGACAGGGACTACTACATGCTTTATGAGTGGACGTTTGACATGAGTCTCAGAGGACGGGGAGGGGTAGAACTGCATAGTGACCATCGCCCTGCAGCAAACTCTGCCAGGGCACCTCCCTTTCCCCCAACCCTCCCACACACACACCCATGCCTCCCTTTCCCTGGCTTTCTCACCTTTCTCTCTGCTTAAGCAGTGAGGAAAGAGAAAAGACTTGGGAGTCCAAGGGCTGGGCTCCATGCTTCACCCTCACTGCCCTGGTCCTCAGTGGCCATCACTTCCTAGAGCTCTGGGCCTCGGTCCAAGTGACTCCCGCCTCTAGCCTTGACCAGCAGCCCCCAGACTTCAAGGTGCTCCAGGCCACATTTCACCTTCCCAGCCTCTCCTCCCCAGGGCTCTGTGAGACGGAGTGGTGAGCAGAGCTGGTGAGAAATGGGCAGAGCAAAGTGGTCCAGCTGGTGTTTCCTCGCCTCTGGGGCTACCGGTGGATTCCACTGGATAAACCCTGTTGTCCCCACCATTGTTGTGTGCAGGCTCTGCTCCACGGTGAGCCCTGCAGCTTTGTGGGAGGCTTTGACCTTGGGAAATAGGCACCATATGGTCACCGGTACTGACTCATCCCTTAGTCCTGGCCTTGACACGTCTTTCTCTCTGCCTGAGACATGAGGAAACTGAGACAGGGAGGGCACTTAAAGCATCACTCAGCAGCACCCGAGAACTGACAGCTGCTGAGCGAGGGGTGTGAGCCTGCCGTTCAGCATCTTTGATTCACTGCCCCCGGACAGCATGATGGCGTAAATAGCCCCAAACCACGCCAGGGCCTGTCTTTGTTACGGCTGAGCTAAACTGTCGAGTGCATGGCAACTTTCCCTCCACATCTGTTTAGCGTAATTTAAAAATCACAGCCCCTGCACCTCCATGATCGGCACCACATGTTGTTCATCTTCCCTATTATCCCAAATTAAAGTGTGGCCTGGTGTCTGGATTTTCTGCCTTGATCGTAATAACAGAGCTCAAATCTGACTCCCAAACTTTGGGAGAAAGCTTATTGAATCAGAGGCAAGCCCTGTAACGCTGATTCCCCTGCGCTCGCAGCAAAAGAGACCTTCTCCGTGTCTGAGCCTGGAGTCCCTGGCTTTGGTTAAAATGCTGTTCCGATGCCAGCGCTGGCCCTGCGGTTTGGCTCCCGTGCAAGGCAGAGCGAGAGGGAGAGCAAGAGGGAGAGAGGACACCGAAGCGAGTGCATTTGGGCTTTATTAGTTGCAATGTAATTTACAAAAGGCAGCTTTTCAGATGTTGGGATAATCAGCAGGCTGTTAGCGAGGTAGCGCACGGTAATCACGGGTTGACATGAGCAATCCATGCTGAGGGAGATAAATGGGTTTGACTGGCAGGGCAGTGGTTGGAGTTAAGTAAAAAGCAAACTGAATTTTTTTTTTCCCTGTGGCCTAATATAAGAATTATCTGGACATATGCATAAACCCACACAGTAGCAAAAACCTCTGGCAGAAAGAAAACAACCATGGCGCTGGGTCTCAGAAACCAATTTCTGGGTTATAAATTCTGTGGCTGTGGGGCAGCGGTTGAAACAGAGGGTGGGTGGTGTGAGGAGGAGAAAGCAATACAGAGACCTCTCAGCCCAATCCCAGCATAAATCACATAATAATGGACAAGTAATTTAATACCATTCTGAAGCCTCCGAGTGAATCATTGCTTTTTCTTACAATGAGTCCGGGCTCCGGTGAGTGAAAAACTTGAATCTCCTAGAATTATGCCCGCTTTGGGGTGATCTATCCACGTGCCTAGCTTGGTCAAGACTGAAGTTTTGCTGAGGGGTCTGCTGACCTTTCCTCTGCATTCCCAGTATCCACAGCTCGTGGAACTGCCTTCAGTCTGCCACGGGTACTGTCTCCACATCCTTAAGAGCCCCATGGGTGCCCTCCCGTTCCTCAGAGCAGCTGTTTCTTAGTCTGACTGGGTGGCTTGAGGCGCAGCTTTTCAAGTCTAGCGCACAGCAGGTACTTTTGGGTAAGCCTCAGAATGGCTCGCATAAGCCGAGTTCGTTTGCAGGGCATAGAGAAAAAGAGCAAGTACCAGCAGAGGACAGAGGACACCACTGAGGCTGTGCAGGAGGCTGCCAGAGCTTTCTTTGCATAACAATCACTACATGTGATCATCAAAGCTGGGCTGAACATTTTTTATTGTGTCATGCCTGTGTGGATCCAAATGTCACCTTTTGAAGGTCAGATTAAATAAGCCATGGGATCTTTAAGTCACCTGAAGCTTGTGAAGATACAAGGGAGCAGCTGAGATCTATTGGGTCGGCAACTAAGTAATTGCGGATTTTTAAAAGAAAATCAAAGACAATTTTTTCATGGAACTAAATAACTTTATTCTGTAATGTATTGCCCATTTTGATCAATGACCTTTTGCCATCTTTCAGGCAGCATCATAATCCCACGTTCAAAAAACTTCTGGTTTTTATTAGCAAAAAACTGAATCAGGTACGATTTGACATCATCATCATTATTGAAATTTTTACCATTCAAGGAGTTTTGTAAAGATCGAAACAAAAAGTAATCAGATGGTGCAAGGTCAGGACTATATGGTGGATGTGGCAAAACATCCCAACCAAGCTCCATTAATTTTTGCCGAGTGACCAAAGATGTGTGTGGCCTTGCGTTGTCATGATGGAATACAACACCTTTTCGATTTGTCAATTCGGGCCGCTTTTCTTCAACTGCATTGTTTAATTTCATTAGTTGTTCAATGTAGACATCAGAATTGATCGTTCGGTTGGGTGGTAAGAGTTCAAAGTAGACAATTCCTTTGTAATCCCACCAAACTGATAACAAAACCTTCTTTTGATGAATATCAGCTTTTGATGTTGTTTGAGTTGGTTCACCTGGCCTGCTCCACGATCTTTTCCGCTTGATATTGTTGTAAACAACCCATTTTTCATCGCCAGTTATCAGTCATTTTAAAAATGGATCATTTTCATTACGTTTCTTTAGCAAATCGCAGCTGCTAATGCGTTGCGTTAACTGTGATTCTTTCAGTTCGTGAGGAACCCATGTATCGAGTTTTTGAACATAGCCAAGTTGTTTTAAGTGATTTTCAATGCATGTATGTGATACATGAAGCTTCTCTGCAATCTCACGTGTTGTACTGTGACAGTCCGAATTGATTATTGCTTTGATTAGGGCGTCATCAACTTCAACTGGACTACCAGAGCGTTTTTCATCTTTGAGTGAAAAATCACCAGAACGAAATTTGGCAAATCAATTTTGACACTGCCATTCTTTTAAGGCTTCGGCACCATAAACAGCACATAACTTTTTATGAGCTTGCGATGCGTTTTTCCCTTTGAGGAAATAAAAAAGCAAAATATGACGAAAATGTTCCTTTTGATTTTCCATTTTTCAACGAACGCCAAACGAAAACTACAAAACAGATCAAAAAACTTTTTTTACTGATTAACAGCTGAATAGCCAACTATCAAATAACAAAATGTGTTTTACATTTGTACTACGTCTGCAAACCTAAAAATTCAACTGAAGCCATATATGTGTGAAACCCGCAATTACTTAGCTGCCGACCCAATATTTTTTATGGCAAGTTGACTTAAAATACAGACACCAGTGCAAGGACGAGGTCATTGTTAAAGATGAGGAAGAGAGCCTAGAATTCTAAAGCTAGAGGGGTTTTGGAAATAATCTGCCCATACTTGAGGAGAATCACAGACAAAATTACTTGATAAATTGGCTGAAGGGTCAGGGGTAGAATCTTGGGCTCTGAGCTCTATGGTGCTGCTTCGTGTCCTGTGGTATCCCACATCCATTCAGCAGGGTCTGAAGAAAGAAGTTTAAGAATTTGACAAACCCCAAACTCCCCAAACATCACAAGGTGATTACTGCTGCTTCTTAAAGTGTGTGCATTCCCACGTTGACATCACTCAGACTCCCTTCCACTGCCCACATTCCACTGTCCATGACTATATATCCTGGCATCACCAGCCAAGAAAACACAGAGATAGCACTCAAGAGTTCTTGAAGGACAGGAGGTGGCAGAGCTCAAACAACCATGTGGGCTCTACACCAATGGGGTGACCTTGGGCAAGTCTCGATTCTCTGACTTCAGGCTCCTTTGATTAAAATGTGGACATGGAATAAACCATCTCTGGGGCCCCGGTGGCAGTTTTTGCTTTGCTGCATTGGAATCTTATTTCAGGTGGATCCTTCATTGACCACCAACCCTAGCATTAAGAAAGAGATGGAGTGGAGCGGTTCTGCTTGCAGACAGGGAGGAATACGTGCATTTTCTATGTCCTCTGCATCTCCAAGCAGGCTCTGGGTCCCTTCTCAAGCTCAGGACACTGAGGAGCAGATTAAACAAACAAAAACAATAAATGAGCTGTCTCAAAGTCCTTCCCTTTTTAGCATTTATGTCTCTGTTAATAGCCCAGAATCAAGTATCTGAACAGAGACCATATTAATAGAGGGCACAGAACCTGAGCTATTGCAGATCCAGCTTTCATTCTCTTGTCTGTCTTCTCTAAGCTTTTCAGCCAAGGGCCACCGTGGGCCATGCCCAGCGGAAGCACAGTACTGATCCTGTGTTTTGAAGGATGACTCTCAGATTCTCTGATGTTAAATTTCCAAAATCACCCAATGGTTATTGAGGGGTGGGACCCACTATGAACCTCACCCAATGGTTCTTGAAGGGCAGGACCCACATCCAAACACACCCAATGATTGCTGGCAGGACACACATCCAAAATCACCCAATGGTTGTTGAGGGGCGGGACTCACTACCAAACTCACCCAATGGTTGTTGAGGGGCGGGACTCACTCCCAACCTCACCCAATGGTTGTTGAGGGGCGGGACCTACTTGGAACCTCACCCAATGTTTGCTGAAGGGTGGGACCCACTTTGAACCTCACCCATTGGGGTTTGAGGGCCGGACCAAGTTCCAACCTCAACCAATTGTTGTAGAGAGGTGGGACCCACTTTGAACCTCACCCAATGGTTGTTGAGGGGCTGGTCCCACTTCGAAGCTCACCCAATGGTAGTTGAGGGGTGGGAACTACTTCCAACCTCAGCCAATGGTTGTTGTAGGGCGGGACCCACTTTCAAACTCAGCCAATGGTTGTTGAGGGGTGGGACCCACTTTGAACCTCACCCAATGGTATTTGAGGAGCTGGTCCCACTTCCAACCTCAGCCAATGGTTGTTGAGGGGTGGGACCCACTTTGAACCTCACCCAATTGTGCTTGAGGGGCAGGTCTCTCTTCCAACCTCAGCCAATGGTAATTGAGGGGCCCCAGTCCCACTCCCAATCTCACCCAATGGTAGTTGAGGGGCGGGACCCACATAACATCATTCAATGATTGTTCAGGGGAGGGACCCACATCCGACATCACCCAATGCTTGTTGAGGGAATGGGCCCACTTCCAACCTCACCCAATGGTTGTTGAGTGGTGGGACCCACTTTGAACCTCACCCAATGGCTGTTTAGGTGTGGGTCCCACTTCCAACATCACCCAATGGTTGTTGAGGGGCGGGACCCACTCCCAACCTCACCCAATGGTTGTGAGGGGCAGGACTGACTCGGAACCTCACCCAATGTTTGCTGAGGGGTGGGACCCACTACGCCGTCAGCCAATGGCTTTTGAGGGGCGGGACCCACAAACCAGTCTTTGGGTCATGCTCATACCACTGAGCTTACTTGGCCAGAGCTGTTAATGATTCATTTAAAAGTGAAACTTTTTGTTTTGGAATAATTCTAACTTTACCCCGCAATTGCATAGTGAGTACAGGGTTCCTGGGCACGGGTCTGCATAGGTAGTTTCTCCTGTTTTCCTCAGCTTTCATAACCCCGGTGCCGATCCCGCTAATAGGTGAACGCTGGTGTCCTGCTTGAACTGGACTAAAGACTTGTGTTTCCCTAGGATTTCAATAATAGCCCTTCGCTGTTGGAGGATCTACCCAGAATCCTGCACTGCGTTTAGCCCCGTCTGTGCAGTGTCTCTCAGTTGTCTTTGCTTTTAATGACTATGATGAGCTTGGAGGGTGCTGTGTGGAGAGGGGCTAAAGCATTTGGACAGGTTCAAGACTGGAACTAATGAGAGGACCCAGTCTCTCATGGCCACGTGCAAGTCCCAGCTTGGAGGGCAGAGCCTCCCAGCACAGTGATATCCAACAGCTAGAGTTGTAATCTAGAACCCGAGGTCTGAACACGTGGCCTCACTTGCCTGAGTGATATAGGCTGCAAGTAATCCAAGTTTGATCAGGTGCATGCAATGGAGTAGGATGGAAACCTTTGAGAATGCTGTAGTCATGTTGACCAAGTCCTGATTTTACCTTGTGGCATCTGCTATAAAATTAAGACTCAGCTAGTGGGCTTGGGCGCTATCTCTCAGGAAGCAGCATCCCACCGAGACCCAGCTTCCATTCTCTTGTCTGTCTTTTCCAAGCCTTTCAGCCGCCCCCTCCTAGAGCCACCCTTGGCCATGCCCAGTGGCACAGTGCTGGTCCTGTGTTTTGAAGGATGCCTCTTGGATTCTCTGATGTTTTCCTCATAATAGACTGTGGTTTGGGGAAGAGCACCTCAGGTGTGTGTGGAGCATGCTCATTGCACAGTCAGGGCACGTGATACCAACACCATTTATCCCTGGATCCCTGGTCTCCAGGACCCTGGGGTGTCTGCCAGGGTCTGACCTGTACACAGGCTGTGATTTCCTTCCCGCAGTCTGAGCATTGGGAGAGAGACACATAGTGCCTCCTTGGAGGGGGCAGAAGGCAGGGTGTCGGGGGAGGTGCTTTGGGGTGACACAATTGCCCCCTATCTTTGAGGGTAGATGCATCATGAGCAGTGAGGAAGAGGCAGGACCAGTCAAAGGGGCTGTGCCTAAAGGTGGGTGTTGTTCAGAGTGATCTGTATTTCTGTAATTAATTTTGGCCCTGCCTTGTGGATCTACTTCCAACCTCACCCAATGATTGTTAAGGAGTGGTATGTATTTCGAACTTCACCCAATTGTTGTTGAGGGGCCGGTCCCACTTCTAACCTCACCCAATGGTAGTTCAGAGAGTGACCCCTTTCCAACCTCACCCTATGGTAGTTGAAGGGCCCGTCCCACTTCCAACATCACCCAATGGTTGTCAAGGGGCGGGTCCCACTCCCAACCTCACCCAATGTTTGGTGAGGAGTGGGACCCACTTCCAACCTCAGCCAAAGGCTGTTGAGGAGCGGGACCAAGAAACCAGTCTTTGTGCTGATGCTAGTACCACTGAACTTAATTTGCCTTAGCTGTTAAATACCCATTTAAAAATGAAACTTTTTATTTAATAATAATTCTAGATTTATCCCACCATTGCCTAGTGAGTTCAGGGTTCCTGGGCACAGGTCTGCATAGCTATTCTCCCTGTGGTTCACAGCTGCCATAACCCTGGTGCAGATACAGTAATAAGTGAACGCTGGTGCCCTGCTTGAACTGGATTATGGATTTGTGTTTACCTAGTCTTTCACTAATAGCCCTTTTCTGTTGGAGGATCTACCCAGAACCCCGCACTGCTTTTAGCCCTGTCTGTGCAGTGTCTCTCAGTATCTTAACTGGGTGCCAGCACAGGGCATAAGGGACTTCTATAAATGTCATTTGCTTTAAGCTCATCTGAAATGGATTATTTATTTCTAAATGAAGAAACTGAGGCTCAGAAGGGTAAAATGACTCAAAGAGAATAAAGGTTAGGCACAGGATCTGCACTCAAACATGCCAGATTTATTTTATGAGCTTCCACTGTCACTTCTTGCCAGAACATAGGTAAGATCTTGTTCTTTCGAGGAATGTGAGAGGCTGACAGGCAGCTAGGCACCTGCTGAGGGCACTTGCCACTTCCTCGCCACGTGGCATTGACAATTGAGAGGGGAGGCTGCCCAGCTAGCCTGCAGTCAGAGGGGAGCATGCGAGTGTTAGGAAGGAAGCTGAGAGTAGAAAAGGGACAGCCTACCCAGGCTGGCCTGCAGCCCCGACCCTGGAGGAGGCAGGAAGGAGGGATGTGGAGTTTCCTCCTGGTCTCAGAGAGCTTATGGGAGGGGAGTTTGGGGTAAAGCGTACTTGTAAACCAGATCATTTCTAAATAGTCAGTGATTATTTGGGGGTATATGAGCAACCCCTATTTTTCAGCCCATCAGTTTCTGTTTCATTCATCTCTCATTTCTAAAATGCACCTCTGCCTCATGTGAGTCTTTAGCAGCAAATCCACCTGCCCCTGTGCCTCATCCTGTACCCTGTACACCAGTGTTTCCCAAAGTGTGGTACGCATACCCCCAGGGGTACGGAAGAGTTTGGTGGGGGTATGCGTTGCACCGGAGTTTGGTGGGGATATGCACTACACCGTGCTTAGCTGCGCCTAATTCTACGTTCTCATGAGTATGAGAGGTACTCAACGTTACGAAAATTATAGAAGGGGTACACATATGTCAAAAGTTTGGGAAACACTGCTGTACACCATGGGTCTCCTAATAGGAAAGGGGGTCACTGCAGGCTCTTGCCTGGAGCTCCCCACATTCCACCTGAAGTGAAGTGAGACAGGTGGGAGCCTTGAGGCACATCCTGAATAGGGAGACTGAAGGTGTGCTACGAGTTCTAAGTAAACATTTTCCTGGCGGCACTCCACCTCCAGGATATGCCCTGCAGGGGAACATTGGCCAGGCCTGTGATGCGAAGCCCCCTGGACTCCATTCTGTTTGCATTTTGGTGAGCTTGGCACTTGGCAGACTTGGCCACAGAAATGCCTTCCCGGGCTGCAGCCCTGCAGAGGAGCAGACGCCTGCCCAGGAACTTTCCAGAGGGCTGCAAACTTACTTATCTGCAGGCAAAATTGCCAACTTGGGGATTCGGCGCTGCTTCTCTGCAAAAACAGGCGCTGAATTACCCCACACTTAACAAATGGTTGCCTTGCTCTCCTAAAGCTGCCAACACAAATTGAATTGTATTTTTTCATTGGTGTGTACAGGGGGTGTGCTCCAAAGCCAGCACTAATTTCCCCCAAGCAAGATAAATGCACAGGCCTGAGCCTTCCTGCTTGCATTCTGTCTCATTCCGGCAAATTAAAATGTCACAGAGCTGCGGTGATCCTTCAGGAGACCCGGTCAATGGGGGTGGGGCAGCGGGGGTGGAGGCCAGCATTGGATCCCACACCTCAGACACCACTGAGATAACTACAGAGAATGAAAATGGATAAAACCCAGTTCAAACTCTCCCAGCTTGCTGTAAAACAAGAGTTTGTAGAAAGCAGTGTGAATGGAATTTTGCAAGATGCTAAAGCTATTCTGTGGTCGGTTTTCTTAAAAGTTCTTTTCACCTCACTGGTGTCCTCTCAGGGGTTGCCCCCACCCCGTTTCACTCTTATAGCCGACCACAATCAATTTGGTTTAATTGAGTTCTATGAAAATTTTCACCTGGAGTGGCCCCTTCATGAATCAAAGTTTATCAGCAATCAAAGGTCACAGGATCAGAAACAGAGTTTGATTCCGAGAGGCTCTCAGAGGGAATCGCCCGAGGACACAAACTCATGTTTGCAGCTGGCATGCCTGGTTGTGCCTGCCAGAGTCTCTGAAGTCGCAGAGTGGGCATTAATAATGTAATGCCTGCTTTTCACATGCTCCTTTCCTCCCAGGCGTCTCTGGGCACTGAAGGGCATTGCAGCAAGCGGCCTTCATCCTGGAGGCATCCTTTCAGGCGTTCCATTTGGACAGCAGAAAACAGGCCCCTAAGAAGCTCATGGGGACCCGAGCAGAAGCTGAGACAAGAATCCAGGCCAACAGTCACTCCACTCAAACCAGCAAAATGGTAGAAGCACTGACCTGAAGGCCAGTCTAGGGACGTTTTCCGGTTCCTGCCTGTGTGCCACGAGGTCAGACTTCTCTCCCCAAATCTTCATTAAACAGGGTCTGTAGAGGGATACTTCCTGTGGAAAGCAGTCAGGAAATGTAGTTTGGAGGCCAAATAGGAGACTTTCTGAGACATTTCAATGGTTTGTAGGGCCAGTAGGAGCAAACATATGAAATCATAGCTGTCCCAGGAAATTCAGGATAAATGGTGGCCAACTCATGGGGCCCTAGAGTCAAAAGCAGAGAACAGCAGCAGAGGCAGGCAGCACAGAGATATGTGCTGGGGAGTGAAGGTAAGGACCCTCCTAGGAGGGAGTTCCCGGCTCACTCAGGACCTTGTGTGCTGTGCTGAGGAGCTCAGGTTCAATCCTGAAGTCTGAAATTTTTCATGTGAATGGTGGCCAGCCACCTCTCTGGATGGCTAAAATCTTGAGTTCTCCATCAAGGGCTTAAGACCTCTCATCAAATCTGCCTCTCAGGGCAACTTCCAAGGAAAGAAATCCTTACCGGTACTTAGGGCTGAACAAACCCCAAGTGGCTTGAAGTGTAATCAACCAAGATAGTCTAAACTAAGTACCACAATTTGGAAATGATACTCTGAACCCAGGCCTTTAAAATGGATGTGATTCTACTCACTCTGCAAGATAAGAAGTTTTGCGTGGGCCTAACCAGTTTGGCTCAGTGGATAGAGTATCGGCCTGCGGACTCAAGGGTCCCAGGTTTGATTCTGGTCATGTACCTTGGTTGTGGGCACATCCCCAGTGGGGTGTGTGCAGGAGGCAGCTGGGCAATGTTCCTCTCTCTTCCTCTGTAAAAAATCAATACTATATATATATATATATATATATATATATATATATATATATTTTAAACTTATTATTTTTTTTAAAAGAGAAGTTTTGCATTGTCTCCAAGAACAGTGAGGATGAGATGATTTTCGTCAATGCCTCATACTCATTCTGGTATGGCCCGCATGGTCTTCAGCTGGGTCTTATTTATAAAGCACCGCTGTGTGTGCGGGTGGTTTCTATTGGCCAGTCCCTCTGCAGAGCATCCTTTGACCGTTCATCCCCGGGAGCAAAGGGGGAGAGGAAGCATGCGACGCTGCTCCCCTTGCTCTGGGCCTGTGGAATTCCTGGTTCCTATAGTGATTTTTCCCTCCAGATCTTTCCTCTCTTTTCCCACCTTCCCCTCTCCCTGAGTCTCTGCTTCGTGATTATACAGAAAACAAATGGAAGCTTTTATTTTGTTATAATGTGAAAAGATTTTATATTTCCTGCTTCTAGTTTAAAAGACTGATGAGAAAACGGAATTACATTCCTCTCTCAGAAACTGGTAAATACATTTTTCTTTGTTGATGAGCCCTCATTGGGTAAAATGTTTTCCATCTACTCTCTGCACAAATGTGCCCTATGCCAGGGAACTCTGATACCTTCAACATCACTCTCAGGGAGCCAGCTGTCCTGTTGAGAGAGTGAAAAGTCTAAGGGAGATCAGCTATGTTTGTCAGAGGCTCTGAGGAGCGTTACCCTGGAGTCCGGGTAAGACTGAGGGAGAGCTCCCTACAAGGGCTTAGCCTGAGCACCCCCTGCCCCTGAGACTCCATCTCCATGGGAACACCTGTGGTCTGGGCCTGGGGGACCCTGTGAGTCCTTCACCCCAGAGAACTTTCACAAACACACTCTCTGTCCAGATGTTTTCCTCTTCACACATAACACTCCTAGAATTTTCACGTCCTGAGCACCGCAGTCCTATCTGAGCAAACTCACTAAGCTCCCCAGAGAAGAGGGCCTTAAAAAAAAAAATCCAATTTCATATGTAAAGTTGAGGACATATGCATATATTCTCTCTTCCTTAAACATCATCTTCCTGCTCTAATGTCTCTGCAGTATCTTGAGAATCCATCTTAGTTGTTTAGCCTCTTTCGTTTCAGAAATCTGTTCAAATCCTAGGTTTTAATAGTTGTTTCCTTGATATAAGGAGTTTAATTGTGCAGCTCTTAGCATGCCCTAGAGAGTCTAATGAGAAATAAATAACCCTGAGTAGCTTCCCTTAGGAATGAAGGCTAAACTCTTTACCCAGAGGCTCTTGTTAAGGAGATTTGCTAATTGTTTCAACATTGGTAGACTACTCCTCACTTAAGTAGAAGGTTCCTTTGGGACTGGGATCATTTCTTATCCCACTAGGGCAGTGGTCTGCAAACTGCGGCTCGACAACCACCGCAGTTTGCCGCTCTGTTGACTAATGAGTTTGCCAACCACTGACATAGACTCTCGATTCCACTAATTGCAGGTTGTTGTTCCTTGTGATGAAGTCCCTATCCCAGTGGTCGGCAATCTCATTAATCAACAGAACTGCAAACCGTGGCTCATAAGCCACATGTGGCTCATGAGCCACAGTTTGCCGACCACTGCACTAGGGTATCTCCTTAAGTCCTTAGCCCAGGCCCTGGCAGAGGAAGAACTCTGTATTGCCCCCAGAAGCCTTTTTGTTCCCCTTGGTTGTTTGAGCAATGGCTAAGGGACTCCATCAATTTCCTTGTCACCTCCATGTCCTCATCTGTACAGAAGACACTGTCTCTGGACCTCGTTTGGGGGAAGAAAAGGGAGAGGAAATCACATATATTGAGCATGTCACATTTAGTGACACCCTGTGCCAGGTATTGTTTCATGTTATTACCTCCAATCTCTATGAGGCACATGTTAGTACCCATTCCATTGTATAAACAAGGAAACTGAGGCTCAGTAAGTAAAGCTAAGTGATTTACCCAAGTAATGCAGTTATGAAGTGACAGAGGTGGGATTAAGTGACTTACTCTGGGTTCTCACCTAGAATGGGGGTGCCAAGCGTACAGTGGGTGCAATCCACTGTTCCTGCCCCTGCTGTGGTTACAAAGCCAGGCTATTTGATTTCTAAGCTCAGGCCCTAAGGGTGAAGGAGAGGAAACATGCAAAATTCATTGAGCTGGGATGAAGAGCTTCACACTGTAGATGGAATGCGAGCCCTGCCACATGCAAATCAACAGCCAGCACCCAGAGGGCTTGCCAGTGGGGCCAGCCCTGCGGGTAGAGTCCTCTGGGCACTGAGCCTCTGGCCTCCTCCCTTGAGTGGAAAGGAGCACTGCAGGGGGCGCAGGCTATAGTATCTAAAGAAAGAGCCCCCACTCCCATGGCAAGAAGTGAAAAGAACCAGAATAATTTTGAAGGGTGCTGGGAGGGTCCCACCTACAGACCTCATACAGAGCCAGAATGACCCGTCATCCCTCCTGGCTACCCCTGTGCCAAGCAATTGCCTTTCCCACCCAGCCCCCTGAGGAAATCTTGGCAACACACATCAGTTTTAGGACCCCAAGTGAAGAAGGGCTTTCCCCCCAGTTCAGTGAGCTCTTTCCTCTCTTTCCTATCTCTGCCACCCCGGAGCCCAGCCCGCATCCCTCTTCCTTTCCTTCAGGGGCTGTGGGATCAGGGAGCAGGTGTGCCAGGCAGGAAGGCGTTACATGGCCCGCCGGTTCTAGTGGCTGTGCTTGGCCTGCAGACCTAGGAGCCTCAGCCTGCAAGGCCTGCCCTCCACTCGGAGTCACCCAGCAGCAAAGCACACTGCACAGTCGGAGCTAACGACTGAGACCAGTTGGCAATTTAATTTTCTCTGCCCCCTCTCATTTGTCGACTTGGGCAGTGACACTTGTTGCCACTACAGAATGTGACAGTGGGAGAAGAATGTCTCTATGCTGTTGACAAAAGCGGGAAGGCACTCTGTTCGGTCAACTGTGGGAGAGGCTGAATTATTTATACTGCCTTTGTCAGTCACTGGGAAAGGTAATTTCACTGTTGAATGTTAAAATTTTCATTAATTATCCACTTTTTCAGTTCAGTGCTCCGCAGCCAGGCAGAAACCCACAGCAGAGCCATTTGGGAGGGGGGCTGGCGGGGAACTTGGCATTGACCCTGCTGCTCCAAGCGGCATATGGATGTTTTCTTGGTTTTGTTTTTCTGCAGCGTCTTTGGCTGTGTGCTGGCGCAGATATTGAATGTTTTATTTAAGACTCGGAGTCTCACCCAAACTGTCTGCAGTTTAATATGTCACAATATATGTACATGGGGGTAAATCATCTCTGTGTCATCTTTCTCAACATTCTATTATTAAAGCCCATTTTTCATGGTCAAATATTCCTCCTAGAGATGACAAAGAGGTGCACACATCCCAAGCATAGTATTTAACACTAATAGGCCGAGCCTTCTCTCTGAAGCTAAGCTAGGCATTGAGAAAATGGAGCAGAATGAATCAGGAAAATGCTTTCTTGGAAATGGAATGAGATTTAGACTAGAAAGGAGATTCAGAGAAAAGCTGACATTTTACCGAACTCCACAGATAATTGCTTCATCTTTTGTACTTCGCAAGAAAACAGGCTAGTCTTGACGTGGGAACAGCGAGTCTCAGCGTGTACTCCAGGAGGGAGGAGCATGCGAATTTTCAGGCTTTTTCAAGTACAGCTGTGAGTTGATGTCACCTTACTGCGAAACTTCTGTATGAAGACATTTTGGGGGGCAAGAGTCTTTGAAATATCACTCCTACTGGAAAAAGAGAGCATATAAAGGCTTTGTCCCTTTAAAGGAGACACCTGAGTGCTTACGATGCATCAGGCATAGGCCAGTTACTAGGCGTGTGGAGAAGAACCTGGGCTTGACACCATTGATGGGCGGCTGCATTGAGATGGAAAATGTCAGTATGTCCTGCTTATTGGCTCTTGGCAAGGCCAGTATTTCTGGGCTCTGGTCACATGATCCTACTCTATCAATAACTGATAAGTGATCAGTCAGCAAAGATGTACTCAGTATCTGTTGAGTCCTTAATTTTGTGAGAATACAGAAGACAGTAAGACAACCAAGTGGTGTCATCTAGTTTCTGTTGCCTGTGGTCACTGAGAGGCTGGCTTTTCTGAGAGGTCCCTCCTGTGCCTTCTTCACTGACATAAAGCCACACCCAGAGTTCACTGCATCTTTTTAAAAAATTACTTTTGCGCTAAAACCGGTTTGGCTCAGTGGATAGAGCGTCGGCCTGCAAACTGAAAGGCAGCTGATTAATGTTTCTAATTCTCTATCCCTCTCTCTTCCTCTCTGAAAAAAATCAATAAAATATATTAAAAAATACTTTTGTAATTTATTTAGACTAAAATAACATATTCATTGTGGGGAAAAATGAGAAAAAAAGATAAGCATGAAAATTCATAAAAATTACTTATAATTTTATGCCTTAAAGATGACCACCTAATCTCCAGTCTCTTTTTTTCTAGACATATATTTACATATATAGTTCATATATAAAACTACTGTTCTCTTTGGTGACCTTTGTTTTATTACATAGGGACATAACATGATCATCTCCCAGGTCATTAACTGTTCCAATCCAACCTTATCTCCTAATCCCGTATATGAATAAATTACTTCATTTAGTCATTCTCCTTTTTAGGCTGTTTCTCTCTCTCTCTCTCTCTCTCTCTCTCTCTCTCTCTCTCTCTCTCTCTCTCTCTCTCTCTCTCTTTTTTCTTTGCTATTATAACCAATATTTCTTAAAATATTCTGGAAACTAAATTTTTACTCACCTTCATCCCATTTCCATTAAATCAATTTTGAGGATTGAATTGCTGAAGCTAAAGTTTTTGCCAAATTTTAAGGTTCTTTCCAAATTTTCCACCAGATATTTTCAGCCAACGTCCATTCCTACCAGCAATGCATGCAACAACTTTTCTCTCCACATTCTGCTCTCAGTTTCTTACAAGGATTAACTTCTTAACAATATGAAAGTGTTTGGGGGATATCTGACCCCCAAATGTCATCAAAGTTCGATATACAACCAAGTCAGTATAGCAAGAGCATTTCTGTATAGGGATAAAGCAAATTGATTTTGTTACTATTACTGGTTTCTTAAATGTAATGAGGCAAACTAGCAGTACTTCCTCAATGCTCTAGCAAGTTCAGTATAACCCACGATGTCCAGACCAAGAATGACATGGCCACTCAGATCAATTGGATCCAAATAACTGATCAGGATTCAGCAGGCATGAGTGGCCACCATCAGCAGACCAGAACAAGTTGGATGGCACATCAAGTGATCCAGGCAGGGTGGCTCTGGCTCTGGCCTTGACCTGTTTTCCTGGGCCTGGCTTGTAGTTTAAGCAAGGAACACCCGGTTCAGTTTTCTGTAAAGGGAAGTTCAGTATTGGAAGAGTCTCTCCAGGCAAAAAGCTGGTTTGGTGCTCAGACATGAGTGCTAATAGTTACCACACCTACCCTTAGATTTCTCTTTCTTTTCTTTGACCTCCCTACCTCCCTCCCTCCCCTCTTTCTCCCCATCCCTTCCTTCCTTTCCCCTCCTCCTCCCCCTCCCCTCCCTTTCTCCTCCTCCTCCTTCTCCTTCCCATCCTCCTTCCTGTCCCTTCTTCACCCCCTTCCCCTCCTCCTCCTCCAGCTGCTCTAATTCAATCTCACCATGTATTGAACTCATATGCAAAAGGTAATAAAATCCTTTTAGGAACAAAATAGAATTTATGTTCAGAATAACAATCTATCAGGCTTGCAGAGTGCTGTGAGGTTGCTGCTGTGCCCTAGCTATTGGGTGAGTGAGGCCGACTGCTTTGTCTTGCTGCCCTGCTTTTCCCTGTGATAACCCTAATTGCTGCTGGCGATTAGGAGATCTGGGCCACTGCCTTGGGGATTCACCACTAAGTAATCTGACTGGGAAGTAGATTCCCTAGGGCTCCTCTCATTTGTTTAAATTCTGTGTTGTTTATTCTGTAGCTCTTACTTTTCCATAACCCATTTGCTTGATGCTTGGTGTCTAACACTTCATTGTTTTACTTTGACCACCCTCCCTCACTAACTCTAAGTTTCTTTTAGGCTTGCTAAGCAGCTAAATTGGGTCTTAGAATATGTATATGTATATGTATATGTATATGTATATGTATATGTATATGCATATGCATATGCATGTATATGTATATTATATGTATATTATATGTATATCTAAGTCTAGATCTAAATCTAAACCTATATCTAAATCTATATCTATTTATCTTGATGCTCACCACTAGGAAGCTACTTGCTAGTGAGACCTAAGTCTAAATCTTAGTTTCACCATTTGCAGTATTTCTATCCTTAGACTTGAATCTACTTTGTCTCAGTTTTGTCATTTGCAAAAATTGGCAAATTAATCCTCTCCCAGGGGTTTATTGTAAGGATTACATCACCATGCCCTGCGTGACTACAGCAGCACCTGACCCCAGGGCACAGTGCACATCGATCATCACTAGCGTGTGTGGTTCATTTGTCCCTTCTCCAGCGCCATGCCTGGCACACAGCAGGTGATCAGTTAAATGATTATTATTGTTGTTATTGTTATTTTCTACTTTTCTGAAAACGGCCTCAAGTCTTTAGGCTAGACTATTCTCGCCTAAAGGTGTTCTGGTGTATGCCCCTGGTCATACCTGCCCTGCAAGCCTGGGGTCCCACTGTGCGGTGAGCTATCCTGCTTCTCCGGAAAGATCCATGAAAACAGACAAAACCTTCTCCTTGAAAACAGACAAAACCTTCTCCTTCCCTAGGGAGAAAGCAGTGTGCCTTTGAAGGCTCAACTTGTGCTCATTGTTGAGGCAGAGCAGTTGTGTAGAAATGTTATTTACACCTATGAGAATAAAACTAGTTGCCTTGCCCGAGCTGCCCCTGAGTCCCCATCAGCAGGTTACTGAGGCTCACCTGGAGCCTTCAGTCAGCTGCTGGGGGCAGTTTGGAATTGATCTATCAAACTGCAACTCCTGGGTCTTATCTAGAAACAGTGTTTTCCAACAGTTCATCCCCATGATACCCACATTTATCTGAATTTATCTGAATTTCCTGGAAATATTTTAAAAATTGTCAAAGCCCAGGACCCACCCAAACTGATTGACTAGTCACAATCTTGGGAGTGGGACCGACACCAGTGTTTTTAAGGACACCAGGTTTAAGTGATGAAATGGCTCAGAGCTTACCACGGTCCCTGCCTGCCGTTATCTGGTTCACCATAGTGCTTCCTCCCCCGAGTAAGGTTGCTGAGAAATTTGCTATGGAGTTTGTATCCTCCCATTGATCGTTATGCCATCCTGTGTTTATCTAAGGCCACCTTTCCACATGGGCAGCATCTAATATGTGTTTTCTTGTGAAGAAATTAGAGGGAGCTTTGCAAATACCACAGTCGCAGCCTCAAGAGACAGTAAACCAGAGTAAACGTTTTCAATCACTCTGCCCTCCGCAGGCAGAACTCCCTCCCCTGACCTCTCGGTAATAAAGGGAGAACGCACAAGGGCCCTCTTAGATCAAACCCTGGAAGGGCCATGGGAAAATCAAGTATAGCAGCACAAACACACCAACACATAAAGCAACGGCCCAAAGATGTAAAGGGTGGCTCAGTGCGTCTGATGTCAAGCAGCGCTCCATTCTCAGGCCTGAGTGCCCACTTGTAACAACCGCAGTGGATCCACTAAGCACTGCTGTTCATTTCAGGGCTCCGCAAATACGGGTGCTTTTATTGTTTTCATTTATTTCTTAAGAGGGAAACAGAGAAAGAAGAGACGTAGAGAGGATAGGCTGACCAACCCTGTGTGAGGTATCCCCTCCCAACGACCATGGCAGTGACAGGAAATCTTGGAGGAAATGGGCATTTGCCACACGGTTTTAATGGAGCCAGGAAGCAGCAGTCTGCCCACTTTGCTAAGGATAGGCGGTGGTGGCGGGATCCTCCAAGCCAGGCACTGGGCTAGGAGTCCTATGCCCACTCATTTTTGTTTTGTTTTTGTTTTTAATTCTTTATTGTTGAAAGTAATATATATGACTCATTTTTGTCACCATTGACCCTGACCCCTGGGCCAGGCTTCACCACTCTGTTGTCTAGGACACCCATTTGGCAGTGTCTGCTTCTCTGTTGATTTAATTTTGTTTTGATTTTGATAGTTAAATAGATAAGATGGATAAGAGAGAGTGCCTGTCACTCTTTGAGATTGGCCTCTGAGAGTCCAAATTGGAAAAGTCTGGTTTTAGTGTTCAGAAGAATTATTCCTTTGGAGAGTTACTGGGGGGTTGGGGGGCAGGAAATTCCTCACATCGGGAAGAGGGTATTGGTTTGTAGAATTTTTGATACTTTCTGAGAGAAGGAGACATGATCCAGGTGAAGCAATGTCACTGCGGAGAGCAATGTGATAGATGTTGAAAATGGTTCCAGTCTATGATTAATCTAAAGATCAGGCAGGAAAACCTCATGTCCCTGAGTTTTCTGGCACTTCCCTGGTCTTCTACTACCTCCAATATCAGCACTCCATCTTCCCAGGAGTCCAGTGGTCTTTTCTGAATAGCAATCAATGCCCCCCTTCCATTCTGTAACCCAAGTTGCCTCAATGCAAGAAATAGAAAATGTTACATAATATACCATATGTAAAGGCACCCTACCTAGGTATCTAGTACAAAGTGAGTATTTGATATGCATAAATTGAACTTGAAATGAATTGTCTTTGGAGAGAGATGTGTGTAACTAAGCTGCCTGAGAAGCAAATACCTTCCACCTGTGTTCTGGGCCCTGTGCCAGCACAAAGGAGTCAAGCATGGCCGCTGCTCTTTAGGAGGCCATGTTTTTGGAGCAAGTCAGTGTAAGGCTCAGTTGCAATTCACAGCATGGAATTTGAATGTCCTCTCCAGCAGATGAGGTTTGCATTTGATCTGGGCTTAACGTTGGGAACCAAGCCAAATTCCCCAAATAGCACATATCCTACCCAAGGTAGACCAAGCGCTTTCAGATCTGCTCAGCCCTTTGCTGAATATTGTCATTTTGCCAATGTCCCCAAACTTTGATCCCTGAAACACTTGATGAAAGGCTCATAGTAAAGAAAAAGGTCCAAATGGTGAGAATTTCTTTCTTTGTCCACAATCCCTCTATTCTCATAAGTTGGATTCATATCCACTCAGATGAATATTTTGTGAAGTGGCATATTCAAACATTAAAATTCTACAGATGAAAAATTTTAGTAATCTAGCTTTACTTTTTTTTTTTTTTTTCTTTTTTTCTCTTCCTTCCTCTCCTCTTCCCAATTGTTCTGCTGTTGAGCCAATGTAGTGTGGTGATTGCATTACTAGGAATGTAATGGCCTTATCAAGGAATGTAATTGTCCGGCTGTACTCAGCCCCAGGCAGACACCATCTGGAGGATGAGCATTTGGAGTCTCCACATTTTTAAGGGGATATTGACAAACTCTTGCTGAGAGATGATTATAGGCCTGGAGAGGGGGCCATGCCAGGAACAGACCAAGAAACTGAGGGCACATAATATAGAAAAAAAAGAGAGCTTAGAAATCCTGATAATTGTTTTCAAATAGTGAAAAGATCATTGTGTGGGGAGATGATGGACTTATCAGGCTTGTCCAGATGGCAGGATAGGACTGATAAGTGGACACTAGAGTTTGAGCTTGAACTAGGAGATGCACATCTCACAATTAAAGCATGTCCCACACAGGAGGAGCTGTCTCCTAAGCTGCAGGGATTTCCTGGCAGGAGATGGACCACCACCAGGGAGCAGAGAATGGTCCTGCCCTGGTTGGGAGGAGCATTGCAAAGTTCGCATTCCTGTGGGAGTCTGTGGTTCCTCTTTGTCCATCTCTTCCTCTTTTCCCTTTTAAACCAAAATTCATTATTAAGTGCTTGTTGAGCAAGGCCCTGGATTTGTAAATCCCATGCTGGCCTATATTAGAGTCACCTTGAAAATCTTGCAAAATATCATTGAAAAAAGGCAAAATAAACAAGTGAAATTAATTTTAATAATAAATTGCATTTAACCTAACATATCCCAAACATAATTTCAATATGTAAGTAACATGAAAATTATTACATTATATATTTCAGTGGAAATTTGGGTCAGGCCATTTGTTATCCTTCTCAGTTCTCATTCCAAGCCCCAAGCAATCGCTAGTGTATTTCCTGTCTCCATAGCTTTAAAGGTATTTGTAAAATATGTGATCTTCTGAGTTTGGCTTCTTTCACTTAACATAATGTTTTTGACATTCATTCATGTTGTAATATGTGTCAGTACTTTGTTCCTTTCTATTGCTGAGTAATATTCCATTTTATGGATAAGCCATGTTTCATTTATCCATTCACCGGTTAATGGACCTTTGAGTTGTTTTTAGTCTTTGGCTATTACATATGAATAAAACTGCTATGAACATTCACATATGAATATTTGCATAGATATATGTTTTCCACTTCTTTTTAAAAAAAATATTTTTATTGATTTTAGAGAGGAGGGGAGAGGGAGAGATAGAAATATCAATGATGTGAGAGAATCATTAATTGGCTGCCTCCTGCATGCCCGCTACTAGGAATCAAGCCTGAAACCCGGGCAGGTGCCCTTGACTGGAATCAAAACTAGGACTTTTCAGTCTGTAGGCTGATGCTCTATCCACTGAGCCAAACCAACCAAGCTATGTTTTCATTTATTTTGGGTAGGTACCTAAGAAAGGATTTGCTAGGTATATGTTAACTCTATGTTTAACATTTCAAGAAACTTCAAAACTCCTTTTTAAATAATAAGATATTTTACCTTTTCCAAAAACAACACCTTCAAAATATGGTGTGTATTTTACTCTTATAACACATTTCAGTTTGGACTAGACACATTTCAAAAGCTCAATAGCCACGTGAAGCTTGAGCTATTCTATTGGACAGTACAGATCAAAAGTGTCTTTGCACAGATATTTTATTCAAATACCAAGCCATGTCAGGAAAATGTGTTTTACAGGTCAACACACATACATACAAGCATCTCCACTTACATATATACTCACTACAAACGCATGCACAGCAACTCTGCCCTCATTACTCTTCATTCATGATTTATTCATTTGCCTTCACTGAATGTTGCAATAATTAGATTGTGCTAAATAAATATGCTTTACAATAATTTATCCATGACTTGCTGAAATTACTTACAGACCAAACGTGATAAATTAATAGAAGTATATCCCCCCCAAATGAAGATATAGAACCTCATTAAGAGTTGATGGTAAATATTAAGAATGTAGAGAGACAATAAAGATTAGAAAACTGAACATATTAAAAATTGTGTCATGATTCAGGAGATCTCTGTTACTTGTCACTGATTCAGGAGATCTCTGTTGCTTGTCACCGATAACAAGTGTCCAGCCTGTGCTCCTTTGCTGCTCACTTGGCAGGAGTTTGGGGCACCTTCTCTTGCTTACTCCATCACTCCTACCCAGGTATACAGGACACCAAAATGTTTGTTCTCTTGGCTCTCTGAATTTCTAACGAATAGCCTTGAACATAATTCTGAATCTCCAAAACCACGTACAGAGTGCAGGCCCTGAGGCCATTGGATGGATTCCTCTTTAATACCCAGATTCCTGGAAAGGCTATGGAAGTTCTGTTTGGGTTTGCTATACCACCTCTGGTGGATGAGCGAAAGTCCATTCAACTTTTGAGGAACTCTCTTTGCTTTCAGACCTGGGTAGATCTATCTAAATCCTTTGAAGTGTATCGGATACTGGATGCATATTGACTAGAAAGCTCGTTTTCCCACCTGTGCATGTGTCTGGTAGTGTTTATGGACAGAAATTTATAAGCTGGCCCTCTTAAGTTTTCCAACTTTGACCTATTAAAGCAATTAATAGATTATTTCACATTTCTAAACCTAAATTTATTAATTCAGGAGTCACTTATGGGTATCTACTATGTGCCAGGACTGGGATAAATGCTTGGATGAATGAATGAATTGTGAATGAATCATGATTCATAGCCTTGGGTAGAATACAGACTAGCTAGAAACAAGCACACAGTCATAGTAATGCACTAACTTTGGGAAAATATTATACACAAAGTTATGGATGTGGGGAAAGAAAACAAGACTAACCTTGCTTGAGAATGTTGGAAAAGGCACACCAGAGGAAGCAACCTATTCACTCTTCAAGTATGAATAGGACTTGAAGAGTGAATATGAGATTTCTAGGTAGAGAAGGGGAGAAAGGGCAGAGAGGAGGGTCTGCAGCAATGGAGGAAGGGCACCTTGCGTAGCAGTGATCAACCCTGTGGAGTGGGGGGCTAGGTCATGGGGTTAACTAAAGGAACGGAGGTCAGGAAGGTATGGAAAAGGTGTGGGCCAGGCTAAAGAGTTTGGGCTTTATTCTGTAGGCAAGCCTGAGGGTAAAAAAAAAAACTCTTGGCAGAGGCGGAGTGAAAGCATTTACCAAGGACTAGTCCTGAGAGAAGCAGGAATATGTCTACATGGAGTCAGACATTTCCAATTCTAAGAGTCCTTTCAGGTTATAGATGCCAGAAAGCAGGAAAAGTTGTTCAGATCAGATTTGGTTGGCATCCATTTTTTCCAGCAACCAGAACAATTTTTGAAACACAAGGACTCAACGGGGAATGCAATGCAGACATCACTGGTCTGACAGAAGAGGAGGCAGTATGGACTCCCAGCCCAGAGGACACCTTTGCCAGGGGTACAAAAAGCATTGCATGCGAGCTCAGACTCTCTGAGCAACTTAGAAAAACTGGCACAGGAGACTGGACATAAGCAAGTGGCTAACTTTAACTCACCACCTAAAATCTCAGCATCCATTATTTCACAACTCTGGTACTTGGGACCCATCTGTGCCTTTTGTTTTGTTCTTCTTTTCTATTATACTCTATGTTCCCTGAGGACAAGGAGGGCATATATACTGTTATAGAGACACTCTCACTCCACTCAATATAATATGTATAGCAGATGCTTAAAACTATTCAATGACCTATGAAATGAAGGAAAATGCTTTTATTTCAGGGCCCTTGGTCAGTTTAGTCTCATGCCCAGCTGTTAGTTGAGGGATCAGCGTAAAGGATGATAATCTGCTGTTGCTACTTGTTCCCAGTCTATCAACCTGCTGAAACATTGCTCTATCCACATACCCCAGGATCTGAGATCAGTGAGCTCTGAGCCCTGAGCTCTAATGATTTGATGGGAATTATTTTTAAATTAGTTCCTAAGAGAGTGTCAGCATCCTTGGCTAGATAAGGAATGTCTACATTGCTCATGTCTAATGCCGGTGGTCTTGATCCTGCATTTAAAAGGGTTCAGAAATCTGGAGAAGGGGCTGTGTGTAAATTAATCAAGAGTCCAGAGATGAAACATAATTTTGGAAGGCATTATGGGGACTCAGAGAAGACTTAGTTAAAAGAACTAAGTTCTCCTCATCTCAGAGTTTTTTTTGTTTGTTTGTTTTTGTAAGGACCCCTTGCTTTTAATTAACACAATTTGTCCTAAGGCAAGGTGGAAATATACACATCAAAGGCCAGGGTTTCCTACACAAACCCATTGTCAGATTGGAAGAGTTACCTCTGGCTGTTCAGGTGTTTGGCCAGGAGGAGGCAATAACATGTAGATTAAGATGCCCTGAGCCATCTGGCAGCAAGCAATCATCCTTTTCAGGTTTGGAGAAATGTTCTTAGCCATTCCCAACCGGTGATAACATATGTGACTCAGCCCTTGTTGATTCCTCAAGTTCCATCAACCTTTTGATAAAACTCTTGCAATTATGACATGCTGGAATTGGCTTCCAGCACTTGATTATTTGGTTCCCCAAAACCAAGCACTTTCAATATGCTTTAATGTTTCCAAATGGGCTATTTGATGATCTGCTCTAGACTACTTACAAGCAGAATTTAGAGAATATGTCTCAATTTCAAGGTTATTCTTGGTCCCTTTATTCTTTTCATTTTTCTATTAAAAATGGTTGAATTTGCTCGTTTTCAGCCATCAATCAGGCAGTGAAAATCTGCCTGTTTAGGACCGATACAGTACTTAGAGAACAAAGTATAAGTGATTTTATTATGCATTTGTATGATAAATGTTCCTATCAATGGAATAGACCATGAGTTGTATGAAATATTGTAGAAGGGAGTAAAATGAAAACACTTGTAAAGATATTTCTGATTTAACCCATTAGTATTAAAAAAAGAAAGAAATCAAAATATGGAAATGTAACTTATTACAAGTTGTCTGGAAGAGAGATATTTATAACTTATAACCTAAGCTAAACAGTATAACTTATAAACTCCAATTGGAGGTGAGCTCAGGTCCCTGAGGCCTAGTAACAAGCCTTGAGAAACCTAGGAAATGTCATCAATGTAAACCTGTGCAGGTAGATATTGATCAGAAAACCTAAGCTGAGTGTCACCTCCAGGTTTAAATGAAAACTGGATAGTTCCCATAGGCCCCAAATCACTAGCAACACCTAAACTTCTTGATTAAAGCTTTTGCATTTAAAGAAGAATGAACATATGAAATCATGTAGTTGCCTTTATACTAGTAACCCTCCTACCTGGCTCACTCCTATTCAGGCCCCTGTATAGTGACTGTGACCTTAAGAATTTGTCCTTGCTGCATTTCTTGTATCCCTCATCATGAAGGCTGTCTTGACAGAAACACAAGTGCTCAGGACAGACTTGTTTGTGATAGTAATGATTGTGTTGACAGTGATAATGAGAGTGAATACCTTGCTGAATACCAGAGAGGATCCTAAGTGCTTTTGCATGACTTTCCTCTGTGAATCTTCACCACAGTCTCTGAGAGAGTCCTATTATGTCCCTTTTTTTTCAATGCCACAGAGAGGCTGTGTGCCTCATTATACAGTAAGATCACATAGCAAGTATGCAGAGCCAGGATTTGGTCCAGGTGGTAAGAGCACTAAGCAGTGAGCTATAATCTCTCTAGGCTGCAGCAGCTCCCAGGTAAGTTCCCAGGTACCAGTTGGCCATCGCAGGTATCGAGCTCTGATGCCAAGTTCCCCTGGGGACCGATATCGACCATGTCCTCACTCAGTGGGATGCGGCTGCTCAGGATTCCAACCCCCCTCTCCTATCTCAGGATACTCTAGGTGACTCTTCAGATAGTCTCCTTATGCACAAACTTACATCTTTAGTAGGTGGAAAAGCCACCTTTTCTTTCACAACCAAAAATTTTTTTTCTAAATCTTCTTTAGAAATATTTCATAGTTATTCTTTTTCTTTTATCCCAAACAACTGACTGTTCTTTGGTCCTTTTTGTCTTCTACTTCTGATTCTTGTAACAAAGTCTTCTGTTTTCCAAAGACATTGAGAAGCTGCTCCTATTCATTTACCTCATTACCTACGGCCATTAGGATCTACAATATAAGTTACCAACTGCATCTTGCTATGGAGGTCATTTCACCATTTGCTTATTTGGACTATAGGTACAGAATTTCTGAATTGAAGTCAATATAAATCATATTCATTAGATCTAGTAGGGTAGGAAGCAGGCAGCAGTTTCCACTTACAGAAATTGAGAAGTCAAATACTCATAGATTAACTGTTCCCAGTTCAGAAGCATGCCTTTAAATTTTTTAAAAAATGATTTTAAAGAGAGAGTAAGGAAGAGAGAGAGGAAAAAAGAGAGAGCGACAGTAACAGTGATGTAAGAGAGAAACGTCAATCGGTTGCCTCCCATACACAGCCCAACCAGGGATCTAACCCACAACCTAGGCATGTGCCCTGACCAGAATCCAACTCCCCCCCCGCCCCGCCCCCCCCAAACACACACACCTTTTGGTGCATGGGACGACACTCCAACCAACTGAACCACACTGCCCAGGCTGGTTGGTGAGATTATGAACCAAATTCAACCACGATTCTAAACCAAAAATCAAATGCCTATATAGCCTGGCAGACAAAGTAATACTATTAAAAGTGGGCCAAGGATAAGATGATAAATGGCTTCTGACCCTCAGCCTCAGTGGTGGGACACTAGGGAATTGAAAGCACAGGGCCATAGCAGGGAGTAGCAGATACTCAAATCCAGCTAATATCGCCCTCCCCAAACCAGGCCTGTTGTTGCCAGATCTTCTGTTCCCCCCCTAGAGCAGCTGGATATACAGATATTCTTGTGACTGGTGTTTCCTGGCTTTTAAATGTTGACTGTCATCCCAAATTTAAAAGCTTGGGCCAAAGGAAACCTCCCTAGCCTCATGGGCAAAGGGCACGGCGGGCTGACTATTTGCCACCTCTTTTCTAAACCTTCTTCAGGCCTCACTAATGTTTGCAATTGAAATCTCACTTGAAATTTAGGGCTTTTTATCTCCCTAGCTCTAATAACTAAGAAAGTCTTAACAAAAGCCCAATTTATAATATAGAAGTCAGTGACTTAACTTAATTTTTCCTGTTATTTTTTTTAACTTTATGATTTCTAGGAATATAATTATGCTTAAAGGTTCTATCCAAAGGTCCATAAAGCAACTTGTATACCTTTACATAAAGTGATTATTATTATCTAATATTATTGAGAGTGATACTATTAAAGGCCATTATAGAACATTTAAGTTCATCAATATAAAAAGGTAAACTTTATATCTAAGATTTGATAGCATAAAATTGCACAGATTTTTTACATTAAAAGCAAAATTAAATGATAAAAAATGGGAGTACTTTCTTTTAGCAAATATAATAAGACAAAGATTTAATGGCCTCGCTTTAAAAAGTTCTCACAAGTCAATGAGGAAAACACTACTTCTCCTAAAGGAACTGAACAAAAGAAATGAACAAACAATCCACGAAAGGGGAAAATAACTAATTAAGGAACATATGGAGACAAGATTCAACTTCACTAGTAATTACAGAAATGCAAATTGAAACAACAAATGTTACAATCCCCAGCGTATGCAGGAGTGCAATGAAACAGGTACCCCCATGCATTACTGATTGGTAAGCAGTTAGTTCATGTAAATCGAGATTTCGGTTCAGTTCTGTTAAGCAAATATTGAGCTGCTTCTCTGCGCTATGAATTGGTGTATGCAGATGACAAAGGTCCACCCGTACTCTCAGTGAGTGAGTGAGTGTGTCCTGGTTCTGAGGGACACAGGTAATTCCATCATTTGGTGGTAAATGGCAGAGGGATCCACAGCATGTGACTGTAAGATCAGATAGGAGGCTGCAGAGGGAGTCCAGCTGGTAGCATGAGCTTCACCCCAGAGGCAGCGGAAGTTATAGAAACAGGGAAAGGACACGATCAGATGTGTTGTTTTTTAAAAACTCTGCATAAAAGTCACTGTGGCTCTAATTGAAAATGTAACAGATGAAAACAAACAACCCAATTAAAAATTGGGCAAAGGACTTAATAGACATTTTTCCAAAGAAGATATACAAATGGCTAACCAGCAGGTGAAAAATGTTCAATATCACTAGTCACTAAGAAAATACAAATAGAAACCACAGTAAGATACCACATCATATTCATTAGGATGGCTATTATCTTTATTTATCTTTTAAAACTCACCCAAGGATATTTTTTTATTGATTTTTTTCTATAGAAAGTGGAGGGGAAAGAGGAGAGAGGGAAAGAGGGAGGAGAGAGAGAAAGAGAGAGAGAGACAGAGAGAGAGACACTTTGGATGTGATAGATACACATCAATTAATTGCCTCTGGCACAGGCCCCAACCAAAGGTGGTTGGAGATCGAGCCTGCAACCAAGGTATGTGCCCTTGACCAGGAATTGAACCTGCTACCCTTTGGTCCTGAGGCCAATACCCTAACCACTGAACAAAACCAGCCACAGCTGGCTATTATCTTTAAACTAGGGGCCCAGTGCACGAATTTGTCCATCTTGAAAGGAACTGTGGGTTGTGAGGCTCAGTGGGCACAGGGGTAGGTCTCAGCCCATTCTCTGCATCCCGTCCCGGCCCCTCTTGCCACACGCTAGATCCCCTGCTTACAGGTAGCCCTGCTCCCACTGTCGCTGCTCCCACATGCTGATGGTGATGGTCCTGCTTGCACCTGCTGTTGGAGCAGAGCGATTGAGGCCAGTGCCAGCAGTGGTGTGAGCTGGGCAGGCGCTGTCAGCAGGTGCGAGCAGAGGCTGCTACCCTGATCACCACTCAGGAGCAGGGGGTTGGAGAAGCCCTCAGGGAAATTGGGGTTGGCAGCCACTGCTTGCACCCACTGATGGTGCCAAGTGATCAGGACCAGAGCCAGGCGCCAGCAGTGAATGCAAGCGGGGCTGGTGCCAGCAGCAGGTGCGTGCTCCCAGAGGGACTGCAGAGTGTGGGAGTAAAGAATTTTCAGTAACCACCAGAAGCTTGCCCCAATGACATCGTCCTGCGGATTCAAGGGTGAGTCCCAGGTTCAATTTCAGTCAAGGGCATGTACCTTGGTTGTGGGCACATCCTTTAGTAGGAGATGTGTAGGAGGCGGCTGATCAATGTTTCTCTCTCATCGATGTTTCTGACTCTATCTCTTTCCCTTCCTCTCTGTAAAAAATCAATAAAATATATTTTAAAAAATATTTATAATCTTTACCTATCCTTTAAGACAGCATGTCTTATAGTATATTGTATAGATATACCATATCTATATATACCTTCCTTATCTCCTATGTTCAATACTTACCATTTCTAAATATTCATTCACATAAATAATGCAAAAAAACTTTGCAAAGAAATCTTTATATATAAATAACTCTTTTAAAAAAAAAAGCAAATCCCTAGAAAGAGAATGTTAGGTCAAAGAATAGCACAGTTTAAGATTTTTGATACATGTCGGTCTACCCTCCAGGTAGACTGTCATATTAAAAAGAGTAGGAGAGCAACTTTATAATGGAAAAAACTGGAAACAATTGTCTAAACCAGCAGTGGAGAACCTTTCTTCTGCCAAGAGCCATTTGGATACTTATAGCATCATTGGAGGGCATACAGAATTACCAACTTAGAAATTAACCTTCTGTATTTGGACAACATTTAATTAACTCACCCCTGTACCTTGGCAGGGCCAGACCAAATGATTTCTCAGGCCTAGATGTTCCCCACTGCTGGAAAAAGAAATAGTTTAAGTGTGATGTCCACTTATTGGAATATTATATAAGTATTTATAAATATTTTTGCAAAGCCTACAAAAGAAAATAGAAAATTCTTATGACATTAATAAAGGTTCAGTGCACGAATTAGTGCATGGGTGGGGTCTGGCTGGCCCCGCCCCAATCAGGGCGAATAGAGGCTGGATCTGTTGGGAGGAGGAGGTGGAAAGAGGTTGGCCGGCCATCCCACCTAGGTCAGGGCCCAATAATGGCCAGGCTGGCTGGGAGGAGGGGCCATGGGCAATTGGCCAGTGGGCCCCAACCCCAATTGGGGATGGGGGTGGGACAATTGGGGGCGAGGCTGGCCGTGAGAAGGGCTGTGGGCAGTGGACCAGCAGTGAGGGCCAAATGTGGTGGGGGAGAGGCTGATCAGGGGCCAGCAACCTGGGATAGGGGCCATGGTGGTTGGCCAGTAGGCCCTGCCCCTGATCAGAATGGGAGTCTGATTGGGGTGGAGCTGGCTGGAGAGAGGGGCTGTGGGCCAATCAGGGTAGTGGGGGCCCATCGAGTGAGGGACAGGCCAAGGGGTTCCTCATTGGGGTGGAGGGCCAATCTGGGGTGGGGCCAGGCTGGGGGAAGGGCTGCAGGAGGTTGGCCAATCAGCCCCGCCCCATATTTGAGTAAGGGGGCGGGACCAACCGGAGGAGGGGCTGCAGACTAATTGGGATGGTGGAGGCCCATGGGGGTAGGGCCAGCTGGGGGGAAGAGCCAAGAGAGGTTGGCCAGCCAACCCCCTCCCCCAATCCAGCTGGTTCGCTGGCTGCAGTGGGCATCATAGCCACCAATCATTTCTGTCATTACAACATTCCAGTTGCTGGCTTTTTATATATATAGATTTTAAGTGAAACAGCAAGTAAAATGTATACTTAGTGTAATAATAAAATTTTTAAATCCTATGAAATTGGAGGAATAACAAAAAAGAAAGTTTGATTAACAGATCTGTAAGTTGTTTTCTTTTTATCATTTTTTTTTAATTGCATTTAATGTGTGTACAATGTTTATAACAAGAGAAAAATAATTTCACTGGGAAAGCATGATCTGTTTTTGTATTTTAAGGCTGTTATTGAAATGTAGTTTCATATTGCAAATAGATCTTTAAATAAGCGCCCATATTTCAATTTTTTGGTTGAAAATTTGTTAGATACAAAGTCACCTTGTTGAACCTTATCTATATATACAAAGATTGGAGCTTGGAGATTTCTTCTGTTTGGTGTGGAATCAGCAGCACGATCAGGAGACGTTATTTCCCAAAGGAAATTAACCTAACAGGACTCTGGGAGATGCAGCGACATGTTACCTAAACAGAGCCCCTCTGCTTTTGAGGGCTGTGGTCCAGGGAGAAGCCCTAAGTGTTCTGTCATTGGCATGGACTTCATAGACTCTGGGCTCCTCAGTCTAAACCACATGTGTCAAACACAAGGCCCGCGGGCCAAATCCAGCCCGCCAGGCCTTGCAATGTGGTCCGCACCGCGCTGTCATCACTGCACTCCGCTGTCAGTTTATGACATTGTCAGTTTATGACTGTTCAGTAAACCATTCGGCCCGCGATTTAGGCTGAATTTTAGATTTTGGACCCTTCTCTGATTGAGTTCGACACCCCTAGAAACCATTTGAGGTGATAGGCAGATTAATGGATATCCCTGAGCCTCAGTGTCCTCATCTATAAAAACTGGGTGTAAGAATCCTATACCTAACTTACTGAGCTGTTGTAAATTCAAATGCAATAAACATTGTAAAATGTAAACTTGGTTCCCAAGACTTGTTAGTTACTCATTAAGGGTTAGCGATCATTATTATTATCATCATCTTCCAGTTCACTCACAGTTTATAAAGGGACAGTGAGGCCTAAGGTGATGTAATTTGTAATTCAGGGGGAAGAGTCAAGGATTTGGAGTTTACTGACCGGGACTGTCCTAGTGATTAAAGGATTTACTCATTCAGTGGCCTAGGGCAAGACTGTCCTGGAGAAATATAATATGATCCAAAAATGTAATTTTGGATTTTCTAGAAATCACATAACAAAAAGTAAAAAGAAACAGGTAAACTTAATTTTAATAATATATTTTATTTAACCCAATATATCTACTATTATCACTTTAACATGTAATCAATATAAAAATTATTCATAAAATACATTTTTACATACTAAATCTTTGAAATCCAGTGTGCATTTTATACTTACTGTAAATTTCAATTGGGAGGCTAAAATTTTAACTGAAATATTTTATCTTTATTTCATAGAATCTATAGTTGAAAGGTTAGATTCACATGCACAGTTGTTCCAAACAAATTTTTCTCATAACTAAGTCAGGTTTCATTTTTAAAATATAAATTAATTAAGGTTAAATGCAATGAAGAATTCAGCTTCTCAGTTGCATTAGCCACATTTGAAGTATTCAATAGCTGCATGTAACTGGTGGCTGCTATATCAAGTACAATTACAATAGGGAAGAACATCTATTTTACCGAGTTGTTATAAGATTGTTTATATGAGAAAGTTTTATAGTTCATAAAATGCTGTCCAAATAGGTTACTTCTCCTCCCAAAGTAACCCAGCTAATGAGAAGGGGCTCAGGGACCAGAATTAGGCCAGTGTAATTTCCATAGATGGACATTTAAAATTTGAACAATATTCAATGAGCCTTTCAATTTTTTAAAGCTATGATCCACAGTGAGAAATATATCTTACATAACAATGTGGTATACATAAGTGTGTGTGTGTGTGTGTGTGTGTGTGTGTGTGTGTGTACATGCAGATTAGTAGCCATTATTTCCCAAAGGAAAATGACAATATGGATATCTTAAATTTCATTTATTTTTCTTCCTGATCTCCTCCTTCTTCTTCTCTTTTTATTTAATGCTGCTCATGACCCACTAAACTGATTTCATGGCCCTTTAATGGGTTACAAACCACAATTTGAAAAACACTGTTCTTAAGAGTCTAAATTTACGAGCATTTAAAAAATTGATTAGTTTTGTGTTGCAAATAATACCTCTTTCATAACTTCCAGTCAGTTCAAAGGGGAGAAAAATTCTCCCCAATGTAAATAAGAAGATGATACTATTTTAGATAAGATACAAGGAAACAAGCAAAGTGCCCACTTTTTGGTTAAGTGTCATTTCTTCATCTTTTCAGCAAATGGTTATTCAGGAAGCACTGTCCCTGTCATTGTGTTAGGCCCTGGACAGCTGGCCCAAGGCAGGTAAGATTCCTGCTCCCGGAGCATCAGCTGTAAAGGAGCAAAGTCCTTGCTGCAGTGGCTTAGTCAAGGAAAGAGCATGGGTGTTCAGTTTATTTTTCACACTAGAGGCCCAGAGCACAGATTTGTGCACCAGTGGGGCCTGCAGGGATCAGGCTGAAACCAGCTCTCTGACATCCCCTAAGGGGTTCTGGATTTTGAGAGTGTGCAGGTAAGCCCAAGGGACCCCCACCGGTGCATGATCTGGGACAGGGAGGGATACAGGAGGGCTCCAGTGAGTGTTTAGTATCTTGTCCAATCCTGATCACCAGACCCCAGAAACAAGCTAACCTACTGGTCAGAGTGTCTGCCTCCTGGTGATCAATGCACATCATAGTGACTGGTTGAACAGTTGAACAAACAGTTGGACACTTAGCATATTAGGCTTTTATATATGTATATAAGAAGACCAGAAACAGGCAATGGTGCAGATATCCAACAACACAATCAGTGACTCAATTAATTACCTTTCTAACCCACGTACTCATGCTTGTCACTTCATGGTCCCAAGGCAGCTGCTACATCTCCAGGCATTATGCTCATGTTCTAGACAAGAAGAAGAAAAAAGCAGAGAGGGGGAATTTTCCCCAAATTTTTCAGATATGAAACACAGGATGCCCAGTTGAATGTGAGATTCAGGAAAATAATAACTTGAGTATTATTTGTATTGAAAAACTTAGTCATCATTTACCTGAAATTCACATTTAACTGGGTGTCTTGTGTATTTTTATCTACTAACTCTGACAACCCTGTGTGCACAATTCTGATTACATTTCAGAACCATGTTACATGTTAACTCTTATGTACAAGAAAGGCCTATTGAGTGAAATCATTTTTAATGTCCAGTCTCAGTAAAAGAGAAAGGCAGGAAGTTGAGTGAGCCAACCTATAGCATTTGCTATAGGGTCAGGTTTCCCCTGGTCCTTGTAGCTCATAGTAAGGAATTTAGATTTTAATCTATGATCAGTGGGAAGCCATTGAAGAGTTTAAAACAAAGGAGTGATTGACTAAGTTATATTTAAGAAGATGGCTCTCACTACTGTGTGCAGACTATATGGGGGGGGGAGCGTAAGTGAGAAGTGGAAGGAGCAGTTAGAGGAAGCCCAGATAATATAGAACCTTTGAGAACTCGGTCTGGCCCTCTTGCCATGCCTGGCCTGTCTCAGACACGGACCTTACTTTCCTGCATGGGAATTTCTTGTTCTGCAAAAGGAGGAGTTGGGAGGGATGGTGTACAGGTGCTCCATGCAGCTTTCCCATGGTGATATGTGGGTGAAACAGTGGTCTGCCCATGTTCTTCAGCTGCATGGCTTAGTTGTCAATGTTTGTCCATGTTCTGTTCTCTTTCTTCAACAATAGGGTGTCTGAGAGCTGCATGAAGTACATGGAATGTCAGAACTTTTTATTACAAAGTCTGGGATCATGTGAGACTCCCACAAGGAATACACTTTTAGCTTCTGTTTCCTTTGCCTTAAATTTAAAAAATGCTTTTTAAAATTTTAATTTAAAAAAATCAATAAAATTTACCCAAAAGATAAAATCTGCTACCACATAGCAATATTTTAAAAATAACATGGCAAATTTTTATACCCTGACAACTGAGACTTAAAGCAAAAATTGAACAACCTGATTCCAGAGCTAACCACCTATGTGAGAAAGGGAAAACTATTTCCTGCTTCTTTCTCTCCCACTCAGAATTTGTTCTAGAAGGCGCTCTGGATTACTTAACTCCCTTCCCTCCCCCACCTGCAGCAGATACTCTTATCTCCCCCTCCCATTTCTCATTGAATTAAATCAATTGTTTAGTTTTCATTTGGCTTCTCCTTTCTCTCTCTTGTCAGATCAAGTGCTTTTCTGTTTTCCTTGAGGATTACCAAAATGAGCTCTTAGGGAGAGAAAAAAGGTTTCTCAGCACTTTAGCTTCTGTTTCCTTTCATTTATTTGTTTTGCCTTTTATTATCTTTTTTTGCTGACACCCTAGGACACACATGCAGTATATAGACATTATTGACTTTTTCCCTAAGGAAATCTGACCGGACTTTCCAATGGACAGGGAGTGGAAACCTTGATTCTAATCCCTGACCCACCACTAACACACAGTATGACTTTAGGCAAGTCCTTAACTTCTATGCTTCTTGGGTTTCTTCCCAGTACAGAAAGGTATTAAGTTGTATAACCACCGTGTTTGTTTCTAGCTCTGACATTTCGAAAGTCAGGTATGGAATGCAGCATTTTTAAGTCGCCTCAGGTAGGGAGACCAATGCGGTAACTCAGAGGAGCCTTTCCAAAAGCATTGTTCTGCCACAGGGGGCCTAGTTTCTGATGAGGACAGTTTGGAAGTCAGACAAACAGGGAGGATGTAAGATTTAAGAGATGATACAAATGTAGATATACATACAGATATGTGATTATCCCTCTAGAATACCCCTTTTTCATGATATTTTTTCCTTTCTTACTTTCTGCAAATGGTTTTTAGAGCAGAAATAGATTAGAGGAAGGTTTTGAGAGCATATTACATGTTGCATTATATACAATGGCCAAAGAGTTCTGTGCCAAAAGGAGTATTGGAAATTTTCATTTGACATTCTGCTCCAAAGTCACAACTCTTACTGGCATATTAACGCTTTGCACTCCGCTGTCCCCTCTTAGGGGACATCGGAATTCTAGCATATCACTCGGATGTCCCCTCTCAGGGGACATTACAGTTTATTAGTGATTACGGGGAATTGAGTTATTTCAACGCACGTTTCCGCCGCAAAGTAGCGTCGAGTAGCTGGTAGCCAATGTCCAGAATGGTTCGGAGTGCAAAGGGTTAAGGTTCTAAGAAGTCCTGCAGTTTACTTTCATTTAACCCAGTAATCTTCAAATTTGCTTGATCCTAGAGCTTTCTCATAATACCAGTTAACACCTTATGAGGCTAGTGTTCTGTGTAGCATCCAATGGGGGGCGGGGGTGGCAAGCATCTCATGGTAGAGACTTTGGGCATCACCTTGCACTCCCTTTGTCCACATTCCAGCCTATTAAACTTCTGCTGTTCCTTCAGTTCCTCCTAATCTGAATGGCATCATGATCACTTGAATAAGTGATAGCTTATAGTAATGATCTAATAGTTTAATTGCAATAGGGACAATTAGTCAGCCGTGCCAGAATCATGTGTGATTTTTTGAGATGGAAATTGGCCCATTCATGCATTTGTTTATGCATATTCTCACTCAAAAAATGATTAAGAGGCTTCTGGTTCTGAATGGTGGGTTGGGCACACATTTGTCTCCTCTCCTGCAATCCCTCTAAAGTGATAATAAAGGATTTAGTGGAGGAATAAATTCTGAATAGTGGACAGAACAGGAGGGGAGCCCTGAGTGATGGCTAGGGCACAAAGAGGAGATAGGAGCTATTGATGGAGCAAATATAGTGGCTGAGGAGATCAAAAGGGTTTAGAGCAGAGGAAGGAGCCCATCTGCTGGGAGGCACCATAAGGAGTACTGAGAAGGCTCCTCTGGGAGGAGGTAAAAGACTGAGGAGAAAGAATGAAAGTCCTCTCTGGTGTGGTTAACCCAGATGGTTTTCAAATGCCATTTTTCAGACCAAATGATAGTAGGATGCTTAACCACAGGGGAAAGAAAAAAGGGAGATATTTTATAAAAATCCAGGTGGACTGAGAGAAATAGGGCTGCTTGTGGGAGCAAAGCAGTCATGTCCAGAGTGACCTTTCCATGCTGGTTTGGAGAGCAGACACCTGTGAAATGGCCTGACCCTGACTCTTGCCATCAGGCCAATTCTGACAAAGAGAATAAGCACAATCTATGTACATAGACATTCTATTAGTGATCCTTGTGTCTCCTGTGTGAATATAGGGGGGCTGATCCAGGATCATCCAACAAATAGTTATAAAACAAAATTCAACTGAGAAAATTTTAATCTTTCTGGGTTTATTCAATGATTTATGAATCTGGCAGCATCCCATCTAGCAAATAGAAAGAACCTCCAGGGAGCTGTGCAAAATGAAAGACTTGTGTTCAGAAGGGAGTGGACAGGGAAGTTACACTAGCAAAACAAGGTTGGTTGTGGCAAGGTCACCTTTCTCTAGGAAATAGAAATAGCAGAGTCTATCAGACAGGTGACCTCATTAGTACTGACCATAAAATTCCTGATTAACTAGTTTAAGATGCATTGCTGGAAGAGGTGAAAATTGTAATTAATTTAGTAATTAAGTCTCAGTTTGGTGATGTGGGGTTTAGTACAAGTGACTCCATTTAGGGTCTGTTGTCTCTCTTCTTTAACAATATTAATAGCCCAGCAGCATGGAAAAGAGATATTAACATAAAAAAATTGACCCCAGAGAAAACAACGATCAATTAGATAACAGAGGTTAACTTGAATGATAAAGCTCTTCAAAAAGATTCAGGACCGAGAAGAGGAGGGAATAAAAATATCACAGAAATAATAAAACAATTCAGAGATGAAAGAGACATGTGTTTTCTGATTAAAAGAGCCCACCAAATGCCACAGATAAATTTCTATAGAGATCCATACCTAGATACATTAGATTGAAATTTCAGCTCCTCTGTATTAAAGAAAGATCCCGAAAGCTTCCAAAAGAGGAAAACAGGTTGACTACAAAGAACCTAACAGTAAAACCAACCTTTGACTTCTCAGTCACTGATACTAGACAACATTGAAGCTAGACTTTCACATGTCTGGAGCACAGCTTCTAATCTAGAAAATGTGGCCAGCAAAGTTATCGACCAAGTGTGAAGACAGGAAAGCAAAACAAAAACACATTTCAGATATTCCTGAGAACAGTGTGACTAATGGAAGTGTTCCAGTGAAAAGAAATTTGAGAACCATAGCTGTACTAGGGGCAGAAAGCAGGGAATACAAATGAAAACAGGAAGTCAATGTCTTCAAGAAGGATGGAAAGATTTACAAGGAATATATAGAAGTGTTAGTGATATGGTGCAAAATGAACAAAAGAGAAAAGCAATTAGAAATTTCTAGAGAAATAAACTCATAAGAAATTTCTGATTCAAATAAGCAAATTAAAATGTGCCACAATTTTGACAAGTGGTTATGTAAGAGAGAGAGTAAAAGTGAAAGAGAGAGAAAATATTCATCTAACCTTGATCTTGATGCTGGAAACATTCTCCATTGAGTGGGGTGTATTATTCAACCTATAGAGATTATAAATACAGCCCTGTTTGCTGCAGCGAAAAAATATATAGTCATCAGTATAAAAGATCTGCTTATTGATTTTCAAGTTTACAATCAATCTGTAAACAAAACACAAGCCTGAATTATTCTTGTACAACCTTGACAATGGAAAGTAAAAGCACAGCTGACTTGGGGGGTGAATGTGAAGAGGAAAAGGGCAGGAAGACTAATAGCATAATCTTCTCATGAAGAGAGTCAGGTGCCACTGCCTACAGCTGATGGAACAAGTAATAAATTTGCCATGTAAAATTAAACAGGTAAGTAATAAAAAATAGGAAGGGATTTTAAAAATCAAATATTGAAAGGAGGATAAGCATATTTTTTTTTACTGTGGCATCAATGCAAAGAACCTAAGGTTATCGCACCAACAAAACACTATGATTATACTAATTAGGGTCATGAAGGCAAAAGAAATTAAAAACCTTTAAAAATGTTTTTGGGACTTGGTGAGAGGAGAATGATTTGGGGATAGTTTTTTAAAAAAATTATTATGAGCTATTCTGAATAATTTTATTTCTTGCCATGTGTATATATTTGATTTTAAAAAGTCATTGCAGCCTGGCCAGTATGGCTTAGTGGTTGAGCATCGACCTATGAATCAGGAGATCACAATTTGATTCCCAGTCAAAGCACATGCCTGGGTTTCAGACTCAATCCCCAATGTGGGGCATGTGGGAGGCAGCCAATCAATGATTCTCTCTCATTATTGATGTTTCCATCTCTCTCTCCCTCTCTCTTCCTCTCTGAAATCGATAAAATATATATAATTTTTAAAGTCGTTGCATACCTGCCATGTGGCAAGCATTGTGCTATATCAGACATGTAGAAGTGGTAATAACTTTATAGCAGAAGCATCTACAGAAACAAATGATGCTAGGACAGGAGCCCTTCCTGAGGATGCATGTGTGTAAATGGGAAGCGAGGAAGTGGAACAGGGAATCAGTTCACAGAGTATTTGACCAGTTGATTGAAACTCCTGGTTTAAAAACCCCAGAGAGGTGAATTAGGAGGAGAGGTCTTTGGAGCTCGGGGGCTTGGAGACTTGACAGGGTTCCATTAGATTAATAATATTCTGGGCAGGCAGATAGAATTACTGACAGTTTCTATAGGGTCCTTAGAGAGACTATCCAGTTCTTTCAGTTTACAAACGAAGGAAGCTTGGTAATGGCTCAAATCCAGTCCTTCTGACTCCAAGGTTAGTGATGGAGCTCCAGACTCCTTGAAGCAGGAATCACCACGTATCACATTCCTACCAAGGACCAGGAGCTGTACTGGCCACTTATGTATATTATTTCATTTCACGTCCACCACAGCCATAGGAAGTAGGCTACACCCATATTGAATTTGAGAAAATAAGGTTTAAAGAATTGAAATAATTTGTCTAAAGTCTAGAACTAGATAGAAGCAGAGCCTAGATAGGAGTCTGTCTGACCCTGAGATTCCTGGCCCTTGGTTTTGGTTCAAAATTTAAGCCCACATCCCTGTATTGGTGACCAAAGGTAAAAACAACAACTATTTCATATTTAAGTGTTCCAGTCCACTAAGAAGGAAACTAGGGTCCACTCCCAGCACTGTATAAACCAAGCCTTTGATCTGCTTCTGCATTGCCTCATGGCCCACATCAGGGAAGAAGGTCTGTGAGCTGCCAGGCCATCCCTCTTAATTAGAGGGGACCCCAGGAGCCTTCATGTAGCCCCAAGCTGTCCTGAGCAAAATAAACAGGAAACAGAAAAGAGGGAGAAGAGAGATAAATCCTCACTGACTTTAAAAGATTTATGCTGACAATATTCCAAGGAGCTTATGAATTTTTTTTTTTTTTTTTTTTTTTTTTGTAGAGGAAAGCTGCCGATGAAGAGATAGCTCTTAACTACAGAGTTTCATTGAAAGTGAAAATACTTTAAGTTCTGTCTCTTATTGATAGTACAGTTGCACAAAATAAAATTCATATAAACATCATCTCACATACTAGAAGCAGAGGAATAATCCATCTTCCAGTCATCTTTGAAAGAGTCCCATTACTGAGGTACTGAATTACAAGGACAGAATTTACATGTTTTCACACCCATGCAGGAGGAACAGTGGTGCTGAAAGACTCCCAAGTCCCGGCATTTTCAACCTCATTTTCTCCTGCTGGGAACTTGAGTTTCCTGTGTGTGTGTGTGTGTGTGTGTGTGTGTGTGTGTGTGTGTGTGTGTATGTGTGCCTGTGTGTGTCTGTGTGTACATGCACACATGCATGCAAACTTTTTTCTGAGAAGGGAACACCTCCTTTATTTACTTACTTTCTTTCCTTCAGAAACTCCAAAACTGGTTTCAATTTGACTTTCCACCTATTTGGGTACATCAGAGTACAATATCAGACCAGGGCACCTTATGTGTGACATGTGTGGCTTTTTCCTAAGCTCAGACCATGACCCCAAAATGTCAGGAACAAGAGTCTGCCGCAGAGGTGTTTCTAGAACTCCCACCTGCTCTAGACAGATATACTCTAATCTAGTACAGAATTGGGCCCCAGTCAACCCCTGAGTCTGTCCCCAACACGGTACCTTTGTTTAATATGGTAACATACAAGGCCATCATGTTTACATTTAGCTATCCCTAGTGAGGACTGGCGGAGAAGGATGCAATTGAGTCAGTATTGACCCCTGTCTCTCACCACACCAGAGTAATCTTCCTGCAGCACCACTCTGATAATGTCACTGTCCTGCTCCAAAACCTTCTCTGGCTCCTTATTCTTCACAAAATAAAGATTCACATCTTCTGCCAGGAATAAATCTCTATGGTCCCACACCCACCACCCTAGCCTTTCTTATTTCCCAGCCTTCTCTTTATGTACTCTGCTCTGTAGCCAAAGCCATGATACACTTTCTGCATTTATGCCTCTCAGATCCTGCACGGTGGACTCTGCCAATACTTTTGTTTTTCTTATCCTTGAAGACTAGCTCAAAGGTCATCTTCTTTATGCATCTTCCCAATTAAACCTAAGGTATCCTTCATGAAGCCTCCCATGAGCACGCTTTACCTGTTTGTGTCTTGTGACTTAGAGCCTCTGCTTTTGATTGCAGTTACTGCAAACACCTCATCACCCTCTCCTGGACCTGATGTTCCTTGAAGGCCGGAACTGTGTCTGGTTCTTGTCAGTGTCCCCAGGGCTGAGCCAGTGCTTGAATAGGCATCCATTAAATGAACTTTGAGGGCAGAGGGAGTGGGTAAGGAAGCCAGTGAACCAACGGATTTGGTTCAGGTCGCATCTGCCTGTCTTTCTCCTTTCCCATCCCTCTGAATTCCTGAGCTATACAACTTGGCCACGAGGCACCCTAGTCATTTTTTGGGATAAAGGATACAGTGGTATAATGAAAAAGGAAGAAGAGAAAGAATAGTGGTTAAGAGTTCAGAGCCTGAAGTCTGGTCTGGACTTCCTATTTAAGACTTTGAGTAAGTCATTTTTCCATTCCCATCTCCAGTCTGCTTCCATAGAAAAGCAAGGGCACTATATTACATGATCGTTAACTCCTTTTTTCATTCTGAATCTTTGGTTCTAATCCTTTATTTTACTTCTATGCCCATTATAAGAATGTCTCTCCCATTGTAAAACAGAGTAATGATATAAATTATTTACCAAGGGTGGTAGAGCAGCTTCAAAGGCCCATATGCCATGCTTCCTAACATTACAGAGGACTCAGTTTCCAGTATATGCCAATGTCCTCCATCCAGCTCAGAAACAGGCTTGTGCTGACCTCTCCTGATTTTAACCAAAAGTCACATTTACCTATCTCCAGAACACTGCAAATCTCTAATCCTGACACAATGCCTTCTCGTTGGACACTGCTTTGCGTCTCATAGGAATCCCCCCTTTTTATCTGCATCGTTCTCTATTGAGGGGGTGCTAGTTCATTTGCCTATGAGGTAAATACTGTTATCTGGAGAAGGCGACTAATTTGAGGTGCCCAGAAAGGGGTGGGGGGTGAAAAGGCTGATCCGAACACTCCTCAGCTGGTTCCCACTGGCAGTGTTGGAGATCTTGTTCGAATTGGCTTCCACTGCCAAGGAGCAGCATCTAATGGTCCAAAAACTGCAATGCGGAAGTGTGGCAAGTGAACCAGAAGAAATGCATGGAACAGTAAGATGATGCTGTGCTTTTATGCTGACAGTAACCACCAGGAATATAAGTTTCTTGTCAGTTACTGGCCACTGCTACTGGAATTAGGGCTGGCATGCCCCAGAGGGAAACTCAGCCACAGGCACAGCACCGGTGGAGGTGGGAGTCGTGGTGAGGGAGTGGGGGATTTGTAAGGATTTCTTTCTGGAGACCAGTTGCAAATTCACTTGACTCATAGACTCGAGAGCAGAAATGAGTCTTCAGAGATTTATAAGTTCAGCCAACCCTTCTCACCCTATTTTATAAGCAGAAAACTGAAACCTGAAAAAGTCAGTGCTTTGCCCAAATTCATTCAGCAAATAAGCAAAGGAGCAGGAGCCAGGATCTTAACTACTTCCTTCTATATGACCCAAATACTTCCTTTCCAAGCACACACCTCTCAAGGAAAACCTTGAACTGGTCATAACTACTTGAGAACCGAGAGCTAATGCATACATTACTGGGAAACTGAATTGTCCAACAAATTGAAACTCAAGCTGGCTTGAATGTTATATGGAGAACTTAGCTCTGATTTAAATTGTGACCTAAAGGCTGGCCTAGATGCCAGCATCCTGGTTTCTGGGGTGTGGAGGTACCTACATTGATAGTCACAAGATGGCCCTCATTTCCTGGCTCCACTTGGCACATTTATGGAGGGAGTAACTCGGTTAGACTGTCCCCCTAGACCAGTATGTAAATCTATAAGAATGTCTTAGCACTTGGGTTGGGTTTCTAAGGATTAGGTAATACACACTCTTCTTCTCCCTGTTGCCTATGGGGGGTTTTGTTAATTGTACCTATTGGCTGGCAAAGCATCTGTGAGCGGTCATCTCTACTTTAATTTAGAAGACAGTAAAATCTCATAATTGATTATTTGATAGGTGCTTCCTCCCTGCCTAAAAATGGGTGAAATGCTTTTAAGGATTATCTCACATAATCCTTACAACCACCCTTTGAAATAGAGGTTTCCATTCCCATTTTAGAGGTGATAAGACGCAAGGACGTAGAGCTACTAAGTAGGGGTGCTAAGGTGAGAACCTTGGTGTGCCTGATTATAAAGCCTCAGTCCTTAGTCGCCATTCTCTTACATCAGGTTCTAGGTTTTACAAAGGTAAGAGAAGGGGAAGAGAGCTGGTGTGTGCAAAGAGAGTGATGAAGGCCTCCAGCATCACAGACTTTGATGCCATTGGTCTCTAATACCTGCTGCAAAGGTGCTGCTGGTCCGCCTGTCTGGACACATCTGCAGAGTCACTTTCCTGGTCTCTTGGCAGGCTCCTTCCTCCTCCTCAACACCTCAGCAAACTCCAAGCATACCATCCTGAGCCCATGGATGAGGAGCAGCAGTGAGCATTGCAGACTGGCCGTCTCCGTCCACAGGCACCTGCAGCCTTCCGGGAGGTACGTCGCCCAGCTGCTGCCCCACAACGAGGCTGGAAGAGAGATCCTCCTGGTACCTACTCCGGGGAAGCATGGGTAAGTCCTTGCTCATTCCAGATCTATTCTATTGAAGACAATTTGGCTTTTGACCGAAAAAGTTCAGATCCTGTGGCATCTACTTAAAACTCACAACTGCTCTTTAATGTGTAGGGACCAGATTGAGCCATAACTGTTACTATTCCCTGGATAGTATCTCACATCCTGGTCTGTGGGGCCCTCTGGCTGCCCAGACTGGTGGCCTTCCAGAGGCCAGAGGAGCAGCTGGCAGAGTTGGCATTTAATGAGTGGATGTTAAAGATATTCATTTTCCAAAATCCAGACAGAGCCAAGGAGAAAACAGCCAAGGGGAGTGATAAACAGCCGAAATGAAAGTAATTTAATGTGCTGGAAAGTAGGTTTTAGCAGCAGAACTTTAGTGGAAAGGGAAAGGGAAAACTATTGTATCCACCCTAGGAGGAGCATGGGACCTAGAGCAGAACTGGTCAGGGAGACCACACGGTGTCAGTCTCAAATCAGTAGAGACTGACAACCTTTGTTCTAGAACCTCTAAAGCTTACTCAATACTGAGGTGACACCCAATACTCATGTCAGTGAACTCTTCTAGAATATACCTGCCTACTTCCTGATCCAGTGTGCCTCTAGAAGTGGTGACATTGAAAAACCAATGTGAACCAGGGCCTCTCTGTGGCTGCCTTTTTTCTCATTTTATAAGTGTAAATACCACTGCAAGATCCCAGTTGTGAATGGCTCCAGGTCTGATTACTTTATAATCAACTACAGGTCCAGTACACAAAATTCGTGCACTCAGAGCTGGGGTCCCTTAGCCCAGTCTGCGCCCTCTCACAGTCCAGGAGCCCTCAGGGGATGTCTGACTGCCATGAAGGCAAAAGAGGCTCCTGCCACCGCTGCTATGCTCGCCAGCTATGAGCCTGGGTTTTGGCTGAGCAGTGCTCCCCCTGTGGGAGCTCACTGACCACTAAGGGACAGCTCCTGCATTGAGTGTCTTCCCCCTGGTGGTCAGAGTGTGTCATAGTGACTTGTCATTCCACTGTTCCGTCGATTTGCATATTAGCCTTTATTATATAGGATAAGGGCAAGAGATTCTTCTTTATGGCATGTTTGTAGGAGAAAGAGCTCAAATTTCTAGCTAAGCTTAGACTTTGGACTTAGCTTCTCTCTAAGAAAACACCTTGCAGAGGGTTCTCATCTGAACAATGATGTTACTCATCCTCCACCTCCATAGTGTGCTGGACTGGAGGGAGGGTGGGTTCTGCCCACTGCTTTCTCAGTAAAGCTGTATAAACTTCTGAGTAATTTTTTGAAGGGGAGATCCATAGACTTCTCCTCTGTGTGGAGGAATGCTGCTTCCATAGGCTTCTTGGCAAACTGCAAGGCACAGGCACCTGTCCAACAATTCAGAGAGCTCTGGGTATTTGTGTAGAGCTGGATCCAGCTTGCTCAGTCTTGGCATTATTGACAGCTAGAGCCAGATAATTCTTTTCATCAACATTGTTTTGTGTGTAGTCCCCAGCTTCCCAAGCCTCTACCCACTGGATGCAAGTAGCACCTGCCTTGGTTGTGACCAAAAATATGTCTCTAGACATGGCCAGGTATCTCCTGGGGGATGAAAACATCCCCACTGAGGACCATTGAAATAACCAGAGCATTTTATAGCTGGGAGGAGCCATGGGATTTACCTGGTTCATCCTCATCAGTTCACAGGTGTTGGAACTGGAACTGAGACCCAAGAGGATGAAGGGGCTTGCTCTATGTCACATGATGAATGTGTATTGGCAGCAAGGGTCTTGAGCCCAACAATCAAGTGTCTTACCAACTGCTGTACTAAGTCCTGTGTTACAAAGCTATGTAACACCCAGTCCCAATCCTTGAATAATAATAACTATACCTATTACTAATACTTATTAAGCACTTCTGAGATGGGCTAGCCAGTCACTGCTATGCACTTTACATGCATTTTTAAAATTTAATACTAAATAACACAATGAAGCAGAAGCTAGTATTATTTTTCATTTTATAAATGAGGAAATTCAGTGAGATCAAATAACTTGCCCAAGGTCACTGACTAAACAAGATGGAGGGGGTCTGAACCTTTTTGCCCATAGGTGGAAAAGCTCAATTAGTTCACAGTGGTGCAGCAGAAAAAAAATTATGCTGTGAATCAAAGCCCTGAATATAAGTCATAGTTCACTATTCAGTCATCAGTCAATGAACAATCATTTATTGGCTATTTTTTCTTTAACTGGATTATGGAGGCATGTGAGATACAAAGGCCAGCCTTTGGTGGTCCACCAAAGAATGTTCCAAGAAAGAGCTCTATGACTTCAGGCAAATCCCATCCCCTCCCAAACCTCAGTTTCCCCATCTGTAAAATGGGGAATGTGATGCCGGTTCTACTCACGTGGTGCTCTATGTCAGTGCAATAAAGGGCGTAAAGGGTTTTGCACACACTGAGCAGGATGCAAACGTAAGACACCATTAATACCTTAGTTGGCTCTGTTCTGCTAAGAATTTTGAAACACAAGCTTGAGACTTGTCTGTTTTCTGACTATGGGTCAGTGTCAGTCCCAAGAATCCTTTAGTTTTGAGATCGTGGGCAGTTTGCCTCCTTGGAAGCCCACTCCTTTTAATGTCAGAGATGACACCAACAGCACGGTCCTCAGTGTGGCAAGGGGGACACAGTGAAATCCTGATATGACAGTGATGATTACAAATGAGGCTGGCTTCTTCTCTGAACAGAACATGGTGGCTTGGGGACTGCTGTTTGGAAAATGACATTCAGTGTTTATAGTAATAAGGGAAGAGTTGTCATAGCAAAGTCATCTTGGGAGAGCCTGACGCAGAGGCGCGGGCTGAGGAATGACAAGTCAAAGAAGCCACCAATTCCCTGGAAGCCATGAATTGTGAACAGGCAATATCATGGGGAGCAGCAGCCTGCTTGGAGGAGCTGGCGCCAGGGAAGGCAGTTGGGGAATCCCAGCAGATGCTGCCTTCCACCTCCTAGAAAACAGCAAGTCTAATGAATCACAGAGTGAGCACATGTCTGCCAAAATGGCCTGGCTTTGGCCAGCATCTCCTAGGGCACAGATGACAAAGAGTGTGCCCAGCATGTTCACCTGCTCACCTGGTCAGCCAGAATGGCCACAAAAGCAAGGAAGCAGAGAAATGGGATATCCAGTAGCCCAGCCCCACTGGCTGCAGAATCCAACAGGCATAAGATAGGACATCTTTACTAGAAATCAGAACCCACAAAGTTCCCATTAATTAAATGAATATGATAATACCCTACTTAATACGGTGAGTTGTGAAATGGCACAAAGAAAATGTCTCGCAATTTGCCCAATTATTGTAGACACTTAATACGTGCTAGCTGCTTCCAGGGCATACATTTATTTACAAACCATGGATTGAGCACCTCCTGTATTACAGGTGCTGGGAACAGACAAAGACAGCACAGGCACTGCTTCCAGGGAGCACCCAGCCCAGTATGGACACACAGGCAGGCGAGCAGCAGCACATGCTCGTGCAAATGCTTTCAAGTTGGGACCCGGAAACACTGAAAGGCTAAGCTAAGAGAGTGCCAGCAGAGCCAGCACAGGACGCCCAGCTCCTGCTCTGGCTCCTGCATGTCCCTGCCATTCAGCAGAAAGCTGTTTCAGAAAGAGCAGCCCAGCAGTGGGAAGCTCGTGCCTTCCTGGCCTCGGAAATACAGGCTCAAGGGGCTGGTGGGGTTTCCAGCTGCAGGAGCAACTCTCCAGGGCCCCTCCCAGGACATTCATTGCAAACTCTTGGGCTTTCTCTTGCAGCTTTGGTTGTCTGGGGACTTTATTATGTATAACCAAACTACGTAGGGTGTGGAGGGAAGAATTGGGCCCTGGGAGGACTTGCCAATCATTTGAATACTTAAAAAGATGTCTTAAACAGACAGGATTTGGTGATACCCTGACTTGAGCCGAGATAAGCTGTCAGCGCCATCCTAGCACAAACAAGGCTGGATCCAGAGGGTGGTGGAGAAATGAGTGTCCTCAGCACACAGATTCACCTTCCTTAGGATCTTAAGCCCACACTCACAGGAGACTTGAGTTCCCTTTTCCCCAATGATTTCCTGATGGGGGGAACCAAGCCTAGAGGCTGGATGTGAAGTGATGAAGGTCAGAGTGCACATTCCAGAGCCCAGCTCTCCTGTGCTCTGTCTCCTGGCTAAACAGTAGTATCTACATAGAAGTCTGGACACTCACTGCCCTTAGACTAAAATCTGCAGCAACCTCTGCAGGTGAAAACAACCCAATGTTAATGTTGGGTACTCACATGGCTGCCATGTTTATGTAAACCAGTCACTTCTGACCAAGGACCCCAGCTGTAAAACCAGCAGCAATCTTAATGGGAGACCTGCCAGAGAAATCTACCCCAAAGTGATTCACCCCTAAGGGTGTCATGAGATGCAGTTTCAGCCTTGGTTCCACCGCTAATTTGCAGCGTGGTTATGGAACAACCACATGCCTTCCTAGCTTAGGCTTCTTACCTTTAAAACAGAGCTCCCAGCTGCTGTCTGCTCCCTTCCTTCATCCTGTAATATCAGCAACACCTCTCAGGGTGCCAGTCAGGACTGGGGTAGCAGGACACAACTTTCCCCGCCCAGACTCCGCTCTTGCCCCTGCCCCCGTTTCGGGTAAACAAGACAGTTACCCATCACTGACCCACAGAACCCTTCTGCCACTAGTGTACAGACCCTGAATTTTCTTATAAATAGACCAGCATGTCTCAGTAGGATGATGAGGAAGAGGCTCAGGATAGGGTAACATGGAAAGAGGCCACTAGGAATTTGCTTCTGAAATTATGTCTGACTGCCTTTGCCAAGCTACGTTAGGTTTAACTACAGTTGGCCCAGAACAATGTGGCAAGTCTGGCCAGTGTGGGAAATCAGAGGCCTGTGGCCTTCAACAGTGCCCAGCCCAAGTCCTCTTTGCTTCCTTTTTGCATGATAAATGGGTCAGAAATAAAGAAGGTGATCATTTATTGAAATTGATGCCCTCAAGTGGCAGTGTCGCAATGATTTAATTTCAGGCCCAGCATTTTCTCACTTTCAAAGTCATTCACAGTGTCAGCTTCTCTCCTTTTCCCCTTGGTCTGAATAACATGCTGATAAATATACAATAAGGGCTTTAATGTACGGGTGATTTACACTAAAAAGAGAAAGCCATTCAAAGGCTTTAAAGATAATTTTTTAAAGCCTTAACACTCACACCCAGGCTTGTCAAGGGCAGACTTCTCAGGCATGGGGACAGTCATGAAGACTCAAACTTGTCAAGGGCAGTGATAAAGCTAGGAGGTCTCTGAGTGTAATGCAGCCATGAGACTTGGGCCCAAGTGTGCTGGGAGGTTGGGCAAGTCTTTGAATCTCTGTAAGTCTCAATTTTCCTATCTGTAAAATGGTAATAATTGGCCCACCTCATGGGGTGGTTGTGAGGATCAAATCGGGGCTGGCCTCCTCCAGGCTGCTCTGGGTGGTAGGGGAGGGAGGTGAGCCAAGTGTAGCAATTTTGCACCCCTTATTCTTGGACTAACCACCTGTATTCTCTAAGTTGGACCCCAAAGTTCCAGTCCCACTGACTATGTCAGGATTTACCATATTTCTCACCCCTGTGAGTAGTAATAATGAAACAACCACTAATATGCTAGTCCTCTCTAGAACACCTGGACTTTAAGCCATTAATTAAGTACATCTCAGGCTCTGGGGGAACAAATCAGAACCATGCATTTTATAAAACTCATACAGCTGATCTCATCCCAAGTGATTCTGATTTTATTAGTTTTGGGAAGAGGCATGGACATGTGTATTTTAGAAAGTGCTCACAGGGAATCTGGTATACATTGAAAATTAAGAATCATGACTAACATCTCAGCTTGAATTGCTCCATAACATAAGCTGGTAGTTTTCTTGTTTCCATTTACTAACTAGTAAGGAGAAACGTTAGAAAGAAACCTTGAAGAGGTGAGATGGACATGATGGCAGGGTGCAAAGTCGTTTCTCCCTCACAAAGTCATTCACAGTGTCTTGGTGGACAGGCTGTGACAGGCTTTCCAACCCCTGCCTGATCCTGCCTGTGCAGCCCCCAAAGCTGGGGTGGCTGGGGGAGATCTAAGGCCGTGTATAGGTCTGGTCTCCACCAGTAGGTCTAGTTAGGACACACCTGTTATCCTCTCTCCAAAAGGACTATGGCTTTCAAGGCCAGAGGGGCCTGAGAGGAGTACGGAGTAGACTAGGAAGACCCAGATCTTTTAGACCAGAGGGAGCCTGCATCTACCCACCATCCACCATCCATCTTTGTTCTTTAGAATGGCGACTCTCCTCTAGGTCCCAGGTTAACAGAAGAGCCATTGCCTCTTCTATGTTTTCAGGAGGCAGGTGCTATGTTAAAATTCATGATGAATATCTGCATAGTACATGTTCAGGTTACCAGGTGCATCTATGTCTATCAACTCATTTTATCTTCACTGCTGTCTGTCCCACGAATTGTGCTCCCCATTTTATAGAGGAGTAAACTGAATCTCAAGGAGACTCAGTCATTTGCTTATAGTCAATGGGGAACAGAGATCTTTTGGGTCTTTTTTTTTCTTTTCTTATGCCATTTCCCCAAGCAGGCCTTGCAGTTAAACCCTGGTATCATGCCTAGCTCTGAGAAAACTGAGGCCTGCTCTTATCAGTCAGGAAAAGCCTTTTCAAGAGACTCATCTGATTTTTGGTCATTTAACTCTGGACCAAAAGCCTTGCAGGTAAAGATGTTAGCTTGTACATCTTATTCCCCACAGCCTGGCACAGAGCCTAGCACTTAGTAGGTGTTTTGTGTTAGGTGACTAAACACCAGATCAATTTATAGTAGTTATACAATGGCAGTTCTTCTCAAACATAAGCTCTGGATCTAAAAATTAAATCCCAGCCCAAGATCACAGAAGAGTCTTCAATCGATGACAAGATGAAAAGTATTTCACCCGCCTTCTGCCCGAGCCCAGGGATAGATGTATAGCCATCCCTGGGGCTCAGGAAGCAGCTGTCAGAGTGTACCTGAACTGTGAAGGTTGCCACTAAGTACAAAGGACAATTCCTTTCCTGGCAGCTACAACTTTTACTCACGATTGCTTTCATTGATGGGCGTCAAGAAAAATAAATGAAAAGACCATTGGCTTCTGCCAGCTTTGACCTTCGAGATTTGACAGCCCAGGGGCTGTACTGGGCTCTTTTAAGCCGGTTACTTTCATCTTCCCACTGTGCTCCGGATATTTGATGGATTGAACACTAGGAAGAGGAGAGAATTGTGAATACCTGTAACCCTGTGGCTTGTCAGAATGACATCTTGGCAAATCCCATAATGATAAATATAGGTTGTGTACAAAGAGAGGTCAAAATGCATAGAGACAACAATCACCTCTCATCTCAAGTGTCTGTTGTGCCTTGCCACTTCCCAATGTGGAGGGCGATGTTGAAGGTAGGTGAAGGAATTTAGGCAAGAGACCACTGGTGTCAAGGAATTCACTCATGCATTGCAGCATGTGCTTTGTCAATAAATGCTTAAGAGTATTAGGCACTGGTTGGACTCTGATGACTCATCCTGCTTTAGGGGTTCACAGTGAGGCTTGCATTGGATGACAAGGGACAGTATGATGCTATGGGGAAAAGGCTGTAATGCATGTGTGCACAGGTGCCACAGGGGTGCAGAGGAGTTGCACACCTGAGTGTGCTGGTGGCTGGATTGCACAGAGAAGACATCAGACTGGGCTCTGAAGGGAAAGGGAGTGGTCAGATGCATGAGGAGAGGAAGGCATCCCACAAACATAAGGCATGTTGTATGTAGTGTCTGTACCATCCTTTGGGTTTGTCACTCAGCTCCCCTGCCCCTATCCATTTCTCTGAGTGCTCACACTTTTGTGTGTATGTGCCACCAGTTTGTGTTTCCCTTCCCACCAAGGCAGTGTCCAAACAGGCAAGTCTCATCCCTGGATACCCCCAAATCCCTTTCACATCTCTTCTTGTAGCAAATGTCCTGCTACAAGTGCTCAAAAGATTTCACCCTGGGTTCAGGCACTTTCCTCACTTGCTCCTTCTCTCTGGTAGTATCTTCCTCCCATATAAGGAATCCAAGTTCCTAGAGATGATCCATGTGTGCAATAAATTTCCATCTCAGTATATGTAGATTTCAGAGTACAAGCTATTCCCACTTTTTGGTTACAATTGGTCTGGACTGCAGGACTTTCCTGTCATTCCCTCTTCCTCCCCCTTTGCAGGAAGAGTAGTTAAAGTTTGTTATTCCTGATGGCTTGCCCTTTACCACCTTTTACAGCACCCAGTTCAATGTCTCCTCTGACAAGCCCCTTTAGGGTGTTTTCAAATGGCATTGGGGGCATATTCATATCATAGCAAGGAAAAGAAGTCATAGTTACTTAGTGCTTACTCTGTGATGCCAAGAATTGTTTAGTGCCTTCTATGAGTCCTCTCACTTAACCCTATGCTTATCACCACTCAGTGAAGAAGGTGCTCTTATCATCGGCATCTTCCAGGGGAGGCTGAGGCTCCATGAGGTTGAATAGCCGGCCCAGGGTCACACAGCTAGTAAGGAACAGGCTGCATTTGAGCGCACGCAATCTAGCTCCACAGTCCAGTCCTCATCACCCACTGAGGGCCTCCCTATCATCAACCAAAGATTAAGATCATATTATAAGACCATATTATTATTTATATATAATTATTAACCTTTTTTTCTTGGTAAATACCCAGCTGCATCTTTTCTCTGGTGTATATGTAATCTTTCCCACCCTAGGTAAAGGGCAAAATTCTAAAGCCTTGGCTCACAGAAGAAGCACATTGTGAGCAGGCAGCCCTGAGAGCAGAGACTAGAAAGCGTTAAGCCTGGCCCTCCAGAAAGTTATAAAAAGTCCACTGGAGAGGGTGGTCTTGGCTCCCCTGTCTCCTGAAGCTCTGTGCCAATCCAGCCCTCTGGCCTGCAGATGCAGGTCTGTCTGTGGTGGGGAGCCAAATCAGTGATGGAACCATCAGCTCTTTTATTTACAATGAAAAACTGTAGGCAACCAGGGCTGACAGCACACAGTAAAGAAACACTATGACCTGCTTAATAGCTCAGCTCAGCCCGGCATTCGCTCTAAGCCTCCAAGTACACCTCCCTGTTTTTCATTACCTGACCTGCTCCTGTGCTTTCTGTTCCCTGCTTTGTTTTGTTTATGGTGCCACACTCACACGCTCAGCTAAATTCCTTGCTTTTTATAGCAGAAATGCATTTTCTTATGGTTCAGAGCTTTAGTTAAGAGCTATATCAACCACGGGATTTCACGTTTAAAGGGCTTTACAAAATCTACACCGGATTTGGCTCACTGTTTATTCCTAAGAGGATCTTACATCACTAAGCTCCTAGAAGGAGTCTTCCCACTGCTACTTTCAAATTACTGACAGCTGTCCTCTGCCAGCAGGCGGCCAGAAAGGGGAGGCCATGCAGGAAGGCCCCACCTATTAACCAAGAGCAGACCACTCCCAGGCACCAGACCTCATGGTGCCAGTAGCCTACATATTTCTTTATACCACTCACAGCTGGCTTACTTGAGGGCCTGGGGCCTTCCTCCAAGCCTCACTCCAATGAAGGTTGGACAGAGGGTGTCTGCAGTGAGAGCTGCATGCTGTGCTGTTTTATGTGGCCCCACTTCTTGGCTCAGAGTCTCAGTTCACCTGCAGGAGCGTGATGTTCTACTGTGTGTTTAATTCTGTGAAATGATCTTGGAAATCTTTGAGAAGGATAATGTCTGTGACTCTTCCTGGGCATTAGGAAGTCCCAAGACCTTGATGAGACAACTGGCAAGTTAATATTGTAGTCTATTAATCTGTTTAGAACTCTTTGGTGAACCATGAGAATCTGAGGAGCAAGTCTGAGCTCCTTGTTAGCATGGCTCATGACCCCGATCTTACCCCACCCTCTTGAGCCTAGCTTACCCACTCCTTGGACCCATACTTCATTTATATCAAACTACTCACAGTTACCCCAATTAAAACAAGTTGTTTCAAGCTCTCTTGCCTTATTCCATCTCCCTCACCACCACGTACAATTCTTCTCCTCCTTTAAGAAACTATCTCTTAGCTCCTAAACCTTTCCTGAAACCCCAAAACCCATGCCAAGCAGAGCTGATCACACCATCCTTTGCACCAACTTTTGTTGCCTGTTCTACATCTCAGCACTGCACCACATGTGTTCCTTTTACATGTCCTTCTTACCCACCAGGCTCCCTAAGAATAGGGATGGGCGTTGTTGATCACTGTATCTCCAGTGCCTAGCACAGTGCCTAACTCACAGCATGTGTTTAATAAATGCTTATTAAATGAACAAAACCCCAACTTAGCTGCACTAGCGGCTTCTTGAGAACTTGAGATGTGGTTTTAAGAAACAAAATGCATCTAGAAAGCTCTTGGCCAAAATTTCATTTCCATCCTCTATAACAACTCACTTCCTTCTACCCAACCCCAGATATAGTGACTGTCCTCAGCCTGCCTTGTCTTCATTTGTAGTCCTAACTGTTCATACTGCTAAGCAAATGCTGGCACACATTAGCCTTGAAATAAAGTGGTTCCCACGCTTTCTGGTCACCATCTCCGTGATCCGTTTAGCCCTTCCAATTTTCCAGGTAATTTCCTATATATGTTCCCTGTCTGTTTTCTAATCTTTCACAAGAGACTTCTACTTGGTATTTTTCCTCAATATCTCCCTCTCCTTAGTTTACTACTCTTTACACTCCCACTTAAGCACACTGGTTCCTGTTGAGATTTTATCTTTTCAGATAAGCTAGAATGAATTCCAATTGCCTTCCTTCCAACTGTTCCTTAAATATTCTCTCCATTAGTTTGTGTGTGTTTTTTCTCTCCCAGGACTAAAATTCCTTCCTAAGTGCATGAAATTCTAATCATTATTCCACTGGATGTTTACCTGCAGGCCTCACTCAGAGTGACTGCTCTGTCTGGAGTCTCTCATCCGATCACTCTCCATAGGGAGCCTTTTGGTACCCATTGAAGAGTCATCCTCTCAACAGACTTAGATGATTCCCACTTTTAAAGTCCTCACTTATCTGTCCACTTTCTTGATTAACCTTCTGCCCCCTTGTCTACTAAAACTGGCCTCTGGATTTGGGGAGCTGGTGGCAGCAGGTTCATTGTGTGTGGAACTGAGCCAGGAAATTTGATAGTTGGCAAAGCCAGAAGTCAGGTGAAAACAGAAACTCCTGTATTTCACTATATGTTCATGATCCTTGAGTCTTTGGCCTTCGTAAGTGGCTGCCTCTCACTTTCACATTCCCACATGACTGTTTATGCTAAGATGGATTAAAGCCATATTGTAGCTAACCGAACTTGAAAAAAATATGTCAGTCATAATGTCACTGAGCAGAAAAGAACCTTAAAAGTACTTGAATTCAAATCCTTTACCCTCACCTCAAACCAGTGCAAGAGCCCCCTCCAAAGGTCACCTGGCTCCCGCTCACCTGGCTCAACCAATAGGGAGTTTCCCCTCTTGCAAAGGAGACCATCCCACCACCGTGGGGCAGTTTTAGCAGCCAGGAAGAGCTCTCTCATGCCAACTGGCTTTGTAACCTTGGGGAAGTTGTTGGATGTCTCTGAAAAGTTATTTAATTTCCTCAAGCCTCTTGTGTCTCATCCATAAAATGCAAATGGTAATACCTACCTTGCAGGAGCTTTGTGAGGAGTATCATTTTCAACATTACATATGTATTGAGTGTTTACCATGTTCTTAGCACTAAAGCATAGGATTGCTTTTAATACCACAATTTCCCTATGAAATAATATTATAACAATGTGTACAGGACACCTAGAATAATTTGAACAGAGTAACTAATATATATTAATTCCTTCTCCTATTTCACCATTATCCAGTTGAACCTCTATTTCTCCTCTGAATTCACATAGAACAAGCCTATTTTATCCTAACAAGGCAGCTTTTCTTTCCTTTGAGGATGGTTTTCATATTTTATTGATTTTTATATAGAAAAGAAAGGGAGAAAGAAAGAGGGAATGAGGGAAGAGAGATATATCAATTTTTTGTTCCACTTATTTATGCATTTATTGGTGTATCCGGACAACATTGGTGTATCCGGACAACATTCTAACCAACTGAGCTACCCAGCCAGGCCTCGTGTCTCTTTTTAACTTCTCCCACTCCAGCCTAAACAATTTTAGTTTCTTCTATAGCATATTTTCCAGAGTCACATTCTCCCAATGTGGTCTCACCGGTGAAGGGGTCAGGAGTCTGGTTCTTCAATGATAAGAAACCTCCACCAATGACCACAATGTATGATATGACCTTTTCAAAAGAGATGTGAAGAGATGGCTCTCTCTCTGCTCTGAGGGGAGTTCACCAGTGGCCCTGCCAGGTGACATGTCAGGTGGACAGAGGCAAGCACCAGTAAGAAGAAACTGTCTCCTCTACATGTTCCATGTGAAACAGCATCTTTACTGCCTATTCAGCAACATACCACTTCCTGCAGGGTATAGTAATCCAAGCTTATGCTATGGATCAGCCTCCACTGGCTGCATCCTGCTATTTGAACCCCAAACACTCTAAAATTCATGCTGTTAGGAACCGGGGAGGCTATTGGAGCATTTCATAAAAATCATTTCTTACACTATTTGCATCTTTTCTTCCTGATGGAGAATTCTCAAGTTTCTTTTGCAAGTAAAGAAAGCCTTTCTTGTTTGCTATTGACATTCCCAAAAATGTCTGATTCAAAAGAAATTCAATTCTGTCCCAGCTTTCACCTCATTTTGCTTTGTTTGTCATCCTTATGGTCCACCAGCTTTGCCCCTTTGTCCCCCTAATTGCCAGAGACATTTTTATACTGAGTAAATTGCATCAGGCCCTCTGCAAAATGAATCAATTTGGGAAGAGTATGAGCTGCACTGTTGTCTTAAGTGTGCATTAACATTTAGATACGTTATTTAAAACGGGTCTGGGGATAGTTCCAGGGAGACAGCCTCAAGACTATTGCGACTCAGACTCCGAGGAAGGGAACTGGGGGACCCTGTAACCTAGTCCAGCCCCATTCTATTCTCCATCCCTCTAGGGAGGGCTTCCACTAGGTGAAATCTTAAGAGCTCAGATTTGGGAACTTGATTGACACACTGAGCTTGACAGCCAGGAGTAAGAGACAATGGGAAAGAGAGACTCTCTTTCTCGCTCTCATTGTATATCACATGAAATCTAGGTTTAAGTACAAACCAGGCAGACAGAAGTCTTTGGTAGTAAAATAAAGCACACACAAAGAAACGAAAGACACCAGCCAACATTCTCTAGTGTAAAAGTTAAACAATGTCTTGGAAACCAGGGAAAAGGAAGAGCTGCAATCCAGATGGTGATGTGGTGATTCAATGAGCTAATTCTTTTGTCATCAAGAGTCAGTTAATATCTCCATTAGCGGCAGAAGGTTTAAAAATTGGAAAGCATGGCAACACCAGGACAATTGCCTGGTTTATGCGTTTTCAATCACCTGGGCTTATAGCCCAAATGGTAATGGACTCCATTCATCAAAAAATTATTCCATATGGCATCCTGGTTTCTGAAGAAATCTGGACATCTTCACAGAGGACTGGCTAAATAATATAATGGGTGTGAAAGCCCTTAGCATAGTGCCTTAGTAAAAGGTGGTTGATCTATTCTGTCTATTTTAACTTTACATCCAGAGATATAATGGTGCATTTGATACATAAGAGAAATAAAACATTAATTGTATAGTACTGTAATTCAGATCCCAAAACCCCAAGATACACAGCTATGAGGATTGTAAGGATAGCACCTCTGTCCATGGGCATCCCTTCAGTCTTAGCCTCTAAGGCCCTTAGCAAGTAACAACTCCAGTCCCATGGAAACTCAGTAATTCTGTAGACATTTCCACTGATTCCTCCCAACAGAGTCTGAACTTGCTACAGGTATACACTGTGCTGTCATTTTGGTGTCCCCAAAGTCCAAAACAAGTTCTGGGCATGGAATAGGTATTAAATAAATGTTTGTTACCTGAGCAATTAGAACTTAAAACATATTGTCATGCTGCTATCCAAGTTGAAGTGGATAATGAGTCAGTATATCTTACACCTTTGTGCTGGACAGGAAGGAGAAAAGCAGCAGGTTCCTTGACTAGAGATGGAAAACAATGCCTAAGGACCACTGCTAACCAGCCTGCTGCCTAAAAATAGCAATAATTATGACCTGGCTAGCACTTAAGTGCCATTACCTATGTTTATCCATTTAATCATCACTAGAGTCCTATGAGGTAACCCTTGTATGGTTACAGTGTCCATAGTAACCTTGAAGACACTGAACTTGCTGTAGCCCTACAGTTTGTAATGATCAGAGCTTGCATTTGAACCCACAGGATCTGGTTCCAGAGCCCATGACCACACTGTATGATATGACCTTTACAAAAGAAATGTGAAGAGTTGGCTCCACCCTCCATCCCAAGGGGAGTTCACCAGTGGCCCTGTCAGGTGATATGTCAGGTGGACAGAGGCAAACACCAGTGAGAAGAGACTGTCTCCTCTACATGTTCCATGTGAAGTAGCATCTTTGCTACCTACTCAGCAACATACCACTTTCTGCAGGGTAGAGATCTGGGCCCCTTAATGCAGCTACCATTAGGCTCTGGGAGGAGGCTGCTATACATGGTGCTGATTTGGGTAAAATGAGAGCAGAACCATCATAACCTTTCATCACAAGCTGGAGAGAAGCTTCCTATATAGCCCTGAGTCCTGTGAGAGGAAGGGGAAGGAAACGTGGGAAAAGGAGGGGGAGGGGGAGACTTCTAAGCAGTGCACTTAGTCATTTCCTTCTCTTCATAGGTGAAATTAAATAACAAACCACTAGGAGGGAGGAATATGTATTTATTATTAGATAAATTGAGGCCAGATGGAAATAATAAGGTCTGCTTGCATTCTGCTGCTGAGCGGGAACCCAATGCCAGAGCCCCCACTCAGATCACTGGCCCTGCTCTCCCCTCAGTCCGGCTCAGTCAGGTTTGCACTGGCCCCTCACAGCCCTGTGAAGAAAGGCTCTAGAGGAAAAATATCCATCTCTAATTGAACTTTCCTCTTTTGCTTTTGCCTTTTGATGCCTGAATTTAATTGCTTTTAAACGGGAAGCTGCTGTGACCAGAGAATTCAGTTACAACTGCATCATTTGTGCTGAACCGATTTTGCCATATGCTTCTAAAGCTGGTTACAGGTTGATTTTGATGAAAGCAATGCAATTCCCACCAGCCTTGTTATAATTAGTTGTCTGCTTACATGATTGGGGAAAGAAAATTATTTATTGATTCCCAATTCGGAAAGAAAATCAACAAATGTGTTTTCCACAACCACACAATTCCATTCTGACCTCCTTGTCTTGGTGAAATTGTGTCCCTTGGCCTACCTCCTTTCCTCTTTCCATGTAGGGTTGCCCTCCTCTTTGTCTTCATTCATTCATTCATTCAGTCAGTCAGTCAGTCAGTCAGTCAGTAAATACTAAGTATTCCTCTATTACGTGCAGGGAACTGTGCTGTATGGCAAGAATAGAGCTGGGAGCAACAGAAACAATTGCTGTCCTCATGAAGCTTGCACTCTAGAGGGGAGAATGAGCATACACTACCGGTTACATGAATAAACATAAAACTACCAGAGTGACACATGGTGGAGTAGTTCAGGCTCTTACAAGAGGGAGGCCTGAATCAGATGGGGATCAGAGAAGCCTTCCCATAGAAGTGGCATTGGAACTGAATTCTGAAGAGGGATGGTCATGTGACCAAGTGGCAAGACTCCTTCTGGGAATGCAAATAGCACCTGAAGGCCCTGAAGGGAAAGAGGTAAGACAGTTTTTTTTAGGAAATCAAAGAAAACTGGTGAATCTGGGCCTGAAAGTAAGGAGAGGCCTGCTGGAGAAAGGAATGGGGTGAAAGGCTGACAGAGGAGAGATCTGGCACATTTAGCATCACAACTTTCATCTTTGGATCCAAGGAGCAGCTGATGTAGAGTTTTAAGGGCAGGATTGAGAGTGTTGGAGCTAGGGCAGCAGTGGGTATGGAGACCTTTGCAGCAGCTCAGGGGACAGGTAGGTAGTCCTGACTGCAGAGTGGGGTCTAGAGAGAAATGAACAGGCTTATACATATCTAAGTACAAGGTACAATAGACAGGTTTAGTGATGGATGGATATAGGTGGGAGAGAGAGGAATATATTTTTGCCTTGATTGATTGGGTGAATGGAGCCATTCACTAAAACAGGCAAAAATGAAGGAGGCACAGATGTGGAGAAGAAAGTACAAAGTTCATTGCAGAGGTGTTGAGTGTTTAGCAGTGGGTATGCATGTGGACGTGGGTTTGGAGCTCAGAGAAAAGATTTGGGGTGGAGAAAGAAAAAATTAGATTTGCTGGCATGCTGGCCTGCCCTTGGAGCCAAAGGAAGTTATTAAAATGTCTAGGAAATTACCTGGTAATGAATCATAGACCTAAATGTAAAACCTAAACTACAGTGGGTCCTCCAATAACATTATTTCTTTATAACACTGATGGGAGAAAATAATCAATTGCTGGCCAGGGCAACTGTCTGTGTGGAGTTGACATGTTGGCCCCATGTCTGCATGGGTTTTCTCAGGGTACTTTGGTTTTCCCCACATCCCAAAGATGTTCACATGAGGTGTGGGGATATCTAAGACATCCCAGTCCGAGTGAATACGTGTGAGTGAGTGGCCTGTGATGGAAGGTATCCTGCCAGGGTGAGTTCCGGCCTTGTTCCTAAGTTGCTGGGAGAGACTCCTGCCCCCCCCCCCCGCTCCCCCCCCCCCCACCACCCTAAACTAGAATAAGTGTGTTGGAAAAGAATTATCTTCCTTGATTTTATTAATCTTTCTCAACTGTATGTATAACTCACATTTATTTCAGTGTTTAATATTAGAAATGTTTTGGGATCTTTATTTAGAAGTTTGGTGAGTTTCTTGTGACCAGAAAATGCCATAAGAACTTAACTCTTATATATATATCAATTAACCTATGGTAGCATTGGTTTTGTTACAGATCAGTTCCCTTAAGTTGCAGTTTCTAAGAACCTATTGATGATGTTAAGCAAGGTCTTGCTGCATAAGATTTCTAGAAGGAAACCTAAGAAAAAATATCTGCAAACTGAGATAAGCAAAGATTTCTTAGCACACAAAAACCATCAACAATAAAACAAAATACTGATCTATTAGAAATAGATATGTACTTAATTCTTACTCTCAAAGGATTCCACTTAAAAAATGAAAAGCTGAGTCACAGAATAGGGGGAACTATTGGGAAACCAGGAACAAAGACCATTTGGTGTGTGCTTCCTTCCATTCACATACAATTCTAGAAAATGCAAACTAATCTACAGTGATAGAGACCAGGGCAGAGGTGGCCTGGGGAAGGGGATAGGGCTGACTACAAAGGGACGGGAAGGGAGATAGTGGAAATGTTCTATATTTTTTAATATGGTATGGCTTCATGGAATAATGTATTAAAACTCATCATGTTGTACCCTTTAAATGGATGCCACTTATTGCATATAAATTATGCCTCAATAAAGTTGACTTAAAAAATACTTAGAGAATAGAGTGGAAAGACAAGTGAGGGGAGAGTAAAATAGTGAAGCTGCTTATGTATAGACAGACGGAGTAGCTGAGGTGTGAAGAGTAGTCAGAGGTGTTGCCTGCTGGAGGGGCAGAGATCAAGGTAACATATTCACATAGCATTGTCCCCCAGCCCAGTTTGGCATGGCTCAAATGCAGCTGGTCAGGATGGAACTCGGATTCAGGAATTGCCTTTCTCCTTGAGGGTTCCCAAGAGACTTCAACCCACGCTGTTCTCTTCTTCGCTCTACTCCATAAAACTGTCTAGACTACAAAATAACACTCCAGTGTCTCATCTGATCACATAATGCCTGTAGGTTGCTACTAGTATACTCAATTCTTTGTTTCCTTAGCCTATCAATATCCAGTGTTATCTTTGTTTACAAATTGTTTTCTGTATGTGTCTTTGGTTTCCCCCAAGACTATTCACTCACTGCTGGTTATTGAATTGTTGCTATAAAAATATTGTACATATTGAGTACTTGTAACATCCTATGAAGTAAGTATTATTAATTTATGTTCACAGGGCAGAAAACAACCAAGGCTCAGGGAAATCAAGCAACTTCCCAAAGCAATAGAACTGGAATTTGAGTTTAGGTCTTTGTGAGTTCTGAGTTTTCATTTACTTCAGAGCTCTAAAGCCTGTTCATGGGCACTGCAGTCACGGCCTCCTTCCAATTGGGGCATGGTTTATACTTACTTCGCACGCCTTTGCAACTGGTATGGTGCTAAGCACATATTGGTTTATTTATTCATTGACTTCCCAAGCTAATATTTTTATGCTTTAAAGTAGCAACCACCTGCTCCAAGGACTCTTAAGAGGCTTTAAGAATGTCAATTACTAGGTACATTTCATCTTTGCCAGAGCATATTAATGGATAAATTAAAGGGGTCCCAGGCTTTTTGTCACTAGTGGGAGAAGAGGTAGTTAGGTCAGCCTCCTTCTCTCTGCTCATCCCAGTTGTCTTTTCACCTCCTGGGACTTCTTCCCCTTCACTTCAAGGGAAGCCCACAGGACTGTCAGGGGATTGTGGTCACTTTGGGCCAGGCCTATGCAGGAGCTTCCATTTATACTCATGACCCCATAGGGAATCCTAGAGCAAGGAGTGATGACTGGCACACTCCTTGGCCTTTTTTCTTCTGATAAGCTCCAGACCTGGAATACCAATGGATCATAATTGCTAAACATAAGAACGATCTTTCAATTGCCTTGCAAATACAGCCCCCTCTCCAGTTCTCTTCCTTCCTCCCCTCCTTCCCTCCATTTCTCCCTTCTTCTTTAAATGTCTCTCTCCAACCCTACCTTCTTTTTGGCTCTCTAAGGTCCCAAAACTGTGCATTATAATTGCTTACCTAGAAGGTTCTTTTAGTTGTAAAATGTATTGTATTAGAAATTCATTGGAACTAGATTTCACTTTTGTGTCCTTGATTTTTGCATAATTTATCAAATTTAGGGTAAGTCACTGTTCTTTGATGACTCAGTTGGGGTGAAGGGGGTAAGAACTGATTCATGAATGAAGGTTCCCAAGGATTCATGAGGGCCCAGAATGAGATACTTGCCTAGAAGGTAGAAAGACTCTTTTCTTTCAGATTTTTGAGTTTATATTCAGTGAAAAGCATGAGAGTAGGAGGGGCTGAAGGGGATTGTACCAGTGAGTACAGAAAGCTTTTGCTGATCTAATTTACTCTTAAAATAGCCTTCTCCATGGTTGAAGGACTCTCTAGTCTCCTTAAGCCTTTCTATTGTGGCTACACTTTTAAAAAAAATAAGCTTTTAAAAATGTATACAGGAAAACCTGGGGTGTTTTGAAGATGCTTCATAGAGAGATGAAGCCAAAATCAGTAATGCTGGTAAAGATCGAAGTCAGAATTATTTAAATGGTGACTACCCAAAATTTACTGTTACATTGCTTATAAACATTCATAAATCGATGCCCTTTTCTTCTAGAAGCTTTCATTCCAAGAAAGCCTCCTGCACATGACCATTGGTGCTGTGGAATGTGTGTGTCCCAGAAACACATAGCTTGAGTATTTCTCTTCTCTGATTCATGTGGTATTTGCACATGCTACTAATGTCCTATTAGGAGACTTTCCATTAAAATAATAACCACCTACTGAATCAGAATCACCAAGAGAGGAGCCTGGAAATCTCTAATAATGCACCCCAGATGACTCCCATGACTGTGCAAGCCTGGGAAACCGGAGCTGAATGGTGTGAAGCAGATTCTCAAGGTGTGCTGCATATATGGGTCACCTGGGGATCTAATGGAGATGCCGTTTCAGTAGGTCGGGATGGAGCTGAAACCTGCATTTGTAACAAGCTTGCAGGCAATGCTAATGCTGCTCTAACCACTTCGGTTAGCAAAGGAAATGCATCTGAATGTCCACACACAGATCTTAGTTGAGACTAGAGATGAGAACACTTAGAGTCTCATTGCGCCTTCTGCTCTCCTGGCTCATCTGATGAGTCATAGTAGAAATGATTCTCCATTTTCTAGAAAGTCAGCAAGGCCCTACAGGGCAGCAATTTTTAAGTGTACTCACCAAGTTCTAGATCACACCTTCATTTTTGCAGGGTCAGACATACTCAGGACTCATGCTAATTACATTCCCAAAAGACATATGTAAGTCATATATTTTTAAATGTCCAATAAAACATGCAATTCCCTCTTTGGCCAATCAATGTGTTCTCTGCCTACAAGCAGCTCCATATGGGCAACTAAAATATCAGATTATAACCAGCAGGTGGCTTGGTCAGCAGGCCTTCAGGAGTGTCATCTGAATGATTTTAGTGGCCTCTTGATTCTGTCCTAGGGACACACCTTAAGTCATGACTCAGTCAGCTTGGCCTGCCTTTCCTGCTCTTCTTCTGAGATGTTCTTGCTTTTTAGTTTGTGGGCTCATACCTCAAACATGAAACCCTTCTAAGTGCCAGATATTGTATTGGATACTAATGTCACAGAAATGTTAGAGAAAATTGAGTCCTGCACCCCCGATTTGCCTCTAGAAGCTACTCTGTCTCTTACTTTTTTTAAAAAATGATTTTTTTAATCTTTAAAAATGTTAATAATGGTAAAATACACATAAAATTTGCCATCTTAACTATTTTAAGTGTATAGTTCAGTTGCGTTAAGTATATGTACGTTATTGTGCAATTGTCACTACTGTCTATCTCTGAACTTTTTATCATTCCAAATTAAAACACTTACATCCCACTCCTTTCTCCCCAGTTTCTGGTAATCACCATTCTACTTTCTGTGTCTGAATTTGACTTTTTCAGGGACCTCATATAAGTGGAATCACATAATATTTGTTTTTTTGTGACTGGCTTATTTCACTTAGCATAATGTCCTCAAAGTTCATCCATGTTGTAGCATGTGTCAAAATTTCCTTCCTTTTAAAAGCTGAATAGCCCTAGCATCTTCAAAATTTTATGTGGCTCAGGGCTCAGTGGATAGAGTATCGGCCTGCGGACTCAAGGATCCTGCGTTTGAGTCCGGTCAAGGGCATGTACCTTGGTTGCAGGCACATACCCAGTGGGGAGTGTGCAGGGGGCAGCTGATCAGTGGTGTTTCTTTCTCATCGATGTTTCTGACTCTTTATCCCTTTCCCTTCCTCTCTGTAAAAAATCAATAAAATATATTTTTAAAATAAATAAATAAAAGCTGAATAATAATCCATTTTGTATATCCATTCATCTGTAGATGGACATTTAAGTTGCTTCTACATTTTGGCTATTGGGTGTGCCAATATCTCTCTGAGACCTACTTTCAATTTTGGGGCTATATACCCTCAAATGAAATTACTGAATCATATGCTAATTCTATTTTTAATTTTTTGAGGAATCCCCATTCATACTATTCCATAGTTGTTGCACAATTTTACATTCCCATCAACAATGCACAAGAGTTCCAATATCTCCATATCTTTGCCACTACTTTAAGTGACTTTCTCAGCTATAAAGGGGAGCTGTTGCCACAACGACCCACCTGAAATATTCTCTCAGTCTCCTCTGCCCCTGACAAATCCTGCTCAACATCAAAAGACAGGTCAAGTTCCACGTTTTCTTAAATGTCTGATGACATCAGCTGCTGATGCACTCACCTTGTCTATGCCTGAGGCCAGTCCTATTTTATCCTTGATCATGAGTATCCTTCTCTGATCATCCCTGTTAGTCCAAATATGTTCTATGCTTCTTGGTTTAACCTAGCAGTAAAAGCTATTGCTATATGTTGTAACTTCTTTGATAGAATAATATAAAGAAAAGAAGTGTGCAGGCTCTGAAAGAGGAATCAAATGCTCAAAGCTTGACTCCTGATCTGAGAACTCTGTACATGGAGAGAAGAAACTGAGTCATGCTGTCCCAGATCATTGTCTCTGGTGGAGACTTACCATGATCCTCTGCACCTGCCTACCCCAGCATCCTTCCCACAGCCATAGTCCCTGCGAAAGCACTGACCTATGATCTCAGGTACAGAGAGATGTTCCTGAGGGAGCACAGGCTCTGGGAGAGCTAACCACAAATTACAGCAAACCAGAGTTCATTCGTTCAGGGAAGTGCTGTTGGAGCCCATGTGGGTTTCATTGCAATGTCTGCAGCTACTACTTTGGCAAGGGCTGAGTTTTCTTCAATATGCATTTACACGTGGTGGATGTCAATAAACAGCCCCAATGGGACTGCTGCTGGCTGCTGAACCAAACAACTGTTACTTTATTTTCCAATTAATTTTCCCCCTTTGAGTTTGAAATCTTTCTGACTTCATACTTGTTCTCTTTAGAGAGCCTAGGGTACCCTTTGGCTGCCTTCTGCGTTAAAGAAGGAGCAGAACTGCACTGGGTCGGCCTCTTAAAAGGATGATTTCTTACTCGATGTGTTCCATGGCCGTTGGTGTCCCTGGCTTGCCCTGCACCCATTTATCAGTACAAAGCAACTCCCTGAAGCCCCCAACCACCACCAACAGGAGCTGGGCAACAGAGGGGCCAAGTTCCATGTCTTTCCAAGTTCTTCCATCCAGAAGGGAATGTCAATCATATCAGTGTGCCAGCCTAACACAGAGCTCCTCCAAAACTCATCAGAACCACCAAGATTTTTAGAACATTTAGTATCACTTCCAGCTGGCTTTTTAAGTCTGGCCAAGTGATCATCAGTCTATTTGAACTTCTGTGTCAGGAAACTCAGCACCCCCAAGACAGTTTCATCATCTCTAGACAGTAAATTCATTCTGAGGCTGTTGATGCCCCAGGAGTCTATTGAGAGGACCAGGCACACATCCAGGGTGGGGAGAGGGGGAAGCACCTGCTCAGCTCCTGTGTAACATTAGGTCCCTGGACACTCTTCCCCTTCCAAATAGCCCTGGGAATCCATGCTGAAGACAATATACAGCCTGGGTGCCCCAGATGGTTAAAAATCTGCCATCAGGGTGGCCCACCTATTAGGGAATTCATCAACTTTCCCACCCAGAGAGCCGAAGAACCTCCCACTATTTCACAATTATGCCCCATTGAAGGCCCCAGAGTTCTGGAGCTACTCTAGGCCAGTTGGTTCCCCTTACTCTTCTTTACTTACTAACTCTACCCAGATGGAATCACATTTTTCTTCATACTCCTAAGTGCCAGACACCTAAGATGTCAGCAGGCCATAAATACCTGGGAACTTTTGCCACATCTTGACTCCCTCCCTGATCCCACTCTCAACTCAATGTCAAAATAACCTTCTAAAAGGCCAGTCTGACCTTCTACTACTCAGCATCACTCAGAGACCCCCATCTCCTGTGGGATGAAGGCCAATCTTGCTGCCAAGCCTCCATGTCCCTAGTTTTTCCATGTTATTCCAGGCAGTCCCTCCACTGCATTTCAGGAAGAGGCCCATCATCCAAGCATTACCCAAGGTTGTAATCTCTCTGATCTCTTTCTCTCCTACTTGTCCTACATCCAACCATCAACTCTATCTCAAAAATATATACTTATGCATTTCCATCCCGTCTCCTAGCATCCTGGTTCAAGTCACCATCATCCTTCACCCAGATAATAGCAGTAGCCTTCTAACAGGCATCCTGTTTCCACTTTATTTCCTTCTAATTCATTCTACATACATGGATAGGCAAAAGTAGGTTTACACTTGTGACTGTGAAACTATGTGTTTGTTTCTTGTATTATTTAGTTATTATTGTATTAGTTATTATTATTAGTAATCTATTTTTACCCACTCTATAGTAGCCAGAGGAAGCTAAAAATATAGATCAAATTATGTCATGATAAAACCTTTGAATGGCTTTCCATTTTTCTTATAATAAAATCTTGGCCAAAAGCTCTGTATGACTTGCCATGTCTGACCCTCTCTCATAACATTCTCCCCAAAGTCATTGCCCATCTGTTTCTCTCAACCACAGACCATTGCTACTTACTATTGCCCAAGCATGGCACTCCCTTTCCTTTGCTCCACACGGTCATCTTCAGCTCATCCTTATCTCAGCTAAAACATCATGACCACAGGAAGCTTATTCTGACCATTTTTTCTCTATCACAGCACATTGTTTACTTCCCTTCAGCACTACTCACAATCTGGTAACTCAATGCATTGGTTCCTTGTTTCTTATCTAACTTGCTCACTAGAAAGAAAGCTCCATAAGGCCAAGCACTTTCTCTCTCTCTCTGGTTATAGCCACCCCATAAATAGCATCAAATGCAGTTCATAGAACTTGGTAGGTCCATAAATTTGTCAATTTTATGCCAAGTGAATCCAGCCCCTGCTACTTCTTTAGTCTTTCTTCTCTGCCACTCTTATTCCGACACACCCACATTGAGTCATGCCAACAGGAATTCCCTGAAGATGCCTTTATATCTCGATGCCTTTGCACATACCCCTAGACAGGATTTTTAAGCCACTGTATCCATCTAGAAAATTCTTCTGATCACCTCTTTCACAAAGCCTTATCAGCCTCACCTAGCAAGTCAGTCCTCTAGACCTCCATTTGCCTAAGTGTGGTGCCCATGTCTCCATTCTTTTGAAAAATCTTTATTGTTGAGAATATTATAGATGTCATCTTCCTTCTTTCTCCCCTTGATCCACAAAACCAGTTTCCGCTCCACCCCAGGCCTTTACTACTCTATTGTCTGTGTTTATGAGTAATGCATATATACATATAAGTTTTTCACTTACTCTCTTTGGTCTTCCTTCCCCCTTTCTTGTATTCTTGCTCTTGGCAACTTTTTTATAAGGACTCATTTTCACATCCACATCCTCTGTAAGCTGTGATATCCTGAGGGAAGCGATCATGTCTTCTTCATCCTTCCAACCTTCAGTGAAATTAGGTGCAGAACATTAGTTGCTCAACAAACATGGATTGAAAAGATGAATGAATTAAGTAGAAGAGAAGTCCCTGCATGTAAATTCAGTAGTCCAGATGACTAATTTCAGTTTCCTGGTGATTTGAGTGACTCATCATACCACTTTGTATCCCAGTTTCTTCACCTGTAAATTGGGAATAAGATTCATTATTTATCTCATAAGATTAGTTTAAGAATAAAGTAAAATGATAAATATAGAAATAGTTGGAAAATGTTAAGTTCCTTGACTTTGAAAATATTTATTGAGTCCTCATGCAATGCTACGGTGCTCAAATGGCAAATATGGAGACATGATCTAATTCTACAAGATGTCAATATTATTAGTTTTCCACCCACCTTACAGACATGTTTACCTCTTATTGTCTTGGTTCTTGGTCTACAACATCTCTGCATTTCTGCGCTAATCCTTAGCTTTTGAATTCACTGCATACCTGTACAAGCTAGTTTTATTGGAGACCTCTGCATGCTTTCCAGCTGTAATCACGGCTGAATGATTTCCTTACCGATCCTGGTCCCATTTCAGGAAAACTGTCAGCAGTACACACAGCACCAGGCTCATCCATCTGTGTAAGAGATAATGTAATTCTAAGACAATATTTAACAATGTGGGACGAGGCATAAACTCAATATGTTTTCAGGCAGAATATAAAAAAGTATGTCCCCCATCTCATTAATCACAATAAGAATGAGGCATGGGGCAGATACCCAGGCTGGTGCTGTTCCCTCCAAGTTAATCTGTCTTAATACTAGGCCCTTGATAAAAAGAATGCCCATGTCATTGTTCTGCTTGTTCAATGGCAATTTACATTGGGGAGCTCAAGATTTATGGAGTAACAGGAACCTCTCAGTAATAAAAACTTGAGTGATCCATGTGTTTGGAGGCAACTTCTACTGCAAATAGTCTCTAGGGATGAAACTTCAAGAGAAAGATTTCCAAGTATGTATTTATAAAACATCTATTCACAAGTACTTATTGAATACATTCATTCACTCATTCACCAAATGTTTACTGGGCACCAACTCTGAGCAAGAAGTTTTGTTAGGTTTGGCTGCTGGAAGGAACCAGTTATGGTCTGTATCCTCAAGAGTCTCCCATTAGGGTAGATGCGGCTCATACCCAACAATGAGGGCACCACATGGACTCTAAGCTCCACAGAGACAGGTGCAATGACAGGTTTACTGTCAAGTATATATCAGTGTCTGGCACAGAGAAACATGATAAAAATGTGTTAAATGACAAATCTCTATCGAAGTTGAATGGATGCACAAAAATGTGGTACATACATGCAATGTGATTTTATTCAGCCTAAAAACTAAGGAAATCTTGACACATGTCATAACTTGGATGACGTTGACACCATTATGCTAAGTGAAATAAGCCACTCACAAAAGGATAAATACTGTATGAGTCCAACTATAAGAGATACCTAGAGAGGTCAAATTCATGGAGACAGAAACTGGGAATGGTTTCCAGGGGCTAAGTATAGGAGGGGATAGGGAGTTAATATTTTATTGATATAGTTTCAGTTTAGCTAGATGAAAAATGTTCTGGAGATGGGTGGTGGAGTGGTTATGATTTTAGATCAAAGTGAATGTACTTAATGGCACTGAAGTATACACTAAAGATGATAAATTTTATGTTATGTATATTTTACCACAACAATAACAACAAAAAATTTTAAGGGTTAGTAAGAAGTCCAGAGAGAGCTAAGCAGAAGAGGCAGTGGAGCATTCCACAGAGAAGGGATCATTGAGAGGACACCTGCTTTTCCCAGAGAAGAAGTGAACGAGGGCACAGAATTGTGCTGAGGACACACTTTAGAGGTGTTAAAGAAAGGAAGCCAAGGGGAGAGGGCTCTAAACTTGCTGGTACAGCAGGCCAACTAGGAACATGGAAAAGAAGGGTCAGAGTTCCAGCCAGGGTCTTTTAGAGGATGATACCAGTTGATCAAAACCTTGGGGTTTGACAAGTAGGAGATAACATCTTCAGAGAATTGTGAACATGGCAATGAGGCTACAATATCAAGTGAGTGGAAACTGGACATTGAAATATGATAATGAAGGAGAATGATAGTAGAAACTTTAGAGAATCAGTGGAGGAAAGAGAAAGACTTAGCAAGAGACAGAGGGATTGAAAGAAAAAGAGTAATGTTCAGGAAGTATCTAGAATGGCTGGAAAAGATGAGTTGGACAAACAAGAGGAGAGGACAAGAAGATGGAGGAGGTGTCAGGAAAAAAGTTAGGTGGACTAAAAGGAGCTAAAGGGCTCCTGGCTGGCATCCCAGTCACCTCAGGGAAGCAAGACCAAGTGCTAATAGTGAAAAGATGAGAATACACTGAAAAAAGTTACCAAGTTTGGGGGTGGTATTATAGGAACTGTGGATGGACACAAATTGGAGAAGAAAGCATTGGATCTAGCTGAGATCAGAGTCCCTATGTGAACAGGGAGACCAGTGAATTCAGAAACATGACAGTGCTGAGCTTCTGGTGACCGGAAGTAAGATTTGTCCAGTTGGGGATGGGTGAGACAGAGCCAGCAGCAGGACAGGGGGACATGCCTCCTCAGGGTAGAACATGGATAAAACCAATGTCCAGGAAGTCCAGCCTGAAAGTAAGGGAACCAGGATCCAAGGAACTAGACGCAGGGGTCTTCAAACTATGGCCCGCGGGCCACATGCGGCCAGCAGAGGAGTCTGATCCGGCCCGCCAGGTTTTTTGGGCAGTGAGCGCAGCCGAGGTGTTACAGTAGGAATTAGTAGTTCATATAGTCCGGCCCTCCAGCTCTCTGAGGGACCGTGATCTGGCCCCCACTTTAAAAAGTTTGAGGACCCCTGAACTAGAGGGATATGAAGTCAGAGATAGAGTTCATGATAAGTGTATGGAAATGGTTCTGGAAGAAAGTGAGGGTAGGCCAGGATGAAGGAAAACAAAACATATCCAGAAAGCAATCTTGGAGCCTGAAATCATGGTTGACAAGCAGCAAGGTCTAGATGAGTGATGCTGACTAGTGAACACCATCCAAACTTAAGTCCCAGAGTTGTGAAGTCAAGTATTTGTGGAATGGTGAAATGTCCCTTGTGATGGTGACAGAGTAATGAGGTGGGGACAAGTGTTAGATGAGTAAGAAAATCAACCATTAGAGAGAGAAGGGATTGTGAAGAGGAAGGTTTACTTAGTCAGCAAGGACAAAAAGATGAAGAGCTTGCCAATAGATGGGCAGCTCTGAGGAGACCAGAAGATCAAGTCAGTCAGCCAGGAAGGAAGGAAAAGGCTAGGAGCATGAATTGAAAAGAGAGTTCACTGTGGGAAAAGTAGAGCCCACCCATGAAAAAAGGAAGGTTGGAGGGAGAAAGCTGGAATTTGGAATTATTGCTTGAGCAATAATTATGAATAAGCCAGATGAAGAGATAGACTAGAAAGGTGGGTGAGGATTCTGGATGAGTGGAGTCATTTCCCTGGAAATGTGTGGTTAGGGAAGCATCAGAATTCCAGGTGTCTGTTTAACTAGTCAACCTTCAATCTGAATGTGGAGAGAACCCCTGGGAAGAAGGTCCAGAGGATGCTGAGATCTGAAGGGCCACAAAACTGGGGTGACAAGCATATACCTTGAGAATAGAAGACTCCTGCTTTGAATGTGCAGGCCTGTCAGTTAGTATTCAAGGCTCTCATCCCAATGGCCACCGGCTGACTTAATGAACTTTATAACAAGCCTCTTTGTGAGGGTGAAGCAAGTTATTTTTGAGTTTTAGACTCCTTTTCTGAAAAAAAAATAGGTGTTTGGAATAGGTAGGTGATCATCTAGCTTCAAAATGTAGTGACCTGTGAATCTGTGTTCTTGACCTCTTCATGCCTCCATTTCTCCTGAGTTCATTTATAATGATGATCCAACTCCACATTCTCTCTACTGGCAAGAGGGATAGACACCCATTAGGAGAAGTGGTGGCTGAATAAGAAAGTCATTGCACACTTATCTCACAAGGTGGCTGCCAGCACATGCAGCTCCTCCTTGCAAATTAGACAGATGAGCCAAAGGCCAGACAGGCAAGTGGTGCCAGGCTGGATCGGGGCCCCCATCCCCTCAGCAGGGTGTTCCATTGACATCTCCAATCTGCACACCTGCGACCCTGGTTTCAATCCTTGTGACATCAGATGTGTCATTTACACTGAGACAGCACTCCCATTTTATAGATGAAGATACCAGGACACAAAAAGCTTCTGTGATTTCCCCTGCATTTTGTGGCCCTCCACACACATACCCCAACCCCACATGCTTTAGATTTCTGAAGAGGGTTTTATTTCAAAGTATTCTGCTTTTGATTTTGTATATTTTGCATCAGTGTGTATTTCCTTGCCTAAAAAGCTTAACACTGATTGGAGGGTATTTCCTCCTTACCCCCAACCTGGTAACCATGCCTCCCTTCCCACTTTCAAACCATATTTGGACATTAATCACAACACCCACAGTCAAAATGCCATGTCCTCAGGAAGGAATATGGCTGCAGTATAAGGAGAGCATAGAGTAAATGGTGAGACCCATAACTCTTTATCAGATTCTCAGCTCCTAGATGCACTTACTGAAATGCATTTGGCCCAGTGAGAAGAGGGCGGGGGAAGAAAAATGAATCCTATAGAAGTTAATAGTAATGGCATAAGAAATTGCATTTTGTCTTAACACTATTATTACTTATTATAAGTGATAGTATTATAAAGATATCAGGAGCTCTTAATTAGGTTTGTGGGGTTCTTTTTTTGGACTTAAGAGAGGGAAAAAAAAAGTAAATTTACTCTCTGGACCGGGAGAGCAATAATCATTTTATGGCTATATTCATTTTCTTAGCCTCATATGAAAAAGGTGACCAGGGACTAGTTATAACAGATGATCATGCTTTATTTGTCACGCTCCTACATGACCAAAACAATATGGTTTGTGGAGTTCCCATGTGAGCCGAGTACTGAACCTAAAGAGCAGAAATAGATACTGCCTTCAAGGGATTTGCCTTCTTGATGGGAACATAAGCCTAGACACATAAAAGTTATAATTAGATTTACAGAGACTTACAAATCACCACCAAGTTCTGGTTAGTAGCGTGCAGTGGAGCATGGATCTGTTCAGAGCTCACAGAGGAGGGAAGGGGCCTAGTGAGTGGAGGTCAGTGACAACATGCACAGAGCTGGGGCCCAGGCCTCCTGGGTCATAAGCACAGTGTCTGACACAGACTGAGGCTTCATTTGTATTTGATCAATTTTTGAGTCAGAGCATGGGCCAGTGGAGAGGTAGGAACCCAGTGGCATTAGAGCGAATGGTAACCTGAGATGTGTAGAACATTCCCAGTGCTCTGGTGGAAGTTTTGTGTTCCCATAAAACAACAGTCATCCCATGTTCCAGATGCTATAGGTTCATCATCTTGGAAACCTTATGACAACCCTCTTGGGAAGTGACAGCAAATGGGTGTCAGCAGACACTCCTGCCCACTTTGTTGGTAATAGTTGCCTCGGACATGGTGTTGGCTGCATGGAGACTTGGCGAGAAAAGCAGAATGCATGGTGGGTTTCTGGGGTCAGCTGGGGACAGAGAGTATTGTGGTACCAAATATTTGCCATCTCTATTCTTAAGGCATGCCCATTGAGTAGATTACAAAGCCAGGGTTAAATTAAAGAACTTTCATAAACTCATACTATTGTTGCTTTTTGTGAAACTAGAAGGAGGGTCATATTAGAACATTCCTCAAGAATGCCTTCCTCAAGACATTTTATTTTTATTTGTTATCACACTGTCATAATATACCAATTTTAACAGTGCAAGCCATTCTACTACCACCTTCTGTTAAATTGTCATTTAAAAAAAAAATCAAGATCCACAGCATTCTGATGGGATGCCATGTATATGGTCTCCTTTTGCAGGGGCAGCCTGCACAGCTATACACAGTGACCGTGAACCAGAATGCAAATAAAAAAGGTCTGAATTAATTCCACACTGCCATAATGAAAAAGAGAGGGAGTTTTAGAGGAAAGGCAGTAGGTTTTAGAGGGCCTTACATTTTGCCTAAGGGCCTGGATCTGATGTGATAGATAATTATCAAAAGGGCTGTTTACATGCATATGTTCTCAAGTCAAATATTTATAGGCAGAATACCAATAATGGTTCACATTTCATGAAACATGTTACACTTTTTAAAATACTTCAAATAAGTTATTTCATTTGATCCCTACATGTGGAGCCACAGGAGACTCCAAAACAAAGAACTGTCATCTGTCGAGGAATGGGGGAGATGGATGAGGGGATATCAGAGCAGGAGTTATATAAAGCTTCCCTCTTTTTTAAAAAAATGCAGATTGTGTACTTTTCCTCAGCTAGGTCTGGCTCTTAACTGAAACTTAAATGTGCATTTCATTATTGAATTTATCAGCATCTTGAGTAGATGTGCTACGCCATAGCTCCATTCGTTGCATGTACCAGCATAATTAATTACACTGTGAAACCTGATAGCATTTTCTAGGAACTGAGTAAAAAGACTAAACACAAGAAAACAAGAAAATCTGGGTCAGTTCTCATCATGGCTTCTTCAGTTTGTTCCTAGCTTCTATAATGAGTGATTTGGGACGACTCACTTCCTGAGTTTCCTCCTCTGTTGACATGAGGAGGTTGAAGTAAATGGTTTGTATCATTCAAGATTTCAGGAGGAAATAAATGATAGATAATTTGAAGTGAGTTTAAGAAAGGAGATTCTATACAAGGATGTGAACAGGACAGAGCTGTAGCCCAGAGCCAGTAACCACAGGCCATGCCGGCTCTAGTCCTGAAGGGACAAGGGTGACAGGGTCCCTAGAATGCGAGGGAGAGTGTGTTGGAGAGAAAGCTGCCATGAAAGGGGCCATGACTGTGCTGAGTGACAGACAGACTGTGGCAATGCTGCCGCTAGGGAAGCTCCCCTGTGTCACTCTCCTTCCTTCCTCTCTCCCTCCCTCTGTGGTGCTACCTGATGGCCAAACCCAACCAGAGCCAGAGAGCAAGAGAGCTGGGAATGCACTCCACACAGCTCAGCCTCCCGCAGCACAAAGCAGGGAGGAGGAGGACAAAGACAGATCTGGGGTAGGCAGGGGATAAGCAGCACAATCCATAAGACTGTCTCAGCAATATGAACTTACTTAACTACCCTGTCTACCCTGTCCTCTTAAACATGCCAGGAAAAAAAAAAAGGAATAGAGAATGTACTAGCAACTTATGGGAAATAAGGCAGAGTGCATAGAGTCAGCCTTAGCCAGTGAGCAAAATATATTTATAGAATGAAAAAGTCAATGAAAGAAAGAAAATACCTCCAACTGCTCTAACCAGCAAAAGAACTATAGAGAGAGAGAGAGAGAGAGAGAGAGAGAGAGAGAGAGAGAGAGCGAGAGAGAGAAGGGAGAGGGAGAAAGGCTCTAAGCTTCTCACACAGCATAGTTTACTAGGCACTAAGTCAATCCTGAGATTCCAGCCTTGAGACAAAATTATTGAGGCACCTGAAGGGTCCAATGTAATGGCATGTTGAAAATCCAGGCAGCCCAAGCATCCTAAGGTTTGGAATGACTTGAGGGAGCAGTTGGTCTGACCCAGTGCTTTCTGGGTTGGGTCTGGTCAGGCCTGTCTGGTCAGCTTGGACCTGTATGGAACAAAGCCTGTGTTGGAGTCTTGCCCAGCCCCTACTTCCCACCTGCCCCCTTTAGGATTCAAAGCTTTATTGCAGTGTCCCAACTCTCTTGAGTATGGGAAAAGTTGCTGGTTCTTTAGATCTCAGAGCCCTCACACTCTCTCGGCCTTCTCCACACCCTCTGCTTAGCAAGCAAGCTCTCTGCAGTATTAGCATTCTCCTTTCATCACTTATTTCTCCCACAGCTTCTGTTCAAGTTTTTTTTAGTTGTATTCCTCCCACCATTGACAGGGACCCTAAATAGATTAATTTCAGCTCTGAAGAGTTAAAGGCTTGAAACTCTTCTTGATGCTATTATTATCATTACAAATGATTTTTAAAACTGCCATTTATTCAGCACCCCGAGTGCTGGGCTCTGATCTGAGCAATCTCATTTATCCTATCTTAACGAACCAAGTCCATTAGGATGGGATTTTGCTTTGTATTGCTCATTCGAGGACCTTGGGACAATTCTCCCAGACCCTGAGCAGCCTGCTGAAGATTCCATAACAAGTTAGTGCGAGACCAGCGCATCTCTCTGCACTCCCCTTGTGCCTCCCTTTTGCTCTGCCAGGATCACACCTTTAAAGGTGCATGCCACTTCACCATGTGTGAGCCATTTTATCCAGACAGTGATGGCCTTGCAAAGAGGGACTCTGTGGGCTGCACAGAACCTCTCAGGGAGCCTTGTTCAGTCTGCTGACAAAGGGCACACCCTCAACCTGGGTGCTGGAAGATGGACAGTAACTAACATTTATGCAGAGCTTACTCTGAACTCTGTGCTTTAGATAGGCCACATTGTGTCATCTGCTCACAGCTGGTGAAATAGGAGTTGGTCCCGTTGCACAGATGAGGAAACAGACTACCAAAGGAGTAAAGGATGAAGTCAGTTCTGTTTTGAAAGCTAGTGAGTTTTTTCATTTTATACTGCTCCTGCAGATAATAAAAGAATCAAAGAGCAAACAGGAAGGCTTTAGAGATCATCTTAGTTAACCTTTCTCTGATGCAGGGACCTCGAAAGTGTCCTGACTGTAACCCATACTGCCCTTCTAGGACAACTCAATCTGCTATGGGGCAGCTAAGGAAATCACCCACTCTCTGGCATGATAAAAGCCTTTGGCTTTGGCTGGGCTGGAGGACAGAATTTTAGAATGAAAGGAGACTAGGATCTGGACCAGAGGAGTCCTTTTAGCAACTGGAGTCACCAGTTTCAGGAGTGAGCTATGGGGGTAGAGCCTTCTAAAACTCTGATGGGCAAGCCTTCTGATCCTCATCCCAGTGTTGGCTGAAACCTTCAGCAGGACAAGGCAGAGGACAGACACATTAATCCATCCTCCGTTGCTGTTGATGCTAAGTAACTGTAAATCCACTTAATACTGCTATCAACTAATCCACATCTATCTTATTACTCGAAAGGATAGCAGGAAAGATTTCATCAAAAGCTGAAATGAGATGCGTGCTCTCTACTGCATTACTCCCCAACCTGCCATGTGCCAAGACTATCAGAGAGAAAACAAAATTGGTTTGCAAGCCTGATTCTGAGTTTACCCGTGGTGGCTTTCCATGATTCCTACTTTCTTTTCTAAATGCTCCCAAACCATCTGGTTAGAAATCTGTTTTAAACTTTGGCCAAGGATTGATGCCAATATTGCCACTACGAAGTTGATTTTTTAAATCAGGACACTTGCCTAGATCTCATCTGCAACAGGCACCTGCATAACCAGAGAGCCCTGGCATACCTCCAGAGTTCAGACCACCTCAAAACCCATCATTAGGAACTTTTACAAACATAAGTCAGCTCCCCCTCTCTACTCTTGACTTTATTCTTATTAGACCAAGTGAGTCATCAATACTTTTGCTAAGCACTCACTGTGTGCCACGCACTGAGCCAAACTGGAGAGACCCAGAACTGAATAGGGCCAGTTCAGGCCAATGCAGATTCTCACCCCGAGGCCCCGACTTTCATTCAATTCCTAATACCTAATTATGTACTAGCAGATCCCACTCTTTTTAAAAATATTTTTAATTGATTTCATAGAGTAAGGGAGATAAAAACATTAATGATGAGAAAGAAACATCGATTAGCTGCCTCCTGCATGCTCCCTACTGGAAGTCATGCCTGAAACCCAGGCATGTGTCCTGATCAGGAATTGAACTAGTGACCTCTTGTTTCATGGGTTGACACTCAACCACTGAACCACACTGGCTGGGTTCCCCACTCTTTTTAAGTAACTCTGATCTGAATCACCAAGGACTTGAATGTTGTCTCTTCTTTCCTCAAGGGCAGAGACTGCATTTTATTTCTTGATACATCCCAATTGGTCAGCCTCATGTCATCTAATATATTCAAAACACCTGTAACCATGATAGCACATGTTGATGATGGGTTGGGCCAAGAAGGCACAGTTTAAAGATAAATGAATTTCTGATTCTGAAGGAAATGGTTATGGAAACACATTAAATATAGTGTGGCAAATGAATATGATTGACCCTGCAATACTGTAATTTGGAATGGTAACATAGCATATATTTCCAGTCAGGACAAGGATGAAATTTTTCATGATCAGCTTCTAATTAATTCTACTAGATGGATATTTTGTTTATGGCCTATACATTTGTTCTTAAGGATTTAATTGCTTGTATAATTTGTAAGTATTAGAATTGCTGTTATGTAAATGAATTTTGAGCATTCGATTCACCTTTAAACTAATTAAATTAAATGTGGTTAGTTAAGAATATTAGACATCTATACAATACCCCTGAGAGAAATTTGGTTGCTCAGATGAGAAGGCAGCCTTCTATGTTTCTTTTCCCTTCTTTTGTATTCCTCCCAGAGCTCAGGCCCTCCTTAGTCCCTCCCCCAATAGTCTCCTCTATCCTTCACTGCTAGCCCTACCTAATTTGTTAGTTAAAGAAGGATACATGGTCTGTGGAAGCAACACCTGTTTCAGAAACAGGCTCCACTGTGTCTGAAAGAAACCAGAGGAGTTCGTGTTCCTTGCTGAGTTGCTCCTCTCCTCAATTTGTAGAATTGTTTTCCAATTTTGATGGATAATGTTGCTCATGATGTATGTATTCAACGTAAATTTTGGAATCAGAGCTCGGCTGTTGGGTCTAGTGGATCAGGAACTGAACTTCCCTTTCCTGTCTCCTGGGATAAATAAGAAACCTCCCGTTTAGTAGCAGCACAGTGTGGGTGGCAGTAAAAGAAGCATGGACTTTTGAGGTAGGCAGGCTTGGCTTTCAAGCAGTCCAGTTCGATGTATGCTTTCATTCAGCAAATACTTACTGAGTACATACTGTGGACCAGCCCTGCTCTGGGAACTGGGGAGAAACCAGTAGATTACTCAGGAAAACCTGCTTGCACAGCAGCATTATTACCTGCACTGCTGATCTTACTGGCTGTGTAAGACACTGGATATGTTTCTTCAGTCCTCTGAGCATCAATTTCCTCATCCATAAAATGGGAATATTAAGAATAAGATTGTTAGAAGAATTTTAAAAATTATGTTCAATAAATACTTATACCAGAGGTCCTAATTCTGGGGCCATGGATCCTTTAGAAGACTGTGGATAAAATTGAAAGGTCTATGAATTTGGCTTGAAAATTTACATCTTTAGTTTACTACTTGTAATGGGCATTTAGCATTTCTTCAGTTGTCAGTGTAGGCAACAAATCTACTGGAGTGGTAGTCTATGAGATTTTGTCATAAATACAAATCTCATTACAGTAGTTGCAACATCATGAAATACTGTTTACCCTCATCACGACTTCTCATTTACAGATATTAGATCTGACATGAGATGCTGTTATTAAATGTGTTCAGAAGCATACATAATATTATAGCACTAGGGGCCCAGTGCATGAATTTGTGCACCTTGAAAGGAACTGTGGGCCACAAGACTGAGGTAGACACAGGAGCTTGTCTCAGCCCATCCTCTGCACCCCCACCAGACCCCTCCCACCACAGGCCCTGGTCCCCTGTCTGCTGGCAGTCCCACTCCAGCCAATGCCACTCCCACACTCTGACAGTGCTGGCACCGTTCACATCCGTTGATGGCACAGAGCAATTGGGGCTGGCGTCAGTAGCAGGTGCGAGTGGGCCAATGCTGTCAGCAGGTGTGAGCAGTAGCAGCTGCTCCTAATGCCCCTCAGGAGCAGGGGGAGGTGGAGAAGCCCTCAGGGGCAGGACTGCGGTGTGCAGGAGCAAAGAATTTTCAGTAACCACTAGAGTCTCACCCCAATGACAGCAACCAGCACCCCACCATAGTCTGGTGCTCCTTCTCACCCTCTCCACCATCTTGTTGTGGCCAATGTCCGCCATGTTCTGCACACGTACCCTTGTGGTCAGTGCATGTTATAGTGACCAGTTATTTTGGTTGTTCCACCATTAGTCTGATTGCATATTAGCCTTTTATTATATAGGATAATTTTTCATGTGTTAAGAACTATGTTTGGGGACAGTTGGTTTCCCATGCATTCCTGTGCACTCAATTTTATGCATTGAAACATGACTCTAAGGAGGAGTCCACAGGCTTCACCAGATTACCCAGGGGTCCATGACACACAGGAAGAGGGAAACCACCTGACCTGCTACAGTGGTTCTCAAACTTGGGTGTAACAAACCCGAAGGGCTTATTACACAGATCCCTATCTCCCACCCCCATATACATGACACAGTAGGTCTGGGGCAAGGACTGATCATTTTCATTTCTAACAAGTTCTCGGGTGAGGCTGATGCTACTGATGCAGAGACCACGCTCTGAGACCCTGGCATAGTATATAATGTGTTTGAGTTTTCTTTCTTCCTCGCATAGACCTGGCATGTGACCATATCCAGGGCATTGGGATGCTAGCAAATGAGCCAGAGCAACACATGAGCACACCACCTGACTATGGCCAGGCTCTGCTGGGCATTAGCCCCTCCACTGAACATGCCAGGCTCTCCTGACCCTGCTGATGGCAAGCTCAGTCCCTTCCCGCCTCTAGCTCCAATTCTGACTTAGGCAGGGGCAGGCAGCTTAAGAAGCAATGGGTATCATGGGAATTTAGTATCTAGTCGTGCCTGTTGCCTGGCCAGCTCTGCCCCCTTGTCCCTTGTCCCTTGTCCCTAGGGATGATACCAGGCTCAGTTTTATTCCAGGATACATGAGGCCCTGACTCACATTTTAGTCTCTGTTAGACAAGTTCCTGCATCCCTTTCACCTTCCCCCATCAGGGTTTGGGTGCTTGGATATAATGCAACTCCTGAGTCCTGCTGCCTACAGAATTCCCACCTTCCTGTGTTTATGAGCATCGCCTGCTTTTGGTCTTTTTATTGACGTGTTTCTCTCTTCTGTGGGCTACACCCTTTCCAGAACACCTGCAGAACCAGCTTCCTATCGCTGTGTCCTTCAGGTACCAGATCTTAGGCACAGGCTAACAAGGACCCTGCACTCTGGCTGAGAAGCTGGGGGCAGGTACTGTCATTGCTGTGGTGGGCAAGCCTTTGTGAGCCCCCTCTTGCCCCTGGCCCGGAGAGTCTGGCAGTCCCAGACCTGCCTGTGGGGGTTGCAGACTGCCCCCTTCCTGCCAGACCAGAGGTCTGGGTGATCCCTTCACCCAGTTGCCAAACAGACCCACCACCCCCTGGACCTTCCTCCTCCCTCCACCTCTGAAGATTATAACCTCCCTGGTGCTTCCAGATTCCCCTCCCCTTTTCCACCTAGTTGTGGCCACTCATGGAAGCAGGACCAGTAAGGGACCTTCAATTAAAAGAAAAGAAAAGAAAAGGAAAACACAATTTAAGAAAAAGGAAATGCAGAGAGACTAATATGAGATGTAAAAATGTGCATAAATAATGGTCTCTTTTTATTTCCTTTGCATATTCATTTGCATAGTTCTGCTCTAGTTAATAGTTCATCTCTAATTCTTCTTTAAGTGGACATTTTAAAAAAAATCCCTGAGGATGATCAGCTGTGAGTTTTTCTTTGGCAGATTTTTCTTCTCAGAGCTGATAGCCCCATTCACTACTCCAGTGCCCCCCCATGGTCATTGGTGTTGAGCTGGGTAATAAAGTGATATTTTCTTCTTTGCTTCATGAACCCAAAGTCCTGCGCTTGGGCAAGGACAGCAGCCTTCCCAGATGGGGGAGGACCAGGCTGGGATCAAAAGTGCTGACCTAACTTCACTTTCCTGCTAAGCCTATTGGTAGTCCCACTTCCAACCCCTTGTCTCCCTTTGAAGATACACCCTGGTTGTGGGAATCCATTTGGTCTGAACAATTTGACATTATTACCATTATTACTAAGTAAGAGGTGGAGCTCATGAGTAAATTATGAAGGAAAAAAAAATGTTAGATGTCTTTTTTCCCTATTCTGTGCTTTTTCAACCAACCTAAGTATAATTTATAAAATATGAGCACGAAAGCTCTCTGGATTCTTACCAATATTATCTGGCCCAAACCAACCCTGCAGCTCTGATGTGATCATTCATGCCGGTGGGAAAACTGCTTGACATGCCCTGGCTAGTGCTGCTCTGCTTCAGTGCTTCTGTGATTAATTAGATGTTTAGGAGAACTAGTGAGTCACCAGTGTTTGGAGTCTCAGGTTAGAGGGTTAGGGAGTGACCCCAGAATCCTGATGAATACAACAGCACCATGAAACACAACTTAGGTAACAGAAAGTAGGCATCTAGTAGAGCATGGTGACAGGTTACTAAGGAGTGAATAACAGCAACTTGTCAATTACCCAAAAAGCAGCCTGCAAAACTGAGAGAATGCACATAGTTGAATCTTTTACATCGCCATACATAAATAGCATCACTTTTGCCGGGAGAACTGTCCTGGGATTACTTAGAACTGCATATGAGATGATCCCTGCTGCTATGAAGTTGAGTCTAAGTAGGGCAGGCAGAATGTGGAAGGCTATTGGTGTGGTGTGTGTCTGTGTGTGCCTGTGTGTGTGTGTGTGTAACTATTATGGAAGAGTCCAGCAGAAACAAAAAATGACAATCAGAAAAAACAAAGAACAGAGAACACCAAAATATCTCCAACTGCACTGGGTCTTTCTTGCTTTTGAATATGGATTGAGCTCCAGGAACAAGCACAGGATAGCCAGCAGCCTGCAAGGAGGGGACAGGCACACACTGTGATGCTGGATGGGTCTGACCCTGACTATGGGCCTGATTCTAACTCAGTAAAATGGCAATTGGATTAGTAAATGGACAGAAAATTAAATGAAATAATGTTACCTAGTAATGTGACTGGTACAAAGGAAGCACTGAACAAATGTCTCCCCACCTCCTGAATCATCTGCTGTGAACCCCATTTTCAGATTAGGAAACTGAACCGCAAGGAGATTAAGTGATCTGCCTGAGATCACAGAGGTGTCAAACTGCAGGGACGGGACTCCCAACCTCAAATCTGGTGCTCTGAACACTGAACCACCTTGCCTCCCATTTCACATTTTTACAGATTAACCCTCTGAAGTAAAGTCCTTTCTTCAGATGCAGGTGGAGTCATAGATAGCAGTTTTAATTGGATGTAACCCCCTTTTCTCAAAGTCAAACTGGGACTTGGAAAAACAGTCCCACCTTATTATCTAACCTGAATCCTGTTCCTAGAGTTGCAGATTCAGTCACAGCCCCAAATAGCTGTCCAGGGTTGGCATGCCCCCCCACACTGCCCTCCCACCTCTTGCTCAGTGCTGCCCTGTATGCAGTGGAGAGCAGACAGGAAACTCCCCCACCCGCTTAACTTGTTTAGTTCAGTCCCTTTGGGGCCATGATTCCAAACTGGCAACCTTATAAATCCAATTTCTGTCTCATTTTTTTGATGACTCCAAAGATCAGGAAGTTAAAGTATTGCTTTTTAATTAATTTTGCTTCCCTGAAGCTCAAAATACATAGTCCTGCTAATAACTGTCCACTCTAACTCTACCCCACAATGGACATGGGCCTGCTAGTTGGCATTGGTTTTGTCCATTGTTATTCTCTCTGCTTTAGAAACACTTGCATTTTAAAAATTGCTGTCATCTAATGCATAGGCAGTTGATTTAAGTTTCTCTTTTTTCCCCATTTAAGTGAAAATTAAATTAAGCTCATTATTGTATTAGACAGGCATTGATTGTACTCACTTTGGTTTTAATTAAATGCTACTATTCATTATTTCCTCCTGGGTAGGGCTTTTAATTTTCTTTGGTATATAATTTGGGGGGAACAACATCAGTAAATTATTTCTCGTAAATAATATTCAAAGAGAAAGGCATACAACACACACTGTGAAAGCTATTTGAAGGAATTTGCTTATTGTTTTTAATTTACTGGTAGGCTATATGTCAAGGAATAGTTTTCCATATTGCTCGTTTGTGATAAAACAGGACATCCCCTATCTCTCTTAAGCAGCTCTGACTTTTGCAGTTAATGGCTGGCTTCAAGATGTCATTGATCTTGAAAATGTGCTGACTTTATGTGCCGCCCGTAAGTTATGGTCCGGGGGATAGATGTTTAAATTTAAGTCTAAGAACATTATCTCAGAGGTTCAGAACAATGTCCACAGAAGCTTACTTAGTTTTTCTATGACATTTGTGAAGTGCTCATTTCATACCAAACAGTCTCCTGGGCCCTGGAAATGCATGAGATGATGGAGTAGCACAGGCCTCGTCCTTGTGGTGTTTGAATTCTAAAGGGTAGGAGATAACAATATACACTAACTTCACCCTCTGAGAAGACAGGATTCCCCACTAACTGCTGGCAGTGGCTATGCTTGCAATTCCTATTCCGGTTCTCTTTCCAGGTGCAGATTTTTGCCTGTCTCTTCCTAGTTCCCACCTCTCAGTGTAGCCCAACAAATGTCCAGCCACAGCCAAGTGAAAGAGAATTGGGCAGACACAAAACAGGATTGTCGATCTATTCAGGCTGCCATTTGGCCCTCTTCTGCCATCTCCTTCCCCATTTCCCCTCCATGCACAAATGGAAATACTCTTGGGGAGCTTCCTGCCATGGATTTTAATAAAAAATGCCATAAAGGAATAAAGAACTTTCTTCCCCACAGACCAGGCCTCTGAGTTTTTCAGCTTTTGCTTTGCTTTCTCTACTATAGCACTTGCCTGCCCTCTCATCAGCTGACATATAAGGCCCTGTAGTAATTCCACTGTAGCAACACCACTCATTTGTATGCAAAGGACCAGGTAGTTGTGCCATGGATTTCCTGCTGAACAAAGCCTCGGTACAGGACCTCATTTTGTGCCATTAGCTTCAGCGCAGGTTTTTAAACATTAGGTGAACTTTTTCATTTTTCTCTTCTAGCCTGGACATCTCTTCTTCTTTACTAAGCCACCCGGATTTTATACTTCCTCCCTCAGATGTAGGCATAGGCATCTTTCTCCCTCATTTCTCCTGACCTTGAAACAAGTAGGATTTATGCCTGTACTCCAAATTTACCTTCAGATACAGAATCCTTGTGTGCTGTTAAAAGAGAATAGAAAATCTTGCACACCAATACCCCCCTTTTATAAAATCAAGGCCCTGAGCAGTGGGCTAACATTCTCCCACCAACCCTCTTCACGGCATGCTGTCCAGTGGTATATTTCATACTGACCACAGGGCTGCTACCACACTGTCTTTACAAACAGCGGGAGGGTCTTTGTGGTTTCACACTGCTGGGGTTTTCATTTCCAATATTGGTCTCAAACCAGGATGTCTCAGGGGAAAGAGGCAATGCCCGTCAGGATTTACCCAGGGCTATACCAAAGGTTAGACTTTGTCCATCTGAAATCTGTGGTCCATCTGAAGGGCTTGACCAGGTTTTCCAACATGCACACTGCGCTGAGCATATTATTTATTCTCAGGCAGGTAGGATGTGGGGCAATTAATTTCTTTCTTTTTTTGTGTGTGTGTGGGGGGGGGGGGGCTTAGAGCCTTTGAAAATCAATCCACAAGTCATTCCGTTCCTGGGTTTTAAATAATGCCTGGACATTCTTTCCTGAATATAAAGTAACTACCGTATCAATAGTCCTTCCTTTTACTTATCACTTTTCTGGGCAGGAAAGCTATGAACCATGTAAAGAGAAAATGACAGCTGGAGAGAGGAATCCCAGGAAACCACATTTAAAATATACAAAGAAGGAAACTTTAGACTCAGAAATTATTAAAACTGAAAAGAACTCGGAGACAATGAGTCCAAAACTATTTTTAGGTGAAGAAATAGAAGCCAAAAGAAGACACTATACCAAAGTCAGAGATTCCAAAAGTTACAGAAAAATGATTACTTAGGGTCTGGCAGGACAGAGACATTCGTTAAGGTTGGCCTTTATGTATGCGATGTGTGTGTGGATAAAATAGGATGTGTAAATTGATGTGTGCGGATAAAATAGGATGTGTAAATTGATTTTTGGTAAAATCAAATGATTTGTGAAGTCTATTATGTGAGCTTACAGTTTACAGGAATTCTACAATAAAGACTGAAAGATAATTTTTTCCCTTTCCTGTTGCTCTTTTATTTTACATCTGGGTTTGTCTGCAGGGGAGTTGCTTAAAGCCAACAATATTGGCAATTCAGTGAATTCTTACTGTTGAGTTTGTTTTCTTCTAAGGTGGGAATTATGAAATGATAAAATGTTTAAAGCACTGGACTGCAGATAGGAATTCAAGTATAGTCTAGAAACATCACTAACCAGCTGCATGGCCCCGGGAGTCACTGAGCCTCCATGGCAGCCATTTTCTCACCAGCTATTCTAAAAGGATCTCTAGACCTTTCTTCATTGAATCTGGAGCTTATCTTCAGACATAGGAGCCCAGGCTCTTGTTAGAGGAAAACACCCTAGTGCTATGTGTGGTGACTCAAAGGACCACACTGAGTCTCCTCTTCCTTCTTTTGTATCTCACTGTTCCCAATGCGGCCCTTGGACCAGCAACAGCAACATCACCTGCGACCCCATTAGACATTCAGAATCCCATGCCTCACCAGACCTGTGGAGTCAGAACCTTCATTTTAAGATGGCCTCCAAGAGATTCGTCCTCACATTCAGGTGTGAGAAGCATTGGCTTAGGATTCCTCCTCCGATTTTCCAGATGACAGATAGATGGCTATTCTTTGAGCTTCCTCACTGCCCACTTTTGCATCCACCTGAGTGTATAGAGGGCCTGTGGGCTCTCCCCTGACCCAGCCAGCCCAGTTCTGCTTGCCTCCCTGTATCTGGCTGGGCTTTCCTCTTGGCTGGCCAGTAAAGTAAATGGGTAGGTTGACAGACATCAGAAATGTTAAGGTGTCCCTAGGGCAATGGAACAATGAAAAGCAGAGGCAAGAAACATGAATAGACAACCTAGGACCACTTACTTTAGAGACGATAAACAGTTCATACAACCAGCAAACTTTAAATACTTCCAGTACAAAAAAGGGTTATGTGTAAAGAGTTGTTACACAAGATTTTCTAATTCAAGAGTGGAAAGGACAAAAGACAAATAAATAAAAAAAAGAATAAGTATATGAACAGGCAATTCACTGAAGAAAAAGTAAAATGGTCAATGAATCTATGAAAAGAGGCTTAGCCTCAGGAAATTCAAGTTAAAGCAAAGTAAATTATATCATATCTCTCAATATAGTTTTAATCATTTAAAAATAATATTTTACTTTTAATTGTGAAATGTTGCAGACATACAAAAAAAAATACATCAAGTATAAGAAACAGCCTTGCACCTAACACTTAGAAATAGTAGATTTAATAGTTTGCTCCATTGACTTTGGTTTTCCCCTTATTAATAAAGTTCAAGCCTTACTCTGTTGCCCCTTTATCTTCTCCCATCACTCCCCTGAGCTCTGGGTGTTATTCCATGTGGGATTTTATACTTTCACTGTATATGAATGTGTCCATAGTCGGTGCCTAGGCTTGTTTTTTCACACTGTATATATGTTTTGGAACTTGTGTTTCTTCTGTCCATATTATGTTTGGGATTTTTCTATGTAAAGTATATGGAGTTTTATTCATTCTTTATATATATATATATATATATATATATATATATATATATATATATATATAATTGATTTTACATAGAGAGGAATTGAGAGGGATAGAGAGTTAGAAACATCGATGAGAGAGAAACATCGACCAGCTGCCTCTTGCACACCCCCTACTGGGGATGTGCCCGCAACCAAAGTACATGCCCTTGACCGGAATCAAACCCGGGATCTTTCAGTCCGCAGGCTGACGCTCTATCCACTGAGCCAAACCAGTTCTGGCTATTCATTCTTTTTAAACTATTTAATATTCAACTGAATGAATAAAACACTTAGGGACAGTCAGGTTGAAGAGAATGAGAAAGGCTGTTTAGAAAAAAAAAAATTAGTTATGTGTCTAGTGTATTTAGGTCAAAGATTTTCTTTCTGTACAAGATTCCAAGAATCTCTCGTTTAAACCTATGCCTTCCACCCCTAAGACGAATGTTCTCCTCCACATCTTCTTCACTTCTCCCAAGGTCACTGCCAGGACAGAAGCACCCACAGTTGGTGACAGAAGGTTAGAGGACAGGCAACCCCGAGGGCTTACAGCCAGGCTGCCTCCTCCTCTGCCCAGAGTGTGCAATCCAAGCGCTGTGAATGTCAAAGGCTCAGCTCCTGGAATCCAGCAGTACGTGGAGAAAATGCAAACTCTTTATTGCCACAATTTATCCTCAAGGAGATTTACAAAGCCACATGCCTGAGATTTATGGTGTGACACCCAGAAATTTCATGCACTGTATTTCTCATTTATGGGCTTCAATTTAGTTAAGAGAAAAGAGGCTTTCTAGAGCAAAAACACCCTAAAGCTTTGGTAAAATGGGTATTTAATTAATTCCAAAAATCAGCGAGCGAATCAAGTGTGAGTTTTAGACCTGTGTGTTCAAGCATCCCTGGACCTGCTTATTAGCTCCTCCTGGTCTCGGCGACAAAACTGAGCCAGGAGAAAGCTGGGAGACTTGAGCCCTTACGTCCTACCGTGTTCTCAGGCCGGCCTGGCCTCTAGAAAGCTCAGGTGGGACCTCTCCTCTAAATAACCCAACGGTGTGACTCGATTTGCACAAGCAAATGACTCATGCCTAGTCCGTTTGTAGGAGCCTTAACAGGACAGCATAAACCCTCTATTTCAAAGGTTGGCTTGCAGGGGTGGGGAACGTTTTTCCTGCCAAGGGCCATTGGGATATTTCTGACGTCATCGCGGGCCATACAAAATAATGAACTTAAAGATTAGCCTGCTTTTATTTGGTCAAAGATTTAAACAACTCACCTCTAATGCCCGACCCAGTTATTTCACGGCTCTGATAGGGACTGCGGGCCGGACGTTCTCCAGCTCTGGTAGAGGCAGAGGGTAGTGAGATGAATGTGCAGCCCCCAGGGCGGCAGGCTCCTCGCACGCTCACTCCGCTTCCACAGGCGCACGGAGAGGGCAGCACCGCCCTGCGTTCCCTGGGAGGGGCTTGTACGAGAGCTGTGCAGAGGCTCTCATGCACTTTACACAAAATAAGGATATTATAGTCACGTGTTCAACAAAAGGTGGTTTGCCGACTGACTCTGAAGGAGCCCGGAGTAAGCGGTCTTCCCCCAGAGACATGTGCCATATTCATATGAAATTTCGGGCTTTGTATTTATGACCATATTTTTGTTCCCTATGTGTGTTTGTATTCTATTTGTGATTATATTAATATTCATATTTCTATCCCTGAGTCAAAATCAGGGAACCTGGGGAGTTCTGAGAATCCGAAAATGAGGTCTCCTCATTTCTTATGGATGGAGAAACACACCAAGCGGGACAGCACTTTGCCCAGCTTATCAATATTGAACTTGTATTCCGGGAAAAGAGTCTCTTTTTTTTGTTTATTTGTTTGAAAATCAGTGTTTTATCCACTAGCAGAGATCTCCCCTTGTCTGTATGCTCCTGCACATTTGGAACCTGAGCTCCTGGATTAAATCACATTTGGATTCAGTTTGTCTTTCTGACCCCCAACCTAGTGCTGGCCAGGTAATCAATTTGCCCTAAGCCATCCAGCCACATCTGAAGCACCCCTGTTTCTGATTGTCCCTTCCCACACAGAGGCCCTCTTTCCTTCACGTCTCTACACAACCCTTGTGTCCGCCACCCTGTACCTCTAAACCTGGCAGGCGGTTAGGATCTATCAGCCTCACAACTTCTGGGCCCGGAGCAAAAAGAGCTGCAGCCTTTGAGGTCTCCCTGTTGGTTTGTGACCTTCATGTCCCAGGAACCACTCTGGGCTATTAGGAGTCATATAGTGCCTCTGAAGAGCATCCTAGGCCTGAGGGTGGGACTCCTGGCTTGCTTAGCTGGGAAGGAAAGAAAATCTATGTCAATTGAATACACATGTGTGCCAGGCACTCTATTGGGCAGTTTCATGGTTTCTATTTTTCTAAATCCTCACAACTAGAGAGGTGGGCCATTTATTCTATGCAACGGCATCTCGGAAATGTTACGAGTGTGCTCCAGACCACGGGGCTGCGAAGTAACAGAGCAGCTGTCTCGGTCTCTGCCCTGGCTAGTGGGATAAGGTGGTACTAAGCGTACTGATGGTGATTATGCAATTTCCAGGCCCCTTGCTCATTTCAGTCTCTGTGACCCACCCTCTCGAAACATCTGTGCCAGGAATCATCTCCCTGCTCCTGTTCACATGCCCAAACCCTACCCAACCTGCACTGCTCAGCTCAACTCTCCCTCACAGGTCACCTCTTCCTGTGGACACCCACAGCCTTTCTAAACTGGATGCCCCTCCTGCAAACTGTGTCCACCGCATGGTAAATGGGAACCTTACCTATCTACAACCCAGTCCATCCTTTGAGGAGCTTTAAGTGTGGGCCTGGTGTTATCCATCCATTTGGTTGGAATTCCATTATTAGCATTCATTTATTTGGCTTAAGAGTTTATCATTGCTAATAGGGGAAGTAATACCGCAATAAATCTTACCAGGCATTTACATCCTCCTTTGATCTCACTTTATGAAAGCAGCTTTGATAAGGAGAGGAAGAATTCCATGGGGGTTGCTCAAGGACAACTAAAAGGAGAATAGCAGTTGGGAGAAGGGGATAGAGCGGGAAAGGTGTGAGAAAGGTCAAGTTTGTTTATGAGCTGGGTAGATAGTTATTGGTCGATTAGTCAAAGATTCCAGAGTAGGAGAAGTAAAAGAGCTTTTAGGGACCATCTAGGCCTTTTCCTAGACATTATAGAATAAGAGACTAGGGTCCAAAAGAGGCAGCTGTCATCCTTTTAAATCACGTATCTGACTGTGCTGCTCCCATACTACAAACTCTTCAGCGCTGTTGGTCACAGTAGCCAGGCTTCGATGGAGGCAAACCTCAGTCTCCTATATGACAAGCATCCATCATCGTATGCAGATTTCCACTGTCCTTCCATTTAATACACACTTTTTAGTAACTACTTTGTTCAGTGCACAAAAATTCATGCACGGGGGGGGGGGGGGATGGGGGGGTCCTCAGCATGCCTGCACCCTCTTGCAGGCTGGATGTCTGACTGATGGCTTAGGCAGGGGCAGGAGAGTCTCTTGCCGCTGCCAGCGTTTGCCAGCCATCAGCCTGTCTTGTGGCTGAGTAGTGGTCCCCCTGTGGAGGCACACTGACCACCAGGGGGGCAGCTCTGGCCCCACCCCCCATCAATCCTCTGCTATCCCCCCAATTGCCATTCTCTTCTTCTGGCCACTGGCATCTGCCTTGACTGGCCTGGCACCGCCTACTCACCAGTTCCTCCCTTCCTCTTCTCCCCCCACTGCCATTGTTCCTCATTCAGTTGATTTGCATATTAAGCTTTTATTCTATAGGATGTTTATTGGTGTATGTATCTGTTTAAAGTCTTTCCCTCCCTCCCTGGATAGACTATAAACTCCATGATGAAGGGAAGTTTGTTCCCCACAGTTGAAATGTGTCAATTGGCAGACACATGGTAGACATTCAATAAATACTTATTCACTAAGTAAATAAATGAATGTGCTAGGGCTGCATATCTAGCAGATAGTAAGGCAGGTATGGACTCTGCCCTCACAGGATGTACAGTACCTCAGGCAGGAAGAGGAGACGGAGCAGGTCTTTATCAATGGGGCAGGAGTGGGTGCTGGAACACACCTCTGGGGAGGGTCCATCCTGCTCTGCTCTTCCCCTTTCCCATTCACTCTTGAAGCAGATCAGTATGTGAATGAGTGGGAATGAGGTGCTTAGTGACTGATTTGAACATACTCTAATGTAAATTAACTATGAAAAGGCAAGTCAATCAACACCTGAAGAGTCATTAGTAACGACTTATTAGAAAGCCGTCTCACAATTGAAGTCTGCAGTGTGACAACAGTGGGAGGATGGCTAATGATGGCATCTGCAGGGGTCCCGGGGGTTCTTCGCAATCTGCCTAGCAATTTTAGCCCTCCTCCCATCTCCTCCCCTTGGGCGCCCTCACACACAAGGAGTGCCAGCCCACACAACCACGCTTTCCTGCCCCTTCTGCACTCCCTCCCAGGGAAGCACTGCCTGACTTCCTCCTGGAAAGTCCTCCCTCTTTCCGGGGCTGCTCACTCCCTCTCTCTCCTGTGCTCCCACTCACATCGTCTGCCTCTCCCATGGCATTGGCCACAGGGCCCTTGAGCTATGTCCATGGTTGTCTCTGGATAGCGGGATGATGTGTGGGTTTTATTTCCTTCTTGATACTACTTTCAGATACTTTCTGTTTTTCTCACAATTATCTTTCCTACAACTACCTTTATAAATGGGGGGGGGGGGGGGACTGCTGACATTTAAAAACAATTATGGTTATTTTGTGTCTGTTACTCCTATTATACTGTGGGATCATCGAGGGCAGAAACCAGGTCTTTTTCGTTTTATCTTCAAGGCTTAGAACGTTGTGCTCCTTGTGGGTCAGGTGAATGGATGGATGGATGAATAAATGAGTGAGTGAGCAATTGAATTGACAACTAAAGGTATGGCTCTGAACCTCCGTTCATCACCTGGAAAGCAAGCAGCAAAGTCTATTGGCCTCCACATCATAACTTTATAAAGTGTTCCTATGGAGCCTTGTGACCATTCTCTCCCATAGCACAGGCTGGTGGGCATGCAGCTCCCTGACTGGAGCCTGCCCCCTGTCTCTGTACAGAGACTTTTGTGTCATTGCAGTTGTGGGACTTGATGTCACCCGTCACACTTGCTGCCTGTCTGGGATTTTACAGTCACGCTTTCTCTGCTTATTGTGATGTCAGTCTGCACAGTTCCTCTGCAGGCGCTCCGAGCCTTTCAAGCATGAAGCTCCTAGAGATGAATGAGCCTTTATCGGGGCGCAGTGCTCTTTGCTCAGTGGGAGCCAGCTGTGCTTCAGGCTGTCTTAAATTTCTAGCCACATTTTCCAAACCTTTGACTGAGAGGCCCGGGCTAAATGGAGGCTGGCCCCAGGGGTTCACCCTTATCTTCATAGAGCCAGCAGGGATTCTGCCACTCCATGGGATGGAAAAGGGAGAATGGCAAAGAAGACAGCCACCTCCCTCTGGGGCTGGCTGGGAGGGCCTGGGGGTATCATGCTGCTAACCCACAGCAACCAAATATGTCCACTGGTGTGGGGACCCGAGGAACGGGGAGGCTCTGGGATAAGATTCTGCCACCTGCTGAAACCAGTTTGGCTCAGTGGATAGAGCGTTGGCCTGTGGACTGGAAGGTCCCAGGTTCGATTCTGGTCAAGGGCATGTACCTTGGTTGCAGGCATATCCCCAGGAGGGGGTGTGCAGGAGGCAGCTGATCGATAATTCTCTCTCATCGATGTTTCAAACTCTCTATCCCTCTCTCTTCCTCTATGTAAAAAATCAATAAAATATATTATAAAAAAAAAGATTCTGCCACCTGTGTGACCCTCACAGACACTTTGCCTCTGAGCCTATTTCCTAATCAATCAATTGGGAATAATGTTATCTGAGATAACTTTTCCAGAGCCTGAAAGACCCTGTGACTCTCCGATTGAATAGAATGCAGTGGAATTGGCACCATGTGACTTTTGAGGCTGTCAAAAGTACGCAGTAGACATTTCGTACAGGGAAATCTTTCAGTGCTGCCTCTGAGCTTGCTGAGACCAGGTTGTCCCAGGGATGTGGCTCTGGTTCAGCAAAGGAGGGGATTTTTCCGGGACCAGCTGCTGGGCCTTGGGTCTCCCCTGATGCTTTCCTCATGATTTAACCCCCAACCCCCTGCCTTTAAAAAAATTTTTTTTGACATACAATATTATCAGTTTTAATTTATTTTACTTGGCATACAACATTGTATTACTTTCAGGTATACAGCTAGAAATTTATAAACCTTACGAAGTGATCACCCCAATGAGTCTAGTACCAATCTGGCACCACAATAGTTATTGCAATATTATTGACTATATTTCCTATGCTGTTTTCCATCCCATGACTGTTTTTACAAATGACTCTTCTCCACTCCCTCCCCTCTTGGTTGAGCTGGGGCACTGCTGCTTCAGGGAGCGAGCTGACTGTAGCAAAGCTAGAGTTGATGGTGATGGGCAGGTAGGAGGGGACTTCAGATTAGACAGAGGAGCCACAGAGGCACTTCTGCAGAAACGTCAAGGCTTCCATAAGCTCTCCCTTCAAAGTGACACCGACGCCTGAGCCCTGACAAGTGGCAAGGGTGTCAGTGCTTTGAAGACAATTAGTTCAGGCTTTTGTGCTCTTCTGTCTTTGCTTTTCAACTTGATCTGACAAATCACCCCTCCCCATACCCACTTCTCTCCACCAGCCCCACTTTTGTTCCTCTAGAAAAACCACCTGGACTAAACTTCCCCAAACCCAGTGGAGTATGAAATGAGTTCAGGAGTAATTTTCTATGCTGCAGTGCTGTCTGTGAAAGAGCATATTCCTGAATTCACAATTTTCCCCCAGGTGCCAGATAGTCAGATAATGTTGCTGTAGTGAGTTAGCTCCACAGCAGTAAGTGGAACTCTGTATGTGATTCTTGCATCGAGCCCACACCTTGGGCATTTGGGCAAATACATACATTTGCCTAGGGACAGAAAGTCATCACTCATGGGTTGTTGTTTTTCTTTTTAAAAATTTTTAAACTCTTTTCAATATATTTATATATATATATATAAATATATTGAAAAGAGTTTAAAAACACACACCCACACACAACTAGTAGATGAATTTTTACAAAATTAATTCATATAACTACCATGCAGAAGAAAAAATCCTCCTTGTGCCCACTCTAGTAATCATAGGACCCTTAAAGATACCTCAATAATAATATTAAGGTCCCTTAATAATAATATTATTATTTGGGATCCCTTAATAATAACATTATGAATTTAATTTTCACTGTTGTATAATATTCCATTGTATAAGCATACCACCTTTATGCAATAAATTTGGTTGTTTTTATACATGTCTTCTGCTGTACCTATGTATGTATTTGTTTTGTATATTTACTTAGGAGGGTCAAAAACCTGTGTGCATCAGCTTTAATTGATATTGCTAAACTGTTTGCCAAAGTGGCTATACCAACTTACACTCCCTCTAGCACTATATGAGACTTCCAGCTCCCCCATATTCTCAACAATTGGTAGGGTGGTGGTCAGTTTATGGGAGGTGTGTGTGTGTGTGTGTGTGTGTGTGTGTGTGTGTGTGCTTGTTTGTCTTTAGCCATTTGGGTAGATGTGAAGTAGTATTTCATTGTGGCTTTAATTTGTACTTCTCTCGTAAATAACAATGTTGACCTTTTTTTATATGCTTATTGGACCTGTACAAGTCTTTTGCTCTTTTGTTGTTGTTGTTATTGTACTATGTATATTTTTCTTATTAACTTTAGAAGTTCTTTATGTATTCTGAACAGAAGTTCTTTATGTATTCTGAAAAAATATTAGATTATGCATTGTGAATATTGGAAAGATTTCCCCAGTCTGTGGCTTGCCTTTCCATTTACTTAGTAGTATCTCTAATGCAAAGTCTTTAATTTTGGAAAGTACCACTTGCCATTTTTCGTGATTAGTACATGTTGAGTTCTAGTTAAGAAACCTTTACCTATGTCAGCATCATAACACATTCTCCCACGTCATCTTTGAAGAAGCTGTATTGTTTTGCTTTTCATATAAGCATGCCCTTTATCCAACACTATTTCTTGAAAAGATTGTATTTTTCCATTTTCACTTTACAATGGCAGCTTTGTTATTAACCAGGTGATTATAAGTGTGGGTTTGTTTCTGGGCTCTATTCAGTTGGTTTCTATGTTTCTGTCTTTGCATTAATGCCTGTTTCAATTAATGTAGATTTATAACCTAGCTTGATATCTGGTACTCTCATGCTCCCATTTTGTTCTTCTTTACGATTGTCATTGCCATGCTTAGCCCTTTACATTTCCATGTACATTTGAGAATCACCTCACATTGTTAAAAGCCTGCTGAGATTTTTATTGGAATTGCATTGAACCTATAGATTAATTTGAGGAAAACTGACATTCTTAACAATATTGAGCCTTCCAACCCATTAGCATAATAGAGGCTTCCATTTATTTAAGTCTTCCTTAATTTACTTCAGTAATATTTTGTAGTTTTCTTTGTGTTCTTGCCAATTTTTTTTTTTTAGATATATTCCTTTGCAATTTTAAAGTGCTTTTGGAAAAGTCTCTTAAAAAATTTCTTTTGTGACTAGAACTTAAAAATACAATTTTTGTTATATATTGATTCTGTATCCAAAGATCAAGCTAAATTTACTTCTTGATTCTAAAAGTTTATCGATTATTTTGCATTTTCTACCCTATTATCTGCTGAAGTTGATAGTTCTTTTCTAAGAAGTATGCTATTTATATATTTATCTGCCTATTGTATTGTCTAAGAAGACCAGTAAAGCGTACTTTAGAAATGGTGTTAATGAGTATCATTGTTTCATTCCTTGACTCAGAGGAAAGCTTTCAATGTCTCATAATTGGATATGATAGCTGTGGATGTCACTTATCAAAGTGAGGAAGTTTCCTTCTCTTTTAGTCCCTATGATCGCATTCCAAAACTTAGTGGCAAAAAATAAGCATTTACTATCCACATTCTGAGGATGAGGAATTAAACAAGGAACAATAGGGAAGGCTTTTCTCTGCTTCACAAAGTCTGTCTGGAGCCTTGGCTGGAAGCCCTGGGGTTGAGGGGATGGAATCACTTGAAACTTGTTCACTCACCTGGGGGTTGATGCTACCTGTTGGCTGGGGGCCTCCTGCACTCCTCTATATAGTCGATCCATACAGACTTAGTTGAGTTTTCTCATAGCCTGGTGAGAGAGCTGGGTGGAAGCTGCATTGCCTTTTATAATCCAGCCTCAAAGTCACATAGTGCCATTTCCACGGCATTCTATTCAACAGGAGATTCACAGAGTCCGCAGGCTCTGGAAGAGCCTATGGGAATGGAAATATTGCTGTGGCCACTTTTGGAAAATACAGTCTGCCACAACTTCTGTTCCTAGTGTGCTGACAGTATTAATCATGAACAATGATAAGTGGTATCAAATACTTTTTGCATGTTTATCAAGTTATTCATATAATATTTATTTTTTATTAATGCAGTGAATTGCCCTGATTGAATTTTGAGAATTCAACCAATCTTATACCCTGAAATAAACCCAACGTGTTGTGTTGGATTCTCCATTTTATATATAACTCCTAAGATTTGCTCAGATTTTTCTTTATAACTTTTGCATCTATGTTCATGTAATTTTTCCTTTCTTGTAAGCCTTCTTAGCTTTTGTTATCAAAGTTATGCTGACCTTACAAAAACAAGATGAAAAGTATTCCTTATTTTTTATTTTATTTATTTATTTATTTATTTGTTTATTTATTGCTAAAAGTTTATGTGAAGTTGATCTTTTACTCCATCTTTAAATATTTGAAAGAAATCACAGGTAAAAAGTATACTATTAACTTGTTAGTTATGTATTCTTTTACTACACTATTTGTTGTTACCTAGAGATTATTAGAATTGATCTTAAATTAGTATACTTATCATTCCTAAATAAGGCAAGGACCTTCTTTTACCTAAATTCTATACACTGGATAATTTGAAATTGCTTTGATGTCTGAGACTTGTTTTATAGCGCAGTATGGGCTGTGCTGCATAACATTTTAATGTATTCTGCTGTTTGGGTGGAAAGTCCTATATAAAGGACAATTAGGTCACGTTGGGTGATACTGTTAGGCACCTCAAGGATGATGGAGTTATCTTTATCTTTGTCTGTTTGTTGTCATATATTTTATTGCTACACATATTTTAAATCTCTCAAGGCATATTTCTGTGTTAAACAGCAAAATTCATTTAAATATTTCCCCATAGGTTCCCTTTTCAAAGCTCTCGAGTACTTTGTATTACTATGCTTCTGTCTGAGACCATTTCCTTTCTCCTCAAGAGCTCCTCAATGTTTCTTCCAGGGAAGGTCTACAAGAAAAACACTTCTCAGCTGTTTTGTCTGAAAATTTCTTTATTTTACCATCATTTTTGAAGACTGTTTCACAGGGTGAATAACTCGTAGCTGAGTCATTTTCTTTCTGCTGAAAATTTAACATATTCGCTCTGTCCTCCATTGCCTCTGTGGAAAGTCACTTTTCAGCTTCACTGATGCTTCTTTGGGAGTAATGTGTTTTTTCTCCCTGGCTGTGGTAAAGACTTTCTTTTTGTCTTTGATTTTCAACAGCTTTATTATGATATGACTGAATCCATTTTTCTTTATACTTATTCTGTTTGGGGTTTATGAATAAACTTGATGTTTTTGTTCATTTAAAAAATTTCTCAGTATTCTGATAGTATTACCTCTGTCATTTCCTCTCCTCTTTTTTTTTTGGAACTTCAAATTACATCTATTTGAGGCTTTTTCATTGTGTTTCATATGTCTCTTGTATTCTTCTGTATTTTTCGTCTTTTTTTTTTCTCCCTGTGATTCAACATGGGTATTTTCTACTGACCTCTCTTCTACTTTACACATTCTTTTTTCTGTGTGTTCACTCTACGTAACATTGTCTGTCTGGAGTCTCAGGTGGAATGTATTGAATTATTTATTTCACTTGTTATATTTTTCACTTCTAGAACTTCCATTTGATTCTTATGTCAGAGATTCACATTCTCTGATGAAATCCTTTCTATTTCATCACTTTTTAAAATATATTTTATTAATTTTTTACAGAGAGGAAGAGAGAGGGATAGAGAGTTAGAAACATCGATGAGAGAGAATCATTGATCAGCTGCCTCCTGCACACCCCCCACTGGGAATGTGCCCACAACCAAGGTACATGCCCTTGACCTGAATCGAACACGGGACCCTTCAGTCCGCAGGCCGACGCTCTATCCACTGAGCCAAACCGGTCTCGGCTATTTCATCAATTTTTAAACATATTCTGCAGATAATTATTTTAAAGTATATATTTGATAACGTCATCACCAGTCTTCAAAGTCTGTTTCTCTGTGTTATTTTTATCTTGGCTATGGGTCCTTTGGCTCTGTTTTCTCTCATTACTGATATTAGTGCTTTCAATCTACAGGCTCTGGATGATAATGTGGATCTTCAGAGAAGTTTCATGTTCCTTTGGCAGGCGTGTCACGTGGTCCAAACAAGGAGTGGATGATTCAGGGCTGTGGAATCACAGTGAAATATGGGATAGAAGTGGCAGGAATCAGCAATTTATTGAAAACCAGGGGCTTGAGGAAAGAGGATGATTAAGATTGTTAAGAGAGAAGTTAAACGCTCTAAGATGGGAGGCTCAGCCATGAGGGGGGTTGATGCCATTAGGAGCACTGCAGGGAGGACCAAAATTGGAGAAAAGTAGGAAGGGATTCAACCGCCATGAAGTTGGAGCATGCGTGTGAGAGGATGTTGGGGCTGTACAGAACCAGGGATTTTAGTTTTTTGGGGAAAGAAATGTTAGAATACAAGTAAAAAAAATAAAGTGGGAGGGATCTTATCAAAATAGTTATGCTAATAAAAGCTGTAATATCCTAAGACCACCTGCTACTTTTTATTTTGATATTCCTGCTAACTACACTGGCTCCACTTAGTCAAATCTAAGGCTCTGGGTATTGAGATGCTAATTTGACACAAGATAATGACTGATGATCACTGATTCAGATAATTCCTTACATTAGTCCAGCATATCCACAGATGTGAATAGACCATTCATCTTTTCATTATCTTGTTGACAAGAATGCCTGCTCCTTCACTCAAGTTGGCAGTAAGAGTAGTTTCCGTAGGAAAGCTTCTTAGCACCCTCTCAGGCATTGTTAGTGGAGGCAGTTACTGCAGTTTTCAGTTTGAACCAGGAAGTTTTCATCTGGACAAAGAGAAGGAAGAAATATATGTTCGTGAGTTTACCTTGCACTTAGACCTCCCATAATATAGCATCCTTCTCATCTGTATCTCTGAGTTTCACCACAAATATAGAGTGTCCCAAAGAATATATATACACTTTACAGCTGATAACTCAAGTGATGTTTCTCTCTTTTTAGATATAGCCCATTGGAATTAATAATTATTCAAAGTGAGCTTACATTTTTTAGGGACACCCTGTATATCTATTTACACACCAACTGCTCAGCACTAATCTAAATCGGCAGTTCTCAAACATTCTTGTCTCTGGATCACTTGACACTTTTAACAATCATTGAGGACCCCAAAGAGCTTTGTTCATCTGGGTTAAAGCTATTGAATTGATCATATTAGATATTAATCTTTTAAATAATTTGCAAATAATGATAAACATGTTTTATTGAAAAGCAATTATATTTACCAAAAAAAACTTTAAAAAATTTAATTGCAAAGTAGCATTGTATGTTTTTGCAAATCTCTTTAATTTCTGGCTTAATAGAAGTCATGTTGCCTCTAGAAAACTATGCTATGTGCTCATGGGGGAATGAGAACAGAAAAGGCAAGTAGTATATAAATATGATTATATAAAAATGTATTTCATAATAATGGGAAAAAAACAATTTTTGCTTATTTTATCCCCCTGAGACTCAGTGCTCCCTGATCCCTAAGTCTCACTTTGAGATGCTCTAGTCTGGCTGGTAGGTTTTTATATCAGGAAGAGTGAACAGATTTAAGTTTTAATATTAAACCAGCTCCTTTTTATTTAAGATCCTCATAGCTTTTTAAAACCAGAATTAATAGTGTATTTGAACTCTTTCAAGTGACAGCAACTCAGAAAAACTAAGTAGAAAAGGAAGGTTAAATTGGCTCATGTAACTGAAAAGTCTAAAACTGTAGGACTGGGCTTCAGATTCCACCCTGTCAAGGGGCTCAAGAATTCCCTAGAATGTAAGCACTTAGAGGCTTCTTCACTGCCTATTCCCAAGGCCAAGAATAGAGCTAAACACATAGTAAGTACTCAATACATATTTGCTAGTTTATTAAACAATAAATTAATTAATGTTACCAGGACTCTGTTTCCATTCTTCAACTCTGCTTGCCTTTTATATTTTCTGTTATAAGTAAGACTCCTGACAAGAGAGCCACTGGCAGGTCAGCTCTGGTCCAACATAGTTCTTAGTGCTCATAATCCCAGAGAAAAAGTCATCCCTTCTGTCACATAGCATCCATATTATAGCCCTGAAAGGAAAGTTATTTTCTCTTCTTGGGCCACGTGATCAAGCTGAATTAATTACTTTATGTTAGTGGAATGGGTATTGCCAGCTTAGAACAGGAGGAGGGGTGAAATTATTAACAATCCCACTACAATCAAATTAAGTGAAAATGTGGCAGTTCCCCAAAATAAGGAATACTGAGCATATGTCACACAAAATTACAGTTGTTCACTACAGATGTTACCTATCAACAAATGGCTTATGTAATCAAGTATAAACTCAAATTATGTATAATACTAGAGACCCGGTGCATGAAATTTGTGCACGGGTAAGGTCCCTAAATCTGGCCGGCAATCAGAGCCTTCCAGCTGCCAGCCGGGGCCTTCCTTCATTCTCCGTCACCTTCTGGTGGTCAGCACATGTCATAGCAAGCGATCGAACTCCCGGTTGAACTCCCAAGGGGACAATTTGTATATTAGGCTTTTATATATATCAATAGATATAGTCTGGTCACTTCAATAATCCAAACAGAGAACTGTCCGCTAGCCAATTAACAATTGAGTGATTGATTTGTGATTATTTAATTTAATTCTAGTCACTGAGCCTCAGAACAAACCATAGGCTTTTTCTACCTCACTTTTACCAGATGTGAAATGTGTGAGAGTGTTGCCAAAATAGATCATGCCACTCAGAAACTATCAGTGATTGCTTATTATATATATAAGGAAGAGTCACAAATTCTCAGGGACTTCATTTCATCACAATGATTCCTTGGTTCCCAGCCTTTTAATGACTCCCATCTAGTAGAAGTTAATCATTAGTCATAACATCAATTGACTAAAAAAAAAAAATACATGATGACAGCAAGTCCTATAAATTTAATAACACTGTGAAAGAAATTTACATCATGAGAATAAACTATATTTGAAAACTGTTCTACATATGTTTGTGAGACATATTTAACATTCAGTCTTCAAATGAAGTTTGGCGTGTGTGTGTGTGTGCGTGTATGTGTGTGTGTGTGTGTGTGTGTGAGTGTGTGTGGTTTACAGAACTCTCTAGACATAGAATGACAACAGTTCTTGAGAACAAGATATCAGCACTATTATAGGGGTTTGGAGCTTCTTTTCTGAGGTCTATACTAATGTGTCTCTGGCTATCTAGAGTATAAGCTATCCACGTGGTGCCTCCCTTCAAGATACTCAATTTTTCTTATTTCATTTTATCTCCACCTATGATTTATTATGTATACCTTTTTGTTTTTATAACATAATTGGTATTCTAGGGGTTTTTTTAATAGTCATCTTAAAGTTATCACGACCTGCCTTTAAATAACATGAATGCATGTGTGGTATAAGGTTGTTATATATGTATGTCCATTCCCCACCCTCCAGCCTTTGTGCTGTTGCTATACATTTTAATTCTACATATATTAGAAACCCACAATATATTGTTATTGTTTTTGCTTTAAACAGTCAAATCTTTTAAATGAATTTTAAAATGAGACAAAATATTTCTTATATTTACCTGAATGTTTGCCCACTCTGGCATTCTTCATTTCTTTGTGTAGATCCAAATTTTCATCTGATATCAATTTTACTTCTGCTTGAAGAACTTCCTTTCACATGTCTTATATCAAAAGTCTCTATCAGCTTTTGTTTGTCTGCAAAATTCTTTATTTTGCCTTTATTTTCAAAAGTATGTTTTTTGCTAAATATAGACTTTTTAAGTTGGCCATTTTTCTTTCAGCATTTAAAGGTGTTGCTCTACTGTCTTCTGGTCTCAGTGACTTCAGACAACAATTTGACTGTCATTCTTATGTTTGCTCCCTTGGATATAGTGCATCCTTAAATCTGGATGCTTTAATGATTTTCTTTTTATCGCTGTTTTTAAGCAATTCGAAATGATAGGTCTTGATGTGATTTTGCTTATGCTTCTTCAGTTTGGGGTTCCTTAAACATCTTAGAACTGTGGATCTACACAGAGTGGCCAGATTATTATGATCTCTGAACACATAATAATCTGGCCATTCAGTGTATATCCTATATAATGACAGGCTAATATGAAAATTGTCCCCTCAACTGGGAGTTTGACCAGCAGGCAGGCCAGCCAACCTCCCATGTCCCCTCCCCCTGGCCAGGCTGGCCAGATCCCATCCATGCACGAATTCATGCACTAGGCCTCTAATATATATATATATATATATATATATATATATATATATATATATATATATATATATTGAATGGCCAGATTATTATGTGTTCAGAGATCATAATAATCTGGCCACTTAGTGTACAGTTTTCAACAAATTTGGGAATCTTTCTGCTAGTGTTTCTTCAAATAGATTACTCCTTTCTGGACTTCAGTTACACATGTTAGATTAGGCTATTTGATAAATGTCCATAGCTCTCTGATGCTCTGTGAATTTTTTAATCTTGTTCTCTCTGAATTTTATTTTAGATAGTTTTATGCTACTTTATATCATTGAGCATATTTATAATAACTGTTATAAAATCATTGTCTACGAATTCTATTATCTGTCACCTCTGGATTTGTTTCCCTTGACTTGTATTTCTCATAATGATTCATCATGTTTTCTTCTTATTTGAATGCCTGATAATTTTTGGTTAGATGCTGGACATTGTGATTTTACATTGTTGGAAGTTGGATATTTGTTATATCCCCTAAAGAGTGTTGGGTTTTGTTTTTATGTGCAGTTAAGTAACCTGCAGATCAGTCTGATCCTTTCAGGTTTTGCTGTGTGGGGTTCAGAGTAGTCTTTATTCTGGGGCTAATTTAACTCTACCACCACTAAAAAGTAATTCTCCTGAGGACTTTACTAAACTCTGGCTGGTTAGGTCACAGACTATTTATAGCCTTGGCTATAAATTATTCAGTCTATTGGTTTATTTAGCCTATTGTTTTCTGGTGTTTCTTTCTTTGTCCTGTGTAATTTTTTTCTCATGCACACATCAATTAGTACTCAGCCAAAGTTTCCAGAGGAATCCTCTACACATTCCCAGGCTGAGCTTTTCCCCTGCCCCCCACCGCTTCTCTGATCTCTTCCTTGAAAACTTTCGCTACTTTGGCCTCCCCAAGCTCCTAACTCTGCCTCTTCAATGCAGCAAAGTCACCATACTCTATTTGGGTTTACTCTCTCTGAACTACAGTCTGGAAGCTACAGGGGAAATTGTAAGGCTCATCTCATTTATTTCCATTCTTTCATGGATCACAGCCTTGTGCTGTATATTGTTGTGAAATATTTGATACTCACCAGTTTATATAGATTTTTGGTTTTCCAATTGGTTATGACAGGAGGCCAATCCCTGTAGTAGTTAAGCCTAATGGGCAGAGTGGAAGTTTCCATAAGAAGCTTTAAATAAACCAAAGCAACAGTAGATGTTTACATGTGTTGTTGTGTTTTGTTTTGTTTTTTTTTTTTTATATGAAAAATACCACTCCTTCCATTGTGGATCTCTGAACACCAATCATGATTTTCCATGGAATTTCAAGTGAAGGGGATATTTGGATACTTCTACTTGCTACAAGAATCTGTCTTGCCGAAACCGGTTTGGCTCAGTGGTAGAGCGTCGGTCTGGGGACTGAAAGGTCCCAGGTTCGATTCCAGTCAAGGGCATGTACATTGGTTGCGGGCACATCTCCAGTAGGGGGTGCACAAGAGGCAGCTGGTCGATGTTTCTCTCTCATCGACGTTTCTAGCTCTCTATCCCTCTCTCCTCCTCTCTGTAAAAACTCAATAAAATAAAAAAAGGAAAAAAGAATCTGTCTTGCTACAGGAAGTGCATAATTACTAATTTCCTCAGCTATTTCACACTTACAAGAGGAGAAAGCATCTAAATGTCCTATAAAATTTCATCTGCTGAAACCTCAAAGAAGCAAATAATTATGTTTTTGGTATATTGTTGTTAACATGTTAATTCCATAAATCTAGCATGTAGATTTATGAAATAGATTTTTATGTTTATATGTTATATAACTTCTGTGATCATACAATAAGCCCAAAGGTGCTGTAATATGTTCAGTATATACTTATCCCAATTTTTTAGATTGTGGGTCATCATTTTATTATTTCAAATAATATTACATCTTGATTTGGCTATATTTGAAATTAATTGGTTGTTTTTTATGCCATAATTCCTATGGGAAAATAGGAATTGTTTTTGCAATAATTTTTTTTATAAAACTATTTTTAGAGACATGTTATAGCAAAAAGTAGTCATTGCTTTACACTTCTTTAGTTTAACTCTCGAGTTGCATGTCTTATCTCCTCAAATAGGTAACAAATGAGCTGAGAAAAATAATCAAGTATTGTAGTGCCTTATATATAAGAGCAAAAAAGCATGGCATAATGCTATTTTATTTTAAACTATTTTTTTAAATCAGCAGAAGCCTTTTCTTTAAATTATATCTTCTAAGAAAGTCCAATATATAAAATCAATTAACAAGAATTCTTCCAGTTGAAAAGGGATAAGGAGACCATACTCCCTTCCCACTGCAAAACACACACACACACACACACACACACACACACACACACACATTGGATTTCTTTTACTCTATTAGAAGATAGTCATTGGAATCCCTTTTTTTTGTAAATCGAGGCTTCAGAGTCAGTGATTCAGCAGAAGGTAATCTGAGCTCAGTCCAGGATCCACTATTTATTTGATGAGAGATTTTGAGTAAGTAACTTAAACCTCTCTGATGCCATTTTCTATAAAACAAACATCTTAATAATTATAATACTTCTATATTAGTTGGGAATACTTTTAGCTGAAAGTAATAAAGTCCAATTTATAATAACCAAAACAGACTTACTTTTCTTCATTTAAAACCAGTTCAGATGTCGTTACTGAGGTTTTACCATTCTGTCCCACCATGCTTAGCATTCCTAAATTTTGTCCTTAGGCTTTCTGCAGCAAGGTCACCAGATGGCTACTTATTTGTATTTCCAGAAAGAAAAGATGGGGAAAGAAAGTTGCTTTTTGTTTATTTGTATTTTCATTTAAGAAGAGAAATTATTTTCAATATATTCTTTTTATATCTTATAAGTAGAAAATACCCATTGTTAGCCAATTATTTGCCAAAACTAAGGAGTTTGAGCCAATCAAAAAATTTCCTTGGATATAAATAAGGGAGCTTGTTCTCAGGTTTCATGGGACCTCTAACCCAACACCTTAACATATCAGGGTGCGTGGGCAGCAAGGAGCAGAAGAGGAGTGCTCGCTGTGTCTCCCATGTTTGCCCCATACCTGCCTTCTGGAGTATATTTGGCTGGTATGAGGCTGTGTGGGAAAGTGATTTTTAATCTGGACAAACACCTTAGAAATCAGTTTTTCCACGTTTTAACGTCTTCATGAATGTTTAAGAAATGAATGATGGGGAAAATTTCAAGAGAAAATAAGGATGGCATTGAAAGTCCTAAGTCAGTGCTCATCAAAGTATATTCCCATGATATCTACATAGGAGGCATTAGAAAGAATGATAATTAAAAATATAAATTAACACCTACTGAAGGTGAACTTTTAGGCAGGTCCTAGGAACTTATATTTGAAAACAATTCCCAAGTGATTTTTATGCCCACTAAAATGGCCCTGCATGGCTGAGGACAGCCCAAAGGGGCCTGAACAGCATTTCTATCTTCTTTTTAGCACAGCCTTGACACAATCTAAGTGCTCAGAAATGTTGGCAACTTTTAATATTATTGACAATATTCCCAGCATCAGGGGACCTAGATCTTAATGGATGCCTCAGCTATGGTTCAGTTGTCTAGTCACCGTCTGTGAAATGAAGTCACTATCACTCAAATCTGCTAGCAGTAGATACCATTGAAATCTCCTAATGCAGCCCACAGGGAACAATAGGAAGTTTCCAGTGCATTCTATTGGTCAATAAGAAATTTCAAGCCTCAAGATTGTTTTGAAAGTAAGACTGATGCAGTATCTATAAAGGGTATAGTCCTTTTGTTAGACACAGCCTAACACAAATTAAAGCTTTAATGATTAGAGTCATCTCCAGATCCCAGGATGTTGAGAAGGGCTGATGATAAGTTACTATAAAACCCTCGGCTGAATGCTAAAAAGTTCTGCATAACATAACATAGCATATCCGAAGCTAAGTATCTGTGTGTGATTGAGCAGATACTTTCCTGGTTGGTTTTTGGAAGAAATTAATCACTTAGAGATGATTGTTGTAGCCTACATGTCCCAAGTTACATAAATGGACCTGAAATTATTTGTCAACTGCAAATATGTATACATGTACATACACATATATTTAAATGGGCACACACACTTATATACACATATGCACATATATACATATATAAGTTTATCTATATATACACAACCACATTACAAAGTACTATGCTCAACACTGTTGTTGGTTTAAAAAGTAAGTTTCATGTCTCTATTTGTTATTCTTAGAACCTTTTTTTCTGCAAGTGAAACACACCTCTAAGGCCTGCACAAAGACTATTGGTAAGTGTAGAATCTGAGACCTTTCTAAACTGTTGGTAGAACCTTCAAGATGCTGAAAACTTAGAATTGAGCAGGGAAGGAAGTATATGAAAATAAGGAGGATTTTTAAAAAAATCTTGAACAAGATATCTACCATCTCTCAACTTTAGTTTCCTCATTCATAAGATGGGAATAATAATACCAGCATCAAAAGATTATTATGGGGATAGAATAGAATAATTTATAGAAAGCACAGAGTATAGTCTCTAACATATAGTTGGCCCTTTATAAATGAATTATTTTTACTTTTATTACTCTCTATACTTAGATATGAAGAAGTGATTTGAGCCCAACTTCCCTTAGTCATAGTGTTCAAAGTCTCCGTCTGAGAATGAAGGAGATAGTTAAGAGGACTCCATATCAGTGACAGAATTCCAGTCCAACCTGGCGAGATATACTTTAAAGCTCAGGCCTGGTCTGGGCTCCTGTTGGAAGAGTTCACCCTGAGACCTACCTGAAGGCTGCAACCTGCTATCCAACACACAGGCCACAGATGCACTGAAAGCTGGATTTGGAAGAAGCCTTAAAGTAGCGCTCTTTGGCATCATTGCCTACAAGTCCAGGGGCCTGCCATTCAGTTTACCTTCTCGTCCTGTTTTGAAGGTCATTTGAGTATATGTAGGTAGATGTAGTGACTCTCCACCCAGAAACATCTTCAGCCAGTTAAACAACATCCATCCATATCTATCCCCAGCATAGAGGACAAGAGACTCCAACAAGAGACCAGATGTAAGGCCCCACCCTGCTGCTCTCCTGGGGTAGAACAGGGCTTCCGCATAGTCATCTGGCAGGTGGCACAGCTAAAGCTCAGACAAGGCAATGTCCTGACTGAGGTCCCTCAGCTACAATTATAGAGGCAAGATGGGATGCAAGACTGCCAGCAGCACTCTGGGCTTCCTAAACACCACACCTCCTGGCCTCACGCTTCTTCACTTTGTGAAAGAGACCGTGGCTAAGGGTTCCCTTCTCTTAAAGTCTATTCTGTCTCACCGGCTGATGCCCATTCCTGGCAGCAAGCAAGGTGGATCAGTGCAGCGTAGAGTTTAGATTAGATGATGTCTAGGACCCTTCTCAAGAACTTTGGATAAAGAAGAGCTGGGCTGAGCTTCTGGATTCATGACTTTATTGCTGTGCAAATTAAAACCAGTCACTTTACCTCTCTGTTTCCTCCTCTGTGAAGCATAAATATTAACTTAATATCACTAGAAGGATATAAGGAGATGCTAGGCACACAATTAGTAGTTGATGCAGAGTTAAAATAATATTCAATGAAAAGATTCTGTTTCTTCTGCTGGAAAGACACCCCAAATTTGAACCCTTTTTATGCCTTTAGATCTGGAAGGCAGCACAGCACATTCTTTTATACATACTGCAGTTGAAAATAAATTCAATTCTGTAGGTCATTCCAGGATGGGCTATGTTTCACTGAATTAATTTTGCTCCCATTTCCAACAGTCTATAGAGACTCACTTCCCTGAGCCCTCAAGACTCAGGCCTTAAGACTATGCCACTTCTATTCAGCAAAATTATGAACCTGCCCAATGAAAGCTGAAAAATTCTCTTGGGAGGGCATTGTATGTGTTAATCCAACCATTGCATTTAATCCAAGTCATTAACTACTTTAATTAAATCGAATTCAGTAAGTGTGTATTGAATACCTAGATTGTGGCATGGGCACTGGGTTCTGAGAACACAAAGATAAATAACACAGCCGCTGCATGAGGGGACAGCCCATGCCTCTTTGTTTTCCTTGGGAACTTGAACAGGCTTGTTGTGTCCCACATCTTCTTCAACAAATACCTCATGTCTTTCCAAGGCTGCACACTCCCTTTTTCCCACACATCCTCCACCTCTTCTTCCTCCACATCTGGAGGATAATTAGCATGCTAATACACGATGATTGGGTTACCAAAGAGATCAAAAAAGAAGTAAAAAGCATCATGGCCACAAACGACAATGAAAACACAACAATCCAAAATCTGGGACACAGTGAAAGCAGTCTTGAGAGGGAAGGTCATAGCTCTACAGGCCTACCTATAAAAACAAGAAAAAAAAGGTAATAAATTATCTAATCCTACAACTCAAAGAGTGAGAAAGAGAGAAACAAGAAAAGCCCAGTGTACTCAGAAGGAAGGAAATAATAAAGATCAGAGCAGACATAAACAACATAGAGACAAAAAAACAAAAAACCCACAATACAAAAGATGAACAAAACCAAGAGCTGGTTCTTTGAAAGGATAAACAAGATTGACAATCTCTAGCCAGGTTCACCAAGAAGCAAAGAGAGAGGACCAAACTAAACAAAATCAGAAATGAAAGAGGTGAAATAATAACCGATCCCACAGAAATACAAACGATTATAAAAAAAAAATACTATGAACAAGTGTATTCCAACAAAATGGACAACTTAGATGAAATGGTAATATAGCTTGATGAAATGGACAGATTCTTAGAAAAAAAATGGGATTTTTCTAAGCTCCACAAACTCAATCCAGAAGAATAAAAAAACCTGAATAGGCCAAAAACAACCAAAGAACTTGAAGCAGCCCAGCCAAATTTCCTGTTAAGCTTCTGTCCTTAAGTTGAAAGATTCCCCTTCTCATTACTTATAGGTTATAGTCCTGCAAATATTTTTTAAAATGTTTCTCTCCCATTACAACTTTTTCTCCCACCCCTTGAAGTAGTAGATTTTAGAGAACATATTTTGCCCTACTGCCCAAGGGAGAGCATGAGGGTGACAGCATGTCCCCCTGCCCTTTGGGTTTTGCTTGTCATCCTCTTCCAACTCTGGCACTCTCTCTCCCTTCTTGTTTTTATCCTCCTGCATGGCTGCTTTATTGGCCTGACTATATATGGGGATATTTTTCATCTTCCAAAGTAATTTTAAGGCAGCCTCTCCACTTACCTAAGAAGCTTTTGGTGGGCAGGATGGATTAATTTATGGTGGGGCTGACTTGCATGTTGCATGATTCACTATGCTCTATAGATACCCCCAAACATGTATATCATTGTGTCTGCTATTCCAAGATGACACTGCTATTTCCTACCTGTGCAAATACAGCTGTAAAAAAATGATGCATGGCCTGCATCCCTTCCCCAGAGTGTAGACAGAGAGCACACACCCTCTGGCTTAACACACCCAAGGCACACACATCCTCTTCTGAATTTCAGCAGTCATTTCCAAGCCTGGTAAGAAGAGAAGAGAGTTGCAAATGAACTCATATTACCAACAAAGCCAAACCAGGATTCCCCCCCTCTACCTAAATTACTTTGTACATTAAATCAGTGGACCACAGAAGCCCCTGCATCCTCCGTGGCTTCTTAGAAAATAAAAAAGGTTTCCAGCTGTTTCAGCAAACAAGCAGGCTCTGAGACTTCTCTCTTTGTTACAGATTTGATTCAAACTGTGTCCGCTAGCAGTGAATACAAAGGGAAAAAAGTCAGTGTGGTATAACTTTGAAAATTTTAACAAGCACTATGGGAAAGAACAATAAAGCATCTCTGGCTGTACCTAGCCTTAAATTGATAAAGAAAGCAATATTGTAAGGAAACAAAAATGTTATCCTTCTTTGTCATAAAAAATAGTTTAAACTCTTTATCATTTTTTTGTTCACCCTTTTACTCCACCAATTGTGAAATGGCTTCAAAAGCAACATCAATGTCTCCCCACCTATCTATGAGGCAGTAAACTTGTGCTGAAAATCTACACAAATTTAAGCAGCAAAGAGGTTCGGACAGGTTGAGAATGGCAAGGCTCTCTGCCCCAAAGAAAGGTGTATGGGTGGGTTTCTGGTTAGGAAGCAAAACCAGGAGCTTACCTGGAGGACCTCTGCCATTGAACTTGAGATGCCAAGCGGCCATCTGTGTTCAAGGTGAAATCCCTCTACTTCTCCCCCAGCCATCCTCTTTTACCAAAGGTGCCATTGAACTGTGTCATCTCCCAATAGAAGCAGACTGTAGAGAGGACGACAGGGCCGATTTCATTTTCTTTTCTTCTATGTGTGCTCAGCAAACCAGGACCAGTTCTATTATATTTCGTTCATTCGGGGCAATCATCTCAGACCGCATTATAATAAACACATTGGGTTTTTCCCCCTCCTGCAACCACTGCTTGCTGTGCTGCTAAGAATAATTTCCCAATCTGACAAAAGCACCACGTATCAGCAGACCTGCTCTGTGTGCATACTCTATCCCCATCCTGCCTTGAACTGAATGCTCCCTGCCCATGTAGGAGTATCTACCAGAGAGCTTTCTGCAGGAAATCATAATAGGCTGCACTGATGACCTCTGGACAAGGACTAGGGCTTGCCACAGAGGGTTGGGCTTAAGCAATGTCTGTGCCCTGCTCGCTCCTTCAGCCCAGTGAGGGAGGCAGGAGGTGGCCAGATGGCGTATCAGGGTTACAGCTGTGTTATCATCATGGGGAATTAACCTAATGGGGGCATCAAAGGACACAGTGTGGGTCTCTGCACCCAGCAAGGGAGCCACCTTACCTCATTTCTCTGCAGTCTGGCTCCTCCAGGGCTGTTAAAAGTATTGATGCCTGTCTAGCTGGTGTGGCTCAGTGGTTAAGCATTGACCTATAAACTAGATCACGGTTTGATACCTAGTTAAGAGCACATGCCTGGGTTATGGGCTCCATCCCCAGAGGGGAACATGCAGGAGGCAGCCAATAAATGATTCTTTCTCATCATTGATGTTGCTATCTCTCTTTCCCTCTCCTTTCCTCTCTTAAATATATTTTTAAATATATATATTTTAAAAGGATAATAACCACACTAACTCTAGGTTCTCCATATTTTTTAAAACATCTGGAAGGATCCCTGAAGTTTAAAATATTCTTGTGCCTATATAAACAGCCTTTGGCCACCAGATTCTTCTAAGCCAACACGGGGACACTATTTGCACATTATTTTGCATGAAACATAGTCATTTACATACATTTGCATAGTGCTTTCAAAAAGCCTTAATTCCAAGTAAGTCAAATAAAATAAATGAGTGCAATCTACTGTCATTGTCTGGCAGCACAGCTTGGGGATCTCAGTGGTGATGGGGCTAGCGGCTGGAAGAGCAAAGAGCCAGCTCTTAGGAAGCTGTGACCATTCCTAGCTCAGTGTTTCCAGGGCAGATTGACACAAGTCTGAACACAGGAAACTGTGTTGGGCAGGTGAAGTCTTAAGCATCTGGACAGTGCTCAGCAGTTCACAAAGCCTATTTATAACCCTTCTTTCATTTAAGCCTCACAAAAACCTGTGCTTGGTAGTGCTGGGGTTGTAATGAACTTTTTTATCAATAAGGGGATTAAACAAGTAGAGTGACTTGTGACACACAAGTAAATGGTCTTGGTCCTTGCTGTCCTGGTTCTCCAAGAGTTCCCTTGAGAAGTGGTGAAATGTCCCCATTTTCTGCTCATCCAGCATCTCCTTTCACCCATTACATGGCCATGGGGAAATTATGAGGGAACCCCCAATGGCTCAGGCACAGCGTTGATAGCCTGTGATGCAGCTGGCCCTAAGTAATTGTCCTTTTATCGTTTCCGACAGTTATTTGAAAGTTATGATAATAGGGTGGAAATATAAGCAGCTTACAGTGTACTAGAACATTAATTCTCTGGGGATGCTTTCTTTTTTCCTCTGAGCATCTTTTTCCATTGCTCTGTGGGACCTCTTCCATTGCATTTTGTAGAACTTATTTTTAGACTTTTCTCCCTGTGATACACTATCACTGATCCACCCTTGCCTGATTACTAATTTCCATATTCGCTAAGATATATCCCGATATCTAGATATATACAAGGGTGGGCAAAGGAGGTTTACAGTTGCATTGTAACATTCTTTTGAATTAGTAAAGCTATTATAATAATCATAACCTGCATGTCTTTTTTCTGTATGAACAACTGTAAACCTATTCTGTCCACCCCTGTGTGTGTGTGTGTGTGTGTGTGTGTGTGTGTGTGTGTGTGTGTACAGCTCAGATACACTGACTGTGAGCTTTGGATAAGAGGGACTAACTTGAAATAATCTTAGCTTCTCTATCTCTGATAATTTGACCTTAACCTCTGTGAGCTTCTGTTTCTTCATATGTAAGGCAGTGACGTATTTCTATCCCCTAGAAGCTTAGCCCATTTTTTGATCCTGTGAGTTTTGGTAAGCCCAGCCTGGATAGGCTTGGGCAGACCTGAGGTGACAGCTATTCCAGCCTGCAGGCCTGGGAGGTAGAAAATGCTCCCCAAGGCTGAGTGCTAGGGTCCACAGTGGTTTCATGGCCCCATGAAAACATTTTAATTTCTTTTAGAATCAGAAGAAGGAAAAAATAACTTTTAGGTCAAATAAAGTTTTAATATAATATTGATACATTTGTCTGTATACCAATGTAATGGTAAGTTAGGATTATTAACATTTTTGTGTAGAGCAAGGGTCCCATGAAGGCAAAAGTGCCTGTCCCTAGAAAGTTCTAATGCAGCCTGGCTAGATGATCCTGCCTGGCCCCCACTTGTCCCCTGGGCACGCGTTCTTTAAGCCTCACAAATGTCACACTGTGTGTTGAAACTGCTTAATGAAGTACACAGGAAAGTCAATGTTTTTCATAGGGGCCTCTTGCAGGTGTGGGGCCCTCTTGTTGGCTGAGGGTGCCAAGCTCTGACTCTTACTGTGCTTGGGTGGATGATGCTAGAGATTGTCTGGCCAGACCCTGACTGCAAGGCCAAGCTGAGATCAAGTGAGATGAGGAGTAGAAGTCCAAAGTGACTATTAAAGCCATTTATGAATTAGGTGTATTGGGTGACTCAGCCCCTAACATCTCAAGATGCCCAACAAGAACCTACCTTCCTGAGAATGTCAGCTACTTGCTTGTCCGGCATCTTGCTCCCCAGGTGTCATTTCACATTCCCCTGTGTCCTCATGTTCTTCCCACAACCCCCTAACTATCTGACACCAGACAAGAGAAAGGATAGAGAAGGGTAACTAGGAGCTCTGATGGCTGTTCCATGGCTTCCCTTTGCTCCCTGCCCTCTTCATTCAGGAACTGTTTAAGCAGCATAAATAAATATTTGAAGAGCAATCCCAGTGTGCTTTACTGTAGTTTATTTGCCATAAACTGTTGAGAAACTTAGAGAACCAAGGTAATTTATGATGTGACTTTCTCCCCTGTGCCTCAGTTTCTCCATCTTCAAATTGGGACTAATAATAGCAGCCTTGTAGGAGCAACTGGAAAAGGAGTGAAATTGTAACTGAGAAGGTACAGAATGCCTCCAGAAGAAACAGTCTAGCTGAGCTAGGAGTTATGTTAGCTTGGTTATCAGAGTGCCCCTGGCATAAGAACCTCCTGTGTTTGTAGAGCTAACTGTCTGTCTCCACTGCCTTCCTGGATTATTATCTATTACTTTCATCGCTACTGAAAGGGCCTGGTTTCCCATTACTCTCAGTCCATATCCATGACCTTGCAGGCTGAGAGAGCAGCGATTGGTTCAGCGTGGAGACTCAGCAGTGCCCCTTCCCAACCATTTTTAAAATTCTTGTCAACCTCCTGGCAGTCCTGAAGTCTAAGGAATGGGGAAACAGAGAAGGAAAGGAAGAGGAGAAAGGGAGATGAAGGTGTCACCTGCCTGAGTGTCACTCAGCACTGTGCCTTCCTTCTCCACTGCATAGCCATCCTTCGAGCAGGGCACTCAGGAAGGCTCCCAAGCCCCTGCCTCCCTAAGTTGTAACTACAATGTGGCACAGTCCTGGCTTCGTCCCTTTCATATTCTGAGTTAGAATCAGAGGTCTTTGACCTGGAAAGGACATTGACAATCATTTGTGCATTTTCTTTTTACAGAAGAAATTGGAAGCCCAGAAGCATCAGAGACTTGTCCAAGTTCACACAGAAGTCAGGACTAAAACTCATGCACACACACACACACACACACACACACGCACACAAATACATCTCCACATGCTTGGGAGTCTAGGAGTGCTTTCATATTTTTTTTTTTTTAAGGATTCAATCAAGTGATTTTAAATATATTTTATTAATTTTCCACAGAGAGGAAGGGAGAGGGATAGAGAGCTAGAAACGTCGATGAGAGAGAAACATCGACCAGCTGCCTCTTGCACACCCCCTACTGGGGATGTGCCCGCAACCAATGCACATGCCTTTGACGGGAATCGAACCTGGGACCTTTCAGTCCCCAGCCCGACGCTCTATCCACTGAGCCAAACCGGTTTGGCCATTCTTTTATTTATCCTCACAGCAAGCAGGCCTGGAAAACTAGTAATATATCCCTATCTTTACCGATGAAGAAGCTGGAGCTCTAAAGATTAGAGGAGAATATTCAAGATCACTCCAAAGCTCCTATAAACCCAGTCTCCTAATGCCAGATAGTGCACTCCCCTCCCCCACACTGCCTGTAAGCCAATGTCCAGAGCTCCTGGCCATGGCTGCTTGGGAGGAGCCAGCACTCCCATACATATGTGTAGGACAACTTCTGGCTTAATTGCATCATGCTTAAGTTTCAACATTATTTTAATTTATCAGAGGCAAGAGAGTAACAATGGAGTTGATGGGCAATTTGTGTAATTAACGCCCCAGAGCTCCTGGTACTACAAGGTTTTTTGATTCAGTGCATTCTCACAACAGATGCTCTTTTTGGCGGTCAAGAGGCATTATCACAAGGATTATAATGGAGGGGGAAGGATTCCTGCTAGAGGAGACAGAGGGGAGGCATGCTTTGGGTTCGTCATTAGTGATCTTAGGTATGCTTTCTTGTACCTATGAGCCTGCTTCCTGTAAATATGTGAATAATGAAACCAGCAAGTTCCAGACAAGGAGTAGGACATCTGCTTCTCAATTAGTGCTAATTTAGCTTGTTTGGAAATGATTTGTGCCTCCTCAAGACAGCATCGCTGAAAGTGGTTTTCTTTCCTATGACCGCAACTTTTCACTCCTCTCACAATGGGCCAGATGGATGCATCCGAGGGGCCTTGCTGGGTGACAGAGGAGCAATGGACATTCCTGTTCCTGCCAACGATCAAAAAGACATTGCTACTCCTTAGTCTCAGTACAATCATAATACCCAAATCAAGGTCTTGAGACATGTTCCAGCCCCTTCCAAAGCACTTCTAGAAGCACATAATTGGCTCTTTTGTGGTTGCTAAACTTGAGCTGATGTTCCAGTGGTACATAGTGGTTATTAAAACATTTGCATATTTCTAGATCCATTTGGAAAATAGCCACTTCTCCAGGCCCTGCAAGTGCCCATCACTTCCCAGGTGCCCCAGACTCAAGGAGCCCAGATGAGCACCAATAAGGAGCTGTTGTGGTACCCTCCAATTTGTCAATCCAGCCCCCCTGTCCTCTATGTACTGCCCCATTTCCACATGTCTCCCAGCCAAACAGGAAGAGAGCATCCTTTACAGTTTGGTGGTCCCAGCAGGCAAATTTCCATTCTATGGATTCCCTGGAGAGACTCTAAATGACTGGTTGCTAAATAGTTTTAATGTCACACTGTGTGTTGAAACTGCCTAATGAAGTATACAGGAAAGTCAATGTTTTTCATAGGGGCCTCTTGCAGGTGTGGGGCCCTCTTGTTGGCTGAGGGTGCCAAGCTCTGACTCTTACAGTGCTTGAGTGGATGATGCTAGAGACTGCCTGACCAGACCCTGACTGCAAGGCCAAGCTGAGATCAAGTGAGATGAGGAGTAGAAGTCCAAAGTGACTATTAAAATCAGAAGCTCTTCATCTAAGAGTTGCCAGCCAAGGCCCAGAGCCAAATAGGATTCAGAGAACCAAGGGAGGTCAGAGGGAATGTGAAATGCACAAAATCTAGTTGTTTCTGCCCCTCAGTCAGAGTCCACAGACACACAAGGATCTGTGAGTTCTCTGTAGCAATTTAGATGATTAATTTCCATTTGGATAATCCAAAAGAAAGACATTTTCTCCTCTACATTTGGGCTTATGTTTTCCATCACTTTGGTATCAAGGCAAGGTATTATAATTGTCATGACACATGAAAAAGGTGAGGAAGGCTTGGTGAGGATTGACAGCCAAAGGACCACAAGGGACCCTACTAAGAGGAGTGTTTGCAGCAGCTGGCATAGCAAAAACTCTTGGAAGAATTGATTCTTCACACAACCCATGTAGGATGGGCATATCAACTTAAAATACCTGCATTCCTTTTCTGGGGCTGCTATAACTAAGTCCCACCATGTGGATGGCTTATTTTCTCACATTATTGGAGGCCAGAAGCCAGAAATCAAGATGTCAGATGGGTCACACTCTCTCAGAGCTTTCTGTGGTGGCTATCGACCCTTGGTGTCCTCAACCTACAGCTGCATCACTCCTAATGTCTGTCTCTGCCATCCATGGTCTTTTCTCTGTGTGTCTTTCCTTTTTATTCTTATAAGGACACCAGTCATATTGGATTAGGGTTCACCTAATGACCTTGTGTGAATGTAAGCTACCAGGAGTTGGAGGACAGAATTTAACTCTTCACAGAACCTGAGTAGGAATAGTCTGTACCCTAGTTGTCCTGTGAACAGTGATATTGTTTCATCCAATAACACCGTTCATCACATTGAATTGATCTGTTCACTTGAATTGCATGGTTTTGTACATTTGTTTGTACTTAGCTTATAAATAATTATTGGGTTGTTTTGTTTGGTTTTAATAGCCATGCAAGAGCTATAAGCATAAAGGGTTTATAACTACTTTTATGTTGTACATTTTTAAATAACATTATCATACCAATAGCTTGTCAGCTCAGGTAATCCTTGACAGTTTTCCTTTGTTCTTTTGAAGGTAGCTATATATTATTTCAGTACTAGAGCCCCTGGGGTCGAGATGAATTCTAGATGTGAAAAGAGACACAGTGTTTTTTCAAAATGTATATATGTGAGTAGATCTACTAGTATTAAAAGGAGCTTGCCTGGGCACATGATCAGATTTCAAATTCCCCGGAGGCCTGTGTACCACATATGACCAGTGTATGCTCCCTAGATAAATATTGGGCTTTGACATGGCCTGGAGCCAGGTTAGTTCTTTTAGGGTCTCTGGCCTTCCCCATGCCTCTCAGTGGCAATAGCTGGGCCAGAGAGGGGGCAGATTCTAACTTGAGTCCCACAAGGAGGACTGGTCTGGAGAAGGCCAAGCTCCAGAATGCTGGGTGGTCCCTGGAACCCTAGAGAACTGGTGTCTAGGACAAGTTCTCAACTCTCCTCCCCAGAATCAATGGGAGCTCCAAGAAACACAGTACTCTACTTTTATTAACCCTCATTGCCCTGTGGACAAGTTGCCCCTCAGTGCTCCAACAAGAGAACCCAAATGTCAGTTCAAGGAGTTTGCTTCATGCTCTTTGATCCAAAAAGAGATGAAGGGCATTTGGATGAATATTAGATAGAATTCTAAGTTCCAACTAAGTATGCCTAAATACAGACTCCCGGGGGAGAGGGGGTTGAATCTGGGAAAGTATACTTAAGCCACTTGTAGCAAATAATGAATTTTTTTGCTCTCTGTTTATCTTTATTTTTTATTTTTTAGTTTTAATTCCAAAATGTTTTAACCAACTCTTTTGAAAAATAGTAAACTGTTTTGCTTCCTCAAAAAATCTTTGATTACAGTTGATATTTCTGAAAGATATTTGAACCTCATCCCCTTATCACCTGTGTCAATAGGGTATAAGTGAATCAGGAGGCTTCACTAGAATTAAATGACAGTTTTATGCAAAGCAGAAATACTACAAAGTAACACCCAGAGTGTTCCAAAGAAAAAAGTTGAGAGTAAAAAGTACATTCTTAAGAAGGATCCATCCTACATTCTTAGCCTCTGGGTTGGTCTGAAATGGATAATCTTCTAGATGTCTGGTGTTTGAGACAATGGATGTCAGGTGGTATAGACACATGAACACTTTTTCCTAAGTTATTCACATGAACATTCTTTCCTAACTTCTTTAATGAGTTATCAAAATTCACCAGGCATTGATGCACAACTGAAAGTTTCAAAAGTTTAAGTCTTCAGGCTAGTTAAAGTAAATTAAAATATATTCCTCATGTATCAGCATATTCTGATTTAAGTAATTTTGTTAGCTTGGCTATGTGACTCCATTTTGTTTCTGGACTCTTTTCTCACTTGTAATGTCCAGTTGGAGATGCAGTAAATAAATAGTTGAGGGACTTCTTCTATGATTGGCCAAGAGGGGGAAAAAAAAAAAACCTAAATAATTATACAGAGTGAAATGTTAGGTTTCTCTGATTCCTTCTTGTTCAAGCCTGTGTTGTTCTCAGGGCCTTCAGACTAATAGCTCCTGCATTGTCATGCCTAACACTAATCATTAGTAGAATTCTGCCTGAGGCTTGAGTTTTACCAAAACAACCCCTCTCATTTCTCCTTCCCTTGACATTAAAGAAGCCTGAACTCTGTTCTTACTTAAGATAGATTTGAGGATTAGGTCTCCCATCTTCTTGGTTGACACCTTCTCAATCCATAAACCTTCCCTTACTCTAAACTCTGATGTTTTGAGGTTGGGCTTTCCAACATGTCAGGCACATGGACTTTCAACCTGTAACATATGGAGCAAGAAGATTTGGCTCAAGGCCCAATTCTAATACTTACTAGATCTTGAACTAACATAACCCTTTTAACCATACTGAGCCTTAATTTTCTAAGCTGGAAAATGATTATAACAATATCTGCCTGTTTTCCTCATTGTTATGAAAATTGAAAAAGATAATGGGTGTGAAAACTTTTTAAAATGTAAACTGCTGTTTAAAGGGTTGTTGTTTTTGCCACTTACCAGTTTCCTCAAGAAAAGACCACGAGGAACATATCTGTAGTTAAACAAGTTGAATTTATTACTGTTTGCCATGTGGAAGAGCAAACATCATGGGAACCATGGGATCTCTCAATAAGAGAGAGTTAGAAAGGAACTATTGTAGGATTTGGGCTTTGGTTGGACTCGGGAAGCAGGGATTTGCTCTACATTGGATGATATCAAAAGTGGGGCAATATGATTGGGTATCTCAATAAATCTTCTCTATTGGGAGGGAAAGCTAGAATGAGTATAAAGTTGTAATAGTAATTGGTAAGGAGCAACTCATCTTGGGTGTTTGGTATTTTGTATTCACCACAGTGATGTGTGTGTGTGTGTGTGTGTGTGTGTGTGTGTGTGTGCGCGCGCGCGCGCGCGCGCTTAAAAGTAAGCTTGCTTTATCTCATTTTTATTTTATTTTTTTGTGATCTCAGAGTAACTTTGTCAGAGCTCAGTATTCTGTATTCATATTTGATAGGAGAATAATATGGCTGAGCTATGAGCGCCAGACCAGCTTCTGAATCTCAGAGGCTGCTTTTTAATTCTTTTTAACATCACACATGTTCAAACCAACAGATTCTCTATTGAACAATGGGCACACAAGGGGCTTCAAAAATAGATGAAGAAGGGAGGAAAAAAAAACAGGAGGAAAGAATGAGAAACTTAAAGGCTGTAGTGTGTTTGCACATCCACCAAGACCCCAGGATTAGAGGAAGAACTCAAATGGAGTGAGCTGATTCCCCTTCAAAATTGGCCCAAAAGGTCAGCTAGAAAACACCAAAGCCACTCAATTCCTTTAAAGGGGCATCGGTTTAATTAAATCCTGGAATTGGCTAGAGCTTTGGCCCTAACTACCTTTCCTATCCTCTCTGAATTCCATGTCACATAGACCTTGTGGTCTGTGCTTCCTAAATCGTTTAAGGAGGATTCCAGAGCCATTTTCTCCTCTGGCTGGCCTATGATCAGAGTGCACAGATGTTTCATAAAACATAAAATGACTAAGCCATTTACCTCAGGTGGCTAATCAAGCAGGTATAAGAATTCCAAGGTATCAAGGAATCACAAGTGCAGAGTAGAAATTGAATTGCTGTCACAAATGTGGTTTGGCCATTAAAAGCTGAACTTGATGGGCTAATAGAGAGTTATCAGCTGATGAGCAAGCATCAATATGATAGCAACAAAATTGGCCTCTGTTGAAAGGAGCTCATCTCAAAGAGCTCCTCATGATACCCAGTAGAAGATGAACTCTTGATACCTGCCATATCTCAGTTAATAGGTTCAGTTGAATCAGAATAATATAAAGAGGCTAATGAAAATGATGTAAGAGAAGAGTTTGGAGGTGATAATTTGATTTGGAGATATCATTTGAAAGATGATGACATTAGGAAACTGGTCCCCTGGGAAATAGGCAGTGAATGCTGGAAAGTGAGAAGGAAGCAAAGGGCCCTTGCCTCCTCTCTATCAGTTCATATGTCTCACTCAGGAAGATGTGGCAAAATGGGTTGACATTTATCATAAAAATTTTTAAAAGACTATCAGATTTCTCAGGTGTTCAAGTCTTACTGATTTTTTATAATGTACGGATTCTGCATTTTCCTTGCATTACTAGAAAAGTACTTTCCATGCCTTTTTGGCCTCTGGCTATCTTTTTGTGGGGGTTGAAGGAAGGACCAAAATTATACTCAAAGCCAAATCTTTGCGTTATTAAGGCTATGTCTTATACAGAAAAATATTTTTTTTTAAATATGTAAGACAGATGACAAATTAAATGGTTAATGTGTAGGAGGAAAGAATCTTAAAGGTCAAATGGATCCCACCTTGGTACTTGTTTTATATGCTCAGGCTGCTATAACAAGGATACCCCAGACTGGGTATCCTTAAACTACAAACATTTTCTCGCAGTGCTGGAAACTGAGAAATCCTGGCATTTTGATGTCGAATGAGGACCCACTTCCTGGTTTACAAATGGCCACTTTCTTGTCCTATCCTCAAATGGTGGAGAGAGGAAGCTCTGGTCTCTTCATTCCCTTGCAAATCCTTTAATCTTTTCATGAAAGCTCCACCCTCATGTCTTAATCACCCCCAGTGGCCCCACCTACCAATGTCTTCCCAATGGGAATTTAGGCTTTAATATATAAATTTGATGGGGGGACACAAATGTTCAGTCTAGAGCATTACTTTAAGGGTTAAAGTTGTCAAGGTCTATCCAATTGACTGCTCTTGACAAAGTTCCCTTAATAAAAAAGGCAAATAGAGGGCAAAGCTTATATTGCCTCTGGAGTCAACTTTACCTATATTCAAATCTTAGCTCCAGCTTTTATTACTGCTGTGACCTTGGATTGACTTCATAAAGCCTTTTCAAACTTTGATTTCCTTTTGTTTGTTTGTTTGTTTGTTTGTTTTTAAATTAGGGGAGGGGACAATACTTCATTCAGTTACTGCCCAAAGTTGGTGAGGTCATGAATATGAAAGCACCTAGCACTGCACTTGGTCATTCAAAAACTTTTTAAAAGTATATATTTTTATTGATTTCAGAGAGGAAAGGAGAGGAAGAGAGAGAAACATCAGTTATAAGAGAGAATCATTGGTCGACTGACTCTTGCAAGCTCTATACCAGGGATCATGCCAGCAAATAGGGCATGTATCCTGACCGGGAATCAAACCATGACCTCCTGGTTCTTAGGTTGATGCTCAACCACTGGCCCACGCTGGCCAAGCCATTCAAAAACTCTTTGATGTTATGCACAGTTATCCTTCGTTTATAGCACTTGGCAGGGCCATCTTTGACAGATACATGAAGTCATTACTCTTGAGTAGATTCAGCAGAGTGGTTTGGTGCTGAACACTCCTGAGTCTTTATGTTGAGAAATGAGCCTTGAAGGTCTGGGTAAGAGAGTTCAATGACTCCCCGGGATTTAATCATTTGAGCCTGGCACATAGCAGACTAAACACATATTTTGTATAATAAATGAATATCAAGTGGTAGAGACTATTTGTTTTCTCTAATTGGTTAGTTCATTTCCACTGTGTGTTGGGCCAAAGCCACACAAATCTATTGGTAGAAATGGTAATGGCTCACTAAATTGGGAGGTTTTAAGGGCAATGCTTGATACAAGGCAGATGCTTTCTTGAACTGTACTGACCTAACAACCAAGAGTTCTGGGTGCTTTCAATAATTATGAGACCGTAGGCAAATTAGTTCAGTTCTCTAGGTCTTAGTTTTCTTATCTATAAAATAATAGCTTTGGGCTGAAAGTTTTCTATTATTCCTTCCAGTTCTAATTATCTGTGATCCAGAATTGACTATTCCCTTGTAAATGTATTTCCCAATGACCCAATAGGAAAAGATACAACTGCCTCATTGCTCAATCATAAGCCCGGGTATGTCCATTAGAATTGGAAGGCAAGTCTCCAACTTTATGTGGATATTATATATGTTGGGAACTGATCGATGCCTTTCTTTGTGGGTGAAGTATTATTCTGATAAATGCCTATCTTATGAATTTTAAACATGTGGTTTGTCAGCACTCCTCAAACTCTAAAGGCCAAACTATTGTTATTACTTATTGACTGATTTAGAGCCAGGTCAAACAAACAAGTCCCAAATGTTGACCACTGAAATATTTATGATGCAACTAGCATTGCTTCCAAGTAATGCACACTATATTCAGTAAGAAACACATTATGGCTCACCAGACCCTAAATTGATGACCATGTTTCCACTTTAGCCATGCAAATTACTCATCACAAAGCAATCAATAGGAATGTTATATTCCTAGAAGACAAAGCAGGAGTAGGAGGGAGTCTTGGGATAGATTTTGCTTTCTCAACTTTCAGAAAAGGAATAAGCTATCCCAATATTGCATCATAGCCCAATCCCATTTTCCATAGTTCATTATGTTTCTCCATCTTTTTTTAAAGGATAACGTGCCTACTTGAAGTGTGTCATACAAATATATAAGATTGAGATTGAAGTTTTTGAAAATACTCAGTTAAAAATTTATGCATTCCCTTTTAACCAAGGATAACACATTAGGAATTCTTGTTCAGGTACAAGTGATGAAGGGATGTGGAAAACATGCCTTATATTGGGTCGGCAGCTAAGTAATTGCGGGTTTCACACACATATGGCTTCAGTTGAATTTTTAGGTTTGCAGACGTAGTACAAATGTAAAACACATTTTGTTATTTGATAGTTGGCTATTCAGCTGTTAATCAGTAAAAAAAGTTTTTTGATCTGCTTTGTAGTTTTCGTTTGGCGTTCGTTGAAAAATGGAAAATCAAAAGGAACATTTTCGTCATATTTTGCTTTTTTATTTCCGCAAAGGGAAAACGCATCGCAAGCTCATAAAAAGTTATGTGCTGTTTATGGTGACGAAGCCTTAAAAGAATGGCAGTGTCAAAATTGGTTTGCCAAATTTCGTTCTGGTGATTTTTCACTCAAAGATGAAAAACGCTCTGGTCGTCCAGTTGAAGTTGATGACTCCCTAATCAAAGCAATAATCAATTCAGACTGTCACAGTACAACACGTGAGATTGCAGAGAAGCTTCATGTATCACATACATGCATTGAAAATCACTTAAAACAACTTGGCTATGTTCAAAAACTCGATACATGGGTTCCTCACGAACTGAAAGAATCACAGTTAACGCAACGCATTAGCAGCTGCAATTTGCTAAAGAAACGTAATGAAAATGATCCATTTTTAAAACGACTGATAACTGGCGATGAAAAATGGGTTGTTTACAACAATATCAAGCGGAAAAGATCGTGGAGCAGGCCAGGTGAACCAACTCAAACAACATCAAAAGCTGATATTCATCAAAAGAAGGTTTTGTTGTCAGTTTGGTGGGATTACAAAGGAATTGTCTACTTTGAACTCTTACCACCCAACCGAACGATCAATTCTGATGTCTACATTGAACAACTAACGAAATTAAACAATACAGTTGAAGAAAAGCGGCCCGAATTGACAAATCGAAAAGGTGTTGTATTCCATCATGACAATGCAAGGCCACACACATCTTTGGTCACTCGGCAAAAATTAATGGAGCTTGGTTGGGATGTTTTGCCACATCCACCATATAGTCCTGACCTTGCACCATCTGATTACTTTTTGTTTCGATCTTTACAAAACTTCTTGAATGGTAAAAATTTCAATAATGATGATGATGTCAAATCGTACCTGATTCAGTTTTTTGCTAATAAAAACCAGAAGTTTTTTGAACGTGGGATTATGATGCTGCCTGAAAGATGGCAAAAGGTCATTGATCAAAATGGGCAATACATTACAGAATAAAGTTATTTAGTTCCATGAAAAAATTGTCTTTGATTTTCTTTAAAAAATCCGCAATTACTTAGTTGCCTACCCAATAAAACTGCAGGCAAAAGCATGCATCTCCATGCCCGTCGCTTCTCCACACTTTACAAAACACATTGGCTGGTTCCAGGTATTGAGAGGTTGGGGTCAAAGAAGCTCTGAGTTTTAAAATATCTTGTAAATATTCCATTAAACTTTGTCTAAGAAATCTAGAAATTCTTAATAGCAATTGCCAACAGATAGAGGGTGATGTTGCAGGTGATATTTGGGCTATACTGCCTTGGTAATGAAGAAGGAAAGAGATGCATTTTCGTCTAACCTTTAACAAAAGAATAAGATTCATCAACCAGTGAGCAAGCACTTACTAGTCATCTGCTTTGAACAAGGCCTTTGAATAAGCACTTAGAGAAAACACAAGTTAGTTGAAATTTGACATTCCCTCAGATATAGTATTAAGCTTCCTAATACCAGTCTCATGTCTCTTAATAAAAACTCTCTAGAACCTTCCTACTCAAGGTGTAGTCAACATGAGTATTAACTGGGAGCTTGTTAAAAAATACAGAATCTCCAGCCCCACCCTGGGACCTACTGAATCAGAATCTGTATTTTAACAAAATCCTTCTGTCACTTTATATGCACATTAAAGTTTAAGAAGCACTGTATAGACCACAGGAATCAGAAGCAATCACTTAGCCAACCAAAGAGTATCCATGGGGGGCATCCTGAGGTTCCCACCATGCATCCAGTATTGTCATAACAGCCTTTGACAGTGCTTAAGTATTGCCTCATCATTTGGGAAATAATTAGAGATTCTCCCCCTAGGGTCTGCAAGAGAACATTTTTTTGTAGATTATGTAAAATCATGGACAGTGCAGCTAGGAAGCATCTTACTGACTAGCTATTACTTTCTGATAGAGATAAGGAACCTCATAGCTGCTTAAGTAGAAGAGTTGGGACTAGAACTTATTATTTTTCTGAACTTATTATCTAGTGCTTATTCATCTCCACTTCACTGAGAAATGACGGCAGAGGCTGAAGGGCAAGTCTGAATGAATCACTTACAAATCAATTGCTGCACAATGGATCAAAGCAGTCAGTAAAAAATAACTACATCTAATTTACCGTTGGGTGATCCATTGCTTAGAGCCAAATTCTCAAGTGGAGAGATGCAGGAACATGGCTATTTTGTACCATAGTTAGTACCATGGCACAAGTCAGGGACAGTGTAGACACTGTCCAAGTTGAATCATCAAATAAATGACCTAGTTATAATGGAAGCTAAAGTTATTTGTCTTCCAGGAAATGTGTGTCACAGAGAGGCCAACCTGCAACCAAGGCCCCAGGGATTCAGGGGGTCTCCTTAAAGTTCCTTTTCCACTAGAATGTTCTCCTCCAGGCCCCATCCTTCAAGGGTCAGCTAAAATGCTGCCTCTTCTTCTTTAATGAGTGGGTCAGAACATTCTCTCTCTATTGGCCTGAGAGCTCCTATAGACAGAATGCACATCTGGTTTATATGTGGGTCCCCAAAGTATCTACTAGGCGCTCATCCTTATTTGCTTGGTGGAACATTTAGAGGACTATTTCCTAATTCATATGTTGACTCAGCTTCCATCACAAGAATGGCTGTAAGAATTTGGAGAACCCTAAATCTTCTGGCTAACATCACCAGGGATATAACCTACCTGAACACCTCCAAAATTTCTAATGCTGTTCTTGCTTGTGGTTGGTGTGGTATACAGACTTTTCAGTTAGCTACAAGTTAAGGGACAAGCAGACAGTTTGCACAGAATCCTAAGCAAAAGGAAAGGTTTGACCAAAGGTTTGATTTGTCAGTCCTCATGTGCCTAGAATAAATCATTATGAATAAAAAATAGATCACTTCAGTGTTTCTTATTTGGGGATTTATTTTTGGCTAAAATTCAGAGGCAGTTGGTTACAGGCGTCAAGAGGAATGACTCCTGCATTCTGCTTAATCCATTAGCCTGAAGGTTCTGCTTTCACACTATTGCGTTGTGTCTTGTAGACATAGCCTTAAATACACACATGACTCTTCAGGGATACAGCCTGAGAGCATGTTATCTTCCCAAATTTATCATTTGGTTTGAGTTTTCAATCTCCTAAGTCCCTTTGTATTAAATATCAAAAATCATTTGATTGAATCACCTAAATCAATTTTCCTTCATTTTTCCCTAGCTTACTATTGTCCTTTCTGGTTCATAGCTCATAATGATTCTCTTGTGCCTGGCATCTCCAAATCTGTCTTTTGTAGAGTTGATTATGTTTCCAAGAACTCTTCATTTTATACCCCAGTCATAGAAAAAAAAAAAAAAAAAAAAAAGCTTTCCCTTTGCAGGAGAGCCTCCTTGCCTTCACCTTGCATGTCAGCCCAGCTGCATTCGACTGGAATGATGACAGTGCACCAGCACTGCCCTGGCTGGGCCACTTTCCTCCCAAAGCTCTCCATCGAGGGGCCTCAAAACACAGGGGGTCAGGACAATTGTGTGGAAGGATGCATCCAAGTACATTAAAAATCCTGCACAGTGTGTGGCCTATGTCCTGCCCTATTTGTTTTTTGGCTCATTCCTTAAACAGTATTCATTAACTGCTCTCTTTATGTCAGGCAATGGCACCTATGCCATCTAGGTATGTCCATAGATTCCATTTTATTTTCAGAATTGACATATTAGCTTTAGCTCTTTGTTTTACTTTTCAGAAGTTGCTCTAGTGCTGGGGTTGGCAAACTATGGCCCACAGACAGCTAGCTGTTTTTATAAATAAAATTGATTGGAACACAGCCATGCTTATCTGTTATGTATTTTCTTTTTTATATATAAATATATATTTTATTGATTTTGTTCAGAGAGGAAGAGAGAGGAATAGAGAGTTAGAAACATCTATGAGAGAGAATCATTGATCAGCTGCCTCTTGCACATCCTCCACTGGGGATGTGCCCGCAACCAAGGTACATGCCCTTGACCAGAATCGAACCTGGGACCTTTCAGTCCGCAGGCCGATGCTCTATCCACTGAGCCAAACCAGTTCCGGCTGTTATGTATTTTCTATAGCTGTTTTCATGCTGCAATTGGCCGAGTTGAGTGGTTATAAGAGACTGTGTGACCCTTAACCTTAAAGTATTTACTATATGGCCAGAAAAATGTCTCCTTATCATTGGTTTAAAACATCTTTTGCACATTTTTAATTGGCTTATAAATCTTTTTATTATTGAGTTGTAAGAGTTCTTTATATTTTCTAGTACAAGTCCCTTATCAGATACATGATTTGCAAATATTTTCTCCCAGTCTATGGATTGTCTTTTTACTTTCCTGATAGTATCCTCTGAAATACAAAAGTTTTTAATTTTTATGAATTCCAATTTATCTACTTTTTTTCTTTTGTTGCTTGTACTTATTATTATTATCTATTAATATGTTGCTAAATATGAGATTATAAAGAATTCCCTTCAATTCCATAAATTTAACAGATTTGGCCCTTACATTTAAGTCTTTGAACATTTTGAGTTCAATCTTTGTGAGAAAAGGATCTGGCATCATTTTTTTGCATTGGATATCCAGTTGTTCCCACAACATTTTTTGAAAAGACTATTTTAGAAAAGGCTACTTTTGAAAAGACTATTCTTTCCCCTGTTCAGTTGTTTTGGTACCCTCTTCCTCTCAAAAATCAATTGACCATTAATGTTAGGGTTGAATTCAATTATATTTAATTTATGATTTATCCATATGCCTTTTATCATTATTCAATGTCTTCTTTTATATAGTAATATTTTTGTTTTAACATCTATTTCTCTATTAATATAGCAACTCCAGCTTATTTTGTAGGCTATTTGCATGACATATGTTTTTCCAGCATTTTATTTTAAGCATGTTGTATTTTTTTTTACATTAAAGTATGTCACCTATAGACACATGTATATGGATCTTATTTTTCTTTTGCTGTTTGATCATCTCTGCCTTTTAATTGGATTGTTTAATCCTTTCACATTTAGGGTTACAGTTATATGCATGGATTTTCAACTTCCATTTACTTTCTTTTCCTATTTGTCTGATGTCTTTTTTGTTCTTTTTATCTCATACTGTTTTCTTTTCAAATTCGGTGAATATTTTCTAGAGTAACAATTAATTTTATCTGATAATTCTTTTCTTATATTCTTTTGAGTTATTTTCTTAATAATTGCTATAACATTTACCATATACATCTTAATTTATCAGAATTTACTTCAAATTTATAGTAATCTAATTTCATTGAGATATAGAAATTTTACTTATATAGGTTTATTCCCTTTTTTGCTGCTATTGTTATACATAGGATGTTATATATGTTACAGACTTAACAAATATTACTTTATATAACTATATAATTTTGAAAAGCCGGGAGAAAAAAATAAGAGCAAGTATATAGTCATAGTGTTACTTATATTAACCTTCTTATTTACTATTTTCCTTAATTTGTACCTATCTAGTGTCATTTGTTACTCCATTACAACTTCGTTGCACCAACTCTCACATCTTTTGTACTGTTATTATAAAAACATATTACATCTCTGTATGTTACAGGCTCAATAATACAATTATATACATATTGTTTTATAAAACTGCTTTTTAAATCACTTAAGAGAAGGAAGGATAACATTATGCATTTATACTGTCTTTTATAATTACACTGGTAGCCCTGTGCACAAATCCGTGCACCAGTCGTTTGCCAGTAGCTTGCCAGTAGGTCGCTGCCTCCCTCCAGTAGCTTTCCACCCACTGCTCCACTCTCCTATAGCCCACCCCCCACCCCCGCCACCCCTTCTCATAGCCTGCTGCCCTGCTCCCTCCTGTAGATCTCCACCACCCACTTGTAGCTTGGTACCCCACCCTCCTGCTGATCCGTGATTTGGTCATTACACTTCACGACATATTGACCATTTGCATATTACATATTTATTATATAGGATATTTACCTTTACCAAGGTTCTTTGGTTTTATGTGCATGGAATTACTGTCTGGTGTTACTTGCTTTAAGCCTGAATACTTTAATATTTCTTATAAAGCAGGTCTGCTAACAACCAATTCTCTTCATTTTTATTTATCTGGAAATGTTTTTACTTAACCTTTATTTTTGAAAGATAGTTTTGCTGGGTATGAGGTTCTTGATTAACTGGTGTGAGTTGTTTTTTGTTTTGTTGGTTTTATCAGTACTTTGTCTTCCCACTGCTTCTAGACTTTATTGTTTCTGATAACAATACAGCTGTTGCTCTTACTCTGGTATTTTCTTAAGTAACAACTCATTTTTTTCTTGCTGCTTTTAAGAATTGTTCTTGTCTTTTGCTTTCAGCATTTTTACTATAATAACCCTGTATATGGATGCTATACATTGAATTGTGTCTCCCTCCAAAAGATATGTAGATGTGATCTTACTTGGCTTTAGTAAAGTCTCCCCTGCTGTGTGAAGCATCTGTCACTTTTCAAAGGATGTAGTTGGTCATGCTGGAATTACAACCTACAAGCAGAGTGGCTTTAACAGGACTTTATTTGACTATTCCTTCCTCTGGTCTCTGTTAAGCTATTTCCCTTTGTTGGCATTATATCCAGCTATTGGCTTACACTAATTGCTAGATGATTGCTCTATTATTTCTGGCAAAGCTCTTAGGCATGTATTACTCCAACTCTGATCCAATCCAATTTGGGTCCCTTTTCAGTCTTTGACATTTCCTTTGAACTCAGATGGAGCTTCTTAAATGTCTCTTTTTGTGGTTCTCTCTGGTAAAATAGCTGGTCTACTGTTTAGTTTCTTGATGTCATGAATCTACCAGTATCCTCTCAATTGTTTACTACCAAAGTCAGCATTAATTTTGGAAGCACCCTGAGTCTTTTATTTCTCTACATTGTTTCAAATGAAGTCAGTTCCTTTGCAGATAACTTTTTAGACCTTTGTTTTTATGATTGCCTTTCCCTGAAAGGATGCCTATTTCTCTTGGAGCTACACCTGCTTTATGGTGAGAGTGCTGGGCAGGACTAGTAGCTTCTCTTCTCAACTTGCTTATCCCAGCATGGAACCTCTATCTTACAGTGAGCTGTGGTGAGGCCAGTCGGGGACCCTAGTATTATCAGTGTGCCATACCAGATATAGAGTAGGGGCTGTGTGGAGTAAGGGGACCCGACCTCTTGGCCACATTCTTCTGGAATTTAGTCTCTGCCACATATAGCTGGGGAGAATGAGAAAAACTGGTGGCATACACTTCCTGGGAAGGTACCGAACCCTAGAATGGGACATGGAGAGAAAGGAGCCCTGTCTCTACCTGCCTGGATAGAAGTTTCCATCATGATGAGCAGTGAGGAAGGAGGTTCAGATGTCACAAATTCTTACTGTTTTTACTTAGTTGTAGTATATTTTTAAATTGTGTTGTTGTTGTTGTTTTCATTTGCTATATGCCCTTAAAGGACAATTCCCAGAAATCTTAATAATTATGTTTTTAAAAATAAGTTTTACCACTTATGCTTGTAGGTCTTCAGAGCTCCTCCTGTCACCATTTCAAATTATTACCCCTCGGTAGTTGTTTCTTTATTAGTCTCTCTCTCTCTCTCTCTCTCTCTCTCTCTCTCTCTCTCTCTCTCTCTCTCACTAGATAGTGAGCTCCTTCAGAATAGGGGAGGTATCCAAATAATAATTGCTATATACATTTACTCTGTGCCCCCAAACCATAGTTTCTGTGAATATTATCTCTAAACCCTCAACAGAAATTGGTTATTATCACCACTCCACAGGTGAGGAAACTGAAGCGTAAGAGGTTAACTTGCCTAAAATCTCACCATCAGTAAGTGTTAGGGCCAAGAGCCTAACCCCAGTCTCTCTCTAAAGTCTTCACCACACTACTCTGTATCTCTGGCACCTGGCATAGTGCTTGGTAATGGTACAAGTACTAGGTAAATGAATGGGAAAAAATTATAAATGAACGAATGAAAAACTGAACTCTTAGGTACAAAAAAGCCTAAGTATCTATTGGCACATGATACTCCCAACTTCTTTCACATTTTACTTTCAGGCTGACTGATATACCATCACAGCAACCTCTCTGACTAGGCTAATTAGTTCCTTTGCCTTAATGGCAATCATAATGTATAAGACCAGCTTTAATCCTGGATTCATTAAATTAGATCAATGGGTATTACACAGCTGCAATGTTCAAGAAGTATCATACTAAGCTCTCTGGATTTTCAAAAGGTCTTCCCTTCAAGTTTATTTCAGTGACAGATCACAGTAGTATTTTTTATAATATTTGATTATTTGCATAATTTGTCAGTTTGGTTATTTTCAAGTTGGTCATCTTTAAAGCTGTATTGTTAAGAAATTCAGGTGATAATATACCATTCACAGAATTACCGTACTTGAGTCTCTTTCTGACAATTACATTGATCTATTGAACACCCTGAAAGTTGAATCAGTAGCTTCATTCCAAAAGTGAGCTTTATTTTTAAGTTCCACTTTTCTTTCGTTCCTCCTTTTTTGTTTTTAAGATTAAATTTTCATTACCCATGTAACCACAAGAATTTATTCTCCTTGTGAAAATCTCTATGGATGTGTGTGTGTGTGTGTGTGTGTGTGTGTGTGTGTGTTTGAGAAAGAGAGAAAGAAAGAGATGAAAAAAAGGACTGAAAAGATATATTCCAAATATAATATTGTAGTTACTTCTAGAGATGGAAATGGGAAGGGGAAGAGGAAGCCTACTGGTCAAAAAGAACACTAGGCTTACCTGTAATGTTTTAATAATATACAAGGAGAAATTATTCTCCTCTTCTTTGGTTCCCTTTTCTCACTCTTAAATGTCTCCGATTATATGTGAATATATATCCCCACCTGTGTATGAGGTAAATTCAGCCTGAATCTCCAGTAGGCTCCCAATATCCTAAGAACTCACTCACCCCTTCTTAATTGTTCTCTCTTGAGCAGGAAAAATGAGGAATCATTATTCTTGTCTACACCCTTTTCATCTACAATGCACATTTTCTATTAGCTTGGTCTGTTGCCATTTATGGCAGTTTTATTGCTTGGATTATTTGCCAATAAACACCAGCTTGAACTTGAAGAAACAGAACGAATTGAAAAGGTACTTCTAAAAGCATTCCGTTATCAATAACAATCTGCTTTCTTGCTTGGAGACTTGAATTGAGGCAGCCTGGGAAAGACAGATTGGGGTATGATAAAATCCAGCCATGTATGTTGACCTTCTCCTCCATTGACACTAATTGTTCCTATCTAATTAATCACAAAAGGATGCAGATTGTTGGTTAGGTCCACACAATATAGTGGAGAGAGCAAGAACTTAGAGGTTTTGTTCCTGATGTAAATCCTAGCTACATCTCTAGCTGAAGGCTCCACGGGCAAGTCACAGTCTCTTTCAAGTCAGTTTTAGTTTCTCCCTCCTCCCCACTCTCTTCCTGGTCCTCCTTCTTCTTCTTTTTTTCCTCCCCCTCCTTTTCCTCTTCCTCTTTCTAGAATTAAATGAAATTGTCAACATTTGAAATAACCTAGTTCCATTAATGCCAGAGCACATAGAGATATTCTGTGATTGACAGCTAGTTTTCCTTCCCTGTGCTAAGACAGAAAAAGAAGTTATTTCTCCTTCTGGCATTAATGTGCCCTCTATTTCTCCTTCTAAATTGTGGGTACTCCCTTGCCCATCTCCTGTGGCATTGTTAGTCATACTTATCAGGTAAGATCCCCTAGACTGAATAGAGATTTGATGCAGGGGAAAAAATAAAGTAGCGAATGCTACTGATTGAGATTTGGAGTTGTTATAGACCCAGGCACCACTTTTAAAGCAGTTCCTGAGAAAGCTTTTAAGATGAAAGATTTCCAGTCTCTCTAGGCAGAGTGAGACTTGGATTCCTTGCGGAACAATAACCCCAGGCCATGCCAAATACTCCATCCTTCAGTCTGGGGACTCTCATGAAGAAGCAGTAGCTGGCAGAAGATGTCATTGAGCATTTTTCCCCCCATTGGCACTTCTTATTTTCCATATGATGTAAAGGATATCTATCTAACAAGTCTCAAGAAGAAGAAAAAAGACTAAATAAAAACTTATTGACGCCATGTTGCTTTCATTAGGCATTTCCTCAGAAAGTGAGCGTGAAGGAAGCTGGAAAAGGAAGAGTGTCATGTTCAAATACCACCTCAGGGAACAGCCCAACCTGCTGATGCCTAGGCAGTGCTCATTATCTGTAGTAAGAAGCCTGGGACTAGAGAGGCCTTGCATAGGGTCAAGAAGCAGGTTTTCTCTGAGTGAGTAGATCCTTACAATTTGGGACATGCAGTCAGTCATCGTGAAGGATGTCCCTGTGCCAAGGGGGATGGTGTTTTTTGTGAGTGAGAAAGTCAAGGGGCCCTGGAACCTTCCTGGATCTTGCTTGATTTTGCTGGATATTTTTAGGGTCTTCTGAAAAGGACTTGACTATCATTAAAGTAAGCCTTTTACTTCTATGCCCTTAGCTTAGAGGGCCACCCCCAGTTTCCTAATAGACTAATTCCTTGGCCTCTCTTTGTGGACAGAGCTCGAAGAGCTTCAGTGTAGAGGCCTTAGCAAAACCAAGTGTGGGCTGGCAGAATTCTAGAATGCTGTTCACCTAAAAGCTAATCCTGAACTGTCTTAGCGGTTAAGAAAAAGAGAAGTTTGCTATACAATGAACTGCTTTTCTAAAATTTCTAGAAAACAAAGGCTCTTCCTCAAGACTTTATCATGGGGTATTTTATATTTTAGAGTTTATGAATTGCAAAATGGGGCTGTGCAGAGAGGTTCAGGGCTCTTCTTTACCCTGACCATGACCATGAACTGGACAGAGGTTACTCATGATGCTGACCACAGCCTGGCTTTCAGCTTCTCATGCCTGACTCATATGCACTGGCTTCCTGAGACAGAGGAGGCAGCCAGGCTAGCATGAAATAGTAAACCAGGAGTCAGGACCCCTCTCTTTCATCCAGTGCCCATCTCCAGTGGGCTCAGAAAGCCCAGTCATCCACTCAGAGAGAGTGGGAAGGCACCATAGAAATAACATGCACCACCCTTGCTTTTAAAGGAAACAGGCCCAGAGAGACCAAGTGGCCTTCCAAATGCCCCCTCCCCAGTACATCCCTCAGGGGATCCATTCATCTCAATGTTCTCAGCTACTATCATGCTTCCTGAGACATGGTAGGTGCTCAGCAAATGTTGAGTGAATGAGAGAGTGAACACTGTGTTGGCGACTCAGTGGTAGAGCTGAAACTAGTACATTGGCTTTCCTACCCCGATCACTCATCAAGCCGACACTCAACACCACTTAACTAGCATATTCAAGCATGGTCACATGAAGCCAGAGACTCACAAAAGGTGGCCTCCTGGTTGCAGTCAGTCTGGCCAGCTTAGCCTTTTGTGTCCTGTTGACCTCTGGACACAGCACCAGCAGAGGGTGGCCATTGACTTCAGGAATGGATTGGAGCCACTGTCCCCTTTGGACACCAGGAGAAGGGAACCAACAGTGCTGTTCTGCCAGAGCCACCCTGGGCTGGACATGGACTAACCATGCAGCCCCCATGGTCTTTGCTTTCCCAACAAGTCCCATGATGGAGGAGGGCATGCAGTCTCCAGATCACTTCTGCGGCTTCTGCTGCAGTTCTGGGCCTGTAGCTGCAGAGGAGATCTGGCCAGCATCCCATTTGCCCAGACTTTTTAATAACAGGCTGCAGGGCTAGCATTTCTCCTCTCTGTGGTTATCTGTTTCTTTTTGCAAAGCAAGACATTTCCGTGAAGGGCACTGAGACTGTAAGGCAGGTCATAAAGGGTGACAAAGCAGAGAGAGTCGCCCGCAGTCTCCTCTGCCGGCATTGTACTCTGTCTGGCTTTTCATCCGCACAGAGGAGTCGCGGGCCTCACTCTTAAATGGCTTCATTCATGATGATTGACTTCGGGAATTTGCCTGTGCGTTTTGCAGAATGTTAAGCAGGGAATGATTTTTCTCTCCTTTGAACCAGCTTTGTGAGGAAGCTCTGCCTTCACAGGCTGGAAGGAGAAATCAGCCCTTGGTGGGAATGCTCCTCTATGAGAATGAACTCTCAGTCAGTATGGTAATGAACCTGGGAGCCGGTGCATCTGGGCGAAATTTATGTCTTTTCATACTCAGGTATTTCTCTGACCAATTCTAAGCAGCATCTGAAACCTTCAAATACCAGTAAAAGTTGTTTTAGTAACATACAATCAGTTATGTCTACTACCTTAGGTCCCTATATTCCAGAGGTTGGGGAAGATCTGAACTTAAACATTATTTTTAAGATTCAGTGTCAGGTGTATTAGTGTAATATCTTGGAGACCTTTCCAGTGTAGGCCCCACCTTCCTAGTCAAACTGTCACCATCTTGTCCAAGTCTTATCAGATTACACAAACCAGTTCTTCTGAGTTGTGTGTATTGGATAAGAAAAGGAAACCAGGAGGCATGAACTTAGAGGAGTGCTGTGCCCCAGGAATGTGAAACTTAGAGGTCTCTTCTCTTGATTTCCATAAATAAAATTATAATTCCACTTGTAGAAAACTTAAACATGTCCTGAAGTAAGTCACCCCCATCTACATCAATCTCTTTATCTGGTGAACTAACGAATTAGGATAGATTTCTCAAGGTGTCCTTTTAACCCTAGGACTCTCTTGGGGATGAAAATCTATGTATCTAGGAGTCTTTGTTCTTTGTAGCATTTACACTGCAAGTTTGCCTCTTGAGATATCCCAAGAACAGGATCAGGAATTTTGAGCCAAGGAAGGAGAAAGTGTTTCAAAAGCTGATTAACAAAGCAAAGAAACAATGCTAACATTGATGGACCTGCTAAAATGTTTAAATTCAATCCTCATGCACCAAACTTCTATAAGACAAGAGAAATTCTTATCTGATGAGCAAATATTTATTGACTACATTCTACCAGGCAGATAGTGAGCCAGGCAGTAGAGGTGCAACATGGATCTTATAGTTTAATTCCTTATTACAGATGGAAAGGCTGGCATTTAAAGAGGCTAAGTAAACATAGCTATTGGTTGATGAAATCATAATTTGAACCCTTGTACCTCTGGTCTCTGCAGTCCATCATCTGGCATCCTAGGAATTAAGACCAGAGGACTAAAGGAGCAGTGTCTGGGCCTGAGCCTGGATCTGACATCGTATATTCTTCCCAATGGAGCCACCAAAGTGAGCTTCTGTGCTTCCTGACACTATTCCCAAAGTCTGGGAGTCTCTGGAAATCCCTTACTTCCCTTAATAACTTGTGTGTCTTCCCTTAAAAGACCTAAATTCTAATCCCATTTATAAATGATGCTAATCCCTTAAAAAGTTGCTTCTGGAAAACTCAAAAACTAAACCTCTCAAACCTGGCCCTCGATGCCATGTTTGTTGTTTCTAGAAACTAAAAGAGGACTCAGTCCTATTTCAAACTATAAATCAAGTGCTTGAAGAAATAACGAAATGATGGATCTCCTAAAAATTAGAGTTGCATCCCACAATTGCATTCCCCATAGCCACTGGCTTTGTATTGGGTCAACATATAGGCATTCAGGCACCTGGCAGAGGTTGTGAGGTGGGGCTGTAGAGCTGGTTCTGCACCCATCCCATCCTCTTATTTCCCATCTGCAGTCTTCAGGCCTGTCCTCAACACAGGGGGCCTGACTGGGAAGCCTGCTCATTCCAAATCTGTTAGTTAAAGCAGTGCTTTGCCATCCTAAGGTAACTCCTTGCCCACTATCTCCTGAAGGGCTGCAGGATAGAGATCTGAAGGATCAAAGACATCAGAGTAGAGGCTGGGGCAAGGTAATGACCTGAGTTTAAACTCCATCTTATGCTAAAAGGATTTTTTTTAAAAAAAGTTAAATGGAAAGCTAGTCAGGTTGGGGGATCAGATAGAGCTTCAGCAGAGAAACTAGTCTAGGGATAAAGCACTCACTATGGGGCATAGTGGAAAGACAGTGGGTTTGAATGCCAGCTCAGCACACTAACGGTGTCTTGGGTTGCTAGGCATTCATGTCCTCATCAACTGAATGGGGATAATTACACTTCCTTGGAAGGTTATGATAGATAATTTGCTAAAATAGAGCTAGAGTCTAGTTCACAATAAAAGGCACATACTATTTTTGCTTTATTTCATTATCCCTCATGAATCAGGCAAGATTTCAGACCTAGCATGTCAGCACCAGGGCATCCAGATAATCATTTATTAGAGAGGGAAGGGGGAGCTGAACTGAGAATAGAAACATATGATTTTGTTTGATGTTCTATATATACAACCTGCATGTACCCATATCCTGTGTGTACATGCTTGTGTGTTCATGCCCCTGAGCCTGGAGCCACACCTCCATATAGCATTTTGTGAAGTGACCAGGGGGTTTGATAGCCTCCCTTCCCATGCAACCTCCTTGAATGTGGCTGTGTGAGCATCCCAATTATAGACTCTTGTCTCAAAATGGCCTGGAAGACATAAAGACAAGCTTCACAAACATTGTCTCATTAGTTCAGTAAAACCTTACTAATTTACCCTAATTGTGGGGAAGGATCGTTTATATGCGGGAAATGTCTGAAGGGGGCCTGCTTTAATAAATAGACAGGACTTATTTGTAATTAGTGGTGCCACTCTCAAAAAACAATCAATGTGCTCAAGTCCTTAAAAACAGTTTATTCTCGTAAGTGGGTTGCACATTCTCATTGTCATCTTGAAGCTGCTAATGCAAGCAGTGACCTGGGAGAAGAGTTCCTTATTTTCCTTCTTATATCCAAGTAAACAACAATCTGACAGATGGCAGGGGATTGAACTAGGGCAGGGAGAGAGGCAGACAATGGCAAAGCTGAGAGTTTTGGCAAGAGCCATAATTTAAAAGACCTAAATTCTAATCCCATCTTAGTACCCAGACTGTCAAATTACTTTATCTTTCTGGGTCTTGGCTTCTTATTGCTCAAATGAAAATGTTTAGTTAAATGGTCTCTGAGTGCTTTTAAGTCATAGCATTTGAGAACTGCAAGAAATTCTAGAGATCATCTGATTCAACTCCTTGATTTACATGTTAAGATAGTAAGGGGTTTTTTTCATACTATGATCCTCTGAGGGTTCCTGAACTACAACTTATGAAGATTGAGCATGCGTTTAAAGATGTATATGACTGAGATAAAAATCCAGGCAAGAGAATGTTGAACTTGACCCAGTTCAAGGTCCAAGCAGAGATCAGATAAGCAGCTAACAGGGCCGTGGAGAGTGAGCAAACAGAAAAGCCAGAAACAGGGTAGAGAAGTGGGCAATAGGGCAAGACTCAAGGAGCAAAATAGGTCTGGGTCATTAACGGAGAAACAGGCAGATTGAAAATGCCCTAGGAACCAAGGGCCCAAATAAGAGTCTTGACAAAGAAAAGCAAAACCCAGAACAAATATTTGGCCATGTTCCAGGGCATCAAAGAAGAGGATGAGGCTTGATTGGCCCAGCTAATGGTGGTAATTAGAAGGTTGGAAATCCTTGTAATGAAAGGAAATCAAAGAAGCCCAAGACTTGTGAATTGTTATGTTCCTACTCTCAGGAGAAATGTAGAATAATGGATGGAAGGATTGGCTGATTCATTGAAGCGAGCTCCGTGTGGTGGAGGGCATCCAGGTAGAAATGGCTCAAAGAAACAGGAAATGCATTGCTGATGGTTCAGATGAGTCATCAGGTCAGAGCTGAAGCTGAAGATCTAAAAGTCATTCCCACAGAAAACAGCATTGAACCTATGAAAATGGACACGCTCTCCGCGGAGAGAGAAAGAGAAAGAGAAAGGTCAAAGATGATCTTAGCAAGCACTCCAATTCTAGCTGGGCAAATAAATTAAATAGTGACCTATTCTTTTACCTTACTAGAGACTAATAGTGAAGTATATATTGAAAACAGATGGGATAAAGAATGGGTGGCATTTTGGAGGACACAAAATAAATATGGGCTTTCCTCCACGAGTTGCATATTATCAGATTCATCTACCCTGTTTCCCCGAAAATAAGATAGTGTCTTATATTAATTTTTTCTCCCAAAGTTGTGCTAGGTCTAATTTTCAGGGGATGTCTTATCTTTCCATGCGCTAGGTCTTATTTTCGGAGGATGTCTTATTTTCGGGGAAACACGGTATCTGTGCCTCTCCTTCACTTACATCATTGTTCACTGATGAGATGGCATTTCCATTGTCATCACAATACAAACAACAGCAAAACAAGCCTCAAGTTTTCTTTTCCTTCAGAGAGCATAGATAGAGATGTGGACGCCAGAGAAATAAATCAGTGTCTTGATATGGATGTTTGTTTTCTTCTTCCTGGGCAATTCCATTCCAAAGAAACATCAGCAAATCCTGTTTTTTCTTGATTCAGTTTTCTCGTGTTCAAAATTGGTGACCTTGAGGCAGTTGGCTAAGACAGCAATCTCAGAAAGGTCTGCCTGCCTTTCTTCTCAGCCTAAAATTCATGGAACTAAGAATTATCTCATCTACCCATCCCCCATTATGTTGTGTGTTTTCTTTTTTTAATGCAGATCCATTCCAGGAGAGATGAAATGGCTTGCTCAAAGTCATTAGTTCATATAATGGATTATATAGTATTTTTCAAGTCAGAGTATTGCATGAGCCCCTTTGAAAATAATGAAGGATGTTTTGTGAATCCCTATAATATATACTTATCCCTCCAGAGAACCTCAGACTACAGGTCAAGAGTCCAAAGGCTGGTTCAAGGTGACTGGTGACAGGGACTGGCTGAAGAGCCTGGCTGAGATGGACTCATTGCCCCTGTCCCACTGGCACAAACCTGAGCACCAGTTGGCTATTGCCCTTCATGGCCTACTCCCATCCTAAGTTCCATGTAGATCCTATAAAAAGGTTTTTTCCTAAATACCTTTGCCTCCAGGAATCTTCCAAGAACCCACTCCATAGCCTGCTCACTCTTTCTCCTTTGGCCATGCTGGCATATCTTTCTCTGTGTCTAGTCATAGGGTCTCTGTGGCTTTAGGAGTTTGCCTTTATTTGGCTCACTTCCTCTATCAAATCTATGCTCAGAGGTAAGGAAGACAAAGATGGAGGGCTTTTATCAGATGACCATCATGACATGGTACATGGGGAGAGAAGGGGCTCAGTAGAAAAAGGGTTCAGTCTTGAGTAACTTGAAAGGAATGTGGGGTAGGAAAGGTTTCTAGGTCAAAGAGGAGGTGTGAGGACTTGATCCATAGCATGTGGAGCTGTAGGGACCTAGGAAGTCCTAGACCTACTCCCTTATTTTGCAAATAAAGAAGAAACCAAGTCCAAGAGACTCAAAGGGGCTTGCCTGGCTCCATGTGGATTGGGAGGCAGTACCGATAGTGGTTAAGAGCAGTGGTTTTGAAGTCGGGCAGACCTAGGTCCTCAGTTAGAACTCCACATCTCTTCCTAGTTGTGTGATCCTGAGCAATATCACAACTTCCCTGAATTTCTTTTTCTTCATCATGATAGACCTCCCTTCTACAGTTGTGGTGAAGGTTGAATGAAATAATCAATATGAACTACTTAGCACACTGGCACCTAATGGGAATGCAGTAGATGTTAGCTGTTATTAGGAACAAAAGTGGAATTAGAAACCCAGGTCTCCTGAATTCCCTGAGATGTTGCACATCTCACCCAAGGAAATAAATTCAATTCACAGGTTTATTATAGTGCTGCCTGGTGGGACATATGTTCTGCTAAGAAGATAAAGAACTGCCTCAGATCAGAAAATTGTGAATTCTAGGCAATTAGATAAGTTGGCTGGCAGGTTGAGGGACAGTTCTCAGTTCTGTCTGACCAGGATTGAGCCTGGAATGTAGGTGATGCATTAGACGTCACAGACAAAATAAGATGTGCTGTCAATGGGGAAAGCTGACACATGGACAACATCAGTGTGTGCCAGAGGGTTGGGGAGCAGGAAGACCTGCCTCTCAATCATTTTTCAGGCCAGTTCTCCCTGCCTCCTCTTCAGAATTCTATTTTACTTCCTAATTCAGAAGATCCATGAATTGGGCAGCCCTCTGAGCTCTGCACAGTCTCTATAAATGAGTACAGGTACAATTAGTGATTTACTTAGGAGGTGTTGGTCATCCCCCAGACTGAGGCCTCTTGGCATAAGAGGAACCTCATGTGTAATGAAGGCAAATGAGGATGGGCTGGGAATAATTCAGCTCATAGCCCCTTTAGATTCTTGTTCCACCTCAAATTCTAAGGAGTCTCAGTGCAAAGAAGTTCTGGGCAGGAGGAATGGAGAATGGAGAGGTGTGTGAGGGGGGCTTCAGGGCATCAGAGTTTCCTAGGGAAGACTGGGGAAGACACAGGGTGGTGAATTTGGTGGAGTTATGTGTTGGTTCCTTTGGCCTTTTCTATGGAAGATGCCCCAGCCTTCCCTGAATTGCATCCCAGGGAGCAGTGGGAGTTGACTTGTCCCAAGGTCATGCTCATCAGTGATGGGGATAGAGAAATGTCACTCTGGGCCTTATTGGTCCTGTAATTATTTAAATGCTTTGCTTATAATACAATCACAGCTCCTAGCTCTGATTATTGGCATCATCATCTATTAATGGATGTTGAGCTCCTCTGAATACAGGGCATTGTACAAGATGCTAAATGATGCCAGATTCATATTCAGAAAATGAAAGACAGAAAAGAGCAGCAAGTAGGCCAAATAGGGCATCACTCTGAGTAGCAAGGTCTAAATCAGCATGGATCCATTTTTGTGAACTAATCTTTTAAAGGGCCAGAGCCTCCTAAATTCCCAAAAGGCATTTCATTATTTCCAGCTGCCTACTTTTAAGCAGAAGTATTTAAACTTTTATTGGTGTTCCTTTTGTTAAATAAACTTTCTCCTTATCACCCATCAGTGTCTCCCAGTGTGGCTTTTAGCCGAGGGGAAGAACTAGCAGAAATCTAACAGAACAAAATAAATTGGCCAGACCTTGCAGTGTTCGCAGGAGTTTCTCCTGGATGGGACCTTGGGAACTCAGCACTGAGTGAGGAGATACACTTTGCTGGAAATGCCCATCGCCCCTGCATGAAGCACACTCAAGCCACTGCAAAGCTCCAAACATCTGTTCTGCCTCCTTTGGTGCATGTGCTTTGGAGCTGATGGTGGGAGACAGCCTGCCAGAAACATCTGAGTTTTCATGAAAGACATATTGTAGGTTAGAAGGCAGATGGCTGCTGTTGTATCGAGAACCTGTTCATCAGAGTTTCCAAAAAAGAACAGATATGAAAGGTTCAAATGAACCCTTCAGGGTTTCTCCATCTCACCAGGCCTTAAGCTCTGCCCCTCATTAATCTTTAATGAACAACAAAGAAAATGTGTCACTGGCTAATTATTGTGTAGGATGGCAGATTCTGAGCCAGAAAAAAATCCCCAGAGTCACATTCTTTAAAGGGACACTGTCAAAATGAAAGTCTTACTTTGAAACAGACTCCCTGACCTGTAAAATTATCTATTTCTTGTTAAACTTGAATTACCATTTTCTCTGTCTAAGGGATTTGAACTTTTAAATTCTGGAGCAATCAAGTTATAGAATCCCAAATTTGAGCCCCACTACAAGTCCTTGTCCCTGCTCACAGGAGCTGGATGAAGGGGACTTGCATGCTGCTTTTCCTCGTGTCTGGAAAATCTTTCCCCTTCCTCTGTTCCCTTTAGATTTCCTGTTTACCTATTCCAGTCCTTCATCATATAATGTAGCCATCAATGATGGATCCCTTAAGATGACAATGAGCTAAATTTTCTGTTTAAAAGGGAAGGATATGTGGTTCGGAAGTATTTCTTTTTCCTCTGATGAAACTAATATCTGTGGGGCTTAGCAATAGATTTCATCTCACAGCACCTCAATTTTGAGTGCACAGATTCAATCCCAGTCAGTCAGCCGCTGACCTGCTTCAGCACGGAGGAGCCTGTCCCCACAGAGCAGTATATTCAGAGGGCACGCCAGCCCTCCCAGAGCTCACTGGTCTTCAGAGGACATTGCTGTAAACCCATTGCTGTGGAGGACCTAAGATCCAGTACAAGGATGCAGGAGCGATTTTAACAAGTATTAAGCACCACTGCCACTTCAGTAAAAGATTTCTGTGGTAGTATGAAGCCTGCCTGTCCCTGTACTTGATAAATATTTTCAGTTCATAATGCTATAAAGTGTAGATAAATTTTATTTCTTACATCAATTCAATGCAAGAGAGAGAGTGCTTTGTGCCTGATAGGATCAATGGAATAAATAACAAATTTCCAAAGTCAAAATATTGAGTATTCAGTTCTACACCCTCTTCATATAAACACGATGTGTGTGTGTGTGTGTGTGTGTGTGTGTGTGTGTGTGTGTGAATGCCACAGAATTCCTTAATCTAACCACTGCTTCAGCATGCAATAGCCAAACCCATTCTGATCCTTTATCTCTCCATCTTCATTCCTTATTCCTTCAGATCCTCAGGCTGCCTTTCACTCCCTCCTGAGGGTCACTGTTGTGGTGATCTACAACTCACCCAGCCAGTTCTCCTTGACATTTCCAGTCAGTCCACCCCACATCCCTGCTCATGGTGCAGATGTGGCAGTTTTGATACTCAGTTTCTGACCCTGTCAGAGGAAGCTGGGAGAGGGCTGTGGGAACAGCGTTTATAAAATCTAGGTTTGTAGCCTAGGAGCAGTAGGTTGCCCTGTAGCAGGCTACCTAGGTTTGTGTAAGTGCACTCCATGTTTCCACAATGATGAAATCGCCTAACAATGCATTTCTCAGAAGGTATCCTTCTCTTAGCGTCTATGACTGGAGTTAATTAATTCTGTCCCATGCTAGACAAAATCCCTTAGTTTGCATTTCCTCAGTGCATGTGAATTCTTAAATATAAGTTCCTTCAGGGCAGGGACTGTGTCTCATCTTCCATATCCAGTACCTACCAGATGCCTGTTCATACTGTACTCAATAAGTGTCTATTGGATTCATTGAAATTGCTGATATGTGCCTTGGGCTTATTTGTTTCTGACTCCATACTGCCACTTTAGTCTTCACAACTAGAAATTGCTTATGGGTACGATTCTTGTTTTATTCTTCCTTTGCTTCTGCTAGAACACTTGCTATAGATTTATAGATAACAGGGTCTGCATGTATTGGATGGCCATATTAATTGTTGATTAAAATCAGTTTTTTAATATATTTTTATTGATCTCAGAGAGGAGAGGAGAGGAGAAGAGAGCAGAGGAGAGGAGAAAAGAGGAGAGGAGAGGGAGAGAGATAGAAGCATCAATGATGAGAGAGAATCATTGATCAACTGTCTCCTGTATGCCCTCTACTGGGGATGGAGCCTGCAACCTGGGCATGTGCCCTTGACTGAGCCAAACCAGCTAGGGCTAAAGTCAGTTTCTTATACCTACCCAGCATGAATTATCAAGTGTCCTGTTGGTATTTCCTCTATATAAGATGAAACTAAGCTAGTCTGAGTAAATTTTCATTTATAGCCAATTTAACTTTTTTATTTAAATTCAAGACAATGCTATATTTTTAGCTCTCTCTTTATTTCAATCAAAGAATGCTTGAATTTAAAAATATTAACCCCAGTCATTTCTAAAAATGTTGCTGAGGAAGTGGTTTGGGAATTTTCAGGAAAAAAAAACAAAAACGAAAACAAAAAACTGGATTCCAAGAGTGAACATAGGCTTCCTACCTAAAGCCAGTCCTGGGCAACCTCCTCTGTATGGCTGTGGGGTTGGTAGGTGAGGGAACATGGCAGACACAGAATATCTCAATTTAAGAAACATACTCCCCACTGTTTCCCTTGATATTCTGGGAAGGTGGGTCCACAGCAAATTGGACACTTACAAACAACGAGGTACAGTGAGTGAGCTTAGTCCATCCTAAGGTGTCTCTATGGCAACGATAAAGGACTCTGCCTTGAACTTTGGCTCGTCCATGTTTTGTTTTGTTTTTTTTTTAATATATTTTATTGATTTTTTTACAGAGAGGAAGGGAGAGAGATAGAGAGCTATAAATGTCGATGAGAGAGAAACATCGACCAGCTGCCTCTTGCACACGCCCGCAACCAATGTACATGCCCTTGACCGGAATCGAACCTGGGACCTTTCAGTCCACAGGCCGACGCTCTACCACTGAGCTAAACTGGTTTCGGCAACTCGTCCATATTTTTAACGCCTGTCTGAAATGGTGGCAGAGAGAGAACCTAACATTTGTTCATATCTACGACACTCCAGCCACTGTGCTAAAAGCTGTATGTTCATGATCTCGTTCCACAGGAGGCCTGGTCCGCAGATGGTTCCAAGCTTGGTAGTGGACATAATACCACAGATGACAGGTTCCAAATTCCAGAAACCAAGCCAGTTGAAATTTGCTGCAGAAAATGTCATGGTCCTACATTCAGATTCAAAATAACCAGCTGCTTTGAGCAACAACCTATAAGGTCTGGAAAATTGTGGTTTGGAAACAGTTTGTGAGAAAAGGATTATGGGTAACCTAGAGAAGGGTAGGGAGAAAGAGGGATTCCAACTGATCACAAGTTGATAAAAAGCCATGGTGTGTTGCACCTGCCTGAGAAGATAATATGCAGAACCCAGAGCCCAGGGATGATGGGCCTAGTGTGTCCTGATTGGCCAGACCAGTGCAAGGCACTGCTATCAGCCTAGCATCCAGGGGGTGAAATGAGCTTCCGGAATCATCCAGCTATATTTTTTTCAACAAATTTTCAGGGAATCAACTTAAATAAGTTCAAAGGAGAAAGACCACATCCAGGTGAGGACCAGGGACCAATAGAAACCTATTACAACATATATTTTCAAAGCACTCTCCTATTCATTCTACCCTTTAATTCTTCCAACAATCCTGGGAGGGGGTAAATAGAGGAACCATGCGCAGAGAGGTGGAATGACTTGCCTAAAGCTCCCCAGCCAATGAAGATCCAGGTAATGAGCCAGGCCCTCAGTGCTCTCCATCCGTGACTCCCTGCTGCCTCTCCACTGCACCTCCCAGCCATTCTCCACCCGGTCACTGTTCTCTGCACCATCTGGCCCTGAGCAGCCGCATAGCAGGCAAAGGCCATTTGTGTCTCTGACTTTCAGGAGAACTTGAGCCGGAGTTCACTGAGGAATGGTACTGCCAGATTTTCACTCAACAGCCCTCTGCCAAGCCCGCCTTCCCTTCCTTCATTCATCTCTTGTGAAGTGAGGATATAAAACACAACCCAACGAGAGCCTGCCCTGTAGTTCCAGCCTGCCTGTCCTTCAGAGCTGCCCCTACTCCCAGAAACAATACTCTAATTATCATTCGTTATTTCTACTTCTTAATATTAAAACCCTTTTAATATGGCATCGCAGACCTTTGGGAGTTTTAAATTTCATGCCAGACCAGGATTTATGGGCCAGTTTTGAAATTTTACCTCTGGGCTCCATAACTGCAATTTCCTTTTAATCACTCTCACACACCTTCGCTAAAAGATTCCAATTATTTCCACATAGTGGCTCCCTGGGATTTGGCTGATCCGAGTGCCCAACTTGTGTCACCTCCTTTGGAGTCCTGCTCCGGAGGCTTTAGCCACAGGTCTGGTTGGAAGATACCAGGTTTAACAAGCAGTCCCACCAAGGAGCCTAGGGGTTTTTTTAAAAAAAGTCTTCCCTCTCAAGGAGTTGTGAGTTTAAGAATTGTTCCCCATCAGGAAGACCTGGAGTTTATTCTTGTATTATTCTTTACTATTGATTGTATTATGTTCCATACAAACAACTGTAAACTTACATTTGCCCCACCTTGTGTATTACTGAAGAACTGAACTGGCTAAAACAAGAAGCCTGCCTTTTCCAGAAATTCACAGTTCCCAATATAGAGAGGGTCAGATATAGCATCAAAGAATTCTGGGGGTTCAGGGCTTTCTTCTGTAGATAATCAAAGCCCAAGGGGACTCAGGAGAGAGGATGAAGGCTGGTCTCATGCATGGTGATTCTTACCCTCCACCAAATCTCCCTGGCTCCCCCACGTGTCTCTGCTTCTACTGCAGGCCCAGCATCCCTCAAAAATTCCTGGTTACTATTTTGAGTTTACCCTCTAATGTCATATAAAAATTGGTAGTGGCAGCTCTAGCCTAGAAATTGGCTCCCAGGTGAACGCATCATTGATACAATCTTGGGGAAGTTCTGTCTGCTCTGTGCCCGAAAGCTCCCATGTGGCTGGTACCGGGGAATTCTGAAGTCCAAGTTCATTCATTTCATCAAGCATGGATTAAAGGTACTAGCATTGCCTGCGCGAACCTAATGGGTCCCATGATTCCTGGGCTTTAGCAAGCGCTTTCTAGTCTCATTCTCCAGTAGGGCCTCCCCGAAGGTGGAGGTGATATTATTCATCTGGGAGGCAGAGATGAATGTGCAGCAAAATGTCTTGTGCTCTGTCTGGCCCTAGGGAAAATGAGGTTCCTTTGTGAGAAATGAGTTCTATTCTCAGCCGCCTGTCATGAGCTGGTCATCACACAGAAAGATGATGCTATTCGATAATAAGTAAAAATAATTTAAAGTTTGTTTCTCAACTTAGTGGGGATGGTTTAGAACTAGCCAACTATGTTAGTTTGCTAAGGCTACTGTAGCTAAGTCCCACAAGCCGGGTGGCTTACAGGCAGAACCGTATTTGCTCACTATTCTGGAGGCTGGAAGTCCAAACTCAAAGTGTCCGCAAGATTGGTTCCTTTCATGGCATGTGTCCCAGGTCTCTCTCTTTTGCTTCAGGGAGTTTGTTGGCAATCTCTGGAATTCCTTGGCTTGTAGATGCATCATCCCATATCTCTCTCCCTCTTCACGGAGGTGTCCTCCCTGTGTGTATTTATTTCTATGTCCAAATCTCCCCTTTTATAGGCATAGTTATATTGGATTAGGGCTCACTCTAATGATCTCATTTTAACTTGATTACCTCTATAAAGACCCTATTTCCAAATAAGCTTACTGACACACTAATAAGGTCTCTGATTTTTTGGCTTTTTTTCATGGGAGGGGACACAATTCAATATTGTGTAGCTATATGAAGTGGGTATATCTCCAGACTTCAGTTCTTCTCTTCCACATGAGAGGATTAGGCATGGTAGTTTCCAAGATTCATGCCAGTCATACATCTTTCACTCTCACAAACATGCCCATTGGCCATTTTTTGCCACAGTACACTATAGGAGCTGCAGCAGGCCAGTGAGTCCCTCTGCTCCAAGGGGCTCTGGGCATGATCCATTGATGCCATTGGCAATCTCCTCCACATCCCTGGCTGGCCACCCCAAGCATGGTAGGGGCAGCATGTAGCATGGGGGAGGTCATCTCTGATAGGTACAAATCTGTGGGCTACTCTTACTTGCCACACCAGGCCCTTCAGCCTTTTTCAGCTCAGCTGACCACTGTCCCAGACCCAGAATTTGCTTACAGGGATGGCCACAGTGTCTGTGCTACCATGTAAAGTTTCCAGGTCTGTGCTACCATGTAAAGTTTCTGCACAGTAGCTTGACTTGGCCAGAGATTTATGACTGAAACACAACCTCTGAGCTGGACCTCAGCATTTTGCTTGGTTCAGAGGCTTGCATATTGAACCGATCAATACGTTAATGCATTACATGACATTTAGGTTGGCTCTTTAGGGAACAGGATGGACAATTGGATATCATTTGAGCATAAGCAGGGAGAACTCCTTTGAGGCTGGGAAATCCCAGGCATTGAGCTCTGAGACAGGGATGGGGGTGGGAGGTGCAGGTAAAAGCTGAAAATTTAGACCCATATGGGAGTCAGGGCTCATGATGGAAGCAGACTGGGCTGAAGGGGACGGACCCTACAGAAGCAGCTGCATTTCAGAGCCAGTGTTGTCTTTCTTCTTCTCCCAGGGGAAGGTGTATTTTTTTTAAAATGAACAAAAGAACTGACTGCATTGAGTTGACTTGAAATAAAAGATTGAGTTTGAAAAGAACAGATGGTGCTAAAAAGTTATTGGGAGGAAGAGAGTTAGGAAACCAAATTCCAGATTCCCTCTGGCTGCTGGTGGGTGTTATGCCCAAACTCACACAGAAAGAGAACTTCAAACCAGTCACTTGGGTCTCTTGATAAATCTTGTCACCCACCCTGCCAGAGATTGACAAATCTGTGGAGTGGGGGACACCTGGGAACTTTCATGCCCAGTTCCATAATTTAAAATGAGTTCTGAAATGCTAGTACCAACCATTTCCACTGCCCAGAACCTAGCTGAGTCCCTCCCACAGCCCCCTAATGAGGGGTGTTCAGCAGCTGGTAGAGGAGGTGGTAGTGTGGGTGGGACCTAATCCAAGACTCAGAGAAAGTGAAAGAGAAACTTCAGGATTCCCAGGATTGCTGCTGTTGAATCGAAGAAGTTTTCTCTTTGTTGATTTTTGGCCAGGATACTCAGTGTTCTTCCTTTAAAAAGAAGAAAGAACACTAGTGAATCCTCTGTATATTTCTTTATACAAACTAGAACAAGGAAGAAGCCATCTTAGACAATAAGCTTAGGAGCAATAGTTGCTTGGGAATTGACTTACATCTTTAAACATTTTATTTTAACTTGCAACTTCGAAATGGATGCCAATTCATCAATCTCTTGATGTGGGGCCAAGACCTATGCTTGCAGTGTGGCTCTGTTGACCAGAGTTCTGTACTTTTCTTTCAGCATAAATCACATCCATGACACCACCACATCACAGCCATGTTTTCAGTTTTAGTTTTGCTAAAACAAATACTTTTGGAACACTTATCAACTAATCTAGAGGCTTTCTGGATTATAAGCTTTTTCTTTTTTTTATCTTTTCTATTGCCTTATTCATGCCTAATTAAGCAATAATTATTTTTTAGTGACTTATCCCTTCATGTCTTTACAAAATAATTCAATTTCTTTTTGCTCAAGTTGCAGCAACTTAATGAGTACAGCTGGCATGAAGAGGCTTGGGAACAAGCCTAACTGACTCTCAGTAGGTGTACAACCCAAGGGAGAGGAGTGGAATGTGTAGGAGTACTAGAGAGTACTCTGGAACATTCAGTTGACCTTGAAAATGGGAGGGAAGGAGGGAGGGAAAGAGGGAGAAGATTAGAAGTTAGAGAGGGGCCAGGGCAATGAACCCAAGACCGTTTATTTTCTCTTAGCTCCAAAGCACAAGAAGAATTAGGGAAAACACACTTTGGGAGCACCTTCTTGGCCCCACCCTGAGAAGGCAGGCCACTTTCCAGATCCCTGTCACCCATATAGTCTTTGATGAAAACCAAAACTGTTTTCCAGCCTCCAGTGCTAAAGGTCTCACCCGAGTCCACCTGTGGCCCAAGCTAGCCCATCCCTGCCTCAAGCCCCCTTTGCTTCCACAGTGCCCCTCCCATCGACCCATAGCCACCCTCAGTCTCAGGGCAGCTCATTGTCAGGAGCCACTGGAGCCACAGCCTGAATCACCCTGTACCCTCATTCCCATCCAGATCTGATCCTCTCCAGGGCATTTATCCAACTTCTGGGAAATTGTGAAGGGCAAGAGAATAAGAAAGTTAAGGCTCCTTAGATAAAAGACCCTGTGTCACATACCAAGTGCTATTATTGCTACAGAAAATTAACTAGCAACAAAGAACTTCACATTAAAATTTACATTGATCTGGCTTTTTTTCCCCCCTCCCTGCTCTCTCCCATAAAAATGCTTTAAATGTGGGTTGATTTAATGGAAACAATAAAAAATAGTGCTGAATGGTTTATATTTGCTGCAGAATTACCACCAGGTATATTTTAAGAAAAACTTGAAAGTTATGTGTGGGTTTTTTTTTTCTTTAAGATAAAACTAGAGAGAGAAATGCAATTGCCTTTTCCCCCTGTATTGATTCTAGACGAGCTCCCACAGGCTCAGTTCCTTGTTTCTAACAAATCTTCACACCTTCACATTCACGTCCAGACACCTGTCAAGAGAGCGTCTTAGCAGAGAGACATGTGAGAGAATAGCAGCTGCGTGGCTGCACCTTAACAGTGTTGCACTCGGCAGTAATGATAATCGTGTGACTGAGCTCTACGCGGTTGTCTAATCTGGGTGGTTCCCATCATCCTGATTCTAACCCGTGAATTTGGCTGTCCTGGCACTGGGGTTAGTCACCACCAAATCACTTAACTATGGTCACTGCCACAGAACATGAGAATGGGCACGTCTCTTAGTTTCAAGTCTCTAATCTTGCTCTCTGAGGCCAGAAGTTGAAACAAAGACCTACAGAAGTGATGTTTTAACCTCAAGAAGCTTGTAAAGGCAGTTTAAGATCATGTCCATAAAGACTACTGAGCTACACTAACTTGAGTTTAAAACTCAGCTAGAAGCAGAGCATAAGCCTTCAATAAATGTTAATTGTTGTTGATCATATCATTAGTGCTGTTATTATTGGTCTTGCTGCTATCTATACTAATGAAAGGGTAAAATACAAATTGGTCACGATGCCCTCACAGTAACAACTGAACAGCAGGCTGCGTGGGGTGACCAGGCTGGCAGGGCTGTTCGTGAGGGACCACTAAACGACTGAGCAGCAGGCTGAGTGGAGCAACCAGGCCAGCAGGGCAGGACAATGAGGGGCAACCAGGCCAGCAGAAGGGAGTGGCCAGGCCAGTAGAGAGGGATGACCAGGCCAGCGCAGGGTGGGGGGAGAAGAGGGGGAGTTGGGGGCAATCAGGCAGGCAGGCAGGCAGGCGAGCAGTTAGGAGCCAGCAGTCCTAGATTGTGAGAGGGATATCCCTGAAATTGGGCTGAAACTGGCAGCCGGACATCCTCCAAGGGGTCCTGGATTAGAGAGGGTGCAGGCTGGGCTGAAGGGACCCCTTCCCTTCATGCATGAATTTCGTGCACCGGGCCTCTGGTTTTTAATATTTACATTGACTTGATTCACAGCTGACTGCCTTGTAAAGAATAATCTTGCATCAGGTGGGACCTTCCCTAGTTAAGCACTCAGATTGTTTCTATATCTCAGTTATATGATTCCCTGATTCCTTTGTTGGATTCTAGGTAGATGAACAAGAGCTAATTTGATGGTTTCTCCCCAAGATCCTGCTTCTTTTTTTTTTAAGGGGGGGGGAGGAGAGAGTTGTAGATGAATGGGGAGAACCAACTCCCAAGATTCCCTCAACCCAAATTTTCCATCTTTAGGTTCTTCCTAAGTCATCATTGTCACTTGAATAGATGAGAGCTAATGATAATAAGCTCACATGGACTTTCAGAGTAACTCAGCTTCACTACAATATAAATTTTGGTCAACAATGTCAGAATCTTATCTGATTTAATATAAATCTGTTTATGCATTTTCTCTTTCATTCAACATATATTTGCTGAACATCTGTAATGTATTAGGGACTGGAGACACAAAGATGAATGATCCACCAATCCTGGCTTTAAGGAGGTTGGTGGTGGGTGGGTAAGACACAGGGCCTCCTTCCTATAGAGGCCAATGGAAAACATTGATTCATGCCAGACTGGACTGCCTACTCTCTGAGCACACAGACTGTGGGGCCTCTGCTCATGAGCTCATGCCTACAGTCTTTCTGCATTGCCCTTTCCCCAGTTCCTGCTCACTCTTCAGAACCCATCTTCAAGGTTCACCTCTCTTCATCACCCAGTCTGAGACACCATTTCACTCTCTAGTATGTAGTTCGTAAGCCTCTTACTAAGCTCTTCTATACTGCCATTCACTATAAATTTTGATAAATACTTTTACTCTTTCTCACTTGTCTGTAAGTTTCTGGAATGCAAAGCTAAATACTAAATCTTTAGGTCCTCAGAGCACTTAATACTTTACAAAGTGTGTAACAATGCAGCAATAAAGACCTGAAAAATGGATTTCAACACATTCTAACTAAGATCTAGACTCAAGGCATCTTTGCACATGCTACAAAAAGATGCAAAGGTAAATAAGAGGCTTTTACTGTAAGGGAGATGGGACACTGGAGGTTCTGGTCAGAAGGTTAATCTGTTGTTACAGTCCCATCCTAATATGCTTTCTTATATGAGTGTTTTAACAAAACTTCTTGGGTTTATGCCTAAATGAAGATTCATTTAATTTTAGGTGTGTGGTTTTTTTAGTTTAAACAATTAAGGTAGCTGTATTCTTAAATTACAAATGTCCTTCTCACTTTCTTTTACCTGCATTCTTTCCCCCCTGAATCTCATAAATGAGCTGATATGCAGAGAGTTTCATGGACCCATGTCATTCCATGAAGAAAGTTGTTTTCTGTAAGAATAGCTCCTAATAAACATGTTCCTTTACATACATCCGTCTCACAAATCCTCACAATACAGCAAGCTAGTTCTTCTGGCTTCCATCTTTAAAATAAGGAAGCCGAAGATCAGAGAAGGTAAACCATTTGTCTGAGGTCACTTAACTAGTGAATGGTGGAGCCAGAACTGAATCTAGGCCTTGTGGTATTACAGCAGCTAAGACCATCTCAGAAAGGCATTCCATTGACTAGCACGTAGGGTTTGAGGGCTCACTTTTGTGAGCTTGCCCTACATCAACATTGTGCCTTTTGGAATGTCACAGCCACAAAATAATACACTTTCCTCTATCTTGTCAACTGCCATCTCTGGCCCTCACATGCTGTCAAAAGTGCCCCTTCAATCTGGGCTTAAAATAACTTGGTGTCTTTGTCCTTTTCAGACAGCTGCCAGCCCTTCAGTCTCATCAGCAGACATGCCAGGCGATTTCCTCTAAGCTCGTAGAGACTAACCTGGTGTGGAATGGTGGGAGCCTTAGAGATTCTTTTTGTTCCCATGCCAGAGCTTCTTAGGATTTTTTGTTTTGTTTTGTGTATGCATGTTCTGATATTGTATGTCACTGTCTGGCTGACATATCTATCCTGAAGACCCAGACTGGCGATCCCTCTAGCAATGCTGAGTAGACATATCCTTTCCTATCTCTGTGATTCTAGTGATATGAAAAGCAACTGGATACATAGACTGATCCACAGTTTGCATTGCCCCTTGTTCTGCCTCTCTAGGAGCAATAGTATACTTGATTTTAACCAAGTGAATGACCTCGGACAAGTCTCCCTTTCTGCAAGGGGGTGGAAGTGAGGTGCTTTGCATAAATAAATCTGTGAGTTTTGGACTAATAACTCTTCTTCCATAAATAATAATCTGTAGAATATTATTTGTTCATTGCAGCTTTCAGGGCTTCCATAAAGCATTTTGTCACCAAGACTCCTGCAATCAGTGAGAGAAGTTATAGCCTCAGAACTTTAAATTCAGTGCTCACATTTTGCAAATAAAGAAACTCAACCCCCCAGGAGGTGCAGGGACTTAACTGCAACCCATGCAAATCCAGGACCAGAATATGCGACTCAACCCCAATTGAGAGGCTTTTGTACATATTACTTCCAGCCCCCATGTCACAAACCATCTCTCCTGATTTTTTTTTTTTTTTTGGATGGGCTCTAATTTATTCATTATGGTGAAGCCATTCAGCAAAAAAAAAAGTGTGGTCAGTTTTTTTCCTCAGCAAATTCACACGAAGTTGAAGACACTTTCTCTGGCTAAGAATACAATTGATCCGAAAACACCCACAATTTCAGACTTTCAGAGTAAAGTGCCTTGTTCAAAGTCATCAGACAAACGAAGGACAGAGCCAGAACTGGAAGCGAAAGCTTCAGAAACACACTAGAAAATAATGGATGGTTACAGGCTATCCATACAGCTTTTCTGGCTTCCTAGAGTCCAGGTGGACTCCCACACTGTCAAATTGATTGATTGAAGCATCATTGCTAAGATGTTCTCAAATCCCCAGCACATGGATATGGCTGCACGCTGGTTTCTAGGTCAGAACAGAGAACTTCCTCCTACGAACACCAGCTAAAGATGAAAATGAGACCCTAATGAGTGAGTTTCATGAGCACTAGAATATAAGTAAGGAAAATGGAGGCAGACAGAAGAGAGAGCTTGGATTTGTTTTCCATGGGATTTTTTGGCTCTCTCTTAAACAAATCTGACCTTAGGTATAAGCTTGCCCTTTACAGGTCCCAACTTCCCTGGTTATAAAATACATGTTTGGCAACTGCTCTGAAAGTTATTAAAGTTGCAGCAGTAAACTATGGGAGACCAGAGAATTCCAGACAAAACTTATTGCATCAGTAACTCAGAAACTAATTCCTAAAACTCTTGACACATTTATCCAGAGGGCTAGTGCCAATATAGAACTGGAAATCATTGTCAAGGGCCCCTGTGTACCTGGAATTAAAATCCATCATTCCTCGGAGCAGGGAGAGACAACTCTTGGCAGAATCTGAATAGTCATGCCTTTCACCATCATCTTTCCTCAAAAATAAGTCCCTTTATCTTTCAGAAGAGCAAGAAAATTTCTAATTTTTTTGTTTGTTTTCATAAGAATCCCTCATTTACATTTCCTTTTCAAAGATTTCTTCCGTTGACAGCCCCACATTTAAACCAAGAGGCCTCCTTGTCCTTATTCAATTACACTGGTTTTATTTTGGATAGAAAACCTGCTGGGTATAGTAACAGAGAACAAACTTTACAACAGCAATAATCCCTTCTACAGCCTCTATTGTGGGGAAACAATGCACTTTTATTAAATGGTTGAGGCATTGGCTCCAGTGGTCTGAATTAACTACAGAAGAGTATAGTTCGCTAACAAAATTACTCTCTTCACTCAGCAGACTCCCAGTGCCTGCCGAGCTACATGGCAGGGACCAGAGACTCAAAACTGCTCTCCTGGAGGCCCACGGAAGGACCAGTGATTGCCTCAGGCAACACCTTTGTCAGGGAAAGCTAGAAAAGATGGAAATGAGACCTCTGACTTGCTGTTGGAGGGCTGACAACATGCCTCCGTGTTTTAAATGTCATACCCCTTGACTCAGGCCCTGTGTCCCAAGGCAGTAGCTACAGAAGTACACAGGGCTGGCTTCAGCGTGGTGTACAAAGGAAAAATGAGGAGCAGAGCACAAATCATTAAAAATGCAATCATTGAACTGGTCCTGTAATCTATATTTATTGTCTCATAATAATAAAACATGCTGAGACATGCCATTGAGTGGCAGGGTGCAGCCACAGAGCACGTGCCGTGTGCTCTCATTTACGTAGAATTATAACTGAAAGGCTGTTCACTGAGGTGTTGACAGTGGTTGTCTCTGAATAATGACTTTGAGGTGACTTTTCTTTATCTACTTTCCTGAGTTGTTGGACTTTTAACATTTTTCATAATAAGCATCACTTTATACTTGTGGTGGAGGATGCTTTAAAATGTTTTAAAACAGAAAGCTAGTCTTTCCCTGAATTCCTTAGCACTTGCACTGCTCTACCTAAGCCCAACGTAGTGTTCAGGCCACAGGAAACACTATGATGAGTTCATACGTGTACAGAGTCCCCTGTTATCTGCAGGTGTATATTCAACGTGGATGTCTGAAATCACGGATAGTACTGAACCTTATATACTGTGGGGGGTTTTTTCTACACATCCCCATGATACAGTTTAATTTATAAATTAGGCACAGTAAGAGATCAACAACAATAACATAATAAAAGTAGAATAATTATAACAATATGGTGCAATAACATTTATCTGAATGGCTTTGGGGCTGTTACTAAGGGTGACTTAAGCCAACACTGCGATACCATGACAGTCGGTCTGACAACCAAGATGGCTGCCAAGTGACAAATGAGAAGGTAGTGTTCACAGCATGGATACGCTTCACAAAAGGATGATGCACATCCTGGGTGGACAGAGCAGGCCAGGGCGAGATTTCATCAAGCTACTCAGAACACCACACAATTTAAAACAATGCATTGTTTATTTCTGGAATTTTCCATTTCATATCAGTAACTGTTACTACAGAAAGCAAAACCATGGATAAGGGCAGATTGCTGCATACATATAGTAGGGGTGTCAAACTCAATCAGAGAAGGGGCCAAAATCTAAAATCCAGCCTAAATCGCGGGCCGAATGGTTTACTGAACAGTCATAAACTGACAATGTCATAAACTGACAGCGGAGTGCAGTGATGACAGCGCGGTGTGGGCCACATTGCAAGGCCTGGCGGGCTGGATTTGGCCCGTGGGCCTTGTGTTTGACACATGTGACATATAGCAAAACTCATCAATTTACACATTTTAAGTCATCAAATTATACATTTTTAATACATGCACTCTATTGTATGTCAATTACACCTGAATAAAATTATCTTTTAAAAGGAAAGAAAATATGAACTAGTCCATATAATTTCAATTCTCCACATAAATTGTCAAAATAGCTATATATTTCTTTAAGAACCTGAGTCATTGTTGGGAAGCAAATTTGATGTTCCAATCAATGACAGAGCCTGTTCCCAGAGGTTAATCGCCTGAGTGAGGTGTGAAAATGTTCATTTAGCAGATTCTCTGTTACCCACCGTGGCAGTGTCCTTGGTTATAGATGGATGCAGAGCTCGCCGTTTGACCTGCTTTTGTCTTTTTCTGTTTGCACCTTTTTGCAGAGTCCACGTCAATCTTAGGTACCTCTACCCCAAAATACATGCTTCGGTGCACTTTAATTTTCCTGCAGTAAATAAATAGCTCTTGCAAGCTTCCCTTAAGTAACAATATAGCAAACCTGAGGATCCTGAGACTTTGGGGATCATATAAAATTCTGAAAACCAAGTATTCTTTCCAGAGACAATTATGAATAGACAGATAAATGTTTTAAAGGCTGTTCCTTCACTCTGCTGCCAGTTTTTCTCAAGTATATATACTCTTTTCCTGTAAGACCAGCTACTGAAATATCTCACAGGTCTGTAACTGCCTAAAGAGAATATGGGAGGAGGGAAGGGAACAAACAAACAATCAAAAAACCCAATGGCCACAGTGAGTTTAGAAATTGGGTCTCTGAGTTAACTGGACAAGACAGAACAAATGCCCTTGTGCTGCACTCAGGGCATCTCTCCTGCAAGCCACGTAGAGCTCCATCTCTTGTTGGCAATGCCCTTGGAGAGTGTGGGCCCTGACGCCACTGCAGGGCAGGCACTCTCTGCAGGTTAGGCTTGCTTCTCATCCCTGTTTTCTGTGCTTCTCCCTCGCTTTCTATGCCACCAGCTGGACAGTGCTGCAGGGAAGAATTGGGCGCCCAGAGAACCCGTTCCGAGTGGCCCTGGAGTACATTTCAAGTGGAAACCGAAGCTTGTCTGCAGTGGACTTCTTTGCCCTGAAGAACTGCAGTGAAGGTAACTGGGTCTGGCTTGCCCCTTCACCCCTCCATAGCTTGTTGTCCTAAGTGTGTCAGTAACCGCCATCATGGTTAGCTGGGAATGCATGCATTTATCTAGAAAAGTCTACAGTGCTTAGGGCTGATTCTGAACATCATCAAGTGCTTCACAGCCCAGATGGTTGGTTTTCAAAGATCTAATGTAACATTATATCTGCCTAACTTAAAACTTCATTGCACAGAATACAGTCTTTATTAGATAACATATTAGCTTCAATTCTCTGGCTGTCGAATGATTTCACTGTCTTAGATTTTTATGGTGGAAAATTTCAAATGTACACAAATGGATAGAATAATGCAACAAACCATCAGAAACCCCCCACCCAGTTTCAGTAATTACCCACATTCTGCCAGCCTTTCCAACTCCTCACCCCGCCAACTTGATAATGATTATTATACTTGGTTTTTCCTGAGGCAAAACTTATTACTAAGTATTTTTTAATGATTTGATTTAAGCTATTATTTAGGGACAACATGGGAAATGGTTATTTGTCAAATTTTTCACTTATTTTGTAAAAACCATTGGAGCATGGTCCCCTGTGTCATTGAATTCCTTTGGCTTAAGTCCCACACTGTGAATTTATTTCGAGATGGCATCTCTCTCCTGAAGCATAATTGATTGGGTTGGGTTTCTTTCTGTCTTTTTTACCAGGAAACTCTGAACTAAATCACAGTAATTCTATCCGTGTACTTTTTTGATAAGTCTATTTCCCCCTCCCTCTACAGAATTTTTGATTTTGCATTTTTATTTTCAAGATTATATTTTATATGTATCTCTTTATTAGCTATTGCCTTGATTCTGATTGGTAAGCAGAATGAAATGGATCATAAGTAGATACAGAAAGCAAGTTTACAGCTGTTTGCATGGAAAATAATACAGTAATTAATAAATAATAATACACAAATAAACTCTGTGTTTTGCATATCACAATTGTAAACCTTCTTTTGCCCTACCCTGTATATGAGGTTGATCTTCCCTTGATCAGAAGGCCTAGCATCATGATTATAAACGTCCTTTGTTGTTTTGCACATGCAGAGGGCATAGAGACGAGTATAGGAGAATCTTCGGAAGGAAGTTGATTTCATTACTGTTATTTTCCTGCTGGGTCTGCTCTGCCCAGAGGTACCCTGGGAGGGAGCTCTCACATGTGCCAAGGAGTTTGTGGTTTTAGAACCACAAGAAGGATGTGTGGACAGGAAGGAAGCCCGTGGCACTCGCAGTCCTAAAGTCTTCATTTAGACTTCATGAACAACCATGAAAGCCCTTAACACACGGCCATCTGTTGCATGTAGAGGCCCGGTGTTAAATCTCATGCCTCTTGGAGCTTGTGTGTGAAAGAGACTCCCTTAAGTGGGGAACTAACCTTCCAGCACCTTGTGCTGCTGTGTCTCTTCACTCATTGCTTGTTTTGCAAGAACTTACAAAGTGTGTGCTTTTTCTTCTTCTTCTTCTTTAATCAAAACTGGTTTATGTGTGGGGGACGGCAAAATCACCATAATATGATAGATTGACATTCAGTTCAAGTTGAAAGGGTGGTTAACCTGTGATGTGAGGCAATGTACAGGAAACACGCGGTTTGGGAGTAAGCCAGGAACTTGCACAAATGTTTCCGCACTCACGAACTTGGGGATTTGTGAGTGCCTCTGGACATCATCAATCCTCGTGGATGTCAAGGACCTGTGTACCGTCCAAAAGAGGCCAAAAGGGAGCTAGCTTACAGGAACGTGACAGGCAGAGGTATCATTTCCCAGAACTGGCCTAACCTTATTTGAGTAACACCAGGAGAAGGGAATAAGAGCCTACAAATCTCCAGGCTCAGCACAATTACACCTGCAAAAAAAGGATTTGTACCTTTGATCAAGGATCTCACCCAGTCGTACAAACTTTTTTTTTTCTAACTTACTCTACAACTTGCTTTCACCTACAAAACTTTTCCTCTGTAGTTTATGTTGCATTTGCAGAGAGTTTGTCGTAGGGTTTAAAAGACCTGTTTCTTGTCTGTTTCTCTACTCTTGTGAAACCAAGAGACTTGACCTCTCTTACTTTCTCTAATGATCCAGAAAGTGTTTCCTCTGGCTGGACACATTCTTAGCAGAAGGAGAAAAGCAGTCTGCCTCTGATTCTCTAGGGAAGGTGGATTGGTCAAGAGACATAGGAGTATCCTAATGGTCCAGCTCCCTTCCGTCAGAGGCTCCAGGCCCAAGAACAGATGGGCCCCCTCGGGAATCAGATGATCTCTGCACTCCTTCTCTGGCTTGGACTCTTGTGGTCACCAAGGGGTGTGAAGGGGTCAGTGTGAATGTGTAAGACAGAGAGCAGAGAAGAATATAGTAACCCCAGTGTTTCCTGAGCATTTCTAACTCTTTCTCCCAAATCAGAACAAATTCAGGCACACATTCAAGGCCTATTGGATGTAGACAAATGTCTGTTTTCTGAGGTCATTACTTTGGTTAGGTCATGAAGGCCAGGAGAGAAGTTGTATCTTTGAGAAGCGTGAACAGGGCTGGTGAAAGGCTCGCCAGGGATTGTAGCTTTAAAGATGTCCATTCTACTTTGTCCAAAAGCTGCTCCCCAAATGGCATCCCTGACTTACATTTAAGTTAAATCAGAGATCTTGAAGAGTTGCTCCATTTGTAGAAATTTCTTCCTCCAAACCATTGCTAATGTGCCTTTCTCACAAAGATCATAACTTGAGCCCTTTCCACCGCTTATTTGCCATAGACTAGCTATCCTCACATCAGAAGGGACATTGAAGGTCTCCCCCAGAATAGCATATGAATTGTTTTTTAATTTGGACTAGGAATAACATTATGCTAATAGTTTTTCAAAATTAACCTCCATCATAAGGGTCATTGAGAAGATGGCTATGGAGGTGCATTATAGCTTATGCCTTGAGTTTCCTGCCCCTTCTCGGCCTCACCTGGCCTGAAACCTTAAAAAGCAGAGCTGTTCCCTCCATGCTGCTCAGTTTCTTGTGGATAAAATACTACTCACAAAAATAAATTACTCTTCTGACTCCTCCTGCAAAGCCTTATGAAGTTAACACTAAGGGGGCTCTGACAGCCACAGCATTGCCAACCTGAGACTGGCACTGAGATGGCTCTCTGGGCTGGTCACTTCAAGGGACTGGGTCATCTCTGCAGTAGTGGGATCTACTGCTTGGAAGTGAAAGCAAAGAGGAATCACAGCCACAGCCTCGTGTCCTCATTTAATTCTCAGTGTGCCCCCCAGGTAGAGGGTGAACCCTGTTTTAAAAACACTCTACGTCTTAACACCCTCTTTCTAAAACTTCCTGCCCGTAGTTTATCTGTGGATGGTACTGTTTGGAAGATAAGCATTAAAATGATGATTTTATCCAGCCACTGAGATCTTGTGGTCACCAAGGGGTGTGAAGGGGTCAGTGTGAATGTGTAAGACAGAGAGCAGAGAAGAATATAGTAACCCCAGTGTTTCCTGAGCATTTCCAAGGAATGCTCAGGAAACACTGGGGTTGTGACCCCTTCACACATTCCCCCAACACCTCCCCACGCCATGCCTTTGTCTGGCCACAGCACACGAAGCGTGCTCTCTCCCTTTGCCTTGCCTTCTGTCTTTCCAAGTCCTGCACTTCTTTCATACCTCAGCTCAAATGCCATCTTTTCCAAGCAGTCGCAGCTCACAATTACTTTCATGCATGTCTTTCTTACCAGAGTTACGTATGTGCCTCGCTCAATAGATGCTATGTTCCTGGAATCAAAAATGGCATCTTCTTTTTTAATCTCTGCATTCAAACTACTAAAAACTACCAGTGCTTTTCTCCTGGTCTGCACTGAGGAAAGATATTCCTGTTACACGATAGGAGAGAGACTGCAGCTTTGGAATAAAACAGAATGAGGATGGAATCCCAGCTCCATCACTGACCACCCTCTGAAGCTTAGAAGAGTTTTTAAAGTCTATAAGTTTTTATTTTTTCATCAGTATATGGGGCTAATAATACACAGTTATAGGTTTGTTGGGGAATTAAAACTGATGTTGTGTGTAGAACCCCTGGCACAGAGCTAGAACCCCCAGTACAGAGCTCAACACAATAAATACTTATCTCCCTCTCTGTCCTGTGTCCCTGACTGAGCTGAATGTCCTCACTCTGAAACCAGGGCTGACTAATCCTGCACAACTACCTGGGTGTGCTTGCAGGCTCACTCCCACATCTCACCTTCTGTCCGGGCTCTGTCTGAGCCGACGGGCCAGGGAGCTGTGGGAAAGGTTACTACTTTCCCATCAGAGTCTAACAGCCCTGATCCGCGTTCTGAAGCTGCAGAGTTCTTTTCCTTATTCCCTATGATCTATGCTTTTATCTCTAATGAAGTCATTTTTTTGTGGCAGCGTACACAAAACTCATTGCGGAATGAAAAGGAATAGGACTGTTTAATCCTGTGGGGGTGCTTGGAGGCCAGGGAAGAGCCTAGAAAGTCCTTCAACCTGCTTACCACACAGCCCTCCTCAGGCTGAACTCATCTAAAACAGCAGGGCCATAGCTGGTGGAACAAGGAGAGGGTTTTGCCAGTCCCTCCTTTTCCTGCTAATGTTACTGCTGGTGGCAGGGAGTCTCTAACTTTGGGAGAGCTTATTCATAATTACTAATAAAGCCAATACAAAGTGCTTGGGAACAATAATGATTGCTTGAGCAACTGTTTCAAATATCCAACTGCTGGAAATCACCCAGAAATGGGGTTGGGGGGAGGGGACAGACACCAAGGTTTTTAAATATAAATAAATAAGGACCTAGTGTGCTGAGGTCATTGTACTCCCACAAGAAAATTACTTTCAAATTACATCTACATAAAAGAAATAATTGAAATGATTAATCACAGTGAAATAATTGGTCTATTTTACAAGTAATTTGGAGCAATATTCAGTCATTGACATCAATGTCTAGTGGTAAAACAGTAATGAATTTCATTCTCTAATGTATTTATTTTATTAATGGTGCTAAATGGTGTTGTTACTGCTTATAAATATTTCATAACTTTTAATTCATCAAATGTTCAAATAATTTCTAGAAGCATTTATTAGCTTTAAGTAACTCAGTATTCAATACCCGATTGACACACTGCGGGGTAATTTTAAAAATTATTGTTTTGGGTAATGGGAGTCTCTTTGAATGTGGAAGATTAAACCCCAGTTATTAATGAGACCGGAACTCTCCCTGGTGATGAATGAGGGGCTTGGTTTAGTGGTGTTCCCTCTGTAGGCCCCTCTCACAGCCATTCCTTCACATCTGCAGCTATGAGAAGAGCAAGGTGGACCAAGATAAATTCTTTCCAGAGATGATAAGAGAAGTGTCAGTTTAGATGTTGGTTTCAATCCACTACCTCTCTCACACCCTCTTCATGTTTCTGAAGCTGATGGCAGAATTCATACATCCCAACCTCACCTCCTGTCTCTGTTTCTTTCATTCTTTGATAGGGGCCTTAATGAGTGAAATGGGCAAAAAAGATGCAACAGATGGACAGTGGAAGGAGAATAGGATTTTTGTAAGAAAAGCATGGATTTGAATCCTACCTCAGTTGCTTGGGTGCTATGTGTCCATTACATCCTATAGAGTTAAATAATTCATGAATGAAATGAAGACAGTGGTACCCATCCTGGGCCATGTGAGTTAAGTATGACAGTGTGACATGATATCTGCAGTCTAATGGGAAATCAGCCAGGGTTAGTTCTGCCCCTTTTTGAGTCACCCTGTGGCCTTGCTACTCTTAACTGACCATGGCTCAAACAACTGATATGAGTCATCAAGAAACACTGGATTTAGAAATAAATTGCTCAACTCAGGGGCTTGGTGAGGCTTAAGGATGCTCCCTGGAGGAAGGATGGTGAGTCTGCTCTCGGTGTTCTGCCCCAAAGGTCTGAGACCAGGCTGCCTCCAACACTTCAGCCACACAGGAATTGGCCACAGGCATTGGCTGTGGGCAAGTTAAGAGGAGCCAGGATCCAACCAGTGGGTTAGGATCAAGTGGGGCCAGTGATTCTTATACCTCGAGGATACGTAGTGGTGTTCTGGGAATGTGAAAACCCAGAGTCCACAGAGCTTTAGTTTTACCGGAAGATTGAGGTGGAGGGACACTTTTATATGAAAACCAGCATGGTTATATATTTCACTTTAATGCAAACTACACACAAATTTTAAGATAAAGCATGGGCTTTAAAGACATTGTCTGCTCATAGTGATCCCCAGATTTTAGGAAGTGACTTCACCCCTCTCTGCCATTTGGGGTACATCAAAGGAGATGTTGAGGAAATACCACTCCAGGAAGACAGAGGGACATAGGTGAGGGAAGGAGCCAGGCCTGGGATCGCCTGCTGGGAAGCTGAGCCAGAGGACAGGTATCTTCTCACTGCAAGAGACAGGTGAGTGAATGGTAGGCAGAGTCCCAAAGTGACACCAGAGACCAGCATTTGGGCCTAACCCACCAAATCAGGCAGAGAAGGATTCAGTTCCTAAAACTGAGGTCAAGGTTAGGGCCAGACTAAGCAAAAATTTGATTTTAAAGTCCCCTGTGCATTGGCCTACAGCTTCTTAAATTTTCCCGAGGACAGAATTGATTTCAGAGTTGGTTTGGTTTGGTTTTCCTATGTTTTGTTTTGTTTTGTTTTGTTTTGCTTGAAGGGAGATATCAGGAGAGATAGTAAACTTTTATCTGAAGAGCTGAGAGACATTTTAGTTCTGCTCTGCCCAGACCCCTGGACAGACCTCCGCACACCTAGAGCTGTGGGAACCAAACACTGATGTTCTCCAGAGTGGAGGACTATGCACAAGGGCTGAGGGAGCTGCTTGCTAGTTGACAGGCATAGGCTGGGAGGACAAGAGTGTGAACTGATGGGCTAAGATGCTTTTTCTCCTTTACTAATGGTTATTTGGACTTTTGGGCATTATCTTCCTTTTAGTTATGCTGCAAACACAGTTTTGTGGAACTTTAATTCGCTTTTCCAGCTGTCATGTGTTGGGGAGGAAACACTGGGAGGCAGTTATGGGGCACCTGCCCTGAAGGCCTTGCAATCACAGCTTGGAAACCACAGGGCAATTGCTCCGTGATCCCTCCTTCCCTCCATCCAACATTCTGGGGTTCTCTGTGTGGCATTTGGGTAGATGTATAGCCTTTTGGATGTTGCTGCTTCTGTTCTTTCATTTAGCTCTTAGCCAACATTTTGTGTCTATAAAATGCTTACCAAACATTGACTAATTATCCCTCATTAATCATTCATGCAACTGGTAGACCAGGGTCTTATCATTTCCTTCAAGAACAGGCATGTAATATCCTGTCTGGATCCCAAATTACATGCAGGAGATGGTGATGGGGCTATCATGGCAGGACTGGGATCCTCCCCAGCTCACAGGGGGCCTGGGCCGGAAGGTGGGCATGGGCTCTGTGAGGCCACCTCCTCACTAGGATGCCTTTTTGCTCTAATGAACAGGAAGGACGAGCCACATCGCAGGCCAATGGCAGCTGAGAGGCAATAAGCTTTAATTAGAGGCTTCTTCCTGGAAATTCACATGGACATAATAAGTCTGTTGTCTTAAAAGGCCCAGAGAGATTGAATGCCTCAACTTTATTTTGCTTTTATAAGCTTACCCTTTCAGTCATCTATGAAACCTGAATGTAATGAAAACATTGGCTCTGATTAGCTCACCAATGCCGCAGGGACAGGCAGTCTGGGTCAGGAGACAGCCTCTGTGGAGGTGTATGGTTCAGAAGCCCACAGCAGGGTGAATGAGTTGTCCCAGTTGTGAACAGCAGTAGAATGACCTCCAGAGAGGGTCACTTTGGTTGGGAAGACTGGGACTCAGTTCCCTACACTCCACTCCCCAAGATCGAGGAGACTGTGAGGCCTAAAGCATCTGCCTGTGGATTTGGGCTCTGAGGGTGTAAAGCTGGGGTGAGACATTCTTAGGATTACATTATTTGGATTAGAACAGAAAGCAGAAAATTATAAGGAGAAATGGTCTCTATTGCCTTTTTATCATACCATCTTTCTTGTTAGTGCACAGACACAAACCCTTACGTGCTGGCTTTCACACGTTCTCTCCCTAATACCTATGCATACTAACATAGTTAGAGGGCTGCCCTGTCCATTCGTTGCCATCTTCCCTCTGGCATGGCCCTTTTGCCCATTTCTCTCTCCACCCTAACCTGTGATTGTATGTAATACCAAAGCATTTACTCAATTCACAGAGTTATAGCAATTGTTTACTCTGTGTGATAAATAAAGGCATACCCATCATTTCCCTCCTCAAATGTTTATGACCAGCCTCTTCCTACATTGCAGCATGAGAGTGTCTCCTGGTGTTGAGTCTCAGTGTCTTCCTGGCAGAGGCCCAGAGGTGGCCTAAATGGTGTGGGCAAACCTGCAGAAGACTTGTGGATAGAGTAGGAGGAATCTGTATGGACTAGATGACCTGCAGACAGGACTCTCAGGTCCAAAGACCAAGAGAGCGTGGTTCTGCAGGGGCCAGAATGGATAGCTCTTATCAGGTGCCACTGAAGCCTCCCATGTTTCTCACTCAGCAGAGGAATGGGAAGGAGAATGAAAAAGAAAGAATTCTAAACCATCATATTCTGGGGTGCTCTCCATCCACAAACTTTTGGCTGCCTCTTCTACTATCCTGATCTATTGAAGAGCCCAGAGCTCACCCGGGGACACGTGTCATTTTGCTTGCAAGTCCTCTCAATCTTTCTGGTCTTTCCCTCCTTCCCTCACCCCACCAGGCCAAGTCCCAGGTGGGAAATGCATAGACCTCGCTCCCCTATCAGGGCTCCCCAAAGGCTCGCCTTCTCTAATCAGTTCCTGACCACTGCTTTGAGCCCCAGCTCTCTACCATCATATTCTGAGGAAGAGAGTGGCAGGGATGCCTGAGTAGGGCTTCAGTTTCTTTGACAGGGAAAACTAGGACATGTGTAAAGATGATGGTTGGCTCTTTCCTCAAGGACAGTGTGTCCCTCAGAAAGAACTGGCAGGATTTCTATCAGCAGTTTCCTCTTAGTGCAAACGTGTTAGAGCTCCCAGCTTTCCTGGTCTTGGAAATGAAGCCCATGGTGAGCTGACCTCGTTAGCTGGCCCTTCCTCAGCTCAAGCCCTGCCTTCATCTCAGAGATGCCCTCACGCTTCTAGCTGTACTGTTTTCTTTCCCTGGAGGGCATGGGGAGACATTCCTGAAATCAAAGCCTGTCGGCCCTCCTAGGTATTATTGTTACCCATGCTGGGCATTTTTTTTTTCTGGTCTGAATACACAAGTGTCTGTGATGGAGGTTGGGAAGCTATCTGAAACATGTATCTGGAGAGAAAGCCTCCCTTTAATCCATCTGTGATCATGAAAGACTCCAATTCAATGTAGAACACGAACTCAGTAATGTTTAGATTTTTCCCATTTTGATTCTGTTTATAGCCCATAATAATTATGGATTATGAGATTGAGTGACATATTTAGGGACTTAGACTTATTTCAGCGGGACCATTAGAGTTTCATAATCTCACTTCCAAAATGAGAGGAAGAGAAAGAGGAAGGTCCCATATATAAGAGAGTCCAAAATTTTGCCAGAGATGCCTCAGTTTCCAGCTAAGGTATTATAGTCTCCTGGTGCTCTTCATGAAGAGATTTGCAATCTGGTGTCCTCCATAAACTTCTTAATAACTTTTCTGAAGAGATGACTGAGTCTGAATTGTTGACTCAGATTGTACCAGCTTTCTAAGGATCCTGCTTTCAGAGGTGGAAATGATGAAGAATTATTAATTTTAATTATTTTAAATGTGTTTTTTCCTGAGGTCCCCAGACTTGTGTACAAAGATCAAAAGACACAATTCCCTCAGGAAAAAAAATAGACTGAGTAACCGGTATGTAGGTGAAGCCAACTATAACCTAGACAACCATGTCGTCCTGTGCCTTAGATCCAGACGTGATGGTAGCCCATGAGTTCATAGACATGGAATATACATCCTGGTGGAAGTGACAGCTTTATGAGGGTGTGAGTCAAGGCCGGATGACTTCCACCTTCACTTTCAAGTCAAGAGACCAACCTCTTTGGGGCTGAGTGGTGTGAGCTCAAAGAGGCACCGCGTGGTGGAAAAGGCCATGCCTCCAGTTGCCTGGGTATGTTGTTTTCTAAGAAATAGCCCAGCAGCAATGGATGAAGGCCCCCCGAGGAAGAAGAAAGCCAAAGGGTGGTCTGCACTCCCAGAGGAGAGACATTCCTGAGATCCACCGGCTTGTTGTTAGTACACACACCAGGCTCTGCCTGCGAAGAGAGCCTTGCACACACACACACGCTCTGAGAAAACATTCTAGACCGCCAGTATGAAAGAGACACTTAGGCTAACCCGCTTCTGCTAGGGACCTTGGAGTGAAGAAGAGGCAGGTGCAAAAGAAACAGAGGGAAGGGAAAGGAACGAGGAGAAGAGGGTTTTGTTTGCTTGCAGGGGGGTGTTCATCTGCTGTTTGCTGGCACTGTGGTAGGTAGGTCCTGGACAATATAAATATGAAGGCAACTAAGCTAAGTCTCCTGGTGTTAAAGAACTCAGTCTAGTGAGTAAGACAGACATGGAAGGAGGCGATTGCAGCACAGTGCAGCGAATACAGCTAAAGGGGTTTCACAGCACAGTGGAAATACACAGTGGAAATACGGAAGTATTTCCTGAGTAAAGGAAGATCATTCTGCAAAACTATAGAGAGGGCATGCATAATAGAAGAGCACAGAAATTCTCTCATCTTATGAGACCATCCAGTTCCATGAGGCCTCCTAACACTCCTTCCCTCCCCCAGTAGAATTGGTCCATTCCCTCCTATTAGTCTTTCCACATCTCATTGCACATCAGACACTCACCTCCTTCTAAAATACTGTCAACTCCTTGCATGGAAGGATCATATTTTATTCAAATTTTACTCATGTTTAGCATCACGACTTACCCATCTTTAGCATAGAGAACAGTGATGTATAATATTGTGTGTCAGATTATTGGGTGCTAGTAAGTGTTTATTGGAAAGAAGGGAGGGAGGGAAGAAAGGGAAGGTGAAAAGAAAAGAGAGATGGAAGGAAGAAAGGAAGGAAAGAAAGGAGACAGGGAAGAGGATAAGGAAAGGAAGAAGAGGGGACATGAATTTCTTAAACCTCCAGCATTTACTTTCATAGCCTTCTGTCATTCTGCATTTGGCCTCCTTACAATAGCTTCTTCTCCGGGATTCCCCCACCCTCCCAATTCTTTTCTAATTCTCCTCCTCCCCATCCTTCCCTCCCTCTCCCCTTTCATCCTTTCCTTCATCATTTTCTTCTCTAATTTTCCATTACTTTAGTGGGGTCAGAGGTCTGATATGGATCATGAAAAACAATGAAGTGAGGAAAGAATGAGCCAAATATAATTTTTTTCAAAGGCAACCTGTCTTCGTAGCTTTAGATCAATGAGGAGCAAAGAAGAACTGGGCCCAGTGCCTCCACAGCCTTACTCTTTGGGGTTGGTGGCTGTGGACAGGGCGCAGTCTTCAAGGATTATGTGGCCAATCTGTTTTAAGAGTTTCCAGCCCAAAGCAAGAGTCTTGGGGACCCCCTGCTCTGCTCATAAGGATACCACATGGTGACATCAAACTGCAGACCCCAGAGGAATCTCCTAGACCAGGCTCCTCACATTACAGCTTAGGAAACCCAGGCACCAGTGAAATTCAGTGACTTACCTAAGGTCACACCGCAAGTCACAGCTGAGCCCAGTCCAGAACCCTAGTCTCCTGACTAGACCAGTGTTTTTCTCACTGTGATGCATTGCCTCTCACTCTGGTGATACATTTCCTACATGCTAGGATTGATGCGGCCCACGCACGCGTGTGCACACACAGGGAGTCATTCTTCCTGCCGAGAAATGCATCCAGTTATGGGGAGGAAGGTGACAGCTGTTTAATAGCAGCTCTGTGGGATGGTTCTGGACTTGGAATGTGGAGTATTATCTCCCGCTAATGCGTTAGAGGAGACACAGGGAAACAGAATGCAATTATCCAAATGACTGTTTTTCCCGGATACTGAAACGAATTCTCCCACCCTGGTGAATAATGCGGAGGGGTCTTTAACAATCAGTTTACGCCCCGTCTGAAAGCTGTCACCACTCCTAATAGCATGGGGACCCGTTTTGTCAATCAGGGGTATCCATTTAAGACTGCCTGCGAGATCAGCCTGCAGGTTCATCCGTTTCCTGAGCCTCTGGAGAGAGTCTCCCCAACAAGGAGCATCCGGGGAGACTGCTGCTCAGCCTGACAGCATGGCCTCCGGGAGCCTCCCTCCTATATGGGCCATTCTTCTCCACTTTGTCTTTCCGCACCCTGGCAGCCTATTGGTTCCAGGCCCCAATGACAGGGGTGCACAAGGAGTGGATTTAGAAGAACGCTCTATTCTTAGAAAAATACAGAGCAAGTGGGCTTCCTACCTCCCTCTTTAAGCAAACCTCACGCACAAGCACCTTTACTGCAGAGCACATAAATTAAGTATAATTAATTCATCTCATCCACCTAGAAACGACTTCTCCTCTAAACGTCTGCAGGCTTTTATTTTCACCACCATTATGGTCCTTAGGTTTTACCACAGTTCCTAGTTATTTGTGCTCCTGTCACACCAGCCCTAAGATTGCTAGTCTTTGGGGATAAGAATCAATGAATCATCTCTGTATTTCCGCAGCACCTGACACCTACCACAGAATCACATACAGAGAAGATGCCCAATGAGCACAATCTTCACATGTAGTCACTGACGAAAACATGTTTAGCACAGGGCTTTTGGAAAAGGTACCCATTGTGTGCAGGTGGGAGCCTTTTGTAAGAAGCCCTGGGTAATGTGTGCCCTTTGTACTTCCTGCTGCCCAAAGGCCAGTGGTTACACAGGGACTAGACCCCTAACGGGAGACGACTGGCTAGCCAAGGTCAAGGCAGCATGCAAACTCCGCAGCAGCTCCTTTTTCAGAAAGAAAGGAAACAGCCACCTCTGGCTGTCATGACACCTGGATCCCAGAAGGCTTGCTCTTGGCTATGCATACCCTTTCCCATCAGGAAGGGTCTGTGGACTGCAGAGGGCCAAGGTCATCTGAGCTAAGCCCCGGAAAGCCTCAGCTTGTGGCTTCAAATCTAGCCAGTGGGCGCTGAGTGCCCTGGCTATAAGAAGGGAGTTGAAATACACATCTTCTTCCTCACACCGATGAGGAAGCATTTGGACAGAGTCTGCAAAGACATGAGCACCACCCAAGGGCCACGCTGAGTGAATTCTAGGTTAGGTAAAGTTCTCTCCAAGATGGAAAAGGAGGTAAGAAGGCAGTGAGACCACCCAACCAGCACTCCGCTCAGTAGGTTTTCAGTCTGGGGATGAGCTGGGTGTCGCAGGCTGCCTTCTGGGAGGTGAGCTGGCTGGCGCGGCTCACTAATGATCCGCTAAGCTCCTCTATGAATTGAGTCTCTGGAAGTCCAACTAGAGTGTATTGATCCTGAAGTCACCCTCAGGTGGAACAGCCATAAATTACCAGTCAGCTTTTATTACATGAGAGACTTTCACATTCTAAGAGTTTGACTTTCTCCCTTTTATTATCCTAATGAAATACCATGACTTGACCTAACTCACCACAAGAAAGCGTCTGGGGAAAAGGGAGGAGGATTTCTGGGCTAATTGCCTACGTTCCTCACTGAGAAGGAGCTCACCTGCCAGGAACCTTGCTGTTTGGAACAATCTGGAAACTGAATGGCATAGCTCTGGTGAAATTCAAAGGGATGAAGTCTGGAGTTAGGGTGCAGAGAAGCACAGGGCCAGCCCAAAAACCCCTTTTCATGGGATGGAAACTGGCTGCAGAACAAAGTCTGATTTGCTGATCCAGGGGACATCAGTCCCAATTAATATGTGTAAGATAACCACAGCGGAAGGCCTCCTTTTAAGTTCTGTGTGGGTCATCCATGCTCCTACATATACCTAGGACAGTGGTCGGCAAACTCATTAGTCAACAGAGCCAAATATCAACAATACAATGATTGAAATTGCTTTTGAGAGCCAAATTTTTTCAACTTAAACTTCTTCTAATGCCAATTCTTCAAAATAGACTCTCCAAGGCCGTGGTATTTTGGGGAAGAGCCACACTCAAGGGGCCAAAGAGCCTCATTGTGGCTCGTGAGCCTCAGTTTGCCGACCACGGACCTAGGATATTCCTCATTGTTTATCCCTTAGTTGAAAAAGAAACCATTTATTTATCAATCCCCCCAACATTTATTCATCGCCTGCTAGTGTGTGCAGGGGGAATTGCTGGTCCTCACAGAGCTTGTCTGGTAGAAAAGGAGGACGTGTGACAACTCATTACAACTGAGCGAAGCATCACCGAAGGGGCAAGATCGGGGAAGTGAACGAGCAGGTGATCCCAGTGGGAGATGGCGCCGGCGCCGCCTCTCAGCCTCACGCAGTTTATTTTGTGGAGATGAAGCGGAGAAGCTGCACCGGAAGGTGGGTACCCACGGGCAGAGTAAATCCACATTCGAGGGGAACCGGTGAACAATCAGCTTGCCTGACGCTTGAGCAAACTCAAGATTGAAACAGTCCCCCCGGAGCCCTGGGAAGAATTTGCTGTCAGCCCAATTGCTTCCTGGGGGCCGTCTGCCGGAGACTTTTCTTCTTACGTGGAGACAAACAAGACCAAGAGCCCTCAACAGGAGCAGGCCGACTCCCAGGCATTCTGCACGAGGCTCAACTACTTATCTGAGTTGGGTGTTTTCTTTATTTTCCACCTTAGGCCAGAACATTTATTTAAAATTATAGACCTTGATCAGTCCTAACCATCACCAGAGATTTAAATTTTCAAATAAGATAAAATATCTTATGAGGACATTATTTCTTATTTCAAAGAATAGAGCCTATCTCAGAACAGTTATTCTTTTTTTTTCTTTTTTTTTCTTTTTTTTTTTTTGCAACATTGTGTGTTTCCTTGTAGAAACAGTTCATGAGATAATAAAAACTTCAGAGGTGCCCTGGCAAACTCCGTGTCATATTGGTTAGGAACTCTGGCCTTGGAGTCGATGTTCTAGGTTCGGATCTCCATTAGACGGTTTACCAGTAGTCCTAACTCGGCCGTCCTTTGCTTCTCTTAGTCTCAACTTATCTGTAAAAAAAGTGATAATAATAGCATCTATCTCATAGAGATGCCATATGGAATAAATAAGAGATTGTATATTTTGTGTTTATCATAGTGATTAGTATACAGGGAGATTTGATAACTGGTAACTACTCTTTTTAAGGGCCCGGGAAGGGCCAAGCCACTAGGATTTCATCAAGCATTTCAGAAATTGAGGGAAGAATTTCTGAGATATACCCTTGACCATCATATATAGGAAGAAAACTCTTTCCACCCACCCCAACAGGAAGGCCTTGCTAAGGCAACCTGCAGATTCTAAAAGGGATCGCTAGCATGAAAACGTACCAGGTCAAATCCCAGCTAGAGCTTGGCACTTGACATGAGAAACCTTGAACATTCCAAATGCCAGGGAGGCCAATAGTGTCACAGCATCCACCTGTGACCTGAAGGACAGAACATGAGTGAATCTGGCCATGGTCTGACCCTAAATAGCTCAGGCATTGTCCATGAATGTTTGCCAAGACTGCTGTGACATCAGAAATAATATACCTGGCCTTCCTAAAATCTAAAAGCAATGTTACGTACTGTGTGGAGGGAGAGAGATCACTCTCCCTGGGAGAGTCCCAGAGCCTTGTATGTAGCACAGTGAGGGTGGGGGCCTTGACGGTGAAACTTGACAGAGCGAGAAAGGATGATGTAGAACGGAGACAGTGGGGACGGTGGTGAGGAGGAGATAAGGACACAGAGCTAACTAGCACAGCAGCGCCACCATTGGTCAGTGCTGACCCACATCCAAATCTGGCCAGGAACCAAGTAAGGAGTACACTGGATGGGGTATCTCACAGTCCTCAGCATAGCCCATGCAGCAGCTCATTATCCCCGTTTCAGATGAGAGAACCTAAGAAGCAGGGGCTTTCATTAGAACTAAAGTGTAGAAACAAAGTTGAGAGCCCAGGCCTGGCTGCATCTTTTCATTCAATTTGATGGCGAAAAAGCCTGGGGCTCGCTTAGCAAACTGTAAGTGATGTGGGTCCCCGCCCCAAGCTCTGGCTTTGTATGTCTTACCTCAGGGTAGCCTACACTTTGGAGGTAGGCCTTCTGCTCCTTATGGCAGGCAAGCATAGGGGACAGGCAGAGTTCCCAGCAAGGACAGAGTTTGGAGAATTCGGGGTGTTGGTTTTATGCCTAATCCAGAAGGTAATGTGTCTGACAGTTCAGTGACTCTTAATTAGATGAGACTGAATGAACAGAACTGCTTCCTGTGGTCACAAGGCTTTCTCTCTGAGAGCAGCCGCTGCATTACTACTGGGCCCACGAGGCATCAGCCGCAGCTGAGGAACAGGGATATGGTATAGTGGTTCCTATGGCAGAGACCTTCAAGGACGTGTGTGTGTGTGTGTGTGTGTGTGTGTTTAGGGGGAGCACAGGCCAGGATGGGCTGAGATCCTTGGATTTACAAACTCAGCAGTTACCCTTGTAGAAGGTAATGGGCGACAAGAAGATCATGTAGGAAAGCTTTGGACTGGGAGCAAAGGGGCCTTGGTTTTAGGCCCAGACCTGAGGCTTTGTTTCTTCTTCTGAAAATTGAATCATGATGCCAACCGTGCCTTTTTCATAGGAACAGTGTAGGATCAAGTGAAATAATATCTGTGATCGCTCTATCCTGGAAGAGAGGAGAAGTGGCAGAACACCCACAGGTTGGCCAAAGGCCTCTGAAACCAGTCAGCTGCTAGGGCAGGTGTCAGACACCCACTCGTGTCACCACCAAGAAAAGTGGGAGGACGGTGAGGGTCTCCATGGCCTGGGACTGGACCCGGAAAGTTGCAGGTGCCTCCTCTGTCCCTGTGTGAGGGAGCACTCTGAGTGTTAGCTTTCTCTATGTCTAAAATAGGGGCAGTGAGCAGAAAGGGTGAAGAACAAGAGGACGAGTTAGTGTGGTGCCCTGCACAGTCCTGCTCTGGATGGGCTGCTCTGCTCTTCCTGCTCAGATGAACAGCTGCCCCGACCCCAAATCCACAACGGGACCTTTCCACAGACCCCTTACAGACAGCACTGCCTCAGCTTTGAATTCTGAAGAAAGACACCTGACTGGCCCAGCTGGGCCTTTCGAGCAAGGCCACACACTGGGTTATATCAGCCTTTGATTCAATAGTGAAAGGAGGGGCCCCCAGCCAGGGCACCGGCTACACAGGTGTCTGCATTGAGGTTGACGACAGCCCAGTGCAATGGACCCCTGCCTCCTGGATGTGGAGTTGTTTTGTGTCTAAATGAACCTCTCTCTTCAGCTGCCACCCCCTACCCTGATCGGTGCCGTGCCAATTGCCTCTGCATAATGCGTGATGATCTCCCCACTGCGATTCCTAATGGACTATTAAGCCACTGTTGCCCATGAATCTCAGCCTACAGGCAGCAGTCACCAGCAAACAGTTTGAAATGACTTTCCCTGGATGAGGCCACCGACAAAGAGAGGCCAAAACCCAGGCCCAGACCTACTGTCAAGACATCAGTCAGAATGAGGTCAAGAATGGAAGGACAGGCTGTGCCTCAGGCCAGGGAACCCATCGAGTCCTGGTAATTAGGACCCAGCATTCCTCACAGAAGAAAGCTGACTCCACTGTCCCCTCCAAGCCAGTAGAGACGGCAGTCACCGCCCCTGTCATCAGGGACCCCGAGAGTAGCAGAGCCAACATTCATCAGGCTTCACCCAGTCAGGCCACACTGAGATCTGTATCACAGGCTCATTGCTCTTCACAAAGTCCTGAGGAAGAAGGTTCTTACTACCCCCACCGCACACGGGGAAACTGAGTCTCAGTGAGGGGAAGCCACTTGCCTACGCTTATAGAGTGAGCATGTGATGGACAGTCCAACTCCGGCAGCCTGGCTTCAGGGCTTAGCTCGGACCCCTGAGGAGTTCCTAGTGAATTTGGGCCCCTTTCATGGAGCATCACAGTGAACACTGTTAATAGGAAGAGAGCATTGAATTGGGGTCTGTCCTGACAGAGAGAGCTGCACATAGAGGAACGCAGGCTGCCTTCAGACCTGCCTCTTCCTTCCTATGGTATCTGGACAAGAACCAAACCTCTCAGTGGTTTATCACTACCTCTCAGAATTATGGAAAAGACTAACCTCATGATGGTGTCAAAGTGCTTCAGAAATCAAGACATTAACCATCTGAGCCATTGGTACTTGCTGTCATACCATGTGAATCCACAGTGTATGAAGAACGCTGGTCCTGCTACTGGCTAGCTCATTGAAATTTCTGAACTGGCTTTGTGTCTTGGTACCCCAGAGGTTCAGTTTTTCAACTGTAGAATGTCACCACTGATCTATGGTCACTTTCTCCCCTTACTTCCTGCTGACCTGATTGTCCAAGTTGTTGCAAAGGCCCAGTGAGCTGAAGCTCATGGGTTCTCTGAGGACACACAGCTCACCATATGAATGGACAGCATTTATTATTACAAGGGCTGGCACTCAGATGCCCTCCCCAGAGCTGCCAGCACTTTATACAGACCCAGCTTATACATTCTCATAAGCAGACCCAGATGGACCACCCTGGGGGACCATCTGGCTGGAAAGAGATGCCAAGTCAGCCTCAGAGAGATGGGGAGAGTTCACTGGGGTGAGGGTGGAATCTTGCAACTAATGTTTTCAGCACCCACCCAGCCTGGCACAGACTATGCTGCCTCTGAGAGAAGAGAATAGACTCCCTCACCCCCAAATCTCCCCTTGTCTGAGGGCCCAGTTCATCAGCTCACATCAAGTTTATGAGAAATTCTTCAAGGTGAAACAGAAAATCCCGACAGCCTTGCAGCCAAATCCAAGGGACAATCCCTGGACCAGCACCACCATATTTGCATAATCAGACATGCAAGTGATCAGGCTCTATCTGAGCTGCTGAGTGGGAAAGTCTGGGGTTTTAAGAAGCATAATTTTGATATATGCTAAAGTTTTAGAACCACTCTTTGGAGTAAATCCCAGTTACATCTGTGACTCAGGAAAGCACTCTGCAGATGTAGAAGGTTAGCTTTATGGCAGCTCATTTCCTAAGCAGTCATTATTCCCAGGGCTGGAGCCTGAAAGGCAGTAGAGGTGAATTTCCCCCCTTGTTTTCTCACCTACATTCCCCCTACTCTCCCAGTAGTCCTTGCATCATAGGCATGAATAGGACCATCAATCAGATTTTTTATAGATTTTTTTTTTTTTAGAGAGAGAGGAAGGGAGAGATAATAGAAAGAAACATCAGTGAGAGACATTGATCAACTTCCTCCTGTACACCCCCTACTGGGAATCGAGCCCAAAACCTGGGCATGTTACCTGACTGGAAATCAAACTAGAGAACACTTGGTTCATGGGTCAACGCTCAATCACTGAACCATGCCACCTGGACAACCAGTTCCTTTATAATTATAAGAGGTAAGAGGAGACAGGCTTCCCAATTCTCTGCTGTGGGACCCTAAATCTCCTCTCTGCCCTCTAAGAAAGGTGCCAAGGACTTAGCTGCAGGCACACCCCAGCAGGTCAGAGCATCATCCCCATCTCTTCCTTCCCCGCCTACACACACACACACACACACACACACACCATCCCATCAAACCATCCGATTATCTGATAATCTTCCATGTTTCTGTTTAGTATTTATTCCAAGTGCTAAAGGGACTGCTCTGACCTCTCATTGCTACGCAGAGGTTTGCTCTAGACAGGTGGCTGCCTACTTAATAACTGGAATGTGATCGGAAGCAAGCAGACACACTCTCTGTTCAGTCCGGCATCCCCTAGTATACTGTCATATCTGAGTTGGGAACCTCAGGGGAAGAGATTGTGCCATGTCTCATTTATCTCCATTGTCCCATGTGGCATGTGGAGAATGCTCTGTAGTTATTTTGATTGTGGGCAGTCTGCCCTGGGATCACCAGAGTGTTACCAGCAGGCCCTGGGATGGAGGAACATAGAGTTTATTGTGGGGCTGTTACCTTGTGGCTGGCAGTGCCTGAAAGAATGTGGATCTGACTGCAGGAGAGTTTAGCACTGGCCTAGGGCAAGCAGGAGCTGCTAATGAGGGATTGTCGCCATTGGCTGGGGTGATAACCAATTGCCATCCCACAGTCTCCATCATCAGGGTCTCTGTGCCTGCTCATCAGGAGGTATCGGGCAAGAGAAAGACCAGGATTTGGATCCTGAAAGACAACTCTAGAACTTAAGAGTTTAGTGGTTTTGGCTAAGATACTAAGTCTCAAAAGTTGTTTCTCATCTGGAATATGGAAGGGCTGTTATGTCACACAGTGAGCTATCATATGTGATCTCAATAGGGTCACTTTCTTTCCTCTCCAGCTCCTCCTAGGACTCGATACTTTGAGGTAAGGATATAGGAATGTTAGAGTCTTTGTTGTTTCAAATAAGTTACATAAGGGCTTGTAGAATTAGAAAAAAGAAGAAAAAAAAGTCTGGCCATACCAATCAGTGGAGTTAGGCTTGTACCCATAAGCTGATAGTGCCACTGGCTATTTGGGGTGGCTTCTCAGAAATTTGTCATGAGTCCCTCCACATGAAGACAGATGCCTCCCCATTGCAGCTCCCAGCCCACTCTCTAGGGCAGTGGTCAGCAAACTGTGGCTCACGAGCCACATACAGCTCTTGGCCCCTTGAGTGTGGCTCTTCCACAAAATACCGTGTGTGGGCATGCACGTACAGTGTGATTGAAACTTCGTGGCCCATGTGCAGAAGTCGGTTTTTGGTCTGGTCGAGTCTATTTTGAAGAAATGGTTCTAACATCGAGCCACACTCAAGGGGCTAAAGAGCCACATGTGGCTTGCGAGCTGCAGCTTGCCAACCACTGCTCTAGGGTCTAGGCTCTGAGTTCAACAAGTGGTATTATCAAGAATGGAGAGTCACCAATGAGCAGGTATCATATGATTCCATTTACCTATAATACACACTTCGCTAGAGTGCCAAAGTGCAGCCCAGTAGCTGCCTGGGCTTCAAGATGCAGGGAGAGCATGGACTGAAAGGGGCATACAGTTCCTTGGGGGTGATGGAGATGTTCTGCAGTTTCTTATGGGGATGATGTCACAGGTGTCGATCACTGTCATGCTGCCTGGTCAGTGTGTCCTCCATCCTGGAGAGCCAGGATTTAGCAGAAGTAAGGTGCCAGGCTTCAGAGGAATTCTCAGGTCCTTCTTAAGCAGGGTCAGAGGGTCCCACCCTTAGAATATTCCAGAAGGTGTATTGGACTGGTACCCAGAAGATCACAATTCCAGTCCCTCTCTACCCCTTACCACCTATGTGACCTTGAACCAGCTTCCTTATCTATAAAATCAGGTGACGGTAAAATGCCAGAGGGCTATTATCAGGATCAAATGAAAGCATTTATGTTTTTTTAGCTTTAAACTATGGAGAGTGCTGAGCAAATAAAGGTATTTTATTCCATGTTGCTCTTCAAGAGAGCAAAGTGAAGTCAGGGGAGCAGGTGTAGGCCATATCTGACCGTCAGGGCAAGTAACTGTGAGAGAAATCACCCCATTGATTGTAACCAAGACCCGGGAAGCCTGCTGCAGAGTGAATGGCCAGCTCTCGGGGACTGCCTGGCCAGGTCAGCCGCCTCGGATTCATTCATCTCCTCCCAGGCAGAGATTCTGACAGATGGACGCAGGAACTGCTTCCTAGTTCACTGAGTGAAATGGACGCAGGGAATAGTTTACAGCTATCCCTGAGCCAGTAAATCCAAACTCCTCTGCAGTGTGTTGTGTCTGGAACACATTAAATCTGGCATAAGACGAGACATAAAATATAGCAGAGTTTAGCTGATTTGTTAATTTAGCTGTCAGTGGAAATCAGATGTTGAGATTCACTGCAGCGCAAAGTAGCAATTTGTGCCTCTGTGAAAGTGTGGTCTAAACCATGATTTAGCAGCCTTGCCAGGGCACTGTGGGTGTCTCAGGGATGCAGCAACCCTGAGAGGTGTCAACAGCTTGGTAGTTCCGCCTTCAGGGTCCATCTCCACATCCCTACCTCTGCAGGAGGTACTCAGGGAGGTGTGGGTCAGGGTGTCAGCGACGTGTGGATTTCTAAAAACAAAGCTAAGACTCCATTCAAATGGTACCATCCCATGAATTAGTTTTCTCTCTAAAAAGGGATGGAACCCCTGCCCTGCCTGCTCCCCGTAGTGATGGTGAGATAACAATGAGGTAAAGAAAAGAAAGTGCTTTGAAGAGTCTCATAAATAGAGATGTGCGATGAATAGGTATCTTTAGAATGTAGGCGTGGACCTAGGAAGAGAAAGCAGATTCTTCCTTTAGAGTTACTGCTTCCTTTCTCTGATTTTAAGAGTTACATATGCCCACTACAGAGCACACAAATTCAGAAAGGCAGAAAAAGGAGAACTCAAAGCCTTCATAATCCTCCAGCTCAGAGGTAGCTGTGTGAACAATATGATATATTCCTCCTGGATTTCCTTTGTGTGTATAAATGGGTTTTGTCATGCTGTTCCAACAGATTTAGATATAGGTGGGGGGTATTTTTTTAGTTAATTTATCATGAACATTTTTCTCATGTTGGTAAAAGTTCTTTTAAAAAACCACCTTTGTGTGAAGCAGGCTTCTATTATCACTCCCCTACCACTGGAGTTCTTGCTTTGTTTGCACTTTTATGCTCCTATCATCTACTGTTACTGTTTGGGGGGGGGGGGGGGTAGTAAGTATAGCTCTCTGTTTCTTCAAGGACGTTTCCTAGAAGTGGAACTTTCCAAGCTTTTCTAGAAAGTTCTGTCAATTTTCATTCTCAGCGGTCATATATAAGAGTCCCTAACTCACTAGTCTTCTGGTACTGGATGTTATTTTCAGATCTTTGCAAAGTTGGTGCAGCTCAGTTTTTAAGATCTAACCCTCCATTGATGTATGTGCTTCAGGGATAGCACTTTTATAGAAAACTAGAGGCCCAGTGCAATAATTTGTGTATGGGGGGATCCCCTCAGCCTGGCCTGTGCCCTCTAGCAGTCCGGGAGCCCTTGCTCCTTACCCCTGCCTGTTCACTGCTCCTTATCTCTCAACTGACTGCTCCTTAGCACTGCTGTGGATGTGGGAGAAGCGCCTGCTACTGCTGCTACACTCACCAACTGTGAGCAGGCTTCTGGCTGAGCCGCACTTCCGCTGTGGTAGTGCACTGACCACCATGGGAGCTCCTGCATTGAACATATGCCCCCTGGTGGTCAGCCTGGGGCAACCGGTCGTCGTTTCACTGTTCAGTCAATTTGCATATTAGGCCTTTATTATATATAATGTCTAATTGACTGCTATTGTGTTGATGACAGATGCAGGTGAAGGTGTTGTCGACTATAACACTTAGGAGGACCCACAAAACAATTTATCTTGTGTTTCAGAGTCAGAAAGAGCATTTATTTTTTCAATTAACACTTTGAATCTTATAATAGATCTATCTTCCTTTTGCTTGGGCTGCTAGGAAGCACAGAAGTATACTTTTAGCCAAATTTTAGTTATCACATAGAAATCTTATGGCACACTTGTACTAAAATATTACTCTTCAATCACCCTGATTTATTTATTTACATTCTTTTATTATATATAACTGTAGGTCATGGAAAATCCTTTCTTGAACAATGCAGAAATTGTTTACTTTTTCATCTATTATCTTTGAAGACTTGAGCTTGTTTATTTTCATTGGAGAGAGTAGCTTTGCCATCAGTATAAGGAACTTTATAAGAAGTTCTGCCTAGTGGTCCTCACCATTTCCTTTCTGAAGTTCTGCCTAGTGGTCCTCACCATTTCCTTTCTGAAGTTCTGCCTAGTGGTCCTCACCATTTCCTTTCTGAAACATAAACTCCGAGTGATACACATGGAGGTCTCTGGCACCAGCATCTTGGTGATTAACTGGTTCTCCACCCCTCCTTCCTCCCTCCCCTCCTTAACCACCAATGGGCTGGGCATGGCCATTTCAGGAAGCAGGCTGTTTAGCACAAAGATGTTCTGTGCCTGAGCTCTTTCTGAGAGCATCTTCTTTGCTGACCCTACTTTTGACATAAGACATTCCAGGCTGACATATCTGGCCCTGTCAATAATTTGGATGAGTCCCAGTCATCGACACTGGGGTGCTGGTCCTTGGGTCGGAATCTGCACAAGCCAGGAGGCTGTGCTGCAAGCAGGTTGGCAACACCCTGGGCAGATCCAGGAATGGCTCTGCTGCAGCTTCACATTTGGGTCACCCCTCAGGTCTGAGCTAGCATCCTCCTTCCCACCTGGCACCTGCCCTCTCCCCGTTGCCATGCCAAGAGCTTCAACAGAGAGCCATGAGGGGGAGCCAGCAGAGAGCAGCCCCATCCAAAGCCAGGGACTACAATTATCCACCCAGAGGCAGGTGTGTGCTGAGCAGATGAAGGACTCGTGTTGGTAAGAGAGCTCAGCTGACAAGACAGGCTAGTGGCTGTCACTCTGAGCCCAGAGTGAGCTTCCTGCCCATTCTCCTCTTCAATAGGATGGAGTTCCAGGTGGAAACTGGAGAGGGAAATGTTATAAACCAGCCTTTCTCTGGCTGCTTTCCTAAACTCTACTTATCTTTATAATTATCCTGCAAAATAAAAAGACATTCTTCTTCAGAAAGAAAAATGAGCCTCAGAGAGGTGGGACCATCCAAGGTCAAGCACATAGTAAGTGGCCAAGCTGAGCTTGAACTCGGTCTGCCAACTCCAAAGCCTTCATTTACTTCCCTGGTTGTGCTGAGGGATGCAGGAGGGATGGCTGTGGCAGGGAAGAATGTGAGAGAAACACATGGCCACACTAGGGTTGACTGGCTTCACAGACTGTAGGCATGCATGGCGTGGAGGAAGAAGCAGATCCTTGGAGCAGAGAAGGGGAGGGAAGAAGGTGTTTCTCCATCCTCAGGCCAGTCTTAGCTTCACTAAGAATCCACCACACATGAGCCTTTGCAGTGACTGCACCTGTGGGGCCAGCTGCTCTCAGAGCCCCAAGGACCACCTTGGGACAGGAGCTGGTGGAGGGCAACAGGGAGAAGTTTGTGATGGGGGAGCTGAGTTAGTTGAAACAGAGCCAGCTTTCTCCCCAGGCCTCACCCTCTGCAGCCATCTGCTGGCCCCTCCCACAGCCTTACCTTCCCAGAATGCCTCTCACTTCAGGGCCATCCTGGACTAACTACCCTGAGCCAGAGTCAAATCCTCTTGGCACTCCCTAAGCTCCTGACTTAGTCCTGCCTCCTGGGCCTCCCTGACTCATGCCAGCTGGCCCTTCAAGAGGAAGCAGAGTGGGTGGTCCAACCTGTTGTTCCTTGGGCATTCTGTCCTCTTCTGGGGACTTCCTTGTCCTTTCTCCTTGTCTGATGAGCTCCTGCCAATTCTTTGAGTACAATTCAAGTGTCACCTCTTTTCCAGAGCCTTTCTTTGCCCCATAGTTAGATCCCCTCCTCTGTGGGCCTGTCATTCAAACATTTCAGTTGTCTAATTCTAAAGAACAAATACTCCAGAGTGTAATTGCTTAAACAACTATTGTGTTTTGAGGGACAAGAGTCTAGTCAGGGCTCCACTAGGTAATTGCTTTGTATCCTGTGGTTGATGGAGGTTCTTCAGTGTACTCAGCTGACAGGTCAATGCAGTACAGGGTCCCACTTGGCCTCGCTTGCGTGTCTCCTGCATTAGCAGAGATACAGGGAGGCTGGGCTTGGCTGGGACTGTCCCAGAGTGCCTGCCCTTGACCTCTGACTCCCTGAGCGCTTCCCCTTGATTTCTCCAGCATGGTAGCCTTGGGGTAGTCAAGCTTCTTGTGTGGAAGCTTTAGGCTCCAAAGTCAAACGTATCTATGACGAAGGTGGGAGCTGCATAGCTTTATATGATCTAGCTTTGAAAGTCACCTGGTGGCTTCCAACATATGCTATTAGTCCAAGCCGTCCCAAGCCTGCCTGAATTCATGGAGAGAAGACCTCTCAATAATTCTCTCATGAAAATCATTAAACAATTTTCAGATGTTTTAAAACTGTCACAGCACACACCTATTTATTATTATTATTATTATTAGCTCACATATCTTCCCCAACATACAAGATGGCCTCAATACTGAAGACCATGTTTTCTTCTTCATCTACCATTTTTTGAATGGCCACTGCTATTTGTACTGGGCACTGAGGCCTACCTGTAGTTTCTCTAAACCTCGAAACAACCCTACAAGATAAATTCTGAAGTTCAAGGCAATCAAGTACTTTGTACAAGACCAGTTGTTGGAGTCAGGATTCTATTTCGGCCTATCTGTCTCCAAAACCCATCCTCTTTCCTAGCTTCTTCATGTGCCCAGCAATGACAAAGAGCCGTGGAGAATAAGGACAGCTGGCTACTGAAAACTTTCCATCGGGTCCACCTAAAACATGTCATCCTTGTACTCCCAGGAGCCCCAAGGCAAGAGCACTGCCTGCTCTGGACCGTGTGCCGCTGCCCTGGGACCTGTGGGCATGAGTGTTCTGTAGGTCTCCTCACAGACCTGCCCATCAAGTCTTGTTGGTTTTCTCACCTGTTTTCTCGAAAAGAACTTGTAAACTCTGCTCAGAGGCACTTCACTCTCAAGTACACAGTGCCTGATAGAAATCCCCTGAGAGTTCAGGAAATACTCATAAAAATGGAAATGGAGCCGTGTGTGCTGGGGGCCTGCTGGGCCGGAAGCAGCCGTCTGCGTAGGTGGCCACATTTAACACAGCGTGGGGCCTGAGAGGCTTCTAGCTGAGCAGGAGTCTCCCCGAGGCTTTCCAATTTGTCATCCACATTAATCATGATCACCAGACCTTCCTTCGCTACCCTGGCACCTTCCTCCAACCATGCAATTTCTCTCCACTCTTCCCTGTCATTGCCTGAGACCTTGACCCACAGCCTCTCATAGCTCACCTGGTCCCACCCTGTCATTTCACAGATAAACAGACTGTAGGTAAGAGAGAGCTCATGCCCAGTGCAGCGCTAACAGGCTGCAGTGTGGGAGCAGAGGTGAGGCCTCCTCGCTCCAGCCAGTGCATCTGGCTGTGTCCTTTGCCTCACATGCCAGCTCCTTCCACTGGGAGCCAAACAGGAGCAGGTTAAAATTATCACAAGCTTCTCCCTGTTGCCCTCCACAAGCCCTAGCCAGTTTGTCTCAGTGGAAAGAGCATTGGCCTGCGGATTGAAGAATCCCAGGTTCGATTCCCGTCAAGGGCACCTGCCTGGCTTGCGGCTCAACCCCCAGTGTGGGATGTGCGAGAGGCAGCCGATCAATGATTCTCTCTCGTCATTGATGTCTCTCTCTCTCTCTCTCTCTCTCTCTCTCTCCCTCTCCCTTCCTCTCTGAAACCAATAAAAATATATTTTTTTTAAAAAGTAAGAGAAGAACCTGAGTGCCTCTGGGACAGACATCTCAGTAGACATGCTGTTGTTTTCTTGCCCTGCCGTCTTAATTAGGGCTTATTTACAAGGCCAGTCATCTTTTTGTTTAATTGTGGGAAAATACATATAACATAAAATTCACCACTTTTAAGAGTACAGTTCAGTTGTGTTAAAAATATTTATTTCCAAAACTTTTTCAAATTGCAGAATTGAAGCTCTGTATTAAATTAATTAAATTAAATAGTTCCCCAGGCGCCCCTCCCATTCGTCCCTGGCTGAAACCAACATTTCACTATCTGTCTCTATGAATTTGACTGCTCCAGGTCTCTCATCTAAGAAGAATCAGGCAGTATTTGTCTTTTTGTGACTGGTTTATTTCACTGGCATAATGTCCTCAGGGTTCATCCATTTTGTAGCATGTGTCAGAATTCCCTTCCTCTTTAAGGTTGAATAATATACTGTGGTGCACATATACCCACATTGTGTTTACCCATCCATCTGTTGATGGACACTGGAGTTCCTTTCATCTTTTGGCTGTTGTGAATAATGCTGCTATTAATGTGGATATACAAATATCTCTTCAAAACCCTGCTTTCAATTATATATATATATATATATATATATATATATATATATATATATATATACATACACCTAGAAGTGAATTGCTAATCATATGGTAATTCTATTATTTATGTTTTGAGCAACCACCCTAGTATTTTTCACAGTGGCTGCACCCTTTTACTGTACATTCCTGCCAACAGTGCATAAGGGTTCCAGTTTATTCTCCATATCCCACCAACACTTGTTTGTTTCCATTTCTTGTAGTAGTCATTCCAAATCACTTGCCTTCTTGCATATTTAAGTCATGTTCATTCAAAGAATCCAGTAAAAGATAATACACACAAAAAGAAAATGGCTGGTACATAGTAGGCAGTCATTGAATGTTATTTCTTATTATTTTTCATCCTTCCTCCTGCCTGTCATCCAGCTTTCCTTTTCCTAGGTTTCTCCCAATGTTGTGGTTCTTGAGAAGGTCAGCCCCTGACATGGGAACCTTAGAAAAGAACTGAAAACTAAAAAATATGAAGACATTCTTGACTCCTACCCAACGCAAGTGACCTTGATCTTCCATAGGAGCCTCAGCCTCCTTTCCACCTCTCCTTGTCTATCAAACTGAATAACACGGGAGCTCTTTACATTTCCTCCAAGGAAACCCTGCTTCCTTCTGACTCTGCTGCAAGTGGCCCACCCACTGAATATCGATAGCGTGGGGCCTGGCCTCAGCCTCCCTTTTGGTTCTGAGCCTAAAATGTACAGTATTTTCTGACAGTTTCACAGCCTCTCGCTTCTTACTGGGAGTTGGCCATCACTCTCTCCTCTGTGTGTGGGGGAGAGAGAAGGGGAGGGCTCCCAGCAATCCATGCCTGCAGCTTCATTACTCCTCCCCCCCACCCACCCCCCCGCCTGCCCCAGATCGTGTTGAGTTGTGCATATGAGGGTACAGCCATCCTCCCAAATGGAGTTGGCAGCACCGAGCAAGATCTTTAGAAACAGGGAAGGCCACAGTCACTGCAATGAGCCTCTCCCATGACTTGCTTTTTGTATGAACAGATCCCAGCTTTGCATACATGTGGCCATGGGTTTTCTCTGAAACACCAATTCTAAATTGTGAATAAAACATAAATCATGCTTCTGAATCCGTTGCCCAAAATAATTTATGAAAGAGATACATTTACCTAGTCTCTCAACTATGTGCCAGGCACTGTAGTAGGAACCAGAGGGAGATTCGGCAGTGAAAACACTGCTAGTGGGGGAGAAAGACTAGCAACAAAACTAATAAGGAAAGTGTATAATGCCCAGAATCAGTAGCAAGGAGAAACAATACAGAAATAGGAAGCGAAATAGGAAGTGCCTGTGTTTTGGGGTGGAGCAGGGAGAGAGAGGTTTTAGATAAGGTCTCCAGGAAAAGCTGCCCCTCGGAGGTGACCTTCAGTAAGGCAAGGAGATGAGGGTGTGAGCCTTTTATAGCTCTGGTGAGATTCTATATGAATGTCAGGTGCTTCGTAATAAAAATAAAATCTTAATCATTTGCTGGTACTCAAAGTGCTTTTCCATTACTCTCTCCTTTGACCCAACAACAGAAGAGATGGGCTTTTTGCCTGGCCCAGGAAACAAACTATGAACTCTGATATTCAGCTCCCATTTTGTCCCCCTGTGCCTGGACTCTGCCTTAGCATCTACCTGGTGCAGCATCCCTGAAAACATTTTTACGCCTGTTGCACATTTTCTCTCTGGGGCTCTACTGGCTTGCAATTCACAACCCTCCCTCTCATTTATTCCTGGGGCTCCTAGAATGGATATTCCTCCCGGTGGATCTAGCATATTGATTAAGAGCATGGGCTCTGGGGTCAGGTAGACATCAAATTCTGCCTCGAGGACTTTAGGGATGTCTTTACAAACTCTTGGGTCCTCGTTTCTTCTCAATAAAATGGAGACAGTGACAACTACTTCATACAGTTGCTATAAGGTGTAAATGAAGTAATGCATATCAGTACCTGGAAGATTCTAAGCACTCAATAAATGATGAGGGTGGACATGATTATCACAGATGGATACCTGTGTCAGCACCCAATGGCCAGCTTGTCTCTTCAGCCAAACCTCCCAGCATGGCTACCAAGGATAGGGTGGAGGCAAAATGACCTCCCTCCTGTCTTTAAGGTGCCTTAAGAGGCCACTCCCGCGATAGTGCTCCTGCTCTGCTCCTTCGGTCTGTATACCCCCTGCTCACCTCTGCTCTCTGTTCCCAGCAGCCTTCCCACTGTGTAATCTGCACAGCCCCTCCCGCGGTCTCAGGCATAGCTATCATTTATTTGTGATTAGTATTAAATCTCCAAGGTATGATTGGAATTGTTCATTGTTCACTGAAAAAACAAGAGGAGAAAACAACATATTTTACGGGGAGCTGTGGTGCAGAATGGTTAAATGTCACCACTTTTCAGGGAGACTAATAGCAAAGTGTACACAGAGGTTATTTATAATATTAAAAATAAAATGATTGCTCTGTCTTTTCAGCAAAGCAATGAAGATAAATGTCGAATGGGGAAACCTTGGGAAAAGGACTGTGCCACAAAATAAAGGGGCTGTGGAGGGTACAAGGGAATAAGAAAATTTTTACTTTCTTCAGAGCTCAGCAGCAAAAATGAAACACATTCTGCTTTCCTGCTAATGGCCTGAGGGAATCTTAGTGGTTCTTCGTGAATTTCTATGGAGACTGACTTTGTCAAGGAATCGGGATTCTGAAAGGAATGCACGCTGGCTCTACCATGCCAGCTGGCAGCCCAGGTTTCACCCAGCACCATCCTGGTGTCACCCTCTCTCCTCCTCACCTCCAGGCCATCAGCCCTCCTGTCAGTCAGTCACCCCCTCTGTCAGTCACCCCCCATGTGTAACTCACATCACTCACTCCTTTCCATCTCTTCCACCACCTTTTGTGCAAGCTGCTTCCTCCATTGCTTGCTAGGTTACAGCCTATAAACCGGCTTTTCCACTTCCTTTGCCCTCTCCACTGCATTCTTCCTAAATTGCTCAGAATGAGCTTTTGAAAAATTAATAGGATTGTTTTCAGTCTCTTGTCTAAACTCCTTAAGCAAAATCTACAACCCTTCCTGCTGCCTGCAAGGTCCTTTCTAATTGGGCCTCTGCCCCCTACTCCATCTCTAACCACCTTTCCCAGGCTTCATGACCCTCTGTGACCCTCTTGGGCCACACTAGCCTTTGCTGTGTTTCTAGATCTGGTGTTCCTCCCGCTTCTCCTCAGCCTCTTTGCAGAGCTGACTCTCTTGCTCAATAATCCGAAGATTCAGTGGAATGGAGGGGAGCGGAAGGTGGGTGGAATTTCTATGGTATAAGCTAGAGGAATTAGCAACTTCCAAAATGTCAAGAAATTCCACCTCACCCCATTCTTCTGCGTGAACTTGGTGATTTATTTTGCACTCCCTCGCCATGCGTTCATTAGTGCCTGCCATGCGCCAGACACTCTCCAGGAGAGAAACTAAGTAAGATGGACCACCTGCCTCAAAGAATTTAGAATTTCGTGGGAGACGCTGGCAATGCAGACATATCACGCAATAGGGTGAGGTGAGAGCACAGTTAGAGGCGTGCAGTGATTACCAGAGCACCCCAGGGAGCCATCGCATGCCTTTCTTAGAGGAAGGAGAACAAGCCATTGAGGAACAAGCATCTGAGTGAGGAGGAATTGTGCAGATGGAGAAGATGATTCTAGACAAAGTAACTGGGTTACACAAAGGCTGTGGTGATGGCTGCATGTTCAAGAAAAGCAAGTCACAGAGTTTAGCTAAAGATGCAAAGTAGCACAGCAACGCTGGGAAAGCAGGCCGTGCTAGGGCACCAAGTCCCATTTGGATGGAATGCCATGGAAACCAGAAAAGGTTTACTGGGACCTAAGAGGAGCTGGGTTCAGAGAGCTAATTGGCAGTCAGGTGACTCCAGAGACAAATAATCTTGAAAACTCATCATTGCAACTATTCTTTTTCATAGCTATTATTGTGGAGCAAATTGTTGTTGGGTTTGTTTCTATCATTATTTTGCTGATAGGATCTAGCCCTGTTGATGCTCACCTATATTATGGGATGTGAGGGATTTTCAAAGGTGCTGTCTGTCCCCAAGATCTGGCCTGTTTGGCCCCCTTATTGTTCCCTTTCACCAATCCTCCATGGTCAATTTTCCCAAACCCCTTGGGATACTCTATGAAATTAGCTCATAAGCACCTCACATATTGTTTGTGTATACAATTTCATTTGATCCTCACCAGAATCCCATAAATGAGATAGCATCCCTGCTTTACAGGAGAGGAGGATCCCTTGAACTGTCAGAGTTCACACTGTGAGCTGGTAGAAGAGGGGACTGGAACCAAGTATTGTTTTCCCTACACCTGAAGAGGCTCATCACTGCAAACTGAACAAAGTGATAGCGTGCACTGCTGGAAGAATAACAAAAAAGGAATCTAGGTGTGAAAGGAACTCTGATAACCTTGGTCCCAGGAGGGAACTGTCCCGGTGAGGGGGTACATAGGGCCAGAAGGCTTGGGATTCTTCTAAGCAGGGGTCCTCAAACTTTTTAAAGTGGGGGCCAGATCACGGTCCCTCAGAGAGCTGGAGGGCCAGACTATATGAACTACTAATTCCTACTGTAACACCTCGGCTGCGCTCACTGCCCAAAAAACCTGGCGGGCCGGATCAGACTCCTCTGCGGGCCACATGTGGCCCGCGGGCCGTAGTTTGAAGACCCCTGTTCTAAGGAAAGAAGAAATTGAAGATCCACTTCTCTATACTGGAGGTTCTCAGGCTTTGGTGCACCCTATTGTCAGCCAGAGCGCTGTGGAGCATGCTAGTTCCAGGGTTCTGCCCCCAGCTATTCTGACTCTGTAGGTCTACAGAGGGCCCAGAAAGCATGATTAACAAGTTCCTGTGTGACTTAGTTGCAGAGGGTCTTTGGACCCCCCATCAAAGACTAAGCCCATGGTGAATGTGAATGGCTGGCTTTTGAGGGTCCACAAACAAGGAAACTGAGGCCCAGAATAGAAGTGACTAGCTTGTGGCCCAGAGCCTTGTCACAGAACTAGGCCTCCAACCAGCTCTCTTGGTTCCCAGCACAGTGCTTTCCTACCAACTTATTGTCAGCCCTCCATAGCTAGGCCTTCTCCTCACTGATTTACATTTTGAGTAGGAACCCAAGATGCCAGTTCTTTAATGAGGCTGTCCACACTCCAATTTATGAGTCCCAGGGCCCTCAGCAGGATTGGTCTCTGCCAAGCTTAATTTACACAGTTCGCAGGCCTTCCATTAACGTCAGCACAGTAGTAACAGCTGTTAGCCTGTGCCTGCTATTTGACTGCATCCTCATCACGTCACCATCCATTTTCATGTCTCTGGGCTTGTTTACCCTCAAGTACCTGATTCTCCTCATTCTGGGAAACAGTACGTTTCTACAATGGGAACTTGGCCCAGCCCCACTCCTGACCTCTCCATTCTCTAGTAGGCAGACTCCTTCCACACACCACATCCCCTTGTCTTTCATTTAAGAGTAAGACCCCATCTCACCGAAGCAGCATTCAATTTTCCCCCTCAGCAAGTGTCATTGGTTAGGCATCAGCAAGCAGGCGGGAGAGAGCCCAAAAGCTGATACAAATGTGCCTTTTTTAATGCCACATAAATCACCTTAATTAAAAATTAATTAAGTGACCTAAAATTTGACATTCATTTAAAAAAGAAATTTGAGTAAGGAGAGTTATGTAGATTTTTTAACACCAAATCTCCAAGACATGATGGAAGGAGGGGAGTGTGTTGGGTTTCTGCTTTGAATGCACAATGAGGGAAAAGGAACCATTCTCAGCCAGAGAACCCAGTAAGTCATGCATGGTGTGGAACAGTGATTCATGTGACCTGACCTGGACCACACGTGTCTCAGATGCAAATATGAACTAATTTCTCCTGCACTGGAGACTAGATAAATAGGCAAACAAATGTGGCATAGTGTTTCAGGTGACAGGTTCCAGGATGCAAATGACAGATGACTGAGACAGGAAAAGCTAACATGAGGCATCCAAGGGAAGCTTGCTGGGTGAGTGGCTTAGTAAAGATGCATGGGAGGGAAGAAGGTTTCAGGGGAGAGTCATTAAAGGGCCAGCATTAATAAAGATGGCACTAATTATATCAAATCAACTTTATAAACATATAGCCACAACAACCATTGCCTGGATCTCCAGAATCAAGATATTGTAAATGGATGGTGGTCTTAAAGGTTGGACTTGAGGTTTCACCCTCGCTGTATCAAGGGCAGTGAAGACCCATGGAGATAAAGGATGCACCCAATATTCCTAGATGCCCAAGGGCAGATCTTCTAGCCTCTGAGGAAGAGGCCCTCAACCCGATACCCCTGGGAATCACTCAGGTAGCTTTTAAAGCCACCAATGCCAAGGGCCTGTCCTTCTACTGATTTCATTGATCCAGGTGGGTCCTGAAGATCAACAGGATTTCTACCTCCCCAGTGATTCCCATGGGCAGTCAGGGTGCTGGTCCCAAAGGTGACCTAATCCAAGTCTGAGAGAAGAACTCCACCTAAGATCATCTGATCAGGCTCTGCTGGGCCTTCCCCTGAGGTTTACTTGCTGCAAGACCACAGGCATTTCATAGTGCCGTATAGTTTAAAAAGCATTTCTCTGTACATTATTTAGTTTCTCGAATCCCCAATCTTCTGATTAATCAAATGGGAATAATTATAACTATCCTGCCAGTTTTTTATGAGGTTCAAACAAGGAAGGATTACGAGAGCACATTGTAAGCTATTAAAATGCTCTACAGAGGTAAGGAATGATGAGAATTTATGGCCCCAGGTGACTTACATCATTATTCTGGGAAGAATTGCTATTTCAAAGATAAATAAATTCCCACCAAGAAGATCCTTACTAACAAAAGATCCCCAAGCACCAGCTCACCCAGAGCAGTTTGATCTCAGATCTCCCTAGGTATTCTGTGATTAGGGAACTTGGTGTTCCAATGGTTACCAGGATTCACTGGCACCCGTAGGTGGAAAGCATCAGGAAGTGCCAGCAAGAAGATCCGCTGCTTCCAAGGCTGGCTGTGACCACCCAGGGCCTCAGGTACCATCCTCCATAAGCCAGAGGAGTCACTTCACAACCACAGAGAAGATGCCATTTAAGAAACTCAGGCCCTTCATTGCAATCATTCACCAAGGGTACTTCCTTCCTTGGAATTTATGGACCCCATAAAAAAGGAACTTGGGAAGACAGAGCAGTTGTTTTTTGTTGCGCCTCATTAGTTTTGAGTCTGGCTGGCAGGAGAGATCAGAGGACCAGGCATACATCTAATTGAGTCCCTCACAAGCATAAAATTCTCTGTGGTATGGCGGATGCGATGCCAGGGAGCCGAGACGTCTCCCGCCAGGGGAAGGAGAGGGAGAGGCATTGTAGAAGCAAGCCTGAAGGGGACCGCCTCTCTGGGCTGTGGCTGTGCTTTAACCAAGAAAAGAGAGATCTAGGGATTAGCTCTGGGGCATCCAGAGAGTGAAAGCAGCATTCCCTTCCCACGACCAGATCTCTCCTTTGTCAAGGTTTGGGGTGAAGGGCCGGGATGCCAACTTCCTGCCCTTCTGTACTCACAATCACTGCTCCTGAGGACATCTATACTTGGGTACGGGAGCGGAGGGGGACCCCACAGACAGACACAGTACAAATGATAGAGAACAAGACGTCAACAACGTGGATTTTCACCAATCCCTCAGCACACTGTGTAGCCACGCTGAGCCTTGGTATTCTCAACCATAAAACAGGTATGAAACTTTCCACATATAATGCACAGGTTCAATTCAGTTCCCAAGTGAGGGGTGGAGAGATTTCTATACAAAGTACTGTTTTAGACTCATGAGGATAAGACTCAGTATCTCCTTCCCAGGCACTTACAGTTTGGTGAGGAAGACAGCATACAAACAACTGCTTATGACATGAGGTGGGATGTCCGCCATGTTAAATGCAAGAAGTGATAAGTGATAGAAGTCCAAGCGAAAGGAAGGTCCCTGGAGGGGAGGAGGGGGAGAATCTACAAAAGTGTCGTAGATGAGGTCTGGGTCCCTATTACTGAAAGATGAGATGCGGGTGAAGGTGTTCCTAAAATGAGAGGGCAACCCAGAGACTGGCAAGGCTGACCCACACATAACCAGTCCCACATGGAACAAACTAAGCAGAAAAGAAAAAAAGAAAAAAAAATCACCCAGGAAAATGTGGATAGGTGTGAACTAGGTACAACTTAAAACTCCTGTATATCATGCTACGTTATAAACAGAACAAACGCATACAAAACCCTGGCAGAAACTGTCAAGCATATAATAAATAATTTCACATCCTTACTCATAATCTCATATAATTCTATATGAAAGTATGGAGAACCTAATAGATAAATCAGCAGATGGAAGTGGGCAACGTAAAAGTAAAATAAAGCTAACAACATGTGAAAAAAATGTAGTACCAAAGAAATACCAAATAAAACAGCAGGAGAATGCCTTTAGTTAAAAATAAAAGTCACGATCTATTCAGAGTTGGCCAGGATGTAGTGAGAGGGGCAGGCACGTGTGAACGCAGCTGGGAGAGTGTAACTTGGATTAACTTCTAGAAAATAGTTTGGCAGTCTATATGAAGGGCCTTGAAAATGTTTACACCCTTTGATTCAGTAATTCCACTTGTGGGAATCTATCCTATGAAAATAATCTGAAATGCAAGCAAAGGTTTTTTTGTCAAAGAGAGTCTTCAAAGAGTTCTGATAAACAGTCTAACAATACAAACATTGAATACTGTTGAAATAAATGATGGTGCGTATCCCAAAGTATTGTAGCCATTAAAAGGTATGCTTCTGGAGAATTTTTAAATCTTTGGTAAAGCTTGTGTTCTTTTTAAATTATTTTAAGACATACGTACATATGGCACAACTGTACACGCGTTTAACGAATAGACCAAAACACTGCAGAGATGTTAGAAATGATGGCCTCTGGGTGGTGCGATTCTGGGCACTGCTTTTGTTTATTTTTACCCCAGCTTCACACTTCAGACAATAGGCATATGCTTTTAGAATGAGGGAATGACAAGTCATTGGTGTGTGAAAACGCATAATGAGAAACAGGCCTAATCCTAAGGTGTGAATGAAACACAACAAGCTTACACGTGTTCCATAGGTTGAGGAAGACTTTCACGGGGTTTTTTACTTTGCTCATATTTTCTTCCTTAGGGTTGGGAACAAGGGTAAGAAGGTCCTCGCTGTATATAATGATCCAATATAAGACACTGGGGAAAAATACTTTGAAAACTAAAAATCACCAAGCAAATGTGAAGAAGTGTTCTTATCCTAAATGCCTTATCCCTGAAACAGGGGCAGGAAGGACAGGCAGTGTCACTGGGCAGGCAGGGCCCACCAGCTGGGTGGACACACCAATGCAGCCCTCACAGCAGCCCCCAGCTGGAGGCCACCTGCCCACCACTGCCCCTGGCCCTCAATTGGCAACTTCCCTCTGTGAAGTGGAAAGAACAGAGTGGCCCTGTCGCTGGAGATGGTAAGTGAGCAGGTAGGTCAAGTGCTGGCGCTGTGCTAGGCAGGTAGCAGAACACTGTATATGATGCCAGGTGTCCTTGCTGTGATCTGTGACAAAGGCCACAGCCCCCCCCCCCCCAGCAAAGCCCCACCTCTGCAGGGGGACCCCAGCTCCTAGACACATCTTACCTCCCAGCTTCCAAGGGGACGTGACTGACAGGTTGTGCGTGTCTCTGCTCTTGGAATTTGGAGAAACCATTGACTTGGGCTATCTTGAGGCACAGGGACAGATAGGGGTGACATTTTTCCTTCTGTGTGAGGAAGAAGGGGGCAGAGGTGACCAGTCCAGGGAACCACAGCAAACTAGTCACAGAACAATTAAGGAACCGAGAAGTTGATCTAAGGCTGTGCTGGGCTTCAGAGCTCGTGGTCTCCGAGGACTGTCTTCCATTGCAGCTGGAGGCTGGGTTAGCTGGTGCATTCATTTCCTGTGGCTGCTGTAACAAACTACCACAAGCTTGGTGGCTTCAAACAACACACATTTATCCCCTCAGAGTTCCTGAGGGCAGAGTCTGAAGTCATTCTCTCTGGCTAAGTCGTGAGAGCAGAGCAGGCTCCCGCTGAAGGGTCTACGGAGAACCCAGTCCTTGCCTTTTCCAGCTTCTGGGGGCTGCCTGTGTCTCCTGGCTCATGACTCCAAACCCTGCTGCCCTCATGGCATCTCCTACCTCTTCCTTGTCTTTCTTGCTGCTCTTTGTAAGAACCTTGTGATTACATGTCAGTAATCCAGAAGAATCTCCCCTATCTAAAGGTCCTTTTCTTAACCACATTAGTAAAGTCCCTTTTCCACTTAAAGTAATGTTTTTTCTGGTTTGGGGGATTAGGATGTGGGTCTCTGGGTGGGTCCATTTTGCAGCCATTCACAGATAGGCAGCCTAATGTGCAGGCTCTCTGTAAGCCCTCTTAGGGGCCAGGCAGTGGCTAACGCTGGGGAGTGAGGAAGGGGAGGACACGGAGGTTCAGACAACCTGCTGAGAAGATGGGAGCCAACACTAGAGCTGATCCTAGAGCACAGGGTTCATGGGGAGAGACAGACAGGTGAGACAGGAAAGGAATTTGGGCCCAGATCACAAAGGACCTTGAAGAGCAGGTTTAAAAACTGGGATGTACCCTGCCCAATGGTTAAGCATCAATCCATGAACCAGGAGATGCCTGGGTTGCAGGCTCAATCCCCAATAGGAGGTATGCAGTAGGCAGCTGATTGATGACTCTCTCTCATCATTGATGTTTCCATCTCTATCTCCCTCTCTCTTCCTCTCTGAAATCAATTAAAAACAATAACAAAACTTGGATGTGATTCCCTAAGGGAAGCAGGGCCTGATTTCCCATGCCTAGGAGTTACCAAGAATGCCCAGCCAGGCTGGAGCCCCATCTGACAGGGCCGAGTGGCCACCTGCCATCAACTTACAAGTTGAGCCTCAGCCAGACTAGGTTGGGAAAGAGGACCCGAGGCCACCTCCAGTGCTCCTCCCCCATGAGATGGAGAGAACAGCTTTGCTGTCTGACACATGGGGCCTGAATCCCATGGACCAGCTTCACGACCTTAGGCAAGTTACTGCAGCTCTCTGACTCAGTTTCCCACTAAGGAAACCAGCACTGTTAAGATTTGCCTAGCTTCTCTACAAAGCCGATGTGCTGAGGCACCCAAAGGCATCCCAGAAGTCAACAGGCTGGACTTGGTGATAGTGCCCATCTTACTGGGAACCGTCTACTGAACCAGAAAATTGTGGAATTTTAGGTATTAAAAATCATCTAACTGGAGAGTCCCACATCTCAATCAGCTGAGAGATTTTCTTAAAATAAAATCTAATAAAGACCCATCTAATTTCACAGCCAGGGTTGGTGGAGCCACCAGAGATGATGCTCAGAGAAGCTACAGGACCCCCAAGTGGGGATCCTGGGTCATTCTCTCCACCACCCAGCCAAGGTGGATAGAGTGGGGGTGGGGAGACTGCTGAGGCACTGGATGCCAGTGGGATGGAGCTAGAAAAGAGTATGGAGTATAGAGCAGCCAGGCATGGGGTGGGCCCTTCCTGCTCATCTCCAGGTGGGCCAGAGGCTCCTGCATCCCACACCCACCACGAGCTGGGCAATAGAAGGTGCCATCAGAATCACCAGCCCTTGGTAGGTGGTCCCAGGCAAAGTGCCCAGTCGTAGGGCATGCTTGGCCAGTCCAGCCTTCTCCTCCCTGGCTCTCTGGGTCACAGGTTAACGAATTTTCATAACACTTTGTTCTTGATACAGAAACAAATAACTGCTAACAATTTCATTATAAACTTCGTCCTCTCCCATCCTCCACTGGATAATAGGATTTATCTAGAATTTCAGAACTGGAACAGACCTTAGAAATATGGTCCAAACCCCACCTTTTGTAAATGGAGAAACAGGGGGCCAGTCAGAGAAGGGACAAGGTCAGCATCACACAACCGGTCATGGAGAGGCCGGTCCAGGGCTGGTCCTCTCAGTGGTGCTCCTCGTGTTCCACAGCCAAGAGTACTGCACGTTTCTAGAATCACTCCAGTGGTGGCATCCAAGGTCAAGAACATGGGGGACATACACTGGACCAGATAGTCCCCTTGACACCCCAAACATGACCTTGAGGGTAGAGCTGTCTATGTGCAGATGAGCCCCCCCGCCCCCACCTGCAGGCCATCCACCTGGCACACTAAAGCTATGGGTTTGAGGACCCCAGACTGTTGAGGAGACGTAGACAAACCTCGGCCACTCTGCTGCTCCCCATCACTAGGAAATGAGATCCCCAAGGGTTTGTGGGGCTGTTGGACTTTGACTTCCTCTCAGCCTCCTGGTACTGCCCCTTGTGTGGCCAGAGTGAGATGCCGGTGTCTCAGTCAAGCCACTGGGATCTGAGCAGCTGGGCCACCCACACTGACCGGGCCTGTGTCTCTGTGTGCTCTCCAGGGACATCCCCAGGCTCCAAGATGGCCTTGCAGAGTTCCTTCACTTGCTGGAACGGGACAGTCCTCCAGCTCGGCCAGGCCTGTGACTTCCATCAGGACTGCGCCCAGGGAGAAGATGAGGACCAGCTCTGCAGTGAGTAGATGGGCTGCCCCACCCACCTCACCCCAGCCACGCTCACTTCCCTCCCCTGCCCATCACCCCATGCATTCCAACTTGGACAGCCGTCCTGTGTCCAGTGCCATTTGTGTCTCATCTCAGGGGCAACTTTCAAAAGCTGCACAGTCTTCAAGAGACTAAGATCTGTGGAGTGATAAAACTGTGGTCCAGAAACAGCATGAAAATTAAGAACCAAACAAGATCTTATAAGTTATGCCCTCAATATCCTTGTACACAGAGGACATGTTCAGACGAATGCCCAGCTCTGTAACATGACTTTGAAGCCTGGACTTCCCTCACTTTTCAATCCTCATCTTTCATCACCCACTGCCTCTCTCATCCTCCCACACTCCCATGTACCCCAGGTCCGGCCATATCAGACTACTTCTCAGCTCCCTCAAACCTCCGTGGCTTTGTGTGTGTGGTATCCCTTGCCCAGAATGCCCTATCCCTTCTCAAGTCCCACCTGCTCCTTCAAGACCCCCCTCAGGAGTTGATTTTTCTGGGAAACCTCCAGTCACCAACCCCACAGGACAGTTGGTCCTTCTTTCTCTGGGCCTCCTGTCCCAACTCGGTGTATCTTCCACCCACCATAGCATCCATTATTTTTTAACAGCTTTTTTTCTTTTTAGCTATAGTTCATACTAGTATACCATACAACCCACTTACTTAAAGTATGCAAGCCAGGGTTTTTTAGCATAGTCATGGTTGTGCAACCATCACTATTAGTTTTAGAACATTTTTAATCACTCCACAAAGAAACTCCTAGAAATATTTCCTGACTTTCCCCCAACTATGCCCCCTCCCCTAGCCATAAGCAGCCATAATCTACCTTCTGTTTCTATAGATTTGCCTATTCTGGGCACTTCATATAAATAGAATCATCCAATATGTGGTTGGTCTTTTGTGATTAATTTCTTCACTTAGCATAATGTTTCCAAGGGCAGCCCAAGCGTCAGTGTTTATCAGTCCTTTGTGTATGGTTATTGCCAAATAATATTTCATTGTACAGATAACCACAGTTAGTTTAGCCTTTCATCGGTTGATGGGCACTTGGGTTGTTCCCACTTTGGTGCTATTATGAATAATGTTGCTATGGACATTTATGTGCAAGTTATGTAGACAGATGTTTTTATTTTTCTTGGGTATATACCTAAGAGTAGAATTGCTGAGTCATATGATAACTCTATATTTAACAGTTTGAGGAACTGCCAAGCTGTTTTCAAAGTGCTGCGCCATCTTACATTCCCACCAGTAATGTATAACAGTTCTAGTTTCTCCACATCCTTGCCAACATTTATTATTATCTGCCTTTCTGTTTTAGCCATCTTAGAGGGTGCACATCTATTACATTTCAATGAGGGTGGTTTCCATGTTTCTCTTCCTCTCTGTGGGCAGATGGGGTTTGGTACTCTTCCCTGTACCAATATTTCACGTGATTCCTGGCACAACTGACACTTTGTTCATTAAAATGAATAAATGAGTTGGAAAACTTGAGCTCCATAGAGGAAAACAAGTTGCTGAGGCCTCATTGGTAGTTAGTAGCAGCATTAAACTCCCAGCCCAGTGCTCACTCCACTTCAGTACAGCGTCCTCAGTAGCTATTTGGCTAGGAGTAAACACTAGAGGTTTTTACATTTTCCCCAGGGAAACTGAAAACACAGAACACATATAATGTGAGCTAGAAAAGATGCTGGATCCTGGAGCAGAGATGAAAACATAGCACCTGCCCTCAAGCTGAAACTCCAACATGGGGCAGGAGAGGAAACAACAGAACAGGGTTGGGAAGCAGCAGCAGGTGTGTGCCTGGGTGCTGGGGGCCCAGATACAGCAGCCAATGCTCGCCTCCAAGACACCAGCCCCGTGATACCGGCCTGCAAAACAGCTTTAAAAAGTTAAGAGTGTTTCCCAGGTCATCTGGAGGACAGACTTTCCCTTGAGGGGAAGCGGTTTTATTTATTCTCTTATAAATGAAGCAATAAAGAAATCCATTTTTCAACTTAAAAACTACCTTTTATGCAAAACTTTTGAGGGAAGTTTTCCAATAATGGTGGGATTGCGGTTGTTTAGATCAGCCCAGTAAGGAGTTGCAGGTAGGGGGCCTCGTCTGCCCACATGGTCTGGCTCCTGGCCTGTCTCGCAGACTTTCACTCTGCATGTGGCCCAAATGAACTTAGCCACCAAGCTGCCCAGGCTGAGGCCTCTGTGTGTCTCTAGTTATTGGTCTCTGCAGTATTTCCAGCAATGCCTCTGAGCTGTGTGATTTTGCTTTTGCCCTTTTTTTTTTTTTTTTTTTTTTTTAAGTTTTTTTATGCCCACTTCCCAGCAGGGACGCAGGTCAGGCAGGGCCTGCCCTGATTTACAATTGGGAAAATGAAACCACAGAGAAGGTAATTGATTTGTTGGGGTCACACAGCATGTCAGGAGCAGAGCCATGATTAGAGCATTGAGCCTGCGGGATCTGCCCATTACTGTGAGCTGAGGGCATTTTCCCACCATTCAGGGACTTGCCATTAACAAGTTTCCAGGACTAACTCCAAGCTGGAGGGCAGCCTCGCTGCAGGCCTGAGGGCAGGCACCTGGGGCCCTGTGGCCTTTCCAGCTACACTTGAGCAGCTGCTCTGACCAGCTGTCAAATGACAGCTCCACACTGGAGAGTACCCCCACCAAGGTCTTAGCTACAGAAATCGGTTGCTAGGAAGAAAAGTTCAATCCAGAAGGAGGGTTATTTCAATCTTTTTGCCACTCTGATCTTTACAGTACCATTAGCCACCATCATTCTCCTTGATTTGTGCCCCACTCTCTGTGGGATATTTGCTGTCTTCCCTATCACATTGACTGGTGTTGATTCTGGAAACCAACCCCATGAAGATAGCAACAGCAGTAATAATATCGGCTAACATTTATTGACCATTACTATGTCCTGGGAGCTGTTCCAACCACTTTGCATATATCAACTTATTTCACCCTTACAACAATCCTATGTGATGCCATTACACCCACCTTAGAGATGAGGAACCTGAAGTCCAATGTCAAACTTTTAGCCAGTGGCTGAGCAGTGATTCAGACTCAGTCTGACTCCAAAGCCCACACTCTGAACCGGCACAAGCCAAACTCTTGTTCTGTGAGTTTCTAGCAGCTGGTTCTGCCGAGCACAACCCTAGCTATATTTCCACCCAGGAAGAAGGGACTAGGAAAAGGTTAGGGAAGTAAGTTGGGGGTAAGATCATTCATCCCCACCTCTGGGCCTCAATTTCCTCATCTGTAATATGAGTTGGAACATGATGCCCATTGATGTGTTATGTGTCCATGTCCAATGCTCTTGACTTCACCTGATCCTTCCCAGGTAGTCTGGAACCTATTAGAATGTTTTCTCTGAGCAGGCGCTCACCTACTGGGGATGTCCAGATCTTCTAAGGAACCCCCACAAGCGTCGCCAATCTTGGTCCAGGGTAGTCAACCAAGCCTGGCCATGGTTGGAATTTGAAGGGAGAAGTGGGCTCTATCCCACCAATTCAGCCTCAAATCCACGCTCTCCCCAAAAGGAATTCCCTCACCTGTTGGGGCTTCACTCGATTCTCAGACTCAACCCCAAGCAATATCTCTGTCTGAGATAAGTGGGGACCTGACATGGAGGAGGCAGCATTGCCCTTGTCCTTCTCCATCCAGTCGCCAACCTGTCCATTCACACCAGGTCCTCCACATCCATCCTTCTTCTCTCATTCCACTTAAACATTACTGATTCAAGTGAGACATCCAGGATGCTATCACCCATTGAAGGGTGTCTTTGAGGGCCCCTGGGTGTTGAGCAGTGGCCCTCATGGCACGTGGCTCCCCAGGAAAGCATGAGGTGTTCTCGCTTCATCCCCTGGATAAGTCATTGACTCACCAGGTATTTGCAAGCAGCTCACTCCCCCTCCGTGTGCTTAATAATCTCATCTATTTAGTAGGGATACTTTTCCTGTCAGGCAAAACAGGTTTTTTTATGTTTCTTTATTGTAAAATAAAACATGTTGGTTGTAAAATATTTGAAAAATCTAGAGAAGTACACAGAAGAAAATAACTATCACCCATAATCCTCCCTCTCAGACATTCAGAGATAACCATAATATTTTGATGTATTTCTTCTAACATTTTCCCCCATGACTCTATATTTTCAAGGAAATGTATAACGCATATTTATCAAAAATGTTAACCGAGTTGTCACACAGGAAGGAAAAGAAGTGGTGCCATTTGGCCTGGAGTTTGTACTTGGCAGTTTCTACCGCTGTTGCTGAGGTCACATCTCCGTGACTCCACAAATCTGTCTCTCTTAGAGTGGAATCAGGTGTCATAATTGCCAATGTTGCGGGATTGATTGACCCACACACAGCCCTACCTGCCATCCGGCCAATGAAATATTTGGCTGCAGCCCAAGGAGAGGGTGGGGTAGAGCAGTGCCGCACAGACATTAGGAATTTTTAAAAAACAGATTCCAATTCTGGGGATGGTGTTGGCGTGTGGGACCCGATATTCCACACTTCTCAGTTTCACAGGTGATGCGGATGCGGCTGGTCCCTGGACCACATTTTGAGTGACAGGGGGTAGAGGACTGAATTCACTCCCATTTCATCAGCAACTAAGTATGGTGATCCTACAGTGTGCCAAGCACTGCTCAGGTGCCTGAGGTGGATGAGAGGAGAAAGGGATGGTCAGAGGAGGAGTTGACATTAGACCCAACCCTGTGTGCCAACGTTGTGCTCAGCAATTGGCCTTAGTGGCAATTTCCCAAACGCGGTCTAATTCACCAAGGACCTCTGCTCTGATGCCCATGCCCCTCAGCTTCCTTAGGAGTGGCTTCTTGCTGAACACACAGCCCCACGTGTTTGCAGTAGTGGACATTCTCTTATCCCCTCCCCACCCACCCTTTGAGGTCTCAGTTATCACATCAATTGTCCAGTGACCAAGTCTGCCTACCTCCTGAAGAGAACGGGGCTGCCAGTCCCAGATCACCCTGCATCCTGTGCCAAGTTAGAACAAGGTGGGCTAGAAGGTGGACAGCGCCATTGGCTGTCCTCACTCCTGCACAGGTGGAAGGCACAGGTGTCTCCAGAAAAGCAGCTGAGAGACTGTCTCTGCCTCCGGGTAGCGTGGGCTGTTGTAGTGCACCCCCTGGTGAGCTCCCCTGCCCAGGGGAGAAGGATGATGAATAAGGCCACCACCGCTGGTATTTGCTCAACCCTGTCTGTTTATAAAATGTTCCCACACTCTCTCTTCCATTTTGTCCTCAAAACAGCCCTGTGACATAGACACTACTATTACCCCATCTTGCAGAGGGAGCTGGGGCTGAGGAAGAAAGTGCTTGCCTGAGGTCGCACAGTAGGCAACAGAGAGGCTAGGCTAGAGCTCACGGGGCACACTCCAGGGCTGTTGAGGTATCAGCACCCATGAATCAAGATCTCCCCCTCGCCTCCTGAAAGGGTGAGGAGAGGGTGAGATGCCCTGCAGGCCCCAGCTCACCCCTGCCTCCTCCTCCTAACGGAAGCCCATCACCTGCTAGCATCTTCCATTGTCGTACCCGGTTAAACACGCTTGTAAAGGACGCTCCCCGGAAGGTCACCAGTTAGTTTTTGCAGAAGAAGTGGATATGGGATCCCTTGAGGGGGGCATAAAAATAAAACAGAAAGATCTCCTTAGCTGTTGGATTTTTAATCAGAGGAACATGCAGGGCTTGGGGAAATGACTTCTTCAGGGGGGTATAAATGGGAAGAGATGTCCAAGTCGTGACAGCCTGTTTTAATTTATAATGCTGCCTCTGTGTGAAATGCACAGAGAATCGGGGGGAAATGAGCAATAATTCACGAAGGTGCTGTCACAGCCAGGAAGCGTCAGGGCCCTCTGTGCTAGCCTGCCACTGCCAGGAAGGCGAGACGGAGGAGGGACAGTGCCGTGGTTCAGTCTCTCTTGCACAGTACGTAGCCATGCCAGGGTCGGCTGGGAGCTGTCACCACAGCCTGCGATGCCCACTCAGGGCTGAGCACCTTCCCTGCAGCCGTTCTCTCAGTCAGCTGTAGAGCATAAGCCCTCTCTAACCTTCTTCCCTGCCCTCCTCCCTCTGTGGGCAGCGGCGAAATATATGAAGCTTATGTGGTCTATGAAGCTTACTGTGGCCTCTTCAATGGGGTCTGAGGTCAGTCTGATGCAGAGAAAAGGATAATGGGGCTATTTATGCTGAACCAACAGATGCTGTAAAGAGGCTCCAGTAACTGGGATTGCTTGGTCAGGATAGGCGAGGTTCTGCTGCAGTAATAAACCATCCCACATTTCAGGGTTGGGTGAGGGGCTCTGCTCCGTAGGGTCTCTCTGAGACGCAGGCTGGCAGGGACTCCACCTCATACAGCAGCATCCCCAGGAACAGGAAGTGTCCGTGGCCCCTCAGCAGGGGAAAGGAGACTGAAGAATTGCACAGAGCTTTCCGCAGCCTCCATCCAGGAGAGGCACACATCCCTTCTGCCCACATTGCATTGGCCAGAACTGCTCATGTGGCTTCACTTTACTGCAAGGGGCTTGGGAAATGGGAGCAAAAAGGAAGTTCTGAGCAAGTGTGTCTCTGCACACAGGTGATTTGAGGGAACCAAACCAATTCCAGGCCAACACTGCCCCTGCTGCTGTTATATTCATGCCTTTGGCTGAGCTTCAGGAGTGTACTCCAGTGAGCACACATGGGCTTCTCCCTGGGTCACGTACTTTGTGGGTCTGTGTAGATTTAGAAATAGAAAAGCTAGGTTCCAGTCCCAGCTGGAGTACCTGCTGGCTAGGTGACCTTGGTCAGGTTGCTCTGCATCTCTGAGCCTCTGCTTTGTCATGTCTAAAACTGGGTCAACAATAACCATTGTTGTGGAGCTATTGCTATTACGTTTTTTCTGAAGATTAGAAAATCGTAAACAGCACATGTACAAGTTGGGGATTGGGGCCTCTCTTCATCACGATCAGTATCATCAGCCATCAAGGGAGCTGTTATTAGTGAGGACAGTGTGGTCACCTGGCGAATTATACTTGGCTTGGCATAGTTTGCATCCAGCTTCCAGGAAATGCCTGTCCCTGTGCTCTCTCTGCAGGTAAGCTCCCTGCTGGATTCTACTGCAGCTTCGAGGATGGCTTCTGTGGCTGGTCCCAAGGAACACTCTCACCCCACGCGCCCCAGTGGCAGGTCAAGACCCTAAAGGAGGCCCGGTTCCAGGACCGCCAAGGTACTGCCACTCCTCTCCTCCCCCCTGGTGCCCCCCCCCCCAGCCAGATGAGAGACTTAGGGCACTGCCCAGGGCAGCTGGACCTTGTCTCACCCTGCAGAGCAAGCCTGGGTGGGTGGGTGGCTGTCCTGAGCTTGCCCTGGGGTGCTCCACATTGTGTCAGCTTAGAATTAGGCCTAGGTAGATGTCACCTTTTGTTCCTTAAAATGAGAGCCTTGCTGAAGTGTTCGCTGAAATGTAAAAATAGCAGCAACAGTAATAATCCATTCATTCGACAAGTATGTGTTGAGACCTACTGTGTGGCAGGCCCATTACTCATTGAGAGGTAAGGAAGTGTAGCTCTCTTTATGACGGGGTGCTGAGGCGATGGGGCTGGGGGCAGGGCACTTCAAGCCGTTCCTGGCCTCTGGGTTGAAGCTGGTGGTCCTTAAGAGACAGAGATGCAGAAGCTCAGCTCTATGATGCTAGGACATCATGGGCCCTTGGGAATGAAGACTTTTGCAAGCCACGTTCTGGGTCAGTAACAAGCAGGCTGTCTTATCCACTGGGGGCAGCAGAGAGCCACTACCTCAAAGATATTCTGAGGCCAGAGGAGATGTTCCCATGAACCCCTGCGCTTACTAATCCCATACTGTACCCTCGGGCCCTTCAGTGCGTGATGATGGTGCAGCTTTGACTCTTCTCCTCTCTGCCCAGGCCACGCCCTGTTGCTCAACACCACCGAGGTGCCCACTCCTGCAAGCGCTGCAGTGACCAGCACCACGTTCCCCGCACCGATGAAGAACTCTCCGTGCGAGGCAAGTCTCCATGTTCCTCTGTTCTCCGACTTCTCCTCCCACACTCTCCCCTCTGCATTTCCAGGCGAACCCAAACAGGGAGCAAAGTGGCCTGAGGTCAGGCTGCTTGTTCTCCTGGACGGAGGGCAGTAGAGCCACTTTCGCCATCTTCCAGGTAGAGAGAGCCCACTGACGTGGTGAGGTCCCACCTGCAGAGAACCTCACCTCAAACGCCATCCTCAGCAGCCCTGAGCCTCTGCAGTGGGCTCTTGATTTAAGCAAACCGGGGAAATATTTCTGAGGCATCACAGGGGAGGGTAACAGTGATTTACAAAAGTCTTCCTACAGAGTCCTTTTTAAAAATAGCAATCTCTTGTTATGCATTTCAGGTGATAGAGCCTCAGAAATTTGATTTACATAGATTTCAGTAAGACATCAGAGGCATTCAGGGCGGTACCTTGAGAGTCACTCACCCAAACGGTTCTTCTAGCTCACATGTGTCAAACACAAGGCCCGCGGGCCAAATCCAGCCCGCCAGGCCTTGCAATGTGGCCCGCACCACGCTGTCATCACTGCACTCCGCTGTCAGTTTATGACATTGTCAGTTTATGACTGTTCAGTAAACCATTCGGCCCTCGATTTAGGCTGGATTTTAGATTTTGGCCCCTTCTCTGATTGAGTTCGACACCCCTATTCTAGCTGTTACCTCTCAGGGTGAGGATGGAGGGAGTGGCGCCATGTTTTTTAGCATAAGGTCATGTTCTCCAGGGTCCAAGAAATGTGCTTAGAACACGGTCCCAGTCAGGTTCCACCCCTGATTGTTGAACTGTTTATTTGGGCAGCTAATAACCTCTCAGGACCTCAGTTTCTTCATCTGGAAGGTGGAGACAGTAAGGGTGCCTACCCCAAGGAGGTGAGAATTAAATAGTGTGTGCAAAGGGCTAGCATCTGGCACAGGTTAAGCATGACAAGAGTTAGCCCACCGTGCCCGGCACCCTGTATAAACACACGACATACGGATGGGGCAGAGAAAGAGGACTTGAGCCCAAAATCAAACTCTCCGCTCTGGGCTCTGGGAAGACGGGGCCCTGACTGCACTTCTTTGCTCCCTCGTGCCCCCCCCCCCCCCCCCAATCAATACCTTGCACACAGTGAAAAGCCTATGGTCGATCCTCTCTTTCTGGAAACTTACAGGAGAAATTCCTTGCTGGCTTGTTTCAGGAATAGCTAGTATTAAGGTGACCAGACCTCCCGCCTTTGGCGGGACAGTCCCGATTTTTAACAATTTGTCCCACGTCCTGCTTTTAAAAAGTCCTGACTTTTTGAAAGAATGCATGACAAGCTAGAGAACGGCAGGAGAACGGGAAGGGAATATACGGTTTTCGGTGGCCATGTCAATGGTGTCCCACTTTACCAATGTTAAAATCTGGTCACCTTAACTAGTTGCCCTCTGACTAATTTGTTTCCCTTCCAGTTGTGGCCTTTGTGACACTGAGAGCTTTGCTTCCTCTCTGCTGGCTGGTAGAATCCCGGGAGCTGCGGCTCTGACCCGCAGCTTCCCTGCCCAGGGGTGCAGGCAAACGCTAGCCTTCCAGGCTTTGTGTGAACTGAAACTTCACAGGCATAAATCAAATGCGAACGGAGAAGATATAGGAATGCATTTTTTTAATCAGAAGAAAGGTCAAATTAAACCCAAGGCTCCCCTCTCCGTGAACACACAGGGCTCGGGGATGTGTTGTTTGCAGCAGCCTCACTCCTGGTCCCAGTTTATAACCACATCCGCCCCGCCTTTCCCACCCTTTCTAGTTTATGGTATCTGACTAGATTTTTTATGTATCTCTGCGAGCTACCTTAAATCCTTTTGGGAAGAAGTCAGGGCACAAATAAATAGATCCATTATGCTCAATTGTATCTGAGAAGCCGCGCTTTCTGATGCAGATGGTGGCCTTACACAGCCATCGTCATCGCTGGTATCTCTCAGGTGCCTCGGAGCAGGTGCCTGGAAAGGAAGGCTCCTTAGGAGGAAATCTAAATGCGGAGAGACGGTGGCCCGCTGGGAGGCGAGGGGATCCTTAAAAGCATTTGATCTTTAAATCTGCTCTTCACTGGGTGTAATAGAGCCTGATTTTAGAAAAAGAAATGTCGAGGTGAAAATGATATTTTCCTAACGCTTCATCATCTCTCTAATAACCTTTGGGTTGATCAATAGCTTAAATGGGTGTTTTTGTTTTACTGCCCTGTTTTCTTTTTCCTCCGGCCACACTCTGGGCTCTTTCTGCTGGTTCCTGCCCTTTTCCAGCAGGTGGCTCAGCAGGAGTAATGGAGGGGAGGCGGCGAGCCGTCCCTCAGCTCACGTTGTTTCAGCCTCTCAGACATTCATCCAGGACTGACGGGTCTTTGAATCCGCAGCTCTGGGGAAGTGTTTTCATCAGAAAGAATAAATAACCAACACAGAAATATCCATTTTCAGGTTTGTAAGCCTGCCCCCTTATTTCACCCAAATCCTAAATGCAGACGCAGGGACTTGATGTTCTCCTGGATATGCTGAACATTAGTGACAGGAAACGGATGTTGCGTTGTTGTGTGAGACGGTGTGAGCTTAACCCTGCAGACCTACAGGGGCCTCTGTTGGCTGCGGGGCCCTGGTGCAGGAGGGCGGATGCCAGAGAGAGCCATGGACGGCCTCCAATGAGTCAGGCCCAAAGGGCTGGCAGCTAGCCTAGATGGGCTCCAGGGCTGACACCCACCACCCCACGTCTGCTCCAAGCCCAGAGCAGGCTGGTCCGTGCGGCCTCTGGGGAGCTGAAGTGCTTGCAGAATATCACAAAGTGCTTTCTCAAGAAACCCCACAGTCCTCAGTGGATTCCACAGGGGAACGGGTGTCACCTTCAGTGCAGTTCCATGGAAATCTACATACGTGTTTCTCCAGTTGCAGTCACTTGTAACCTGTAGTGAATGCAGAGTCTTAGGCCCCACCCTGGGCTCCCGGAATGGCATCACTGAGCAGAACCCAGACTCCGCATTTTCAAACCCCACCTCCGTGATGCGGGTGTAAACTGAAGCTTGAGAGCAATTGGCCAAAAGTGTCCTTGCCAACATGACTGGAATTTATTCTGAGCCCACGCTGAGAGTTTTCCTCCAGGGCCTGTGGCTCCAAAGTGTGCCATGTGATTTGCCTTTTAGAATGATACGTCAGAGAAGGAATTAGAAATGACAGGGTAGGGGGCAGAGCCAGTGAGACAGGGGCGCTAGGAGAGCACCATCAGAGCCCACAGGGAGCCAGGTCAGGAGCCCACCGATGATGGAGACATAGCCAGGGTGTGCCTTTGTGGTACCAGCCACCTTCCAGGACATTCCCGAAGCATGCCAGCTCTGGGCTCCTCCGGGTGCCTCCGACCATGCCTCTCGCTGTGCTGGCCTTGGTGCGGGCCCTGCCTCCTCACCGCTCTGCACAGTTGCATCGGGGGCATGAATATTTAAAGTCCTCTGCCCAGCCCAGCCGTAAATGAGAGCTTTGTGGGGTTGTTGTCCCCCCTATTCCCCAATAGCTGTTCTCTGTGGGAAACTGGGGAGACACCTACAATATATTCAGATTTTCTTTTCTTTTTATGTTTGTTCTGCTGAACTCCAGTTCAAATAATTAAAGTTGCCACCGGGGAGGGAAGCCTTGCAGCGGCTGTTATGTGTCGCTTGCTGTCAGACCTGCTTGCGTCCCCTTGGCTGGAAGACACAGGGGGATGTGTCTGGCATTGCAGCTGCCAGTAATAAAGAGGCCCCGAGAGTGGCAGGGCCGTCTGGCCCCGCCCCCTGCCTTTCACACATCCTGGAAGGCTGAATGTCTCCACAAACCCCCGTGTGGTTTGAGGTTGTATTTTATTTGAATAGCCTGCCTGTGACTGGAATATTTTAAGCCGTGTTCTCAGGACAGAACAAGGTCTGGGATGGGAGGGGGGAATTGGGCTTCCCTCATTCTTTTTCCCAAAACAAAAAAAAAACCATGGAGCAGCTTTCCTCCTATGAGCTGCAGGAATGAAAGGACCCAGGAAGTGTGGGACGAGGCCCACTGGACTGCGGGGAGACCCTAGGGCAGGGCAGTCCCCAGTGCTGGTTGTCTGACCCTCCCAGAGTGGCAGCCACCCTGTCCTCTCTTTACACACATGGGTTTACACATAGACCACACACACACACACACACACACACACACACACGGGATACGGGATACGGGATACGGGATCCTGGGACATGGCCGGGCCTCCTTTCTGCCCCTGACATCAGCCCTATGGTGGTAAAAGGATAGCTTTAATTAGCCACTCAGGGCAGCAGGTGGCCAGCGGGCTCCTCCATGGCACCATGGACTTCCTGGCCTGCGGGGAAGGAGGCCTCCCCTCACTGTCACTAAAACCAGCAGATGTGGCCCAAAGGGATGTGGGAGGGGAGGCTGGCACCTGGACCACCCTCGGGCATCCGTACCCCCTGCTCACAGCCCTCCTGAGGAGCCCCTGTGGGAGGATCCTGCCTGTGACTATGCACAGCTGGCCAGCAGGGCAGCCACGCATCCCTAGGACACAAGAGCATCTCCCCTTTCCCAGGGGACCCCCTACGAATGGGGCAGCAGCAATAAATGAGGGGGCAAGAGAGAATGGAGAGGAAGACTAGAAAGAAGTCACCAAGGCAGGGAGGGAGCCTGGGAAGTAACCAGAGCAGGTCACGTGCCCCGTTTCAGAAGCCCAGATGGGGTGCTCCTGCACCAGTACCTCTCTCTGTGTGACCTCACTCCCCCCACCACCACACCACTATTAAGCCCATGCATAGCATGTTTGGCTGCCCCACCCACACCGTATGAGTCCCTGAACTGATGCTGGTATGAGACTCCAGGGGGCCTTAATTCTGGCAGCCACTCACCCCAGTGATAGGGCCGTCATTTCAGAGGGCCTTAGGCTGGGGCCTAAAATTGTGCCTCCACATCAGAGGGAAGGAGCAGGGCCAGGAGTGCTTCCTGAGGCATTTTCTAAATGGCTTTCCTGAAGCCCCGCTGCATGAGTAGGAGACTTGGGACCCCACTTTCAGAAGAGAAGCTAACGACGGCCATGTCATGCACCTGTAATAGCATCACTGCTGCAAGGATGCCCTATGCACACACCAAAGACTGCAGGGACTGGCTGTCCTCCACACAGCCACCTGTGAGGTGATTGAAATCCTCCCCGAGGACCAGGTGATGCCCGAGCATGCAGAACCCGGACTCAAACCTGAACCCCACACTTCAAAGGTACCTGCTCAGAGGTTTTCTCTGCGGAGTCAGCAGGCAGAAGCCTCAGACGAAAAGGCTGGGCAGCTGCAGGCATGGACCAGAGGCAGCACAGGAGGTGGCTGGCTTGGATGGGCACACAGATGCCTGGCAGGAGGGTGAAGGAGGGGAGGTTGGGTACAGAGGGTCCTCAGTCAGGTGGTGAGCCAGCAAGTCGTCATTTCAAACCCACATGTGGCCAGCCAGGCTGGAGACAGACCGCAGGAACCTGGGATCTCTTTAGATGCAGCACAAAAGTTAAGAATAATAGGTCCTGGTCTCTAGGTGTCTTAGGAGTCACTCAGCTGCATTACATTAAAAATAAATTTCAAATTCTTGCCGAAACCGGTTTGGCTCAATGGATAGAGCATCGGCTTGGGGACTGAAGGCACCCTGGTTCGATTCCGGTCAAGGGCATGTACCTTGGTTGTGGGCATATCACCAGTAGGAGGAGTGCAAGAGGCAGCTGGTCAACGACTCTCTCTCATCGATGTTTCTAGCTCTCTATCTCTCTCCCTTCCTCTCTGTACAAAAATCAATAAAAATATGTTTAAAAATAAAATAAAATAAAAAATAAATTTCAAATTCTTAACCAGAGCCTTCCAACACCTTCCCTCTTTGCACCACGAGGAAAAAGAAGCCTTCCCTTAGTCAGGGGGCTGAGGGTAGGGACCCTTCATAACTGTTCAGCTGACATAGGTAGCATTTTTAATCTATTACTCGCTTGTTATGTGGCTGGCACTGTGCTAAGTATTTCATTTACTTTATCTCATTACCGCAACAGACCTGTGAGAGACTGTTACACTCATTCACTGATGCGGAACCTGCTGCTTACAACGCTTTCGTGACTTGTCCAAGGTCACCTTGCTAGTGAGAGGCAGGGCCAGGACTGAAGCCAGGTTTGTCCAACTCCAGAGTCAGATCTGCACACACTCTAAGGTCATTGAACTTCACCAAGGTCACCTGAGTTTGAATCCCAGCTCTGCCACCTATGAGCCATAAGACCTCACGCACTGCCTCTCACTGGGGATGGTAATACCTGTTTTCCTGACAAGGATCAAACAAAAATGTGCAGACTACAAACTCTACAATATGTTATGAATTTCCAGGATTATTATTATCCCTCTTCTTAATTTGCACAGGCATGAAGGAGTGAGTGCAGACATAAAGTCAGGCATTGTGTGTTCTTCTTTCTCCTCTGGGTCAATCAGCACTGGGCAGGCAGGTTGGGAGCCCAGCAGACAGGAGGATGTGCCTGATGAAGCCATGTAATCAATAATCATTTTAATTAATTAATTAATCGATTGGGCAGCCCCACAGTTGTGAGCATGACCCTGGTTCAGAGTGAGAGCTAACAAGGAGACTCCTCATTGATTCTCCAGGATCCACCAAGTGTGGCCCCGCTGGGATTTCTGAGCCCGGCGAGTTCTCACCTCAGTTCCTGGAGCTGGGACGCTGCTGGATCCCAGCATCCCCTCACCTCTTATTGTGATGCGGTTGACGCTGCTGGGACTCATGCTAATGGGCTAAAGTAATCAACAGCCATTGTAATTGCAGTTGGACATAATTAATTTAAAACCTTTGAGCCATTCAAAATTAATACCTCTGCCATTACATGATGAGACAAATGAAGAATTACTGTCAGGGCTCTGGGTGTGAATAAAACCCTCCGGGCACTTGGCAGAGTTTTGGATCCCCTTCAAAACCTGCGTGTTAACGTGGACCCTCGTGGCCCCCACTGGGGACTGAGATAACATATTCAGGTGGCCCAGATACAGAGGGACCTTGCGGAAAACACAGACTCTCCCCAGCCATCAAATAATAAACATTCCCCGGGTGCCTGGAGTCCCTTCTCTTTCCAATGGCTGTCTGGACAATAGTTTCCCAGCCAGAGGATTACAAAGCTACTTCACTGCATCGACCCCATTATACACAGAGAAACTGAGGCACAGATGAGGCTGGTAGCCCAAGGTCATGCCATTACAATGTAACTCAAAGGAAAATACCATCTTTTTCTTCCCATAAGACTGGAAAGATAACTTTCTGGTGAACCTGGGAGATAAAACACTGGACTGAAATGTTGAATACAGTATCCTTCATCCTGCCTTATTGTTTTGTGTGAGCTGTTTATCTCTAACATGGGATTCCCTGATATTCTTTCCAATGCAGGAGAAAGGAACCAACCTTGAGCAAAAGTATTTGCTACGCAGAGCAGTGGGCTCCCATAATCTTGGTAAAGTCTCCCAGTAACTCTACAAGGAGAGTATGATTGGCCCCATTTTACAGATGAAACCTGAGGCTCATATATGATGACAGGGCGGCTTTTTCTGATTTCAAAAATCTGTCCTCAGCACTCCCACTTCATTCCCCCGAGGCTCCACCTCCCTTGGTCTTCCTGGAAAGCCCTCAGTTCAGGCAGAGGACCCGAGCCTCCCTGAAGTGGGCGGTAGCACCCTCTCTTTTCCCACTTTCCAACAACATCGCATTCCTCCCTTGCTGCTTTTTTTAATATAATGTTTATTGTGTGTGTGTGTTTTTTCTGATTACAAAAGTGCTCTGTTTTTATTATAGAACATTAGGAAAATACAGGAAAGAATGAAGAAGAAAATGGAAATTGCCCACAGTCTTACTCCCCAAAGATAGCCTCTGTTTCCACATTGCTACATTTCCTTCCAGAAAAAAAAAAAAAAAAATGCAGATCTGAGCAGAGTGAGAGATAAAGGTTTATACATGCACTATCACACCACATAAGCCTTTTGTGTCTTCTTTCTTCATATCATCTTTTTTCTACATCAATATGATTCTTCATAAACATGATTTTAATAGCAGTGTGCCCTAAATTTATTGTATTGTTTTTGTTCCAGTTGTCAAAAATAATATATGCTCATTATAAAAAAAATTTTCAAAAAGACCAAAGGGAAAAACATATCTGTAACACCATAACCTCACCAGCCGGGGATCCCACGGTTATTATTTTTATACAAAGCCTTCACATTCTCTTGCTGTGTTTTTACGACGGGGGCATGTGGATGCCCCTGCATGGGTGTTCTCTGACTTCACTGCAATGCCTCAGAGACAAGGAGGCCTGGGATGCTGTCTTCAAAAGGATCTCAGTCTTTTAAGTCTCCTACCTGGCCAGGAATCCAGCAGTTCTTAAGCCTCTGTAATTGCAAGTATTTGCCAGCATATTTGATTTGCTCGTTATCAAAACTCCGCATCTGGCCTGCTTCTTGCTGCGTTGGGTTGATTTTTTCATTCTGCTATTTATAGCCAGAGAGTTACTTTTTCCAGGTGAATTAGGAGGTGGTAATACAAGAACACCAGGTTTTGTAGCGAGTCGGTGCTCAGTGAAGTTAGGAAGGGGCCATGTTGAAATCAAGGACCTTTTAAAAGTACAAGTTCACACCCAGGCACATAGACCTGTGGCATCTTAGGTGGGGAAGGATTTTGAACCTCCATTCAAAAGCTTGGATGTCCCTGACGACAACCCAGTCCCAGTCATTTGGCAATGATGAGATGTGGGGAATATCTCGAGCAATATCCACCATCCGCCCCAAGCAAGCACATCTTTGGGCATCTCTGTCTGTTAAGAAATGTTCCCTTGTGTGGAAGTGAAATACACACTAGAATCCACCCTTGGTTTTGTCTCAACTGTGGAAACTCATGCAGCCCTTCAGACATTCACAGAAAGGTAGCACCCGCCCCCTTGTAGCATTTCCTGCATTTGGGGTTGCATGCACCGTGGACATTACCTGATACCTTTGATTCTCTTTTGTCCAACTTCAGCCTAAATTCCATGCTGATATGTTTTCTTGTGGGCTCAAGAGGTTGTTGTGAAGTTGCCACAAGGTATGCATAGCAAACAGGAGGCATGTTCTAGACATAAAATTGCTGTAATTGCCTCTGGGGTGGGAGGGAGGGCCATGAGAGAATAATTACATCAGGCCCAGCCACAATGCAGCTCTGCTTTACATGCAGAACTTTAATTAATGAAACGACAAACACTGGTGGCACATAATTGGAAAGTCTATCAGGCCCACCGAGAGGGAGGGAGCAAAGTCCTGGTGAAAGAGCCGGCTGGAGCCAGAGATAGAATTGCTGGGGGCGTGCTCCTGGCCTTGTCTTTTTCCACTTGTCTCATTTGCTGCCTGCATATAAAAGAGTTTATTAGTCCAAAACTGCCATTTATAACATATCTATTAGTGCGTATAGAAGGATCAAAAGTTTTACTGTTATAGGCCCCAATAAGTGTTATTTATCATAAATATTATTTAGCACTAGAGGCCCAGTGCATAAAATTCGTGGGGGGAGAGGGGAAGTGGTCCTTCAGCCCTACTTGCACCCTCTCACAATCCAGGATGCTTGCCTGCCAGCCTTCCTGATTGCCCCTAACCACTCTGACTGTCTGATTGCCCTAACTGCCTCTGCCTGCCTGCCTGATCACCCCTAACTACCTCTGCCTCAGCCATGCCACCACAGCTTCCTCCAGAAGGACATCTGGAATGATGTCCGGAAAGTCGTTTGGCTATCCTGTCTAATTAACACTTTTATTATTATAGATAGTTACTTTGCTCCAAGCTGTAAGGACCTGCTTGTCATAGAGATAGAAAAGTTTTAATTTTTATTCTTAATTATGGCAATTAATTAACACAGATGGCCACCAAAAAGGTGACTTACCAAAGAGTGTATAGCAAACAGTTCTGTTAAGTCCTCTTCCACGAAAATAGTGCATGTTGTGCATTGTATCTGCCTGGCTACATAAAAGAGTGAAGTTTCTGTCTGTCTTTGCAATCATATGAGCGAATTGTCTGAGAACCCAGCCCAGCCTGGATTGGTGCTCACAGAATAATAGAGGTCTTTTTTTTTTTCTTTTCTTTTTTCTTTGCTCCATTGGTGGAGATATCCTAGAAGTTACAGGATATCTTCCTTCTAATTTTTCCTTGACACTCTGATTTTTCTTATGTCTCTCACCTTTGCTTTCCCTCCATCCCCCACCCACAACAGTAACTTGCTCCAGGCTCACTTTGCTCCAGTGTCTAAGAGATCATGCAACTACGTTTCCCAGCATTCCTGGTGCTCCCAGTTCTCTGGGCTTCCGTTTCTGGTCCAGGGACTGCCACCAGAACTACAATTCCCAGAATTCCTGGTTCCTCACCACACTCTTGCTTTCTGCTTCTGGTCCAGGGGCTGCAGAAACCAAAAGGACTGGGAACTCCAGCCTGCTCTCCCACTCTGCTCTCCAGTGAGGCTTGGTGTCCTAGCGACCCAGGATGCCAAACCTTCCCACTCACTCTCGAGCCAACTCTGTGGCTCTGGCCAGCACGGCCATCTTTGTCATGTCAATTTGCATATTCCCTTCTTATTGGCTGTGGGCACCACCATCTTTATCCTGAAGTGACAGTTAATTTGCATATTACTCTATTATTATATAGGATTGGTATAAGATTTCCCATATTTGTGTGAATACTCTTGTTTTATGTATATTTACACATACACACACATACACATATATGACTATTCATTGTTTGGCAGAAACAATGGTTATAAATGGTTTAAAATCCACTATCTCCCTAGTTCCCCCAATATGAGGACATTTCTGAGAGGAGGTCTTGTTAAAGAATAAATTCTGATTGAACAGGTAGGGCCTGAGAGCCAGAATTTCTAAGAAGCTCCCAGGTCATGCAGCACTGCTGGTCCCCAGACCACACTTTGAGCAACAAGGGTCTAGAAAACATTCACAATACACCCAAAAGATTTAAGTGCCTATCACCACAATATATCAGATGTATACAGCAAAACAGATATGGTAGAAAGAACATAGAACACAGTGTGATATTCAGATCTGCAGCATATGGACTTAGTGACCATGGGTGACTCACTCCACCTGTTGAAGCTTTAGTTTCCATATCTGAAAAAGGGTATGACAATACCTCTCTCTACTTATTGTGAGTATAAAAAGAGATACAATGCACATATACACAAGTGCCTAACACAGCTCTCTCCTATTCAATAAGCATGTAATTATTTTATCTTATAGGCCACCCTAATAGAAATTGGTCTTATTAAGATCAAATTCCAAGGGTGTTTTTGTTCTAGGCACCAAACTGACCCAGGTCTACCTGGCATAGGTTTCTACACATAATGATATCAAAGGGATTCATTAATCTATGAAAATAGAAGTCATTGAGAGGGACTGTAGCCTGTGATCTGCTCTGGGAACCACAGATAGTTGCTCTCTATTTATTTAGATACAAGTAACTCATAAGGGATATTTGGCAAGAATTGACATCAGTCCTCTAGTTCTTCTAATTAAGAAACTGGTGAGAGCCATCCACTGTGGGTCCAAGAGGAGAGTGCAGATCCTGTTTGCATTCTCAGGTCACAGCTGCTCACCCAGCCCAGGGGTCTCTCACTCTCAGGGTTATTCTCATTTTTTACTCAGAGGTGATGTGGCAGCCACATGCAGGCCTTCTGATGGGGGTCGTGTCCTCCCCTATAGGAAAAACACTCTTTCTGCACCTTGGCAATGGTGGGCACATTTTAAGCCATTTTTTTTTACTTATTAAGAATTTCCTCTCACTCCAAGTCCAAGATGAAAATGGGCTCCTCACTGAGAAGGCCAGGCTCCTTTCTGCACTAAGTGGCCCCGTCTCCCCAGTGGTCTCAACTGAGGCTGCACTTTAGAATGATCTGGAGAGATTTGAAAAACTGCTGATGCTCCAGGACCTGCCCGAGGCCAATTAAATCAGAATCTCTGGGGTGAAGCCATAGTTGATGAGAACTCCAGCTCGCATTAGACACATTTTACCTTGCTTTCCACAATAGCCATTTGTTATGACAGGATGTGAACAGAAATATGTGGGGCAATGCTATGCTGTAATTGTCCTAACTTTTAAGTGTTTATAGATTGTTTCTATCAAACATACAACCTCTATTACTTTAAACACAGAGACCAGAGAGCTTGTTTATAGTATACACTGCCTCTGGGCATGACTGAACTTAAACTTTCTTAGAAATATTAGTTATATTTCCTTTTCATGTGTCTAGGAAACAAATTCATAGAAACCTTTCAAAAATACATACTGAATACATATGATTGCGGCTTCCTTTTGGCAGAGTGGGCATTCTCATCCTGAAAAACAACCATTTTAAAAGATCTAAATTTGTCTCACCATTGCCTACCAGCGGTCACAGGTAGTAAGTCATAGGGTCTTCAGTTGGATAACATGTGACATGGAACCCTTTAAATAAGATTGTCAGTGTGTTCAGGGGAGAAATAAAAATCTATAATACCCACATCATTGAAAGAAGTTGAGTCCAAATTTACTAGCCCAAGGTCACAAAGTGAATTGGGGCCACAGACAAGAATGTTTGGGTCCTCTTTAGGAAGTTCATTGACCTTGTTGACTTTGATATCACCTCAGAGGAAGAATCTTGTGAATTTAGGATGATGACATCTATCTGAACAAAGTTCCAAAATGGCCCATTGATTGCCCCTGCCCAGCTCCTTGAATCTTAAGTAAAGGCCTTTGAGACAGGGAGTAAGATCAAGTACAGGGCATCCGGCTCACCTCACTGAGTCTCTGCAATGTCCTTAGGGTTGAGAGTTTCAGAAAGAGGCCCTGAAGTTCTTTTAACACCGTGTCCTTTGGCTCTTCTCTCCCTCGCAGCTCCGGATGTCCTGGCTCATCCAGGGAGTCTTGCGGGGAAACGTCTCCTTGGTGCTGGTGGAGAACAGAACCGGGAAGGAGCAGAGCAGGATGGTCTGGCATGTTGCCACAAATGAAGGCCTGAGCCTGTGGCAGTGGATGGTGCTGCCCCTCCTTGACGTAGCTGACAGGTGGGCCTCTTGCCATCCCGTTACTCCCTTTCTCTCTATCAGCCAAAATGCAGAGGAGGCATGTCTTTCTTCCCCTATTCTCTCTATCCAAGACACACATCCAGATGTGCACATACACATGTACACACAAACGTGTGCAAACACACACATGCACACACACACACAAACACACAGGAGCGTGCATACTTTCTGCAGGCTTACAGAAAGTTTCTCTGAGGGATGTAAGTGCTGATGAGTATTCACCTCCCACATCTCTGGCCTGGCCTGATTGGCTGCCTCCTATAAAATGTCACCCCCAAATAATAATCAGGCTTTATGTGTATACAGCATTTTCTCTTACTTAATGCATTTTTTTTCTTACTTTCCCATTTGACTATTTATTCCTTAATTAACAACAACAAAACCTGCCATGCAGGGAGGGCAGGCCTTACCATGTTCCCCATTCCTGCCCTTTTCACAAGGAAGGAAACAGAACCAAAGAAGTGAAGCACCAGCAAGTGGCACCAGAGTGAGGACCAGCGCTCAGGCAGATCAGAGACCAGTGCTAGGTGGAGTCAGGTCCCTGAGGCAGGTGGATGAGGTGGGTGATGAATTCTTCAGGAAACAGATTCCATCACTAATGACCTTTGTGACCTTGAACTTCTCCGGGTCTCAGTTTCTTCATCTGTAGACTGAGAGGGTTAGACTAGAAGATTGTTCATTTCCTGTGGCTCTGAAATGGAGCAGTAACTGCTGAGCTCAGCGGCCACTTGTCTTGCCAGGATAGCACCAGACTGCCACCTGCAGTTGGCCTGCAGCAAGCCATGTTTGAGTACAGATGGCCTGGCACAGCTGCTCACATGACACTCTGGTGCATCATGTTAGACCCCAGGTGGTTGGTGCTGATCTGTTCCAGACCTAAAGGGGGGTTGGGTTCTCTATAGAGGTGCCAGGTGAATAGATCTGGGAAGGTAAAGGCCATCTTTAATAGGTTAAGTAGCAAGCCCTACAATCCCAAGCAGCCTCTGCCTTAAACTCCCACAATACATTTAACTTTCCCTCCTGGTGGAGCTACCATCAAAAAATGAGAGCAAAGGGCTCAAGCAAAAGGCAGAGGGTGATTTCAGGTGGTACACAGCTTTGCAAATATAAATTTGGGTCTCAAATTCTTTACCCAAACATCACAGAGTCTGCTCTTCCCAGAGCTTGTACCTCAAGCTCTGCAGTCAGAGGAAGAAGCCATTGTCCTCACTCTGAGCACCGGCTTCCCACCCCTTCCATGCCAGTGGGTTAGACATCAAAGCCTTGGGACATCCCCAGGCTCAATGTCCCCAGGACAAATGGGTTTAATTAAAGTGAAAGAAGGGGCAGTACGGGCGCTCCCTCAGGATTGAGGGCTATGTGCAGGGGTGGAGATCAGGAGGGTGATGCCGGAGCTTTCCCTACGGGGGGATGCGAAATTAATTCAGATGAATCAAAGGGAGTTTTTCTCCTCAACCCAGCAGCCCTCTCTCGTTCATGGCCACTCCAGGGGATTTACAGCAAGTAAGATGTTGACTCTGTTCACTCCCATGCACTAGAGTTCTGTTGGAAAGAGGCTGGTCTCAGCCTCCCTCCTCCCTGTTTAGTGCTATTTATCAGATTGACATTTTTAATATTGATGAGACCAAACTCTCCAGTGGCGATTCAGACAAAGGCCAGCTTGGTTTGATGATGTCTCATGACCGAATAAGTGTGCAATTACAGAACACACAAATGCCCCCATTCTCGGAGCCTGCACACTACTGACATGCTTTGATGTGGGAAGCTCCCCACACACCCCAGCCCAGAGCTGGAGATGGTGTAGGAAGCATCAAGACCCAGAGGCAAATAGAACTGCCAGAGGGTGAGGCACAGGGTTTCACTTGCTAAACCCCAACTAGACTGTAGATGTGACTGGCCCATAAAACGACAGAAGCACTGGGGGTGAAAGATCATAGGCTTTAGAATCAGAAAATCCCAAGCTTGAAAACTGACTCAGCCACTTACTAATTGTGTGACCTCAGCCAGCCAATTACTGAACCTCTCTGTGCCTCAGTGTTTACATCTATAAAATTAGAATAATAACATGGAGTTATTATGATAATGCTAGAGGCCTGGTACATGAAATTTGTATGGGGAGGGAGGGAGTCCCTCAGCCCGGCTTGTACCCACTCTAATCTGGGACCCTTCGGGAGATGTTTGACTGCCTCTTATAGTCTGGGACTGCTAGCTCCTAACCACTCACCTGCCTGCCTGCCTGCCTGATCACTCCTAACCCCTCTGTCTGCCTGCCTGATCACCCCTAACTGCTCCCCTGCTGGTCTGATTGTCCCTAACCACCTCTGCTTCGCCCCCACACCCAGGACCCAGGATTCCCTCCCTCTGGCTGGCCACAGGCACCCATGACCCGGGCCAGCTTCACAACCACAGGGAACCATGGGCAGGTGGCTTCGCCTGGGCTGCAACCACAGGCACTGCTGCCCGGGACCGTGGGGCAGGTGGCTTGTCCCTCTCCCAGGCCACAGCCTGGCTGATTCCCATTCTTCTCTCCCCAGTGTTGAGTGTCTGAGCCTTTATGGCATGAGGGCATGATGACCATTTGCATATTAGCTCTTTAGACTCATAGGATTATTATGAGACTAAGTAAAATGACGATCAAAAGCATGAATATATAGTACTGTAGATATCAATGAATTTTATTCTCTATGTTGCCCATTCTGATCCCTAAGTTATGGTAGCCTCAGATAGTTCATTGAATAAGTAGCACATATCACAACCACTGACCTTTCAAGTCAAGCCATGTTCTATAAAAGAGCAATCATAGCATCCATCTCCTAGGGGCTTAAAGAAGGAAAGCGCATGGGGAACTGCCTGCCCAGAACTAAATGCTTAGTAATAGATAGTAATAACCTTCTCCCCACCTAATGCCTCAGAAGAGGCTGGGATGCCCAATTTAGCAATAATAACCAACCCTAAGATGGAATGAGGGTTTTTAAGAATTTGTTGTCATCAATGTTCTGTAGACTCCTTTTAAGGGTAAGTCTCTGATGGAGGAGAACCAAGAGGCACAGTCTTCCCTCTTTCTCCCAGGAAGGTGAGCTATAGCTGCCCAGTTTGCCAGAAAATGAAAATGGGAGGAGGGAGAAGGTAGAGGAAGGAAATAAATAAGGGAATGAAAAAAAAGAAAATAGATAAAAGACAAAGACCAACAACTCCCTTCCTCCTGACCTGGGGCAGGTGTTAGCACCTTTGCACCACCTGTCCACAGGCAGGTCTTGGCTCCAGCTCATCAGCACCCAATTCCTGGACAGCTCTCCAACCATGGAACCCTCCTTAGAGACTTCCTTGTGTCTGGTCACTGTCCTGTTGAGATCTTCTTATATGAAAGACTTTGGTCCTAATGGTGTGTCCCAGTCCTTATGAGCAGGCAGATCTAGAGCTGAGCACTTGAGAGCAGAGAGCTACCCTAAGATTGCTGCCCCACACAGTAGTCTTTATGCAGTGACTCAAAGAATATGCCAGAGATACATGAAGGCTGATGACAGGAAGACATTGATCCACAGAATGATATTTCTACTGTCCATTACCAAACAGGCAACGTGATAGAAATATTGTCACAGTATGTCATTCTTATAAAATGATATTAACTGTACAACCATACTGCAAAGGGTGACAAGAAAATCTCCCAGAGCAGTGCCCAGTGTGTCTGAGCAGTGGCAACCTCCCTGGAATACAGATATGAGCTCTCAAGGTTGTTTTGAAGGATAGCACCAATTTAAATATTGGCTTGATGTGCGCTTAAAAGTTATTGCATTGCTTTACATCCACCTCATGTCACTAGTTTTGTTCATTTTCTCCCCACTTCGTCTTCTCCCCTTTCGTTCAATTTCCACTCTCTCTGCTGGAATTAATTCTTTTCTTTTCTCAAAATGGAAGAAAGACAAGTTCTCTCCCCTTATTCTAAAGGTCAGTCTTTTGCAGGGACATGCTTCAACTTTTCCTCTTTATAATCGCACATCTTACTAAATGAAACACAATGTTCCCACACCATCCTAAACTTCCACATGTCTACAGAGCAGAGGCAGATGCTACATTTAGCTCATTACAAGGTGGATTTGGAACCACCATGGATCAAGTCATATCCCAGGAAGCACTGCAGTTGGGCAGCCAAATAGAAAGCACATCACTCATCGCATGTGTGGGCTGTGCTATCATTACGGAGGCTTTTAGTTGTGCACTACATACAGAGCCTAACAAGAAAAAACATCCCCTCCCAAGATATTTAGATTTCCTATTCCCTTTGCATGTTTTGCCCTAAATGACAAGTGGTGTATTTCACAAATGCATCTTTCAAATGGGATCACTGAAATGCAGTTACATCTTCATGTGTTGAGACAAGAGACTCCACGAGCCAAGATTTTTCTTCTGGTCTAGTCTTGTTTCTCATCCACAGAACCCCCGTTTCATCAGATGCTCTCAGTAACAATGCTTGCCCTTTGTGTGGCATCTTTCTGTGATGAGAAAGGCATTAGGAGGATAGTAAATTCCAGTGAATGGAAATCCAGGCATGTCCAATGAGCCTCGGTTTGCAAGTCTAGACACACCTCTGAAGAAGTTGGGTTTAAGTCACATTTTTGTGAATTGAATCACAGCTTTCTCAGAGCCAAAGGAAGAGCTCTAAGTAGGGGTGATTAGAGCTGGCATTTGTTGAGTACTTACTGCCTGCAGTCACTGTAACGGGTACTCGACATGCATTATCTCATTTCATCCCTAAATCCACCCCACTGGAGTAGATACTCTTATTAATTCCCTTTTTCATAAGGGGAATCTGAGCTCTAAAGAGATGATGTAATTTTCCCTTAACCTGTAGGCTAGTCTGCTTCCTATGGACTCGCCTGAGAAAATGAGTGGCCAGTGCTTGGCATGTAGTAGAAATCTTGATAAATGGTAGCCATTGTTGTTAACAAAACATTTTGGTTTGGGATTATTTTAGGCCACACCTCTTATTCATTCTGAGTTAGACTTTTCCTTTACTTCATCCACCCCCTGAAATCCATCATCTTAATTCCCCACCACCAGCTCCAACCCAAGACCACTCGCTGCCAGCCCTGCTGGCCTGCCTGCCTTCTCTAACACCTCCAGCCTGGCAACCCAGGAGGAGGAGAATCTCCCCTGTTCCTTCCGGGGCACAGGGCCCACTCCCCACAGGCCTTTCAAGTCAGCATCTAGCATGCCTTTGATTATCTCTGCCCCAAAACTATGCATGGTGCTGGTAGACATTTTTTATTTGCAAATATATTAATGTGCCATGTTAGACAGAGGCACAGAAGTAAAATACATTTAGTTGTATATTTAGAGAATCACCCTTTATAGAGAATAAAGTTCACTTCCATAGGATTGACATGGAAAATCCAGGCCATTCGATGGCTGCACTATCCCCAGGAGAAGCCGGCCAAAGGGCAGGCCCTGGGTGTGGCCTGCCTCCCCTTCCCCACATGTTTCCAGGTGTAGCTGCTTTGCCTTCATTCCCCCCCGCCCCCCCGCCTCATTCTTCCCCAGGAAGGAGAGATGTCATAGGAACACTGGGCAACACCCAACCCCCCCCCCACACACACACACACACACACACCAGCACCTGTCACAACAGCTCCTGAAGCCGTCCCCACTCCCTGTGCCCATGTTGTCCCCATCCACAATGGCCACAGACCTCTCTTCCAGGTGCTTTCCTCCTTCATCATGTGAGGTGCCCATCCTGCCCCCCACCTCTGAGAAGTTAGGGCAGATGTCATCTCCCATTTCCAGGAGAGGATACTGAGGCGCAGAGGGGTTAAGTCAGGGGCCTGCAGGTAATTAAACATAGAGGCTCCCCTTAGGGGTCCTCCTTCCACCTTCTTTCACTTCACCAGAAAGTAGCCTGTGAAGATGCTCAAGTGTGAAATGACATTAACCTCCACAACCACCCAGGCACTGCATATTGATTTATTCAGCCAGTACTCATTGTCGCACTTGGTGCTGGCAATTTTGCATGGGAAGATTTTATGCATCATTACTTCAGCTCACTTTCCATTGACTAGAACTCAATCACTTGGTTATACCTAACTGCTAGGGATGCTGGATAATGTAGTCTAGTTGTGTGCCCAGAAGAAATGAAAATGGGTTTGATTGATTGGAGGGAGGGGGGAAGATTGATATATTGTGTCACAAAATAAGCCGGTGTATACAGTCCCCATCTCTGAATATCTGTCAGAGTGTCACTTGAGAATACTGATCCTTATTTAGCTACTCTGAGCATTGATCAGTCTTGCGTTCTGGGCCCCATACACAAGATTCCAATTCAGTAGATCACATATTAGGCCCAGGAATAAATATAAATATAGATTATAGATATAGATATAGATATAGATATAGACGATATAGATATAGACATAGATATAGATAGATATAGATATAGATATAGATAGATATAAACATAATAAATATTTCCCTAGGTGGCTTTGATGTCTAACCACATTTGGAAGTCACTGGCATAGAATGTCAAATTCAGCTATCATGTGGGCAAGACTGGGTTAAGTAACTGGAGAAGTGCCATTAGCTGTTACATTGTCAGCAAACATATATTTAGCCCCCAACAAGTGCAGAAATCGAAAGGGGTATATGACCCAGCTCCTTGCTGAGCCACAGGGCCTGCACGCTGAGGAATACACAAAGCATGTGCATTGAGAGGCAAACAGTAACACAAGGACCCTTTGTTCAGGGCCCCACAGAGCATGACCAGGTTCAAGGGCACAGTGACCTCCATGTCTCAGGGGAGCTGTCATGAAGAAAATGGAATGAGGATGAGATGGAACTCGAGGGAAACTTAAGTCTTAGGGAAATGTAAAAGGGACAGGGCATTCCAAAGAAGGCCACGAGGATGAGCTGAGGCTCAGAGACAGGGCTGTCTTGTGTGGGTTCAGCAAGGTTGTGTCAGAGAATCCTGAGAGGGTGAATGTGGACATTGTGCTCTGGGCTGTGGGGAGAGAACCACTGAGCCCAGAGTTGGGCTGGAGATAGGAAACCAGAGCCTGGAGACTGTTGGATGCTTTCTGGAGGGACCAAATGTGAAATGATTTCAGTCTCAAAATGGAAATCAGAAAGAGGGGAGAGGAGCTGGAGAAGAAGAGGTCCTTGTAGCTCAAACAGCCTTGGGTCGGCCCTCTGAGGAGGAGGAAGCTGGGGCAGGTGGCTCAGCAATGCAGTGTGCAATAAGGCGTTCATGTATACAAATCAAACATTCATAACTCTGGAAGGATCTGGCCTTGTTTCTTTCTCAGAAAATATCCCAGATCATTGGAGCAAGGAGTAGTTAGCAATTCTGAGCTTTACATCCTATTTCTCACACTGATTTACTGTGACGTTTGAGACAAGTTGTTACTTTTGATTGCTAAGTTTCCACAATCAAGAGTGCAAAGCAGCGAGACAGATCCGGCCTATGAGCCTGGTTTAAGAAGTAGTCGCTCAAAATGGCAATAGGGGAGGGAACCCTTTTAGAATAATGGGATGTTCAGATCTGCTCAAGATTTTCCTGGTAATATCCACAGCTTAGTTTACAAGTCAACAAAGGCATATATTTTTCATATGTTTTTGTGACGGTCCATTTTATAAGACTTTGCTGATATTTGAAGTAAAGCAGAATCCAGTTCTCTGCACGCTGTTTTCCAAGAACCTCACTGATGCTCATGGTTTCCATGCTCACCACCATGCAGATCACTCATAGTCTTTATTTCTACCTGAGTCCCAACCCAGGTTCCAGCTGCCTGATTGGCATTTCACCCACACCTTGGGCATAGCCCCTCAACCACACCTACTCCTGAGGGATTCTTCTGCCCATTGTTGTACATTTGCCTAGGCATCCAGTTCTTCCAAGTCTTTCTTGACTTCTCTCACACTGCCCAGATTCAGTATTTTCCCAGGTAGGTTGTAGCTGTGTGAGGGAAGGTCTGAAAGGGACATTAGAAATCCCCTCATCAGTGAATAATGGGAATTACAAATCTGTCTACACTCCTCAAGGTCAGGATCCTTATTATGAATCTCTATACTTACAGCTGTAGACACAGTGGCTGGTTCATAAAATCATCTTTGCTTGGAGGCATATAGGGGGAGATATAACTTAAATTTCCACCTGGAGAAACAGAGATTTCTTTCTTTTTTTTAAATATATTTTATTGATTTTTTTACAGAGAGGAAGGGAGAGGGAGAGAGTTAGAAACGTTAATGAGAGAGAAACATCGACCAGCTGCCTCTTGCACACCTCCTACCGAGGATGTGCCCGCAACCAATGTACATGCCCTTGACCGGAATTGAACCTGGGACCTTTCTGTCCGCAGACCGACGCTCTACCACTGAGCCAAACCGGTTTTGGCGAGAAACAGAGATTTCTAACGAAATGTAATATAAGACAGGAACAATGAACTGGAATCTCCCATGTTAAAGAAGAATGGATGCCCACTGTGGGAATACCTACCTGACAGATTTTTTTTTTAAACCAAGGTGGTGCCGACCAAATTTCAGTGACTTGCCCAGGATCCCCAAGTGTATAGCCCAGTCTTCACTTTCCCTTTCAATCCACACTCCATCGGAGAAGGCTGCCAATTCACCCACATGAGATGTTTTGTCAGGATCCCTTTCCTTGGGAGGTGCCACCATCTCTGGCACCATCTCGGCCCTTCATGCCACCAGCCAGCACTACAGCAGAAAGGGCTGTGTTGGAAATGTCTGTGTGTCCGAGAAAGGTGCAGCTGCCATCCCAGTCTCTCTGAGAAAAGTGGATGCAGGCACTTTCCAGCTCTGGATACCCTCCAGGTCCCCCAATTGCTCCAGGGGGCTTATTGTACTTCACCAATGTCATGGAGTTCATGAGACTAAATGAAATGGAAGAACTGGGTGGTTCTGCAAAGGATAGTGGGAGGAGTTGCCTGGGGTGAGAGACCTCTATGGTCTCCTGGTTCCAGGCAAGTCAGATGATGCTCTCCTGAGGTTCCTGCTCTCCTTTGCTGGCCTCCCAGACCATCTAGCTTAGGAACATCCCTCCGCCGCCAAGAACATTCCTTCTCTTTCTTCATTTGACACATTCTCACTGCTCTTTGTGTCATTAAGCCCAGAGGGGAAACCAAGTCAGGAGATGGTAAATTACTTCTGAGAGTGGGAGAGAGCCTTGAATGTCCAGCCACCCCACCACTGCGCAGGAACCAAAGACTCCTCAAGTCAGGGCTCCACTGTGTGTCCATTAGCATCACCTGGAGCCCAATGTGTTCATTAGGTCCCAACCAGTGCTGGTCTCAGAAACCCCAAGCTGGCCATCAGCCCCTCCTTTTGATGGTAACTGAAGTCATTTACACAGACAATAGGGCGGACTCAGCAGGGCTTTTTCATCACATACATTATTCTAATAGAAATGCATACTGCGACCCAAGCTTTGTGACGGTCCATTTTAGAATACTTTGCCGAGCAAATCAATTGTGCAGTGAGCCATTGGAGAAGGTGCTTTTTCCTCAGCAGAATGTGCAGGCTCTCTCAAAACAGCCAGAGCCCAGCCAGGCCTCAGCTGCGAGAGGGGTGCTGGGCACCCCTCCTTCCGAGCCCATGGTGGCTGACAGAGGAATCTGAGACATGGGGCCCATCTGTCAAATGCCTTTTCTCCACTCCGGCCATTCTGTCTTGTCCTCTCTCCAAATAATTCCTATTTCCTCAGTCCACGTTCAGACACACCTTTGTGTCAGCTACTTAAGATCATGAAGTGAACTTAATTAGCTTTGTCAGCCCCTAAGGCTGGCCGGGTGGCAAATAAGGCGTCACATTCACTGTCCATTAGTGGTCTGTGATCTAAACTAGATAGAGCATTTTTTCAAGCTGTGTGTGAGCAGCATCAGCACTTTCTACACAGAGATCACCCGGAATCTGGGAGATGCCCAGTTCCAAGGCCACCCCTCAGCCTCGCCCACTGCCCTACTGGCCACCTTCCAGAATCCCCCAGGGCCAACTTTCAGCAGGCCTCTTTGTCAAACTGTGCAGCCTGGAGTCAGGGCCTGATTCTTTATGAAAAGCCAGGCTTCATCCGGGATCTCCAGCCAGAGCTGTTTTAGCAACAAGTTCCAAACTCCACCAGTTGGGGAAAAAAGAGAAAAGCCAACAACAGCCCATTCAATTAAGTGCCTTCTTTGGAGAAACCAAAGCAGCGTTGAGCAGTTGTGAACCGTTGAAGGGCAGGGAGTGACATCTGCAATGCTGAGGGCGAGAAAGAGGGAGCTCGGCTGCCACCATCTTAAGAAGCACAGATCAGAGAGGGAGCTGGAGGAGCCGAAGACTGCCTCTTCCTTTCTCCCTGCCCAGCCACCCACGGAGAGGGAGGGCGGGGATTTTCTGGACATGGGGGCCTGGTTCCCTTCCCCCACACAAAGCTAAGGCTTTGGGGCAGGGTCAGCAGAGTAACCTATATGTTCATTACACCACCTAGCCCCTGCGATCCTGACAGAATGGACTGGCTTTCCCTCAAACCCAGAGCAGCTCACCTGGTACCTGCTAGAACTTTCCCTCAGACCCGGAGCACTCCACCCAGTGTATCCTAGAACTTCCTCTTCATCCCAGAGGAGTCCCCGGGGCACATGCCAGAACTGAGGCCTGAGGCCATGGCCCACTCTGGAGAGTAGCCTGGTGTCTGCATTGGGGTGGGAGGGGAGGAGAGGGGTCAACAGAAAAGAGTGGTTGGGCCAGGATGACTGTGAGAGCCTTGAGGAAGCCTCACTCACCTCCATCAGGGAGAGGCTGAGCAGAGCCAGGAGCAATCCCTTCTTCACCTGAGGTTAGGGTAAAGACCCACAACCAGCTACCATGCAAAGTAGAGTAGCCTGAATCTGGTGGCCCCAGGGGCCACCTCTTGGCCAGTGAACCCCACAGAAAAGAAACTCCTAGATGGTTCTGCTGTCTCCTTCCTGTCCCATCTCCTACCATCCCCAGACCCCATTCCCAAACTGCCTCTGCTTCACCCCTGCCCTCCCACACCCTTTGCCCCACCTGTCCCTTCCCTGTAACCTCTAGAACCTGGAGCTTGAAGGGAAGGATTGGCTTCCTAGATAGACAGAGGAAGCAATGTGTGTTTACAGCTGATGCGACATCTGATTGAGTCTTCCCTGATTATTGTGAGTGTTCCTGACTCAAAATATGTGCAATTCCAAGTGTCAGTCAAACTCTTTTAAACAGCAGCTGTCACCGCCGTTGCCTTACAGAGCACTTAGAAACTATTCTATTTAGAAACCATCTGAGCCCCAGCCTGCATCAGGTCGTCCATGCTAAGAGTCCCAGTGGCTGGTTGAGAACTTTGCAGCTCTAATCTCTCAATAATAAAGCAGGTAGGAGGGAAGATGTTCAGTTTCTCCAGAAGGGCCCATTTAGAGGGAAACAGGAGTTTTTGTCCCCCTCCCCCCATGCTCGATAGGCACACATGTATAATTTACTGGCTCAGGCATCCCAGGCCCATAGAGATGGCACACCCATGATGCAGCTCAGCATTGAAATCAGTGCCCAGGGTGGCCCTTGGCCTATGGATGTCAGATTAGGGATGATCTAATCAAAAAGGGGAGACTCAAGAAGGTGGTTGTGGGCCCCTTACCCATGGTTGTGTGGGAACATCAGGCAGCTCTGCCTACTGTGTCCTGGGACACTGAGGCTCCGGCCAGGAACTCAACCATGGACCACATGCCCCAAGGAGATCTGGGGAATGAGAGCTGTAATTGTGCCAAGACTCAGAGAAGCTACTGAAGGTGTGTGATACACCCATGCCTATCATCATCTCCACCTCCTTCCACACCTCTCACACCTGAGCCAGAGGGGCCCTGACTTGCTCTGAGACATCCCTCACTCTAGTTCCTCTACTAGGAATGCCCTCTCCTCATTGTCCTCCATCCCCACACCCACACCTTTGAGTCCTTTTCTTTTTTCAACACCAACTTAAATACCACTCCCCTGAGAAATGCTCCCCACCTCCCAAACCTGGTGGGCTTCCTCCTTTCTCTGAGCTCTTAGAGGATTTTATTCAGACCTCATGTGGCATTTACCTCCCTCTACCTATTCTACACTGATGTATGTATACACTCTTCATCTCCCCACTAGATTGTAAGCAATTTGAATGCAGTATTCCTTTTGGATTTCTCTTAGAATCCCCCATAGGCCTGTGTCCTGTGCTTCCTCTGCCCTCTATGTCCCGCTGTCTCCCACCCATCAGTCTCCCATTCCTGACAATGCTCTGGTTTTCTGCTCTTGCTACCCCTGGCTGCCAACCTATTGTGTGGGTTCCTTCTCTCTCTCCTTTGTACTGACAGCTTTATTGAGCTATAGGTGTGCATGTTGACAACTTTTAGCAAATGCACAGTTGTACAAAGAGCACCACAATCCAATGTTAGAATATTTTCATCCCCCCCCCCCAAAGAACCCTGAGCTAGTTTTTAGTCAATACCTCCTGATTCCCAGCCGTAGGCAACCATTGATCTGCTTTCTGCCTATAGATTTGCCTATTCTAAATATATATATATTTATTTTCAACATAGGAGCTTCCCCCTGGTGATTAATGTGCTTCCACAGGGGGAGCACTGCTCAGCCAGAAGCTGGGTTCATGGCTGGAGAGCATAGCAGCAGTGGCCAAAGCAGGGAGCAGGTGTAAGTCGGCAGTCATACATCCCCTGAGGGGTTCTGAACTACGAATGGCCACAGGCCAGGCTGAAGGGACCACCATTTCCCTCCCCCCTGCGACTCCCCCTGTGCATGAATTTTATGCACCGGGCCTCTAGTTTCATATAAATGGAGTAATTTCTATGAATAGAATAATGAGATATTTAACTTATTGTCTGATCTCTTTAACTCAGCATAATGTTTTTCAGCTCCATACAATTTACAGCCTGTATCTGGTCCATCCTTTTATATTGGGGATGGGCATTCCATGGAACAGCCATCCTACATGTGGTTAACTCAGTCACCCATTGGGACATGGGCTTCCTCTCTTGATATTTTAACACCCACACCAGAGACTGTACAGCCTCCTGCAGGTCATTCTGGATTGACTTTGAAGGGAGGAAAGGTTTTTAAAGCTCTCAGGAAACTCTCGCTTCACAGCAGGAAAGATATGGCTGACAGCTTCCAGAAGGACGGCTCCCCAGGATACAAATGAACTGAAGATGTGTTTGTTTGTTTGTTTTTTAGCCTACTTTCAAGCCTTCCCTGGCCACAGTCCTTGACCTGCAAGGCTATGAGAGGTGGAAAATGATATCTCAGTGTGTTTACTGTTAATACTTATGGTCCACTCTGTGTTGTTTACAAACACCCCCAAGGCTCAGAGTCAAATCATTTAATATGTAACAACCAGTTGGGCACCACACAGACCAACTCCAGTGGGAACTGATGCTGGACACCAAATCCTTGAGACCCCTGATGTGTGAAATCTAGGGAGCACCAGGAAAAGCCAGGTGGCCTAAAGCAACAGGAAGGGGCCTGTCAGGGGACAGTGGCTCTTTCTCAGTTTGTACAGAAACATTTTAGTATTTTAACAATGACTTAGACCACACTGGGAACATCAAGCCTACCCATGTCCACACCCAGAAAGTGAAAGCTCTCCTAGAGGTCCCAGGAGTTCTAGATCTGAGCCCCAGACTCCAAATTGATTAACATGTGGAACAGTCCCTCGGAGAGGGCAGTGCATTGTGCTAGACAAGTTGGGGGAGATGTTGACTGCCTCCTCGGACAGTCGCTCTGAGACAGGGAAGGCTGATGAACAGTGATCATGTGAAGGGTCTCAGCATCCATTTGCTGGACGCTGAGTCCTAAGATGTGGCCAAGCCAGGTTGTTCCTCACACACACTCCTCTTAACACATGTACAGGTTCTGGCTGCAGATTGTCGTATGGTGGGGACAAGGATCCAGAGCCACCGTGGCTTTTGACAATATCTCCATCAGCCTGGACTGCTACCTTACCAGTGAGTCCACCCTGCCCCCTGGCACTTGTTCCCACCCAGACTACCCGGGTTCACTGTCCTTCCTTCACCTAAGCCACTTTCTCCCACCTTCCCTTGGGGCATGCTCACCTCCCTACAGCGGAGCCTCACTTAACTCAACCAATGGGATCTTCTCTATTCCAGTCAGTGGGGAGGACAAGATGCTGCAGAATACAGCACCCAAGTCACGAAATCTGTTTGAAAGAAACCCTAACAAGGAGATGAAACTCTGGGAAAATATACCAAGAGAGACCCCCCTCTTTGACCCTACAGGTAAGAGTTCAACTTACTAATATTAGCAAAGTAATTATTTGTTGCAAAAGGCAGAAGAAAGATGGGTGCTATGATCGAGATGGGGAGCTAAGTTTAAAGAATAAGAAGTCAACCTTTAAAAGGAACATTACTTGCACTTTGGCTATGGGCCTCCAAGAAGAAGCTGGCTCTCTTACTACAGAACTTCTGACAGGTGTGCAAAGGAGCACTCCTCCATGCATAGGGAACACCCAGGCACTGGCACAAACAGAGAACCAGGCTGACCTCGCCTCAACTCAGCCCCCTGAAATCAGTCTCTATTCACTGAACAAAGCAAACCTTCTATCAGATCTTTCCTCCACATAAAGAGGGTTGGGCCCAAGGCCAAGGTTACCTATTGCAAGAAGGCAGGCTAGCCCATCCTGGGGAAACCCCCCCAGGGCGTCAGGTTCAACACGTGTCCCCAGAGCTTGGCTCCCATCAACGCTGCTTGACTCAGCAGTCCTGGGATGAAGGACTACTTGAGGGGGCTCTGCCGCTTCCAACACAGGCCTCTTCAGCCTCGTGCCCTAAACCATGGCAGTGACTTCTCAACTTCTCTTTGACCAGGGCGTCCTTTGGGGTCAGTCTCAGACCCCAGAGTGATGTTCCTCAGCAGCTATTCGCTCCATGAGCCAGCCCCAGGGAAGCTGATGAAGGCCTCTGGGCCACACCCACAGTCAGGGTTCCCCAGGTAAGCGGTGGGCCTGGGCACCGAGGCTTCTTCTAACATGAGTAACCGGGAGACACTCTTCCTCCTGTAATAGGTCATCCGGATAGATAAATGATAAATCTCTCACTTCTGTTTATAAATGTGCAATCCTTGTTTACTGCAAATCACATTGAATGCATTGACTCTCAACATATTAAGTATTAGCTTTGCTTTGTGGTTGCTGTCATTCTTCCTTTCCTCCGAAAAGCTACTCCAGGACTAACTATCCCATCCTAGCTCCTGCCTGACCTCACAGCTCCAAACCAGGGGAAAAGTTCATGGCTTCTCCCATTACCTCCCCCTTCCTCTCTTCTCCTTTAACGGGAAGCTCAAAATACCTTTCCAGTTTTCCACGCTGTAATCTCTGTTTTCCATCCCTGCCTTCTGGTTCATGGCTCATTGAAACCGTCTAACACAAGGGAGGACCTGCTTTCATCGTTCAATGGCCTTCCCCGCACCTCACCTCATAAGGGAGCAACTATCTCCCTGACTTCCCGGCCCTTGGTCAACCATGGCTCCTGTGATAAATTCAGGACATACTAAGCAAACATCACAGCAAGCCACTGGCTGCCTAACCACCAGCACTGGTTACACAGCAGGGGTTCTGGAAACACTTACTGATTGATTGGTGGACACTTAATGCTTGGGCTCAGTTCTCAGATGTCAGCTGCTGGCTCCCCTGCAGCCAGCATTCAGAAACCTGCCATCAACCCTGCCTGACTCGGGTTTATTGCCATAGAACTCCCACTGTCCCTAAAGGGCTGGTCGATAAGGGCCTGGCCAGTGGCCACTCAGACTAATGAAATCACACAGCGGCTCAAAAGCGTTGGTACTCCCCTACCACGTCCAGATAAAATCAGAAGTGAGTGGCTGCCTGATGGCTGGAGATGACAATGGCTGGGACACAGCTTCCTCTACTGAGCGGCCCAGCCTCAGAGCAGGGTGATGGGCAGATGGCTGTGTGTCAGCATTGGTTCTTCAGACCCCCTTTTGGAGTAACCCCAACTCAAAGGGAAGAGGACACTGAGCCCCTGGGAGGCTTTAGAGAGCCCTATAAAGAGTTAGTGCTTCCCCAGGACCCACTGTCACATCAGGGAGCAGCTCTTGTGAGGGAGAAGCTGAGGCAGGCTCCCAACACCCCTTCCCCTGCTGTGTGTTTCAGTAGCAGGAGGCATCTCTCCCCCAGCCTGACAAACTCCCAGTCCCACCTTGCTGTGGACCCTAGCAGTGTGTGGTGGGGGTGCCTCTGTCTTCATCGAGAGGATTTATAGGGGGAGGGGAGCAGGGCCTCCTTTCCCCACCACCCACAAGATAAGGTCTACTGTGCCCTCTGCATCAGCCCTGGCCAGGACTCAGGCTCATGGTCAGGGAGAGGAGGCTGGCTGCCCCTGGATCCATGTTGAGTCCACAGTTCCAACAGACTCCTCTGAGGGCAGAAATGCTGAGCAGAACCAGATCCAGGTCAGGAGCTCAGAGAACTCACAGGTTAGAAAAAGGAGATAACAGGTAGACAAGGATTACGTCCAGTTCTGCAGAGGAGGATCCTGAGGGAGGAGGGTCCTGAAGGAGGGGGATCCTGGAGGAGTGGGGGGTTCCAACAGGCTCATGGAGAGGCCTAGGTCAGGGCCACACCCACTCAAATAATCGGCAGGCAAACACTGGCCTGACACCTGCCTTCCATGCGCCCAGCACCACAGGGGCAAGGTGAGCTTCTGGCCCAAGGGAGCCACGTGGCCTGGGAACAGGGAGACCACAGTCTGCAACTTAATCCAAACATAGAGCTCCTACCAGGAAGGCGCCCTAGAGAGGACAGGAGGGCTGGGGCCCTGAGGAGAAGGGAAGGGGAGGAAAGGAGTAATCCATGAGCACACCTGACCCTGGCTAGGGTGTTCCACACATCAGCTCCTCCCGTCCTCACTGCCCAGGGACAACTACTGTGTTCCCACTGTAGGGAGGAGGAGGAGGAGGATCTGGAAGATTATTAGTGGCCCACAGCTGGTAAGGAAGGGGGCCTGAAATCTACATTTTTTTCAGCCAGCTGAGCTACTTCTGAGTGTCCAAGTCTCCAACCACAGATCAACACCAAAAAGGAAAAAGAGGGTAGTGCATCCAGTTGAGAGCCCCTGCGTGACCAGTAAAACAAATCAGTTGTCAGAGGAGACAAGATAAAATTTTCTTCCAAAGCTCAGCGCTGTCTGTTTCTGCTGGGCTGGAACGGGGCGGCTGGCTAGGGCACCGCCTGGAAACGCAGAGGCAGTTTCAGGAGATTCACTCACAGAGCTTCCAAATCTGCCTAAACATGCCTAATCCCCCCTTCCCCTGCCCCTCCAGCCAGCCGTCCCCTCCAATGAGGGCCTGGCAGAGAAAAGCCCGGCCAGGTGCCTCTCGAAGCATTCTCGAAAGCCTGAGTCACTAGCTAATCAGAAAGAAAGGGGGGGAAAAAAAAGAAAAAAGAAAAAAAAAGAAAGAAAGAAAGAAAAAAAAAAACAGAGAAAATGGGATAAGTATTAAGTCTGAGAAAATTACATTTGTCAGCTTTGCACATACAATTACACTAACCAAATGGTTGGGATAATGCAATCACTGAGCTCCGGAGCGCTCGCCCTCTCTCTAATGAGCATTAGTGGTGAGGAGGTGGGTGCGGGCTCCGCCGTCCTGTCTCTCTGAAAGCCCAGGTAAGGACAGGCGATCCTGCCTCTGCTTCCTTAAACCTCTCTCCTCCGGCTGTGTAGGGAGAGTGGAAACGGATCAGCTCAGTCTAAGTGAGAACCAGGCTAAACCTTGGGCCCAACCCACAAGTCACTACAACTCATGGAGTCCTGGCTCAAACCACAGTCTTGCCTCCGAGTTAGTTGGTGACAGTTGGTTTACCGTTTTCTGAGTGGGATCATGAAAAGAGCACTGGACCGGGAGTCAGAACCCCTGGCCTGGCCTGGGGGGGAGGGGCCTGCACTAGCCAGCTGTGATGCTGGGTGTAAGAAAGCCCGAGCGTTACCTGGCCCAGTTCTCTAATTAACCCAGGACACGGTGGATGTGCCCAGAAGTGAGGGTGACAGACCTTCCGTCCCCACACACGCTCCTGTGATTCAAGAACAGATGCCAATTCCAATGAGAAAGTTTTATGTGTTTCATATAAATTGATTGGGTCTATTTCTGCTAAACGCATTATCCATTCACCACAGAACAACTATTAGAGTTAATAGAATTTGTAGCGAGAGCCATTATCATCCAAGCACGCCTTCTGGGGATGACGGCATTGCTGGAAAGCAGGCTTTGTGGGGCCGGCCCCTCGCTCAGAGCCTGGCCTTTCACGCACTGGGGTCTTTGTTCCAGCGCAGTCTTCTACACTCAGGCCCCGCAGGCCCAGCCAGGCTCACCAGCAGCTGTGGTGGGCTCTCTCATGTGCAGTCTCTCAGTTACTGGTGCTATCTGATCCCCTTTTACAGACAAGGTGACCAAGGCCCACAGAGATTAAGTAACTTTGCCCTGAATTTTACAACTGATGTAAAAGGCTAAAGAGTGGATTTTTTTAATTGCACAGAAAGCTAAAATCTTCTAAGCCAAATAACATTTGGAAGGATACAGTTGTGATAAATTTTAAAGCAGGGATGGGGAAACTTTTCTGCCAAGGGCCATTTGTATATTTATAACATTATTAGAGGCCCAGTGCATGAAAATTCATGCCCTGGAGGGAGGGTCCCTCAGCCTGGCCTGCCCCCTCTCACAGTCCAAGAGCCCTCAGGGGCAGGAGGCGACCTGGCAATCAGGGGAAGTCGAGGCCCCCATCACACCTCTGTTCCTGCCACTGCCAGCAGTGCAGGCCTTGGCCAGCCCTTGTTACCTGAGCCTCGAGCGGCTCTGGGCAGCTGGACAGCCACCATCTGAGGCTTGCTCTGTGCCTCAGGTCAGCCCTGGGAGGCTGAGGGGACTGGGGAACTCCGGAGGCAAGCACTCTGGCGGGGCTGAGGGGACTTGGTGCCACCATCTTGTGGCTGTGGGTATCACCATCTTTGAGTGCATGGCAGTCAATTAGAATATTCCTTCCTTATTGGCTCTTGGCACTGCCATCTTTGAGAGCAGGGAAGTCAATTAGCATATTCCCTCTTTATTGACTGTGTGCACCACCATCTTTTTCGACAGTGTGAGGGTCAATTAGCATATTCCCTCTTTATTAGATAGGATTTGCGGGTACTACAAAAGTATCAACTTAAAAATTAGCCTGCTGTATTTGGTCAAACATTTAATTAACTCATCCCTAATGCCTTAGCAGAGCCAGACCAAATGATTTTGTGGGCCTTACACAGTCTGTTGGCTGGACATTCCCCATCCCTGATTTAAAAGAATCCCACTGTTGTAAAGGTCACCTGGCAGAATCTCCAATCTCTCAAACTCCTGTTTCTAATGTGAGTTTTTGCTTAAACAGAGCACATTTGCATCTTCACTAATATTCAAAACAGTTCTCTAGGCACAAATGCACCATGCACAGGTGAGAGAACTGATAATTGCACCTAATTGGCGGCCCTCTGTGGCTCCAGCCTTCTCTAATGTACATGGCCTGCACTCTGTCAGCACCCATTCTATTGGGGGAGGCAACTCGAGGAGCTCGGCAGGCGTAGGGCCAGAGGTGCAATTCCTGGAAACTGTTAGGCACTGACCGTTTTCCTGCTCAGCTGGCCTACTATTGAACCGAGAGCTTCGTGTTCTCTCCTGTTTTACTAATTTTAGATTCTCATCTATTTATAGCAAACGATGACGCAGGAAGCACCAGCCTTAACAAGGTTCGTGGGTGCCCAGTCACTGCAGCAGGTGCGCCCTCCTAATTAGGATGTCACTCTTTATTTCTCCGCGCCTCTCTCCCCCAAATGCTCCAGGAAGAAAGCTGGCGTGGAACTAATTCGGATTCATGATCCCCGTTACTGACATTAAGGAGTCTTGTCCAGTGCAAGCAGCTTTGCCCACTGGAGAGCCAGCCCACCTCCCTAATGGGTGGCCAACACCAAGGCGCAGGGGCTGCTCTGTTGCACTTGCACAAGTGGCAGGTGGCAGGTTAGAACTGGAGGCTCCCCGGCAGAGTGTCTCCTGCAGCAGAGCTTCCCAGGTGAATGGTCCCTGTCTACAGGCTGCCTTCTTTCACCTGCCCACAGGTACTAAGCACATTCAGCACATCTCATTGATCCCTCCAGCCCCCTCCCACTCATGCCCCCTCCAGAAGCAGCATAGCACAGCTTTCAGAGCACTGTCTGCCTTTGTTCAAATCCCAGCTCTGCAACTTACTGTAAGTCACACCCTTCTCCTTTCTGTGTCTTTTTTTCTCCACCTTAAAATATTGTGTTTGCATCCCATAGGTGTGATGAAAGGATCACATGAGTGAATATGTGTCCAGAGCTTATGTGAGCCACCATTACTTTCCCTGGTGTAGAACCGAGGAAACAGGATCAGAAAGGCTTTGGGACTTGCCCACCAGTAAACTGCAAAGCCAGGGACCAGCTCACTCCAAAGTCTTCCCCCCTAACTCCACGCCCTCCTAGGAGCAATCCCCTTGCTGTCTGGTTGCTGGCCACAAAGAAGCTTTGCTGCTTCCAGGCCCACTGTTTCCTCCTTCCAGTCAGAAGATTTGCCTCAGTGTTCACTGTAGAAGACATCATTGCTTCCTAGTCAATGTTTTCATAATTTTCTGAATCCCAATTCTAAATATATATATCTCTACATTAATAAAAGAGTGAGATGCAAATTGACCATACCTTCATGACACCCACCAGCCAATCAGCAGTGAGTATGCAAATTAACCCAACAAAGCTGGCAGGTTAATTTGCATATGCAGCCGCTCTGGGCAGTATGGGAAGGTGGAAAGGTGGCTCCAGTGGGAGTGAAGGTGGTGCTGGCAGCCAGGGGAAGGAAGGCCTGTTCTTGTATGAATCTTCATGCATTAGGCATCGTGTGTGTGTGTGTGTGTGTGTGTGTGTGTGTGTGTGTAGAGAGAGAGAGAGAGAGAGAGAGAGAGAGAGAGAGAGAGAGAGAGCTGGGTTTTATTTTCACTAGTATGTGCTGTGTGCTTGCTCTGTGCCAAGTTCTGGGGCCTGTAGCTGGAAATGAGCCCAAGTGTCCCTCCTGGAAACTGTGCCACCCAGAGCTGGGTTCATGTAAGCCTGAGATGAAGCCACTACTGTCCCAGCACAAGAAAGACTGGTTCCCATTCCAATTTCCAATCACACACACATGGAGTTAGGACAGGACCCCACTCCATGGCTGACTTTATCCTCCCCTGAAGGGTGACAAGGTTTCATCCAAGATGGATGTTTTGCAAATTATACTGAACTGATCATCCTTCTTTAGTATCCTTTGAGAAAGCCAGGAATCAATAGTGTTACATTAGAACTATCTGACCGTGGGCCCCATTGGAGAAATAGTATAGCATTATCCAACTCTGACAGACTCCAAAACACCTCACAAATCTCTAATCTAACACTATAGACTAGTGCTGGAGTTATGGCAAATGAATGCCAAACAACTTAACGTCATGCCCGGGCTCCTCTTAGCCATGGAGAGGATTCTGTCATCCTCTCTCCCGGCTGGCCTGAGAAAACATGGTTTTCCCCCTTTGGTTCAGTGAAAGGTTACATAAGTAGGAGACAATAAATGGTCCAGGAACTCTGGTCTCTGCATGCCTTGATTAAGATCATTTAGCTTCAAGACCATCAGTGCAAGTGTATTAAGCGCTTATTATTTGGGATGTCCCATTTTAATTACCATCCTCCCAGACTTGCTGGTTCTGCCTCAAAACCACTCTGCATCCCCTCGGAACCTGTTAGCTCTCTGCTTGCTGCAGCTAAGCTTCAGTGTCCTGAGCAGATGTCACTTTGTTTAAATTCATCTAGGCTTGGAGCTGGACAGAGGACCTAGGAGGGGAAAGGCTGAAATGCTAATTCTATCAATAGATCACAAAAGGGGATTCTTCCCATTTGCTTCTTCACTGGGAAGAGGAAAGGCAATGAGAGAGAGGGCCCTGGGAAGGACTCAGCCAAGCCAGTGCCCTCCACACTCTGGGTGCTTACACAAATGAGGAGACCAAAGAAAGTATTGGCTGCTGGGGCAGTGCTGTGGAGTGACTGGATAATTATCTATTGCTTCATAATAAATGACCATAAAAGTGGTGGCTTAAAATAACACACATTTTCGTTTCTGTGGGTCAGGAAACCAGCAACAGCTCAGCTGAGTCCTGTTTCATAATTTCTCAGAAGGTTACAATTAGGTGTTAGCCAGCTTTCTTATCTGAAAGCTCGAGCGGGAAGGAGTCATCTCCTCCATGCTCACATGGCTATTGGCAGTTCCTGGAGAAGCAGTGAGGGAAGGGCACCAGGCATGGTGTGTGAAGAAAGATACATTTTTCAAACAAATCCCAGGCCAGTGGATCTAGGATGGCTGGTTTGTTTTTTATAGTGAATGTTGACAGTTTCTTCATAATAACTGTTGAGAGCAAATTTTATTTATTTAATTATAATTTATTAAATAACTGACTGATTGAATGATAACTCTTCCAGGATCAATGTTCACAACTAAGGAAAATAAGGCATAGCTCAAGCTTATCCAGCATTCTAACTAAGGATCATTAAAACTCTCCAGAATAGCTCCCTGGAAAATAGGACTATTTTTTTTTTTCTCTCAACCAGCTTTGTGACTTTGATTCTAGTAATAAATCCATTCAGTAAATCAACTGATCAGTTCCATCAGCCATCGGGTCAGTGGAGTGTCCACACTGCTAAGGATCAAGATTCAAGTGTTTTCTTACAGAGTGCAGGGCTCCTTGGATTTCAGTAATGTGGGTGTGGGTGTTCAAATGAGTGTATGTTCCGCCTACTACTTTTCTTTCTGTTCTTGACACTTGGATTTCCCTCTTTCATGTGTCTCCGCTCTCCAGTTTATCTTAGAGGGTCTGGGCCTCAGACCCAGGAGCCAGGACATGCTTTCTTCCTAGCTCCAAATCACGAGGCCTCTTGGGCTCCTGTACCTCCATCAGCCCACCTGCCAGAGGTGTTACAGTCACAAAAGCCTTGTAAGGGTTTCACCCTTCATGGTCTAGGCCAGTGGTCGGCAAACCACATTTCATGAGCCACATAGGACTCTTTGGCCCCTTGAGTGTGGCTTTTCCACAAAATACCACATGTGGACATGCACATACAGTGCGATTGAAACTTCGTGGCCCATGCACAGAAGTGGGTTTGCAGCATGGCAAGTCTATTTTGAAGAAGTGGTTCTAATGCCAAGCCACACTCAAGGGGCCAAAGAGCCACATGTGGCTCAAGAGCCGCAGTTTGCCAACCACTGGCCTAGACCAAGGCTTTCTCTCCCCAGTCAGGGGACAGAGCAGATACAGGCAGAAATCAATGATGCTTCAGGCTTGAGTGTGGCGAAGCTCAGATTTGGACCATAACCACTTCCCACTTTAATTCTCAAACCACATCCATTATGTGTAACCACCAGATGGGTGAGTCCGCAGCACCCATCTCAATATCACATATTTAACACAGCTCTGAGCTGAAGCCAACTTGGGGATAACCAAATTAGCCCCAAGGCATCCCTTAACTTAATTTTGACAGTTCTTGCTTTCAGGATAGTGTTTTTCCCTGTGACCTTTCTCTTCTCTCGCGTGTTACTGGCATTCCCTCGGGGAGCAGGGGTGGCTAAGAGCACAGCGCAGCAGCCATCCCAGGCGCCATTAGTAACTCCCTCCGATTGCCAATGTCAGAGCTGTTTAGGGTAATTCGGTTCTGAAAGCAGCTTTTATCTCAACAGCCCTGACTTACTGCCCTGTTGTTGGGGAGCTGACTCACTAGGAGGTTCCTCCAGTGAAACAATGTCTACCTCCCAGCAGAGAGGGCCCTGGGCCTCTGGCCTTTATTCCTGGGAGACCTCAGCATTTTCGGGTATCCTGACTGTTTAGAGGAACTGTGTGTGAGCAAAGGAGACAATGATGGCAAAAGGAAAAAGAGATCACATGTGTGAACACAGTACAAAAGACAGGGCTAGTGTTACAATTACTGATGTTACTACCTGCTAACTTCTCATCAAAAAACACCCCGAGAAAAAAACGATTGGAAAGCTTTGCACAAATGAACTGTGTGTGTGTGTGTGTGTGTGTGTGTGTGTGTGTGCAAGTACATGCAAACAAAGTCTGTCTGAGAAACTAACTAGAACAACATGGAAAATGCATCAACTAAAAACGGTGCTGCTGAATAAGTAACTGCACGTGCCCACCTCAGCCTCAGGTTTTGTCTGTAACCACAGGCCACCTGGTCACCTTTCTACACTATTGCCTAGCTGATGAGACACATGTAATCTGATGACCTACCAGCTGTAAAAAGCTAAACTTACTGGAGGATGGAAGTGCTACGTAAATGCACTGTAACTGAACACCTTGAACTTGAATGGCCCAAAGATTCCCAGCCCTGTTTACTCACCGCTATTGTAGCATCCTTTTATCTGAGATTCCTTCCCATGTCTTCTCCCATCCACCAAATATGTTTCAAAATATAAATGCATTCCAAAACTATAAAACAAAGGCTCCTGCATCTAGCTGTCCCTCAGCCTGATACACAAGAGGAGCTGAGGGCCACTTTCACACCTTCACCCAGCATTGGGTATAAAATAGATTAAACATAGGGAGATATGAACACTAAGAAAATATATCTGACAGTAGAGAAGAGAGTCAGTATAAAACATTTATATCTGAAGCCATTTAGTGAAGGATCAAACAGCCAGAACATCTAGCTAAGTCTGGGTGGCACTATGAAGAAAAAGTTAAATTCCACTTAGTGGGCTGCATGATGTAGCAGCAGTTTCTAGGCCAATGTCATTGGAGATGTCAATGAGGTAAAATCTGAAAAATCCTACAGCCCCAGAAATAGGAATGCAGGCGAGGAACTGATCAGATAGATGATATAAAGGGGTTAATCATAGCAAATGACCTCAAGTAATTCCTACGTTAAGATTTTTTTTTTTCTCTCAAGGATTCTGGGAATATGGTGGTGATGGCAGTAACAGCATAGTTCTTTTTATCTCTCTGAATCCTTCCATGGAAACAGAGCAACCATATATCAAAACTGAAAACCCATGAATATATGCAACAAACATGTTTATAAGGTATTCCTCTCAACCCCAAAATACAAGTGGGTCAGAACAAAGCACAAACAACCACAGGCCTGCATAGTGTCAACACCTAAGCAAGAGAAAGGTGAGAAAAGCAACAGGCTGTCTTACAAACCTGAGAGCAGGAGGAACCCCAAATAGTTAACAGCTATTTGCTGGAAATGACAGAAAACCAACTGAGAGCCCTTTGCCCAGTACAAGCGGTCCATGGTAAGATCTGAAACAACAAGTGCCGTCCGGCCACCACGCCTCCTTTCCAGGAAGGACCCACACTGGAAAAACATTTCTGGAAGCAAAATCAGTATTTAGTAATATAAGGATCATAAAAATAAGTAAATAAAAGGGTTTTCAGGTAAAAGTATGTGGGGTGGGAAGTGTGAAACAGCCAGAAACATTAGGAAGCAAACTGGCATATTTTTAAACACTATATATTTTTAAAATAACAAGAAATATAAAGGAAGTTCTGTGAAGTTAGAACATCTCCTGAACCCTGAAAGTTCTAGAAAACTAATTTTATATAAAAATGTATAACAGAAATATCAAGATTAAATCACATACAAAATTACAATTAAAAAGTTTAAAGAGTATAGAGGACATAATAACAACTGGACAAAAAAATGAAAGCATAACAAAAATACATGCCTACAGAAGAGCTCAAAATTATGACCTTCTATTTTAAACTGAGCTAAATGACCATAAAACAATAATATAAGACATGAAAAATAGCATGTCAATATTACAAAACATAAGAGACCAGGTGGTAGAATCAGAAAAGAACGTAAAATGAAAGGAAAAAAAAATAATTCAGACATGAAAACTAAATTAGGAAGCAATTCAAGAGCAAATAAACACAACAGTTAATGCCTTACAAGAAATAGAAGGTAAAAAGAGAAATGTTTAAAAAATAAAAAAGATGACATTCATCAGAGCTAGACAAAGAAGATGCAACATACAGATAACAGGAGTGCCTGAAGACAAAAACCAAAGAAGTTGACCATAAAGAATGGTGTTGTATACATTATGGATGATGAATGATTATATTTACTTGGATTTTGGTCCTGGTTTGATGTAATGGGATCTATACTGGTTATCAGAATGGTTTGGTACCACAGGTCCCATGAAGTTCAACTTAGTCAACAGATAAGGGTAAATTTCAGTTCCAAGGATCAGAATCAAAATGGTACAAAACGGTACAAAAAGGCCCTAGCCCGTTTGGCTCAGCCCGGCCTGGGCCCTCCTGGGGGAGCATGCAAGAGGCAACCAATCGATGTGTTTCTCTCACATCAGTATTTCTCTCTGTCTTTCTCTCTCTCTTCCACACTCCCTGAAAATCAGTGGGAAAAAATATCCTCAGGTGAAGATTTTTTTTTTTTAATGGTACAAAAGGTTTTCATGAGCCTTTGAGTGCTCTTTTGTGATACAACCCCCTCGGCATTCAGCATGAGGCAGATCCTCATTATTGCGATTAACAGCCATAGTTGAGAACTTATTTTCTTTTGTATCGTGCTTTATTTCTTTGCATTCAGTTGAGCAGACAAGATGGCTTTGCAACAGTAATAAAACCAGTACAATCACTGGATTTTCAGCATTGTGCTGTGTATTACTAATTGATTTGTTTTTTCTTAGAGGGTTCTGCAATATACTTAAAATAAAACCCAGGGCTTAATGGATTTTTCTTTACTCACATGTCTATAACCAATCAGTATTTTGATGTTTGTGAGTTCTTTATACAATTTAGATGTGAGTGAATATTAAACTAGGCTTTCAGTGTGTGGTTAAAAAAAAAAAAAAAAGATAAATGATAAGTAAGAACAAGATAAAACTCCATAAATGAGTTTTAACACAATAGTTTTTTGTTTTGCTTTCAAAGTAAGAAAGGAGGGCAGAGCCAGCCTTCCTTCCTCCCCTGCCTCCAATCCAGGCTCCTCCGTGCGGCCATTTGATCCTCTCTAATGCCAGATGTTGCCCTTTGCTGCCTTAGGTCATAATATAATGCCAACAGGAAGTCTAAGTAGTAGGTATTCTTAGGGTAGGGTGCCAAGCCCACACCTTTAGCTCTCTTTCTCAGCACACACATAAGGGGAAATATTTATGTTGTTATGTTACGTTACATTAGGTTATGTTAGTCTCAAAAAAGGTATACATACTTTTAAAAGCTGATAGCTCAATTTTGGAAATGAAATGTATTTTAATAAACACTGCCCTTATTGTGTGTATAAATTTTTGGGACACCCTATTATATCATACTTGTCTGATCAAATCAATAGACTAGAGATGATGGGAGGAGTAGATTTTTCAACTCCCTGTACCTGACCTCATCCCCAACCCACTAAGTTTAAATTCCTAGGAGCTGCTGGCAGAGATCTATTCACATTCACAGACACTCCCATCGCCATATTTCCTATTCGTTACAACAGCACCAGCCTTGGGTGTAGGCAGGAGTCATTGACACAACTCACATGTTTAGAGTTTTGAACTTTACAATGACCTTTCATACCCCCTTGCTTCCTTTAATTCTAATGCCAGTGCAGCCCCTTTTACAGATGAAGGAACTCGATCCAGGTCCCTACAGTTAGTAAGTGATGAGACTATTCCAAACTCAGGTGTCCTTGCCGATTTCAAAGCCTATGTCCTTTTCATTTCAAACGGCCCACTCCCCCAGGTCCCCACCTCCCCACACACCCCCACCCCCACCTCCACCCCCAGCACAGCCCACACATAAGATTTGGGCAAGAGAGCCCCTCTGCTAAAATGCCTTCAGTAAAGAGTTACAACTTGGAATTAACAGGTTACCCCTTAATAATACAAATAGATCAGAAAAGTAACTTTCAGCCATTCATACCAAAGAATTCATCAACTTCTTGCCCTTGAAACAACCTTCAGAAACCAGACAGAAATCAACATCTTCATTTGAAAAACAATGAAGTCTGGAAAAGTGTTGGGAGGCTGCATGCCTCTTTGGGGCCAGGGCAGTGTCACAGAGCCCGCCACTGGTTTCAGATGACTATCACTGCCCAGTGTGAGCCAATCTGATCACCTGTAGTTAGTAGCCCAAACTAATCTTTCATTTTTGCATCATTAAGTTATTTGAAAGTTCCCCCCCCAAAAAATTTACTTTAACGGTTTTAGTGAACAAAACTATATGTGCCCAAATTAATCTTTCAATAATTTCCTATAGGTAGGCTTTGACTTAATCTCTTTAAAGGGAAGTAATTTCTTTAATCTTATAGTGACATTTTTTGTATTTGAAGTCAAAGCCGTTTATCAAGAGCACAGTATTTTAAAGTTTTTATAGGTTATAAAAATGTTAGAATTCCAGCCAACGTGAGATCTGACTCACAGGCAGAAAGTGCGGAAGGAGACGGTGGGGTGGAGAGGTGGGGTGTGCTTAGTGACCCAGAGATGCCCCAAAGGTTATCTAAGGACCTGGGGTGCTCCAGGTGGTGACAGATCCCAGGCAGTGGCGAGGGGCTTAGAAAAAGAGGGCAAGCACTAAAAACAATGTGACCCCCCCAAAACCAAATGAGGTTTTCTTAGGCAGCTCTTAGGCACTCAACCTGGAAACTGCTGTTAGGGTCAACTATGTGCCAGGCCCTGGGTCAGATGAGACATGGTCAGGTAGATGGAGCGGACACGGACCCTGGCACTAGGAAGCTCAGAGCCTACTAAGGGAGACCAAAAAGAAGGTCTAAAATATGTTTTTAAAAATAATCAAAAGCCCAAGAGCTGCTTATTGCCGTTCTAAATCCTAGTGGTTATGATTAAGGAGGCTGAGCCTGTTGGAGCCTGACAGACAGACAGAGACTCCAGCCAGCCGGGACTACAGGTCTTCCTAATCCCATGGTCTGGGTCCCCAAGCCGGGAGGGGTCATGGAGCTGACTCTGTGTCCCGGTTACTCTTCCAATCTTCTCCACACTAAGAGGAACCTACATGAAGATGCCAACACAGGTTACATGCCTATTGTTTGCCTAGCACTGCACTGGACTTGATGAGACACCAGGGTAGGGTACCACCGCTGCCTGCACCCGTCTCCCCTGGAACGGACCTTCTCTCACGATATCTTTTTACTGCCCTTATTGTAGCTGGTTGCCTCCTCTTTGATCTCATGCTAATGATCTTGGTGCCATATTAATGCCATGGAGCACACAGCTCGAAGGCAGCCAGAGAGGCCCACGTGAGTCGGGCCACGTGAGTGATTGTCTTTCTTCTTGTGTCACAGTTCACTGGCTATTTACCACGTGTGGGGCCAGTGGGCCCCACGGCCCCACGCAGGCCCAGTGCAACAATGCTTACCGGAACACCAACCTGAGCGTGGTGGTGGGGAGCGAGGGCCCCCTCAAGGGCATCCAGACCTGGAAGGTGCCAGCCACCGACACCTACAGGTGCGTATGGGGGAGGGGGCAGCCAAGGGGCAGAGGACTGGGGTTCTGTCTATGGGTGCGTGTGCCCGGGTGCCTGGGTGGCACACCAAAGTTCAGAGGCCACAGACTCTGGCCCATTGTAAGGACTGCAGAAAGGGAGATTGGAGATGATGAAATAGGGCAGCAAGGAAGATGCATCCTCTATTCTCCAAGGGCCCGCAAACTCTTTGTGGAGATGATCTGCAAGCATGAGCTGGCTTCAGAACATGCTTTATCCTTATTATTCATAATTGTAATTATTTCTGTTCTTTGGATCGCACTTGGTGTTGCACTGGACAAGCGTATGGGAAACACAAGTGTGATGCACTTGAAGGACCACGTTGTTATCCTTGTGCCTCCTTTCCCGGGACTTCACTGTTCTCAAGGGAAGTAGCCGTTTAACTCTGTCTGAGTCCAACCCCAAGCCCATGGAATTCCCCTAGAGCAGGGCTGGGAAACGTCTGGCCCACGGGCCATATAAGGTCATCCAATCGTTTGGTCTGGCCCTGCCAAGGCATTAGGCATTAATTAAAGGTTGTACCAAATATAGCAGGCTAATTTTTAAGTTGAGCATTTTGTTTGGCCCATGAATGATGTTATAAATATCCAAATGGCCCTCGGCAGAAAAAAGGTTCCCTACCCCTGCCTTACAGCAAGGCCAGTCTGGAGGGAGGCCGATGACTCCCCTGGGCTTTTGTGAGGCCATCAAGCAGCGCTAGTGGTAGAACTTAGGTTCCCAGTGGGCATGGGGATGACAGGGCTGGTTAAAGCGCAGGTGGCTGTGCCTGCTCTTGGGGCATCTGACCGTATAGGCTTGGAGTGGGGTCAAGAATAGAATTTCTGGCCCTAGCCGGTTTGGCTCAGTGGATAGAGTGTCAGCCTGCAGACTGAAGAGTCCGGGGATCGATTCCAGTCAAGGGCCCATGTCCAGGTTGTGGACTTGATCCCCAATGAGGGATGTGCAGGAGGCAGCCGATCAATGATTCTCAATGATTCTCTCTCATCATTGATGATTCTATCTCTCCTCTCCCTCCTTCCTCTCTGGAATATATATATATATATATATATATATATATATATATATATATATTTTTTTTTTTTTATTATTATTTTTTTTTTTTTAAACAATAGCATTTCTGATAAGTTCCCAGATGATGCTGATGCAATCCTGAGAACCACTGAGTCAGGTCAGACTTGGGCAAGATCAGGGCTGCAGTCAGTTTATAAATGAGGAAACTGAGGCTCAGAGAGTCAGGAGCCTCCCACAGCCCAGACATCCCCTCCTAGCCCCTGAACTTAGGGAACATGGCCTCACTGTGGCTCCTCCCACTGCACAGCCAGGCTGTTTAAACAGGAAGTATCATAGTGATGTCCCGGTTGGTGTGAATGTCCCGGAGGCTGGGCAGTGGGAACTGAGTTCCCCTTCCCTCCTGCAGCCCCTGAGCCCCAGCATAGTCTCAGCCCCCTGGGAAAAACAGAGGCAGCCGCTCCGGGGATCTTGAGGTAAAAGTGTTTCAGGGAGAGCCCTAAGTGCTTTCTAAATGCCATCGGGCAGGAATGCAATAACGAGGTTTGCCTGCAATCACATTAGCTGCTGTCCTGCACATTCCCAGGAAATGGCCAAAGACACGCACCACCCTGACCCCTCCGCCCCGAGCTGGCCAGGCCCCCCTCCTCCCAGCTGGATTTCCGTGGACACCCCTGTCCCAGAGCAGGAAAAAAGGACTCCTGGGGGGAAGGGGATGGATGTTTGTTGAAGATCCACTGGGCATTTCCCCTCCGTGTAGTGCTGAGGTGGTGTTGTTATTGACACTCCCTTGTCTCCACCTGCGGAGTGAGAGAAGCTTTGCACTGGCCTGACGCCGCATGGCCAGAGACAGCAGTGCCTGGAGCAGACCGATCCCTCAGACATTCGTTTCTGACATCCCTGCTTCCCAGGACTTTCTCCCGCCTTCCTCAGATGGGCCCCATATTAAAAAAGATTTTGCCTGCCAGAAAACTGCACTATTAGATAAAAATTAATCCATTGTCCCATCTGGTGTGAATTATAACCGTATCTAAGTCTAGCCAGGTTTCTGATCCGAAAGGATTGCCACAGGGTTGCCGCACCATGTTGACATAAGCCCGGCCCTAATCAAGGGCTGTTCCTATTTCTCTCTTTGGAACACTGAGACCAGCTTTGCCTGGCGAACACTCATTGGAAACATACACATGCTGTTGAGGCAGGACACCATGAAGTGTCCAGATGGGAGAACTTGATCTGCAGGATTCTGTTGAATTGGCCTCAGATAGCATCCTGTCAAAATGAAAGAATCAAAACCGAAAAGCACTGGGTTGGGGTTGAATCTTTGTTCAACTGTTGTTGAATCTTTGTTCTTTAACCAACGAAAGGCTGTCACAGAGGCAATCCTCCTTCAGTGTCCAAGGGGAATTGGTTTCAGGGTTCCTTTGGATACCCAAAGCCGAGGATGCTCAAGTCCCTTATGTGAAATGCCATAGTATTTGCATATGAACTACATATGTATGATTTAAATCCTCTCTAGATTACGAACAGTACTGTAAGTAATGAAAATGCTTGCAAATAGCTTTTATACTGTATGGTTTAGGGACTAATAACAAGAAAAAAAATGCCCATACATGTTCAGTACCAACACTGCCATTCGTGGGCATAGTGCATGTCACCAACAAGGTAACGTTTTTTCAAATATTTTTGATCTGCGGTGAGTTTGCACACGTGGAACCTACTGATGTGGAGGGTCACCTATTTCTGACCTTCGCTTCATCCTCACCTGGCAGCATGTACAGCTGGGTGACACCATCATTCAGCCCAATCCATAGACAGCTGGGCACTGAGTAGGTGCTGTGGGACTTAAAGAGAGGACTGAGTCTCTGGGGTGCCACAGACTTTGGAAAGTCCACAGGGCAGGGAAGTTAAATAACAGTCCACAGTACCAGTCAAGTTCTAGACCATTATAGAAGAGAGTGACAAGTCATGATTAATGTCAGCCTAATTGTGCAGCTAGCCATCGCCATGAGAGCACAGAGAAGGGCAAGTCAGGAGAGGGAGACTGAGGAGATCGATGGGCTGCAGGCAGAATGCAGTTTGGGTTTATTTCTGCCCCTTACACCATGTGACCTTGAAAGTGTGCTTCCCCCTCTCTCTGCCAGTGCTTTCAGGCTCTGCCCATCTGAAGGAGGCGGGGTTGTAGAGAGTCGCTGAGATCTCCTCCAGCTGGAATGCGGGGGGGGGGGGGGGGGGGGGGCCGGAGCGATATTCCTGGGTGGGCAGACCGGCGTTGTAGGGCTGCCCTGGTCTGGTGGGCCATAGGCAAGAAGAGCACCTTGCTCACAGGTGCCATCAGGACTAGAACTGGACGTGAGGAGCAGGTGCCTTGACAATTGGCCTTCACCGCTGACCCCAGGGGTGTCTCCTGGTGGCTCACATGACCTGTCTGCGTAATCTGGCTACACCTGAACAGGCATTTCCCCTGACCCCGCTCGCTCTGCGCACACTCGCTGGCCTCCTGTGGGCAAGGACAGGCAGGGCAGGTCTTACATCCTGGTTCCCGGAGGAGGAAACCGGAGACTCAGAGGAGGGAAAGGGCCTGCCCAAGGCTCTGCTGGGAATTAGAGGTTGAGCCCAGAGTGGGGTGCAGGAGAGACCCAGGTGCTCCATGCTCGTTCAAATGGGGTCCACTTCCTCTTTCCCCTCCCCTTTCCTCCCCCACCCCACCCAACTCCCCTCAGGGTGTGGAGTCCACGCAGCCTTCAAGCTACAGCCAGCTGTGCTCCTGTTTCAGCATCCAGCAGGCAGCTGCTTTGATTTGCTGCTAATTCTTTATTTTAAAAAGATTCACAACTCAATTACAGCAGGTAACAATAGCTCACAGTCAATAACACAAAACACAAACCTAATAAACATCCATTTTGACCGGGGGCCTTAGCTGAGGGGGAAAAAACACAGCCTCAGCTTGTTGAGAACAGTATCTTATAATTTCCGAGAAATTGGAATGGCTGCGAGTCAGATTCTCCGTTTGAGTGGCAGGTAAATTAATGTGTCGTTTGTCAGCCATCAAAAATAAACTGTTTACAGGGGGTGGGGAGAAAGCTCCCGAGATTCCAGCTGAGGTGATCACTCCCACACAAATTTGTGTGGCACCATTTGTAGGGTTGGGGGTCTCTACAGTGGTGAACAGCCTTGACCCCTGACCCCTTGGCCACACCCTGCTCTCCTATTGATCTCTGGAAATCAGGGGCTCCTTCCCTCTCTGCCTCCCAGAAGTCACCCGGTGGAGAGGTGTGGACAGGCTCAGCCATGGGCTTCATCAGAGCAGAAGCTGCTGTTTGTCCCTCCCTGGCTACCCTCCAGGCACTGAATTAGGTTCCTCACAGTCATTATCTCACTTAAATCTCACAACAATCCTTATTATCGCCCTTATATACCCTGTTTCCCCGAAAATAAGACAGTGTCTTATATTAATTTTTTCTCCCAAAGTTGCGCTAGGTCTTATTTTCAGGGGATGTCTTATCTTTCTATGTGCTAGGTCTTATTTTCGGGGAAACACAGTAGATGAGGAAACTGGAGATCAGAGAGGGTAAATAACCTACCCAAAGCCACACAGTAACGCTGGCAGAGCCAGGGCCAGCAAGCGGGTAAACAAGGTGCCTTGGACACAAAACCTGAGGAGGCATGGGCTCTCAAGGTCACCTGAGCACAGGGTTGGCACCGGGGAGGTGCCTGTCTTGCCGCACCCCAGTCCTGGCCCTGAGTCACCGCTTGTGTTTGCTTTCAGGCCCGCTGCCTCTGAGCCCTGCTTTCTTCTCTGTGCCACGTCCTGCTCCAGAGGCGACCAGCCTTGCAGTGGCAGCTGGGAGCTTGCAGAGATGTGAGCTCGGTGGTGGGATTTTAGCCCTCAGAGGGCTGGTGATAGAGGCACTGCCTGCCAGGGCCCCTGCAGTTAGTCTGGACAGGTGGCTGTCTGCTCCCCATGGCTCTCAGCAAGTCCACAGTCCAGGTTTCAAATGTGGGGCCGAGGCCAGCACACAGGAAAGTAAAATCAGCTCTTGACACCTGCTCATCAAGCCCTCTGCCTGCTTTGGAATCTACAGATTGGACCCAGCCCCGAGCCCTACACTGCACTTGCCATCAGTTTGTTATCTTCCAGATGCACTTCTTATCCCCAGGAGGACAGGGGTCCTTGTTCTCATTTTTCTCCTTGGGGTGAAAATAAGGTTCACAGAGGTTAACCAAGTTGCTGCAGGTCACTCAGTAGAGGGCTCTTTCCATCCAACCCCCTTTCCAAGCACTAGGTCAAGACCTAGGTGAGGCTGGCATTCAGAACTGGTTAGGGATGGGAGAAATAAGAAAGAGGAAAAAGGGAGGGGAAAACCATGTCAGTAATAAACAACTTATAAAATACTAGAGGCCCAGTACACTAAATTTGTGCATGGGGAGGAGGGCAGGGGTGTTCCTCAACCCAGTTTGCACCCTCAACCCAGCTTGGTCTAATCTGGGACCTCTCAAGGGATGTTCAACTGCCCATTTGGGCTCGATCTTGATGGGATCAGGCCTACAAGGGCAGTAAGACATCCCCCTCACAATCCAGGACTGCTGGCTCCCAAACAATCACCTGCCTGCCTATAAGGTTGCCCCTAATCACTTCTACCTGCCAGCCTGATCACCCCCTAACCACTCCCCTGCCAGCCTGATGTCGCCTAACTGCTCCCCTGCTGACCTGATTGCCCCTAACTGCCTTCCCCTGCCAGCCTGGTCCCCCCCAACTGCCTTCCCCTGCTGGCCTGGTCCCACCAACTGCCCTCCCCTGCTGGCCTAGTTCCCCTCAACTGCCTTCCCCTGCATGCCTGCCCCCACCCCCAACTGCCCTCCCCTGCATGCCTGTTCCCCCACAACTACCTTTCCCTGCAGGCATGATCCCCCACAACTACCTTCCCCTGCAGACATGGTCCCCTACAACTGTCCTCCCTTGCAGGCCTGGTCCCCCCAACTGTCCTCCCCTGCAGGCCTGGTCCCCCCACAACTGCCCTTCCTTGCAGGCTGCAGGCCTGGTCCCTCCCAACTGCCCTCCCCTGCTGGCCATCTTGTGGCAGCCATCTTGTGTTCACATGGGGGCAGCCATCTTTTTTTTTTTCTTAATGTATTTTTTTCACAGAGAGGAAGAGAGACAGATAGTTAGAAACATCGATGAGAGAGAATCACCTATCAGCTGCCTTTCACACACCCCCTACTGGGGATGTGCCCAAAACCAAGGTACATGCCCTCGTCTGGAATCAAACCCAGGACCCTTCAGTCCGCAGGCGGATGCTCTATCCACTGAGCCAAACCGGTTTTGGCGGGGGCAGCCATCTTTGACCACATGGGGGCGGCCACCTTGTGTGTTGGAGTGACAGTCAATTTGAATATTGCTCTTTTATTAGATAGGATAATAATTTGACTAAATTTAAACAGGTGAAAGAATTCATAATGCATGCAGATTGATGCAAATGATGCCAAAAATAACGAGAAGGGCACAGTGTACCTCTCAGCCATAGCAGGAATGGCCAGGCTGGGACTCTATCTCAGGCAACAGTTTTTCAAGCAAACCACACGTTTAGCTGAGAGGTCTTTCTGGTGCAACCAGGCAAAGCCCAGAACAGAGGCAGCGTCCACACCGCTAACTCAGGACTCTGCCCAGATTACCCCTGGGCCCCCACCACCAGCAGCACCCCCTCTGCCCCAGGTTTCCCTTCTCTGAGCTCAACAATTCTCCTCACTTTCCCTTCACTAATAAGCCTTCCTTTTCCCTCAGCTTTTTAATTGTCCTTATCATGGCCTCCATTTGTAATGGGTCAGGAGTGAGGGTTTGGCTGGGATCTGCATGAATTAGGGTGGGCCGGTCGCCCCTCAGCCCACCCCCTTGTGCATCCAGATGGACCTCCCAGCAGCACCTTGGGAAGGAAGTGGCCTCTGTGGGGGGAAATGTGGAGTATGAACCAGGGTCTGCCAGCTCTGTGGCCTCAGATAAGTTACTTAAGCCCTCAGAGCCTCAGATTCCTCATCTGTCAAATGAGATTACTAACAGCTACTATTTATGACTATTAAGGGGGTGCTATATGCAGCCATGCCTGGTGCATTGTGGGATGCTCAGGCATTGGCCCCTCTGCCCTCTGCAGCCCTGCAATCTCCTCCCCACCGCAGCCAGGCCCTCCTGCCTCTTCCCTTCCATTGACACAGGCCAGACTCCCACCCTCCACCTCCTTCTGCTTGTCCGAGAGCCCACCTGCCCATCATCTCCATGAAGCCAACTCCAAACCTCCATCCCACACGCCCTGCAACCAGCCAAGGTCTCCCTGCTGGGCCCTGATTCTGGGCAGAGATTTTCCACTTTCTCTGAGTTTTCACCCATGATCCCCCTTTGATGTTGAGCCCCCACTACCCTGTGAGTTCAGAAAATAAGATAAGGCTCTTATCTGACCAGGGAAGAGGATGGGGTTCTGAGAGGACACAGCTGGGAAAGGGCCTCCTCTGGCCCTTTGGGACCCACAGCCCTTTGGTCCCCCATCTCTCTCCCTGCTGGTGAGGTTTCTCTCTTCATAGCTATGGGCATCTCCCCACTTTCTGTGTGAGCTCCTTGACAGCCTGGAGCCCAGCCCTGGTCTCCTCTGGTGCACACAGCTTCATGCCACGCCAGCATGCAGTGACTCCCATCAGTGCCCGGCCACAGACAGCCGGTGGACACCAGACCCTCCTTTGCAGCCCATGGAGGCCTCAGTTCCTCGCCTGGACAGAGGCCGGCAGTCAGCCCTCTAGGCCTGTCTCTGCACAACAGGCCTGAGCTCCACCGTAGGGGCCCCCAGAAGGTGCCTCACACACTTGGAACCTGGGCCTTTCCTGAAGTTATAGGAGGAGAAGCCACTGTGTGTGCAGTGAGCACAACTGCCTGAAGGCTTTGTGTGCAAATTCACAGCTCCGGACCTCCCCTCTCCCACCCCTCCCCCCAGTGCCTTCCCCCGCAGGGGGCCTCTGAGGAGGCATTTGTAGCTGGTGAGTGGGCTGCGTTCAAAACAGACCCCTCGGGGTCCAGTAGCCGAGTTACTTCTCCCCAGCCTTGCTTGACTATCGCAACAACCTAGGAGGCAGAGGAAATAATCCCACACGCCACGCTGCTTGTTTTCATCCTGATGGGCTGCTTGTAGTCTGCACACAGACCGCTCCGGAAGGTGTTCCTGGTGGGGCGGGAACAAACAGCTGGGCTGCATACAGCGCTCTCCCCACTCATTCCACGGGGGCCTTCTCATGTTAGACCCATGAGGAGACTTTAAACTTTCTACCAAGTCAGCCCCTCTAATTCCACCATTAATAACAACAGCAACAATAATAAATACTTTTGAGTGCTTATTAGGTGCCAGCCACCAGGCTAAAATTGCATGTACTAATTCCTTTCATCCTGGCGACACACAGAGGCTAGAAGCTGGGTCCTCTGTTATCCCATTTTACAGATGTGGAACAGGGACGGTGAGTTACTTGTCTAAGGTCACATGAGCTCTTTGATCTGGGGCAGGGAGGTAAATCCATGATGGGGAAATCCCAGGATCTCAGAATACCCTCCCCTCAGAAAATAGATCAACCGAAGGACTTGTATACATGCAAATAAGTACAACCAATGGACATAAACCTCTGGGGAAGGAGGGTATGAATGGGAGGGGAGGGGCAATGTTAAAATATGTACACAGATAATAATTTAATAAAAAAAATAAAAATAAAAATAATTAAATTAAATAAAAATTTAAAAAAAGAGCTCCCTCCCCCCTGTACCCCATGTTAACACAGACCCTCCTGGTCCTTGCTCTCCTCCCCTCCCTCCTTTTCCTCTCATTCTTTCTCCCACCCTTTACTAGTCCTTCACCTTCTAAACTCTGCCAATGAGTCGCCTCACTGTCCCTCTCTAGGCGACTGCCCTCTCCCGACATTGGGGGGAGGAGGGCTTTCCTTGCTCACCTCATGGCTGCTGCAGGGGAGAGCCATCAGGACCCACGTGGGGTGCACTTGGCCCACTGGAGGTGCCCGGGGGGGGGGGGGGGGGCAGGGGCAGGGGCAGGGGCAGGAGGGAGTCAGGCTTCACCCCGTGGCAGAAGCCCATGTGCTTTGTCCCATTGCAGCATCTCGGGCTACGGAGCGGCCGGCGGGAAAGGCGGGAGGAACACCATGATGCGGTCCCACGGCGTGTCCGTGCTGGGCATCTTCAACCTGGAGAAGGACGACACGCTGTACATCCTGGTCGGACAGCAGGGGGAGGACGCCTGCCCCAGCGTAAGTGCCAGAGCTGGGCTTCCTCCTCCACTCGCAACCGGGCCCCCGGGGGCCCTCGGAGGGCACCAGCACCCCTCACACCCTTCCCTTGCCCTGCCTGCAGGTGCCCCTCCTTTTCTAGGCCATTTGGGTCCTGGGAAAGCTGGGGGTGTGGCTATTGGGGCTTCACCTTCCCACAGGGACCAAGGCTGGGACTTGGGTTGCGCAAGGACCCTTAAAACTAAAGGAGTGAATTCCATGTGAACGGGCAGATGGTTGTTCCTTTAGCAGAAGTACGAGTTGAAGCCACTTCCTAAACTTTCTTGCTCGGGCATCGCTGTCTTTGGACTTATTATTACAAACAGAAAAATACCAGCTTAAACGTTTCTTGTCCAGCTCCTAGACGCTTGTATGTCCATAAGTACACAGAATAAGCTCTGAACTATACACCTAACCGGTTGTTTCTGGGGCGGGGACTGCAATTGAGGGTGCTTTATCAGTCATGCCCGGTATAGTTACAAAAAGAATGCGTTCATGTAGAATTTATTATTTGTGTGATTAAAGCCTTTTAAAAACATAAAGCACAGGTGAGAGCTGGAAGAACAGGTAATCCACTTGTCTCATTTTACAGATGAGAAAATGGAGACCACAGTGGTGAAGGGACTTCAAAGTCATTCACAACACAGGACAGAGTAGGGACTTGGGCTCCTGTGTTTGCTGAGCCCCACCCTTGCTTAGGCTTCGGTTTTTATGGCCTTTTGTTCTTTTCCACATATAACCCATCACTTGACAAGCCAGACCGCCATTCTCTACAGCCCCAGACATAGCCTGTCCTTCTCACCTCTGACATCACGAGGTGTCTCTCAATCACACGGGAGAACTCCAGCAGCAGGAGCTAAGAAAGCTGGTGGAGCCCTAGCTGGTTTAGCTCAGTGGTTGGAGCCTTGGCCCACAGACTGAAGAGTCTCGGTCTGAGTCCATTCAAGGGCACGTACCTTGGTTGCAGGCTCCATCTCAGGCCCAGGTCAGGGTGCACGCCGGAGGCAACCAATGGTTGTGTCTCTCTCACATCGATGTTTCTCTCTCTGTGCCTCTCCCCCTCCCTTCCACTTCTCTAAAAAAAAAAAGCTGGTAGAGGTCTGACATGACCAGGAGCATGAAAAAGTGCAGACTGACGAAGCAGCTGGCATGCAAACGCCCAGCACCTACTGGCTTGCGTCTTGCTGTGCCAGGTCCCTGGCAGTGCTGGCTGTCCTGGCAGGAACTCAGTTCCCTGCAGGGCCTGTCCCCTTGGGGCCAGGCGCCACCCTCGCCAGCAGCCCAGCTTCCACCTGGGGCAGGGAGCAGCCTCAGAGGAAGATGTGGGGACAGGGGCTACTGAGAAAGCAATTCAGTTCCACAAAATAAACTCAGGGCTGGGAGCAAAGCGTAGCCTCCCCTCCCCTCCCCCACCACGCTGTGGGTTAAAACAAAGCAGCAGGCATAAGCTTCGCCGGTACAACCTTCGTGAATGAGCACTGTCTGGACTCCAACTTTTACTCAGCAACAATCATCAGGACTTTCCAACCTGATATAATATATTAAGTCATTAAACTGCAGGCTCCGTAATGTTCACAGGAATTTATTGAGTGCTAATGTAATTCTTTCATCTAAGCGGGAAGATTGCATTGACTTTTGCAAGGGACTTTTACTTGATTGGATTGTAATCAGTTATGTCTTTTCACAGGACCGCGTCCTTTTTGTTTTAATTCAATTGTAATCTACTTGTTCCTCTGGGTTGTTGCACTTTATCATTTCATTAATCAACCGACTCGCTCTCAAACTTGGTGGATGTGCAGGGAGAGCTCAGTTCCTAGCCAGGGACAGAGGGCAGCCCCCTCTGCTGGCCAGGCCGGCGCAGCATGGGCCTGTGCTCCACACCCCCAATGTCCCCTCCTCCCATGTGTGGGTCCAGAAGTGAATCCAAATCAAGACAGCAGCCATTTGTTCAGTCCCTGGCACATGCAAGACCCTGTCTCAGCTACACACCACCTCCTGTGCCTGTTCCCCATGCACATCGGGTCAGACAGAGGCCTGCCCACAGCTGGTCAGGGGTGTCTGACAGACCCCAGGCCCACAACCTCCTCAGTGGCAGACACAAGCCACTACTTAGGGCTGTGCCAGGGGAGTTCTGAGGCAGGAAATGGGACGTGAGCTGGGAGAAATGAGTTGCCCAGGATGAAGAAGTGACTTTCACAAAGATGAGCTGGGAATAAATCTGAGTCTGGCCTCACACTGTTTTTCTCTCTTTCCATGAGGCATCAGACCTGCAACTTCCTTTCCCACTGCCCGGAGAATGGAGTCCAGTTCCTTCTGGGATCGTACCCGAGGCCTCTGCATGACTTGGTTTCGTTCCCTCCACCCACCCGCCTCACGGTCCCTCCATCTCACCACGTGGGACCTCTGTCATCTGCTCTTCAGAGTCAGAGGACACTTCCGCTCCTGCTGAACCATCTCTCTGTCCTGAGATGGGCTTTTCTGAACCAAAAAGGCTCCTTCCCCAAATACCCCACTCACCTTGTGGGTTTGTGCTGCTCTCTCCCCTTGGAATGCCCTTTCTCTCATTCTCTGTGTTTGAAAGTCTCTCTAGTCGATGTAGTATACAACACAGGGAATACAGTCAATAATGTCATAATAACTTTGTATGCTGATGGATGGTTACTAGATTTCGCATAGGGATCACTTCCTCAGATATATAAATGTCAATCACTATGTTGTATATCTGAAACTAATATAATGTGCTTTAATGTCTTTTAAAAATCTCCCTATCCTTCGAGGCCCAAGTAAGTGACACCTCCTGCAGGCAGTCCTCCCTGATCACCAGTTAGCAACAAAGGCTCACTCTCCCTTCCCCACTTCCCATGCATTTTCTAACTAATTTCTATCCTCATGATCCTTCTCTAATACTGCCCAGAGTAACAGTTATCTGGGTATATTTTTGGTCTCTTCAACTCAACTCTAAGCTATTTGAGAGATAGACCCTATCTTTTTAAAATATATATATATTTTTATTGATTTCAGAGAGGAAGAAAGAGGGGAAAAGAGGTAGAAACATTAATGATGAGGGAGAATCATTGGTTGGCTGTGTCCTGCATGCCCCCTACAGGGTTTGGAGACAGCAACCACGCATGTGCCCTTGACCGAATCGAATCTGCGACCCTTCAGTCCACAGGCTGGCGCTCTATCCACTGAGCCAAACCGGCTAGGGCAGACCCTATCTTTAAATGTAGAAGATCTGTCTGCTGGGAAGTAGAGAAACTTGGACACAAACCCGAGGTGCTGTTTGTTTCTGCAGACAAACCGATTGATCCAGAAAGTCTGCATCGGGGAGAACAACGTGATAGAGGAAGAAATCCGCGTGAACAGAAGCGTGCACGAGTGGGCAGGAGGGGGTGGCGGAGGGGGCGGAGCCACCTACGTATTTAAGGTGAGTGGGCTGTGCAGGGGGTTGCCTATGTGTCCTGGGGTTGCCTCTCGACAGCCCCAGGAACCAAATGCCCACTTAATGCCATTTAAGGATGAGGAAACCGAGGCCCAGAGGGACACGGACTCTTTGTCCAAGAAAGGCAGGCTCTTCTCTCGATGTACCAGCCCGATTCACCCCCAGGCCTCTGCCATGCCTGCCTCAGGCCTCCAAAGGGCCACTGTGCCTCCTCTGTGCTAAGGTGGACTTTCCCTGCCAGGCCCGCCCACAGGGACAGTGATGCTGAGTGCCTCTCTGGAGGTGGTAGGTGTCAGAACCAGAGACCCCAGGGAGTGAGAGGAAGGAGAGAGCAAGGAGACCTCCTGCCACCAGCACCCAACCTCTGAGGCTCCTCTGAGCTTCGGGCAAGGGGCTGAGCAGGCAGCAACTGAGCTTGAGCCCCCGGTTACTGCAACCTGAGTTCAGAGCCCCCAGCCCACAACCTGAGTTCAGAGCCCCCTGATGAATGAGTCCGAGTGTGTGCTCAGCATCAGGGCACTGGCTCTCCAGAGTGGAAGCCCACTGAGCACACACTCGGACTCATTCATCAGGGCGCTGGCTCTCCAGAGTGGAAGCCCAGCTCCGCCTGTCACTCTCTCCATATCTCTCCGGGCCAGATGAAGGACGGCGTGCCAGTGCCCCTTATCATTGCGGCCGGCGGAGGTGGCAGGGCCTACGGGGCCAAGACGGACACGTTCCACCCCGAGAGGCTGGAGAATAACTCCTCGGTGCTAGGGCTCAACGGCTACTCCGGAGCCGCAGGTAAAGCCGTCCAGCCCGCCCTCTCCCGGAACGCTCTCCCGGGGCCATCACACCTCTGGCATCTTCGTCACCCATACCTGGGAGGCTGGGAGCTCTGAAGTAGGGACCGGCCTCAAGGGAGGAAGGGCAGGCAGCATCTTTAGCCCCAGAGACTTGCTGATGCCGTTGGGACTTGTGGGAGGTCCCTGAGAAGATGAGACGGGCACCCGCATTCAGACCGCCAGCCCAGCCCTCCCTGGGTTTCACCAATGCTCCTGGAGGTGAGCAGAGGGGAGGAATCTGGAGCGGAGTCCAACCCTCTGGACCCCTCTGGTTTCTGTCTGGGCCAGGCCTGGGCTGCCAGCTCACACAGCCCCTCACTGGGAGCGCTTGCTGGCATCTTCGTGGCTGGGCTCTGTGCTAGTTGTGAGAGCAGCCACACCACACACAGGACAGGCCCTGAAGGGGAGGCAGACTCTCCGATTCTCTGAGATCAGCCATCGCTAAAGAGAAAATGCAGTTCCTTCTTGGATTTTTCTCCACAATCGGAGTGAAGGAGGGTTTGGGGAGGCATTTAAAATTTGAGATTAGTTTAAAGCAAATACTCAAACTTTCTCTTTAATCCAGAGACGAATAGGGCTGGAAGAAAGTAGAACTAGTTATCGGGTCCACAGTAAGGAATCGCCCCCCAGCACTGTTTACACCTGTGCGGGTTTTATAACTTACAGAGCTCTTCGGCAGCTAGTATACCTGTGCTTTTCAAAGCATATGCTGCGGTTTTCTAGAAAGATATTATTATTCCCATTTTGCGAGCTCATAGAAAGTTAGCGGATTTTTTCTCTACATGGCCAACTGTTGCATACTCAATCCATTTTTTAAAAAACGTTGTTGTTGATCTATCTTTATGAAGCATTCCACACTCACCGCCTCCTTTGACCCAAATGTCAACTCGCTGAGGCCATCTTATTATCCCCAGGTTAAGGCTCAGGATGGGGAGCTCTTGCCCAGTGCATAGCACAGCCCACTGGGTTATCCAGGCCTGGTCCAGGGCTCCTACAAGGAGCCTCTGCGGCCACCAGGGAGGTGGGTCCTGTTCTTATTGACATGGGAAGCAGCCAACAAAGACCTAGCACTTGGGGCTGGTGCTCTGGAGAGAAGGCCCAGGAACATGCCGAGTGCCATGCTGCCTGCCCTCTCCAGCCCCTTTCCCAGCCAAGCACTCTCAGGGCTTTCGAGCCAGAGGCCTGCAGGAGGCAGAGGTACTGGGAGTGCACATCAGGACGTCCAGCTGTGGCCACAGCAGGTCTCTCCAGGATAGAGGCCATGTCCCTGGACTCGAGTCCCAGGCCCACCGAAGACAAGGCCCCTGGGCCCCCTCAGAGTGCATGAGGTCCTCCTTGGCCAGGCCCAGTGGCTGAGCCAGCCCGGCCTCACAGGTTCTCTGTCTTCCGGCAGGTGGCGGAGGTGGCTGGAATGATAACACTTCCTTGCTCTGGTCTGGAAAATCCTTGCTGGAAGGCGCCACCGGAGGACATTCCTGCCCCCAGGCCATGAAGAAGTGGGGGTGGGAGACCAGAGGGGGTTTCGGAGGGGGTGGAGGGGGGTGCTCCTCCGGTGGAGGAGGCGGAGGATATATAGGTAAAGATGATTCGTGTTCAAGGTGTCACCCCCTCCCTTAGTCCTAGGCACCTCACCTCTCCCAGCCCTCGCCTACCCTCCCCCGGCTGCCCACGTGTGGACTGTGATGTGACCATGCACGCCTCCCTCACTCAGCCTGGCCACCGGCCAGAGGCAGGGTGTTGGCTTGCGAGCCAGCATCCTGCCTCCAGGCTTCCATAGCGTCCGCATCAAGATCCCGTGTGATTCTTGATCACCCCCAAAGCCGATGACCGAGAGGCTTTGGCTTCCCAGGCTGTGTTCTGAGAGCCACCCTGGGGATGTGCTGGCTTGAGAACCTCGAAGGCCAGACTTCTGAGCCCCATGCCTCCCTTTGGATGGCCTGGCCCCTGTCTTTGCAAGCCAGCTCCCTAAGGCCTGGCTTGTGGCTTCTGGCCTCAAGGACGCCTCCCTTTCCCTTTCCTGCCTCAGCCCACCAGCTCCAGAACGGCCCACTCTCCTGGGGGCAACTGCGGGCAGCCCCAGCCCAGCCCGGCCCAGCCCTTGGGCAAGCATCTGGCCACTGGCCTCTCTCTCCTCTGGGCTAACGCAGAGCAGAAGAGCCTTCTGAAGCTGAGAGGCAAATGGTGTCTCCTCCATCCCCACAGATTAGGACACAATGCATGCACACTCTGTGATGCTCTGTCTGTGTTTTGCTTTGTGCTGTGTAAGATGCTTGCTTTAACCAGATGCTCTTTTCTAAGCCATGGGCGGAGGGGGGAGCCCGAGGGGGGAGTCCGAGGGGGGGGGGGGAGCCCAGAGATAAGCCAGCCCCAGCTGAATGGAGGGACAGGAGCCTACAGGCACAGGGGCCCTTCCCCCACGTCCCTACCCTGACCCAGGAGACTGGAGAGCAACTTCTCGGGCCAACCCAGCCTGGGAGACTAGAACTTGTCTGATTCTTGTTCCCATGCACTGCTTCCTGCAGGCCTAGAGTGGGGACACCCGGTGGGGGCTGGAGGGGAAGGTGGCCCACACCCAGCATCTACTGAGCCCAGGGCAGCCCTGTGCCTGAGCCTCCCTTCCCTCCTCACCCCCCGCCCTCCGGGCCCCCACCCCCCACCCCCTGCATGACCCGCTTACGCGCACGTGTGTTGAGATTGGGTGCCCACCTCTCTGCGTTAAACGTCTCTGTCTGCCCCAGGCGGCAACGCAGCCTCAGACAATGACCCCGAGATGGACGGAGAGGATGGGGTGTCCTTCATCAGTCCCCTGGGCATCCTGTACACCCCGGCTTTAAAAGGTACCCCCTCCGCCAGCAGGTGCAGGACCAGCTACCTTAGGCCAGTTCTCCCGCCCATCTGAACCCCGGGTTCAAGCAGGAGCCCAGAAAACAAGGCATGACTATGGGTCTCATCCCACCAAGCGTCCTGGTGTCAGGAGTGGGGTCTCATATGGGCATCGAGGCGGGAGATTGACAACCAGGCAGGCCAGTCCTAGAAAATCCAGCAGCATTAGGGCTGTCCCTGTCCAACTAACTGAAGAGCAGGTGTGTGGACCCCCCACCCGCACCCCAACCTGCATAAATACATCCCAACAGCCTCTGCGCCCCCCTCGCCAGAGGCACTGGGACCTTCCCACACAGTGACCTGGGGACAGGGACCAAGAGCGCACGCTGGCCGCTGGAGATGAAGCGTGGGCAGGGCAGGGTGCGGGCGGCACAGGGCGGCCCAGCTAGCCCGCCCCCTTGCCCGCAGTGATGGAAGGCCACGGGGAGGTGAACATCAAGCACTACCTGAACTGCAGCCACTGCGAGGGCGACGAGTGCCACCTGGACCCCGAGAGCCACCAGGTCATCTGCTTCTGCGACCACGGCACGGTGCTGGCTGAGGACGGCGTCTCCTGTGTTGGTAAGGGGCTGGGTGGGGCCCAGAGATGGAGCCACAGCTGGTCTCCATGGTTCTGGGACACGTGGCACCCAGTTTCATAATCTTCCTGCCACCTCCCACCCCCCCCCCCCTCCGGCCTTGGTCTGCCCCAGCTTGAGCGCTCTGACAAAGAGGCAGAGACCTGAGTGTGAAGGATGCGTCACGCCTCACGACGGAGTCTGAGTCACCTAGTGCCACCCCTAACCTGGGGCGTAAACCCCCACATCCGCACGGGGGCCAGCCATCTCTGCTAGAATCGCCTGTGCTCCAAGGCTCGCTGTTCCTCCAGGGTGTTCCAGAGCCAGACCCGCCCTGCAACACCCGCCCCTCAGCCTCCCCAGCTTTTCCAGTGTCTCCCCCTGCAAAGCCCCTCCAGGTTGAATGCCTGGGTTCAGTCCACTCGCACAGGACACCGTTGTCCCCTCTCCTCCTGAGTCCCACGTCTGCAGCTGTTCCCGTGGTCACGTCCCTTTTGAAATGCAGTGTAGGGACCAGGCAGGACCCCTCGATGTGGTCTGTGCCAGTGGGGTGCTGGGACATGCCCTCCTGGGCTCTGGACTGGCTCTCGGCCACAGGAGGTGATTGGGCCTCAGGGTCACTGAGGGTGCACCCTGCTGTTGGGTCATCCTGAGGTCACTGTCATCCGAGGCCTGGGAGTCTTGTGTGAGCCATGGTCGGCTCACCTTGTAGCCCCGCCCCGCCATCGGACAGTCTGTGTTTTGGATTAATGTTACATGTTCCCCCCTGCCCCAAAGCTGCTGCTGAGGGCTGCGAAGCCAGGGTGAACATGCCCCAGGCCCCTGTCCTCTGAAAGGGAAGGGGGCATGTCTGCAGGCTGAGAGGAGCAGCGGCTTTGGTCCTGGCTGGGGAGGGGGTTTCTGACGGGGCCAGCTCTGAGCAGTGTCAGCATGGTCACCCCTATCTCGTGGGGACTGTCTTCCAGTGTCGCCCACCCCAGAGCCCCGCCTGCCCCTCTCGCTCATCCTCTCCGTCGTGACCTCTGCCCTCGTGGCCGCTCTCGTCCTGGCGTTCTCTGGCATCATGATCGGTGAGTGTGCCACAGCCCTGGCTGCCAAGGGGAGGCAGGGGAGGCAGGACAGAGCGGCGTCTCAGGCTCTGCACGGACCCCGAGTGCCAGGGACCCTCTGTCCGGGTTGTGACCAGGCAGCCCAGGCCCAGCACAGCTGTGGTTCCCCAGAAGCCCTGTCTCTGAACCTCAGCCCCACTCCTGGCTGCTCTCGGGGAGGCAGGTGGGGCACTCTGCTCAAGCACAGCCCCACCCTCACCCCCCAGACTTCACCTCCAGCTCCCATCCCAGCCGGCACTGCTCCCAGCGGCTCACTCCCCTGCACCGCCTCCAGCCCCTTCCCGCCAGGGGCAGCGAATGCAGTTGGTTTTGGGGTGTTTCCTATTAGGCCTGCAAGCCAGGTGAGCTGATGGGCAGGTCGCAGAGGGCTCAGCATGGTCCTGCCAGGCTCCTCCTGCTGGAAATGCCCAGGACAGGTGGGCAGGGACAGGAAGGCAGGCCAGGGAAGGCTCAGCTCTGGGCTGCACTGAATCCCAGGTCACCCTGTGACCACGGTTACACATGTCATGGCGCAGAGAACTGAAAGCTGGCTCACTCGCTGGCCGAAGGGGTGGAGCTGGGCTTAAAGGCAGACTCCACCTGTGGGTCACAGTTCCGGGCCCCCTGCCCTGGCGTTGGCCTACAGAGTGTTCTCTCTCTGTGTAACAGAGATAATGGTTCTTTGCATGGTGGAGCTCTTCAGAATTTTTCAAAACCATTTACGGTAATATTGGTGAATTTATTTCATTAAGACAACTGTAGGCGGTGGGGTATGGGACAGGGCAGGGGTTACTTTTCCTGCTTACAGAGGAGATTGGGGTCCAAAGAGGTCACATGACTTCGTCAGTGTCACTGGGCTTGTTAGTAGCACAGGTGAAATTAGAACTCGGGTCCTCAGGCATCAGCTTAGATGCCAGTTTAGAGACCTATTTGTTCTGGCAGTTCAACTCCCAGAAGCTCAGGGCGGTGGGCCCGGCTGCTCTCAAATCCATACCATGTTTGCACCCCCTGGAGATTGGGCACAGTGAGACACTGAGGCGGGCCTCTTCCTGAGGGACCCGGCTCCTCTGAGGGCCACTGTGGCTCCAGAATGTCCCCAGTGCTTTGCTGGATCGCCTTTACACTGCACGGCCTTCGAGGGCTGTTACTCAGCCTCCCTCACTCTCCTGCATGCCGGACCAGACTTTCAGCACAACCTGGCGGTTCCCCCGCCTTCCTGGGCCCCTCCCCACTTCCTCTCAGAGCCATTTGCCTTATGAAATTCTGCATGTTTAGTCCTGTCTTGGGTCTGCTTCTCAGGGGACCCAAACTAATATATCTCTGCCCCTATATGATACAGCAAAATCTTTTATTTATATGATATTAAGCTTTACATTAACTTTAAATAATATGTTAAAAGTACACCTTCACTTCTATAATCATTTTGTCAGTATTACTAAGTGTGATGGGAGGTTTAGATCTCAGAGGAAGTGATGGAAGTCCAGGAAGGCTTCCTGGAGGAGGTGGCCTGTGGTGGGCTTCCAGTGCTGGGTGCCTGGTCCAGGCCACTTCCAACTGCCTGCAGTGTACCGCCGGAAGCACCAGGAGCTGCAAGCCATGCAGATGGAGCTGCAGAGCCCTGAATACAAGCTGAGCAAGCTCCGCACCTCAACCATCATGACGGACTACAACCCCAACTACTGCTTTGCGGGAAAGACCTCGTCCATCAGTGACCTGAAGGAGGTGCCACGGAAAAGCATCACCCTCATCCGGTGAGTGCCCCGGCCATCCTTCAAGGAAAGGGGGTGTTCTAGAGGTTGGCTGTCACCCCAACACACAGGTTCCTCTAGCCACAAGGGGCCAACAAAAAGTTACTTTTAATCCAAACTCCTAGGGCACCCCTAACCCTCCCAGAGAGAGGTTTAGTGTTCGGGCCATTTGGGGGGTATTAAATCACTCAACACCCTGTATATTCATGGGGCTTGAATAATGAGAGGAAGACTACACGGGAGGGAACAGGCCTCTCAAAATGCCCTCCCTGAGCCTTCCTGGCCCCTTTTCCCCCTGATGGAGCCCAGTGGCCTCCTTGAGCTCCCAGACCCCCTGTGCATGTCACTCACTGAGCACCACACAGAGTGTCTGTCAGCCTTTGTCCCTCCCGCCCCCCAGAGTGCACACCTTCAGGGCGAGGGTCGGGTCTCAGTCACCTCTGTGTCCTTGGCAAATGTCAGGCTCCAGTCTTCACTGAAGGATTGTCCACTGCTGCCACATATCCCAGGTTGTAACGCCTCTTGGCGGTTCTCAGACAAAGCAATGGAGGCCTGGGGCTGAGCAGCAAAGCCAGGGGCAGGTGTGACCTGGAGTGTGTGTGTGTATGTGTGCCCCGCTGCCCCTCGTGGGCAGCCCAGCCTTTCTCTCGGCCTGCCCACCTACACCTCATCTGGCCTTCTCCTTTCCCAGGGGTCTGGGCCACGGTGCGTTCGGGGAGGTGTATGAAGGTCAGGTGTCTGGGATGCCCAACGACCCGAGCCCCCTGCAGGTGGCGGTAAAGGTAAGCGGGGTCCCTCGGGGGCCTGAGCTTGGCCGGCGGTCTCTGTTGGCCACAGTCTTCGCCGATGGCGCTCCTGGGGCTAAAGGCCTTCTCCCCTCTGTGCCCAGACGCTGCCTGAGGTGTGTTCCGAGCAGGACGAGCTGGATTTCCTCATGGAGGCCCTGATCATCAGGTAACGTCACAGAGACACCCCACCGCCCACGTGCACATGCGTCTGACTCATGTCCCAGAGAGAGCCCCCTCCCGCACACCCCTCCCTCTCCAACAGCAGACTCCCCCGATTCTCAGCATGGCCTGCCAGAATGGAATGGCCCCCCAGGGCTGTTGTCACCGGGAAAAATCTCTCTGACCAAATAATCCCATTGGTTCTACTCTGCCTTCAGCTAACATCCATCCATTCTTTTCCCTGCTTCTTGAGAAACAGAGTGTGCTAGCTATCATCTCTCTCCAGGATGCTCCTCTACCAGTCTTCCACCGCCCCAGCTCTCACATGTTCTCCTCACATAGTGGAAGGCTGCCCCACCCTGGTCCACACAGCAGCCTGCACCCTGCAGTTCATGGCCGGAGGCCCCTACCTGGGAATCCCAGTGTCCAGGGCTCTGACAGCAGATCATGTTAAGAACTCATGGCCTCCTGTTGCCCTGCAGAGCCTCAAACATCCTGGAGGTTGGGGCAGCCTGGGCGCTCCCCTCGGTGGGAGTGGCTGACGGAAGGAGGCCCCAGCAGCGGGTGTGATGAGCCTGTGGCATCTGGAGCCACAGGAGGACAGGCAGCAGGCTCTGTACTTGCTTTAAATGTACTAACTTTCCAGTTAGACATGTAATACATGATTATTGAGTGAAACTTGGAAAGTATAAGATTCTATGAAGAAGACCCAAGTCACTCAATCTCACTACTTGGCAATAACTTCCCACCGTTGTATTTCACCTGTGTGTGTGGGTTCCCATGTGGAGTGCCCGGGCCCACCCCCCCAGGAGTGGTAACAAGATCACATGAATAAGAAAACCCAAATCCTAGGCCTCCAGGAGGAATCCACCATGGGGGCCGTCACCTGGCAGGTCTCACCCTGTCCCTGTGGAAGGAGTCCCCGCAGCTTCTGCCTGAGCCCGGCCTTGGAGGACTCAAACGTGAACCCTAGCAAGCAGCCCTGTCTCCCACCCACTTTCTCACCCAAATGTCTGTGCAGGGTCCTCCCCCACCCACCAAATGCCCTCCTGCAGCCTGAGCTGGCCAGGCCTGCCCTCTGGCTCTTCACCTGCTCAGGGACCAGACAGTCTCAGCCAGCCTAGGCTCAGCATGGCCCCTGCTTCCAGCATCTTCAGAGTGCATTTACATAATGTGGCTGCTGCCAACATATCTGTGTCCTGCTCTCCCCACGATGGTTTTCCAGACTCAGCTCAGTTACATTTGCTTACCCCCCTCCTCCCCCTGCTCTGCAGCAAATTCAACCACCAGAACATCGTGCGCTGCATCGGAGTGAGTCTGCAGGCTCTGCCCCGGTTCATCCTGCTGGAGCTCATGGCGGGAGGAGACCTCAAGTCCTTCCTCCGGGAGACCCGCCCTCGCCCGGTGAGTCTCCGCAGTGCTTGTGCCAGGAACGGAGCAGGGCAACTGCGAAGCAACTCCTCAGGGGCCCAGGGAGTCAGCCCCTGGGCTTGGATGTGGTATAGCCAGGAGAGAATGAACAAAAGTGGGCAATGGCCCTGGGAGCTCATGCAAGGCCTGTGCAATGGATTCTCCAGTCGGGGTCCATTTGTATGGCCTGCTGACTATGGACAGGCACAGAGAGGGACAGTCATGCCAAACAGGTCACTCACCCAACCAGCTGAGGTGGGGCAGGTCAGTCTATATTCGTTCACCCTGAACCCCACTGTCATTTTGCAAATGGGTACATGCTGACCTTAGAGTTTTACTATCAAAATCAAGTACTGAAATTTCTAGGAAGGTGGTGTGTGTGTGTGTTATAGTAAAAGGGCTAGAGACCTAGATGCATCCAGGAATGCCACACCCTAGCCCTGCTCGGCCATTACACAGCCTTGTGGCTTAGGGCAGACACCCAATCTAACCCCAGTATCTGCAAGATAAGGTCCAAGAGCTGGACTGGAACACCTCAGACATAGTCCTAAACTATAAAACGCAGCACGCTGGGTGGGCCCGGAATCCAGCTACCCACTCTTGTCACTGCCAGGGTCTTTGGGAGGCCCCGGGCACCACGAACTGGAGCCGAGCAGACCCTGAGCTAGGCCCTGGCTTCTCAGGTGCCGCTGGTCTGTAAGGACTACAGGGAAGACTTGCACCCTCCCCACCCTCCAGAAAACAGGAACACAACAGACACCCCGCTACAGAAAGGCCAGAACTGAACTTCTGCTCTCAGGGCCTCCAAGTGGCGGCAGAAATCTACTCCACCCCCACAGCCAATCAACCTCAATTTAGAGCAGCTTAGCCTGAGGAGCCTCCACACTGTTCCAGGGAGCCCCTGGGGGGCCCACCTTGGCATTTAAGAATCCGATCGGACTCCTCGGAAGATGAGTGTGTGTGTGCACCAGAGCATGCCTGGCAGGAGGCTGTGGGCAGAAAGACCAGCCCCGTGGTCAGCAAACTGCAGCTCTCGAGCCACATGCAGCTCTTTGGCCCCTTGAGTGTGGCTCTTCCACAAAATACCACGGCCTGGGCGAGTCTCTTTTGAAGAAGTGGCATTAGAAGAAGTTTAAGTTTTAAAAAATTGGGCTCTCACAAGAAATTTCAATCGTTGTCCTATTGATATTTGGCTCTGTTGACGGATGAGTTTGCCGACCACTGGACTAGCCCATTTCACGGCGGTCCTCATTAGCGTTGTTATCCTCCTTATAGCTTTCACGTTTTTCAGAACCGCTCTGTGCAGTAAACAGCACAACCTTTCTCAGCTGAGAACACTGTGGCTCAGAGAGGGCCTCACAGGAAGTGGGAGAGCTGGGACCGGAACTCGAGACTAGGCCTCCTGATTCCCTGCTTTTCCCAACCCACTGTGCTCTTCATCTCTTTGGGAAGCTATGGACTGTCAAGGAGAGGTTCGGTCACTCAGGGCCAAGCCTGTGAGCCATACAGGCATCTCTGCCAGGGTCTGAGCACCAACCTCAACGGCTTTCCCATCACCACCCACCAAGGCAGAGCCTCCAGCCCCGTGCTGACATTCTCAGCGGAGCTGGCAGAGGTCTAACGGGGCACGTGTGGCATGCACTTCGGGAAGAGGCACGGCTCTGGTTTTCTCACTGGGCATTCCTTGAGGAGGACACGTATCGTGCATGCAGAGGAGAGCTCGGGGATCTGGGCAGGAATCTGGGAGCCCATATTAGATCCTGTAAGTCTTGGCAAGTCTTAGATCCTGTACTTGGACTTGAACTGGGCACGGAAGACAGGACCTGATGTTCCATGGACAGAGTGTCCCCTCCTGTCGTCTGCCCCGGGATAAAGAGTGACGCCCCTCACCTCCCCCAGCCCTCTCTGTTGCTCCAGGGAGTTCCGGGGAGGCCCTGATCGGTGCCAGAGGAACTCCCAGCTGACATCTAGGTAACTCCTCGTTCGTGTGAAATCAACTACCCCCAATATGTATTGAACCACTGCAGTGTGCCACGCCCTGTGCTGGTACCATGGAGGTGGCCCCTCCTGGCTTCCTATCATTCGGGGTTCCCAGCCCTGGCTGCACTGTTCCTCACCTGGGGTGCCGTGAAGCCTGCAGGTGCTGCACCCACCTGGAGTGATTGGTTTACTGGTGGGGCTGAGGCCCCAGCATCCCTATTGGTTTAAACCTGTCAGGTGATTTTCTAATGGGAAGCCAGGCTGGGACCCCGGGGAACAGCGAGTCCAGGTTTGGCCTCCTTGGGAGCACTTGAACTTGTGTTTCAGGTCTTCTCTCCCCCGATAGCCTCTCACCAGTGGATCATGTCTGCCTCCCCACAGAACCAGCCCTCCTCCCTGGCCATGCTGGACCTGCTGCACGTGGCCCAGGACATTGCCTGCGGCTGCCAGTACTTAGAGGAAAATCACTTCATCCACCGGTGAGTCCACGCGCCCTGCTCGCCTCCCTCCTTCTGCTTCTTCCTTACCCGTCTCAGGCCCAGCTCTCCCTTTGGCTGCAATGATGGGTCTCCCTCCAGTGAGGACTCGGCTTTCTTTGTCTTTACGGTGACAACTTACTCTGTCAGGGCTTCCCTCGCCCCGTATGTAAAATGGGTATCAAAATACCCACCCCTGCCTGTGTCTGGAAGTGAAACCTTCAAGTCCTATATCACTGGAACGCTCCCTCTTGCCCGCCGTTGTGACTCTGTGATTGAGTGTCGACCTAGGAACCAGAAAGTCGTGGTTTGCTTCCCTGTTGGGGCTCGATTCCCAGTGTGGGGCGTCCAGGAGGCAACCGATCAATGATTCTCTCTCATCATTGATGTTTCTATCTCTCTCTCCATCTCTCTTCCTCTCTGAAATCAAGAGAAATATATTAATTAAATAAAATAAAAACTGAGCTCCTTAAGGCCCATTAAAGGAGTTCATAGTTTCACACACTTGACTGTGAGTGCTCAAAGGTGAGGACCCTGTTTTATTCATCTCTGACACATAGTGTATCCCTGACACATAGTGAGGCATAAGGAAGGTTTGTTGGATAAATTAATTTTTCTGAAATACCCTGAAATGAGCATAATGATTATTTGATTTACTTAAACACCTGACTTCTACTCCACCGGATCCTCGTGTTTCAATGGTGTTTGGGCTGCTGTAGGCATCAGAGCAGGCTGATCTCTGTCCGCTGGCTGCAGGGGTCTTTCTCAGCCGACAGCTTAATTCTGAAATCCGAAAAGTCCAAGAGGTTGTCGGGCTCTTTGCAAAGCTCTTCCTAACGATTTCCTTCCAATTTCATAAGTAACAACCCGGTGAATTAACAATTATGTGTTAGCTCAAGTCTCCAAAGGGGATAGGCATAGTCCTAATCATTAGAATATTAAATACAAAGTAGAAACGAGAAGTGCTGCCTGAGGCTGGCAATGGAAGAGCATGGACATAGCAGGAAGTTATGCCCGCTCCCTAATGAGAATGGGGAATTCGAGATCAAGGCACACACGCATCTGGCTGCCCAAAGTTATTCCCAAAACCAGGCTGCACACTCTCACACGGCCTAATCTTGTACTGTCACATCACCTCTGGTCTTCAGTCCTTCCTCTTGATTCTAAACCTTCCCAGCCTCTGGGTGACTTTTCCTGATGGAAACAGTAGAAGCAGAGGAGGAGCGGGGGCCAGCCCTCTGTTCTCCTCCAAAGCCACAGCCCCTGCTTCAGGGCTCAGGTCAGCCTGCCGTGTCGTTCTTGCCCTATCTGTGTGCCCACAACTTTGCCTGCATCTCAGCTCTTTACTGTCACTTGGGCATGACAGAGCTGCACCCTTTGTGGCATTCGTCCTTGGTTACAGCCCCCTTTGCATCGATGTCTATGTCCTTGACAACTGGACTCATCCGAGAGCGACCTGTGCAGTCACCTTGGTGCCTTCCGATGTCCCCCTTTGCTTCTCCCCGAGAGCATCTCTGCCTTGTCAGCACCGAGCAGACACACTCCCTGGCTGAGGGATCCCATCCATCTTTCCTCCGACGTGTTGAAACCTGCTTCCCTGAAGCCAGGACACCTGGGCCCATATCCAGGGCTCCGTTATTAGAGATGATAAGATAACAGGGGCCCATTCTCTCCGGGTTTCCATCGCCTCCGTATCTGTGAGGAGTTACTGAAGGTCAGAATTTGATCCCAGAGTAATAGCTTGTTGCTCCTTTTATCTCTTTTGAGAAATGAAATTGTCAGAGATAAATCAAGAATGTATCACATGATCTGCTTTATAAGCAAAAGGCGACTTCTGGCAGAAATTGACTGTCTCAATCCAGGCTTTTCTTCTGGGGAACGTGGTATTAGGAAAGCATCTTTTGCATCTCCAGCGGGCTGCGTGATCTGTGGCGCATGCCCACGAAAGGATCACCTCTCATTCTCTCTCCTCCACCCTTTATCTGTCCCCCCATTCCCAGGATCCCATGCCAGGGCACCCCCTGAATTCAGAGTGAACACCCCATACACACTCCCATTTTCTAGGTCTGTTTCCTTTGATTGTAGTTTATTACCACTTCACGAATTATGTGTCATGCTACCAGTTCCTGGTGTGTTCTAGGATACTGTATTTACTTTCTTGCCATTACATTCAAGATCACTTTTTGAAGCAACCATTCCAGGCACATCAGCGTAAAGACCTTTCTGGAGCCATAAATACTGTCCCTGCTCTACTTCGCTGTATTTCTCTTAAGAAGTAATGGCTATCTACCCCATTATTTTTCTTCTTTTTGGTGTCATGCATGTTATGCTTCTATGGTTTTATTAGGGCATCTTATGCACCATTGCTCCTCGAAATTCAACTTAAACCTCTGGGTCAGGAAAGTGGTGTCAACAACATCCGTTTCCCTCCCTGGCCCACCGTTCCGGTTTCCTAAGCCACAATTTCCAACCCAGACCTGTTTTTAAAGCACTCTACAGTTGTTTATTCTGCGCGTGCTTCTCGATCAAAGACCAGGACCTTCAAGAAATCAGTCAGAAACAGGCAAGCCCCAGCCGTGGCCCCCAAGGACCGCTGCTTGTTCCTGCCCTGGACTTGTTAGGCCACCCCAGACTCCTCTGGCTGCACCTGCTCCCCCCGGCAGGCCAGGAGTGGGGAAGCGGGGGGAAGGGAGAGACAGTCAGTGGCAGGAATGCGAGGCCTCTGGCTATGCCTTAGGATGCTGCCCGCAGGTAGACCATCTGGCACTCAACGGAGAGGAGAATGTGGCTCCAGAACCTGGAAGAGGGGTTTCTTCAGCCACTGGCTAGGGGGCAGGCAGCTTATCAAAAGCTTTGGAGGAGCCTAAACCGGTTTGGCTCAGTGGATAGAGCATCAGCCTGCGGCCTGAAAGGTCCCAGATTCGATTCTGGTCAAGGGCACTTACCTTGGTTGCAGGCACATCTCCAGTGGGGGTGTGTGCAAGAGGCAGCTGATCGATGATTCTCATCGATGTTTCTGGCTCTCTATCCCTCTCTCTTCCTCTCTGTAAAAAATCAATAATATATATATATATATATATATATATATATATATATGTGTGTGTGTGTGTGTGTGTGTGTGTGTGTGTGTGTGTGTGTGTGTATGTATATGTGTATATATATATATATATATATATATATATATATATATATTTTTTTTTTTTTTTTTTTTTTTAAAGCTTTGGAGGAAATCCTGGATGGGAGAACCATAATCGCCGATTAACAAGGACAACCATAGCTATGTGGGCATGCCTTAGCCTGCTTGAATTTGGTAGCATGGAAGCCATGCTGTTCTAGAAGTCGCCTTCAAACAGCTGGCAGGAACCAAGCTGTATACACAGTAGCTTCGGGATGCCTTGGTCCCTAGTACCTGCTTTTAGCGTAATTTGTGTAATGAGATGAAGATAATAATAGCACCCTTTACCTCATAGGGTTGTTGTGAGAATTAGCTATAAAGCACTTAGGACAATGCTCAGTACATAGTAAAAGGCCAGTACATTCTAGTTTCTATTATAGTTATTTTCATGTTATTGTCCTAATAAACATTTCCAATCATCTCCCTAAGCGTTTCCCATTTCCCTCGAGTCCTGAGGCCCAGAATTGGCGCGGCTATGTCTTTCCTACTGAAGTGTAACGCAGACAAGGAAACACAGAGTGGAGGGGGAAACTACTTGACCTTCTGGTGAGAGTGAAAATCCTAGTGCTGAGACGACGCGTGTATTCTCCCAGGGGAATAAGGACCTGTGTTTCCCATTCATTTGTCCAGGGACATTGCCGCCAGGAACTGCCTCTTGACCTGTCCGGGCCCCGGAAGGGTAGCCAAGATTGGGGACTTCGGAATGGCCCGCGACATCTACAGGTGAGCAAAGACCGGGTCAGCTTCTCAGCCCAGCCCTCGGGAGGACGGGGTGTGGCTTCTTGTGTCCTAAATCATGGCTGACCCCTTGTGAGCTTGCTGCCTAAAGTTTCATTAAGTTCCTTCGTGGGGTGTGGGGAAACTTAGTTCTAAATCCGGGATCCAGGATCCCACTGCCCACCATGACTGACAGCAAGTTCTTCACTAGATCGTCTCCAGTTTCATTGCTCTAATCCTAACACACTCTGAGACACAGTAACTGGGATGCGTGATATGGAAGGAGTGTCTGTGTAAACATTAACTCAGGGATTCCAAGAGGCCTTAGTTTCCATGGCCAGAGCATCCCAGAACTGGCCGGGTGCCGGGCCCAGCTCACGGGTCGTCTTTACCCACACAAGGAGACATGGAGTGTAGCTCAGAGCCGATAGGTACATTCTTTTTCCCGTAATATTCTCAAGACTATATTTTAAAACATAAAATAACTTTTTTAAAAATTTCTTTATTGATTAAGGTATCGCATATTTGTCCTCAACCCCCCATTCCAATCCCCCACCCCCACCCCCACTCATGCCTCCAACCCCTATTGTCCTCGGCCACTGGTTAGCTCATATGTATGCACATAAATTCTTTGGTTGATCTCTCCCTTTTATCCCCACTCTCCCCTTGAGGTCCACCAGTCTGACCCATGGCTCCAGGGTTCGAGGTACTATTATAAGTAATTGGGGTAACACAAATCTGGGAAAAATTTTAATGGCATATTGTAGAATAATATCATGTAAGGATAGTCTTTTAATTATAAAACTACTTGTATTGCACTTTATCTCACATTACTTCCTTATCTAATCATTCACAACAGTGACCTGCTCCCTGAGTCGAGCAAGCCACTCAGTGTGTGGTCGCTACACACGTGCCTAACCCAGAGAAAGAGTAGGAGGGCCACGCAGGGCTCTTACTGTTGGAGGGTTAGGGAGTCCCCTGAGGCCCTGTCAGAACTGGCTGCCATCTGCGGGGAGAAGGCCGGTGCCATGCTTTGCCATTGAGCAGCTCGGGGAAGATTCTGAGTTAGCAATATTCTTCACCATAGTCATTAGCCGCTGGTCTCCACCACGTTACCTTGGTTTGCTGCACTCTACCTTCTTTTGCTACCCAAAGTCTTAGGGTTCCCTCCCCTTCTTTCTCAGAGGACCCCGGAGTGCCTGTGGCTTAGTGAGCCCTTCCCCTCCATCCTAGCTCTCACAGCCCCTCTCTCCCCCCGCCCACTCCAGGCTTCAACCCCAACCTGTCCCAAGGCTCCCACACGCACTGCAATCTCATCTTCGGTGTTCTGGGGGAGCTTCATCACCATCAGCCCCTCCCCTGCACCCCCCCCCCCCCCGCCTGTGAATCACTTCCTGCCCCACCCCACCCTGAGCAGAACATCAGTTCTTCGCCTGTGTCACCGAGCCCTGCACTCTCCCTCACTACACGCTGCCCTGTGCTGCACGGGTTCTTGCGTCTGTTCCTCCCACCAAACCCTTTCCTCGGAAGGCTCATTTACGTCCTCACCACGCGGCAGAGCACCTGACACTCTCAACACTCAGTATTGTTTGTTGAAAGCTGCCTCCCACGGTGGCAGGAGAGCACAGGCCAAGGGAGGAGCTGGTGTCAAAGGCGGGGAAGGTAATTAATTCGTTTTCATCAGTGACTTGCACTCATGACATCACCGGCAAAAGATAATAAATTAGCTCGCACCTTTGAAGCCCGCTGCACCCCGGCCCTGTTCCGCGGCTGGGCTGTGTGCCGGGGGCAGCGTCCCGGCCGCTGCCTGGCGTGTTTGTCGGGTGCTGGTGTTGACCTAACACCGCGTGGCACTAGGAGGGAGCCAAAGCCAGGGGGACACAGCCCTGCCGCCCGTGCTCCCGTGTGGCCTCCCATTCCTGGGGCTCAGCAGGAGCAGGCGGCACGGCCACGGCTGGGGCAACGCTGCTCGCTGTGAGTTACAGCAAACGCAGCCCGGCAGGGAGATCTCGCCGTCCTCGGTGGGTGTGTCGTCATTGTCTATCTTGCCTATATGCCTCCGGTGGGCAGTTTTGTGTGTGATTAAATGACAACGTTTTTAACCAAATGATGTGTTCCCCGCTCTCCTGAACCACGGGCCTCGCTGGCTTCGGTCCTTTTATGGGTAGATGGTTGCATTTGCTCAAGTTGCCTGGAGCTTCCACTCAGAGCTGTCCTGGAACCAAGCTCACTTTTCCTCTCCTCCCCCGCAGAGCGAGCTACTACCGGAAGGGCGGCTGTGCGATGCTGCCAGTGAAGTGGATGCCCCCAGAGGCCTTCATGGAAGGAATATTTACATCCAAAACAGACACGTGGTGAGTCTCCCTGCTGCCCTCCCCAGGTCCCCCGTGGGCCTTGGGTGGTGATCCCACCCCTCAGCAGGAGGCCCTGTGTCAGCACATGGTCCACCAGCCGCTCATCAGAAAGGCTCTTTAAAGGCTCCTTAAAGGCTCCTTAAAGCGCTGGCCCTCCCTGAGAGTTTGTGACTCAGGAGATATGAGGATCTGCCTGTCTTACAGGTTCCCAGGGGCGCTGATACTGCTGGCCGGGGGGGTGCACACACGGAGAGCACACGTAATTTTTTTTTTTTTTACATAACAAAGTTGGATTTGAATTTATTCCAGGAGTGCAACATTGAGTTGGGATTAGAAAATTGAGCAATAAAATCTTCACACTAACAGAATAAAGGAGAAAGGAGCAGGGGCTCTGAGGGGCTGCTGACCGTAGCGGTGAGACCCTTCCTACAGCTAAAGATAAGCTGGGCATTGCTGTCTGCACATCAGCTCTGCAGACTCAGCCATCCCGCAGGCCTACAGCTGTGTGCCCCCAGCCCCGGCACCCACCGTCCTGCTCTCTGCTTCTGTAATACCACACGTTTGTGGGATCATGCAGAATTTCTCTCTCCATGGCCCGCTGATTTCACTTAGCATAATGGCCTCCAGGTTCACCCAGATTCTTAAAGAAGGCAGATTTCCTTCTCTTTATGGATTAAAACAGAGCGCGCGCGCGCACACACACACACACACAGATGAATAAAGAAAAGGTGACATGTGTATATATTTATGTATTAATATATGTATTAGTGTGTATGTGTTAGGATATTAATCTAGACACCTAGTAATTATTATATTGTTTAATAAAAAGGTTAGGTAAGTAGGTAGATGATAGATAGATAGATAGATAGATAGATAGACAGATATCACCTTTTCTTTATCCTTTCATCCACTGACACTTAGGTGTTTCCATATGTTGGCTCTTGTGAATAACACTCAGTGAACATGGAGTGCAGGCATCTCTTTGAAATACTGATTTGTTTCTTTGGCTAGATCCCCAGAAAGGAGGTTGCTAAGTCATAAGGTAGGATTGCTGGGTCTGTTTTTAGCTTTGGCTTAACCCAGTAGTCAGCAAACTGTGGCTCGCAAGCCATGGTGTGCCGCTCTGTTGACTAATGAGTTTGCCAACCACTGGCTTAACCCAATGGATCTCAAAGTGAGGTCTGTGGATCAGCAGCACCTGCACCACCTGGGAACTTGTTAGAAGCAGATTCTCAGCCACCACCTCCGGCTATGGAAGCAAAACGCTATGGGTGAGCCCAGCACTCATGTTTTAACAAACCCCCCGGTGATTCCTGTGTGCACCAGCATTAGGGCACCCCAACCCATCCCATCCAGACACAGAGAGTAATGCAGGTAATTAAGTCCTTATTCTGAACACATGCACATCCTATTTCCCCGTGATCCTAGTTCTAAGTGTCGAGAGAGAGAGCATGACACAAATAGACTTGAGCAAGGATGTTCATTTCAACATCATTCACAATAGAGAAAAAGCTCCAACAGGCTAATGTCCCTCATATAGGGAATAAAAACACAAGCTGTGGTTTACTTATGTCATGGGGAATTACTCAGCAGTATGAGAGCACACCCTGTACTCACATACATCAACATGGGTGAATTCCAAAATGACATTTAGCAAGTTCCAAAAAGGGACAGGATGTTATTTAATTTTAATACAAACATTAAGTCCATAATACAGAAACTTTATTGTTTACTGGAGGCCCGGTGCACAAAATTCATGCATGCCTGCACCCTCTCCAATCTGGGACCCCTTGAGGGATGTCCAAACCACCCGTTTAGGCCCAATCCCAGTGGTCCATCCCAACTGTCCTCCACTGCAAGCCTAGTCTCTCCCCCCCGCCACCCCCAACTGCCCTCTCCTGTAGTCCTGGGACCCCCCGAACTGCCCTCCCCTGCAGACCTGGGTCCCCTACCCCTAACAGTTCTCCCATGTAGGCCTGCCCCCCCCCCAACTGCCTTCCCCTGCTGGCCTGGATCCCCCCCCCAACTGTCCTCCCCTGCTGGCCTGGTAACCCCAACTGCCCTCCCCTGCTGGCCTGGATCCCCCCCAACTATCCTCCCCTACTGGCCTGCCCCCCCCAACTGCCCTCCCCTGCTGGCCTGGTCCCCCCAACTGCCCTTCCCTGCAGACCTGGGCCCCCTACCCCTAACAGTTCTTCCATGCAGGCCTACCCCCCCCCACCCCCGCAACTGTCCTCCCCTGCAGGACTGCCCCCCCCCAACTGCCCTCCCCTACAGGCCTGTTCTCCCCACAAATGCCCTCAATTATAGGCCTGGTCATCCCCAACTGCACTCCCCTGTAGTCCTGATCCCCCTCCCCTCCCCAACTCTCCTCCCCTGCAGGCCTGGTCTCCCCCAACTGCCCTCCTCTGCTGGCCCAGTCACCCCTGACTACCCTCCCTGCTGGCCTGATTGCCCAGAACTGCCCTCCCTTGCAGTCCTGGTTCCCCCCAACTGCCCGCCCATGCTGCCCTGGTCTCCCTCCCCCAACTGCCCTCAGCTGCTGTCCTGTTCCCCCCCACCCCACGCCCCCAAAATGCCATCCTCTGCAGGCCTGGGTTCCTCCCAACTGCCCTCCCCTGCAGGCCTGGTCCCCACCCAACTGCTCTCCCCTGCAGGCCTGGGTCCCCCACAACTGCCTGCCCATGCTGTTCTGGTCTTCCCCTCCTCTGTACTGTCCTGCTCTGCAGGCCTGGTCCCCCCACAACTGTTCTCCACTGCTGGCTTGGCGCGCCCCCCCCCCAACTGCCCTCCCCTGCTGGCCTGGTCTGTCCCAACTGCCCTCCTTTCCTGGCCTGGTCACCCCGCCCCCCACTGCCCTCCTCTGCTGGCCTAGTCAACCCTAACTGCCCATAACTGACCTCCCCTGCAGGCCATCTTGTGGCAGCCATCTTGTGTCCACACGGGGGCAGCCATCTTTGGCCACGTGGGGGCGGCCATCTTGTGTCTTGGAGTGATGGTCAATTTGTATATTACCCTTTTATTAGATAGGATACTTTCACACACTGAGAAGTGTATACATGGAAGGAGACGCTAACTTCAGGGAAGGGGAAAGAGCAGGAAAAGGGTGGAGGGTGGGGCTTGCCTATATCTATTTTATTTCTTCAAAATGAGGGAGAATTGTCACAAAGCAAAATATCAACATCTAGAAACAGGTACCTATTTTTTCCTTTTTGAAGTTTAGATTGCTTCAAAAAATGTTTTAAGAAGCAAGTAAGTCACATAACTTCAGATGCTAATAAGAGCTATGGAGGCAGAGAAGCAGAGGGCCCCCAGAGCAGGCTGCTTCAGGGTGGGGGTGGGAGTAGGAGTGGGGATAGGGGTGGCGGTAGGTGAGGAGGGTGTGGAAGGCTGTGTAGGGGTGTTGAACTCAACCAGAGAAGGGGCCAAAATCTAAAATCCAGCCTAAATCGCGGGCTGAATGGTTTACTGAACAGTCATAAACTGACATTGTCATAAACTGACAGCGGAGTGCAGTGATGACAGCGCGGTGCGGGCCACATTGCAAGGCCTGGCGGGCTGGATTTGGCCCGCGGGCCTTGTGTTTGACACGTGTGCTCCAGAGGATGGGCATGCCCACACCTGAATGGCAGCGAGGTGCCCCTGGGGAGGTCTGGGGAAGGCTTTCTAGGCTGTGTGCCAGGGACAGGGACAAAAACTAGTCTTCCAGCAGGAGTGGGATGGCAGGGCAGGCAGGAAGGCCTTGGGACCCAGGCTGGAGGCTCCGGATGCTGATTCTATTCTGAGCACAATGGGAGCCACTGAAGAGTTAGAAGCAAGAGGGTGACATGATCACTTCAAAAAAGAAAAATCACTTGCTGCCATTGAAAACAGACTAGAGTAGGACAGGTGAAGAGGGGAAACCATTCGGAAAATACTGCTCGTTTCTAGGTAAGAGGTGAGAGGGGCTGGGCCTCGGGGTGGCAGTGGACGCTTTCAGAGGGGTCCAGTTCAAGCTTGGTCATGAGTAGTTAGGGAACAGGATGCTGGCCACTGGTACGGAGTGGGTGCGGGAGGGGAACAGGACACTGACCACTGGTGTGGAGTGGGTGAGGGAGAGTGTGGTGATCAAGGACGATGCCCACGACTGCAGCATGAGCCAGTAATGAGCGATGGTGCCACTGAGCTGGAGAGAATGAAGTAGGAGCTGGTGGTGCAGAGAGAACGCTGGGTGTTGGTGAGTGTCGGGTGCATTCTTGCGCGAGGCTGGCAGAGTGACGCATTTGGAAGTCAAGTGGAAAGTGTATGTCAAGTGGAGAGTGTTGGTATTCTTATGACCTAGTCATTTCATTGGAATTATCCTAGAACTTACTAGGTTATTCTAGCACTAAATTCAGGAAATTTATATTAAGCAAACTGTCCTATTAAAAAAATGCAAACATATTTATCATAGTATTCTAAATATTTAAAAAATTTTAAATGATAAGGCAAATATGACAGAACTACTTAGTGGGAATTCTTATAGCATTTGAAATGCTAGTTACAAAATGTTTTATTAGCATGGGAATGTTATGCTATAATGGAATTTGGAAAAAAAAAAATCAAGTTTCAGAAGGCCCTAGCGGCCTAGCTGGTTTGGTTCACTGGATAGAGCATCGGACTGCAGACCAAAGGGTCCCGGGTTCAATTCCGGTGAAGGGCACATACCTATTAGGTATAGTAATAATTAATGTCGTTTTCTAATACTTTTTAAAATCGAATTTATTTAAACAATACAACAAAATTTAATGAACAATATAGTTGCCGTTGTTTTCTACTACTTGTGCCCAACACTCAGGAAGCATTTTAATCCCTCTGTTGTAAAATTCTTATGATTTTGATGCAAAAAATTCGGTCAATGCATTTTTGAGGCATTCTTCATTATTAAATTTTTTTCCAAGAAGAAAGTTTTGCAAAGAACAAAACAAATGGTAATCAGAAGGGGCAATATCAGGAGAATATGCAGGTTGAGGGAGAACTTCCCATTCCAACTGGCGTAGTTTTTCAGCAGTGATTCTTGCAGTATGCGGTCTTGCGTTATCGTGGTGAAGAATTACGCCCTTCCGATTAATCAGCGCGGGTTCTTTTTCTCTTAAAGCTTGGGCTAACCTTTCCAATTGGGCACTATACATTGCACTTGTAATGGTTTGGTTAGATGGTAAAAGTTCATAATGAAGAATTCCTTTAAAATTCCACCAAACACACAACATCACTTTTTTCGCATGCAAGTCAGGTTTTGGCGTGGGCTGCGGAGCCTCATTTTTGTCCAACCATTGAGGCCGCCTTTTCAAATTAATATACAGCACCCATTTTTCATCTCCAGTAACAATTTGCTCTAAAAATGGCAAACGGTTTTGACGAGAGAGGAGCGAACTGCAAATTGTGACTCTTTGATTACGGTTGTTGTCCGTCAACTCATGAGGAACCCATTTTCCAAACTTTTGGACTTTGCCAAGTGCACGCAATTGATTGGAAATTGTTTTTGTGAACAATTTAAAGTTGTCACAAGCTCTTGTTGGGTAATTTGAGGATTTTGCACCAAAAGAGCTTGAAGAGCTTCTTGATCAAAATTGGACACACGGCCTCGACCACTCTTGTCATCTAACGAAAAATTTCCCTCGCGAAATTTCTCAAACCAACGCTGGCATTTTCTGGCGCTAACTGCATCTTGACCAAGAGCACTACAGATGTTTTTTGCAGCCTCACTTGCTTTTCTTCCTAATTGTAACTCGTAAAGCATGCAGTGCCGAATATGCTCTTCATCCGCCATCTTCTTAGCCCTGGTTCTGCAACAAAAACCAAACCAAACACAAACTTTTTCAAGCAAAACTTGTTAATTGCACTTCACACGTTCTGTAGATACCACGTGTTTGAAGGTTATGTCAATACAAGTCAACGCCAAGCAAGATTTTAAACGAATGTTTAAAAACGACATTAATTATTACTAGACCCGATAGTTGCAGGCTCTTCCCTGGCCCGGGCCCTGGTTGAGGCTCATGCAAGAGGCAATCAATCAATGTGTTTCTCTCACATGGATGTTTCTGTCTTTCCCTCTATCTTCCACTCTCTGAAAATCAAGGGTAAAATATTGAGGATTAACAAAAGGAAAAAAAAAAAATCTAAGCACTAAACTTGACTAGAACCAAAAACAACAACATGCTAATAATGGTTATCTTTTTACAGAGCATCATATGTGGCTTTCTCATTTATCCATATTAACAATTAGAGGCCCGGTGCACAAAATTCGTGCACGGGATGGGGGTTGTCCCTCAGCCCAGCCTGTACCCTCTCCAATCTGGGACCCCCTCAAGGGATGTTCAACTACCCGTTGGGATCAGGTCTAAACGGGCAATCGGACATCCCTCTCACAATCCAGGACTGCTGGCTCCCAACTGCTCACCTGACTGACTTCTTGATTGCCCCTAACTGCTTCTGCCTGCCAGCCTGATCACCCCCTAACCACTCCCATGCCAGCCTGATTGATGTCTAACTGTTCCCCTGCCAGCCTGTTTGACCCCAACTTCCCTCCTCTGCTGGCCTGCTCACCCCTAACTGCTCTCCCTTGAAGGATTGATCGCCCCTATCTGTTCTCCCTTGCAGACCTGGTCCCTCTCAACTGCCCTCCCTTGCAGGCCTGTTGCCTCCCAACTGCCCTTTCCTGCTGGCCATCTTGTGTCCACATGGGGGCAGGATCTTTGACCACATGGAGACAGCTATCTTGATCTTGTGTGTTGGAGTGATGGTCAATCTGCATATTACTTTTTATTAGATAGGATAGAGGCTTGGTGCATGGGTGGGGGCCAGTTGGTTTGCCCTGAAGGGTGTCCTGGATCAGGGGCGGGGGGGAGGGGGGAGGTTGTTCCCTTGGGGTGTGAGGTGTCCTGAGCGAGGGGTCTGTGATGGTTTGCAGGCCAGCCACACTCCCTGGCGACCCAAGCAGAGGCCCTGGTATCTGGAATTTATTTACCTTCTACAATTGAAACTTTGTAGCCTGGAATGGAGCCAAGTCTCCTGCTTGCTCCATGGCTGCAGCCATTTCTGTTTGGATTTGTTTACTTTCTATAATTAAAACTTCGTATCCTTGAGTGGAGGCCTAGGCCGGCCAGGGTGTGTGGAAAGCTTGGCTTCCTCTTTTGCCGGGGAAACCCAAGCCTCTCAACTGCTCTCTGTGGCTGCAGACATCTTGGTTAGGGTTAATTTGCATACTCATTCTGATTGGCTGGTGGGTGTGCCTGGTGGGTGTGACTTGTGGGTGTAGTAGAGTGATGGATATTTTGCATATTACTCTTTTATTAGGTAGGCTTCTCTGTTGTGGAATGTGTGTAATAAAAAATTAAAATTTTACATCTGTGTATGTGTATATACGTGTGTGTCCATGTGTCCACTTGTGTATCTATGTATGTATTCATGTGTGCATGTGTGTATGTGTGTTTATCCACATCCATGTCTTCTGTCCTCTGCACAGGTCCTTTGGAGTGCTGCTGTGGGAAATATTCTCTCTTGGATATATGCCATACCCCAGCAAGAGCAACCAGGAGGTCCTGGAATTTGTCACCAGCGGAGGACGGATGGACCCCCCGAAGAACTGCCCTGGGCCTGTGTACGACTCTTTTATTTTTTTTTATTAATTTCTTTATTGATTAAGGTATCACATATTTGTCCTCAACCCCCCATTCCAATCCCCCACTCCCCTTCATGCCCCTACCCCCCTATTGTCCTTGACCACTGGTTAGGCTCATATGTGTGCACATAAGTCCTTTGGTTGATCTCTCCCTTTTATCCTCACCCTCCCTTTGAGGTCCAACAGTCTGACCCATGGTTCCTTATCTCTGGGTCTGTTCTTGTTCATCAGTCTATGTTGTTCACCATTTAGGAGCATTTCTACAAGTTCCTAAGCAGTTCTCCTTTTCAAAGCATGTGCAGCCCCATGTGCTTTGTTAAGGTGAAAGGGCAGGTGGCTGGCTTCCCTTAATGCGCCCGAGATAGGAATATGTCTGTGATTCCAGTGGGATGGGTTCGTCTTCCGGCCCCAAAAGCAGTAACTTCAACCCCAAAAAGATGTCCTTCAGCTGGCTGAAGGCCGTGGGCTCACCAAGCTCACACTCCTCAAAGAATGTGTGCCCTGGCCACCAACCCTTCTATCCAAACACCATTGTACTTGAGTCCCTTAAATACAGGTTGGGGCAAATGTGGGTTTATATTTGTTCCTAATAGAAGAATAACCTCTGTGCTTTGCATGCTCAAAACTGTAAACCTACTTTTGCCCATTCCCCACATTTTCTGCTGTCCTGTCTGGCACCCCTCACTTGCTAGCCACAAGCAAGGCAGATGGGCAATCTATTCTAATAAAAGAGTAATAAGCTAATTAGGGTGGACGTCTTCCAGGCATCCATCTGGACAAAGCCACAGCAGCTGCGAAGCCTAAGGCTCATGGCAACCATGGGCTCATGACAGCCATGGTTCAGGCAGCTGTGAGCCCCGGTGTCTGCAAGATCCAGGGCTCAGGCCTTGCAGCTGTCACAGCCGGCAGTGGCAGCAGCAGTGGAGTGATGGGGGTGGGGCCTTCCCCTGATCGGCCTGGTCACCTCCCGCAGAGGACATCCCCTGGGGGCTCCGGACTGTGAGAGGGGGCAGGCCGAGCTGAGGGACCCTCACCTCCCAGTGCATGAATTTTTGTGCACCAAGTCTCTCGAATAATCAGAGTATTCCTCCTTAGGGGTGATTTTAACTCAGGAATGGAATGAGAGGGCCATGTTTAATGGGGACACAGGATGGTTGTATTCATGGCTTTGGCGTTATCTTATACACTTGGCATGATTCCTTGATCTATCAGCAGAGGGCAGCATATGCCAACCACATGGGACCTCGGGTTACCATCCTCAAAGGCATTGCCACCCCCAGTCCCACTTAGAAAAACGTGGGGGGAAGAAATGTACGTTTTATCCTTGTTTCTCCTGGTTTTAATGAATGTGCTGGTCCTTCTTTCAGATACAGGATAATGACCCAGTGCTGGCAGCACCAGCCAGAGGACAGGCCCAACTTCGCCATCATCCTGGAGAGGATCGAATACTGCACGCAGGTACAGACATGCCCCCTTGTCAGCGTCTGTGTGGAAACATTTTAATGATGGCCAATGCGGGAATGTGAAATAAACGTTAAACTGGCCAGAAAAAATGTGAGTTAGGATCATGAGAGTGAATGTTATCTATAAGGTAAAATGATTGGGCTCTCAGTTTGCAAGTTTTATAGTTAATACTAGTAGCTGCTTTCTTCAGCAGCTCACGGCATGGGATCAGTTCAATTCAACTAACTGCCTCCAAGGCACCTAATGTTTTATTGAATAAAACTGGATCTTCAGGGAAATATGGAAAACCCCTGCTTTCCAAGTGTATACCCTCTTAAAAACAGATGGCTCTGTATGAGCACATTTTAAAACATATACCTTTATTGATTTTAGAGAGGGAGAGGGAGAGATAGAAACATCAGAGAAGAGAGAGAATCATGGATTGGCTGCCTCCTGCACGCCCCCCACTGGAGATCGAGCCCTCAACCCTGGCATGTGCCCTGACTGGGAAGTGAACCATGGCCTCCTGCCTGGTTCATGGGTCTTCACTCAACCACTGAGCCACACCAGCTGGGCTGTCTGAGCACATTTTGAATGACTCACTATAGACATCAATAATGAACAGAGAAGCTAAAATATAAATGAGCATCAGAAGGTAGTTATTTTTTATTCTTAAACTCTTTACTGATGAATACTAGATCGGTGTGCTTTCTGTTAAACTGCAGTCATGGTTGTCCCAAATTGCATAAAACATTAAAAGACTCAAATTTCGCCAAGTTTAAATTTCCTCCCACAAATTTTTCTCAAATTTCTGGCAACTGCTTTTGCTTTTCTCTATTACATTCCATGGCCATAAGTATGATCTGTGGACGAAAATAGCACAGAGTTGGTGTGTAAATGGTTTTCCTCACAGCGTTTCAGCATTTCCTGGGGTTCACAAAGGGCCCGTCACAGCCAGACTAGAGGCACTGCTCTGTGACATTTGACATGTAACAATATGAAAAATAAATCACCCACCCAAACATGAGGGAAGCGGGACGTAGCCAAGAAGAGAGAAACCTTGTAAACCAACATGGGATAGTGTGTCTCCTCCCTCCCCCCCGCCCCATTTCACACACAAAAACTTGAAGTCAAACACAGAGTTCTCTTTTTAGAAAGATTTTATTTGGAATAGACTGGAATAATTTTTTTTAATATATTTTATTGATTTTTTTTTTTTTTTTTTTTTTACAGAGAGGAAGAGAGAGGGATAGAGAGTTAGAGACATCGATGAGAAAGAAACATCAATCAGCTGCCTCCTGCACACCCCCTACTGGGGATGTGCCCGCAACCAAGGTAAATGCCCTTGGCCGGAATCAAACCTGGGACCCTTCAGTCTGTAGGCTGATGCTCTATCCACTGAGCCAAACCGGTTTCGGCTCAATTTGCATCTTACTCTTTTATTAGTGTAAATGTTTTTATTGGTTTTTAGAGCAAGAGGAAGGCAGAGGGAGAGATAGAAACATCGATGAGGGAGAAACACCAATATCAATCAGTTGCCTCCTGAACACCCCCTGCTGGGGATCGAACCAATGACCTCTTGGAGGATGGTTGATGCTCAACCATTGAGCTACGTTGGCCAGGCTCCCGTTGGTTTCTCAATCCCCAGTGCCTATAAATTAACATATTCCCAATAAACACTGAATGGTTTCCTCATCAGTAAAGTAAGTTTGGGTGAGATCATTGCTCAGGTATCTTCCAGATCCAACATTTCGTGTCTGTGATTGAGTTTTAATCAGCTCCTTTCTCCTCCCTGCAGGATCCAGATGTGATCAACACGGCTTTGCCAATAGAATATGGCCCACTCGTGGAGGAGGAGGAGAAAGTGCCCGTGAGGCCCAAAGACCCTGAGGGAATCCCTCCTCTCCTAGTCTCTCCCCCAGCAGGGAAAGCGGGGGACAAGCAGGACCCAGCTGCTCCAGCCCCCCTGCCCTCCACTTCCTCGGGCAAGGCGGTGAGGAAGCCACCGGCGGCAGAGGTCAACGTTCCAGTGGCCAGAGGGCCGGCCGTGGGAGGGGGACACGTTGACATGGCTTTCGCTCAGTTGAACCCGCCACCGTCTGAGCTGCACAAAGTCCAGCGATCCCGGAACAAGCCAACCAGCCTGTGGAACCCCACGTACGGCTCGTGGTTCACAGAGAAGCCTGCCAGGAAGGCCCGCCCGCCAGCGCAGAAGGAACCCGAGAGGGGAGGCCCGGGACACGGGGGCGGCGGCCCCGTCCCGCCCAGCGCTACTGCGGGCAGAGTCCCCGGGGCCGCCCTGCTCCTGGAGCCGTCCTCGCTGACGGCCAGCGTGAAGGAAGTGCCCCTGTTCAGGCTGCGCCACTTCCCGTGTGGCACCGTCAACTACGGCTACCAGCAGCAGGGCCTGCCCCTGGAGGCCGCCCCTGCCCCCGGGGCCGGTCACTACGAGGACGCGGCCCTCCAGAGCCAGCCTGGGCCCTGAGCGGGCGCTCGCTGCTTCTCCCGGGGAACCCTGAGCCCATGGAGGAGGCGGGCCGCGGCTCCTCCACAAGCCAGACCAAACGCCACTTTTCCTTTTGTGCCAACTTGTTTTGAAGAGCCACATAGAAGCTGTATTTTCCAAATGCTTTGGAGAGGTTTTGAGCATGGGTTCATCCTATCATTTCAAAAGAAAAAACTGTCACCAACACAAGTGGGAGGGAGATACGAGGCCCGGATTTGGCTGCATAGGGTTGTCCTGCGCAGCTGGACAGGCGTCAGACAGCTGCTCCTGAGGCCGCAGCTGGAGCCAGGGATGCGCCCTGACCTGGGTGCTGTGGCCTGGACCACTGGGGGGAAGGGGGGAGACAAAGAGGAGTCATGTGTGACGAGTCGGCATGGGAAGGACATTCTCTACTTGAAAATTCATGGACAAGTAACTGAAGCGTCACACGTCAAGTGACAGACACTTCCCATTGTGCTGACTCCTTGACGATGATAACATGTGACAGTGCGGCGGTTTGGAGAAAACGTGCACGTTCTCACCTGCAGGAGGTCCTTCGAGTGGCCGGGCCCAGCGCAGACGCTCAGCATTCCGTCAGTTTACCTCATGCCTTAAGCAAACCTCCTCCCGAAGCGCGCACCTGGGACTGCTAACCGAAGATCTGAGTCCATCGCTTTAAAACTTCCCACTAAACAGACTCCGATCATGTAAAACTAAAGATTGGGAGCAGCTGTGAAACAGCGAAGCATAGAGACACACCCCTTCTCATGGGCTGATGTCAGTCCATCTGGGCCAAAACCACCTACGTTTGGTCATGAATGCTACCGGGCTGAAGTTCCCACGGTGACAGGCAGGTCTTCAGGGGGCCCCGAGAGGTGCTACTGCGGGACCAGCATCCTTCCTCCCCGTGTCCACCTCCTTTTCTCCCCCGGTCATGTGACCCCGGCACACATGGGAGTAGAGCTGCTGGAATACAAGCAGCAGCATCTGCACGGCTGTCGAATGTAGATTAAAACTCTGGGGCCGTGAGTGCAGGAACTAAGAGACATGGAGAGCTGAGGCTGACAGCACATGTCACAAAGTAGGGGGTTCTGAGCTTGGTTTTCACAGATAATTTATCTCCACAAAAAATTGACACACGCACTTAGGCAGCAATGCTTTACTTACCAGGAAGCTCCGATCCCATTGTCTCTGTCCGCTCTGCCTCCCTCCTCTTGCCCGGGTCCTCTCCTGGTGACAGCTGTGCCAAAGCCTTGCTCTGGGAGGAAAGCCTTGCTACCCGCGGGACTCTGAGCATTCCCAGCAAAAGGACTGGGTACACACCACCTTCCCGACCTCCAGGTTCACCAGTGTCTGGAGCATCGGCCTTGGACGTGGGAAAGCCATTCTGTTCTGACAGCACCAGGCCGCGTTCACCAGGCCTCCCACACAGACAGACTCCCAGTCAGGCCAGCAGTTCTGAGCATCGGCCGATGCCCTGACCACTTTTCCTTACCTTCTCACCTACATGTTTTCATCGGGCATAGTGAACTCATCTCTAGATAACCACATCAGGAAAAGTTGTGGCTCACGCCAGGCGCAAAAGTAAATCGTCTAATTATGTCAACGTCCATGTATCTCACAAACCACCTGAAGGGAGCCGAGAACTGCGCCTGGAGAACCCTGCTCCTGAAGGAGGGCGGCAGAGGAACGCCAAAAACTGGACATGTCACTTCGCATCTGTAACCAGTAACCGATTAAACGGGGAGCATGCACACGCCTCCGCAGCCGACTCCTTATTGCTGTTCATGGGGGGAGGGAGGGACCCTACCCCTTTCTCTGCTAAAAACTACAAATCATTACATGTTCAGGCTATGCCCTACTATAATATCCACATCAAGTTCAAATTGACAGTCAAGTCTTAAAAGCCTGTGTACACAGCTAAGCAAACGACTCCACAGTGAGACTCGACCGCCTCGCGGCGTTTCAGTGAACTCGCTGTAGGCCGAGGTACCAGCATCGGCACGGCGTTAACCCAGACCCGTGACCCCAGCACTGCCCCAGCCACGTGGCCACCGTGATCCGCGCAGAGGCTGTGATGCTCACATTAACTGTGGTCAGGCGCAATAACGTTTGCAGAGGCCACGTGAATTAAACCATAAGCCAGAATAATTGCTTCCATTCCATGTCTATAAAGCAGCTCATCAGAGTTCACAGCCATCCCACTGGGAAACTGGCCGTTAGTGAGGAATGGCCGGATAATTAAATGAGGCCCCAAAATGAGAGCCCATCCAAACAGCGGGGATAGACTTTATTTTCTTAGCACCATCTACTTAGTAGTCGAAAGTCTGGAATGCCCTCTGCCCGTTAGGGTGAGTTCTGGCTCCCCTGGGGTCGCTGGACCAGCCTGCACCGCAGTGTCTCCTCTTGAATTGCCCAGTGATTTGGGGCTGGGGCGAGGGGACTACAGAAGCTAGAGTGCCCCTGCCCCCGAGCACTGCAGCTCCAGGGCGTCCTGTGCCCACACCCATGGCCACCAGCGTCCCTGGCTCCTCAGCTGTCCCTTGTTTAATGACAGTAGCAAGAACCCTACCAGAACCAAGACCTTTCCAGCTCAAAGCATGAATGTAAAACTGTTATGCTTAGGACTAAGGGTTAAAGCAAGCATCACAGAATGGAAAAGGTTTAGTCAATGGAGTAATACTTTTTTTTTTTTAATTTCTGGCATCTCCATATGACACTTAGCAAACTCGATAGCTCTAAGATGTTTTATGTGACTGCAGATTAACTTTATTCCACTCAGAAAATCTAAGTAATCAGGCTACTTTAATAGCTTTCCCTCAGTAATAGCAGGATTAAAATTCACACCAGCTTTATAGACTAACACAGATGCCTGTGAATTCAGACTCCTCAATAACAGACTCCCACGACAAGACTCATAAAGTTGTCTGGAGTGTTGTCAGTCTGTCTTTGGCGGTTTTTTAAATGGGTCCCCCAAAGAACATGCAATTTGACTTTGCCAATTTCGTCACAGCAGATGGCTCCCCGTGTTGTGTGAACAGACAAAACAAAAACCAGCATCTCTGTCATCCTCCACAAAATGCCCTAAAACAAAGACAACTGCTGAGAACAAACAGTGAGGCGTCTGCGTTAAAATGCTATTTTCATTTGGTAGCCTGAGCAGGTGTATTTAACTTTCAAGACACTATTCATTACGAGCTATTTTTAGCTCTAGATTCACAGCTTTAAAACATCGGGAGAATTCAGAGTGAGCACAGACTATTCTTAACTACAACTGAGAGGCGAGAGGAACTGAAGCACAAACCAAAGCCACTGACTGTCCTCTCCCGGGGGCTGAGCAAAGGTAAAACCAGTGCCACCCGCCCACGACCAGGTGGCACGGCCAGGCTCACCTCAGGAAGCTGCGAGGACCTGCCTGCGTCTGTGTGCCCCTTGTCCGCGGACCTAAGGCCCGCTGCCTCCTGAAAGCAGTTATCCACCGTCACTGCAATCAGCAGGCGCCTATCAGCCGGTTGTAGTCTTAGCAAATGAACTCTCACTAAGCTTTAGCAGCTAATGGATTAGTGCCCTAAGGATATTGACATGTTAAGAAAGGCCATTTTACCCTCATTGGTTTGGCTCAGTGGATAGAGCGTCAGCCTGCAGACTCAAGGGTCCCAGGTTAGATTCTGGTCAAGGGCATGTACCTTGGTTGTGGGCACATCCCCAGTAGGGGAGTGTGCAGGAGGCGACTGATCAATGTTTCTCTCTCATCGATGTTTCTAACTCTCTATCCCTCGCTCTTCCTCGCTGTAAAAAAAAAAAAAATCAATAAAATATATTTAAAAATAAAAGGCCATTTTCCAATGTAGATGAGTAGTAGGCTGATAAGACTTCACATGAGTATAATATTTTGGGTGGTTTAGCACCCATCAGTTACTTGAGAAACATTAAGTGGACTGGGCAGGAGTTAAAAGACACAGGTAGTAGACTGTAATTATCTATCTGTGGAGTGGTGGGGGGGGGGGAGGGCAGGAGAAATAGGTTTACAGTTGTTCATATGGAAAATAATCTATACTAATAAAAGGATAATATGCTAATTAGACCAAACATCTTCCAGACATCCATCTGGATGTCCTACCCGACAAAGCCATGGTGATGGGAGCCAGGCAGAGGTGGTTAGGGATAATCAGGCAAGCAGGGGAGGGCAGTTAGGGGTGACCAGGCTGGCAGAGGAGGGCGATTAAGGGCAATCAGGCCATTAGGGGAGGGCAGTTAAGGGGCAATCAGGCAGGCAGGCAGAGTGGTTAGGGGCGATCAGGCAAGCAGGCAGGTGAGAAGTTAGGAGCTAGCGGTCCTAGATTGCAAGAGGGATGTCCAATCACTGGTTTAGGCCCGATCTCTGTGGGATCGGGCCTAAACCAGCAATTGGATATCCTCCGAGGGGTCCCGGATTAGAGAGGGTACAGGCCAGGCTGAGGCACCCCCCTCCCCTATGCACAAATTTCATGCCCTGGGCCTCTAGTAAAATTAATAATTCAATACTAAAATGTGTTTTGAATACTTACAGCTGTAAACCTACTTTTGCCCCACCCTGGTTTTACCATTGCTCAGCCCCCAAGAGAGGACAGTTACTTAAACTCCTACTCTCTCATTTAAAAACATCAGCAGTTTGGTCTCAAAGGCCCCTTCCAACTTGAAGTCTGGGATTCTGCAAGCCTCCTCTTCGGAGAATGTAAATTCCATCCATCCACAAGACATGCCTGGGGTGTATATATGTTCTTGACCTTGACTCTTAGAGCATTTAGAGCCAATTAATTCAGTGCACAATCCCGGGGAGCCAAATTATACTTAATCTTTATACGGAAATGGACCAGAAAGAAATTTAGTATTAGATCACTGTTTACTCTTTCTATTCAGAGATTTCTTCAACAAATGATAAAATCGTTACCATAGCAGAATGAGGTTAGTCAGGGTAGATTCCTGGAAGAAGCAGGGCTGACAGGACTGAGACTCCTGTCCGTCAATGACCTTCACCCCTTCAGTGGCACACACTTATCTCTCTCTGGTTACATTTGCCACAAGTGAGGCCTTATTATCAAAGTAAAATTATAAAATGTACCTTCTGAAGGGTTACCTTTACCACACCTAGTATTTGATGCCAGACCTGATACACTTTCTGTCGGCTGTCAGTTTGTACCTCCTGGGGCCCATCCCAAAGCAAAAAAACAGCACCCAGATGAGGAATTCATGAATAACAGAAGCAATTGCCACAGAATTGGATAGAACCCCTCTTTCCAGATTTATAGCTAAACCCACTGCCATTGGGAACCTGTGGTGAATGCTAGAGCTTCCTGGTGGGTCTAGAATCCCCAAAGACAGCCAATTCAAATAATCCACCAAAAGACAAGACTGGGAAGGCAAGTTACCTACATTTTAGTGCATCTGAAAGTTGAGGGGAAAAAATATTTTTGTATTATTTCAAAGCAGTATTTATATAGACCTTCACAGTTCTCAAAAGAAATAAAGTCATAGGAAAGAGAGACATTCTTTTTCCTCGAGCATGGACCAGGAAGCAGCTGGTGACAGAAGGTAAGCAGCTGAGCAGAACAGGACACTGGATCCCCCGCGTCACACACCAGTGTGCAGTGGGGCCCCAGCGATCTCATTCCCTGAGCTCTATTCCCTTCGAGAAAAACATCATTTGAGAAAATCACACTTTAACTAATATGACTAATCTGCTGGAATTCTTATTAGAGACCGTTGTTATTGGCAGGTTCGAGAAAGGAGACTGAAATTGTCCACCTTACTCTTCTCTGTCCATCATCCATAATGCAAACTCCACCTTCCCTGCTACCAACAAGGGACTTGTTATGACTATTAACACATTTTAAAATCCACCTCAGGATGCGTTTTCCAAAAGCTTTGGGTAGCGATACCCATCATTCATAAGGAGAACTGGCAGGGATGGCCCACATGGGACCTCCGCTGAACCCAGAGGTCATGTTCAGAAGGCCATGAAAAGAACAGCCTGACGCTGTGCGTAAAGTTTTAACGTGCTTTGTTTCCACACCAGTTTATTCTGATTTGTGTGAAAAATAATCTGTTCAGTCTTCAAGAGGGTACGTCTACTTCGAGGAAAGCAGAGGTGGAAGAACGTACCCTCCGTGAGATCTGACACGTGTCAGGAACACACATCGGCTGCTTAAACTTCCTACACTTCAGAGATGCTTCAGGCTCACATTCAGTACAAGCAGATTTCCGAGACTATTTCATTTATCCAATTTGAACAACACTAAGTGCCCACTCCTGAGACTACATGCTCCAGACAAAGAAGCTCGCATCCCTCCACGTACGCTTCCTCCCCCCCCACCACCACCCCCCCCCCCCCCATTACAAGGAGCTTTAGCAAAAACGTTGGTAGAAAAATTCCATCCGCCTATGCAATGGCATCACACCTGCTTGTAATGAAACGATCACGTGGCCTACTTGTCCAGCCCACACAGCTTCGTTAGGAATGCCTGCTGTGGCACATGTGTGTAAGTTAGGGGCTGTGTGTGGACCGAGGGGTATTCCTAAACATTACCAAACACGTGTGATAATGTGAGTTTTGTATTAACCAATGTATTTGTATCACAAATAAGTGTAGTGAAGCCACGGGCATGAAGAAAAATAAAAGGTAAATTCTCCTTCTGGCTTGCAGTGTGGCACATTACCTGTCTCCGAGTGAATCGCTTAGATAACAAATGTCTGGTGGGTACACGACTGGATCTGCTTCTTAATTAAGAATGAGTATTAACACAGGAGGTCTCAAGCCATCGGACTTTGTGGCTTAAAGAATGTTATCACAGTCTACATGCGTAGATCCAAAATAAACCTCTGAAATGAAACGCTGGGCGCACATGAGTCAGATCCAGTTCACTCTCCCTCTATCAGACACACACATCGCCATGTTCCCTACACGAGAGGTCAGCAAACAGGAATTCAGAGCCGGCCCCGGGAAAACACAAAGGCAGCTGCCTGAGGTGAGCCTGTGGTTGTCTTTCTTGCCCCCTTTTCTACCCAACACCCAACATTTTCTATCTCCTTCCTGTCACTGTTCTAGGGGAAAGCTGGGCTACATGCCCTGTTTCCTCCCTCGCTAATAAGACTCCCAGGTGCATGGCCGGCGCCCAAGGCCCCTGTGAACTCAACAACACCTGCTGCCGACACTTGGCGGCTGCTGCCTCTGGAACTCAACCAACATTACCAAGCACCACAGGAGCCGAGAATCACGCAGGTGCTGGGAACTAAGCGATGAGCGAAGCAGCCAAATAGCCAGCCCTCAGGCCACTGAGAGGAGAGAGAAATAGCAAGCAAAAATGTTACCGTGACCAAGAGTGCTAAGTGCTAGGGAGATAAAGTAAACACGAGGGGGAGGACAAGGGGTCCGGAGAGGCTGGGGAGGGTCTCAGAGCGGGCCCACAGTCTAGACCAGTGTTTCCCAACCTTCTCTCATGATGAGAATCACCTGGTGGAGTTGTTAAAACACAGATTCCTGAATCCCAACTAAGAAGTGCTAAACTAGAATTTTTGAGAACATATAGATAAAATTGCATACCTAACTTAGTGCTCTGTATATAACATCTGTCTTAGAGCACTAGTTAAGTATACAATTTTACCTATATGTTCCCAAAAATTCTAGTTTAGCACTTCTTAGTTGGGATTCAGGAATCTGTGTTTTAACAACTCCACCAGGTGATTCTCATCATGAGAGAAGTTTGGGAAACACTGGTCTAGACTCAGATCAGTGAGCATCTGTATCTGAACACTTTTAAGCACTCTCAAATATCCCCACCAAGTTATCCTAAAACACAAAGAGTTTTTAGTAGAATGCAGATAATCCTGTATAATAAAAGCCTAAGTGGTGTCAGACAATGTCGTCACAAGATGGCTGCCGCAACATCATTACAAGATGGCTGCCATGATGTCATCACAAGATAGCCACCCCACATCGTCACAAGATGGCTGCCACAAGATGCCTGCCCCATGTCACGACAAGATGGCCACCCCACATCATCACAAGATGGTCACCACAAGATGGCCAGCAGAGGAGGGCAGTAGTGGGCAATCAGGCCAGCAGGGGAGAGTAGTTGGGGGAGATCGGGCTGTCAGTGGAGCAGTTAGGCATCAGGCAGGCAGGCAGGGGATAGATTAGGGGACAATCAGGCAGGCAGGGAGGCAGACAGGCAGGAGACAGGCAGGCAAGTGGTTAGGAGCCAGCAGTCCTGGATTGTGAAAGGAATGTCTGACTGCTGGTTTGGGCAGTTGGGGGTGACCAGGCTGGCAGGTGAGGACAGTCTAACAGCCCAATATCCCCCAAGAGGTCCCAGACTGGAAAGAGTGCAGGCCGGGCTGAGGGACACCCCACCCTCCCATCCCTGTGCACAAATTTCATGCACTGGGCCTCTAGTTGTTTATATGTTTTTAAATCTAACTTCAAAGTGTTCTGCCCTACCTTACATAAACCAATGAAATCCCACTGGTATAAAAGACAGTTAAGCAATTTTAGAAAACTATAGAAACACATTATTTTCTTAGGTGGCTCTCTGTCCATCAACACAATATAATAGGGGGTGGCTAGAAACACATCTTTATTGTTGAGCAGAAAGCATGACACTTCTTAAGACACTTTATGAGGACAGGACAAATCTGAATCATTATTGTAAGGAAAACAAGTCACGTCACTGAGAAAGGCAGAGTGGTGGGAGGAAGGAGGGGGAAATGACAAGATACCATTCCAAAACCAAATCGCTTCCCTTTTATTAACGCTTAAGAAGTGAATTTTGACATCAATAAGCAAAACAAATGAAAACATCAAATTTGTTATTAATAGCATCTATAAACATACACATTACATGGATTTAATAATCCTAATCTAAATATGAGAATTATTCTGATCTCAAAATGCAACGCTGAATTGTGTTGCATTACTTATAGTGTTTTATAGTCAACAGGAAGAATTATAGACCCCAAGTTCAATATAATCAGGGATTTCATGTCAAGGTATAAATAGAGTCTTTAAGAAATAAGCTATATAATAAAATAAGTTTACTTTTGAATATCAGTACAGTCATTTTCTTCAGTCAATAAAAATATTCCTTGGTTATAAAGCAGCCTTATTTTGCACATGTATTTCAGGAAAATAGCTCTAACAATATTTGAAATGCCACACTTCTTTTTAAAAAGGCGGCAAAGCAACAGAATTCTGATTTTTAAATAGTATATTGCAAAATAGTTCAACCTAGTATTTCTAAGCACAAAGTAAGCTCCATTCCGAAGGAGGATTTTAATCTTATAAAGCAAACTGTTCCGATAGTTCTGTTGTAGATTAAGGTCTAAATATCTGCAAATAGGGATCAATCATTACACATACAGGACCATAAACTTCAATACGTATCCACAACACATATGTTTTGCATTATCACCTCACTCTGTTATGAAGAGCACTTTGTCAACACGAGCTCCACAAAAAAATAAAACCATGATGACTCGGCCCTGAGGCTGTAACAGAATGGCTTGCAACAAATGAAAATACAAAACAGCAACAAGAGCGAACACCAGATTTATGAATAAAACACACACACAAAAAAAATGAGAAATCATAACATTTAAATGATTAACTATTACATTCTTCCTAACACATCTTAATTTGCTCTCTTCTCTTCAATATAATTTTTTAAAGTTTTTCTTACCCCAGGAGGAAAAGATGGCAAAGATGAAAGTGCATCATATTGTAAAAGTGCTTCGTGTGTGTGTGTGTCTGTGTGTGTGTGTGTGTGTGTGTGTGAGATCTGTCCAATAAGGAAGTTAAATAAGTATGTGCAAAAGTCCTCATTATGACTTGAACTCATAGACCTAATCGTCATTTTTATAATTCATCCAGATGAGTTAGGCACCGATGCAGAAGAGAAAGCTGAGAGTATCCGCTCTGTATAGAGGAGAGAGCCCGAGCCACGTTCAGAAGACCCGCCCCCTCCTCAGGCCTTAGCCATCCAGTGGTCGAGGGTGAGGAAACCGCTCAGGCGCCATGTCTGTGCTTGGCGATGGACGCCAGGCTGAGCCAGGCGCCTCCAGGGCCCCGTCCAGCTCCGAAGCCCTAACCTAGCTTTCCATGAGGCCCTCCTGAAAGGGCAAATAACTTTGCCCCAAACATGAAAAATACACTAATCACAGGAGCTCCTTATTGCACGACTAGTGAGGACCGTAAGGAAAACCCCGAAATACTTGACAGGAAAAGGCCCTATGACATCAGATGTCACCAAAGCTGGGCCAGCCCGCGGGCAGGAAACACCCAGCGCTGCGCACGGGTGAGATGTGGGCAGCAGCAGCGGGCCCACCGCGGGCACCTTTACCCACGTCTCGGAAGGGTCTTGAGCTTCAAAAGCTTTTAAAAACGCTTCTTTCCAAACTGTTCTGGGGGAACACGACCCCCACAGTTCACAGTGCTAGCTTGTCTCTCTGGATTGTTGTGCGGTTTTTAGGAAGATGGCCATATTTTCAAATTTTAAATAGTGGCTAATTAGACATTTGCCACCGACTATGTCTTACACACACACGCACACGCACACGCACACGCACACGCACACGCACACGCACACACACGCTCACACGCTCACTCACCGGCCACCCCGGCGGTAACTAGCAGCTCTCCTCCACGAGCTTGGAGCCCTTTATTCCGCGGTAGGTCACGCGGCTGGGCCGCACCAGGACGCCGTGGTTGGGCTTGCAGGTGAAGTAGCGTGTGTCGCCCACGGCGCCGTCGTTCCTGCCCTTGGCGCTGCGCAGCTCCAGCCCCAGCCAGATGCCCAGCGCGAAGTCGGTGGGGCCCACGTAGCGCACGGTGCCCATCTCGTTGGAGCTGGTGAGCAGCACCTGGGCGCCCTCGTGCAGCCGCGCGCCCTCCGCGCCCGGGCCCGAGCCGCTCCAGCTGCGGCGCAGGGCGGCCTTGGATCTGTCCGCGGGGAAAAGGGAGAACAAGGCTGAGGGCCAGGGCCAGGTGGTGCCACTTACCGTCCTCGTTTCCCCTGCGGGTCATGGCTCAGTCACAGGAGCGAGCACTGTGTGTTCACAGCTTGAGTTGTTTAGTCTAAACAGCAACAGCAGAATAAACTTTTGACATTTTGAAAGGTTTCCCTTTTGACGATTTTAATACTATTCTAATCTGGATTTAAGAGAGAGAGAGAGAGAGAGGGAGAGAGGAAGAGTGTCCTGGCTGGTGTGCTCAGTGGTTGAGCATCATCTCCTGCACCAAAAGGTCACTGGTTCAATTCCAGGTCAAGGCACATGCCTAGGTTGTGGGTTTGGTCCTGGTCAGGGTGCATATGGGAGGCAACCAATCAATGTTTCTCACATCTGTTTGTTTCTCTCTCCCTCTCCGTGCCTCTCTCTCTAAAAATCAACAAAACATGTTTTTAAAAATATACACACACGCACATACAACACACACCCACCCAGTCCTTCTAGACAGCATCTCATAGGACCTCTCTGAGCCTCAGGACCCGCCGGGGCTCTCAAATGACATGTCAGCCTCCGCACATTGTCGCCAGGGTATTACATAGATGCCTGCCTGTGGCTCAGCGGCTGGCCACGACCCTGAGCTTGGGCTCTCGTTTCTAGTAGCTTCTAGGGACCCAAGACTTAAGCGAGGCTATGTACTGCCCCATTCAGGAACAACCCCCCCCCCCCCTGCCCCCTGTCCCCTGCATTGTTCAAAGATTCACTGGAAGGAATTAAGTTTAAAAAAGAACTCCTTAACCCAGACCATCTAGAAGAGCCTCCCATTTCTCTAAGAGTAAAATCGTTTCTAAAAGTCTCAGAAAACTATTAGGGAAGTAAAGTGGGTGTGGGGTAAATAAATGTAAATGAAAAAGAGAAAAAGAGATTCTCTCTAGATGTGTACACATATACCTTAATTTAAAAAAAAAAAAAACGGAAAAAAAGGAAAAAAAAAAAAAAAAAGAAAGAAACAAACCAATAGACAGAATGCATTGTGACCAGTATAGTCCCAGAGAAGGAGTGTTTTTTTACTGGTAAGATTACCTTATGCAAACAGGCCTGGCATGGCTTTCATACACTGCTGAAAACAGTAAATCAACTCTTTAATTAAGCAGCATTTTTTTAAAATCAGTCCCCCCTATTCAGTGATAACACAAATGTAAATTCCTGCGACCTTTATTGACGAACTAAACCAATTCGAAAATATATGCAGCGCGGCTCAGTCCGGCGACGTGTGTACCAGCTCCTCTCAGCGCCCATCCCTCGCTTCCCTGACAATGCGATCCGACCCGCCAGGTGAGAGGTACAAAACCCCCGTTTTGTCCTCCGCAGACTCCTGCCCTGCTCCTCTCCAACGGTGTGTTTCTAAGTCTTCTCCATACTCACTTGGCAAAAGCGTTTCTCCGGTTAATCTCTTTCTGGGAAGAAGCCGAGGTGGTGCTGAAGCTTCTCCTAAAACCTAAACATGCAGGTTAAGGTCAGAGGAGGGAAAACACCGCCGTGTGTCCCCTTATGAAAAGTTATCTTTTATCATCCCTCCCGCAGATGTCCTGCCAGTTCCAATGTTCCTTTGGAAAGAGGAAGCACGGAACATAAGTGCATCCAGAATATAGACGTAGTTCAGATTTCACAACAAATTTGAATCTGACCTTTCTCACACAGAGTGCATGTACGCGAGCAAGTTATGATCATGACACTACATTCAGAAGTTTTATTAGAAAGGTTCTTGGAAACCAAATTACACTGAAGTATATATTGATAAAGCTGAATCGTTTTTTTCCTCAAATATTAATCTGGATAAATCATATTAAAAAAGACAAAAAGGTTTAAAAACACTATCACTAAATATATCCGATTTGTTAAATAATAAAATTTCAGAGCTGATGACTGCTGCCATCCCCAAATGATAGCGTAATCTAAAAAGAAAAAGAAAAAAGATTTCACAAAAGGTAAATTTCTAAAAAGATGTTTTTAAAAAGAAGGGACTTCCTGCTCTGGCAGTTAGTGCAGACCCAATGAATGAAGCTCTGGACTAAAGTGAGTATCATTTTAAATAACTATGATGCACTTAATGCTGTTGAGCTAACATGAAAGGCCCAATTTCAGTGAGGCCAAAACCTAAAAAGAGAAACCAGGAGAGGTAGCCAAGCACCAAAGCCATCTACCATCTCGAACCACAGGTGCCTCTGACTTCTGGGGAACGGGCCACCGCCTTGCTGCCTGCCCGACACAGGACACAGGGGCACAGGGACACAGGGGCGGCCAGACAGCTGCTGCCAGCAGGGGGACTCTCTCAAGACTCCTGGTTCAAGTGAGGGCCCCAGGCCGCTCCCCTCAGTGTAAGGTTAGCAAGAAACAAAACAAAACACCATTTGGACAACGACAAAGGTCAACCTAAATGCTCAAAGCGCAACATTTCCTCCCTCAGAATTTAGGGTCATGTGTGCAGTTCATTTTGTCTGTGTGACATTTTGAAAGCTGCAGGGGCTATAGATTAGAACAGCCCCAGGCTGGGCAGTGCCTCGAGACAACAGGCTGAAGTAAATACAGTCTCTGGAGGCATCAACCGAGGCCTCACAAATCCCCATCTACTAGATCCGAGTAAAAGGAGCATCTCACAATAATGAACCACAAAACCCACCGCACAAAGGCACCATACGTTGGGCTAGACAGAAACAGACAGCAGACTCAGAATCACAAAGGCGTCAAATATTGAATGATTTGACATAAAATAAGAGATAACATTGAAAATATTCAAAGACATATAAGAAAACTTGAGAATGGGGAAAGAATAAATGACAATAAGTAACCACCAAACAGATTTACCAAAAAAAGAAAACTTTATAATTAAAAACTGTGTGGTTAGATTACGCAACAGAATAAACATCGCTCAAGAAAGAACCAGGAAATGAAAAGATGGACGTGAAGATAATAGATGCCGTCCAGGGAGACAAAATTGTGAAAAAGCCGAAAGAGGCATGGGAAGGTAAGAAAGGCTACAGCTCGTCTGAGTTTCAGAGACAGACAATGAAGAGAATGAAGGAGAAAATATTCTAAGTCTATGGACAAGAATTTTTACAGAACTGGTCAGATACTAGTTCCCAGATCCAGAAAGATCCCTTATTCCAAACAGGATAAACAAGAGAAATCCCCACCTACACACATCACGGTGAAGCTGTGCAACACGAAGCGAACAGAGATCTAGAAAAGCAATCAGAAAGAAAAGACAAACCACCCACAACCGTGTGGACTGGACAGGCTCGGAGCTGGCTTATCAAAAAACACACAAGACAGAAAGCTGGTAGAATCATACTGCCAATGTGCAGGGAGAAAATGCCTTTCAAACTAAAACGGTCACTGAGTTTCCGTTTTACCCAGTAGAACTATCGTTAGAAAAAACAAGAACTTGGTACAAGCAGACCTCTTTCTAAAAGGACTTTTAAAGAATATACATGAGGTAGAAATAAAACAATCCTGGGTGGATGTTTTGAGGGCAAATGGCAAGGGCTGTTTGTAAACATGTGAGCAAATTAAATAAGCAATGATTACATATAAAAACTATTATAATGATGGAAAAATTGTGGGGAAAATAAAATAGAAACTGTATAACTCAGTTTTAAAACTTTTCTATTATTTGGAAAGAGTAAACATAATTATTATGTTTCTCTCTCTCTCTCTGAAATCATTTTAAAAAAAGAAGAAAGAAAGAAAGAACCCTGCCCTGGCAGAGGTGGCTCAGGTGGTTGAGCTGAGTCCATGCACTGAAAGTTTGCCAGCTGATTCCTGGTCAGGGCACATACTCAGGTTGGGGGTTCGATCTTCGATCAGGGAGGCATATGGGAGGCAGCTGATTGATGGTTCTCTCTCACATCGATGTTTCTCTCTCTCCCTCTCTCTAAAATCAATAAAAATGTGTTTTAAAATATATATATCAGACAAGCAATCAGAAAGAAAGGATAAAGAAAATAGAAACTGAATAACTCTGTTTCTATTTTATTGAGGACTAAAAAAAGGAGTTAGGGGAAAAACAAGGAATTCTGTCATTCAGATAATCGTCTTCAGCTTGGGGGCAGGTAACAGATCTGATTATGATTATATAAACTATACAAATACACTTTACACACTTTTTGTATACATATATACTTCACAATAAAATACTTCAATAAATAAAAGCAAAGGAATAGTTATTAGGAACATAAACCATAATCTTACCAGGATAAGAATGATTCTGTTTATTAGAAGAAATTTCCGAAAGTGTATCCAGGGAATCTGTTACTCTGTAAATAAAACAAGTAATGCAAACCTTATTAGAAGTTGCTGGTCCGCAGATTTAAGATTGGCTCTTAACCGTCTGAGGTTTCACACTAATGGTTTTCTCATTTCACTCATTCAACAAACATTTATTGAGCACCTATTATGAGCCAGGATGAACTTCAGTCTAGCATCAGGCACAGACAATAATAAAACAAGAGATCTTTGTTATCTAACAATAATTTGTATAGAAAAAAGTCAACTTAAAGTGAGTTCACTTAAGATAGGGCCCTGACTTTACTACTTTGCAACTTTATCTTCAAGGATGAAACTGAAAACTATGAAGATAATTTTATGTTAAATTTAACAAATGTTATAGTTGTAAAAATATCACATTCTTTTTTTTCTTATTAATCTTCATCCCAGTGTATTTTTCCTTTTTTTTTAAGAGAGAGAGTGAAAGAAAGAAAGAGAGAGAGAGAGAGAGAGAGAGAGAGAGAGAGAGAGAGAGAGAGAGAGAGAAACATCAATGTGAGAGAGACACATAGATTGGTTACCTCCCACACACACTCCAACCAGGGCCAGGGATCAAGTCTATAACCGAGGTAACATGTTCTTGACCAGAACTGAACCTGTGTCCCTTCCTGTGTGGGCCACCAACACTATCTACTAAGCCAAACTGGCTAGGGCATCACAGTCTTAAACTTAAGAAAGATATGAGCTGAGTCCGTGTGTGATTTTTCTGATAAAATTATATGGCTCAAACAACTCAACATTTTTTTACTTTATATTTGACTCTAAGCATAAACATAAAGGTCACTTTCCTGACAGGTTTGTCTTTATTTTTTAACTAGAGGTCAGATGCATGAAATTCATGCCCCCCCCCCCCCCCCCGCCCACTGGTCATTCCAGAAGGTCATTCAGCCGTCTGGTGTAATTAGCATATTAGCTCTTTATTATATAGGAAGATATTCAAATCATTACCTTTAAAAAGCCAATCCTAACAGTCTTATTTTCTTTCAGTTGTTTGCTGACCTAAATCTGCAAAGCCTTCGCTGTCAATCACTTCCTCCAGCACTCTGCTGCCATCAAGAAATCCTGCAACTCTTGAAATATTTGCAACTTCATCCTGCAACTTATATGCATCTTTTTTACATGATCTTCATCATACAGCAATCAATGACAGGCTCACGAACACAGAAAATATGACTTGATGAAAAGACAGATACTTGAATTAAGTGGTGATGGATAGTTGAGAACTTAATTCTAAAAGTGATTAGTTAATTCGTAATAAGGATCTATAAGTGAGAACTAAAAATAAAAAAATTAATACTATACTGATGCCCACTTGGGTAAAAAGATGGCTAGATACTAGCAGATAGATAGATACTTATATTTCTCTAAAGAAATGTTGGTTGATTGATAAGTTAATGGATGAGAGCTATAAACTAGATGACAGCTGGGTGTTAGTAGAAAGCCTCCACGCAGAGGAAATAACATGTGCAAAGATGCTGGACAAGAGGCACGTTTTTTAAATAGAAAAGTGGGGTGCGGAGGTGTGGGGGAGAGGAAGGCCAGCCACAATCTGGGAGAAGCCCTGTGCCACTATTTTATTAAGACTGCCCTCACGCAGCCCCTAGTTTTCAATTCTTCCTTCTTCACCCCAATAAATTCAATAAAAGGGATTAAACATTCTTCCTTAGGGAAGATCAGTGGAGTCTTTAGAGAGCTCAGAAGCTGGTTTAAATGAGAAGCTCCTCACAATCAGGGACCATGTCTGTTTTATTTGCTTACAGAATGCCTAGCGCAGCACAAAGTGCTAAAAGACACTTAATAGTATTTGATGGGGATGAATGAGACAATCAGAGGATGACAGGAAGACAGCTGGATCGAGACAGCGGTTCCTTTAGAGAGAGAGAGCCCCGTTTCTTTTAAGAGGGGCTGCTTTTAAATGAATCACCTTAAAGAAAACGAAATAGAAGGCGAGGGGGGAGAAACAAATTGGAAAACACGTGTTCCATTACCAAAGCGAGAAGAGGATGAGACCACATCAAAGAAAGCAGCTTCATAATCCCACAGGGAAGAAAGGCTGTTACGGCGTAAAAACACTGCGCTAGGCGTGATCGATTCTGGCGTGCCTACAGTGAGCCACCCTACGTTCTCCGGGTAATCGAACGTGAAATGAACAACCCCTGTCCTCCTGACTGCGAGACAAATTAAACTTGTAGGAGACTGTAGCAATGTGTTAATGAAGTTTTTCCAAAGTAATATGAGAACCCAGAAGACTGGCCCGTTCCACGTGGATTTTACTCCCAAGTCAATCACTTATAAGATACGGGCCCTGAAGAGAGCCACTGGGCCTCTTTTAACCATGACTAGGCTGCATGGGCTCAAACACCCCCCCCCCCCCGCCCCCTGACCTCTCTGTGCTTACTTTCCTCATCTGTGAAGGAGGCATAACCGAAATGCCTGGCCTGCAGCTGCTGCTGCGGTCTGTGCCGAGTGCCTAAAACAGTGCCGGCTGATAGTGCGGCAGACGGACACGCTCAGCCTCTCCGACACCGTCCTGTTCAGCTGTGTTCTTACACACAGACATGCCATCATTGGAGGAATTCTGCTGGTGGCTTGATATAAAAAAACAGCCCCTTCCGGCCGTGAAGACAGAAGAGAAGCAGTCCAGAGATGAAAGATGCTGACGTCGCTTTGCCAAACTACTAGCAGTCAGCAGCTGTGCGTCACTGCAGGTTGCCCAGGACCAAATCAGAGAAGGTCGGGCCTGCGTTACCACCATTTGTCCACCATCCAGAACTGAAATATCATTGCTGACATGTACACATAAGGAACTGTTTGACATTGAAATTGGGTCTCAAAAGAACTGTTGGCCCAGAAAGAAACTCACTACAGACTGATTCATTTGCCTTTCAGCGTGACGAATATTGCTTGTCTCATTTTCTAGTTGCACATGATCTCACTCATCTAGGGGAAATTATGAACAACATAGACTGATGAACAAGAACAGACCCAGAGAGAAGGAGGCATGGATCAGACTGTTAGACCTGAAAGGGAAGGTAGAAGAGGGTGGGGATAAAGGGGAGAGATCAACCAAAGGACTTGTGTGCATACATATGAGCCTAACCAGTGGTCAAGGACAACAGGGGGTGGGGGCATTCATGGGGAGGGGTGTGGGATGGGAATGGGGGGGATGAGGACAAATATGTGATACCTTAATCAATAACGAAATTTAAACAAACAAACAAAAAAACAGCCCCTTGCTAGGTAGGAGGTGCCTCTCCGGAGGGGATGGGGAAGATGTGTACAACAATAATGATTGCGTATCAAAGATGTGCAGGAGCCTCCCGAAAGGATGCAAATCAACTGGGGTCAACGGACTGAGAACGAAAGGTTTCAGGTCTTCCTGGGACTCCTGCAGGTGCCCAGACGTGTGCGGTCTGTGCGGCCCTTGTCCGTCCCCTCTCGCCCCTCCCACTTCCCCTTCTCTTGACATAAAAGAAGCCTGAACTCTGCACTTTCTTGGGATGGATTTGAGGACTCCCATCTCCTCAGTTGTTGACTTCTCTACCAATAAACCTTTTCTTGCTCCAAACTCTGATGTTCTGCGTTTTGGCCTTTCAAAATGTCAGGCACACAGACCTTGGATCAGTAACATTAATGCTAATCATTAGCTATGACCTCTTTTTCTTCATTATGAAATGACAACAACAACAAAAAACAGCAACCTTTCTAAAAGCGAGGTCTTTGAAAACAACAAAAAAAAATAGCAAACCTGGGCTGGGACCTATGTGCCCTTCACTAAAGGAGATCAGAAACACCCCCTCCCCCCAACCCCCACCCCATCCCCACCCTGCCCGCCCGCATACACACAGCCCATTCTGAGGTAAGAGTTATTCTGAGCTGAAGATCCAGGAGAATCAACACATGCCGGGGAAAGCTTTCTCTGGATGCTGCTAAAAATGGATCCTCAAGCTCAGAACTCGGTTGTTGTAAACCTCCTACCCAGGAGTTTCACCGAGCAGAGAGGACCGACTCAGCCATGAGAGGAGCCTAGAGTCGACACCACACCCAGACAGAGATCGTCACAAACCCTCCTACCTCCTGTCCGTTTTCCTAAGTGCCCACTCACCTTTCCTAACAACCATCTGCTCCCCCATGAGCAGCCTTCCCTGCCTCCTCCCCTATTAGGATGCTCTATAATGCTCCAACCTCGCCACTCCTTTGGGTATCATTTCTTCCTGTGATGTCCGTGCACGTAAAAATAAAATTTAATGAACTGATAATGTCTTTTCTCCTGTTAATCTAAGCTGCTGTCGGTTTAATTCATAGACCCCCACCCCAGTCCAGCTACTTCATCCTGAGAGTGAAGGAAGTTTCTCCTCCCCTACACTAGCTGTGAGACTTTAGCTAAATTTCTTTATCTCGTCCACGTTTCTTCACTTGTAATATGGGAATGCTCATAACGAAGTGCACTGCACGGAGCCCACCGCTCATCAGATGCTCAGTAAATGTTTGGATTAGCTCCTGCAATCTCCCAACTCAGCTGACAAAAAGTTATTAGGGTCAAATAAAGCAACATTTAATTGAAGACACTTTATAAACTGGAAAGCTTATATTAAATGCTATAGTATCATAAGTAAATTATATCATTATATCGAGTACATCGTAGAAGAAAATTAATACAAAAATTATAAGTCATTAGAGTGAGAAAGCAAAAGGATATAAAACCTGTTAAACGTGCCAGGAGTTGGCCACACAGTCCGGCTGGACGTGAGCTGGAGGAGACTCCCACAGTGTGACTGCAGACCCATCTCATGAATGTGGTTCTACCATAGACGTTATTTCCTGCTTAAGATTAGCATCCCACTTCCCAGCCACTGGAAAGCATGCCAAGCCAACCTCTTGCAGCACCTAAGTCATTCTACCGAGCGGCACCTGGAATTTCATGACGTCTGATTTTCTGAAACCAGAGTGAGCCAGTACAAAAGGTGCACTGTGCTAAGAGGAGCCACTGAGGAGGTATATTACACATAAATACTTGAAGCTTCGCTTCCCGCCGAAGATCTACTGCCTATCTATTTTTGAAAACTAAAGAAATCAGAGGAAAAGCCATTTTGGTCCCATTAGGTTTGCAGGAGGATGAATGGGGCGCCTGGAGCAATCAGAGAGCATTTTCACTTTTGTTTGCATGCCAGATTAGCTCGCTGCTCCCAGTGTTCGCGGCAAACGCCACTTCTTATAGCCTGCACGTACTCATGGGGTTTGCAAATGAGGAATAAAGGAGGATTTTAAAATTGCAAATCCTCAGCAAAGCAAATTTAGCTTTCCATGAGCCTCTCTGAAAGCAGTGGCTGGTTAACCCCCTGAAAGAAGACAGGAGCGTAATCGGTGCGCGGCTTCAATATAAAATTAGGGGCTCTGACTATAAACCACGGCAAATGACAAGGCGTTCTTGTGAATAAATATGAACTCCATTCTTCCTCACCTTTGTACCCTGGATGGGGGAGCAAATATTCCGTATCTTGGAGAACAGCTGAAATACTGCACGCCGCCGACGGAGCCGTCATTCTTGCCGTGCGGCTTCTCGAGCTCTATCCCGTACCACTGTCCTGGAAGGAGAACGGGCGCTTTAAGGGCATCTGCACTGGAGCCAAAGCGGTGATGCTGCTACCCAAACCCAAAGTCTGGATGGGTTCACAGCTTCACAAATGACCGAAATGAGGGATGACTGTCATGATCGTTCAGCTGTCAAAGGTTAAGACTGGAAAAGTTGAAAATGAACAGGGAAAACGTTTTACCAGCTTCACTGCAGAGTTGCACATTAAGAGAGAAAGCTAAAATGCACAAACTCTAATTTGGCAAGATTGGCTGTAATGCAAGTAATATGACCAGAACGTGTCTGAGAGCTGTGATGAGCCAGAGCTTGTCCTGGGCTGGGTGACATGGGCGGTGTCAGTACTGAGATGGATAAAGGAACCAGCAACCTCTTTTTTACTCCCAGTGTTAGACCACCACAAACAGCTCCTCAATCATTACAGGAGGACACAAATCAAATGGAAAATATGACTAGACATCATGGTAACTCTTATTTTTCCCCACTCGGGGTGAAAAGAAATATTCTTTTTAATCTAAATGAAAAGATGTAGGTTATCTAAGAGGAAGGATTTTTAAAAAGGCTTTTGAATGTTTAAAGGGGTCTAATCTGAGGAAAGTCGTAGGATTTCCTTTTCTAGAGCCCAAAAAGGATAGTCGGGCGGTAAATATTAGATAAGTGGACAAATGCTCTGAATGATTCTCAAATTGAGGGTGACTCAGGCCAGTTAAAGTGCCAAAAAATCCCATTTTTTATTAAAAAGGATAATACAGTACTCATTATATTTGGTCCCTTACAATCAGTATCAAATAAAAAAATGAGGATGTAGATATTAAGAAACGTATTGCAACTTATAAATTCCAAAATACAAAAATATTGTTTCCTTCCAATTACTAGTTCAAAGAGTCAGTTATATAATGTCTAAAGAAACAACCTGGAAGTTCTTAGTATTTTTCCCTCTTGAGCTCATTTTCAAATGTTGGAGTTTGGGTTGGAAAGATTGCAAGACTGTTTTGTAGTAAATAGTCCTACGTGTCTGAGAGCTGTGATGAGCCAGAGCTTGTCCTGGTCTTGGTGACATGGGCGGTGTCAGTACTGAGACGGATAAAGGAGCCAGCAACCTCTTTTTTACTTGTGCACAAGTACAGAGCAATGGATACAAACCTACTGCATGGCCCTAAGTAACGCCCTGAAAGTAGGTCATCACATTTTGGAACGTCATTAGCCAGGCTCATCTGGTGGCCGCCGTTATTTCTCTGAGTGCCAGAGTTAGAATTTTCCAAGTTTTAATTCCTTCTGCCGCTGATGTTTTCCTATATAATTTGTTGCATTTTCCCTTTTTATCAGTGATATATACCATGCAACTGCTACATGCTTACCATATAACTCTTGAGAATGTGTGACACACACAAAAAGGCATTATGACAAGTGTTATTAACAGCCACTACACATTGTCGGGTAGTGGTGAGGTACAGGTATCTTCCCATTTGAAAGACAATATTCTTTCAGAGGTGGCCCTGATACCAATGCTAAGGACACTAAACAAGACCCTCTCTGGGCTAGATCTTATCATTTATAAAACGCCGAGATAGGACCGCTGCGCCACAGAACTGAATGACGTAACTTTTGATGCCACGAGAAATATATGCTACTACTTTCTAAAAGGTGGAATGACTTTAACAAAAAAGTGTCTAACCTTTATTGTATTTGCTTATTACTCTCCAGATTTCTAAATGCTTCACATTAGGAATTTAAAAATTAAAAGTCAAACTAAATGATGAACCACGCCGGCCTTGTCTAACAAACCACAGAAAGGAAACTCGGAAGACATACTGCAACTGTGAAAAAACAACCTGCTTTTGGGATTCCTGAGTTTTTGAAAACTGTATTAAGAAGATCCTAACTATGCTCAATTACTACCTGGAGGCCTAAGAGAAACATGAATTATAAAGCACATGACCCCTCTCAAATCAACTAGTTGGACTACAATTACAAGTGACGTTAATGAAGCAACAACATGTGTGCAGACAATGCTGCATGACGCACTCATATTTCTGTGTGTTCCATGGACAGAGGCACTGACTGGCTTATTTACAGAGAACAAGCTTGGAGGAGACAGAGTCGTGCCCCCCCCCCCACTCCCACCCCCCAGAGCAAATGACAGACATGCTTACTGTCTGGTGTAAAGGTTCAGGTGCCTTAAGCTCACAGCTCCTGTCCTGGAGTATAAACCACTGGGCCTGCAGTGTCACCTGGCCCCCTAGCTCACCTTCAGGACTGGGGCCCAGGGAACTATTGCAAGAAAAAAAAGGTGACACTCTGGCTCCTGCTATTGTTGTGAGCATTGAAGTCCTCTGTCTCTGACCCAGGAGCCCCCAGTGTCTGCCTGCACCCCGGCAACCATTGGCAATCTACCTGGTTAGCTTGCAAATAGGATGAAAGCTCAGACCCTTCACAGGCTGCTGCAGGCTTTTTAAAAAATCATTGTTCTGGGCAACCTGGTCCCTCCAGGCAGCGATGCCACCATGTGTCAAAGCAGCACATTGCTACTTAGAACAGCCGAACATGGTTTCACTCAAGTGGCTTCTACCTGAAATTTCAGTCACTGGAAATGCAAAAGAAAAATAACCTTTGCTTCTGGACTCAATAGAAGTCTGGGTGGGAATTAATACATAAACACACAAACGTATTTCTAAGATCCCGGGGCATGCAAAAGCTTTGTCATTTTCCTGTGAACCTTGCTTGCTTTTCTCTGATAAAAGCTGTGCAGTGAACTCACCATCTACTCATTTTCAAGATTATCCTCAGCAAAAACCTAACGCTAACGTGTCTTCTCTTTGGTTGAGCACACTCAGCAATCAGTGAGACTAGAGAGTGACAACCACTTCTAACACTGGGCCACTTAAAACACAATTGGCAAGAAAATTTCTGCATTCTAATCACTGTTGTGCATTTCCTGCGCCACAGCTACCAATGGCTCCTCGGAAGTTCTCTGTAGTTGCATGTGACATGTTAAACCGTGTGCACTCTACAGAATTCGAGCTGAACGAAGCACGCACACACGCGTTACCTGGAGCAAAGTTTGTCGTCCCGAAGAACCTGATGGTGCCGAGCCGCTGGCCAACCACCAGCACCCGGTCCCCCAGCTGGAGCTCCCCCGCGGGGCGGGCACTACTTCCTCCAGAACTTGCTGAAGAATTCAAACCTGTGTTATCGGTTGGTGGGGGAAAGGGGTCATCGGTTGGTGTGGGAAAGGGGTTAGGGCAGGAAAAGAGGAGAAAAAACAAAGGGGAAAAAAATAAGAAAACACATTAGCCAAAAAATCACTACATTTTCTAACCAGTCCAGTAGGTTGAGATTTCGACATAGATCGTCCACAGCAGCGAGTGCCGACCTGTCCATCTCCTGGCACACATAAGCTAATGACTAAAATTCTGCGCATGCCAAAACATAATTTTTTGCCGATCTGACAAAAAAATTGATGCAATTTTGATTCCTTCACATCATTGTCATGTTGGCTGTTGTCATTTTTTTATTTGACAAACTAAGGGAAAGAGGTCAGTGCCCTTTACTAAGTCAACAGGAATTGCATGTTTTGAAAGTTCTTGTGAAGATCGCCAATCTACCCTTTTGTTTCTCTCATGTGAGGTCAAGCTACTCAAGGAGACGTGAAGAGTTGCCTGAGAAAATTCTGGCCGTGGGAACTGAACACACACAATTCCTGATCAATCTGTCCGAACTGCCCAGTGGCACCCGCTCCGAGAACAGAGGTTAGCACTCTCTGTCAAGGGCTGGAGAGTAAGTGCTTTCGGCTTTGTCACAACGACTCCGCTCTGCTGTTGCAGCACAAAAGCTGACATGGACAAGGGTGGGCGTGGCACGCTCCAATAACAGCTTATTTACAAACACTGGTGGCAGGTTGGATTTGGCCATGGGCTGTCATTGGCCAATTGTAAAGTCCTACAATTAGAGTCGTTCCCTGGGACTTGGTGTAAATGATACACATAGGAATGTGATTTGAGGTGAAATTGCTATAAGGTTCCAGTGACCCCCATCTGATTTCCTTATTAGGAACAAAACCCCTCATGTTGACTCAAGGCTAAACCCTGAAATGCCCTGTTAAACATCAGAAGTCCTGGAGAATCCTGCCCAGAGAGCTGTCCAATTATAACAGAGAAGAGGTGGGCCTGGTGGCTTCTCCCACCCCCACAGCCAGGCAGAACAGCTGTTATCTGGGGAGACCTAGAGAACCCCACAGGAGGGTAGGGGGTAAAGGGTACGTCACCCTGTGAAAGGGGAGAAACTATGGCAACAAGTAAACCCAGGGAGGAGGAGGAGGGAGACCTGGATAAAGGGCAATGCTAAACAACCCTAGGCCCTCAAGTAACTAATATCTCATAGCACTTCACAGTCTCAGCGTGTTTTTCATAAGAATTATAATCATAGGAAAGACACAAACTCAGAAATGAACTAAGACAGGGTGTTCACAGGAGCCAGGTGGCACACCTGGGTTAAACCCAGACTCTCAGGTTCAAGCTGCACAGATGCTGGCAGGGTTCGGCTGGTTAAAACCACATCTGAGCCGGACATCATGGTCAACGTATTAGGAGAGCCTCTGACCCTTCCTACAGGGTTTTAAATAGTGGGTAAAACTGGAGGAAGCATGCTTTTAAAATATGAAGATGACACAAAAGCATGTGCAGAAGCCAATATGCATGATGTGAGAAACGAAATTCTGAGGGTGAGAGCTCTCATATTAAATTACATGGAAACGTCCAGTCCTATAGGAGCAGCGACGTGAAGAGACTCCACAAGGCCCGTCTGAGCCAACAGCGCAGTGAGGTCGCCCACACTGCGGCAGTGTAGACTCGCTTGTACTGAGGCAAGGGCTCAGCTCACTACTGTCTGCCTGGCGGGGACTGGGGACCCTGTGGCGTGGGGAAGAGTTAACGAGACCTGGGACGCAGATGGACTAAACAGCAGCAGAGAAAGCAGCAGTCAGACCTGGGGGTGAAGCCCAGGGGAGCCACTTACACACGGCTATGGCTTTCCTCCCTCAGCCTCAGTTTCCTCATTCATGAAATGAGGTTAACATTGGTACCTATTCCATAGGTTTATTTTGAGAATTACATAAAATAAGGTATGTAAAGTGCCTAGAATAGTACCCAAAGTAGTAAGTATACAGTACATGTTAGTTATTATTTGGTTTATGTTGGGAAAGAGATAAGGAAGATAGCAAACCATACATTTCCAATTATCTGAGGGTGTGTCCCAGAGTTCCATAATGAACCTTAAGGGGTGGGAGGCCTTAGACACATGGGGAATAGAAGTCAACCAGATGGGTGAAAGGCTTGAGCAGAGGCTAGGCAAGGAGCTGAGAGTTGGGAAGGAGGCAGGGGCTGTGGGGACACAGGGAAGGGTGCAAGAGGTTCAATCTGATTGAAGTCAAGGGTTCCTTCTACACATTTAAAAAGAGCAAATCTACTTACAAACAGACCAAGATAAAAACCACCAAGAAAGCCTGGTTGAAAAAGCCATAGATACCAGCGCTGGCCCTCGATGGCGCAGACGGGCTTTTGCTCGTGGTCTGCTTGCCATTGCCACGTGCGTTCAGTTTCCTGGGGCGGCTCTGCTTGTGCTCCAAGGAAGATGCAGAGGACAAGCTGCTGATGGATCCAGGCAGGTGAACTGACACGGGGAAAGGAAAAGAACACGTCAAAGGGCGAGCACAGGAAGTGAGCCGATGAGACACCTCTCCAGGTAAATCCTCCTGAAACTCGCCACTTAGCTTCCCCAATTGTGGATTGCCTGGTGCTGAATTACATGCCTGGTTTCATGCAGAGACAGCTGATGCAGAAAAGACCTTATAACCCAAGCAGCTGTATTTTAAGGAATCAGACTGTCTGATGACAATCTTATACAGGACCACGTCGTCACATCAGGAGACTTCAGCTGACTACCTATCACTCCCTCCGCCTCTCACTTTAGATGGACAGTACAATCCCATCTTATTATGCAAACAACACTGCTAATATGTGTTAAGGTAACAAAGTTTAATATTTAAATGTGTTGAATTAACCTGAAGGCACGCAGGAATACTCCTGAATTTTCTATTCTTGATCTATTCAACCTGATGATTTGAAAGCTAAAGGCAACTTTAAATCTTTTTATCAAGCCATTTACAAAATGTAATGTCCTTTTGCTCTCAATATAGTTCTCTAATGTAAGTATGCAAGAGTGAACTTAGGCATTTTTGCACCTCGCAGGATTTTATATAAAAACATATACCTACTTGAGTAATTGCTGCTTAGGGGATTTTTCAAGGACAAATGTTTACTATAATGATTTTTCCCTGAAAAACTTTAAAATTTAGCCCCATAGAAGCTATGTCACTAAATTTCTGTAAAGTGCCATCAGGAGATGTCACTTTGAGGACAGGATTACAAAGTGTGTTACCATCTTTCTCCGTCACGGTTTTCGGTTCCTCACCAGCTGGCAGCGAGAGCGTCGATTCCGAAGTGCTGTCTCTTTTTGGTGGCGTTAACCCTGGAACACAGCAGGAAGCAAGCTCAGCAGGAAGAATTCTGCTTATCGTTACACATAAAAACAAACTTTCTTTTTCAGTACAGACAGCCCTTCCACCTAAATCTTACCCACTTCTGAAAACATGCTGGATAATAAATCCACAGACAGCAGGAGCCAATAATTCATTATTTAAAGGGAGAGGAAAAAAAATGCATTCATAGCCCACCTGAAAACCTGTTTCCCCAAATATCACTACAGTGTATTTTAAACGTACTTAACACTCCATTAAGAAATCTAAATAACAGAAAGCATTTACAGCACAGCTACTGGATTGTCAGACGTGCATGCACAAGGCTGGCCGGCAAAGCAAACAAATGCAGCTGAGCTGGGACAGTTGCACACTTGCGAGGACTTGCAAACGATTTACATCATTTCACAGGTATGAGCATGCAAGTTCATTATTTAGATACTAAACTTCAGGTAAAAACAAATTTCACAAGTAATTACTCATTTAAATGAGAGTCAGGTAGTAAAATATCCTGTATCCTTTGCCACTGGTATTTTGAAAATGACTACCCGACTCTCAATACACCCAACTCCCACAAAAAATTCACTAAAGAAAAAAAAAGCTCATGAATAACACTCTCCCTTATTAAGACTCCTGTTTCAATCCTAAAGAACCAAATTATGTAAACAATAAACCTAGGGCACTGCACCAGTTTTCAATTCCACCGACATCCATTCCTGTCCCACTCACTCACAAAGCACTCTGGGTGGAGAGCGGTGCTTGGCACTGTAGCATCGCAAACATGAAGAAGACATGGTCTGAGCCCTACAGGAGACCTGTCCTTGTCAGTGAGGTAGAAAGACATGGAGATGGATAACTAAAATGGGAGGACAATTTGATATAAGCACTAGCAGAAGAAGAGGGGACAATAATTGTGGCTACAAAGATAAATAAATGCCTCCACCAGATTGCGTGTTGAGATGGGTCTTGAGGGGTGGGTCTGATTTCTTCTAGAGCAGTGTTTCCCAAAGTGTGGTACGCGTACCCCCAGGGGTACGGGAAGAGTTTGGTGGGGGTACGCGTTGCACCGGAGTTTGGTGGGGATATGCACTGCACCGTGCTTAGCTGCACCTAATTCTACATTCTCATGAGTACGAGGGGTACTCAGCGTTACGAAAATTATAGAAGGGGTACGCATATGTCAAAAGTTTGAGAAACACTGTTCTAGAGAATACTGGAGGTGTGGTCAGAAAGAACTGGGGGTTAGGCTTTCTGGAGGAACCAAATAAAGTCTCAAAGACAGAGTCAGACAAGGATGAGCAGTGTGGCTGGAATAAAGAGTTGTCTGGGGCTGGGGGACAAGTAAACTGGAGAGATTCGGTCAGAGTAAAATCTTAGAAGAGGCAGTGCTGGCTAAGGACTGGAACCCTTCGATAAGGAGCGAGCCTCTGGCGGGTTTGGAGAGGAGGACTGGCAAGAACAGTTACAGGTGAATGACGAGACCCTGACAGCACAGTTGAGGCAGAAACTAGAGGAGAGATTGGACACAGAGACCAGGTAGAAGTTGTTACACAGGCCAGGAATGAGGCCAGAGCGGCAACAGCAGGAGCTGAATGGACAGGTGGGTAAGAGACTTTGGGAAACAACCCAGAGTGAATTTACTTTTCAGTTCTAAAATATCTGTTTGGTCCTTTCTTAATATTTTAATTTTTTGTTGAGATAAACCGGAGATTCACATGCAGTGGTAAGAAACAATACAGGGAGATCTTGTACACTTTCCCCCAAAGACAGCATTTTACAAAACGTATTATAACAACACTAGAGGCCTGGTGCACGAAATTCATGCAAGGGACTCAGCCCTCGCAACCCCAGCTTCATCTGGAAGGACGTCGGAAGGATATCCAGTCTAATTAGCATATTATGCTTTTATTATTATAGAAGACTAGAAGCCCGATGCACAAAATTCGTGCAAGAGTAGGCCTTCGCAGCCCCAGCGCCTGTCAGCTGCCTCAATCCTGGCTTTATCCAGAAAGTCATTCAGAAGGTTGTTAGACGGTATAGCCAAATTAGCATATTACACTTTTATTATTATACTAGAGGCCCGGTGCATAAAATTCATGCACTCAGGGGAAGGTGTGGGGATCCCCTTAGCCCAGCCTATACCCTCTAGCAGTCCAGAAGCCCTCAGGAGATGTCTGACTGCTACGGAGGCAGGAAAAGCTCCTGCCACTGCCACTTCACTTGCCAGCCATGAGCCCAGCTTCTGGCTGAGTGGTGCTCCTGCATTGAGCATCTGCCTCCTGGTGATTAGTGTGCATCACAGTGACTGATTGTTCTGCCATTTGGTCAATTTGCATATTAGCCTTTTATTATATAGGATTTTTAAAAATATATTTATTGATTTTTTTTTTTTACAGAGAGGAAGGGAGAGGGATAGAGTTAGAAACATCAATGAGAAAGAAACAGCTGCCTCCTGCACACTCCCTACTGGGGATGTGCCCACAACCAAGATACATGCCCTTGACCGGAATCAAACCTGGGATCCTTCAGTCCGCAGGCCAACACTCTATCCACTGAGCCAAACTATGCTTTTATTATTATACAATAGATAACAGGAATACTGACACTGATAAAATCCACTGATCTCAGATTACCCCCATTCTTCTGTGTGTGTGTACACATGCATCATTTGGTTCTTTTTTTATTTTCATTTTTGTACTGAAACTTTCCATTTGTTTAAGGAGTGTTTCCTTAATTCTAGGAGCACTGGTTATTGTATTTCTTTAAACTCTATATCATCTCAGGACAGGCATCTTTTGATCATCCTTTGAGAGAGATTGATATTTCCCTGATCATTCACATTTTGAGCAATTTTGGGTTGTATCCCATAGACTGTGAATATTATTGTAGAGGACTCTGGGTCCTGTTTAACTCCAATGGAGATGTTGTTTTGTTTTGTTTTGTCTTGTTTTGGCCAGAAGTCGACCCAGTTAGGTTCAGGCTGAAAGTTCCCCACCTTCTGTGACTGTGGTTCCAATGTCAGTCCAGTTGCCAAAGCCCTTTTGCGATCCATCTCATGTGTTGTGCCACCTAGCACCAGTGTGGGACCAGGCAGATCCGAGCAAATCCAACCTGGGAGTAAGCCCAAGACTTCACACCCAGCATGTTCAGGTCACTTTCTTGAGCTCCCGCCCATCCATGGTCTCCCTGATATTTTCCTACCCGGGCGGGGGGGGGGGGGGGGGGGGGCGGGGGGGGGGGGATACCCCTCCTGGTATTCTGGATACAATGTCTAGGTTTTAATTCCCAGCTCTGTCCTACCATCTCCTGAAGCAGATTCTGCCTTGGGGCAAGGTGTGAAAATAAAAGAAGGAAAACTAGTGGGGATTCCAGGCATGTTCTTGGGACCCCAGTTTCTCTGGTCAGAGGCAAGGGTTCTCCCTTGGGGGTCAGGGGCCTGTTGCACCACACAGGGCTGCCCAGGGTGAGGTGGGGAAGAGCCAAAGGGGGAAGGAAGCACTCAGGAAGATTTCCTCCACGTTCTGTCTCCCAAACGGGAAGTGGAGGGCTTCTCTTTGAGCTTTTATTCCCTGTCTGCTTGGAACTTCGGGGTTTGAGCTTAAAGGATTCCATTTACAATAGCTTCAAAAAATATGAAGACCTAGAAATAGACCTAACAAAACAGGTACAAGACATCTGTAGAGAAAGTTATAAAATCTGATTAAGATACTTCTGAAGGACCTAACTAAACAGATATCCCAAGCTCATCATTCAAAGACTGAATATTATAAAGATGTCCATTCTACCCTGATTTGAAGTTTAAATGCAATACCCGTTAAGACGTCAACAAATATATTTTAAATGAAACTTAACGGCTTTTCCTAAAATTTACACAGAAGTGTGATTTATAAGGGCACAAATAGGTAAGACACTAATTCAGGGTAGGAGGCTTTCTTCTACTGGATGCCAAGAAGTATTTTTTACAAAACTACAGCAATTAGGAAGTGCGGTGTTACACAGGGATATTCAAAAAACCCAACAGAACAGGTTGGAAAGGCCATCAAAGTTGCTGGACAGAATCCTTCAGTCCCAACAGAAAGCCTTTTCTGCATTGGGTCTGAATGAGTTAGCAAGCATGCGTCGCACTCCTGTTTTGTGCAATGTGCTGCAGAGCATACAAAAGGACAAAATGCCCTCACCATCTGTTTAAACTTCAAATTTCACCGACAGAATAAAAGACCTGCCCGAGTACCGGAGTCAGAGGACAAAACCCAAAAGAACAAAGAACAGTCAGGTGGTGTGGATCAGAGTGTGGAGCAGTTAGGGGACGAAGAGATCAGAGAGATCTGGGGTCACTGGGGAAGTTTAATGGAGAAACAGGATCTGAAAAAGGAAGGACAGGATCACTGAAGCCTCAAAAGGCAGAAGTCAAATGACTGCGCTGGGAAGCGAGCCTGAGACCAAGCTCTCAGCGAGGAGGGAGATCAACGTGCTGCCCGCTGCCCGGGGGGACAGTGAGATGCAGCAAACCATCCTCGACTCGGGAGCCATCCGACTCCATCAAACAGACAAAGCGCTCTGGCTGCCAGGTCCAGGAGTCAGACCTGGGTTTTTTTCCTGATAAAAAAAAAACAAAAAAAAAAACACAAAAACACAAGTGACTGAAACTCCTGAACAGGTGACAAACATAAAGCAACTATGAAAGATTTTTAGAGGTATAAACTCTAACTCTGATGTTAGAGGAGGAGAATGGTAAGATTATGGAGATAGTAGGAAGGAAAGGAACAGATCTGAAATACTCTTATCAGGAATTAAAATCATAAACTATGACTGAGCTTTAAAAATACACTAAGATGCAGGTTTTATTAGATTCGTAGTTAGGTAGCAAAGGGGGTGTGAAACAATCTACTTATGAGACATTCCACAAATAAGATTGAAATGCTGAAGGAGATATTTAACTTTCTGGTTGGACTTACCAGTATTCACTTTCGATGTTACATGAGCCACATCAATTTTCTGGGACCTGGTGAGAGGCACAGCTTTTGTAGAAGGAGAGTGGATTATATTCTTCCTTCGATCTTTTGCTTTACTTATCTTTGAAAGAGGTGCAAAAATGCCTAAGGGAGAATGTAGAATTTTGGTGTTAAGCAATTTAAAAAAGCATTTCAAAACCAGTACAACTACTTAGTAATATCAATCTTTAAGTTCTTTTTTAGCACCCACTAGGTGTCCTGTAGTGACAGACAGAAAGACACAGTACATGCCCTCAAAGAGCTTACAACCTAGTTGTCAAGACAAACAACATACACAATAACTTGAGAATCCCATACAAGACACATAATCAGACGTTAAGTGAAATATAGGGGAAAGAGAAAAGAGTAAAGGTCACAGTTTTCCATTACAATCATTTCTAAGATATTGACAAATAGCGCACTATATGATATAAAAACCACTCTTCTGTGTCACTTTATCGCTACCTCCTTTCAGACTCATATTTTCTCACATTAAAGCTTTTTATGTCCACGTTTTATCTCTCTTCAAGCCTGTACAGCTTTAGAAGACAAAATTCAGTATTGCTCATCTCTGCATTCCCCCCACTGTTCCGAATTACAGTGCCTTACACATACAGGGAAATAAAAAATCCTTTGAGTATAAAATATAACCTTTCCTAAACGCCTAGCCCTCGGCTCCTGCCGGTCAGAAACAATACAGTGTGTGCTGGGGAAGGAGGCATGCATGGACACAGGGAGGGAGTGCCAAATGCAATGGCTGGGAGCACAGAATTCCATTTAAAAATAAGTTTATCCAAAAAAAAGTATACAGTATCAGTAAGTATGTATAGACATCACAGTGGATATGGACTATAAATAACAAGATTATCTTGCTAAGACATTTTTATTTTTAAAAAAAAAAAGTCCAGATATTTAAAAAGAAAATAAAGTCCTAATATGTATATTATACACTTCCATTGAGTGTTTATAACCTAACTGAAATCATGAGTAAAATGTAATATATTAGAACCAACTTATTTTAAAATTGTAGAAATGATCAAGATTCTACAGAACGTGAGTGTTTTGTACTAGCTCACAAGTATAACAAGTGTCAGCGGTGATACTTTGCTGCCGATCTTGACTCTTTCCTCCCCCTGGACTCTACAATGCCGTACCCTGATTTTCCTACTTCTTTGATTTATCCACAATGTTCTGCTCTGTCTCCCACCTACCCAATTTTCCTTGACTTTCTATTCTTTTCTTTGACAAACACGTACACACACACACATACACACTAGCCCTTGATGATGATCACATTCTGTATTGCCACGAATTTGGGGGGGTGTGGGGGGATTATTTTATATCTGGAAATATAAATGTATACAATGCTACTGAAGATGTGTGCCCAAAGATTTCGAGGTCACATTTGCATATTGTGAGGAGCAAGTAGATTTCAAGAGCCAGAGCAATCTCTGGTTTACTTCTATAACCCGTCTGGACTGGGCTCAGAACACCACGCTGGCTCGGCAGGAAGATTGCTCCCACTCTTTTGCATAACCCAACGCATGATTCTTGCCCCCCAACTTGCCTTCAAGTTTGTAAAGGAAGACAGAGGCAAGGTTCTTGGGGGTATCCAGCTTTGTCCTAATCAAGCATGCCTCTCCTTTGGATGATGAGATCTTATATTATATTACAATATAAGCACTTCCCAGCCATCTGATTTACATCTGCCATGTGTGTTGCTAATGGTTTTGATCTTGCCCTTGGTCTGCTTGACAGGTGCCAAGATTAGCTAATAGAGGAAAATTAAAATTAAATTCTTCATCTCTCACAACTAACCATATAAATTCCCAATTGTTTAAGTAATGTAGTTTAAAAAAATTAAAACATTCAAAAGAATAAAACTTAGAACTAATGATTATATTAGGAAGATCTAGCTAAGCTTAAGTGCAATGTAAGAAATTTTAAAAGGCAAAGACCTTTTAACTACATAAAACTATATGTTCAAAAACACTGCAAATGAAGTTCAAAGGCAAATGACAAACTGAACAAGATACCTGTAAGAAATAAAAGAACTTCATATCCTAAATATGTATTTGTATTTTTAAAAACTCTTACTGCTTTAAAAAAAACAACACTAATATCCCAAAATGTTAACTGACAAATAATATGAATATATCTTGGTAACTGTCAAGATAAAATAAAAAATACATATACTACCATGAAATATTTAAGGGTTTCATTTCTCCACAATCAGAGAAATATGAATTCAGACAGAAATTTTCATCCATCAAATTAGAAAAAAAAGGAAGTGGAGACACAAAAATCACAATATTTAAAAATTTGGGGAAATTATATTGGTTGTCAAGTAAAAGTACAAAATATATAACTATATATAATCCAAATTTTGTTACAAAGTTGTTAAACAGAAAAAAATATAGATGGTTTTCTTCTTTTTCCTTTTTTATGTTTTTAAAATCTTATACAATGATCATTTTTAAACAAAAAAAAATTAGTAATGGACCAAGCAAATGAGGCTCCATCATAAGTGTATGACAGAAGGAAACTGGTCATTTGGATAAATTTGTAACAGCTAGCAAATAGCTAACATTTTTTGAGTGCTTACAGGGAATCAAGCACTATGCTAGGGGATTTATATATTCATCAACACATTTAATCCTCATAGTCCTTGTAGTATTGTTATCCCCATTTTATAAAATATAAATTGAGGCACAAGAAGAGAAAAAAAAAAGGTCACACAGTTGGTAGCTGGAGAAGCTGATTCACACCCATGCACTCAGACTCCAAAGCCCACACTCTTCAGCAATTTACCATATTGCCTCACCGCCGGGCAATAAGATGAAATATGGTGCAGCCAGGGAAATGAATGTTCTAGAACAGTGGTCGGCAAACTCATTAGTCAACAGGGTCAAATATCAACAGTACAACGATTGAAATTTCTTTTGAGAGCCAAATTTTTTAAACTTAAACTACTTCTAACACCACTTCTTCAAAATAGACTCGCCCAGGCCATGGCATTTTGTGGAAGAGCCACACTCAAAGGCCAAAGAGCCACATGTGACCACTATTCTAGAAGAATATTTCATGGCAAGGAAAAATATTCACAACACAATAACGGTCAAATTGAAATCAATGTGTCAAGGGTACGTGTGCGCGTGCACGTGTATATGTGTGTGTCTGGGTGTGTGTGTGTTAGAGAAAGAGAATATGAATTTAATTAAACAATCATTTCTCGGAAAAAAAAATGTCCCAGCTCAAGAGTGTGGAAGTAAAGTTGGCCTCATTTGCTTTCCAATCTGTCAAGTTTCCAACCGCCAGGCTCTGTATTTCCTTGATAACAAAGTCCTCCGCTCAGTCATGATACCAGCACAAGCAGGAGTTTCGGAGGCCCGGGGACCTGGTGTTCTCCTGTGAGCACGCCTCCCAGTCCCTGAGCTGCTCTCGGCAGGAAAAATGCAGCCCCTTCGGTTATTAATAAGCAATGGGAAGTGGGGGCAGGGATACAGAGTTTTATTTTCCGACAATAAAAGAATGAAATTTTGAGTATTTGAGCTTATTTATCATTACGTCAGATAGGCTCCTCCTTACCGTATTTGGGGGCACATTTAAAGTACTGGACTTTCCCGACACTTCCATTGTTTTTCCCTTCCGGTTCATCCAGCTCAATGCCAGCCCACTGCCCACTTGCAAATTCAGTTGTTCCACAAAATCTTAATGTTCCAACCTGAAGAAAATGTAAATTAGAGTAAAATGTAAATTAGCGCATTTGTGATGGAAAGACTTGACATTTTTAAGATGTCACTTCTCCGAAGCCTGATCTATGTTTAACATAACTCATTCGAAATCCCAGCAGGATTTTTTTTACAAAAATCTATAAGCTGATTCTAAAATGTCCATGGAAAGGCAAAGGAACTAAAAAAATAAAATATTGAAGATCTAAAAATATCCGATGGCAAGAACTGCTATAAAGCTACAGCAATCTGACAGAGTGGTTCTGAAGAAAGCACAGCCATTAGAGCAATGGAGCAAAATAGGACCCAGAAATATGCCCACACTTATACGGTCAATTGACATAGAAGCAAAGGCAATTTGAGAGAAAGAATAGTCTTTTCAAAAATGGTGCTGGTTCAGGGACAGAGAAGCATTGATCAGATGGTCAAACCTCAGAGGGAAGGCAGGGGAGGGTGGGAGTAAGAGAGAGAGATCAACCAAAGGACTTGTATGCATGCATATAAGCCTAACCAATGGACACGGACGCCAGGGGGGTGAGGGCATGAGTGGGGAGGAGCAATGGGGGAATAAGGACACATATGTAATATCTTAATAAAGAAAAAATGGTGCTGAAACGAATGGATGGAGGGGAGAAAAACAAAGAGAGAGTAGGGGAGAAGGGAAGAAAGGGACGGGAGGGAAGAGGGAAGGATTTCTATCCACAACTAGTACTTTATACAAAAATGAACTCAAAACTAAATGTAATACTTAATATTATAAACTCCTAGAAGAAAATATAGTAATTTATTAGATATATTAATACTAAGCCACAATCCATAAAGGAAAAAGTTGACAAAATGGACTTGATTAAAATTTAACATTTCTGCTCTTTGAAAGACACTCCTAAGAGAATGAAAAGCCAAGCAATCGGCTAAAAGAAAATAAAAATGTAAAGAAAATATACAAACATATTCTCAACCAAAAGTTAATAAAGAAATATTTTCTATAAATTTGACTTGGGATCCTTTTTCATTTTTTCCCCAAAAGTTTTTCTTCTGGCTTGTTTTGACACCATGTGTGTTTTTCATGGGTGTCTTGCTGATAGCATTACAATTAATTTTCTAAAGTACAAATTTTCTAGATGTAATTTACTTTCAGGATATTTTTCCTTACATGATATTCTTCTACTTTCTCCCTTTTTTAATTTAAATATTAGGAGGCTTTTGAAAAATTTATAATATATTCTTGATAGCTCACTACAGACTGATTCATATGCCTTTCAGCATAACGATTATTGCTTGTCTCATTTTTTATTCTTATAAATATATTTCTAGTAAGACATGATCTCACTCAAGTGGTGAACAACATAGACTTATGAACAAGAACAGACCCAGAGATAAGGAGCCATGGGTCAGACTGTTGGACCTCAAAAGGAGGGTAGGGATAAAAGGGAGAGATCAACCAAAGGACTTATGTGCACACGTATGAGCCTAACCAGTGGTGAAGGAATGGGGGGGTTGAGGACAAATATGTGATACCTTACTCAATAAAGAAATTAATTTAAAATATATATATATAAAGAGACTGGAAACAAGAGGATAAAGATGAACCCAGCTGACTGGTATGTTCATTACTACGAAAGACGCTGAATATTAATCCTAAGGTAAACCAATGTTCTGAATTCATAATTTCCTGGTACTTTACCCCACAGATAGGACAACGAAAAGCTGACAAATGTCCTGTGACTATATTCCCCTGGAAGTCGGTAAGCGTCATTCTCAGTGTAACAGTCAGCAGCTTACCGCCCTTTCTGAAGCCATTTTCTCAGTAAATCAGACTTCGTCTCTGTGAAGCACTAGTAGGTGTGGGGGAAACATCACGGAGGAGGGCAGAGGCTGCCCTCCATTCACGCGGCAGCTCCTCGAGAGTCGCTCCTTTCCCATTCAAGTGAAATGTCTTCATTATTCAGTTCATAAGTTTATACTCTTAAATCATGCTTTATGGTAAACAGGCATTTCAATTTCACATTTTCCATTAAGTATCTTTCTACCTACTTACTGAACTTTTGTCAAAGATTCAAAACTAACCACACTGGATGCACCCCAGACCGCAGGCACAGTGACCTTGAATGCAGCTGCAGACACCGTAGTTGGTTACTATACCTTCTGTCCTGCAATGACCACCCGGTCCCCCAACTTCAGGCCGGCTGAGGTCAGTACTGCCTTGCTAGCAGCACGATCGGAGCTCAGGGGCGCGGGCTTGGAGACATCGCACGGCAGGGGCACCGCGTCCAGCAGCATCTGCTTGATTTCCTTGGCAGTGGCCGCGGCATCGGCCATTTCCAAGGGCATTTCCACGGGGTCAGGAACCACATCGGCGGGCATCTCCCCTTTGTCGTTCTGCAAGAAAAGAGAAAATTTTCACTTCGCAATTACTTGGAGCTCTACAAAGTCATATAAAAATTTTTTTTTTAATATTTCGCCCAGCCAGCATGGCTCCATGGTTGAGCAGCAACCTACGAACCAGGAGGGGGTCTGAGGGGTGCGGGAAGAGACTGGACAAAACCTTACACCCATGGATGAAGACAGTGGCGGGGGGTAAGGGCATGGGATGGGATTGGGAATCAGGCGGAGGGGAGCTGTAGTGGTGAGGGGAGCGGGGGAGAGGAACACCTGTAATAATCTGAACAATAAAGATTTATTATAAGAAAAAGAAAAAACATTAAAATAACAATGATTATTTTCATGCAAATATAAGAAGGCTTAATTATAGAATTCCTTTTTTTTTCTTTTCCTGAAATAGTGGTTATCAGAGCATGATCCACATGGTGACTGATTTTTTTTTTTAAGTACTAACCTTCAAAATATGGTAATCTATTATTATTTCTGGCATGAATTGGCAATTTTCCTCGATGACATACCTCGCTGTGTGGTAGGCAGTTAGACAGACATGAGCAGACCAAGGATGATGGAAGAGGTACGGTAGATCACCAGGGCGGAAAGCCCCGGCTGCCTAGCCAACAGGCAAAACTGGAAAAACAAGGCCCTTCCTCCCCTAGGAATCTGGTCAGATGGTTTGACCCCCTGACCTTTCGTATCACTGATCTTACCCATCAGACACTCCCTGACCTTTCCTTCCCTGTTGCCAGTCTTGCTGGTTGCACAACCTTGGAGAGGGGGCTGGAGAACGGCCCTCAAGCATTACACGCCCCCGGGACAATGAGGTTCTGACCCACGTCATGTACATCTAAGCCTCAGTTGTGTTTCAGCTCCAGGCCCAGAAAAACAGCAAAACCAGACAAATAGCTGGCATCAGGGCCAGCAGCACTGACTAATGGCCCTGCCCTGGCGTCAACCAATCAGTGGGGACCATGACCTTGAAGGCACACACCTGGAAAGCTGATGAATATTCTATTAAGATCTCCTCCTGGGACCTCCCCTAAATCTCACCCTTAAAAGCCCTCAGGACGAGGACCCCAAGTGCTCTCCCTCCTGGAAGCAGCCTTGTGCCTTTCCCCTCCCTCTCCACCCTCACCTTTCCCCCCCTTCTCCCACCCATTACCATTACCTTCCTCTCCTAAGCTCCAAGACCCCTTCTTTTGCCTCTGTGACTTGTTGCCTGAGCCCAGTTCTACCACTCCCTCTACCTCTGTTACTCCTATAGTGTGAGCCTTGGCTCTGAGTTCCTTCCTGGCCAGAACTCAAGTAACCAAGTACCAAGGTTGCTGAACCCAGGTCTGGTCTGACTCCAGTGGTCTAACACCTGGTGCCTTTCTCGCCACTGCCAACAACTGCATCTTGCTAAGTTCAAAATATTCTCTCCACTAGAGGGTTTTGTGAACAGTTTACCAGCAAAAGCAAACACGATCACCCTCACATTCCGGCCAAACTGAATTATCGTCTTCTAGCAGTTGCTCATGCTACTGTCTGTGCCTAAAATGCTTTTCTCACCTCCTTCCTGTGTGTACCTGGTTAATTTTAACTAGGTGTGAGCACTCACTGTCACCTTTGCCAGACACCCCTCCTATACAGGCCCTCTGTGCACACCGTGCACACCCCTCTACCACTAAACTTAGCACACTACAGCAAAACCACTGCTTACTGACCATCCTCCCCTCTAGACTCTACTCTCTTTAAAGACAAAGACTTTTACCTCCTTTATTGTTGCTTTCTCCTAGTGCCCAATAAACAATAGGGAAGGGGGAGAGGAAGGGAGGAAGAGTTAATAAACCAACTGATGAGGTTAAACAGGAAGAAAAGTGGCAAAGAAGTAGGGGGGGGGGGGGAGAGAGCCAGGGAAGAGAAGAGAAGAGGCTCTCTCACACATTTGCCACTCTTGCCTGTGAAGAATCCCTGTCACTGGACTAAAAAAAAGAGCCACTGCTGTGAAAACAATAGAATACGAAGGGATTTAAAGTTTATGGAATTCAACCCTGTGTGGTAACTTTGTAAGTCAGTAACATTACCATGAAAAAATACATTTTTTCCTTTAATTTGATTTTTTTAAAGTTCACTCCATTTTTAAATGTGCATCTTTCAAAATTGTCTGGAATAAAAATTTCTTTCCAAAAGAGTTTAAAGTATAATTTAATACTGAAATATAACTTGAATATATGCATTTGTATTTGACAGTTAACATTTATAAATACACCAAAAGCCAAATGAAAGATCCTTAAACACTTGAAGGAGCACTTCATGTTACTGAACGGAAGCAGGTTTTGTAGACTCAATACCAGGATTTAACACCATTACTCTTTACAGGGACACACAAATATAAATTATTTGCTTACATGTTTTTCAAAAACATCATCTAAAAAAAAAAAATCTAGATTCAACTCTCTATGCACTGTTAGATGGTTACATTTTTTAATTTAACTTCTTACCCGGAATGCAGGATTGGCGCCAAGCTCCAATAAGCATTTCACGGTGCCTGCACACAGGTTATACGCGGCAATGTGCAGAGCTGTCCCGAAATTAAAGTCACTGCAAGTAGCATCCACATCTGCAACCAAACACCACAAGTATATTAACTAAATTCCTAAATGTGGCTAGTGTCATGTAAAAGGGGACAGGCTGGGGGTTTGGGGTAATGCTGGAGGGATGAGCTTCATTGGCCAATTTTTGAGACTTAACCCACCAGAAGCAACATTTCACAATGGAACAACATTTTCATATTACAATCTGGTTAACCAATTATGTTCTCAGCATAATAAAATTTCATTATAAAATGGATTAATGTTATCGGCTTTCTAACTATCACAAACTAAACTATATTTAAAAGCAACTAATGGCAATAATACATATTTGTGGAGACAACCATCTTCACACCATCTCTCATTAAACCTCTAATCCAGGGGTCCTCAAACTTTTTAAAGTGGGGGCCAGATCACGGTCCCTCAGAGAGCTGGAGGGCCGGACTATATGAACTACTAATTCCTACTGTAACACCTCGGCTGCGCTCACTGCCCAAAAAACCTGGCGGGCCAGATCAGACTCCTCTGTGGGCCGCATGTGGCCCGAGGGCCGTAGTTTGAAGACCCCTGCTCTAATCTATTTACCAGGATGACTACAATGAGGCAGTAGGGTTTAGGTCAGGCCCAGAAAACAATGGCCCACGAGCCAAATCAAAGTCACCATCTGTTTTTGTAAATAAAGTTTTACTGGGACATAGCCACACACATTCATTTACATATTCTCTATGGCTACTTTAATGCCACAACTACAGAATCTGGTAGTTGCAACAGAGACCATAAAAAGCCTAAAATATTATATTTACTATCTGACCCTTAAAAAAAAAAAAAAAGCAGAATGTTCACACCCAGAAGAAGTTAAAAACTAATTAAAAATATAAATGTCTACATATTGTACTCTTTCATAATACTTTATTCAACAAATGTTTGGACTTCAGAATAAGAAATAAAATTTTGCAATTCTAAGGACATTTTAATAACTTCATAAATTATCATGATCCTATACTTAGAAACAAGAAATCCTTCAGATTTGGGGATCCTATTTTGAATGTTTTCTACAACAAGAGTTTACTATACCTCCGGTTCTGCCAATCCTACCTTCATCGAATCACCCCAGCCCACATTCCTCACCTCAACCGAAACCAGCAGGATGTGCTCAAGACAAACTCTCCTGCCTTATTAAAGACACCGTACCATCAAGAGAGGCATTCCTCCTAACAGTATCCAAAAGGCAAACGGGGGTAAGTCAAAGAGAAAGTGGACACTTACACACAGCCGAGGTTAGAAACCAACATTCTGGGAAACTTATTTACTGAATCTCTAAGTCAAGTTATCTAAACGTGGGGAAACACTGCCTTTAACTACTGTGCTTGTTCTCCTAATTTCCTGAAAATAAAACTGACCCCTAAGACAACCAGAGGAAAAGTCAATTCTAGGATGCAATTTAGACATTCTCATGTTCAAGTTTAAGATATCAAGACAGGAAGAGAAAAAAAAAAAAAAAGGCCATATAAAAAGTTATCATTTCATAGACACACAGAATTTCAGAACTGAATACCATCTAAAATAAATACTCTTTTATGATTTCAATGCTTAGCTCTGAAGATTTTATTGCTCTATTTCTGGCTACTCAAATAGGACAAAGGAATTATATAGCACAAAGATTCAATTACAATTTATAAAATCATGTTATCCTGGGAAATTTGCAGAGAGATAAAAACCTGGAGAACACTTTTTATTTTGTATCTCTTTGTACTGAGCCTTTTTGTGAAAGGATAGTAACTAATCTTTACTATAGAAAGTTTAAAACTATTCTTGAAAAAAATGAGATGGGAGGTCATATGGAGCAAGATGAATTAGGAAGGAAAAAAAATTCTTTGAATTATCATTTTCAGGCCACTAATAAAATATTCAATGAGTAACATCTAATGGCGATCTTATAGTACTTGCCTTTTGGTTTGGATGTCTTCAAAATCACTCTTACAAGCTCAGGGACATCAAAATAAGCAGCATAATGTAAAGCATTCATATTTGTCCAGCGACTCCGCAAACTAACATCTGCTCCCAGATCAATAAGTTGAGTTGCAAATTTTACAGCTGTATCAACATCACCTAAGGAAGGTTTTTAAATTATTTCTCTTCCGTACAAATTTAAGTTCCAATGGATGGCTAACCATGACCTCATTTCAAAAGCCAAAGCAAATAGTATATATTGCATATACACTTATACCTCAAAGGAATTTAGTCTAAGAAAATAAGGAAATATTCAGAGTTGTGGATAAACACTTAGCTGTAAAGATATTCATCACAGTACTTTTTATTATGAATAAAATTCTGAAACAACCTAAAAGTATAATAATAAGAAATCGGTTAAATAAATTATGAGACATCCATAGAATGGAATACTACACAGCCAGTAAAAACAACACATGGGACCAGTGCTACTCAGAGTGGGCTGCAAGGATTACTGCCAGTCCCAAAATAAAATTTGTTTGTACTTTTTATAGCCCTTTTCTTTTTTTCCTATAAATCATTTCTTATAAGTATATTAATTGAAATATCATTTTATGTCTTTTGAAAATATTTGGGCTTGTATTTTATATCTTTACTACTGGGTAGTCGGACATCCCTCTCACAATCTAGGACTACTGGCTCCCAACTGCTCACCTGCCTGCCTTCCTGATTGCCCCTAACTGCATCTGCCTGTCAGCCTGATCACCCCCGAACCACTCCCCTGCCAGCCTGATTGATGCCTAACTGCTCCTCTGCCAGCCTGATTGCCCCTAACTGCCCTCCACTGCAGGCCTGGTCACCCTTCACTGCCCTCCCCTGAAGGCCTGGTCACCTCTAACTGCCCTCCCCTGCAAGCTAAGTCCCCCCAACTGCCCTTCCCTGCAGGCCCAGTCGCCCCCAATTTCCCTGGTCATCCCTAACTGCCCTCCCCTGCAGGATTGATTGCCCCCAACTGCCCTCCCTTGCAGGCGTAGTCCCTCTCAACTGTCCTCCCCTGCTGGCCTGATCACCCACAACTGCCCTCCCTTGCAGGCCTGGTCCCTCCCAACTGCCCTCCCTGCTGGCCATCTTGTGGCAGCCATGCTGTATCCACATGGGGGCAACCATTTTTGACCACATGGGGGCAGTCATCTTGTGTGTTGGAGTGATGGTCAATTTACATATTGCTCTTTTATTAGATAGGATTTCATTTTTTATTATTTCATTTTATAAAAGTAAAAGTCCGTGATAGAAAGAAAAAAAAAGAATCCTTCACTATCAATAGTTTAAGAAGCACTATATCAGACTATGGAAACAGGGAAATGGTCACAACAGTTAAATAACAGAGGCAAATTTATACAATAAGAAAACACCAATTTTGGAAAACATGAGCACATGTTATATATGAAGAACAGACCCAAGACAGGCCTAAGGACTGGGGCCTCAGGGGTTGGGTTGCCTAGAAAACTGAGCTTGGATCCAGAAAGGCTGGGAGGTGCCAGGAGGCTGTTAAGACCACCTTGAGAAAAGGGAGAAAAGGCAGTAAGTTTCTGGGAGGACCTAACTGAATCTCACTTGTTCAGGGAATGCTATCATCAGAGCCAGGTGCTCCCCCGGGGACTATGGTTGTACAGGCACCAATACAGATGTTCTAAGCAATTTAATAGGTTTACCACACACTTACCAATACCATGAGCTCCGGACTTGCAGGTATAATGTAGAAGAGTCATATCTGTCAGTCCATCTCTGTCATTCACATTGCAGCCTCTCTTAAGAATCTGAGGAAACCCAGGAAGAGGTGATGACAACAATTACTGAAGTCCACTGACTTTGAACCGATGCTGGGCAACAAGTAAGCCTGCCTTTTTGGCCTAGTTCTCAACAACACGTATAGACAGAACTGGCTTCTCTTGAGGAGAGATCTTATGTCTGCACCCAACAAGAATGAAAACTGAACTTGCCAACCGACTGAAGGAAATTTATGAAGAGTATTACAAGGTAATCTAGCACTCCAAATATGTCCCTTAGCCTCTCAAAGAGTAAGCAAAATTCTATTTATCATGGGTATAAGGGTATTTGAAAAGAGTGTGAGCACGCTCTTCCTACAATATGATAATATGCTGGCCAAGGAAACCAGTTACTCTTTCATCCCACCTTCAAAAAATATTTTTAAATTGTATTTAAGCCTAACTCTTTAACAAACGACCCAAAAGTATAGATAAAACATGATGATAATCAAATACCCTCATGAAATATTTCTTTAAGTTTACAAAATTAATTTGTACAAGAAAGAAAGTACCAAAAATGCCTGCTCCTGTGAAGAGTCTACAATGTCAGAATCCCATACGTAAGAGAGTGAGGAGCGTGAGGGAACAATGGAAAGAATTTATAGTACTAACTATTTAACTATAGTAAAAACGTGGAAATACAAAGAACAAACATCAGACTCTTTAAAAGGTCTCTCTTTTATCACCATCTTTCCATTTAGATTGGGAAGGAGGGGGATCTATGTGATTAACAATCCTAAATTGTGATAATTTCTTACCTCATTCCCAATAATGTCAATGTTCTGCTGGACCTGAGGAACCCACTGTCTTAAAATGGCAAATAATTCTGATACAGAAGTTTTGGGATCAAAGAGAATTTCCTGGCATGATGTATCATTTGGATCAAAGAAAGAGAACTCTGAAATAAAAGGTGTAAATTAAATATATTAAAAGTTACAAATAAATAGGTTTACCATACACTTACCAATACCATGAGCTTGGTACTGGTAATATCCTGAAAATACTAAACAATAAGACCAGAGCTTAAATGATTCCAATATTTTTAGATGTTAGAAAAAGTATATTTTTACTTTAAGTAATACTCAAAAACAAAATAAAAATTGCCAAAAAGTAGGAGGCATTCTTGAGTTGTTGTGAGGATGAGATTTCTATTTACCATCCCATAATTTATCATAGATGCAACAAAAACATAACCCTGATCTCAAACCCCAAACTTTCCAAAAATTATTTCTAAGGCAGATAAAATTTGTCAAGTCTGATCAATATTTTCACCTCTAAAAATATAAATGTGTCATGAAGAGTAAGTTCACAACTAAACAAATGAATTAGATATCTAAGCCATGAATTTATAAAAATAGGTCTCAAAAACATTAATCAATAAATTAAGTTGCAGAATAATATACAATATCAATCGCTTACAGAAAATTATAAACTTATAAAACAAAAATGCATATTGTTTATAGGCAAAAAAAGTATAATAATAAGATTTGGAATATTCACACTCAATATAAGATAGTTGTTACCGTTGGGGAGCAAGGGGAATTGACTCAGAAAGGAAAGTGGAGGAGATTTATCTTTAAAGTTTTATTTCTTTTAATAAGAAAACAAGAGCTAAAGGAAATACAACAAAATACTAATATTTGTTCATTCTGATGGTGGACATGTGTGATATACATTTTTTTAAATATATTTTATTGCTTTTTTAGAAAGAGGAAGAGAGAGGGATAGAAAGCCAGAAATATCGATGAGAGAGAATCATTGATCAGCTGCCTCTTGCACACCCCCAACCAGGGATGTGTCTGCAACCAAGGTACATGCCCTTGACTGGAATCGAACCTGGGACCTTTCAGTCCGAAGACTGACGCTCTATTCACTGAGCCAAACCGGTTTTTTGCCTTCACTGTTCTTTGCATTTGTAAATGATTTCCTTTTTTTTTTTTTTAAATGAAATACAATGAAAAAAAAAATACACAATAACAATAAAAGTAACAAACACGCCAATAAATTTGTGAGGTTGCTTAGACTTTCTATAAATAGATTTTTCATACAAACAACTATAAGCCTGCATTTGCCCCACCCTGTACACTGTATGTAAATTACCTTATTTCATCCTCATAACAACATATGAGATTGGTGTTATTATCCTCATTTGATCAAAAAATAAACAAGGGGATAGAGAAAATAAGTAATATGCCAAGAGTCAGTATTGTATTCCCACTGTTAAAGATAGCTAAGTGGCTAAATGGGTGTCTGTCAGAGCTTCTGAAAATAGAATTGCTATGCTGGAAAGTGAGTAAGGAAAGTTCAACTATAGGTCCATTCAGATTCTAAGAATCCATAATTCTGAAAATATAGACAATGTTTAATTTCAGTTATACAAAAGGGTCAATATCTATTGTCACCTTTCATTCAAAGTATTTATTCAACACAAACTGAGCAACTAATCAATAAATTACTTTATTAGCCCTACAGAGATAAATAAAAACAAAACATAATTCCTGCTCCATCCCAAAGACTTATATAGTCTAGGAAAGGAAATAAGACAACTATGACTCAAGGTAGAATTAGGTAAGTGTCATAAGCAAGGAACAAAGTACTTTAGTTCAATACTTTTCCCATATAACTAATTTTGCTATATCTGACAATAAACCCAGTCAATTTGTGTAAAAGCCGCAAATAATTCCCAGGATCTAGGCACAGATTTTGTGTAATACTTTCGATGATTTCAAGGTAATCCACTGCACAATCTGAACACATAAAAATAGCATACTTAGAAATGAATAGTTCTTAGAATGGATATGACTAAAAGGACAAATTTCCAATCCAATAATTTTTTTATATCTACTAATATTTAAAAATTGTATTATCTCTACCTTCAAAGATGATTTGAAATGGTGACCCAATATTTTACTCGAAAAATTCCAAATCAGAAATGTAACAAATCTATCAAATTTATCTCTGGTGTTCTTTTACCAACTAGCTGATAAAATAGGGTCTTGGGGAAAATTTATCTAAATAGATAAAAACTGGGATACTCTTAAATTTATATTTTACCGAGGAGATTTAAATGAACCAATTTAAATAAGAACCAATATCATTCCATGGGAAGGTCTCACCCTCCCTGATTTTTTTTAGTTTTACTATATTTTATTTGTGTACTAGAGGCCCAGTGCACAAATGCGTGCACAAGTAGGGTCTCTCGGCCTGGCCAGAGATCAGGGCCTATCAGGGCCATCTCACCCAGTCCTGAGGGACCATAGGAAGTTGGCTGGACACAGGAGGTTGGCTGTGGGAGCACACTGACCACCAGGGGATAGCTCCTGCACTGAGCATCTGCCCCCTGGTGGTCAGTGTGTCCCATAGCTACCAGCAGGTTGTCCGGTTGTAATGGTCGCTTAGACTTTTATATAGACATAGATAGATAGATATAGATATAGATATAGATATAGATATAGATATATAGATATATAGATATATAGATATATAGATATATATAGAGATATAGATATATAGATATAGATATATAGATATAGATATATTGATATATTGATAATTACAATGATGATTGAGACAGGGTCCAAATTAGACTTGCTTGTGTACTAAAACTTGTTACATTGTCACCTGAGTTTGGGGCCTTTCAGGAGAGAGCATTTCCTGTGTTAATTAGAATTCTAGCATTTCAAAGACCACAGGGCCCCTAGAGATGGCTAGTTGACAGTGCTTTCATGTAATTTTTCTCACTATATGGATTTGTAAACAAGTTACTATATTTAACCAAAATAAATACATGAATACCAGAAGAATGCTAGATGTCTAAGCACCACTGCATCCTGAAAATAAGTTCCTCTAAATCAATCAAGGTGCATAAAATGAGCTTTTTACCTAGTAAAAATGCTGATAGCAGAAATGAAATGTTTCATTTAAGTGGCAGAAAAAGCAGTTGTATTTTTGATAAAGGAAAACTTTAGCAATTTTAAAAATTATGAGCATAAAACAGACATAAGGCAGAAGTTACCAGTTCATAGACAATAAAGTCAGCTACTTCACATACCACAGTCGGAAGGCATTGGTGCTGCGGAAATGGAGAAGGTCACGGGTGTTTCTGAACCTGAAAACAAAAACGGGTATCTTCCGATCAGAGACTCTCCTTCCAATGGGAACTCTGGGAGGTCCTCTATGGTCATCTTTCAGAAAGCCACCTGCAAGGAGAGGAGAGAGAAAGCACGTCACTTGTGAATGCCACTGAGAGTGACTGCCTTCACCATAAACAGCCTGTGTCCTTTTAATATCTAACTTACTGACCTTACTGACACCTTCAACTTCAACCTTCAAGAATCACTTTAGAAAGGAAGCAGGGGGAGGGGGCTACCTTTTAGCAAACATACCACTTATAGCACATGTGTCAAACACAAGGCCCGCGGGCCAAATCCAGCCCGCCAGGCCTTGCAATGTGGCCCGCACCGCGCTGTCATCACTGCACTCCGCTGTCAGTTTATGACATTGTCAGTTTATGACTGTTCAGTAAACCATTCAGCCCGCGATTTAGACTGGATTTTAGATTTTGGCCCCTTCTCTGATTGAGTTCGACACCCCTAGCTTATAGAGTCAGCAGTACATACTATCTTTCTAGACAAAGCTCAGGAGCCATATTATTTCCCAATTATAGGTGAAAAAAAATGTTTAAATGTTGAGCTAATCTAAATGGGTGATGTTTTCTTTACTCACAGATATTATCCCTGGTCAATGGACCTTTAACTTCTCATGGAATCTGACACCCAATAGCTCTTGCACATGCTCATCACAGGAACACAATCTAGTTTAGGATATTCTCATTATTTCCTGACACCCCAGAAAACTTTAATGAATGTTAATCACATCTCTCGTACAAATCTAAAAGCCCACTTCTGCCGAAACCAGTTTGGCTCAGTGGCTAGAGTGTCGATCAGTGGATATAGAGAGTCGGTCTGCAGACTGAAAACAGTGGTCGGCAAACTCATTAGTCAAAAGAGCCAAATATCAACAGTGCAATGATTAAAATTTCCTTTGAGAGCCAAATTTTTTTAACTTAAACTTCTTCTAACGCCACTTCTTCAAAATAGACTTGCCCAGGCCGTGGTATTTTGTGGAAGAGCCACAATCAAGGGGCCAAAGAGCCGCATGTGGCTCACGAACCGCAGTTTGCCAACCACGGTCCTAAAACATCCCTTCAAGATTAAAAAAAGAAAGAAACTGAAAGAGCATTAAAGGCCGAAGTCATTATGATTTTTCCCAAGGATGCATTTTCATTTTTGTGTGTATAGACTGACTTCTTGTTGTGAAAGATGAGTTTGTTGGCCCAGCCACATGGGCATGAACACGCAGTTCTGAAAATATAGAAGCCCTTCTGTACCAGTTAGTAAACATCAGCCACTGCCCTCTCCACAGGGATCTCCCTCTCCTGGCTGCCCCATCCCACCGCCAGGACCAACCCCAAACCCCATCTCCACAGGACCCATAGCTAAGGGAAAGGGGACTGCAGCAGGCACCTTCAACACTGCACCCCAAGCAGCTTAGTTTCCATCTGTTTTAGATAATGGCCTCAGGTAAGGCTTTGTCTGCAGAAAGTATTCAGTGTGAAACCCCTTTGAAAACCCCTGCTCAAGGTCAGCCCTTAGGCCACATATGTCAAACACAAGGCCTGCGGGCCAAATCCAGCCTTGCAATGTGGCCCGCACTGCGCTGTCATCACTGCACTCCGCTGTCAGTTTATGACATTGTCAGTTTATGACTGTTCAGTAAACCATTCGGCCCGCGATTTAGGCTGGATTTTAGATTTTGGCCCCTTCTCTGATTGAGTTCGACACCCCTACTTGCAAGGCTTAGGCCCTTGCAAGTTTGCACAGTCCTGGATTTCTGAGAATGGAGGCCTTTCTCCCAAACACACTAGCTCTTTATGAAGCCAGTACGTGTCTGGGCCAGAGGCGTCAGGGTGCTAAGGAGGTTCCCGCTCTGTCTTCCTCACACCAGGCTGGCAGATCAAAGGCTGGGTGTCCAAGGGCTCTAATGGGTTTTCCGGAAGGTCATGCTTTTTAAACCATATCCCTATTACCTTTTCCCCAGACAACATGAGTGGTTTGAATAAATTTGCTGTAAATTGGACTGGTGTTGCACCAAGCCAAATGATGTAGAAAGAAGAGAAAATGTTAGTGAAACTGAACTATGAGGTCAAAAACCATCCAATTTCTTTTGCATCAAATCTTTAAATATGAAATATTAAGACTGTCTATATACTTTTTAAACATAAACAAAAAACCGTATTACAAAGCCAAATGAAAATGATTTTGTATATCTCAGTAGAAAGAATAGAATAAGTGAAAATAGCTAATTGATTGTGTCCTCTAGCAGATTATGCCTTGCTATTATTACTCAATGTGCTCTACTACATGTGGTTAACCAACCTGCCATCTAACTTAATCATCTTTACCATCACCACCCTTGTCTAAGGAAACATCACTTCTCCAAGACAACTGGTTCCTTCCCAACTTGACTCACATGTTTGCTAAATGATAGCAGGAACTAGTAAAGAGTAAAATGGTTTCGTTGTTCTCATACGGTGTATGTTTACATGGATGTAGAGATTATCACATATTAAGTAACCCAATTCAGTGTTATTATGTTAACAGTATTCAAGTTTTCATGGATACTAGAATGACTTGCCACCCAATACTTTGAATCATTTTGACATTAACCTTGCTAAATAATCCTATATAATAAAAGGCTAATATGCAAATGAACAATTAGCACAACAACTAGTCACTATGATGCACACTGACCACCAGCGGGCAGACACTCAACAGAGAGCCGACCCCTGGTGGTCAGTGCCCTCCCACAGGGGGAGCCCTGCTCAGCCAGAAGCTGGGCTCACGGCGGTGGGGAGAGCCTCTCCTGCCTCCGTGGCAATGCTAAGGATGTCGCACAACCGGCTTAGGCCAGCTCCCCGTGGCTGTCAGACATCCTCCAAGGGCTCCCAGACTGCGAGACCCCCCTGGGCTGAGAGGACCACCCCCCTCCCCAAGTGCCTGAATCTCATGCACCAGGCCTCTAGTAGGAATATAACAAGGATTGGTGTCACATGGCATGGTGATCTTCCTTAAACACTATCCATTCTAAAAAGTAGCACATGCCACCAAGACCACCCTCCTTTCAACACTGTAGCTTCTCAGTGTAGAAGTAACTCAGCTTTTCTACCTGTTAGCCTCCAATAACTATGAACAAACTATTCCCTGCAGAGAATGAAGCTACCTTTAGCACAGCTTGTTAAAACGTTAAACATGTAACCACTGCCTACAAGGCACTACACTGATCTGGATGTTTCAGGAAATAAAATAAAAAATGAGTTACAGATGGTCTCGGGCTTACAGTCTACTAGGGTGAATAAAATAGCACTAATTACTACAGATGATGAAACAGAGGGGATTTGTTCCATAACATAAGTACCCGGAACATGCCGTGTGGCATCTCCTGAGAGTCAGAAATGGTGTGGGAAAGGAGGCATCCCCTAGGGTACAGGTCTTAAAAGATGAGTAGGCAGAGATTTGGGGCAGAAATGTAAAGGGGGAGCACTTAGAGGAACATAGGCTGGAATGTGCTCTACATCCCGGAAAACAGTGAGAGGTAAGGCTGTAATGGCTTTTTAGGGCTTTACTCAGAAGTACTTTAAATACCTGATCACAGACGAAACCTTTTAATTCCATGAGCACTGGGAAACCACTGATTATTTCAAAGGAGGCTGTCCTACTGTTCAAGCTGTGTTCTAGGAAGACTAGCCTGACTACAATCACATTTGGAGACTCGTAATTCTTCAGCAGAGTGAATAAGTGGTTATCATTCTAAGTTGGTTAAGAGGAGCCACCTTTCAAATTTCCTTTTCAGAGTGGGTTTTACATTCAAAAATGTTTTCTAGAAGTGATCCCCAAAGCACCTTTCATTTCTTTGCAGACTGTTGTGATTCTTAAAAGAACTGTATCTTATATAATATAACTATCACTTGCCACAGGAGTTAGCTTAGTGGCCTTCACATACTTAATAAATATTCAAGTCCTCGATTCAAGATGGAAAGATGAGTCATTCAACACAATGTAATCAACTTCATCATTTTACATGTCAGCTACTTCAAGTTCAGAGAGCTGTATTACCTAACCAATGGAGTGAACATTCTTTGTATTTTGTCTTCGTTCCATTTTTCCCCAGTTCTACTTCCTTTCCTTCATGAAATCCCAATAGTCTGCCCCACCAAAGGAATCTATACACCTCTACAAACTTTTGTATAGCCTTAAAATCCTTATGCAAAAGAAATTTCTAGATGGCATGACACCTGAGAATATTGGTCAAACTTGGAGATATACTAACCTGAATGGAGTACATACTTTCATTTCAAATTCTACTATGGTTAACTGGTGATAATGGGTTATACAAAGTAAAGCTTAAGATTTTTAAGTTGGCCCTATTTAACTGTGTACATAACAGATACATTAAGTAGATTCAAATTCCCCAAATCTTTATTTATATATGAACTAGAGGCCCATTGCACAAGATTCGTGCAAGAATAGGCCTTCCTTCCCCTGGCTTCCCTCCCAGTTGCCTGGGAGCCTGCAAGTCTTCACTCCTGGCTGCAGCGCTGCTCCTGGAGCTCCCTCCACCCTCCCCCCTCCCCCTCATGGCAGATGTCCCGCCCCACCCAGCCAATCCACGCCTGCATATGCAAATTAGCCTACCATCTTTGTTAGGTTAATTTGCATACTCACTCCTGATTGGCTGATGGGTGTCACAGATGTGCAATTTGTATACTTCTCTTTTATTAGTGTAGATCCCATCCTATCCCATCATCCCAAATCAGCTCTGAGCAAAGCATCTTGTAATATGGCTATAGTATCTCATGATTTCTCAAGGATTCCTGGTCCATGACCTAACTCAGAATGGTGGTGAGTGGAGAGGCCCACTAACTTCTTCAGAGTAGTTGAAGGCTGGTTAGGGCCTCAGGAAGGAACCTCCCGGAGGCCTCCAGATGCCCTCGGATTTACGTGGAATATGGTTAAAGGGCAGCATCCCTGACCTACTCAACTAACAGGAAACCCAAGCTGTGTCCACACAAGTTGGAATCATTCAACTTCACACAGCATTTTCTCATGAGTCTTCAAGAAATTCCAAAAAAAAAAAAGTAGCCCAACCAAAATAAGCATTTAAAATACGTCCTCAGCAACCCATGTCCATGAAATCTGTTTAACCACTAAGCAGAGATTTGCAGTATTTGATACTGAGTTTGCTCTAGGCCTAGAGAGAACACAAAAGATACCTGCCCTCCAGAAGTTGATTTAGTCCTTCAGCAAATATTTATCCAGTGTTTCTTACTGAATCCCAGTCTGGGCATAGCACACATAAAGAAAACAGATAAGCCTTCGCCCTCACATAGATTATAGCCTACAAGAAAGGTGTAATTACTGTGTAACTGTACTAAGTGCTGGAGTCAAGGGGGCAGGGGGGACTTCCTGAGGGACTAATAATCAAAAGCTGTGGTGCCCAAGCAGGTAGCTTCTAGTTACATGTGGCAATTTAAATCAAATTAAAAGCTCAGTGCTCCATTTCTCTAGCGCCATACACGTGCTCAAAAGCCACATGTGGCCAGTGGCTGCCATATGAACACGGCAGAAAAAAACGTTCCCTTGGTCATGGAAAGTTCTGAAGGAAAACTGTGCTGCTGAAAGGCCAGGTGAGAAAACAATACAGAGATCCTAAAACAAACAACAACAACAAAAAGGCTAACAAACTAAGCAAGCCGGCAACAGCATAGGTAATTACAGATCATTACCCAGGGAACAGAAAGCCTAAAAGGAAGCAGATATTTGTAGGTTCAAACAGGGGGAAAGAATTAATTCTGTAACATTAAGAACACTAGCGTATGTTTCCAAACTGAAGCTGTTATGAACAATCAAAGACAGCATAAAAAAACATTTTTTTTTCTTAAAGGCCTTGCTGGTGGGAACTGTATCTGGTCATCTGAAACGTCTGAAATAAAATCCTACATGTAATATATATTCTGTGCCAAATTTTCTATAAAATAGAAATAAATATATTCATTACATTTCAAGATCCAATCTTACAGCCCAGGTCCGTCCATTATCTAACGAAAGCATTTAAAAAATGCATATTTATGTTAGCAAAATAAGATAGAACCGGGGAGGCTTTGCAGCATAAAAATGAACAAAGCTAGACTTCTGCCATCTTCCATTCTGTTTTCCCTCCATCGTCGCTGCATGTCCTGCGCCACGTGATCTGCCATTGAGGCGGCTTAAAACTGTGGTGCATCCGACTGCTCTCTGGCAAATGTCAAGGTGCACGTGGAAGTACAATGAAAAGATTCGGGGGAACGTGTCTCCGAAGAGGGTTGAAACATTTCAAAGGCATGATTTTTATCCTATTGATATATCGCCGCAAGGGGAACCACCATCCAGCTGGGAGCACAGAGCGAGGTAATTACCCCCAGGAGACTGTCATGCTCTGATCCATATCAAAACACTGTCTCCGGGTTTGTATCCACACTGCCTGTGGTCTCTGGGGGGAGGAACCACCTGACATCTAATGGGAAAGAAAGCTGACATTATAAACCCATCACTCGGATCCACAGGGATGACGTCTGAGCCGAGCCTCTCGCCTCTCGGTGGGGCAGGTCTCGCGCGTTTCACCAAACTTCCCCATTATTCCCACGATTTAAAATGAAGGAATCTCGGGGTAGCAAAAAAATAGTCATTTGGTTTAGTTCTGCATTCCCAGTGGCAAAAGGTTTCTTATTAACAATGTAATATAAGCAAGGCGAGGGCGGAAGAGGCCCATTCCGGGAGCAGGGCCGAGCCAGCACGCACCCCCGTGCGCGCGGGAGGCGCTCCCACGGGCGCCGGGCGGTCAAGGTTGGAGCCCAGAGCCCCGCCCGCGGGCGCCGGCCCGTTCCCCACGCGGCGCGGCCTCTCCTCCTCAAGTTCACCCTTCGGAGGAACGGGAACGGGCACCCACATCCTCACGGGTGAGCCCCGCCGCCCCAGGGAGGCCTCGGGGAGCCGGCGACCCCGGCGCCTCCGCGCGCGGCCCTCCCAGAACCGCCAACCGCCCGCCCCACGGGCACCCGCGCCCCGCCCGCTCGGCCCGCGGCCCCGCGCGCTCCCGCCGCACCTGCCTCCTCGGGTCCCCTCGGGACGGGCTGGGAACGCGGGGGCGCGGACGGAAGGCCGAAAGGCGCGCCCCTCTGCCCGGCCGGGTCTCCCGTGGCCGCCACGGAGCCTCCCGCCGCGCCGCGCCGGACCTCCAGGGCCCCCCCGCCGCCGCCTCGCGCGCGCCCGAGCCGGGCCCACGCGGGTCCTGCGCGCGCGCGCAGTGCAGCCTCCCGGGTCGCGCGCACGCGCAGCTGCGGGGGGTGGGGGGGCGGGGGCAGGACAGGGGCGCGCCTGCACTCGCGCGCCTCCAGCCTGAGCCCCCAGCCTCTGCGGACAGAAGGTTGGGCCTGGAGGTTGGTTGGAAGGTGGTGGGGTGCTTCCTGGGTTCACCTGGCGTGGAGCTGGGCCGCTGGGACTCTCCCCACACCCTGCCCCCGCAGCCCGAGGCGGGCTCTGGAGGAACCCCGCCTGGCCCAGGGCAGTGACCTGGGAAGCAGCCCTTGGCCTGCTGCACACTCTTCTGTGAAAGCTCTTAGCCGGCCTACTCGACCTGCCTCCCGAGCTACGAGAGCTCCTACCACCTTCTCTGGAGCAGGGACCTGGTCTCATCCGGTTGGGGCTCCCCAGCATCTAGCCCTCACCCCCCCCCCCAACCCCCTTGCACAGCCCAGAGTAGGTCCATCAGTCAGTTGCCAGTTTGCAGGTCTGGCTGGAAAAAGCCCAGTCATTGATACGCCCAAAGTGGGACAATGACACCCAAGGGTGTCAGGGTAGAGGCCGGAATGAGTAGCCACTCCAGAAGTTTATTTCCCCTGCTGTGTTGGCCCTTCTCACCCCCTCCTCTCCTGGTCCCCTTCTCCCTCCCCCAAGAAACAGAGAGTGGTGTAAGTGTGACAGCGAACAGCACGAACAGCACGGAGGCGAACATCCTGGATCTCCATCATCCAGGGGGAGGGGAGGTGTTATGTGACGCTTCAGGAGTCCCCTCGATGAAGCAAATAAGTCCACTGCTTCCCATGACTGAGGTTTTCACACCCAGTCAGTAGTGCTGCGCCCTAACACCTCTCTCTGAGGCCCTTTGTTCTGGCTCCGATATACAGATTGCTACCCTGTGTTTCTATGTTCACCAAGCACGGTGCCTGGCAGGGGCTGACACTGAGTAAATACCTGCTCATGTCTCTGCAAGAACGTCCTTCCTTTGAAAGCAGCCATTTCCCCTGTCGTCAGCCTTGTTGAGACGTTCATCCGACCTTAGGAGCTAACGTCCCCCTCCCTGCATCTCCTCCTCCTTCTACCCCAGGGAACGTACAAATTGGACCTGACTCCTAGCAGGGTCCGGAGGACAGGCATTGTCTGTCCCTGAGGCTGCTCCTCACAGGACAGGGTGATGGCCCCACTCACCCGCAGGTTGAGGGACTCAGAGGTGTGCATCGCAGCTTGTCTGAAGCTCAGGAAGGAAACGGGGTGTCCTGGTGTGTGGATAGGAGAGAAACGGCCACCTCTTCCTACTCCTATGCTCCCATTAGCACAGCTCGGAATACCAAAACCGGGGTTTGCAGCAGTCGCATCGCATTGCTGAGTGGGGTGGGGCATGCTGTCACTAAAACCCCTAGCACTTGCACAATATGTAAATGCCGTGACCATCCCACAGCTCCTGGTCAGCTGCCAGGGACTCTGTCCCTGCAGGTTTAGCGTCTTCCTGCTCTCTCAGGGATGATAAGCCAGGCAGAGGCTTACTTCTCACTGGGTGTGTGTGTGTGTGTGTGTGTGCACTCCACCTCCCTCTCCCTGCTCTCTTCTACCCTGTTCTGGCATGACCCCGCCCAACTCTTTAACTGATGACAAGAAGGAAGACAGTCTGCCCTGGCTGGCTTTCAGTAACCATAACTGTTCCCTGTTGCCAGTGAGCCACAGAAACTCATAAAGACCCACGTGTGACAGAAGAGGCTATGGATGACGTTTCCACGGGTATACGGTTCGCTTTTATTGCCGATTTAAATTGTTCCTCTGAGACGCCCCTTTTAGTAAATGGCAGGGTGTGGCTAGCTGAGTTGTTCCTAATGATAATAAAAGTCTCTGTTAGAACCAGCCAGGCCACTGGCTTTTTCTGCTACACCCAAACACCGTACAGGTCACACAGGCAAATTGCCAGGATACCAAACCATTTGAGAGAGTCTACCAAACCATTCGAGAGGGTTAGAGGGAATAGGCGAAAGAAGACAGTATCACTGCTTTTAACATGGACTGAGGTAGTGAGCGAGTCATAGTGGGGAAGACAAGAATTCTGCTTCCAGAATCGGGGTGTACAAGAGACATCCAGCTGTCAGAATTGGGCTGCCAGATTGGAATCCAACTAGCAGAGGCAGTTAAACGCAAAATAACAGAGCAGAGCACTAGGTAGAGCCTCTAAAATATTTCTGTTTGCAGATGATAAAATCATTAGATTAGAAAATCTAACAGAATCAACCATTAGAAGTAATAAGTGAGTTCAAGAAGGTTACCAAGTACAAGATCAATTTCTAAAAATCAATAGTTTCTTATACATCAGCAGTAAGCAACCAGGAAATCTAATAGGCAATAAGATACCATTCAGCATAGCAATTAAACTCTAAAGCATAATATCCAGGAACTTTATGGAAAAAAATTTTTAAACTATTTAAGGATATACAAGGAGATTGGATAAAGGAAGATATTCCGTGGATAGGATGACTTTACATTGTAAAAATGCCCATTTAAACTCTAAGTTTACTGTTATAACCACCAAAATTCCAACAGGAACTCAAAGTTTAAGGAACTTCAATAAACTTATACAATAGGTAAGGGAAAATACATTTTGAAATATTAATAGTTAAGCCAATTTTGAAAAGCAAGAGCCAAGAGGGAAAACCGGCCCTGCCAGATACTATGTCACTACCACGTGGTGATAAAAACGTGTGGTACCAGTGCAATCACAGGACAGTGAAACAATAGAGAACTCGGAAGCAGACCCATGGCACCTCAATATTTGTAGAGGTAGAATCCATAAATTAATGAGAAAATGTAAATTATTTAGAAGATTGTATTGGTGAAACTGGCTTAGTTTATGAAGAAAAGATGAAGTTGGATTTCCCACATCCACCATACACAAAGGTGAACTCCAGACGAATGAAGACCCACATTTGAAAGGCAGAAAAGAAATCTAGGAGAAGATCTTTATGAATGTGGGACAGGGACTGACTTCATAAAACAAGACTGCAAAAGCACAAAACTTAAAGACTGGGAGATTTGGCTACACCACAACTAAGTTTTCTCTTCAGTGAAGAATACCATAGGAAAAAAATCAACAGATGGCTGACAAATTGGGGAGAATAAGTATGTTGAACAGCAGCTGGGCCCTGGCTGGGTGGTTTGGAGCAACAAAAGGTTGCAGGTTTGATTCCCAGTCAGGGTACATACCTAGCTTACAAGGTCAATCCAGGATCGGGGTGCTTATGGGAGGCAACCAATTGATGTTTCTCTCTCTCCTTGATGTTTCTCCCTCCCGTAGTCTCTCTCTAGAGTGAGTATTTTTTAAAAATAAAAGAATTACCTGCCTCCAAGTGTGGTCATGAGCCCTAGGCCTGACTCAAAGTGAGTGCTCACTAAACAGCTGAGTAAAAACTGCAGTGTGTGGTCCTGAGAAAAGAATATTAACAACCTGACAAGAAAAACAACAGCGGTGTCAGTACTAGGGATTTCCCAAGAGGGAGTGCACGTTACAGGATGGGGTCATTGGGAAAGGCATCAAGATAGACATTCTGAGCCACCTGGGAAGGATAATGAGATTCAGTTATGAAAACAAGGTGCTAACATTTACTGAGTGTGTGGGGTGTGATGTGTGTTGTTCTAAGCATGTTCATGAGTCATTTCACTCCTGATGGAGAAATATCATGTCAGCTTCAGTTTCCAGTGGGAGAAATCAAGGCGCATGGTAGTTAGGTAGCTTACCCAAGATCACACCGTAGAAGCAGAACCAGGATTTGAACTCGGGCACTCTAGTTCAAGACATTCAATGCTTAACTATGACACTTTGCAAGAGGAAAGCTTGGAGGCAACATTAAAACTTACTGGAGGAGAGTAAAGAGTCTAGCTGGCCCTAGCCAATTTGGCTTTGTGCAGAGGTCGGCAAACTGCTGCCCAAGAGCCACATGTGGCTCTTTGGCCCCTTGAGTGTGGCTCTTCCACAAAATACCACATGCGGACACACTCGTACAGTGCGATTGAAACTTTGTGGCCCATGCGCAGAAGTCAGTTTTCGGGTCTCAAAAGAAACTTCAATCATTGTACTTTTGATATTTGATTATGTTGACTAATGAGTTTGCCAACCACTGGCTTAGTGGATAGAGTGTCAGCCTGCGGACTGACGGGTTCCAGGTTTGATTCAAGTCAAGGATACGTGCCTGGGTTGCAGGCTTGATTCCCAGGAAGGGGCATGCAGGAGGCAAGCTGATCAATGATTCTCTCTCATCATTGATGTTTTTATTTCTCTCTCCCTCTCCCTTCCTCTCTGAAATTAATATAGACATAGACATAGACATATAAATATATATATATATAATATATTTTTATTTTTTAAAGAGTCTAGCTAGAGGAGAACCTACAGTACAGGCTGGATAGGGGTTGAGGCTTGACCAGGATTGTCCTGTGGGGGAAAAGCCACCACCAGTTTCTAAAGAAGAAAGGGTTAGGAATCTTTCAAAATAGAAGCTCCTGGCTAACTTTTACGTCCCCTATCTGTCATGCTTTCTCAAAATCCTGAAACAAAAAGCATATTTTAAAATTCAAGCATTTTAAAGTGAAATTTAGCAACTGAAAATAAAGTTGCCTTGAGATCTTTGCATTTATCAATATGATTTAAACAAATAATTTTAAAATAGCCAATGGTTTCTACAAATGATTTCTCCACAGACAACTTACTTAGTTTTTATATTTAGCGTGTGCTCCGTCATGACCTGTGTTCAAAATGAAGTTGAGAAAAGTCATGCCAATGGCCTGTGAGAATGAAAAGCTATTGTTTCTGCCCTTCCCACCACACCTTATTACCCACTCTGCAGCATAACGGCGACACCTGCCTAGCATCATGTTAACAACTTGGTTATTATGTAATAATATAACCATGTTTTGGATGTGTGCCCATTGCACAAAAGCACAGTTCCAGTAAAAAACAAAAACAAAAACAAAAAAACACCAGATTCTCAGCTTCCTTGGTCGCTGTCCATCCAGCAAGGTGCTGATGAGAATGCTGCCCACCCTATACAGGCCTCCTCTCGACACAGTGGTTTCCGTATCTCCAGCCTTCCCCACGCCTTAACTCAGACTTCAAAGCAGGGAGTCTCTCAAGGTTCCACTTGTCAAGTGAGGCACCACACGCCTATCCTGGAGCTGCATTTTCACCAATTTAAAAGAACTGTGGCTAGTAGCAATGCCCTAACAGTGGTCGGCAAACTCATTAGTCAACAGAGCCAAATATCACCAGTACAACCATTAAAATTTATTTTGAGAGCCAGATTTTTTAAACTTAAACTTCTTCTAATGCCACTTCTGCAAAACAGACTCACCCAGGCTGTGGTATTTTGTGGAAGAGCCACACTCAAGGGGCCAAAGAGCCACTTGGGGCTCATGAGCCGTCATGTTACTGCCCTAACATCTTTGCAAGCAGTGCCCATGGACATCACGAATGCTAGCTATGCTCAGGGCTCAGCTGCATCTACGATTGGCCGCCCCATCTACACACTGGTCCACACAGTCCTCAGCTTTTGCAATCCCAAAGAGGTGCAGGCTCTGAGGGCAGCTCCTGGTCCTTGTTTGTCAAGCTTTACTAAGTAATTCTTAGTATCACCAAACACCCTTAGGTTAAGGACTCTATAACCTGAAAGGAGGAGAAATTGAAACTCTAAAAAAGGGGGGAAGTGGGAGAGACTCCCAGGCTTTGAAGTCAGATATATAGATTTAGCTCAGAACTGAGAGGGTTCTTGGGAAGGTACTTTCAACATTAAAATCAAAACAGTGCTAAGGATACCAGAACAAGATGGACACACTACAGACAGATCAAAGTTCAACTTTAATTAGTTTTAGGACCTTGAACAAATCAAATAACCTCTCAAAGACTCATCTTCCTCATTTATAAAATGGATATCACACATTTCTTGTAAGAATTCAATAAACTATTATATAAAAATAAAAAATTACAGAGCCTGATGTTAAATTGCTCAATAAGTGTTAATTCTATGTGCATAGTCAACAAGTAGAAGACAGCTTATAATGAAAAACTGAAGTAGATATTTTAGGAAATGAAAGTCGGAGATATGGGAGAATTGGGTCATTAAACAAAGGTTCGGAAGTGGTAGGGTTGACAGGTAAAATATAGGGTTCCCAATTAAATATGAATTTCATAAAAACATCAGGTATTTTTTAGCACAAATATGTCCCACATTTTAAAAAGCTTTTTTTGTTTATCCAAAATTCAAATTTAACTGCATATTTGGGTATTTTATTTGCTTAAAATTAAAACTCTATATAGAGGAAGTAGAATTTAAGTTGTTCTTTGGAGGAAGAGAGAAAAAGAATATGCAAGCCAGAGAGGGAGAAACATGAACAGCAGTGGGCCAAAGGCAGGAGCAATGCATGGGAAGGTCTCCTTCAATTTAGAGGAAGCCCCTTGAGATCCAGACCAGAGAGCCTAGATTTGATTCAGAATGCACAGGAGAGGTGAGATACTGGGGTCCTGGGATGAGGGGGAGATCAACAGGAAGAGATGCTGCAGAGAAAAAAACAATGAATGGGACCTCATGAAGGAAAAGACTGGATCCAGTGCTTTGAACCCAAATCACCGTGAGAGGGACTGAAGAGCCAAGGAGATCCAGCAGGTGGCTGTTGTAAGCACATGGGTGGCTTTAGTGAGGGGGGCAGCATTAGGAGCGGGACAGAGAGTTGGATGTAGAGAGAGATTACAAAGGATAGTAACATCTATGGAGAAGGTAGTGACTCGAGTTCTGAAAATGAATGTGTCTTTTCACTAGGACAACTCTCTTGAGTCTCTGTAGAATCAGTGTTGGTGACCTGAACGAGCAACTACATGCAACTCCAGAGAAGCTTCTTGAGGGAAGTTAGCTCAGACCAAGAAAAACAACCCCCTTTGTTCTTCCCTCGGTGGTGAGCAGTGGAACACCTATGTTTCCTGATTCCTCTCTCCCCTCCGAAGAGACCACACAGGGCTCTACTGTCCATGGGAAGTGACTGCGCTCTTCAAAGAGCTGGTTCAATGCGGCCTGCCAGCGAGCTGCTGGGGAGCTTAGGACCATGGTCAGAAAGCTGCGGCTCGCAAGCCACATGCGGCTCTTTGGCCCCTTGAGTGTGGCTCTTCCACAAAATACCACTGGCCTGGGTGAGTCTATTTTGAAGAAGTGGCATTAGAAGTATAAAAAATTTGGCTCTCAAAAGAAATTTCAATCGTTGTACTTGTTGATATTTGGCTCTGTTGACTAATGAGTTGGCAGACCACTGGCTTAGGACAATGTCCTTTGGGGTCTGCTTTGCCTTGCCATGTTTGCCCTCCCAAGCTTTCTTTTTTCCCTGGTGTGAGTACACAAAATTCTATTCTTGTGTCTAAAATAATAGTATGCTTTGTCCAAGATGCTCAGCTGTGCCTTAGGAGGAATGGGGTCTCGTCAGAGGCCTGGGTGGGGACAAGATGCATTATATAATGTGACTTACCCAAATCATGTCACTGCCTCCTCAGTGTCACCCAGGAAAGAGTTCTTTCAATCCCTCATGGGTCTCTTCCTCCGCAAGAGTGCAAATTGTTTAGCGTGTTGGCTGGGAGTGTATGGAAATAGATGTTTTTATAATGGGCTCCTTTGAGCCCATAAGCTGATTCCAATTACAGAGCCTGGGTGGTGGTGGCAGGCTGCGACTTGCCTCCCTGCTGGTGGAGTCCTCCTGTGAGGGCACCAGCCTGCTTCCCTACAGGCAGCACATACATCATAATGGCACTGCCTCGGGTGCCATGGATACCAGATTTAAAGGGCCAGTGACCATTGGTTAAGAACCTTAACCAGCCTCTTCAGCTGCCAGCAGCAATGCCAGAGCAGGGCCTGGTCCTTCACTCCCTAGCAAGGAAGAAGCCTGGGGACTGAAGAGACTCTCCCAAAGGGAGATGGCGGAATCAATACCCCGACTCTCACTGCTCCCTCCCTCCAAGTCCCACCAATGTCTCTGAGGGCAGGATGCCTAGGCTCTGCCTCCCAGGGCTCTGAGAGAGATGGAGAGGTAAAGAGAGGGTCAGAGGGCCAAACAGAACTAGCCAACTAGCCTGGAATTTCATATTTTCCCTCTTTGAGTCACGGGGTTCTCATCTAGGCTGAGCCTCCGCAGAACTTTAAAAATCTATTTGTTCCACCACCAAGTGTTAACTCCCCTAAAAGGGAACATTCTGAACAGAAGTTTGAATGGATTTTGTCATGACTGTCAGCAAGACATTGTGTCAGCCTTTTGAGCAGCAGCCGCCAATCAGTTCATAGCTTGGAAGAGCAGCCCGGAACGGCTTCGTGGTCCCCCCGAGATCTTGCTGCCGCCTGGCCGCCTGTGATTATGGCAGCCAGTGGAGATTTCACAGTCACTGACTCAAGTGTGCGCCCACGTCATCGTCTTTCTTCTCCCATAATTGAGTGTAATTTCTGCCCTGCGCTTCCATTCTGCCTCAAAGCACAGAAAATGTAATCTCGTCACCCTCAGATAAACGCACCCAAATCCAGTCATTTCTTCGTCGATGCAGGTTTATCATTCAGCCACAATTAGGTTTCAAACTCTTTCTCCTCCCCTTTGTCTTCCCTGGCACTGAGTCTCAGTTCCCAGGGGCTTACCTGAGGAGCCCGCTGCTTGGACTTAGTCTGTCCTGCCCAACTCTGGGCATGATTTGGGCTCCCTGAGAGGTGACCTGGGTGGTCACTGGGACCCAACGGCACTCTCATTCATCCTGTCCATATGGGGCAGCTCCAGCCTCCCTGATTCTCACACCTCATCTGGGCGGCCGAGGGCTCCCTACCCGTCTCTGCTAAGTGTTATTCTCCAGGGAAGCCTCAGGACATTGTGGTTGTGCTCTTGTGCTGCTCAGACCTGTAGGAGCCTGGGGCAGACAAGCTCCCATCCTTTTGTACAGACGTGCCACACCAGCATTCCGACTCGGCCACATCAAGACGACATGGGCATTCATTTCTCCCCAAGGCTGCGGCCTGGCCTTCTGCAGTCTCAGGGTGGGGCCCAGGGAGAGCGCACAGGCAGATGAAGGACCCTGCAGATGAAGCCTTGAGATCAGAGATGGGGCAGGGGCGTCCCACACACACACACAACCCTGGGGCTTCTCTCCAGACCCTTCCCCTCTCCTCGCTCGGGTATTTAACCAGTGGTGAGGGGAGGCAGGGGCTTTTCCAGCACGGCTGTGACCACGTCTGGGAGTACCAGGAGAGAGGAGAGCGCGCCCGTTAACATTTATCCACATCCGGGTCTGCCACACGTAGTCTGGTTTAATGCCACTTACTATTTTACCTTGTGGAGAACAACCAACAGTAATTAGGCTAATTTTATATCACAGCCAAAAATAGCTCAGAAGAAACTTCTGAACAAGATTGTCCTAAAAATATTTTGGGGAAATAGCTGCTTGTGGAAATACATGTTCTTGGCCGCCCCCACCACCCCATTACCTGAAAGGCTCTATTGCTCTATTCTGACTGCTCATTAGCAAATGCAAATTACTGAAGGATGGTGATCAAAATAGCTTTCTTATGAACAACCGCACTCATCCTCCTTCACCGTAAAGCTTATCTCTCACGTAAGTGCTCACTTATACACGTTCAAGTCACCGCACTAGTTCGCCAGAAAACAGATCTGGGGGAGATAATAGATCAACCGAAGGACTTGTATACATGCATATAAGTACAACCAATGGACACAAAACGCTGGGGAGGGAGGGGATGTGTAGGAGGGAGGGAGGGGGGCAAAAAAAAAAAACAAAAAAAAAACATAGTATTATGTGTCAGCCAGTTCACTTTCATTTTGAGAATTTTAAAAACTATGTTTTTATTGGTTTTAGAGAGAGAGTACAGGAGAGGGAGAGAGAGAGAATAAAAATTATGTGACAGAGAAACACCAATTGGCTGCCTCCCATTCAATAATCAGGCAAATTCTTAGGAGTGGAATTGATTGGGTCAAAAGATAAGTGTATGTGTCGCTATCAAATCATTTCCCAACGCTGTTGGGGCATTTTACATTTCCACTCAGAGTAGTCTGGGTTTTGTTTGTTTGTGTGTGTGTGTGTGTGTGTGTGTGTGTGTTTTGTTTTTCCATTTGAAGCACCTACCTTGAAAAGAAGGAAAAACAAAAGTGAGTCTTAATGAAAAACTGAGTGGCGGTGCATAAAGAACTTCCTAAGTTACTTGGAAGAAGCAAGAAAACCAGTCTACAAGGCAGAGCTATCTGACAGCAGAGCCTTCTGGCAAATACTTATATTTACATTGGTTTGGAAATACTTTTAGCCTCTTAGATGAAAGGTTTTCACAGAGATGATCCCAGCAGGGACCCCAATCTGAGAGGAAGAACGTTTACACACAGAAGCCTTCTGTTACCAGAAAGAGGAAAGAGCCCTCCTGCCAGTGCTGTGTTCACTGGGCCAGCCCGCCTCTGTGGCAAATTTAGCAACTTCTTGCTGCCTGCCACAGCGCGGCCCCAGGCTCCGAGTCAGCTCTGTTTCCCGTGAGTTCTGCTTCAAACAAACAGGCTGGAGAGCTCCATTAATGATGCGCTCTGGGGCTGCGGGCTGTGTGTGACAGGCATCCGCCGAGCATGGGCCCAGGAGCCAGTCTCCAGCTTGCTCACAGCAGACAAGGTACCGCGGAGTCCTTTCTGCTTCTGAAGCTGCCCAGACACCCTCCGTGTTGTTTTCCTGGGGTGCACCGGGCTCTGTGAAAGAAAAGAAAAACTACAAAGCCTACAAAAACCAGAATATCAGCAACTTCAACAACTTTCGAAGATTCTCCGTGAGTTTTCTTTTCTGTTAAGGAAACTTGAAAATTGCTACGAGCAACATGTCCAGAACTGGAAAATGATTAAATAAAGGGCCGTCTCCCTACTGCCGTCAGTGGGAACTGAGTGTGGAAGGGCGGGTTGGAGCACACGGGGCTGGTTTGCCCTTCGTACCCTGTGAAGGTCACTTCCCTGCCAGGAGCTGTCCCCGGGGCGCCCATGCTTCTTTCCCACAAAATGTCTATTCCAGAGCTTTGTGCAATTACAGCTCATTTCTCCAGGTTTCATATGGCCTCTGGACAGAATTAAAAGCATAAGCACGTGCAGAGATAATCCGCTTCCCAAGAGGGTAAATGCGGAGAAGTTCTATATTGGAGCACACCGCCGGCGCTGACTGGCTGGGGCGTGATTAGCCTAATAGGCTTACAGTCCCACTTGCCGTCCACATCTGCCAGGACACGAGCTCACGCAGGCCCCTAATCCGGGAGCCTACGGCCCTTCATGATTGCCCCGCTGCTCGCTGACCGCAGAGAGGTCAAAACTTCGGACAACAGGCACCATCACCTCTACACGGGGACCAGGGAGTCAGAAAGTTTGTTCCAAGTTGGGGACACGATACCACGGACTTCAGAGGATTCTGACCCGGACATTGCCTGATGGACCAGTAAGACTGCCCTTGGCTACTATTTCTATGTGATTCTCTGAGGGTCGAGGGTGGGAGATGAATACAAGCTGAAGTCATGGGGTGTACACCTTCCCACAGTGACATTATTCACAGCGTGGCTAAGAGTGGCATCCAGTTTTTTAAAAAGCCCAAAGCAGTCCTGCCAGGAAGTCCGGGGGCCAGGGAGAGGGGTGCCATCCCCGTGCTGGACGGAAGCTCCGCCTGCTATGACTCTGGGGGGGGCTTGTCCCGGGGACGGAGGCCGACAGAGGTGCAGCCGGGTCCCAGGTGGGCCCAAACCTTGGCTGAAGGTCACGGTCAGCTCACAAGAGATCCCACCGCAGGCAACAAGGAACCTCTGGAAGGGCTGATCCCAGGAACCAAAACCTCCCCCTCCCAGCTGACCACATCGCACAGCCACATGGCTGAGGACATCCCATTCAAGACGCAGAGCTCCCGAGAGTCACAGGGGGCAGCCTTCTGTGGGGGAGAGAGTGCCACCCAGGGGCCCTCCCTGTGGGAAAAGAACCCCAAACGCCCCAGTGGGTCCAGCCAGCGGGACCTCCGTTGCCAAGCCGCCCTTCCCGCTCAGGGGTCTGGAGGCAAGGTGGACTTCCCGGAGCCCCTGGTGAAGGCCCACCAGCACGCGTACGCCTACCTGCACTCCTGCCTCTCCAAGTACGAGGCCATCCTGAGCCTCGCCCGCCAGGCCGCCCACACCCGGGAGCTGCTGCAGCCCATGGTCAGCCTCCTGCTGCTGTGCTTCGAGGAGGCCAACCAGCTCCTGGGGGAGATCTCCCGGGAGGGAGAGGCGCTCCTCCGGGACGTGGGGGAGGACCTGGCCTGGCCGTCCAGGAAAGGGGAGCCCCAGGAGCAGCCGGATCTCCTGCAGCAGCTGCTGCAGTACACGGTGAGCCGGCTGCAGGCGCTGGAGGCCGCGGTGGCCTCGCTCACCGGCGGCTGCCTGGAGGGCTCCAGCAGCCACTTCCAGACTGCAGCCCGGCGCCTGGGGAACCAGCTGAGCGTGCAGAGGGGCACGGATGAGCGCCTCCTAAGGACTCTGGGGCAGCTGGAGAGCCTGGCGAGCGGCCGCAGCGACCCTGGCGGGCAGGGCCCACCCTTGTGCTCCGAGGACAGCGGCATCGGTGCGGACAGTGAGCCTGTGCACCAGGTGGACCGGCTGGGCAAGCAAGCCAGCTGGGACCGCACGCCGGAGCCTGCAGAGGGGAAGCCGGGGAAACCCCCCACGGCGGAGGCCGGGCTGGTGGGACTCGCCTGGCAGCAAAGCCCGTTTTGGGGGGGTTCAGACCGACCCCAGGACTGCCCGCTCTCAGGCCCTCCTGGGGCCAAGGTGCAGCCAGCAGCACAGGGGGGAGCAGGGAGCCGAGGCCCCTCCAGCTCAGGCCCAGAAGGTGCTCCCTGCAGGCCTGGGGGGCTGGGCAAAGGCAACTCATGTGACTCCTTAGGGGCCGGGGTCTCCGTGGAAGCACCTCTTCCTAAAGGCCCCGGGTTGGTGGGCACTCCCTCCCTCGGAGCAGGAGCAGACAGCAGCACAGAGGAGAAGGAGGACAGTCTCCCCCCGCGGCCGCGCTCCTCCCCTGCGGGCCCCGAGAGCCTGTTTCAGCCACACCCCGGGAGGCTGGGGAGCCCCCACGTGCGGGAAATGATCCTGAAGATGAAGGAAGCCATCAGTGACAGGATCAAGTTCGTCCCCGTGTCCTCTGGGCACCTGGACTGGGCCGAGGAGGAGGAGAGGACAGCGGTCCCACCAAGACCGAGCACGGCCCATGGCAGCAGGAGCAGCCCCCAGAGGCAGAGGAGGTGCCAGTCAGAGGCGTGTCTTCGGAGCCACATGGAGGAGCTCACCCTCCAGGAGCTGCGGAGGGTCCAGGGAGACCTGAGCCGGCGGCTGGAGGCCTTCTACGCCCTGGGCAGCCGAGGGCCGGGGCAGAACAGGGGGCAGAGCAGGGGGCAGGCTCTGCTGCCCAGGGCGGCATCGCTGAGGCCCAACCACCACGGCAGGGGCGCCCCCAGCAGCACCATCAGCAAGCTGAAGGCCTCTCTGGCCAAGAGCTTCAGCATTCTGCCAAATCAGGACAAGAGCATCCCTCAGAGACGCCGCCCCCGCCCGGAGGGTGAGCGGCCCTGGCAGCGGGCAGCGGAGCGGCTTCCAGATGCCATCCCGCCGGGGGAGGGGGCCGGGGAGCCTGCCAGGGCCCAGGACTGGGCCGGCAGGGGCCAGCCCCCCAGACCCTCAGTCAAGAAACTCATTGAAGCGTTCAGTCCCACGGAGTGTCTCCAGACACTGGGCGAGTCCAAAGACCCCGGGCCGGGCCCCTGCCTCAGGAAGTGGGGGGTCCCCATCATGCACCCCCGATTTCCCATATACAGGGGGCTTGCCCCTCTGTATCCGAAGCCCCAAATCTCTCCAGCAGCCGGCCCAGGCGGGAGGCCCTTCGTCCCCCTCTTTCCCCCTCTGCCGGCAGCGCCCACCAGGGAGGACCTGCCCTGGGAGGCAGAGGACCCGGAGCACCTGCCCCCACCACCCCTGGAAGTCCTGATGGACAGATCCTTCATTTCTCTGGAGCTCCCCGAAAGCAGAGGGCTGGCAGGGAGCTCCCCTGAAGGGACCCACGTGCCAGGGCCGGGAGAGGCTGGCTCTGCCCGGAGACCATGGGCTTCCCCGAAGCTAGGAGCCTCCGTGAGTCCCACGGACCTGCTGCCCAGCAGGCACGCGGCCACCCCCACCGGGCCCCGCAGCACCGGGCCGGGGGGCGGCAGGAGCGGCTGCAGCCCGGGGAAGCTGGCTGGGGACCTCCTCCCCCCGCCAGCGATCAGCCGAGACCCAGAGGCGGAGGACGGCGGGGCTCGGGGTCAGGCGCGCGTGGACAGGCCCATGAGCCTCTCCAGGCACCCCCGGAGGGCAGTTCCCTGGCACCGCTCCAGCCACACGTCCGGGCAGAGCAGGACCTCAGAGCCCAGCCTGCCCAGACCGGCTCGGGGGCCGCATTCTTCTGAGGCCCCGAGGCAGAGCCAAGAGCGCAGCTCCCCTCCGAGCAGGAAGGTCTCTCCTACCCAGGCACATGGGGCGCCCAAAGCAGACAGGAGGCACCCAAGCCCGTTCTCCTCGCACAGACCTGCTCAGCCCAGTGTCCCCTCTGTGCACAGGTCCCCCAGCCCCACCATCAGCCCTCCAGCAAGCCCCAGGGCGCTGAGCCCCCCAACAGTGACACCACCCCAGCACAAGCTGCCCAGCTCTCCCCCCGAGAGCCCACCTGCTCAGCACCAGATCTCCAACCCCACGGCCCAGCGCACAGAAGCACTGTCTCCGGCCTCTGCTCCCTCCCCTCCCTCTCCAGAGTTCCCCCCTCAGGGGCACAAGGAAACAAGAGGTTCTGGACACTCTGAGGCAGCCACAGCCAGGGCCTCTGGGAACACGTGTCCAGTGTGCTGCCCAGCCACCTCCTCTCTGCTCGAAGCTAAGTCGTCACTCGCAGCAGCCCACCCGCTCAGTCCAGTGCTGCCACCTGCAGCTGGGGGCCCTCGAGAGGCCCCCATGGGATGCCGCAGGAGCAGCTCAGGGCCACGACCAAGCGGGGGCTTGCAGCGGGGAATGACCCTGTGTGCCCTCAACCCTCAGCCCTTCATCAGAAGGACAGCTTCTGACTGCCAGCCGGGCGTCCGCCTCCGCCTGCCTGCCCCCGGCACCACCGGCCATGCTTGTGAAGCCCAGCGTGGCCAGAGCAGGTAAGGAGAGCCCTCGGGCCATGGCCCCCCATTACCGGAATAGACCAGACTCGCCCTTCGGGTTGTCTGAATCCATAGCTTTCGAACTGTGCTCCAAGAGAAGAGGCAATTAGAGAAAAGGGTCTAGGAATGCCCAGTCCCCCCCCCCCCTCCCCACAGGCATCCCCAAAACTGTGAGCAGCTGTGTTTTCATTTGTCACTCCTTTCGGGCTCCTGAGATTTGCTCTGAAAAGCGGCTCTGCTCAGTTACAAACACAGCGGAAAGCCATCGCGTTAGCCCAGCCAGCCAGCCCGGTATTTCCGAGGCGGGAAACGGAAATGGCCTGCTTTGCCCCTGGCCGAGTCCCTGTCACCCTGTCCAGGCCCAGCAGCCCGCGCGCTCTGTCATTTCGGCTCCCCTGCGTTAGACCAGCATCAGGGGGGAGTTCGTCAAAGGCTTTGGTCCCAGAACCCCTTTAAACTCTTAAAAACCACAGAGAACCCAAAAGAGCTTCTGAGTATGTGTGTGGGATCCATCACTGTTCACTGCATTGTAAGTTAGAATTGGGAAAGGTTTGAAATAGTATTAGTTTTTGAAAGCTTGTGACCCCATTGTATGTAAATGTGAATAACATATCCTTGGGAAAGCTAACAGTGTTTCCACAACAAAAACCTCCATGCGGGGTGGCCCTGCCTCACATCCCCGCCAGCCTCACATCCCCGCCAGCCTCACATCCCCGCCAGCCTCACATCCCCGCCAGCCTCACATCCCCGCCAGCCTCACATCCCCGCCAGCCTCACATCCCCGCCAGCCTCACATCCCCGCCAGCCTCACATCCCCGCCAGCCTCACATCCCCGCCAGCCTCACATCCCCGCCAGCCTCACATCCCCGCCAGCCTCACATCCCCGCCAGCCTCGCTGGAGGTGGCTCCAGGAAGAGACAGCTGACTCTCAGAGGTCCCAGCAATCAGTCTGCTGTGCTGTCACAGGTCAGTCAGACAGGAAACCCACTCTGCATCCATGGGAGAACGAGCGAAAAGGGCGCAAACCAGCTCGGAATCATTATTAAAACGGTGTTGACCTCATAGACTAAGGCGACCAGACGTCCCGCTTTTGGCGGGACAGTCCCGACTTTTAACTATTTGTCCCGTGTCCCGCGGCGTTTTAAAAAAGTCCCGATTTTTGCGCCACGGGATGCGGGACAAATTGTTAAAAATCATGGCATCTGGCCACCCTTATCACAGACCCCTCCCCCAAAGTGTCTCAGGGACCCCTGGGGACACATGTTGAGGAGGGCTGGTCCTGGAGATGTGGGACAGAAATGTTTAGCTTCCCGTCCCCCAAGGACCTGCCCTCACTTCTCCCCGAGTCCAGCCCCCATCCCCCGCCCCTTCCCCTCTCCCTTCAGAAGCCTGGAGGGCAGGAAGCAGACTCCCCATCAGCGCCCTTAGCAGACTGATCTAAGTGTGCTTTCTTGTGAGGGCAGCCGACTCGTCTGCCATGCACCCAGCATGCAGACAGGCCTGGGCACTTGGTGCCATGGGCCAGGGGCCACTGTCTAGCCTGAAGGAGAAGTGTGTCTTTGCCAGACTGTGGCATGGAAGGGGGCGGGGAGGAGGACATAAATCTGAGGCCTATTAGAGAGGAAGTGCTATCAGTGTGTCTGGGTATCAGCTCAGACAAAGCTCACCAGCGCCCGCCCCGCTCTCTGGCACTGCCCGCGGTTGTGTAAATCAGCAGCCCGTGGCTGCCCAAGCGATACAGCCTGCAGCCCCCACAGCCTGTCGAGGCGTAAATGGTCATTTTTCAGCAGCGAGCTCAGCAAGTCAATTTTAAATAAAGATATTATCTCGGGAAAGTTGTGCATTATTACAGTTACATAAACTTCCCCAGCCCCTCGAAAGAAAATGAAGTATTGATTATTTTTTGCAAGAATCTTAATATAGCGCTGCTCTTTTTCTTAAATCCAAAACGAGCTTCCCGCAGCTCCATGCCTTTCATCAGAGAACCGCTCTAAATGTTAATGCATGATCCTTCACGCCAGCCACTCGCTCCGTTATTAGATTTCTAAAACCGGGCCCTTCAGGAAAGAACAGGCACAATAAGGTGGCATTAATTAAAAGCACTACCGTTTCTAAAACACCAGGAGCAACAGCAAAGCAGCAGAAAATTGTTCAAGGAGAAAACAGTGCCCTTCTCGGAGGCTTTTCCTCAGAAAAGGGCAGCCAGAAAGTTTGTTTTATGTCCTGAATCTCCATGCTTGGAGATATTTGGGGGTGGGGGGTGCAGGGGGGTCGACACCAGGTGCAGGCCAGCTCCAGGTCCCACGGGTGTGGCTTGAAAGAGAGAGGAGAATTCACCAACAGGCACCTTCCCAAGGTCACGTGGAAGGTCACACGATGACTCGCACCCATGCCCCTGTCTCCTGGTGAGCCCACACCTCTGAGCCATTCCCAGCTGTGAAGCTGTTCACTCCTCACGCCCCCCTCCCGCCTCCGTCCCCCCTCAGCCCTGTAACGTTGGCGTCCGGGAGCAGAAGTGTGCCGGCTGTGAGAACCCCAAGCCTTCTCCGCTCTGTAGATGCCAGGCATGTTGTCCTGCCCTCCTGCAGATGGGAAGCCATTCCAGGAAACTGCCATACACCAAGCCGGCAAGCCAGGTCAGAGAGCCAGACCCAGCCAGAACCCGCTCAGAGCGGCCGGTTCCTCGGGCAGGGACTTGCAGGGACACAGCCTGTGCTAGGTCACCTGTGCTAGGCACACGCCCTTTTATAGAAAAAATGATATTTATATCTAGCCGGTCCCGGGGCTCGGAGGATTGGGAACATCCTGGGAGGCGTGCCCAGGAAGCTCAGTGACCCAGCTGCCACTGTTCTTACGTGGGAAGCCCTGGTGGAGGGCCGCTCTCAAGGACTCTGCATGCTGGGGCACTTGAGCATTTGGCAAGGGTCCAGACTTTCTCCCCTAAATGTGGTGCTATTAGTCTGTAGGACTGGACCCCCCAGGCAGGGTCTCTCTGTAGCACACACACACACACACACACACACATCATTTCCTGGCTCAGGCTACCTGTCTCCACAGTAGATCTGGGAGCAGGCAGAGCCACAGTCAATGGCAACCAAGGAAACAGATCTCCTAACCGGAGCTTCATGCAGGCGTGGAACCTGGCTGAGGCCGGGCAGGAGTTCTAGGATCACATCCTGGCTCAGACCTCGGCGTCGGCCTCCACCGGCACTGTGTGCCACAGCCTCTCCTCTGGGCACGCCCCTCCTGTTCCTGCCAGTGGCTCCCGGGAGCAGGGAGAAGAAGTAAGGTGTGAGCTGTGGCCCCACAGGGTCCTGCAGGGGCCTGGGATGGGACCAGATCCCATTGCAGATGAGATTGGTTCTAGGTACCGTGCGTGGTGGGTCCCTCACAGCCTGAAAATCATATGTGTACCAGTCTGATACACCTCCCCCCCCCCCACCCCGCTGCCACCTCACAACCCCCCATTCCTGCCACCGTAATCTTGGTGGGATCCAAACTCAACCGTGTCCTCCACTGGACGCCCCACAGGAGCCTGGCCACACGGAGTTGGGCCCACGCGTGCTAGAGCCCACGGCACAGTCAGGAGCGCGCTGGCACGGCCGAGAGAAGGGCCTCTGGTCTGTGCACACGGGGAGCCGGGTCTTATCCTGCCCGAAGGTGACCGGTGGAGAGGCTCTGGCCTCAGTGCTCACCTCCGTAGACAGGGTGGTCCCAGGGGCCCTTTCCAGGGGTGACTTCCTCTTCTTGCTACAGAGCAGCACAGGGTGACAGCTGGCCGTTTATTGAGCACTTATCACGAGCTAATTAACACGCTAAGAGCTTGGCAGGCTTCACCCAATGTTGATACCTCTGAGTGCCCTATGAGATGGGTACTATTCTCATCTTCACGTTACACAGAAGAGAACCAGAGAGATTCATTCACATGCTGCGGGTCACACAGCTGGTGAGTGGAAGAGCCAGGACTTGAACCCAGACAGCCAGACTCCACCCTCCCTGCAGCAATCCTGAGGCTAGCCTGCCTGCACACAGCCAGCATGGCTCTCGGAGCTGGTCCCCCTTCTGGCCCAAGCTGGCTCCTTCATAACCACCCTCCATTCTGTGCTCCCCACGCACACGGGGCCTCCCTCCCCATTCAGAGCCCCCGCTGCTGGAAGGATTGTGAGTGACCCTCTGTCACTTAGCAGCCAGAAGGTCTGTTCTAGCCACACGCCAGCCCGGGGCCATGCCGCTTCCCTGGCACTCCATTCAGGAAGAGGGTGGCAGCTGAGAAAAGCAGGGGGCTAGGGGGAGGGCTGTATTGTTGGTGGTGTTTTTAAGTCAGCTCGCTGAGCCTAGCCCTTTATTAACTAAGAGCTTTAAAAACAAAAACAACATCAAGGCCGGCTCCCAGAGCTCCGGAGGGAGTGGCTTTGCTCAGAGCAGCAGGATCCTGGGCATGAGAGGAAGAGCAGGACTCAGCCTGTCCGTCGAAACTCCAGGAGCTTGGCTTCCACCATGCCCGGCCACCGCGGGCGCCAGGAGGACGGCACCTGCCAGGCAAACCTGACACAGAAAGGCAGAGGCCTGGGACAGGCAGGGAGGGCCAGAGAGAGAGTGGAGAGCAGGGTGGGGCCAGAGGGAGAGCAGAGAGCAGGGTGGGGCCAGAGCAGCAGCAGAGGGCTGTCTGATCATCGGCACCTGTCCTTTCTCTCGGCAGCAGCAGTGAGGGGAGCCCCAAGAAGGACACGGAGCTGTGGAGCGGCCCCTGCGCCCCAGAGCTGAAGGGCGGCAGGGCTGCGTCTCCCCCGGAGCTCTGCGTGCTGGGCCACGGGCTGCACCGGGAGGCCAGCGCCGGCCGCACTCAGGACAAACCCCAGCGGAAGGAAGTGGCCTGATGGGCTGGTCAACGGAACATCAGTGAACCCCGTCACCCAGTCACCCCGAAGGCGAAGAGAAGAGTGCCAGCCGAGAGTCAGGCTGCCCCTGGACGGTGGGCCAACAAGCTCCTCGGGGTGTCCCGGGAAGGCCTGGCCCGGCCCACAGGTCTGCTAAGTCATGAACAAGCACTGTGTTCAGTGCCAGCTCCTGGGTCCTCTTGGGACCCAAAAGTCAACTACAACTCTCATAATCCTTTCAGCACCGGCCTTCTCTTAGGGAGGGATGTCTATGCCCGATGGGCCAGGTGTTCTGAGTCAGCCCTCTGAAACTGTCGCATCCTCACCACAATAAATGCAGCAGGCAGCATGTTCCCGGTGTTGCAGGTCAGAAAACCAGTGCACCCCTCACCCAGAGGGTGGCCTGAGGTCACACAGCCAATAGATGGGGACCTAGCATCTATGGCCTCCCGTGACATTTCATTGCTCATGAGCATCCCACCACTCGCCGTGCAAATGGTTGGAAAGCTCTGTGTTTGAAGCTCAGCATTCACGTCCCCAATAAGAGCGTTGTTTGGAAAGCTGGTTGCTCCAGAGATGAGAAGACTGAGGTGGAATTAAAGTACACAGTCCCACCCCTGCCCCCTTTCTCTTCTCCCCCTTCTCCAGCTGAGCTCCAAAGCCCCAAACACAAAGCTTCCAGCCCATTCGGGCAGCCACGTCGCCTCTCGGGCTGAGTCGCATCTCAAGTGCTCCGCCCTCCGCCTCCGCATGCCTCTCGGACTGAGGGGGCACGGCCACGCCGTCCAAACAAGCAGCTTATTCTCCAAGCCTGGGCTTGGAGGTGGGGGGTGTAGGTGAGGTCTCTCGTGCACGTGTAGCTCCTCCCCGTCCCCCACCCCCCACCCCCCGGTCTTGTTGGCCACCTTTACCGGGTCACCTGCCTGCAGAACTTCTGCTGGAGTTGAAATTGAAGTGAAGAGCAGTCATTTGTGCCAAAAACCTGCTTCTGCCAACAAGCTAGATCTTTGCTGTGGACCTTGGAATTTTTCCACTGGAGGCTGTGAAGTGTTTTCTCTTTAGGAAAGAATTTGCAGTAATTGGGTGACTCAATGCCGGCTCAGTGGGTTGTCACAAGACAAGAACGCTCACCCACGGGGTACAGCTGAGAGACAACCTTCCAGTTCTGCTGCATAGCTGACTTTTTAAGCTTGAGGAAATTATAGACGTCAAGTCCTTTTATTTTTTTTTTAGAGAAAGGGAGAGAAACATTGATGTGAGAGCATAGCATCTATTGGCTGCCTCCTACGCACCCTCTCACCCTCTACCAGGGATCTAGCCCACAACCCGGGCATGTGTCCTGACTGGGCATCGAACTCACAACCTTTCGATGCATAGGATGACACCCAACTAACTGAGCCACACCGGCCAGGGCTCAAGTCTTTCTTTCTTTTTTTTTTTTAAATATATTTTATTGATTTTTTTTTTTTTTTTTTTTTTTTTTTTTTTACAGAGAGGAAGGTAGAGGGATAGAGAGTTAGAAACATCAATGAGAGAGAGATGTGCCCGCAACCAAGGTACATGCCCCTGACCAGAATCGAACCTGGGACCTTTCAGTCCAAAGGCCGATGCTCTATCCACTGAGCCAAACCAGTCTCAGCTCAAGTCCTTTCTTGCTGAAACAGATCATGACCCAAGAACATGTTCACCTGGGTCCTGGGGACTAAGCTGTGACCTCAGGGTAGGCCATGAGTCCGAGTAAATGAATCTCACCCTGACTTGTCCAGCTATTAAAATAGGGGTGACAGGGATCAACTCTTCAAAGGCCCCCAGGAACAGTGATGGAACTACCCAGAGGGGCCACCCCGGACCCCCTGCTGGGAATGTCTGTGCCGCCCCGCCCAGCTCATGCAGCTCATGCTTTCCTGGAAGCAGCCCTAATCCTCAGGGCAGAGCTCAGGCAGCAGGGCGGGTCCTGGGGCCCAGCCAAACGCCGGAGCCTGTGGGCGGACCCTGGGAACTACAGGAAATGGGAGGACGTCCAGCTGCCAGGCAGGGCCGGGCTGAGGTAAGCGTGTGAGAACATCAGGTTTAGGATAGAGAGCCGGGCAGTCTACCTGCAGCGCCAGGCCTGCAGCGGGGTAACGAGGCGGGGGTGGGGGGTGGGGGCTGGGTCGGCTGGGCACGCAGGAAGCCGGCCGTGTGGAGAGACCCAGCTCCCAGGCCAGAGGACTGGACAGAAAGTGGAGCCCACCCTGTGCCAGGATTTAGGGCCAGGACTCCCCGAGTCCTGGAAGAAACAGAGCAGAACCCCAGCTGCAAGGAGACTAGACAGGGACATGGCTGAGAAAACGGGGATACAGCGTGCAGGCAATAAAAAGTCTAGTGACTAGCACCAGGATAGAAGCAGGAGCCAGAGTCTGTGTGTCCACCCCCCCCTCCATCACCCCCTCACCCCCAAAAGGGCCTTGTCTTAGAGGTTTGGGGCTGGCCTGAGGGTGTCAGTGGGGCCTGAGCACCTGGCTGCCCAATGGGAGCTACGGTGGGCAGCCGGGAGCCGGGCAGCATGTTATACCATGGAGGGGTCAGCATCAGAGAGAACGCCCTGGAAGAGTCTGGAATGACCCATTCTGGCCCCCGTCCTTGTGCCTGGTGGGAGGCTCTCTGCGATGAAGGGCTGCCCCTCCCCCGAGCTAGGCTGGTGAGCAGCAGCCAACACCCACGCTTTGAGAGCTGTGGGCAGCATTCCTGCCATCAGCTGTAGCGCAGTTCATGCCTCCTCACCCCCTGCAATTACCGAGCACCCACTTGTGCCAGGCCAGTGCTGGGCACCGTGTGTCCCCAGGTGTGATGTCATGAGAGGTCCCAGGAGCCTCCAGGCTCAGGCAGCGGGACAAGGAGCTCCTGTAGATATCATGTTGCACAAGGACCCACAGGCTTCAAGAACCCTGTCAGCTTCCCCAGGGCCTGTGAGGAGGGGGTGCCAAAGCCCAGGGGCTGTGAGACAGGAAAGGTGAAAGGGGAAGCAGGACCAAGCTGGCACAGGAGCAGGTGGGCCACCATCCCAACTACCAGAGTTAGCCCAGGTTATTTGCGAATTAGACTCTGGACAAAAGAAATTAAGTCCACCACAGCGGACCGCTTGTGTGGGTGGCATCAGCTCGGTTTTGAGCCTTTGGCTTCTGCCTTGGAGAGCACAGCTGGCAGCCAGGACGATCCCAGTCCCACCGCTTCCCAAGTGGGTCACCCTTACCCGCCCACCAAGGACCTCAGCCTTGCCGGGCCCAGTCCACTTCCTGTGCTCAAGGGAAATGGGAGGGCAGGTTTTGGGGTTCATTCTGTCTTTTTTAATTAATTAAGCCATGAACCCAACCCTTTGGGGGACTCAAGAGTCGGCACTTTTTCTTCACAGAGTTGGAAACCAAGAAAGAATGTTGTTTATAAAGACAAAAGGGAGCCCAGCATAGGAGAGTCATTGAAGGGGTGCATAATGCACCCCTATTCTTATTTGGGCCAGCTCCTTTTTGAGGTGTATGACACCCGCCCCCTCCTCCTCCGCCCCCAGCCGGGGGAGTCAGGCCCTCAGCCAGCTCTCCATCAATACGTAGGTCTCACAGCAGACAGTTCAACCCCGGGGGAAGCACAATTTCCCGGTTCCGTCAGAAGGACTCCTGGAGGAAACAAGCAAATATAATATTCTGGCGGAGCCGTGACAGCTCTTTGCAAGTATGAATACAATCTTGAAAATGAACTGCACCTTCCCTCCACAGCGTGGGTCTGAGCGGTTGTTTACTGTAAGCAGCAACTATTTTCCTTCCTCGCATCCCACACCCAGCTCAGAACCTAACACGATCCACGTGGCTGGAGCAGGCAGAGCAGGCAAACCACTTTTCTTTCATTGTGAAGAGCGTGTGTTTGGCAAGATGTGCCTCCTGAAGCCTACACCGTGAATGAAAGGGATTTTGGGAAATACATTCTTTTTTTTCTTTTCTTTTTTAAATAAACCAGTGTTTTGCGTGTATCAGGGGAGCTGGTGCAGTGAATGATAAATGTCAACACGTTTGTCAATTGACCATCTGCTGGAAGGCCTGCATGCTGCCAGCACCCACCCCATCTCCCAAGGCGAGCTGTTCAGAGACAGCCTATTGGTCAGTAGCCCTACGTCAAAGGTCCTGTTGAACTGCCATAAAGTCAGTGTTCTGAGCCTGTTCTAGCCCATGTTACACTGTGCTGTGCTTGCCCCCCCAGGCCCACCTGCATCTGAGGTCAGAGCATCTCAGGTAAGTAGGGCTTCTGGCCTCACACACAACCAAGCCAGGAGTGGTGGCTCCGCTCAAACCCACCCTGGCTCCCAGGCCAATCTAGATTCCCCACCACTGGCCTTCCATTAGCCTCATCATTTATATTTATATTTATATTTATATTTATATTTATATTTATATTTATATTTATATTTATATTTATATTATTTATATATTTCAGAGAGGAAGGGAGAGAGAGAGAAACATCAATGATGAGAGAGAATCATTCAAGCAGCTGCCTTCTGCACACCCCACACTGGGGATTGTGCCTGGACATGTGCCCTGACCAGGAATCAAACTGTGACCTCCTGGTTCATAGGTCAGATGCTCAACCACTGAGCCACATCGGCCAGCCCCATTAGCCTCAGTCTTGCTGGCACTGACTTCACCCAGAGCCCAGGGTGCCTGGGATGAGATTGAAACCTGAAATAATGAAGGAAAACAGGACCAGGCAAAGCAGTATTGTTTGCCTTTCAGCTGTTTCCAGTTGTCTTAAACACCTTCCCTTCGGGGGTGGGTACAGAGCACGGGGGACGGGAAGCTTGGGGTTTGAAAATGTACTTGGAAGACAGGCCAGGAACGCAGGGAGTCAGGGCAATGACCTTGAGCTTAATTAACCTCTGCCTTCGAAATCCCTGCCTGACTCTGTCCCTGAGCCCCTACCCTTCTCAAAGGCCCCGGAATGTTCTGCTAGGTCCTAGGATCTTGACAAGCAGAAAATTCAATCTTTTGACCAAACCCAAAAAGCGTGCTCAGGCTCCAGCAAACAAAACCAATGACATGATGTAAAAATAAAGCCAATGCTTACAATCAGCCCCGAGAGCGTCTCTGATGGCTCCCGGTCCAGCAGGCCTTCAACCCGGTTCAGGTGGAACCAACCAAGGGCCCTGGAGGCCAGGAAGCCCCCGCTGGGGCCACAATTAGGTGAGAAGTGCTCACATTGGGGCTAAATTACCCAAAGTCACACTCAAGCTGCCTATTAAAACCCCAGGATGGCTGTGTGGTGCGCATGCTCACCACAGGGCATTTGGGGGGGGGGGGGGGTAAGGCGCTGCCTAGTTACACCTGGGAAAGTGGCCCCCTTAGCCGGGGCACCCACAGGGTTGAGAAACACAGAGGTGAGTCTAGTGGGGGCTTCCCGGCCTGCTGGGGGGACTGTCTGCCCAGAACAGTGGCACTCCGCCCTGCGTCAGGTGGGGCCTCAGTGCTGACCCCGTGACCTGCCCCCGCGAGTTGCTGTTGTCCTGGGCTCCTTGACCGGGACTGAGACCATACTGCCCATGTGTCTTTGCTGATGCCCTGAGCCCCAATTCTTCCTGGTCACACCACTGTTCACCTGCCACCGAACCTCGTCCAGGCAGAGCCGCTCCTCCCGTGTCCAGAGGCCAAGCCCCGGACGGCCCCCTCTCACCTCCGGGACGCCATTTCTCTGGCTGCCCCATCCGGGGGCAGCACCTTCCCTGCTTCCTCACGTCCTGGCCCCCCTGATCCAACACACCTTCCAGCTCCACCATCCAGCCCAACTGGGGGAACCTGCGCCATCCTGGAGCCTCATGGGGCCCCGCCTACCGCGTGGAGCCGGATGCTCCAGGTGCTCTCACTGATGCGCTTCCAGTGCAAAAGCATCATCTACTTCAGAAGGAGCCAGGAGGCCGAAACCGGTTTGGCTCAATGGATAGAGCGTCGGCTTGGGGACTGAAAGGTCCCAGGTTCGATTCCGGTCAAGGGCATGTACCTTGGTTGCGGGCACATCCCCGGTAGGGGGTGTGCAAGAGGCAGCTGATCAATGACTCTCTCTCATCGATGTTTCTAACTCTCTATCTCTCTCCCTTCCTCTCTGTACAAAATCAATAAAATATATATATATTAAAAAAGGAGCCAGGAGGTCCCTTCAGGAATGCACATGTCACACTCTCCTTGCCTCTCCAGGAGCAGCTGGACAGATGTCATGAGCAGGCTCCCCTAGGACCCACCGACGCCGCACAGAGCATTTGCAAGGCAGAAGCACAGCGTCCGTCCACTCCCAGGGCTGTTTGTCACACTCACCTCCCATCAGGCCACTGCACACGGACTGGGATGGAATGACCAGCTCAGGGTCCCGGGACTGGGGTGGGGGCTGTCCATCTGCTCAAAGACTGGGGCGGGGGGGTGGGGGCTACATCCCAAAATGGCCTGCCCCGCGGGGGCCTGTGCTGCACTTTTCTCCCTCCTTCCCTGTCTCGGTATTATCCGGGTTGCTGCGCTCATGTTTTGTTCTGTTTGCCACAAACCTGGTTAGTACTGAAAAATTCTCTGAGGTTCAAAGAGCGGAAGACAAGAAAAACCTTAGAAAAATAAGTCGCTCTTTTATTTCTACTTCAAAATATACCATGTACATCTGGAACGCTAAGGGAAGCAGGCCGGGCGATGCTGCCATCATACACGTAAAATAAGATACAAAATAAGGATCGCCTAGTTCGGATCCGTCTCCAGTCCAGCTGGCAGGGACGGGTGCTGTGGGTGCCATCCCTCCGCCGGTGGCCGGGGCCGCCTCACCGGGACTCCGTGGCCAGGAGCGCCTGCAGGGCCTGGAGGACGCGCTGGGGCTGCCCGGCGGCCAGGGCCTGCAGCCGGGGGCCCAGGTGCTGCTGGAGGCAGCGGGCCAGCCGGCACACCACGGCCCGGACGCTCCCCCCGCGCCCGGGCTGCACCCCGGCCCCCATCACGTCGGTCAGGAGGTGCCAGAGGACCGGAAGGACGTGGCGCTCCACGGCCTGCGGCCTCCGGGGGTACACCGAGGCCACCAGTCCTGTGAGGAGGAGAGAGGAAAGGTCACTCCACCGAGGCCCGGGCCGACGGATGCCTGAGGCACAGCACCGAGCCTCACACAGTTATGGGCCCAGGAACGTATTTTAATTTCCTTTAAAATGAGAAGAAGGAGCCGAAACCGGTTTGGCTCAGTGGATAGAGCATCAGCCTGTAGGACTGAAGGGTCCCGGGTTCGATTCCGGTCAAGGGCATGTACCTTGCTTGGGGGCACATCCCAGGGAAAGGTGTGCAGGAGGCAGCTAATGGATGTTTCTCTCTCATCGATGTTTCTAACTCTCTATCCCTCTCCCTTCCTCTCTGTAAAAAAAAAAAAAAATCAATAAAATATGTTTTTTTAAAATATATAAATTAATTAATTAAAATAAAATGAGAAGAAGGAAATTTGAAGATATGCAGCCTGGTGTGTATTTGTGTTTATCCCAAATGGTCATAAAACAACATTTTAAATTTTTTTTTAATTGAGGGAGGGGCAGGCAAAGGCAAAGTGCTGGGGTCCCAGCAGCCCAGGAGCGAGGAAGAGGCGGGCACACCGATTCTGTCCTGCCTCTGCTCTGTGCTGGCTTGTGGGAGCTTGAGAAAGCCGCCCAAGCTTTCTGAGCCCGTTCCCTCGCCAGGAAAGATCATAATCCTGAACCAACCTCTTGTGATTGTTAGATTAGGTAATACATGTGTGTGAAGTGCTGACATAGGTAGGCAGGTGACAAATGCTACTATATAGTAACGCTTAAATCCTCATTATCACTGATGAGACGTCACAAAAAAACAGAGAAAACTTGTACTCAAGGGAGAAGTCCCGGAAAGTAATAAAACAGCCCCACCTGGCCTTCCCAGGGTCTGGAGGCCAAACCTCACCGGACAACCAGCTACCTGCTCTGAACACCTAGACTCAAACGTTTCCTAACTCTCCACCTGCAAATGAGGGTGAGAACTTCCCCAAGAACCAGGCCCAGGCAGGGCCCCCTGCTTCCCCCAAAGGGGGGTGGGGGCGGTCCACACACACACACACACACACACACACACACACACACGCACACACGCACACATGCACACACATGCACACACACCAAAGGAAACATCAATCCCCACAGGAGCTCCCACTCCTCGGGTACCGGGAGGGGGGCACCTGGCTGATGGATGCGTCCCTCAAGCTGGCAGAGACTGGCAGTGGCCCTCTGGGAGTCACCAATAGGAAGAAACCCCCATTAAATGTAAGCTTAAAAGGCAGCTAAAGTAATTAGCCAAAGATTTACGGGTGTTAAGCTGCACTATTATTAGTCCAAGCCAGTGTGGATTGGAATTCCTCCTGTGTTCCTGACTGGCACCTAGTTCACAGAAGAGCTACTCAGAAACTCTTGCTTTGCAGGGAGAAGAGGGATATATATAGTAAACAGGTCATCTAAATTGGGGTGCGCACTGACCTCTGGGCCCCATAAGTGACCAATACAAGAACAGGAAGGCTTTTCCCCAGAAAGTACGGATTTGGAGCAACAGAAAGGGTTCCCTGTGTGGTACCCAGGCTGGTCTGGTTACGTGGCCCAGGTCTCACCCCCGGGCTCCCACAGCATCGCACTGTGGCTGCACATGGCCCCAGCCCTGCCTCACCCGCCTCGCCTACTTGGGGAAGGCCTGGCACCTGGATGGAAGGTTAGAGGCCACTCTGAGGTCACTGGGGTAATGAAACCAGGCAAGCAGTGAGGCCAGGAGCAGTGGAGGAGGTGGCACGATGCCCGTAGTCAGGCTGCATGTGCTGAGCTCCCCAGGGCCCGATGCCGTGAGGCGCCAGCTGGGCCAGCAGAGGGAGGCGGGCACAGGGGGGATGTGCTCTTAGAGGCACCTGAAACCAGGCAGGAGGGCTGGGGAGAAGGGGGGCAGAGGAAGTGATGGGGACCTGGTACCCAAAGGGCTGTGGTGGAGAGGAAGAAAGCATTGTGGTCTCCGAAGGAACTGCTTCAGTTATATTCCAACCTGCTTCATTCTGACCAAATGCAAACACCATATCCTGGCCATGTAGGAGTTATCTTTATTCTTTTTCTTTTAATTTTTTATTGGTTTTTTACAGAGAGGAAGAGAGAAGGATAGAGAACTAGAAATATCGATGAGAGAGAATTATCGATCAGCTGCCTCTTGCACACCCCCTACTGGTGATGTGCCCGCAACCAAGGTACATGCCCTTGACCAGAATCGAACCTGGCACCTTTCAGTCGGCAGGCTGATGCTCTATCCACTGAGCCAAACCGGTTTCGGCTAGGGGTTATCTTTAAACACCAAATTATCAAAAAGTGTAAATGGTCTGGAATTACTTCTGGTCTAGGGAGGAGCACAGAGACTGACGGGGGGGGGGGCATGTCTGGGGGTGCTCACCTGGCAGGCGGTCTGTGACGTCAAGCACGGCGCGGCCACTGAGGAAGCGCACCCGCCCAGCCAACGTCTGCAGGAGGCAGAGGCCGTCTGAAAGAGAGGGGCGTGGCCGTGGCCATTATGCTGTGGCCTGAGCCAGGGCGCCAGGCACCCCCCACACACACACAGCATCCACGTGGGGAAGAGGCCCTGGGCGGGCCCTCTGTGACGACAGAGAAGAAGCACTGGCGGTACCATCCCAGGGGCTGGGAGGCGGTGTTTCGGGATAAAGAGGCGGGTCTCCGGCCTGCTCTGACCTGTTTCTTTTCTTTTTTTCTTTAATATATTTTATTGATTTTTTACAGAGAGGAAGGGAGAGATAGAGAGAGCTAGAAACGTCGATGAGAGAGAAACATCGACCAGCTGCCTCTTGCACACCCCCTACTGGGGATGTGCCTGCAATTCAAGTACAGTACATGCCCTTGACCGGAATCGAACCTGGGACCTTTCAGTCCGCAGATCAACGCTCTACCACTGAGCCAAACCGGTTTCAGCTGCTCTGACGTGTTTCTAAAGTAAGGTGGCCAGACATCCCGCTTTTGGCGGGGATGTGGGACAAATTGTTCAAAAGCGGGACTGTCCCGCCAAAAGCGGGACGTCCGGTCACCTTATCCTAACGTCAGCTCCCGCAGGGCCCCACAGAGACTGAGTTTGGAAGCTGCCCGTTCTTCCCCATGCTGGCGATGTCTCCTGGCTTCTCCAACGATTGAACTTGAAACCCTCATTCCTCACAAAGACACGTAAGGTGAGGAAGTCCCCTCGCTCAAGGAAGGGACCCTGATCTGGAAAATACACACGGTCGGACCAGTGTCCTTCGCCTCCGGCTGCCTCTGCACAGACCCTGGAGGCAGCCGGCACTCCCGGCCCCCAGGGTTTTGCGACCACAGCAGTCACAGCAGGATCCAAGGGGAGGTGGGACCAGTAACAAAAGGCACTTTTCAGGGATGTGGCTGTGGGGCCTGGGAGGTGAGCGGCGCTACCAGAGCGGAGCCCGGCCAGTACGTCCTGCGACCCCAGAGCTGACCAGCTCAAGGCCAGATTTCTCTCCACAGGGGACAGCATTTAGGGACCTGCCGGAGGGAGTCTTTCCAGGCGAGTTGCACCTTCTCTGAGTTCCTGCCGTAGCTCGGCACGGAGGCTCCGCGTGCACACTGGTATGCAACCAAAGCTTTCTTTTTCCACCAGGTAGCCATTCCAAGAGCTAATTCCTGTTTCCCTGGCTCTCTACCTGAGACTCGTAAGGTAGAGAGAGGAGGAAATGTACTCTCTGCTGCTTCCAAAAGCTCTCTCCCTAAGACAAGAGTCGTGAAAATAATTCACGCTGGGTGGTAAGAGAGAATATTGCAGTTTGTGAGAAGTGGTCTCGGGCCGAAACCGGTTTGGCTCAGTGGATAGAGTGTCGGCCTGCGGACTGAAGAGTCCCAGATTCGATTCCGGTCAAGGGCATGTACCTTGGTTGAGGGCACATCCCCAGTAGGGGGTGTGCCAGAGGCAGCTGGTAGATGATTCTCTCTCATTGATGTTTCTAACTCTCTATCCCTCTCTCTTCCTCTCTGTAAAAAATCAATAAAATATATTTTAAAAAGAGAGAGAGAGAGAGAGAGAAGTGGTCTCGGTGTCTCGCTCGGTAAAGCCGTGATTGTGTAAGTTTTTTGTCACCACCTGCATTATTGTGTGCGGGTGTTTCTATTTCCCCCATTCCTCTCCCCCTACCCCATCATCAGCCGCGAGCTCCCCTCTGAGGACAAGGACTCCTCCCTCCGTGCTGTCTCCTCACAACACAGCCCAGGACATTCTCTGGGTGCAGCTGGGCCTCCCCCTCCGGGCCACTGCCATGGCCTCCCACAGCAGGGAAGAAGAGAGAACATAGGGAATACTTAAAAATGCACGACCCACGGACACCTACTCCAGAGCATGGGCCCAGGCGCCTGGCACACACAGGTGCTGAGCAAATGCTTGCCTTCCGGCCGGCGTGGCTCAGTGGTTGAGCGTCGACCTATGAACTAGGAGGTCACCGTTTGATTCCTGGTCAGGGCACATGCATGGGTTTCAGGGTCTCCAGGGGGGGGATGGGGAGGGTGTGCAAGAGGCAACCAATTGATGGATCTTATCAATGATGCTTCTATCTCTCTCTCCATCTTCCTTCCTCTCTGAAACCAATAAAAATGTGTGTTTTTTTTTTAAAAAAAAAAGGAAGTATACAAAAAACATGGTGGCATATGAACAGCAGCAGCAGAAACTGGAATCAAACTGGACTCCTGACCATAAGCTGGTATGATGTCACAATGCAATGAGCTCAGTAAGTGACGATGTCACACAGCCCACTTCCCTGCGGCTGCTAAAACTAAGTCCGTCCGTCACAAGGAAAAACCGGTATGAGCCACCTCAACAGAAAATGTAAGCTTTGATGTAGCAGTGACTCAAGCGTGTAATGATATGTAAATGCTCATGCTTTGTCTTTAAAAAAAAAGTCAGATTCAAATGTGTAATGTAATCACAGCCATGTATACAAACAGGCCCAGAAAAATATCTATAATGGAAAGTGCCAAGCATTAACGATGGTTTATTTTAGGAGCTGGGACTGTAAGTGAGGGTTTTTTTCCCCTCCGGATGCTTTGCATTTTTATTGCCTCAATAATTAATAAGTATACGTTTATGGCGGTGGGAAGTACACTTTATATTTTTAAATTAACTAGAAAGACTGCATAATGGCATGGGGAAACCGGGTCGTGTTGAATGAAAGACGCGAAGTCGGAACTGTGCTTACATGATGGTTTCTAACGGGGAACTCTGAGTGCACGCAGACAACGGAGGGTAAGGTATGTCCTCGGGCGGTTGGTGGATGGAGGGACACCGTGGACGGGTCTGTAAATTCCATGAACACTATCATGTTGGTCACATGACTTATACAAGGTTTCCAGTCAGAGAGAAAAACAGCCAAAGTAGATCTGAAGCCACCCATTTCCGAGCTCATCTGCTCTCGGCAGCACTGGCCAGGGGCTGCGGGGAGTGAATGGGACGTTGGGCGCTCAGAAGCCTGAATGTGGGGGTCTGACCGGAAGCAGGTGAGCTGTCAGCTGCTGGTGCTTACTGAGCCCAAAGCACCCGCCAGTCGGCTCGGGAACTGTTTTGGTACTTGGACTAATGCCCCTAAAATCAGAAGGAGCAATGTGTCTCCTTCCTCGCCATCTCCTCAAAAGCGAGAAGGGACGGAAATCCCACCTGCTCTGTAACCAACATACCTCCTGTCCCCCAAAAAAACCTAAAAGCTAGAAGAGATGGGGTGACTGATGAGTCACCCTGATTACTGACTTCCAGAATGAAGAGGGGTCTTAAGCAGCAGCCCACGAGGCCAGCCCCCCAGCATGGCTGTGCTCCCGACCCCCTGGGCCCGCCAGAGCAGGAAGTGAATGCAGCCTGTTGAGCTGTTGCTTTGTGACTTTTCACATTTAAGTACTTCTCAGCATTGCACAGATCCTCTGCGGCTCGGGGCGCAGAATCCTTTCTGGGACAGAATGACCAGGCTTGGGTGAGAGCCCGCTCTGCTCAAAGGGCTCCGAGCCACTCCCAGGAGAGTGCCGAGGGTCCACCCCCCTCCCACCCTCTCCCCCGAACCACCAGGGCCACCAGGCTCAGCCTGGGTGACGTGGGAAGGAAGATTTGCACCCCTTCTCTTCTGTCCCACCTGCCCCATCCCTGCCTCTACCACCAAAGCCCTGGACCAGGGGGAAGTTTAGTTACCGCCTCCATTTCACCCTCTGCAGACCAGGCGTGGCCATTCCCGGCATGAGAACCCCTCCCGGGAAGAGTGTGTCTACTGTTGGCACAGATGAGTTCTTGTTGGCAACCTAAATCCCGCAGGTCTGACCTGGGTGGATACAGAGCTCAGCTCATCACTAGTGAATATTTCTCCCAAAACCCATGCTGCTGGTGGGGCGGACAGGGTACGGCTCACAGCAAAGCCATGTGGCCCGGAGCGCCCAGGCCATACCTGTTCATGTGGGACCTGACCCACGGGAGCCTGTGCCAGGGATTTCCTGGACTCCTCCATCCCTCCAAGGCCAACCCCATTCCAGTCCAGCCTAGCCCCAACCCAAGGAGCAGAGAGGAAGACAGCTCCGCTCCCTCCTGCTTCCAGGCTCCCTGCACCCAGTCCCCGCGCTGATGGGCCAGAGGGGGCACCGTCAGCCACACGTGGGGACACCCTGTCGCCGGCGGAAATGAGGATTCTAGGTGTCCTCCTGGGAACTGCAACCTGCCTCCAGGTGTGGTCAGCTCCCAAAAGCAGACCATCCCCAGGTCCCCGGCTCGGGTGCTGATGGCAGGGCCCCAAGGAGAGGGGACCTGAGTCTTGGGACAATGTGAGACACTAGCTTCTGCAGCCAGAAACTGGCAGCCCCATGGCAAGCCCGGAAAGGAAGAGTTAAATCTCCTCTCCCCAGACAAGGGTGCTTTCCTCTCCAAACAGCTAAAGCCCGTTTTGCTTGGTGTAGGTTTTCCCAATAAATCCCAGGGCCCGCGATGATTTACCAAGAGCCTCGGTTATTGGCAACAGCAATCTCACTTACCCACAGCAGCCCTGAGAACAAGCCATAATTTAGGGCTGGATTTATATTATTTGTTCTACAGCAACAAACCCAGCAAATCATAAATCCCCTCCGAGATGAAGGGGGGAAATTGACAATATTTATGAACCTGAGAGGCGGAGGAGGGCCGGGACAGGCGTTTGATTTGTAACTGAAACTTCTTCTGGAGGCTCCAGCCAAGGACACGGAGCTGGGCTCAAGCTAGGCTGTGAGGGTGAGGCGGGGGGAGGGTGTGGGCCAGGCTAGGTGCCAGCCTCACGGTCGGGTGCTAAGGAGGGGACATCGCTCTGGGCTCATCAGAACAAACAGCAAGCAACGGGCAAACAGCAACGGTTCCTGGATCCCACGCTCCCTTGCATCACGACGAGATTGGCTTGCGGAAACTCACGGCTCCACTCCTGGCTGGGACACAAGTCTAAGTGTGAACTACATTCTCGCATACCCTGGGAGTTTTGACCTTGCACGTCAGCCTGTGTACCAGGTGCACTAAATAGCACCTTCAAGTACTCTAAAAGGGACTGAGAACCGCAGTCTATGCACCAAAATGCCACCTGCTGTTCAAGGACCAAGATGTGATACCGCAAAGCCCCCTGGGAACTGGGAAGCGCCTGCCTTTCCTGATGTCTCTCCCATAGGTCCTTCCACCTTTTCTTTTCATTCCTCCCCCAACCGCACTCCAATGTCACTCCCCACCCCTCACACCAAACCCCTCACACCCGAAGCTCTGGCCCCAAACAGTGTTGTTAAAAGGCAGCTCTCAGCTATTTTACCCTCAAAAAGCCCGTAGGAGCCGAAACCGGTTTGGCTCAGTGGATAGAGCATCGGTCTGTGGACTGAAGAGTCCCAGGTTCGATTCTGGTCAAGGGCATGTACATTGGTTGCGGGCACATCCCGGTAGGGGGTGTGCAGGAGGCAGCTGGTCGATGTTTCTCTCTCATTGATATTTCTAACTCTCTATCCCTCTCTCTTCCTCTCTGTAAAAAATCAATAAATATATTAAAAATAAAAATAAAAAGCCCGTGGGACCCTGGCCTGCCTCCTGCACCAGCCAACCAGGGTGGCCAGCCCTCCAGGCCACCTGCCCATCAGCTTGGTCCTCTCCAACAGGCTCGCCCTGCGGTCTCACCAGCATCCATCCGCCTGGTCCCCATCCAGGCCGCATTCTCTGCTACCCCAGCTACAACTGAGACAATGCTTGACAGCTCTGCCCGGCTCCTTCCTGGCAATCCTGACCCGTGCTTCCTTCCAGACCCAGCCGGCCTTGGGCGAGTCGTTTACGTCGCGCGTGCTAAAGGAGGCAAGTCTGCATCACCCTCACATCTCCCCCAGCTTCACCCTCTGAGACCCGCAGGCGGATGGGACATGGAAACTCTGCCAACTAAGCACCTCACAGGCCCTGGGCCACCGGCCCGCGCCCTACCCAGCCTCGGGGAAAACGCTAAACCCGTGCCTTTCTCCACTCCGCCGATTGCCAAGAAGGAAGGATGGGCCCAGCCCAGGGTGGCAGTCGGGGCGGAGCCAGCTGCCCAGAGCCACGCGGGACCCCGGCAGGAGGCTCACCCAGACTCTCGACCATGGCATCCAGGGCAGACACAGCGGCAGCATAGATCCCCGGGTTCTTGGAGTTGAGGTTGTCCGCGATGGCAACGACGATGGAGAGCAGCATGGGGTGCAAGCTCTCCCCGAGGAGGGGGATCATCTTGGTGAGGGCCTCCAGCGCCCACTGGTTCACTTTCCTGTTGGAATCCTGAAGCCGTGGTGTGAACGCATCGAACACCTATGGAGAGAACAGAAGCCAAGAGCCCGTGGGAACCGGGCGGGCAGGAGTCCCAGCGCCCAGCCACCCACCTCGGCAGGGCGGCCCCCGCGGCCCTGACAGGCGTCATCCAACCAGGGCCAGAGCTCAGAGTGCGCCTCCTCAAAGGGGCGGGGGCGTGCAGGAGGGAAGAAGGACCCCACATGGAGCACTCGTGTGCCCAGTTTGAGAGCATCTCGTCAGGTGCCCTCTCTCTCTCTTTCCTGGAATGATCTTCACAGCCCGGCAGGCATGTGTTCTCCTCCTTGCTTCACCATTAAAAACAAAAACTGAGCCAAAACCAGTTTGGCTCAGTGGATAGAGCGTCAGCCTGCGGACTCAAGGATCCTGGGTTCGATTCTGGTCAAGGGCATGTACCTTGGTTGCTGTGGGCACATCCCCAGTAGGGGGTGTGCAGGAGGCAGCTGATCGATGTTTCTCTTCCATCAATGTTTCTAACTCTCTATCCCTCTCCCTTCCTCTCTGTAAAAAATCAATAAAATATATATTTTTAAAAAAAACAACAAAAAAACGGAGGCTGAGAGAGGTGAAATCACTCGCCCAGATCACAGCCAGGAAGGAAGGAAGCCCAGCCTGCTGCCTCCATGCCTGTGTCTCAGCCACTCGCCATGAGGCTCGGCTGTCAGCAGCCTTGCTCCTGGAAGAAGCAGGCACCTGTTCTGGTTTCCAGCCTGTGCCTGCTCCTCGCCCATCCTGGCCCAGTCTCCTGGCCAGCTACCTGCTCTGCCCCGAAACGTCACGCACACAGCTAGACCGGTAGTGCTCTTGGCCATGGCACCTTCACTTCTGCCCTCCTCCCCCACAAATCTCCAAGAGGCTGAGAGATGCCGGGACACCTCTGAGTGGTCCCTGGTCAGGTGCCTGGTAAGAGGCAGTGCCCTCATCCCTCCAGCCACTTCCAAGTCGTCTTAGAGCGTTACCAAGGCAACTGGCTAGCAAATGCTTGTTGGGCTCCCTTTACCCTGAGGGGTCTGGCCAACGTCTAACCCCGTTCAGAGATTTCCAAATTGAAGGTGCACCCATGAGGAGAGACGGGCAGGGAGGGCGGGGGAGGCAGCGCTCACCTGGACCAGGTTGGCGGTGATGAGCTCCGGCTTGGCCTGGCAGTGCTCAAGGAGCCGCCCCACACCTGCCATCCGGGACTGGTAGTCCTTGGCCTCCAGCAGCCGCGTCAGCTCCCGCAGCTGCTCCGCCATCTCCGAGCCTCCCCGCCTGGAGGAGCGCAGCTCCGCCAACCTCGGGTCATTGGAGCTGAGCCTAAGCAGAAGGAGCATCTGACCTGGGCGGCCGGGGCATGGACACACCTTATCCCAGGCCCCCCCCACAGGCGGGGGAGGGGGGGGGAGAGGAATCTGGAAACCCCTCTTCCTCCAGGGACAACGTGATTGCCCAGAGCCCCAGCGGGCAGGGCTCTCTCTTCCTGCCTTCCCTTCCCTTCCCTTCCCTTCCCTTCCCTTCCCTTCCCTTCCCTTCCCTTCCCTTTTCTTCCTTTTCTTTCCCTTCCCTTCCCTTCCCCTTTCTTCCCTTTCCTTTCCTTTTCTTTTCAGCAGGCAGGTGAAGAATGGAGGAGAAAGCTGGAGTGAGGGGGTGGAATCACGAAAGGATAACTAGGACACGTTTCATCTAAGAGTCGGGGAAGATCTTGCCAGGTGCCCGAATCCTGCCCCCGGCTGTCTAGGCCCCGCTCAGTCCTCCGGTAACTGGGAAGATGTAAAGAAGTCCTGTTCTCTTAGGCAGGGAGCACATTCCCACCAAGCCCCCAGCCCATTCCAGCCAGAATGAGAGCGGCTCCATACAGAATGCCAGCCCCATCCCAGCTCAGAGCCTCGCTCTTCTGCGCTCATGCCTCTCACCCGAGTCCCACCAACACCATTCGGTCCTTCATTCCTACACTCTGCCCTCTGTCTACTGAGCGCCAAGGCCTGGGCTGGGCGCTGAGAACAAGGAGATGAGAGACGGTCTTGCCCGAAGGGTTCACAGCCCCGGGAGGCAGCACAGCGAAGTCTGTGATGGACAGAGGACTGACGGATGAGGACCTGTCCACCCAGAGGACGTGGGGACACAGAGTGTCAGATGGAGCCCCTGGGAGAGATGGCAGGCGAGCTGGATCCTGTGGGATGTGGTGGAACGAGCGGGCATGCTCTGGGTGCGGACAGCCCATACAGGCAATACTAGCAGAAGCAAAGGCACAGCAGAGAGAGGGGAGCGAAGGGGCAGGGAACCGGCTGCTCTGGTCTGGCCCAGAGGCCACGTGGGAGAGAGAGCAGGAGACTACTCAAGGAGAGAGGGGTGGCTTCCCTGGATTTTAAGAAGATGCGCTAAGGAGATCAGATGCGCCTTCCCAGGATTTAGGCACAGGAGTGACTTTCAGATTGCTGCTGCCCCATCGGCATCTCGGAGGTGGAGCCCAGAGAGACCAGGGAGGCCGTACCCGTCCTCACCGGGCAGCCCGCTCTCACACGCGGGCAGGCTCCTCGACACCTTGTGGCCTCTGGCAGACGGCAGCTCACCGCTCTCTTCCAGGCCCTTGGAAAATGCACACACAGCGTGAACCGGAAGGAGTCGCCTCTGGGGACGTGCCAGATACTCCAGCCCAGGCCTTAACCTCTCCCCTGGGAGGCCTCCCGGGCGCAGCTGAGCCTCCCAGAGCGCTGGTAGTCGGGGCCAAGTATTGGGGGTCAAGATGCCCATTTCACAGATGGAGAAGCAGAGGCCCAGGGAGGCTCAAGGGACACGGGCAGACAGGGGCAGACCCAGGCTGAGTAGAGGACGAGGAAATCATGCTGACCTCGCCCAGCAGGAGTCCCGGGTGAAATAAAAGCCTCTGAGAGCAGCCCCCGCCCCCTGACCTGCGCCCCTTGACCTGCGTGAGGGTGGCCAGGCTCAGCTCCAGTCCCCCACCCAACTCCCCTCACACCCACCGGCTCACCTGCTGTTTAATGGCCGCCATGACCTTCCGCAGGTCGTGAGATGGCAGGGACTGCTTCAGAAATGCATCAAACTTGGCGTTCGACATCAGGATGCTCACCATCTTCCGGCCGTAGAACCTGCCACAGGGCGAAGGGCAAGATGAGGAAACAGCCACAGAAACACATCGTAAAGTCGCATTACGACTTCACACAGCTTTCTAGTTATAGTTAGAGAGGTTTCAATACTTTTTCTAATTATGACAATCTTCTCTACTTAAAGGCTAGATTCATACAAAAATAAACACCGCTCCCATTACAGAAAAACACCACTATTACATTTTTGCATTTTCTTATCATCTTTTTCCAATTTAAATACATTTCATTGATATCAGAATGTATAAACAACTTGTGTACAACTTTTTTTCCTCCTCCATCAATCATCTTCCCATGTCATCCTTTTTAATGACTGTATGATATTCCATTGGGTGGCTATACCAAACTTTTTCTAGTATGGGATACTTAGAAATCTGAGGAAAGGTGCAGTGGGGCAGACCAGGAGGAAGTGGCCAACGCTTCCTGGTGATATGAATAGTGGTAGGTGGGGCAGGGAATCACGGAGGGCTTCCTGGAAGAGGTGATCCTTGGGTTAGAGCTCAAAAGGTAAGTAGGAGCACACAAGTGGGCCAGGATTGGGGAGGAAATGGGAGGAGGGGGAAATTCTAGGATCCATAAGACAGCCTGACACATCAGCAGGCGTGTACCTGAAGGAAGGCAGGCAGGGCTGGACTCTGGAACAGAGTCCACTGGAGAGGGGGTAGGACCAGTTTAGGGAGAGGGGGAGGAGTTGGACTGTAGCCCACATTCCCTGGGAAGCTAGGGGGGATCCAATTTGCACTGTGATCAGTGTGGAGGATGGATCTTTGAGGACAAGGCTAAGGCCGGAGCCAATTTGGGGGCCACTCTACCAGTCCAGACAAGAGAGGACCCAGGCCTGGGGCGAGGCGGTGGAGGGGGGGTAGGAAGGCGTGATCAGACGTTGAAACTGCGGGACGTGGCAGTTGTCTGGAGGTAGAGCATGAGACACTGAAAATGGCCGTATTTTGCTCAACTAAGACTTTATTGATTGTGAAATGCACCGTTGACTTATTTTCCACTGAGGAAAAACAGGAAAGGAAAACACTGGCCACGATGGCTGCCCTCGATGATGCTCCTTCCTCACGGGATCTCAGAAACAGAAGGGAGCGGTATGTAAGGGGTGAGTGGCGTACTTGCTGGTGGCTTTGCAAGAAGATGTGGAATTTTGGTCATTCCTTCGGTGACGAATGTTTGCATTAATGTCTAATTTATATCCCACAGCTCTGTTTCCATGCCTTCCCTTATACGCAATAACTTTCCACTTCGATGCCAAGTAATAGTATGATATTTCTAACAGCAATTAAACTCAATAATTCCCCACCGAGCATCCACAATGACTTCTTAAAATAAATATGAAAGGCTAGCAAGCAAAGAAAGCCTCTTAGTGTAGTTTCTACGGTGCGGATTTTAATTCAAAGGTTCCTACCATGAGCAGCAATGACCAAGTGTGCAAATGTGCAGATAGTAAAACCTGGGTCCTAATGGCTCCCTGGTCAATAACGGTGAGCTATTGTAAGATATTAAAATGTGGGGAGGAAATGTGTGTCTTAGAATCAATGAAGTATGAAATTCCCCGTTCTGCATCTCAGACGACTCAGTAAATAACAGTGACTTTTAACAACAGAAGGAAGAAGCAGGCTTGGGGCGAAGGCCGTGGGTTCATTTAGGAGCACTGTGCACCTGAAGACGGCAGCTGGGCATCCCGGTGAGGGTCCCTGTGGAGCAGGGGTCTTCAAACTACGGTCTGATCCAGCCCGCCAGGTTTTTTGGGCAGTGAGCGCAGCCGAGGTGTTACAGTAGGAATTAGTAGTTCATATAGTCCGGCCCTCCAGCTCTCTGAGGGACCGTGATCTGGCCCCCACTTTAAAAAGTTTGAGGACCCCTGCTGTGGAGGCATCAGAGATAGGCCCTGAGAGGGCGTGGGCTGGAGCCAGAGGGTGGGGAGCATCGGAGTCTCCTGTGGCGGGAGCCACCGGAAGAGAGGGCACCATTCAGAGAAAGTCACACGACGGGGACAGGGACTAAAGACACTCCTGTGGCCACCGACATTCCGATGGCAGGGAAGGTGGGGAATGGCCACAGAGGGACAGGGAGTAGGTGCCGCGGGAGCTGAGAAGCCTACGGTTCCAGGAAGGGAAGGCACGTGCAGTCAGCACGATCCAGTGTGAAAGGAAGGTCAGAGGGAGGGGGCGTTGGGTCTGGAGACGTGTTAGATGTTGATTTCCATCCCCCACGGCAGCTAAAACACACCGCCCAAACCTCCTCTTCCTCGACAGCATTGCTCACGTCAGTAACACGAAGCACCGTTCTCCCGGCTGTTTACAAACCTCAATGTCACCTCTGCCCCTTCTTCGAAAGCCAACCTCCTGTTGGCTCGGCCCTAACCCTAAGCCAGTGGTCGGCAAACTCATTAGTCAACAGAGCCAAATATCAACAGGACAACGATTGCAATTTCTTTTGAGAGCCAACTTTTTTAAACTTAAACTTCTTCTAACGCCCCTTCTTCAAAATAGACTCGCCCAGGCTGTGGTATTTTGTGGAAGAGCCACACTCAAGAGGCCAAAGAGCCGCATGTGGCTCGCGAGCCGCAGTTTGAAAACCACAGCCCCAGCCCCATCCACCTCCCTGCACGCAGCAGTCACAAGCCCCTCTTGCCTGGCCTTGGGGTAGCCTTCAGTCTGGCACCCCCTCCTCCATCCAGGCTCCACCCCCCACTGTCAATCCTCCAATGAGCAGCCAGGGTGTTTGCTTCCTTGTTTCTTAGTAAAAGGCTAGCAAGCATATAAAGACACTCTCAAACTATTATAGTAAGGGGTAAAAAAAAAAGCACTCTGCACCGAGCTGGCACTGTTACCCATTAGATTAGGGGTGTCGAACTCAATCAGAGAAGGGGCCAAAATCTAAAATCCAGCCTAAATTGCGGGCCGAATGGTTTACTGAACAGTCATAAACTGACAATGTCATAAACTGACAGCGGAGTGCAGTGATGACAGCGCGGTGCAGGCCACATTGCAAGGCCTGGCGGGCTGGATTTGGCCCGCGGGCCTTGTGTTTGACACATGTGCATTAGATCAATAAAAATTAGAGACCCTGGGTGGACCCAGCACCTCTGGGGCTGTACCGTGTGGGGTGCAGTCTGCAGACATGGCGGCAGCGGACTGTGAGCTGAGTGTGATTGACTGGACCCCAACCCTGGGTTTGAAAGCCAATCAATCCGAGCCCATCACTCGCCTGCTTAGCATCGCCTAACCGCCTCACATTCCCACTGAAAACTCCTCCAGTGGCTCCCGGTCACACACAAACCAAAACCTCCACCCCTGCCGAAACCGGTTTGGCTCAGTGGTAGAGCGTCGGTCTGCGGACTGAAAAGTCCCGGGTTCGATTCCGGTCAAGGGCATGTACCTTGGTTGCGGGCACATCCCCGGTAGGGGGTGTGCAGGAGGCAGCTGGTCGATGTTTCTCTCTCATCCACATTTCTAGCTCTCTATCTCTCTCCCTTCCTCTCTGTAAAAAATCAATAAAATATATTAAAAAAAAAAAAAAAAAAAAAAAAGCTATTAAAAGAAACACACAAAAGACCTCCACCCCTCACTGTGGCCTGGGAGGCCCTCCTGGGCAGGGGCCCTGCCCCCTCGGCCTCATCGCCCACACTGCCTGCCACTCCCGTGCCCCACCCAGCCGGGCCCTGTCTCCCATGAACGCCCAGCTTAGTCCCATCCAGGGGCCTCGGTACCATTTCCTTTGCCTGGGACACTCCCACCCCAGGTCCTCAAAGACCGAGCTCTCAATTCAAATGTCTCCCTTTAGAAGGATGCCCCAACTCTCAGTCTAACATAGCCCCACCCCGTTCTCCATGACATCTTGTTTTTTCCTTCTTTACCCCTTATCTGCATCTAAAATCACCATAACTATGTATTTGTTGATGGTTCGTGCACCCCACTAGGAGATAAACTCCAAGGAGACAGCTGAGGCATAGTTTTTCTTATTCACGGTCATCGCCAGAATAATGAAGAATGCTCATTAATGATCTCTTGAAAAAATGAATACAGCCCTAACCAGTTGGGCTCAGTGGATAGAGCATCATCGGCCTGCGGACTGAAAGGTCCCAGGTTCGATTCTGGTCAAGGGCATGTACCTTGGTTGCGGGCACATCCCCAGTGGGAGGTGTGCAGGAGGCAACTGATCGATGTTTCTAACTCTCTATCCCTCCCCCTTCCTCTCTGTAAAAAAATCAATAACATATATATATATATATATATATATATATATATATATATATATATATATGTTTGTTTTTTTTTAATGAATTCAGAGTCTTGACAGAGAAGGGAGCTGGGGTGGGGCAGGAAGAAGAGTGAGGTCGCTGTGGCTGGAGAGAGAAGGAAGGCGGACAGTGGGCGTGGGAGTGCTGACCGTTCCCTGAGCAGCCTGGCTGTGACGACGGGGAGACGGGACGGCTGTAAGGAAAGGACACCGCTCCGTCCGTCCACCTGTCCCTCCCCATGACCCCGGGGAAGTGAGCTGTGCGGGTCAGGGCTGGCTGGTTGCCCCATCTGCCCTGCACAGGCCCGGTCGGCGGTGCCCAGGCCCTGCCCTGCCTCACCTGGTGTCCTGGTTGGAGTCCTGGGCCAGCCTGACCAGGTTGCGCAGCAGCATGTCCGTGCTGTCCCTGCCGCCCGAGAGGAGCTTGTCAGCGCCGATCTGCTCCAGCACGGCCGCCAGGTGCTCGGCGGTGCACCTCCGCACCGCGGGGTTTCTGTGGCTGAGAGGACACAGCGAGCCAGGGGCTCAGCCGAGGAAGGGGAGGGGGTCCCCGGACTGGCCCGCATGGTCCTACAGTTGTGCATCCATGTTCCATGCCAGGATGGGCCCCCAATTCTGTCCTGTGTGGACGGAGGGGAAGAGCAGACCCTTCCTGACAATGGAACTAGATTGACAACAACCACAGGGGGACAGGCAAGGACGAGAGAAGCCACTGGTGTCCCCTGGAGATGCCTGTGCCCGCCGCTCTCCGCCTTCCCGCCTCACAGCCTGCCTGTGTCTAAATCAGGGGCGGGGAACCTTTTCTCTGCCAAGGGCCATTTGGGTGTTTCAAACATCACTTGTGGGCCGCACCACATTATCAGCTGTGCATTTTTCCTGCTGTATTTGGCCAAGCATTTAATTAACTCACCCCAATGCCTGGGCAGGGCCAGACCAAATGATTTCGTGGGCCTCATAAGGCCCACAGGCCGGACACTCCCCACCTCGGCCTTAATGCTCATGCCCATCTTTCTCCACCAAGAAAGGTCCCCCCCCCCCGCCCCATCGGCATCTCTGCCTTCCCGGCCCCCAGGCAGACCTAGGTGCTCCCGGGGGAGCACTGCCCCTGTCCCAGGAGGCCCAGGCCTCATCCCCGGGCTCCAGAGGCGGGACACCCCACCAGGAGCTCCCCCAGCTACACGTGTGAAGCAGTCCCCCTCCTCTCCCGCCCCATGCCCCTCTCCTCCCCTCCCCTCCCCTCCCCTTCCTGGGCCACCCTCACCCCTCCCCTCGGACAACTGGCCGCCACGTACTAGATGCCCGCTGAGGTGAGGGCCGCCAGGGACCGGGCGGGGGTCACGTGCTCCACCATGGCCCCCAGGGAGCGGTTGGCCGCCCTCTGGATGAACTCGCTGGTGTTGCCCATCCTGTGCAGCAGGCAGCGGGCCACCTCCTCCGCCTCCTGGTCCATGTTCTTCTTCAGGGCCCGGAAGAGGCCTCCCAGGACGCCGATGGCCAAGCGGGACACCCTGGAGCGGAGGTTGGTGACCTCGGGGAGAGATGGGAGAGGACCCACACTGCCGGACCCCGTCAGGGGCTCCGAGAATGGCCACTGCACCCCCTCCCGGGCCTCCACCCTCGCCCCAGGCCTAGGCCTCCTGGGCTGCAGCAGCTCTGGGCAATATTTTGTCCCATTTTAAAAAAAAAACATGATTGCTGTGGTTACCATCCTAATGACGAATTCCATCATTACCATTGGACATTTGTACCACAGTCTTCCGAGCACTTTTATAAAGAACGTTCAACTGGATCTTCACAAGGTCCTTCACTGGAACAACCTACTCCCAAGGGGCTGGGGGGGGGGGGGGGGGGGCGTGGCCTCCATCTGCGACGAGACACATCTTATTGCCCATCAGGGCCCGGCCACGCCCGGCCTAGCCCAGCGCCGAAGCTGAGAGAAAGGGCTTGGGAAATGTTACGACCACCCTGAGGCTGGACACTCCATCCCTCCACTGGCATTTTGAGTAAAAGGACAATGCAGGCCGGCGGCATAGAAATAAGGAAAGCCCAGGCCTCAGTTTCTCCAATCTGAGAAATGGGTGGCTACTTCCCACCTTCGTGGCTGATGCCCCTGTTCCAAGGGGCCGTGGCTTCTCCGTGGCTGCTCCGTGACCCGCCGTGGGCAGCAGCCCCAGGGAAGGGGGACCGGCTGGGAGCGGGCAGGGGGCCCCGGCCACGGGCTGTCTGGGAGGCCTCACCTCTCCAGTCACCGCCAAGGACACGTCGTGCAGCCTCCCGGCGAGGACCTCGGGGTGCCAGGCTGCCAGGCGCTGGACGCTCACCAGGCCCTTCTCCTTCCGGTGCCTGAGGAGCAAGCCCAGGCCGGTCACAGGCAGGCGGGGCGGACGGAGCCCCGCGCCCTCCGCCGACCAGGGCAGCGCACCGCCACTCTCTCCGCACCCCAGTGCTTCCTGCTGGCGCACCCAGGCTGACCGCTTCTGCTTTTAAATATGTTTTTGTAGATTTTAGAGAGAGAAAATGGGACAGGGATAGAGGAGATAGACACTCCAGTGAGAGAGAGAAGCATCACCAATCAGCTGTCTCCTGCGTGCCCTCTACTGGGGATGGAGCCAGCAAAGCAGGCACCTGCCCTGACCGGGAATGGAACCAGTGACCTCTTGGTTCATGGGTCAGAGCTCAACCACTGAGCCTCACAGGCCAGGCCAGTAAAAGCCATTTTATGGGACCCCTGGCTCAACCTCCCCCAAGAGGGAAGCCCACCCCAGGACCAGGAGCACCACACCTGTGACAAGCTGGTACTTGACCATGAGGACAGAAGACGGGAGGGCTTCCCGCAAATGCTCTGGACCCCGAGTCACGGCGCTGCTCACAACTAAGAACCTGTCCACAGGCACAGGGGTAGGAACTGGTAGCAGGGTGGCTTCACTTAGAGAAATGAAGGGCTGTGACCTTTCTAAGGGCTCCCGAAGTGTTGGAAAGCCACGTTTATACCTGCCATGCCTGGCCCTGGTGTGCCATGGAGCAGAATAGTGGGCTCTTGGAGGTCACAGGGCACACACACGCACACACACACGCACTTCCCTCCACGGGACCAGGCCCCGGCAGTGGGAGAGGTGGGGGGTGGTGGCAGCAGCCATTCTGCAGCTCTCCCCTGGCCACCACACGTGAAGGGGAAGGTGTCACCTCACCAGTCACTGCTGTCGAGGCACCGGAGGGCGTCCATCAGCCCCAGCTCTGGGTTCGAGAAAGGCCTCAGCTCTTCGAAGGCCCGAAGATCCATCTCCTCCTCTTCTTCCCACTCAGGGGACCCGAACGTTAGCACCGCGGGTAACGAGTTAGCTGCGCTCACAGGAATGAAACGAGGGGGTTTTTACCAGAGGACCCAGGCCCGGCCCGCAGCACTGAGCCCCCCTCCCCGGGTGGGTGGGTGAGTGGGCGTCAGGGAGAGACGCCGACTTCCCGGGAGCCACACAGACTTCCCAACTCCACCTCTCCTTGAGTTTTCCATCCCTGCCTTTGCCAACCTGTTATGACACAGAAGCTTGCCTGTGATATGCCTCTTGATGCCATCTGATTGAACCCATGGCATGCACCTCCAATCCCGCCCTCTCTGGGCTTGGGGTGAGGCCAGTAAGTCCATCAAGGAATGACTCCCCGACTCCCTGTGGCGTCACTCTAACCTCACACCCACCCCTGAGCCTGTGCTATCAGCCTCCCCGTCCCCCTCTCTCTACCCCTCTGAGGCTGCCCAAGGGCAGGGACGTGATCGGAGGCAGAGGCCAGAGAAAGCAGGGACAATGAAGGCAGCCAGGCAACTGCACGGTCCAGCCGTGGCCACACTTGCAGGGACTGACCATAAGCAGGGATGTTGTTTAGAAAACAGGTCATGTTCTCTAGGCTCTCCTTCCTCGGGGACAGATGCTAGAATCCTCAGCTCCTACAAGGGAAGCGTCTATCTGGTCCAATGCAGGAATTGCATAGTTGAGGCATCAGAGCCCAGAGAAGTTGGCACCCCAACCCCACCCCCACCCCCCTTCCCTGCCGACAGCCCCTCAGCTCCTGTGCCAGCAGAGCCCGATGGGAAGGTCTCAGAGCCCAGAGCTCTCACTGCCACACTAACTGCATCCCCGCTGGCATGCTATTGGCTCTGGTGCACCCAGGAGGTCCCGGGCAAATCTCTTCTCCGCTCTACGTTGGCACAAGAGTCATCAGCCAAAGTCTTAGTCCCGAGGGACCACCATCCCCGTGCATGACCTCGGATGACCTTGAGACTCTGGGTCTCAGTTCTGCTGTATAAAATGAGTAGGGTGGGTTGGATAGAGTGCTCTTTCCCAAGTGTCAACCATTCAATGACCACTTTCGTGGCGGGTTGTTTTTTGTTGTTGTTGTCGTTTTTGCCATATCTCTTAATCACCTATACTTGTATTGTTATGGTATTTTTCTTCAAATTAAACCACTTTTCAAATCCTACATAAGTTTATTTTAAAGGGAAATTTATATCACTACCATAATTGATAAACTAATATCATTTGTCACAAAATATGGTCTATGCTCACAGTAAAACTAAAAGAACATTCTAAACTCTAGAATAAAATTGCAGCCAGCTTCCCATGTCTCAAGCCTGGAAAGAGATCTCTATTTAAAAGGAGATTTTTTTTTTATTTTTTTTTTTGCCCTACCCGGTTTGGCTCAGTGGATAGAGAGCATCAGACTGCAGACTGAAAGTACCCAGGTTCGATTCCGGTCAAGGGCACATGCCCAGGTTGCGGGCTCGATCCCCAGGAGGGGGTGTGCAGGAGGCAGCTGATCAAGGATTCTCTCTTCATTGATGCTTCTATCTCTCCCTCACCTTTCCTCTCTGAGATCAATAAAAATACATTTTAAAATAAATTAATATATAAATAAAAGGATATTTGCAAGCCTTAAAAACATGCTGCAGACTAGCACCAAATGAAGACTTCCTGCTTGCTGAACGAACGGATAGAAAGGGAAGGGGAAAGGAAGTGGGTCAACACTACTCCCGGCGCAGAGAGGCTGCTCTGCTCTCCCGTCCATGTCCCCCCACGCCCCGCACTCACAGGCACTCTGAGCCAAACATCCCTCAGCAGCACATTCTTTCTGAGTGAAATCTCATGTGGACGCCCGGAGCACAAAAGGGCGAGGCAGAACAGACGTTCCCCTGGAGCCGTGGTCGGCAAACTGTGGCTCTTTGGCCCCTTGAGTGTGGCTCTCCCACAAAATAACACTCCTGGGCAAGTCTATGTTGAAGAAGTGGCGTTAGAAGAAGTTTGAGTTTAAAAAATTTGGCTCTCAAAAAAAATTGCAATCGTTATACTGTTGATATTGTTGATATTTGGCTCTGTTGGCTAATGAGTTTGCCGACCCCTGCCCTGGGGGAATGGGGACAGAGCCTCCCTGCCCCTTGACCCCTTCCTGAATATCCCAGAGAACCTTTGGGTCCTCCGACCCCATCTGCACCCAGCACTGTCCAGCCCTGGCATCTTATGAGGCAACATGCAGGACCCCCAGGCCTTCCCAGAACCCTCTCCTGTTCTTCCTGGTGTGTCCAGCTACTTCCGGGGATGCTATTTCCCAGCATCCATGGTCTAGGACATGTCACACAGGCTGGTCATACCTGTCTAGCCATCACAGTTCCAGTGGTGATACCCCGGGGGGTCCCAGCCCGGCCCATAGATGCTTTTGACTCCCAGACTTTGTTCCTCTCTCTGGGGGGAGGGCCACCCCTACTCTAACATGGGCAGCCAGGTTCGCCTCTGCCATGCCCATGGAATCCCAAGGCAGCCCAGCGAGAAGGGCACGTGCCCCCCCCCCCCCTGCCCCAAGCCGGTCTGGGCCCCACCTGAAGCATGGCGGGCGAAGCAGGGCTCCTGCTTGCTGACGGGGATGCTGGGCAGTGAGGCCCGCTTGGCTCGCTTCCTCAGGACGACGCCGGTGGTGTGTCTGCGGGGGCTGCTTGTCCCGGTGGGCACGGACAGGGTCCCCCTGCCCCAGAGGGGAAGGAGGCCTGGGGGGGAGAGGAAGTCCTAGGAAGGAGCCGGTTCTGTCTGATCCCCAATTCCAGCGCCCTCCTTTGGAAATGGGCCCAGGAGCGGGCTACCAGAGAGCAGCTGTGGCTCCCTGTCCAGTCTCAGGAGAGGATGGGGGAGTGGGGGGGTGCGGGGGGGGGGGGGGAGAGACTGCAGCAGCCTCTCTTTGGGCCAAAGATGTTGGCCACAAAGTCCCCCAGCCTGAGGGAATCCTGCCCCGGGTACCAGTACCTTCCTTCATCGAGGTTCTCTGGGCACTCAGGCCCTGGGCCGTGAGCTCCCTCGTGCTCCCTGACTCCTCCACCCTCTGGACCGGCTCCATCTCCTTCTTCTGCTTCAGCCGCATCGTCTCCTGGGCGGACTTGGAGATGGTGACCTGGATCTGGCACAAGGTCAAGGCAAACTCCATTACCTTTGGGGACCCAACTGGGCTTTCTATGCCTTTCTTCATCCAAGCGTGTGCCAATCACTGTTCTGGGAATAAACAAAATGGCAAGGCCGTGCTTCCAGGGTGCTTCCATGGAGTGGGGAGGCCAGGGGACAAAGAACAAGCAGGCCAGTCTCTACCGCCTGTAACGCCAGGCACTGCATGCCAACAGGAAATGAGGGGCAGAGGGCCCAGGGGACTCACTGAGGAGGCCAAGAGTAGGCAGTGACATCCGTGAGAGCAGAGAGCAGTTCATGCAGTGTTCGGAGCAGAGAGAACAGCGAATGTGGAGGCCCTAAGGCTGGAGTGCACTGGGCATGCTGGGAGCAGTGAGGAGGATCCTGCTTGGAGCACCCAAGTCAGAGGATGCTGGGCCACCGGCTGGAGGCGGCGGGTGGGACAGGAGTGAGTGCGCTGGCTCTGTGGTCCATGCCCAGGACCTGGGCTTTTCCTCTGCATGACACAGTGAGTGGCTGGAGTTCTGAGCAGAGGATGACGTGATCTGACTCCCACTGGGGGTGGGGCTCTGAGAGTTGTTTTGTGTAACTTACTTGGAAATAATTTAACACTCACAAGAAGTTGCAAAAATAGAGCAAGAGATCGCATGTATTGGGGTGATGGGCTTGCACGAGGGTAGCAGGATGGCAGCTGGCTGGATCTGGACTGTTTCAAAGTGGAGCCCACTGCTCTTGCTGATGCGTGAGGTGAGCAATGAGAGAGAGACAGGAGGCCAGGATGGGCCCAATGTTTTTGGGTGGATCAGCTGGACTGCTGGAGTCGTCTTTTACTGCCACCCACCATAGAAGATAAGTATCTCTCTCCTTTCTAGATAAGGTTATAAATAATATATAATTTATGTAATAATATAGGTCATATATATTATATATACTAGAGACCCGGTGAACAAATTCATGCATGGGTGGGGGCCGGCCAGAGGGAGGGATTGCGGGAGGTTGGCCAGCTGGCCCCGCCCACTTTGGACTGGTTGGCTGGCTGCAGTGCACATCATGGTGATCAGTCATTCCGGTCACTCTGGACACTTGGCTTTTATATACTTAGATAATTTCACTGCTACTTGACGTCAGGGGAAGGTCTGGGCTGGGTGGGGCATTTGGATGTCCTCTGGCATATAGATGGCCCTGAATGCCATACAGGTCATGGGGTCAGTACAAATGGATACGAGGCCAGAAGTCTGAGCTCTGGGGGCCTCCAGCCTGCAGAGGTCAGGGGTGTGAAGAGGGTCCGGCAAAGATGGACTAGGAAGGAGCTGCCTTTGAGGGAGGCAGAGAGCCAAGGAAGAAGCCAATCCCTGGCATCCAACCCCAGGAGGGAACCCAAGTAGGACGCGCTGCCGACGGGTCAAGTTAAAAGAGGACAGTGATGTGCCACACCTGGGACAGGAGTGGTCCTCAGTGGCCTGAATGTGGGAAGTTTGGGATGGGGGTTGGGGAGATGTGGACTAGAGCCTGACTCCGGTGGACTCAGGAAAGAATGGTTTTGGCTTTGTTTTATTTTGCCAAGAGTAGGCAGCGACATCCATGAGGGCTGGGAGCAAGCCATGCAGCATTCAGAGCAGAGGGAACAGCGAAAGTGACAGCACTGAGGCTGGGGTGGGCTGGGCATGCTGGGAGCAGTGAGGAGCTGGGAGCAGTGAAGATGAAAGAAATAACAGAGAGTGAAGATGCCAATAGGAGTGATCCAATTTCAAGAAGAATATTGTTTGTGCGCAAGAAGGAACAAAATGTTAGAGCTGGAATGTCAGATGGACTGAGCTGGAACAACAAGAGACAGTGGCGAGTGAGGGGGCTGCTTGAACTTGAGATGCCGGTGGGGGTGAAGTTATTGGCAGTGCCAAGGGCTACGGTGTGACCAGGGGAGTGAGTGGCCACTGTGAGGTGGAGGATGAGGTCACTTCACAGCACTGAGTCATTCTTTCTTTGTTTCACGGAGTCACCCTCGCTGGAGTGGAAGGACTGTGGCCTGGACCCGACCCCCACCATCCCTGGATCCCAGACCTAACATAGTACCCAGGAGGCCTTCGAGCTATGTTCATGGCACTTCTGTATCTCTCAAAGAAGGAGCACCAGCCCCCATACAGTGACTCTCCCAGCTTTACTGAATTCACTCGGGGAAGAGAATCATCTGGGCCAAGGTCACCTTCTAAGTGCAAGCCATTTGTCAGCCTGTCAAGCATAGCCTTTGGCTGCTCTGTCTCCGTCAGCTGCCTCTCGCCTGCTATCTTGGGTTCTGGCTCAGATTACTCGGCTTGGGGCACCTAAGTCCGTCTGTACTCTCCTCCACATCCTGTTTCCCTCGGAACCAGGTGTGACCTGCTCCTGCCCTCCCTCCCTCCCTCCCATCCTCCCTACCTCCCCGCTGCCCTCAGCTCCCCACCATACTCTTCCCTTCACCTAGACCCCCTCACCCTTTTCTCTCGTTTCTCTTCCTCAGCCTTCTCCCAGGCCCTCTGCAGGTTCTCGCCTCACGTACTAGGGGCAGCTGCCTCAAGGTTCTTCTTTGCTTTCCTCAAGGGGACCCACGTGGTACATTTCAGAAACATGCTTGCATGCAGCCAGGTGTCCACCCTGACCCCGACCTCCTCCTCCTCCTCCTCCTCCTCTCAATTTTCAGATACCTTGGTGCTGCTCTCCTTCAGTTCCCCTTCATTTAGCAAGCGCTGGGCTTCCTCAGTATGGCTGGCGGAAAAGGCTGTCGGCGCAGGAGCAGACTGAGATGAAGACGGAGCAGGCTTCTCTGGGGCAGCAGACCTGCCTTTGACGTGCGGGGCCAAAGGTGTTGGCTCTGAGGAGTCAAGAATAAGAACAGAACTGAGGCCTGGCCAGGGTGGCTTAGTGGCTGAGCATCGACCCATGAACCAAGAGGTCACTGGTTTCCATTCCCAGGTCAGGGCTCATGCCCTGGTTGTAGGCTCAATCCCCACTAGGGGGCATGCAGGAGGCAGCTGATGGATGATGTTTCTCATCGATGTTTTTATCTATCCTGCTCTCTTCCTCTCTAAAAATCAATAAAAACATTAAAAAAAAAAAAGGGGGGGGGGGGATGGAGCAGCAGCAGTCCCTTGGGAAGCCTGGAGGCTCTATGACCCTGCGATTGTGGTAACATTTACTGCCTAAGCCCTCCATCCTCAGGTCTTCTGCCCAACACTGCTTGGGTGGAGAAAGGCCCAAGTGAAACGTACTCTACAGAGATGCACTGACAGGCTGTCCAAAGATTAATGTTCTCCTCCTGTCATTCATCCATTCACTTATCCCTTCATTCACTCATTCAATAATCACTACACACCTTATTCCAATACTAGAGGCCCAGTGCACGAGATTCATGCACGGCAGGGGTGTGTGGGGGGTGCAGGGAGGTCCCCTCAGCCCAACCTGCATCCTCTCCAATCCAGGACTGCTTGGGGGATGTCTGACTGCCGGTTGCCTCCCTTCCAGCATTGGAGTCTATTCCCCTGACCCTGGCCCCTCCTGGCTGACTGGGGGTTAACCTCTCTCCTCCTCTGGCGAGGAATGCCCTCCCCCCCTGATCACACAGGGCAGGGCGGCCTCGCCACGTGTCAGAGGCAGCTTGGGAGCCACGGCTCTGAGTACAGGGGGATGGGCTGGCTGCTTCCACACTCAGAGACCAGGAGATGGTCCCGTAAGGCAGCACCCCATTTCTAGCTGGTCGCCACGAAGCTACACGCACTGGTGCCCGCTGACATCAGCGTCCCCGTCCGGGGAATGAGCGGCTTGGGACCAACAGCTCTCAGGTCTCCTCCGGTCCTAATTCCGACCCCAGGACCCAGCCCAGGAACCCGAGCTTGAGTGACAAGTGGGGGTGCACAGGGACAGTACATACCCAGAGGTTTAGGGGTCTTCTCCCGAGGCCCACTCTCCCGAGGCAATCTTAAAAGAACGGGGGAGAGAAAAGAACCGTGAGCGAGAGGTTGTGGGGATGTTTTTATCTATCCCCCTCCTTGCAATAGAGCTTTAAAATCCTGGGTAGGCAGCTCGAGGACAGGGTGGCAGCGAGGGGGACACTGTGCAGGGGGGTGGAGGGTGCCCTGTAAAGAGAGGGCCCAGGGGTTCAAAGCTGTAGCTCCTTCTGCAAACTTAACCGGGCGTCCCAACACAGCTCTGAGCCCGCTGCCAGCTGCACAGGCTTCGATTCCCCGGAAGCCAGTCCACACGGAGTCTGCTCCGTCCTGAAGGAAGCCCGGCCCTGCAGGAACCTGCAGCAGCGAAGTTACATCTCCCAGCTCAGAGCAGGCTGGGCTCAAGGCCCCCAAACTGCCCCACTCATGAGAGCTTAACCCCTACACTCCCCCTCGCCTGTGAGTAATGCCCCCCCCGCCCTGCACACGGGGGAGGCCCAGCCCGGAGCCTGGCCCTGGGGAGACCAGGCAGAGCGGGCCATGTGGTGGTCACCCACGCCCACGGAGCCTTGGAAGCCGCCACACCGGTAGGATGCCAGGGAGGGAAGGGAAGGAGACGGGAGCCAGGGCCCTGGGACAAACTTCAGGAACAGCCAGTTTAAGGTAGAAGAGAGAGGGCACAGGGGAAGCTGCGGGAAGGCGGAGAGCAGGCATAGAGTGAGCCCCGAGGAGAGCTCAAGGGCATCAAGCTCCAGCGATGCAGAGTGAGGAGCAATGGGATGAACGGAGAGGCCTCTGGCCCAGAGCCAGAGAGTCACTCTGGTCATTCTAGCTCCCAGACTGCCCCTCGGGGGGCGGGGCCAGGTGTGGGAGCAGGAGAGGAGGGGTGTGTCTGGTGCTGAGGGCCTGGAGGGCAGAGGAGCCTCCCACTGTGTGAGAGTCCAGAGCAAGCTCTGGCCCAGGAGCAGGTCCACAGACAGTCCCACACTCCAACTGGGTTGGGGGAGTGTGGGGACAGACAGAGGAGGCAGCTGGGGAGACACAGAGAGAAAAGCTTGAGAGCAGAGGGAGAATTCAGGACGTCAGGCTCCAGAGAATGGGAGAGAACTACGTCAGCAGAGTCTCTCTCTCTCTCTCTCTCTCTCTCTCTCTCTCTCTCTCTCACACACACACACACACACACACACAAGCTCCTATGTCAGCCTGGACTGACCACACGGATGCGCCTGGCCATGTGAAGGACACTCCATAAACTCCCCCTCCTTACGGCCCAGAGACCCTCCACCCCACTGGTCCCCAGCCTTCTTGGATATGAAGACCCTTTCAAAGTTCTGTAGCCTTACTCTCCCTCCCACACTGCCTCAAGCTCATAAGCTTATATCTTTAATATCCACCTATTAAGAGAATCCATAATAGCAAAGAGCCTCCTTGCAATAGAGCTTTAAAATCCTGTGTATCTGAGTCATGACTGCAGCAACCTCACACCAGGAAACTGGCGGGGGACAGAGGCTGAGGCACTGGGGGCGTCAGGTCAGAGCGGGGTCACAGGGCTGCAGCCTCCCCAGGTGTGTGACTCACGGTGGGGGGCGCTGCTCCTCACACGCCTGGGCCCCCAGAGCTCTGCTCTGGCAGGGGGTCCAGCCGTGGGGACCCCAAGCAGATCTCGGGGGGGATAGAAGGAGAACGGCCTGCCAGGGGCTTATGACTTAGGCTGCTTACCGTGTGGAGGGGGCCCCCGGGCCCACGAGGACATCCGGGCCTGGAGGCAGGAGGCTGGGCAGGGAGCCAGGGGTGGCCTTCGGGATGGGCGGGATCACCATGCCCCCCGGAGGCTGGTGCATCTTCTGGTCACTGCAGTGCAGGTACTGCCGGGAGGTGTGCGTCTGGGAGCAGAGGGGGAGGAAGGTCTAGTCCACAGACACACGGGCCCGGGACACTCCCCTCCGGGCCCCTCGCCCAGGGCGGCCCCTGCCTGCTGGAGCCCCCTGGGCGGGCGGCAGTGCCGGGGAGTGGCTCCAGTTTCTCTCCCCGGCCACTGGGCCCAGGCCCGGGAAGCTCGCTGTTCCCTCACCACTCCAGGCAACAAGCCTGGCAAGGGGTCCCTCATCCCTGCTCCAACCCCTTTTCTTACTCTCGTTTTCCTCATTCTAAAAAATCCCAGAGCACCAGGGCGGAGAGGGACCTTCACACGTACCTGGCCCAGCCCCCTCTTTTCATAGACGTGCACCCTGGGGCCCAGGGCGGGACGGGAATGGCCAAGGCCACACAGCCGGCCGGGAGCAGAGCAGAAAGCAGAGCCCAGACTCCCGAGTCCGCAGCCCGCACTCTTCCCCTCGGCCACGCGCCCCAGGCTGACTCGGGAAGGGCCAGAGGCAGGCGGGGTTCGGGAGCCTTTAGACCCAGGAGGCCTGGGGCCCCCAAGTGACAGCCAGGTGGCCAACAGCCCCTGCTCGGCAGGAGCTCGGGGACTCCGGGGCCGCCTCAGGGCTCCAGCTGCAAAGGTGTTGGGCACTGTGGGGGCAGGAGGGGGGGAATGAGAGGGGGACCCAAGCCCCTTCCCACCCCGAGGGCCGCACCTGGGTAAGGTGACCAGACGTCCCGCTTTTGGCGGGACAGTCCCGATTTTTAACAATTTGTCCCGCGTCCCCGTGGCATTTTTAAAAAGTTCCGATTTTTGGCTGAAACCGGTTTGGCTCAATGGATAGAGCGTCGGACTGCGGACTGAAAGGTCCCGGGTTCGATTCCGGTCCGGGGCATGTACCTTGGTTTCGGGCACATTCCTAGTAGGGGGTGTGCAAGAGGCAGCTGGTCAATGTTTCTCTCTCATCGATGTTTCTCACTCTCTATCCCTCTCTCTTCCTCTCTGTAAACAATCAATAAAATAGATTTTTTTAAAAAACAAAATAGTCCCGATTTTTGGAAAGAATCTTTTAAATCTTTTGGGCTTTTTTAAAACGCCACGGGACGCGGGCGCGGGACAAATTGCTAAAAATCGGGACTGTCCCACCAAAAGCAGGATGTCGGTGACCTTACGCCTGGGAGCCCTCCGGAGAAGCGCGGGGCTCAGGAAAGGGAGGAGGAAGGGTGGAAGGGAAGAGACAAGAGTCCTCACCGCCTGGGCGCCGGGGCTCCTCTCCCGGGGCCCCGGGCTGCCCCCGGGCTGGTCCGCGCCCCTCTCCGTGGCTGCGCCGGCCTCGGGGGTGGTGGGGGCGCTCTCGATGGGAGGCATGGGCCTGGGCAGCCTCAGCAGCCTCTGAGCGGTGGCCCGGGGCATGCCACCCCTGGGGGCCACTCCTCTGGGGCCTCCCCCAGCATCCAGAGGGGCTGTATGGGGCAGAGGGGGGGAATAAGTCAGTCCCAGGAGCTCAGAGCGTGGGGGTAACTCAGAGGTGGGCCCGGGGCGGGTGGGCAGGACCCAGGCTCACCCTGGGATGAGGCCGCCAAGCCCTCCGAGAGCCTCCTCTTCTTGAGCTTGTCCTTGATCTGGGTGGTGTCCCGGGCCACACTGCTGGCCTCTGACTCCAGCGAAGGGAGGGGCCCCGGAGGGTGGGGTCCCCGGGACGGGGCCCCGAGGTCCCCGGGGTGGCCATTCCTCGCCGGCCAGCCCTTCTGGGGAGCGTCTGGCATGAGGCTGCCGGGGTCCCCACGTCCGCGCGGGAGCTGCGAGGGCGCCTCCAGCAGGACGCTGGGCGCTGGCTGCAGGGGAGCTGGGGGGACAGAGGCAGGAGCGGCCTGGCACCCAGAGCCCAGGGCGGCACCGGGCACCGGCAGGCTCTTGGCACCACTTCCCCGGAACAGACAGCCATCTGCCCCGTGAATCCCGTCCGTCCCTGCTGGGCCCCCTGGGTTCATTCATTCACTCAGCGTAAGGTGGCCAGACGTCCCGCTTTTGGGGGACAGTCCCGATTTTTGAATGTGTCCCGCGTCCCGCGGCGTTTTAAAAAGTCCCGAATTAATCGGGACTTTTTAAAAATGCCGCGGGACAAGTTGTTAAAAATCGGGATTGTCCCGCCAAAAGCGGGACATCTGGTCACATTAAGTCTCAGCGGCATCTAGAGAGTGCGGAGCCTGCAAAGGCCGGAGGGCGAGGGGGACTCGACAGGCAGGGACTCCCTATCACCGCACAGAGAGAGGCCTCCTGCCCAGGGACCCGCCTCCAACGCCAAGCACCCAACCAGCCCCTCCAGGGGTACCCAGCACCCAGCACACCACACACACCACCCAGGCAGGAAGGAAATGTGCAGGCTGATCAGAGCCGATCGTGCCCCCAGCAGACACGGTGCGTCCGATCTCTCCTTGGCAAACGCCCGAGTATCCAGGCCGTGCCCAGCACCGGCAGGCATGGGCGACAAGGCGTGTGGGGCCCGCTCCGTGCGGCTGTTGCTCTTTGTTTCTTGTAACGTGTTTCCTCAGAGCGAATCGCTTGGCCGGTTTGCGGCAGAGCCGTGAGAACACGTGGTCACGCTAGAGCAGCACCTCCGTGAGGTTTCAAAACCGTCTGAACCTTTTTCTTTCTTAGGCAGCAAAGCACCTTCACCATATTGCTCCAAACAGAATTGTTGCCTCGTCACACATATGTGCACACACACGCGCACACACACACACACGCGTGCACACACACGCATACACATGTACACACACACCACACGTGTATACACACACCACACACAAACATGCACACACACACACACACACACACACATGTGCCAAGTGTTCTTTTTCTTTAGGATCCTCCAGTGCACATTACCCCCGCTTAAGATTGCCCCCGGCAGAGCCCTCTGACAGTCTGTGCAGGAATAAAGCACAGGGGAGACCTGCATCTAGTTTACATTCCACCGCGTGACCAGTCTCTATCGCTAACGGGCGTTCAGTGCACGAGGGAGTAAGGTCTGCTCCCAGGGGCTTACTGCAGGGGGAGCTGTGAGCTGTGCGACGCCCCCGCCCAGTGGGGCCCCTGGTGCTCAGAGGGGGCGGGTCTGGAAAACCTTCCGGAAGGGACGTGTTTGAACCGGGCCAGAAGGCGCCTGCACCTTGGGGTGGGGGAGGGGTGGACGTTGGCTGGAGCGCAGCTGGGGCTCCCACCTCACCAGCACCCACTCCACTGAGGGCAGGACCCGCCGACCCCCTCGCTCGCCAGGGGAAACTGAGGCTCCCACAGTGGCTCCCAGAGGCAGTGCCAGGCCTGGAACCCTGATCCCGACACTGAGCCGGCCACACGGCTCCCTCTCTCCGGCCGTGTCAGCTGAGGGCCCACCTCCCTCCTCACCGCCCCCCCCCCCCCCCCAGTCCTCTGCCCGTCCTCATTCTCCCACCAGGAGGGGCAGCCCTGGCACAGAGAGTTCTTAGAACATTCTCAGCTCCTCCCCAGCCAGGGAGCCAGAGGCCTGTGCCACCCACGGGGAGCTGGGCGGGGACGGGAGACACAGTGCCTGGCTATGTCTCCCTGGCAGAGCCCTATCCCCAGGAGAGTCCGAGGAAGATCCTGAGCCGGACCCCCTCCCCCCCCGAGGCACCTTACCTGGGGGGGCAGCATCGCGGTTGCCCATGCCCCGGGCAGAGGAGGCGCCGGGAGGTTGTCCAGAGGCAGCGGCGACTTTCTGGGCCAGGAGGACAGTCCTCGAGGGTCCAAGGGCCCCAACCTGCACCATGCAGGGCCCTGTGGCGGGCGGGCAGAGAGTCAGCACACGAGTAACCATGCTTCTTACACCACCACCACCCCTCCACCCACCCCCTCCCGCACCCCAGAGGCCTGTCGGGCTAAACACAGCATGGCCTCCACAGTAAACCTGCCCTGGACCAATGGGCAGCTCCTTTCTCACATTTGGCCTCTGGACATTTCACAGCCTGAGGGTCAAGGCCAGGTGGCTGCGGTCAGATTCGTGATGGAGCGTCAGACACCCACACACCTGCTTTGCCTGTGGCTCCGACAGGGCCACCTCAGGGTCTCGGGACAGTGGGGAGTGGAATCGTCACGGGGAGCTGACCCTGGGCCCCTCCATCAGCTGCTGCCGAGCACCCTGACATCAGGACGCAGGACGACTCGTGACCCTGTCACCCCTCAGTACCTGGTGGCACCTCCCAGGACCCAGCCCGTGTTGTCTTTCGGGGCGTCCTGTCTCTGTCTGCCGAAGCTCTGGCCCTCATTCTCACCCGCACTGCCCAGCCAGCCTCCGGCCCTCGCAGCCATGTCATCATCCTGCGCTGACCACTGGACCGCCCAAGCCTCCTCCCAGACCCCCTTCAACCTCCGGGGTCTGTCATCAGCTCCTGTCCTCAGTCTGACTTCATTCTCTTTCTACGTGACAAGGGCCTCACCGTAGACTCTGTGGCTTCACCCAGGTTTATAAATTCTTGGCTGAGATCATGGTGAGCCACTCTCACCCTGACAGGCAGGGAGATGGGAGGCCAGAGCTGATCAGGGAGAAAATCAGGGGTGAAGCCACACCTACACCCACCAGGCCACCACCACTCCTCCAAGGGGCTCCCTCGAGATGGCCTCTGGGGACCGGCAGGATGCAGCGCCAGCTCCCTCCGCTGAGCAGGGACTCCCAGCTCAGGAACTGGGAGAGCCTGCCCTCCATCCAGAAGCCAGCTGGTCCCCAGCCCCGCCCTGGCCCCGAAGGCACAGCGGCTCCTAGCAACCCCCCGGGCCGGGCCGCACCGAGGTCCACCAGCCCTCCCAGGCCTCCCACCACGCGGCTCAGGAAATGTCCTCCCCCCGGGGAGAGGACCCTCCGTCTGCTGACTCTGGGGATGGGATTTGGCCACATGGTCATGACAAGTGGCCAGGAATGTCCCTGAGACACACACTTCTCCCAGCAAGATGTCAGAAGATCCTCCCGGCAGGTCCCAACACCCCGGCCCTGCCCCGGTGAGCTGGGACAGGACCCTGCCCCTGCCCCTGCCCCTGCCCCTGCCCCTGCCCCGGTGAGCTGGGACTGCACACTGCCCCTGCCCCTGCCCCGGTGAGCTGGGACTGCCTCTGCCCCTGCCCCTGCCCCTGCCCCTGTCCCGGTGAGCTGGGACTGGACCCTGCCCCTGCCCCCGTGAGCTGGGACTGCACACTGCCCCTGCCCCTGCCCCTGCCCCGGTGAGCTGGGACTGCCTCTGCCCCTGCCCCTGCCCCTGCCCCTGCCCCTGCCCCGGTGAGCTGGGACTGCACACTGCCCCTGCCCCTGCCCCGGTGAGCTGGGACTGCCTCTGCCCCTGCCCCTGCCCCTGCCCCTGTCCCGGTGAGCTGGGACTGGACCCTGCCCCTGCCCCCGTGAGCTGGGACTGCACACTGCCCCTGCCCCTGCCCCTGCCCCGGTGAGCTGGGACTGCACACTGCCCCTGCCCCTGCCCCTGCCCCGGTGAGCTGGGACTGCACACTGCCCCTGCCCCTGCCCCTGCCCCGGTGAGCTGGGACTGGACCCTGTCCCTGCCCCCGTGAGCTGGGACAGGCAAGAGACGGGTGAGGCAGCTGCCCAGAATGTGCCAGGAGAGGACTGACCACCCACTGAATCAGAGCCAACAAGCTGGAGTCGGGCCCTGGGGACAGAGGCCACACAACCCCCTGTTACCGCCCTGAGCAGAGTGGAGACTCCCTGTGCAGAGTACCGGGAGACAGGTGATATCACTCCAGCTCCGGTGCTCAGCCTGGGCCACGGCCCAGAATCACCTGGGAGCTAATTAACAGGATGAATTCCAAGGCCCTGCCTCGGGCCCCTCCTGACTTAGTCTTTTTGGAAGAGGCCACGGGACCTGTTGCTGGGATTTTTTTTTTTTTTATGTCTTTTTTCCCCCTTACCTCTTGCGTGATGCTGATGTCTGAATAGGATTGAGAACTACTGCGCCATACAGGCCAGATTCCCTTTATAACAAGACCCAGCCCTGCTTCTCATCATCGGCTGTCAAGGTGGAGATGACTGCCTCGGTTTCCCAAAGCGACCACTCTCCAGGAGGCAAAGGGAAGGCTCGGGGCTGCCTGAGGGTCCAGCTGGCGTGAGGGTCAGGCCACCTCTGTGGCACAGGGCCTTCTGCAGACTGCCTCCCAGCCCGCCCCCCACAGGCCTCTCAGCGGGCACACTGCCACCAGCCAGGACCGCCCACAGCGCCCACCTCCACCCCCACCCCCACCCCCGCCCGGAGGGACCCCGGCAGTCCGGAAGGAACTGGGTCCACTCCATTGCCCCCCCAAGGCCACCCAGCAGGCGGGGCCCTCTGAGGCTGCCCCTGTTGGGGTCCATACCTCTGACCTCTGGGCCCTCAGGGTCCTAGGAACCAGCCCCAGGGGAGGTGGCGAGGCCCAGGAGGGGAGACCCGGGAGGCTCCCCGGGGAGGCCAGGCCTTTCGCAGGCAGAGGGGAGGCCGGGCCTTTCGCAGGCAGAGGGGACGCTGGAGGTGTTTCTGGAAAAGGAATGTCGTCCTCTGACCTGCGTCCCATGCAGAGCCCTCGAGTGGGACCCGGGAGGGACTTCCTGGGGAAGGGGAGGGGGGGGGGGGCTTGACAAAACGTTAGGACTGAGACGTAGACACCACAGCCCAGACCCTGGACGGGCACGGAGAAATCATGTGGCTCAACCCAGATCTGCCCCTCGTCACTGGCAACGTTCCGACTGCCAGCCATCCCTTGGCTCACCATACACACACCAGTCCCCTCCCCTCAACAGGAGGGCCCCATCCCGCCCCATAGACCTCCAGGGAGCCGAAACCGGTTTAGCTCAGTAGATAGAGCGTCGGCCTGTGGACTGAAAGGTCCCAGGTTTGATTCTGGTCAAGGGCATGTAGCTTGGTTGCGGGCACATCCCCAGTAGGGGGTGTGCAAGAGGCAGCTGATCGATGTTTCTAGCTCTCTATCTCTCTCCCTTCCTCTCTGTAAAACATCAAAAAATATATATTTTAAAAATAAATAAATAAATAAAACCTCCAGGGAAATTGTTGATGTTCTCAGGTGACCTATTGACCTCTGACCTCCTGGGTCCAGACTATCACTCACTCCTTCATCCACAAGCTAGGCACTGATACGGGTGGATCAGACTGCATGTCAGGACCCGGGAGCTGTGTGACGGCAGGCCTGTTACCAAACTTCTCGGAGCCCCGTTTTCCTTCAGCGACGGAAACGGAGATACCGACGGCCCTTCAAGACGGTCCTCCAGAGAAGACAAAACCACTGAGCACCGAGTCTGCCCCCACTGCCTTCCGAGCCCAGCCGGCAGGACCGGGGCCTGGGCATTGCTGCAGGAACACGCCCCCCGCAGCTGCCCCCTCCGGGGATGGGGGGGCTGAGGCCGACCAGCCCGGGAGCGGCCGGCCTGGGCCAGGGCGAGAGGACCGCAGTGTGGGGCCTGCACACCCCGCGGGGGCAGGGCACCACCGAGCTCTGCGACCCGCCTCCGCCTGCACCAAGGGCACAGCACACCAGTCCCCGCGGTGCCCGGAGGAAATGCCAGCCCGGGGGCCCAGCCACGGGGGCCCTGGTCCTGAAGAGGGGCTCACAGGGTCCCTGTGTCAGAGCCGAGATCCGCTCCGATGAACCCCATCATCCCCGAAATAACAACGGCATCAACAAGCGCAGCTTCTGCCTGGCACAGGGGCCGACGCACGCTGCCCTCCTTCCTGTCTCCAGTCCGAGCAGCTGCCAGGGGGGCTACTGAACCCCCGCTTCACAGGCCCGGAGACTGAGGCTCAGGGTGAAGAGCCGAAGCCCGCACAGCCAGGAAGAGGGGGCGGGGCCGGAATCCCACCCAGAGCAGAGCCCCCCCGAGCCTGGGCTTCTCCTGGGGGTCCCACCCCACCCCACCCGTGCCCCTGAGCACTGAGCCTTCCCCACTGCAGGCCCCATCTCCGCGGGCACCGCAGCCCTGGCCCTGGCAGGGAGCCTTGGCCGGTGGGGCCTGTGCTGCGTGCAGTTTGCCCCCTAAGGGCATTGCTGGGTGGGCACAGCCGGGCAGCCCCTCCTTCCTAGGCTCACAGACTCCCACCCCCGCCCCCGGAGCTGAGGCCCGAGGAGAGGGAGGGACCGCCCCACGTCACACAGCCCCACGTCCTGAGGGGCCTTTCCCCTCACCGCCCTTGGTCCTCGCCCCAGAGCAGCTCCCTGATGCCCCTCCCAGGGCTTCTCCGTCCCTCCCCACACACAGCGGCGGGCACATCACCTCTCCCTGCCCCGTCCAGGGCACAAACTCCTGTCACCGGAGGGACCCGGGCTCCATGGTCTGCCCACAGACGCTGCTGCTGCTGGCGGGTCCAGGGAGCAAGGACAGGGTGGCCCGGTGCCCGGCGGCCCTGGCTCCTGCCTGGCTCCCAGCCCTGGGCCCGGGGCCTCCTTCTGGGCAGGCGCTGGGAGAGCCGCCGGCCCCGCTGCTGGCCTGCTCCCGCTCTCTGCCAGGCTCTCTGGATAAACAAGGCTGCATAGCAACCACGACTCAGGAGCCCAGCTCCTGGCGTGGAGGAGAGGGAGCCGGGAGACGGCTCCCCTCGGCCTCAGCCCCGCTGGGGCTCACCGCGGCCGGGGGCTCCCCGGGGCCGGCCTGTCCTGTGGGGCCACAGAGAGCGCGCTGGGCCCCGCTGCTCGGCGACGCGGGCGGCAAGGGCGTGCTGGCAGGTTTGGGGCAGGGAGGCCCCCGCTCGAACCCCTGGCTTCGGGGCAGTTGGCCCCTGGGCCCAACTCTGGGCCGGCTCTCCAGCTGCTTCTGGAGGCAGAGGGCGCACAGCGAGCGTCCAGGCCTTGGCCGCGGGCGGAGCTGGGTGTGAATCCTGACCCTGCTTCTTCCAGCTTCGTGACCTCTGGCCACTGCTTAACCTCTCTCAGCAGAAAGCCTGTGGCTTCTTCCACCACCACAGGCCACAGCCCCAGCTCGTGGGAAACAGGAACCCTCGCAGCCGGCATGTGCTTTCTCACCGAGCCCAGCCCTCGGACACACATACAGCCAGGCTGGCGTCTCCCCTCAAAGGATAACTGTCCCCCCTCCTCACCCTGCCCCCCTCTGGCCCTCATGACCCAAGGGCCGGAGGGCCTCACCCATGCTGGGCAGTCTTGCGAAGAACCACTTGCCCAAAGACACGAAGACTTTTTCCAGGCTGACCCTCTTCCCTGCCCCCCTCCCTCTCTGTACCCGCCGCCACCCCCCTCACCCCCCATCCTCAATCCCCCATGTTCTTTGCAGAGGAATTGGCAGGCGTGTGAGACACAGAGCAGGGAGAGCTGGCGGAAGGCTGGTCACATTCAGGAGGCCAGGCCGGCGGAGGCCCCTGTGCCCAGGGCGTGCTGACCGAACCGGCTCCCGGCCTTCCCAGCGCTCCCCGGGCTTCTCTCCTCTGAGATCCCGCCCAGGGCGGCTCCTCTGAGGCCCCGGGAGGAGCAGCTTCATTAACCAGCTCCGGGAGGGGCCAGGCGAGCAGCCAACAGGAAGTGAGAACAAGGCCCCAGGGCGGGCCCTGCCTGGAGCCAGAACCGCAGGCACGCTGGGCTCCACCAGGGGGCGCTCCACTCCACGGTCCAAGGCTGGCTGGCTGAACTGAACTAATGAAGCCCTCCACCAGAGGCCCCAGCAAGGAGGTGCTGCCTCCAAACCAGGCCTTGCAGCAGCAAGAGACCCCCTGGGCTTTGTGTCGGGTCCCCCGAGAGCTAGATATGAAGATACCTGCGTTTACAGGTGGGAACCCTGAGGCCTGGAAAGGTAACCCCTGTCCAAGTTCAGGTGGGGACAGGATAAGGTCGGCTTTGAAGTCCCTTAGTTCCACCTGGGCATTGCCTCCCAAGCCCACCCTCCCATCACAGCCCATAGCCAGAGCTTCTGAAAGTGAGACCTGGTGGTCACTGCCCAGCCAGGCAGCCCTCGTAGCTCCCAGTGTCTTTGGGATCATGGTCGCACTCAGCACCTCGGCCAACAAGCCCCTCCAAGCTCGCCTGCCCTGTCCCTCAGCAGGGTCTCTGCTTGCTCCCCTCGCTCACATCCTGTCCCTGCTGGGATGTCAAACACCAAGCAGTCCCCGAAGCTGCCTGTGCCACACTCTGTGCCAGATGCCAGAAATACAGAGACCACAGGCTGAGCTCGGGAGCTGGGTGATGGAGAGGGACCCTGACAGGTGCGTGTTTTTTTGCATTTACATTTGTTTCACAAAACAGAAGGAATGTCAGGGCTGGAGATCATCCTGGTCCTGGGACAGGTCTGGCCAACGGCATGATTCCAGAATGTGGCTGGAATGAAACATGGAATGAAAGGCAGGGGATTGTATGTCCCATTTCCCCTGTATTCCAGAATCGCTAGCTTATAACAATTATAGGAGGACAGGGAATGGGAGGAGAGGGGAGGCATAAGAAACATTCACCAAGATATATCATATGCCGGGTCATTAGAAAAAAGTCTCAGTAAATATAAAGAATTAAGTCATTCCGAGGATGTTCTCTTACCACAACAGAATTAAATTAGAAATTATTAACAGAAAGCTCTTTGGAAAATCCCCAAATATTTGGAAATTAAAAATCATGCGTCTAAATAATCCATGCGTCAAAGGAGAACTCACAGAAGAGAGACAGGGAATGTTTTGTACTGAATGAAAAGGAAAACACAGCCTATAAAACCTGCAGGGTGCAGCGAAAGCAGTGCTTAGACTCGAAACGTTTAGCTGGAAACAACCCAAATCTCCATCAGCAGGGGAATAAATAAGTTGTAGCATATCCGTACAACGGAATGGTACTTAGCAACAACCAATAACCTATGGATACAGCATCTCAAAAACAGTATGTCAAGTAGCCTTCATGGAAACTCAGAATCAAAAGGATGTATGTGTAAGATTTTATTTACATGAAGCTCTTGGAAAGACTCCTATAGTGACAGAAAGCTTATCAGTGGTTGCCACAGACCTATGGGAAGAGGGATATTGGGGCTATTGGGGATTACCTGGGAAGATGCACAGGAACCTTTTGGGGTGATAGAAATTTCCTGTAACTGGATTATATCATGGTTATACAGGTATAAACATTTGTTGAAACTCATTGAGCTGTAAATATAAAATGTATGCTTTTATTAATTGTAAATTATACCCAGTAAAGGCTTTTTTTTTTTTTTTTTTTTTTTTTTTTTTTTTTTTTTTTTACCAGCATCACTAACAATGGGACGATGTTTCATTATCTTGCCTCCTGGTGTGTTACAATATGAAGTATACATCGTGATAAGATCTCTTGTCAAAATTATTACACCTAGCCGAAACCGGTTTGGCTCAGTGAATAGAGCGTCGGCCTGCCGACTGAAAAGTCCCAGGTTTGACTCCGGTCAAGAGCTTGCGCCTTGGTTTCGGGCACATCCCCAGTGGGGGGTGTGCAAGAGGCAGCTGATCGATGATTCTCTCTCATCGATGTTTCTAACTCTCTATCCCTCTCTCTTCCTCTCTGTAAAAAAATCAATAAAATACATATTTTTTTAAATTATTACACCTAAATCTAATCAAGCCTGAAGACCTGTGATGCTCCAAACCATAGCCACATGTGGCTATTTAACGTAAATTAATGAATGAAAATATAATTTAAAATTCATTTACTCTGCCACACTGGCTACTTTTAAGGGCTTAATACCCACACGTGGCCAGTGACTTCCATACTGGGCATCAGAGAACATTTTTGTCCTCACAGAATGGTCTGTTGGATAGCACTGGCATATAACAGTCCAGATTACAGAACATACATACAGGGATAGAGGCATGAGTTAAACCCACACTGAGGAAGCAATCAATCCGGCATGTGTTACACAGGAGCAGTCACAACCAGCACCTTTCCTCCAGATGCCTGGTCCACGATAAGAAGAAATTTGCACAAAGCAAGGCTGACACCTAGTGGTTGGTTTTTATTTTTACATTGTTCTTCTTAAAAAAGTAACTGGGCAACCTGGATAGACCTGGTGAGCAGGCAAGAAAACACAATTATAGATCACTAACAATGGGATGATGTTTCATTATCTTGATTCTCCGTGCAGCCACCAAATTCAACAAATCAGAGCAAGAGCAGCGAGCAAACCCCTGTGCAAGCTGAACTCCAGCCACAGGATGTCTAGCGAGGGAGAGAGGGTTTGGGGACACGAGAAAAATTGGCTGCAGCCTCTACGTTCATCAAAACTTATTTTAGCTAAAACTGGTTTGGCTCAGTGGATAGAGCGTCAGCCTGTGGACTGGAAGGTCCCAGGTTCGATTCCGGTCAAGGGCATGTACCTTGGGCACATCCCCAGTGGGGGGTGTGCAGGAGGCGGCTCGTCGATGTTTCTCTCTCATTGATGTTTCTAGCTCTCTATCCCTCTTCCTTCCTCTCTGGGGAAAAATCAATAAAATATTTTTTAAAAAGAAGAAAAAAACATATTTTAGTATCTCAAAACTAGACAGTCTCCCACCCGTACTAGTAGAACTGAATCAAGGACCTCAGCTCTAAGCCGAGTTGCTGGTTTCTAGGATGCACCTGTTCAGCATCTGTTGGCAGCTGACCAGTCATCGGTGCTTCCTACAAGGCCTGGGCCAAGGTCATGTTTTCATCCTTCCTTACAACAATACATTTCTGTGTTTACTTGTCTAATTCTAATTTATTTTTTCAATGTGGTGTTTAACCAAAATCATAGAAAGAAGATAAGTGGTTGTCAGGGGCTGGGGGAGGGGAAAGTGGGGAGTTGGTTTTTAATGGGGAAGCAACCTTTAACCAAGAGCCACAAAAGAGCCAAGAGGGGGTTGTTACTGCACTCCTGTGAGAGTCAAAACACAAGTGGAGACAGCGGAGCTCCCCAGGCCAGTAAGTATCCTGACCTCCTCCCTCCCTCCCTCCAGGCCTTGCCAGGACCTCGCATTGGCTGATCTTAACCAGAAGCCAGGCTGGCGCAGTGTGCAAAAGGCAGCCTCCAGTGCATAGAGCAGATGGAGAAGGAGAGTGGACCAGAGCGGCAGAGAACACCCACCTGTCCTGAAAACCAGGGTGGCTGGATTGTAGGACTGGGAGGCAGGGAAAGACAGGGAGGACGGCAGAGGACAACAGCTAAGGGACCGCACCGCGGTCCGATGGTTTCCCCCACCTCCTCGCAATCCTTCCTGAGGCCCGGCTGACCCTTCTACACTGAGATTCTTTGACATTACAATGCGTTTATTTTTGCTGATGCTGCCTCTAGTTAAGTTTTTGTTTCTTACAACCAGAGAAACTTTACTTAATAATATGGAAGATAAAAGATATGTTTAGGAAAATATGTTTAAATTTAAAAATGAATTATAAAGCTACCATCGTGCAAGCTAACGTACTGGCACAAGAAGCGATCTGTGGACTAGGACGAAAAGCTGAAACACACCTGCCGTATGGCAAAGCAAGGCCCAGTCTAGGGGGTGGAAAGAGCACCTTTATCCGTTTGCTGTGACCAATTCCCACACGGGGTGGCTTAGACAGCAAGCACTTCTTCCTCCGCTCTGAACTGAACGCTGGGGAGTCCAGACCAAGGTGCCTGCAGACCTGTGCCCCAGGAGGACCCGCTGAGTTTGCAGATGGCCGCCTTCTCCACGCCCCTCCCCCCGCAGAGAGCAGAGGAAGCCAGCCCTCTCCCATCCTTCTAACAAGGATGATCCCACCAGGAGGGATCCCGAAGGCCCCAACTTCAAACGCCATCACGTTGGGGATTAAGATTTTGACAAATGAGTTTGGAGAGGACACAAATTCAGGGCACAGCAAGCAGTCTTCCACAGCGTGCAGAGAACTGGTCCGGGGGTTAGGGGGAGAGAAAGAGCCCGAGAGCTCGCCTCGCTGACACACTGATACACAGAATTCCTCGCGAGTGACAGCAGCAGCTTTCAGTCTTACCCACAGAACACCTTCCGCATTGCACCCTCGCGGATATGAACCCCTCTGACACAACCACCCTGAACTACACGCAGTGCACCAGTACCTCCCATGGTAATCACCTGTCTCCTTTGAAAAATGGTGGTGGCAACCCATTTTATTTCACAACCAGTGCATTGGTAAATAACAACCAGTTACTAGAGAGGTAAATCCTTTTTTAAAAAAAATAATAATAAAGATATAAAATGACTAGAGCAAAATACAAGGAGTATCTTCCAAGGAGAAAGTTTTTAAGCTTAAAAATAAGAAAACTATCTAAAAAAATATATATATATATAGCATCCAGGAAAGAAGGATAGGACAAGTTGGATAAAATGTCTGTAGCTTGTTTGGCAAGGGATATCTTTCACATATATAAAGCTTTTACAGGTAAGACAGCCCCTTGAAGCACAGACAAGAATCTGAGCCCGCAATACTTTGATGAAAACAGCCCGCGAACGGAGTCTCCCGATGAGAGGGCTTGTGGGCTTCGCATCTCTACCACCTTCTGGGAAAGAATTTGGGCAAATTCCTTAAGTCTGAGAGAGTATTGCTGCATTTCAGTAACATCACTTCTAGGAATATCTCACAAGGGTACCTTTAAAGGAAAATATGAAATGCAACAATGTTCACTGTAGCATTACTTCTAACCAATTATAACAGAACTTTTAGTTGGTGTAACACGGGTGCCACAAGCAACATTATTTCAAAGGATAATTACTATGTGCCACTTAAAACATATGATCCAGATTCCTTAAGAAAAATGTGTGCACACGTGCAGAACGATGAAAAGGAGACACAAGAAAACATTACAAATGGTTGATTTTATGTCCCTTCCTCATGCTCTTCAGTCGTTGATAGTATTACAGATAGCTCCCATTCCTCCCTGCAATCTACACCGCTCCTCCCACACCCACCCACCCATCACAGGTCTTCACCACCCTATTGCCCATGTCCAGGGGCTGTGCATGTAAGCTCTTGGGTTTATCTCTTCTCATTCCCCCAACCCCACATCAAGACATGTCAGTCTGTTCCATGCCTCCATGCTTCAGGTCTTATTTTGTTGGTCAATTTATTCTGTTCATTAGATTCCACAAGTGAGATCATGTGATGCTTGTCTTTTTCAGTTTGGCTTCTTTCACTCAGCATAGTATTTCCCAGGTCCATCCATGCTGTCCCAAAGGGTGAGATCCTTTTTTACAGCTGCAGAGTATTGCAGTGTAAATTTCCCACCGCCTTTTTTTTTTTTTTTTTTTTATCCATTAATCTACAGATGGACACTTGGGCTGTTTCCAAATCTTAGCTATTGTAAATAAGGCTGCTATGAACATAGAGGTGCATGTATTCTTTCTGTTGGTGTTTTGGGTTTTTTAGGATACACTAGGTGTACCAGTTAATAATGCGGATTTTGTAATCAAAGAAAACACGATCATTTCAAGAGAAATATCAAAAGTGCTTTATTCAAAGTAATGTCCATCGCTAGCTACACATTTCCCCCATCTTTCAGGTAATTTGTAGATATTATCCCAATAGAACTTTTCTTGTTTTGAGGCAAACCATTCAGAGACCCAATTTTCCACTTCTTCACATGTTTTGAAGTGCTGCTCAGAAAGTGCATGTGCCATTGCTCAGAACAAGTTGTAATCTACCTGAAGAAACAAGGTCTGGTGAATATAGCAGGTGGGTTGATACTTCCCAGGCAAGATCTTTTAACGTGTCTTTAACTGGTTTTGAAGTGGGTGATGGTGCATCATCATGAAGCAAAATTACTTGCCGTGTCTTCTGGCCCATTCTGGTTGTTTTACGATCCAAGCGTGGTTCAAATTGACCTGGACGTTCTTTTGTCTTTCACATAGAAATCATCACTTTTAAACTGTCTAAACCAGCATTCACACATATCGTGAGATGGAGCATGTTCACCATAGCTTCCCAAAGTATACGATAACTTTCAGCAGCATTTTTCTTCAAAGTAATGAAAACTTCACACAAATGCTTTTTTGGCACAAAATTCAACATTTTTAAGTGTAAAAATATCTATGATGTTAACACCTTCAGAAAACTTGACATATGAAGTTTTGAAGCTTGTTGTTAATACAACAAAATGGCATACATACCAAATCATATATTTTATCAACATATATGTAACCCAGATATAGAAAAAAATCCGCATTATTAACCAGTACACCTAGTATTTCCTGAAGTGGGATTTCTGGATCAAACGGAAATTCCATTTTGAATTTTGGAACGTAATGCTGCACCAATCTGCATTCCCACCAGCAACATCTTTATTGGTACTTTTAAAACGACAAATTAAAAAATGCATTAAAGGGCCGAAACCGGTTTGGCTCAGTGAATAGAGCATCGGTCTGTGGACTGAAAGGTCCCAGGTTCGATTCTGGTCAAGGGCATGTACATTGGTTGCGGACACATCCCCAGTAGGGGGTGTGCAAGAGGCAGCTGGTCGATGTTTCTCTCTCATCAATGTTTCTAGCTCTCTATCCCTCTCCCTTTCTCTCTGTAAAAAAAAAAAAAAAATCAATAAGATATATATATTTTAAAATACATTAAAGGGAAAAACATTGAATTAAGTAATTTTTCACCTGTGGAAAAGGACTGTTTACCCATAGGCTCTGTTTCAATTTCTTAAAAAGTGTGAGAGAACATAGGGACTTTCCCTTAGGAACTTGGGCCCCGTCCTCCCCTCCCATATTGGAAAAATGTCTAACAATTCATGGTTCTATAAAGAACTCCTTTGTCGGTACTGCACTTTGGGGTTCAGTGTCCCAGACATTGTCCCATTTGATTCTCCCAGCATCCTTGTGACACCAGCATTGCCATTATTCTCCTGTTACGAACCAAAGAAAAAAGAAACCAAGCAGGCTTTTCATTGCCAGGCTGCAGTATAAGCCCAGAATTGGAGCTTCTGGCCTCACATTTGGTCTCTTCACAACAGACTGACTATATTCATGTTCACCCTTTCACCTCCTGGACCTGATCGTATCACAAAAATCACCACTTAAGAGACTTTGCCAGTTGCACAGCCATGTAAATGTACTTAATGCCACAGAACTGTACACTTACAAAGGCTGAAAGGGTACAGTTCACAATAAAAAAAGAAGGGGAAGACTTGGCTAGGTTGAGATTAACAAGATCTAAGATTGGCTAAAAATAACAAGTTTGTTTCACTATAACCATATTGTGGTGGTGCCATGGTCAGAACCACCTGCTCCCTACATTAGAACGTACCCTTAACCAGCCGTCTAAGTGGTGATGAGGAGACCCAACCACAGGAACTGTCCTGTCAGAGCAATGACAACCAAATACACTGTGTGACTCTTGCTTTGATCACGAATGGTTAATTTTTCAAAATCAAAAGTTGGAAAAAAATCAAATCATAAGACGAAACCACACACACAACTTTTCCGTCTAGATTAGAATACAGTATAAATACCCTGTAACAAACATAATTTAACTCTGGATTCATCTAAACCAAAAACTTTAGTGCCCGGTTGAGCATTTACCTATGAACCAGGTTACAGTTCAATTCCCGGTCAGGGCACATGCCCAGGTTTCAGGCTAGATCCCCAGTTGAGGGCTTGTAGGAGGCAGCCGATCCGTGATTCTCTCATCGTTGATATTTCTTTCTTTCTCTTTCCCTCCCTCCTTTTCTCTTTCTCTCTCTGAAATCAACTTAAAAAGTAATTAGTAAGCAGTTGTTAGACACCTCTTTATAGTCAGGTGCAGGGAAATCTGACCGAGACCACAAAATGGGAACTATGGAAGCACAGGATCCAGAAGGTCAGACAGCTGCGAGCTGGGCCAGGTGACCCAGCTGAGTGGGTCTACATCAAGAAACAATCACTAGCTGAAGCCGGTTTGGCTCAGTGGTAGAGCGTCGGTCTGTGGACTGAAGGGTCCCGGGTTCAATTCCGGTCAAGGGCATGTACACTGGTTCTGGGCACGTCCCCGGTGGGGGGTGTGAAAGAAACAGCTGATCGATGTTTCTCTCTCGACGTTTCTAGCTCTCTATCCCTCTCCCTTCCTCTCTGTGAAGAATCAATGAAATATATTTAAAAAAACAAAAAAGAAAAGAAATCACTAGATTACAACCGAGTTCTTGGTTCTTTCACTTCATTACAAATGTTATCCAACAAGCACTGGAAGCATTTGCCTATTAATGCTAATGGAGCAAGACTGCTTTTTAAAAACTTTTATACCACAAGGCCAAACGTGCGGCCACTTCCCTACATATATCACAAGACAAGCAATGGGTAAAGATGAATATTTATTCACTTTACAAAGAGAATGGTATTAAATTCCCATAAACAGCTCCTTTTATAGACAAATATAACTGTACATTAGAACAGTAGCTGGCTGAAACTCCCTTTCCCAAGATACGTCTCCCGCTCCAGCGCTATTAGTTGAGCACAGAAATCTGTTTCACCGTGGATGGTTAGGAAGTCCCTCAAAGATAATGGCTTTGTTTTACATATTCACAGATGGGAAAAATAAACCCACCTCCCCAGCCTTCCTTAAGAGGCGAGCTTCCATCTGAATGTTCCCTAGAGAGCACTAAACAAATACTGGCATGTTTAAAAAAAAAAAAAAAAAAAAAATCACTAATTTGAAAAGGCGTTTGTGGCACACCAAAATACGTATTTATACATACATAAAAAATCTTGGGTCAGATTTATTATTTTAAAGGTAAACAGATACCCTAACACTGCCAAGAGTGGGTAATGAAAAGAAAGGAAAACATTAAATTACTGAATTATAAAAATATTTTCTTTGGAAAAAAACTCCAACAAGGTTATCTTCAATATCTAAAACCAAAGAGGAAAAATAAACAATTCTTCTTTGATCCATTAGTAATTTAAATAAAAATGAAAACCTCTTCAAAAGCAGCTACAACTGAATTCTTTAAAAGTTGCAGGTAATGAGCACTTCTAAATCTATACACTAATGATTCTTTACAGGCAATTGTAGTCAGGAAAAATCCTTAATATGGCTAACTCTTGAATTTTAATTATCATAATTTTTTGTTTTTAAAAAATATTTCACATGACAGCTTAAAAAATAAGTGGTTATTTATTTAGAGAAGCCCTCCAAATATCCAATCTGACTCAAACCAGATTACCATGGTTAACAGACAATCTAGGGACACTGGTGATTTCTTTTTTTAATCACATTTTTACTCATTCTGTTATGCCTTCATAGTTTATAATTATCAAATTAAAACTTCTTTCGCTCGTGCTGCTTCATGTCTGGATGTGATGGAAGATACCAACCTGAGATAAGAGCTGACTCCTTCACACAAGTCCAGTTCTTGAACCCTATCTGGGAAATGTCTTTATCTTCACTGATGCCAATTCTTGGTATAACCAAGTCATACTAGGATATTATATTATAAAAATATACCATATATTCGACACTGATGTCAGTACATTGCAGAAAATGTGTCTATTTACTGTGTAAAGTTTATTAACATTTGAATGAAACACTCTTATTTACACAGTTGAGTCTCGCTCAGGACTCGGGCCGGGAGCCACCATCAGCAGTTGGGAAATGTGCAGCGGTCCTCGGCATCCTGTCAACCTCCGCCCCAGGGAACGCGCAGCACTGGGGAAGGTGAGCCAGAGTCTGTGCCGTTCCACTGGCTTGTTTTCTGTCTTCATTCCTCTTCACTTTCATTGTTAGAATCTAAATCAGAATCTCCATTTAATTCTTTTTCACTTGTCACATCTCTGTCCTCACCATTTTCTTCATCTTTTTCTTCCGAATCCTCATCTTCCTCCTCTTCATCAACCTCCTCATCTTTTTCACTTTCTTTCTCTTCCTCATCTTCATCCCAATTATCCTGGCAAAAAATATTAAGCAAGGAAAGTGCTCATGAAGATCTTGTTCTTACAGGGTACAAGGTTATAAAAGCAGACTTATGTACCAATTAACAAATTACTCACATCAGAATCTTTATCTATTTCATCATCCGATTCCTCTTCAGAAGATTCTATAAGAGGGGAAAAAATGCTGCCTTAATTTTGTGATCAAAGCAGAGGGCAGAGCCCTGAAAACCAAACATCATCAGTTACCTGAGTTTACTATCAGAAATATTATATTCAACTATGATCCATCTAAGTAGTAACATTAATATTCTCATCAGCATAAAAGCACATGGCACATTATTCCATCAAGATTTCACTGAGCAGGATGAAGTACCAAAATGCTAACAAAATACCATCTTTTTTTCATTTTTTTTTTATTTTTTACAGAGAGGAAGGGAGAGAGATAGCTAGAAACGTCGATGAGAGAGAAACATTGACCAGCTGCCTCTTGCACACCCCCTACCGGGGATATGCCCGCAACCAATGTACATGCCCTTGACCAGAATCGAACCTGGGACCTTTCAGTCCGCAGACCGACGCTTTACCACTGAGCCAAACCGGCTTCGGCCAAAATACTATCTTAAAAAACAAAGCTGACGATGTGGGGGAAAAATGGAGCCTTGACTTATATGCATGTATATAAGCATAACCAATGGACATAGACTGCAAGGGGGTGAGGGCATGGGCTGAGGGGTGGGAGCAGCTGGGGAAAGGTCAATGGGTGGAAACAAAACATAAACAATAAAGAATTTATGTCCTAGCTGGCTTGGCTCAGTGGATAAAGTGTCAGCCTGCAGACTGAAGGGTCCCAGGTTCAATTCTAGCCAAGGGCATATGCCTGGGTTATGGGTTCGATCCCCAGAAGGGGGCATGCAGCAGGAGGCAGTCAATCAATGATTCTCTCTCATCATTGATGTTTCTCTCTCTCTCTCTCTCTCTCTCTCTCTCTCTCTCTCTCTCTCTCTCTCTCCCCCCCCCCCTTTCTTCCTTCCTTTCTGAAATCAATAAAGAAATATATATATTTTAAAAAATATATTTAAAATTTTTTAAAATGTATATTATGAATGGAAATGTAAACTGGTGTAGCCACTAACAGTATGGAGGTTCCTCAAGAAATTAAAAATAGAACTACCATATGATTCAGCAATCCCACTTGAGTGTATGCTGAAGGAAACAAAACCAAGAGCTACCTACACCCCATATTCACTGCAGCATTATTTGTTAAGTGTCCATAACAAATAAATAAGAAAATATGGCACATATATATAATGGAATGCCCATAAAAAAACTTTGTAAAGAAATCCTGCTATTTGTGACATGGATGGGCCCTGAAGGCAGTAACCTAAGTGAAATAAGTCAGAACAGAGTGTGGTTGCCAGAGGTGAGGGGCGAACTTTGAATTATAAGTCCTGTGTATGCACAGCATATGCTCCTATGTCCTTCAATTATGTCTTATAACTTACAAAAGTTATACTTCACTTTTAGATGTACTTTTAGGTACTTCATAGTTTTTTATTGCTATGAACGAGATCTTATTTTTCTAATACATTTTCTGACTGGGACACACATTAGTGGACACACAGTACATTCCTGAGACATAATACTACATAATACTACATAATACTGGCCTTGGTATCCAGTAAACTTGATTTACATATCTATTAGTAACAGTGTTATTACAGATCCTGCTGCATTTTCTATTGGAGAAGGATAACAACTGCAAAGATCAACATGCTAGAATTCATGTTTTCAATCCAGTATTAGGCAGGACATGCAGCAGTAAAAGTTACATTAGTATCTTGTTCCTGTCTTTCTGAAAATGCTTCTGAACTTTGTTTGATATAGATTAAGGAAATTCCCTTAAATTCCTAGGTTGTTCACTTTATCAAGTAATGAGACATTCAATTTAACTGAATTCATTCTATTAAAATATATAGTGTTCCCTGTTAATCTATTAATATGGTGACTACATTAACAGATTTCTTGATGCTAAATGACCTTATAATCTTTAAATAAATTCTACTCAGTAATGACTAAATGATTACTTAAGTACTTCCACAGTCAATTTGCTACCTAAGATATTTGAGGATAGTCTAAAATGTTATTTTCTTCACTATCCTTGTCTGGTCTTGATTCATAAAGACGCCTAAATTTCACAAGGTAAAAACTTATTCATCTACCTGGTGGCTTATGAGGGGAAATAGTATTCTTCTATTTAAATCTACATACCTTCCCATACCTAATGCCTTTTTTTGTTAGTTATTATATTTGTGCTTTTTCTTACTAGTCATATTTTTGCCATAGGCATGCCCACTTTCTTGGAGAAGGTGTGCTGAGCATGACCTCATTCACATTAATATTGTTACAAAATAAGATAACAGAAATGAGTCAATAACTAAATGTTCCAATTGTAGACTCTACCCCATAAGCCCCTCCCCCCAAGCTTTACCTTCTTCATACACCAATTTTGCCTTCTGTTCAGGAGAAGTCGTTCCCTTTGTTTTTTCCGAAGCTGTAACCTGAAAGAGAGTGAAAGGCTGTTAATACAAGTAGAGTATAAGTTTATCTCAAGCAGCACAACAGAACCTTCTCCAACAGTATAAACTCACCCTCAACAACCATAATGGGTTACCTCAATATGACACAGATCAAATACAAGGGAAAAAACAAATTCATCAAGTGCAATAAGGAAAGAATTACTCTGTAAAAGTTGAAAAATCTTTTTAAAAGATGATCAGAATTTGTTCCTGTGTCAACTTCTTCTAACTATTTCAAGACCCTGTAACTTTTTAAAATATATTTTTATTGATTTCAGAGAAGTGAGGGGAGAAATGGAAACATCAATGATGAGAATCACTTTTCAGCTGTCTCTTGCACGCCCCCTACCGGGGACTGATCTGCAACCCAGGCATGTGCCCCTGACTGGGAGTGAACATGGGACCCTTCAGTCTGCAGGGCCAATGCTCTATCCACTGAGCCAAACTGCCTCGGGCTAAATACCCTGTAAGTTTTGTTCAGAGTGCCACAATCATCTTAACTGTTCTAACAACTGAAATGAGAACCTTTCGGTGAAAGTTAAGATAGGTACAACTGAGTTTACTGTGCATGTAATGTTAAAATACATAACATTTTCAAGTTCAAGACTGGATCCTGATTTGCCACTTCTTACTGAGATAGGGAGTTTTCAATGTTCAGGTAAACGATCCTTATCCTCACTCCATTCCTACCACATCCAGAGTTTTAGCACAAAACACTTGAATTTACTCACTTGTGTGATAAGAAGAATAAGCTTCCCATGAAGGTGGGAAAGTTTCTGGAAAGTTTTTACTCTGCTTTCCATTAACTGGTATAGTGTACCCAGCTGGGGTACCAGGTCAGGCAACTAAAGAAAAAAAAAAAAGGTTTTATATTATTGTGACATAATATAGATAACAAACGCACAAGTCATGTGTAGATGTGCCTGAGTATTTAGCCGATACACCACGAGCCATCTGTTTACATTTCCAGCGGTGTGGCGGCTTACGACTTAGCCTAGCAGCAGCATCTCACACTGACCGATAACGTTTTTTCTGGTGCTGCTGTAAGACATTATGCTCCCTCCCTTCCATGTGCACAGACAACCAAGAGCTGAGAACAGCCCCAGCAAAATGCCACGTGTTGAATGCTTAATTTAAGTCATTTTCATCACAAGCTACCTTGTGACAAGGTAGGGAAGACATGTTAGCACATATATAAAACTTCTGAAATCTGCTAAGTTTTTAAGAGGGAAGTGGGAAGACACATATGATGTAAGGATAATTTTGCTGAACAGGTTATAGATATAGGAAAACACCTGAAAGCTAACATGTCAATATATGTTAAAACATTTCTCTTAAAAGCAGTAGCTTAAGGACAATTATGTGATACCATAATCAATTAAAAAAAAAAAAAAGCAGTAGCTTATGGCTGAAGATGGAGAGTGGTTTTGTTAAGCCATCAGTTTATAATCCTTATCAAAGTCAAACTATTCAATTGTAGCTGAAAAGACTTACTGTGGATAGATATGATGCATGGACTGTTAACACACATTTTAGCCACTGAACCATTAAAACAGCACTGAAAAAAAGGGGGGAGAATCCAAGTAAACTAATTTGAAACTAAATACAACTGAGTAATAAAATTAGAAAAACTCAGGTGAAGTGAAGATCTACAAACTATTACCTCAGAAAATAACTATATGAATAAACTTCTGAGAATTTAACAGTCCTTACATTCTTTCATTATTTCAGATCTGTGTACTATACTAATTTCTTGGGAGTGAGGGGAAAGTAAGACGGACGGAAACATAGGACAAAATTCCCTTCCTCTAAAATATTTTAAGAATAAAACTCAAGCTTTTATTTCATAATTAACTGCTATCAGGGCACATAACCTGAGCTCAACTTTATATTTTATGTTCATAATATTTGAGCTCATCATCAGGTACAATTAGCAAAAGATTCCCACCACACCAACATTACAAACAAATACAGATCAAAAATGTGTAAGCTGGGCCTAATGAATTAATTCTTTAGCAATAACTTAGATAAGAAAAACTGCTTATTGTAGACAGTAATAATACTATAGTAAAGCTTAGGGTCTCTGAAATATCAACTTCCTGTTTAAATCTAACTATCAAATTAATAACAAAAAGATCCACAAATTTAGTCTTTTATAACATACTAGAGACCCAGTGTACAAATTCATGCATGGGGGGGGGGGGGGGGGGAGCTGGCCCTGCCCCAATCAGGGCCTGTCAGGAGGAGGAGAAGGCAAGAGGTTGGCTGGCTGGCCCTGCCCCTGATCTGGGTGGACGGGCTGATCTGGGGAGGGACTGAGGGGAGGGGCTGCAGGAGGTTGGCCTGCCAACCCTGCCCCCTACTGGGGTAGGGTGTGAAATAGGGGGCAGGGCTAGCCAGGGGGAGGGGGTGTGGGCCAATCAGGGTGGGGCAGGCCAATTGAGAGCAAGGCCAACGAGAAGGGGCCAAGGGAGATTGGGCGGTTGACTGGCCTCAGTGGGTGTCATAGCAAAAAAGTCATTCCACTAGCTGGCTCTTCATAGATAGATAGATAGATAAATAGATTATCTTATCTTAGCTGCTACCAGAGGTTAAGTTCTACAAATGGCAATTTTACACCAAATCATTAAAAAAGATTAACTCATTAAATGACCTGATAATAAAATTTAAAAACCTACACAGGCGTTTTCTGAATAAAATAAAAAAGCTATAAAATATTTATAAAAACAAAACAATTTAAGTTATTTAAGCATCTTACCTATTAGGATGTCCTTGCAATCTCTTTGTAAGCTGAGGGGGAGAAAAACAATATAAGCAACAGTACTTCAGGGACAGTTAATCTCCACCAATTCCCAGGATACACACATCCACAAAAACAAATGAAAATAATGCATGTTAGGAAATCATTATTCCTAAGTATCCTAATTCCTAAATGTCCAACCAATGTAACAGAATCTCAATATATGCTCCCACAATAAGAATGACCTGATAAAAATCTGGGCTAAGATTTATATGCATGCATATAAATCAATTTTCTATCTCTACAGGCAAATCTGTAGAGATAGAAAATAGGTTAGAGGCTGCCAGAAATGGGATATGGGAGGATGGAAGTGACCAATAGGTACAGGATTATATATTTTTTTTTTTTGGTGTGATTAATTGTATAACCTGTGAATACAGTAAAAACACTGAACTATTTACTTTTAAAGGGTAAAGTTTATGGAATATGAATTATATTTCAATAAAAAATGCAGCCAAAATCACTAGGCAAATATTGTTTAAATAGATCTATTATGTTTTACCCACTGTGATTGCTCTGGTTGTTTACATACTGCAAATCCATTTCTCTAAATACTGGATTTAGTCTTAAACTCTTAGCATTAAAACCTTAAAATGAACAGAGTACTCAACATTACCTCTTGCAACAATGGAATAACAGCATGCAGGGGCATCCTTAATACAGTCCTCTTTATTAGGTTTAAATTCCTAGTTTGAAGTACTTTCTGTGACAAAAGGAAAGACATATAAGCATATTCAGAGGTTAAGAACACTACAGAAAAAAAAAAGTCTGTAAAATAATTTTTAAAACCAAGCAATAAACTACTAACTGAATTTTAGCAAATAAAGGTTGGAGGGCCTGAATGAGAATGTTATTATCTTATGGCTATCAGAAAAGCAGTCTTCAGTTACGAGACATTTGCGTCAATAAACGGATTTCTTCTTGCTCAGCCAGTGCGGTTCAGTGGTTGGTCTTTAAACTAATGAACCAGGAAGTCAAGGTTCGATTCCCAGTTGGGGAACATGCCCAGGTTGCAGGCTCAATTCCCAGGCATGCAGGAGGCAGCCAATCAAAGATTCCCTCTCATCACTGATATTTCTATCTCTCTCTCCCTTCCCTTCCGAAATCAATAAAAATGTATTTTTAAAAAACCTTCAAAAATAAGTCATCCCAAATGAGGCAAAATTATTAAATGGATACAGAAGTTAGCATTCATTTCTGCCAATAATATATTTAAAGAACAACCCTAAACAACACAGCCGCAAATGGTTAAGATAATTTTGATAATCTGTTTCTTCTTTTACAATCTCACTGCAATATACCTGATGCATAATAAACTGTGTGCACTTAAAAAGTGTACTATTTGATATATGTTTACATATGAAACAAACTCGAAGGTAAACATCCTATTACCCTCAGGTCTCCTTGGGCCCCTTTATGTCCTATCCCTCCTTGCACCTGCACCCCTATATATTGGTAGGTACTTTCTAGAATTATTACTATATAAATTAAATCATACAATATATACCTTTATTTTTTGTTCTGGGTTCTTTCTTACAGTCTAAATTTGAGATTCACCCATGTTGATGTATCAATAACTTATTTGTTTATCCATTCGTATGTTGAGGGACATTGGGGTTCTTTCCAGTTTTTGACTATTACAAATAAAGTTGCTATGACAGTTCACATACAAGTCTTTGTATGAACCTAGTTTTTTTATTCTCTTGGCAAATACCTAGACTGGCTGGGTCATATGACAGATGTATCCTTAACTTTTAAGAAACTGCCAAACTGTTTTCCAAATTATTTGTACCCATATTACATTTCCACCAGCAAGATGCAAGTTGCAGTTGCTCCACATCCATATAGGATGGAATAGTCCATCTTTTAATTTTTAATCAATCTTTTGGTTAATAGAGTTATCTCATTGTAATTTTAATTTGCATTTGTGATGGTTACTGATACATAAGAGCTTTACATGCAGTAATTAGCCTTATGAATTCTTATTTGAGTTAAGTCTCACAAAGTAAGAATTCTTTACATATTCTGGATATAAATTCTCACTCAAATATGAGTTGCATTTTTTCCCAGCCTATGGCTTGCCTTTTTATTCTCTTAACTGTCATTTCATGAGCAAGTATTTAATTTCCATGAAGTCCAAATGACCAATTTTTCTTTAGCATCCTATGTTGTTTGTTTTGTTTTGTTTTCATAATGCATCTAACTAACCTTTCTCCACTCAAATTTTCAAATTTTTTTTGTTTTTCTCTAGAAGTTTTGTAGGTTTTGGTTTTACATTTATGCCTATGATCTATTTTTTGATGACTTTTGTGTAGAGTGTGAAGTAAAAGCCAAGATGCTTTCTTTTCCCATGTGGATATTCAGTTGGTTCAGCACTAGTTTCAAAGACTTATTCTCTCCACTGACTCAACTTAGTAAGTACCTTTGCTGAAAACCAGCTGTGCATGCCATGCTAAACTATAATCTACCTTCCAAAATATATATACTTCCAAACTATTTTAAGTCATTTTAACTTTAGAGATGATGATTTCCCCTCTCATTTTGCAAAATCACCTTAGACACAAACATAACATATTCCCAATTTAAATAAAAAATATAAATCAAAACTTGGCCGGTATGGCTCAGTGCTTGAGCATAGACCCATGAACCAGGAGGTCACAGTTTGATTCCTAGTCAGGGCACATGCCCAAGTTTGCAGGCTCAATCCCCAGAAGGGGGTGTGCAAGAGGCAGCCAATTGATGATTCTCTCTCATCATTGATGTTTCTCTCTCTCCCTTTCTCTGAAATTAATAAAAAATAGATTTTTAAAACATATATGAATACAAACTTCATAAATTACATATTATATGAGTCACATCTATAATAAGTGGCACTGTAATATTGCTGAGTTACCAAAATTATATGCATTCAGCAAATATAAATTGCCCTAAGCTAATCAAACAGTGCTTAAATCCAATTTTTTACACTTAAATTTTCTCTACAGACCAGTATCAAATTCTGGAATTTAAAAAGACTTAGTTAAGTAACTTCATACAAGCAGTCACCAACTTACAAACACAGAAATCATAAATGCCTTCCTTTATACAAAGTTTTTAGTAGTTTTTACTTCTAAATACTTCATAACATAACCCCCAACCCTCCTGAATTTTTCCCCAAACCTCCTACCCATTGTCAAGGTTCCACCTCACTGCCCCCTCTCACGGCCAGGGGGAAATAAGTTTCTGGAATCCAGAGTAAAAACTCAGGAACGCATTTTCCTACAGAAAAAAATATAAATTGTGATCTAGAATGCTGAGTATTGTATACTATGTCTACAAAGGCTTTTGTGAACTAAAGCCTAAGATCCTAATAACAATTCTGAACAATGTTTCTATGAGAAAATGCATTCCAGGTTCAAAATAATTTAATACAATTCCTTTGTAGGTTAGTGACTGTCTGTATAATGCCACCAAATTATATATATTTTTGATTCAACTCATAAAATATTACATTTAAAATGGCTATATAACATGACAATTCACTCTGAATGTATATGTCAATCATTTCTAAGAAAAATTAACCATCTTAATTCAATTAAAAACTGCTATAATACTTACATTTAGCATTTCAAAATCATTACTTTCTAAACCCTGTGCCAGAAGAACTGGAAAACTGTTTGTCTGTAGGTCGTCCTTTTCTTTCTTTGATTCTATATTCAATGATCCCAGGCGTTCTTCAATGCTAACCTACAAGAGAGAGATAACCCGTTAATGATAAACCATTTAGGGCATAAAGTATTAATAGTTTCGTCAAATTACTTTTGCTTATATATGAGAAAAGACACTGACTGATTCCCACGTCAACCCTGAAAAACACAAGCCTGCTTTCTCATTCCAATAGAACCTCATTGCCTTAAAGCCAAGTGTAATATCTAGAATTCCAGTTTCTATGGTCTAGTGAAAAAAACAACTGTCCAAGAAGCCATAATTTAAATATCCTATATAGTAAAAGGCTACTATGCAAAGCAACCAAATGGGGGAACGATAAGTCATTATGACACACACTGACCACCAGGGGGCAGGCGCCTTGGGGTTAGTGTGTTCCCATAAGGGGAGCTGCTCAGCCAGAAGCCAGATTCATGGCTGGGGAGCACAGCAGCAGTGGTGGGAGCCTCTCCCGCTTCTGTGGCAGCGCTAAGGGGAAGTAAGGAACAGCGAGCAGGCAGGTGGTAAAGACTGAGGGGTCACAGACATCCCCCAAAGGGCTCCCAGAATACAAGAGGGACATCCCCTGAAGGGTCCCGGACTGCGAGAGGGTGTAGGCCGGGCTGAGAGACCCCCCCCCCCCTCCTTCCCCAGTGCATGAATTTCATGCACCAGGCCTAGTGTAATTGATAAAAATCCCTCTATATATGAAGATTCAACAACTGATTACTAAAACTCAAGAAAGGACCTATTTTCACAAAGTGAAAATAACTGTTCGTTGCCATCAACCTGAGATCTGCAAAAGGAAACAAATACTATTAAAAGAGCATAGAGACTTATTTCCAAAACAATTTTTAAATTTTCCCCTTTATCAGTCAGTCCCAGGTGTTGGTTTATCTCTCTCTCTCTCTCTCTCTCTCTCTCTCTCTCTCTCTCTCTATATATATATATATATATATATATATATATATAAAAGCCTAAGTGGCCGAAACCAGTTTGGTTCAGTGAATACAGCATCGGCCTGCGGACTGAAAGGTCCCGGGTTTGATTCTGGTCAAGGGCATGTACAGTGGTTGCGGGCACATCCCCAGTGGGGTGTGTGTGTGTGTGTGTGTGTGTGTGTGCAAGAGGCAGCTGTGATTCTCTCTCATCGATGTTTCTAACTCTCTATTCCTCTCTCTTCCATTCTGTAAAAATCAATAAAATGTTAAAAATGAATAAATAAAAATAAATAAATAAAAGCCTAAGTGGCCAAAAGACAGAATGACCAGCTAACCGGTCGCTATGACGTGAACTGACCACCAGGAGAAATGTGCTCAAAGCACAGGATCAGGCTCCTCCTATCTGGATCGGGCCTGCGGAGAATGGGCCTGTGGGGATTGGGCTCCCTTCTGTCTGGCTTGGACCTATGGGGATTGGGCTCCCTTCTGTCTAGATCGAGCCTGCGGGGATCAGGCCAAAACTGGCAGTCCAACATTCCCTAAGGGGGTCCTGGATTGCAAGAAGCACAGGCCAGGCTGAGGGAGCCTAGTTTTCTATAAGATGCAAAACTACAACCAAGTTCCCCTGATAAAAATCTAAAATGTAAGTGTAAATAAACATGATAAAATCTGCTATACAAAAACTTAAATGTATAGAACTGATCCCTTATAAAACCAATATGATTACATAAAAATGTTTTCTGACCAACAAAGCAAAAAGAGATGCTTCGGTAAAGCCTCCAATTTGGAATATTTTAACTTATGAAAAATATTAAGAAGGCAGGAGGAAATGAAAGGGTTAGACCTAAGCCAAGCTCAAGAAAGTTGGCACATTATTTTTAATACCAGAGGCCCATTGCATATTCGTGCAAGAATAGGCCTTCATTCCGCTGGCTTCGCTCCCAGCCGCCCAGGAGCCACCAAGTCCCTGCTCCTGGCCAGAGCACTGCTCCTATAGCTCCCTCTGCACGCCCCCTCTCCTCTCATAGCAGACATCCTGCCCCACCCAGCCGCTCTGCATATGCAAATTAATCCACTATCTTTGTCGGGTTAGTTTGCATACTCATTCCTGATTGGCCATGGGCATAGCGGAAGTACGGTTAATTTTACATGTTTATCTATTGTTAGATAAGATACATTTAATGTTACTGAGAAACAGTTTTTATGAAAAGCAATGTTATTCCCAAACTCCCACTATACAAAGTAAGACATTTAAAATCAGGTAAAGAAACATTAACAATCTTTCTCTAATTAATGGTAAGAGTTAAAATGCTAGATTACTTAGACAACAGTGATACATGACTGGAAGATGAAAAGAGGATTCTACATATGTAAGTATAGCAACCACAGGAGGGTTTGAAGAGATGAGAAAAAATAAAATTTATAAGTACTTTAAAAAGCTGTAATAACTATCACTTTTAAAGATCAACTAGCACTAAACCAGGCAGGCATGCTCAGACAGCCAAGAGAAGAGGCATCATTGGAACTCAGCATAATGCGAAACCCAATGAAAATCATCACAGCAAGTCCCGGCTTAATCTGTTTAATTATGTTATCCAGTTAACATAACAAATGGCTAAAACAGCCCTCTCTTTAATTAATAGAAGTGTCTTCTTCATAACAGTGGCTTTGTAAGTAAACCACCTGTTAACTCTATGTAGGTCTTACAAAAGTCACAATCTGGAATTTCAGAATCTACACAGCTGGGGATAAATAACCAGAGTGTTAACAGCTGCAATCTAAAAGTAAGTTTCTAAAGTTTCAAACTCAAAAATGGTCAAAGTGAATACATTACCTCCTTTTCCCCCAATTTCCTCTTGTTCTCTACTTCCTCAGTTTGTGGAGGAGCAGGCTTGATGGCTGCATGATGACCAGGTAGCCCGGGCACCAGCACTTTTGCTTCAGAATTCATCACTGGTGTTCTCACCTGTTAACGAGGAACAGAAGGGGCATGGATTATGCCTTGGTCCTTACTATATTTATCCCCATTGAGAAAATGAACAGCTTTTAAAGGTTTTTCTACTGGAAAACGTATTGATTAACTTAACATAGCTATCAAAGTTTAAATAAATGTTGGCAAATAAGTATTTAAATTATAATTTGAAGCCATAGTTTTAAAGCATTCAAAACTACATAAGATTAAAAGCCAGGAAAAACAAAATCTACCGATTACACAAGGACACACTGACTTAACAATGTGAAAGAGTAAAGCTGTACATCTTACGACCACCGCCAGTAATTGATCTTTGCCAGAAATGCTCAGACAGCCAAGAGAAAGGTGTCATCTCTGAAATTCAGCCAGAAGCGAAACCATATGGATGTCATCATAGCATGTCTTGGCTTTCCTTTTCTCATTAAACTGGCCAAACAATACCTACATGTAGATGTCACATTATATTCAAAATAAAGTATCATGATGAGCTTAGCTTTTATTCATGGTCTTAAGTTACAGCCCCATCATGGTTTTAGGTCTTATTCCACCCTGAAATATAACATTCCTCTCAACAAATTTATGCTCCTTTAAGTACTGGGTTAAAACAATAATAGGTGATTTTGATTTTGATATTTATTCAATGAACATGCATGGAGGCAGAAAGAACTAAAAGCAAGGTCTTCAACTTCTAGTCATCTGTTTACTTATTCCATTCAACAAATCAAGAGAACAGAAATGAAGTTTTATAACCTTGATATCTAAAACCCAATCCCACAAAATTTATTAAAATTATAAAGATATTAAAGAATCCAAATATATTATGTGACAATTCAATTTACCCAAATCTTTTTTTTCTCACCTTCTAGTATGTAAAGCACTTACCTTAGTTATAGCTGTTTCTACTGTTGGAGCCCAGCAGTTTGAAATATCTCTTACTAAGCACATATGAGGTTCTTTGGAATTTAAAGCCTGTAAATATAATTTTGAGGGGACAGTATGTCAAACAAAGTAACCGGGAATAAGAAAACCAAATGCCTACTTATACATTTTCATGAAAATACAGAAAAGTATGAAAGACTTCTATATAAAACTGTGAGCAACTCAGACTGTCAAATTAATAGCACTGAGGAAAATGGGAAAACGGAAGATACAAGACATTATGTTTACTTTTTTCAGTTAGGAACTGCTTGAATTTTTCACATATTATGAACAGAAATTTTATGTGACAGACTTTTAAGACAAATGTAAGTTCATCACCCTTGTAAATAATTAATCTGAGCTAAGAATGATCCTACCCCAGATTTCCTACTGTTGGCCTTTCCATAAGTGAGGCAAAGACAGCAGTGCTGATCAACAAAGTGCTCTGAGATTCAGCATTAAACAGGGGAAGTCAAATGCAGAAAAGCCCACATGTACCCATAAGCTTTAAGGTTACATGCAATTCTCTATGCCCATATAATTAATTTGTCTGGAAGGATAAAACAATAGGAAACAATGGCTGCATCTGGAGGGGTCCAGGGGCAATAGGGTCGACATATGGCAATAAGACTTTTTATTTACAACTTAAAATTTTTCTTTTTTATTATACCAAATCCATGTAGATGTTTAAAAAGTATTTTTAAATAAACTCAATAAGAGTTTGCTTTGGCATGAAATATTCCATTCAGTGTCTCTGAGGGTCTTCCTGAACCAATGTTTTATAAATGTACTAGGGGCCTGGTGCATGAAAATTCATGCACTGGAGGGGGGAGCCCCTCAGACGGGCCTGCCCACCGTCACAGTTCAGAGGTCCTCAGGGGAGGGAGGCAACCCGGCGATCAGGGGAAGGCAACAACCCCAACACACCTCTGCTGCTGCCACTGCCGGCAGTGCAAGCCTTGGCCGGCCATGGTTACCTTAGCCGGCCATGGTTACCTTAGCCTCAGGTGGCCCTGGGCGGCTGGGCAGCTGCCACCCGAGGCTCATCTACACCTTGGGCCCGCTCCAAAGAAACTTTTGTAATAAAAAGTCAGATGGCTGCACCACCCATTACATTTCCACTTAGAAAACTCAATGGGTGCTATCACTAAGGGCCCTTTTATTAAGATTTATCTTTTGGGGCCCTAGCCAGTTTGACTCAGTGGATAGAGTGTGGGCTCATGGACCAAAGGGTCCTTGGTTCAAGTCCAGGCAAGGGCATGTAACTTGGTTGCAAGCTCTATCCCTGGCCCCACTAGGACCAAGTGCCAGAGGCAACCAATGGATATGTCTCTCATGTCTCTTACATCAATTTTTGCTCTCTCCCCGCCCCCTCCCTTCCACTTTCTCTAAAAATCAATGGAATATTCTTGGGTGAAGATTAACAAAACAAAACATTAACTTTGGGTAGTTGGGCAAATTCATCCTTATCTGTGAACAGCAGCCATGCCCTAGTTGGGTTTTCTGGTCAGTGGAGAGAGCATTGGCTGTGGACTGAAGGGTCTCAGGTTTGATTCTAGTCAAGGACGCATGCCTGGGTTGTGAGCTCGATCCTCAGCAGGGGGCATGTAGGAGGCAGCCAATTGGTGATTCTCTCCCATCACTGATGTTTCTCTCTCTCCCTTCCTCTCTGAAATCAATAGTGTGTGTGTGTGTGTGTGTGTGTGTGTGTGTGTGTGTGTGTGTGTGTATTGAAAGCCACTACAAATGTGTGGCTACCAAGCATTTTAAACATGGATAGACCAAACTGATATGCTTGTAAGTGTAAAAGAGACACCAGATTTCAAAGCTATAGCACACCAAACAGAGGAGGAGCAAGCATCAAACATCTATAATGTTTTATATTAACTGACTAAGCATTGAAATATTTTAGATATGCTCACTATGAAAATTACAGTTCACACAAATGAAAATAAACCACCCAGTGAAAGGTTCTTTTTAAGTATTCCAATAAGAGACCAATGTATCATTTAAAAATCATTGTTTTCCATAGACATGTTGTTACTGCTTTACTCCAGAGTAGCATCTACGTACCACTCGCTCAATGGTGGGCTGAAACCAATTGCCATATACAAGCAACAAGGAATTTTTGTCTGAGCAAAAACCTGCCGCTAGAATAGGGATGGGTTTTGGTGTTGATTTCTTGCCTTTCCCAGGTGTCGCTATCTGAATTGTGCAGTTTGAAGTAAAAGGCTTTTTGCAGTATCTAGAAATAAAAACAATAAATTAGAATATTAGCAATAACATCTCATACTATCTTTGAAGTTGGCATGAAATGTGACCCTCCTCTAGCCTTCACACACCAGGGTCCCCAGAGCACCTGTCAGTACTTCATCTATTCCCAGCCCTACCCAACACTCAAGACCTCACCACCAAGTACTTCCTTCAGCCCCATCTGCCCTTCTATCCGACTTGTCAACCCCAAGAGGCCCAAGCTCCCACGGGCTCTATCATCACCCTGAGCTTCAGTCCCAAATAGCTATGGACAAGCCCTAATCAGCCTCAACTCTAATTACTCCCAACTATTAAAAGCCTCACCAGGATTTCAGCAACATAGTTCCAGGAAAAAAATTATCAGCAAAATATAATCAATAAAACTATATCCTCAGAGTCTTCTCTTAAGAGCTCTCTTCACCTTCTTGCTCTACGGTAGCTCACCACAGCAGTCCTTCACAAGTTGTAGCTGTTTGCTCTCCAACACTCTTTGTGGCAGGGGCTTGGACATAATTTAACATGCTCCTTGTTCTTTAACAAAACACTCCAAGACAACAAATAGTCCCTCTCCCTCCTTCACCTCTAAAACCTTTGAAACTGTTGTCACGAGATACCAAGTACCTCCCCGTCCTGCCATCATCCAAAGCCCTCTGGGTCACTCTCCCTCATTTCTTAAAAGATTTTAGTGGCTCCTGTTGTTCTGTCCAACACCACTCCTGAGGAATTCCTCTTAGTGGTTTCTATATTTAGCATGCAGGTCAATGCTCCTCTGACACTGTCCTCTCAGTTCCCTAACCTTCCTACCTCCAACAACTCTGCCCTTCACTGCATCTCAGCCACTCACTCTCACATCACAGACATCTTATCACCAATCATCTTAACACCCCTCCCACCCCACCGCCATAATCTCAATTGTAAGCATGCCACTATCCATCTTTCCAATTCACCCTTCCTAGTACCCAGACTCCAAAGCAATTTCTATTTAGGATTTTTGACCTCTGCTTTGCCCTTTACACCTCTATAGTCAATTTTCAACACATCAAACAGAATGACTCAAAACTTACATTTTAAAACTGTAAAACCCCACTTATACTGCTTAAAATCCGTCAATGGCTTACTTACTATAGCCCAAGGAGAAATGCCCAAGTCCTCACCATGGCATACTACTTCTGGGCCCTCAGTGATACAGTCCAAGTATACATGACTATGTAAATTAAGGCATCAAGTTATTAACAATTACCTCTAGAGAGTAGAATTCAAAACACAGAGACTTGGGTTATAATTGTCTCTGCATACTGAATGTTTTAAAATAAGTGTATATGCTTTCACAAATAGTTTATATTTAAACAAATAACTATCCTAGGATTATAAAAGGAAATATCAACTGACAATAAAAAGCTGAAACTATTTTAAATTTTAGTATAATTATGTACATGATTGAGTTCCAACCATGTTTATAGTGTATGGCAGAGGTTGGCAAACATTCTGTAAAGAACCAGGCAGTAAATATTAGTATGTTAGTTCTGGGAGGCCACATGTGGTCTCTATTGGAAAAGGCCTCCAGCCCATAATTTACTGGCCCTTAATCTGACTACTATACAGCCTACCAATAACACTCCCCTCTGTCCACCAAACACTAGCATCGCCATGCTTCACGGATCCACATGTGTGGTGAGGGAAGTACTATCAGAGTTAAAAATTAAGGCTTCACCAAAAGTTCACAAACAAAACTCTACAACTAAACCACTTTCTTTTAAAGTTATCTTTAGAACTACCAACATTTATTGGTACTAAGTGTGCATCACAGAAAGCCATTCTCCTAACCACAAACATGAAGAAATGATTCACAATGCCAAAATCTTTAGTTCTCTCTGGGAATGTACGTAGTCACATGGATTAAGAATTAAGGATGCTTTCAAAACAATCTAACTGAAAACGCAAAGAATATTAGGGTGAAGGTATAGAGAAATAACAAGCCAGGGAAGGGAAATAAATTTCTGACTTAAGAAAATTCTTACTTACCCATTTAATATGTGTTCAAAAAGGTGAACTTGACCATCTCTGCAAACCACAGCTAATTTAACGGGCTAAAAGAAAAAAATGAGTCATAAATAAACTTCAGTTTACCCTAACGGACAGTTACTTTCATACTACACTTACAAAACTCCAGAGAAAAAGTTAGAACAGCAAGAATGCACAGTTGTTGCATTTAAAAATAATTACTGTTTTCAAAATAACAATTCAAGTTGTTGTCAAGCTTATAAATAAAAATCTTTAGCCAAAAAGATAACACAGTCAAGGAGAATGCAGCTTGGAGGTTCGATAAATCCAAAAGCGGACAACAGGAAACTGTAATAGTCCGGATTGCTGAAGGTACCACTGGTCCCTTCCTCTCAGGAGAGCTGAACAGTGGCCTAATTGTTATTTCAAACCATCTAAGATTTTTGTCATATTTCATTCTTCCTCCCCCTCTTTTCCTATTTCATTAAATCATCAAAACCCCAATTTTAAAAATATTTGTAAAATCAGAAAACAAATCCTCAAAAATTGAGCCATTTACCTCTTCTTTGTTTTCTGACAAAGTCAAGTCTATATAGATAGGTTCATCTGTAACTGTGAAAGACATCACTGCATTCTTCTGTTTGTTTTCTGACCGGACTTGCCTAGATAACAAAACTGATGATTAGGAAGTAAAACAATTTTTTTAAAGGCAAACACCAAAAAGTAGTCACACCATTAGATCCCCAACTTTTTCATCTTTTGAAAACTAATAAGGTAACTAGAGATCAAAGTAAGAGAAGCACTTGTATCACTACTGTATAACATGATTATCTGGGAAAAGAGAAAGCATTAATGCATTTCTGGCAGATTTAAACAACAGATAACATTCTTGTATTCTTTTCCTATCTGTCTATTTTGATTGATGTTAATGCCATATTGTCTTCATTACTGTAGCATGACAAGTCTTGAAATCAGATGAGTCCTCTAACATTTTTCTTCTTTTCCAAATTTGTTTTGGCTATGTCCATTTCCATGTGAATTTTAAAATCACATTGTTAATTTCTACTTGAGTCTGCTGGGATTTTGACTAGGTTCACACTGAATCTAAAGGTTAATCCAAGAATAAACATCATAGCAATACTGAGAGTCCAGTAGTGTGTGTGTGTGTACAAATGATCCTCATGATTTGAGAATTCACCTACATGCTAAAATTTATTTGTAAACCTCAAACTCAATATCTGTGGAGCTTTCATGGTCTTTAACAGTTATGTGTACTGGCAGTGAAAAAATGATTTGCCCACCACTCACGAGGATAAACCAGGCTATGCTCTGCCTTATTATTTCAGTTCAGTATCACTAAATGGTGCTCATTAAATTGATACAAGAAAATTAAGAGCATTGATTTGACAAATTCTAAGTTTTTCAAACAAGATTCATTCTAACCTGGACATTCATACTAGACATGTTCAAAATTACTGCCATCAGACCACTATTTACAGAAGAAACTGCTATCTTAGCCTAACAATAGGAGATAGTACTATCTCCTTATATAATATAAAAGTTTTAAAAATCTTCATTCAGCAGCAAAAACCCTTAGATGTTATTTCCTTATATAAATGAATCGTTCAATGGTAATTATCAGGGAATTTTAGGCTCACTCGTCTACAAAAAACAAGGTTTTCATAGATGGCCTTATTGGGAAGCCTTTCAATATAGGCTTTTACATTTATTCTTGTCAAAGTACTTAACACAACAGAAATCACCTTTTCTTTTACAGAAAAAATTTGTACCCAGAGAACCCTAGGTCTAGGGGTAAAACATTTAAGTCTGAAGCACCTTAGTAATGTCAGAAGTCTTTGGTGGCAGATTTTAGCTTTTGGCATTACTAATTTCTTATATAAGTAGTAAACCCTCAAGAACGAAAAGAAATCCCATCAATAGGTACTCCTCAAACATCAGACACAAAATAGAAAACCAATGTAATTTGCCCAGCCAGTATTGCTCAGTGGTTGTGCACTGAGCCAGAAAACAAGAGGTCACAGTTCAATTCCTGGTCAGGGCACATGCCCCAGTTGGTGTTTCTCTCTCATTAATGTTTCTATCTATATCTCTCCCATCCTTTCTGGCTAAAAAATCAATAAAAACATTTAAAAAATAAAAATAAAAGAAAACCAATGTAATCTGACTGAAATATAATTAGAAACCACAGCTTAGCTGATGGTTTGAAGGTAAACAGAGTGGCCTCATGATCCTTTCCGCACACAACTTTAAGGAACACATAATTTAAGGAGCCCCACTTACATCTGAATATTACTTGATATAAATAGCAACTTTCTATGGCCAAGAAAACTCAACTGATTACTAGAATGAAAAACTTCTATATTTTAAATCTCTATTTTGTCCATGAACAGCCAGATGATACCATAAAATTCAATAAATTTCACATATTTCTTAAATTTGAAAACTTTTTGATGGCACTTTAATACAAAATTAATTTTTACTTTTAAAAGTAGTTTCAAAAACATAGCCAAGTAGTTTAATGTCCTCAGTAAATCATCTACAAATAAACATTACTGTACTAACCCAGAAGTCATCTATTTCAACAAACTAAGATTTTCCTAAAAATTTTTAAAGGTTATTTTTAAATTGCCCACTAATAAAAATATTGAGCCCACTACATCTCTAATGAACGGAGGAAGTTTTATTATACAGTGCTCTTAAATTTTTTTTATATAGGTCAGTTTAAGGCAGGCTCAATTCTTTATTATAAGTCAATATAAATCTAACATTAACTATAATAAAGTAAGTCTCATATTCATCATTTATATTAACCACATAAGCTGTGATAGATTCTTTCAAGGCAAAGCCAAAAGATTACGTACCAGACATTAAGTAACCGGTCATGTACTGCTCCAGACAGAAAATAAAGACCTGAAATCCCATCAAATGGCTGACTCTCATTGGGAGGTCTGATAGTAGTGAACCTAAGTGATGAAACTGGCGTTGCATGTCCCGTGAAGTGCTAAAAAAAAAAAATTACATCATGTTTATCAGAGGATATAAACCAGCAAAAAAGAGTCCATATGTATCATAAGACATATCTGAATCCAGAGCTCTAGACTAAAGTTAACAAATTTAATTCTAAGAACTAAGGTTACTCGTGCTATATCATCACTTCTTTTAAAAAGTCCAACAGAAAATAATAAAAATTAAGATGTTCCTTTTAGCTCCCACGACAGTACTCCACTACCTGTGGTTCTGCCATTTTTGAGTTAAAGATCGACTAAATTCTATCAATTATTAAAGGACTGAAAAGGTGCTCAGACACAGCCAAGGAATTGTAGGTCTTCATTTACTCTCAGTGAGTCGAAACCACAATTTTAAGGCATCATCACAGCACCACAAGTTCAGTAACCCCTGAGAACACCCACATCTAATACTAATCTTCAGTTAAATACTTTAAGTGGACCAAATGCTGAATGCAAGCTAGAAATCAAAATCACTAAATCACTGCATAATAGAGTAAAAGATTTTTAATTGTAATTCCACTCATTTGGTCTATTCCTTTTTCCAATGTATGTGAAGTGGACATGTATAACCTATTTAATATTTAACACCAACAGCACTAGCCAGTTTGGCTCAGTGGATAGAGCTTCAGTCAAGGGCATGTACCTTGGTTGTGGGCACATACCCAGAAGGCAGCTGATCAATGTTTCTCTCTCATCGATGTTTCTAACTCTCTATCCCTCTCCCTTCTCTCTCTGTAAAAAATCAATAAAATATATTTTTTAATAATAATAATATTTAACACCAACCAACTAGATTTAGAGGCTAACTTTTGCCTAATAATTCTACTATTTGATATGTTTAAAAATAAAGAATGTGTTTGTTTGTTTTTTAATGATTGTATGTAGAGAGAAAGGGAGAGGGAGAGATAGACCCATCAATGATGAGAAAATCGCTGATCGGGTGCCTCCTACACTCCTCTACCCCCTACAGGGGATTGAGCCAGCAACCCAGTATGTGCTCTGACCTCAATTCAAACTTGGGATCTCTTGGTCCATGGGACAATGTTCAATCCACTGAGTCACACCAGCCAGGCAAGAATCTGTATTCTTAAAATATTATACTATGACCCATTACCTCTGATTTCTCCATACTTACTTTAGATTACTATTATGCTTATAACTAATTTGATTCACTCACTCTGTATAGTTCTTTGGTCTCCAAAACCCATAGTTTGATTGTTCGACCAGCTGAAAGCAACATCTTTCCATCTGGGCTGACACACAGGGAACTAACGCTGCTGTTGTCACCTTTCCATTTGCTGTATAGTGAAGAGAAACAAAAATATCTCAATACAGAGGAAACTTTATTCAGAGCAAAAACATAACAAAAGACAAATCAGACATTAAAAATACCAACTAAGGTTCAATGCCAAATTGCATTCCCTAAAAGCTTGTGTCAGGAAACTTGACATATCACTTGAACATAACCTTAAACATATCACTATGGTAAAGCCTCCCTGATAAGATTGGTTTTTAAAAGGTATCAGGAAATGGTTAAGAGATATAAGAATGTAAAATGGGTAGTTGGAATACCCTGTGATCCATGAGGTGGATTTTGTTAATGCCAGGAAATTACCATGCTGGCTGGACCTCTGCAAGTCCATCCTACCCCGCCCCCCCTCCCCCCCAACCCCAATGGTTCCTACATGCTCTGGAGAACTGGCTTTTTTTAAAAAAAATTTTTTTTTGATTGATTTCAAAAGGGAAGGGAGAGGGAGAGAGGGATAGAAACACCAATGATGAGAATCATTGATCAGTGTCCCACGCTCCCCCCGCATGCCTTCTATTGCGGATTGAGCCCGCACCCTTGGGCAAGTGCCCTGACAAGGAAGGGAACCATGACCTCCTGGTTTATGTTAATACTCAACCACAGAGCCACGCCAGCTGGGCTGGAAAGCTCACTTTTAATTTACCTAATAATACAAATGATTCCTCAACCAAAAAGGTTATGTCATCCCAAATCCACATAGATGAGCCCCATCTGATAGGGTAAAATAAATTAGTTGTAGATTACTCCTTTTTAATACTTCAAATAGAATTAGTAACAGTCTTTGCAGTTTGCTGCACACAATAATACTGTCATAGGCAGCAGGGAGCTTAACTATTCACTTATAAATCAAGAAATAACAGTAGCAAACTTATGACCAAAAGAGGTTAACTCAAAAGTGAAAGAAAATGTATTGCTCTACCAATCACATTGGAATGTCAAATTACTCATTTGAAAAAAACTTAAAACTCCTACCTTATACTATATGCACATAAGACTTACTAAAAATAAGTACTGAAAAATATATAGAACCAACTTTATAATCCTGTGGTTAGGACAGATTTTTCCAAAGCAATTATAAACCAGAAATCATAGAGGGAAAAACAATGACCACTAAATAAGTGATAAAATAAAAGCAAAAGGCTAGAAAAAAATGTCAAATAGATATATTAGCCCCACCAGTGTGGCTCAGTGGTTGAGTTTCAACCTATGAATCAGAAAGTTATGGTTCAACTCCCCATCAGGGCATATGCCCGGGTTGGGGGCTCAATCCCCAGTGCAGGGCCTGCAGGAGGCTGCAGATGAATGATTCTCTCTCACCATTTATGTTTCTATCTTTCTCTCTCTTTCCCTTCTTCTCTGAAATTAATTGAAATATACTTTTAAAAAAAGAAAATGCCGGCAGAGCTAATATCACCACCACTTCCTCCACCCGTTCTCCATTAAAAGCTTTACAAGCCTAAGTGTAACCCGCCTATATTAGCATTACCTGAGAATCTGTTAGAATTACATATTTCCAAGCCCCAAACTAGACCTACGAAATCAGGTCTGTATGCACAAGTACTGTATATGCACAGTAGAGCTTGAAAAGCACTAGATCAGAAGACTCCATTCAGGGAAATGTGGTTGGTTCCAGAGGAGTGACCCATACTGAAATCTGAAGGCCGCCCAATCATTCTACAATCGAAGCCCAACAACTGAGTCACAGAACACACACAGTCCTTCGATTAAGGTTTTTAATGTCTCATTTTCAAAAGCAACAGCCAGCCGAAGACCTGCACTCATTTAAAAATGCCTTTAATGTTAAAGACAGATTGAAATCGGGGAGAATCCAAGATGGCTGCTCGGGTAGGCAACTAGCCGCAGCCGCACACAACAATTTTAATAAAATACAACTAAAATATAAAATGGACATTACCCAGAACTACAGGAAAGTCGACTGACTGGAAATCCTACAACAAGAAGCAAGGAGAAAACCAGAAGGAAGCACGGAGGAGCTGTAAAAGCCTAAGGTACGGAGACACGCGGCGCACGAGAAGAGGACGGAGCCGGAGAGGAGGGAGGCCGAGTGCCTGGCGGGCGTTCCCTAGCGGAAAGGAGATAAACACTATGACTGTGCTGGGCCCCCAACTGCTCTGAACCCCAGTTCTGGGCCAGACCCCGGGGACTCAGGCTCAGCCATAGGGAGCTGGGCTGTAAGTCGGAACCCCGGGGTAGCGGAGAAAGGAGGTCCCGGAGGAGCGCACAGTGACCCCAGAGAAGGGACGGTCGGTTGTGCCGCCGGATTGCCCTGACGGGAAGGAGACTGGGGCTCCAGACTGCTGTGAACGCCACCTCCAACTCCACTTCCAACTGAACTGAACCCCAATACCAGGCTCATTGGGGGAGAGCATAGACTGTTTGGCAGCAGGCGGAAATCGAGGGCACCTTTCTCTCAGAGGCGCCGGCAGCGAGCACTGAAGGACCCGCATAGGGCGGGGCTGACGGAAGCCAAAGCTGCAGGCTCCACCCTGAAACCCCGTCCCATCTGTAACTGCGAAATGCGACAACAAAATAGATCACAAACGAAAGAAATGGAGGACAAAAAGCTTCTGGATATAGAGTTCAAATCTACGCTTATAAGGTTTTTCAAGAATTTCCTAGAAAAGATGGATAAGGCCTATGAGGATATGAAAAGAGATCAACTAGAATTAATAAGGAGTCAACAAGAAATGATAAGGGATCAACAAGAAATAAAGAATACATTGTCTGAAATAAAAAATATTCTACAGAGTCCTAAAAACAGAAGGGAAGATCGCAAGAATCAAGTCAAAGATTTGGAACATAAAGAGCCAGAAGACACTCCTCTGCAGAAGCTAGAAGGCAAGAGAATCCAGAAAATTGAAGATAATGTAAGAAACCTCTGGGACAACTTCAAGCGAACCAACATCAGAATTATGGGGGTTCCAGAAGATGAGAGAGAGCAAGATATCGAAAACATACTGAAAGAAATAGTGACAGAAAACTTCCCCCACCTGGTGAAAGAATTTGACTTACAAGTCCAGGAAGCGCACAGAACTCCAAACAAAAGGAATCCAAAGAGGACCACACCGAGACACATCATTATTAAAATTCCAAGAGCAAAAGATAAAGAGAGAATATTAAAAGAAGCAAGAGCAAAGAAGGTAGTAACTTATAAAGGAGCACCTATACGATTGTCAGCTGACTTCTCAACAGAAACCATGCAGGCCAGAAGGGAATGGCAAGAAATATTCAAGGTGATGAATAGCAAGAACCTACAGCCAAAAATAAGCTACCCAGCAAAGCTATCATTCAGAATCGAAGGCCAGATAAAGAGCTTCACTAATAAAAAAAAGCTAAAGGAGTTCATCACCACCAAACCAGAATTATATGAATTGCTGAAGGGGGTTCTTTCAGAAGAGAAAGTAAACAAAGATAAAAATTATGAACAACAAATACGTAATTATCAACAAGTGAATCTAAAAACCAAGGAAATTAAAAAAAATCTGATGAACAATATTAACTGTTGAATATAATAGAATCAGAGGTATGGAAGGGGAGTGAACTGACGATTCTTGGGGAAAAGGGGAGAGGGGGGCGTGAGAAGAGACTGAACATAAACTGTGCACCTATGGACGAGGACAATGGGGAGAGGGGAAAGGGCAGAGGGTGGGGTGGGAACCTGGTGGAGGAGAGCAATGGTGGGGGGGGGGGGGGGAGGAACATTTGTAATAATATGAAAAATAAAAACTTATTTAAAAAATAAAAAAAAATTAAAAAAATAAAGACAGATTGAAATCAAACAAGACACAAGGGACAAAAGAAATAAACTTTAAATCCTATAACTAATTTCTTTAGAGTTATAATACAGTAAGTGCATAAAAGGAGCATGATGCAACAAAAAAATTCAGAAAACAAAAAATAGTACCTGTAAGTTAAAAAATATGGTAAATTTAAAAATTCAATAAAAGATTTGGAAGATAAAATTGAAAAAATTCACCAGCTAACAGAAGAGAAAGACAAAAGAGAAAAAATAAGAGAGAGAAAAAGAAATATAAATCTTAAAGCAGTCCAGGAGAGATAAAATCTAAACAACAGTGAGTTCAAGAGAATGATTGAAAAAAATAATAACAAGAAAACCACAGAGGGGACAAATATAGTATAAGAAAATTGAAGAATACAGAATTCCAGGCTAAATGGTGCCTCAAATTCCAATATAATTTAATGACTAATGGAAAAAAAAAAAAATTCTCAGGATATTTTAGAGTACTAAGGATAATTAAAACCAATAAACCAATGCTCAAAATCCTGAGGGGAAAATTATTTCCAACTTAAAATTACTTGTCCTCACCCAGCCGGGTGTAGCTCAGCAGTTGAGCTTCGACCCAGGAACCAAGAAGTTACTGGTTTGATTCCCTGTCAGGGCACATCCCAGGTTGCGGGCTCAATCCCTGGTGGGGGGCGTGCAGGAGGCAGCCAATCAATGATTCTCTCTCATAATTGGTTTCTATCTCTCTCAACCTCTCCCTTCCTCTCTGAAATCAAAAAAAATATATAAAAAAATAAATTTTAAAAATTACTTATCCTAAAACTATGAATCAACTGTGAGGCTAGAATGATGACTCTCGTGAGCCAGCAAAATTTCAATAAATTTACCATCCCTGCACCCTTTCTAGTAAGCTTCACCATAAGGAGCAAAAAGAACCCGGATAGCCACAGCAATCCTGAGAAAGAAGAACAAGTTGGAGGAAATTCAATGCCAGATATCAAGCTATACTACAATGCCACAGTTCTCAAAACTGCGTTGTACTGGCATAAGAACACACATATAAACCAATGGAACAGAAGAGAGAACCCAGAAATCAACCCAAACCACTATGCTCAATTAATATTTGACAAAGGAGGCAAGAGCATACAATGGAGTTAAGAAGGTATCTTCAATAAATGGTGCTGGGAAATTTGGCCAGATACATGCAAAAAACAAACAAACAAACAAAAAAACTAGATTACCAACTTACACTAAATAAAAAAATAAACTCAAAATGGCTAAAGGACTTAAATGTAAAACAGGAAACCATAAAAATCCTACAAAACTCCAAAGAAATAGCAGACGTGTACCAACACATCTCTAGTGCAATGGAGACTAAGGAGAAAATAAACAAATGGGACTACATCAAAATAAAAAGCTTCTGCACAGCAAAAGAAACCATCAACAAAACAACAAGCCCATTGCATGGGAGAACATATTCATCAATGATATTTCCGATAAGGGTTTAACCTCCAAAACTTACAGAGAACGAAAGGAAGATAAAAGATCCAATCAAAAAATGGGCAAAGGATCTAAATAAAATAGACACTTTTCAAAAAAGGACATACAGAAGGCCCGGAGGTATATGAAAATAAGCTCAAAGTCACTAATCATCTGAGAGATGTAAATCAAAACAACGAGATACCTCACACCTGTCTGAATGGTTATCATCAACAAATCAACAAACTACAAATTCTGGCAGGATGCAGAGTACTGGTGCTGCCACTGTGGAAGACAGTATGGAGTTTCCTCAAAAAGTTAAAAATGAAAGTCCCATTTGACCAAGTAATCCAGGACTATATCCAAGAAACCAGAAACACCAATCAGAAAGGATATATGCACCCCTATGTTCATAGTAGCACAATTTACAATAGCAAAGATTTGGAAACAACCTAAGTGCCCATCAGCAGATGAGTGGATTAAAAGACAGGTACATCTACACAATGGAATACTATGGCGCTATAAAAAAGAAGGAACTTTTACCATTTGCAACAGCATGGATGGAACTGGAGAGCATCATGCTAAGTGAAATAAACCAGTTGGAGAAGACAAATATCACATCTCACTCATATGTGGGATATAATGATCAACATAAATTTGATGAACAAAAATAGATCCAGAGACAAATGGCACGGGAGAGGGGTTAGAGAGCAACCCAAGGACTTGTATGCATGCATATCAGCATAACCAATGGACACAGACACTGGGGCGGTGGGGGCTTGCCCGAGGTGGGAATGGCAGGGAGTCAATGGGGGGAAGGGGGAACACATATGTAAAACTTTAGACAATTTAAAAAAAGAAAAAAAATGAATAAACTTGGTTTTATGAAAAAGAAAAAAGAGCAAACCAACAATGAAACATGGAATTTAGGAAATAGAGGCTACTTTTCAAGATGATGGAAAAAGGAAATCCTGCCAGGACAACTGTTCAGCAGACCCTCCAAGGCAGAAGTCTTCAAAAAAATAAATGTAGTTGGAGGAAAGCCTCCAATAAATAATAAAACTAATGTCTAAAAATAACTGAGAATTATACTACTACAGAAGTGAGAATTAAATGACAAGTATATACAAACCTAAGCAAATGCACAGTTAATTCTCTCAAACCAGCTTGTTCCAATATATTCTAGACACCAGTGACAGATTACTTTTTTCCAGAGCATTGTTTTGATTACTTTATTACACACCAGTAGGGGGTGCGCAGGAGGCAGTGATCAATGATTCTTTCATGGATGCTTTTCTCTCTCCCTACCTCTCTGAAATCAATAAAAATATATTTTTTTAAGTTCCTTGAGAAGAGTCTATAGTCCTGTTAGTGTCAACATTCCCCACTATGCCCAATATCAAATTTTACTTATAGCAAGAATACAATCTTGGGGGGGAAATTTTAAAAACCAGTCTTCATTTGTCAAATTCTAATGTATCTCCAAGTCAATCCTCCAATACTACAGAACCATCAATGTTACTCACCACTTTACTTTGCACGTCTGTGTATTCCATTCCACAATATGTTTATCATCTGAACAACTATACAAACAGCCATTGTCTTGATGCCACTGTATGCAATTGATTTTGTTGTCATGTCCACCGCTCTGTAGATTTAAAAAAAAAAAAAAGAGAGAGAGATTAAAGGAAAAATAATCTCATATGCATCCTGGAATCATCACTAAACAGTTAACTAAAACATTAGGCTTGGGTTAAACTAAAAACACCTACATCTATCCGTTTCTAACATAAAAAATGAGATAAATCACCCATAATGTCATCAAATGTTAACCTTCCCTTCTTTGCTGGAAAAACATACTTCTACATGCTAAATTAAAGGATCCTAATCCTAACTGCCACTGCTTTTAACAGGTATGCCAACATAAAGCATGGTACATTCTTCAAATACAGTGGGGGGGGGGGGGGGGGGGGGAGTGACACTAGAGTGAATAGCCCAATCCTAAGAGTTTAAAGTCAACATTTTAGGTAAAAATCATGGCCAGTCAAAATTATCATTGATAATCCTTTTTAAAAGGTGCCAAAACTGTCTCAATAAAGAAATCACTGTTCTTTTCAGGCAAACACTAAATGTTCCCTTGGGTCTTAGGTAACATATTAATGACACTTTAAACATGGCAAGATGCTCGCTTACTCAGAGGCACAAGATTAAAAGAAATTTTCACCACTTATCAAATTAGCTGTTTTCTGGTTAGTGTTATTGCTATTTTAATGTGAATATTCAATGGAGGCAATAATGCTATTGGTACCATCCTTCCATTGCTGATGTAAGTACAAATCAGGAAAATTCTTCCAGCAAGTATTTTCATACTATGTAAAAAACGCCTTAATATTCAAAACCTTTGACTCATTAATTGCAGGTTAGTAATTCCGGGAATTCATGTAAGAAAAAAAAATTAGAATACCAAATAAATATCAGAAACCACGTAAATGGTAATAGCAAGGGACTATCCAATTTAATGTATTTTAGGCAGCCATTAAAAATGTTTATAAGTAATTCTTGACAAATATGAAAATTGTTTATGTTGTAATGGAATGGAAAATATCGTGTTTCCCCGAAAATAAGACATCCTCCAAAAGTAAGACCTAGTGCATGGAACAATAAGACATCCCCTGAAAATAAAATCTAGTGCTTCTTTGGGAGCAAAAATTAATATAAGACACTGTTTTATTTTTGGGGAAACGGTATCAGAATACGCCAAAACCGGTTTGGCTTAGTGGATAGAGCGTCACCTGCGGACTGAAGGGTCCCAGGTTCGATTCCAGTAAGGACATGTACATTGGTTGCGGGCACATCCCCAGTAGTGGGGTGTGCAGGAGGCAGCTGATCTATGATTCTCTCTCATCGATGTTTCTAACTCTCTATCCCTCTCTCTTCCTCTTTGTAAAAAATCAATAAAATATATTTTTTTAAAAAAGAAAGAAAATATCAGGATACAAAATACCCAAATGTACTTTTTAAACATATGCATAAGGCCAAGAAATATATAAACTATCAAACAGGATCTTAAACTAAAAACAGATTTAGGTATAAAATTTTTCACTTTTCAACATTATGTAGTTCAAAAGTAGGTAAGATGTAACTTAAAAAAGAAAACATTTATTCATATCTACAGAAAGCATTCCTATCTAGTGAACACCAAAACATACTGCAATAAATCTTGTCTGAAACAAAGTATGTCAGAAGTTACTATCTTGCAGAGATAAACTCTCACTTCTCTGCTCTGCAATGCCAGGGCTGGCTTCTACAAACCATGTTTCTGCCTTGCCAGCTGGATGGCCAGGCGGCTCCACCAATAAGGGGCGCTACGGGAGACAAGTCTGGAGGGACAAGAGACTCATTCCTTCCTACCTCCCAGTTTGCATCATCCCACTGCTTCTTCAACCCAGCAGTGGCAATCTTTCTAGCAGTGGCTGAATGCAATTTTTCCAGCACTTGGAGAACAGTTTCATCCCCTCCCTTCAGACACCAGCAGTCAGCTGGAGCCCTCCCCTCTGGAGCCCCCTCCTCAGAGTTCTGGAGCCCAGGTCCATGGGGCCAACTCCTGGTCAAGAGACAGCACCACATGAAGAGCCACACAGCTCAAGGGTCTGAGTTTCCGCAATAATTCCAACCATCTCCTTCGTTCTCTGACGGAGAGATGGTGGACTTCCTCCTGCAGTTTTCTATGATACTTAGAATTCTTTTCACCCTTTCTTATTTTCAATCTAGACAATATTTTTTCATATCCTGATCTATAATAAGAACAATGTTGCCTACCATAGCTATGATCAAATATTATGTTCAGAATTTTAAATGTGCAAGGGGCAGAAAAATGCACCCATAGTGCACCTGTAACTCCTACTGCATATCCTGAACAGTTTTTATTTAACAAATCTCTAATATACCAGTTTCCCTGCCATAGCTTTTATAGCACATACACACATACTTACTACTAATTTACTGTGTAATTCTCCTTTTACTGTACTGTATAATAAAATACTACCAACTGCTGTACCAAGAGCCAACAAGTCAATCTGGTTACTTGTTTCTATAGGTTCTGATTTCCTTTTTTTCCTCTGGGGACTTTCCTAAAAATAAAAGAAGAAAAAATGTTTAGTTTGTATTTAGAACATTGAAACATCATTAATGCATAAATGCAAATGCCCAATAACCCACAAAGGAAATGTAATTGCTACTAAGTGACATTACTTAAAAAAAAAAAAAGTGGAGGTAGGATTCTCACTTTCTCACTACTTAGAAAAAAAATCAATCCAACAGAAGAGCTCATAATTCTCGTCCCCCATCTCCTACTTCCCTGGAAGGAAGGTGTCAAGTATAATAGAACAACCTGGTATGCTCTTGATATTCTGTTAACAGGTCCAATGTTCCAATCCCAAGCAAAGAGATGACAGACCCATACCTACTAGTAAGCAGCCCACCACCCCCCCTTCCACCTCATCTTTTCTTTCACATTCTAGCTTTGTTTTTAGGAAAACAGGCACAAATGTCTTAATATTTATAAAATGCATTTACTTTAATTTGAGTGAAAAAAATTGCTGTAACTAAACAGCAGCACACAGCTAGTCTAAAAGTTGTCTTGATTCCAATGACAGAAGAGGCACAAGGCACAAGTTTAAATCTAGTCTCAAAGGCGATAAGACTTGGATTTATTTCAAAAATGATAGTAACAGCTGTTTGTCCATCAAAAGATAATCAATGATCCCAACTTCAGAGTACTATGTCAGTTTATAATGCTGAAAAATTGTAATTTCCAAAATTATCTTCCATATTTGTAATGTTTTAAAATTAAAACTTCCCAGCCTATATTTTAGCATAAAAAAGCTGAGAAATCCATTCTTTTAGTGTAAAACGAACCAATGCCCAAAGAGACCTTTTCCCTGTAGAGCTCGATCTTTGCTCTACAGCACAAAAAAGCAGTACAGGATACATAAAAATCTGCTCAACCCAATACCCACCAATGAAAACTATGTTACCAGTGCATCAAGAATATCAAGGACTAGATTTATAAAGCATTTTCCATGTTTTTCTTTATGTTATTTTATAGAGATGGTACATTTGAAGAATTTGATCCACTGACATACTAATCAATAAAAAAAATAGGTTAACGTTCTACACACAGAAAAAATAACACATTTTGCAAGTTCTGAAAAATGTATCCACATTCATAGACCCAAAAGAGATGTTACAATTAAAAGCCAAAAAAAATAAATCAATCTGATAATCTCAAGAGTAACATTTAATTTGCTTGAAACCTTGAAACTTTAGCACAAGGTTTGTCCTAGATCCCCGCTTCAGTTAAATGAATTTCTAAAGCCACATCTGAATGACCCCAGAAAGCAAATGTGGTTTCTGCATATGGTTATGAACACAAACCCCTATTTCAGGTGAGGATAATCGGGGAAAGTATACCCATCTATTACTACCTCATCAGGAAACTCTAAAAGATTCCAGAAATTATTTCTTCTGCTTTGGTTTTCCCAAATCAAATTAGAATTATCTACACTGAGGTTTCTAACCTGTACAATAGTTTGTTTTTCTGTGGATTTGCATTTAAAAGCACAGAAATTTTAGAGATTAAACATTAGCATATTCAAAGCCCTAGTTTTCGTATCAGCAAACAAGTGGTAGTATTATCCAATTTTGAGGATCTAAACATAATCTAATTAATCTCAAAGAATTACTGACCCATGTAGTATGTTTTCTCAGTTTTAGAAGATCTTTTTAAAAATAACTTCCCATTCAGCAGGATGAACATGTCCAAACATGTAACACATCAACCAGTTAAGAAGTTTCAATAACCAAGATGCATTTTAGTGAACTCTAATACTTAAAGTACTACCTCATTACTAAATATTTCTGAAACCAAAAGTTTAGTGTACGTACCTGATGATAACAGGTTATGACAGGCCTTTGTTGGCATTTTCTATCTGAACCTGTTATTCTTGTGATCAAAAACGTCAACGACAACCCTAAGAGTAAAACATCTAACTGGCATTCAAAAGCATCCCCAATTTGCCTCCAACTAACCTTTCCAGCTTATTTTCAATTCCATCCTTACATTAACTCCCTGATCACAAAAACTTTGGTTCCTATGTGTGTATGTGATTGGAAATCCTGAGTTCCTGAAGGTACCAGGAGTGAAGACCAAAAGGATATGATTTTTTTTTAAGGCTAGAATCTTTCTCAAATATGAAGGTGAAAGTGAGCTAAGCAATCAACATCAACACTAGTCTGAAGACAGATGATCAGAATTTGATCCAGAAGACAATAAGACTGAGTAAGAGACTGAATGGCACAGGTGCATAATTTATAAAAGCAAGACACAGTACAGATGTGGTGAAAACATAGAAAAAGGCATATCGAGGTAAAGAGAAGTCTGAATTTGATCAGTTAAGCAAACTAAATCCCAGAAGAAAAGTGTTTACATGGAGAGCCGGTGCATACTCATAAGAATGTGTATATATAAGTGAAAGAAGTTTCACCAAAAAAATGTATCCTTTACCATGCAAAATACTCTACTATTGTCTAATGCAATGACAACCCCCTAATCTATTTCACAATCCACTAACAATCCACTAATGCATTTTTTAAAAATACTGACCTCTAGACACTGAAAATTATGCCAAAGTTTCAAGTTTCATACTGCAATTAGTCTTCTATGCCATTTCTTGGCCTTAGTCACTTACTCTGGCAAGTTTCACGGATAGCAATGAGCAAAATGTGTGCATTTTATATAATTACATATAGTATTTACATTAAAAACAATTACTACTACATTCTAATACAAAGGAAAGTCTATTTCTGCCAGTGGGATCTTATCTGCAAAGTTTACCTTCTTTTGACATTTAAATACTGGAGAGACCTTAAGACAGAGCATTGTACACCAACACAACTGGATGGTGCTACATCTTTTAAGGGAAAGGAGTGGGGATGCTCAGCTCAGATTTTCCCCAGAAGCATCCTTTATACTAATAGGTTTGCCCTGTCCAATGTCTGAAATGTCATGTGCTTCTTTCAGCAAGTCCTAAGCAGTGACAGCAAAACAGCATAAATACATTTACTGTGGTAGCCAATAGTAAACAAGGTCTACTTCTCCATGCTCTATGGCAGATAAAGCAGAAAAGGAGAAAAAGTTTGAAAGATTTAAGGGGGGAATGAAGAGCAAGTCAGTTCCTAGATGGCTTAACCACTTACTGTGTGACTTTGGCATATAACATAACATCTCAGTCTTAGTTTGCACACCTAAACCCAAGGAGCTCAAACAATGGCATCCATCCATAGTCCATCAATGTCTCCCTGTACTTTTCTTGTCATCATTCAAGGTCCTCTTCGCCCAGAAATGCTCAGCTATATAATATGTACAAAAACCCTTTAAAAACTACTGTGGCCTAAATGCAAAGTATTATAATCACTCTGTGACTGAGAACAAGAAGTAGCAGTCTAAATTTCCTACACATTTATAAACTGCTTTAACTCCTGTTACCTAAGAAAAACGACATCACCCATTTTCCCTCTATGGATAGCATCACCAAACTTTGTCCTTGGGTGATGAATTGCCAATCACTGAAACATAAAGAGTATTCTTACAAGCTGATTTTTCAATGAGGAGTGGAGCAGCAAACCATAGATGAGTCCATATGGATCACTCATTGACTCTTTCAATAACAACTAACATTGAGCACACACTACATGCCAGACCATGCTACACCAGTCATAGTATCTCAACTCCAGGGGCCACAACTACTTTATTGGTCATTAAGAATTTGGTGAAGTCATTTAAACTTTCTTAGTTCTGATTCTTAGTTTTAAAAAATGTAATAACTTCAGGGCATTTTATAGAGTTGTGTGCTAAAATGAAAGAATACAGGCAAAAGGATATGAAACCTATAAAAAAAACTTTTTAATGTAACCCCTCACACTTTTCAATGAGGCCCCCAAAATTAAAGTGACTTGCCTAATGTGACAAAACCAAGTTTGAGTTGAGTCCTGGTTATGAAACTAAATCCAAATACTTTTCTATTGTATTAGAGTGCTATATTTAATTCAAAACTATGACTTTTAACAGGAAATTTAAGCCTAGATAAATGTCTTATTTCTGAAGCATTCAATGTCATTTTAAGTCTACAGAAAACCAGAACGGGGGAAAATTTTTTTTACCAGCCTAATATTAACTATTCGTTGCATATGATGGAGAACTGAGCTCAATTTTTTGCTTTCTGCAAGTTGCTTAATTTTCCAGAGCCCGTTTCTTCCCAAACAAGTCAAAAAGTCAGTCTTTACCTTGCAGAACTAGCCATACAAATATAATGCGAGTAACAAAACTTGTAGCACTTACACCAAGAACTATTCTAAATGCTTTACACACTAAATCTGTTAATCTTCACAAACACTTTGTGAGGTGGGTACTATTATCTCCATTTTACAAATAGGGAACTGGAGGCAAAATTACTACTAGGAAGCTAAGCCTGGATTGAAAGACCGGCAGTGTCGCTTAATCGCAGTTCCCACGTGCGTGTGAGTTAGAGCAGATGCGGCTGTGACTCACCAGGGCATGGCATCTTACCTGAGATGAATCCTAACAGAGAAAAGCCTTCCCAAAGTCGGCTGTGTCCCATCTAAGACAAACTTCACCTGGACTCATATTTAAGTTAAACCACTTCACTTTACCTACATATCCTAATACAAACTTCAGACTTGGGGGGAAAGGATGCATTCAAAGGGAAGTCGAGCCTCTGTGAAAAGCAAGAAGCTGCAAACGGCTGAGGATGGAAAGGAGCCTGTGAGAATCCAGAGGGCGAGTCCCACGCCTTGGACGTGGAAGACAAACACGTGGTGAGCCGGCACCCAAGGGTGGGGTGGGGTGCACCGAAGCAAGGAAACCGACTTGTTGATTCCAGCCGCCCAGGGCAAATCCGATGAGAGGGTAAAGAGTGAGTTCGATGAGTGGTGTAGCCCCGAAGTGGGGCTCTGTCAAAAGCCAGGGCTCGGAAGATCGCATTCTGTTCGGCGAGGCCGGGCAGCCGGAGGGGCCGGGGCCTCGGCGAACATGGCGGCCCTGGAGACAGCGGGGAGAGGGCGAAGACCGCATGGAGCCCGCCGACAGGGCTCTGGTCCACTGCCCATCGGATCAGGCGGGCACTCAGTTCGCTGCCCTCTGGACAGCCCGCCGGGGACTGGCGACGCCGGGGCCCACTCCGCGCCGCCGCCGCCACACTCCCCGCCTCCACGCCCCGGGCTCCCGAGAGCCCCGCGAGATGCGGGGCTGCGGGCCGTGGGGCTGGAGGGGTGGGGAGGAGTCGAGCCGAGCCCGGGCGGACGCCCAACCCCCGCCGTCCCGCTCGCTTTACCTTGGCCTGCAACCGCGTTGGCGCCCATGCCAGGCAGGTGCAGGTACCGCTGAGGTGCGCGGAAGGCACGTACTCTTGGTGTAGCCGGTTGTTGGCTGTCTCCCACACTCGCAGGTGACCATCGGCAGACGCCAAAGCGAAGAAGGCCTGACTGTGCGGGGAGAAGGCGCAGGGGACCCCCGCGGAAGACAGGGAGTCGGCGACTCGGCCGCCACCCGCCGCCATTGCTGCTCGGCTCCGCGGCAGCCACGTGTTCGCTGGCGCGCATGCGCACCGGGGCGGGGCGGGGCCTGAGGGAGGAAGTGGGACGGAGGAAGTGGGGGTGGAGGGAACTCGGGGCGTGGCTCTGGGCGACGCCGGAGAACGTGGGGCGGGCCCGACCTGCGGACAGTGGCCCGCAGGGCCCAAAACTAACTAGTACCAAGTACCGTGATCGCGTGGAGTAACTGGACGGGTGCGTTGCAGGGCAGGGCCCGTTTCTTTAAAACAAGAGAGAGGTTTGAGTTGTTTACTTTTTGAAACTTTATTTTTCATCCACTTTATTTTCATTCCGTTTAAGAGTTTGTGGAAGAATAACTTAAGACCACGTAGTGGGTGTTTCTACTCATCCAGTGGCCTGAGTTGTGGGGGCTGCAGACCAGTCTTCTGTGGCAGGCTCAGTGCTGAGTCTTCAATAGGAAACTGCTGAATAGGCAGAGAGGGCACCTGCTCCTCATCAGACCCATCCTTGGCCTCAGGCTGAGCGGCAGGGAACACCCTAAAATTACCTCTCTTCCGTTTCAATCTCTTCGTGCTCTCCGTAGTAGAGATCAGGCTTAACCTCCCATGGACGTTCACTGGAGATGGTGCCACAAAACTTCCCAGCCAGCATCCACCACATCAGACCCACTGAGTGAGCTCCTTGTTGTTGAGTGAGCTCCTTGTTGTTGCAAGGGCTGGCGAAGTCCACATAGCCCAGAGGAGAGTCTGCGTTACACAGAGCAGTGGTAGGCAGGTTATAATATACTAAGACGTGTCTAGGAGAAGTTGGTCGTCAGCGCTAGGATCAGTAATCACCAGAGTCTGGGCTCCCTTATGACTACCTGGATCTGGTTAGTGAAGATTGCAGGAGTAAAGCAGCTGGCAGTCAGAGTGGCTCCAGTGGCAAACTTCAGCTTGCTGGCCAGTATTCCTGGAAGGTATGACACTGGCATCAGCAGGGTTTTCAATGGCAACAGTGGCTTGAACTGCCAGCAGAAGCCTCTCCCAGGTTCTCTTCAGATTGATGGCGTAGATGCCATCACTTTTACTTTTGTAGATGCATTGTTCCATTTTGGAAGTCAGGGTTGGTGCCACCTAAGTGGGCAACAATAAGTTGCCTCCTTTACGTGCCCCAAACGGGGAGTGCACCTGTAACTGAGGTATGTGCCCTGACTTGGAATCGAACCCAAAACTAATTTTGGTGTACAGGGATGATGCTTCAATCAACTGAGCCACCCACACAGGACAAAGCTGGTTTTTTTTGTTTGTTTGTTTTTTATTTAGCATGATTAAACAAATGTTTAAAAGAAATACTTATAGCCGAGACCAGTTTGGCTCAATGGATAGAGCATCGGCTTGGGGACCAAAGGGTCCCGGGTTCGATTCCGGTCAAGGGCATGTACCTTGGTTGCGGGCATATCCCCGGTAGGGGGTGTCCAAGAGGCAGCTGATCGATGACTCTCTCTCATCGATGTTTCTAACTATCTCTCTCCCTTCCTCTCTGTACAAAATCAATAAAATATATATTTTTTTAAAAGAAATACTTATAACTGTACGATTATAACAATCATTTCCATTTTTTGCCTATCCATTTTCAATCTATAATCATGTATACACATAATAATAATGTATCCAATCATAACAGTGTAAAAGTAAGTGAATAGTGCCATTAGTTTAATTGGGAAATCAAGTTTGGGTGGAGTTCTATTTTGGACAGTTTAATACAATATGCATACTAGAAATCTAAATAGAGTTGTTCAGTAGGAAATTGGATATGTGAGATGACTGCTAAAAGAGACAGATTTTGGATGCATTAGAAGACAGATGCTATTTGAAACTGTGGGGCTGGTCAAATTATGTTGAGTGGTGTCTAATAGAAATGGAAATTCACAGGACTTGACCACTGATCAGAGGTTATAAGTGTTCATCTGTCTGTGCCAGAGAGAGCTTCACAGAGAGAAAAGTCACAGATGACTTGGAACATTTTAGCCTAGAAATAAAAGAAAATCGTGTGATTTTAACTGATACAGGGAATAAAAGAGGATCAGGCTTCCAGGGAACTGGAAGAACAAAAAGGAGAAAGGAGGAAATAATGAGTTAGTTCAGTTTGGATCATGCTGAGTTTGAGGCACTAATAGATCAACCAGAGATGGTGTCTAACAGACAGTTTAAATTATGAATTTTATTTTTTTTAAAGATACAAGGGCCTGTCTATAGTTTATAGTTTTCCATTGTCTCTTCAATAGTGAATACTGCTTCAGTTACTTTCTCCCTCAATAGACTCCCCCACCCCACCTGCCCTATTTTTAAAAAATATTTTTTTATTGATCTCAGAGAGGAAGGGAGAGGAGAAAGAGATAAAAACAATAATGACTTGAGAAAATCACTGATAGGCTGCCTCCTGCACGCCCCACACAGGAGATCAAGCCTACAACCCAGGCATGTGCCTTGACTGGGAATCCAACCGTGACCTTCTGGTTCATAGGTGGACCAAGTAACTCAGTCACCAAGTTACTCAGGGCAGGCAATCAACAGACTATTGAGTAGATCTTGGAATTCAACCACTATTTACCTTAGGGATTGAAAATGTCTTATTTACAAGTTTTAGGGATACACTCATTTATTAAGTGAGGATTGCCTAAATTAGCAAGCATGCACCTGTGAGAGAAAATGCTAATTGCTTCCAAATCCACATTTTCTCCTCTTCAATAGTAATAGAATTTCAGGTTTTTTAGTTAGGCCTATGGTCAGCTCTAATAAAAACTAAATTTCAGGGGGAGGATGGGAGCAGTCTGGAAAAGGTTAATGGAGGGGGCAGGGAAGGAGGACCTACATAATACTTTTAACAATAAAGATTTTTTTAAAAACTAAATTTCACAGCCTCCTTTGCAGCTAGATCTGTCCATGTAATTAAGTCCTAGTCAATGAAATGTAAGCAGAAGTGATATGTGCATTTTTAGGGAAGTATTTTAAGGAAAGAGGGCATGACCTTCCCTCTTCCTCCTTATCACTGACTGAAATTGGGATACAACGGCTGGAACTTGAGCAGCCATACCAAACTCTAACATAATTTTTGGAATGGAGAGTACACCCAGGAATACCTGACACTTCCGAGTGCCCTCTTAGCCTGAAATTTCCTACTTAGACACATTGTATCTTTACTAACATGTAACCTTACCAACTTGTTTAAAATATTCAGAACACAAACAAGAGTCATTTAATTGAGGATTTCTTAGAGTATTAAAAGTTCACAATAGTAGCACTTGTACAAGGTCTTGCTAAGTTTTTACTCTATGCTCATTTATAATCTACAATACAAAAAGTCAATGAGAAAAATTAGTGAGTACAGTTTTACAAAAATTAAATAACAAGCAATTCATAAAAGAAAGTAGAACAGTATTTGTCCTGGGTGTTCAGGGGAGTCTTCTGGAGGTAAGATACGGTATGCACGACCAGGGTTCACTTATGCCAAGTAAATAAGTTAATTAACAATTAATAAATAGATGTATAGATGTGCCCAAGGTTTTGAGTTTCTAAAGGGTTTTAAGTTTAGAGGAGTTTATTTATGTGCATTCATAAACAAAGACAGAGACCTTAAACATAAAGGTTAAATGCTTCACAAATAATATTCAGAGGAATTGTGGTTGAGTTCTACACTAGAATATACAGGGTGAGTTGGCAGCACTTGAGAAAGAGTTGGAAAGCAGAAAGGAAGGGTGCAGTGTTACAGTTCTCAGAGGGAAAGATTAGACATAGAACTAGTGAACTAGTTTGGAGATTTAAAAATGTCAGCCAGCCTGGCTGGTATGGCTCAGTAGTTGAGCATTGACCTATAAACCAGGATGTCACTGTTTGATTCCTGGTCAGGGCATATGCTCAGGTTGCAGCTTGATCCCCAATAGGAGGCAGTTGATCAATGATTCTCATCATTGATGTTTCTATCTCTCCCTCTCCCTTCCTCTCTGAAATATATGTCAAAACTAAAAGTGAAACATGCATTTGGGAACAGTTTTTTTCATTTTTAGGATCAAGAGAGAGAAATCCTGATGATAAGTTTACCATGGCTGATGTTTTAGAAAGCACAAATTAGAAAAGTATTAAGTCTCCAAAAGTAATAAGATCTATTTTATAAAATTTAAACTGAATTCACAGCCCTTTGAATATATTTTATTTTAACTCTGAATTCAATTGTACTGTTGACTGGCCTTTGAGAATGAGTATTAAGAGTACAAAGAGCATGGACTGCTGAACCAGACTGACATAAATAGGAAACCCTGTCATGCTACTCGTCAGTTATGGGATGCATTCCAATTCACTGAATCTCCTTGGGTCAGTTTTCTTATACATAAAATGGGAAAAGTTACTTCTAGCACATGGTTATTGTAAACGTAAATGAAATAAATATCTAATGTGCCTAATATTGCCAGACCCTCGGTAAATTTGTGCCTATTGAGTTAATGTTAAACAAATAAGTTAGTGATATTTAACATTAAATGAATCTTTGGAATCCAAAGAGAAATCTTTTCCTCGTTTTGTTTGGACGAGTAAATTTATTTTTATTTAAATTCTTGAAGGGTTCCAAAACCTAGGAATACGTTTTTAAAGAGATCCAATTAAAGAGAATCAGAAAATACAGTTAATGCTATTGGGTGTGTGTGTGTGTGTGTGTGTGTGTGTGTGAGGAAAGTGCTTAGACAACTAAAATTTCTTCCAGTTCTGGAGGCTAGAGCAGGTTTTGGCCTCTTGAGACCTCTCTCCTTGGCCAGTAGATGGCGGTCTTACGCCCGTGTCCCAATGTCTTCTTAAAAGGATAACCGTCAGACTGGATTAACGCCCATTCCAAGGACTTCATTTTTAATTTAGGTACCTCTTTAAAAATCCTATCTCCAAATCCTGTCCTATTGTGCGGTACAGAGGCATCGATTTCAACACATGAATTCTGGAGGGATGAATTAAGCCTTTAAACACCCCGCTACCCTGACACCTGTTTCAGCAGTGGCCTTTTACCCTTTGGGGGGAGGGTAAAATACAAAGTTAACTAAACGTCGATTCTTAACTATTAAAAACAACTATGTTTGTTTATTTAAAAAAAAAACAAACTACTGTTTTAATAAGTAGATAAGCAAAGAGTGAATCCTGCCACTACCATCTCTGGGCCTGGGGCGAGCGCGCAGGCGGAAGGAACTCGGCAGGGCCGGGGAGGCTTTGCGGTCGGCGGGGAAGGAGCGCGGGTCGGCGGGTGGCCCTTCCAACCGCCGCCTGTCAAACGCCACTCGGGGCGTTCTGCTTGTCCACCTGGGGGTGACCTGGAGACGTCCGTGTTCCCGACCACGACAGAGCGGGCCCTGGGATGGAGTTTAGGCAGCGCTTCCACAGGCCTTGTGGCTCCTCACGCTGCTGTCCCCAGGCGAGGCTGCGGGAGACTTGCCAGCGGTCAGCGGTTCAGAAGAAAATGAGCCCCGGGGGCTCGGGACACGCTCCCGGGGCGGTTACGGAGCGAGGGCTTGGCGGCCCCGCGCCCCCAGCTCGGCCTCCAGCCGCTCCGGTCACAGGCGCAGGCGCCGAGCTCTCCCCGCGGAGACGCTCCCGAGCTCCTCCGCTACGGCGCCTGCGCGGCCTCGCGAGGCCCTACGTCACTTCCCCGCGCCGGCGCCGGCGCGACACAGCATGTGGTCGGCGGGCCACCGCGGTCCAGTCCTGCTCTGGCTGCGGCGCTTCAGGCGGCGGCCGGGGATCGCGCCCTGCCCGTTCCCGCGCGGCCTCGGACCGGAGCCCTTGGAGACAGCCCGGTCACGGTGTAGCGAATCCTCGCAAAGAGATGCGCGAGGTGGACCGAGAGTGCACGAGGCGGCACCGAAGAAGGTACCCGGGGCAGAGTCGCCTCCATCACTCCCTCCGAGCAGCCGGGGCATTGGGACCAGATGGCTGTCTTCCCTGGAAAGCCTCAGACTGCCGACGCGTGGAGAGGAGCCATCCCTTCAAGGGCGCGAGGACTCGAGTGGAGACCTGGCTCTGCCCGATCCCGCACACCCGGCATCCGGGGATCCCCCACTGCCCGCCCCGGTGGGAGAACTTCACGGCGCCTCTCCCTGGACAACCTCCAGAGAGGAGCCCTTTCGGGCTGGGGAGCTGATTTTAGCCGAGACTGGGGAAAGAGAAACACAATTTAAGAAACTATTTCGGTTGAGCAACGCCGGGCATTTAAATAGTAGCTGGGGGGTGGTCCCGTTCAGCGACATCGTGGGGAAGTTCCCTGGCCAGATCCTAAGGAGTTCCCTGGGTAAGCGCTTTATGCTGAGGAGGCCGGCACTGGAAGACTATGTGTTACTGATGAAAAGAGGTCCTGCCATAACATACCCAAAGGTAACGCGATGGGAGTTAGGTGCATATTGGTTCCAGAAAGAGCAAAAGAGATGCAGCCCTACGACCTGATTCACGTACTTAAAGCACTTCTCAGGTGTTAAGGGTTTTTATTCTTCGCAGTCTATATATATAAAAAAAATCATGGATATGACTTTAAATATATATATATGATTTTTTTACAGAGAGAAAGAGAGAGGGATAGAGTTAGAAACATCCATGATAGAGAAACATCGATCAGCTTGCCTCCTGCACACTCCCTACTGGGTATGTGCCCTCAACCAAGAAGGTACATGCCCTTGACCGGAATTGAACCTGGGACCTTTTACTCCAAAGGCTGACGCTCTATCCACTGAGCCAAACCGGTTTCAGTATGGAACAATTTTTTTTAGTACCATTATGGTGATATTTTAATTATATTTCATTTGATAAGGTATGAAACTAGAAGTGTGTTATCAACAATGGATAGAAAAAGTTTTATATTGCTGAAACCAGTTTGGCTCAGTGGATAGAGCATCGGCCTGCGGACTGAAAGGTCCCGGGTTCGATCCCGGTCAAGGGCATGTACCTTGGTTGTGGGCACATCCCCAGTAGGGGGTGTGCAAAAGGCAGCTGATCCAAGTTTCTCATCGATGTTTCTAACTTTCTATCCCTCTCTCTTCCTCTCTGTAAAAAAATCAATAAAATATATATTTTTTTAAAGTTTTATATTAACACAGCTAAAATTAGACACTAAACATAAAAGGAATATCCTTTTTGAATAAATTAACTACCTACTTCCTTGTTAGAATCTTACACTAATCATCTATTGCTAGTGGTTTATTTCAGTCCTTAGTTACAGTCACAGTCCTTGAGCAGATTGCTCCTTTGTAACAACTCCTATTCTCAGATGAGGAGACACTCATTATTTATTCAGCAAATAATCACCTACCTTCTATGTTCAGGGCACTACTTTAGGGAAGTAGAGTGGTGAACCACAGTCTTTGCTCTTAACACAGACCTTACATCCTAGAGGGGGTGACAAAGAAAAAAACAAGTAAATGAAAGAATAATATAATTTCAGGCAGTGCTAAATGTCATGAAGATACAGTGATACTGTATTGGGTGACATGGGAAAAGAGAATTGTTTTTATGTCTAGTGGTTAGAGAAGGTCTCCAAAGAGGTACATTTTTAAAAAAATCCTCACCTGAGGATAGTTTTTCTGTTGATCTTTTTTAAGATAGAGGGACACACATTGACTGGTTGTCTCCCACATGAGCCCCGACCAGTCCTGGAATGACCAGATCTGAATCCAATCTACAACCTGACGTCCGTGTCCTTGACCAGGAATCTATCTGCAACCCTTTGGTCCACAGGCCGACACTAGAACCACCGCTGAGCAAAACTGTCCAGGGCTCCAAGGAGATACATTTGATAAGAAACGCAATTTAAGGAAAAGCCAGTCAGGCAAAGAGGTAGCAGCCAAGTGTCTTGAAAAGGGAAAAGTATTGCAGAATTCAATACTTTTGTGTTAACCACTAAAAGTATTTGTTCAAAGCTGTTTCTACCTTTTGTTTCCTTAAATTCCCCACTCTGTCTTTAAACTAGGATAGTCTGCTGATTTCTCTTTTTCTGAGCTCTCATTGTACTAATTGTCTATAATGTCAACATTATACTGCTTTATTAGCTAATTGATTCTTGAATCTCTTATTTTGTCAAGTAAAATATAAACTCTTGCCCTAACCAGTTTGGCTCAGTGGATAGAGCGTCGGCCTGCGGACTGAAGGGTCCCAGGTTCGATTCTGGTCAAGGGCATGTACCTTGGTTGCAGGCACATCCCCTGTAGGAGGTGTGCAGAAGGCAGCTGATCAATGTTTCTCTTTCATTGATGTTTCTAACTCTGTCCCTCTCCCTTCCTCTTTGTAAAAAGTCAATAAAATATATATAAACTCTTGCTAGGCAGGGTCAGGGTTTAATCCATTTTTGTCACTTCTCCCAAGTCCAACATGATATTTGATAAGAGGAAGTAATAGTAGGTGCTTAGTACATATTTATTGATTGCTTTGTTTAAATCATAGGATATAAGTATGATGCTGTTGATGATGAATATTCACCCAGGAGATACTGTTTTGGAAGCTGGCTCTGGCTCTGGTGGAATGAGCTTATTTTTATCCAGAGCAGGTAAGAGAGTGGGATAAAGGAGCAGAATGTAGATAACAAAGAAAACATTTAATCTGTTCATAGTAACAGAAAGTTAAATAAAGATGTTTCGGAAAATATTCACATGACTTTGGGATGCAAAGAATTCTCTTTAAAACAAATGTAAGCAACTAAATTTTCTCCCCATTTTGTACATTTTTCCAGTCACTCTTACCTTTTGTTTTGCTTTCTCTTGCTCCTCTTATGTTTTTTAATGCTTCTACTTAAAACAAACAAACAAAAAAACAACCACCACCACTAAGCTTTTTTTTTTTTTTTTTTTTTTTCATTATTGATTTCAGAGAGGAAGGGAGGACACTGATCAGATGCCCCCTGCACACCTCCTACTGGAGATCAGGCCTCAACACAGGCATGTGCCCTTGGCCGGAATCAAACCAGGACCCTTCAGTCCTCAGGCTGATGCTCTATCCACTGAGCAAATTATGAGTGATCAAAAAATTAATACTATTTACCTTTGGAATGGATTTCCCCCTCTATAATTATACTAGAGGCCTGGTGCACGAAATTTGTGCAAGAGTAACCCGCCCCCCAGCAGCTGGCACCGGCTTCCTTCTGGTATCCCGGACCCTGGTTTCCCTCGCAGCTCTGGCTTCATCCAGAAGATCATCCAGTCTAATTAGCATATTATGCTTTTTTTTATTATAGATTTTCCAATTGTTTATCTTATGCTACTATTAGCATTAATTTTTATCCTTTGAGAACATGATGACCTCAGATAGAGGTGGGTGGAAAATGAATTGCCTTGTTAAAATGCAGTGGTTTTTTGTGAAACAGTATTACTATGCTAAACAGTTAAAAAGTCTTTAGGCACACAAAAATACAAATACTTTTTAAATATGTGGAAGGTCTAACCTGATCCATAACAAAAGAAATACAACGATAAAACATTATGCACCTTAATATTCTGGGGAATGGGAATATAATTTTACTTTTTCAATACCCGGAACTGATACAAAGGAAGCACTCAATTAAAATGGACTGGATGAATCAGGCAACATTATTATGAGAATATAAACATAATTTTGTTTAACCAAACTAGATTAATATTGATTCTTCCTATTTTACTCTCACCCAACATTGAGCAATAAAGTTTTTATTTGACTTGCTTTATTGGTAGAAAAAAAAATACAACGATAAACTATATTCACTTTTAGATTGACGTAGATAAAAAGTTTGAGAGTATAGAGAATAGGCACTTAAATACTTGCTGGTAGAGTATAAATTGGTATCACTTTTTTGGAGGACAATTTTATAATAATTTTCAAAATAAAACATTCACATACCTCTTGAGCCAGCAATCCCATTTTTAGGAATTTATTCTGTAGATATATATATTAGCTCATGCATACAAAAACTTGGGCATAATAAATTTTATTGCAATATTGTTTATGATAGTGAAAGACTAGAAACAAACTAAATTTTTATTGGCAAGTGATTGCTAAATAAATTATGCCATAGCCATACAATAGAATATAAAATCTTTAAAAATAATGCAGTAGATTGTTAATCACTGAAATGGCACGATAAGTATAAAGGAAGTTAGAGGACACAATATATCACAATGTGTGTTAAAAATAAAGAAGTACTTGCACACTGTGTAGACACCAACTATCTTGGGAAGGGTAAATAACTAATAATATGGTTACCCCTGAAGAGAGAGATTGATTGGATATCTGGGAAGGGATAGAGACTTTTGTAAACTTGAACTATTTGAATTTTTTTTCTTTTCACATCCATATAACTTTTTTTTTTTTTTTTTTTTTTTAATGTTGGGGAATCAATCCAGGACCCATAGAATACCTTTTTACAATATAATTTTTATATTATTTTATGAAATGTTTAATACCATGAACTGTCATAAATTATCTGTTTAAATTAAGTTGGATCACAAGGACGGGTCATAAGTTTTGAAATACGAAAAGACCACCATGAACTGGCTAAGAAGAATTATAAACACTGGCGTGATTCATGGAAAATTAGTCATGTAGAAGAGTGGCCAGACAATGTGCATTTTATTCATAAAGATATTTCAGGAGCAAGTGAAGACATAAAATCTTTAACATTCGATGCGGTAAGTTTTCAAAAGTGGTTCCTATGATATTACTTATTACTGTGTGTGACAAAAACAAGGATTACACTTCTTTTGTATGGGAGAGGGTCTTCTTTCATTATTTGCCCCATTTCTGTATCTGGCATGGAAGGAGTATTTTTTCTTTAGAGCAAAGAGACTTACTGAATTAGTTGCCAAAGTTATTAATAAATATGGGGTAGTGAACAAGGAGGAGGAGTTGAGCATCATAAACCTCAGCATTTCTAGAGTAAGCAGTGTTTGGAGCATGTTGAGCTTAACACTTGGCTTCATGTTGTGAGATTTTTGTGGAAAAATAACTTCTATTTGAGAGGGAACAGACCGTTAAAGGCGGGATGTAGAGGAGTATTCGTTAACAATGTTGAGGATTCATTCTGACTCCTGTGCTTCTCTCACATTTCACAGCCAATCCTATTTGGCTCTTACCTTTTCAAAATTTATACCACTTCTCATCACATCCAATGCTGTTTGCTGTTGTAAGCCATCATTATCCTTCCTTGCCTTCTCCCAGTCTTTTTTTTATTTTATTTTTATTTTTTAATGATTTCAGAGAGGAAGGGGAGAGAGGGAGAGATAGAAACATCAATGATAAGAATCATGCATCTGCTGCCTCCTGCATGCCCCACACTGGGGATTGAGCCCGCAACCTGGGCTTGTGCCCTTGACCACAATTGAATCTGGGAACCTTTAGTCTGCAGGAACCTTTAGTCTGCAGGGCAATGCTCTATCCACTGAGCCAAACCAGCTAGGGCCTTTTCCATAGTTTTAAAAGTATATCATAATGTCCTTAATGACACTAAATTTTTTATTTTGACCATATTTATTTTGCATGCCCCTGACTGGGGATCCAGTCCACAACTTGGGCATGTGCCCTGACCAGGAATCAAACCAGCAATCCTTTGATGCATGGATGATGCCCAGCCATCTGAGCCACATCAGCCAGGGTTCAAATGTTTTGGTTTTGTTTTGTTTTGAAATATATTTTTTACTTCAGAGAGGAAAGGAGAAGGAAGAGAAACATTAATGATGAGAATCATTGATCAGCTATCTCCTACACGCCCCCTACTAGGGATTGAGCCTACAACCTGGGCATGTGCCCTGACCTAGAATTGAACTATAACTTCCTGGTTCATAGGTTGATGCTCAACAACTGAGCCACTCTACCCAGGCTCAGATATTTTATTTTTATATTCAGAAGAAAAGTTCTGAATATTAATTTTAGGCATTCTAAAGTGTAAGAATCACGTTATTTCTCACATTGATTTTTCTTTCCCTTAAAAAATCAATTTAAAAAAATCTTTAAAAAAAATATTTGAGATGTGAATTTCTATTGCCAAAAGCTCAACTAAAGCATTGAAACTATATATATATATATATATATATATATATATATATATATATATATACACACACACATAACTAAAGGAGGATTCCTTTATTACCAGCATTGCCCAGTGCAAGACATGCCACCACCATTTTTTATTATTGATTTCAGAGAGGGATAGAAATATCAATGATGAGAATCATGGATCATTTGCCTCCTGCACGCCCCCTTCTGGGGATCGAGCCTGCAACCCGGGCATGGGCCCTTGACCAGAATCAAACCTGGGACCCTTCAGTCCCCATATTGACACTCTTTCCATTGAGCCAAACCTCTAGGGCAGGAGTCCTCAAACTTTTTAAAGTGGGGGCCAGATCACGGTCCCTCAGAGAGCTGGAGGGCCCGACTATATGAACTACTAATTCCTACTGTAACACCTTGGCTGCGCTCACTGCCCAAAAAACCTGGCGGGCCGGATCAGACTCCTCTTCGGGCCGCATGTGGCCCGCGGGCCGTAGTTTGAAGACCCCTGCTCTAGGGCATGCCATCACCATTTTTATGTAGTAAAGTACTATGACAAATAGTGTGATAATATATCTTTTGAGGAGCAGTAAAGTAATAGTAGTACAGTATTCAAGAAAATGCAATACTTTAACTGGGTAATTGTTTTCCAAAAGTGTATCATTTTACCATGATAACCTATACCATAATTAAATAGAATTCAGTCTGATTCTCTTTTTCCCCCACAGGTAGCTTTGGATATGTTGAATCCTCAAGTTGCTTTGCCTGTTTTATACCCTAATATTAAACAGGGTGGTACATGTGCTGTATATCTTGCAAAGTGAGTGATGTGGCTACTTATGATTTGAAACACGTTCATTTGTAACTGAGTTAGATATATATGTCATCTTGTAAAACTTATGAAACTACATATGTCCCAAATCACTTTTACTACTGCTTAAATCGTCCTTTACATAAATGGCAATATAAGATGCATTTTCTTCGGGAAATTTAAAAGAAACATTTAAAAAGTGTAATGTGAACAAATAATGTTAAATGATGTTCTCTGTATTTTTTACTTAGTATTCTTTAAAATTGCTTATGTGCCCTAACTTGCATTTTTACTTTTAAGTATAGTAAATTTAAAGTTGTATTAGAAATTTAAAGTACATTTTTTACTTTTCTGAAAGCATCACACAGGTTATTGAACTTTTAGATGGAATTCGCATTTGTGAACTTCCTCTCTCATGTGAAAAGATAAGCGAAGTCATTGTCAGAGATTGGTTGGTTTGCCTTGCAAAACAGAAAAATGGAATTTTAGCTCAAAGAGTAGAACCTGAAATTAACGTGGATGTACAATTACATTCTCAAAAGATTAGAGCTGACGGTGAGATACTTCAGGAGGATAGCCATGGTGAGCTTCAGTTTTATTTTATGCATGTGTATGAAATTTTTAGTGGAGAATAGGTTCTTGAGAGTATTGACCAATAAATGTTTCTGAAGGATTTTTTTTGTATTTAAATTGAAATGTGGTATTTATGCTGTTAAATTAAAATCTGTAAGAAACAGAATGACTTTGCTTGCCTTTTATATAAAGCTTTGATACCTTTGAAGTAGTTAGCTTTTTATAATATTCATATTTTACCTGTGACAAGATTGACTTTTGAAATATTTTATATATATACTAAAGAATTTTTAAAATTTAGATCAGTGATTATTACTGAAGGAAAATAATTTCATAGGACCTGATATGCAAATAAAGTAATATGTGCTATTTATGAGGCTGGAATTCTCTAAATTTAGGACTTTGTTGTATGTACACATTTAGGCTATGAATAAATGTTCATATATTCCTTGATTTATTATATGAGTTTATCTGTTAAGTTATAAAACCATATATATAAGTTTATTATGTAATCCTTGATACATTGTTTCTGTGAGGTAACTGGCATAGTAACTCCAAAACAAAATGCTTTAAAAAAAAAAAAAAAGTGAAAGAAAAACTTACAGTAAAAGGACATAAATTTGTATTTTAACAATTTTGAAATATTTGAACAAATTATGAAATATTTTATATAATTTACAATATGTATTTTGTTCTACAACAGAAGAATCACATTCTGATTTTCCATATGGATCATTTCCCTATATTGCTAGACCTATGCACTGGCAAACTGGTCATACAGGTGAGTAATCTTTTCAGGCCATATTAAATGGTATTTTCTTGTAATTATTATAATGACCTTTACTTTCCCCCCCCTTAAATTAGCTTTTCTTGTCAAGTTGAGGAAGTTCAAACCACAACTCAACTGAATACCTCAGATGACGGCAACTAATTTGAAGACAGAAAAGTATCAAAATAGAACTTTATGTTGCAAATCATTACTTTTGTAGATTGGTATTTTTTGCTATTACTATGATTTTTATAACTTTTACTTATAATTCTGAAAAATAACAAAAGCAAAAGATGTGTAACATTTTAAAACTGCTTAAATGTCCAGTTTGACATTTGTCTTATAGACATATTGTAGTTAATGATTCCAAGTTGTTTTAATTGAGCCATCTTATTCTTCACTTCCTGTAAACCACTCCATAGATTTGTCTTTCTTCATGAAATTAGTTTTCTTTTCTTTATTTGATTGATGGTCATTGGCTACTGAAATAAAATATGCATTTTAAGATAAATTTTATGTATCTGTATTTAACATACATATTTTAATGGCTTGCATGTATCTTAAAAGGTACAAAGAAATCTGGGTTATCCTTTATAATAAAAGCCTAATATGCTAAGTGTCCAACTGTTTGATCAGTCACTATGACACACACTGACAAGCAGGGGCAGATGCTCTGACTGGTAGGTTAGCTTGCTACTGGGGTTTGGCTGGTTGGGACTGGGCCAGATGGGCCAGACACACCTTGGAGCCCTCCCTTGGTCCCTCCCCGGCCCTGATCGTGCAAGTGGGGTCCTTCGGCCTGGTCTGCACCCTCTCGCAATCTCGGACCCCTCAGGGGATGTTTCGATCCGATCCCTGCAGGCCAAGGCCAAAGGACCCCACCAGTGCACCGGGCCTCTAGTAGTAAATAATATGGAGAAGCTGATAAGAATGATATACTCGCCGAAACCAGTTTGGCTCAGTGGATAGAGCGTCAGCTGAGACTTCTCTGAGTTTGTGTCTTCATCAGTAAAATGAGTATCATAGTGCCACTCAAGAGATTTTGGGGAAACAGGTAAAGTGTTAAATGAGGCTACCTTTATAAAATGCCTAGCACATGATTAGTGATAGTGATGTATCTAAATTTATAAAGAATGCTTCATCTATTTCCCCCCAGCCTTGTCAAAAGAAAAATATTATGTTCTTAATAAATGTCATAAACATGCTTATATAAAATTTGTTTTTTGAGCATTTTGTTTTGAGGAAAGAATTTTAATGTTTTACCTGAAAAAATGAGAAGTTACTTGCTTGTGTTGGAAAGAAAGATGGAAGCATTGGTAAGCATCTATTGCTAAGTTTTGGCGTAAGAGCCTGGAGCAGAGCATCAGTTCTTTGTGTCTCTTCTGGAGAAAGCTGAATTGAGTTTACTGCAACCACAAACTGTTAGGTGATTCCAGCCACCTTCTTGTTGATAGGAGGAAGAAAATTTTGCTAGCAGAGGTCACTACAGGGAATCAGCAGCACTGAGGCAGTGAGAGACCGATCACTGTTCCTGATAACATTCTGACCCTTAAACCAACCTCCTCTTTCTACCCTCCCTTTCTCAAATACTCCCTTAATCCTTTTTAGGGAAAATGAATGTAAATGTTTAAATTTTCTTTGTACTGCCTACTCTCTGTCATCCTGAAACAAAGGGCTTACATTTATATTTTTAAAAAAATATATATTTTATTGATTTTTTACAGAGAGGAAGAGAGAGAGATAGAGAGTCAGAAACATCAATGAGAGAGAATCACCAATCAGCTGCCTCCTGCACATCCCCTACTGGGATGTGCCCACAACCAAGGCACATACCCTTGACCGGAATCCAACCTGGGACCCTTCAGTCCGCAGGCCGACGCTCTAGCCACTGAGCCAAACCAGTTTCAGCTTTACATTTATTCTTGAGTCAATACTCTGAATAAAAGTTGATGAGTAAATATTTGTTCCTTCCTGTATAGGAATTGTCTTTCCTAAACCAGGGCTTTATGGCTTTCATCAAGGGAGCGAATGAGCCCTAGGTGGTCTGGCTTAGTGGATAGTGCACCCACAATCTGAAGGGTCCTGGGTTCAATTCTAGTCAAGGGTACATACCTCGGTTGCAGGCTCAATCCCCAGCCCTAGTTGGGATGCATGTGGGAGACAACCAATCAATGTGTCTCACACACATCGATGTTTCTATCTCCATTCCTCCCTTCCACTCTCTAAAACAAAGGAAAAATATTCAGGTGAGGATTAAAAAAAGGGGGGGGAGAGAAATTGGGGTGAAAGCATAGTTCCGTTTATTGCATTTACAACTCCCCTAACTTTAAAAAAATATATGTTTTTATTGATTTCAGAGAGGAAGGGAGAAACATTTATAAGAGAATCATTGATTGGCTGCCTCCTGCACACCCCCTACTAGGAATCAGCCTGCAACCTATTCATGTGCCCTTGACCAGAATCGAACCTAGGACCCTTCAGTCCGCAGACCGACACTCTATCCATTGAGCCAAACTGGCTAGGGCCTAACCACAGTTTTCATCCACAATCCCTCAAAGATCTGCTTTTTTGTTTTTGTTTTTTTTCAGAGCAAGGTGACTGGTAGAGCCCTATTCCCTGATTGCATTCTGATTTTCTGTTGAGATACCAAAGCCTAAAATATAGTGCTACTGTTCCTGAAACTACAAGAGCTAATTTGTATAAAATATAATGCTTCTGTAAATATCTGTTCTAATGGTGGTTGGCATTCTCTTCCAGTTCACTCCATATAGCCTTTCATTAGGGACTTGGTTCTTAATGCTTTCACTATTTCCTTAATCCATAGCAGTCTGCTGACAGACGTATGTGGTACCTTATTTTTATCACAAAGGCAGGTTTTCTTCAAAAGAGGCAGTAAAACATAATAGTTAGGAACTCAGGTGCTAGTCTAGTCATTCTTTTTTTCTTTTCTTTTTTAATAGAATATCTTTTTTTAAAAAAATATATTTTATTGATTTTATACAGAGAGGAAGGGAGAGAGATAGTGAGTTAGAAACATCGATGAGAGAGAGTCATCGATCAGCTGTCTCTTGCACACTTGGTTGGGGATATGCCCGCAACCAAGGTACATGCCCTTGACCAGAATCGAACCCGGGTCCCTTCAGTCCCCAAGCCGACGCTCTATCCATTGAGCCAAACCGGTCCCGGCTAGTCTAGTCATTCTTGAGTTCAGATGTCACACCACCATCTTGGGCAAATTGTTTAACCTCTCTAAACCTCAGTTTCTTTATCTGCAAAGTATAGATAATAGTAGTATTTACCTTAGGTTTGGCTGTGAATATTAAATAACATATGGTGTAAAATGCTTAACATTTTAAACATCTAATAAATCTTACTTATTATAGGATCAAAGAGAATAGGTAAAAGGAGTTGGGAAATAGGAGAGGGATGCTAGAAGGAAATTCTTATTTTATTATTTCCTATAGTAGATCCTATTTACCTTCAAATATGAGTGAACCAATAAAAATTATGCTTATAAGTGCTCGAAGGCAATAGGCTACATATTTCATAAGTCAAAATTGTGTAGTGATTACTAAGATCTGGAAATGGAACAATGACTGAGACATGACCCCTACCTTCAAGAGTCTTAAAAGTCTAGTTTTTCTTTAAGTCAGTGGTCGGCAAACTCATTAGTCGACAGAGCCAAATGTCAACAGTACGATTGAAATTTCTTTTGAGAGCCAAATCTTTTTTATTTCTCTTTTTTCCCCCCTCATTTTTTAATTAAGGTATTATGTGTGTACATATCTTACCATTGCCCCCTCCCCACCCAACTCCCATACATGCCCTCATCCCCAAGAGTTTTGCGTCCATTGTTTATGCTTATATGCATGTGTACAAGTCGGTTGATCTCTTATCTCCCCCACCTCTCCCTAATCTTCCCACTGTGAGAGCCAAATCTTTTAAACTTAAACTTCTTCTAATGCCACTTCTTCAAAATAGACTCGCCCAGGCCGTGGTATTTTGTGGAAGAGCCACCTCAAGAGGCCAAAGAGCCGCATGTGGCTCGCAAGCCGCAGTTTGCCGAACACTGCTTTAAATGAAACTTCAATGGCCACTGTTAATCTCATAAAGATGTGGTAAAATAGATAAAATTCTGAAATAATGTGGGTCTCACAGAGTGAGAAAGAAACATAGAAATCTATCAGTCCTGTCTTCAGATGGGTGAAAATTTGGAAGGCTCTAATAAGTAAAAGGGATTTCTGCTAGGATACTATTCTGATTATTTCAAATTGAGAAATATCAGAGAAATACTATACCTTTATAAATTTAAATAAAAATTGTGTAATTGACTAAAAGTATTTCTAGTTTATAAGATTATTTCCCAATATAAAACACCATTCAAAGCTACTTAAATCTCAAGAAAAATGAAATATGCAAATAAATATGACACTTGTACCATGTCATGATTTAAAATCAGGTTTTCAATGTATAGTATTCCAAAGTTAAAGTAATCAAAATGGCATGGTGTTGGCATAAAAACAGACACATAGATCAATGGAACAGCATAGAACGCCCAAAAATAAACTCACAACTATGGTCAATTAATTTACAACAAAGGAGCCAAGAATATGTGTGTAATTGGGAATGGATAATGGTGTTGGAATCACTACAAAAGACTTAAAATCGACCACTACTTATATACCATGCACAAAAAATCTAGCAAAAAGTCCAGGAAGCACAGAGAATCTCAAATAAGATGAACCTAAAGAGGTACACACCAAGATATCATAATTAAAATGCCAAAGATTAAAAACAAAGAGAATCTTAAAAGCAGAAAGAAAACACAGTTACTTCCAATGGAGCACTCATACAAATGTAAGCTGACTTCTCAACAGAAACTTTGCAGATTAGAAGGGAGTGGCAAGAAATACTTAAAGTGATGAAAATCAAGGCCCTACAACCAAGATTACCCAGCAAAGCTACCATTTTGAATTGCAAGTCAGAAAGAGCTTTACAGACAAGAAAAAGCTTGAGTTCGTTGCTACCAAACCAGTATTACATGAAATGTTAAAGGGTCAAAGAAGAAAAAGAGATCAAAGTATGGGCAATAAAATGGCAATAAGTACATAACTGTCAAAAATTGAATCTAAAAATCAAAATAAATGAACCAGGAATTTAATGAACAAAATAAACTAATAAATAAAATAGAACCAGCCCAGCTGGTTTGGCTCAGTGGTTGAGCCTCGACTCATGAATCAAAAGGTTATCAGTTCAATTCCAGATCAGGGCACATGCAATAGGGGTTGTATAGGAGGCAACCAATCAATGTGTTTTTCTTTCATAGATGTTTCTACTTCTTTATTCTCCCTCTCTCTCAAATCAATAAAAACTTATTTTTAAAAATAAATTTAAAATAGTCCTAGCCAATTTGGTTTAGTGGATAGAGCTTCAGCCTGCAGACTGAAGGGTCCCGGGTTTGATTCTGGTCAAGGGCACATGCCCAGCTTGTGGGCTCAATCCCCAGTAGGGGGAGAGTGCAGGAGGTAGCCAATCAGTGATTCTCATCATTGATGTATCTATCTCTCCCTCTTTCTTCCTCTCTGGAATAAATAAAAATATTTTTTTTAAAAAGAAATTTAAAACAAAATAGAAAGAGGCATGGAAACATGGAACAGACTGATGAATCTCAGAGGGAAGGGAGGTTGGGTGAGAAGAGATTAACCAAAGTATATGCATATATGCATTACTCATAGATACAGACAGTAAATAGGTGGCGAAGGCCTGGGGTGAGATCCAGGTGGAGGGGACATCTGTAATACTCTCAACAATAAAGGTGTGTGTGTGTGTTTTATATAAGTACCATATGATCCAATATCACAGAAAGAAAAACACTATTTCGAAGACATCTGCACCCCCATGTTTATTGCCATCCTACATAATAAGAGTAATATGCAAATTAACCATCACTCCACTACACCCAACCAGCCACGCCAACCAGCCAATGAGAGCGAGTATGCAAATAAACCAAATCGAGATGACTACAGCCACAGAGAGCAGGAGGGAGGCTTGGGTTTCCCAGATAATGGAGTAACCCAAGCTTTCCGCCTGCCCTTGCTGACCTAAGTCTCCACTCAAGGCTACAAAGTTTCAATTATAGAAAGTAAACAAATCCAAACAGTAATGGCGGCAGCCACAGAGCTGGAAAGAGAGGGAGGCTAGGGTTGCCCCTGGCAATGGAGGAAGCAAAGCTTTCCATACACCCTGGCCAGCTCAGGCCTCCACTTCAGGCTACAAAGTTTCAATTATAGAAGATACATAAATTTGCCAAAACCGGTTTGGCCCAATGGATAGAGCATCAGCTTGCAGACTGGAAGGTCCCAGGTTCGATTCTGGTCAAGGGCATGTACCTTGGTTTTGGGCACATCCCAGGAGGGGGTGTGCAGGAGGCAGATGATCGATGATTCTCTCTCATCGATGTTTCTAACTCTCTATCCCTCTCTTTTCCTCTCTGAAAAATCAATAAAATAAAAAAATAAAAAGAAGATACATAAATTCCAACAGAATTGGCTGCTGGCCATGGAGTGAGCAGGAGGTTTGGCTCCACTCCAGGTTAAAAAGTTTCAATTGTAGAAGGTAAATAAATTCCAGATACCAGGGCCTCCACTTGGGTCACCAGGGGTGTGGTTGGCCTGAAAACCACCACAGGCCCCCCACTCAGGACACTCTACATCCCAAGGGAACCCCTACCCTGATCCAGGATACCCTTCAGGGCAAATCAGCTGGCCCCCACACGTGCACCAGGTCTCTATTCTATCTAATAAAAGAGTAATATGCAGATTGACCATCACTCCAACACACAATATGGCTGCCCCCATGTGATCAAAGATCCTGTCCCCAGGTGGACACAAGATGGCCAGCAGGGGATGGCAGTTAGGAGGGACCAGGCCTGCAAGGGAGGGCAGTTGTGGGTGATCAGGCAAGCAGGGGAGGGCAGTTGGGAGGCACCAGGCCTGCAAGGGAGGGCAGTTGGAGGCGATCATCCCTGCAGGGGAGAGCAGTTAGGGGTGACCAGGCAGAGGAGGGAAGTTGGGGGCAAACAGGCTGGCAGGGGAGCAGTTAGACATCAATTAGGCTTGCACTGGAGTGGTTAGGGGGTGATCAGGCTGGCAGGCAGAAGCAGTTAGGGGCAATCAGGAAGGTAGGCAGGTGAGCAGTTGGGAGACAGCATTCCTGGATTGTGAGAGGGATGTCCAACTGCCCATTTAGGCCCGATACCGGTGAGATCAGGCCTAAATGGACAGTCATACATCCCTTGAGGGGTCCCAGATTGGAGAGGGTGAATGCTGGGCTGAGGGACACCCCATTGCCCCCGTGCATGAATTTCGTGCACCAGGCCTCTAATATTATTTATAATAGGCAAGGCATGTAAACAATCTAAGTGTCCACTGACAGATGAATGGTTTTTTAAAATGTGGTATGTGCATACAATGGAATATCATTCAGTCAGAAAAAAAAGGTAATCCTGCCATTTTCGACAACATAGATGGACCTTGAGGGCATGATGCTAAGTGAAATAAATTAGAGAAAGATAATGTGTGATTTCACTTATATGTAGAATCTATATAAAAAAAATAAATCACACTCATAGATACATAGTACCTATTGGTGGTTTTAAGAGGCAGAAATTAGGGGGACAGGCAAAATGAATGAATGTGGACAAAAGGTACAAACTTCTAGTTATAAGATAATTAAGTCCTGGGTATGTAATGTACAATATGATGAATACACTTAACAGTACTATATTGTATATTTGGAAGTTGCTAAGAGAAGAGATCTTCAAAGTTATCACAAGGAAAGAACTAAAACTATGTGGGTGATGAATGTTAACTTATTGTGGCAATCATTTTGCAATATATACATATCAAATTATATTGTATACCTAAAACTAATACAATGTTATGTATCAATTATATCACAATTTTAAAAAGTGTATAGAAAAAAAAGAAGGGGTAAAACAAAGGACTTCTGTGTTTTTCAACCTTGTAGCATAGTGGTATTAAACTTTTAAAATAAAAAAGTATGGAAGAAAACCAATAGTTAATCACTGATAAAACTAAATGATGAGATTACAAATAAATTTATTTTCCTTTTAAAATTTCTTTTGAATAAATATTTCAAATGCTCTTAAAATATTTGAGACCCAGGGTGATTAGGTTTTACTTTAACATAAATCACATTAAAATCTTTTAGTTTAGGTAAGTTACCAACAAAAACAGTAACACAAGACAAAAAGTAACCGAAAAGGAGACAAATTTCAATGTTAATTTAACTCATATTGTATAATATGTTATGTATCCCTGCCTATAGGTCAATAACTAATTTGTGTTAACATGCATAAATCTGATTCTGACATATCATTAAATCATACCTTGAGGATAGCTATAAGCTTGAGAAGGCTCAACTATCTTGCTCATTGAGTTGTGTGATTCCTGAGAATGTTTTTCCATCACCTCTACTGTATCACTGGATAAAGATGATGATGAAGACAATCCCAGTCTAACATATCTTCCTTTTTTACCGCAGAGTGAACAATCTACCGGTGTGGCACTAGGTCCCCGGGGCAGTTGAACTTCATCTCTGTTGTAGTTTCTAACAGCTCCACTGTGATGCACAGAGCGTTCTCGTTGCCATATATAATGGGTTGGAGCAATGGCCATAACCTATAGTGGAAAGCTTTCTTTTAGAATTTTAATACGTTTGATTTAATAAAACTAAGCACAAAAAATATAACTTAAGAACAGCTATCTCTAGCCGAGATGGCATGGTTCAGTGGTTGAGCATTAACCTATGAACCAGGAGGTCACAGTTCAATTCCCAGTCAGGGCACATGCCAAGGTTGTGGGCTCGATTCCCAGTGTGGGGTATAAAAAGGAGGCAGCTGATCAATGATTCTCTCTCATCTTGATGTTTTCATCTCTCTCTCTCTCTCACTTCCTCTTTAGGAAAAAGAAAGAGAGGGAGGGAGAGAGAGAGAGGGAGGGAAGGAAAGAACAGCTATTTTTAAAAACTAGATTTAAAAGTCTAAGTTACCAATCTTGAAAAAAAAAAAAAACATCTCCTGATACAGCAGTATTTACCTATAAAGTGTTCACTGCTTGAACCCTTGACAATAATTTAAAATATTTAAATCATTTCAAATAGAAAACAAGACTGAAGCAACCTTCTAGGTTTTTCAATTCAGAATATTTTACCTGTATTTTCCGGCATATAAGACGACTTTTGAAACGAAAAAAAGTCAACCGAAAATCGGGGGCAAAAGACCAAAATTGCACAAAAATTACCTGCAGATCTTGACAGCAAAGTCTTTTCTTTGAAGTGGGGGGTAGTCTTATACAGCGAATATAGGCCTAAACCTATGTTTTAACTGTAAAATTAGGGGGTCGTCTTATACGCCGGAAAATACGGGTAAGTTTGTGAAAGACAATACAGTTATCCCAAAACAATTATTATTAGCTTTGGAATATACTGGGCTGAGAAGAATATGTTTAATTGAGATTTCCAACTATGTATGTTAGGCTAATCTTAAAATGTTTGCAATTATGACAAGGAATATGGTAAGAACAAAGGTAAGTTACTTAACCTTTCTGTACCTCAGTTTCCTCATCTGTAGATGAAGAAAGAGAATGTGTCTATTATAGAGGGTTGTGAGGATTACATGAATTATTTATGAAGCAATTAAGATTTCTCACTATATTATCAGTTACTGTTGTCTGAGGTTTGTTAGATAAAACACTGCCTTTAGAGTCAGTTTTAGTTTCTTATCCTGGTTCTGCCACTTGCTAGCTGTATGATACTGGTCAAGTTACTTAATCTTTCTGAGGTTAAATTTTTTTTATATCTCAAATGGGGATAGTATTCTGCCTCAGGGTTATTCTGATGGTTAGATATGTGTAAAATCTGTATAAGCAACTGGAAAATGTAGCTCCTAGTATTTAAGAGGTCAAGCTAGGGAAGTGTACCTCTAACTTCATATGGAATTCTATGTTTAGCTTTTTGAAGAACACCCAGACTGTTTACCAAAGCAACAATACTATTTTACATTCCCAAAAGAAATGATTGAATTTCTAAGTTATCTCTGAATCCTTGCATTTTCCCCAACATTCAACAATCCTCTTATTTTAATCTACAAATATGCATACTTGCTAAATCTTTATCTTATTAATAAATATAATTAACATTGTAGTTCTGGGCAGAGTTTTATGATATGCCCCTAAAGTTCTCCCTTTGACACGAATCCATTGTCTCTTTTGGCCTATAGTCCATTTATCTGGATATAACTCCATTTAATTATAGCATTATCTAGCTCACATTTATCGAAGTTTTCTTTATTAATATTGACTTACAGTGGTCACTGATTTAATGTTTTACTTTAGAATTTTTCTTTAGTTTAAAACTTAATTTTCTTCTTTATTGAATACCAAAGCATTAAATAAAATAACCAATCTTTTAACTTTTAGTGTCTTTCTGCTTTATCTTAATAAAATCTGGCATCAAGGAAACTTTATGTATTCTACATTTATATAAATTTTATATCATGCAATTCACATTTAAATCTTTGGACTTGAAATTTCATATATTTTATTTAATGAAATTATTATTCAACTCCAGTGAGATATTTAAAAATATGCACACCTATCCTTTTCCAATATATTGGTGATCTTTTAGACAAGAGAAACACACTAAAATAAAAACCCTACCAAAACAGACTGCTCTGAAAAACAGAAATAACAATTTTAAATTCTTGTGGTATAAAATTAAAACAACATTGCAATACATAAGTTGTATTCATGTTAACCATCAAGGCTAATGATCTACCCTTAAATATATAAAAAAATAAAATGCAAATGTTAGAAGCACATTAAAAAGCAAGGAAAATTATATGAACAAAAGACAGTGATTACACATATAAAGTATTTTAAAATCTTACCTCTTCACAGCATCGCCTGCTTACAATAGCCCTATAATCAATTCTATCCCAGAGTTGGTCCCTTAATTTTAAGAAATTAGGGAACAATTTTCTCCAATTTTTCCCTAAAGCCCATGGAAAAATTTCATATTTGGATTCTTCTTCATCTTCTTCAACTGTATTAGCCAGATACCTAGCAAAGAAGACCAATGACTCAAAGAAAGAAACAGGTAAATGACAAGAATGGGTAGTTCACAAAAAAAAAAAAAAAAAAATTGCAAAGCACTATAAACACATAAAAAAATGTTCCATCTTACTGTAAATAAATAAATAAACAAAAGAGATGCAATGAATTTTACCTTAATGAGTTCTGAACATTTGTGAACTCTCTTTTGTGTGCATATTTGTGTATTCCTATAAATCTTTTTTTTTTAATTTCTATAAATCTTGAGCTTTGTTCTGGGATGCAGTTACTTGGAAACATTATGATCCTTTCAGGTCATGCTTTTGGTAGATGTGGAACAATATTCAGTCTGGGGCTAATTATTCTCTATTAGTGATGCAATAACTTCTTGAATACTCTACTCAATATCCTGTCAATTATGAGGGTTTTTTTTCAGTCTGGCTAGTGGGAACAGACACTATTTCCAGCCCTGGATAAGTTTTAGGCATTGTTACCCTCTAAACCTTTATTTTTCTCTTTAAGAGCTTTTAAAATTATTTTTATTATTTAAAGTATTACATATAGTAGTACATATATCCTTCCCTCCCCCTATTGACCTTCCCCCAGCCTTCCTTACTCCCTGTCGCATGCCCTCATCCCACCCTTCAGATGGCCTTTTGTGGCAATCCGGTAGTTTCTTATGCACAAATGGAAATCAATATCCTGTCAAATGCTTGAGAGGGATCAGGCATACACAGAAGCGGAACACAATCCAATCAATCAATCAAAACTGACATACTAGTACAAGGTAAAAGTAACAGATAAGAACATTAAAACAGTTATAACTATTCCAGATGTTAAAAAAGTTAAGACACACTTTTAGAAATGAAAACTATGTGTACAATGAAAAATACACTGAGTGGAATAGCAGATTAAATATTGCAGCAGGAAAAAAACTGTGCATTGAAGAAAACTGCATAACTACATAAACTATCCAAAATTAAACATGTAGAGAAAATAAACAAAAATAATAAACAGAACATCAATGAGCCATAAGACTTCAAGCAGACTAATAAAAGTGAAATTGGAGTCCCTAAAAGATGTCAGGTCCACAGAAAAAGATATTTGAAGAAATAAATGGCTAAAAATTTTAAAAACTTGATGAAAATTATAAACCCACAAAGAAGCTGCTTGAAGCTCAAAGAACCAAGGTACATCATAATCAAATCACTCAAAACCAATGATAAAGAGAAAATCTTAAAAGCAGTCAGGGGTGGGAGGGGGGAAATGTAAATTGAATAACACAGAAAAGAGATAAGAATGGAGATTTCCCATTGGAAACAATGCAAGCCCCATAGATGACTTTCCAAGAAAAGTGGGCAATTTACAATAAGAAAATTACAAAGCACTTAAGGTGTCATGAGCAGAAATGGACCCTGAAGTCTGAAGATACTAGAATAAACATCAAGGGAAAAAAAGAAAGAGAGAGACCTCAAAAGCAGTTAGAAAGAAGGCAAATGATCCTAGGTGAGAGGTTTCAGACGCAAGAAGGACCAGTAAGCAAAGATATAAATGTGAGGGTAAATATAAACAAATGTTGAATGTATAAAACAATAATAGTTTTTGGACATCAGACAAAAACTACAGAATTGTAAAAAGAGAGTTAAATGGATAATTGTTGGTTAATTGGAGTTAAAATGCTCAATGTTGTGTGATTAAAAATAACTTGGGTAATTGCTAAAAGAATAGATATAAATTGCATAGTTTCTAAATAAGTGGAAGTAAAAAAAGGTGTCAAAAATGATTTAAAAATCTCACCCCCAAAAAGATAAAAAATGGAGGGGAAAGAAGAAACAGAATAAATGGAACATAAAAAAAGTACACAAGATGGTTGAAAAAAATCCAAATATATAAGCAACAATAGAATATTATTCTGCAGTGAGAACTCTATAGCTACATACTATATACCATGTGCTATTTTTTAAAAGATCACTTTTAAAATATTTATTTTAGAGGAAGGGAGAGAATGGGTTTCTAGAAGAGAGGAAAACATTGATCAGCTGCCTCCTGCACACCCGCTACTAGGGATCAAGCCAGAAACTGGGAATTCTATCAGTGATCTCTCATTGAATGGAAAGATGCTCAATCCACTGAGCAATACTGGCCAGGTCCATGTACTATTTTGTACATATTTCACATGAAAAAGTCTTTAAAGATACAGAAGTGTAGAGTATACTTCATGTAATATACACATTGCTTAATGTATAGAAAATTATTTCTAGACTGATACACATGAAACAGTTGTCCTTGAAGGAGACCAAGGTCTTTAGAAGGAAGACTTACTTTTAATTGTATACCCTCTTATGTACCTTTTTAAAAATATATACTTTTATTGATTTCAGAAAAGGCGAGGGATAGAAAAATCAATGGTGAGAATCATTGATCAGCTGCCTCTCACATGCCCTGCACTTGGAATCAAGCCAGCAAGCCAGGCATGTGCTAACTGGGAACTGAACTGTGACCTCCTGGTTCATAGGTCGATGCTTAACCACTTAGCCACACTGGCCAGGACCTCTTATGTACTTTTTAAAACCATGTGCATATTCATATTTAGACACATTAATATAAAATGAGTACCTATATATTATTTTTCCTTCCTTAAAATAATTGTATGTATTTTAGTATTATCTTATTAGTAGCCCTGCACACGAATCTGTGCACCAGTAGTATCTCTACTGCCCAGAGGTTCTCCGCGCCCCAGGGGCCCATCTGCAGCCAGGCGTGGAATGCTTGCCTCATCGCTGTGACGAGAAGCAAGCATTCTGCCAGGCCGCTTACACTGCCTGCTCTCAGCGGGCCCTCCCCTCAGGACTGGGGGACTCCAGTGGGGCTGAGGACTGGGCACTGGCATCTTGTGGCTATGGGTGCTGTCATCTTTGTGTTAGACTCAGTGATGGTTAATTTGCACATTACCCTTTTATTAGATAGAGAATTATAAAGCACCTTGTTAAAACCATTCAGTTAGCCAAAACCAGTTTGACTCAATGGATAGAGCGTCAGCCTGTGGACTCAAGGGTCCCAGGTTCAATTCCGGTCAAGGGCATGTGCCTTGGTTGTGAGTGCATACGCATACTGCAGGAGGCAGCTGGTGGATGCTTCTCTCATCGATGTTTCTGGCTCTCTATCCCTCTCCCTTCCTCTCTGTAAAAAAATCAATAAAATAAATTTTTTTAAAACCATTCATTATATGAATCAAATCCTGTTCTCTATAAAATTATGTAATTTCTTACTTTTAGTATCCCTGAGAATTCTTAAAAGGGTAGAGAGAGTGGAAGATTGGTTCCTTTCATGCTTGCTAAGTGAAACATGAATAATCTATAATGTACCATGATATTGGACATCATGATTCTTGATTAAACAATTTTTCAGTCTCAACTGAAATAATATATAGGTACTCATTTTATATTAATATAACTAAATATGAATATGCACATGGTTTTAAAAAGTACATAAGAGGTCCCGGCCAGTGATAAAATATCTGCACTGTATACATATAAGTCCCCTTCTAATTTGAAATTGTTAATATTTTCTTTGAGCAGAATCCATTTTTTGCATAATAATTGTGTTTATTCAAGGTTCAAAGAATTAAGAACCTTTCATATGTTAGCCACTAAAAGATGCAAAAAAAAGGTTAAATACATGCTCCTTGCCCTTATGCCTATAGTCAAGTAGAAGAGGCAACTGAGTATGAAAAAAAAACTGTGCGGGTGAGCAGGGCTGCGTGTGTAGCAAGACACGTGTGGGTGGGCGGGGATTTGACCCTGAGTCCCGCAGCACTTGGGGTCTGGGTCTCATGTGATTTCACACGGTGGACCTTTAGTACAAATAGAATATAACTAAAGGCCCACAAATTTCATGCATGAGGGAGGTGGGTAGTCCCTCGGCCTAGCCTGCACCTCTCCAATCTGGGATCCCTCTCACAATCCAGGACTACTGACTCCCAACCGCTTGCCTGCCTGAATGCCTGATTGCCCCTAACCACTTCTGCCTGCCAGCCTGGTCACCCCTAATTGCCCTCCCCTGCAGGCCTGGTCCACCTCAACTGCCCTCCTCTGCTTGCCCAGTAAACCCTAACTGCCTCCCCTGCCTACCTAGTTGTCCCCAACTGCCCTCCCTTGCAGGCCTGGTTCCCCCCAACTGTCCTCCCCTGCAGGCCTGGTCCCCCCAACTGCCCTCCCTGCAGGCTTGATTCCCCCCAATTTCCCTACAGGCCTGGCATTCCCTAACTGCCATCCTCTGCTGGCCCAGTCACCTCTAACTGTCCTCCCCTACAGGCCTGATCACCCCAACTGCCCTTTCTTACAGGCCTAGTCCCTCCTAACTCCCGCCCCTGCGGGCTATCTTGTGTTGGAGTGATGATCAATTTGCAAATTATTCTTTCATTAGATAGGATACTAAACATTGTAAATACAATGGCATTATAGCTAGTAGTCAATGGCTGAATTTGGCCATTGGCAAGTCACAGCTGAATTTGTGCCCCAGCTCTGCCACTTATTAACTTGTGATCTTGAAAAGTACTTATCTAAGCCTTAATTTCCCTATTTGTAAAATGGGGATAATTAAAAAATATGTATCATCAGAAGATTAAGTGAACTTGTAAAAAATACTTTGTGGTGTCTTGCACTTAATACTCGGTATTAGCAAATACTATTATATTCCCCCAATTTAGCAATCATCACCAAATTTCATATTGAATTCATTTTTCCCATGTATGAGGAAATGTGTCTCCTGAATGCATGCAGAGATTTCTTTGATTCTGAATTAAGCAGATTTTGAGTAAACACTTATCCTATAGTGCTAACAGTTGTTTTGGTATTCAAATTTACTAGGTATAAATGGTTTTGAGCTAGAGATACATATCCTTAATTTACATAGATTCTGGAAGAATTTTGACCCAAGGATTAGAAAGCCATGTCATTAAAACCATTTACCAAATCACAAAGTTAGTATAATCTGACTACTACAAAGTCAGTGGAAGAAATTGGAAAACAATATGCCTTGGTCAAATACAGTGTTAAGTACTGAGTAGATACTATAGGTATCAGATATGAGTAACACTTAAGTTATAGACAGGAATCCACAATGAGTATGTCTAGAGCATTTTCTGCAAGCGAGTCAATGTAAAAGAGCAATGATGATAATTGTTTTTAGTATATATTAATTGGAAATGTATATTAATTCCAAATGTATATTCTGGCTTTCAAAAACCTAAGTACAGCCCTAACCGGTTTGGTTCAGTGGATGGAGAGTTGACCTGGGCACTGAAGGGTCCAGGGTTTGGTTCAGGTCGGGGGCGTGTGCCTTGGTTGCGGGCACATCCCCAGTGGGAGGTGTGCAGGAGGCAGCTGATCTATGTTTCTCTCTCATTGATGTTTCTGGCTCTCTATTCCTCTCCCTTCCTCTCTGTGGAAAATAATAAAATATATTTAAAAACAAACAAACAAACAAAAACCCTAAGTACAAAAGAAGAGAATTTGGGACAATTTATATGAAACACTGAAAAAATGTACAAGTACAAATTCAAGTAGAATAATAAATCTTAGGCATAAAGTAGAATAAGATCAGTGAAAAGAACATATCGTATTAAAGTTAAAAATGTATAGCTTTTATACAGGAAGGTTTATTCAAAAATATACATCAGGTTTAAATAGCCTCTGCTTGAAATAAAGTATCATCTATATTATAAATAACTACCACAAAAATCACAGTAGAAAGCATACTTACAGAGCAATGAAGAAATTTATCCTGGTATGCTCATTTATAGTAAATTTAGCCCTCTTGAAATAAACAAAGGTCATAGCCAAAAGATACTACAGGGAAAAAAGTTAAAAGTTAATATGAATGTTGTGTTTTCATAAATAAAACTGCTTTAAAACAGTTACCTTTAAGATGACTAACAAGCTAAAACAATAAAGCATTATTTATCCTTATTACAGAATTCCCTATTCGGGTCCTTCCTTTTTGGCTTCCTATAATCCATGTGAACAGTGAGAAGTTAATTCTTGACCATTTATCATGATTAAGATTATAACTAGAATGAACTCCTAAATTTTATTGTCATTACTTTTGAACCAAAAACACATTTTTTCCTATCTAAAATATGAAACCTATAGAGAAGTGAAAATAATCATAAAATGAATAAACATATTCTTCACCTAGATCAGGGGTCTTCAAACTACGGCCCGCGTTGCCACATCCGGCCCGCCAGGTTTTTTGGGCAGTGAGCGCAGCCGAGGTGTTACAGTAGGAATTAGTAGTTCATATAGTCCGGCCCTCCAGCTCTCTGAGGGACCGTGATTTGGCCCCCACTTTAAAAAGTTTGAGGACCCCTGACCTAGATTCATCATGTTAATATGTTGCCACAATGGTTGTGTTCTATACACATTTTCCCCCCTGAATTCTTTTAGTTATAAATATCCATGTTCACTTTCTAACATAATCTTTTAAAAATAACTCCGAATCAAAAATTAGAATAACATGGACTTATTTTCACTGAAAAAAGTTTTATGTTTATTACTAAAAAGACACACGTCTAGCCTGGTTTTAAGACACTATGCTAAGCCTTGGTTGTTTAACTTAAAAAAATAAGTTGTAATATTTATGTATTAGATTTCCTTCTCATAAATGCCTCTGTATCCTACCTTCACAGGATTGGCCATAAAGGAGATTCCAAGTTTTAAATATGATAGTGTTAAAACAGAGTGCTCCTGGTTGGTAACTTTGAAAGCACTGCCCCCTGCTGTCCAACAACTTTAATTATTATAATGCATTTAATATACTGTAATCAAGTGTAAAACTACACAAATGAACTGAATATTTGATATTAAGTCAGTACCATCAACATTTAAAAGTGTTAGTGGCATTGCGATTAATTTTAAAAATATATCATTTTTTATAGATACATCTTAAAATATTTATGGATAAAATTATTAGGATGTCTACTTTTGGGGAGAGGGATTAGAAAAAACAAGAATGGCCCACAGTTAGTGGATAGGTTCCTGGAGGGTCTTTGTTTTAATATCTACCCTAAATTGTGTATGGTTGAAATTTTCCAAAATTAAAAAACAAACCTTCTCTGATTATATCTCTGCTATCTTAAACCTGAAATTTTTAAAAGTTCACACCAAGAGTAACTTATTCATTTCCTTTTTTTGTTAGTTGGCACATTAAGATTGATGTGAAGTCATGCTGAAGTTTCTATGGTTACCTATTATAAGATGGCAATCACGAAGCTGAAATCATAAGGGTTTAGCTAAATTGAAAGAGTATAGGACAGCATAGTTCGGTCCTGAGAATGTTAAGTTAGCATGTTTTTTTGTTTTTTTTTAAATGAAACACTGATAAAAGAACATGATGAGCTAATTTTACTCTAAGATTTTGGGATTTGTTTGATATAAATTACCTACAAAATATTAAAATATATAATAGACTGCTTTAGTGGAATGAATCTCAGAATATTCTTTCTCTACAGCCTGAAAAAAGGTAGTAATTCTGATCTAAACATATTAAATCTATAATGATTCTTGTTTTCTATCACACAGATATAAGTCTAAAGTCTTTTAAATCCAATTATTAATACTATGTAATTCCCCAAAATACAGAATGAATCTATGATTTATGCTAATTTAAAAATCAATATGCAAGGATTCCACTTTGAAGGAGCAATGCAGGCTAGTTCTTTTTCTAAACTTAATAATAAACTTAATAAACATTAATGATTATATTATTACTAAATTTACCTTGTCTGCAATTTTACAGCAGCAGTCCATCCACAAGAAATCTTGAATTAAATCATCATCTATAACAAAAGATAGCTAGCTATGACTTGTCTTTTAAAGAGAGAATGTTTCCTTTTGAAGATTTTCTACATAAGATTATAAATGACTAGTAGCCCTGCGCAAGAATCCTTGTGCCAGTAGCTCGCTGCAACCCTCCTGTAGCTCCCTCCGTGTCCCCCCAGCCCCTCCCTCATAGCTTGCTGCCCAACCCCTCCTGTAGATCTCTGTTGCCTGCTTGTAGCTCGCTACCCCACCCTCCTGCTGATCCGTGATCTGATCATTACTCGGCCAGTTGTTACACTTCCTGGTGTAACAACTGTTTTCATATTACATCTATATTATATAGGATGCTCTGAATTGTCTTAATATATAGCTTAGATTGGAGTGGGAATGGTAAAACTTTTTGATTCATTGAATATCCCAATAACTTTTTGAGAGATAGGTATTGGGTAACTCTTGATTAGCTTTTTGTTACTTTCCAAAATCAATCTTTAAAAGGTGGAAATGGAATCTGATACAGAACTCAGTCTTTAAAAAATAATGACTTGCCCAACTAATGTGGCTCTGTTGGTTAAGCATCCTCCCATGTACCAGTAGGTCCCCAGTTTGATTCCCTGTCAGGGCACATGCCCAGGTTTCTGGCTCAATGCCTAGTAGGGGATATGCAGGAGGCAGGTGTTTTGCTTTCATATCAATGTTTCTCTCCCTTTCTAAAAATCAATTTAAAAAATCTTAAAAAAAAAAAAAGTAACACTCACTGTCTCATGATCTGAACAAATTCAATAGCTTAGTTAGAGCACTGAAGAAAATCTTGAAGCTGAGTAGTTGGCTTGGCTGACATTTTATGCAGTATTTTACTTTAAGTCAAAGAAAAATCATGCTATGAATTTGAATTGCCCAATATTTATACTTGACACTTGTAGTTAAGTAATCTAGAAGTAAAATGAGTTTGAATTTCTAATCCAAAAGAATCAAAATCTACATTCAAAAAAAGACTAATAAACATAAAAATAGACTTGATTGGAATGAGAAATCTGATAGAAAATAAGAGCATCCTCTGATTATTATGAAAATGATAAAATAGATCTTCACATTCTCTCATTTTTAAGTACTAATTATCAATATTACACTATTATAATATTTTAAACCTACCAAATAATTTAAAGAAAGCAGTCATTTCCTGACGCTGTATAACTAGACAGGGTCCTTTGGGGCGTTTAGACTTGTTGCTATTCTGTGCATTTTTTTCAGATGCTGGCCAACTATCTTTAAAAATAGGACGCTTCAGGTTAATAGGCTTTTTAGGCTGATGTGATCTACTTGACCCAGATTTTACATGAACAGTGACAGTAGGTGGTGTCTCACAACACAGCTGATTATGCCTCATTTTGCTTTTCCAAGATTCCTGTAAAAATAAAACATATAATTATTTATCACACTCTTACTCATTTCTATATGAAAAAAATTAACTGGATGATACCACCAGACGCAGTGATGTGAGACATTTCTGAACTTGCTACTAAAATGTTGTGACAGTGACTCATATGAGAAAGTGCTTTTAGAATTCAGTGCTAAGAAATGCTGGACTTCCTTTGGTTAATTGATATACCTCCTCTTCCCAAGAAATAAGGTCCTGTATACTATTTTGCTTTGACTACAAGGGAACTCAAAAACCAATTTTGAAAGTTAATTTAAGAAACTATACTGACTTTATAATCTATTTGTGATATTCTTTTTTACTGATTAACATTTTGCTTGCATTGACATAATTTTATCATATGATTATTATATAACACCTCAAATTTTTTATAGAACAAGGCAAACAATTTCTGGAAATTAATTATAATTAATTAAATATAATACATCAAGTATTATATTAAAAAGTAATTCACAGTTTCCCTCATCTTTCTTCCTAGATCCTAAGGTTCAACCAAATTGAAGATGAAATGGGTGATAAATTAAGCCATGAGAATTATGTAAGATCTTTCTTCTCTTTTCTAACCACCTCATCTGGCAGACAACTGGGGCTTCATCTGTACCCCCCCACCCCCTAACAATTTAGATGAAAAAAACTAAATAGACTTCTCAAACTGGAGTATAGGGGCTAGGCTCAGGCATAGAATATGCCAGAATATAGAATAACGGTGGTATATCTCCCAAGAGGTATATCTCCCAGGAAGTAAGTTTTACTCAATGTTAAGTTATATTAGTGTTGTTATATTAAAACAACCATGGATATATCATGCAATAAAATGCAATTTTCTTTCAATCAAAAAGATAAATATCATGCTCATAACTTTACACTATACCACTAAATTCTGATGTATGTGTTAGGATACTTCACAAAAAAATTGAGAAAATAGACAAAGAAATGGCTGAAATTCTCCAAAGAGATATTGAGATTAATATGCAAACATTGGCAATAAAGTTATGAAGAAGGTGCTTAAGGACAGAAGCTATCAATGCTATATTCTCGGTCAAATTACACCTTGAGGTTCTTCATTTAGATATAGAGAATGCAAGTGTAAAAAATTAAAAGACAAAAAATATGGGCCACTAATAAGAATGCAAGTGTAAAAAATTAAAAGACAAAAAATATGGGCCACTCCTGGGAAGGATAAGAGATAGAGAAGGAGGAACTATGCTCCTAAGGCAAAATCCTATAATGAGTTTTTATATGGACTCAACCAACATGAAAACAATCATACCAGAATTCATACTTGAATATCTGAGATATTTTTTGGACAACAGCTAATTTATAGGTATCTAAATAATTTCTTCTCTCTGCAGGCAATATACAGAGTGATCAAACAATAGAAGCAGCAGTTTGGAAATTCATGGTCCTAAATGAAAACAATACTCATTGGCAATTCAAGACAGGCAGGTAAGCCTTAACTGCAGCCTTACACTGAGCACTTAATATGTGCCAGACACTTCGCCAAGGGTTTTGCATGCATTAGCTCATTTGACTCTCAAAACATCTCTATAAGGAGGGTGTTATTTTATCCTTATTTTCTAGATTAGAAGTTTGAGGCTTAGGGAAGTTAAGAAATTTGCCCATGGTCATATAATTAGTGAGTGATAAAGCTAGGACTTGAATCCAAGACTGACACCAAAGCTCCATATTCTTTTACCACTACAGAATTGCTTTAAAGATTAAATGAAATCATGTACAAACACTTGAAATATAATAAGCAGTCCAATATTACCTACTGTCACCTTGACAGGAAAACATAAACCCGGCTACAAGATTATATTTTATAAAAATTTAATTCTAGCATTTGCAGTATCAGTATACAGTAAATTATGACTTAGTGGTTAAATAAGCCATTGCTGTAGGGAAGAAAGATGGGCTTATCATATATTTTCTAAAATAAAATAACTTTAAAAAAATATATTTTATTGATTTTTTTACAGAGAGGAAGGGAGAGGGATAGAAAGTTAGAAACATCGATGAGGGAGAAACATCGATCAGCTGCCTCTTGCACACTCCCTACTGGGGATGTGCCCGCAACCAAGGTACATGCTCTTGACCGGAATCGAACCCGGGACCTTTCAATCTGGAGGCTGACGCTCTATCCACTGAGCCAAACCGGTTTTGGCTAAAATAACTCAAAAAATAATCTTTAATGCATCCATATAAGCATAACCAATGGATGCAAAACTCTAGGGAGTGAGGGCATGTATAGGAGTGCGAGGGGCAATAGTAAGATATATACACATATAAAACCTTAAAAAAAAAAAAAAAAAAAAAAAAAAAAGATCTTTATTGGCCCTGGCTGGGTAGCTCAGTTGGTTAGAGCACCGTCCCAATCCGCCAAGATTGCGGATTCAATCTCCAGTCAGTACACATACAAGAAGCAACCAATGAATGCATAAATAAGTGTAATACACAGATGTTTCTCTCTTCCTTTCTCTCTCCCCTCTGCTACTCTCTCTAAAAATAAAAAAATAAAAATTTAAAAATAATACTTATTGAAATTATTATAGCATTCTTCTCTATTATAACCACAGAATCTAATTACTGAGAAACACAGCAAATTTAGAAAATCTCCACAATTTTCCTGTTTAAACTTTTTTTCTCTCCCAAATTTAATTTATCATCTAATGGTTACAGAACACTTTTAGCCTAGATGCTACAGTGTTTGTAAAATTATATGGCACAACTGTTTCAGTAAATTCAAATCTGATTAGATATCCAACCCAATAGTGAGTCAAGTGTTGCGAAAAATGGAAACCGGACTGAATAGAATTGAAGGAGCCGAGGAGCTGGAGAAAGACGTGCAGCAGCAGGAACACGCTCGCCTTCTGCCTCCCGCCCCCACCTTCTTAAAACTTGGTAATAATTCCAAGGAAGGGAATGAACCGAAGCGAAAAGGGACAACAATCAAATGAGGCCTTAAAAAAAAAAAAAAGGCCCTGACCGATTTGGCTCAGTAGATAGGGCATCAGCCCACAGATTGAAGGGTCCCAGGTTCGATTCCGGTCAAGGGCATGTACCTTGGTTGCGGGCACACCCCCAGTGGGGGGTGTGCAAGAGGCAGCTGGTCGATGATTCTCTCTCATCGATGTTTCTAGCTCTCTATCCCTCTCCCTTCCTCTCTGTAAAAAAATCAATAAAATGTATTTTAAAAAATCAATTAAAAAACAACAAACAAAAAAAGACAGGATTTGTAGGCCACCGGAAGGCAGAAGGGCAGCGCTAGCTGAGAGGAAAGGAAAGCGCTGAGCGCAGACCCGGATGAAGAGCTGATTCCGTCGGACTGGCTTCGCGGCTGAGGCCGTGTGATCTCGGGGACGGCTCCTCACTGAGAGAGGAGACATGGACTTAGTAACTTTCAATAAAAACTACCGGCCCGCCTCGTGGCTCCGTGGTTGGCGGGGACCCAGGAGGTCCGGGTTCGGTTCCTCCTCCCCCGCAGGCCTGTGCGGGCTTCACCCTCAGCGCGGGGCCTGCAGGAGGCAGCCCGTCAGATTCTCCCCGTTGACGTGTCTCCCTCTCTCTCCCTTCCTCTCTGAAATCAATAAAAATATGTTTTGGTTTTTTTTTTAAAGCTACCTAGGAAGCATGGCTAGTCATACCTATTTTGTAAGGTTCATGAGGAACCAGTGCTAACACGGTGCTGATACCAAAACCTCAACACCGAGCAGCACTATTCTTGTATCTTTTTTTTTTTTTTACAAGCAGGGCTCGTCTTTCAACGGAAAATGACAGGTAGCCACATTGCGCTTCAGCGAATAAATACAATTTCAATGTAAGCACTGTTCCCTGGGAACAGGATTACAGTGTTTCCAGGCGTTCTTACGCTTGTCATTAGGGTCTCCATTAGGTTCCTCACACGTTAGCGGAGGCTGGTTACCTGGCCTCGAGGGCCCCCGAACATGTCCGCCGCTCCAGGCCTGTAACCGACATGCAGGGGCCACCGCTCCGTGTGTGTGCGGGGGGCGCAGCGACCGCGACCCCGGGCCCCGGAGAACGCGGGCGGCGGCGGGCCTCTCCCCTCCGGGCCGGCCCTCCCACCTGCTCAGCCTGGGGCCGCGAAACTCCCACCCCGACCACGGAGGGCGCCCGGCCCCTTCTGACGCCCCGTCGCCTTCCCAGGCCCCACAACCGCGAGCTCCACGTCGGCCCTCTTCCCGCCCCCCCCACCCCGCCCCGCCCGACTCCCAGCCCGGGCTGGTGGCCCTGGAAGGGCGCCTCGTCGCGGCGAGGCCACCCCAGGGCCTCCCGGGAAGCGTGTGAGGAAAGGGCAGGGCCGACGCCCCACCTCACGCTCGGTGGGCGGCGGCGGCGCTGGGTGTGAGGGGATGGAGGGACCAGGCACCACGAACCTGGAGTCGCCGGGACCAAGGTACCTGCGAAATTCTGGCGCTGGTGACAGGCCGAGCGGGGTCACTCTCCCTCCCGGATGCCGCCGCCGCCGCCGGCCTCAGACGGTTGCTCCTCCGCGGATGCTCCACAGCTCCAGGACCCTCGAGAACTCCCGCCCATCCGGAGCGAGGGCAGTGCGGGCCAATCAGCGCCCAGGGACGGCCTCCGGGGGCGTGGCCGGGCTGAGGGTGCGTGCGCACGTGCCCCACGTGCCAGATCACAGCTCCCCTTGGACCTTCAGCCGTTACCCTGGTACCCTGTCACCTTTGGGACAAAGCGAAAGGCCACGACCTCCCAGGTGTCCTCAGGCCCCCGAATTTAACCCAAGCCTTTCTCTAGGGCACTTCCAAAGTGAGGCGTGTATTTACAGAGCCGTCTGTCTGCTATGTTAAAGTGATTTTATAACCTAAACTAGTAAGAGGTGTGAATACCTCGGACTCTGACAGAAGGGCTAATGCTTCCCTTTCTGTTAAATCTGTTCTGAGTTGTCAATTCTTCTACAGGAGCCTTTTCTTTTTGGCCTCATCTGACTTAGCCCTGGATCAGGTGCCTAGGATGTAGTCGGTGCTTAATGTTTGTTGAAGGAATACAACAAAGGATTCATCACAGCTTTTTGGTGTTTTCTGGGACATTCCTTCCTCTCCCCTTCTCCCTAACTGGTGACTGAGTCCACCCCACCCCCACTCCCCATGTCCCAGCTTTTCGTGGCTATTTCCCCACTGCAGGCCACTCCAGCCGCAGTGCGACACATTTAACATCGAAATTGTTACACTGTATCTAAATGGCACTTGTTGATGAACATTATGAAGAGCACAGTGATAGAACTTTAGGTGTAGACTTACATGGATTAGTTTATGTCTTATTTAACTCTTATTAATTTTATAAGGTATGCTGTCACTTTCAAAATCCCTTTAACCATGTTTGAGCTCTTCAGGGAAATCTAGCAAAAGGGACTCGGTTCTTCCAAGTGAATGCCACCGATGCAGCTCTGCCTTCAGGGGGAGACCCTCAAAAAGAGGAGTGGATTAGGTCAGGGTAACAAGAGCAGAGTAAGCTTGCCCACCTTCCTTTTCTAAAAACATTTTCAGCATAAAAATGTGAAGAAATAAATGTCGAGCCCTGGCCCGAATGGCTCCGTTGGTTGAGCATCCTCTCATGCACCAAGAAGTCTTGGTTCAATTCCCAGGGGGCACATGCCTGGATTTTGGGCTTGATCCCCAGTAGGGGGTATGCAGCTGATCAAATGTTTCTGTCTCCCTCTCTCTATAAACATTTTTAAAAATCAGAGAGGAAGAACACTATAAATTAGTGACACTAGAATTACAGGTTATTTTTCTCCTAAGGAATGTAGTTTTATTTCAAGTAGCAGTGTTAACTAAATATCTGTAATAAACAAATTATGTACATGATGAAGTGACTTTAAGGCTGCTTGAACATTTAAACATGGTAAGTTCCCGTCCTTTAAAATGTAGTGACCAATATTAATTGGCTTAATTAGTGACTATTTTTCTATAATCAGAATTGACCTGGATAAATTATTCCAAAGGCTTATTTTCTAGACCCACTTTACTTGAATACTAAGAATGCACCTCAAATTCTACTAGAAATTGCTCAACCCTCACTCCAGTGAGGAAGATATTTGAATCACATTAGATAAAAGCTTGTGTAAACTAATCTAATACATCATATACAGTACATGAACACCTTCAGAGAAGGACCAATTCAATATATGTAAAAGACCCTGAAATCGTATTTGAATAAAATATATCTAAATGTCTCATTGTAAAGGGAAAAAAGGAATAAAATAACCAGTCAGGCTTCATATCAGTTAGACAATTTTACTAAATGAGAAAACTACATTTAAAATGTGCTTTAAAACAAAATGAAATTAGAAAAAAAGACATATGCATTTGAAAGAACGTTGCACTGAGCTGAAAATCAAATCTCTTGCAATAATACAATACACCAATTCATAAAACGTAAGTTAACAGAATTCTCAATTTAACATTTTTAACGACAATATTAAGGTCAAGAATTTCACATCTGTGGTAGCAAACATAAAAGGGCATTATAAATATGATATCCGTCCCTATGAACTTACAAATTTGACAATGCTCAATAAAAGCTTTTAGAATCACATCGAAAGTATCACACCCAAAAATCACAAATCTGTGTCCTCTAAGTTCTCCTTATAAAATCTTTATGTTCACTTTTGTAGTCTTGCCATTTGTTAATGCTAACCCTTAAGGGGGGGGGGGGGGGGGGAGAGAATAGAGGGAGAGAGAAAAGAAATGCTGCAAAAAACGCTTGATCATGTACAGAAATTATTGCTACTATAGTTCACTACAAAGCATGTCTATACAATATCATATGGACTTTGATCATGAAAAATCAAAATAAAAATCTTTAGTGACATAAGCCTTACAATCGTATACAACATTCACATGGCATTAATAGACTGTTAAGCACCCAATACCCTTAGTTGACAGAATGTCCCACAGACCAGCATTCATTTAAATATGTCCTTCGTACAGAGAAAGGGAGAGAGTGTCAGCTTTCCAAGGCTTATCAAAAAAGGATTCCCATGTTTTATGGATTTAAACACACAAACACACACACAAAAAAAACCCACAACAAAAACCCAAAAAACAAAATCGATGCAGGTGAAAGTGTTTCCAGAAAGTTAAGCATGCCAAAAGGTGTTTCGTGCAAATTAAAACCTAAAACAAAGGTACCACATAATCACATTACCAACTAGGTGGGTAATACTATATGTACTTTATCTTAAAGTTAAATGAAATGCTACTTCACAATACAGCATCAATCAGTTAAAAATTAGAGTGCACAAATCCATATCTGTGGCAATTTCTGTATGAAGCAAAATATTCACTACCAGCTATAATGTTTGCCCAAACTGTTGATTAAATCACTGGATTGGACAGTTTGCATACTTTTAAAATACCAACCTCTAAAATTCCTTTTCACAGCAATGAAGCATAAGCTTTCTAAGTAAGATTAAACAGGTACATAAGTAAATAAGCAAGAGAAAATAATAGTTGGTGAATGTCTTTAGAACTTGTTCCACATTTCACTTTTAAAAATGTTTAGGGGGAAAAATTTAAAATATTTGCCATTATTCTAGCAAAAACAAACAAACAAAACAAAACAAGCCCAAAATAATTAAACAACCAAGCAACACTAAAACCACATTACACAGATGGATCATCATGCTTTCATCTGATTTAACGATCACATCTAGTTTAATTGGGATGCTTTTCAACTTTAAAAACTGTGGTAAGTGAAGATGTAACTTTAATGGGTAATTCTGAATTTGGATTTAACTTTGTTGAATATTATAACAGAGTATACTTATTACAATACAGTGTAGCACATCTTTCTATTAGAAAAAAATTTAAGATCCTTTACCCGTCTCCTTAAGTTAAAGGTGTGACATCATAAAGGGTGTCAAATGGCTGGATGGTTTTACAGTGCACACTTATATATTATGAAGTATGTCCTTAACAAATCTGATGGTTTCTTTAGACAGTTCCTTTCTTCACCTTTTCTTCGGTGGATTAGCTGTTCGAGGTGGAGTGACCGGACGTCCTGAATTCAGTCCACCATACTGGTACTTAGCTTTCTTTTCAGATGGTTTCAATATCTTAAAGTAAACAATTTATTAACAACGTTATTCTTTCAAGTGCAATAAGCTTAAGAAAATTACTGTTACAACAGTGGGTGTGTTTTTTTTCTTATTCAATAAATGGCAGAAATTATAAAGTGCAATAAAAATGTAGAAAAAACAGTAAATTTCCACAAATATTTCTCACATTTTAAAGTTTTCAAACATCTGAATAGTGCAATTGTACCATTCCATCAATAATTTACTAACAAAAGCATTTGTTAGTATACAAAACCTATCAACTACCATTCCTTAGATTTAAGCAAAAAAATTTTTTCCAATCAGTGTATCTCTGTGGTGAGGAAAACACTCTGGCTTTAAGAGTCAAAAAGACCTAGGTTCTCACCATAATTCTGCCACTACTTAGAGGTTAACTAGTCACAAACTCTTCACACCTTAATTTTTTTATTGTAAACAGACCTTTTCACTTAAAAAGCAGCTCTGAGGAAGCATTTGAGACCTTGCTCCCGAGCATATGCCATCAGTTTGGCTCAAATAAACTCATAAAAATTCAAAAACAAAAAACACCCCAAAACAAACCAGCTTTATTTTTATATATTATATAGCATAAAGTTCACCCATTTAAAATGTATAAGTCAATGCTTTTTAGTATATGTATTTACAGAGTTGTAGAGCAACGGCCATAATCTATAATTTTGTCACCCCAAAAGAAACCTTGTTCCCATCCCCTTTCTACTCCCCTACTCACTCTCCCTCCTTTAACTCTAAACAACCACTAATCGACTTTCTTACTCTATTTTTTTTTTAAACATATTTTTATCCATTTTTCAGAGAGGAAGGGAGAAGGATAGAGAGCTAGAAACATCGATGAGAAACATCGACCAGCTGCCTCCTGCACACCCCCTACTGGGGATGTACCCGCAACCAATGTACATGCCCTTGACCAGAATCGAACCTGGGACCTTTCAGTCCGCAGACCGACGCTCCATCCACTGAGCCGAACCCGTTTTGGCAACTTTCTTACTCTATTGATTTGTCTTTCTGGCTATTTCATATAAATAGGACCTGACAATATGTGGAATTTTGTGACTTGCTTCTTTGTTTTTAAGATTTATATATGTTACAGCATATATCAGTAGTTCATTACATTTAATTGTCAAACAATATGCCATTTTGTTTATTCATTCTTTAGCTGATTGACATTTGGGTTGTTTTCAACCTTTGGGTACTATAAATAATGTTCCTATGCATATGCATATAATTGAATACCTATTTTTAATTCTTTTGGGTGTATACCTCAGATTAAAATTGCTGGGTCATGCAGAAACTCCATGTTCACTACACCATCTTACATTTTCACTATCAATGTACATTTTTACTATGGATGTGTGAAAGTTCCAATTTCTCTATGTCCTCAGCAATACTTGTTATTGTCTTATTAAAATTGTATTCATTTTTAAAAAACATATTTTATTGATTTTTTACAGAGAGGAAGAGAGAGGGATAGAATTAGAAACATTGATGAGAGAGAATCATCGATCAGCTGCCTTCTGCACACCCCCCACTGGGGATGTGCCTGCAACCAAGGTACATGCCCTTGACCGGAATCGAACCTGGGACCCTTCAGTCTGCAGGCCGACGCTCTATCCACTAAGCCAAACCGGTTTTGGCAAAAATTGTATTCATTTTTTTTTAAATTAAATTATTATCTATGTACATATTTTATCATTGCCCCCCTCCCATACATACCCACTCTCTCCAGAGTTTTGTGTCCATTGGTTTGTATTCATTTTTAATAGAACTTTACGCTCATTATAGGTAGAAAATTTCAATATTTATACAAAAAATGCATACAAAAGGCTTATGAAATATTTCTTAAAACTATTCAAAGCATCACAGTGCCTCACTGAAAAATAATATATTAATTCAACTCCACTCTGGTGACTGTTGAAGGATATGGCCTGGTTACTATCCTTAAATTATACGTGAGAAGTCAAAAATTTACACTCATTTATACTAGTAGTTACAAACAGTATAATATAAAAAAAAAAAAAGGGGAATGGTCTACATTTAAAAAGAAGGTATGTATGTTCGGGGATATAAAATAACCTTTGCAAAAACAAAGTATCAAAGTTGTTTTGGCCTATCAACAAGAATGATTTTAAGTAGCATGTTAAAGTTATTCACTTTTAAAATATAAATGTTTCTACATTTATAAATTGGTACTTTAAAATTATCTGGAAAGCTTTTTCTTAGGTAAATATTGTTATTTTCATCTGAGTTTATAAACTCGGTCTTTAAAACCCTCAATACTAAGGACCCTGCACTGGCCTGTGCCTTTCCCTCCCTCTCAGTTTCCCCAGGCATTTTTCCTTTGCCTTTCTTTCTCTTGAGCTCCACTGGCCCTTCTTTGGCTTCTTTTGTTTCCCGAGCTGGCTCACCTCTACTACCTCTGTAACTTTCTAATTAAACTTTCTCTTAAAATTTTTTTGGGAAAAATGACTGCTATAACTTAGGTCCCCTAAAACTCTAATATCTGATATATACCAAAAGGCTGAAACCTTTGTGAATAAAAACAGAAATCTCTACTGAACCTATGCTGAGGTTCACTTCTTCTTCTTCTTCTATTTTTTTTTAAAAAATAAATCTTTATTGTTCATATTACAATGAGGTTCACTTCTTAATAAAACCGATTTTCTACACTGGCTCAAGGAAAGTACACCAGTCTAAAAGAAAATTTTCTTCTGACAATACTTTTATTAATTATATTTCCGGTTGTTATAAATTTATATTATACCTGAAATGAACACATCAAAGTTTCATCCACACTCATCATTCCACCAGCATTATCGAATTCACCACAGTAATTTGGGGCTGAAAATAGGGTCACCAATTGTCGTTTAGCAAAAAATTCATATCCATCTTCCACAACCTGTCAAAGGAAAAAAACATGTAATTCTCAACCATCTAAACTCACTGAGATTAATGTAATAAAAACCTAAAAAAAAAAAGCAAACCCCGTTTTGAAAACTTGATTTTTATTCTTAAACTGCCTTAGAATATTTAAATTAGTGTGCTTTTACTATGATGGTCAAGATTTAGTTTACATGATATCATAATAAATTTATGACTATTAAGAAGTTTAGAAATCATGCCATTTCCAGGGCTCTGCATATGCTAATACCGTGTTTTCCTGAAAATAAGACCTAGCGCATGGAAAGATAAGACATCCCCTGAAAATAACACCTAGTGCAACTTTGGGGGAAAAAATTAATATAAGACATTGTCTTATTTTCGGGGAAACAGGGTATGTAGTGTCTACAGGGAGCTGAGACCCTAAGCACTTCTAGATGATGGCATTATAATCCAACTATAGAATTCTTAGTTCAGTGAACAATAACCAGACAAGGAAAAACAGATTATGGCAAGGTTTTTCTTGCTCCACTTTTAAATTTTATATTACAAATAATGCTCTACTAAATTGAACTTAATTTACACAGATAATACTCCTAAAAATTAGCTTGTTATAGGTTAAAATTTTAATAATTAAATTTTCTTTAATAATTTAACATAATTTTTAGTATTGTCAATTTCTGAGTGAATTAATTTATTATTTCTCAGCTCTACAATTTAAGAGGTAATGATATCTAAACACTTAATATTTATTTATAATGGGCAATAATACTGTTTGTTAGGTACCCTTGATTAAGCAACAATTATCCTACAACACTTGCTAAGAAAGCACCTCCAAAACAATTTATGTTTTAAAATAATTTCTTAGTATCAGGTACATGCTCATGATGTAATTATCTCATGGTAGAATTTAGATATTAACCTTTTCTGTTAAGCCCTGGCCACCTTATCTACTCCAGGCTCAGCATGGTGGTTGGCACTCAGTACATCCTTTTAGTTCTTAGTTTCCTTGTTCATTCAATCACACATTTACTGAAAGAACAGGTTTGTTCCTATAGAAAATATTTGGAACTTGTGTTATTTCTCATCACAAGTCTCTTAATATTAGAGATGATTTGTGTTTTGTATTGGTTTGATATGATTTCAAATCCACCTGTTTATGACAAAAATGAAGTTCGTAAGAGTAAAGTTGTTTTGTTTGTTTTTTAATATATCTACTGACTTCAGAGAGGAAGGGAGAGGGAGAGAAAGAAACATCAATGATGAGAATCATTGATCGGCTGCCTGCTACATGCCCCCAACTGGGGATCGAACCCGCAACCCAGGCATGTGCTCTTGGCAGGAACTGAACTTGGGACCCTTCAGTCCACAGGTTGACACTCTATCCACTGAGCCAAACCAGCTAGGGCAGTAAAGTTGTTTTGATATAAGAATGAGGTAAGCTGTCATGATCTCATCTGCTGTCATTGATAAGCACTCAGCAGCTCAGCTACTAGGGGACACTGCTGGGGGCTTAGCAAAAAAAAAAAATTTGCCCTAAGCCAATTTGGCTCAGTGGCGAGAGCACTGGCCTTCAGATTCAAGAGGTTACAGATTTTATTCCAGTCAAGGGCATGTATCTAAACTGCAGGCTCTAGCCCCAAGACTGCAATCTGTCAGGCACAACCAATTGATGTTCTCTCTCACATCTATGTTTTTCTCTCTGACTCTCCCCCTCCCTTCTACTCCCTCTACCCCCCACCCCCCCCACCCCCACCCCGGCAAATAAACAACAAACAATGGAAAAACATATCCTCAGGTGAAGATTAACAACAAAAGTAACTTAAAAAACAAACAAACATGTGCCAGACCGGTTTGGCTCAATGGATAGAGCGTCAGCTTGGGGACTGAAGGGTCCCGGGTTCGATTCCGGTCAAGGGCATGTATCGTGGTTGCAGGCATATCCCCAGTGGGGGGTGTGCAAGAGGCAGCTGATCGATGACGCTCTCTCATCGATGTTTCTAACTCTCTATCTCTCTCCCTTCCTCTCTGTACAAAATCAATAAAATATATATTTAAAAAAACAAACAAACAAACAAAAAAACACATGTAAAGAAACAACTATGGCAAGGGAACATTTAAACTATAAATACCCAGAGTTTGTGAAGACCATGTGAGAGTTCCTGGGGACTCTGCTGACCTAAGTAACTCTCTTAAGGGCATTAGCTCCTCTCCCGGTAAAAGCTTATTAGTAGCGAGAAAGCTGTGCAGCAGCCCCCACAAAGGAGATCATCTTACCAGTCAACACTAGCTCCACCACTGCCTAACAGCATGCCCTAGTAACAAGGGACTCTTACTTGTCACTTCTCCTTGGCTAACCCATCTCTCCTAAGCCTGAGTGCCAACCAAGTCCTATAAAGGTACACTTCAGTTCAATTAGAACTTTATTACTTTCTTTCCCTTTGCCTGGTACAACAGTGTGTAATCTATTATTGCTTTGGAATATGTATTTTTTTTTAGATTTTTTTCAAAACTGATTTTGAGAGAGAGAGAGAGAGATAATTGATGTGAAAGCAAAACATCACTACCTCCTTCCTGCATGTCCTCCTATTAGGGATTAAGCCAGAAAATTGGGCATGTATGTGCCTGATTTGGAAATCAAACTGAACCTTTCAGTGCGCAGGAAAACACCCAACCAACTGAGCCACAAAGCAAATGTTATTTCTTTTCTTTTCTTTAAAAATATATTTTATTGATTTTTTTTTTTACAGAGAGGAAGGGAAAGGGATAGAGAGACAGAAACATCGATGAGAGAGAAACATCAATCAGTTGTGGATATGTGCCCACAACCAAAGTAAATGCCCTTGACTGGAATCAAATTTCCTCAACTTTCTAAAAAATGTCTTTTTACAGTGTGGTTGGTTCTTATCAAAATCCCCACAATTCATTTGGTTATTATCTATAATATGTAAATATCACATTATAATGGGATCAAATATTTCTAGAAAGCTTCAAACACTGAAAAATTTATTAAATTGCAGTATAACTGCAAAAATATATTATTTTGAAACATTTCCTCTTAAAGTGTGAGAAAGGGTTAACAAATCATTAGACTGTTAATTGTGAAACAGGCTTCACCTCTCAGTTTCCTCAAAAATAAAAGTAGACTTGTGTGAAGTTAATATTAAAATACACAAAAGTTTTAAATTTCGTACCTGATGAGCTCGACAAATCAAGTCTAAATCATGACGATTTAGAAATTTACTGACTACATCAGCTCCAAAAGTGAAGGAAACACCACGATCATTTTCTCCCCAGCCTTGCACATCCTTATCTGGGTCAGACCATAGCAAATCACAGAGCAAACCTTTAAAGAATAAAACCAGCAATGAATAAAGCAAAACAAAGTTTATAAAGTAAAGTATACCTTCATTACATTTCTTCTCCTATCCCTTCACCCTTTAATAAACAGTAACAATTTCTTGCCTCTGGTATCTAAGTTATCAAACTTAGCCATTTTTTATTAAAGCCCCATATAAATATAATCATCCTTGGTTTCTTAAGGTATACTTTCAACCTTTTCCATAGAGGAAATATGTGTACATCTCATTCTAAGAACACACACAATATATGGAAAAGGCTGTTCATCTTTTGTATGTGTTTTCTCCATATTGATAAGCAAGTAACACACAAGCATTTCCTGAATAGTTCATCCTTTCCTTACAGAGTTACCTCCTACACTGTCTATTTCTGGGTGCTGTAGTCTACTCCACTAATCAATTTTACGTATCTGTGAGCCAACAACACACTAGAACTTTTAAATAAATCTGTATTTGGTAGGGTGCTATTATTTATTTATTATATAAACCAATTCTACTTCCACTAAATATAATTAAATTCAAATTGCCAATCCTATATAATAAAAGCCTAATATGCTAAGGGTCAGTTGTCTGGTTGTCCAACCAATCAAAGTGTAATATGTTAATGATATGCTAAGGCCGCTCAACCTCTCGGTATGATGCGCATTGACCACTAAGGGGCAGACGCCCCAACTGGTAGGTCAGCTTGCTGGTGGGGTCCAGCCAATGGGGACTGCGTGAGATGAGCTGGACCTGAAGCCCTACTGTGGTCTCTCCCTGACTGGCCAACCTCCTGCATCCCTCCCTGGCCCCAATCGTGCACCAGTGGGGTCCCTCCACCTGGCCTGTGCCCTCTCACAATCCAGGACCCCTCAGGGGATGTTGGAGCGGTTTCAGTCCAACCCCTGCAGGCCAGGCCAAGGGACCCCACGGTGCACGAATTTGTGCACCGGGCCTCTAGTAATTTTACATAAAACAATTAAGCAAACATCGCTATATACATAACCTGTATCAGGGACATCAGTGGGTCTCATAATTCTCCGAATCTGCTCCATAGATTGCAGGTCTGGTGACAGTCCTATAAATAAAAACATGAGTCAATAGTTATTGACGTCTAAAATAATTTCACCCAAACAAAAAAACATATTTAATTAAGTAGATTCACTATGTGAAATTAAAGACATTTAAAATTTTCCTTTTAATATTTTGTTATTAAATAGAATCCCATTTTGATATAACAGAACATTATAATTAGCTTCTCTACTCTTTCCTACCAGGAAATAAAATTCTCTTTCATTTCAAAAAAATTTCCCAAGGAAAGAAATCCTACCACTCTCTTTCCAACCATTCCCTGTCCATTAGACCTTCTTATAATCCATGCCAACATGCTCATTTATCTTCACAAAAGCCTGTTGAACAGAATGATAAACATGAAAATACTTTGTAATCTTTCAAGCAGTACACAGTACAGCCAGTATTTCTCTTTGGTAGACAATCTAAGCATTATCACAAAGAATGAACCTAAATATTCATACTCCTTCCTGCTTGCTACACTTCTATTCTTAGCTATGCTAATGTGTAAGAGCTACAATTTCTTAAATGTTTAGTATCTATTGTAAAATGTTTAATTAATACAGAGAATTATGTACCATTAGAGAATAAACTACCTAGAAAAGTACATCTATCTTTTTAGCATTGTCTTAATTTTTCCCTTATACTGATAGATAACTAATTTTCTTACAGTATTTTCATTAAATTAGTTCCCTATATAAAAACCCAATTTGGCTATCAAACCATTCAATAAACTCATTTGCTCGGTATTCAAATCTCTATTATCTGACCCCATCCATCATTCCCCAACATGTACTTGACATTCTAGACAGGCCAGTCCTCACTCATTTCTTAAACTAACCATATTGTCTTATGTTTCCACCTCTCCAAAACCTGTGTCTCCATAACATTTACCCAACAATTCTCTCCTTTTCCTGACTTCTCATAATTACTGTCTCTATAAGTTCTTTGACATAAATTCCTTTCATTACTCAATATCTGTTTTGAAAGTATATATTTTATCAATAGATTTTTAAATTCCCCAAGATAGCCAACTCATATATTGGCGCCATATCTATATCTATTTTCATGGCATGTAGCCTGATGCTAGAAATGTATTAATTTTTCAAATAAGTTTTCAAAAATCAAGCTTATTTAACAAGTCATAGAGAGTAACATTCTACCAAAAATTATTTTTAGAACTAAAGCAGACATATTACATAAAGCCTAGAACTCTTGGCATGTGGAAATATTAAATGATGTTTGGATTCTGATAAAAGGCATTAAATAAAGGCAGGAAAACAGCTATCCTCTTATTTTTACAGATAGTAGGGGCATCTTCCTGTTACAACAGAGGCAAAAGGATGATATTATTAAAAACAAAACTATGGTTATCCTATGTGAAATTCTTTAAAGATAAATACTAAATTTTCATTATATATAAATATAAATTTCTAGGTAGGAGAGATTTTAGTCATGTTTAAAACAGTTTTAATCACTTGAGTTTTCACAAAAGCACTGTTAAATATTATAGGTCTTGCCAAAACCGGTTTGGCTCAGTGGATAGAGCGTCAGCCTGCGGACTGAAGGGTTCCAGGTTCAATTCTAGTCAAGGGCATGTACCTTGGTTGCAGGCACATCCCCAGTAGGGGATGTCCAAGAGGCAGCTGATCGATGTTTCTCTCTCATTGATGTTTCTAACTCTCTATCCCTCTCTCTTCCTCTCTGTGAAAAAAATCAATAAAATATATATTTAAAAAAATATATTATAGGTCTTTTCTAAATAATAGAAGAATAAGAAAAACTCATAAGGTAAATTTAGTAGTCTACCTCCATGACAACAGAAGATCTTCTCATCCACAATGGCGGCTATAGGCAGACAGTTGAAACAATCAGTGAAGGTCTTCCACAACTTAATATTAAACCTTCGTTTGCCTACAAAAAGAAAAAGCAAATAGAATAAATACATTTAAATTGTTCTCATTAGTTATCTCACAACCACAAGATTATGAATAATTTCAATTTTCTTTGTTTATCTAGCACTGTTTTTTTCTATAATGAACAAGTGCTACTTGTATATTTTAAAAATGGTAATACATTTAAAAAAACATTTACACCTTCAGTAAAGTTACAAAGACTTCAAAGATTGTGTTAGGTGTTCTATGAAACAATACATCAAACACTTGTCTTTTAAGATCACTGTGACAGCAACTTTGAAAGGGTCTAATAGACTATTTTTATTTTTTCCATTCAATATATGTACTAGTTACATATGTAGCCAAATAAATAAACAAATAGAAGCAAAAGGGGTGCCTCTGGACATTGTCCATTTTAACTCTAATGCACTGAGTAATACAGCATAAACTTATTACCAATAAAGGAGAACTTACAAGAGCTTAACTGGTATTCACTTTTGAATGAATTACAACTTGGCACTATAGCAAGTATAAACAGAGACAAAAGCCAAAATTTTCCTTTAGTCTAGCATAAAAAGGCACAACAAAAACAATCTTAAGTTTATGTTCACCTTTTTAGTGTTACTCAATTTCTCTGAATTTGGCAATAAGTTGCAACAACTAACCCAGGGAAGGGATAAAAGACGCAAACTCTAATTTCCTATGGTTTTACATCTCTACCTGTCTCTCAATGGTAAGGCTAACTCAAAGCAGTGCTTGTAAGCTGTTCTCACATACATTATTTCATTTTATACAATTTCTATCCTGAGGATATTCAAGCCTGTATTTTATCTTTTAAAAATGAACCTTTATTTCTGATGTAGCTTCAGAAAAGTGGTTATAGTTTGATACACTACAACCCACTTTCTGTCTGCTGGTCTGATTAAACAATTGAAACTACATACTACCCCTCAGAAATAAATATCTATAATAATCATAGGATGCCTCAATATTTCTTTGACAAAGAGCCAGTAAGATTTTCTGTTATATCACAAGAATGCTGAGCACTAAAACCTTAATGGACACTAGAAAACCAGAAGCGAAGCTACTATCTGTAATAACCTTTATTCTACTTAGATATTTTACTATGTAAGCTAATTACAAAAGGTCCTTTCAGCCGACCAAGCTGCAGTCAACCTGAAAGAGATCCCAAGGAACCAATTTAACTATTACATTTCCCAGTTTCAGGTTCCTCTTCCATGAAAGGTTCTCTTCTTGGGCTTATGCTTAATAAATCATATTTTTTTTAAAGAACTCTAAATTGGAAGAACTTTTTTTAAGTAAAAAATTATTAGGGACTTTTCCCATTAATAAGAAATAGGTTTTTATTTTTACTTACATTCATCATAGAATCCATAAATACGATTGATGCTAGCACACTCATGGTTTCCTCTCAAGAGAAAGAAGTTCTCTGGATATTTGATTTTATAAGCCAATAGCAAACAAATAGTTTCCAAAGACTGCTTTCCTCTGTCCACATAATCTCCTAAGAAAAGATAGTTGGCTTCTGGTGGAAAGCCTCCATATTCAAATAATCGCAGTAAATCTGTATACTGTCCATGAATATCTCCTAAAAAGAGAAAAAGTCAGCTTTAGAATATTTGGTTACTGTTGTACAATCACATTCTATGAGATGATTCCTCATGTTTACTCCCTTGTGTAATCCTCTCCCCTTGAGTGACTTGCTTCTAATAAAGAGGATATAGCAAAAGAAAGAGGGGCTGTCACATCTGAGATTGTTACAAAAGATTGTGACTGCCCTGATTGGTTTGGCTCCGTGGATAGTGGACAGAGTGTCTTGTGGACTGAAGGGTCCCAGGTTTGATTCTGGGCAAGGGCATGTACCTTGGTTGCAGGCACATCCCCAGTTGGGGAGGGAGGGGGTAGGAGGTGGCTGATCAATGTTTCTAGCTCTCTATCCCTCTCCCTTCCTTTCTCTAAAAAAAAAAAATCAATAAAATATATTTTGAAACAAACAAAAGATTGTGACTTCCATCTTGCTTGTACTCTCTTGCTTTCTCTCACTCTTAATGATGAAGCCAGCTGCCTTCTGGAAAACCACACATGGCAAAGAACTAAATGAGGACTTTGGCCACATGCTCAGTAGGAACAGAGGCCCTCATCCATTAGCACATAAGGAACTGAATCCCTTCCCAGTTGAACCTCGAAATGACCACAGCCCCAGATGACACCTTGACTGTAGTCTTGGGCGAGCCCTAGAATCAGAGGGCCCAGGCAGGCTGGGTCCAAAATCCTGACTTACAAAAACTGTGAGGTGATAAATTAATGTTGTTTTAAGCAATAAGGTTTTGGGGTGATTTGTTATATAACAACAGAGAACTAATACAGTTAATCTTATTATCTGGTAGTTAAACTTAGGTCCTATTGTTATACCAAATAGCAAGACAAATAAAATAGCAAGAACTCAAATAGATCACTAAGAAACGTGAAAAATAAATTTTTAAAAATCCTCACCCAAGAATACATTTTTCATTGATTCTAGAGAGAGAGAAATGGAGAGGGAGAAAGAAACATTGATTGGGTTGCCTCCTATATGCACCCCAAATGGCAATAGAGCCCCCAATGCTTCAGTGCATGGGACAACACTCCCAACTAACTGAACCACACTGGCCAGGGCCAGATAAATTTCTGCATATAGCAAATAATCCTTAATTGAGCAAAAACTGATAGTTAAGTCTATAAATACTATGTCTTAATCACTAATAGCCACTATCAAGAAAAACTGTATTATTAAACCAAAGCCAGCACAATATATTATTTATACCACTTCCAGCTGTTAGATGAACTATGTAAAAATGTGATCACTCTACTTAAGCTCTTAAGTTTTTGCTTTTGGCCAAAAGCCATTATCAGACTTAAAAACAAACAAACTGTAAAGTTACATAATTTTCAAAATAAAATAATCACAACAAAGGTAGGATACCATGGACGTTGCCATATTGACACTAATTCTGTACCCATTTGACTGGAATCGAATCTGGGGCCCTTCAGTCCATAGGCTGACGCTCTATTCTCTAAGCCAAATAGGTTTCGGCTGTACCTGTTGTTTTTTTTTAACTTGTGTGTACCGACATGCCTATTTCACTACTTCTTTAACGTTAGATAATCAATTTTTTGATATTTTTTCAATCTGATTATAATTCAGGATTTGATTCTGAATTGCATTTCCCTGACTACTAGTGAGATTGAAGATCTTACATATATTGGCCATTTGAATTTCTTCTAATACCTGACTCTTTATTTTTTTTGACTGTATAGCCTTTTCTTATTTATTTATAAGAACTCTTTTATATAGTGAGAATAGCAATCTTTTTATCTGTGGTATATGTAGCTAATACTTTGTAACTTGTCATTTCAAGAAATGACAAGAAATATTTCTTCAAATTTTTTTTTAAAAATATATATTTTATTGATAGTTTACAGAGAGGAAGAGAGAGGGATAGAGAGTTAGAAATATCGATGAGAGAGAATCATTGATCAGTTGCCTCTTGCACACCCCCTACTGGGGATGAGCCTGCAACCAAGGTACATGCCCTTGACCAGAATCGAACCCGGGACCTTTCAGTCCGCAGGGGGACGCTCTATCCACTGAGCCAAACCGGTTTTGGCTATTTCTTCAATTTTTAAAGAAATATATATTTTTTATTGACTTCATAGAGGGAGGAACATCAGTGATGAGAGAGAATCATGGTTTAGCTACCTCCTGTATGCCCCCCACTGGGAATTGAGCCCACAACCCCAGCATATGCCCCTGACCAGAATCAAACCTGGAACCCTTTAGTCCACAAGTCAATGCTCTATCGACTGAGCCAAACCGGCCAGGGCAAAAGTTTCAATTTTTATAGAATTTTATAAAAGAAAACTTATTAGTCTCTTTTATACAAAAACTTTAAAACATTTCCCCTAGATCTTCAATGTAAATATGGGAGAAAAACAGATTCAAAAGAGATTGTTTCAAGCTTTACCCATTTACTTACCACAAATTTTCAATGGTGCTTCCAATTCCAAAAGAATAGGCTGACTGAGAAAGATCTCCCGAGACTTGATACATAAGCCCCGAACTTCTGCTTCAGTCATCTGCACAATTTTTCCTGGACGACATCCTCGTACTGATAAACAATGAATAAATGGTCAGTTTTCTAAAACTTATCCATAAGACAATATTTTGACAGGCAGCAAACTATCAGAAAACCTGTTAGGTCCTATGATAATAGTAAGATTATTCTATGATCTTTTGCTTCTATCTCCATTCATGCTAGTTCTTGACGCTCCGGCAAGTTGCTACCATGGAAATGCAGCCCTCTTTGTTCTTCAGTGGCTAACGTGAGGCCTCACAGTCCTAAAATGATTCAGGGACAGCACCTGTTGAGTGTCTGACCTATTCTCTCAGCAAAGTCTTGCATTTAATAATAAAATGCCAAAATAGCATCATTAAGAAACTGTGGCTATGAAGAAAGAAAGATTAGGAAAAGCAGCTGTCGGGTGAATTAGCTTCACACACTTCTTGGAATATCATCAGCAGTCCCAAGAATTTTATCAACTAATGTCGGACGTTGGGCACCATTTAATGCCAGTGGTCTTGAATCAGCATCTAGAAGGGTTCAGACAATCTGGAGAAGGGGCTATGCGTAAATTAATAAGAGTCCAGAGATGAAACAAAATTTTGAAAGGCATATGAGCCGAAACCAGTTTGGCTTAATGGATAGAGTGTCAGCCTGCAGACTGAAAGGTCCCAGGTTCTATTCCGGTCAAGGGCATGTACCTTGGTTGCAGGCACATCCCCAGTGGGGGGTGTGCAGGAGGCAGCTGATCAATGTTTCTCTCTCATTGATGTTTCTAGCTCTCTTTCCCTCTCCCTTCCTCTTTGTAAAAAAATCAATTAAAAAAAAATATATATATATATATAAGAAAGGCATTTAAGGGCCTCTGTTCCTACAGAGCAGAGGGGTGGGCGGGCCTGGCTAAGGAAACCAAGTTCTCCCGTGTCAGGACCCTTTGTTTTTTATTAACATAAATTGTCCTAAGGCAAGGTGGAGATATACACATCAAAGGCCAGGGTTTCTTATACAAATCTATTGTCAGATTAGGGGTGTTACCTCCAACTGGCTGTTCAGGTGTTTGGCCAGGAGGAGGCAATAACATGTAGACTAAGATGCCCTGAGCCGTCTGGCAGTAAACAATCATCCTTTTCAGGTTTGGGGAAATGCCTTTAGCATTCATAGCAGGCATACCATATGTGACTCAGCCCTTGTTGAGTTCCCAAGTTCCATCAACCTTTCGATGAAACTCCTGCAATCATGACATGCTGGAACTGGCTTCTGGAAATCAACTACCACTTCTATTTTCCAATCAAAACAAAACAGATTTTCAAAGGTGCCAGCCAGACATTTAATAAATTTTTTTTAAAGTATATTTTATTGATTTTTTACAGAGAGGAAGGGAGAGAGAGAGAGCTAGAAACGTCGATGAGAGAGAAACATCGACCAGTTGCCTCTTGCACACCCCCTACCAGGGATGTGCCCGCAACCAATGTACATGCCCTTGACCGGAATCGAACCTGGGACCTTTCAGTCTGCAGACTGACGCTCTACCACTGAGCCAAACCGGTTTCGGCAGATATTTAATAAATTTTAATAAATTATTATGTTTATAGTAGGACATTACATTAAAAATTCTATAAGCTAGTTAGATGAAGAAAAACACTTTTCACATGAATGAAAAAATAAAATTCATTAACTAATATGGTTTCCAGTAACTTCTGAGATGGAGTGGGGAGAAATGGTGCATGGGAGTTCCTTATTTGTCCTAATGAATTGAGCTTGTAATAATTTCCTCTCATTACCTTCTCCATTCACTTTCCCTTTAACCTCTAAATATATTGCTAGCTCCCATTCAATCTTAACTGAGAAGACATTTTAAAAAGGAAAGCATAGGCTATATCTCTATATACCTCTACTATTCTCCATTTACTATTAAGCCCATACATTTTAAAAAATATTTTTATTGATTTCAGAGAGGAAGAGAAAGGGAGAAAGAGCTAGAATCATCAACAATGAGAATTATTGATCCTGCACATCCCACACTGAAATTGAGCCCACAACACAGGCATGTGCTCTGATCTGGACTCCAACTATGACCTCCTTGTTCATAGGTTTACGTTCAACCACTGACTCATGCCAGCCAGGCTAAATAAATTTTATCTTTCAATAACCACTTGTTACTTTCTCCAGCAAGTTCTTATTAATACTTGCCTTCTCTAAAATAGAAAGGATGCCAAGAAAAAAAGAACTAATTCTACTATCTATCATATCTGCCCCATCTTTAACATTTTAATTTTAATTGGTTCTACCCTACTTCCACACCTAATAAAGATTTACTCAAGGATACATATGACTCAATAGCAAAGTGCATTTAAATCCAGGTTTCCTATATTGCCTAAACTTTTCTGTATAATAAATGTCAATTAATTTCAATATACATGGTGTAGTAAAAGTAGTTTACAGTTACTTGCATGGAAAATAATACAATTAATAATAATACAAGATAATCTATAGTCAAGGTTACTCTATCCAGCAAAGTTATCATTCAGAATCAAAAGACATATAGAGTTTCCCAGACAAGAGAAAGATAAAAGGAGTTCATCACCACCAAACCAATATTATATGAAATGTTACAGGGCCTTCTTTTGGGGGGGAGGCAGATAAAGTATGAACAATAAAATGGCAATAAATACATACCTAAAAAACAAAATAAGCAGAATAAAAAAGAATACAAGAATAAACTCTATTTTGTGTACCCACAACTATAAACCTACTTTTGCCCCAGCCTGTATTTTGCACGTTAAGTCTACCTTTAGCCAAAAAAGAAAAAATATATAATTTTTACAATTGGCTAAAATATATAATTTTAGTTTTAAGTGAAAGAATTAAGCAGTCACCATTGATTTCAATGTACCTGAAGTCTGTCTGATAGGAAAATTAATGTGGTTTCAGAGTCTACAGGTGGCCTTCAGAGCCGTGCATAATAAACCCGAATGTCTATAATATTGTGTATGCACATGAACATACATGTTTTTCTGAGAAGACCCCTGGCTTTCATAAATTCTCAAAGAAATCATTTCGAGTACACTGATAAGCAGATAATGATAAAAGGGAAAAGAAGGAAAGTAACTGCCCTAGCCAGTGTGACTCAGTTGGTTGAGCATTGGCACATGCGCAGAAAGGTTGCCCGTTTGATTCCCAGTCACAGCACATACCCAGGTTTCAGGTTCAATCCCTGGTGGGGATGTGTACAGGAAGCAATCAATTGATTCTCTTTCTCTCACATCGATAAAACACACATAGATGAGGGCTAGACAATCTAGGAATAGAGGAAGGAATGCCCTAGCCCTAAGGTTCTCAAAGTGTGACTCCTTTTTAATTGTGCTGACATCTGTACCATGTAAAAGCAACGGCTGGTAAAACTGCTGGTACCCAGCACAAACCAAATCAGTGCTGTCTAACTGTACTACTGTTGTCACTAGTGTATTTATTGCCATCCACTTTTAGCAAACATAAAAAAGCCCAGCTTCACTTAAGAATGCCCTTAATGAAGCAGTAAAAACAATTTTATTACATCTCCACCACTGAGTATACATCTTTTTCATATTCAGTATGACAAAATAGGACGTACCCATAAAACATTTCTGCTGCATACCAAAGTACAAGAGCTGTCTCCAAGAAAAGCACTCATGTGACTGTTTTAGTTTGAAGCTGATCTGGCCACTCCCTTACATCCCCAAACAGAACATCTTTTTTACTAGAAAGCACAACTAACACACTATGGTTATTCACACTTAGATATTTAACAGATACTCTTGAAAATGAATAAAGTGTGCTTGTCATTTCAAGGAAAACAACTGACAGCATTTGTTGCTAATGTTATATTTCAAGCTTTCAAGTGAAAATTAAAATTTGGGAAACCTTATATCCAGCACCATGAACCTGACAGCTTCTCCATACTTAAGGATTCTTCTAATATCTTGTTATAATATTATCAAATGTGATATTTTTGGTATCACAGAAGTGTGAGTACATTTGAAATCTACATAATTCAGTTTAACCAGTGTTCTCAAATGACCAATGCATATTACAAAGTCATGTGTAAGACCCATTTAAAGTACAAGATAGATCAATGAATAAACTGTTAAGAAATTACCACTTGTACGTTTTTGGTATATGTTAAAGAATGCCCACAATATATAACAGATGTCCTTAAACTTATGAAAAGTAACTTTGATTTCTCTAAATCTTGAACATAGGGGGTAGGATTAGGGGAAAAGTAAAAATAGTATTAGACAAGCCAAGAAAATGTCTTGGTCAACCTGTAATTGACAGGCTGGGAACTCGGGGATATTCTGATGAATTCTAGGTATAGAATTCCTTTTTAGTGAAAACAACAACAACAAAAACTGTGCCCAAACCTCCAAATTATACAGTATCAGCACAAATGAAGAGCCAAAGACAATGTTCCCACTAGATATGCACATAGTATAAATACCTCTCCTCGTCCTTGCACAGATGTGGGTAAATTTGGGAAGGGAGAGCCCGAGGCCAGTGATTTTCAGGAAGATTATGTATACCTTCAGAAATCACTTACACATGTGAATAGTGCAGAGACAGGATAAGGACAACTGTCACTGCCCTTTAACTACTTTTTCTACTATATAACAAGTACCCACTGTTATCAGAAACTGAACTCATCCATCAAACTAAGAAAGGACTAGCTACTAATTATTTATACTTCTTTATCTTCAGAATTAGTGTGTGCACTCCCCTTAATTGTGGAATAGACTTTATTTCCATTAAGCATTTTCATTTTATCCAATACAAAGTCTCTGTTTTATGGCATGTTTCAGAGACTGAAATATACACACACACACACACACACACACACACACACACACACACTTTTCACCTACTAATAACCAAGATTTCAAAGATAATCAATTCAGTCTGGGGGAATATGGAGGGTGTACCAGAAGGAAGAATTATGACATTTATCTCTTTCCCCTATCTTCTCTGATCCTCCATTTTCCCAGAAAGAATAAGCGGTGAAATAGCTATTTATAGCAGGTAGAGGAGCAATGATTGCTGCCTGAGATTACAAAAATATGTATCCACGCAAAAACAGAAGATTCCACCACATCACTGCTGAACTTCCTGACATTTACAAACCATTTCTCTTAGCATCCCTATACCCCAATCCCAAGACTTCCAGGATAACCTTTGTTTCAGAAACACTTAGTGACATTTTCGTTATTATTTCTAAATACCTTGACATTCTTTTTGCACCTACATTATTTTACTTCTGTTAAGAGTTGTTTAAGAATGCCTGTCATTGGGATGGATACCCTCTTAAACAATAAATGTGAAGAATAAAAGCCTATCAGATACAATTTACTAATTCTGAATCTTACTATAACCTGGATTTAGACTCAAATGTAAATAGATGTATAAGTCCCAATAAATCCTAATCTTGGATTTAGAAATTTACCAGAAAAGCTCCAGTTCTCCTTAAATAACAAAACAGAAACACTTCTGGGCTATTCGAACTGTCAAGCTTTCCCTCGCCTGCTGGAAGTAACTATTGGGAAAACAAACACTCCAAATTTCTGAATCAGTTAAAACCTGTAACACTTTATGCCTCCTCTAGCTTCTCATCCAAGAAGCAAGAGAAGAAAGTATTCCTCAGATGATCTCCCCTGCTCCCCAACCTGCTCTTTTATAACAGACTTGGCTTTGGATCTATACACACTTTCTCTGCAGAAGCTGAGGCTGCCACAAGCAACTCAACACTTCCTTCAAACTGCCTAACCTTTACACTACTGGGTCAAAATTAAACAATTTACTCAGAAAAAAGGCTTTACACAGTCTGGCAGTTCCGAAAAAGGTTAAATATGGAGTTACCATGTGATCCAGCAATTCCACTCCTAGTTACATATTCAAGGGAACTGAAAACATGACCCCACAAAAACCTGCACACTAATATTCATAGCAGTATTATTCACAATAGCCAAAAAGGGAAAACAACTCAAGTGATGAATAGATACAATTAGTTATTTTATACAATGAAATATTCATCCATAAAAGGAGTGAAATACTGACATGTGTTACAACATAGGTAAACTTTTAAAACATTAAAAGAAGTCAATCACAAAAGACCATATATTATATACTTTCATTTGTATCAGACATCCAGAATAGGCACAATCCCGGCAGAAAATAGATTTAGCGGCTCCCTAGTGTGGGGAGAAGGGAAAGTGGGGTGAAGAAATAAAGAAAGTGTTGGCTAATGGGAACAGGGTTGTGCCTGAGGGTGGAAACATTCTAAAGTTGGCTGTGCTGCCCTGCTGGCGATGCTCAGTGGTTGAGCAGACTTATGAACCAGATTCCTGGTCAGGGCACATGCCGGGATTGCAGGCTCCATCCCCAGTGTGGGGCCTGTAGGAGGTGGCCAATCAATGATTCTCCCTCACCATCAATGTTTCTCTCTCTCCCTTCTCCCTTCCTCTCTGAAATCACTTAAAAATTTGAATTAAATTCAACTATCATGTGACATCACTGAAAAACAAGGCAAACACAAAAATTTTTATGTGAAGATAAAATTACTTATAAGAAAATCCAAGTCTGTTTTGGATGTTTTTTAATGGGTCTAGATTTTGGTAGGAAAAGGAGAGAAGGAACCTGGAGAATTTAAGAACCTCAGGGAGGCACTGTCAAACAAACTAAATATACTTTCCTGGCTTAAGAAGCAAGTAATGGAATTCTTTACTGATGGGTGTGATGAATATGAACAGAGAGAAGGCTAAAAAAATTCCCAAATCACTTGCTTATATTAGGAGTTTCTTGAGTTAAAAACTGTGTTTTTCTTTGGATTCCTGGTGACTGGCACAAAGCAGGTCAACGTTTGGTAATTTAAAAAGGGAAAAATGTTTTGGACTAGAACTCTCACCAATTAAAGAAAAATGATCACCCAAAACCAAAACCAATCATTTATGTAATTTGAATTCACAAAAATAAATGGAATCATTCACTCATTCTATTTTCACACCATTTTTTTTTACCAATAACCTTGAATAATCCACTAGTAAAGATTCTTAATTATCTATAATCATAAAAAATTGCATTTGCCTTAAAAAGTTCCAGATCAAACATGTAAGTCTATTTTGTTTTATGCCTATAAAATATAAATGTTAAGTATATGAAAAATAAAAGTGAATGAGTTGAGACACAAACATCAGATTTTAAAATTATTTAAATTTACGAGCTGAATTTAAAATGCATAAAAATAGATGTGGGCCTAAACGAAACTTCCCCCCAAATTAACATATTAAATATTTTAAAATGCTATTATTACTCTCTTAGAACACACAATAACAATATACAAATTCTTTCAAAGCAAATGTCTCACTCGGCAAGATGTTCACGTCTGTTCAAGTCCACTAAGTCTTAGGTAGTGAACACTAACTGCAGGCACCAGGGGGCCTCCCAGGAATAGCTTGGTAGTAAAGGTAAATACTTCCTGGGAAAACTTTGCTTCTTATTCAGTCTTAATTGGCTGGAAGGCTTTCACATCTGGAGCAAATATACTGTAGTTTGTTACACAACCAGTATGAGGTACCCACAATGGTTTAAACCAATGGTCGGCAAACTCATTAGTCAACAGACCCAAATGTCAATAGTACAACGATTGAAATTTCTTTTGAGAGCCATATTTTTTAAACTTAAATTTCTTCTAACGTCACTTCTTCAAAATAGACTCGCCTAGGCGGTGGTATTTTGTGGAAGAGCCACACTTGAGGGGCCAAAGAGCCGCATGTGGCTCGCGAGCCGCGGTTTGCCGATCACTGGTTTAAACGAAAAGGAACTAGCGCCCCCTCCCCTTCACCCAAAATCATCATACAATCTCTGATGACTTTCCAAATATAAGTATATTGCTACACTGTATCAAACAATTACCTTCACTATCAAACAATTACCTTCAGTAATCTGAAAGCAAATAATAATCCTTTGACCGTTTCTGGCAGAAAGAACTCATTTTTAAAGGCTTATTTTCTCTCTATATATATATATATTCATAAAGCAATTAGTGATGAGGCAAATTTTAGGGTAAAGGGATTCACCGGGAGGAGAGCGCGATTAGCTGTGAATATCCCGGCCTCTCCATCTCTTCAACTTTCCTTCGATCCCCACCCCAACATGAAACTATTCAATAAAAACTGAATGGTCCAGAAACTTCAAAATCTGCGAAGGAAGACTTGTAAATACCTTGTAACACAGGAGAGGCCGTACAATAGACCCTTTCCGAGTTTGTGCAGAAATCAAATCCTCAAAACCGAAAGCTAGTACCTTCAGCAAACGAGCCCACACATTCCATTTTCCTTGCGAGCATCTTTAACTCGCTCAGACACCTTTTTACTATTTTTTTTAAAGCAAAATAATACATGGGAGGTATTTAACTTCCGTTGTGATCCTCTCCTTAAAAACAGAGCTCTTCCTAAAGCATCATATGAAAAAATGCAAAACAGGTCACACAATCGTCTGCAGAAGGTTTTTGTATAAAATTTACTCCGGAACTAGGATCCGAGGCAGCCAAGGGCAAAGCACAAAAAGAGCACAGAAACCCACGTTCCACGGACGTACCACACGGGCGTCCGCCTCCCGGCACCCTCCTTGGGGAAGGGTCACCCAGCACCCTGGGCTCCCCGCACCCAGGCCGGCGCGCCGCCGTGCGGGCCCCCACCCCCCTCCGCGGGGACACTGCCCGCCGGCCCGGCCCGGCCCCCGCGGCGACAGAGCCTCCAGCCCAGCCTCCCGCGGGCCGCGACCCCCCCCCGGCCCACCAGCCTCTTCTCCCCTCCACGGCCGGCCGCCTCGGGGCGGGGAGAGCCCGGGGGTCCCCTGGGTTCCCGCAGCGGAGGGGCGTGAGACCTTAGCGAGGCGCCCCCTCCCCTCCCCGCGGCCCCCGCACTCACCCTCCAGCAGCCGGGTGATGAGACTGTCCACGTTCAGCTCCCCGTCCGCCATCTTGTCGGCACCAGACGCTGCTTCCCGGCGGCCGGAACCTGGGCTTCTCGGCGGCGGCGGCGGCGGCGGCGACCGCTCGGCGTTCCCTCACCTACGAGTCACGCGGCGTTTCCACCCGGTTCCAGCTCCCGCTTGGCCCCCGGCCCTCCCCCCACCCCCTCCCCGCCAAGCAGCGGAGCGCGCGCACTCGGAGGCACACACACACGGTAAATAAATAAATAAACCAGCGGGGCCCCCCACCAGCCGGGCCGCGTCAGACCCAGCGCCGCCTCGTCCTCCTCGGCACCGCCCAGATCCGCAAAGCTCACCAGCGCCTCCGACGGCCCCGACTGCGCACGGCCCGGCCCCGCGCCGCGCCACGCAGCCCGGCGCAGGCGCACGGCGCTCTGTCCGCGGCCCTCCCGCGCCGCCGGCCTTCGCGCAGTCGCACTGGGTTCGGCTCTCTGTTGCCGCCGCCGCCGCGGTCACAGCGCGGAGTCGCCGCGGCGGCGCAGGCGCCCCGGGGGCTCCTGGGGTTGGCGGTGCGGAGGCGGCCCTGACCTTCCCGCTTCCCAGCCGCCCAGGCCCCGGCGCTGCGCGGACGATGTTATTGTGCCCTTCCCGCCTCGCGTTCCTCTTCTTGGCTTCGTTCCCTGCTTTTGCAAACAAGTCTTTATGTTTCCGTTAACGGGGAAACGCGGAATGCATTACCCATGTTTGAAGCAGCAGCAAATAGAGGCAGTTGGAGCCTCCATAAGGTTCAAGCGTAGGTGGGTACCAAGAAAAGAGAAGCCTGGTGTGGCAGATACTGCCCTGAGGCTGTTGGCCTTAGTGTGCAGAGGGGCCAGTGGGCAGAGGGAAGGCCATCAGTAGTTCACTAGCCGCAGAGACAGGAGAAGGCTGCCAGTGGCGGAGGAGACATTGATTTGGCCATCCGTGGTGGCCCCCAATCCTATAGAGTGCCCAAGCCCGGAGACTAGCAGGCTCCGGAGGAGGGGACCAGGTGGTGCTGCTGATTGCATGTAGGAAACTGCCCCCCCACTCTTTTCGGACATGTGGCAAGACTTAGGGGATTCTGCTCCTTGTTTCCTAGGATCCCCTTCTAACAAACCGAAGGGCAAATATTAGCTAGGACTCCCAAACCAGTGAGGCTTTATGTAGTGGAGTGCTGGAGCCAGCTTACACTCTCATGAGAGCCAATGGTTGAACTTCCAGGAATTTTGCAAGCCAGTTGTTAAACAGAGCTATTATTTAAAAATCAAATTATATAGACTTACAAATAAATTATACAGTACTGAAAACAAAGGTAATGATTACTCAAAACTCATCCTATTTTCTAGTATGTTGCTACATTTATTATGTATAGTCTAGAGGTTATTTACTAGTACATCTGTAGTATATGTATGATGGAAATACTATCCTATCTAATAAAAGATATGTAATATGCAAATTAACCATCACTGCTACGCCCCACAGCCACACCCACCAGCCAATCAGGAGCATATATGCAAATAAACCCAACCAAGAGGGCTACCACCACAGAGAGCAGGAGGGAGGCTTGGGTTTCCCCAGCATTGGAGGAAGCCAAGCTTTTCACACACCCTGGCTGGCCCAGCCCTTCGCTTAAGGCTACAAAGTTTCAATTATAGAAGATACATAAATCCAAACAGAAATGGCTGCTGCCAAGGAGCAAGCAGAAGGCTTGGCTCTGCTCCAGGCTACAAAGTTTCAATTGTAGAAGATAAATAAACCCCAGATACTAGGGCCTCCGCTTGGGTCGCCAGGGGGCATGGCCAGCCTGCAAACCACCACAGGCCTGTCACCCAGGCCACCCCACATCCCAAGGGAACCCCCACCCTGATTGGAGAGGGTGCAGGCTGGGCTAAGGGATACCTCCCCCCATGCACGAATTTCATGCACCGGGCCTCCAGTTCTATCTAATAAGAAGGGAATAAGCTAATTGATTGCCCCGCCTTCAAAGATGGCAGCACCTAGTCCCCTCAGCCTTCCAGCTTCCCAGGGCCAGCCCCAGGCATAGGCAAGCCTCGGATGGCAGCTGTCCAGCTGCCCAGGGCTGGCCGGAGGCTCAGGTAACCAGGGCCAGCCAAGGCTTGCACTGCTGGCAGTGGCAGCAGCAGAGGTGTGATGTGGCATTGCCTTCCCCTGATTGCCCGGTCGCCTCCTGCCCCTGAGGACTCTTGGACTGTGAGAGGGGGCAGGCTGGGCTGAGAGACCCCCACCTCTCCAGTGCCTGAATTTTCATGCACCGGACCCTGAGTAGAATGATATGCTGCAATGCATCTCCTTTCAACTCCCTGTTTAGTGACATCATATTGACAGGGAGTTTTTACAATAAGTTCTGCTAATTTCCTTATTGTAAAATTAATGCTATAAATTTGTAGGTTTTTTTTTCTTCTTTCTATCAGAGAGCTGGTTATTAAACATTTACTAGCATACCACTAGGCTTAGGGAGACTTGGGTCATGCGTGTCCATATTCTTGGGTAATTCCAGAAATGTCTGTGGAGGAAAATTGGACTTCCTAAGTGCAAGGGGTTTGGGGAATCAAAAATTGAGGTCTTAATACAATCATGATCTCATTTGTACTGACTAATAGGGAATACCTGGGACAGGTCAGTGCCCTTTAGACCAGTGCTCAGAGGAATCCAACCATCACTGTGCTGAATTTCAACATAGATATTCACTATGTTCCAAAGAAGGCACTTTGGAACATAGTAAATAACAGCCTCATTTCTTGTATTATAGTAAACATGGCATGGACTTTCAAGGGATATTTTTTATATACCTTTCAGTACAGGCCAATATAGTGTGAAAGTGAATAGGTTTAGATATCGAAATGAGGAGGTTGTGATGGTAATATACAGCTCTTTGCAGCCCTGACCGATCCCCGATAGTTTATAAATTTTGAATGGCTATTTAGTGGGCCGCCCTTCCAAAAATATGATTCCTCTTAATCAAGTCTTCAATAAGTCTTAGGTGGCAACAAGTTCTAAATTTTGCCAAATATACTTCAAGGGCAGTATATCTTTTGTGGTTAGCTCAATTCAAAGATATTGAGACACCATACAATAACATGTGCATCAGTAGGAGGCCACCCCTCAATCCAGAGCCAGGCTACATGGACAGGGCCAAGATTTTTCCTTAGGATTTAGTTTTGGTTTCATCTCAGTACACATATGAGAGAAGAATCAAGCACCAAAGTTATCAACTAAGTCATGTTCTCAGTCATTTTAGTCCAAAAATTATATATCCAGGTATTACCAAAAGCCTCTTCCCCTGCTCTTGGCCAATAACAGTCTCCCCTGTCTCCCCCACCTACACACATACACACACACACCTCCGACCTCCCAACACACACACACAACCTCTCAGCGGAGCATTGTCTCTTAAGCTAACTCTCTATTCTTCAAGATAAAACGATGGCAAAATAAATGCCTAGTAACCAAAAGAGCTAGTTGGTTATATAGAACTGTTAACTCTAAGGCAATTAACATTGGGTGGGCAGCCACCACAAAGGACGACTATTGAATTTTTGAAGAGTTGATTGGTGGCTCTTCTTTTTCTTGTAATTAGATTACAGGGTCAGCTATCTATTTAGGTCATTCCAAGTTTGTTATGGTAAAACCATGTCATCAACATATATGAGATTGTTTCTCTGTCATTGTTCTCTGATCTTGCTCATTTCAAACAGGATACCAGGAAATAACTAAATGTGCTTGCCGATGAAGGAAGGTATACAAAACATGAAAAATTTGTTTCAAATACAGTAATTTAAATATTTTACTTCTAATGATATTTTCTCTCCTCATGCCGTATGTTTAAATTATGTGAGGCATCTTTGCAGTTGGAGAAGTTTTACTTCTGAATAGTTTTGTAAGCCTGTTTTAATTAGTTTTGGCAAACAAAACAAACAAGGCATTAAGCTTTCTAATGTAGTTATAAAATGAGTAACTCTCCCCTAAGAACACATTAAAATTAATGGCATGTATTTTCTGAAACTAAAACCACATATGTCTGTGAGCTGTGAAAAATATTTATTGGAATGACATCCAACACTGATAGGTTCTTTAATATGAGACACACTGGTTAACTAGAATATTTATGACTTATTACTCAAGCCCATTATAAATAAGTCATTAATTGAAGTGACCCAATGATACTAGCTATTTAAGGAAATCATACAGTGAATGGACCTCGAAAGAAAAGTGAATAATGGACCAATTAAGTATTTATGAAACATTTAGTATTTTTGATCCTGTGCTGAGGAAGTCATGCTCTTTTCAACTTCTTCCATGACCACGTGGGGAAATGAGCACACAGTGATTTGCTTAGTGGGGAAAACGTTGGCTTGGAGGTAAGAGACCAAAGTAGCTGAATAACTGTAGACAAATCCCTCTGCTTTCTGAACCTCATCTTCATTCACTACAAAGCCAGTCCATTAATAAAGGATCTCCAAAGTTCCTTTCAGCTACAAAAAGTCTTTGGTTCCGAACTACACAAATGAAACCCAAAATGTAACACAATATTGTACAGGCCGTCCCCAACTTAGGAACTGGATCAACTCCAAAAGGTCAATTGTTTGGAACACAGACTATATTTTCCCACAGAGACTGTGGTACAAATAGTGGTTAAATTCCCAGATCTGCCTGCAAAATCAATTTACTTCTTAATGTAACTGTAGAAGAGTATCCATGGTAATAGGGACTCTAACCACCAATTATAGCAGAGTTTTATGGGAAAAAGCCAGTGAGGATTCTAATTTGGCATGGCAGAAAACATCTATCAGCGTTTTCCACCACTCTGAGCAATAGGCATGAACACAATTCTAGTTCACAGCAGACCTGGGCCATAAATTTCAACCAAGGCTGGGCTGGCAGCTGGGAGAATGAGAGAAGCTCTGATACTTCTGATCTAATAGTGAGAGAGGAGATGGGCTGAGGACAGTTCATGATGTCTGGTGTTTGGTTGCCAGAAAGGAGGATTTGGTTCCAGGCCAAAAGATAAGGAATGCAAGGGCAGAAGGAAAAAAATGGAGTGAGCATATGTGCTGGGAAATGAGAGAATGAGAGAAAGAGAGAGAGAGAGAAGAGAGAGAGAGAGAGAGAGAGAGAGAGAGAGAGAGATTTTTAATCTCACTCTTACATTGAGGGAATTGAGATTCAGGAAGGTTAAATTATTGACTTAATAGTAAAACTAGTACTTGAATCTGTACCAAGCCTGGATCTCTCTCTCTCTCTCTCTCTCTCTCTCTCTCTCTCTCTCTCTTTCTCCTCCTCCTCCTCCCCCTCCTTGACAGCGATCACACCGAGTAAGAGTCTATCAGGGGTCTTCAAACTACGGCCCGTGGGCCACATGCGGCCCGCAGAGGAGTCTGATCCGGCCCGCCAGGTTTTTTGGGCAGTGAGCGCAGCCGAGGTGTTACAGTAGAAATTAGTAGTTCATATAGTCCGGCCCTCCAGCTCTCTGAGGGACCGTGATCTGGCTCCCACTTTAAAAAGTTTGAGGACCCCTGGTACTTGTTTAATTCTTTCTCCTTCCTGTGCAGGAATCCTTTAGAGCGCTGCACCCCCATGCCCAGCTTCACCTTACTTTTTATCCTCTGGTCTTCCAGGACAGCCTGGTCAACCATGAGCACAACAGTTTTCCGTTTGGCTTCAATGTGTTTTAACAGCGCCACCAGCTTAACAGACAACTTTCTAGTTGCTAAAAAGGTTGCTCTGGCCCCTAGTACTTTAGTGCACGTTTGAACAAACCACTCCGAGAATGAGAGTGAATACCAAACTCTAGTAACATTGGTTTACTTCTAATAGTGGCTGGGAGGGTCAGTGTTTCCCTGGCCAGGTGTTGGGCGTCGCTCCTTTGTCAGAAAGAAGGCTTCTGGCTGGAGCTTCCTAAATGTACCATGCGCTGGGAATTTTTACTGACATCACATTTAATCCCCCTGGAAATCCTGTGCCACAAAGATTTTCCCTTATATAGATACAGGAAGGAAGGCTCAGACAGAGGCTTTGGTTTGCCTCTAGTCACCAGGGCAGTCTGATTCCAGTTTCAGCCCTGGCTGGAACAACCAGGCAGTGTGGCTTAGAGGTTGGGGCTAGTTAGGTGGACCAGCTCTGGGACACTGTTGTGAGAGGAAGTGAGAAGTGAGTAGATGGTGGATTTGGTCAATGGCTGTTATCTGCTTTCATGGTAGGGATAGTTAACTCACAGCAGTTACTCACGGTGGGGTGTGTGTGTGTGTGTGTGTGTGTGTAGAAAACGGGTGATTTCTCAGTGGGGCAGAGTTTTCAGGAATGAGAGGGAAGGAGGGGTCATTCTTGGCTACAGCCAGGGGAAGGTGGGTAAATATGTAATTCAAATTACATATTTGAATTACATATTTACTACCAGATGTATAAACTTTCGGTTCATTTTTCTTGATTAGTTATGGCATATAATGGAATGTTACCATACATATTTGAATTACATATTTGTATCTGTTAATGCAGCCTTTAACAGATACAAATATGTATCTGTTTTCAACCTTTTTCATCTCATGGTACACATAAACTAATTTCTAAAATTCTGTGGCACACCAAAAAAATATTGTATCTTTTGTTGATCTGACCAAAAAAAGAAAAAAGGTATAATTTTGATTCATTCACACTGGGTGATAGTGTTGTGTTGACTGTTGACATTTTAAAAAATTTTACAATCTAAGGGAAAAAAGGTTAGTGCCCCTGACTAGTCAGGTATTGCATATTTTAAAAATTCTTGCAGCAGGTTGAAAATCGCTGCATTAATGTCATTTTATTTGTGCTTTTTTAAAGTATATTTTTATTGATTTCAAAGAGAAAGGAGGAGGGAGTGAGAGATAGAAACATCAATGATGAGAGAGAATCATTGTTTAGCTGCCTCTTGCATGCCTCACACTGGGGATTGAGCCTGCAACCCATGTGGCCTGACTGGGAATCGAACTGTGACCTCCTGGTTCATAGGTTGATGCTCAACCACTGAGTCATAACGGCCAAGCCTTAATTTGTGTTTTTAATAAGCTTCTCCATTTTTTTCCAGATGGTGGTTTACTACATTTACTACCAGATGTATAAACTTTCGGTTCATTTTTCTTGATTAGTTATGGCATATAATGGAATGTTACCATACATATTTGAATTACATATTTGTATCTGTTTCTATCAGTGTATTTTAGAGGGAAAGATCTTTTATTTATATTTGCACATGTATTTTTCTTCATTCTGTGCTTTTATTTAAATATTATATATTTATGTTCTGATATTTATTTGAATTAATCTATTTTCTCTTTACAAATGACATCCATTAAGTAAAATAGCAGAATGTTAGAGATTGGAGGAACTTTAGTGTCATAGTCTTTTATATTTTTTATATGAGGAATCTGAGGATCTAAATGAGGAATCTAACTTACTGCCACAAAATTGTCATTTTTTAGTAGCTAAACATTTTTTTTCTCCTGTAGCTGGGGTGAGCAGAATATTTTAAAAAATATCTCAGATATTCCTGTATAGAATGGGATTTGCTGAAGTCATGAGACATGTAAATGTAATGTTTAAACAGAGCATGAGAAGAAATATTTAACACTTTGTGCTGACCACACATTGGTGTGTGTGTGTGTAATTTGATGAATGTTTGAGAGTGATAAGATGGAAAGCAAAACAGAGACAAGTAGACATAAAAAGTTAACCATAAAGGAAAGATTGTTAAATTGGACTTTAATAAAATTAAGAAGTTCTGTGAAAGGGTAAGTCACAGACTGAGAGAATATGTATATGTCTAACAAAGGACTGGAATCCTATAAATCAATAAGAAAAAGGCAAACAACCCAATAAAAAAATGGGCAGATTTGAACAAGCATTTCACACAAAAGGATGTCCAGTGTTCAATAAATGTTTGAAAAAGTGCTCAACATCAATAGTCACCAAGGAAATGCAAGTGAAAATCACAATGAGATGCCAACTCACACTCTACAGAATGTCAAAAATGTAAGACTGAAAATACCAAGTGTTGGTTAATGGCACTTTCACACATTGCTGATGGGAATGTAAAATGATGCAATCAGTTTGGGGAACTAGCACATGTCTAACAGCCAGCTCTAAGCCTAACCCTATGACTTAGCAATTCCACTCCTAGGTATATACCCAACAAAAATGAATGCATGTGACCACTGAAGGACATGGACAATTTTATTTTTAATAACCAAAATTTGGAAGCTAGCTAAATATCCCTCAACAGGGGAATTGATAAATAAATTACAGTGTATTTACATGGTGCAATTTTACACAACAAAAACAAACAAAAGCCGATCTGCTACAAATAACATAGGGATGGATCTCACAGACATTCTAATGAGTAGAAAAAGGAAGATATTAAAAGTATATGCTATATGATTCCATTTATATGAAATTAAAAAATTAATCAAAAGTGATAAAAGCAAAAATATACTTTACCTCTGGGGCATAGGGATATTGGCTGGGAAGGGGCAACTGAGGACTTTCTGTAGTGCTAGAATGTTTCTTTATGTTGACCTAGGTTTTGGTTAAGTAAATATACAGTTATACTCATATAATCTATTAAAATATATATTTAAGATTAGTACACTTTAATATATAAACATATATACTATACATCAATAACAAGTATTACAGGAAATTTTAATTATCTTCTTTTTGTTATGTTTTAAATGTTCTCACTTTTTTCTCAGCTATATTTTCCAAAAAGTCTAAAATGAAGACATGATTAATTGTAACAAGAGAAAAATAGAAGTTATTATTGTCATTATTATTATTATTTGGTTAATTCTCACCAAAGAATATTTTTCCATTGATTTTTAGAGAGAGTGGAAGGTAGGAGAGACAGAGAAAGAGAAACATCGATGTGAGAGAGACACATCAATTGGTTGCCTCCCACATGAGGCCCCGACAAGGGCTAGGGATGGAGCCTGCAACCAAGGTACATGCCCTTGACTGGAATGGAACCCAAGACCCTTCAGTCCACAGACCAATGCTCGATCCATTAAGCCAAACTGGCTAAGGCCAAAAGTTATTATTTTTAAAAGCTAGGGCTGAATCTCAGCTACCAATCTAGATCTAGTACTCTAAGTCCTGGACACAGCTAAATGATGACCTGGGAGCTAGGTTATATTAGCAGCAACCAGTAGGTGAGTGGAATGGGTGGAGCCAGGTGGTCTGATAGGCATGGCTCTCTCTCAGCAGGTCGTGTAAGCCATCCTTATCATGAGTAACTATTTCCCCCCACTGCAGGCCAACAACAGAGTGTAGACTCACAGTTTACCGGTAAGTGGAAATGAGAAGAGAGAACAAGAATCTATATTTATTGGAAGATAGAGAGGTCCAGCACTGGGGAAACAGATTGGACCTATAGGAAGTCAGAGTAGCTAAACTCTGGCTAAATCCAGGACATAAATTCCATTTTTCTTCACCAGATTAGGTTTAATTTTTGTTTTTGAAAAAATGTATCCATTCTCAGCAACTTAGTTTTCAATGTCAGGCTTAAGGAAACCAGTTGCAGAACTATTTTCATTGCTATAAGGATGAAAAGTGGTTTTGCTGCTGATTCAGCCCAACCTGAAGAGTTAACTTCAGTTAACCTCTTCCTCCTTTCATGTGCCCATCTACAATGCAGGAATGACTAGTGTGATTATCTGTGCCCCAGGCGTGTTTGGAGGCTTAATTAATGTTTGTAACCCAAGGAATTCAGATGAAAAGAGAGTTGATAGGAATGTGCTGTCCCAAGTTCTGCTGTGCCTACAGACTCTGACAAGTTGCAGAGCATGGTATGTGGTATTCTGCTTCCAGATGTGCTTGCATGGAACCTCCAGGGTTTAATTAGAATCACTGTCACTCAGCCAATACTAGGTGGAGAGGATTCTTTCTACATTTTTTTAAAAATAAATTTTTATTGTTCATATTATTACAAATGTTCCTTCCCCCCCACCCCCTTTCTACATTTTGCTCAGTTTTTAAAGGAAGGTGTAAATATGAGGGTAATTCAAGACAAGTGACAACATTCAGAGAGATGAATTTGTTGCTGTTGTCAGTAAATAGAGAATGTTGAGACCCCCTAAGTAAGATGTAGCCCAACTTTCAATACAGGGCAATGAGAGGCCAGATGCTGAGATCAAAGGTGAGCTTTGAGTCAAACACTGAGGGTGCCATTAGAAACCCTCCTAAAAATAAATGGGTCCTGCTGCATGGTTTGGAAGTGGTTCAAGACACTATCTTTTTCTCTCCTTAATTAGCAGAAACCCTGAAAAACAATCTGAGAGATGCTATTAAGACTCTGTCAAGGGTGTTGTCTCCTTTACTATAGTAACCAACAAACTTGGCTTTGTTTCATGACAAATAAAAATCACATCTCTGAGCAAACAGGAGTGTGAGGGACTGAATGGTGACAATGAAGATGACGAATGGCATTAATGATGGTAATCATATCATACAAGCATGTATTGTGGGCTTAGTAGGTGCCAGACTCTGTTCTACAGGCTTTAAACATCTTGACTCATTTGATCCTATTATTACCCCTGTTTTACAGACAAATAAATTGAGGCGTGGACAAGCTAAGTAACTAACTTGCCTGGAGTTATATAGCTTAGCAGCTAGCAGTGGTTTTTCAAAAACAGTCCTGTGTTTACAGTTCTCCAGAGAAGGACGTAAAATTAATATTCCCAGCCAAAGACCAGAGATTCTGACTCAGAAGTGTGGGTGGGGCCTAGAAAAAGAAATTTCTAATAAATTTCCAAGGCACATTCACTGCAGGGAGACTTTAGACCACTCTGTGGGAAACAGTGGCCCAGACCTAGAAATAGGAATGATGGAGTAAAAAGTTTGCTAGTGTTTCTTCGGCCTTCTCTATCCAGCTGAATAAGTAGATTATTCTCCCAGATGGAATCGTATGTCCTTGTAGTGAAAGAAAGACTGTAGCAGACTGCCATTGCTTAATGAAAACAGTCTTTCAAAATACCCAACTTGATTTGTTCAGCTTCCATATTTAACCTTCTGACTTTAATTGGATTTCTTAAATAAATTTTCTTACTAGTCACAGGTAATGAATAAAATGGCATTGTATTTTTATTAATTAGTCTACCATACCTCTGATTAATGTTGAATTAGTTCCCCAGAGTCAGCTCTCTCTTGAATAAAGTGAGAACAATGAGTTTATGGACCTACAAATTTTAGGGCTGACATATGTTTTGAAGCCTGATTTATTCATTCCTTTGAGACCCAGAATCCTGGCACCTCCATCCCTCAAAAAGTATTTTCAAATTTAATAAGACAGTTCATAAAAAGTCATTCACCTGGGCCCTACCCTTTCATGCTTGGCTTTTAAACACATGTGACCTCTGAGCTCTTGAGGGGTGGGTGATGCATTTTTAACACCCTCGCCCTTTTGCTCTTCTCAAATGTCATTTGTCTCACTTGGAACATGGTATGGCCTGGTACATCTGAAAAAGACACACAAATGAGCTTGGCCAGAGACAATAGTATAGAAACTGAGCCAAACCATATTACATACTCCTCTTTGCTTATGAGATATTTTAAAAATAGAGCAAAAAACATGAGTTAGGGCAAAGCAGTTCAGTTCCCATCGTCCCCCTAAATGAGGAAATTATCAAGGAAGTTGCCCGCACACACTCCGCATCCTTATGCTCTGGAAGGAAGACTTTTCCTTAGTGCCAACCTCCTTCCTCGCCAGCCCCACTCCATGAGCCTCCTTTCTCTTCTTATTGCCACTCTCACCAAGCCAGCTCCTCTATTTTGGGCCTTTGTCCCTGCCTTCCTCTCCCTGCAATGTCCTTTACCTTCCATTTTTCTTTTTAAACCATGATTGGTTCTTTCTTATCATTCATGTCTCAGCTTCAACATCACTCTTCAGGGACTCAGCTTCAACATCACTCTTCATATTACCGACGACCCCATCTAAAATGGTCATATTACATTATTCAATTGTATTCTCTGACAGTTTTCTTGTTTATTTGTGTGGGGTTTTTTTTTTCTAATCTGTCTCTTTCAACTAGAAAGTAAGCTCCAGAGGGCTAGAACCTTCCATTATATCATCTTTTCACTGTTATGTCTACAGTGCAGAAAACTGTGCCTAACACACGAGAGAGGTTGGGAGAGGAAATAAAGGAAGACAGCCGGGAAAGGCATTTCTGATCTCAGGCTGATTCTATTGTTGGAAGCATCCAACTGGGTATTTCTTTGCTTAAAAGTAAAATATTTTTATCCATTGGAGACAGATTAGAGATCTCAGAGATGTGTTGAGTTTATTACATAAGATTATTTAACAGCGGTTTAAAAAAAACCCCAGATGACTTAAACTGAGAGTCCTCACTGGATGTTTATCTTCATTAGTTCAGTCTCATAAGTTATTACAATATAAAACCGGGGAAAACTGCTTAAGTGCTTGAATTCAGGCAGTTAAGTTGTAAATTATGATAAAAAACAGTTATACTAAAGTTTTGTTTTGTTTTCCCCAAAGAGCTAAAAAATACTTAGTTGGAAGTAAATGGGGTAACAGTACAGTATGTTCCAAAGAAACCTGGAAATAGAATATAAGGTTGTCTTCTAAGAGTTAAATCAGTAAACACACACACACACACACACACACACACACACACACACACACACACACACTTGGCAGAGGAGTAAACTGATAGGCAACTGATAAATATTATAGAGAAGATTTTAGACACACCTATAACTTCAACCAAGGTGACTTGCAGGTCATCTCAGAATGGCAAGCATCAAATGAATCAATTGTTTGGAGAAAGCCCAGGTGAACAGAGGAGGTGGGCAGAGGTGCTGTCAGCCCATAGCATGGGAGACCTAAGCTGAAGAAACCAAAAGTTGGTAGCACTTTCCAAATACTGTTCAGAGGAGAAGGGGCCTTGGCCCCAGGACTTGAGCTCTCAGGTCCCTGTGTCAAATGCATCCTTTGATAAATCAACTATCTACCTCTTCTTACTCAGATTTCATGCTTTAAATATAGTATTTAAATCACGTTGGTCCCTGTCTACAGGGAGCAAATGCGCTGATCTACTGATGTGAGGGGCCATCTTCCTAGTTGGCTGCATTTATCGTTAAAATGGTATAAATTTGAATTCTGGCTATACCCAGTCTCTGTGAGCTTGGGTTAGTGTGTTTCTGCCCCTAAGATAAAGTTTCAGGGCAGAACGACTTGTGTTGGCCCCATACTGCATCACAGAGAATAGGCTAGAATTTATACTGCCTGTGACAGGCTGTCTCTGATAAGACAGGGGCTGATCTAAGCTCAGTTTTTTCTCTGAAGTTTACCAATCCTATAACTCACATGACTTCCTGAGGGGATACTGAGTGAGGGAAAGACAAGAGTCCAGGAGTGTATTCTAGCTGGACACATCCTCAAGAATCCACAAGGTCCCAGCCAAGAAACCAAAGACACTCTAGTTCATGGAATGAGAAAATGTCTTTGTAAATTGCCAGAAAATAAATACATTATTAGGCTTTGACAGCAAAGGAGACAAGGAAGGCCCAAGAAGGGAACAGAGACCAGAGGGCCGGACAAGAGCTGTGACCTCCTAGAACACTTGGGAGAACAGAGTGGAGGGAGGCAAGATGAGACTTTCTAGAGAAAGCTCAGGAGAACATGGAATGAGATGAGCTCTGGTAATTGGTGGAAGTACCAAATCCCAGGGCTTTCTGAGTCAGTGTTTCTAAGCTTCACACTCACTTCTCTGGGGGTCTGGGACCGCCTGGCTCTGACGGGCCCCATCAGCTCTCTACCATTCATCTGGGAAAGGGGCTCTTCACCAGGAGCTAGGATAACACACCTAAATCACACCCCAGTGGAGGAATAGGATCATTTTGAAACTAGATCCTCCAGCTACAATTGAATGTCTGTTTCCTCGAGGGAGGAACAAGACTTACTCAAAGAACCCAATGTAACAAACTTTGCTGTTGGTTTTTGGGGTAAGTATATAGCCGACAGTGTAAATATATGTTTTCCATGATAACTTTCTTATGAAATATTTCCTTCTTTGGGATTTAAATTATTTAAAAATTTTATTTATTGAAACTCAAAAATGTGCAATTTTGACTAGTGTAATTGACCAGAGATGAACCAGGATCACAGAGCTGTTGGGGAGTTGGTGACAGAGATGTAAGAGGAGTTTGGGCTCTATATTCTAATCTATTACTTCTCTGCCTGCAGTGAACTTCAGATGCTGCAGTGGACAGGGATGGGTGGGGGTACACTGTGTAGTTTGAAAAAGCTCATATCCCTCTTTACCCCCAGTTGATGTTCACTGGTTTATAGTTCATCTAACTCTGCTCTGGGTCTTCTTGAACCTCCTTAAACAAAACAAACAAAACGAGTATTACCCCTGAAGCTGGAGAATGGCTCTAGTTATTGGAGGTAGCCAGCAGAAGAGCTATAAAGAGCAGAATGATTGCTGAATCAGCAAACCCCACGAGCTTAGATGATGCAAACCAAGAGACGGGCAAGAAGCCACCCATTAAATCACAAATTGGAACCATTTGAAGGTTCTAAAACATAAGAGAGAAGTGTGTCTCAGATTTGTCTTCATTTAAAAAGGGTCAAAGACAAGCAAATTCTTTCAAAATTTGAATCTGTGGCAAGTAATTTGAGAAAGATGACAAAACCATTATTTACTAAGGGAGGCTTAATTAAAGGGGTACTGCACTCTCAAAACATACCCACACCAACACCCTTCCCCCCCAGCAGATAAACTGTAAATGTAGGTTAAGTAACATCAGAAAAACATTAAGAGGAGTCTGGGACACTAAGACTACCACTGGCATCTGCGTTACAGAAGTGCCGTAGCTATATCAGTGTGTCTTTAAAACACCTTATCTGAAATAATATGAAACCTAGAGTTTACAATTAGAATCATATGCATTTTAGAGTTTGAATGGGTCCTACCTAGAAAAAATATCCAGATGAAGAAACTGAATCCCTTCTCTGGACTTAAAATCTGTGGGCTGGACTGGACCTTAGGCAGGCCACTAGTGCATACCACACAGAACGCCCATTGTCTGAAGTCTCCAGACTGAACTCCTTGACTGCCAAGACTGTATTCTTTATCTTTGCATTCCTAACATCTAGTCCAGTGTTTGTTGGACACTTAGTGAGCATTCAGTGATGTTAAAGTAGTCAAGAAGCAAGAGTGTAAATCCTAGGGCAGCAAGAAAAAAAAAAAAATTTAGAGGAAAAATCCTCAGACCTCCCAGGGCACGAAGGCAACATTATCAAAAAAAGCAAAAGTGGATTTGACCTCATGCATCTTTTTTTAGTGATCACCCAAGTCACAAGTAAACATCTGTCAGCCTATCACTTCCATCATCGCTGTTAACAGCGTGGCTTATTTTATCTTATTGGAGTATTAGAATGAGCTCACTCCCAATGACACCCCCTAATTATCTTTTCTTTTTAGTGGTTGGAATCATGTATAATAGTTCTGGTTTCTTAGCACATTTGATGATTATAGTACATTATTGTCTGTATGCACTCTACTGTGCATTAAATCTCTAGAGCTTATTTTTTTAAAAAATTAGGCAGACAAGTGACTTTCATTCAATATTAATAGAAAAGCTTGATTTTTGAAGTCTGAAATTTGAAGGGTAGATAACAATAGCGTACTGTTTGAAGTTAACCTCAAAAGTAGAGGTTATCTCTTAATGGAAAATGATGAAATGTACTTCTATCTATCTTATGATTAAAATGGTTCATCAGATTTAGTAGCTGTTGAGAAACAATTATATCTTTTCTGTATCTAAATTATTTGGTGTCTACTTGAAAAGGCTAAACATACTCTGAACCCTTAATCTCAATGGCACAAAGAATTGTGCATCACATATTTATACGCAAGCTACGGGTCAAAGGGATGCAATAAAGAATTAAACATTACATTCTCTGAAGAAATATTATTTTTCATTTCCTTTATGTTTTGGAAACCAGGAATATTATGACATTTCAAAGTGAAAAAACTATACACACAATTTTTATATAGAGGCTAAGACCAGGAATAACGAACTACACATAGCGTATTACTCATTGTCCTATGACCTTTGTTGTTTAATTTCATATTCTGAAAAGGTTTGCTTCTAAATTTAGTCAGGACAATGAGATAATGTCAGGCCGCTTTGCTGGCTATACATTACAGTGGATTATACCTAAAAGATTTTCCAATGTGGATGTTTAAAATGTAAACATATTGTTTGTCTGCTTTGGCTTGTGAAATGTTTCATAAAGCCTAGTAATTTAGAGTTACAGAGACTCCCCACCCTGAAAAAACTCTAAGTAACTGTCAAGGACAGTATCTGGTGGGGTCAAGAAGGGGTACACCTACTGCTAGAGGGACAAAAGTCAGTGGCTATTGCCGAAACCAGTTTGGCTCAGTGGATAGAGCGTCGGTCTGTGGGCTGAAAGGTCCCAGGTTCGATTTCGGTCAAGGGCATGTATATTGGTTGCGGGCACATCCCCAATGTGGGGTGTGCAGGAGGCAGCTGGTCGATGATTCTCTCTCATTGATATTCCTAACTCTCTATCCCTCTCCCTTCCTCTCTGTAAAAAATCAATAATATATATATATTAAAAAAAAAAAAGTCAGTGGCTATTGCTATCCCTGAAATACACCCACACCCCCCTCCTTCACCGGCTGTCCCTTCTCTACCATTGCCTCCAGAGGCCATGATGTGGCTGGTCTAGATCAAAATTAAAAAAAAAAAAAAGTTTTTTAATTGTACAGTTCCTTTTTCCAGACCAAAACAAAACAAAACAAAACTATACTGTGCTGCACATCAGGTGACGGGGAGCTGCTGGAGTTGATGTGTCACTTGGAGCTGGGGTCAGAGGCACCTCAATGGACCGTGAAGGTGCATGGCATGGGGTTTCGAAAGCTCTGCTCCCCTGTGCCACCACCAGAAGTCGGCCCACCTTCCCTGCTCTCCCGCGGCCGCCGCCGCCCAGGCTGGAGCATGATGGTGCAGGTCGTGGGCTGGGCTTGGTGCCCAGCCGAGGGGCTACCGGGGACAGAAACCCAGACCTGCCTCCCCTGGCCAAGCCGAGCTCCCTGGTCCTCCGCTGCTTCTGCAAAGAGGAAAGGGAAACGTGCATGTTTCTTCTGTCTAAAGGGGATGTGGTTTTCTGACCAGCATAAGAGCCTTAGGAGCTTGCAAGACCCAGGCCCAAGGCTCATGATGTTCCCGAGAGAGCGTCTGACCCCACTCCTGTCGCCACCTTCCTGGCCTGCATATCCCTGGGGCTTGCAGCGCTTCAGCCAGGGTGAGGAGCACAAACAGCAGCGTCTCTCTGGGCTGATTCCTGTGGGGTGGGCCGTCTCTCAGCTCGGAACCACCCCCTTCACCCACCCTGGGAAGCTTGCGGGCCTGGCTCTTTCTGCTTTGCTCTCAGAACTGCCATGGAGACTGGGGCTGGTGGTGGCCTCTCCTAGTTCTCCTCTCTCTACTCCTTCATTCCCAAGGGGACGGCGTTGCCTCTCAGGTGAATTTTAAGCGTGCTCAGAGAAGTATAGCTAGCCAGAGGAATTCCTGGAATTTTTGTCTTTATTTTCTGGGGAGAAGGCAAAGATTTGGGCCTTCCTCCAAACTCCCCAGCTCAGCCCTTACATTTGCTTGGACCCCTCTGGAAGCAGGCCAAGCAAGGGCACACATTTAAACTTTGCAAAAAAGTTTTTAAAAGTTAAATAAAATACGTTCTCTCCTTCTATTTTGACAAATCAATAACAAAATCCAAAAACGCTAATGAATGTTAACAAAATAGCAAAGATGAAGAATTTAATTATTTGTGTACATGTTTGGATGAGCTAGTGACATTTTTTTTTGAGTAACAAAAGACAAATAATTTGAGTAAAAAAAGACAAATAATTCTTATTCTTTTACTCCACAATATTTTATTTTCTTGATTTCAGCAAAACACTAATTATGTTGTTAAAGTAAATATTTTCTTTCTTTTTTTTTTTTTTTTTAATAAATTTTTATTGTTCATATTATTACAAGTGTTCCTTTCCCCCCCCCTTCCCACCCCACCCTCTGCCCTTTCCCCACTCCCCATTGTCCTCATCCATAGGTGCACAGTTTATATGTTCAGTCTCTTCCCACATTCCCCTCTCCCCTTTTCCCCAAGAATCATCAGTTCACTCCCCTTCCATACCTCTGATTCTACAATATTATATTCAACAGTTAATATTGTTCATCAGATTTGTTTTTTTAATTTCCTTGGTTTTTAGATTCACTTGTTGATAGTTACGTATTTGTTGTTCATAATTTTTATCTTTATTTACTTTCTCTTCTGAAAGAACCCCCTTCAGCAATTCATATAATTCTGGTTTGGTGGTGATGAACTCCTTTAGCTTTTTTTTATTAGTGAAGCTCTTTATCTGGCCTTCGATTCTGAGTGATAGCTTTGCTGGGTAGATTATTTTTGGCTGTAGGTTCTTGCTATTCATCACCTTGAATATTTCTTGCCATTCCCGTCTGGCCTGCATGGTTTCTGTTGAGAAATCAGCTGACAATCGTATAGGTGCTCCTTTATAGGTAACCACCTGCTTAGCTCTTGCTGCTTTTAATATTCTCTCTTTGTCCTTTGCTCTTGGAATCTTAATTATGATTTGTCTTGGTGTGGTCCTCTTTGGATTCCTCTTATTTGGAGTTCTGTGTGCTTCCTGGACTTGTAAGTCCAATTCTTTCCCCAGGTGGGGGAAGTTTTCTGTCACTATTTCTTTCAGTATGTTTTCGATATCTTGCTCTCTCTCATCTTCTGGGACCCCCATGATTCTGATGTTGGATCGTTTGAAGTTGTCCCAGAGGTTTCTTACATTATCTTCAATTTTCTGGATTCTCTTGCCTTCTAGCTTCTGCAGAGGAGTGTCTTCTGGCTCTTTATGTTCCAAATCTTTGACTTGATTCTTGCGATCTTCTATTCTGTTTTTAGGACTCTGTAGAATATTTTTTATTTCAGACAATGTATTCTTTATTTCTTGTTGATCCCTTAGCATTTCTTGTTGATCCCTTTTCATATCCTCATAGGTCTCATTTATTTTATCGGCCTTTTCTAGGAGTCTCTTGAAAAACCCTATAAGTGTGGTTTTGAACTCTATATCCAGTCGCTTTTTGTCCTCCATTTCTTTCGTTTGTGATCTATTTGGTTTAGGCATTTTCGCAGGCAGCTTTTCTGATGGGGCGGAGTTTGAGGGTGGAGCCTACAGCCTTGGCTTCCGTCAGCCCCGCCCTATGCGACTCCTGAGACTCAGGGTCCTTCAGTACTTGTTGCAAGCGCCTCTGAGAGAAAGGTGCCCTCGATTTTCGCCTGCTACCAAACAGTGTAAGCTCTCCCGCAATGGGCCCGAAACTGGGGTTCAGTTCAGTTGGAAGTGGAGTTGGAGGTGGCGTTCAGAGCAGTCTGGAGCCTGTCTCCTTCCCGCCAGGGCAGTCCTACGGCACAGCCGGCCGGCCCTTCTCTGCGCGCTGTGTGCACCTCCGGGACCTCCTTTCGCTGCTTCCCCGAGTACCGCCTTACAGCCCAGCTCCCTCTGGATGAGCCTGGGTCCCCAGGGTCTGGCCTAGAACGGGGGTTCAGAGCAGTTGGGGGCCCAGCACAGTCCGAGTGTTTATCTCCTTCCCGCTAGGGAACGCCAGCCAGGCACTCGGCCTCCCTCCTCTCCGGCTCCGTCCTCTCCGCGCGCACCGCGTGTCTCCGTACCTTGGGCTTTTACAGCTCCTCCGTGCTTCCTTCTGGTTTTCTCCTTGCTTCTCGTTGTAGAATTTCCAGTCAGTTGACTTTCCTGTAGTTCTGGGTAATGTCCATTTTATATTTTAGTTGTATTTTATTGAAATTGTTGCGTGCGGCTGCGGCTAGGTGTCTACCCGAGCAGCCATCTTGGATTCTCTAAAGTAAATATTTTCATGTACTTTGTGTTCAACTGACAGTAATAACAAAATAGATTAAAAATAAAATGCAATTGCATTCAAAATGCTTAATATTTGAGTATATTTTATCAAAATGTAAGTTGGAGTACGTATAAATTTTAAAGTATAATTACTTTGTATATTTTCAAGCAGTTATTGTTTTAAAAATAAAAGACAAAATAAAAATAATACATGAGTACACCAACATTTTACATATAATAAAATGATTTAAATATAGCTGAACTTTTAAATTTAACTCTGAATATTTGATTACATTTTATTAAATATATTTAATAAAAATGAAATTATTGCAGTCCTAGTGTTTAATATCCATCTGGTTGTCAGTATAAAACATCAGTATTATGGTTCATGCATGCTGCAGCTACATCTGTATATTCACATTTAAAAAGTAATATGAATTGTTTACTATTGCAAAATATTCTCAGTCACCTGGATAATGATACTTTGTTATACAAGAACTTATTGCATTGATACACTTTGAGAGGAAGGCTTTGACAACTTAATTAGTTTGTCTTTTCTTACCTAGGCTTTTCCACCACTCAAATCTTTCCAAAGCAGTTTTTTTTATTTGTTTGTTTATTTAACCCTCACACAAGGTTATTTTTCCATTGATTTTTAGAGAGAGTGGAAAAGAGAGGGAGAGACAGAAATATCGATGCTAGAGAAACATATCGATCAGATGCCTCCTGCATGAGCCCTGAGGCACATGCCCTTGACTGGAATCAAACCCTTCAGTAATCAGATCAATGCTCTGGCAAAGCAGTGGTTTTGTTTTTTTTGTTTTTTTTTCTCTAATATCAGCAGCAACACAACCCACAAAATGTTGTTTTGTTTTGAAGACAAGGGGCAAGAGAGATATGGTGTGTTTCCGTGGCTCCTGGGTGATGTTATCTCAAGAAGGAATGTTTAGGGTTAGGGGTTGCACTGGGCCAGAGGCACCCACATGCTCTCCGATCTGCTTAGTGTGTGGAGTAAACACAGGGGAGTAGTCAGGGACCTGGGCTGCCTGGGTCTCAGGGTGCTACGGTCTGGAAATTTAGGAGAAACTATCTTTATAAAAACTCTGGTGACAGAATATGGCAGCAGATACTTATACAGTAGCAATCCCACTTTAATTAGCAAATTACAAATAACAGCTATGCTAAAATTTTAATTCCTATTTTGCTGTTGTTCTTTTTTTCCTTTTTCTTTCTTCCTCATTCTTTCTCATCCCCACCTCCCACAGGTGTTGCCAGCACAAATCTAAACTGCTCTGGAAACTATCAGTCAATGTGCATTCTGAATTTGATAACTGAATTCTTCCTTTCTTTTTTCCCTTGACTTCTTTTTCTTCCTTTTTCTCCCATCCAAGTACTAACCAGGCCCGACCCTGCTTAGCTTCCGAGATCAGACGAGATCTGGCGCGTTCAGGGTGATATGGCCGTAGACTTTCTTCCTTTTTCTTCCTTCTTTCCTTCCTTCCTTTCTTCCTTCCTTCCTTCCTTCCTTCCTTCCTTCCTTCCTTCTTTTCTTCCTACCTCTTTTTTTCCTTTCCATTCTTTCCACAGTCTTATTGAGATATAAGTCACATACTGTACACTTCATTCATTTTAAGTGTACACATGAAGTTTTTGGTATATTCACAGAGTTTACCCATGTTGTAGCATGTATCTCGACTTCATTCCTTCTTGTTGCTGAATACTATTCTATTGTATGGATATGTCACATTTTATTTAACGACTCATCAGTTGATAGACATTTGAATTATTTCCACTTACTGACTATTATGAGTAATGATGCCATGAACATTCATGTATAAGTGTTTGTGTAGATGTATGTTTCCATTTCTCTTGGGTATAAAGCCAGGAGTGGAATTATTGGGTCATATGTTAACTCTATGTTTAACTTTTAAGGAATTGCCAGACTGTTTTCCAAAAATACTGCACCATTTTACAATCCTACTATGCAGGTTTCAATTTCTCCACATCTTTGTCAACACTTGCTATTGTGTGTCTTTTATTTTATTTCATTGCAGCTATCCTAGTATGTGAGAAGAGGTATGTCATTGTGATTTTTGCTTTATAGTTCTCTAATGACTAATGATGTTCATGGTTCTTTTCAACTGGCTATTTCTGATGAGAGAACCAAATTTGTGAATGCCCACACTCAATGCTGTACTCATGATATTTAGATACAAACCAATTCATAGAACAAAAGTGTTGTGTTGGAAGGGACCCTAGACCCAGGGTGGCTCCTGCTTTACAATATAGCTCACCTGCAGGGCTGGCTGTTCACTCCTTCAACTGTCAGAAAGTGTTCATCTTTCCATTTTACTTATATTAACACACACTCTTAGTTTGATAAAGGTTCTAGTTTTACAGATTGGATCATAAAAGAACTACAAACCTTAAAATTAAAATCTATATATAGCATAGCTTCTTTTAAATTGAGAGAGGTGATTTTTTATTTAATTATACATGCAAATATCTTTGGAAACAACAGAATAATTAAGAAATTATAACTGTAATTTCCTGTGCTCTGGGATTTTGTTTCTTCTAGGCTCAGATCCACTTAGTAGTCACTGGGCCTAGCTTTGGTCTCTGACAAGGTGAGCTTTCTTCACCCAGTGGCCTCCTCCTTCTACCTTTTTTATTTTTATTTATTAAATATTTTTATTGATTTTATTTTATTATTTTATTTTTTTAAAAATATATTTTATTGATTTTGTACAGAGAGGAAGGGAGAGAGATAGAGAGTTAGAAACATCAATGAGAGAGAGTCATCTATCAGATGCCTCTTGCATACCCCCTACTGGGGATATGCCCGCAACGAAGGTACATGCCCTTGACCGGAATCGAACCCGGGACCCTTCAGTCCCCAAGCCGACGCTCTATCCATTGAGCCAAACCGGTCTCGGCTATTTTTATTGATTTTAGAGATGAAGGGAGAGGATAGAGAGATAGAAACATCAATGATGAGAATCATTCATCAGCTACTTCCTGCATGCCCCCTCCTGGGGATCGAGCCTGCAGCGGAGGCATGTGCCCTTGGCTGGAATCGAACCTGGGAACTTCAGTCCGCAGGCCGACGCTCTATCCACTGAGCCAAACCAGCTAGGGAACATCTACCTTGTTTTAAGACAAGCCCTGCCTGTCCACTAAGTTGTTGCCTTTTTCCTTTCCCTTTGGAGTTAATGAACAGTAGCCCAAGGCTGGTTTGCAGATCTGGTCCCACTTTCAGGCAGCAGGCAGCTCACCGGGAGGGATTTGCATGGAAATTCCAGTAGGTCAGAAGGGTACAGACCAAAAATCTGGGCAGAGGGCATTAACGACGAAAACATATAGTAAGATACAGAAAACATGAAAAAAAATTCTGACATTACCTTGCCTTGTTATTAGTTCCTATATCTATTTTAAAATGTCAAATGACTTCTAAAAAGAGCATGTGAATTTTATGTTTACTGGAAGGGAACAAAGGTTTAAAAGGTGGTGAAAACGCAGCCTATAAAAACAGAGGCTTGGCCATCTTGCTTCCAGTATATAAAAAAAAAAAAGATACATGGACATGATCTTACTCATTTGGGGAAATGGTGAACAACATAAACTAATGAACAAGAACAGACCCAGAGATAAGGAGCCATGGGTCAGACTGTTGGACCTCAAAGGGAGGGTGGGGATAAAAGGGAGAGATCAACCAAAGGACTTGTGTGCACACATATGAGCCTAACCAGTGGTCAAGGACAATAGGGGGTGGGGGCAGGAGTGGGGGGTGGTGGGGGATTGGAATGGGGGGGGTTTTAATCAATAAAGTAATTAAAATTAAAAAAAGAAAAAAAAGATACATTTAGGCACATTGTGAGGAGGCACTGGCATTGCTGAGTGCATGTGTGATCATGTAAGGGTGTACCTGTCTGCCCATCCATCTTCCCCATCCCCTCCACAAACCCGATCCTCCTTCTCTGATTCACCTGCCTCCAGTTTTCAGACCTCTAAAGGGGCGCCTCTCTCCTGCATCTATTCAGACTCTGGAACTCTGTGGGCCAAATGCCCTAAACTAATTTCTCTCATCTCCTATGTCCAGTTTCCCATTCTTCTTCACCCAAGCTGATGCTTTTCTCCCAAAGGCACTGAGCCCTGTTCTCCCTTTCCTAGAGAGACCTCCTCTTTCTCTTGCCCTCTGCCACCATCTCTAGAGCCCGGACTGCCGCCCTGGCCTCCCCGCTCTGCCTCTCAGGTGCCAGCCTCTTTCTACTCTGTGCCGTTGCCAGAGGCTGCCACACTGAATTTCTGAAACCACAGACTCCCCAGACCAGAATCAGAGGCCTTCACTCTCTGAGCTTCTCACCGCTGGCAGAGGACATTCCTTTCTCTCTTGGCATGGCTCCTGCCTAGTGACCTAGCAGCTACGAGTGGCCTTCATGTGTGGGTGGCCGGACAGGAGTGACTCACCGAGTCCCTTCCTTTTCCTGGAAGGCATGGAGCTGATGCTTTTCCCAAAGCCTTCGCACCGGGCTCTTCCCTCTGGTGAGAGCCCTCTTCCGGGTGTTCTCTGCTCACAGTCAGATCTCAGCTCAGAGAGCACTGCCTCTGAGATGCCCTCCCAGATGGACGACCCTCAAAAGTAGCTCAATGACAGTGGGGCCCTCTGCCTGCTTGGTTTCCTGCTGTGTTCCCAGCACCTAGCATGGTTCTGTCGCTCGGCATGCCCTTGCTAAATACTTGCAGATTTATCAGAAGCAAGCAGCTTCTACAAAGCGTAAGCAGCTGCAGACGTTCTGCTGTTCTCTGTTGGGCAAGAAAGGAACAGAGGGATGAACAAAGAAAGGAGGCGCAGACAAGAGAAGAGGGGCAGAGAGCTCCTCGCAGAGGCAAACGTGGGTCCCTGGAGAGAGAACAGAGCACAGGGTGCAAGGCCTGCTGTCCACTTCCTCTGACGTGGAAAACGCTTTCTGCTGCGGTTAAAGCGAAAACCATGCTTAACTCTCATAAAAAGGACATTTTGAAAAAACCAGAAAGAAGACCCTCCCCCCTACCCAGCCCCCCCAGCCTCTTTTCTCATTTTCTAGTTTTCAACACCAACTCCCCCAAAACAAAAACAAAACCAAAAAAAGTGAATAAATGTCAATTCCCATATCAACATGAAGTGGGTCCAAATTGTCTAATTGGTCCGAAATTTTAAAAAGCAGTTCCTTCTGTCTAAAGCACACATTATTTCCTAAGACTTTCTGGCTACTCTCTAAGAGTTTTGCTCATGACTGAGCAAATCACCCGTCCTGGTAGAAACTGACCACCTATAAAAGGTGTTCCTGACTCAGAAGCCCATGGTGTAACCATTCCTGATCTCTTCTGTCCGACTGGATCTGCTGCTTCCTTTGCCAACTGAAATCAGATGGATGTGTTAGGTCATGGCATGAATATGAAATAGTTTTCACCCTTGTTTTTCTTCCTCCTTTCTTCCCCTCTTTTTTATTGCATGTAACAAATCAGACTGTAATTATGAAAGTGAGGAACTAAGGCAGCTCGCTCGGCTGAGTAATGCAGTCGGTCTTGTTTGGACCTCTTGGTGATTGTTCAGGACATGCAATCATCCGAGGCTGAAATGACATCACCGGAGTGAATCGCTCTGGGACTCCGGATTCTGCAATGCAGGGCTTGCCAAGGAACATGAAAGCATTAGCTGCTTTTGCTCTTCCCACCCCTCACGGAAGTAGTATTCCATATCTAGTGATCAGAAAAAAGAACCAAGTTCCTCTTCAATATAAAGCCGGAGCTTTATATTGAAGAGGAACTTGGTTCTTTTTTCTGGTCCAGGAAGCTATCACAGAAACGAAGTCTTCATGAATAGGAAATCGCTACCACCTTCAGTGTTTGATTTTTCTTACTCAGTGTAATTACCCAATGCTTTAGACCTCTGTACATGCTATGCTTTCTTGCCTCTCTGGTTTTTGGTATGTGGTATTTCCTCGGTCTGACATGATTTACTTTTTCCTTTTGTAAAAAATATTTTTATTGATTTTTTTTTAAAGAGAGAGGAAAAGAGAGGGAGAGGGAGAAAGACATTAACGGGAGAGAGAAACATTGATCGACTGCCCCCTGCATGCATCCCGACTGGGGATGGAGCCCACAACTGGGCATGTGCCCTGATCAGGAACTGATTTGGCAACTTTAACTGAGCCACACCAGCCAAGACATGAATGAGAACTTTTATCAGAACGCAGTGACTCGCTTTATCCCAAACTCACTTGTCTGATATCAGTAATAGCCACATTAGCTTTTTGGGGGGGAGTAATATTTGTGATTTTTTAAAAATATCTTTTCTAAAGAAACAAGTATAGCAAAGTGGTTCATAGCCTGGAATCTGAGGTTTGAGAAAGACTGGGTTTGAATCCTGATTCCTCCCTGCACTAGTCATGTGATTGAAGGCAAGTTATTTAATCACCCCAATCTTCAGTTTTCTCAGATTCTGTGTAAGGGTATGATAAATATACAATAGGGTTGTTGTGAAAATGTAATAAATTAAAACAGAACAAATTAAAAGGCCTTTGGCATAAAGTTAGTACTAAGTAAAATTAGTAGTTATTATAATGTTTAACAAATATAAATAAGGCCCTAGCTGGTTTGGCTCAGCAGTTAGAGCGTTGGCCCGTGGACTGAAGGGTCTTGGGCTTGATTCTGGTCAAGGGCAAGTGCCTTGGTTGCAAGCTCCATCCCCTGACCCGGGCATGTGCAGGAGGCAACCAATCGATGTGTTTCTCTCACATTGATGTTTCTCTCTGTATCTCCCCCTCCCTTCCACTCTCTCTAAAATCAATGGAAAAAGTCTCCTCGGGAGAGGATTAACCATATATATGGAGCTTCTTGGCGGCACTAGTTCAATCCCTGTCCCTTCGCATAGAATAGTAGGCAGAGGACAGGGTCTTGAGATGGAGCTGGAACTAGGTTCGCATTGATCTCTTTGCTTCAGGGAGTTAACAGGCTGGGAATGGTGGGAATCCCTGTGAATTTTAAGATGGAGGTCAGTTAGTGTGATTTATAGCCTCACGTGTGCCACCCCGAGCCCATAAGTTTCAGGGGAGTTGGTCAGCTCTGTTGCAGCAGCTGTGACCTCCTTGAGAGGCTAGCAGGAGCTGGAATTGGAAATGCATTTCCCTCTACAAACACATGATTATTTGTAGGTGACATGTACCATCAGACTCAGTGCTATTTACAATGGGCAACAGAAGGCCTTTAGGACCGACATGAGATCACAACCTTTTAAAATAACACGTTTCCTCATGGGAAATGTGTACTCAGTTCCAAATAACTGATTTACAAATTATACATTGCAACATAAGCCATTAGGGAAATAGGGCTGCGATCCTTCATATCTGTAGTGCAGGAGGAGGAAGGAAAATCCCTCAGACTGCCCAAAGAAGAGGAACAGTTGAGTGCTGACATTTTTCTAAACTGGATGTCAGCCAGGGCAACAGCTGAGCAGTTTCTTACAAAGAGCAACACTGGCTCCTCAGTGATCACTCGTGATGGGGACACTGACTTAGGCTTGGCCCCAGAGCCATCCCTGTGCCCTTGCTGATGCCTCCTTATTCCTTGAAGGATTTTCCTTAGAGGAGAAAAAGCCATCTTCCTTCTCAGGGCTTTCTGAAAGTTTCTGAATATTGCCCAGAAGGGGTATCTGTGCCTACACCCCACCCCCAAGTCAGCCTGGCTTTAAGCAGCTCTCTAAACTCTTTGCAAGATCACTCTCTATGCTTTCGTCACTCTTGTCTCTGGTGTTCGACCGCCCTGGGCCTGGACCTCCCATCCGTCAGTCAGTCAGCAGGTAGATGCCAAGAACCCACTGTTGCTCAGGATTCTTCTCGGCTCTGCTGGAGTGCAGAAAAGGAAAAAGCAGGATTTCTGCTCTTGAGGAATTCACAAACTACGTCAGGAAGCAGTATGTCTTAGATCAGCGATTTTTCAACCTTTTTCATCGCATGGTACCCATAAACTAATTACTTAAATTCTGCAGCCCACTGAAAAATATATATTTTTGCCAATCTGACAAAAAATAGGTATGATGTTAATTCATTTATGCTATTGTTGTGTTGGCTGTTGTCATTTTTTAAATTTGATGTCTAAGGGAAATAGACAGGTATTACATGTTTTAAAAATTCTTGCAGCATACCTCTTGGGGCACACCGGTTAAAAATTGCTGTCTTAGATGTTAAAACACAGGATTCAAGTCAGCCAGCCCTGACCTAAATCCTAGGTCTACTATATATTTCTTAGCTATGTATCCGAGTCTCAGTGTTTTCATCTGTAAAATGGAAATGACAAAGCAGCTATGTCATAGAGTAATATGAAGATTATGCTGCAAGATCCACTCTTCAGAAAGCACAAGATGGAGTATAGAATAGTCTGGGCTATGTAGACATAGATGATAACACTTTTCTCAATGCTCTCCTGCCTTCTCAGACCCAGGGAGGAAGTAGTGCATTGTGGGTCACAGAAATGGGTGGGAGAGGGGCTTTGAGGCACATTGAAGAGCTGCTGTTGACTTCCTGGCGAAGGCATTCTGCCCGTCTTGGCTCAGTGCTGCACTGGGCACCTTGTTGGGGTTGGAAAGCAAACAACTGGAACTCCCTCTGCCTTTGAAGAATTTACTAGCTCGATAGGGCTTCAAGGCACACACACACACACACACACACACACACACACACACACACACGGATGCAGCTTTGACGAGATGAAGCAGTATCTCCATGGACAAGAACAAAATGATATGCCAAAAATTCAATATACTTATGAGATATCGTTAGGGCAAGAAATGCTCGTGATAAGTCTAAAATGTGGACTCTGGGGAAAAAATGTTCTGAATGTGTTAATACCATCCATAGCTCTGTGGCCATCCTAGCAGAGGTTCCTTTCTTTCCCCTACCCCCAGAACCCTGCCTCTCTGTCTCCTGTGGATGTTTTTCTCCCCAGACAAGCTGGTCTGGACCAGCCAGTGAAACCTAATTCTGAATGCTGCCCACAGCCTGCGGCGGCTGTGGGTGGAAGGCCTGTGATTTCTTTGGGGAGCCCCACGCTTGTTTTCATGTTTTAACCAGGGACCGGTGGAGTGATGAATGGTGAAAGAGCTCCCTTCAGAAGAGCGAGCTCTGCGTTAGGGGACTGCTCCCTTGGGCTCCTGCCGAGGGTGATGTTGACTTTGCAGGCGTAATGACAGGGCTGGTTTTCTGGGAGCATTGCAGTGAGAGAGCTTCAGAGGCCTCCCCGGAGCTCCTCCCTAGCAAGGCTGCTCCAGCCCGGCGTCACGTGGGCAGTTGCACTGAGCCTGGGATTTGGATGTGAGACATGCTCTTGTCAGATCTGCAACCAAATGTCTGTGTGCTGTGCCCTCTGGGTAAATGTGTGTTCAGCAGCAACCATATCTCCTCGCCTCGCCTCATTCTCTTGGAGGAAGAAAGCAAAAACAACACAAAAAATAAGGTTGTGATTCTATATTGGTTAAAAATATTCTTATGGATTTTTTTTAATTTTATTTTTTAGAGAGGAAGGGAAAGGGGGAGAGAGAGAGAGGGGCGGGGAGGGAGAGAGAGAAACATTGATGTGACAGCGAAACATCAATTGGCTGCCTCCTGTGTGCCCCCTCCCAGAGATTGAGCCTACAACCAGCCAGGGCTCCTTATGGAATTTGAAGGCACTGTGGAATCATCAGCAGATGGGAAAAACTGAAGCCAAGAGAAGAGAAATGGCTTATCCAGGGTCACCCAGCAAACAAGTGGAAGAGCTAAGACTGAAAGCCAGAAAGAACTCCCCATGGTTGTCAACAGAAACAGAATAGGGAAAGAGAACAAGACCAGTTCTCTTTCCCTATTCTGTTTCTGTTGACAACCATGGGGAGTTCTTTCTCCTTTTCATTCGACTCATCCTCCTTTCCAAACCCTGTAATGAGCCAAGAAATCCTAATTTACTTCCAAAGACAGTTTGCTGCCTATTGGCCATGCTGTGTGGTTGACTATCTCAATTAAAATTTTCAGCATTTCATATGAAAGCATGCCAATTGCACACTGAGTCTAAATAAATCCGTTTAGGTATTTAGGGTTTATGAATATAGACAATCTTGCTTTCCCTTTTTTCTCTCTGTCTTCCCTGGCATTCTTTCCTCTACTTGCCTTTGTTAAGATACTTAAAAAAGAAAAAAGAAAGATTTATCTGGGATATATAATTTGGAGAATTGCTCAACATTTTTTTTCCTTTCCAATATTTGAATTATCATCATAGTGACCCATGCTATAATAATTTAAACTTTGTAGATTTTAAGAATATATGAATTTTGCACTGTAATTCTCTTAAGCTTTCTAGTGAGGAGGAGGAGAAAGAGGAGAGTGTGGGTAGGACTAGGTAGAGAGAGACCTTTGAAAAATTTGGCAGGGTGTTTGTGAATGTCTGGGCAGTAAAATATTTTTATAGCATGGTGGGTGTTTTGAACTCTCTGGAAACTCACAAGCAAGCCCCACACACACGCTTGATGGAAGCCCCCCAGGCTTTGGACAACACAGAAGCGTTTCAGAAACCTGAACCGCATCCAAGGCAAATTACAGCCCAGCATGCCAGTGCAAGTGGGGGGAGGGACAGAGAGGATCAGAGGAAATGACATTGGTCCCAGACTCGCAGAGCCCCAGGGCCTGAGGCTGTTTCAACCACTGGCAGTAGTTTCCTAGTCTGTAAAAAGGGCTGTAACAGCTATGATCTTGCGAAGTTTTTTTTTTTTTTTTCTTTCTTTCTTAATGATATGTGTATTTATTAGTGCCACCTCTTTTTAGGAGTGAGTGTTTTCAGATCAGCAACATTGAGAGAGACTGATGGGCAAAGGGCCAAGCAGGAGCCTCCCATCGGCTCCTTCCCCTTCCCAGGGTTGGCACTTGGCTCCTGCTCTATGCCTGGCCCTGCCTGGCACTTTTGGGTCAGCTGACGCTGACCGCTCCATCCAGCCAGGCCCATCGTGGACCCTTCTACAACCGGCCATTCTGTTTTCTGGCCTGGAGAGTCTTTCTGGCTTCGCCTCCTGCATGTAGCTTCACCTTCATATTGTGGATGAGAAGGGAGTTCTATAATGAAACTGACAAACCCAGTGACCTCACAGGGTAGATCTGATCATAAATTCCTACCTGGGCTAGTCATGGGTCTGGGGCACTGGGGGCAGCCAGAGGAAATTTAAGAAAGGCACAATGAGCTGGACAAGATTTCCATCTTATTGTGATCTTGAAGAGAATGCCAGCCACACCAACGGACAAATTGTCCCGGTGCTTCCAAAGGAGGAACTCGTGGCTGGCCTCCCTCTCATACGTTACAGTTTAGGTCAGGTTAATAATTCCACTCTGTAGACTGTAGATAATTTCTTAGTTCCAAACAGTCTCCTTGTTTTGGTGGGTCTAGCACAGTGACTGCCACACACCACTCTCCTGTTCATCTTTTACTCTTTTTCCCTCTCCCAGGGACCGGAGGAAAGGGCGAAAGAGAACCTTGGAAGTCATTAAACAAAAGGAATGTGTGTCTGAGGTTTTTAAATAATTAAATGTATCTCCTTTTAGAACACATGGTTCAGGATAGCCTTGAGGGTATCTTTCCGTTAATTCTCCGTGGGGCTGTGTAGCAGAGGAGTGGACGTGTGGGGGAGGAGAGAAGAAGGGAACTGGCTTTTATGAGTGCGAAGTACCAGGCACTGACTTAGATACTTTGCAGAAATGATCTCATTTACAAGCCTCACAGCAATCCCCCGAGTCAGCTACTATTATTTCCCTTTGTAGGGGAGGAAATTGAGAGGAAAGCTCACAAGATTTGCCCAAGGTCACGCAGGTGGGACTGGGAGCTGAAAACTGAATCCACGTGTGCCCAGTATGCATGCAATAATAAGAGTGAAATGCTTTTTAGAAATCAGCTAGCAACATAACTACAACTGTGGTCCAGAGCACTCGAAGCATTATTTAGTACCTCTTCTCTAGAACAAGAGCTGACAGGGACTTTAGAAACCTCGACTTTCTTAAAGGAGGCTTAGACATATACAAGGAACTTCAGTTGGAGTTGAAAGCTACTGCCTGCCTGCAAGTTTGCTTTCTTAGACTGTTTTGCACTCATTAACATTCCCAGAGCTCTTTCAGATACAGAGATAAGAGATGTCAGAGGCCTGACAGGTATGACAGTAATCCTGCCCCTAAAGCAAGGAAACATCCCAGAGACGATGCTAGGGCCTGGTTGACACCTCGGTGGGCCCCAATGGTCAGCATGGTTTATGGCCTGTGCTTGCAATCCAGCATCTTTCCCTTGGGGAGGTACAAGCGTGGATTTCTGCGGACGTTCTCACCCTCATTCAAATGCCTGTTCCTCTCACTAGAGTGTAAAGGAATGTCAGCTTCTGTCCAGAGATCAGCTTTGATCAGAGGGAGAGAAAATCCAGGGACCTCAACTGCCAGGGCCTGAGGGTGAGAAGATGCAGCAGGCTGGAGCTCTACCCAATTCCGCATTTTGCTTGGGGTTGGTTCTCGGAATCGGGCAGTGTTTTAAGTCTCCGGCTAAAAGCCCCGGTGCAGGCACAGATTTGGTCACTAACAGAACAGGAACTGGAGCCTCGAACGTGGATGTACACGTCCCGGGAAAGACAACGTAAGCATGAAGAGAGAGCAAAGGGCAGAAAGGTGTTTCAGGAACGGAGGTTGGAGTGGTTTCCCAGGGCAGAGGGCGCACCCAGGAAGCCAGAGGAAAAGCGATGAGAAATCCACGAGAAGTGGGGGGATTTAGAACCCTCTCATGTTTCTGCTTGTCTGCCACGAGAAAGGCTCTGTGTGGGTGTTTTCACCAGAGAGAAGCTTTGCCTTCCTCACAACACCCGTCAGGAGGGGACTGTTTCCCCTTGTACACGAGGAAGCCGAGGTCCAGAGAGAAGTGATGTGTCCCAGGTCACCCCATTAGCAGGTAGGACCCAGAACCCGGGACCCAGGATTTCCGACTCCAGCTGTGATCTTCCCACTGGCCCACGGCTGCTTCTCCAAGGGGAGGGGCCTCTGTAACACTTCCATAGGATCAGGGATCCAAGCTACCAAGAGAGACGAATGAACACAGTGGGAAGAATGCGCGCTGAAGAGCCGGCAGGTCTGTGTTTGAATCTCGGCTCCCACACCCATTTGCTGTGTGGCCTCAGCAAGCACTTGACCTCCTCACTCTCACTTCTCCTAATTAATAGGAGGGGGTAAGAGTTCCTGTCTCGCAGAAGTCATTCATTTCATGCTTAAAGTAAAATGCAGGTGATGGTGATGATGAAAATCCTAACAGTTCACCCTCACTGAGTCATTCCTATCTGCCAGACCCTTCCTTCCTCCTTCCTCCCTTTCTTCCAAGTAATCAAACCAACCACCTCTCCTATATTAAGTTACCTTACAACTCTGTTAGGTTGAGGTGATTATGATCCCATTTTACTGACGAGAAACCGATGCCCAGAGAGGTGAAGCTGCACAGGCCCCATAGGTAGGGGACATCACATTTAGTAGGAGAGGAACAGTTACCCCCCTGGGAGTGTGTGTGTGTGTGTGGGGGGGGGGGGAGTTCTGTAGGGACTGGGGACGCGGTGGCCTTGTGCCAACACTGTTTCTTGCAGTCTCTGCCCCGGTGGGTGATGAACAGGGAATGCTGACAACCATCCGTTCCTCCTTCTGCATCCCCTGCCATGGTCCCCAGAGGCTTCTCTAGGTCCCATCTTCATGTCCTCTTCGCTGTTTTCAGCTGTTTTCCTTGGGACTGCGCTCACCTCTCTTGCTGGTCTCTTGTAAGGAGACTTAATCAGGTCTTGACTCCATCATCCCTCACCAGTTCCGTCCCCCATGTGATGTTCCTCTTGTGTTCCTATTTCCGGGCACCTGTCACTTCCCTATCATTGCCTCTCAGAGTCTACTGCGGCTTCAGCTCCCTAAACTGTTCACTCCAGGAGCACTAGACCCTGTGGGAGGAGGCAGAGGCTGCAGGGACATTGGTGCATCAGAGCAGAAGGAGGGAGGTTGATGTGATTGACCTGTAAGAGTACTCGTCTCAGAGCAACTCTTTAAAAAAAAATTCTTTATTGTTGAAAGTATTACATAGGTCTTCTCCCTGCCCCATTGTCCTCTCCCAGTCTGCCCCTGCCCCCCTGCCCCAGGCTTCACCCCCTCTCCCTCCTCCCGAGTACACAGAGCTGGCCTGTGCTGGGCCTGGTGCAGGGGAAAAGGCGAAGGAATGCATGTCTGGAGCCCTGGTCACACGCAGTCTCCAGACCCTATTAGGCCATGTGGCTTCAAGTCTGAATTCCAGGGTCAAGCCTCAATTCTTGCTGCAATGCAGCTCTCTCTACCCCCATTCTCTGAATTTGCTTAAAAAAAAAAAAAAAAAAAAAAGTACAAGTGTTTTTAATCAAGTCATTTGATGCTAAAATTAAAAATAAAAAATAAAAATAAAGCTACTTGGTTACACAGGGCAAACCAGGAAGAGTAGATATCCAGAAAAGCCCACACCTCCAACGGCCTAAAAACAGGTGGAAAGGGTGAATGGCACTTGGGACCTGCACAGGGGATCAGCGCGGTGCTGCCTGGTCTGGGGGCACGTGGCACAGGTGAGTTAGGGACAGGTGCACCGCAGCCGTCCAGCGGGGCATCTCTGACACAGCCAAGGCCCGGAAGCCCTTCCTGGAGGTGGAACAGCCCGCCCCCTCCCCCCATCAGCCCTGGAAGGGTGGGTGGGTGAGGCTTGGAACTTGGGGCCTGGAGGAGGCAGCAACCTGCCTCATTACACCCACTCCCCGGAAGCTCCTTTTAGCACTGGCTGTTCCACTTTCCCGTAGCCTAGCAACCTGGGCCCCTGACGACTGACTTACTAGTACTGAACACAAGCTTCACTTTCTCCAAACAGGATTTCCCCCTTCCTTCCTCTCTTCTTTCCTCCCTTTCTTTTCCTTCATTTCCCTCTTCATTTCTCTCTCCCTCCCTCCCTCTCTCCCTCCCTCCTTCCTTTCCTTTTTTCCAAGTAATCAAACCTCAACTACAGGCACACCTTGTTTTATTGTGCTTTGCTTTACTGAGCTTCACAGATGTTGTATTTTTTTTTTTTTTTTTTTTTTTTTTTTTAACAAAATGAAGGCAAGACCCTCTACCAGCAAAAAGATGAGCCTCGCTGGAACCGAACAATGTCTCCGAGGTCTGCCTGTGCAATGAGGTCATTCACCTCCCTTTGCTTGTGTGGACTTCTGCATGGCACCAGCTTTCCACCTGGCCTCCCCCCTTGGTCCCCCTCCAGCTGTAGCCAGAGTGGCCTTTCTCAAGCTCAGTTCTGGTAAGCTCTCTCTCTCTCTTCCAGCCCATCCACAGCTCCAGGAGAAATACTCTCAGGCCTCCTGCAAGCAGCCCTGCCTGTCTCCTTCACACCACCCGCCCTTCACCGCCCCGCCCTCCGCCCAGCCCAGGAATAAATCTCCTAGTCACCTCTGAGTCTTTCTATGCTGCTCCCTCTGCCTGGGAAGCCGGCTTCTGTTTGCTTAGTGCTGAAATGTTCTGCAAGCTTCAGCTTCAACGTCAGCACCTCTGGGAGCCTTCCTGCCATCCTCCCGGGAGCACTGACCTCCCTCTACTTCTGTGGGCCATGCGTGGACTTGTCCTGTAGAAATCTGTGCATGTGCAACTGTCTCATAAGTTGTCTCATTTTCCAACATGTCCTCTGGGCCCAGCACAGAGCTTGACACATAGAGGGTGATCCCTGTGTCATCAAATGAGTGAATGAGAAATACTAGAGGGAGGAAAAGCAAGGAAGGGAGGGAGAAAGGAAAGGAAGAAGAAAAAAGGAGGAAGGGAAGAGAAAAGACGAGGGAAAATAGGAAGGAAGGAGGAAGGAAGGCCTACATAGTATAGTGGTCGGCAAACTCATTAGTCAACAGAGCCAAATACCAAAAGGACGATTGACATTTCTTTGGAGAGCCACATTTTTTAAACTTAAACTCCTTTTAACGCCACTTCTTCCAAATAGACTTGCCCAGGCCGTGGTATTTTGTGGAAGAGCCACACTCAAGGGGCCAAAGGGCAGCATGTGGCTCACGAGCCCCGGTTTGCAGGCCACGGACATAGTGGAAACGAGTGAGTCTGAACATTCAGAAGCCATCATCCCAGGGGGTGGGGAATGAGGTCCTGAGTGACCTCTGGCCGCCAGGGTGAAAGGGGCTTCTCTTTGATGCTCAGGCCCCAACCTGTGGATCCAAGGCCACGCCAGGTGGGCTTCTGGAGGCCTGGCCCGGGCACAGGGTGAGAGCCATGCCAAAGCCCACCCAGCTGAGCCCAGACCACATCTGTTCACAGATTGGCTCTTGGCCGGCTTCCTGCTCTGCTCTGGCCACGGCAGGCCTTGTTGTGCCAGGGCTCCCGGTGGGAAGTGGGAGGAGGAGGCCGAGAGAGCGAGGGCATTTTCCCGTCTCTCTCAGCCTCTGATGGCATTTCTGGCAGTGAATCTTTTTGCCTTCTGGTTTCTGCCAGATAGGCCTGCTCCTGTGCAGCTCCTGACAGGTGATCCTAACCCCTGGGCTCAGGTAGCTCTGCCTCTCCTTCGCCCTGTCCCTCCGGCCCTTGGGGAAGGGGTGGGGGCAGTTCTGAGTTGCCTCAGCATCCCCTGTAGACTTTCCAGCTCCTCTGGGACTCATGTGACCAGTTCCCTGCGTTCAATCCCCTTGTGTAAATATTCATAGTGGGCTCTGTCTGCTTGGCCGGACCCTGACTAATATACCAGTTCAGGTCGGTGACCTCCCACTAGCGGGGAAGGTCATTGAGGTTTACGTTGGAGGAGGTATTGGACTCCTCTTTGTCTTTTTCTATGAGATGGAGCAGGGTGTGTGGTGTGGAAGTTTAAGCCAGGTGGGGAGAGTCGGGTGTTTGCATTTGTTTGGTCGGCCAGACCACATTGCTGCTGAGTTTGCACTCCGGGGGCCTCTCTGCAAGTTCTGCAGGGGCAGCATGGTCTCTGGGCCTCAGTGACTCTGCCCCCAGCAAGGCTGGGCCTTAGCCCCGAGTTCCTGTTGGAAAAGTAACATAAAGGAGGGTGTCAGGGAAACAAGGACTGAGAGGCATGAGAAGGGAGGAGAGGAGCGGGGCAAGATGGGGAGGGAGAGTGGACCTGGTGTACTGGTGTTTAGCACAGTGTCTACAGCAGAGCTCAACTGGTGTTTGTGGACTGAATGAAAGAATAGAGGAAGTTGAAGAGGTGGGGAGCGTGGGCAGTACTGCCAAAGAGCAGGAGGGCCTCTGTCACCATGCCCTCTGCTGTCCCCCAGCCTCCGGGTTCCCGACTGGCTCACCTGTGACAACAGCCCCCTCACTGGTTTCCCCGTCTTGTGGACTGCTGTTGCAGGGGGCTTTTCCAAAACCACAATCTCGATGGCTTGAGCCAAAATGCTGTCGTGGCTCCTAGACGCGTAGGGATTGAATTCTGTCATGTCCTTGGAGCCTAATCTACCTGCTTTCCACCTGGGCTCCTCACGTCGTACCTCAGGGAACATCCAAGTTCATGGAGTAAGGGAGGCCCACTCCTAGGTGGAACTTGACAAGTGACACCAGGCAGGTATACATTGCAGGGTTGTTTCCGGAGAAGGATGGAGTAGGCAGGAGTGGAGAGGCTGTGGGTGGATCAGGGAGACTCTCAGAAGGAAAGGGCAGCCTTGGTGAAAGAGAGAAAGGGGAGCTAGGTGTCATGGTGGGAGACCAGCACAGTCCTGGGGAGATGCTTCAAGGGTGAACGCAGCCAGAGGGGAAAGGGTACTGGGCGCGGGGCTGAGGTGTTTAAATAGGAGTTTGACAGTGGGAAGGGGACAGCCTGGCAGTCACATGATTCAAACTGGCATTTAGAGAGGTCAGGCTGGAAGTCCCACCAGGTATGAAATGAAGAAGGCTGTGCCTAGCACCAGGCCTTCTAGAAGGCCCATCCTACAGTCTTGTGGTGGCCTGAGATTTCCCGATGGGGACCTGGCACTACCTTGCTGCTCCTGGCTGTGTGACCCTCACGTGCTGTGCCAGGCAGAGGGCTCCTGGTGAGGCGGCTGGTTGCACAGGCCAGTCTGGTGGCCAGCACAGCTGCATGGGTGTCACAGATAAGCAGGGATCCTCTCTCATGTCCTGACCTTATCCAGCCAGTTGGGGTGGGGGAGGGAGAGGATCAGATAGCGGCATTGGGCCCTATCCTTTCCAAACGAACCTCTGCTTCTCACCTCAGGCTTTTCATGAGCCCCTGATGGTCTAAGGGTCACCCTCCTTTCCGATTGCTGTTCCTTTTGATCCACCACCATTCGCTTACTCTCTTGTATTAGGGACCGCCCTGAAATCAGGAACCCCATCTTTTCCAACGTTGTATACTCCCCACCATGTTTGCGGTGTTCCTGCCTCATTCAAACCCCACTCAACAAGCTCTCGCTCCCCCCGGAATTATTCAGTCCCGCTGACGTGTTCACCGCGGTGCTCAGACAGATCCCTGCCCTGGGTTAACCGGCGCTACAGGCTCTCATCGAGAGGAGATGGGGTCACAACCAAATAAAAACACTCCCGAGGCGTCAGCACTTTCAGGATAGAGGAGGACTTGTCCTCCCATTCGGGGTTTTGTAAAGGGACGTAAAGAGTTAATTAGTCGCTGCCCATGAGACTTGGCCTTGGCCATATAAAGGCATTCCACCCAGAAGGAATGTGGGAGTCGTGCTGGGAAGCAGGTTTCCCTCCAGGCCTGAGCCAAGGCCAATGTCTGGGGCTGCACAGCCCCCCTGACACGGAGACACGGGTCCTCTGGGGCCACCGAGTGGGGTGTAGAGCCCCCGACTTCCTCTGCCCGGCCTGTGCCTCCAGTGGAGGTACCCAGGAGAGCTGAAACAGTGACACGGCTCCTGCGTGGGGAAGACTCAAAATAGTGGTAACCATTCCAGCAGCTGCTGTTTGCTGAGGGCCCACGGCGAGCAGGCCCTCAGCCACGAGATCTCCCTATGAGACCTCATGTCCCCTCCTCACCATGGCTCTTGAGGACACCTGGTCACGGCATCTTCATGGAACTCCGGTCTTCTTGGCCTTTTACCAGGCATGGGCCTGCTGCGCATCTTTGAGTTTCGTTCTTGGCTGAATCCCCAGTACCAGGCACACAGTAGGTGCTCAAGACTGAATGACATTAGTTGCCTCACCTTCAGCTTGAGCAGGAAGGAAACAGCTTGCTATCTGCCCTCAATTTCTCTGGCTCCGTGAGGGGTGGTGTCATTACCCCTTGGCTTGCTGGGTGGAAATACTTCTCCTTTCTCCTCTGGGTTGATCAGTGTGTACTTGCTGCAAGACCTCCCTCAAATACGTTTATCCTGAGGAACCTTATGAAATCCTCTTGTTCAGATCTCCCTCAACATGCATGTGCCTATATGCAGACAATGGTGTGGTTTTTAATCAAGATGTGCTTTCAGAACTTGGGTTTCTGCTTCCCCAGTGGAGGGGACGTGGCATAGAAATGCAGTTCTTACAGAGGAAGCGTATGGGGGTAAGCTCTCAGACCCGAGCCAGACTGCTTGGGTACAAATTCCCAGCTTGCTGTGTGACTTTAGGCAAGCCGCTCCACTTTATTTCTCTGCACCTCAGGTTTTTTTTTTTTTTTTTTTTTTTTTTTTTTTTTTTTTTTTTTTTTTAAATCTTTAAAGTGGCTGGCTTTACAACAGCGGTTTATACAATTTGTAAGACAGACCTGGGTTCCAATTCTGGCTCAGCTACTACATAGCTGTGTGACTCTGGGACAGTCACTTAGTAACCAGTTTGTGACCAAGTTTCCTCATAATACCCTTTACTTGACACCATAGGGTTGTTATGAAGATCAACCTGGGAGGCATGGACTTCCTTTGATGGTTAACTTTCTAAACTCTAAAGCGTTTAATAAATAACATTGCATACTATTATTATTCTTGTGACTTGTAAGTAGATTATACGTAACTGGAGGATAACACTGATTTTAAGCTAAGAAATGGATGTGCCACACCTATGTCCCATCCCGCCCCGGCCTTGCTCAGGACCCCGTCACAGGGACAGCTCAGTACATGTCTATTATTAATGGACGTTCTTAAAGAATAGGTGTAATTTGATTCACAAAGAGGCTGAAAACAAGGTTTGGCCCTGGGGATTAGTGCGGGGGGAGGGGGAGGTTCTCTGTTTTCCGTGTCCATCATGGAAAATGACAGGTTCCTGAGTGGAGGAGCTGGGAATTAAGAAAGAGACATGGAGGCAGAAATAGATTCATCAAGCTGGGCGCTAGGTGGGCGCCATCTCTCTGATGGAGAGGCAGCAAGCGACCCCCCAAGCCATGCAGGTTTATTTATAGGGTCAAAGGAGCTTATTTGCATTCTTAACTAGGCCCTAGCATTACTGGATTTACATATCTAGACCCGCCCCTTTTGACACCTGGACAAAGGTACTCTTCCAGTGCCTCGGGCTCAGCTAACAATTTTTTTTAAAAAAAATATATTTTTATTGATTTTTTACAGAGAGGAAGGGAGAGAGATAGAGAACTAGAAACGTCGATGAGAGAAACACCGACCAGCTGCCTCTTGCACACCCCCCACCGGGAATGTGCCCGCAACCAATGTACATGCCCTTGACCGGAATCGAACCTGGGACCCTTCAGTCCGCAGACCGACGCTCTACTGCTGAGCCAAACCGGTTTCGGCTCAGCTAACAATTTAAAGAATGTCCATGTGCTTTCTCAGGGGGCCCTCTACAGATCAGGAGATGTCATCTGCTCAGGAATTGCTTAGCAGGGGCCAAAAGAATTTACAGTTTCAATTTTGCCCACGTCTGTGACTGGCTTGCAAGGAAAGGGGCCCTGCTAAGTGGGCCTGACCCCAGGCCTCCGTCCCAGGAGCAGATCTACTGGGGCCGTGGGGAATCTCCCACCATCTTCAGTTCTCATTTCCCGAGCAGCGCCAGCAGAAGCACACCAATGTTCCATGGGCATCCGGATCTCAACATCACCCTGGGCAACCAACCGTGGTGACCTTGCCTGAGTTAGCTGGTTAATCCCCTTCCGTCCCAGTGCCGTCATCTATCACCTGTAGCCAGTACCGCCCACTTCTCGGGGCTCCTGTGGGATTAAGTTAGATCATGCCTGCACAGCCCTCTGTCTGCACTGGGCACAGAGGAGGTACTGCCAACATTACTGTCATCTCCTTCCCTTCCCTCTTGGGGAGCTGGCTTCGTAGGGAAAACCTTTAGGCAGGCGGCTGGAGTTTTCATCCTGTCATAAAAGGGGTGGTGTGTATGGTTTGCCCCTGATGAGGGAAGATTTCCCAGGTGTGCAGCTGCTTGAGGACCTGAAAAGCCCTCCCCGTCCCCTGGGGTCAGAAAGGGGCAGGCTCCCGTGCAGCGTCTGAGAAGCAGGGTATTGTGTTCCGCAGACATTGTACACTGTGTCAATATTTGATGAGGGCTGGAGGGCGGTCTGGGTGGCTGTGCAGGCTGCAGGCTGTCCTGTGCCTGAGGTGACATGCCAAAGACCGATGCCCTCAAGGAAGGAGTGCACATTGGCACATTTAAGGCAGAGAGCAGGGCTGACCCAGCTCTCCATGGGCAAGCCTCATTTCCCTGCTGTTCCAGGTGAGAGGGATAGGCTGCTAACACTGGGCTATTGCCGCTGCTTGTTCTGCGCCAGGCGCGTAACAGGTGTTATCTCTTCTCGTCCTCAGAAGGTTCGTTTTACAGTTGAGGACACTGAGGCCCGGAGAATGAAGACACTTGTGCAAGGTTAAATAGTAAGTCTATGGCCCGAAGAGGCCAATGAACCAAAGATACGAGGTACAGGAGTCAGCTTGACCTCAAGACTGGGGACTGTGAAACTCTAGAGCAGTGGTTCTCAACCTTTCTAATGCCACGACCCTTTGATACAGTTTCTCACGTTGTGGGGACCCCCAACCATAAAATTATTTTCGTTGCTACTTCATCACTGTAATTTTGCTTCTGTTAACGAATCGTAATGTAAATATCTGTGTCGCGACCCACAGGTTGAGAACTGCTTAGCAGGGTCGCCTAAGACGATCGGAAAACACAGATATTTACACTACGATTCATAACAGTAGCAAAATCACAGTGATGAAGTAGCAACGAAAATAATTTTATGGTTGGGGGTCACCACAACATGAGGAACTGTATTAAAGGGCCAAGACATTAAAAAGGTTGAGAACCACTGCTCTAGAGAGAATCGTAGGGAAGCAGAAAAAGGATAGGAAGCCTTGTTCTCCAAAGCCTGTAGGCCTGCCTCAGTCTTAACACAAGAATCCTTGCATTGGCCTTCCTATCTCCTTCAGATTTAGCTTTCCTTTTCCCACTATGGCTACTATCTTTGCCTGGCCCTTTAAGAGCAAATAAAAGGGAACAGGGGTTTTCAAAAATTTTTTTTTTTTGGTGTGTGTGTGTGTGTGTGTGTGTGTGTGTGTGTATGAAAGTGTCTGAACTGTAGCCCTAACCAGCTCCCTTCCCACCTCGCTGACCAGGCAGGAGGCACCCGTTCTCCCTTGGGTCTGTTACAAAGTGTCCACTGCCCTGCAGCCCCTCTTGATTGCTGCTGCAGGTAGACTGTGGGATCCAGTCCTTGATCTTAGTATTTTATCATTTTTAGCATCCATCCCTGGAAGTCTTTGGGACTTCCAGCCTGGGCACAGCGCCCTAAGCTTGCCTGGCTGGGAAGTGGGTGTGGAGTGATGGAATCACAGATTTACAAGACTGTGTCTGCAAAAGCACTCACCACAGTACCTGGCCTGTGGCACACACTCCACCCGTGTTATTGGAACTTAATGTTCCAATTAGGGTGGATTTTAGTCCTGTAAAGGCACTTACAAATTTCTGGCTCAAACAACACATTTTACAATTGAAGCAACTGGGCCCAGAGAATAGATGTAAGCTGCCCAAAGTCGTACTGTGTGGGAGTGATCCAGGAGAGCACTCAGATTTTTATATAACAATAATGCCCTTAGATGCCCTCTCCTACCCTGGGCCTCTACAGGACTCCCCTCTGACCCTCCTCCAGCCATGCCTCTCCCTGGGGGTAAGGAGTCTTCATGGCGAAGAGACATGATACCTGGAGCCAGCGAACCTCTCCCAGAACATTCTCTGGGCACCTAGAGAATCTCTAACGTACCTAGAATTTCCTGAGTGAACGGCCCTAAGGCTGCTGCCACCTCTTCAAGTCTATTTCTAGGTCCATCCTATCAAGGGCAGAGGTCACAACCAGCATGGCCAGTCTGTGCAAAGGGTGGCAGAGGAGTGGCTGTTAGTGGGGTGTGTGGATGGAAATTGGGCATGTGAGTAAATGGAGTGGGCCATGGGGAGAGAAGGCCATGAGCCCAGGGCTGAGCATTTGGGGGAGGGTTCTCTCTGTGTAGAAGAATTCCAAGGAGAGTGAGAATTTTGAATTTCAACCTGGCCATTGTATCAAGCTAGAATGGTACGACATATTCTGTTCGTTAGCCTGATCAATAACTTTCAAATAGTAGACCTACAAGAATGCGGCTCTGTTTGCACTCTTGTGTCAGGCCCCACAAATGTTAGGGATGGCCTGCTTTTATGAGAAACCCCAGGGGAAACCTGATTTAAAAGACAGAGAATCATTCACTGAGATGACTGGGAGACCCTGGATGTGTTTTCCTTTTTTCTCATGGTGGATGTTCAAACATCTCAAAAAAGCAGAGCCAATAGCACAAGAAATTCGAATGGGCTGCACACGAGGGCTCCAGAATCAACTGCACTGTTGTCTATCACAATACCCATTTCGGAAAAGAGTTGACTCTGGCCTTCAGATCAATCTTGCATTAAAAATGGAAGAAACGTTCACCAATGCTTTGAAGAGTTCCCTTTTAGGTCTTTATCCAGACCCAAAAGACCTTTTATTCCCCATTCTTCCAAACTGGAGGTGCAGTTTGTCCTGTGTCTTTTTCCCCTTCCTTCTCTCCCTGGGTAAGTTTCCCAGACTCCAGAGGTGAAGGGATGGATTCCATGAGCAAGGGTTAGGTTAGAGCCTTCATTCAGCAGGAGGAAAGCCCTCTTCTGTGGCCGTCTGCTTATCTAGAAGGCTGGAGTTGCTGCCTGGCACAGGCCCAGGTGGGTGGAGTTTGGGTTGGACATCTGCTTGCCCCTTGCCTGGACACCCTTGTTCTCTGAGCAATCTCTCATCTGAACATGCCCTCCCAGGAGGGATTCCAATACGAATTCCAGGTTGGGGAGGAGGAGAAAGTGACAGATGAAGCCTGTAGCTGCCCACAAATCACCTGTAGATGTTTATCTAGTCCAGTAGTTGCCAACCATTGGTCACACACACCTTTACAGTCGGCCACATTTTTAGAAACATGACCTTATTGGATCCTGTGACAATTTTGGGATGCAGGCAAGGTAAGAAGATTATGCCCATTTTATAGATGAGAAAACTGAGACTCAAGAGAGGAGCATGTGGTGCACACAGTCACCGAGCTAGTAAATGGCAAAGTTGGAACTCTGACCCTCCAGTTTTACTGGTTCAATAGCTCTGCCATGTTGCCTCTTACCAGACAGACTCACAAAGTCCAGCTTTCATCTTAATTTGCTGGAATCTACAAATCTTTAAGAAGTCCCTTGTGGCTCTAAACTATGGGCCACTTGCCACACATTCTGTCATGCCCTACCAGCCTTTTTGACTGGATTCTCCTAATATGACCATCTGTTTAGCACTTAATGTTTCAGAGAGATCTTTCCCCAACAATCTTGTGAGCCTGGCAGGGCATTCTTCTCATTGCAGATGAGCAAATGGAGACCCAAAGAGGCTGGGCGAGTTGCCAAGCTCACACAGCTGGTCTGGGACCAGCATCCAGGTCTGCTCGTTTTTAAGTCCAAATAAACTTTCAGCTTTGCCATGCTGCCTCTTCCCCAGAGGGTTCAGGAGACGTAAGCAACTGCCCACAGGAAATATGCTTTACCTTCCTCCGCAGACGCACAGACTCCATGGAAACAGAACAGAGAGGGTGAGCATATAACATTTCTTCTAGGCCCCCTCCGATTCCCATTAAATGCTGAGAAGCCAACTGCATATTTTTATGGTGGGTCAACGCTAATCTGTGTCCTCTTCAACACTATTGAATCTCAGAATAGCAGAAGAGAAAGGGAAACTACAGAATCCTCTAGTCTAATTTCTTCTTTTGACACATGAGAAAATAGTTTTGTTTTATCTGCTTTACTGAGGTAAATTGACCAATAAAATTATAAGATATTAAAAGTATACAATAATGATTTCCTATATGTATATATTGTGAAAGAATTTCCCCCATTGAGTTAGTTAACTCATCCATCACCTCACTACTTATCAATGTATTATTATTTTTTTGCTGAGAACTTTTAAATTCCATTCTCTTAGCATGTCAATCTCTGCCCTTGACTGACGTTTGGGTTTATGGCAAATGCACATCTTCCCGATGAGCTGAGCCCTGAGTGGGAAACACCTGACATAACCACTTCTTGCCGCCATGCCTACCAGAACGACCCACCTCTAAGATCTGTTCCTTCCTGGTCAACTTCATCTCAGGCAACCCATGGCCTAGAGCTTATCTCAACAGGCAGGCAGCCTCTGAGGTGGCCTCCGATGATCCCATCTTCCAATACTCACATCATTTTGTAATCAGGTTATAAAGGGACTCCGGCTTCTGTATTGAACATTCACTTGTCTCTCCTCTCTTCTTCTCTCCTCCCCTCACTCATCTCTTATCTTTCCCCCCTCCTCCCCATTCTCTCATTCTCATTCTCTCTCTCTCTCTCTCTCTCTCTCTCTCTCTCTCTCTCTCTCTCTCTCTCTCTCTCATCAGTCACGGTAGCAAACTGTCAATCTGTGAGCAACTCTGTGGAGAGACCCCACCTGGCATGGCAAGAAGCTGAGCCCAACTCATTCCACTAGTGTACGAGGAACGGAAGCCTGCCGACTTCTCTCTGAGTGAGCTTAGGAGTGGACCCGTCAGCCCCAGCTGAGTCTTGAAATGATCGCAGCCCTAGTGACAGCTTAACACTGGCATCATGAGAGCCCCTGAACCAGAACCACTGAGCTTAACTGCTCCTGATTCCCGACGCACAAAACCGAGACCATCAATATTTGTTGTTTGAAGTGACTAAATCTTGGAGCAATTTGTAATGCAGCAATGGATAAACAGTGGAGACCTAGAGAGGAGCTCCAAATACACGGCCTTCATTTCTTCACTAGCCACCTATGCATATCCTTCTTGCCATCTGCCTTCCGTCCCCACCAAGGCTGCTGCTGGCCCACAAGATGCCCTTGTGCCAGTTAAGAAGAGGGACCCATTCCTCAAGACACTTTTCTTCCTTTGGCTGGAGCATTGTCATGAACATTCACTGTGTGATGGCTAGGATGGGAGCAGTGCCTTGCCGGTGGCTGTTTTTGTGCGATAGACAGTCCACACCACTGCCTGCAGTGACCCTGGCCCCACTCCTGCAGGAAATTCTCCTGCCAACATCATTAATGACTTGCTATTTTGCAAATCTGACAATCTTTTCTCAGTTCTCCTTTTCTTTGATCTGTTTTACTTGAAGCTGTGAGCCACCCCCTCATCCTTACAACTCATTGTGAAGGATTGAAGGAAACAGAGATAGATTAAAGAAACAAGTGGTCCATTGCTTAAAAAGACTGATTGGCTATTACAACAACCCCAGCCCAGCCCACCTCAGCCCAACTGTGCATGAAGTCAGTCCTTTACGGTAATCTACCCCAGATGTTGCCTGGGGTCTTTCTGCTCTGATTCTCAAGGTCACCTCTGATTCCAGCTTCCTGTCTCCAAAGAGTTGTTGTTGTTGTTGTTGTTGTTGTTGTTGTTGTTGTTCTTCTTCTTCTTCTTCTTCTTCTAAAATACATTTTATTGATTTTTTACAGAGAGGAAGGGAGAGGGATAGAGAGTTAGAAACATGGATGGGAGAGAAACATCGATAGCTGCCTCCTGCACATCCCCCTACTGGGGATGTGCCTGCAACCAAGGTACATGCCCTTGACCGGAATCGAACCTGGGACCGTTCAGTCCGCAGGCTGACGCTCTATCCACTGAGCCAAACCGGTTTCGGCTCCAAAGAGTTCTTGTTCTCTGCTCTTGCCTTGGGTCTCTCCCTTCAATCGCTGCCCTGGTGTTTGCCAATGTGGAATTCATTCTTTGCTCCTTACTTTTAACCCAACCTCCCCCGCCCTCTATTAAAGTCTGAGGAGACAGAAGGAGCACGCTTTCATTTCAGTCACAATGCACCGTGAGACCCCTCTGTCTTTACAAGTTCTTTGGCGACTCTGCAGTCCTGCTATCCCTCCTTCTGTCACCCCTACTGTTTAACTTTCTCTCAGCTTCTCTCCTGCTAACCTATGCCTCCAGTCACATCTGCCCTCTCATGTTTGATAAAGGTTTCTTTCCTAGGCGAAGACAGTTTTTCCCCTAAGAGGGATCTGTTTCCAGATATGAAGCGAAAGATTGCTTTTGGCTTTTGACATGCCTCCGTGAGTTCTTAGTGGCTGCAGATGGATCGTGTTAAAGGTCACCTCCCTGGATTGACTGCAAGTGGAGTGAGCCGTTGTAAGACAGTGAAGATCCTTTTCCAGAATCCCCTCTCTCGCCCTCTTCCTCGGCACTTCTCCCAGCATGCTGCAGGCACTTTTTATTCTGCATTTCTTAGTTTCCACCACAGCTCAGAAACGGACTTTTGATTTGGTGGATTCGCTATTGTACTTCACGCAGGGCAGCGTTTTGCTTTGAAAACGATTACAATGGAATGGGCGCCGTTGTTGTTCTTCCTGCAGGCCCTGTCTTGCTGTAAATGACATTTTCTGTGACCAGCTTAGAAAATCTAATTTAGATGGTCACCACCTGCAGCCAGTGCTAACTCAGACACTCCACGGGTATCAAAGCAATTTGACTAGACTTGGTTGAACAATCGGCCTCTCTCTCGTTGCTTCTTTCCAAAAGTTTCCCAATTATGTCACACATGCTTTGGCTTTGGTGACATAATGTCTTTCCTTCCTCTCAGACCAACTGTCTTTCTTTCTTTAGATTAGCTTCCTTCTTATGTTCTGCAAAGCTGAGCCTGTCTATTTTTTCTTCTTCCCAGAAAGCCTTATCCACTCTTGGGGTTTCAGCTGTTCCTTTTTAAAAAAGTTACTAGATATTTCCTTTATTTATTTATTTATTTATTTATTTATTCATGAATGTATGCATTTTGTAACCATCTTTACCATTTTATTTTTAAAATATATTTTTGTTGATTTCAGAGAAGAAAGGAGAGGGAGAGAGAGATAGAAACATCAAGATGAGACAGAATCATTGAGCGGCTGCCTCCTGCACACCCCCTACTGAGGATCCAGCCCACAACCTGACCAGAAATGTGCCCTGACCAGAAATCTAACCATGACCTCCTGGTTCATAGGTTGATGCTCAACCACTGGGCCATACCGGCTGGTCTCCCTTTTGGATTCTTTAGCATGGAATCATTGCAGTCACCTCAAAGTCCACAAGTTTAAAACCATATACATCACCCTTCCCTCCAAATCAGAGTTTCTCATTTCTGTCACAAAACAAGCTTCCCCAGTCTCTATTCCTTCATCCTTAATCTCTCCATGTCGAGTTCCTTTACAGCTTATACCGAGTTTACAGTGGCAGTGCCCTCAGCATTCCCTGGCTCTGCCTCTCTCTTCAGCAGTGTTTGGATGGAATAGACCCAGGATGCCCCTTCTTCCAGCCTCCGACCACCCTCCAACCTCTTTTCCAGTCATCACCTTCAGTCATCCTCAGCCTCCCAGACCAGCCAACACCATTTCTGTGTGTTTTTTAAACCTTAACTCATTGCTAAACAACCATTGCTCCCAAATTTGTCAGAATTATTCCGCTGAGGTGCAGGCTGCGATCAACCGCCTGGCCAACCTGTATCTGTGGGTATTCTACACTTACCTCTCTCTGGGCTTCTATTCGGTGCTGAGGACGTGGCTCTGGAGGGCGAGGGCCATTTCTTTGGTGAGTTGGAGGAGAAGGGCAGGGCGCTGAGCGTCTTCTTAAAGATGCAACACCAGCGCGGTGGCCGCATTCTCTCCAGGACGTGCTGAAGCCTCCCCAGGATGAGGGGGCAAACCTCTGGGCACATGGAAGCTGCCATGGCCTTGGAGAGGAGCCTGAACCAGGCCCTTGTGGACCTGCCTGCCTGGTTCTACCCGCAGACCCTCCGCTCTGTGACTTTCAGGAGAACCACTTCCGGGGTGAGGAGGTGAAGCCCATCAGGGAGATGGGCGACACCTGACCCACCTCTGCAGGCCGCCGGCCCCGGCCTGGGCTGGGCGAGCAGCTCCTCTACGGGCTCTGCCTCAGGCACCACCAGGAGCCTGTGGAGCCCAGAGGCCTTTGAGGGGCCTCTGCACCCCCTGCTGTCTGGCTTTTGTCTGAACCTCTTTCTCCCTGAAACCACTAGCCATCCTTCTATCCACCCTCAGCCCTCTCCCAGGCTTGGACCACATAGAAACAATAAAACTTTTTGCAGAAAAAAATTAAGGGTTTATAGTTCTTTATTGCCTATAAAATGAAGTCCAAAGTCCTCAGGTCACTTGTAATATGGGTTTGAATTAGTTGAGATTAGGCTCAGTTACATATGTTGGAAAACCCAAAGTAATAGTGACTTAAAAATGAGATAAAAGTGTACTTTCTTTCATGTCAATGAGTTATAGGGATAGCCAACCAAGGACTGATACACAAAGCTGTTAGGAATCGTGACCTATTCCTTCCAGTTTATGCTCTACTATATTAAGACCATCTCTATTCTTATGATTTAAGATGAAATGGGGGGGGGGGTGTCAATTGGGGGAAAAAGAAGACATGTAATACTTTAAACAATAATAATAATAATAATAATAATAATAATAAACTACATTCAAAACAGAAAAGAAGAAGAAGAAGAAGAAGAAGAAGAAGAAGAAGAAGAAGAAGAAGAAGAAGAAGAAGAAGGAGAAGAGATGGAGGTGGAGTCAGGGGAAAGGGCACGTGCTAAGTGCCATTTCGGGAGGTTTCCTAGAAGTATCCCTAGCCAGTGGTCGGCAAACTCATTAGTCAACAGAGCCAAATATCAACAGTACAACGATTGAAATTTATTTTGAGAGACCAATTTTTTAAACTTAAACTTCTTCTAATGCCACTTCTTCAAAATAGACTCGCCCAGGCCATGGTATTTTGTGGAAGAGCCATACTCAAGGGGCCAAAGAGCCTCATGTGGCTCGAGAGCCGCAGTTTGCCGACCATGGCCCTAGATCATCCCCAAGGACATCTCATTGACCAGAATGTCATCACATGGTCACATCTGACAGCCTGGAAGGATGGAAAATAAAGTCTTTTTTCTGGGTTGCCCGATAGGAAACTAAAAATGGTGGTTCTGTTCCTAAGGAAGAAGAGTGAATAGGTGTTAGGCAGAAACCAGCCATCTCTGCTGCAGGTCTCCCCTGGGCTTCCCTGTGCCCTCGGCCCACTCTCCTATCAACGCGTCCTGCTGGGCTGGGACTGCACTTGTTACCACACTCTGTCCCACCAGAGCTCTTCCAGGCTGAGAATCCTGTCAGTTTCATTTCCAGACGCTGGGACTTGGTGGAGTGCTGGCAAGGAGAAGGGGCTCAGCAAGTGTCTGATGAATGAACAGATACCATCGGAAACAATACAGGAGGGAGGGGCTCAGGAAAGTGGGCTGAGACTGGGTTTGTTCCCAGTGCAGGGGGAGCTGCTTTGGTGTAGAGTCCTGTTCTAGAAAAGATAACCATAACGGTCCTAAAAATCCACAATGTCATATAGCATCATTATGCCATTTGGGTAACCCTCTGAATTAAAAACATGACAGACACCCCTCTCTCCTCGACAGATAGTCATGAGCAGGCTGGAGCCTGCGTTCCTTCACTCCCAGCCCAGGGTTCTCTCCCCTAGAAAGTGGGAGGCGGGAGCAGACTGCTGGATTGCCTCATCTCCAGGGCAAGACGCCCATATTCTTTTGTTTTATAAACAAATGAAGTCCTGAAGTCCTGGAGTCCTGTTTCAGGAGGAAGCAGCAACTCCGTAGAGGCCCAAAGAGGAACTTTCCTTGCGGTGCTGCCCCATCAGGCTGACCCTCTGGTCCCTGTCAATTACCGGCTTGGTAAGTACCTGGGAGGCCAAGGACCTAGAATCTGTGGCTGCCTAGGTTTCAGTAAGAAGTTTGTCCTGGGGCCCATGGTGTGTTATGAAAGTACCATGAACGTCTCCTTTAATAGTCTACTGTCCCCACACAGGAACTCAAGGACACTGTTGGAGCCCAGCCTCTGGCCAGGATGAATAGTGTCTTATACAGGATGAGAAAGTAGGGCTGCTTGTCTAGTTCCATCTCGGACCCAGGACAGCACGATTTGTAGGATGAGGAAGCGCTGGTTGGGCCTTACACTGATTCAAAGCTCACTCGGGCAATCACTAGCACCGTGGTTCCCCAGAGGTCTGGGACCGCAGCACCGCAGCACCTGGGTGTTGTTAGAAATGCAAATTTCTTAGACTTCCCCCAGGCCCACTGGACCAGGGGATTCTCTAATAGCCCTGGAAAACACTTGTCTGGCAGGCACGCCCAGGTGAGAGTTGAAAAGGGTAGTAAACAAGAGTGTGCGGTCTCTCTGGGCCACCATGAGACAATGAGAGTCCTGGGGAGCGCGGTGGGGCGTGTCCTGGCCTGTCTGGGTTGTTGGCTTTCAGGAGGCACAAGGCATTTTTCCAGTACTTGTTGTTTCCGGGGAGAAGGAGGCCCATCCAGGAGGAGGAGCCATGGCCGCGAGGGACAACAGGTAAGGAAACCGAGGAGGAGGCTGGAACAGCCAGCTGGGACAGGCAGGGCTGGCGAGGCGTGCCAGTGGCTAATGGGGAGGCCAGCTTTCCCAACCAGCTTTCTCTTGTGCTCTTGTTTCCCGGCCAAAGATTCTCAGCTGGCAGCTGCCTGTGAGTTCTGGATGCCTGCCCTTCATGGTGTTGCCCTTCATGGCTGCCTTGCGTGAGCAAACATGACCAACGAGCAGTTGGAATTCTCCATACTTCACGCTACTTCTCGCTGCCCATCTTCCACCAGCTCCTTGCCATGGTGATGGGGGGACATCCCCTCCCGCAGGCACAGTCGACCTGATTGGTGTTTCAGGTTTTGTGTCCCGTCTCTACTTCGCCATGCTTTGTCTTTCCAGGGATGGGTGGGATGTCAATATTACATGCGTCAGGGATTGGCATGCTGAATTAGATGCATTGTTAAACACCCCTTACATCCCTTTATGAAAAGTTATTGGCGAGAAACTTTTAATTGTCCCGTGCAGCGGTGAAATCCTCCGCGCTCCCCTGATCTAATGATATAGCAGTTCTCACAGCCATAGCACCGTCCTCGGGTCTGCACCTGTGGATGGTCCTGGCTCAGGTGGGCTGAGCTGGATCCATGCTGGGAACTGAGCAGTGGAGGTGGGAAGGAGAGAGGTACTGGGGGGAGGAGGGCAACCCATTTGTGGAGTTGGATTCTGAGGGAGGCGGCCAAAATTTCCTGCATCCACATCAGTGACTGAGTTTGACAAATAACAAGGGTTTGCTGGGGTCCAAGTGTGGGGCAGAGAAAGGGGGGTCTCTGGCAGAGATGGGTAGCCACCACCTGAAACTCCATAGGTTTGGAGCTGGGTGGGGCTGGGGCAGGGCCTCCTATCGAGGACCAGCTGACAGCCAGGGGTTCCAGGCTAGAAACAGGCGCTCTATGAACGAGGGTGGTGACTAAGGCCTGCAGGAAGGCAGGTGGAATCACGAGTGTCTGTCGCAACACGTGTGGCCGAAAGGGTGAGAGGCTGCCCACCTGCCGGGACTTGCTTCGGAAGGCCTCAGGGCCTACAGGAGGCAGGGCTGTCAGAGTTCCAGCCCGATTCCACGGCCAGGAAGCCAGGGGAGTTATCAGTTAGATAGTTTCCAAGGACGTCATGGATTTTCTGAGCTTTAATTACAAGTCTACCCTCCACACGCATGGCCCTGCCCCTGCCGTCCCTGGTGGAAGTTTCTGGAGCTTTGCTGGCTTCCTGAACACAGCGGGCTGGAGAGGAAAGCCCGTTGGAATCAGGCAATGGGGCTCTGAATCCTGGTTTTGCTCCATGAATCTGAGCTTCCGTTTCCTTGTCTCCGGAGTGGGACTCGTCATGCCACCTTCACAAATGTTATTGCCGCCACCACGATGGAGGAGGCCAAGCACCACCCCGCCATGTGGAGGGCTCTGAGTCAACGCTGGTTTCCTCTCATCTCTCTGCTGCCTCCTCCCAGCCCACACATTGTACTGATGACTTGAAAACCCAAGCGCTTTGAGTAAACACACACGAGCCTATCTACGTCAACACTGCTGTCAACAGGGCCTTGGGGAGAAGGGACTTTGTCTGTATTTCTTTTACTTGGAAAACCAGAGGCAATTTTCTTTCCGTGTAGTGAGAGAGAATCTATGCAGGATATTCTATCCCAGAGATCAAGTTCAGTCCTCCGGGCATGGAGTTACACAATATCCATCGTGGTGGCAGGGAAGGTTGGGGCCTGGGCCTTGACACGGCACTCCTTGTGGACAAGGAGTCTGGCTGGGGGCGTGTTGGGGAGAACAGTGTGGGGCGTGGGCTCAGGTGCTCGGACAGGCTGTCCGCTCTGTGCTGCCAGGGTGGAGCAACCCTGTGCTCTATTCCCGTCTGGAGGAGTGAATTTCTAGAATTCCTGCCTCGAAGCCAGGAAGTGAATTTGGGTCCTGTCACTGCAAGCAACCCTGCTTGCTCTGGGTTCCCACTGGAGTTTGAGCCATGTTTGGTGCTATTAGCATAAGAGGGGAGGTCCCTCAGAACGTCAAGATGTCATCCAGTTACAGCTGTATTTAATCTTCCTGGAGGCTGGCAGCTCCCAGCGCTGTGGCCTCTGGCGCCTGTGGGTGGGGGGTTGGCTTGCCCCAACTATGCCTTTGAGCTCAAGAGTCTTCAAAAGGGAGAGTCACGTTACAAAGCTGTAGGTGGTCCGAAGTGCTGTGGGTCAGGGCTCCGTGACATGTGTGTGTCATCCTGGCTTAAGAGTAACTTTGGAAAGCTGTTGGGTTATCAGTTGTTTTTGCTACACAGACTGGTGAAATGTACATGGAAATTTTGGGAAGACACAGGGAAAAGAAAATGGTAGGAAAGACTAAGGGAGGCCTCTTTGGGACAATTCTGAAGGAGGAAAAGATGAGGACGGAGGAGGAATTTGGGCAGGAGAAAGGAGTGTCAATTCGCCACAGTTGAGCAATTCAGTTCTGTGTACGCACAGTATGTCCCTATTGTACACCAGGTCCTGATTCCAAGCGCCTGCAGCCAAACAGCAACCTGAACTCCGCTGTCAACAAGGTGAGGTGTCTGCAGGCTAGGTGTCTGCCCAGCGCTGTGAGCAACTCCTCACATGTGGCCAGGGAGGAATGGCCTGTCCCATTCCTTTGCAAGACATCCCTGTAAGCTCTTTTTGGACCTAGACAGGACCAGTATTGTTTACTGCCTGATCTCCAGGGACTAGGTGCATAGTAAATGTCTGTTGAATGGAGAGGAATGAATACTGAATTTAATATTGTGAAAAACAACACCAGACTGTTAGTCCAGGCATGGCTCACTGCACTAGTGCCTCTTAAATTTATTTTGAAAGTTGTGCTGTTGTCTTTGAAGAGGGAGCAAGAGGCCCAGAGCCAAGGAACACAGAAATACAGGTGACTTCCACCAGTTGGAGGTCAGAAAGTGGATTCTCCCTTTAGAGCCTGCAGAAGGAATGGAGCCCTGTGAGTGCATCTCTCTCTCTCTCTCTCTCTCTCTCTCTCTCTCTCTCTCTCTCTCTCTCTCTCCCTCCCTCCCTCCCTCCCTCCCTCCCTCCTTCCATAGTAATCTCCTGAGAATCTTTCGAGGATGAAAAATGCCGATTCTGACTCATAGGTCTGCACTTCTAAAAGCTCCCAGATGACACCGAGCCTGGGGCCACTCTGAGTAGCAGAATCTTCATCTTGTCCAAGAGCTGGTCAGCTGTCATCTACTTGATCCTGCATCCCTCCAAGGTGAAAAATAATGTGTCCTCTCTGAATGGTTCTCAGACAGCCGGACGGCCACTTCACCAGAAAGTGGAAGCTTGCAGGATGGAATGAAATGAATTTCACTCCCAGCCTTGTCTGCAACCTGCTGAGCTCTGCCGCCCAGTGACCCAGGACCAGACAGAAAGAGAAAGCAAGCATTTCTGCTCCTCCCTCCGCTGGCACCCGGGACATCCCCACACAGAGAGGTTTGTGCCCTCGGCCTCACTGAGCACCCCGTGACCAAAGCCTTCTGCGACGCCAGGAAGGTGGTCACTAGGATCTCAAGGCCAAGGACCATTCTGTTAGGGGTCTTTGCTATGGCCTAAGCCAATGGTCTTATTAAGCCAATGGTCTGCAAACTCATTAGTCAACAGAGCCAAATATCAACAGTACAACGACTGGAATTTCTTTGGAGAGCCAAATTTTTTAAACTTAAACTTCTAACACCACTTCTTCAAAATAGACTCTCCTAGGCAGTGGTATTTTGTGGAAGAGCCACACTCAAGGGGCCAAAGAGCCGCATGTGGCTTATGAGCAGCAGTTTGCTGACCACTGGTCTAAGCCCTTTGAGGTTCAAGGGTCTCTTTTTAGCTTGTGTATTGTTTTTGGACAAATCCAAATACTCTTCAATGGAATCCAATCCAGCCCTATTCAACTACCATCACCTCCTGCCATCACCCCCATAATCACCCAAATTACTGCCACCTCTCTCCCCTCTGCTGCTCCATCATCTCTACCTCCTCTGCCTCTAGCTCACACCCATACAGTGTTGTCACACCAACCTGGGGCTTAAGTACCATTGTCTCTGTTTAGAAGTATAGGGGACAGAGAAATTAAGTCCCGTGTCTGAGGACTCAGTGTTAGTAAGTGGCAGGGCAGGGACTAAATGTCACCTAACTCCAGAGCAAGTATTGTCCCCACTGCTCAGTGTTTCCTCTGACCCTCCAGTCCCTGCACCAGGCCTGTGGGTTTCACCCTGGCAGGGAGGGCCTGCTCTGTGGAGAGGTGCAGAGTCATCCGACCCTAGACACAGTGCTTACCCAGACAGGACGGAAACTCGGATCTCCCTGAGCCCAGGGGCCATGCCCATTGGGTTATGGTTGTGCTCTGTGACCACGCAGCAGGTTGAATAGGTCACTTCACTCTCAATTCAGTGGAGTGGATGGGGGAAGTGGCCAGTGATTCACCATCACTTCATAACTTAAGTCTGCGGAGTCAACCTTTGAAAGATATTTATTTGCTTTTAAAATCAACAACAACCTCCCTCACCCTGCCCCCATCCGGAGCCTGTGATGTGGGCAGAAAGACGCTAAGCCATAAAATATGGATAATAATGCCTTACATTGTTACAGCAATGCTCACTTTCAAAGAGCCCATAGATTTTATTTCATCTGAATTTTCCCAATGCCTCCTTTTAACGTCGGCAGTGCAGGTGTGATTATTCTTATTTTGTGGTCGGGAAAACGGAGGCTCACGGAGGTCAGGGGACTTGCTCACAGTCACAGACCCAGGTCCAGAAAGCAAACTGGCTGTCCCCAGTTCTATTGTCCTTTTGGTCCCGTGCACATGCTGCGGTGGTCCCCTGCCTTGAACACACAGGCCACCATCCGTAAGGATTCAGGTGCACTCTGCCCAAGCCCTGGCAGGCTTATTGCCAGTGACTGTCATTTCTTTTCTTATTTTATTTCCCCAAGTTGCAACTCTGGAAAAACATCTGAAGGTTAACCAACAAAGTGCTCTGAGAGCCGAGTTGGCATCCCAGTGAGGACAGGACATGGAACACCCAGGGGAGGGGCAGGAATGCTTTGAGAGGGAAGGGCACAGGTACCAGAAACCAGCAGACCCAAGGTCACACCCAGACACGGCGCATGTGGGGAGTAATGGGTAGGTGTGTGTTCCCCTCCCCGCCCCCCCCAGCAGGCCTGGAGGAGCCGGGTAGGAGGGGGGGAAGGAAAAGAGGGAGGCAGGAGGCAACCGGTCAGGTCCAGAGCCTGATTTTAAGAACCCAGACCCTGAATTCTGGAGAAGAATTGTTAGGGATTCAAGTCTGGCAACCAACAGTCTGGGCAGAAAAAAGTGTCTAGGCAAGATACCAAGAATACCAAGCATGGAGCCTGTCACTAAGTCAGGTCACATAAAGCAGAGGGTGTTTTTAGACGGCCTGTCCAAGACTGAACTAGGTGGGAGTGTTTAGGTTGGTCTGAGTCCACGGGGGACGGCAAGCAGGGGAGAGCCTGTAGGGGAAGAGCTAGGGCGTCGTTGGCAGACACGCTCGGTGTGGCTGTGTTTCCAAGCGGACATTCTCCACAGCACTGTTCCGTGCCTCGCTTCTGAGCGTGGCAGGAAGGATGCCGTGGGTTCAACAAAGATGGGAAATAGCAGATCCAATGAAGTGAAGCAGTTCCTTTAAGTCAGAGGTTGTCAGCACCTTTCAGATGCAAGCATGCCATGCTAATTTCCAGGTGAGAGCTACTGAGAGCAAAGTTTTTCAAACTTTTTGAGCTCCCTCCCACTGCACTTTTTTTTTTTTTTTTTGCCTGAGCACACATATTAACATCTCCTAGAGCTGTGGTGGGCAAACTGTGGCTTGTGAGCCACATGCGGCTCTTTGGCCCCTTGAGTGTGGCTCTTCCACAAAATACCATGTACAGTGCGAATGAAACTCTGTGGCCCATACGCAGAAATCGGTTTTCGGCCTGAGTGAGTTTATTTTGAAGAAGTGACATTCGAACACTCAAGGGGCCAAAGAGCAGCATGTGGCTTGCGAGCCGTGGTTTGCCGACCACTGTCCCAGAGCATAGTTTGGGAAACTCAGTCCCACTGTCCCTCAGCCAGGCCAAGAGTCATACCAGAGCCACCTTCTGCTTCCCACTCCTGGATCCTGGTCTTTTTTCCTCTTCAAGAGTGTGCTGGGCCCTGGCCGGTGTGGCTCAGTTGGTTGGGCATCATCTTATACAACCAAAAGGTTGCTGGTTTGATTCCCAGTCAGTTGGGGCGCATGCCCAGATTGCAGGCTTGATCCTGGTAGGGGGCAGCCGATCCACGAACGGCTTTCACATCAATGTTTCTCTCTTTCCCTCTCCCTTCCTTGCTCTCTAATAATCAATTGTAAAAACAATCTGTGGATTGACCCTGGCACTCTCACTCAAGTATCACATGTCACATTCCCAACACAGAGGTGTTGGAAGTGGCCCTTTGCTCAATCATTTACTTTCAACGTGCTGTGACAATTGTCCTCCAAGGTCACAGAGTTAGCAAGTAATAGAACTGGAACTGAAATCGGCCTGACAAGCTGTCAGAAAGAGCAACAAGGAAAATGGCGGAGCTGACAGTTTTCTGACAGTTGGGCTCCACATGGCCACATCATGAAATAAAAACAATGACGATCTAGTCAGGCCTGACGAGAAGATAAAACATTGACATTATCAAGAAGTCTATATTGAGTACCGATTTATATAACCCTCTCCCTAGTAATAATAAGCCCCTCCCTAAGGATGTATGTTGCATCCAGATATAAAGTAATGATATAAGATTATATGGATTAGCAAGACATTTGTTATGTGTCCACAAACCACCATGCGTTTTAAAAGCAATATTTGAAATCATAGGGTTCTGAAATCACCACCTCACAAAATTCTCTAAACTTAATGATAAATGTTTAACGGCCTTGTCTATCTTTTTAAAGTTGTCTTAGTAGAGAGGCAAAGAATTACATACCACAATGACTAAGATAAAACCAGGGAAATTATACACTATAAAAAAGAATAGGTACTTGTTTATACACACTGTTGGAAGATGCAGAGAAAACATTGCTATGTGTTAGAACAAATTATGAAACATCAGGTATCTGGTTATCCTATATAATAAAGAGGTAATATGCAAATAGACCATCACTCCAACACACAAAATGGCCACCCCCATGTGGACACAAGATGGCCAGCAGGGGAGGGCAGTTGAAGGCAACCAGGCCGGCAGGAGAGGGCAGTTAGGGGTGGGCGATCACGTTGGCAAGGGAGGGCAGTTAGGGGTGACTGGGCCTGCAGGGGAGGACAGTTAAAGGCGACCAGGCTGGCAGGGGAGGGAAGTTATGGGTGACCGGGCCATCAGGGGAGGGCAGTTGGGGGTGACCAGGCTGGCAAGGGAGGGCAATTGGGCCAGCAGTGGAGCAGTTAGGTGTCGGTTGATCAGGCTGGCAGCAGAGTGGTTAGGGGGTAATCAAGCTGGCAGGCAGAAGTGATTAGGGGCAATCAGGCAGGCAGGCAAGTGGTTGGGAGCCAGCAGTCCTGAATTGTGAGAGAGATGTCCAACTGCCCGTTTAGGCCCTATCCCACTGGGATCAGGCTTAAACGGGAAAGCAGACATCCCTTGAGGGGTCTCAAATTGGAAAGGGTGCAGGCTGGACTGAGGGACACCCCCCCCCCCCCCCGCCTTCCTGCCCCGTGCATAAATTTCGTGCATCAGGCCTCTAGTAATATAGATAAAAACTCCAGCATGTTCTAGCCTATGGTATCGGTTGGATTGTTTTAGTTATAAAATATACATACAGTAGCTGTGTGAATGTGTACCATCAAAAGAAAAATGTACCAGTGAAGATTTAGTTTCATCAGAAAATGTTTTCTTTAATAAAACCAATTCTTTGCAAAAACTGCGAAAGTGTACTCACCAATTGAAGAGTCGAATAAAAGGTTCCTTGGTAAGAATACAGATCTAGCACCGTCAATGAAAGTCTTTCATTTGCTGGTGAGCTATTGCTTCCAAGCCAGGAGTGCACAAAATACAGCAAGATATCTTCAATGCAGTAATTGTTACAAAAACAAGATTTCTGAGTATAATAGAATCCTTACAACATTTTTGTAATGAGATACAAGCAACGTGCTTATAACAACCATTAAGCTTGAGGATTAATTACACGTTTTTTATCAATAGTTTCCAAACTTGCTGACCCTTTCTAGTATGACAGCTGGTTGTCAGGATTATGTCACTTAGTACATACTAGAAAAACAAACAAAGAAAGCCTCACTTTGTGGAAAAGAAGGAATTGCTTTTTGAAACTAAGTTATATAGAGCAATGTGCAATGGTGCTTTTTAAACACAAAGGTTAGGGAGGAGATTGATTTTGAAAGCAGATGTTTGGGAATGTTGCCAGTGTTCTGTGATTCTGTAAAGACTCTCATATCTGTAAGTAAAAAGAAAACACGGAGAAGTACATTATAAAACCTGTTTTTAAAATCTCAAAGGGAAGAGTGTCAGTGGGGTTTGAGCCCCTTTGTGCAAAATGGGACACCTCCCAACGCGTTTGCTGAGAAGTAAAGGTTGAAGCCGGGGAGGAGGGCCTTTCATTAGTGACAGCTCAACAACCATCTTTGTGTAAATGAACGACAGTCATGATGTAGTTAACACAACCGACAAGGTACCTTCTGTTTGGAGCTACCCATGTTGGCAAGGAATCTTTTCCTTTTAACTGTGACAACTTTTGAAAGCAAGCATGTAAACAAAGTTAATAGGAAACCAGACCTAGGAATCCTTATCTTACAGAGCTTTAAATCAGACTTTAAACGATAGTGAAACACCTTCAATCAAAATGCTCTCTTCCCCCTCAAATATCATTACTATTTTAACAAGAGCAAAACTTCATTTCAGCGTGATTTAGTTCTTTAACAGCTTCTATTTTTGTAATGTCTTGTGATTTATATATCGGTACAGTTGTACATATATATATAATTTATAATAACTATATCTATATTGGGCTCTACATGCTAAAGCTTTTTGCTGATATAAGTGCTTTATCAAAACAACATGGCGAGCCCCACGGCAGACTGTGAAACTGTTGGGGATGACCTGCGTTGCCCTCAGCCATGTTTCCTGGTGGCTTACACAGGACACATGGTAATGAGGCTCAGCTCCGTCGGCTGATTGGCTGACTGATGGACAGAATGAATGAAGACACCTATTGGTCAAAGTGTTCTGCTATAGGAACAACCTAAATATAAACTTGGGGCAGTGTGTGTGTGTGTGTGTGGACTGAATAAATAAATAAGCATTTGGCTGAGTAACAAAAGGCTCCTTGGTTTTCTTATTTAATTTGATTGCTTGTCTGGATAGCATCAATAGTTGCTAAATGAATGGAGTGTCCACTCTGCCAGGTGGAGCTCTGTGCTGAGTGCTCCCGCATTCTCATGGCAGGCCTGTGGGATGAGACATAAACCATCGCCTGTGCTATTTTTCAGGCACCTGTGCCTCTCTCTAGATTAGGTGGGCTACCCTGGGGACAGGAAACCGCTCCTGTTTCCTTGTCTCCCAGGGGACTTTAGACCCAGAGAGATGCTGATCACGTCTCCTGCTGGGGAAAATGCGGTACAAAAATAGAAGCGGAAAAGAAAGGTTGAAATCGAACCTCCATACATAACGACATTATCTACTGGTCAGAGGAGATCTGCTCTGAGCTATTTTCCAATAAGTGGAAAAAAACAAAGCTGCCTTGCAGACCTCCCTTCGGGCACGGCCTCTGAGGTCCGCCACAGGGCTCAGGGCACCTTCCTCCTAGGGGGTTGACCGCCTTTGTCCACTCCTTTCCTCTCCCCCCAGAAGGGACATGGATTTGGTCGCTTAGCTTTGGAGAGTGCGGAGTACCCTGCTAGCGGTATTTGAAACTCAAATACCCAAACATGTCCATGTGGACTCTATTTAGCAGAGCCTCCATTTCCTCACCTCCCTTTCTTTTGCCCTTTCCCTCCCCCACTTCCTCTCCTGCTCCCCCAGCACCAGGGGAACGCTGATGGCAGATGCTTGTGGCTGGATGCTGCGCCAGGGCCAAGGGGGATGGACTCTGGGCCTCTCTGAGAGGCACACAGTGCCAGGACAGTGGACGCACGCTTACCTGACGAGTCTTCTGACCATGGCACAGAGATCCCGGCCTTCTTCAGCCAAAGCCCAGTGAGCTCTCGCCGCTGCTTCCAAGTTCCTTGTTGCTAAGGAGCTGGGCCTCCCCTGGCCAGCTCCCAGGAGGCTGGGTCTGGGCCAGCTGGATCCGGGGCCTGCCCTGAAGAGTGGGTCTCTGTCTCTTTGCCCAGGTCAACTTTGACTCACATTTACTTCACTTTGGTGGCTTTGTAATGAACACTTACAAGGATTTGTATGTGGCCCTTGAGAGTAGCTTTTCTACCGGACCAAGAAGGTGGGGATTTTTTTGGAAATGTCCTCTGGCTTCAGAGCCACGAAGAGCCCCCTGCGACTGGCCACTCAATAAATAAACGACCTAGTTTAGCTTGGTTCTTGTATAAGCCATCTTCCTTCATTCTTTGAACTTTAAAAATGTGATGAAATGTATGTATAGGAAAAGCCTGAAATATATACATGCATCAACTTAAAGGAAGTTACCAAGCAAGATCTTGTGAATCCAACATCTACGTTAGAAATAGCGATGCTGGTATCTTAGAACCTCCGCACATCCCCTCTCAAATGCAGTGCCCTCCTCCTCTCAAAGGCCACAACTTTACTGATTTTTATGGTAATTGTCACATTGGTTTCCTTTGCTACCTTCACTATCTAGCTCCTTTTTTAAAATGGAATCAGATTTCATGAAGTCTTTGTCAAACTTTCTTCTTTTAACATTAGATGTAAGATTCACCCAAGTTGATGAATGAAACTGTAGTGATTCATTTTCCACTGATGTCTACATGCTCCAGTGTGTTAAAATACCCCAAGGTATTTCCTAATCCACTCATGATGGACATTGAGTTAATCATTTTCAGTTTTTGTGATTTGTGAACACAGCCATGAATATGCTTGCACCCATCTCCCTAGAGCAGTCGTCGGCAAACCGCGGCTCGCAAGCCTCATGCGGCCCTTTGGCCCCTTGAGTGTGGCTCTTCCACAAAATACCACGGCCTGGGCGAGTCTATTTTGAAGAAGTGGCATTAGAAGAAGTTTGAGTTTAAAAAATTTGGCTTTCCAAAGAAATTTCAGTCGTTGTACTGTTGATATTTGGCTCTGTTGACTAATGAGTTTGCAGAACACTGCCTTAGAGAGACATATTTGCAAATGTTTCTCTGAGAACTATTAGCTGGGGATAGAAATACTGGCTGGTTGGTTCTTACTTCAGTTTTACTAATTTAAAAAAATATCCTGAGGTTTTGCATATTTTCTTAAAATTTTAAAAGACATGTTCTCTTGTTATTTTAAAAATAATTTAAAAAACCATTTTCTTAATTTTAAAAAGTTAAAAGCATGTCTTCATGTAATACAGAATGAACACATGTCAAAGACTTTTCAACTCAGTAATTAATGAGGGAATGATTAAGATGGTGAAGTTCGGTTCAAAGAAGAATCTGAGGAGTGGAGATTTGCAATTAGCTGGTTAAAGGAATGCTGAAATAATGTTGCTTACAGACACAGAACTGGTAACTGATACAACTAGCCTTCGGGTTATCTATCCCACTAGTCAGAAATCCACTAGTCAACATGCCTGAGCTCTAATCCAATCGTAAACAGCACAGCCTGACAGTGTATCCCAGATGACCGAAAAGCTCTTAATGAGCTTGTGGAGCGAGGGCACTGACAGGGCAGGTGGCGACTTTCCTGTCTTCATTCCAAGTTTTAGATGTTTTTTTCTTAACAACACTGACCTTTGTTTCCACGTTTGTGGTGAGGATCAAATGCAAAGATGCTGAAATGCTTTGTAAACTGTAAGGTGCCAAATGTAGTTTCATTATTATGGTTGTTTTACAAAGCCCCTTGAATAACCACTGATGTGGGAAGGAAGTATTGAATGCCCATCCTTTAAACTGTTGTTTTTATCCCAGTTCTTACAAAAAGACTGAAAAGACACAGAATCTGCTTTAGTTGCCCTGTCTGTAAGATTTTGAGCTAATAGTAGGGTGTACCTCCCTGGGCTTTGTGAGAACCGATGAGTAATGCAGACTTCCCGCTAAAAACAATGCCTGGTACACAGTGAGTACCCAGGAAATACTGCTTCACTAAATACCTACTGTTATCTCTCCCAAAGTTTAATCTTCTTTATCACCAATGTATTTGATTTCTAGAAGTTCTATTTGATTCTTAGTTCTTTCATAAATTTGCTTTTTTTTGGGGGGGGGGTGCCTTATTCTTGTCTCATGTTTTATATAAATCCCTCATCTTTAATCTTTCTAAACAAATGTATAGTCTGTCTTCAATTCTGTTGTAAGAAAGACTGTTACGTAAAATGTGGGTCTAATCTTGCCATTTGTTTTGTCTACTGATTCTCACAGGGATTGTATCTTCATTTTATTTTTCTAATTAAAAGATTTGCCTGCTGTTGAAACTCTACATAGATGCTAGTAAAATAAACCATAGTCCCTTCCATTAATTTTTAAAATAATAGCTTATTAACTAGAGATGACTTAGTTCTTTAATTGAAACAGAGGAACTCATGGTGCCATCCTAGCCTTGTGAAAACAATGTCCTCTTTTTTTAGACTTTTATTTTGTACCATGTTTATCTGCAGTTTGGCCCAATTCCCTGCTGGATCATCTGTTTTATGCTTTGGGATTTTCCCTTTCCCTGGACACTAGTTTTCATTTTGATGAATGTCCCATTATGCAGTGAAAGTATAGCTCAGGGCCAGTTACCTCTCTTCTGAGTCTTGGTTTTCTTCTCTGTAAAAAGGGGATGACAGTTCTGACTGGTTTGGCTCAGTGGATAGATCGTAGGCCTGCGGACTCAAGGGTCCCAGGTTTGATTCCGGTCAAGGGCATGTATCTTGGTTGCAGGCACATCCCCAGTAGGGAGTGTGCAGGAGGCAGTTGATTGATGTTTCTCTCTCATCGATGTTTCTAACTCTATCCCTCTCCCTTCCTCTCTGTGAAAAATCAATAATATATATTTAAAAAAGGGGGGATGACAATAGGGATATAGAAATTTTAATTATTGTGCACCATGATGCCTATCATAGTGTAAGCCCTCTGTCAGCTCTTATTGGTTTTATTTTTATTTTTACCAACTTTTTAAAAAACACTCTTTCTATATTTTTATGTTTTATTGATTTCAGAGAGGAAGGGAGAGGGAGAAAGGGATAGAAACATTGATGAGAGAGAAACATCCATTGGCTGCCTTCTGCACATCCCATACTGAGAATTGAGCCCACAACCCTGGGCATGTGCCCTGACCGGGAATTGAACTGTGACCTCCTGGTTCATAGGTCAACACTCAATTACTGAGCCATGCCAGCCAAGCTGTACCAACCTTATCCCAATTGCATTTATAGTCCCAAATCAAATGCAGCCTGATATTACAACCTTTATAACAACATAATCACTATTAACTCCTCACCCCCTCCATAGTGTCTCACTAACCCAACTCTCCCTGGCTTATCCATCCTCATTTTCTCTGGCTTTCTTGTTGTCTCCTAATCACATCTTTCCACTTAATGGAGTTTCCTCAGTCTCCACGAACCCTTTCTTTTTGGCCTCTAACTAAATCATCTCTCCACCCTAAAGAGCACAAAGTTCCATGTTCTTTATGAAGGTTCCTGACCAAATTTAATCCATACGAATCTTGTTTGCATTAAAAGAGCCTCTATGGAGAGGAACATGGACTGTAGCTTCCTCAGGATTTGTTGGCTTTGTTTGTGGTGTGGCTGTGGGTGTCATCCTAGTGAGACAGAACATTTTCCTACGGGTCAGGGACATGGCATGGGGTCAATGTGTGAATACTACCACCGGGTTCAAGTACGTACTCTCATGTGTTTTTACATTTTGGATTTTCAGCATATATTTGGTGGGAATTTGGGGCCTGGTCTGTGTCCCTTTAGAGAGTTCTCTTTGTTTCTGTCAAGTGCTCCTTGGTCACCAGCCTGGGACCACTGTTTGTTGTTCATTTTTCAGCCCCGGGGGCTCCTGGATTACTCAGGTAGTGTAAATTCCAACTCCAACTCAAGTGAGGGACTTGAGGTTAGGAATTCTGTGATTTCTTGAAATGGGAACTATTGGAGGTATAGAGACTTGAGGGCAAACTGGGGGTGTGTGGGGGGAAGATGAACTCTTAGATTTAATGGTTCTCTTTGTTGCTACACTGTGGTAAGCCAGGAGCACAAGTTATGATGAGGCAGTTTTTTAGGACGTGTGTGTCTTTGTCACTGTTTTTTGGTCCTTAGGAAGAAGTGGAGCAGGTATGCTATTCCCACTGGACAAACAGAAATTGAAGCTCAGAGAACACTGGGACAGGACTTAGGTCCTCCGGGGACTCTACCCTGTTTTGCAAAAGATGATGACCCTTCACGAGAGGAAGGCAGGCATTCTTCATCCATCCATCCATTACTGCCCCGTTCCCACACCTGTCTTCAGACCTCTCCACTTCCCCTGCAGTCTGAACACTATCTCAACTCTCCACAGAAGAGAAAAGAGCTCCTTTCCAGGTGTGCAGTATTTTAGAGCATTTTCACAGGCATTTCTTGTTTTCCAGCTGTGCTGCGAGGCAGGCAAAATGGGTTCTCTGAGTCCACTTTTATAGAGGAGGAATCTGAGAGACCGGGGCTCAGGCTGCTGATGGGGTTTGCTCTGTGGGCCACACATTCAGATGGTATAACTGGGGTTCTAACTCACATTCTTTGTCATCCCACACTATGTGATCGGAGATATATGAAGATATGCTTAGAAGGCAGATGATAATGGATTCATTTTGCTTGCTTTTTATTGAGGTGAAATTCACAGGACTTACAATTAACCTTTTTAAAGGAATAAGTCAGTAGCATTTACAATGCTGCGCAACCACCACTCTTAGTTTCAAAACTCATCCCCTCCCTGGGTTTTTGTGCAAAATCAAAGGAATGATCTGGGAAAGACATCCAGTCAGGGTCTTGCCATGGTAGGGCCTGGGTTGTCAGACTCTGTCTCTTTCTCAGCAACCTGGTAACGTAGAAAGAGGAAATCACTCCGAAATTTAGTCCCTGGAGTAAGCCAGGTTGAGGATATGTAAGGTGTTCATGTTCCAATCCTTTATCTTTTTTTAAATGGAATTTCAACATTGTCCTCTTTCAGGAAACTTTTGCCAAGGAACTCTTCCTAGTCTTGAGAGCAATCGGCTGTGTTTACCCGTCGTTGCCATAGCGCTGACTTGCACTGTCACAGAGCTTCTTGTCTCTTGAAGGAGTTTTGTCTTCTTGGCCAGGAACCTCACAGCCTTGGAGGTACCACAGTGCTCTGTGTTGCCCCGGGTCCAAAACAGGTGCACGGCAGGTATGTGTTGGACTGTAATGGATGGTGGCCAGCCAGCTCCCGAATTCTAGCCAGCACCTGCTGACCAGTGTCCTCCCCACACTCTAAGTAGTGGGTTTGGGCACTGAGGATCTGCTCCTCCAGTGCTGACTGGAGCCCGACAGGGGCCGGTCTGGCTCGGGTCGGCGATCACTTGGGCAGCACTGGCTGAGATGACACGAAAGGCTCTAGCTCCCACATCCTCATCACATGACAAGATGGAAGGCAAGAGCTTCAAGCAGGTTAACCCAAGAACAGAATGGCTTTGGCCTTCATTTAAATTCGCCAATTCCAGGAGCATTGGTCCCAGGCCTCGGTAAGTCAGGATGGTCCTTTTGGCTTCCTACGTCACCAGGTGTGGAAGCGCTCTGCGGTGGCTGAGGTAGAGGGCTGGGGAGGAGTGTGTGGCTGGGGCTTCTAGGATGAGCATCCATGCAGCTGGTGGGCCTACAAACTCACAGTGTTCAGGTTTATTGGAGGATCTTCCTTCTGGCGGCTTCTCATGGCTCTCCATGCCATCACCACGCCGACACCAACTGCAAGGCCACCTCCTGCTGCCACTGGCACGGCCCAGGGGAGCATGTTGGGGCCTTCTTCAGCCTGGCTTTGGAGTAGCTGACTATTCCTCAGGGTGTGGAGGTAAGGACTCTCCTGCGGAGGAGGAGAGGGTCAGGCGTTGGGGCCTCTGAAAACCATCTAGCTGCCCACCTTGGGCTCTTTGGGTCCCTGGCTGGAGATGCTACCACAGCCTTGCACATATCCCCAGCTCATGATCTGCAAAGCTCCTTCATCCCACTGGGCCCAGACCTTCCGGAGGAGGGTGTCCAAAGTGGTCAATACCCAGTTACAACCTCCTGTGTGTCTCACCAGCATCTCCCTCCTGTTGACCCCATTGTGGAAGATTGGGAACTGACAGTGGCCAATAAAAGTCTTGGGGGAGACCCCAACTCTTTCTTTTAGGCCACTGCTGGACAAATATTCCCATCCTCCCATCCAGGGGTGCTGGGGGAGCAGAGAAGGTCAGGGTGGAAGGACAGCTGGTTCTGCAGTCAACTGGAGAACCAAAATGAGAGGGACCGGGAGAGAAGGCGCTTGGGCCTGCCTTCCTGGGTCCCTTCCTCCCTTTCAGCGAACACGGAGTGCCTGTTGCGGGAGCCATGGCTGAGGGAGCTGTGCGAGTGCCTGAGAGCTAAGATATGACATCTCTCATTGCCCAGGTGGGAGATAAGACATGTTGAGAAGCGATCACATCACTGGAGCCTTTCGGTGTCTTAGGAGCAGTGTAAACACAAGAGAGACTAAGGCAGGTATGCAGGGACAGTAGGATGTAAAGACTAAGACAGGGCCTGGAGGATGTAAAGATTTTCCAAAGGCAGAGATGGGGGATGCGCCTCCAGAGGAGGCAGCAGTGAAAGCACAGACAGGGCAATTGTGGGGCTCGCCAGGGAACTGCTCTGTTTTCAGGAGCAGAGAGTGTTGAAGGTGACAGAACAATGTCTAAGGTGCCTTTCTTCCATGGACGGTTTCATGGAGGGAAGGGTTTCAAGTAGTCCTGACAATCCTGGCAGGCTGGTGTCTGCAGTGAACATGGGATGGATAGAGTGGGGAGAGGAGAGAGCTGGGGAGCAAGTTCGGGAGTTAGCCAGTGGTCCAGGTAAAGGCAGTAAGGCCTGGAAAAGGCAGTGGTGGGAAGGGAGGAGGTGGATTGTAGGCTCCCAGGGCAGACTTGGTGTCTTATTTCTCTCTGCCTCCCAACCCCCCAGCCCTAGTGGCATGCCTGGCTTGGGAGAGCTCCTCCACCTTGTTTAAGACAGAGCATGACTCAGACTCCTCAGGGTAGAGGGTGACTCAACCTTCCGCCAGTCCTGCCTGCCTCCCCTGAGTGCCTCTTCCTCCTTCAGTCAGGACCTCTTGCTTCCTCCTGCCCCTCACCCATGGCTGCCCCCACTCTGAGGAGCTGAAAGGTGCCTGGGACAGTGGGGAAAGGTGAGATGTGAGAATGGTGGCAGTGAAAGAAGTGTACGATGCCAAAGCCTCCCAGGGGATTTGTGTGTCTCCCGGTGGCTCTATCGCCCCCATCCCCACCCCAGACGCCTGTCCCATGCTGGACAGGTGGGACCGTTACTCACAGGAGAGGGGCACTTGAGTTTGGTTCGGCTGTAGGTGAAGTTGTTGGAGGTCGTCTTACGGCCCACTGGTTCCAGCTGAGGAGAGAAAGGAAATCCTGATTCCTCCAAAGCTGGGAGACCCCTCCTGAAAGAGTGGTCTCTCATACCAGACTCCTTCTCTTTCCAAAACTGAAACCAGCTATGAAGCAAGACCCACAGCAGATACCAGCAGCTCCGGGGCCAAAGCTGGACCTGACTCTCTCACAGAGTGACAGGCCCACCAGGGTGGGGCGGGGAGAGGACTGAGTCTGTGTCCTGGATTTACTGAGGCCCAAGAGAGACTGACTGGTCTAGAGGCCACACTGAGTGGAAGTCAGGGCCCAGCACCTCCATTTCCTGTTTTCCTTGTGGGTGGCTGTGATGGCAGACATTCTGCATTTTCTATTTGTAAAATGGTCATCCTCGTATTTACCAACTTCTTTTAAGTGTGTGGGGCTAGTCAACTTCAGGAAAACACATTGGTTACCATGACACCATGACTAGACTCAGCTTGTCAACCTTAAGAAATTGGGTTTTCTCACTTGAGCATCTTTGTATGTTTTCTTCATAGATAAAAAGGTTTACTCACAACATTTCTGTGGTTTAGAGAGGTTCTCCCAAATACGTTTGGCCCTAGGGCCCTCTGAGGAAGAGCCGCAAGCTGCTGGACCTCTTCCGCCCAGCACCTTCAGTCCCAAAAAGGATGAACACCGGTTCGAACTGTCCTGAACTTCTGGCCTCTACCATCTGATAATCTGTCCCTGCCTGTTCCTGACCTCAGCAGCTCCTGACTCCAGGTATTGCCTGTGAGGTAAGTGGAAGTACTCTGTGCCAGCTAATGACCACACCTGGCTCATGGTCTTGTTTTTGTGTTCACTTAAAGCCTTTATACCTGTTCCTTAGCAACACAGAGGAGGAAGGGCTGCTCTGGTGCCCACATGGTGACTGGACAGAGCACAGCAGGGTCATCCGCTGGGGTCCTGGCTCTGCTGATAACGGCCAGTATGAAGCTAGGCTGGCTCCTGAACTGTCCCAAGGTTAGGGGCAGGGCATTAAACTCTGTCCTGACAACTGCACATTGGGTTGTTGTGATCAGATGAGAAGATGAAATGAAAGCACGTGTGAGCAGGACGTGACTTACACGTATAAGAGAGCATTATTTCTACTTAGCACCATGGTAACAGAACCACCTGGTGAGAGATGAATACCGAAGGCCAGTTTGGATGATTCCCAATGATGTCCCAGGGACCCAGGAACCAAGTGGTGCCGAGGAAGGCAGTGATCATTTGGGTTTGATGATTGTATGAGTTTTTCCCTTTTTACGGGTTCCCTGCTATCAGAGCACAAACTATTCTATCTCCCATCATTTAACTGCCCTCCCCTGGATCCCACATCCCCTCTAGCGACCTTTGCCATTACTTCTCATATCCCTAGGGCGAGTTGTTTGTAATCACTGACTGGACTTCCTGGTCTTCCCTTTTCTCTGACACCCATTCCAATGGGTCTCCAGTCTCCTCACTTGGCTGAAGCTGTCAGTCACCAATGGCCTCTGCATTGCCAGGTCCAATGGTCACTTTATTGTGTGTGTGTCTACGTCTTATTTGACTTCTCAGCAGCATTTGTCAAAGTTGATGCCTCCCTTTCAAGCCACTCACTTCTCTGGTTCCCTGGAGATCATGCTCTGCTTGTTTCCTTCCTCCCTCCCCCTCTCTCATCTTCCTCTGTTGCTGGTATCAAAGGTTGGAATGAATGTCCTAGGGCTTGGCAGTTGGTCCTATACTCTTTTCCACCTATTCTTTCTCTAGGGCGCTCAGTTAAACCAGTGGTATTGAATACCACCTCTATGCTAATGATATCCATATTCCACCCCCCCCCCCCCCCGCCCAAATCTCCATCCCTGACCAACTCTCTGAGCTCCAGACTCAGATATTTAACAGCTCATCTGATAACACCAGGTGATTATCTGGAAGGCATCTCTAACTTACCACATCCAACAAAGAACTTGGAGTTTTCCCTCCCAAGCCTTCTTCCCTCTACCACCTCAACCACCCACTCCATTTCCTTAACCTCAGACTAAGGTTTCATCGCTACTCAACAGCCAGAGGGTAAGAGGGTTTATATGGCTGGAAAGCCATCCAAGGACTAGGCCCTGCTCACCTCTCTGACCCTTTCTCTCCCTCCAGTCACACTGGCCTTTATGTTCCTCAGAAGCTTCAAGCTCATCCCTGTCTCCAGGCCTGCACAGGTCCTACCTCCTCTGCCTGGAGCAGTCTGGCCCAGTCCTCTGCATGCCTGGCAGCCTCTCTCAGTTCACAGGTCTTCAGTGAGGCCTCACTTCTTCAGTGAGGCCTTCTTCTCACCCCCCTTTCCTCTCTGTCATAGTTCCCTGCTTTGCTTTTTCTTAAGCCCTGAATGTGGTCAGAAATTACCTTGTTCATTTGTTTATTTGTTATTTGTTCCTTCCCAAGGAGACTGTAGGCTCCATGAGATCAGGGCCATTATTTCTTTTTGATTGCTGTGTCCCCAGCACGCGGAACAGTGCCCATCACCTAGTGGTTGAGCGATTGGGTGGTGGAATGGAGATTGCAGTGGAGAAGTGCAGGGGCAGGAGGCATGGGCTGGCCACAGAAACAAGGCTGTTTTTCTAGAGTCCATTTTTCCCCACCAATGAAGAGCCAAATGACAGGTCTGGGCCAGGGTACAGTGGGGTTGGGTGGGCCTCTAGACTGCTCTGGGGATTCAGAGAAGACTTCCTGCGGGAGCTGGCACTGGAGTGGAGTGGTGAGGAGGGTAAGAAGCAGGTTGGAAGGGCAGTCCGGAGGAAGGGGTGAGTGATGGCAGACACACAGAGGCAGAGACAGCATGGCGGCGCAGGAAATTTCACTCCTTTTTAGACTGCCAAGTGCAAATCAGAGGGTGGCGGAGCGGCTGCCAGATAGGTTGACTGGGGTCAGGTCGCAGGTGGCCTGATGTTTGGTGCTAAGGGGCCAGGCCTCTCCTTCGGGGTGGGTGGACCTTGGAAATTTGAAAGCAGTGTCAGCTTTTCATTTCTGCAGACTACTGTGGTGAATAAATCTCAGGCGGTGGTTTGCAAACCCTGTATAATAATGCCACCTGGGGAGCTTTTAAAATATACTAAACCCAGGTGCCACCCAGACTAAGTCAGAATTTCTGGGAATGAGGCCCAGACGTTTTTCTTTTATTGTAAGCAAATTTTTCAATGAGGCTGACACACATATAGAAACAAGTACAAATCATAAGTGAGCAGGAATTATTACCAGAACCCTGGGCCCCTCTGCCTCCCTCATCCAGTATAATTCACCCCCAATGAGACTATATATTAATTGACTTGTTTTTGAAATATATGTGTGTTGTTGAAGTGTGTTTCTCTTAAGTGTAAGGTATTCCATTGTATGAAGGTGTCACAGTTTGTCCATTCTCCTGGTGGTGGACATGGGGACTATGAATAATGCTGCTGGGAAAAGTCTGTATGCAGCTGTGGTGGACCCATGCATTCCTTTCTGATGGGCACATGCCCAGGAGTGGAATTGTTGGGTCACAGGGAATCCATACGTTCAAAGTAGTTGCAGGCATATATTGTGTTTAAAGTCTCCAGAGGATTCTACTCTACAGCCAGAGCTCAGATTTGCTATTTTAAGGGCCATAAGCCTGGAGACAGCGATGCCATCATGAGGCTCGGCTATCACTCAGAGCCTGGGGAGATGCACATAGCAGGTGGGGAGGGCGGGGAGGAGATTTCAATACTGCTGGCTAGGCATCAGAAAAAAATAAGGAAAAGCTTTATAAGAAGACAAAAGAATAAAAAGGAGGAGAAAAACATTTCCTGGTATTGCTAATATTTCTGGCTTTGCAAACGTTCCGAACGAAGCCTAAATTGTTAAGAGAGGAGGTGCAGGAGATGATGAATCTAAAGGGTGTTTGCTGCACAGTAGGATACCTTGGGATCACCGGCCAAAGCTTGCAGACACTATGTCATAGGACTCTAATTATGAGACAGGAATTCACCGGGTACATATGAGCTTATCTGGTTGGGAGCGGGAAGGCCAGGTGGTGCTGTTTCCAGAACACTAGACAACTAAGACCTTTCTGATGGGCATATGCCCAGGAGTGGAATTGTTGGGTCACTGGTAGGGTACCTTGGGATCACCGGCCAACCCCTGCTCTGTCACTAACTGGCTGTGTGATCCTGGGCAAATGGCTTCGTGTCTCTGTGTTTTAGTTATAGAGCATTCTGGCCAGAGTACCTCTAAGAGTGCTATTTATTTATGTCACTCTACGGGGGAAATTCCAGTAAGAAAATACTCTGAAAAGTTGGTGTGATGCAATAGCTTTATAGCTGAGATGGCTTTGGATGAAAACACTGGACTGGATAATTATTTCCCAAAATTACACAGCAAAGGATACGTTATTCTTAGATGATTTTCGTCCAGTTTTACTTTGTTGTTTCTTAAATTAGAAGTATGGCTGGGACAATGACGGGCAGGGAGCCAAGGGCAGTCTTGTATCTTTATCTATATGGCTCCATGGCAGTGTGTACCTTTGTTTTCAGATAAAAACCCCTCCCAGTTTCCTTTATGTATAAAAACCTCCCACCTGGGTGAATAGGGAGAACTACTGAGCTGCTTTGGAAGAGGCCAGAAAGACATCCTTAATTCATGCAGAAAGAGACCAATGAGCTCTGTCATTTTTGAGTCATCAAGCCCCAGGAGACTCCTGGCATTAGGCAGGCTCAGAATGCCACCAGAAAATGCTGGGAAGGAAAGGCTAAGGGCTTAGAATTCTGGGCCCTTCTTGAAATCCCCTGACATCTCAGGAGAATAATTGCATAGAAATCCATTTCTTGGGAGCAGGGGCGGGGGTTTAAAAGGAATGAAGTTGTGTGACTCAGCCACTGAAAGACAATAGGACTTTGATTCATTTCTTTCATAGATTTTTGTTTTAGGCTGCACAAACTTGGATTAGAACAATGACCCTGTGGAGGTTGGGTGGGGAAGGAACTAAAAGATGTTGTGGTTGAAATTCAGAGTCCTGGGCTGAGAGTATGATGAAAGATTTAGGAGTGGGTAGAATGTGATGTCAACAGATGGGAAACAAAAAGTGGAGGAAGGCTGAGTCTGCAATGAAGCTAGCCAAGGATTCAACCGGCTTACGTGCTGTTCTGAGGTGAAGGGATGGTGTAGCTAAGGGAAAAGTCAATATTTTGAGTCAGCCGAGTGAGATACTGGACCCATTGGGTGAGTTGACAGGTGTGGGAATATTTGGACAGTGGTGGTTGGCAGGGACACGGTGGGCCTGAACGGCAGTAAAAGTAGCAGGAGTGCAGTCTGTTTAGTCACCATGGGAGAAATGAGGGAACATGCACGTGGGGGTGGAGATTGGGTTACTCACTGAGATTAAAGCAAAAGAAGCCAGAGGACTGGCAAGGCGTTTCATTGCCCTGTGCAGACGGAGCTGGTTGTCTAGTAGTGACTAGCAGGCTATGCAGGGCAGAGGCAAGGCCAGGGGTTCCTGTGGCCCCTGGGCTGTATGTTCATTGTATAATGTCCCCTTTGCCACCTTAAGAAAGGATGGGAACAGGTGACAACCTGGGAAAACAGGCCAGTGGCTCTTTTCTTTTTGCTGTTTAAAGAAATAAGAGTTGGGAATGTGTTGAGAGTGGAGTGATGGGGCTGACATTTGTTGAATGTTAATTATCTTGCTGAATGCTGTTTTCACATTACCTTCAATTTCTGAGATCTGTGCCATTTTCATTGTTTTTACAGATGATGATGAAACGGATGGCCAGAGAGAGAGAAAGATCATTTGCCCAAGGTCACACGGTAAGGGGTTGAAACTGTTGTTTTCATCTAGTCTACCTGATTACAAAATCATCCCCCCATAGTACTAGGGCGTTACCGATAGGATCATCTGATCTGTCAGGACAAATGCGTGTGCTACCCTCCTGAGCTTTGGGGAGAAAGGAGCTCTGACAGCCACTAGGCTTTTGTTGTCGACATCCTGGGGTGGCCCTCTTTGACAGGAGCCCACTCGGACCCAGGCACTCACCATGTTGTTCCAGAGCGCAATGGCCATCTCGGCATGCCCACGTTCTGAGAAGTGGAAACAGTCTTCGGAGAAGAAGGTGAGGTCAGCCCCTCCTCTCTGTGACCAAAGGCAAGGGCATTATCTTCCTGGGACAAGGGCACTGCTACCCGCCCCCGCCCACCTAGCAGGCGACCTGGGCATTTCTCCTTTCATTCTTTCCACTCTGCTGATAATGGGGTCACCCTCCCAGATATTGATGAAGTTGCCCAATTTTTCAATTTTTACTTTGTAAACAGACATGAATGATAGCCACCCACAGTCCATCCTTTTCCGTGAGCATCCCTGCCCTAATGGTTGAAAAAGAATAACACATTTAGGAAGATTTCCATTCTATCCCAATCTAGCAAAGAGCAGGGCCAGGCCTCAGGAGCTTGGTCAATGTCGAGTTTCTCCTTTTCTTTCCAAATGAAGCTAGGTTTTAATCATATTTTTTAAAAAAATGAAAATTTAAAAAAAATTAAAAAGGGTAAAGGAGAAGCAGACAGAAAAGCCTACATAGAGAAGAAAACGCACCATCTAAGATATGGCCCCACACACGTGCCTCCTAGAAATGCCTGCAGCTTACCTTGTTCAGGGGGACAAGGGTGTTTTGGAAGAAAGGCTGCACGACCACCGCGAAGTCTTCACGCTGCAGGTACTGGTGCCAGTAGGAGAACCTGGACACACCACTCTGAGGACGGAGAGAGAGGCTGCTCAGCCCTCCTGGCCAGGACAGGCAGGTCCTAGCCTTGGGCTGGTCATGATGGAGGCCAACCCACCCTAGGCAATGGGGACTTAAAGGGGCTGCTCTAGGGTACAGGCAGGAGTACCACCCAGTTCTACTCTGATGTTTCTGCAAGGCTGGGTCTGAGCTGCTGGCCAGACTGCATGAACCAGAGGCCTCCCCGGTTCACACAGCATGAAGAGGTGAATTATCACATGGGCCCCAGTCCAATGCCAGTTCCCCCAAATGCTTGTGAACTTAGGGGATGAGTGTCCTTAGTCTTTGGATTTAAAAACTATGGACTCTAAAAGAGATAGATGAGATATGCTTATTCTTAAGGAGCTTATAATCCAATTGGGAAAATGAGACAAGATGTAAAAACAACAACAAAAAACCCATGAGCAGCAGGTAGGGTCAGTGAAGTGCAGGCTGCTCATGGGGAGATATGGGGAGATATCTGAGGGTGAAGTTGCTCATGGGAAGTGGCTTAGAAGGGGTAAGATGACATGTCCTGTGCATGAGATGGGTAAGCTGCAGAAAAGCTCAGAGTGGCCATGTCAATGGAGGAGACGGTAAGTTGGGAGAAAGACCAACAGGCAGTAAATGCCCTCCTCCTCCTCAGGGTGGGAATGGCAGCCATCACATGACATCAACTCTGGGAGCCCAGTGCTACTACACTCTCGGGCTGACCCAGTGCTGGCAAGTGGAAGTTCTCTTAGCTTCCCTTCTGAGATTTCTCACTCCCCTCTTCCATCCCCCCCTCTCCCCCAGCCTTGGTGTTCGATCCACCTGAATAAATATTTCAGGGGCTGTGACTTGCCCTTAGGGAGCACTTGCTTTCAGGAAAGCCCTGCTGAAATCGTGACTTTGGACCCTTGCTCTGGAGTAAAGGTGCCTCTCACCTGGGGCAGGAAGAGAAGGGGTGCAGATCTACCTGAAAGTTCCAGTTCACCTTCTTCAGTTCCTGCATCTCTGGGGAGTTCTCCTGGAAGCGCCTGAAGCAAGTGCAGTTGCTCCTACAAGGCAAGGAGTCCTATGGAGAAGCTCCCTGGGGGCAGCCTGACTCTGGGCCCCTGGGAGGATGACCCCCCACCCAGAGGAAGCTGCTGCCCACAGAGACCTGGACCCTGTGCTGCCTCACATGGGAAAGGGATGACATCCAGGTGCCTCCACAACACAGCCTTGCTGACTCATGGACCCCGGTCACAGAAGTGAACCTCAAGGTCCAGCAGGTACTTGTTGAGAGAGAAGGTGGAAGAGTTGGCACCTGATGCCTAGGCCTCTGTGTAGAGAGGCTGCCCATTCCCCATGCCACCTGGCTGCTCCATCCCAAGCTTCTGGCTTCTGTGGTTTGTCCAGAGAATGACCAGATAGGGAGTGGGATGGAGTTGGGTGACGACTGCCATGATGGCCCAGTCCCTCTCCTTTATGCTCCTGAGGCCTCCCTTCTCTATCTCCAGCTGCTTGGGGCTCTCTCTCAGAGCTCCAGAGTGAGAGGGTAGGGCGGGCCAATCAGCTTGAGATGCCTTGACAGGTGGAATGTAAGACCACCTTGCTGGAGGAACCCGCCATACCCCCAGCTGTTGGCCACTTCACCTGGGGGTCTAGGTTCCTATCAATAATGGGAACTAGCTTGTCGTCTTCCCACCAAATCCATTTGACCCCAGATAGGACCCTTCAACCCCCTACAGAATCTCCTCCCCATAGCAAAACTCTGGGAGACCCTCTGGCCTCAGAAAAAGGCAACTTCCTGCCAGGGTAACAGCTGAGCTTTAAATAAATTCTAGCCCCCAACAGAAATTCTCCTCTTGCAGTGGCTTTCAAGGACAGTCCTATAAAGGCCTTTATAAAACCCACTATTTCCCAAGAGCCTGCCGGACTGGGGCCAAGTACTTGGCATGCATTTCCTCTAGACTTCCCATCTCCTTTGCAAGGAACTTCACAGGTGAGTAGTAGAAAGCACAGAGAGGGTTGGGTGGTTTGGGCAAGCTCCCACAGGTCCTAAATGGCAGAGCCAGGACCTGAGGCCAGGTGGAGCTCAGTGCCCGCTGCTGTCTCTCAAACACAGAGCGACTCGCTGGAGCTGGCGTTTAGAATCGTTGACAATTCAGGAGACTCTAAGGATCATTTGGCCTGTCTGTCTCCCTTTATGGAAAAAGCAAACTGAGGTCCTGAGAAAGGAAGGGACGTGTATATAGTAGGCATTCAACAATGTAGAGGCCTGTTCAAGTGATTTTGCAAGTCCCTGGCTAGTTGCCCATTAGATAGGACTGTGTGCTCTGAGCAATGGTCTCACTGTTGGCATGTGTGAGCCCTGCTCCCAAGAGTACCCTCACCCTGGGACTGGGACCGTGTACTTACTGAGCTGCCAGTGGCATGACACATTTCCCGCCTTGGCCCTGGTGTAGGCTGGTCAGCTCCATGACCTCCACCACATTGACAAAAGCCCTTGGAAGCTGTGGGATCAGAGGGGTGGGCTTCCTTAATCCCCAAGCAGTTGTGAGGGGGTGGGGGAAGATGGGGTGCGGGCACTGATGACTACTGGAATGAGCCTAAGGGATCATCTATACAAGCCAACTTCCCCGCCCTACTTTCACCAATAAAGAAACTGAGCCTCAGAGAGGAAATATGATTTCTATCGATCTCACTGCATCTTCTCGATCGGCCCCACTTTCTACATTGAGAAACTGAGGTCCGGAGAAGTCCCATTGCTGGTAAGCCACACTACCTGGCTGCAAACAAGGCTAATGGGGTTCAGAGGCAAACTCTGTGCCACCAGCAATGCAGTCTGATCCATCAGAATGTCCCCGCAGGGAGCCGGCGGCTGCCTCTCCATGGCATCCGGTGTTCCAGGCCTGCTCGCTGTGGGGCTCTGCTCAGCGTGCAGCTCCCGGAACAAACTTGCCCAGGTGCACCCTGGGAGCAGCCCCAGGGAGTGAGCGGCAGGCAGGTTACCAGCAGGACGTGCTGCTGCTCTGTCCTACCTCATAGAGGATGTCCAGGGCCTGCTGGATGTGCCGAACGTATTCCTCAGCTGAGTGGGCCTCCTGTGAAGAAAGGAAGGGCTCTCCTCAGCCCTGGGCCCTCCTCAGAGGGAGGAGAGTGGTCTGCTTCCAGCCGAGGGGGCCCGGGGCGCCCGGGATGGCGGCAGCGTGAGTGCAGAGGGGCTTTGATGGCACTGGACCGGCCAGAAGCCCAGCCCTCACTGCTGGTGGACAGGGTCTCTATTGGACACCACGAATCCTCCCCTCCTCACCCTACTCTGTGGCATCTCAAACCCACAGACAGCCCCTGGCAGTGCTGGGCCTGCCACTCCTCCACTCCCTTCCGTCACCGGCCTCATTCTTCTCCAACCAGATGGCCATGTTGGCCCCATGGGCTCCCCCTAACTCCTACAGTCCTTTTAGGGCTCCTCTGACCTCCATCTTCCGACTGGAGGCTGGTTAGGCCTCTTCCTAGTTAGTCCTGTGGGGTGGCAATCGGGTCCTTTTCACAAAAATACTCTCAGTATAAACCTGCTTACACAAGGACAGGCATTCTGGGGCTAGTGGAGGCATTTTCCTGACCCAAGTGCCCACAGGTGGCTCCGAGGTCACTTCTGGCTTCCGGGACCCCGTTGAGTTTAAGATGCAATGACATTTCAACGCCCCCTGGGGTGGTGTCACTGCCTCCAGGGTCTGCACAGTGAGGCAGTGAACAGAGCGGGGCGGGGGGCCTGGAAGAGCAAGCCCCGTGTGTGGGGGGAGGAATTCTCATGCAGCCTCCGGTGGTGTCTCTGAGCCACAAGGAATGATGAATGCCTTCTCCCCCCGCCTGCGCCTGTCAAACATCCTACCATGACCTCTGAGTAATGGCAGCTGTCTTTTTCTGGCCAAATAAAATACAGGATGTCCTCAACTTAGAACAAGATGTATTCCAAAAGTTACAACTTCCCAAGGTTTGTAAGTCTGGATCTGTTTCCTCAGAGAAACAGCGTTAGGCACGGGGGCGGGTTCCCAGGCCGGCAGGCTGAGGCTGGTTCACTCATGATGTCCCTGAAGCGCAGGGAGCCTTAGCCAGCCCAGGTGTGACATGGTTTCAGCTCCCCTGCACCCCCTCCACCCACATGAAAAACACCAACAAACAGGGCAGGGACGACAAGCAGGTGGGGGTGGGTCTCGCAAGTTACCCACTGGCTCCCAGAAACCAGTGTGTGTGCATCACAGAGGCCACCCCATTGGCAGTGGCCAGCCTGGGTGCTTCTAGACTCTTCTGGAGTCAGACCAATGAAGCTGGTCTCCGAGGGGCCTCCCACAGTGGGAAATGCCAGGCCTCATGGGGCATGTGTGAGCCCGGGCTGCCTGGGCAGACTTGGTGCCTGGAGAGCAGGCACGGTGACTCCAGAGGAAGCTCAGGGCTCCGGGCACAATAATGCCGCTGGTCAGCATCTCCCTCCCCTGGTCCCCGAGGCGCAGGCCAGTGGCTTACCGGATCCTCGCAGTAATGACACAAGTCATTGCTCCCAACGAAGAGAGTGATCAGCTTCCAGTCTTTCTCCAGGTTGATTTCCTGCGGGGACAGAGATCCTAGGTTTAGCGCTTGGTGTGGGGCATATTCAGGAGGGGCTTCCCTGGCCAGACATCCCCCAAGTGTCCCTCACTCTCTCTGTCTCACAGTAGAGAGACAATGCCTCGCCCTCACTGTGATGCTGGAGCAGGAAGAGAGAGAGGGAGAAAGAGAGAGAGAGAGAGAGGGAGAGAAAGAGAGAGAGAGGAAGAGAAAGAGAGGGGGAGAGAGGGAGAGGGAGAGGGAGAAGGAGAGGGAGAGGGAGAGAGAATATGAGAATATACAGGTGTACACATGTATCTGCTCACACACTGCAGGAGACTATTGTCCTTTGAAATGCTCTTTAGAGAGCTGCAGTCCTGTGTGCAGTGGAGGCATCAAGGCCTTCCAGGAGCCAGGGCAAAGGATGCAGCTGGAAGCAAAAACCCAGAGCTGCCTCTTGGGAGGGCTCTTCAGGTGAGGGAGCAGGGGGCAGACCAGGTGAGGGAGCAGGGGATGGACCAGGTGAGGGAGCAGGGGATAGACCAGGTGAGGGAGCAGGGGGCAGACCAGGTGAGGGAGCAGGGGATAGACCAGGTGAGGGAGCAGGGGGTGGGCCAGGTGAGGGAGCAGGGGGTGGACCAGGTGAGGGAGCAGGGGGTGGGCCAGGTGAGGGAGCAGGGGATAGACCAGGTGAGGGAGCAGGGGGTGGGCCAGGTGAGGGAGCAGGGGGTGGGCCAGGTGAGGGAGCAGGGGGCAGACCAAGGTGGGGCCCGGAGAGGAGCTATGCGGGGACTCAAGAGGTGGGGTGTGGGCTGAGAGGCCCTCCAAGGAGCCGCTCTCCACTCAGCCACCACCATAATAGGAGTCCCGCCAGGAGCTGGATTCCGAGGCATAAACACAGAGCATTAAAAAAGCAATGACTAGTGAGAAGGTTGCGAGGGGCTGGGATGGGGAAGGAGGAAGGACTGGAATGAGAAGCCTATTTTTAGAGCCAGCATTTACATAATAGGGCTCTGCAGAGCCAGCTCCCTAAAGGGGGACGCTGTTGGAGGCCTACACCACAATCTCCAGCTCTCTGCTCCATCTCTCCTTCTGCTGCCCACCCTAGGGGTAGGGGGCAGGGCCTGCTTCTGGTGGCTCCTTTGGGCCCTCATACGGACATGCCTCGAGCAGGAGCTGCAGTGGGACGTCCGTAGGGGTCTCTCAGAACCACTGACCCACCCCAGCTGGAGCCCCGGGTCCTGTACTCACAGGGCTGTTTTTCATTCGCGCCACCAGGTCCCGGGCCTGGGCTGGCATGTCCCTAGGCAGGAGAAGAGAGGGATGGTTAGAGGGGGCCCAGGAGCAAGGGCTCAAGCGGCAGGAGTTTGGCCCAGCAGGGATGTGTTTCCGAAAGACTCACATTATGTTAAGTTTATTCCCTCAGGATGTATTGAAAGGCTTGACTCTTAAGAAATGGCAGCCAAGTAATAATCAGAGCCTCGGAGCCACATGGACCCAGACCCTGCTGGAGGCTCCTCTGATCCCACCACCTCTTCCTGTCGGCCAGTCCTCCCGGCCACATGAGGTGGCATCTGCTCAACCTCCCAGCAGGGAAGCGCCCTTACAGTTCACCCAGTGCTCTCACTGCAAGCTGAGCCCGGGCACTTCTTAATCGGCTGCCTGTTTTAAAAACAGCCTTTTGTGTATTTGAAAAAAAGCCACAGCCCTCCATTATCCCTCCGCGTTCCCCTTCCAGGCTTCCCGACTCCGTCAGCCTTCACGTCGGAGCCCCACTCTCTGCCCTTTAATCCTTTTGTTTTCCTTCTCGATCAACACCATTCTCCTTCTCCTGACTTTCCCCTCCAAGCAAGACAGGCAGGGGAGACAAAAAAGGACAGGGTTCGCTCTCCCTTTGCCTCCCGATGCCCGCTATGAACAAGGCAACAAATGCTCCGGATGAGAGACCTGCGGGTCAGTGGAACGCTACTCAGCAATCAAGACGAACGGACTACTGGTACAAACAACAACATGGAGGCATCTCAAAATAATCCTGCTGGCTGAGAGGTTAGACACGAAGGCACCCATGGTCTATGATTTCAGTTACATATGATTCTAGAAAAAGAAGGCTCATCTTAGCGACAGACAGCAGGCCAGTGGTTGCTTGGAGTGCGGTAGGGGCAGGAAGGGGCAAGGGGGAGCGATTACAAAGGGGCACAGGGAGACTTTTGGGGGTGATGGATGTGTTTATCAACTTGATTGCAGTGATGGTTTCACGGGCATATGCACATACAAAGCATCAAACTGCAGACTTTCAATGACAGTGTACTGAATGCCAGTGAAACCTTTTAATTTTAATTTTATTTTTTAAAGTATGTATATGAGAAATTATGTCAGCAAAGAGATACAGCCAATCGAGGCTTCCTTGGAGGATGTCTTAGGAACAGTTGCTGGTACAGCCTGGCCATTTAAAATCTCTGCATGCCCACAATCAGCTGTGGCCGAGCAAACATGACACCTTCCCTGCCCTTGTGTCTCATTTACACACCCGGGGCCACACCCGTGCAGTCCTGCTATCGGTGGGCACGTCAGAAAGCTATAAAGGAAGCCTGACCTGGTTAAAGGTGACCGCAGAAGTATTTATAACCTTTTAATGGGTTCAAGATGCCACGAGGGGCCCTCAGGGGCGATAAGCTCACGTGAGCACTGGGGGAAGTCAGGAACGCCCACTTACTCCTCTCTTCCCAGCCCTGTTCTTCAGGCTCAGAGCAAGTCCCACCTTCCCTGCGAGCCTTCTCTCCGCTGAGCTCATTCATCCATGCCTCCTCCATTTCCTTCTCCACCTCGGCGCCAAGACTTACAGGGCCCCTGTTCTCCTTTCAGCTCTGCTACCAACTTGTTGCACGAGCTCACTCCAGCTAGCCAACCCTGCCAGGGCTGAGTTTTCCTCACCTTTTACAGGAAGAGGCCGGATGTATCACTTCTCGGGTCCCTCCTGCATCTGTATTGAGACTGTCTAGTCCTCACACTACACTTTTCTATCCTCTCGGTTTGCACTCCAAGTACGAAATCATTTCGGTCTGCAGGGTTGCCATACGGAACATTTCCCCCCAAACGTTATTTGTTTGCTTCACTAGACTGTAAGCCCTTGGGAGGGAGGGAGGTCACCTCCTGACTTTTCTGTATGGTTTAGTAGCCACTGTGGAGCAGCAGTGAAATAGGAAAGGCAGTGAGAGCAGTGAAGCGAGAAAGGGGCTAAAATGCCAACAGACTGAAGAATCACCTCCTGGCTAACGAAGCCTGGGCTGTAAATAATAATGAAATGATGATGATGATGATGATGATGACGACGACAATGGAGGTAATAATATTGTAATAATAGTCCTAACAGCAGTTAGAGGTCAACCCCACGAAACCCAGATTTTATTTTTTGCAGAAAAATTAGTTCCTCCTGCTTATGACGTTGAGGAACTGACATGGCTTCCTGAGTCTCAGGGCCGGGCCGAGCGTGGGGCCCTCCGGACTGACGGACAGACGGAAAGGAAGGCTCCTGTAAACACAGTGAGTCAGGGCCGCGGCGTTTCCTTGGTGATGGGAGTGCAGCAATCGTGCTAAAAGCAAACACCCAGCACGTTCGGTGCAGAAAATCAATGAACTCTGCCAGGCATTTCAGCTTTAATTATCTGAATTATTGTCAACAACAGAAACCGGAGTGAAAACAAACACCTACCCTGCTGTTCCCGGGCCGCACACCTCACTCCCTAATGTCAAAATAACAGCCCTTCCAGAACCCACACTGCAGGATCCGAGGCGATGGGGAGAGAGGAAGGGGGCTGCCCATGGGGTTACGCACTGAGTCCCCGAGTCCCTGAGAAGTTCGCTGACCCTCTGCCGGGCAGGGAGCTCACGGCCCAAGTCAGCCAGGGCAGATCCTGGGTCCCCTGACAACTTTCACTGCTAAGCTTGGACCATTCAGGAAACTTTCTAAGCCTGTGTCCTCATGCCAGTGCCCATCCTAAAGGGCACGAGGTCACAGGAGATCACGTGCGTGAGGGCCAGCTCAGAGAAGTGCTCCGTGCCCGGCAGCGATGACTGCTCATGGGGTCAGGCTCCCAGGTCCCTGCCTCCTCGCTGCCTCTGTTTCCCTCCCTGACTTCCCAGCCCACCCGCCCGCCCGCCTCCCTCCCGTGCCCACGTCCACTCACCGGGCGCGGGCGCCTTCCACGGCCACGTTCAGGCCTGCCGTCTCCTCCTGGGTGCCGGTGGAGAAGCCAAGGATTTGAGGATTGAACTTCTTGAGAATGTCTTTTCGGAGGGAGAAAGCAGGCGGCACAGGTGAGTGGGAGCTGGATGGGCAGCGTTGGGGCTCAGGTGGGGGGCAGGGTGGATTGGGGTCATTTCGGGGCTGGGCGACTTCCCTCCTTGCAGATAACTCCTTTGCTGCTGCTCAGGGGAGGCCCTGGCCTCAGCGAGGGGCTGTTGTGGCCCCAGTGATGCCTCTGCGTGTTGCTACTTACTGGGCAGCGTAGTGTGGGTCTCCAAGATCCCATCCCCTCCAGCGCTGGGGAGAGAAACACATTTGTTCAAACCACCCGGCCTGCTGCTCCACAGGTCGTCATGTTTCTGAGTCAGAGCCAGAGAGTCTGCCCCTGGTATGGGATTCCCATCCCCCTTAGGACCAGCATGAGCACCAGGGCTTTGGCATCTCGGCGCCGGGCCACGGAGCCTTGTCTCCGCAGGGCTCACAGGAAAACACCACTCATGGCCGCTGGGGGAGTGTCATCCAGAGAAATGAAGTGGGAACATCCTTACCTCCAGGACAGTCCCCGCCAGGACACCAGCTGGTCACTGGAGTTGCTGGGGCGGGCTCCTACCGCTGCCTGTGAAAGACAAAGAGAAGGCAGGCTGCAGCCTGGGGGGCGGTAGGGGGTGGGAGGGCAGGCTGGGGGCATTGGGAAGGCCCCTGTGCCCTTGTGTAGCAGCCGGGGCCTGGATGGACCTTTTCTGAAAATGTACCAGCTCCTCTCCAGGCCACATAACCTCTGAGCCATCCTGATGCCCCAATCCGCTAAATACAACCAGCAACCAAGTCCTAGAAGAACCAAGGTCCTTCCTTCCCACACTCTCTAGCTCCCACTTCTTTCTTGTTCCCTTTGCCATAGTCTGAGGTGAGACCGTCATCTTCTCACCATGGGCAACACAATGACCTCTGACCTGACTCCATGGTCTCTAGTGCCTGCTCCCTTCTTACCAGTTGTCCGGCTGCTCTTCTCAGCTCACCTGTCCTTACACCTCCCCTTGACCCCGACCTTTCAGTGGGCCTCTCTTACCCACAGGGTCAAAGCCAACCCCCTTTACCAGCTTCCTGAGTTCGCCATAACCTGGTTTCCACTTTCCTTCCTTCTTTCCTTCCTTCTTTCCTTCTCCTTCTCCTTCTCCTTCTCCTTCTCCTTCTCCTTCTCCTTCTCCTTCTCCTTCTCCTTCTCCTTCTCCTTTCCTGTCCACACACATTTCCAGGTCTAAGCAAATTGATCTGATACATGAGGGCCTTGGATCGGTGCTGAATTCATTCTCTAAGACCTTTGCCAGTTTTTGTCTCCTTTATAAACTTTCTCGAAATGCCCTATCTCAAAAAAGAGAGAGGGATTTCTCTTCAAATCTTATAAAAAATAATGCATAGTAGCCATAACTAGTAAAATGATGCAAAGATTTTTTTAAATTAACCTACCCCATCTTATAATCTTGCCCCATCCCCTCCTCACCCCTGACCCACATACACGCGTCACCAAAGCTAATCATACCAAAATTAAAACACATTCACACACCTGGGGGGAAAGTTGTTTGTTTTTACAGAAATAAATACCTGGTTTAAAAAAAAAAAGGGGGGGGGGGAGGCCTGTATGTCATCTATATGATTATGTAGCTTCTTCTATGTGCATTCCTTCTTTTCAATAGATTTCTTGAGGCTATAGCTATGTCTTTCTTCTTTCCCCTCAGAATTGCTAGCAGAGTGCACACAGCAGTAGCTAAATAGTCGGCTAATAGGATTCACTTGGTGAAACTGTGCTAAGTGCAGGAATTGGGCTCTCTCTGCCCCAAAGAACACATCTTCAAATGGGGTGAGGGGCTCTGGGCAGGTGTGGGTAAGACCACCACTCTGTGAGTCAGGTAGATGGAGGTGAGTTTCCTGATATAGGTGGCAGGTTTGGCTGAGTACCTTAGCAGAGACAAAATGCTTGGGGACAATAGGGCAAGGGCATGTATAAATTTATGGCTTCTCCCTGGGGAGGTGGTGTTTGAGTGAGACGGTGGAAGGGCAGAGGGCAGAGCATTATAGATTGTCTGGTGATGTTTTGTGGCTGCCTGGCTGTGTTTCAGTGCCTGACACAGGTTGGTTCTCACTAGTGCCAGCCAAACACAGAGCCAGTGTGGAGGGAATGTTGATTCCGCACAGGGCTTGGTGGGTGCCCGTGCTGGCGCAGTTCAGTACTCACAGTTAGCGAGTCACCCAGGGCGGCCACCACTTTGATGTCTCCTGGTCGGAGCTCATGGACTAGGATAGACAGGCAAAAGGATGTGGTCAGGGGGAGGTCTTTTTTTTAAAGCACCAACTTGACTAGAAGTCTGAGATTCTGCTGTAGTCCCACTGGTCCCCACTACACTATTTCCAGCCTAGGGCCTTAGCAACTTTGCCTCTTACATCCATTAGAGCAGTGGTTCTCAACCTTTCTAATATCTGTGTTTTCCGATGGTCTTAGGCTCTATAGCAGTGGTTCTCAACCTGACCCACATCGGAAAACACAGATATTTACAATATAATTCATAACAGTAGCAAAATTACAGTTATGAAGCAGCAATGAAAATAATTTTATGGTTGGAGGCCACCACACCACGAGGAACTGTATGAAAGGGTCAAGGCATTAGGAAGGTTGAGAATCACTGCATTAGAGGAACCAAGGCACTCAAGGTAATGACCTTGATGGCCTCGTCCATCCTGAGAGGTGCCAGATTCCCACTGGAGCGGTCCAGAGAAGTCCTAGCTACGAGGGTCATGAGTGTAGGCAGAGAGGACCCTAATCCCTGACTGTCCCCACCTCACAGGGCAGGGAGGCCCGAGGGACTGCCCCTGGGACTAAGTGGAACTGAGAAGTGTGATTGGTGGAGAGGCCTGGCAGCCCGGCAGGGCTTTTAGGCCAGCTATTCTTGGGTTGCACCAGATCTAGGACTGCATTGCATGGGAATGGGCGAGGCCCGCTCAAGGCTCCAGGATGTGCTTGCAGGATCTCCCACCACCTGGACACTTAGCAAGGCCCTTGAGTGGTGTGGGAAATGACGCTTTCACTCACCCGAGGTGGGAACACTGCTGGACGGAGTCCACTCCTTACACAGGAAGTCACTGCCCCAGTTCTAAATCAACAGGAGGAAAGACACAACGCCCAACACTCATTGTGCAGGGAAGTTAGCTTCGGACCGAGACTATTATTATTGATTTAAGAGGGGGCAGGGTAAGGAAGAGGGAGAGAAAGGGAGGGGGAGAGATTTGTTGTTCCACTTATTGATGCATTCATTGGTTGCTTCTTGTATGTGCCCTGACCAGAGATCAAACCTACAACTTTGGCATATCAGGACAACACTCTAACAACTGAGCCACCTGGCCTAGCTAAGAAACATTTGGTGGCTGCTAGAACTATGTCACTGCAGGGGGTCACGTGAGGGAAGGATTTGTTAGTTTGTAGATGGTCTTCGAGGGAAATGAGGAGAAAGTGGGTGTCTGTTCATCCCTATGCGCAAAACACATATTGGTGGGTACACACACACACACACACACACACACACACCAGTCTTTCCCATCTCCACTATCTCCACTCTTAAGTGGAGCCAGCAGTCCTGGCAGAACAGGGTAGAAACAGCGCAGTCATTCACGCTGCAGGGGGTCTCCCAGAGAACACATTTCTGGACGCCTAATAAGCGGTTCCAGCTGGGTCTTGGTGTTGTTATTTAACATTAAGCTAATGGACACTAATTAGGATGCCAGAGCCGAAACAATAATTATAGTTAGAATATATTTAGAAAAAGAACATGGCATTTTTACAATTGCAGAGTCCCTGTTTTCTGCGTGTTTTTTCCTGCACATGTGTGTATCTTTTTGGATATTTAATGTAATAGCCAACCATTTCCTTGTATGTGTAAACATTAATGCCTGTAACCTGGGCACTTTTAGTCAAATTCCTTCTTTCTTCCTCTCTAAAATACAGAGCACCTTGCCCTGGCTGTGTGGCTCAGTTGTTAGAGTGTTGTCCAGATATGCCAAAGTTGTGGGTTTGATCTCTGGTCAGGGCCATACAAGAAGCAACCAATGAATGCATCAGTAAGTCGAACAACAAATCTCTCCCTCTCCCTTCCTCTCCCTTTTCTTTCCCCTCTCAAATCAATAATAATAATATTAATAATAATAATAATAATAATAATACGGAAGCAGAGAACACATAAATGACCAGTAAGCTGGGGGAGACACAGAATCTCCTTCCCTCTCCAGAGGTGCAAATACCTGCATGTCCCTAAGATGGCCTGAGGGACAAGCCCAGTGCTGAGCGCACAGTAGGGCTCCACAGACAGGCACTGACTGGTTGGCTGATTCTCCACAGAGGTTTTGGAAGCTCATTTCTTCTGTTTTAATCAGATGATGACAAAGACAAGCCTTCTCAAAACACTATTCTCACCAGGGAGCAAAATGAAACTTCTTTTAAATATTATTTGCTTAATTTGATATAATTCAGTTTATTCCAAGGAATTGCTCAATTCACCACACGCATGGATTCCTTCTTCTGTGTGGATGTTCTACTCAAGTCAAGAATGTGCTTGTTGTGCTATGACAAATATCAGGGGGCATTTTAAAAAATGTTCTATAACTGTGAGTACTTTAGAACTATCTCAGTCAGCGGTGAGCCAGAGACAAGCAAGTACCATACCGATGAAGAGACACAGTTGGGGTCTGTCACAGGGGAGAACCCCACACTGCAGTGTGCCCCATACCCTGTTAACTGCAGATGCTGGTTCAGTAGGACTGGGGTGGGGTCCGGGACTTTGCATTTCTAATGATGTTGCCTGTCTGTGGCTAAAATAGCAAGCTATTGAAAAAACCACACCTTGTAGGGCTGGGTTTTGAACTCATCTAAAGCAGCAGAAGCAAAGACACATAAGACAGAGGACAGGCCTGGTGTGGTCCAGGATCCTCTAGCCCAGTTGTCGGCAAACTCATTAATCAGCAGAGCCAAATATCAACAGCACAACGATGGAAATTTTTTTGGAGAGCCAAATTTTTTAAACTTAAAACTTCTCCTAAGGCCACTTCTTCAAAATAGACTCGCCCAGGCCATGGTCTTTTGTGGAAGAGCCACACTCAAGGGGCCAAAGAGCCGCGTGTGGCTCGAGAGCCGCAGTTTGCCAACCACGGCTCTAAGCCATCATCTTTGGAGTAGTAATCATTAAAGCCGTGGGCCCCGAATCCTTGGGGTCCCTCAAAGCCAGTACCATTAACTGGAACCCAACCAGGCTCGGGACCCGCCTGGATATGCATCAACTGCCTGTTGGGCCCGGGCCCTGGAATTGAGATTCTTTCCACTCGGCTTCCACCTTTCAGGAAGTCAGTGGCACATCATACCTATGGCCTCCCCTTCATCCTTTGAAAAGCTCAGTTGCCTAATCAGAAATGATGTTTGTACAAAGGTCAAACATCCATGGCCACTTCCTCTTGTTGGCTGCTAATGTCAGGTAAGCTCCGAAGAACATGTTAGGACAATCCTGGAACTCTGTGGTTCAGGCAATTTTTTTTTTTTTTTTAACATTTCCATTTTCAGTATGTAAGAAGGGCACACTCCTGCTTAAGCTAACTACCACTCTGAGACCTCCGTCCCACCCCGAGTCACTGGCAGGTGGGAATGGTTTGTCCCCGAGAGAGGCAGCTGGGCACCAGGAGTTACCTCGATGGCGGGCTTGGTGGGGTATGTGTAGTTACTGTTCCGGAGGGTTCTCAGGAAAGGCTCATTCTAAGAGAGAAAAGAAACCACAAGGAGAGGTTATCTGACAATATCAGAGGTTGCTTAGGAAAGAACTAATAATCCTGTCCTCTAGATTTATTTGATGTGAGTTTTCTGCACTCAAATAAAAAAGAACTGTGTAAACATAATTTTGTTCATTCCTTAGGGGGTTTTTCATATCGTCTTTGGCAAGGGATAAAGGAAAGGCCTAAAATAGGGCCATGTATGTTTTATTCAGGGATCTGAGAACATCGCCCTAATCATCACACTGATCTGTTTTCTTTCCTTTGTGATTTCTCTGGCAAGAGATTTACATTATAGCAATTTTTTTCCTTTTATAAACAGTGTTATGATGATCAATTTGCTTTTAATGTCTTCTTTCCCCCTCGTTACAGAAGAAACAGGCTCTCTTCGGTGCCAGTCCTGCCACGGCCTCTCTCGCATCCTGATCCCATTCACACCATCATGTTCCTGCTAGGCATCAGATCTGAGTTCACAGCCCCAGGAAACCCTCATTTTACAGAGGAAGAGCAACTGAGGCCCAGAGTGAGCGAGGGGTCTGTTCCAGGCACTGAGCAAGTAGTAAGTGAGAACAGGGCCTGACCTGCCTGGGCAGGCCCTGCTGACCAGGAACAACCTGGTTCCATTCCTCACACTGTCAGGCCCTGTGTGGTCAGACACCGAGGGAGTGGAAAATGGACTCAGCAGACATTTTCCCGAGACATTTCATTTTCCTTCGATTGAAGAAACAAATCTACATACGCCAAAGTCCCAGCCCCCCACACGGGCCCTGGCTCCCTGGGCACCACACACGTCTCTCCTTCCTCCTGAGTGTCAGCATTCCTGCTGACACATGGGCTGGAGGAGTACTCAGGGCCGAGAGCAGGAAGGGCGCCCTGGACCACCTGCAACCGTGCGAGGCAGAGAGGCCTTACGCGGTGTGTCCCCACAGCTAACCAGGCTTGTCTCCGGCTCATGTTACTTAGCATTCCAGAGCATTCGCCATCACGAGGGCAATCTGGGAGCTTTCTATACATAACTGGCCCACTTTCATTGTGCCCCCTGTGTTCAGAGCACCGTGCTAAGTGCTAGGATGAGGGGAGGATACAGGGAGGTGTTCAAAATAGGCAGATAGAGAGCGTGAGAAGTTTCCAGGCGGCGGTGAAATGTCAAAGAATAGTGTGCCATAGTGCAGTGATTGGGGAGGAATGGCCGTGAGATCTGGGGATGTACGGTTCTCAAAGACCAGACCAGCGGTGGGTGGGTCTCTAGTTAACATACTCCCCCCCACTTCAAGGGAACCCTGACTGGGCCTAGGGTCTGGGGCCTGGAGCTAGTCCCAGAGTGAGAAGCACAGGAAGAACCAGAGGGCAGAGGTGCACCCTGCTCTCCTGGAGGTGCTGAATGTCAGACTGGAGAGTGTGCCTGGTCATCCGCTGCAAGGGTTGGGAGAGGGGCCAGAGAGGGCCAACTGAGTCAAAGGGTCAGAGGTCAGGGAGACACTGGGATTCAGCAGGGAATGAGGTCAAAGCAGGAACCGTATGAACAGGTCCAGGGCAGTAGCAGACGGGTAGCCAGGCGCCCAGGGCTTGTTTTATTGACCAGAAGCTGCTGGTACGTGCATGAGTCAGAGTGGCTTCCAGGCCTGGAGTTGAGCAGATGCCATGGAGGAGAGAGCCTACTGTTTGATCTGATTGGCTCTCTTTGACTCTGCTGATAACACCCGTAAGCAGAAGGTGAAGCCCGTTCAATTCCAGCACAAGGAAGTCTTTGCAAAGACGGTGTGGCCTGCCTGGCGGTGGGGGCAGAGCCGGGACAGCCACCTGACGTGAGTCAGCATCATGCGTCAGAGGCTTTGGGAAAAGGTCACGTTCGTCTTGGCTGTGTCACAGGTTTAAAGTTCCACCACGAAGGAGTGGTGCTTCTGGCTCTGTCTGTGCTGCTCAGACCAAACAGGCAGGTCTGGGGAGCCCCCTGGAGAGGGGCCATGCTCCAAGAAGGCATGCCTGCTACGTGAGGCAGGGCTCGCGAGGCTGTTCTGCCATAAATGGTTCAGGGCGCTGAAGAGAAGATCAGGGAAGGGTGGTGGGAGGGAGGAGACATAACATAGCAGCCATGACCTCTGACATCCCATCCCATCCCATCCCATCCCATCCCATCCCATCCCATCCCATCCCATCCCATCCCATCTGGGCTGGTTCATGACCTACGAGGCTAATTTCACAACCTGGTCATGGGTTGCCACCGCCCGGAAAGTACAGACATGTAAGTAGAGGCTGTGGGAGGATGTGGTAGAAGAATTCACTTATCCAACGAGAGTCACAACAGGACGCCAAGGCCCTCCTGCTGAGAACCTAAGGTTATAGAGTTCTCTGTTGTTTTATGATGGGAAGATAGGACCAGGTAACCTTTAACCTGCAAAGTGCTAAGAATCTGAATGGGGATGGGGGGAGGGAGGGGGAAGAATGGAAAGCAGGGGCAGGTGGGAGGGGCACTGGGAAGTCTCCTATCAGGTAGGGTCCTGCCTGAGGTTCCATGCCTGTAGAATGGTGGAAACCACGACAGCGACAGAAACAGGAAAGCCCTAAGGAGCAGAGTCTGGGAAGACAGATATTTAGTTCCTATTTTAACACTTCATATTAAAAAATGGGCTTTTGAATGAGAGCTTGTTGAGTTTGAGGTGATTGTGAGGTCAGGGCAGGATCAGGGGATTCAGAAGTCCAAAGCATTCAGAAGGTCACAGTGTCCCCCACGTGTCATTCGAAATAGAAACACCATCAAACAACATGCACAATGGAATCCAACAAACCTCCGCGTTTTCAAAAATAAAAGGCTGGCTGTGCTATTGCTGGAGATGATTTTGGTTTCTCTTTCTCTGCCTCTCTCTGCGCCTCTCTCTGGTTTCCCTGCTTAGCGGATGCCCTGACCATTCATTCCTTTCAGCTGCCGTCTCAGTGACCTTGTAGCAGAGAGAGCATCCAGGGGGAACAGCTCTCAGGGGTTAGACAGACAGAGGGGAGCTGGGAAAGAAAGAAATGAAGACACAGACTGGGGAGTCTGGTGCAAAGGAATTTAACAGGAAGCCCCGGAAATGGGCAAATCTCCAAGTGAGGGGAAGGGGGGAGAGAGAGATGAGAGAACAGGGCTGAAACGAGATTGGACAATGTCCACATTTGCAAGGCTGGAAGAGGAGAAGAGGGTCATTAAAACAGATAGGTGCCTTGGCTGGACAGCTCAGTTAGTGTGTCGTTCCCAAAAGCCAAGGTTGCAGGTACAATCCATGGTCAGGGCACATATAAGAATCAACCAATGAATACATAAATAGATGTAACAAGTCAATCTCCTCCCACCTCCCACAATCTCTCTCTAAAAAATAAATAAAAAAACAATAAATGAAAATTTTAAAAGAAGGGGAAACAACTAGAAAACAGAGCAACGAGGTGCTTTCACATCTAGGAAACTCAGGGAGCAGAGGGTTAACTGTCAAACACTTTGAAAGAGCAAGATGAGTAAGAGCTTAGAAAGGACGGGGCTGGTCTTCAGCTGCTTTCTTCCAAGCCTGAGGAGCCGCCGCCAGCTTCCTGAGTTAGGTAATAAAGGCAGGAAGAGGAGTCCACAGAGTGGCTATTCAAAAGTTGGCTGTGAAATCATTTGTCCAGCCCGAAAGTCCATTAGAAATCCATGGAGTGTTAAGGGCCCGAGCTGGCCCGGCAGAATGCACTTGCAGTTGGCTGGGGCAGGGGAAGGGCAGGGAGGAGTCTGAGAAAGCTCCCCATCGCTCTCTTCTCTCCCGGCTGGGTCCTGCCTGTCGCCTCTATGTTTAGACACGGCTCGCACTAAAATACTAGCTGCCTGGCCCCCGTCAGCTCACACTGAGATGCTGGTGGACTTTATATAGCTCTCGGGCGGGCACACGGGAGGGAGCAGATGGGACCTGAGGAACACAGAATGCTACATTGCCTGGTGCGGTGAAGTGGGGCTAGCTGACAGATGGAGCCTTTGGGAATGGGCCCCAGGGTTGCCTGGCAACCGTTTCCTCCAGGCTGGGCTTCTAGGGCTCTAGGAGGTTGGATTTGCTCTCCTCTGCTCACCAAGGCTCAGCCAGGCTCAGCCAGGAGGAGGAGCAGAGCCCACCGTGGCTTGAGTATTGGTGGAGAGGCACCCTGTCGGGGCTCCTTGCTGGGGCAGAGAATTGGCACAGGTCCCCTTGAGGCCCATGGCGACCCAGTGCCGAGGCTCCAACCTGGTACTTAATAAACGTTTGTGGGGAGGAAGAGTAATGACAGACCCCTGGAATGGACTGTTATCACATTTACTATTTAGTGGAAGGTTGAATGGGCAGAGTGAACATCTATGGCTGATGCTCAATGTAATCATATGGGTGTAAAAATATTGAAACACTAGAGGTCCAGTGCACAAGATTTGTGCACTCAGGGAGGGGGGTCCCTCAGCCTGGCCTGCACCTCTTGTGGTATGGGAGCCCTCAGGGGATGTCTGACTGATGGCTTAGGCCTGGTTATCTAAGCCATCAGTTGGGACATCCTCAGCATTGCTATGGAGGTGGGAGAGGCTCCTACCGCCTCTGTGCTGGCCAGCCGTGAGCCTGGCTTCTGGCTGAGCAGCACTCCCCCGCTAGAACACACTGACCACCAGGGGGCAGCTCCTGAATTGAGCATCATAGAAACTGGTCATTCCACCGTTTGGTTGATTTGCCTATTAGCCTTTTATTATATAGGATTTACCTCCAGCATGGTTTATAGTCTCTTCTCTGAGTCCCCAAGTACCCCCACTACAGAGGTTGTCTGGTTCCTCCCCAAGGTCCCCTTAGCCATGCTCAGGATTTTGCATTAGACTATTTACAGCTGGCACAGCACAGTCCTCTGGGGGCTCCCCAGCCTTTGGGCCAGCAGCTGGCCTCTGAGTGGAGGCATCCACACACTGGTTGTTACTATCTCTTTTGCTCCAAGAACCAGACCCAGCCACCAAGCCCTCTGCTGCCTCTGCCCTCACTTCTGCATTCCTTCTTCCCATCACTCCTGTTCTCCAGACTAAGGCTGATGGCACAGAGACTGAGCCTGGGCTGCAGACTGGGGTGAGGAAGGTAGCAGACAGGGTGCTGTCACCCTCTCTGGAGCCCTGGCAGACACACGGGGGAGCTATAGGGCCATTTCCTGTCCTGCCGGAGGGTGGGAGCCAGTGATGCAGCCTACCCAGGAGGGAACCCAGCGTCCCAGATTGGGTCAGGCCCCTCTGCTTCTATTGCCACTGAGGGCTCTCGGGCCTCGGCCTTATTTGGTTAACAAGTCATGAGACAGGGCCAGGCTGGGAGAGCTGAAGGCAGTGGGAACATGAACTTACCCCTACCCTAGGCCCGAGATCAAGTTGAATAACCACGTACATTCCTTAAAGGAGCTGAGTCCTTACCAGAGCCCTCACAAAGGCCACTGCGATGTGGCCTTCTCCACACAGCTCCCGGGCCGTCCTCTGACCCTCTTTCTGCTGGAAACTCCCCATTCAGGCTCTACAGACACTGATCACAACTTCTGACCGGCTGGCTTCTCTCCTGGCCTCCACCTGCAGACTGACTTTCCTATCTGCCTCATGCGCGGCTGCTCAAAGGAGCCTTCTTGCCCTAGCCAGTTTGGCTCAGTGGATAGAGAGTCAGCCTGCAGACTGCAAGGTCCCAGGTTTGATTCCGGTCAAGGGCATGTACTTTGGTTGCAGGCACATCCCCTGTGGAAGGTATGCAGAGGCAGCTGATTGGTGTTTCTCTCTCATCAATGTTTCTGACTCTCTATCCTTCTCCCTTCCTCTCTGTTAAAAAAAAAAAAAATCAATAAATTATATTTAAAAAATAAATAAAAGGAGCCTCTGGTCATCCTTCTGGCTTCCTGACTCCCCTGCTCAAGAATCCACGTTCCCCACCCTCATCCTCAACCCAAAGAAATAAGTGCTTCTCCCCTTTCCATTCTCATCCACTTCCTCCCACCCTCCAAAGGCCATCCGCTTCCAGTGGACAGCAAGATGGGCAAGGAGGAAGCTGGGGACGAGCATGAAGGTGGAAGGGCAGGGTCAGAGCTCTGGGCTCCTCCCTCATTACCTGTGTGGGGCAGGAGAGGGGTATATCTGCTGACAGGTCCAGGGTTTCCGTTTTCCTTCCCAGGGGTTCAAGCTGGTTGGGGAAGGAGAGAGAGACACAGGTGTACTAATTTGTTTACACAGAAATGAACATCTCCCTGCCCTGGGAAGGCTCCCAGCTCGATGTAAGGGGCCTTGGCTTTCACTCCTGGCTCTGCCACTTGCCAGCTGTGTGATACTGGGCACATCTCTCAGCTTCTCTAGGATTCGGCTTCCTCATACATTCATAATGTAGCTGGGCTGTTGAGAAGCCTCAGTGAGAAGCCTATGTGAGTGCCTGACACACAGAAGATGGTGCATGTATGTGAGGGCTCTGCTTTGGATTCATGTAAAGAGTCATCAGCACAGAGGAGAGAGTGTGGCTAATCCTGGGATCGTAAGGACTCTGTGTTTTTAAATCCATGGACGTGTACAGATGTGTGGCCACTGCTCCTCTGTACCTTGCTGGCCAAGGAAGGCTGAGAACTAGCACCTCCAGTCTATGGGGGCAGGTGCTTTGCTCTAGACTAGGACCCCAGAGAAACAGGGCCCCCTCACTTACCATGTTGACCCAAAGGGCTCTGGAGAGCTGGGAGTGGAATTTCTGGCTTGCGTGGATGCAGTCGGGAGCGAAGAAAGACATATCCAAGCGCCCATCCTGGAGGAGAGAAACAGACCTTCCTCAAGACCTTGTTGGCATCAAGGGTGGAGAGGGAGCCACAGCTGACTGGCCTCAACACACGTCTCACCTGGGGGTGCTCTGAGCCACTGGGCAGGGCCTGATCACCTCAAGAGGGAGATCAGAGCAATCCCACAGATCAATAGTTTTGGGTGACCCTAAACCCCATTGTCCTTCTGGCCCAATTTCCCTTATTTAACAAAAAAAGAGTCCTATTTGATTTTAGGCACATTGTTGTGATGCCCTAGTCCATGCCATGCTTGAGGGCATGAGATCTAGTCCCTAAGGAAGTCTTGGCCAGCCAGATGGGGAAAGCTACTTCCCAGCCATTGGCCAGATGCTCCTGGTGGACTTGGTGGGGAGAATGGGACCCACTCTCAGGGAAGGCCTGGGCAAAACCAGTGTGCCACCTTCCCCTTTCCTGAGGCACTCAAGGTTGCTCAAAGCTCCTTCCAGTCAGGTGAGGCCCTTAGGATGGACACCCAGGTGGACAGAAGCAAGTCCCCACCCGGGTCCCCTCACAAGTCTTCTGCTCAGAGTGGGAATGTCAGGTGCAAAGCAAGCAGGGGTGGAACCTGAATGCCCAGGGCCCTCCTCTGTGACCACAGCACCATGTGTAGGTGACAGAAAAGGAGTATTCTGGAGCCGGACATGCTCGAATCTTGCCTCTGTGTCCTGTATTTCCTCTATGATTTCAGGAAGGCTACTTCACATTCCTGAGCCTCCGCTCCAGGGGGAAAATAAAACTCACCTCCAAAGGTACTTGTGGCAAGCACAGTGCCTGGCACCTAGGAGACGCTCCATAACACGGAGGCTGCTTTCCCACCTCAGGCTGGCTCTGAGAATGCAACTCAGGTGCTCCAGGAGGCTGCGCTCAGCAGACCTGCACCTGGGGAGCTGCCCGTGTCTTTCCCACATTGCTCACTCTCTGGCGGGGAGCACGTGGCATTTCTGCCCTGACTGTCCTCCTCCCTCCGGGAGCCCCGCTGGGTGGGGCAGGGACGTACCTCCAGGACGGGAAGCCTGGTATTCCGGAAGAAGGGCTGCAGCACCACGGAGAAGTCCTCCCGTGTGTCGTAGCGGCCGGACTCCACCAGCTCGAGCATGCTGCTCTGGGGACACACCCATGGGTGCCTTCAGCACAGGCCCCCGGTGGCCCCAGGGCCCATGGGGCAAGGGTGGGAGTGGTGGGCAGAGCGCCACCGCCCTGGGAAATGGGGGTGGTGGTGCTGACTCAGTCCTTCCCCAGAGCTGAGCAGGCAAACACACTTGATTGCAAAGCTCTTTCCAGAGAATTGGAAACAGGTTGGGTCGCCTCTTTGTTTTGTTTTTAAGGGATCTGCAAGCTCTGAAGGGCCAGGCAGAACGTCCCACAAGAAATGGAAACCTGGGAAGAGTCTCCCAAGAGCCCCCCCAGGCTGGGGACCTGCAACCTCTCCACCCGCGGAGGAGGTGAGGGGGCAGCTGGGCCCCGTGCAGGGGAGGGGAAGGGTATCCCATGAGGTATCCAAGGCTTTGGTCCTCCTCAGGCCAAGCGTCGGGCCATGGGGCTTGGCCACCTAGACTCCCTTGAACCCACTCCAACCAGGTGCCTGAGACGCCTCAGCCAGGCGGGGGGATCTGGGGGGCAGAGGAAGGGGCCTAGATGGTGAAGTCTTCCCTCAAACCCTGAACAGCTCTTCCCTTCCCTGTGTGCCTCTCTCCCCTCGGGGGATCTGGGCAGGTGTGTACATTGCATGGGGGCGGAGGGTGGGGGACAGAGCACACCAAATGGTGCCCTTCTTGTCTCACCTGGTAGGCTCTGGTGATGGCTTCCAGCCTGGCCAGCTCCAGGGAGCTCTCCCGAGGCGTCAGCACGCAGTTACACAAGACGCTGCACAGAGAGGGAGGCAGGAGGGCCGGAGCCCGAGCTCCAGTAAGGGGCTGGTTCCGCTGCACCGGCAGCTCATGGAGCCCGGGCTTCGGAGCACCTGTGCCTGAGGCTCTGATGCACACGCTGGGGGCGGGTTTCAGGCCTGACACGGGGCCTCAGGATGCAGGGAAGAGCATCCTCTCGTAGTAACAGAGCACAAGCAGTGCTCTGCAGGCGCTGGGCCAGAGCAAATGACACCGAAAGAGCGAATCTAGGCCCTGGCCGGTTTGGCTCAGTGGATGGAGCGTTGGCCTGCAGACTGAAGGGTCCCAGGTTCGATTCTGGTCAAGGGCATGTACCTTGGTTGCGGGGACATCCCAGGTAGGGAGTGTGCAGGAGGCAGCTGATCAATGTTTCTCTCTCATTGGTGTTTCTAACTCTCTCTCCCTCTTCCTTCATCTCTGTAAAAAATCAATAAAATATATATTTTTAAAAAGAATGAATTTAGGCAATGAAAGTGAAACGTTTCATTTTTACGAATAAAATAAACATGCATCCTTTGGCATTGGGCTTCCCGTGCTCAGGCCCTCAGAAACCTTAGTTGGCACCAGTGCCCAGTGTGGCATTTATTTTGTTATGAATTATTTCATGCCCATGAAATGCACTTCATGCTATCAGCTCAGATGGCGTGGCTCAGTGGTGGAGTGTTGACCTATAAACCAGGAGGTCATGGTTCGATTCCCAGTCAGGGCACATGCCGGGGCTGTGGGCTCCCTCCCCAGTGGGTGGGGGAAGGGGTCATGCAGGAGGCAGCCAATCAATGATTCTCTCTCATCATTGATGTCTCTATCTCCCTCTCACTCTCCCTTCCTCTCTAAAATCAATTTTTTTAAAAAGAGAGAGCACTCAGGACAGTGCCTAGTTCACAGTAAGTTCTGTCCAAGTATTTGTTACATAAATACGTGAACATAGAAGGTATCTTCTGCTTCCGTTTCGCCATCCGATGCTGTACCCCCCACTGGCTGGGGCCACTAGCCTTTGTCCCAGCTGGCCTCTTCCCTGGGGCTCCCCCACATCACAGACACCCTGCTGACACGTTGAGGTTGGATATGGGGTGAATCATGACTCTAACCTCTCAAAAAGGAGTTGTCCTGGCACAAGGCCCCCTGTACAGACTTGGGCACGTGAACAGACCACGTCCCAGAGACCCGAAGGCGTTCCCGCTGCACGAGACAGACCAGGAGTGAGCGCTCCTGCCGCCGAGGGCAGCCAGCACCTGCCTACCTGGCCTGCTGCACCGGGCACTTGTCTGGGTTTGCCAGGAACACCTGCCGCATGACACTGGGGCTCATGAAGTCCACAAGGTTGACCAGGGCCCTGGGCACCTGAGGATAAGGACAGGGGTAAGAGAGGGGCTCCAGGGGCACCTTCTCCCTCCAGTTGCTGAGTGGGGGTCGGGGAAGCGCCAACACTGGGCTTTCACCCAGGATCCTGTGGCCATGCTCCCCATGGCTGCAGCGAAGGGCAGCCCAGGGGACGGGGTGAGGTGGCAGACCCAAGTCTAAATGCCGCGAGCTCAGCTCCGTCCAGCCATCAGTCAGTGAACCCAAACCTGTCAGCTTTCAGTGTAGTGGGCTAGGTACCCTGTTTGCCAGACATTAGCCCTGGACCATGTCTCTCTGGCCCCGTGGTCGGCAAACTGCGGCTCGCGAGCCACATGCGGCTCTTTGGCCCCTTGAGTGTGGCTCTTCCACAAAAGACCATGGCCTGGGCAAGTCTGTTCTGAAGAAGTGGTGTTAGAAGAAGTTTAAGTTTAAAACATTTGGTTCTCCAAAGAAATGCCAATCATTGTACTGTGGATACCTGTTAGTATTTGGCTCTGTTGACTAATGAGTTTGCCGACCACTGCTAACCTGGACTAACTCTGCTGAGCAGGTCCAGACTCAGCCACCCAGAGAACAGCCTGGTGGTTGGAGGGGCTTGCCTATGCTGGGGGTGGGGGCAGAGCCCAGTGCTGGGGAAGGGCTTGCTCTGGACACATGTGTGGCCCAGAAGGCAGTGCCCAGCCTGAGAGTCACCCAGCTGCTGCCTCCAGGGAATGTCCTGGGTACGGGTTGGGGGGACAATGAGCACCCACACTGCCTTCCCTGGTCAAGCCCAAGATCCTTCTGGGCTGATTCCAAAGGCAATGAGGCTTCCGTGTGCACAGGCCCCAGCCTCTGGAAAGGGGAGGAGCCTTCACCTTCTCTCCCCGCTCCACCTTCGCCCTGCCCCCCGTGCCTGAGCTGTGCCACCCACCTCTCTGTGCAGGGTGTCCAAGGCACTGCGGAGATGGTCAAAAAAGTTGGCTGCAGAATAGAGATTCTGGGAAGAGACAGGAGGGAGAGGAAGAGCTGGTTAAGAGGAGAGGGCTGTGGGGTGGGGGGTGGGGGGGGGGCGAAAGCCCCCTTGGCTCCAGCCTCAAGGACTTGTCCTCTCTCTGGCCTCTAGCCGTCACCAGCTCATCGTCGGAATCTGAGACGAGCAGCCGCTGCTATCAAAGATGGGCCAGCAGAAGACTGGAACCTTCAGCCAGAGCTTGCGTAAAGGGGCAGAAATGGAGAGTCCTCCTTCAAACTGCTTGGGGGGGGGGGAGGGGTGGTCCAGTCTTTTTCTTTTGGAATTTTCGGGAATTGTAAGAGGGAGGGGCAGGGTAGAAGCACCATGGAGCTGCCACCTGATACCCTCACACTACCTGGAGCCAGAAACCTGAGGGTCCTGGGGTAAGGAGTGTGCCCGTGCGCGGACACACACACACACACACACACACACACACACACACACACATAGGTGTGGGCGTGCAATCCGAGGGTGGATTCTAGGGATCGTCCTCAAAGAGGCGCTCCCGAGCCTACATGCCGAAGTCAGGAGCCATGAGCAGGCCGGGCCCCCATTACCGAATCCGTGCAGAAGTCACACAGGTCGCTGCCTCCAATCAGCACCGTGATGACCTTCCAGTCCTCATGGAAATTTATTCTCTGCGCAGAGGGAGGAACAGGCTTGATGAGTTCCAACAAGCAAATCTAAAACACCACCGCGCTAACACGTCCTTGTCCGCTTGAAGTCATAAAATCAGACTTTAGGGGTTTATTTATAGATCACAGGATCTTAGCATCCGGAGGGACGCTCAAGGACGTGGTGATCAGCAACAAACCTCTCTCCATCAACGCAATCTCCTCTGAAGGGTGGCCCTGGTTGGGTGCCTCTAGTGACAGGGGGGCTCGCTGTTCTCACAGCACACCAGTCCACGTGGGAACTTTTGTGGGTTAGGGCATGAGGGTTTAAAAGGAGCCGTAAATCAGACTCACGTGATCATCTTTCATCCGCTGCACCAGAGTCTGGACCTGTCTTGTAAGTTCCCTGAAAGGGAGAGGAGATCAGTCCTGTTCAGGAACAGTGCCCGGCTTTTCCCTCCTAAAGGGTCTGTCCTGGAGGTCCCCAGGGCAGGAGCCTCACTGTGTGAGCTGGCGGAGACCCCGCTGCTCAGGGACAGGAGCGCCTTGCCTGTTCTGGAGAGTTATTACAACAAACAACCCTTTGAAAAACCCACTGAGTGTTTGTCCTAACGCTGTAGTCAAAGGACCTGCCAATCACAATTGTTCCTCATCCTCTCCTTTCAATAGAACCACACGTGCAAAGCGCCTTTTAGGATTCCATGCTGGGACGCCATGTGTAGCCTCTGAAGGACTGGCCTCGCTCCTGAACTCAGGTCCATGGAGCGTTGGCATGCTTCCCCTTTCTGCCCTGGCTGCCGGGAAGCTCACAGCATGATGCTCAGACACAGGAACCATCCAAATGCTCCTACTGACGGAGTGCTTTCCTCTCCCCGCCATGGCTGTGGCTTTTCTCTTAAGAATATGTTATTTTAAAAAATAAATGTATCTCAATGCTCTTAGAAATAGACGGAGAATAAATACACACGGCACACGTGTGTGGGTTTGTAATTTACAAAAGGACTGGGTCCCGGGCACCCCAAGCTCCCACTGGTTCAGGGCCCTGTTGGGATGGATCCTCAGACTGGTGATCTCCTGGGACCTGACGGTGGGCCCGTCTGACCTGACTCCCATTCCCCAGGCTCAGCAAACAGCTCTGGGCTGTGCCCATCAACCAGAGGGCATGGGCGTCAGTAAGAAGATGACAGTGTGACAGAAGCACAGCTGACGGGGCTGAAACAAGGGAACCCAGGCCTCTGGGACCCCTGGGACTCCCTTGGGAGATCGGCCTGAGAGGCTGGGCACTTCTGCTGCTGCTACCTCCGACTTCTCAGCGGCACTGCTGCACACGCATACATGCCCCCTTGGCACACGCAGGGCAGCATTACCCCGAAAGGGGGTGCCTCCCGCAGGCCCCCTCCCCAAATGCGTACTCAGCCTTCGCGCCAGGAACAGCCTGATTGAGGAACGCGTTGGTGTCGTTGGCCTCGCCCGTGCCCAGCGCGTAGCCTGTGAGGTACTCGTTAAACTTCCGAAGGATGTCTGCGAGAAGAGGGGGAGAATGGGACGCGGAGCTCAGGAGGGAAGGCCAGGGATCTCCTCTGGTCTAGAGTCGCCAACATGGGCTGTGCTACCACTCTCATGCAGCCCGGGAGGGAACAGGACGGGACAGGACAGCAAGGGCCTCCCAGCTCGCTCGCGCTCGCTCGCTCTCTCTCTCTCTCTCTCTCTCTCTCTCTCTCTCTCTCTCTCTCTCCTTTACAATCCACAGAGAATCCTCGCTGTCTCATCTGATTGTCTCCTCACACTCTGGGCCCGCTGAAGAAGAGGAGGCTCAGAATGTCTGGTGACCTGCCCTTGGTCACCTGGCAAACACACAGAAAGGACAGGGCTTGAGCCCAGGTCTCTGGGCTCCAAATACGGTGTTTATTCCAGCCCTATAAGCCCCCTGTCCCCATGCCTCTCTATTTATTTATTTATTTTACAGAATATTAATTCAGTGTTTGGTTATTCATAGATTACCCCCATTAAAATTTAATGCATGCCTCACGTACACAGTCTTTTTCTGCCCCAGGTGCTTTGAAGCAACAGAGGCATTAGATAGGAGTGCAGAAGGCAGAGCTGAGCAGGGAGCAACGGCAGCGCACGTTAACAGAGTCACTGCTGTTCTGCAGAGGGCTCTGTTCGATCAGGCGGCTTAGTGGAGTTCCAATGAATGTGTCTAAACATGATCACAATTCATTTATATTGGCCAGAGAATGACCCCTACCCAGACAGGACGCCGAGGGTATTTAGTTGTCAACAAGCCCCTCCTCCCAGGTCAATAGCAGTCCAAGGAAGACACTGTTTCCTCCTTTCCTAGCTGAGAGGCATCTCAAGAAACCCGAGGGTCAGATGCAAGGAGAGGACAGACTCCAGCCCCCGGTGGTTACTCACTCGGCAAGGTGGTCACGGTCTCCAGGGAGCCGTCTCCTCCTGAACTGCAGGGAGGAAGCCAGTATGAGGTTTTTTGTTTGTTTTTAGCATCCATGTGCCAGACCCACCCATCTCTGTGTTTGAGGGATTCTGAGAAAATCTGAATTCCCCAATGGGCTGGTTTCCCCCAAATCTAGGATTTGAAGGTAAAAGAGAGCTGTTTCATTTCTCCAACAAATCAAGAGGGAGAGAGCTTAGCTGAGTATCTACTATGTGTCCAGCCAGGAACTCCACTCTCTGCATTAGTTATCTCACATCTCCCCAAGCTTATGAGGTCTATGCCACTATTTCCATTTGACAGAATAGGAAGCTGAGGTTCCCTAACTTTCTAAAGGCTACTAAAACCCAAAACGTAACAAAAACCAGCTTGAGCTGGAAACCTTTAGAAAAGGGATAACTCCTTTCTGTCTAGTGGGGAGGTCAATCTCACAGCCTTTCTACCATAGTCTAATTTCACCTAATCTAATTGTTTTCTGGCCTTCAATCTAACCCCAAGACACACTCAAAATTTCCTTTCCTTCCCTGCATTAAAATTGAATATATGTGGGAAGAGAGAAGTATACCTATTTTAACAGAGTTCAATGGTCAGATGCACTGCATTTACTGTTATTTTTTCCCTCTGCACTTCCCTCCTCAATCCCAGCCTTCGTCTAGAACCATGGTCGGAAAACTGTGGCTCGTGAGCCACATGAGGCTCTTTGGCCCCTTGAGTGTGGCTCTTCCACAAAATACCACGGCCTGAGCGAGTCTGTTTTGGAGAAATGACATTAGAAGAAGATTAAAAAATTTGGCTCTCCAAAAAAATTTCAATCATTGTACCGTTGCTATTTGGCTCTGTTGACTAATGAATTTGCCGACTACTGGCCTAGACCAATAGATCATAAAAACACAGTGTTTAGCATCCAGCCCACCAGGACAGGCTTCCGAAGCACAGGCCATGAATCAAAGTCATGGCTGTGCTTTACTCAAGGAATGCTTGGCATGAAGTTGACTCTTGCATACCAAGGTGGTCAAGGGCTTACTTAAGCCAAATGCTCAGCAGTCCCTGGTCCTGGAGAGAGAGAGCAGCCAGGTGAGCCCTGCCCTTCCAGCCTCACTCAGGTCTTTCTCTCCCGCCTCCCAAAAAACGTCTGACCCGAACTTGGCCGATGGTTGGGCATTTGTATGAGCTTCTGATTCTTTCCCAATTTTCCACCACGCTGCTGCGTTAGCTGCTTCTGACCCTCCTTTCTTTGAACTAAAAGCACGAAATCAGAACACCCCACACTTGCAAGAAAGTGATAAATCATGCACCGTCTCTAATCACGGTGTTCTCACTCTGCTTCTTTTTCTCCCTCAATCAACACAGAAACATAAACACAGAGACACACGTAAACACACAGGGCAAGTGCTTTCTACTGTAAAAGGTACCTTTGTTCTAAAAATAAGTGTTCTAGCCGATCAAGACCAATAGGCTACGGAATCTCTCTCTCTCTCTCTCTGAGCCCATTTTAGAGCGAACATTTCCAGGAGAAAAGAGAGAATTAGACAAATACATATGGAACGGGGATTGTAAGCCCTCATTGTGACCAGGATGATGTGAAGCGTGAAAGAAAACGGATCCATACGAACAGCGAGTCTACAGGAGAAGTGCAGACTCATGTGATTGGAATGACACCATGAGCTCAACGTTACACCATGAGCTCAGCGGCTGGGCTTGCGCCTCCGCTGCCAGCACAGAGCAGGGAAACGCAGAGGAGATGCTCAGGAATGCTGGCCGAAGGAGCTTCGGTAATGTGAGGCTGTACTCATTAACAAGACAAAGAAATGCGTTTTCTGGTAAGTTTTATTTTGGTCCTTTGAATGGTGTCCAACAAGCAAACTGAGTTCGATAAAAAGAAAAGGCAATGCTCTGAAGTCCACACCGTTAAGCTATGATTCTCACAGGTCCAGGGGCCTCAGAAATACGCTCAGCCAAACCTCCTGCTCACAGCCACCCACCTCCCGATAATTCGGGGTCCACTTCTTCCCGGTCCAACTCCATGAGGCCCGCCCTGTCCACTTTCCTTAGAGGAAGCAGATCTAATTGCATTTTTAATTTTCGTAGGATCATTCACTGTCTAGTATTTCCAATCGGGGAGCATTTTTTACTTCAGAAAAACTGCTTTTCTCAGATTAGTCTAGTACAGAGATTTTTAACTTTTATTCACCTTATGGCACACATAAACTGATTACTAAAATTCTTCAGCATACCAGAATATATATTATAATTTTGGCCGATCTGACAAAAAAAAAAATAGGTATACATTTGACTCATTCACAGCGATGACTGACAATCTAAGGGAAAGAAGTCAGTGCCCCTGACGCAATAGTCAGGGATTGCATGTTTTAAAATTGCTGCGGCACACCAGTTAAAAATCGCTGGGCTTGTATGTGGACCGTTTCCAGGGGACGCTAATTGGTATACAAACAAAGCAGGCCTTCTGGGATTAAGGGAAACACTGGATTAAATAGATACAATTAAAAAAATTTTTTCTTCATTGTAGATCATCTCAGAGCCCTTAATATGCTAACATGCATGGGAATTCCCCAGAGGAAAGCTATGGTAGGTAATGTTTCCCCCAAAATACAAATAATTTTGCCCTCTTCAGGAATGTGGCTGGGGCTGGTGTTCCCTGGAACACACTTTGGGGAACAGTCTACATAGTCCACCATGTGTCAAGCTGTCTCTCAGGCTCTGACCCAGAGCTTCATCTTGAACACCTGGGAATCCCGGGACAGGTATTTAAAAACATTTAGAACAAACGAAGGGCTTAAAGGACTAGCAGCCATCGAACAGATGGGGCCTTGGAATGAGAACTCCAAGACAAACGTGAGTTCATATGGGACCTCACTTGCAGGAAGAAGCGGCACAGCGGCCACATGTCCCTCTTGCTGCAGAGAGGAACGTTAGGCAGAAGTGGCCTTTGTGTGTATCTGACTCTCAGCACCTGTCCAGGCCAACTGTTTGTAAGAGTGTCAGGTCACCTCCCTTCCCCAACTGCACGCCAGGTCCAGCGTCGCCATCACCCGTGGGCGGGCGCATCTATTTTTTGTTTCCCACATTTTCTGTGATGTGAGGCCAGGGCCCTCGCTGGCTAAGACTACATGCAGCTGCCACGGCCTCAGACTTTTTCCGGGTTGGAATAAGCTCGGCTTCCTTCCTTCCTCTCTCTCAGGTGTTTCTGTTCCTCACAGCCTCAGTAACGTTTGGGGCCCAGGGGTCCGGAGGGGAGGCTCGGTTTTGCTCCCAGGCAGCCTGCTAGTGGCCACTTACCTGGCTAAGATATGTGGAAACCTAGGGGACATCAGGGCTGGGAGGCGATTTCCTCAGCTCTCAGGGTGATGGCCTCTTGCTACCCACGCCCTGGGTCCTCTCTGTGGGTGGCTACAGGCTGAGAGAGGACACCTCTGAGTGTCCTCAGGGATGACCGGAGAACGGTCACAATCCTAATCACCCCAGTGTTCCCTCTCACTTTCTCAGAAGGAACGACTCATAGGAATAATTCACTGCGAAGGAGAGGGAGGAGGCAAGTGCATGGCCGGGCCACCCAGCTTCTCGTTAGCACGCTGCCCTCTCGTGGCTGGCTTTGTTCTAGTTGTTCTGAATTCTGAGCTCATCGCCAATGACTGGCAAGCATGCTTCAATTCTAACTTTATTAGGAAGGAAACTTAAGAACACCCACATCTAACCACCCCCCTGCTACCTTGAGCTTTTCTACTTCTGTGGCTGGAAAGTTCTCTTTCCCCCTTTCCCCAACCTAATGGCTAATCTGTGTCTCAACATGACTGGGGACCCGTCTTCTCTGGGAAGCCAGGTTGGAAGTCCCCCTTTGGCATCCATGTGGCACTTGGCCACTGACCGGATGAGCACACACATTTGCCGGTGCTCCCCTTACATCCCCCTCAGTCCACGTGTGTTGGCTGTGATGTTGTCTTGGTTATTTCCTCCCGAGGTGGATTGCATTGTGGAGTTTTCTGAGTAGGTGTGTACATACACGTAAAGGCAGAGGTGCGACTACAGACCGACACGAGTGGACACATAGAGACACAGTAGACAGAGACGTGGTGCACGTATACATGCAAACAGGTGGGTGGAGACTCAGAGAGCTGGTGGGTGTTTTTCAGGTGCATTTCATGTTGGCTTTGCTGACCCAGGAGTCTGATAAGGACCCTGGTTTGCTTTTTCTGCACAATTAAAAAAAAAAAAAAGAAAGAAAAAGAAAAAGAAAGGTCACCAGCAGTCAAAGATCTCTCTACTCACCACATGGTCACATCTGGCAGACAGACATAGAGGTTTTCCTTCTGAAAGCCCCTTCCAGACCTGGTCCCAGCTCTTTGGTATTTATGTCTTTACAGGAGACAGCCCCCCCCCCCCCCCCATCTCTGGGAGTGGACATGGGATAGGAGGGGACTATGGGTTAACGTTACCTATATGACAGCCCTCGATACTGAGTGGTGACATCAGAAAGGTCGTCTGGTTTGGAGCCGATTCCATTGCCAGCCTTAGGAAACACACAAAAACGCACAGGGAACTCAGCAAGGGAGAGCGCGCGGAGGCTGCGGGCGTGCAGGGGGTCCCCAGCACACGCATCGCGCATGAGCAGAACGCTGGACGGGAGTCAGAAACCCTGGGCTCGCGGCCTGCTCACCGCAGCTGCCTCCTCGCTGCACAGAGGGCCTGGCTTGCTTATGTCACAGCGCTCCTTGCATGACCAAATGGGATCAGAGTTGTAAAAAAAAAACCAAAAACGGTTTGGAAGCCTCTGCAGTGCTTTACAAACGTGAGACACCGTTATGGTTTTACTGTCAGCGTCATGCTCCGGAGTTCCCCCTAAGCCCGAGGAAGAGGCCACGGATCTTGGCGGGCTGCAGTGGGCAGATTTCTCATGAACTTGACGCTCCTCTCCTTCCCGCTGGGGCCTTCTGCAAGGCAACCCATGGCTGTAGAAGAGCGGCCTGCCCGCAGCCCTCTGGGACGGCTGAGTCCTTCTCTGAACTTAGGAGCAGCACGCCAGCCACAGCCCTGGAGTCGCTGCTGCTCTCCGTGCCAGGCAAAGCGGACAGGGCCTGAGCTGCACCGTCCGCAGGGGAAGTGCGCCCACACGGTGGGGTGTAGGAGGGTTTTTGAGTTGAATGGCATTTTTGCAATGGTTAAAAAGTGGAATAGGTGTCTGAAGCCTCCACTGCCTGAGAGCATTCAGTCCCCTCCTGACAAGGACTTCCCTTGGCACAGCTGAATGGGAAAGGGGCTGCGAAACAAGCCATGGCCATGTTCTTAGATGGACAAGGCCAGAGCAGGGAGGGGGACACGGCAGGGGTCGGGAGCGCAGGCCCTGGAGTTGGCACTGGCACCGGGAGCTACCGCAGCTACCCGCCCCCCCCCCCCAACTCCACCCCTGGGGCCTTACCGTCAGAGAATCCCCCAGAGCAGCCACGACTCGGATGTCTGCAGGTCTCAGGGCGTGCACTGCGGAGACAAGCGGACACACTTGAGTCTGCGGGAAGGAAGCTGAGTAGGAGCCTAGTGCTTCTTTAAGCGAGATCGGGAATGCCAGCGTAGGGCGCCTGGGCCTCTCGGGTCTGAGGGTCCATGGGCCCTGGAGGCAGGGGTTATATAAGGACAGACTATCCCCATAAGGACACAATAGAGGAATACTGGACCTATGGGAGGGAGAGGTGCAGGGAGAGAGGAAGAAAAGGGAATGGAAGGAAGGATGGGAGGAAGGAAGGGAAGGAGGATGAGAGGGAAGGGGAGGAGATGGGGAAGGGGGGAAGAGGGAGGGAAGGCGGCACAGTGGGAGGGAGGGAGGGAAGGCATGGTGGGATCCCACCACTGTGGTGCCAGCTGTCATGTGGAATACCATCTGTGGCCCCAGTGCAGAACCAGGCGGGCACTGCGCCATCGGAGATTCAGTTCCGGGCCTGACGCACTCCTCCACACCCCGCCCCCCCCCCCCCCCCCCCCCCCGCCCATTTGGAGCTGGTTCTGGATTTCCAACAACAACTGAGAAATAATCGGATCAGGCCTTCCTGTGCCCCAAGTGCCTTCTAAAGCTTCAGGTGACAGGGATCGCAGAGCCTAGAGCCCAGGACAACTCACAGAGCTGGGCCACTCTTGGGACTCGCTCAGCACCCCACACCCTACCTCTGGGCCTCAGTGAGGTCAGGCCACTGGGCGAGGCCACTGGGTGGGAGGTCACATGCTCCTCCCTGTGCTCCCTGTAAGGGGCTGACATGGAAGGGCAGCGAACAGCTCCCGGCCTGACACCTTGGGGCCTGCCAGGTGAGGCATCTCACAGGGCAGAGGGAGGCCAATCAGGGACTTGTCCCAGGCGACCGCCCAGACAGGAAGCAGGCACTGAGTTGCATGTGAAAAATGCTGTCAGAACATTCACGGGCTCCGGCGACCCTGTGGAGAGCCCTGGGTCCCGGCGTACCGCTGAGGGCTCACCTGAGGTGGGCGGTGAGTCCGAAGGGGTTTTGTCGCTGCACAGCAGCTGGCTCCCATGGCCCTAAGGGCACAGAATGAACCTCAGGGGTGAACGGACCTGAGCGTCAGACCCTGAGAAAGCTTTAACAGACAGACTCCTGTCCCCTTTCCCCCCGGGGAGGAGCCAAAAGGGCATTTGAAGAAGGTTTCCTAGGTGATTCTGGACATCAGCCACTCCTGGGATCTGCTAACAGTGCAGACCTCTCCACCAACTATGCAAGAATCCCGGCATCAGCAAAATGACCGCACCCCACCCCATCCCACCCCACCCCAGCCCCCGTCCTGCTTCCAGAGCAGCTTTATGGGGAGGATGAGATCGCCACCTATGTCTTTGCTGACGCCGTGACCTGACCGGCTGGGCCCATTGATGGAACTTACCCCGCCCTGTACCCCGCCTAAGATGTAGGTGGACGGACTTCATAAAGGAGTGTGAACCCCTTGTTCTCACCCACCCTGTTGGGCCAGTCCCAGCTCAGGGGCCGCCCCATGCATTGGCTGGTGAAATGGAAGAAAGCAACTGGCAGATACCTGCACGCTGTTCTTGTAGGTCCACAGAAACGGCGAGTCCTGTGAGAATAGGGGGGGTGAGCAACACTGTGAGCCCCTCCCTGCCAGGCTGACCCTGGAGCTCCTTCCCAGGATGCACTGGGGCCCTCTCTGCAGCCCTGACCCAACCTGAACTCCCAGAAACAATTAGAATAAACCCTGCGGTGGCTCCCAGGAATGGCCCGGCCTGCTCTTCACCTCCCACCTCGCTGGCTGGGCGGCTGTGTCACCTCTTTCTCAACCCTGCCCCTCCCAACAGAGCACCCCTTTCTTCTCATACAAGCCCTGTCTCTGCTCCCCAGGCCCCCTGGCCACCCCCTGCCACCCATACCCTGCAGCAGCCTGGGCTCCTTCCTGCCCAGGCAAGACAAGTCCGGCTTCCTGAGGTCCTGCCTCACGCAAGCCCAGCTCAGTGGGACCCACTGGGAATTCAGAGGAGCTCACAGAGGTGGGGGAGCAGCTGCAGAGGCCCAAGAATCTCCCAGCAACATGTGAGTGAGCGTGGGGGCCTGATCGACGTTGCCTTCCTGGCTAATGTCTGCGTCCCAGCGCCAGCTTCCAAATGACCACCCCACCCCCATCCCAGCAGATGTTATTCTGGAATCAGTTCCTGTTCCTCGCTCTTCCCATTGTGCCCTGGAGACCGTGGCCACATGGCGATGGAGTGTCCTTCTGTCCCATCCTGCCCTGAGCTTCTCCCCCTCCCCCCCCACCTTCCCAGTGAGAGCTGGGTGGTGATGCCGTGTTCCCCTTTCTGCCTGGAAAGAGCTGCCCGCAGCCCAGGCCCATGCTAGGGCTGGCAGTGCCAGGAAGAGATGGAGGAGCCCCCTAGGGCCTCCTGGCCACAGGGCTGTCACCCATCACAGTCCAACCGGAGAGGGCTCCGTGGGTGGTTCCCCGGAGCCCGGTGGGTGAGCAGGCGAACAGAGCTGTGGTGTACAAGGAACTGAGAAACCTTAATGTGACTTTAAAAGGCTGGGAATGATGGAGCCATGGCAGGATGTGCTTTTACTGTACCTCGTTTGGACACGTGATATTGATCTTGCTTTGAAAATCATGCCATCTTGACTTCTGGCCAACGGGTTCCAGCTAAACCAAGAAGCAGGAAGGTGGGGGTGGTGAGAAAGAGGTGGCAAGAATGGAAAGGTCAGGGCTGGAGGAGGGAGGGAGGGACAAAGAGGTGGACTGATATCGGTGCTGTGCCAGGACTCACAAAGCCCGAGTGATGGGCCTCTGAGGTCCGGGAAAGCTCTCTGGGGTCTTTTCTCAGCAGAGGAAGGACATTTTCCCCCCGAACTCGGTCATCTTACCATGTTGTTCCAGAGAGCACTGCCCGAGTGGGCATGAGACTTCTTGCTGAAGTGGAAACAGTCTGGAGCGAAGAAAGAGCTGTCCGGCAGCCCCTCCTAGGCACAGGGCAGAGAAGAGGGGCTGTGTTAAGCGACGCTGGGGAACACGGATTATGCTCAGACACAGCTGGGCATGACCTGGGCCTCCCATTTCTCCACGGCGCGAGCTTTCTTTACCGGGGTCTTCGGCATGTCCACTCTTTCGAAGAACGGCTGCACAACCACCGTGAAGTCATCCCTCGTGTCGTAGCGCCCACCCTCAACCAACTGGTGCGTCCGCTCCTGCAGGAGGCAAACGGAAGGGGGTCAGGGCTCCCTGCACCTGTTCCGGCTTGGTGCAACCCTCTTCTCCGCCAGAGAAGGAAACAGAGTCTGGACTTGGAGTGAAATCAATCTCAACTGATCAGGAGTCCACTATTTTTTAGATCAGCCTTTATCTCAACCTGTCCTCAGCCTATGTTGCCGTTGCATACATTTGACCATGGAATGTAGGGGAAGACCCAAGTCCATCAGCTTGATCCTCTTGTAAAGCTCTTGGTTAAAATTTGGGGACAGGGCCTGGCTGGTATGGCTCACTGGTTGAGTGTCAACCTATGAGATAGGAGGTCACGGTTCAATTCCTGCTCAGGGCACATTGCCCGGGTTGTCGGCTCGATCCCCAGTGTGGAGCATACAGGAGGCAGCTGGTCAATGATTCTCCTCATCATTGATGTTTCTATCTCTTTCTCCCTCTCCCCTTCTCTCTGCAATCGATAAAAAAATATATATATGTTTTAAAACTTGGAGAGGGGTACATATTTGATCAAATGACTTGTTGGGATAACCCTTACATTTACTTTATTTCTGTCCTACATTTGTTCAGAAAATCCAAGATGAGTCCACACCATTGAATGCCTATTTCTATAGCATGGTGTGTGAGCACGCGGCTCCCGGCCTGCACACTCCTGTGAGCCGCTCAGGTCTGTCCAGGAAGGTGATGAAGCTGTTCCTCTCACAGCTTCCACTCGGGCTCCGTTCCAGGAGGACCAATTAGCCCAGTTCTGGCTCTGCTCCTGCCAGACTGCCGTCTCCCTGCTTGCCAGGTGCTCACCATTCGGGGCCAAAACCCTGGCTGCCGGGGGAGGTCAGGTTAGCAAACCCGAGAACATTAGGGTGGTCACTTCAGAAGACACCACGCACTGTCTCTGTCCAGGGACAGCCAGAAAGAGGGCGCCTGTGTGGGGAATGCCTCAGTGTGACCTCCCAGGGGAGTCTCCTGGATACAAGCCGAGCCTCGAGTGGGGCAGAGGGTGCGGTGCCACTAGCTAGATGGTGGATTTCAGCAAGATGCTTTCCTTCTCCAGACCTCTATTTCCTCATCTGTAAGTGGAGGATATTTGGCAAGACCTCGACCATCACTTAAGTCCTTCCCAATGCTACTGGTTACTCCATGGATCAACCACAATGGCTCACCATGGCACCATGCCTCTTGAGAAATGAAAGAAACTGTCTAGAATGCCTGGCACCTGGTGGCACTAATAGCAATGATCGTCTCCAGGGGGAACCCATCGCTTTTGCTGGAAGTAGGGAGGGAAAGGGTCCTGAGAGAGGGCCTGATGGCCTCAGGTGGCTGAGGTGTGAGTTCCTCCAGGACACTAAGTTAGAGTCTCAGTGGTAGCAAGGTCAGGCCTGGAACAGCTGGCTAATCTAGAAAGGTTGAAGGCAATTTGGTGAATCGTTCTTTTTGTCTACCAGCATCTGAACCCCCCCCCCGCCTCTCTCTCTAAATATATATTTTTATTGATTTCAGAGAGAAAGGGAGAGAGAGAAACATCAATGATGAGAGAGAATCATTGATCAGCCACCTCCTGCACACCCCTTCCTGGGGATGGAGCCTACAACCTGGGCGTGCGCCCTGACAGGAATTGAACCATGACCTCCTGGTTCATAGGGTGACGTTCAACCACTGAGCCATGTCGGTCGGGCTGAACCCACTTTCTATGTCTGAGAAACTCCTCTGTTAGAGGGCAGCCTGCCACTAACTGTAGAAGGCGAGAAAGGGAAAAACTAGCTTCTCAACGCCCCTTACAACTGGGCAAGTGCTCGTGCCGAGGGTCCCCAATGGACACTCCCATTGGAGTCACACAAACTCCATCCTGCAGAGGGCAGCACCTGATCCAGTGGTGTCCATGGTGTCTCATGGACTAGTTCTTGGGCCTAATTTTGATTCTTAGGGCTTATTCTCTAAAACCCCATGATTCTGGTGGCTTGGCCACTGACCTTACCTTTCTAGCTCTTTCCAATATTTGGATGAAATGATAAATCTGATTCAATCAACCAGAATGGCACAAGCTTTTGTAGCTTGAACCCAAGAACCCCACCTGGAACAGGTCTACTCTCATGGCCATCATCTCCACTGCCTTCCCTCTCCTGGTGCTGGCCTCGGAGACCAGGCGTCTGCTCACAGAGAGGGCGGTGCAGAGGGCAGTCACCCAGAGGGCTGGGCGAGGGCGTCAGAGCCTGATAGAGATCCTTCTCCTGAGCCCTGACACCCCTGGCAGGTGGTGTTCATCCGAAAGGGTCTGCAGAGAAGTGGTTCTACTCTAAGGAGACCTTGGACTTGAAGGATGAACCATTCTGGAAGATGTTTGCAGGCTGGGAGTGACCGGACAATTAATTTGGGGGAAAGACAAAATAGAGTCAGGGGAGTCCGATGCTCTGGTCAAAGTTTTGATGGAGAAAGGCCGGGCATGACCAACCCATAGGATGTCTGAAGGCCACCTGCTGACTTCCTTTCTCCTCGTGCTCCCCAGTAACACTCATTCCCCCAGGAGGGGAGGACACAGGAAATGCATGTTCTCTCACGGAATCCTCCAGACTCCACTGGGTGGAAATAGTTTCCTACCGGGAGTCAGAGGCTCCTACCCATTCTGCACGGACAACTAGAAATAACTGAGACTTGGTGATGTGTGTTCAGTTACGTGACTCTATAGCTGATAAAGTAAATGAAACCACAGTCGCCCCCCCACCCCCACCCCCGTCTTGCAGGATGTCTTTCAATATGCAAACTGGTCAGAGGTAACCTCACACCCGGTTGGGATCACAATAACTTTGGCACAATCTCTTTCCAACCTGAGCAACCAAATCCACAGCAGCCCAGAACCCTTGCCCACCTCACCTGATACTTCTTGTTTAATTCGATGAGGGTGGCAACCTCTGTTGAGTTATCATCATACTTCAGGACACAGGGGCACAGGTTCCTGCAGAGCAAACAGAAGAGGTGCCCCACCCCACCAAGTCACGGTCTGAGTGCATGGTGCAGAAATGCTGGCCTGAGATTCGGAATCTGTTCAGCTTGATGGTATCAGGAGTCTGTGCTAACGGACTGGCTAACCTGTCCGGTGTACCAGATGGAACTGAGAAAATCTCCCAGACCTGGATTTGCTCGTGAAGATGAGACAGTCACTTCTGAGATCGGCAGGCGTGATTTTTACGGGGTGGAGTTGCCTCATGACTGCCTGAGGACAGTGCAGCACGGGTAAGGAACACCTCCTTTTCAATAACAATAGTGATACCGATAATAATAATGGCTAACGCATATTGAATAGCTACTGTGCCAAGAGTCTTCTGAGTATTAACCTGTTCAGTTCTCTTTAGCTCTTCTAGAAGTTGTATTATCATTACCCCATTTTATAGTGGAAAAAACTGAGGCTCAGTGTGGTGATTTTTCTCAAGGTCACATGGATGTAAAGGGTAGAGCTAGGACTTGAACTCCAGTCTGTCTGGTCTGAACCTGAGCTCCTAATTCCTGGTGAAACTGCCTCTGTCCAGTCTGCAGCTCTGATCTGGGCTTTTTGTCCAGGGGGATAAGATGATACTAGTGTGGGGAGCCCAGTCTAGACTCAGCACCCCCTGCTGAGACCGAGCAGCAGAGAAGGCAGTGCACTGGACAGGTGGCAGGACAAGGTGACCTTGAACCTGTCTAACCCACAGTCTGTGACTTGGACATCAGATTTGAAAACGAACCTGGCAAATGCAATGCTCTGAACCTTGAGCTTTAATTGTCTGAAAACCCTGCCCATGATTGGCAGCAAGAGACTCTTGGGTGAGCTGCTCTGAAACGGAATGAAAACACTGAACCCCACGTGGCCCGGGGACTGGAGAAAGTGGGAGCCAGCGGATGCGTCAGTAGCTGAAAATAGCACGCCTGACACCGGCTGTGTTAATAGGCGTGTGTCATCCGGCAGCCGCCCCCCTGATCTCAGCTCCCTCAGGCCTCCTGTGGGGACCTGTGCAGTCTGGGCCCTGAGGTGAGGTTTGGCATGGATCTTCAGGGGACCAGCCAAGTATCCCTTCATTTCAACGAGCAAATCTGGCCCTTGTAAATTATTCATTCAGCCCTTCAGCCAACAGCCGCTGAGCCCCCGTGCTGTGCTGGCAGTGACTCAGACAGAGTTCAGGGCTGTGGGGGAGAGGCACATGAATAAATACCATGTGATATGCTGGGGGAGGCGGGGAGGCGCTACAGAGCTGGGGGCAGCGGGGGGATGGGCAGAGCCACCATGACCTCAGTGGATGGTCCAGAGGAGGCCTTGTGCTCGGGCTAGAAGGACATCTTGTTCCTGAGGGTCATGCAGACGTGGGATACCAGAGGGGGCACCCCCTCTATTTGGCTTCCTAGGAGCAGGGCGTCTGTTCTCCGGGGAAGACTCTGTCCTCTGGGCCCTCTTGGTTCTGATTGGAGCACCTGCTTTTCCATCGAGTGACAACAGCCCTACATTTGTGAGCACCCAGCCTGGAGCACCATGCCAGACAGAGGCTCCCTCTGTCCTAGAGATGGGGCCCTGGGAGGGGGAGCTCTGCATACACTGAAAAGTAGGTCCACACAGGCCCCCATGACTCATGCTCAACTCTTCCCTCCCTGGCCGATGGAGGGTGTCCTGAGCTGCCGTGACAGCAGAAGCATGTTAGGTTGCAAATGCATATTCCAAGGGTAGCTGAGGTCATAAGAGTCTCCTCCATTAGACCTTGTCAGGCTAGAAAATGGGGCGGTCCTGGCACTGCTCACACTCTGCCTTGGGCTTTCCTAACTCATCAGAGTAACTTTCTGCTCAGGGTGCTATGTCCCTTGCAGGAGCAGGAGCAGGAGCAGGAGCAGGAGCAGGAGCAGGAGCTTACCTGAGGATCAGCCGTGGGCAGGGGACTTTCTTCTCTTGGTACAGCTCCCTCAGGTTGACGATCTGCATAGTCTTTACCAGGTTTACAAACGCCCGAGGGACCTGAGCAAAGGCAAGACCAGTCCCTGAGAGGCTGGAGGCTGGGCAGCCCCCCTGTTGGCTGTCAGGTCCATGGCCTTCCATCTGGCCCCATCCACTTCCTGCATCACCGCCTCTCCCTGCCTCTCCCTCCTCCTCCCCATCGACACCCATGTGTTTAGGCTGTTAGGACCAGGACAGACAGCATGGTTGTTCTGGTCTCCAGGTCAAGGCACCAGGAAAAGGCACCTCAGCCAGAAGCCAGAGCCGCCTCCAGGCTGGTCTGAGGCCTGAGGAGAACTGTGGTTGAGCTGCTCAGAGGCCCCGTGACCCGGCCCTGGTACCTCAGCGTGGAGGATGTCCAGAGCCTTCCCAATGTTGTCCGTGAAGTTCTGGGGGGAGTAGCGGGCCTGCAGGAAGAGGAAACACCTCAGACCATTCGTCACCCAATCTCTACGCAGACCAGGCGGCTTCTTCTCTTAGGTTCCCTCCTTCCTATATTTCAGCCAGAATGGGCACCACTGAAGCATAGGTTTGCATTGGGGTCCCAAGCCTCCATACCAACCCTACAGCCCTCAGGCTTTTCATGGCTGTGACCCCTTTCTTCTGCACGGGAAGCACCCTTTCTCCTCCATGGAGCTATGGAAAGCTCTGGATCCACGTCCTATCAACTCGATGCAGGGCCTTAGCTAAGCCACAGCCCATCTCTGGGTCCCTCTATAATGGGTGTTGGAGCAGAGGACCCCTAAGAGCGCCTGCAGCTTGAACATCCTCTGGTCCTCTGCCTTGACCTCTTCTGCTGAGGCAGGGGTGGAGGAGGTCCGTTCCGGGGGCCATCTAAGGCCCGAGAAATCATTTGGTCTGGCCTTGCCGAGGCATTAGGGATGAGTTAATGAAATGTTTGAACAAATAGAGCAGGCCAGTTTTTAAGTTGCTAATTCTGTATGGCCTGCCAATGATCTGTTATAAATATTCAGATGGCTCTTGGCAGAGAAAAGATTCCCCACCCGACCTCAAGTGCCAGGGAATCCACAGCCCAACCAAGTCACTCCAGGAGACAATGGAGGGCAAGAGGGTCCTGTGAACCTCTCTCCCAGGCATAAACATACTTGAATGGTCATTTCTCTTGATTTCGGTGTGGTCCTTACACTTTTTTAAAGCAGTGGCATCCTTTCTGAATGAAGTCTAATCAAAAGCCTTGCTCTACCAAACTAATCAGAGTTGTGGCGAAGTGGTGGAGGGCCCAGGATTCTACCTCTCCCCCGGCCCCAGAGCTCCAGATGCCGGGACTTCGATGCCAAGAAAGGAGGGGCCTGGGAGCAGGGCCGCCCCTTAGGGCCACAGCAAGACTCACCACCTCCTAAATTTTGCTCAGCTTCCTAAATCTCTGCCTGACAAATGTCCTAGCCTTCAGTGCCAGCTGGGAAGTCTCCTAATTCTGTATAAACTCTGACACTCCTCCCACCCCATGCCAAATTCCCAAGTTCCCAGGGCAATTCTGCCTTCAGTGTTGCACCAGACCCACACATGGGGTTTTCTCAATTGTGTTATGGTGAATTGCCTGTGTCATCCTCCCCTGACGGTGGGAGTTTCCTGAGGACAGAGATTGCGTTTTCACTCGTTTGTTTAGCTCCTAGTACCATGCCTGGCGTATAATACGTGCCCGGCAAACGATACTAGAAATAAAATAAAAAAAGTCCTGTTTATCAGAAAACACTGTAAACAAAGCTAAATGGAAGACAACAAATAGGCAACGTATTTGAAAAAGGGTTAGTATACTTGGCATAAGGGGTTTTTGTAAATCAATAAAGATAAATGCCTTAACAGGAAATGGCCAAAGGGCATAATGTAGAATTTATCAAGAGGAGAGATTCAAACAAAGGAAATAAAAATGTATTCTCACCTAGAAAGTAAATAAATGCAAAATTTGAAAATAATACAATTTTTTTTTCATTAATCAGATTAGCAGTTATTAAATAACATACATTGCCAGTTGGAATAGGGAGAAATAGGCATAATTGGTATAAACATTCTGGGAGCCATTTGGCAATATGTACACAAAGCTTTAAAAATATGCGGAGTCACCCCCAGATGAGATAGATGGGCAGATATATGTTAATGTGGCACAGTATTAACAACCTTAAAGTCTCTGTGGTGGGCATATGGGCACTTACTGCACCAGTCTTTCAGCCTCTCAATATGTTTGGAAATTTTTCATAATAAAACATGGGGGGCGGGGGGGATATATATATCTTTTTGCTTAGAGAGCTTACTACTCAGAATATATACCAGGAAATAATTCTGGATGTACATAAAGGTGGTTGCTTATCCTGGTGTTATACATAATAGGCCTAATCAGAAGTAATACAAGCTAAGTACTCAATTATGGCCAATCTATATGATGGGCTACTATATAGCAACTAAGAATTAAATATTGATATAGGAATATCTTCCCAATGTGTTGCCATTGAAAAAAAGAAAAAGAAAGCAGGTTACCAAACAATATTTTCAGGTAGATACCAGTTTTAGAAAATAAGAAAGCATTTTCTCCATAGTTACAGAAAATGCTAGGCACATATAAAAATGTTAGCAACGGCATTTCTGGATGTTGTAAATATGGTACAGAGAACATAATTTTCTCTGGGCTTTGATATGATTTCTGTGTGTATTACTTATACAATAATTAAAAAAAAAAAACCTACTTAAAAGAAAGTCAGCTGAATTGAGTGTAGAAGAGGCATGCCCAGCATAGATATCACCATTGGCATGTATATCACCAAGTAGATTCGGGCTTAACACAAAGCAATTTACACTGACTCCAAATACTACTTAGGGCTGCCTTGCAAGTTCAAAAGCTGCCCATCACTGGAAATGTTCAACCACTGGATTCTGCGAAAGGCGTTTTTGTTGTGGGTGGAGACTGGTCAGGATGGCTGTGGGTTTCTTCCAGCTCAGAGAACCTGGGATTCCAGGAAGAGGCATCGAACCCACAGGGCAGCCGCCAGGCTCCTGGGCTTCCCATCAGCCCGGAATGGCTGGGCTCTGGACTTTGCCCAAGTGCCTGCATTAGGAAATCAACTTTCCCATACAACTGACGGCACAAAGGCAGAGAAGCGAGGCCGCTCAGCCCAGGAGAAAAGAGCTGACTTACAAAGAGATGCCAGGTTTGGGGAGCACTGGAATGTTATCTTGGTTTCTAGAATGATAGGATCAGGCCTCCTCCACAGAAACCTAATCAGGATTGATCTCATTGGCAGTGCTGCTCGTCCTGCTAAAATCTCATCCTGGAGGTCAATGCCCACTCAGTTTTGGGATTATTCCCAGGTTGGATCCATGCCAAACCACAAGCCCCAAGTCCCAACCCAACAGCACTGCTCCAGGCACCTGGGGTGGAAATCCGTCCTTGGGTGGGGATGGGGATTGTGTGTGTCTTGAGTTAAGGGCCTGGGACCTACCGGATCATTGCAGTGATCACAGAGGTCATTGCCTCCTATAAACATGGTGATAATCTTCCAATCTTCCTCAAAATTTACCCTCTGAAATGAATAAAAAACAAACAAGTAAATGCCTTATCCCAGAGTCAAATCAAGGAAAATGCAAAGTGCTGAATACTCTTAGGGGAGGGTCCTCACACACCACAGGGTTTAGAGGACACTGATGTTTCCTGTTCATTGGTTTTGGGGCCCTGAGGTCATAGGTCACAGGTCATAGGTACTAAATCATTGTTTTTTTTGTTTTGTTTTTTTGTTGTTGTTTTCAAAAGGTGGACTTTCTAGACTTCCACATGGCTCTGTCCTCCCCCTAAGCTGACTCTCTCTGTCTCCATGGATTTCTCCCGTCCAATCCCTGCTCTGGGGAGTCTGACCTCAAGTGGCCCCAGGTGGCTCCTCCCCGAGACTTACCGTGTCATTCTTCATCAGGCCCACCAGCCTCCTGGCCTGAGCAGGCAGATCCCTGTGGGCAGACCCAGGAAGAAGTCATGTGAGGAGCTGGGACTGTGAAGCTGGGCTGGGAGGGGACTCAGCAGAGGACAGGAACAAAATAAACAGCAGGGAAGTTGGACTGAAGGCCATGCCATCTCAGAGCTGGGGGTGGGGGTGGGGCGTCATGTCTACGGATGAGCGGAACACTCCACGGTGAGGCAGGGACCGCTGGAGGACTTGTTTCCTGACTGGATTACACACTTTCTCCCCCAGCCATGCTCACTCAGGGCACATGGAGGCTGCATGTGAGTGTTTGGTGTCATGCATGGCTCCTGCCGTGACCTCAGCCTCAAAAGGCCCTCACTCTCAAGGTGACATAGCTGAGCCAGACACACGTGGGTTTGACGTTTAGTTACCTCTTGCTAACTGTGGGAATGTGATTTATGTACCTAGTAAAACAAAAGCAAAAAAAAAAAAAACAACAAAAAAACAAAACAAAAAAAAAACACACCTGCAAACATGGAGATAAATCCCCAATCTTAGAGGGTCATTGGGAGCAGTAAGTGAGATGGTCAAAACTGACCCATGGAGGAAGAGCCCTTATGAGCGCCAGGCAGCATGGGTTTGAGTGCTGGTCCCACCACTGGCCAGCTCGGAGACCTTGGCTAGAACTTACCCTTGCCCACTCTCAGTTCTTGCCTTTGTAAGGCAGGGATGGTAAGCATACCTTCTTCACAGAATCACTGGGCAGATTAAATACGGTGCCCATAAAGAACTTAGAACAACCCTAACTGGTGTGGCTCAGTGGATAGAGTGTTGGCCTGAAGACTCAAGGGTCCCAGGTTCAATTCCAGTCAAGGGCATGTACCTTGGTTGCAGGCACATCCCCAGTGGGGAGTTTGCAGGAGGCAGCTGATCCACGTTTCTCTCTCATCATGTTTCTAACTCTCTATCCTTCTCCCTTCCTCTCTGTAAAGAAGTCAATAAAATATAAAAAAACAACAACAAAACCTCAGAACAGCACATGGTGAGTCTCCATATTATAAACCATCCACTGAAATATTTGTACTATCATCATCACCATCATCACCAGTAAAGTCCCTGGCACAGTGCCCTGCAGGAAACACGAGCAGTCTTCCTCCTCCTCTCAGCTGCTAGCCCAACTGGCCTGGTCTTAGTCACTATCGACCGGGTACCAGTCAGCCTGGGCGGGAATTCTGGGTAAGCCATGCAACCTCTTGGAGGCCCGATTTCCTCATCTGTACGTCTGAAATTATCAGATGTGGGGCCAGAGTTTGGGGTGATTCATTGGCCTCTCTGAGCCTCAGTATCATCATTAAGAAAACATGGGTATCTGACCCTCTGCTTTGTCCAACTCACAGTTACTGTGCAGAACACAAAGAATAACAGAAACAGAAGCACTGTGTAACTTGTGCTCTGCTGTACCGGTGTAAGGGGTGATGATCAAATCTCGGATAACCCTGCAGGCACAAATCCACCAGGCCATGTCATTGAGTTGATGCATCTTTCCAGGCCACTTGGCCTCTTTGTGCTCCCATTTCTGTGATACAGGGATAATCATTTCTCACTCTTCCCTGCAACTCAGGGTGTGCTTGGGCAAATGGATTACTTGCATGAAAGAGCCCCAAAGCCCGTGGGGCTAAGGTTTCATTCTAGGGTGCCTTCCTGACATGAGCATGTGAAGTCCAGAGCCCAACAAGCATGTCTGAGGAAGGGACAGAGAAGAGGGCGTAAAATATGAATAAATTAATAAAAACGGAATCTCTGGTCACATGAGATTCACAGAGGAGAAAAGGAATTTGCTCAAAGCATATACCTGGCATCAGGGTCAATTGTGACGAGTCCCTGGGGTGGAGTTGGAGGCAGGCTAGCAGCTTTCTGTGTCCCACAGCAAGGGATACCCCAGGAGAGCCCATCTCGTCCAGTCTTTGACCCTCAGACCCTCCCCCTGGACCAGCCTCCCCGGCTATCATATATCCCAGTCTAGGCCACACCCCCAACTAGGTCCCCAGAGACCTTGCATTCACCCCGGGCTCCCCTGCTCACCCAGAGACGGCTCCGGCCACAGCCTGGTTTAGGAAGGCTCCGGGGCTGTTTTCTTTCCCAGTGCCAACGGAAAAGCCCGTCAGGTTCGGGTTGAATTCCCGGAGGATGTCTGGAAATACAAGGAAGAGTCATGCTCAGGAGTCTCCCGCCCCTCCCCCAAGTATATAACTTTATTAGGATAATGCACACACCATTTCAAAGTATACAGTTCAATAGCGTTAGTGCAATTGTGTGTCCATTACCACAGTCAACCTGAGACCATTTCCATCACCCCCAAGAGAAACCCTGTACCCATCACCCCAAAGTGAAACCCTCCATTTCCTCCAGTTACTCACTCTCCGTTCCCTCCAACCCATTAATGTATTTCCTATATACAAATATAGGCGGCCATTCATCTATTTTCTCTATATACAAATGTCCTTATTCAGGACATTTCATATAAAAGGAATCATACAACACAATAGGTCTTTTGTGGCTGGCTTCTTTCATTTAGTATAGTGCTTCTGATGTTCACCCACGATACAGCAGGTGTCAACACCTCGTTCCTTTCTATGGCCAAATAATATCCCCGTGTACGGACAGGCCACACTTTACTTGTTCATCCGTCAGCTGAAGGACACCTGGATATTTCCACCTTTTTGGCCATTACAAATAATGCAGCTGTAAACTTTTGTGTACAAGTTTTTGCCTGGATTTTTCTTGGGTACAAATTTAGGAGTAGAATGGCTGGGTATCTGTTTAATCTTTTGAAAAACTCACAGAGTCTTTTCCAATGATGTTGTACCATTGTATGTTCCATTGGCATCGTATGAGGGTTTCAGTTTCTGCACATCCTCACGAATACTTATTGTTATTTGCTGTGTTTTTATTATAGCCATTCTAGTGGCTGTGAAATGATGTGGTTTGATTCGCATTGACTGTCACTGATATCGAGTATCTTTTTCAGATGCGTATTAGCCATGTGTATATCTCTTTTTGAGAAATGTTGATTCAAATCCTTTGCCCAATTTTTAAAAATTGCAGTAGAACTAACATAAAATTTACCATCTTAACCATTTTTAAGTGTACAGTTCAATAATATTAAAAACGTCCATAGTGTTGCCTTTGCCCATTTTTAATTGGGTTGTCTTTTTATTGCTGAGTTATAAGAGTTCTTTATATTTTCTAGACACAGTTTCTTATCAAATGTATAACTTGCAAATATTTTATCCCACTCTTTGGGTTGTCTTTTACTTTCTTTGGGCTTTTTCCTTTGAAACACAAATGTGTTTAACTTTTGTCCAATATATTTATTTTGTTCTTTTTTTGTCACTTGTGTTTTTGGTGCCATACCTAAAAAAGCATTGTTTAAACTAGAGTATGAAGATTTGCTCCTCTATCTTCTTCTAAGAGTTAATTTTAGCTCTTACATTTAGGTCTGCATTTCATTTTGAGTTGATTTTTGTGTATGGTGTGTGGTAGGGGTCTCACTTCATCCTTTGCATGTGGCTGTCCAGTTGCCCCAGTACCATTTATTGAAAGGACTACCCCCTCCCCCACCCATTGAATGGTCTTCGCATGGGCTAAGTGTGTAAAGAGAGTCCACCTGAGGGGTGACATAGTCTCAATCCTTTGTCAGTCCCTTTGGTGAAAGCTCTTGGGCCTGTTGATTTTCAATTATGTTATCCATGATAACAGCGTGGGAATCAGAGAGCCCAGCAAGCTATTGTATAGGCGGGGCCAGCTCAGAGCCAGTCAATCACACTTACAAAAGCAACCCAAAGCATCTCCTAGCAATAGGGAGGTTATTTATAGCTCTCGTGTGTAGATCTAGAAATAAAGAAGACAGGGAGTCCTTGTGCCATAGGACTGTACCTGCTTAAATTCAACAGGATTTATAAATAGCAGAAACAGATAACCGATGTGAAGCACAATCAGCTCTGCCTATGTGGAGATGAAGCAATCCCCAAATTCTTAGTGATTTAGAGCTCAAATAACTTCCTAGCTGCTAAAGATAGATGACAAAGGCCTATATTACAGGAAGAGTAAATGAGAACGGGACCGAGGGAATTCCTCTCAGGTATAATTATTAGCTATAGATTTTAAGGGGGGGGGGATTCATTTTTAACATTTATTGCAGGTATCCTTAAGAACCAGCATGGTGATGTGCACCCACAAAGGGGAATAAAAAGATGAGTAAGATAAGGTTTTCAGAGAACCTAGTCAGGCTTGAACACATCATTGCAAGCAGGCTGTGGGTGAAATAATTGAAAGAAAACGTCAAGCTCCAAAGGCGACCGTGTTCGCATAGCCTGAGCGAGGTAACTTCTTTATTATCGCTTCAGTACGCGTTTCCTAAAGCGGCACCCGGGAATTCAATGCCTGCATGTGGTGCCTAATGCAGCCCAAGCCTCCATCAATGCCGAGGTGCTCTGCTCTGTGGATAGGCCATAGCAGAGATGGGTTTCCTTTCCTTCCTTCTTGAATCATTTCTTCATAATGACTTGCACTAAGATTTGGCCTGAGGTCTCTTTTTTTCCTCTCGTGTTCTCTTCCTTGGACAAATACAATTTCTCAAAAGAGAAGAAAAACCACCTCCCAGCTTTTATCACTCTCCAGAAGCAAAGCAGGGCGACCACAACGGCGAAGCAGCGCCCCCTGTCGAATGCGGCTGCCTCCTGTCACCTGGTCCCCTGCTAGGCCCGCGGCCGCCACCAGGGGGCGCGGAAGACACACGCAGGGTGACTGCAAACCCGCCCTAAACCCCGAGGGAGGGAGCGAGTACTCACTGGCCAGGGTGATGACACTGCTGACGTTCCTGTCTCCGCCCACGCTGTGTTGTGGAAATAAAAAAAAGAAAGGAAAAAAAAAAAAAAGAAGATTAGAAAACCCAGCGATGCCAAAATATCCCAGACGCTAGCAAGACAGACCTCTCACCTTTTGAGAAACACCCAGGGGGCTTGGAGCCTGTCTTTCATTTATGATTTCAGTAAAAAAACAACAAAACTTTGAAAAACAAACCAGAATACAGCAACGCCTCTCCCCTCTCCCCCGCAAACCTGAACATCTAAGCAAGAAACAGTCATTGCTGACTTTGCACATTTTAACTTTGAATGTTGACACTGGGGCAGGGATCCAAGTGGATCCCCTTCTCCCCAGCTCCCGTCGTCCTGCCCCTGGCCACGGGCTGGGCGTGGCTGTTGTTACTGAGAACACAGTGAGAGGGTTTGCCCTCCACGTTCTCCTCCCCTTGGGCTTGGGCAAACCCGCTTTCCAAGGTGTCTGAATCGAGAGAGCACCAGCTCCCAAGCACTTCTAACATTCTGGGGAAATAAACGTTTCTAGGCATGAAAACATGCACCATTCCGGAGCTTATTGGGTTCCCTGCTTTCCATAGTCCTTCTTCCTCTGCCAACAGGCCTGGGAACATCTAAAAGGCTCTCCAAGTGGGTGGGGCTTAACGAGCGAGCTATGATGCCAGGGACTCAACACCAGCTGGTGCCAGGGAGGCCGGATTCCAGGCTGAGCAACCCCCAGGCCTGTGCTCGCCTGGGTTCAAGTCGGGGCAGGAACAAGCCTGCAGGAAGCATCGGGCAACGGGGGAAGCTGCCGTGCGAGGTGTCCACAAGCCTCCACACTTCTTGGCCTTTGACCGCCTGGCTGTGTGATCTGGGACAGGTCACTTGTCTTCTCTGAGCGTTCCACCGAAAATCCTTTCATAAGGATGCCAGCTACCATTTATACCTACTTTGTGCCAGGCATGGTGCCGGGGAGCTTCGGTTTTAACCCCCACGACAGTGCTCACACAATATTATCAAAGATGAGGGGACGAGCCCAGAGAGGGTAGGTCACTTGCCCAAAGTTGCACAGAGCTGGGCAGCCAGGGTTCCAGACACACTCTGGCTCCAAAGACCACTGCCTCCGCCCGGGATCTGGTCCCTCGGGGAGAAGTGGAAGCTGGAGAAGCTCTTCCACCCCAAACGTTTCCCTGGTGTCTCCCCCAGACGCCCCCTCCCGGTCCCAGGCCCTGCTTTGGGAAGTGCAGTGGTTAGGGAAAGCTGATGAATACCTTCCTCAAATTCAACCCAGAAGTTTCGCACGAAAAGTACGAGGCGGCGCATCCCTCTGTGGGAGGGATGGCTTTCTACGCTGCCCAGGGCTCCTCCTGACACTGGGGCAGGGATCCAAGTGGGTCTCGGGGGCCGGCCGCACCTCACTCACCTCCAGGACAGGCCTCGGTACTGCGTAAACACATCCAGGACGTTCCCGGGTGAGGACCCGGCCCCGTTGCCTGCCTGAAGGGAGCAACACGGCGGTGAGTGTCCCTGTCTGCTGGCCGGAAGCCCGCACCTTGCTCTGCTCAGGACGCCTGGGCCCTCTCTCGAACCCAGAGTCCGGACAGCTCCTGTCTCAGAGCCGAGCGGCCACTCCTGCTGGGACCCCGGGCCGTCCGCCGCTCGGCGCACCCCGAGCAGCCCTGCCCGGGCCAAGCAGGTGCCCCTGGTCTAGCCAGGTGCTCGAGGATGAGGACACGTGTCGGGGCCTGTTTTCTTCATTTAAAAAAGTTGTGAGATCTGGCGTGAAGGAAGCGTATCACCATTCTTCTATATGGCGGTGCCTCACCCAGACGGCGGAAAGGTGTCCGTGCGCCTACCCCTAGGCCGACGGAAGAGCAGGGTCTTTTACCACCACCATGGGGACCCTCTCGGCAGGCGGACGTCCCTCGCCTAAAGCTGCTGCTTCTGAGCAAGGTCATGCCCGAGGGCACACGGAAGGCTCCCCGGCAGCCTGGGGAGGAGGGCGGGCCTCCAGGAGAGCGCCCCACCCCCAACCCCAAGGGTCCCTGCTCTGGTGCCCAAGTCCTCTGCTGCTGCAGGTTATGTCGCCCTCAGTGAGGCCTCCCCAGGGAATCCCGAACAGGCTGGGATTCCTGGGGACTCCTTCTTCCCAGAGCTGTGGTCGGCAAACTGAGGCTCATGAGCCACATGCGGCTCTTTGGCCCCTTGAGTGTGGCTCTTCCACAAAATACCACAGCTTGGGCCAGTCTATTTTGAAGAAGTGGTGATAGAAGAAGTTTAAGTTTAAAAAATTTGACTCTCCAAAGAAATTTCAATCCTTGTCCTGTTGCTATTTGGCTCTGTGGACTAATGAGTTTGCCGACCACTGTCCCAGAGCCTCTTCAAGGAGCCATGGGGGGTGGAGGTGACACCAGGCCATACCTGGCCGGTGGAGGTGGGGTAAGCAGTGCTGAGAACCAGCCTGCCCATCCTTCCTGAGGGCTATTAGCCGTAGGCCACTGGGGTGAAGGGCCACTGAGGGGTCAGGAGGAGACAGTCCTGGGATGGGGTCCGGCCCCGCCAGCACTCACAAGCCAAGTGGCTGGGGTCACTGACAGCCTCACCCAGCGTTGCAGTCTTCATCGGTTGAGTTTAAGAAGAGTCGGACTTGAGGGGATTTTGTGGAAGAGATCGAGTGAGATAATATCTCTGGGAACAGGCCACAGGCAGGGAAGGTGCCCGCTGGCCTTTGGGGGACACTTGGCTGGACCAGATGCTGGCCACACGGTAATGAGCCGCTATTGAGTAGAAGCTCCTGTAGGGGAACCTCAGGAGAACCTGCGCTGGCTTTCAGGGACAGCTCTTTGTAGGGCCTGGGAGTCACGGGGAGAAGCTGCAGAGAGGGGCCTGTCTTCTCCTGACCCATTTCCTCACCCCCAGACTCCCCATCAGACTGCTCCTGTCTCATCATCTCTCTGCCCCTCCCTCAGCTTTGCCACGTGGACAGACAAAGCCCCAGGTCTCTGAGGAACGGCCGCTCTGCGGGTGGGGGACCCGATCCAGTTCCGTTGTGCGACCTGGGCTGGGTCACTTCCGCCCCAGATGCTCCCTCTGGGATCCCCCGACTTCCTGCTCTCTCCTTCGTCCCAGTGTAGGAAGAAGAATGAATGGGGAGTGCAGAGTGTAGGTGGGAAAACCAGATGGGCAAGGAACGCCGGGTTCCAGGGAGCACGGGGATGTAGAGGGACTGGCGATCGGGACCCGAGATGGCAACACTTGAGAGCCAGGGGTGAGGCTTTCTCTCCCATTGCCCCATGACCCCAGGCCAGGCCCTACCTGCTCCTTCCCCTCCCCTCCACAGTCAGGGTCACTCACCGTGAGGGAGTCGCCCAGGGCTGCGATCACCTTGATGTCCGAGGGCTTCAGCCTGTGAACTGAGAACCAAGTGGGAGTGAATGGAAGATCGGGGTTCCTGCCTCCCGGGAACCTGGGGCGCAAGTCTGCTTTCCACAGCAGTTCAGCTAGGACACAGAGAGTCCGGGCCCGTCCTTGCCAGGAGGGTCAGCAACAGCAGGTCCTCCGGGGGCACCTGGATACAGGGCGCGGGGCTGGAGGTGGCCCTGCTTGCAGGGGGGAGTCTGCTGGCTTTTGAGGAAACCTGAGGCCACAGGTGAGCATCATCCTCAGGGCACGAAGTGGCCCCAGCATGGGGACGAGGGAAGGAACTCTGGTGGACTCACGGCCAACACAGACTCTGTTCTAGGATCTGGTCACATTCAGGGCAAAGACTCCTATCATCCTGCTAAAAAGAGTAGCTCAGTTTCTCTACAGTGAAGAGGGGAAATGCTTTCATACCGCCATTTTCTAAAATTGCGGTGAGATTCTTACAACATAAAATCAACCACTTTAGTCAACAATTCAGTGGCATTTAGTGCTACTGTCACAATGGTGCTCAACCACCACCTCTATCGCGTTCCCAAACATTTTCCTCTCAAAGGAGACCTGGCCCCTTCGCAGTCACTCCCCATCGCTCCTTTCCCCCAGCTCCTAGCAACCACTAGCCTGCTTCCTGTCTCTGGATTTGCCTCTTGAGGACATTTCCTACAAATGGCATCATACGACATGCGGCCATGTGTGTCTGGTCCTTCCACTTTGCATGTTCTCAGGGTTTGCCCATGTTATAGCATATGTCAGTGCCTCGTTCCTTTTCACAGCTGAATAATATTCTATTGCATGGACACACCATATTTTGTTTGTCCATCTGTCCATCATTTGAAGGACTTACATTTGGGTTTGTTTTCACCTTCTGGTGATTGTAAACAGTGCTGCTATGAACATTCATGTACAAGTGTCTATTTGAAAGCCTGTTTTCCATTATTTTGGATATATATCTAGGAGTGGAATTGGTGAGTTAAGTGGCCTCAAGAACCTCATGGGCTGAGGAGGAAACGGGAAACAGCCATGGTTACAACTGATAGGCTGGTAAATGTAATAGCTGAGAGGTATGAAGTGATAGGAAGTGCTGGAGCTGAAGGAGGATTGACCTCTAGGGGTGTGGGGGTGGTTCTGAGCAGGCTTCATGGAGAAAGTGGTGTTTGAACTAAGCCTCAGGACATTATGAGATGAGATGGAGAGAGAGCCAGGCAGGCGATGGAAAGCATACAGGATGGATGTGGTATGGTATGGCCTGGGATGCCTATGAAGAACACATAGTTGTACGGTTTGGTTAAGGGATGGGTATGGAAGACTAACAAAAATAATGTTGGAAAGTAGATTAGGGCCACAGGCCTTTTATGCCTGGCAAACATGAATTTTGCTAACCAGGGTTCATATGGGAAGTATGACAATTAATATGTAATAGTACAAGAGTAAATTCTGTATTTTGCACACTCACACCTGTAGACCTACTTATGCCCCACCCTATATGTATACAGACTAACTTGCATGGGTATACCTGCCACTATATTTATCTACCCCTTCACCTTATACACATAGGAATGCGAATCCAAGTGCATGTTGGAAACCACACCTAAGATTCTTTCTGCCTTGTGTAGCTCTGTCCTTTCAGATCACAAGCCTCACTTCCTCCTACCCCCAATATCTCCCGTTCCCCTAGAGTGCCTTGTCCCACAGTCATGCTGACTTTGCCATAGCTCCACATTCTTCTTAGATGAGCCTCCCTCCTCATCTCTGGTAGTGCAAGGCCGAGCTACATCATCAAACAGCCTTCAGGCCTTCGGAGAAGTCTAACAGCATTTGTGCCAGGGAGGGGCCCAGTTCCCGAGGGAAGAAGCCCATCCTTTCAGCAGCCATTGCTTAAAACGGATGAACCGAAATGCATGTGCAAGGAGGCTTTCTCGACAGCTCTTCTTTGGCAGGCCACTTTATAAATACACAGTGACACCCAGGAAAAAGATGCTTTTGACACAGCTGGACAACCTAAAGCCCACTTCACTCATCAACATCCCAATCGTGGCTGTGTCATTACACCTCTGGAGGAAGCAACATCAACACTCGGTATCCCCATGTTTTGTTTCCTTCCATGGCGACATCTTGTCTACCTGACTGACGTCTGTGTTGTCTGCAGATGGGGACCTGCCACCCCCGAGGAATCACTCTCATGATAGAAGTACAAGTCCCTGCCTCTTCCCACGACAGCAGGCAAACTAACACGTACACCGTTGTGAACGTGCGTATGCAGAATATATAGGCTCACGGTCCTCAAATGTGAGCAGGCATCGACCATCTGGAGAGCTTGTTAAAACACAGATGGTTGGTCCCCACCCTCAGAGTCTCTGATTTGGTAGGTCTGCGGTGTGCCCAAGGATATGTGGTTAGAAGAAACAATATCAAATCACAAAGCCAGCTGCACACATTAGCGGGGCTGAGCCTAAGAACTTCAAAACGACCTCTTCCTCAAAGAAACCAGAAGGTTGATTTTTAACTCCTGTTGATGAGAGTTAATCACCATATTCTTGTTGCCGTAATGGGTAACACAGTGAATTCTGTGAAACTCTAAAGGAAAAAGGTTAGGGGAAACCCTTGGGGTGACACCTGTGGAAGAAATGGATATATTTGCATCAAAATCACATTATCATTTGATCAAGAGGCAGCTGAAACCAACCATTCCTGTCTCCAAAATTTATAGCAGACAGAAAATACACATTCATATGCATGCATACATATGTGTGTGTATATACACACGTGTAGACAGATTAATTTATGTGTGATAGGGGAGGGGGTTTCTCCTGTTGGTCATCCTAAAGGATTTCCTGTAAGAGATAAGAAACCAAATGAGCCAAGGCTAGATGGGAGGCGTTTGACTTATCTGGGATTTTATTAAGATGGAGTCCAACACGTATCATCGGTTTCATATCTGTAGACCTTGATTTGAGCTTTGTTAATAGCATCATGTACGACACAGACACAGCCTGGAAACACAGCAAGCACTTTAGCAATGGCTCTCCTTGGGAAAAGAACTATTTAAAGATAAGATTATGTTTGTGCGGACTGATTAGCTAAGCATTATCTGGTACAAATTGTGCAGCACCTTGGAAGGAATTGATAAACACATCATTAGCTCATCAAGATTTCTTCAGAGGGGCCCTCTTATCAGAAGGCCATCAGAATGATGAGGAAATACGATGAATAGCAAGGAAAGGGTAGGCAAGAGTGAAGAATCAGGGAAACTACCCTCTTTACATGAAGAGTTACACCCAGGAGAAAGGCTTGGCACTTTGGAGTTTTGTCTTGTGAAATCCAACAACTTAACCAAGTGGAGCAATTTCAGAAACAAAAGCTCTCTGATTTTGGGGACCTATGTAAAGACTTCAATGGTGGTAAACTGCTGGAATAAGAGGGGTCCTTGTTTACTGCCTTTGAAGTGCTTCAGTGTGAGTTTATATAAAACATGTGCCTCGCACATAGTAGGAGCTCCAAGAAAAGTGTTAAGGTCAATGCCAGACTAAGAAAGGGGCTCTGTGTCAGGGATCTGACAGCTCTCCAAGCCTAAAATGATGGAAACTACAGGGAAGGGAAACACTTATTTATCCAGATGTCTCGGGGTGAGTTTGAACTTGCCAAGCAGGCTGGTCTCACCTAGGCACATGCAGGCTGTTCCTCCCTGAGGGGCATCATGACTTCCTGGTCACAGGCTAGATTAAGTAGCAAGAGCCAGAGCAGCGGGTGGCTAACCAAACAGCATCAGGGTCTCCACTGGACATGACAGTACTGGTCCCAATGAAGGGAAAGCCTTAGGGACCACTCAGTGCTGTGCCCTGGGGTGTTTTTCACATCAGCTTTTGTGTACAGGCAGTCCTCGGGTTACTTTACGTTGTCATCTCCCATATATATATATAAAGGTCCGTCATTTCGACCTGTGTACATATGTGCTTTATGCTTTTTATTATTTATTTACCACAAGTAAAGGTCAGGAATTGTTCTCTCTCTTTTAAATTCTTTTTACTGTCTCACTTCATTACTGCTGTGTATGTGCCCCATGTGAGTGATGTTGGTGCTTATATAGGTGGGTTCTGACTTAAGGCGAAACGTTACGTAGGAACGGATTTCCGACGTAACCCGAGGACCTACTGTAGCTCATTTTAGCCAAATGGGTAGAATAAATAATATCAGGGACTCAGAAAGGAATCAATGGCTTAAATGAATGAACGGTTCTGAATCATACTGTTGGTGACAGTGGCATATAATGAGCTTTGTGGATCCCCATTTTCAAATACACTGGTTTTTATTTTATTTTATTTTTATTGATTTCAGAGAGGAAGGGTGAGGGAGAGAGAGAGAAACAATCAATGAAGAGAGAGACTCATTGAAGGGCCGCTTCCTGCACACCCCACACTGGGGATCAAGCCCATATCCCGGGCATGTGCTCTGACCAGGAATTGAACCGTGACCTCCTGGTTCATAGGTTGTCACTCAACCACTGATCCATGCCAGCTGCGCCAAATACTATAAGTTTTCTCCCTGCACAGAATTTGAAGCTTGATTTTAACTTCAAAAGACAGCCAATGAGCCATGTCCCTCTGGTTCCTTATCATTGCCACTCTTTTGTTTGCAAAATGCGACTCCTTTTCTCACTAGGAAAACCTTAACCCAGCTACCAGGCCCCAACACTTTTTCTCTCAGTTATTCCAACTATGATAGGGACAGGGTCGTGGAATAATGTAAAATGATGCAAGTATTTATGAAGTTGTGAAGCCCACAGGAGATAGTGCCTAGCAAACTGCACAGGTGAGCGGACTGGGAGGAAAAAGGCTTGCATCCATTCATTCATTTATCCATCCACCCGTTGGCTACCAAATTCCAATTGGTTATAAAAATTACATCAATCCTATACATCTCACTGAAGCCCATAGACCAGTGGAAGAGGTTTATCTCCTGTGGGCTCCCATGGAATGAGGGTGAGGCTGCCAGGAGCTCTGGCTGGCCTGTTGAGGAAAGCAGTATCCTATTGGGAACCATCACCTTTGGTTAGCTAGGTGTTGTCTCTGGGTTGGGTTGAAAGAAAAAAAAAAAAGCAAGGGGCGGGGGGGTGCTAAGAAAGGTTTCTGAAAATTACTCTGAGGGCAAAACAGTTATTTTATAAGAAAAATGGTTTGAACGGGAGATACTTTGGTCGTCAAATTGCGGCTCGAGAACCACATGCGGCTCTTTGACCCCTTGAGTGTGGCTCTTCCACAAAATATCATGGCCTGGGTGAGTCTATTTTAAAGAAGTAGCATTAGAAGTTTAAGTTTAAAAAATTTGGCTCTCCAAAGAAATTTCAATCGTTGTCCTGTTGGTATTTGGCTCTGTTGACTAGTGAGTTTGCTGACCACTGGTCTAGTAGGCTTGAAGGTCTTTTTCTATTCTGAGAAGTTGTTGATTTGCTGAATTAGAAATATTCAATAATTCAGATTAGTTCAGCAAACATGTATGGGTCCTTACCAGGTCCTGAGTCATTGGGAATATAAAGATAAGATAACCTGTTATAAATATGTATCAGATGCCTTCATCTTGATTAGAAATTGCAAATGTGATCTCTAGAAAAGTGAACGACCTCACCAGAAAGATGATCATTATCAAGGGAAAATAATGATGTGGCCCTGTGCTAAGTCCATTTGCCTACTCCATTGTAAGTCACACACATGCTTAAAATGTCCAGTCATAGGCCATGCACAGCACTGAAGTGTGTTTTTCATTATGGGCCAGTTAGCAGTGGTCATTTGCCTAAATAGGGACCCAGTACTGATCTGTGAGCGCTGCCCCACCCTCCTGCCCCGCTGCCTGGGGAGTGTTTCCGCACCATGCCCGCTTGGTTAGAGCAAGCCAGCCTAAATCTGCCCATCTGCTTATCCAAACAGCCCCTATCACCAGCATATCTCAGATCTCAAGGCCCGGAGATGTCTGGCACTTACACATTCAAGTGCCAGTGAATACCAATCTCTGGGGTCAGGGCATGAGGAGGAGGCTCAGATTTTATGTGGCTTTTAGATGCTGAGATATGCGCTCATGGATTGGTTGGTTATCACTGTCATGACAGGAGCATAATCTAAGCAGATTGCAAAAACACTTTGTAGATCATTCTTGCAGAGTGATAAGATTAATGAGAGGACGGATAGCATTTCACTGTAAGGACTATGGCTATTAAAACATGGATATTCCTCCTCTCCTCTGCTCTCTCTATACATAGACACATAAATAGCAACTGTGAGGTTTTGCTATAGGAGGGCCTACATATGAAGCTAATAACTTATTTCTACTGCTAAAAATCCTGCTAATAAACTAACCAAGAGAAGTGCGTTGTCACCAACTGTATGAGGGGAAAGTCAAAGACTAAAAGAGCGAGAGCGAGAGCGAGAGAGAGAGAGAGAGAGAGAGAGAGAGAGAGAGAATGTAACTCAACCACCTATTCCCTTATTCTGCATTATAGAACTAGAGCTAGTTATACACTAAAGTTTGTGGGAGATTTGGCTTAAATAGAGTGCATAGGGTCGAGACATGTGTGGGAGGTAGGCTAATAGCCAGACATTTATTTGTTCTACTAAACAATCAGCAAAAAGAGGCAACCTGACTAAAGATTTACATCCCTTAATAAGGAACATTATAAACTGATGAACAAAAAGATAGATACAGAGACAGTAAAGAAACAAACAGACTGTCAAATTACAGCGGGGAGGGTAGGGAGATCTGGGGAAGATAAGAGATCAACCGAAGGACTTGTATGCATGCATATAAGCATAACCAATGGAGGAAAAACTATGGGGAGGGAGGGCATGTTTGGGAATGGGAGGGGGGAGGGTTGGGGATTGGTAAGGTATGTACACATATAATATCTTAATAAAAAAAAAAGTTCTCAAAAAAAAATTTTTTTCATCCCTGAGATTTCTGTAGACACTGCGGCCTCTCCAGACTTAATTGTCTATCCTGCTGGACACGCAGGAGGCACTCAACAAGCATCTCAACAATGAATGAGCAAGTGAACAAGTCAATGAACCATTGAGTCACCCTCCAGGACCCCATCTCACTGCTGCAGAAATGTTCCGGGGCTGGTGTTTGGAGTTGCCTGGGTCACCATATACCCCCCCGCCCCCAACTCCCACCTGTGAGTTCCCATAGTCACACACACAGCCATCACTCCCAGACTGGCAGGCCGGAGCAGAAGGCTCGGCCCTTAGGCAGCCCTTCTGTGGCAAGGTCTCTGCCTAGAACATTCCATGACTTTCATTTTCATATCCAACAACATTTTAGAAATAGCAGCAGTAAAAATAGCACATTTGTAAGACAGCTTTCCTGTTCTGTGTGGGGTTTGAGTGTGTGTCCTGCACGTCGCTCTGACTGGGACTGTGGTCTAGTTACTTCTCTTTCTGCTTCCAGGTATATTTGCTTTTTGGAGAGCAAATCACCTTATCAAGGCTTGATGGCAGGGACAATAACATGAGCTCTGCAGAATATGGTCTGGCACGCGGTTAATGCTTAATAAATGCTTTCTGATCGTATTATATCACATCACATTAGAACATATCATATCTTATCACATCCCATCCCATCATATCTTATTTCAGTTAAAGAATAATCAAACACAGGCATGAACTTACAAATATACAGGCATACTTCAGGGATATTGCGAGTATGGGTCCAGGGCACCACAATAAAGGGAGTGTCGCAATAAAGTGAGTCATCATCTCTTTTGCTGGGGGAGGGTATTGCCTTCAATTATGTGACAAATGCAACATCTGTGAGGCGCAATAAAAGAAGGCATGCCTGCACATGCAGAGCTATTGCTACTGTCCTTGAAAAACCTCCTGGGTGTACCTCAGGCTGTGTGCAAAGCCCTTGTGACTCTACGGGTGCCCTTACTCTGACGAGTCCAGGCCTCCCACGAGCTCACAGATCACTTGATTCAAGCGTGTACCTGAGGTGGGAATCTTGTTGGAGGGATCCATGGGCGGGCACCTGAATTCCGATGCATCTCTCACCTGAAACAAGACAGAGAAATAGGAGAAATGGGACACGTTGAAATTGGGTGAGGCGTGGGGTCTCTAAAATTGGAAAATATTTTTTAAAAAAATAGCAACCCAACCATCTTTTAAGATTTCTTCCTCTCATTCAACACACAGATTCAGGTGCCCACAGCATCTTCTCCGAATGCTTCCAAACCTGTCCCCTCTTCTCTGGTCCCTCCACCTCAGCTGACGTCCAGGCCTGGTTCTTCTTGCCTGGACCACTGCAGTATTCACAGCATCACCACTTCAGGCCCCTGGCTTCCTTCCCAGCTTCTTGGGGGACCTCTCTCTCTCAACCTAATACAATCAGACCACTCCCCTGCCCAAATTCTCAGAGAAAACAGCACTCTTTTAAAAGTCTGTTTTGGGTATTGCTACAGCCCCAAAGCCGAGAACAGTACACAGTAGATGCTCATAAATATTTGCTGAATAGTAAATACATTTCTACTCTGATTAATATCAACACAAAGCCCATCCTTAGCATGGTCTACGCAGTCCCAGTCATTCAAAACCCTAAGAATTGAGCTAATGCTCTGCACTCTCCATGCCTCCATCTCTTTGCACAAGCTCTTACCTCTACTCTCCCTTTTCCTCTCCTTCCCTCCATTTCCCCACATTCCCATCTGCCTGGTTTAACCTCAGGCATCCTTCAGGGCTGAGGTCGTGGGGACTCTCTGGGAAGTCTTCTTTCCTCCTCTCCTGCCTCAGTTAGCTGCTCCCTGAAAGCTCCACGGAAACTTTGATTCCAGAACGTCTTCCCTTGTGCAATAGTCCTGCTTGGCTCCACTAGACCGAGTCCCTTAGGACCAGCAAATATTTTATTGATGTTTTTGCCTCCCATGCCTGGTATCCACCCATTCCACCCACCCACCCATTTAGTCACTCAACAAATAATGATTAGATACCTACTCTGGGTTCTTGCTCTCACCGACCTTGAGTCCTAGAGGCGTAGAGCAGGTAGGTAATCAATAACTGTAACCTGCAGGAATGTATCTCTCCCTGTCATCATATGAAAACAATGGCAGCACGGAATGCATAACTCTAGCATGCCGATCCTATCACACATGCTTTATACTTATCATTTGTTATGATTTCAAAACAACTCCAGGAGGTAGGGCTATGACTTTCATCGCTTCCCATATCCAAATAAACAAGGCACAGAGAAGTTCATTAGCTCGTCCAGTGACACAGAGCCTGCAAGTGCAAAAGCCTGTACTGGAACTCAGAGCCAGTTCTCTGCCCTCAGATTGTCCTCATTGCTGTGGTGACAGTTAGAAGGTGCAGGACAAGTGGATGTGCAAGAGAGTCTTCCACACTGTGCTTCTCAGGCCCCGGCCATCAGCACTGCCTCCACCACCAGGAGTAACCCTCTCCCTCTTTTATACAGTAAGGAGGCAGTGATGGCACGAGGCCAAATTTGATGTAACCCGTATCAGTTCCCAGTGCCCAAAGAAGGTGGACATCAGCCTGCAAGTGTCTCGGCTGCTCAGAGCAGTGCAGGTGCCCTATCTAATCTGACAGAGAGGATCAGAGTCATGAGATGAGCAATAAGAAGGACATGAGTAAGTGTGAGGTGGCCCTTGAAGTGGGAGCCGATATCAGAGGCCTGTTTGGCTGCAGATTTTGCTACATTTCTCAGCTTTTCCTGTTGATTTTCTCTTCTGATGAAGGCCTCGGATGAATTTAAAGTGATGAATGAAACAGAGGCATGGGTACAGGGAACAGACTGACAGCTGTCAGAGGGTAGGGGTTGGGAGACTAGATGAAAGAAGGTGAAGAGATTAAGCAAACACACACACACACACACACACACACACAAACACACATCACACAGATGTAGACAACAGTGTGAGAATAGCCAGAGGGAAAGGAGGTAGGGGCAGTGGAGGTGGCCAAGGAGGGGGAAATGGGGCCGAAGAGAGACTTTGCTTGGGGTGATGGGCAGACCACACAGTGTGAAGGTGATGTTTTGTTAAGTCGTACACTGGATTGCTGAAACCTGTATGGTTTTGTGAACCAATATCATTCCAATAAACAAACAAGACTGCAGAATTGTTATTTTCTTAATTGCATTTTCTTAATCCTCAGAGATTGGGTTTCCAGGCTAGTCCTCAGTGTTTGGCTCAAATAAACACTCATAAAAGCTTCCTGTTAAAAACAAAGGGGCTTGTCCTAGATTGGGGAAGGGCCTGAAGAGCCTTGCTTTACAGCAGGACAGACAGGGGCAGGCAGTGCCGACACCCAACCTTCCCCCCCACCCCCCCTCCGCCCCAGCCCCAGCCCCAGGGAGCTGCAGGACGCTGGCTGGCAGGCTGCTCTCGAGGCAGAGACTGAGGGAAAACATCCTTCAAGCACCAAGGAGACAGCCACACCCCTGACCATCACCCATCCAGCCTGCCCTTGGGGTGCCAGGACGTTTCCGCAGGCTCAGCCAGCGGTATGGCCCCTGGCTCATTTGCATGAGTGTCAACCATAGAACACCTCTCTGTACCTCAGGCTTCTCACGGGGCTTTGGCGGCCAGGACAGGTAGTTGCTGTTGTTATAGGTGAACAGATATGGCTTTTCCTGCAGAGAAAAGCAATGCGTTGTAACCAGGACTCAGACATCTGCACCCTTTAACCATCAGGCTGTGTCACCCACAATGCCTCTGGCCAGCTTGGAGCATTCACACCATCCCTTCAATGAAAGTCATTCTCTGGCTTTTCCTCTCTGTGCTGCCTATGAGGTCCCTGAAGGAGCCCATTCACGCTTTAAGATTCCCCATTGGCCATAGCTGGCATCTCGGGCTCTCTACCTGTAGGTCACGCTACCAGCAAAGTACGTATGCTTCCATGAGAGAAGAACTTAGTTGTAAGCATCCTGGCAGCCAGAGCAAAGAGGGAAACAGGGTGAATTACACTGTTCGTATGGCCTCGCACCAAAAACTTAACACTTCACCCAGAAAGCCAAAACCTGGACCACCATTAAATGGCAAAAGGAATTCTACCCATTTCTGGTTTTCCCTCATTCATTCATTCATTCATTCACTCAGTCATTCATTCAGGAGCATTACATACATGCCTATTACATATCTGGCACATGGTGAAGAAACCCATCTTCCCATTTGGGACACGTGGGGTCAGGTGAGATACGGCCTTGCCCCTATGCCCTCCCCCTGGGTGGAAGGGGCCATAACATCATGAAGACAGCTCAGTTCTGCCACAATAGCTATGTTTGGTAAACCTTCGTGTGCCAAGTATGCAAACAAACCCCGAACAGACCCAAACTCGAAAGCGGCCAACACCTCGGCCAGGTGAGACCCCACCTCACAGCAAAGCCCAGTTGGTGGCCCCATCTCTCTGCCTATTCAGCGAGAGGTTTCCTCTCTCCCAGGCCTCCCCTACCTGAGACGGACACTTCATGGGCCAGCTCTCCTTGGCACTGAGCAGCTCATCTTTCTGTCCTGCGGGCTCCATCTAGGAAAGAGGGCGATCTTTAGAACAGAAGGTGATGCTCGGCCAGCGGCAGCATTCCAGGTGCTACCAAGAAAGACTTGTCCGTCCAGCGTTCCTCCGAGTTGACCCTGGATGCGGTATCATGTCACCTGGGAACACGTGAGAAATGCAAGTGTCCTCCCAACCCCTACCCCAGACCTATGGAGCCGAAACCCTGGGGTCCAGCTCTCTGCATTCTAGCATGTCCTTCGGGCGATTCTGACATATGCTCAAGCTGAGCCCACTGCGAGCAAGGAGTCACTGACTCCTGGCCCCCCTCTCCCCCGAGATCACAGGAGAAGCTGAGCACCAGGGAGGCTGGGCCAGGACAAGGACATTGGGGTCCTCGATCCAACTCATCGGCTCTCGGCTTCCCATGTCTCTTGATTTGGGAATGGGTGATGGTGGCATCAGCTCTGACACAGGCAGCTACTTCTTAAACAATAACCAAAGTCTAACAACCAGACGAAGCGTGCACAGTGTCCCGGCAGGTACAGGCATCAAAGGGGAGAGAGGAGAATGAAGGCTGCTGAAGGACTTGATGTGGGAGCAGTGTTGTACAGTTCCCGTTGTTATTTGTCAATGCCCTGGCTGCTAGCCCGCCTCTCACACATGCCTCATTATACGTCCATAAACACATAGAAACGCAGCGGCGTCGAGAGCGCACGGTTTCCTCCTGCAGGAGCCGTCTTCTCCCACAGGAGGGCTACTCCCCGCAGGTGCTAGGCTCCAGGGACACCGTAGGCCCTTGACCTGACGGGACATAGGGTCAGGAGGCTACAGGACGGAGCACCCTGCCTGCCTCAGCCACAGCTCTGCCAGCCTCCACTCGGCTTCTGGCCATATCTCGTCCCAGGATCTGTGCCCACTAAGCAAGAAGCAGGAGGAGAACTTGAACTCTTCTAGGGGCTGGCTCTTCACCCAAAAGGGCAGAGTCCGATAAGAGGGTGCAATTAACCTTTCGGAAAAGGAGTGGCCTCCCTCCCCTGGGGGAGGAACTGCGGTCCCTTCTTCCAGCTTCATTCTGAGGGGAGGACCGCCCACAGGGGTCAGCCTGCTCCGAACACAGGTGTCCAGTGGGCCCAGGGTGGTGGCCAGGTGTCCAGCTGGCCTGCTTTCTTCTTTCCAATCTCTCAAACACTTAATCAATAACGGAGTCTGGAAAGGAACATGGGAATAGCCACATCTTCATAATTCTAGTAGAATGAACACAGCAGAGTCATGGGACTCACTCAAAAAACAGCCAGAAGACGCCCCAAGGGAAACCCCTCCCTCTTCCCTGGCATGGAGCAGGAGCCCTGAGGACTCTCGGTGGGAAATGCCTGATTTGAAGAGAACGGGGCAACTGCTCCCTCAGGAAAGCCCGTGCCTCTCCTCGGGCCCTGTGACATCTGCTGTCACACTGAGCGGGAGACCCTCCACCCCCCGTGCCCCTCTCACCCTCGTCCTCGCCTCTCTCACAAGGGGTTAAAGGATGCGTGTGTGCCTGTTTAAATGGACAGGATGTCACCTGGGCTCAGTAAAGGCGTTGCCACTACTGCCACCATCACCAGATGACACTCAGTGGCAGGATGAAGGGAGAAGGAGAGAGAAGGAGGAGGGAGGAGGAAGGAGGAGGGAGAAGGGGTCCTCCCTCCCTGTCTGCTCTCCCCAGCTTCTCTCTGTCTGGCCTTCTGAGGGCTTCCTTTGTTCCCAGGACCTCCTTGTCCTGTTTCCTGTCCTGTCAGACCAGCTTCCACTGTCTCTCGGCATGCATTTGGCTTTTGTGTTTCTCTAGATCCTTTGCTCACAAAGGCCTTGGCCTGGGCATACCGGCCTGTCCTCCTCTGCCACCTCTCACAAGCCCCACCACCATGGGGCTCTCCTGACCGCTTGCTCTGTCACTTTGGGTGCCCAGTCCAGCATCATTGCTGGCTGAGTTCAAGTCTACTCTTGTCCCTCTGAGGCTCCTGACCCTTCCAACTGGGCTGGGTGATGGCCAAGACTGTTTGGTGTGTCTTTGTGTCTGCTTTGGCCCCAGCACAGGGAACACGGTAGGTTCTCTCTCGTTGCCTGGGAGACAGGTGGCGTGGGAGGGGAAGGAGGTAGTTTGGGCTGAGCTGGAATAGTCGGCCCTTCTGTCCAGAGAGAGGGCGGCGGGAGGGCGGCCCTGCCAGAGGGGGCAGGTTCGCTTCCTCTGCCTCCACAGGAGATGAACAGCAGGTGGTCCCCTCGGAGATATTCCACCCAAGGGCCAGGCCCACCGACAAAGAAAGCAAATGCCTTCTGTAAGGAGAGTGAGACTCCATGGACAAGGGCTGCAGGGGCCGGTCCCGCCCCCGCCCGCTCGCTCGCTGCTGGTGATACTCAGCAGAGCACTTAGTAGAAAAGATGGAGAAAACATTTTCTAATCCAAGGTAGAAGAAAAACAAGTTCCTGTCACTGGAATTCTAAAAATAGTGTAGCTTGGATAGGGAAAAAATAGGAAGAAAAATAAACGGCAAAATCAGGTGCCTGTCTGGTACCAAGGCTCGAAGTTTTGACATTTCATCCCACCCACCAGGCAGCCCTGGGGGGCCTAGGAGGTGGGGAAACCAGGCACAGTTACGTGAGGAGCACCAACACGCGTCCAATATGCGCTGTGGGCCACGAGTGAGGTGCACACAGGCCAGGTCCCGGCCAGTGTTAGAATCTGGGTTTTTTTTGTTTTGTTTTGTTTTAATATACTTTGTTGATTTTTTACAGAGAGGAAGAGAGAGGGAATAGAGAGTTAGAAACATCGATGAGAGAGAATCATCGATCAGCTGCCTCCTCCACAACCCCTACTGGGGATGTGCCCGCAACCAAGGTACATGCCCTTGACCGGAATCGAACCTGGGACCTTTCAGTCCGCAGACCGATGCTCTATCCACTCAGCTAAACAGATTTCCGCAGGATCTGGGTTTTGCAGAAAGGAAGGGGAGACGCTCAATTCACACAACCTGTGAGAGATGGCATTAGGATTTGACCCAGGTCTCCATCGCTCGAAAGTCCGTGCTCAGCCCAGGTGCCACCCTGGGCCATGAAATCGCGTGCTGGTGTTGAAATGTCACGTGGTGGAAAGCTGGCCTGGATCTCTGTGTGAGATGGCCCCTAGGCCCCACTGCAAGTGCATCTCCTCACACACTCCCAGGACATTCGGCCTCTGCACGCTGCCAGGGCTGTGCCCTTGCTCTAGGAAGAGGCAGTGAAACTCCCTGGTGGGCAGAGCTAGCCATGCCCAGATGTGGGAAGGATCCCTGGTGGCCTGGCATCATTGCTCTGGGACCTGCCAGCATCCCGCAGTCCCTCTATCAAAGCAGTGGAGAGGGTGGGTGTGGTGGTGGAGGCCCTGCCCCTCCTTAGGCCAATCCCCGGGCTGGCCCCGCAGCCCCAGGAACCCCTCCCAACTCACCATGATGTTCCAGAGATTCAAGGCGAGGGTGCTGGGATCCTGGTGTGGCCACTTCCCCTGAAAGAGAACCACATGAGAGCGCCTGGGCCCCAAGGACGGGAGGGCTTGCCACGCCCTGGAGCTGTCCCTGGCAGAGATGGGGTGGCCCTGCTCTGTCCAGACTTCTCCTCTCAACCTCTCCACAGCAGCAATGGCAGCCACATGGGACTGCTGTCGGGGGTCAGGCATGGAGGTGAGGCCTGCAGGAGCGGGCCAAACCCTCACCATCACGGCTTCTCCACACCTGAGCCCAACAGCAGGAGCAGTGTGACAGAAAGGGATTTCTGTGTGGTCTGAGTGGCAGGGGGTTTGGGAACAAATATACCTCCTCCTTTTTTTTTTCCCTCCTTCTTTGAAAAAAAAAAAAAAAAAAATATATATATATATATATATATATATATATATTTTTTTTTTTTTTATTGATTTCAGAGAGGAAGGGAGAAGGAGAGAGATCGAAACATCAATGATGAGAGAGAATCACTGATCGGCTGCCTCCTGCAGGCCCCACACTGGGAATCGAGCCCACCATGCCAGCTAGGTCCTTCTCCTTCTTTTAAATAATCATTTAGACAGTTTAAACCCAGCCAGTGTGGCTCAGTGGTTGAGCATTGACCTATAAGCCAGGAGGTCACGGTTTGATTCCTGGCCAGGGCACATGCCTGGGTTGCTTGTCTGGGTTTAAGTCCGGGGGTGGGGGGCACAACTCCAACAGGCAGGAGCCAGGAGCCTGGAGGGGGGACTGTCCCGGGCACACAGTACGTCAGAGAGACCCTACTGACCACGTGCAGACCCACCCCATGCTCATGGTCTAGGCACCCCACTGGGAGAAGGGGTATTTGCCCAGTGACCTGGGGGCAGTAGGGTCAACTCAAGCCACCCTTCCTCCAGGGGTGGAGGCAGAGAGCCTGCAGCGGGGGGAGGGTGCCCTGTGCCCTAAAATTCTCTCCTAGGGTCACACAGCCGAGAGGGACTGAGGGCTTCCTGAGTCCCTCACACCTGTTCACTCATGCCACCACCCAAGAGGGCGGGGACAGCAACAGTGGCCCCGACTTCACAGCTGGAGCCGGGCAGAGTTCCGACAGCTTGCCCAGGTCACACAGCTGGCCCGTGTCAGAGCCGGGAGCCTTCCGCTCAAGCCCAAGCTCTGTGCCCCTGGCCACTCTGCCTCCAAGAGCCTGCCTCGGGGCTCTCCAACCCCATGGGGAAGTCGGCCAGCATTTCCCCCTGAGAGCGCCTGTCCTGGGCTCAGTGGGTCCCACCTGGGCAGGAGAAGGAGAGGGAGAGGGAGAAGGAGGGGGTGCACGCCTGGTTGCTCACAGTCCCCCTCACTCACCGAGCGTGGGGACAGGGCCTCCTCGTAGAAGAAGGGCTGGAACACCACCGAGAAGGACTCCTGCTCGTTGTACCTGCTGGAGGCCAGGAGGCGGTCCCAGCTGTCCTGGAGGGGAGAGCGGAGTGTGGGCGCCAGGAGCACAGCGAGGCCCCGCCGGCCCGCCTCGCCCCCCCAGGAGCTCCCAGCAGCCCTCAGCCATGAGCAGCACATGCCACACGCTTTCTGAGTTCATCCCACAGACAGAGCCGAACTCTATTCCCTGGAGCTCACGGAGGAGGGGCAGCCGGGCACGCAGCGAGGGTGCCATGCTCTGCGAAGGGCTAGTTCGATAGAGAGACGTGCCGTTAACTGTACAGAACGTGTCGCCTCTGGAGAGAAGGGCCACAGGGCTTCACGCATAACTTTCTGCTCAAGCCAAAGACCTTGTGTGAACATGTCAACAGGAAGTGTGTTTGAGCTGTTTGCTGGCAGGCTTGGTAGCCTCCACGGAGCCATCCTCACCCTCTGGGGGTCTCATCTCTAAACCAGCGGCCCACTTTCAGGGCCTCTGAGTCGCCTGGGGCTGTGGGCTGGGGTATGGGCCCAGCCTGGGCACACCCGGGTCAGCAGCCACAGTGCAGTTGTAGGCACACTAGGTGATAATGACCCAAATCCTTTCTGGATGACTCTGCCCAGTCCTTCACTAGCGAGGGAACCACCGCCGCTAGTATTGTCTCCACTTTACATGAGGAAAAATCTAGTCACACCCGGAGTGAACCGAGAGCAGCTCTCTGTTCCTGACTCCGTGGGAGAAGGGGGATTTACACCCTAACCGTCCCTGCCACCCTGTTCTCCTCCATGACGGCCCCTGAGAGCCGCCAGCCTCCCCGAGGGGCTCACCTGGTAGGACCACTGTGCCACCACCCGGGACATCTTCGAGGTGTCCTCCGAGCAACTGCAGGGCTCTGCTGCGAGGCTGCAGGGAGAATAAGCCAGAATGAAGCTCTGATCATGGGCTTGGCCGCTGTGGGGGAGTGAGGGGGCTGGGGCCTGGCTGCTCGGGGAGTGGGAAGGAGAAGCTGCGGTCTCAGGGGTGCGCTGTGACCTGGCTCCCGCCGTTCCCCCATCGGGTGGGGAAGGGAGGAAGGGAGGTGGAGACATTCCCCCCTCACTCCATCTCCGGAGGCACCGCCCTCCCTGCCTCCTCACCACACACCCACCTCCACGTCTCCCTCCCGACTCCCTGCTCTTTCTCTTCACCTCCCCTTTCTGCTCAGACTGTCCTCTCCTCTCCATTGCCCCCACCCCCAGCTGTCCCTACCCTGACTCTCGCCACGTGAACTTCTTTTCTGAGTACAAAGCCAGAAATCTCAGGATCCGGGGGTCAAGGAGTTTACATTCTATGACAAATCTCAGACCTACATGCCAATCACATTCTGTGAAGACAAAGTACATTTAGGCTAAGTTTTCTTCCTTTCCAGTTTCTACAAGTGTCACTTCTTGGCTTATGGATATTTTCCCAAACCTGCTTTGTAAACTCTCAGGTCATTCTAGTGGGGGCAGGCCATCTGACTAAATCCTCAAGGGAGATTTAGTGTGTAGTGACATAGTGACATGCCCCACCCAGCTCCTGGCACCTGGCAGCTCCTCCACAGATGCTGGTCCCATCCCGCTCCCTCTTTACCTGAGCTGGGTCCCGTGGTGCCGCGGAGAGCCGCCCGCAGTCTCAGAGAGGTCCACCAGGTTCACAAATGCTCTGGGGACCTAAGAGGAAATGGGGGTTGGTGGTGGGAGGAGAAGATGCGGTCATCATCGCTGCCCAGGGTCTTCCCTGGAGCCCTAGGTGTGAGCCCATTGGGGGTCTGGCTAGCGTGGTGGGCCTCTATGGGAGAAGTTTGGTTGGGGTTGGTCCAAAGCTGCCAGCCCTGCTGGTGATGCAGAAACGTGGCATTCACCACCCTCATGGCGGGCAGGGCACTGTCCCACCAGGTGTCAGCGAGGAAGCAGGACAGGACCATGCTGGTGACGGGACTCCGGACCCTCCGCCACAGGGACGCTGACTCCCAGGAGTCAGACCCACAGAGCTTGCCCATCACGGTCCCTCCACAGAGGGAAGCCCTGGGGGGGTCTCAGGGACCTCCCGCCTCACTGTCCCTCACTGTTCAGGAGAGAGGGGGGTCAATGAGCTTCAGGGAGGAGCTGTGCGTTCTCCTCTTCCTGCCCAGGAGTCTGCTGGAGATATCTTTTGCAAGAATTGAGGGCGCTAAAACCAACCCAGGTTTTTATTCCAAGTCTCCTCCAGACCCTTCCCCTAGTCTTGCTCTCCCTCCTGGGAGGTCTGCCACTAGCTTTCTCTCAACCCATGGAGGCAGTTCGAGTAACCAGGATCTTCCCTGCCAGTCCCCAGCCCTCCGAAGGGCAGTGCCCTCTATCCTGCAGAAGGCAGACACCAGGCAGCTCAGGGGCGTGGTCCATGAAGGGGGAGAGGGGGCACCCAGAGCCTCACCTCCTGCAGCAGGTAGTCCAGCATCCTGGTCAGCTTAGCCATGCTGCCTGTCACGTGCTTGTGCTGGGAGAGGAGACACGTGCTGAGTGTGGGCAGGGCCAGGGAACATGGGGCCAAGGATGCCTAGACTCAGGCCGCCCTGTCCCTTCCCCTCCTCACCCTTCACTCTCAGCGGAGATGACAGTGACCAGGGCCCTACAAACTAGATGCCCATTTCCCACACACAAACGGTAGAGTTTCCAGAGCTCCCGGGTTTTTGTCCATTCTGACTTCCCCCGCCCATCATCCGCTGGGACAAAATCAAACGCCCCCGAGTGAGAAGTTCCATGTCAGGAAAGGGCAAGCTCAAGGTCAAAGAGACGCTACAGCTCGCATTGCATCATGGGATGGGAGATAGGAGACAGGACTTACTCCCATAGGGCGAACACAATTACCCTTGGGTTTAAGGTCCCAGATGGGCCTTGAAACTTCCACATGGCATTCTTTCATCAGACCTCTCCCTGCCACATCCACCGGAGTAAGAGTATTTAAAAACACCCTTTTCCCACTAATGCCCTGCAGGTGATGAAAGTAAATACACAAATGAGAGCACTCTGAAAACAGACCCTGGTTTACCTCTTCAGGGTAAAAAAAAAAAACAACAACAAAAACACAAGACAAACAAACAAAAAAATAAAACACACCAAATAAAAATAAACTTGACGAGACAAATTGCTAAGCCGCCTGTAGATCAGCTGTCCCCCGAAGGAAGACAAGGCAGGCCCAGGAGCTGTTCTGCCCCCCGGGGGAACGCAGGCGGTGATGCTGGAGACAGCTGCCAATCACCCGCGCTGTGACCGCACTAGACTCTCTCCCCACCCAAGTCCCCAGGCAGGCGGGAGGCCACGGGCGGGAGCTTGGCCTCCGGAAGCCAGTTGAGCCCGCTCTGTGGCCGTAGCCAGAGATAAAGCCTGCTGTCTCCTTTTCCTCAGGCGGCGGGAATCTTTCTCTGAACATGACCATGAGCATCTCACTTTTCCTTCTGCAGAGCCTGGGGACCTCTGGGTGGAAAGGCCCTCGCTGCCCACACTCAGGGCCTCGAGCCTCCACAGGGAACCTGGGGGTCCCTGCGTGCTTCTCCCCGCCAAGGTGCTTATCCATGGCTGCAGAACGAGCGGGGCCCACTGGTCCCTCGGATGCTGGATGCTTGTCCCCTGGGCACCAACTGTCCCTGTTCCTTAATGGAACACAGCAAACTCTTACAGACATGCCCCTCGTCTGTAAGGTCACACACATAATAAACTCCCCCTTGAACCCAAAGTCAGGAAAAAGCTTGTTTTTCCACATGAAAGGACACATTTTTGTGTGTATCTTGCTTTCACAGTCAGAAGAATGCTTCAGTCAAAAGGTAGAAACACTTTTACGTTTCCTGAAGCCTCCTGCCACAGTGCCCTCCCAATGCCGACCAAACCCTGCTTCTAAAGGCATTTGCAACAAATGAATGATAGATTTTTTGCACTGTCGTTGGCTTTGTTTTTTCTTCTTCATGTTTTTCTCTTCTTTTAACTGATTTTTCTTCCATCTTACTCATTCACAAAACTAGATTTTAACCTGAGAGCAGTAAAGAGTCCAGACCCTGTAAGTGTCTGTTTCACTGCAATGGGCTAGGCCAGTGGTTGTAAAACTGCAATTCTAGAGTCACATCAGGCTCTTTAGTCCCTTGAGTGTGGCTCTTCCACAAAATACCACGGCCTGGGCAAGTCAATTTTGAAGACATGGCATTAGAAGAAGTTTAAGTTTAAAAAATGTGGCTCTCCAAAGAAATTTCAATCATCCTGTTGATATTTGGCTCTGCTGACTAATGAGTTTGCCGACCACTGTCCTAGATAGTCACCTACTAGAAATAAAAATAATGCAGTCACATAGTTCATGTCCTGCATCCAGGAAAGCTAAGGAGCCTGGAGGATGGTCTACGGGAATTAACAGTAGGCTTCCCAGTTCAAGAGATGATGACAAGAGTGCACATCCTGCTTTATTTCCTAAATTCCATACTTAAATGACATCAGAGTTAAGAGAGGCAAAACAATTTTTAACTAGGGGGTTGATTTTTCTCAATTGTATAATGATCATTGACTCAGCTTATCTATAACTCAATTTCCTTTACTTGATATCAAAGATGGTAAAATATCTTTCCCTGTACATGTTTCCTTGAATCCTTAGGTATCCATCTATCCATCTACCCACCCATCCAAATCCTGAAATACTACCCTGTTTCCCCGAAAATAAGACAGTGTCTTATATTAATTTTTTTTCTCCCATAGTTGCGCTAGGTCTTATTTTCAGGGGATGTCTTATTTTCGGTTAAACACGACAGTAGGTGCCATCAGACCCAGCCCAGGTGTAGATTAGTTCATTCACTCTGCCCCCACCCTGGCATTTGCAATCCCTCTGACCCCCAGCCTGTGGGTTACCTGTTGGGTGGAGGGACACAGGTGACACTGGCTTGTGTCACTGAAGAACACATTGATTAGCTTCCAGTCATTTTGAAAGTCAAGTTGCTGAAGGAAAAGGCAACAGCATCAAAAAGCGATAGTGGTAAGACCTGATACCAAAAGGGCTTTCTTTTCATATCTTTCAATTTCACACCCACACCCCCATAAAATCTTTTTTTTTTTTTTTCAAAAAGAGAATTATATGGTGGGAAACTCAAATTGTATAACTGATTAAGAGGGCAATTTGGCAAAATATAGTTAAAAGACTTTTAAGGGCATACTCTTTGATTCAACAATTCCATTTCCCAAAACATATTGTAAAGAAATAAGAATTCAGGAAAGATTGAGCTGCAACGATGAAGCCTGTTTATAACAGTAAAAAAGCAGAAATATAAGTGTCTAACATAGGGGATTGAGGTGCAGATTGTTAAACACTCATAAGATGAAACACTGTGTTACCCTAGCTGGTTTGGTTTGGCTCAGTGGATAGAGCATCTGCCTGAGAACTGAAGTGTCCTGGGTTTGATTCTAGTCAAGGTCACACGCCTGGGTTGCGGGCTCAATCCCCAGGAGGGAATGTGCAGGAGGCAGCCAATCAATGATTCTTTCTCATCATTGATGTTTCTATCTCTCTCTTCCTTTCCCTTTCTCTCTGAAATCAATATATATATATATATATATATATATATATATATATATATATATATATATATATGATGAAACACTGTGTAGCTACTAAAACGGTGTTGGAAAATATAATTATTGTCATGGAAAATACCACACTTAAGAAAGCAGTTATAAAAGTATCTACACCGAGTAGCATCCTAGTTTTATAAACTATATACATGTGCTTGGAATAAATGGGCAGCCCCAGGCACAGAGACAGATGGATTCTTACCTGGTTCTTTTTCATGCTCTTCACCAGTTCCTTTGCCTGAATCCACAAGTCTCTGCACAGAGGGAGGTGAGCAGAGAGGAAACCAGTTCCATATCACTTTGTCCAGGGCTGGAGGCTGGCCCCTTGCCCTGCCCAGGAGCCAGTCTCCGAGTTCAAAGCTACCCTACCAATCCTGTCCTGGAGGGCAGACCATGTCCCAATTTTTAAAATTAGGCCCACTAGGCAGACTTAAATCGGTGCAGGAGATGCACTGTGGCTCTGACTTAACACGGACCTCAATTTTTAAGCCCCTTTGACTTTGCCAGGTCCCCCCTTCCCCAATGTCCCTACCCCGGAGAGAGCCAGGAAAGGAACTTACTCAGCACCAATGCGGGGTATCACTCTCCCCCCAGGGGTGCACGTGGGTCTCAGAACTGAGGGGTTGAAGTGTTTGATGATGTCTGAAAGGACTAGAGAAAGAGAGGGCTGGTCTGAGGGTTGTGGCTCTCACAGCTGCAGGTCACCTGTAGGGACTGTCCCCTCTGGGGTGAGAGGCCCAGGGTCACCGACCCTCTTCCAAACCATGGCCTTCACACTGGCCTTGGGCCGTGAAGTCAACCTCGTGGCAGGCCCCCGGAAACCGAACGAATGGAGCTAAAATGAACCTCTGTCCAGCGCTAGGCCAGGCTCAGTACTCAGCATCTTCTATGAGGGAAGGGGACACAAGCTAAGAAGCTAAGCAACGCACTCGAGGTTCCAAGGCTGAGAGAAGCTGGGTGGCATGGACCCCTGGGAAAGCGTGCAGGACAGGGGACCCGGGCAGGCTGTCTCCCGGCCCCCCTCTCCGGAGAGTGACAGCAGGTGGGAGAGCTCTGGGGAGCGGAGATGGGAGATCGTGTCCCAGCGCTGACAGCCAGGGGCCGCCAGAAATAGCGCTGCCGGGAGCAGTGATGTGGTGTCTTGCTCCCGGGAGAGAAGAGGGCAGAGCGGGGAGAGTGTCGTGAGAGGGGGATGCCCCCGCACACTCCCCCCGGGTCCTCCTCTCTTTCTGCCCCCACCCAGAAGTGCCGGGGGCTTCGTGGGAGCAGAATCCAAAGGGCTCCGCTGAAGGAGCCGGCACTGTGCAGGCAGCAGACAGGGAAGGGGTCTGGGAGAGAAGCTGGGCTGCAGGCAGGACACTGGCCACTCAGCCTTGTCAGCTTGGCAGCCACCAAGGTCCCATGTGACTCAGTCTTCTTCATCCTCAACCCAAACTCATGAGCATCCCTTTCTAGGCCCCGAGCAGCTTGCAGAAGGAGCCCCTTCTCACGTGTGGTGAGAAAATGGGAGCTCTGTGGCCAGTGGAAGACTACCTGTGTGTGCATGTGTGTGTGAGTGTGTGTTGAGTGTGTGTGCATGTGTGGTGCAGGGGTGCGGGGGGGGGGGTTCAGTTTTCCTCCTGGGCATCAGAACAGCTGTGAGGGCGAGAGACCTATCTGGCGCTAGGTCTTTAAAACAGAATTGCTTCCCAACCAGAGGAGTTTCTGCTGTGTGGCCTCTTTCTGCTCAGACAGTTCCGTGGGTTCTTTTCCCATAAACCTGCCTGTCCTTGTGTCTTCCTTCTGCTGGACACCTGTCCGTCCTCTCTGTCCTCTGCCTCTCTCTGGTTCTCAGGCTGCGGGGCTGGCCCCCTGTGTTCACAGGAACCCTGCCATGTACTGACCATGTAATCTGGAGAAAGCCCTGCCTCACCCATCCCACCTCAGTTTCCCTCTCTGCACCTGGCAGTGGTGGGGGAGGGCTTGGTGAGACTTGAAGAGCTCTGGGCTCCGGGGCTGAGCAGGGTGGGCTGAGTGTGGGCGGTGCCATTGCACACCGCATGCGTCTGGGCATCCCCAGCGCTTTCTCCTTGGAAGACCTGGTGCCCCTGTGCTGGCTCAGCCCCCCCTACCCACCCTGCCACACACACACCTGCTGAGCTCCCAGGACCTGCCCTCCACCCCGTCTGCCCGCTCGCCCTGCCCTGCACATAGGCTGGGTCCCCTGGCAGCTCCGGAGTCCTGCCTCTGAGGACCTCAGGGGCCAGACCTGTCCTCACTGCCCTGCTTGTGCGGCACCTCCAACCCGGTGAGGTGAGACTCCTGGCCTCGCTGCTTAAGGAGGGGTCGCCAGGACGTGGCACCAGGCGGGCAAGCAGGCACAGCCCCTGTGTTTGCGTTTCAGGATCTAAGCTACACCCTATCTTTCCCGACACCACAAATACACCACCCATTTCTTCCTTCCTGCCACGTAAGGGTAAACAGGCCAAACCTAGGAGGGCTGTGACGGTCACCCAGTTTGTCGGGGCCTCCTCTTTCAGAACTTCTGGCCTTTTCCAAGGGACCCTCCCACCACTTTGGCCACTAGTATCCCCTCTTCTGTCAATCAACCCTGGAGGCGGAGCACCAGTCTCCATCTGCTCCGCTAGAGGGCGAGGCTGAAGGCAGGCCCAGTGCCTCCCTCACCCCGTCCTTTGCAGGGAGCCCAGTCACCCCCAGGCCCGTGGGGACCCTCCTGGCTGCACTGAGAGGCCACCGGCCCCCTCACTGCCATTGCTCTCAGGAGGTCAGCTCAGCAGAGCACACGCTGCATCCAAGCCGCCTCGCTCTAATTGTGAGGGAGCGAACGGTGGTTTCCTTGTCATCGACTCTAACATCCCACGAGCTAGTTCAGCAGGCGCTGAGGGACTTGAGGTTCCAGGGTGACTTTTAATAGAGTCACAAGGGGTGTCTGATGTTAAACGAAGGAAACAGGTTGCAGAGAGCACATCATCAGCACATTCATATGTAAAGTAGCCCGAGTGTTAACAATGATTATCTTCAGATGGTGGCATATCGTTGATTTTCATTTTTTTTTTTCCTTCTGAATCCAATTGATATATTTATAGCTTCGGGAGTTATTGCAAGATGAAAGAGGCTGAAAATTAGACCGGGCCCTCTCCTGTGGTGGGGGGCGGGCAGTTCCTGCAGATGAAGTGCTATTGGTCCAGCTCCGGGGCTGGTGTGTGGGGGTGGGGGAGGCTCAGGACTCCAGCCCAGCCACCTGGCCCCTCTCCCAAGTCCTCTAACCAGTGTTTCCCAACCTTCTCTCATGGGAACATATAGGTAAAATTGCATACTTAACTAGTGCTCTAACACAGATGTTATATACAGAGCACTAAGTTAGGTATGCAATTTTACCTATATGTTCTCAAAAATTCTAGTTTAGCACTTCTTCGTTGGGATTCAGGAATCTGTGTTTTAAAAACTCCACCAGGTGATTCTCATCATGAGAGAAGGTTGGGAAACACTGCAACCCACAAAGGCCTCCTGGCTTCTGTTCACTCAGGGACTCTCAGGCGCGGTTTTCACGCCCTCCTTTCAGGGTGACTGTCCCCTCTTTCTCCTCAGACTCCACAACCAAGTGGCCAACAGGGCACATTCTCTCCATTTACCAAAATGTGCTCTGTTGGGAGGGATGGGACGAGCTGGGATCTGGCCCCGAAGGCCCAGGGCTCACCTGTCACCACTCCCATGCACGCCTGCTGTGTCCGCTTCCCAAGCCTGCAAGCAGAAGCACACATGCATGGGTCAGACTGGCTGTGTCACGGGGCCAGCAACCCCCTGGGCCTGACAAGCTTTGGCTCAGCCTGGCTCTGCTTTTTTGACTCTCCTTCCTGGAGTTGGAGACACAGCTCAGATGGCAAAGGAGTCGCCCAAATGAGGTCCACAGCTCGGTCTGGGCCCTTCTCCCCACACCCCCAGCTGGAAGGGGCTGCGGGCCCCGGGAAGAATGAGACAGACTCTGGCCCACCCTGCACACAGCCCCTGAGCAAAGCAGGGCGCCTGGATGATGGAGGGAAGCAAGAATGCCGAGTGTGGCCTTTCCTGCTTTTCCTCCAGGGGGTTCACAGGCATGAGGCATGTGGGCCGGGAGGCAGGAGACTGGGGTCTCCTAAGGGACACCTCTCCGAAGGGAGCCGGAGCAAGGCCTTTCCTGCCTGGCCCCAGAGAGCAGAGCAGGCCCTCTGAGGCTCGCCCCGCTCCACGGCTCTGTGATTCCAACATAGTTACCATGGCTGCTTCTTCGCACCGGCCGTCCCCGGGTCCGGGAGCTGGAAGAGACAGCAGGTGTCAGTCCAGCCTGGAAGGCGGCCCAGCCTGTCCTCCTGAGGCCCTGTCAGACAGCCCCTCCCACCGACTAAAGGGGAACATTGACCCAGAGGAAGGTCACATCACCCAGGCCAGGTTTTCAGGGAGGAAGAGTGGCAGGCTCCCTCCACAGCACATGGGGCAGAACCCAGAGAAATAGAAGGTGCATGCATATGTGTACTTGTTTGTGTGCACGTGCAATGTGTGTACATGTGTGCATATGTGCACGTTGTGCTTGCATGCATGAGCATGTGTGTGTGCACTTGTGCATGTGTATGGTGTATGCATGCGCATGTGTGTGGTGTGTGTGTGCATGTGTGTACTGTGTGTGTGTACCTCTCCTGAGGCAGAGGAATAGGAGCTGTGAATGGGTCTTCAATATTTTACACTCTATGCATGTGTTGTGGTTGACTTGTACTTATATTAAACATGAGCCACAAGTGTTAGTTTGAAAATGATTTTTACATTTACAAATCTGATGTTTAAAGTTCTATGAGGAAAAGGGAGTTCAGAGCAATTAACAAACCAGTGCTGGGTCCTGTCACAGGCGAGTGCTTGCGCCTTGGTTACAGAAAGCCCCGGGAACTCAAAGCAAAAGTGTCTGCATTACGGGCTTTTCCCATGTTAAATTCGCTGTCTCTCTTTCCCAGGCCTGCCACTTTATACACCAGGCTCGGCTCACACAGCCAGCTCTGGGGCAGACAGGTCTTACTCTGTGGGTGGAGGTGCCCGTCAGTGTCATGATAATGCCTCTGGGGCTGGGGCACCATCCTGGACGGAAGCTGTGTTCTGGGCCTCAGGCTCGCAGACGGAGAAAGGATTCCCTGAGTGACAGGCAGGAGCTGGGATCTGAATAATTCATGAACACGGAGCCTGGCAGAGCTGGGGCCAAAGGCTGGAAGTCATTGATTGGCTTGACTTCGGAAGCCTGACACGGAGTGATTTTCCTGCCCAGAGTGGAAGGCTGTGAGTCCTCCAGCGAGTGTCACACATTCCCGGCTCTGGAATGCAAGCATCAGCATGCAGGGCACACAGCTCAGCAGTGTCAGTGCGCTCCCCGTGACACGAAACCTTTTTTCTCACCATCTCCCTTCTCCCAGCTCTCCCAGCAGGAAACCTCCACCTTCACCCTAGTCCACACACACACAGACACAGACACAGACACACACACACACACAGACACAGACACAGACACACACACACACGTCACACACATACACGCATGTCACACACACATACACATGTCTCTCACACACACAGACACACACACATCACACACACACACCACACACGTCACACACACATACACATCACACACATCACACACACATCACACACACATCACACACACACACGTCATACATGCAGCTTTGCCACCACCGGCACAGCTAGAGGAAAACAAGGACAGGGACTCTGTTTGCCGATTTCATGGGGTCTGTGGTCAGTTTCTGAGTGAAGTCTCATACTCTGCACACAGCCGCCACTGTGCATGGGGGAGTGGGCTGGGGCCTGTGCGAAGGGGGAGCAGCTGAGGCTGTGGGGAGCACAGCCTGCAGCAGGGACAGGGGAGGGACACTCCTTATATAACAATCCCAACCCCTGTCTCCCACCTCCATCCCCTTGAAATACTCACAGTTTCCACATGGCCAATGGCTGCCACGAATTTAATATCGGAAGGTCTCAGAGAATGGACTGCAACGAGAGGAACCCAGGGAAGAGGGTCAGGTCTACATTCCCCACAATGCGGGCCAAGGATGCTGGATGGAAGGGGCAGACCCCTGTCCTCCCGTCTGAGGACAGCTGTGAAAGCTGAGCCACGGAAGTGGAGAGCTGAAGACCAGGTGGTGGCTGGGGGCCCTAGGAACCTGCTCCAAAGAGGCTCACTCCTCTCTGGAGGCCACACTGCGAACTGAACTCCGATCTCCAAAAGGTGTCCCATGGCAGGTCACCATGGGCCTCATTTTCCCTCCCACCTATCGCACGGCTCTATTTCTGGACCACCCTTCATGAGAGGGCAAAGTATTAAAATGAGAACCACTTGTGCACATAAAGGATCACACTGGCTTGGAGATTGCCGGAGAATAGCACCCAAAGCCTATGAACAGACGTAAACATTGGATGCAGGCTGTACGTGAATGGCACACCAGCAAGCCTCCATGTCCATGTGGGCTGCCTGTATTTCTAGAATTCAGTCTCCCTAGATACCCCTTTCATCCAATGGGCTCCCCAAGAAGCCGTTTCCTAAGAAATGCATCAGTTTCTTTCCCGCCTACACTCCTTGTGTAACAGTTCCTGTCACATGATCTGCAGTCTCTCCTGGAAGCTGCTCTCATCAGCCAAGCCACTATGCGGTCCTGTTGGTTTTAACTCTGACTGGTGTGTCAGTCTGAGTCCCACAGTAGAAATAAATGAGGGGGAAGGTGAAGGGATGAGGGACTAGGGATGGGGAAGAGGAAAGATGCGAATCACCAAGGTACAAGAGAAGGCGGGCTGGAGCCTCTGTTGGCCACACCAGAGCCATGGCTCAGGGGTCACGTACCTGACTCAGAAGGCACATCGGGTCCTGACTTCCTTAGGTCGCATGCAAATGGAAAACTCTTCAGGCTTTGCAACTGAAATCAAACATCAGAAACATCAGCTGCCTTGGATGGAAACACTGCAGGTCCTGGAAGCCTGATGTAGAAACGAGCATGTACTTGTTCTAGCTACATTCAAAGTCCAGAAGCAACAATTGTCCACAGTCATGGTTTTACTAATCCCATACCGTTCACCTAGGACAAGGGGACACTTTGGTTTTGTTTTGTTTTTACAACAATTTTAGCTGGTGGGACATCAGGGTGCCTCTGAAAAGTGGGATGGAGAAGGAGGGAGCCTAAAAATCCATTCTTGGGATGATGACAAAGTTCTGGAGGTGGACAGCAATGATGGTTGTGCAACAATGTGAGTGTACCTAATGCCACTGAAGGATACTTTCAATAGGATTATAATGGTAAATGTTATGTTATGTGCCTTTTACCACAATAAAAAAAAAAAAAGAAAGAAATACATTAAGAAGAGACCCACTGTGCCTAGAGGAAAAGATTTTTGAAAATCCATCTATGATATATTTATCTGTATTATCTACCTTCTCTCATCTAATTTGATTATTTGCACCAAAGCAGGTGGATGGGGCACTATGTTTATATGCTGCTGGAAACTGGGTAAACTTGAAGCTGGAGACTTGAGTCTTCACCAGATTGGCGTGTCCTGAGCCCAGAGGCCTCCTGAGAGCAGAGGAGGGGCTGGGTGGCCAGTGCTCGGGTCCTCAAGGCCACTCAGGCATCCTCAGCTCTCACAGGAGCCCAGAGCATCTGCTTCTGGGAATCACATGAGTGGCTGTGGGAAGGGAGATCCTATGTTTTCTCCCCAGAACGGAAAGGGGCAGAGGAAATACCGCAGGTCCTTAAATAAAGTCATTTCACTCAACTTCTACCCTGTTTCCTCGAAAATAAGACAGTGTCTTATATTAATTTTTTCTCCCAAAGTTGCACTAGGAGAAAAAATTATTTTCAGGGGATGTCTTATCTTTCCATGCGCTAGGTCTTATTTTCGGAGGATGTCTTATTTTCAGGGAAACAGGGTAACAGAGATGAGATGCCACGGAAACGTAACTCTTGTCTATGGCAGTTAGCCTCTGGTAAAACCGGTTTCATTACAGGTCCTTTCAGCGCAGTTATAAGAACCCCTATGTTCATAGCAGCACAATTTACAATAGCTAGGATTCGGAAACAGCCTAGGTTCCCATCAGCAGATGATTGGATAAAAAAACTATGGTACATCTACACAATGGAATACTATGCTGCCATAAAAAAGAAGGAATTCTCATCATTTGCAGCAACCTGGATGGAAATGGAGAACATCATGCTGAGTGAAATAAGCCAATCAATGAAAGAGAAACACCACATGACCCCACTCAATTGTGGATAATAAAGATCATTATAAACTGATGAACCAAAAGATAAGATATAGAGACAGTAAAGCAACAAGCAGACTGTCAAATTACAGCAGGGAGGGTAGGGAGATCTGGGGAAGATAAGAGATCAACCGAAGGACTTATATACATGCATATAAGTACAACCAATGGACACAAAACTTTGGGGAGGGAGGGCATGTATGGGAGGGGGGGAGCAATGATATATGTACACAGATAGTAATTTAATAATAATAAAAAAGAACTTATCAACGGTGTTAAGTGAGGACTCACTGTACTCCAACTCAGGGAAAGGTGCAGTAAATGAGTTCCTTGGCCATCTCTCTCACTATCACAAGACACAAGTTAATTCCTCTCAAATTACCGATTGCAGTAAGAGATAAAGCATTTACTCTCAGCTCTTATCTTGTGGATATGCTGGGAAGACCTAACCCAGATGCCTTCAGATAACTCACAGCATCTGCTTCAAGGTTCATAGAGATAACTCGTCAGAGGACACTTCTGGGAACCACCCACTCCGTCTGCAGGACTGATGAGCCCCAAATTCCAGAAGATACAGTCACGCTGCCCTTGTCCTAGGGGCAGCAGCTGATCCGGCTCATTCCCTCAAGGAAGGGACCTGCCAACTTGCATCAAACCTTGGATGTCAGTGTGGCTCACTGGTTGAGCATCAACCCCTGATCCAGGAAGTCATGGTTCTACTCCCGTCAGAGCACATACTGGGGTTGCAGGTTCGATTCCCAAGTGTAGGGTGAATAGGAGGCAACCGATCAATAATCATCTCTCATCACTGATGCCTCTCTCTCTCTCTCTCTCTCTCTCTCTCTCTCTCTCTCTCTCTCTCTCTCTCTCTCTCTCTCTCTTCCTCTCTGAAATAAATACAGATATATTAAAAAAAAAAAAAAAAAAAAGCCCGACCTTGTATGACTCAGTGGATAGAGCATCAGCCTGCAGACAGAAGGGTCCCAGGTTTTATTTCAGTCAAGGAAACATGCCTGGGTTGCGGGCTCAATCTGCAGAAGGGGGCATGCAGGAGGCAGCCGATCAGTGATTCTCTCTTATTTTTTATATTTCTATGTCTCTCTCCCTCTCCCTTCATCTCTGAAATCAATAAAAATATTTTAAAAAACAAACAAACTTGGATTTGCCCAATGGAAGAGATCCCTTCATCCCTCAAAGAGGACAGCCCTTACCTCTGGTGATAGTTGCTCTTCCGATGTATTCTCTCCAGGGAAGGAATGGACCTGGGTGGTCCCTAAAATAAAGCAAAAATAGTTCCGGTTATTTAGCTGGAATTAACTCCCACCCAGACATGCACATTGCCTGCCCTTCCTCCCAGCCCAGTCACATCCCTATGTTAGGAAAATCTGGATTCCGTTCCTCCCGCTATCACCTCCATTGTTTGGAACACCCTACTTCCATGAATGCCGCCGATTAGAGCAGAACCCCAGGCTGAAAAGCAGACGTGTTATCTGAGAGGGGTCAGCAATGACTCTACACTGCACAGGCAAATCACAGCACATTCCTCCACTGGCTCCTTAGCAAAAGGCAGAACGCTCGAGGAAGGTCATGTTGGACAAATAGCTGCTGTGGTTTGGGGAGCCAGGACAAAGCAGGGGGGTGAAGGCTTTCTGGAACAGTCTCACCAGTGCCGTGAGCTTAGGAGAAGAGCTCCTCAAGGGATTTCCAGCAGACACCATTGTACATAATGGCTGAGCAGGGGCTGTCTCGGGGGGTCTTGCTGAATGCAGGTGAAGGGGGGAAAAGTCAGGTAGCAAGATGGCAGAGACACTACCCATCCCAGCTTTCTGTGGGACAGTCTTTTAAACACCTTTCTCTTTTAGTTTTAAAAATAGACCCCTCTAAGTGTACAAATTAATGTGTTTTCCCATAAAGCATTGACCTTTTAAATATCCAAATAATGGTACAGTGCCATCCAGCACCTCTCATCCTCAACGAAAGCCATTGGTCCCCTGATCTATGAAGTTGTTTTCTTATATAAAAAGGTTTTTATGATAGCGAGCTTACTCAGAACTCTATACAAATTTTAAATGAAATAACACAAGTAGAAGATCCAGCCCACTGCCTATGCAAAGTATGTATTGAAAAGGGTTAATTTTGGTAAAGATGCTATTGCTTTACCATCCAGACAATCCAGGAGGACAGATGTGATTATTAATACACTTTTGTAACAGCAAAAGTGAAAAATTATTTCAGGGCTGGGTTGACAGATCCTGCCTGCTGACTCTAGTTCTAAAAGGTTTTAAAGGGGCTCAAAGAGGCTATTTTTGAAGACAGTTGACGGATCCCTTCATTTTTTCCCCCTGCAACTATTCTGAACTATGCTGGGCCTTATTTCTTTCCTCTGCAGACATTCTATTATGCATTTCCACATTGAGGAGCAGGGAGGGAGAGAAGGAGAGTGGGAGAGGGTAGAGAGAGATAGAGGGAGAGATAGAGAAAGAGAAGCTGTTGAGAGTCATAAATGCAGCAAGAATTTGAGGGGTCAAGAGCCAAAGAGAAGTAAAGAGAATAAGCCCGACAGTTGATGTTGTTTTTACCCTTGAAGCATTTTCCTAACCACAGGCCACAGATATCAGCAGGTAGGAGGCTGATGTGCTGTGAAGCTTCAGCAGTCCCATGGAGGTGGGGAAACATTGGGGCTCCATGGCCGTCAGGAGGAGGGTTTGCGGTAAATGTCCCGGGGTTTCCGCTGGGACTCAAAGAGCTAGACCCTAGGCATAGAGATGCACTTGACACAGACCAGCCTCCAAAAAGACTAAAGCCAGGCTTTCTTGTTTGTTTTAGTTTTCAATTAAACTTTACATTCAGTATTATTCTGTATTAGTTTCAGGTGTACAGCATAGTGGTTAGAAAATCATGTACTTTACAGAGTGGTCTCCCCAATATTTCAAGTACCCACCTAGCCCCATACATAGTTATGTCATTATTGACTATACCAGGTATTTCCTAGTCTGTCAGTTACATCTCTGTGGCTATTCTGTGACTACCAATTTGTACTTCTTAATTCCTTCCCCTTTTTACTCAGCCCCCAAAACCCCCACCCCTCTGGCAACCATCAGTCTGTTCTCTGTATCTATGGCTCTGTTTCTGTTTTGTTTGTTTGTTTTGTTCTTTAGATTCCATGTGTAAGTGAAATGATATGGTACTTATTTGTCTTTGTCTGACTTGCAGTTAGCATAACGCCCTGTGGGTCCATCCATGCCTTCGCAACAGGTAAGATTCCATTGGGTATATTTGTCACAGTCTGGCTCCAGATTAGATTAAGGCAATCTGCCTCTATCTAAACACCTGCCAAAAGCAAAAGTGAAGCCCTGATGGAAAAAGATAGCAACACCCAGAACATGAAATTATCTTTCTGCTTTTTCCTATCCAATGCCTATCGTGTAATAATAAAAACAATTCCCAGGAGACAACACACACACAATAAACAGAAACTAAGAGAGAAAAATAAAACAAACAACAGAAAGTGAAAAGTGGTGGAATAAGGGTAATGTCTGCAGCTCTGTTAGCCTGCCGTTTTGTTCCCGGTTTGGGATTAGAGGTGAACCGATCAGATATTTAACGGGGAAACCCCAGCAATGAAAACTGAAATATGTTCTCACATATTCTGGGCTGACTGGAAATCTATGTATGTGGTAAAGAAACCTGCAAGAGCCCTATGTACAAGTAAAGGAATGAGAAATGGGAATTGGATGCAATTTTGTGTTTATTTTCCCATCTACTCACAGACCAATAAGCAGAACCTTACAAATGCCAGGAGTCTGAGCATGACCTCTGTCCAACCATTGGCTGATCAAGAAGCCATGTAGACCCAGGCCTGAGCCTCTAGGATTCCAGGTTAAAAAAAAAAAAATAAACACAAGAAATAATAAACTGCCGAAACTGGTTTGGCTCAGTGAATAGAGCTTCGGCCTGGGGACTGAAAGGTCCCAGGTTCAATTCTGGTCAAGGGCATGTGCCTTGGTTGCGGGCACATTCCCAGTGGGGGGTGTGCAAGAGGCAGCTGATGGATGTTTCTCTCTCATCAATGTTTCTAACTCTCTCTCCCTCTCTCTCCCTCTCTGTAAAATATCAATTATATATATATATATATATATATATATATATATATATATATATATATATATATATATATATATGTTAGTTTTTTTTGTTTTTTTTTAAAGAAATAATAAAGAAGACATCAGTGGCAGGATAGATGAGAGAGACTGATTCCACAATTTAAGTCCAGACAAGTTCCTAAGAACGAAACCAACGACTCCCAGAAAAATAAAGCTGAATCCAGAATTGCTAAATTTTATTGAATACATCCAGTTATCAACCAAAAGTTGCTAGAAATGCCTCAAACCTGAAAAGTTAGGCTTGTACTCAGGAAAAAGAGCAATGAATAGAAACTGGCTCTGAGTGGGCTCAGTGTTAGATTTTGCAGACAAAGTCTTCAAGGCAGCTATGAGTTGAAAAGAATTTAAAAAATTATGTTCAAAGAACTACAGAACTAAAGACTCTTTTACATATATTTACATAGCTATAATATATACTTATAATCAATTCCAGAGCTGAGAAGTATAATAACTGAAGGATTTACTAGATGGGCTCAGCCAACAGACTTAAGATGGCAGAAAAAAGAATCTGTAAACGTAAACAGATCAATAGAAAGCACATTTCTGAAAAAAGATAGAGGGGAAAATAAACAGAGCCTCAGAGATCTGTGCATACTGTCAAGCATACAAACATACAGGTAATAATTCATAGAAGAATCAAAGAGAGAAAGAGGCAGAAAAAGATTTGAATAGATAATTACTGAAAACTTCTCATATTTGATGAAAAATATTGAGCCATACATAGAAGAAGCTATATAAAAACAAAACTGTAAGTAGGAAAATCACAAAGAAAATTTTACCAAGACATATCAACTATAATAAATATGTCTAGGCATAGTTCTAAAGATAAGGGGGAAAAAATCTTGAAAATAGCAGAAGAAAAGCAACTTTTTAAATACATGAGACCAACATGATGATTAATGGCTGACTCATCATTAGAAACTATAGAGGCCAGACAACAGTGGAATGACACATTCAAAATGCTAAGAGGAAAATGGTTCTAGAGGAATAAAGAATAGAAAGAATAAATATGAAAGGGAATTCTAAAATAATAATGACTGTAAAAACACACACATAAAAAATAAACAAACAAACAAACAAACAAAAAAACCCAGAAGCCAGAAAATTATGACCCATAGGGTCAACTCTGTCCACAGCCTATTCTTGTATGGTTCTCTAGATATGAATTGCTTTTACATATTTAAAGGGTTTGCAGGGAGAGAAGGGGAAATGGAAAGAAGAAAAATATGTGATAGAGACCATATATGATTCACAAAACCTAAAATATTTACCATTTGGCCCTTTACAGAAAAAGCTTGTCAACACCAATATAAATAAATAAAAATAATATAGTGTGGAGTTTAAAATATATATAAAATTGCTGTGTGAGCAGATTTGGCTGGAGTAAACAGAGTAACACTTATATTATACTTTAATAACTCAAGGATGCATGTTGTAATCTTAAATGCCAAAATGACCAAAAAAATGTACAATCAGTGAGTTATTAATGTTGGTAGGGTGATGGGAACTGAAGCGAAGAAGAAGAAGAAGAAGAAGGAGAAGGAGAAGGAGAAGGAGAAGGAGAAGGAGAAGGAGAAGGAGAAGGAGAAGGAGAAGGAGAAGGAGAAGGAGAAGGAGAAGGAGAAGGAGAAGGAGAAGGAGAAGGAGAAGGAGAAGGAGAAGGAGAAGGAGAAGGAGAAGAAGAAGAAGAAGAAGAAGAAGAAGAAGAAGAAGAAGAAGAAGAAGAAGAAGAGGAGGAGGAGGAGGAGGAAAAGGAGGAGGAGGAGGAGGAGGAGGGAGAAAGGAGAAAAGATCATAGAACAGGTAGGACACACTGAAAGTGTTAAATAGATCACTTGGGAAAATCAGAAAAAAGATGCTAAGGGGAGGTGTCTGACACATGGTAAAGATGCAGTAATTGCTACTTAGGATTATTATAATTCAGTGTCAGAGAGATGGTTAGCAAAGGCCATTTTTCAGACCCTTCCCAGCTCCATATTCTGGGGTTTCCTCATAGAACTATATAGTTCATGTTTTCAACTTGAAGATCTTGATCATCCATGATAACTGACTGCCCTGGGGTGTCAGAAAGAGGCTCCGCCTGGAATCAATGTAAATGTCTAGACCTGAAGACCCACATGGAAACTGTGGACCCCTTGGTCCTGTCCCCACTGAATCCTGGGATGGCGTGGGCCCTCTCTCTGGTTCTCTGCTTCCCACCAGGTACATGGGAAGAAAGTTTCTTGCCTATTCCTGCAGCGCCCTCAGGCACTGTGGGGAAAATTGTCAGAGCACCTGTGACATGATTGAACCCAATCCAGGAATCCCAAGGGAATTTTTCCTATTTGGAAGGTTGTTTTAGCCCAAGCTCATGGGTCTATGAAAAGCTTAGAGCTCTAAAAAACAAAAACAAAAAAACACAACAACAAGAACTCACCTCCATAAGGTCAGTAAGGGGAAAAAACATGTACTTTTCCACCTTGATGGGAATGAAAGAGAAAGACATCTGTGTACACTCTAAGAGACAGGCTTGGCTAAGATCAACCACCCGCAGTGGATACAGCCACCAGGGAGGGCCTGGAGCTGACAAAGGACCCTTAGAGCATGGGGCCTTGGCTCCCAGAAGTCACACCCAATTCTCCCTCAAGGCAGTATCTCCTGGAGCAGTAATTCCCAGCACATGGCCTGCTGCCTAGACCCACAACCCAGAGATGCAGGTTGGACTGGCCCTGCCATTTTGTGACCTTGATTGAGGATTTCTCTCTGAACTTGGACTTGCTCATCTAGAAAGTGGGGGTGAGACTGGCTTCCCTTCCTTCCTCATGGGGTTTTCATGAGGATCAAAGAAGAAGAAAGTGCTGTGAACCAGAGGGCTGTACAATGCCAGGGGTGAGTGATCTCTCTGGATGAAAGGAAGGTGCTTGCCCCGGGCAGTGGGGAGGACGGTCAAGGCCAACACATGTGGCCTTAAGTCCACTCTTCAGTGTACATTGCATTCTTGGCCTCTTTGAAAGTGTATAATGTCCTCACGGCAACCCTAAAGAGGAGGCAGATAGGATCCTGTGGGCATGTTTTACACGCTCAGAGAGGCCAGGCGACTTCCACCAGCTCACACAGACTGAGGGCAGGGCAGGCCTTGCACTCTCTCCCCTCCTCCTTACCCCCTGCACCCACTAAGTGGCGAGCTGGGAAGGGGAGGGTCCAAATCAGCCAGTGTTTGTCCCTGTGCTGGTTTGGACTGGAAGCTGCCAGGCTTTCACTGTCATTCCTACTCGCACCCACGGCCTGTGGGCTGCTGCTGGCCCCCTGTGAGCAGGCACATGACTGTGGTGGGACCCGAGTCAGAAGCCATGAGTCACGTCTGGCTGCTGCTCCAACATGAGAATTCCATGTGCTCCGAGGAACACGGGATGTTAGCTTGGGGAGTCACATGCCAGAGTCAGTGGAAGGTGACACGAAGGCCAGAGGACCTTTCTGGGGAGCTAGTCTGACCTCTGCATGTTTGTCTTAGAATTCTGGAATGGCTGAGGTGGGCGGATCTCTGAGGTCATCTCATTTAATACTTCTGGACACTAAAACACAGAGGGGTTAGCAAACTTGCCGGAGACCATTCAGCAAGTTGCTAAAAGGGTCCTGTGTGGAGCTCGAGTCTCTTTAACCTACTCCGGTTTGCTTTCCCTGGTGCCAGGGCCTTCTTACAAGGTTATAAAAAGGCTTATTAGTATGGATGTTGTTCTCTAACCCGAGTTCCTAGCATATGGGAATTTACTCTGCGGCCAATAGGATTACACCGTCACAGCCCCTGGGCAGACACAGCCTCTAGTCTGATGAGGTGATAAGAAGCACTAGAGATGATGTGGACAGCCAACCCACCAACCTCTAAATACTCCACGTCTTGTGCTGACGACCACAGGGAGACCCCACCACCCATTGCAGATCCCAGTCCAACCAGAGACCAGTGCACCCTCATGTCTTCACTCGTGTCACCCAAGATCCCACAAGCACACCCGTGCCCCTAGACCGGCAAGGATGCTCTAGGGAACACCCTAACAGGAGAGAACCTACTCGAAGTTGACATGAGTTTTGCAGTTGACTGACTTTATGACCTCAAACAGGAATGCTTTGTTTTTAGACTGTATTTTCCCCAACTTCCTCCCATCCCGGGACAAGTGAAGCAGACCCAGAATCAGGAAGGAACACCCTAAAGAAGGGGGTCCGTGGTGAAAGTGAATAGATGTTGCCTGGGCAGCAGCCTGGAGCCCCAACTCTTCCTACACTAATATCCTTCGGGACCCCTCCCAGCGGCAGCCACCAAGGCCAGAACATTAAAGGGGACAGACAAGGGACACTCAAAGCTGGGGGTGGGGCATGATCATGATTAGTGAGCTCCAACCAGAAGGATTCTTAGGGAACTGTGTGCCCTCAGGAAGCTCTCCTCCCAAAGACGAATGGGAATTTCTGGTGGGAAGGATCCGTTTCTCACTGCCATGCTCGGACCTTCCCAGAGCCCAGCACACCCACTGCTGGGCTCTCCAGAGCTGGGTATACTGATTCAACAGTGTGCCGTCTCTTTCGACTCGTGACCTTTTACGTCTGAAGCCAACAGACACATCTTGCCCCAAATGCCACTTGCATAGGCTACTTCCTGCGGGAGAACCTTTCATAGCTCCCCACTTCCGCTCTAGCAAATTCCAATTCCAGAGCGCTGGGTGACCTGGGCCCGGTCACTTTACCTCTGTAGGGTTCCGTTTTTGTAAATGTGAAAGAAAAGATTTGGATGAAATCGTTTCAGAAGTCTCTTCAAGCTGAAAGACACCAGGATCATCCCATTGCTCTTCTTGTCTTGGGATTTCAAAATTCCCCTTTATGTGGCCATTGCCTCCCAGCACCAATCCAGACCAGGCCTGCCCTGCTCCTCACGCCCATGTGCTGAGCCCCCACTTTGCCTTTGGCGGTGCTGCTCCCCACACGTGCAAGTCCTCCTTGTTCCTCTGTGTTTACTTAATCCCATTCAGCCTCCAGCGCTCAATCGAGTTTCACCTCCCACATGAAACTTCCGCAGCCCACATTCATCTCTCAGTTCTCTGAATCCTGGTGTTTTCATTGCAGCCACTTGCACCTATTTTGGTACTTAATTCTGCTCCAGTGATTTTATGCAGATCAGCTCTCTCTCCCCAGAGGGTTCCTCACATTTGGTTTATGATCTACCAGCCAGGCTCAGCCTAACTCCTGTTCTTAGAAGAGTGCTCAGACAGTTGACTGACAGCAGCAAAAACGCAGCTTGATGAAAATGATTGACAACAAAGTCCTAAAAAGTAACAAAGTACAGATGACATCCCGGGCAGGCAGGACACCTGAGCCTCCAGAAAAGACCCCATACCTGGGTGGGGATGCCACCAACTAAGTATAGGACCCAAGCAAGTCCCCATCCATCTCTTATCAAAAACTGGAAGGACTTGGGCCACTGGAAGTTGAGATTGCTTCCAACTCTTATTTGGCAAGACTGTATTTCCAGAAGGCTAGCAACTTCCAGGAAGGAGGAAGGACTTTGGGCCCTTGTAAAATGAACATTGACTAGCTTCACTTGTGCTGATAACAGAAGAGATACTTCTTCCCCACGTTTGGCTTTGAGGTGATATGCCTGGCATAGGGGCATTACCAAGGCATGACAATCCCCTGGAAAACGAAATTCAGGTGAAGGTTGTCTTTTCTAATATCCTTAGAAACAGTGATTTTTTTATTATTATTTTTTTATTATTTTTTGTTAACTTGCTTTTGCCAATTGTAGTTTTGAGATAATGATACTTCAGTTTTATAAACCCAAACTTTTAGAGCAGGAATCTGTTTTCCTTGTCAATGTTAAAGCTTAAATAAAGCCCAGTTGCAATTCTTTCTTCCCTGGGGCTGGACTGTAATGCAGGGTGGTGGTCAAGGGTCCCAGAACTGGACTCTGACTCAGGACTGAATTCTGACTCCTGTGCTTATTAGCTGGGTGACCTTGGGCAAGTTATTTAAGTTCTGAGACTCAGTTTTCTCATCTGTAAAATGGGGGTAATAGTACATCCCTCTTAAAGGGAGGCTGTTATATATGCATAGTGCTTAATGCGGAGCTTGGCTGTTCTAAAGATCACACTATGAGCTTAATTTGAAGTGATCCTCAAATGGGAATGTCCCATTGCCTGACAGAATGACATATATAGTCTCTGAACACAGACATTTTTATCCTAGGCCTCAAAGAATCTCACAAATAATTTTTAAAGGAGTTTGAGCAGCTCACAAAAAAAAAAAAAAAAAAATCAAGCACAGAAAAAAATAAGGCATTTAGGAACATTGACTAAAACAAAAATTAGCAAGGAAAAAAAAAGAGCAGAATCAGATAAAAGACTTTGGATACTGAAATGATTAGACTGGCTTTTGCACTTCAATTTGGATTTGTCCAAATAATTTCTGTATTGCTAGACAAAAGCCAGCCTAAGTGTTCAATGACACAAAACAAAAACGCCTAACAAAATGTTCTAGATTGAAAGAGATTAAAGAAGCAGGTCAAGTAAATGCAATGTGTGATCTTTGGTGAATCTAATAATCAGTGACTGATAAGTCAACTAATTAACTCAGCACAGTAGCAGATTAAAGAAATGAATCATACAACCATTGTAATATGTGCAGAAAAATATTTGATACAATTTGACATCCACTTATGATTTTTTAAAAAGGGTTAGAAAGTTAAAAATAAAATAGAGCCTTCTGGGTTTCATAAAGAGTTATCTACAGAACAGTCAGTAGTGAACACCCTACTTTCTGACAAAACATTAAACACTTAAAAAAAAAAACAACACTTGGGAATAAGATAAGAATACCTCCAACCACCATGTTTGGGAAAAATTATCATGGAGGTACCCACCAACACAGTAAGGCAGAAGCTAAAAAAGGTACAGAGATTACAAAGAGCAATAGAACTGTCATGATTGGCAGGATGTATCTATAGAAAATCCAAAAGGATATGCAGGTAACATTAAATTTTGTTTAATTGGGTTCAAAATCAATATATAAAAATCAATTTTATTTCTAGACACCAATAGCAAATGTTTTCAAAATAAAAATTTAAAAATCTGTTTACCATACAACAAAAGGTATATGCCTAAGACACATATGCAAGGCCTGAACAGAGAAAACGATAAACTTTGAGAGGCATTAAAGATCTAAGTGCATGCTCATGGTTTGGAAAACTCAATATTGTGAAGATCTCTCTTTCCCCCAACGTGATTCATAGATTTCAAAGCAATTCCTATGAAAACCCAAACAGGTGCCGAAGCCGGTTTGGCTCAGTGGTAGAGAGTCGGTCTGAGGACTGAAAGGTCCCAGGTTCGATTCCGATCAAGGGCATGTACATTGGTTGTGGGCACATCCCCGGGAGGGGGTGTGCAAGAGGCAGCTGGCCGATGTTTCTCTCTCATTGACGTTTCTAGCTCTCTATCTCTCTCCCTTCCTCTCTGTTAAAAATCAATGAAATATATTTAGGAAAAAACAAAAACAAAAAACAAAACAAAAAACAAAAACCCCAAACAGGGTTTTTGCTTGTTTGGTGGAATTGACACATGGATAGTAAAATTTGTATGAAAGTTTAGGGCCACGTCATTCCTTAAAAAGAAGGAAAAACAGCCCTCACCAGTTGTGCTCAGTGGGTAGAGCGTCAGAACGAGAACTGAAGGGTCCGAGGATCAATTCCAGTCAAGGGCACGTACCTCGGTTGCAGGTTCCCTGGCCCCGGTTGGGGTGCGTGCAGGAGGCAACCAATCAGTGTGTGTGTCTCTCTCACCGTCTCTCCCTCTCCCTTCCACTCTCTTCAAAAATCAATGGGAAAATATCCTTGAGTGAGAATAAACAACAACAAACAAATAAAGAAGGGAAAATAGACTTGTTTTTCGAATAATAAAACTTAGCATAAAGCTATAGAATAGGGGTGTCGAACTCAATCAGAGAAGGGGCCAAAATCTAAAATCCAGCCTAAATCGCGGGCCGAATGGTTTACTGAACAGTCATAAACTGACAATGTCATAAACTGACAGCGGAGTGCAGTGATGACAGCGCGGTGCGGGCCACATTGCAAGGCCTGGCGGGCTGGATTTGGCCCGCGGGCCTTGTGTTTGACATGTGTGCTATAGAATTAAGATAATGTGCTTTTGGCACAGAGATAGACCAATGACTTAGTAAAGCAAAACAGAGTTTGAAACAGATGCCGGCACATGGGGATCCTTATATATGAACAGAGGCGGCTGATGAGAGCTGTGAGGACACAACTGCTCAGTGAATGGTGCCGAGACAACAAGGCACCTGCACGCAAAGTACGATATATAATTGGGGTTGTCTCTCCCCCGAGTCACAAAAGCCAATTCAGTTGAATTAAACACCCGAAAGAGAAAATCAATTCGTAACGTTTTTAGAAAGAAACACAGGCTATCTTCATGATTGTGAGGCAGAAGAGGATTCTCCAATAAGAAGCAGAGAGCACAAACCATAAAGGAAAAGATGAAACACTTTGGAACTAGAGAGACTGAAGATACAAAGGCCAGACCACAGCTGACAACGGAACTCCCAACTCCCAAACATCTGCAGCAGCCCAGCCCAGAAGCCCGCCCACCACCCTCAGCAGCCAGCCTAGGCCCTAGAATCACAAGGAACAACAACAGCCTGTAATTATTGGAATCAAGAGTCCAGGTCAGTGGTTGGCAAACTCATGAGTCAACAGAGTGGCAAACTGCGGCTCGCGAGCCGCATGTGGCTTGCAAGTCGCTGTTTGCCGACCACTGCCCTACGCGGTCGGGACTTCGCTCATGACTGCAGCTTCCCTACTTTTGTCCCTGCTTACTACTCAGGCCCAGCCTGAGGAAGCCAGATATGTTCCCCAAAAGGATCACCTGAGACAGTGGTCAGCAAACCACTGCTCGCGAGCCTCGTGCCGCTCGAGAGCCTCAGTTTGCCGCTCTGTTGACTAATGAGTTTGCCAACCACTGACCTAAGAGGCCTCCAGCCTCCAACCAGAGCACCCCTGCAGCCTCCCCCTTCTCACTGCCAAGCTCTCCACGCCCCTGCCTGCCTTGGAGTCTGCCTAACACAAGTGGCAGTGGCTGACCCCTTGCTATAGCCATTTCTGAATAAATAGCCTCCATTTGTTCTCATTTGGGTGGTTTTCATGCCCTATCCCCTCTTTCCCCCAATTAAGGAATTTGCTCATCTAATGTTCCCTAAAGGGAGTGGAAAGATGAACTTCAGAGTATACAATATCTGCCATACTTACAGCAACAAAGAGCAAGTGCACAGCATGCACAAAAACTCCTAAAAACCAACGAAAAAGAAACAAACCCATACAAAAGTGGGAAACACGCTTGAACAGGTACGTTATGAAAGAAGAATTCAATGGGCAACAAACAATATTTTAAAAAGCACTGCAGCCTCATTAGCAATTAGAGAATGTGATCACCTGAGCAATAAGTACAGCAGGCATTGCACTCCCCCCTCACACCCCACCCACGTTGCACCCCTACCTCAATGCTCCCTACCTTGCACCACCACCTTGCACACACAGCCCTGGACTCAGGTGTCAAAGGTGAGCAGCAGGACCGGCTCTTGCACCCAGCAGGCCAGGCTGCTGGCTCATGCCTCCTTCCTTTCTCTGTGGCCTCCAGGCAAGTGCTTTGGCTCTGGACCCGGCCTCTCACCTGGAGGGCTAACGTGGCACCGTTAAAGCCCTCCTCAGTGTAAAGGATTCTGTCTTTCTGAATAAAGGGAGGAGGGCAGAGCCAGGGGTCAGGTGACAAAGGGCACAGAGGGACTGTGGTAGAGGCACAACCTTCTCCTAACCTAACCCTTGGCATCGGGAGAAACCCAAGTCCTGCCTGGTAGCCCACTCTCTCCATCGGGGCCAACAGCACTAAAGACTGTGGGCAATCCTTTATAATTATCAACCTGACACCTGCCTTCCTCTGTCCTGGTAGCAAAAACGAAAACCATACATAGGATGATCAAAATGTGCTTATCACTAGCAGTGGCTTTTCCATGTTACGGATGAGAAAAAAAAAAAAAAAAATCAAGGCTCAGAGAGGGAACACTTGCTCTAGGCCACGCAACACAGAGAACGAGAACCCAGGTCTTTGTGACGCTCCACCAGTGGTCAGCAAACTGCGGCTCTCGAGCCACATGCGGCTCTTTGGCCCCTTGAGTGTGGCTCTTCCACAGAATACCAAGGCCTAGGCGAGTCTATTTTGAAGAAGTGGCGTTAGAAGAAGTTTAAGTTTGAAAAATTTGGCTCTCCAAAGAAATTTTAATTGTCGTACTGTTGATATTTGGCTCTGTTAACTAATGAGTTTGCCGACCACTGGCCTACATCATGCCTCTGGCCCCAGCCCTGGGCACTTCACCGCAGCACTGCAGCCTGCGTGGGCCCAAGCCGTGCATTTTGTGCTAATGCAAAGGACACATTCCTCTCCCGAGCACCGTGTCTCAGCAATGTGGGCCACCAGCAGGGCCATCGCAGACGTACCTGGCCCCAGGAGCAGGAGCAGCCCCAGCAGGAAGGTGTGCAGCCGTGGCCCCATGTCGGAGTCCTCCAGGCGTCGAGGGTCTGGGATGAATCCTGTCAGCAGATGGATGAGCTGTCGCACCTCCTTTTATGCGCCTCTGTTGTCTGATAACGCGCCTGTCATAAATTTTACTGTGTTCACCTTTGAATGGGATAGTGGCAGCTGTAAATGATAAATATTAACATTTAGGCAAATGATATCTCAGGGCAGATGGGTCAAAGATAGGTATGGGCTCCCAGGAGGATGGGTGCCCAGAAATGGCCACTGTTGGCATTGGTCTCCACCGTGTACAGAGGGTGGTTCCTGTTGTCCCTCATCCCCTCAGCGTGGGTGGCCGGGAGTGATGGCCTGACATGCACACCACACATCTATTGTCTGCATGTTCCAGTGAGAGATACATGCCTGAGGTGAGCTGTGGAACTCATTGGGCAGAATCAGCAGTTTCCACCAAAACCAGTTTGGCTCAGTGGATAGAGCATCGGTCTGCAGACTGAAAGGTCCCAGGTTCGATTCCAGTCAAGGGTATGTACCTTGGTTGTGGGCACATCCCCAGTAGGGGGTGTGCAGGAGGCAGCTGATTGATGATTCTCTCTCATCGATGTTTCTAACTCTCCATCCCTCTCTCTTCTTCTCTTTAAAAAATCAATAAAAAATATTAAAAAAAAAAAAAAAAGAATCAACAGTTTCCCGTGGGCAAACTCAGTGGGAATGCTGGCCTGGGTCTCAACTGGACAGGCAGGGCTGAAATGTAAAGCCTGGACGACAAAATACCCTTGAGGGTGAAATTTAAATCCCCCCGCAGATATCAAGGAACAAATGCCTTCGGTTAACATGAGCAAATATATTTAAACCACCCATGCATGTGGCTACCCTTACGGCAGCAAGGCCAAGAGCCTGACTCCTGAGATCTAGCTAGGAGTCTGGAGCTGGTTTCTATTACCCAACCTCAGATCTTGATCTGCTGACATGTTTCTCCTGTGTTTAAAATCACAGTGGTAGCTTGGTTATCTTGAATATAAAGTGAAGACTAAGTGGGCGGCTCTTTGTTCCTCACTCCTGATATTAAGATGTTGTTGTTTTTCCTTATCTGCTCAGAAACATGTGGCACATGCAGCACAGAGGTCTCAGGACACAGCAGGAGTGTGTGGACACTGATACAACTAGCCCACTGGCCGTCAGCTGGCCCTAGAGTCTGGCAGGGAGCAGGACACAGAGAAGGAAGAAGAAAATATCCCCAACGCGAGGTCTGCAGGGGCCAGTTGGGCATAGGTGCTCCTGAACACCTGACACTTACCTTCACTAAACTGCCCACAAGCTCCACAGAGACCCAGAGCTACTGTCCTGCTAGTCAAAAGGTCAGGAGTCCAGCTCTATGCCCCCAGCAGCTCTGAGGACATCCCTGAGTCTGCCTGGACTGAATGAGCATTCACAGGTCTCCATTCATGCTTTGGCAAGTTGGAGCCAAATTTTTTCTGCCTATTTCCCATCATGCTGGGAAATAGGCAGGAATAACTTGGCTCTACAAGCCATGCATTTGCTTCCTGTCTCTTCCTACTTTTCTGTATGATCACCAGGCGCCACTGGGCTGACACATACACCAGTCTAATCTCCTTTACATTTAGAAAATGACTACGAAAGATTTTTAACCTTTGTGAGGCATTTTGAAATGTTCTCTTAGTTTTAGAAACATTTGAGTCCTCTCAATACATCAAGAAATCCTCAACTAAGCCCAGCCAGGGTGGGTCAATGGTTGAGCATGGATCCATGAATCAAGAGGTAACTGGTTGGGCCAAAACCGGTTTAGCTCAGTGGTAGAGCGTCAGTCTGCGGACTGAAGGGTCCCAGGTTCGATTTCGGTCAAGGGCATGTACATTGGTTGCGGGCACATCCCCGGTGGGGGGTGTGCAAGAGGCAGCTGGTCAATGTTTCTCTCTCATCGATGTTTCTAGCTCTCTATCCCTCTCTCCTCCCCTCTGTAAAAAATCAATAAAATATATTTAAAAAAAAAAAAAAAGGAAAAAAAAAAGAAGTAACTGGTTGGATTCCCGGTCAGGGCACATGCCTCGATTGAAGGCTTGATCCCCAGTAGGGGGTGTGTGGGAGGCAGTAAATCAATGTTTCTCTCTCATTGATGTTTCTATTGCTACCTTCCCCTCTCTCTAAAAGATAAAAGAAATAAAAGAAATTCTTAACTGGGAGGCAGTGGGGAAATAACATTCCTTGGGCACTCCATGAGGCATAGCAGTGGGCTCTTTACATGTGTTAGTTTAATTAGCACCTACTTATTTTGTGATCTCTTAGCAGCTGTGAAAACAAGAGGGAAAGCACTGGTCAAAAGCCAGAGACAAGCTCCATCACTTATTTGTAAATTTTTGTTTTTCTGATTTTTGCTACTGAAATGTCCCAAAAGGACATGTCCTAGAAAAGGGAAGATGCTCCATTTCAGTTTTCAGCCTCAATCAGCACATGCTCCTATTGGGAAAAGCACAGGCCCATAAATTTAAATCATTTAGAAATGGCAGTCCATGCCTCAGCTGAGTGCTGTTGTCCAACAATCCATAAGGGGGTTCTAGACCAAGCTTGTGGATTAAAGCAGACCTGCCCTAAGAGTATTTTCAAACTGGGAGTTACATACAACCCATTATTATCCCATGAATTTAATTTGGTGAATGATCAGCCCACTTAAAAAAATTAAATAGAATACAAAACATCCAAGGGCATTGCATTTGGTAAGGGTAAATAATGTTTTGGGAAATTTTGTTTCAGCTACATGGGGTGGTGCAATATATATTTCTTAATATTGATCATGGGGAAGAAAAAAAAAAGTAAGAAAGAAAACTACTCAAGAGAGTAGTAGATCAGATCCACAAAGAAATCCTTAGACTTTGAAAGAAAGAAAACATGTTTGTTTCCCTCTGGTTGAAAGATGCAGCTATACCAAACTCCCCTGTGTTAGCAGCTATAAGCAATGCTTGCAGTTAGCTCTGAGCCTGGGGAAGAGTATATAAATCAAACTTTGTACACACAACCACATCAAAATTCCAACTAAACCACAGAACAACCATCATTCAGAACTGCCTGAAGTCAAGCTGCAATGAAAGCCCCACAAAGAGGGAATTAAAGACGCCACATGGAGACCTGTATAAGGGGACACAGGGATGGCTGGTTCCATCCCCACAGGTGGCAGATAAAAATCGGGAGGGATATCTGGGATGAGGAGGTCTCCCCTGAGGAGTGAGGGGTCCCAGTCCCACATGGGGACCCCCAGCCCAGAGTTCCAGTGTCGGGAAGAGAAATCCCCATAACTTCTGGCTGTAAAAACCAGCGGGAATTGAGGCTGAGGGGGACAGAGGCTTCTGGAGTCCCAAGCAGTTCCCCTTTAAAGGGCCCATGAACAGACTAACTCGGACTTGCTCGCTCTGAGTCCCAGCTCGGGAGCAGCAATTTGAAAGGCACCAAAGACATATGGGGAGGAACTGAACTGTCCAGCATCAGCAAAAGATCTGAGGGTGGGGAGCAGCTTTCTCCCAGTATGAGGTGCTGCAGAAGCCATTGTTCCTTTTCTGAGGACCTCCCTCACTCCTCCTTGGCCCCCCTCCCCCCCCAGAACCAGCAGGCAGGTACCATATCTAAGACTCCATCAACCTGACTCATACTATTTGCCCCACCCTGATGATTCCCTGAGGCCCTGCCCCAGCCCAATCAAGCTGTTTCCAGTGAAAGAGACAAAATGAAGAAGGGACCAGTGATGTATGTCTATTTTTTTTTTTTTTTTAAAAAAGTGTATTTTATTGATTTTTTACAGAGAAGAAGGGAGAGAGATAGAGAGCTAGAAACGTCGATGAGAGAGAAGCATCGACCAGCTGCCTCCTGCACATCCCCCACCAGGGATATGCCCGCAACCAATGTACATGCCCTTGACCGGAATTGAACCTGGGACCCTTCAGTCTGCAGACTGACGCTCTACCACTGAGCCAAACTGGTTTCGGCTGTATGTCTATTAAAACACACACACACACACACACACACACACACAAAAAAAATAAATAAATAAAATAAAATAAAAAAAATAAAAAAATTTAAAATATCACAGGAAAAAAAAAAAAGAGAGACAGAGAGAAAAAAGAAAGAACAATGAGACAAATCGCAGTAGACACACTCCACCAGACCTGGCCTTCTGGTTCTTGCTAGCAGCTAGCACTCTGCCTGTTGTAGCAGGAATTCACTCAACGTTGGAATGTAAATCAATACATATATGAAAGGCAGGATAAAAGGAAGGAGACCAAGGCTACCATAAAAAGGGTCAGCTCGCCAGAACAAAATAGCAAAGACAAAAGGAATACAAATCATGTTTATGATAGAAAACTAAGGAAAGAGGGCAGGTTAGCCCAATACCATGAAGTAATGGGAGGAAACATTGGAGAAGCAACACTGAGCTTCCCAGCTCCTGGCTCTTCCCCAAGAAAAAAAACAGCCAAAAAAACACCTTTATCCATCCATGCAGTGGCCCTCAATCCTGACTGCATATTGGAATCGCCTGAATTTTGATAGGCTTTTAGGACAATGCCTGTGCCTGGGCTTCCCCCTCAGGCACTCTGAGTTCACTGGTCTGGGTGGAACCTGGGCGCTGGTCCTTTGGAAAGTTCCCTGATGGGTCCTTATGTGCAGCCAGGGCTGAGGGCCCCGGGTCCAGTGGAGCCAGGCCTTCCCGGTGCCCAGGGCCTGCATCTCCATCCGGGAAAAGGGGGGGTCCCATGGAGACAGGCCAGCCGGCATGGCCAGTAGGCGCTGGCACACAGGAGCAGTTCTTTCAGGATCAGACCTGAGATTCTACGTGACAGGGTCCACAGAATGCTCTGGGCCCATGGTCTGCAAACTGTGGCTCTCGAGCCACATGCAGCTCTTTGGCCCCTTGAGTGTGGCTCTTCCACAAAATACCATGGCCTGGGCGAGTCTATTTTGAAGAAGTGGCATTAGAAGAAGTTTAAGTTTAAGAAATTTGGCTCTCCAAAGACATTTCAATTGTTGTACTGTTGATATTTGGCTCTGTTGACGAGTGAGTTTGCCGACCATAGCAGACAAGTGTGTGAGAGTATTCTGCCCACCAGGGCTTCCCAAGGAATTTCTGCTAAACATTCCCTTAACTCAGTTCCCTTTGCATCTTGTGTGTGAGAGCTGTGACCTGTTCTCCAAAGAACTGAAGCCTCCCGGTCTTTCCCAGGAATCTCACATGCTCCACACCTTGCTGCATCATGTGCTAACCTCCACGCCTCCCTGGCTGTGCTCAGAGCAGATCACCCGCCTGGAAGGCTTCTCCCAGACCAAGGGTCCAGGGAAGGAAGAGCCTTCCTACCGCAGCTGAGACATCCCCCCATCCATGCTGCTGCTCCAGAAGGGGCCCTGGGCCATCGGCTGCGGGGCACGGGGCTGCTGTGGCGTGGTGTCACCAGCTGGGCTGATCCACGCACATTCACTCATACCCTGACACTTCTGCGCACACACACTGCACACAGTGTCATTAGCTTTAGCAATGAGGATGGTGCATGCATGCATTTGCTTTGTCAGCTCCCTGGGCAGGCCTACCACTTACCTCTAAAGGCACCACCTAAGGCGAGGGCTCTGGGGGTGGTTGGGAGAGGGGAGGGCTGGCCTTCTGTCCCAAGGCCCTGATGCCGATGGGCCTGCTGAGCCAGGCAAGGTCAAGAGGGAAGATCTGCTGGGAGCTCCAGCCACCAGGACGGCCTGGCTGGACGGGGCGCAGCAGCGCTGAGGAGCTTTATCACTCGGGTTCTGGCACCCAGGTGTGCCTGTGTGCTCTGCCTCCGGGCACTGCTGGCTCAGGCAGCTCAGCCTCCGCTTGTTTTCTTCCGTGGACTCAGGAAGGGCCTTGTTCCTAACTGGAGGGTTAGCAGCCAGAAAAGAAAACCTGAGGAAAAGAACTTCTCAAATTCTATACTTCCTCCATTTCTACCTCATGCACACTAGCCCATACTACAACACTCCTGGAGACGGACTGTCTTTTAGCCGCAGAAATGTTTAGAAACTTGCCCCAGATCACACAGAGAGCAGGCGGCGAAGGCGGATTGTTAATACCGGGGTTTCTGCTCCGAAGGCCAGTTCTCTTACCCCGAGACGCTATCATTCCTTTACTTCTGTTCATTCCAGTCTGTTTCTTAATGGACCCTCAGAGGCCCCCAAGGACACGCGTGACTAGGAACATGCAGGGACGTGCACCTTCATCACAGGCTCCAGAGAGCAGCTGGCTCCTGGGCCCAGTTCTGTGGGATCCCTGATGGCTCCTTCCCCTTCCCACTCACTTTCATCTTTGCTTCTGGGAGCTACCTCGAGCCAAGTTTGCTATCGTTCCTCTTTGTTGACACTGAGATCCATGTTTTCTTAACTAGAGTGAGGCTCCAAGCTCTTGGGTTTTATCACCTCTTATCTGGTTTCCTGTACCAACCCCTATAGGTGGGCTGCCCAATCCCACACCCATCCCAGGGGGCAGCCTTGTGAAATACTCCCACTTCCTCATCTCCACCCCCCTCAGGGTGGCTTCAGGTCCCATCACTCTACCTGGAATGCTTTCAGGGCAATATTTGGACAATAAGGTCCTCAGACCTTATCTTATTTGACATCTCAGCAGCATTTGGCAGGTGACCTCTCCCTATTCTCAAAATACCCTGTCCTGGTTTCTTCTCTACACGTCCCTTCTCAGCCTCCTTTGCCAGCTGCAGCTCTGCTGCTAGAGCTCCTCAGGACTCCGGCCTGACCTATTTCCCTCCATTTCTCAAGGTGATCCCTCACAACCCAATGGCTTCATTTAAAATCTGTGTCAATGGTTCCTAACATTTAAAATCTGTGTCAATGGTTCCTAACATTTAAAATCTGTGTCAATGGTTCCTAAGTTTCAATTTTTAGCCAGCCCTCCCTTCTCGCCCTCAAACCCCATAAACTCATGCATTGACTCAACATCTCCTCTTGGATGCTTCATAGGCACCTCACACTCAAGGAGTTGAGAACTGAAGGTAGGATCTCTCCCCCACTCACTTGTACCCCTACAGGAAATGGCAACAGTGTTTATGGACAGACCCAAGAATGACTCTTGAGAACTCCCTCTCCTCAGCCCAAACACATCCTCAATTACTGAGGCCCATCAATTCTATGTTCTAGACCACCTCCTGAAACCACTCACCGGTCTCCATCCTCACCACCCCATCTGGGCCCAGGCCGCCATCTCAGCTCTAAGAATGACTGCAATCCCTTCTGTCTGGAACTCTCAGGCGACAGCAGCACCCTTCTTACTTCTTGGCCTCACGAAAGGAGGACTTAGTTAAAATATTTCATAATTATGAAATGCTTGCTCTTGCCCAGTCATTGCTCCCGGCCTTCTGTGCTTCTCCTCGAACACTCAGCACCCTTGTAATTGCTTGTTCAAAGTCTATCCTGTCTGTCTGGCCATGAGTAAGGACCAAGTGGCTCACTGCTGTGACCCCAGCACTTAGCACAGGGCCGGGCATGAGCAGATGCTCAGCAATTCCTAGCTGGATGGAAACACCCAGCCTAGCTCCAGTCACTCCCCGGGGACTCCTGGCAAACAGAATCAAGATGAACGTCTCCTGCCCTCACTGTAGCTCCATTACATCCCTTACTCCATCTTGTCAGGTGTCAAAAAGCTGTTCAGTTGGCTCTGTCGCCTTGGCTGGGAAGGGTATGGCATATGCTTCATTCATCTTCATTACTCGTTCACACAGTGGCTGTGCACCAGTAGGAAACTGTGTCCCAAGAATTGCACTCTTGGGACCAAGAACAACACATCGCTGCCCGAAGGAAGGGGGAGCCCTGCGTGGCCTCGGCCTGGCCCAAATATCCTCCTACGTCCCCCAGAGTCACGGCATCTCTGAAAATAGCTCTCCCCAGGAAACAGGGAAGCCTGAAGCTTTCCCACTCTTGTGAATTATGGAGAGGGACCCCTTCGAGGACTGCCAAGTGTCCTTGGAGGTCAGTCTGAGTCTCCCGTTTCTAACAATCCTCCCTAATAGAATGCTTGCCAATCATAGACTGTCAGTATTTTCTCTCTCTCTCTCTCTTTTTTCCCCCATTTCTTTTCTATAAAACGTGCTCTTTTTTGAGACACCTCTGAACCCCGGCTGCAATGAGAGCAATGATATACAGTTCCCTTGTGGCTGCAAGTTTATAAATAAAAAGCCTTGGCTAATTTTGTCTCAGGTTTCGCTTGATTTTTTTTATTGTAATCTGTGGTGCCAGGACTCAGATCCAGTCTGTCCTGCTTGGCACTGTGGACCTTGCTTCTTGCCCAGGTGTGATGTCCACCAAGGTCCCTGGAACCTCACTGCCCAGGAAACTTGTCCACCTGGACCAGTAAATCTCTTTGCTTTCTCTGGTGTCCTTAGTTCTTTGTCATGAGGAGGAGGGTCCTGTAAGCTGGCTATTTGAGTCAACCTCACAGAGTGGAGAGTAGGCAGTTCTCACCAGACCAGCACCCTCTGAGGACAAGCTTTGCTGTGAATCACCAACAAAACCGGATGCAAGTGTCCTTCCATCCTGGCTATCTGTCCTGAGAGCTGTGTTTCGGCTCAGAGAGAACACATTCCCTCTCTCTAAGTTCCATCTGCCAGGAACTCAGACCATTGGGTCTGTGCTCAGAGGTCACTGACCATTAGGCCAAGGACTCAAGATACAAGGTCAAGAGCACCTTCCCCTGACTTGGACTTTCCACTGAGTGTAATCGGGAGTTGTCTCGGTCCGACTCGTGTCCCCGCTGGGAAAGCAGGCCCTTTCTGGGGCCCCATTACCCATGATAACTCCTATCCTTCTCTAATTGGCAGAACTGCGCCAAGAATGATTGGTGCCTTCAGCGGACACTTTGGGGACGCGTGTGTAGAACTGCTCATTTGAGAGGTGCCTTAGAACACAATGGAATACAATTCCTCGGGCCTCATGAGCAGCATTTTTTTTTTTTTAATTGTAACTCTGGTGTTTCTAGACAGAATTCCAACTCTTCAAAGAATTTGTTGGCCAAGGCCAAACAAGGAACTGGATGACTTAAAGTGTAAAAAATGACCTGGGATAAAATTGGCTCCCTTGTTAAACTCCCCCCCTTTTCACCAAACCCTCTTTTCCACTCCTGCTTGGATCTGACCTTAATCCCTCCACCCTTTCCCTCTTCTTTCCCCTCGCCTGGATCCCTGGCCTGTTCCTAACAAGCCCTTACACCCCAAATCATCGGTTTCCTTTACAAAGACACCCTTTTGAGAATCACATGTGTGTTGCACCAGAGTTTAAACCCTGTTCTCAGTGCAATTAAGAGCTATTGTCCAAGATTTCCCCAAACCCTGACAAGACAGACACCTCTTTATTAAAAAAAATCCAGACTCTCCCAGGGGCTTATGATCCAGGCCTGTCATATCTCTGCCAACTAATTCACCTGTTGGTAGGAAGATCAAATCCTAAATTATCAATGAAAAGGGAAGAATAGACTTTAGGGTCAGACTTTAGGGACCCCAGCATGCATGCCAAACCAACAGGCTTCAAGAGAGCCCAGAAAACAGGTCAGAATTTACTACCAGTGAATTCTGGGACCTTCGCTGTAAAAGTGATTAGAATCAAGAAAATAAAAAGACAACCACAAATAGGGAGACAATATTTTCAAACGTGATATCTGATATAGGACTATTATCCAAAATAAACAAAGAACTCTTAAAACTCAATAAGAATAGGCAAAACCTGATTTTACAAATGAGCAAAAGACCTGAATAGACACCTCCCCAAAAAAGATATAGACATGCAAATAAGCATATGAGAAGATGGTCCACATCATATGTTATTAGGGAACTACAAATTAAAACAGGATGTACTACACACCTATTAGAATGGCTAACATCCAAGACACTGACAACACCAAATGCTAGTGAGGCTGTGGAGCAATAGGAGCTCTCATTCATTGCCAGTAGGAATGAAAAATGGCACAGCCAGTTTGGAAGACAGTGTGGCAGTTCCTTATAAAACTAAACATGCTTGTACTATACCCCAAAGAGATGAACACATGCCCACACAGATGTTTATAGCAGCTTCATGCATAATTACCCAAAATTGGAAGCAACCAAGATGTCCTTCAGTAGGTGGACAGAAAAACTGCGGTACATCCAGACAATGAAATATTCAGTGCTGCCGAAACCGGTTTGGCTCAGTGGTAGAGCGTCGGTCTGCGGACTGGAAGGTCCCGGGTTCGATTCCGGTCAGGGGCATGTATGTTGGTTGCAGGCACATCCCCAGTGGGGGGTGTGCAAGAGGCAGCTGGTCGATGTTTCTCTCTCATCGACGTTTCTAGCTCTCTATCTCTCTCCTTTCCTCTCTGTGAAAAATCAATAAAATATATTAAAAAAAAAAAAGAAAAAAAAAGAAATATTCAGTGCTAAAGAGAAATGAGTGATCAAGTCCTGAATAGACATAGAGGAACCTAACATGCACATTGCTAAGTGAAAGAAGCCAAATCAAAAAGATAATATACTGTTTTATCCTAACTATATAACATGCTAGAACAGGTAAAACTATGGATATAATAAAAAAAAATCAGGGGTTAGGATGGAGGGACCGTTGAACAGGTAGAGCATGGGGGATTTCTAGGGCAGTGAATTGTGGTGGGTACATGACAGTATAGTCTTATATTTTGACATTTGTCAAAACCCACAAGATGTACACTACCAAACGTAAACCCTAATGTAAACTGTGGACATTGGGTGATACTGACATGTCAGTAGAGGTTCACTGATTTGATTTTATATTTTTTATTGATTTCAGAGAGGAAGAAAGAGGAATAGAGTGATAGAAACATCTGTGATGAGAGAAAATCATTGTTCAGCTGCCTCCTGCACACACACACCCACTAAGGACTGAGCCCACAACCCGGGCATGTGCCCTGATAGGGAATCGAACAGTGACCTCCTGGTTCATAGGTTGATGCTCAACCATTGAGCCACCACGACTGGCAGGTTCACTGATTTTAAAAATGTACTTTCTGGTGCAGGATGTTGACAATGGGGAGTGGGGAAGAGGTCCTGGGCTATATGAATATTCTCTCAATTTTGCTGTGGACCTAAAACTGCTCAAAATAAAGTAGATTAAAAAACTAAATAATAAAAATATTGATTGAATCTTTAGTAGATATTTATTTTCATTGTTGTTGATGATGATTTTCTCTGTATTTTAAAAAAATCTTTATTGTTGAAAGTACCGGTATTACATAGGTCCCTTTTTTCTCCCATCGACCCCTTATGCTTGCCGCTACCCTCCCCCACCAGTCCCACCCCAGACCTCTACCACCCTATTGCTTATCTATGGATTATGCATATATGCATGTAAGTTCTGTGGACATTTTTTAAAGTATGCTTTTATTGATATTTTTTTAGAAAGAGAGGAAGGGAGAGAGATAGAAACATTGATGAGAGAGAAATATCGATAGAATCAACTGCTTCCTGCATAGCCCCCACCAGGATTAAGCCTATAACCCAGACCTGGGCCCTGACTGGAAATTGACCTCTTGGTACATGAGTCAATGCTCAACCACTGAGCAACACCGGCCAGGCAAAATTGATTGGCTCTTGATACAATCTTGTAAGCAGAGGAAAAAAATGAATCAAAAGGAGATTTTACGGACAGACTAGAGATTATCTTCCAAGAAAAATTCAGGAGTCAGTCTCAAAGCTGTCCGCTCATCTTACTTTCTAAGTGGGTTAAACCTAAAACCAGGTAACAACTGGTGGAATACATTGAAAGGACCTCAAAGCAAGAAAACAGTATAGAACTCACAACCACCACATGACTTCACAGATAAAACAACTGGTGGTCCTAATTCTTACTGGTTCCCTATGGATGAACACGCCTATAAACATGGTAAACGGCTAACGCTACCCGGTCTTGTTAGGCGGACCCCCTTCCTGACATCTGGTGGAGTTCCTCGGAGGAGGCAGGCCTCCTCCCAGGATCTGCCCTGAATTCCTGCAGCTTGGCTCAGCTGGCCTGACTGGAAACTGTGCCTCCTCTCGGAGGTCCCTGGGCCAACTGTTGCCTGAATCATGGCTGAGACAGGAGCTCCTACCTCGAAGCTGAACAAGCCCTGCCAACCCCATGCCCCGGGTCCCTCCAGCGGCCCTGCTGGTCCCGTGGAGCCATTCTGTTTTGCACCTGGGCTCTCAGGCACACTCTACACACCAGCCTCAGCCCTGCATTAGTTGGCTGAAGGTCAGTGTGGAAACAGGGTAGAATTAAGAAGAGCTCAGAGGATCTAGTCTTCTGCTTACGTGGGTGTCATCGGGGAGTGAGTTGGAGGTGGAATCGCAGGCCCAGCCCAGACCTCCCGGGTCAGGAAGTGCAGTTTAAGGAGGCTCCGGGTGTTTTGTGGGCACTTTAGCGTTAGACAAGCCCTGGTCTCAAACCTTGCTGCATGTCAGAGCCGCCTGGGAAGCTTTAAACACAGACCAGTAGAATCAGAACCTCTAGGGGACGGGGGCGGGCACTGTTTTTGTTTACTTTTTTGTTTGTTTTTTAATTTAGCATTTCCCAGGTGATTCAGATGAGTAACCAAGGTTGAGAACCACTGGCACCCGGCTTGTTTGTTTCAGAGAAGGGGAAACAGAAGCCCAGAGAGGGGAAGAGGACTCAAACCTGGGCTCCTGACCGGTGACTCAGGCCTTTCCCTTCTCCCCTCCCCCTCCACTACCACCTGTGTCCCTTCTCATTACCAAGTGAGCCTCCTGGGTCCCTCATGAGTACTGAGACTTTCCAACATTGATTCCTGCAATGTTGCAGTTCTTTTAAACTACGTGCCTGTTATTTTAAATATTAGAAACTCTTTAATTACCCTTCAACAGGGGAGCGGCTAAGTAAGCTGTGGTAGAATACCATACTAGACAGTAATACAAAAGAATGGGGTGGGCCCGCACCTAGAAACACAGCCTTTTCAGGGTATAATTTTGAGGGAAGAAACAAAGGCGCCCAATAATGAGAGACCCTTTGAAAAAAACACAATACAACACAATACACAATACAACACACACACACAACTAATAAAAGACTACATGTATTCTATGGAAAGCTACGTGTGTGTGTGTGTGTGTGTGTGTGTGTGTGTGTAGGGGGTCACACACCTTACCATTACTTAAGGCTGAAGGTCAAAGCGGTCATTAGTTTTATCATTAAAGTTTTATTTATCTTTTTTACATGGAGAATGTATTTTAACCCTGCTCAGTGTAACTTGAAATCCTTTTTAAGTGGGAAAACAATTGGGACCTTCTCTAGATGCTTTACTGATTAACTTAGATTGACACCCAAATTCTGCTTCTTGCCCTCTGAGTCCCTTGCATTTGGGAGCTTCAGTTTTTCCATCCCCTCTCTAAAATGGGAATCATACCCCACCCCACCCCTGCCCCACCAGGGTTGAAGAAAGAATCAACAAAGTGAAATGAGACACTTTGCCACCACCCCTACCCCATGCTGTGTAAATATCAAGTTATTGTCCTCTCCTGGGCTTCCATCCATGTCTCTCCCTGCCCGACCTCTATTTGTGCCTCCCCTGCTCTGGTTCCTCTCCCTGGACTTACCGTACCTTCCTCTCTTGCCCCAACTTTTTAGCACATGAAATTGGAGGACACAAGTGAGACTTCCTGTTGTCTTAGCATTTAGGCAAAGCCCCCAAAGACCAAGAATCATGGTGCCAAATATGCTGCACCCCAAATCGGGGTGCTGGCCAACTTCTGCTGTTTTGAATAAGAGTCTGAGAAATCAATTGTGCCACCACCAGCTCCTCAGGAGAGAGAAGAGGCACATGGCCAGCCTCTCTCTGAAGGGAAGTTATCTGTGGGCTGTGTAGGGCCCCTGCTTCCTCTGAAGGTAGGAGGTCTCATAGAATTTGACAGATGTCCCCGGGAATTTGAGGAGCAGAAGTGGTCTCTGACCCCTAAAAACCTCCTTGGGAGAGGGTACCTTGGGAGGAGGGGCTGACCTTCCACAGTGTTGGGAAACCTCACTTTTCCTGTGTGTCTCCTTTATACTCACACTACTGTCACGCAACACTTCTGACACCAGATATGTGGGGCTCAAACAATTCTGCAATACCAGCTGGGTGTCCTACTGAGACAGGCCAGTAAGCCATGACAGGGGAACAGAAAAACTCAGACAGACAGCTGAACAAACTGGCCGAGCCATTTACAGCCAGATACAGAAGGTCTCAGCCTAGAAATAACATCTAGGCCTCCGTCGTATTTCAGCTCCAGGCTCATAAAAACAGCAAAGCCAGGTGGGTGATGCCAGGACCAGCTGCAATGACCAATGACTCCCTGCCCTGGCACTGAGCAGTCAGTGGAGCATGACCCTGAAAGGGCACACCTGGGAAACTAATATTTTGCTGAAACCCTCCCCTGAGAACTTGCCTAAGATTCCCACCTGCAAAAGAGTGAGAAAAATTCCCAAGACAAAGGACCCTGGGCACACTTCCTCCTGGAAGTATGCCGGCGCCTTCCCTTTCCTTTTTTTTGCCCCAAACGCACCCATCTCCTAAGCTCTAAGGGTCCCCAGGAGACTTGCAACCAGGGGAGCAATGGGCAGTGGCAGCTCGTCCCAGGCTCACCCCCGAACCTGTCTCCAAGACCTCCTTTCCTTTGACTCCTCAGTGAACTAAAGCAGCCTCACCTTGGCTCATTTCTTTCCCATAACAATCTTGGAACCAAAGCAGCCAGGACTAGGTCTTTCCTGTTGCTTCTTCTATTCTAAGCCCTTACTTGTTTCACTATCCCCAGTTGTCATACTCATGCCTTCAAATGCACCTGGACAAGGATTGTGAAATCTTTCCTGCATGAAGTCAAGAGCTTACACACGACTGGCCCTAAGCAGACCCACTCAGGGCTACACACCCTGTCCAGTAACACTACGATTCTACTCGGTTCTGACGAGGTCTACCTGGAGATAGAGTCCAGTCCCCTAGGTCAGTGGTCGGCAAACTCATTAGTCAACAGAGCCAAATATCAACAGTACAATGATTGAAATGTCTTTGGAGAGCCAATTTTTTTAAACTTCAACTTCTTCTAATGCCGCTTCTTCAAAATAGACTCACCCAGGCTGTGGTATTTTGTGGAAGAGTCATACTCAAGGGGCCAAAGAGCTGGAATGTGGCTCGTGAGCCGGAGTTAGCTGACCACGGCCCTAGGTTAACAGCTCAGTCCCATAAGACTGCCCCATCCCATACACACAGACTTTAGACACCAATTGCAAATCCAGGTTGTCACGTGTGCTTCTGATCAATCTGCTATAAGTCAGAGATTCTCATGATTCCATCCTGGTTAGATTAGTTTGCTAACGTGGCCCACAGAACTCAGGAAAACAGCCCGCTTGCTCTTTACCAGTTAATTATGAAAGTATATGGCTCAGCAGCAGCCAGGCGGAAGAGATGTGTGGGGAAGGCAGGAGGAAAGGGACAGAGAGCTCTCATCCTCTTTGCAGGCCCACCGCTTTCCCTCCATGTGTTTACCTTCCCAGCTTCCGAAGCCCATCCTTTGGGGTTTTACGGAGGCTGCATTACACAGGCCTGACTGAGGAAACCATTGGCCATTGGTGACTGAACTCCATCTCCAGCCCCTCTCCCTCCCCAGAAGTGAAGGGGGTGAGGCAGGAATGGGGGCTCAGATGGAAAGGCCCAACCCTCTGATCATTTGGTTGGCAACCTTAGGTGCAGCCATCGGAGACTTACTGGGCTTTCCAAAACCCACCTCCTTAACACAACAAAAGGCAGCATGACCCTTCCTATCGCTTAGAAATCCCAAGGATTTGAAGCACACTGTGCCTGGAACCTGGGCAAAGACCAAATATACATTTCTTTTTAGAAATCAACTATCACACAGGATCTGGAGGAGCAGGGGGTGGGGCGATACAGACCCCTGAAGAGGATGCTAAAGGACCGAGTGAGGACTGGTGGAGCCAGAGGGATCCTCGAGGCTGGAGGCCCGGCCTGTGTCAGAGAACCTCAGGGACCCGAGAGGCTCCAGCCGGACCCCAGCCCCCATCAGAGAATCTAGCTTTGCAGTCTGCCTACCTGAGGGCACAATGCCGCACACGGATGTGAAAAGCCAAGCTCTCCCTCCCCTTTCTTGCCCAAACTTTCTACCCACGGCAGCCTCGCTCTCCCCGAATGGGAAGGGCAGGTGGAGAGAGAGGAGAATGGGCTGTTTTCCTCTGCCCCCACCGCTTCCCCAGCCCGAGTGTGGGAAACCTGTTCAGTGGCACAGAGCTTCAATATCCTAAGGAGCGAGATGTTTTATTCCACGAGAGGGACCAGAAAAGGATGCTCTGTCTGCAGGGAAGAATGGAGCCAGAGAAAGGTTTGCAGGGGCTGAGAGAGGACAAAGGTACTTTCCGCTTGGGCCCTGTGTCCAGGACATTCAGCAAAGCGGCCATCTGGGGTTCGACCCGCCTCCTTGGGTTGGCGGCCATGCTGGGCTTCCAGCACGCAGAGCCTCCTCGGGGGTCAAGCCTGGGGCTCCTTTTTTCGTTTGGTTTCAGGCTACAGCCCGGCTTCCTGATCTGCAATTTTTCCTGCCCCATTTGAAGATTGCAAAACTCAGGTGTCATGAAAGCTCTTCACCAGGGCCTTCCCTGCGAGCCGTGAGGGCCCCACTAGGAGGAGCCCAGCCAGCCGAGGGCCCCCTGTGAGGGCAGCACCTGCTAACATGGCTGCTTCCCCGGTGGGGCTCAGAGAGACCCTGCCCTAGCCTTGCTGAGCACCGCCCCAAGGCAGGCCCTCACTCCCCAAGCCACTCACAGCTTCTGCAGGTAAGACCCCACCTGCTGGAAGGCTCGAAGGCTCCTTGTATTTGCCCCAGTAAGCAGGGGTCTTGGCCCAGCACGTGACTGAGTCTCCAATGTGTAACAATGACTTAAAGAGAACGTAAGGGCCACCCACCGAGTGATAAAGTCTCAGACTGGACTCTCCCTCCTCCTTTCTCACATTGCTAGGAAACAAAGCAATCTCCACCTCCCCCCCCTCCCAATTCAAGGCCAAGTCCCTTGGTCATTCTCTTTTTTCTTTCCTGTGACCATCACCCCCAGGCCCTCTTGGCCCCCAGGTGCTCACACCTTACCCAGTGCAGGGACAGCACACATTGGCCCCAGAGCTTGGGGAGCAGAAGCCAGGAGTGTCATCCCTGAGAGAGGCCTGAGCACTGACACATACTTCCTGAGCTGCTCTCATGTGCCAGGTGAGGTCCCTTACCTCATGGCATGCATATTCCAGGCAGGTAGAGAAGCATTCATTCGTTTCACAAATGGATGGAAAATGACAGAATGGAAACATGTGGCCAGGGGCCCTCCCCCAGGCTCATTTCAAGGCTCTGAAATCAGCGGAAGTATGTGAAGAGGCCAAGGTAGCAGCAATGCAGAGTGAAGGGCGGCAGAGGCCATTCAAGGCCTTGCTGACATCGGGGCCTTTATGCTAAGAGAAACAAGAAGCCAAAAAAGGGTCTTAAGAGGGGAAGTGATAGGACCTGCTTACTGTTTTGAAAAGATGACTGGTGGCTGTGTGGTGGGGAATGGCCAGTGGAGAGACAAGGAAGGAAGCTGGGAGCCCGTCAGGAGACAAGGAGGCTTAAGGCAGGCCGGCGTGGGGGAGATGGAGAGAAGTGGAAAAGAGATGTTTAGGAAGATGGGCTCTGAGTGAGGGGGGAGGGAGGAAGATGCCTTGAGGTCTGACCTGAACACAGACAGGGGAGCAGTTCACGTGCTAAGGAGGGACCCCTGAGCAGGGTTGAGATTTTCTTGGGAGAATGTTGAGGGGATGTCAGACATTCAGGTTTGGAGATAGCGGCCATGACAGGTGCCCGAGAGATGCCAGAGAGAAGGCAGCTATCAATTCAAGAGAGAATTCTGAGCCTGAGCTGTGCGGGAGTCAGATGTGGCCTTTCCAGCGGTGGTTGGTGAGTCTGCCTGGGGAGGGAGGGGAGAGGGTGGGAAGAGGAAAAGCCAGTGGCTGCCTGGAGAGAAGAACATTTGCAAACTGAGGGTGCTGCTGAGAAGTTAAGGATCTGAGGCCTGGAAAGCTGGGTTTTAGCAAAGGGGAGTCATTGCTGATCTTAGTGGTGGGTCTCAGCCTTGGCTCAGCTCCGAGCCCTTAGGCGCCTGTGCCCACCTGGGACTTCTGCTTGCCCCTCAGTGGAGGAGGAGGGTGGGATCACCACCAGGGTTCCTCCCAGGTGAGCATCATTCCAGAGAACCATCATGGAGGAGGCAGGCTTTAGCATCTCACCACATCCTCTGAGTGTGTCTTGGGGGCACACTCTTAGAGTGGGTGGAAGGGAATTCTCACTCATTCAACCTTCTGTTAGCCAACTGTGGGTGTTAATGTGGGAGACAGAAAAGAAATAAGATACGATCCCTATCATCAAAGGCCTTCTCATCTCTTTGGGGAGATAAGATGAACACAGTGAAAACAAAATCTAGAGAGACAGTAAGCAAAGGAAAGCCGCCAAAGGGTAAGCCCCCGAGGAAAGCTGCTTGGGAGAGGCAAACCTTGAGCCAGGTCTAAAAACAGTGATTGGAGGAGCTTGATCAGAGGCGCCGCTGGGTCAGCCATGAGCTGACAGATAAGGGGTTGGCCTCGGAGTGGGCATGGCTGCTTCAGTCTGGGTCCAGGGCACAGACCCCAGCCCAAAGCATAGGGAGTGCCACAGGTCCCACGGCACATGGGACAAGCAAGAGCAGGCGTCATCTTGTAGGAACCATTCCCTGACCAAGACACAGACTCACAGCACAGCACAGCCAGGCTGGGTCTGTGGAAAACACCTGAGTACGACAGTGTGGTGGGCCTCACCAGACCTGTCCCTCCTTCGTCCCACCAACCAAGCCAACAGAGGGTCATGTCTCACCTGTCCATTCACAAGCTCCTTTCTTCCTCTCGCTCTCCACCCCAGGTGGTGGGTGCTGCTGGGCTCTTCCCTGATGTCTGCCCGCTGCACCTTCAGCCCGGGACAAGTGTCTCTAGGCGGCAAATCTCTAAGAGACTCCACTGCCCACACGAGGGAGGCAACTCCTCCCCTTTCCTCCTGCCTCCAGCCCATCTCTCCAGCAGGTCCTCCTTCCCCACCCTCTGGGTTTGTTCTTCCCTTTTCTGTCATCACGTCTTCTTTTCATCACCCTAGAGTGGTACGGCCTCTGGAAGGGACATAAAGCCCTACCTTGGACCCTTGAGGGTCCAAGGGTCCCTGAGGACTGACGCCGTGAACACCGCCGCAGACCTGGCCGCCCCCGCCAACGCCCCCTTCGAGGCCGGGGAGGAGGCCGAGGAGGCCGAGGGGGCCGGCTCCGTCATCCAGGAGGTGGCCACGCCCGAGCCACTGCCCGCTGACGGGCAGAGCCCCCCGCGGCCCTTCGAGCAGGGCGGCCCGGGCTCCCGGCCCCCCACACCATAGGCCCAAAGCCTTCCTTCCGGCCTCACCCTAAGACTCCTTTTGAGCTAACCACACACTTCTGGAACCACACTGCCTCCCCATCTTTGCTCAGGCTGTCCCTCCAGCTCCCAAGGCCTTCCTGTTGTTTTCACCTGGCACGTTCCTTCCCACCTGCCAGATGCACCTCAAGTCCCATCTGTCTCATGTGGCCGCCAAGGCAAATGCATGAGTATGCACTTCGGAGTCTGACATCTGACCATAACCTGGCAGCTGTGTGTGTCCCTGGGCAAGTTACTTCATGTCTTCTGAGCCCGTTTCCCAACCCATAAAAGAAAGGGGTGATCCATACCTCCGGGGGGTGAGGATTAAATGAAATTAGGTGTATGCAGTGCTCAGCCTGGCACCTGGGTCCTGGCAGGGACTCAGGAATGCTTGCTACGGGCGCCTGGTTCCAGCCCCTCCCACCGGCAGTGATCTGGCCCTCCTCTGAAGCTCCAGAACACTTCTGGTCCTGTCAGCACAAACTGGCCATCTATCGTGAGCACTCCTCGGATGCAGGAGCTCCTTCTGTAGCCCTCTGGGTATTACAGGAAGGGAATGGAAATAGCCATTGTTGACAGATCTGTGATGACCCATGCTGGGGACAACAAACACCTCCCTGAGCCTGGAGATTCCCCCGAGGCCAACAGAAGCCAGCAGCTGCTTTCTGACGCCACCAGCTCACCACCTGGCCTCACACCTCATCTCAGTGCATCAGACCACTTTAGCCACTTCCCAGTTCCTCCTGTCTGTCCAGCACCATGATGCTGGGCAGGACTGGGCCAGAGAAGCCTCTGTGCCCCGATGGATCCTGCCTCACCAGCTTGGCCACTCAACATGGCCTCATCTCTTTGCACTGTGCAAATGGAATGCCACACGCAGGGAGTTCCTTCCCCGCATCCCAGTGCTCTTTCCATTCCGCTGACCTCCGATGGAGGCACCTCCACCCAGGAGAGGTGTTAGCACTGATGGTCCCCCATGAGCAGGCAGAAAGCTCCGGAGGAAGTTCAGGGCCAACAAAAAACTGCTGACTAAGGAATATGTAAGGAGGACGAGCCTACACTATCCCGTCACACCCTTCCTCACCCCAGTACAGTAAGTGTCTATTTACAGATGCCCGTGCTGTAAACTCAACGCAAAGAGAACGTGTCCAGGGGGGTGAAGATGTGTCTCTCCTTACTCTGGGATGGGAGACCAAAACCATTTGGACGAATTAGGGGGTCATCCACAGAGACTCCCAGGGACTGGACTTTACTAGGAAGGTGAGTGGGGGATGAGTCCATCATCAGGCCAGCAGCCTCACCGGCCTGGAGAATTCTCTGGAACCCCGTGATAAGCTTTAATCTGTGCCCCTGAAAAACCACTTTGCCATTTCCCCTACTCCCCCTGGTGTTCCTCCTCCAACGAGGCTTGGTGACGCCCTGTGTCTTCTCCCATAACAAGCACTTATCCCCAGTCTATGGCTGACCACAGGTCTGTCTCAATGCAGGCACAGAGCTCCTTGAGGCATCAGTCTCTCTATAGCCCCCATTGCCAGTACATACCGGCACGTAGTAGCTGCTCAAGAAAAAAAAAAATGTGTTGAATAGAATGAAGCCGTGAATCAAAAGGTAGATTACGACCTAGAAGTTAAACTCCTCCCATTGGAGAAAGGAAGCAGTAAGATGAAGGCTCCTTTTTCTATCTGAGAGTCTCCGTTCTGTCCATCTTCCAGCCTCCAAGCCTCCGCCATCCAACTCCCTCTTGTTGCCCCCTTCACCCCAAAAAGCCCTTCCTGACGACCCAGGTGCCAGGGACCATTTTCCTCTCCGAATCCCCAAGCTCTGGCTGCCTGATCACTTCACACCTTGTATGTGATTTGTCTTGTTTGGGCTCCTAATTATTTTTGAGCTTCATTCCCTCTTCCTAGAAGCCACACAGGGTGTGGCTCCAAGTCAGCATTTTGTAAATTCGTAAAATGCCCGAGTGAACTGCTGAATGGCTTCCCTTCCTAGAGATAGTCCCCATCATGACACAGCTCCACACACATCTGGGCGCCCCGCGAACCTTTCATGTCTTCTCCGGAGCACCCTGGCTACGGCATGTGGCGCATGTGGGTGTGTCCCAGACATGCCCTTCAGTGTGCAGAGGTCAACCTGGTCCCTCCCCTCCCCCCACCTTCTGGGTGCCCTCTGCTCCCACTCCAGGACAAGCGTTTCTTTCTCATCCCTAGTGGAGAGAGACCTCAGGGCTCCAGGAGCCGATGTCACCCCAGCTTGGGTCCTGACTTGCTGAGAGGGCAGGCTCTATCTGCTTCAGCTTTCTGTGCCTACCTCTTTCTCGTCTTCCTCCCCTGACTGTCACCACGAAGCACGGGTTTCAGCCTGGCACATAGTAGGTGTTCTCTATGATCCTCTTTGCTTTCCCTCACGGCTGCACAATAGCTGCCACATCTCCAAGCATCCGACTTGTGCACAGTGATATCTGAAGATAGGGAGAAACAGCAGCTTTCTGTATCTTTCTGCTCTTGTCAGAGGAAATCTTTCCCAGAGGTCTCCAGCCAACTCCTCCTCAGGTCTACGAGGTAGAACTGGGTCACACCACTCCTAAACCAAGCATTGGCAAAGGAGAGGGGAGCCGAAACCGGTTTGACTCAGTGGATAGAGCATTGGCCTGCAGACCGAAAGGTCCTGGGTTTGATTCCGGTCAAGGGCATGTACCTTGGTTGCGGGCACATCCCAAGGGAGGGGCGTGCAGGAGGCAGCTGACTGATGTTTCTCTCTCATTGATGTTTCTAACTCTCTATCCCTCTCTCTTTCTCTCTGCAAAAAAAACCCAATAAAATATATTTAAAAAAAGAGAAAAAAGGAGAGGGGATAACCATGAGTGGCCTAAACCAAGCATGACTCACCTCCTCGGGCTGCTACCACTGTCCAGGTAGAGAGGAGGAATGGCTGTGGGCGGGGCAGCCAGCCATCAACACCAAAAGCTCAGGCCAGAGAAGGCTTCATCCATCTGGAAGGACAATAGCCCTGCTCAGTGAGTGCCAGGAAATTCATGTTATGTGAAAGATGCATTTTGAAAACCTGCACATTTTAAAACTCACGCCAATGAAAACCAGTCCTGACAAAGCATGGTAGCAGTTTCTGTTTACTAGCTAAACACAGTTTACAGTTCACTTGGCCTGTTGGGTTTCAACTGAGCAATTTGTGAAGAATTTTTAAAACTTTTGGGGAGCCCCGGGTGGTTTTGCTCAGTGGATAGAGAGTTGGCCTGTGGACTGAAGGGTCTCAGATTCAATTCCGGTCAAGGGCACATGCCTGGGTAGTAGGCTTGGGCCCCAGTAGGGGGAGTGCAGGAGGCAGCCGATCAATGACTCTCTAAAATCAATAAAAGTGCCGAAACCAGTTTGGCTCAGTGGTAGAGCGTCGGTCTGCGGACTGAAAGGTCCCAGGTTCAATTCCGATCAAGGGCATGTACCTTGGTTGTGGACACATCCCCAGTAGGGGGTGTGCAGGAGGCGGCTGATCAATGATTCTCTCTCATTGATGTTTCTAACTCTCTATCCCTCTTCCTTCCTCTCTGTAAAAAATCAATAAAATATTAAAAAAATAATAAATAAAAATAAAATCAATAAAAGTACATTAAAAAAAACAACTTTTGGGGATTTGCATGATTTCATGGAGGATTTACTAACATTTTAATTAATATTTATTTTATTTAAAAAATTTGTTATTGATTTTAGAGAGGAAGGGAGAGAGAGATAGAAACATCAATGATGAGAATCATTGATCAGCTACCTCCTGCATGCCCCACACTGAGGACTGAGCCCACCAGCAGGGCATGTGCCCTGATCGGGAATCGAACCACAACCTCTGGGTTCACAGGTCAATGGTCAACCATTGAGCCACACCAGCTAGGTTATTAATATTTTAAAATAAAATATCTTTAAAACTTTATTAATATGTTATGCAAATTTTCTACTTTGTTAAAATACGATACTATCTCTAAGATGAGTTGCTCTGAAGTATGTGAAGTATGTGAGTGGGGTGGGGGCAGGTGAGGGGTAGTTCTGGTTTACTTTCCCAAGGCAATGGGAGGATTATCTGGACTAGAGGGGCCAGCGACCCAATGGCAAGACTTCAGGCAAATTACTCCCTGCCTCAGTTTACCTGATTTGACCAGCTAGCTGGCTGAAAGGCCCCCCTCGTGCGCTAAAAGTCTATGATTCTGTGGATCCATAAGGCACCTAAAATGTTATGATTAGCATATAAACATTGCATGTTTTCTTTTCTTTTCTCTTTTAAATATATTTTATTGATTTTTTACAGAGAGGAAGGGAGAGAGATAGAGAGCTAGAAACGTCGATGAGAGAGGAACATCGACCAGCTGCTTTTTGCACACCCCCTACCGGGGATGTGCCCACAACCAACGTACATGCTCCTGACCGGAATCGAACCTAGGACCTTTCAGTCCGCAGACCGACGCTCTACCACTGAGCCAAACCGGTTTCGGATAAACATTGCATGTTTTCTATCTGAAAGCACACACGATGCGTTTTTAGGCTCATCTCTTTGCAGAAAGATAAGCCAACAGTCATTGGGAAGGAGGATTTGAAGTCAGGAAGAAGCCAGAGGCCAACCAAAGCCCGCTGTTCTCCTCCAACAAGCAGGGATGTTCCCGCCCCGGGAGAAGGGAGAGGTGGTGAGTGTGGGGGGGGGGGGGCTGGATTCCATTCAAAGCCCTCCTCCACACGGTACTGCAGCCTCCGGGCTCTCTCCTGCCCGCCCAGAAAGCATGAGTGAGACTCGGGCAGGCTCCCTCTGGCTGCTCAGAAAGCAGACGTTTTCCTGAACTTGGCCCTGGCAGCAGCGACTTGAGAACTGTTTGGAGGCTGGAGTAGAAGTTCGGTGGGCAGTGACCAGGCTCCAGCCCCCAGAACAGAGGTCCCAAAGCTGGACTGAGGGTCACAGGGGTTTGGTACAGCCTGGGCGCTGTGGCTTCACACCATACTTTGAAACATTTTTTAATTAGTTGGTACGTTCAAATGAGATCATTCTATATATAAGACTTCGTATTCCTGGCTTCTTTGGAAAAGTGGGTGATCTTAAAACCTGAGGACCCACATTCCTGCGTGGTAGTAACTGGCTTGAGGGGAGGGACTGCTTCCTCCCTCGCATGGAGCTTGTGCCGCCCAAGTTCATCACAGCCCCACCACTCCCTCGGTCTCCCTGCAGCTGCCAGACCCTGAGACAGCTGGTGCAGCCGCTGGGCATCGAGCTCCTCCTGGGTGGGCTGCCACGCTCCTGCAGCCCCATTCCTTCCAGGATGCCAGCTCGTTGATTTCCCAGCATCCCTCCCACGCCTTGTTTATCTGGGCTTGCAGTCCTCTCTCTGCTCTGATGCTAGTTATTAATGATCTCTGGCAGCATTATTAGCCACCAAGCACTCAGGCCACGGGAGGAGAGAGCCTCTGTTTGCACCCTCGGTGCCTGCATGAGGACTCCGGTGTCCTGTTCTGAAGGCTTGCCCTTTTTGGAGAAGCATTAGCCTGTTAGAAACTTCCTGAAAGTTTCTAGAAGACAGTACTGTGTGAACGTCTCTTTCCAGGAGCGTGAGTGGGTACAAAGGGGCAGGAAAACACACTTTGCCTGGAAGGATCAATGGAACTGGAGATGTTTACCAGAGAAAAGAGAAGAACCAGGCAATGTGATTCTTTAAAGGTTGAAATGAGTTACTACTGTTAATAGCACTACTATTAATAACCACTACTACTAACACTAGTGAGAAATTTTGTCTAATGCTTACCATGGTGACTAAAGTTGATGACTATAGTATTGTATAATTAAAATTTTTTAAGAGAGGAGAACTTAAGTGTTCTCACCGCCTGCCTCATCACAAAAAAGATAAATATGTGGGATGATGGATGTGCTACTTAACTTGATGGAGGAAATCCTTTCAAAATGTATACATATATCAAATCATCATATTGTATACTTTATTTTTTTAATGTATTTTTATTGAATTCAGAGAGGAAGGGGGAGGGAGAAAGAGAGAGATAGAAACATCAATTATGAGAAAGAATCATTGATTGGCTGCCTTTTGCATGCCCCCGACTGGGGATCCAGCCCAACCTGGGCACATGCCCAGACCGGGAATTGAACTGTAATTTCCTGGTTCTTGGATCACCACTCAACCACTGCGCCACGTCAGCCAGGCTATACTGTACAGTGTACACTTTAGATATCAACAATTTTGGCTCAGTGGTTGAGCATCTACCTTAATAAAGCTGAAAAAAAGAAGAAAAACAATAAAGGTTAAAACCAGTAGACTAACATCTCTAAAGTACTAAAAGTCAGAACTTTCAACCTAGAATTCTATATCCAGCAAAAATATCCTTCACCAAAGCATGCTTTTCTCATAACGTTGGTTAGCTCAGTGATGGAAACCAACTTTATAGTTCCCCAGGCACAAATCTGGGTATCAGTGCCTTTCTCACTCCTTAGCATGTGCTCTCGACTCTTCCTTCAAATCATGTATATTCAGAATCTGACTATTCTTTCTACCTCCATTTGTCTTTCTCATCTAAATCATTATCATCTCTTGCCTGGATTGCTGCAATATCCTGCTTTTCAACCTCTGTACTTCTTCCTTTGCTACCCTACCATCAATGAGAGGACACAGCAGCCAAAGGAATCCTTTTTAAACCTATGTCAGTTCTTTCACTCTTCTGCTCAAGACTCCCCACAGGCTTCCCACCTCACCAAGAAATGAAAGAGAGCCCCTTATGACCGTCTACAAGGGCCTCATGTGAGGAAACTCCTCCCATGCCTCTGCTCGTTCTCCCTCCCTCTCTTGCTCACTCTAATCTGGCCATCTTGGCTTTGTTGCAGTTCCTAGAACACATGAGCATATTCCTGCATCAGGGACTTTCCCCAAACCCTGTAATCTCTGGCAACGACATGCCTCCGTCCTTGTCAATGAGATCTTTCCTAACCATCCTAAATAAATGAGATCTAAATTAATGCCTTATCAATGAGATCTTTCCTAACCATCCTAAATAAACCAGTAGTGCAACACACATTCTCTTCCTCCCATATCTTGCTTAGTTTCTTCATAACACTTACTGCCTTTATAGTCAATTAAATATTTGTTGGATGAGTGAATGAACAGAAAAACACCTTTGATGCAAGGCTGAAGCTCAGATAAATGTCTGTGAGAGCTCAAAGGAAGACATCTATCATTTATGGAGCATCCTCCATGTTCTAGCACTGTTGGTTATATCATTTAATCTTCATTATCAGCGTGTTAAATAATTCATTGCCATCAATTTACAGAGTGTAGAGGGCCTCCTGGGAAGGCACATGGACATTTCTTTTAATTGTTGCCAGCTGAGTCCAAAGCGATTGGCAGAGCTGCATCTAGGATACACATTTCCCCAAGATGGCGGAAAGTGTAGTCAGCTTGGCCTTCATATCAGCCCAGTCAAGCAACAGGAATGCTAGGGCCTACTTAAGAATGCAAATAAGCTCCTTTGATCCTAATTTTTGGTGTTACTTTCTGGCATTGGGGGTATAAAATAAATGTGCTGGGAGGGGTCAGGTCGAGATCTTCCTGCCTCTCCATCAGACAGATTGACGGCCCACCCAGCTCCCAGCTTTAAATCTATTTGTGTGATTTCTTCCTTCCTTCCTTCCTTCCTTCCTTCCTTTCTTCCTTTCTTCCTTCCTTCCTTCCTTCCTCCCTTCCTTCCTTCCTTCTTTCCTTCCTTCCTTCCTTTCTTTCTTCCTTCCTTCCTTCCTTCCTTTCTTTCTTTCTTTCTTTCTTTCTTTCTTTCTTTCTTTCTTTCCTTCCTTCCTTCCTTCTTTCTTTCCTCTTTTCTTTCCTCTTTTCTTTCCTCTTCTTTTCTTTTCTTTTCTTTTATTTCTATTATTTCTCAATCCCTGGCCACCTCCACTTAGAACTAGTTTTTTCATCTCTCTTCCCATGAAAAAGGGAGATCCCCACCATGTCTGGTCCCCACCACATCAGGTCCCCACAACAGAGAGATGTTGAGATTCAAAGAGGTTAAGTGTTTGCATTGTAAATTGTGGCGAATCCAGATCTAGGTCTTTTATAATTTCACCTCTGTACCCATTGCATAACACAGCCATGAAACCCTGCCTGGCTAGGTGAGAAAAGAGAGAGTAAGTATCTGAAAGGCTTTCTGGAGGAGGTGGCACTTTAGTTCCTGTGAGATAATTAAAAAAAAAAAAAAAAAAAAAAAAAAAAAGAATCGTATTGGTCTCTTCCCCTGGTTCCTGGCACAAAGCTCCTAAAAAATAATCCTTGCAATTTATAAATGATAAGAGCACAGGGAGCACCTGTTGTTCTAATATTTGGTCTTTGATCCCCGTTCCTGACGCAGAATTCCTAAATCCCTGGGATTTCCTCGGTGACAGCAGGGTCTTTTGTTCTGATACGGTGACTCTGGTGTTTCCTGGATGGGTGCTGGTCACCAGAAAGATAAAGGCATGATTAGAAGCTTGGAACTTTCAGAACAACCTCCCATCCTCCAGAGAGGGATCGGGCGGGGGATGGGATTAATGATCCATCATACCTATGTGATTAGGCCTGCCTAAAATCCCCAAAATATGGGGTTTGAAGAGCTTCCAGGTTAGTGGAGAGGGCATGGACACTCCTCTCCCCTTTCCACATACCATGTCCTACCCATCTCTTTCATCTGGCTGTTCCTGAGTTATATATCCTTTTGTGATAAACTGGTCAACAGTAAGTAAAATTGACCTGGCCGGCATGGCTCAGTGGTTGAGCATCAACTTAGGGACCAAGAGGTCACAGTTCCATTCCCAATCAGGGCACATGCCTGGGTTGTGGGCTCAATTCCCAGTAGGGGGTGTGCAGGAGGCAGCTGATCAATGATTCTCTCTCATCATTGATGTTTCTGTCTTTCTCTCCCTCTCTCTTCCTCTCTAAAAAGCAAAACAAAACAAAGAAAAAGAACAGCAAGTAAATTGTTTTTCCTGAGTTCTGTGAGCTGCTCTAGCAAATTAATCAAACCCAAGATTTATAGCTAATCATGGGAACCTCTGATTTATAGCTAATTGGTCCGCAGCACACAAGTGACAAGCAACACTTGCAATTGGTACCTGAAGTGGGGGAGAGGGACAGTCTTGTGGGACTGAGCCTTAACCTGTGGAATCTGACACTACCTCCGGATAGACAGTGTCAGAATTGGGTTGACTTGTAGGATACCCACCTGGTGTTGCAGAATTGCTTGGCAGGGAGATAGGAGGTGGGGAATCCCCATACATCTGGTTGTGAGTGTGACAGCCATGTGAGGGTAGAGGAGACACACAGGAGAAATGGGTTTTCCCTGACACAGCTCTCAAGGGATACGATATAATCAGGAGGTTAGCGTCGCTATGGAGTATAAAGTTGCCAAAAGGAGAGAGACATCCCAAGACACACATAGAGGTGAGATGATACCAATGGCAACCTTTGCTCATTCACAATTCTGCCTGAACTTTCCAACAATTAGAGCTGTCCCCAAATGGAGCCAATGACCGAGGAGGCAATAAGGATGATAGTGCTAACTATTCCTTATCTGTGTTCGAGCTTATGACGTACTTTCACATACGTACCTCACTGGACCTTTGATGGCTCTGCAACCTGTGACTAGGATGGGCCAGCATTATTTCCCGATGATATCGATATGGAGGCTGAGGCTTAGCTATTAAGCGCTAGCACAAGTCTTGCCACTTGAGATTCAATTTTCTTTCAAAGTAGTGAAATCTCCGACATGATTCTAACTACATGATATTCTAGAAAAGGCAAAACTATGACCTTGAAGTGGTGGGTGGGAGTCTCCTCATGTCAGATTGTTGTAGAGGGAGGTTGAGTGGACAGCCAGGAAGAAACAAAATGGGCTCTGTGGACTTTATGGTCCTGGATCAATCGATTTTTTAAAAAGTTCTTATGATAATAAAATATGTATAACATAAAATTTACAATGTTAACCTTTTTTTAAGTGTACAATTCAGTGGCATTAAGTACAACTTCACATGTTATACACCTATTACCACCATCCATTTCCAGAATTTTTTCATCACCCCAAACTGAAGCTCTTTCCTTCTTAAATACCAACTCCTCAGCCACCTCCCCCGCCCCTGGCAATCACCATTTTACGTTTGTCTTAAAAATTACATTCTACAGGTACCTCCTAGAGGTGGAGTCATACAATAATTGTCCTTTTGTTACTAGCTTTGCAAGGTTGTCCATTTTGTAGCAAGTATCAGAATCTCATTCCTTTTTAAGGCTGAGTAGTATTTCTCTGAGTGAACATGCCACATTTTGTGTATTCATTCACTGCCTCCTTCCACAGAAATATTTTCTCCCTCTAGGCTGCTAGTTCCAAGAGCAATGCACCAGCACCCTCTCTCCTTTCCCTGGGGGAGCCTTCCGCATGTCAATAAGGCTATTTGCACCTGGAAGTACTCACTTGGGATCAGATCCCATCCTGAGGGCCAGACTTCCTGGAAGTTTCTAGAAGACAGTACTGTGGGAACGACTCTTTCCTTAAACAGAAATGGCAAAAAGCTCCAAGTTCTCTCCTTTCCCCAAACCATGTAGCTCAGCTCCCCAGGCTGCCTACAGAGAGCCGTGGTCCATGGGAAAGAGCCACTGTTTCTATCTTGGACCCTCCCAGAACCTCCCAAGAATTCCGGGTCTTGCGCAGTCACTGCAGCTAGAAGTTGGCCAGAACAGGGATGTGTGGCCACCTGTTGGGCACTGGGGGTAGTGCAGCTTTGGGGCCCAGGGAGGCCACATGGTTCCCAGCTAGTCCCATTGCAAGCAACTGCCACATCCCAGCTCTGCCCCATCAGTGGGGAATGAAAAGGCTGAAATTGCTGAACGAAAGGCTAGATAAACGACCACACACACACACACACACACAAAAAAAAAAAACAAAAAAAAAAAACACCCCCCTCAAACCAAGAACTAAACAAAAGCAGCCGCCATATCCAGACAATGGGGTTTTATTCAGTGCTAAAAAGAATTAAGCTATCGCCCTGGCCCGGTGGGTCAGTTGTTTGGAGCATCATCCCATACACCAAAAGGTTGTGGGTTTGATCTCTGGTTGGGGTGTGTATGGGAGGCAATGGATGGATGTTTCTCTCACATCAATGTTTCTCTCTCTCTCTCTCTCTCTCTCTCTCTCTCTCTCTCTCTCTCTCTCTCTCTCTCTCTCATCAATGGGCAGGGGGAGAAATGAGCAATCAAGCCATGAAAAGACATGGAGGAAACTTAGCTGCAAAGTACTGAGCAAAAGAAGCCAATCTAAAAAGGTGACATGACTCTAACTACATGATATTCTAGAAAAGGCAAAACTATGATGACAGTAAAAAGATCAGGGATTCGGAGAGAGGGATAAAGAAGAGGTGTGCATGGGGCATTTCCTTGCAGTGAAACTACTCTGTCTGATACTACAATGGTGGGTGCAGGTCATCATACACCTGTCTGAACACACAGAACACACAGCCCCAAGAGTGAACCCTAATGCAAAGTAGGCACTCTGAGTGATAATGACGTGTCCATGTAGGTTCTGGGGAAGGATACTGATGGGGGCGGGGGCTGTACATGAGTGGGACAGGGTGTCTGTGGGGTTATGTAATTTCCCACTATACTTCCTGCTCAATTTTGTGAACCTAAAACAGCAGTCACCAACCGGTGGTCCGCGAGGTCCAAAAGCTTGGCGACAGCTGCTCTAAAAAATAAAGTCTACATATTTAAGACAGCAGCACCCAATCCCCTGGCTCTGTGCAGCAAGGAGGGCCACCTTGCTCCCCACGCCAAGGCTGCCCTGCTCTAGGCTCAGAAAGCCTTGCTCTCCCCGCGGGTCTCACAGCCCGTTCTCTCTGCTGATGCTACCTTTCCCGCCGGGCGGGGTGGAGGGCAGAGCTTTGCCCTGTAAGTGCAGGGGCGGGGTTCTCTGCAGTCCTTCCAGCCTCTGCTTGGTCTCTCCGCTGAAATGCCCCCTCTTCCTGAGCCTCCCTTAACCCCCTCCCACTCTCCTGTCGGATTGTCTGCCCAGCACTCACTCAACACTGCCTGTAATTAGCTCACCTATTGTATTTGTTGTTGTTGGTCATCCTTACCTGAGGATTTTTTTTCTCATTGGTTTTTAGGGAGAGTGGAAGGGGAGAGATAAAGAGAAACATCCATGTGATGTGAGAGAAACACGATGGGTTGCCTCCTGCATGAGCCCAGGCCAGGGAGGAATCTGCAACCAAGGTACGTGCCCTTGACTGGAATTGAACCTGGGAGGGACCCTTTGGTCAGCGGGCTGACACTCTACCCACTGAGCCACACCAGCTAGGGCCCTTATCTATATCTTTAGTCACCTCCTGACAGAATGAAGGCCCCACCAAGGCAGAGCCTTGTCCCCAGTGCCCAGAACATTGGGTGGCACAGCGTCGGAGATCCATAGATGTTTGTTGACTGGATGAGTAATTGGGTTAGTGACCAGTTGCATAACCTTGGGCAAGGCAGTTAACTTTTCTGGACCTCAATTTCCTCATCTGGAAAATGGGCAATTAGACTTAATGACTGTCCTCTTCTGGCCACAAGGCTCTGAGTGTTCTAGCAAGTGTCAGGGCGGCCTTGTTTCCCCCCGAGGGCTTCTGCCGACTGTCAGGTGACCGTGAGGTACTTAAGAAGAGGATTCCCAGTGGCCTAATGTGGCCTGGCCTTCCAGGCTAGGTTTGTGGCTGCAGGGGAGAAGTCAGAGTGTGTGCTGGGTAGATTTGCGGGGGTACAGGGAGTTCCTCTCCTAGAATGTGAGCTCCAAGGCAGTGGAGATCTTGCATTTCAGTCATTCATACCGCCTGTGTGCCTAGAACAGTGCCCGGCACACAGCGGGCTCAATAGGGTAGTTACTGAGTGAGGGACGTAGAAGGGCCGGGCACGGGAGCAGCCCTCGCGCCCGCGTTCCCACTCTCGGGTGAGGGTTGTGTTTGGGTTGTGTGTGTGTGTGTGTGTGTGTGTGTGTGTGTGTTTTATGAGAGCTGCCATAACAATCCCTGCCCTGGGTGAAGCCTGTGCAGGGTTTGCACATGCATCATCTCCCTGAGCCTCATGACAACCCAATGAGATAAGGACCATTAAGTGTCATTACCCCAGTTTACAGGGGAGATAACTGAGGCTCAAAGAGTTTGACCTGCCCAAGGCCACAGAGCTAGTAAATGGCAGAGCCAGGTGTTTTGTTTTGCTCCAGACTCAATCTCAATGCCTCTCTCTCTCTCTCTCTCTCTCTCTGTGTGTGTGTGTGTGTGTGTGTGTGTGTGTGTGTGTGGTGCTGGTCATACAAAGCTATTTGTGAGCAGAAGAAAGCCCTGTGCAGAGCGAGGGCCCTGAGGAGAGAAAAGGTGGATCCGAGGAGAGATGCCCTCGGACTGTGACTCCCTGTGGGTGGGGGTAGGGTCGGGCTGAGAGAGGAGCGGGAGGACATTGCTTTGCCTGTCAGGTGCAGGGAGGGGCCTTCTACGTGAGCGAAGCAGGCAGAGTCCAGGACTCCCTCCCCTCCCAGTGCCCGGTGACCCCATGGCCTCACGTAGGCACCGCGGCCCCTCAGGCCCAGACATGCCTGACTCCAGCAGGTCGTGCCCAGGGCACAGATGCCAAGGATGTGGGCAAACTGGTTTGAGGAACACAAAAACCAACTCAAATCTCTTTCCTTTCCCACACAAGGTGCCGGGCCTGCCCTGTCCTCCCTACCCCAAGGAGAACCCAGCACCCAAATCTCCCTGGCTTTGCCGAAGTCACTTCTGGGCCTCCCTGAATCACACCTACACACACACACAGCTCCCCCCCTCCCCCATTTCTCCCCTGGGAGCCCCCAAGCTGAGCCTGCTGTTCCCATCCTATGGGTCTTCCCCGGGCCCCCTCTTCTGCCTCCAGAGCCTGCTTGTCCTCCTGACCCGGCTCTGACCCTGGGGCCTTCCATAGCTTATGTGTGTGTGTGCCCGCTCCCTCCCTGCCTGCTGCCCAGTGAAGACCCAGGCCCCATGCTGGGCCCGCCTGGGCCTGGGCCTGGGCCTGGCACTGGGGTCACAGGTGCCTGCCCCCTCTCCTCAGCCCGGGTCAGAGAGCCTGGGAGTCAGCAGCGATCACACCACCTGAGGCCTTGTCCCCAGAGCCAGGAGGCAGCGATGAGGAAACGGGGGAGGGGGAGTGGGGACAGAGCTAGGCCAGGTGCCCGCCCACACACTCACCTGCCCAGCGGATCAGAGGTCATCGCTGAAGCTGGCACAGGGGGGTAGGGGAGGGGCGGCCCGTCTGCAAAACCAGCAGAGAGGCACCCTGCCAGGACCCCCTTCTTCTGAGAGCGGAGGTCCGGTTTCCTCTGGACTCCCCAGCAAGACCCAGAACGGCAAGAGGAGGGACGCCTTGGGTCCATCCCATGAGCCACCACGGGAGCCCTCCGGCCCTTCCCAGAGGCGCCAGCTCCGGGACTCGGAGCCCTTCCTTGCTCCCCAAGCGGCTTCACCTGGGGCCCGCAGCAGGCTGGCTGCTGCCCAGCGTGGCTAATAGATGCTCACCGGCCACCTGTTCTCCCCGGCCTCACGCTAAGGCCTTCACAGCGCTCTCTCGTTTACTCAAGGGGCCTTCACAGCGCTCTCTTGTTTACTCAAGGGGGCCGCTCCCACGGATGTGTCTCTGGGAGCAGCGGTGGGGCAGGGGCGCTTCTAGCCGGAGAGGGGGACCAGGTGCCCAACCTGCCTGGGACAGTCCTCTCTCTGTCTGTTGTCCCCGGATCAGTATCAGGTGTCTGGGTTGGAAGAGAAGCCCTAGGTTTGGGGGACTGACACTCAGGCCTGCCTCCTCCCCGGAGGGAGTTGTGTGAGATGTACCCAGAGGGGCAACTGGGCCAGAGGCTGACACTAGAGGGCGCCAGTTAGCCGTTAGAGGCTGGCAGCAAGGGGCAAGGCCTGTTTGAAGACCTGTTTGAGGGCAGAGGGCAGGCAGGGGAGGGTGAGCTGGGAGAGGGCTCTGGCCGAGCCAGTGCCAGTGCCTGGCCAAGGCTCACCTCCTCTCACTCCCCCACCTGCCCAGGGCAACAGCAGGGGCCCTCGCAGCCTAGGCTCCTGGGAATCTTGCGAGGGAATGAGCACCCTGGCATTGCCTTCCTCTTCCCATTTAGCCTGGCCAGGCCCTGCCAGGTGCTTGGGATGGCATGGTCCACCCTAAGCTGGAGACCGCAGACCTCCGGGCCTGCTCAGGAACTGGCCACAGAAGGCCTTTCTGGAGAAATGGCCCCCCTGGGGGTGGAGTGGGAGTTGGGAGGGCAGGACGCAGAGAGGAGCATCTGATTAGGCGTCTGGCTTTGCCTTCTTTCCCTTAACCCACTCCCCCATGAGAGCCCAGCCCCAACCCTCAAGTCTCCCAGCCTTCCCCGAGGGGAGGTTGGAGGGCTTGGCACCACGAGGAGCCCACGTCTCACCTTCTTGCCTGGCCACCGTGCCACCCAGGAGGCCCCCCTGCAATCGGATGTGGGATTGGCCTCTAGGAGGCAAACTGTTCCCATGTGGACAGGGCCCTGGTCCCAGCCCCCAGGACGGGAGGTTGCGGGCCACCAAGGCCCAGAGCAGGGGCAAGCAGGCTGCTGTTTTCAGTGGGACACCCGGGCCTCTGTTCTAAGCGCTCTCCGGGAGAGAAGGCACCCAAAGCAGGGTGGAGGCTATCCAAACCACGCTGCCCCATGTCCAGCAGTCTCGGGCCTGGGAGGCAGCTCTGACGTTGGCAGCTGCGTGGCGGTGGACACAATATTTCACTTCTCTCAGCCTCAGTGGATTCACTTGCAAAAAGTAACAAGAGGATCCATTCTGCAGGGCAGGTGTGAGGATGAAACGCAATAAAGAACGATGGAACGCACATGGTGGAGGGTGCTCTGAGCAGCTCCCACAGCGTCCTGCTGTCTCAGCCCAGCGCTCCCTCGGTAACGAGAGTCCTCGTTTGCAAGAGAACAAAGATGAACTCATTGATTTTATTTTTTTAAGAGAGAGAGGAATATATCAATCAGCTGCCTCCCACGGGCCCCTCCAGGGGACCGTACCTGCAACTCAGGTCTGTGCCCTGACCACAGGCAACTTTTTGGTGCACCGGATGGCACCCAACCCATTAAGCCACATGGTTCACGGGCTTTAAAATGCAGTGTGTGCCCAAGCGCGTTTTCTGCTTGACCGCGGCATCAGCAGATGCAGGAAGCCACGGGTGCCTCTGTGCCAAGCGCCTCGATCTTTTTCAGACTCGGTCGTTCGCTCATTAGCCCTGGGTTACACCTGCTGTCCTGACGCCATCATTAACAGCCCCCCCCTCACTCTTGAAGTGCCCCACTTTGGGTGATAAATGATACGATCAGTCCAACCACCGTGCCAGGTCCTGTACCCGGCACCAGGGATCCAGAGGTGCAATGCACAGCCCCTGGCCTCCAGGGCTCACAGCCCAGGAGACAGCTGGGGTGCCGAGGGAGGCGATGGGGCCGGAGCAGCGCTGTGTGGCCAACGAGCCCCTTTCTGCATCTTAAGAATAAGGTGACCAGACGTCCCGCTTTTGGCAGGACAGTCCCAATTTTTAACAATTTGTCCCTCGGAGTTTTAAAAAAGTCCCGATGTTTGGAAAGAATCTTTTTTAAAATGCCTCGGGATGCAGGACAAATTGTTAAAAATCAGGACTGTCCTGCCAAAAGTGGGACGGCTGGTCACCTTACTTAAGAACCAGCCAAGAACCATCCTTGACTTACCTGCCTTCCTGGGGTTAATTCAGGCCATGCATTTCCCACGAGGCAGGCACAGGAGGTAGCGATCCTTTTATTTGTTGTATCATTTCTCTCCAGCCCCAGCGCTGCTTTCTATTCTGATGTTTGTGTGTGTTTTTAAAGAGTCACATAGATCACTTCTGTTCTCTTCAAGATCCCAGAAGCATAGGGGTGTGTCAGAAGCAGGGTCCTCACGGATCTTTCAATTCCCAGGGACAGGTACCCAACAGGGAAATGACAACGACCTGGAGGCGCGGTCTGAATGGCCAGAACCCCCCCCCCCCCCCCCCCCCCCACACACACACACACACTGAGTGAGATGTCTTAGGGAAGAGGAAAGGGGAGCAAAGACAGAAAAGGAGAGGAAGGGCAGTGATGTCCGCTGGGGTTGGGTGGGGCGTGAGTGAGGCTGTCCCCTCCGGGGGACCTTCTTGCCGACCCTCTGAGTTGGGTTGGGGGAGGAGGCCTGCCCTTCCCAAGGGACCACAGGCGGGAGGCGGGAGTTGTCTTGGAATGTGGAGGCTTTGAGAGGCCAGACCTTCTGCCAGGTCCCCACACCTCCCGCCCATTCTCCCGGGCCCAGGCTTTCCCAGTGAAACAGCGCCCTCCCCCTTCACCTCCCTCCCAGGCCTCCACTCCGTTAGCAGAGCGAAGAGCACCCTGTCCCACATCAGCAACCCAGTCTCCGTTTCTGTCCAGCTCCAGGCATTGCCTTGCGATCTTATCTCCACCTGGGGATTGAGCTCATGATTCTATCGCACCGTCACCCCGGGGTCACCGCTGGGTGAGCGTGGTGACAGTACACGGGGCAGGGGGCGGGAGAGAACGGCGCCTTATTTGGCTGTGCCGCCCCCGGAGGGGAAGGAGAGGAAGGAGGGGGAGGGGGATGAGAAGCAGATAGGAGCAAAAGGAGAAGAAGGAAGGCATGGGTGATTCTGAGAATTCAGGACGTCACCATGGGGAGTGTTTCACCCGGCCGGTGGGTGGGGGCAAGGCACGGTGACGGGCCCTGTGACTCACTGCTGAGCCCGCCCCCAGACCCAGGAGCCATTCAGTTAGCAAGTTCTTTCAACACTCCGCTTGTGAGCTGTGGCGCTTCAGACTCTGGACGAGGCCTTGGGGAGGGGCGGAGAACTGACAGGACCTGGGGGGGGTGGGGGGGTATGGCCTGGAAGCAAAAGGTGGTTCCAGTGCAGGGGCCAGTGTGCAGGGGCCAGTGTGCAGGGGCCAGTGTGCAGGGGCCAGTGTGCAGGGGCCAGTGCAGATGTGACTGGAGGCCAGTAGCAAGGCTCCCATTCAAGAGAGCGGCCAGAAAAAAAAACAAAAACGCCCCAAAGAGGGAAGGAGGGGAGGGGAGGGGATGTTTGGGGTAAATCGCGTGGGAGGCGTAGGCAGGAGCCAGACAAGGGAGGGGCAGGGAGTTTCAGGCCGAGGATGGAGCATCGTGCTTGCAGGCACAGCGGGCTGCTGCTGGGGGAAGGTTTGGGGAATTATAAGTGGTTCCAGAGAAGGTGAAGCAGGATGTGGTGAAAATGAGATGGAAGAGATGCTGAGCTGCTGTCCTCCGGGTGGGGGCCCTGAAGGTCCCACCCAGGACAGCCAGCCAGCCAGAGGGCAGCTAGCTCACTCAGGAGCCAGGCTGCCTTTAGTCATGAGGCGCATACCACCACCCAGGCCACTCCCAGGGACCCTCGGAGGTCCAGCCACTGCCCAGTGGAGGGATGAAAAGGAGCATGCCCAGGCCCCTCAGCCAACCAGCGGCCAAGCCAGAATCAGAAGCTAGGCCTGCCAAGGCCCTCCGGCTGAGCTCTGAGCCCTGAGCCCCCTCCTGCTGAGAGTGCTTTCCACGATGTTTCACAGCTCCTCCTCAGCCGTGGCCGTTCCCTTAAAAACAGCTGGCTTCCCTGGGATGTGGGGCCCACCCAGCCTCAACCCTGTCTCCCATGCCCTGTCGATCCATCGCAGCATCGAGACCCTGGCTCCCTGAGTCCGAGGCGGGGCTTCCCGTAGTGTGATCGAGCGTCTCAAAGCACCAGGTGTCTAGGGAAGCTACCAGGGCTCATGGGGGGGGGGGGGGGGGAGAGACTGTAGCCAGGCCCCCCTCTAGGCTACCACCTGTTCTCCCCCCACTCCCCCCAGATGACCAGGGTTCCTAGGAGCCACCCTCATCCCTGGAATTCTTTTTTTCAAGTAAGAGACCCTTCTGAGAACCGTGAGATTGAGTCCAGCCGGCATGGCTCAGTGGTTGAGCGTCAACCTATGAAACAGGAGGTCACAGTCAGGACATATGCCCGGGGTTGCAGGCTGGATCCCCGTGTGGGGCCTGCAGAAGGTAGCCAATCAGTGATTCTCTCTCATCACTGATGCTTCTCCCTTTTCCTTCCTCCCCTGAAATCAATAAAAATATGTTTAAACAAAACAAACAAACAAAAATCCTGAGGATGGGCCCTGGGTACCCAGCGGTTGCTGCTGTTGGAGCCACAAGCCTTGCCCAGGCCCTCGGGGGAGACGCCAGGTTCCTCGGCGGCTCCTGTCCACCCGGGAGGAGAGACCCTCCCCCCGTGGCTGAGGGTGCCAGCATCGCCAGCATTTCCTTGCTGCCAACGAATCCCCAAACGCATCTTTGCTTCTCATTCTAACCCATAACCTCAGGTATATTTCCAGGGAAACCGCTCTGCCCGCTTCTGATTCATACCGCTGAGCTCACCAAAACCAGAACTATTTGGAAATCGCTGCTGGGCTTACTGGATGTCCGCTGGGATCCGTGAAAACCTCTGTTCCTCAGAAACAGGAAGTTTCGACAGGAGGGCAGAGGCTGGCTGCAAAAATCAAAAAGCGAATTCTCTCTGTTCCTGCCACTTCCTCCGGCCGCTCAGCACCGTGATTCGGTGCCTGCCTCGTGTGGGGCTGGGAGCACAGAGGTGACTTTTAGGACGGGCTCCGCATCCATGCGCTTAGGGCTGCCACAGCCAGGACCGGGCGGCTTACACACAGAAAGGTACCTTCTCACACTTCTAGAGGCACGAAGGCCGAGGCCAAGGGGTCTGCAGGGGTGGTTTCTTTGGAAGCCTGGCTCCTTGGTTTACCAAAGGCCACCTCTCCCTGTGTCTTCCCATGATCCTCTCTCCGAGCTCTAATCTCTTTGCAAAGAAAAACGTTTTATTGATTTCTAGAGAGAGAGGGAGGGAAGGAAGAATGAAGGGAGGGAGGGAGAGAAACATCATGGATGGGCTGCCTTTCACACACCCCCTTACTGAGGATCGAGGCCATAACCGGGCATGTGGCCTGACCAGGAATCGAACCAGTGACCTCTCGGTTGAACCAGTGACCTATTGGTTGAACCGGTGACCTCTCGGTTCCTGGGTTGACGCTCAGCCTCGGAGCCACAACCCCTTCTTGTAAAGGACGCCGGCCACGTGGCATTAGGACCCGAATGAGCTCATTTTAACTCAGTCACCTCTCTCCAAGCACATGAGGACTTCAGCAGGAACTTCCGGCGTGGGGGCTCCAGCTCAGCTGGCGGGCGGCTCTGGTCTCCAGAGGCTATTCCCCCGTGACACTGCCCTTCTCTTTGATCTTGATCTGAGGTTAGCATCTGAGAGGAGGTGGTTTGAGATACATTTCCCGTGTCGTTGTTGACTTTCGAAGGCAGAATGATTCAGTCGCAAGAGCACGCGGCTGTCAGATCTACATTCTAATTTTGCCTCCTTCCCTTACTCATTGGTGATGCAGCCCAAGTTTCATAACCTGTGCATCCTCAGTTTCCTTCAGTACAATGAGGATGCTACGATCAGCCTCCCGGGGGATTTTTGTGAAGATCCAAGAATGATAAGCCACACAAAACACAGCGCAACGTCTGGGAACAGAGCAGGTGCCCACAAAACGGGAGTTCCCTTTCTCCGGGCATTTCCTGCAGGGTTTCCTCTTCCAGGAAACTCAGGGTGCATTTCAGCCGTCCTCCGGGAAACAGCAGCAACTTGGGCACAGGGGGAGAGACGCCGGGTCCCTGGGCCTGTCCATCGCTGACATGCCTGACCGCTGTGCTTACCTCCTCAGGCTGGGGCCTCTCACAGACCCGGCTGGTAAGCTCCCCATTTTACCTGGTCTCCTGGCTCTCCCACCTGTGACTGCCTCGGAAAAGATTCTATGCTGAAGGCAGCTAAGCCCCAGAGCAGGAAGGAGGAGGGAAGAGGGATGATCTGGGACTGAACCTCCCCAGGAGTGCCCTCTGCCGAGACCCCAGAGAGCACAGCGTGTAAAAACATGGGTCCAGGTGTGGGAAGCTGATCTTGAAGAGAAAACAAGTCCAAGGTTGGCAAAGCCCCTGATCGGAGGACGCCTCCCAGTCCAGGGGTGTAGATGCTGGACTGGTCAGGGCCTGGGTGCTGGTCCCAGCTCTGCTGTCTCCCAGGCTGGGGCATTAGCCACTCACGGCACCCCGCTGAGCAGTTTCCAGGCAGATAGATGGGGTAACGCATTAGACAAATGTGAGTTCCTATTTTATTGATAAGTCCAAAAGGTATCCTATCGGCCGCCCTCCTCCGGGCTGCCAGCCTTTCTCAGCTACCCAGGAAGGGGACACTTCTTTGTCTCCTGTTGGCTTACGCTGCCCCTGTTCTACACACACACACCTACTTTGGAGCAGATTAAGGTTACATCCCTTCTCCAAAGGAGTAGCTTTTCCGGCCCTAGCTGGTTTGGCTCAGTGGATAGAGCATTGGCCTGCAGACCGAAGGTTTCCGGCTTCAATTCCGGTCAAGGACACATGCCTGGGTTGCAGGCTCAATCCCCAGTGTGGGGCGTGCAGGAGGCAGCCAATCAATGATTCTCTCTCAGCAGTCATGTTTCTCTCTCTCTGATATCAATAAAATATATATATATATATATATATATATATATATATATATATATATATATATTTTTTTTTTTTTTTTTTTTTTTTTAAAGTAGCATTTCCTGCTTTGCAGTAAGAGGGATGAGGGCTTGTTCTGGGACTCACTGCCTCTTCAATTTCATCCCACCCCCACCCTGGAGTTGCCCCTTCCCCCACCACCCCGCCTCCCTGAATGACTCACACTCCTGGAAACATGACTGATGACCTCAGGATGAGTAAGAGGCCCATGCGCGTCATGGCCCAACTGCCGGAAGGGTGAACGAGTTCAGTGCTCCCTGAGCAGGGCACTGAGGCATGTGCCAGGGGTTCCTGTGAGGGTCAGGGGTCACAGGACCCTGGAGAGGAGCACAGCTTTACTTGGCCACAGGCTCGAGGTCCTGTGACCCAGGCCCCCTGCATCTAACCCCTGAGCGATGCTGGCCTTCCCCACCGCCCTCTGGGCTGCCTGAGCAGTGGGTGCAGGGTGGAGGCCCTCATGGGGCTCCAGAACACTGTGGTTCCCTGACCCGGGCACCCCTGGCCTCACCCCAGTACAGCCAGGCCCGGGGCAACCCTGAACTTGGCAGCTCAGCCTCGGCTGCTTTGAAAGGGCCCTAATCCAGGGCCCAGCCTACAGGGTGTGTGTGCAATTGGGTGTGTGTGTTCACGCTCTCCTGTACACCCGAATCCAGAGTGCAGTCAAGCACATATTTTCTGCGTGTTTTCCACTTTCCATGTGCCTCATTTCTGAACGTTTAGTGGAAATGGGATCACAGCAAAGGAATGTATTAATTCGATGCGTTTTGAAATGTCTAATTTACATTCTTGGAGTTAAGGCGCGAGCTGAACCTGCTAATATAAGCAAAACAACATGCAATCTAGAGTCCTGGCCCTCGGTAAATAGGGCTGAAGCATCAGTTTCCCCATACCTGAAATGGGCGTAGCCGGCACATGGATGGCATGGAAAACAATGCCAGGACCGCGAAGCACGAGGCGGCCCTGCCCTCATATTCTCTGCAACCACCACAGCCCGGTGTCCTCACTCAGAGCCTCAGCTCCTCCCACAGCCGCTGCCACCTGGAAATGGGGCTCACAGAGCCTCGCTCCACGAGGTTATCCGAGGTGTCACTTGGGGCCCCCCCCCCCCTCCCATGATGTCCTCTGATTGCTCATGACAAGAGAGGTGCGTTAACTAGAAGGGAACTAGAGGGCGGGGCTGGAACCTAAGTGAGAAAAACAAACCAACTGGATGGGGAGCCCCCTGCTTCCTCCTGGCCAAGAAGGCTGGGTCCCCTCTCCGTCATCACTTTTATTACCATTAGCCTTAGTCACTTAGATGTCCTTTGTTGCCTGGCTGGCATTGTTCAGGGGTTGAGCATCTATGAACCAAGAGGTCACGGTTGGATTCCTGGTCAGGGCACATGTCCAGTTGCAGGCTCAATCCCCAGTGGGTGGTGTGCAGGAGGCAGCTGATCAATGATTCTCTCTCAATCATTGATGTTTCTATCTCTCTCTCCCTTTCCTTTCCTCTCTGAAATCAATATATATATATATATATATATATATATATATATATATATATATATGTGTGTGTGTGTGTGTGTGTGTGTGTGTATAAAATGTCATTTGTTAGAAGCTTCATATAAAGCCAGAATAAACCTTAAGCAATAAACTCAGATGTTGGAGAGATTACTTTCTTCCTTTCCTCTAACTCAGCTGAGACCCCGGTCGCCGGAGTGGGAGATTATTAATCACAGTCCATTCATGATCCCCCTGCCCTTTACTTAGCGTCAGCACTGACTTTCTGGGGGGTCTACAGGAGCCCAAGCACTGGGGCGACTTTCCGCAGGGCCACCTGTCCATACCTCTGCTGGGATGGCCCACAGCCCCTCAGGGCACAGCTCTCCCAAGCCACAGCCACGAGCCACGGTGAAGTCCAGGATTCATGCTGCTGCCCTGTATCGCCTGAGGTCTCGATGGCTCCTGAGTCGCACAGTCTTGGCAGAGTTATTGGCTGGAAGCAGCTGGGGAGCTACTAGCTCTCATGCTGTGTGTCTCTACTCTCTAAGGACTTAGCTTTCAAAACCAACGGCAGGAAGACCTTCTTCTTCCATGCCCTGCCTCTTGGGATTGTGCTCACTTCCCCTTGGCATTCAGAATCGAACTGACTGAAGGTCACAAGGGCAAAGGATAGATCCTGGGGGAAGGAGTTGGTGTTTCAAAAGCATGCTGCCCGTGGAGGATTTTCACTGCTGGACTTGGGACTTCCTATAAACCTAGAGTAATCAGACGGTGGGGTCTTGGCATAAGAACAGATAGTGGGTTCAAGGAAACAGAGATGCATATGTGGTGAGTTGATGATAAACAAAGCACCAAGGTAATTAGGAGGCAGAAGGAGAGTCTTTTCAATTTTAAGTGGTGCTAGAGCAACTGGATATTCGTGGATACAAAGATGGTCATTGACCCGTACCTCACCTCACACTCAAAAATTACTTTGGGAATGGATTATAAACCTAGACATACAACCTAAAACTTCTTAAGGAGGTCAGAGGAGAACATTTCCGAAACCTTGAAGAAGGCAGAGGTTTCTTAAACAGCTCACACAGGTTTCATGAACAGGTCACAAAAAGCAGGAGGAACCTTTATTTTTTTTAATGGAGAAATTAGACTTCATCAATTTTTTTAAAATGAAAAGACATTTTTAAAAAAATAGACAAGCTAGTCCACAAAGAAATATTCACAATATACAGGGTGTCCCAAAAGAGGTATACACACACTTTGAATAATTACAAAGAGAGTGTTTTATTAAAATACATTTTATTTTCAAAACTGAGCTATCAGCTGTTAAAGAGTGTATACATTTTTGGGGGGGTACCCTGCATATATCTGATAAAGTTCTAATATCCAGAATATAGAAAGAATACCAATAGATCAATAAAAAAAAGAGAAAAAACACACAAACACAAGAAATGAAAAAGAGCAAAAGACTTGACCAGACATGTCACAAAAGAAGATTACAACTGGCCAATAAACAAATGGAAATTGCTCAACATCATTGTGTTCATCAGAAGATGCAAATGAGAACCACAGGGCACATACACTTCACACCCACTGGAACGGCTGAACTTAAAAGGCCAACAACACCAAATGCTGGCGAAGACCTGGAGTGCCTGAACCTCAGAGGTTGGTGGGGGGTGTACAATGGTACCACCATGGCGGAAAACATTTGGCAGTTTCTTATAAAGGTAAACACAGACCTACTTTATGATTCACAGATTCCATTCCCAACTATGCACCCAAGAGAAATGGAAACATATTCACAAAAAAAAAACAAAAACCCCAAACACACTTGTCCAAAAATGTTCACAGCAGTTGTATTCACAGGGAAGGGGTGGGGGAAGATGGGGAGCAAACCCGGAAACAACCCAAATGCCCATCTAGATGTGAATGAATGAACAAACGGAGGCACCCTCTTACAACAGACTAATACTCAGCCATAGAAATGAGCGAACCGGGGATAGATGCTCCGTGGATGGACCTCAACAACATTACGCTGAAAGAAACCAGCACAAAAGAGAACATGCGGTACAATGTTATTTAAATGAAGTCCTAGAACAGGCCAAACTAATCTATGATGATAGGAATCAGAACATTGGTTGCCTCCAGGTAGAGGGTGGGGATTGACAGAAAAGTTCTGAGAATCTGATGTACAGCATGCTGATTATCATTATAATTAATAATACTTTTTTTTTTTAAAGGAGAAAATGGGGGAGAAGCTGGAGATGTAGTTACATTGGTGTATGCATCTGTCAAAATGCACCGAATTTTGCACTGAAGGTCTATCCATCACACAGTGTGTGGAGGATGCCTCCATAGAGAACAAAGGAAGTTTCCAGGGGCCGGGGAGAGGGGGAACTGAAGAGCTGTGTTTAGTATAGTTTCAGTTTTGCAAGAACAAGTTCTGGAGAGAAGTTGCAAAGCAATTCGGACATACTTAACCCCTAGAAACGGTTAAAATGCTCATTTGTAGGTGATGCCTATTAGACCACAATTGAACACACACACCAGATATGCTACCACATACAACCTAACAAACCTTATGTATGAGCATGCAAACACAACTTAATTTCTTAATGTAATATCTTGAAGTAGAAGAGTCACGGTAAATCGCATGTTACGTCTATTTCACCGCAACACAATACACTATAACATAAAATAAGACCTGGAGGGCTGCCACGCTCTGCCCTCAGGTCACCCAGCCTGGTGCTGGCTGGCTGCTGGCAGGTCGTGGGACCCCTCAAGGCAGAGTAACCACCTGATTTACGGCACCCCCGTGGGTTTGGAAGGGGAGGAGGTCTCAAATGCTCACGTGGCTTGTGCCATTGGAAGAAAAAGTTCTTGTGAATCCTACTCGGAAGAGCCTGGTTTCTCAGGTCTGCCCCCATTCCCACCAGATACCCTGGACCCTGGTACCTCCTGATCCCGTCACAGCGGGTCAAGGGGACTGGCCCCTCCCACATGCTCTAGGCGCTGCCAGCCGGCTCAGTGAAGGGACTGAGCATTTCTGGAAGGATTAGATGAGGAGCTTGTAACTCTGATAGAACAACATGAATCAAACTGGTCAACCACATATGTAAGCAATTCTGATAAACTAGCAATTCTGGCCCATCACTTATTTGAAACGATTCAAAGGCAGAAAAGGATAAAGCTACTAAAATTATGAATGTAAGCTCCAGCAGCTAAGCAATCAGGTCAGACCTCCCTTTGGGGACGCGGGGTCAGTGAAGGGACTGCCATGGGGACGCTGGGCCCCAAAGCCCTGTGGCCTGTGCTCCCCTGTGAGCCTCCTGACACGGATGCAGGGCAGGTCCACCTTGCCTTTGTCCCAGGCCGAGGATCACGCCGTTCTGTATGTCTGGCCGCAATGCCCAACAACTTGCTCTCTTTGCAGACGTTCAGAGAAAGCGGAGCTGGGGGAAGGGGCCTTGAATTCTCTAGACTTAGTGGTCGGCAAACTCATTCGTCAACAGAGCCAAATAGCAACAGGACGACGATTGAAATTTCTTCTGAGAGCCAAATTTTTTAAACTTAAACTTCTTCTAACGCCACTTCTTCAAAATAGACTCGCCCAGGCATAGTATTCTGTGGGAGAGCCACACTCAAGGGGCCAAAGGGCCGCATGTGGCTCCAGCATTTTCACGGCAGGCCTGCGGGATGAGACTTAAACCATCACCTGTGCTGTTTCCCAGGCACCTGTGCCTCCTTCTAGCGCAGTGGTTCTCAACCTTCCTAATGCCGCAGCTCTTTCATCCAGTTCCTCATGCTTTGGTGACCCCCAACCATAAAATTATTTTCTTTTTTTTTTTTTAAATGAGAGTTGCATTTTTAAAAATATATATTTTATTGATTTTTCACAGAGAGGAAGAGAGAGGGATAGAGAGTTAGAATCATCGATGAGAGAGAATCATCGATCAGCTGCCTCTTGCACATCCCCTACTGGGGATGTGCCCGCAACCAAGGTACATGCCCTTGACCGGAATCGAACTCGAGACCTTTCAGTCCGCAGGCCGACGCTCTATCCACTGAGCAAACCAGTCCCGGCCATAAAATTATTTTCGTTGCTACTTCATAACTGTAATTTTGCCACTGTTATGAATCGTCATGTAAATATCTGTTTTTTTCGCTGAAACCAGTTTGGCTCAGTGGATAGAGCATCAGCCAGCAGACTGAAAGGTCCCAGGTTCGATTCTGGTCAAGAGCATGTACCTTGGTTGTGGGCCTTTGGCCCCTTGAGTGTGGCTCTCCCACAGAATACTATGCCTGGGCGAGTCTATTTTGAAGAAGTGGCGTTAGAAGTTTAAGTTTAAAAAATTTGGCTCTCAGAAGAAATTTCAATCGTCGTCCTGTTGCTAAATTTCAGTCGTCGTCCATTTTCCCCGGCTTTCCCGCCGCCGAGGCCTCCAGTTCCACAATCCAGTCTCCAAACCCAGCAGGACCCCTTCCCGCTCCTTCACCCCCACCCCAAGGCCCCCAGTGCACACACAGGAGCCTCAGCAGTGTTCTCCGCAGACCCACCCCCACCCCCACCCCCACATCCAATCCAACCCAAAGGCACTCTGCTGGAGGCCGCTTTTCGCAAACAGGGCAACGGTCCCAGGCACCCGACGGCGAGTGGGCAGCGCCCTGAGTCCACTCTGGCATCACTCGGAAAACCGATCGGGGCGCAAACTCCATGAGCTGTCAGAGGTCGTAGGTGACAGCCTGATGCCCAAACACCAGGCAGGCCCTGACACGCCACCCTCCCGCCCGGGAAAGGACAACGGAGGCCGCGGGCAGCTGTTTCCCGCAGAGCCGGAGGCAGGAGGCAGGCCCTGATGAGGCGTGGAGGACACCAGGCGGGAGGCTCCCCGCCCCCCACAACCCAGTGATCGCAAAAGGGGTTAGCCGAGGGAGAGCAGGAGCCGGTTAACGCCGGGACACGCTACCCTCTTTGTCATCAGTGAGAATCCTACAAACGTGCACCCGCACTCCTCGTCCCATAGATGTGGGGATTTAAGAAAGTGTTCGCATTCTGTCTTTTTAAATATTTGGAAACACTCCACCCCCACCACCAAAGTGGAGTGTTTTTTGTTTTTTTTTAAATAAACACACACGAGGCAGGGATGCGGGGCCCCTTGCATAGGTGAATGTTGTGCAAGCTGGCCCGCCCGTCCGCCTTGGGTGGGGACCCGCCCACAGCTGCCACCCCCTCCTAACAACTCCTGGGGGCACACCCTGCTCATTAGGCCCCGCCACACCCAGCCGCCCCGCTCCTGGTTGAACCAGAATGCCAGGAGCGGGTGGCGGCTCCTTGAACCCTGGAAAATGGGCTTCGGGGAGCTAATCCAGGCCCAGGCCTCGGGCCCCAGAGAGCTGGGTGCCGGTTGGTGCGCTCCCTCGGCCATGGCAATGCCTAGGATGGCCTGTGGGGCCTGCAGACTGGCTCTGTGGGGGCTGGGAGCAGCAGGGACCCCCAGAGGGAGCCAGGCACAAGCTAGGCAGTGAGAATCCACATGTGCTGAGGCCGCCTCCTGCAGCCAGCCAGCAGCCAGCAGAGGGCTGAGCGTGCAGACATTATCTCACTCCTGCTCAATGTCCCCCCAGGCAGGTAAGGGATGGGACTTGTTCCCACTGTACGGCTGGGGAGCCCGAGCCCGGAGGATGGATGGGCAGAGAGAGGAGGCTGTGCTGCCCAGTGCCTCCTGGGGTCTGAGCACAGTGGGTAACGTCCCTGCTAGCCCTGCGGCTGCCCAGGGTGGGGGGCTGCACTAGGTGGGGATGCACCCACTGAGACAGGCGGCCTGACCCCCAGCCTGACCTGGGGTTGCCGCCACCACTTCCCCCCTCCCAGACAATCCTGACCTCTCCCCCTTCCTCCAGGGCCCCCCCTTGTTTGCAGCGCTGCCTCCCTCAGGGCACCCCGTGGCATGAGGAAGGACGGGCCGCCGGCCTGGCCCCGCCTGGGAAGTGCACCCCACGGGAGCTGCTGCGAACTCAGGATAAACCGAATCGGGGTTAGGTGGTGGCGACAGGCTGCTATTTGTGGAGGCTCCTGGCCTCTCTGCTCCCATGACTCCGCCACGGCAGCCGCTGCCCAGTCGCAGGATCGGCCCGCCGGGGAGCCCGGATGGAGTCTTGGGCCGGGGGCTAGCGGCACGGAATCTTCAGAGAGGCGCCTCGCTGCCAGGAAGGAGCCCTGGCCTGGGCCCCAGGGCCCCGATGCAGCGGACAGCCCCATATTTCACTGCCCAGCTGGGCGCCTCCCTTGCCAGGGCCTCCTCGGGCCCGGGCGGGGCTGGACTGAACACCAGCCTCCCTTCACAAGGCCTCCAAGGTCATCAGGCTGTGCCTCCCCCCTCCCGGGGCCCTCCCCTGCTTCCCCCAATACACCCCTCTCCTTGGGGGATCCTAGTGAACTTCTGTCCAAACTGAAGGCTGGGCAGGGAGGGGTGGCCGCTGTGCTGTGCCCAGTCTGTGCAGGTGCAGCCCCGGGAGAGGAGGACCCACTGAGAGTGTGTGTGTTGGGGGGGGACCCCACTGGGCCCCTCCCACGTGGCTCCCACTCCAAACCCAGACCTGAGCAGCTCACCCCTCTCTCCGGGTCTCCGAAGCCAGCCGAGGCCCTGGGGCAGGACGGGCGAGCTGTGAGCCCCACAGTGCCAGGGACCAGCCACGGGCCTCGGGGAAGAGGCTGGGGCCTCTTAGGGTGCGCGCTGACTCAGGGGGACGCCCCCCCCCCCCCCGGGGAGGCCCACGTCAAAGCCACGGGCATCGGTTAGTGATTCGTAGCGCAGCTTTGGGTGGACAAAGCATTTTTCCATAGGCGATGTCACTTGAACCGCAACACAGAACAATAAGATATCTTCTCACTTAACAGAGCAGAAAACTAAAGCTCGGAAAGTCTCAGCAACTGACTTAAAGGATCCCAACCGGGAAGTGATGAGATTAGAAGTGGCAGAATTCCAGGGACACCATACCCCTCTCTCCAGGCCCCAGGGACCCCAAAAGGCTCCACGGTTGGGTGCAGGTGCCCCCAGCTAGCAAGGCTGTGTGTCTGCCTTGCAGACGGCCTAGGGGGCCACCCTGCTGCTGCCCTGGGCCCTGAGCGGGTTCCTTTCCTCCTGCTAACCCCTTAGAGACAGGGAGCCATCACTGTCTCCCAATCTCCGAAAGCCGCGCAGAGAGGGACCGGCCAGCTTCTGTCGGGGCGCAGAGGGGACCCAGGGCGGGAGCCGGCCAGTGTGAGGATGGACGCTCCGCACGGCAGCTGCCGGGAACTGCTTTGTCAGGTGGCAGGCTCCCCGTCACGGGAGGAATGCAAGCAGATTGGGTAACCATGCCGCCCTTGGAATGGTCCAGAGGAAATGCAACCCCTGGAATGCTCAGAATGTGGAAAGAATGGGCTACGAGCGACTCGCACTTCCTCACACCAAGAGCCTGTGATGAAATGGGAACTACCTCGGCGTCCATTCAGGCCTGGCTTCCCCTCCCCGCGCCAGAGTGGGTCAGGATGGGCTGCTGCTGAGTAGCTCTGCCTCCTGCCGCTGGGCCGGGAGAGAGTTGGGGGAAGGGATGCAGGTTTGGGCCGGCAGGTCGCTCCCAGACACAGCAAACGGAGGGCCTGGCACGGGAAGGTTCTGGAGCTCCCTGCCCCGAGGTCTGTGTGCTTTGAGGCCCTCCTCCTTGCCCTCCCTGCGAGGTCACTGGGGCGCCCCCACTGACCTGGGCAGGCAGCCAGACACCTGCCCGGGCCTCCCTGGCAGCCGGCCCCTTTGCCATTGTGACCAAAGTGGGCTGTCAGGCCGGGTCAAGGTCGGCCTGTGTCGGCCATGGGTGACGGCCAGCCACCCGCGTCCAGCAGCTAGCTGGCTGAGTGCTGGCCGTGCCTCTTGGCAACTAGCCTGGGTCTTTCTGGGGACCTGGAACCCAGATTGGCAGGAGCGGGGTTTGCTAACAGCATGTCAATACTGTCCACTGGGCACCCCACACTACAAAAGGGTCTGCCTCGTCCCTGAGGGTTTGGAGGAACCAATCAGCTCCTGGTCTCCCAGAATCGCGCTCCATTGATGAAGAGAGGTCACCTTCCCTCTCCAAACACGGCCTCCTGGCCACTCACCCGCTGCTTGGGATTCGGTCCTCCTCCCCTACCCCTCCCCCCCACCGCACCTCCCCAGGCATTCGCTGCCAACCTGGGGAGGGGGGCACAGCCACACTGCGGGCGTGGTCCGGCCTGGCCCATGTTCTTCTGGGCATCTGGGAGCTACCCTCACTTGTACCTTCCATCCAATAGTGCCTGCTGTGCCCGTGTGCCATGCAAACCAAAAAGAAGAGACAGTGGCTACCTGGTAAAAACACGTGCAAAGGGTGCATAGAGGCAGGTCCCTGGCCTGGCTTGGCCCCTCCCTTGCTGTGTCCGTGTGGCCAGGCACCTTCACCTCTCTGTGCCCGTCTGCATCCCGTGGTGGCAGAGCGAGGAAACAGTGGCAGCCTGCTTTTTTCCAAGTCCATCGCCACATGGGGGTGGTGGGGTAGGTGATGAGGGTGTGAGAGGCAAACTGATCCATTAAAGATCCTCAGAAAAGGCCTGACCAAGCAGGGGTGGGCATGACTGCCGGGGGAGCTCGGGCCGACCCCGGGCGCGCTGTGCGGCCTTGGATGAGTGGCTTCCCCGCTCTGGGCTCCTCCTCCCTCGTGTTGTGAGGAGGAAGGATGGCTGCAGCGCGATGCCATCGTCATTATGCAGGGCCGAGTGAGTCTGAGTCACCGTCAGCGCTTTATGGCACCTGATCCCGGCAGCAGCCGCGTGGAGGAGATGACAGGTAGGAAGTTCTGGAAGGGAGGTGACTTGTCCAAGGAAACGCAGCCGATGCGGGACTCCGCGGGACTTCACGCTTCCAATGGCCGACTAGCCCCACCGCCCGGTCCCTGTGTCTGAGAAGCGGCCACGCTGCACGGTGCCCAGTGCACACCGGCCAGTGTCCTGGCCTTCCCAGCTCACCTGTCCCTCGAGAAGAACCCGGCGGCTCTGGGAGGTCCTTTCTCCTGTCAGAGCAGACCCAGGCCTCCCCAGAGACTGAGGAGTCTGACTTCAAGACTGGCCGACGTAAAGGAAAGACCCCCACCCCCTCTCCTTCCTCCCTCCCTCCCTCCCTCCCTCCCTCCCTCCCTCCCTCCCTCCCTCCCTCCCTCTCTCTTTCCCTCGCTTCCTTCTTGAGGTGAAATTCACGTAACATAAAAGCAACCGTTGGAAAGTGTACAACTCAACGGTGTTCAGTCCATTCACAGTGTTGTGCAACCACTACCTCTGCCATTTTTAAAAATATATATATTTTATTGATTTTTAACAGAGAGAAAGGGAGAGATAGAGAGCTAGAAACGTCAATGAGAGAGAAACATCGACCAGCTGCCTCTTGCACACCCCCTACCAGGGATGTGCCCGCAACCAAGGTACATGCCTTTGACCGGAATCAAACCTGGGACCTTTCAGTCCGCAGACCGACGCTCTACCACTGAGCCAAACTGGCTTCGGCACCTCTGCCATTTTTATCAAGAACCCCCCAGCCTTGCCGAAACCAGTTTGGCTCAGTGGATGGAGCGTTGGCCTGTGGACTGAAAAGTCCCAGGTTCGATTCCGGTCAAGGGCATGTACCTTGGTTGTGGGCACATCCCCAGCAGGGGGTGTGCAGGAGGCAGCTGGTCGATGTTTCTCTCTCATCGATGTTTCTAACTATCTATCCCTCTCTGTTCCTCTCTGAAAAAAATAAATAGAATATTTATTTTTTAAAAAGACCCTCCCCCCCAGCCCCTGGCTGCCTTGCCCAGCCTCGGTCTGTCACCAGCCTGCTTCCTGTCCCTCTGGGCTTACCAGTTCTGGTAATGGAATAGACAGAATGGTACCACGTATCACCCTTCAGGCCTGGCTCCAAGCACACGTTTGACCACACTTTCTGCAGCTCCCTGAGGAAGGAGGAGACACAGGGGCCTCTTCTTTCCTCTCAGGCCCTGCCCCCTGGCCCTGCCCCCCGACCCCCCTCTCCCCCTTGCCCTGAGCCCCTCCTCTCAGCTCATCCACTCTATGCCGTTTCCCATTTCTCATAACTACCCTGAGCCGAGGCCTTTGATGGTTCCTAGAGTCATTTAACCACAGCCAATGGGTGAGCGGAGACCAGGCACACCATCATTACGACAGTGTGGTAAAGCCGCCAGGGCTTTTTCCTGAGCGAGGAGCCCCGGGGGAGACCGGTAACCCAGCCTTGGGGCGAGAACGGTCAGGAACAGATAACGTAGAGGAAACTGGGGGTGGTCTGTCTCATTCACTCTGTTTCCTCCGCACGTAGCACATTTCCTGGCACCTAGGACAAGATATGAGCGAACTGTTCAATGCAATCAATCGATTGATCCATCAGCCAATCAGTGCAGTTGTCAGCTGAGAGCTGAAGGGTGAGTGAGAGTTGTCTGTACCGGAAATGGCTTGTCCGGAGACTTGAAGGCAAAGTTTGGGCCCTGCAATACCTGAAAGACTAGAAGAATGGCAAAGGGTTGGGGGAGGGAGCAGGGGGGAGGGGGAGAGGGGAAGGAAGAGGGGAGAGGGAAGAGGCCGGGTCCTGCAGGGCCTTGGGAGCTACAGGAAGGAGTTGGCCTTTCAGCCAAGCGAGCAGAGGAACCGCCCCAGGGTTTCAAGCAGACCTGCATTTCAGAAAGTTATCGTTCTCATCTAGATGAGGGACCCTGATGACCTGAGGATGTGCAGGGAGGCAACATCGCTCTTGCCCTCCCGCAGCTGCTGTTCCAGCGGGGAACAGGGGTGCCTGGTGCATCCTGAGAATAATCAATAGCCACAAGGGTGCCATGGCCAGGGACGTCCTCCCCCATGCAGTGACTTTTATCTAAACCAAAACCTGAGACAGGAGCCCTGGCCGCTGCGTTCGGTGGTTAGAGCGTCGGCTGGAGCACCGAAGGGTCTCAGGTTCGATTCCTGGTCAAGGGCACGCGCCTGCATGGCGGGTTGACTCCCCGTCCCTGTCAGGGTGGGTATTGGAGGCGACCAGTTGATGTGTCTCTCTCACATCCATGTTCCTTTTTCTCTCTGTCCCTCCCTCTCTCCCTTCCACGCTCTCTGAAAGGCAATGGAAAAAAAAAAAAAAAAAAAAAATACCCTCCGGTGAGAATTAACAACGAGGAAACCCTGAGGAATGAATAGGAGTTTGTCAATTCAAGAGAAAGGCCAGGAGCTTTCCAGACTACACGCAGCTTTGAGGAAGGCCGGAGCAGCATGTGCTGAAGGAAGTGAGAAAGCCCAGTGTGGTCAACTTTGGAAGTGTGATCAGCTGAGGCTGGGGAGATAAGCAGGGGCCAGACCCCAAAGGACCATCTTGCACATTCTGGACTTACCCTGAGCAAAGCAGGAAGTCTTTAATAATATAAGATCCTGTTTTGAAAAGTGGGAGAACTTGCATTTCTCTGTTGCATTTCCGCCCACGTGACCTTCGTCCTGGTCAGCGCAGTCACCTGCCTGCCTTGGAAGTGCAGTGGGGATCAGCCAGGAAACACGTGCAGGGAAGCAGCTAGTAATAGGTGGCTCCTGACACCCCGAAAATCAGATTGCTCGGCCAGACCACAGTCTTGAGAGGATACTTGTTCAAGGATTTTCTGGACGCCTCTAACTTCCTCGTTCAGACATCGAGGAGCAAGCCTGGCAGGAGAGACCGTGGGACTTGACCCAAAGAGGAGGACCATCCCGAGAGCCCTGATCTTGGGTCGGCAGGGTGGTGGGGGCGCACGAGAGAGGAAGCAGGTGTGGAAGGAGGTCGGTGTGCATCCTGATGGTTCGTCTTCTAGTTGAAGCCTCGGAGAGCAGCGGTGCCTTTGATGGGGGTGGGGGGTGGGGCCAAGAAGAGATGCCCTCACACATCTACTAGAAGTCTTTCCATCCCAGTGCACGTGGTGGCTTGGTGTGGCCAGGCACAGGACGGTTCGCGTGTCTCCTTCCCAAGCCACTCCAGGTCCCCGTGCGGTGCGCATGTCCCGATCATGGTGACACTAGCTCTTTAGCCGTGGGTTTCTATAAGAAAAACAAACCAGAATCCGACAGATTGAAAGCCCGCTAAACTCTTTTTTCATTTATTTTGACATTTAAAAAAAATTTAAATATAAACAGACACTTAGGCGGGTACGGGCATGTGCCGGGGGGTGGGAGAAATGGGGGAGGCGGGAGGGAGGTAAATGGGGGGAGACCGGAGACATATGTACTATTTGTAATACTTTAAACAATAATTTTAAAAAATATTAAAAATAAAACAAAGATAATACTATATATATGTGTGTGTGTGTGTGTGTATGTGTGTGTATGTGTATATATATATTATATATATATATATATATATATATATATATATATATCTTTATTAACTTCAGAAAGGAAGGGAAGGGAGAGGGAGAAATAAAGACATCAAACCATGACCTCCTGGCTCATGGTTCGACACTCAACCACTGAGCCAACATTATTTCGGGCTATTCAGGCCGGGCCATTATTTCGACTTTTATTCCAGTATCAGCCAAGTGTGTGCAGCATTGTGTCCCTAACATTGCTGATGCACGACACAAGGCCCATCTTGGTGTGGCTTTCCCTTTATATCCTGAGTTATGGGGCCTCTGCTCTGCTAGTCTGCAGGCGGGTCTCAAGGCTGCTTCTGTCATTTAGCCGTAATGCTGACGTGGTTGTGGAAGGAGGGGACACAGCATTTTCCTCCTCGGCATGAGGACTGGAATCCTGCTGAGCTTTGGAGGGAAATGTACCGGACAGCAACAGGCTTTGGAGGGAAATGTACCGGACAGCAAAAAGCATTCACTGGGGCCTGTCAGAGTCTCCACAGTTCATCCCTAACACAACCCCAGGGCCCCAGGAAATAGACAGTGACCACACAGAACCTGCAGAGGGAGGACTGACAGCGGCTGAATTGCCCAGGTGAGGGATGCTGGGGGCTTGTGTGCGGATGGTGACAGTGGGGCTGGATAGAACACTCTGACTGGAAACGTATGTAGGAGGTGAGGCAGGGCTGGATGATGGTGAGGGAGAGAGGAGAGTCAAGGGCAGGAAGAGGCAAGCCGAAGAAGGAGCGGTCAGCCATGCGGGCTGTGGGGCCACAGCCAAGGAGATGCAGACTGGGGTGTGTCTGCAGGATTTGGTCACAGGGAAGTAGTCCAGGGCCGTGGGGGTGGAAGCAGACTTGAGTGGGCTGAGGGAAGAGTGGGAGGTGAGGAAGTGGTACTGCAAGAAAAGAGGCCTCCTCTGGGACTCTGGCCTGGGAGGCGGAGAGGGGGTGGGGTCAAGGGAGGGTTCTTGTCTTTTTTAAGATGGGTGACCCTGCACCTCACTTAAGGCTGATGGGAAGGGGCCCTTGGGGAGGCAGAGGCCAGTGGCAGAAGAAGCAGAGGAGGAAAATGATTGACAAGGGTCCCTGAGAAGAAGGAAGGCAGTGGGATCCAGAGCCGGGGAGGCAGGAGCCTTGGGGGCCCAGAGGGTCCCTTCTCTGTTGGTACAGGAGGAAAGGCAGGCCTGCGGATCTAGCAATGGCTGGGTGAGGACACCCCCTTCTGAGGGCCCCCATGTTCTATGAAGTGGGAGGTGACCTCATCTGTGGAACATGGGGGGGGGAGGGGGGCTGGGGGAAGGTTTGAGAGAGAGGAAGCAGTCTGAGCCGCCTTCTGGGGAACAAGAGAGACAACGGGCCAGGAAAGCACAGAGAGCCGAGGCCAGGCCAGGTTGGAAACGAGCTGATGGTGGTGCCGATCTGCAAGGCTCTGGGATTTTCTCCAGAGGAAATTCCCAGCTGGGTCTTCCGTCCTGCCCGCCTCTGAGCGAGGCCTGCCCTGGCCCTGCAGCGGGATGCCCGCACCTGCAAGCCAGCCAGCTCCTCGCCATGGGCCTGGGCCGCCCTGCCCCACCCGGCTCCTCCTGGGCCTCCAAATTTCTATTCCTGGAACCAGACAGCTTGGATGTCCAGGAGCTCCCTCCTGCCCTCCCCCTCCCCCGTGAGTCCCTTACAGACTGCCTGCCCAGACCCCTTCCTCCCCACCCCTCACCTCATCCTGCAGGAGTCCTCCGAGAGTGTGACTGGGCCCCACGCCCCTCCATTTATAACCCCCTGCAGCTCCCAATACCCCAACGGAACCCCTATTTTAGGAAAAGTCTCAGTGGCACCTGCACTAAGGACACTGTGGACTTAAGAAACTTCCAACCCCGTAGAGAATTTGGATGAGAGTTTATTTCAGCCACACAGATGCCATTGGCCGGGGAACAAGCCCGCAAACGCTCCTGAGAATAAGTTTTGTGGCTGCTTTTATGCTTTTATTTTTATTTATTTTTTTTTAAAATATATTTTATTGATTTTTTACAGAGAGGAAGAGAGAGAGATAGAGAGCTAGAAACGTCGATGAGAGAGAAACATCGACCAGCCGCCTCTTGCACACCCCCCCACTGGGGATGTGCCCACAACCAACGTACATGCACTTGACCGGAATCGAACAAGGGACCTTTCAGTCCGCAAACCAACGCTCTACCACTGAGCCAAACCGGCTTCGGCTACTTTTATGCTTTTATGCATTTGGGTGAAGGAGGGGATGCAGGCGGAGGTGGGAGAAAGCAGGCAGGGATTTGATAGCAGGAGAGTTAGCAAGGTCACGCACTCTCTTGAGGGTGAGCAGCCCCTTTAAGGACTTGACTGCCAAGATCCACAAGAACCATGGTCAGGGCCTGCTTAAGGCAGAGATAAAACTTTTACTAAAAAGCTATCTATGCGCCTGGGGCATGACTGCCCACTGTGACCTGCTGAGTTAGGAATTTATGATCAGATCCCCTGGGAGGCTACTTTCCCTAGAAAACCTTGTGTTCACCCACAACACTTTGTACATCTTCTTTGAGAGACTCGGTGCACCTGTAATTACTTGCCAAGGGCGTGTGTGTGTGTGTGTGTGTGTGTGTGTGTACACACACGTGTGCGCGCACGTGCGTGAGACCTCTACCTCCCCCGCAGGAAGGACTCTGTGGTGCAAACAGGCGTACTACGTTGGGCTGTCATCCAGGCCCTCAAAATCTCAGATTACATTGCCATCACTCCCTGACATCAGCCCGAGCTCCACATACGGGGACTCCTTCCCCGGCCCCAAAGCTGCCGCCCACTTCCCTTTCCCACTGAGTCTCTGCACAGACCGCTCCCTCAGCCAGGCCCCGCTCCCACTCCATCCTGCGCAGACATCCACGCCTCTTCCACCCAGGGCCCTTCCACTGGGGAATCCTCTCAGAAAGCCCCACCACCCACAGGCCAACCCAGGCAGCGCCTGCCACTGTCAACGCCTCTCTCCCCCCCCCCCTTCCACTCCCACCAGAGGGTGACCCCCTCGAGGGAACTTGTGTTGTGTGCTCTGAGGACATTTCAAAGGAAAACACCTGAGGGGGAGGCAGAGACGCCTCAACAACTCATACACACACACACACACACACACACACACACACACACACGGATCATGTCCTTCACAACTGTCTCCTGCAGGCCTTCCCCGGTGCCACGTACTTAGTTGGGGACACAAACATGTCTTTGAATGAATGAGGCGTTTTCCCCCTCAAACCCGTAAGACTATGATGGTGATGGCCTCTGCCTACATCCTCATTTTTAAAGTGAATTTAACTCGGTTCTCCTATGTTTACGTGAAAAGAGCGTCTGTTCTCGTCGGGGAACAAAGTCTGTCTTTTCAGGATTGTTCTGTCTTCCTCTTGAGAGACAAACGCAGGCCTTATGCAGCAGCTCAAGGTAGCGACGCTGGCTGCCAGTGGACCAGATCCGCCGGTGCGTAAGGGAAAAGGAATTTCTCCCGGAGCTGATAATTGCCAACACGTTCAGCAACGCTCGTCTCTTGGGCTTCTGAGCAAGACCACGAATGGGAAGGCCTAGGAAATCCGTTAAGTGCGAAAGCAAGGAGCAAACTATATTGCTATTCATTGGTTTAGTTTCCCTGCTCGTGTTTCATGATGGTATTTAGGGCAGCCAGTCCAGTCACTGGGATTCTCAAAAGCTGCCTAAGTATGCACGCACACGGACAGATAGAGGAGTGGGGAGGGCAAGGAGGGGACGGGGAGGGACTGCTCAGCAGGTCAGCGTTTCCTTTTGGGCTGAGGAAAATGTGTGAGAACCAGATCGAGGTGGCGGTAGTACAACATGGTGGCCATAGCACTCGATGTCACTACATTTTTCACTTTAAATGGTTGCTTTTTATGTTACATGAGCTTCACCTCAATAAAAAAGGTCCCATCCCCCTGAATAACACAGAACCCTTTTTGACAGGCCCTATGGCAGTGGTCGGCAAACTGTGGCTCTCGAGTCACACGCGGCTCTTTGGCCCATTGAGTGTGGCTCTTCCACAAAATACCACGTGCAATTGAAACTTCGTGGCCCATGTGCAGAAGTCGGTTTTCGGCTCTCAAAGTAAATTTCAATCATTGTCCTGTTGATATTTGGCTCTGTTGACTAATGAGTTTGCCGACCACTGGCCTATGGGATAAGACAGAGCTAGGTTCCAGAAGTTTAGGCACCCTAAACTTTGCCCTCGGGCAGGAATGGGTCCCCCCTGCATAGGCAGGCCCAGGTTCTCCGTGGCCTCAGAGACACTCAGCTGAGCCCCACGGAAACGGGCCGAGAACGCTCTGGGCGTGCTTCCCCTCAGCTGCACGGGCCCTGGGGAAGGGGCTTCTTCCCCTGAGGACTTCCCAGGGCTTTATTATTTTTCCACCGAACAAGTGGAACTTTCCAGAGACACCTCGCAGATGGTGGACAGAGCCCCACGGCTTCCTGGGGCGTCTGTCTGTCCACCAGGGCCCAGCGGAGAGGAAGCAGGAGGACCCGCCCGCGGCAGAGTCGTGGGCAGAGTTCCTCCCCACGGCGGGCACGCCCTGCAGAGGCCGAGGCCGAGGCCGGGCCGGCTGCACGGCCAGGAAGGCGAGTGGACTTGTCCCGGCAGCTCCCGGCTGGCTCCCCAGACGGCGGCCCTTTGTTGCCTCGTCGGGGGAGGAGCCGACTCTGTCACGGGAGCCAGGGCGGGAGGACCCGTGGCGTCCAGATGGGGGGATGCATGGCTGGCTCGGAGCGGGGGCCACCAGCCCTCCTGCTCTCCGGGGCCGGCGGGGGCTGGGCCGCCCACGTCCACGGAGCCCGTCCATCTTTAAACACAGAGGCCCGAAGGGAAATCACACCCTGCCATTCCAAACGTGGCCCCGCAGCCGCAGCGGCTGTCCTATAATCAAGTGGCATCTGTCCGCTTTATAACCGAGGGCTGAGGGCTTTAACCACGTAAGCTTCCTCCCTGTTTTTTTTAGCGCCTCACCCAGGCCTTCACAGACATCGTCTCACCCTGCCGCCCGAGAGACAGACGGGGCTGGGCGTCTTGGAAGGCAGCGGCTCCTGGAGGAATTCCCCTTTCCCTGACGCGGAGGCCGTCCCGAGGGCAAGGACAGCCTGGCCACAGAGTTGTGCTCCCTCGGGGCGGCCCAGGCCCAGCAGAAAGGGAGCCTCCCTGGACCCCTCGCCAAGACCCCGTTCCCCAGGGCGTGGGCCCCGCTCATCCCTGAAGCCCAACTTTGCCGGAAATGTAACCAATGGCGTTTGCAATCAGCCCAGGTCCCTGAGAGGGTTGGGACCAAGATAGCCCAGACCCGTGGTCGGCAAACTGCGGCTCGTGAGCCACGCGCGGCTCTTTGGCCTCTCGAGAGTGTGGCTCTTCCACAAAATACCACGGCCTGGGCGAGTCTATGTTGAAGACGTGGCGCTAGAAGAAGTTTAAGTTTAAAAAATGTGGCTCTCCAAAGAAATTGCAATCGTGGTACTGTTGCTATTTGGCTCTGGGGACGAATGAGTTTGCCGACCACTGCCCCCGAGGCTGAGGCCTGCACGCCCAGCTTGGCCCCGGCAGATTTGGGCTAATTCTCAGCAGCTGGCAACACTGCAAGCATCAACTAAGGACCGGTGTGCCTCCCCGCCATTCACGGCCCCAGGAAAGGGCCCGGGGCAGCATTCCCCAGCTGCCCGGGTCTCCCGGACGGTGGACAGGACGCGGGGGGCTGGCTGACGCTTCTGGTGTGCCGCACCGAACACCGTGTGCCTCCTGGTGCTGAAAAGGGGGACCTGCTTGTTGGCAGGGCCCTTTCCCCGTGCGGGTTCCAATTTGACCCCCTGGCCCCTCTGAGCGATACCTTTCATTGCTTCTGTGAAGATTCTTGGGTTTCAAGTGAAACACCCCCAGGAAGGGACAGCACCTCCAACTGTTACTGGCTCACACCTCCGTGGTAGTTGGCAGGGAGCTGAGAATCAGGCCGGAGAAGCCGGAAACAGGCCTGGGAGGGTCCGGAGGAGAAAGCAGCCTTAGAGGCGGGAGGCAAGGCGCTGCAAGCCCCGCCCAGCAGCCCACCTCCCGGAGCTGCAGAGAGAGGTTCCGGGCAGACCCTTCATTCCCTGCCTCCCTCACCACCAGAGACACCAAGGCACCCCACAAAGCCCACGGCAGGGCAGCCTGGGAGGGAGAATGACAGCAGAGGGGAGAAGAAGAGGTGGAATAAACCGACCATACGAGGCTCTTCGATCTTAATTCATTTTATTCTACAAAATACTACTCAATCGAAAGTGGAAAAGCTAACCAAAAAAAAAAAAAAAAGCCAAGGGGGAAAAAAGTCTCAATATGTTCTTTCTTCCACAGCAGCAAGCTTTTTCAAACAAGCTTCTTTAGTGCAAATACTGGAGGCTTGTCTTACAGTAAAGGGACGAAACGAGGACAAGAACACCGCCAGGGATGCTTCGGAGCAGAGATACGCCTCCGTTTTCAGAACCGTACAAAGACCGTGGCACTCAGGGTCCTGCCTGGAGCGGCCCATGGGGAGCCGCTCCCCTGGGACCATCTCCCCGAGGAAAAGGGGTGCCAGACGGTGCTCAGGTTCCCACGGGGCTATGAGGAGCTGCACAGGTGGTTCCCTCCGGGATCGGAGAGCAGCACGTCGTCAACATCTCAAATAGGGACACACCACACTCCCCACTCCCCACTGTACACCGGAATATATATATATATGTACATCTCCCACTCCCGACACCTACTCTGTGTACAAAAGTGAAGGTTTTCTCCCTCGACAGCAAGTAACCACAAACTGAAATAACTGGAATAGACGTTTAATCGTACGGATACAATAGTTTTTAGGGGACGGGGCAGGATCTTTTGTTGTGTTCTCTCCTGATGTAGACTTGTTGGGGCGGGGGGGGGGGGACCGCTGACCCCAGAGGAGTGACAATTCATCTTTTAAAAAAACAGAACCTTTTTATACAGTTTATATAGCGCAAGTCACAAATCATTTCAGAAACAAATAAACAAAAAGCATCATTAGCCTAATTTAAAAAAAAATAAGGAAGAAAGAGAGGGAGAGAGGAACCGGGTACTTTAATGCTATCTGTTTCTATTCAGGCTTGGTACAGCACAAAAGATGTAAACATTTAAAATAAATAATAAAATAAACGTCCGTTTCTTCTCCCCCTCCCCTTCCCACACCCTCCTCAAAAACTTAACCCCGCTCCTCCTGGACACGTGAGCCCCGGAAAATTTAAAACCCTCTGCTGATGTCCGGCCAAAGCACTAGAAGCAGGAGAAGAATGTCCAATGAGTGGTGGGCTGACTGGGTTTCCTTTGGAAAGCTGCAGGAGGACACGGGCACACCTGGAAATGTACACACACACACACACACACACACACACACATACACATGTGCACACACACTCACACACACATACCCCAACCTGTTAATAAATAGTGAGATGCTGGCTTTGAAGATAAATGCCAAAAAGACTCCACAAGCAGAAAAGTAGCAAGACCCATTTACTTACATTTTTTTTTTTTTTAAAGCAAGTTATACATACCCTATTGGTCCACAAAATCTATAAGGACTCAGGTTACCCCTCCGGCCGTCTGAGGAGTGAGAAGGGGCACATCACGAGAGAGAGAGAGAGAGAGAGAGAGAGAGAGAGAGAGAGAGAGAGAGAGAGAGAGGGAGAGAGAGGGAGAGAGAGAGAGAGAGAGGAGCCTTAGAGGCGGGAGGATCGGGCGGGGGACAGGTCTTCGGGAGTGAGCCTCAGGCCGAGGACAATCTCGCCTTGGCTTTTGGAAGGAAGACCTCCTCGTCTCCAGCTTTTTGTTTATCCATTGCTTGGGGACCTTTACGAAGGCATGTCCTCCTTCCTTCGTCTCATCTGAAAGAGGGTATTACTTAAAAGTGCCTAACACAGTGCCTGGCACAGACTAGGTGCTTATTCTTTTCCTTCTTAAAGGGACCTCACAGATGTCTGGTCAGGAAGGAAATCAACCTGAAGGTTAAATGGGGGGAAGGGGAGGCTGCCAGGGGCACGGTTGGTCCATCGAGGGGCAGAGAAGTCCCCATGCATGTGGAGCCCAGCCCACCCTCACACTCAGAGCCTCATGGGAGCAGAGGACACTCCTTCCCCAGAGCCCGAGGCAGGCAGGCAGCAGCAGCCTCTGATGGCTCTTGGCTTGGAGACACTGGTCTGACCGGCCAGCGGACACCCTGGCCTTGCACATAGGCAGAACAATGGCCTCTTTCTGGAAACCTCCCCTGTGAGTTAATGCTCTGCGTAGAGCTGGCTCCGGCGATTTCCTAAGCTTCACCTGGGACCTGCTCTCCTTCCTGTGTCAGCAGCTGTCCCCGTCCCCCGGCCAGGAGCACAGTTCCCAGCAAGGCCGGCCAGGTGGCCAAGGCCATGCTCATGCTTGCTTGTCGGATGCCTGCCCTGAGCGGTCCCAGGGCTGCCAGCAGCCCAGCGGGAGCCCCGCCAGCTGCCTCCCTGCCGGGGACACGGGGGCAGCACGGCGGTCCCGGCCCCGGTGCAAAGGCCCCACAGCAGCTGTTCCCGTGGCGGGAGCCCCGTAGCGGGCCTGCCGTCTGGTGATTCTGGAGCACGGGGGCGTGTGTGCATGAACTTGGAGAACAAACCAGAGGAAGCACCTGAGGATGGGCTCCCGACAGGTGCCACAGCCGCCTTCCCCCCAGACCTCCCAGCCGCCTCCTGGAACACGGCGAGGGCCCGGATGGGAGGCAGCCCGAGGCTCCGGAGGGCCTGGGGCTTTGCCTGCTGCTGCTCCCTAAGCCAACGCAGCTGGAAACCTGCACGGAAGCCAAACTCCATCTCAGGAATGTCCAGCCCGGCCCCAAGTCACAGACTGCGGCCTGCCTTGGGGTCAGAGCTGTGCAAACTGGGGCATAAGGGGCTCTGAGAAATGAAGCACCAGAAAGCAGCTTCAGAGAGAGAGAGAGAGAGAGAGAGAGAGGGGATAAGAGCTCCCACTGGCCACGAACACCAGCTGAGATGATGACGCTCCTCCGAGCTGGCCTTCCCCTGGCCGGCTTCTTCTCTGATTAGCCTGAAGCCGGAAACCCTCCTGCCCCTTCTAATTAGGCATACCCGTCCCAGAGCCTCCGGACCTGGAGGGCAGCGTCACAGCCAAGGGACGTGGGAAACGGCGTTTGCAAAGTGTGCCCAGAAAAACACCCCTTTTTCCCTTCCACACGTGGCCTCCAGGCCAGGCGGGCTGCGTATTCGAAGCACACACCATCCCACTCTCGTGTCTAGCAGGTGACAGACACGAAACGGACCCGCACAGAGGCCCAGGTGTGAGGAGGAGCAGGTATGCTCCAAGGGCCACTGCCCTCTCCCTCCTTTGACCCCCTCCCCACTGGGTTTGATTTAAATAACAGCGACATCGTTTAAATTATCATACAGTTATCTCCAGAGCTGGGCCAGGACGGCCAAAGAGGCTGTGAGAAGAAGGCGGGGAGGGTGGGAGGCCGGGGCCCCGCGGAGCTTTGCTCTGATTCAGGGCCAGAGGGAGCTCCCCGCTCCCCCCGCGGTGGGAAGGGGGGCAGCTGTCTGGCAGTGAGAGCATCTCATCTCATCTCGCATCTCAGCGGCCCCCCGGGAATGGTGCACAAGCCATAAGCCATAGCAACCGACCGCTCTGGGCTGGCCATCGGAACCGAGGAGCACACTGGGGTGAGGGGGGTGGGGAGTCTAAAGAGAAAGCACTCGACCCATCCAATGAGCAGCCAGGACAGGGCAAGCGGGGTTCCGGGGCGGGCGTCAGGCAAACCCCACTCGGCGGCTGCCGCCTCCCTCCCCTGCCTTCCATCCACGGCGCAGGTGCCTTTGAAGCGTGGGGAGGGGCCACCTGCAGCCACCTGGGGAGGGTCCAGGCCCAAGCTCATTAAATCTCTGTGGGTGGCGTCACCCCGAGAGCCAGGGCGGGGAGGGCAGAGCCGCTGGGGCGAGGAGTGAGTGACGTGTGGCTCCGAGGGAGGGACCCCCCTCCCCGGTCGGCAGAGAAGAAGGGTCCAGGGGCAGAGACGCGCGGCGGTAATTACAGGAGACGTCCTGCTCCAGACACCAGGTGAAGGAGGACACCGGCGAGAACAGCGCGCGGCTCGCTGGCACGGTTCCTGGCCTGTTCACGAGGCATTTGGCAAACACAGCCTGTGCCCTGGCTGCCTCCCTCACTCCCCGTCTTCTGGCCAAGCCGCTGCGCGGAGAGCCGAGGGAGGCGTCTCCGATGGTGGGGGCAGGTCCTGGGCCTCCCCGGGCCGGGCCGGTGCACCCCCTCCGGGGCCCGCGGAGCCGGCGGGGCCTCGGGGCGGCGGTGTCGGGGAGTGTCGGGGGAGGAAGGTTCCATATTGCACGTCGTCCCCGCTGGACAAGGCTGCCCCGGCCGGAGGGCCACCTGCTGCCACGTCTCCAGAAATGAAGTTTATTTAATAGTTAGACCACCCGGATGAAATGTCATGGCCAGTCTGATGAGAACCGAGAGGAAGTGGAATTGACACTGGCGGGAGCGGGGGGAGGGCAGAAGTGGCACATCGAGGGGGAAGGTGACACCGGAAGGCCACGGGCATGCTCGCGGGCAGAGACAGGAACGGTCCGCACCAGCTTCAGAGAGATGCCCGAGCCCGCTCAGTTCTCCCAGGCGCTTCAAGAAACAGGATTTGCGTTGCCAGGTGGACAAGGGAGGAGGTTTCGGGACTTCTCGGGGGTCACCCAGAGAAGGCTGGTCCTCCGGCGCCTCATGCCCCGTGCCTCCTCGGTCCCGGAGCCAGGAAGCTCGCTGGCCGGCCCCCTGTGCCCTCGCAGCCCCGGGCGCTGGAAGGAGCTGACCCCCGGGGAGGAGGCGGCGACGAGGACCCCCGGGCCGCCGGTTACAGGGCCAGCAGGGTGGGGGAGTTCAAGGAGTCCGAGGACTGGTCCCCACTGCTGCTGCTCCTGCGGTGCGCCTTGGAGCAGGACTCGGAGGGCGAGGCGGGCGACTCCTGCTCCAGCACGCTGGGGTAGGTGAAGACGAGGTTCGAGGTGCCCGGAGTGATGGCGGGCGTGGAGGTCACCACGATGGGGGTGTGCAGGGGCTCCTCCCCGTAGAAGCCCCCGGCGATGCTGATGGGCTTGATGACGGAGCGCTGGCCCTTGTCCAGCCCCGCTGCCCCGGAGGACGAGGGGCTGTCCTCTTCCAGGGGCTCCTGCTTCACCACCACGGCGCCCCCGCCGCCCCCGCGCAGGGGCTGCAGCCCGGAGGCCGGGGGCGACCGGCGTTCCTCGGGGCTGATCTTGCACACGGGCCCGTGGGCCACCAGCATGAACTCCAGCTTCTCCTTCTCCTTCTGCAGCTCGGCGATCTCCTTCTGCAGGCCCGACTTCTCCTCCTCCAGCTCCTCCGTCTCCTGCGGGAGAGAGAGGGGGCCGTCAGGGGCTGCTCCAACCTGCCGGGGACCGGCTCGGAGCAGGCCGTGCAAATCCAGACGCGAGCCGAAACTGGTGTGGCTCAGTGGATAGAGCGTCGGCCTGCGGACTGAAAGGTCCCAGGTTCGATTCTGGTCAAGGGCATATGTGCCTTGGTTGTGGGCACATCCCCAGTAGGGGGTGTGCAGGAGGCAGCGGATTGATGATTCTCTCTCATCGATGTTTCTCTCTACTTCTCTCTCTTCCTCTCTGTTTAAATCAATAAAATATATTTAAAAAATAAATCCAGGCACAAAAGGAAACCCAGCCACGTCCTCAGAGGACTGACTGTGGAAGCAGCCAGCGCACCCTGGGCTGCAGACCCCGCTGCTGCTGCTGAGTCACCTGGAGGCTCAAGGTTCCCTTTATTTCCAAAGCGCCAGCCTGAGGAAGGAGGCAGACAGCCCGAAGGAAAGGTGAAAGGTCACCGGGCATGGCCATGACTGAGCGACCGAGCGCTTGCGTGGTGCCAGGCACAGAGAGGAGTGTTTCAGAGGCCTTTTCTCACCCCATCCTCTAGCAGTTTTCTGAAGCAGATATGATCCTCAACCCACTCTGCAGGCGAGGGGACAGGTTCAGAGAGGTGTAGCCATTTGCCCAAAGTCACAGAGCCAACAGGTAGGGAGCCTGGACTTGACCCCAATGCATCTGCCTCCAGAGCCCAGAGGCTGCAGTGGACACACCGAACACCAGGCAGGAGGACAGCACCGGAGCCCAAGGCACGGCCCGGCTCATGGCCGGGTCCTCGCAGCCCCTCCTCCCCTTTTCGCTCGGACTTCAGAAGCGTGTGTTTCGGGACTTGGGGAACCTGCCAGGCACTCAGGTCAGCCCCCCTGCTTGGTGGGTGAGGAGCCTGGCAGCTAGGCAGGCACCTGAGGATGGCGGGGTTCACCTGCAGGGACCTCAGCCCCTCCGTCCACATAAAGCCAAAGCAGCAGACACGCTCACGCACACGTGAACGCACACACGGAGGGGTAGGTAGTCATGGCAGCCGAGAAGGTGTGTGTCACCGGCCTCCTCCCACTTTTCCCCGCACACGGGTTCCCGTTCGAGCACGAGGCAAACGGGGCCGGAGCGTCACCGAACGGAGCACACGCAGCCCATTCCGGAGTGAAAAAAGTTTCCATCTGTCTCAAGGGTCTGACACACGTCACGAGCCTCTGAGAGGTTTCCTGTGGAGGATGTGGCTCAGGGGCCTGGGTGGCTGGGCCGGGGGTGGGGAGGCGGGGGAGCGGGGTGTGTGGTAAGGAGCGCCCGGCGTAGACCCAGCGGGCCTGCCTCCTTGGGTGGCTGGCAGAGAAGAGGGCTCTCCGGGGAGGGGAGGTCCCCGCAAGGAGTGCTGACCCTCGTGGGCCCGCCTCACGTGGCGACAGAAAACTCCCCCTCACCCGCCCGACTCTAAGGAACACCTCCAGGGGGCGTTAGTACAGGCATCACAGAACCCACGCGGGGCACATGCGATACCCAGGCGCGAGGGCCCCAGGGTGGGCAAGAGGAGCAGGAGCAGGTGCCAGGCACCGAGGGGGGCGTTTCAGAGGCCTTTCCTCGTCCCACCCTCTAGCAGTTTTCTGAAGCAGATATGATCCTCAACCCACTCTGCAGGCGAGGGGACAGGTTCAGAGAGGTGTAGCCGTTTGCCCAGTGGTACCCGGGAGGATTACGTAAGGTGATGGGATGCACAGGTCCCGGGTGATTTCCAAAGCCCCACCCTGGCGGGGCTCTGTGAGGACCACTGACAGGGTCTCCCGCCTCTCCTCCCTGAGAAACACTTCCGCCGGAAGAGCCTGTCCCAGCTGGGGCTTCCCCACGTGGCGGACGGCCCATCCGGTGGAGCAGGCTCTGAGTGAGTTGAGTGACATCGATCAGGTCAAACTTCGGGGCAGCGCCAAGGCTCCCAGGTGTGGGCAACGAGGTGGCAGGGGAGAGGGACTCCCGAGGGCATCAAGACCCGACAGCAGGTGTCCCCGGCCCCAAACCAGCCACTTGTGCGAGCGGGGCCCCTCCTGCTGGCAGGCGGCAGGGGGGAGGCTGGGAGCTTGGGAGGCAGCCCTGGCAGGGGCAGGTCTAGGCCTGCCTTGGCTCCTGGGGCCTGGCAGTGCCCACACAGTCTGCCGTCCCTCCCCCGGGAGCCCCGGCAGCTCTGAGGGCAGGGGACACTCGGACTGAGAGAGGAAGGGCCCGGGCCCACTGAGCGGGCCAGCTCTTCTCTCCTGGGCCCAGCCTGGTGCCAGAGGCCAGCTCCCTCCGTCCCGCTCCCTCTAACCAGGCCAGAGCTACCGACAGGCACAGAGGAAGGGCTGTGCATCGCCACGAACCCATCTGCAGGCCGCTAGTGGGCAGGAGAAGGTAGGAGGCCAGGAGCCTGGGGCCCCGTGCAGCCCACCCCGAGGTACCCCCTCCCCAGGCAGATTCCTCACCGCCTGCAGCTTCTCCGTCAGCTCCCGCCGGCGGTTCCGGCACTTGGCAGCGGCCAGCTTGTTCCTTTCCCTCCGGATTCGACGCTTCTCCTCCTCTTCAGGGGACAGCTAGAGGCAAGGCAGAGGTCCTGGTTAGGTTCAGGGACGGTCCCCAGCTTTGGGGGTTTTTTGTTTCTTTTTAGCTGCATCTTTTTTTTTTTCTTTCTTTTTTTTTTTTAAAAAAATATATTTTATTGATTTTTTTACAGAGAGGAAGGGAGAGGGAGAGAGAGCTAGAAACATCGATCAGCTGCCTCCTGCACACCCCCCACCAGGGATGTGCCCACAGCCAAGGTACATGCCCTTGACCGGAATCGAACCTGGGACCTTTCAGTCCACAGGCCGACGCTCTATCCACTGAGCCAAACCGGTTTTGCCTTTAGCTGCATCTGAAGCAGGGCAGGAAGCCCCTCTGGGACTGGGGAGGGAGGCAGGGAGGCCGGAGGAGCTTGGCCAGGCTCAGAGGTCACTCAGGGCTGCACCCACCTATAGGTGAGGGCCCACGTGCCCAAGGGGAACAGGGCAGCCATGGGTCAGGGACGCGGCCCAGGCATGACGGCAGCAGCATCTGTCATGTCAGCCCTGGTCCTGTGCCAAGGCCAGCCAGAGGAGGGAGCCGGCTGCTTCCCCCAGGGAGTCCCCTGGTGCCAGCCAAGGCCCGGCCCCACCCACTAAAGCAGCTTCTTCCAAACCCGGGCTAATTACCCCTCCCCACCGCCGCCTGCTCTGCAAGCCTCATTATCCCCATTTGGCTAAGTGGCTGGGCCCCGAGTAAGAGCCACCCTGCAGGTTGGGGGGGGGAGGGGAGGGAGGGAGGATGGTCTGTTGCCAGAGGGAGGATACCACCCCACTCCCCACTTCCTCTGCCAGCTGCTCTCGGCTCAACCCGAGGACCTGCCCGCGGCCTGGCACACGCCGCGAGGCGGGACAGGATGGGCCAGAGGAGGAGGAGCCTCAGGCGCCTCTGCTCCCCCTGCCCACCACATCCGCTCCCTCAGCGAGCAAGCACCTTCTGCGTGCCAGGCACGGTCTGAGGGGCTCGAGGTATATCAGAGGCCGGAGCGAGCAAGCCTCCCCGCAGAGCTCAGCCCGGCTCCTTACACCGAGGCTGGCGAGGGGCCGTGACTCATGCCACGGGGCAAGCCCTCTGCTCCACTCAGCAGTGCTGACACAGCGCCCATCCGGGGCTCCGTCCCAATGCCCTGCAGGCGGAGGTGACACAGGACATGGCTGCGGGCCAAGGCAGGCAGCAATTCAAAAGGAAAGACCATCCCGTGAGGTTATCCCACACGGACGGCACACGCCAGCGCAGCCCTGGGGGCTTAGGGGACTCTGAGGGGCTCAGACCTGGGGCTATATCTCTCGGGGCACTTGGGTAAGAAAGCCGAACACACTCTTGGATTGGGGGAGAGATGCTGCCCTCCCTGAGGGGTGCTCCGGGCTCCCCTGGGAGGAGGGTAGGCCCCTGGGACACTCCCTGAACCCCCAGCTCGGTTGCTGTGCTGTGTTGTGCTGTTCAGGGGGTTCTGGAACAGCAAAGCAGGGCACAGCCTCAGAGAGGACACACCCATCCCTGTGGACACTGAGGTGACCCTGTGGCCCCACGCTGGCTGCCCGAGCCCTGTATCCAAATTCTCCAAACACTGGCATGAAAACGTGCCAATTACTGCCCAGACACAGACAAGCTCTTCACACCTTCTCAGCTTTCAAGTCCTTCCCAGCAGGCCAGACACAGGGCCCAGAGGGAGGTGGGGACCAGGGAGATTGCCCTGCCTCCCGGGCTCTGCGGGGCTGAGCGCCCACCCATCTGTGTCTGCCCTGGGACCCCTTCCCTCCCAGAAGGGCAGACCACACTCCTTCAGCTCCTCTGCCGCTCCCACATCCCGGGTGGAGACCCAGGCCAGCCCCTCTCTCACCAGCTCCTCCCTCACCGAGTCCCTCAGCCCCGGCAGCGGCTGCCAGGTGGGGTGATGCACCAAGCAGTCCAGCAGGTAGCATCCCTAGGAGTCCTCAGGCCCCTTCCTAAAACCTGACCCCACAGCCGAGTCCCACCTCCACTTCCCTCACGTCCTGGCCTCCGTCCCAGCCTCTGAAACCCTGTGTCCCCCCCCCGCCCCCCCAGAGAGCCACGGGCCCCCATCCTCTCTTCTGGGAGGTATCAGGCCGGCGGGGAGCAGAACCCAGCCACGGCCTTTCTGTGTGGCCTGGGACAAACCGCTGAACCTCCTGAGCCTCGGGCTTCCCATCTGTAAAACGGGGTCCGCAGGACCTGTCCCGCCTTCAGCCAAGTCTGTGGGGATCCGATGAGATCCCCAGTGTGTGGATCCTCTAACTAGAGAGCGCCGGGAAGAAGATGTGATTCCGAGGTCTCCTCTCTCATGCTTTTTCTGAGTCCCAGGAGAGTCAGCGTGGACCGGAGACCCAGAGGCCAGGGACCCGGACACCCTGCCCTGTGCGGGGCCAGCGCCTGGCTGACATCCTGAGGCCGCTCTGCAGAGGCCCCGAATTCTTGCTGCTCCTCAGCTTGTCTCCCCCTGAGCCCACAGCTCCCAGGACAACCCCCAGGCCCTGCTGCAGGCCTGGGCTCAGGCTCCCCGCCAGGCCCTGCGCGCCCCTCCCCCGCAAGGATGGAAGGCGGGATGGTCCACGTGGGCCTCCCTTCCCCTCTGGCTGCTTCGGGACCACCTGTGGCCTCGCCATGGGCCTAGGCATCTCTTTCCTATCTGCTGTGGTCTGGGGCGGGCACCTTTGTGGGAGCTGTGGGCATAGGAAACGTTCAGGGGTGGTGACATCAACAGGGTTGCAGCTTGAGTGTGTCAGCACTACCGGGTACCCACCCACAAGCCACACACACCCTCCCCTCCCCGTCTCCTCGGTCTGTCACCGCCCTGGGCTCAGAGGGAGCCTTGGGCAGGCCGGAGGAGGGAAGGGAGGCACCAGGCTGGCTCCTGTGGCGGCCCCTCCCCCGGGGTGGGGGCGGGGGGAGGGTGAGGGGGGGAGGTCAGGAAGGCAGAGGCAAGTTTCAGGGAAAAGACCCGAGGGCTAGGAGCCACTGAGAGCCAAGGCTGAGGATGCTGCCGCCCAGGCTTCCTCCAAGCTGCCTCCAAGCTGCCGGATGATTGTCTGAACTCCTAATTGACAATGACATGAAACAAAAAAGGCTCCTGGCTCTCTCCCTCCCTCTCAAAAAAAGGAAGGAAATTTCCCAGACAGATTGTCTTAGGGCACGCCTCGATGGTGCGGCGGGGAAACCACAGGGCTGGAGGTCAAGGGAGGTGGATGCCAGTCCCGGCTCTGCACTCACTTAACTGTGTGACCCTGGGCCAAGGCCCTTTTCCTTTCTGGGCCTCAGTTTCCTCATCTGTAAAATGGGCAAAGAGGGAACGTGTTCTTTTGTTTTTAAAAAGCTGGTCTCCAAAATCCCTTCCGGGCATAAACTTCTAAATCTGGGGTGAGCTGAGCCCAGATAAGGGTGAAGAGAGTTCGGTGCATCTGGCTTTGTTGTCCTCCTAGCCCCGAAGCATCCCCCTCACAAGCCTGGCTGTCCCTCGGGAGTCACACACACACAGGGAGAACCCAGCTCCCCGGGGACTGCAGAGCTCGGCACCGCGGGCTCCTGGAGGAAGCACGCTGAGGGAAGACACGAGGACCGCTGCTACTGCGTTATCTGCTACTGCAGTTATGGAGGCAACGGAGAGGGAATCCTGGCCACTTACCTCCCCACCCACCCCAGCAGCAGCCCAACAGCAACTGGGAGCTGTGTCGCTTCAGCATCTCTTACACACCCCTCCCAGGCCCCCCTCCCGGGTCCCGCTGTGAGCAGAACAAGCCAGCACGCAGCGGATACAGGGCCCCTGCAGAAGCTTCCGGCTCCTTGGAGAGCGGCCCTTGTAATTCCAGGTATCTGAACTGGGAACTTCTGGCCCCGGGTCACCATCACCCAGAGGACCGTGGTTACAGATCCTCATCCTGGAGCACCGGGGAGCGGAGGGCCCCCGAGCGGACGGCCCCCGAGCGGAGGACCCGATGCTGCCATCGGAGGGCCTCTCCAGGTCCACACTGTATTTGAAAAAGGGGTTCTTCCCCTGCCATAGCGTGTCCTCTTCCCCGGGCTCCTGGTGGTGTGAGGCTTCAGATCACTGCGCAGGGAGCCCCGGGCCCTGGGTTCTAGTCCAGGCTCCTCCCGCACTGCTGAGTGGCCCAGCAGGGCTGTCTGAGCTTTGGTCGGGTCATCGGGGAAGGGGTGCTTTGTTCTGGAATTAGGCATGATTCTGGGGGCTCCCTCTGGAATTAGGAGGCCTGGGCTGCCTGGCTCCCTGGGGCCTTCTGGGTGTCGGGTGGACGCTGACTAGAGAGCAGAGGCCCCACCGTTTTCTGGTCCCTCCCAGCCAGCTGGTTCCTCCACGCTGAGCCCCTGGAGGAACACAAGGCTGCTGCCTGCCCTCCACCCCGCCTGGGTCAGCTGAAGCAGCGGGGCAGGCCCCAAGGACCCCAGTCCTGCCCCAGGAACACTCATCCCCGCACTCGGTGGGAGGCAGGTAAAGCTCTGGGGGCGGAACCGGCCTAGAACGCGACCCTTAGGGTCAGCCGGGCGGCTTGCCTGCACCAGACGCTGGAAGACAGTTAAGGGCTAATCCCAAGAAGCTGGCCAGGGTGCGTTGGCTGCTTGTCCTGTGGCCACTCTGCCAAGGACCAAGAAGGACACTGCTGCAGGCAGGCCCAACAGTTCTTCCCATTTGCCGACCCCTCACCACTTCCAAGGTGTTTCCCGGGCCGCACTCGAGCGGCAACAAGCCTTGGCTGGCAGGTGCCCTGACCCCCTCCTGCAGCCAGAGATCCTAAGGGACGCGGGAGGTGACAGAGCCGGCCCTGACCTCAGGTCTCCACCCCGGCCTCCATGGTGGAAATCCGGTGCTCCCAGCCCCTCTTTCTCTCTCCTCCCAGTGACCCCGGAACGCTGACCCAGCTCCCCACCAGGCTGCAAAACGGCACACGGTGTCACGAGGCCCCGAGAGCCCCCGGCGTGGCTTTTCCACGCCCATCGGTGAGCTGTACCTGCTCATCTCTCCTCCTGCGGCCCACGGTGGTGCCGATGGTCTTGATGACGCCGGGCCTCGGGAGGGCCATGTGCCCGGGGACAGAGGCCAGGCCCGGCAGGGGGCTGTAGGGGTGCGAGCGGGGGTACGGGTTGGACATGGAGGTGATCACCGTGGGCTGCACCATCCACTGCAGGTCCTGGCTGGTCGTGATGGCGTTGATGGTGGGGATGAAGGCGCTGCCGGAGCCAGGCATATCTACCCGGAATTTCTGAAATGAGAAAGAACAGGACTGAGCCCGGGAGTGCCGAGCAGGACAGGGCATGTAGAGACAAGAGGCGAACGCCAGCAGGAAGCAGGGCCAACGCTGGGGGCGGGGCGGGGCAGGGGGGACCGAGGTCAGGACACGGGTGGGCTTATCCTGCACATCCGAGAACCAGGGGGCTCTCACCTACTCCTGGGGCCCCCTGTCAGACTGGCTCCCTGAATGCAGCCCCGGGGACTCCATCCCTCAGGGACAACGTCGTCATCGTATCCCAAACGACTTCGAGGACAGGTGTGGTCCCTAACCACTCACACTCAGCAGGCCCCCCGGCTCCCTCCAGGCCAGCTCTGTGCACATCTGCAGGAGGGCTGGCCTCCCTCCTGAGCCTCCCGAGGCCCTGGGTCACCTGCCCATGGTTCCCAGGGTCAGGAAGCGTATTGTGCCTGCTCCCGTCCCTTTCCGAGCAGGACCGGAATGGAGCTGTGATCCCCTCAGGGTGAGGCCCGGGCCATGCAAAGCTGTCCTCCCGCCCCCGAGACTGGAAGCGGTAGCGTGTGCGGTCAGACCGCCCCTGGCTGCCCTTGACCTCCACCTTGCCCTCCACCCCCTCTTGCGTGGGATGGACATGCGGTGCCTCTCCTGTCTGCAGGTCTAGCTCCCCGTGTTCAGCCATGCATCTGGGGGACACCGGCGCTGCCAGCTCAGACTTTTCTCTCTCTCTCTCCTCTCTCCTCTCTCTCTCTCTCTCTCTCTCTCTCTCTCTCTCTCTCTCTCTCTCTCTCTCTGTTCGCCCGGGCCACGCTGCAGCGCCCTCTGAGCACGTGCAGGAAGCGCCCTACTCAAAACGTGAGATGACGACACCGCTCAGCCGGCGTGCTCCTCGGCAGGGGGCCTGACCTTTCCTGGGGCGGCTACTAGAAAGTGAGAGAAGGAGGGAGAAAGGAGGGGACACCCCCCTCCCACCAACACGGAGCTTTCGGGGAAGAGCTCCCCTGCACAAGAAAGAACCCTCGTCCTCAGGAGTTTCCTGTTTCTATAAAAAGAGCCCGCAGCCCTTTCTCCCCTGATCGGAAGGGCCCGATGACGACAGCAGTGACAGCACGCACCGAGCACACACTGAGCGACAGGCACGGCGGCGTTTTACCTAGATTACCCCCCATCCTCCCCCCTCCCCCCAGGCAAGAGCTACCATGATGGCCGATTTAGAGGCAGAAAGGCAGGCTCCAGAGGTGAACGTCTCCCAGGCCACTCTGCCAATGCAGCCAGGTCACCCGGCAAGGAGGCCGGAGCTGTCCCTCAAAATACAGCCCACGTGCTGGACCCCCCCCCGCCTCCCCTCCCCCTCCCCCTCCCCGCCCTCAGACAGAGCATCAGATCATCCTCTCACCCAGGAGGCCCCACAAAACTCTGTCCAACCTCCCATGCAATCCCGCTGTCATTATGCCCTCGTTAGCAAGGGCACTACGGCGCCTCCCCCACTCGGGCCCAATCCCACCAACTAGGATCAGCGGTATTAGCAGCAATGGCTGCCCCCCCCCCCCCCCCCCCCCCGTCTCTGCGGCTGGTGACGACACCTGAGCTCCTGCTGTATAAATGAAGGGGCGCTTAGAGCACCTCATGGGATCTGAGGGAGCCGAGAACCCTTCCTGGCTCCTTCCCCTTCTAACTGCCGGACCCTAGCAGCTGCCTCATGGTCCAGACAGCCCCGGGCCAAAAGCATTCAATGAAGAGAGGGACCCAGCACAAGGGATTCTGGGATTCCACGAAGCATGCCACCCAGTGCAATCAATTCAGGGATTGTGTGATGCTTCCGGTGCAATGGATCCTGGGATCCCGTGAGGAGGGCTGCTCAGGGCAAGGGGATTCTGTGTTGCCTCAGAAGGCAGACAACTGGGCTTTTTATCAGGAGCTGACTGCAAAGAAGGTGTGTGTGGGTGTGGGTGTGCGTGTGGGCATGTGTGTGCGTGGTGTGCGTGTGATGTGAGGGAGGGAAGCGTGCAGTGAACAAGGAAGAAAACAGACAACCAGGGTGAGGCTTTGAGGAGGCAGAGCCATGAGAGCCAGAAGCACTGGGAGCACTGGGAGCACTGGGAGCACTGGGCCCCGACGGCTGTTTCTCAGGCTGCGGGGCAGAATGGGGAGGATGAGACAGGGGGTGGGGGGTGGGGAGGGGTGGGGGGGTGTTGACAGGGAGTCTGCACTTGGGAGTCCGGAGGCCTGGCTTTGAGGCCTTGGCATGTCTGAGGACTCAGTTTCCCTGCCTCGGTGGGAATGCCAACACCACACTCACTGCCCTGTGCTGCGGGTTAAATGAGTAGCTACTTGTAATCACAGGCTGTAAAAGCACACGCGTGGTTCTCACCCCGGCTGCACATGAGAACAGTCCGGGGAGCTTCTTCAAAACACCAAGGCTGGAGCCAGCCTCGCCATTAGCGTCCTGAAATAACTGGTTTGGGGTGGGGTTCTGATAAGGTATTTTTAAAAACCACCTGGGGAGATCCTAATGTGCAGCCAGGGTTGAGAAACGCCGCCGACAAATGGCAGGTGGCATCGCCATTGCTGTCACCACCGCCATCACATTATCATCATCGCCATCGTCTGCGCGCTCCGCACGGGTGGCTCCGGGGAGAACTGCCAGCGCCCCGCTCCCGGGGAGCACCCAACACTTCACTCCATTTCTCTCCCAAGTCAGGCTGTGGGTCTGAAGGACCCCTGAGGCATCCGGGGTTTAATGTGACCTTGACCTCCACCTATGGGGGTTGGGGGATGGGGTGGGGGACTGTCAGCTTTCCTTTCCGGAAAGCACCCAAGAAATACACTCCTCATTCCAAGCACCAAAAGGAGCCCCCATTTCAGTCCAAGGGGAGCAGAGAACCAGTAGCAAAGCTTGGACACTCAGATCCCTCAGGAGGAGGCAGAGGATTGGGTCCCTCAGCCTGCTGGCTGGCTCGATGGCAGGGAATGTGCTCCCGGCCCCCAGCCAGATTCCTTGCAGCGATGGCTTGGTCTAGACAAAACAAGACAGCAATAAAAGCAAGACAGAGGTAATGACTGCCTCTAAATGCAGGTACACCTCCTTGGAGAGGGACTGCAGCCATCTGGATAACACCCTGGCTGTAAACACCGTCCCATCCCCAGAGGGGCCTGGGGCTGATAAAGAAGGCTTTGTCTCCCGGAGGAGCCTCTGCTGGGAGACACACACACCAGTTTAAGTGAGATCTGGCAGATGTCTTGTCTCACCTCTGAAGGTGTTATTCAGAGAAGAGGTGGGGCGAGGAGTTTGTGGTCCCGGCCTGGCTGGCCTTCCTCCTTGCAGGCGGGCCCAAGATACACCTGGGGTTAAACCTCTAAGAACGGGTTCCACTGAACAGAAACTAAGACGAGGTTCCCGGGGGTGGGCATTTGGGTCGTTCGATTCTGGCTGCAGCACCGGGCATGTGCTGAGCATGGGGGCTAGAGGAGGTGACCCGGGACTTCCCTTGGCTCCTCTGGGGTCCCCCAGCTCCCCGGGAAGCTCCACATCGAGGGACAGGGTCAGAGATGCTGGATGTCTGTGTGGCCTTCCAACCTGGCCAGCCCTCCACATGCTGCAGTTAACCGGGCCATCCTGCCGGTTTCTGGGTGGGCAAGAATGCCCATATAAGGACACACTGGCCCCCGCTGACCTCTCCGAGGGGGGTTTGGCTAACGTTTGCTGTGAAAGGCCGGGCAGTAAATATTTTAGGCTTTGTGGGCCGCACTGTCTCGGTTGCAAACTACCCCAGTCTGCCACTGCAGCGTGAACGCAGCAGTCACAGACAATGTGTAAACACGCAGGCGGGCCTGGGCTCCATGAAACCTTCCTTACACAAATCCTGGGGCCGTGGTTGGGTGCCTCCTCTTCTGGAGGGACATTTTCATTTCCCGTGCTCAGGTTTGGGGGAAAAGAACAAAGAGAGGAAGCGAGAAAGCAGCACATCAGACCCGAGGCGTTCCTCTGGCCCAGCCGGTCACGGGGACGGGCTCTGGCTTGGCACCTGCCTCTCTAGCCGCGAGCGAGCTGAAGTCCGAACCCTCACCAGCCTCGCTGGGGGTCCCTGGGCGTCAGGCCCTCCTTTATCCGCAGCACCTGGACGCAAGGGTGCCAGGAGCTGCTCAGTACGTACGCGGGTCCTCCTCCCCCTGCCTAAGAGGCAGCTGGAACACAGGGTGCCCAGGGCCCCCTCCGCTTCATCAGACCGGAGAGGTCTCTGCAGCCCAGCAGCTGCCGCTTTTGGGAAATGACCTTCCTGCGCTTTACACAACAGCCTTGGATGCAGAGATGAGGGCTACAACCACGGCCTTCTATAGAAAGAAGGGCCTCGGAACTAGGGTTTGGGCTCCTGTTTCCTGCAGACACGGACAGGGCAGGGCTTATCCGAGCCACTAACGAGCGGGGCAGGAACGGCATGGAGATGGCAGTTGGGGCTGGCATTCTCAGCCCATCCCCTTGGCCAGCCATTTCTCCATCAGACTGATCAGACTGAGCCCCCAAGCGCTCAAGTCATGAAGCCCATGAATGCCTGTGGCCTGTCTCCATGGTCAGGTAGGTATGGCTTTTACGAATCCTCCCCCCCGCCCCCGCCTTTCTCTCTCTCTCTCTCTCTCTCTCTCTCTCTCTCTCTCTCTCTCTCTCTCTCTTTTTTTTTTTTTTAGATTCCCAGCACAGGAAAAGGAAAAGTCCCCCATCCCAGGAGTCTGGCTCAGGGAAAGACGAGAGGGTCAGTGCGAATGTTCCCTCATAACCCCAGCACCCCACCCTGGTGAGGCCCAGTTCGACTCCGACGTTCTGCATTTTTATTGAACTCGGGGATGTCCTCCAAAGCCTTCCACATGGGATTCAGCCAATCTTCACAGATCGACACTGAGCCTGACCTTGACTTTTCACTCCCACCCGAGCAAGCCACGTAGGCCACGATGGCAATGGTTGCTAAGAACGCGTGGTTTCCCCAAACCGTACAGCGTAAAAACACGACGGCAGGCAGCCTGCCTCCTCCGAACGCCCTCCTTCTCCCAGGTTCACGGGAAAGAGCCCGAGGCCCTTTTCTACCTCCCCGCCAGGACGGAGAAAATCGGGGGAGAAAGGGAAAGGCACGGACTGAAGAAGGAGGTGGCTGCTGCAGGCTTCCTCCCCTGGGTTCCCCTTTCTTTCCTCCCAGGGCCATTTGGACCAGAAACCCCACTCCAAACACAGGGGCTTCTCTCCACTACTCCGTGGGCCCCTCAGACATGTCCCCTCCAGGAGAAGGGCACGCCCCCTCCCCTACAACCACAGCAGCTGCCCTGTGACAGGAAGAGCCAGCGCTGGGCAGGAGAACTCGAGCTCCCCTCTCCGGCCCGGCGGGCTGATGGGAGACAGTTAGGAGGTAGGGGCTGGAACAGACATATCCGCCTCCATCAGGGCAGCTGCCACCATTCTGAAATGACGTGGTGCCACCAAAAGACACTGTATACAACACGAATAATGCATATCCACCAAGTAACGAGGCTACTTTTTCCTTTCCTTCCACAAGTAGACCAGAGAGTTCATTTCTTGAATCCTCAAAGCCAGTCTTTTCATTCCTGTTTAACGGAGAGGAAAATGCTCCCTAAGGTACAGAGGACAAAGGTGCTGCGTTGGGGTGCCCTGTCCTGGCCACCGTTTTCGCAGGCGAACTCCAGGCCTGAGACCAATGGACTTGGAGTCACGCTCTGCTGTGGACCGAGGACCCAACCGGACCCCCCAGACCTGGCCCGTCAGCTGTGATTCCCTGACATGTCACGTCTCTTGGTAATTTCCAAATAGGAAACTTACCTCCAAGGACAAAGACTTGTTAGCAGGAAGGATTTTTCAAAAGAACTTGCTGAGGGCCATGCCAAACGAGGGGTGCTGTGAGACCTCTCTGAGTCTGACTAAGGACCTGTGTGTGTGAGTCTCCTCGGGGAGCAATCCCGAAGGGACAACCGTGACTCGGCCGTGTACGCCCTGGCGTGCCTGTCTTACGACGGAAAAGAGCAGACACCACGGGGCTCCTAACTCTACCCTCACCTTGGAAACTAAGGCAGGCAGAAGGGAATGGAAGTGCACTCAGCGGGCGGGAGAGAAACACTCAGCGGCCACTCAGACCACACAGGACTGCCGCTGCACCCGCTCACTTTGATGAGAAAGGGACGCTGATTCCACCACCAAGAATCAGCGGAACAGACCAATTCCTGGGGCAACATTGTGTTTGATCCTAACCTCTGACGTCTGTAAGATCAAGGCCAAGAAAAAAAAAGCAAGGCAGGAGACCTTCATATATACCTCCCTCCTTCCCCGAAACCCTGAAGACCATCCCCCGCCAAAACAATGCCCGGTCTCCTAACACAGCACATCCAGGAAACAGGCCCGCGGAATTGGAAGCCATTGTGCGGGCTCTCTCCTGAACAGACAGACATTAGAATGGGGGGGGGGGGGGAAACATTCCTTTTCAACCAGGTTTTATTTAGAAAAAAAGAAAGAAAAATTTTTTTTAAACTGCATCTCAACGTCAAGCAGTTCCGAGTTAACTGCTGTTAAGTGTGTGCCATTTATTTGTCCTGAACTAAAAAGAAAAAGAAAAAAAATGCTAAGAATTTCAAAAACTCACCCAGTTAACGCTCAGGAGCTGGAAAAATACACTCCCCAGACGGCTCTTCTAAGACTGTCCCGTAGGGGGCGCCAGAGAGGCACGGTTAGGGCTGACTTGGGAATCACAGTCATTTCTGGTAAAAGTTCTTTGATGTGAGGAATGTCCCAGCCTGGTACAGTTGGCAACAGTTCGCTCCGGGAAATTTTGTGTGTGTGTCTGTCTCCTGGGAAAGGGTGGTTGCTGCAGACGAGAGGTAGTCTGGGATTCCTTGATTCCAAAAAAGAACTGTCCCCCCCACCCCCCACCTTGATTTATTTTCACAAGTTATCTACAGAGCAGACACACGGCAGCCTTGGGGAAGGTCTGGGTCTTGTTTTTGTTTTTGTTTTATTTTTATTTTTTTCATTAAAAGGGGACCCAGCTGATGAAAACAAGTTATGAAATGACCTGTGTTTGTGTAACCGGCGGGATTGCGTAATGCTCAGGGCCTGAAACCGTAATAGTGGAGCAGCCAAGCAGGGCATTTATCTGGGAGGTGTTTTCCTAGGAAAGTCAGGAGAGGAGAGGGAGAGAGAGAGAAAAAAACACAAAACAAAACCACACACAACAACACAAAGAAAAAGCCAGGAAGGGGAGATGTGTGCCACGATCACCGACAGAACAAAAATCACCAATGACCGACCTCAGAGATTCAAACTATAACTGGGACAGGAAATATTTCTCGTGCTTCGAGTTCCTGCCATACACAAGAACAGAGGTTTTGACAAAAAAGTTGTCTCCTCTCTCCCGGTACCCCCACCCTCCCCCCTCGCCCTGCAGCCGGGACACACACACACACACACACACACACACACACACGCACACACGACTCTGACCTGTGCTTTAGGAAGCTCGAGAGGAGAGGAAAGTTCTGGGTGGAGTAAACAGCAGCCATATGAGCGCCCCCCAAAACAGAGAGATCAGGAAAAAAGAACGTTCACTTGCCCAGGGGAAAACCAGAGAACAGTGGTTTACAGGCATTGGTCCACTGAGACGCCACAGAGGAGGACGGCCCATCACTAACTGCCGGCAGTCTCCCCGGAAGGGAAGCTGAGAGAAATAAAGTGATTACAGGGTTTATCTGGGGTGCAATAAAGTTACCTGGAGATTGGGTGGGGTCGTGGCGCTGACTTGTTCAGGAACAAAAGCCTTCCAAAGTCAGTTCTTAGGACCATAGAACAGATTTGCTCCAAGGCGGAGAGGTGATGGACCCCCCCAATCCACCCCCCAACCCTCTAGCCCCCCGCCCCAGCCAGGAGTGGACAGGCTGAGAAACTTGTCTAAAGCGGCATTCCCCTGCCAATCCCTCTGCTTTGAAGGCGCCTCGCTCAAGCTGCTGGGCCAAGGGCAGGCGTATAGTCAAGAACCCCGTGCACTAGTTATTACTAATTGCAAAACCCTCATGTGTTACAGCATGCTAGGAATTAGCCAACAGCTGCTTTTTTGCTTCGGTAATGAGGCCCCATTACACTCTGCTGGACCGAGCTCTCTTCCTTCTTCCTAGCACCGGTTTCCTGTCTGATTTTCTTCCAAAACAGGGAATTGCCTCCGCTCACATCCTGGGCTCAAAGCCCTAGTGACACAGATTATTCAATCGGGGCGCTGGTGTCCGGTCTGACTTCCCATGCAGGCCCCAGGGGCTGAGCGGGGCCAGGCGGCAAGGCTGTTATTATTTCAATGAGGACCGCCACAGCAACAGCAGCCAACCAACAGGCAAGAAATCAAAGGAGCCCCCCCCCTTCCCAATTCGGGGAGGAGAGGGATGTTTGGGCATCTGTTGGGAGGGAGTGGACATACCTGACCCCAGCCCCTTGCCTAAGGATGTTTGGATTCCATACAAACCACTAGCGGGGCTAGAAAGCAAACAACCTCAAACACGTCTGCGATAAGGTTTTAAACTCATCCCCTTGGTGCCCGTCACAAAGGGCGCGCTGACCGCACCCTCCACGCACAGACCAGACTCTCTAGGGGGGGGGTTAAGGGGGACGCGGGGGGGGGGGGGGGAGGTAAAGGGAAGACACGGAAAAGCCATGGTGGGGACTCACCAGGGATGGGGAGCCACTTTGGGACAAGGCGATTCAGATCCCCAAGGGAACCGTGTTTCCATTTTCTACTCCAGCAGGGTCCCCCGGGCTGGGGCTTCTAGAAGCCAAGGCCACTGCGCCTTCCCAGAGCAACTCTTGGTGCAGTCAGCTTGGCTAGATCCTGACCAGCAGCTCCAGGTTGTAGTGGCCTTTTAAGCCAGCTCCCTCACAAGTCTGGGGGTGTGGGATGTGGTGGTGGTGGGGGGGAGGGCTGCCACAGGCACCGCACCAGCACCACCACCCCACCAGCACCTTTCTGGTATTTATGGGCACATAGATCACACGCAGAATCCCTCCAGTGCAAACCAGTCCGGCTGCTTTAGAAGCAAGTTGTTTTCCGGCTTCCAGAACCACCCAGGAGCCTTTTCCCCCACTTCTCTCTGTAGGCGTCCTTGTCCCAGGTGCCTCCGGACCTTCAAGGCGGGGTACCCCTTCTGACAGCGGTGCGGGCTCCTGCTCTGACCCTAACCGGAGAGGGATGGGCGCGGGGCGCACAGGGGCCACCCAGAGCCAACCCAGGCTCACCTCCTCCTTCCAGACCTTCGCACCTGATTCCCAGAGCCCCCCGCCCCCCTCCCTCCCGGGGACTAGGAGCCCACCGTCTCTGAGAAATTCACTAAGGCTGGTGGGGCAGAGAGGGAGAGGCGCTCCTGCAGGAGCAGGGGAGGGTACAAAGGTGTTTTGTTTGTTTGTTTGTTTTGGTTTTTTGTCTGCCAAGGAGAAAGAGGGAAAGGGGGTGCAGGATTCCCGGGAGAGGAAGTAAGGAGTAGGTAACAGGCTTGGTGCTGTCCGGGTAGGATGTAGGGTGAAGGAAAAGGTTTGCTGGCTTCCAAACCCATTCCTCGCTCCATTTTTTTTTTTTTAAGAGAAAAGTGATGGGGATGGGCAGGACCGGACGAAAAGCCAGCACTTACAGTGGTGGCCCACAGAACATTTCTCGCCAAGCCAAAACAGGGAGAGAAAAGAAAAGCCAAAGAGGCAGAGGCGGCGGCGAGCGGAGGGCATGGGGGTCCGCCCGCCCGCGCCGCCAGGTGCACCCCGGCGCCCCGCACCTACCTGCTGGCTGCCGCCGCCGCTGGGGTAGGACTCGGCGTGCGCAGGAGAGCCGCTGCTGCCCCGGGACGAGGTGTCAAAGTTCCCGGGATAATCCTGGTACATGATCCGCGGTGGGGGCCCCAGAGGAAACAGCGTGTTTTTCTTTCCCCGCCCTGGCCGCGGCGGCGGCGGCGGCGCTCCGGCTGCTGCGCGCTCGCTCGCTCCCTGCGGGCTGCGCCCGGGCTGAAGTCTCCGCTCCCCGGTGCTCCCCCGCGGCGGCGGCGGCACGAACCCGGGAACAGTGGCCCCTGAGCGCCAAGCGCGGCACTTCTTTCCTGCTCGACCGGCGCCGGGACCGGTCCCTCCCTCTAAGAAGTCGGCGCGTCCCTCGGTCCCTCCCCTGCGCGCGCCCTCCCGCCCCCGCGCGCAGCCGGAGCCCGGACCGCCGCGCCGCCGGTTCTATCAAAAATGGGCAATTAGAAAAGAATGGGAGCCCGGTCTGCGGACCCCCGATGTCGGGCAGGGCAAAAATCAGGCGACAAGGAAGGCTGCCCGCTCGGAGGAGAAACTTCTGTTTCCTCCTTTTTTAGAAAAGACACTGAAAATAAACTTCCTGTGGCCAACGCGCCGCCGCCGCCGGAGTTTCGCAGCGGCTCGGACACTGGGTTCGGAGAAGGCAGCCCAGCCTGCGCCCCGTCCCGTCGTGGCCGGTGGGATCCCAGCGGAGAGGGACGCGCCCCGCTCCCGGCACCGCCGCGGCTCGGGCGGCTGGACCCGCACCCCTTCCCGGGCGCCCGCTCCCGGCCCGGCCCGCTGCGCCCGCCGCGTCTCTCTCTCCCCCGCGGTCCCCGCCGAGCGCCGCTCGCTCGCTCGCTCGCCAGTTCGCTCGCTCGGAGCCCCTGTGCTCTGCCCGAGATGAGTCACTACAATGGCACGAGTTCAACTCCACAGTCTTTATTCTCCAGCCCCTGTACCATGTGGATTCACTCACGTCAACCTCGCTGGGAGGAGCGCGCGGGGAGGCGGGGGCAGGAGGCCCGGGAGGAGGGGGAGGAGGAGGAGGAGGCGCGCGAGGGGGCGGGCGCTGCGCTCCCCTCCCCGCCCGCCCGTCCTCCGGGCGGCGCTGACGCCAGCAGCTCGCCCCGCGCGGGGAAGGAAGGTGGTGGCGGGGGTGCGAGCGGCCGGCCCCCGCGGTTTGGGGGAGCCGCAGCGGCCCCAGCGCGCCCCCGCACACCCCTCCCCGGCTCGGCGCCCTTGGGCTGTTCCATTGGCGCAGGTTGCCAAAGATGGTCATTTGCGTTAGAGGACGCGAGTGCGGGTTCCCTCGCTTTCGGGTGACGTGTAGGGACAGGGATTCCCTCTCGGGCTCCGGAGAGCGCCGCCAGTCCCCCCTCCACCCCCCGCCACCCCCAAGTTCTCTGGGCCTCGGCGCCGGGTTTGGGAGAATAATCACAGTCCTGGAGGGCGAGACAGGCGGCTCCGTGCGGCGCCAACGCCGGGCCGAGCGCCGGGCGCGGAGAGCAGCTCGCGGGGAGGGCGCGGCCGCGCGTGGTCGCCGGCGCCCTCTGCGGCGCCCCGGGCACCCGGGCACCGCGCCGCCCTGCGGCCGGGCTGGGCAGGGCGCGGCGCCGCCGGGCGGGGCCGGCCTGTTTGCCTAATTTTCCCTTCGGTGGCCGGCTGTACCCTGCTGCCTCAGCCCCCCATCTCTCTCTCTCTTTCTCTCCAATTAATTTCATAGGAGTCGCCTGGAAGACGAAATTAATCAAGTTCAAGACATCCCGACCGCCCTCTAAGCCAGGGCAGTTGGAACGCAGCTAATAGGGGCAATCGGGCATTAAAAGCAAACTCCAGGCTGTTAGAAATTAAAGCACACGCGCCCGCACACACACATATATATATATATATACACACACACACACACACTCACACACACACATACACTCACACGTACACACACACACACACTCTCACACACACACACATACACTCACACTTACACACACTCTCTCTCTCACATACACACACCAACAACAGTGATAAACAGGGAAGGGGCCTGGGAGGAGGTGTGGGCGAGCACTGTCTGCAGCTGTTTTGGAGCGAAGTTCAAGGAGCAAAGTAGTCGGACTCCTAGGTCTTCCCGCCTCATCAGGCCGGGCGGGACGAGGTTCGGGGTAAAGGGCACAGGCCTCGGAGCCCCGGAGCCGGAGCCGGGCTGTGCTGTCTGGGAGCTGTGGGACTGGCTTCAGGAGAGCCCCTCGAGACCTCTGGGCCTCAGTTTCTCCCCATAAAATGAAGGGCTTGAGACAGGTGCCCTTCTAAGGCCCCTGTCCACGCTGGAACCTAAACCTTCCTGCAGGGGTGAGCCGGAGGAGCACTGTACCAGGAGTCCAGGGGCTCGGGTCTAGCTGGTCCAGGCTCTGCTTTAGCCTCAGTTTACCCAGCTCTCCAGGGGCGCCACTTTCACCCCCACAGATCCCTGGGAGGACCCCACGGGGAGCTGCGCGGGGACGATGACGCGTCGTGCCCTGGAACACATCACGGTTCCGGCCCCTCAGTTTCCTTATCTGTAAAGTGGGGGTGTTGCTAGGAAAGAAAATAGAGCCGGGAACTCAGAGCCCTCCCGGGGGCTCTCTATATAAAGCGCTGGCGTTTCCGGGACGGCTGGCGGCATCTGGCCGCCCCAATGGCCCCGAGATACGGTAATCCCAAACAATAGTCGGGGTCATTGTTTACAGTTATAAAACACATTCTGTCCCGAGCGCCATCCCCAAGGACGCGCGCGGGGAGGCGAGGCGAGGCGAGCCAGACTCCCCGATCTCCCCGTGACTGCCGGGGCGGGGTCCCCCGCTCGGTGGCGGGGCGCCGGGGGCGCGGGGCGCGCGTTGGCCGCGGGGTTTCGGGGGGAGAGGGGGAGGTGTGTGTGTGTCTTCAAATCCCTGAGCGCCGCCTGCCAGGCTGTTTACGTGCCTCTCCCAGCAGGACTGAGTAAATGCAGTCCTTTGACGCAAAACCAATCAACCCTCTCCCCAGCGGCAGCGGCAGAACCCAGAAAACCGGGGGTGGGGACCGTGTGGGAGGGCGCTGCCGAAGAAATCGTGACACTTTCTCATTCCTCCCCTCCCTCTCTCTCTCTGCCCTTTCCCGCCCGCGCCTCGCGGGCCCAGGCAGCCTCTGCGAAGTCAGAGGGGAGGGAGGGGGAGCGGGTCGGCAGAGGGAGGCGCAATCCCGGCGTCCAGGGCTCCCCAGAGAGCAGCCGCCTGGCCAAGAGGCGCGAACCAGATGCACTTTTCGTTTTCTTTTGACCTGCAGAGGCCGCCCGGCCCTCCCCGGCCCCGCACTCCAAAATCCGGGTGCTTCTGGGTCTCTCCCACACACACAGCCCTTCCTTCCAGTAACGCGGGGGAGAGGAGGAGGGGAAAGGCAGCGGGAGCGGCCTCGGGCGCGCCCAAGCCGGGCCGGCGCCGCCGGGAGCGCGCGGGCGGGAGAGCGCACCGGCGCGCCCTCGCCGCCCCCGCCCTGCCGGTCCCCGGCCCTTTCCTTTCTTGTGGGTTCCCGTAAAGCCCAGCCGCCCCGAGAAGTCTGCAGAGCATCACGGAATCTGTGCTGATGCAAGTCGCCAGCCTCCCTTGGCTGCGCCCCGGCCTGCCTCGGAGCGCTTTGATCCCGGCCTTCCCCTGCCCCAGACCTCGTGCTGCCTCCTGCAGCCTGCCCGCGCCTTGCAGGCCTCCGAGGGCCGGACGCACAGAGCTGAGCCCCGGTGCTGCGGGGGCTGACTGGCGCTGGTCTGGCCCAAGGGTGTCTGCCAGACCTCGAGTCCAGCTTCCCTCTGTGGGGGATCAGGGCGGGATCGCCCCAGTGCGAAGGGGTCCCCTGGCTCCCCGGAATAACATAACTAAGAGGAGCAGAGGCCAGCCTTCCCTGAGAGCTTACCAAGAGGCACCAGGCTGAACACTGTGCAGGGACTGGCTCCTGCCAGCAAACCTTTGAGGGGAGTGTTATTCCTGGTCAAAGATCAAGAAAGTGAGGTGAAGGCAATTTGCCCGGGAGAATTGATGAGTGGGCTAGTGACCCGGTTGGAAGAGCCGCTGGGCCTCCATGACATTGCAGGACCCGCCCCCCACCCCCCACCCCCACCCCCGGCAGCCTCTGTTTCTCTTACTGGTCTCCAGCAAGCATGGACATCACCTGGTCCATGGCTTTGTCATGCGCCTAATTCTCTGCTGAATAAACAGTCTTGCACCCGTCAGTCACTCAGCCTAAGGAAAGCTCACATCAAAGGAGGGAAGGGGTGTGGGGCAGGAACCGTGTCTTCTCATTTTTGTCTCTGGATCTCTGGGGCCTCCGTGCCTGCATTTGCCAGCTTCCTCCTTTGTCCCGCCAGCTCAATTGGTGGCTCCTGACTAGAACCCCAGAATGGCCGCCTCCCTGGGACTGCCCTGGCCCACACGTCCGAGGGCTGGATAATTCATGAAGCCCTTCCACAGCTGTGGCCTCGCTTGTCCTCACAACACCCTGGTCGGTTGGGGTGACTCTGGATTGCCAAAGAGGAGGCCGAGCAAACAGAGTGGCAAGGCAGCCTTCTCAAGGTCCCCCAGCCTGTGGGTGTCAGAGCCTGAACTCAGACTCAGCTCACCTGACTTTGCATGCAGGCTGCCCCTGCTCCCAGCCTGGGCGGGTTAGAAGCAAACCCTTAACCATCGACAGTCCTCTACCCACCACGCCTGAGTGAACCTGCCGTCCTTTTTCCATAGTAAGCCATACGCTTTGATGGCGTTTTAATCTCTCTGAAAGCCGGGGGCCCCTGATCATCAATGACTATTTAATATGGAGGCGTTTCTGTTTGTCCAGAAACCTCTGGATCCGTCCAGAGTCCTGATACAGACTTCAGCCCAGTGGTTCAAAGGGAGAGGCTTTGAGGGAGAAGCTCCGAACTGAGGTGTGGGCAGGACTAAGACAGCACCTGGAGGACCTGTGACACTCAGAGCCTCACAGCAGCTGGAAGCTGTGGCCCAGGGGAGAGCACAGCGATGTGAGAGCCATGAGCGAGGACCAAGCGGCAGGAGGGAAAGGCAGCCAGTGCGGGAGAGAGAGCTGAAGGGGAGGGGCAAAGGGATGCAGGCCCGTCTCTCCCACCTCCTCCCCCATCTCTGGACAGTGGCTGTCCAGGGAGGTCAGGGCGAGGAAGAGTGTGGAGAGTGGGTCTTGTGGTGGAGGGGGAAGGCACATACTCGGCAAATGGGAGATGACCAGCATAGATGCTATTAAATCCCGGTGTAGCTCCTCATGGGGAAATACAGTCCATCAGGGAGTCTCACACGTCATCCCGAGTGGGGGTGGGCATTAAAACAATGGCTTTCTCAGACTGGGCCTCCCCTCTCTTTAAACGGCGCGGATACACCCAGCCACTAATCCAGGGCAATGGGTTGTGTCCCTCCGGTGTGGGGAGCAGAAAAAAGAGAGATGCTGATCAAGAGAGATGAGCATTGGGGAACACTGCTGGGTGGATAAGCACTGCTCCCTCCCTCCTTCCCTCCCTCCCCTGTGGCCTTCCTCAGCCTCCTCTACATCCCAAGGGGACCCTCCCAGCTGAAGTGCTCTGAGACCTGGCATGTACCTTTGCCCACCATGATTCCCATTGCTGGTGATTCCCATTGCTGGTATGGGGTATACACCAACGAGAAGAAATGAAAACGGGGCCGTCAAGATACTATTGCTTTAAAGGCGGTCGTCATGGTAATAATAAAGCGAATGATCTGCATCTGGCTGGTGGTTACACGGGTATGAATTTTAAAAAATCCAACAAGCTCACCCCTTAGATGAGGGCACTTTATTGACTTTTGCTGTGTATTAGAAAACAACAACGAAAACCATTGAGCTCCCTTCAGTTACGTTCAGGAGTATACTGCAGCTTGTGCAACACTTCTCAGAAAGCATATATGCAAATGAGGCCTTCCTGGCCACCAGCTTGCAGTTCTGTAGACTCTGAGCAGTCGCTGCCCTAGAAAGACTCAGGCAGGAACAGGGTAGTTCCTGTGGGGTGTGTGTGTGTGTGTGTGTGTGTGTGAAGCCGGATACATTCCAGAGATAAAGTGACTAGTGATCTTATTCAGAAATATCTTTATGAGTCAGAAGAGAAGTTATCCCCGGTAGGAATGCTTTTCGGGTGCAGAGAGGAGGAAGACAGCTTTCTTGCTTCCCCTCTGGGCTTAAGATCTGCACTGAAGAGAAGCTCTGGGTTGAGCTTCAAGTTGGAAGGTCGCAGGGCGGCCCCGACTGTGTGACCAGGGCCGTGTCTTTTGACATCTTCAGAATTCTGCTTCCTCACCTGCCACCAAGAGGATGGGCTGAACCTAGGGCTTGTCATGGAGCAAGGGAGGCACAGATGTCCTACAGGGAGAAACGCTTTCCCTCTGGTCCTCCATCAGGAGCGGTCTCCTGCCCAGCCATCTTCAAGTCTCACCTGGAAACACATCTCTCTCACCCTCCTGTTCTGAGCATCTGAGGACCGGAAATCCCAGGGGGAGGGGCTCTCCGGAGGGAGCTTCCCCGCTCCTGCTCCATGCCCGGGCCAGAGGCTCCAGGAAGACTCTGCCCACTTCTAATCTGGTCAACCAGGGCCCTGCCCCGCTGTCACAGCCACCAGGTTCTGACCAAACACTTAGGGGAGAAGCGAGAGCATAAGAGAAGCCTGAAGTCTGAATGTGCCCTGCCCTCAGGCAGCTTACAATCCTGCTGGGAAGAATGAAGGGTAACACACAAAATAGTGGGGGCATGAAGCAATTAACAATGAGGACACCTATAAAAGCCTTTTATAGGGCTTCCCTCGCACCAGACAGTGCTTTATTGAGTCACACACATTAACTCAGTTAATATTCACAACAACTTTATGAGGTTGTTACGATTATTACCCCCACTCAATAGATGAAGAACACTGGAGTCAGGAGAGGTAAAGTCACCCAAGGTAGCACAGCAAAAAAAAAAAAAAAAAAAAAAATTGAGCTGTGATTCAAACATGTGCACTCAGGCCCCAGACTCTTATATAGAAGGTGTTGACAAATCTTCCTGTTAGCATGACATCAAACATGTCTACACACACAGACACATCCCCTGCACAAGGGTTCATCTGACCTTTCCAACAGCCTGCGCAGTAACCAGAGCTCCCATGAGTGGCCTTATTTACCAGAGAAAGAAACTGAGGTTCAGGTTAGGTTAAGTCATGGGCTCAATGTCAAACCAACCTTGCATGCAGAGCACGGTGCACCCAGTTCTCTTGACCCCCCACTTGCCAGTCCTTTTGCTTTTCTTCTCTGCCGATTCTCTGCCCTTTGGCTGGCCCATCAGCCATTCCCCCTTCTGGTAAGAGTGCCCTGATTTTATTCTGGGGAACCTCCACGTTCCCATTCCGTGTGCCATGGGTTGACCCTACCCTTGAGGCACAGGGATGGGCACAGGAACACATGATCCAGTGCTGGCCCGACAGGACACCTCTTTTTCCTGGTGGCTGCTTACTGACTGGTTCAGGGTTGTACAGGGGGCTCAAGCATGGCCTCTGAGAGTCAGACCTAAGACTTTGGCTGAAACCCTTGGGAAAGAACACTCTCTTTTTCAAATGAGAGACCACCTCTTAGCTACTATTCGAGGAGAGGCTACAAGGAGGAAAGCCAACCCAGAAGGGCCCAGCAGTGGAGAATAAGAAGTCTCTAAGGGCATTGCCTGATCCCATGGACCCCTTGGTGCCTACAGTGGTTCTACTTCTGAACTTTCCATTATATGACAAGAACCTCCTTTTTCTTTTCAAGCCAGTTTGAGTTGAGTATCAGTCACCTACAACTAAAAGAGTCTTCACTGATGCACCCTGAGCACATAAAGAGCACCTCCTGTTGGCTCTTACTATTCGCTCAAGGTTCCAAAAACGACAACAACAGAGACCAGTACGGAAGTGTCTGTCTTTAAATTTGGAATCTGCTGAAGGAGGAAAAAATTCTCCAATAACTTTAAAACAAGTCAGAACATAGTAAATGCCACAAGGCAGCTACCACGGTTCTCTGGTTAAGGCAGAGGGTAAGAACATACGAGACGGGACACATCAGAAAAGGCCTCATAAATGTGGTGGCAGGGACATCGGCCTTGGGAGTCTGATGGGCTGCTGACAGGTGAAGGTGGGGGAGGTTGCAGAGCTGACAGCATTAAGGATGAGTCCAAGTTCAGGAAAATATACAAATGTGGGTCAAGAAGAGACTGGTGGATTGACTGAGAGCAGGGGAATGGTCTCAGATTTATAGTCTGGGTTGGGGGGAGGGGAGGAGGGGATGGCCCTGAGCTGTCTCCCAATCTCTGAGGGCATTCCCTGGGGAAAAAGAGGGAGGCTTACGTGGTCTGGAGGCTGGTGAGGGAGCTGAAGTGACCTCAGCTTGAGGAAGGGAAGAAATCCTGCCTGAAAATATCACAGAAAGTTCTGGGAGAGGTTCAACGGGAGGCAGTGATTGGTGGGCGTCCTCAAGAGGATTCAGAAGCCAGATGGGAATAGGAATCAGCTGACCCAGACGGTTCTGTGAGTTCAGCTCCAGCCACGGAACTCTCCGGGGCTGACCTTGGAGGGGCTTGCATTTCATTCCAACTTGAGGAGTGAGAAAGGGACACGGGAACAGTGATGGGTCAGAGCTTCACCTGTACCCGTGAATCTGTTTTATAAACATACAATTTGGAGTTTTGGACTGGATAGTGGATGATGCCCATGAATTCTGTTAGGTAGGATAATGGCATGCACCGTGTTTATATAAGATAATACCCATATTTTTTAGATGAATACTGAAGAACATAGAGATGAAATGATAGAAATGTTTGAAGTTCAATTCAAAACATCTCAGCAAGGAAAGAGGAAGAAATGATATTTTCACACATATATATGTGTATATATATTCAAATGTATGTATATTCATATACATATATATGTATTTATACACATGTGTGTATATTTATGAGAGGGAGTGAGACCTGAATTGTGTTATACTTGTACAGTGTGTCCCAAAATTATATATACATACTTTAATAGCTGATAGCTCAATTTTGAAAATGAAATGTATTTTAATAAACACTGCCTTTGTAATTATTCAAATTGTGTGTGTACATTTTTGGGGGGCAGGAAAGGGAGAGCAATCTAAAGCAAATATGACTCCTCCACTGATAATTTTTTGAGACGAGAGGACATGATCTGAACTATGCATATAAGCCTGAGTTTTCCCAATGACTTGAATGCTTTCCTTGGGGCAAGACTCCCCTCCCCCCCCTGCAATATAATGGGCTGCGGCCTGAATCTGAAAAATCTAGCTTTAAGCCTCTCACCCTGATGGCAGGTAGAGGATGGGAGACTGAGAGGAGTGGTTGGGGAAGGGGAGAACCTGAGAGCCAGGGATGGGAAGAGCCCAAGTTTAATGCTCACACTCAGGCAGTTCCCAACACTCCAGCTGTCTGGGGTGTGCTCATATGGGAAAGACAGACCTCACGGACTCAGCTAGACACCCCAAGTATAAGACATCCCAAGTGGGGCCAGGGGCCACCAGCGTCCGAACTGAGCACCCTCTGGGTGTCAGCACACCCCACCCGGGCACCCCATGGATCAGTGGTGGGTCACTAGGCACATGGGCTGCCACATGGGACTTGCACCTTCTCCCCCGTGCCTTTAGAGACACAGAGAGCCTGGGAGTGGTGGCTCTGTTACCTGCACAAGTGAGCACATCATGTGATTTCCCGCCTGGGACACAGAAGCTCTTAGAGGGCAGGTGATGTTCCTGAAGAGAAGGGAGGGAGGAAAGGCCTCCACTTGTTTTTTGAGGCAGCTTTGATGTTTCCAGAAATAGCCCTAAGTTTATAGGCAAAAGATGGAGAGTTTGATTCCTGGGTCTGCCACTCAGAGCTGCAAAATCTTGACTAAATTACTTCATCTCTATACACGTAACCCATTCATCTGCAAAGAGGAGTAGAGAGTTCGATGCCCAGAAAGGCCGTGGGCTTAGTTCAAAGAGGCCCAGGCCCAATCCTAGTTCTGCTGCTGAGAGCCAAGGGACCCTGGGCCGTTATGGGTTCCCTCTGAGCCTCACTTTGCTCCCTTGTGGGAAGGAGTATGCATGTGTGCACCCATCTAAAGATCCGTGCACCGTCCATTTGTCTGTACGCTGCCCTGTTCCCAAACACACTCCTGGAGTTGTGGGCAAAGTGCAGTGAAACAGGGGGAAGGTCTGGCCTGCGGTTCCTGCTAGTGTCCCGCACACACACACACACACACACACACACACACACACACCCAGGGCTGTGGTGAGACTCAGGGGAATAACGCTTCTGCGGGTGCCTCACAAGCTGGGAGATCCCAGGCACAGGAGAGCTAGAGGAAGCGGGAAAGAAAGAAAGAAAGGGAGGGTTCAGGGAGCTGAGGCAGGAATGGATGGCCAGCCACCTTCCAGAGGAAAAGCTTGGGAGCTCTGAGGTCTGCCACCACTCGCCAAGGGCCCGCGTGCTTAACGCATAAAGCAGCTCTGAGAAGAGCCAGGGCGACAGGGTCCTGTCTCGTCAGAGCTGGAAGGAACATGAGAGACCTTTTGTTTCAACCCCCATTAGACAGATGTAGAAACTGAGGCTCCGAGAGGGAAACCGGCTTGCCTCGGGCCATCCACGGTGCAGAGGCAGAGCTGGGCCAGACACCAGGCGCCTGACGCCAAGTGCAGGGCACCATGGCACGGCCCCGGGAGCCCCCGAGCCGGGCACATTTCCCTCGGGCTGGTCTGGCACACCCTGAGGCAGGCTGTCAGAACCTCGCTTCCCAGGGTGAGTTCTGGGCACTCAAGGCAGGCAGGTTTGACCTTCCCTAGGTAAGTGTGCCTGCGGCCCCGCCCTGGAGGACATGCCAGCGCTCCTGAGCTGCGGCTGCAGCCAATGAAGGTAAGGAAACCCAGAGCCCAGAGCAAACACAGAGCTCTATTGTTAGGGACACTGATTACGGCGCTGGGTTGGGCATGGACTTATTATCACATCTATTTCTTTTCATTAACAGAAGGCAAACATTCCCCCGCCCCAATACCTGAAGGCCACTGCCTGCACGAGAGGGTGGGCGATGTCTCCTGAGGCTGATCCGACCGAAGCATGTGGCCCTTCCCTCAGACCCAGCTCAGGCGAGGAGAGGAGAGGGGAGGAGAGGGGAGGAGAGGGGAGGAGAGGGGAGGAGAGGGGAGGAGAGGGGAGGAGAGGGGAGGAGAGGGGAGACTCGGGTCAGACGCAGGGAGAACTGCCCATGCCTTCAGGAGCCGCGTGCGTTACTGAATGACCCCCGAAAGCTGTGGGGTGGGACGGGGAGCCGGGCAGAGCTCCTCCTGCAACTCGGTTTGTTTCTTGACTTCCGGAGAGATGTTTCACTCCCTGCGCTTCAGTGCGTGCCCCTGTAGAGTGTCAGAGGCTGTGAGGGTTAAATAACACCGGCCTGAACAGGCGCTCTATACTCAACAGCCCGGAAGCTGTATCTGAGCTCTGTGAACCCCCTGTTGCCCAGGTAACCAGTGTGGTGAGCGTGGACCCCAGCTGGGCTGTCCTTCTGGGGGCTCTTCCAGACAGAAGACAGTACCCCAGGCATCGTCTCACTTGTGGAGGGACAGGGCAATGAACTCGGTGGCCTCTTCAGCTCACTCTGTTCTTCGTATTTAATGTTCACTTCAAGGTTCCAGTCTTACTCTTGGTCCCAGAGATGGAGCCCCCACCCCCATCCCCACTTGGACTCACCCTCAGGCTTTTCCTGCGGCGGGGGCACCCCCTCATCTATTCTCCTCCCACCAGCACAGTCTTTCCCTCGGCAGGTCCAGGTATTCTTCTTGCTCCCATTTCATAAGATCCAACCTCTATAGTCCAACATCCCCCCCTAGCAAAGGAAGGAGAGTTAGTTGGAACCTTCAGCAGAAACCTCTGGAAGAGCCAGCTTCAGAGGCAGTGTTGCCTGGTGAAAGAGGGCTCAGCAGGTAGAGTCTGAGGTCAAGGTGAGGTCTGGATCCCAGCGGGCACGGCAGGCAGAGCAGTGGAAGCGCTCCTTCCGCCCCGGCTTCCTCCCACAGGCAGGCCTCGGCGGGGCCGGGCAGGGGCCAGAGAGGCCCGGGCCCCGGGAAGGAGGCCATGGCCCGCAGCCACGCCCTGGCTGTCTGCGGCTTCGGGAGGGCCTTCTCATTTCCCAGATTTTCGACTCCCATCCTGTAACAGATCATTTGTTACCTCCAACAAAACGCTTAGCAACAAGCAGGCTGAGAACCCGAAACTCTGAACTCCGCTGTTTGGTTTGACCTCAGCAGCTTGTGAAAGCTGGCCAAGACCCCCCGCCACCACGGAGACCACGCTCTCCAAGCCACGGAAGTTCTGGGGGCTGAGCAAAGAAGGTGGTGTTTTCATTGTTTGGAAAATTCTGACTTAAGGACTCTCTTTACTCAGGGCTTCCCAGAGCGTTTCATAAGCCAGCACAAACGGTGAATCTCCAGGATGCATTTCCCACATGCGTCCCTCGAACACAGGGATTCAGCCAGCCCTCTGGCATTCAGGTGGGGAAACCGAGGCTCCAGGTCCTAGGGACAGAGCCTCCAGAGAGCCAAGGTCTCCCGACCCCAAGGTCCGTTCACCATCCTGATGTCAGGACGAAGCTGGCTCATCTTTTTTCTGGTTTTATTTATTTATTTTTTAAAGTATATTATATATATATATATATATATATATATATATATATATATATATATAATTATTATTATTATTATTATTTATTTATTTTTTTTACAGAGAGGAATAGAGTCAGAAACATGGATGAGAGAGAAATGTCCACCAGCCGCCTCCTGCACACTCCCCTCTGGGGATGTCCCCTCAACCAAGGTATATGCCCTTGTCCGGAATCGAACCCAGGACCCCAGAGACCGAAGGCCGACGCTCTATCCATGGAGCCAAATGGGTCAGGGCCTTTTTCTGGTTTTATTGTCCAGGGCAGACGGTAGCGGGAATTGTTTATGTATTTGGACGTTTTGCATGAGCTCTGCAGGCCGGCCAGGACGAGGGCCAGCCAGTGGGCAGAGGTTCCTCACGCCAGTGCGAACGTTTAAAATAAAGAGACCTGTCTGGACGTGACCTGAGCCAGCGCGTGACGCAGTGAGCTCCCCGCCCCTGAGGGGTCCAAGCCACAGCCGACTGACCACAGGGTGGCCGAGGCCGCGGAGCAGGGGCCTGGAAGACACATGTCCACATCCAAACCCCCCAGGCCCCGAGCATGTGATGTAATGACATTCAGGATCTCAACGTGGGGTCCTCCTCGGCTATCTGGGGGGACCCCACGTTCCCTGACCAGTGTCCTTATAAGAGGGAGGCCAAAATGCTCGGACCCACGGAGAGGGCTAGGCAAAGGCCCCGGCAGGGGTTGGAGCGATGCGGCTACGGAACGCTGCGGCCACCGGAAACCGGAGGAGGCCCCGCCTTGACCTTGGACGCCGGGCCTCCAGGGCTGTGAGCTAGGACATTCCTGCTGGTTAGAGCCCCAGGTCTGTGGCCATCTGTCTCGGCCACAGGACACGGACCGAGGTGGGGATGCTGTAGGGAGGCAGGCCCTCCTAACCCCCACTCCCAATCATCACCCTGGTGGCTCCTTTGGCTCAGTATGGGGGAGCTGTGCCAGGAGCCCCCCCACACCCCTGCCCGGTCCCAGGAGGGGTGCCATTGAGGTGTAAGGCCCAAAGGGAGTCTGTGTAGCACCAGAGCCCTGGGTGAGCTTCCCGTGGCCGCCAGCACAGGCTCCTCCTCAGGCCTCGCTAGCAGGCTGCCCCTTCCCGGCCAACAACCTACAGCAGCTGCAGGCCCGCCCGCTCCCCGGAGCTACACGCGTGCACTTTTACACGCACTCAGGGGCTCTGTCGCAACAGCCTCTCTGCCCCGAGACAAGCGGTAACACGTCTGCCTGCCCGCCTGCCCGCGCCCTCAGTCCCTGGCAGAGTCAGGGCAAACCCAAATGGCAAGGCAGAGGAGGCTGCAAGGCGGAGGCCGTGGTTGGACTCTGAGAGCAGCCAGGGGAGACCCGGGGCAGCGGGAGGCGGAGCAGTCAGTGCCCCTCCACACGGCCCCTGCCCGTGCCCGTAGCCGGTCCCACGGCCAGTGTCTGCTCTATTGTCCCTAACGCCAGGTGCCCGGACAGGCGGGCACATCAGAGCTGGCTGCTGCCTTCCTCCTGGGGGTGCAGAGTGAGCTTTGCCCACCGGGGCAAGCCAAGCTGGGTACTGGGCAGGAGCCCCCACCCTGGCACATGTGTACGTGAGGTCTGACTGGCTGACCCCAGAGCCCAGCGGCCTCAGGAATGGGAAGGTTTCCACGGCCCAGTACCACTCACAGCAAGACCCGCCTCCCCCCCCCAGGACCAAACCAACCCCCCCAGACAGGCCTAATCTCAGAGGTGGCCTGTCTCCACTTCCCAGATTCTCTGTGGACCCAGGACCCAGCCACACGGGAGTTCAGGGGGCAGGAACGCGGTGTTTGTCAGAACCGGTTTGGTGTCCGGCCGGGCTCTGTCCTCTGCTTGCAGAGCTGCTGGGCTCGGCGGGGGCAGGGCTGCGGGCCCCTGTCCTCTATTGCCGTCTCCCCTCCCTTCACCACCCTAATTTCAGGCTCAACTGTGCGCGTTGAGGGCTTAATTAAATCTTGTCTTGCTTTCAGAAGAGACATCTCCTGCCCCAGGGAGTTGCTACCGTGCTTTGCGAGGAGACAGGTCTGAGCAGGCTCCTGGGTGCAGGGCGGCGGGCGGGAGGGAGCACAGCCCTGCTGGGAGCTGCCCAGCGGCGGCCGAAGGGCAGCGGGCAGGGCCGGGCGGGCAGCGCGGGCGGCGTGGGGCCCCAGACTCTGCGTGGAGCCCCAGGCACCGGGGGCCTCCCTGCCGCCGCCGCCTCTGCGTGCCTGCCTCCCTCCATGACCACAGGTCAGGCGGTCCAGGTCACCCTGTTCCCGGTGCCCGCCCCGCCCGCCCAGCAGGCAGCAGCCTCCAGCACCTCCGCCCACTGCCGGCCACACCCTGGCCTCCCGCCCCAGACTCCTCCGGAGGGCCTCGGAAGGAGGAAAAGGCCCCGTGAGAGGACTCCGGGAACAGGCCTCGGCCCCTCGCACAGCCTGCCCGGGCCTGGTCCCACAGAGAGGCCTGCTGGGGGCTGGGGATGCCCCTCGCTACCTGTGTGCCCTTAAGCCCATGAGCTCATCTTTCTGAGCCTCCGTTTTCCCATCTGTAAATTGGGCGTGCACACCCACCTCTGCCCCGGGTGTGGAAGGGCATTCAAAGAGACAGCACAGGAGAGAGGGCACTTGGCTAACTGAGGCAAAGGCTATAACATGGTAGACACTGTTTCCATCAGGATTAAGGCTGAGGGTAAAACCTCAAGTAGAACTGTTAGCATTCCCCGTCCCAAAGTCGCTGCATCCACCTCTCCCTACCCTGCCCCCCTCCACCCACCTCTCCCTACCACGCCCCCCTGCACCCACCTCTCCCTACCCCACCCCCCTGCACCCACCTCTCCCTACCCCGCCCCCCTGCACCCACCTCTTCCTACCCCGCCCCCCTGCACCCACCTCTCCCTACCCTGGCTGAGTTCTCGGCACACTGTCCTCCTTGCCAGGAGAAAGCTGGTCTTGCTGTCCATCCCTGCATTTTCCCCCTCGGACTTTGACTGTCACTTTTATCAAGAGGAAACGAAGGCCCAGGGCATGTTTGTGAGGGGCAGGGGCAGGGGCCAGGTCTCTGGCCACCTCAGCCTGCTCAGCCCACGTCCCACGGCAGGAGATTGCTGGGATGATCTGCTTCCTAAGGAATCCCCTGCACTTGTGCGGGGCAACCCTTTAGGCAGACGGGATTCTGAGGAGTGTGGCTCTGAGTCAGGGTAGCGGGGGCCCTGGGGGCTGTCAGAGCTGGAGGGGACCTCAGAGGCGTCCTAGGTGACCCCCTTGGAGAACTGGGCCTGGACAGAGGCTGTGGCTGCCCAGTCACATGCCCTGGCCTCAAACCCTCCCCACCCTGTGCCAGGAGGAGGTACCCTGCTCAGCCCTCAGGTCCCGAAGTGGAGGCACGGTGCTCCCCGGAGAGACCCCAGGCGCGATAGGGGAGGCCACCCCTGAGGCCTGGAGGGATGCTCACCAGGCCACCCCCCCACATGACCCTGCTGTTTTCCTTCTTCTGAGAACTTCCTGTGGGATGACAGGAGGCCCCGGACCGAGGAATTGCACGGTCCCTCCGGCACTCCAGAGTCCTTCCTGAGGTGACTCACTCAGCCTCCCCTGCCCGCTGGGGCTGGGAGGAAGTCAGGGCTGGAGGGGTGGGGAGGGGCATGCTCTGAAGGCCTGAGGGGCGGGGGACAGGGAGGTCATTGAAGAGGATAGCCCATCCAAGATGACGCCCTTGAGCAAGGCACTTTTCCCCGGTGCCTCAGTTTCCCCAGCTCCGGAACGATGCTCCACACCACCTAGTGCTGCCTGGAGGGCTTGGGCAATGAACAAGTCGAGGGCAAAGCGAGTTGCTCGGTCCGCAGCGGGTAAGGAGAAACCGTGCCTTCTTCAATGAGCCGGGTTCCTCCCCTGGAAACAGAGGGCCAGGCTTCGCAGGCGGGAGGAGAGCAGAGAGCGCAAAGGGGCCTTGCACGGCGCCTGGCACACACAGGCTGCCCTGTAACTGTCTCTCTCCTTCCTAACGTGCCAGGTCAAGATGTCAAAGCCCAGGCCTACGGGTCTCCTCCTATTTTCCCACGTCTTTCCAGAGCCCAGTAACCCAGGCTCCTCCCCACATCCACCCCAACTCCCCGCCTCTCCCGTCGCTCTGGGCCCCCCATGGGCAGGCAGGCTGGGGCCGTTGCCTCTCCCAGCGGCTGGAGCTGTGAGTTCGAACCCTCGGGGGCCGCCAGCGTATTGTGTGGCCTCCAGCCAGCCTCCCGGCTTCCCTCAGTTTCCCCACCAGTAAAGTGGGGCTAATGACCACCAGCCTCCCGCGCTGAGTGTTGGGAGGATTAATTAAGGCTGTTAAAGGCTTTGAGATCCGCGGATGAAAGGCCCTGGCGAGGGGCAGAGGGTTATTATCCATTATTAGTCCTGTTATGTTCCACCCAGCGATCCCCACGTCTCCTCCCAGCGGTAATTAGCACCTCGCAGGGGCGTTTGAGGGCGATGCGTTCCACGCCACACACGGGAAAACCGAGGCGCGGAGGGAAGCCAGGTCAGCGCAGGGCAGGCGGCCCACTGTTCCTTGAAGCTGCTGCCGCCCTGGCCCCGGTAACCGCCGCGCCCGGGGCACACACACTCGGGCAGTTCCCTTCGGACCGTCCGCCAGCGTCCACGAGAGGCTGGTGAGGGCTCCGAGGCCATGATCCTTCTCCTGTTTCCCCGATTCTTCCATCCCCTTGGCACTGCTTCCCCCCCACCCCACCCGGAGTGTGCCTGGGCAGCCTCTCTCCAGTCTGGCTGGCAGCAGAAGCCGGCACTGAGGGCACCAGAGGGACGGCAGCAGCAGAAGATGGAAGCGTAGGGCATGAAGGGGCTGTGGGAGTCTCCCTTTCTCTCTTAGCCCGCAGTCTCCCCCTTCACCTTGGCGGGTAAGTCCCGTTCAGGCTCAGGTGACTGAGACCAGCCCAACCTCCCATGCTCTCCACAGGGTATCCGAGAGGGGGACAGAGAAGCACAAGGCTCCAAGGCTGACCGGGGTCGGGGGTGCCAGGCTGCCTGCCCCTTCAGGGCTCCGTGGACTCACGTTCCCAGTTGGCCTTTCCTGGAAGAGGCCCATTTGCTTCCTGCAAACAATCGGGGGCCTGGTGCTTGTGGTTGGCCCCCTGCTATGTGGATACAGGGATTATCCTATATAATAAAAGCCTAATGACCGAAACGGCGGGACAACCAGAATGACCGCAGCCCTGGGCCCGGCCAGCCCACCCCCCAGCGGGGACCCCCCCACCCTGATCCAGGGCCCACATCAGGGCAGGCCAGCCGGCCCCTACCCTTGCTCCGGGCCTCTGTCCTATATAATAAAAGGGTAATATGCAAATTAACCCTAATGGCAGAATGACCAGAACGACCACTCGACCAGTCACTCTGAGGTGCACTGACCACCTCTCGGTCCCTTCCCCTGGCCGGCAGGCTCTGATCGCCCGATGGTGAACGGGGAACCAGGGTGGCTGGTGGCTGGTGGCGGGGGGTGGGGCGGCTGTAGGCAGCTGGGGAAGATGGCCCTGATCTCAGGCCAGGCCTAGAGACGGTACCCACCCGTGAATTTCCTGTGCCGGGCCTCTAGTACATTTATATTTTTTAAAATTGTCCCAAAGCCAGTCATTGGAAGATAGGCTGACTCATTTGCAGAATAAGCCATGGTCCCAAGTGCACAACTAAAATCAATTCATTCGTGCAGCAAGGGGCAGAGGTCATCAGGAGCAAGCCCGGCCTCACAGCACGAATCCCCATCATGCCCCACCCCAGGCAGGTGCCCTGTGCCTCACCTCACTCTCTAGGAGCCTTGGCCTGGAGCGGGGACAGTGACCAGAGTGTGTGCTGGCAAGCGTCTAATGACCAGTTCTGAGAACAAAACAAAACATCGCTAACGTGTAGCCTTTGCCAAGTCCCACGGTGGTCAGACTCTCACCACGGCTGACTTCAAGCGACCAATGTGACATCAACCAGCTCACCCACTTCTTGAGGCTCGGACAGGCGGCTCTCTTAAGCTAGTACACTGTTCTCCCAGGACCTGTCTCCCCAGGAGAGCAGGCTTATCTGGGACCATAGGGTGTGGGTGGGAGGAGGTGGGACTGGGAGATCCCTCTTACCCAAGGAGTTTTTTTTGTTTTGTTTTATTGATTTTTTTACAGAGAGAAAGAGAGAGGGATAGAGAGTTAGAAACATCAACGACAGAGAAACATCGATCAGCTGCCTCCTGCATACCCCCCGCTGGGGATGTGACCACAACCAAGGTACATGTCCTTGACTGGAATTGAACCTGGGACCCTTCAGTCTGCAGGCCGACGCTCTATCCACTGAGCCAAACCGGCTAGGGCCCAAGGTGGTTCTTTATTGCTCTTTCTCAGTCACCAAAGGGTCCTGTGAGGCCCTGGTTTTAGACAGAGCCAGGCTGTGGCTGCAGAGGCGAAGGGCTGAGGCCCTCTCCAGGGCTGTGTTCCCTGCATGTTTCCTGGGGAAGTGGCAGCAGGTTGCTAAGGAACTTGGCCTCAGACGGGTAGGTTTTGGTGAAGGGACGGGAATAGAGGGTACAGGGACTGTCAGAGAGAGAGGCTCAGGCCGGGAGTAGGGCCCTGCCTCCTGCTAACAAGAGAAAAAAAACACAGAATATTCAGGGAGCACAGGAAATCTTTTTAAAATGATCCATCAGCCGAAACCGGTTTGGCTCAATGGATAGAGCGTAGGCTTGGGGACTGAAGGGTCCCGGGTTCGATTCTGGTCAAGGGCAGGTACCTTGGTTGCGGGCATATCCCCAGTAGGGAATGTGCAGGAGGCAGCTGATCGATGACTCTCTCATCGATGTTTCTAACTCTCTATCTCTCTCCCTTCCTCTCTGTACAAAAATAAAAATAATAAATAAATAAATAAATAAATAAATAAAATGATCCATCATATCCAGAGAAATTAGAGATGCTACTGCAGTATGTATCCATGACATAAGAACAAGATGATATAATAATAATAAATGGTGCCATTGAAACACAAAGGCTTCTTTGAAATTAATGCGACTAAAATTTTTTTAAAATCCCAATAGAAAATTTGGAAGATAATGTTGATAAACTTGCCCAGAAAATCAACTAAAAAGGCAAAAATTGAAAAATAAAAGGGTAAGAAAACTAGAGAACGGATCCAAGAGTTCTAACATCTGCCTATGCATAATGTCAGCAAAAAGGCAATGGAGACATAAAAAGTAATAATAACACAAGAAAGATTCCCCAGGGCTAAGGACATGGTGAGTGCGAGAGAACCCGCCCAGGGCCCGACCCCATGAACTGAGGGAGACGCACAGCAGGCCCCCTTTGTGAGGTTCGGGAGGGAGGTCCCGGGAACTGAGCACTCCCCGCCTGGGACGCAGGCGGGTCACCTGCAAGGGGTCAGGCCTTAGCACGGAGCCAGCTTTCTGTGCGGCAAGGTCGCAAGCCGGAGGACAGTGGAGCTATGTTTCCTGAATATAAAGGAACATGATCAGCCCGTAGACAGTCAAACCGGTCGCCCTCAGGGCAGAAAGTACATATAAAACCTCACTATGCAAAATCTCCAGACAGGCAAACCTCAAAGAAATCCGCCCTCCGTGAGTCCTCACGCCACCACAGGTTGGGAGCCACACGGCAGCGTGCTGAGACAGAGGCTGAGGACGAGGGGAGAGACAACTCGGGAATGGGGGCATGCTGGGAAGGGGCGGGCGGGACGGCCGTGGGGGAGGGCAGTGTGTCCAACCTCAGGCCCAGGACCAGTCCACTTGCATGAGCTAACGGCTGTGCCTGGTGCAGGGTGAGCCTGGAGGAGCACTGTTATGTCATCTGCGCTGCTAGTCCTCACGTGATGCCGAAAGGCCTTTACGGTCACGGCCTAAGAAAGGTGGTCGGCAGGATCTGCTCGGGGCAGAACTGGATAGTACTCCGTCCGCCTTCCTCCTTGGTGCTTTCTCACTCCCAGGTCCTTCAGCCAGTCCCTGGGCTGCAACCCTGGGCCTCATTTGTGAAGTGGGTAAAAATGGCTCCTGGAGTGGGAGGAGGGCATCGGTGCTGGATCACAGGCCCCCTGAGTCCTGCCGGCGCCCTGAGCCCAGGACCACCTTGCCCTGCAGGGCTGGCGGCTGCTCAGAGCAGATCCCGGGGCAGAAGAAGGAAGAGCCAGGGCCTGGATTCCCACAGCCCAGACAGAGGACAGGAAGGACAAGGGGACTCAGAGTGGGTTGTCAGTCCATGCAGGCAGAACCCATCACCCCTAAACCCGGGAACACAATCCAGACACAGGGAACTCGGGGACAGAGCACAGCCAAGCACAGGCCCTCAGCCTGTCTCGGCAGTACCCCATTTCAGCATGGACACCAAGCGGCCAGCCACTAGCAGGCACCTCCAGCCTGGTCCTCATCCCAAAGGCTCCTCCTGGATCCTGTGTGGTCACAGGTCCTTCCCAGAGTCCCTCCCAGTGCTGTCCCTTCCCTGGGTGGGACCCTAACCCCTCAAAGGACAGGGTGTGTAAGAAAAGCCAGGTGAGCCCAGACCAGTTTGGCTCAGTGGATAGAGCGTCGGTCTGCGGACTGAAAGGTCCCGGGTTCGATTCTGGTCAAGGGCATGTACCTGGGTTGCAGGCACATCCCAAGTAGGAGGTGTGCAAGAGGCATCGATCCTCTCTCATCGATGTTTCTAACTCTCTATCCCTCTCTCTTCCTCTCTGTAAAAAATCAATAAAATATATTTTTAAAAAAAGAAAAGAAAAGCCAGGTGAACCTAGAAGCACATTATCACAGAGCCAGGAGGAAAAGGAAAGGGCAGGAGGGTGTGGCTCCCTCAGCAGAACGGGCCCTTCCTGGAGGAGGGACCATGCTAGGGCTCTGGCTAATCTATATATATAAAAGCCCAGCAACTGGTCCTGTGGAACAACCAGAATGACCGGTGGCTATGACACATACTGTGGCAGCCAACCAGACTGATCTGGGCCTGGATTGGCCTGCTACACCACAACTGGGGTTGGGGCCAGCCGGCCAACTGCTCTCAGCTCCTTGCTCCCACCAGCCCAGCTCGATGGGCCCCACCTGTGCACAAATTTGTGCACCAGGCCTCTAGTGTACATATGATGATGACACTATTAATGCTCATTCAGCATCTAGCAAGGGCCTGTATCAGAACCCTCATTTCACAGGCGAGGAAACCAGACCGGAGTGTGACCTAGCTTGAGTAACAGCATTAGAGTCAGGGCAGGATTCGGACCCAAACCCATCTGCCGCCCCCACATGCACTGCACAGATATGCAGTGAGCATCTGGGTAAGCTCCATACTGGCCTTGGTGGGCTCAGGTAGTGCAGCTCAGCCAGGATGGGAATCTCAATCCTAGTTTGACCACGAACTGCTGGGGTCTCGTGTGAGTGACTTAACCCCTCTGGGCTCCAGGTGCCTCTGGTGGAAAGTGGGGATCATGATCATTCTCACAGAGAAACGTGGAAAAGGGCAAGCCAACAATTGTAGGTGCAACCGGAGTGAGCGGGCCTCCCTGTCCCAAGGTCTATACAAGATCTGTGTGAAGCCAGGCCCAGGCTCCAGGGACCCAAGGCCTCCTCCCCCCACCTCTGACCCATGATTTTCACTGCTCCTTGGGTTGGGCTGATGTCTTGGGGCCCCTCGGCCTCTGTGTCCCTCTCCCAGCCACCCCGATGGCCTGGGCATGGTGTTCATCCATTCTATTTTCAACAAAAGCCCTCTCCCATGCCCTTTGGGCACTCCATTGTAGGGAGATGGTCCCCAAGACCCAGGCCTCTCTCTCACAGGCCCCACACCCTGCCCTCTCTGCTCCCCCCCTTCCTCCCCTCCACCCCCAGTGACTTCTCCAGGCCTTCTCTTTCTGTCAGAAGGCCACTCAGCTCCCCACATCCTCCTGCCTGTTTTTTGTTGTTAATCCTCACCCGAGGATATTTTTTCCATTGACTTTTAGACAGAGTGGTAGGTGGGGGGAGAAACAGAGAGAGAGAAACATCGATGTGAGAGAGACGTCAATTGGTTACCTCCTGCGTGCACTCCTACTGGGGCGGGGCTCGAGCCTGCAAGTGGGGTACGTGCCCTTGACTGGAATCAAACAGGGGATCCTTCAGACTGCAGGCCAACTCTCAATCCACTGAGCCAAACTGGCTAGGGCCTGCCTGACCAGACCCTTCTCTGCACATCCAAGTCAACCAGGCGCTCACAGAGAAACACCATCTTCATTCAATGGAACCCCCTTCTGGACAGCAGTCTGCGTTATCAGGAGGTACACAGGGCTGGGGTGGGGGAGGAGAGGGGGGAGGGACTTTTCCCATCACTAACACCATCCCTGCTGGCAACCCGCCCTTAAGAAGTTTGGGGTCTTGCTGGTGTAATAAGACGGATTGTGTTGATCTCTGTTGAGACCATTTGGAAATAAGATAACATAAAACAGAGCTAAGGGCTTATGTAAACTCAGAGATGGGAACAATTCAGGGAAAATCGGGGTCTAACCCCACTGAGCTACTCCCTGTGTGGCCTCAGGAAGGTCGCACCTGAGGGACCTCCACTTTCCCTCCACCTGGGACAGAGGCAGGGCCAGGAGGGACCTCAGAGGGCCTCTGGCTGCCCCTCGGCTGCCTGGAGACGCGCTGGGTGGGGTGACTGCCTGAACCCCGCTGAGCGCCCAGCGGGCAGCCCTGTGCACAGAGCCAGCCACTGGCTGTGGCCCGAGCTGCGGTTTGCGCTGTGCACGAGGAGGGCTGGGGAGAAGTGGGCCCGCTTCCTGGCGCAACCGCTGGCTGTTGCTTTGAGCAGCCAGCTTCCTCTCTCTGCGTCTTGCTTTCTCATCTGATAAGAGGGAGTTGTGTGGCTGAGCCTGGGCCACACAAGCCCTGGGCTGGGAGCATGCACAGGGACCCTGTTTGGAGCTGGGACATGGGGGCATCGTAGCTCAGGAAAGCTGCCTGGGAGGCAGGGAAGATTCAAGAAGGAGGTCTTACAGGCTTGGCCAGTCTCCAGACTTCACTACGCGTGAAGAAATGCACACAAGAAAGGAAGGGGATTGTATAGCGCCGGAGCCTAAAGAGAAGCAATGGAAGCCATTGAAGTGGTTGGCCACAGCACCCCGATCCTTTGTCACTGGCCTGGACCTACTCAGTGCCAGGCATCGGGCACGGCCACTCCACCAGGCACAGCCAGCCTGACTGCCTCCCTCCATCAGCCGCTAGTGGTGTTCCCATCATGCCCTGAGCTCACCCCTCACTACCCCAAGACCCCCTCCTGAAGGGCTCCATCAGCTCCAACCCTGGGCCACCTGACTGTGCACCCATCCGACTTGGGACTTGAATGAATGAATGAGTGAATGAATGAATGTTTTCAACAATGAATGGGTTGCTGGGTGCCAGGCTCCAAGTTATGCCCTGAGTATAGTGGGCCCTGCAATGGCCTTTTGGTGAAGGACTTGTGGCCCCGGCTGCTGGGGGGCCAGTTACTTCTGCCCCTTCAGGGACGGCCATAGCCCCTGTAGGGAGCCTCCTCTCCCAAGATCTCACAGGGACGCAGGGACGGATGCACGGAGAGTGCAAAGGCCCAGCGTGGAGTGGCTCTGGAGAGCAGAGCTGGTTCCAGAGCTCCTGTGGGGCTGGCAGGGGCTGTGGTTGGGCATCCTGGCCGGCTCCCTCTGCTCCGTCCCATGCGCTCGATGTCTTGTCCGTGGGGCTGGCCTGGAAGGCTGCTCCCTAAGAAGCGTCCTGCATGCTGGCTGTGCCTCGGAGCCTGCTTCTGGAGCCCAGCCCACGACACGGACTCAAGAGAGCCCTCGGTCTTGAGAGCACTCAGTGGAGCTGTGAATAGGAACAACATCATCAATAATAACGACAGTGTTTCCCGCGGTGTCACACACTCTGCATCCGTCCTCTGTCCGTGAGTCAGGTCTCTCTCGGCGGAAAGAGGCACAGATCCAGCTGAAGCGGCTTCCGTATGACCCAGGCTGTACTGGCTCCACTGGCTCCAGGAATGAGGTTGGCCTCTTGCTTCAGCCACCGCTGCATCCAGGGGCTGGCGCGGCGCCCGGAGCCCAGGTCTGCGGCCCTGGTCCCCGCGGCGCGGGCTGCAGCCTCAGGCTCAGGCTCTCCGCGTGGCGGCTGCATGCGTTTCCTGTGACTGCGTAACAAGCCGCCCCAGACTCGGGTGACGGAACACCACGGAAACTTCCTCACGCACATGCCCGGAGGCCAGAGTCTGCCATCAGGGTGCTGGCAGGGCCGGCCCCTCTGGAGGCCGCGAGGGAGCTGGCGAGTCCCCCCGCTCGGCCCCAGCTCCCCGTGCTGCTGGCCATGCTCGGGCTCCTGGGCTGGCGGAGGCAGCGCTCCCATCCCGGCCTCGGTCATCGTGGGGCTTGTTCCCAGGGTGTCCCTGTGCCCAAGTTTCCCTCTTCCTAATAAGCCGTGGGGCTAACCTAACCGAGTGCAGCTTTATCTGAGCGTGCTCACATCTGAAAATATCCTATCCCCCAATACCATGGTTATGGCTCTTCCACAAAACACCACGGCCCGAGCGAGTCTACGTTGAAGAAGTGGCGTTAGAAGGGGTTTAGGTTTAAAAAATGTGGCTCTCCAAAGAAATTTCAATTCTTGTCCTATTGATGTTTGGCTCTCTTGACTAGTAATGAGTTTGCCCCAATACAATTACGTTCGAAGGGGTTAGGACTTGAATCGGGGGACACTCAATTCAACCCCCCCCCCTCCTCTCCTCCCCCCGGTAGCTTTTCTCCGATCAGCCTAGCAACTACGATGGAAAGAAAGCCTCGGGGACTCTAGCTGAAGTCCCAAGTGTGATTTCCAGGGCCTGGCCTGTCTCCTGGCCAACCTCGTGTGTCTGTGAATATTCTCACTGGCCAGGCCTCACACAGACACCCGAGAGGGAGGTCAGCCCCAGCTGGACCACACGTCCATCAGAAACCCCAGGTGACATCATCACTAAAAAGACGAATGGGCGAGGGAAGGCCGAACCAGCAGAGGCCCTCAGCCTCCAGCTCTCCCGGCACCTGCAGGGAGGGGCCGATTCCCATGGACTGAGCAGGAGTAGGAAGGGAGTCGGGGGGTCGCTGAGGTGGAATCCTCAGGCTAAGAGGCGAGTGCGACTTGGGGCCTCAGCGAGTCTTAGGAAAATGAAGCAGAGCCTCCCAGGAAAGCAGAGATTCTCCTTGTCCCGGAGCTGGGCAGTGGCAGCCAGCGGTCCCAGGCCACACCTAGAGCCACATTCCAGTCAGGGGTCCTGGAGGATGGGACCCCCCGGGCACTCCTTCTTCGTCCTGGTGATTCAGCACAGGCGCCTTGCCTGCTCTCCCTGGCCGGGAGGGGACCCTCCTGCGTCTGAGAAGGGGAAGTGTGTGGGCAGCGCTGGGATTCCAGTGGCCATGGCGGCCCCTCCGGGGCATTTGCTTGGCGAGCTGCTGGGAAGCAGCCCTGCGAGGAGCTGATGCTTCGGTGGGAAGGCCCCACCAGGCCGCCCAGTGGTCTGGCTTTTTCCCCAGAGTTCCCACCGGTGCTGGCCCTGCCGGCCCTGCCCCAGCACCCTCTCCTGGGACCGGCTGAGGGCAGCAGCTCTGGCTCCCCAGCACCCAGTCCTCTGGGGTGGAGAGCGGAGGAGGAGAGGAGACCCGGGTTTCTCAGGGGGTGGCTGAGGAAGATGAGAGCAGGGAGCGGAGGGGGAGGCTCTGCCCACTGCCTTGTTGAATGTCATGGAGACGTTGGAGCCAGAGAATCGTCCCTTGTCCTGAAAAGCCCGTCTGCCTCCTTTTAGCGGAAAAGGAGAGCCTGACACCAGGACAAGACCAGGGAGCAGAGCCGAGTCACAGCCGCCTGCTCATCCCGGTGCTGGGACAACCGTCTCCTCCTCCAGCCTAGCCTTGTATTCTTTTTTATTTTTAAATTACATCTTTGTTGTTGCAAGTATTACATATGTCCCCTTTTTATCTCCCATGGACCCCTTCTAGGCCACCCCTCCACCCCCTACCCCTGCCCCAGGCCTTCACTGCCACATCGCCTGTGTCCACGGGTGATGCACACGTGTTCTTGAGTTCATCATGTCCCACCCACTCCCTCCTTCCCTCTGAGATCCCGCAGTCTGCTCCGTGTGTGCTTCCGTGTCTCTGGATCCATTGGGTGAGACAGCTCATGTTGTTCAGTAGATTCCACACCTGAGTGAGGTCACGTGATGCTTGTCTTTCTCTGGCTTAGCCTCGTGTTCTCCGAGCCTTACTTTACGGGCCATCATTGCATTCCATTGTGGGCCACCTCCAGTCTGCTTGGAAACGGGCAGGCTAGAGGGAGGGAGTGAGTGAGTGAGTGAGTGAGTGAATGAGTGAGTGAGTGAGTGAGTGAGTGAGTGAATGAGTGAGTGAGTGAGTGAGTGAGTGAGTGAGGGAGTGAGTGAGTGAGTGAGTGAGGGAGTGAGTGAGTGAGTGAATGAGTGAGTGAGTGAATGAGTGAGTGAGTGAGTGAATGAGTGAGTGAGTGAGTGAGTGAGTGAATGAGTGAGTGAGTGAGTGAGTGAGTGAGTGAGGGAGTGAGTGAGTGAGTGAGTGAGTGAGGGAGTGAGTGAGTGAGTGAGTGAGTGAGGGAGTGAGTGAGTGAGTGAATGAGTGAGTGAGTGAATGAGTGAGTGAGTGAGTGAATGAGTGAGTGAGTGAGTGAGTGAGTGAGTGAATGAGTGAGTGAGTGAATGAGTGAGTGAGTGAGTGAGTGAGTGAATGAGTGAGTGAGTGAGTGAGTGAGTGAGTGAATGAGTGAGTGAGTGAGTGAGTGAGTGAGTGAATGAGTGAGTGAGTGAGTGAGTGAGTGAATGAGTGAGTGAGTGAGTGAGTGAGTGAGTGAATGAGTGAGTGAGTGAGTGAGTGAGTGAGTGAATGGATGGATGTAGCCTTTCCTCAGTATGGGCCAGGCCTGCTCTAAGCACTTCCCAGGGTCGGCTTACTTCAGCCTCCCACAACCTTACGAGACGCCATTACTAGCACCTCCATCTCACAGCCCCGGGACGGGAGTGGAGTGAGAGTAGCCAGGCCGGCTGCTGGCTCCAGCATCCTCCTCCTCCTGGCCCGATGCTGCCTCTGAGGACGGGAGAGGGAGAGGCCGGCCAACACTGAGGAGGAAGGGTGAGAGAGCTGATGCCAAGGCGCTGGGGCCCCCTTCCCTCCCCGCTCCTCCACCCCAGATGTCGACAGCGCTCCCAGACGCCGATCGAGGTTCTGTCCCGGCGTGTCCTCTCTGGCCGCCTTCTGCTCATTGGGAGACCATGGGACTCAGGGTCTGGAGGCCTCTCAGGGCAGACAGGTGGTGGCTCCTCTTTCTGACTGAGCCTGGCCTCAGGGAGCCTCGGGACGGGAGAGGGCAGGGTGAGGGCTCCAAGCACTGGCAGTTCTCGGGGCTCGAAGCGGGCACGGACCTCAAGCCCCAATTACCCTGTCCTCCCCGAGAACAGCTGAGGCAGAACCTGGTTCAGAGCTGGGAAGAAGCTGAGACCCCATCTGCCCTGACCTTTCATCTTACAGACATTTTACTCCCCCTGACGGCCCTGGCTGGCCCCGGCCCTTTCCCTGCCCACCGCTCTCTTTCCTTAAAGCCCCAGCCATCGGGCAAAGGGGTTGCGGGCAAGAGAGACCCCAGAGAGTCTGGCGCCATCGGGGTCTCCACCTGGTCCCGTCGGGCTTTCTGAGTGCTGGCCATGAGTCAGACATGCATCACCGTGGCACCAGCTCGGTGGCCTATGACCTTTGGGGTCACGCCGCTGCATGACTCATCCTCACACCCAGGTGCGGAGCGGGCCTGGGAGAGGGAGAGGTCAGGTCTTTCTGGACCCGGGACTCCTGGGCTCCCATCCACCCCCCTGCCCCTCGTCCCCGCCTGCCCTCTGCTCGCAGCTGGCGGCATCTTGGAAAGGGTCCCATGGGCACTTCCTGTTAGACTGGCAGCTGTGCCGGGAGGGCAAGCCTCTGAGGCAGGACCCTGGCTTCCTGCTCCTCACGGCCGGCCGCCAGCGCGTGGTGTGGCCGCGACAAATCCCTGCCTCCCCCACGCGGGGCGAGGTCTGTGCTGGTGTCTGCGCATTCCTCTCAGAGGTGCTGCGCCCCTGGGGGACTGAGTCTGCAGAGGAAAAGAGTGAGAAGGCTGGGCCTCAGCCAGACAGCTGGAGAGGAGGGCGGGCCAAGCTCCCCTCCACACGCGGCCTCTGTCCCCTCGCTGAGACGCGGTCCCTGAGGCTCTCAGGACGGCTCAGAGCTGGGCTTGTGGCCCTGCCGTGAGGGAGCAGGCCCAGGGCCCAGCCTGGGGCAGGTGGGTGCACATGCCAGTCTCGGCCAAGGAATCGGGGATCTCCCCCTTCCCCGTGGGCAGCACACCTACCTCACACTCACACAGGAGGCCCAGACACGCTGAGGGCTTCCTCTCCCAGCCCCCCTGCCCACCCATTCAGCCCTGCAGTGGGGGTGTGAGGGTCCTGAGAAGAGTGAGGCCTCTCCTGGTCTCCCCGGACAGCTCTGTCCCCCTCAGCTGCCCAGGGCCCCCACCCTGCCACCGCCCAGGCCTATGCTGTGAAGCCACTTTCTCCAGAGAAACAGCAGGCAAGGAACGACATTGGAGAACAGGTCCACTATGGGATTCTCTCCCGTGAGGCGGGACGCTGGGTGAGGAACCTGCTCACGTCGGGGCTGGGGCTGGCACCTGGGGGCCTCCCACCCAGGCCTCGGGCGGCGGACACCCAGCCTGTCCTGTCGGGAAAGCAGCGAGTGGGTTTGAGGCTGAGGCACAGGCTGAGGACCCTGCCCACCCCCAGCGCCCAGCTCAGGGCCTGCTGAGAGCTAGCAGGATGCACATAAAGGGTACCTGTCGTCAGTATCAGTTTAGTTACCGGCTCACGGGCCGCCACAGTGATCACACCCCCGGCACCTCCGGAGCCAAGGTCGGGACCTTGGGAGGCACCAGTGTAGAGGCCGGCCTAGCAGGAGCTCCGCCCTCTTCCCCCTTCCCCTCTCCTGCCGGCCTCTGACGTCCGTGCTCTCTGGGGGCCTCTCCTCTCCTGTGGTTCCAGGTTGGAAAACCTCCCGGCCTCCCCAGCCTCCTCTGCCCAGAACGCCCCAGGCTCCTGCCTCTCCATGCACGCCAGTGGCTGTTGCTGAAAAGCAAACACCATGGGGACACCCAGCCTCGTGGTTTCAGGCCGTGTGGTTTACCTCATGACGTCACTTTCCTCCCTTCCTTCCTCCAGATCAGCAGAGGCCCCCGGCTCCAGCTGGTCCCGGGAAGGCACCGCACCGACCGCTCGGCCGGGACAGGGGTGGGGGCCGGCGGGGGGCGGCCCGGCCCGGCCCCGCCCGGCGGGCTGACCCGGGATGGCCTGCGGGGGTCTCTGTCTCCGAGGACGGAGACAGCAAGCGCAGCCTGGGCTCCCTAAGTGGAAGTGATCACAGGCCGGGCTGGGCCTCCTCTGGGCGTCCCTCCCTGTCCCCTCCCGGGCCCGGCCTCCTGGACGAGCACCGGGGCCTCCAGCCGCCTTCCACGCAGCCCAGGGAGCCCCCCTCAGGCCAGGGGTGTCCCCTCCCTCGCTCTCCTGCTCTCCTTTGCCGCCAGCCAGACAAGGGTGGGGTTTGCCAGGGATGGGGTGGGGACGGGGCGGCTAACATCTGCTGAACACCCACCTTGTCCCAGGTTCTACCATCATCTCGTTCCCTGTCCCAACGGCCCTTTGAAGTGGCCGATGTACAGAGTGCCTGGCAGACAAATGTCAGGCCCACGGCTCAGAGCTCCGGGCCTGCCCGAGGCCCCGCTCGCCATGGGCCGGGACGTGGACACAGTCAGCGCCCGGGAATGTTGGTGCCAAGGGCGGGGCCAAGGTGCTGCCTCTCTTCAGAGGCACAGAGGCGGTCAGGGCTCAGGGCGCTCGCCCCTTCCCTCCGAGCCGCTGGCCCATGGCCGGGGCCTCCTGAGGAGGAGCTCGGCCGCCAGGCAGGAGCCGGGCGGCAGCGGAACAGCCATCGGTGCAGACAGAGGGTCCGGGCCGGGAGCACAATGCCCAGCAGAACCCACTTCCTCCCACTGGACCCAACCCTGCACTTCCCCAGATAACGCGTGCCACACACACGGCTGGCGGGGCCCCTGTTAGAACACAGCCTGTGAAGTGGCCGTTATTCCCGTTTCACAGATGAGACCACTGAGCTCAGTCCCTTGCCCAAGGTCCCCAGGTGGGAGGTGGCAGCCTGGGATGTGAACCTGGGACCGCTGGGCTGTAGGTCCGGGGTCCTGGCCGCAGCTCGCCAGCAACCCAGGAAGAGGTGCTGAGTGTGCACGGGAGGGATCACAGGGAGGGGGGCAGGGGGCGGGGGGGGTGTGCCAGGCTTAGCTGGGCAGGTGTGAGGGCAGCAAAGAGCCCTGGGACAGAGCCAGGCTGGGAAGGAAGTGCTGCTGCAGGGAAAATGAGTGCTGCTGTCAGCCCCACCCTGGTTCAGGCCCGGGCTCCTCCCAGCAGGCTGTGTCCTCCAGGTCAAAGGCCAGTCCAGGCGGGAGCTCCTCCTCCTCCTCCTCTTCTTCCTCCTCCTTCTCCTCCTCCTCTCGGCATCGCCCTCCCGACCCCCTCCCTGAGGTCCAGAGGCCTCCCCGGGCAGCTGTGAGAGAAAGCAGTCCGGGGGGAAGGCTGACAGCTCGGAGAGGCGGTCTGTGGGCTGAGCGGAGATCTGGAGACGGAGGCTGAGGGAGCTGATAGCACCGTGTGGGTGGTCTCCGGTCTCCGGGAGCCTGGGAGGGAGCCGGGCAGGGCAGCTCTGCCTGTGGCCTGGGCTCCTGGAGCTCAGCTAAAACAGGAGTGGTGGCCACGCCATAGGCTGGGCTGGCTGCAGGCCCCCAGACCCTGCCACTGCCCCCAAGGCCATTGCTAGACACCGGGAGCCACTCCTCGTCGGCCCCAGCCACCAGCCTGCCTGCTCTGCTGGGGCTCCCAGAGCGGGGCAGAGAGACCCTCCTGCCCCCTGGGCACCCCCTCTGTGCCCCGTGCCCTCGGCCACCCTCTTCTCCGGTCACCCGTCCTCTGCTCCTTTATCAGGAGGAGTTGGGCCTTAGGTAAGCGGCTCTTCGGGGCCCGGAGAGGAGGCAGCAGGCCCCTGGGCTGGGCGGCGGGTCCAAGGGCGACTGGAGGTGGAGAAGGGGAGGATCAAAGGCAGCGAGCCCGGAGCCAGAGCTGTCTGTGCCGGCTCTCCGGCTCACGCTCCTGGCAGGAGGCCCGGGCTGGGAGCTGGCCGCACAGGCAGCTTCGTGACTGAGGCGCTGCCCCCTGGGCCCTGCTCCGCGTGGGAGGGGCCTGGGAAAGTCAGGGCGCGGGGCCTCCGGCCGTGGGGCCAGCCAGGCGGTGGGTGGCGGCTGCGGAGGCATGGAAAGCCGTTTTCTGCAGGAAGCATCTGGGTGGAGGTCGGAGGAACGACACGAATGCGTTTCCAATTACCCGGACTCGGGCTGGCAGCTGGGCCCAGGAGAGGTCTGCCTCCTTCAGCCCCGACGCTCCCGCTCTCCCTCCTGCCCCGAGGGAACTGGGACAGCTGGGGCGGCATTTTCCCATCCTGCCCTGCCATCAGGGGCGCAGCCCTTGACCCTGGAACCCAGGAAGAGCAAGGCCTGCAGGGCACAGTTGCTATCCCCACAGGGTTATGCCCGCACCTCAGCAGGACCACCGCTCAAGAGCTGCCCTCAGAGCCCGTGCCAGGCAGCCCCCAGCCCAGGCTCAGCTCTCGGCCGCAGAGCCCCTCCCCCGTGCTGGGAGCTGGAGGCTGGGCCTTGTCCGTGGCCTCATCAGCCTCCCCACAGTCGGGCTGAGGGTCCATTTGCTGACCTCCTGTCCCCGCCTGCTGTGTGGCCTGGCAGACTGGGGTGGAGTGGGCAACTCAGGGACTGGCAGGGCAGGAGGGTGACCCGGAGTCCAGGCGGGAACTCCGGGGCCAGGGGGGTGAGCAGTGACAGGCCTGGGAGGGGGCAGAGAGGGTGGGGCCGTGGGTGGGTGTGAGAGAGATCTGGGAGGGAGGCTAGACAGGACCAGAAACTGGTTGGGTGTGGCAGGTCCAGAGAGTGGGAATTTGGGGTGCCGTGTGCTCTCCTCCCGACTCCAGAGGGCCCCCACCCGTCCAGTCCCTGTGTGGGGAGCGAGGTCGGTCTGCTCGGCATGATCGCTCTGGGTCAGTGATGGAGAAACGCAGACCTGCCACTAACACCATGGAAACCCCTCCCTCCATTCCCCCTCCCCCGCCCCCACCACTCCACACACACACACACACACACACACACACACACAGGAGAGACAGGAGAGCCATGGCCCCGGTTGGCCTGCCCCTCAGTCTCCTCAGGAAAAGGTTAGCCCTGTGCCAGGGGCCGGCCCACAGGGGGCAGTGACAGGCTCTGCCCCGGGGCACAGACGTGGAACTTGCTCAGGGCACGTCCCTGTGGCCACTGCCAGGAGAGGAGTCCTCCAGTCCAGCCGGGGTCCGGGAAGACGGGAAGTCCCCTCCTGCCTCCAGCTCCCCAGGACCAACCTGCGGGGCTGGGAGGCCCTGTACTGGGCTGTGGCTCCCTCGGGCCCCTGGTCGCCGTGCACTGCCCTCTGGGTGCGCCTGGTGGAGCCCGCAGACATGCTCCCTGCCCTGAAACACCCCTTCTCCCTCCCTGCAGGGCCTGCACATCACCCCCTCTGGGCAGCCCTCCCTGACCAGCCTGGGGACACGCCTGTGCCCCCAGCACGACCCCCTGGCCCTGTTGTGGACGACCATCCGATATGTTGGGGGCTTTCTGCAGGGCGGGGCTGGGTCTGGCGTCGGCCAGCCTTCGCTCCGGGACGTCCTGTCTGTTGGCTGTATGACTCTGGGTGCAAACAGAGGAGTGAATTCGTGGGAGGAGTCAGTGGAGGGACAGAGAAAATGACTGGGAACCTTGGGGATAGAAACCAACTAAAACCGGATGGAACCAGTGAAGTGCTGGGGATGTCTCCTGCCCCTTCCCATCAGCCCAGGCCCGTCCTGCCCAGTGCCTGTGCCGGGGGCCTGTCTGAACCCCAGGGCAGCGGGAGCAGGCCGGGAGCAGGCCTGGGGACTGCGGCCACGCCCAGGCCCCACTCCTGCTGCTGGGGTCTGTTTGCACAGGGTCATCTGGTTTCAATCCAGTGAAATCTGAAAGCTTTCCATGGGAACATCTTCTCTTTCAAATGCCTCCGGATGGGCTGGACAAAGCAGCCAGGACGGCTGTCAGCTCCCGGCGGCTGGCTGCTGGGGCCGTGCCCCCTGCCCTCCCCGCCCGGCCCACCATCAGGGCTGCGACCCAGACCTCATGGATGGTATGTGATGCTGGGAGAGACATTATATTCCCTTTCTGAAAGGCAATCGCAAACTCGTGCTGGCCAAAGGTTTCCGATAAGAAGGTATGGGTCTGCGATAACCCGCATGGAGTGCAGGCCTGGTGACAGCGGGAGCCGGCAGGGCGGGGGCTCCGGGCCCCGGGCCCAGCTCCACCTCGGATTGCTGGATGACCCGAGTGAGTCCCCTGGTCCTCCTGGGTCCCGGCTCCTCATCTATACAGCGGAGGGTGAGGAGCAGGAAGCCAGACTGTCCGGGTTCAAATCCAGACACCACCCCTCTAGTTAGTTAACTCCATGACTTTGGCCCAAGTTCTTGAACCTCTCGGGCTTCAACTTCTTCCTCTATAAAATGGAAGTTGATTTGTTAAAATTGCAGTTGGCCACTCCATACCTGCAGGTTTCACATCTGTGGAGTCAACCAACAGCAAAATAAATAAATAAATAAGTAAATAAATAAATAAATAAATAATCTTAGAATGTTCCCTAAAACAAAACTTGAGTGTGCCCTGTTCTGAGCCTTACGATGAATCCATGCAAATAAAGAGATGTACAGGCACACCCAGCTGCAGCCCATATGCAAATATGGATTATATGCAAATACTATGACATTTACATAAGGGCTATGAGCTGCAGATTTGGGTATCTGCTGGGTTCCTAGAATATGGCACAGTCCCCTTGGGGCACAACTGTGTGTGACGCAGTGCCCGTGAAGGGCCAGCAGAGGGTCTGGGCTACCGCCGGGCCTGTACCAAGTGCTGGTTATCACACATCCGTAGCTTCTTATCCGGCACCTTTGGCCACAGTGTTGCAGTTTGTTATTGCTGGTTTTTTTTTTAGGAAGGGGATGTTACCCATATCCCGATATCGCTTATAACCCAGCGAGGTCTGGGCCGCGTCCGCGGTCGAACGCAGGAGCGTTTCTTCATTAACGCCCGTGCCTCCCCCCCCCCCCCCCCCCCCCCCCCCCCGGTGGGAAACGAAGGCTGGAGGCAGCTTCCCGTTTGGTGACGCCAGGTGCTGCTGCCAAATAAATGATTAGAACACTTTGGATTTTCAGGGCTTTGGGGAGTTTGGGGGACTTCACGCTGAAATGTTTTCCGTTGCTCTGGGCTGGTGTGGGCAGAAGGCAAGGCAAGCGGACTGCGGAGCCGGAGGCTGGCGTCGCCTGGCGTGGGGTGGTGTCCCCGCAGGCGGGTGTCCCGTGGACACCGGGCAGCTCGGTAGGAATTGGGATGAAGCCCCCTCCCCGCAGGCTTGGCCGGCAGACAGCAACCTCGTGCACAGAGGGCAGTGCTCCCTGGGGGCCAGCCCCACGCCAGCAGAGCCCAGCCTGACCGGTGGTCCGGCCGCCCACGGGCCCGCGTGGGACGGAGCACCCTCCTCCCATGGGGCCTCGCTCTGAAGACCGCCTGGGTCCGAAGGGTCACGAATAACAGGCTGTCCCCGGGTGGCGCTCTGGAAGGAGCCCCTCAGGCCAGGCCATCATCCACGGCCCCCTCCCCCCCGCCCCCCCCCCCCCCCCCAAGGCTGACTTCTAACCCATCTCCCTCCGCCCTCGCTCGGCCCCTGGGACCACGGGCCCAGGCGCAGGCCGTGCGGGGCGAGGAGAGGAGCTCTCTTCATCTCAGAATCCAAGTGGGAGCTCCAGGCTGGTGTCCCCACAGGGTCACCTCTCCCAAGACCCTCCTGCAGGCAGGCGGATGCCCCATGCCGGCGCGGGCATTTACACAGAGCGTTCGCCCTCATAGAGTTCCGGAGACTCTGATATGATGTTCACAGGAGTCTCTACCCTCCCGCACCCCATGTATATCTCAGTAAAACCAGGTTCAGAGGCAAAGAGACTTGCCCAAGGCCACAGGGCAGTGACTGACAGAGCCCAGCTTCCCACCCCCCTTTAATGTTCTCTGCACCCCCTCTCCACCACCCCCCCCCCCCCCCCCAGCCTCTGGGTCCACCGCCCCTCAGCTCGCCCTGCGCTGCTGTGGTGGTGCGGACAGACACCTGGCCGAAGGCAGGTCAGGGGAGAAGAGGGGTTCTCTGCCTGCCCCACTGCTGGCTTGGGGAACCCACACCCCCACCCCGGGACGGTGCCTCAGCTTCTAATAAAACACAGAGCCAACAAGACAAGAGCGGGGCGGGGGCAGGAGGTTCATGCTTACAACGCGTCTGAGGCCCCAGAAGGAAGGAGACACCGAGCACAAAGCTGCACTCCCAGCCTCGGGCCCTGGTCAGGTGGCCCTGAGCCTCTCCGTGCCTCGTGATGTCCACACTCACGGCCTCCTGGGAGGAAGGGGGTGGACTCGGGCACCACCAGGACTCCGGGGGATGGTTGTGCCCCCGGCCACGGGGTCTGGAAGGCGGAGGGAGCCACCTGTGCCGTGTATGTGGGGCTGGGACACGGCGCACGCACAGGGCACCGGCCCGGAGGGGAGCCGCCAGCCCCTGGGGTCACAGCCCACGTGGCTGAAGAGGGCGGACCAAACACGGAGTAAGGGCAGCCCAGGGGTGCTGGGTGGCCAGGGGCCAGGCTGGGAAGGGGCAGGGGCCCAAAGCAGCTGGCAGGGGCCCCAGCAGGCATGGACACACATGAGGAGACGGTGCCCAGGCCTGACCAGCCTCTGAAAGCAGAAGCCGGGTCTCAGCTCCTGGGGCGGGCAGGAGGAATGGAGTCATCGGCCGGAGCCAGCACGGCTGCCATGGCCCTTCCGGCCCTCCCAGCGCGGGGGGCTCCGGCTGCGGACACTTGCCCAGAAGGGGCAGGTGATGAAGTGAGGGGCCCGTGGTCGCTGCAGGGCCTGTGGGCCGATTCAGGAAGGTGCACCTGGCAGCCGTGGCCCAGGCTGGGGCAGCTCAGTGGAGGGGGCTGGGGCTGGGCCTTCCTCTCCCCTCCGTAGCCCACAGGGACGGTGCCTGCCCCCTCCTCACTGAGCGGGTGGGCCTGCCCCCAATGTGTCCTGCAGATCCAGGGCCTCCCAGCCTTCAGGAGGCCTCTGTGGTCATCCTCCCCACCTCACCCCATGAGCCACCCCCATGGCGATGGGCCACCCCGGGGCTGGGGGAGTGGGGGGGGCGAGAAAGCACTGAGCTCCCAGGTGAGAGGGGTGTAGCCTTGGGTCTGAGAACTGCCCCTTTACGCCTCAGTTTGCCCACTTGTGTTATTGGTGGACCAGTGGCCTTGGAGGCCCTTGGAGGCCCAGACCCTGGGTGACCATTGGACGGTGCCAGAAGGAGGCTGCCCACCGCCCTGGCTGAGGCCCCTGAGCCTGCCTTTCCCACAGACTGAGGCCCAGGGAACCTCCTTCCCCACAGACTGTGGCCAGGAGAGGCCGAGGGGCCGAGGGAGTGGGGAGCAGGGCAAGGGCTCCCGGCTTCCCCGCACCCCAGCCTGCATCTCCTTGGTCCCAGGGAGATGCCTCAGAAGGGACGTGTGCTGGGGACACCGTGGCCCATCCAGAGTAGACAAGGACCCTGGGTTGTGTGGGTGTGCGCTCCCCTCCCTCCTGCCCCCCACAGCTCAGGCCCAGCCCCTCACACAGGCCCAGCCCAGCATCGCGAAGCTTCGGACTGCCTACCGAGTCCCAGCCCTGACGATGCCTGCTGTGAACGGTGTGGTCATTCTCTGGGGTCTCTTTAGCCTTATCGGTAAAACGGGGCTTACAGATTTGACCTTTTAGGGTCGTTGTGGGATACCAGATGTTATGGGCCAGAGTGTGGGCCCGGGGCTGGCACAGGCTGGAATGCCCAACAGATGGAATGGTCGAGCGCCATCGACCGCCACTGGGCCAGGCACCGCCCCCAACGGGCCCAGGCTCCCTCAGTCAGAGCCCCCGGCAGGAGGTGCCCTCCCCGTTACATGTGCTGATCACCCATTTCCAGAGCCCCTCGTACCTTTGCCACGGACGCTCCCTCGTCCAGACATCCTGGGAGTGTGGTTGCTTCTCTATGTGGGCCCCGGGGGAGGCCAGGTCCGAGGCCTCTGGAGGGGGTTTCCCAGCGCCGGGCACAGAGCCTGGCACACAGTGGGCATTCTAGAAGAGAGTGGGGGTGCCCATCACTGCGGCTGCCACTATGGCCTCCACAGGGCAGGCAGCTCGGGCCCTGAGCAAGCCAGGCCGGCGTCCCAGGCTGGCCAGGTGGGCCTGGGCTCGTCAATCACCAACAATAGTAACAGCTCCCACCCCTGCTCCTCATTACACCCATTATCTTGCCCCTAAGGCATACTACCAACCTGTGAGGTGTGGGCCACTATCATCCCATTTTATAGTCGGAGAAACTGAGGTTTAGAGAGGTGACAGGCAGCCTGTGACCGGCTTAGAGAGGGTTTTCATTTCTTTGGCTCCAGACCTGGGCTCAGACCCCCACTGCCTCCTGCCTTCCTCCAGCCCGGGGCCTGGGTCAGGCTGAGCCCTCTGTGCCTGGGGCAAGACTGATCCAAACTGGTCACTTAGCAAAGTGAGCAGACAAAGGCACCCCCACCTTTCTCCAAGCCAACCCCACGGTCTCTGAGCCCCTCCCACCTCCACGCCCACAGCTGTCTGCACAGACCCAGGTCTCAGGCCTGCCCCACGTCAACTCTCCCGAGGCTTCCCTGCCCTGGGGCCTTCAGGCTCCCGCCCTGCTCCCTGCTCCCTGGTGCATTCTCTGGGGGGAGGGGGGGTGGCGGGGGATGACGGTGGTGGTCCTGTGGCCTCCACACCACCCCTTCTGCTCGCTCCTGCTCTGCCCACTGGTCTCCAGCTTGAGGAAGTGTCTTCAAGTGCTTTCTCCTTCTAGTGCAGGGGTCCTCAAACTTTTTAAAGTGGGGGCCAGATCACGGTCCCTCAGAGAGCTGGAGGGCCGGACTATATGAACTACTAATTCCTACTGTAACACCTCGGCTGCGCTCACTGCCCAAAAAACCTGGCGGGCCGGATCAGACTCCTCTGCGGGCCGCATGTGGCCCGCGGGCCGTAGTTTGAAGACCCCTGTTCTAGTGCCTTCTTCTGCCCAGGGCCCCTGCCCGCCCACCTCACGCTGTGGTTCCTTCAGAAGTTGCCGGCCTCGGGCCTCAGCCACCGCACTGGTGAGCCGTCCTATCCTCCCTCGTCCTGCGCTCCCCTCAGGCTCCCCATTTCCTCCTGCGGCAGCGAGGCTTGTAAGCCTCCGTTTTCACTTCTCCTCCCGCCCCACCCGCAGCTCAGCCTGGAAGTGCAACACCCTCTCCCTGGGTCACTAAGAGGCGGAGGGGACGGCCCGGGGAAGGTGGGGCGCCCACCTCAGTGCTTCCTCCGCGCCCGGCAGGATGTCCCAGCACATCCCCCCGGGCCCCCTGCTCCTCAGCCCGAGGCGGGACCTGCCTGCCCACACGCTCATTTTCCCGTTGTTGGCTCAGTGGCCAACTTGGACCAGTCTTGCCCCAGTGCCATTCCTAAGTCGGGTATAAGGAATTATTTAGGGGATGTATCTGCCATGGGGAAAGTCAAGAAGTAATTCAAATGGCCAAACAGAGAAGTGTGTGTGGACAACGAGGGGACAGGAGGTGCTATTCCAAAGACCGGCCTGATGGCCAGCACGATGGGCTGGTGTCGGTGACACCTGCTAGGAGGATGGGTGTGTGGGGGGGGGGTGGGGGGAGGGGGAGGGAGGGGTTCTGTTCCCTGTTCCTTTCCTAGTGGGAAAAGACACCACTGCGAGCAGGTTTGATGGGAGTGACGTGGAAGGCCGGGCAACTAGTGCTGGCTGCGACATCTGTCCAGGTGCCCACCTTCCAGGTCCCGCCCACCTGGGCTGGCCCGGGACCCCAGAAACAGCGTTCAGGCAGCACCCACTTCGGGTCCTGCTCAGCCCCCCCGCTCCCCCGTCTGCCCCCCTCAGGTCCTCTAGGGCTGAGTGAGAGGAGAGGTGGCCCCCTAGGGCATACCTGCTCCCTGTTCTCCCCTCCTCCTGGCAGGTGGGTGCCAGGGCAGCTCCAGGGGCGGGCTGGGCTGGGTGCGCAGGCAGGATGGGTGTCAGCACCCGTTTCCTTTGCAGTTCACGGTATTTTCACTGCGTCCTCAGGGCACCTCCCCCCCAACCCCTCGGCCCTGCCCTGGCTGCAGGGACTCAGGCTAAGTGGTGCAGTGGCAATCGGCCTGGGTGGCTGTGACATTTCACGGTTCCCAGAGCATCCCCCAGCTGATCTGCTTTATTCTCACAACCGGGCCACACGGGGCCTGGGAGTGGAGGAGGAGGGGACCCCGCCTGGTCACCCTCCCTGGTTAAAAGCTCCCCGTTTTTCTTCTCCACTCTTACCTTCTCACGCTGGGCACCTGACTACGCATCTGCTCCCTGCTCTCTCCCCTGACGGGAATGGAGGCTCTATGAGGGCAGGGCCTGCTATGTCTTATTCGCTGCTTTATGCCCAGTGTCGAGAGCAGTGCCTGGCACCGAGGAGATGCTCAATAAATAGTGGGGTCCGTGAGAACTGGGCCTCACGTGCTCCTCCGCCCAGGGCGAGCCCATCAGGAAGCCATACCTACAATGAGGCAAAGGCTGGAACACGGTGGGACCAGGCGGCTGGCTCCGTGCCCAGCTGGCCCCTCCCCAGGAAGCCCCGCCCACCTCCCGGGCCTCCTCCGTTAGCCAGGGGTGTGCCCACCTCCCCTCCCTGCTCCTGCGGGGGGAAAGGCTGTCATCTGGGGAAAGGCTGACACCCCCAGGGCCAGGAACAGAGGGGCGCTCCCCAGGTGTCTGTCAAATGCATGAATGGGATCCAATCTCTGCTGCTCCCGGGAAGCAGCCCCCACCCCCCCAGCACATAGAAAATGATCAATAAACACGCACAGAATGAATGAGGGCCTGCCTGGCTCCGAGCTCTTTTCTCTGCTTTACGTCTGTTCTAACCTGTCGGAGCCCCGACTCCTGGGCTCACCCGTGTCCTGCTGACCCGAGGCCCCTCTCCGTCAAGGCCTCTGGCCACCGGTCCCTGGGTGTGGGCACGCCTCAGGTTTCCGGATGGTTTTCTCCTGCCCTGGGAACCTGCTTGTGTGGAGACCAGGGCAGCTCTTGCTGAGCGAGGGGAGAGGGTGCCCGAGGGCTCTGGTCTCGGCAGCTGCAGAGGTCCGGCTGCTGTTCCCTGGCTTCTCCAGGCTGTGGGCCCAGCGGGGCAGACCGGGCTTCCCAACTGGAGTCTGGGAGGCAGTCAGGGCCCAGAGCCACCAGGCGAGCGTGTCAGGAGGGCTGATGCTTGCTGCGTGTTTACCGGGAGAAGGCCCCGGCTAACAGAGCATTCTAGTTTGGGCTGAAGACTTGCCACCCAGTGAGGTAACTTCCAGTCTTCGGCGCTCACTAGCAAGCAAGCGTGCATCGCTGGTTAGAGGGGAGAGATCAATGCTTCCTCACACACCCAGGTCAACAACCAAACTTCTGAAACAGGGGCACCGAGCGCCGAGGGAATGAGGAGGTGGGGACTCCGGGCCACGCCGTTCTGCACAGGCTCACAGAGGGACTGGGGGGGGGGGGGGGGTTTCACGTTGTAAGAGGACTGGCGTCTGCATGATGACAAGGCAGGGGCAGGGGCAAAAGAGAGGGTTTTGTTCAGTTGAAGCTGAAGGGCAGGAACGTGAAAGGTGAGGGAGGAATAAAAGGGGGCGAGGGGCAGGCTGTGCCAAACGCAAGGCTGTAACATGGCAGAGCCTCTCGAGGGCTGACTGTGTGCTGACTGTAGCCGAGTACGTGTCAGCGCTGCTCTAGGCGTTTCGCAGGTCCCAGCTGCCCCCGCCCTCCGGCAGCAGAGGGGAGGCAGAGGTGCCATCTCTCAGAGGAGGAAACAGGACAAGTGACTTGACCAAGTTCACGGCTCTAGTAAGTGGTGGAGGCAGGGTTTGACTCGGGCGGGCTGGCTCCGGAACCCACGGGCCTCAGCTTCCACAACAAGCTGACCCAGGGGCGAGGCTTCACTTAGGTCTGCGAAGGGGTTGCCCCCTGGGGCCAAATGCTGGACGAAAGATGGGGGGTGGGGGGGTGGGAACCGGGCCTGGGTGGCTGGGCAACAGCAGGTGAGGCAGAGGAGGTGCCCTGAGGGCAGCCAGGGTGTCGCTGCGGGTGGGAGAAGGCAGGGGAGACAGATGGCGGCAGCCAGCTCGGTGGTGCTACCCAGCAGCTCACGCAGGCCCAGAGCCCCAGGGCGGGGCTGGAGGAGGAGTCCTCCCCACCCCCGGGCCTGAGCAGGAATCCTGGGAGTGGGCACTGAGGCAGGACAGGCCATCCGTCACCTAGAGCCCGGGTGTGGGTTGTGTGTGAGTGTGGGTGTGGTGCACTCAGGAATGACCTTTGAGGAGTCACACCCCGTTACCACCCTCCCGGGGCACTCTGGCCATGGTAGGCTGACCCTTGCCCCAGCCCTCAGGTGCCCAGGCATGACACCGGCTCCCAGCTGGGCTAGGAAATGAGTCCAAGGTAGAAATCCGTCCACAACCTGCTTGAATCGATGCACCCAAATGACTCCTGACCCCTTAGGAGTTGTCGCCAGGGGAGGTGACACTCCTCCTGCGGGCAGTGTCTTCCTCAGGTGGCTTTTGGCCTACAGTCCTGACGCCTTCCTTCGGCCCCAGTGGCGGCCTGTCCCAGTTCTCCGAAGACCAAGAAGGCGATGGGTGCAAAGGACTGGGCACAGGGCCTGGTACGCATGGTGCTGGAGGGCAGCCGTCACTCACACCCACCCTCCACCTCATTCCCAGAGGCACCTGGCGCTCTCCTGCTTCCACTCGGCGCACCTGTCCAAACAGCCAAAGGTCGGCGGGAGCGGGGAGCTCCGTGTGGAGGCACAAGTGTGATCCTGGAGTTGAAAGGGACGGATTTTTCCGGGTGGTTTCCAAACTGTCTTGGAGGGCATGCTCCGAACGGGGTCTCTGGAGTGAGGAGACCCCTGGGAAGGGGTCGGGGGATGTTTGGGGGGACGAGTGTCTGTCACATGCCGTGGGGCTGGTCCCCAGTGGTGCAGAGGCAGCTGGCCTGCGGCAGGGAGGGTCACGCTGGCCGTTCCTGGGTCGCTATGGGGCTACTTTTATTGCCATGATTGGTCATGGTTTCTCATGACCCCAAGCATGACCTCTCAGGCTTGTGAAGAGTGGTTCTTCCAGAGGAATCCGAGAGGAGTGAGGGCGCCCATGTGGGAACCCGGAGGAAAGCATGAGTTCAGTTAGGAAACAAGCCTCGGAGCTATTTCAGATTGAACCTGGAATCCGTTCCTGGGCCTGCCGTTTTTATTAAAACCTTAGTCTTTTTTCTTTCATAATTGCAATTATGTTCTTCTTGTTTTCCTCAGATAATGGGCTGTTATTTCAACCAAGAGTGATTTGGACTTTAACCGGAGAACACGACACAAGCTTTGAAGTCAGACCTTTTCCAACTATGGGCTGGTCCTGGCTCCACCACCCGAAAAGCAGTCGCCTTTATACGTATTTGCATAGCCATATAGCAGACTATCTGCATACACCCGGGCCGCTTCAAAGCTGGTCCTAGTGGGGGCAGGTGACACACGAAGCCCCTGCGCTGCGGTCTGGCCTTGAGCCCAGCACACACACCTGGGCCTGCCTCCTGCTGACACCTGGTCTCAGCCAGCCCCAGCCATCGCAAGCCCCTCTCCTCCCATGGAGACCAACACAACGAGGTGGAAGTCCTGTACGCAGGACACGCTCCAGAACCGCCTCTTTGCCTGGGAAGCAGGATAAGGCGAGGGCAAGAAACAGAGGACCTGGCTCCACTTTGTGTAACAGAGGTGGGAAGCGGGGAAGGAGGGGAGGAGGGGAAGAGGGAGAGAGAGGAGGGAAGGCAGAATAGATGAAGGATTAAGTCAATACCCACTTCCAGTCCTTGGGTAAGTTTTCTAACCTCCTTATCTCAGGTTCTTTATTTATAAAAGGGGGATGATAACACTCACCCTCACCCTGGCGGGGGCACATTCAAGAATCAGCCGATGAATGCATAAATAAGTGCAACAACAAACTGATGTTTCTTCTTCTCTCCCTCTTCCCCTTCCTCTAAAATAATAATAAGTAGACACCTGCCCTTATTCAGTTGTTTTTGAGGATAAACAAGACAACCCATGGACAGCAGCTAGTGTGGAATGCCCTTCCTTCGTAGCTTAATGAGAGCAGCTATCACCACCACCACCCGCCCACCTCTCTTTCCGTTTGGCATCTGGTCTCCTCTCCCCACTTGTACTCTGCTGGCCCTGCACGTAAGCCCTATAGACGCCTAGACAACGCTGACGTGCCCTCTCTTGTTTTCACGTTAGAAAGCACCAGCGAGTTAATGATGATGCCGTTAATAGAATTCAGTGTCATCTTACCAAGCTAAGGATGGTGGGACCAGCCCGTCCCCAGGAACTGGGTCAGGATTGGGGCTATTCTATTTATAGCCCAGCAAGAGGCACACTGAATGTGACCCCAAAACAGTCTGTAGCCACCAGGAACTGAAACCGAGTCCGAAGCAAAAGTGACCCGGGCTGCTCGGGCTGTCCTGCCGTGGGAAAGCACGGGCTGGGTGAGCAAGCGGGTCAGTGGGTTGTTTGTTCTGAGCGTTAGAGCAGGCCAGTGTGTGTGTGTGAGGGGGAGGGGGGGGGCGCGGGGTGGTGCTGGGAACTCCCACAGATAGGTCTAATCTCCCATTCACTAACATCACGATGACTCATCATTTTGTCTTCCTAGTAATCCAGAAAGGGTCACTGGCAGGACTTTCTAACAGGGGCATTCTGACTTTTTCGATGAAGGCCAAAGTCAACATGAGAAAATCCTTTTTCTGGTCTGCAGTGACAGCCACTGTTGAGCCGGTGTTTCCGTGTGCGAGCCCCCTGCTTGGTGCATGTACTTTCCTTACACACATAAAGCAGCGCGATGGGTTCCCGTTTTATAGGCGAGGAAACAACACTCAGGTTGAGGAAAGACCCACACTGGACCCCTCTCACCGGCGAGGCCGCCTCCACGGCCCTCCCCGCGCTCCCCGCCTGCGTCTGGCGACCTCACACTCAGGGCCCCGGGCGGCCTGGTGGGAGTGTTTACCCTTTGGGAATTGCCAAACAGTACAAATCAGGGCGCCTCCTGTATAAACTGCCCGAGAACTGCTCGTTAAATATTTACCAGCCGCTGAATGGGCAGAGGCAGAGGCAGGATTCAAACAGAAGCTCTCTCCTCCTCACGTGCATCCTCTTCCCAGCTGCCCCGGCGGACGGCCTCTCATCAGCACAGCTGCCTGGAGGCGGGGGTCCCCAGGAAGCCAGCTGAGCGGCAGGGAGCAGGCTGACCGCCGGCCACCAGGGCTCCTGCCCCTCCTGCCCCGGCCCCAGGAGATGCCCTGGTCACTCGGGGTATTATTAGTAAACACCTTAGTCCTTTCCCCGGTCTGTGCTGAGCTGAAGGTTTGCTGAAATGACGAGGGCTGGGTAGGCTGGAGGCAGGATTTGGAAGGTAATAATAATGCGCTCCCCTATAGAGCACTTTTCATCCTCAAAGCACGTCGTAGTCATTTGCCAATTAGTCCTGGGTTGTGCCCTGTGTGCAATGCAATGCTCCATGACAGGCCGGACTAGAAAGAAGAGTTTAAACCGATACAGGTGACTGTCGCCCATTTACAAGCGCCGCAGCTTCTGTTGCCGGGGGTGGGGGTAAGAGATACAGTCGCACAAATGCTGGTTTTGAATCCCAGGCACTGGAAATGTGAAGTTGCTGTTGTCACCTTCTGCTGTTCGGTTCCCCAAACCCTCTCCCTGTGCTGAGGGGGCGGAAAGTCTTTTTAAAAATCATTGTATCCACACTCAGGCTTATACAGAGTACACCCTCGTTTGCTGGGAAAGATAAAATAAGCCTCGGCTTACTAGAGAGTCTGGACCTACGTGAAAAATGTCTGGATCGCCTGCCAGGAAGGAGCCCGGCTGAGTCTGACCTGGCAGTGGCCGGCTGGGGATCGTGGGTAACTCTCTCAGCCTCTCTGTCTCCGTTCTTCCCTGCTGCCTCACAGGCCTGCTGCGGAGCTGTGCTGAGGTGCAGCATGCGGCCGCCCTTCCGAGTGAGGCTGTGCGTGCTTGGCAGACGTGCCGGCATCATTAACGACTGGCCAGCCTGAGCTTCCGTGGACCCCCGAGGCTGGCAGGGGCAGGAGGGCCACGCCCAGATCACACTGCCCACTGCTGACTGCTGTGGCGACCGACTGGCTATTTGAAATACAAGGGACCAGGCTACCCACCTCCCCATCCCCTAGTTGCCTCTGCTAGAACTGGAGCTGGGAACCCCTCCTGGGTCCGAGGGAAGCCCCCACTCAGTCGGCTCTCGGCTCTGCAGGCAGCGAGCTCCTCCATGCCGGGAGGGCGGCCCGGCAATCCTAACTGTTAAGGAGCGGAGAGCATGGAGCTGGGCACACAGATGCGCTGTGCGGAGGGACAGTCAGCTGGCTGAGGGGTCATGACCCTGACTCAGCACATCGTCTGGGAGTGCTGTCAGATCCAGCGGCCCAGGCCTGGCGGGAGCTCCCATTCAGCACCCTGTGGGGTCCGGAGCAGGTCTCTGAGCTCCCGGGCGAGTCGAAAGAGCTGAGTCCCTGTGCAGCAGGGAGCAGGGACTTCCTCAAGGTCACCTGGCCAGCTAACGGCAGAGCTGGGGGTGGACCCTGGCCTATTCTGTCATGGGAATTCCCGAGGTTTCAGGGCCAGGGGCAAAGTGCGCGGTGAGGGACCGGAGCCGGGCAGCCGTCCAGGTGGCCGAGCCGGAGTCTGTCAGCTCTGCTCCGGCCTCCGAGAGAGAACATTCCTGGTGCCGAGAATCCAGGAGGGAGAGCCGTGTGCTGGGTCCGTGCAGGACTGCGCTGGGTCCGTGCAGGCTCCCAGGAAACGGGCTCCCAGGTGAAAGCATGTGCGGCCGCACAGGGGGCCGCTTCCCCTCCCCCTGGGGGCAGGTGGTTTAAGGAAGAGCTGGGGCAGCGGGCGGCGTTTGTCCCTCACCTCCGTGGCAGGTCCCGCTTTCTTCTGTGAGCGCCTTCGGCGGAAGAGTGCTCCACCGAGCTGCGAATCTTGAAAAGCTGCCAGGTGGCTGTTGCAGTCAGCTGGTGTGAGTGAGGGGAGCCGTGTGACGGAGTAGTGAGGCCTGGCTCCGGTTCCCAGCTCCCGGCTCTGCTGCTGCTCTGGGAGACTCCACCGCTCTGGGGCCTGTTCTCCGCTCTGTACCCTAGGGAGTCGCAGGGGGAGGGCCTGGGTGCAAGCAAGATGACTGCTGAGACCCTGTCTGGCTCCGATAAGCCACACACTTAGGACCAACGGTCCTTGGCTCTGCTCCTGGATGGTGCAGAGCTGCCAGGTCTGAGCCCGGGCCACAGACGTGCCTGGGATGTAAGTCTCACCATGCCGCAGGTGCCACAAGCACTCTCCCGTCAGCCGAGGGGAGAGTGAGGGGGACAGAGGGACGGACTCATCACACATTCAGCAAACTTTAACGACGGCCGTGTCCCAGTGCACACGGAGCTGTAGGGTGGGGAGGGGGTTGGTGCTGGGACCCAGCGTTCTGAGCTGCAGCCTGGGCCTGGCTGAGTGCATGGCTGAAACCATGCAGGCTGGTCAGTTTGGTCCGGGCAGCACCTTTCCAGTGCAGGACTGCCCCAGTGGGAAATGGTGGGAATGTAAACCACACACACACACACACACACACACACACACACACACGGAGGGTTTGATCTTAACCCTTACAAGAGGTCTTAGGGACAAAGAATAAGGGTGTGTGCATTTATGATGTCTTACTTTGAAAAATATCGCATCATAACTTTTGTGACTTTATTTCTCCCAGTCAGGACTACACTGCGGAAACAAAGGGAGGACCGGGGTGGGGGCTCCAGGTCACGGCAGCCAGCCCGGCCTGGGCGCCAGGCGGGCTCTCGAAGCTGCCGTGTGGGGTTGAAACGCTGCCGTGAAGACGGTCCAAGTGGCTTCCAGGAAGCAGCCTGTGTGCTGACACGCATGTGGACAGAGCAGTCTGGCTGGCCCCCACTCCAGACTGGTGTTTCCTAGAGCTTTCCATTGGCAAACGCTGCCTCCTGGAACTGAGGGACAAAGGTTCTGAAATAAGCCCTGGTGGGAGAGGGAGAGAAAGCGCGGTCAGCACAGACAGCTCGGGAAAGTGCAGCGCGGGCGTCCTCCTGACTCAGAACAGCTGCTCGCTATTGTTCAGGCATCTTGGGTTGGATTTCCCTTCCTGATGCAAAGCCTCTGGCTTCTGCCTAGGGAAGTGCATGCACTTCGCTATTGTTCTGTCTGCACGGATCCTTAAAGGGCCGTGCACAGACCTTCCCATGAGACATCAGTGCTCAGGTCTGTCTGCTGGTTCCCAGCCCAAAGGCAAGGCCTGTCCCAGCGACAAGCCAGCGACCTGACCACGCCAACCACCACCACTCCCGTCACGTGAAACATAAAGAGGGCTGCACTTTCCCCTCAGTTGGACCGCTGACCTCATGCAGACACAGAGGGTCTAATTAAAGGATTTCTAATCCCTGGCCTCCATTTATTTCCAACCAAATATGTAGCTTGTTCTCCTGGAAAGAAAGCCAGGCTGGGCATCAAGAGGACCCTCCCTCCCTCCCTGTCAGTCAAAGCCTCCTGCCAGGAGGGGCACACTTTCTGCCGTTTGCCTCTCTGGCATTGGGATTCAAATCTGCAGAAGCGGGCCCTACGGTGCACATCAGGACAGGGCACATGCTGGGCCCACCCTGTGCCGGGCACAGCACGGGTATCGGGGCTGTGAGATGGCACAGATATGGCACCTGCCACCTAGGAGGTCTCAATGCAGAGGAGAGAGACATATAGTAACACCCCCTCCCACCCCTACAGCTCCATGTGCACTGGTACACAGCCCATCCTGACCCCTAGGCTGTTGTTAGGTTTGCTGAATGTGTGATGAGACCATCCTTCTGTCCCACCTCTCTCCCAGACTTCCAGCCTGAGGCCTGCTGTTTCTCTGCCATTCAGCATGTTTGACCCCAAAGAAGTGCTCCCCACTCTTCATACTTGCAAGAGCTCAGGCCCATCTGTACTTCTGTTCCCGCCTCTCTCCAGGCCCTGGGGTGGACTCACCCTGCAGGTCCTCCCTCTACCTCCCAAATGTCCCCTCCTTCCTGACACCCTCTGGCTCTCGGTCTTGTTACCTTTCAACAGCGATTTCTCGCCTGACACAGGCCTACATCACCTTTGAGTCACCACCGACCAGGAATCTTCTCATCCCAAACTCGCAGCTGCACTCAGGGATTTCCACTCTGGCTCCACAAGACTCCAAAGGTCCCCTCGCCTCCAGTACACTTTTGGGATCCTGCCCCCTCTCCCCGCCCCCTTTGAGAATCTAAGAAAGCTAAGGGTCCTCTCCCAGCAAAGCTGCAGGGGTCTCCCCACTGCGATGTCTCGTGTAGCTGGGTGTGTCGGGCCCTGGGAAGCCCATCACGGTCCTGGGTGTGACTTCCGCCCTCCAATCCGGCCGCTGCTCTCCCCTAACACGGGGCATTTTCCTTCTCGGGGCCTTTTCCACGCTCAGGCCCTGCTCCCAGCAAGTCCTCCCCAGCCTCCGGCCGGTCCTCTCCCCGCACGTGGACACCATGCCTCTCCCAGGGCGTCAGTCACGCGCACGCATGTCTCCCCTGCTGGGCTGCCTGCCAGCCCTAGAAGGCCGAGAGCACGTCCCTTCCCGGTGACCCCACGCCCTGCCCACTGCGCACTCAGCAGGCCCTGGCGGCTGTCGTTAAGTGACTACTGAGGGCCGCCGGGTGCGAGCAGTTAAGGAGTGCCCGTTACGTGCTGTTTAAGAAGGTGAGAGATGGCACCCAGAAACACACGAATGCTAATACTCAGGAACTGAAGAAGAAAATGTCCTCTCAAACTTTAAATATGCCAACAATTAGTGAGAAAGAAAGACCAGCCCCTCCTTCATCCTCATCTTGCTAACACGGTCCAAACTGTCACCTTCTCTGAGATTTCAGACCCCAAGCGCTGACCCACCCCCTGCACATGCCTCTCCTGGTCCTCATGGCGGGGGCCGGGTGGGGGGGGAGGTGCAGCCGGGATGACAGGTCAAGAGGCAGCGGGAGGAGGAATGAGCAGCCCTGGTTTTCTTGGGGAACTTCTGGGGCAGGGGCTGCTCCTTGTGGTCGAGAGGGAGCTGGCCTTACAGCAGCTCCTTCCTGCTTCCCACAGCTCCGCCGGCTCCTGTTCTGCCCCGGGCTTTCCCGCCGGCCCTCCTGCGTGCCCTGGAGGGCAGAGCCTGGAGAAGGCTACTCCCAGGCAGGAGACCACCAGCTTGTCATGCGGCTCAGCACCTCTCGAAGTCGGTTAAGGGAGGGAAATGACAACAGCTCCCAGCTGGAGATAGATTTTTTTCAAGCGCTGTTTTCATTTCTTTCACGTTTTTATTGGAGAAAATGGAGAGCTGCCTGAGTATACGATGCCATCAGCACTAGTTACGTGTCACCTTTAAAAACCTCTTGAACCCAGAGACAAAGTGTGTGCAGCTCTGGAAGTGTGCCAGGGTCGGGAGGGCAGGCCTCGCCTCCCCACTGACCGGCCAAGACTGCAGACAGGAAAGGGACCGCGGCAGCCGGCTCCTGTTCTCCTCACACTGGAGTGTATTTTTAGATGAACTGGCGCTCAGCGTGCCTCAGGAGGAGGGAAGGTTCTTTGTTTATCCCCGGCCCTTTGCACCCGGTTTTACAAAATCAGAACTCAGTGCAATGCCAGCGTCTGAGGCTAGGAGAACAAATGGAGGTTTTTCCATGACTTGGAGCTTGTCTGACTCCTGGCTCAGGCCTCAGCTCGCAGGCACAGCAGGGGCTGAGCAGACAGACTCTGGGAGCAGGGGTCGGGGAACTGAGATGCTCAGAGGATCTACCCTTCTGCATCTTGGATCCAGGGTTAAGTCTCTTCTCTGGGCTCACCTATAAAGCAGGGAGCCGAGGCTGGTGACCTCTGGGGCCTGCAGCTGGCAGGCTGTGATGGACGGGCAGTCACGTGGGCTCTGGAGACCGCCACTTGCTCCCTCCTGGCCTATCTCTGGGGCAAGAGACCCCTTTTTAGTTTTAGTTTCATCACCTACGAAGGAGAGGAATACTACCCACCTTAAGGGTCAATGCTCACGAGGAGGGAGACGTGGCCTGGAGCCTGTCATAACAGATGATCAATAGATGCCAACTGCTACCAAGGGACCGAGCTGGGTCTGGGAGGAAGAGGCTGCACCCTGTGGGGACAGTCAGACCCTCTGGGGAGAGTCCCAGGGTCACTGCCCTCGGCTCATCGTTTCCCTTGGCGACGGGGATCACTGTTCACTGTCACACTGAGCTGGCCGGTGGGGGCTCGGAGATGGCCGGCCTCAGGGTGAACATCCAGCAAAGTTGCCAGGACACTGTGCATCTCAGATCCAGTGCAGAGCTGCTGGGGACACGCGTGGCATCTGGGGTTAGCCCTAAAGTGGAGGCGCCTGCAGGCCCTGCTGGCTCCTGCCACCCTGCTGGGTGCTCCTATGAGGGGCTCTGGTCAAAGGCTTGGCCGGGGAGAATTGATGCTGTGGATTGGAGGGCGTTTAAGAATCATGGGGCTCTGACTACCTATGGTGGGGGCACTGGAGCTGGCCTCAAATCAACCGTTTTCTGATCAGGATAGTATGTATCATAAAGGGGAGCTGGTGGGGAAGTGGAAAAAGCTCTGAACCACGAAGCTGAAGACATGGGTTCTAGTCCCCACCCCGGCTTGTTGGTCACTGGAAACTGGGACTCACTGTCTTCAGCTGTAACAAGATTTGTATTGATGGTCTCTAAGTGCCATCCCGTTATGGCTCTAAGAAATCCATGTGACCTTGTGTATGCCACTTGACCTCACTGTGTCTTGATTCTTCATCTGTTAAATCAGGGCACCAGCCAAGCCCCAGCCAAGCCCCGGGTCCAACGTGTCCTAAGTGGTGGCCGTGTGTGCGGTGGCGAGGTGGGTGGTAGTTATCGCCATCCTCCGGGATACCTTTGCACAAATGGGGTGGGGGTGGTGATGGACACTGCAGAGCCCTGAGCAGAAGGTGGTGGTACCCCAGGCAGTTCCTGTGAGGGATGGAAGGCCTGGCCAGCCCTCTGCCCTCCCATGAGAGGAGGCCTGGGGAGAGGAAGCCAGAGTAAGTTGATAGGGGAAACAACGCACGAGGAAGTCAGTAGTCCCCTGTCTGGGGAAGGCACCCAGGCCCCTAAAGAGAGTTATAGGGAGCCGTAGGAGCATCCTCAGAGGCCTTGGGGAAGGCAGTTAGAATCTTTGTTCAACGAGGTCTCAGCAGCAGGGGTTTTCCCTACCGGAGTTAGTTTCTAATTCATTAAATGAATCTTTTCAAAAGGACAAAAGTCCATGAAGTCAAAATCTGAAAATCTGAATCAGGACAGCTTTAGGGAAGTGAAAATAAAAACAGGCCATAGGGCCCAAGGAGGTGGGCTCTGGGAAGGGAAGGAGTGGCCGAGCGCGGCACGGCTGCCACTCACACCAGCTCCCACCTGCCAGGGGAAACGAGCTTAGCAGGTTCACCGAGATGCCTGCCCGAGGCCACTCTGACCCCAGGGCCCCGAGCACATCTCACAGGAGCACATCTCACAGGAGCACATCTCACAGGAGCACGCCCTGTGGAGGGCCCTGTGGTCTGGCTGCCTTTAGCCTTGCTCACGCAGGACCTGTTATTCCGCAAGGACCCAAACAACTGCCTTCTTCCAAAACAGGACCAAAAGTGGACTCTCTGGAATCCAAAAATACTTTTCTCTGGACAATCATAGATGAGCCGTATGATGTTGGCCAGAGTCAGGCCAACGCGGTGGCGAGGCGGGCGGGAGGAGTGGTTCGGGGACACCACCCTCATTGTCAGGAAACCAAGAACGTATAAATCAAGTCAGAATTCATTTTGGCAAATAGAGGCAAGTTCCCAAACATCCAAGGCTCATTTCTTTTTCCAGTTTTCTTCGGCAGCGGTGACTTAACTGGCACATGTTTTCAATCAGTCACATGAAGACTGATGGTGGCCTGCAAATCAAAGCAGTCCCGTAAATAGTGAATGACAAGTCCCGCTAATCATGCCTTGTGGTCTAGTCCTCATTGTCATGAACGGCCACTGCCAATACTGACTCACTTGGGGCTCCTCTCCCGTGTCAAAGGGGGTCATCCTTATAATAGGTCTCCACAGAGAGACCGGTTCTACTTCAGTGCCCTTCACCCCAAGCCCTCCGAAGGCCCCCGAGCAGACTGCCCAGCACCTCTGGGCGGCCTGGTGAGCGGGTGCCTGGCGCAGTGGGCGCTAACTTTGCAGCCGTGCCCCGGGCGATGTCAGCCCGGCGCACTAGTGTGGGCTTCGGGAACAAACAAGTGCTTGTAATGAGTTCACGCCCGCAGACTCCCTAAATGTGCCAACCCCTGAGCAGGCCTGCTTCCTGTCCAGGGGTCCAAACTTTCAAATCAAGAATATGAACACGCGACGCAAAGGCTTGGTCTCTTACTGAGGAGAAAATACCCCAAGCTCGGGGTCCGGAGGCGCCTGGTCCTGAGCTGGAACCGACCTCCCCTCTGCTGGATTCCAGGCACGTGTCCCCACCTCGGCCCAGTCGGTCTGCTCTGATCTGAGACGTACAGGCTGGTGTCTAGACTACGTCTTATGCAGCTCGGGCTCCTCGCCGGCCATGTGGCTGCGACTGAAGTCTCAGTATGTGCTGAACTAAATCACAAGCTGTCTAGGAGGACTTCCATAAACAGCCAACTGGGATCCAATCTAGACATCAAAGAATTGGGATGAAATCTGGCTCCTTCTAAATCATAGGGTATTTTTAAATGCTTTTCTAAACTGGTCAAATTACCTAGTAGTTCTCTCTCCTGAGGTAGTCCATGGAGTCCCCCGAGCCCGGCCAGTTCCTTGGGACACAGCCGCTTGCGCCCGCTTCCTCAGCTGCAGGGCCAGGCTTTGCTCCCAGGGCCGCCAGCACCTCTGCTCCTGGGCACCCTGGTCAGTGTGGGAGCAGGAGAGGAGGGCGGAGAGGGCCAGCCGGCCACGGGAGAGTGAGGGGCAGGGGCGTCTTCCCAGGCTCCCGAGCCTCCCCCAGCCACAGGGCTGCTCCTTGCTCTGGGCTCCACCTCTGTGCACGCGGCTGCCACCCCAACCATTCTACCTCAGCCAGGAGAAGCTCGTGACGGCAAGACTGTGTCACATCCATCCATCTCTGCACCCCAGCTTCACGAATACTGCCCCACACACAGCCGCTCAGTAACTACTGCTCAAACGAACGTAAACATCTGGCTCATTTAAAGCCAAACTTTGGAATTACAGAATCTTGTAAAAAAAGAAAACTCAGAGTTCATATTGTCCAATCAGTGCAGGGAAGGGAAAACTGAACATGGCACATAACAGTGATAGCTGTTAGCACAGGTCCCCGCGTGGGCGCCTGAGGTGGAGTGTGGGGCTGGTTCAGCCGTAGGGCCCCATCTTCCTTAGGGCTTCCCAGCAGGTGAATGCCAATTTGGTGCATGAATGAATGAATGAATGAATGAACGAATATCCCAGGGGCTGACGTCCCAGAGCTAGAAGGCAAAGTCTGAGCCAGTCCTCCAGTCTCCTTATTGACAGGCAGAGGCTGTTTCCATCAAGAACCTACCAGATGAGAGGCTGGGAAGAGGGGGTGACAATGTGGCCACGGAAAAGGCTGGGGGCGGGGAGTCAGCTAAGATGATGACAGGCACCTGGCTGGGCTGAGGCCAGATGGTGGGTGCAGGGGACTAAGGAACATGGTGCTGCCTGGGCCAGGGACCCCAGGACAGAGCTGCAGCCCTGTGCTCATTTTGTCTCCCCATCTGGGCCTCCCAGGTGTGTTTCTGGTGGCAGGTACGCTGGCAGCGGGCACCTCAAGTCCTTGCTCAGTCTGCCCAGGGCTGCACGAGCAGGAGCTCAGCATAGGTTCCTGCTGACGGCCGGGCAGGATGCAGGGTCGCTGCACAGGCCTGGCTGGGAGGAGGGCTGCTCAGCAGGCCACCTGTGCTGGACGGTGAGGAGGAAGCTGCTGACTGTCCAGTGAGTCACCGCAAAGATCACAAATTACCCTCCCGTCTTAGTCAGCAACAGGGGGAAAACCAAAGGATGGACCTCAAAGAGGAAGTGCTAGGGTCCCCGCAGAGCTGACCATTCGGAGTGTGGGTCCCGGCCACTGTGGGGTCCAGGCCCCAAGTCACACTTCGGTAGGAGGTGCCGCAAGGCCTCTGCTCAGCCTTGCCAGGCACCTGCCTCCACGGAAGGCCAGGTCCCCCAAGGGCTGATGGAACATTTCGGAGACCATCTCTTTAGGGTAGGGGTGTCGAACTCAATCAGAGAAGGGGCCAAAATCTAAAATCCAGCCTAAATCGCAGGCCAAATGGTTTACTGAACAGTCATAAACTGACAATGTCATAAACTGACAGCGGAGTGCAGTGATGACAGTGCGGTGCGGGCCACATTGCAAGGCCTGGCGGGCTGGATTTGGCCCGCGGGCCTTGTGTTTGACACATGTGCTTTAGGGCATAAAGCCACCCTCTCCTTCCCTGAGAGCCTCTCTGGCTTCTGTGCTGTTTGCTGGCTGTCCCTCAGCTTCTCCCCTGGACTCTCAGAATCCAGGGGCTGCAGCTCATGCTGCCTGCAGTGCCTTGGGCACCCCCTCTGTCTTTTTGGCACAGAGTTTGGTCACTCCAGCACTCTGGGTACTTGCCTTCCTTGCTGTGTGCTCACAGATAGCCCTGAAGATGTAGGGGAGGGGCACACACAATGGCATGATCCCTCTTCTTTTCACTGTAATCCCCCGGCTGGCAGCTGAAACAATCTCCCCAGATGCCTGGCTCCTGGCTTACAGGTGGAAAGGCAGCAACTCCAGATAAAGAAGCTGCCAGAGGCTGCCCTCCTGGAACTTGGGTGGTGTTTCATGGCAGGCTGGCAAGAGGACAGGACTTGGGCAGGTAGAGGGCCCATATGCCAGTTACATTGAGAGAGGGCAGAAAGGAAGGACAGAAAGGAAAGGAGGATCATACATCCACTGTGGGCAAGTGGTTATCCGCAGCTGGTATCAACTAGGCCTGTGCAAATGACGGGTGTAACCTGTGAGTGTTGTGAAATCGATTTAGCGGGACCTGAACAGCATTGAAATAAAGTTAAATAGAAGCAGAGTGCATCACATGAGCAAGGAGAAATATTTTTGTGTGAAACATTTGTTTCCATTCTACATGCTGGATTAGGATAGAAAATAAGCGACTTCCTGTGGATTGTGGTAACAGGCTGGACGTTGGGAGCATAAAGGAAGGGAGGTGCCTACTACTGGCCAGACATTGCTGCCACCAGTGAGGTGTTATGGGCTCTCTTTTTTGCCAACAGGCAATCTATGATTCAGAGATGCAGAGGAAGTCAGCGAGGATCACACACCTGGTGGTGGCATGCTCTCTGTGAGCCAGCACTGCTGGACTTGAACGCTCACCGTCTTTCCTCAGGGCCAGGATCCCCATGGAGAGAGCATGGAGTGAGCGGGATCCACACGGAATCATGATGCCGCTTGCGCATCCGCACAAGGAAGGAGGGACATAGGTATCTAATTTTTATTTATTTATTTGGTGATCCTCTCCCTCCCAAACAACATCTTAGTTGGTTTTTAGTTTCCTCCATTAAAGTTGGAATTACCAACAGCCCGGGAGTGAACTTCGAGAGCTGTTTATTGCCAACTCCTGTTACACCCACATTGGCTCTTACAACCCCTTCTAGAGGTCCTCCCTCTTGTAGGTTTGTGTGTCGGAGGTGGTGACGGGTGTCTTGATTCCTCTCTAGGAACCTGTGTTGGGTGGCTTTTCAGTAGAATTACGACTGTGGTAACAATGGGCCAAAGGGATGAACTGACTCCCTCTCTCTCACTTGCCCATCTGGTTCCGGAGGCACTAAGGCACCTGGAAAATTGAGGCCTCTGAGGGCGGGGGAGAGAGAGCAGGACGGGCAGCACAATCCACCAGGCGCACACGGAGGCACTGTGAGTGCCCTCCAAATGCTGGGCCCCAGGAGGGGGTCCTTTAACATGGAGTCCATGTGGCTTCCCAACACTCCCCGGGTGAGTAAAGTGCTTTAAAATGGTAGGTATTGTTATCCCAGAGCACTGAGCTGTGGCCTAGAACTGGGAGGCCTGACTTGTGTTTCTGGCTCACTTGTTACCCCTATGTGACCTGGTGAGCATTCAGCTTGCCGTGTCCCAGAGGGATGGCTTCCTAGGTCACTTCCAGGTCCAATACACTATTATCCGTTATTCTTATTATTGTTTTGGTATCAATCCAGCCACTTTAGCCAGAGACAGTTTCCTAAGTGGAAGCAATAATTAACAAGTGACCTATTCTCTGTGCTTTTCTAAAGGTGTTCCCTGAAGAGTGTTAATAAGCATCAGCATAGACATTGTACATGTGTGAGGTTTTCATCCATCTCTCCTTTGTCTCCAGATAAGACCCCAAGAATGGATGGCCAGCATCCATCCTGGCCATTTTCCTTACACCCTTCAGACCAGCAACAACCACTCACTCACTCATTCATGCTTAGCTCCCGTGCCAGGAAAGGATTGGCTCCTGCAGGGGCCAAGGAATGAACGCGAACAGAGCCCTGCCCTCAGAGGACACACACACACTGACTCCCAGAGCAGGGAGCTCCTGCTAACCCATGCCAGGAGTCGGGGGTTCACTTTCAGTCATGGGCCAGCCCTCCTGGCCAGCTCCTTCTTCCCACCATTGCTCTGAGCAAGCAGGGCAAACTTTCTGCCTGGGGTTCACTTTCTTTTCTGCTCAGAGCTAAACCAGGGCATTATCCAGCAGGCCAGACGTCTAGCACCTTTAATGACAATAATAATAATTTGCATTTATACAAGGCCTTTCATCGGGGGATCTTAAAGTGCATCACAAACAATAATTAATTCCCTTTTGCAACTCTGGGAACCAGCTAAGTCGGAGTCCCTTCACTTTGCAGGTAAAGGGTACTTTCCTGAACCATGCAACATGTTGGGGGGCTCCCTACCTACCCCAAACCTACCCACCCTCAAGGCCTGGCATGAGTGCAGCAGGCCCTCCACAGTCTGCCAACCCCAGCCCGCAGTCCTCTGTCCTGCCTCTGACGCTCCATGGCGTGCCCTGCTGAGACACTCATTTCGTACGAATGGGAGACATTCACAGTGGGAAGAGATCGCAGGACTGTGTCCAGGACAGGACTTGCCCCGACAGCACTGCTGAGGGGCGACCTCGGCCTCTGCCTGAGGATCCTTTGTAAGGGACAGCTCATTACTTACAGGCATTTCTAGGTTATCAAGTTCTTCCTTCTCCTGAACTGAAACTTGTTCCTGGGAAACCCCCACCCATGGGCCTTCCTTTGCCTTCTTGAACAAACAATCCTACCTAAATTGCCTGCGGTTGCCGGTCCATTTCTCTTGTATACACGCTGTTGACTTCTGCAATCAGCCTTGGGCAGGTTCAGTTGGGGCCTTGTGAACTGAATGTGTGTGAGGGGCAGCTGGGCCTCCATCACATGCTCTGGGCTCCAAGGCCAGGCGCCGTCCGAGCCACAGGCAGGTGCTTGCCGAGTGCTGCTGCTCTGGGTCCCTGGGGCCCAGCCTTGAATGCAGTTCAGTAGATTCCAGAGGCTTCTGTGTTCCTATCTGGGGGCTGCACCTCAGCAACACAGCAATCCCCTAATCTTCTGCTAACTGACTGATAAATGAATAACTGACCTTTCTTTCCTAAATCTATTCTTAAGTCCAGGCAACGACTGGTTGCAGGGCCCTGTTTTGGAGGCTAAGCCAGACATAACTTCTTCGGTTCTTTTTTTCTTTTTGTACCCTTTATTAGGATAACTTATTGGTGCCAAACCTCAGAAGGATGCATTGATGCCGAGCCGAGAACCAACACGAGGACAGAGCTCCATGATCTTCTCCAAGGAGCTAGAGGCACCGGAGGCCTCGGAATTGCACAGGCCAGAGGACAAATGAAATCCTTCATAATTTTATTTCATGTAGCCAGGTCTCCTGAGGAAACCAACAACTCCTTGAATGAGTCTGGGTCCTTGCTAGTGGCTTTATGCCTCTGAAAGACACCGCCCTCCCTCTGCCAGGAGTCCTCGGCTCGAGTGAGACTTCTCCCCGGTGGCTGACCTGGAAGGAATTCCCAGTGTGCACGGGAGGCCAGTGTCTTCTAAACCTTGTGCCTTGGGAGCAAAGGGTCTCGCTTGTGGTGATGGAGCCTTATTCTGCTTTGATTTTACATGACTCCTGTTTTCTGGCCTGGAATCAGGAGTGATCATTTTTGGCTTAGATTTGGTCTGGGTCATTGATCTGGGGAATCCTTGGAGGAGAAAAATGGGGTAGAGAGGGGGCCTGCCAGGGTCATTCTGTGGCAAGGAGAGTGCCCTACAACCATTCCCACCCAGTTCCGAGGGAAGAGCATAATTTTGGAGTCTGAGAGAACTGAATTCCAATATGGCTCTGTCACTGAGTCTCCATGTATTTCTCTCCAGTGGACCCAGAGGACTCATGGGGTATTGTGAGGCAACAGTACAGCACATGATAAGAACTTAAACCACATTCGTTTCCTTTCCTCCCCCCCATCCATTCCCACCTCATAGCTACATCAGCACACTCTGAGGAACTAACTCCCGTGTCACATTAACTCAACAAACATCTATAGAATAGCTCCTGTTTACAAGGGAGGCCTGGGACACTGGGACCACTGCCTGACCTAGTGCTTATACCTAGTAAGCGTTCAGTAGTTGTTGAATGAGTAAATGAATTAACTTCATATAATACTTGGTATTTCATAATATGCTTTAAAAATTACCTCATTTTAATTCAAGCAATAATCCTGTCTATGAAAGACGCATGTGGTAAAGGCAGAGTGAGGTCTAGATACAAGCTAGTGCCCAGCAACAGCACAGGTCTGCCCTGGAGGGTCTTCTATGCCTTCTGTGGCCACAAGCTTGGAGCAGAAAGGGCTTGGCTCTGGAATCTCCACATGCAACTAGTCCTGGGGCCCCCATATGCCACTAGAAGGGTCCTGGGGCCCCCACATTCTATTAGAAGGGCTCTGGGATCCCCACATGCCACTAGAAAGGTCCTGGGGCCCCCACATTCCATTAGAAGGATCCTGGGGCCCCCACATTCCATTAGAAGGGTCCTGGGGTCCCCACATTCCACTAGAAGGGTCCTGGGGCCCCCATGTTTTACTAGTAGGGCTCTAGGGCCCCCATGTTCCACTAGAAGGGCCATGAGGCACCCATGTTCTACTAGAAGGGCCTTGCTGAGTCCTGCTCCCAACCCCCTGTCTGGCCGTAGCATCTGTAGCTAAAAGCGAGGGGCATATTATGAGTTTGGTGGCTTAGAGTGGTAAAGTTTTTAAAATAGAAAGCATATGCTAACTGGGAAGATTTCTTTCCCTCAGGCCTGGACCCTGGTGCCCCGGTAGCGATCAGGGCTAATCCCCATATGGACTCCACTGATGCCCACATCCCACCCTCCAGCCTCCCTCTCCTCTCTTCTAGGGCACAGCGAGAAGTATTGTCTAAGGACTCTCACTGCTCCTCAGCATGATGCTCTGCACATAAATTTTAGGGGCTCAAAGCCATGGCAGACTACATTCCTTCCTGTTCCAGTAGCCCTTCGGAACCAAGAGAGGGGACTGGAAACAGTGTTGACTCCTTGGCTCCCATGGCTCCCAGCCTCTCTTTCTTCCCAATCCTCCAGCCTCTGAACTGCTGGGAACCGCTGATAGATGCAGAATGAAAAGGTTGGTTTAGAGTCTTTCAAAATGTGCCCACATGGCTGGCCCCAGTACAGTTTCCAATGTGATTTGAGAGGTGGAAATCAGATCTGACCACAAAGCCGTCTCACCCACGGAGAGTTCATAACAGCCTTCTCAAAACCGCTCTGACAACACAGCCCGCTGAGCGGGATGTCCCGGCAGAATGTCGTCACTGCACACGCTGGGCAGCGGGTAATCCAATGCCTCGGGAGTGAGGTCAGTCCCACCACCGTGAGCTTGTCTGTTCTGGACCTCTTAAAACACAGTTCTTTGTGCTGCTAGCATGTCACCTTTGAGATATAACTGTGTGGAAAATCATGTGCATGCCTTAAGCTGAGCCAGTTTGAGGTCAGAAGTTGGCAGAGGAAAGCCAGGCCTTAAGCTACAGCAGGGCCTATGGTGCCTGCTGGGAAAGGCCCAAGTCTCTGAGATCCCGGCCATGGGCACTGTCTTCCAGCCCCAGCCTCTGAGCCAACCTCCCGCTGCAGCACTGCCGAGGGGGACCGGCCCAGGCAGCTGTGGCCTCAAAGCCCAAGGCCAAGCAGCGTTAACCTGCTGTTGGCCAGCAAGGCCCCTGTGAGAGGACCCACAGACTTCCGGTTACCAGGGACCGGGAGGAGCTGCTGCATTTGGGGGTGCAGCTGCTGCCCTGAGAGCTAGCCCTGCTCCACCCGCTAAGCTGTGTGTTCTCCCAGGGCTATGCGCCGAGAAAGAGACAGGGTTTTCTTTCCAACCACAGGGGGTGCCTTTTACTAGTTCGTACAAACGTTCGTTATAGGCCAGGGGTCCTCAAACTTTTTAAAGTGGGGGCCAGATCACGGTCCCTCAGAGAGCTGGAGGGCCGGACTATATGAACTACTAATTCCTACTGTAACACCTCGGCTGCGCTCATTGCCCAAAAAACCTGGCGGGCCGGATCAGACTCCTCTGCGGGCTGCATGTGGCCCACGGGCCGTAGTTTGAAGACCCCTGTAGGCCAAGGGGCCCTGATAAGAGGAGTGTTCAGGTCTGCACTCCAGCTTCCCTCTAATGTATCTGCAATTGGGTCAGGGATGCCTGTCACTGGGATCCAAATTTTATAAATTAGAAGATTAGAAAGATTAGTTCTTTCCTGGTCTCTGCATTTTTAAGGCATCTTTGGGACCCATTCTTGCATTTCTTTTTTTAAATATATTTTAACTGATTTCAGAGAGTAAGGGAGAGATAGAAACATCAATGATGAAAGCGATCACTGATTGGCTGCCTCCTGCATGCCCCACACTGGGGATCGAGCCCACAATCCAAGCACGTGCCTTGACCGGGAACTGAACGGTGACCTCCTGGTACATAGGTTGATACTCAACCACTGAGCCACGCCAGTTGTGCCCATTCTTATTTTTCTCATCTCAGCCAACCTCCTGCCCTTCCACTTAGAACTATTCCTGCCCCATCTCGCTGCTCAGACTTGGGGATGGAGGCACACACAGAGAGGGTGCGGTGGGTTTGGGCAGCCATACCAGTTCTCAAGGCAGCATTTCCTATCATGGGCATCAGACAGACAAATGAGTGCTCTCTTCCATGTGGATACAAATGGCCCACCCTGAACCATGCCACTGAATGTAGTCAGACCTACACAGCCCGGTGCCTTTTTTCAAAACTGGCGGGCACCATGGATACAGTCATCAGGCCAATAAACAAATACAGACATACAGCAAAACAAGCCCCCACTCTCATGGACTCCAACAATATGAAAGCATGCTTGGATTGTGACTACCATGAGGAAGGGAAGGCCCCTTTTCTTTGGCCCTTTAGTCACTTCAGGAGCTCTGGTGGTAAAAGAACTGCCACAAGTTCAAAGTCACAGAAAGCTGGCTTTGAAAACCCTAAAGATGATCTAATCCAGGGATCAGCAAACTTTCCATAAAGGACCAGATCACAGGCATTTTCAGCTTATAGAGCGATTTTGAGAAAGGCATATGCTGTCTCTATAATTCTCCCTCGTAGTGATAGCAGCCATGCTCCATAAGTAAGTGAATGGGTGTGGCTGTGCTCCAATAAAACTTTATTTATAAAAACAGGCAGCTGGTTATATGTGTCCTTATAGGCTACTGTTCGCCAATTCTATCTTGCCCAACCCTCTATTTGCAGAGGAGTGAAGTGATCCCTTCACTTCAGGATGTAGCCAAGACCATCTGAGACCAAGCCCTGCATGGCTAGGCAGGAGGAGGCTGTGGGGGCTGGACCCTCATGCGGAGGGTCAGCCCAGCATGGGCTCACTGCAAGTGGAAAACCTCAGGTTAAAACCCCACAGGATCGGGAAAGACAACCACTGAGACATAGCCATCGGTTACATTCTCCTAAGTATGTGTTGCTGACATGCATTCGTCAGTCAGACCAGGCAGTCTTACAACGTCCTGCGGAGACTGGGGGAAAGGGAAGCGAGGGCCTGGGAAGCACTGGCACCTGCTCGTGAACAATGTGAGAAGAAACAGCAAATTCATTCTTTCCAGTCAGCAGCACCAGTCAAACACCGAGCCGTGCGTGAGTGGTCAGAGAGGACGCGTGCTCTCATCCAGGGCTGAGAACAGGTTGTTTTGGCTGTCAAGCGTTTTCAAAACAAGTTTTCTTGGTCTCATGACAGGTTGTGGCAAGAACAAGAAAATAAAGAATGGAAGATCCCATGATCGCTGCTCCGGGCTTCCACGTGGCAGGTGCTGCCTGCACAGCAGCTTGCCTTCAGAGTGTTCAGAGGAAGCTGGTCTTAGGGCTGAGGCCTCTTCACTAGTGATACCATTAATATAGCGATTCCCTCAAGAATAATCATTCTAGCCTGGGAGGAATAGGTCAAAGTCACTCTTAAGCTCAAGGGCGCTATTCTGCTCACACTTACACCCTGCTCTGTTTTCATTTTCACCTCACGTTACGTGGCCAATTATGCCTCTGAAACGGAGGTTAAAAGCCATCTGCTCCGAGGTGGATTTTTCCATCTCAACCACAGAACACTGGGTTGGGGTGGGGCAGAGATCAGCAACGAAGCACTATGGGGAGGGCCAGGACCGAGCTGCCTTAGAAAGTGCCCTGACCTCCCCATGGCAGCGATCGCACCCTCGGGGGCTTAACCAGCTCTGCCTGCAGGAGAGGATGAGTCAAGGGTAGAGCTGCACATGGCAGTGCCGAGGACACGCAGGCGAGTGGAGATGTGGAAACCACGTAATCCAGAGGACAGGTTCAGAATCACCCCAGCAAGTGTGCTGGGAATTCTCAGACCCGCTAAATTATTCCTGAAGAACCCAGACTCAAGTTCAGACTCAAATTCTGAATCCCTGTGTGACCTTGGGCACCGACATTCCTTCTCTGGGTCTTTGTTTTCATTTCCAAAGTGAGGCTGCGGGACTGGGGACTGTCCTTCTGGCTCCAATACTGTGACCCTCAGACTCGCCAGAACAGAGAGCATTTGGTCAGCTACCTTCATGCCTGCTGTGGCCTTCGCAAGTCACTCGCACCACAAGGACCGTTGACGAAACTCTATGAGAGAGGCCTTGCTCTTATTCCATGACACAAGTCATCACACCCCAAAGCATGTCTCCATTCTGCCACCTGACTGAATGCTCTGAAGAAAGAGGGACAGGAATACATGACCGTGGGTAGGAAACATCCAATGCCTCTTTCTCTGCCCCAACATCCACATGGTTGGGTTCCCTCCACATTTAATGTCGCTACCCAGGAAGTGACCTGAAGGCACTGCCAGAGTCTGCTGCGAGGCCTTCCTACCTGAGAGAGAGGCTAGGAAATGAAAGAGCCTCCCTTCCCCGTCAGACAGACTGTCCTACTAATTCTTGAACTGCTCTCCATGCCAGATGCCACCTTAACCTTCAGATAAACAACAACTGATGTTTCAGTATAAGTACGTCCTAAACACTGCACAGGCTATGCTTATACTGAACTAGAGGCCCAATGCATGAAATTCGTGCAAGAGGAGGCCTTCGCAGCCGTGCCTCAAGTACTCCCTCGCAGCAGAGCAGCTGCCTCCATCCCACAGCTGCAGCCCTGGCTTCTTCCAGAAGGTCATCCAGAAGGATGTCCTGACAGTTGTTCTGCTGTTCAGCCATTCAGTCGTTTTGCATATTATGCTTTTATTATTATAGATTGTTGGTTGTTTATCTGAAATTTAATACAACTGGGCATCTGGTATTTATAATTCCTAAATCCAGCATGTTTCCTCCACTCTTCAGAGTATCCCGGCCTCAGGACCCTCCGATCCCTCGGGCAGGAGTCTCCTCCCTCCATCACCGCACATCAAATCCTACCAGTCCTCCATGTCAGCTTCCTTCATCTCAGAAACAGACATCATCTCCTTCCCTCAGAACTCCTACGTGCTTCGCTCCCACTTTGCATGCACTGCTGCCTTAAGAAGATACTTAACAGACTTTTCATCCTACCTCTGCTTCAGTGAAGGCAGGGACTATGTCCAAGACACCACTGAGCATGGTCCTAATACCTGCTGTGACTTCCAGAATCATCTGCTTCCCGTAAGAATGAATGAATGGGAAAGTGCTGTGACCTGGGCAGAACCTAATCAGATCCACACCGGGGCACACCGAACCCGAGTGTCAGCCGAGGCAGAGAGCCCAGACACTCCAGCTCTAAACAGACAGCTGGGCTCAGGTGCCGCGAATTTGGGAGAACTTCCTCAATCTGAGGAAGAGGGGATATTATGAGAGCAGAATGCCAGTCTAAAGGTTAGGAAACCGACGTGGATTCCCAGTTCCTGAGCTGAGTTACTCACTCTGGGGGCCTCAGCTTCATAATACAAAACCGGGGAACGGCAGGACCCATTTCATGGGCCGTTCTGAGAATCCCAGGAGGCAAACCATGCACAGCGTTTACAGCCGTGCTGCCGCAGTGTAAGTGCTCAGCTCACATTTATCATTTTACCATCCGTAAGAAGGTCGGGAGGGACTCTCCGTAATCATATATTTTGAGAAAAACAACATAATCTTGCCTTTATATATATGTCCCCATAAATGTCATTATCTGGAAAACTAGAAAAATGATAGGTTAAGGATGATTGGATCCCTAAGATAATCAATAATGGAACTTCTGGTTTTCTACCTTTTGATTATGGGTTAGAAGAGTCTCAGTGCTTCCTGCTCCACGATTGACTTGCACTCAATGCGCTGAGTAGTTAATGCTGTGGTCTCTCCACCAGGACGGACCGTCCAGAGTCAATCACAGCCTTTGGAGGGCGCTCTTCAGAACGGGTGAGTGTGAGCACCTGGAGGGTGGCGACCGCAGGTGCTTGCGTGCGTGTCTGTGCGTGTGTGGTGGTTCCCAGTGCTTTGCACACACTCTTTACACAGTGTTTGCAGAATGAATTACTAGCAATAACAGCACTGCAGACACTATTGTCACACTTGATTCCAATAGTCACGACTGTCCTCAACCCTCTTCTCCCAGTGGCCACGGCATCTGCTGGCGGCTCAGCCCCGACCAGCAGGGCACACGGGCAGATCACACTTCTCCCAGGGGTGACTGGACTAATGACTATCCTAGACCCCTCCAGCCTCGCTTCTGCTTTCTTGGCTTCCATTTTCCATTAGGCGTGACTAAGAGCCTTGGTGAACAGGAGTCACTGGAATTTTTCGTTCTCTTCTCCGTGTGAGTCTCCCTGCTGGCATGGTGAGCTGGGAGCGTCTTTCTTCTGGCTGCTTCACCACAACACCCTTGTTCCTCTGCACACCGATTCTAGCAGTAAGTCCGGCCACAGGAATGTTCACCTTCCCGTAAAGGTATTCAGGGCCAGGTCTTTATTCTCTTAGAAAGGCTATTTCTGTTCAAGAATACCCTGGGCTTTTCCTGTGGCCGCAGCAGCCACCAGGAAGAAGGCTCCCAGGCCAGGCCCCTCTGTGGGTAGGAGGAAGGGTGTGTGCCAGCAGAAATGACAACCTCCATCCCTGCCTCCACTGTGCTGATCCGTGAGCAAGGGAGCAGGAAACAGGCTTAATGAAAGCAAAAGGTCAGAGGGTGCTTGGGCTGGGGCCTGGACCAGAGATCGGGTACTGACTGGCCTTGAACAGGTCTTCCAGGAAATGAAAATGATGAATGGAGTGTCAAGTCTATGCTAATCATGATATGAAGGGTTTTATACCAATCACTTCATTTAGTTTGCACCACAGGGTTAATGCTCACCATATTCAGTCTTGCTGCACTAGACTGGTGGTTGGCAAACTGCAGCTCGGGAGCCACATGCAGCTCTTTGGCCCCATGAGTGTGGCTCTTCCACAAAATACAACAGCCTGGGCGAGTCTATTTTGAAGAAGTGGCATTAGCAGAAAAAAAGTTTAAGTTTAAAAAATTTGGCTCTCAAAAGAAATTTCAATCGTTGTATTGTTGGTATTTGGCTCTGCTGACTAATGAGTTTGCCGACCACTGAGCTAGATGATCTGTATGGGTCCTTCATGTTCCATGTCCTGAGATGGGCCCTCAGTGTCACACTTACACTCCTAGATGCATTCCTGCTTGGCCACCCGACTTAGCTCGGCTGTTAGCTGTGGATTTTGGAGGTTACTTCTGGTTTTGCTCACCTTACAAAGTTCCTATTTTAAAAAGTCATGAAGTCAGTTCATTTTCACAGGTGGCCCCTGTGCTGAGTGACTGACCACAGACAAGACAGAATCCCACTCCTGCAGAGCAAGGCCTCTCGTTGGCACTGTGATGTGCACAGAATGGACGGTCCTGATTGTTCTCTGATGCTTCCTTTTTATATCTAGAGCTCACGCCTGAATGGGAAGGGAGAGAAACGAACACGTGGCCTTCTGTCTTGGCTGGACTCCATGTCACACATGGCAGCCCGGCGGCACCTGTCAGAACCCAGCACGCACATCGGAACAGTCAGGCCTAATTCCCGAGAAGCTGTTTTAACTTGACATCTGAAAATGTATTACATCCAGAATGATTTTACTGGGTGTGTGCTCAGGGCATATGTGTGCACGTTCCGCAACTGGAGTGTTCTATAAATATCAGACATGGGCTGTTCAAAGAGGTATCACGTACAGAGTGTACTTAATTCCATTTAGTGATGTTTTCAATTTGTGTCTGACCTCTGGCAGCAGAGTTGGAGTTTTCTCAACATGAACAAAAAAAGCATGCTAAGCTATCTTAAACACAATTTTCACTTAAAATGTCAGAAATAAGTCAGAACATAGCGAACACCCGCTAATATCCCATGAGAGCACTGAGGCCCAGAAAGGTCAAGTGTCTTTCCCAAGATCACAGAGGAAATTAGTCATGGGCCCAGATAAGACCCAGGTCTCCTAAACCCAGGCCACCCTTCTCAGGATTTTCTTTACTCACTGTATGCTTCTTCTTCCAACAGTTCACAGGCGACTCTGGTTCCTTTAATAAGGGTATGTGTCTACTTTGGTAAACTATCAAAAAAATCCAACTCCTCTACCCTTTCCTTTCTGACTCTCTAAGATGTCTGCCAACTTTTCCAACAAAGAAAACAGATGACCATACCTCACAAACAAGGAAGTGGCACACTTGGTTATCACACATTTTCCCAGTGGCAGAGGAGCGATCAGAACCCGCGGCTCAGCTGAGCTCATTTCCCTACAAAGGTGGGCTGGCCTTCTAGTTATTCTTTCCATGTGCAGCTTCTTCTGGCTTCCATGGCTGAGACAGGGACCCTAGCCCTGTGTTTCACTGAGAAAGCGTGATGGACAGAGGCGGGGTTGTCCTTAAAACAGGTCTCAGAGGGGCCAAGGAAAGAAAACAAAGGACGCCAGGAACACAGACGAGGGGCCAGGACCAGGTCTGAGGGTCCGGCTGGAGGGGCGAGGAGGCCAGGCGGGGCTGTGGGCTGCTCTGTACCTGGTACAGCCTGAGGGACAGTGCGCAGCTCCACTGGGATAAGGGCTTGTGAGCAGTAATGGATGGCCCTGCTTTTCAGTGGAGCTTATCTCACAGCAACAGATGTCAGGTTCTAATAAATAACATGTTCTCTCTGACCTACGCAGTTTGGAGAGGATGCCTGGACGCCAGGCAGATCTGGATTCCTCCCCATCTCTGTTACTCTCTCTTCTGAAAGGAAAAACAAACCAAATCCCTTGAAGATACTTTTCAAAAGGATTTTCTTTGAGAGTTCAGGGATCCCAAAATGCCACACAATTGATTTGCTTTACTTCTCTCTTCACAGCTTCCGTATTTCCAAACCTCAGGAGGGCTGGGTGAGCTTGCCCGTGCAGGAGCCCAGGGCAGGCAGGTAAGTGGAAGGCTTTGGCGACCTTGACCTTCCTCAGCTCCTCCATACTCCTGTCTCGCAGGTTCTGCTGGCCTGGGCCTGGAAAATTCCCTCTTCTCTCCTGAGGGGAGTTCAGCTAAGATGAAGTTGGGATTTTTTTTAAAGGGAACTATTCCTTGGTAACTCAAGGCAAAACAAAAGACAAAAGAAAACCCATGAATCATAGCAGCAGTTGAGCCTGGCATTTCTGCCATTAAGGTGACCCCGATGGGCCCTGTGGCAGAGCTTCCTGGGAGCCCAGCCCTGGTGGCTCTGTCTCCCTCAACACTGTCCCAGCTGCCAGTTTCCTTTCCTGCCCAGAGCAGCTCGTATTTGCAGCTGCTCCCCCTGCAGAGGGTGTGTGGGCATGGGCAGTCACAATAACCACAGTCTCACCTTCCTGGTCATCCCCTGCCCTTGGTGCCAGAAATAGAGATAAAAAGGGGACAGATGGGGGGAGGGTAGCTGACCAGGGAGAGGGAGAGGGTTGTTGCAAAGTTCCCACCTGGGTTTTCCTAACACTGAGTGTGGTCTGAATGCCCGCTGGCCAGCTTACCAAGCACAGGGACTGCCTGATCTGGCAACTAAACCTCAGCAGAAACAAAGCACAATTTGAGCTTCCTTAAGGAGCTGCCAACAAAAGAGTGGAGAAGTGAGACACTAACACACAAATAGGCTCACATTAAAACCACTTACACTTCATGGCCCCTCCCCAGGCCAACCCAGTTCCCAAAGAATTGCCGAGCCTCAGGGCTCCTGTGAGCGCACTGTGCAGTACCCTCTTGGAACTACGACTTCCAGCCTGTGCTCCCTGGCACTCCAGAGGTCTAAAGGTCTAGAGGCCACGTAAAGGGTGAGAGGGGGTGCAAACTGAGTGGGGACATTTACCTCCTCCGGAATAATGGAGAGATCTTTTTGTTGTTGTTGTTGTTTTAAATCCTCACCTGAGGATATTTTACCATTAATTTTTAGAAAGAGTGGAGGGAAGGGGAGAAACAGACAGAAACATTGATGTGAGAGAGACACATCGATTAGTTGCCTCCTACACGCACCCCGTCAGGGCTGCAGATTGAGCTTGCAAACCAGGTACATGCCTTTGACCAGAATTGAACCCAGGACCCTCAGTCTACAGGCTGACACTCTATCCACGAACCAAACCAGCTAGGGCAAGATATCTATTTTTATCTGTTTTATTTTGGGGACTGGATTGGAGCATTTGACAGCTAATGAGAAGTTTGAAGAAAACAGTACCTTTGAGAATACTAAGGTATCAACAATGAAAAATAATTGAAATAGTTCAGAATATACCACTTAAAAAATTACTGAAAGAGAAAGTTATTCTGCAAAGACAATAGGCTGACAAATAACACAAGCACACACGAAGAGCACATATGGGCCACCGCGGACTGCTTGGCAGCACTAGGATAGGTTTCTAAATCAGAAAATAACATCTTTCTGACCTTGAGGCAAGGAGGGAAACAACATGTGATTTTAGGAGGTTCATGATGAATTACGCCCATGTGTTGACTGAGAAGATATTTTTCAAACATTCTTTAGTAATTCTATTTATATCATGAATCTAATGTGTGACAAGCCATTGCAGTGGGTGGTTTCCCCAAAGTGAATTAAATTCTATTCTACGAACTGACTTAGTTCTTCAGGACCGACCTGTACTTTGTACAATAAAATTCATGGAAAACTTACTCCATGTATCCACTGATTTATCAGACTAGAAAGAATTACAAAACATCACTGATTCATTCTTCTAGATATAGCTAAAGCTATATACAAGTTAGCAAGTAGGTAACTAGTGGGTTCATTTTTTTAAAGTGATAGTTGGGTTTATGTGGCTTAAATAACTGAAGGATAGATTTTTCCCACTTCCATTCTGGCTGTGCTGTCACCAGTAGACACAACCACAGGGAACAGCAGCCATGGATGGGCAGCCTAGAATGTAAGAATCCCTGGCCCAGTCACTGAGGCTGGAGAACTGTTTACTGGGCACCTGTGAGGGCAGCCATGTTGGCTGTTACATTTTTTTAAAAAAAATAGCAGCATTCTTCCAGGGGTGCTGCTGCTGAGAGTTAACATTTACTGAGTGCTAGACCCTAGGCTGGGCAATTCGCCTACATATTGTCATGTAGTAGGCAGAATTCCAAGATACCCCTCAAGATTCTGCACCATTGGTTTACACTCCCTAAATAATCCCTAGGACTGTGACAATGATGGACTTCATTCCTATTATTGGTCTATGTTACACTAGAGGCCCCGTGTACGAAATTCATGCACTCAGAGGGGGGAGGGGTCCCCCCTCAGCCTGCTCTGAGCCCTCTCGCAGACTGGGAGCCCTTGGGGGATGCCTGACTGATGGCTTAGCATGAGGAGTGGGCCTAAGCTGTCATTCAGACATCCTTAGTGCTGCCATGGAGCCACCGCAGCTGTGCTTGCCAGCCTTGAGCCCGGCTCAGGGCTATTGGCTGAGCAGCGCTCCCCCTGTGGAAGCATACTGACCACCAGGGGGCAACTCCTGCATTGAGTATCTGCCCCCTGGTGGTCAGTGCATGTCATAGTGAGCGGTTGAGTGGCCTTAGCATATTACACTTTGATTGGTTGAATGGCCAACTAGATGACCTGACCCTTAGCATATTAGGCTTTTATTATACAGGATGGGACAGATGTCTTTAAAAAAGGCAGGTTAACTGTAGGCCTGACCTTATCAAAGGGACCCTTTAAATCTGGGTACAGAGGTCAGTGACAGAGAAGTCAGAAACATGAGAAAGAGCTGAGCACCACTCACTGCTGATTTGACAACAGTGGGGACCACATGGCAAGGAATGGCCTCCAGTTGACAGCCAGCAAGAAAACAGGGACCTCAGTCCTAAAACTACAAGAAACTGAATGCTGCCAAGAACCTGAATGAGCACACTGAGGCCTGATCGTAGTCATAGGGGACCCTGACCTGAGAATGCAGGCATGCTGTCCTGGACTCCTGACAACAGAAACTGAGAGATAACTTGTGCTATTTCAGCTGTTAAATTTGTGGCAATTTGTTCCTATGGATAATAAAAGAAAAATGAGGAAATATTACAATTATGCAAAAACTTAGGATGGATAAATTCCTTAAAAAGCAAACATAGACACATCCAGCTGGCTGCTGTGGCTCAGTGGTTGAGTGTATTGCCCTGATGTCAGGGTTTGAGACCCGATCAGGGCACAGTGGAGGGCATGTAGGAGGCAGCCAATTAATTATTCTCTCTCATCATTGATGTTTCTATCTCTCTCTCTCCCTTCTTCTCTCTGAAATTAATAAAAAATATATTTTAAAAAAACATACACAACTTGCTAAAATGAACACAAGAAGAAAATTTAAAAATCTGGATATTTCTATATTTAATAAAGACATTAAATTTCTTCCCATAGCCGAAACCGGTTTGGCTCAGTGGTAGAGCGTCGGTCTGTGGACTGAAAGGTCCCAGGTTCGATTCCGATCAAGGGCATGTACATTGGTTGCAGGCACATCCCTGGTAGGAAAAGAGGCAGCTGGTCGATGTTTCTCTCTCATCGATGTTTCTAGCTCTCTATCCCTCTCTCCTCCTCTCTGTAAAAAATCAATAAAATATATATATTTTTAAATTTCTTCCCACAAATAAAACACTTAGAAAAAAATAGTGCCCAACCTACACAAATGCCTTCAGAGAAGAGAGGATGAAGGAAAACTTGCCAATTCATTTTACGAAACTAGCATTGTGCTGTTATCAAAATCTGACAAGGACAACACAAAGAAAATAAATTTCAGACTAGTATCATTAATGAACCTAGACATAAAAATTTTGACACAATTTTAGCAAATCAAATCTAATAATACAAAAAAGGATAAAATATCTGACTGAGAAAGGTTTGTTTATCCTTGGAATGGATGGTTGGTCTAACATCCAAAAACTAATTAATGCAATTCACTTTAACAGCATAAAGAAAAACCATGGGATCATGTCAACAAGATGCAGGAAAAACATTCTATAGAATTCAACACCCATTCGTGATAAACACTCTTAGCAAAGTAGGAAAAGGGAATTTATTCAATGTAATAAAGACATCTATGTAAAACCTACTGCTAACATCAGCCTTCATGTGTAAATACAAGGCCAGATGTCTGCTCTCATCATTGTATACAACATGTATACAACATCATACAGGAGGTCGTAGTCAGTTCAACTAAGGAAAGGAAACTTAAAAAACATAAAGAGTATAGGGACTGGAAAGAAAGAAGTAATACTGTTGATGGATGATATAACTGTCTATGTAAAAAAATGGTAAGAAGAGGGGAAATAACTGCCTGCAAGATAGCATGGATGGGGAAAGCCATAGGAATAATGTTGGATAGGAGGAAGATTTGAAGGGGAAGGAAGAGAGTGGGAGCAAAGGAATGAGCAAAGACAAAACAGAAGCTAAACTCAGGGTCCTCATAGGTCCTCTCGTTGGCTGACCCTTCATTTCAAGTCCCCCACCCCCACCCCAATAGAGAGGAATACGGACTCGAATAGAGAATTACAGATTTGCTTCACAGAATGGAGTTCAAGAGGTAAACAGCCCTGCCCAGGCTACAGTGCACATGGGATTGGACCTTATGAGAGGAACTGGGCATGCATGGCCTCAAAGCCTGTGCTCACCGGTAGAGGGGATTTCACTTGTGAGGACAGCATTTGCTGGACCACCATGAGCAAGAAGCACATGTCATGGGAAAAGCCCTAGTCAGTGCTAACAAGTGTCCTTTCTGAGTTCGCATGTTTAGAATTTTGCTCTATAGGAGGGAATAAACAGCTGACTCCACTCAAAGGCTCTACTGTTGTTCAGAAACTGTGCGAGTGTTTATGTCAGGGGCAGAGCTCGCGGAGTGAATTATAGCCTTTTATGCACTGTGTACATACAATATTTTCACAGGACAAAGAGCCAGGGTGTGGAGGGAGTGCTGCGGTTGACCTTTCTTCCTGTCCTTTCTCTCCAACCTCCACCAGTCTCAAGTCCGTACTGCAGGACAGTGCCCTGGTTGTGTTTATCCAATGCCCAGCCTCCTAGAGCACCCAGGGAAGCCACTCTGTTCGATTTAGGAAGGTGCTTTTACTCTGTCTTCTTCCTTACACAAGCTGCTGGCTTTTTCCTTTATTACACTTAAAATGAACCCTCCTAACTACAGTAGAAAGCAGATTTTTTTTCAACATTATTTCAGATGTTTTCTTTAGACTGGTGTTAACATAAAGCAAAAATCTCTTGCAACTCTGGACCGATCTGTTAAGATAAACAAGCTGCGCTTACAATATTCCCATACTAAAATCATAGGCTTGTGGTCTGCAACTCCTTAAAGACTCAATTCATATACATGCTAACTGGCTACTTCACACACACACACACACACACACACACACACACACACACCCCAAGATAGCCTTGCCATAGAAACCACAAAGACACATCTGGTTCAGACTCCACAGCACATACCACAAATAACAGCCCATCTTCTAGGGGCAGATCCTACATATACACAGGGAAAGCCCAGAGAATTAAACAACTGCAATGCCTCAAACATGAAAACTTACTTTATAATCCCCTTTGGAGTCTGTTTTAAGATATTCAAGTCTTAATCATTGTTACTAGTTACATTTGCACACGCTTGTCTTTTTCCTTAAGTAGAATTTCAGACGTGGGTGTCACGGTGGAAAGGGCCGCCACAGGGAGAAAGGGCACACTGCATTTTCAGATACCAGCAGCTCTACATTCCGCAGGTGAATCTGGGGGGCCTGGGTTCCCAGAGGAAGCCACTCTATCGTTACTTAAGAGTCCCATCCATCCGGCCATGAGTGAAGGCCTTGTGCTAGAGAAAGTATAGGAGATGCAACAGGTACACTGGGAGGGAGGGAGGTCTCAGGGAGGGGGTGGCATGAGCAAGAAGTCCTGCTAATCAAGAGCATTCTAGGTCTGGAAGGCCAGGTTTTGTCAGCAGGAACCTGAACACTGTTGGAAGTGTGGTGTGATGGAGGCTTTGATCTCTCCTGCTGGGCTACAGACCCCAAGAGGACATGGACAATTTCCAATGTGCTTATCACTGTACCCCAGCATGGAGCACACTGCCTGGAATGTGGTAGTTGTTCAGTAAATACCGAGTGAGCAAATGAAGAAGACACCTAATAGATAATTCTTCATTTGTGTGATTCAAAGTGATAAAGTACTAACCACCTGCCACTTACTCAAATTGCCAACCGACATCCATGGGATTTCAATAGTTCTAAGCTATTTGTGCAGCTACTTATTTAATCAAGGAAAATGCGGCCCTACTTGAAGCTGAGGAAAATATGAAAGGAAAAATGAAAGCAGCTGTCAACATTTCCATCATTGACACCATTTATCCACAACTCTAATTTCTATCTAGAGGTAGATTTCTGAAATTCCCATAATCCATTGAAAACAACAACATGGTCTATCTGATGAGGTTAGATGAGGGGTTGGCAAGCTTTTTCTGTAAAGGGCCAAACAGCAATTTTTGGCTTTTCAGGCTATATTCTGTCTGTTTCCATGACAAACTCTGCCACTGTAGCATGGGAATAGCCAGAGAGAATAAGTAAAGGTTTGGGCGTGGCTGTATTTCAATAAACCTTTATTTACAAAAACAGGCACAGAGCAGGCTTTAGCCTGTGGGCAACAGCTTGCCAACCCCTGAACTAGGTAACATGTTCTTACCTGTGGGAACATGTTATTACCCCAGAAATAACAATAACAACGTAGGAAATAACAATGGTTTCACTTACTTTGCTCTTTTGGCCATTTCATTTCCATCCCATCTAGGGCTGTATGGATAATTTTTTTGGGCCTGGGAATAAAGCTGTCCACTATTGGTAAAGTGGTAGACGGACTGAAATGTGAGAGTTGGCTGGTCTCGAGGGAAAAACAGGGGCAGGTCAACTGCAAACACAGAACAAAGAAAAAGAAAGTTAAAGTGCATCTTAATACATTTTTTTGGATAAATCTGAATGTTGGGTATAAGACTCTATTTAAACCATCCATACTGGTTGAGGCTTAGGTAAGAAGTGTGGAGAGAGGGACCAAGAAATACAAGGTGCCTTTCCTGCCTTCAAGGAATTTACAATCCAGGTAGAGAGGCAAATCACACGGAAATGAAACTTGAACCAATCTGAGCCATGGTGTGTAGGTGCTGAAGGAATGCCATCTGAACTCTCTTGTGGCTCTGCTGTGCCCAGTATTCTTTGGAGTTGGTTGTATACCTATTTTAAGTCTCTGTTATACCATAAACTCTTCACAGATTGGCAGTGTCTTCCTCACCTACAATCTGATGGGGTGGAGGGTGTCCTTCGATGATGAATTCAGAAAGGGGGTCATCAAGAGGGCAGACAATAATCTTTCTGTCTTATAGAATACTAGAGGTCCAGTGCATGAAATTCATGCACAGGTAGCATCTCTAGGCCTGGCCAGCCATTAGGGCCAATCAGGGACCTTCTGGCTGCTGGCCGGGGCCTCCCTTCGTTCAGTGCCATCTCTAGTGGTCAGCGCACATCATAGCACGCGGTCAAAGTCCTGGTCTCCTGGTTGAACTCCCATGGGGACAATTTGCATATTAGGCATTTATATATAGAGAGAGGATGGCAACTGGAACCCCAGAAAAAATAAAGTTATTCCTTTATTTCCAGTCAAGCAGGATACTCAGCAGTCCTAAGCTTTTCTGTCTGCTTTACTACATGCATCCCCTAAGCTGTGGGAGCTCTTGAATGAAATGCAACAGAAGCGGATCTGAGCGTCACATGTATGTACTGCTGCAGCGCACAATGAGTCTAATCTTTGCTGTTAGCATTGTCTGTTCAATTGGGGTTCTCTAATTCCCTTTTTAAAAAGAAAATGACACTGTTTTTAGTTGAGGCAAACCATCATTAAAAACCAGATTGTTTCAATAGCAGAGTCCTCCAGGTATGTAATGTGTATTTGTGTGAATGTTATCCACTTCCAGGTCAAAGAACAGGCACATTAATATATCAAAAATAACAACAAGAAACGTGTACTTTACCGAGTACTTCTACATAGTTTATCTAATTTGAAAGCTATAACTCCAAGAAACAGATGCTGTTTTTGCCGCCTGTCTTTAACAGATGAATAAACTTGAGCCTCCAACAGGTTTACTAACTTGCTCATGCCATAGCTGGGCAGGGCAGGACTCAGATCTCGTCTCATGAATTCAACCTGAAGCTCCTTCCAGGGGCCCACGTTGCCTTCTGCCCTCATGAATGTTGGCATGACCTGCTCACCACATGCTCACTATATCACAATTACCATTCAGGATGCTCAAGTGTCTGCTGTGAGGATACACAGGTTCATCTTGTTGGTGACATAAAACAAATATGTGAATAAAAGAAACCCCACGTACTCTATTGTTGTGCCCGTTTAGGGTGACATTTGACTTGGACTAGGTCCTCTTATGACCCACTATGATTTCTTAAAGAAAAAATTAGGTTTGCAAGAAATTTAAAACACACACACACACACACACAAAACCAAGAAATACAAGAAGAGGCACAGTGGGTAGGCCCCTCAGTGCCCGGAGTGGACCTGCCTCTGACTCAGGCTGTGGGGCTTTCTGCCTCTGAATCACACCACAACCAAAGAAGGGTGGCGAGAGTCTGCATGTCCACTCTTTAGTCACATTTCCCACCTCAGTGCAGTCTCAATGTCTATTGTGCCAATGCAGAGATTTAGCAACATATAGGAACAATACCAAATATGAAAAACAGACTGATTCAAATTATAAATAATTCAATCCAGAAAGCCCCTTTGAGTCCCTTATATTACAAAGCATGATCAGTAACATCTTCAGTCATTTTGAGTAAAAAAATGCTTTCTAAAATAAGTTAATGTCTTTCCTGATTAGTCATTTTATTTCTTCAGATTAATTTTAGAAACGATGCCTATTCATGTGTACTTACATTATATTTACATTATGGATAGGCTTCTAAATATAAAACGAGATTCAGATTAACCCTGAAAACAATCACCAATAGCATGGTTGAAAAGTACATGTTGTAAGCTCCCATTTAAAAAAGCCACAGTTTTGCCGAAACCGGTTTGGCTCAATGGATAGAGCGTAGGCTTGGGGACTGAAGGGTCCCGGGTTTGATTCCGATCAAGGGCATGTACCTTGGTTGCAGGCACATCCCCAGTAGGGGGTGTGCAAGAGGCAGCTGATCGATGACTCTCTCTCATCGATGTTTCTAACTCTCTATCTCTCTCCCTTCCTCTTTGTACAAAATCAATAAAATATATTTAAAAATAAATAAATAAATAAATAAATAAGCCACAGTTTTAAATAATGGAATTCAATGGCAATAATTGACTGATTTAAAGCAAACACTGTCACCATTCAGTATCAAAGTAATACAGATAATACCATAGGCTTCATGATTCTCAAGCAATCAGTTTTTCTGGAATATGAAATGTATCATAATTTTTGTTCCTTTTTTTTGTGTTGTTGAAAATGAATTGCTGATATTTTGATATGCTGAAAAATGATTTTCCCACCTAGTTCGAAACCATCTACTCTGTTCCCCTAAATGCCCACTTAGCATCAGAAATAATTCAAAATGTGAATGCAAATGTATTTACTTAGGTAAGTGTTATTCTGATTTTTTTAAAAATTGCTATCCAGCTACTTAGTATATGCTGATAAGGTACCATGATCCCACAAAAGCATTGGTTACAGGATTATTTCTCCATGGATATTTTTTTTTGCCTGAAAAAGTATAATTGAAGCCAATATTAAAATCTGAACAAAAGGGCTAGACTGTTAGGAGGCAGGAATGGTCAGAGTATTCCAGAGAGAAAATCAGTAATCCGCATACTAATACACATAGGATAAAATTAGAAAAATATCTGGCGTGACCTGGCTAAGTTGTAACCTGCTTGTATAAGTCAGCAGTCAATCAGGGATTGGCTTCTTTAAAAATGTTCTCGGCATATGAAGGAGTTAATGAAAATATTTATGAGAAATACTTTGCATTCTTCTTGTAAGAATGATTTGAATGGTACAAATTAGTCAGAACTAAAGAAAAACAAAACCTGTTTTCCTTATCCCCGATGCTCCTGTCTCTTACCATTTGCCTATAGGCTACCTCATGACTTTCTGATGCGCAGCAAATAGTGACTCTAGGCCAGTGGTTCCCAACACTGGGGGACAATTTGATTTTTAAGGGGGGCAATTCGAGAAGGAGTTATTAACAGTGATTTTTTTTTTTGCATTTCTTATTATTCTAGGGGACTCATATACAGTATATAAATATATGTTGTGACATATTTATACATTTCAGTACTTTATTATGTTTTGAAACTTTATTTGCTATTTTTTCATATCACTTCATATTTTTTTAAAAACTATTTTAGTGATTTATTCCTCAGAACTTCAACTGTCCTTTTGTTTTTTAATTTTCCTCTTTCATGGACGCCATGTACTTTGGAAGCTTGTATAGACCAAGTTAACGGCCTTTAAGGCTTCCGCCACGTGAACAGGAGCTCACTTTTGCAATAATCAGAATTACATGTCACAGGGGAGGCATAGGATTTTAGAGATGCTTTGGTGGGGCACAGCCAGCAAGAGTCTGGGAACCACTGCTTTCAGCCTCCATTCACACACTGGCTCTGAAGGAATGCCCAGCTTCTGAGGAGCTTGAGTGCAGTGTTTTAGCTTTATCAAAGTTAAACACGCTAACCATTTGCTTCCTCAGCACCCACCCCCACCCACTGGCTTATGTCTGATTCCCGGAGTAGAATCATTCCGTTTGGGTCAGTTACTCATGTCAGGGTTATTTTGACAACTGCTTTCTATTTCCTTCTTCCTGTACACAGAGACTGGGTTTGGGTCAGCTCTCTGTCCACAGAAGGGATGGTCCTCACTTGCTCAGTATAATCTTGGTAATCATTTTCAAAGCATTACTTTCTTCAAGAGCCTGTTGAAACAAGTCACACCCAAATACTCTAACTCTGCACAGCCTGGAGGTCACAGGGCTCCTTCCCAGATGGGACGCCTGGCAGAGGGCAGGAGCAACTAACTCTGCACCAGCTGACAGCACTGCATGGCAGCCCGCTAGTCCCGCCCGGAGCCCTGGAGTGCCCTGAGCCACCAGCCGGCCGAGCTGCACTGAGAGGGAGCCGAGCGCACAACTGCCTCTCAGCCACGCTGCGTTCAGATGGACAGACGGAGGCAACCTCATCTTCTCTATAAACAAGCTTACCTGCCCCAGAGACTCCTCTCACCACCGGAGGACTTCACTGAAGCCGTATGCAGGTGCACAAGGCTCTCTAGAAACCTCACTTCTCCGAAACCTCAACAATGGAAATGACCCTGAACAACCAAGAGAAACCAGACACTGCGTGTCTGATCCACAGGACAGCTGTCAGATACCCAGAACGTTTCAGACGTAATTCTAACAAGTTTGAGAATATGATTTTTCCAGAAAAAAATCTCTGTACGGCAAGATGAAGGCAAGGTACGTGAATAGTGAGTAGTGGTAACTAGCAGTCTGAGGAAGGAGAGAGAATCTATAATAATAAAGGGGTAACATGCTAATTAGACCGGACATCTTTCTGGACAAAGCAGGGTCTGGAGGGAAGCCAGCCCGGGTTCCCGGTGCCAGAGGGAAGCAGGTGCCGGCAGCCAGGGGAAGGAAGGCCTACTCTGCAGAATTTCATGCATCGGGCCTCTAGTAATAAATAAAAGCAGATTTGGGAAATCAGAAAGGACCCAATCTGGGGCCACTTAGTGTAAGAATAAAGAGCTCAACGATCCGTCCAGTTACGGCCACACAGTAAGTGATAGTCACCACCGTCCTGGAAACCATGGCACACACTCCTGGGTGCCCAACCACAGCCACTGGCCATTGCTCCTTAGGCAGCTCCCCCCACCACCTACCCCCACTCCCAAGGCCCCAGAGCTGGCTATCCACTCTCTCCATCCTCCCAGGAGCCAGGCAGGCAACGGTGACTCAGTCCCACTGACGAGACTGAGGGGAAGTCGGCTGGGGGTCTTCTGAGAAATATTTTCCTCTCTCTGATTAAAGACACGAGTAAGGAGAAGCCCTCATCCCGTTCTGGCCTTAGATGTTAGCATATGAGATCCTGAGGCCGGGAGCTGCACACCCATCTCATGACCATGAAGGGAAAGTCAGCCGATACCACCGAGGCACCGAATTCATCACCCTCTGAACCGCCAGCTCTGGGGGTTTTCTTGTGAGGCAATTACAAGTCCTCACTGTTTAAACCTCTTTGAATCGGGTCTTCTCAGACTTTCAATCAAAGGCATCTCAGGAAATGTTATTTCTTGCAGCTCCTGTTTAAGAAGGCAGGATAATTGTATAATCTATTTCAGAAATATTTCCACCAAGCATGGTTAAAAAACACTCAGGGCACATAAATAGGAAAGTTTTAGCTGTCTGGAAAATTCAGTTATGTGGGACAGTTCAATCCTTGAAAATGCCAAACAAATGAGGGGTTAACCATAATTGCTTCCCTGGGAGTCACATCATCACATATTTTCATCATTATTCACCAGTCAGCCATTATTTCATGTCTCCAACCCTCACAATGTACATTCCCATGCGTCCTCCTGTGCTCTTGGTTAGGAGGGAGGACACTCACAGATTCGCTTTATGGTGGTTATGGATGGTTATGCCCCATCTCTAGGCCTCGGGTTCCTCGAAGCCTCATAGGAGACAGTTTTAGCCCCGGAGGCTTGCTGTTAAACCCCTCCTCCCCTTCTCCCCGCCTTCTCCTGGGCACACAACCATTAGGGAAGTCGGCCACTTGCTTACTAACCACCCAGTCCTTCTAACTACATACTAACCCTTCGAGACACATGGGGTCCAACATAGAAAGTTAAAGGCCACGTATCCCAAATACTCGCCTACAGAAATATGATGCTTCCAGTTCAGAAGGAGCCCTACTCAAGGCATGAAACATCTCTTTTTACCAACACCACTGCCTTTTCGTTTAGGTGACCGGAGACTAAATGTTAACCAGGCTTTATTAAACTGGTTTCAAATTTTCACTATCTTTTGTGTGATTTAATTGTGTAAACAGGTTACCTTTGGGGTTTTACTATCACCAAACCGAAGCCTGGAGTTTCTTGAATTTTGCTGTCAATCCTGATGTGGGAGGAGACAGGACTGTATAGTGGGAAAAGGCACAGCCTTGGAAGTCAGATAAAAAGGGCTCAGATCCCAGCACCACCGTCTATGAATCATGATTTTCTCATCCTCAACATGAGGGTGAGAATTATAATCTGGTGGTGTTGTTGAAAGGACTGAACAAAAACTGAGCAGGTACTAAATAAATATGTGTCCCCTTTTTAGTTCTTTTCTTAATTGGTTTTATAAGTGAAATTTCAGATATGTGAAATTTCTGAAATCGAGAGCACAAGCTTTCATGGTGCTTACATTTTAACTATTTTGATGGAAATCTTTCTAAACTTGGAACATACCTGCACATCTCAGTAAACATTCTGGAAAAAAGCTAGTCTTCTCGATGATGGAGAACACACCACCCAGTGTTAAGGGAGACCTAGCCTGCCCTTCCACAAACGTCCCCTCAGAGCCGCACTCCCATGCTGCCCACTGCTGAGCGCTGATGTACCGTTAGTGTGGAACACTGAGGCCCTGGGCTCATGGGGAGTGACAGGCTGTTTGTACCGACTACAACCGTTCTCTATTTCTGTTTTCTGTTTCTACCCAGCTTCTTCTTCCTTTGCCACTTCTTACCAAGGCCAACTCTGTCTCAATATCCTTTTTTTGTCCCTTCTCTTTCCTTTTATCTGTCACCGACGTGACTCAACTCCTGCAGTCAGGGACGCTGACTATCCATCTAGACCAGGGCCTGGCACGGAGCAGGTGGTAGAGATGCAGAGTGAGCTCCGGGCTGTTGTCCTCAGTTCAGTGACCTACCCTTCCTCCCCTCCCCCTCCCTCTCCTGCATCTCCTCTCTTCCCCCTCCTCTTCCTTTGGTTGCTGTTTGCTATTTCCTTCCAGGTTTACAGCTGTCCCAGATAGTTGAAATTATAGGAAACCAGTACCTGCTTGAATTTTGTTTAGCAATTGCTTTTGAGGTACTTTATAGACACAAATTAATCATTCCAACACCCAGTGAGCCATTCACATAAAAATGCAAGAAGAGCCTGTGATGAAAGACAAGCCACCGAGGTGGCCCAGGGAGAGCAGGAGTCTCTCCCTGCCACACAAACAGACTGGATCAGCTAGGCTTCTCCTCCCACGGGATCAGAGGTTCTCAATGGACATGAGCATCAGCATGGCCATGGAATGAATGTGCAGATGCCTGGGCCCCACCTCAGACCTCTGATCTCTGCAAATGCATCCTAAGAGACTAGGATATGCCTCTCAGGCAGGATGTGAAGACTGTGAGCTCCTAGGGTAGGGACCATAAATTAGTTATTTTAGTACGTATGCCTATTATTTATATAGCACAGGACACATGAGAAATACTCAATAAATGCTTATTGAACTAAATAAAGAAAAGAAGTTAAGGGAAATGCAAATAAAAACCTTAATGAGATTCAATTTCATATACATTAGATTGACAAACATTTAAAAGCCCAATAATATAATACTCATGTTGTCAAGGCTGTAGAAGGTGTGTATATATATATTTCAAATAAATACTACTTTTAAAAATGAGAGCAGTTATAAAACTAAGAGGGTCAGGGAAGCTGAATGGTCTTTATGAGGAAAAAAATGCACACACTAAAATAGTGAAAAAAAATGAAACACAGAGAATAAAAAGGTGCATAAACCTGGAATACAGTTGCCTAAAAGTAGTAAGTTTTCTCCTGAGAATACTTAGTTTGGCAAAATCAGCTGGTCAGATGGGTCCCTCCTGTCTGTCCCTTCTTTTCCTCCCAAATTTACCAACTAGAAGAGAGAGTACCAAGAAGGAAGGTGGACACGCCCTTGAGCTCATGGGCTAGATGAGGAAACCTGAAATGGTGAGCAAGGGATTCCAGTTCAGCCGTTAGTGTGACGGATGAAGTGCGTACATGGGGTCCATGCAAAGGGGAAACCCTGCTTGAGGAAAGCTCTGCAGAGGAGATGGATTCTGAGTGGGTTCCAGAAGGTTAAAAGCTGAATGAGAAGTGGAGTCCATAAAGAGGAAAGAAGTCAATAAACTTTGATACTGTGTAAACATAATTTTCTACTTTTTACCGTATTTTCTGGCGTATAGACCGCCTCTCTGATTCTGACCAATCTGAGCAGGCTTTTTACTAGAACACAGTGTAGCTTCGGGTACAGAACATGTACACTATGTTCTAGTAAAAAGTCTGCTCAGATTGGCCAGTCAGAGAGGCGGTCTATTAAAAAAAGAACTGGTGTTGCCTCAGAAGTGGGGGGTAGTCTTATACAGCGAATATAGGCCTAAACCTAGGTTTTAACTGTAAAATTAGGGGGTCATCTTATAGCCCGGTCGTCTTATACGCCAGAAAATACGGTACTTGACTCTTTTGTTATTATATATATTCAGTTCAGAAAAGCCACAACCCACTTATTTTACAATCCACCCCCCACTCCCTCTCTTTACACACGCGGAGAGCAATAGGTGGCACAGCGGAGGCAGAAGCCGACGCTGCCCTGGGAAGCTCTCGGCCAAGCTGCTCTCCCACCTGCAGGGCTCTTTCCCTTCCTGGTTTCTCTCACCAAGACTCTGTTTGTACCAGAAAATGCCTCTGTCTTAGAATTCTGCTTGTTTCCAACTCCTACTCCCAAACACGGCCCGGGTGGGTCCTCAAGATCAAAGCAGGGTACTAGAGGCCGAGCCAGGACCACAGGAACCCTTCCTCACCTAGCTTCTCTGTCTGCAGCTTACGGTTCATCATCCCCTCCCACGTTCAGTGAGCATATTCCTCGTAGCAGGCCTCATGCTAGAACTGAGGACTCACATGCTAGAGGCGGATGCGTGTGGCTCTCTGCACTTCCCACCTTGCGATGGGCTGTGTCCCCTGGGGGTGCTTTCCGTCTGGATCCTGGCATTTCCTCGGGCCTAGGCTCCTTGCTCTGTCCCTGCAACCTGCCCTTGTTTCTGTGACCTGGTCCCAGCCCCACCTTCTTCCAGGAAGGCCCTCTTGCCTGCTTGTCACTCAGGGATTTCCCCGTCTTCCGTGTCCACATAATCCAGTCCTGGCTGGACTGCTAACAAGAGTACTTGTTGTTACTATATTCGCGCCCGTGTTCCACTGGCTGGGACACACAGGAGGCGGCCACGTGTGCAGCGAGGACTGGCACAGACCATCCAAGTGAGGATGTGCTGACTGCACTAGGCATGTGAAAAGGAGACAGGCTTTGGGAGATGCAGAAAGGAACATAGCAGGAGAGAACACCATAAATAGCATTTAGTAGTGTTTCAACTTCTATCTTTAACATAATTTAGTCACAGTAAATAAACTCCTTGCCTGGAGGGATTAAAAAAGAAATCTGGCTAAATTAGGGAATAATTTTATTAAAAGAATCCTTAAATAAGTTAAAATATATTCAAATGCAAAAATTGTTGGCACTTAAAAATTGGGCCAAGTCTTTAAAGAGTCATAAGCTTTTTATTTAACACATCCACGGACAGTGTACCAAATGCAGATGGTTAGACAAAAAGGACAAGTTTAAAATCGTTAAGTAGGGGACCGGCACTGGTCTGTTTGAATTCGTCTTGAGAAACTAGAACATCCTGCCAGGTACAAATGTGCAACTACTGGGACTCCTCCGACGTGAAGGATGACTAAGGTGGCTTTTGGAAGGAAAAAAGTCTGTAACTCATCTGGTTGTTGTTTTCAAGGAGTTGGTGGTGTGCTTTATGTTTTAGAGAAAACAGCAACAAACATGCAACTGGACAAGCATTCGTGGCGCGCTATGAGCGGCTCCAGGGAAGTGAGCCAACAGCCCTGTGCTCCTCCTCACGGAGCAGCATGAGCTTGGCCTTCCCTCCTTCGACTTCGACGGGAGAGGATGGTGAGGTTGTGACAGAGCCAGTACCCTCAGGGGCACGGGTGGAAAGATAATCTGCCCAAGGGCTCCCAGGAGGCTCCCTGGACCAGCAGGGTCTTGAACAACTAGGATTTTGACAGGTGGTTAAGTGGAGGGTTATGGCTGGGAAGGGAGGGAGGAAGGTGAGGGAATTCCAGACAGAGGAATGGCATTGACAAGCACAAGAGAAAAGAGTGAGGACTGCGAGTGACCAGGGTGTAGGGGACACAGGCCATGGGGTTGGGATGCTGGTGCAGAGGGGCTCTGGATAAGGAGGCCAAACTGTGGGGAGCTGTGAACACAAAGCAAAGGAGCGTGGACATTTCTAGGTGAGCGGTGTTACCCTTGAACGCTTCTAGGGGAAACATCCCGTTCCATCCACTCTGGCAGGCAGACATGTTCCTACAATTTAAATACCCTCTAAATTCTCTAGAATGGAGGATGCTTGGAAAGTGTGATGCACAAATCAAAACTAAGTTGTTTATTATTAAAGGAGAGCAGTCATTCACGTCTCAGTGTGAAAACTGATTCCTCTTATAAAACACCTGCAACAGCTTCCACTTCCTATGTGGACCAGCCGTACAGAAGGGTCTGGGGTTTGGCTTTGGGCTAAGATTGGGTGGGGCATTGTGTAAGCCTAACCTCGGACAGTGTCTGGAAACCTTACCCCTCCAGGGTGACAGGAGAGAGCTGGTCCCCATGTCATTCCCCTGTGCAGAAACCTTTAGTTTTATTTGTGGATGATACTTTCCAAGCATTCTCCATTCTAGGTTTATACTGCTCTGGGGTATTAACATTAGAGGGAACTCTCAGACCCACTAGATTAGGAGGTCTGGGATATTTTCCTTGGGAGCATTCAAAGCACTCCATTCTCTGATTGCTTTGGGTTAAGTTCTGCCAGGAGAGGCGGATAGAAAGTAGCTGGATGTTTGAGGGGAAATGTGTGCTCCGGAGGTATCAACCCAGGATCTACTGAACAGATGTCTAACTTTGGTGATTAACTGCTCTCTGAGAGCCTCTTTCCTTATCCATAAAGTAGGAAAGCTCTAACCTCCAGGTTGAAAATAAAGCATGGAACACAGTGTCTGGTGCATAGCAAGTGCTTGATAGACACAGTAAAGGCCTATGGGGATGTATGAGCAGGATGGTGCCGTGAAAATAACATGATCTGTGGATTTGACGGATCTGGGCTTGATTCCCACTCTGCCAGTTACTACCTGGGTGACCTCAGGCTATTTACTGAACTCTCCGAGTCTAAGTTTTCTCATCTTTAAAATGGGATAATTCCTACCTTGCGAGGCTATTGAGTGTTTCACATGATATAATGAATATCTGTACAATACTTGGCACACAGCAGACATCCATAAGGATACCTATTATTATCTGCTTTTCTCTTAGAAGCAATTAAACACATACACCTGAGGCTATATTATTTCTTCTCCCAACCTGACTTCCAGCTCAGAAAATACAAGCCATAGCTAGAAAGTAACTATGTTCTTTCAATTAAGCTTCCAACTTAGTTTCACCCATTTTAGAATTTCAGGAACTCCACTTTTAATTCTACAATCTTCTTCCCTCTAAAAAAAATAACAGCTTTGGAGAATCCAAGGTCAAATGAGGTTTTGCAGCAAAAGTTGACCACAGACCAGAAAGCATGTGAACAGAGGAACCTGATGAAAACTTGGTTAGCTATTTTCTTTTGTGCTTGTGTACCGCGATATTCTCCCCATTCTTACACGTGTCTCCTTTAAGACAAAGGCTTTACTTGTGTTTTTCTTTTTTGCTAAACTCCTTAGTATCTGTGAATGATTTTGTTCTTTGAAACAAGAAGACCAGAAATGTAATCAATCTTTGTATATCTAAAGATGACCTGGTTGGTAGGTAAACTATCCAAGTTTCTGTCTGGTTATTACTGCTTGTTTGGCCAGTTCCTTGGTCATTATTTCTTCTATGATCATCGGCGGGAGACACAGTCAGGAAATGGACATTAATTCATGGTCTTCTTTGACAGAAATTTCAATTCAAAATTTTATTTGACATGAAGGTAGGATTGCTCTCTAAAATGATGTTTTTACATGGTTATATTCTCGTATTTAAGTAACTGGAATTAAAGAGCATAAACTGTGTAAACAGAAGGTGATCATGTTGAGGCAAGTCCTTGACTTAAATGAGCTGCTGGATTTGCACATCCAAATTCAAAGGAATAAGACCATGTTCAAGCAAAGGTACTGGGTCTGTTACCCAACAAAGTATATTCACAGCCAAAACTGAGGATCTGTTCTGGGAAGCTCCAAAACTACTTTTCTTTTTGTTGTTTTTGATAGAATTCTCTCTAAAATGAACTTGCTACTTACTTCCAAATGACTCAACATCAAAATGACGAATATTAATTTAGAGTGGGCCACACAGTCATGGCACCGCTGAGGCCCGCCAGCCCTACACTGGACCGCACCTGTGGCCTGTAGTTTCTGGGTCACCCTCACCCCCAGCTCCCTGCCCAGGTTGATGGGTCGGCACGCCTGTGTACCACAGACCTGCTCGGGACTTGTGCACCAAGCTTATTAAGAGGTGTTTGGGTCAGACCTGGAGGGCTCCACGCAGACTCTGTGGCCCCTCCTTCACCAACTCCCTCCCTTTTGGCTGAGTTTTGACAGTTGTGCTTACGGGGCGGGGCTGGGCGGGGCTGAGTTGCACATAGGAGGGGTATTTCCTTAAAAAAGCTCCATGTCTGGTCACAGCAGAGGACACTCCTAAGCCACAGTTCCGAAAGGGCCTTGGGGATCGTGTACCACTTGGTAATGAGGAGCCTGTGGCACGAGGTGAGGTGCCTGGCAGCACAGAAAGCCCCAGGTCCTTGACCCGGCCAGTGAGGACACGGTGCCCGCCGCCACAGCCCAGCAAGTCTCCCCGCAGCAGCAGCCACCGCAGCCACCACCGCTGCTGTCACAGAGTGACTGTGGTTCTTCACCCACCCAGATCTGAAAAAGCTCTCACTACAGACAACAGCGAGGACGGATTTTGGCTTTGTGCTTCATTCTAATAAATATGTTTTTAAATGCTAAGAAAAACAAAGAAGATTAACATTTATCAACACCCACAAGATGCTGGGTGCTTTCTGCAACCTGAGTCTCTCTTACCCCTTCCCATTAGGGAACATGCCTTCCCAGGGCAAGCCCGACACGATCCCTGCAGCCCTGAAGGAGATGGGCCAGGATCAGCCCTGCCCACTTGGGGCCGGAGCCCATGTGCTTTTCACGCAGGTGCTACAATGTAGATGACAGCTTCTTTCTGATCTTCTGGAAGGAGCTTTGCTCAGGGGCATTTTGGCTCATCCACCACCTGAGCCAGGGCTGCTACAGGCAGGCCGTTCTCTGCCACTGACGAAGAGAGTGCACAGAAGTCTGAGACGGTCACGCACAGCCCTGGGGGAGGAGGGGAGGAGGCCTGTAGTGTTTGTCTCTCAGATCTTACAAGTTACACTCAAGGGTACAATGATCCCAGGCTTTTAAGAATTTTTATTTTTGATGTTTCAATTTCCTTGTTTTCTTACTTTTGATTTGGAAAGTATTTTATGGCCCTATCTATGGGGTTTTCATGGCATTTGACACTGTTGCTCACTCCTGCTGTTCTCCCATGGTTTCCATAACTCTGTATTGATCTGCTGCTTCCTTTTCTTTTAAAGTGTTTACTGTCTTCTTTCCTCCATCTGATTAACAGCCTCTCTCCTCAAAGCTCAGTTGAGGGACTTATTAACTCAGAAGACTTGGCCCTCAGCTTTCCTCCTGTAGAAAGTCCCAGAAAGTCCCATCTATCAATACCCTGCAATGACTCCAAATGCTCCACAGCCTCTCTGACTAGCCACCTGGCTTCAGCCTGATTCCAGAGGCCTGGTGACTGTCATTCACATAATTTTATGTCTTAAAAATGTTCTCACATATATTGTTTGTTTCACCCATAGTTTTCTAGGTGGGCACGTCCCCCCATTTACAGGTAAGAACACTGAAACGCAAGGTGAAAAAGCAAGCTCATTTAGACGTACAGTTGTAGGCCTCCACACTGCCCAGCCTAACCACCTTAGTTCTACCTCTTGTCCTAATCCACAGGGCCAGCCCAGGTCTCTCAGGTCAAGGAGAGTGCTGAAAGGCTGGGCAGCTCCAGGGAGCAGCTCTAGCTTTCCTTCCACAGAAGGAAGGTGTGGCACAGACCATCAATCTCGGGGAGGAAAAGGCCAAGATTTGAATGCTGAAGTCCAAGCTCACATACAGAGTGCATTCAAGGGCAGATGAAAAAAATAAGATTAGAAATTAAAAGGAGAAGGAAGTTCCAAAGGGCTTTAAAATAAAGCACCTAAACCGGGTCACACCTCCGCAGAGCCAGCTGTGGGCTCGGCACTGAACCCCTTTCTCATTCAGCCCGCACACGCTCTCCCACCAAATAGCAGTTCGCCCTGCTCCACCTCGTGCATGACCTGCCAATACTCTCTGTGACGAAAACCTTTGTTTCTATAAGCTTCAAAAGTTCACTTCAGGTAGATTATTAATTGGTTCCACGGAAAAACAGGTTTGATTCTTTAAATGTTCAACTTGCTAAGTCATCACTCAGCCTTAGGTCAAGGAGAGGTGTGGGAACCCCAGGTCTAGAGAAAGGTCTTACCAAGTGGGTCCCCTATTTTATATGCATACATACACGAGTGTGTGTGTGTGTGTGTGTGTGTGTGTGTGTGTGTGTGTGTGTTTGGTTTAAGGAGCAGAGAAGACAGACTTGTACAAAAAGAGAAGAGAGAGCTGGTTGTCTGAAACACAAAGGTAGCCAGGAGCATTCCTGACAGTGACAGTGAAGGCATCTTCCAGCATCACACAGAGCGGCCTCTGGGGTTTTACCTATTGAAAATCAGTTATGATTTGCTAGGAGAGTAGGGCCAAATACGTTATTAGAAGTCAAGTGAGAAAAGAGTATGTGAGTTGTAGATTTTGAGATGAAGCAAAATTAACTCTGCCCTAAGGCTCATCATTGGGGAGGGTCAGTAATCAGAATAATCACAATATAGTGTGAGAAGTACAAAAGCAGGAGGTGCACTGGATGGACTGGCTGCCGTGCAGGCTTTGTTTCCTTTTCCTTTGCTTCATGATGTGCCTCTTTCTTTAGCACAAACAAATAGGCAGTAAGACCCAGGCCTTGCTCCGTGCTGCGCTGTCCTGAGACTCCTGGCTGACTAAGCCTTGGCCCAGGGGCAGCTCCACTCTGCCTCCCACGCTGTCTGTGCACCTGGTGGTAGCATTCAAAGCACCCACTCCACGGTGTCCACAGTGGCCCCAGTGGCCACTCAGGCAGCCTGTCAATGACACTGGCTGAGGGTTCGCTCTCCTCCATGGTTTGTTCATGAGGGGCTGAACTCGGTGGCCAGGGCACATTGTGGTTGGACAGACGGTGCGAGTCATAGGGGCCATAGCACAGAGCAGGTGACAGGCCACTGGGCCGGCTCTGAGGAGCAGGTGTTTCTATGTCAAGGCCTAGGCTGTGGGGTTATAAATTGTGAGGGGAAGGATCAGTTTTGTTTTGTTTTGATTTCCAATCTGCCATAAAATAAAACTGAATGACTGAAATCCCCGTTATGTGCTTAGCTGCCCTAGCAACATCAAATTGCTATAACATTTCTAAATGTTTACTCTGAATTTCTGTGTGTGTCTCTTCACAGTTAGGCAAACAGACTGAGGAGCACTGAAGAAAAGCTACGGCCAGAGTAGCCACAACATGTGCCTGGGGCTGGGATAGTCCAGGCCTCTCAGACCACGAGCACTTGTCGGGATGCTGCGGGGCAATCTGACCGCCAGGCTCACTGTGCTTTCTGAGGCTCTGTCTGAGTCCCAGGCAGTAACAAGCTTCCCACCAGGACTCTCTGTATTGCCGGGCTGCCTTCTTACCCACTGCCTCTATGCAGACCCTTAGAGACCTCTTTCCTTATCCACCTCCTTCCTCCCTAATCAGTCTCTCATGTCAGTGAGGCTCATCTTCCATCTATCTCTACACACATCTGTCCTCCTGACTCTTCCCAATGCCCTCCGTCCCTCAGGATCCTCTCAGGACAAACACCCAGTACCCTCCCCACTACTCCCCAGCTGCCTCGGCACCTATTCCAGCAGTCGCCTTCCCCCTTCTCCTTAGAATGCCACCTCCTTGTCTCAGGTGAAGCCCGGCTTTCTCCCTGGGCCAGACCCCTGAGTAGAAGCCACTTAATTCCCCAGACCTGCCTACACCTTCAGACTTGCCCCTGCAAAGAAGTATCTCATTGAAACTCAGACCATTTGGCTAGGTCATCTCTGTTGGTCATTTTTGCTGTTATCTACTCAGTCTCCTGGTTACATACTAATGTTTTTTGAGAACATCCACAAGAGCTTCAAGTCTTCATCTCCATCCTGACTTCTGTAATTACCTGGGGCAACTTCGGCATTTATAAGGCAACTCATCCAGCACCCACTTCCCTGTGTCCACACCCTGAACCTTCTCATCATCTAATCATGCCCCACCTGGAAAATAGGGACTCCTAAAATCCTCCTCTCTGACCATTTTAAAATTCATTCATTCAGAGACATTTTTGAGTGCTCACTATACACTGCAGGCACTGTCAGGTGCTGGTAACAGAGAGATAAATTAAACAATTGAAATTCTGTCCACTCTGATGACTGCTCTGAAATTTCCCATCTCTTTACAATTCCTAATCCCATCCTGCCACCTTCACTCAGGAAACAATCCTGCTTCTAACTTCTCAGGGAAAATGGGCGCTCAAGGCAAATATCTCGGTTTCCTGGCCCTCCCTCCCCACACCTCTTATCACTCTCTGTCTGCATCCTCTCTTCCTGAATCAGAGGAGGCAGAGTTCCTCTTGTTAAAACTTCCTCCTTGACCTGCAGCGCAGCTTCCATACTCTTTTTTTTTTTAAATATATTTTATTGATTTTTTACAGAGAGGAAGGGAGAGGGATAGAGAGTTAGAAACATGGATGGAAGAGAAACATCTGCCTCCTGCACACCTCCCACTGGGATGTGCCCACAACCAATGTACATGCTCTTGACCGGAATCGAACCTGGGACCTTCAGTCCTCAGGCTGATGCTCTACCCACTGAGCTAAACCAGTTTCGGCCAGCTTCCATACTCTGAAGCCTCCTCCAGGATTTGCTCTTTCCATGATGTCCCCCTCCCCGACTGGTTCCTTCTCACCATGCTGGAGAACCTCTTATCCCCCAAATATCCCTCTGGACCACCCTACTATTAGCCACCACTCATTCACTTTTTCTTCAATCCCCCAACTTTTGAAAGAAGATTGGCTCAGCTTCTTCTCTGTCCATCAACGTGTCACCCATGAACACCTGGCTCTCACCCGAATGCAGGGATGTTTCTTTCACTCCTCCAACACGCACACAATGACCATTAATTACCAACACAAATGCCGTTCCTTTCACCTCCCTTTCCACCCCTGCCTTCCGGTGCCCCTCTCTCCTGGTTCTCATCTTACCGCTGCTGCTTATTAGCCACCCTCCAGGACCAGCTGTTGCCCTCCCTGGAGTTGTTTCCAGGGCTCTCACGTTACGGGCAAGTCCTGTGCTGTCCCACCAGCCCCACGCTATGTGCTGTGTGGATCACAATCTGCATCAATCGGGATGGTTCTTCTAAACTCAGTCTCACATTTCTGGCCACTTACTGAATACCTCCACCAGCCTATCACATAAACTCCTCAAACTCAATATGTTCAAGCTCGTTATCTTTTCCCCAATTCCGGTCCTTCTTAAATTTCAGCTCTCTACTCACCCGTCCCAGTAATCTGTGATTCCTCCCTCTCCACGGGCCCCTTATCTGAGTAGGCATGAAAGCCTGCTGATTCCACCTTCTCGGGATTTCCAGAATCTGTCACTCCCCCTTCCCCACTGTTTTAGCACCTTGTATTATTTTTCCAGGACCAATCAGTTACCCCAAATGGTTTTCCTGCCCCTGCCTTCTTCCTATGTGAATTCATCCTCGGCCCTGCCATCAAATGTATAACATAAGGGAGATAATGTCACTGCCCTGTTTAAAATCTTTCCATGGCTTCCCATTAGTACGAGGATATACTTTACACTCCCTACATACAAGACTCTTTATAACTGGGCACATTTCTTTCCTGCCTCATCTCCTAGTACTCCCTTAACTCATGTATCCTAAAGATTCAATTTTATGAATTATTCTCAGTCTTCTGAATTGCACCACATCAGTTCATGAGCACACGGTTCTCTCTGTCTGGGACATCCTTTCTATCGATAGTTACCTACACAGCACATTTCTATTTGCACTTAAAGTCCCAGCTCTAAGACATTTCTATAAACCCTGCAGAAGCTGATCTAACACATCTGTGTTACACATCTGTACTATAGCATTTCCCACACAGCAGCCATATTAATGTACCTGCATATCTGCTCTTCCTCCCTCTCCCCCACGTCCCCCCGAACTCCTTAGAGCAGGCACCATTTCTGTGAGCACAGGGCCTATCTCAGGGCTCAGTCCGCCAAGTGACTTGTCTACACAGGCTTTTCTCTCTGACAGCGGAACCAAGTGCTTAGCCTCTGCGGGTCCTGACCTTCTCTGCAACGGTGCCAGACACAGCAGGTGAGAGAGAAAATAGTAGCAGGTAAATGCCAGTCCCAGAAGAGGTTAAAAGTGACTGAAGATGGGCAGGCGTGGGGCCGAGTACTTTTGTTTTTCATATTTCTTTCAGGGATATCTGCCTTTGCAACCAAGTTCATGTCTCCTTGATAGAAACAATAAATCTAAAATTCCTGGTTGGTTATGAGTAATCTATTGATATGTCTACAAACTACAAAGGACCATTTTCAGTATATTTGAAAGGACAGGTCATGCTCTGCCAGCTTAACTGAATGGGCTGTGTGGTCAGCGTGTGTCCATGACAAGGGACGAGCCGAGCGTGAGGCTGCACCTCCAGGCCACGTGGCCAGCAGAGCTGCGCCGGATGACAAAGTGAGTATTCTTATCAATGTATACATTACAAACATTTTTTAAAAACACAAGAATATGTTTTACAAAAATTTTACTTTATTTCTTCTAATCTCTGACATGGGCACAGTGTGGAGGGCAGCAGATTTGAAAACTAGAATTTTGATATATCAGTTTGAAGATTTTCACACACACACACACACACACACACACACACACACACACACGGTTAAAGAAGGTGGGCCCCTGAATGTTGGACATCTCAGCGCCGAAAGGGTGAGGCTGAGCTTTTCACTGAGGACAGATGGGCACCAGGGCCAAAGACCCACACACGAGAAGGGGCGCTGCGATATGCAGCAGCAGACTGACTGGGCACAGGAGCCAGCATGGGTCACAAACAGATCCGTCCAGAGGTCAGAGATGAAGATAACTTCATCCTGGCTAAAATCATCTGATGGCTGCTTAGTACAAAGGCATATTTTGCTCTGGTACATAATTTCCTCAGGACTTGACTACAAAGTGTATCAGAATTGAATTCTAGTGCTCATTCTAATGGGAGCTGAGTCACCGGTCCCTCAGTGCTGCGTCTGCAATCTAAAGTGGGTGACTCACACCCTTAAAATTCTGAGAGAAAGTACCAACAGACCCGCTGCTTAGTCATCTTTTGCATGGATGCTGGGTTCATGAGCTCTGTAAACTATAATGAGCCACCTAGCCTTTTGCCATCTCTTTATTCTTTTCTAAACAGTACAAATTACATCTCTAAAAATAACTTCATCTACGCAAGTGAGTCACCTCGGCCTGACAAGCTTCCACAAGCTACCCAGCTCAACTGTAATATTTACCTGTGAAGGTACAAATCTCAGTCATATTGGCCCCATTTTTTTTTTTTTAATCAAAATTTGGAAAACTTGGGTAAGGAAGGAGCATTTCATCAGATGTTTTACTATGGCTTACTTCTAACCTTCGACATGGGCGCGGAGGTTTGGCGTGGGGATGAGGGAAGAAATCCTTTGAAAGCTATCTCGGAGAGCTTAAGAAAACTAGAATTGTAATATCGCAGGTTAAAAATTAATGAAAAACTCTGCACTTTTCTTTGGTTAGGGCTGCTTACTGGGTGTTGAAAGAAAAATATCGATAATCTTATTTACATTAAAATCCTGAACTGTGAGGTTATCACATTTTTGACAAAAGACCCAGCCACGCCAACAAAGGCACAGGTATTAAACGTTGAACTTGAGTCTCCAATAGCTGATCCCCTCCCCTGGATTCTCTAGCCACACACCCAAGCTCTGAACTCCACCTGTTTGCTGGGCAGCGGTCAGCCCTCGGGCCTCCTGCCTTTCTGGGCCTGGAGTGCCAGCTCTCTCTCACCAGCCTCACGTAGGCCCATCCCAGTTGGGCAATCTGTACAATGAATTCATCAGAAGGCAGGGCAGGTTACCCGCAAGGAGATTACACCTTCGTACATTAGGCGGCAGCTCTGTTAGTCTACACTCCGGCTGAAGCCAGAGTAGAATGAGTTTCTCATCAATGTGTGCTCAGAAAATTACCGATGCCTCTAGCCTAGGACGATGCCACTGCTGTTCAGGCTTCTCCTTAAGAGATCAGTCCACTTGGCCTGATAGGATGGCCATGTGAGCAGTCTCTCCCAGGGCACGGGGTGCTAAAGAACAGAAAGATGAAATCACTGGTCCATTTGAAAATTCCCCAGGAAGTGGCTTACAAGGCCACTGCCTGGCTCCAGAGAGGGGAAACACTGAATCCCTGACGTTCCTCCTGACTCTGGTTCACCTATCTCGTCCCAAGGAGGCCCACAGAGCTCCTGGGCCCCGTTCTTCTCCTGGAGAGCCGCCGTCCCGCTGTGGCGCCTATGGCAGCAGGTTGGGGCTGGTAGCTTTTGCTGAGTCCTCAGGAATTCAGCCTCAGCCCCAATACCCCACCTCGGCCTGCATACTGCCTGCGTTCCACCCCACCTGTGGGCTCTCCATACTCAGGCTCCTCTAGGGCACAGTGCCCCGTCTCCCTTTCATTCCTACACGTTTGCTGTTACTTCACCTTCCTAGGCCCCTCTTTTCTCATTTGCAAAATAGGGAGAATAGCCATCTTCCTCTCAAGTTGACTGTGAAAAGATACCCTTTCAATTGAAGTGCTTTCTAGACTGCTGGCGTGCTATGACCCGCCCCCAACACGTGGTTGGTGAACCCCTGCTGTGTGCCTAACACTGTGCATAATTCTATCATAACTGAAAATGTCACATTAATCAGAATAATCAAGCAAATACACAAGGCAAGTAAAGACGCATCCGAGAATATAGGTTAAGTCTCAGAATTACGTTTGCAAGGACTATGAGATGTGGGTGATAAGATTAGAGAGAAAACGGGAGACAAGTTTTAAATGGTGAGAAAGGAAGGTCAAGGAGAGGGGCAAGGATGGCAACCTGGAGGCCACGGCCGAGTGAGAGCAGACCTTGCTGAGAGAGACCGTGGGCGCTCCCACGCAATAAAGAAACAAAATGAAAAGTGGGGCTCCTACGCCAGTACTGTGGTGGCGGGCACAGGGGTAGCAGACAAACCAGTTGGCCGACGGACTGTTCCTGGGGTGACTGATATATACAAACTGGGGTGGCCACCTTACATTTCTACAGCACATCATGGTCTCCAGTGTCCTGTCCTGACCTGGGAGTGAATCCCCATAAGCCCCTGTGCAGTAGGCAGGGGTAAGCTCGTTCCCCTTTCACAGATGAGACGTCTTGGGCCAGTGTGTGATGATGCTGGGAGACGACCCAGGTTTTCTGACTCTGAGGTGAATGTTTTTCCTCCTGTCTGTGTAGTTCTCAAGACTAGCTGCACAGCAGACTTACCTATGACGCTGTTTAAAAAATATGTGAGTTCAACAACCACCTCCACCCCCAGTTCTGATGGAGCGAGGGGAGCAGGCAGGCGGGTGCTCAGGAGCCAGACCTTTCCCAGCATCCAGGGGTCTGGTGGAGACTGCAGGCACAATATACTGTGCACGGGGGCCAGAGAGACAGGGGCTCAGAGAGGAGAGGGCCAGCACTCCAAGGTCGAACCTCCGTCACATGCTCAGTCCAGGGAAACTGGTAAAACCGGTCTCCTAGCCTGGGATGTCCTGTCAGCTCCAGGCGCCTGGATTCACTCCTCTCCTATCTGTTTTATCTTCACAGCCAGAGTGAAAAAGTCCGCAGCATTCCAGACTGGCTGAGAGCGGCGGCTGAGAAGACACGTTCCTGGGACGAGGAGTGCCATTCCCAGCCTGGGGCGGGAACTGGTGCTGCGGGGCCCTCAGGGTCTCCCGTCTCCACAGCTCTCAGCCACCTCAGCCCATGGCCCCTTCACACGGTGCCTGTGCAGCCTTCCCCAGCTTCCTCAGAATTGTCATCGGTTCCACAAAACTCTGGAAGTCCCTGTCCCACTGTGGGCTCTCTTAGTGTCAGACTTTCCTTAGACAATGAGTAACTGGAGGGCAGGCACCACCTCACATGGCCTGTGCTTCTGACCTGGGAGAGGCTCAGAAACTGCTTCCTCTGTGTGGTGTCCACTGAATCTGGACCACACGCAATAAGCCGCGGCCCAGTTTCCAGCTTCTGCTACCCCGGCAGCCTCCTGGCACACACGGCAACTTCGACCAAACCACAGCTCCATTTCACTGTTCTGACAAACACTCGATTTGGGCCAAGCTGGCCTCCCCTTCTCTTTGAGCCTTTGCCAAGGCAATAGGTGGGCCCTTTTATTGTATGGGGTTCATCTTCCACTCTCTTTCCCTCCCCAAAGCTACAAGTTTTGCCTTAATGACTGTTTCCCCAGGAGACATCGCATTACTAAACCAAGCTGACACAATTTTAAACCAAGCAAAAAAACTTGATACTTCATTTAGCTGGTACAACTTTCGCCTGGGTAGGGGCCTGATTTTTACCAGGCTTTTTGAACTGCATCTCTGAACATAGTTCAATCATGGACCTCCATTGCTACTTCTGTGAATAGTACACAGTAGACTCTGTCTCCTGTTTATCATACCTCCTTTACCCCACCTTCAAATTATAATCTTAAACCTCTTAGATGCTTTCTCAAAAGAATTCTCCCAACTGTGTAGCAGCTAACACACCTCTCCCTCCTACCCCTCTCTTAGCATGTGTTTGTATCCATCTTACCTGGCCTCTCTCTCTCCACACATGTTGACTGTGAGTGCCCTGACAGCAGGAACCACCTCTAATGTGCCCAGAATGAGATGAGTGATCATCTGAAATTGTTACATGTTACTTATTAGCATAAATGGCATAAGCTAGGTGTAATTACCAAGCTTGAGAACATAGTTGTGGAATTTAAAAACCCATTTTTAAACCTACCATTTTCAAGCTGATAGGCAGAGTCTTCCAATATTACATCATACAGTGAAGCTGCAATCCTGGCCCTTTGATCTGGGGTGACACATTCTTTCTGTGTTTATCTGAAATCCTTTCTGGTACCATGGGATTGCCTCAGTTTCTATATCTAAATGGAACACTTGCTGTAAAGGGCAGACATTTACCATACTACCCAAAGTGGTCTATGGCTTTAATACAATTCTCATTAAAATCCCAATAGAATTCTTTACAGACATTTTTTAAATTCTAATATTCATATATAATAATAATAAAAAAAAGACACTGAATAACCAAAGTAATCCTGAGCCAACATTTCCTGGCTTCAAAATATGTTAAAACGCTACAGCAATCTAATCAGTATGATACCGGCATAAACTGACATATAAACCAATGAAACAGAAAAGAGACCCCATAAATACATCCATGCATTTACAGACAACTGGTCTTTGATAAAGTTACCAAGGACACACAGTGGAAAAGGGACTGTTTCTTCAATAAATGGTGATGGGAAAAGTGGATATCCAAATGCAGAAGAATAAAATCGAACCCTTATCTCACACCATATACACAATTCAACTAAAAACACATTAAAGACTTGGAGGTGAGGCTGTAAAACTACTAAAAGAAAGCATTTAAAAAGCTTTTTGGTCTAGGTAATAACATTTTTTAATTTGATACCAAAAGCACAAGTAACAAAAGCAAAAATAGACATGGGGCAATCAACAGGATGAAAAGGCAACCTATGAAATGGGAGAAATATATGCAAATAATATATCTGATAAGGCCTTAATATCCTAAAGAACTCACACAACAATCGATAGCTAAAAACCAAATAATCCAATTAAAAAAACAGCCAACAACTTTAACAGACAATTTCCCAAAGAAGACATACAAATGGCCAACAGGTACTGTGAAAAGGTACTCAAGATTGCTAAGCATCAGGGAAATCCAAATAGAAACTACAATGAGATATGATCTCACATCAATTAAGATGATTATCATAAAAAAGATAAGACATAATAATAAGTGTTGGCAAGGATGTGGAGAAAAGGGAACCCTCATGCATTGTTGGTGGGAATGTAAACTGGTACTGCTACTATGGAAAACAATATGGCAGTACCTCAAAAAGTTAAAAATAGAACTACCACATAACCTAGCAATCCTACTTCTGGGCATTTATCAGAAGGAAGTGAAAGCGGTATCTTGAAGAGATAAATGTTCATTGCAGCCTTATTCACAATAGCTAAGATATGGGAACAATCTAAGTGTCGTCAGTGGATGAATGAATCCAGAAAATGTGGTATGCAGGTACAAAGGAATATTTATTCCATCTTTAAATAGAAGGAAATCCTGCCATTTGTGATAAGATGGATGAACATGGAGGACATTTTGCTAAGTGAAATAAGCCAGCCACCAGAAAGACAAATACTGCCAGCCACAGAAAGACAAATACTGCATAATCTTACTTATATGTGGAATTTAAAACAGTCAAACTCATAGAGTCAGAGAGGAGAATGGTTGCCAGGGTCTAGGGAGGCGGAAGTTAGCAAAGAGCACAAAGTTTTAATTATGCAAGATGAATAGATTTGGAGATATAATATACACATGGTGACTACAGTCAACAAGACTGTATTATATACTTGACATTTTCTAAGAGGTAGATTTTATATATATATATATATATATATATATATATATATATATATATATATAAAATATCTTTTTTTTAATATTGATTTCAGAGAGGAAGGGAGAGGAGGAGAGAAATAGAAATAGCAATGAGAATCATTGATTGGCTATCTCCTGCACACCCCATACTGGGGATGGAGCCCACAACCAGGACATGTGCCCTTGACCGGAATAAAACATTTAGCCTGTAGACTGAAGCTTTATCCACTGAGCCAAAACAGCTAGGGCGGAGGTAGATCTTAAGTGTTCTCACCGCACACAGGCGTGCGCGCACAAACACAAAAAGAAGTCACTATGTAAGGTAATGGATGTGTTAATTAGCTTGACTGTGATCATTCACAGTGTATACATCAAGTTGAACCCACCAGTGTTGTTGGTGATTAAGCATCGACCTATGAACCAGGAGGTCATGGTTCAATTCTTGGTTAGGGCACATGCCTAGGTTTTGGGCTAGATTCCCAGGAGGGGCATGCAGGAGGCAGCCAAACAATTTTATCTTATCATTGATGTTCTATCTCTCTCTCCCTCTCTGAAGTCAATAAAGATATATATTTAAAAACAATAACAACCCCCCCCCCACCACCATCAAGTTGTATATACCTCACATGAAGATGAAAAAAAAGGGGCATTGACAAGAGGCTTGTTTCCTTCAGAATGTGTTGACAGATTGACATCTCAAAAATTTCTTTCTTTGAAGAAGAAACCCAGGAACTCTTTGGAGCCTGGCCGAGTCATGCAGTGCAGCGGGAAGCACATTGCTGTGAGGGGCCCTGCTGCAAGGAGAGGTCAGGCTGGTTCGCTACCTGGGTGGTGAGACCTTGGAGGAACAATTCCCGGTGCGGCAGGAAGGGGCCCTGGTGGCAGGTGGTGGCCCTGGTCCAACTTGAGGCCCAACGAAATCAAACACACCCAACCACCTTGCATTTACAAAACCCTCCTCGGTATGGCTGAGCTGGGTGAAAATGCTGAGACCCTGGTCTGTGTCCTTCTGAAAAATTCCACACATCTGAAGCAGCTACCTCCTTTGATCCCAAACACTGCCAGATGAATAAAAACTGCCGCAGAGATCTAGCTGTGTGCTTGTGGACAGCCATCTTCTAAACTGGGAAAACCAAATAAGACACTTTACATCTTTTTTGTGTGTCTGAGGTTCTGGAACACAGCCTGTATGTGTCAATCCGGTGCTCAGGAACCCCCTTGCATACCTGACTCCTGACTCCCAAGGTAATGGGACAAGATCACGTCACTATAAAAATCGAGAAATAACAGCACCGCATCGTTGATTGCCCAAGGCAGAGCAGAAAGGACTCAGAGTCTGAATGTGGACATCTGGGACCTGACTTACATCGTTCTGCATTTACCTCTGTGGGTTTTTAGACAGATTACTGAGCCTCTCTGCATTCTATCTATTGGTAGAGGAGCAACTGTGATTTCCATCCTGCAGGACTACATGACATAATGCATATACTGTATCTAGCACAGCTATAGTAAATGTTTTATAAGTGACAACTACTCGTGTGATTTGGATCAAGGGCTGAAACACTTTCTCCTCCATAGAAATAACAGTAGTATTCAACAGACTGAAGGATGGCCATGCCATGTGGGTAAACAGCACGCTAACTCTCGGTTCAGACGTGAGAAGGAGAAGGTGGTATCTGGTTCGGGTGCAATCAAATACATGACAGTAGCAGCAGCGGCCCAAACCCTCTCCAAGGCATAAAGGCCATGAAGTGGGGTTGTAGGTATCTGACCCACCACACAGAGAGCTTTTCACAGATCTGGTCCTTTTTCCTTCAGAGTCAATGTTAGTATTATTTTCTAAAACTGTAGGATATAATGATGCTTTTCTGATTTTAAGTTCCATGAGGGAGGGATCATATCTTATTCATGTATCTGATACAGTGCCTGGCCCAGAACAGGGGTTCAACAAATAATGTTAATGTTTTTATTGGTTTTAGAGAGAGAGGAAGGGAGAGGGATGGAGAGATAGAAACATTAATGATGAGAGAGAACCATTAATCGGCTGCCTCCTGCACGCTCCACATTGGGGATGGAGCCTACAACCTGGCATGTGCCCTTACCAGGAATCAAACCAGCGTCCTCTTGGTTCATGGGTCAATGCTCAACCTCTGATCCATACCAGTTGGGACAACAAATAATTTTTAACTAAATTATAATAATGGACCAAATTATAATAATGTTTCCCAGGGCAGAGTAATAGGAAATAGCACATGTGCCATAAACAATGCCAAGGCCACATTCTTTCCACTATTTACATAACATGTATACAGTTAGCCAAGTACTGTTAAGTACTACTAGTCAAGTACTATTCGAGCCTCTGATGTGATCTTGTCAAAAAAGACAAGAACAAAATCCAAAATCTCTAGAGGATTCTTACTGAAGAGCCTGGCTTGTTTTCAATCTTTCCACAGCCCCTTTTCACATCTGTGGCCTCCCTTTATGGGCTCTGGAGCTATAAATCTAAAAGAAGACAGATAAGGTAGAAACCTAGTTAAACAAAATCCCCACCAAAATGACAAACATTCAAACAGGAGTGGCCGCCTTTATCTCATCACCACCCTCACAGAGCCTGTTTCCTTTTCACAAAGGACTGGCTGTCTGAGAAACGAACATTTTACCCCAGGAACCAGTCACTCCCCAGCTAGGTATTTCCCAAAGGAGCTGGGCTGCGTGCTCCGAGCAAGGCTGCGAGCTAACTCCCTGGGTGGCTGTAAATGCTTTGATTTTTATCTATGGTTGGACAGATCGCGTTTTTTGATAACTTCAGTCCATTTTCCTGGAAATGCAGGGATGTAGCCACATGCTGACTCACTCGGGGCGCAGAGAGCACAGGATGCCCCACGGAGGGTGGAGACTACAAAGGCTAAGGCTTGGGATAAAGAGGAGAATGGGCAGGAGTGGGAAGGAGACAATGTCACGCGGAGGACTGCTCTGGATTGATTATTCACAGTTTGCCTGCACCAGATAAGAGATGGTTCCTGGCTGGCAACTGCTCCTGGGTGCTTCTTTTAGGTCTTTCACTTTAAGATAAAGAGGATCTGACTTGTTTATTAAGTGATTTGGTTGCCCTGGAAGTTGGACACGTACCCATGGTGATAACTGTGTAGTAATTGCTCCTGTTCGTTACAAGTCTCAGCTTTTGTTTGCTGAAATGCTAGATGTGGTTGTAACTTTCTAGGTAGGACATACCTTTAAATGGGCTGTACTTCGTAAATTTAGATGTGTAAGACTTGCGTTTATTGGGACACGCTAACTCTTGGGAAGGATCATAATATAACTCTGCAGGGAATCATCTCTATAGTAGAGTATGCAGAGGACTGGGTCGCTGCTGAGGGTGAATAAGGGGAGTGCAGGAGAAACTCGGGAAAACCGGAAAACTGGAGAGAACCAGACGGGATGGTGACCAGGGCACCGGGCTGATCAAAACAATGGGGCCAGCAACTCTGCACGGAGGTGGACCCAGCCCCAAGTGGGTTACTGTCACACATCAGTAACACAATTAATATGTCACCTCTTCAAGTGACGGGCCTGCTCCTTGTCACATTCATAACTAATATTTATTTTTACTATTACTAATTGTAGTGTTTCAGCCCCTTTTTGTAAAAATTACTGCAATATTTGGTACACGTTAAAGAATGCTTGTAACACACACTTCAGTCTTATAACACAGTGAACAGGGCGAATCTACACTCCCTCTCAGAACAAAGACAGCCCCCCCCCCCACCCCCACCCCTCTCGCTAAGTAATCTTCCTGCCTCTCTCCTTGGAGAGAATCACTTTCTCAAATACCAATCAATCATTCCTTTGTTTCTTTAAAAACATGGTTTTAATACCTATCCCAGCATCTCTAAATAGCATGTTGCCTTGTTCTGTTTTGTTTTGGGGCCTTTTATATAAAAAATCTCCTGTGACTTGCTTTTTTTCAGTCAACATCAGGTTTTTCAAGGTATCCTGCAGGACTACTATAAGGCTACACGACATAATGCACGTACTGTATTTAGCACAGCTATAGTAAATGTTTTATAAGTGACAACTACTCGTGTGATTTGGATCAAGGGCTGAAACACTTTCTCCTCCATAGAAATAACAGTATTCAACAGACTGAAGGGATGGCCATGCCATGTGGGTAAACAGCACGCTAACTCTTGGTCCAGGCGTGAGGAGGAGAAGGTGGTATCTGGTTCGGGTGCAATCAAATACATGACAGTAGCAACAGCGGCCCAAACCCTCTCCAAGGCATAAAGGCCACAAAGGTAGGTCCTTTTTATATTTTTTAAATACATTTTTTATTGTTGATGGCATTATAGATATCTCCCATTTCCCCCCTGAAAATATTTTATCTTTACTGTTTGTAGTTCTAGTTTTGTAATTTTCACAACTGCATACTATTCCATGGGGCGAGTTTAACACTTTGTTGACCATTCCCTCAGCAGTAAGCGTTTGGTTTTTCTCTAGCTTTCACCACAGCTAACGATACTACCATGATGAGTTACGTGCTCTTCAAAGGTTTCTCCTCCTGGGTACAGCCAAACAGACTCCTCAGCTTTCCTGCAGCGAGAGGCAGCCACACGACTGCATCCTGGCCAATGGGCTTCGGATGGGAGGAGTAAGTGCGCCATCCAGACCCGGCCTCCCAACTCTGACCTGCTGGCCTGGGCAGCAGGTGCAGTGGAGGCTGTGAGCCCACAGGGGGTGTGGAGACCGAAACCAGGGAGCAGAGCCTTCCTCCCACCGGTGGCCACCGCTGAACTGTGTCTACAGCCTTGCTGTGCTTGCTACAGAGCCTGGGGTTGCTTGTCACAGCAATGTGGCCATGTCAGCATCCTGGCTGTTGACATTGTACTATACAATGTCAACACTGGAGGAAACTGGGTAAAGAAGACAGAGGATCTCTCTGCTTATACTTACATGTGAATATACAATTATCTCAAAAGGCTTTTAAAAACCCATGAAAGACTGTATGGTAAGTATAGAGAAGTATGAACAAAACTACAGAAGGCAGTCTTCCCCCGTTTTTAGAAAACAAAAGTAAAGTGGCATTGGGTACAGAGGACAGACCTTAGACCCAGATGAATAACCCCACGCAAAACCCTTTACCCCGATTTCCTCACCTGAGAAATAAGGACAATGCCTGCCTTTCTAACCTCAGGGGAGCTTTAGAGATACAAATGAAATGAGGTGATAAATGGGAGAGTACTCTGAACCACTGGAAAGCCTTATACTGGGTATTGAAGAGACATTAAAATGACAACCTGGAATGACAGAGCATAATATAAGTCCCACCTGCATTTATAAGAGTTGGGAAGCTGCAGGTATGAGCCCTTGGTTAACTCAGTAACTAAAATAAGAAGAGGTTAGGAATTGCACATCCATAGTAACAAGATGTCAAAAATATTTGTTCCAGGTATTGATAGGGTGTATACTATGCTACTTTTCTCATAAGAAATGAGAAAATATTAGTTTAACACACGTAAAGAAACTGTTGGCTGAATTTAAAAAGCTAATCAAAGGGACAAGAAGAGGAACAGGGTGGCTGAGCATGAGACTTTTCACACTGTGTATTTTTTAAGCTAGATGAATACACTTACTATTCAAACAATAAAATAAAATAAAATATTAAAGGAATATTTCTTAGGGAGGGTTCCTGTGTGTGTGTGTGTGTGTGTGTGTGTGTGTGTGTTGGGGGGAGGAACAGTTACTCTTTGTTTTTCTCAAAGCCTGAGATTCCAGGAGTGTACAGTTAGCTGAGTGTTATCACTGATGTATAGGGGTGCGTGTGTGTATGTGAGTGTGTGTGTGTGTGTGTGTGTGTGTGTGTGTGTGTGCCGAGCCCTATCCCCTCCTTCTTCCCTCCAAATTGAAATACTCAAGAGTCATGGAAGGAGGATGGGGGATCGCTGTAGCACCTATCCCTGCTTTTCCATATTCTGCCCCTTAGTTTACTTTAAGAATATCAATGGATTCAATTGTATCATTACCTTAAATTGAGCTGACCTAACTCATCTGACTGGACAAAAGGAGATCAGAAATAGAAGCTGAGGTCTATACTCCCACCTCTGTGATGTAACCTCTAGTCTGTACCTATCTATGTCACACATGGCTTAAAAATTGAGTGCTCGCAGGGTCCCAAAGTTACATCTGGGTTGCTTCAAAGGACTTTCTAGTTGTTGAAAGAATCTAACTTGCAAGGCTGACATTGAAAAGCAGCTCTGAGCGTGGTTTTCTGCAGCCCCGGGATCTCTGGAACAGTGAACACAATGCATGATGCTGGCGTAAACTGTCTTTGAACATCAGAGTGAGTCTCTTTCTGTTTACCTTGTGTGGAGTCCACTGGGCCTGCAATCCCGGCGTTCACCGCCCAGAAGAATGGGTCTTTTAAAGTCGTCTGTCTGTCCTCTTGGTTCGAGGCCAACTGCACATGTTTTCATCTCTTATAAACACAGTGTTCAAGCCCTGCCCCATTCACATGGTTCTACCTTCTTGTTGACTGGCTGTGGTGGAACAGTTTGGACTAGGGTTTGGGCCCACTCCATTCTTCCAACATAAAACAAAGCTGTGCCATTTGGAGATGCTTTCTCGAGACCACATTTCATTTCTAAGGCCTCAATCAAACAAGAGCTTAAGGATAAACTCAGTAAATTGTTTTAATTTGTCTGACACAGGAGACAGTTTACAATACATACGAGGTTTCCAAGCTACAGCCAAATGAAAAATAAGAAATATTAGCCTAGCCAAAGAGATTTAAAAGAAGACAGCATTGGTAAAAGCCTCAGGGAATCTGAGTATAAAATAGCGTGAGTTCCTCTGGAAAAGGAACATGTCCCATTCAGCCCTGTGTCTTTAGCGTTAAGTGTAATGCCTGGCACAAAGAATGTGCTTAAATGTTCGTGGAGTTAAATTAACATGTGACCTGGGAGTACATAAAAGGTAAACCCCATTTCTACAAATCTGTAGGCCTATGAAGCTAAATAAGACTCTATGTCTAACTAGAAAGACTAACTGGGAAAATGCATGAAACTAAACTTGTATCTTTCTTAGAAAGCAGATTGAGTAGAGACAATGGTTTCGCCCTGAGATTGCTGGATGGCTGGCATTTAAAATGTGAATGTAATCATAGTCTCCTCACCTCGATCACACTGATAGAGTCCCTTTTGCAATTATCTTCACTAGGCTCACCTGCATGCAAAGTTTGCTGATCAATGGCAGGCACTATGGTTTCCTTGGAGACAAGGAACCCTTAATCCACCTTTTTAACACTGAGAAGAGTTCAAAAGACTCACAGTACAAAGAAACAGACTCATAGCTGGGGCATCAGAAGTAACCCTGGGGAACCTTGTAGGACCTCATTTGCAGAAAGGAAACCCATACAGACTGGGGGTGGGACTCTCTTGACCATGTACATATCTAGGGTCCTTCAATTATTATAGAACAGACAATATTGTGTCGTACTGTGCTCCCGTGCCTCTTTCTAATAATGGCATGTACTCAGAAAAGTAGTATAATTTCACGGCACACTGGGAAAATGTTTGAAGCTAGCAGAAGTCGCTGACCATGGGGTCCAGCTCCTCCAAGGACTGAAGTCAGCAATATCCTATTGGTAGCCTATCCCTAACCCTGTGGTGTGCCCAGCACATGAACTGTTGAGAGAAACTCTTTCTCTAGAAACCTAAAGGTCTTAGTTCAAATGCTGTTTTCTTCAACTACTAGCTATGGGAGTTCCGGAAAGTTACTGAATTGCTAAGTGTTCTAGTTTCTACTAATGTAAAGTGGGATAAGCAGCCAGCTTATAGGACTTATTGAGAGAATTATAAGGAATTATGAATGTAAAGTACTTAGCACAGTACTTGCATATAGTTAGCACTCAATAAATGATATTATTTATATAAAACAATGGCATCACTAGAGGTCACTTCTTATCCCTCCAATTCAATCTCTGATTGAAAGTGGATTAGAGCTCTGGCCAGTGTGGCTCAGTTGGTTGGAGCGTTGTCCCATACACCAAAAGGTGGCAGGCTCAATCCTCAGTCAGGGCGTGTGTAGGAGGCAAGCAATCAATGTTTTGTTCTCTTTCTCCTTTCCTCTCTCTAAAAAAATCAACAAAAACTTTTTAAGAAATGGATTAGAGAAAAAATAGCAGGTTGACTGAGACTGAAGAAAGGTGACTAATAAAAGGACTCCCTACTAATGAATTATTTTTTAATTATTTCATTTTCAAAGTTGTGTTAAAATATACATAACATATAACCATTTTAAGTGCACAATTCAGTGGCAGTAAGTACATTCGCCACCACCCACCTGCGGAACACTGTGCATCATCCCAACTGGTGAAGCTGTCCCTGCAAACAACCCCTCCCGCCCACTCTTGGCCTCCCTGGTCCCCGGGAACCTCTAGTCTACTCTGTCTCTATGAATTTGACTGCTCGAGGAACCTCAGATAAGTGCAGTCAGACAGTATTTGCCATTTTATGAGATGATTTGTGTTTTGACATTCCTGTACCCTCAGCTTCCTGAAGCCAAGGGTTAAATTTAGCCAAGGATGATTCTAAGTCCAGAGGTCACTCCCAATGTCCTCTTTCTGTACACACCACAACAGGCCATCTCAAGAATTGGATCATTTCTTTGGGAGCAAGTATTTTCAATAAGGTTTCAAGTTCTAACCAGATCCTGTCCAGTGGGAAATATGACTGAATTCTGTTGTTAAGGCTTTAGTCAGGCCAAATAGTTCTGAATCATCCAAACTAGGGATGACCAGGGGTTTCAAAGCTGGAATGAAGTCCAGGCTACACTGGTCAGAGCCTCCACCACACATCTGTTCTGTGTGAATGTTCATGCACTCACTCTCCACCTGGATATTCCAGCGGCTCATATAAGTCAACATATCCCAAACTGGGCTCAACATTTCCACATTTGCTCCTCCTAATGGAATCCCTGCTTCACACAAGGACATCATCAGCTACCTAGATGCCTAAGAAAGAAACCTGTGAGTCATCCCAAGTTCTCAGTCTTTTACCTTATTGGGACCAATCAGTAATTTCTGTGTGTTTCACTTCCAAAATATTTCGTGAAACATTTTCTTCTCCTCCATCCCTAACATGGCTGCTCAAGTTCAGGGCTAATCATCTCTTTAGGCTTCCTGGTTCCGTTCCAAATCATATTCTATGTAATATCAAACAGTCACTTTCTGAAGAGCAAATACTGGTATATGCCACTTCCCTATATGAGCATATGAGCACTCTGCAGTGAGTCCTTGCTGTCCTCAGAATGAAGTCCATATTCCTCAGCCCATATAATGCTGAGTTCTGGGCTCTGGCTGCCTCTTTAGCTCACCCTCTCACCACTCCTCAGGGCAAACTATGCATTTAAGAATTCTAAACTTATCATTCCTGGCGCGTGTTCTATTTCTCCCCTAGTGCCTTTGTTTGTACTAGCCTCTCTACCTGATAAGCTCTTATGCCTCCCCCCCCCCCCCCCCGATCCTACTGGGGCCATTTTTGAACAATTTCACTCTACATTTAATTTAATTAAAAAATACAAATACATGCAAAATACTGAGAGTAGTGTCTGGAGCATGGTGTACACCAATACCTGTTAGCTGTTACTACTATAACTGTTATCTTCAACAACAGCAGAAGTTTTGCACCAAAATAATGCCTATGTTTCACCAATGTAAAAAATACTTCAAAGTTAACTTTCAGAAAAGGTTAGACTGAATAGAGCAATATTATACAAGCCAGTTCCTTTCATTGAGTTAGATGCCTTCTCGGGTTACAATTTATTAGTTTCCATGCAGCTGCATAAACTTTTAAGTTAAAATGACAGAGTTTTCATGACCTTTCTTTGATCAGATAAACTCATTTTAGCAATCACTTTAATCCATTAATTACAGCTGAAAAGAATCATATAACAAACATAAAAGGTACAGGGGGAAATCATCACGTGGTAAAGTGTATCTGACGGCCTCCTCCCTCACAAGAAGTCCTGTAAGGTCATTACAAAGGTGTCACACAAATCCAAGGTATTAGACTGAAGAGAATATTCCCAGTGAAGATGAATGAAATAATTCTCAAATCAGTGTCAGAAGTTAAAAATAAATAAATAAATAAGTCTTTCTGGAAATAGGCTCTAAAGAGAAAGCCCAAGTTTCAATCTGAGTCAAATGGTGACAGGGCTGCAGAGGGACCAGGTCTGAGCTGTGAACCGTGGAAGGGTGTGTTTTGTGTTTGCTGAAAAGATGAACATCGCTATGCGAGCAGAGCTAACAGCTCCTTCTAAGGAAATCCAGGATAAACATTAACCCAAATGCTTACAGCATCTAAAGGACCCAATAGGTCTCATAGTAAAAGCAAAAGGCATTTAGAAAGTAAATTTTCTCTTATCTTTTCCCGTATCCTTTTATCATTTGGAACAATATAGAGAATTGGTTAGTTTCACTTTTTACTCATAATCAGTTTTAGTTCCAACAGCTCTGATAGCTATTATGATTAACCAGTGACCTGGTGCACAAAATTCATGTACATTAAAAGGGAATTAATTAAAGGAAATATTTTAATATTGCTATTTGCCCTTTCTTTATAATAAAAGTGTCAGAGATAAAAGAAAATTAGTAAAATATATATGAAAATCTTCCTCCTTTCAGAGTCAGGGGTACACCGCTGGACCCAGAGTCAAGTCCCATTCACCCGCATGTACCTCAAAATCACGCAAGACCCAGACCCAGCCAGCCCCACCCCTGTCAAGCCCCACTGAGCAGGGGGCACAACCTCAGGTCCCCTGGCCCAGCACTGGGCAAGGGGTGCAGCCTCAGGTCCCCTGTCAAGCTCTGCTGGGCAGGGATCACGGTCTGAGGTCCCCATCAAGCTCTGCCGGGTGGGGGATGCAGCCTGAGGTACCGAGCCCGGCACTGGGGGTGGGGGGGGGTGGGCGCGTGCGCGCGGCCTCAGGTCCCCTGGTCTGGCACAAGGATGGGCACAGTTTGAAGTCCCCTGTCAAGCCCAGCTGGGCAGAGGCACAGCCTGAGATCCTCAGTCAAGCCCTGCTTGGCGGGGGGTGGGGGAGACATAGCCTAAGGTCCCCAACCCCAGCCTGGTGCCATGCAGCCTCAGGTCCCTGCTGATCGCTCGTTATGGGAACCTCACCTCTGCTATGGGCACAGCCATATTGTGATGGTGTGAGGGTCAATTTGCATACTACTTTATTATACAGAATAGGAATAATAAAATTAAACCACAAATTTTTATATTTGCCCAATCTGAAGTAAACACATTAATTCTAAGATAATGTTACACTTCTTAAAGATCTGATTTGAAATGAATTCTAAGACAACATTATAGTCTCAAATTTTAATCAGTTAACCAACTCAAACTTGTTCTTCAAATTTATTTCTAGAAAAAAATGATATGTATCCCCCAAAGAATGCAAGACTTGAGAAACCCTGCAGTGTTGATTTATGTGAATTATCTAGCAGCCATCTTGTTTGTGGCTGTTTATTATCTCGCATGCCATTGTTTCTGTGGCAACAAGATTAAGTCCACACCACTTGCTCAGGAACTGAGTGGCTACTCCTATGACAGCTTTGCCTCTGAGGGTGAAATGACAGTGCCTCATCAGTGCAAATCATTTCTGTGGTTATACCAGAATCTTATAGCTAACAAAATTAGAGCATGGAAGGGGCATTCGTTGTAATATACAGAAGCCTCTGATTTTTACTTAAAATTTCAAAAGCTGCCCTAATTTCTAACTTATTGGCCTTGATTATAGGCTTATGAAGAAAGAATCACTAAATGGCTAACAGATTAGTCTGCAGTTGTCAATTTCCTCTAGCTTAGGGAAACCGAGCTTTCTTGAAAGATAAAATAACTGTTTTCTGGACTTAATCTAAGCATAAAACGAATGAACAAATGAATGAATGAATGAATGAAATGAATGAAAGAAAAGGTAAAGACAATACCAAAGAGAAATATGAATAAATTTAAATTTAATATACAGGGGGGGAAATCAGAGTAAAAAACTCAACATCCACTAAACCAAATAACCCCCTCCCTCTGTATCCACTATAACAGCTATGAAATGCGGGAACAGAACAACCAACATCCTGAGCATTAATATGCCCATTCCAAAGACACACTGGACATAACGCACAGAGAAAATACAAAGAGCTGGGGCAGACTGGGAAGTGTAGTTCTTTAGCTCATAGTCCTCTTATTCTTTTAACTTATTTTGAAAGTATACTATTGTTTATATTATATAGTAATATTGTTTATATTATATAGCAATAGTAGCAAAAGCTATATTGTTGTGTTTACATTATAACATGTAGGTGCAATAAATGACAATAACAGCACAAAGGAGGTGGATGAAAAGGAGCAGTTGTTGTATTTTATCAGAATTAAGTCACTAGTAATCTGAAGTAGACTGTGCTAAATTAAACATGCATACTGCAATTTCTAAACAAGCCATTAAGAAAATAACTCAAAAAAGTAGCTAAAAATATCAACTGAGGAATTAAACTGGCACATTGAAATAATCTGTCTGACATAAGTAAGGTAATGAAAGAGGAACAAAATGGAATGGGAAAAACAGAAAACAACTATCAAAATGGCAAGCTCAAATCCAATCATATCAATAATTAAATTCTCTAATAATAAACAGGAAAGATTGTTAAATTGTCGACAAAAGCAAAACACAACCATGTGCTGTCTATAAGAGACACACTTTAAAGAAAGGGGGGGAAAGCAGCAGATGGAAAAAGATAAACCAAGAAAACATAAGAGAACTGGGATGGGTATATCAATACCAGATGGAATAGACTTTAAGAGAAGTAATATCACTAGCTCCATTGCTCTACCGAAGGCCCTCCCCAGCTCCTGCCAGGAAACCCTTTACTGCAGCTACAGTTACAGCTCTTTCCAGCTTCATGCTCTCCTCTCGCCCATGCAGGCCTAGAGAAGGTAATGACTCTCTGTGCACACCTTTGAACACAGTCCTGCCACTGAATTCTTAGTTACTGTGTGATGTGTCATCTGTTTCCTGAAGGGACCTTAGGGAAAGTCCACACTCCTTGCCTTGGTTTGAAAGAGACTAGTAGTTGGTTATTAAGCATCCATTTTTAGTTGGGCATTTGCTGCCCAAGCTAAAGAACTACACTTCCCAGGCTGCCTAGCTCATACGCTGAGGCTGAGGCCACATAAACTACTAGGTGTATCAGTTAATAATGTGGATTTTTTTTTTTTCAATAAATGGAGTTACACATATGCTGATATATATGCGATATGATATGTATGTTATTTTGTTGTATTGACAAGCAAGCTTCAAAACTTCATATGTCAAATTTGCTGAAAGTGTTAACATCAGATATTTTTACGCTTAAAAATGTCAAATTTCATTAAAAAAAAAGAGCATTTGCAGGAAGTTTTAATTCATTATTTTGAAGAAAAAGTTATCATATACTTCAGGAAGCTTATGGTGAGCATGCTCCATCTCCAGATACTTGAGAATGCTGGTTTAAACGCTTTAAAAGTGATGATTTCGATGTGAAAGACAAAGAACATCCAGGTCAAACGAAAAAGTTTGAAGACCAACAATTACAAGCATTATTGGATGAAGATGCATGTCAAACTCAAAAACAACTTGCAGAAAGATTAAATGTTTCTGAGCAAATAATTTTCTATCATTTACAAGCAATGGGAAAGATTTTAAAGGAAGGAAAATGAGTGTCACATCAATTGAACGAAAGACAAATGGAAAACCGAAAAGTCATCAGTAAAATGTTGCTTCAACGGCACGAAAGAAAGCCTTTTTTGCATAGAATTGTGATGGGTGATGAAAAGTGGATTTATTTTGAGAATCCCAAATGCACAAAATCATGGGTTGATCCAGGTCAACCATCAACATCGACTGCAAGGCCAAATTGCTTCAGAAAGAAGACAATGCTCTTAGTTTGGTGGGATCAGAAAGGTGTGGTATATATTAAAAACAGGTGAAACTGTTAATATTGATTGCTACCAACAACAAATAATCAATTTGAACCATGCTTTGATGGTGAAACAACCAGAATGGGCCAGAAGACAGGTCAAAGTAATTTTGCTTCATGATAACACACTATCACACACTTCAAACCCAGTTAAAGACATGTTAAAAGATCTTGCCTGGGAAGTATTAACCCATCCGCTATATTCACCAGACCTCGCTCCTTCAGATCACCACTATTTCGATTGATGGCACATGCACTTTCTGAGCAGCACTTCAAAACATATGAAGAAATGGAAAATTGGGTCTCTGGTTTGCCTCAAAACAAGAAAAGTTCTATTGGGACGGTATCCACAAATTACCCGAAACATGGGGGAAATGTGTAGCTAGCGGTGGACATTACTTTGAATAAAGCACTTTTGATGTTTCTCTTGAAATTATCGTGTTTTCTTTGATTACAAAATCCACCGTTATTAATCGGTACACCTAGTAAGTTCCGCAGTGATGAGATATAATTGGAAGTGGTGCATGGCACTCCTTTGAAGTCTTAGTAAATGAAGTTTGTACCATTCTTCCATCTTTTTTCTGCTCTGTTACTCAGTGTGAGAATGGGATGGCTGGAGCTCCAACAGCTTTCTTGGACTGTAAGCAAGAGAGCCACACCCAATTGATGGTGGAGTAAAAAGCTGGAGGGAACCTGGGTCCTATGTGACCTTTTAGACATGTCATTCCAGCCCTAGGCTGCCTACCTATAGAGGAGTGAGAAATAGACTTCTACTTGCTTTAAAACATTGTTTTTCAATGTTTATTACTACCCAATCCTAACTGATACACATGATCAGCCTGTGGGGTTCCAGCTGATCTTGCCCTGGCTTCCTTTCTAACCTCACAATTAAATGTCACCTCCTCTGAGAGGGCTTCCTTGACCATCCTAACAGTAACCCATCCTCAGTCTCAGTCTTTAGAGCACTCTGCTGTGTCCCATCAAGGTATTTGTCATTTGAAATCTATATATTTGTTAATTTCTTTTTTGTCTATCTCATTAGGCTTCATTAAGGAGGGTCTCTCTCCCTCTCTTCCTCCCTCTCATGAGTGTATATCATATAAAGTTATCTCTGCCATATACCACTTTGTGCCTTGCATATGGTAGGCAGGCTCACAAAATATTTATTTAAAAAATAAACACCATTGTACTTCACTTTTATCTGACCTCTTTTCTCATCAATTAAACCAGGGCATAGGCAAGTTTTTTTTGTAAAAGGTCAAAGAGTAAATATTTTATGCTTTACCATCTCTGTTACACAGTTGTTGTCCTTGTATTTTTTTCCTTAACAATCCTTTAAAAACATAAAATCCAGCTTAGCTCAAGGACCATACAAAAACTGGTTGAGGATGTGATTTGTCCCACAGGCGAGTCTTTCAACCCTTGGCCCAGACTCCAAGTGTCTTAAGATCAAGCCTGAGTTATCTACATATACAATATAAAAGGCTAGGTTAATTCACACATGTGCGATATATACCAAGCTCTTGCTGGCACCAATTGCATGCATGTGGTTTGATCTATCATTGTTGATCGTGAATTTGGTTGACATTTCTATTATAGAGAAAGGGCAAATAGGATATTAAAATATTTCTTCTAATTAATTTCCTTTCAATGTGCGTGAATCTGTGCACCAGGACACTAGTTTTCTTATATCCCCGGGGTCCCCAGCACAATACTGAGCACACAGTAAGTTCTCAGTAAACTCAGAACTTTGCTAAGTTACTCAGGGTAGGGGCTGAGAAGAGAAAATATGAAATGGAACAGCCAAAATTTTACCAGGGAAAATGGCCAATGGTCCAGGTTGGATGTCTCAAAGGGACATTTACCCCAAATTTACAGGTAACTATAGAAGACAGCCTCTCACATCATCACAGACTCTCTCCTGCCTAAGAAGTCACAGATCTCAAAGCCCCTCCTTTCTTGGTTGGAGATAGTGTGTTTAATTCTCACTCCCCTCCCCCCTCCCCGCCCCCTCCTGCCCCAGAATCACAGGATGCCAGGACACTGCAGAATCTCCCAAGAGTATGCACTGTTTCCCTGAGGGCATGGCTGCTTCCACACACTCCGGGGGTCCGAGCCGCCTTTCTCCGGAGAGCAGAGCCTCTTTCCTCAGCATCCACATGCTCCGAATTATTGCCAGCACCTGCTCTCTTGACAGCACTCTTCCCAGCCCTGGGTGGAACGGGGCAAAGGAGGAGCAGGGATGCTACATGGGGTCCTGCCAGGTCTCCAATCTCATGGAGTAGTGGAGCCAGCCACTTCATTCTTCCTTTTCACATTCCTGAGCTCTCAGAATAATTCCCTGCACTGTTTATCATTACGTCTCTGCAACCCCATATTCACATCCCCATCAACATGGAAAAAAACGGGAACTAGTGGTCCCTGGGGTGTTGTAACCAAACAAGCAGATGCTTCCAAAGGAAGGTAAGTGTCAGATGCTTAATGCATGACTGAATTAAACACACTATCTCCAACCAAGCTTTGCTCGGATGTAGCAAGCCCTGGCGGAAGAAAGAAGCAAAAAGGAGGAAACAAGTTATTTAAAGACAAGCTGTGAGTTAATGATGGAACAGGAAGCAGCATCCAAGTCCCCTGATTCAGAGATGAGGTCTCATCTGTCAGAAGAGCCCAACGTAGGCGGTGACGCTGAGGCAAGGAGGATCGCAGCCTCAGGAGGCACTTGGTGAAGTCAACTAAACGAATCCAAGGTCCCTGTCGCTGCTCTCATGAGCGCCTGGGGGTTCTATGTTTGTGAATAAGATAATATTTAGTGAAAATGTGGCCTTGGGACTTAGTTTTGCATAGACGTCTGACTTGGGGAAACTAAGGCAGGGAGGTGGAGAGGAACTGGAAGAAGCACTGGTCAGATGGCACCATGGGGAAGTGCTCTGGGGAAAAGGGCTTCTGAAGGGAAGGAGTTGTGACCCTGGAGGCACAGAGAGAAAGCTGGCAGGAGCTGAGCAATGCATGCTCCTTCCTCCCTGAGCGCCACTCCTGCTGGCTGCACGTAAAAACACAGGTTAGAGCAAGCAATGCCAAGGATATCTTTTCCCTAATATCTGATGTAATCGGACATCCAGTTCTTTGAAAGTAGAACCATAGAGAGGGACCAGAGTAAGTTTCTGGGAAGAGCTGAGTTTTCATGCCACTTTGGGATAAAGAAACTGGCTGAAGCATCCATCTCATTTAATGTTTGCGGCTGTCCTTTCCTGGGTCCCTCTCCCACAGCCACTCTGCAAGGACCTGGCCTGTGGCCACCGCCGCTGGAGGCAGGGTACAGACCCCTCTTGCTGAACTGGATGAGGGGAACCACACCAGACTAGTCACCCAGACAACCATCCAGAGTCATGAGAGACTAACCGAGGATGCAAATAGGATCTGGGGCTGGGTTAAAGGCTAGAAACAGAATCACCGGATCAGATGGTGGGGCGAGTGGATATGGCGACTAGAAAGTAAGATCTCACCAAGGAATCATGGCTCAGAATGCAAACCAAAGCAGGGACACAGAGTCAGAATAAAATGTGGGGCTGGAAATGCCCATATGACCTCAGAAGATGGTGAGCAAAGAGGCGACTGCAGGAGGCCTGGACTGCCAGGCTATCTCTCCCACCGGGCCCTGCGTGGTAGGTTAAGTTTTATATGCCGACGTCTCAACAGAACTGAACAACCAGATCCCCAGTGTTCACGTGAGAAAATGCAAGTAGGGGAGACTCGTCCTAGTGCTTTGAAGCTCATGTAATAAGTTGGAGGTACACCCAAGATTAAAGCCTTCACCTCTCTAACTGTTCATCTGTGCACATTATGAACACAAATGATAATGCTTACTACATTTTCCAGGTGCATGGGAAAGGCGTGGCTAGTCATAGGCAGGAGCTCAAGACAGAGAGCTATGCAGATAGGTGGTTGCCCCTGGAAACACTCAAAGGTAGGGAGAACCCACTCCTGACAATCACAGCCAACTCTCAGTCATCTTAGGCATTCCTCCCTCTGCCCCATGGACATTTTAGTGCTTCCTCCCTTACTATCTGTAGGTGTGAAAGCAGGTGAGACAAACTACTAGTTTGAGAACCATTTCAGCCTAAGCAAATCACAGCCAGAAGGTCAATCTGCTGGGGAAGAAAAATCTCCCAACCCACTATCTTTATCCTATCCGAGGGCTGGCTACACAGGCCAAAGCTTTTTGCTTCTTGAGAGTTCATTAAGGCCTAGGGAAGTTGTAGCTACTGAGTGAAGTCAACCCAAACCCACTGCTATTGAAAAAGCTGGAACTTCTTTGCATTGAGCTTCAAGACTGGGCAGTTTGCACACCAAATTAATAAAGAATTAAGGTCTTGATTACTTGCAACTTGAACCTGACATTGTGGGTCACTGGTTCTTATAAAACAAAGAAATAAACAAATGAGACTTCAAATTATCCATCAAGAGAAAGCTCGACCAACACTTATTGACTGGCTGATTGTTATACAACAAACATTTAAATACACCTACTCTGTGGAATAAAACTGAAAAGCAAGTTTGGGAATACATTAAAACATTGTTTCACCTTTAAGATATAAATATACTAAAGTAAAAGAAACCAAGTCAGGACAATACCAGTAAAGGTTCTCATGCTCATTATTGCATGTGGTTTAGCACATTTTCAAATGCATGCTGACATGCTAATAGCAAAAGTATACTCACTGTGTACAAGAAAACAAAAATCTTTCCACATCAGCAGCAGGGTGAGTTTTGTAAAGCCTTCTGCATCATATTCCACGACACCTCTAAGTAATAAAAACATACATACACACAAACAAAAACTCTTATAAAAATAAGGTATAAAAGAAAATAGAACAAGTAAAGAACATATTCATGAAGTCAGGGTTACTGAATCTGAGATGCATTTAGGGTGAGTGAGCTACCACAGAAGGATGTAGATTTGGAATGACAACAGCTGGTTTAAGTGACAGCTTTGCCATTGACTACTATGATTGCAGGCAAATCACTTAACCTTTGGAGCCTCAGTTTCCTCATCTGTAAAACAAACATAAGAATATTTCCAACCTTCTTTGCAGGCTGTGAAAAACAAACCATAGAGTGCTAAGCTAAACAATAGAGTGCTATACAAATGTCTGTTACTAGCTGTGAGTAAAGGACAGATTGGGATCAGGACAGCAGGGACATCACTGTCCTACAGTGGTCGCGAGTCCCACTCCCACTTGGGCACTGAGCAGCAGTGAGCAATGGCAGTGCTACTCGGAATCCTTCACTTGTGCCCCGGCCCTCCCTCCCCACCGGGCACAGGACAAAGGGCAATGCTGGCTGGGTGGACACTGGGCTCAGGTGGGAGAGCAGCTCTTGACTGTGGAGGGGCCTGGCAGGGTTTGGTGGGCTCCCAGTGCCATTTCCTCCAGAGCTGAGAGCGTGGGGAGTGTCACAGCATGACAGCACTACCCGCACACCCGGACAAGACCAATGTTCTCTCCCACACACAGAAGGCCTCTGCTGTCCTCAGAGACGCCTTCTCCTGGCTGAGTCAGGCCAATCAGACCATTGATGCTGATGGCCGCCCAGTCTAAGTACAAACATGAAGGAACAGCTGCACCCCTGTAAAGCTAAAGGGACGCAGACACTGAGGCTATGTGATGTGCTCCAAGACCGTGTGCATATCATTTAGATTTTCTGATTTAATCACAATCTTATTCACCAGTTTATACTTCTTCTCATGAACTTATAACTAACTCATTATGTTACAACACTGATATTTAAACTTTTAGGTCCAACATCCCATAAGCAAAAACCTACAGAGATGCCTCTTCATCATGTATCATGGTGGGGCAAAAGTAGGCTTACAGTTGTTCATATGGAAAATAATACAATAATTAATAAATAATAATACAAGAATAAATTGTTTCATGTACTCACAACTATAAACCTACCTTTTCACCACCCTATATAGTTCAGTATTATAGTATATTTATATATAATTAAGTAGTTTCATACAAGTATTACTGCATAATATGCACAATAAAACATATGCAAAAATGTACATTTCAGCCCTGACAGGTTTGGCTCAGTGGATAGAGTGTTGGCCTGCGGAGTCACAGGTCCCAGGTTCGATTCCGGTCAAGGGCATGTACCTTGGTTACGGGCACATCCCCAGTGGGGAGTGTGCCAGGAGGCAGCTGATCGATGTTTCCTTCCCATCGATGTTTCTAACTCTCTATCCCTCTTCCTTCCTCTCTGTAAAAAATCAATAAAATATATCTTTTAAAATGTACATTTTAAAGAATGAGGTTTAAATATAAATGTAAATGCAATTTTCATATTTTTCTTGTACAATAATGGAATGAGGTGGAGCATGCACTCTGGGACACATGTAGTACTTTAGAGGTCACCATGCTGGCTTCTGCACTTTCAATGATATATACTAAAGGTGATTTTACAAATTAATAGTCATTTCTTAACTACTGTTTGTATCATAAGTACTTTCTCAAAATGCTCCTAAATAAAGCTGAAAAATCTCAAGTACTAAATACTTATGGGATGGCTAACCTTATTTCATTTACTCTTTCCTATTTCCACTTTCCTTTTGTCCCAGTTTCTTCCTTTACTTGTTTAAAATTTTAATTTGTGCTACTGTATTTTCATGTACTGGAATACGGTGGGCTGTACCCAGACCATGAAATCCTAGCGCTCTGTCTCCCCAAATGGGTAGAACGAGGCATCATCAGAGCAGCCTGCGAGGAAAGAGCAAGCCTTCCCTGGAGCAGAAGCTTGGAGAGGCCTCTGCCATCACGTGCGGGGACGTAGAGGATGGAGCTGCCCAGCACACTGCCCCTGGCCCCTGAAGGGGTGAACACAGGGGCAGCAGTGGGACATGCCCGTCCTGTCACTGCAGTTCCATGCTGCCCCTTTCCCCTCCAGTGCTTCTTCCAACTCTAATCTGTGTGGCACTGTCGGGAGTGGGGTCCTGTTGGGAGACCCAACCCTGAGAAGCTGGGTCCCACCCTGGTCTCTCCCCCTGTGTAGCTTCTGCTGGGTTGCTAGACTTCTCAAAGCTGCAGGGTTTCATCAGGAAGATGTGTCACTCCCCCTGCCTGGTTCGCCTCCTGATGCCCCTGAGCTGAGGGAGGTGACAATGCTCTGCACACTAGAAAGGGCTCTGTACGAGTGTAGGCTGCACCCTTCCCGCTGCGTGCACGGCCGGCCCTGCTGCTGCGTCAGGGAAGATATTCCGTTTTGTTATCTGCTAAAGAAGCTAAAAACATCTTCCTGGAAGCTTCAGTGGAAGCAACATACCAAAAAAAGAATCAAATGTATGAACAAGTTCTCTTAATAGCAGTGTGCTGGTTAATTTAAACTGAAAAGGAAATCTCCATGAAAGTTCTGGAAACTATTTCTGGATTGATGTTGTGTCTTAGCTCTTAGGCCAGTGATTTCTGACTGCAGCTCACATCAGGGCCATCAGAGTGTGAGGGCATTGCTGACATACGGTGCAACCAAGAAGGACTCACGTGCCAAAGTGGCTGAGGAAAGCAGCAATGTACTCTCTTCTCTTGTGGTATCCCTGGATCACATACTGCACCTGGAAAAGGAACCCAAAGCGGAGACATTTTAATGCTTTATTATGAAAAGTTTCAAAGAGTCAGAGAAGTAAAAATAATAGTGAAATGAACATCCATAGTCCTGCCACATATATTTAGTAACTGTGAATATTTTGTCTTCTTGCTTTATCTAGCCATCCACCTACCTATCAATCTATCAATCAATGTTGCTGAAACATTTCAAAGAAAATTAGAGACAGTGTGATAGTTCGCCATAAATACTTGAACATGCATCTCTAAAAAATAAGACATTTTCCTGCATAACCACAGTATCATTATCATGCCTAGCAAATTCAGCAATCGTTCTTTGAATCCATGTGGAATCCTGTCCATCTTCAAAAGTTCCCAGTTGCCCCAAAAACATTTTGTTAAAGCAAGGAATCAGGCAATTCAATCAAAGGCTTTTCATCTAGAATAATAGTGCCTCCTAGGGGTGTGGTCATGTGTCATGTATGTGTGCCTGCACATGCAATATGACACTGACTTTTCAAAGCAATTGGGCAAGTTGTGTTGTAGAACGTTCTTCATTCTAGATTTTCTGATTCTTTCCTTTTCCCACTACCCTCTATATTTCCTATAAATTGAAAGTTAGAGCTAAAGATGTTATTAGATTCAGGTTAACTATTTTGGTAAGAAAAATTCACAATTAATACTGGGTTTGATCACTAGTTCAGATGATGACAGCCAGATTATCACAGCGAGTAATCTATGGGTATACCTCTTGAAGCTTGTGAAGATCTAGTTCCCCATAACTTTTCACTCATAGTTTCAGTATCTGTTGGAGATGCTTGTCTGAATCAATTCTTTCATTAGGGCCTGAAAAAATTGTGATTTTTGAGTTCTATCTGCATTTCTTCTGCATTTATCAGCTGGATTTCTTGGTAAAGAGCTTCTTCCCACCAAATAAAATGATTTGGTTATCATGAACTATACCTTTTATTGAAAAGGCAGGAAATGTTTAATTCTTTTTTTTTAAACCCTAATATTCAGGATAAGGAGTGTTGCAATAGATTTTATTTTTCTTTTTCACTTTTCCTTATTATCCCCAAATGAAATTTCTATTAAAAATTGCGATAAACCAAAGAACTTATACACTTACTAGTAGCTCTGTGTAGAATCTGTGTACCAATAGCTCTCTGTGGGGCCTGGTTGCTCCCACGCCCATTGCCCAGAGGCTCTCTGCAGCCCAGAGGCCCATCTGCAGTGGAGCATGGAATGTTTGCCTCATCACCATGGTGACAAAGCAAGCATTCCACCAGGCTGCTCATGCTGCCTGCTCTCAGTGGCCGCCCACCCCCACACCTGGGACTGAGGACTCTGGCAGGCTGAGAGGACTGGGTACTGCCATCTTTTGTGATGGGGTGATGGTTAATTTGCATATTATCCTTTTATTATATATAGGATTTATTAGATAGGATTTGCATAGCTCATGGACATAGGAAATAGGGTAGTGAAGAGCTGGGGGGAGGGAGAAGTGAGGGGAAATGTGAGATATCTGTAATACTATCAACAATAAAAAATATATATATAAAAAAGAAACCTGTGAACTTAGCAAGCTAGGCATCTATCCAAAAGTTAATTATTTACACATCAGCTTCTAACACAAAAATACATCACTTCTAATGTCCTTATAATGGCTGCAAGAAGCAGTGGGAGAAAGGGATCCCCCAAATTGTTTATACTGGCTGTGGTCACAATGTGTTTCCATGGCTCACAAAAGCTTGAGATAAAGTACTTGAAATAACCTTGACACAATTGGTACTGATAGCCATGTTGTACCCTTTAAAAGTAAAACAGTTCTATTTATATAATGGGGGTTTATGTCAATTTATAAAAACAGTGCTTACTTTGCAGGATCAGAAATGTTATTTTGGGAAAAGAAAAACAGATGATAAGTTTGCTTAAGTGGCTTTGTTTAGAAAAGGGATGAAAACAGTTCTGTACACTTGATTTTAAAAACAGAAAACCATTTTAACAGAAACCCACAACAAAACTGGCTATAAAGATAGATTCCAACGTAATTATGGAAATTCATTAGAAGAGATTGTTTCTAAAAGCAGCCATACTGTCCTCGTTAGTAGCATGCAGAAGAACATCTATTTTAAAAGACAAGTAAAATTAATGAAAGGGAACCAGATAAGAAAAACAAACTGATTCTTGTATTTCTGGGGAAATGTATTATACTTTTTTTTTTTTTTTTGAGAAAAATGTATGACTAGAAATTAATCTCAATTGGAGAGCTTTAAAAAGGCTTTCTACTCAGTTCTGGAAGACCAATTTTGCATTCTTCCCCGTAATACTGGGACGCAGGTTGGGAGGCAGTGCGAAGTCCCACAATGTAAGCAAGAATGCTGTCCTCTGATCAGCTCCATAGAGGGTAGAGGCTGGGGAATTTGGTCCAATGAGAAGCAACCACTCGATGAAAGTTAAATTCCCTGGAATCCATGCCAAGCCCATACTGCAGAGTTGCCAGGTTTTAGTTTCTCTGACATTTAAAAAATAATATTGAAGCCTTTGTAAGATATTTTCTATGTAGAGATGAGCTTGCTTTTTTTTTTTTTTTTTTTTTTTTTTTTTTTTTTATAGCTGAGTTATCTTTTGAATGAAAGACAAACAAATGATTTATTTTTCAAGGCAATGTGAACCAATCAATAGAAGCAAGGGAAACACTTTGGGAATTAAGCAAACGGAGTCAGTCCACGTAGGAGAAGAAAGTCAGTGTTGCTTGTGGATCAATATCTCCAGTTTTTAGCTACATACACTGGCTGGACATACATTTTGAAGATATCTGACAACAGCCATTAATGCAAACACAACTACTTGTAATGGCTCATTAATGCAGCTAACAGAAAGCTTTAGATAATCTGGCGAGCCTGGCCACAGCCCAGCTGACCTGAAAACCTTGCCCTTAAGAGCAGGAATCTGGCAAATGGCTCCAAGACATGACAGGGAGAATCAAGAACTGACTATTAACACGTGAAGTACAGAAAAGCAGCAGGAGATTAAGGAAGCTCTATAGATTTGCCCGAATATTAACCAGTGACAAACACACACACAAATACATACTCACATGCACACATGGACTACAAGAAATGAAGGAGTTCAAAATTTTTAAGCCATTGACGAGGTATGGATTTAGCAAATAATTTGGACATAAAGGAAATGCAAGAAAGGGGAGATGCAAATTTAAAAGATAAATATAAGAGTGGAACAGGAGGTCAGAATCCCTAGAAAAGGAAGAAAGAAGGTAAAGAAATAGTGAGAGAAACTGATAAATTGTAACCCAAAGTTGGAAAGCTGTTATTGGATGGAGGTGGAAATTAAGAAGATGGGGTGAAGAGGGTGGTGCCTGCTCGATGGGATGGTACTGGATGCAGGCTACCCTGGAGGAGGGCCTCACAAGGGGGGTTACCTTTACCTTGTTGGTGAGCAGGTGGCATACTTGAGGGACGTAATCAATGAGACATCCTCCTCCTGGAAAAGCTGGAATGTGAAGAGCTGAGGAGCCTCCAAGTGCACTGAAAGGACAAGAGCACAGTGGACACTCTTCTTAGGGCTCAAACCATTGAAGAAGTGAAACCCCAAACAGACTTGGCTTCTCTTATCCAAGTCTGCCCACCAACTGCCTGAATTAATGATGGTGGGAATAAGGGCTTCACTTTATGATTACACTAGAGGCCCGATGCACACAATTCGTGCAAGGGGCTTGGCCCACAGCCCTGGCTTCGTCCAGAAGGTTGTCTGGATGGTTGTTCTGCTGTTTGGCTATCCAGTCTAATTAATATATTACGCTTTTATTATTATAGACTAGAGGCCTGGTGCATGAAATTCATGCACAGGGGGTTTCCCTCAGCCCAGCCTGCACCCTCTCTAATCTGGGACCCCTCGAGGGATGTCCCACTGCCCATTTAGGATCAGACCTAAACGGGCAGTTGGACATCCCTCTCACAATCCAGGACTGCTGGCTCCCAACTGCTCACCTGTCTGCCTTCCTGATTGCCCCTAACTGCTTCTGCCTGCCAGCCTGATTGCTCATAACTGCCTTCCCCTGCAGGCCTGGTCCCCCCACAACTGCCCTCCCCTGCAGGCCTGAGTCCCCCCCAAGTGCCCTTCCCTGCCAGCCTGGACACCCCCAACTTCCCTCCTCTGCCAGACTGATCACTCCTAACTGCCCTCCTCTGCAGGCTTAATCACCCCCAACTGCCCTCTCTTGCAGGCCTGGTCCCTCCCAACTGTCTTCCCCCGCTGGCCATCTTGTGGCGGCCATCTATGTCCACATGGGAGCAGCCATCTTGTGTGTTGGAGTGATGGTCAATTTGCATATTACTCTTTTACTAGATAGGATTTATATTTCAACCCATTTTGTTAAATCAGCATGCTCATGTTACACATGACTAAAACTAATGATTAATAACAACTAATGATGCTATCACATTAGCAATTTTTTTTTTGGCATGGAGAAAAACATCTTACCAACATAAATGTTTTGTACCCATTACTGAAACATAGACTTTTATACTCTTCATTATGCCTAATTCAAAGATAAGTCATCTTGAAGGGCACTAAACTGAACTAATGCAACTTCATGACACTGCACTGAAGGCGCCACTTCTGCGGTGACCAGCTTTGTTGCCTTGGGCATCCTCGTTTGGACTTTACATTCCTCATTTTTAGTGTGATGAGGTGGTCTAGGGCAGGCAATGCAAACTCCAGGGTCTACCCAGCCCAGGCAGGGGATGTAGATGAGTGGAGAGAATAGGACATTTTATGCACAATGGGAAGGGCTCTCTACCACTCAACTCCAGCTGATCTCAGACATGGAGGAACATGAGCCTGGTCTGATCATATCCTAATTTTTCAAGTGAAGCCAGCAATCCAGATGATTTAACCTCTCAATTTTTAAATGGTACAAACTAATTAAATACTTTCTGACATACTGTGCTACCTGGTCACATGTCAGTGACCAATAGGGGTAGGAAGTTTGCAACTAGTTCAAATAAACGTTGATATTCAATTCATCTATACAAGAAGGTATAATAAAAAATCACCGATCTAAAAAAAAAAGAAAAACAAAACAGAGAAAAATCACTGTTCTAAGAACTAAGACCCAACATTGATCCAGGAATAGTTCCAATGAATTTTCATGGAGATTCCTTTCCAGTTTAAATTAACTGGCATAAGATTATTTAAAAAAAAAAAAAATTGTTCAGAGCCCTACAGCATGCATATCATATAACCTTCACCTTGATTTCATCTTTCTAACTCTTATTTTCCTTTAGTCCTAACTTGTTTTTCTTATTTGAATTTTATTTTAATGTACTATATGTTTCTATAACCCCTAAACCCTCTCTATAATACTATGGAATACAAAAAAAAACCACACACACACAAAAAAAATCAAACCTAAAATCCCTTCATGCTATGATTATTCATTTCTCAAGTCCCCATAGCTACAAAATTGTAAATGGGCCCCGCTGGTGCAGTTCAGTAGTTGAGCATCAATATATGAACCAAGAAGTCACAGTTGGATTCCTGGTTAGGGCACATGCTCAGGTTGTAGGCTCAGTCCCCAGTGTGGGGCATGCAGGAGGCAGCCAATCAATGATTCTCTGTGATCACTGATGTTTCTATCTCTCTTTCCTTCTCCCTTCTTCTCTGAAATACATTTAAAAAAAAAAAAAAAAGATTGCAATGGCAGCAAAACAATTCACAGTAACAGTCTAGAAAATCTCCCCGATGTAGTCTGGAGCAGACAGGCTCAGTCTAGAGCTGGTGACACCGGAAACAATCCACAGAACTACTACCCTGTTTCCCCGAAAATAAGACAGTGTCTTATATTAATTTTTTCTCCCAAAGTTGCGCTAGGTCTTATTTTCGGAGGATGTCTTATTTTGGGGGAAACAGGGGTAGTACTGAACGGGCTCCAGACCAGCCTTTCTCCTGGCTGACTATTGATACAAACTTTTGAAATTAATCTTTCTGGTAAAAATGAGCATTATTTTTATTTGTTTATGGGGATGAAAACCCACAAACAAATAAAATCCCCAGTGATGGGAGGAGTCAAGATGAAGTAGAACCATCCGCCATCACCTTTTCCTATTCAGATGATACATGAAAAGCACAACTCTGACAACTGAGGGAGTGATGACAGCTCTGGACTAAGTGGCATCAGTGAGTCATCCGCTCTGCACTGCACAGAACCAGCAAGAACATCGCTCCCGTTTGCTTCTTGCAGGGGAGACAGTGGTTCAGGTTTCAGCCTAACTCTGACCAGGGCAGGAAGACTCCTGTGACTTCTTGAGAATTGGAAAGAAGGCTTTGTAGCCTGTCTTTTGCATTAAAAAGTACACAGAGGGCACACATGTAAGCAGGGATGAAAAACCAATTAAGAAGAAAATTCTCTAGAATAAGAAATTCAATATTTACATCCTTTAATTACTAGTGAAATATCTGTATAGCAAAGAAAATACCAAAACCCAGGCTTCTTACAGCTTACGCAGAACAACAATCCTGAGCACACTAAAATTCCAAGAAAATAAAATAACTGGACAGTTCCCTGGGATTGATTGTGATGGGCTTTGACCTGCATAAAATGTTACAGGGTAAGTTTTTAAGTACTCATTAAACTGAATATAAAGAATGAAATAGTCTGTGGGTAATCCTTGAAACGGGAAATTCTCCCTGCTTCAGAAATACAGCCAGTAACCAAACATGACCTGTAATGACGGACAGAAGTAGAGGTGCAGAGAAGCCCCGAGACCCGCTGCTTCACCGCCAGGCCCATCTCTCTGCACTCCGCTTTTGTGATTATCGAGATTAACACTTGTTCCTAGGTGCTTTCCATAATCTAATTTAATCCTCCCCACAATTCAACGAGGCAGGAATTATTGCTGTAATTTTATAGGTAAAGACATCAAGGCTCAGTGAGCAAAAGAAATTTCCCTGGGTTCACAGAACTAGAAAATGATAAGCTGAGATCTGAACTCAGGCCTGGCTGCTGCCAGGGTTCATGCTGTGACTGCCGAATCACCTGCTTCCCTGAGAGAGAGGGAGTTTTCATCTAGAAAGGGCTACAGGGAGCTGGGCTGGGACCCAATGAGACTACGGGCTGCCAGCAGCGCTCGGACAGGCAGCCCACCTCCCCTCAGTGTTCCAAGGGCAGCAGAGCAGGCTTTCCTCTCCCTTTCGTCCAGCTCTCCAGCCCAACCATCAAACAACCGGATCCACCGGATCTGTCCTGTCGAACTCTGACTTTGATGATGGCTGTGCAGGTAAGCCTCAATGTGTGAAGCGCTTTAGATACTGTAAAGCAAATGTGTCAAACTCATGGGGCCCACAAAGAATATTTTTGCAGCCCAGTCAATATAACGGAATGTAAGAAATATTTTAATAAAAATTTCGTAACTTAATTTTTACAATATCCTGTTATACGTTATTATTAATAATGAACTACAATGTTCGCTAATGACTGATTACTATCATCATGTTGCATTCACTTCCCTTACGCACCTTACGTGCAGGCACACTATTTCTCTCCACTAATACTAGCAGCGAATATTTTAGTAGCCAATAGCCGCATCATTAGTCTTGTACTGACTTGTTTGATGTGCACAACAGGAAATATTTCGCTTTCAGAGAACAAGAAAAATAGGTTTATTTGCATTACGCTTATTAATTTGTGCAGTTATTCAGTGCCTGGTAAGTTAGTGTTCAAGAAAAAAATATTAATTTTTATTAAAATGTTCTATTATTTTATGTTAACGATGACTCGTTTATTTCAGCCCTTTGTATTCAGCATGTTTCTATTGAAATAAACCTATGCTTGAAAATTGAAGCTTTTGTTTTTCTGTGGCCCACATACACTTATACCTTATTTATTTGGCCGTGTGAGCCTTTGAGTTTGACATGCTTGCTGCAAAGGATATTTTAAGCGAGAGTGTCTTTTTAAAGGACACCTTTTCCCCCTATATGGAGCTCGGTACAGTAGTTCCCTGGCTTGTGAGGGTTCTGAACCTGACTTCCAGCGTCGCACACTGATAACTGCTGCTGACTCATGTATAAATATCCGCCTCACGAGTAAATATTTAACAGCTCGCTACAGCCTGGATGCTGCCCTGATCACGCTGAATAAACAGAGTTAAGTGCCATAAAATAAAGGAGCTATTATGTTTTTAAAGGGTACAAGGTGGAGGTAAGACCTTGTGATCTCTAATTATTCAGTATTCGTGCATCAAAATACATGGGACTGAGCACGCACACCTGAAGTCGCCCTCGGAGAGAGATTCAGGCTCACTGGGCTATCCCCAGGAAGCAGGGCTGATCCTGACTTCCCATCAGTGGCTGGCCTGGGGCCGGGGAGGGGCAGGAGGAGATGAAAGGGACCACTCGCTCTAGATTCCTCTGATCTCTAGAGCGGTGCAGTGGGAAAGCGGGTAAAGGTGAGGAAAAGTCCATTGGTGTGGCAGAGTCTCAGGCTGAACGTGGGAGGAGAAAGTGGGGGAAAGGGTTGTTTTGAGAAAGTACTTTCTATCTCTTTCAGGACTGAAATGAAATAGAAAATTAGCTGATAATCCTTGGAACTGAAACTGTAGCTATGTATCAGAAGGACAAAGCCAGAGTTTGAGAAGCCTTTCCAACAATGGGGTTAACCAGACCAAAAGGTAACCAGAAAAGCACTTCCCGTCTCATTGGCTCTAAAAGTCACATGTAAGAACTGCCTGTTCAATGTATTAATACTGCTTTCCATGCAAACACAGCGAATGGAGCCCTTTGTGAACCTTTTTCTGTTTGCAAATAGAGCATCTCTGATACTGAAGACTCGCCGTGGCTACAATGAGAGCAGAAAGGGAATGTTTCCTAGCATTTGGACATGAAAACGACAGGGAGGCGGCCTGTCTGAAAGCCTGACTTGGGACAATGGGGTTTTGATTTTGACAGCAATTCTCTCCTCCCGAGTGGGGTTCTAACCTTACCGGCCAAACGGAGCAAACCAGAGTTGGCATTGGAGCAAATCTGAGGGCAGTGATTCTCAGTTACAGCTCTTGCTTCTGCCAAGTGTGCCCTTTGGCTCTACTCAACTTTCTTGTCAGGGCAGCAGGGATAACACCACTCTCAAAAAGACCCGTCTCTCTTAGGAGGTATAAGGGGTTAGAGTAACAACTGGAGTCACATTAATATTCAAATAGCACCAAGCACTTTGAGGGAGCCTTGACTCTAGCAAGGCTGTTAGAGGCACTGACCAGCCTTAGGGTCCTGCTTGGCCTCGGAATCAGGTCTAAGTTGCCTCCTCCACAGTATGACTTGGGGGAGTGTTGGAGGCTGAAGCATGGAACAGGGAGCTTCCAGGTGGTAGATGGGCACAAGCTCCCATAATCCCCCAGATGAAGAGAAATCCTAAGGAAAGGTGAGCCTTCAATTCAACAAGCACACACTGCATGCCTATTTCTGTTTAAGGTCTCGAGTTTCCCAGTCTGAACTAGGGCCCCACTGTTAATTCCCCGCAAGGCAGAAGAATGCCAGGCCTTCAAGAATCTGGGCAACTCTACAACGTCAGCGTGTGCTTCCTGGTGGCCTGCCAGGAGAGCCATTACAGTAAAACAAAAGTCAATGTTAATTTATTGAGTATCCACTTTGCCAGGCACTCTAATGGGCATTTCATTATCTCTAAACCTCATAACAACTCTGCCAAATAGACTTAATTACTAGTCCAATTTACAGATGAAGAAACTAAGGTTCTAAGAGTCTAAGTATCTTACCCAAGATTATTCAGCAAGCTGCAGAGATGGGACTGAATCTCTGTCTTTCTGATTCCAAAGCCTCTGTCCTCTTCTGAGTGAAACTTGACGAGAGATTCCCTGAAGCATGGATATAGGCCTGGCCATATTAGGTCTGTATTTCCACTAAACACACTCACGGCATAGACCCCCGTCTTCAGGTAGAGTGGTCTACCGCCACGTCTACTCGGCAGTGGAGTACTGTATTTCATGTCTTGTTTACCATTTTTAGAGGGACATATAAATGTGGAAATGTTCTGGGACAATGATAAATATGAATAAACACTCAGAAAATGTTCCTCTGCAACAAAGTCTAAAGAAGTTGGCATTGCTAAGTTAAATTACTTAGAAGGTCATGGAATTATTAAATAGAGTAATTAAAAAATGTGAATGCATACTACATGAATAACTCAATCTTCTCTTTGCTTAGGCACAGTATAGATGAAGAGAGTTTAAAGACAAGATGAGGCCGAAACCAGTTTGGCTCAATGGATAGAGTGTCGGCTTGGGGACTGAAGGGACCCGGGTTCAATTCTGGTCAAGGGCATGTACCTTGGTTGCGGGCATATCCCCAGTAGGGGGTGTGCAAGAGGCAGCTGATCGATGACTCTCTCTCATCGATGTTTCTAACTCTCCATCTCTCTCCCTTCCTCTCTGTACAAAATCAATAAAAATATATTTAAAAAAAAAAAAAAAAGACAAGATGAGGAATTTAGTTGGAAAATGAAATTTCCACAGAATGGAGCAATGAATAATGGCTCCATTTTCAGAGCACTATGTACAGGTATTGTACTAGGTGCTTTGCCAGTGGTCGGTAAACTCTTTAGTCAACAGAACCGCGGTTTGCTGACCACTGATCTATATGATATCTTCTTCACACTCATCTATGAGAAAGGTGCTGACCCATTTTGCAGATGAGAAGGCCGGAGCTTAGAGAAACAACACAACCTCTCTAAGGTCACATAGGTGGTAAATGGTGGAGAGGCATTAAAATCCAGGTCTCCCTGTCCTAAATCTACCCACTGTCAGGTCTTCAGTTACACTTTTGTGACTTCTGAATCCTGGTCAGGCCCTGCCGTCTGTTCCCACATGTGCCAATTCATCAGGCTCCTTCTGGCTTGGGTGTTTCGGGCAGGGCTGGTTGAGCCCCCGAGGCTGCCTCCAGAAACATTTATTAAACTTATTTAGGTACCTGAACTGAATGATTGGAGCCTTTTTCATTCCAGGCAAATGAACCCTTGGAAACTTGGAAGAACTCTGAGGGCCAGAGGACCACTTTCCAACAGAGAGGAAGTGGAATGCAAGCAAAAAAGCTACACTGAAAGCAATTCACATGATGAGAATATTGTAATTGCAAACAGAATGTATCTAATGACATGAACACTAACCAAGCTTTTGCTCAGATACGTGTATTTTAAGTTTGTTAACATCTCAAAAAAGCCTTTAAGGGACAGTATTCTTAACAGATGTCCACCAGAAGAATTGTCAGCATGTGGAAAGCATTTAAAGTAAGCTCCCTAAAACAACAATCTTAGCAGATGTTCTACTAGGATTTGGTATGAACTATTTTAATGATACCCGGCCACGCAAGATGAACAGGCTAAGGAAGGAAATAAAGCCTTTTTCCTCATTTTATTAAAAAAAATTTTTTTAATTCAGTTCAGAGAGAGAGTGAGAGGGAAGGAGACAGAGAGAGAGAGCAACTGATTTGTTGTTCCACTTATTTATGCATTCACTGGTTGTTTCCTGTATGTGCCCTTACTGGGGATTGAACCCACAACCTTGGGAAGGAGCTCCCCAACAGGGCCCCCTCTTGTTGCATTTTGATCCTTGACCTGTTACTTAAAGTTGATTGCATCACAATTTCTTTAAGAAGTGGAGCTATTTCAAATTCCAATCAAGGTTGAGGCTCCAAATGAATGACTTTACTGCTCTGCTATTAACATGTAGAGGTTACTTTTCCTATGAATTACCTTTGAAACATATTTACTGAAAATGATCGACACATACATATATCAAATCATCACACACATTTTAAATATCCTACAATTTTGTAAATTTTACTTCAATAACATTGGAACAAAACAATGCCTGTAACAGTTACCAGAATAAGCCCATAAGCATTTTCCTAACTTCCACCTCCTCCTTTCACACAGGTTTTAGTGGTGGTCAAAGGAAGATGCAGAGAATTAGGAAAAAATCCCTCTGCCTGCCTAGGACAGAGAAGGGTATCCACCTGATTCCTGCTTACGGATATCACTGACATTACTGTCTAGTGCTATTTATGGTCTCTGTGCTCAACAAGCTAAGACACAGGGAGCTGGAGCTGGGCTTGCACACACACACACACACACACACACACACACACACACACACACGATGAGGTAACCCAGGGTACTGGTACATAGGAGTTGACAAGTTGTTTCCAAAGTATTACTCAGTTGACTTTTTACAATAGCCTTACAAAGTAGGTAGCAGGTGTCAATATATTCATTGTAGAGATGACACCACAGAAGCCTGAGATGGATAATTTCCCCAAGGTCTTAAAACTAGAAACAGTAAAGCTGGGAATGTAAATTTTTTTCTGCACTAGCAGTTTTCACGATAGTATAAGAACAATCTGGAAATCTTGTTAAAGATTCACATATCAGGCCTCACTGGGAAACTGCATTTTACCAGGTTCCAGAGTGGATGCAAGTGCAGGGGCTCTCATACCACTGCCCTGAGCTTCATTCTGCTATGCACAACAGGGACCGGGAATGAGGGAGGGTGTGGTAAAAGCAAATGTTTCCCATCCCATAGGCATTAGGTCACTGACTATATGGGAGGGACTGTGGACAACAGGAAGGTAAAATAAACAAAACAAACAAACAAACAAAACATAGCCATGCTCTTCAGGAGTCTAATGTCTAATATGGGACATTTATGGAAACAACCAGAAAAAAAGGTGACCACTGCTAAGTGTAGACATGGACAGAAGGAAATACACAGTTACATGCTGGTAACCAGAAGGCAGGGCAAAGAAACTGTCAAGTCAGCATGGGCTGGAGTGAGGGGACACAGAGACTACTTAACAGGCCCAGCACTGGATCAACTGTCGGGAACTCAATGAACAGCAGACTAATGATAAAAGCGCATTTCAAACTTCAGGCTGCCCAAGATATCTTTTCTGAAATAGCCATTGTGAAAAGGAAGGCCTTAAGGGTGTAGGATAGGGGTTGGGGAAACTTTTTCAGTAAAGAGCCAGGTAGTAAGTGTTGCTGGCTTTACGGCCATAAGGTCTGTTGCAACTGCTCTGATACTATAATACAAACACTGTCACAGACAATATCTAAACAAATGAGCGCATCTGTGTTCCAATAAAATTTTATTATGAACACTGAAATGTGAATTTCACATAATTTTTACGAGTCACAAAATATTATTCTTTATATGTTTTCCTAATTGTTTAAAAATGTGGAAAGCAGCCCGGCGGCATGGCTCAGTGGGTGAATGTCAACTCATGAACTAGGAGGTCACACAGTTCAATTCCCAGTTAGGGCACATGCCCAGGTTGCAGGCTCAATCCCCAGTGGGGGTGTGCTCTCTGTCTCTCCTTCCCTCTCCCTGAAATAAATAAAAACGTATTTTTAAAAATGTGAAAAGCATTCTTAGCTTGCAGGACACACGAAGCAGGCTGCAGGCCGATTGGGCTACCGTGCTGTAGTTTGCTGACTTGATCTAGGATGACAGGATGAGTTCTACAGATGCTGAAGGCAGGCAAAAATACCCAGCGAGAAACGGGTACCAAGGCCTACGTTAGTTAACAAAAATGGAAAGCAGGTAGGTTGAGGTGAACAGGAGGCAATCTCGCGGACTGACTGTGGGCGATGACGTAACACTGGATTGGGACTCCAAGAAAGAGTTATTTATATGATTTCGAATGAAGCTTGAGGCATATTCTGGTGCTTTCTACTTCTATGTTAGGTGAAAAAGCTGCCTACAAAAGTCTTCCTCCCACCCAAAATACTAGCTGTTAGCTGGTGACTGATCCTCAGAAATAATAAGATGAATCATATATGCTCTTTTCACAGTGCAAAAAAATATAATTTTAAAACTCCGAAAATGTCACTTTGGGTAGTCACCAACTGCACAATAGGAAAGCTGGCCAGTCTGAAAATTGTAAATAAATCCAAGCCTGACCCCGCTCGGAAACTTTCTTCCTCATTTAGATTCCAATGCTCGTTTTAGGACTCTGAGGTTGGCTGGTGTTAAAACGTCTTGGGCCCCATAATCTAATGGTGAAAGGCAGCCTTCGTTCTCCGCCCCTTTGTCCTGGGGCCCTACTTGGTTAACCTGGCTGTTCTCGGTGACCCCCACTCTCAGCCTTGCTGTTCTCAGGCAGCTGTGGCCTCCCTGCCTGTGAGCCCTGCCTGGGTTGGCCTGCACGGGCTGGCTGGTGGCAGGCTCAGGCTTCACCCGGCACAGCACACAGCACGGGGGAGAGGAGCCTGCGTCTCCTTCTTCCTGCCTGCAGAAACAGGTATCTTTGTCTTTGATCCTTACGCTCTGTTTTCTTTCTCTTGTTACTAACCAGTTCACTCCCTATCTCCCCCGGTCCCTCCCTCGCCCTTTTTTGCAACTTCATCATTTTTCCACATTGCACCGTTTGGCACAGGAGAAGGAGGGAACCACATCAAATAAAAGAATGTAACCACAAAAGCTGCCTTGAGAATCAAGGCCATCAGGATTTTTTTTTTTTTTCAATTTATCGTTTTTAGATGTGTTCTCCCATAATCAAATCCTCCCTATCGTGTTAACAATGTGGTGGTGTGTCAATACATTGGAATTCTGCTTCAATCAGCAACCCAGAGTTTAATAGGAAAATTAAGCAACAAAATGTTGGTCTTACTGTTAACCTTCAGCTAGGTCTGTACTTAGGGTGGGATGCTGACTTCTAGATGGTTCGCAGGCCAAGCCTTCAGAGTTTTGTGGGAGCTCAGGGCTGTGAGCAGAGACCTAAAGTGGGGTCACCCATATTATGCACGTCTGCCACTGCGAGAGGGACCACCACTCCTCATAGCACAGACTGAAGCACGAAGCACCCCCCATTTTAGTAAGCCAGAGAAAGTTTAGATTGAATTCGCTTTCAGAAACGTCAAGTTCACATTCAGCTTACTTACTGGCAGCAATTCCCGGGTTTGGCTCTGCGACACTCAAGTTATCACAAAAGGGCTGCGTCAAGTTCAAGTGGGTTTTTAAAAATTCAAAACATGTGTCAATATATAAACCATTTAGGGACAACAATAGGGTGCCACAATTCCAAACGTTGGGAAGTCACCACTCCGTGTCCTCGGGATATGTGTTATAGTTAATGTTTAACAACAGCTGGCTAATATTCATCACAGATGAAAACACCGGTTAGGGCGAGCCCTTTTGATGTTGTGATTTTATCTTTTGTGACTAACCTGGAAGTATTTTTGTTGTTGTTTGGGTTTGGTCCACATGGAGTAGGCACATGCCATTCTGGTTAATGATGGAAATTCGCCTGCTGCTGAACATCATCTATAGCCGATGTAAGCAGTCACCACCCAGCCACTAGGCAGTGCTTCCCCACCTCCACCTGCCCCAGCAGACCCAAGGAATGTAGTATCTGTCCCAAGAGTCTCTTAGGGAGAAGCGGGGGGAGAGAAAAATAAATATCTCTTTTCCCATCCCTGTTCTAGGGTAGCATGTTAGAATCTCAAGGCAGAGAAGTGTGCTATTTGGGGAGGAGGGGCGGGGCGGGAGAGACAAAAAACACTAACCCAATAGCTGGCTGTGATATGAACCAACAGGATAGATTTTGGAACTGCCCCCATGCCAGCATGAGAATCATTGTGTCTAACATGCGGAAGGAGGAGTCTTGTATCCTAGAGGCCGAAGCTCTTCTCAGCTCCCTAATAGGAAACTGCTGTCAATTTGGCAATATTCAGCCTGCCTGAGCTCCACCTCTCAGAGTGAATCACCTCTGTCCAGCTGCCCATTGATCTTCCTGCCCCTGTTCTGGCTCCTCCCCCTGCCCCTCACCACAGCTGCCCAACAGGACAGGGTGTGATACAGGCAAGGCAGTAGGGTGATGAGGGGAGGTGGGACTGCAGGCAGGAGCTTGCTTAGAAGCACTCCCTCTCCTCTTTCTGCTGACTCAGCTGAGCTGCCTGGCCCTGGTGCAGCTACTGCCCCAGGAAACGTCCACAGATGTGCGTGCAGGACGTCAGAGTCTACAAATCAGGACCCCGACACTAGTGCGGGTGCAGCTCCCCATGGCAAACCACCAGCCATCCAGGTAGTAAGCTCCCAAAGCCACCTGAACACAGGAGCCTTCTGAGGAGCATGAAGGGGAGAGGGGAGCGAGAAGAAGGTGAGGAAAACGATGTCTGGGGATCTGAAGACGTGAGGGATTGAGGAGGCTATATGCACAATCAGAATTTTAACAAAAATGCAAAGTATTCAGTAGATCCCTGTCATTTAAAAACATTATCTTACTAAATAATTTACTTACTAATGGAGAAAGTGGAGTTCAGTTCTGTTACTGCCCATCTGTTCGAAATTGGGAGCTTGTTTCTAAACAGCATAATTTATTTACCTGTTATCTTTTACTTAAAAAAATATCCATAGGTTTAAATACTATTTTTATCAAATTCTCTAAAATAGATTATTCAAAACAGTCACGACAGTAAGAGAGGGCCAGAGCGGCCTGCAGAGAAGCAGCAGAAGGCCCTGTCGCTCAGTAGTAGAGGGTGGGCAGCTCAGGGAAACCTGTGTTTGTGGGGAACTTGATAACCCAGAAGGCAGAGGTGCTTGTTTTCTATAACTCAGTGGCACGGATGCAACAGAAGAAAGGTTTAGTCAGGAAGGGATCAGGTTCTGGTAAATGTAGTTAAGACAATGCCAATTGAACGGGCTAACTATAATTGAGGTTGGCTTAAAACCACACTTTCTTAGTTGCTCCAGAATTTTGATTTTCCTAAGCTTTCAAAACCAAAACACTCAAAATTTATTAACAGAGCAACATGAACGGCACAGAGAGGAATGTAAACACAATCTACTGAAAAAGCTGCATGGCTGCTGACTCCTGACTGCAGTGTGAATGCATCAGTGGCAGCGATGGACCTGCAGTAACTTCACCCACACTCACAGCTCACACACAAGAACAGGCTACATGGACCTGTTGGTGGATTCAGTGCAAGACACTCAACACTCAGAAATCCTGGCACTCCCCCAAAATAACAATCCTGGGTGGATAGTTAGTCTTTGAGGAGAAAGGCAGGGAGGGACCCACAATTTCTGGGCCACCTGGCAAACCCTGAGCAAAGATGCAGGGCTCAGTCATCCACCAAAGAGCTTCTGGCCCTTCGCCCCCAGCTCCTGTTAGTGCCTCTCTTTCCCAATTAACCAAGGCTGCTCAACACAGCTGCAGTGAACTCAAGGAAACTCACTTTCTGGATGCTAACTCATCTCTCCAGGAACCAACCTCAGATCAGGGTTACTTCAGAGCAGGGGGAGCCCGTAGGCTCACTCACATCACATCCTTGAACTATTAAGCTGCATTATAGCCTGAGCAGAACCATACCAACAGACCCCTAGACTCAACATACAGATCAGGTGTATTGTAGAGAGGGAAACTATCTCAGAAGAGTGAGGACTGACACCAAATGCTAGACAGATAAATGGCAAGCTTATATGGGTAGGTCCAAAAGACAAATGTAAACAACTTTCAAACAATTGGAATAGCTGCTGATTGAAGAGTTGAATCCAGTAGAGTGGAACTTCCCAATGGAGGATCATGCAGCCACGAGAAAGAACGAGAGTGACATATAGGTCCTGATTTAGAATAATAGCCCTGATATATTATAAAGAGAAAAAGAGAGTTGTGGGATAGTATATAATATATCATACCATTTTTATGGTAAAAACCCAAACTGGGTGAAAGGGACAACATTGTGAAAATACTAAATCTACATATCTGGCATTTCCAGCAAATCATACTCCCTCCTCTCCCCTCCCCGCCACCCCCCAGCCTTCTCATGGATGTGAAGACTTGAGGTTTCTTGTGCTGAGAAAGAGGGTGGTACCACCCAAGTTAGAGAAGCCCCAGCATAGGAAAGGCTATGGCATGGAAGAGCACCCCATCCCCAAAGGAATGGAAAGAAACTGGCAGAAGGGGGAGAGGACAGGGCCTGCCTGGGTGTCTCAGTGACCTTCTGTGCGCCTCAGTGGAGGGAGGGAGAGATAGGCAGATAGGCATGCAGTGGTGGTGAAAGGCTAGTTCTAGATATCTGATGAAAATCCAAATGGAGAGGGGTTTTAATTCCACTACCCACTTGCAGATGAGGAGATCATGTTGTAGAATAACTTCTAGAGTCAGAGGGAGCATCAGCAACACAAAAAGATGGCATTTTACCCTGTACACTTTGCTCTTTGGTGGTACTGGAATGGGGGTGGTTACAATCAGTATATACTACTTCTATAAAAGAGAAATAGTGAATGCAAAGGATAGAGGGTGTTGAACTTGGTGAGTGAAGGTGTAATGGGAAAGGCAATGACCAAATGAATGAAGTGCCTGAGCAATGTGTAGACTATTTCATAGTTTGGTTTGGTCTGTGGTTGGGAACCTAAAATTCCCATGGGTTTGGGGATTCCATATTACTGATCTGAATTCCATTTAGAATAACAGTAACAACAGTTAACACATATTGAACACTTCCTATGAGCCAGGCATTGTATCAAAAGCTTTCACTTATTAGCTCTAATCAATCCTTACAAAAGCTCTGTGAGGTTGAGGTATTTTACAGATAAACAATAAGGCTTGGCAGGTTAAGTAACGGACTCAATTAATTCATCTAGTAAATGATGGACACTAAGTTGAATCAGGCCAGTGGTTGGCAAACTGCAGCTCATGAGCCACATGAGTGTGCTCTTCTACAAAATACCATGTACGGGCACGCATGCACAGTGTGATTGAAACTTCGTGGCCCATGGGCAGAAGTCGGTTTTTCGATTCTCAAAAGAAATCTCAATTGTTGTACTGTTGATATTTGGCTCTGTTGACTAATGAGTTTGCTGACCACTGAACCAGGCCATTTAATTCCAGAAACCACATATTTCACCACCCCTCTATCCCCTGCCCGCTCCCGTCCCCCCAGCCCCAACATCTGGCTGTGGGGACTTTAGCACCCACTTAGCTTTTCTGATGTACAGTTTCCTATGTGCACAATGAGGACGGGACCAATGAACTCTCAAGTATATTTTAATTCCATCGTTCTACTCTGGCCTAATGCAGTACTGTGGACAGGAAGATAGCTATTTAGATTCAAAAAGCCAAGAGCATATTTTATTTAAGAAAGCCTTAAAAGAACTCCTATAACAATGGAAAGACCCCATCTTAATGTACGCACTCTGCTAGCACAAAGTTAAGAACTGATGGGTAGTGGTGAAAGCATACTATTCAGAAGCAGAGGTCTAGGGGCTGGAAAAGGGAGGGTGTGAAATTCAGGAAAAGCAGGACCACAGCCAGGACTGTCCAGTGTGGTTTTTCTCACCAGCCCTGGGTGCACTGAAGTCCCTGCTGCCAGCAGCAGCACAGTTTCATTTTGTAAGAGGGGCACTTGGTCATTAAGCCCTTCATGCTTGCTTGGCTCCTCAACAGGTTGCCCAGCGCTTCAATCACTGCTGTCCAGGTCCTGTTACTACCACATACTCTTCTTAGCACCCCCTCTTGACCACAAGCCTATTCCATTTAGCTAAACATGACACCATCTCTCACTGAATGGCTTCTTTGCTTGCAATCCTCTGCCTGTCTTCTCTGGTTAAATAAAGGTAAGCTCCCCGCAAATGACTTATCTATTACAAAGACAGAATTAGTAATGTCACTGTAAAGAAACCTCGTAGACACCGCTAAACCAAGTGGTCCATCCTCAATCTTGGGACAAACTGCCATCCTGGGCCCCTTGGTCTGATGCCCTCCAGACACAGAGCATGTCTGCAGCACTGCTGCCCCAAACTCATCACCTGAATCTCAACACGAGGGAGCATCAAGTGAACCCCAACCCAGGAACACAATAACTGATCTGTGCTCTTCAAAGCTATCCAGATCAAGAAAGAGAATGAAAGATGGAGACACTGTTCCAGACTAAAAAAAATAAAATAAAGAGACATGATGACTGAAGACAATGTGTGATCCTGGACTGGATCCTGGACCAGGGTGAAAATAGCTAAAAGGGTATTATTGGAACAACCGACAATTAGAGTACAGACTGTGGATTAGATGACAGTACTGTGCCAATTATATGTTTCCTGATTTGAAAGCTGCACTGTGGCTAGGTAACAGAATGTCCGTGTGCTTAGGAAACATTCTGAAGCATTTAGGGTAAAGGGCACCATGTCCCCAACTTGCTCTCAAATGGCTGAGTTAAAAGAAAATAATATATAAATATAAATACATAAGAGGCTAAGGTGAATGGGGCAAATATAAACAACTGGTGAAACTGATTAAAAGATATAAGTCAGCTCTTCATTCTCTTCTTGTAACTTTTTCTCTTAAGTTTAAATATGAACAGGAAAAAAAAATCATCCCCAAAAGAACCTATAAATTATCATTCAATTCTCATGCTTATATCAGATCTACTGTTATATGAAACACAAAGAGAATTTGAGGGGAAGGAAACGTAAGTTCAATGAGTTTAATTTCTTCTAATGTAAATGCAATATATAGCTAGTTAGGCGCTTTTCAACGCATGCTGCTAATATGTGATATAATACCTTGAATATAGTAAGTTAGCAATAAGTATCTGTGGACTGAGCGTCACGCAATTTATTTTTAGAAGGAAAGTCAGCATCCCAAATAAAAGCATGAAGATACATAACATCATATGAAATAAGAACTTTAAACAAACAAACAAAAAAGCTTAAAGTATAAATAAGCCATAAAAAGGAGGTGGTTAAGAGCACCTTGCTCTGGTATGAGACGGGCTACAAGGACCTGAAATCCACTTTGGCTATGGAGTATATTGACCATGGGGCAAGTTGGTTAAAACCCCCCTGAGCCTCAGTTTGCTCACTTGTGAAATGGGGATAAAAAAGATCACAAGGCTACTGTCAAAATGAATTATAGGTTCATAGAAAGTATGTAATGAATGCCTCACACATAGTTTTAAATGTTATTATCATTGAGTTCTAACACTCATGTACCTTTATTTCTTTTATAATAAAAAGAATCAACATTTAAATCAAAATAAAAAATTAATTCATTTAGTGGGTATCCACTACAATGCTTGAACACAAATCCCACTTTTAAAGAACTTAAGAAATCAGTGCTCTGGAGGAAAGTACAGCCAAAGGGTTCCTGTTAAACTTTCTAGGTCACTAGTGTAATGGGCTCCTCCTTCTCCCTCCCCCACCCAGGACTCCACAGCGTTAGACATGTTTCCTCAAATAGAGACTTGCTTAAGCCCGAAGGCTTCCCGCTTCCCCTACTGTAGGCCCACTGTCTATTTTCTAGGATGGCCACCTGTATCTTTCTGGTCAAACGAAAACTGTTTCTTTAAGATTCTAAATTCCATCTATCCAGCCTCCTTCTTGCTCACACTACAGTTCAGCTGGGCATGAAAAAGGCTCTGACTGAACAAAGAATTATTGACCTCCACATAGCACTTCTGAATATAGATCATTTCTCACACATAAAATGCCTTCTGGCCATTATCTCTGCCCAACCATCTCCATCTCCATCAGCTTTTCCAAAACACATGCGTGCCAGTCCATGAAGCCTTCCTTTTCTCCTCATTTTAATCACTTTTTTCCCCAGTAATATTTTATTTTTTTGGCTTTGTTAGAGAACTACACAATAAGCAAGTGATTTGCTATTAATCTACTTAAAATAGACAAAGGTAATTGAAAAGAAATTATGATATATCAATTGCTGCGCATCAAAGCTGATCTGAAGCCTTTCTCAATCACTATAACATTTATCACTCTTTTCTTCATTCATTCAAGAAATAATAATATTATAGGCAAGGTAGAGAAGAAGATTATGTAAGACACAATATAATAATAAAATAATACTAAAATGACAGAAGAGAGCAGAAAGCACTAAAATAAAATAAAATATAATGTCAAAGAGAATGACTATATGCAGGAAGGTATTGGAAAGGAGCTTCAAGGAATCAATTTAAACAGACCGGATGATAACGTGGAGCCAAACAAGTAAACTTCTGGGGGGAAAGAGTCTTTCTGGTAGTGGGAACAGCAAGTGCAAAAGCCCAAAGGTGGCAATAGGCCCCGAGTGCTTGAAGCACAGAACGAGGCCAACGAGGCCATACAGAGGGCACCAGGGGACGCGGAGGAGAAGGTCAAATATGCCGTCGGGGGTTGGATCATGAAAGTGATGGCACAATGTTTGGGTTTTATCCTTATTCCTTGAGAGGGTTTCATATTGCTTCTTTCGTCTTATGGTAGTTGGTTCGTGGGTTTCTATGAGCTCTTCACATTAAAGTATGTGCTTAATAGATCCTTGTTGGGCATCAACTGGAAAAGAAGCTGGGAGAGAAATTGAGCCAATGCTGTAAGATCTTGGACGGTTTCTGTCACTAACACCTACATGTGCTTAATCAACCTTAACTTGAGGTCAACAGGTCTGTTATACCGCATGAAAACAGAGATGTCATGGCAACTCTAATGAGATGGTTTTCTTTCCAATGAGGATGAACCAAATACTGCACTTACAGGCTGGTTTGGTTCTCTAAATACCTGCAAGGGCTGCAATCCTCTACAAGTTGAAACATTTAGCACAGGGAGCGCCCGTTACCAACAGAGTGGGTTCCCAGAGCTGGCTTGTTTGTGAGGAGTTTAGGGAATGCATTTTTCTTTAGAAACAATGTTGTCAAGGAGGCTAGACTCTTAGGCCAACCCACTAAAGCTTTTAAAAATTCACAAAGTGGCAGACGTACTGTAAATCTGCATTGAGAAAATAACAGAAATGAATTCTTTTGAAATAAAGCAATTAAACAAAAATTAAGCTGGTGCTTTTAATTTCTCTTGATGCTGCTATTTGAAGAAAAGAAGGTTTAATTAGAATAAAATGAAAAGAGAAGTGGAATATTTAGTGGAGATTCTATTAAGGAATTCTGGGCACCATCAAGGTTTTAGAGGTTAATGTCACTAATTTTTTTTTATTATTATGACTTTCAATTCAGGTGTCTCTCATATAGCTTAGTCATGATCATAATCACTTTTGGCTCATAAGTAGTTGAATATACCATTAGGATAGGCTGTCCTGAGGTTGCTGGCCTGTGCTGAGGTTGTCTATGGAAGTGGAAGACATTAGAAAAAGAAAGATGACCTTAAATAGAATTAGGAGACCTATAAAAAACTGAAAAAGTCAAATGAAATAAAGAGAAAGAGGAAATGCATTCAAGAGCAGTCAAGATTGGTGAGGTAGAAACTGGTGCACCTAGGACAGCTGGATTGTTACCAAAAAACTGAGAGGAAATGAGGACCGAGGAGAAAAGGAAAGGGAAGGGGAAAAGGAAGGGGAATGAGAAGGGGAAGGGGAGGAGAAAGGGGAAGGGGAAGGGGGAGGGGCTGCTATAAGAAAGTACTTTTTTATCTATCTTTTTTGGAGATTCCTTTCTAAGGAATGGTCAAAAGTATTTAATGACTAAGCTTTGCTACCAGTACTTCAGTTTCATAGAACACCTAACCCAGGAGCCTCAGTTGACACTATTAGGAGGAGGGATGCTTGCTTGCCCTTGCTTTTCCTTTCTCTTACATTTTATAATGCTCTAATGGTAAAAACAGAAAATCATTTTTAATTAAAAAAAAAAAAAGTCACTAGAGCAGATGCTGGTAAAACTATCTTCTGCTACCACCTTTACTGCCTGGCAAACTCCAAGGCCTTCTTTAATACCTAGCTCAACCATCATTAAGTCTCATGCTTCCCATAATCTGACACTGTAGTTATTACAATACTAGAGGCCCAGTGCATGAATTCATGCACGGGTAGGTTCCAGCTGGCCCACACCAAATGGGGGCCAATTGGGGCCAGGCCAGCAGGGGTGAGGGGCCAGTTGGAGCCGGGCTGGCTGGAAGGAGGGCCCGTGGAAGGTTGGAAGGGCTAATCAGGGCCCCAATGAGGCTGGTAGTCTGCTGCAGTGCGCATCATAGTGATCGGTCATTCGGGTCATTCTGTCGTTCCGGCCACTTGGCTTTTATATATATAGATTATTAACTATATCACCTAACTAGCACTCTCTTCGATTCCATTAGTGTACTTTGTTCATAACTCAAACACAGCACTTTTTACAGCATAGCATAATTTACTATTTCAAATGTTGTTCTTCTTCCCTAGGCTGTGAGTACCTTAAGAGTGAAAACACATATTTCTTATTTATCTTTGTAACTACAGGACCTGGATCCATTCTGGACATAAAATAGGTACTGAATACCTAATAAATGAATAAAAGTCAGGAAAACAGGGGAGGAACACCAGAAAAGAGAGGCTCTCTCCTCCCCAACTCCCCCTGCAAGTTTTTTTAAAGAGGCTGAAATGTTAAAGAGAGGGAAGGACATAATGGGAAGCCACGGAGCCAGTGCCATGTATAAGTCCAGAAATTACCACATGTAAGAATGAAGCTTAAGAAAAGGATGGAAAGTTCCTATGGAAATAGACCTCCTGATTAACAATTAAAACAGTGAAACCTATGTAAATAAGGTACTTAATTTATCTGGACTTCTGTTTTCTTTTGCATTTCTCTCTGTATCAATTACTTTAAAATACAGATAACCAGCCTTGAAGTTTAAAGTTACTTTAAGAAATAATTTTATTTCTAAAAAGAAACATGGCATTAGAATCTCAGGTAAATCATGTTTATATTTTGGTCTCTAGATTAACTGATTATGTAGAATGATTTAAAAGCATTACCTCCTAATGGCAGGAAACCCTAACTGCAGGTCAAATGTCTAAGAAAAAAACAAACAGTCCTCAGTACTGGCCCAGAAGAATAAAGAGTCCTCAATGGCTGGACAAATATCTGACACATGGCTGTTCAACTCATGTGTGCTGAGTGAGTAATGTGTCAACAATAACAACACAATTACAGCACATACATCACCTTCGACTAATCTGGCAGGCCTTCTCTCTTCTCTCTCAGTTGGCAATGCTTATAATTCAGTCCAGAAACTTAAAACTTCTTCCTGTTTCTAATCAAGGTAACCCTTTTCCCTCAGGCACACCTTTTACAGGGAATCTGGAGATCAGGCTAAAGTCCAAAGTTTCTATTATTAGCCAAGTCCCCACCCCCACTTTGCCAGATGCCAATCCTAGCTGATTGCTAATAGGTAATCAGAACCTTCTCCACCCAGTGTCACTACTTACAGAAAACAACTCTGCCTCCAGAGATAAAGTAGTCATCACCCCAACTCCACCTCCTCCAGGAGGAAGAATCAGGAGAGACAGCTGTTGACTTCCTGCTATGGACACACATTGCCAGGGTCCCCACAGTTAGCCAGTAGAGGATTATTGATCTGTGGCAATAGGGTGTGACAGCAACTATGACCAACTCAGCTGGCTGTAAATATTGAAGCTTATTATTGAAAGTAACTTCTCAGGGACCCTCAGACCTGTAAATTTAGCCTGATTGGTACATTTCAGGAAAGCAAGACCCAGACACATTAAAATACTGAGAACACAGAGCCAGAGAAGGCAGAGTTGTGACTAAAACCACTGCTCATGTACTAAAGAGCACAGAAGAAAGAAGAATGAAACCTAGAACTAGTTCACTGGGAACTGATGTACTAGATAAGCTTTGTTAGAGGTTGCTGGCCCATCACCCCACCTGTCAACCCTAGAGCTCTGCTCACCTGGGTATGTTTGCCAAATGCTCTGCAAATACTTAGAGGATAAAACTGTTAATAGGTCATTAACTACTCAGGAAATTACAGAATGGTCTGAAAAGAAAAAAAAAGAAAAAAGAAACCAAAATTTATGAAAGGATCAATGAAAGAAGAATCTGTCTAGAAGACCTCAGGGGCCCCTCTTGGACATCACAAAGAAAGGCTGAGTAGATGGAGTCCCATCAGGCTGGGTTCTGGTTCTTAGTTGTGCAGATTGGTGTTGGAAAGGGGGCATTCCTGCTAACTTGAAATTTCCTACTGAGTGAAAATTCAGACAGAGTCAGAATACAAGGACCATCCCTGCATTTCCCGGGGCGTTTGAAATGACCCTGCTCCTAAGTCGGCTAAGAGAAGACACTCCAGTTCGATCCACACAGCTGGCTCAAGCGTGCGCACACCGTGGTGACTGTTGAGACTCCCATGTTTTTGTCTCTGGGCAGTTCTGAGGAAATGCACTCTGCACACGGCTGCAGCTCAGAGGTCAGGCTGATCCTTTAATTCTCTAAGGTCTTGGCCTAACCACCCTAATTTTCAGACCTCTACTGCAAATCTCTAACTCAATGCAAATGAAAAATACATTTTCCCCAGAAAGGTACAAAAATTTAAGCAGAATAAAAAAGAATTTCCATTCAAGGATGAACATAACAGATAAAATGAACAGATAGGCAACTTATGGGAAGAAGGTAATGGCATAGGCTAAAACAAGGCATCAAATCTAAAAGATATAAGGAACTCCAGTAAATGAATAAGATAAGAAATAATGCAAAAGTGGGCAAAAACATGGGTAAAGCAAATAAAGTGATCAACATACTAGTAATCAGAGAAATTAAAAATTGAAAGCAAGATGTCATAAAGTACGGCAAAAATTATAAATTGTAAACTCATGTCCTATTAAGTGTGGGATGGGTGTGAGAAAATGAGCATCCTCAAGCACTGCTGGAAAGGGAACAGCCTTTTTTGGAAGAGCAACTGGGAAGGACCTTCCCCACAGACACCAATGCACCTTAGCGGGCTATCACTAAGAGGATGGGAAGAAAAATGTGGTGGGTGCCTGGCACAGACCTTACATGGCAATCAGGTTCAACCACCTAGACGTTAAAGGAAAGACCTTAAAATCATAAAGCCTGGTGAGTGTAAGAAGTAGAATGGGAACCTTAGTGTACTACCCATGAAATAAAAAAACATCACTCATGGGAAGTCCATAAAACAACACTGTATGTTTTTAAGGGCATATCAAGACCATTATTATGTTGTGGTTGTTAATCCTCACCCAAGGATATTTTTCCATTGACTCTTTTTTTAGTGAGAGAGTGGAAGGGAGGGGGAGAGACAGAGAGAGAGAAACATCAATGTGAGAGAAATACATCAATTGGTTGCCTCCCACAAGCGCCCCAACCAGAGTTGGGGATTGAGCTTGCAACTCAGGTACGGGCCCTTGACTGAAATAGAACCTCAGATCCTACAGTCTGCGGGCTAATGCTTTATTCACTGAGCAAAACTGGCTAGGGCATATTAAGAACATTATTAATGGGAATGGAAATAGAATGGAGATAAAGGGGGAAAGAGTTCAAGTAAAAAAATTAGCCGAAGTAAGGCCTTGCACAAACTGGCAGAGCTGACAATACTAACTAACCAATACAATGAATTCAACTCTCTACCGTGAGGTTCCATCGATACTCACACCCACACAAAAAAGTATAAAATCATTGGCAGGCATTAGCTGATACTCATCCATGAAGTTCTGCCTAAAATTACTGACTGATGTATGTAGATAACTGGAATAAAATAGACTATGGGATGATGAGGATCTGAGTAGGAAAGACTTTAACACAAATAAAAAATCCTGATGTTGTTACTTGCATTTTAACTGCTAGAATAGATCAAAATTGTTTCATTGCAGCCTTTAAAAGTGAGCCCTTTTCTTTTGAAAAAAATATTTTGCAATGAGAAACCCAGATCCTAAGATATAAGGGAGTGCTAGTGGAACATTTTCACAGAGGCTTAAAAGAAGTAAATAAAGTGAATTCATTATAAAGGTCAAAGTACAACCTGTCACTTTAGACACTCCTCTGCTCTCCTTAATTCTGGTATGTGTTAATTTTGGCACATCATTAGACTATACTCGAGTCAGGAAGTGTCCATAATGATTCATCAATTAGAATGTATTCTTTCTCTGGGGGTGTGTAAGGACACAGGTGAGGCTATGGTACAAATACATGCTGATACTTTTCTATAATCACTAAAAAATGGAAGGCATTTTTTCCCATGGTTGAAGCACTAAATTGTATTGTTTTATAGGCTTTATTTTGTACTACAGACCCAATGCATGAAATCCATGCTAGAGTAGGCCTCCACAGCTCGATCCTCGATCCTCCCTTGCAGCTTAGGCAGCTGCTTTGATCTCGTGGCTGCAGCCTTGGCTTTGTCCCAGAAGGACGTCCAGTCTAATTAACATATCAGGCTTTTATTATTATAGATTACCCCATTAAAGATTTTTATTATATTTTTCTCTTTTTCTCCACTTCTTTTTTCTTTTCCCTCCTTCAGCCTCTTTTGTTATATCAAAAAAAAAAAAAAAAAAAAAAAAAAAAGAACAGAATTTTGATTATTTGTACTTATAGGTTCAATTTGTTTTGCATGTTTAAAGGTAATGTTATGGACTAGTTATATAATGTCATACCTTACTCTTCCCCAGCTGCATGTATTCAATTAACAAAGCCCCAAAATAAAATGTCCAAGTCACATAAACCAGAGAACATGACTAAGTCCAGCTTTGGCAAATCCAGTTCACCCTGATATCTCTGAAGAACTAGATGCTGGACTAAAAGTAGAATTTTCTATCCTCTGAGGACCTACTTACTCAATGTTGATAAAGCTACTGAGAGGAGGAGATGGGACAGAGACAGGAAGGGGTAAAGAAAGGGAGGAAGGGAGACAGAATGGGAAGGGAAGGAAGGAGGGAGCAGGAAGTGGGGAATGGTGGGGTGAGTGAGGAGACAGAGAGGGGGACAGGCGGGTCAAAGTTGAGGCAGATGAACAGCAAAGCCAGAGGACTCCAATAACAGGAACACAGTTAAGTACCCTGGTCACGAATTGTATTCCATAAAGGAGTACTTAACCAAATATTTCTGGTATCTTCCCCAGGATTTATCTTCATTCTCTGACCCAGGAGTGCCTTTGCAGCTGGTCCCGCACTGCTTATCAGAATGGGGTGTGAACTGCATCTGGAGGTGGTTCTGAGACCTCTGAGCACTCTCAGTTCTAAAGGCTTTTACTTCCGCTGGAAAAAGATGCCTCTGGCCTGGTGCTTTCAATCGCTCCCCTGGCTCACCCCACATGACTCCCCAAATGCAAGAACAGCCTCTCTCTGCATCTGGAGGGTGACCACAGTGATCTTGCACCACTTGGGACTGCAGCCCCATTCTGTGGCCTGGCCTCTGGAATCCTCTGTTTCTTGCCAGGGGCTTTGTCTTCATTTTGCAACCTGTTCCTGCTGATGCACTGCAGTTTCTTGCCAGCGTCTCTGTGAGTATCAAGACTTAAAAAATCCCTGGCAAGAAGCTCTGGAGGATTAGTTGAGGCTACAAAATAGAGATGAAACTCCAGATAGAGCCAAATCCTAAGAGTTTGGCCACACTTGTTCTTGATTTTTTCCCCCTTCCCTTCATATTAAAAATCTGCCTAAACACAACAGAAGAGCTTTTAGACAAAATTAACTGTGGTCTCTTGGTGACAACTAAAGTCATGAACCAAAGGCGGCTCCTTACGCACACAGAGATTCAGAACTGCACAGAACACCTAGGCCAGCACCACATCCTCTCTGAGTGGGCACCGGCTTCCTCAGAAATATCATCTCTCTTGGCATCCCACTCGGAGCTCCATGTATATAAAAAGAAATATAAATGAAAATGTGTGCATAAGGCAGCAAACAAATGTTGAGGAGATTGGGTCCACATTAGCCATATGGTATTTTTGGGTAAAAACAACCATTATGTGATATTAGAACCAGAGAATATGAAATTCAAATTCATCTCTAAAATCTGGCATCTTGCTTATTTCTGCTATCATGTTGTATAGTAGGAGCTCTTTCCTTACAGTTAAATCCTCAACAACAACAACAACAAGGGACACTATGTACAGAACAGCATACTGGCTTTTTTTAAAATAGAATATAGGACATAGCTCCTTAGTTATTACTGAAATTTACTACCACTCCTCCCTGTCCTGCCCTCCCCCCACCATGGAAAACTTGGTAAACTTGTAAAGAGCCTAAGCCTAGAGTTTTTAACAACAAAAGACAAATTTTGTAATTTCCATCTATTTTTGGAAAGGTCAATGATGCTATCTATTCTTTAAGTTTGACTGGCTGTTCAGTCAAGTGGGCAAGAAGAAGTTATTTAAACTATTATTTCTAGATGATGAGGCCGATTAATTGCTTCAGCAAACGCCCAGCTGTCTACGAATACGCACTTGACCCATCTGGTTAATTGAGTGTGTGCATAGTATGGTTGTAAATGGATAACGTATGGTCCTTTCTTCCATATGAAATGATATACTGCTTTTATTAACAGGGAGTGAAGAAGAGGGTTAGTATCTATAGGTAACATTTTATTTCACTTGCCTCTCTAACAAATTAGCCTTTTTAGCCTTCCATTAGTAGAGGATAATAAGGTACAAACATATTCAACAGAGAGACACTTGGACTTCCTGAGAGGCAAATGGCAAATGATGATCCATGAAAAATGAATACAGAAGAATCAGCAATGACTAATGAGAGGAAAGAATCTAGTGAGAAGAGCCAGTCTTTTGTCCTGCCTTCTTCTTTTAGTGTTGTTCACTGTCAATAGCCTAACAGATAGGCGAGGTTGTTTGGAAAGTACATTCTAAATCAACTATGACAAAGGTAAACGAAGGTGAAACATGTATTTCCCTAAAAGGCACATTTCACACATTTAGTAGAGAAGAAACAGTGCTAACTCTGATTAGCCCTGCACCTTTATTAACACATATAGAATGAATAGGGATTTCCAAATATTTACTTTACAAAGCAACAGGGTGTTAAGAATTGCCCGGCTCTACACATACTCTTATTTAGGTCTTATTATTTGGGGTATTTTGTCCTATTCCAGCTGACAACGGCTCCCAAATTTTTTCCAGACACACCACCTGCCTGAAGGCTCTTCAACTGTTGCACACCGCCACCTTCCTGGAGCCAGATCTGGTGACTGTGACCCAGAGCACTAGCTGGTTCTCTGCACCATACCTGTTTCTTGCCAACTAAAGGAACAGCACAACTCCTGAAGTCTTCTTCAGCTTGGCTTAGGACACTAGGACCCAGCCAATCTTACCTCCTTCGTCTCAGTTTTACCTTTTGGACTTCCACTGCCGTCTATACAAAATAATAATTCATTCAAAAAATTAACTAAGTGCTAACTATTTGCCATACAGAATTCTAAGAGTTGGTGCATAGACATGAACATAGTCACTTGTGACTCTTCAAAATTTAGAAGCAAACTGTAACCTCCCACAGCCACTCAACAGCCAATACAGGCTGGGGACAGGAAGAGCTGAAGGCCCTGACCTGTGCCCACCAAGTCAAGAAGATGCACGGAAAACACGCAGCTTGCTGCAAGCGCATAATGAAAGAGCAGGAGCTGTGTGTGAGCCAAGAAGTCAATTCAGCGTGTAATGTAACACACGCCACCTTGCTTCTGGGATTACACCAACTGGCACAATATCGCTAGAATCCATTGTTTGCCCTCAATGCTGACCCAGCAAAGGGATTAGCACTGCACTGTAAAAGCATCCAAGAAACATAAAAGCAAGGAAGGCACTAAAAGATATGCTGGGATAGAACCATGGTAACAGGTATACAAATTCAAGCCAATAAGCCCCAAATTCTACCTTTGAAAAATCTTATCTAAACAGTAGGTAGTCCTGAGCCTGTATTCCCAGGGTGCTCAGTGCGAGTGGCCCTGTGGGGACCCTAAGGCCCAGTCACATACTTGCTCCTTCTCTGGCTGCCCACGGGGCCTTAACCTGGTCAGAATGCTCCCCTCGCTGTCCTGTTGCCAAAATTACCACACTCTTAATCCTTACCCCTGGTCTCTATCCTAAAGCCGCAAAGGGCCTGCTTTAGAGCTGAGGGTTGGGTAAGGGATTGTTATTGTTAGAAATGATTTCTCTTGCAGTTAGGGCATAAAGAGCTCTCTTCATTTCTATTCCCCCCCCCCCCCCATTCCCACTTGTATCCAGGGCAAAACCAAAGACTGTGAATGCCACCGGGGCCCTCTGCTTACCTAAAGGCCTGAGGTAAGGGAAATTATTAAGTAAGCATGTTTTGGCCAACTAGAAACTCATATCTGAAGGTCAAAAGAAGACCCAGTCTCATGTTTTCTGGGTATTCAGTCATTGGAGCTAAAGGCAAAGAAGGCAAAAAGGGGGCATTGTGCTTTGGATGTAGCGCAAGAAGGCAGCTTGGATACCAACAACGCAAAACAATGTTAAAGAACGCTTTCAGACCCTATGACGATAAATGGGGGCTGCAAACTTGTTTGAAGGCTGCCTGTGGCTGTGAATTCTCAGGAGAGAACTTGTGCTCCCTTCTACCCAACATCAAGGTCAAGACTAACATGTTTCCTTGCTGTTCTCTTCTGGAATACAGGTTCCTGTCTAATTTATCCTTAGGTGGAGAGTATTGCACTGTCGGGTCCCATTTTTATATGGATTCGTCACCTTAAACAAACCTTGGATTTGGCTCATGTCCTCTACATCTAGCGAGTTATCAGAATCTTAGCCCAGGGCATCATCAGTAGGTAGATGTCTTTGGGCTGAAAGCTGACTTCAGTGCTAACTCACTCCACAGAATTCCTGCTTAAACATTATTCCTGGCCTTTAAGGTTATGTTACTTTATCTTTAAAAACTTCAGTTTCTACTTTATCTTATTTCGTTTCCAGAGTGTTCAGTCAGAGAGTTGTTCAGGTACTTAATCTTACATACTGAGAATAAAAGTTGGAACATTTATTTTTCATCAGAAAGTTCCCCACATGCTCTTAACAATGGATGCAGTAGACATAACTTCCTGATTCCTTCTAACAAAACAACAATTATCTAGTGGAGCTCTTTTACCCCATTCCACCTCCCATCTAGGTTTAAGGGTAGGACGAGCAAAAGAGGGATTATTCCAACATAAAGGGGAGAGGAGCACATTCTTCTTTGTGCGTTTCTTTTACTTCTTTTAACCTCATAAGTTAAGCATTGTAGCTGTGTTTTTACCAATAAAAAATCAGGTCAGAGTGGCTAAATAAACTGGTCAAAGAAATCTATGCACTGAAGCTGTGCTTTGAACCAAGCGTCAGTGTGATTCAAAAGAACATTTTCTCCTCTATCCACAACGCTTTCTCAGAAGTGTAAAGTACAGTCTCATGTCCTCCTGGACTTTTCTTTGTGATTGGCAAACTGGTGTGTCAATTTGGAGGTGAAGAAACTGAGGTTGAAAAAAGTCAGTGACGCCCAGCCGGTGTGACTCAGGGGATAGAGCCAGCCTGCAGACTGAAGGGTCCTGGGTTCAATTCTAGTCAAGGGAATGTGCCTCGGTTGCTGGCATGATCCCTGGCAGGGGTACATGTAGAAAGCCACCAATCCATGTGTCTCTCTCACACCAATGTTTCTCTCTGTCTCTCCCATTCCCTTCCACTCTCTCTCAAAAAAAAATTTAAAAAATAAAAAATAAAAATAATCAATGGGAAAATATCCTCGGATGAGGATTAAAAACAAAAGTCAGTGACTAGCTCACAAACAGAGGTCAGGTTAATGGCAGGGTGGGCAGAGTGAGCAGGCTTAGCCTTAATTTATTTTTATTTTTATTTTTATTTTTGTGTGAAAAAGTCTTAACTTTGGGTTAAATAGGCACTGCAGTGAAAAGTACAGCGCTCACTATGGTGGAGTTGATTCTTGCTCAGAAAGTATGGCAGCTCACAATGTACCCTATTCCAACTTGTTAAGCACCAGGGGCGACCCCAGCGGTACCGCTGGGATACAGCACAGGATACTGTTTTGGGCTTGCTCAAACTAATATTTTATGTGTGCTTTAGACTTAGCCAAAGCTACTTCCATATTAGGCAGGCTTGAATTTTCAACTATTTTGTGTGAAAAATGTGGTATGTTCAACTTGGCACTCTTGCTTCTGCCAGAAAGTTGACTAATGGCCTGTGTCAAATATGCTTACTGAGCCCTTGGGTCTAAGGACAGGCACTTGTACACAGACAGGCCCTGTTCATGTCTGAACTGCCCTGTACATGTATGTACATACTCTATATGCATATGTACAGGTGAGGCAAAAGTAGGCTTATATCTGTGAGTACACAAAACAGAGTGTATCCTTATATTATTATTTATTGATTATTCTATTATTTTTCCATACAAACAACTGCAAACTTACTTTTGCCCCACCCTGTATACATGTACAGATCCCAAACACGATAATTTTTTTCAACGATGAGTCACAGGTGTGCCTGGAGGCTCTGGCCTTAGTGACAGACTCCCCGCCCCCAAAGGGATGGAAACTGTGTTCACTCAGTTGCTAACAGAACTCATGTGTGAAATTCTCATATCACAGGATTTTTTCCCCAGGTAGACATCTGAGTATTAAAAACAAATAGACAATAAACGATCCTGATACCTGGGGAAAATTCTATAAAGATGATATATTATTATTATATTATTATTATCATCAATAAGACAGACCAAGGAATCTGAAAAGTATAGTAAGAGACCCTGTCCAACGAAACCTAAAGCTAGGAAATAGAAAGATAAAAGGAAGGCCAATGCAAGTACAAATAAGCAAAAACTGAAGGCGCATTCTTAATCATGTTCTCGAGGCCGGCAAAAGCACGAAGAGCCCCTTTCCTGGGGGGTTTAAAACGTTAATGTGCCACCAGGAAAAGTGAAGCAGCAATGAGCTGTCCTCCTGCTTAAAACATCTGGTTGCATGTGACCTCAGAGAGCTTCCCCTGTGTTCAGCTCTTCCCTGGTCTTCTCTGCTGGCACAGTTTCCTCTCTGGTATAGTATTCCCAAGCAAAATGTCTATGTTGCAACCACAGAATGAATTTTGAGGGAAACACTGAAAAGTATGGTTTTACTGAACAGCATAAGTGATACTGTTTATTTGGAGAAGTTTCTGTTTTCTTGGCAGGAAAACAATGTAAACAAAGTCAGTTTGGTCACCATAAGCCAAGTTCTATCCAAGAAAACCTCGCCTAGACAGAGGTCACCAACTTCTTAATCTTGAGACCACCAACAGGACACACCAGGAGCGTGGGGAGCTGTGAGCAGGAAGCCTACTGTGGAGACAGGGAGCTGGCAAATGGATCCCATGTGGCTCGATGCTGCTCTGACCATGGCTCTCAAGGCCCCAAATGATCTTTCCCCAGGAAACAGCCCCATCCCACCTCCCTCCTGCTCACCTTCCATCCTCTCCAGTCACAGGACACCTTTAGCATGCTATCCTTTTGACTGGAACACTCTTTCCTATTCTGCGCATGGCTAATCCTTACTTATGCTCAGGTCTTAATTTACAGCTCCCTTCCCCTGACTCCCAAATTTGGGTCGTGGGTCCTCCAGGTACTCTGAGCACCCCCAATTTCCCTCTCCTAGCAGTTATCAAACTGCACCACAACTTCCCACTGGAATGTCAGCTTCTCAAAGGCAGTGACTCATGTGTTTTCGTCCTTGGTTTATTTCAACTGCCTACAGGATCTGACACCTGACAGGTGTTTAGAAAGCACCTGTTGACCAACTGAATGAAGCAAAATGAGGAAGGAGAGGAGGGAAGAGAAAAATGGAAAGAGAGAGAGAGAGAGAGAGAGAGAGAGAGAGAGAGAGAGAGAGAGAGAGAGAGAGAGAGAGAGAGAGAGAGAGAGAGAAAGAAAGCTGCTTTTGAAGGAGTGGGGTGAAATGTCCATGGCAACAGTATCATACGTTTTAGTGACATCATCTGTTTCTAAATAAAAGTTAAATCATGACATAGCCTTGGTTTCCTTCTTGTAAATGGCAAAGATTGCATACCTTTGTTTTCTTGAGCAATGGATAAGCACCTGCAACAGGGGATGAATCTCCAAATAACCATGCTGGCAAGACAACAACAGAAGTAACACTAACTCCTTGCTTCAGCTTTTAAAAAGTGGTCATATGACTCATATCCATTCTGGGAGGCAGGCAGAACAGGTGTTTTTATTACTCTCATTTTACATGTGAGGAAGCTGGGGCTCTGCGACACATGACTTGCCAGTGCCATGCATCTATTCAGTGGCAAAGCCCCAGCCCAAAACCAGGCCCCAGATGCCTGTTCAAGGTTGACTTTGGTCCACTGAGCACAATGTATTTTTCCAGCATCTTGCCTGGCACCAGAGGAACAGGGGCTCTAGCGTAGAATTATTAGCATCTATCTAGAGCAAATTAAAATCTAATTAAAATTTAATTTTATAATTTGCCTAGTTTATTCTCTATAGGTATTGTAAACAGAACTATCGTTCAAGAGAAGTTTCTTTGAAATAATGCAAACACAAGCTAAAAACAGAAGCTAGAAGCCCAGCCAAGTTAATACAGTCCCACAAATTGTGATTGCTTTAGCTTTCCTACCTGGCTTAATGTATAATCTCTTGCCAACACCAATGGGACACTGAGTTCCTGTTAAAAATATCTTTTCGATTGATGTCAAATGAAAATGACCATATATATATATATATATATATATATATATATATATATATATATATATATATATTTACAGCTCTGAGGAGTAACTGGCACACAATAAATTTCCAAGTTTACAATGTTAATGACTTTTGACATATGTATGCTCCCAAGAAACCATCACCACAATCAAGATAATGAACATATCCATCCTCCCCCAAAGTTTCCTCTTATACTGTGTAATCTCTCTCCCACAACTATACCACTCCTATCCCCAGGCAACCACTGACCTGCTTTCTGTCATTATAGATTAGTTTGCATCCTCTGGAATTTTATATAAATGGAGTCATACAGTATGTACTCTCCTTTGCCTACTTTTTTTTCACTCAGCATGATTTTTTGGAGATTCATCCCCTGTTGTAGGTATCAAAGGTACATTCATTTTATTGCTGAGTAGTAGTCCACTGTTGATGTACCCCACAAGTTATTTATCCAATCAGCTTTCATTTGGGTCATTTCCACCTTTTGGCTATGATAAAGCTGTTATGAAAATTCATCTGCAAAATCTGTGTGGACACACATTTTCATTTCTTTTGGCCAAGTACCTGGGAGTAGAGTGACTGGGTCACATGGCAGGTGTGTGTGTAAGTTTGTAAGAAGCTGCCAAACTGCTTTTTCCAAGTAGATACTCCATTTTACATTCCCATGAGAGTTCCAGTTCCTCTATCCTTGCTCACACTTGGTTGGGTCAGTCTGTTTAATTTTTACCATTCAGAGTGGGTGTATAGTGTTATCTCATTGCGGTTTTAACTCGCATTTCCCTAATGACTGTGTTATCTGTTCAAATCTTCTTTGCCTATATTTTACTGAGCTGTTTGTCTTCTTATTCGTATGTTGTAAGAGTTCTCTGTGTACATGAATAAAGTTCTTTGTCAGATATATATTTTGAATTTTTTTTCTCCAGTCGGTTGGCTTGCCATTTTGTTTTCATAACTGTGCCCTTGAAGAATAAATATTTTATTTTGATGAAGCCCAATTTATTGATTTTTTTATCTTTCATGTTCTTTTGTGTATCATACTTAACAAATTTTTGCCAAACCCAAAATCACTAAAATTTTTTTTCCTCATGTTTTCTTCTAGATGTTTTGTCTAGTTTTAGCTCTTACATTTAGATTCTCTAATACATTTATATATGGGTTGAGGAAAAAACTGAAGTTCATCTTTTTGCTTATGGCCCAATTGTTCCAACATCATTTATTGAAATTATTATCCTTTCTTTGTTGAATTACCTTAGCATCTTTGTAAAAAATCAATTGTCCATATATGCCTGGGTCTACTTCTGGAATGAACGTTCTGCTTCATTTAGCTATTTTTATCTTTTTATATCAATATCACACTATTTCAGTTATTATAACATTATAGTAAGTCTTGAAATCAGGTAGTATAAGTCTTTCCTCCAACTATGCTCTTCTTTTTTAAAAAACTATAATGGCTATTCCTGGTCCTCTGCATTTACATACACATTTTAGGACCAGCTTGTCAATTCCTACAAAAAGCCTGCTGATATTTTGACTGGGATTGCTCTGAATCTACAGATCAATTTGAGAAGAAATGATATCTTAATATTAACCTTATGATCCATGGACAGTATATTTTATTTTTCACTTATTTAGTTAAGTCTTCTTTAATTTCCCTTTTACAGTTTTCAGCATATAGGCTTTGTACCTCTTTTGTCAAATTTATTCCTGAGTGCTTCCTCTTCTTTGGTGCTATTGTAAGTAATTTTTAGCAAAAACAATCTTTTGCAAGGGAAAGTTATAAACTTTTCCTTCTATTCTGCCTATCGTTACTCTCCTGTCCTTTTGTTAAACAGAATTTTCTGGGTAACCCCCATGAGCCATGATTTGAAGACTCTGGCCCAAGCTGACCTCTCCGCTTTCACTCTCACTGCCTGAAATACTTAATCAGCACCCTTACTCTTACTGCATCGTACAATTGGCATTGTTATATTTTATAGTTTCTTGCATGTGTCCTATCTGCCCAATGAAATTGCAAGCTCCTTAGAAGTAAAAACTATAATTTATTCTTATTTGTAAATCCACAATGCCTGGAATATATGTATAAGCAAATAGGAAGTAAGTCCTTTTTCAATGAAAGTACAGAGTTCAGCAAACAAAATTTGTCTGAAACGCTAGTCTATCTGTATTCAATAATAACGCAATTAAACAGATAAAAACCCAAATATTTATTATGTATTTGTTGTGCTCAACTGTAGCTTAGGGACCGAGGGGTTTAAGGAACTGTGGGCTTGCTTCCTTGTCCTTAGGGAGCTCACAAGGAAAGGCAGCGCTGCAGAGACCATGCCCTGCACGTCAGACGCAGTTCTCACGGGACTCAGGGCCTGCTGATGGGGGATGCCTCGTTCCATGATGGCTTCTGTCCACTTTCCATTTCAGTCCCTGGTATGTGCAATTCTGACAAATAGCTGTTCGCATCTGACTAAATCTGTTTACAAGATACAGACAGCTGTTTATAAGACACGGGCCAAATTCTACCCTTCAATATCCAAGAATCATTTTCAGTGATTACAGACCCATTACTGGATTCTGGCCCTAACTGTTTCTCAATATAGTTTAAGTTGCAACCAAATTTTAAAGCCCTTGAACTGGAGGGTTTCTCCTCTCCCTCAACATAAAATCAGTTTCAAGCTTCTTCACTATAAAGGATATGAGACCGTTTAAGTCATCAATAGTGTTTTTTAAGAGGCAAGCCAGTTAGATGGTTGGAACGGTTTGCCACTGTCACATACATGTATGTGTAGGTTAAGTGGATAAAGAGATATAGGCCCAGAAATGACTGCATGAGAGGCATCAGAAACAAATACATGAGACAGGTATTGTTGTAGATGTACAATCAATAGCCTATGTCTCAGGGTTTACCTAGTTCAGAGATTAAAGCATCAAAAGAGCAAATAATATACTTCGGGTCTAGTCTGTTTATAATTTATCATCTTAGCAAGTTCAACTTTTCTGAGTTTCTCCATTATAAACTACAAGGAACAGAGACTGTATAAGTGAATGGCTGTGGCAGTCATATTCAGCACTGTATTTGACACATAGCTGCCTAACCTAAACTCATTACAGAGAGTACTAGGGGCATCCCATCCAGTTTTATCTTAAAAATGAAAATAGAAACAGTGACAGACAGGTATGAATGGGAAAACTAAACAGTGTCACTATGGCACAGTAAATTAACAAACTTTAGTTCAAAATCCACCAAACCTCATTATAAAATCATTGTTATCTAAGGACCCAACAATATGGTTTTAGGTTGCACTTTATTTCTAATATCAAGCAACCCTCAGGACCAATCTCAAAGAATTCATACATATCTACTCTCTGGACTGGGGCTGGGGTAGGGAGAAGCATTATTTTTAAATTTCAAATGTAGTAAAGAAGCATCTTTTAAAAATCCCAATGTTCAGATTATAGAAGAATGATCATAATCATATGATATGAGTGTGTTCCAATTCTGTTGGGAAAAGCCAGCTGTCATTATCAAGAAATATTTTTTTTAGATTTCATATAGGCAGGTAAATAGCTAAAATAACTATTTACACTAAAAGACTTAAAGCTCCAAGAATCCCATGAACTGTTCCTATAGTTCCACCCTGTCTCTAAAGCACTGTGCTGGGAAACTGTCTGTAAAAAGGGGCTCTATAATTCTTCCTCCACTTCCTCGAGGGAGAGCTGTACAGATGGAAGGATGTAGTCACCTAGCACATGTTTCCAGGCACGTGGAAGTCACAGCAGTGCTCCCCAAACAGCCACGCTCCTGTCTTCAAGAGGCTTGGTTTAGTGGCCACTCCATCCAGGGCTCCAGGAGGTTAATGTTTTGCTGCCGCCACTTTAAAAGGCAAAACTCTGAGTTGTAGAGATCTCCACAGGTAGGTGCACTTAACAAAACAGTCAACAATCAAGGTTCACATGCCTCAGAGTAAGTGACACTCACAATCAAAACCTATTTTGCTATTATTAAAAATGCTGACTTCCTGCCCTGGCCAGTATGGCTCAGTTGGTTGGAGTGTCGTCCCGAACACAAAGGGGTGGCAGGTTTGATTCCCAGGCAGGGCCCATACCCAGATTTTGGGTTTGATTCTAGGTTGGGACCATATGAGAGGCAACTGATTGATGTTTCTCTCTCTTCTTCCTCTCTCTCTTTCTCACTCAAATCAATAATAATAAAAAAAAAAAACAACATAGCCTCAAGTGAGGATTAAAGAAAATTAAAATGCTAATCCACAATATTACAATAAACAGTGCCAAATTACGGAATCGGCTGCCACTCTTCCTCACTACTGTTTCTATTTGACTTGCCTTTCCCCTCTCCCTTAGAATATACTTCTCCTCTCATCCCCTTTGCTCTCTATGTGTGTGACAGTAATGGGAACGTCCTCTAAAATGTCCCTATAAAAGACAAAAGTTCTTACTGATGCTTTTGTATTTGTTTTAAAATAATCCAGTGGGCGGCGGGAAGCTGGGCTAGGAAGTAAGTGGGGAAAGACCACAGATGAAAGAAGTAGGGTGATGGGTACCTGAGGTTCATTATCCCATCCTACTTTGAGATATTTTTGAACTTGCCCATAAAAAGGTTAAGACAAAATAAATAATTTTTCAAAACCTTATCATTATCACATCCACATTTTATCATAGGGTGGTGGGCTAAGGTAAGAATTAACATGGGTTTGCAGACATGATGGAAATGTATGACATTTGCATTCATGAGCCACTGTCTTTCAAGAAAGGAAGCCTGTTCAACTCTCTCTCACTCCTCTTTGCCATTTCTCACATTAAATCCTACCTTTGGGGATTTGCCCACTTTTAAGGAAAGAAATCGGTGATGTTCCACTTTAGACCAACTTTCTTAGCAGCAGGCACTTTAATAATGCTGGGTTTTAGAATAACTTTCATGAAGAAAAAAAACATGCTTATAAAGACAAAAGAACTTCAAACACTTAAGATAAATATGGCAAATAAAAGAAATGCAGTGATCAGGTAATGTTCTCCCTTTCTCAGAAGCTGGCCCTGCTCTTCCTTCACAGTAACTGGGAAGACCTCCGCACTGCCCCTGCCGAGGGGTGACTGGTGTGCGTTCTTTTTAACGCACTCAACAAAAGCCTCGCGTGTAAGACTGGAACTCGAGACCTAATATAATTTCAACATAACTAAAGTTTAACATTACAGGAGCTCAGTCAGTTCCAAAATTATGCCCAGCAATGTTTCTGGCAGACGTGCGTTCTGGATCATCCACGGAGCTATTTAAAATTGCTTGACAGGTAACCACGACAGATTTTGAAGATCAAAACACAGGTGTGTATCAGGGTTGCACAATCCTGCAGTGAGGGCAGAACATGAGATCATTCCACCTAGAAACAGACCAAACACAAACACCCACCTGGGCCTCAGGTGTACGGCTCTGTCGGCAGGCAGATGAATTCATCTCGGGAGTTTTGTTCTAATATAATTATGCTCTGATAAGAAACGAGGTTTTGCTATATTAACATTCAACTGGGTGGGTCTTCTTAGCTGGCAAGCATCTTATACACCTGCCTATATGTTCTTTTTAACCTATTCAAAGGCCCATTTCTCAATCTAAATGAACTACAGTCTCCCATAATTTAAATAGCCTTCTTTATTCTTTTCAGTCTCAATAAACATGAGTAGCACAAAAGTTCCAGGACAATAGAAGGCATAAATGTTTTCCATCTCACTATGAACCAAGAAAGAAAATTATCAAGCTAAAGTTTTAAGAAAGTAAGTAACTTAAATAAAGCCACCTCACAGAGTAGTGTGTGCACTTCATCCAATGATTCACTTCATATTAAACATCTCCTAGATGTAAGGCACTACACACTAATTGCTTCAGGATTTTTAAAACTACTCGATGTGTGTGTGTGTGTGTGTGTGTGTGTGTGTGTGTGTGTGGTGGGGGCGGGGTGGGGGGGTGGAGGGGGCACGTAATTGAATAGAGGCAGTCCAGGTAATGTTCGCAAGTCCTGGTCCCGGATCTTTGTTAAGGTTCACAGAAAGCCAGAGATTGATCTCATGTGCAAAAGAAGGCTAACAATAGCCAAGGCATTGCTGATCCAACTGAACACTCACTCCTGTGCCCAAATGCAAAGCTCACTGCGCAACAGACCAGGAGCTGAGTTTTGCGTGAATAAGAACAGGAAGTATGGCTATGTGTGCATCCTTGTGAACAAATAACTATCCTGTTCCTCTGATAGGCTTTCCCAAGAGAAAGAAACCCTCCTTAAAAAAGAAAAACACACACATAAACAGGAGATGCATTTTGTACACCACCACCATTTGGCTAACAGATGTTGGCATCTGCCCTCAGCTCTCATAAACAACTCTATGTTTTTGTGTAGCATCTTCTATCCAAGAGTAACATGAAAGCCGTGTGGCTGGTCTGACAGTGCGTCTGCAGACTGAGTAAGAATTATAACGGAGCGAACACCTGTCAGGCTTGTTTGGATGCTGTCGCAGTGATTGGCTCCGCGATATGGTGGCTGCTGGGTGGAGAAATGTTCAGTCTTTTCTAAAGCAAATCCAAGCACTGTCATTTGTCACAATGTGCTATTGCTTGCTTAATTCATGCCTTATTGTTATATGACCTTCACTCATATTGAGGCAAGCAGAATAGTTTGTGAATTTTTCTGATTCCCAGGGATGTTTTAGATTAGTGGGAACCATAAACAACGAAAAAACAACAATAAAAACAACACTCACTCGTGGATCCAAGAGAACCAGGACCTAGTTCCTACCTTATCAGTGACAATCTCCCCAGGCTAAGGCAGTCACATACCTCCTCTGGAGTTCAGAGTCCTCGCCTATAAAGTTGGGAGAGTTGGACTAGATTTGTGTTTCCTGATCTTCTCAGGAGTGAGGGACGTTTTAACACATCAAAGCCTCTCTTAGACTAATCAAATGACACCAATTGTATTTTAAGAATCTGTGCAGTTAGAAAACATAATGATAAAAAGATACTTTGATACAGTTACCACTCGAAATAAAATTCCAATTTCTTAATCACAGCAGAGTCTGCACACAATGTTTAAAGTAACAGTATGCAGATGTTGGGCATTATTTATTTAGTCTGAAAACAACATTGGTTTACATAGGAATTTGCTGTCTTTGCAGTAACTCCATAGCAGATCTTTCCAACCCAACACTGTCTTCTGTGTAAAAGCTGGGAACCCTGAACAATACAGACGCTCCGCATCCTTTCTGACATGACCCTTCCATAGTTCTAGTCCTACCACACCGTTTCCTAGGCCATGTTACTCTGAACATGGTCATTAGCTTGGACACTGCCAGCCATCCCACGCATTCCATCTCACAGCACCGAAAAGCATAGAGAGAGAGATTCTGGGAGAGCAACTTCTTAGAATCTGAGACAGCATCTAGGGACACCCACACTTAGCTTCATCCAGAAAACCTGTGGCTTTGGGTAAAACAAAAAAACTGAATCGAGGGGAGAGGAAGCTGCTACACACCCCTATGCAGGTTTGCAATAGCTTTCTATAAGAGTTCAGAAGAGGTTCTTAGGTTCCCAGAATCACTGAATAGTTTGAGGCCCTAAAATAATGAGGCTAAAAGGAAATGCCCAGATCTACTTCACAGTCCTTGGGAATTTCATTATTAGCATCAGTTTATCTAATAGTTACTGTCCTTATATGCACATTTATTGCTTAGGTAAGCACTATGTAGTGGTAAATTCAGTATATTGTAGCCATTTTAATGACCTAATTTCTCAAAAACGACATGAGACAAAACTGCACCAACTACAAATCCTGATCTTTGCCTTGGGTAAACTTCTACTACTCAACTTCTGTTACTATAATTCAAAGTTCTTTAGATGGCTACAAGGTCCTCCTACATATCAGTGACAATTCTTTGGAAGTACTTTCCTAATCCCACCCACCAAACCACCAACCAACCAATAGATAATTACACAAACAACTCAAATTAAAAAATGATTCAAAGACGTTAACAGACATCTCACCAAAGAAGATATACAGAAAGCAAGCTTACGAAAGACGTTCCACGTCATATGTCATCAGAGAAAGGGATACCACTACAAACCTATTAGAATGCCCCAAATCTAGAAAACTGACAGTACCAAATGCTGATGAAAATGTGGATCAGTAAGAACTCCCATTCGCTGCGATGCAAAATGGTACAGACACTTTGGAATTCAGTTTGGTGCTTTCTTCTAGAGCTGAACACTGTTACCTTACATCCCAGCAATTGTGCTTCTTAGTATTTACCCAAGAGGGCTGAACATTTATGCCCACATAAAAACCTGCACACACATGTTTATAGCAGCTTTATTCGTAATTGCAAAACTTGGAAACAGCCAAGATGTCCTTCATTAGGTAGATGGATAAAAACTGGTATATCCAGACAATGGACTATTATTCAGTGCTAAAAAGAAATGACCTATCGTGCCATGAAAAGACATAAAAGCATATTACCTTAACTAACCCTAAATGCACATATTACAATGCATTACCTTAAGTGCATACTACTAAGTGAACAGATACTTAATATCAAGAGAACTCAATGCCATATATTCATGCCTTTGTCCCCAAATTATAACATACATACGTCACCCCCAAATTGTTAGAAATGACCTTAAAAAAACAAAAATCAAAAGGAAACAAATATCTTTCTAAGTAGTTATCTCATGAACTATCTTGGGTAAAATATTTAATAATATTTACCATCAAAAAGTTATTACTTTTATGCAATCTAAATCTCTCCTGCTACAAATTTGCCTCTTTTTCTGTAACTGACCTCTGTTGATTACTCATCTTCACATCTCCAGTAATTTTTATGTAATTCTCCTTATCTAAGTGAATTAAAAAATAATAAGGCACCAAACAAAGTAAATCTTGAAATTAGGACTTCTCTAGATCAGGCCAAACCAATTTAATAAAGTGTAACATGATAGCCTGGCTCTTTAATCAGAAGGGATTCCTGGAACAGAAGAAAGTCCTCCAGTCTCAGGAAGAAAGGAAAGACGGAAAGTCTTGGCATGAAGACAAGTGTAGAGATGTAGCAGGGTCAACATATCATGCTCATGAGCCAAATCCAACTTGCTGCCTGCTTTTGTAAAGTTTCCCTGGACACAGCCATGTTTATTAGTTTATGTACTGCCTATGGTTGCTGTTCCATTCTACTGGCAGAGATGAATACTTGGCCCACGAAACATAAACTATTTACTATATGGCCCTTTACAGAAAAAGTCTGCTGACCCCTGTCTTAGACATCCATCTTTACCCTGGACTAATTCATGTTGGAGCTCTGGGGTTCAAATTGGGTCTTCTCCTTTCCATCTGACTCTTGTTTGCTTGCTCATCTAGTTTTAAGACTTTCAAAGCCACATATCCACCAACAACTCCTAAACATGTATCTCCAGGCCAGACCTCTCCCCTGAGCTCCAGATTCACATATCCAACTGTCTAGCGCCGTGGTCGGCAAACTGCGGCTCGTGAGCCACATGCGGCTCTTTGGCCCGTTGAGTGTGGCTTTTCCACAAAATACCACTGCCTGGGCAAGTCTATTTTGAAGAAGTGGAGTTAGAAGAAGTTTAAGTTTAAAAAATTTGGCTCTCAAAAGAAATTTCATTCATTGTACTGTTGATATTTGGCTCTGTTGACTAAAGAATTTGCCGACCACTGGGGTCTAGTGGACCTATCCAGTGGGAGAGCTAATAAACAATTCAAGTTTATTGAATTCAAAACCTAATTCCTGATCCCCGCCCTCTCCCTTTGTTACCCAGTTTTTTGTTTTGTTGTGTGTGTTTTTTTTCTTTTCAGTAGAAGACAACTCCATTCTTCTAGTTGAACCAATAAAAACCTGCCAAACAAAAACCCTGGAATTACCCTAAATCCACTCACTCCACATCTATCTATCAGCAAATCCTCAATATAATCAGAAACTTCCACTCATCACTTCTATTGCCATCACTCTACTCAAAGCGCCCATCACCCCTCACCTGGATTCTTACAGGAGCCTCTTATCTGGTTTCTACCTTTGTCCCTTTCATCTATTGGCATGTCATTTGTCAGAGTGACCTTGTTAATATCATTCATCTTCCCCACTGCCATCCTCCCCTCCCACTCTGCTCCCGCCACAATGGGATCCTTGATCATGCTCAGTGAGTTCCCACCCTAGGCCATGTGCTTGCTGATTCTTCTCCCTGGAGCACTCCACCTCCAGAGGTTGCATGGCTCACTCTTGTTCTGCTCAAATGTCACTTTCTCAATGAGGCTTTTCCATGACCACTTGCTCCAAAATAACAATTTCATCTTGCACCCCACCACATTCACATACCCTCGTCCTTCTTCCCTGCTTTATTTTTCTCCACTTTACTTATTTATTTTGTTGTCTGTCTCCAATAGTTAGAGTGTAATCTCCAAGAGGTCAGGAATTTTTATCTGTTCTCACTGCTGTATCCTCAGTGCCTAAACAGTGCCTGATACACAGTATGTGCCCAATAAACATTTGTTGAATGAATGAATGAATGAATGGATGCATAGGCCTTCCCAAGGTTTAGAACACTTATGGAAAACAACATTTCTGATTTTATTATGAAGATTAATGGGAAAATTACAACTCCTCAGTAAAAAGTGCTTCACAGACAAACTGGCTGGAAGGAAACATTCTACTCTTAAAGCAAGGGATCGTGTCCCTCAATAATTTGTTTGTCTTTCACTTGAATACCTATATACTAAAGGAGTTTATGGTTCATTTTTTTCTTTCTTTTCAGCCTCCTAATTCTCTTAACCTTTATAAATCCTATTTCTCAATCTTGTCTTCTTTTCTTTCTCCTGGATTACATCTAAGGCTTTCAACCCCAAAGGTCATGTGCCAACGTGTACCACTGAATGCTTTCAGCTGCTCTCACTGATTTCTTGGCAGTACATCACCAAACAATGCACTGAAAAGTCAAACAGAAATGACAATGTCACACCAACCTACAAACTACACCTGACTGAGCTAAAAGTCTAAAAACAGCAAGAGAAGATCAGGGACACTGTGGTCCTAGCATGAAGCCAGGCTGAACACCTTAAAGCCACACTCAGCATGACCCAGAAGCCTTGCCCCCTGCTGGATCGTGGAGCTGTGCTGGGTCATTGCAGTTGCTATTAATGACTTCAAGTATACCCTGGTACTCTGCACACTAGCACATCCCAGAAAGCTAGCTTTAGAAATCCCCTCCTTAGCCCTCCCGGGGTCCTTTGGATTTAGGATCTGGCAGACATGTGGTCCTCATCTGAAGTCTTATGAGACCTAGAGCCTTGGACTGCATGGTGAGTTGTATGCACCAAAGGGGGAAAAGTAAATAGAGTCAATTATTTATATATCATGAATCAGTTTTTGCTCAATAAGGATCTTGCAAAAGTAAACAGTAACCTATACCAGGGCAACCTCCTCTAAGCTAATCCAAGCAAGAACTGAATGTTTATATCCCCCTCAAATTCACATGTTGATGCTCTAATTCTCAATATAATGGTGGTATTTGGAGAAGGGACCTTTGGGAGATAATTAGGGTGAGATGAAGTCATGAAGGCAAGGCCCTGATCCAATGGAGTTAGTGCCTTTATAGGAAGAGACATGGACAGATTGCTCTCTCTGACATGTGAGAGGCATCTTGCAAGCCTGAAAGAGAGCCTCACCAGAAACTGACCAGGCTGGATACCTTGAACTTGGATGGCTCAGCCTCCAGAACTGTGAGAAATAACAGTTGGATATTTCTGTTGGTTAAGCCACTCATTCTATGGTATTTTGTTAATTCTCACTCAAGAATATTTTTTCTATTCTTTTTTTTTTTTTTTTTTTTTTGAGAAAGAGAGAAACATCAATGTGAGATGCACACTGATTGGTTGCCTTCACACACACCCCAACAGGAATGAACCTGCAACCCAGCTATGTGCCCTTGACCAGGAATCAAATGCACCACCTTTTGGTGCAGGGCCAATGCTCTAACCATTGAACAACACTTGCCAGAGCTCTATGATATTTTGTATATCCATCCCTACACACACACACACACACACACACACACACACACACACACTGCTCTGAGCGCAGCCACATCTTGCAGAGACAAGGTTTTCTTTTCCTTTGCAGGGAAGTATAACTTGGTAGAAAAAGCAGTTCCAGGATGTCCTGGGGGGAAAGACAGGGCAGGCAGAGTCCCACGGCCCTGGACTTCTGGTACAGTCGCTTTCCAATATTCTTTTTGTCCAAAGGAGCAACTGAAACTGAGTATAAAACACAGCTGCATTTTCCCTGCTTTGTAACCATTTGGAGGAGATCCTTCAAACTCTTATAAGAGCCTCTTGTCTTTTTAATGAGAAAAATTAACACAATATCAAATAACTAGAAATAGGGAGAACAAACCCACATATATTATCAAAGCTGTTCTCTAGAGCCCTGAACAAATGCACTCATCTGACCACGCTAAGTGCCAGGAAAAAGGAATGGTCAATTCTCTTAAGGAGAGTATGCTGGGCAATATCAACACACACACACCTCAAGGCAAAACAAAATAAGCCACAGAGCAGTAGGTAATCCTTAGCATGATCACATTTCCTGAGTCCTCTGACTTCTCAGTTCCCTTTTGATCACATCCTTGAACTAAACTTTGAGAAGCATATACCACATTAACAAAGTCCTTTGTTCTACAAATATACATATAAAGAAATCAGTAATCATTGTTTCTAAGCTAACTGGAGAAGAAAATAAAATTAATTTTAAAATTTGAAGAAAATAAAGTCTTAATTTATGACCTTTGACACACATCTGTTAAAAATCACTAAACATTCCAGGAGCTACTCATACCCTGGAAAGCCAGCTCTGGTGTTGACTCACATGGAGTTGTGAGGCACCCTGAGCAAGGGGGTAAATGAAATTCTCAACCACAATCACCCAATTAAAAATGTGCATAGGGCACCACTAGACATAGAAAGCAATTAGAATACAGTGAGATTTCCCTCCTTCTTTCTCATCTTCAGTTATTATTCGTAAGAAAAACAACAACACTAACTGTTAAAAAAAAAAAAAAAAAAAAAAAAAGTTTTTCTCATGCCAAGACCTATTGGACACAAAGCATGAATGGTCAGCCTCACCTCTCCCCTCCCTAGCCAGAAGGCACCCCCAACCATCAAATGAATGATTCTCTCCCCCTAACAACCTTGTAAATGCACTGGATGACCAACCACCTCCAGCAGTAAAGAACTAACCATTTCTGAAGGCAAATCAAATGAGGCAAATAAGGTAATATAAGGGAAAAGCTTTGAAACGGTCAAGTACTACAGAAATATGAGAATCCTACCAGCATCTCTAGTCGTTTAACAGATGTGTCTGCTATAACAGTCCTCCTCAGCATATGTACAAAGATAGTCATTGTTAGTTATAGTAGCAAAAGACTGAAAAGAACCCTTATATGTCATTCAATGAGGATCTGGTTAAATAAATTACCTTACAATCATTCAGTGGACCTATCTGGCTTAATATGGAACAATCTCCACAATACACTTTTAAGGTAAGAAAAAAAGAAGTCTGCAGCATACTCTATATATGGTATGATGCCATAAAAGTGACAGAAAGGATACATTTGTATACACTTGCACATTTGTGAAAGACACACAGACTTGTAACTAGCTATCTTTGGGGACAGGAACTGGAAGTCTAGGGATTCTGGGGTTGTAGGAAATGTACTTCGCATTGTATATTCTTTTATGTAATTTTCTTTACTTTAAATTTTTATATCTTTTTATGGATATACTGTTTAATTTTTCTTCAATAATGTTTTAAAATGTGAGGGAGATGGAAAAATGCTCACAGTCACTAATCATCAGAGAAATGCAAATTAAAAACACAATGAGATATCACGTCATTTCTGTCAGAATGGCTATCACCAATAAATCAACAAACAAGTGCTGGCAAGGATGTGGAGAAAACGGAATGCTAGTACGCTGCTGGTAGAATGCAGACTGATGCAGCCACTATGGAAAACAGTATAAAGGTTCCTCAAAAAATTAAAAATGGAACTGCGGTTTGAACCAGTGATCCCACTTCTGGGAATATATCCTAAAAACCCTGAAATACCAAACAGAAAGAATCTATGCACCCCTGTGTTCACGGCAGTGTTATTTACAATAGCAATGATCTAAAAATAACTTAAAACTGTGACAATATCAATCAACTGTATAGATGAAGCTATTTTAGCTATTTTAGGAAGGAATATTTCTTATATTTTAATTGTTCCATATTTTCATTATTAAAATCTAATTTAATTACTTTAATGACAATTGGTGGGTGGAGTTAATATCCCTAGCTTTTTAAACACACTACTTGTGATACTTTGGGTATAAGAGAAGTCAAAATATTGGCTGTATTGTTTAAAGTATTCAAACAACATTTTTCTGAATAGAAAGTAGTGCATGTTCATTGTAGAACACTTGAAAAATAGAGAAAAGCACAGAAGAAAATTAAAACAATTCATTATCCCACCACACCAGAGAATACCACTATTAATTCTGATGTATAGTCTTCCTTTTTTATTTTCAATGCATTGGAGTATATTTATTTTATATAACTGGAATCAAACTGAACACATATTGTTTAAAAAGTCTACTTTAATAAATCGTCACCCCTACTTATCTTCTGTTTTATAACTTTTCTGCTTAAGATTATAAAATATACATTACTTGGAATATTTCATAGATACATTTTTAATTTCAAATTTTTTGTTCCAGTCCCTCTGATAAATGTTAACTGAAAAAAATTAATTACCCAAAATTCACAGTGAAATAAGATAAATTTAAATCATTTATACTTCTGAAGTTATTAAAGCTTAACACTGAACTAAGACTTTTGGAATGCCTTGTATTATACATATATTTCCATGGCATTACTTATTTTTTAAAATGGCCAATGGGACTCTGTTATACTGATATGTCATAATATACTAATCTAACCCCTTATTACTGGATATATGGATTGTTTCTTTGAAGAGGTCATGGATAATATATTTATAGGTAAATAAATGCTTGTAAACTATTATACAAAGGCCCCATCCAGGTTAGAATTATATCAATATTTTGAAATCCTGAAAAAATAGCATTTACCTTAAAAAAAAATGTTTAACAAATATCATCAAGTTATCTTCCAGAATGGATAATAAGCAATAATGTTATCCATACTGGGCTTACTTACATTAAAATAAAAATGTCTTTTAAAATGTAAGCGGTTCTCCCGCTCTTAACCAAAGACACCTACCTCTAACAATAATTAAAGTAACATGTTTCAGGCTTACTTTGTTAGCACAGCTTGAAATAAAATTCCAATATATGGCTATAGGGCTCTTAAAAACTGACCCAAAATCCTTACTGGCAGGCAAAGTTTTAAATACAATTAGCCAGGTCTTCAATTTGAGTAGTAAGATAAGCAGCCCACATATTGGAGCCAAGCTAAATTTTTCATCCATTTTCTCAGAAGCCCACCACACCATGTATTATAGAAGTATAAAAGAGGCCATTAGTGTCAAACCAATAAATGACTGAGCAATAAGACTGAACTCATACCTACAGTGTTGCTGTATTTCTGAAAGTTTGGTTGAATTTATTGATTTGGGGAGCAAAAGGGAAAGCAACTATCCTGGACCACAGGGGAAGTTACAGATCTGGGCCTGGACAGTACACAAAGAAAAAGGAAGTGAGGATGCTAATCCATTTAAGACACAAGTTTCAGAGATTAGAAAATTGTTCAGAACTAAGCTTCTTGTCATAAATATGGTAACTTTCAACAGTGCATTGAATGAAATAGGTAATAATGACCTTGGACCATAACCCATTTGATTTTTGCATGATCCTAACTTTCAAAACCACAAAAGGGAGAATTTGGAATAAATAAAGGGAAAATATTCATAGCCACTAGGCGTGACCATTGCCCATACAAAGCAGATTGATAAACTGCTATGATACCACACCAAGCCACATTCAGTTCCAGGAGTAGCAGCCTGTGGCTTATAAAAGTACCAAATGCACTGATTATAGCACAGGATCTTAGGAGGAATGGCCACCCAAAGAAATATCAGATTCTGGCGAAATTATTTAATTTGGTATAAAGGATACAACTTTTATACCAGCCAAATATAGAAAGGATATATGTTATCTCTCCTACACAGGTAACCCTGGCCCTTTATGATAAAACTAGAGGACCAGTGCATGAAATTTGTGCACTGAAAGCGTGTCCCTCAGCCAGCCTGCACCCTCTCCAATCTGGGACACCTAAGGGGATATCCAACTGCCGATTTAGACCTGATCCTGCATGGATTGGACCTAAATCAGCAGTTGGACATCCCTCTTACAACCTGAGACTGCTGGCTCCTAACCACTAGCCTGCCTTCCAGGTTGCCCCTAACCACTTCTGCCTGCCAGCCTGATCACCCCTAACTGCTCCTCTGCCAGCCTGATCACCCACAAATGCCCTCCCCTGCCAGCCTGATCTCACCCCTAACTGTCCACTCCTCCCAGCCTGATCTCACCCCTAACTGCCCAGCCTGATCTTGCCCCCAATTGCCCTCCCCTGCTGGCCATCTTGTGGTGGCCATCTTGTGATGATGTGAGGGAGCGAAGGCCACCGAGGCTTTTAGTAGTATAGATGGCTCAGTGCTGGGCTGAACCTTCTTTCAAGGTACCTTCTGAGTCTAGTCCACAGAAACACCTTTTAGGTCAAAGTGGGTTCATTACTTTTGGTTCCATGAGGGCTTCTGTAAAAAAAAAAAAAAAACAAAAAAAAAACAAAAAAAAAACACAAAAAAAAAACAAAAAAAAAAAACCAAAAAAAAACCCTTGGATGGGGTCCAAGAAAGTCTTTCCAAATATTATTGAAAACCATCATTTATTCAGATAAATAGAAGAATTTGGTTCTGACATTTACTAGTTGTGTGGTCTTGGGAAAATTATTAACTTCTCTAAACCTCTGTTTCATCATCAGTAATGAAGAAGATATTAATGGCACCCACCTCATAGGTAGAAATGCAGATTAAGTAAGCCAGTTCAGGAAAAATACTTAGTATCTGAACATTATTATTATTTCCACTTTATAGGTTAACTACTTTGGAATATATAGAGTAACTGAATCTCAGGCAATAAAGTGTCAGCTCTCAAAGGGATTTAGCAAATTGCTTTAACACAGATTAAACTGAACTGTCATTAAGTATTGATTGCTTATAAATAAATGTATTCCTGAAGTCCTTAAAGATACTTGAAAATGTTCTCCTTTGTTAACCCACTTAAACATTCCCTTTGAAACTCTTTTTCTGGTTACTGACTAAAATAACAGAACTTTATTTCCTCACAGTTCTAGAGTCTTCACCACCCAAGTGTGTTTTAGGTAAGACACACTCGAGATTTTTAAATGTGGAATGCAGAATCACCTTTACCGGCTGCCATCTTACTTTTCCAGCTTCATTTCCTCAATCTCCCGTTTTTGCACCGAGATTCTGACCCCACTGAACCAATGGTCATTTTCTACACACTCCCGCTTCCTTGTCTCTGGATACACTGTTCTCTGTCTAGAATACCTTCAGGACAGGGACTCTGTGAAGTGATTTTGATGCTTGAGGCAGAGCCAGTTATACTCTTCCCACTCCTCAAATAACCTTGAATGTCCTACTATTATAGCAAGCATCACCCTGAACTGCAATGAACTGTTACATGTCTTTCCCCAACTATACTGGGAGTTCCTTGAAGGCAAAGACCATGTCTGGTTTTGCTCATTACTGATTCCTCTGCACCTGGCACAGACCTGGTACACAGTAGAAGCTAAAAAGTATATTTCTTGAATGAAGAAAATGAATAACAAATGAAAGTATAAACCAACTGCCAAAACCGGTTTGGCTCAATGGATAGAGCGTCGGCTTGGGGACTGAAAGGTCCCGGGTTCGATTCCGGTCAAGGGCATGTACTTTGGTTGCGGGCACATTCCCAGTAGGGGGTGTGCAAGAGGCAGCTGATCGATGACTCTCTCTCATGGATGTTTCTAACTCTCTCTCTCCCTTCCTCTCTGTACAAAATCAATAAAATATATATATTTTTTAAAAAGAAAGTATAAACAAACTAATGGATGAGAAAAGGGTTTAATTTCTCTTTTTAATGCAGGGCACAGGGTATGGTATTCACCAAACTTAGTATGTGCTTAGTAAGTGCCCGCTGAATAAAATACTAACTAAACCGCAGGAGAAAACCCCCAAAAGTGAAGGGGTCTGCAGTCATTTACTTTTGGAAAAGTTGTGGAGGCTGACCATCTTTGAGATAAAAAGAAAATGGATTTTAAAAAGTCTATAAACTGCAGGGAAGAAAAGCCAAGATACACGTGACAAGGCAATCTGAGCTCCGCTCTGCTCCAAGAACAAAGGGTTCCTGGGTAAGCTATGGAAGGGTCTGTTCCAGAAAGCAGCTGGGCAGGATTTCCTTGCACGAACAGTGCTTAATGTATGGAAAAAAAGGAAGGAGCAAAACAAAACAAGCAAAGGCAGCAAAAGGGAATAATTAGTATAAACGAGTTTTTTTAAGTGCATTGGACAAACCCCAAGAAGAAAAATGTTGTGGGATAAACATCTGTTCATTCGGGACAGGACAGAGCCCCTGACAGGCTCTGTGGCCTGTGTGTCCTCATGTGCCCGAGGCTTGTATTTGTGCTTCCACTGCCCGGCGGCCCAGACACTGGCCCAGAAAGAGGCCTATTCTAGGCCAGGACGCACTCCACAGTTGGGGCTGAGGGGGAGTAACTCACTCAGTTGTGTCTGACATGACAAAAACCACATCGAAGGGAAGAACAAATACCAACTGCAGGTACATGCAGAACGGCCTTGCTCTGTTTGCACAGGTTTCCAGCATTATATTTTACTGCTGTCATCAAAGTGACCAGCCCTTTCACAGTTAGAGGGATTAGCATCTGTTTTCCATTCCTAAGACCCTTGTTATCAAGAAACTCAGTACAATAAGTTAAGAGTTTATTCAATGTGCCCATTGCAATCAGACCCTGAGTCTAGTTCTGTTAAGGAGAGATCCCCATGGGAAAATTCTTCTCCAATCTCCGGTATCACCTGGTAGTTCTGCCTCCCCCACCAGGTAGAGGCAGTAGCTGTGGGATTAGAGATGAAGCTTGATGGGAACAATCTAGCCATTTTCAGTGGGCGGTTTCCAGGGGGCGGGTGGTCTTAATTCCCCTTCTCAAGACACTAGATCCTTTCACCTTAGAGTTCTGGTCCACGTGGTCCACTTTGAGCCCTCTGACCCGGGTCCATCAGCTCAGCGCATCTTACACAAGTTTCACTCCTTGGGGTATACTGAGTTAAGATTGAGACAGACTTTGCCTCACCCCTCATCTTTCTTTCTGGCTGTGGTCAAAACTTCTCTTGCTCTGCCATCCAATTTACTTCCCTTTTCTTTCTCGAAGGCCCAGAGATCTCAGTTTTTCATTATTCTCATGGCATTGCTGTCTAAACCTGGCATTTTATTAACCACCATGAAAGGTGACTGTCTCGTGCTTCCTCCCTGGACTTCCCTAGCTCCGTGGGATCTATACAAGGAGGTAAAGGCATGATAACCACAGCACCCTGATCATCAAAGTCATGTTTTTTCAGACATACATTTTCTGTGACCTGCCTCAAGTCCAGAAAAATGCCCCTGACTCCCAGACATATAGCTCTCTACATGTCTACACCAGAGGTCCCATTTAACACAATTATTTTGAGAGTGGCCAGTGTGGCTGGTCCACCTACTGAGTTGGCTGGAACAAGTACCGGCACTCAGAGCTTCACATTCAGAAGGTCACAGAGGAAGCAGGGTGGCTGCAAGCGGGAAGGCGTGTGGGGAAGAGCAAGGACCTCACCAGGGGAAATGCCATCGGCTGGCCCCAAAGCACAGTTCCAACGCCTTGCCTTGAGACACTCAACTCTATCTGTCCACATATTCACAATAAAAATTTTTATAAATGAAGATCTTTGGTACTACTTTTGATTTCCTACCGAACTGTGATTGAACAAACCATTTATTCGTATGGATTGAACGGTTACTTCAGTTTAATTTTATCTGAAGGGGAAAAAGAAGCTGACATCTAGCAGTTAAGCAAGTCTTTGTCACCAAAAGCCTGTGACACAAATCTCAATGATATTTCGTGGGAACATGTATAGCTTTTCTTCGTTTGTGGCTATAATTGCTGCTGGAGAAGCCCCAATGTGTAAAGGTTGATGCTTCTGAAAGTGCTGAAAGATGCTGGAACTGAAGCATGTACTGACAGCTATCAAAATGTCACCGATGCAGTGCCATACTCAGTCAAGATGCTTAAAAATTCAAATGTTCCACTAGCACTGTTCTAACCGTGGAAGGAAGAGGACTACCTGGCTGGTTGGTGGGGAAATGAAATGAGGCGACACGCGTAAAGGCGCTTCGAAGGAGCCTGGCCCGGAGCAGGAAGCTCCGATCACTGGGTGCTGCCTAAGTGTATGGCGTGTGCCAGGCACTACTCTCAGAGCTTTGCATCATCAACCCCACTAGTCCTCCCAACTAGCCTTAGGTCCAGTTCACAGGTGACAGCCTGACGCACAGAGAGGTTAAGGAACTTGTCCAGTATTACTCAGCTACTAAGTATTGGACCCAAGCACAGGTCTGCCTGATGCTGCGGTCTATACTTTACCTATCCTCCCAGTTCTCGCCTCTCACAGTGCCCTCCTGCAGAAAGTGGCATACATTTCAGGGGCCTTTTATCTTTGCTGCCCCGCTGTGAGTCTCGCACTCAGAGCCCAAAGAGGGCACTTTCTTCTCCTTGGCCTAAACACTTAGAGGAGGGAGCATAGAAAAAGCAAAAGTATATTTCAAATTTCTAAATCATTTCTGCTTAAATGATTGCAACTCCTAGTCACTTGATCATGAATTCAAAAGATTTCATTTGAAACCACTGGTATTCATTTTAGGAACCAGTGACTTTTCTGAAGAGAGGGTTGCAATAGCTAAAATTTAGACTGTTGCTAATTAAGGGTGCAGGAAACAGTACAGTCAAGTGAATTGTGTTTGAAATTGAAAGCAAACACTAAGACGTCCAAATATTTGGTCCTAGATCTATCAGTCCATTTCTGGCTTTAAATAAAATAATTAAAATTCCCATTCCTTAGTTTACTCCAATTGCAAAATGGAACCAGTGCCTCACTCAATGCACGAGTGGTTAAATGAGCTGCAGCTGTGCCAGCTTAGCATTGAGTAACTGCTGTGCAAGAGTCTGACCGCAAAAGAGCGAACTGGAGGGGGACCCGTGCCAATAAGGACACACCCGCTGTGTTCCCTTTCAGACTCCGAATGCAGGGCTCAGCACTGCTTCAGGGTAAGATCCGGGCAGGTTTGCCACAGAGCTCTGCCAACCCTTACTTCAACAGTGGAAGGCGAGTGTGGGTTCCAGAGTTCCAGAATAAAATGAGGAAGCACCTTTGAGATACTTTGGGAGATTGGACTAAATCAGAGACTCTGAAAACAGGGAGAATAAATCGGCCGATCTTTACCCAATCTTTATCAAATACCTGCTTTCCACTACTCCCAGCCCAACTCCTGTCCCCAAACTCTGCACTAGAAACCTGCTCGGTAGAGTGAACCCCTGGCTTCCTCCAGCTCCACCCTGGACCCCGGAGCCACTCCAAGAACCCTAGGGGTCACAGGGCAGTCCTGGGGGTGCTTGCCACTCAAAACAAGAATGTGCCAACCACTGTCCCACCCCCAAAAAGGGCAATGGTTAGACATGTGCTCTTTGCTCTGCAAGGGCATTTTTCAAATGCTTTATAAGCCACTTAAAAAGAAAACTGCCTACCCACAATTCCCTGACAATGTCTGGCTGGTTTAAATAATTCCTCAGCTATGAGCCTTTCCAAGGGGAATCTATTGGGAAGCTGGCTCTTCACGACTAGAAAACTTGGGATCATTGCAACTATAAACCACTTTTAATAAATCCAGTGTACCACACCTAATAGTTTTAAGTTTGCAGTAGTCTCCAGAAATTTGACTAAGTTACATTACATTAGAAAGGGGGGAGGAGGGAGCATGAGTTGTAGAAATCTGTCATGTACCAGATTCTGACAACTCTTAGACCACAAGTTTCTGTATTTTCCAAACTATCCTCGTCATCACTTTCTAACAGCCACCAAATCACATCCTTTGCTCATTAGCCACACTCACTATTTCATTACAATGTCCCACGTACCCACTCTATTTAAAAACAAAAAAACAAAAAAACAATTTATTGAGTCCCTTCCATGTTCTCTGGATAAATGTGTATGTAATATTTGTAAGTGCTAGATTCTAGTGCTTGTGCCAAAAAAAAGCCACCAAATATTTAGAAAGTACTTCCCAAGGGCTCCATATTTTATTAAGAATGATGGAAGGGAAGACCAAAAAGCACACTTATGTGGCTGTGCGTGTGGTGACTGCGTACATGCCTGGGTGTGGGCCCCTCTGAACTGCTGCCTCTGCAGCCCAACACTGTGACTGAGTGAGGGAAAATGCTGTCGCCCTAATGTGGGAAGAGACAGTCACACAGCTGGCTGGTGTTCACACAGCTGGCTAGTGGCCGAGGGACCTAAAAACACAGTAAGCTCTGAGCATAGGACCAGCAGAGAAAAGAACACACTGAACACCCACAATTTCCTGAGGGTTTTTTGTGTGCGTTTTTGAGGATGTGAAACCCTTCTGGATCATTACCCTTCACCTGACTAATGACTGAGCTATGGTCAGAACCACTCAGGATTAAACATCCATATTGGTCAGGCGTACCCTTGCCTCTGGCCTAGTTCGCATGCCCTTTCTGTCGGGAATGCCCATCCTCTCCTTCACCTTTTGGAAAAAAAACTCAATTCTTCCGTCAGTGTCCTAGTCAGAAGCCTCCTCTTCTGAGGGTCCTTGGTCCTCCAGCAGACAGAGCTCAGAGCGTGCAGGCTGGCTGGGGGGTGCATGCCTCCAGCACAGACATACGTCATCACAATGTTCCAGCAAGTCGCTGGAGTGCTGGGGTCTCCGAGTAGACCGCATTCTTCTCATGCACTGCACTCTGCATCCTTATTCTAACCCTGGCACAGTGGTACCAGAGTGCCTGGCATTGGAAAGGCACTTAAATATGTTCATTGAAAAAAATGAAGAGCTATATATTTTTCTTACAAAACAATAGAAACACCTGAAATGCTTTTACATAGATCAATTCATTCAGAATGTAGGAATTTCAGATCAAATGTTTTTCTGCCTCAGCCATTCAAATGAAGAGAATCTTGTTAATGATGTTAAAGCTCCCAAGATGCTTTCCATACCAGTAAAATTTTCAGGCATGAACTAAACAGCAGGATTGAGGCTGTCACACAGCTTAAACCACTGTTGATCACTTGATACAGAGAAAGAAAGGACAATAGCATTAATGAGAATAAGCAAAATTGTCCTACTCTGCCAACTTTAAATTTTTTCTATTTAAAAAAACCTTCCATAAAAATCTAAACTATAAATCATGCATTCATAACAATAATAAGGCAAACGCTGTATTAACAAGAAGTATCAAGAAAAAGGGTAGAAATCTCAAGCTACAGTACTAGGTGTACCAGTTAATAATGCGGATTTTTTTCAATAGATGCAGTTACACATATGTTGATATATATATATGAGATTTGATATGTATGCTATTTTGTTGTAATGATAGCAAGCTTCAAAACTTCATAAGTAAAATTTTCTGAAGGTGTTAACATCATAGATATTCTTACACTTAAATATGTCAAATTTTGTACAAAAAAAAAAGAGCATTTTAGGGAAGTTTTAATTCATTATTTTGAAGAAAAAGTTATCGTATACTTCGGGAAGCTTATGGTGAACATGCTCCATCTCAAGATACTTGTGAACACTAGTTTAAGCACTTTAAAAGTGATTATTTTGATGTGAAAAACAAAGACATCCAGGTCAACCAAAAAAGTTTGAAGACCAACAATTACAAGCATTATTGTATGAATATGCGTGTTAAACTCAAAAACAACTTGCAGAAAGATTAAACATTGCTCAGCAAACAATTTCCGATCATTTACAAGCAATGGGGAAAATTTTAAAGGAAGGAAAATGGGTGCCACATCAACTGAACGAAACACAAATGGAAAACCGAAAACTCATCAGTAAAATGTTGCTTCCACAGCACAAAAGGAAGTTTTTTTGCATCGAATTGTAACTGGGGATGAAAAGTGGATTTATTTTGAGAATTCCAAATGCACAAAATCATGGGTTAATCCAGGTCAACCATCAACATCGACTGCAAGGCCAAATCACTTCAGAAAGAAGAGTGCTCTGCGTTTGATGGGATCAGGAAGGTGTGGTGTATTATGAGCTTCTAAAACCATGTGAAAACGTTAATACTGATCGCTACCCATAACAAATAATCAATTTGAACCACTCTTTTATTGTGAAATGAACAGAATGTTCCAGAAGACACAGCAAAGTAATTCTGCTTCATGATGATGCACCATCACACATTTCAAAACCAGTTAAAGACGCGTTAAAAGATCTTGCCTGGGAAGTGCTAACCCATTGCTATATTCACCAGACCTTGCTCCCTCAGATCACCACCTGTTCTGATCGATGGCACATGCACTTTCTGAGCAACACTTCAAAACATACGAAGAAAATTGGGTCTCTGAACGGTTTGCCTCAAAACAAAAAAAGTTCTATTAGGACAGTATCCACAAATTACCTGAAAGATGGGAAAGTGTGTAGCTTGCGATGGACATTATTTTGAATAAAGCACTTTTGGTGTTTCTCTGGAAATTATCGCGTTTTCTTTTATTACAAAATCCGCATTATTAACTGGTAGTAAGAAATTTGCTTACAAATAAAGAACCAGACAGAGAGCAGAAAGGTCCAACAGCTGGGGAATACAAAACAAGTGGGAATATTGCTAACCCTAAGAAATCACATTCCTGGGAACTTGGTGAGATCAAGCTGGTGACCAGGAGTTCCTTACCTGAAACCACCTTCACTACCTGTAGCTTTAGGACCACCAAGAAGCATAAAGTGGCAGCTGCGTTCATGACAGAATGTTATACAAGCAGCATTTGTGTTTTTCCTCTGGATCTGTGGTTTCTTTTGTGAGTTTCTTCATTTAGAATTTGTCAAGTTTTACCATCCTAATGAGTTAAACCTTATGCAAGTATTTTGTTGTTTTTATGTCGAATCTGTGGACCATTAGGTGAGGGTGAACATTGTTCCATATTCATTAATTGCCTTGTTTTGTCTTTTGAAAACTGAATAACATTATTCTTTATCCCTTTACAAAGAGATTTTCTGATCAATTTATACAGAAAGGATGTTAACTTGTCATACTTGTGAGAGATACCTTTCCATTTGTTTGTTTTCATGATATTTCTGACATGGAAGAAAAGCTCACCTTAACTACTTGGTGAATTATTCATGATTATATCATTGTATCTGAGATCAGAAGCCAGGCCTGTCTGAACCCCATAGTTCATGCCCTTAGTTTGCCAAACAGAATTAATGAATTTTGGTACCAATTCTATTGATAATGTAGAGCCACCACTGAGGATATCAGTTAATATATTGTATTTTTTGTTTTTACCTGCTTTCTTTAGCTCTTTTTTTTTTTTCTTTTCTTTTCTTTTTTCTTTTTTTTTTTTTTTTTTTTTTCTGTTATCAAAGCATGTCTATCCATAGCAGCCTACCTATCCTTAATCTGTTGTTTTATATATGCCAGGGGTATAAAGATAAGCTAACCAAATAGGTCAATATAAAACAAAATAGCTGTGTGCATTTAAAAAATAGGTTCTTTAGCTACACAGAGTCCCTGTCTCTGTGTCCAGCGATCAAGGCTCTTTTCCAGGGGGTTGCGAGGAGTCTCACCTTTGGATGAGTGGGGTTTTTCCAAGGGACTGGGAATATGACCTTCCCAGAGCAGGCACTTGATAAATGTTTGCTGAAGATGATGAAATACTTTTCTTTAGTTTTCTAAATTGCCCTGGAGAAACTTTTCCAGTCAAGATTAGAGAAATGGAAATTTTCCATACACAGGGAGATCATTGGGATATCATTTTTATAAGGGGAAAAAAAGTATTTCCATTAGTTAAAGCGCTTACTATTTTCATTCTCACAGAAACCTAAGAATTATAGACCAATAGACCAATACATTTACCTTCTAAAGAGAAATACATAATCCTTTTTAAAGAAAAGTTGGCCAGGGAAAAGGTTTCTATCAAATGAACCGAATGGAGTGAATCATATATCCCATTAAATTCCACTTAAAAATTTGTAATATAGAATCAAATTTGGTCTGGTCTACTTGAACTCATTTAAGCAAAAGATCTATATTGTTTCAATTAAAGTAAAAAATAAATGTATTCCAAATAAGCCTCAGAGTTAAAATTCCAAATAAGTCTTAAAATTCCATATGTCTGCTGTACTGGGAGTAGACCTAAGGTAAGATAAGATAAGCCTTATATATTGCATGGTCCTTGGAACTAATCCTCTAACCCTTTCACTGTTAAGATAAATATTACTTTCTAAAAGCCTTCTAAAATCACTGATTTTGTAAACTGACTCCTGATAGTTTATAATCCTGGGGAAGACTGCTCTGTTACTTACTTAATGTTTTGTAAATACTCTATGAAAAACTATAATTCACAATTATTTAAGGGTTGCTTATTCTGTGAGCGCTCAGTTTTGTACTCAGCAGTGGGTAGCTATATATAAAACCTTTACGTATATCAAATAGACCAAACGGTGAAACAACCAAACAACCAGTCACTGTGACGTGCACTGACCACCAGGGGATGCGTGTGGAATATGGTGGGCGTTGGCAACAGGCAGCAGAGTGCAGAACACGGTGGGCATCAGCCGCGGCAGGATAGTGCAGCAGGTGAGCAGAGGCACAGACTGGCACCAGGGCACTGGTTGCTGTCATCAGCAGGTGAGCCTCTGGTGGTTACTGAAAATTCTTTGCTCCTGTGCACTGTGGTCCCGCCTGGTGCTCACACCGGCTGCAGCACCGGTCCCACTTGCACCCACTGCTGGCGCCAACCCCAATTGCTCTGCACTGTCAGTGGGTGCGAGTGGGGCCAGCGTTGTCAGCACATGGGAACAGTGACAGGGGACCGGGGGCCATGATGAGGGGGGCTGGGTGGGGTCATGGAGGATGGGCCAAGACCCACCCCTGTGCCCTCCGCAACCACGTGGCCAACAGTTCCTTTCAAGGTGTACGAATTCATGCATTGAGCCCTTCATAATAATAAAAGCATTATATGCTAAGTAGACCAGATGTCTTCCAGACAAAGCCAGGGTTGCAAGGGCCAAGGCAAGCCACCATAGCTGCGAGGGCTGAGCCCCTTGCACAAATTTCATGCATTGGGTCTCTAGTGTGTGTGTGTGTGTGTGTGTGTGTGTGTGTGTGTGTATAAAAGCCTAAGTGACCGTTACGACTGTTTGGCTGAATGACCAGTCGACTGGTTGCTATAATGTGCACTGACCACCAGGGGAAAGATGCTTAATTCAGGAACTGCCCCCTGGTGGTCAGTGCACTCCCACAGCCAACCTCTCATGGCTGGCCAATCTCCCATGGCCTCTCTCCCAAGCTGGCAGGCCCTGATCTGTCACAATCACTGGCCTTGCCAAGGGACCCCACCAGTGCACAAATTCGTGCACCAGGCCTCTGATTAGAAATATAAATAATATATAGTTTCAAGAATCTTCTAATTAGTGGCAGAGATAGAGAGATTTAAAAATTAATAACTCAATGAGATAAGAACTAGGAGAATAAATAGCCATGTAAGCATAGAAAAGAGAGCATTCTTAATTGTCGATTAGAAGAGTGCCAAGAAAGATTTTAGAGAAGCGGTGACATTTGAGCTGAATTTTGAAGAAGTAGAAATTAACTAGGAAGGCAAGATTATAGGCAGAGAAAGTAAGAAATAACTTTTCTTTTTTTTTTTTAATATATTTTATTGATTTTTTTACAGAGAGGAAGGGAGAGAGATAGAGAGCTAGAAACGTCGATGAGAGAGAAACATCGACTGGCTGCCTCTTGCACAACCCCCACCGGGGATGTGCCCGCAACCAACATACATGCCCTTGACCGGAATCGAACCCGGGACCTTTCAGTCCGCAGACCAACGTTCTACCACTGAGCCAAACCGGTTTCAGCAGAAATAACTTTTCTTATGCTCTCTCTTAACTCTGGGTACATATGCTCAGACAAATATATCTGTACTTGCCCCAAAATAAATATGTAAATATAAATTAGCATCAGAAAGCTAATAACTAGCATTATTTCATTTAAAAATCTAAACAAATTATTCTAATTTTCTTCTCAGAAAAAGGAGTAAAACAGCAGTGACCTATAGAACATAGGTAAATATTTTGCCTAACAGAGGTACCTTGTATTAATGAATTACCCATATATACAACAATTAGTTTCACACTTCTTCCACCCCCTACTACCCAGCAGAAAACCAGGTGAACAGCAACTGCGCTGCCTGTGGCTGATAGCTCCACCTGGTGGTTAGTATGGGGAAATATGTGGTTAGTGTTTCTGTGCCTCCACCATACTTTTTCTTCCCCACAAGGAAGAATGAACATACTAGGTCCCTCACTGTTTCTACCTTTCTCCTATAGCACCTGGTCCTTAGTACACAGGTATTTGTTTTTTAGATTCCCAATAAATCTTTATAGAACTGAGTTGTTTTGAGTAAGAAATCACTAATACAAGGATTTTGTATGGCCCTTTCCATTTTTCTCAAGTTCTTATACATTTACTGAGTACCTTTAGATCGGTCATCTAGTAGGATGATGAAGTACAACGTTGCATAAATCCCCAGGAGTCTCATCAGCTTGCATTAAAATATGGTGTAGTACTCTATAAAGAGATGGTCTCTCTCATCAATCAATCATTTGATGAATAAATGATAAATTTCCTATTCTCTTCTCTTCAAATTCTTAACCTGTTATGTTAGGAACTGTTCATTTTATTTATAAGACTAAAGTCACCACAAATGACCCATAAGAGCAATACTAGTTATGCATACACATGCAGCTGAACAAACGTTAAGTGGAAGTTGGTAATAATAAAGAATTATCTATTTCCACAGCTGTTGAAGTGTTAAAAAACAAACAAACTCAAATATTCCATAAGTCTCCAGTACTTTTTTCTTTATCCTTTAATTAAATCTGCTTTTTCTAAAGTATTGGTCTTCAGGACTTTGAAAAACATATCCAATTTTATTTTTCTGGGATATTTAATTATGTTGCAACAGTATTAGTTCATAAAAGTAAAAGAGAAAGAAAGGAGATTATAAGAAGAATGCATAAAAATCAAATGGAAGAAAAAAAAATTTTAATTTTTAAAAGTTGAGGTGAAAGAAGGAAAAATGGCAATAATTAAATAGGGTCTCGGAAAGACCTGAAGTGATTCTCAACTCTAAAATGTATTCATTTAATCATACTCCAACTCATGTGAGAAAAGATATATAATAAAGCTCACACAAAAAGAACTCACAGAAACAGCAGAAAAGTGGTTCCCAGGGTATGAGGGTTGATGGAAACAAGGGAAAGTTGGTAAAAGGATACGGACATGCGATGAGCGGAGTAGGTTCTGAGGATCTAATGTACAGCAGGTGACTGCAGCTGATTACACTGATAGCATAAATGAAATTTGCTAAGAGAGTGAACTTCTTATCTGCCATACCCAAAGTTTCCAGGCCATTTGGGTGAGTCTTTTACTTAACCTTTTCTAGTCTAAAATATCTTGTTCTAAAAAACAAAGGGGCTTGATGATATGCTCTTTAAGGTTCTTTCTAAAAAGTTCTTCTTCCTTTTTTTCTTTTTCTTTTTTTTTTTTTTTAATATTCTCTGGCTTTATAAATAATTAAAAAATAATGAAGGCCAGGAAATGGTAAGGCAGATAAAGAATCCAGAGGAATATGGGATTTGCAGCACAGAAATGCTAATAAGAAAAATGTTGGTGTTTTCCAGCTAAACTTCTCTATCCATTAAAGGCATTAGTTAAAGTAACCAAAAATGTTATTTTCCACTCAGGATATACCCTAAAGTGCCAAAATAGCTACCACCCTACCACCACTCTCCCACCCACTAAAAAACCACAAATGTCTCTGTTGAAATACTCCCATTTCTCCAAGTTAGAGGTGTCATTATCCAAGAGAAGTGTCTAAGCTAAACTTTCGTCTTCAGCTTCAGGTTTTAAATCTATAAAAATGAGGAATTTAACACTGACCTTTCTTGCCAAGGTGTTGCATACTCTGTTTAATAAGGCACTTTAAGGCTTTCAGTTTAAAGACACTTGAGAAATACAAAGTATCATTATGTTAATTACTATTATTATAAGGCTCCAGAATTCAGACTAGCTAGAGTTTAATGTCTAATGTACTAAGCCAGCGGTCACCAACCTGTGGTCCGCAGACCACTGGTGGTCCTTGAGGTCCGAAAGGTTGGTGACTGCTACACTAAGCAGTCCTCTCTGACCCAGGTGATTTCCAAGCATCAGTGTAGGCTGGTTGCCCTGGTCTACCTCCAAAGTGCCACACACACTAGGTTTAAGAGGGCCCAGTGACGGGCTTCGGTAACATTGTTGGAGTCTAACCTCTGAAACTCTCTTGAATACCAGGGAAAGTATCACCCAACTCATTGCAAAAAGTATTCTTCACGGAATTCAAATCAAAGTAGACCAAACAAAAGCCGAAACTCAGCCATGTATGTCCTGGAAAAATTTAGGTAGTGAATTCCAAATAAATAAGTGGTGAGCCAACTTCAAGGCAGAGGTTCTCAAACGTTTTGTACAAACAACCACCCATGAAGCTTTTAAAAATCCAGTTGTCTGAGCCCTCAATATTCTGACTTGTCAGTATAGGATGGATTTAAGGCCATATATATTATTAAGTTCCAAGGCTGGTGCAGGTGATTTGCTGACCACACTTTCGAGAAGAACTGTTCTGAGGTTCCAGAAAGCCATCGACTAAAACAGCAAGATTCTGACTCAATGTCTTAACAAAGATTTAGAGGTCTCAAAAACAGCACTACGAAGTGGGACATATTATTTTTTAGTTTCAATTAGGCAGCAACTTAAATGGCTAGGATTTAGACTTCATTCTAAAGTCAACAGCAGCAACAAAAAACTAAATTGAGAAACTTTGAAAAATGCAATATCAAAATGTATAGGAACAGAATGAGGCAGAAGAAAGGCCTTTTAGATAGCAAAGGTGACTGTTGTACACTTTGTATTTTCAAATGCACCACCCAGCAGCTCAGAGAACAGGTGTGACAAACAATGAGCCAATTGAATGCCCACGAAAAGAAAAAGTCTGAGCAAAGAACCCATTTGTGAATAAGCCTCTGTGAGGAGGAGCATCCAAGAAACAGGATCCAACATTTTAATGTGTCTTTACATTCTTAAATGCTAAAGTCATGGGGGAGAAAAAAAGAACTCCAAGTGAAATGTTATGAGGTGTTAATGTATCAAAGTGTTAACCACTAAGAATAACACACAGAACTGCTCAAGTTTTATTACAAAGACAAGTCGAGGTGGAAGAGAGGTAGCTGATTAAAGCAGAGAATGGCTCTGCAGAGCAACAGATCACTCTCCCACCCTCCAACAACTAAATCACAGACTGCACTACTGGCCAGGAGTAAGCAGCACACAGGGGTGATGTAAAACTCCTGGTGAGGCCGAATAAACTGCAGTTGTGATTAGAGCTCCAGTCTCAGTGGTTAGGGACAATCCTTTAAGACTGCTCGAGTAGCACCTCTCCCGTGAGGCCTTCCCTTCCCTGTCCCAGCAAGAGAAACTTATTGGTGACAGGCTTTGTATATCCTGGAATTATACTATTTTCACAACCTTATATTTCTGTTGGCCAACAGCATGGCTGCAGAGTGGATGAGCAGCTCCACTCATCCTGGGCTCTCTCCAATGGGCTCTCTCCAATGGTTGGTTCTCCAGTTCTTCCCCATGCCTCTTTCTGCCTTCCCAACCACTAGTCTCTGGCACCTTCACTCTAAAGCAGATGAAGTCCCCCAGCCTGTTCAATGCTCCCCTCCCACCAATCCAAACAAGGCCCAGGCTAGATTTGGAGAAAGGGCAAGACCCCCTGATCTGGGGGACCTCTTCCCTGGGGAAGGACTGGCCTGGAGGGAAACCAAAGCCTGCATGAAGGCCAATGGCCAGAGCTGAGAAGTACCGAGTGTACCAGGGTCAGCCCCACTGAGGGGAGCACTTGAAAGGTGGCAAAAAAGTTCCAGTGCCTGTGGCATATGACGTGGCAGTTCCAGGAAGCCACGGCAGAGGGGTTGGGGTTAAAGCCACTAGGGGCCATGGATCCTCATTCTAAATTGTTTACAACATGAGCTTAAACCTGTAAGTGGTAGGTTGCTAAATGTTAAGTGTGGATCTTTTGAGGATGCAAATGAGTGATGCTGCAGGCAGTGTATTCTAGTTAAAATGACTCAGGAAAACATTCCTAATCACAAAGTTTACTCTTATATATTCTAACATGACGAACTCATTTGGATTACACCTTCTAATTTCGTTGTTTGAAAATAAAAGCAGCAAATGGAATGATTCAGTTTGTGACTTATTTACAGTGCTATACAAAGAACGTGGTGGGCACACCAGGCCAACCTGCCCAATCTCTGCTGAGGTGTTCGGTGCCCATGACAATGAGGAAAATCTGTGTTAAAACCCCCGACATCAAAAGGGGTCTCACGTCCCAACAAAGGCCTAGAAGCTCTTCACTTCAGGGAAAGATGCAAACTGAATTTTCTACTTAGGAAATCCCAAGGTAGATTAAGGAAGGAACAAATTATATAAAAGTATTCTGAGCTATCTGGCTCTAAATTATAGTTTTTCTCATATTTATTACATAAATATTAGTCATTGGTTATTAGTTTCAGCTCACTATTTAAGTACTGTTGTAGAAAAACCTGACTATACTGTAACTAATCCTTTCCTGAAAAGCAGTCTGGAGCACGTAGGTGGAACAAGACATCACCGTCACTCGGTGTCAATGGAAGGAGATGCGATGGGACATAGTGTCTGAGAGAATTTCAAAACCTCATACACGTTTACTTTAGATCCAAAAGAGTAAGAACAAAAGTCACAGGTACATTAAAGACCCTCAACACTATTCACCAATCTGATTAGAACATGACCTTCGGTGGCCCTAATTTTCCTTAAAAAGAGTCAGACCTCTAGGAGCTGTTAACAATAGGTTCTTAACTGGCAAGGTCCTTAAATACCAAGGTGTTTGCCATCATTCTCACGGCGTTGTTTTCTAAAGATGCTTTTCCATAACATGATAAAGACATTTCTATGAATGATAATAAAACTGGTTGCTAGGAGGGTCATTCGGTTCCCATGTTTTCTGGTGGAAGAACTGGAACCAACCCAAGGTCACATGGCTAGAGGTGGCAACGGGCCAGGACACAGTGCCCTGCCCCTGGACTGACTTCCCTGACTTCCAGGAGAGAATAGCTCTTTCCAAAGAGCTTTACACCTGCTCATGTGGGGGATGTCTATGAACAGGCCGCCCTTAACACAGACCACTCTTAGTTTCCTTCAGTGCAATAAGTTACAAGTTCAAACTTACATCAGAGCACTTGTGAACAGATCCATGATCTTTAGAGGAAAGAGCAAGGCGTGAGTTAGCTCCTTCCTGGTGGGGAAAGAAATGGCTGTACTGCAGCTCTCCTTCACCTGTGTCCAAGGCGGTCTTCTGTTTGTGATAAGCCCTGAAAATGGCACTCTCTGTGAGAGGAGGGTGTGCAGGATAGTAGACAGAGCATAAGCCTTGGACTCAGGGAAGGCAAGATTTTCATATTCCCTCTACGTTTTCCTTGGAGTGTAAGTCACTTAGCTTGTCTGAACTACCGTTTCACCCACAAAACATAAAATACCATCTACTACATAGGATTCTTGCAATTAAATGAGATCATATATTTAAAGCACTAAAACACTGTCTGGTTCATATAAACTCAAATCACTTCCTTCTCTCCTCTTCTGCTGTGATTGTTGAGATTTCTGACAAGTAATTTAACTAGTTAACTTCCTCTGTATAATGGCAGAAAATATATGCTTCTGATGAAATGACACTATAGGATAATATGATTATTAAACATCAAGATTAATACTTGAAAGCAATTCGCTGATAAATAGGCTATGGCAGAAGCTTGTCCTAAGGTGCCAATTTGCTGGAGTAAGAGGGCTGTCGAGGCCAAAGTGCCAAGAACACTGACTAGAGAAGCCCGAGAGGGATGCTGAGTTCTCTACTGGAGACATTTAGCCTTGAAGTAAAAATCCAAAGAGGCCAACAGCAAGGAATGAGTAGAGCTGAAGGAAGCAGCAGCAGTTCAGCATCTGCAGGGCAAAGAGCATAAGGAGACAGGCCCAGAAACCCTGTGTCCAGCTCAGATCTACAGGAGAGGCTGTGAGAGTCCAGCAAGTCCTTTAAATATGGATTTTAACTCTGGAAAACAGAGATGAAAATAGGAGGGGCAAGATGCTCATCACTGTTTCAAATTCCAGTCCAGAGCTGAGCGGCAGCTCAGCTGTTGTTTGCCCTGCCCTGTACTTTGTATAGAGAAGATGCCTGGGTGTCGGGGTCTCTTGGTATATGGACTTCTGCTGGATGAACTGAGCCTGCCCATCTGCCAGGCCTCGCTCATGGCTGGCTCCCTGCCATCCCCCAGCATAGCAGCCTGCACAACCAACAGCCACTGCAGAAAAAGGAAAAGGCCTGGTTCTGTCCTTCCAAATGTAATACATATCCGGCAGGCACTATGACTTGATGGAATCCTTCAGTACATCCAGTTTCCTTGGAAACCTGACTATGTAGTGAATGGTTTCCATGGCAAAACATATCCCAGAGTCCAAACAATCAACATACACGTACAATTTGAAATGTAACTTATTAGTGGGAAACTGCCCACACTTGAAAAAACTAGTAAGCTTACAAAACAGTCCTGATAACCTTATTGTGGCACCAAAGCAGATGTCTCGGTGAAGCCCGATTCAAGGAAGGGCCAGCGAAAGGGAAAGTCACACCTACAGTGTGCCAGCCTGAGCCACCTTAGTTTCCACATGTCCTATGTTCCAAGACACAAGATTCTGATCTGAAATAGGCCAGACAACCACAGAATATGAGGAAAGCACTTCTGGGGTTCCTAGAAATCTCTTCAAAGAATAGGAATAAGATTCTCAAACAACCTAACAAGGTGTTCAGTTTGTAATCTAGAACGCAAAGAAAGGCAGTTATTACTTTCTTCCCCAACTGGGGGGATAGCACCCCCTCAGGTGGCACATGGAAATGTAGGGGGACATAGTAAGTTTTCGATTACTGAGGGTTCTTCATACAGCAGATGGGAGCAAGGATGCTAAATGCCTTGCATCGCACAGGACGGTACCACACAACAAAATGAGGATGAAATGTGTCACATTACCAAAAGAATTTTCTAATGGGAACAATGATCAATTTTGATGACTTTCTTGCCATTTTTCTCTTCTTCTTTAAAAACAAAAGATAAAAAGGGAGGGTGTAAAATATCTAAGTAATATTTTTAAAGTTCTTAATCTATTTAATAAGGGTGTTAATCACAGAGATATGAACTCAAGCACAGGTTCCCGAACCCCTCCCAGACCTTAGATTCAGGACGTGTCTGTGGACTTAGGAATTCAGTTTCAACCATATCCCAAGCTCACACTGATGCAGATGTCTGAGGACTACACTCTGAAGCAGAGCGCCACCGTTCTCAATGATCTGTGCATCCCCCTCCTCCTCCCACCACCGTCCCTCTCCATGTGAGAGCAAAGGCTTTGGAAGATAATGGATCTGGGTTTGAAACCCATTGCTGCCACATACTCATTGTTGACCTTTGGCAGTTAACCCTTCTGTGCCTTGATATCCCCATGTGTATCTGAGAGTCAGTGGTTCCCGTTGTGCAGATTGAATACAAGAGCATCTGTAAAGTGTGCCCTTGACCAGAATTGTTCAGGACCCTTCAGTCTATGGGCCGATGATGCTTTCTTCACTAAGCCAAATCAGCGAGGGCTCATTTATTTTACATGTGCTCTTTTTCTTCAACTTACAAATATTTCCATGTGAGTACACAGAAATTACCTAGTTGTTGACTGCTTCATTGTATGCCAAAGTATTTTGTGATTTCCCTACTAATGACCATTTCAGTTATTTCTACTATTTGGACTCTTAACACTAAATTCTCCACTTACTGAGACTAAACAAGGCCAAGTAAATTTCTCTGTATTTTTAAGAAAGAGTTTGTAAAAAGTAGATGGACAGTTAGTCATTGGTGAATAACCATAACAGAGTGGAAATCATTAACCAAAACAAATAATAACTACAAATAAATATTTTGAAGGATTTCTTTATTGTATAAACAGAAAAATTTTAAATATAAAAATAATAATATACTCTATTATCTGTTTTTAAGGAATCATATATGATATCATAGTTAATGAATCCTTAAAAGCTTTCGAGATAATTTTCTTTGGCTTTAATCTCAAAATTCTGACAAAGCTGGAGTTTGGAAAACATACCAGGTCAGAGGAGAACATGAAAACATGAAAGTGTTATCACCCTTTAGTCATAAACTCCTTTTCTCAGAGAAACATGGCTATAAAAATTTGTTCCAGGATGAAAGCTTGGCACAACACGACCCAATCTTACATCATACTTTTTAAAGATTGGGGTAGAATAAGGAGGCAGGGAGGGATTATGAAGTGGGAGGGGAAAGTTCTTGCTTGAAAGGGGGGAGGAGGGAAGTGGAATTCATTTTCCACTGATGTATAACTTCTTCAACTTAATGGTTTGGTTTAGCTGACATTTGGCAAGGTAGCAGGTTTTAATCTTTTTTCAAGAACGGCCTCCCTGTTGTTGAAGCTGTCTACACAAGATAATGTTCATCGACAGGATGTTCATTCCCTGTTATGGTCCTACTTAGAATATTATGTTAACTCATCACTTGTTTCTTTTAAACAAAAGGCTTCTCCGTTCATTAAGCTCATAATGCTGCTAGTGAAAGAGAGAGTTCTGCATTTTAACAAGTATAGGAAAACTCCAATATACTTACTAGGCCTGTATTATAGGAATCAAAATCAGGCATTCCAGAATTAAACTGCCTGCTCTCTAATGAAAGTTCACACAGTAAAATCTGACAACCTGGTGTTAGGCCTTTCCTCCACAACAGTGGAAGGGTTCCACTTCACCCATGGAGAGCCTTAGTCATGACCTCCTTACACCAAACACCTGCAACCAAGAGCCACGCCATTACTTTGGGATAAATAATTACTTTCTCAAACCATGCTGTGGACATAATAAACCATATACTTTTTTAGGGAGAAGATGAGGTAGAACAACTTTATTTTTAAAACCCGACTGACGTATCTGCCTATCCACAACCACACTCTGCTCTGAAAAGGAAGTAAAAGATATTATGTTTATGTACCAGACCAATTCACAGGTCACTGTGTGGACAGAAACACATTAAGAAACATGAAAAACTAATGGCACATCCGAGCGCCAGGAGCCTGGAAAAGTGCATGCTGTGGAGCACAGGAGCTTCTCGGAGGTCAAGGCCCAAGCACAAGGAGAAAGCTCCGCAGTGTTAGTTCGACACCCCGGGTCCCTCTCTCTGGAGTCTCTCTGCGCCCCCAGGAGCTAAGTTAAGAAACCTGCGTGTTTGTGTTGGGCAGAGAGGAGGCAGAGTGGCAGAGCTCTTCATGGGCCTGTCTTTCCACCATGAGACAAAACAAGAAGGTCAAACTGCTTCCTAACATAGCAATTATGTTAGCTATTTTGAGAGCAAGAAAGTTAAAATGTGCTCTTATTTAAGCAAATATCAATAAATATAAACAACAGAATTCTTGGGGAAATGGCCATTTATTATACATCCCTTGTAACAAATGTTCCCAATCTGTTGGATTCACGGTACTATGGGGCCTTAGACTTGATAATGGGTTTACTAATTTATTAGACACCAAGTATCTGAAGCCTGAATAAATGTGTGATATCACATGTATAAAATAAGTAAATGCATGTGTACACACATGTGTGCACATCTAAATGTGTATAGATATGTCTATATACACATATCCAGATATGTACAGCACATAAAAGTGTATATATATATATATATATATATATCCATTTTTCAAATACATATATTTGAAATGAACATAAATTCATTTAAAAGGCATTTGACTCATCATTTATGTTTTTGTTGATCCTTACCCGAGCATATTTTTCCATTAATTTTAGAGAGAGTGGAAGGGAAAGGGAGAGACAGAGAAAAACATCAATGTGAGAGAGACACATTGATTGATTGCCTCCTGCATGAGCCCTGACCAGGGCCAGGGAATCTGCAACCACGGTATGTGCCTTGACCGGAAATGAACCTGGGACTCTTCAGTCTGAGGCCAATGCTCTATCCACTGAGACAAACTGGCTAGGGCTGATTCAGCAATTATTAACACAAAATGTTAAAACATATCACTTATGTTTTGGTCTGTAAAAGGTTTTTTAAATTTATTTTTACCAAGTAAAATACACTTTGTGCTGTGCAGTTCTAAGGGTTTTGACAAGTGTGTGAAGCTATGTAGTCACTACCACAGTCATGATGATACAGAACAGTTGCATCATCCTAAAACGTTCCCTGTGCTACCTTTCTGTGGTCAAAGCCCCACTTTCACTCTCATGTAAAAGGTTCTGACATTAAAGATAGGTCCTCACACTTGAAAGGAGCTGGGAGTAACTGCTTATAGTGCTGACAATTATCTTTTCCATAAATTTATGCCCCACTTTTACACACTAGCTTCACTTCTACCCAGTATGTGACAAAAAGGATTTAAGGGGAAGATACCTGAATCTATAGGAAAGGAGGAAATAAAGACTTGGAGGAGTTCAAGCTTCAAGATGATATGAAGAAAAAAAATGACAAAACTTGATAATAAGCTAGATATAAGTAGTTTAAAATAATAAATATGCTTGGCAGATACAAGGAAAAGGTCTGAGTTGGATAAAATTGACAAGTGGTCATTTATGAGGAACAATAATGAACTTTGTTTTGAAGCAAGACAATGAGGAGGTCAAATTTGTTTTAGCAAATCTGCTCTGCCTGCAGTGTGGCAACTACCCTGCTTCCCCAAAAATAAGACAGTGTCTTATATTAATTTTTTCTCCCAAAGTTGCGCTAGGTCTTATTTTCAGGGGATGTCTTATCTTTCCATGCACTAGATCTTATTTTCGGAGGATGTCTTATTTTAGGGGAAACACAGTAGCTAAAAGTGGGGAGAGAATGGATGCAGAGGCTGGCTAGAGTATTTCAATGGTCCAGCTGAGAGATGACAGTATCTCACTCATCTCAAAGAAGAGAGGTTTCTAAAAACCACAGAGGAAGAACAGAAAGAGTCTCACCAGCTACCCAGCAGAATATCACTGGAATGCCATTTGGAGCCCAGCTACTATCTCAGGCACTCCCTGTAGGAAAGTGGATTAAGACAGTGCAACATCTCGCATCACGGCTCACAAGATATCTACAGTGTTGATATCTACAAAACACCTACAAATGGGCAAGAAATGTCAAACAAATATAGCTACACTTCTGAAAATAAACAAAATACCTATCCCTGGTTCTACCACCTGAGGTTCAGATGTCTGGAATACACGATATACTGGGGAGGGAGGGAGGCTGTGAGTGTGTGGGCACTGAGGCTTCTCAAACAGGTCAGTGCAACATGCATGTTTCTCGCCTGCCCAATAAAGAGGCACTTGGAGAGTTTAAGCACAGGAGTAACATGGATTGAGCTCTCCTTTCCAAAGATTAATCTGGCAAAGAATAAGATACATGGAGGCTTGGAACAGGGTTAGGGAAAATGGTGAGGAGATGGATCTGAGATACTTTGGAGGCAGATTCAACTGGCTGCTGTTTGAATAGGATGTCCAGGTTTCATGGCTGCAGTCCTTGGGGTGATAAACTCATCAATAAAATAAAAGAACCTTGGAGAAGAGCAGATTTGGGAGAAGAAGGAGTGGGCAGTGTTGGATGATAATTTGCACTTTAGATACTAAATTTGAAGCCTCAGTGGTTATCCCAGCGTGAGACAGTTCAGAAGGCTAAAAACGCAGGACTGAAATCTAGAACAAGGATTCTTAAATGCGGTTTAATGAAGTGGCTTCAGGGGAGGGTGTGTTACAAAACTGTATATAAGCTTTTTATGTCTGTACATTCTTCTTGGGGTAAACTCGTGTCTCTCATCACGTTTTCAAAGAGGTCTGTCTCGAATTTCTATTCCTTTAAACATAATGTGTCAATTTGGGGTACACTTAATCTTGGGTGTTCTGCAGTCTCAGATGATGTGTCTAGGTGTCAATTGCTTTTTATTTAGCCTGTCTGAGATTCACTGTACTTCCTGATTCTGATGACTGGTACCTTCCATCAGTTCTGGAACATTCTAGGCCATTTTCTTTTTCTCTTCCACTTTATTTCTCTGCTCCCACCTATAACAGAGCCTAATGTTTTTGTTAACTAGCACTCTTCATCTCAGACCTTCCATTGAGAAATATTTTCCTACTTGTGGATAAACATAAGTGAATACTGGCTGCATAAAACAGTAATGCTCAGTGTTCACAGCTTGGCTGCTGAGATACGGTGTTGCACTGAAAAATCATGAATTTCTCTTCTCCCTTACAGAAAAACTGCACAAATCTCTTAGATGTTTAAGCAGAAAGGTGCTAGGCCTGACTTCTAAAATGAAAACATGCCTTTTTAAACTAATCATTACGCTGTAGAGAAGAGAGTAGTGTTTAAGAAAAACAAGACATAGAGCTGCCCACAGACACAAAATAAATCTAAAAGCTGAAGGCTCAAACAAGTTTAAGAAACACGTACCAATGAGATGTGAGTTATCACAGACATATATACGTCTTTCTAAATGTATAATTTCTGCCTATAAAGAAAGCAGGATAAAAAACATCAACATATCACTAGCTTAGGCGGCTGGGGAGGTGGGAGTTCTATACCAGAATGTCTCCAAAAATATGGTATTTGGGGGCTGATTGATTTTCTCCTTCAACTAAATTCCATTCTGGTGCTTTTTTATAATGTTTCAAAGTGCAGGCTGAGCTCTTAATCTTTTGGGAGGCACAGGCAAGACAAAACGCCAAACTCACTAATGAAAACTTGCTGAACTTACTTTTCAGAATTCCACTCCAAGTCACGAAGAACCCCTTTGGCGCTGCTCCCAGACTAGTAAAGCGAACATGTCAGTCCCGGGAGGCTAATACAGCTCGCTCCACTAAAACCAATACACATCTTCTCCTGACAGCTGGTTGTCTCAGCATTCTCAGAAGTGTATATTTATCAAAGGGGGGGCCCTCCAGGACACAATATTTATTATAAGATTATCTCAGAGACTCAAGTAAATATGAGTGAGGCTGAATTAAGCCATGTTGACTATGATGTTCTATTACTTAAATTCTAACACAAAATCACTCCAGGAGACCTAGGGTCTCATTTCTTGAGACAACTGATGTAGGTTAAAAAAAAAAAAAAAAGGGGGGGGGGGGGGCCAAGAACTATCTTTCTCTTTAAATCTTTCTGTGTTTAGCTATGTAACTTTTCTAATTATTCTAAAAAAAAAAAAAAAAAAAAAATCTGAGCATCTAAAATGAAAAATTTCCATCCTGTTCCGATATTGAATTCAGTATTAATGTAAATAAAATCACAAAATATTGAATTTGTTTATTGTTTTAAAAAATATATTTTATCCTATTTATCTGGATTTAATCTCATTCATTCTAAGTAGCATTATTTTCATTTGTAGCTCCCCCTACCCTTTCCCTAGGCTCTTCATGTTTCAGTTTATCCTGCCTTCGTGGATTACAGGCTGCCCAAATGTTCTAAGTGACCATGTCTGTGGGATAAAGGGAGGGAAAGGAAGGCTGGAGAGGCCACAACAGGAGTAGACGAGAGGTCATTTGAGGTCAAGATCCTATTTACCATCTCCAGGATTCAGCTGATAAACCACATCTTGAAATAAAGTTCCATCTCTCAGCAACAACCAGGGGTCTATATGGAAACAAGCCTGCTGCCAGCCACAAGGCACAGCAACAAGAAAGGGCCTGGAGACCACCTGCCTTTGCTGGCACAGGACCCAGCAAATTCAAAGCTTTCTGCCACACTGGGGAGTCCAATCAGTGGGCGCTGTGGATGAGCTCAGGCAGGGCCCAAGCGCAGGGCTGGTGTGGGGAGAGATGTCTGTGGCTCACCAGCCCTCAGCTGATGGAAACAGCGGCCCACCCTAAGGAGCCCAGGGAAACAATGTGACAACAGAGACACCGACACGGGAGGGGGAAGCCAGTCTTGCTGGGGAGACAGGTGGCAGAGGTCAGGAAAGGTTCTATGGAGGAGGTAGGACTGAGAAGATCAAAGAGGACAGACAAAGTTCTGACAGATCCTATGGGAGAAGGAAATAAATTCAATGTTCTATTGTAGAAGGTATGGAAGTGAAGGGGAAAAAAAAAACAGCATAAAGTGTGTTCACAGGAAATCACGAAAAACCTCAGTGTGGCTGAACAACAGGAAACATACAGAAGCCAGAATGGAGTGGAAAGGTCGGTTAGGACTGAGACAGAAAACACTTTGAATGCCAGATCGAGAAATGTGTGCCAGTTCAGCTGTTGATGGGAGGCGCTGATGACTCTGAGCGAGGAAAGGCCATGGCGTGACCAGGACCTACTTCAGGAAGATAGTGACAGTCTGTGCCGGATACACTAAAGTAGGAACAAGAGACAAAAGGCCATCAGGAGACATGGCCACTGAACTAGGGAATAACAAGAATGAGAGATACTGTGGAGAGAGGATTTCTAGTACAAAAGGACGGGTGGGCTAACGCCTCTGGGCACCTAGGAAAGTGAGAGTGTCATGAAAAATAGGCTGTGAGGAAGAAACATTTGTTTACTGGAGAAATGATGAGTGAACTTGCAGTGTCATCTGAACACACAGGCAGACCTATCTATCAGGCAGCTAAAAAAGCAGAGCTGCAAATTTGGAAAACAGGATTAAAATGGGGCCTTGAGGTCATCTACAAAGAAGTAAGGCCACTAAAGGGCTCCAGGGATGGAATCATGGGAAATATAATTTCGTATAACTTAATGGGTTGAAAAAGGAGACCAGAAAAGGTCTAAGAATTCAAAATTACCAGGTGTACTGGTTAATAATGCAGATTTTTTTCAATAGATGGGAGTTACACATATGTTGATATATATGCGATTTGATATGTATGCTATTTTGTTGTATTGACAACAAGTTTCAAAACTTCATATGTCAAATTTTCTGACGGTGTTAACATCATAGATATTTTTACACTTAAATATGTCAAATTTTGTGCCAAAAAGAGAGCATTTGCGGGAAGTTTTAATTCATTGCTTTATTTTGAAAGAAAGTGTTGCTGAAAGTTATCGTATACTTCAGGAAGCTTATGGTGAACATGTTCCATCTCAAGATACTTGTGAATGCTGGCTTAAACACTTTAAAAGTGACAATTTCTATATGAAAGACAAAGTACGTCCAGGTCAACCAAAAAAGTTTGAAGACCAACAATTATAAGCATTATTGGATGAAGATACATGTCAAACTCAAAAACTACTTGCAGAAAGATTAAATGTTGCTCAGCAAACAATTTCCAATCGTTTACAAGCAATGGGAAAGTTTTAAAAGAAGGAAAATGGGTGCTACATAAACTTAACGAAACACAAATGGAAAACCAAAAACTCATCAGTAAAATGTTGCTTCCACAGCACAAAAGAAAGTCTTTTTTGCATCGAATTGTGACTGGCGATAAAAAGTGGATTTAGTTTGAGAATCTCAAATGCACAGAATCATAGGTTGATCCAGATCAACCATCAACATCGACTGCAAGGCCAAATCGCTTTGGAAAGAAGACAATGCTCTGCGTTTGGTGGCATCAGGAAGGTGTGGTGTATTATGAGCTTCTAAAACCAGGTGAAACCATTAATACTGATCACTACCAACAACAAATAATCAATTTGAACTACGCTTTGATTGTGAAATGACCAGAATGTTCCAGAAGACACAGCAAAGTAATTCTGCTTCATGATGATGCGCCATCACACACTTCAAAACCAGTTAAAGACATGTTAAAAGACCTTGCCTGGCAAGTATTAATCCACCACCATATTCACCAGACCTTGCTCCTTCAGATTACCACTTGTTCTGATCGATGGCACATGCACTTTATGAGCAGTACTTCAAAATGTACGAAGAAGTGGAAAATTGGGTATCTGAATGGTTTGCCTCAAAACAAGAAAAGTTCTACTGGGACGGTATCCACCAATTACCTGAAAGATGGGGAAATGTGTAGCTAGCGATGGACATTCTTTTGAATAAAGCACTTTTGATGTTTCTCTTGAAATTATAGTGGGGTTTTTTTATTACAAAATTCACAATATTAACTGGTACACCTGGTATAGAGGAAAAAAGATGTACTATGAAACACGTGCTAGGAATACTATGAGGATCAGATGGGGGAGTAAAGTGAAAGGCAGTTTGGACATTTTAAAGTACTAAACAAATGTATTTTTATTGTGGTTACAGTAGTGCATTCTCAATCTCTAGAAAAGTCACATTACATGGAAGAGCCAGACTTTCCAAGTTCTTCCGAAGTCCCTTCTGCACCAACCAAATGGAAATATGATCTCCTCCTCCCTTGAACCTTACAGTCCTTAGAGACTCTTTTCTCAGGCAGTTATGCAATTCCTGTTGTACTTACTGAGTATCGCCCATGTGCCAAACACCACAGAGGGTAGTGAGGACTCCCCCTTGGCATAGATACTGACATTTAAGATTTATCCCCCTTTAGAGAAGAGGCTCAAAAAGGTTAAGTATCTGAGTGAGACTGCCAGCCAGTAAGGGGAGGAACAGAGGGCTTCCGATGCCAAGTCTTTTCTACTAAAACACAAGCTGGGACTTGCCACACTGTTCGTATTCCCTCACTCTACCATCAGCAAAGCACGGGCACAGCACCCTCATGCATCGTGCTGCCCTCTGAAGCACCCAGCAAAGGCCTGTTCTCACTCTGGTTGGTGCTGTGTTTTTGTTGCCCGAAAGGATGAGTGCACAGATTTGCAGACCCATGGGCCTCGCTCATGGTGCATGTTTGTGGGCCGGGAAGACTGGAGTCCTTATTTCCAAGGAGGACTGTAACTTCACAGAAAGTTCTAAAAACAAATGCTGTACTTGTGAAAGACGCCACCTGGCCTGCCTCAGGGCCTGAGTCCTCTTTTTCTGCACCGAGTGGGAGCAGCACAGGGAGTGCGGGGCTCCTTTTCTTCCAACCACTCCCACAGCCCGGCTCACGCCAAGAAAAGGCCTGCACCGTCCGGGGAAGAGAGCTGTGCAGCCCAACTAACCTCTGGTGTCCCTGTTGGGGCTGCCAACAGTCTGGGGAGGAGGGTGTGCTTAGTACCAGCTCCGATGACGTAACTTCACAATTCCAGCTTTTCTGCCCAGAACAAAAAGGCAACTGGTTTGGGAACTAGATTCTCCCACCCCTCTAATATTCAACCAAAGTCAGTTTTGCCTAATTGACCACTAGGTGTTGTTTGCATACCTCACTGTTTTTTTAGAAAAATGAATAGCCCTAGCCCAGTGGTCGGCACTCATTAGTCAACAGAGCCAAATATCAATAGTACAATGATTGAAATTTCTTTTGAGAGCCAAATTTTTCAAACTTAAACTTCTTCTAACACCACTTCTTCAAAATAGACTCGCCCAGGCTGTGGTATTTTGTGGAAGAGCCACACTCAGGGACCAATGGCTCGCGAGCCACAGTTTGCCAACTACAGCCCTAGCCAATTTGGCTCAGTGGATAGAGCATTGGTCTGCAGCCTAAAGGGTCCCACGTTCGATTCTGGTCAAGGGCACATGCGAGGGTTGTGGGCTCATCCCCAGTAGGGGGCATGCAGGAGGCAGCCGACCAATGATTCTCTATCATCATTGATGTTTCAATCTCTCTCTCCCTCTCACGTCCTCTCTGAAATCAATAAAAAGATTTTTTTTTAAATGAATAGAAACTAATTCAACAGACAGATCTGGGTCCTTTGGAAAATGAAAGTCTAGAGCCTGGAACATGTGTATGTCATGAATGTCCCTGTGTGCGAGCAGGAAGTCCTCAAAAGCATTTACTTTGCAAGCCGTATACAGGCCCGGTAGGAGACCAGGAAACAGCACGCGTTAAACACCATGAAGTGTACAGCCATGTGCTCCACCAGACAAGGATCCAGGACCCGGAGAAGCAGACTTCTGAAGTGGGACTGCATTTCAAGGCTTCAAGAAGAATAACGCACTGGGGACTTTCCTGCCCAATGTCTCTGACAGATGTTCCTTCTTGTACAGATTGTCTAATTTGGAAACTTTTGGTACCCATGTCCTTAGAAATCTTTAGGGAACAACAAATTGATCCCTTTGCCTACATGTGAAGGCAAAAGTCCAAAGTAGCCTTTTCCTATTTCTGAGACTAGTTAATGTGAGCATAATATCCTTGCCCACTGCTTGGGCAAAGCAAGACAGAGATTAGCCAGACTAAAATGGGGTATCTCCCAGGCTCAAGATATCTTTCTATGCCCATGGAGAACAGATGGTGAGAATGAAAATCTTGTCAATTTTTACCTAATATCAGGTCAGGCCATTGGTCTCACTTTGACCTCTGCCTGTCAAATCCACTGCACAGGGCTTATAGGTCTTAGGACTTCTTAGAAAGTCACAGCAGAAGCCAGAAAGAGAGCAAGCCTCAGCTAGGGCAAGCATCTAGCATCAGCCTTGGGAGGGTCCACATGGGATGCTTTTCCTATGCCTCTTGAAGGAACTCTCCAAGGCTGAGTCTAAATCTCTGTCTTGGTTTGCCCAGGCAGTGGATAGCTAAGAGTTGACAGGATAGTATGAAACACAAAAAGTAAGTGAGAGCTTAGCACAGTATCAAAGGCAGTTACCAACCCTCTTCTCTTAGTTCTTAACCTTGCTTATGACCTTTGCCTTACTGAAATGGCATTACTTCTGTTCTGTACTCTGACCTCTGCAAGAGGGAACCAAAGATATTAATAATAACTAGCAAAAATGTAAGCCCTTAGAAAGTCATGCCATAATTTGACCACTTTCCATTTTAACCTTTCTCTAAAACCTCATTTGTACTTCTACTTAAGGGTGTAAAAACTTCCGGTAGTGTTTTGTTGTTTTTGTTTTGTTTTTGGTATTACAAATACAGTTCTACTGTGTGAATTTTTACTAACCAGGAATAATGTAGTAGCTCTCATGGCAGCATTTTCAAATTTTCTTGTGAGAATTACTTACTGACCTAGAATACTGCCAATCAGGCTACTAAAGGAGCAAAAAGACTTGTTCCTTACCCTTGAGTAGCTTGCAATTTAGTAGAAGATGAAAAAAAAAAAACGCACATCACTAACTGAATCCATGGGGAGCAGATGATAACAGTAATGCAAATTCAGTACTATAAGTGTTCAGGGAAAGGCTAGACTAGTTAATTGTGTTCATGGAAAATCGTTGGTGGAGATGGCATTTAAATAAAGCCTTTGAAAATGTGTAATTTCAAGGGCATTTTGGAGAAGGGCATTTTACGGGGCTTTAAGGGCTTTAGCAAAAGGGCGGAAGTAAGAGATACAGGGGAAGTAAGGAAACTTCAAGGGAGAGAGCCTGGATGCAGGACAGGCCACAGGAGGGAAAGGAAGAAACCAATCTGGAAAGGTACTCGGTGGCCAGTTCTTAACCTAACATGGATGTGGAGGGGAATGTAGGCAACTAGATTTTAGAAGTAGGAAGTAACTTTTAAAATGTACCCCACATTAATCATTTTTCACAGCATATCTTAAATTTTTAGACAGAGAAATATTTTATTATTCCATTTGCAAACTAGATGGAATAACTTCAAAGAAAAATACTGTGGGAGCTGGGAAAATTGTTTCTTAGAGCTGGCAGATTCTTGACTGCAGCTTCAGTAACATATTCTTCTTACCAACCCTCTGAGATTGTCCCATTAATGTCTCTCTTTCCACATCCCCCAAATACCTTCTTAACTCACTATAGACATGCTAAGTGGCTACTCTGCAACTAGTACTTGCTCACTTATTTACCCATCCTCTCTTTTTCTGCCCCACTTGTCCTGGGGCTAACCACTCACTCATTCATTCTTATCCTATGAACTGTATCAATCATAATAACATTAATAGCTACTACTTGCTATAATGCCAGGTCCTGAAATTAATTAATGCTTTATGAACAGTATTTAATATAATTCTCAAAACAGTTCTATGAAACAGGTATTATTATCCCTGTTTTACGGATGAGAAAACAACTTCAAAGATGTTAAGTACTTTGCCAACTGGTACGTGCAGAACCAGGTTTAAGCCAGATGTGCTTATTACAGAACCTTACTTGTTACCACTTCACCATACTGCCTCCAACACCCTTTGACCTCTTACTGAAATGGCATTACTTCTGTTCTATGCTCTTACTGATATGGGTTAGCATTTTAAGTTAAAAATTTAAATATTCATGGAGTGCCTGCTACTATAAACTCCTGTCCTTAGTGTAGTCAGAAGTATGTAAATAAGAGAGCATGTCTATAGATTATTGATGGTCATAATCTTCCATATTTTAGTATAAACTTCCATATTTGTGTAAGATGGTCTGTCCACGATTCATGAACTAGAGTAACTAAGGTCAGAGGGAGTGAAAATGGCTTCGCATATGAATGTTGAATGGTGACCACATATCACAGACAGAAACCAGCCAACCCTGACTGTGACTTTCAGAGAATTTTAATTATACACTTAAAAACTCTTTGCTGATGAAAAATCTGTCCTGTCAAAAGTTCGCAAGCAAATTTTGTTACAATCTTTGTTCAATGAACTTCAGGTTCCTTTGAAGTCAAATAAGCTACTAAAGCATTTCAGCCCACAATAGCACTCTGTGAGGCTAGTCCCTGTAAAATTCATTACTGAGGAGTAAAGTTATTGGGTTAAAATAAATGTGATATCAAACTACTTGTACCTGTAGCCAGAATGTTGTGTAAAATTATATAGAGCTATTTAGACACAGAAAAATAATTCAAATTTGTCATTTTTAAGCTATCTGCTATTACCATAATACTGTCTTTATTAACTTCTGAATAAGCTTTTGCTTAATATTTTCAGGAGACTAGTTACATTTTTGCAAATAAGTATAATACATACAAATAGATAAGAAACTGGGTGGGATGATCGGCAGTCCCCTCTAAGCTGTAACCATGCAGGCCCAGGGAGCATTTGGGAGGAGTCACAAGTTCAGACTGTCTGCCTACTCATCTCTCTCTGCCAAGGTACAGTGTTCACATCACAACGTACACAACCAAGATTCAAAGACTGCAGTGGCAAATACTCACTGCAACTACTCTGCAATTAAACTCCTAATCCAATTCATTTTAAGAAAAGAAAAGTCAATAAAGAAAAATCCTTTTAAGAGTTCAAGAGTGGCAAAATAATTAGCAAGACACATTTAGTTCACAAGGAGAAGCACCAGCCTACAGAAAATTAATGACACTGAGACTTACTGTTCAATTCGGGGTGACAGGTACAGCTTGGGGTATACCTGAGTGGCTTCGGTATCCTCAAAACTGACAGAAAGGAGGGCCACATCCTCTCCAGGGTCTTCATTTACATCCTTAAACAGAAAGTGAAAAACAGTGTCATCAGCACCTGCTCTCGTAACATCTTTTTGGTGGTGAGCTTACGGTCCACTGTCGTTTAAGTTATGAGGCTTGAGTTTCCTGGATTTGAATTCAGCAGCTCTGCACATCCTTTGCCACATACCTAGCCACTCCTATAGGGTGGTGGCTTCCAAATTTTCTGACCAAAGCCTATAATGGTGAGAAAAAGACCTTCACCTATCTACTTGTTCCCACATTCCAATAGGGGAAATGGGAATCTGATGATAATAAAGAATTAGACAAAAATATAGTTAACAAAATACAGTAAACATACAAATATATTGCTGGCAATATGTACAATGGCTCATAATTTGTGTATGGATAAATAGCTTCTAATTTACTTTGTATAGAAAGAATACAAGTTAAAAATAAGATTTACATCACAAAACAACAACAAAACTTAATTACCCAGTAATTTTATTATACCTACCTTGATAGTATGTTACAAGTTATATAAATAGAAAAAAATGCCAAGAAACATATCACTTTGAAGTGTGCCATTTTATAAGCAAATAGCAGGGGGTTACATACTAATACACATATATTTTAGCAAAATGATCATGGATGATTCATATATGAACCTTATGACATACATATCTTTTTTTTCTTTTTTTTTCTTTCTTTTATTAAGGTATTATATGTGTACATATCTTACCATTGCCCCCCTGACATACATATCTTAAGTTTAGTTATAAGAGTATTATAAAACAAAAACACTGTTGACCCAAGTATGTATTAAGAAACACTGAGAGGTTAACCAAATAACTAATAATAAATTAAACTATAATGATAAAGCTAAAACATAATTTACTATTAAAAAGCAAGAATAGCAGCAATCAAATATCATAACCAACTCAAGCCAACACTAATGATACATCGAAGTGTCCTGAATCAAAACGGTAAGACCTACAACTGTGTGTATGCTTTACAGTTACTGCCAAGCACCAAGTGTCTGCCAGACTTCTGAACAGAATACTGAATTAGAATAAACTATTGTAGCATGTGATTTTAATTTGTGAATACCAAACTTAGTAACCCTTAATAATTTATTCTTCATGGGTAGTGGCTCCAAATCAAATATAAATTAAAAAAAAAAAAAAACTTAATAGAGTGCACATCTTTTACCCACAGTGACTAGTAAGAACTTACCTGGATTAGTTCATAGTTCCCTGGAGGGCTCAGTAGCCATCCAATGAGTGTCACAACCTAGACTTTAAGAATCACTGGGTGTGAATATTGAGAACCTCAGAGATGATGTCCTTCTTCTGTCTAAAGCTAACCTCGGTCCTTCTTTCCTGGCATTCTGAGAAGCTGTCATCACACTCATCTTGCTGAGCATTAGCATGGTCAGTCTCCTAGCTCTGCCTTCCACTGTGACAATAGGATGTACAAGTGTGGCATGTTTACAAAGGGACAAGGACAAGAGTGAGCATCTCCTGTCTTAAAAAATAAAAATAAAATCATACTTGTCTCTATATAATTTCCTGGATTTTCTCTCATTTCTCTCCTCCCCTTCAGACTACTTAAAAGAATTGTCTACATTTCCATCTCTCCTCCCACCTATCCCTTAGCCCAGCATCCAGGGGTCTTCAAACTACGGCCCGCGGGCCACATGCAGCCCCCAGGGGAGTCTGATCCTGCCCGCCAGGTTTTTTGGGCAGTGAGCGCAGCCAAGGTGTTACAGTAGGAATTAGTAGTTCATATAGTCCGGCCCTCCAGCTCTCTGAGGGACCGTGATCTGGCCCCCACTTTAAAAAGTTTGAAGACCCCTGATTCTGAGCCTCCTAGTTCATCAAGACTGCTCCCACCAAGAGCATACACTGAACACAGCCAATGCTTCTCTATCCTTACTTTACATGCTCTCTAGACAGTATTTGGCATGATGATCTCACTCCTCTGGAAATCCACTCTTTTCTTGCTTCTAACACTCTCCTGGTCTTCTCGTGTCTCTTCCTCCTCCCTTTTTATTCTTTGTTTCTTAACTTCTCAATTGCTTTTTTTTGTTGTTTTTGCTTGTTTTACATTATAAAAATTAGGCAGTTGGGCTTGTTGTAACAAGTCAAATCGTACAGAAGTTTATAAAGAAAAACTTCTTACACCCTCAATTGTCAAGGTAACCAATATTAACTGTGTGTGTGTGTGTGTGTAGCCTCAAATGGCTTTTTCCATGCTCATAAAAACATATACACATATACCCACACTTGCATATAGATATCTCTTTAACCTTTCTGTTTTGTTTTCCCTAATGAAATCATATTATACACACCACTCCACTAATTGCTTTATAAATAGCCACATAATAATACTCCATGACATGAATTTATTTTTCACTAAATCATTCCCCTGGCCACAGACATTCAGGTTGTTTGTAGTTCTTAGCCACTTCATAGTATTATAATAAATACCCAAATATAGCCATTACTAGTGGGACTAATATTTCTTAATAAACTTAAACTGAACTTGTTGGGTCAAAGGTTATGAACATTTTACCTTTTAATGGAGTTTAAAAAAATTAGTTTTCTGAAAATTTATAGCAATTCACATTTGGACCCATGAATTTTCATCAGTATGAGAGCCTGTTTCTGCTCATCCTGAATAACTAAATAATAATAGTGCTGTTGTCACTCTACTTTAACGTTGGCAATCTGACAGCTGGAAAATGGTGTCTCAATTTAGATTCAAAAAATAAAGCTGAGCAGATTTTCACTTGGTTTACTGGTCATTTACATTTCTTCTGCAAATTTTCTCATCAAATCCATTGCCCATTTTGCTTTCAGGTTTTTAGACTTTTTTAAAATTGCTGTTTTTTAGGCTTATTAACCCTTGTCTATTCATGTGTTATACATATTTTCTCTCAGTCTAGATTTTATATATATATATATATATATATATATATTATTGATTTCAGAGAGGAAGGGAGAGGGAGAGAAAGATAGAAACATCAATGATGAGAGAGGATCATTGATCGGCTGCCTCCTGTACGCCCCACACTGAGGATTGAGCCCCCAAACGGGACATGTGCCCTGACCAGGAAGGTTCATAGGTCGATGCTCAACCACTGGGCCATGCCAGCCAGGCACTCTCAGTCTAGCTTTGATGTTTTACTTTGTTTGGGGAATTTTTTGATGTCACAGAAAATTTAGATTTCCATAATGTTAAATCTGGTCAAAATAACTGAGGCTATGTAACTTTTCCCCTAGTTTTTCATCTAACATTGTTATAACTTTATTTTTTCATGTACATTTGAATAGCTCTGTAATCTATTTTTAGGTGGTATGATAAGGAAGTATGTGAAAGGAAGGCCTTAGTACAGTACCTGGAACATGGAAACTACTTAATGTTGGCTGAATGAATGAATTAGTGACCAAATTAATGTTAATTCCTAGCCTTTATCTCCACCTCTAGTTATTTGCAGAAGCCTGCTTTACAAAGGCTGCTGTCATCAGTGATGTCTAAAAACGGAGTACTGACTCCTTGCTCCTGCCCCCATAATACACCGAGTTCCTTGGAATCAGTGGTTTTAAAAAAAAAGCCAAGATTGAGAGTCTGAGTTTGCCTACGGCTTTTTGCTCTTTTACAGATGATAACGTATTCATCCTTGAGTATTCTTTTCTGTAAAATGACGTTGGATAATTTAAATTTTTTCTATTTTAAAAATATGGTCTTAACAGCTAGAAACTACATAATTATATGACTCAAACTCATAAAATAGTTAAAACTAAGGTTGAAGCTCAGCTTGAAAAAAATTCACATTTATAGGAACAAATTCATTTTATGATCTAAGTTTAAAGTAGTCCTCTTTAGTGTTGGATCCATCACCTTAAGAAAGACAATAAACAAAAAAAAAGAACTAATACTGATTTTCAGACCCCTTCCCCCGATAGCTGAGTTGCCTTGTTAAAGGTTAGGCTCTGACTACAAAACCCTGTTAAATAAAACAAAAAACAAAGAAAACATCACCACCATCGCATAAACTAGGGAACACTGAAAACTTTTGATTACATATGCCTATGTCTAATTTTTAAAAATATATATTTTATTGATTTTTTTACAGAGAGAAAGAGAGAGAGTTAGAAACATGGATGAGAGAGAGACATTGGTCAGCTGCCTCTTGCACACCCCCTACTGGGGATGTGCCTGCAACCAAGTTACATGCCCTTGACCAGAATCAAACCCAGGACCCTTCAGTTCACAGGCCGATGCTCTATCCACTGAGCCAAACCAGTTTCGGTGCCTATGTCTAATTTATTATTATTATTCTTTTACTTGTTTGCTTCTCATTTCACTACTCTTTAAGTAAAAAATAGAAATGCTTAGGAACAGTCCTCCAAAGAAATGGAGTGACCGTGGTTTCTATAGTCAGCAATTAACTTGGCATCCTACAAAGAGTACACGAAACATCAGTCAATATAAAAATAGTTGTTTCCAGGAGTTCCTTTTACAAACTACTCTAACCTGACTCATTCCCCGTGGAGTGGCATAAGAGTTTTCCCCGAATTGGGATGCGATGCCTAATGGCTACCTAAGTTTGACCTTGAGTGCCTAAATAAGCCCAAACAGTTCCAAAAGTACAAATCCACACAGTGCTGTTTCCAGTTTCTGCAACTCTAACAGGCTCGCACATGTGTTCCTCCCCATCTGGGAAGTTATAAAAGCAGCTCTTGTACCATGATTCTTAGAAGCTAACATTACAGATGATTATTTTAACCACTAATGGCAGCATTTGGAAAACAGGAGGAGGTTACAGTGTAGTAGGGGACATTTAAAAATGTACAAATGTACATTTTCAGGGTTTTCTATCTGCATCATTTGAAATTGCAGCAGGCTGAAATGGAGGAAAAAATGCCGAATCTGCTGAAGCAATATGTGTGTGTGTGTGTATATATATGCATATATACATGTATATATACACGTATACATGTATGCATATATACATATGTATACACATACACTATATATATATATATATATATATATATATATATATAGTGTGTGTGTGTGTGTGTGTGTGTGTGTGTGTGTGTGTGTATATATGGCCCATTGCACAAAATTTGTGCAGGGGGGTGAGGGGTGATATGTTCCTCAGCTCAGCCAGCACCCTCTTGCAATCCAGAACCGCTGGCTCCTAACCACTTGCCTGCCTGCCTGCCTGATTGCTCCTAGCTCTTCTGCCTGCCTGCCTCATCGTTCCTAACCACTCACCTATCTGCTTGATCTCACCTAAGCACTCGCCTGCCTGCCTGATCACCCCTAACCACCTCTGCCTCAGCCCCCGCCACTGCGGCTTCGTCAGGAATGATGTCAGGAAAGTTGTTCAGCTGTCTGGTCTAATTAGCATATTACACTTTTATTATTATAGATAGATATGTATATGGCCTATTACCTTTATGAAAATGTGTCAGACACTGACATACACATAGTGAAGTGATAAAGGCCATGATATATTATTGCAATTTAACAGTGAATTTGGCTCAGCTCTTGACTGTAGCAGAAAGGGATCCTATGGCTTATAGTGAACAACTAGAAGGTGAGTTCTTTGCAGGCTGAAAGCTTTTTCTGTTCAGTTCTGCATCCCCATGGTTTGAGACATTGTACATATATAGCAAATTAACTGGAATAAAATGAAATAATGTAGGAATGACTGTAAGAATAAGTAAAAGATTCCCATCTTTTACTTATTCTTACAGTCATTCCTACATTATTTCATTTTAAATTAAAAAGTGCTTTCAATTAGAAAAATTTCTAATATTTATTTCTTAGTTCCTTCAATCTATAACTACTTTCTGGTAAGGCTTTATTAAAGCAAAACAAACCTGAACCATATATAAGCAAAGGACACACCTACTAATTAGAGTTACCATTTTGCTTAGGTCATAATGGTTTAGTTATATAACTATTCTCAATTGGGCTCTTTTAAATATCAAAAGGATGCAGGAGCCCTGCAGCTTGGTTCAGTAGTTGAGCAAGGACCTATGAACCATGGTTCAATTTCCGGTCAGGGCACATGCCCAGGTTGCAGGCCCAATCCCCAGTGTGGGGGGTGCAGGAGGCACCCAATCAATGATACTCTCTCATTATCTCTCTCTCATTATCTCTCTCTCTTCTCTCTCTCTCCCCCCCCACCCTTCTTCTCTGAAATATATATATATATATATATATATATATATATATATATATATATATATATATATATTTTTAAGGGTGAAGGAATAAAAACCCCAACATTGGCCTTGAAAATGAAAGCTAAGCACAAGTACAGTTTCTCATTATGCTGTATCCCTTTGATATGTTAATTTTCCAAGAGAAGACAAAGCCATTAATCAAATCCCTATATGCTGACTGTCAATATAGGTACAAACTACCAATTCACTAATTGCTGATAGACATTACTGAATAATAAATATTACAAACCACAAGTCACATGAGAAGACTATAAAAAAAAAAAACACATTGTATTTCTCAATTCAAAAAGGCTTATAACAAAGCTATCGCCATTACTAACAAAACCAGTTTACAGACACAAAAATGATAAAGAGGCTATTATACAGTATGTCAAAAATCAAGAAAGAACCATTTTGAGTTACATTTAAAATTGTATTAAACTAGACCCAGGATTAATCATGATCCTATAGTGACTAAAAATTAGGTCTGTTTCTAGCCAGTTTGGCTCAGTGGATAGAGCATTGGCCCATGGACTAAACGGTGCTGGGTTCAATTCTGGCCAAGGAAACGTACCTTGGTTGCAGGTTCCTCAGCCCTGGTTGGGGTGTATGCAGGAGGCAACCAATCGATGTGTCTTTCTCACATAGATGTTTCTCTCTGTCTCTCTCCCTCCCTTCCACTCTCTCTAAAAAATCAATGGAAAAATAGGCTCAGGTGAAGATTAACAAAAAACAAACAAAACAAAACTAGGTCTGGTAAGCACCTCATTATATAAGGTGATGAGGTTTTTTTTTTAAGCTGTAGGGAAATTTAAAATTTCCAAAACAGAATTTTTAAAAAATTATACTAAGAATGGCTTGTGCTTATTTAGATATAGAACTATATACTAGTCAACTTAGGCTTTTCAAAGTCAAGGTTTTTTTCCAAGAGAGCAAGACTCTCATGGTGCTACCATTCATTTGTGTATTTAACAAATCAAATAAAATATACAGTATGCTGTAAGTGTTATGGAGGGAGGAATGGAAGTTTGAAGAGGGTGGACAAGATGGTGACTCAGTAGTAGCCTCTCACCATGTAAAACAGGATCCTCTACTCACTGTGTTATATATCAACATAAGGAGCCCCAATCAAAATTTGAGTTTGGATTCTTTTGGCATGAAGGCATGTCAATGAATATTCTAGGAATGGGATTAAATCTAAGGAGAAGAAATAAATGAAGAAAACGGGAAATGATGTATATGAAACAAGACCTTAGTCTTACTGTTAAGGCGTGTCTGCCCAATAACGACACTGAGGTGGCTTTGGAAATCAGGTCATTTCCTCTTCACCCAACTGCTGGGAAATTTACAAGTGCCAGGGAAAGCAGTAGAGTCAGGAAGCAAAGCGAATGACAGAGGAAGCTGAGGAAGAGGCATAAATGGGGCCTGAGTCTGGCTCTTTTGTCTGATGACGTGGCTCCCAATCTGAACCTCCTCCTCTTCAGGCAGCAGGGAGCTGTAGCACTGGGCAGAGGTCCTGAAGGCCAGCCTATCTCCACCACAGACTGAGTTCTTGCTAAAAATTCCTTTGGCATTTGATATCTCTTATGGAGATAGCATTTAAGAGAGTCACTTCTGATTTGGTTTCCCCAAATGGAAACAAGTAAAAAGATTCTCCCTGCAGAGTCCAGACAAACTGAGCCACTCCTTGTATTTATTAGATCTTAACTACACGTCTACACTTTCTATTCCCCTTATCAAGAAGCTCTTTCCCTCCTTTTCCTAACTGATGTGGTTTTAATTTCTTTAACTGTGACAGTAAATTCACTTGTTCTACTAAGATTCCTGTGAGATCTAGGTCTGCCCTTTGTAGCTTTCACCATGTTGCTTCATGAATTCCCCAAGCTGTTTAAGCAGTATATTTTATATTCCAAATAGTAGATTGTGGATTTCCTGAGGGCAGGGTAGAGATCTCATACTTCCTATTATGTCTAATAATAACAGCTGACATAATAACAGTGTTTACTCAATAGTCACTTTGACTGGTGCTTTATATGCATTATCTCACACAGTCATCGCAACAACCCTATAAGGTAGGTACTATTATTATACATCCCCAGTTGAAGAAACGGAGACTCAGACATTAAATGTTGAAGATGAGTTTTGGACCCATGTATGTTGGCTCAGAACCCGACTCTTACTCATGAATGCCATCCCCCCTGCATGCTGTTGGGCACAGAGAAGACTCAGTATCGATGCACAAAAGGTAGCAGAGATTTATTATACCTTTACTTGTTCTCCATTTAGTGTCTAAATCTCCAAACAACTATGAACAAGTTAAGAAACCATTTCTTATTCCCTTTTTACCCTAGATAGACTATCCCACCTGCACCAGACACATAATGAGTGTTCAAAAGAAACGAAGAAGCATATTCTTTATGTGTTTTAATATTTACTTTTAGAAACTATGGAGCAAGAACTTAAAATTCTTAAAAGGATACAGACTAGACGCTATAAAGGCCACTATGCCAAATAAAATGGATTCATCTGACATCTTTACACAGGGAGGAGATGGCTTCTCTGAAAACACTGGGAAAGACTATGGAATTCTAAGCCACAAATCTACTTTCCTTCAGCTACACACGGCTGGGCACATTCTATGATTAATTACACTCAGGAAGGATAACTGCGATGATCTTGAAATAGCTAGGGTGAGCCCAGGACACCAGGATAGAGTTGTTGTCACCTACCCATGTTTTCTTTTCCAAAAGGAACATCTTGAGTTCATTACAACTAGATGTCATGATACAGTATGTGTTAGGGTTTTTTCAAATTTATATCTTATTATTTTCACAAACAAAGACCACTTCACTGCTCTCGTTTGTGCAGAATGAAGCTAAATTGAAACACATGTTGTGCAAATAAACTTTGGTGGGGAGAGCAGGGGTGGGGGAAAGGCAGAGGTTGTAATCCTTGCTCTTTTAAAATAATAGTGATCAAGATTTTGCTGGTCAGCCCAGCCAGTGTGGCTCCGTGATTGAGCGTCAAGCTATGAACCAGGAGGTCACGGTTTGATTCCTAGTTAGGGCACATGCCTGGGTTGTGGGCTCAATCCCCACTGTGAGGTGTACAAGAAGGAGGCAGCCAATCAATGACTCTCTCATCATTGATGTTTCTATCTCTCTCTTCCTCTCCCTTCCTCTTTGGAATCAATAAAAATATATTACCCAAAGAAAAATATCACTGGTCAGCCAAAACCGGTTTGGCTCAGTGGATAGAGCGTCGGCCTGCGGACTGAAGGGTCCCAGGTTCGATTTCGGTCAAGGGCACATACCTTGGTTGCGGGTACATCCCCGGTAGGGGGTGTGCAAGAAGCAGCTGATCGATGATTCTCTCTCATCGATGTTTCTAACTCTCTATCCCTCTCTCTTCCTCTCTGTAAAAAATCAATAAAATATATTAAAAAAAAGAAAAGAAAAATATCACTGGTCAAATACTGTCCCATCAGGGATTATGCCTAACAGACAGAGCCTGGAGAAGCACCAGGTCTCTGGGAATGAAATCCTCAGGTTACTGTGAAGGTGTGTGGAATGGAGCCTTCTCTCCAGGAGGCTTGAATGGAGATGAGCAGGGGAGCCTTTGCAGTACAGCCAGGGTCCTCAATGGAAGCAAATGATGTTTTCTTGCTTCCACCACCTTGGCGAGTTTTTAGAGAAAGAATCTGGGGTGTGAGGATTATTCTGTTACCCCAACATCATGTTCTTAATGAGTCCAATAAGAGGCAGAGTTTAGTTAAATAAGCATCCATTTTTGCAATTGTTTAACAAATCATGCTGAACCACATCTTCAGACATCTCTCGGTTGTAATTTTACATACACATCTACTGACACAAGCCCTTGCCAGACTTTTATCCTAAAGCCCAGCACAACAAGTGAAAATAATCGTGAGTTTTATTGGAGCCCATACAGAATAAATATGAACACCATTTACCACACCTCCAGTGTGTCCCCATAACATAAAGAAACAGTAGATAAAGCTTTTACATACATAGTTTATATATATAGCTCCTACCATTTGCAACAGCATGGATAGAGCTGGAGAACATTATGCTAAGTGAAATAAGTCCGTCAGAGAAAGATAAATATCACATGATCTCACTCATTTGTAGATTATAATGAACAAAAACCGATGAACAAAAACAGATCCAGAGACAGAGAAAGATCAATCAGATGCTCAAACCTCAGAGGGAATGTAGGGGAGGGTGGGGCTAAGGGGGAGAGATCAACCAAGAGACTTGTATGCATGCATATAAGCATAACCAATGGACACAGCAACAGAGGAAAGGACTGGGGGGGGGGGAGGGCGGGTTAGGGGGGGAAATGGTGGTTAACCACACATTTGTAATACCTTAAGCAATATAAATAAATAAACAAATAAACAAATAAATTTTAAAAAAGAATAGCTAAGGTTATACAAATCAGGAACAGCATTTACTTCTAAGAATATATTATTTGGGCAAATTTTAATAAATGATGCAATTGTTTTCTCAAAAAAAAATAGTTTATATAGCAGAGGCAGTCCTGGCAGTTGATAAGAGCGAACATGGTGATATTGCTTGCCTGCTACTCTCTCTTCTCCTGGGAAGCTCCTTTCTCTAGGCCCCGATCCTTGTAGCCCTGACCAAGCTGCCTGTTCCTATGCTCTGGGAACAGCTGATGAGTCTAGGGAGAGGCTGCTTTTTCCCCTCAAGATCTTTGAACTCGAGAGCTATGTATAGGTCAGTCCCTTTGCAGAGGCCAAAGAAACTTCCAGCAGCCATGTTGCCCACACATGGAAGAGGCGAGGCTGTAATGTGGAGCATAAAGCCAACAGGCCGAGACAAGCAGACATGAGAGAAGGGAGCCCTGGCACCATTCACACCCCTAGTCCCTGTGGTTCCCGGTCCAACTGTGTCCTGCTCCTCCTGTGGTCTGGCAAGCCAGCCTTCTCCTGGCTCTGGAAAGCAAATAAATTGCCCATATGCTTAAGTTGGTTTGAAGTGGTTTTCCTTCACTTATAACCAACATTTTCTCTTGTAAATTATTAAACTAATATAGATGAAAACCATGGCAAATCAAAATGTTCAGAATTCTATGCTAAAGAGACTTTCCTCCCTGGGTTATCTGAATACTTGTTACATACGACTCAATGCCAGGCCCTACTCAGAATCTAGAGAGGGCGTTGGGGTAGAGATGAGCCCTGCGCAGCAGGAGCCAGCTTGGCTGAAGTAATCTGCTGCTGCTCCAGCCCTGGTTGCAGCCAGACTTTCCCTGCACTTCCTGCTTCTCGTCCTACGGGGCCTGAAACAGCACACAACCTATCCTGGGCCTTGGATAGAACGCCTCACCTCCCTGGTCTAGTACCATGTTTCCCCGAAAATAAGACAGCTTCCGAAAACAAGACCTAGCGCAACTTTGGGAGAAAAAATTAATATAAGACACTGTCTTATTTTCGGGGAAACAGGGTAATAGATCCCTCCAAACCGCACCCAGTGAAGGAAAAGGTAGTATAGGTGCCAAAGCTACAAGCAGAAAAGTCCACAGCAGCATGCCACATGAATACATGAAATGTTTTGCAAGTTTGTAATGCAACTTAACACTGCACAGAAATGGTGTCTCCTATCTATAGAAATAATTTTTTTGCAGAGTTTTCATGTTTTTGGTTTTTCCATATGATATGCTAAACGTGGCCCTAATGGAAAGCTACAGGTTTGTCCAGCTTTGGTGAGTGTATGTGAAAGTGCTGAGCACAGAACCAGGCAGAAGAAAGTGCTCAATAAATGTTAGTTTCTCCTCTCTTACTCGTTCCGGACTCTTGGTCTGACACCCTTTCCACTACCATGCTTTTCTTCCTACTATTAAAGATATATCCTATTCTTCCCTCTCCAGGGTGCTTTGCATTATGGAGTTTAGAAATTCTTTCCAGGTGGTTCTGTGTGTGAGGCAGAAGGGAGAGGCACCCTAGAAGCGCATAACACCTTTGCACCCACCCACCACCCACCAGCAAGTCACTTGGCTCAAAATGCCTGGTGCCCATGGCAACTAGGCAATTGGTTACTTCCAAGTTCTTTCAGCCACCTGGCACCACATTACATTCTCATTAACTGGAAACTATTACAAACCACAGGTGCTAACACAGAGATCAGAGCCTACTACAATAGATACTCTCTCCTTGAATACGAAGGGACCTTTGATTTGCATAGTTATGTGATCTGCAGCTAGGAGCTCTGGAAAAACCAAGAAGCTGGGACTCATATCCTTCTGGAACTAGCTGGCTGGATGGTTCCCGTGTAGAAAATGAGCTCTGAGAAGCAGAGTGCATACTGAATCTTTCTCCCAGCCTCAAAAGCCCTCCCCTGTCTACAGTGGCTGGTAGGCAAGCCCCTTCAAGGTATCTTTACAACCTCATCTTTCCACTCCCCAGTTGACACACCCTAACAGCAGCAGGAGCCCACACTTAATCCTGTCACTCCATCGTGTCTACTCCTGACTGCCTTCTTCCAACCCCGCCTCCCCCAAACCCACAACTCCCAATGCAACCTGATCTTTAAGGTCCCAATCAGATGCCATGTTCTCTTGCAACTTTTCCTTGATCTCACCATCTGATGTAATAGTTTCTCCTCTGAAATTCTATGGGTCTTTAGCTACACCTTTTATATGGTATCATGTCATTGTTTCTTCTGTGCTTTAAAGTTATTTATACATATGCTCTTATCACTTATCTGACTGAGTTCCTTAAGAGCAGTGACTGTGTTTAATTCATTTTTGTATTCCCAGTGCTCAGTATGTGCTTACCACAAAAATAGGCACCCAATAGATGTTTGATGAACAATGTATGAATATCCATATGAAAGAATGACTACATATGCCTGCCAGTAAATGACTGATCCAAAAATGGTACCATAGACTTCCCTGGTAGAAACAACAAAGATCTATGTAAATTAGTAACCTGACTTCCAATATAAATCAGACAGTACAAATCTGGGCAAAATAAGCCATTATCCCTTGGTTTCAGACCATCCCCTGGAATAAAAGGCAGGGAAAGAGGGTTTGGCCTTCCCAGCCTTCATGATGTCAACCAACAAGCTTTGGGTATTGTCCAATGAAGAGAGTTCTACCTCTTCCATATTTCAGATGATCTAGTTCAAAATGCATAGACATAGGACCAATACCACATGAGGAGTGCAGGTGTGGTATAACCCTTGTGAATAGCAGGCAGCTACAGCCGGAATGAATGGAGCCTTGATATTCAGACCAATCACAGCAGGTTCACCTGGGGAAATATTCAATGTGATTTGTATGCACATTAAAGTTTGAGAAGCACTTACAGAATTGGCACTTAAGAAAAAGAAAATGGATCCAAAAGTGAAGAGAGATCTGGAAAGCAGTGGACTGAGATATCCATCCAGTGATTAAACAGAAGGAGAACACAGATGAACTGTGATGTTTCCATTGGATGAGGAGAGGACAAGGTATATTAGACCAAGTTTATGATCTCTATATATAAAACCCTAATATGCAAATAGACTGAATGGCAGAACAGCCCAACAACCCGGTCACTATAACATGAGCTGACCACCAGGGGTGCAAGTGAAACATGGTGGGTGTCGGCTACAGTGGGATGGTGGAGCAGCTGAGCAGGGGAGCCAGACCAAGGTGGGACACCGGTCACTGTCATCGGGGCGAGCCTCTGGTGGTTACTGAAAATTCTTTGCTCCCAAGCACCACAGTACCACCCGGCACTTGCAACCGCAGTCTGTACTGGAGCTGCCACTTGCACCTGCTGCCGGTGCCCGCCCGGCACCAGTCCCAATTGCTCAGCACTGTCAGTGGGTATGAGCAGCAGCTGCCGGCTCCAATCATCCCTGAGGGCTTCTCCACCTCCCCCTGCTTCTGAGGGGCTATCTAGATTCTAGAAGACAACAGCCACTGCTCGCACTTGCTGAGAGCACCAGCCCCACCTGCATCTGCTGCTGGCACCAGCCCAAATCACTCTGTGCCATCAGCAGGTGTGAGCAGGGCCGGCATGGTCAGCGCATGGGAGCAGTAGTGGGAGCATGGCTATCAGCAGACAGGGGACCAGAGGCCGTGGTGCTAGGGGCCAGGCAGGGGTGCAGAGGATGGGCCAAGACCCGACCCTGTGCCCACCACAGCCTTACAGTCCACAGCTCCTTTCAAAGTGCACAAACGTGTACTCTGGGCCCCTAGTTTAAAAATAAGTATCTATGGCATATTCAAAAAATGGAGGAAAGAATCATGGTAGAAGTTGAAAAGTACAATAAGGTACTTTTCAAATATTCTCACAACTGGCCATCTCAGTATGCTATGGAGAAGCCAGAGAAGAGGGGCAGGTGGAGAGAGCTGGCATTGCTGATACTATTCCCGTTTGGGTCAATGATACCAGTGAAAATGTGACATAGTTATAATAACCTCTATAAGGGTAAATAAAACCAAAGACAGTTAAAGGTAAAAAGGACCCCCTCAGAGATCTGGTCCAGTGGTTGTTACCCTGTGTTCCGAGGAGAAATAGGGATCATGTGTACCTTAGAGTATGTGTCTTAAGAGCAGCGACTATTCTGATTTGTATACTGGGCACCAGCAGGAAGATTTTATTCATAGAAAGGTTTGATTCCAAAACGCACACTTCACAGGTTTACAGATGGAAAGACTGAGATATAGGAAATGATTTGTCTAATGTGTACAGCTAATTAGTCACAGGGCTGAAACCAAAACCCATGACTGCTGATTCCTGCATCAATTCCTGTTTTCACTACATCGTTTCTGCTAGAACCAAATTTGCTTTGAAAACTCCTTTGTCACATACTAAATGAGGTCTGTGTGAATCAAAAGTGAAATGTAAGATCCAAAGAGGAGGGAGTTATGAAAAGTAGGCAGAGTCATATGAGAAAGAACATATTGTATTAAAAGCTCCAAAAATGAAAAACTATAAATGTTGGACTTAGCATAACCGTTGAGTGGGTGGCTTTGTTATTTAGAACTTTACTAAGTATAGAAGTGCTGATGACCAGATTTAGAAGAACTATAAACGGAGTTAGACTTTATCATTGACTTAGGTTAGTGAATAGCTCTTTAACTCCTAAACTAGTAACAGGTTTAAGATAGGCTAATTGACGAACATTTGCCGTTTTGTGCTTGTGAATAAAAACTGTGACATTTCACGATGCATAAATGATGATGAAAGTATGAAGCTTCCTAGCAAGTTGCAATTCTCCCAGGAAGCTATTAACAGCTTAACATTTCTAATTCATATTGGGATGTGGATTCAACTTACTGAAAACAGTTTATACTAAGAGAGCATGAAAGAATGAAATTAAGATAGCAAGCAAGGAGAGAGAGCCCTTTAGCTTCTTGGGTTTCCTAGGTCTATTACTGAATCAAACATTGGTAAGTGTACAAGAAAACCTGTAAAAACAATCCAAAACAGGTTTCAAAACTATGTTAAAAAACAAACAATGCTTGAAAATATAAAAGCAAAAAACTGCCCCAACAAACTAAATTGGGCTTTTCCCCCAGATAAACCAAGACTGGACTCACGATTGCCCATGCATATGTTGCATATTTTTAAAATTTTCTTCTCTCTTCAGTTACTCCAATTCTGAAGTATACCTATAGAGGCTGGCCTCAGGATTCAATCGTTCATTGATTCTACAAACATGTAAAAATACTCCGCTATGTGTTAGGCACTTTGTAGAAGGCACTAAAGATACAAGCTCTCAAAACCTTCACAGTCAAGTAGGAAAAATAAACACGCAGACTGACCATTAGTTGAGGTTAAAACTGTAGTGATTAGGTTCGGATAAAGGTAGGTTATAGGAGACATGTGCACCTTTGGCAGGACAAAGGAAAGGTTCTAAAGACAAAACTGGTTGTCACATACGGCTTTTCAAAAAGAAGACAATGTTTTTAGTTGGGACAAATCCAAGTGTTCTAAAGGAATAAAAAGTAGAAGGAAGAGAGAACATGGGAAGACAAGGAAGCATAGAGGCACATGGCACACTTAGGGCTCTGTTCAGAAAGCAGAAATAGTGGGTACCACAGAGGGACGGTAAAAGATGGAGCTGGGCAATCATAAACAATCTTGCTGCATTTAAGCTAAGGAGCTTGTTTCATTTGAAGGACAATAGGAAAAGGAATTATAAATAGGGTAATGACATGATCAGATTATAACAGCTTGGTTGGGAAGGATGGATTGAAGAAGGGCAAGGCTGGGAGAGGAAGGTCTACAGTAATCCAGAGCAAAGTGAGGATGTCCCCACAGAAAGGCAACTTGGTGCAGATATCAGAGCCCAGGAAGAGTGCTTCATGAGGAAGGGCCACAGCAACAATGAAGATTAGTTACAAACAGGGGGATGAACACACATGAATAATTAATAAAGGCAGTTTTTGAATAATTATAAAGGCAGTGTTTATTAAAATACATTTCCTTTTCAAAATGTAATAGAATCTATAAACATTGTGTGTGGCATTTTTGGGATACCTTGTATATTTTGCATTATATTATAATATATTAAGAATAATGGGAACCAGATTTATCACCTTCAAAGAGGAAAATAAAACCAATTCAGCACAGTGAACTGGAATTAGAGGTATCAGTATGAACACGGTTATTCAATATACACAGGCAGTCATAGAAATAATATTGAGCATTAAAATAAATAATGATAGTAACTGACTATAATCCATTAAATAACATGGACATCATGAGTCCATACTGCTATAAATTTAACATTTGATGAAAAATAGGACATTTATATAGTTTCAAAGGACATCCCTACAAAATACCTACCAATTACAAAGGAAAAAAGTAACTTTGTGATGGATAGCCTTAAGCAAGTGATCACACAATCAGTATTAAGTCCAACAGGCTGGGCCACTTGAGAAAGGCAATACAGAAATGCCTGAGGAACTATTGCAGATTGAAGAGGCTTAACAACTGAATGTAACACACAATTCCAAATGAAATTCTTCTACTTTAAAAAAAGTCATTAGGCCAATTGGTAAAGTTTGGATGGTATACCAATGTTAATTCCCTGATTTTTATGACTATATTATAATTATGTAGGAGAATGTACTTATTTATAAGAAACTAGAGACCCAGTGTACAGATTCATGCACAGGTTGGGTCCTCCTCGCTGATCGGGGCTGTCTCGCCCAGTCCCAATCAGGGCCAATTGGGGATAGCCAGGGGGAGGGACTGTGGGAGGTTGGCAAGCCAATGGGGGTGGGGAGAAGATGACGGGGGGGGGGGGGGGGGGGGGGGGGGGAGTTGGCTGTGGGAGCACACTGACTACCAGGAGGCAGCTCCTGCATTGAGCATCTGCCCCTGGAGGTCACTGGGCATCATAGCTACCAGCCAGTCATACAGTTTTCCAGTTGCTTAGGCTTTTTTATATATATGTATATATTATAGATACACTTACAGTATTTGGAGATGAAGGGCATCACATGAGAAACCTACTCTTAAAATGTTTTAAAAAGTGTTTTGTTCTTTTCTTACATTTATTTCTATTATACATTGTGATTGTTTTAATTTAAAAAAAAAAAAAAAGAATTAAAGGATGATAAAATCTGGGCCAGACAATACAAAGATGCTATAAAGAAGCTGAAATTTAAAATCATAAATCCATTACACGTGCTATAAAGTTTTATGGTACATATTTACACTTAATTGCATAATAAAATATTTATGCTTCTCATGGATTTAGTCATTTCTCCCGATATTGCTCTTTTCCCCAGATTACGGAATCTTGTCAGTTTTGGTTACAGCTATCTCCCTGGAATGCTGACCTCTGCCTGATCCCAAAGTCAGGATTTGATGTCTAAAGTCAAACCTAGGTTAGTAGTGCTTCTTACAGACACTTGTTTAATATGGCTTATCCCTATTTGGGTGCTACATAGCACTCCTAAATTTCTATCAACAACGCTTTAAGATAAAACTGTTATTTGTCTCTATTTTGCAGATTTGAAATTTCTAAAAGAAATGATGAAAAATGTCCAGAGTCTTCAACTAGTAAATGGAGCATCAATAAACAAAGTCAATCTTCTCTAACTCACAGCCATGCTTGCCCCACTATTATGAAGTAGATCGCTACATACATGGGAGAGACAAAAATGAATGAGAGGTGTCCTCAGAGAACTATTTCTGCCTTCTCCCCTTCTGTAGCCGCAATCTTCTGCCTCTTACCTCTTGTCATGACTCTCCCACATCCCAGTTTTCATCAGTGGGTGAATTCAGGGACACTATTTTTTCTCCCTTTTCCATCACTGAAGAGATGATAAACCAATTCTGAAGATTTAAAAATGTGCCCTAGACTATGTTCTTGTGAAATGAGTTTACTGAGTATCCTATATAATAAAAACCTAACATGCAAATTGTCCCCATGACTGAGAGTTCAACCAGGGGTGGGCCCGGCCAGTCAACTTCCCATGGCCCCTCTCCCTGGCCAGTCCCACCCCAGCTGGCAGCAATAGGCAGCTGGGGAAAGGGAGGCTCTGGCCAGCATCCATCAGCTGCTAGAGATCCTACCCATGCATGAATTTCATGCACTGGGCTTCTAGTAAATAATGACCACCTAATAAGCTCAAAGTGGAAAGAACAAATGACACAGAAGGAGTATAAGTAAAACTGTATTACTTCTGAATAATTTGATGTTGAATAAGAAAGGCACAGATCAACCCAAGAAATGTTAGTTCTAAATGAGTGAACTGCTTGCTCCCAAACTTTCAATGTTTCACTTGACCAAAGACATCACCTAAGAAGCTCTCAGAAATGAGAGCCAGGCCCCAACTATAAGAGATGGGACTGAAAAAGCAATGGAATCTTAGATTGTTTAATTATCTCTGTGACGATGATGGTATTGTTCTAACTTCAGTGATAATTAAGAAGAAACTAGCCTAACTGCTAGATAAAAGCAGAGGGAGGGAAATAAAATGCCACTTTACTAAGTCAAAAACGGATTCCCTCAACCAAGCTCATAGTACAAAATATGACACGATTAATATAATTTCTGTAATTCTACTTAGCCATCTGGAACACTAGATATAAGGTCTTAGTAGAATTTTTTTGGCGGGGGGGGGGGAGTGTATGTATGTGTGTATGTGTGTGTGTGTGTGTGTGTGTGTGTGTGTGTATATATATATATATATATATATATATATATATATATATAAAGTTTTCCCATAAAACAAATATTCTAAAATTCAAGATATCATATATGGAATCATATAATTACTTTAAAAGGTTTTTGGAAAAGGGAAAAGAAACCCCTCTCCATAAAAACAAAAATAAACTTGCTTATAGATTATTCAAATCAATAAATTACTTTACCAAAGGAACGTATAGGAAAACTCAAGGTTGTTACGTTTCTTGTCATTAGTAGTATGTCATAGAGGTCAGTGGCTTTGGTTTACCTCCAATTGTCTCTTAAAACACCACTGACTGAGTCTATTCCTGGAATTGCTCTAACCTCCCCTAGCACTTCATCCTTTCACACGCAGTAATGTGCAGGGAACAGTGGTAATAATGGAAACAAGTTCAAAGATCCCAAAGTGGAAGACATTGTTTTCCTGCATCTACCTACTATAACTGAAAACTGGGAATTTACTGGAATTGAGGATTTATTATGAGTCAGATGGTTGATAGCCTTTCCAACCAAAACATCTGCTCTACAAAGGCACAACTGCTACAGTCCATTTCCTCTTGGATCTGGAGAATGACCAAGTTGGAGCTTAGCCCTTTCCTTAAAGACACAGGGACTTGAAATGAGAAATGAAATAAAAGCAGACCTCTACATCACCTTCCAACTTTCACTATTTTCTTTGATGGTTATTAAAAATACAATAAAGTATGAGAATTAACATAATATTTGAACATTTAAAAATTACAATCAGCTCAGTGGAATAACCAAGGACTTTATCAGATCATTCTAATTCACAGCAGCACAGCTGAAACCAATTCTTTCTGAGGAAAGAAGGAACATGTATGATCCAAACACAGTAGGAAAAGTGTTTCATCATTTATTCATTCATTCCAACAAATATTTACTGAGCACTTCTACTAGTATGTGTCAATTTCTATTCTAGGAACAAGTAGCGAACAAGCTAGCTAATGGCCCGCCCTCTTGGAGCTTACTTTTCAACAGGAGATAACAAACCAACAAGTAAGCCAATTCATAAACAGCCCTCAAAGCACTACAGGTTTCCTGTTTGTTATAATTGGTTTTTCCAGCAATTGTAAGTATAATGACAGTTTTTAGGGACCATACCTTAGAGGAGTGGTTCAAATTTTGGTGCTTGTTAAAATCACATTCCTGAACCCTACCACTGGACATTATAACTCAGAAAGAATGGGTGGGCCAAGGAAATTTGATTTTTTTTTTTTTAAACTTACCAGGAGATTGATCTGCCCAGCCAGGTTTCTTATCTATTGCCCAAGAGTACTGATCTCCAAACATTTAAAATAATATCCCATCAGTAAAAAAAAAAATGTTTGAACTTCACATCAATAAATGTATATGTAGCCAAAACCAGTTGGGCTCAGTGGACAGAGCATCAGCCTGTGGACTAAAAGGTCCCAGGTTCGATTCTGGTGAAGGGCATGTACCTTGGTTGCGGGCACATCCCAAGTAGGGCATGTGCAAGAGGCAACTAATTGATGTTTCTCTCTCATCGATGTTTCTAACTCCCTATCCCTCTCTCTTCCTCTCAGTAAAAAATCAATAAAATATATTTTTTTAAAATAAATAAATAAATAAATAAATGTATATGTATTTACTTATAAGCTATATACATGAACAGAGGAACTAATGTATTGTGAACATCATAAAAATAAACAAGTAGTAGAAATCCTAAGAGGGTGAGCAAAAAATAAATACAGTATAAACAAAAGTTTTTCCCCAACCTGGGTGGCTGCCTGCATAGACCATAACGTGCTACTTACTACATGGGGCACACACACCAGGAGGCCTACAGGCTCCTCAGATGGACCAGAGCCTTGCAGGACACTGGTCCTATCCAACATGTCCACAGAGGCATTTGGTCCAAGCCAAAGCATCCTTGAATTTGGTCCTGTTCAAAACACCCACGCTTAGAAAATGCCCCTGAGTTCAAATAGCCCATAATGTTTATTTCTGCTTTTGGATTACAAGAGTAGAAATAAACATCGAAAACACTATCATGTTTTATTGTTCCAACAATTGTACTGTGACTGTATTACCAATAATAACCCGCTTTGCAGCAGTAGCCTAGCCGGAAAAGCATATAGGTAGGTTAGGTAGATGGATTAAGGTTTGAATTTTGCAAAAGAAAGATATTTATATTATTAACTATGGATCAAATATTTCTATGGATGTTTTAGACAAAACCAAATATCAAGGATCTTTTAGAGCGAACCAAACATCTCCAAGGAGATTTTGGACAGGACCAAATAAATGTCCACTAGTTGGACCAGGGAGTAGGACAACCACAGAGGAGGCCCTGTGATTCATAGCCTGGGAAGACAGACTATCTCAGCTCTCACTGCATCCCATAAACTTACAAAAAAAATCCCTTCTAGCACAGGTGAGAGGTTTAGGCAGAGGAGCATTATATTATAGTCACCCCAGTGACAAGTGTGTGGGAGATCCTGCCTCACTCTACCTGCCATTATGTACCTACTAGTTCTTGCTACCTTACACTAAATAAAGTATGGAAAACTCAGACCTGAAAAAAATATAAACTCAATCCAAGGTTTAGCGGCCGTAACTTATTGTGTCAACTGTTTGAATCACGTGAGTGTGTCCACACACGTTAGACCCCAGGCAATGTGGTGTAGTAGAAAGATCACGGGCTTTGAATTTATGCAGATTAGTGAGAATCATGGCTCTACTGCTGCTTGCTTGCTGTGTTGACCTGGCTGGGTAACTTATTTAAAACCTGGATCAGCCTCTGTTTCCTCAACTATAAAATGGGAAGAATAATAAAACTGTTGTATCAGAAGCAATATGTATAAAGAATAACCACAACTATGGCCATCATCATTGTCATTGTTATTCCAGGTCCCTTGGAATATCTGACCCACATGTTCTCTGCTATTTGCACACAAAGAGTCTAGCTCATTTCCCTGGAATGATACCTGATGCCTTCTTTGGCAAGTGCTGGCCTATCTGTGCAGAATCAGTTTCCTGTTTGATTGTGATTCTTGTTTGAGTGGCACCACAGCTGGTGATATTAGAAGCCATGCCCTACTTTTCCAGACCTATACACAGCCCCTGACTTTGGAATTCAGTGTTCAGCCTTCATCTGCCCTTTCAATTGGCACCTAAATTCCTGGTTGTTATCTCAGCAGGTAACAGCTTTTCTAGTTACAGGTTCTGCTCTAGTGTCTTCTTGTTTGTACTTCCTATTGTTAGTATTCAAAGAGTTACATGTAGTGAAACCATTTGAGTTCAAAGATTAAAAGGCAATGCTCAAATTAACTATTCACAACTACAGGAATAGCCATATACATATACCCATACAGCATTTCAACTAACAGGACTTAAAAAGTCAGGCAGTCATCCTAGGGAAAATCAGGCCTCTTAAGGATTTTCCAACTGTCTAGAATACCAAGAAAAAAATTATTATGTCTTAATTATTATATTATTTTCCATAGCTCAAACTCAATATAAAATCAAAAGTATTAACAAGTTGTTTCAGCAAAGTTGCAGAATAAAAATCCATTTGAAACTACTACAAGTCTATGTACTATGGGCCACAGCTAGAAAATGCATGGAAGGGATCCCTCTTATAATGCTAACAGAAAATTCAATAAGTGAGTATTAATTTAAATCAGAAAATTAGAGGCTTATTCAAAGATGACATAAAGTCTGATGGCAGAATTAAAGAAAGATGAATAAATGGAGAAATATAATTTGCTCCATGCTGGGAAAACTAAATATAGGAAAGATGACAACATTCCCTAAATTATTATGTAGATTAAATAAAATACTGATTTTACAGATCTTGTTATTGGTACTAAAATGCATGTGTTTGAAAATAGAATATCAAAAGAAAAACACTGAGGTTATGATAGTGGTTTCAAACTATCAATTGTTAGTTTGTTTCAAAAAATTATTTTTAAAAAAGACATGGTATTGGTTGAAATTGAAAAACTCAAAATAGAATTCATAAATAAATGTAAAAGGTTAGTACGTGATAAGCCAGAAGCGTAAGCAACAGAGATGCAGAGAGCTAAGGCAGAGCTTTAAGCTCCTGTCATCCGTACAGGCTAACAAGTGGAAATATATGTAGAAGAAAACATAACAGCATATTTATTCCAAATGTGAAAGAGAGAGAACTTTATAATAGCCAACAAGGTAAAATATTATCACAGACAAAATACTTTCAAATATAAAAAAAAAAAAATTTCTATCCCCCAAATATATCAGCTATCAAATACATCAATATAATGTGGTATTGAATATCTAAAGGACAGAGAGAACAAAATAGCTAAATGTGACATAAGATTATTATCCATGGCATAGAAATAAAGAGTCAATAACGAGATTTTACTTGAAAAAGTGGCCCAAGAACATGAACCGTGGAAAAATGTACAACTTGTCAAGGCAATGAAAGGTTATTTAAGATATTATATAACTTTTAACTTAGCAAAAACAAATAAAAATGACAGAAATCCAATTAGGCTTGGGTTAGTACATACAAAGCTTTGCTTCCTGTTCTCATGGTCTCTACCCATCACCCTATCTAGAAAATCTCCAGATTTTCCGGTTATGTTTGTGGGTTTTGCCTGGTTACCTATGGTCAAGAACTTACTGTCTCTGCACTCCAGTAAATTAATCTAAGTTTTACCTTCCTGTCCCTGGGAGCTTTGCTGCCAGCACCACAGACCTCCTGCAGCAATGGCCCCATCTGGTTCTTGCTCACGCTCTTGGGGATTGAAATTAAATAATTAATGTAACTGGTCTTCTTTTGTGTGAGCTTCAGTGCCCTACATTATCTTGTACTATTTACCTCCCAACATTGACCACTCTACCCAATGAACTGGTTCTGAGCCTAACCCATCCCACAGAAAACCGAGTCTTCCTTAATAACGGAGATAATTTTAACACTATTAAACAAATTAATAGTGTTTAATTTATTAATTTGTTTTAATCTTTCCTAAATTCGACCTGGAAATATGTAACAAACTGTGCTAATCCTCTGACCCAATAATTCTATATAAGGAAATTATTCCAAGAAAATAACCCAAAAGAAAGTAACAGAAATTAACACTATAAGATATTCATGGCAGCACTCTTAGAAATAAGAGAGAAAGTGAGGGAGGAAGAAAGATAGGAAAGCAGAGAGGGAGTGAGGAAAGATGGGTTGATGGGAGAAGAAGGGAGAAAGGTAATAGAATTTGAATACTTAATAATATGAGGAAAATGATTAATTACAACTATGAAATATTAACATCATTGAGTGTTCAATAACTACTTAAAATGGCAACTGTGTAAACCATATATGCATGGAAACATTGTGAGGGTGATATTAGAAGTGAAAGAATTTAGAAATTATCTGTCTGAACTCCCATCTTCGCCTCAAGCCTTTTATGATTTCACAAGTTGGTATATTTACTTTTGGACTCAATAATATTGAATTAAAACCTGAAAATCTGTATGTTTGAATTTATAGTTTCAGGTCTCCCCACAAAACTACAGAGAAAAATCCTCTGTTCTATCTGACATCCTTGAAAGTATCTGGAAACAGGACATCTTCCTTAAGTTGTCTTCTTTCCTTCATAAACAACCCTAGTTCTTTAAACATACTTGGTAGAAATCCATGTCCTTCCTTATAATCACCTTCACTGTTAGTCCTCCTGTCCATCTATATGTATTTTAGGATGTGGCACCCAGAATGATAGTCCACCCAAGACAGCTTTTGGATCTATCACCTCCTTTGTTCTGGAAACAGCACTTCCATTATTGAAGTCTAATCCTCTTCATGTGAGTCCTAAATCTTTTTCACATGAACTGTTTTAAATATTTCTCCCTACAGTTTGCATTTATTTTTGTAGTTAACAAGTTGTTGTTGTTGTTTGTAAGTTGAGTGTGAGAGTATAAAATAGAATGATCAGAAGACCTAACTTGTTTCCAATATTTATTCATTCATTCATTCGATAAGTATTTATAGAGCATCCACTCTTCTAGGTCTCAGAGTTATAATGATGAACATATATATAGGACAGGTAAATAAACCAATAATTACAAGCAAGACAGGTGATAAGGCTTTGCTATGAGAGTTAAATGGTATTATGGGAGCATGGAGGAAATGCACCTATCCCAGACTTATCTAGAAAGGCCTCCTAGAGGTATATCCTGGCTTTGCTACTCCTAATGGGTGACTTAACTCCCAAAGCCTTAGTTTGCTCACCTATCAAATGGAGGAAACTAGGCAATGCCCAACAAAATTACAAATGTATTTATCCTTTGACTTGGCAACACTACCTCTGTGAATTTGTGCTACAAATATATCAGATACACAGGACATAATGCATATTCAAGGTAATTCAGAAGCAACACCAGTATAAAATAGACAAATTGAAACAACCCAACAGTCTATAGAAGATAAGGAAGTTTGATACAGCCCCATAATAAACTACCAGGCAACTATAAAAAAGAGAGAGAAAAAAGCAGGAGTTACATAGCAGCATAAAGAAAATGTAGAATAGTATGTACAGTATGCCACCTTCTGCATAAGAGGATAAATAAGAATGTGTGTGTGTGTTTGCATCTGGATAAAGAAAATCCTAGAAGGATATAAGAAACTAATAAAAGTAATTATCTACAGGAGACTGTCAGGAAATGAGATGATCCATGGAGATGGGTGGGAGTTGTTTTTTCAATGTGTACCTGTCATGTAAATGTATTACCTACTTATTTACATTAATTTTAAGGTTGGATTTCTAAAGCTCTTCTAATCTTTTTTTAAAATATATTTTATTGATTTTTTTTTTTTTTTACAGAGAGGAAGAGAGAGGGCTAGAGAGCTAGAAACGTCGATGAGAGAGAAACATCGACCAGCTGCCTCTTGCACACCCCCTACCGGGGATGTGCCCGCAACCAAGGTACATACCTTGACCGGAATCGAACCTGGGACCCTTCAGTCCGCAGGCCAATGCTCTATCCACTGAGCCAAATCGGTTTCGGCGAAAGCTCTTCTACTCTTAACATTCTATAATTATATGAGTTAACCTACATTTAACTTGTAATAATATAGTCAAATATTCATGAGATTCTTTGCTAATTTGTAAGGATGCTTAGGTTTATAATTTTAAAAATTAATCCCTAGGTCAGACCAACATGAGTTATCTTTAAACACTGAATTCTGAGGCTAACACAATCTTCTCTTTCTATCTATATTTAAATTCTTTAAATGCCTCTATATTTGTTGAAATTTAATAAAGATTTACTCAGTGCCTACCCTAGGAGACAGGAAGGGCACTTACCTATGCAAGTTCAACAGAAAACACTGAAACCCTGAGCCAGTAACATCTAAGTATTGAGTATCCATTAGGTTAAAGGACTCTCTATTAAAGAAGCTAGTACTTTTTCACATCATTTGTCTGTTTGTTTTGTTAAGTCTCACCCACATCGATGTGAGAGAGACACATTGATTGGTTGCCTCTGCACTCACACCAGGGAGAATTAATCTGTAACCCAGGTAACATGCCCTTGATCAGAAATCAAACCCGAGATCCTTCTACAAGGCCGATGCTCTACCACTGAATCATACCAACCAGAGGGTTCACATTATTTTTAGTATGTTTTTTATTGATTTCAGAGAGAGGAAGGGAGTGGGAGAGAGAGAAACATCAATGATGAGAATGAATCATTGATCAGTTGACTCCTGATCTCCCCCTAGTGACACGTGCCCCAAGCAGGAATAGAACCATGACCTCCTGGTTCAGGGGTCGATGCTCAAACACTGAGCCACACAGGCCAGGCTCTACATCATTTTTAATCAAAGCAAGGTCCTGACTTATATAAGATACCATTTTAGTTATTTAAGAACTGAAAAACAAGAGGTTATAACAGATATTAGAGCTAATATGAAAAAAATAAATTTTCCTATCTTTATATAAAATCTGAACTTAAAAAAATAAATTTATAAAGTTAATATAACAAAAGAACAATATATATTAAGGTTCAGAAATGATGAAAATAATATCATAGCAGATGATAAAAACAATGATATCCAATATTTATATAGCACTTGACAATTAATATGTTTTCACTAATGACAGCTATTCTGATATGTGTGAGATGATATCTCGTGGTTTTAATTTGCAGCTCTCTGATGATTAGTGATATTGAATATTTTTTCATAAGTCTATAGGAGAGAGTGGGGGGCTGGATAAAAGAAGATGAATGGATTAACCAAAGAACATAAACGCATAACCCATAGTCTACAGTGTGGTGATAGCCAGATGAAATGGGGGCTGGGGGTGGGAAATGGTGGATAAAAGTAGGGAAATGGGGGCATCTGTAATAGTGTCAACAATAAAAATAAAGCTAAATAAAAGAATATGTTTTCACATACTTCATCTGATGCTTCCAAAACCCAGGAAAATAGGAAGATAAATAGTATTCTCCTAATTTTCATGGTGAGAAATAGGTTCAGAAGCTGAGTAACTTGCTTAAATTTATGCTAATGTCAAATGGCCAATCTGGGCTTTAACTCTTGTCCTCTATTTCCAGATAACAAAATCACTCTACTTTGTCATGAGCCCTTTGGTTGGCTATACAAAATTAACACATGAATATGTCCAAAAGGTAAGCCAAAAGATACCTATTGAAAGAATAGAGATCTGAAAGAAGTACAATCCCCTAGGAGTAACCCTGAACTATTGTAGAAGCATACCTATTATTTCAAGTCCAAAATTAAATATTCTGATAGGTAACACCTACAGGAAAGACAATAAAGACATGAAATCAACAGCTAGGAGAGAAACTACAAGAGGTAATTTACTTTTCCCAGGGACCTAAGTGCTTTGTGCCAGATATAAGCACTCTGTCATTTGGCCATCTCTTGATTACTATCTTTTACTCGTGTATTAGGAGTTAAGAAGTTATAAGTATAACTCAGGGGTCTTCAAACTACCGCCCGCGGGCCACATGCGGCCCGCAGAGGAGTCTGATCCGGCCCGCCAGGTTTTTTGGGCAGTGAGCGCAGCCGAGGTGTTACAGTAGGAATTAGTAGTTCATATAGTCAGGCCCTCCAGCTCTCTGAGGGACTGTGATCTGGCCCCCACTTTAAAAAGTTTGAGGACCCCTGGAACTCCTGCTAACAAAGACAGGTAAAAATTATTCCAAGATTAATACTGAACACTGAGGTATTAAAATCCTTGCCTTCTGTGTTATAGCTGTGGTTCTGCCATTCATCTCAGGGCCCTTCAAAATCTCCAAATCTTTCTATAAAATAATGCTAACTCAGACTAAAACACACACCAAAAACAAAATAAATTAAAACAAATACCACAAAGCTTAACAATGAAAACTACAAGGTAATTTCAAAACAAATATTAATGGCACTGAAATTGATTTATTGTGACTAAATTTTTTAAGTTTTTAACTTTGCTGTGCTAAGCACAAAATCAAACCAAATCAGTCATTATTTAACAATTGAAATATTAAGCCTTCTTACTCATAGGATTTGAAGTCAGAAGGACTAGATTGAAGTCCCAGCTGAGCTACTTACTACTGGTTATTACCAAAAGTGCATTAAAAGTGCTTCCTCTTTTGTAAAATAAGGATAATAAAAACTATTTTTTTCCTCTTCAGGTTTTTATTGTAAACTTCAAGTGTAATTATGGATTTCCTCATCTATTATAATACCTAGAAATCTATCACTTGGACTCTGGCCCAAAATATGACTGTGAAAGAAAATGAAAATTAGGCCTTAAGGTTGTATTTTAAAATTACTCAGCAATATCATAGAATTTGATAAATTCACATATCAGGGCCTCCTGCATTTAGAACAGTGGTTGGGAAGGATAAAATGGCCAAGACATACTTGCTAAATAAACAAATGAATCTGTTTACAGTAATTTTCACTTTTATATTGAGATATTTGTTATTTCTCCATAGGTTTGCATCTCCAAGCTTTATTTCTTTCTAGGAACAATAGCTGAAGTGTGGGTTTGATCACAGCCATCACAGCCCAGTGCAAACCACGAATAAACACAGAATGAATGAAGTTTTGATAACCTAGTAGGACAGGCACTGTTTTAGACACCTGGATACAAAAGAAAGAAGGAGCCTTTCCTCCTGGTGCATAGGATTTGTCACATCATGGCAGATACACACACAAGTGAGCATGGCCTATAGGTCAAAGGTCATAAAGTGGCTGCGGAATCCCACAGGTGGTGCTGAGATTATAGTGAGCTCAGAGATTATTTTTCCAGGTTGGCCCTGAAGATCCAGAGGGCTATTTAAGAATGAAAACATGTCACTGTTTCCTTTAGAGCAGTGGCTCTCAATGTCAGCTGCACATTGAAATGATCTGGAGAGTTTTAAAAACTATAGATGCCTGGGTCTCCTCCACAGAGATTTGGATCTACTTGGTCAGGAATGCAACTTAGGCATTGGCAGTTTTTAAAGCTTCCTGGGCACAACTGAGGTTGAGCACCACTACCATAGAGCAGCTCAGGATTCCCTCAGAATTAAATAACTACCTGTCCCACAAAAGTCTCCTCACCTGGGAGAACAGAATCATTGCAGGAAGCTCAATTAGAGGATATCCGAACAGTGAGTTTTAAGGCAATCACTGAGGTCCTGCTATTGCTGCCTGGCAGGCATGGCTCAGTGGTTGAGCAAAGACTTATGAACCAGGAGGTCACAGTTAGATTCCCCCTCAGGCACATACCCAGGTTGTGGGCTTGATCCCCAGTAGGGGGCATGCAGGAGGCGGCAGATCAATGATTCTCATCATTGGTGTTTCTCTCTTTCTCCATTCCTCTCTGAAATCAATAAAAACGTGTTTTTAAAAAAGAACTATTGTCGTCTTTACCTTATACACCCCAATGGCAAGTTTCAGTGCGGGACTACTAGTCCTTTATCATCCGAAACATGTAGATGAGAATAAGTTGGAAGAAAACAAACTGAAAAGAGTATCTTTTAAGCACTAGTGAATAATTATGGGTACATATTTCTGTCTTCTGAGAACTCTCTCAAACATTTTTATTTGTAACATTATAGAAACATTAGAAAATACAAACAGAAGGAAAACATTATCCACAATACATGATTTATATGTATGTAAATCATACTGTTTTCCCATGTCTGTGTGTATATACCGTGCATTATTTTGTATAATAGGCTATTTCAATGAATAATATTTTAGATGAGACTTCCAGTAAAGATGACAGATTAAACTACAGAATGCAATATTGATCAGAAGTAAATTTCCATTTGCTGTTTCACATTGAGAAATGCCTAAAAGGCAAGATAGAAGTTGCATGTTCTGTGGAAGCTTAGGTCAGAGGCAATCAATATTGACTCAAAGTCTGCAGAAGCTTGCAAAAGTGTGAGAAACCTCCTATGATGTATGTGGTCCCAGAAACATGTTCTCAGCCTCAGCTTCCAGCAATGCTTCAAAATTCAAGTTTAATTTTCCTACAAGCATAAGTAAATGCTTATGCCCTGGTCTCCTTCCAGATTCTGAGATGGCCATTTGTTCAGGGACCTTAGTTCTTTGATGGTTTCACAAAAATCTGTCTGCCCAGTGTTTTTCTTGGGGTAAGGATGGTACTTAATGTTGTCATTCCAGCTCTTTATAACACGGAACTGAAACCGACAATTCACTCCTGGAATGTCAGCAGCCGGGCTGATATGATCTAACACCCCACCTTCATTCCCCAGGCAAGTACCAAGAAGTTATTCTCAGAAAAGGCCTCCTCGTACTCATCTGAGGGTCTCCCAATGAGAAAGACAGCTCACTGCCTGAGCTTCCCATAGTTAAGTCCTCAATTAACAAGGCCCCCTACACATGAGCACAAACACCCATTATCTATTTCCCCAAACACACACAGTATCTTTTTCAATATAGAAGAACCACCAGGCTTTAGAGAAAAGCCTCCAATGCAAAAAAAAAAAAAAAAAAAAAAAAAAAAAAAAAAGAAAAAAAGAAAAAGAAACTTAAGAGAAAACAGAAAAACTAAAATAAAAACCCAAAGTATCCTAAAATATGATAGCAAAATTTAAAAATTCAATGGAAAACTAAAGATAAAGGCAAAGTCTCCATAAAAGCAGAATCAAAAAAAGCAAAGAGAACCAAGGGAAACACAAGAAAATTAGAGAAAAAAATAAAATAAAATCCTGGAGTCTGATATCCAACAATGTGTGCCTCTAGAGAAAAAGATTTTTAAAAATGGAATGGAAAAAACTTTCAGAGAAAAAATATAATTTCCAAGAACTAAAAGACAGAAGCTTCAATATAGAAAGGGTCCAACAGTTACCTTCCTTTTATTCATACTACAGAAGGAAAAAAAACAAATAGGTTGCTAAAGTATGGTGGCAGAGCAGAAGAAAAGCAAGTCAAGGGAAATGTTTTTTCCTAGTTTAGAAGGTAGGTGATTCAAAGACGACTTACTATGGCCCTGACTGGTGTTGCTAAGTGGTTACAGCATCAGTCTATTCTCAGAGGAGTCATGGGTTCAATTCCCAGGCAAGGGCATGTACCTGGGTTGCAGGTTGGATTGGGGTGGGAACAAGAGGCAACTGATTGATGAGTCTCTCTCATATTGATGTTTCTCTCTCTCCCATCTCCATCCATCCCTTCCACTCTCTCTAAAGGGGATCAGTGTGTGTGTGTAGGGGGGGAGGGAGGAGAACATCTATAATACTTTCAACAATAAAGATAAATAAAAAATATTTTTTTAAAAAAATCAAGAGAAAAATATCCTTGAGTAAGGATTAAGAAAAACATTTTAAAATAAAAGTTGAATTCATACAAAGCCATTAGAAACTCTGAAACCACTCAAGAAACTATGTCAGAATCAAGGAATAATCATTTATTGGAAATTCATAGGAGCATTTTTGTGCTTATCTTAAGAACTCTTTTGAAATTATTAATCTGAAAAAGGGAAAAGTACACCTTATATTGCTATTTTATGTGTAAGTGAAGTTTTAAAGTAGCTAATTAACAACCATAGGACTAGAAAAAATAAACTAAGACTTGAAAACACATTTCTTTCTTTTTATATATATATATTTTTTTTTTATTGATTTTTTACAGAGAGGAAGGGAGAGAGATAGAGAGCTAGAAACGTCGACGAGAGAGAAGCATCGACCAGCTGCCTCCTGCACATCCCCCACTGGGGATGTGCCTGCAACCAAGGTACATGCCCTTGACTGGAATCGAACTTGGGACTTTTCAGTCCGCAGACTCTACCACTGAGCCAAACCGGTTTCGGCTGAAAACACATTTCAACATTCTCCTTCCTTCAGGCAAAAACACGCACATATACACAAACACCTCGATCAGCCTCAAAGTAGGGACCCACATACATTAAGCAAGAATTTATAAGTGAACTTGTCCACCTGCAAAGCAAAACTGTCAAATCCCTCAAAGGTGGCAGCATGCTTACTTTGGGGTCTAAATTAACTAACTGTGGTTAATAAATAATAACATGAAACTAACCCAACTAGGAAGAAAAACATACTATTCTATAAACTCAAAAGGGTATATATTTTAAAAGCCCAAGTCAAGTATCCCCCTGTACTTGGCTGGGGACCACATCCATGAGTTATGACACTCATTGGTCATACACAAACCAGCCTCTTCTCAGATATAAACTTTACACCGATGTATTCAAAAGTCTTCCTTCTATTTGTCTAAGCTCTAAGACTTTTTTTTTTTTTTTTTTGCACTTGGGCATATCCTATCTACAATTTACAGATGGACAAGCTCATTTGAAAATTGACTAATTAAAATATATTGATCATAAAATATGTACTGTTATCTTTTTTCCTTAACACATCCTAAAGCTAATCTTAGTTGAAAATGTATATGTACTTCTCCTTGTATGGCACACAACAAGAATATAATTCAATGAAACCTTTACAAAATGTCAGATTAATTACATTTTTTCAGTGCAGATGGGTTTAAGGAAATCATCTCTGAAAACAGTATTTCATTTAAAATAAAATAAAGACATAATCTTCCCCGATAAGTCAATGTGTAGGAGATGCCAAAATATTATAACTGCCATATATTACAGATTCTAGGGTATGAATTTTTAAAAGCAAATACAAGTAGTTTGTGATGATCCTGAGGCAATGTCCTAGAAACACTAAGGTTCTCTGGGCAGCCCAACAGGAAGGATCTAGAACACGATACACAAGAAATAAACTTCCAGGCATTGGGGCTAACAATGTAGAATTTTAGAAAAAGCATCAATGCCTAACTCAGGTCATAAGTTAAATGTTCATTCATTTACTTAGGATTTATTAAGTATATGCAATGTGTAAGTTTTCAACTATATCTGTGACCCTGAAAGCAAAGCTGGAATGCAGTTAATCGTACCAGAAACTTTACCTCTCCCTCAATGCAGGTCAGCATGACATTTCTCTAAAATGACGTCTTTATGAGGTTTTGAAATTCAGTGCCGTAAAAGTCAGACGCATAAATCACTTCTAAAGAATACATTTATAATGTCCCTTACACTGTGTAATGACTTCATGTTTTGGTGGACTTAAAAGGTTTACTGTTACTTGAGTTAAACATTAACAGAGACAAAATATCTCTTTGCCCAATAAAGCTTAATATGCACCTTAAACCAATTTATATTTATGTATTTGTTAACACAATACAAGTAATGTTTTATTCATCCCAAGTTCAAATTTGGTATTTAAAACATTCCCTATGTCATGCCTGACGATACATGACATTTAAAGGCAATATTCAAGTTGGGAAATGCCCGTCAGTAGAAAGGTTGAAAAGTGTTCTTGCTTGTAAAATGTATTGATGCTTTCCTTTTATTGTTTCTAGCACTGTTATGCTTCATTCTGTAATAGGAATCATTTTTTTTTTATCTATTTAAAATAAAAGTAAAGAAGAAATTCATTTCATTTGCCTCATTTCACTAAGTAAATGACACTGAGCCTGCCTGAATACCGTCTGCCTTTTAAAATATATTACACAGGACGGGGGACATGTCAAAAATGGGGACACTTAAGGCTTCCTTAGGTTTCCTCTCTGTTTCAGACTTCTGAACAGACTTGATAAGGGAGAAGGGCTTCTAGGGCCAAGTTTTCATGGACCACGGACCACGGTCCCTAAACTACTGCCCACACCTGTAAGGGTCCACACCTTGTTCCCTGCATTCCTCCAGTGAATCAAATCTCTAGGAGCACTCTCGCCAGCAGCAGGTTAAAATGCCGATTGCACATGTGGAAGCATGAACACTATGTCTTCAAGAAACTACCCAAAATGAAGACACCCAAGGGCACTTGTATGGTAAAAATCTTTCCTTCCACATACCCTTGGCTCCCTCGAGACCTATAATTCTACAACGGAAAGGCACTGCCTGACCTATACATAAAAGTAAACACAGAAACATTGATGGGCAAAGTCTATCTACAATCTCCTCCATTTTCCTCCAGAGGAATGCCTGTCTGCCCTCATCCCATCAGAGCAGAGACCTGCTCTCAGGCTCTTCCAGCCGAGATCGCCACTCACATTCGCCCTCTGCACACTAACCAGCTCACCGATGACACCTCTCCCTCCCAGGCCGGGCTCTGCTTTTCCTCAGGACAACGAGGCCTCTCCAGGCCCCCTATTCTAATCAGTTTACTAGTTCCTACTATTTTTCTACCTTCAGACCCCCTCCCAGTCTTCAGCTCAGGATAAACATTCTGTATGGTTGCAGCTGTATCTCATCGCTCACGTGTAGAATACCAGCGATCACGAAAGAAAAGACAGACACGCTGCCCATCAAGTTGCAACTTGCTCCACCCTGCACCCAAGAAAAGGCCGAATACCTTTAAGATTAGAACCAAGCGCATAATAATGAAGTTTTACATACAATAGGTAAGTTTTTCTCTCTCTCATTATCAATTCAGAGAAAGGAAGGGTGGGCTGTGTGCTCTATTCTTTCTTTCTAATTTTCCTTCTACCCGCCTAACAGAGGGCACTGTGCTCAATAAGTACAGATCGGAAAATGACCGAATATATACATTCAAGTGAAGAAACTTCATTTTTTTCAAAGACAGCCACTTTCCAAAGCTGGGACCCAGATGAGAGTTAGATACCTGGTTACTTAAAGGCTTAGACCTCAGAGAAACAATTACAAAACTTACTCTTTTACAAAAAATGGAGTGTTACATTTTGTTCATCAATCTCCCGGAGACAATGAAAGTATATGCACAACAGCAAAAAACATCAATAATTTTAGGAAAATACGAGGCAAGGTCATCTCACAAGAGGAAGAGAATGCTAGTTAGGATTGAACACACAGGGAGAAGAGAAAATATTTATTAGTCATTAAAGAAAACGTGCTAAAGAATGTATAAGAAATTACTGTCAAGCCAGAATAAAAGCCCAAAATAAAATTATAATCACAAATTTGTAGTGGGCCAAATCAGTATGGTTCAGGATATTTCTGCTAAAATGTTCTCCCCTCAGACTGCACAAAAAGGAAACGCATGCAGTGACTCTCACAGTAGACCAAGCATGAGGTTATGAGGCCACAGAGGTGGTACTAAGTGGCAGGGCTTTGGGACAAGACTGGGCAAGAGCAAATGGCTCAAGGTAAACATCCATCTCCACAGATCAGGACTGAAGAGGCAGCAGTTCCAGGACTGAACAAACAGAGGAGAGTAGTAAGATCTTTGAAGCAGAGCAGTGATGATGAAGTACAAGACAGAGCAAAAAGGAGGGATGGGAGGTTAAGATGGAGGTAAAGAGAATCTTGCAGGCTGAAGAATAATGAGTAGATCATCATCTCACATGTCAAAATAGGTATAGAGGACAGCAGAGGATTGGAGAAAAGATGACCTGGGTGCTGAGGTGTCTAACAAAGTGGGGATGGGTCCTATGGTGGACAGTCAGCAATGATTATGTGAACAGAACAGAGCAGGTGGACAAAGGATTATGTTTTAATATTTTCTCAATGGATCAGAAGAAGTGCAAAAAGGTGAGGCCTCCATATAGGAGGGGAAAAATCCATTTCACTTAGGACAAGAGGGGAAGCTACATAAAGGAACAGAGAAATTACTTAGAAATGATGAGGTTTGTCTCCAGGTAAAGAACGTTTCGATCACTGTAATGTTTACTGGATGAATCAACTTCAGGGTCTATTAGTAATATATTCTGATAGCCTTTGAGCTGAAATACCACAAAATAAAAATGTCAAACTCCTATTTTCTGAGAACTTAAATGCTAGGCACTAAATGAAGTGATACATGCATCATTTCATCTCATCCTCACATTTAGACCATGAGGTAGGTATTATATTCATTTTAGAGAAGAGGTTACAAAGGTACAAATAAGTTAAATAGCTTGCCCCAGGTCGGAGTTGGTGACAAAGCTTGGACTAGAACCTAGGGGTGGCTTGACAGCCTTTGCTGTTCTTAACCACTAACAGAATTCAGATGGCATCAAGTATTCCCTCTTCTCCGAGTTCTGTTCTTCCTTCTTTTATCTTTAAAGCATTTCTTTTGAAGCTATGCAATACCAGTTCTCAACCACATCAGAGAACCAACACCACATACTTATTTGCATTGCACTGAGAGAGCACTGGAGTGTCTTCCCAGGAATGCGATGCTTTTAACCTAAAACTCAAAAATGCATTATGCTGAGGAGCAATTGCTCTTCACTTTCAAAGTACTGCCATCATAGTAAACGGCTTGGATTTTTTCCCCCCATAGCAATATGCCATGGTCACATTAGCCCCAAATCTTAAGCAGCTCTTATTGTTTAGTCTCAATATTTATTTCCTCTCCTCCAAAGAAATTAAACAATCCTAGGTTTATCTCCACTCTGTTACTATTCACTCATTACTAAAAAGCACAAAACACAGACCTGGCTAGGTAGCTCAGTTGTTTGGACCGTCATCCTGATATGACAAGGTTGCAGGTTCGATGCTCAGTCAGGACACATACAAGAGTCAACTGATAAATGCATAAATAACAAATCAATGTCTCTGTATCTCTCCCTCTCTCTAAAACCAATAAATATAAAAAATAAAATAAAAAGCACAAAATATATTATATATCGTTACCTTAATTATTTTATGTGACAGAATTTGTTTAAAAAAAATAATAAACGCTCAGTTAGTTGAGCTTCATCCCAAGCACCAAAGATCACCGGTTCAATTCCCAGTCAGGCCACATACCCAGGTTTCAGATTTGATCCCTGGTCAGGGTGCATACAGAAGGCAAAGGATCAGTGTTTTTTTCTCCCTCTCTTTCTCTCTCTTTCTCTCTCTTTCTCTCTCGCTCTCTCTCGCTCTCGCTCTCTCGCTCCCTCCCTTTTTCTCTCTCTAAAATCAAGGTGTTTTTTTTAACTATATATATATATTTTAAATCTTAAGGACATTTGTTAAAATTTTTAAAAATAAATAAACCACACGTAAAAATGTATTTAGAACATTTGATAAAACATATTCCTGTGCCTTTTTGGTAGGTGCATCATTTCCACAACCAGAGAATGAGGCAAGTTTGTTTACTGAAACTAAAGAAACCATGGGTCTCTTCTAATTTGGCTTAAAAAGAGAGTCATAGTCCTGTCTACACTTAAGCTTAGGCTGAAAAGTGAATCATGGTCATTTCTTTTCAGCAACCTAAATTCTTTTGGGGATGAACTGAGGGAAACTGTAGAAAAAGAAGAGTCGCACTGCATTAAAAATGTGTGAGGGCCCGATGTAAATTAGGCTGGAAGAAAATGTGGGTTAAGATGTGCTGAAGTATAATAAGCACTCTCAGCAGCTCTCCAACCCACCCATCGTTCAGATGCATCAAGCTTACTTAGTAATGATGATCTTGAATGTTTAAGTTACCACCAGGTACACTAAAAGCAACAATTTCTGTTCTGAGTAATTTGCCTCAACACAATGTATACTCCTCTGGTCTTAGCCACATATTGGCAATTAGGGAAGTGTGGCTTTAGCCCGTCTGCACCACTTATCTGCACCACAGACGTTGACAAGTTCCTCTTCTAGAAGAGAGGAAGCGACTACTGCCTTGCCTGCCTTAGAGGCTGAGAAGAGGTGCAGTGAGGCGCCTCGCCCAGGGGCAAGTGCTGGCAGAGATGCAGAAGCGCCCCTGGCTGGGGTCCGTGTCCCTTACCGGCCCCTGAGCCTGTGTGAGTGCACTCCGTTTGCCTGCCTTCCTCTCCCACTACTACATAAGATTGTTTTTCAGGCTCATTATTGCTTCACACACTGCTAGGAAGGAAATATTTCTATGCAATAAAAATTCTTTTGGTGTTTTTTACTCCCTTCTCATCCATGCAAAACAGGAAAGCAGACACGTTGCCTTTTATGGTTATGAAAGACCCAGACCAAGGTTCTTAATGTTCTTAGACAATTGTGTTCACAATATTATCCCAACACTTTCTTAACTGAATACTGTTTAAAGAGGAAAAGATGCCTTACGTGCTCAAGCTTTATTTACATCTCCAGAAAAGACATTTCCTAACAAATGTTTACCAACTCAGATCACTAGTTCATCAAATAGAGAGTTCAATGATACAGAGGAATTAATATGCTTGTAGCAGATTACTTAAAGTAAGAATGCCAAGGGAATTTTATGTGGTGTTTAAAGCAGTTTTATTTCTATTTAAATCAATGTGTTTCATAAGGCACTGAAAACTTAAGGGCCCAGATTTGTCTTTCATAATATGATTACTTGTTTTGTTCACTGTTCTTCAACAACCATCACCATAGAGTTCTGGGAGCCCAGCCAGTATGACTCAGTGGTTGAGCGTCTACCCATGAACCAGGAGCTCACAGTTCCATTCCAGGTCAGGGCACTTGCGTGCTCTATCCTCAGTGTGGTGTGTATAGGAGGCAGCCAATCAACGATTCTCTCTCATCATTGATGTTTCTTATCTCTCTCTCTCTCTCCCTCTTCCTCTGTGAGATAAAAAAAAAAAAAAATTAAAAAAAAAAAAAAGCCATCCTCTGACAGATAGCTAATCTAAAGCAGTACCATCTTTCCCATAATTTCTGGAGATTTCCTTTCCCTTTAGGTTGAGCCATGTGATCTGTGAATTCTTCTGCTTCATCCAAGTAGTCTGCCCAATAGACAAATCTACATTATTGGGATCAAATCCACCCCTCTTTTCCCCAATTCTCTAACACTGCCTTTGTTTAAGGATACAAGAGTCATTAATAATTTTTTAATGCTGTATAGTATAGTTATTTTTAAATGAGTATCATAGGGTTTTAAAGCGAACTTCAAAGATAATCTAGTCTAATTCTGGGATTGTAGATAAGAAGGCTGAAACTCAGAGGTTTAACTTCCCCAGAGTCCTATCATTACTGAAGGACAAATATGATAAAGGGTAACCCAAGCTAACTATCTTGAAAAATCTAATCTAAAAGTTTAAACTTAGAAAAAAATATTTATTTTATAGAAGGACTAGCTGAAGAATTTTTTAAATAATAAGCTTCTGTAGTTTCTATTTAGGAATTTACTATGCAAAATAAATGTACACTAAATCTGTACAAATGTATCCATAGCATAAAGTTAACTATGAGCCTATATTCAAGATTGATTTTTAGGTGACATGAAAATGTTTTTATGTTTGTAAAATATTTTTTCAATCTGTAAAACAATGTAAAATAACTTTTACTGTTTATGCCACCATCAATAAAACATTAGGATATTTCTGTCTTCTTCAAATAGGGTTCATTTGAGAAAAGAATAAACAGTTTACTTTCCAATATCTGTAATACTGTTTTAATCAATAAAATAAAATTAGCCCACCTTTAATTCATATTAAAGGTAGTGCTTACAATTAAAGAGTATTATATTCCTTAATAAGAACTGTGAATCCAAATAATGTAATGAAACTTTGAATTTCCCATGAAAAGAATTAAGAAGGAAGGATATCTGGCCAAGGACCTAGAGCTCAAAGTTTTATTTGAAAACATATTCAATGGCACTATTTTATCAACAATAAAATAATGAACTTATTTATTTACTACTAGAGGCCCAGTGCACAAAATTCATGCACTTGGGGAGTCCCTCAACCCAACCTGTCCCCTCTTGCAGTCCAGGAGCCCTCGGGGGATATCCCATTGATACCTTATGCCCGCTCCCCGCTTGTGGCTGAGTGGCAGTTCCCCTGTGGGAGCGCACTGACCACCAGGGGGCAGCTCCAGCCCTGCCCCCCATTGCCCCTCTGCTGCTGCCACTGGTCATCACTGTCCCAATCACCATCCCCACCCTCTGCTCATTGGCACCCGCCTTGGCTGGCCTGGCACCACCCATTCACCAGCCCCACCCCTGATGACCAGTCATTCTGGTTGATTTGCATATTAGGCTTTTATTATATAGGATATAGAATAAATTTTAAATAAATAAAATAATATTACAATTCTATAATTAAACATAAAACTTTTCTTTAGTAACCTACATATTCTAATTCAGGAAGCAAATAGCTTTTATTTTATCTGTTTCCAATTCTTGCCTTACTTTTGTACAATAATAACAAAAAACTGAAGAAACAATGGCATCACCAGGATGGAGGGTGGCAAAGGGGTGAAAAATAGGGGAAATCTGTAATAGTGTCAACAATAAGAAAGTTATAAAGATACTAGAGGCCCAGTGCGCAAAATTCGTGCTTGGGGAGGGGGATGTCCCTCAGCCCAGCCTGCAACAGCTCACCTGTCTGCCTTCCTGATTACCCCTAACAGCGAGCCTGATCACCCCCTAACCACTTCCCTGCCAGCCTGATTGATGCCTAACTGCTCCCTTGCCAGCCTGATTGCCCATAACTGACCTCCCCTACAGGCCTGGTCACCCCTAAATGCCCTCTCCTGCAGGCCTGATCCCCGCAACTGCCCTCCTTTGCAGGCCTGGTCCCTCCCAACTGCCCTCCCCTGCTGGCCTCATCGCCCACAACTGCCCTCCCTTACAGGCCTGGTCCCTCCCAATCGCCCTCCCCTACTGGCCATCTTATTGCAGCCATTTTTGACCACATGAAGGCAGCCATCTTATGTGTTGGAATGATGGTCAATTTGCATATTACTCTTTTATTAGATAAGATGAGGATGTGCACTTTTTTTTCCTAAATGGCATGGATATATATCCAGACACTAAGATATGTGTACATTATTTTTCCTAAATGACACAGATATATGTTCAGACACTGATATAACTAATACCAATCTAACCACCAAGCAGATAAAGAAACACATTAAATACAAAAGAATTGTGGATATATTCCCTACCCTCTTACCTCAACTTAACATCTAATTATCCACCATCCTTAAATTTCTGCTTTGAAACCATTTTGGCACACTTAGTGGATTTTTGAGAAATTGTTTTTATTGCCATGTTTTCCTCTCTGCACATTTCTCCATATTAAATTTAGAAAGTTGCTGAAGAAGTTGGTATCAGTATTCCCCAATTTATTTGAAAGTATCTGTTAATTTCTTTTTCAAAATTGACATAAAATAGATGGAAATGGTTTGTGCTATAAATATTAATAACTTTAAAATCTAAGTAGAGATAACCACTTGTTTAATAAATAATTACAAATTAACAAATGAATGAATAACAAGCAAGCTGGCCACCATATTTTTACAGTATTGTCCAATTAATCCGTGACTAGCAGCATTAGACACAGTTGACCATGCCCTCTCCTAGAAAATCATGTGGCTTTGGCAGTGCTACTTTCTCCTGGTTTTCCTACTATTTCAACAACCATCCTTGTGAGTCTTCTTTATTAACAGCTTTTCCTCTAAATAACCTCTAAAAAGCCCTCAGGATATTGGGGCTCTTTTCTCTCTACCTTCTCCCCAGGTGACTTCCAGGATTCCAATAAATATAGGTAGTGTCTTCATACCAAACACTTCCAAGTTCATAGCTCTACTTCAACCTCTCTTCTAAACTTTAACCTTACATATCCTCTCTATGGGCATCTCCACTTAGATGTTTAATAGGCAGTTCTAAATTAATATGTCCAAACTGGAATTCTTGATCAATGCCTCAACATTCTCTCCCACCCCAAATCTGTACCCCTCTCTAGACCTCTCCTCTCCACCTAAACAAACCGCACCAACATCTACCCAATAACTCAAGCCAGAACCTAGTTGTCATCCTGATGCCTCTGTTAGTATTTAATTTCCGTGCAATAGTAACAGATTTCATGAAAACTACATTTAATACTGTCCTACCTTCCCAAGATAATGGCACTACAGAACTAAAGAAAGGAAGTCTGATAACATGATGTGGTGCCTTTGTTGTATTTCCTGAGCATTTTCTTTGGGGTGGGGTTGAGGGAGTGGAAGAGGGGTTAGGAAAGGAATTGAAGTAATATGATCAAATAGCATTGCTAGACATTCTGGGTGCTCACAACAAAAGATGCTGAAATATATTTGTTCTTCAAAGACAGTGTCCTTAATAAAAACTTAATCATTCTCTCAAAGAATATTTATTTAGCTTTAAATTACCTCAAAAAGAAAGTTTTTATTTAGAAAGTAAGTTCTAGAATCTTATGGGAAAATTTTTTTTGAGATAAATAGCTCTTCCATGCCCTACCTCTTCTGAAGCCTGTAATTAAGGATAATTATACTGTGGAATAAAAGCCAAAAGTCACTACAATTTTAATAGCATCTTATACACCCTATAAAAATATTGTAAATTCATAAGACATATAGGAAAAGAGAGCAGCAGTCTTCTCTTAAAACTAGCCCTTAAAGAGAAAAATCTTTACCTACATATGCTGTAAGATACTTAAGACAGAAAGTTGTGCTTTGTTGTTATAAATATTTATGTAATTTTATAACTAACCAGCTCTCCACCCCCCCTTAATTATATTTAACTAGAGGCTGGTGCATGAAATTCATGCACTAAGGGGTGGGGGGTCCCTCAGCCAGGCCTGCACCCTCTCGCAGTCTGGGAACCCTTGCTTCTTACCACCCACCTGCCCACTGCTCCTTACTGCTTGGCTCACTACTCCTTAGTGCTGCCACGGAGGCAGGAGAGGCTCCCGGCACAGCCACTGCACTCACCAGCCATAGCCCAGCTTCTGGCTGAGCGGCACTTCCCCTGTAGGAGCATACTGATCAACCGGGGGGCAGCTCCTGCGTTGAGCATCTGCCCCCTGGTGGTCAGTGCACGTCATAGCGACAGGTTGTTCTGCCATTCAGTCAATTTGCATATTAGGCTTTTATTATATAGGATTCCATTGTCAGTAAGAAGGCAAAGCTCTGGGTAATTTTAGTATTGTCTCCAAAACCTAAATCCTGAAATGTCTGCTCTGTCTCTTACAATGAAAAACCATAGCATCTGAGGGAATATTTATAAATTTTCTAAGTCATTCACTCCAACAGTCAATTTTCAAGTAATGAAAGAATATGTTGAGTAGATAAACACTGCTGATCACGTAAATTAGATATTTATGATACAGAGATAAGTAAGGCACCTTGTCTGTCTTTGAAGAGCTCATGGTATAAAAATAACTTCACACAAATTTAAAAAAAAAAAATTGAGATGATACAATTCTCTATTAAAAATGTTGAAATGGTAAAATTTAAATGATCTTGAATTGTATGTTAAATTACTGAAACAAGAGTTATTCTCACAAACATTTTTAATCTAAAATTTTACAAAGATAGGGATCAAATGTACTACCTCAAATTTTTTAAATGAAATCTGATAATCTACAATATGTAATTTATGCAATATACAATATATAATATATATAATAAATGAGGAAAATACATAAAATAAAATGGAAGTAGAGAGTCTTATTAAAATAAAGTGAATATAATGATTCCATTGCATTCAAAGTGATTTAATTTGTGACTCCATGAACCATTCAGAAATCCTTTATTTTTCTGAATATTTCACTCAAACTTGGCATCTGAAAGTTTGAAGAAATTATTTTAAATAAAAATAAAGGTTTTTATAAAGACAAAAAAATGATTCTATTACAATTATAGGAAACATACGTTAAATATTCCACTTGAGTTGGCTGCCTACTGGAATGACCTCTGAAGTATAAGTAGCAATTATTGAATACTTCATTTGAAAATTAGTTAAAATGATTTTCCCTAGTTGTCCAAACTGTAGACCACAAAGACTTCTATGATAAACAAAAGCAGGTAAAGGCCCTTAATAGGGACACCTGCATACACAATGCATGCACACGCGCACACACACAGAGTCTTTGTTTTCATAGTGGCTATAATTTGAAATGGTAATAAGACATTGTAATGTTCTTTCACATTTAACCTTACTTTCATGCTTTTTTAATTAAGTAGAATTTTCCTTGGCTAAAAGGGAATGCCATTATATATCAGGAAGCCACCCTTTACTATAGGGGTAGGGGCCCAGGCTGTACATCCCCATCACTAACTTGTTAGGAACCTGAAGGCCAAATTAATCTGCATTTGAGAGAGAGAGAAGTCCTCTCAGCTTTTCAAGAAAGGCGTGGTCCAATCCAGACAATTGTGTGTCCCTGCATTCTCTGCTAGATTCAAAAAGTTTTGTTGTGATCCAGAAAAAGTCTTGCTTGTTAGAACTTGTATTAGCTTTATTGGGTGTACTCTGTATTAACATGGGAGCGGGCACAGGCAACACTGACTTCTCAGGTCAATAGCATAGAAAATCTTCAGAGTTCAATGTAGATGTGTCCCAAGGGTCCGTGAACTGGGAAAATAGACACACATTTATCTATGACTGACTGCCATTCAGGATTTTTCAACCTCAGCACTACAGGCATTTTTGGCCAGATAAAAATTCTTTTTTTTTTAGAGGTGTTTCTGTGCATTGTAGGATATTTAATAATGTCCCTGGCCTCTACGCTCTAGATGCCAGTTGAACTCTCATGAACTCCAGATGAGAGTTTAACTGGCATCTAGAGGGTAGAACTTGAAAAATCCTGAATGGCAATTGGTCACAGATAAATGTGTATCTATGTTTTACCAGTTGTCTTACAACCCCAACTCTAAGAGTCTCAGCAATTTGCTCCCAAGTATAACCAAGCCTTAAAGCACTAACCATAAATATTAAAGGAAGTGTAAACTGATACAATCTTTCAGAAGAAAGAAATATATATTAAATATTCTTTTATAAAATCACAAAAAGAGTGACAACCAGACATTTATATGTCTCTTGATAAAAGAATACACCACACCCATAGCCTTGCCAAAGCAATTAAACCCAGATCTGATAAAGCCTTCAATTCAGCTGCCAACTTGCAGGAAATATTTAGGAACATGATGAACTGCACAATGAGTCTGCATCAGCAAAATCTAGACAATGGGAAACTCTATAAGTGAATGACCTGGGTTCTTCAACAACATCACTGTAAGGAAAAGAGAAGAATAAAGGATGAACCTGTAGATGAAAAGAGACTTTAGAAACATATCAAATTTAAAACAATAGGTAAGACTCAACTCCAGTTGAAGGGCCCATACTTGGGTGATGAACCTCATGGGTTCCAATCTAAAATTAGGGTAGTGATTACTTTTGGAGGAAGTGGTTGGTTAGGGATAGAGCACTTAGAGTTCATGGTACAAAAATAGGGAAAACTCTCTACCAACATGGCGATTGGGACAGATATTACTATTCGCATTTTATAATTCAGGAAACTGAAGCTTAGGAGGTGTGAAGTTAAACAGTAAGTGGCAGGTGTGCAGTTTTAGTTCCAACACAGGTGACCTGACAAGCTGCAACTCTTGCCCAGGGCTTAACTGAGATTTAACACCCCTTTTTAAAGAGGTATAATTGTCAAAAACCGAAGTGCACAAATCTTGAGTGTGCCTTAACTTGAGAGTAAAGTTCAATAAACTTGACAATATGAAACACTGTTTTGCTCTGATGGTTTTAAATGTCCTATCATGAGAGAAAGGCATAACCTCTTTAAGAAAATAACTCAGTGCAAAGCCAAGTTGTTGACAATTTAATACTGATAAGAAATGCACTGAGAACTTCAGTAGTAGTGAGGTTTCCTATAATTAGAGATTGGACAGTCAGGATATGCATCTTATGTGATCCAATGTTTTAGTTCTCTTTTTTACTGATCAAAATAAACTCTTTCCTGGGGACTTTTGAATAGAACCAAGGTATGTTACTATGGGTGAGAGATGACAAAGTAGCTTCTCTCCATAGAAAAAGAGACATGCATGGGACATTTGAAAGGGAGCTCTCAAAGATTAAAAAAACAACAACAACAAACCTTGTCAGGTTAGCTAACAAAAGGGAAAATTTACACAGCACCGCAGAGTAGGTAGGGGAAAACACTAGGAAGTTTTGTGGGAATTACAAGATTTTCTTAAACCAATAAAGAAAAAGTAATTTGACTATAGTGAGGTTTAAAGAAGCTATTTGGAACTACCCATTAGAGTAGGTTTAACTCTTTTAAATTAATTCCATGTAATAAAGTTAATTCATACATAAGGACCCACAAAATGGGTGCCAGCCAATGTCACAAAGTAAACCCAAGTAAGCCAGCTCTTACAGAAACAATTGTCAAGGAAACCTAACATACACCAATCATAACCCTCCAACTCAGCTTTAGCCACTCACCTTACTATAGAAAATAAGACTTGCTGGCCTTAGGAAACCCCTAACTATGTCCTGTTACCTCTCCTAACATCTTATAAACTTGCTCTTGCCCAATATCCCGCAGGAGGAATGTTCCATGTGTATGAGGAACTAATTTGTTTCAGTTTTGTTACCTGACATATATAGCATTTGGGCCTGGACGTGTTGTAAATCATAGTAATTAGTAAATATTTGTCCTGTTATTTTAATAATTTTTATAACAATCAGAATAATAGAACCAATAATAGATAACATTTATAGAGTGTTCTGTGGTAGTTGCTGAATTAACTAGTTAAATGTATTAACTAAATCTTCACGACCACTCTCGCAAGTAGGTAGTTACATATTTCTTATATAACTACCTACTAAGTAAGCAGCACAGCTGGAATACTGATCATTTTGTGTGTTTGCATTTATCCACAGCTCTGCAGTTACTTGGCAGTTAATCTTCCTGTTGGACTAACCCCACTCTAAATAAGTACCACAACTCCTGTGGTGGGTAATTAGGAGAAACTAAGTGTTCTCTAGAGGGAATACCTATCTGAATCAGTTCCAACCTGAGGAAGGAAACATTAGAAGTAGACTTACCTAAAACTTAACTAGCTGTAACTCTTTGACCCAGTATATTCCAAACACGTGGAATATTCCAAACCCGTGTGTTCTAGTAATTCATCAGAAAAGATTCATCCTGTAAACTACAGGTTTCCCTAGTACAGTGATTGGCACATAGTAGGCACTCAACACTGACTGAATGAAATACAGGTAACACTCACAGCACATGCATAATATAATATCAAGAAATTAAACCAGATAATCTCTAGTGGCCCCTTTCTTTTTTTAAAAAAAAGTATTTTTTAATTGATTTCAGAGAGGCAAAAGAAGAGAGAGATATATAGAAACATCAACAAGAAAGAATAATTGATCAGCTGCCTCCTGCACACCCTACTGGGAATCGAGCCTGAAATCCAGGCATATACCCTGACCAGGAATTGAACCATGACCTCCTGGTTCATAAATCTATGCACAACCACTGAGCCACGAAGAAGGGGGTGCTCCTTTCTTTCTAATTAGTAGTTGAAAGACTGAACTAAAGAAAGGATTGAAGGTGGATCCCTAGAGAGAAGGGAAAGGAAGAAACAAATACAGAACGATGTAACTGAGAAAACCAATAATGATAACATGATGACAGAAATTTTCTCACTAATGTATAAATTTACATGGATATTTGTCTTTATTTTCAGTTTGCTGGGAGTCTCTATTATCACAAAAGGTAAAAATATAATTAACATGCATCCCTTCATCACTCTATTACACAGAGACATACACATGCCATTAAAAACATCCTCTGAAATAAAAGTGGAGAAAAAAAATCAGTAAACTTTTTTAAATTCACACATTCTTTTTTTGGAGGGAGGGGAGTGTTAACCCATTTTTTTGGCTTGTTATTCACTAAAAACTATAAGATATGTCAGTGTCAAGGCCATGTGTTGAGAGTCTACAGGATTCTTTTTTTTCTTTTTCTTTTTTTTAGCATTCTCTTTTATTGGCAGGTTTTCTTAGATCTGTCATCTGGAAGAGCTCATTCTGCACAGTTGATGATTTTCCATAGGTTATGTTTTCAGGCTGAATCATAGTCTTTTGTAGCCATAATCTGCAAGTTCTCATCACATTCATACAATATTTAAAACATTTTTCAAAATGTAATATATGAGATTTTCCCCATCTTCAGAATTAAACCAACATCAAAATGTCTTAGAAGAATTAATTGTGGTGCAGAGAATAATTAAACTTTATAACTTCGAACCTTAAATCTACCACAGAGTTGTAAACCTAATATTTATGTATTCTTACTAAAGGTTATCTGCATCAGTTAACCAGGTTCACCAATGTTACACTGCGTGACTTGATTCTGATTTACAGTTAAGATTGTTAAAACTTGTATTCTGTGCCCTTGCTACACATGACATTGTAAATATTGCATAAGAAGACTGGAATGCAATAGCCATAAAAATAATTGTAGGCTATTACATAATCAGGAGTCTGTTTCTATTCTTTATTAGGCTAGTCTCATCATATCAAGTAAAATATATGTACTGAATAAAAATAGAATGAGTTCTAGAATTATATTTCCTTTTATGTTTTCTTTAGATTTTAAGATTTTAATTATTATAATTGTGGATCATAATATTTCTTTTTTTTACCAAAGCAGAGTTCACTTGAATAATATAAGAACTCATGTACATTATCATTAAATCATTTTATATATGCTATATACACATGCATATTTTTTTTCTTTAAAAGAAAATTCTTCCTGAGTATATATTGTGTTCAGGGCACTGTGCTAGAATTCAGGAAAATACAAACGTGAATTAGACTAAGTCTTCCACAAGAAGCTTAAAACTCATAAATATCAGCCCTTCCCTACCATTTTTACGGCTACCAGTGTATCATTTCACTTCTAGGCTGTTCAAGGAAACAGTCCTAGATAATGTGCTACTGAGGTAAATAAATTAAGTTGAACTTTTAGCTATGTGCCATCAAGTACAAATGTTTTACTATGATTACGGATTGCCTGGGTGTCCCACCATAAAACCTCAGCCTTAGTCATGTTAATTCTCAACATATGTGTTTATGCTAATTTGTTAACAGGGATCAACTATCAAATGAACACTAGAGTGTTCATAATAACTCAAAAGAATGATTCTGAGAAACAGAAAAGAATAGCCTCATGTTGATTTCCAAGTTTTTTCAACATCAGTTACAGCAACTAGAAAAGGCTGAATCATTCTAAAATTATTATGAGAACTTACTTAACTTTGTTCAAAGTGGAAAACAGATCCTACCTAGCATTAACAGGGCTCATCAGTCTTGCTCTTGAATGACGCAATTGTTTAGAGGCGCTAATACAGTTTCCTGGACAGGCTACAGTATGTCAAAGGAAACAAGGTTGGATTACTGCACCAGTCTAAAGGCCGCATGTGTGCGACCACAGGACTGAAGCAGGTTCCAGTCACTGCCAACTGCCTTTCTGAAGTCACTTTTTAGAAAGGGGTGGAGGTGAAATGTGTTAACAGGACGGTTATGTGTTTCCACCAGAAAGTTCCTGTCAAAAAAAAGTATTTTCATAATTACATCATATCAGAGGCTAGAAAGAACTTGGCTGGGCACTGAATATGCAAGAATAAAGTTCCACCCCTTTAGCAGAGAAAGGGCCTGCTCCTAACTAGCTTCCATGGGCAATCTGTTGTGGTGGGAAAAGCATGGCTCTGAGTGAGACGGACCTGTGCTCTGCCATCCACAACTTCCATAACCCTGGCCAGCCCACTTAACTGCTCTCAGCTTAAGTTTCCTCACCTACAAGAAATGGAGATAATAATGCCTTCCTGTATGAGTCAAGATTTTTCTGATTATAAACAACAGAAGCCTAAGTCATTTCAGAAAAATAAAAAAGATAACCTATTTGGAAAACTATGGGAGAGGCTCAAAGACTCCAAAAGATAGCTGGTTATAGGAGCTAAAACCAAAACAGCTCCTCCAAGGTGAAAAACTGAAACCCACAGTCTCACCACTGATGGTACTCTTTCTCTCTAAATCTCTCTTCTGTACTTCTTTTTCCATGTTTCTCATCTGTACTCTTTTTTCATCCTTACTTCTTCACTCGCACAAAATAGAGCTGCCCTCTTGAATGTGGTAGCCACTAACCAAATGTGGTGGTCAAGCATTTGGAATATGACTACTCCAAAATGAGAGAAGGTAAAAAATAAAATATACACCAAATTTCAAAGACTTTGTATAAAACATATATAAAATATTTCATTAATAATTCTAACTCTGAGTATGTATTAAAATAATATATTGAATGTGTTAAGTAAAACATATTGTTAAAACTAATTTCACCTGTTTCATAGTTCTTTAATGTGGATTCTAGAAATCACATGTGGCTCACACTTATGGCTTGCATTGTATTTCCACTGGACTGTGCTGATCTACAGGCTTTTCCCACACAGCGAGGAACATGGCCACCGGTGGCTCTGGATTCCATTCATGCGAGCTTAAAACATCACAGCAAAGAAAATGTTTTCCTCTTCCTGCTTCAATTTTCAAACGTTCTAGGAAAAATTCTGGGGCAGCTTGGATGATGTATCCAGCCCTTGGACTAATCGCTTCCAGGCAGAAGAGGAACTGTACTGTACAGCACTTTCAGAATCTCAGTTAGAGAAACTAAGACTTGAAAGAAAATTCAGTAAATTATATATTACCAACAGATTATTTAAAAATGAGAGAGAAAATGGAATAAAAAGGGAATAAAACAGAAAGAAAAAAAAAAGAAGGACGTAAAAGAAGGATGGAGAATTCACCCAAGTAGAAGGTGTAGGTCAAATATCAGCTAAGAGAGCATGGAATTAAAATCCACCCATGCTCATTAAACCAGATAGATCCCTTTACTTATCTTTCTATGCCACCCAGGTGCAGTTGTGAAGAAACATTCTTCTCCATAATCTAAAAGAGATGGTCAAACAATTGCCCACATGCCAAATCCAGCCCAGTGCCTGTTTGTGAAAATAAAGTTTTATTGGAACCCAGCCACACGGGTTCATTTACATACAGTGTATGGCTGCTTTCATGCTATGACAGCAGAGCTGAGTAGTTGTGACAGAGACCATCTGGCCTGCAAGCCTAAAATTTTACAATCTTGCCCTTTAGAGAAGACGTCCAGGCACTCTGATCTGGAGTGTATTTTCCTCCAAGCCCTGCTTCTCTCTCTAGAGAAAGGAGGGAGAACAAGAACAATAGAATAAGAGCAGCCTGGCTGGTGTGGCTCAGCAGTAGAGTGTTGAAAAAGAGAGGTCACTGGTTCAATTCCCCATCAGGGCACATGGTTGTGGTTTCAATCCACAGGGAGAGCTGCAGGAGGCAGTCAACCAATCAATCAAAGCTGTTTTTCTCTAGCCTTCTCCCTACCTCTCTCTCTAAAAATCAATAAAAAACATATTTTTTAAAAATAAAATAAACTGAGGGCAGTCATGGGTCCCCTTCTTCATGACAGAATATTAGAACAAGTTTTTTTCCTGCAGGACAAGTTTTTAAACAATCTCACAACTTCCTTTGTGATTAAGTCTCAAATGCAAATTTTGGCTCAAATTTAGCCATGATAAATCAGACTTACTGCAGGAACAAACAGTACCCTACATTTATGGCACTCTCTTCCAGGTACATATTCCTATTTGTATAAAAATATGCCCACTCCTATTTGGTTAGAGAGAAACTATTTCCTTTAAGATAAGATGAGGGTTATCTGTGAATCCTTTATGGTCTTTCAAGAAACAAACAACTGTTTTGCTTTAATACGAGATTTCACAAGAATAAGTTAAAGCAGTCTTTATTTCTAAAAACTACTTATTAAGTGTAACTTTATGGATCCAAAAAATTCCGTCAACCAGACGGTCTCAAATTTTGAAGCATCATTTAATCTGTGGTTTAGAGAAAAATCTTTGTGAGGTCAGCTTTTGAATTTATACTCATTTATCAGGATCAGGGTGCTTTTACTGTCTGCTATCTTATGCTCGCTGAGAAACAACTATCAATACATGTCACAATAAAAGCTTGCTGGGTTTTAAAGAAAGAGAATGTTTGGGGGAAATTATCAGTTTCCTTCATAGCAACTGTATAAAACTAAATGAACTTTCAAACAGTTCCGATAATAATTGCGACAATGCAAGAATTCATCCAAAAAGAAATTTTAAGGAGATAAATTTGGCTAATTCTCCTCTTCTGGGTACACACAATGCCAAACCCTCCTCCTTCCTGTGGAAGTTGAGAAGAATGAAACATTTCAAAACTGCAAATGTACTAATACTCAATCTTCAGTGACAAGTCATACACATGTTTAACTCATGCCATGACCTATTGGCCATAGCTATATGAAAGAATGATAGGACCACCTAAAGTGGTTTTTTCCCCAGCAACATTTCCTTTAAACTTTTCAGAGACAGAGCATCAATTAGATTATATACTTCAAGAGTATCATGAATTAAAACTATTTCTTGAAAAGCCAGGATTACTTTGACCAGTATGCTATCACTTTAGTTGTTTCTTAACAATTTCACTTGATTGGTTCAGTTTTTCAAGTTTCCATCCCATTTCTACAACTCATTTTGTCTATTAGTGGGTAAAATAGATACATTTGGACATATAAACTTATGATGGCTTTCACAGTGCGGTAAAATTTAACTAGAGCAAATCAGTAGGGTGTGTAGTCAAACTCCATGCTATCTCAATGTTGGAAGTCTACTTAACCTTTCATTTATTTGAGATGTCAAGGTAAAACTACACTGTTGCCGGTAAAGAGTATCCTAACCCTAGAAATTTGAAGAGTTTATTTTAGGACTTAAGACTATCAGTCAAAAGCCTAGTAATTAAAAATTAGAAGCATCCAAATAATATGTAAAGCAATTTCTAATGCAAACTTCATTTTTAAGAGTACAGACAAATATTCCAAAGTTATGATTCAACAACTTCAGGAACTTAGATCTTAAAACCCTCAACAGACATTCTGGAATGCCAATTGGTAGTGGTGGTGGTTGTTGTTGTTGTTATTGTTATTGTTGTTTTTATTGTGTTGGGATTATTAAAACATGATGACAAAAATCACCAAGAACTTGTAGTGGTTTTTTTATATTTTAAAATTGAATTTATTGGGGTGACATTTGTTAATAAAATTGTATAGATTGAAATAGGTATTTGTTTTGTTTTGTTTTGTTTTTTGCTATTGTTTTGTGTTATTCAAAAATTTCTTTTTTGGTACTTGTTGTTTTACTCTCTTTGCATGAACAAAGATCCAGAAGGACATCAGTGCATGCCTGATTTAATACCTCAGATTTAATAGATCTTTCATGCCAATGTACCCATTTCACCTACAGGAGAAAATCATTTCATAGTACTTTTATTTGGGGGAAGGAGAAAAGCCTTCTAATTTGCCAAACAGATTCCACTTTTCTCCTATTTGATTAGGGAAAAAAAAAAAAAAAGAAAAAAAAAAGCAAGGGCATTATAATATAAATTTAGAAGTCTCGGAAAAGAAAATGGGAAAATTTGATTTTGAAAAGAAAAATTTAAGATAGATTATGATTCAAGGAACATTTTTTTCCCCTTTGACCTTCAAGAACAGGAGCAGAGGCAACATCAAGTTCAAATAAACAAGACAATCATGCCGAAACTGGTTTGGCTCAGTAGATAGAGCATAGGCCTGCGGACTGAAAGGTCCCAGGTTCAATTCTGGTCAAGGGCATGTACCTTGGTTGTGGGCACATCCCCAGTGGGGCATGTGCAAGAGGCAGCTGATCAATGATTCTCTCTCATCGATGTTTCTAACTCTCTATCCGTCTCTCTTCCTTTCTGTAAAAAATCAATAAAAATATATTTAAAGAAAAAGAAAAAAAAACACAAAAAAACAAGACAACCAATCAAACTGGTAAGGCCCCAAAAATCAAACAAAGATACTATAATTGTAAATTGTGGAGTAAAATGAGTACAAAAATAAGGTACTTTCCTAAATTACTGCATCTGGTTTTAAATAGTCTGAAATAGAATTTTAACTGGAATATATGGAGGTCAATGAGTCTGTGATCTAAGAGTTTCCAAGGAAACTGCTTGCTATTCTAATGGAGCACAGTAAGTGCTGAAACTGAATTAGTTATGCTTAGTAATCACAGCTCCAATACATATATTTCCTGTAACAGGAGTGAGGAGTAACTAATGTAAATTGCTCACTTCCATTCTCACTTGGACTTCACAACTCCTGGATATAGAGTAGAAAACTAGCCTTCTAGAAACTAAAAATGAAAGTGTAATGAAGCACAAAAATCCAATGCTTTACTTAATGAAACATGAAAATTAAAAAAGTGTTCCTTAGCCGGGACCGGTTTGGCTCAGTGGATAGAGCGTCGGCTTGAGGACTGAAGGGACCCGGGTTCGATTCCGGTCAAGGGCATGTACCTTGGTTGCGGGCATATCCCCAGTAGGGGGTGTGCAAGAGGCAGCTGATCGATGACTCTCTCTCATCAATGTTTCTAACTCTCTATCTCTCTCCCTTCCTCTCTGTATAAAATCAATAAAATATTTTTTTTTTAAAAAGTGTTCCTTAATCTTTTCTGTTGCCTATAATTTATATTCCACAACACCACACTTCCAATCATAATCAAGATTAATGTCTAATATTATTTACTCACTACAGTATGCAGGAAAACTTGTATAAGACTCTGTCTTCTCTTTAAACTGTTATAAACACTGCAAACCCTTAGAACAACATCACATTAGGAAGGTAGAGATTTTTTATACATTAGACTAAAGCTATATAGCCCCAGATTGAAATATGGAACTGAGGGCAGTCACAACCAAAACCTGCATCTAGTGATGAACCTAGGCCTTGGTCTTAGGCTTCCAGTTCAGAACTTGCTCCCTGGTCCATTTAGTTTCTTTCTCCCTAACCACAGCCTAGCCACTTGCATTCTACCTTTCTCTGCAAAGCATCTGCAGATCCCTCCCCAAGCCACACCTTGCCTGCATTATTTTTAAAGAATATCATGGCCTGGCCAGTGTGGCTCAATGGTTGAACATTGATCTATGAACCAGGAGGTCATAGTTTATTCCTTGTCAGGACACATGCCCAGGTTGTGGGTTCAATCCCCAGTAGAGGGTGTGCGGGAGGCAGCCAATCAATGATTTGCTCTCATCATTGATGTCTCTATCTCCCTCTCCCTTCCTCTCTGAAATCAATAAAAATATATTAAATATTTTTTTAAATAAAAATAAAGAATGCCATGTATACTGGCCTAATTTGATTCTTGTTCTCTTCAGGTTGGGCCAACTATGAGGTGCCTGAGATCAAATGCTAATATAAAGTACAGAAAATAAAATGCCATTCAGCAAGGCATAGTTAGTATGCAATCTGACATATCAGACAACTTCTAACAGATCTTTCATGCCAAGAATGTTATTGACTATAAAGGGGTGTTTTTTCCAAAGTTTAATTTACTTATACTAACTTTATCTTATAATTAAACATCATTGCAAAATTATTTTTAAGGCTACTCTTTTAGCTTTTAGGTAACAATGGAACTTAATGGATCTTCATGCAGTTAATCTATATATATAAAAGCTCAGCAACTACAACAGTGGAACGACCAAAACAATTGGAACAATCCGTGGCTATGACGCAAACTGCAACAGCCAACCAGCCTGATCTGGCCCCCAATTGGCCCCCAACACCCCAATTGGGAGCGGGGCCAGCCAGTCACCACTCACGGCTGGCCTGGCCTGATGGGCCCCATCGTGGCTGGCCGACCAAATCCCACCCATGCACAAATTCATGCACCAGGCCTCTAGTATTTTAATAGAATTAATCATCCAAACAAATGCTGGTAAATCAATCACATACATATTCAGAGTAATATAATTACTTTAAAAGTTCATTTATAGTCTCATATTGACAACTACATAATTTTACCTTGAGAAGGTATGTGGGAATGTTACTGAAATCCACCGGCAACTTCAAAAGGAAGCGAGCTGAAAATTCACCAGTCTGCAGAAAGAAAGGTATAATAAGATTAAAAATCAAAAAATAGATTGTGACATGATAATTACAGCCAAAACCACAAATTCAACCTGTTCAAAATATAGGCATCTTCAGTTTGGGTAAAACAACATCAAACAAACAAACAAACAAAAAGGATGAAAAAATAGGGGAAGATTTTTAAAAAGTATTAAATTATTAGTTACTAAAAAGTACAATAAAACTCTTAAAATCTGTATTATAAATGCAATAAAATAATAATGCAGTAGTAATAACTTTTTTATTTTTAAGTATAAAAAGAATACCTTAATGTATAATTTCTTAAAAACCCGAACAATAGAGATAGACCTGCCCCTTTGATTCCTTTACTTTTACTGAAGCATTCAGACCACTTCACTAATATAGAAGTGGGCAAAAGAAGGTTAATAATAATGAATAATATAATAATTAGTAAATACATAATAATTCAAGAATAAGCTCCATGTTTCACACATTCACAATCATTAGCCTACTTTTGCCCCTCCCTATATTTATAACCCGCAGGCTCAGGACATATATCATCAGCCTTCATAATTTTTCTAGAAGTGCACACAAGGTCAAACTTCTACTCTATAAAGCAATTCATCAGTGGATACGCCAAATAAGATTTAATTCCTTGAAAATCTGTTAATATTACCATCAACTAATATTTTTCAGTGATTCTTTCTGTAAATCAGTCTTCATAAGAAAGATATACAAAGGTTTGGCAATTTAAAACTTTAACTAAGCTATCAATAATACTTTGTATTTTTAAAAAGAGGAAACTCATTAGAGAAAAAAATTTTCAATTTTTATGATGGGAAAGACTAAGGAATCACATTTCTATATGTTTTTATTGATTTCAGAGAGAGGCAGGGGAAAGGGAGATAAAACCATCAATGATGAGAGAGAATCATGGATTACCTATTTCCTGCATGCCCCCTAATGGAAATCGAGCCCACAACCCAGGTACGTGCCCTGACCAGGAATGAAACTATGACGTCCTGTTACAAGAGTCTCTGCTCAACCACTGAGCCACACCAGCTGGGCTAAGGAATCACATTTTTTTAAATCTTTGCCATAGTCTAGAGGAGGGGTTTTCCAATTGGATTGTAAGACACGTAGGGGGTTCCAAGGGAAGTCTTGCAAAAGCAACAAAGATGTGTGCTGAGCTGGTGGGATTCTGGGTCTTCCAGCCTCTCTCATTGCAAGCCTGCAGCTCAGCTTGGGATTTTGACATGTTGGGTTTCATGGTTAAATGTTGTGTGGACAAAGAACTTCAGGAATAATCTAGAACCCCTCTAAAGAGTTTATTTCTATCGTTTCAAGTTGTGACTACTGTAGAGCTCCCAATATCTCCACTCCCTTCCCCCCCTTATGAAAACAAGCACCTCAAGCTGCCCAAAACATGTCTTTAAACACAGTACACACTTACAGGTTTTTAATGGATGAGTGGATGAGCACACACAGTACACATGCACACTTCTTACAGTTGATCCACTACATGCACCATTTGTTTCTACAAACACCCTAGCAACTAGCTCCAAGGTCTTGGCCCTAATTTTAAAACTCTGACCTAAAACCTTAAAAATGCAAACAGAAATATAAACCTTGAGCTCAAAAAGATCACAATGATAACTACCATCTGCATGGTTGTTTGCTGTTTGTTTTACTGCTTACATCTTTTAACTTATATCAACTCTGGCTAAGGACAAGCACTTCTTCATTACCACAAGACTAACCCTGTGACAGAAAAGGCAGAATGAGAGAAATGAATAAACAGAATCAAAGCTGAGGCAATCAGACAGAGTCACAGCAGGCACTGTGCCACCAGGGCTCCAAAGGTGAGAAAGAGGACTAAACCTGAGAGCTGAGAGCTGTACTCAGTATAAAAATCAATACATTCACTCTACTCAAAGCCCAACATCTAAGAGGATAGTTAAGAACCACTTAAGGATACATAAACAACTCATCATAGTGAGTGGAAGGAGGTGTCTGAAAAATCCTAATAAAATTCTTACCTTCTGTCAAGGTCCAAGATTATTAAAAAGATGTGGTTTTGGTACTATGTTAAGCTTTTAGAACTAACATGAGCTCCTAGAACTCTAGAACTAACATACCCTATTAAATGTGATTCTTTGGACCTAGGAGAGTCTGTTTTTTTTTAAGTATGAGAGGTCATACTTTAAAAGGAGTTAAGTATAGGGGCAACATTAAAAAAAAAGTACAGAGTTAAATAGGAGCTTTTAAGAGGGGCACCCAGCCCAATTGGAGTTTGATGAGGGATATTGGAACAAAAATAGAAAAGTCATCCTATCTAATGAACAAAATAAACAAACAGAACAGAAACAGACTCAGAGATACAGAGGACAGAGCTGTCAGAGGGGAGGGGAGTTGGGTCACTGTTACTGGAGTGAACAGCACTGATACTGATCTGAGGTCATCCAGAAACTCCCTTCTCCGTAGGTGAGCTATTTCCAAACCCCTGTAGGAACCTGCAACAATCATTCATAAAATCAGTGAACACCAAAATGGCTACTACATGTATATGGAACATTTGTTAAGTCATTCCTGTAGAGGTTGACACAGGTTTTTAAAAAGTACCAAGGGATTAGAAGATTACTATTGGTTGGACAGACAATAGTTAAGTCAGACTCCATTTTTTTTAATATATTTTATTGATTTTTTTACAGAGAGGAAAGGGAGAGAGACAGAGAGCTAGAAACATCGATGAGAGAGAAACATCGACCAGCTGCCTACTGCACACCCCCCACCGGGGATGCGCCCGCAACCAAGGTACATGCCCTTGACCGGAATCGAACCCGGGACCTTTCAGTCCGCAGACAGACACTCTCCCACTGAGCCAAACCGGTTTCAGCTCCATTCATTTCTTAATGGTTTTCAAATTTTAGAGACAAACAACCTTCCAAGTTATAAGTAGCCACTCCTAAACACTAGTCTAAAATGTGAATCTGTAAGTTAGGATGGCAATCTCAAAACTTTGCATTTCTTAGATTCAATGGGTCTTATATTTTTATATAACAAAAGGAATGAACGTGGGATTTAAAAAATTAAAAGACTCTTGTACATATAAGGTAATCAGGAAAATAATTGCATATTTAGCACTTGGACTCATTTGAACTGCTTGTTATTTTAGTACATAAACAGAGTTTTAGTTCTTTTGCCCTTTTTTAGTTTGTACAATATATTTTTATTCTACCAGCTATTTCAGACCAACATTCTTTTAAAAATGCTCAGATGAGCCTGGCCAGCGAGGCTCAAAGTTTGAGCATCGTCCTATGAGCCAGAAGGTCATGGTTTGATTCCAGTCAGGGCACATGCCCAGGTTGCAGGCTCGATGCCCAGAGTGGGATGTGCCGGAGACAGCGGATCAAAGATTCTCTCTCATTGTTATTTCTCCTTCTCCCTTCCTCTCAAAAATAATAAAAATATATTTTTTAAATGCTCAGATTATCCTTTCATTATCCCTTCTCAAAACATTGATCCTAGAACTACTATAAACGTATGTTTATTGGCAACAGACCGATTTATACAACTAAATTCATAATAAATGAATCTTAATGCTGTGAAGAGAATTTAATCTAACAGAAACCATAAAGAGTACTTTATGATCTCCAACTTTCAAGCCTACTATACATTCTTTATTTTGATGTTGAGAGACTAAATAAAACAGCACTTATTTCTAACAGCATTGGAAACATCAGAAACTAGGCAAGAATTCCGTTTTCAGTTTGACCCTGACTTTCCTTGTGAGCTGTAAGGTAATCTTCCTCTGGGAAAGTGAGTAAATAGTGATTTAAAACATATCATACTATAAAAGTTCAACTATAAGCATGATATGAGGAGCAAAACATAAGTCAAAAATCCTTTCTGAGTTCTACCTCCGACAGTGACTTTTCCCGTGTTTTTACATTTGAAGTTCCAAGTTACTCAAGCATTTATGGTCATTCTGTGGTAATGTCAGACTGCTTCCATAGCAATCTTTCCTGTAAGCTGAAAATGAGACATTTAGATGCAGCCAAGTGAACAGAATAATTTGATTTTTTTTTTTTCAATCCTTGGTCAAATCCTCTCTTGGATAGATGTAGAAAATTATCTGACCTATGACTGTTAAAATGTCAGCCATTCTGCCAACTGCCTTAATGGCAATTCCCCAGCATTAGCAATAAGTACATGCATCCTTCTTTCTTTCAAGTTATAGTACATTGGCAAGTAACAAACAAACAACATTGAGTTTGGGCAATGTATTAGGTCTAAGCTTTTCTCCTGGGAACAGCAGCTGTGTCATAGTTCCCTCCCCCTTTTGGAAGTGACAGGTAAACATCTTATGCAGAATGGATTCCAAATCCAGGTTGCTCTGTAAAGGGGATTTTTACTTTCTTAGAGACCGTTCCCTGTCAACAAGCTTTCATCTGAAATTAGTTGCTCTTACCACTTAGATAGCTAAAAGCTAAGAAATACTCAAGAGTGGCTGTAATTTCAGCTGGGTGATAGCCTGGTAAAGGTGATTCTTCAAATGGACTCTGGCAACCAATAGGCTAAGTCTGGAGATTGTTCCTTGGCAAATGCATAATTATCTACTGCATGTAAAAAGGAAAGCCAAAGTTAGGCTAATTAGAACATCTCATACTTTGCAAAAAAGGTGTTCTAAGATTGTTCTAAGTTCTAATACTGTTTAATTATTCCCCAAACCCAGTTCAGTAGATCTAATTCATTTATACCTATTTTAGAAAATAGAAAACTGAGGCTTGGAATAGTCCAAAAACTTGTCTACAATAATTGAGAGAATAATAGAGTCAGAGCTCAACCTAAGGTTCAAGATGTATTCATCCATTCATTGCTATAGGTTAAGAGCCTAAAATGTGTCAGGACCTATAAAGACACTGCAAATATTATGAGTAAAATATAAATGATATAGTCAGCATGATGAAAGGGTAATGCCTACAGTGAAGTAAACTCTATCTGGCAAGGTTATCATTCAGAACTGAAGGAGATCAAGAATTTCCCAGACAAGCAAAAGCTCAAGTTCATCACCATGATATCAGTATCACAAGAAATGTTATGCCCAGCTGATGTGACTCAGTGGTTGAGCGTTGACCTATGAACCAAGAGGTCACAGTTTGATTCCAGTCAGGGCACATGCCTGGGTTATAGGCTAGATCCCCAATAGGGGGCCTACAGGAGTCAGGCAATCGATGATATTCTTCTCTCATCATTGTTTCTCTCTATCCCTCTCCCTTCCTCTCTGAAGTCAATAAAAATATATTTCTTTTAAAAAGGAAATTCTTTAAGTGGAAAAGGCAAAACTAGAAATAAGAAAATATATGAAAGAAAAACTCTCACTAGTAAAGGCAAGCATATCGAAAAAGTAGTAGTCTAACCATTTATAAAACTAGTATGAAAACAATAAAAATGGCAATAAGTACATACCTATCAACAAATACTTTTTTAATATTTTAATTGATTTCAGAGAGAAAGGGAGGGGAAGGGATAGAAACATCAATGATGAGAGAAAAATCATTGATTGTCTGCCTCCTGCATGCCCCTTTTCTGGGAATTGAACCTACAATCTGGGCATGTACCCTGACAGAATCAAACCTTGATATCCTGGTTCATAGATCGGCATCAACCACTGCGCCATGCCAGCAGGGCTCCACAAATACTTTAGATGTAAATGGACTAAATTCTCCATTCAAAAGACATAGATAGGATGGCTGAATAGATTGAAAACAACAAAAAGACCATTATATATTCTACCCACATGAGACTCATTTCAGAACAAAAGATACACACTGACTGAAAATTAATGGATGGAAAAAGATATTTCATGAAAATGAAAAATTTTTAAAAGCTGGAAAAGTAATACTTATAGGCAAAATAACCTTTAAAACAAAGGTTATAACAAAAGACAAAGAAGGACCTAGAAATTCCACTTCTGGGTGCTTATCCAAAGAAAGTGAAACATGAATTCAAAAAAATATATACAACTCTATATTCAATGCAACATTATTTACAATAACCAAGATATGGAAGCCAACTAAGTATCCAGTGATAGATGAATGGACAGAGAAATTGTTATGTATACACACACACACACACACACACACACACACAACACTGGATTATTATGAAGTCATGAAAATGAATAAAATCTTGCCATTTTCAATAATACAGATTGATCTAGAATATGGACTTACTTATGCTAAGTAAAATAAGTCAGAGAAAGACAAATACTCTACTATTTCACTTATATGTGGAATCTAAAAAACTAAACAAATGAACAAAGAAAACAGACTCCTATCAGAGAGCTGATAGCTGCCAGAGCGTTGGGCAGAGGAGGACTGAGCAAAAAGATAAAAGCAATTAAGAGATACAAACTTACAGTTTTGATGTACTAAACAGTTAAGAGGGCAAATTTAATTTTATATATCTTTTACCATAATAAAATAAACTATATTTAAAAAAAAAAAACAAACAAAAAAAAACACCTTGAACTGAATAAACAAGATGATTTGTAACAAGAATAAATTTTAATCCTAATAGTTCAAAGGCATTAATCATGTATATAAGACCTTGGAAACTATGTCCTTTTAAGAAAAAACTGAAGAATAAGCCAAAACCGGTTTGGCTCAGTGGTTGTGCGTCGGTCTGTGGACTGAAAGGTCCCAGGTTCGATTCCGGTCAAGGGCATGTACGTTGGTTGTGGGGCACATCCCCGGTAGGGGGTGTGCAAGAGGCAGCTGGTTGATGTTTCTCTCTCATTGACGTTTCTAGCTCTCTCTCTCTCTCCCTTCCTCTCTGTAAAAAATCAATAAAATATATTTTAAAAAAACAACAACAAAAACTGAAGAATAAGACAGAGGAGGCATATTTAACCTAAGTAAAGGAAGACTAAGTGAAACCTAAAAGAATTAGCACTGAGAAGGGAACCTAAACTTATTTTGTGCTTAATTAGACTACAGAGTTTATTAACGTACTTATTCAACTAATGTTGACAGAAAGTAAACAATGTGGCAGGCATTGTTCTGGGTGTTTCTGATATAGGATGAACAGAACAAAGATCCCTGCCTCCATGGAATTCATATCCCAGTGTAAGAGACAGACAAGCAATAAACATAAGTAAGTGTGTAGGCTGCTTCTAGATGGCTTCCAATAATCCCTGATAGTCGCACTCTTATGTCGTTCCTCCCTGTATGTAGACTGGACTTAACAAACAGAATACAGCAAAGATGATGAGATGTCTCTTCTGAGATTAGGTTAGAAAGAAAGTGACTCTGTCTTGCCCACACTCTCGCTCTCCTGACTGACTGAATGACTGACTGACTGCTCTGATGAAACCAGCTGCCCTGGGGAGAGTCCCTGAGAAGAGGCAAGGAGCTGAGGCAGCCTCCAGCCAACAGCCAGCACTGAACTGAATGGTACCAACAGCCTCATGAATGAGCTGAGAATGGATTAATCTCCAGGTGAGTCCTAAGATGACTGCAGCCCTGGCCAATACCTTGAGTGCAGTTTATGAGAGACTAAGCAGAGAGTCTACATAATCTACTGACAAACAAAAACTATGATAATCAATGTTGTTTTATCCTAGAGGGAAGTGGGAGGGGCAGGCAGAGATTAACAGAAGAATTTATATGCATAACCCATGGACATAGACAACAATGCAGTGAAGGTGTGGCAGGAAGGGGGGTTCACTGGTAGGAAAAGGGGGACATCTGTAATGCTTTGAACAATAAGAATAAATTTTAAAATAATAATAAATAATAAAATACTAACATGCAAAAAATAAAAATAAAAATTGTTTTAAACCACTAGTTTCAAGAATAATTACCTAATGCAGCAACATATAACTAATACCACATATTAATTATATAGTATGTTAAAAAGAGATGCAAAAACGTAGAGCAGGGTACAGGTGAAGGGGTATGAATTACCCTTTTAAAAAGAGGTGTTACAAAGACTTGCAAGTGAATGTTTACAGCATTATTCTTAACAGTTAAAACGTTAAAACCCAAATGTCCATCGGTTGGTGAATGGATAAACAAAATGTGGCATGTCTATTCAATGGAGTATTAGTCAACCACAAAAAGAAACGAAATGCTAAGACATGCTACAACATGGATGAACCACAAGGTATTAAGAGAAAGAAGCCAGTTACAAAAACTACATATTATATGATTTGATTATATGAATGTTCAAGAAAGAACATCTATACAGTAGAAACTAGTTTAGTGGTTACCCAGGTCTGGAGATAGGGATAGGATTAGCTGTAAATGGCATGAGAAACCTTACAGGGTGATGAAATCATTAAAAAAACTGGATTGTGTTTGTGGTTGTTCAACTCAGCAAATGTGTTAAAAATCATTGCATTGTACACTTAATACAAGTAAATTTGTGGTATATAAATTATACCTCAAAAAAAGTTACTTAATAAAACCATGCATGTTAACACAGGCATGGCTGAGACTATGACAAATGAGTAAAAACTATAAGGAAGGGTATTAGGCATGCAAATATTTAGAGGAACTACACATACAATAGGAAAGCTATATATACAAAGCCTACAGCACAAGCAACCTGGTGTGTCTGCAGCTCAGCAAAGGTGTGGCTAGAGCTGAATATTTTTAATAGTAAGGTAGGAGATGAAATGAGGGAATTAATGATGAATAAAGAATGGTGGTGATAGAAATCGTGTAGAACATTTTATGCCACTAGCTTTTAACATGAGAGACAAAGAAAGTTATACCAGTATGAAAGTTCTAGGCTGAGGAATGATATGATCTGACTTGCATTTCAAAAGGATTATACAAGCCTGGCCAGTGTGGTTCAGTGGTTAAGTGTCAACCCATGAACCAGGAGGTCATGGTTCAATTCCTGGTCAAGGCACATGCAACCTTGATCTCTAGTAGGGGGCGTGCAAAAGGCAACCAAGCAATGATTCTCTCTCATCACTGATGTTTTTTTCTCTCTCTCCCTCTCCCTTCCTCTCTCTGAAATCAATAAAAATATTTTTTAAAGAAAGGATCATATAACATAAATTATAAAAAGAAATTATAAAAAGATCCATAAAAACTAGCTATTTCCAGAGTTAACCTCTCATATCTGACTGGGATACTAAAGGAGATCTGGACACAGACAATAAGGTGGTGAAGGCCTGAGGTGGGGGGCATGGCCTGGAAGAGGTAAATGGAGAGGGGGAAGGGGTCATATGTAATCCTTTCAACAATAAAGATGTGAAAAAAAGAAAGGAAGGAAGAAAGGAAGGAAGGAAGGAAGGAAGGAAGGAAGGAAGGAAGGAAGGAAGGAAGGAAGGAAGGAAGGAAGGAAGGAAAATTTGCCAGTGTCTCAAAATGTGGCCTATGAACCACCTGCATCAAAACCTGGTTTCTGAATACTTGGGGTTGGGAATGTGAGACTCCCAATTTCACAAATTTCCCAGGTGATAACTCTGAGAAACAATGAATCGGATAATCAAGGTCCCTTTAAATTCTAAATTATGAGAACTTATGTAAACAATCTGAACCATGTCTATCTAAAGAAATGGCTAGGGTTTATTATAACTAGATGAATTTGTGTGCGGGTGGGGTCCAGCCAGCCCACCCTAATTGGGCCAGTCAGGGCTGGCCAGGAGGAAGGTTGGCCAGCCAGCCCCACCATCATCAAGCCGGTTGGCCATCAGCAGTGCGTGTCACGGTGACCAGTTGTTCTGGTCACTTGGCTTTTACATATATAGATATCTGAATTGATATTTTATTTTATTACAGATTTATATTTTTCCCCATTCCCAAAAACCTTACCCAGTTATTTTTTTTCCCAGCATAAATTTCCATGTTCTCTCCATACTGTGGCTCTTCCAACAATGTCTGGTATTCGAACATGAGGCGGGAGCTCTCGCGGAGACGGCTGCATTGAAATTGGTGATACTGCTGCACAAGTTCCTTCACCACAAGTAAGAGGCATTCGGGATTTGAAGGATTCCAGGAGGCAAGGTTCTGTAGAAGCCATAAATAAAAGGCCAGTTAAAAATGAATTTTCATACAAATCCAGCATAGAGTAGCACATCAATATATAGGGGAAGAATGATGAAATGCTAAGAGAAGCATACTACTCTTAGTGATAAACTCAGAGCTGAAGTTAGAAAACGCTTTCAGCTTGGCAATTTCTCCTGCCTTCTAAAAATCCTCACAGAAAATCAAGAGAAATTCCATCATGAGTAGCCAGAAACAGTAAAGTGTAAAGCAGGGTAGTAATAAACAATAAACCTAAATATCCTAGAAGATATAATTTTAGCTCTGGAAGACTTAATTTGTTTCTTACTCATTTATAATTTTTTTAATCTGCACCTAAATTCAGCATTATATGCTAATGGCACCAATTCAGATCCACACACCATCTGTGATACCAAATATAAATAAATGTTCTGTAAACACTAGAACCCCACAGAAATATAAGCATAATGGTGATGGTTCAGCCTGAAAAAGATAGGAATGGAGTAGAGATACAATTAGGAAATGTAAGATTCCAAGAAAAAAAGAGGAAGAAAATGGCTATAAGAGCTTATGACCAGGAAAGGAGCTAGAAATGATGGAAAAGCTGATAAGTATACACTATTTTTAAGCTCACTTTCATTCATTCAACAACTATTTACCAAGTGCCTATTATGTATGCACCACTGTTCTTGGCAGAGATGAGAACAAGCCAAACCCTTGCTCTCAAGGAGCTTACATTTCAGTTGCCAAAATAAACAAATAAGGAAATATGTCAGATGGTGGTAAATGCTACTCAGAAAAATAGAGCATGCATCCCAGAAGCCTAATGAAGGAAGTTCTTCAAGAGAAAGAAGCATCCAGACTGTGTCAAATGTTGTTGAGAAGTAAGACGAGACCTGAGAACTGACTGCTGGGTCTCGCGACACTCAGGTCAATCCTGTCTGTCCTCAACAAGTGTTACTTGGTGAAGTAGAGCTTGATTGCTAGGGTTTAACAGAGAATGGGCAGAGTGCAATAGCGGACAGCTACACTGACAATTCAGTCTGGTAACTAGAGGGGAGGGTGGGGTTCAAGGGAAAGTTTTGCACGAATATTTGTAGCCTAATGGAATGTCGGTGTCGAGAGGGGGTAAACGTGATGATGTAAGGTGGGGAAGCAGAATCCCAGGAGAGAACACAGTAAATGTGGAGCTAACCATGGAATCTCATAGAGTGTTGGCCTTGGAAATAAGCAGAGAATCCACCCAAAGGGAAAGGAGAAAAGTCAAACTAGATGAGTAGGAATGCAGGCAGACCATTCCATGTGGTGAGAGGAGCTTGTGGTGGTTCTCTTCGGAGGGCAGATATTATCTCCTGAAGCAGGAAGGAAGGTTATCAGCTGAGACTGAGAAAGAAGGATGGATATTAAAAGTTTGAGAAGTATGAAATAGTCATTTAGAAGAATCATTCAGAAAAATAAATGGACTGAGGAAATTAAGAGGAATTCCACATAGCGCTAAAAGCTCCACTGAGGTTGGAAGCATGATTATTAAGTGAGACCATTTAGCATAAATTCCACTGTCTGGGTGCAATGTGCAATGGGAGGAATTTGAGTTTAACAAAGGTTGAGATTTTGCCAGACAAGTAGAATAGACAGAAAGACGGGCAAGAGATCTTAGAAAGTTTGCAAAACAATTATTGTAATTATGAACCATGCACTTTAAGTCAGGAAAAAGCCAAGTAAGTTCATAATGGAAGTGAGAGTTAGTGAAAGGGTGGTAGGACCTATAGTCCTGGTGAGCTAAAAAAAATAAAAATAAAAATAAAAATAAAAGTTGGAGTTGATATACTAAAAAGAATGAATTGGAAAGACAGGAGGTATGGTCAGAGAATGAGACATTTGAAACTGAGTTGATGGAGGTGATCTATAACTGGTATTAACAAGATCATGCTAAGAGTGCACCTGGCTAAGGTAGAGAGGAGGACAAGATCACTGAAGGAAAAGAAGTCAGGGACTGACTGAGAGGCCAGGGTGTTGAAAGTGTTATTTATATGAACATTAAATCACCTGAAACTATGGCAAGCACAAGAATGCAGAGTAACAACAAGCCATGTGCTTAAATCTTCGAAAAGGTCTATAGATAACAACAAGGAAGGATTGAAGGCATGAACTTCGAAGCTGCGGCTGGGTGATTAGAGAAAACAAACTGACATTTTCCTTGGTAACAGCATGGAAGAACACCTGCCACACCTCTACATATCATTGTGTCATTTTATAGATGAGGAAAGTGTGGCAAAAAGTAGTTCAATACCTTATCCAAGGTCACAGAGCTATCAAATAATAAAGCTGAGTTTCTGACAAGCAATTTGACTCCGTGTTCCTCTTTAAGCACTACACCAGGTGTTCTTACACAGTTTGGTCTCAGGTACTTTTGACAGTCTTAAAAATTAGTATTAAGGATCCTGGTTTCTGTATATATGAATTATGTAATTAAATTTACTATAGTAAAATGAAAACTGAGAAATTAAAAATGTTTTAGTTATTAATTCATTTTTTAAAAAAAAAACAATGCTACTACATATTAATATAAAAACATTTAAATGAAATAAATATATTTCCTGAAAAAATAGTGAGAAGCATGACATTGTTTTATATTCTTGCAAATCTCTGTGTCTGGCTTTTTAAAAAGCTGGACTTCCCTATATGCTTTTACAAAATTCAATGTTGCAATATGTTGTTTTGGCTGAAGTATATAAAGAAAATCCAGCTTCACTCAACTGTACATTGAAAGAGAGAAGTATTTTTAATAGCTTTTCAAATTTCTGGATATTCTTATTTGATACTATACCAAAACTCAATAGTAGTAGTTTCTTAAAGGTTAGCTGCAATGTGAAATCTGAAGGTATATTAATAAACATTTCATGTTCTTACATTAAATTCCATTTGTCTATCCTGCACTTTTAAAATTTTCAATTAGAGTTGACATACAATATTGTATTAGTTTCAGTTGTACAACATAGTGATTAGGCATTTACATAACTTCCAAAGTGATCAACCCGACAAATCTAGTACCTATCTGACACCATACATAGTTATTAGAATATTATTGACTATATATTCCCTATGCTGTTCTTCACATTCCCCTGACTGTTTTTATAGCTGGCAATTTGTACTTCTTAATCTCTTCATTTTTTTTTTCATCCATTCCCCCATCCGTCAGTTTGTTCTCTATGTTTCTAAGTTTATTTTGGTTCTTTCATATAAGTGAAATCATATTTTTGTCTTTCTCTGTCCGACTTATTTCATGTAGACTTTAAATGGATCTTTTGCTCTTGTATGATTTTTTTACCGTCAAGCATTGGTTACTTAGAAAATACTGATTCACTGAATTATGCAGATCTTCCAAATGTTAACATGTTTCATTTACACTATCAAAAAAAATCACATTCATTAATATCATTGACCAATCTCACCAGAAAAGTCTTCTATCTAAAGAAGACAAACAAAAGTTTAAAAAAATGCATCCTTTTTTAAAGGGATAATAATTACTCTGTTCCTCAGAGTGTATGGATTTATAGGGACTAAAAATCATGAAATGTTCTTTTATTTATAGGAAAGATAGGTCTAAAGGGATGTTTAAATTAAGATTTGATGAACAGAGAAAAAAATTAGAGCTTCAGCGTCATACAGTTATTGAAAGATGCCTCTTGCTATGAAGTAATTTGATCAACAGTACAAAATCCTGTGCTCACTTTTGAGCTCCTCAAAATATAAATAGAATAATAACAACATAATAGAAAACAAAATGATCATTATGTAGTTTGGGATGCATTTTCTTCAGAGACCAATCAAACACTAATAAATAAAAAAATACACAACATTCCATTTATTGGTTAAGTATTCCTTTTAAGTCCTTGTTCTAGCACAAAAACAAAAAGCTTCAGTTGCTTCATTTAAAAAAAAAAAAAAAAAAAGCTTTTGTAATTCAATCATTTCTCTTTAGCTCTCTGCAAGTTAAAGGCTACATATTAATCTATATGTATCTATACACACGTACCAAAAAAATCATGAAAGCATATAAACTGGCAAACATCTCTTACCAATTTGAATTCATTTCAATTGATTCAGCCTAATTGTTAAATGCATAGTAAAGACAGGCCAACCAGTCCCTTTCAATTAAAATACCATCTCCCGATACATGAAGATGCATCTGACCTCTTTGGCCATTAAATGCACACTTCCCTGGGAAATGACTTAGCTGAAAAACATCCCCATCAAGGGAGATACAGATCTGCTCAGTGAGATAAAATGTCCTCTACTATTGCTACATGACTACTTTTACTTATTAGGTCATTTGTGGTTTGAACCACTTTGCCTAGAAGAAGAGACCACAGAAGATTTTGACATCCTAAGCCTAGAACACATTTTAAAAACAGATCTAGCAATGCAGTATATTAGAGCTTTCACTATCTTGAGTAGGAGAGAGAGAGAGAGAAATGCCCAAAGCTTCTTTAGGAAAAGAGGACAGGGGAATAAATTAAGTGTGAAAAACAGAAAAATAAGTATTTCTCTATTCACAAAGCTCTTACTGTACTTCTTGGCAGTGCATGAAAAAAGAAATTTGCAATGAGAATGGCCATGAAGAATAGGCATAGGATTCATAATATATTAGCAAAGAGAATAGAAAAGAAATTTCAATAATGAAAAATACATTAAAAGAAAGTGAAAGCTCTGGCCAGTTTGGCTCACTGGATATAGCATTGGCCTACAGACTAAAGGGTGCCGGGTTTGATTCCAGTCAAGGGCAAGCTCAATCCCCGGCCCTGGTCAGGACGTGTGCAGGAGGCAACCAATCGATGTGTCTCACATCAATATTTCTCTCTGTGTGTATCTTCCTCTCTCTTCCACTCTCTTTAAAAAATAATAATAATAATGGAAAAATATCCTCAGGTAAAGATTAACAAAGAAAAAGAGAGAAAGTGATAAAATAGCAAAAACAAAAGAATTAGCTACTCTTATGAAACCTTATTCAGACTCAGTAAATACCTATGAAGCAGTTCAGGGAAGGTATTATGCCAATTCTTTTTAAAAGACGGGTTAACCAGAGGTAGAATAACTGCTGGTACTCAAGTGTAGACAACTGACAATGTAGAATGTAGACCTGCCAACCCTCCCCCATTCCAATTTCCTGAAGTATAGTTTTCTAACGGAAGAACTGCCACCAGCCTCTGCAGTTACGACCTATCTCACATCTAGTGATAATTCTGATTCCCCACTTTGGCTTTCCTGCCCAGGATGCCTGGCTTGAGGGACGCTCCTACTCATGCGACCCCCCCCCCCCAAACTTCCCACATTAAATACACTCTAGCACACATTTTATCTCTGCTAATTAATAACCCCACGAACTTTAAAAAGCCCAACCAATTCTCAACTCCTTTTTGAGCTTCCTTATTGCCAGCAATATAGAGAGGGATAATGTTTTCAGATGCCTAGCTGACCCCATTTCATGTCTCATTTATTCAAAACATGGCTTCTCAGCCAAGCTGAAGCAAATTCATGTACAAGGACACCAATAAATGAAAATGTTGGGAAACATGCACTAGGTTCATATCTATGGGGAGATGAAGAAGGAAAATAAGCAACTTAGCAAATGAGTCCTAGGACCATCACTGCCTAACAATGGAGGGGGAAATCTCCCACAAGGGAAATAAATTCTTCTAAAAAATTAAAGCTTATAGCCCGACCAGTGTTGCTTAATGGTTGAGCATCAACCTATGAAACAGGAGGTCACAGTTCAATTCCCAGTCAGTGCACATGCCCGGGTTGCAGGCTTGATCCCCAGTGTGGGGCAGGGGGTAGCTGATCAATGATTCTCTCTCATCATTGATCCCTCTCCCTTCCTCTGAAATCAATTTTTTAAAATGTAATTAAAGCTTATATTATAAGAGTTTTCAATTAAATAAAGGATAAAGTACAGAAATAAATTAGAAATATTATTAAAAATTATATGGTAAGATTTTCCCAATATATACATATATTAAATCAAAATGTATACACCCAAAACAAATATAATGTTATGTCAATTATATCTCAGGCAATTGGGGCCTGTAGGCCGGGGGGAGGGGCTAACAGCCACTACAGTGAATGGACAAAGGGCCGATTGGGGCGTGCCAGATTCAGGGATGGACCTGGGAGGTTGGTGGCCCCAATGAGGAAGGTTGGCCACCCTACATCTGCTGTCACCCATCCCTGGGTTCCTCGTCCCAGCCTGGGGGCCTGGCCCCAATCAGGCAATTGGGGCCTGCCAGTCAGGGGGAGAGATCAGGAGGTTGGCCGGCAGGCCCCATGGGCCATCAGGGCCTGTGGGCTCAGGACAGCTCCTGCATTGAGTGTCTGCCCCCTGGTGGTCAGTGCACATCATAGTGACCGGTCATTCCAGTACTTCTAGTCATTCCAGCATAATGGTCACTTAGGCTTTTATATATATTCTTTTTAAATCCTTTTTTCAAAAATCATTCTCAATATCCCCTAAAAACCCTAATTCTAGAACTCTAAGAAAACAACAAAAATAAGTGGGGTTCACAGACAAAAAATGACATACAGTCATTTATAATAAAATGCAAATAACCTAAATGCCTGGTTTAAAAAAAAATCACTGGAAAAACAATTGTAGTCATTAAAAAAATATATATGGAGCCAATATGTTCACAAATACTGTGTAATAGTATAGAACGTACTTTTGTTAAAATATTAAATGAAAGCAGATAAAAAACAACTATATAATCTTAACTTTGATTATCCTCATCCCTTCCCAACCCTCCACAGCAAAAAATCATCTATGCATAGAAATATTACTAGAAGAAATGTTAACAACTGATGTCTATGGTTGGGAATCATTTAGAAGAGGTTTTTCATTTCTATATTTTCTCTGTTTTCCAAATTTTCCCAAGTATATGTTTATACATACATATGTATATATGCACATATATAACATATGCATATACTTTTATAATGGAAAATATAAATTTTTAAAAATAGAATAGCATACTTGATACTTCATTTCAAACTGTTTCTCAACCTCAAAGTTTAAGAAATTTCACTTGCCATTTACATATCTTATGAAGTCAGACTTCAATTGTGTCTTCAGATCAACAAAATGTTAGCCAATTCCACAGCCTTCTGGAAAACAAATCTTGCATCATGTAATCCTAAGCAAATATGCTTCAAGTAACCTTGAACTCACTGTTTCTTAAATTCCAAGCTTCACAGAACATTTCCAGAAAGCTAACGCAATATGCTAGAATGTAATGGTCACAGTTGTAGGAATTTATTATGTTTTTCCCAACCAAAACTCTTTTGTGTAACAGTCCTCTGAATGGAAATCTTAGGAAATGACCAATGGCATTTTACACTTCTAACAGAACTGTAACTAGCATGGATTTTTTTTTATAGCATGAATATTTAAATGTCACTGCATCTGAAGAATACAAAAGATAACAAAAATCAATTTGCTATTTGTCATATTTGTAAGAGGACCAAGTAATAACAGAAATTTACACTCTACATTAGGGCAGAGTTGTACATGTATAACTCTTAATATATCATCTACAATAACTTAAGTGAAATTATCTTAAACATTTTTCATACTTCCTTAAAATACAGCACCTTCTTAACTTCTTAAAATACAGTTAATGTAACATGAATTTGGGGGTAGGTGAGAAGCAAGTTGGATTAGGAGAAACTAACTTTGGGACTACACAGGGCAAATCTACTCCCACCTCCATATAAATATAACACAGCACTCCCTATAGCATAAAAATAAGTATAAATAGCATATCCTTTATCGTTATAGTTAACTTATAGTTAATGTTTGGAGATTTTGTTTTTGAGAAGATTCAACTATTTTTTTAAATGGGGTACATGGAAGGAGAGAGAACATTATAGTTGTGTTCTGCTCCACAACAATTTGTAGAGTACTCATAGAAATAAATTTTGGTAGGGCAAATCATTAAATTAGGGTCATTTTGTAATCCTCAGTGGCTTTGTTGTTGTTGTTGTTATTGTTGTTAATCCTCATCCAAGGATATTTTTCCGTTGATTTTTAGAGAAAATGGAAGGAGATGGAGAGACAGAAAGAGAGAAACATCAGTGTGAGAAAGACACATCCATTGGTTGCTTCCCATACATGCCCCAACCAGGGCCAGGGATCGAGTCTGCAACCTATGTATGTGCCCTTGACTGGAACAGAACCCAGGACTCTTCAGTCCTTGGGCCTATGTTCTGTCCGTTAAGCCAAACCAGCTAGGACCTCAGGAGCTTTATTTAAAAATATTCTTATAATTCTCTTCATCTTTATAAGCAGAGCCTACTGTTGCAAGGATGTTTGTAGTTGTTAATTTCAGTCTTTGAACACTCTGGATTCTGAGAAACTCAAAAGCTAATTCAAAGCTAATTCTGACAGCCAAATGAATAGCTTAGGAGACAACCAATCAAAGGTCATTTCTGGGATTAATATGAGCTAATAAAGGTATTCCTACTGTGTCTGACAAGTAAATTGAATGTACTCTGATGAAATGTGGTCTTTTGTGACCTGTGTTCAGTGGCTACTGCTGGTGCCTGGAGTGATCTGCGTAGAAGTCATTACAGACCTCTTAAACCCTGCTTTAACTACAACACCTCTGCCACTCTGGTTTGGTTTGGTTTGGTTTGGTTTGGTTTGGTTTGGCCTGGGTCTTGGTTTTGTTGAAGTTTTACCTAAGATGTCATTTGAAAAAAAGTTTCTTTTTGAAAAAAATGGATGTCTAATACATAGTGAATACTTCAATGAAATCTTATGCTCCTTCTGCCCTTCCTATTTGTGACTTTCTTCACCTAGATATCAGAAGCTATGCTAAGAAGAATCCAGAATCATAAAATGGCCTGGAGGGCTTTTAAGATGTGCTGAAATTTTCTCTAGTTTTTAAGACATTAGCCCCAAGTCATCAAATTAGTCTACAAATAGACACATTAGTCTACATGTTTTGAGTAAAGGGATTTGTCTCGTTAAAGCATACATAGCTTGTCAATAAGTAAAGTGAAATTGGCATCTCCTCAAAAAACCTAGTGTGTTTGGGGCAGCCATGGAAGCATCTGGCTGTGGTTCTGCCACAGCTTTCTCTAGAGCTCTCCAAGGTTCTGACCTGCCTGTCAACCAGCCAACTTCCCTGGATTATGTAAAGAATTGTTGTAACATAGGATCTTTCTAAAAGAACTTTTTATTGCCTTGCCAGGATACTGGTTACTAATGGTAATGTGACCCTGATTCTATGTCAATACAGAGATAACAATTACATATCCTTGAGAAGAATAAAGGTAATGTCTTGGGCAAAATATGCAAATACCGTCTGGCAGGGGTAGGGGAGACTGGGGGAAGATCAATGGGGGGGTGGGGGGGGGGGGAGATATACCACCTGGCCAGCATGGCTCAGTGGTTCTGGGTTGACCTATGAACCAGGAGGTCAGAGAACAATTCCCAGTCAGGTCACATGCCCAAGTTTCAGGCTTGATCCCAAGGTGTGCAAGAGGCAGCCAATCTATGATTCTCTCTCATTGATGTTTCTCTCTCTCTCTCCCTCTCCCTTCCTCTCTCTGAAATAAATTTTTAAAAATACACACACACACACACACACACACACACACACAAACAAAAGGGTAATATGCAAATAGTCCAAACGACAGAAGAATCGAACAGCCAATCAAAGTGTAATATGCTAATAATATGCTAAGGTTGCTCAGCAGCTCTCTGACCTCTAGAGGGCAGTCAGTCAACTGGTCAGCCAGTCGCTCTGATGTACACTGACCACCAGGGGACAGATGCTCCAACTGGTAGGTTAGCTTGCTGCTGGAATCCTGCCAATCAAGACTGAGCAAGATGGGCCCGACATGCCCTACAACCTTCCTGCAGTCCCTCCCCAGCCCGATTGTGCACCAATGGGGTCCCTCAGCCTGGTCTGCACCCTCTCACAATCTGGGACACCGTGGGGAATGTCAGAATCAGTTTCAGCCTGATCCCGGAGGCCACTGCGGGATGGAGAGAGCTGCTGTGGCAGCATGAGCCTCTTTTGATTGGGCACGAGCCCGCAGCAGGCACAGTGGGGCTAGCATGAGCAGGAGCAGCAGGTAAGAGCTGCAGGCGGCATTGTAATGTGGTTTCAGCCGAAACCGGTTTGGCTCAGTGGTGGAGCGTCAGTCTGCAGACTGAAAGGTCCCGGGTTCGATTCCGGTCAAGGGCATGTACGTTGGCTGCGGGCACATTCCCTGTAGGGGATGTGCAGGAGGCGGCTGGTCAATGTTTCTCTCTCATCGACGTTTCTGACTCTCTATCTCTCTCCCTTCCTCTCTGAAAAAAATCAATAAAAATAAAAAAAATATATATATATAGTAATGTGGTTTCAGCCCCATCCCTGCAGGCCACCAAGAGGGACCCCACCCATGCACAAATTCATGCACTGGGCCTCTAGTACACATGTTCGTGCGCGTGCTCACACACACACACACACACACACACACACACAAATAACTTATAGCTGAAAAATCACTTTTCTGTGTGAATTTATGATAGAAGTGATAGACCCATAACAGAAATAAAGCAAAATAGGGAACCTTAAATCTGAATTTTTTGAAATGCCATTCAATAGGCAACCTACCCACAGTTACTAGGTAAACAAAACTTCCAATTGGCAGAGGAGTTCTGGGGAATCTTCAAATACCTACCAAAAGATGACCTACTGGGGCATCCCCCCAGAATTTCTCTATCATCCCAGTTTTGTGCTAGGGTGTCAGAATCATTGGAATTGGTACACTTACCTTATTTAATTTCTTCCACAGGAGGCATACTTTTTTAAAAATATATTTTTATTATTGATATTACTACAGATATCTCCATTTTCCCCTCCCCCCCTCTTCTTAGTCCCTACCCACCCATTCCCAGGACTTCACTACCCTATTACCCATGTCCATGGGTTATGCATATAAGTATATATAAGTTCTTTGGTTTATCTCTTCTCGTCCCACCAACCCCACATTGAGATATGTCAGTCTGTTTTTAATTTAAAATATACAAAAGTATCTCCAAATTATACCTTTGACTCCATTTTAAAAGATCAAAAATTTGTATTATCTCATCTTCCCCTTCAGAAGTGGCTGTAAGATTACCTTTCAGTTCCTCTTAAAGTGAACAGCACACAGCCAGCTCCATGTCATGTTGAACTGCCACTTTAAATAGGTCTCAAGGATCATAGCGTGCCAACTTCCATTTCCTTCTTTGGAATTAGGGGTAAGTAGATGGAAGGAAACAAGGTGGGAGGGAGCAGGGGAAGGAAAGAACCTAAAATCACACCTCTTGGTCCAGCCTTCCTTGTTTATTAAGGAGGAAGAAAGACAGCGGATACCTCTCTATCTTGGAAAACTCTTAAGTGGACCAAGTCTTGAGAAGAAAGAAAATGCACTCCACAGAACATTTCTAGTCCTTCCTCTCTTAACAGTATAACTAATGTCTTGGAGAATAGAAATGGTATTTTTCCACAACATGAATTAAATAACTAAGGCTGGGAACACTAAAATCACTTAATATAAGCAAGAATATAGAAGAAAAAGGTGGATTTGGTTATTATCCAATAATATTATTCAACTCTTTGGAGAATGCTAAATTGAATAATAACTAAATCCACTCTATTTATCCTGTACAATGCTATCTTTATCCACACAACTTTATGGTACTATCTATTTTTTTAAAAATCAAATCTATTTTATACCTATTATTTTATACCTATTATTTCTCAGAAAAAAATAAATAATATTATTATTAAGTTCAATTTTGGATAAAATGCCAGAGTAGACTAAAATTTGATTTAAAACTATACAGCCCTAGCTGATGTTGCTCAGTGGACCAAGTATTGGCCTGTGCACCAAAGGTTTGATTCCCAATCAAGGGCATGTACCTGGTTGCGGGTTCATAAGAAAAATGGGCATCTACCCTGAGATCTGGTCCTGATCTGGTCCTGCAAAAAGCAACCAATTGATGTGTCTCTCTCACATCGATGTTTCTTTCTCTGTCTTTCTCTCTCTTCTCTCTCCCTTCCACTCTCTCTAAAAATCAATGGGAAAAAATATCCTCAGGTGAGAATAGCAACAACAAAATTAAAGCCCTATACATTAAAAAGGTAATTTTGCCTATACAACAAAGTGGGGTTTTTTTTTTAACTTAAACTCAGCATGCATTGAATTTACCAAGATCCCAACCATTACCCCCCGCAAAAAAAAAAAAAAAAAAAAAAAAAATTTCTTTGTGGTTCTAGATTAGCTGTGGCTTCAAAAACGGTTGCTGCTATTTATCTGAATCACTGATGCCACACACCTTCTCAATCAATGCTACTCAGCCTCTGAGAATACAAAGCAACGTTGCAATGGCCAAAAAAATTAGCAGCCCACTGGTGTGGCTCAGCAATTAAGTGTTGACCTATGAACCAGGAGGTCAGAGTTCGATTCCCAGCCAGGGCACATGCCCAGATTCAGGCTGGGTCCCCAGTGTGGGGCGTGCAAGAGGCAGCCAATCAATAATTCTCTCTCATCATTGATGTTTCTATCTCTCTTTCTACCACCTTTCCTCTCTGAAATCAATAAAAATGTTTTTAAAATGAAATTAGCAAATATGATTTCTAATTTAATTCAAATTGTTTTTCCTGTGGATGTATTTAAATTGTCCAGGTTGCTCGAATATTATCCAGGGATGTGATTTTGAAGGAGACAGCTTGTTACTGGTTTTTCTGGCTGTACTACAAGAAACAACAGTGTGAGCTTATTTTAAGTTAATGTGTGCTTCTGTGTTTCTTTACAAGAAATTAACTGCAATCGTTTAGTTAAAGCAAACACTGTGTTCAGGCTTCACTTTTCATTAAAAAAAAAGTCTTTAAAACTTAGAAGGTTAAAAATCCCAATTTCTGCCTATAGACTTTTAAGCTTGGAGCAAATTGTTTAAATATGATGAAAGATAGGCCCCACTTAGTGATCTCTGCTACCAGCAGAGTGTTTTCCAGCTATAAGTGTGTCACATCGAAAGAATCCTATCCATTCTCCTATATCAAACCAACAACTTTCTTCCTGCCTCAGACAGATCAGATCTCAGGATAGATGCTCATTTCTTCTCGACTACCATAATCGAAAAGAGACCCATGGGAATGGACAGTGTGGAACAAGACAGAACAAAAGCTCCAACCAAGTTGTTAGTTTTAAACAAAGAAACACCTGCAGGCTCTGACACCTGGTCTCTGATCCCTGCCCTAAATGATTTCCCTAGCTAGAGTTGGCCCCTGGGCCACACTACACAACTGCTTCTCCTTACCTTAACTTTGCCAGACCTTCTTTTTAGTCAATATCCCAGTCCTGGACCTTCTTGGCTAGTGATCTTAAAGCCACCAATGTCTTAGTAACACAATTCGTGTATAAATAATTAGAAGAAACTCCAACTGAAAAGGAAGTTACCCCAAGCTCTTCCTGTTGTACCAGCTACATGAAGCTATAAGAGCAAGAAAGAAAAGCCATACAAAGTAGGCCATCAACTAAAGGAAAAGACAGACACAAAATTCAATACATGGAGTAGTAAGAGCTTTCACTGTCTCTATTGCTCCCCCTAAAAACTCTACCTCCCACTCCTTGGGCAAAGGAAACAAAAGAAAAAATGAACAAATTGACTATATCAAACTAAAAAGTTTTTTCACAGCAAAGGAATCCATCAACAAAATGAAGAGACAACCCACTGAATGGGAAAATATATTTGCCGATACATCTGATAAGGGGTTAATATCCAAATTTTATAAAGAACTTATAAAACTCAACACACACACACACACACACATACACACACACAAAAAGAAAGAAGAGAAAAGCCAAACAATCCAATTTAAAAATGGGCAAAGGACCTGATTAGACACTTCTCCAAAGAGGACATAAAATGGCCAACAGACATATAAAAAGATGCTCAATGTTACTAATCATAAGAGAAATTCTAATTAAAACCACAATGAGATATCACCTCACAGCTATCAGGTTGGCAATCATCAATAAATCAACAAACAACAAGTATTGGCAAGGATGTAGAGAAAAGGAAACCCTCATGCACTGTTAGTGGGGATGCTGATTGGTGCAGCTACTGTGGAAACCAGAATGAAGATACCTCAAAAAATTAAAAATAGAATTGCCTTATGACCCAGCAATTCCACTTGTGGGAATTTATCCAAAGAAACCTAAAACACTAATTCAAAAGAAAATATGCACCTCTACATTCACTGTAGTGTTATTTACAATAGCCAAGATTTGGAAGCAGCCCAAGTGTCCATCAGTAGATGTGTGGATAAAAACAACTATGGTACATTTACATTTACAGGACTACTACTGCAAAAAAGAAGAAAAATTTACCCTTTGTGACAGCATGGATGGACCTAGAGAACATTATCCTACATGAAATAAGCCAATCAGAGAAATACAAAGTATCATATTCATATGTGGAATCTAATGAACAAAGTGAACTAGCAAGCAAAATAGAGACAGACGCATAGATAGAGAGCAGGCAGCGAGCAGTGGCTGGGAGGGTGAAGGGTTTGAACAAAAAAAGACACAGACAACAGTGTGGTGATTGCAATGGGGAGAGAGAAAGTAGAGGTGGAGGAGAGTATGAGGGGAATAAGCAGTGACAAGGAAAAATAAAATAAATAAAATATCGATAGGTCCTTACTCAATGGATAGAGCGTCAGCTTGGGGACTGAAAGGTCCCGGGTTCGATTCCGGTCAAGGGCATGTACCTTGGTTGCTGGCATATCCCCTGTAGGGGGTGTGCAAGAGGCAGCTGATCGATGACTCTCTCTCTCTCATCGATGTTTCTAACTCTCTCTCTCCTTTCCTCTCTGTACAAAATCAATAAAAATGTATTTTTTTAAAAATAAATACATAAAAATAAAAAAATAAAAAATAAATAAAATAGGTCCTTAATAACATTATTTCAGCCACTGGACCAAGCCTTCTCTAAGGCCCTTTTAAGTTCAGTAAGCCAAAGAATTTCCCTTATTGTTTGAGCCAGTTTCAATCAGGTTTTCCATTACTTAAAAAAAATAAATAAATAAAAGGAGAGGAAAAGGGATGGGGAAAAGAAATGGAAAAGAAAGGGGAGGAAAGAAGAAGAAATAATAAAAGAGGGCTGATACTATACCACCATTTTACCTCCTCTAAGACAATGGTCTGCAAACTCATTAGTCAACAGAGCCAAATATCAACAGTACGATTGAAATTTCTTTTGAGAGCCAAAGTTTTTAAACTTAAACTTCTTCTAACGCCACTTCTTCAAAATAGACTCGCCCAGGCCATGTTATTTTGTGAAAGAGGCCAAAGAGCTGCATGTGGCTCGCGAGCCGCAATTTGCCGACCACGGCTCTAAGAAAAAGATAGTGGGAGAGGTGCATGAACTCTAGATTTGGTTTGGAACCTTATGTTTTCTGCCAGATAAAAAAGTTAAGAAGCTTCTTACATTATCTGCAAGGAAATCTAAATAGAGGATAAATCTATTCCCACTAACCCAACAATACTTAAAATCAATTCTCTTAAGGAAAAAGAAGGAAAGATGGGAGACTATACGCTTGTGTATTAAAACTCAATGAACTTAAGTTAAATGGATCTGAAATAGGTATGTAAGATGTTCCCCATCCCAGAGCTTTTTAAACACCTGTAAGTGGTATTTATTCAGTGGGAGTTCTGCTAAAGAATGTAAAAGAAAAAAGCAAACAACTGTTCCAGGCCAGAAAGGATACTTTGATTACTGGCATGTATCTTGGGGCTATTCAATAAGCAGCAAGCACTGAGCTGAGAAAGGAGGCTTCACTGGCTCGTGGGTCTGTAAACAGGAGATATTTTTAACTCTCCTCCACCGGAGTGGAACATAATCAGCACATACACATTGTGCTGTGGTGTCATGAATGCTAGCCCCATGCCAAACCTGAAATGACCAGTAAACCTTTTTCGGCTTTTACACATTCTCTCTCCAGACAGACTGAAAATTGGGCCCCCACAAAGCAGCTAGATCAACTGCCTTCGAACTGTTTGTCAATTTAGCAATACATAGTGATTACACAATTTCATCTATTTTCACTTCCTTAAACACCATCCTTCTCCAGCCCCCAAAGCTATTCCTCAACAGTTATTTTAACTGTGGTGTTCCTCACAATTTTTTTAAAGTATGTTCCAAATTATACAATCCAAACAGCCTTCCCTGGGTGTCAGGATAAATAATTATGACTAGAGACCCCTCCTATGAAATGCATGCACCTTAACAAAGCCCTTAAAGAATGAGGTTCTTTCTATTAATAAACACCACTTTTTGCTTTTTAATCTCATAACAGAAAGATATCAATACACCATCTTCAGTGACTAAGGAAGCCTACTATCTTCAGTAAGTGCATGAAACCTTTTCCATCTACAGCTCTAGTTCCCTTCCTGGCTAGCAGCAGCATAGCTGGGAAAGCAGCTTAAAAAGCCAGGTTCTCAGGTCCTACCTTCTGAGGCACTGATTCCAAATGTTGTTGTGATGGGTTCTTAATATTAAGAAAGTATGGAGGGGTCCCAAATTGGCAGCCTCAGCCTGTAGTCACGCTTTCTTTGACCCACACAAAAAAATTTTACTTGAAAATCTTTAGACAAAACGTACACACTCCAGTAGGTCACAATCCCTACTAATTACTACCATTTCATACCTGTCCTTTCCACTCATTTGTACTATTTGACTGGCTCCTTCAGGCAACTGAATTTGCAACAACCAAATTAATATTTCAAGGCAGTTCCTACAGATATGTTTTAGTTCCTTTCATGTTTCTTTCACTTACAGTAGAGATATAAGGTGTTTTTTAGTGTCACATAAGCAAAATGCAGCAGAACAAATGGCTAAAGTTCCTCAGGGTTAGAAAATGAAAAAGAAGAAGAAAGTTCTATTCAGTATACCCACTAATATTCATAAAGAATGACTAATTATCTGGCTGATATCGTTTCTTCATATTATCATCACTCTATTAACTATAAATTATCTGAGAACAGTGACAGTGTCTTACTCATCTTTGAGGAAGGGTTGCACTAGGCATCATGGGCTATTCAAAGGAGGCACTCAAATTATTTGTCAAGTGACTGATCAGTACTATTCAATTCATTATAAACTAAGTTAAATACATTAAAGGATCCAAATTTTTTCCAGGGTCCATAGAAATACTGGCTACTAGAAGCCAAGATAATCTGTGGATAAGAGCAGAGTAGACAAAAGAAAACTGGAAGCAATTCTGAAAATATAATATTGCAATGTGACTAATTATAGCCACCAATAATTAAAAGAGACTTTACTTTGGTGAACACAGTACAGTATGCAAATAATGTTACTGAGGTATACACTTGAAACCTACATGGTTTTATTAATTAATGTCACCCCAATAAATTCAATAAAAAACTAAATTAAATAAAATGCTAAAAGAAGTTTGAAGTCTAAAAAATATTAGCTTAAAGGTATTTTAAGACAATTTCTTTTCAAAGCCTACCACAATTAAAATAAAAATGTAAAAGAAAAAAATCATACAAACAATTAAATTATCATGGCTTAATAGAAAGGTCAAAGAGGTACAAAATAGCACATTAAATCAGTTCTCAGTTCAAAAAAAAGCATGAGAGAGATGTTGATCTTCCTGTTTTTCATAAACCATATAATTGTGCTTCCAGAAAACTACCAAGCATCTGCCTCTATGTAGCTATTTCTTTTAATCTTGGCGCTCTCACAAGGAAATAGAGAGTACACTGTGCCAGGATCAGTATCTTCTCCAGCCAAAATCATTATGCCGTGGAGCCAATTTCCTCTTGGTAAATTTTGATCAAATTCTTTCAATTTGCAGCTTCCTCAGTGCTAGTAAATGGCTGCACATGTCACAAGTCGGTATACATGCAAATATGCTTAATACATTATAAATTTAAAGTAATGTATACACATCTGCACACAAGTAAACATATATCTATGTATGAGCTGCACATATATATCCATGCATATCAGTTCTTATAAGTCTCTGTTTGACTGTCTTGTGAATACCACAATCACGAAGCCCATTTGAGCTTTCTTAATCCAGTGATAAGTCTCTGATAGCTAACAGTACTTTAGAATGCTGCATTAATCAACTCTACCATGTAGCTAGAATTTAATATTGATCAAGGTTAATACCAATAATTCTGTAAAGTTGTATACCTAAAACTTATATAATGTTATTAACCAATTTTACCCCAATAAATTTAATTTTTATTTATAAAATAATAATCCTGATGCAACAGTCCCTCAAAAGTTTGAATCATCAGCCGAAACTGGTTTGGCTTAGTGGTAGAGTGTCGGTCTGCGGACTGAAAGGTCCCAGGTTGGATTCCAGTCAAGGGCATGTACATTGGTTGCGGGCACATCCCCGGTAGGGGGTGTGCAAGATGCAGCTGGTCAATGTTTCTCTCTCATCGACGTTTCTGGCTCTCTATCTCTCTCCCTTCCCCTCTGTAAAAAATCAATAAAATATATTTTTTTTAAAGTTTGAATTATCAAAGAAAGATCAAATTATGTTTTACTTTTAGTGTAAAAGGTATTTTATAAAAAATCAATTATTTTAAAAGAACTGGTGATCTATATAGAGTTTATACAGAAAATTTTGTCTGAATAATTGATTAACCAGTATGCCTTATTTCCCAGTTACTCACATAAAGAAAAAATTTTATATGACTCCTATCTTTTATATATACATATTACATATATTATTAGCAGAAATTTCAGATTAACCACAACACCGTATTTTACAAATATAATGTATAATATCTCAATCCTTTAAGGACCAAATTGTTGACACTTTAGTTGTTGTTGTGAGTCTTTAAAATAATCCATATTAAAGCTAATTCACCTTTCCTGGTGAATCAAGGTCATTATTAAGAGAACATATCATACTGTCAATTTTTTAAAACAGTGATATAATTAGAGGATTATAAGTGAACAGAGCAGTCTGTCCTTAAAATGAATGACTCCAGGATACTGTACCTTTATAATCCTTTTATGGCTTTTGATAGTCTTTTTCCTTACTATACACACATTTGTCTCATTATGCTATAACCAGTGTTGCAAATTCAATCATGCATTATACACAATTATTCAAATAAAAACAAAAGATGTCTCTATATCTCACATTTAAATAAAGCATATAGTCTCTATGACAGCTACCCCAAAATTCAGAACCTCTTTTATAGAGGAAGGTATACAAAATCTGGGACATATATCCATCTATAAATTTATAGAAAATGCAGAGGAATAAAGTAACTTGTGAAACTATGCCATAGGGATACAATCAGCAGAATCCAGTCTGTGGTAATTTTATAGGATAAATGGCCTGCCCTGATTCTTCAAATATAAATTGTAAATGGTGGGGAAGAGGGAGGGTGAAGAAATCTGATAAGTTAAAAAGGACTGAAAAGACCTAACAATCACAATGCATAGATTATGATTCAGACAGTTTGAAATGTAAACACAGACTGGTCATTTTATATTGCTAGTAGATTATTAATTTTTTAGATAAAATAATGGTATTTTGTGTATGCTTTTAAAAATATTTATCTTTTTTGGGAACATAACAAAATATTTACAGATGAAAATATAATGCATAGGTTTTGCCTCAAAATAATATACTAAGAGGTAAATGGATGATGGTACAGATGAAGCAAGATTGGTGATGAGTTGACAGTTATTGAAGGGATGATGATAGCCCATGAAGATTCATTATATAATACTTTCTACTTTTTCATGTATTTTAAATTCTCCATAATACAGAGTGTCTTAAAATTAGGCAATTCTGGCATTTTATTTCTAAAAACTATATCTAAGAATTATACTTTGATTTCTAAAAATGGCTAAAAGAATTTCTCAAATTTCAAAACCTTCATTAATTCCTCAGTGTAAATATTACAAACATCTTAATATATATATATATATATATATATATATATATATATTTTTTTTTTTTATTGATTTTTTTAAGAGAGGAAGGAGAGAGATAGTTAGAAACATCGATGAAAGAGAAACTGCCAGCTGCGTCCCGCACACCCCCTACTGGGGATGTGCCCGCAACCAATGTACATGCATGCCCTTGACCGGAATCAAACCTGGGACCTTTCAGTCCGCAGACCGACGCTCTATCCACTGAGCCAAACCGGTTTCGGTTACAAACATCTTATATTGCATTATCTTCTTAGAAAACAAAAAATCTCCCAAGGCATGTTGTAATACAGCACAAAAAGTTAGAGCACAATTTTAATAGTTATAAATTAATGTTTAAAAAAATAACAAAAAAGTAAAAATAGTTCTTAGGCTTTCTTCAGGAAGTTAAAGTCACTAGGTTAATGGATAGTATTCCAATTGTTTGTTTTTAATCTTAAGAGTTTGAAATTATTATTACTGATTTTCTGATTCAGTAAAATATTGTTAAGGTTGCCTATTTTCTTCACTATGAACTAGATACACTTAAAACATAAATCTATAGCTAACCTCAAAATTATTTCTATTCCATTCTATTCATATATCAATACAAACTCAAATGTTTGAAATAGTTATTTCATCTTTTCTTGACTCTAAAATGCTTTTAATTTTCCTGACTTCTAAAATGTTCTCAATCCCTAGTTAGGCATCACTCCTAAACCCAAATTCATTAAATCCAGAATAGGTAGGAGTTGAAAGTAAAACAAATGGTTAACTTGGACTTTTAAGATATTAAATTAGTTTTTTTAATTAAATCAAGCTTCACTGGGACAAACTTTGCATATTTTAAAATAATTCCCATAGGGGCTAACTCAGCTAAAGTTCATGTTAACATTGCAAAACACTTCAAAATTTTAAAAATAATATATCCTTTAAAATACACCGTTAGACACCCAAATTATATATAATCTATTTTTTTAAATATATTTTATTGATTTTTTACAGAGAGGAAGGGAGAGAGATAGAGAGCTAGAAACGTCGATGAGAGAGGAACATTGACCAGCTCCAACGTACATGCCCCTGACCGGAATCGAACCTGGTACCTTTCAGTCCACAGACCGATGCTCTACCACTGAGCCAAACCTGTTTCGGCTATAATCTATTTTTACCAATTAATTTTTTCAACTCCTAAAGGGCTCTTTTGATTTAAAAATTGGACTGCTGCTCACTGGTGTAGACTATTTCTGATACTGTAAGTAATTAATTGCCCTTCTTTTTAAAAATGTATAATATTCCAGACTATTTACTTTTCAATCTGGCTTCTTTATAAATGTTCCTGAAACATATTCAATAAATTACATTAAGTGTGTTAAGTGCTTTGCTTACAACAATATTGTGCTTCTATGGCATTTTCATCATTCAACAACTTAAAAACATGGTCTAAATGTATACAAGGTCTAATTCAAGGCTACAAACAATTGTGTGGTTAAATGACTACATCGGATCAGCATAAAGGTTGAGCTGGCACTTCACATTGCAGGTTTATATATCTTGGCTCTCCATAGCTTGTGTGGGGGCTGCAACCTGGCATAAAATTCTCAGCAGGATGCAGATAATTTTTCTGGAAAATGTTTTTAAATGGCTAAGGTTTTTCGCTTTTTAAAAATGTTGAAAAAAGCATACATTAAAACCAGGTTCAAAATATACAAGACTTTTTCCTTTTTATTTTTCTAATTGTTTTTTGTTTGTTTGTTTGTTTGTTTGTTTTTTCTTTTTAGAGAGAGAAAAAGGGAGAGGGTTAGAGAGATGGAAACATCGATGAGAAATATCCTGCAGGTCCCATACTGGGGATAGAGCCTGCAACCCTGGCATGTGCCTTGACCTTAATCAAATCATGACCTTCTGGTTCATGGGTCCCTGCTCAATCACTGATAAACACTAGCCAAGTGAGACTTTTTCCTTTTTAATATGCCTATTCTTTTTTTTTTTAATATATTTTATTGATTTTTTACAGAGAGGAAGGGAGAGAGATAGAGAGCTAGAAAAGTCGATGAGAGAGAAACATCGACCAGCTGCCTCTTGCACACCCCCTACTGGGGATGTGCCCGCAACCCATGTACATGCCCTTGACCGGAATCGAACCTGGGACCTTTCAGTCCGCAGACCGATGCTCTACCACTGAGCCAAACCGGTTTCGGCTAATATGCCTATTCTTTTAGATAAACCAAGAACAGCAAAATAATCCCAAACCCACAGACTTTCAATAAGTAACAAAACCTCTCTCCTACATGAAATTAAGTGTGAATGTGCTGCTTCAAATCATAAAGGGAGATGGAGGACTGCTTTGAAAACAAACACTTCCTAACCCTATAGTTATAATTATAGATGGCCCTTGTCATTTTGGCTTCCACACCTCCAGTTTCATTTTCATTTTTCCATTCAAATTTTACTTTTTTATTCCTTACATCAGCCTTGTGACTTAAGTACTAATATTAGCAGTTGTATCAATAAATAAATGAATGTTAGGTACCTTAGAATTGTATACTTAACTAGTGCTCTAACACAGATGTTATATACAGAGCACTAAGTTAGGTATGCAATTTTACCTATATGTTCTCAAAAATTCTAGTTTAGCACTTCTTAGTTGGGATTCAGGAATCTGTGTTTTAACAACTCCACCAGGTGATTCTCATCATGAGAGAAGGTTGGGAAACACTGCCTTAGATAACATAATCTGCCTTGTAACCAATAGAGCTGAGACCAGAATTCAGATCGGTTTCACCCATACTCATTTTCAGTACCTATTGTCTCAGCCCTGGTTATACACTAGAATTGGCTTTCTAAAACCACTAATGCTGAAGCCCTAACTAAATGACTAAATTAGAATCTTTAAGAGATAGGCCCAAGACTCAGGATATTTTCAGTTGTCCCCATGAAAGAATCATAGCATTACACACAGCACCATAAGAGAAAGAAGGATGGCAGACATGGTTGTTATGAAGTTATCTATTTGCAAAGCCAAGCTTCAATGCCATTTTCTTTTGTACCCTACAGGTAACCACTCCCCAATTCCAAATCAGTAAGCATCACGAAAAAGTCACTTAATTTTAATATTTGTCTAGATGATGTGCATTGGGAACATAAATCCAAAAACCCACCAAAATGTGTAAGATAATTCCAATTAAAACACCCTCTAGATGATTTACAGTTTTATAACCTCTTTACTGCTCTCTCCCATTCGTTTCTGCATTGTTAATCTTTGAAAAGAGATTTTTTTTTTCCTTCTCCCAAAAGAATTGGAAAAGTTAAATTTTAAATGGTCATTGTTTTCATTCATCACGTTAAAGATATTATTAAAATGTCTTCTATTTTCCCTTGTGGCTATAAACAATCAGCTAACAGTCTAATGATCACTGTTTTGTTTTGTTTTGTTTTGTTTTGTTTTGTTTTGTTTTGTTTTGTTTTCTCTGGCTGTTTTAAGTTTTTCTCATTGTGTTTGGTTTCCTGTAATTTTGCCATGATATATCTAGAAGTATATTTCTTTCAGTACACCTGCTTAGAGCTAATTGGACTTCCTGAATCTGAGAAATTACACTAATTAGTTTTTGTATGCTGGATATATTCAGTTCTTTCAAAACTATATTGCCTAAGCGATTGTCTGACCATTAGCCTGTTAGCTATGTCACACAATGACCACCAGGGGGCAAATGCTCCAACCAGTAGAGAGAGCCGGATTCCTCACAGAATCGGCCATGGGTTAGTTGCTGCTGGGGCACTGATGGTCCTGAGTCTGTTTCACCTGCACCCCAAATCCAGAGATCGATTTCCACCTGATCCCCACAGGCCAGGCCGAGGGACCCCACTGGGCCTCTAGTTTTACTATAAAATATAACAAATATACTAGTAGACATGGGTTCACAAAACCAAAATGTATAGCTCAATAATAAAAAAACCAACACCCTAAGTTAACCAGCACATTCTACTCCCCAAATTATGTCCATGGACATGATGACCCAAGTGAGGCTAACAAATCTAATTCTAAGACTTTCATTCATGATGTCAGACTTTCTCTTCTAGTGTTCTGATGCTGGTTGAAGCTATTGGGAGACACTAAGGAGACCTGAGAACAATGCCAGCAGAGCAGAAGGCAAAGCAAAGCCCTGATGACATTGTTTGAGCCCTAAAACCAGTCATGCTCCAAGTTAACTTACCCCTGGTCTTTTTGGTTATGTGACTCAATAAATTCTCTTTTTACTTAAGCCAGTGTGGTTACATTTTCTGTCACCTGAATGCTACCAGTTTCTAACTTCTGCAATTCATCATGTAGTTTTCCTTTCTCAAGTATTTCTCCTTCATCCAAACTGTGTTACTTTTCCTTTGGACCAGCCTTTGAAACAGGTGGAGAATGTGAAATAACTTAGAGTTCCTGAGGGAGTATAATCAACAACTGTATATTTTTAAATGTATAATAAAAATTTGACTCCCCTAAAAAATGAATATACATACATGAAGTTTATAACTATTTCCAGAAGTGTACTTAACAGCAGGTGGCTAAGAAATAAAAGCTTCAAACATTTCTGGAATCCTCAATACTAAGGGGGAAAAACACCTTCAGGTCATAAACATCTCACAAAAGCTTCAATGTCTTTGTAAGCCATATATTTTTTAAAAACAAAAGAACAAAACCTAAGGCTGAAGCAATTTCTTAAATCACAGCCTAACCTATTAATGAACAATATCTAGCTCTATATTCTAAATCAATTACCACGTTGCCTCAATCTACCTCTGCATTTTCTACTATTTGCCAATGCAAACTCTCCTCCAAGAAAACTGGTTCACTCAGTGCTTCCATATGCCATCCTTGGTTTGCGATGATTCTCTGTAGCTGTCTTTGTGCCCACAGTGCCACCCCCTCTGTTCATCTTGGAAGCCCCCTCCTGTTTAACAACCTTCCTCCTCCAGAAGGCCTCAGATCACTACAGGCTTAAGAATCACTACTTCATCAGAACCCCTGTACCATTAATGTGGTATTTGGCATGTAGTCATTCATTAAAAAACAAAAACCTTAGCATATACTTACTAAGTGCCTGTACCACAAATAATAATAAAAATACATAAACACCCAACACTTTGAGGAGAGTGGAAAGGATAGGAAGCAATAAGGGAAGACCAATGAGAAATGACCAACCAAAAACAAATAATTTTGAAAGCTGATTATTAAATTACTCCTCTGGATAAGCAAATTCTTAAGCTACCATGCTTCACCCTCAACCCAGAACCTCATTTTCCCAAAAGCATTTTTACATTTTCAACCTAGTAAATCAAAACTAGCAACATCTGCTAAACGTTATATTTGCCATTGGATTTCAAAAATAACTTGGGTTGCCTTTTTTTCACTTGTCTTATGAGAGTGAACATTTTGAATGTACCTTGTTTGTACTTTCAAGATGTTCTGTTTTTCTACAACTGTGCTTTTAGAGCCTTGTTTATAACACAAGCCTTCAAAATTATATGTGTGTATTGCATATGTGTATATATTAATACTCCTTTCCTTAATCCAAAATTGACTATAATAGCAACATCTTTGGAAAAATAGATTAAATTATAAATCATCATTTTTAAACCAGGTCACTTCCACTGTCTCCTCTTAGGAAGTACATTTTACAAAGAATAATGACACCAATATTCTGCCTTCTTCGTAAAATGTTTCCATGGCTGAGGAGTAAAAACAGATCATGGTAGAAGTACAAATAGAGTTTTTAATACATTAGTACCTAAACCAATTTTGCACTGAAATTTCTGATAAGTTTCTCATATTCACAGACAACAGTAGTGATTACCAGAGGGGAAAAGGGATGGAGGGTGGGGAAGAAGGTATAGGGGGATAAATGGTGATGGACAGAGACTTCATTTGGAGTGGTGAACACACAATACAATATATAGATGATGAACTATAGAATTGTACACATGAAACCTATACAATTTTATTAATCAATGTCACTCCAATGAATTCAACTAAAAAGAAAAAATAAACTACCTCTGAAAAGCAGAGTGGAGTTATTGGCAATCTTACAAGACAAAATTTAGAATTTGAGATCTATCAGGGCAAAGATCCACGCCATTTGGGTGATTTAATGTTTAAGAAATCTTAAAATATTTTAAAGACTAAGGCTCTTAAAAGTGTCTAGGAATTGCCTGGCTGGTGTTTCTCAGTGGTTAAGCATTGACCCATGCACCAAAAGCTCACCAGTTCGATTCCTGGACAAGGCACATGCCCGGGTTGCTGGCTCAATCACCTGTGGGAGTGTGCAGGAGGTAGCCAATCAATGTTTCTCCTCATCAATTTTCCTCTCTCTCTCCCTTCCTCTTTCTCTAAAAAATCAATAAAAACATATTTTTTTAAAAGTGTCTAGGAACATTGATCGCTCCAGACTCTTGGATGAAACCCTAAAGAGCTCTACCTAGGAACAGTAGTGAGCCAGAGGTAGCCAGACCCTGATCAAAGCTACAAACCAACCAAACAGCAGAATCCCTATCTGAATTAGAGTGATCTGCCAACATCTATATGTCTGTGAGAAGGGACAATGAACCTTCTCTCTAGAAGAAGATAGCATCATTTGGAGCTTCTATAGCTTTTTTTAAATATATTTTTATTGATTTCAGAGAGTGGATGGGGGAAAGAGGGATAGAAATATCAATGATAAGAGAGAATCATTGATTGGCTGCCTTCTGAACATCCCCTCCCTCCCTCTCCGCGCCCCCCCTCCACACACACACACACACACACACACACACACACACACACACACACACACACTGGGGATTGAGTATGCAACTCAGACATGTGCCCTGACTGGGAATCAAACTGTGACCTCCTGGTTCATGGGTCGATGCTCTTAACTGGCCAGGTAGAGCCTCTATGTTTTTAACTGAACTGTCTGATGTTCATTCAAAACTATTAGAAATACCAAATACAATACCATATGGTTGATAACCAAAAAAAAAAAGCAGGCAAAAAAACAAATAGACCCAATAATATTCCAAACACTAGAACTGACTCATACAGACTTAGAAATAAGTATGATCAGCACATGCAAGAAAATGGAGAAAATTATAGATGAAAAGACAAATTCACCAAAGAGTTTATGGAAAATAATCAAACAGAATGGAAAACTATTTTACTTAATAGTTTTTATTATTTAACTATTTTACTTAATAGTTCATTAGAGGGGTTTAATAGCAGATTAGACATGGCAGAAAACAATACACTAGAAGATAAGTTGGGCATTATCTACTTGTGCTAGTTATTCATTTATAGCCTCTCATCTCCCAAATCTACTTTTCTTTTTCCTATTTATGAAACTGAGGCTGGATCTTGTAAACATTTTTTCCTTTGCCAGCTGGTGTTTAGCTTGTCAATGGAAGTGATGAAGGGACAGTACAAGGCATAACAGAAGAGAAGTTCCTTATCCCAGTTCTGGTGGACTTTTTATAGCTGCTCCTAGGGTACAGCTGCTAGAGGCATGTAGGAGACCCCGTCGTGCTCACCCTTCTGCCAGTTTAACTGCACCCTGCCCTTTTCTACTCTCCAGCCTTGGCCAACCATGAACTGCAGCCATGGGTGACACATGCTGAGTAGAGGTGCTGGGTAGGCCACACACCAGTTCTCTCCTGCAGCACCCCAAGTGAAGGTCTCAACCATCCATGGGCTTCAGCCACACCTTCTCCAGCCCAGAAGTCGGAGTCTCGGCATTAATGGTAAGGAGAGATGTGAGGAAGGATCTTCCAACTTTGTTCCTTCCTGGGTATCCTCCCTTAGCCCTGGGGTAACTATTTCTCTATGCAATTGCTGTTTTTACATTCTTTAGAATTGTCTTCTGCTCCTTTAAACTGTTAATCTCTATATTCAATTTTCCTATTCAAATTACTAGTATGGTTTCTGTCTCCTAACCAAAATCCAATTGATAAACTATTTGTTTCATTTTAATTTTAACTTGTTTGTTCTTTCAAGATGTTCTGTTTTTCCACAATTGTGCTTTTAAAGCCTTGTTTATAGCACATGCTTTCAAAATTATATGTGTATGCATATGTATATATATTAATAGTCCTCTCCTTAATTCTCTACACATGTGACCCAATAAGTCCACTCTTCAGCAAATACCCACCGGAAATGCATACATACTAGTATATTCACTGAGATATGTACCACTCACAAGAGCACTATTCACAACAGCAAGAAACCAAAATAATCCAGATGTTGATCAATAATAATGGATAAAGAAACTGTGACATGTTCAATTTATATATTCAGTTTATATTGCTCAATACTATGAGCAATGAGCATAGAACAACAAATTGTATAGGTGAAGTTCACAAATAAATGTTGAGTGAAAATGTTCAGACAGTTTACTCTTGGATGAAATGGCCACAGTGACGGAAGGGGGCATGAGTAGGGCCTCTGGACACTGGAAGTGTTCTGTTTCTTGATCTAGGAACTGGTCATGTGGTGTATTTACTTTCTGAAATTTGCCACACTATACACTTGTGATTTGTACACTCTTCTATAGTGTATTATTCTTCAATAAGTTACACCAAAATATAGAGTACTTATAAACAATCGAATAATGTTTCTAAGTCCCTGGCACTTCCCAAATGTGGTTCTGATAACTGCTCCTCCTACACGACCCCACAGCACCCTGTGCATATACCTCTACCCAGCTCTTATATGTGGTATACATATTCCACTCATGGCTGCAATTCTATGAACGTATCTGTCTTGAGTGCTATGTCCAGCCTGAACGCTAAAGATGAAACTTTTATAGGTCTCAAATGAGGCATTAATAGATACCTGAACAATGACGGAACACTCTATTTTAAAAGATATGATAGGCCATGGACATGGAAGTGTCTAGCACTAGGAGCATCACATATCTGGGCAGCATTTTTCAGCAGTGGGCAGTGCACTCCATACCAGCTTCACACATTCTTTGCATCTATTTCAAGTCTACAGGGCATGAGCACCATTTTGCAAGGACACATTCAAAAGATGTCTTTCTGCAGGTAGTACAGTGAAGAGCAGGGGAAGAGTAATGACAAAGTGTTAGTACAATACTTCTTTCTATGCTAACATTCCACGCTAGCAGGACAGAGTCAAGAATTATACAACATGGGCAATAGCAGTAGCTCCCCCATCCTAAAGATAATTGTCTCAAAGACAAACTGCCCTCACCTTCTTCAAACTAGGAACTTAGATATCAGTGGTTCCCAAAATTACTATGATTACAACATATTCCTCTCATTTAAATTTGTGATCCACCCTTCCTCCTTTATGTAACTTTATTTTAAATTAAAATGAATTATCGTTATTATTTTCAGGGGAAATAATTTCACAATACCCTTTGAGGTAGCTAAATATACCACAGGGTATTGCAAAAACCAGGCTGAAAATCACTGCTTCAGAGCTTCTGTTAACTGATTTTTATGCCCCAAACTTCTCTAAAACTGAATCTTTTTCTTCCATTTTGAAATTATCATTGAAACGTATTTTCTAGTTTCAGAAACCAACAAGTCCCTTAAGGAATACAGAACCTTAAAACTACCTATTCCCTAACAAACACGAATATAGAGGTATATATATTTGTATACCTCTACACATCAGGTGCTCTTCTAGGTATTAGGATACGGCAGTGAACAAAACTAACTCCATTCTCTCATGCAGCTTCCATTCCAGTGAAAAGGTGCAAAATATCATTATGATGCACAGCCATCCGGGAAATGCAACCCAAAACACAGTGAGATACCACTTCATGCCCACTAGGATTACTATAATCGTAAAGACAGATAATAACTAACACCAGTGAGGATGTAGAAAACTGGAACACTTCTACACTGCTGGCGGGCATATAAAATGGTACAGGCACTTTGGAAAACAGTCTGGGAATTCCTCAAAAAACTAAACACAGAGTTAGCATTTAACTCGGCAATTCCACTCCTAGGGATATACTCAAGAGAAATAAAAATTTATCCACACAACAGCAATATTTATAACAGATGAAATATGGAAACAACCAAATATTCACCAACCAACAATGGATAAATAAAAAGTGGTATATGCATACAATGGAATATTATTTGGCAATAAAAAAACAATTATATATGCTACATTGAAAATAGTCTCTACACAGTGCAATATACAGATCTTGTAATGTAGAAACCTATATGTTCATATTGACTAATGTCACCCCAATAAAGTTAATTTTAAAAAGCTTAAAAAAACAGTATGCTCAGGGAAAATCAGTCACACATGCACGTGCGGGCGCGCGCACACACACACCCACACACACACACACACACACACATATTGTATAATTCCATTTATAAGAAATGTTCAAAATAGGCAAATCCATATAGACATAATATAGATTAGTTATTGTCTAGAAGGAACAATAAGAAGTTTCTTTCAGGGGTGATGACAGTGTTCTAAATTTGACTGGTGATAGTTGCACGATTCAATGAATACACTAAAAATCATTCAGTACACACTTTAAATGGGTAAATTGCATGACATATAAATTATGTCTCAATAAAGATGTTATTTTAAAAAAAAGTTAGAGCTGTCCCAAACTGGAAAATGACCCTTCATTGGAAATAATGGGAAGCAAAGGCAAATTGCCTTCTATTGGGAATATTACTATAAAAGATTAATTAGTGGTTCCCAATAGCAATTCAAACTCAGAAAATAATTCAGAAAATTTAATTACTCTGGCTTCCTAAAGTATCTAACTCAGTATGCCCCTGGGTTCAGGAGTCTGTATTTTTAACAAGCTCCCTAAATTATTCTAATGTATTGTATATCAAAAGTAGGAACCACTAGACCACTAAGATTCTAACTCAGTGATTTATGATTCTCTGGTATCTATGAGAAATCTATCTCTAGATCTGGTATCTATCTAGTATTTTCCATTCATCTAAGAATTTCAAAGTCCTTAATGGCACTCACTTCCCCAAGTTATAAACGTTTGAGTTTAGAAAGAGGTGGCTTCATCTGATGGATTAGAACACCACATATTTGTATTAACCTATGTGTATCCTTTATTTAAGCTAATTCACTGTCTTCAGGTAAGCCCTTCAGCTCAATATGGGATGAATATATAACACACAGCATCTACAGGCGCCATACCTAAACTATAATTTTTTTTAAAGTCAGTCAAAGTAACAGTTTTTTGGTAATTATTAGAAATTTAGCAACAAAACCATTCTACTCCTGCCAACTATATTTTTACAACTGTGTTATAAAATTTAAGATAATGCTTTAAGTTTGAGTTAAAACTTCCTATTTAATACTTCCCCTTTTAAAAAGGGAGGGGGGCAAGATTTCTGAGTAAGTCATCAAAACTCTAAGTTACAAAATGTAAATGAGACCAAAAGTTCCAAAATCCAAAACTAAGAACATAGTTTTGAACAACAAAACTTCTTATATTAGAGGTACCATAGCAAAATCAAACTTGGTAAGGAAAGAGACATTTTGTCTCATCAGACATTTTTAAACAAAATGGCATGTTTTTCTCCACCAGCCATGCAAAGCACATCAAGTTTATATAAACCTCATGTGCTCTGACAAGTCCCACACCCCGCCCCTTCTCTGCCTTCATTCCAGAGACATCTTTCTTCATCTGCGAAACTTTGGGTCTTGTGGACTTAATCTGGTCTTTACCCTTCTGATAATAATACTGAGATAATACGGATTCAAGTCCAAATTTAACACTTTCACTTATATTACAAAAAGACAAAAAAGGCGTCTCAGCCAAAAAACACTCCTCTCACAAGCCCTGTGATGAAGTGTTAGTAAACATTAGAAAATTGATTGCAGGCATGAAATATTAAGTTAAAACAAAGAAAATGTTTTCAGCATGTCTCAAGCTGGAGTAAAAATATTTTAACCAATATGCTAGAGACTTTCATTAATTCAAAATAGACTGAAAGTAAAGCTGCAATGAAAAAATAAAAACACCTCTTACTTAAATTCTTTTAGCACATAAAGAGTTATACCTACTTCACAAAACAGAAGAAGAAAAAAAGTGGTGGAAAAAGTCCATGTTTGGCAAATTTAACTATTAAGCAATTGTCAAAAGCTAATTTTCTTTTCTTTCAACAAATCAAGAATATCCAAATGAGCCTGCAGTTACTCACATGCAGAGCCGAGGGGTCTGGCAGGAATTCGGCATCTTCTCCAAAGATAAAATCAGGGGGCAGCTCTGGGTATTGGGCATTGAAAATTATATCCCCTGAAATAAAAGAAAATGTCAGACCCTTCTCATGTCCTTGTTAAGGTATAACATTCTGAGGAATGCACCAGAAAAACTTCTGGAAGACGTTTATGTTAGACAAAAAAAAATTTGAAAAACACTTTCTGAATGATTAATTCTCCAAACAAAAGAACTGATATCCTCTTTCAAATTAACATCCACAACATGAATCAAAAAATGTTAATCTCTTAACACACTATAAATATAAATACACAGTAGGAAGGTTAAACAGCCACATATAAAATACATGGAGATATTTTTGTAGGAAATGTTACTGTCCAGTCATTGCCTGCTAATTAACAGGCCTTGAACGAGGACTGATGCTGTAAAGATACAGTGCTTTCCTGCAAGAAATTAAACATATAGACCTTTGGTATAATGGAAAGAACATTTAGCTTGGAGTAAAAAAAGTCATGTTTATAGGCATAAGGTCTCCTAATTATTCAAATCATCTTGGGCAAGTTGTAACTTCTTTACATTTCAGTTTCCTCATCAGTAGAAGTAGGGTATAAGATCACTAATTTCACAGATTTGTAGTGAGGATAAAGGGACAACCACATGTGAGGATAAAAGATCACCATGTACTAGCATGGTGTCTGGTATATAGCAAGTACTCAATAACTGATAAGGGAATACTAGTGTTGTTATTACTAGTATTATTTTGAAACATGACAAATTACAAAGTCTCCTTAGCAAATTTGTGTTGTAAATTCTCTGTTCCTTTCCTGTCTCCTCCTTTAGCTCCCTTTTTGTTCCCTCCACTCACCCCAAGAATCAGTCCTCACCATCCTGCTTATACAAATAAGCAGATTAATATGTCATAATCTAACACATACTGGGTTCTAGTATATAAGAGTATGTATACTTGTGTACTTGCATACCATATATCCATACACACATATACAGTTATATCAGTCCAATCATTTTTACTGCTTAAACCATATTTTCATGATGATATCCAAATTTAAACATTCAGACTTCAGTTCTCATTTGAGCCTTTCTACCTCTATGTACTATGTATTTCGATGTCAAACTCCACAAGTCTATAAACATGCTCCTCACTGTCCCTTTTCTCACCCCTCTATTCCCCTAGCTGACTTCCCTATCTCTAGGAATGGCACTGCTATTCCTTAACCATCATGCTGAAGCTTTGGTATCATCTTCAACCCTACCTGTACCCTTTATATTCATAGAAAACAAAATATTTATCATATGGATATGTCCCACAGCTCAGAGCTCTATTCAGGCCCAGATAACCTACTCCATGCATCCATGCATCCAAGGAACAAACATTTAAACTCTGCTCTAATCTCTATGCTAGGCATTAAAGACCAAGCAAAGAACTCTGCTCTTGAAGAGTTGCCAGGACTAGAAAAATTCAGTTATGACCATATCCTCTTAAATGATCTCCTAATACCATTTTCCCTCCAGCCATAATACATACTATCACAAAGTAAATCTTCTTGAAGTACTGCTTTGCCCCAAAACTTCCTAGCTAAAAAAAATCTAATTGATTTCTGATGTTAAATAGAGTGAGGGCAAGCTTTTCCAACTGGCATTAAGGCTTCCAAAATACCATGTTCCTATTTATTTTTCCATTCTTCTCTCTATTTACAAGCCAATACCTATTTTTTTCTTCCAGTTGATATGATCCACTCACTGACCTTCAAATACTATGACACGTAGTTGAAATGCTCTTACCCCTTCCTCAGTTCTTACCTATCCTTTACAAGCCCACTTAATTATCTTTTCTTGCATAAAGGTTCCCTAATAAATTCAGAACTGATCATTGTTCCTTATGAAATTCAGCAACACTATTTGGTTATGACATTCACTTGAGTATTGAAATGTAGTCATATTATTTTTATTGTTTCATTAATTTTTTAAATTCATAATAAACACACCCTATAATGTGAGCACTGTGATACACACTGTATCAATACAAAGATGGTTATCCTCAAGGAGCTTACATTTTGTGAGAGAGACAAGACATAAACTTGATCTTCCTAAATATCTTAAGCATTCAGAAAACATACATACTCTTATATTTATTTCATGTCTCTGGCAAAGCAAAATGCAACACATATAGAATAGATTCAAGAAATGCTCAATATATGAAAGAAATTCTATTCTCTACACTGAATATCTAAAGATCTCTACAGTAAAGAATAAAGTATAGAAAAGTTATTACTTCTACCACTTTCTGTAAAGAATAAATTTGAGGAAGAATATATCCTTCAGAAGTTGGGTTTAGAATTACATTATCAAAAGTTAGTACCAAAAGAAAAGTTGGTACAGCCCTGGCTAGTGCTGCTCGATAGTTAGAGCATTAGCCAGCCTACCAAAGGGTCACAGGTTAGCTTCCCAGTCAAGGGCACATACCTGAATTGCAGGTTCAATCCCCAGCCCCAGTCGAGGTGTTTGCAGAAAGCAACCAATTGATGTGTCTGTCTCACATCAATGTTTCTCTTTCTTCTCTCTCTCTCTCTCTCTCTCTCTCTCTCTCTCTCTCTCTCTCAATCTCTCCCCTCTCTCTCTCCCCCCCCCCTCCATTTTTCCCTCCATCTCTTTCACTCTCTCTAAAATAAAAATCAATGGAAAAAATATATTTGGGCGAGGCTTAACAAAAAATAAAAGTTACTACAATCAGTCCCTTCATCCAACCCACAATCTGGTTTTCAACTATATCTATTATGAGTTATAAAATTTCTTCAAATCTGCCAACTATAAAACATTAATCCAAGCCAAAATGAAGAAAAACTAGTGAAAACAATACAAATGCCCTGATTACTCATTCTTTTTTTTTTTAAAATATATTTTATTGATTTTATACAGAGAGGAAGGGAGAGAGATAGAGAGTTAGGAACATCGATGAGAGTCATCGATCAGCTGCCTCTTGCACACCCCCTACTGGGGATATGCCCGCAACCAAGATACATGCCCTTGACCAGAATCGAACCCGGGACCCTTCAGTCCCCAAGCCGATGCTCTATCCATTGAGCCAAACCAGTCCCGGCTGATTACTCATTCTTATTTAACTACACCCAGCATGAACAATTCCTTAGGAGGACATGTACATTAGGATACTTTTTCAAAATCTCTATGGCTGGCTTACTTTAGTGACCTTTAGAAAAAAATTTCATAAAGTTAATAAAGCAAAGGCATTACAGTTTTGGAAAAAGCTAAGCTACAATCCATTGTGCCTCAATGATCAGAAAATAAATAGCATGCTAAGTTCCAATAGAAGCAATTTTATTATTTTTGTTTCTACTGAAGACACAAAGCTTGATTTTCAAATTCTCAAAGGAGCATTGTCAGTAATACATAGTATTTCCAAACTACCAAACATTAAAAATCTGATCCAAGGATATTCACTCTTGCCAATTCTATTCAACATTGTACTGCAACTTCTAGCCAGGACATTTAGGCAAGAAAAATTAATAAATGGCATCTATAATAGATTGGATATAAAATAAAAATAAATAAAAAATAAACTATGAGAACCAATAAGTTCAGCAAGGTTTACAAAATACAAGGTAAATTTATAAAATCAATTGTATTTCCATACATTATCAATAAATAATCTAAAATGAAATTAAGAAAGCAATTTTATTTACAACAGCATAAATAAGAATAAAATACTTAGGAATAAACTTAACAAAAGAAATGTAAGATTGTACACTTAAAAACTACAGACATTGTTGGAAAATGTTAAAGACACCTCAATAATAAAAAGACAACCTAATTTAAAAATGGACTAAGGGTTTAAATAGCTATTTTAAATAGCAAAGTAGATATGCAAATGGCCAACAAGTATATGAAAAAATGCTCAACATCATTAATCATTAATAAAATAAAAATCAAAACCACAATGAGATACCACTTCAAACCTATTATGATGGCTACAATCAAGAATAATAGATCTTGGTGAGGATGTGAAGAAACTAAAACCCTCATACACTGCTGGTGGGAATCAAAATTGGTACCACCACTTTGGAAAACAGTTTGGCAGTTCTTCAAAATGTTAATATCAGAACCTTATGACCCAATTCCACTCCTAGGTATATACTCAAGAAAAATGAAAACATGTTCACACAAAAACTTGCACATGAGTGTTTATAGCAGTACTATTCACACTGACAAAAGTAGGGGGGGGAAAACAATGTCCATCAACTGAAGAATGGATAAATAAAATGTGAGATATGTATGTCATTCAAGTATTTTTAAAAAGGTACTGTTATATGCTACAATGTGGATGAACCTTGAAAATGTTATGCTAAGTGAAAACAGTCAAACACAAAAGGCCACATATATTGTATGATTATTGTATAATTTCATTTACATGAAATGTCCAGAATATGTAAATCCATAGAGACAGAAAGTAGATTAATGGTTGCCTGGGGCTGGAAAAGGAGGAAATGGGGAGTGGCTAACTGCTAATGAGTCCAAGTTTTCTTTTTATGGAGATAAAAATGTGGTGGAAGAGTGCTGAAGGTTGCACAACTTTGTGAATACATTAAAAATCACTGAATTGTACACTTCAAAGAGAGAATTGCATGATATGTAAATTAAATTTCAATAAAGCTGTTTTTTTAATGTGATACAAAAATTTGTCCTCCTTTAATCTTAACTTAAATGTACTAGAAAGTATTTATTCAATGGTTCTGAATAAATTTATTTTTTATAAATAAAATCATCTTGAAAGTGCAATTAGAGAATTCTCCCATTTTTAAAACTATGAAATGAGCTCTTTTTAAAAACAAAGAATATTTTGATAATATTCTCTGAATACTTTAAAGATCTTTCATTTTCAAGAAGTTCCCATATGGATCCTTTTAAACAACAGTACTGGGGAAGTTAATTTCTTTCTTTTTTTTCTTACTTTAGTTGATAATTTTATATTTAAAGCAGCTGAAAGTATTTGACTATACAATACTTTTAAATAAAAGATGTATACCAAATTAGCACACCCTCAACTGGGAGGACCTTTTTAGAGAGAAAGAGAGAAGTTACTATAATATATATAATAAAAACATCATATAGGTATTTTTCCAAAAAAAAAAAAGTAAATTTAAATACCTTTCAGAATCTCACTCTTACATTTCAGAATTTCTCAAACTCTTACCTTCAACCTCTAAGGTCTCCTGAAACACTGTGCTCAACATCTATAGCCTCTTTGCAATAAAATGTGTCATTGTTTTCTTGCAATGGAGAACAGTCGGTAAATCAGTCAAGAACATTATTAAAAACCACGAAAAAGATGCACGTACTGGACACCGGGGGAGCGATATGGGAAGGAGAAAACATAGCACCTGACCTTAAGGCGGAGATGGTGGAGAAAAGACCAACACAAATCATATAGGAAAGCAATAGCCTCGCATTTCCTTTATTTCACCCTGGAGAAGATGAAAGGAACACAAAGTACAGACTACTCAGATACTGCTTATTTCAATTTTCCAGTAAAAAGAAGAGTAGGCAGGAGGACAAAGAAATAAAAGTAGGATAGGGGGTGACATAGGTGAGGTTAAAAAAAAAAAATTAAAGATACAAAACACCTAGAATGTCTAGCAGTTATGATCAACTAAAAACAAAATGGTAGTTTCAAGTTTTATTTTTCATCACTCCCTGAAAATGTCCGGGCTACAATACCGGGACCAATGCTTCATAATATGACACATTCATGAAATCACAGAAATTCCAAAACAAAAAAGAGTTGTTACGTATATTAACATACTTCAAGGTAGTTTTTATTTACACACCTGTGCCTTAGAAGTTGACAATTTTAATATAATCTATAATATTTATTTCAGAGAGGAAGGGAGAGGAAGAGAGAGAGAGAAACATCAATGATGAGAGAGAATCGTTGATCAGCTGGCTCCTGCACATCCCACACTGGGATCAAGCCCACAACCTGGGCTTGTGCCCTGACTGTGATCCTTGTTTATAGGTCAACACTCAACCACTGAGCCACTCCAACTGAGCTAGAAGCTGACAATCTTTAGAGGATATCAACATCATCTCAGGAAGGCCCCATCCCAGATTGCAGAGTGAGCCATTATCCTGATCCCAGTCACAGAAGGAACACAGCTTGTCAAAGACTCCTTTCCCTATTTTTATCACTGAAATAGTATTTCCCTTAAAGTGTGTGTGTGTGTGTGTGTGTGTGTGTTAATCCTCACCAGAGGATGTTTTCCCATTGATTTTTAGGGAGAGTGGGAGAGAGGAAAAGACAGAGAGAAACATTGATGTGAGAGAAACATATTGATTGGTTGCCTCCTGCACGAGCCCCACCAGGGTCTGGGCTGGGAAGGAGCCTGCAACCAAGGTACATGCTTTTGACCAGAATCAAACCCGGGACCCTTTGTTCCACAGGCTGATTGATGTTCTATCCATTGAGCCAAACGGGCTAAGGTCTACCTTAAAGTTTAAATAACTGCCAGGAAAATATAATTTCAAAGAAATAACTCACATGGTAAATAACTGGAGTTTTGCCAATGATGGAAGAATTATTTCTCAGTTGCTACAAAAAATGGTTATTTACTAAAACTCCCAAGTATGGAAAGTAAGCATCAGACAAGAATCTTGTGGAAATGCCAGCTGAAGGGGATTCTCAATGGGAAGGTGGATTCAAACAATAATTTGACAAAAGACTTCAGAGAGGTGACTCATTGCCAAGTGTTCTAACTCTTGATAGTGTTTCCTTATACTGAAATTTAATCTCTCTTTCTCTTAAAATTTCATCTACTACTTCTTAGGAACTTATGGGAAAAGTCTAGTTTCACTTTAATATCATAGACCTTCTACTCCCTTTACAGGCAGCTCTTGTGACCTCTCTTTCAACCCCACCGTGAGTCACATCTTGACCAGACTAAATACCCCAGTTTCTTTCACTATTCCTCATATGATGTGGTCTCAGTTTCTTTTATCATCCATTCCTCTCTTCTCTGCCGGTGTACTAGTTTTGTGTAAATCCTCTTAGAGGATAATACCCAGAACTAACCATAATCTAAAGAGCACAGAATCAAGTTCAAAAATCCATGCCTTCATTTTAGATACTAACCTTCTATTAAAAAAAATACCGCTGGAAATTGAAATAGCTCATTCTTTGGCAGACACATCAGTGTTGACTAGTATTAGGCTTCCTATCAACTAAGAGCCTCAAGACTTTTATTACATACTAGAGGCCCGGTGCATGAAAATTTGTGCACTTGCGGGGGGGGGTAATATGCAAATTTGTGCAATTTGCATATTACCCTTTTATATAGGAGGATTCACTGTTATTAAGTCACATAGTCTTCATTTTTCTTTTTTTTTTTTTTTTTTTTAGTCTTCATTCTTAAGTTGGACACCAAAACTTCAGAATGTACTTCAGGGTTTTAAATTTGGGGGGGGGTCCAGTCCCTCAGCCTGGCCTGCACCCTCTCACAGTCCAGGCCCCTCAGGGGATGCCCATCTGCCAGCTTGGGCCCATTCCCCAGGGAAACGAGCCTACGCTGGCAGTCAGACATCCCTCTGGCAGACCGGGAGCCCTCGGCGGATGTCTGACTGATGGCTTGGGAGCGCTAAGAATATCCAGCTGTGGCTTAGACCATGGGGAGCAGGCCTAAGCCACAGCTGGACATCCTCAGCACTGCCAAGGCAGTGGGAGAGGCTCCCACCACTGCCACTGCGCTCACAGCCATCAGCCCGGCTTGTGGCCAACTGGTGCTCCCCCATAGGAGCACTCTGACCACCAGGAGGAATCTCCTGTGTTGAGCATCTGCCCCTGGTGGTCAGTGCACTTCATAGTGACCAGTCGTTCCACCATTAGGGTCAATTTGCATATTACCCTTTTATATAGGAGGATTCACTGTTATTAAGTCACATAGTCTTCATTTTTCTTTTCTTTTTTTAAATTTTTTTTTTTTTTTTTTTTTTTTTTTTTTTTAGTCTTCATTCTTAAGTTGGACACCAAAACTTCAGAATGTACTTCAGGGTTTTAAATTTGTCCCTATTATATATTTCAATCTTGTTAGATTTACCTCTCTGTTTATAGCTCAACATAGTATTCTTAGATTCTATTCCAATTTGGGGTTGGCACTCCCGTTTTCAAGTTATAAACAGATTGGCTGACATGCTTCTGGAAAACTCTCTCTCTGGCAGACTAAGTTCAATTCATCAGTACCTCATGGGTGCAATCGTTTAAATAATATCTACCAAATAATACTACAAACCTAGAACATTAATTACAAGAATACCACAAAGAAATTTATCAAGTCCTCAAAGATGTACTCTGCTTTCCTACAAATTCAGAGATAGTGCCAATGATTCCATTATATAGCACCCTTTATGTCTTATGAGGTAGAATTTCTTTTCCTATATCAAGGAAAATAATTATGTTATCTGAGAATTGAGATAATTTGTATGACACAGACCCTCAAGAAATATCTGTTAAAAAAAAAAAAATGATGATCCTGGCCAGTGTGACTCTGTGGTTGAGTATCAACCAATGAACCAGGCGGTCATGGTTCGATTCCGGTCATGAACACATGCCCAGGTTGTGGGCTCAATACCAGTGGGAGGCATGCAGGAGGCAAGTGATGGATGATTCTCTCTCATCATTGATGTTTCTATCTCTCTCTCTCCTTCTCCCTTCCTCTCTGAAATCAATTAAAATATATACTTTTAAATATAAAAGTGAGGGAGATTAAATGCACATCATTTACATTGGCCTCCTTTCCACATAAGACTTCCTTCTATCAAATCCCTATCTCTAGACTGAGACCACATCTAATCTTTCTTTGCATTTCTAGTATCTAAGGCTATGCTGCACAACAGAAATATATTTCATACACATAATTCAAAACTTACTGGTGGCCACATAAAAAGAGTAAAAGGAAAAGGATAAAATTAAGTTTCTAACTATTTTTTTAATTTATATAGTAAAATTCACTTTTAGAGCTCAGTTATGGATTTTATCACATGCATAGACTTGCATACATAGATTTATATAAACACCACCAAAATTAGGATACAGAACAATTCTATCACCCTCCCAAATTTCTTCTTGTTATCCCTTTGCAGTTAAACTTTCCCACCACTCCTCATTCCCAGCAACATCTGATATGCACTCTCTCACTTCAGTTTCACCTTTTCCAGAATGTCATATTGAGAGGCTAGTAAGCCAGGACAATAGAACAGGGAAACTGAAACAGACAGTTAAACAGTCAAGCAATTTATTGCCATCTAGTAAATCGAAAATTCCCATATTCTGAAACCAAGGACACTTAAGAGTAAGTGGTTTACATTTCTCTTCTCCAAGCAGAGGGTAAATAGCTTAAATCACCCTACTCAAGGAAGACAGAGAGCAGAAATGCAATCAGAACCATTTGCCAACCACACCCAAGAACAGATAAAAAGTTAAGGGTTTGGTGCAGCAGCATAAAGCTGATTATATTGATATCTACCCCACGACCTCCCCTAAAACCCCAGCCTCTAAAAACTATCACAACGAAGATCCTAACATGTGCTTTCCCTCCTACAAGCATGCCCGAACTTTTCCCCTCTTCTTCCCCCACAGCCACGCATCTCCTAAACTCTAAGGGGTCCCAAAAGACTTGCAAGCAGGGGAGCAATTGGGCAGTGGCAGCTCATTGCATGCTGACCCCCTGAACCTGTCTCTGACTTTTCACTCTGAGTTCAAGTAAGCAGTACCTCACTCAACCACTGAGTCAAATTATAAGGCCCTGCTCTTATACTTTCTTTACCCATTGTTTTTATTGAGTTGGTTCTTTTCTTATTGTTGACTTTTGAGAGCTCTTTATGTGTTCTGGAAATCTGTCCCCTGTAAGGTATGTTCTTTATAATTCCAGTAACAATATAAATGGAACCACATAGTATGTAACCTTTTGAAACTGGCTTTTTTCACTTAGCATATGGTATTTAAGAATCAGCCAAATGCATTGATACATTTAAGTATATGTATCAATCGTTTGTTCCTTTTTATAGCTGACTAGTATCCCATTGTATGGATGTAGCATAATTTCTTTATCCATTTATCCCCATGAAGGATATCTGAGTTAGTTCTGTTTTTTTATTATAATTTAAAGCTGTTATAAGCATCCATGTACAATACATGTTGTGTGAATATAAAAGTTTTGTTTATAGAAAAATGATTATCATTTCTAGACAAATAAGAGTGGAATCACTAGATCATATGAAGAAGTATATATCTTTAACCTTAAAACAAACTGCCAAACTGTTTTCCAGAATAGCTGTTCTATTTAACAGTCACACAAATAATGCATGGGAGTTCCAATTGCTACACATTCTCACCAACACTTGATATGGTCCATTTGCTGTTGTTATTGTCCTTATTATTTTTAGTCCTCCTAAGAGGTGTGTCATGACATCTCATTCTGGTTTTAATTTCTATTTCCCTAATGACTAATGAAGTTAAGCATCTTTTCATATGCTTATCTGCTATCTGTATACCTTCTCTGGTGGAGTGTCTTCAAATCTATTGCCCATGGTTTTTTATTCAGTTGTTTCTTATTGTTAACTTTTTTTTTTTTTTTAATCCTCACTTGAGCATATTTTTCCATTGATTTTGAGAGAGGAAGAGAGAGGGAAAGACAAAGAGAAATATTGATGTGAGAGAAACACACCTATTGGTCACCTCCTGCACTGGCCCAGACCAGGGGCTGGGTCAGGGAAAAGCCTGCAACCTAGGTATGTGCCCTTTTCCGGATTGAACCCTTCAGTCCACTTGTCAAAGATCTATACACTGAGCCAAACCAGCTAGGGCTTATTGTTGACTTTTGAGAGCTCTTTGTATGTTCTGGAAATCTGTCCTCTGTCAGATATGTTATTTGAAAGTATTTTCTCCCACTGGGCCTTATCTTTTTATTCTCTTAACAATATCTACAACAGAGCAAGTTTCTAAATTGGTGAAATCCAATTGATTAACTTTTTTCTTTGATGAGTTGTTTTTCATGTAGTATCTGAGAATTCATTGCCTAACTAAAGTCACAAAGATTCCATCCTATATTGTCTACTCAGAGCTTTATAGTTTGAAATTTTACATTTCAGAATGTGATTTATTTGAGTTATTTTTCATATATGGTTTAAGATCAAATTTTTTTTTTTTTTTTTTTTGCATACAGGTGCCCAATTGTTCTAGCACCATTTTCTGAGAAGACTATCCTTTTTCCATCAAAGGGTCTTTGCACTGTGAAAAATCAATTAATCATATGTACATGGTTCTATTATTTACCTTTCAATTTAGTTTTACTGATCTGTGTCTATTCTTTTGCCCATATTGCACTGCCCTTGAAAATGAGTCTTAAAATTAAGCAGTTTAACTTGTGCAACTTTGTTCTTCTTTTCAAAATGTATTTGCTTTTCTAAGTCCTTTGCCTTTCCAAATAAATTTTAAAATCATCTGTCAATACCTATTAAATCCTGCTGGAATTTTGATGGGCGTTACACTAAAACTATAGATTAACTAAGGGAAAATTGACTTAACTATATTCTGTCTTCTAATCCATGAATACATATTTCCATTTATTGACTTTTTTACTCCTTATATCTGATATAGATCCTGAACGTATCTTACTAGATTTATAACTAAATTTTTCTTTCTGGGTTTTTTTTAAGAGGGTAGCTATTTTAAAGGCATTGTTTGTAAATTTTCTTTCCAAATGTTCTTGCTAGTATAAAAATAAAAAGGCTGTTTTGTTTTGTTTTGTTTTGTTTTGTTTTGTTTGAGCATCCTGCCTCTAGTATAAGTAAGGATTAACAAAAAAGAATAAGCCTAAAACTTCATACATAAATTAAGGATCCTATCCTCCTCTCTGTGATTTCCTCCTATACTGTCTTGCTCCCAGACGAGCCATACTTCAAGTACTCCATAGCCACTGTGGCTAGTAGCAGCAACCATGTTGAAAAGCAAAGAGAGAGGATAAACTGAAAAGAACAAAGGAAAGGGAAAAAGCTCATCCATTTTTCCGTGACCACTTCTAAGTAAAATGTGCTCACTACTTCATAGGCAGCACATTCTATTGCTAGGCAGTTATTAGCTGCTGGAAAAAAAAGTTCTTTCTTATATCTGAAAAAAAAAAAAATGGAGTTAAAATCACTTTTAGTTATTAATGCTAGTTCTACCTTAAGCATTATTCTACATGGTATTATTCTACAAAGGATCCCTTCTATTAGTCTTCCCTTCTCCAAGTTAAGCATGCCCAGTCATTTACAGTGGCTTACAATAAGAGACAGTTCTCAGAAAACGAAGAACTGTCTCTTACATGATTCTTAGGTATATCATAGGGAATCAGCTCTGTTGCCGACTCTTAGAAACTTAAACTAATTAGGAAGGGGTATCATGTCCTATCTTCAGATGTTATATTTGTTTTAAATGAACCTTTAACCTTATACTTCTGTATATTTATTTCAGTGCATAAAATAACAATATTTTAAGCCAAATGCTATGATTTAGCATTACTTTATTGAGTAATAAGCATTCTACTGTAGAAATTTTTAGTCTTAATAATTTTCTAATGCGTATTCATAAAACTGTTTCATTACTACAATTTATTACCAATTCTTTTTTCATTATTACAATGCATCTGATCCCCATAAAAAGAAAGTTTTCTCAATCTTTCTATGATTTTGTTTGTGGTTTTTTTAAGTAGCTAGGAATGAAATATAATTTTAAAAATAAATCAGTAACGATGATATCATGAAATAGTAAAAACCTGAGAAAATAACAAACTTAACATGTAAGCTTGATTTTTATAGATACACACAAACCATTAATTTAATTGGTTTAATACCTCAAAAAATATTATAGTGTCAGTAACAAAAAAAGAATTAAAAGATTCTGCCCCAATACATCAGAAAGGAGCAGCTCTGAAGGGCTGTAAAGAAGCTGATGTTGGTATAGCTGTATGGCTCTGATTGAATGAAGATTCCAGGCATTCCTTTATAAGGACTGGCTCAAGTGGCAGGGACACAGTTCAGGCAGGTAATTCAGTGCAGAGGGCAGATAGCTTAGTGCAGGCTTCTCCCTTAAGTGCAATTTGCATTAAAGGCCCTGCATAGAAATGGCTACTAATCTTTTGTTGTTGGGGTGGGGGGAGGGATTAAATAAATGTTTATTTATTTCAGAGGAAGAAAGAGACAGAAACATCAATGATGAGAAAGAATCACTGATTGGCTGCCTCTTGCACACCCCAGGCAAGTGTCCTGACCAAGAATTGAATCGTGACTTCCCAGTTCATAGGTTGACACTCAACCACTGAGCGACACCAGCCAGGCTAAGCTCTATTTTTCTAAATCTGAGCTCAGTTAGCCACCTTTCTCAGTAGGTGTCTTCTTCAGGGTCCACAATATTCACTTACCAAGGACACCATTAAAGAAACTGCTACAATGGGTAGCAGATTAGATGAAATCCAAGGGTCTTTAGCTATAAAAATAAAGTTCTTCCACTTCAGTTAATTATTAGGATGACATAACTTCTGGCAAATCCACATCTCTCTCTCTCTTTTTTTTTTAAATCCTCACCCAAGCATTTCTCCATTGATTTTTAGGGGGAGTGGAAGAAAAAGGGAAAGACAGAAAGAAACATTGATGTGAGAGAAACACATTGATTGGTTGCCTACTGCAATGGGCCCTGGCAAACGAGGTACATGCCCTTGAGCAGAATCCAACCTGGGACCCTTCAGTCCGTAGGCCTGATGCTCTAGCCACAGAGCCAAACTGGCTAGTGCTCCATGTCTCTTAAGAAGAACTATATCAAAACTTATAGATTGAGGAGAGACTATTCTACTTGAATTAAATTTGTTTTTTATATCTAATTTCTTTCAGATTCCTTCTAATCCTAAAGTAAAATAAAACTGGGTACTTAACATTTAAAGCATATGTTAAGGTTAGAGTATTTTGACAATTGCATTTTTAAATAAATTTTAGTATATTTTAAGATTTTTAAAAAAACAATTTTTTTCACTCACAGTTGCCCAGAGTTTAGCTATACATAGCCAGTCCTTCTTATTATCTGGACCTTTCAGTTATCTTGACCTTTAAGTTTTCTCCCTTCATCTTTCCCACATTAAAGAAAACAATCCAATTGATTTTAGAAAGTGGTTCAAAATTGTTTTAATTTACCCTCTAATTGCAAATTAAACCAGTTTTTAGTATACCAAAAAGATATAATTAAGACAGTTAAAGATATATCAGGACAGATAATAAGACCTAAATCACAAAGCCATGTTACTAGGTCAAGGTTCAAAAGATAAGATCACAGCCCTAGCTGGTTTGGCTCAGTGGATAGAACATCAGCCTGCAGATGAAGGGTCCCAGGTTCGATTCCCATCAAGGGCACATGCCTGGCTCGATTCCCAGTAAGGGGCATGCAGGAGGCAGCAGATCAATGATTCTCTCTCACCATTGAAGTTTCTCTCCTTTCTCTCCCCCCTCTTTTCCTCTCTGAAATAAATAAAAAATATGTATTTTTTAAAAATAAGATCACAGGCTAATGAGTCTTAAAGACACATAGAGTAAAATACATTTAGGATTTTAAGATTATCTGCATCTCAAACCTGAAACTGAGCCTTTCTCTCATAAACCTGATTAACTTCTCAACCTATTTGCAGCAAAATTCTGCTTGTGGTTTCTACCCTCAAAAACAACCAAAACAAAAATAACCAACTACAAGTTATTACTCTTCAAAGGTCCAAGAGAGTTCCACACAAAAGTAGAAGTTTATTAATTTCCCAATCAGTTACTGGTCAACTGATGGATGGCAGAAGTCATCAGCATTTGATACTGGCTTATTCAGGAATGTCATTGCTTGTTCTTATTTCTTGTATAATTCTCTCACCATGAGCACCTGATTATTCACCTTGATTTGTTCTTACCTGCTACTACTGAGAAGCACATTGTTACTGTGTGATAATAAAAGTGTTATTTCTTTCCCAGAATGTTACAGTGGGGAAAGCATCAAACCTGTACGTGGAAGCCTTGGATTTGAGTTCTGGATCCCTGACTTTCTAGTTAGTGACCTCAGGCTAGTCACTTAGACTGTGTAAGTCTCCTCCCCCACGTCACCCCTCACCCCTCACCACACACACACACACACACACACACACACACACACACACACAGCAGGATTATTGGCCTTCCAAAGCTGTTGGAAAATTAGCACGAGATCATTTAAGTAAAAATACTTTTAAAAATATAGAATTGTAAATATTTCTTTCTAAATCCTAGCTGAATTAAACAAAGCAGAACTTTAAGGCTGATGTGGCAAAGCTTGACACAGACAAGCAACACTTGCCAGAAAATCAGAAGAATTAACCACAAAATACTAGATTGTAAGGGAGCAACGCACCAATCTTTCTTTGAATCCCGAGGTCAATGTGTAACAACGTCTTTTGCTGAGTGCATCTGCAGGCACAAACCACAACTCTAGCAGCAGAATCAAACACGCACACAAAGAACAGTATCAGGCTGGACCTTGTTCTTCAGCTCCCACAAAACAGTGCTTGAAAATCGTGCAAAACCCACTCATAAACTCTCAGAAACACTGTGAAAACTAAGCAATAGCCTTTGGAATTCATGGAGGGGAAAAAACTGAATAATACTTTCTACTGTCAAATAATTCTGCCCAGCATTTGGACCAAAAAAGATGTAAAAAAAAAAAAAAAAAAAAAAAAAAGTATGAAGAGTCCTTTGAGTTCACACACGACAGTGCTAAACAACAAGTCTAACAATGAACAAAAGCAAGTCCCCTAATTCATAGAAGCCAAAGTGGGGGGAATATATGGAAATTAATGAAAATTTAGGATGCTGAAAAATAAGGATAAATAAATTAAAACTCTTCAAAAGAAGATGCTTTCAGAAACAATGAATAAAATAAAACTATTACCAAAGTAAAAAACAGTTAAAGCTACACAAGCTCTAGCCAACATTCACTGAAAATAGTGGGGGGGAATCAAAAATAATCAAGCAACAGAAAATGAGCAGTCTTTTAAAAGCCATGATATCGCGATGACACTTTTCTGTTTGATCATTTAAATTTAAGTTGATGAAAACAAAGCAAAAAGACAGTCATGCTCCTGCCAGGAAAGTTATGCAAGTTGGAAAGAAATCAAGCAGGGTCTGTAAGAGCAAGTTATCTACATGTGCCACAATTTTCAGGGAAGAGATGGAGAAATAAACAAAACACAGATCACATCTCAGATATACCAAAGTTACTCCAACATGGGGGTCAGAGGGATTAAGAAATGGTGAAATGAAAGCATCTAATAGAGACCAAATGAAATATAGTCAAGTCCCTGATAACACAGGGGCAAATTCTATCTTCTAACTATTACACATGAAGTCAAGGTTTGATACATCAGGGCTACCCTGTCATAAAAGTAATGTTCTTCTGTCCAGTAACAGCATTTCAATAAGGTTCTAAAGCATCTCTTTTTCTATAACCTTAATTAAAAGATTAATTTTTTTAATTAAGGTTGGAAAGAAATTAGGTATTTACTAAGGAAAACTACAACTTGCAGGATTTCCGGACTCGAGAGTACATTTACACATGCAGTATGTCATCCTTCACAGAAACAAACTGACTTGCATGTGGCTGGTGGCCAGATTGCTGGATGCTACGGAAAATGAGAATCAATTCTGCCATTCAATTAACAACACTTGCTGAGTCCTCAATGGGGACAAAAGCCCTCTGAAGCTCCAGAACTAAAACTAGATTTGTTCCCTCTCCTCTCAAGAAAGCTGCTACTTAGGGTCCCCACTCTAGAAGTAGGCTTCTTTTCATTTCCTAAAACCTCAGCAGCTTTGGGTCATTCGAAATCCTAAAGAGTCATGTTGCGGTTGAGAACTTATAAATGGAGCCACAGAGGTACAAGGCTCTCCTCTGGAGAGAATCGCCTTTCTTCTTCTGAAGGGCTGGAGTACTTCACACCTACATATTCACTTCCTCACTCTTGAGGAAGGCAGACCAGGATGATAAAACCCAAGCCTCTGTCTGTCCTCACGTGAGTACTTGTTAAAGGCCAGGAACTTGACCAGGTGGTCAGGCCCTCGCTAGACCTACCCCTTGCTAAGGATCTCCAACTTCACCTTCATCCAAATATAAACATAGCAAAATATACATGTATTTATATAGTGAATTACCCACGCTATCTCCACAAAATCTACCTATTTCTTTCCTGATCCTTCCGTCTTTTCCTCCTCCCTCTGGAGACTGAACCTCTGTATCCGTGCTCCTAGTCTCATCTCTTCCACACGCCTCCTTCTGCTCCTGTTCTTTAGTGTCTCTATTCCAATTATTAATGCTACCTAACATACTACCCCAAAACTCAGAGGCTTAAAACAACAACCATTTTATTATGCTCACAGATTCTGTGGGTTAGAAACATGAGCAGAAGGTAGACGGTGATTCTTTAGCTCCCGACAGTGTGGCAAGAGGCCTCTCAGTGGTATACAGCTGGTATATAGGCTGGTCTGAAGGGTCCAATATGGTTCCACTCACATATCTAGTGCCTAAGGCTGGGATAACTCCAAGACGAGAACTGCCAACTGCAGTGCCAACATGTGGCATGTGGCCTCTTCATGTGGGTTGGCTACCTGACAGTAGAGCAACCTCAAAGGTAGTGGCGCAGGGCCCCAAGCTCAAGTGTTCCTGCTAATGAGAATAAAGCCACCAGTATACTGCCATTTATAGCCCAGCCTCATTAGTCATACAACTTATTTTAATCATATTTTATTGGTCAAAACTCCACTCAAATTCAAGAGAAGAAAACTTACATTTCAATTCTTGAAGTGGAAGGGAGCTGCCAAGGTCACAGACAGTATAACAGATCATGTGGGACAAGAGATACTATTGTGGAGGTCTTTGAACAATCTGCCCCAGTCTCCTACTTCACTGACTACTACCTCTTAGTCTAAAGTCAGGCTCAGTCTAATCAATTATTTTTTTAAATGTCTACTCTTAGTACTATTCATAGTAGGCTTAGATAAAAACTAAGAAATAGCCGAAACCAGTTTGGCTCAGTGGATAGAGAGTCGGTCTGCGGACTGAAAGGTCCCAGGTTTGATTCTGGTCAAGGGCATGTACATTGGCTGCGAGCACATCCCCGGTGGGAGGTGTGCAGGAGGCAACTGGTCAATGATTCTCTCTCATCGATGTTTTTAGCTTTCTATTCCTCTCCCTTCCTCTCTGCAAAAAAATCAATAAAATATATATTTTTTTAAAAAGCAACTAAGAAATATTATATAAAATGGTAGTTACAGCCGAAACCAGTTTGGCTCAATGGATAGAGCATTGGCCTGTGGACTGAAAGGTCCCAGGTTCAATTCCGGGCAAGGGCATGTACTGTAGCTGCAGGCACATCCGCAGTAGGGGGTGTGCAAGAGGCAGCTGATCGATGACTCTCTCTCATCGATGTTTCTAACTATCCCTCTTCCTTCCTCTCTATAAAAAATCAATAAAATATATTTTAAAAATAAAAAATAATAAAATGGTAGTTATAGGCAAGGGTAAAAGAATTTGCAAAATTTAAGGAATAGAAAACAAATTATGTGCCCCTTAGAATAGACAACACTAGTAGAACCAATATATTGAAAGGGAGAGCAACTATAGAGTGGAAAATGAAAGCTGGGACAGTAGAGAAGGGGGTAAAGAGTAGAGAAAATGCTGGAAAGGTTAGGATGGTCCCAAACAATGGAGGCCCTCAAAAACTGTGCTTCAGAATTTGGACTGAGTAGGTGCTCAATAATGACTGGATAATGGTAGGGTGAAAGTTCTTTGAGATTTGTGGATTCTTTCTTTCCTTTCTAGAGTAGATGGACAACACTGCCAAAGAAGGTAAAAGGTCTGATGTTTGAGTGTGACCAGCTGGAACTTGTCTTACCCAACTGTAGTGAAATTACACTTAGAAAAACAGAAAAAGGAGAAACAGAAAGAGCAGTAAAAAATAAAATTAACTGTAGAAGAAACAATTTTGCAATTTGCTCTATATTAAAATGACCAATTATCTTATTTCAACATTAAGCAGCATTCATTCTTTAATCATGACAGACTCTAGGCATACTGTCAAGCAACATATTTTATGTCTAACTAATCATTTCATGATCTGCTTATCAGATCCAACCCAAGGACAGAATCAAAGGCCATGCTACTCTGGGGATAAATTCAATTTATTCTTTTCTTCCCAATGTACCATACTCATCATTCTATAATAAGAGTTCAACCTATTAACAGTTATTCTTTACAAAGTAAAATTAGTCCTATTCTAGCCCAAGTGTTGCAAATTACTTTTGCTAGTCATTTCCTAGGTTCTTTCTAAATATGCATGTAAACCAGTTAGATCTATATAACCTTTCATAGTTCCTAGCCCTTTCTTCAATGAAGAAACTATGCTGCTCTTTCTCAAATCTTTAGGTACCCCTTGTCCCACTTACAAGGTCCCAAAAATTAGTATCCTTCCAATTAAGACCTTCCACATAAGATATACTCTTTTAGTGCCCTGGTTTCACTCATTTAATAAACAGTTCTTGATCAGCTACTATATAAGCCATGTAAACCTTAAAGATCCCAAAGGTTCCTATCCCTAGAGTTTAACAACATATTATTTCAGGAACTACAAATTTGATTTGCTATAAATAATCTAGATATCAAATTTTCCCATGTCCTGAACCCCAAATTTCTTCCTTCATGCCATCCTTAGTGCATTATCAGGAGTTGGGCTATTTCTATGGTGATACTGCCTGGTGTCCATACATCTGACATAAAATCCACCTTCAGAAAAATTCCCTTTTTCCTGTAAAACAACACAATTTCTCTTTCCTTTCCCTTCATTCATCTTAAGGACCAGAAACACACAAAAAAACAAGAGATATATTAATGATGTTGTTAAACTTTATAAAAGATGGCAATTTTTTTTAAAAGACAGAGTTTTTATAAAAATGAAAAGAAGAAATAGAAATGATCTGTGCCACAGTGGGTTGTAAGAATACTATTTAAGCCCTAGCCAGTGTCGCTCAGTGGATAGAGTGTCAACCTGTGGAACAAAGGGTACTGGGTTCATTCAGGTCAAGGACACATACCTTGATTGCAGGCTTCTCCCCAGCCCAGGCCCTGGGCAGAGCTCCTGCAGGTGGCAAGAGACAACCAATCAATGTGTTTCTCTGTCTTTCCCTCTCTCTCTTAAAAAAAAAAAAAAAAAAAAAAAAAATCTGTGGAAAAAAAAAGAATACTATTTAAGACTGACCCCAGTCAGAGGGGAGGGGGTAAGGAACTGGGTGAAAAAAAGTGAAGGGATTAAGCAAAAAGCAAACAAAAAAAAAACTTATAGACAGACAACACGGTAATTATCAGAAGGAAAGGGGAATGAGGTGAGGTAGAAGAGGGTAAAGGAGGATAAATGATGGAAGGAAACTCCATTTGGGGTGGTAAACACACAATACAATATACAGATGATATATTATAGAATTGTAACCTGGAATCCTATATAATTGTATTAAGCAATATAACCCAAATATTTCAATAAAAAGAGAATATTATTTAAAATAACTCATGTGCCCTAGCAGGTTTGGCTCAGTGGATAGATAACAAGCCTGTGTACCGAAGAGTCCCAGGTTCAATTAGGGTCAAGGACACATGCCCATAGGCAGCCAATTATCATTTATGTTTCTATCTCTCTCTCCCTCTCCCTTCCTCCCTAAATAAAAATATATATAAGAAATTACTCAAGCATGAGTGCATTCTCTTTAGAAATAGGTTCTTCTCTTACATGAATTCCTATTCTACATAAATAAAATCAAGTTGCCAAAATGAGACTTCTGAGTCATAAGACAGGAGGAACATTTTCTAAATTCTCAACATAGTTTACCTATTATGGTATGATAATTGGAACAACTGAAACAATACATTTATCTTAACATTAAATAGTGAAGACATGTGCTTTAAATATCTCTGTGTTTCACAGAGTTTGAAAATCCAAGGCAAATACTCAAGTCATATTCAAAGTGAATAGTCTTAATATGCTGAAACAGGAGTATAAAACCCCAACTGTAAAGGGAAAGAAACAGAAAAAAATAATAATAATAACTGGGCAATAATATTCTTGAAAAATCAAAGTCCAAAACAAAACAAAACATCTTGATGTGACTGATGACTTAAGCATGACTTCATTTGTAATGAGTGGGATAAAGGTTTCTACCACTAATGCACATACATATATTATGGAAAAAAATAGACAAGATTTCAAAGGATGTCAAAGATTACTCAAGGTTTTGCCCTAGATTAACAAAATGGAAAGGGTAACTTCAATGTGCTACCCAGCACTTTCCAACTTTGCCCAAGTTTGAAGATTTTTGTTCTTTCAAAGGAAGAAAGCAGCGATGAGTAACAATAGTGTGCTTCCTGGCCTTAGAAAAAGGGAGACCAGAGCTCCAACTGCACTTCCTAGAGAAGTAGACCAGCTGCCTTCTGCATACAGATCAAATTGCCAAGAATGTACAGGGTAGCAGTTGTGATAGATGACCTAAAATACCGATCTGTTGCAAAGAGGATGTAGTGCAAACCACACAGGAACTGACAGGAAATCAGCCCTCAGGCTGGCACTTACACATTCGAGAAGGCTAGGAATCCTGGACCTTTGACAGCCAGATTTCATCATCTTCCTCTGTAGGCAGAGTTACCCTTCAGAGAGAACAGTCAGGAAAATCGTGTACAAATATCTGGTGCCTATTCCTATTTAAAAACACTTGGCCCTGCCTGAACCAGTGGTTTCCTCACCCGTTAAAAGTCCACCCAGAGCCCTACAGCACTACTTAACCAAAAATCACATGTTTGCTGGCACACACCTTCATTCTTTCAGCCATGAGCCCACTGAATGCCATAAAATGATTCACAGGCTGTGGTGATGGTAAGAAGAAAAACTAATCATTGGAGTTCACCAAATAATGAGTCATACTCTAAAAGAAAATAAATCATTGTTGTCGGTCCAATGGGATGAAATTCTAAAAATTGTTTTTAATATTAATATTCATTCCATAAATTTGGCAAAAGGAAAACAATTGAGAAGCATGCGCAATTTGGTTTGCTTATGCCTTACAGTTCATGCTCCAAGAAAAAGAATGAGTAGGATATCTATTACCTATTCCTAGACTTGCCTTCTGGACTCACTGCTGCCAAGTTACTCATTCTCCCACACACCACTTTCCATACTAATTTTGACCCTTAAGAATCAAAAAGAAGTCTTTCCTTCTTTGCACCCAAATGCCAAAATGGAATCTTTCAGTATTTCACCTTTATAAAGGGAATGTTTGAAAACAGGCCTCTTTGGCTGTGACATCAGTGCGTTACGGAGGCCTCCGAGGGCCGGAGGAAGCGTTCCCAGTCCCTCGCAGTGCTGCGGCACTCCTACGGTGCAATCTGGCAATGGCCAGGGACCAAGTCTTTAAAGCTGTTTTATGGTATTTAACATATGGTCATAAATTGCTCAGTGCTCTAAAGAGGGGCTAAATTTGCCACCCCTATTGATGAGAAATGTTCTTATTTATTTAAATTTAGTAGCAAATTGGCACTTCTCCAGATGGAGAGGTTTGGGCATAAGTACAAAGGAAGAAATAACTAGAGATGAGTTGTAACTTTTCTAGACACTGAATACAACCACATCCTCTTAGGCTTCCAGCACCACTATCAAACAGGGTTACCATATAGAACAACAATAATATGAAAAGATTTTAATTTCTTAGGCACAATGAAAGGGAAAACGTAATTTTTATTGAAAATGCAGAAGAACTTTAAAAAAAGAAACATCCTCTCTCCTGGCTGGCATACTGGTTGACATACCTCAGCGGTTGAGCACAGATCTATGAACCAGGAGATCATGGTTCGATCCTGGTCAGGGCATATGCCTGGGTTGCCGGCATGAGCCCAAATAGGAGGTATGCAGGAGGGAACCAATCAATGATTCTCTCTCATCATTTATGTTTCTATCTCTCTCTTTCTCACCCTTTCCTCTCTGAAATCAATAAAAATATTTTTTTAATCATTGCTCTTAATCTTCAGGCTAACTCTATTCCCATTCCTCTGTAGGCAGAGTTATCCTTCAGAGAGAACAGTCAAGAAAATCATGTTCAAATATCTGGTGCTCTCTTCCCTTGTCGCTTCATTCCTCCCACATATTAGATGTGTCTGGTATTCATCTGAAATCCTGTGTCAACAAAACTCCCTGCAACTTCCTAAATCCTCTAGCATCCACTTTTATATTTTGCTGGATTTTTTTGTTAAGCTATTTGTTTGTTTAATGGCTCGAATGCCCCATCACTAATGATGACCCTACTAAAACATTTTGTTCCCTTCCTTTTACAACCTAGCCCTGTAGCCAAAGGCAGAAGAAAAACAAGAATTTATTTTTTTGTTGTTGTTGTAGTTGTTACTAATGATCGTAGTGTGAATGGTATCAAAAGGGAAATGTGAAGGGTAAAGCCATTGCTGGTTTTCTTTTTTATATGCTGACACAGAACTGGCTGAAGAAGAATCCAAAGATGATTATCTTGCCTGACTCTGGAAACATGAATAAGGATTTCAATAAATTAGAGGTTTGATAGCAGCCTGGGAACAGTATTAAAAGAACAGTTGTATGAAGAATTAATAGTCTGGTTATAGTAGACAGAGGTCTTACTTTTTAATTTCAACAGAAACAAAGATCTATATCTACCTCATAAATAAATATATATAAAAAGATAAGTTTATTAAGAATCAATATATACAAGTTAATGTGAATGATGTCATATACTAGAAATTAAGACATGGTTCTATCTTTTGGGGGAATGGAAATATGAAATCTCAATTATTCCCCCTAAAATAGACTAATGATCCACTGAAAATTAATGGCGATCAACTATCAGAGAATGCCATGTAAAGCCTACCAGGTAACAACCCGAAGTGTCTGGAATGGCTGTGCTATCTGGAATTGCCACCAAATGTCTCAAAGGTCATTTGCCAACTTCTGTCTGAAATATCCTAAAGATGAGGGTAATTCAATGTCCTTACAGGCAAAAATAATAAAAATAGGGACTAGTTCAAAACAAATAGAAGCACATCTGGGCCCTCCATACACCTCCATAAAGAACCTAGTGTCCTAACTACCCTTTATTCTTAAATCAGACCAGAATTCTTAAAATTCTACTTTACCTCCTCTGAAAAAAGGATGAGCCTTTCTTTTCTGATCTGAAGGCACTATTGCCAGTGCCATAATCTTGAAGAAAAAAAAAAAATAGGGGGGAGGGGGTAACCACTCTGAAATACAAAGATAATTAATAGAAATGTAGGCATTTGTTGGCACCAACTTTGTACCCTCAACAAGATGCTGTAACTTACTAAAATAGTCCATATTTTAGGCCATAAAAGAAGTCTCACTACATTTAAAAGGATCTAAGTTATACAAAGTATGTTCTTGGATCACAATGGAATTCAAAATCAACTATAGAAAGATATCTGAAAAATCTAAAAAATTCTGGAAATTAAATGACATTTCCAAATGACCTGTCGGCTAAAAAAGAAATCAAAGGAGAAATTAAAAATATATAATGAATTAAAATGAAAACATAACATATCCAGACCAGTGGGATACAGCTAAAGCAGTAGTTAGAAATTTATAGCATTAGACACCAATTTTAGAAAAGAAAAAAAACTCAAATCAATAACCTAGATCAGAGGTGAGGAACCTTTTTTCTACCAAGAGTTATTTGGATATTTATTATATCATTTGAAGGCCATATAAAATTATCAACCTAAAAATTAGCCTGTTATACAATATTTGGTCAAACACTTAATTAACTAACCTCTAATGCCTTGGCAGGCCCAGACCAAATTATTTCTCATTCTTATATAGCCTTCAGGCCTGATGTTCCCTATCCATCCTAGATGAATAAAATTGAAAAAACAGCCAACTGTAAAATTGGACTTCACCAATATTAAAAACTTCTGCTCTTGGAAAAATACCATAAGAAAATGAAAAGGGAAGAGACAGAGTGGGAGAAAATATTGACAAACAACTTCTTTCTAAACTATATAAAGCACACATAACTCAACAAAAAGACCAACATTATAATCAAAACATTGAGCAAAAGATTTCAACAGACACTTCACAACAAAAGATATATGAATAGCCAGTAAGTACATAAAAATGAAAAGTCAAAACCATAATGAGATACCACTATACATTCACTAGAATGGATATAATGTAAAAGACCAATAATACCAAATGTTGGCAAGTATATGGGATAACTAGCCTGCTCATAAATTGCTAGTCCTATATAATAAAAGCCTAATATGCTAAGTGTCTGGTCATCCAGTCATCCTTTCAACGAATCAAAGCATAATATGCCAAGGCTGCTCAACCGCTCACTATGACATGTACTGACCACCAGGGGGCAGATCTTCGACCAGTAGGTTAGCTTGCTGCTGGGGTCCAGCCAATTGGGACTGAGTGAAACAGCCAAACATGCCCTGAAGCCTTCCTATGATCCCTCCCCTACTGGCCAACCTTCCACGTCCCTCTCTGGCCCCAATCATGCACCTGTGGAGTCCCTTGGCCTGGCCTGTGCCCTCTCACAATCCCAGACGCCTTTGGGGGGTATCAGCCTGTTATGGCCTGATCCCACAGGCCAGGCCAAGAGACCCCACTGGTGCACAAATTTGTGCACCGGGCCTCTAGTAGTTATATAAAATAGTACAACCACTTTGAAAAATAGTTTAGAAATTACATACTTACAAAGTTAAACATACACTTAGCTTATAACATAGCAATTCCACTCCTAAGTATTTACGCAAGAAAATGAAAACATACCTTCACAAAAAGACATAAAAATGTAACAGCAGCTTTATTCATAATAGCCAACAACTGGAAACAACCTCAAATGTCCTTTAATAGAAGAATGAATTAAAACACTGTGCCCTATTCATACAATGTTATAGAATTCAACAATAAAAAATACTCATATAAGGGATAATATGGATGGATCTCAAAAACATCACCTTGAATGAAAGAAGACATACCGGTACACAAAAACTATCTATTATATAAATCCATTTATATGAAATTCTAAAGCAAGAAAAATTGTCTTATAGTTTCAGAAAGAATAAAAGCTCAGGGAGTGGGGAGATGGTGGCAGAGGACTGACTTAAGGAGGGGAAAAAATGTTCTTTATCTTTGCGGGATGAAAATGTTATATATTTTGACTGTGGTGAAGTAATTAATATAGGTATTTACAACAGCCAAAATTTATGTAACTGTACATCTAAAATAGGTACATCTATATTAATAAAAGGCCTGTGGCCGTAATGCCGTCACGACCAAATGAAAATCGGCTCTCGTGGCAGGCAGGGCGGAGCGTGAGCTACTATAATAGCAGCAGAGAGCTACCAGCAGCAGAGGGCGGGCCAGCGAGCTATGAGCAGCAGAGGGCTATGAGCGGTGGCGATGGGCAGGGCAGCCAGCTAAGGCAAGCGGAAGCGAACTACTGTGCGTTGGGCCTCCAGTTTTATTCTATGTAAATTATACTTCAATAAAGTTAATATTAAAAAGTGGGCTATACATCTCAGAATTATTGTGTGATTAAAGGAGACAGTGTGTTTAAATAAACCTCTTTATAAAATAAATGCTCAGTAAGTTAGTTTAGCAATTTATCAGCCACATTTAATAAACTATAATCAGCATCAAAGCCAAATTTATTTATTTTTATATATTTAGCTATAACTAAGATGAATTTATAAGTTAATATTCATTGCTATCCTTAAAATTTTTTTAAACATTCCATGAACTAAAAAAAAAAAAAAAAAAAAAAATTCTGAAATACCAGAACAAAGGAGAAAGAATGTCTAATCCACAAAATTAGCACTTCTTACTTACCTTTCAATGAGTATTTTAGAGCATTCACTAAATCAAAGGTGACCTGTCTCCCTAATTAGACTCTAAAAATACCTTGAATGCTAGATAATAATCTTTAAGTAAATGAATCCTTTGAAAAGATAAAAATAAAGTAAAATTAACTAAGCTACCAAGGAAAATTATAATGCCTCTCAGCATAATGCAAAATACTAAATCCACTTACACAGTGCCCAACTCTTTACTCAGCTCAACTGTTACAAGTCATAGTAAAAATGGTTAACTCCTACTCTCCTTGCAGGTGATCTTGGAAACTGTGTTTGGCTGTAAGAACATACACATATCACCCAAACCACTTTAGATAGGATCAAATAGAAATTTATTTCAATATTCAATAAGGCAGAAGTTCTAGAACACTATTTGCAGCGTGTCTATTAAAATCTTTGTATATGTTTGACTATTGTTTAATTAAATGTTGCATGGATTTAAATAGCAGTTTGAGATTGGTTTAATTTCATTGTAATTATTCTCCAAAAATAATACAAACTTACATTCAGTAATATGTTACCAAAGCCTCAGAAATGAATGGTAATTTTACACTGCTCCTCTGAGAACATGGGAGAGAATATATTATCCAAACCATAATCTCTTTTTTTCTTTTCAGTTTTTCCTCTGGAATAGTCAACTTCAAAATATTTGGAGATAATTTCTTGGCATGACTTCTTCACGATCACAAATGACTTTGAAATAGTCATCATTCCTCTCAGATGATAAACAATAGTATTGCTTCTATTGCTAAAGATAAAGTGGAAAATGTCTAGTTTCATTTGGAAGCTCTTTGGAAAGAATTCCTGAGACAGTGCACAGATGCCTCTCAGAGTACCTGCCCAAGCCCATGCTGACCTTGTGCTAAACTGGCCTCTAGTAACCAGGCTGTTAATACATGACCCAGAACTCTTGGCTAAATGACTGGATCATGAGTGGACACCCAGTTCAAGCTGCCAATCAGACCCTCTCTCCCAGGAATTTAGATTCCAAGACCATAGGCAACCTCTGGTGGCCTTGAATTGAATCACCACTTAAGAGGCTCAGGAAGTGTTTTATATTCTATGTGAAGAGAAAGAGAAATTTAGGGGAGTCAGGGTGAGGAGAGTAAAGTGACAATAAAATATGATGTGGGAGAAAGACACAAAGACACAGATACTGACTGGCTACGATGGTGAACACCATCTTTCTGGAGTCCCTGGTTCCAGTGCCTATGAAGGGTGGCTACACTTCCTACCCATGGACACCATGGAATTCACTTAATTTCTTATAAAGACAAACAAAAAAGCCTCTTTAATTTATGTTTATTCCAATGGGCTTCTTATAACCAAACAATCCCTGATTAAAGTAAATTGTTACTATGAAAAATTGTTTTAAAAAAAAAGAGCATTTCAAATTTGAAACTAATTAGCAAACCATTTGCTTCACCAACCACAGACTTGACTGGTATACCAGTAACTTACAGTATTTCAATCATCTCTCTTTATAGTTACATAGTGTTATTTAACCAACTTGTAAAACTGAAAACACTTCAGAGTTCTGTCACTTCCTCATCAAACCTCATCATTTCCAGATCCAAAGAATAAAGATGGTTCATTCGTTCCACTAACACTTACTGAGCCCCCTCTAAATGCCAGGAAATACTCCAGAGATTGGAAATAAAATATGATCAAAACAGCCTATTCTCTGCCTTATTTAAATAGGGTACACAAAACACAAGCATAATCTCTTCAAAAATTAAGTGCTGTAGATCGTGACGAGGATGGCTATTTTTTTACAAATATGAATTTATATGAAGCTCATTGAACTTCCTCTGTGAATTTTACTACAACTGGTAAATTTTCACTCATTTTAGTGGCACCATCATAACATGTGTTTTATTTAAACCAACCATTGGAAGGTGTACTTTCCCAATCCTCTTTAAGTACCAGCTGTCTCTTCTACAATAATGAAATTCCAGAATTTCTCTTAAATTCAGGTAGCCTTTGATATTTCCCATAAGAATCTTATACAAGGTGGTAACTCTTTCACTGTCCCAAAATTGAAGAGTTGTCTCTTCACATTAGTAGAGCTGAGTAACATCATTCCTAATGTACTGCAATCTGCAGGTCCTTTGTGTTTCAATTACTTAATTTTGAATCTGGATAATTCTTATAGGAATCAATTCATGAATTCATGGGTAGAAATATACCCTCCCTTTGTCTTTCATTCTCAATATCCTTAACTGCACAAAATTTCCTTCATTCACAGATAAGCACTTATAGAAAACTGTTTTATGATATATAAAATATTCTAAAATATAAAATTTAGTTGCACTAAAATGCTATTTTCACTGATCTGCTTTGAGAAAGCTGAGTAAAATATATAAAGAGAAAACTGACACAGACTCCAAATCTGCAAAATACTCTATGTCCTTTCTGTTTTCTGTACTGTTAAAGAGCAATGTTCCAGTCACAAATTCCTTGTATAATAAATAACTTCTAAAAACTGAATTTATGTTGGTAAAAGATAATATAACAGAATGTCACATTCTCTTTTACAGTATACTTCAAACAACAAAAATCTGAACACAAACATTAATTTATGCATAAATTCATTTCATTTCTTCAACAAATACTTCGTTGACTATCTTTACTGTGCGAGGGACTGAAGATGTAACTTAATAAACAATACCATCTCCATCTCAAACTTCATTGAGTTTAAAGTTTTGAAATAAAATTACCATAAGCTCCAAATAGTTTGATTCAGCCTTGGTTAAAATTATATTTTAAGTCACTCATCATAACTTTTCAATGGGATTTAATGAAAAACTTTAGATAAAGTTGTATACTATAATCAATGCAAGACCCACCCTTCCATTAAATGATAGTGAAGAAAGAGTAAGGTAAAAATCCAAAACAGGAGAGAGAAGAGGAAGAAGAAAGAGTAGCAATCAGTAGATGAGAATTTCAACAAATTCCTAGAAAGCAGAATGCAGATGAAGAGCAGTAGTTGATGAAACAGGGCAGAGAAAGGTCTGGCTGCAATAACATGAGAAAGAGGCTACTGATGAGCAGGAAGCCATCTGTCCTGGTAAATCCATAAAAACTTGCAATCATTGGTGTAAGGAGAGGCAAGAATGAGACATGGAGCTAAAAAAGGAGAAATTTGTAATTAAAAGCTCCACAGGGAGCCCGACCAGTATAGCTCAGTGGCTGAGCATCAACCTACGGACCAGGAGGTTATGGTTCGATTCCCTGTCAGGGCACATGCCTGGGTTGCAGGCTCACCCCCAGTAGAAAGTGTACAGGAGGCAGCCAATCAATGATTCTCTCTCATCATTGATGTTTCTGTCTCGTTCTCCCTCTCCCTTCTTTTCTGAAATCAATAACAATATAGTTTTTAAGAAAAGCTCCACAGGGAATATTTACTGTCTAGGTAAGAAATGTCCAAACCTGTAGATTTTCACAAGTTTATTTGAGTGAAACTTACAACATATGCCAGGGAGCAAGATCTCAAATGCTCGCATAGAACAAAAGTTTTGCAGCTTCTTTTCTGCATTTGAAATTAAGGTACATAATGAAGACTGAAGAAAGAAAGGAGAGGATAGGATTACAGAATAGTTAACAAGATTATGTATTCTCTTGAAGTTTGACACCCCCTTAGAGGATTTCAAAGGTGTGTTAACCTAGATGCACAAGCACAACGGACAGGCTGGTTTAAAATATTTCGCTATAGAAGTTATAGGCCTAAATGATATTTAGACCAGATTATTTTGATATTTTTAAAGCATCTCATCCCAGAATATCTATTCCTTTCAAGTGCACATGAGCCCAGCATTATTTACAAAAGCCAAGATACAGAAGCAACCTAAGTGCCCATCAATGGACAATTGGATAAAGAAGTTATACATATATATCTCAGCCATGAAAAAGAATGGAATCTAATCATTTGTGACAACATGGATGTACCTAGAGGGTATTATGCTAAGTGAAATAAGTCAGAGAAACACAGTACCATACGATTTTATTTATATGTGAAATCTCAAGAAAATAAATGAGCAACAAAATAGAAACAGATTCATAGATATATAGAACAGACCGATGGTTGCCAGAGGGCTGGGTGAAAAAGGTGAAGGGATTAAGAAGTACAAATTTGTAGTTATAAAACAGTCATAGGAATACAAAGTACAGCATAGAAAAAATCAATAATCTATATATCTATAAAAGCTTAAGTGACTGTCCAACGGTTCGACCATCCAACCAGTAGCTATGATGCTCACTGACCACCTGGAGGCAGACGCTCAACACAGGAGCTGCCGGGCTGCAGTGACTTGGCAGTTGCAGCTATCAGGTGATGCACCCTGGAACAAAAGAGGAGGGAGCCCAATTTCGGGCTGTGTCACCTGAGAACTGCCCTCTTGCAATCTGGGACCCCTCGGGGGATGTCAAAGAGCCGATTTCGGTCTGATCCCTGCAGGTCAGGCCAAGGGACCCCACCAGTACACGAATCCATGCACTGGGCCTCTAGTGTTGCAATAAATGTCTAACCACTATTCCATACCCCTAAAACTAATATAAAATAATATTGTATGTCAATTATAATTGAGCATTTTAAATATAAATAAAATAAAGTTATAGGCCCAGGGTATAACTATCTACCAAGACCTGTCCAGTTAGGGATTTATAATCAGTTCATACATGTTCATTGTCACTGTAGAGAGACTGTGCTTAAGTAATAACAGTGCTAACGCTGTGCCAGGCACTTACTAAGAATGTTTACAGGCTGTACATTTAACTGTACTACACAATACTTTAAAGAATCCTTAAAAATGTAACCAACACAGAACCAATAGTGATGATATAATTACATTAAAGAGGAGGGAAAGGAAGAGATAAAGGATGAAGTGAAAACAGGCTGGTGCTTCATGTATCACAGGAGGTCAAAACCTAAAAATTAATAAGTCAAGAAACAGAAGCACAAGCATGTTATTTAACTATATAGATCATCCCCAGAAGAACTGAACCCTAAAACAATTTCTGTAATCTACACTTTTAGTAAAAGAGTCATCACTGACTTACATTTTAATGTCTCTCCAGCGTATGGTATATGCAGTTTAAATCGGTCACAATTGGGTCCAGGAGTTAGTGACGTGCATCTTTTAAAAAAAGAAAAACAAAATATATTTTTTTAACCTCACATATTTAAGATATTTAACAAAGTGAATAAAAAAGTGATTTATAAATAAAAGATTAATACAATGGCTTACAGAACAAAATAAAGCCCACAGTGGTCATGGAGGCCAAGACAGTAAGACTCGCCCTAAAACAAATAATTCATTTATCTCACAATAAAATATATATGCCTTCTAACAAGAAACACCAACACTGCTTCAGTTATTTTTCTAAAAGAAATGTATTCTTCTTCTAACATAGGTATATCATCCAAAAGAGGTCTATAATCTTTGATGCCAAGAATTATAAGAGTAACTTTATGGTCACATTTTAAATACAGATTCTTAGCTTTCACTCAGCCTGAAAAGAACCCAGGCCCAGCTGGTGTGGCTCAGTGGTTGAGTGCTGAACCAGGGTTCCCCCGTTTGATTCCTGGTCAGGGCACATGCCTAGAATTCGGGCTCAATCAATACTGAGTGTGGGGAGTGCAGGAGGCAGCCCATCAATGCTTCTCTCTTATCATTAATGTTTCTATCTCTCACTCCTTCACCTTTTCTCTCTGAAATCAATAAAAATATTTTTAAAGGGGAAAGTTAGTGAAAAATGTGTATTATGATTGTTTTCAACAAATGCTACTTTATTAAGTACCTATAATAATGAAAAGCAAAAGTTGATGAAACATGGCCAAAAAGAGTGTTCTACCACGTTTTAATGAAAAGAAAGTTATTTTCTCAGTAATAAGAACTGTATACATGTACATCAAAACACAAGAGGGAACAACGCTCTTATAACTTGATTAAATAGGCTCAATGTGACACTACTGATTTATTTAGCAAACTAAATAAATAAACTCTTTAAATAAATAGTGAAAGGTAAATTTGGATTTGAATCCTCTTTAAGTCATTAGTAGGTCCTAGTTACTGAGATCATTAAAGTCCCACTATGAAGAGGAAAAGTTGGCAATTTCACAGCACTTTATATGGTTATAGTGACAGCTGAGAATTAATCTGGATTAACACAGCTAAAACAAGATATAATATAATCCTTTAAGACATTAGCATTTTTAAGACAATGCAAAATTAAGCAAAACAAATGCTTTCTAATTTAATGCTAAACCTATTATCTCACATAATTTTCTGTAAAAAATAATGATTCAAACCATATCTATGCTTCAAGCCATCTAAAAAGAACAAAGTAGATGGGTCCAGGGTTCCTTCCCTGAGTCTACGTCAGCTTCCTTTCCCCAGACTATTAATTTACCATTTGGCATGTTCTCCTACACAGCTTCCTGTTTTCTTGATAATGACGTTTGTGCTTAACAATATTCAACATCAGCTGAGAAGGAAGTCTTCAGCTTTGGCAACCTAAAATAACAGGTGACTGTGAAATAAAATAGGCTCAAAGACCAATAACTGCCTGTTAAATAACTATTAAGTCACAAATTAGAGTGAATTATTGTTAGCTGATGTTCACCACATTTTCATTTTACAGAACTAATTTATTTTCTCTGTCATCAGTGATTTCGCTCAGACTAAATCAGTTTTAAAATTATCAGTTTCTACACTGAAACACAGCAGTAAAGAAGCTAGAAAACTGATATGGGCTATCTTAACAGCTATCAAAATAACCTATAAAACGAAATTGCAGTAAGGTAGATTATTTACAATGTTCTCTAGCAGAATGGAACTATCTATTTGATGACATATGATGTTCCAAATTCACCAAGTATATCCTCTATATCTCTTGAGCCTGAAATCTATTTCTAGGTCCTACTAGAAAATGATGGATTCAATTCTTAGCATAAGATTTCAAAATGCCATTACCAAAATAAGTGACAACCCAGAATGTGTTTAAAATTATGAAAATAAACTATTTTTTAAATGTGTTTGCCAGTTCATGTGGCATCCAATGTTATTCCCAGTTTCTATGCTATATCTCTACTTATGGATGACATTACTAGTATGGTATTGCTTTTTTCATCTTACATCATTCTTCTTAACTTATATTTTACATATGTAAATAAATATATTTTATAATAAATAAATATAATATGCATGCATTGGGGGTTCATTAGCAAATTATTTGAGGTGCATAATAAAAAAAAAAAGTTGAGATTGTTGCTATGAGTTAAAGAAAGGAGCCCATTCTCAGGAAAATGTAATCAAAAAAGAAAAATCAAACTTATGAAAGTCAAACAAGGCACAATTTAAATAACACTTCAAGACAACAATAGATACAAGTCTCAAAGCAATTAACATGATTAATGACAAATTTGTGGTTAAAGAAAATAAGCACAATAGAATCTGAGAGAGCAGAGAAACCAGTTTTATCCAGCATAATCAAGGAAGAGTCACTGAATAGGACTGGCCTTTAAGAATGAGCTGGATCTGAACAGTCTAGGAGAAAGAAAATTATTTACCCGCAATTGTCCTTAGATAAGATAAATCCAAGGTGACAAAGATATTCTGCTAGACTGAAAGCTCTATAATAAAATAGTTAATTACACTTAGAATCCCTCAGTGCCCAGCAACATACCTGCTGGCCCACAGGAAGCACCTGATAACTAGTGCATAAATAGCGCAGGTGAGCAAGTGGAACTGGAGTGGACAAGCACACTCCAAGGTCAGTTCAAAGTCAAAGCAAATTACATAAACACCCTACAGTGACTTCTGTTCCAACTGTGGGAATGCTGATGATTCTTACATTAATAAATACTATAAGAAAACTCCAGGGCCCTAGCCAGTTTGGCTCAGTAAATAGAGCATTGGCCTGTGGACTGATGGATCCCAGGTTCAATTCCAATAAAGGGTACATGCCCAGGTTACAGGCTCCATCTCCAGTAGGGGAGGTGTAGGAAGCAGCCAATCAATGATTCTCTCTCATCAATGAAGTCTCTCTCTCTCTCTCTCTTTCTGTCTCTCCCTCTCCCTCTCTCCCTCTCCCACTCTGAATAAAAAATATTTTTTTAAAAGAAATCCCCAGGGACAAGGCCAACTTATACACTATTTCTATTCATTTAATGTACAACATCCTAATATATAAAAAGCCATGGGCCATTATGATTGAAACAATCGGATGGATGACCAACAGGTTGCATAGGGCAACAAGGCTGGCAGGGGGGTTAGTGAGGGACGATCAAACAACTGAACAGCAGGCTTCATAGGGCGACCAGGCCAGCAGGGGGGTTAATGAGGGACAACCAAACGACCCAACAGCAGGCTACGTTGGGCGACTAGGCCAGCAGAAGGGGGGAAGTTGGGGGCGACCAGGCCGGCAGGTGGGGCAGTAAGGGGAGACGAGGCCAGCAGGGGGAGGGGAGCCCAGTTGGGGGTGACCAGGCCGGGGGGGGGGGGCGATAATTAGGGGTTACCAGGCTGGCAGAGGGGTATAGTTGGGGGCAACCAGGCTGGCAGGGGGGGCAGTTAGGGGTGATCAGGTCTGCAGGCAAAGGTGATTAGGAGTGATCAGGCTGGCAGTGGGGGACAGTTAGGGGTGATCAGGCAGGCAGGCAGATGAGCAGTTAGGAGCCAGTGGTCCCAGATTGTGAGAGGGATGTCCCGAATTGGAGAGGGTGCCACCATCTTGTAGCTGCGGACACCGCCATCTTTGAGGGTGGGGCAGTCAATTAGCATATTTCCCCTTATTGGCTATGGGCACCACCATCTTTAAGACGGCATGAGGGTCAATTAGCATAGTCTCTCTTTATTAAATAGGATCATTTGTATACAGTTGACCCTTGAACAACAGAGGTTTGAACTGTGTGGATGGATTTTTTTCAATCAATACTGTAAAAAACAGTATTTCGGATTATCCAACTGTAGTTAAGAATTATTTATTACTAATGTACTACTGTATAAACTCTGAGATAGAATTCTAAAAAGGTCAACTCCTCTAGACTGTTAGTCTGAAGAAACCCTTCTAGAACAATGCAACTCAAAGTGGGGTCCATGGACCAGTGCTGGACTATAAACTGTTACTATCCACAATGAGATAAGCTCAGAAATTGAGAGTACAAATTTAGAAACTTTTAAAGCAATTTGTAAAAGTAGCTTTAAGTCTTATGAATCCAATATTTAAAGCTCAGCTTTGTATTTCATGTATTTTTAATTTCATTTTTCTAGTAACTCTTTTTATTGTATTTTACAAAAATACCACTTGGTAACAGATTGGAAATTTTATATTGATAAATTATTTTTAGAAAGACAGAGTTAGGCAGAGACAGAGAAACATCAATTTGTTGTTCCACTTATTTATGCATTCATTGGTTGATTCTTATATGTGCCCCAACGGTGGATAAAACCTACAACCTTAGCATATCGGGACCACTTGTAACCTACGGAACAGCCCAGCCAGGGGATAAATTTTTTTTTTTTTTTTTTTTTAAATCCTCACCCAAGGATATGTTTTCACGGATTTTGAGAGAAAGGGGGAGGGCGGGGGGAAGAGAGAGAGGCTGGGAAGAGAGAGAGAGAGAGAGAGAGAGAGAGAGGGGGGGGGGGGAGAGAAATACATATATGTGTGTATATATATATATACACACAAACATTATATAAATATAAATATAAATATAAATATAAATATAAATATAAATATAAATATAAATATAAATATAAATATAAATATAAATGTGAATGTAAATATATATATATATATATATATATATATATATATATATATATATATACACACACACACACACACACACACACACACTAACGTGAGAGAAAAACATTGACCGTACACTCCTGACCGGGGATCAAACTTGCAACCCCCATATATGCCCTAACGGGGAATTGAACCAACAACCTTTTGGAGCATGGGATAACAGTCGAACCAACTGAGCCACCCGGCCTGGGATGAAAATTTTTTTAAACATTTAAGTAACTTTGGTCTTTCACCAGAGTTTTAGAAAACTTCTCTAAAGATCCTTTAAATGCTAAATGTCCTTGAATATGAAGATAAACTTTTACTTTGCTGTCCTCCAAACTCCCTATTCACCTTGGTTTCCCACTATGATAACAAACACTATTAATTCATTCCTTTCCAAGTATTCTTTTGATATCTCTGCTAAGTTGACAATAATATCAATATAGTTCACTGCTTAACATTTATCATAAGCTTATCTGTCTGGTTGCTCATAATTTATAACACTACTTCGTTTGCATGCAGATGTAGCTCCAACAAATTCTTGAATTCATTCCTTATAAGAAGATATTAGTTAATTTCATGATCCAGTTTAGCAGGGTCAACCAATCTTCCACATAACTGCTGCCATAATCTATGGCAGTAAATCATGTAATTTTTTAGAGAGTCTAAGGATAGTAAAGTTCAGATTTAAATCCCAGGTCCAAATGCCTAAAGCAAGGGCCGCAGAATCCTGAACTCATGCTTAAAGACCTGTTATCTCTGCGATTTTTCCCATCTCCCTGGATTCTCAATTCTCCATTTGAAATATTTTGGTTCCCAGAATCTTTTTCTGACTTACATATTCTTTTATTCCTTATGTAAATATGTACAAAGATGAATTTAATAAATATATAACATAAGCTTTTCCCATATATTTTCTTCTCAAAGAGTTATAATTTTAGCTCTTGTGATGTGGTCTTTAATTCACTTTAACTTTTGTGTACAGTGTATGGTAAGGGTCCAATTTCATGTGGATATCCAGTTTTCCAAACACTCTGTGGAAAAAATAGTCTTTTCTCCATTAAACTATTTTGCCAGTCTTAGCCATATATCTGAGGGTTTATTTCTGTGCTCTCTATTTTTTTCATAATTAGTCTTTATGTCTTTCTTTATGCTAGCACCATGTTCTTTTTTTAAAAAATATTTTATATGTTTTTATTGATTTCAGAGAGAAGAAGGAAGAGGGAGAGAAGATAGAAACATCAATGATGAGAGAGAACCATCAATTGGCTCCTCCTGGCCCTAACCACAAACTGAACTGTGACCACCTGGTTCATGGGTTGATGCTCAACCATTGAACAACACTCACTGGGCAGTACCATGCTCTGTTGATTACCATAGCTTTGTAGTAAGTTTTGAAATCAGGGAGTGCAAGACCTCCAACTTTGTTCTTTTTTTTTTTTTTTTTTTTTTTTAGTTTTTTTTGGCTATTCAGGGTCTCTTGAGCTTCCATACGAATTTTAGTATGCCTTTTTTTATTTCTTAAAAAAAAAATCATTGAGATTTTTATAGAGATGGCATGGAACTTATCAATTGCTTCATTTAGTATTGACATCTTAATATTAAGTCTTCAGTGAACGCAGGATGTCTTCCCATTATCTGTCTTCTTTAATTACTTTCAGCAATATTTTGTGATTTTTGAGTGTCTCTTTTGTCGTCTTGATTAAGTTTATTCCTAAGTAGTTTATTCTTTCTGGTTTTTATCGAAGCTCAATCACTGAGCCACGCCAGTTGGGCACGAAGTAATGGGTCTTTTTTGTTTGTTTGTTTTTGTTTTATTTGTTAATCCTCACTTGAAAGCATTTTTCAATTGATTTTTAGAGAGTGGAAGGGAAGGGGAGAAACAGAAAAATATCGATGTAAGAGAGACACATTAATTGGTTGCCTCCCGCACATGCCCCACAAGCCAGGAATCAAGCCTGCAACCTGGGTATGTGCCCTTGACCAGGATTAATCCCTGGATCCTTCAGTCCACAGGCCAACGCTCTATCCAATAAGCCAACCCAGCTAGGGATGAAATGATGCTTTTTAAATAAAAAGAGTCTTAGGAGTCCATAGATGAAAAAAACAATTATTCTAAGGCCATCATACCTACTTAACAGTGGAACATCAAAATGTTCTCCAAAACTTCCACTTGATTCAAGATTTCTTATCAGTTAGTTAGCAAGAGCAAGGGTTGAGATAAAAACCTTTTCAGAAAACAAAAAGGATATATTTTCAAAAAGTCAAGAGAAACAAGGTTAATGGGGAAAACTACTTTCATAACAAGCCATTAGAAAGATAACCAAATTACTCAGGAAATGTGGCCCTGAAAAGGAAGATTACAAAATTATTTCCCAAGAACATGGCACCAAAAAACAAGATTAGTCAAGTAACATGGATGCTAAAAAGGAGGCTGGTCTGCATGGATATAAGGCATAAATGGGCGTTTTAACAGTGACGGTATAGGAATAATTAATTTGGAATAAGAGTATGTGTCTATTAACATGTACTAAAAGAGTCTCACTTATCTTCTAATCCTAAAGAATTTGGCAAAAGTTTTGTTCTAATAAAACAAAACATTTTATTCTAGTAAAACAAAACAAAAAAAATACTACCTTAAAATTGCACAGAATAGAGGGGACAAAGATAAAAGTAGGAATGAGTTCTTGTTTTCTTGAACAATGTAAAGCAGAGCTAGGAATAGACTAGATGAATCTCCTATCCCCTTTCCTTTACACATTAGACTGGCTACTACTTCCCTTCACCTCTTCCCTAACCTCCGTACCAAATGAAGCCACTCTGAAATGAAGTCACTGCAAGATATGAAAAGCCCAAAATTCACAACTACCGAAAACTCCAGACCCAGATTCATTCTAGCATTTACCATCCCAGATTCTGTGTAAAGAATGGGAAATCCTAGCAAAACTTCCCAAAGTCAGTGATTTTAGGGTTGACTGGGACAAGGCCAATATTATCACTTTGATTTTTTCCCCAAAAAATACTAAGTACAAAATATAAAATAACCGACAGCACTTTGAAATGTTTAAAGATTGCTGAACTACTTAATCAACCGTCTTACACAATTATAATTAAAAGAAGGCTGAACAGACAGCTACTCAAGTTAAAGATCTAAGAGTAGAAAGGAGTATGAGCTGAGGCATGAGGACTTAGGGAAACTGTTTCTTCTGATTAAAAAAAAAAAAGGCCCAAGAAATAATTCCTGAAGGACAACCTGGACTCAGTAATAGCGCTCAAAATATCAACACCACGCATGTGTTCACTGGCTCCTAGATAAGCACTCCAAATCCTAGCAAAAATTCTGCCCTGTAACATCCACAACCCCACCCACTCACTGCCCACACTAAGCCTCCAACCTCCAACCTCCAACAGAATTCCTACTCTAGTCTGCGCACCATTTTTTTTTTAAAGCCCACAACCCAGGCATGTGCCATCTGGTTTCAAACCCACAACCCTTCAGTGCATGGGATGACACTCCACCAATTGAAGCACTCCGGCCAGACTACACATCATCTTAATGGGCCTTGGCAGGCAGGCTTCTTCAACCCTCAGTCAAAAACTATTGTATGCAAGCTGTCACAATGATAGGAATACCTTCCTTTTTACAGCAGCATAGTATTCCATTGTGTAGATGTACCACAGTTTTTTAATCCACTCATCTGCTGATGGGCATTTAATCAATAAAGAAAAACTAAACTATTAGCATGTCTCTTCTTAAGACAACCAATGTTCTATCTTTAATAACTATTGAAAACTGCTAGGTATATCTGATTAAAAAAAAAAAAAAGTTGGCATCTCCAGGCCCATTTATCCTTCAACCTAATCAATCTTCATTAACATATAAAAAGCTTTGCAAATCAATAAGAAAAAGACCCCACCAAAAAAAATGGACAAATGTCATAAATTAGTAATTTTTATATGCACATACATGCACACTCCAATAACTAAGCAAAATAAAAGAGCAATTAAATATAATTTCTGGCCCAGCCAGCATGGCTCAGTGATTGAGCACTGATCTATGAATCAAAAGGTCATGGTTTGATTCCCGGTCAAGGCACATGCCCGGGTTGTGGGCTTGATCCCTAATGGGAGACAGCCAATCAATTATTCTCTCTCATCATTGATGGTTATATCGCTCCCTCTCCCTCTCCCTCTGAAATCAATAAAAATATATTTTAAAAAAATACGTACACATATATATATAATTTCTGAAAGGTTAACATGGTGGTATGCGGGCAAGCTAAACAGCCATCTCAGGTGGTGGATAAAGAAAAATTGAATTTATTTAAGGAAAGGGACCGAGGGAGATGGGATATCCAAAGGGAAAGGCACTGAGCCAAGAGGATACTGGGTGAATGATGGCAGCAAAACTATTCTTAGGTCAGTGAAACCAGGGAGGACATAGAAGAAGCAAGGGGAGAACCTAGGCTGGGCTGCTTTGGCTCACTGGGAAGTCAGAGAAAAGGGGACCTTAGAGACAGGTTCAGGGGGTTATCCCAGGACAAGCTGCCACTGCCCATTGCTCCCTTGGTTGCAAATCTCATGGGGTCCCTTAGAGGTTAGGGAATACTGCCTGTGAGAAAGGAAAGGGGGCAGGGGATAACAGAGGCATGTTCCTTGAAGGGAGAGCGCCCACTGGGTCCTTTGTCCTGAGCTTATTTATCTCTCTCGCAGGTGGAAATCTTAGAGGAGGTTTCAGGGAAGGTCTCAATAGGATATTCATCAGCTTTCTATGTATGCTCTTTCAGAATCGTGGTCTCCGCTGATAGGTCGGTGCCAGGACAGGGGGTCACTAGTCAATGTAGCTGCTGCTGGTCCTCAGGCAGCCATTGTGCCATTTGTCTGGTTTTGCTGCTTTTTCTGGGCCTGGAGCTGAAATACAACTGAGGCCTAGATATTATCTTTAGGAAGGAAACGTCAGGGGATATAAACCGCCTGACCAGCGATACGAAAGATCAGGGGTCCAAACCGCATGACCAGTGATATGCTAGGGGAAGATAGGTTACCCTGGGGGCAATGTTCTTGTTTTCACAGTTTTGCTCCTTGCTAGGCATCCAGGGCTTTCTGCTCATGTCTAACATTTTCCATCTCCTGAATTAGCAAATAATCTTATAAAATTTATAATACTGATATTATCAAAACTGTAGAGGAACTGGCATCCTCATATACTGCTAATGGAAGTGTAAGCTGATAATACATTTCTTGAGAGAAATATGTATTTTTATATATCCTTACATATAAATATACCAACATATTAAATACATCAAAAGTCTTAAAATTTACAAACTCTTCGGCTCCAAAATTAAAATTTTGCTGACAAATAGAAATATATGCATCCATTTAGGCACTTTTATTTTTTATAGTCGCAGAGAAGATCTCCTGATAATGAATCTGACAATCATCTAATAAAAGGCCAGGTAGCTGCCTGATCACATTGCCTGAGGCTCAGTGATTGGCAAGCCCAGCTAAGCACAAAGAGCTTCAATTCACATTGTGATGCCTTACTCTTCAATAGACATGGACAGCGAAGAATCATCAATTTGAGGAAAGTCATCAACATGAAAGACAATGCCAGGTACAGAGAAAAAGGTGTTTGTGGAGGTTTTTTTTTAATCCTCACCCAAGAATATGTTTATTGATTTTGAGAGAGAAACATCAATCTGAGAAAGAAACATTGATTGATTGTCTCTCATACACGCCCAGGAATCAAACTTGCAACCTTTTTGGTGTATGAAGACAATATTCCAACCAACTAAACCTCCCAGCTGTTGTAAGAAAACATTTTTTTAAGCTATAATTAATCCATTGTACTTCAATTTTCACAAAAACTATAATTACTATCCTTACAGAAAAGATACTGCATCCATGACACTACAACAGTAAGTGTGTCAAAGATCTCCACAATTGCAGATCAAGACCTTCAAAATTTGAGGGGAAGATTATTTGCAACCTAGACTTCTGTAACTGCCCAAAGTATCAATAAAGTTTAAAAGTAGAATTAAAGACATTTTCAGACTTCCAGGATCTCAAAAAACAAACCTCCTCCTCTCCTTTCCATGGACTGCTATTGGAGTACATGCTCCAATAAGGCAAGAGGACACAAGAAAGTAAGACATGAGATTCAACACAGGACAGAGACAAAGGGAAACCCACAGTGATAGCTGTATGACACATCTAGACAACAATCAATCAGATTAAAGCGGTTCCTCCACCAATCTTCCTATCTCAACAGATGGCATGACCATCTACCAACTTGCTCAAGCTCTCTCACACGCCAAATTGAACTTCCTCATGATTGTATCTTCCAAATAGCTTACAATCCCTTCTTTCAGCCTCCATTGCCACCTCCGTATTCTAAGACTCCGTCACTTCTCACCTGGTTTATTGTAATGGACAGCTAACTAGTCTACCTTATCCCATACAAGCTATTTTCCATATAACAACCAGTGATTTTTTTAATACAAATAAGATCTTGTCACACTGATAAAAATCCTCTAATAGCTTCTCATTCCACCCAGAATAAAACTCAAGTAATCCGGCCCCCGACTACCTTTAGAATCTCATTTCATTTCCCTCTCACCCTCTCTCACTACATTCCAACCATGGTAGCCTTGCAGGTTCTTGAATATGTTAAGTTTTACCTTGCATTTGACATGGTATTGGCCTTTTACATCAAATTCCCCAGCTCTTCACAATGAATTATTCTCATCTTTCATGATTCAACTTAAATGTCATTTTCTCAGGCTTTCCTGACCATCAATTCTCAATTAGCCCCTCACCAAGTCAGTTTCCCTTCATTTCCTTTCCTCAGAGAGTTAAAATAAGAGAGTTTTATCAACTGAATTATGTATGTCCTAATAGAACAATATGCAACTATTTAAATGAGGTTATCAAAAAGTATTTATATAAAATGGCTCAGCAAGACAATTTTTAAGAATTAGAAAAAGATGAATACCAGTTATCACTGACATTCTATAAAGTTGTAATTGTTAAGACAGTATAGAACTGGCACAAGAAAAATGAGCCTAACATATCAGTACAAAAAGTCTAGAAACAGATATAAATTTGATCTAAAAAAGGTAGCAGATCCATAAGCAAAGGATAGCCTTTTCAATAAATGATGCTGGGATAACCAATTATCCATATAGTGGAAGGGGGGGAGGGGGGAATATATCCCTCTCACAACATTATTTTATAGGGGGGGAAATTTTCTATTTAAAGACCAAAAAAGGAAAAAGGTAAACTTTAAAATCCTTAAAAGATGATTTATAACTTTTGGGTAGGACAGAGTTTCTTGAAATGCTCCCTTTCTCTCTCTTACACACACACACATACACACACACACAGGCACAAACTAAAAAGGAAAATATTCATAAACTAGAGGCCCAGTGCACAAATTCGTGGACCAGTGGGGTTCCCTGACCTGGCCTGCAGGATAGCGCTGAAAGTGGCTCTCCAACATTCCCCCCAAAGTGTCCTGGATTGCAAGAGGGTGCAGGCCAGGCTGAGGGGCCCTTCATCACAAACATATTTTACTGGTGCACCATTGGGGCTGAGGAGAGACATAGGAGGTTGGCCAGCCAGGGAGAAATCATGGGAGGGCTCCAACGCATGTCCAGCCTGTCTCACTTAGTCCTGATCAGCCAGGCCCCAGCAGCAAACCAACCAGTTGGAGTGTCTGCCACCTGGTGGTCAGTGCACATCATAGTAACAGGTCAACCTGTCAACTGTCTGCCCCCCTGGTGGTCAGTGCGTATCATAGCAAGTGTTGAGATGCCTTAGCATATCATTAGCATATTATGCTTTGATTGGTTGAACAGCCTACCAAACAACCAGACACTTAGCATATTAGGCTTTTATTATATAGGATGTGGCTTAATGAAAATAAAATAAAACTCTGGACATCAGTAGCACAAATTAAGAATATAAACCACAGATTGAATGCAGATATTTGTAATACATGTAAGTGCCAAAACATCAGTATACAAAATGCTTAAGGAAATTTTAAAATCTATACAAAAATACAATCACTAAAAAGATGAGCAAAGGATAGTCCCCAAAAAAAGAAATCTGAACTGGCAATAAAGATATAAAAAGGTATTTCATTATACTATTGTAGTAATCATGGAAATACAAATTAAAATCATAAGATACTATTTTATACCCATCAACTTGTCAAAAAGTAAGTCTGACAACACAGAATATTTTTGAGGCTATAAAATAAAGGAAACACTTATTTCTGATGGAAAGAAATTGATACAATCTGACAATATCTAGTAGATAGAACATGCATCTACTCTAAGAGCCAGCAATTCTATTCCTAGAACTCTATACCCTAGAGAGGTACCTTTCAAGCTTTTTTTTAAGAGACAGAGAAGAAGGGAGAGGGAGAGAAACATTGATGAGAGAGACGTCATCAATTGGCTGCCTCCTACACACTCCCAACAGGTATGGAGCCCAAAACCTAGGCATGTGCCTTGACTGGGAATAGAACTGGCAACCTCTTGGTTCATTGGATCAATGCTCAACCACTGATCCATACCAACCAAACCCTCTCACACTTTTTTGATCATCACAAACATATTTTACCTTGTGACCCAATGCACACATACTTATTTAACTGAAACTAACATTCATAAAGCAGAGTTTATTCTGAATATGTGACACATATCCTGATAGTTCCCATTCTTTTTATTAATCTTTTAAATGTTGGAATGACTCACTCACTTGCTTTTAGAACCACTAATGGGTAAACACACCCAGTTCAAAAAACTCTGCTCCAGAAAATATTCTTATATATATCTTCTTGTGCAAAGCTAAGAGGATGTTTATTATGACATCTTTTGTCAAAATAAATTTAGAACAACATAAAAGTCAATCAGTAGGAAAGTGAATAAAAAATTGAAGGCATATTCATACAGTGGAATTGGATATAACAGCGTAAATGGAAGAACTTAAGTATTGATAAAAATAAATATCATGAATTTAAAATACTTAGCAAAACAAGCAAGTTGCAGAAGAATAATATAATATATCATGTGTATGAACCTTTTAAACGTGCAAAACAAGAGTACATTGTTTAGAAACACATTTTTACATAATAAATATATAGCATATAAAGATATGCACAGGGGAAAAGAAAATATATCCCAGGAAAGTACAGAAAAGAGAGTGAAATGAAAAAGCCAAGTGAACACTTAGAAACTAAATCATTAAAAGTTGCCCATCTTGCCGAAACCGGTTTGGCTCAGTGGATAGAGCGTCGGCCTGCGGACTGAAGGGTCCCGGGTTCGATTCCGGTCAAGGGCATGTACCTTGGTTGCGGGCACATCCCCAGTAGGGGGAGTGCAGGAGGCAGCTGATCTATGGTTCTCTCTCACCAATGTCTCTCTAACTCTCTGTCCCTCTCTCTTCCTCTCTGTAAGAAATCAATAAAGTATATTTAAAAAAAAAAAAAAAAAAAAAAAAGTTGCCCATCTTGCCCAGCTGGCATGGCTCAGGAGGTCATGGTTCGATTCTCGGTCAGGGCACATACCCGGGTTGTAGGCTCCATCCCCAGTGGGGAGTATGCAAGAGGCAGCTAATCAATAATTTTTGTCATCATTGATGTTTCTATCTCTCTCTCCCTCTCACTTCCTCTCTGAAATCAATAAAAATATTTTTTTAAGTTGGCTATCTTAAAATTAAAATTGCCTCCTTTCCAAGCACCAAACTAATAAAGTTCACCTAAACAATGTGGCTTAGTGGTTGAGCATCGACCTATAAACTAGGAGGTCATGGTTTGATTCTCGTTCAGAGCACATGCCCGGGTTATGGGCTCAGTCCCCAGGAGCGGACATGCAGAAGGCAACCAATAAATGATTCTCTCTCATCATTGATGTTTCTATCTCTCTCTCTCCCTCCCCTTTCCTCCCTGAAATCAATATATATATATATATATATATATATATATATATATATATATTTTTTTTTTTTTTTTTAAAGGCTCAACTGGACTGTCAAACCTCAGAGGGAAGGTAGAAGAGCGTGGGGTAAGAGGGAGAGGTCAACCAAAGGACTTATATGCATGCATATAAGCCTAACCAATGGACACAGACAACAAGGGGGTGAGGGCATGAGTGGGGGGGGGGGGGAGGAGGGGAGGTAATGGGGAGGATGAGGACATGTATGTAATACCTTAATCAATAAAAAAAATTTTTTTTAAAGGCTCAACTGCCAGTTAGAAAAAATAATACAGTCAAATTGAGATCAGTCTTCAAACACATATTTTTTAAAATTTTTCTATTAAGTAATCAAGTACACTGAGTATCTATTTTTAACTAAGTAATGAAATCCAGAACATGGACAAAAAAATGCAACAGGTACTTGTGGGTGGATGAGATGTCACAGCAGATGCCCTAAACACAGCCATGTGCCAACAAGGTTGAGTCACTGTGAAATGCTGAAAAAAGATATTAAGGCTCAGCTGCCACCGGTTGCAGTGAGCCCTCCCTGCTTTCCTCTCTGTTATATTTGCCAGGCATCATTCCAGAATGCTAAATACTCAGACATCTTCAAGAATAGTAAATCACTAAAAATGACAAAATGTGGCATCTTACAAATAGCATATGCTTATGATCAAATTAATACAGCAGATAGCTAATAAACATTCAGTAGGCTCATGGAATAGTTCCCTAAAATTAAAATAGCCCTTCTAGGTCTCAATATATATGATACCCAGAAGATTAAACCCAATGCTGTAATACCCTTTGCTGTAATTTCAAAAATGTCAATCCACTTGTCAGAGAATGTCATTTAAAAGGATTATGTGTAACAGAATTTAAGCAATAAACTACTAGACCAATAAGCATGCCTCGAAGCCACAAGTTCAAACCACTCTGATCCCCAAACCAAGCAACTACTCTAGGAAAACATCTCACCCATTCATTCAGTCAACCCTTATTTATTATACCACGTGTCAAAGGTACCTCAGTAGACCTTAAGGAAGTATCATGTTGATTTTCTATAAAATTTTTGCAAATTTTCTGTAAATCTAAATTTATTTCAAAATAAAAAGTTGAGTATTTTTAATGTAACTTCTGTAGGCATGAGATCTTACCATGTCAATCATGTTATGAAAATGACTCATCTGGGCTGGCTATTATAATTTTCTTATTAGGAGAGATTATTCAATGATGTCAAATTCAGAATTTCAAAACCCAACTCTTGCAGTGCATACTGATTTACAGAAGACATAACTAGAAAACGAGTCAGTGACTGAAAAGTACACTTGGAAAACACGACATGGTACTCTGTTAACGAAGATATATGCTCCCAAAAAGACATAAAGCAATGATCATAAAACAATGGCCCACAACACAAATAAAACAACTGAAAACATAAAATGTCAAGAACTGGACAAAAACCAACTGAATCAATATGTGATTAAATTATGACTTGATGAATGTCTGTGGCAAATTTTTATGACTCTGGCAAAAGGAGGCTTTTCGGTAGGTAAAAGTTGGATTGGTTGAATTACGTACCCAGATTTCAAGTCAGTTATCCTCAAACAGTTTGTAGCATCCAGTCCCACTTTTCCATTGCGGACCACACTAGATATAAATGGGGACAGCATTGGAGAAATTCGGTTCAAGGCCACTTCTGGGGACATTTTAACTTGACTTGCAAATCACCACTGAAAGCAGAAGGAAAGAATGGTGATCAGAATATCCAAAGAACTACATTCACCAAGCTTCCTGAAAACCAGCATAGCACACAGAAGTTTCTCTTGCATGAATGCCTCCTTTTCCTGTCTTAAGCCGCCTTTCCCAATGAAATCATCTCCCTGCTACTCACCTACTTAGGACATAGACTACACTGCTTTTCAGGACCAGAGGCAACTGTTGAAATCCAATTCCTTCCTCCTTTCCAAAGTTGATTTCTACAGTGCTGCACTCCCCTTAAAGCTGTCCCATTCCGCTTACAACTGGCTGTTTCTTCCTTAGGTGAGGCCTTAAGAAGCCTTCACTCCGTCTAACATACAAAACCCACATACCTCTAGGTCAGGAACCCTCGCTTTGTAAGAACTTAGCTGATAACACTATAGAAAGACCTAGAACAAGCATAACCTACTTGCAAGTCACTTATTTGAAATTATTTTTTTCTGATATACTTCTCTACATAATTTTCATTAACTGTTACTGCACAGTGTATTATAACCACTGGAGAGAGATCACAAACAAAACACCTCATAAACATTTTTAAATAAGTAACTTAAGTAAGGAGACAAAAGCTAGAGAAATAATTCAGCTATATAGAGAAAATAATATGCCCTCAAAAACTTGGTAGAGGATATCATATCTAAGGAATAGATGTAGCAAAAATCTACTTAACAATTAAATCATGAAAACATATACCTGTCCAGATATTCAGCAACACAAACTAACATGGATCTAAAAGTCTTTGACTGTAAGGCGCTAAGAAGTCCTTAAACTTGAAAATACAAAGGTAAAACCAATAAATCATATCTAAACTACTTGGAAACCCATGGAGCTGGGGGAGGGAGTACATGAGTTCCTCTTAATAGATTTCTAAATGAAAGCCTCTCCTTTCAGAGGTGAATAAGTCAACTTAAATGATCACTGTCTTTTTCAATCTGCTCACATCTAATGCAATTAAGCACCTACAAGTTACAAGTAAATGATGTTTTGCTTCTAGTTTTCATATATTATACCACATGAGGACTTACGTGACCCTGCTAAAATATATGTTGGAAACTAGTACTTGTTTTAATAACTTCAGACAATAATAAAGAACTACAGTGATCTTTCAAAACATAATAATACTGTGACCCTTCTGGGTGATGACACTCAGAAGTATCTTGGGCATGTACCTTAGCTGCAGGCTGCTCCTCAGCCCAGGCCCTGGTCAGGGTGCGTGCAGGAGGCAACCAGTCAATGTGTTTTGAGATTTCCTTCTGTCTTTCCTTATCTCTTTCACTCTCTCTAAAAATCAATGGAAAAAATATCCTCGGGTGAGAATTTGAAAAAAAAAAAAAAAAAGAGCCTCCATATACATTATTGCAATTGATCTTCATACCCCTAGGTAGTAGGGAATTCCCATTTTAAAGATAATACAGATAACTTTTATGATGCCTTTGAAAAGTATGCTAATCCATATTATCATTTTGAAACCTATTTTTTCTATTCTGCAATGTTTCCACTTTTTTTCTAACCACTGATGTCACAGTTCTTGAAAGGATGATTACCTAAATCATATGCAAATACAAAAACATTTATCTAGGAAAAAAACTGAAGGACCTCACCTACATTACAAAATTATTCTTCCTCTCCCAGGTCTGTGTTTCTTAGTGATTAGAGGTCAGCCTGAGAACTGAAGGGTCTCAGGAAGGGTCTCAGGTTTGATTCCCAGTGAAGGGCATGTACCTGGGTTGCAGGTTCATCTCCAGCCTCTGGTGAGTGCATGCAGGAGGCAACCAATCGATGTGTCTCTCTTACATTGATGCTTCTCTCTCCCCAACCCTCCCACTCCCTTCCACTCTCTTTGAAAATCAATGGGGGGAAAATATCCTTCCTTGTTTTTCCATAATTTTAATTATGGGAAATATATATTATAATTGTATCTCTCATTTCTATGAAAAAGGAAAATATAACATTCTGAACATCTCTTCATTATCAAGCACTGTACTACCCACTTCAATTTGTAATTTCATTTACTCCCCCTGAACAATCCTGTCCTCTGTTTAATATTAGTTTCCACTTCATAGATAAGAAAACTAATACTCAGCCAGACTACCTAACTTGTTCAAATTCCCCAACCTAGCAAGCAGAAGGATCAGAATTCAAATCCAGATCCCCTTCAAAATCCACTATTCTCATTTTCCTCTCAAATAAACATAACTTCAATCACCAAAGAGAAAAGCATCAAAGTGAATTTTTTTAAGTATACAGCTCGTAAAATTTGGAGAAAATGGCATGAATTTAGACTCATGGTTGCTTTACAACTAGAAACAACTACTATAGGCCTACTGCTGAAATTGGCCTGACTGCACCAATCAAATGCTAAAGGGAGAAGAGATGAACCAAATAATTTATATACTTATACGCATAGCCCATGCACACAGGCAAAATGGTAGTGAAGACCTGAGAGGGAGGATTAGGGGGGGAGGGGGGGGAAGGGGGGTGCGCTGGAGATATCTGTAATACAACCAATAAAAATATATTTAAAAATGAAAAAAAATGCTAAAGGGAAGCCAAATTATACTTAAGGTGACAACAATCCATTTCATTTCAGCAACTGTCATGACCTTAGGATGACACCTGAAGGAATGAATTTGTCTTTGTTTCCAGAACAGCCAAAATACTATTTTTTGACAGTTCAAGATTTCATGCAGTGCTAAAATCTGTTTCAAGCGTGAGGTGCTGTGGCTCCTCTAAAGGAGAGAGGGAAATACTCCAAAATCAGAGGCCACAGAATGGTGATGGTCTTTTGGTGCAGTCCTTTGGAGCCAGGGGCATGGCTGTAGGAATGCTCACCCCCGGGAGCAGCTTTTACACATCTCAGCATTGTAACAAACAGAACGCAGGCAGGCAACACTTTACAGTGGCCAGCCTCCCTTGAATGCTAGTTAGGCAATTTGTATTTCCTGATTTTGACATGTTACAGAAGGAAAATGCAGAAATACAATTTTGACAGGTGCCTGCGGCCTCCAACTAAGGTCACGTAAGGTCCTTTGATCGGCCACCTGGGGACCACAAAGACGTCTAAAGCGCTGTCCAGTTTCTTGCAATTAAGATGGGATGACGAACACGGAAACATGTGCCCTGCTGACGTCATGGAACGGAAAGGGGTAGCGTCCAGCTGCGTCACGTTCACGTCATAGGGCGCACAAGGGAAGTTAACACTGGGGGAAGTCATTTCTCCAAGGGACAGCACTCTGAGAAAAACAAGCCGGCTACGACCCAAAGAATGATCACCCCCATGGAGAAGACATTTCAAAGGGGGCACTCTCCCTTCTCCCAAACCTTATGATCCCCTCATCACGCGGGAAAAGAGGAAGCAATCGGGTTCACCGGGGGCCAGGAACGGGATAGATGAGGAGAAGGAATAACTCCTGGCCTTGGGGATCCCGTTCTTGAGGGGACCAGCGGGATGGGGATGAGCAGGGCATCTTTGGAGCCGGGCCTTCTCCACGGGAAAGGGGAGGCGAGCTCTGGGCACGGTCCTCAGCGCCGCCTGTGCGGCTCAGGACCCAACCTCCCCACACCAGCCCCAGCCTAGGTACCTGGAACTTAGTCCGTTCGGTAACCGGCGACTACGTGGGGTACAGGTTCCCCGAGCGCGCGCCCCCGACCGACGCGCCGAGCTGCGCGCGCACCGCGGGGCCTACGGCGTGCTCGTCCCCGGATGTCCGCGTGCTCGTTCCCGGATGTCCGCTCCGCCCCGCCCATTCGGCGGCCCGGCCGGGAAGCGCGCGCGCCCCGAGCCGGGCTCCCCGAGAGGCGTCCCCGCGGTGCCTGAAAGTTCCCGCTGCGGCGCTTTCCTCGGCCGCAGCGAGCAGCGCGGGTCGGGAACCGTCCGCGGGGCCTCCTGCGGGAGGCGGTGCGGGGAGACCATTCCTGGAAGCGCCGGGGGCGGCTGGGGGTCGGGGTTGTTTCGGGCATTCAGGTGGGCGACCCGCCTAGGCATCTGGAAGGCCTGGGTAACTAGGGAGGGTCGGGGCGGCGTCTCTGGCAACGGGGTGGTCGGGCAAAGGGTAAAGGGCAGCTTCCTGGTTGGAGGGCACCGCGTTTGAGAGCCATGGCCGCGTCCGGGGAGCCGGGGCGGCCGAGGCAGGAGGAGGTGGCGGCCGTGGTAGTGGTGGGCTCCTGCATGACCGACCTGGTCAGGTTTGTGTGGGGCCAGAGTGCGGCTGGCGGGAGGGAGTGTGCTCTTCTCTGCGGATGCCCTGGGGCTGCTGAGGATGAACAGTGGCAGCTTTTGGTGTGAGCTGCAGGCTCCCCCCAGCCCGCAGTGTGCCCGATGGGGTGCCGGAGGTAGGATACGTTTGTCAGGTGAGGGGACAGTGTGGCCAGGGCGTAGTATACGCGCGAATGGTACCAAGAGCGCCTCCAAAGCTCATCCTGTTTTCCTGACCAGGCTGCTGAGCCTCCCCGCTGCGTGGCCCACGTCATTTTACCCCCAAGAAGGTGATGTGCCTGCCTCACTGAGCTGCTGGGAGGACTAAAGGAAGTAAAGGGTTTTGGTCCGGAACACTATCCAAGTTGGGTATTCCTGTCTGAACTTGTATAAAATGAGTGGAGCAGAGGTCAAAGATCAGTCACCTTCAACCATATTGATGGTTAGCATCCCTGCAGTATTTCCTATTTACAACTTATTTTACAGTATTCTAGTAACCATGGATGGCAACATGAGTGTGAGTCAAATAAAACTCAGTAAACACAGTATTTAATCCATTTTTTAAATATTTTGTCTGTTTTTAAAATGTAGTTTTATAGATTTTAGAAAAGAAGAGGAAGATGAAAACATCTCAAATTTATTTGAGTTCTGCACGTCCACACTGGCTATGGAGCCTCAACCCAGCCATGTGCCTTGACTAGGAATCCATCAGTGACCTACTGGTTCATAGGTCAATGCTCAGCAACTGAGTCACACTGGCCAGACTACATCCATTTTTTTTAAAGTGATCTAATCATGGCCCTAGCTGGTTTGGCTCAGTGGACAGAGCCTCGGCCTTGATTGGGTCAAGGGCACATGCCCACATTCAGGGCTGGATCCCCAGTGGGAAGTATGCAGGAGGCAGCCAATCAATAATTCTCTCTCTTCATTAATGTTTCTAGCTCTCTCTACTCTCCCTTCCTCTCTGAAATCAATAAAAATATATTTTTAAAGTGATCAAATCATGAAAGAATGGTTGATGAGATTAGATAGGGAGAGCCTTTCAATTTATCTTTTTTATGAAAATGTCTTATTATAAATGTAGTATTCATTGTTTTGTTTTGTTTTTTAAATAAATAAAAAGGATCAGGTATTCTAAGAAAATCATACCACCAAGATTGCTTCAGTTTAATATTTGGTGAATAACTTCTCGGATATAATGCTATTTTTATATTATAAAAATAAAAAATGATCAGGCATTACTTTAGTAAGACCTCATCTGTCCAGCAACCTTGCTTTTCCCAAGGATAGCAGAGAACCTAGAAATAAATAAAAAGACCTTGGGACAATCTAAACAAGTTGCCAAATCCCAGCACCGAGCCACCTTTGTTGTTTCCTTAACCTGGAAAATAGTTCTAAGGTCTTCACATAACCAATTTAATCTCATATAGCTTAAAACATTTAGAAACTCTCATTTCCAGGCCAAAGTTAGAAAAAATGGAGAGTAACGGGGAGAGACTGCTAGGGGCAGACAATAGTGATTGCCTGAAATCTGAAAGTGAATGGGGGAGACTTAAATGCCAGTAGCCTTTGTTTTTCCACAAATATTTGAGCTACCTTTTCCGACACTGTGCCAACATTGATGTCCTTCCTTTGGTGAGAGCATATAACATTCAGTCTAGTTGTGAAGAGGCCTACACATCTTTTGGTAGAGCAAGAGGAAGCAAACCTTTCTGTAAAGAGGCAGATAGTAAGTATATAAGGTCTATTCTTTAAAAAAAAAAAAAAAAAAAAAAACTAAAAATGTAAAAACTTCCTATCCCAAGCCTTGCAAAAACAGCCTTCAGGCATAGTTTGCTGACTATTCTCTAGAGCAGAGGTTCCCAAACTTGTTTGTGCCGTAGACCCCTTGCCATGTTTTTCGGTTTTGGGTAGACCCCCTACTTACCTGATATTGATTTTTTTGTAAATTTCTAACTGTAGTGAAGTTTAGTGTTAAAATTTAATAAAAAATAATGTACCTACTTTTCTCCGGCATTCTCAAACAAAATAACACTGATTCACTATAATTTGTATGATAAACTACCAGTTTATATTTTTTTAAATATTTTCTCAGCACTTTCCTATTCAAGATTCAGGAAACGAATGAACGTATTTTTCTCACATTCATATTTATAGAGTGACGAATTGTGCAAGTTCTCGAAGCTTTGAGACAAAAATTGGCAAGAATGTTTACTGCGCGTATGCTTGTAACAAGATGATACTGGTATATCATTATGTGCAGGTTTTTATCCTACAACTTACACAATTTTATAAACATATATAATAAATTTTTTACTTCATAGGTACTTTTATAAATAATTTATATGTTTTTATATTATAAGATAATATGATGTAAGTAAATAGGTACTATCAGTGTATGTTGAGATCCACTATCGTGGACCCCCATTTTCATTTCATGGACCCCCAAATTTTTTTTTCGCTGATGTAGACCCCTTGCAGGTTGTCATAGACCCCTGGGGGTCGATATAGACCACTTTGGGAATCACTGCTCTAGAGCATCCTTGTCTTACAGCCCTATATAGTGACTGATGTTAGTCATATGACTCTTTTCAAGAAAAAACAATATGGTACCCATTAAATTTTATATAAAAGTAGGGCATGTATTTTTTTAGAAAGTTCCATCCAATATATTGAAAGCTTGTTACCTAAAGGAATAAACCTTCAGACATCTAAAATAATAGATTACTTAGAAAATCCATCTAGCGGAATGTTTACCATAAGTGAAGTAAGAAGAATAAGCTAAACAAGTTTTCCAAGTGACCTACCTAAATAAGAGTATCAGGGTTAAAATTGAGAGCCACTTTCTTGTTAAACTACGTAAAGGCTCTCTGTGAAGCTTGACCCTCAGACATTAAAGATAATTACAGTGCTTCCTAAAATGAATACTGTTTTTAACTTTGGGGATGGTGGGATGTCAAACACCCATGTTAGCATCTGTCAGGATTTTAAAATCTCATTTCAGAACTAGAGGAACTTAGAAATTTTTTTTATCCTAGCCCTTCAGTTTACAAATAAGTAAACTGAGGTCTTCATGGTGGGTCACCTCACTAAGGTCTCTTCTCTTGTCATTTTCTTACATTCATAAAAGGTTCCTATTCCTGACATGAATCACTAGTAAAAATTGTATTCCCCTATAAACTCTCTCCTATGACTTTCCTACAACCTTCTCATGGTATGTGACTACTTCTGCCTCTGAAGATCTTTACAAAATACCTAGTATGGGTTTTTGGTTAAAACCAAGCATCTGTGATAAACTTGAGTCCAGCTTTGCTAGTTATGATACATATCATGATTGTTTCCTATTGCTGCTATAACAAATTAGCACAAACGTAATGGCTTAAACAGTACGAATTTAATTGAGTTCTGGAGGTCAGAGGTGTGATACAGATCTCACTGGATAAAAAGATCTGTGTTCCTTTCTGAAGGCTCTAGGGGAAATCTATGGGGGAGTTGTTTTGGGTTTTTTGCCTTTTCCAACTTCTCATGGCCCATTCCTCCCATCTCCAAAGCCAGCAATTGGTCAGTCAAGTCTTTCTCATATGGCATCACTCGGACACACTTCTGCCTCCCTCTTCTACATTATAAGAACCCTTATGATTATATTGGGCCCAGACAGATAATTCAGGATAATTGCCTTATTTTAAGGCATCTTATTAGCAACCGTAATTACCCCTTGTCATAGAATACAACATACACATAAGTTCCAGGGATCAGGATGTGGACATCTTGGGGGAGGGGTTAAGGTTAAAGGTCAAAAAGTTTTATACCACTTAGATCACTGAAGCCTATCAGTCCATCTTCCACATTTTACATATGAGGAACTAAGAGAGATTAAGTAACTCGCCCCAAATCACACAGCCAATTTGTGGCATAGTGACAGCTAGAATCCAGTTTTCCAAACCTTTATCTTTCCATTATATCATTCTACCTCTAACTCTGTCTAGTAGTAACTGCCCTTTTCATCTATAGTTCACTTGAGAGCTTGTAGTCTATACATTCATTAACTGATTACTTTGTAAGGTGATAAGGAATAACAACTAAGGATTTATAATTCTCAGGTCTAAAGATGGAACTAACATAAGGAATAGGACTGAAGATACTAAGTTCAACTGTACTCCCATGTACACCCATGCCTGTATTGTAGAATCACTAGACATAAAACTGCTTCAGTAACTCAGCCCTCTTGGATGGCATCCAAGTCCAACTCACTTTATACATTACATTACGGTGTGCCAGACACAGCTAATCCCATCAGTGAGCTACTTTTTTTAATTCATTTCTAATTTTAGTCCTCTATGAATAGTAAGTCCTGTACTAATAATTTTTTTAAATCATTAGCTCATCTAACATGGCAAATAGTGAATATTATTTAATACCTACCTGTATCTATCATTCTTCTCATCCTTTTTAGAACACTCTGAAGTTCCACATTGCTAAATCAAGCCTCTTCTGGTGGAAAATTAAGTCAGTTCTTCCAAAGACAGATTACCATGAAAACCCAATAACAAATGGACTTTCTTAGACATTAGGCTCATAGGTCTTGGCTAATCATGTTTTCACTAATGATCTTTATTTCTTATGTATCACACATTTTATTTTCAATTATCCATTCAACAAATATTTTATACTAAGTGCCAAGCACTTTCCTAGCTGCTAAGGACACAACAATGAAAAACACACCAAAAGTCCCTGCCTCGTGGAGCTTTCATCCTAGTGGAAGAGACAGGATCAGTAGGAATAAGTAAAATGCATAGTATGTAGATAAATGCTGAGGAGGAAGATAAAGCACAAAAGGGGGGTGGGAGTACTAATTGTAGGTCATTGGCCAAAAGCTTCACTGAGAAGCTGATTTGGAGTAAAGACCGAGAGGAGGAAAGGAAGCAAACCATACAGATACCTGGGGCTTCCCATTTGCAAAGACCCGGAGGTGGGACCATGCCTCTTATGATCAGTGTAGCTTAAGAAGAAAATGGATGATTAAAAGACATTGGCTCCTATCCTGAATGAAATGAAAATCCATTGGCAAATTTGAGCAGAAGAGTGACATCATGTGACTTTTTATACATATTTTTATTGATTTCAGAGAGAAAGGGAGAGAGAGAAACATCAATGATGATAGAGAATCATTTATTGGCTGCCTCCTGCACACCCCCTTACTGGGGATCGAGCCTGCAACCTGGGCATGTGCCCTTGACCAGAATCGAATCTGGGATCCTTCAGTCCATAGGCCAGTGAGCAAAACTGGCCAGGGCATGACTTATATTTCAATATACTCATCTGGGAGCTATGTGAGAATAGGCAGAGGTAGGGAGGCCAGTTCGGGGCCGTTCACAACAGTCTAGCAAGAAATGATGATAGCTTGAAAACAGTGCAAGTGAAGAGAAGTGAGCATCTTTTGATTGTATTTTGAACGTAGAGCTGAAAGGTTTTGCTGAGGAGCACACAGGTCAAGGTTACTCCAAGTCCTATGGTCTCTGCCAGCAGAAAAGGAAGTTACCTTTGCTGAGATACAGAAGACTGTGAGCAGAGCAAGTTGGGCAGGGAAAGGGCAATAACACGAGCTCAGGATGGACATCTGAGATTTGAGATGACTATTGGACATCCAACTGAAGCCCGTTAGATATAGGAGTTCAGATTTTAGAAAAGAAGTCCAACTGGAGATGTAAATTTGAGAGTTGTCAGTATAAATGGTATTTAAAGCCGTGAGGCAGGATGAGATCACCGAGGGTCTGAGTTTCTAGGGAACTCTAACATTTAGAGGATACATTTTTTTACACAATTTATCTCTTATCTCCAGGTGTCTACCACTAAAACTTGCTTTGAGACAAGTCTAGCAGAAACCCATGTTTACATTTCCATGGCAATAGACTATGATGTCAGCTAAAACCCTGTGTTCCATGTTCCAATTAAAAGTGATGGCTTGAGAGATAAGGCTCATGTTCAGCCAAGCATCCAAATTTAATCCCTGGCAAGTCAGGAAATGATTGCTCAGTTCTCAAGAGATTTTAATTGGATAGTGGAATAAGTGAATTGAGAAGCTTTTAGATCCAAAGTGGATAAAACATTGGACCTGCATTACTAACACATTTAAAAAACAGGAAAAAAATCAGCTAAGATGTTATAATGTACATAGAATGTGTTTGACATGTTACAGTGACCTTCTAACCTGTATTGTACCAGAAGCCCTTTGACTTGTGGTAGCTAGAACCTCGAAATCTTTTGCAGTCACAACTTCAAAGAAGCAAAAGCCAAAGGAATATTGGTCCAAAAAAGTATGCTTTCTCAACATTAGAGGAGTATAATATCCTATATTATTCTTTCTGCCCCTTAAATTGTCTTGCAAGTTGCTTAGCAGTTACCAGTCAATATTTAAATTATTATTTTGTTAAACATGTTTCTGTCAACGGAATTCCCTAATATCAAAAAGAAATCACTTATGGGAAACTTGCTAATTTGGGGCCCTTCCAAGAAAATATGTTAAAAGTAAATTACATATGACAAAAAGCACATGCTGTGTGGTCCCTTTATAAGCCATTCCTTTGCCAGCTCTTTTTGCCGTAGTGTGTGTATTCTTGGAAGAGCAAGGTAAGGAAGGCTTTGTGATGACAGTTGCTCCAGTATTTTGATTACTTGTCCATAATGGAATACTGGCACTGTACTACGTTCTAGGATACCGCAATTAGTTCATTGTCTTTGAGGAACTTACAGTCCAAGGAAGAAGGCCCATAGAAAAATAGATCATTGTAGTATGATGTTGTAAATACTTGCAGGTCCTATGGGAACCCAGGAAAAAGTTCCTGGGTGAAATGCCTCCCGAGTCAAGTCTTGACAAATAAGCAGGTGCTAGCCCAACACAAAAAGAGCAGGGAGTCACAGATGTGGGTGTGCATGGGGTGTGCCAGGGACAGCAACCGCTGGGTCTGTAGCACATCAGATGAAGGTGTTGATGAAGGCCCTTATTACCCAGGCTAGGTGCTTGGGTTTTGTTCTGTAGGCCCTGGGAGCCAGCGACGGGCTCCAAGTACAGGAATGATGTGGTCAGATTTATATTTCACTTAGCTCACTCAGTGCCAAGGGCAGATTGAAAAGGTGGTAGTGTTTTGAGGGTATCAAAGGCATTCTTTTTGAAGACTGGGAGACCAGTTTGAAAGGTAAAGCAGTAGTAGTCACAAAAGATGATGAAGGCCTGAACTAGGACAGTAGTGATGGGGATGAAGAAGTGGGGGAAAGTTAGAGAAATATTTAAGGGATAAAATAGTTGAAAACATCTGTTCAGTAAAATCTGTTAGGTAAAACGCATGAATCAAGCATTCGTTTTCTGGTCCTTTCTGAGCAAACCCTGATGCTGACAGTTAGTGTTCCTAAACTGACAAGATCTAGAAAGCGGAGTTCTTGGAAAGTGTCTCATCTTATGGAACAAGAGAATTCTATGCTTCATACTTGTTGGGGAAGACCACTATATTGTAATTTAGTTTTCACTATTTCTTTTTTTATTAAATGTATTGGGGTGACATTGGTTAATAGGGTCATATAGGAGTGAAGTGTACATTAATATGATACATGATCTGTAGATTGCATTGCTTACCCACCACCTAAAGTCTAATCATCTTCCATTACCATATATTTGGCATCTTTTACCTTCTACCACTCCTCCAACCCCTTTTCTGTAGAAACCACCAAACTGTTGTCTGTGTCTCTGAGTTTCAGTTTTCTAAATATTGCTAAGTGAAATAAGTTAGAAAAAGCTAAGGATCATATGATTTCACTCAATTGGGGTATAAAACTGAAACTCAGTTTTTACTACTTCTTAAATAACATTATTATGTCTTCTTTGATCCAATAGTTATTCAGAAACATTTTTAAAATCTCTTTACTCTAGAGCCCCGTGCATGAAATTTCTGCACAGGTAGGTCCCTAGGCCTGGCCAGCAATCAGGGCTGATAGGGACCACCAATAGGGGCCTTCCTTCATTCCACGCCACCTCCTGGTGGTCAGCGCACGACATAGTGAGCGATCAAACTCGGGTCTCCCGGTCGAACTCCTGAGGGAATACTTTGCATATGAGCCAGATAGATAGATAGATAGATAGATAGATAGATAGATAGATAGATAGATAGATAGAAAGAAAGAAATGGAACTTTTTAATTTATCTTTTTATTATTAACTTCTAACCTGTTAAGGTCAGAAAATATTTTCTAAACAGACTATTCTGTGAAATTTGAAGAGACTTTATTTACAGTCTGGTACCTGGTTAATTTTTATAAATGTTCATTGTATACATTAGAAAAATTATGACTTAATATATGTTAGCCAGGTGTCATACATATATGTATATATTAGAGGCCCGGTGCATGAAAATCCATGCACTGGAGGAGGGTCCCTCAGCCTGGCCTGCCCCTGTGAAGCCACAGCCTGCGTGGCCTTGGTTTCAAAGACTTGGAGAAAGGGCTGAAATGCAAATTAAAACACAAGAAATATAAATTTGAAATTATGGGAGAGCCAGTTGTGAATCTAGTTCAAGGGACTAAGTTCCACTGAATCTCCATTCCCATCTGCTTTAATTTACTAGAATGCACAATTGCCTTTTAGGAATGCAAACAGACATATCAAAGGTGATTGTTTAGTAAACAGTAAGATCATCAGGTTGGGGGAGTTGCTACAGGCCACTGAGTCAGCAGTAGGTAATAAAATGCAAATATTCACCCTGTGAATATCACAGACCCCAATTCAGCCTTCTGGTGGGTCTTCTCACATTTATATTAATTACTGTTGATCTTGGTTCTCAGCATGCCCCCTCACAATCCAGGAGCCCTCAGGGGCAGGAGGCAATCCTGCAATCTGGAAGGCGATGCTCCCATCACACCTCTGCTGCTGCCATTGCCAGCAGCGTAAGCCTCGGGCAGCCCGGGGCGGCTGGGCAGCTGCCATCCAAGGCTTGCCTGTACCTCAGGCCGGCTCTGGGTGGCTGGGAACGCAATTCCTTAAGTAATTGACAGATCAATCAGAGAAAAGATCAGGTTGGCCTAATGAACATATAGCCTATCTAATAAAGAGAGAATATGCTAAGTGACCATCATGGCTTCACAAAGATGGTGGTGCCCAGTCCCTCAGCCCTGTTGGGGTGGCAGGTGTGTGGCATGGCTAGGCCCACCTGCTTCGTGCGCCTACCTCTGGAGTCCCCAAGTCCCCTCAGATCCAGTCCCCAAGTCCCCTCAGATCCATCTGGGGAGTCCAGAGGCAGGCGCACGAAGCAGGTGGGCCTAGCCATGCCACACACCTGCCACCCCAACAGGGCTGAGGGACTGGGCACCACCATCTTTGTGAAGCCATGATGGTCACTTAGCATATTCTCTCTTTATTAGATAGGCTATATGTTCATTAGGCCAACCTGATCTTTTCTCTGATTGATCTGTCAATTACTTAAGGAATTGTGTTCAAATTACCAACTATGATGGTAAATTTGTCAATTTCATTGTGTGTGTGTGTGTGTGTGTGTGTGTGTGTGTGTATTATACACATATATACTATTTTATTGGTTGTATTAGAATTAGAACCTTTTGCTGCTCAATTTACTATTTCAGTTAAAGTTTACTTCATCTTTATCTTTTTGTACTCTAAGCTTTTACTTTGGATGACACGGATAAAGCTATCCAGTTTTATTTTAGCTGCTATTTGCCATATTTTACCGTTTCCCATATTTTAAACTTTCTCAGTTCTTATGTTTGAGGTGTATGTTTTATAAAGAGCACATAGCTGGATTTAGTCTTTCTGTTGGCTTGTTCTATTATATATTCTTTTTTATGACTATATTTTTGTGTGTTTTATCTGGAGAATATAATCATTTAATGTGAGTTCTGATGTGTTTGGAATTATTTCAAACATGTTATTTTATAATAAACTACTCTTTGGAATAGTTTATCAAGCTTATTAAGGTTGTGGAGCATAAGGAAGTCATGACGCTTTTTGCATATTATCATAAAATATTAAGCTTAAGTTAACTATATTCATATTTCACATGAAATTACATTTTCTCTTCTATTAAATTACAATTTACAGAGTAGTGAGCCCAAGGGTTGAAGAAGAAAAGTTAAATTTGAGAACATTCTGTTCATCAACCTAATTCCTTCTGAACTCTAGGGAAAGTAGCTGCTTATTTGGTCTTTCCATCTTCGCATCGTGGTTCAGTTTGCACAACTCCAATGTTCTTCAGAAGCATAGCTACCAGAAATTACACAAGAAGTTACAAAGACATGAACTCTGGATGGGTCCAAGGGGCTTTAAGGACATTTGTGAATAATATATTTTAGTGGGTTTTGGAGTCAAACCAACCTGGCTCTGCCATCTTCTTCTGAGAGAACTTGGGTATGTTTTTTAATCTAATTTTCATTCTCCTTATCTGTGAAATGGAGATCAAAATAAGAACAATTTTTTCATGGAATGATTGTAAGGATTAGGTGATTTAGTGGTCATAAAGTGCCTAGAGCAGTGTTTATCTTATGATAACCACTCAGGAAATGGTATCTGGCACAATTAATGTATTACTAGTATATATTTTAATAAATGTTTATTGGGCACATGATATGAATAGGCACAGTCTTAGGCCATAGTGATACAGAACTGAATGTGATACAGCTATGAGAGAAACATGCATAGATTGCTAGAACGCAGAGGCAGGGCAACCACCCACACTGTTACATTAGGACTCCCAGATACCCCACTGTTACATGCCCCCTCACAATCCAGGAGCCCTCGGGGGCGGGAGGCAATCCTGCAATCGGGAAGGTGATGCTCCCATCACACCTCTACTCCAGAGGAGTAACATCTGAGTTGAATTTTAAAGGATGCCTATGGATAAGCTCAGCACAGAAACGGGGAAAGAACTTTCCAGGCATAGGGAATTGGCAATGAAAAGAGGTTTGAAATACTAATAAGATTTTAAGAATGAGCTCTAATCTATTATAACATTTAGTGGAGGCTGCCACTCTCTCCCTTGTAACATCACTTAGTATCATGGCCAAAAGAAGCAGAGGAATGGAATGAAGTATATAGGTCATTTTTAATACAGAGTTTGCTCATGTTAATAATGTTAAGTATTTGTCTATTATATCTACTGGCTGTCCAACATTACAGTCAAAATTGAGAGGACAAAATCCAAAATAGATAAAGAATTAATACAACTTAATAGCAAAAAAAATGCAAACAATTTGATTTAAAAATGGGCAGAAAAACTGAAGAGACATTTTTTTCAAAGAAGATATACAGATGGCCAAAGGATACATGAAATGATGCTCAACATCAGTAATCATCAGAGGAATGTAAATCAAAACCACAATGTGGTATTATGCAGACCTGTTAGAATGATTATCGAAAAGACAAAATATAATGTGTTGGTGAGGATGTGGAGAGAAGAGAACCCAGTGCACTGTTGGTGGGAATGTAAATTGGTACAGCCATTGTGGAAAACAATATGGAGGTTCCCCAAAAAATTAAAGTAGAACTGCCATATTTCCAGCAATTCCTCTCTGGGTATTTATCCAAAGAAAACAAAAACACTCACTGAAAAAGATACCTTCACCCCTGTTTACATTGCAACATTACTCACAATAACCAAGATATGAAAACAACCTAAGCATCCATGAATGGGTGGATGGGTGGGCGGACAGATAGATGGATAAAGAAAATGTGATGCACACACACACAATGGAATATTATTATAAAAAGGAAATCTTGCCATTTGCAGTAACATGGTGGTCTTTGAGAGCATTATGCTAAGTGAAATAAGTCAGAGAAAGACTAATAACATGATCTCACTTATGTGGGAATTCTAAATAAATAAATAAACAAACAAGGTCATTGACACAGAACAGATTGGTGGTTGTCAGAGACAGGTGGTGGGAAGGTGGGCAAAATAGGTAAAAGGGGGTCAGAAGGTACTATTTATAACTTCCAGTAAGTGTCATGGGGATGTACTGTACCACAAGTGACTATGGTTAATAATACTGTCTTGCATATTTGGAAGTTGCTAAGAAGGTAGATCATTTTAAAAAATTGAAAGAAAGCTGCTTGCCAAAGCCAAGTAGCATAGTATAGTTTAAAAGACCATAGCAATGGAATCTGTTAGACCTAATTAAAGTTAGACAACCTAACAGATACGTGCATTTTGAAAAACCATTACTGTTTTGAATTCTCACTTTCACCTAAAACAGAGATGATAAGGCTTACGCTAGCACATCTTACAAATGTACTGTGAAGCTCAAATATAATGTAATCAGTTCTTGATATTTATGATGATGAGAATGCAAAAGAAGCATAAGCACCAAAACCCAAAAATAGTAGATAAATTAAAATTTGTATTAATTGGGTCCAGGAAACATTTTTGTATGCTGATTTATCCTTCTAATTTTATTTTACTTAGGATAAAATTAATTCCATTTGTATTTTTTTAACCTACACCAGCATATGGCAGGAAGAAGTAGCCTAGATAATTACAGCATGGTGACAGAAGTCATTTTGGAATTTAAAAATTACTAAACTTAATTGGCAAAACAGAAGATAAAATATCGATTTTGTAGTTGTCGCTTCATACTTGGCTTGTCTTCAATGAATTAAAAGTTTTTTTTCATCAGAACTTCAATAAATGCTTTAGTCTCACTATTTCCCTTTGTGCTCCATTTTTCTGCATCCTGATTTTTTCACATACCTTATATGCCATCTTATAATTGTCCAGTCCTCATTCCCTAAACCCCCATATGCACATATATATTTCTCCTACCCTCTCCTTTTGTAGCTTCTAGTTCCAAAATTAGCTCCTCTGTACCTTCCTTCCAAGTTTCTATTTTTTCTTGGGACTTTTCTCAGCTGGGTGTAAATATATATATATTTTTTCAAACAATTAGTTGACATTATTGGTATTTTCATTTTTAAAAATATCTTTAATATTTTTACCTACAAGCTTCTCCTGGTGCCTTCTGTACTCAATCCTTTATCCCACATATTAAGAATGAAGAAAGATGTGGCCACTTATTGTCCCCATTATTCTGACCATATTCATGTTTAATAACGAGTTTACATTTCCCCTTGGACTATAGTTTCCCTGCCTCGCCTCACCATATGACTTATCATGTATTTAGGCATCTATCACCCCAACTATCTATACGTGTCTTTTGCAGTATAGACCATTCAAAAAATATATTAAATCTTATCATGTTGGCGTAACTAATACCAGACCTACCTTCCCACCATAAATAACTAGAAAATGGGATAAATATGAAACAAAATATATGAAGCAGCCATTTCATCTATTGAACTACTGTTGTGTTATCCAGAAGAGAAAGAAAACAAATAAGGTGATTCCAGGAGGTTCATTATTGGCCCAGAGAAGGAACTCGAGGAATTCATGGCAGTATCAGTGAGCTGAGGAAACTACGTTTATAACTTAGGGAGACTCGGGTGGCTAGAATTTATGGGAACGTGTACTGGAGAAGAAGGAGCTAATCAGGGGAAGGTCCAGAAATCTGCAAAGGAGTCCCCGTAAGTCTGTTACTAAATACTAAATGGAAATAGGGAGAGAGAAAGTCCACAAAGCTGGGCAACTACTGAAGAGTTCTAAGCTGAACATTTCCCAGAAATCATACAGGAATGGGAGGTGTTGAGTTCTAACTAGCCAGAGAGCATTCCGTAAAAATCCCAGAATATCCACAACTTAGTAGAAGGGTGAACTTACCCTAATGGCTACCCCAAACTCACCTTAACTAATCCCCTATCCTCAGAAGAATGGGACAGATCCTCAAATTACTTAACTGTCTGAAAAAAAAAAAAAAATTCTACCTCTTAGAAAAACAAGTTAAGACGCTCAACAATGTAATATTTTCAATATTCAGCATCTATTTAAAAAATAGTCATGCAAAAAAATTAGGAAAATGTGATCCATAAGCACCTAATTTACAAACCTCAGAAGTTAGAGACATGGAAGATTTAGAGATTTCTCCCCTGGACGCATTTATTTACATTCTAGACTCTAGAGGTTGTAAACCTAGAGACCTGCCCCACCTCCTGAGAAGATTTCGTTATATTACAAAGCAAAGGTCCTCTTTGGCCTCCTTCCCTCCTCCTATTCCCCCCTTCCCAGAGGAAAGGAGGAGCAACAGCTGTGTCAGCTGTCCTATATAAACTCCAAAAATTCATTATTTTGAGGTTTCTCTCATCATGTTACCCTGTTGGGATTGGGACAGAGAACTAATTAATGCATTATGAGTAAAAGGCTGTCTCTGATCCAGAAAACCTGGTGTTTCTTGCCAGAATGGATGAATAAATACTTAACAGAAATTAAAATAGGAACCAGGAGGTCATGGTTTGATTCAGGTCAGGGCACATGCCCAGGTTGCAGGCTCAATCCCCAGTGGAGGGCATGCTGGAGGCAGCCAATCAATGATTCTCTCATCATTAATTTTCTATCTCTCTCCCCCCTCTCCCTTCCTCTCTGGAATCAATTTTTAAAAAGTTGAAAAGGATAAAATAGAAAGGGGTTATCTCCTATAAGGTGGCTGGGAAGGCCCCTCTGAGGAGGTAACATTCGAGCAGAGATGTGAATGAAAGGAAGCCATGTAAGAACACACCCGGGAGAAGACCATACATAACATATTACTCCTCTTGTTGGCTCTCCTAAGTGCTTAGCCCAGTTATTCACACATAAGCAGAATTCAGATAAATAAGGGTCAAAGGTATGGCATTCTGAAAGGCTGGCCACTTCTGGCTAGAGGACTGTTTTTTCTATTCTATAAATTCAAGAGTAGCTACATCTTCAGACAAATGACTTGTTAGCTAGGAAAAGATTGGCTAGAAATCAAACTTCAGTGAAGAACTGTTTCAAACATAATTCGTGTTTCATTTCCTTGACTAAATCATATATATGTCTGCAAATGTTGGGTTAGGAAGCACTGACTGGAGTTTTTGTTGGGCAGCTAAGTTGTTTTTACGGAGGTAGAAATAGGTACTAACTTGGTTTGCAAAGTACTCTCCTCCTCGTAAACGTGGCATACCCAAATGCTGAGAAGAACAGGTAGAGTTGGAGAGCACAGGCAGTAGGAATAATAAGTGAGCGTAATGAATTTTAATTGGGCCATAACTAATAGAACGATCCTTATTCTAGTTGTACGGTGTGTCAGAAGCTTGTAGCCAGAAGAAGAAAGGATGAAATGCAAAAGCCAAAAGGCAGCACAGTCCCGGACTCTGGGCTGAGCCAGTTATTAGTGTGACCTTTTTGGTCGAAACCCTTCTCCTCTCTATTTCACCAGGTCATTCCTCTCTCTGCTGTGAATCATCTCTGAGAATCTGTAACAAGCACATCATTGTCAAGAAGTTAAAAGCAATGATAAGTTGTTCTGCTAACACCTGTCAGTGAAATAACTCAGAGCACAAAACCCGGGCATTTAAGGAGTTGACAAGTATTATTAAACCTGTTTTGCAAGAGAAGAAGCTGGTTCAAAGAGGGAAAGCTGTCAAAGGTAATACAGTCAGTAAGAGGCTCAGGGTCTCTGCCTTGCACAAGCAGGCTCACCCTGCGGCCTCTTGTGGTCCAGGAAATCAGAGGGCCATCCAGGAACAGTTATCAACGTTTCCTTCTGTCCAACTTTAAAATGCCATGACCTTTTTAAAGCTACGAATATGTCTTAAATTCAAGTATAATTCTTATAACTGGTTTTCTCTGAGTTTTTTCCCCCATTCAGAAATTTATACTATGTTAAATTATTAGACGCTAGCAACAGTCTATTTCTCCCAGTACTGCTTCCTTTTTTTTCCTTTTTTTTTTCTTTTTTTTTCTTTGAGCACTGTAACTTGTCTGTCTTTGGCACCTTGCTAAGCCTCATGTCTGAATTGAGGTGGATCATAATAATGCTTTCCTCCGGGGGATGAGGCTTTGCGCAGTTCCTTCCTTGAACCTGAACTGAATTTCATGATTTCATTAAAGAAAAAAGATAGGAAAGCCTAATTTAAAGTGAATTAGGATTTATAATTCGGAAATTCTTCTGCCTTTTTTTGTAACTAACTTTTTAGTTGCTCTCTATTTACTTCTATTAAAAAAATAATAAACAAGGAATAAGAAGTGTTAATATGGGTTTAACAGAAAGCAGAGCATAAGACAAAGGCTTAAACACAAATACCCTATTCAGGACTCTGACCCATGGAGCAAGAGCCAGGGACAGGGCAAGAGAAGCAGAGGAGTGGGAAGAGCCTTACAGAAATGTCTGCCATGTTCAAGTTGGCCACCCCTATGCACAACTGGTTGCTCAATCCTGCAGGACAGCCTGACAAACCAGAAACCCAGGAGTGGACAGAGAGTGGCTCTGTTAGGTGGCTGGCACCTGTAAGGAGCCAGCTGGAGCCCAGGAAGAGCCAGTGGCTGGAAGACGTTGCAGAGACAACAGATAACTCTGAGGTAGTGAGAAGTGGACTCCCATAACACACAACTCTATTCTCGTTGCATGCACTTCTGCATATGAGGATATAAAGTAAAACATGAACTCTTGCTCCCCACCCCCACCCTGTCATTAACATTTCATTGTCTATGCATTCACATATCATCTGAGACCATATACATAAACCTTTTTTTTCCTTTTAAAAATATGCATTGGGTCATACTAATCTTGTCCTGTGACATGTTTTTTCAACTCCTGTATTACTTGCATCATGGTTAGATTTTTTTCCTCATCGTCAACAAGTTGATTATGCCCTATAGGAAGTACATTGGAAAACACTGGCTTTACATTTTTTAATTAATGCATTAGTGAAGGAATGACAGAGTTCCTGCTTGTAGAAGAGGAATGCTGCTGATACTGGGAATGCAGTGGGAATGCAGTGGGCATGGTCTGGTAAAACATGGAATTGTCATTGCCAGACAACTGGTCATCCCTGCCAATGTCCTCCTCCTTCCCATTCATCAGCACCTCCACAGCCTCAATTCAGAAGAATGGAGATTACACAAAGGAGACATAGAAAAGAGATGTAGGAGAGGAAAGATAATTTTCCCTCCACCCTTCTGAGTTATTTGACCGAGACCCCTGTAATAAAAGATCAACAAGAGAAAAACAAACAGAAGTTTATTAAAATTGTATCCCTCATTATATACATGGGGGAGAGCCAGAAAAAAAAGAGAGTAATTCCCCAAGGTGACTTCAAATTGAGGGCTAAGTAACATTTTAATAGGGTAAAGGGAGGAGAGGTAGAACTTTTAAGAAAGGTGAACGGGCCCTGGGAAGAAATGGGAGGTACGATTGCGATAGGCAGAGAAGCAAAGTTCAGGGAAAGCCTATCCCTGAATCTGCTGTTTCTCAAGTGCCTACAGCTCAGAGTAATATACCAAAGTGGCATGTTTTGGGGTGTTGTGTCCCGAACTCCTAGTCATATTTTGGGGTGGCCTATTCTGCTAACCCTGAGAGAAGGTGAGCCACAAACATCTGTTCAATCAGCAAATATGTTAACCCCATACTAAGTGACAGGCAACAGAAATAAAGTGGGGAACATGACAGACTGTCCTCAGGCAGAGAAGGTCTACAATTGAGAGAAGAGAGAAGGGAAGGGAAGGGAAGGGAAGGGAAGGGAAGGGAAGGGAAGGGAAGGGAAGGGAAGGGAAGGGAAGGGAAGGGAAGGGAAAAGGGAAGGGAAGGGAAGGGAAAAGGGAAGGGAAGGGAAGGGAAAAGGGAAGGGAAGGGAAAGGAAAAGGGAGAAGGGAAGGGAAGGAAAGGGAAGAGAGGAGAGGAGGGGAGGGGAGGGGAGGGGAGGGGAGGGGATGAGAGGAGAGGAGAAGAGAGGAGAGGAGAGGAGAGGAGAGGAGAGGAGAGGAGAGGAGAGGAGAGGAGAGGAGAGGAGAGGAGAGGAAAATAGGGCAAAGATGCAGAAGATAAAGAAAAAAGAACTCAAAGGAGTGAGGAATTCCAGTAATGGCTGCATCAGTACAGTGCTTGTGTTATTATACATTGTCTAAATCCCAGCCATCTGCTCCCACATCAAACCCGATTTCACTTCCCCCCACATACTAGTACATGTATATCCCAATAATAATATGGTGGTATATTTTTCATGGTTTGATAATACACTTGATTCAAACCAGTGGCGTGTGACCCAGATATAAGTATAAATATAGTGGAAGTCATACGTTTCTTTAGTGACAGTCTTACTAATTAAATTATTTGGCCTGTTTTTTTAGCCACATTGGATAGCTTTTCTTTTTAAAGTTGTGATGAATGTTGTTTATAGCAGCATCAATAAGCCAAGAATTCACATAGTTACTCAATCTCACAGATTACTCATCATTGCCTGTTCATAACAGAATCCTAAAATGTTTAAGATTTCTGATGCAAATCAAAATCTCATCATCACTTGTCATTGCTAAATTAAATGACAAGATAATAACATTACATTAAAACCATTTTTCCCTTGATTGAGTACCTTTTTCAGAAGTGAACCTTGTAGATGTATATTTTTTTCATCAGTACTATAAATGCATTTAGAATCCGAGATAAAAATAGGCCTAAAAAGGGGAGGAGTGGAGTGGGATGTTTTCAAATTATTGATGAATCTCTTGAATCTCAAATAACCATACTTGACAGTGGCTTAGCTCAATTTGAGACTTTCAGAGCTACATAAAGGAGGTTCCAGGTCGAACTTGGTCTTTATTGACACAATCATGCGTTCCTGTCAATAGTCATATGGCATCCCACTGCAAACAGGCTGTCAGTGACTTGTAGGAACTGGCATTGTTTCATTACTCTAATAAGAAAAGATGCTGGATAGATCACAGTCTCTATTGGAAATGAACATGAATTTCTAATCTGCTAAAACAAAGTAGGTTCTCAGTTGACTTACCATGTAAACTTCTCTCTTGGCCTTTCTTTCCCGCCTAGAGCTAATTAACCTTTTTGGTCAGACCTACCACCTCTCCCTCTGCTCCATCTGGCCCGTGGCCCGCTTCTTTGTGGCCAATCAGTCCTCATGCCACTGAGCCCGTCTTCTTCACTTGCCCCTCCACCCAGAACTCGTTTTCCATCTTAAAGTCTTCTGTCCTTCCAAGACTTGGTTTCCTCACATCTTTCTCCTGTTCTGTTAGGAAAATCATACACTGGAGCAAACCTTTTACTTCTATTTTTTGCCTCATTTAATACTACCTGAGGCAGTAATGTGTCAATAATAACCTGTTAGTAAAGATCCTTAGTTCTTGAAGTTGATGAAGATGTAGACTGAAACAACATTGGCTAACAGTTGACAATAGCTGAATCTGGGTGATGGATATAGGAAAAATTCAACATACTATTTTCTCTAGTTTTATGTGTTTGGATTTTTCTGTAGTAAAATATAAAACTAAACTTAGCTCTAATCCACCTTTTTTTTTTTTTAAATAGATGCTCTCTTTTAGTCAGTGCATGAAGTGGGTAATATAAAGGATGGATTAGGATGAAACCCTGAACTTCCATCCAAATACCCCACTCCTATCCCACCCTCAAGGAAACAAATCAGATTATTTAGCGCCTGGCATTGCAGCTTCACTCTTCTCCCTAAGTCCTGAGAGTTCCCCAAGAAGAAAGCAGGCTCCCCTGAACGGCCCTGATGCAGTCCAGATCCCAGGAGCTGTCATACGAAGTAGGGCCATGGTAGCACAGGGCCGCAGGGCAGAGGAATCCTGTCAGGCAGACAGTCTCAAAAGTGATGCGAACTACTGAAGGCTGTCTGGAAGGAGAGGGTCTCTCCCTGCCCCGCTTCTGCCTGCGGGTCTGACTGCTTAGAGCTCCACCATCCAACCTTCTCTCTCTCTCCTGAAGAACTCAAAATGGATTGCAGTTACCAATGTGTGTGTGTTTGTTTTTTTCTTCTCCTTTTCAATTATGACAGCCTTGCTCCTCGTTTGCCAAAAACCGGAGAGACCATCCATGGACATAAGTTTTTTATTGGCTTTGGAGGGAAAGGTGCCAACCAGTGTGTCCAAGCTGCCAGGCTTGGAGCAAAGACGGCCATGGTGTGCAAGGTAAGTGTCAATTCCAGTGGACAGTACTCTAACGACAAGAATATGGTTTTGAGGTCTGAGTTCACTGGTTTTATTTTATTTTTTTTTTAACTATTTTAAAAGGAACAATTCAGTGGCATTTAGTAGAATTGCAGTGTTGTTCAACCACCATATCGATCTAGTTCCAGAACATTTCCATCATTGCAAAAGAAAGCTCTTTACATTAAGCATTCGCTCCCCATTTCCTCCTCCCCGTGGCCCCTGGCAACCACCAATCTACATCTTGTCTCTATGGGTTTATCTATTTCTGACGATTTCCTATAAATGGAATCATGTGAAATGTGACATTTTGTGTCTGGCTTATTTCACTTAGCATAATGTTTTCAGGGTTCATCTACCTTATAGCAAGTATCAGTACTCTGCTCCTTCTGTGGCTGAATAGTACTCCATTGCCTATGCCACAGTTTGTGTATCCATTTATCTGTATATATCTTTATATATATATATATATATATATATATATATATATATATATATATATATATATATATATGTGTGTATATATATATGTGTGTGTGTGTGTGTGTGTGTGTGTGTGTGTGTGTGTGTGTATTAAATAAGATTTTTAAAATTTATTTCAGAGAGGAAGGGAGAGAAAGGGATAGAAATATCAATGGTGAGAATCATTGATGGCTGCCTCCTGCACGCCCCCTACTGTGCCCTGACCAGGAATCGAGCCATGACGTCCTGATTCATATATGTATACTTAACCACTGAGCAACACCATCCAGCTGTTTTTATCAGGTTTTACTGCAGCAACACAGCTTTTAGAAACTTGATTTAATAACTGGTGATTTACTCATCTCTGGGTTGTTGTTTTTTTCCTCTGATGCTATATCTTGGATCAGAAAGGAATCTGGGCCTTACTGACTGGACATCACTGATGTTTAGGTGTAGTTCTGTCTTCAGGTATTTAAAGGAAACTAAAATTCATATTTCTATTTCCATCCACTCACTGAAGTGATCTCAAAAGTAAATCAAGCCCTGGCTGGTTTGGCCCAGTGGATGGAGTGTCGGCCTGCGGACTGAAGGGTCCCAGGTTCGATTCCTGTTGGGGGCATTTGCCTTGATTGCGGACACATACCCAGTGGGGGTGAGGGGGGTGTAGGAGGCAGCTGATTGATGTTTCTCTCTCATCAATGTTTCTGGCACTCTGTCCCTGTCCCTTCCGCTCTGTGAAATAGTCAATAAAACATTTTTTTAAGTAAATCAAACAGAATTGCATCTTTTTTTAAGTAAATCAAACAGAATTGCATCAACTTTTGCATCTTTAATGAAATTTTAAGATGCTATCATTACTGGTATAACAGGAAAGCTATTCTGGGTCTGCATAGTAGAGGATAAGAAAAATATGAGAAATTTAAAAGAATGAGCTCTCTGCTGTGCACTGAGCAGATTTTACCAAAATGTCTCTGAAATATCACTTCCCATTGCATACAGCACTTTCTTCTCCGAGGGAGTCTTTAAATGATGCATAAGCTATACAATTATCACTTCGTCTTCTAATGAACTGTAGCTTTGTTTCTAATTTATGATTAACATGATATAATTCTCATCTGGCTGTTTGGGCAAAACCAACTCATGAAACACAAGAAACCCTCATTTGCTAAGGTTGAGCTCTTAATAGATTTAAAATACCAATTAATCAGCAATTAATTATTGATGACCAATATTATATGCTAGGAATTATGGGGCTTAGAAAGGGAGCCAATTAAAAATGTTGTGCTTGATCCATCCTCTACTTTATTAGAAATGAAGGGTTTGGGGAGTAATAAGATGGTGCTGACTTAATGGGCTTGGAAACTGGAAAGAGGATGTCATTTCCAGGCTAGGAAAATCTAGAGAGAGAATTAGTGCTGGAACAAGGTACTGAGAATAGCTGTGGAGAGAGAGGAGCTCCCTAGAGCTGGAGCTGTTAAATGAGAGAGATTAGAGAGCCCCCTCTTGCAAGTTTTTATAAAAGCTACTCATTCAGCCATTAAAGTCAAAATTGGGTGTCCCCTAGGATCTCATCCACTCAACGGTTTGGAGATTCGTTTTATTTTAGGTTAATTTGAGGCAAAGAGAGAAATGCAAAATAGAAATATTTGAATTGTGGAACTGACCTTGGGAAATGAATGGTGAAACCACAGAAGTGGGTCTGAGGGGAACAGTAGGCAGAAGGCTGTGTTTGGGGAAATGTTCTCTTTAGGAGGTTGGTTAAAGCAAAGGTGCTGATTATTTTATTCTGGCCTGTGAATGATGGTTTATGTTAGTCCCTGCCCAGTTTTGAAAGTCCTTTATATCTAACACATCCTTGACTTAGTCGTCTAGTGTTTAGCTCTATGGTGGAATTTACCTGGGGATCTGTATAGAGAGGTTAGCTAAAATCTATACGGGATTACTTTGCTTCAACAACCTGAGATATTTAGATATGGATTTAAGATTAATCTAATCGCATAATATTCTTAGACTTCTTTTCCACCACCACCCCCCAAAAAAATATTTTTATTTTAGAGAAGGGAGATGGAGAGAGAGAGAGAAAGAAACACCAATGATGAGAGAGAATCATTGGCCGACTGCCTCCTACACACCCCTCCCTGGGGATCGAGCCGCCAACCTGGGCATGTGCCCCTGACCAGAATCGAACCTGGGACTCTTCAGTCTTCAGGCCAACACTCTATCCACTGAACCAAACCAGCTAGGGCTATGCTTAGACTTCTTAACAAAAAAATAAAATCTCTTTTCTAGTAGAAGTTATTGTTATCCATTAATCATGATATTTCTTCCCATTGTGAAATATATTTTAATTGAGCAAATTAGCCAAACTGTTTTATGGCAGTTTTTTAAAGATGAAAATTCCAAGTAGAACCCAAAATCATTAAATTACTCAAGATAAAATTGAACAGATGGAACAAAAGAAAAACAGAAATTTTTGTATGGATTTCTTAGCAACATTAACTTACCTATTACTGCCTGGCAAAAAAAATAAAATAAAATTCAAGTAAGACTGTTCCATGGCATGTGCAAAACATCTTACTTTGAGCTAAGGAGAAATACTTGTCAAGATACTGTGGCAAGAACTATCAAGTAGGAGACCATCAATATGCGTACAGTGGAATGTGTAAAATGAAAGACCAAGTAGCTATGAGTTGTGTAGTCAGTATTTAACTGAGTCATGGGCCAAGGCAACAGGCCAAGGGTAATTAAAGATACTTTGAGATTAAAATCCAGGAAAATGAAAGTCCTTTTAGCAGGGTAAAGAACCTGCTAGGACACCTTTCCTAGGGCTTCACCTGATTTATGTAAGTGTTTCTCTTCCTCCCTTCCATTGAAGCCAAACGTTAGAGAGGAGGAAGATATCTCTAAACATCAAAACCTGGCATCTCAGGAGGCCAAAGGTAGAATGAAAAGCTAAAAAAAGCAGTGGCCCAGCATAAGCCCAGAGACCCTGCTTCCTATGCAGGTGGAAGGAAACCACAAGCAGGCATGAACCCACGCAGCCCAGATGGGAAGTCAGCAAGCAAGGACCTTCAAGAAATTACCTGGTTTTGCTTCCTTCAAACATGAGACTTGACTCTCTAATACAAGTACTGTTTTACATTCAGAATGGAAATGCCAGGAATGAAGTTCTGGGACAGAGGCATTACGTTAGACCAGTGCTGCCTACTCACAGACTGCAGACTGTCACTGGACTGGACAGTATAGAAACTCAGCGCAAACATAAATATTTAGAGCAATTTGACAGAGTAGCTTTATAGCTGGTGAATAGAATATAAATAATATATACTAAACTAGGCTTTGTATTTTGTATGACTTTGTTTCATTTCATTGTTACTATATTTTGCAAAATTATTAGTCTGCATAGATTGAAAATGAAAAAACAAACTGAGGCTTCACCAGTCAACATGGAAAGCAGTATATTTGAGTACCCATCATCTTAATCAGAAATTTCCTTCTATGTTAAGATTATAGTGGGACAATCAACTAATCATGCACTGAGATTTTAATTTTCAAATATCAAAAATTAGGCACCGGCCTTTCCAGGTAACATACAATGAAGTGCAATCTGCCCTTTCCTGACATCCTTTGAAAGTCCCCTGGCTAACGCTAGTTGGCTACGTTGATGGGGACCCTAACCAAATAAATAAAATATGCCTCATTTTAAAAGAATTGAAGAAATCATTGAATTATCACAAACCCATTCCCATGCTCAGATAAGCTGGCCTGATAATGGTAATGTTAACGTTAACCCTGTATATTAAAGGCCATTATTAAGGTAAACACCGTTTATCTGGGATTTAAACAACCAGCAAGCTTAAAAAACTGGGATTTTATGTATTTTTCTTTCATCTTTTATGATAAAGCCACAAATGGCAGGTTAAAAGTTAATATGAGGAATTTACTTTTAAAGCAACTGATGCGTTTTGTTTCATGACAGCAAATCCAGCTTAATCTCCTAAACCTGCTGCTCATTTTGACCTTCAGCCACTGAAAGTCACAAAATGTCTTGAATCACAGCCTAGTTTCAGTATTTATTATGTTTGCCCATATCCTAACTTTGAAAATCAGTAACCTGTTGTAATATATGTGATAACATTTTTAGCAGAATATTTAATTTCATATAACCTCAGGTAAGAAATCTTGGTCCTCTGTGTTTTGACATCAGTTATACTAGTATGTTGATGGGTGGAATTACTCAATGTTTTCCACCATTCAAGGATTCCAAACAGCCCATTCCTCCACCATCTTGAAATGCAGGTGTTTATTATGATAGTGCTAACTGAAGTTCCCCTCCTCAGTGGTAGGCCATTGTTCTGGACCAGTGGTCGGCAAACTCATTAGTCAACAGAGCCAAATATCAACAGTACAACGATTGAAATTTCTTTGGAGAGCGAAATTTTTAAAACTTATTCTTCTAACACCACTTCTTCAAAATAGATTCACCCAGGCCGTGGTATTTTGTGGAAGAGCCACACTCAAGGGGCCAAAGAGCCGCATGAGGCTCACGAGCCGCAGTTTGCCGACCACGGTTCTGGGTCATGGAAGCCACTGACTGGGTCTCCCTCAATGCAGAGAGAGCCTTTCCCATGGAGGCATAAGCAGCCTGGGCCACGTCAAAATGAGAGTAGTCAGCAAACACAAGCCAAGGAGATCTCTCGGGCTTCACCATACCTTGATCCCAATGTTGGACCCTGATGGGCTCCTCGCCCCCATCAGATTCTGCAGGTCACACTTCTCCGGGCTCCCACTTAGGGGATTTACCAACCTCCTGGCAGGCAGGAATGTGCTCTCTTCTTCGGTGCACACAGCCTTTACAGACACCTCCCACCTGAATTCTGCAATCACGGTCCAATCCTTGACTGGAGTTCACACATGGTAATCACCTGGGAAGCGTGCTGGTCTCACCGGCAGAGGCCTGATTGAATTGGTCTGGGATGTTCTAGAAACCTGAACATCAGGAGATACTGATGAGCAGCTAAGACAGAATTATTGGTTTCCTTCCTGCCAAAGGTAACTCACACCAACCAGTCCCACCCTACAGCCTGGCTCAGATGGAACAATTTGTCACAAAACGTAGTAAAGAATTTTAATTAGCTTGGTAACAGCATAACTGAAATTAGATTCCAGACTTCCATGTGCACCATTCTGCCTCATGGCCAAGATACTTCAAGTTTTCATTTCAACTTGATAGTCAGCGTGTGACCAGGAAAACAGGGAAGCCTCCAAAGATACCCCATGAAGGTCCCTTTATAATAGTCCTTATGCTGTCAAAGTTCTTTCATTCGTATCATGTGTGAACTCCACAGAAAGAGCTGAAGCATCAGGGAGAACAAGATGGACACATAAGTACAATAGTTTATAAGACTGGATCCAAGCAACAGGAGTTCCTTCCCCCAAGAGAAGCAGCATGATCATGATCATGATGGTGATGATGGCGGCACCAAGCACAAAACTGGAATTTTATGTACTTCTCTTTCATCTTTTATACTAATCCTTTATAGCTTTAAATGTACTTTTATGCATATTACTTTACTTTATCTTCACAGCAAACTTGCTGTGGCTTTCCAGATAAGAACACGGAGCCTACAGAGAATTAAAGCGGCTCACCCAAAACCACACAGCTAGCATGAGGGGCTTCCATGACACAAAGGAAATACTGTCTTGCGTTCTTAGGTTTTTCGTCACTTCTTTCACTTTGTAATGACCTAGGTGATGTACAGTTAATGGAGCTTCAGTTGACTTCTCTTAATCCTCAGCAGTCTTGTTATTGTTCCATTATTTTTAGTTACCAGACTTTTATTTTTTGACAGGAGAATATCAAAGAAGGCAAAAAAACACAGTATTTTGTCCCATGTCTCACATAGACTTTAGAAGACCAGCCAACAGACCTGCCAGGAACTCGCCATTAGAATAAAGCTGGGACCATAACCATCACCCAGGGATGTAGCCAATCAGACAGTGCCCTGAGCAGGAAGAAGACAGGCAGCTGCTGCAGCCTCTAAAATACAACTACAGCTAGTCTGCAAAATGCAACTACCTGAGCGTGAAATCCTTCCCAGTTATGCCTGTGATGCTCATGCTGTCCCACCTGGTCTGTCTTATTTCCCTCTGATATTATCAATTTCTTGAGGGCAAAGAAAGAATTTCTCCTAACCCCTGCACTTGCTACTGTTTATATCATCACCACCATTTATTACCTGCCCTTGACAGTCACCTTCAACAGATTCTTCCCATAGAAAACTGATAGGAAAGGGGAGAGAAATGTCTTTGCTTTAGTTTGTATCCCCACATGCCTAGGGATGTCCTTTTCTTAACCCCAGAACATTCTTATAATAATACTTTGCCAACTATATAATACCCTGATTGTCTATGGGAAAGAGTTAAATAATGTGTAAAAAAAAAAAAAAAAAAAAAAAAGATGAGAGAACTTGGCTCAGCTCTCAAGAGTCTTATGGTAAGAATCTCTGACCTAGCAACTAGGATGCTTTGGTGCTTACTTGCCAGACAAGTGAACAGCCAGCCTTCCAGGAAGGAAACTTTTGGTAGATGGCCCCTTCCACAGGGAACTCGCCCACAGCAACACTGTGGTGGACTCTCCATTATAAAGACAGAGGTTCTGCTAGGAAGAAGTGATTACACATTGTTTGAGGTTACTGCCTAATCAGCACTTGAGCCAGAAAAGGAGCACAAGGAAAGGTGTTCTTTTGCAGAATAAGCTATCAAAAGTGGCATTTAAATCAGGGGTCAGCAAACATGATCCATGGGGCAAATCTTGCCCACTACATATTTTTGTAAATTAAGTTTTATTGGGATATAGCCACATCCATTTGTTGACATATTATCTTTGGCCACCAACTCTACAATGGCGGGGGTAAATTGTTGTATAAGAGGCAATATAGCCCGCAAAGTCTAAAATATTACCTATTTGAAAATAAATAAATAATGAAGGAATGAATGAATAAAATATTACCTATTTAGTCCTTCACAGTAAAAAATAGTGGCTAATCTCTGATCTAGACGGTCCACTTGCTCACCAGGAAATTTTATCACTCATTGCAGATCTTGACTCAAGTACAATAGGTATCTATGTTTCTTTCTGTTGATATATCCAGAGAGGAACAATTTTCTGTGGGCAAGCAGAGCACACCAGGAGGGGCTGAGACCTGGACAGAGACATACTCCCTTGCTGTAGTGCTTACCTACAGGACAGAAAAAATAGAAGTATAGTTCAGAAGTGATTCCAACTAGATGACACTCTGGAAAAGATAAAACGATATAGTGAAAAAGGTCAGAGGTTGCCCAGGGTTAGGGGTAGACAGTGATGAACAGGCAGAGCAGAGAGGAGTTTTAGGGCTGTGTAGCCAGTCTGTATGAGAATATAATCACAGATACTCGTCTATACATCTGCCAAAACCCATAGAATGTACAACATCAGAGGGAACCCTAAAATAAACTACGGAGTTTAGAGTTTGGTTGATGTGACAACATAGGTTCATTGATTTTACAACTGTGCCCCCCTGATCACGTTGCCTATGAGTGAGCAAGGAATGCATGTCTAAAGGGAAAACTGAAGTATTACCAGAATGGATGCAAGGATGCAAAAACAAAGAAATTCCACTCTACCAAGGTAGCTAGGGCTTTTTAAATTCCCTCCTGTGCTCCAAGTCAGGGTCTGGGGAGAAGATAAGATTCTAAGGCACCAGGCAAGTCATTATAAAGATCCTGTCATTTATAGTGAAGTATGAACAACTGAGATTCTTCAAAAATACTGAGGATAGCCCTAACTGGTTTAGCCCAGTGGAGAGTGCCGGCCTGTGGACTGAAAGGTCCCAGGTTTGATTCTGATCAAGGACATGTACCTTGGTTGTGGGCATATCCCCAGTAGGGGGTGTGCAAGAGTCAGCTGATTGATGTTTCTAACTTTCTATCCCTCTCCCTCTCTGTAAAAAAATCAATAAAATATATATTTTTAAAAAATACTGAGGATAGTTGATGGTGGACAGTTCTGTTTCAGTGGGAATTTCCACATGGTGAGATCAAAGTGAGAGTGAACTTATAGAACTGGTGAGCATCATTAAAATCTTCACATTTTGCCGAAGCCGGTTTGGCTCAGTGGATAGAGCGTCAACCCGCGGACTGAAAGGTCCCAGGTTCGATTCCGGTCAAGGGCATGTACCTTGGGTGTGGGCACATCCCCAGTAGGGAATGTACAGGAGGCAGCTGGTCAATGTTTCTCTCATCAATGTTTCTAGCTCTCTATCCCTCTCCCTTCCTATCTGTAAGAAATCAATAAAATATATTTTTTAAGAAAATGCTTCACATAAAAGTGGAACATTAGTATATAACAATTCTTTGGGCTGAAACCAAGTCTAGCAACGTACATTAAGAAGATTAATTAGTTAATGTTTATAAAGCACTGTGCAGATATGCCCTTTCAAAATGCTAAGTATTCTAAAAACTACATTGTAGCATTTTACTAAATGCAAAAGATCTAATGTTCATTATCTCTTTGGTACAGGTTGGCAAAGATTCTTTTGGCAATGATTACATAGAAAACTTTAAGCAGAATGATATTTCTACAGGTAAAATTTAATCTTTTTTAAGATTGGTTTTTATAACTTTCTTGGGTGATCTGATTATAAGAAAAGCTGAATATAGAATAGAATTATTAGATCCTCCCCTGGTGGCCAGGGAATTTGTATGCATAGCTTTGTCTAGTCTTGCTCAAATAGCCTATGGTTAATTCTTTCATGTTCATTCCTCCAGATGGGACTAAGACAACAGGTTACAAACCTTCAGTTCGTGGAAATGTTTCAAAAGCATGTGATGAGAGAAAATAGGTGCTACATTCACAAAAGATATTTTAAGAAAAATCATTAAGCTGAGACCGGTTTGGCTCAATGGATAGAGCGTCGGCTTGGGGACTAAAGGGTCCCGGGTTCGATTCCGGTCAAGGGCATGTACCTTGGTTGCGGGCATATCCCCAGTAGGGGGTGTGCAAGAGGCAGCTGATCGATGACTCTCTCTCATCAATGTTTCTAACTCTCTCTCTCCCTTCCTCTCTGTACAAAATCAATAAAATATATATTTTTTTAAAAAATCATTAAGTATCATAGCTGGAAACAATCTTAGAAATCATTGAGATCTGATACTATTTATAATAATAAAAGCATAATATTCTAATTAGACCAGGGCTATGAGGGAAGCCCGGGTCCCGGGTGCCAGAGAGAAGCCAGTACAGGCAGCCAGGGAAAGGAAGGACTACTCTTGCACGAATTTCGTGCATTGGGCCTCTAGTTGTTTCATAAAAGAGAACACCAAAGGCTAGAGAGGTTATGAATTTGTCCAAGAGCGCAGCTAGTTGGAGCTACAGCCAGGACCAGAATGCAGGTCTTTGGTCCCAGTTCAAGGCTCTTTGCTGATCACCATTTACATGCCAGGCCATAATTCTTGATGAGATGCAAAGCTTATGAGAATGAAGAAAAACAAACAGGTTGATTTTATAGGTTTGATCTTTAGTCTTTCACTCAACTTTGTCATTTCTTTCACTAAAGAAATATGTTAATACAGGAAAATGCATATGTATACAACTATGAATAATTCGGGGGAATTGGAAGTGGGTGGTTTGTTGGATGTTAATAATGTAAAAAAAAAAAAAAAGTACAACTAAGTATAAAAACTTGTATTTTCCTCATTGTATAGGTGATGGGAATAAATTAGCACTAATTACTTATTTCTTTTTTATCATTCCAGATGGTTAAAAAAGTTAAAAAGTTTTCTGAGGATTAATGGTACATTGAAATTGTTAAAATAAATTATCCAAGCGAGGCTGTGTATATGTGATTGTAATTTTTTTTCCTTTAGAATTTACATATCAAACTAAAGATGCTGCTACAGGAACTGCTTCTATAATTGTCAATAAAGAAGGTATGTGTTTTGCATATTGAAGTATTATTTCATAAAACAGTGCATTTCCTGAACTAGAACAGAAATATCCGTTTTTATCCTAATCTTATGGCTCTCTTACCATAACTACCAGGTGTACAGCATGCTCTTTCCAGCCTAAACATAAATATTTCCCTTACTTATACATCCCAGGCTGTTCGTTCAAATATAAAATGTCCATCCAATACATATAAAGCATTAAAGTTGCCTCAAAATAATCTTTATATCCTGTAACACCCCGTTACCCTTCATGTGAACTCAGAATTGACATTTGTCTCTAAAAGCAGTAAGTATTCATCTGTCATTTCAGTTACACCAGGTAAATAAATGTAAATAGATAGGTGCAAAAGAAAGTTGATGAATCATATTTATAGAATATTTACTGTGCAAATGGCAGCAACTAATTACTTCTAACATGTCGTTAGTGTTCAATTTTGCCTGCTCTTTAAACAGCAATCAAATCTCAAAATTCTATATATACAACTGTCTCTGTCACAGGCTTTGCAATAGTGAGACATTTGTCTTTGAGAAGAGTAATTTCCCTTTGCCCTCAAGTAAAGTTTTTAGGATTTCTGTCAACTATTTTTAGTATAAAAACACCACCATACAATTTTAAAAATCAGAATTAATATACAGAATGGCCAAGCATTTTATGGGGCACTTACGAAAGAACCTAGAGCATTATGGGCAGTCAGCATGCCTTGTGTTAGCTTAGGGTTTGTCACAATATGTTTTTAATTTATAACAGTTTCACAAGATCGTTCCTCACAGAAGACATGATATTGTCACCTTTAGTGATCCTAGAGTTGCAGTGTCCCGCTTAAAGACAGTCAATAAAAGTTTTCCTTCTAACAATAGTCTGTGTTCATTGCATTAAGCCAGTGATTACTGCTGCCAACAGCAGTTCATTCCTTGCCTTACACCTCTTTTTTTGTGTTCTATGGATATCTTTGAGTTATGTTTCTTCCTTTTCTGGGTACAAAATACTGCATTTTTGTGCAAAGATGTAATTTAATATTTTGTATCGAGTGTCTATTATGGCAGACTTTGTCTGTCTGTAGTGTACAGCAATGCCCTTAAGAGTATAGGTGGTGCCCAGCTGGCATGGCGTGGCATGGTTGAACGTCAACCTAGGAACCAGGAGATCACAGCTCAATTTCCGGTCGGGGCACATGCCGGAGTCGCTGGCTTGATCCCCATTTGGAGGCATGCAGCAGGCAGCTAATCAATGATTTTCTCTCATCATTGATGTTTCGATCTCTCTCCCTATCCCTTCCTCTATTAAATCAATAATTAAAAAAAAAAATTTTTTTAAGAGTATAGGTGGTAGTAGAAGAGCTAATCCAAATACTCAAGAGCAGCTTCTTTAAAGGAGTGAGTAGCAAAGTCAAGCAAAAGATTCCGTTTTTACAAGTTAAAGTTGAGGCCTGGATGAGCTAGCCACATGGCAGTGCCTACATACAGCGGGGTCTTGGGCTTGTTGCTCATAGCCTCGGCCAGACCAGAAATGCAGTTTCAGGAGTCAGCAACACAGAGGCAGCAGCTTACTCTAGCAGGAGTGAGGTCACTGAGGAGAAAGGGAAGGAGGTACGATGTCTTTCAGTGTGTGGGTACTTTGAATTTTTCCAGTACCGAGATTGGGTTTACGCTGAGCCCATCCCCACTTTATTAAACCCTCCTTGTGGCCAACAAACACATCTGTGGTAAGATGATAGGCTAGCATGTGTTCTGTGTTCAGAGGTAACGTTAGGTCATGTCTATACAAGAGCAGCCTGCGGCACCAGAAAAATGCTCCTGCAATTCATCCCACTAGGTCAATGCTGTCCAACAGAAACACAATGTAAGCTACATACGCAATTTTAAGTTTTCCATTAGCCACATTTAAAAAAGTAAACAGAAGCAGGTAAAACTCATCCTAATATGTTCCCTTAACCCAATATATCCAAAACATTATCCTTTCAACATGAAATCAAAAAGTTCTTAAAAATTAATTAGGTATTTTACCTTTGTCAGCCCTTGAAATCTTCTGTGTGTTGTACAATTAAAGCGAATCTCAATTTGAACTAATGCGTTCCAAGCGCTCAGTAGCTACTGTGGCTTGTGCTCCTGACCATCATATTGGGCAGCACAGCTCTTGAGAGTTCACCAGACAATGAAATGGACCACCTCACCTCCCGCCTTTAGGGGGGCTTGTAGAGAATGGGTCCAAGTGATGGGTATCCAGGGTAGGGCAAAAGTCGGCTTAAACAATACAATACCTAATAAATAATAACACAAGAATAAACTCTGTTCCACATACTGACAACTCTAACCCTACTTTTGCCCCGCCCTGGATAAGATTCCTTAGTCCTGCTGCTATTTGATCTGGTACAGTCTAGGCCAAAATATCCTTCTCTCTACCTTAAGTCATTTAGTGCAATTTTTCATCTGCTAAATATTGTAAAATGTGGTTTGATTTAAAAATCACTTTTCAGAATACCATAGGGTCCACCTCAAACTTACTGTCTTTCAGTGTGTGAGTACTTTGAATTTTTCCAGTACCGAGATTGTGTTTAAGGAGCATTAGTATTTTTTTAATTTTATTTTATTATTTAAAGTATTACAAGTAGTAGCATTAGGCAAATTTCTTCCTATTCATACTCATCATTAGGACACTGTTATTTAGGATTAAGAATCTTTTGTTGTTGTTGTTGTTATTGTTGTGTATCCTCACCAGAGGATATTTTTCCATTGATTTTTAGAGAGAGTGGAAGGGAGGGGAAGAGAGAGAAACATTGACGTGAGAGAGACACATCCATTGGTTGCCTCCGATACATGTCCTGACCAGGGCTGGGGATCGAGCCTGCAACCAAGGTACATGCCCTTGAACAGAGTCAAACCTGGGGCCCTTTAGTCCTCGGCCGATTATCTATTGAGCCAAACTGACTATGGCAGGATTAAGACTCTTTACCACAGCTCTAACTGGTTTAGCTCAGTGGATAGAGCGTTGGCCTGTGGACTGAAGGGTCCCAGGTTCAATTCCAGTCAGGGGCATGTATCTTGGTTGTGGGCACATCCCCAATAAGAGGTGTGCAGGAGGCAGCTGATCGATGTTTCTCTCTCATCGATGTTTCTAACTCTCTATCCTTCTCCCTTCCTCTCCATAAAAAAAAACAATAAAATATATATTTTTTTTAAAGTCCCTTTATCATATACATTCTACCAACCATTTCCCATAAAAGAAAATTTGATGTATGTTATATATCATTTCTCAGCTAATAGACTGTATATAACAATACTGATAAAGGAAGTCATTTTTAGATTTTGCTCAAAATTATTAGAATATGAATCATGTTACATAAATATTGTAAAATACATTAGGAATTTGAAAATTAACCTGAATGGCCTACAAATGTTAAAATTAATACAACACATTTCATGTAATGACTTTGTAAGAGTGACTGTAACACTGCAGAGTATCATTGCTTGGCTTTCCTTTGTTTTAACGTAATATTAATATAGAAATTCTTTGCAGGCCAGAATATCATCGTGATAGTGGCTGGAGCCAATTTACTGTTGAATACTGATGACCTGAGAGAAGCAGCCAATGCCATTAGCAGCGCCAAAGTCATGATCTGCCAGCTAGAAGTAACTCCAGCGACTTCTTTGGAAGCCCTAACAATGGCCCGCAGCAGTGGAGGTAATTTTACCTGCTTGTCATCCTGTCTATAAAAGCTTTTATCTCTGTCTTAATTAAAGTTAACCTTTTAAGCAAAGCAATACTGTTCTTTAGTAAAATATTCTGTAGTAAAATTTTCCCATCTGTAAGATTCACTGTCTTCTTCTAATTCTTGATAACATTAGAAAACCTTACAAATAGTGTAAAAGTAATGTAACATTTCTGATATATCCCACAATATAAATCTTCAATCTAGTTAGCAGAAATAATACAGGTGGTAACCAGAATCTCTGAAGCAGTTCCCTGTCCAAGATACAGTCCAGGGAGTGGACCGATTCCCATTCTGAGAAGCAGAGGGTAAGCTGCATGTCATGTGTAACCACTGCCCAGGTGCATCTTGATAAACTTCTCTAGGAATTAAAGGTTAGCGGCTTCCTCCTTTTGTAAAACTGTACCATCTTTGCTATAAACAACTACAGGTTATTTATATGTAATATTTGCTATTTGTCAACATCCTTTAAGCAGCTCTTCTGCTTGATCTTTGATTTTGGAAATTTTTGAGAATGCAAAAGCAGGAAGAATTGTATAATGAAACCCATCACCCAGCTTTGACAATTATCAACCCTTAGCTAATCTTGGTTCATCTGCTCTCCCTCCCAGGCCTCCTCTCTCACTCCCAGCAAGTAACAGACTTTTAGAAATCCAGATAGTTTCCTTCTGTTTGTTGCTTTTTTCTAATTGACCAGAAGGGAGAGCATCTTCTGAATTAGAAGCCTATATTTTGTCTTTATGAGCTTTGTGGTCTTTGCAGAATTACCAGATTTTGCTGAGCCTTGTCTGTTAAGTGCATATAAAAATACTACCCAAAAATAAAAAAATATATAAATAAAAATCTTCCCCTACAGAATTGTTCTAAGAATGGAATAAAAGTAGTGAGGTCAGTAAATCTAAATTTTCTTCTCTCTTTCAATTAAAATTTGGACAATAGCCTGATCAGTACCATTTGGTAAAAATAAATAAATAAATAAATAAATAAATAAATAAATAAATAAAAACTAGCCACTCTTAGACAATGCTGCTTCTTCATATATGGTAACAGTTCTGTATATGTTAAGAAGAATAGAAAGAACCACATTGGTTTTTCCAGATAAAGCTTTCTTATCAAGTTACAATAAAAAAAAGAAAAAGAACAGTAAGTGTGTGTTTGTGTGTGTGTGTGTGTGTGTGTGTGTGTGTGTGTGATTTCCCCCAAACATTTTAAATGTTTGACCTGATTTAACAAATTTTTCTTATGGCAAAACAGCATGCCATGGTGAAGTCTCACTGACATATAATGTGTTTTTAATGGACTCGAAGCTACCAGGAAGAATTCTGAGCCAGAAGCCACTCGGTTACCTTTTCTCAGGCTCCAGATCCAGTGTGAGGCTGTGCTGAGCCTTCGCTGCACGGTACTCACGGCCTCGGGGGATGCAGACACAGCGTCCCACTTTACTCACGCTCCTCTCTTTCCTGGTACAGATCGGAGCATATTCTCGTGTCTGTTCTCTCTCTTTCCTACTACCTAATCTAGTTTCCTATTGTCTACCCAGCTTGTGGAGGAGAGACGGGTAGGGCACCCCCGGCAGAGGACCCAAACTTCCACAGGTGAGGCAGGCGTTATCCAGATGAGCAGGCAGCCTGACCTGGGGCCTTTTGGGTGGGGTCCGGAATGCTTCCTCCATCACCTGCCAGGCAGTTCTTCCAGTTGAGGAGCTACAGGACCAGAAAGGGGGATAGGTAGTGGTGAGCCAAAGACCACGTAGCCTGCTTCACATTTTGCTGAAGAGCTAATATGCCTAAGTATTAATTGTGCATTATCTGATATAATAATACTGGAAGTAGTAAACCTTGCATTTGTATGTACTTGAGAGCTTATAAAATGCTTTTGTAAAATTCATCCTCAGAAAAACCTTATGGCAAAGATATGGCAGGTATTATTCTCCCAGACTGAAGACTGAGACTTGGGGAGGTTAAGTACTTTGCTCAGCCAAGGTCATGCTTTTAGTCAGTGTAGAAGCCAGGACTTCAGACTCCAGGACCCAAGTTCTGTGTCCTAGACCACAGTTTACAGGAACTTCACAATCCCCTTGATTCTAGCAACTGAGCCTTTATGAAGTGTATCTCTAGAAAAGTAAAATCTGTGAATTGTAACACTACCCGTCTTCTCCAGCCTCAAGTCACAGACAAGGGACGCTAGAGTGTTTTCAGCAATGTGTCTCCACCCTCCCCGTTACATACACACATGCACACACATGAACACATGTCCTCTGTCCAGAAGGAGCACTGGTTTGGGAGTCATGAAGCATGGCTTCGGATTCAGAATCAATCACTTCGCAAATGGGGAACATCAGGAAGTCCGTCAGTTCCTTGTTCTGGGCCTCTGTTTCTTCTGTGAAATGAGGACGAGGCTGAGAGCTCTCACAGGTCTTTAATGTGGCGATGTGTGGGTGGACTGATCGCAGAGCAGAGCAGCAAAGCTTAAAGATCTGTGGTGAGCGCTGACTGTCCTCCCCATTGCCCCATGAGGCTACGTATGTGCTAATCAGCATTATTCCATTCACAAGAGAGATGGCACAGCCATCATCATCTGTGAGTTTATCACAGCGCTTATCTGTACTACTTAACTAGTAATGGAGTTTGAATTCAACACACTGTATAACTAGACTGTACATCAGTTATTAACATACAGAGGAAGCCCTAGCCAGTTTGGCTCAGTGGATAGAGCATCCACCCGTGGACTGAAGGGTCGCAGGTTCATTCTGGCCAGGAGCATGTACTTCTGTCGCAGGCTCCATCCCTGGCCCTGGTCAGGGAGCATGTGGGAGACAACAGATCTGTCTCTCTCACATCCATGCTTTTCTTTTTTTTTTTTTTTTTTTTTTTTTTTTTTTTTTTTTTAATTAATTTATTTATTTATTTATTTTTTTTTTACATATTTTCTTGATTTTTTTTTTTATTGCCTCCCTCCCTCCCTCCCACACATCCCCTCCCTCCCCATAGTTTTATGTCCATTGGTTGTACTTATATGCATTTATACAAGTCCTTCGGTTGATCTATTATCTCCCCCTGATATCCCTACCCTCCCCACTGTAATTTGACAGTCTGCCTGTTGCTTTACTTTCTCTATATCTGTCTCTTGGTTCATCAGTTTATAAAGATCTTTATCATCCACCGATGTGTGAGGTCATGTGGTGTTTCTCTTTCGTTGATTGGCTTATTTCACTCAGCATGATGCTCTCCAATTCCATCCAGGTTGCTGCAAATGATGAGAATTCCTTCTTCTTTATGGCAGCATAGTATTCCATTGTGTAGATGTACCATAGTTTTTGGATCCAATCATCTGCTGACGGGCACCTAGGCTGTTTCCAAATTCTGGCTATTGTAGATTGTGCTGCTATGAACATAGGGGTGCATATATCCTTTCTGATTGGTGTTTCTAGTTTCTTGGGATATATTCCTAGAAGTGGGATTACTGGGTCAAATGGGAGTTCCATTTTCAGTTTTTTGAGGAAACTCCACACTGTTCTCCACAGTGGTTGCACCAGTCTGCATTCCCACCAGCAGTGCACGAGAGTTCCTTTTTCTCCGCAACCTCGCCAACACTTGTCGTTTGTTGATTTGTTGATGTTGGCCATTCTGACAGGTGTGAGATGGTACCGCATTGTTGTTTTGATTTGCACCTCTCGGATACTTAGTGACTTTGAGCATGTTTTCATGTGCCTTTTGGCCTTCCTTCTGTCTTCTTTTGAAAATATTCTGTTTAGGTCCATTGCCCATTTTTTAATTGGATCATTCATCTTCCTTTTATTTAGTTGTATAAGCTGTCTGTAAATGTTGGAGATTAAACCTTTATCAGTGGTAATATTTGCAAATATGATCTCCCACACCGTGGGCTTTCTTGTTGTTTTATTGATGGTTTCTTTTGCTGTAAAAAAGCTTTTTATTTTGAAGTAGTCCCATTTGTTTATTTTCTCTTTAGCTTCCATTGCCCTAGGGGCAGTATCAGTGAAGAAGTTATTTTGGCATACGTCTGAGATTTTGCTACCTGTGGATGCTTCTAGTATTTTTATGGTTTCCCGTCTGATGTTTAAGTCCTGTATCCATTTTGAGTTTATCCTTGTGAATGGTGTAAGTTGGTGATCTAGTTTCATTCTTTTGCATGTGTCTTTCCAATTTTCCCAACACCATTTATTGAAGAGACTGTCTTGACTCCATTGTATATTCGTGCCTCCTTTGTCAAATATTAATTGAGCATAGTGATTTGGGTTGATATCTGGGTTCTCAATTCTATTCCATTGATCTATTTGTCTGTTCTTGTGCCAGTACCAGGCTGTTTTGAGAACAGTGGCTTTGTAGTATAGTTTGAAGTCTGGTATTGAGATCCCTCCTACTTTACTCTTCTTTCTCAGAATCGCTGTGGCTATTCGGGGTCTTTTATTGTTCCAAATGAACTTTTGGAGAGTTCTTTCTAGGTCAGTGAAATATGTCGTTGGTATTTTAATGGGGAGTGCATTGAACCTATAGATTGCTTTAGGAAGTATGGACATTTTGATGATGTTGATCCTACCAATCCATGAACATGGTATGTTCTTCCATCTCCTTACATCTTCCTCTATCTCTTTTTTCAGTGTCGTGTAGTTTTCCGCAAATAGGTCCTTTATTTCTTTAGTTAAATTTATTCCTAGGTATCTTAATTTTTTTGGTGCGATGGTGAATGGAATTGCTTTTTTAGCCTCTGTTTCTGTAGTTTCACTATTGGTGTATAGAAATGCCATGGATTTCTTGGCATTAATTTTATATCCTGCTACGTTGCCAAATTCATTTATTAAGTCAATTAGTTTTTTAATGGAGTCTTTTGGGTTTTTTATGTACAATATCATGTCATCTGCAAATAAGGATAACTTTACTTCTTCTTTTCCAATTTGGATGCCTTTTATTTCCTCCTCTTGTCTAATTGCAATGGCTAGTACTTCCAGAACTATGTCAAACAGGAGTGGCGAGAGTGGGCATCCCTGTCTTGTTCCTGTTCTTAGAGGGAATGGTTTTAGTTTTTGCCCATTGAGTATAATGTTGGCTGTGGGTTTATCATATATAGCTTTTATTATGTTGAGGTATGATCCTTGTACTCCCACTTTTTTAAGAGTTTTTAACAGGAAAGGGTGTTGGATTTTGTCAAATGCTTTTTCTGCGTCAATTGATATGACTATATGATTTTTATCTTTCAATTTGTTTATGTGATGTATCACGTTTATTGATTTGCGGATATTGTACCATCCTTGCATTCCTGGAATAAATCCTACTTGGTCATGGTGTATGATCTTTGTGATGTTCTTCTGGAGTCGATTTGCTAGAATTTTGTTGAGGATTTTGGCATCTATGTTCATGAGGGATATTGGCCTGTAATTTTCTTTCATTGAGTTGTCTTTATCTGGTTTTGGTATTAGGGTGATGTTGGCTTCATAGAAGGAGTTCGGAAGTGTTCCTTCCTCTTGGATTTTTTGGAATAGTCTGAGGAGGATAGGTTTTAGTTCTTCCTTGAATGTTTGGTAAAACTCTCCTGTGAAGCCATCTGGCCCTGGGCTTTTGTTTGCTGGAAGCTTTTTGATGACGGTTTCAATTTCTTCCCACGTCACTGGTCTATTGAGATTTTTAGATTCTTCCTGATTGAGTTTTGGCAGTTTGTATTTTTCTAGGAATATGTCCATTTCCTCCAGGTTGTTTAGTTTGTTGGAATAGAGTTGTTCGTAGTATTTTGTAACAATCTGTTGTATTTCGGTGGGGTCTGTTGTTATTTCACCTCTTTCATTTCTGATTTTGTTTATTTGGGTCCTCTCTCTTTGTTTCTTGGTTAGCCTGGCTAGAGGTCCATCAATCTTGTTTATCCTTTCGAAGAACCAGCTCTTGGTTTTGTTGATCTTATGTATTGTTTCTTTGGTCTCTATGTCATTTATCTGTGCTCTGATTTTTGTTATTTCCTTCCTTCTGCTTACACTGGGCTTTTCTTGTTGCTCTTTTTCTAACTCTTTGAGTTGTAGAGTTAGTTCATCTGTTACCATTTTTTCTAGTTTTTTGCAATAGGCTTGTAAGGATATGAACTTCCCTCTCAAAACTGCTTTTGCTGTGTCCCATAGATTTTGGATTGTTGTGTTTTCATTGTCATTTGTTGCCAGGATGTTTTTAATTTCTTCCTTGATTTCTCTGGTAACCCAGTCCTTGTTTAATAGCATGTTGTTTAGTCTCCATGTATTTGATTTCTTTGGATTATTTTTATTGTAATTAATTTCCAGTTTTATGCCACTATGGTCTGAGAAGATGCTTGATATGATTTCTATCTTCTTGAATTTGAATAGACTCTGCCTATGTCCCAAAATGTGGTCTATCTTTGAGAATGTCCCATGTGCACTTGAGAAGAATGTATATTCTGTGGCTTTGGGGTGGAATGTTCTAAAGATGTCAATTAATTCCATCTGGTCTAGTGAGTCGTTTAGGATTGATATTTCTTTGCTGCTTTTTTGTTTAGATGATTTGTCGAAGGGTGACAGTGGGGTATTAAAATCTCCTACTATGATTGTATTGCTATTAATCTCTCCCTTAATGTCCTCCAGCAGTTTTTTTATGTATTTGGGTGCTCCTGTATTGGGTGCATATATATTTACCAGGGTTATTTCTTCTTGTTGGATTGTACCCTTTAGTATTATGAAGTGACCTTCATTATCTCTTGTTATGTCCTTCACTCTGAGATCTAATTTGTCAGATATAAGTATTGCTACCCCAGCTTTTCTTTCCTTTCCATTTGCCTGGAAAACTTTTTTCCATCCCTTCACCCTCAGTCTGTGTGCATCTTTTTTTCTGAGGTGGGTTTCTTGTAGGCAACAGATGTAAGGGTCTTGTTTTCTTATCCAATCTGACACCCTATGTCTTTTGATTGGAGCATTTAATCCATTTACATTTAAGGTTATTATTGATAGGTACTCATTTGATGGCATTTTTATTCTATACCCATGTTCCTTCTTCAATTCCTATTTCTTTATTTTTACAGTAGACCCTTTAGCATTTCTTGCATTGCTGGTTTGGTGGAGATAAATTCCTTCAGTCTTTTTTTGTCTGTGAAGCTCCTGATTTCCCCTTCAATTTTGATTGATAGTCTTGCTGGGTACAGTATTCTTGGATTCAAACCCTTCCTTTGCATGACTTTGTATATTTCATCCCATTCCCTTCTGGCCTGATATGTTTCTGTTGAGAAATCAGTTGCTAGTCTGATGGGGGTTCCTTTGTAAGTAACTTTCTGTCTCTCTCTGGCTGCTTTTAAGATTCTTACTTTGTCGTTGTTGTTTGCCACTTTAATTATAATGTGCCTTGGCGTCTGTCTTCTGGGATTCATTTTGCTTGGGACTCTGCGAGCATCTTGGATTTGTGTGGGTTTTTTCTTCTCTATCTCAGGAAAGTTTTCTGTCATTATTTCTTGAAATACTTTTTCCACGTCTACCTCAGTTTCCTTTCCTTCTGGAACCCCTATTATTCGAATATTATTTTGTTTTGTAATGTCCCAAAGCTCCCGTAGGCTCTCCTCCTGCTTTTTAATCTTTTTTTCTAGAAGCTGCTCTAATTGGGTATTTTTTTCCATCTTGTCTTCTAGCTCACTGATGCGGTCTTCCGCTTCATCTAGTCTACTCTTGATGCTTTCTATTGAGTTCTTCATGGTAGCGATGTCATTTTTCATTTCTTCTTGGTTCTTCCTCAATTCCTGATGGTTCTTCCTCATTTCTTCTTGGTTATTGTCAAATTTCTCTTCCATTCTTTTTAGCCAACCAATAATCATTATTCTGAACTCTTGCTCTGGTAGGCTGCTTGCCTCTGGCTCGTTTACTTCCTTTTCTGGTGATGCCTGCTTTTCTTTCATTTGTGGGGTGTTTCTTTGTCTTCCCATGGTATCTCTTTTCAGGATGTCTGGTTATGTGGTGTTCTTTCTCTTGCGTTAATTTATAGGTGCAAAATACAACACTACCATGTACAACACGAGAGGCACTTAACAGGAATGTATTTACAATATTAATAACCTCTAATAAAGGTAACCCCTAGCGATAGGCAAATTAGGGTATAGGAGAGAAGGAAGGAAGGAAGGTAAAAATAAAATAAAGAAAAATTAAAAAAAAAAAAAAGTCAAAGAAGAAATAAAGTAATGACAAAATGAAGTTAGAAAACAGGGAGAAAAAGAAGAGAGAGAGAGAAAGAGAGAGAGAGAGAGAGAGAGAGAGAGAGAGAGAGAGAGAGAAGAAGCAAACTAAAAAAATGGGAAACAAACTATATATATGTGGAGAAAATTGCCATAGATCAACCACTGAGCCCAGCCAATGCCGGTAACAATACTTGGAGATTAATACAAACTACAATACAATATCCACTATTATTAAGTAAGGTTATGATATACAGAAGTCAAAGAAACAAACAAAAACAGAGGATTTAAAAAAAATTACAAAGCAACAATAACAACACTGGAATAAGCATAACAATTTCACTGAAAAGCACCAATATTCACAATAATCAACCTTCACTCAAACAATGAGAAAAGGATAGAAAGTAGAACCGTTTTTTTTTTTGTGTTTTTTTTAACTAGTTAATATAGTGCAGAGAGTGATATTTATACACTTGTATCAGGGGTTGGAACTTAGATCTATGAGTATAGTGAGAGCTTTAGCAGGGGGTATACAGAAAGAATAGAGGAAAAACTAAAGCCGGAAAGGGATAGGATAAACTGGAGACTAAAAGGTTAAAGTTTAGTAAGAGAGTGATGGGGTAAAGGTCGAATTGAGATAGGGTTGAATGATGCTATAGTAGAGATTAAAATAGAATGAAGGTTACTCCCAATGTAAAATAAAGACGAAGTAAAATGGTACTGGGGAGGAAAAGAAAAAGAAAAAAAAATTGCAAAATAGCAGTAGTAATAGTGAAGATAGAGATTGAAAAATGTAATAATTGAAAAGGTAAAATCAAGTAAGGAAAAAAGAAAAAAAATCGTTTCTGAAGTAAAAGATGTAAAAAATGAAAATTAAATAAAAAATGTAAAAAATGAAAATAAAATAAAGAATAGTATAATTAGCATAAAATTGTCCAGTAGAGTTCAATCACTTCCTCTGTTATTGTATTTGGTATGCCTGGTTCTTGGATCAGAGAGTCTTGCAGTTCCCAGCTTTCCACTGCACCTCAGTTTTGTAAGGTAGTCCTTAATTTTAGGCAGGCTATATCTTAGTTATTTGTGTCCATTTATTTATTTTTGATTAATTAAAAGAAAAAGAAAAAGAAAAAAGAAAAAAAAAAAAAAAAAAAAAAAAAAAAAAAAAAAAAAAGGCAGTTTGTAGTTCAGCCCTTAGGTGTCAGTGTTACTGGTTTGACCTCCCAGACTTTGGTTGCTCTGGCCCTCTTTCTCTCTGGGGGCGGGCCCTCGCAGCTCTCCCGGGCTACAATATAGGCGGGGCCACGGCCGCTCTGGGGGCGGGGCCTCGCGGCGCTCCGGGCCGCGGTGCTCTGGGCCGCTCTGGGGCCGGGGCCTCACAGCGCTCCTGGTGGCGCGCTCAGGGCCGCTCTGGGGGCGGGGCCTCGCGGCGCTCCGGGCCGCGGTGCTCTGGGCCGCTCTGGGGCCGGGGCCTCACGGCGCTCCTGGTGGCGCGCTCAGGGCCGCTCTGGGGCCGGGCCTCGCGGCGCTCCTGGTGGCGCGCTCAGGGCCGCTCTGGGGGCGGGGCCTCGCTGGAGCAATGGCGCTATCGCAGCCTGAACTCTCAGCCTAGCCACGCAAACTCTGACCTTTCTGTGGGTGGTTGAAGAGCTTCCTTGAATCCACCCGCTTGCTCCGATCGGGGCGCCACAGGTGCTCGATGGACTCCTCGGCTGTGGGTTTTCCAGGCCTCAGAGAAGCTGCTCCCTTCCTGGTAGGGTGGCGCCGCCTTTGCGCTGAGCCTGGAGCTCCGGGAGAAGTCGGGAGTGCTGGCCGCTTGGTCAGGAAAAATTGTCCAGCGGACACTTCCTTACCTTCCTAGAGTGATCCGCTGCCCCTTAGCTGCTAATCAACATTCCCTGAGCGACTCAGATGTTGCTTCTATCTGTTTTGGGACCGGGGTCAGAACAAGTCCGTCTGTTCGGTCGCCATCTTCAAGCTCCCCTTACAATTCCCACATCCATGCTTTTCTCTCTGGGTCTCCCGCTCTCTTCCACTCTCTCTAAAAATCAAGGGGGAAATGTCCTCAGGTGAAGATTAGCAACAACAAAATACAGAGGAAGAAGGCCCCTCCATCTTTGTATAGACTCCCGGGACTCTCTTGCTATCTTGACCAAAACGAAAGCAGTGATTTTCAAGAGACAGCACTTCCACCCTAAAATATGCAGTGGTCGCCCTCTGGAGCCCAGTCCTCTCCAGGCCACCGTACTGTGAGGTGGCCGCACACCAGAGCTGGTGCTGCAGCTGCTGGTGATGAAATTGTGCATGTTGGTTCTGGCCTTTACATCCATTTCAAAGCAAATGAGACATTACAGGAACAAATGTAAATAACTGAGATTGTAAAATAGCCAAGATTAAATTCTAGGCGGGACAAAAATATCTCTTCATGCCACTTTAGTCCTTTCCCGTTCGGCAAAGAGAACTCCTTGGCTGGCTACCTGGACTTCCACAGTAACACAGTCTAGCACATGGCCCACCCGTGAGTGTTTTTGCTGCTCAAGTGCCAGACAAGTCCTCCTCCAGTGAGAGGCTGTCAAGCCAGGGTCTGGGGTTCTCCAGCCTCCCACGGTCTCCTGCGTAGGGTGCCTGTCTTCCTCTCCTTCTCTGAGCTAGTTATGAGGGCCTTCCCCACTGCCCAGCCGTCACCCTCCGAGGTGACATCATGAAGAGCTTCGGCCTCATGTTCCTGTCTTGGCCCCTAAACAGCTTCCTCCCTAGGCCTCCCAGTTCCTCACTGACGTTCTTGTGGCAGCCACTGACTGACATGCTGTTAGGACAACCGGGGTTTTAGTCCCTCTGACGCTGTAATGAGTAATAATTACTGGTGTGCGCCATCAGTCACCTCTGCAGCCCTGTTTCTCCACCGGACATCCTGTGTTCTCCATTTGACATCGGAGTTTTTTCCATCTTGTCTCTTTTTTTATATATATATATATATATATATATATATATATATATATATATATATATAATTGATTTTGTACAGAGAAGAAGGGAGAGAGATAGAGAGTTAGAAACATCGATGAGAGAGAGTCATCGATCAGCTGCCTCTTGCACACCCCCCACCGGGGATATGCCCGCAACCAAGGTACATGCCCTTGACCGGAATCGAACCCGGGACCCTTCAGTCCCCAAGCCGACGCTCTATCCATTGAGCCAAACCGGTCTCGGCTCCATCTTGTCTCTTAAAAACTTTGATCTAGTATATCTTCTTCTTTTTTTTTTCATCATGGTGAAGCATGATGATGCTTATTTATGGTAGCATGAACTAAAGAGAGGCCTTTTTTTATGGCATTTTTGCTTTTTCCCTCAATTTAGTTACTAGCAGACTCTAAGTCTATATAGCCAGTTAGTATTGGTAAGAATATTTTCCCTTAGTAAAATACAACCAAATAAGATTGGATTGATTTTTATACTATACTGGATGCCTGAAGCACAAAGATTCGCGCAAAAATGGGCTTTCCTTCCCCTGGCTGCCACCAATGCCTTCACTCTGGAGCCACTTTTCTGCCATCCCACACTGCCCAGAGGCCTGGAGCAACTGGGGGGTGGTGCAGAACACCTGTGTCATCACCATGGCAATGACACAAGCGTCCTGTCCCACCTCTAGCCACTTGGCGCCTGCATATGCAAATTAAATTGCCATCTTTGTTGGGCTAATTTGCATACTCACTCCTGATTGGCTGGTGGGCATCACAAAGGTATGGTCAATTAGCATGTTACTCTTTTATTAGGTAGATTTGTAGTCAAATTAAATTATAGAATTCCTTACTCCTACAATTATTGCTTAAAAGCCAATGTAATTTTTTTAATTTGTTTTGTGGGAAATTTTAAATATATACAGATATATAGAGAATATGGTATAATAAATCTACATATACTATCATTTAGCTTCAACAGTTATCAGCACTTGACCAATCTTGTTTCATCTATACCCTAACTCTCCACCCCATTGCAACCTTGGACTATCTTGAAGCCAAACCCAGACATGATAAAGGTTTCACTCACACTGTACCTATTTTTTATGTAAGATATTATTTGTTTTAAGAATGATGTGTTTGCATGGCATACAGTGGGTAATCTGGTCAGATTTTTTTCCCATTAGCCTTTTGTAATTAATCACGTATTAGTTTAATAAGTAATCTCTCAAGACTTTTTTCTCATCTGCGTAAGTGTATGAATATAAATACACATATAGTTATATTTTATTTGTTTTGTCAAAAATAAAGAGGGGTATCATACTTGAATTTATTACCAAACTGCCTTCTTCACTTATAAAGTATAGAAATCTTTCTGTGACAAACCAGAGACCTGCTTCATTCTTTTTAACAGCAGCAGAGCATTTCATCGGATACCTATGTCATAACTTTTTTAGCCAATCCTCTCTGCTGGATACTTGGGTTTCTTTTTGTTTTTCTGGATACAAACAGAGCGGAATGAACTTCACTGCAGTGGATGCCTGTGTGTTTCCATAGGAGAGCGTTAGAAAAGGAATTTCTGGATCGGGGATCTTTTGAGATAAAATGGAACTTTTATAAGAATGGCTTTCCCCTGTTGTTCCATATTGGTAGTTTGCTCTAACCTGTGCTCAAATGCTGCTGCGTGCAGATTTGAGGATCATATAGGTGAGCAATGGTGGCTCAACGTAATGCTTAAGGAAAATAGGGAACAATATATTTGTTCTAAAATCTGGAAAAAGTAAATGGGTGTGTTAGAACCCTGGGCAATGAGTGTCTTTATGCATAATTGGCATTGCTAAAACCTCACAAAAGCAGGAAAACCAATGAGAGAGATTGTTGCCAGGCTAAAACCCCAACAGAAGGCAGAAGAGATGGGTGGACAGGCGGGGGTGTCAGGCTATGCGTAAAGGACAATATAATAACAGTAATAATCCCTTACATTTGCACACTTCACAGTTTACACAGGACTTTTATATCCATTTCTAATTTAAGCTTCACAATAACCCGGAGCAGCCAAAAATATGCTATAGAATTCCCCATGGGTGGACATTCTAAAGTAATGAAAGTGTGGGAATAGCATTATGCTGAAGACACTGGACAAAGTCCACGGACTGAACCAAAATGTTAAGACCAAGGAAGGTGCAGAAGCAGACTCTAGCCTCACCACGCAGAAGTGGCTGACAGTTTCCTTTAGCAGTGTGCTGATAAGCATCTCCCCAAGAATGGGGAATGGATTGGTGCCAAGACAGCTACAGAAGAGCCACTTGGAGAACCTGTCCCTGGGCACATCTCCTGAGCCAATCCCAAAAGATTCTGACTCAGTGGCTTCGAGATGGAGCCCAGAAGTTATGCATTTATTAAGCTCTCCTAGTGATGCTGACAAGCAGCCACGTGTGTGAACCATTGTTCTGGAGGAGTCTCGGAGGATTTTAGTGTATGGGTCCATGGTAAATTGGGGTTACTAAACCCATAAGTCAGTGGACATGGTAGAGGAAAAGAAGGCCAACCAATCTGGCCAGGTAATCTGGTGGGCAAGAGAGTGTTTGGCAAGGAAGGAGCTTCCTTTGGGTATAATTTCTAAAGACTTTCAAAAAATACAAAGTTCCACACCAAATGCTGTTATAAAATGAGGTACGAGTGGGATAGAGGACGTCAATAGGGGGGAAAGAGAGGCATCTTTAATACTTTCAACAACAAAAATGAATTTAAAGATAAATGATGATAAATAGATAGATAGATAGATAGATAATAGAGAATTGTAATTGGGGGCTGTGTTGCTATGGACAGTTCTGGCCTAGAGAGGCAACTATTTTAGAGATGATCAAACCCTGGACGTAAAGCTGGAGGAGCCTGGTAGGGATCCAGTTTACTCAAGGCCCAGTGATGACCCGAGGCTGTGACCTCATCTCTCTGAGGCTCGCTTTCCTCCTCTGGAAAATCTAAGAGCTGTGCCATTCCCATTCATTCTCCTCCTGTAGTCTCCCAGCCTGAGCTAGCTCCCAGCCTCTGATTGACTTTCTCCTTTCCCAGTTTCCTTTGTTCTTAGATTGCTCACAGGAATGTAAGCTTTTGTGTAAGTGTGTGTGTTTGCATGAATAATTCTGATATATTTGGAAGACGTACATAGGTGTCCAAAATATACATATGTACATAAGCTTCCTACTTACTAGTCTCACCAGGAAAATTCCCAGCTTTTCATTGTTTCTTTTCTATCATCTCTTTTTTTCTTTCCTGGAAAATGGATTTATGAGCTAGACTTGCAACTGAGTGTTTAAGTGAACCCACAAAAATGTTCACCAGCCTGAATGTTCATGTGCATGTCCTTTCACGCCACGTTTAAAATCCTCTCTAATCCTCCTGTCGCCCTTTGTCATAATTTTGTAATCACCTCAGTTGTAAACATTGATGCTTACCCTTGGCGCTGAAGTGTTGTAAAGTGAAAAATAGAGCAAAAGAGATACTAGCAAACCAAAGAAGTTACATACGTATATATAGAGCCCATGGACATGGGCAATAGGGTATTGAAGACCTAGGGGGGAAAGAGAGGGGGAGAGGTGCTGGAAGGGAGGGGAGAAGGGGGGAAATGGAAATTATCTATAACATTATCAATAATAAAAAATATATTTTTGAAAAAAAAAATTTTTAAAGTAGAGCAAATGGAAATAAAGAGTATGTACTAGGCTATGATGGGGACTGAGGTTCCTTATAACTAGCTTGATTTTTCATCTAAAGAGGAAATGGTTGTAGTTGGGGATTTCCCTTATAGTGTGTCTGTAAATGTGGCACATTAAAACGATAACCACTGAACCCCTCTTCCGCTCCTTTGTAGTGAAAACATTGTTCAACCCAGCTCCCGCCACTGCTGACCTGGACCCCCGCTTCTACACCCTCTCAGACGTGTTCTGCTGCAATGAAACGGAGGTAAGGATAGACAGTGTGCGCATTCCAGGAGAAACCAAAGACTTTCGTGCTAGTGAATGAAGCAAAAAAGCAGGACTAACCACATCAATTTGATCGCATGTGAATTGGGCCCGGTGGAAACAGCCTTTTCAGTGATGGGTGAGAAGAAAGGAAATCAGTGAGTCCTGTAGGATGAGGTGGGGTAGGGGAGAAGTCTCTGAGTCATCCCCATAATCTGACACTGATCAAACCTCAGCTGTCCTCGCACTATTAGTGTTTTGTCTTCCTTGTTAATTCCATATTCTGTGGACTAATTAGTATTAGAGTTGCCTTATTTAGCAAATAAAAATATAGGATGCCCGATTAAGTTTGAGTTTCAGAGAAGCAACAAGTAATATACGAAGTGTACTTACACTTTAAAATGATTTGTTGTTTATCTGAAATTCAAACTTAACTGGTGTCTAGCAACCCTAACAACAGGTAACCCCTGGTGCGTTTGCTGCATTCTATTGTGAACATCCTGTGACTGCACTGGTGGACAGCCAGGTTTCCATCGATGCCATGGGAAGACCTTGGGGCCATTCCCTTAGGGGAGCACCCTCTCAGTACAGCTGAGGGTCATAACTTATAGATCTGCAATAAATATCTATCAATATATTCACATTGTGCCACTCATTCTAAAGCATTTTAGGAAGATAATTTTAATATTTTTACCTTTCATAGTTAAATAGTTGTAGACTAGAGCTCTCTACCACCATTGGGAGGCAGGACTTAGCATACAATGCAACATGCAGAGAGACAAAGTTAGTAACTAATAAATTATATTTTCCATTTGGTTTGAAGGCTGAATGAGGTTTCTAGGATTTGCCTTTTTGCTAATTCTTAGAATATCAAGTAAGCAAGAAAGAAGACTACAGGGAACTAATTTTAACAACCACAATACACTACGCAATATTTTTGAGCAACCACCACAGCCGGGCATTGTACTAGGTAAAAGGAATTGTGGGAGATAGTGGCCATTGCACAATAAGAGGTTACATTTCCCTCAATGGCCAAACTGCCTTTGATTCGCCTGTTAGATACTTACAGAGCGCTGTGTTCTTCGAACACTAATCACAGCTAGAATTACTAACACGTATGTCTTCTCTATGAAAGTATTAGTCCTGTGAGGAACAGCTGTCTCTGTGTATAGTTATCTATTGCTGCATAATAAATTACCCCAAAATTTAGTAGTTTACAACAACAGTGATTATTTATTGTCCCTCACGGATTCTATGCATCAGGAATTGGCACACGGCTTGCCTCTCCTCCACAGTGCGTGGGGCCTGGGAGACTCAAAGGCTGAGAGCAGGAATCATCTGAAGCCTCCTTCACTCACATGCTTGTAGTCTGATGCTGGCTCTTGGCCGCAACACGCGCACATGGCTTCTCCCTGTGGCCTGGGCTTCCTTACAATAGAGAAGCTGGGTTTCAAGATGGGGTGGAGGTGGGGTGAGAGAAAGGCAGAGGGAGAGAGAGAGAGGTGAAGATCAGTGAAAACCTTATATAAACAAAAAAGAAAGTAGCCTCAAAGCATAACTGAGTCAGACTGAAAGGGTCTATTGAAAAAAGATGGTAAGGGAGGACACGTTCAGGTTCATGAAGCCTGTCCTGCCGGGAAAATGAGCCCAGAATGGACAGACACTGTGGGATGATTTACAGGCAACAAAAGAGTTAATCTAGGCATAACAGGAGCAAGCACCACCGGAAGGGACAGAACCCTCCTTAGGAAGAGGTAGTACCTGGTTAGATTGTAATATGGAACGACAGAGTTTGGTTATAAACTGAGTCAAAATGCATCATATAATCCCGTGATTTTTCAACCACCTATTTAGAGATGCTGGAAGGGTGCCTGAGGGATGAGGAATTTCAGGGCTCAGCCCTTCACACCAACTTTAGCCAGAGACCTTTTATATTCAGAGAGAAGTACTGATAAATTTATAAAGCCCCACCTTTTATAAATCCTGCATGACTGGGAACGGTCAGAGCCAGAAAGTAGTGGAGACCCGCATTGCTTTTTCTGCTGCACAGCGGTGCCTCTCCACTCTGCCTCCATCTCCTCCAGCAAAAACAAATGGGTGCTGCAAAGCATGGAAGGCTGTCACTAGTCAGATGAGAAAGGCACATGGCCCAAGAGAGGTCTGAGGAATTACATCCTTACCTGTGAAATTTGCAGGTATGATTTATGTCCTTTTCTCCCTCCCCCTTTCCTTTCTTTGATTTTTAGGATTCTCTGTTCCCCTATCTCTTTATTGTGAAAAGTATTGTACATACACACAGAAAAGCTGATAGAGCTTTGATATAATGAATACTCATATACTCTTCACCTAAAGTTTAGGTCCTAAACTGTTGTTTAACATTTTGCTATTTATATTTATTTTTCTGAGCCAGAGTCTATCAAAATTCCCCACTGTAGTGGTTGTTATGCAAAATAAGGGAGACAGATTCTAGGAAAACAAATCTCATGTGGAAGTGGGCCCAGTCTGCTTTTCTCACCGCTGTCTCCTTTCACTTGTGTATTCCAGGCGGAGATTCTCACCGGCCTGGCGGTCAGCAGCCCCGCGGAAGCGGAGAAGGCCGCGCAGGTGCTCCTGGGAAGGGGCTGCCGCGTGGTGATCATCACCTTGGGCGCTGCGGGGTGTGTGTTCCTCTCTCAGACAGAGCCTGTTCCAAAGTACATTCCCACGGAGAAGGTCAAGGCTGTGGATACCACGGTAGGCTCTGGCTTTCAGAATCCTTTTTGGCCCTTGAAGACACATTTAGTTACTAACATACTGCACTGCACTATCTGTATCATAAGGTAACGGCTCCAGGAGGTGATATGGGAGAAAAGAAAAACAACCAGGCAGGAGAACCTTATCCTAATGCCTTTCTAACAAACTACAGAACTTTCTACAAGTCACTTAAGCTCTCTGAGCCTCACTTTTCTCATCCACAAAATTGGAATGCCAGTAAAATTATACCTGTATTACCTATATTCATTTATGTTTTCAAGAAGTACTTATTGAATACCTATTCTATGCCAGCACAATTAGGCGCCAGGGCTATAATGATGAGCATGACAGTCTGTGCCATCAGGGGCTTAGATTTTAGACAATGAATCTAAGGGTCTTACAAGCTTCATGTGGGATGAGACAGCAAGGAGCACTGGCCAGCAGAGCTCATTCTTTCAGCCAATAAGCAGTAACAGCCATCACGTACCACGTGCTTCTGTGTCTCTTTTGCATACATCTCATGTAATCTCTGCAAGAATTATATGAGGTAGGTATGGCCATTCTCCCCGTTGCACAGATTTAGAAATGTGCTCAGGACCATAATGCGGGGAAGTAACAGAACTGAGGGTTCAACACTAGGCCTGTGGGGACTCCCCTACACTTTGTGTGCAAGGCGCTGTGGTAAGGACAAGCGGGATAAGTGGACAAGTCACAGCTAGCTACAGGGCAGGGATGAAAAGAAACAAGTTGGAAAAAAAGGCTCAGGGTTCCTCTAAAGCTGGGGAAATACAAAGGTTCTCTTTATGGCCTAGAATTCAGAAGAGCTGGCTAGAAAAGTAAGCACATGTCAGGAACATGAAACAAGAGGAATAAGAAAATGGGTAGAATTTTTATTTATAAGACACTGCTGTGTAATTATTCACAAAACACGTTTTGGTTTTTATACTTGAAAAAGAATTTAAAATATGGGTCATTTATGAAAAAAGAAGCCTCAGAGGATCTGATGGAAGTTTTAGATACGAGCATGCTTTGAAAACTACTAAGTGCAAGGCATGCTTTTAGAACATGAAGCTACTTGTCATTGTCTTATTAAATGTGCTCCATCGGGCATTCGACAGATTGTACGTGGCACTGTCTTCTCTTCCTGTGTAATCACTTGTGAATCCATTAGCTTTTTTTCCTGTTTTGACAGGATGGACAGGGAAGGTTTCTTATTAGTTCTGAAATTGATCCTGCAACAGACTGCAACTATCCCCAGCCCTGAGCTAAAGCAGGAGCGTCTTTCCCTCTCTTGCTAAGCATGAAATGAAGGGTCCCCGGAAGACGCTGGCCCTCTGTAGGCCCCAGCAGTGGAGTCCGTGTCAGTCAGGACTCCTTTTGTTCACCAGCACCAGAAGCACAGCTCAGAGGGGCCTACACAGAAAGGGGGACCTACTGGGTGCACAGAATTAGGAAGTTCAAGAGTATGGCAGAATGCAGAGGCTAACCGTAGTCATGGCACTCGCTCGCTCTCTCCTGTCAGCTCTGCTCGCCTGGCGGTGGGCTTTGAGCTCAGGCTGGCCCCCTCCAGTGAGGGTCCCTGGAAGCTTCCTGCCCACACTGCACCCACCATCACATCCCCACCTCTGGTGTCACATAAAAATCAAAGAACTCTTATCAGAGAATAGGAAGTGGATGCTGGTCAAACAAAAACCAGAGGATAGGAAGTGGATGCTGGCTACCACAGAACACTCATATGGAAGTGCACTGCTTGAATGACGAAGAAACCACCTGGGAAATGTTCAGATTCAAATCAATAGTGATAACCCTCAGAGTAATTTCCTGTTGAAGGATGGGATTGCATAGATCACGACAGACGACAACTTTAAACATCTTAAATACAGTGATGGGTACGAAGGAAGTTTTCGCTTTGTTTTGTGCCCTTGCATTTGGTTTCTTAGCGTTCCCAGTTAATTTTTAGGCTTTGGAAAGGTGAAACAGTGAGAGTTCAAAGTTGAAATACAGGGAGAGTTTAAAGGTGGAACAGGGAAAGTTCAAAGGTGAAACACAGGGAACGTTCAGAGGAGAAACAGATTGCTTAATGCTTGGAGGCAGAAGATAGAAAATGGGGTCAGGAAGGTCAGGCACTGGATCAGGATCAACAAGTCAAAGGGCCGGATAGTAAAGTTAGAGGTTTCACAGGCACATACATGTGCTCTGTCTCAACTACACAACTTTCATGCCTTGGTAGTGTGAAAGCATCCATAAACAACTCTGTATGCTATCAGAATTAGGTTGGTATATATATATATATATATATAGAGAGAGAGAGAGAGAGAGAGAGAGAGAGAGAGAGAGAGAGAGAGCCTAAGCAACCATTCAACCAGTAGCTATGACACACACTGACCACCAGGGCAGAGGCTCAATGCACAGGCATGGAAACATGGAACAGACTGATGAATCTCAGAGGGAAGGGGGCAGAGGAGAGGGCAGGAAGAGATTAAACAAAGAGCTTATATGCATACTAGAGGCCCAGTGCATGATTCGTGCACTGGTGGGTTCCCTCAGCCTGGCCTGTAGGGATTGGGCCGAAACCAGCAGTCCAAGGGGTTCTGGATTGCAAGAGGGCACTGGTCAGGCCTAGGGACCCCACCAGTGCACAAATATGTGCACTGGGCCTCTAGTTTAGTAATAACTGGATTATTTTAAGTCAAGGTGTTAATTGGAATCACCAATGCATTCGCTAGGACAAGAACTAAAACAATAAAAACACACTAAAATAAATAAGAAAGTTGAAATGGTACACTAGAAAATGTCTAACACAAAAGATGCAGTAAAACAGAAACAGAGGAATGAAGAAGCTACTGGAAGACAAGCTCTTAAAAACTGAAGGATAGAACTAAGAGTGAAAGATATGGGATCTAGAAACAGGCAATGCACCATAGGAGAGGAGTGCAGTCAAGGATAGTGAAGGAAAGTTCCAGGAAGCTGCTGTGCAGCGAGGTCAGAACCATTCAGTCCAGATGAGGCCCTCGGAGGAATGTCACTCGGAAAAGAAAAAAAAAGAAAAGAAGGGAAAAGAAAGAAATAGTGAAATATCCATATATTTGAATATGCCCAGAATTTGAGGATGAACTAGTAAGTTACTATGTAGAAAACTGAGGAAATTTTTAATTTTTTCCTCTAGGTCATCTGGAGTCTAAGAGGAAAAGTATGATTAAGCAAATCTTAGTATACAACATGATATTAATTCATAGTCATAACAGTATAAGTTCCAATTATTGATTTAACTAAAAATGGACATTATAATCATATTGTGAAGATTGAAAGAAAAAGTGAGTGTGTGTTTGTGTGCACATGGGTGAATATAAGAGAACTAAATGCTCATCTTTCATAGTTAGAATTCAAGAGATAATATCTAAAACTGGTTTTCAAAATAGCGGTATAATGCACATTACCAGAAATAGAAGATTAACACCAGAAGAAACCGCTAAAAGAATTTAAAGTATTTGCCTAGTGAAAATGGTTGTGGAGAAAGTTGGAACATTTATACTTTAAGTTTTATCTTTTTAAATTGTGTATATGGATGGCTCTGATTCTTTTTAAGTGACAAAACACAATGAGATACCGTGTCATACCCACTGGGATGACTATAATCAAAAATAGATAATAACAAGTGCTGACTAGTCTGTGGAGAAATTGGAACCCTCGAGCAATGCTGGTAGGAATGTAAAATGGTGTGGCCACTATGGAAGACAGTCTGGAAAAGTTTCAAGAAGTTAAACTTAGTGTTAGTTGCAATATGACCCAGCAATTCTACTCCTAGCTATCTACCCAAGAGAAATGAAAACATATGCCCACATAAGAACTTATACATGAACATTCATAGCAGCGTTATTCATAACTGCCCAAGCCTGGAAATAGCCCAAATGTTCATCAACAGATGAATGAATAAACAAATTGTGGAATATACTGTGGGGGAGTCAGAAAATTTCTTTTACCCTTCTAGGTTCTCCTGGCTGGTTTAATAATTAAATCAACATGAGACAGAGTAACAAGAGAAAATAACCAAAATTAATTGCATATGTATGGGAACCCCACATACATGAGTCAGAGATCCCCACATTCATGAGAGGTTCTGAGACAGAGGTTCTGAGGTACACACAAGCTAAGAATGAGGGGGCACCTTAGGGGCTTCAGAGGGGAGGAAGGCCATTCGCAGAAGGATAAGAAGAGCAATATGTTCAGTAATTATATGCTTGTCCAAATACCAAATTTTTTTTGGTAATAACTCTTTTTGTGGGCAAGGCACCAAATTTAAATTCTTTAAAGAAGAGTAAAACTTTCTCATGAGCCCACAGAGTCTTGATTGTCTTTGGCTATGCCTGCCAAAGAGGCACATCTTGGGGAGGTCTATTCTGAACCCCTTCGATACATATAATAGAATGTTATTCAGCCATAGAAAGGAATACTGATGCATGCTATAGCACAGAGGAACATCCATGACTATACTAAGTAAACAAAGCCAGACAAAAAGGGCCACATATTATATGCTTCCATTTACATGAAATATCCAGAATAGGTAAATCTACAGAAACAAAGTAGGTTGGTGGTTGACAGTATCTGGGGACAGGGGATAATGGGAAGTGATGCTAATGAGTACAGGGTTCCTCTTTGGGGTGATGAAAATGTCCTGGAATGATGATGGTTGCACAATCTTGTGGATACTACTAAACACCACTGAATTGTGTACTTTTAAAGGGTGGCTTTTATGGCATGTGAATGATATCTCAATTCAGAAAACAAAGATCAAAAAGGTAACAAAACGATCCATCGAGGCACCTCACTAAAGAATGGGTACTCTTGTGGTGAGGAATCGTCCATGTGATGGCTCTACTGAACCTACCTGAATGGGTGGGTGCTCAACGTCCCCCAGTAGAGTGGAGGTGACGCAGGAAACAAGGGTAGTTATTTTCTGGGTGTGGAATCTCCCTCAGCTATCTTTGTTTTTATGCTATCTTTGTCCTCTCATCCGGCACGCTCATTATTGAAATTCTTGCCTGTTCTGCACACAACTGTTCAGCTTCTTCGTAAGTCTGAAAAAGAGGAGATAATTGACGTGGTGAGGTGCGAACTCCCAGGGAGGCATTTTCTTCTGAGCAAATGGGCTTCTTCACTTTTCCGTCGGGAGGGTGTTACCTGCTCTCAGTGGGTTTGTAACCTTTTCGGTTTTCCCCTCCTCCTAATCCCTTGTTATGCACACTTTTCAAAAAATCATGTTGTGCAGCCTAAATAGATACAATTTTTTAAAATATTTTTATTGATTTCAGAGATAAAGGGGGGAGGAGAGAGAGAGAGAGAGAGAGAGAGAGAGAGAGAGAGAGAGAGAGAGAGAGGGAGAGAGAGAGAGAAATATCAGCGATGAGAAGCATTGATCCGCTGCCTCCTGCACGCCCCCTACTGGGGTCGAGACCACAACCCAGGCATGTGCTCTGACCAGGAATCTAAGCAGCAACCTCCTGGTTCATAGGTAGATACTCGGCCACTGAGCAGTGCCGGCCAGGCACTTTTTATTCGTGAATCATACCTCAGCAAAGTGGGAAAACATTAAATAAATAAGTCCATCAGGATGGGATGGACAGTGGGAACATCTGTCCACTTGAGACAGACGACCTGCCCCGAAGGAGCCATTTCCCATTCTCCATCGGTGCTTCTGCGGACTGCTTGCTGTACTCAGTGTGCCTCGGTGTTAATAGTTGGATACATCACTTCTATTTTTATGTTTCCTGTGTACTAGAGTGAGATGGTGGCAGTAGCTGCAGATGTCCTCAGCTCAGTTTGGAAGACATGACAGATGTGTCTCTTTCCATCTCTATGTTGTCTGAATCTCAGCCTCAAAGTGACATGGCACTCATGTCACTCCAGTCCTTCCAACCTGGAGGGTGGGGACTTTGACATCTTGTGTTCACGGTTGCACAGAATAATCACTTCATAATCAGAGCTACACACATTTAAGCATGGTAATATTTTAAGATCATTTTGCTAGTGTGAGATAATGTGCTGGAACATTAATTATCCTTGGCCTATAGGTTCTGTAATATTCCTTATATATAAACTAGAGGCCCAGTGCACAATATTTGTGCACTGAGCAGAGGGAGAGAACCCTCATCTCAGCCCAGCCTTCTCACAGTCTGGGAGCCCTCAGGGGTATGTCCAACTGCAGCGGAGGCAGGAGGGGCTCCTGTCACTGCTGCTGCGCTCATTTGCCAACCATGAGTCCAGCTTCTGCAAGAGGCAGCTCCTGCACTGCACATCTGCCCCCTGATGGTCAGTGAGCATCATAGCAACCAGTTGTTCCACCATTTGGTCAATTTACATATTACCTCTTTATATATAGGATCACTTTTCTGCAAGTAAATGGTTATGTCCTAGAATATACGGAGACACTCTGATTTTAAGAATTTCACCCACAGTCTAAATCTGCCTTCTCAAGAATCACTCGCTTTATAATAAATTATCATAATTTACAGTATATACTAGTAAGTAAGCAGAGAGTAATCAAAAACCAGGGGCATGGAAGATTCTCTTACTTATTCTTTATTTCCCTCTCTTTCTATTATATTTGAGTCCTGTAGTATCCACAGTTGCTGGTGAGGCACTAGCTCCATAGATGCCCCCAAGGGACAACTCAGGGCTTGAGATTCAGCTCTAAAGTGGAGATTGCACCAGTAGGAAGTGGAAACAGTTTCTGTTAAGTTTGCACTCACGAGGCTGGTGACCTCTGGGGCTGATGGGTTACCCAGCGCTTTCCAAGGTCACTTCTCCTTGTATTCCCTTCATGCTGAGGTCCAGCCTGCAGCCATCTGAGCTGCTGTCAGGGATAGGTTCCTGTTAATTCCACCGGCAGGCCTGGAGAAGGGGCCTCAGAATAAAACCTGCTTTGCCAGCACCTTGACCTTGGACTTCTAGCCTCCAGAACTGTGAGAAATAAACTTCTGTTGTTTAAGCCACCCAGTCTGTGGCATTTGGTTATGGTGGCTCAATCCGACTAACATACCCAAGAAAACAAGTAAATGTGTTTCCGAAGTGACCTAAAGTGAATACTGAAAAATCAGCTGTTCTGCAAGGAGAAAACAATCTGATGTGAACTAACCGGATCAACCTCTATCACCTTTTGGTGAAATATTGAGAGTTTTGCGTGTGGTTTAACTGAAATCACCGGTCCCAGTGGGGAAGGGCAGGTGACGGCCCAAGTTCTCAACCTGATTTAGCCATAGCTAGCAGGGGACTCAGGTTGTGCACCAAAACTTGACTTGTCTAGAATGGGTGGTCTCGGAGGCATCTTTGACCTCTAACAGTCCTGGTTCTTACAGACTCTTAGAAATGAGGACCCTGTAGCTAATAATGAAAAGCGGGCACTATTCTGTGCCCAGCACTAGGCTGGACTCTGATTATCTCACGTGGTCATAACAACCCAGCAAGTTGAGGTTTGTGCCCATTTAAGAGAGGATGAAACAGTGCCCCAAAAGGTATATAAATAACCTGCCCAGAGTCATACAGCTGGAAAGCAGGCAGAGCCAGATTTTAGATCTGACTGTATACCCGATTATAACACCCCCATACCCTCTGCTGCACCACTCTGCCTCTTGACTTGGTGGCAATCTCCTAGCCTTCAGTCTCTCTTATTTGGGCTTCCCGCACTGACTTTCCTTGTCACTTGTCATGATAGAGGCTTTTATAATTGCTTCATTTAATCGATCTTCAGAAGCTGCCAGATCTGGAAAAGGCATTGCTTGCTTTGTGCAATACAGTGCAGCCTCACTTAACCCATGTGTAGCCCTAAAAATAGTGGTTGGCACACATAAGCACTCGGTCCGTGTTATGTCTCATTAGTAGGTCCCTATGTGTCCGACTGTTCCCTTTCCCTGGATCACCTGGGAGTACCAGGCAGCATGTTCCAGGAGCTTGCATCCCTCACCATTGCGTAGAGTGGCTGTGACGTTGGCTGAGTACATCACTGGAGGGAAACCCAGGCCCCATCCATTCAACTCCTGCATCTTCCTTCATAGGGCGGGGAGCTGAACTGTGTGGACAGCAGTGTGGCAGGATCATGCCGGACCAGATGCCACAGGGTCTGGCAAAGATCACGCTCATTCGTTCTTGTCCCTGAATGACCAAACCTAGAGGAGAGGTGTGCCACTCTTAGAGAGTACAGCCAAATCATCTCTTCATTAAACTTCTTTCACTAGGGGCCTGACATGCTAACTAGAGAGCCTGAGGGAAGAGTAATTCCTCTTTTCTTAGCGTTCCCAAACTATCTTTATAGTTTAAGGAAAGAAAAAAAAACACTCCTCCTTCCCTGCCTAGCAAACTCCTAGCCATCCCCAGGGTCCAGCTCAAAGTTCTCTGGGGGCAACCCCAATGATTAATACAATGCGTGGCGTATATTAACAGGCCCTCCTGAAATAATGAAAGAGTTTTCGTTCCCTCTGATAAAGTGAACTAGTGTGTGTGAGTTCCTCAGCCTCACTGTGAGCCTATGTTCTCCAGGGACTGGAGGACCCACAGGACTCCTCATATTCCTGAAATTCTACATTGCATATGCCAAGGGAAAGAATAAAGCTCAGGAAAAAATGCTCTTTTTTAATGATTTGAAAACAAAATAATTACCCACTTTCCCATTTCAAAAACCTACCTATCAGATTGTTTTGCCTACAGTCATAGAAAGGCCAAGATGATGATGATAATAATAATAATAATAATAATAATAATAATAATAATAAAGTTACAGAGGGAAAATGACACCTCTGAATTGGCATCCTAAAATAAAGTAAACCCCAGTGAGGCTCCGAAATAGCCCTCTTAAACTTAGGAATGATGTCAATAAATGGATGAGCTACCTGCAAAGCCTGCTGACCCTACTGCCAGAAAAGATGAAGATGACAAAAGGTTCTCTGACTAGAAAGAAAGGTCAGGGGACAAGGTAATTGCTAGAGAGACTGATGGACAAGGCGACAGCACCTGTCATGCCCCGGGGGGGGGGGGGGGGGCAGATGAGCTCTACTGCATTACTTCCACCTCAGCACAGCACCTCATTTACTAGCTAATCAGGCAGAACTAAATATTTTAATTATCGTTCTTAATCCTGCATGGGATCACTTGAAAACCCAGGGCTCTAAAAATCTAATTGTCACTGCTTACCAGAAATGCCATCATCACTTTGAGGAACTGAAACAGGGCCAAACACGAAGCTGTTTTTTTCATTTTCCTAAAGTACCGTCCCTCAGCCAGAACCGGGCATGCATCTGCCCGTGTCCAGGGCGGTACATTCAATGACGCCCAAGGACACCTGGGATCCCTGCCCTGCCTCGGAACTCATGTATGGCCAGGAACTAAAAGAAGAGAAGAGGGGTGGATTTAGGAGGTAGAGAAACAACAACTCTAAACCACAGCAGAGTCAAGACAGCACCATCTAAATCTCGATGTGGTGTTCCATGAGCCTAGATAGCACCTAAGTGAAGAGACAGGAAGTAGTCCCTCTCCCAGTAAGAAGGGGTGGTATGAGGTTGTGGCAGCTTTTCACCCACCTACAACTAAGACTTTTCCTCTCAGCTCCTGTCCCTAAGCCTCCCTCCTTCACTGTCCTGGGTGTCAGTGTGATATCCCGGCAGGAGCCGGGGCTGCTCCTGGCCTGTTCCTGGCCGCTGCAGTCACACTCTGGGGAGCAGAGCTGCTGGGACTCTACTGTAGGGCTTCTACGTGGTTCCACTGTGTGGCGCTATCTCCTGGGTCGACCTGAACTTACAAGGACGTGAGAAAACCACGTGGAGTCAAACCGTAGAGCCTAGTGAGCAGGAGCCGTGCCCACTATCCTCAATGCCCACTGGTGATAGAGGTGGACAGGAAATGGGGAAAACGGGTGTCGTTCATAGCTCCGTGAGCATCTGTCTGCCGTCGGTGTGAAAGTATGTGTGTTGTAAATTAGTGGTGTATTATCCGTGTTGACATGCTCCATGTGACTAAACTGTTAGTGACATGAATGCCATGTGTTTACATGTGCATGTGTGTGAGTAGAATGTGCTATAGTGGGTCAGTTTAAAGAGGTGACTAGTTGGTCTCACCTTTCCTCCTCCTACTCCCATTCCTTTAAAAACTAGAGGAATGTCCTATTCTATAGTACAACCCCTGAAAAAGCTGTGTGATTTGGGGGTGTGGTGGGGGGCCAGGGGTTAGGGGAATGACATCTCCCCTAAAAGATTCTCTAAAACCTGAAACTTTTATATCCTTTTCCTTCTTTGGTAAAAAAAAAAAAAAAAAAAAAAAAAAAAAAAAATGAACGCTTTTAAAAGCACTCATTGGGCCTTTTGCTAATGACTCACTGAGCCGTCAAGAAAGGACAAAGTAAAAACACCACTTTTGGGTGGGGCGGCAGTATGTTGTGTTGCTTTGCTTCAATTGGTGGTGTGACAAGTTGTTCCGCCTTGGGGCGGGGGTTAAATAATCTACATATATAAAAGCCTAAGTGACCATTCCACCGCCTAACCGGTAGCTATGACACACAATGACCACTAGAGGGGCAGATGCCCAACACAGGAGCTACCAAGTGACAGCAACTTTGCCGAGTTCCTCTCACACTCCAGGATCCCTCGGGGGATGTCGGACTGCTGGTTTCAGCCCAATCTCCACAGGCCAGGCCAAGGGACCCCACCTGACGGGGGGACCCTGCTCACTCCGCAGACACCCTTCAAGTCCAGGCGCCACTCCAGGTGCAACGGCCAGGGAGGGACTAGGGACCGCTGGAGGCTGGCTCCAGGGCGTGTCTGGCTCATCTAGCCCAGTCCCACCCCACTGGCCACCTTCTAATTAATTTCCTTTCAATGCCTCTAGTAATAAAATAAAATAAACCAAAATTGGGAAAAGAAAGATCATGGTTGCATTTGCTAGATGACTTCCCCATAACTGTTCTGTTCCCAGTTAGGGAAATGTTTTTCCCTACTTAGTCCTTGCTTTAGCACGTGAGATCTAACTGCGTAGATTACTTTGTAAGTGAACAGACTGCATCAAAGATTTAACATTTACGACTTCCCTCAGTAGTCCCAAGGCCAATTGGATTGCCTTCCTTCCTTCCTTCTTTTTAAATTATGGAATGTTTTGATTATACTGAAAAAGTATAAAGAATAATATCATGCACACCCATGGATCCACCACCCAGCTTTGTTAATTCTTAACTTTTTGCTATTTTTGCTTCAGGTACTTTTTCATAAATAAAACATTTCAAACACAATATGACCTTTTTGCTTAAGGAGTTGAGTGCTATGAAGATTCAGCCAATATCAGAACCTAGCTTGTAGGATACTTAAACAGAAGAGTAGTATTATTTTGTAAGAATTTCTTTTGGTCTCTGCCATTCTGTAGGTTTACTACAGTGAGTCCAGATCTGAATTTATTCTTATTTATACTGCTAATGACTTCGTTCTTCCTGAATCTCAGTATTTGTGTTTCTCATCAATTCTGAGAAACCTTAACCAAAGTATTATTTAACTCCCCCCTATTTTCTCCATCCTCTCCTGAAATCCCTATTAGGTATGTGCTAGACCTTCTGGAGCTTACAATACTGGAGGCAGAAAGAAGTGTCCATAGACTGTTGCTCTGATCTAGTGAGAGATTGTGGCCTGGACTACAGAAGTGGTAATGGGATGTTGAGAAGTGGGTTGAAAAACTCCTAAGAATTCAAGGACACAATGGTAGTTTCCTTTTTAAAAAAGTGGGCATTGGGGGCCTAAGTAAGATGTTTATTTCATGGTCAAAACAACTAGATCATTCTACCAGTCTCAGTGGGTCTCAGCATTTTTTTTTTTTTTTGAGCCCCAACTCATCTAAGAGCTAAGACCTACTCCCATTAGAAACAGCTCATACCATCAGTGATTCTGCAGATGACGCAGGAAATAATTTATACAAATAAAATGAAATGAAACAATGCTCAGGTAATTGCTCTGAGCCTTTCCATTGGATGTCCTGGCTGCCTCTTTGGGGAATCACTGATCCATGCAACAGAGAAGCATCTGGAGCAGAAATTCATCCTGCACCTAAAGTCAATAATATTAGAAGGAAACTCATGCAACATAATGCAAGTTCTCGTATGCCGCCCTACCACCTGTGCGCAGACACCAGCTTCCTCCCAACAGGAGTGCCTTCACGTAACTATAGGCTTGTCCCCCATGAAGTGGCAAGTGAGCCCACTTGGGATGAATTTGAGTTGTGCGGACAGCAATACCAGGAATTCCAGCCAAGGCACACACAGGCCGTGTGAATCAGCCACACCAGCTTTCAGCAGCAAGAGTCGCAGAACAATCGCTCAGTTCCTCCCTTCATTTTTACTGTGTAGACCTGGCCCAGGACCTAAGAGCAAAGCAGCAACTCTAAGGAAGCAGCACATTATAAATAACCCAGAGGAGCCTTTTATAACAGCAACTGCCTGCTGATTTTGTGGCCTAACAGCTCAAGCAAAAAGGATATAAGTACAATATTGGGCAATGACTAATTACTCAAAATTTTGTGCATCAGCAGAAGTGGAACCTGCGGTTGGTGCTAATATTATCAAATGCCTTTGACGTTTAATAATCTGGTAGCTCTGGGTTATTTAGCATGCCATTTTCACAGAGAACAATGATTTTATTTCAAGTGCCTCTCACTGAAATAAAAAAAAAAAAAAAACAGCTGTTAGGAGACGAACATTTGGCAGAAAATACTTCAGCGGAATCATTTGGGAGATACTAAATCACACTGGATTAACTGTTTTCTGTCTAGCTTCGTGGAGTCACAAAGAAGAAAGATCACTGACCACAGAAGACAAGGCCAGCCTTTAGAACCCAGTGAATCACTAACAGACATTTTAGCTTTAAGTGCCATTTATTCACCAATATATAAAGTTATTTATATACAAAGCTTCCATTAATATTGCCTGAAGAATGGGCCCTTTTTATTCCAGTGTTAGCTCATACTCAGGATTCTCCTTCTCTTTCATTAATAATTGAATTCTTTAAATTATAGAATAAATTAGCCCACCACAGACATTTTGGCCAGAACGGGGCTTGTAACCAGTTGTAAGTCTCCGCAGGCCATTCTCTGTGGTTGGCCAGACAGAAGAGCTGTGCGGGTTGTGACTGGCAGTGGTGCCTGCTGAGCACGTTAACCCTGACCCTGAACCTGAAGAGGGCTCCGAGCCCCAGGGTCCCCCCTCTCTCAGGTTGCCAGAGGAGGGCAGAATCCCAGGTTGACAACAGACCCTCATGTGGTCTTCAGGCTGGCCAACCGCTGGTCACACTGGTGCGACAATGGAGGCACGGTGACATCATGACATGCTGTGGGCACAGCCAGTTTCAACCAAAACACATTATGCCCAGAGCTGCTTTCATGTGGCTATACTGATGCGGGAACATTTTTTACGTTAAGTAATTATAACTGAAACATGAACTTCTCTTTTCTAAACTATCAAGCAATGTACAAAGCGAACAGCTTTACCTTACGGTCGGTTCCCATTCCTGGGGTGGAATGGGAGACGGGTAAACATTTAAAATGGACAGTTTTCTGAGATGGCTCAGGATCGCCACAGGGTGAAGCCCAGGCTTGAGCTGAGGGGTAGCATGAGGTGCAGAAACGGGGTAGGTTAAGAGATATCTGTTCTGTATGTTATTTAGTATATTGAGACAATATGTCTACATTTTTTTTTTACATGGCATATTTATGCAAGTGCTAGCCCAAAACAGCTTCATCAAAATGCCCCGTTTCCATACTGGTGTGACTGGCCAGCTCAGAACCCATCCAAACCCAGAAGCCGAGAGTGGACCCTGAGACACAAAGTCAGGCCCCAGATGGATCCAACAAATGACCTCTGTCCATAGGGAACATTGCTGACTTGAACCAGGAGCCATTTGTCAGCAGTAATGGAGCCCAATCAGTCCATGGTGCTGACCTCGGAGGCAGTACGCCACAACCATATACATCCATGTGGGTTGGGATGGGCGAAACAGTGGCAAGCTGGTGGGGTTTTTTTTTGCCTTTGACTCGATTTTAAATCAAATTGAAGTGATACACTTATTATGATCATCTGCACTCTTACAAATTATTACTAAATATTTCTGGGCACCAATAAATAGAGAATCTAGCAGTTCTGGGATGAAGTTTGATAGTTTTTCTTATTCTCTTGTAGTTGAATTGTAATCGATATAGTATCGTTTTTTTTAATACCACTTACACTCTTTCTGAGCAGTGAAATGCTGCCCTCAACATATGTATCCCCTCTCCCCCGCATTGATTTTGTTCTCGACCCCCCATTGACCCCTCTCTGTTTTCATCCATCTGAATGAAAGAAGGCTTTAGCCCCATAAACCTCGTTCCAGATAAAAATGCATAATTCAAGAGAAATACTGATGTCAAAGAAGAGAAGGCACACCAATTTGTGTCAGCAGTTGCTGTAAATTAAAGAGGAGTACAAGGAGAGTTTAATGTAATGTAGATTTGGAAATAAAATTAGAACCAATATTTAGGCAGTCCTCCGCCTCTCTTTTCCCTGCTGTGACATGAAGGATTGACTCCCAGCTTAAGTACCTAATGTAGTTCATTTTTCTTTTTTTGCTGGATTCCCCCCCACCCCCCCACCACCCAATAAAATGTTGCCTGTTTATCTTTGGCATCTAAAATCAGATCTTTTCACCTTCTCCATTCTTATCTCAGCAGAGTAGTCAAGAGGAAGAGTCAAAGTTTTCCCTGTACCTTCCACACCCAGCATGTTTGCAGCACAGAAAGGACCCCTGCCATACCAGTCTCCCTAGTTCAGCTGCTAAATAGTTATTAATTCTTCCTTCAGAACTGAGTCTCTCTAATGGGGGTGTCACCCCGTGGCTTCTTTTCTTTTTCTAAAGCTGGAAAGTAAAAGGTTGATAATGAACATGTCACATGTGTGCTGAACACTCATGAGAATTCTGTAGCACGCGTGCTCCCCTTTACAGGAGTTACGGTGGGAAGCTTCACATTTAGTCCAATCAAACCGCCATTGTTCAGAACCTTCAGGTGGGTGGGGGGTCGTATTTGAATGTCCTTTAGAGCTGGTGTGTATTATAGTGGCCCACTATTTTTGCAACCACAGGATTCCCTAGCTTGATCCACACCTTAATCACTAAATTTAGTTTTAACAGATTCACTCTTCCCAGAAATAAATGCCTCAGCATTGTGATTCTCAAAGTGGGCCCCGGACCAGCAACATCAGCATTACCTGGGAACTCATCAGAAGCAAGTCCCGAGCTCCACCCCAGGTTTAAGGATCAGAAACTTTGGGGGAGGAACCCAGCAATCTGTGGTTTCATAAGCCCTCCAGGCAATTCTGAAACGCACTCTAGTTGGAGTACCACTAACTTAGAAGATGAAATAGTGCCTTCATTGAGGACAGTCAGAGGTGTGCTACAGGTTTTAAAGTTATACCAAAACAGACGTTTCAAGCTCTTTGTGAACAAAGCGGAAGTACATGTGTGGCCTCTTCAGGGGGCTGCTTTAGTGGAGACTGGCCTTCAACAGAGGGAGTGTCACTCCTGCCACCTAGCCATGAACTTGAGCAAGTTCTCGCACTTGGTTTCTCATCTGGAAAATGAAAGGCCCGCCCTATCTACCACACAGGATGATAATGAGATTCAAAATGAAACACGTGTACAAACATGCTCTGTCAACCAGAAAGCACTGTGAAAAGGTGACAGACAAGTCATTCTGCTGACAGGATGCTGACAGTCTGGGCATGGTGTCAGGGCAGAGCTGGGAGAAGGCCTAGCCTGGTCCATCCTTTTGACTATAGAATGACTGATTCTCCACCTTGGTGGGTGGGTGTGCCTCAGATTCTGCCATGTAAGCCCACCGATTTATTTGGTGTTAAGAAAGGAAAACCATTGCCTGGTCAGTGGCTACAAGGGGCTTGAAAAATATATCCATCTTCAGACATGCTGTTTTCTATGGAAAGCTCTAGTGATCGCTTAGGGCACACATGTATGTGGGCACTGAAGCTCTCCTGCCCAGAATTTGCCACACACCAGCAGTGAGTCTGTACTGAACCCCGCCTCAGCCCTGTGCGAGGGAGTCATGGCCTTCGAGAAGGAAGCTAGGTGTCCACTGCCACATATTAATCATTGCAAAGAGGACCCAAAAGAAAATACAGGCTATCCTCAAAAAAATATACACACTTTAACAGCTGATAGCCCAATTTTGAAAATGAAATGTGTTTTAATAAATACTGCATTTATAATTATCCAAAGTGTGTGTATACATTTTGGGGAGAAACCCTATATGGAGTTATGGAAGGAGATTTGCCTTTGGGTGGTAAACACACAATGCAATATACAGATAATGTATTATCGAACTCTATACTCGAAGCCTATATAAATTTATTAACCAGTTTCATTTCAATAAATTGCATTTTAAAATATTTTTAAAAAAGAAAATCCCTCAAGCAAACCAAACCTATAGATACCAAGATTTACAAGCCAGAACAGTTCATGTGTCTGTGCTTGAGAAGAATGGGGGTGGGTTATACCTTAAAGGTTAGCCTTTACTAACAACTCCACCAAAGGAATTCTCAAACAGCAAGCTCTGGTGCATTTATCATTGAACTTAAAAACGTCACAGCGTGTTCAGTGAACATATCTGGGCAGGAAGGAAGCTAACTCCGTTGCTTCAGTGATTATTGGGAATGCAGGTTTAGTAAGGAAACAGTTCCCCCAGGCCAACATGAATTTCACTTTTCACAAAAAGTGGCAGCTAAAATCAAGAGATAGGTATGAATCTAATTAGTTAATTATGATTCAATTATGGGATTAGACTATAAAATTATTTTGCTCAAAAAATGTTTACCTATTTAACAAATCTATATCGACAGAAAGCAGATTAGTGGTTCCTAGACATGGGGGTAGAATGTGAATGAGGAATGACTGTTAACAGGTACAAGGTACCTTTTGGTGGGGGACAAAATTGCCTAAAATTAGACTGTGTGATGGTTGTTCAACCCTGTGAATGTAGTCAAGAACATTGATTTGAATACTTTAGGCACATTACATAGTATGTGAATTATAGTTCATTAAAGCTGGTTTTTAATCAAATAGCTAATAAATTGTAGAGCCAAAGAAAATATTGTGCCTACTTAAAAGACAGAAATAAAAAGCACATCAAAACTTCGCTGCTGTAGTTTCATACTCAATTAATATGAAATATAAGGCAGAAAATATTTGCTCTTTTCGTCACAAGAGTACTTTAAAAGAGACAATCTCAGCCTAATAATTGAAATTTAAATGTAATAAATTAAAGTGGCTAGTGGTAAAAGCCAAAGTCATTGACATTTATGACATAGTGATTTGTCATGTTCCCTACAGATTTATTTAGGATAAAAATCAGCAGCACTTACACAATAATGATAAGAAAACTAGTTCTCATGTCCATCATGATGTTCCTAAAATGATGTGTTTTGGGAAGGTTGAGGTTGGGAAGGATGTGATCTCATCCTTCTGATGCAAGTATGTGCTGATAAGAGGAGACAGAACTGTTCAGATCTGAGCTATGAAGCAGAGCTTTTGTCTGGTGTGAGCAGCACGTAGCTCAGGTACATTTATCGGACAGCCCACTCAGTCTTGTCTGCCGAGGAGAGAACCTTTGCACTTTCCTGCCTTGGGAAGAAGATAGGCTAGGCCACATAGTTCTAATCTCCTCGTAAAAGTTCTCATTCCAGGGTGTGGTTTGCCAAGGCTTATTGGTGGAAGAGCCACACTCAAGGGGCCAAAGAGCTGCGCATGTGGCTCGCGAGCCGTAGTTTGCTGACCACGGGTCTAGAGGAATCTTTATACTATTCATTTACATTTATTTTTTTTTATATTTTATTGATTTTTTACAGAGAGGAAGAGAGAGGGATAGTGAGCTAGAAACATTCATCGATCAGCTGCCTCTTGCACACCCCCTACTGGGGATGTGCCCGCAACCAAGGTACATGCCCTTGACCGGAATCGAAACTGGGACCCTTCAGTCTGCAGGCTGATGCTCTATCCACTGAGCCAAACCGGTTTCGGCTCATTTACATTTCTTTAATGTCCTCCTCATAACCTCATAAACTACCTCCTCTGCCCCCTCAGAGGAATGGGTTTCAAAGACCCTGCCTGCATATACAGATGGCCACTGCTAGAACTCTGCAGCCTTGTAACCAAAAGCTACAGGACCGTAGCTTCTGCCTCTTCCTGGCTGCGAAAGCGTTCCTGGAAGCCCTCACCCTTCTACTCTGCGCTGGGAGCACGAGGCAGGCACAGCATAAACCCCATGCCCTGGAACTCAAGGGATCATTTCCTAGAACCTTGACCCTCCTTGTTCCTTAGAACCCTTGTCTGGCCCCTTCTGACCCGGTCATGGGCTTTCATTTTCAAAAACATTATTATAATAGCTCATTAAAGGGCCTCCAGATGACACATCTCGTCTATCTCACCTTTGTTACACACAGTTCTGCTCCAGGCACTGGGCTAGGCCTTTGCACATATATTATCTAATTCAGTATTTACAATAGCCCTACCTCATAGGTCACAGAGAAGTTGAATTACTTGCCAGAATGGTGAAATCAGGGCTCCAACGCAGGTCTGTCTCATTCCAAACCATTTACTGCCTTGTCCCCCTCGAGAAAACATGTTCCCAGCTATGTAGAGAGGAGCCTCACTGTAGGTGTCAAGATAATGAATTTATCATTCTTAGAAGATGACACAGTTAAGAAAGAAGGGAGAAGGCACATTTTTACGCCAGGTTTGTTTGTTTTCCCTCTGAGCTGTTTCCCCAGGGGTCATAACGCCACGTCTCCTGCCAGTCCATGACTAACCCGCCCTGGACAAAGAATTACTTTTACTTTCCAAGGCCGAACCACACACTCATGCCTCAACCTCCTGCAAACAGGAACAAGGCAGAAGGCCCATTCTTAAAACGTGGAAGCAAGAGCAAAGCAGGGCTTGCCACCACGCTAGCCTGAGGGTAAGCCACCTCAGCACTTGGTGTGGCCCTGCCTGCATAGGTGGACGGCAGCAGGGTCCCTGGTGGGTTTATGTTGTTCTCTCTGCCTTTCCTGAGGCCCTGGCAATCTTCTTTTTTTTTTTTTTTTAAGAAGACAGCTTGAGATTTAGTCATGTTTCGTCTCATCTGCCTTTTCCCTGGCTTCCAAAGCCACAAGCCTGGCTGAGGAATTCAGGTCCACAGTGTAGCCTTTGGATGGCTGTGTAGGGAGAAGTTTTTAAAAGAAAGTGGGATCTGCTTGTCAGATGGAATGCGTGAAGACATCGAGAAGGAATGCAAGGGCTTTAGCTGTAGGGTCCCTCAGCAGTTTGAGTGATGAGTCATCCAGTGTGGGTAGAGATTCCTAACAAATGAAGCCTCCTGATGACATAATTCTCGTAAGATCGTCTGAGATCTATTGTAACCGCCTGATTTCATCACATGGGGTTTTTCTCTCCATCCCCTGCCCCAGCCACACTTAATACTCATCATGCCTTCCAGCTCATCCATTTTTCTATCATCTGGAATTTGACAAACTAAGACTTCCAGAAGTCTGTCTCATTGTCATCCCTCCTCCAGGGCATCTTGACAGCATGTGCTCTTCACCGAAGGCCAAGGACAGGAGCCTCCGGGAGGGTTCCTAACCCGGGCTCCCGTGTTCAGGGGAAACACGGTGCCTTCAATAGCGTGCCAGTCGGCAAATATGTGTTGGCCTAGCTAATACCTGAGTTGAGTCTAGGGAAGACTCCAGGCCAAGGTATGTCCATGAATGAAGACTCGAAGTTCAATAAATGAACAGGAAGAACAGATAAAACTGGAAAAGTAGACTAGGGAGCTTTGTGTGCCATGCTGGGGAGCTAAAATTGTACCTTAAGAAAGATGAGAAACATTCAGAGAGCTTTCTGGAATGGAATGGAAGTGAGGTGGCCATTTGTACATGAATGGATTGGGAGGGGCCAGACTGGAGGCAGAGACACTGGTTAGGAAGGTGATGCGGTCCTCTAGAGGTGATGTGACCAGGGCAGTGGGAGTAGGGATGGAGATGAGAGGACAGATTTGAGAAATACATACATTGAAACTTGGCAAGCGGAGGTTAACTAGGCATAAGGGAGAGAGATATTCAGAAGACCCCAGATTTTCAATGTGGAGCTGCCACAAACTGAAAAGGTAAGAAGAGGTCTGTGTTCAGGTAGTTATGGATTCAAATCAAGCATGTTGAGTGAGAGTGCAGGAGGCTGGTGGAACAGACTCACAGGTAGATATATGAATCTGAAGTTAAAGAAAAGTCTGTGCTATGTATATGGTGAGTATGCATAACAGTTTAAACTATAACTACATAGTACATAAATCACTCAAGAAATTATGGGGAATGAGAAGGGAAATGGGCCAGGACAGAACCCAAGGGAATACCAGCATCAATGGGGCAGGAGGAGGAAGAGGGATTTGTGATAGAGACAAAGAAGGAAGGTCAGAGAGACACAGAGACCCAGAAGAATCCATTACTGCTCCGTGCCTCTCCCCTTCCGAAACCTAAGCCCTCTGGCTGTCCTATCCTCAGAAGCAAGCTCCTTTATATCCTTATCTCCCCACACAGCCTTCACAGGCGAAAGCTGCTCCTGGTCCCAAAGCTGCCAGCCATCCCTCCTCTACCATCCTGTAGTGTAGAGACTCCTCCACCGTTGAGGTTCATCACTTCAGTTATAGAGCCTTGACCTCCTTTCCTGAAAATTCTGTTTTTCTAAGACTGGCATCTACATCACCATTTTCCTCTCCATTCCAATGCTACCATCATGTAGGATGAGCTGTCACCAAGTCTCAGGGTTCTTAGATGCCCTCACCTAGTGACTCTTCACTTTCACTCCAGCCTCCCACTGCCATGGTGACTCCCAGGAAATGGTTAATACCTGGCACTACTTCAGTTCTGTGGGAATAAACCTCACATCCTACTCTGACCACAACCAGCTCTCTCACCTCTTTTCCTACACTTGTTCTCACTTTCCTTAGATTACTCCATTTTCTTCTGACCTGTTGATCCCCTAATGACATCTCTTCCTTCCTTACCCAGGTTGGACTCTGGCTGTTCATCTGAAGTATTCCCAAAACCTTTGCTTCCTTTGCACCCCTATTCTTCCCTCACCCCTGCCCAGGGCAACTCTCTTCTCCGAAAATGGGACCCCATACAGAGGGATATCATTAGAGATTCAGTCTTCACTCTATCGTCCCTGTCATTCTTCATCACTATAGAAAACATAAGCCCTTCCCATCAGGAAATGGGGCAATTTAAGCAAAGTCAAAAGCCTAGTCTCTCTTTCCCAAAATAGTTTCTCCACCTGCTCTGTTGCTGGATTTCCACAGGTGTCCTTGGTGCCACTCACTCTTAACTACCATTTACCACCTTTATTTTCACCTTGAGCAAGTTATTTAACCTCCTTGAGTCCTAGGAAACTGGCTCTACCAGTACCAAGACCAGAACTTCCCAGAACTCAGGAGTGTAAGGGCCCTGGGGAGAGCAGGAATTTCAGAATGCCACATCCATTCTGTAAGAGGAGCTCTTCCTTAAGAGGAAATTATTGTGAGAACACAGTGAATAGTAGCCACCTGGGTATTTCTGTTGAAGAAGGAAGAATTATGCCATCACCCCTTTTGGCACAAAAATAATTTTCAGTAAAAGGTTAAAACCATCATGTTGTATCAATGAGAACGATTCCATTATTCCAAGAATGATTGATTGGAAAGTACTTTACTTGCAGGAAATCATAGTGATACAATACAGCTTCCACTTTTAAAGCACTTTCCATTAAAAAAATTATACCTATGTCTAAAAATAGTTATACTGAAGATGTGAATCAATAGCCAAGTAATTTATTGGCACTTGAAAGCCCTGTGGTATAAACAGATTCAATACAATGGGACTATCAAGTAGTTCTGGCTGTAGCAATCTAACCTCCATGTTCATGTCAAAACAAAGTGACATGCAGTTCAGAGAGAGTCACCTGGCCACCTTGGAAGAGAAGAACACAATGGAACAGGACCAACTGGTCAGGTCAATGCAAAGCACTGAGTGACACAGTGAGAGAGACAGAGGGGACAGAGATGTGGTTGGTCACTGCCCTCTGTTTTCAAAGAGTCCCCGACTGTATGCAGGCCTGTACACAGAATAGCACAATGTCCCAAGTATCCTCGGAGGAGTGCTGAGTAATATGAGCTAGAGAGATTCTTTTCAGCATGCTTTCCTTCCTTCTCGCCTTTCTGCCTGCCTGTCTCCCACAGCCATGTACCATGTGGTGTGATGTGAACAGAGCATGGAATCAACTGGGTCTGGACGCAAATTGCAGCTCTGCCACTAACTGTGTGACCCTGGACAAGTTATTTAATGTCTCTAACACTCAGCTCCCTTAAGTTTCAGGGGGCTCATTAATAAAGATGAAATGAGGTCAGTCTTGCGTGTGTATGGAAGTACTCAGCTTTGCTGCCTCCTGATGCAGAACAAACAGTAAAGTTTACTCCTATCCTCACCCTTCTACTCCTCCATAAAGGTTCCACCCCTTTCTTGCTTAAATTTCAAAGCGTTTTCCCGCTGTTGGAGGGAATGTGACTTCTAAGCTAGCGTGTCCTGATCTTCATGTCTTTGGGCGGGTGGCCCATCAGCTAGGAGCCTCCCCCTTCTTTGTGGTTTTGGACTCAAGAGGACCGACTGCTGCCCTCCTTATGGTAAGACTGTGGAGCTCCACCTCCATCAATCCTCTCACTTCTATGAAATGAGAAGGTGGAGACTTGGGCAACTAAGAGTTGATCCATCAGCAGTTGTTGACTAAGCGCATACGTCTTTTAAGGATTGTATAAGGAGGTAGTCATCAAGGAATGAATTCCACAAGCTTTCTAGCCATGCACAAGAATTTAACACGTGGGATTGCCTCAATCAAGATTCTTGGTTGAGGACAAAAAGCATCCATTTGTGTTACTGGCATGGGACCTGGATGCCATTACAATGCTGCCACTAATACTTCAGACCTCAGTTTTTCTGAAGTCACTGACACAGCCAGAAAATGTTGCTCCCACCCCCCTCGGCTCTCAGATGGGTGTCACTGCCTGGTTTTTAATTGCAGAGGAAGTAGCCTCAATGATAGGGGTATTCCCAAATGCAGGAAAGAGCATCTACCAATTCAGCTCACTCCAGCATTTCCACTTAATTAAGAAAAAAAGGGAAATCATCCAGAGACTAAAAATAGACAATTTGAAAATTCATTAAGTGACTGATGGTGGTTTTTAAAACTTGTTTAGTGACATTTCTTTCCTGAAAAACTTATTTTAATAAAATTTTTAATTTTTTTAAATATATGTTATCTATTAATTTTTTAGAGAGGATGGAGGGAGAGGGATAGAGAGAAAGAAACATTATCAATCAGCTGCTTGATGTGTAAACAAGGGAAAATGTCATTTTCCTTAAAGCCATTCACTATCTCATGAGCTCACTCTGTTCCTTCCTCCTCCTGGGTCTTCTTCCTTCCAGCTTTCCTTCTCTCTATAAATCTGTCTCATTCCATAAGGACTCCCTTCTTCATAGAGCCTGTCTTCAAAACCTTTCTTAAAATCCAAACTCTGCCACACTATTTAGCAGTTAATCCACAATGGGTTATACTCCTTCTCTAGTACCCATCACTATGCTGCAGCCAGCTCATGAAATACATCAGCTGCAACTGAAAGTCTTGTAGGCCAAGGTCTCTATTAAGGCTGAAGTATAACTTCAAGGTTTGTAATGAAAGCTCTTTTGGGGGGCGGGGAAGGGGAGAAACCCAGCAAACTAGGAAAAACTGGAAAATGGCCCTGAATGCTGTTAAATACCAGAATGATTTTTCAAAGTGAACTTGTTTAATTAATTTATCTAAAATGCATTTGTGCCGAAACCGGTTTGGCTCAGTGGATAGTGTGTCAGCCTGCGGACTGAAGGGTCCCAGGTTCAATTCCGGTCAAGGGCATGTATCTTGGTTGCGAGCACATCCCCCGTGGGGGGTGTGCAAGGGGCAGTTGATTGATGATTCTCTCTCATTGATGTTTCTAACTCTCTATCCCTCTCCCGTCCTCTCTGAAAATCAATAAAATATATTTTTTTAAATAAAATAAAATGCATTTGTTAGCCCTAGCCTGGTGTGGTTCAGTGGTTTAGCATCAACCCAGGAACCAAGAGGTCACTGATTCAATTCCTAGTCAAGGCACATGCCCAGGTTGTGGGCTTGATTCCCAGTGCGGGGGAGGGGGGGAAAGGGGGGCAGGGGCAAGCAGGAAGTAACCAATTGATGCTATTTCTGTTATCCATGCTTCTATCTCTCCCCTTTCCTCTCTCTAGTAATCAATAAAAACATATCTTTAAAAAAAAGAAAAAAAGAAAAAAAAAATCCTAGTTACAGCACATTCTGCAAAATACCTGACCAGTTCTCAAAATGATCAAGGTCATCAAAACTGAAGAATGTCTAAGAAACTGTCACAGCCTACAGGAATCTGAGACGTGATAACTAAGTGTAATACGATATTTTAGATGAGATCTTAGAACAGAAAAAGGACATTAAGCAAAACTAGGCAAATCCAAACCAATATGGAGTTCAGTTAATAATATGTCGCTACTATCTCATTAGTTGTGACACATGTACCACAGTAATGTATTTACAGAACTGGGTGTGGGGTCTATGGAAACTCTCGTCATATCCTTGGAACTTTCCTGTAAATCTAAACCTATTCTAAAATAAACATGTCGTTAAATATTTTTAAAAATACAAGTTTGGGGGAAAGAAGAGTACATGCTCATCTCCACAGCTGTCCTTTGCATTGCAGGGTGCTGGTGACAGTTTTGTAGGAGCTTTGGCCTTCTACCTGGCTTACTACCCAAATCTGTCCTTGGAAGAAATGCTCAAGAGATCCAGTTTCATCGCCACGGTCAGTGTCCAGGCGGCAGGGACACAGTCATCCTATCCACACAAGAAGGACCTGCCACTTTATTTGTTTTGATTGCTACTAACTCAAAAATAAAAATACCTGGAAATAAAATGTTCTTGAAGGTGGCCAGTCTTAATTAGCTGCTTGCCATAAAACGTCTTCTCCTTTCTTTGCAAATATTTTCATTTACTAAGTCATCCTCAAGCTTTCATCTATTTCTTTACAATCATTAATTTCCTTGCTTTTCATGCAAGAGCTCACCAGAAGCAAGGACTCCGTGCATGACCAGGACCTGTACAAACATTATACTACTACTCGAGAACTGGCAGGCTCTACTGGCAACAGATCAGGAACACTAGCAGAGGTTGTGGACAAGGGTCTACCAGAGCAGAAAATGTTCAACAAGGGAATGGGGGCTTATGGATTGGACCACTCAAAGAGGGGCAGCTGATATTCAGCTTTGGCTTTAGCATTGTCAAAGCTTCTAGTTTTGCAGGAGAAGCCAGAAGTTTTGGATGTTTATTGAAATCTTTGAATATTTACGTGTCAGCAACTCATTTTTTTTTAATGTAAACACCACCTGTGGGCCACATTCAGCCCATGTGCTGAATAGACAAGTCACTGGTTAAGCCAGTATTTAGGTTTTTGTTTTGTTTTTAAAAATGCAATTCATGCATGTCCAAGACCCTTTACATGGGCTTAGCAAGTAAGATCAGGTGAAAGATTTTTCTTGTAATTCAACACCATTATGTACAGTTCCAATCTAAAAATAGCCAAGATCACACCTATTATTGCTTTGAACCAGAGCTTTAACAAAAGATGCCATAAAAGAGCTGACTATCAATGCCACAAGCCTCCAAGACTCAGCAAGAATCTGCATCTAATTCCATTTCCAGAGAGAGAGCTCCTCTTGCATTTCTTCAGAGACACAGACTGGGCCCTGGGAGGGAACACCTGTTATTTTGAAACAGTATCGGTTCCTTAATGCTGGTAGTCATGGTGGGCACTCTCGTTCTCCCACATAAAAGCTTTAAATGGGGTAGGACACAAACTAGTAGAGCTCAGAAAATGAGCTAATCCTTACCTTCAGCCAGAAATTCGACAAGAAAGTTGGCAATTTTGAAAATCTGTGGGAAACAATAGCTTGAGTGAGAAAGTACATAGATCTGGGCAGAGCAGGAGTCTTTATCTAAACATTAAGGATTGTCAGTGGAATTTCCAACCTGGTTAGCTGTGCGTTAACACCAGGCCCCCAGAGCCTTCATTCTAGCTTACAGAAATAACACAGAACCTCTTATTTTATATAGATAGATGATAGATGATAGATAGATAGAATAAAGGAGTCCAAAGCTGTGCTAGAAAAATCATAGATACTGCATTCCTAACCTGAGTTTGAGAATACGGACCAACAGTATTTTCCCTAAGTATACTAGTATAAGCACAAATCAAAAATAGTTCTCATAGTTTCCTTTGTGTTAGAAAGCTGAGGCTGGCTCCCTTCTTATCATTCCTGCTCACCTTTGCCATCTCTGTTATGGAGTTTTTTAAAGATCATTCTAGAGTGTGACTGCCTTTTCTAGAATATCAAGGAGGACCAGCCTGGAAACTCTTGCACAAGTCTCACTGTGGAAAATGTTCTTTCAATACATGAAACAATGGTTATTTTTTAGTAGTGTAGTTGTGTTTTTAATTTCAAATAGTGAGGGAAAACATCACCAAGAGACAATAGTACAGGCTATTTTAATATATTTTATTACGGGCTATAAAAATATCTAGAAAGATAAAGAAATGTGATGCAATGATATATATCCTAATATGAAGAACTTTCTTTCACTGCATTGTTTTCTTCACAATGGCCTTCAAATCACAGGAGGCAGAGATGCCGTGTCACTTCCTCTTCTTTTATTTCATGCTGCAGGATTTCTGAATCAGTACCCCGCCCTCAGTCTTCTCATTTATAAATCAAATGCATTTTCAATCCATTGTTTAGATGGAGCGTATTTTTTTCTGTTCCACAAAGAGGACTCTTGCTCTCACTACAGAAGGAGAAAAAAGGATTATGGCAGAAAACTGAGTATCGTAACCATTTTCTAATAAAAATATGTACCAGACTATAAGCCCTCTCTTTTGTCTTACTTCCCTTTGGCATGGGGATGGAGTTGACTTGCAAGCTCAGCTCCTTGATCCCAAAGGCCAGAGAAAATGGAAAAAAGGAAAGGGCCAGCCAGCCAGTGGCATCCTTAGTACCCCAGGTCACACGTCAATCAATGTGAAATATTCAAATTAAGCAAGAAAATTATGGGCAAAAGACGGAAAACACTCGATGTCATCACCCAGTTACATATTAATCCACTCTTGTAGGGGGTAAGCAAAGACATACTGGAGCTGGACTCCAGAAAAAGGGCACTAAGAACTGAGCAGACAGAAGAGAAGTAACATCCATATTAAGCTTGTACTTTCCAGAGATGCTTTCATACCCCAAATATGGAATTTCTAATTTGGCAACAAAATTAACATTATAACCACAATCTCATTATTACAAATATTGGAGAGTGCAGTTCTCTGAAATAAAACCAAAACAAAAGTCCTGACACTCAGAAGAAAGATTGGAGACTCGATGCTAGGCAATAAGGTTTTCATAGTTCCTATAATGCCCTATAGTCCTCCATTAACTTCATCTATCTATTTATCCTCTATAGATCTCTTTCTCATCTTCCCCACCTGCCCCCACTCTCATACACATACACACACACACACACACACACACACACACACACACACACCACTTTATTCTTCTTTACCAAAAAAACAAAAAATACACCCAGGAACTCAAACTAATATGATATAACAATTCACTTGTCCCTACCATACAAAGAGATTTTAGCTTTTTTTTTTCTTCTTCTCTTCTATAACCAACACAGCCACTCTATATAGGAGATGCCAAACTGTCTATGATTAAGCGTTAGCTAGGGAGCTTACTGAAATAAATCCCTGCCCTCATTCTGGTTCCTCAGATTTAGGCTAGGACTGAAAGTCTATATTTTTAAACCCTCATGATTCTAATGAGCAGCTGGATTAAGAACCATTAGCCAGTCGATATAATTTTATCTATAATATTAATAAAAATAAAATTTACCTATTACATAGAAATATTTTTCATTTATTTCAAATCATCTAACATTAAATATAAGCAGGACTGATGCTCCTTCAGAATCCAAGAAAGACTACAAAACATAAAAAGGTAGAAAAAACCTTTTCCTATCAGACAATATTATTCATTGCAAGAAATATTTCTCCATGTTTTTCTACATACAGCTAAAAAGATAGATAAAAGAAGGAACTTGCTTTACTGATAACCAATCAGGAGATTATGTAGGTGTGAACAGGAGTAACTGACAAAGATTAGCAAAGCAAAGTTTTATTGATGAAAACATTTTGATTCATTCCCTTAATTCAAAGAATAAATACTGAAGTCCACAGAACTGTGTTAGGCCACGTGGAGTTTACAAAAGTGTAAGAAGAGTCCTTGGCCCTGCGGTTTGGCTCAGTGGTTGACCCATGAACCAAGAGGTCACTGGCTTGGTTCCCATTCAGGGCACATACCCAAGTTTCGGGCTCAGTCCTGATCAATGTTTTCCCTCTCATCGATGTTTCTATCTCTCTCTCTCTCTCTCCCTTCCTCTCTCTCTAAAATCAATAAAAACATATTTTTTTAAAAAAGGAGAAAAAGAGTCCTTGGGTATCTGGTGTGAAGGAATGGCAGTAAGAGGTAGGAATGACAGTGGGGCTTCATGGCCTTAAATGCTAGACTGACCACAGGGGATGGTCCTGATTAAGAAAGAAGAAAAATCAGGAAGATTAATTTGGCTCCGTGTAATAGAAAGAATAGGAGGCCTGGAGTCAAGAAGGTTGGGTTCACACGTGGGCTCCATCTTTCTCTGCTCTGAGTCTCTGGGCAAATTTCTTAAAATACTCTCTTCCCATGAGGGAGATAACTCCAACTCCCTCACAAGGCTGCTGCCAGATACACAGTGAACACTCAGTGTGCGCTAGCTGAGCACTGCTATCCACAATCATAAACATAAACGTTGTCAAAATACTTTCTGCTTACTACATAGAAAAAGGAATCTGTCAAGTTGTTTCCCTTCATTGAACCTAAACCCATTCTGCTTCAATTAAAGTCTACATTGTCTTGTTTAGTCATCCAAGGATTAAAACTGGCAAGTTTTCATTTTCATGATAAACCTTCGTATATTTAACATTTAATAAGCTTATGCCTCAGCCTTTAATCCTTCCTCCTCAGAAATTCGCATCTAGCTTTAGGTGAGGTAGAGGAGCTTAGAAGGGCAGAGGCTGCCTCTAGCCATATGAGACGCTCAAACAATTGAGAGTGTTTCTGTTTCCTTAGCCGATTTTCTTCATAAAGCAGACTCACAACACATTACCCTTAAACCAACCATTTACTAGAATATGCTGGGAGATCTGCCCAGCTATTTGGTACCCTAAGGCATGGGCAGGCCCCAAGGCAAAGAGCACGCAAGCCTGCAGGGCGTCAGCAAGTAGGCGGGCAGAAAGCCAAGCAGCCTGATGTCCCAGAACATTCTCTCCTTCCAAAAAGACAAAGTGGTGCTGCCAAGGCTCGTACCCCTGCTTACCAGAAAAACTCTAATCGTCTGTTTAAAATTTATATAAGAATCTTCTCTCCCACTTTCAACTAAGGTCAGAACTGCTCATGGTTATATCCTTCCCCAACCTCAAAACTTAAACCAATCGAACAAATAAGTTCCTAACACAGAGTCCCCTTGAAATGGGGGGGTAGGGGGTGGGGAGAAAGAGAATGGTCCTAGGAACATCATCCCACCGCCACCACGAATACCAAAATCCATGGATGCTCATGTCCCTCGTATAAAATAGGGAAGTATTTGCATATACCTACATACATCCTCTCTTTTACTTTAAATCATCTCTAGATTACTAATAATATTTAATACTATGTAAGTGCTATCCAATTAGTTGTTATATTGTACTGTTTAGAAAATGGGAGGAAAATAGGAGAATCCAAGATGGCTGCTCGGGTAGGCAACTAGCCGCAGCCGCACACAACAATTTTAATAAAATACAACTAAAATATAAAATGGACATTACCCAGAACTACAGGAAAGTCGACTGACTGGAAATCCTACAACAAGAAGCAAGGAGAAAACCAGAAGGAAGCGCGGAGGAGCTGTAAAAGCCCAAGGTACGGAGACACGCGGTGCACGCGAAGAGGACGGAGCCGGAGAGGAGGGAGGCCGAGTGCCTGGCGGGCGTTCCCTAGCGGAAAGGAGATAAAACTCCGGCTGTGCTGGGCCCCTGACTGCTCTGAACCTCCGTTCTGGGCCAGACCCCGGGGACTCAGGCTCAGCCAGAGGGAGCTGGGCTGTAAGTCGGAACCCCGGGGTAGCGGAGAAAGGAGGTCCCGGAGGCGCGCACACTGCCCCCAGAGAAGGAACGGTCGGCTGTGCCGCGGGATTGCCCTGACGGGAAGGAGACTGGGGCTCCAGACTGCTGTGAACGCCACCTCCAACTCCACTTCCAACTGAACTGAACCCCAATACCGGGCTCATTGTGGGAGAGCATAGACTGTTTGGCAGCAGGCGAAAATCGAGGGCACCTTTCTCTCAGAGGCGCCGGCAGCGAGCACTGAAGGACCCGCATAGGGCGGGGCTGACGGAAGCCAAAGCTGCAGGCTCCACCCTGAAACCCCGTCCCATCTGTAACTGCGAAATGCGACAACAAAATAGATCACAAACGAAAGAAATGGAGGACAAAAAGCGTCTGGATATAGAGTTCAAATCTACGCTTATAAAGTTTTTCAAGAATTTCCTAGAAAAGATGGATAAGGCCTATGAGGATATGAAAAGAGATCAACTAGAATTAATAAGGAGTCAACAAGAAATGATAAGGGATCAACAAGAAATAAAGAATACATTGTCTGAAATAAAAAATATTCTACAGAGTCCTAAAAACAGAAGGGAAGATCGCAAGAATCAAGTCAAAGATTTGGAACATAAAGAGCCAGAAGACACTCCTCCACAGAAGCTAGAAGGCAAGAGAATCCAGAAAATTGAAGATAATGTAAGAAACCTCTGGGACAACTTCAAGCGAACCAACATCAGAATTATGGGGGTTCCAGAAGATGAGAGAGAGCAAGATATTGAAAACATACTGAAAGAAATAGTGACAGAAAACTTCCCCCACCTGGTGAAAGAATTTGACTTACAAGTCCAGGAAGCGCACAGAACTCCAAACAAAAGGAATCCAAAGAGGACCACACCGAGACACATCATTATTAAAATTCCAAGAGCAAAAGATAAAGAGAGAATATTAAAAGAAGCAAGAGCAAAGAAGGTAGTGACTTATAAAGGAGCACCTATACGATTGTCAGCTGACTTCTCAACAGAAACCATGCAGGCCAGAAGGGAATGGCAAGAAATATTCAAGGTGATGAATAGCAAGAACCTACAGCCAAAAATAAGCTACCCAGCAAAGCTATCACTCAGAATCGAAGGCCAGATAAAGAGCTTCACTAATAAAAAAAAGCTAAAGGAGTTCATCACCACCAAACCAGAATTATATGAATTGCTGAAGGGGGTTCTTTCAGAAGAGAAAGTAAACAAAGATAAAAATTATGAACAACAAATACGTAATTATCAACAAGTGAATCTAAAAACCAAGGAAATTAAAAAAATCTGATGAACAATATTAACTGTTGAATATAATAGAATCAGAGGTATGGAAGGGGAGTGAACTGACGATTCTTGGGGAAAAGGGGAGAGGGGCGTGGGAAGAGACTGAACATAAACTGTGCACCTATGGATGAGGACAATGGGGAGAGGGGAAAGGGCAGAGGGTGGGGTGGGAACCTGGTGGAGGAGATCAATGGTGGGGGGGGGGGGAGGAAGGAACATTTGTAATAATATGAAAAATAAAAACTTATTAAAAAAAAAATGAAAAAATAAAAAATAAAAAAGAAAATAAAAAAGAAAAAAAAAAAAAGAAAAAAAAAGAAAATGGGAGGAAAATAGAAGTCTGTACATGTTCAGTACAGACATAACTACATAATACACATCAACACATAACTCCCCCCCCACCCCCCGAATATTTTCTCTGCATTGGTTGAATCCACAGATGCGGAACCCATAAGATACAGAGAGCCAGCTGTACCTCCACACTAAGGATGAAAATTCCAATACATTTTCTTACTCAAAATAGTACAGAGGTTATTCAACATTTATTAATGTTGTACAAGTTCCCAAAAAACTCTACAGGAGCTAAAATGCGAGAACATAGGTATGCCTCGTTTAATTGAGCTTCCTTTACTGCGCTTTATAGATTGCGTTTTTTACAAACTGAAGGTAAGACCACCCACCAGCAAAAAGATTATAAGTCGTTGAATGCTCAGATGATGGTTGGCTAAATCAGATGATGCTAAATAAAATATTTTATTTAGCAACAAAATATTTTAAATTAAGATACGTACAATGTTTTCTAGACATAATGCTATTGCATACTTACTAGTCAGTATAGACATGACTCTATATGCACTGGGAAACCAAAAAGTTCATATGACTGATTTTACTGCAATATTGCAGTGGTCTTGAACTGAACCTGGAAGATCTCTGAGGTATGCCTCTACTTTATTGTAAAGCTCATCACTTTGAGTTTGCATCAACTGATAAAAAGAAATCAGGAGGAGAAAAATGCCACAATCCAAAATCATATTGCTATGTATGGTCTGAATATTTGCATCCCAACCACCCTGAATTCACATGTTGAAATCCTCACTCCAGAAAAATGATGGTATTAGGAGGTGGAGCTTTGGGGAGGGGCTTTGGTCACGAGGGTAGAGCCTCCTGAATGGGAGTAATATTCTTAGAACAGAAACCCCACTGACCCTGCGTGCCCTCGCACCAGGTGAGGACACAGCCAGAAGGCAGAGGCTAGGAACTGAGAGGCCCTCACCAGAAACGACCACGCTGGCACCTTGATCTTGATCTTCCCAAGCCCCAGAAGTCTGAGAAATACATTTCTGTTGTTCATCAGCCACTCGGTCTGAGGTATTTTATAACAGCAACCCTAACGGACTAACACACATAGTTTCTCATCCTAGTAATTTTCCACTATATAAGGTATCACCCTGCAATTCAGACCCCTAATCATCAGGTACAAACCTAGTTCCCTTTTTACTATAATAAAGAATGACCAGAAATTTTAACACCATAAAAATAGCAGGGCATTTTATTTCTGTTAAAGAATGGAACTCACATGCCGAAACCGGTTTGGCTCAATGGATGGAGCGTCGGCTTGGGGACTGAAAGGTCCCGGGTTCGATTCCGGTTAAGGGCATGTACCTTGGTTGCGGGCATATCCCCAGTGGGGGGTGTGCAAGAGGCAGCTGATCGATGACTCTCTCTCATCGATGTTTCTAACTCTCTATCTCTCTCCCTTCCTCTCTGTACAAAATCAATAAAATATATTTAAAAAAAAAAAAAAAAAAGAATGGAACTCACACAATTTTAAGGTGACAACTACTTCTTAGAGCCTTTTTTAAATGCCTCCTCACATTGGTCCAGCCCTTGTTTTTATTTTTCGTAGACACTGATGAATGCAGCACAAGAAAGTGGTTGTAGACCAGGGGTCTTCAAACTACGGCCCGCGGGCCACATGCAGCCCCCAGGGGAGTCTGATCCTGCCCACCAGGTTTTTTGGGCAGTGAGCGCAGCCAAGGTATTACAGTAGGAATTAGTAGTTCATATACGTAGTCCGGCCCTCCAGCTCTCTGAGGGACCGTGATCTGGCCCCCACTTTAAAAAGTTTGAGGACCCCTGTAAATGTAGACCTTCTTACTGAAGGCGGCTATGAATGCAGCTGTCAGCCAGCATTCGCACGAATGCCAGACCGGAGGGTTTAGCCTCCTGTGAACTCTCTCAAGAACAAGTGCTACAGAAAGTGGTTCAGGCCCAGCCTTTGGAGTCAGATGGTCCTGATTTCAAATCCTTGTTTTGTCCCATGTTTCAGCTGTCTGTCCTTGATTCGAATTCCTCAGCTACAAAAGGGTTTTCAGATTGCCTGGTGAGTACAGGTGCTTGTGTTATGATTGATTTGTAGCATCTGAAGACATGAAGGCTTGTGTAGGTAAGCAAAAAATACACAACTTTCCATTCTGTCTGGGTATTCACAGGCACTAGTCTGTTTCCTTTCTCCCAGAGACCACTGTCTTCAGTGACCTATATTGTCCTTTTCTTAGTTGTTTCAGGCAGGAAGGTAAATTCATTCCCTCTAACTCCATCTAGACTAGAAGCGAGAGTTCGTGAGTTCTTGTTCTTAATGAAAAAGCTGATTAGGAAGTGTCTGTCTTTCATTATTGATTAATTTTTGGAAATAAGGTTCTGGTACCAATTCCATTTCTGATCACCAAGTGGATGTCTTTAGTTAACTCTTCCTACAATTCAACTCAATTCTGACACTATCTGCCTAGAGAGAGTAACTCGGGAATAGCCAGACGGAAGTGACCTCAGGAATGAGGGCGGGGCATAGAGCTTCCACAGCGTCTCAGGGCTTGTTACTCTCCCAGAACCTCCATGTGTTCACCAGCCCAGAAACTCCAGTACAGAATCAACCATAAAGGGGCTATTTAAAAGCAAGGGCAGAAAAACGAAATGAATGGCCCTAAGTTTTCAAATAAGGAATGTGTTTGCTAGTTGATTTTGCATAAATCTGCTCATGAAATCCAAAAACGGGACGGCTTCCACCAGCAGCAGTAAGGGGCTGCCTGTTTGTGAGCAGGCAATCGGGCCTTGGGAACACTTGTCCCTTCTGAACAAATACTTCTACGTAACGAGACCGTTTAGAGGTGCCGTTTATTAAGTTCTTTTAGCAGATGGTATAAAATAGAAAATGAAATGTCCTGCCTTCCTGCATTAATATATAAAAACCATACTTCTTGAACTAAAACCTGGACCTACTTCCTTTGCAAATGATCCCAGGAGGTCCTTCCCTCTTCTTCTCAAGAAATTCAACTCTTTGTTTCCAGGGCAATACCACTACTCTCTTTACATGGCTGGTTTCTCACCTCAGATCTATGGATAACTATCTCCTACAAGAGAGACTGATCTATCCTAGCGAAAGTTGAGATCCACCTCTCCTCAACTTTATCTTGTATCTCAGCATCATGCTTGTTTCTCATAGCACTTCTCATAGCATAATTTGCTTCTTTTTTTTTTCTTTCTCTCCAGACCACATGCTAAAAGTGCAGGGACTGAGCCTGCCGTGTGTTGTAGCACATCCAGTAGCTGGGACAGTGACCGGCAACACAGTAAACATTCAGTGCACACTGACTGAATACATGCTAGTGTCAAGAGGGCCAAAAACCTGCCACTGGTCAGCATCGGTCTGGAAAGAGCAACAGGCCTTGAAAGCATTTGACTTTATTGGGGAGTAACTTTTCTGAATCTTACCAAATGGATCATAATGCAGTAGCGTCAGTTTCTCCCCCAGGCGGCTTCTCTTGGTGTTGAAGGAGAAACCTGTCCCAGCTTGGCTTACCATTCTCACTAGAATGTTCCTAAGATTTAAAAGTAAGCTGTTAGAAGCTGGAGAAATGGATTAAAATCAGTCACAAGGAGCTGGCACATTTTGAGAACCCGACCCAGTAGTGTTAGTTGTGGCCCTCAGAAGGTTGGCCCTCAGAAGGTTCAGTTCTAAGACGGACTATGTGTTCTGTCAGTCACAATTTCAGTGGTTTTGATTCCCAAAGTTTGTTTTATTACAGAATGACCTAACCAAAGCAATAAACACATTGTAGGCCACCTCTTAGAAGGAGCAGAGGTCATGAGGGGGGGAAAAATACAAATGTACTGGTAACCCTAGGTGGCCAGTCTGGAAATCATAAAGACAGCTGTCTCCTAAGACCCCCATCTGCCAGGGATGAGCAATAAGAGTAAAATCAGGAAGGGACAAAATTAAGGGATTAGAACTTTTCTGTTGCTAACATTTAGCACCTTTCCCCTCCTTATATATTTCATTTAAGTTACAGTCCTCCAAAGCATAAAGTTCATGTTTTGCCTCACTGGACGTTTTAATACGTTGTAGTGTTTGTTACATTTTCCTATGTCTTGTCGCGCCCTACATAAAGCATGCTGTTTTATTTCTCATCTAATTCCAAAAAGAATAGGAAGCACCTAAGATACACTGTACATCTTTGCATCCCTTTCCATGCTAAGCACAGTGCCTCATACATGAGGCATACAGTATTTGTTGATTAAGAGAGATAATATTAAGCCATTCGCTCAAAAAGATTTAACAAAAAGCTACTACCTGCTTACTCTGTGGAAAGCACTATGGGAAATGCAAAACTCTATTAAGGCTGCATCAGCTCCCTGGAGAAACTAACATTATAGTGTGCAAGGTGAATGTGTACAGGTCTGTAAGGCAAAACATATATGACATATGTCACAAGAAGGATACAAAGAACATGAGAGGCAGGGAGTACCTCTAAAAATACTGAAAGCATGAGAGATTCCTACAGAACCTGGAGGTGGGAAATTCCCACATAAATAACAGGATTGTGGGAAAAGCTATATGAATCAATAAAAGATACTGGAGTGGAGGGAACACCAATATACATATTTAACTTTAATAAAATTAAAAAAAAAAAAAACAGAACAAAAACCTAGTCTTAAAGATTTGTGACATGTCTTGGTTTGTACACAAAGGTTGAATTACAATTTTCCTACTTTTAACATACAACAAATCTTCAATTACTGTCTATAAAATTTATTTTAAGATAACAGTTTGGAATTTATAGTCTCTCTGGTACATCGTGAATTCTTTAATCTTTGCTAGTTTTGAAATGCTTCTACCATGAGTTCAAAGGATTATAAAACTCATTAAAATAGGCTTTATAGTTTAATCAGATCACAGACTGTCCTGCTAGACTCCTGTAGTGGGCTCCAAACAGCCATGCGTCCCCAATTTGAGGAAACAAAAACACGATGGTAGTCTAAACAGAGCTGGGCACCTTGATGGCTTCTTAGGAACAAGACAGCAAGAGCTCCTTTATTGGAATGCTCACTTAAGTAGGTCAATTGGGCAAAAGGAAAAATATTTTTTTGAAAGAGTTTATAGGGCCGAAATAATTCACCATGTACGGTCCTCAAACCAACTTTTAGAAAATGGGAGGCCAAATGCTGTTTAACATAAGGATGTATTGGCAGCAGCTGGACTAAGGAATGTAACATGAACAAGTTAAAAAAAATTTTACTTACTTTGATTTGCTCTTGGCAACTTTTTGTAGCAAGGACAGGTTGAAAGAGAAAAGAAAAAAATATCCATTTATTATTTTTCTTAAGCAAAGTTCATATATACGTCATTAATAACCAAAAATATTTACGTCACAAAGTACGCCATGGGCTGTCACTTAGGTCACTACTGCCTCGCTACCAGGGGTCCGGTTAGGATTTTATAACACAAGGTAAAAAGATCCAGACCGACACAGTTCTGGATGTAATGCTCTGCACGCTCTCTTTTCTGTTGGACTACCTTTCAAATCTTCCTAGAGTGACATCTGCTCCCTTTATTCCCTTTCTAAGGTGCAAAGTTTTGCACTGGAACAAGGATCTTGTTTGACAAGTTAACCAGGGGGAGGAGGGGAACAACCTAGCGGGGCAGTCAGCCTGGTGCAGGGAAGAGCACTGTCTTGGGAGTCAGCACTCCCCTCACTGCCCAGCTGTACGACCTGGGGAACGCACTGCCCCTCTCGGACAGTGCTGTTTCCTTCCCTTTAGGGTTCGAAACGAACGGACTGGAAGTCCTGAGGTTTTTCCCAGACCGAACATCCCGTGGTTCTGCTGACACACCACTCCTGCTGTCCTAACGAACCACACACAACCAGACCCCGAGGTGCCCCGCAGACCGCCTGGACCTTCTTGCCCGCAGTGACACGCGCGGGGCATGCCGGGCGCTGTAGTCCTCAAGGCCCGGGAGGCCGCAGCCACGGCCGCCCGCCGGCGCCCCAGTCCGCTTCCCCTGGGCCCTGCCAGTCGGGGCCTGCCCGTCGTTGCCCCCGCCCTCGCCGCAGCCTGGCAGCCGCCGCCTCGTTCTCCAGCCCCACTTACAAGAGACAGCCGACAGAAACATGATGTCAGCCCCTCCACAGCTTCCTTCAGCGGCCCAAGGTCACTCGACAAACTACTTCCGGGGCACAGACCTGTTCCGGAAGAGGCGGTCTGAAGTGGCCCCGCAGCCACGCCCCTCCGATGTAAACCTGGAGTCGAACCTGCTTCCCACCTGTGCTCTTTACTTGCCAGGTGTTTTGTGTGTGTGTGTGTGTGTGGCGAGGGGCGTCTTTTTTCTCTTTAATGAATATTCAAGTAAGAAGAGTCACTTCTGTCAGAGGCACTTCCAATGGGAACAAAGAAGTTTTTCCCCTTTCTGTGATTTCATTATGTTAGTATCACTATAATGGATTTTTATTCATTGTTTTTGTAACTAACCATGTTCATTAATATTTTGACAGTCAAATTTTCCCAAATCAGCCACTTCTCCAAGCTGCTATTGCCATTAGGAGCTCCTTCCCAGCTGGTCCAATGTTCCTGAACAGACTCCCTCCCCTGTGTCCTGTCACCAGCTGTATCAGGTCAACCTTGTACTTTCCCTGGCCCAGACCTGAAATCAATCATTTCTCCCTGAACTCTGCTTCCTTTCTGTAGATCAGTGTTTCCCAACCTTCTCTCATGATGAGAATCACCTGGTGGAGTTGTTAAAACACAGATTCCTGAATCCCAACTAAGAAGTGCTAAACTAGGATTTTTGGGAACATATAGGTAAAATTGTATACTTAACTAGTGCTCTAAGACAGATGTTATATACAGAGCACTAAGTTAGGTATGCAATTTTACCTATATGTTCTCAAAAATTCTGGTTCTCCAGCCAGAGATGATTGAGTTCTCCAGTCATCATTCACATGCAACCTGGAGCTCACTGTGTAAAATAAAGCTTCATGTGTTGAGAATGTTCTCAGAGCCTTGGACTCCACAGATGAAAGAAGGTCTGAACTAACGAATGGCCACATTCTTCTCCAACTCCATTGCCTTTACTCTAGTTTGAAATTTCAAACCCCACCCCTCAAGGCCCTAGAGCTTTCTGCCATACTTCCCAATATGTCAGAGCCTGGAAATGCCCGGTTCAGTCAGGAGAAGACCTTGTAGGCACTTGATCAGCAACAACAGGAATAGGCTAGAGCAGAAAACCACTTAAGGCCTGGACCGCCTCAGAGACAGGAAACAGCATTTCAGAAATAATTCAGGACCAAGGTTATGGAGTATCTGCATAGACTGAATATTTGTGGCCCCCCAAAATTCATGTGTTTAAACCTAATCTCCAAAGTGATGGTACTTGGAAGGGAGACCTTTGGGAGGTGATTAAGTCATGAGAGCAAAGGCCTCATGAATGGGATTAGTGGCCCTGTTTATGAACCACCCATTATAGATTTTGTTATAGCAGCCTGCACAGACCAAGTCAGTATCTCTCTCTGAGAGTCTGTCATCAAACTTTTGCTTCCTCCCCCACTCTCCATAGAATCCACTCTTATAAAGCCCCCAGTGACCTCCACAATACCAAACCCATGGTCAATTCTTGGGCCTCCTTTTACTCAGCATCTATCAGTGTCATTTTACACAGTCACTCACTCTCTCCTCCTTGAAACTCTGTCTTCACGTGGTGTCCAGGTGTCCACTGTCTTGGGTCTCCTTCTACCTCACCCATGATTCTTTCTCCACCTCACAGACCTCTCAGGAGAGGCACACCCAGCGCTCAGGCCCTGGTCTCCTCTCTGTCCACACTCATTCCCTTGATGATCACACCTACATTCCTAGTTTGTTTGTTTTTTTAAATATGCAGGCTGAAAACTTCTGAATTTATATCTCCAGTTCTAACCTTTCCTCTGAACTCCAGATTGGTGTGTTTAACCACCTATGTGACATCACATGCCCAAAATCCAATTCCGAATCCCGCTTTGCACCCCCCAGGCTTCCCTCCTAGTGGTACATGGCAATTCCATTTTTCCAGTTGCTCAAGTAAAAAGCCTAGGAGCCAAGTTGACACTTCTTTCTCTCACACCCTAAATCTAAGCCATCAGAAAACCCTATCACTCAAATGCACTTAATACACACACACACACACACACACACACACACACACACACATCTGCTTTACGTTTTTCTATAACACTTATCACCAATTCATATTATTTGTGTACTTGTTGATTTCCTTATTGTCTGTCTCTGTTCACCAGAATGTAAACTATTTAAGATCAAGAACTTGTCCTATTCACCCATTACTGTATTCTGGTGCCTAGAACAATGCTTGCTACACCTATTAAATATCTGTTGAATAAATGAATGAATTGATGAATAAGACTAAAATGAGAGGCACCATACAAATGTTAATTTATTACTAAATATTTACATCAAAATAGCAAAGTTAAATATTTGTATATTGTCGATAGTTTCAGAGTTCAGTAGAATTTAGAAGTTTGCTCTTAAGAAGAGATAAGCATATGAACTGTTTCTTTTTTGTTGTTGTTCATCCTCTCCAGAGGATATCTTTCCATTGATTTTTAGGGAGAGTGGGAGAGACAGGGAAAGATGGAGAAACATCAGTGTGAGAGCCCGGGCTGGGGAGGAGTCTGCAACCAAGGTACATGTCCTTGACCAAAATTGAACCCAGAATCCTTTGCTCCACAGGCCGACACTCTATCCACTGAGCCAAAGTGGCTAGGGCTGAACTGTTTCTGGAAATTCTTGGAGTAGAAATGAAGTAGTGGCTTTCTAGTCTCATCACTTCCACCTACATCCACCTGTTACTTACACCTAACACATTGTTGGCAGTTGGTAAGTGTTAATTAAAGTGTTTGTTAATACGGATGTAATTCATAATTTGGAGGGTTTTTCCCCCCCTGAATTTACATAATGAGCCGTTTGCACCTCATTAAAGTACAGAACAATTATGACAGCCCAAGTTGAAAGGGTGGGGTGGCATCTTCTTTGGGCGGGAGAGGTGCTGAAGGGAGGAAAAGGTACAGCTATCTCACCTGGATTCTCAGCCCAGGAGAGCAGAGGGAGGAAGACAACATTTATTGAAGGCCTCGTCTTGCAGGGCTTAAGACACAGGGCCTGTGTTGTATGGGCCAACACTGAATTCCCAGGACTTAGCACTGAGATTCCAACCCAAGGATCTGAAGGCTGTTCTCCTCAGGGCCCCCCCCCCCCTGACCACTGTCTGGCCCACCATCCTATCTGTATCTCACCTGACTGTTCTGGTCGCTAGAGTCCTGATCCTGGCTCCCTGACCTGACCCACATGGGCAAAGGGAGGGAGCCTGCAGGAGGCTGGGCTCCCTGCAAACAAGTGGCACCTTCACGAGCTCAGACACCGCCAGGCCGATGGGACTGCTTCAGAAGTGCGTCCTCTATCTGAACAACTTAGTACCACAGCAAAGACTTCCTGTGAGAGCAAGACTGAAAGCTGGCAAAACCAAGGGGCACCAACCAGGTTCAGCCTGAGCGCAGTAGGTATCCTCAGGTTGGCATTCAATCGCCTTCCACAATCTGGCCTCCGCCTCCTATTTCAGCCCCATCTCTCTCGCTGAGCCCTGCTAGGTGCGGGTCCCTTTCTGGATGAAGTCTCTGCTGACCCTCCGCCTCCCACCCCATCCGCCTCCTCCCCACATGTTCCTCTCACAGCACCTATTATGCTTCCCTCACTCCCCAGATCATGGGTCAGCTGGATCCTAGCATTTAGGTCCCTTGAGGGCCAGGGCTTCTGAATCTCATTATATCATCCCCCAGACTCTCCCCAAACAGGAGCTCCTAACACAAGAAGGCTCCCCCTCACTGGACAAATCTGAACTGAGCCCCTTCTGTCATCCGGGAACCCTGCCTCCAGCCATTCTCTGACTCTTCAATCCTACCTCCGCTCCCAGGTCACGGGAGACCGGGAGAGTGGGAGGAACTGGGGGAAGGATAGAAACAAAGGCACAAAGGAGTCTTAAAGGCGAACAGTGAGCATCCTCCTGGGACTCGAGTGTGTGAAGAAATGGGGGGGTGGGCTGGAGAGGGCGCCCTGTGCTGGGTAAGGAAGGAACCAGGGTTAGCATTGAGAGGGCTAGGCCTCGGTTTGATGGGCAGCGGGGGAGTTAAGGAATGTGATCAGATCTCTGTAGTGGCAGCATCTGAAGCCACACCATTCCCCGGGCTAATTGGAAGAGAGGCAGGGATTCTCCACACACACACACACACACACACACACACACACACACCCCCGTCCCACCAAATAATAGACTCCCTAAGTCCCCAGCCCTCTCTCTGCTCTGCATGTCCATGCCTATTGCGTATTTGGTGTTTTCTTAGTAATTGGTAAATCCTTCCTACTCATTTACCTTCAACCAGTCCCTGAGCCCATTTTGAGAGGGAGAAAGGGAAGGAGAAAGGCATCACAGAAGCCTTTGAAAACTGGCTAACAGCTACAGCTCAGCTCTCCCAGGGAATGCGCATATGCCTGTCCAGAAGCAATTTCACCTGCTCTCCGGGGTGCGCAGCCTCGCTGCACATTGGCATCACCTGGAGAGCTTTGTCCTTGCCTCCCACTCCCAGGGTTTTTACCTTAATTGATCTGAGTGCAGTCAAGACGTTTTAGAAAACTCCTTAGGAGATTCCAATGTACTCTCAAGTTCGAAAGTATCAGGCTAGGGATGTGTGGACTCCAGGTTAAGACCTCTGTCTTAGACCATAAATTCCAGGTATGTCCACTTAACTCTGCACCGTGAGCAGCACCGGCCCAGGTAGAGACAGGAGGGGAGAACACGGCCAATTTAGAGGAATGAGGAAGTCTCAAAGCTGTAAATACAGAGAGCGGGGGCTCACGTACATTCCAGAAGGCTGCAGAACACAGCAAGAGGCGTGGAGACGGGAGACAAAGAGCAGGAAGCTTAACTGCCTTCCTGAAAGATGGATGGAAGTCCCGCAGACAACACCCTTCCCACCCACATACCTCACCTGCCTGAGAAGAGCCGCAAACATTATCAAAAGGCTGACAGAATCAGTCTTTGGGGAAAATCAAACCAATTAAACATGTGGTTTGGTTAGTGTGTGACGCGGGTGGGGAGAGGATGGCATTTATGGGTGCCAAAGAAAAGCATCTGTGAGGGCGTGGAGGTTTGTAGGTAATGGGCTGAAACTCGAACGGGGGGAGGGGAAGATTTGGGTCACGGTCAAGGAGAAGCATTCCTGAGAGGGGCGGGAAGCTGGGCTGACTGGACAGAGCCACAGTGGAAAGATCACATGTGAAAAAAAAAAAAGAAAAAAAGCCCTAACCTGTTTGGCTCAGGGGATAGAGCCTTGGCCTGTGAATTTGATTCCTGTCAAGGGCATGTGCCTTGGTTTTGGGCACATCCCAGTAGGGGGTGTGCAGGAGGCGGCTGATCGATGTGATGTTTCTCTCTCATCGATGTTTCTAACTCTCTATCCCTCTCCCTTCCTCTCTGTTAAAAATCAATAAAAAATATATATATATTTTTAAATCACATGCACTCTGGAAGCCTGGCTCCATTGTTTACTAACCATGTGACCCTGGACAAGCACCTGGCCCTGGTCTCCCGTGTGGGACGTGCAGGATAACAACTTTGGAGGAACACACAACCTCAGATAATTGTCATTAGATCATCTTGAAAGCCTCCCAAACCATGAAGTCCCATGACTAGGACATGCCCTCCAAAAATGCTGAGGTTTCTAAACCTGCCATCCACCCCAATCACCTGGGCTCTGCCCCCTAATGGGACTCCGTGGCAGAGGAGGCGGGGGAGACCCACAGGTGCTTTGCACTTCCTCTCTGGTGCCTCTGCTGTTGCCAGTGCTTTGGGATCGGGGCTACTCACATCCTGAGGACCTTGTCAAAGGGCAGGGTCTGAGCAGGCCCTTCTGGAGTGAGGCCTCATGTTCTGTTTTCCTAACAAAAACGGGCAGGTGGCAAGGATGCTGCTGGCTGCACTTCCTTACCACTCACAGTGGAATCCAGGCAGCTTTCCCAGCAGCAGCAGCAGCAGCATTTGGGAGCTTGTTACGAACCCAGAATCTTGGGCCCCACCCAGACCTACTGAATCAGAATTGCAGATCCCCGGGGTGATTGGTAGTCACATTCAAGTTAGAGAAACATTATTCTAGAAGAAATTACTTACTAATCAGGGAACCAAGGTTGATACTTGGGAATGGGAGGATGAGACTCAGTTCCTTAAAATGAAGAAGTCAGAGAAGGGCAGGTTCTGTGGGTCTGGCACATAGTAGGTGTTCAATAAATATATGTATGACAAGAGTCCAGTTTCTGGAGCCAGGGCATGAGGCCGGATTGGGGCCAATTAAATCCATGACTTGATGCTAACTACTAGGGTCAGGGTCTCTCCAGCCCCCTGCCCGGGAGAAGACTGGTTCTGATGCTGACACAGAGCAGAACTCATGGCCATTTGAGGCGGGAGTGTGTTAAGTTTCTCATCTGTGGAGATTAAAAGGCCACATGGAAATGCAACCAAGAAAAACAGTGGCCTTCCCAGGTACGTCTTCTACTAGAACCGGGAACTGGAACAGCCAACGGGAGGCAGGTGGCCGGAGAAGCCCAGGTCCCGGAATAACTCATCTGGTCTGTAGGAGTGATTTTACTAACCAGCCAGTGCTGGGGAAATGTTAACCCCTACAGAGAACAAGCAGCATTTGTTATGAACTAGCCTTGGAGGACTGGACCAGTTACTCATGTCCAAAGTGATGACTTGTGCTTACGCTTTCTGTGTGTCACATTGTCCAGGCTTTCTGCATAATCCTAACAATAGATGTTAGGATTTCCGCTAAGAAAAAAAAAATTTTTTAAATCCATTCTCGTCCTGCCCTAGGAAAAAAATGGGCTGAAGATTTCTGACATATTCTTCAAAAACTCAGGCCCTTTTTCATAATGATTCTCTTAAATACACTGTGAACATGAGAAAATGCCTTCTAAAGCAGTGTCATTGTTCTCACTGGGCAATCCCATTTGCTTGATTCCCACAAGTGAACTGAGCAAATGTAAGTGTTCATTTCCAAGGATTCATCTACAATACCTTCGTCTTGGGCTGAATCCCACATTTCAGGAAACGTGAAATGACCATGTTAACGGCCATACCAGTCATGCCAACATGCCCATGAGTAACTATTTTCACAATAATAACAATTTGCATTATTGCTTCCTCCGCCCTAGCCTGATCCTCAACCCAACTTCTAACTGTCCCGGAGAGCCTGGTCCCACAGAAGGACACTCCTATGACTCTGCGATTTCTCCAGAGGCTTCGAAAGATGGTTCCCGTCCAGCACACAGTCCTACGAGTTGCCAGTTGCACATGAGGAGGGAACAAGGGATCAGATATGTTACTCACTGGCAACCAGACAAGTGATTTGAACTTCCATGTTCAGCTGTCCAGCTGTGACTGGACCATCACACCTTTCCTGGCTGGGTGAAAGGATTGGCTGATTAACTCTCTCCGTGGCTTTAGAATGGCACTCAGGGGCAAGTTACCACAGCCATGCAGAGTCCCAGTCACTTGAAGCCATTTTTGAATGAGCCTGTACTTCTTGTTGTTGACTGGGAGAGACAGTCAGTTGTCATGTGCGGGAGGATGACCTAACTGAGCTGCTGTGGTTTGGGATCCTGCCTGCCTGTGTTTCACGCTGTTTGCCTCCAAGGCAGGAGCCCAAGTACCATCGCCAGGAGATTGTGGTTAGTTTCCTGGCCTTGGACAGAGGTGGGGACACACCTGCACCCCTGAGGGCGGGAGAGCCTGTGGAGAGTCCACGGGCCAGGGCTGAGTCACAGCTGGGAGACGTGATGAACGGAGTTAGAGCATCAGTTTGGCACCTCAGGAGCAAGAACCCTGTGTGTTAACAGTGTGGTCCATTCTCAACTCAACAGAGGAAAGACACTGAAGTCTGGTGTGACTGTACCTCCAGCAAGGGTACCTCCAGAAGGCTCTTTATGTGAAATCACCCCACAAGAAATCTCACTTCAGCCGAAACCAGTTTGGCTTAGTGGATAGAGAGTCAGCCTACAGACTGAAAGGTCCCAGGTTCGATTCCGATCAAGGGCATGTATATACCTTGGTTGCGGGCACATCCCCAGCAGGGGGTGTGCAAGAGGCAGCTGATCAATGATTCTCATCGATGTTTCTAACTCTCTATCTCTCTCTCTTCCTCTCTGTAAAAAAGAAAAAAAAAGAAATCTCACTTCAGTCGTGGCTGGTGTGGCTCCATTGGTTGAACTGTTGTCCCATACTCCAGAAAGTGGTAGGTTCCATTCCCTGTCAGGGCACAAAACCAGGTTGCAGTTTTAATCCCCAGTAAGAGTGCATGTGGGAGCCACTGATTAATGTCTCTCTCTTCTACACATCAATGTTTCTCTCTGTGTCTCTAAAATCAACTTTTAAAAAATTAAGTTTACTAATTAATAAAAAACATGGAAAGAAAAAAAAAAAAAGCCTCATTTTGCCCACAAATCCAAGGGAGGTAAAGGCCCCCACCTGATATTTCATCCCAAGGCCCCAATCTATGAGCCCTTCCCCTTCACAGCCTGTCCTAAGACCATGCAAATTCAGAAACCCCACTGCACGTCATCACCTTAGGCTTTTTTTACCCAAATTACTTTCTTCTCTCAGAAAATTATTTGTAATGTAACTTGAATAAATCTGAACCTTCTTTCTCCCTCACGAAGTCCATCTTTATACAGTGTCCTATTAAAAATAAATAAATAAATGAGTTGAACTTCAAGTGCCTTAAAAATAATGTAAATGTTTAATAAGTTTCTTGAAGAGGCCATTTTTCTCACACGAAGTCCCAGTTAACAGCTGTACTCAGCCTATTTTCGCAGAGAGTTACTTTGTGGTTTTTCTCATGTAAATTGATTTAACCTGTTCAATTTCTAGCTATCATCCTAATAAAGAAAAACATATTTTTTTTCAAGCCACAAGAGATGGAGGAGCCCAGCAGCCCAGAATCCTCCCACAGAAAGGCAGGAGGGAAGAAAGGCCATAACGACACGTGCCTCAGGGTCTTGGTTCCAGAAGTGAGAGCAGGGAAGGGTGTCTATAGCACTGTCCATACCGAAGGGAACTTCTCCATCCTCATGATGCAGCCTCCGGGACGGGGCTGAGTTCCCATGTGGCTGCCCTGATGCTCAGGAGCAGGCGGGAGGCGGGCAGCACAATCCTCAGGACAACATTATCCAAACAGGGATCATCACAGCCATCTGTATATGTTTGTCTCTCTGTGAAGCAAGAGCTTCTGAAAAATTCAAATTGTTTTAAGTAATTTGGGGTATGGCCATAAGAGAAAATTAGGGTTGCCCTGGCCCAGTGGTCGGCAAACTCATTAGTCAACAGAGCCAAATATCAACAGTACAACTATTGAAATGTCTTTGGAGAGCCAAATTTTTTAAACTTAAACTTCTTATGACACCACTTCTTCAAAATAGACCCGCCCAGGCTGTGGTATTTTGTGGAGGAGTCACACTCAAGGGGCCAAAGAGTCGCAAACCACAGTTTGCAGACCAGGGCCCTAGCCAGTTGGGTGAACATCATCCTGTGCACAGAGAGGTTGCTGGTTTGATTCCCAGTCAGGGCACATGCCCAGGTTTCCAGGTTTCCAGCTCCATCCCCATCAAGAGAGACAGGTGGTCAATGTTTCTCTCTCTCTCTCTCTCTCTCTCTCTCTCTCTCTCTCTCTCTCTCTCTCTCTCTCTCCTCCCCCTTCTCTATCTCTCTAAAATCAAACAAAACATTATATTTTTTTAAAAGAAAGAGGAAAGAAGAAAGTCAGGGTCCACAACAAGTTCGATTTCCATTCCAATGAGCCATCTCAAATGAAGGAGGAGAAAGCCTTTCCGAAGATGCCTTCTACGGCGTAATTGGGTCCATTCTAATTTGGTGCACAGCGAAGTTAAAGAGCTACGTGATTGCTTCGAGCGTGTTTTGCAGTTCCCAGATTCACCAATTAGCTCCCCGACATAAAGGTTAATGAGATAAAACATCTATAAATCAAGTTGATGGCTGATGCGAGGAGAAAGCGCCCGACTCCTGCTCTACGGCGATAACACTGTAATTTCCCTCCTCGGCGTGGTCCATCTGATTAAATTTGATTATGTATAAATAGATACAAACAAATGTATAATTATGAAACTCATACTTGCATTATAAACTACCTTGCCCAAAGCTCCTTTCTAAATTTAGTTACTCCATACCGGGAAGAAAGTAAGTTCGTCGTTACCTGTCAACAGAATTAATCAAATCGGGGTGAACTGCTTTGAGGAAAGTTTCAGGAGTGACCCTTCCTGGAGAACAACACCTCTTTGTTATATTCCAAAAATATGTTCTTTCAAATGCGGACATAAAACAAACTCCAGAAAATTAAAGGTACGGATTTTATTGACTAAAGGTAGAGTGGGGTTTGGGATTTAGAGGACATTTTGGTAAATCCTTTGAGAGTTTGAAGGATTCTATTCCACTTAACTTCTGTATATATGGGGTTTCCAGATGGTTCTGAGTATAGGCTCCAGAGCCAGAAGTACTAGGTTAACACCGTGGCTCTACACTGACCAGGTCTGTGTCCTCTGGCAAGTTACTTAAACTTCTTTTTCTACAGCTGTCAAGTGAGGGAGAATACAGTCTATCTCAGAGGATTTCTGTGAGAGAGAAGTGTGATAATTCATGTAAATCATTTAGCATGGGGCTGGCACATAAAAGGGGAAAGTACGTAAAGGCGATCATTAGTGACATGGGGCTTAACTATGTGTAGATTCCCTATTTTTTTTTAATCTTTACCCAAAGATATTTTTTTCCATTGATTTCTAGAGAGAGTGGAAGAGAGGGATGAAAGGGAGAGAGAGAGGGGGAGAAACATGGATGTGAGAGACACCATGGATTGGTTGCCTCCTGCACATGCCTCTACCGTGACTAGGGAAAACATGAAACTAAGGTACATGCCCTTGACCCGGAATCAAACCTGAGACCCTTCAATACACAGGCCAACACTCAAACTACTGAGTAAACTGGCCAGGGCTAGACTTCCTCCTTGAGCTGTCTGCAGGGAACACACAGCCTCGAAGCATGAATTCAGTTAAGACCCAGCTCTTTGCAGTGTACGATGGAGTGTAGTTGCTCATTATCAGGCTAGTTGGAGTACAATGTTGAGCAATTTTCTTTTTGTCAAGGACTTGATGCACCTTCTCTTTTGTTCCCCCCTCACCGGCCCTTTTTTTAAACTTAAAAGATTAAAAGAATTATTGTGTTCTAGGCATCCAGATCCCTGTGAGAAAAAGTAGACAGGAGTCTCTTTATATTTGATAGGTGGGGCCTTAAATAGAAATGGCATTCCCTAGGGCCGTGGTCGGCAAACTATAGCTCTCGAGCCACATGCTGCTCTTTGGCCCCTTGAGTGTGGCTCTTCCACAAAATACCACGGCCTGGGCGAGTCTATTTTGAAGAAGTGGCATTAGAAAAAGTTTAAAAAATTGAGCTCTCCAAAGAAATTTCAATCGTTGTACTGTTGATATTTGTCTCTGTTGACTAATGAGTTTGCCGACCACTGGGCTAGTAGAAGCAGATTCTCAGAACAGCCATCCCAGTTCTGGGTGTCCTCACTGTGTGTGTGTGTGTGTGTGTGTGTGTGTGTGTGTGTGTGTACACCTGTGCACACATGCATTCTTATCAGTCGAGGATATTCTTTTCAGGTAAAGAGCACCACAAGTAAATGGATGTGGGTTCATTCTAACACAAACTGTTAATCCCTGCCTCTGATGACAAGAGAGTGGACCCCATTTAAGTAACAATAAGGACAAGTCAGGGAGAGAAGAGAAAGCTGAAACTCTGCAAAGAGCAGGGCCTTGCAGCTGCAGCCCAGCTGGCCCAGCCAGCTGACCTATGCTTAGTCCTCGAAGAACAACACAGGCTTGCAAATACCTATTGCATCAGCTGCTACCCATCTGCCCTTCCCTGCCCCGCCCTGGAAAGTGGTTAAGGAGAGTTAAGTAATAGCCTGTGAGGCAACCCTTCAGGCAGGGGGAAGTCTGGAGGAGTTGTCTCGCTGTTTCCAGCCAGGACCCACCCAACAGGTGCTCCTCAAATCCAAGTCCATGAAAGGCAAGTGCTCATCTGACTCAAAGTCCTCCCCTCCCCACTGTGATGACACTGCATGTCCTCCCGTCTACCTCCTACCTGGGCACGTGTGCGGCAATGGACAGGACCCCTGAGCCTTCTGTTTTGGCCAAGGTAGACTCCAGAGCCTCAGAATGAGAGGGCTAGGAGACCTCAGAGAGCATCTGAAGCAACATCCCATTTTACAAGTAATGAAACCGAGGCCCAGAGTAGCAAAATGACTTGCCAAAGGGCCCACAGCTAGATTGCATCAGGTTGTTCAGACTACAGCCCACATCTCCCCTGCACCACCTCAGGCACAGCTAAAGGACCACAGTGTTCAGACTTGTCCAATCTTTGGATGGAAGACAGCCCTGGAAACGAGTGCTCAGCGGTCTGTGAAGTCATATAAGCTGGAGAGCAGGATGCTTAGGAGAGTCTGAGGAGTGAAACTGAAATCCATTCTGAACATATATAGAAGAATCCTGTAAGCGAAGTCTTGCAGGCAAGTGAGCCAATTTCAAACTGAGCCGGGACAGGAGCAAACTGTGGCAGAGGAGAGGGACCCAGGTCCAGTATCTCTGACCTATGCCTGGGTCTTCCCAACCCCTCAAGTCCCCTGGTTCCTGGGAAGTCCCAGGGCCACTGAGGCAGGTCCACAGATCCCAAGTTAACTCAACTACCAGGCCCACTGTTGGGAGGCTCCGATGGGCAAAGTATGGTCTAGTACAGTAGCCATTAAAAGGTGTTTACGTGGCCGAAACCAGTTTGGCTCAGTGGATAGAGCGTCAGCCTATGGACTGAAGGGTCCCAGGTTCGATTCCCATCAGGGGCATGTACCTTAGTTGTGGGCACATCCCCAGTAGCGGGCGTGCAGGAGGTAGCTGATTGATGTTTCTCTCTTCCTTCCTCTCTGTAAAAAATCAATAAAATATTTTTTTAAAAGGTGTTTACACGGATCCAAGGTACCTGTTGCAATAATAACTATTGACAATGTGCTGTTGATTTGAAGGCTATATTAGAAGCTATAACTGCAGGCAAATTCACACAAATATTCTTTAAAAAAAAAACATTTTATTGAAGTATGATTGACATACAACAAGCTGGAGATGTTTCATGTATACACTTTGATGGGTTTGGAATACACACGTGTTACTGATGTGTATGTAGTTCCATTGATGCTCAGTCTAGGAGGCAGCGTCCCTGCCCACTGCAGCTGAGAGGCGCAGCCTCGGCGGGCTTCCGCTGACAGTGGCTCTGCTCTTCCGGGGGCCTTGCTTCACGCCCACTTTGTCTGTGAACCTAAGGGCCACCGGTGGCGCCGATGTCCTGCATTTTCTCATCTTTTCCTGGGCTCTGGAGACTGAAAGTCTCCCCTGGGTATGATACCGATGTGATGGACCCTCGGCTGTTTATCTGGCTCTTGTGGTTTTGAGTATTCGTTGACCAACTATTCTAAAAACTACTCACGTTCCCACAGCCCCTCCAGGCTTGAGAACTCAGCCGTCTTCTCCCGCTGACACCGGGTCCTGAGTGATTCAAATTCTTCCTCTCACCTTTCTGATTCAGGGCTCTGCCTTAACAATGCAATTACTTGCCTCGAATTTTCATAATCATCTCAAAAGGGACAAAAAATCTTCTTCCTTCTCTTCAGTCTTATGTCCCCAGGAGATTTCCCAGCTGCCAGTTAGATACTGAGCCCCACCGCGTACCTCATGGGCACAGCCCCGCCCACCACTGGTTGGGCTCCAGGGAGAGCCTGGGTCCACATGAAACCAGTAGGACAACGCTTCAGATAGCGGGTGCAAGGATTTAGAACCGGAACTACTAGTTTCCAAGTATGGGGAAAATCCATGAAAAATAAATACCCTCTGTCTTCATTCCGTCCCTGGATTAGACCACATACTACTCCAAAGAAGGACGGCTAAATAACAGAACGTAAAGGGAAATTAGAGATGAGATCATTTGGTCAACACCCTCATTTTACAGATGAATAAAGTGAGGCCCAGAGAGGTGCTCCAAATCCTCAGCGAATAATTGAATCAGGTGGCTCCAAACCCCCAGCCCATGTGTTTCTTCCCTTCTACCCTCCCTGCCAGGTTCCCGGCCCAGCTGCTGACAGTCCTAGGGTGAAAGTTTGCCTTGGAGCGCCCTCCTCTGGCTCTTGGCAGCCACTGGAGGAGTTGGGCTACAGGCCGGGGCTGTGGAACTTAAGAGTGTAACAGAACCACCTGCAGGGCTGGAACTGATTATTGGGCCTAAGACCCTAAGAAGTTCTGATTCAGTAGACCTGAGGCGGGGCCCAATAATTTGCATTTCTAACCATTCGCAGGTGATGCTGATCTGCTCATTTAAAAACTACATATTGCCCTAGCCGGTTTGGCTCAGTGGATAAAGCCTTGGCCTGCAAACTGAAGGGTCCCAGGTTCGACTCCGGTCAAGGGCACATGCCTGGGTTGAGGGCTGGGATCCGCAGTGGGGGACTTGCAGGAGGCAGCAGATCCATGATTCTCTCTCATCACAGATGTTTCTATCTCTTTCTACCTCTTCCTTCCTCTCTGAAATCAATAAATATATATTTTTTTAAATTAATTAATTAAATAAATAAAAACTTATTGAGAAACTCTGATGTAGGCAGAGGTCGTGAGTCTCCCAGTTTTGCTGTGCATGTACTGTGACCCTGAACATAATGTTCCTTAATCTCTAGTTATCTTAGTCTCCTCATCTTATGATGGTAACTATAGTAACCACCCACAGGGCTAACATGTAAAATAAACCAATCAGATGTAAAACTACCTGCGGAGTGTGGAACTGGTGCTGTGTAATACACAAGCCCACAGACATAGGACCCTCGTCTGGGAAGACATCATGGTGGGCCAGAAAATGTCTACGGTGACAGTGGTATTCTCTTACTGCTGCTCAAAATCCTGCAAGCCCAGCAGAAACGGTGTTCATTCTTACACAAGTGTTGCCTGAGGAATCGTTAGGGCCTGGCCCGGTTTACAAAGGTGAATGGCACAGGCCTGGCCCTGCAGGAGCAATGAGGAGGAAGGTAAGCATGCAAATCCTGATAATTACCCTGCTGGGTGCTGAGCCAGGGAAGGAACCCTGTGCCTTGGAGCACAGAGCAACCAACGCTGGGGAGTCGTGCAAGGCTGTGACGTGGCATCTGGCTTTTGGGTTAGGGCAGTGGTCTGCCAACTCATTAGTCAACATTAGTCAACATTAGCCAAATATCAACAGTACAATGATTGAAATTTCTTTTGAAAGCCAAATTTTTTAAACTTAAACTTCTTCTAACGCCACTTCTTCAAAATAGACTCACCCAGGCCGTGGTATTTTGTGGAAGAGCCACACTCAAGGGGCCAAAGAGCTGCATGTGGCTCGAGAGCCGCAGTTTGCCGACCACAGGGGTTAGGCAGGGGTCCTCAAACTTTTTAAAGTGGGGGCCAGATCACGGTCCCTCAGAGAGCTGGAGGGCCGGACTATATGAACTACTAATTCCTACTGTAACACCTCGGCTGCGCTCACTGCCCAAAAAACCTGGCGGGCCGGATCAGACTCCTCTGCGGGCCGCATGTGGCCCGCGGGCAGTAGTTTGAAGACCCCTGGGTTAGGGTCTTGAAGGATGAATAGGAGTTCTTTAAGAGAGGCGGCAGGGGGGCACTCAGGCAGAGAACACAGCGTGTTCTAAGAGATCACAGCTGTGGACACGCATACCAAGGTCAGGGCAATGGTCTCAGCCCTCAGCAGCCAGAGCTCAGTGGGCCTGGGGACCAACAGCAGAAGAGGGGGTGGGCAAGGAAGGCAGAGGCAAGATTCCACAAAATAAGATAGAAAATAAAAGATTCTGCAAAATCCTGATGCCATGATAAGAACTTTGGACCTGATTGTGGGTCTGGTGGGGAGCCTCTGAAAGAGTCCCACCTCCTCCCTGGAAGATTCCTTGGGAAACCCCTAAGGAATCTAAAAGATGAAGACTTATGAGCACACACACACACACACACACACACACAGCTTTGCCACCCATGTACTGTGACCCTGAACATAATGTTCCTTAAGCTCTCATTATCTTAGTCTTCTCATCTTATGACGGTAACTAGAATAACCACCCACAGGGCTAACGTGTAAAATAAACCAATCGGCTGTAAAACTGCCTGGGGAGTGTGGTCCCGGTGCTGTGTGTAATATGCAAAGTCACGGTATTGGACCCTGGTTCGGGGAGACAGGGAGACGTCACTGTGGGCCAGGGAACGTCCACGGTGACAGAAGCATCCGCTTACTGCTACTCAGATTCCCACAAACCCAACAGAAACGGTCCATGCTTACACAACAAGCAGCCTCCTCAGCACCCCCAAGTGCCCCAGCGGCGGCTGCCAGGAAGCCAAGCCCAGAGGGGCCTCCTGAACTGGGCGGGGCCCTGGAAGGCAAGAGGCACACAGGGGCAGCTGGTACCTCCTACCTTCATCAGATAGGTGGCACTTTCTCGAAAAGTTTCCTCATTCCCTCTCCCATTGGGTGTGGAGTCGCGGGGAGAACAAAAGGGTGTGTTATCTCACTCTGAGGAGGTGAGGCGGGGGAGGAGGCGTGGGGAGGCGCCTGTGGGGGAGGGAGGATGAGTCCTGGCAGGCACGCAGTGATGCAATCCCGGAAGAAGCCTGTGGAAACGAACCATACACCTGGGGAGCGAGCCCCTTGCCTCACTGACCCTGAGTGCCATCCCCTCACTCCAGGGGCCTCCTTTCAAGATGGAATCCTGAACCCTCAGAGGTTAGAACTGCCCAGGATCCCAGGCTGGCTGATACCTGTCCCTCTCTGCCCTGCAAGATGTAAAGTTCTGTGTCCAGCCGAAACCGGTTTGGCTCAGTGGATAGAGCATCGGCCTGTGGACTGAAAGGTCCCGGGTTCAATTCCGGTCAAGGGCATGTACCTTGGTTGCGGGCGCATCCCCAGTGAAGGGTGTGCAGAAGGCAGCTGGTCAATGTCTCTCTCTCATCGATGTTTCTAACTCTCTGTCCCTCTCTCTTCCTCTCTGTACAAAATTCAATAAAATATATATTTTTTTAAAAATATATATATTTTATTGATTTTGTACAGAGAGGAAGGGAGAGAGAGAGCTAGAAACATCAATGAGAGAGAGTCATCGACCAGCTGCCTCTTGCACACCCCCTACTGGGGATGTGCCCACAACCAAGGTACATGCCCTTGACCGGAATCGAACCCGGGACCTTTCAGTCCCCAAGCCGACGCTCTATCCATTGAGCCAAACCGATCTCGGCAAAATATATATATATATATATATATATATATATATATATATATTTTTTTTTTTTTTTTTTTTTTTTTTTAAAGTTCCACTGACCTCCCTCCCTATTCCTGGGTCTCTCCCCTGGTCCTGGGCCAGCCAAGCCCCAGCCCCCCTTTCAGGCTCAGGCTCCTTTCCGAGCAGGTGGATGCCGGAGTGTGCAGAAAGCGGTCCCTGCTGTTTGAAGACCGCAATGGCGAGGAAAGGGACAAGCTGCTATTCTAAACTGCATGGGTTTGGCGCTCTCTCCCTGTTCCTCTATTTCCTGTGGAGGTGGGAGCAAATTGCTCTTGTGGGAAATCCCTTTTGTTTTTAGGGGAATATTTTATTTTATTTATTTTTTTTAATATATTTTATTGATTTTACACAGAGAGGAATTGAGAGGGACAGAGAGTTAGAAACGTCGATGAGAGAGAAACATCGACCAGCTGCCTCTTGCACACCCCCCACTGGGGATGTGCCCGCAACCAAGGTACATGCCCTTGACTGGAATCGAACCCGGGACCCTTCAATCTGCAGGCCGACGCTCTATCCACTGAGCCAAACCAGTCCCGGCTTTAGGGGAATATTTTAATAGGTTTTCGGGTTGTGCAGGGATAAGCCTGAAACCCGTTCTGGAAAAGAGACAGTGCGATGCAGAGCAAAGTGAAGCTCCGGGCTCTGGCTGCAATTGTACGAAGTGCTTTCCTCTCGGAATGAATGGCAGCTCTTGGAGTTCCTGGGAGTTTTGTTAATCGGGACAGGCTGGCCTTAGCTGTGCTGTGTCTGCAGTGGGAGAGGGCAGGATGGAGCTGGTGGCGGGCAGGGAGGGCATCCCAGTCTGTGCAATCCCCAGGAGTCCCCACAAACATGGCAGGAGGCAATCAAGAAAGGGCTGGGCTGTTCCTCTGTGTTGGGTTATGGTCTGTTCCTCTCTCTGGCAGGGCTACCTAAGGCATTGAAGCCAGTCCCAACCCACTGAGTTCTTTCCAGAAGACCTCAGGGTCAGGCGCAGCGGGCACATCCCCCTGGGCCTTGCCCGTCCGGCGGGTTAGAGCACCGGGCGTGAGGGCAGAGCCTCGCCCGCTCTCCACTCTGCTCTGTGAGGAGGCCTGAGGTCCAGTGAGATACAAACAAAACCAGAAGCACCTCTCAGTTCCTAAATGGCTGGCTTTGGATTTTTATTTATTTATTTATTTTTTACATACTTTACTTTGAAAAGATAAAATATTTTATTTTGAAAATGTTATTCTAGAAAACTGGATTATCCTGGGATTAAGGATTCATGCCCTGCCAAGCATAGGGGATGGGTTTCAGACATAAGGCATGAGAGGCCGGCCAGCGTGGCTCAGCGGTTGAGCATCAACCTACGAACCAGGAGGTCAGAGTTTGATTCCGGGTCAGGGCACATGCCTGGGTTGCAGGCTCAGTCCCCAATGTGGGGTGTGCAGGAGGCAGCCAATCAGTGATTCCCTCTCATCATTGATGTTTCTATCTCTCTCTCCCTCTTCCTTTCTCTCAGAAATCAATAAAAATATAAAATAAAATAAAAAAGGCATGTGGGGATTAAAGCACTTCTGCCTTATAGTGATGTAAAAATTACACTAATCTATTGTTTATCTATATCTATATAATAAAAGCCTATGCGACCATCACGGTGGAACAACTGGTCGCTATGACGTGCACTGATCACTAGAGGGCAGACGCTCAACGCAGGAGCTGCCCCTGGTGGTCAGTGTGCTCCTATAGGGGGAGCACTGCTCAGCCAGAAGCCAGGCTCATGGCTGGAGAGCGCAGCAGCAATGGCAGGAGCCTCTTCCACCTCTGTGGCAGCGCTAAGAAGCAGCGAGCAAAGCGGTAAGGAGCAGCAAGCAGGCAGGTGGTAAGGAGCAAGCGGTCCTGGACTGTGAGAGGCTGCAGGCTGGGCTAAGGGACATCCCCCTCCCCAGTGCATGAATTTTGTTCACCAGGCCTCTAGTATATATATAAAATCCTACGAGACCGGTAGTTATGATGAGCATTGACCACTGGGAGACAGGTGCTCAACACACAGGCATGGAAACATAGAATAGACTGATGAATCTGAGAGGGAAGGAGGGAGGGGGGAGATAGGAGATTAACCAAAGATCTTATATGCATAGTAGAGGCCCAGTGCACCAGTGGAGCCTGGCCTGCACCCTCTGCCAATCCGGGACCCCTCGGGGGATATTGAACTGCCAGTTTTGGCCTGATCCCCACAGGCCAGGCTGTGAGACCCCACCAGTACACAAATCTGTGCACCAGGCCTCTAGTATAGTATAAATATATAAATATAGTACAATATATTTATATTACTTTATAACATAAACATATTATAAAGCAATTAAAAGTAATAACTTATGACAGAAATCTGTTAGTATGAAATTAATACCCTACTATAGAGAAAATGCATATACTATTAAAATAGAGTCGACTTTCAAAATTGAACTACCAACTATTAAAGAGTGTATACACTTTGGGGGGACAGCCTATATAATACATAAATGCGTAAAAACTATAAATAATCACCAATAATCCTACCACCTAAAATTAATTGATGTTGCCGAAACTGGTTTGGCTCAGTGGTAGAGCGTCGGTCTGTGGACTGAAAGGTCCCAGGTTCGATTCCGGTCAAGGGCATGTACATTGGTTGCAGGCACATCCCCGGTAGGGGGTGTGCAGGAGGCAGCTGGTCGATGTTTCTCTCTCATCGATGTTTCTACCTCTCTATCTCTCTCCCTTCCTCTCTGTAAAATATCAATAAAATATATTTTTTAAAAATAAATAAATAAATAAAAATAAAATTAATTGATGTTAACATTCATTTGGGGGCACTTCCTTCAGTTCCTTTTTGCATACAAACAAACAATGAAGCAAACCAATGACCAAGTATGTTGAACAGCCACCCACACTTACTCTACAATCCCAATGCAAGGGGCATGTGCTCCTTTTCCATCAGTTCTAGCAACAGCCCCTGGCCAGCTCCCGTGCGCCCAGCGTGTGTCAATGTACCTACCCCTGAATCCAAAACCTGCAGAAGCCAATTTAACCTATAAGATAGTTTAAATGAACTAAATATGTACTTTTTCAAGCTTTTATACTTTGTGAAATAAATGAGACCATGGGGGAGTTCTTTGCAAATGTTCGTGATTCATTAATTATAAATGTTATTATTATGCCCGCCCTTTGTCTTTCTTCCCATCCTCTTCTCCTTTGATGTGTTTTTCTGCCTTTTCCTCCCTCCACCATGTCTCTCCATCCCATCGGGGGCTGAGTGGGCTGCGGTGGCCTGTGAGGAGAACAGGCGCTATTTATAGCAGTGTTTTCTTGGGCAGTGTGGTGTGTGGTGATATGGGAACACACCATTTAAGGGATACTTCTATCTCTCCCTGAAGCTAAAGTAGCTTTTGAGAACTTTGCCTACAGTGAGAAAGAATGTAAGGACACGCTCCTCTCTCCCAGCAAAGGCAAGCCCTGCTTTTTGCAATGCCTGGGCGAGCATTTAGGGCATAGATTTTTGGTAGAATCGGAGTTGGTCACTCAAGGAGAGCTTGGGAGGGATGCATTTTTTGTCAGTGGACCTTCAGAGGGAAAACAACCAGCCCAGAGCCTGAGAGGAGGTGGAGGTGAGGATTCGCATTTTAGTTTGGAGAATTGAAGGCTGGGCACAGAGCAGGGACTGTAAGCACCGGATGACAGAAAGTCCTATATGGCATCCTGGACACGTGTACTAAGCAGTGTTAACGTAAAAAACCTTTGAAACCTGTAAAGAATTTTTGTGAGTTTATTTGAGCCCAACTGTTGACATATGCTGGGAAGCAGAACCTCAACAAATTGAGATAAAGCTCCGAAGAATGGGGGGTTACATCTGTATTTATACATTGCAATCAAAGGAAGGGACATAGGTGGTTACACAAAATCCATTGGTGATAGACTAGAGAGGTGGAGGAAAGCAAAGCGGGGAAACCCCTGGGATTGGATAAAAAGTAAACCGATAGACACAGCAGGAACAATTAACATGATAATGAAGGAATTTGTGGTTATCTGTCCTGGTGCCCAGTACATAAGGTTGTGCCCAAGGGGTCCAGAAAAAGGGAAGTTACAAGTTACCCAGACATTCCAAAGTGTATGCTATTATAGATGCAAAAAGACAGATGGACTAGGTTGATGTAAAGATTGACCTTGTCAGTGAAGACACTGGCCTAGAACGTTAACTGCCCACCATAACTGCTTTTAGTTAAAAGTTTCATTTCAGCCGGGACCGGTTTGGCTCAATGGATAGAGCGTCGGCTTGGGGACTGAAGGGTCCCGGGTTCGATTCCGGTCGGGGGCATGTACCTTGGTTGCGGGCATATCCCCAGTAGGGGGTGTGCAAGAGGCAGCTGGTTGATGACTCTCTCTCATCGATGTTTCTAACTCTCTATCTCTCCCTTCCTCACTGTACAAAATCAATAAAATATATTTAAAAAAAAAAAAAAGTTTCATTTCAGACCATCGTTTGTGGTTACTTTAGGTCTCTGAGTTTGCAAGACCGCCATGCACTTCCCTGAACTTGTCAGGTTAGCATGTGGCCCCTTTCGTCCACAGTAGTTTGGTAACAATTAAAATGAATTCATATTTAAAAAGCGAGTGATTGACAATACATGCATATATACTGGAATTGAATAATTAAATAGATGGCAAATGGTGGGAGCCAGGTTTCTTATAGATGTTTACAGATAAACAAAAGGAGATGGGTAGAATGATCCATGTGGCCATGAATTAGAGTTGAAGACATTAGTGGGGACTCGTATTTAACTTAATACAGATACAGATGGTCACATACGGAAATATTTATAAATATGTGTACATACATGGGTTAGTACACACACATCTGTGCTGTCCACCGAGACATTCCAGTAGCAACAAGCACACCTAGTGCCCTGATCTTGGTTCCTAATATCATTCTTCAATCAAAAGGACTTGGTCATCTTAGAGAAGTGGTTGGTTCTAGAACTGCGGCAGGAGCCGTACAAGAGTAAGGAAGTGATTGGGGAGAGAGCACAAAACTACATAGGACCACATGAAAGAGCTCCCAATGGCTAAAGCTGGAACAATCTGAGCAGCAAAAGAAATGAAGTATTACTGTATTAAAACCAAAAGTATACAATAAAGATCCATGAGTCCATATCGATATGAGTAAATAATTGAATAAATAGGTAAATGGAGGAGAATAGATAAATCACCCAGGCAGACAAACTCCAAATAATTTTGTGTAGATACTCTGCCTTCAGGGAGGGGGAGCGTAACTCCCCAGGCCTTAAGTGTGGGCTGTCTATAGTGACTTCCTTCCACAGATTACTGTGTGTATTTGCAGGGAGAAGGGGGCGGCGTAACTTCACAATGCAGAAGCCTGTCAAGTGCACCTTAGCCAGGCGACCAAGGTCAATATCAGAAGTAATAAGTCATGTTGATAACCTTGATATGATGTGGTAAGCATGGTGCATCATCTCTACAGTCTTTCTAAAATCCATAACCCAAGTCTAATCCTGAGAAAGCCATCAGACAAATCCCAACTGAGGAACATTCTACAAAATATCCAGCCAGAACTCCTCACCACTATCAAGGTTATCAAAAACAAGGAAAACCTAAGAAATTGTCACAACCAAGAGGAGCCTGAAGGGGGCATGACAACTAATAATGGAATACCCTAGATGAGATCTTGGAACCACAAAAAAGGACATTGGAGAAAAACTAAGGGAATCTGAAGAAAGATCTGATTTAGTTAAAAATGGCATGTCAATATTGGTTCATTGTGACTAATGTAATATCCTAACATGAGATGTTATGAATAGAAGGAACTGGGTGTGGAATATATGAGAACTTTGCATCATCGTTGTAATTTTCCCATAAACCTAAAACTATTCTAAAATAGAAAGCTTTTTTTTTTTTTTACAAAGTGGGTGGTTGTATCTTACACCAAAATATTTATGTTGATTGTTTCTGGATGGTAGGGTCATAAATGTTTGCTTTAACGCACTGCTCACATTTTCTATAAAGAATGTGTTATTTATAAAATCTGGCTGAAATTGAGGTGGGGGTAGGGGGAAATTAAGTTAAAGCCACCTGTTAGTAGTAGGGCCCTGTGCTAGACTCCTTCCTTTATCCTACTCCTGAAAGGGACTGCCAAGTATATGTCCCATGTAGAAGATTGGAAGATCTTCATTGGGGGGGGCGGGGAAAGTTCTGTAGGTGTCTGTAATTTCCTGTCTCCCAATGAAAAGGCCTGAGAGGGCCCACCTCTCAAATCCCTGCCCAAACACCTCCAGCTGCCCATCATGTTGATGCTCACTGTCACACAGGACTGGACAGCCCAGGATCACCAGGAGTTTGCAGAAAAAAAGAGAGAGATGAACCCTAACAGGTTTGGCTTAGTGGATAGAGCGACGGCCTGCGGACTCAAGGGTGCCAGGTTTGATTCCAGTCAAGGGCATGTACCTTGGTTGCGTAATACAGATTGATGTTGCTGACCGATGTTTCTAGCTCTCTCTCCCTCCCCCTTCTTCTATGTAAAGAATCAATAAAATATTTTTTTTAAAAGAAAGAGAGATGAAAGCAAACAGACATTCAGAAAGAAAGAAAGAAAATCGCCGAGACCGGTTTGGCTCAATGGATAGAGCGTCAGCTTGGGGACTGAAGGAACCCGGGTTCGATTCCAGTCAAGGGCATGTACCTTGGTTGCGGGCATATCCCCAGTAGGGGGTGTGCAAGAGGCAGCTGATCGATGACTCTCATCGATGTTTCTAGTTCTCTATCTCTCTCTCCCTTCCTCTCTGTACAAAATCAATAAAATATATATTAAAAAAAAAAAAAAAAGAAAAGAAAAGAAAGAAAATGAACACCGAGGAAATAAGATGTAAGAAGAAAAAATATTTTTTATTTTTATGTATGCATTTGATTAATAGCCTCAAAGATCAAAGAATAGGGTGGTGTGGGAAAGGAATAGTCAGAGAATGAGCAAGAGGTATTAGAAATGTAAAACATGACAGCAAAAACGCAAGATTCAACAAAAAAGTGGGAAAATGAAGTTGATGAAATCTCCCAGAAAGTAGAAATGGGTTTCTTTCTTTCTTTCTTTTTTTAAAAAATATATTTTATTGATTTTTTTACAGAGAGGAAGGAAGAGAGAGAGAGCTAGAAACGTCAATGAGAGAGAAACATCGACCAGCTGCCTCTTGCACACCCCCTACCAGGGATGTGCCCACAACCAATGTACATGCCCTTGACCGGAATCGAACTCGGGACCTTTCAGTCTGCAGACAGACGCTCTACCACTGAGCCAAATCGGCCTCGGCAGAAATGGGTTTCTTATTTTGATGTGGAATTTCATATCCTGCAGTGTCCTGGAAATAAAGATTAAATGCCACCATTTTTGTTACTTAAAAAAGAAAGAAAGAAAGAAAGAAAGATGAAAATAAGAAAGATGAAAATTGGAAGAGAAAAGAATGTTAAAGGATTATTCAAGGAGTTCAGCATTTGTATGCAGTTTCACAAACAGAAAACAAAAGATTGGAAATTATTATTTCATAATAATCATGTAAGTAAATTTCCCAGAAGTGAAGAATATAAATTTCCAAATAGAAAGTACTCACTAAATGTCTAGTAGGATGGACTAGGGGATAGCCAAGACAGTAACTTTGCTTTTTAGAATTATGGATAAAAGAAATAACCTCTCAACATCCACAGAGAAATATCATATCACATGAGAAGGAATAAGAAGCTGTGGCATTGGGTATCTCCACAGCAGGACAGGATGGATGCTGGAGGACAGTGGTGTTGGGTACCCGAAGTTCTGAGTGAAAGTTATTTTTATCCTAGAATTCTATACTTATCCCAAAAGGGTAAGCGTGGAATGAAGATATTTTCAGATATGTAAGAACTCAAAAGTTCTACCTCCCACACACCTTTTCTTAGGAACATAGTGAAGGATATGATTCAGTGAAATGAAAAACTAACCCAAGAAGGAGGAACAAGGAGACTCCAGAAAACAAAGGAGCAAACCAAAGGAGCAGAGAGATGAAAGGAAGTCCTAAGTTGATACCAGGGTCCCAGGTGTAGCAAGCAATCCTTCTAAATTGAAGCAAGATGACAGAGGGTATAGAAGGGAGGGAGTAGGGGGGAAAATAGTGATTTTTAAAAAACATTTGGAAATACATTGCTAGATGTGTAATAGATACATAGAAAACATTTTTTAAGTATTAGCAATAATTATTAAAAAAGAAACTAAGCCGAAACCGGTTTAGCTCAGTGGATAGAGTGTCCGTCTGCAGACTGAAAGGTCCCAGGTTCGATTCCGGTCAAGGGCATGTACCTTGGTTGCGGGCACATCCCCGGTAGGGGTGTGCAAGAGGCAGCTGATCGATGTTTCTCTCTCATTGATGTTTCTAACTCTCTATTCCTCTCTCTTCCTCTCTGTAAAAAAAACAATAAAATATATTTTAAAAAATAAAAAGAAAGAAAGAAAGAAACTAAGCCAAAGAAAAACTATTGCAACTATTAAATGCAGGGAAAACAGAGTCGGAGGGAATGTAATTATCAATATAATTGTCCAGCAGTAGACAGAAATTGGACAAAAAAGAAGTGGCAAAAGTCCTACAATAAGCCCTACCTGGTTTGGCTCAGTGGATAGAGCATCGGCCTGTAGACTAAAGGGTCCTAGGTTTGATTTCAGTCGAGGGCACATGCTGGGGTTTTGGGCTCGATCCCCAGTCGGGGGCATGCAGGAGGCAGCCAATCAATGATTCTCTCCCATCATTGATGTTTCTATCTCTCTTTCCCTCTTTCTTCCCCTTTGAAATCAATAAAAATATTTTAAAAAACAAAAAGTCCTACAATAAAAAGTCTGGGAGAAAATGACAAAAGTGATATAGCCTAGCATACATGATTCAGTAATTGAGTATCAGCCTATGAACCAGGAGGTCACGGTTTGATTCCTGGTAAGGGCACATGCCTGGGTTGTGGGCTTGATCCCCAGAGTGGGGCGAGCAGGAGGCAGCCAATCACTGACTCTCTCATCATTGATGTTTCTCTCTCTCTCCCTTCTCTCTTCCTCTCTGAAATCAATAAAAATATATTTTTTAAATAAATCAATAAAAATAAAATAAAATGAACAACAATCAGCCTGATGATAGGCTTCTCATCTACCACCACGGAGACTAAGAGGAAGAAGGAATAGCATTAGTGTTCTCACGGAAAATCATTGTGAGCAGCATGTCCACATAGAATGAAGGGGCTCCATGCCAATGTGACGAAGAAAACAGCTACGATATGTGACACTGGCTTTGGAGTTGGTCAGGAGATGGTGAGGAAGGTCTTCTGGAGGCTAGAAAATGGTGGCCCACATGTTGTAGTGGTCACAGGTGCAACATTTGGGAAATTATCATTTATGGACGTTTAGAAGGCTCCAGTACCTAATGAACTTGTAGATTTCCATAAAGAGGTTGTGAAACAAGGCTGAGTAGAGTGCCTTGGCTATCGCTAGGTGCATTTGACAATGTTCTTCAAGACAGAAAAGGGTTTAGAAAAGAACAGGCTGGCCTTAGAGAAAGAATGAAAGGTAAAAAGGAATCTGGAATTTGAGGACTTGCCGGGTTGGACAATCACTAGGAAATAAAAGAGAAATGCTATGTGCCATGAGGCCAGTTAAGACACAGCTTTGGGGCAAAGATTTTTGTTAAAACCACTAAGTAGAAGTAAACCAAGAGTCCACCAATGAGAATGAGCTGTGGACCCATCTCCTGGCCTCAGGCCTTTCCCTTATCTGCTCCAGACTATTTGTCCCTGAAGGGCCAGGATCATGTTTTTTTATTACTGTATCCCCAGTCCTTAGCACAGGCCTGACATATGCAGAGGACCAATTACTGTTTATGAAATAAACAATAGTGGGCAGAGGTAGGAATTATATCACCTTTATGTTTCTGGGGAAGAACAGATGCCCAAAGATGGCCAAGATGCAAGTCAGAATCAGATGCAGGTGCGGTCCCTAAACTCTGGCCTCTTAGCCTGGGCTCTTGCCTCAAGGTCTCACTGACTCATCATGACTGTCTGAAACAAACAACACTGACCATGTCACTCAAATATAAGACACAGATGACCTTTGGGAGCTTTATAAAGCAGTGCAATTGGGAGCTTCTTGGAGTTCTGCTTCTGGGAGTGTCAGGCAGACCTGTTCTGCGTGGCTCAGAGCATGTAGGGCCGTGGGAGATGAATGAGCCATGGACACCAGCCCTTCCTACCTGCTTTCTTCTACCCAAGACTGCACACTCGGCAGGAACTCTGGGGACCCTGGGGAGAGAGCTGTGCTGCTCACCCCTCTCCACTATGCCCTGCAGAGTGAACGTGGGCTTTCTGGAGCAGAAAGTTCCGTCCTGGGGCAGGGGAGGTGTAAGGGGGAGGGGACAGGGCACAAGGGCAGGGGGATAACAGATGAGGCTAAATTAATTTTGGAAACCATTAAATCTTTGAAAAGAGAGTGTGTTTTCAGCAGGGACAGTGAATCACTGTGATTTGCAGAAACAGGCACAAAGCAATTAGCCATCTGGATGCTGTGGCTTCCAGCCCCGCAGCGGAAACTGCAAGTAAGCGGAAGGCTGGTCATTACCCAGCCCAGGCCCAGTTCTCCGGGCCCCACAGACAAGTCTGTGCCTCCAGCCAGCTGGGAGCCCAGAGGCCTCGGAAAAAGGGCAACTTGGCAAGAGACAGAAAAATGGGCAGGAAACGCACCACCAGCCACAAGGAGCCAAGACTACTTCCTTCTTCCTGGAGCTCCCCTCAGAACCCATTACGGCTGAGTGAGCAGTTCATTTGGACAAGAAGCATTTGTTAATCACATGGCCTTGTACTGGTGCATAAGTTATGTCATTTAATCCTCACAACATGCATATGGGAAGTTTCATCAAAAGGTGGATGGAACCTTGAGGATTGCCTGCTGGAAATGGCTAAGGGCATTTCCCCACATCTAAAGATTTGCATAAATGATTGCTTGCTGCCAGATAGCTGAGGGCATTTTAATCTACATGTTATTGCCTCCTACTGGCCAAATACCTGAACAGCCGTAGGCAGTTCCCCTAATCTGACAATGGATTCTGTATTCTAAACCTTGCCTTTGATCTGTATATTTACTTTGCCTTAGGACAGTGGTCCGAAAAACCGAGGCTCAAAAGCCACGTGCTGCTCTTTGGCCCACAAAATACCACGTGTGGGCATGCACAAAAAGTGCAATTGAAGGAGTACCCTAATTAAGTTAATAACAATGTACCTACCTATATAGTTTAAGTTAAAAAATTTGGCTCTTAAAAAAGAAATTTCAATCGTTGTACTATTGATATTTGGCTCTGTTGACTAATGAGTTTGCCGACCACTGCCTTAGGACAATTTGTGTTAATAAAAAGCAAGGGGTCCTAAAACAAGAAGAACTTGGTTCCTTTAGCTAAGTCTTCTCTGGCTACCCAAAATGCCTTCCAAAATTATGTTTCATCTCTAGACTCTTTAATTATTTACAGCAGCCCCTTCTCCAGATTCCTGGATGCTTATAGATGCCAAGAAATGCAAACCTGCAATTAATGGTGCTGGAACAGGGACCAAAGAGGATAATCCTTAAAAATATAATTCTAAGTTTAATAAAAAGGAGAAATTTGAAAGTTTTGAAATCTCTTCCGCTAGTAAAATGAATGCATAGATAAGTGAAACAACAAATCTATGTCTCTCTCCTTTCCTTTCTCACTAAAATATATATATATATTGCTAATATGCAAAGTGTCCCCACGGGAGTCCGACCAGGAGACTGGGAATTCGATTGCTCGCTATGATGTGTGCTGACCACTAGGGGGTGGCACAGAATGAAGGAAGGCCCCAGTCGGAAGCCGGAAGACCCTGATTATCCAGTTCTAGGGACCCTACCCATACACGAATTTCATGCACCAGGCCTTTAGTAATCAATAAATAAAAATTTGTTTTAAAAAAATCACACACATGAATGCCATACACAGCAGACTTATTCTTAAAAGCAGTTGCCCCACTTCTTCTGATACTCTGTGATCCTAGGTGCTGCCCCTCCATTCACTCCCAGAAACTACTGGAGAACACTGGACACCCATCCAGGAAAAGGGTCAGCAAGGCTTGCAGATGGAGCCACATGGCTGACCAGAAAGTGCTTTGCTGGAGGATGCCCGGCTGACTGGCTGTGTGGTGATTACGGATGTTGGGCCACCAGCTTCCACCATGTGCAGAAAGGCCGATGGAGCAAACAGCTAAGGGAAACTGTCCAGTGCAGGGAGAGGAGCCAGGATGGAGGCACCAGCTGGACAAACAGAGGTCTGTGCCTCATGCCGAGGTGCCCAGATCCTCTCGCCCCCGAGTTTACTATGGTACCAGTGACCACCCACTCCCTGGTCCATGCTTTGTGAAGTGTTGCCTCTGCAGAGCCTCTGCCCAGAGTTGGGCAGCCCGCTCAGGACTCAGCCGTGATCTAAGAGGCAATCCACAACCACGCAATGCATTTAGTTGTCCTGTCTCTTTAGTCCTCATGTCTGGAACAGTCCTTAGCCCTTCTTTATCTTTCCATTGTTTTGTCCAGTGTCCCTCAGACCTGGGCGGCCAGAGGGTTGGCATTTGGCGTCCACACCTGCAGTCCATCCACTGATGGAGTGTCAGCTCTCTGAGCAGAAAATAGCAGGGGGGGGGGGGGGGGGAGGAGGGAGTGTTAAGGGGATGCAAAGACCATGGGCCTGGAGGCAGATAGAATGAGTGGGGATCTAGCTCTGCCTCTCCCTGGCCATGCCCGGGGCAAGGCTGCAGACCTCTCCCCTGCTTTCTTCCTGTCTAAAATGGGGTTCATGTTCCTGACCTCACAGGCTGGTGATGAGGCCCGAACAAGATCACAGGTGCCCCAGAGCAACAGGCACCTGTGAAGAGAGCTTCCATGGGGTTGCCAGGTCTTTTTATTTGTCAAAAGGAACCAGAAACCTGGATTTTTATGGGAATATTTTTCAATTTTCAAACGCCTGTGAGGACAGAACAGGAGTGTCTGTGGGTCCTCCCGTCTGAGCATGAACTCCTACAGGTCTGTTCCCACACTTCCTCCTCTCTCTGCTCTACTCCTGCCTGCTGGCTCCCGAAGGCTCTGCCTTTTAATTTGTGGGGTCTGTCACCCACACTGTAAATTGTCTGGGGTCAGCTCAGCCCTGGGGTGGCCTGAACCCAAGGCCCTGGGGCTGCGGGAGGGCAGGGTTTCTGGTGCTCTGAACACAAGACTGCCATCCCAGCCTCCTCCCCAGGAGGGTGAGGGAAGGTGAGGAACAGGGATCTTCAGGCACAAATGAATGAATGAATGAATGAATGAATGAGTTCTGCTACCTCAGGCAGAACTGGCTCGGCAGGTGGGGCAGGACCTAATACTGCTCTTCTGGGGAATGCTGAAATGCTGATGGAGCGCCCAGGGGCCTCTTGCAAAGGCTGGTGGGGCCTTTGGCTGGGAGTCCTAGCAGAGCAAACCGGCTCAGGAACCAGTGAAGCAAGACGCCTTCCAGAGCCAGAGGCCAAAATCTCCTCCCCCAGTGCCTTCCGGAGAATCAGGCCGGAAGTAAGCGGGAGTGCTGGGCAGGGCAGGGGAGGCCGGGGGTGGGGCTTTGCATCAAAATCCTTCCCAGAAAGGGGCAGCTCCTTCCTAGCACGGGGCCTGCGCGTCTCCCGGCCCGCCCTTTCCCGGACACCCCAGAGTCTCTCCCTGCAGCCTTCCCAGGTCGAGCTCAGGCTGGTGGAGGCCTCAGGAGCCCTAAGCCACAGCGGGAAGCATTTGGCACCGAGCCACACCCTCTCTGCTGTTCCTGGGAAAGGGTGTGGGAGAAGCCCCCACAGAGCCTCTTTCTTTCTCAGGGCACTTCCCAGGAAGTGCTCCAGGGGGGGCGGGGATTTCCACAGCAGCTCCCTGTCCCTGGGTCCAGGTCTGATTTTGTGCCTTTAGATTCAGAGAATTCCCCTGGGCCCCACCCCAGAGTGGAAAGGACCAGTGTGCTCCCAGCCATGTCCTCCCTTGTCTGCAGCTGCACTTGACCTCCCTGCCCACCAAATGGACAACGGGCACTCACCCATCCAAACACCAGAAAAACCCTAACTGAGGGACACTTGACAAAACAATAGAAAGATAAAGAAGGGCCAAAACCGGTTTAGCTCAATGGATAGAGCGTCGGCTTGGGGACTGAAGGGATCCGGGTTCGATTCTGGTCAAGGGCATGTACCTTGGTTGCGAGCATATCCCCAGTAGGGGGTGTGCAAGAGGCAACTGATCAATGACTCTCTCTCATCGATGTTTCTAACTCTCTATCTCTCTTCCTTCCTCTTTGTACAAAATCAATAAAATATACTAAAAAAAAAAAAAAAAAAAGAAAGAAAGAAAGAAAGAAAGAAAGATAAAGAAGGGCTAAGGTCTGTTCCAGATCCGAGGAGACATGGGAGGTTGGCCAGCCTGGGAAGGACTACAGGAGGGCTCCAAGGCGTGTCCAGCCCATTTCATTCAGTCCCAATTGGCTGGACTCCAGCAGCAAGCTAACCTACCAGTTGGAGCATCTGCCTCCTGGTGGTCAGTGAATGTCATAGCAAGTGGTTGAGTGGCCTTAGCATGTCATTAGCATATTATGCTTTGATTGGTTGAACACCAGACTGGATGACCAGACAATTAGCATATTAGGCTTTTATTATATAGGATAAAGCTGCTATAATAACATGCAATCTATGTCAAGAGAGAGAAAGTGAGTGATAAAGCAAATGTGGCAAACATTAATGATGCTGAATCTGAGAGAAGGATATTCCAAGTTTCATTGTACAGTTCTCACATCTTTTCTAAGTTTGAAATTATTTCAAAATCTTTTAAAGGTGATTTTTAAAAAAGAGAGACACATCTACCCATGTTCCATCTAGAGCAGCAGTCGCCAATGCTGGTCCATGAGGTCCAAAAGGTTGGTGACTGCTGATCTTCAAGCTCTGGAGTCTGACAAGCTGGGCTCCAAGTTAACTCCACTACTTACTAATTGTGTCACCTTGAATGAGGTATTCGACCTCTCTGGACCTGTTTCCATCTGTAACATGGCAATAGTACCTACCGAAGAGAGCTGTTGTGAGGATTCGAGACAGTGCACATGGAGCATTGAGTTTTTTATGTGGTAAGTGCTCCATAAGTATCAGCTATTATTACTCATTCATAAATGATTTTTAAATAACTTATTTTCTCTTTTGTATTACAAAAGTAATACATGTTCATTATGGAAATTTTGAAAAATGCAGATATACAAGCAAAGAAATAAAAGTCAGCTGGTGCCTTCAAAATCTGTGAAAAACACTGCTAACATTCTGGGAAATATCGGGTACATAATAGATGTCTACCTGCTGAGTATCTACCACATACAGGTGCTGGGCTTAGTGCTGAGGATCCTGAAATGAGTAAGACATACACCCGGCCTGTCTGAGAAGTGAATGCTAGAATAAGACTTATTAACCAATAATTAGAGCAATGTAAGAGCCACAATGAAAAAAAAAATGGAGAAGAGCATGACTGACACTGCCTACAGATGTTGGAAGGGCTTTTCAGAGGTTCTCGGTGGATAAAGAAACAATTCAGACAGAGAACTAGGGAAGTGCTGTCTGGGAAGAAGAAACGGTACATACAGACCAGCTGGGCATGTTCCTGGCAGGAGGCATAGCACTGTGGCTAAGACCAGATCCCAAGGGGCCTTGAATGCCATGCCAGTGTTTCTGGACCAGAGCAGAACCTTCGAGGTGAGAATAAACTTCCAACTTCTAACTCTCCTTCTTATTACACAGTATTTAGAGTCCCAACTTAAGAGGCAGATTGGCTGAATTCAAATTCCCATTGTGTAGATTGCCAATTTAGGAAAGTTACTTAATCTCTCTGAACCTTGGTTTCTCATTTTGATGATGGAAAAATGAACCAAGCTCATTTGATTGCTGTGAGGATGACATGACTTTACAGTAAATTGCTTAGAGCAATGTCTGGCACATAAACCACCACTATGTATCTGTTGTTATTTTTCACCTAACATCACCTCAAGCCTCTCTTCTAGCAACTGATTCTCCACTGATTTAACTCCAAGAAAGTGTAATAAAGACCAAGGTAGGTGCCGGGTTTCCGGAGATCATAAAAGACTGCTGTTTGTCAAAGTTGAAGGTGGAAGCTCCCTCCGGCCAAGCCCGGAGAGTGGGGAGAGGTTAAGAAAGGAGTCTTCTCCCTTTGAGAGCCCTCATTCATGTCTGCTTTTCTACCAGGAAGTTGGTTCAGGGTCTGGGCCTGGCCCCACACAGCTGCCTCCTCTCTTGAGGGGAAAGCTGTGATTGGAACACTTTTCTCTGGGGAGGAAATGGGCAGGGAATGACATTTGTGTCCCCACCAGTATGCAAATCAGCTTGTGAGACAAATGATTTTGCAGGAAAACACATCCTGTTCCTTCCAGAGCACTTCCCTTGATGTCTGGAGGGAGCCAGTTGGTCAAGGTCAGAGCAATTTTTCAGAGAGCTCCTGACCACTGACCCACATCTGTCAAGAGCCTGCAGAGTGATGGAGAAGAGAGGCCAGGGGACTGGCCCAGGACCCCTCCCCAGCCAGGTTCTCCCAACCAAGGGAGGGAGGGAAGGTGGGGTGGAGCAGTGTCTAAGGACCAGGAGTCCTGGCTTCTAGGGCTGGCTGAGTCTCTGCCCCACTGTGTACCCTGGTCTGTAAAATGAGTTTCCTACTTTATAACATGAGAAGGTCAAATTAGATAAAGTATTTGTCACTCGGAGAATATAGTCCCTTAAATCATAAATGTGCTTCAGGGGGTTGGTGCTGCCCTAAACTGTACTCAAATTTATGTACACGTTGTGTATTTTTCTGGGGATGTGTGTAAAGTTGTCATCAGGTAACAGAGGGGTCTATTCCCCAGACAAAAGTTTTGGTAATATCTGTGGTCCCTTGAACTGGCTGCTGGGTAGATGGGAGTTTCTTGAAAACAAGGCTGTGTCTTATAACAAGAACGTAGCATGGTATCTGGCACACAGTAGATGCTCAATATGTATTTGTTGAATGAATGGAATTTTGAGTAGTGACCACAGCAAAGGTGTTTGCTGGTGCCGAATCTCAGCTGTGGGAGTCAAGGTGGCTGGCCAGTGGTGACAGGGCTGGTGAGGAGACGGCGGTGGGGAGTGTAGAAAAGGAGTCTGAAAGATGCATCCTGGAATCTATGCAGTTCATGGCTGTCTGACTCGGATTTCTAGTCTCCGCCAGGCACGTACTCCCCTGGGTTCCTTATTGTAGACTCAGCCAAGCCAAACTCAGCCCTGTGTTCGGCAACTACTTTGGTTTGGTTGCAACAATGAAAATTCTCATTTCTCCAATCAGGAAATCCATTGAACCTGAAGAATGTGGACTCACTGCCTGGGAAGGGAAGGGGAGGGGGTGTGCAGGAATGAGTGCAGGAGTGAGAGAAAAAGCAGAAGGTCATCTGCCTCCTCATCCAGTCCTAACTGCCTCAGTACCTGGCCTCTGGACTCTTGACTGACCTACTTCACCCGTAGTATCTTTGAGTATCCTCTCTCCACTCGTACCTCTTTGCTTACAAATATATGTTCGTCTCCCCTTGGCCTTAATTAAAATAGTTTCACAAGTTTTTTATTATCTAGAAAAATGTTTGTGGTTTGGTGTTACATTAAAAAAGGGGGGGGGGTATGAATTATTTATCTTTTGCAATAAAATAGTTCTTTCATTCTGGCCCCGTCTCCCGCAGCTGATCTGTGAGGCCATGGCACCAGCTAAGGGGGTATTTACTCACTCTCGGGAGCCTGGAAAGGAAGCACCACTTAATCATGACAGGTGTGAGCGACTGGGCTGAAGACACACCCCTGCCCAACCCCACGAACTCACCGGAGTCACAGTCACCCTGTCCCAGGTGTGTGACATGGCGACTCCCGGGCCTTGGGAGGAGGCCAGAGCTGGCTAGTTGACTTCCTCTTCCTTTCTCCCTCCCGCCCCTGCTGAGAGCATTGGGAGAAGTGGTCTCTGCCAGCTGTCCTTTTGTAGATTCCTACCCTGTTTCCCTGAAAATAAGACAGTGTCTTATATTAATTTTTTTCTCCCAAAGTTGCGCTAGGTCTTATTTTCAGGGGATGTCTTATCTTTCCATGCACTAGGTCTTATTTTCGGAGGATGTCTTATTTTCGGGGAAACACGGTATTAAATAACCATAGGCTGTAGTAGTGGTCTCTCCATCCAATCAATATCTGTTAAGCTGAGCACCGATGTTCATGGGTTCCGGGGCATAGCAGTGAGCGGAATAAATCCTTAAACAACAGAAACTATTAAACAAGCTTTCAGCTTTGGATAGCATATGTATCCAGCATCCGCTGGCCCAAATGCTTTCACTGTAGAGGAGATTTGTTCTTTGTCTGCCCAGAACAGCAGCCTCCTCTTTTGGGGAACTGCTCCTTCCCCACGCTACCATTAATGATGGAAGGAGTGCCAGTCCTGTGTATTGCTCCAGTGTTCACAGGGGTGAGTATGTAACATATGGACCAGTCATAGAATCCTAGGAGCCCCTTGGCCTCATGGGTTGGGCTAGGATTAGTCATATGAACCAATCAGAATGCTTCCATAGCTTTTTCCTTTAAAATTTTAATTCTAAATATATAAATTACACATGAATATGGTTGTAACCACACAGAAAGTTCATTTCTTTAACATGACCTTTTTTCTTTAGCTTTCTCCTTTCTGTCCTTCCACTCTATTCCTTAGATCACTAAGCCCCTAGAACCGTGGTTGGCAAACTGCGGCTTACGAGCCACATGCGGCTCTTTGGCCCCTTGAGTGTGGCTCTTCCACAAAATACCACGGCCTGGGCGAGTCTATTTTGAAGAAATGGCGTTAGAAGAAGTTTAAGTTTAAAAAATTTGGCTCTCGAATTACAATCGTTGTACTGTTGATATTTGGCTCTGTTGACTAATGAGTTTGCTGACAATGGCCCTAGGACATCAGATTCTGGGTCAGCATCAAACTGTCTTAAAAATAAAGCCTCAGGTCTGTTGGGCAGAAGCAGAGTTTCAGTCAAGCTAAAGATAACATCTTGCCTGCAGTTGTGTTCCCGCCTCAGGCCCATGGAAGCAGCAGCCAGACAGAACAATGCCGTGGCTGACCTCAGGACCTGATACAAGGATCAGCTACTCCCTAGCCTGGCCCCAACCAATCAATAGAGCCCATGACCCACACTCCTTTAAGAACCATGATTAACGACTTTCCCCCCATGTAACCGTCCCCTGGAAGCCCCAGGGAGCCAGGTCTTTGAGCACTAGCTTATCTGTGGCTCCAGACCTGGCACTACTTCCTCAACTAATAAACCCTTACTTTCTTGACTGCAAACTCTTGTGTTTGAGTTGGATTGGGCTTTGATGTGCGCAGGCAAATGGACCCCTTTAGTCCACTAACACATATCATTAAAAAAAATTCAGACCTGCCTAACCAGTTTGGCTCAGTGGATAGAATGCCGGCCTGTGGACTGAAGGGTCCCAGGTTTGATTCCAGCCAAGGGCATGCTCCTTGGTTGCAGGCACATCCCCAGTAGGGTATGTGCAGGAGGCAGCTGATTGATGTTTCTAACTCTCTATCCCTCTCCCTTCCTCTCTGTAAAAATCAATAAAATGTTTTTTTTAAAAATTCAAACCTGACAGTCTCCCTCAAACCCCACCCCTGATCTTAGCTGTTCACCAGACCTTTTTCTGTACATTTGGATACATTTAGAAATGTATGTTATAAACACACAGAGACATGTCTATGATTATTTCAAGGTTTTGTTTTTGCTTAAGCTTGAGTGATACCATATTGTATGTGTCATTTTGGAAAGTACTCTTTTCATTACCAACATGTCTTAGGGCTTATGTCAGCACATATTCATGCTTTTTAAAACTTTCCATATTTCCACAGCATGAAATATACCATGGTCTAAAGATGAACATTTAAGTTATTTCTAATTTTGTGTTACAAATAACACTTCAAATAACATCCTTGCCCATATTTCCTTATACACATGTTCCTGGTCTGGTTTTGAGAAGTAGCATCACCAAATCAATAATACATTTTTCCCCTCCTCACCTGAGGATATGCTTTATTGATTTTAGAGAGAAATGAAGGGAGAGGGATCGAGCCCACAACCCATGCATGTGCCCTGACCAGAAATCGAATCGCTGAACTTTTGGTGCAACCAGCTGAGCCACACCAGCCAGGGCATGCAATACCCACGCTCAGAATCATTATAGGTTGTGCCAAATTTCCCTCCAAAGTGGCTGGAAGACTTACACCCCCTCAGCAGTGTCTCAGAGCATTAGGGGCCCCATCTTCCCATTCCTTCACCAATAATTCAGAGGACCAAAGTTTAACATATTTTAGAAATCTACAACTAAAAAAATGGTGTATTGCTGTTTGCTAGAGCCTCTAACTGGAGACAGTGGGAAGAGCTCTCTGCTGTCTGGCCGGCTCCTGAGAGCTGTGGATGAACCAGCCCCTAGGAGGGAAGGGTGAGCCCCCCGCTGTGCCCTTTCTGCTGTCTCCACAGTCAGCTTCTGTGAGCCAGTCCCTCATGAGAGGGGTGAGTGACTGGGCTGAAGACACATCGCCTTTGGGACTTAAGCTAATTAGAGTGGCGTTTGACTGAACTCCTAATGGACATGTGTCAACGACCATGGTCTCTGTCATCCTTGCCCCTGAGTTCACAAAGTTTACACTGATTCTGTAGTCTCTCTCACTGCCACTCATCCTCTTTTCTTTTCCCCCTTTCCTTCTTTTTCTTCTGCCTTGCTTCTCTTGGCCCAGGCACCCTATTCAGAGCTCCAGATGGCACAGAGGTCCCTTTGGGGAGGACAGGGCAGAACAGGGAGAAAGGCCCCGAGAGAGGAGCTTTTGCCTGCCTCTCAAATAAGAGTCTTTTAAAAAATATATATATTATTGATTTTTTTTTACAGAGAGAAAGAGAGAGGAATAGAGAGCTAGAAACATCAATGAGAGAGACACATTAATCACCTGCTTCCTGCACACCTCCTACTGGGGATGTGCCTGCAACCAAGGTACATGCCCTTGACCAGAATCAAACCTGGGACCCTTCAGTCCGCAGGCCGACGCTCTATCCACTGAGCCAAACCGGTCAGGGCCCCGAATAAGAGTCTTCACGGAGATAACAGACACACTGAGGGCCCAGTTTCTCTACGTGGCCATGTCAGAGGTGGCCAAGGTCAACCTTACAGACAGATCAGCATTTAAAGAAAAACAAATAAGGAAGAGACAGAGCCAGAATGAAAAGGCACAGAAGGAGCGGCTCTCCCTTTTTGTTTTTAATGATCATACCCCCAGCGCTGAGTGAAAGCTCATTTTGTCAAAAAGGAAAATCCACATAGCAGTTGCAGCTTCTTAGAGACAGACACAACACAAACACATAAACACAGGCTGTCACTGTCCTTCTGATGGCAGGGTGTGTTTGTTTCGTTTCATTAACAAAAGAGTGAGAACAAGGTGCTAAATGACATCCAATCCGAAATAAAGGAGGAGCAGCTCAGCCTTGCCTCCTGTGGGAAATCACCTTAGTGGGAAGAACATGGGAGTGGGAGCAGGCCTGCCCCTGGCTGGTCTAACCCTGAGAGCAGGGCTGTCAGTGCATCGTGGCTGACAGGACCTGTGGCGAGAAGAGTCCTGAGGACAACTCTTCCCTGGTGTAAGCTCATGTCACCCAGGAACAATTTTGAGAATTAGAAATGGGATAGGGCCCAGCTGGCATGGCTCAGTGGTTGAGCATTGACTTATGAACCAGGAGGTCATGGTTCCATTCCAAGTCAGGGCACATTTCAGGTTGAGGGTTTGATCCCCAGTGTGGGGCATACAGGAGGCAGCCAATCCATGATTCTCTCTCATCACTGATGTTTTTCTCCCTCCCTCTTCCTTCCTCTCTGAAATCAATAAAAGTATTAAGTAAAGAAAGAAAGAAAGAAACAGATGGAGACTGCATCCCCATGTCAGACAGAGAATGTCCTTCAAGGCCAAACAGTAAGAGAAGAAGGAGACAAAAGCCTTTCTTCCCAAGACTGAATATCTGTGAAAAAAATTGCTGTAGAAAGTCTGGCCAGGCTAGGAGCTTGGGGTGCAAGATGGAAGGAGGGAGGTGTGCCCCCAGGTTGGCTGCAGGGACAAAGGGAAACTCGGCAGAAGGGTCATGTACAGGAAAGATTCACAGAGTGAGAGGCTGCGAGAAGAGCAATATGGCCTCTCTCCCTGACCCAAAAAATCCTCAGTAACATTAAAGCCCTCCCCCACCCACCTTCACCCAGCCCCCACTACATGTTTGATGGGAAAGTTTTTGTTTTGTTGTTGTTGTTCTGGTAAAGGGGCTGAAGTTTACATTATATTTGCTGGGGTCAAAACAGTCAACTTGCAAGCAAGAGAGAGCAAGCTGGGCGGCATCTGTGTGTGCATATTTGTTCTATCCTGTGGAATCCCCCGTGTCTAGAATGGTGCTGGCATATAATGGACATTCAGAAAATATGTGTGGAATAAATATACACAACTCTTCACATATATGATTGGGGCCACACACACTGCTATGATGTCCCCACTCAAAGTCTGGTTCAACATTCAACAGACTCTGCTGTGACCAGCCCAGATCCTCACTCCCAGCACCCAGCACCCCAGAACCTACCCAAGATCTCCGCTGCCCGCTCCCAGGCTGGGCAGGGGTGGAGATAAGATGTGCCCTGAGGAAGCTCTTCAAGTTCCGCTGCTGAGAAGGGCAACCTATCTTTTGCCTATGTCCAGGGCAGGACTGTGGACTCCTCTACCTAGTTCTTAAAGCAAAGCCTCAGGTCTGCCCCCTACAGTGTCAATGTGGGAGCTTCACCCAGAGCATCAGACCCCAGGCTCCTTGGAGTTGCAGAATTTTTATCACTTTCCTCTGTGCTGGTGTTAGGGTACATGACTCTGGGCAAAGACTTAACCTCTCTTATCCCCAATTTACTCCTCCATAAAGGAGAGGGCAGCTGAAAATACCCTCCCTGTTCATCTGGCAAAGACATGGTGAGGGTCGAATGAGGTCAGATAGGAAACAGTGCCTTGAACTCTGTAAAACCCAGGCCAGTGTGGCACTGCTTCTTTCTAACAGTTGGTCTCTGAAAACACACACACACACACACACACCCTTCCGTCCCCAGTCCCAGGGCAGAGCTTACATTTTCCTTTTCCTCCAGTCCTTAGCCTGAGCCCCTCAGTGCAAGCTGTCAGCTGGCTGAGGGCTTCGGGCTCCTGGGCCACTTTCCAGGCCTGGATGTGACACCCTGGCCAGGGCAGCAGGGCCCTGGTCGCCTCCTTGGTTAGGCCTCATGACCGGAGACAGCAGGCTGTCTACCCAGATGGGGAGCCATTGGCACGGAGAAGGCCACAGGAGCTTGGGCCTGAGCCAGAAGCTGCAAGGCCATCAGAGACAGGGCTTGTCTCAGCAGAGACACACGTGAGGCCCCAGGGCAGGCTGAAGGATGCAGAGGCCAGGTCTTACCATGGCCTCAGACAGAGGAAAACCCCAAGACCCTGGGATGCAGGGGCAGTGAGGCACCCCCCAATAGGTTGCAACTTAGCAAAAAAAAAAAAATACAGACAGATACCCAGTTAGACTTGAATTTCCAGATATTCATCAAATACTTTTTAAATACAAGTATGTCATATGGAATGTTTGGAATATGCTCATATTAAAAATTATTTCCTGCCGAAACCGGTTTGGCTCAGTGGATAGAGCGTCGGCCTGCGGACTGAAGGGTCCCAGGTTCGATTCCGGTCAAGGGCATGTACCTTGGTTGCGGGTACATCCCCAGTGGCGGGTTTGCAGGAGGCAGCTGATTGATGATTCTCTCTCATTGATGTTTCTGACTCTCTATCCCTCTCTCTTCCTCTCTGTAAAAAATCAATAAAATATGTTCAAAAATAAATAAATAAATAATAAAAATTATTTCCTATTGATCTGAAATCCGCATGTAACTGGCTATTCCATACTGTATCTGGAAACCACTGCCCTCCCAGGGCTAGAGGGCTCCGGGGGCCCCGCCCCTTCCCAGAGCCTGCAGGCACAGCCACTGGCAGCCCCAGGACTCTCCCAAGAGACCACTTCCTGGCTGCCCGCCAAGGCTGTGGCTTCAGTTCCTGGCTGGTGACCCACGCAACCAGCACTGGGCGAAAGGAGAGGAACCACAACACAGGGAAGAACCAGAGGTCCTCTCAGGTCATTTCCCCCCGAGCCTCTGCGTCAGCTCTGCAGGGCCTGTGCACAGGATGGAGTCACGACGGGCTGTGCTTTGACGCTGTGGCAGGACCCCCTCCTCTCATGCCACGCCTGCCTTCGCCCAGCTCTTACATGTGGGTGTGCCTAGTGTCTCTCCCTCTTCCCTGAGCCATCTCACCCACCGCCTGGCTCCAGAGGCACCATCTATCGGAAGCTCTGCCCCTTCCAGTGGAATGAATACTCGGGGCTGACACATCTCAGGAGCCATTGCACAGGCAGACCATCCACTCTCATCTGCGGAGACAGCTTCCCGCTGGCCCTGCTCCAGTTCCCTGCCACCCCCAGGCCCCTGCTGAAACCCTCTGTGGGTTCCACTGGTCTTGGGATAGAGTCAAAACACCTTGTCTGCCGTCTGCCCCCACATGCAGCCACACTTCATGTCATGTCACCGCCAGCACAGCTCCTCCCCGCAGCCCACTGCCCAACCATCAGCTCTGTCCTACCCAGCCCTCAATGCCTTTCATCGGTCCCATTACTGGTTCCTCCACTTCTTTGACCTCCCTAGACCTTCCCTATAGGATGCTGATATTCTGCTCTGCCAGGCTTCCTAAGGCCTCAGAGAGAACCAACCAAGAAAAAGGATGGAAAACTAATTTGTAAACTGGAAAGTTTTGTGAGAAGTGAAGAACAGAATGAAAGGCGGTTCAGGAGTTTTATAAGCCTCCTTATAAGCTGACCTCAGATGCCCACAGGAAGCACAGGGAACAACCAAGTGAAGGAACCAAGGAAATTATAGCAGTGTGGGCAGGGAGCGTGGGTGGGTGGGAAGCGGCTGGGTGGGGGCCTGTAGAGCAGCCCTACCCTACGCATGAGGACTGGGACTGCATGGAGCCTCTGGGGAGGCAGGGGTGGTGGTGGGGGTGGGGGAGGGTGCAATATAGGACCGCTTTGGCCTCTTCCTTCCAGCTCAGCAGGGTGAGTCATCCAGAGGTGCTGGCCCAATGTCTCCCTCCTCCACTGGAGGCTGAGCTGGAATAACCCCCACGATGTACCCAGAGCACGGAGGTGCAACGCAGAGTGAGTCATGGAGCTGAGTCAGAGCCCACTCAGCCCTCCCCGGGGTTCTGACGAAGGCTGCGCCAGCAGAGTGGCGTTCTCCCAGCCCTGCACACACACACACACACACACACACACACACACACACACACACATTTCAGATAATGAATCACAACACAATTCCCCTGCCCGCTATCTAGCCTCACTTATTTCACATGCAAAGCATAGCCTGAGCTAACGATGACAAAGCAGGTTCTGGTGTGACTGTCCACGTTCAGTGTGAAGACTGACGTTTGGCTTTGAGTCTGTGACAGAAGGAACCACGTGCTTGCATCGGAGAACATACAACATCAGAACGGGGATGACTTAGGAGTCATCTACTTCTACTCTGACTGCTTCCATTACAGGGGTGAAAACTCAATCGGAAAGGAGAAAGGAAGCAGAGTCCTTTGCTAATCGCAATCTATGCTGCAGTATTTAAACCACATTACAGAAAGAATGAAGAAAACAAAAACAAAAACAACCACAATGATCCCAGCACTAACATAATCATTGATATAACTTTACTGCCATTTCTTTACAGTTTCTACTTATGCAATTGTAATTATATGTGTATATAGCTTTATATTCTTTTTTCATTCGATTTTACCTTCTAAGCATTTCCATCATGTTACTAGGGTCTTCAGAACCATTTTTAAAAATATATATTTTATTGATTTTGTACAGAGGAAGGGAGAGAGATACAGAGTTAGAAACATCGATGAGAGAGAGTCATCGATCAGCTGCCTCTTGCACACCCCCTACTGGGGGTATGCCCGCAACCAAGATACATGCCCTTGACCGGAATCGAACCCGGGACCCTTCAGTCCCCAAGCCGACGCTCTATCCATTGAGCCAAACTGGTCTCGGCCAGAACCATTATTTTTAATGACAGTATATTTAATGATCATAATTTTTGCATGACTTATTGAACCATTCCCTCATTAAAGGACATTTCAGGTATGCCCCAATTTTTCCTATTATTACACTAAATATTACTTTTTCATTTACTTATTTCCTTGGGTTAGACAGACTCCCATAAGCAGAGTGGCTCAAAAAGTACGAACATTTTTAAGTCTCTTGATACCTGTTAACAAATAGCTTCCTTTAAGATTGTGCTAACTGAACTGCTGGCAGCAATACAAGGGCTACGGCATTCTTGCCTTTCATTATATACCATGGCTCGAAATAATAACTTGAAAACTAAATAAATAATAACTTGTCTATTTCAACAAGTGACCAAAATATAAATGTTTATTCCTTCTGACCCACCCATTGCCCTGTGAGAATCAAGGACATAACCATCACGTATGACAAAGCAGGTTCTGGTGTGACTGTCCACGTTCAGTGTGAAGACTGACGTTTGGCTTTGAGTCTGTGACAGAAGGAACCACGTGCTTGCATCGGAGAACATACAACATCAGAACGGGGATGACAAAGCAGGTTCTGGTGTGACTGTCCACGTTCAGTGTGAAGACTGACGTTTGGCTTTGAGTCTGTGACAGAAGGAACCACGTGCTTGCATCGGAGAACATACAACATCAGAACGGGGATGACTTAGGAGTCATCTACTTCTAGTCTGACTGCTTCCATTACAGGCAAAGATGTTCCCAAAGATGACACCGTGATACCAAGGATCTTAAAACGCAGAAGTGTGTTCACGTCCATGGAGAGGGGCATTGCGGGAGAGGACTTAAATACTTTTACTTTACACCCTTCTATGTCATTTTTTAAAAAATATATTTTATTGATTTTTGCAGAGAGGAGAGAGGGATAGAGGGCAAGAAACGTCGACAAGAGAGAAACATCGACCAGCTGCCTCTTGCACACCCCCTATTGGGGATGTGCCCGCAACCAATGTACATGCCCTTGACGGGAAATGGAACCTGGGCTTCTATGTCATTTCAATTCTTCATAGTAAGCCTGTGTTACCTTTATAACTAGCAAAATAAAGATCTTTCCATATCGAGGAAAAAACTTGCAGAAATCAGCACCCCTTCCCATTTGCAGTCCCTCAGAACCCCAGCTCTAAGCCTTCCGTGACCTTGAGCTTTCCACCCAAGGGCGACGCTCCTACTACTGTCATAGAGTTATTGTCGCTCAAATGCATTCACCCCCGTCAAATGCTTAGCACAAAGTCTTGTGATTCGTAAAGATTAAAAATATTCCTTATATTATTATTTTATCCTGATGTTTATTTTAGTCCCTTACGCGCAGCCTTGGCCACTATTTCTTGTTGTTGTTGATCCTCACCCTAGGATATTTTCCCATTGATTTTTCGGGAGAGTGGCAGAGAGAAAGAAAGACAGGGAGAGACCAAGGGCCTAGGGGAAGGTGGGAGACCAAATCTGGATGGGGAGGGGGGGGGGGCTTTGGGGGAGGGCAGGCAGCTTGTGGGGAGCTGGAGGGAGGCGGGGAGGAGGGGGAGGCCGGAAGGGCGGCCGGAACCGCAGCCCCTCCCTCCGGTGAGGGCTGAGACCCCCTCCCGGCTTCCTGGCCCTGCCCGGCCAATGCTCCCGCCTCTGACGCGCTTGTCAGGCGGCCGCCGGGGAGGACTCCGCAGGAGCCTCAAGTGCCACCTACTCCCGCCGCTCTCCCGGGCGAGGCTTCTATTTCGGGCACCGCATTATTTCCTGCTGTGATTTTTTCAGCCTTCTAATTCGGGCTCTGAGGTAAGCCGTGACATCCGCTGCCTCCCCCTCCCGCGGGGCCCAGCCTGCTCTGGGGGTTCAGGGGCGCATCAGCCACCTCCCCCTCCCCCTAGGTCTCCAGGAGGAGGGACGCTGCGCCCTGGGCAGGGTGAGGGTCTAGCCACAATGTATTTCTGGGCAGATTTAGGGAAAAATGGCAGGGACCATTGTGTCCAAATCCACCGAGGGGACTGTGGATGCTTCCAGAATCAGTGGTTTCCTGCTGCTGCTGGACAAGGCCCCTTTGCGAATCTGATGAAGGGTCTGCACCCAGAAAGCACCCATGTGCACCCCTCCCCCCCTAAATGCACACGGAGATGCAGCAGATCTGCCTATAATGTCAGGGCTGTGCTTGGGACCCCATGTCATGTTAAAAGCCCAGCAAAAGGCCCCTGGAATCCCACAGATGTGCCTCCTCCAGCCAGTTTCCTCTCCATCAGATGCAGTGCTCCCCTCCTCTCTTTCCTCCCCTGGGATCAGCCCCCTTCTGTCTGATGCAAGGATTTCACCCCCAAATGGGTAACACGGGAGTTGGATGGTAAGCGCTTACTTGGTGTAGCTGGGCGTGCCCTGAGTCCAGGGGTTTTGGGGAGGACGGAGACTCTAATTCAACGCTTAGCAGCTTCAGCTCCGTCACCTCCCGGAGCCTCCATTTCCCTTGCACAATGGCACCCGGTTAAGAAGCTGGGGTGCAGCTTCCCTCCAAGACTAGAGCAGCCAGTCCCAGCTGAGCGCCTTTCACAGGTGCTTCTGTGTGGAGGGAAAGGCCCAGCTCATTTCCTGTGAATCACTCACACCTTGTCTGTCCCCCCCCCCCCCCCCCAGGGTGGGCAGCACTCAATAGTGTTTTGTTTTCAATCCAGATAGGTAAAATAGGGAATAGTCCAAAATAAGAAAGCAATGTCAGGTGACAAATCTCTAGAATGATAAGTCAAGACACCACACACACACACACACACACACACACACAGCAGCTAACGCGGGAATCGAGCCTCGGAGAGCTGGCTTGATTCTCGTGTTAAAAGAGGGATCTTTCGGGAGGTGCAGCGGCGGGCTCCGGCGGGCGCATCCATGGGTCGATTTGACAAGATCAAAGCTGCAGGAGAATGGACAGTGAAGTACAGAGAGACGGAAGGATCTTGGATTTGATTGATGATGCGTGGCGAGAAGACAAGCTGCCCTACGAGGATGTTGCAATACCGCTGAATGAGCTTCCTGAACCTGAGCAGGACAACGGTGGCATTTATCATTCTAGAGATTTGTCGCCTGACATTGCTTTCTTATTTTGGAATCTGTTAAAGAACAAGAGATGAAATGGACCGACTTGGCCTTACAGTACCTACGCGAGAATGTCTCCCCCTCCCTCCCCCCCCCCCCCGTTGGAAACTGACACCGCTCCCTTCTCATGCACAGATTTTTTTAAAAATATATATTTTATTGATTTTTTTTACAGAGAGGAAGGGAGAGGGAGAGCTAGAAACATCGATGAGAGAGAAACATCTACCAGCTGCCTTCTGCACACCCCCCACTGAGGATGTGCCCGCAACCAAGGTACATACCCTTGCCGGGAATCGAACCTGGGACCTTTCAGTCCGCAGACCGACTCTCTATCCACTGAGCCAAACCGGTTTTGGCCAGATTTTTTTTTTAATAGAGATACAAAATGTTAAAAAAAAAAAAAAGGGGGGGGGGTGGTTCTTCCATCTCTTCCTCTGTTGACCCCTCCCTAACACCTACAGATACACCTCGCACCTTCCATGTCTCTAGGGCTCTGTGCTTATTATTTTCTTAGTTCTTTCTCCTTCCCTGTGAGATGCCTCTAGTGCAGTATGCATGCTCAGCAATGGCCCCACGCTCTTAACTCTGGGACCTAATTCCTGATGTTCTCTGACCCTGTCAGGAGCTCTTCTCAAGCTCTTCTGAGCTTCTCCAGGGACAGCCTGCTGGTTCTCTCCGTCCCTGACTGTGCTTCCCCTGTGCTTGGCTCCTCTCTCTCCTCTGTGCTTGTTAAGGATGGCCATTACGAGAGTTCATCACGGGGCCTTCAGTCCGCTGTCCTCTGCTCTTGGGAGAGGGCTCTCACGGACTGGATGGTTTCGCCAGCCACTCTAGGCTACAAGCTCTGACCTCGTGTGTTCCAGTCCCAATTTCAGCTGTCCACTGGACAACCGTAAGCCCTTAGTCATCTCAAATTCAACACATCTTCCCCAAACCAGCTTTCCCTTTTCTGTGTGGGGCGTGGCCATTCCCCTGGTCACCGGCACCAAGGTTCGGTCAATGTTGACTCTTCCCTCTCCTCTCTGTCCACCTCCGTGCAGGCTCCAATCCTGTCCAGTCCCTCTCTGGGATCTCTCTCTAGCATCCACCTCTTCCTTCCCTTCTCACCTCTAGTCACCTGACCGTAGCTCTCAGTTCTGATGGCCACAGTAGCTTCCTGGCTGGTGTTTCTGCCTCTGGTCTCTCCATTATCTAATACAGTTAACTTCTGGGTCAAGACCCAAATCCATTACAACTTTCTCAACCACCTGCACTGCTTTAACACACCTCCCTTGGTCCATTCACTTTGCCAGTGCCTCTTATCTTGCAAATGGTATCTCTCCTATTGCTATTTAGCTTTTCACATTTTCACCTACCTGGGAGCTCCTAGAGCCCTCTCTCAGTCCTGGATCTGAGCTGACCCAGGGCCAGCCGGGATCCTTAGGTCCCAGAGCCAAGAGCGTGAGGCCATCACTGCTGCACCCTGACACTTCACACAGGTGTTTCGGATTCCTCATTGTCTCCCCTGCTTCTCGTTCTGGCTCACGTCAGCCCTTGTTTTTATTAACCCAGGAGTGTGCCCTGCACCAGAAAGCAGGGTCCAAGTCCCAGTGCCTAGAGGGACCAGCAGGGGGTGAAGTGGGTGAGGAGGGCCCGGTGTGCCGCGACAGGAGCGGTGGGGTGTGGCCTCTAGATCCCACGTCCTCAGTCCAGAGGGGTTGCTGCAACTCAGCCCTCCTTCATTGCCATTAGGCCCCGTGTGGTCAGGTTACCCAGTTTAAAAAACAAAACAAAACAAAACCCACCAAATTTAGATTTTTACAGGAAACTTCCCAATTTTAAAAAGCATGGTGCAGACCAAACAGAACACCACTGCAAGCTAAATTCAGCAGGGAGCCCTGGACACAAAGGTTTCCTGCCTTGTAAGTATTCGTGGTGGAGCACAGAGCACTGCGGACCAGGAGTTCATGTCAGTCAGGAGCTGTGTGACCTTGGGTAAGTTGCGTCCCCTCTCTGGGCCTCAGTTTCCTCATCTGTACAATGAAGGATCCTATGAAATGACCCCCAACGCCTTTCAGCTTGGTAATTCTGTGGCTCTCTGACTTATCCTGAGTGGTGGGGGGAATCCTATTTAATCGAATGATGATTGAGATTTACCATAAGCACACACTGAACATAGATGACCACATTTCAAAGAACTAGAGCACAATAAGGCATTGGTTGGCTGAAATTCACCAGGGTTAATTGGAAAATCCCCTTTTAATCAAGCTCATTGTGGAAAGGCTTTCTACAATAAAATCCCGGAGTTCAACTTCCTGCCTTTCTAAGCCCAGGAGATGCGGCAATGCCGGGCGAGGGGAACTGATGAGTCAGTGTCTGGGATGGTGCTGCCACCTGGGCTGACAGGGCCGCCGCAGAGGCCCCGGGGTCCTCGGGACACTCCCAGCCCGCGGGCCGCTCAGAGCAAGGCCCACCTGGCTGGGGCCGGGCTTAACATCCACTTTGGAAGAATACTCACTTCTAAGCTGGGGACTCGCTGGAAACGGCACTGCCGGGGACCTGTCGAGGCTGAATGCTGTGACATAACCTGGAGCTCCTTCCCACCGCAGAGCCGTGGAGCCCAGCAGGCCTTGGTCGGAATCCGGGCTCCTCCGGACTCTAGTTGTACGAGTGAACAAACGGCCAGTGTCCTTTGGCTTCAGTATTTGCCACCAGATCTCCCTTCTCCTGGCCCTCAGCCACACTACCTAGTGGAAAGGAGGCTCCTGAACCAGTAGCTCTGGAGTTTCCCTCTCTGTGGGCAACTTGCTGAGATCATAGAGCTGGAAGGGACCCCAAAACTCCCATCTCCCACCTCTCTCAATCCAAGGACTAAGCAGAGGCCCAGGCTCGGGGCAGACTTGCCAGAACCTGTGGATCTGGTTGGGGGCCCCATCTGGTGCTCTCCCTGGCCCGCAGCCTGCCGTGTTTATTTGTTCAGCATGTTTGTTTCGGCCATGGCACGGCCTGTTCTGACGCTGGCACATTTAAGAGGTGAGCCAAGAAAAGCACAGAATGGTTTGTTCTGAGGCGCAGGCAGCCAGGGTGGGAGACAGGTTCCAGGCTAGGTCTGTTTCCTCCTGCTCCTGGGAAACAAAAAGACTCCGGAGGGGCTTCCTGGGCCTTGGTTTTCCCAGGCCCATGCTATGGAAAGATTGGAACATGCAAACATAGTCTCCACCATCGGCTCCATTCCAAACCCCAGCTTCCACCCACTGAGTTCAAGCTCCAGCCCGATCCACTTGATCAGCCAGGAGTGGAGGTGTTGGGCTCAGCACCTGTCCTGCCCTCTGCCTGCAGCAACCTCCTCCTCTCTGCTTGTGACCACTTGCTTCTTCTTCAAAACTCAGCTGTTATGTCACCACCTCTAAAACCCTGACCTCACCCTCCGGATAGTCTGCCAGCAACTTTGCTTTTGTCTGATGGATACTCGGTGTAGGAATGCCACTTACTAGCTCATGTTCACAGAAGCAGTTGTTTGCAGTTATATAAATATTCGACTACCAAAAACTTGGAAATAAGTGCACTTTTGGGGGGTTTGGTGCTTTTTCTGTTTGTTGTTTGTTTGTTTGTTTGTTTTAATTGATATCATAGAGGAAGGAAGAGGGAGAGATAGAAACATCAATGATGAGACTCATTGATCGGCTGCCTCCTGCATGCCCCACACTGGGAATCAAGCCCGCAACCCTGGCACATGCCATGACTGGGAATCAAACTGGGACCTCCTGGTTCATAGGTTGACGCTCACCCACTGAGTCATGCCAGCGGGCTAAATGCACTTTTTGGCTGACAGGATAATTTATATCAATCTAAGTCCAGAGTGGTAGAGGGAAGAAAGGATGACAAAAGGAATTCTGGTGGCATAAAAGGTCTTATGCAGCCCTAGCTGGTTTGGCTCAATGGATAAGAGTGTTAGCCTGTGTACTGAAAGGTCCCAGGTTCAATCTCAGTCAAGGGTACATGCCTGGGTTGGGGGCTCAATCCCCAGTAGGGGGCGTGCAGGAGGCAGCCAATCAATGATTCTCTCTCATTAATGTTTCCATCTCTTTCTTCTCTCCCTTCCTCTCTGAAACCAATAAAAATATTTAAAAAAAAAAAAAAGTCTTATGCAGCTTTTTGACACACATGGCTGCCTCATTTTCCCCAAAGCCCTGGCACATAGTAGGTGCTAGAGATATTTTCTGAATACCAGCAGCATGTGAGGATGGAGGAGCATATAAGGATGGTAGTCCTTGGCCCTGGGAGTCATTGAAGCCTCTGTCAACCCTAGTTGGCTGTCCCCAGGGGACCAGGCTAAGAACCAATTCAAGAGCTGTCCTAGCCTCAGGCCCCTGTCCCCTCACTGGTGACATGCCCATCCTTAGCCCTCACCCAAGCAGCACTAACACTGGTGAGAACCTGGGTCAGCACTGTGTTCCGGAGCCCCGCCGAGGCGCAGGGACATCGGCCTGCGTTCCGATGCCGCTGCAGGCCCTGTGCTCCTCCGCTCTGCCGAGCCTGGCCAGCTGTGGGAGGTGCTGTTCTCCTTCATTTCCGCGATTAGCTCAGACCTTAAAAATCACAGCCTGGCGCCTGTTCCTCTCATGCCAAGGAAAACAGTAGATGTCAGAAACCTCCTTAGGTATCTGGAAGTGAACAGCTCCTCCTGCTCCCTCCCTTCCTTGTATGAGGTCATTAAATCAGGATGACAAAGCAAACAGTGACATGTACTGTTGGGACTTGTTCCCACATTGACTCCAGCCCTTCTCCAGCACCTCTCCTCCCCATGCTCAGAGTGGCAGGCCCAGGTGTGGACAACCGACTGAGCTGGAGCTAGGGATCCTGGGCAATGGAAGGCATCCACTGTAGCAATACCATAAAGAGTAGGTCCTGAATGGACCTGGGTAGCAGAGGGAATTGGATCTGAGCACCACCAGACATTTGCACAGAGGCTCCCAGCCCTCGGCATGCTCTCATTTATTCTCATTTGAGGTAAGGAGCGTGAGAATTCTTTTGACTTCACAGATGAGAAAACATGTCAGCAACTTATTCAGGGCTAAATGGCTTAAGAGTCAGAGCCAAACTTGAAATTAGTTTTACGACTCTAGTTACATCTTCCCACCTCACCACAGTTCCTCGAACTTCAGTCACTGGTATACCTGCTTCATACTTTTTCTGCCTTGTTGCATAGCAGCCTCCTATAATGTCCTTAAAGTTTTTCTTTAAATAAATTCACTTTGAAAATTGATCTCGTTCTAAGTAACACGTGTGTGTGTGTGTGTGTGTGTGTAAGTAATCATGTGTTTTTTATGTATCATTGCTAAAACTGAACATTTTCATCCTCCTCCCCTGAGTCAACTCTCCTAACAGCAGGGAGACTGGTGCCCACTTTGAGAAACGGCTCAGAATGCGCCTTCACAGGCTGGCAGTCACCAAGTGGCCGCGGAGTAGAGATGCGCAGCCTGCAGGATCGCCCGGGGCCACCGCTGTTGTTGTTAGGGCTGTGCCTCCAAGTCACAGAATCACGGCATCCTGGGGGATAAGTGAGACATCACAGAATCCAACTTCTAAGGGCCAAGGCCTCATTCCACATACCCAGTCACAACCCTAACGATGAAGGAGGCACCATTCAAAGGCATAAAGATGAATCAGATGGGTCCTTGCTCTTAAAAACAAAGATTACAAACATAAACAACTGAAAACTAGAGGAATAAGCAAAGGGTCTGGAATCAGAGGAACTAGACTGGGTTCCATCACCAACTCACCTTTGAACAATCCCCTTCATGTTCCTGAGCCCGTGTCCTTAAACAGAGATGACAGTGTTTCTTCCTTTTACCTTTTAGGACAACAGGAGATTTGGATTTTCTAAATGGGTGTGATATATCAAAATGTCAAGTTTTGCACCTTAATTCAGTACAATTTTTGTTCATTATACTTCAATAAAGGGGGAAATGGGAGTGAAAAATGCTCTGTAAAAGACCATAAAACTCTAATAAACTGTGTAAGTACTAGATAAGCAATGCCCAAACTCCTGAGTAGCGTATTTGCATTATGATTGCAGAATGACTCTAGTAAGAACTACCAGAAACAGGTTGGGGAGAGATGTGGGGAGCACCATATGGGCCTGACCAGTGTCCCCAACTCGCTGCTTCCAGGTCTTGGGCCTAGGAAGACGATGGTGAGCTGCACCAGCTTGCTGCCCTTCACTCCTTCAGAATTCTGCGTTTATTCTGATTCTCATGCTTTCTGCTTTGAAACCTGTCTTCCAGCTTCCCAACCCATCTCCAAGTTTTTGCATAGTAATGGCACTTTGCTGCCCTCTGGTGACCACTTCGTGCAATAGCTGCAGTGACTTTTCAAGGGGTGTGCGTGACAGCCTGAGGAAACCGGAGCCAACCCTCAAGATCAAGATTTTCCAGGGCTGGCAGACATAAAACCCAATTAAAGGCAGCTGCTGGGTTCCAGAGCTCCTTGATGGGAAGGGGCAGTTCAACAGGATTTTGCCCAACTAAGATAAGAATCCAGGCCTCTGTCTGCATTAACTCCGCTAACATGTTCAGTTCTCTGACTGGAACTGAAGCTTGTCTGCCTAGAAAACCCCAGGATAGGAGGGCCAGGACTAGAACAAGCCCTCCAACCCATTTAAAGCAACTGTTAACTGAGCACTTGTTTTGTAAACTGTTTGATGCCATAGGGTGCAATGCTGGTGGGTCCAAAATAAGATATACTAGTATAGTTCCTGTCCCCAACTCATAAATTCTACAAGCATAAATACCCTAAGCTCACACATCATTTGAGGGACTGTCCATTGCCTCAGGCCTAACGGCTATCAGAGAAGTAGAAATAGCATGCTACAGGCTGGTGGGGAAGGAGAGGGAATCACCACGGGAACCAGGGTTTCCTAAAAGTAGAGTCACTCAAGTTGGACTTGGAAAATGAGTAGAGCCTTACCTAGCAGACAGGATACTAATAATCACATGTTTATGTGCCCAGCATGGTTAAGGATTGTACAGCTACATCAGTTATTTCATCTCCAGCTCCATGTTATGAGGTAGGTATTATTTTCGCTAGTCAATAGACAAGGAAACCAAAGCTCCTTGTATACAGCAAGGATTAATAGAAAACGTAGAAAGTAAAGGCAAAAGTGCTTGAGGCAAATAATCTATTAGCATTACAATATCAGGTACTCCTGGTCAGGTGGCAGAAAGGAAGAGAGAAGGGCATATGGAAGGAGTGGTTATGATAATCAAAAAGTACAGGAACCATCCTAGCCAGTTTGGCTCAAAGGATAGAGCGTCCGCTTGCAGACTAAAGGGTCCTGGTTTCGAGTCCAGTCAAGGCCACGTACCTTGGTTGCGGGCTCCTCCCTAGCCCAGGTCTTGGTCAGGGCTCATGCAAGAGGCAACCAATCAATGTTTCTCTCACATCAATGTTTCTGTCTTTTCCACTTTCCCTAAAAATCAATGGGAAAATATCCTTGGGTGAAGATTAACAAACACACACACACACACACACACACACAAATGTACAAGAACCCAAAAGGTAAAGGGATTAAGTACAAATTATAGTTACAGAACAGTCATGGGGATGTACAGTACAGCATAGGGAATAGTCAATAGTATTATAATAACTATATGGTATCAGATAGGCACTAGTTTTATGGTGAGACCACTTAGTAAGTTGCGTCTAATCACTAGGTTGCATATCTGAAACTAATATATTGTATGTCAACTGTAATTGAAAAATAAAAAATTATTTTAAAAAGGTACAGAAACCCTATAAGGGATTTGAAAGCCTCAAGTGAATTTAGACCTCACTCTCTGGATAATGAAACCCTTTGAGCTTTCAGATCAAAGGACTCTGCTCCGAGATGCACTTTGGGGCTAATTCAGATGCACTTTAGGCCCCTTTGGGGAGGAGGCAGGTAAGAGGCAGAGAGACCTGTGCGCAGCCAGTGGACGATGCACAGGGATAAATCCTAAAGAGCCTGTTCAGACTGACGGGGGGATGAAGAAGGTGCAGCTCCCCTCAGTGGGAACCACTGTCTCCTCACACACTGAGCCCACTAACCAGCATCATCAAAGCCAGATCCAACAGGGCGAGAAAGATTTCTGGTCTCCCATGGACTGGAAGTCTCCTTCTCACCCTACTATAGTTGTGCCAAACCTCTAAAATCAAAGCAAGGCAGTGTGTTCAGATTGCAGAGAAGAAGTCTCGGAAACTGTTCTCGATGCCCACATCAAGTGAGGAATCTCAAGATCAAAAGGCCTGTCACAAGAAGACACCATACCCGCTTGATGCTGTGACCTGCCTCCCAAGGTCAAGGAGAGTTTTATGTCCTTTCCCAGCAGTCCAGCAAACCTGCTTGGGTCCCAACCCCGCACGGGAAGGCAGCACCAGGGGCGTGGATTCCTGCTTCTGACCGCCACAGGACTGGCAGGCTTCCCGCTGGCTCCCGCTCGCAGGAACCACACAGCTGCTGGTCGCCTGTCACACCCTACCCGGGAGGCGGCAGTATGTCAATGGTACAGCAGCAGATCCCAGCCTGTGACTAACGGTTTCATAAGTTGTTAGGGATTGTGTCACATTTCCCAAAAGAGCTGCTCCAATGAAGTTAGTGATGAGGAAAGGCTTGGGCTACCAGGACATGGTGCAGCTTCATTCTTCCTACCCTGGATTAGGTCAGTTCCAGAGAAAATATTTATAGCAGGCACTCGGCAGGCATTCCTTTTTTTTCTTTTTTGGTTGATAGTCATCCGAGGATATTTTCCCACTGATTTTTAGAGAGAGTGGAAGGGAGGGGGAAAGTCAAAGATAAACATTGATGTGAGAGAGATACATCAATTGGTTGCCTCCCACATGCCCCCCGGCCAGGCCTGGGGCTTGAGCCCAGGCGTGTGCCCTGACCAGAAGTCTAACCGTGACCTCCTGGTTCATAGGCTAATGCTCAACCACTGAGCCACACCAGCCGGGTGATATTGTTTTTTGAGAAATGACTTATCACTCTTAGCAGACCAGACTTCTCACATCTGTCAGGGTAACTAGTTTCTGATTACTGTGTCTTGCCTACCTCATGTGCACGGTCTGATCCAGAGGAGGAAAGCATCGCCTTGCCCACCCTCCTGCTGAGCCACAGCTTTTCTCCTGCCTGCTCAGAATGTCTGCCTCAGCCCAGGCACAGGCTCTCTACGTGCTTCCACACTCAGGCTTTCCTCTCCTGGAGAAGTGAGGCATTAACGATGGGGGTGGCGGTGGCGGTGGGGTGAGATAAGGCATCCTCTTGCATTTCTTCATGCTTCCAGAGAGAAAGGAACTTTGATTCCTCTCTCCACAGGGTGAGAAGCCCCACACAGGGGAAGACACATCCAGCTTTTCATTCTGGGACCTTATTTGCACTTTGCCACTGGAGAGACTAATCTCATTGGTCAGAGTCCAGGACAGTCAGAGGGCTGAGTTTTTATCAGGACTGTGCATGAGGTATGCTATGTCCTGAACCTGGTCCTGGTAAGTCCAGGTCTGTTCTCAAACCTGGCAGGAGGATTACAGTGGGAGGGAGTAAGAAACTCCCATGTGCATCAATTTTTTAGTTCCCTGAATGACAGGGACCCCCAGGTCACATCTCTGTGTGACCTCATATTTCAACACTCTTTGAGGAGGCGACATCAGTGAATCTGGGGTCTAATGGCCAGAAGCACCCTACCGCTCGAGAAAAGCAGTCCCTAAAGCTTAATGAAAGACAAGTGGCCTTAAACAAACATGAGCCATCTTCACCTTCTCACTTTAACATAGTCATGTCTCTTACTTTACAAAGTCTCAAAATATATGGTTCCTTTTTACATACATACACAAACACTTTTAAATATAAATATCAAATTCGAGAAAATCACATGGGCACATAAATTTAGGAAGCCAACAGTACAGGAGAGAAGGCCAATCACCAGATTTCACAAATGATCATCTGAACGCCTTCTCTGGTTATTCAACTTGATGTGTTATCCTACAATAAATATCCCATATCACATGGTCCACAAGGTCTTCCTTTAGGATTCTGAAGCAATTAATAGCCATACTTGTCATTAAGATGGGTCCTGCCATCTCCACTTTGACCTACATCAGAGTATTAAAAAAGAAAGAAAGAAATACGTTCAATTTTCCAAGGTCTAGAGGGGAAAGAAAAGACATCAGTGGGCCAAAAAGTAAAACACAAAACACATAAAGGTTTCTTTTGCATAGACATTTGACTTTTTGCATACAATTTCAAAATATGGTCCTCTTTTCACTTTTACCCTAACGTTTAGCAAACAAAAGAGCAAAGATGAATTTCTATTAATTACTAATATATTAGAAAACCAATCCACAGAAAAGGCAACCTGTGATGAGCATATGGGGAAATAAGTATCTTCTATATTGCCTTAAGGACATATGTCTGAATGTAAATGGCCACGATGTCTATAGAATGTGATTTATAATAACTTTAGCCCTTGCTGGATAGAGCGTCAGCCTGCAGACTGAAGGATCCTGGGTTGCAGGGCACGTCAGGGTTGCAGGCTCGATCCCCAGTAGAGGATGTACAGAGGCAGCCGATCAATGATTCTCTCTTATCATTGATGCTTCTATCTCTCTCTCCCCCTCCCTTCTCTCTGAAATCAATAAAAAAAAATAAAATAAAATGTTCATAGCCTCTGATCCAGCATGTAATTTTTATGAATATTTTTCTACACATGTAGCTCTGCACCTGTAAACTTACATATGTTTGAGGTTACTTATTGCAGAGTTGCTTGTAATGGCAAAAGAATGAAAACACAGCAAACATTCATTAAATAAATAAAGGTATATCCATACCATAAAAGAGAATTATGTAACCATACATACACACACACCGCTATCAATAACTATGTAAGGGTCTCTATATAGTGATAAGTGCATAAAAAAAGCAAGGCACAGAATATGCTTCCAATTTTGTAAATTACATTGTTTGACTTATCTGAAGTAAGAAAAACATTTATGCTGAAACCGGTTTGGCTCAGTGGATAGAGCGTTGGCCTGCAGACTCAAGGGTCTTGGGTTCAATTCTGATCAAGGACATGTACCTTGGTTGCAGGCATGTCCCCAGTGGGGGGTGTGCAGGAGGCAGCTGGTTGATGTTTCTCTCTCATTGATGTCTCTACCTCTCTATCCCTTTCCCTTCCTCTCTATAAAAAAATCAATAAAATATATATTTTTTAAAAAACATTTATATGAATAAGCATTCAAAGTGACGTAATTAGAAAATATTTTATTGTAGGAAACCCCAGATAACACCCTTTTCTGCCTTATTTGAAAAACATCTTAACGTTTTCTAATAAAAATTTTGTATATTGTGAAAAGAAAGGGTTGATTAAAAGGATAAACTTATTTCCATGATATCCTACTTGAGAAAAAAGGCTAATATTCTTATTTTATTCTTGTGTTATTACTTATTAAATATTGTATTATTTATTTGTATTACAATTGTAAACCTACTTTTGCCCAGCCCTTTATATTACATATTCATAAATATACTAACTAAATCTTAGAGGAAAAGAAAAGTAAAAACAATCTACCTTCAGGTGGGACCCACACACAGTAGTCTGGGTCATCTTCTGGATATTTGGAGGAAAGTGTTGGTGGAAGCTGAAAAGAAAAGATAAGTTATTAAAAAAAAAAAAAAATTTAACTCTTTAGAAAAATTTTTTTTTAACTCTAAGAATTATTGTCCCATGCCTGTCAGAACTTGCCCAGGTTGTGTGTTAGGTTTCTCTCTTGCTCTCATGTTCTCTCTCTCTAAAATCAATAAAAACTTTTTTTTTAAGAGAGAACAGCCAGCTGGAGTGGCTCAGTAGTTGAGCATGGCTCTATGAACCAGGAAGTCACTGTTCGATTCCAGGTCAGGGCACATGCCCAGGTCAGGGCTCAATCCCCACATAGAACATGCAGGAGGCAGCTGATCAATGATTCTCTCTCTTCATTGAAGTTTCTATCTCTCCCTCTCCCTTCCTCTATGAAATCAATAAAAATCTATTAAAAAAACAACAACATGCCGAAACCGGTTTGGCTCAGTGGATAGAGCGTCAGCCTGTGGACTGAAGGGTCCCAGGTTCGATTCCGGTCAAGGGCATGTACCTTGGTTGTGGGCACATCCCCAGTGGGGAGTGTGCAGGATGCAACTGATCGATGTGTCTCTCTCATCGATATTTCTAACTCTCCATCCCTCTCTCTCTTCCTCTCTGTAAAAAATCAATAAAAATATATTTTAAAAAAACAACAACATCCATTCCATATTAAAGTGGTCCTGTCTAGAAAAACAAAACAAAACAAAACAAAAAAACAAGAACAAAGAGATAACAGTTCCCATTAATGATCTTGACATAAGTGATCAAAAAATGGGAAGCATTCTCTCTCTGAACCTTGATTATTTTTCTCCCTATAAAGCCTCAACAAGCTGATTTCAGCCAGAGAGAGTAAGGTCATGTTTTTAAAAGGGGCAGTTAACGCAGGTCTGAGCTCTTTCCCGTAGAGGAAAATTCGGCATTTGCCTTTTGATCTAAGTGCACGAACAAATCAGCATAGCTGACTTGATGGTTATCCTTTGAAAGTCCTGTTTGTAAGTTGGTCTTAGCTGGCATCTGGGAACTTGGATATCTGGAAGTTCCTACCATGTTTCCCCAATAAGACATCCTCCGAAAATAAGACCAACTTACAGGTTTCCTTCTGAGTGAAATATAAGGCATCCCCCCGAAAATAAGGCCCCCCCCCCTAGGCTAAACAGGAGAAATTTGGTCCACTGATTCTGAAAGAAATGGAGTCACAAGAAATTCACCAGGAAATTCAGGAATTGGATTGTTATGATGATGTTCCAGAAGATGATGACCTGATTGTCATTGAATAAATGAGTAAATTCTTGATACTGTAGGATTCAGTTTGTCTAGTTTGTATTGACAACTACCGTACTACCGTACCGTATACAGGTAATAAATTTCCTTTATTTTCATTTAACAATAAATGTGTACCGTATTCTTCTTCATGGAAAAATAAGACATCCCCTGAAAATAAAACCTAGCGCATCTTTGGGAGCAAAAATTAATATAAGACACTGTCTTATTTTCGGGGAAACAGGGTACTATTCTAACTGTAAGAGTGGCTCACCGTGCCTAAACTGTAAGTAAAAACAATGTAATAGATGCTGAACACTTGCTTTTCTTCTGGGAGAATGGAATTTGGGCACATGCCAGTCATGGGGTGAGCCTATGTGATCTCAGTCCCTAATAAAAACCCTGGATACTGAGTCTCTAGTGAGGTTTCCTGGTTAGCAACATTTCCCAAATTGTCACAACTCGTTGTCAGGGGACTTAAACACAGCCTGCGTGACTCCACTGGAAAAAGACCTTAGGAATTCTGTGCCCCAGACTTCACACCCTGTGCCTTTCCCCTTGCTGACTGTGCTTGGTATATACTTGTGCTGCAGTAAATCACAGCTGTGAGTACAACCACATGCTGAGTCCTGTGTGGAGTCTTGTGAATTACCTAGCCTGAGGGTGGTCTTAAGGACCTCCCCACACAACCTAGCAATCTCATTCCTGAGAACTTACTGTACTCACGCAAAATTATGTATATACAAGGTTATTTATAGCTCTGCTGTAATAAAAGACTGGAAACAACACAAGTGCCTGTCTACTGGGGGCTGGTTAAATAGAGTAGATTCAGACAGTAGGAAGCTCTTGGTGTATTCATAAACAATGATTTCCATAATAGGTTAAAAAATAAACAAACAAGATGTAGCCCTGGCCAGTGTTCTCAATGATTAGAGTGTTGGCCCACACCCCAAAGGGTTGCAGGTCCGATTCCTGGTCAAAGGCACATACTTGGATTGCAGGTTCGATCCTCATTTGGTATGCGTGCAAGAGGCAACCAAGTGATGGGTCTCTCTCACATCAATGTTTATCTCTCCTCTGTCTCTCTCTCCATCCCTCCCTCCTTTCCACTCTCTCTGAAAAGCAATAGAAACAATATCCTCGGGTGAGGATTAACAACAAAGAAAAAAAAAACAACAAGATGTAGAATGCAGTTCATTACATCCTACCTTCTGTGTAATAAAAGGAGGAAAGTAAGAATATATCACTCAAGTGACTCTGTATGGCATACTAGGATATGAAGATCTACAAATTAATAAAAGAAATATGTGAGCAGTTCTAAGGAGTACGGTAGATGGAGATAAGAATGGATAATTCAAAAAGTAAATGCTCAAAAATAAAGAGAGAGCCCAGGCTTCTAGGAGAGGGGATATAAAGCAGTTGGGAGCTCTCCTAAGACAGTTCCTAAGGATTCACTCGTCTGGATGTGGTCATTTTTACTTCCAGAGAAGTGAAGATTATGACTAAAGTACTTACTTTGCCTGGATCAGGAGCTTTCTTTTTCTTCAATTCATCTCTGTTTTTCCCATATTCATTCTTTGATACTAATTTAAGGAAAAGGAAAAAAAAGAGACAATAGCTATTTAAAAATAAATAAATAAAACATTCTTTCCAAGAGAGCATTATATTTATTAAAGAAAACATGTAACAATCGAATTCTCAAAAAGTCCTTCTACTATTGTAAAGACTATATGTTAAGATAATTTTCCCTTCACTAATAACCCTAGTTTTCAAATCCTAATGCTATTCTACAAACTTGAATATAATCACTCCGTTTGAATAGGTGAAGGAAAATGGAGCTGACTTTACTTCCCACAGTTTAACCATTACAGTTAAAAGCAGTAGAAAACCAGAAAAAGTCCGTTGACTAGGCCAAACTTTCAACCAATTTCTTTTAATAGTTTTGGAATCACTCCCATGATAGGCACCCATTCAGTTCAGGGAAATGTAAAATTGTGGAGGGCTTTGAATGGCCAGAGGAATAAAGAAAGGCAAATGGGATGGCATCAAACATAAACCTTTCATACATTCCAATTCTCTCCACCCACCCAGTGTCTTAAAGGCACTGTGCTGCCTCAGGTCAGCTGCCATCCCTCTTCTGGGACATCCATTGGCTGCCTCTGTGAAGAGCAGCAATGGAGTTGGCTATGCTACTTGCCTGAGGGTTTCTCACGTGATGCAGCTGTTTCACTAATGTCTCGATCATCTTTATTCTGTTCCACTTGGCTGAGTTGAGACCTGTTTTCTATAAAATGCAGAACCAAAGCATATTGTTATTATTTAATTCCTGGTGGAAAACCAGGAAAACAGAAGCAAGGAAAGTTAAATAAATACACAATCATCCAGTTTTACTATCATTAGCTTCAACTAAAATTAAGTTTTCAATAAATGTGCCTCCAGATGTCTAACATAGAATCACCAATTCTCCACTTTAAAAACTGGCCACTTTGCCGAAACCGGTTTGGCTCAGTGGAGAGTGCGTTGGTCTTCAGACTGAAAAATCCCAGGTTCGATTCCGGTCAAGGGCATGTACATTGGTTGCGAGCATATCCCCATCAGGAGGTGTGCAGGAGGCAGCTGGTCGCTGTTTCTCTCTCATCGACATTTCTAGCTCTCTATCCCTCTCCCTTCCTCTCCGTGGAAAATCAATAAAATATATATTTTTTTAAAAATTAAATTAAATTAAAAAAATAAAAACTGGCCACTTCTAAGAGAAAACTTTTAACAATACTTACCAAAGCCTTAAAAATTTACATATTCCTTGAAATGTACATATCCTAGAAATTCTACTCCCAGGAACATATTCAAAGAAAATAATCAGAGATGAGCACTAAGATCTTATTATATACAAATATGTTTAAAATAGACAAAATTAACCGATAACTTACCTAACTAATTAATGTATCTTATAAACCAAATTTAAAATTCACTATTTTTACATACACATTTGCTTTGGTCACTTAAACAAAAGTGCAATATTAACTCCTCCTGTTCCTGCTGTATAGCTCAAAGACCAGAGTTATAAAAAGTAAATATAGCCTTAGCTGGTTTGGGTCAATGGAAAGAGTATCAGCCTGCAGACTGAAGGGTCCCAGGTTTGATTCCCGCCACGGGCACATGCCTGGGTTGCAGGCTCGGTCCTCAGTAGGGAGCATGCAAGAGGCAGTCAATCAATGATTCTCTCTCATCATTGATGTTTATATCTCTCTCTCCCTCTCTCTCTCTCTCTGCATTCTTCTCTAAAATCAATAAAATATATTTTTAATAAAATAAAATATGAGAACCATTTTTAAAAAGGCTAATCATTTTGCCAATAACTGAATAAAGGAGAATTAAAAAAAAAAAAAAAGATTTACTCATTTCAGAGAAGGAAATTATAATTTTTTAAACAACTGAGGGTGACTCAAGAGAAGATCTATATACCAGGTCTAGTGTTTTATTCAGAGAAGGCATGCACACACTCTCACATACATTTAATGCCAGTTCTTGGTTTTTTCCCTCTTGCTCCCTATTTTCTGTGTAGACTTAATCTTTTTTAAAAAAAATCTTTATTGTTCAGATTATTACAGTTGTTCCTCTTCCCCACCCCATAGCTTCCCTCCACCCGGTTCCCACCCTACCCTCTGCCCTTACCCCCCCTCTACTGTCCTCATCTAGAGGTGTACGATTTTTGTCCAATCTCTTCCCACACCCCCCCCCCCACTGCTTTCCCCACAAGAATTGTCAGTCCAATCCCTTTCTATGCCCCTGATTCTATTATATTCACCAGTTTATTCTGTTCAGAATTTTTGTTCATTTGATTTTTAGATTCACTTGTTGATAGATATGTATTTGTTGTTCATAATTTTTGTCTTTACCTTTTTCTTCTGTTTCCTCTTCTTAAAGAATACTTTTCAGCATTTCATATAATAGTGGTTTGGTGGTGATAAGCTCCTTTAGCTTTTTCTCATCTGTGAAGCTCTTTATCTGACCTTCAATTCTGAATGATAGCTTTGCTGGGTAAAGTAATCTTGGTTGTAGGTTCTTGGTATTCATCACTTTGAATATTTCTTGCCACTCCTCCCTTCTGGCCTGCATAGTTTCTGTTGAGAAATCGTATAGGTGCTCCCTTGTAGGTAACGAACTCTTTTTCTCTTGCTGCTTTTAATATTCTCTCCTTTCTTGCTTTTGGCATTTTAATTATGATGTGTCTTAGTGTGGTCCTCTTTGGATTCCTTTTGTTCGAGGTTCTCTGCGCTTCCTGGATTTGTAAGTATATTTTTTTCACCAGGTGGGAAAAGTTTTCTGTCATTATTTTTTCAAAGAGGTTTTCAATATTTTTCTCTCTCTCTTCTTCTGGCACCCCCATAATTCGGATGTTGGTACGCTTGAGGTTGTCCCAAAAACTATCTTCATATTTTTGAATTCTTTTTCCTTTTCTGGTTGGGTGTATTTTGCTTCTTTGTATTTCAAATCTTTGACTTGATTTTTGCGATCCTCTAGTCTGCTGTTGGATCTCTGTATATTGTTCTTTATTTCAGTCAGTGTATGCTTCATTTCTAGTTGGTCCTTTTTCACAGCCTCAAGGGTCTCACTAAATTTATCTGCCTTTTCTAGAAAATCCTTGAAAAACCATATAACCGTGGTTCTGAAACTCTATATCCTCCATTTCTTTCATTTGTGACCTGTTTCTTTGTCTCTGCATTTTGGCTGCTTCCCTGTATTGATAGAGTGGCTTTGTGTGCTAGGACCTCCCAGTGGCACAGCCTCCCCAGTTACCTGAGGTGGACACTCTTGGTGAACCCCTTTGTGGGCTGTGTTGTGCAGACTTAATCTTGCTAAGCAGTTTGGCCAACCTGTAGGAAAATAACCCCTGCCGTTGACCAGGATAAGAAGATACTAAAAAGGTAAACAATCATCTTTTGGGATGGGATGATGGGCGATTTCTGTTTTCTTCTTTGGCCTTTTGTGTATGATTCAGTTTCTAAATGAGCATAAATGCCTTTTACAACTGAAGAAAATACTTTTAAAAAACAATCAATTCCCTTTTTCATCAAATCTTTGCTGCGGTGGATAAATACTATACGCCAGGTTCTATACTAGGCACCATGGACAAAAAGTGAATGTCACGATGCTTCCTGAGAAGTTCGTCCAGTGGGTATAATTATGCTTAGCATCTGCTTTAGGATGCGTGACAAATGAGTAAGCAGCGGCTTATCTTGAGACCACCTCACCAGGACTCACCATTTACCATATTCCACTGCTCTCCCATCATATAGTGGCAACAGCTCAGGATCGAACACAGTAGCTGGAGTTTCAGATTCTTCACCTCTCAATTTTCCATAATTGAACAGACTGAAAATACCTGCCCTTATTTTGCAATGAGGATAAAAAATGACTGGCAGTTAAAGAAAGCATGTTTACAGAATCAGTTGTATCACATGTCGCAAAGTATTTCAAAGTCAAAAAGTGCACAGGCAAGAAATAGCTCTGCTTTTTCAAAGCTACCCACAAGTAATGCAAATGTATTGTATTACATAAGGAAATGCCTTACCATGCTGCTTTGTTTCTTTAGAACATGAGAGATCAGTGGGAGGACTCATCTCCTGCACTGCTTCTCCTGGCCCTCCCTCCTGCCGTAGCCTACTGCTTCCAGCCTCCACTTTGTTCTTTTCCTGATCGTCCTTTTCCTTCTCTTCTTCCTCGTCCTCTTCCTCCTCCTCCTCTTCCACTTCAGGCTCATCCTTCATTCTCATCAGAGCTGGAGGGAGTTCAGGACGCTTGGGGGGTAACTTCTGTAAGGTAAACAAAACCCTGAGCAAGTTGCTCTACATAATGAGAGAGAAACAAATCTCTTCAGAGTTAAGCTAAACGTGCAGAATGTCTAATCTCAATATGCCAATAAGCCCTGCAGAAGTTTGCTGGAAGTAGGACTTTCACCTAAATTTTATCCATCTATGGACCCTTAATGAGTATTTTTGTTAGTTTCTAGGTCAAAGCATATTAAATACGAATATTAAGAATATTAAGTACTCAGACAACAGAGGGGTGGGGGCATAAATAGGGACTGGGAGGTAATGGGGGAATAAGGACACATATGTAATACCTTAATCAATAAAGAAATTTAAAAAAAATAAAATTATGCTTAAAATTTAAAAAGGAAAAGAATATTAAGTACAGGAAACAGCATGTAAGGAACTAAAGCATTTATCCCAGGTGAGTATAAGCTACAGGAATTCTGTCCTGTTACACACTTATGATGTTAAAGGATCTTAATTCATTACAAAACCTTCTAGGGAGTAAATCAAACAAACATTTCTAAGAAATAAATCATTTGCACAATCTTTTCATCTTAGATCTAACACAATTTCAAGGAAATAAGACATGTAAGTAAGTAAAACAGGTCCTGAGGAAGGCATTTCTTGAAGAATAAGGCCAACTATTCTAATAGATAGATAGATATATTGTTTTGTGTTATTGTTTTTTGTGTTGTGTGTTTTTCTTTAGAAAGAGAGAGAAAGGAGAAGAAAGAGAAACACTGATGTGAAAGAAAAACATCAATCGCCTCCTGTTTGTGCCCCGACCAGGGATCAAAACCACAAACTAGCCAAAACCGGTTTGGCTCAGTGGATAGAGCGTCAGCCTGCGGACTGAAAGGTCCCAGGTTCGATTCCGGTCAAAGGCACGTACCTCGGTTGCGGGCACATCCCCAGTGGGAGGTGTGCAGGAGGGAGCTAGTCGATGGTTCTCTCTCATTGACGTTTCTAACTCTCTATCCCTCTCAATTCCTCTCTGTGTAAAATCAATAAAATATATTTAAAAAAAAAAAAAAAAACCCACAAACTAAGTATGTGTCCTGATCAGGAATTGAACCCCTACAACCTTTTAGTATATGGGTCAACACTCCAACCAACTGAGCCACCAGGTCAGGGAAAGAACTTTAAATAAAATTATTAGAAAAAGCCGGGACCGGTTTGGCTCAATGGATAGAGCGTCGGCTTGGGGACTGAAGGGCCCCGGGTTCGATTCCGGTCAAGGGCATGTACCTTGGTTGCAGGCATATCCCCAGTAGGGGGTGTGCAAGAGGCAGCTGATCAATGACTCTCTCATTGATGTTTCTAACTCTATCTCTCTCCCTTCCTCTCTGTACAAAAATCAATAAAATATATTTTTTTAAAAAAATTATTAGAAAAAGTAGACCACAGTTTAAGGAATAGAGAGAAGGTACCAAAGTATATGTTGGGTATATTATGTTTTAAAGATAGGGTTTATTTCAGTAATCATCTAAGGAGAGCTTTTTTAGTCAAGAGTTTTTCTTCTAGCCGAAACTGGTTTGCCTCAGCGGTAGAGTGTCAGTCTGCGGACTGAGAGGTCCCGGGTTCGATTCCGGTCAAGGGCATGTACATTGGTTGCGGGCACATCCCCGGTAGGGGGTGTGCAGGAGGCAGCTGGTCGATGTTTCTCTCTCATCGACATTTCTAGCTCTCTATCTCTCTCCCTTCCTCTCTGTAAAAAATCAATAAAATATATATTTTTAAAAAGATTAAAAAAAAAAAAAAAGTTTTTCTTCTAACTACAGCATAAGTATCCTCCCCCCGCATGTATGGGAGTGTGTGTGTGTAGGGGGGGGGGGCAATGGTAAGATATGTATATATAGTAATTTAATTTAAAAATTTTTTAAAAAGCTGAAACTGGTTTGGCTCAGTGGATAGAGCGTCGGCCTGGGGACTGAAAGGTCCCGGGTTCGATTCCGGTCAAGGACATGTACCTTGGTTGCGGGCACATCCCCAGTAGGGGGTGTGCAAGAGGCAGCTGATCGGTGATTCTCTCTCATCGATGTTTCTAACTCTCTATCCCCCTCTCTTCCTCTCTATAAAAAATCAATAGATTTTTTTTTAATTAAAAAAAAATAAGTATCCTTCCCCCAACCCCCTCCCACCCCATCCCCAACCTCTCATACACACAAGACAGAAAAGCTTCCATCTCAGATTGGGAAACCACATACTCACTCAGAACATATGGGTAGAACTTCAGACCTCTGCCACCAGAGGGCAGTTTTCCCTAATTGTTGGCTGAATTAGATACCCCCAAGATTCCTATGTTGAAGTCCCAATCCCCAGTACCTTAGAATGTACCTATATTTGGAGATGAGATCTTTAAAGAGGTGAGTAAGTAAAAATAAGGATGGAGCCCTAATCCAATATAAGAAGAGGTGCAAATGCACAGAGGGGTGAATATGTAAAGAGGCAGCAAGGAGGCAGCCTTCTCTAAGCCAAGGGAAAAGGCCTCAGAGGAAACCAACCCTGCTGGCACCTGATCTTAGACTCCTCGCCTCCAGAATTGTGATAAAATAACTGTCTGTTGTTTAACCGCCCAGGCTGTGGTATTTTCTTTGGCAGCCCTAGAACGTTAATACACAAGGGGTAGCTCTTTGGGTTGATGAAAACCTTTTAAAAGCTGAAACTACAAACAAGGATGGATGTAACTAAAGCAAAAATATACATGAGTGAACTATTAGAGAATTGTAGAAAGATCACAAACTCAACAGACAAAAGACCTGAATTTGATTTAATTACGTACTGATTATGTAATCTCTTTGACCCAGTTTCCTCACCTGTGAGAGCAAATAATTTCCACACATCACAAGGTTTTGGAAGGATTAGATAAAGGAAAAACCACATGACAGGGAGCCAGGTGCATAGACAAGTGTTAGTTGTGCCTGGAGTGAAGCATTTAATGCGAGACTCTTTCTTAAATATAACAGTCATCAAAAATTGGTCCACTGATATTCTAATTTATAAATCAGTTACATGCAATTGGCATAAATCATTTCATTCTTTTTGTTTGTTTTTCTTTTTTTAAATTCCTTTTTTATTCTTTTTTTCTTTCTTTTTTTTGTTTTTTTCTTTCTTTTGTTTTTTTCCATTAATTCTTGATAACTCTAAACTGAAGAGAAAAATCCAAGAAACAAGACCTGGGAAAGATGTGATCATGCCAAGTTCACAGCCCTTTTCCACATTACTATGAAAAAAAATGACTCATTCTATAAAATGAATCATTTGAGCTTTGAAAAGAGAAAAGTTAGCTCAGATAACTCAAAAGCTAGAAGCATAACACCTTGACCCACAACTTACCCCTACTGTCCCAGTTTTTAATTTGAATTTGCTTCCTCCTTTCATGGCACCAAAGAGAGGCAATGAAAGCTTTTTAGCTTTGTTTTCAGCATCTAAAGTGTGACTTTCAGTCCTAGGAAGAAAGAATAATTATACACATCTACTCCAGTGAGGCCAAGAATTTATATAAAACACAATGACACTGACGAAGAAATACTTCACAAATCAAAAATTTCCACATATGAAAGAGGACTTCAGGGCAGCTGTGTTTGAATGGACAATGACACTACAGATAGTCAAATACAGAGCTATTAAGGAGGAGAGGGTCAGGTTCCTATCTTAGTCTAGTAATTTACACTGTGCTTCATGATTTCATATTCATAAAGTGATACTTACAGTACAAAGGTCACTGCAATGTGTAATATGATCCCACTCCCACTAAGTGGCAAGAGATGGATTCATGGTGTAAAGCCCTATTTCACCAACATCTGAACAGAACTCAAAGTACCTTACCCTGTTTCCCCAAAAATAAGACAGTGTCTTATATTAATTTTTCTCCCAAAGTTGCGCTAGGTCTTATTTTCAGGGGATGTCTTATCTTTCCATGCGCTAGATCTTATTTTTGGGGAAACACGGCACTTACCTGGAGGCCACACTTATAATCACACAACTCTGAGCACAGTTTAAAAGAAAAAAAAGTGTGTGTGTGTGTGTGTGTGAGAGAGAGAGAGAGAGAGAGAGAGAGAGAGAGAGAGAGAGACAGGCAGACAGACAGACAGACAGACAGACAGGATATGTTACGTAGTGAGTAATGACAAAAACATAAGAGACCCTACAATGATGAGTTTGTTAATGTTCTCATTGGCTTAACAACATCATAAAGCTGAGCCCACTAGGGTAAAGTTAAGGAAGGGCAAAATGAAGATATTGTAGAAAGAAGAAAAAAATAGAGCACGCTGCCCCCCCCCCCAAAAAAAAAAAATAGCAGCCCAGCCAGCTTGGCTCAGTGGTTGAGCATGGATCTATGAACCAGGAGGCCACGGTTTGATTTCCGGTTGGGGCACACGCCAGGGCAGCAGGCCCGATCCCCAATGTGGGGCACGCAGGAAGCAGCCGATCAATAACTCTCATCATTGATGTTTCTCTCTCTCTCTCTCTCTCTCCCTCTCCTTTCCTCTCTAAAATCAATATGTAGATACTCATCTATGCAATGCACCCAGCATTGAGTGCACGTTTTGTATTCAGTGGTGAGGGCCTGAAAAAACGCTGACAATCTAAAGCAGCACTGTTCAATACAGAATTTCTGCAATGATGGGAATGTTCTATTTCTGTGCTGTCCAATACAGTAGCCACTAGTCACATGTGCCTGTTGAGCACATGAAATTGCCTAATGTGACTGAGAAACTGAAATTTGAATCTTATGTAATTTAAAATCACATGTGATTATTGGGTGCTGACTGGACAACACTGACCTAAAGGGGGAAAAAACTTTCTATAGTTAACTACCTTTATGAGTGAATGAACCCATCCAGGCAATACCACTTTTCAGATGCCCACCTGGTTTCTGTTCACTTTGAGTTGCTTATTTCTAAAACAACCTACTCAACGTTTTCAATATTTGTTGAGACCACACAGAATAAACCTTTTAAAAATATTGTCAAGTTGAAAGACTGGGATGGATACTTGACTTGAGGTGGTGAACACATAATATAGTGTACAGATTATGTGTTGTAAAAGTGTGCACCTGAAATCAGTGTCACCCCAATCAATTCTATATGGGGGGGGGGGGGGATATTGAATCTCTATCTCTTTCTCTCTCTCTCTCTCTCACACACACACACACTAGCCAACTCTGGGAAAAATTAGTCTTGAAATATTATTTACAAATTACTCAAAAATCTCCTGGATGTCTGCAAATGGATTTGGGTTAATGTCTTCTAATAATCTCCCCAAAATCAGTTCACAATAGAATCAATTTCAGGGAATTATGCTTTCTCCCCTTTTAAAGGAAGAAATTACCCATTTAAAAAAAATATTTTTATTAAACTGTTGTCAGCTGGTTCTTGGGAATAAGAGATACATTAAAATGACTATGTGAGCACATTATGCAATAAACCAGGGGTCTTCAAACTACGGCCCGCGGGCCACATGCGGCCCGCAGAGGAGTCTGATCCGGCCCGCCAGGTTTTTTGGGCAGTGAGCGCAGCCGAGGTGTTACAGTAGGAATTAGTAGTTCATATAGTCCGGCCCTCCAGCTCTCTGAGGGACCGTGATCTGGCCCCCACTTTAAAAAGTTTGAGGACCCCTGCTAAACAAATCATGTGTAACAGAATTGTACATTTGAAACTTATGTAATGTTATTAACCAATATCAACCCAATAAATTTAATTTAGAAAAAAAAATTTAAATAGTCTGTATTCACCTTGATTTTAAAATCATAGAATGGTATTACGTTATAGTATTTGTATTTCTCTTATGAGGGAGGGTGAGCATCTTTTTATGTAATTAAAAGCTATTTGCATTTCTTTTTCAGTGGCTGTCAGTTGACAGCCTTTGCCCATTTTTCTCTTGGGTGGATGGCTGTCTCCTTATCACTCATTAGTCTTTACACATTAGGGAAATGGGCCTTTTGCACACGTTGCTGTTTAAAAATGTATACTCTGCACTAAAAGATGAAGTATAAAATTCAGAGCCTTCCAATGAAACAGGAATTAATAGTTTTCTCTAAAAATCTGTGAGTCTATAGTTCACAAATGAAATGATTTTTCAGTTACTCTATGAAATGACTGCTTTCTGTGCTTTAAAGTGTTTCTTATATTCTATGTCTATTCAAAAATAATTATCTAAAAAGATAAAAAATATAATTCAATGTTATCTATGCAAACATGCTTATTTAAAATTCCAAGTATATATCACGGTGATCACTTTGTAAATTATATGAATGTCTAATCACTATGTTGTACACCTACACTAATATAATATTGCATGTCAAATGCAATGGAAAATAATTTAAAAATTTTTAAACACAAATAAATAAATAAATAATAATTACAAAGAAAAAAATTTTTAATAAAACTCCAAGTATAACTAAGACTTACTTTTTTAGTTCTGGAATCTCTGCTGGCTTTACAATTTTTATCAACCCTTTAAGTCTCTGTTGTTCTTTCCTCAGTTCAAAAGTTCTCAGGTGAAGTTTCTTCCGGGACACACCATCTAATGCACTCCCTGATTTCATTTCCGACATAAATGCATCTAAAGAGTCCTGAGATGCTGACTCTGACAGACCTGTCAAGAAAGCGATAATGCATGTTAGAAAGGGGGTTGCAAATGTTTTAAAATGCAGCCAAAGTCGCCAAAACCGGTTTTGCTCAGTGGATAGAGCATCAGCCTTTGGACTAAAGGGTCCCGGGTTCGATTCTAGTCAAGGCATGTTTCTTGGTTGTGCACACATCCCCTGTAGGGGGTGTGCAGGAGGCAGCTGATCAATGTTTCTCTCTCATCGATGTTTCTAGCTCTCTATCCTTCTCCCTTCCTCTCTGTAAAAAATCAATAAAATATATTTTAAAAATAAAAATAAAATAAAAAAATAAAATGCAGCCAAAGTCACCAGCATAGAGTTGGACAAAGGACATTACTGATATTAGGAATAACTGAGGGGCTGTGGGACATCACCTTGCTTCATTCCCTTCATCTATTAAGTAGAGAAGTTACACCAAATAATGTATAATGTCCTTCCCAGCTCCTTAGAAAGACTCCATATTCTGTATATCTTATTAACCAATGTAGCCCTAGCATAGTGCACTACATATGGACAATACTCAATAAATTTGTTTGAGTCATTGCCTTACCTTTGCTTGAGCCTTTCAGTCTCTCAGAAATGTCAGACAGTTCCCTTTCAGCATCATTCAACTTTGCAACCTGTGAGGTACAAGTAACAGGGTTAGCAAATGTTTTTCTTCTTTTGAAATATGGTAGCTTCCTCTTTTTATTTTCACTATTGTTATAAGTTTTAAGAAGATTAATTGAAGTCTGGTTAAATCTGTTCCTTATAGAGTTAACATATTTCATTTGTTTATTTAATTCTAATTGAATTAATTTCTAAATTAAAGAACTCGGAATTAAACAGAATAATTGTATAGATTACAGACTTTATTTTACTCAAAAGAAAAAGCTCAAGCTATTTATTTTCAATAATAAATCAAAAGGATAGATGCTGGTAATGAATTCCACTTAATATAGTGAAAACACCTGCTACCTTATGATAATTTCATGAAGGATACACTGCTTAAAACTATTAAACATCAACAACAACAAATAAAAGACTATTATCAAACTATACTCCTCAAAATTCCTTTCATGATTTTTGTCGGCCATGAACCTAAAGTCAATTTCACCTCAGAATGTCCCAATTTGGAACTTTTCCCTTTTTTTCTTTTTTTCTTTGTGGGGGTAAAGGTGGACTGTAACATCATATCCAAAGAATGTTCACTAATGGACCAATAATATTCACCTAGAGGTGGACAGAGACTCTAGCAGCAAGCCAAACTTTTTCCCAACTTATATAAGACTAGTTGTTTGCTGCCATCAAATTTGCAGATCACAAAAGTTATACTTCAGTATCAGATTTCAATGCTACTGCTTTAAAAGATTTAATACAATATTTTGTTTAAAATATTAAACTACCACAGCTACTTCATAAGTAAAACTTGCCAAGGATTCAAAGGTCTCTGGCTTCTCATCTATCTTCCCAGCCTTCTTCATTCGGTTCAGCCGTTTCTTCTCAACCAGGCCAGTCCGATCAAGAAATGTGTCATCATCACTGTCATAAAAGTCTTCATCTTCCCAGTTCTTTGCTTTCCTTTTCCGAGATACTAAAGGTAGATAAAATAAATGGTAATAGGATAAGTTTTGAAAAAGAAAAAAGGCAAGTAGGTAAACAGCTAAAAATATACCATCTGCTCAAACTGGTTTGGTTCAGTAGATAGAGTGTTGGCGTGTGGACTGAAGGGTCCTAGGTTCAATTCCAGACAAGGGGACATAACCAGGTTGCAGGTTCGATCCCCAGTGGAGGGCATGCAGGAGGCAGCTGATCAATGATTCTCTCTCATCACTGATGTTTCCCTCTCCCCTCTCCCTTCCTCTCTGAAATTAAAAAAATATATATTTTTTAAAAAGGTAATAAAAAAAACCCATCAATTATTAAAAGACAAGATTCAACAAGATGGCAAACTATATATGAGAATCAAGAAACATAAATTCCACCCGAGAGAGAGGAAGGGAGAGATACAGAGAGAAACATCGATCAGTTGCCTCTCTTATGCATCCCACCTGGGGATCAAACCCGCAACCTTTTCGGTGCCCAGGATGATGCTCCAACCAACTGAGCCACTTGGCCAGGTGCCAGTGCTTAAAACAAGATAAGCAATGTAATGATGTGGATAATTTCCATGATACATTTTTTTTAATGAAAAGTCGTTTATTTTATTTTATTTTTTAATATATTTTATTGATTTTTTACAGAGGAAGGGAGAGAGATAGAGAGCCAGAAACGTCGATGAGAGAGAAACATCGACCAGCTGCCTCTTGCACACCCCACCGGGGATGTGCCCGCAACCAACGTACATGCCCCTGACCAGAATCGAACCCGGGACCTTTCAGTCCACAGACCGACGCTCTACCACTGAGCCAAACTGGTTTCGGCTTCATGATACGTTCCTATGTTAAAAAAATAAATCACAAAAGAGTATAAATATTTAATTGCATTTGTGTACAGGTGTTTATTTTTGTTAAAGGATCTAGTTCAAAACACACATCTGTTTGCAGAGAAAATATCTGAAAAACATAAACAATGGCTACCTTAGGGTTTTGAGATAGGGAATTTTTTCTTCTCACTTCATTGAAGTCTGTACAATTTACATTTTCCCCATAAAAAAGGTTTTATTATCTTTTATGTTAAAATTCCCTTTCCTCTTTCTTTCTTTTTTTTTTTTTTTTTTTAATCATTTGCATGCCATAAGCATCTATAGACACAAGCAGTGGACCTTTTTTAAATTAAATTCAAAATATCATGGCAGTTAACTGATTAAGAAAAAAGTGTTCCTACTCACCTGCCTCCTGCCGCAGCAATCCCAAAGTATCGAGGATTCGACAAGCTTCCAGTGAGCACTGGATCATTGCTTCTTTTTTCTTTCCTAAATGGATGGCCTCAGCCACCAGCTGTTTTCCAGTTGAATCATCCACTGGTAACCTGCATTGGTTTCGAGGAAATTATAGCACAGCACTAAGCTCCAATCCTCACACAAAATAATTAATATCTTATGATAAGAGTCGTGTTTTTTAAGATGGCTTTTCAAACTCTTGGTACATTTTGTTCTGTCTTGCCAAGGTTAGATTTCGAATCTTTTCTTTCCACCTCTTACTCATTCCACCCCACCCCTCAATAATATAATTGTTACTAAACTACCAAGACCCCAAGTCAGGAATAGCCTAAAATGAAAACTAAAGTTACTCTTTGAATTGTTATCTATAACCACAAATTAAACCTGAAAACTGGCCTCTTTCCAGAAATGGACATTAATGAGAAGAGAACATACCTCACCCTGCAGAGCCAGGTGCTGTGTCCCTGCTCATCAAATTCATATTCTAATTCTTCTCCTTTGGAGAAAGAAAGACAATTTTAACAGGATCTGAAAATTACTAGTTGATACAAAGGGAAAAGAGAACAAAGGTTAAATAAGAATATCAAGTTCCCCTCCTACACTGAAAACTAAATTTCAAAGCATTTCAGTCCTCATTCCTAGGGACTATTATCTGATAATAAAGTTAGGATGAGCTTGAGGCAGAAAAAAAAGCAAACTCAAATCAAAGCAATCAACTCTCCATACATGCTTTGTCCACTACATAGTAGATTTCACTTTTTTGAATAACTTGGAGACTTAGTTGTTAAATTGTCATAATTGCCTGGTTTTTAGAAGTATAAATATAATAGTAAGCGCAGAATGCAACCAATTCATATACATACATATACATCTATGCATACACACACTTAGATGTTCTTCAACAAATCTCGAATGAAACAATCCTCTATGGAATTATTTTTTAAATCCTATAAAATCAAAATCCATGCCAAGAATTACAAAGAAAAAAATTACAAATTGGCTCAATCTCCTGCCATCAAAATGTAGGATCTTTTGAGAAAAAAAAGGCAAGTCAGAAAAAAAGAACTTCCATTTTTTTGAAAGACTAACATGATCTTTACTATTTTCAAAATAAATATGACACAACTGATCACAAGGGCAAGTACTGAACAAAGAAGACAGCAGATAAAATATGGCATTTCTAAATACCTGAAGATCTAGAAAACGACTCTGCTGTGGACACATTCTACCAGGAGGGTCAGAATCTGTTTACATACCTTCTCGGTCAAAAAAACCTTGGAGAGCCTTTTTTGGATCTTTTATATAAAAGGCCTCCCTTTCCTGCTGAAACTCTAAAACAATAGGATTCTCTTCAGCCTCATCCTCTACAGCATCTTCTCCTGCAGAACATGGGAGAAAAAGAAAAAAACAATCAGATATAAAAAAGAGACTATCTGAATGACATCCACTATCCTTTCTTCATAAAGATATAGTTAACAGGGATGAAAAAAAAAAAGGTGGGAGTCAAACAACAACAACAACAACAACAACAAACCCCACCAGCCGAAACCGGTTTGGCTCAGTGGATAGAGCATCGGTCTGTGGACTGAAAGGTCCCAGGTTCGATTCCGGTCAAGGGCATATACATTGGTTGCGGGCACATCCCCAGTGGGGGTTGTGCAGGAGACAGCTGGTCAATATTTCTCTCTCATCGATGTTTCTAGCTCTCTGTCCCTCTCCCTTCCTCTCTGTAAAAAAATCAATAAAATATATTTTAAAAAAAACAAAGTGTTGACATCTTCCAATTTTCCAAATTGTGTAACAAACTACAAGTTGTTTTTGTGGCCCTCTCCCCGACCCCCGCCCACCCATCACTATGTTTTAAGAGCAAAATATTACCTACCACATTTTCTATGGGGGGGAAAAAATCTAAGCTCCAGGTCTCATACTTGCCTCCAATATAATTTCCTAATACTTCTCATATCTGTCAAATAGACTGGTCTATTCATTATTCCCTTAAAATCATCAAACCCTGCCCTTGACACCATTCTCAATGCTCAGCTTCCTAAGGGCTACTTTTTCTTTCCTTCAAGTCACAGCTCAAACCCTTCTGCTTATAAACCTTCCCAAACAATCTAAGTCAGTGCTGCCCAACAGAAATACAATAAAACCCATGTGTGTAAATCTAACACTTCTAGTAGCCATATTTAAAAAAAGAGACATAGCCCAGCTGACATGGCTCAGTGGTTGAGCATAGACCACTAGGAACCAGGAGGTCTCGGGTTCGAATCCCAATCAAGTCACATGCCTGCCTGTGGGCTCAGTCCCCAGTAGGGCGCATGCAGGAAGCAGCCAATTAATGATTCTGTCTCATCATTGATGTTTCTATCTCTCTCCCTCTCCCTTCCTCTCTAAAATCAATAAAAGTATATTTTTTAAAAAGAAAGAAACAATCAATGTAAAAATATTATCAATGAGATAGTTCACATTCTTTTTTCATACTAAGTCTTTGATATCCAGTGCATTTTTTACATTTACAGCACATGATGATTTGGACTAGCCACATAGTGTCCATAACTGCATGTGGCTAGTGGCTGCCACAGACAGTGCAGGGCTAAGTCCCCAGTGATTGCTCTCTTGGTTTCTAGATTTTGTTTGGCATTTACCACAGTAATTTCACATTTCTCCCGTCCTCCCCACAACATGTTAAGGCCTTTTCTATCTTTTCATATTCTAGCTCCTCTGGCAAAGGGATCAGCTCTCTCTGATTAGATATTTCACATTTCTGGATATTTGCACAACGCACAGCATATTCAAGGTAATATCCTATTTCGAATAATATTCCATTTATTTGCTTAAATGTAGTTCCAGCCCTTTCAGAGACAAAGTCAATAATGAAAAAATACTTTTAAATGGTAAAAATACCAAACTAATTGGATGCTAAGGAAGAGTTTCCAACAAGGAAGTGAACTTGTAAAACAAAGGGAATCCATTGCGTCCATAATTCAATTGTTTTACTACAGAAAAGTAAACGAATCTCTCTGGGTTTTGGTAACCTCGTGTGAAAATTGCATTTGTCCTCTCTGTCTCCAGGGTCATGAAAACTTGCTTGATAAAAAGAAGTTTGAGGGCAGTGATGACTTTTAAACACTAACCCCAGTAGCAAGTCTAATGTCTTACCCATTCCCCAGGTGCAGCCCATTTCATCATCTTGGCCAGACGTATTTCTCTTCCTTTCCGTGGTATCCATGTCCTCATCCTCATCTGAGTCTTCCCCCAGCATCTTCTTCTCCAACATCATCTGCTGCTTCTTGCGCAACTCCTTCAACTGCGTGACCGTCAACTCGGACTCTGCCTCTCGGTCCTCCTCTGGTCCCTGATGAACCAAGCGAAGGAATGCTTTTAGAGTTCAGGATCGCTGGCGTCCCTTTCAGAGAAACGGCAATGTGTTGTGAGGTTTGGAGGGGAGGGGCCAGCTCCCTCCACTTTTGCGATCACTGACCAGGGGCGTCTCCTCCCTTCAGGAGCTCAGGAAGCCAGCCCGCTGCGCTCCAGAGATTTCCCGTGTTCCTACTTACCTGCAGGAGAAAGAGCCGGGTGCTGCAGCCGAAGCGAAGAACATGCCCGACGTGGACCCGACAGTAGGTGCGGGGCGGGATGCGGGCTTTGTTAAGGAAGGTGCCGTGAGTGCTCCCCAGGTCGTAGAGGTAGAAGCCGGGCCCGTGGCCGTCCGGCTGTCCGTCGGGGCCGCCCCCGTGCTGCAGGACCGCGTGGAACCGGGACACGGACGGGTGCTCCAGGCACACGTCGCAGCTGGGCAGCCTCCCGAAGAGGCAGCGACGGGTCCCTGTCAAGCTGCGGGTGCCCAGGATCGTGCCGCCCTTCAGGGTCTCCAGGCTGTAGGGGCCCGTGACGGGGCCGCCCCACGGCGGCTCTTGGTACGGGGGGGCCCGGGCCGGGCCGGCGGGAGCAGGCGCCGCTGTAGGGGGCCGCGGCTTCTCCTCCGGGGGACCCCCCGTCTCCGCGCGTTCCGGCCCAGCCGGAGGGACGTCGGGCTCCCCGGAATCCGGGTCCGGCAGTGCCGGGGACCCCTCCTTCACCTCCTCAGGGTTGGAAGGATTGGCGGCCGGGGACTTGCCCCGCACCGCCGGCGGCACCGGCAGGGCTGGCTTTTTGAAGTCGCCATTGAGTTCTTCTTGTGAAGCCGTCGGCTCAGCTGCAGGGGTATCGGCCATCCTTAACCGGACGCAGCCTCCAAAGCCGCCCCCGGGGAAACCTCACCCCCGGCCCCTACGTTCCTCCCCGCGCCCCTCTCTCCCCGGCTCCCGGCGCCGCTCTCGGCAGCGAACGTGCGCGTGCGTGAAGAGAGCGCCGCGAAGCGGGCGTTCGACCGGAAGGTCATAAATAGGAGGAAGGCAAAAAAGGCGGTGGGGGAGCCGTCAGGCGGGGACGCGTTTAGAGGTTGCACACTGGGTTCTAAAGACTTCCGGGTCCCCGTTACCAGAAGCGCTTCCGGCAGCCTCCGGAGCCTGAAGTCGTCCCCGCCGCGGGCCCCTGGAGCCGATCCGCAGCCCGGCCGCGCCCCCACCGCGCGCCAGGGAACCGCGGCGCCTTCTGGCCTCTATCCGGGACCAGACCTCCCTGTCTCCCTGCTGCCCCGGCCAGCAGGCGACGCCAGGACCCCGCCATCTGTGCCTGCGCCCGCCGAGGAGCTCCCGAGGCATGGGGCATTCATTCCTTGGGCTTGGTGCCTGGTCTTCGTACTTCTTTCGGTGAAGTTAGGGGAAAGGGCGGCTTTGTGTTCACTTCTTCCATTCGTTAATTCGTTCATCCTTGTATTCTTTGCAAAACCAGTTACTGAGACAGCATCGTGAAGCGGTTCCGAGTTGCAGACTCGGAAACCTGGCTTGATTTCTTCCCCCTTGGCCATTTGTGACAGTGGACAAGACAGTGGGCCTCAGCTTCCACATATGAAAAATGGGATAATAAAAGTATCTGCTTCATTGGGAAGTTGGGAAACTTGAATTAAACAATAGAGGCAAAGTCTGGCATATAGGAAGCACTCAGTAAATTCCAGATATTACTTGTGAGCCTGACACTGTATACTAAGATGATGGTTTTGAGAGATAGATAGGAAATAAAACCAGTTGAGATAAGTACCAGTTTAAATCCAGGGATAAATGCTGTGATCAGACAGGTAAAGTGCTGTGAGAATATAATGGAGGGAGATGTGCAGGGGAGGTTATGGAGGGTAGTGACTTAAGCTATACAAAAACAAGTACAACTCTACCAGAGATGTCATGGAATTTCTGGCAGAGAAATGCCTTAAAGAGTCAAATGTGGGAATTCATGGCATTCTTAGGAAACTTAGTATGATATTGCTAGAATTGAGAGGGTCCTTTCCTCCAGGACCCGTTATGGACTTCCACTGCAGCATGTCTGGGCCTCCAGAACAACACTTATCACCTATTTTCATATTGAAATGTTCTTTTCATGTTTCTCTCCCTCACCTCAAGTCAGGGATTTTGCATTGGTCTTTGTCTCCTCCCATAATGCTTTGCATTTGATAAATGTTTGTTGAACTTGAAGAAACATATATGAGCAATGAATCTGGAAAGCTGGGTGGCAGACAGATTTTGAATTCTGTTGAATGGTAGGCTGAATTCTGACTGGCTTTTCCCAATAGGCAGTGGGAAGCCATTAATCTGGGCGGGATTTTTGTTTTGTTTTGTTTTTTAAATATATGTTATTGATTTTTTACAGAGAGGAAGGGAGAGGAATAGAGAGTTAGAAACATCGATGAGAGAGAAACATTGATCAGCTGCCTCCTGCATACCGCCCACCGGGGATGTGTCCCCCAACCAAGGTACATGCCCTTGACCAGAATCGAACCTGGGACCCTTCAGTCCGCAGGCCAACGCTCTATCCACTGAGCCAAACCGGCTATGGCTAATCTGTGTTTTTTAAAGAGTAAGTTTAGCAGCACTGGAGAATAAGTTAGACACAAGGAGAGACTGGAGGAAGGGAGTCCCAGTTAGGAATCAACAGAAATGTCTCAGATTCTTCCAGAAATTAAACATGTTAAGATTACTGTTAATACATTTTCCACCGGGACCAATTAAAAATTCCCATACCTGAGGTGCAGAATGAGAATCACCTCTTCCTGTTTTTAACTTGACTCCCTTTTCTCCTGCTGATCCAGGACGTATGTGTCAAGATACTCTGAGACCCTGATGTTGATTGTGCATATAATCCAGTTTAATAATAAATATCATTTATGGGGGGGGGGGGGAAGATACTCTGAGAGGTATTTCAGGTCTCATTTAAGTAACTGGGTTTGCAGATTGTTCAGGATTGGGAATGATGGTGATTCTGGTACTAAGTTAGTGGAGTGAGATGGAAAATAGAGTCGCAGGTGCTAAAATCCAAATTCCACCTTGTGGTTCTTCAGTCCAGTAGGTATTATCACCATGTGTGATTTGATGACTGTCATGTAACAGTTGTATTTCTCTTAATTTCTGCAGGGAGAACATCTTTATTCCTACAGTTGCTGACACTGACGTTTTTCTAAGTGGTCTTGAACAGCCTACTTTTTATGTAAATAACAACTAGACTTCATATCTTTCACTTCAGAAACATATAAGCTATAGCTGCCAGAGAGTTAAAAACACTACTTTTGGGATATCATCTACATCTAACTTGAAAGCTCTTCTTATTTAAAAATGTTGAGATACTGGGGAGAGATACCAATCTCATCAAGCCAGACCAACAGAAGTTCCTTTGATTTGCTGCCACGGGAGTTCCGCCTGGTGGAAGTCCATGACCCACCCCTGCACCAACCCTCAGCCAACAAGCCCAAGCCCCCTACGATGCTGGATATCCCCTCAGAGCCATGCAGCCTCACCATCCATACCATCCAGCTAATCCAGCACAACCGACGTCTGCGCAACCTCATTGCGACAGCTCAGGCCCAGAATCAGCAACCGACGGAGGGAGTAAAGACTGAAGAGAGCGAACCGCTTCCCTCTTGCCCTGGGTCACCTCCTCTTCCTGATGACCTCCTGCCTTTAGATTGTAAGAATCCCAATGCACCATTCCAGATTCGGCACAGTGACCCGGAAAGCGACTTTTATCGGTAAGTTAAGGGTTTACTACACTGAGGAGCCAGATTATTATGATCTCTGAATGCGTAATAATCTGGCCAATAATATATATATGTGTATGTATGTATATATGTATGTGTATATATATGTATGTATGTATGTATATGTATGTATATATATATTAGAAGACTGGTGCATGAATTTGTGCATGGGTGGAGTCCGGCCAGCCTAGCCAGGGGGAGGGGACATGGGTGGTTGGCCGCCCTGCTTGCTGGTTGAACTGGTAGAGGGGACAATTTGCATATTAGCCTTTTATTATATAGGATATACACTTAGTGGCCAGATTATTATACATTCAGAGTATATCTACTTTTCTCAAAAATTCTTTCCAACAACTGTGTTAAACATGCAATAACGTTTCCATGAGGAAACTAAGAGTCACTGACTTGGCCAAAGTTGCTCAGGTAATTAATGGGAAGTCTAAGACTTGAATTCTGACCTCCAAAATTCAGAGTCTGTATTTTTTTTTTCTGATGCAACAAATATTTATTGAGTGCAAACTATGTACCATGCACTTTACTAGGAGCAAGGTATTACACTGTGTAAAACAGGCCAGTGTGGGTTTAGCTCAGTGTCCTCAAATAGAGATACATAGTTATTCTGGCATTTTTATTCTGGGATTTTTAAGTGATTTATTTTCATTTTGATAACATAGTTTAAGGAATAATAATATAAAAATATCCTTGATCCTTGCTACTCAATATCTGGTTGAAGGCCAGCAGCATCTGCATCACCTGGGAGCTTGTTAGAAATGCAGTGTCAGCCCTAACAGGTTTGGCTCAGTGGATAGAGCGCTGGCCTGTGGACTGAAGTGTCCCAGGTTCGATTCCAGTCAAGGGCATGTACCTTGGTTGCCAGCACATCCCCAGTAGGACGTTCTATCCACTGAGCCAAACCAGTCAGGGCGATAATAGTACTATTGTATTTGTTGCAAACTAATAAGGAAAGAACAGGAATAAATATATGTAAAAGTTGCAGTGGGCCAGATGAAGGCAAGATAATGTCACTGAAGTCTTTGGAATAGTTAATGTGGGAGGAATAACTATGTAATGACATGTGTGGCACATATTCTTATAGAGATGCCCAACTTAAAAACACTTGCTCTAAAGCCACCAGTGCCATTTTGAGGGCAATTTAGTGGTAACAAAATAATAACGTCCATCATAGTAAATTCATGGTGTTTAGAATTTTGCAGTTTGTGTCAAATTTCTAACTTTGTTAAAACTATAAATATCCAACATTCATTCCTAGTTTGTTTTATACATATTTAAGAAGCTAACAAAAAATAATTTGCATCAAGTATGGGAGTGCCAAAAGAATTATTCTCCTTTGAAAATATATAGGTCCATATATTACTCAAGAGAAGCTATCTGTTTATTAGGCATTTCTGAGGCCTAAAGCATTTGGCATCGATCCTGGCCTGGGAAATGATGATGGAAATAGTAAATAAAAAGTTATTTGGCAATTGGTGTTCTTATAATCCAACTATTGTGTGGATTGCAGTAGTTGCTACTGAGCAGATAACAGTACAGAGGGCACATAGCTCCTCCAGCACTCTTTGTACAGCCCCAAATAGTGACACATGCCAAGTGTGGAGCAGGGTGTGACAGGGTGTGAGGGAGGCAGCCAGGGCACAGGTTGTTTGCCAAATGCCTCATGAACAGGCCAGCATATAAGGAAACTATGTTCTAGTGAAATAACCCGAGCACCACTGAGCAGTGTCTGAGCTCTACTGTTAAAGTCAGTCAGATCCTAACAGTTATCAAAATGGAGCCATTGGTATAAGAAGGAAACTTGCTTTTTACTAGACACCCTTTTACACTTTCTTATAGGCATGAATTGCCTATGCAAGCTTTCTGTAATTGGAGGAGCTCAGGGATAAGACTATGGGTTGCTTAGCCAGGCCCCATCAAGCAGTAAAGACTGGGCTATGTCACTACATAGAATGTTCTGGAAAGCTGGGCCAGTGGTTTGATCGGAATTGTAAAATGTCTAGGGAGACAGGCCATGTCACCCTTTTGCAGGAGCACCAGTAACCCTCCTCCCCTGTGTGTGCTTTCAGTGGGAAAGGGGAACCTGTGACTGAACTCAGCTGGCACTCCTGCCGGCAGCTCCTCTACCAGGCAGTGGCCACCATCCTGGCCCATGCTGGTTTTGAGTGTGCGAATGAAAGTGTCCTGGAGACCCTAACTGATGTGGCACATGAGTATTGCCTCAAGTTCACCAAGTTGCTACGCTTTGCTGTGGATCGGGAGGCCCGACTGGGGCAGACCCCTTTTCCTGACGTCATGGAGCAGGTGTTCCATGAAGTGGGCATCGGCAGCGTGCTCTCCCTCCAGAAGTTCTGGCAGCACCGCATCAAGGACTATCACAGCTACATGCTGCAGGTGAGGTGACGCTGTGGAGAACGCAGTGTAGGGTGTTCAGCGGGATCCCACAATTGCGGTAGAATGCAGAGCACGGGATCTTGGAACAGAGGACATAACCTACTTTCCTCATGGCCCTAGATGAGATTCACTGGCCTCATCAATGGCCTGGCCAGACAAAACAGAGTGAAGTGATACTGCCCATGGGTGGGAAGGCAGGGAGAGACACCATTTTGGATTAGACCCAGAAATATCTCATCTCTTAATCACTGTGGCCTTATGCAAGCAATCTGCCCCCTGTATGGGTTTCCCCTAATCTAAAATATCATAAGGGATTTTTAACACCCAACAAAAAGTCTCTGCTAGGTGATCCAAAGTCTCTATACTATTCATTACCCACCAGGGGTACATATGTTAACTGTTACTTTTATATCCAAAAATGTGATCTTTTGTCCCATTTCTAATCTATATTTTTCACCTTTATGTAACTTAATGACACACACACTTTTAAGAAGCTGCTTTTGTTAGACAGCTTCTTTAAAATTTTCCTTACAGGTCTATCGTTTACAAATGCAAACTCAACCTCTTAAGCAGATTCCTTCCATTGGCAGTGGGTGCTTTCTACATATTCTCTTGGCTTTCCCATACCATCTAACTTGTTCCTAACAATTCCTTGGAAAATTGTCTCTTACTTGCCAACAGATTAGTAAGCAACTTACTGAAGAGTATGAAAGGATTGTCAACCCTGAGAAGGCCACAGAGGACACGAAACCTGTGAAGATCAAGGAGGAGCCTGTGAGTGACATCACCTTCCCCATCACTGAGGAACTGGAGGCTGACTTGGCTTCTGGAGACCAGGCCCTGCCCATGGGAGTCCTCGGGGCTCAGAGTGAGCGCTTCCCATCCAACCTGGAGGTGGAGGCTTCACCGCAGGCTTCAAGTAAGAGAAATCCACTTATACTTGATTCTGTCATTCGCAGCAATCTCTACTATTTACCTTATGGAATTATACTCTGGAGAACAAAAGCGGGAGAGGGCAGAAGAATGAAAAGTCTAAAGACAAGTACAGCTTCACTGATCTAGTGATACCAACATTCTTCTCTTTATAATTAGAGGACAGCATTTTTTAAATAATTCCCAGTTAGGATCTGGATGTAATATATGTTGTTCTACTGATTACAAGTTAATTCAGCTGGCCCAGCTAGGTAGGCAGATGTCCCCTCCCTTCCTTAGTATCTGTGTTGGTCCTTCCTGGTGCTTGTACTCAATTAACTTCCAGATAAATGAGGAGTGCTAATTGCTCAAGAATATTTGAATAGCTGGGCTTCCGTGCTAGAGTAACGCAACAAATTGGAACTAAAAGCACTTGCAAGGGGCTGCACACGCAGCTGGCCCCTTCTTCCAGATAGAATCTGAGATGACCTCACAAACCAGGATGACTTGATCCTTAAGTCAGTTAGATTGCAGTTAGTCTAGACACTTGGTTCTTTACAAATATAAATTGTCATTTCATCAGTGCTCAAATGAAGCAAGCAGCAAATCCTCCAGTGTGGCATGAACAGAATTAGGCCACATTTCTTACAACCGTTTGGCAGAGCCTTTCACCATGGAGAATAACCACCGAACAGTATTGCTAGAACACAGAGGGCCTTGTTGCAGACTTAGGGGCCATGTCTCTTTTCAGCAGTCCATGAACTGCTAGCATTTTGGAGTGATCACTAACTTTTCATGATGAGATAGGACCAGGGACGCAAACAAAAGGTAGGAAAACAAGGCAGTCCCGTTGAAGGAAGGAAGGACAGACAAGCAAACATACTGAACAAGAGCCTGTGGTTGTGCCGCCTTTGGGCCATGAGACAGGGAATCTTCCCACATGCACGCAGCTTTACCTCCCTGGCTCAGAAAAATGGGGGTGGGTGAGGGAGGGCAAAGGAGGGAGGAGGAGAAAGTGGAAAGAGAACTATAACTGTATTCTCCAGCCAAGTAGTCAAAATGTAAGCTGAGCTCAAAGGCCTTCAGTCTGCCCTGGATAGGATATTCATTCTACTTTGCTCCAGCCTTGGCTTACCAGTACAGTAGGTCCTCGGGTTATGTTGGAGATCTGTTCCTACAGTGCCATGTAAAGCGATTTTCACTGTAAGTCAGAACCCACCTACATAAGCACCTACATCACTCCCATGGAGCATACACACAGCAGCAATTAAATGAAACAGTAAAAAAAAATTAATAGATAACAATTCCTGACTTTACTTGCGATAAATAATAAAAAAACGTACAGCACGTATGAACATACATCAAAATGACGAAACTTCCTTTTTTTTATATAAATGGGAGATGGCGACGTAACACGAGGACTGCCTGTAATTACATGTTCTTCCATTTTCAGGTGCAGAGGTAAATGCTTCCCCGCTTTGGAACCTGGCCCACGTGAAGATGGAGCCTCAGGAGAGCGAGGAAGGCACCGTCTCCGGGCACGGGGTGCTGGGCAGCGATGTCTTCGAGGAGCCCATGTCGGGCATGAGCGAAGCTGGCATCCCCCCGAGCCCCGATGACTCCGACAGCAGCTACGGCTCCCGCTCCACTGACAGCCTCATGGGCTCCTCCCCCGTTTTCAGCCAGCGCTGCAAGAAGAGGGTTAGGAAAATATAAAAGGAAAAGAGATTTTCTGTCCAAACCTACAAACCCAATAGAAAACCTGACATATTCAAATTTGTTTCCAGAGTGACTTGACTCTTAAACACAGTGGATTTTCCTGATTTCCGTGAAACTGGACTTAACCAAACAAGTTTGCATATTACTTTTGCATTCAGTTTTTGTAATTTTCCACAACAACCAAGCCACATTTTACAGGTATGTGTCATGATGCTGGGGTGGTAATCAGGAGATCAAAGCACTGTCTTTGACGGCTTTCTTGTGACTAGACTAATTGCTTAGCTCTTCTAAGGCCATTTCTCCTGCACAATGAGAACTGGACCACTTTGACCACATTGCAGGGCTGCCGTGAAGATTAAGATGCTATTAAACCGCAAAGTTGTGCTTGAATAACTCACAAGTAAAAGTATGCTGGTATCAGGTGTCAGGTTTTTTTAATTTAATTTACTTCATTTTTGGTTGTCATTGGGAATCCCATACTAACACCTAGCAAGAAATAGCTAAGCTCTGCACAACTTATTCATCGAAGTCTTTTTAAAACTTTTGTTGCCTATGAAGTCTCATAAAATCAGGTATGTGTAACACAGCCATTTTGCTTATTCAGACAACCCTCTCCTATCTCATCCACAGATTTTCTTCTTGCTTCTTTAGTTTTGTTCCATCTATTCTCATCCTTGTCTTTATTTCCACTAAGATTTTTTAAATATTTTCTCTATGTACATTTATTCAGTTGCCTCTTTCATTTTCTCTTGTGAATAAAACAAATAGGAACTGTCCAAAGACAGGTTTGTGCTTATTTTATTTGTTGCATCTGCTTGGCCATCAGAGGCCAGCAGTCCCATTGCCAGAATTCTGCATCTGCAAACTGCTTCTGCTAGATGGGGTTCTACTGTACATCATATCCTGAACAACTTTACAGTTGTCACTCATCCATTCCATACTACCCTACTGAGCATCTGATAGTCTTAATCAGTATTTATTATGTAAACGATGCAGTATTAGAATAATTAGGGGTAATTAGCAAACATATGCTTTATGCCTTGGTAACAGGTGCCGCATGTTAAATTCTGCTGAAGTTTATGGATGCAGATTACAAATCTTGTGCAATTTAGAGCACTCCTTTAATCAAGACCAAAATGAAGACACTGTGCCTGGCCTTATGGAGCATATACTGTAGGCCAGAGGTCGGCAAACTGCGGCTCACAAGTTACAATTTGCCACTCTGTTGACTGAGTTTGCTGATCACTGGGATAGGGGCTCAATCACAAGGAACAACAACATCCTGTAATTATTGGAATCGAGAGTCTAGGTCAGTGGTCAGCAAATTCAGTTAACAGAGTGGCAAACTGTAACTTGTGAGCCGCAGTTTGCCGACCACTGGTGTAGGCCATACAAGTTTTTTTTGTGTGGTTTTTTTTTTTTTAATATATTTTATTGATTTTTTTACAGAGAGGAAGGGATAGGGAAAGAGAGTTAGAAACATCAATCAGCTGCCTCTTGCACATCTCCTACTAGAGATGTGCCCACAACCAAGGTACATGCCCTTGCCGGAATCAAACCTGGGACCCGTCAGTCTGCAGGCCGACACTCTATCCACTGAGCCAAACCGGTTAGGGCAATACAAGTTATTCTTTAAGGAAAAAGTATTCAGAGGTACTAAGGAGAAAACCAGGTATGTTCAGAGTTTTGCTGTGCAAATGGTTTCCTCTTATAGATTCAAAATTTTAGACCAGCGGTTCCCACTAGGTATAGAATATTAAAATTAATACTTCATAGTAAAATAAAATACTTTTATTGTTAGAATGTTTAAATTGGAGAAGAGGCACCAGATGGTCAAAGTTAGGGTACTCTGATAAAGCATATGACATACCTGAGATTCATCTGGCCCAGAACTGTCCCAGGCTGTTTGGATTGTTAGAGCAGTGGTTCAGATTGCTGGGCCCCACCCCATTTATGATTCGGTCTTCAATGTTCCGTTTCTAACAATTTCCCTGGTGATGCTTATGCTTCAGGCCCATAGACCACATTTCCAGAACTATTGGAGGACAGATTAGGCACGAACAAAATTCCTTAGGAAAAATGTACTAGTTTGAGATACTGTGAAGAATGGAGGCAGGGTAAACCATGATTGTTATATATGGAATGTACACCTGACCCAAGTCCATGGCCTTTCAAAAATCAGCAAGCATATTTTGCATTAAGTTCAAAGTAAAATGCAAACAGGGCCTGGCTCTATACCTGGTTACTACATGTGTGTAACCAGGGAAACTTTAGTAATCACCTTACTGAGACAGGTTTGGACATGTGTCTTTAAATCTCTCTGATCAACAGAAGTGATTACTATATAACAGAAAATTACATAATTTTCTTATTTTAAATTCTGACAGGCAGGCTTATACCAAAGTTAAAATTAAAAACTCTATCCAAGTCACCATCAAAAACAGGCTTCTTATTAATTATATGTTTTGTCCACTTTCTTCAACAATCCTATAATGAGCTACCAAGCATTTCATATCAACATTGAATGGTTGCCAAGGAGACGCCACTGCCACTCTGTACAAGCTCATGTTTCTTGTCTCCCATTCTGCTAAAAGGAGGAGAACTCATGGGTCAAGGGCAAGATGCTTGGGAAACAGGCTATACATACAGCCTAATAATAGAGCTCTGAAGTGAACAATATGTTCTCTCTCTATTCCATCCGTTAGCAGCAAAAATACTTGAATTCAAATGATACAATGTGAAGGTTTACAGGCAGAATACCAGCATCCAAAAACAGTCCGAAAATCCTTCCTTGCAAAATCCAAGGGAAAGGCCACGGGGAATCAACTCTACCTGCCAGGTCCAAATTTCTTCTATCCTTGGCTTCACTGGAGTCAGGAAAGCTCCCTAACACGAGAAACTCTGCTATTCTGTGTAAAATGGTTCTTTATAGTAACCCCATTCAGAGGTAAGGACAGTTTCTTCACAGAGTTCCAAATGTTTGGACTTCTAGAAACTATTTGTTTCTCTTCCAGTACTGTGCCACTGACTCTTGCATAAAATTCTGGAACGCTGGCTCTTCACGACTTTCCTCCGTAACTGCAAGGAAAGAAAGGTCAATTCTGATTAAACCCTCCCATTGCACAGGTAGATGAGACCTGCTGCCACCTGTCCCTCAGACACAGTACCCTGTTTCTAAGTGTTCACTTCTCCCCGTCAGGAAAAGTCTCCCAGAGCATGCTTACCAGGTGGCCCAAAATGTACAGTTTCTTTTACTGTAAGTGGGGGAGAAAAATCCTCCCTCATAAAGTAACTAAAATGAGGTCCCACTCCTAAGTATTTTTATCCAAGGGAAATGAAAACATTTGTCCACACTAAAATCTGTTAATGTTAATAGCAGCTTTAGTTATCAGAGCTAAAATCTGGAAATAACCCAAACGTCAACCAGGTGATGAATGCATAAACAAATTGTGGTAGGTTCATATAATGGAGTTTTACTCAACTGAAAAAACACCAATGCATGCAACAAATCACAAAAAAACATTATACTGAATGAAAAAAGTTGAATGCAAGTTAAATACTGTCATTCCAATTATATGACATTCTAGAAAAGGCAAAATTATAGGAACAGAAATTAGAACAGTGATTGCCAGGAGCTAGGTATACAGGAAGGGACTGAATAAAAAAGGGCATGAGAGAACTCTGGGGGTAATGAAGTGTTCTGTATCTTGATTATGATGGTAGTTACAAGACTATGTTAAGACTACTCAAGAGGCGCCCTCCCCTCCCCCCAGGCCTGAGCTTTTCCGATTCTTCTCTTCCTCCCCCAGGCACCGCACCTTTGCCCTTCTCTCTCCTCAGCTCCAGGAGCCCTCTGGGAGGGCCTCGCTGAGCCTCACTTCTACTACTTTCTAAATAAACTCTCTGTTAATTTGGAGGGCGGGGAAAGCAAACTCCTCAAACTAGAAACTTTTCAAAGGTGGGTTTTACTCTATAAATTACACTTCAATACATCTAATGACTTGAGGCACTTCACATGGTGGCATCCAGTGCACTGAAATAAAGAGAAGTTTGCTCTTGGTCACGGCGAGGATCTAAAAGGGCTGTTTCGAGAAACAGACTCTGTTCACATTCCATAAGACTATGCCAAGTTAACCCTTTTGGGTTTCCAGAGCCATTGTAACCTCAGAGTGTTACAGCCCCTTCAGATCTGCTGAGGCCTCCTTATGTATTCTTAAAACAATTACAATAAACCAAATCCTAGATTCCTCAAACTGAATCAGGACCTAACTTGAGATCGAAGACAGACTAATAAAAAGGCCTGTAATCAGCTCAATATTAACCATTCAGCAGGAAGGCCAGGAACTCCCAATGCATGGGATTCTTTCCTGGTGCTACTCCTTAACCATCTCCTCTGTCCCCAATATTTTTCCTTTCTTGTTAATCCTCACTCAGGATATTTTTTCCATTGATTTTTGTTTTTTTAGACAATGAGAGGGAGGGGGAAGAGTGAGAGAGAAACATCAATGTGAGAGACACAAAGATTGGTTGCCTCCCATACACACCCAGGGGATCAAGCCTGCAACTGAGACACATGCTCCTGACCAGAATCGAACTTGCGTATTCAAGACCTTCTCTTACCAAGAAGGTCCTGACCAAACTATGTGAAGATAACCAGCTAGTCTGTTTTCATCAGCCACCTCAGCCACCTCTCACCTCTGTGGTCAATATCATCAGTGTCGCTGTCTGCTTCTTCATCCTCTTCATCCAAGGTTCCCCGAGTCAAGATCAAGTCAGAAGGGTCCCGTGCAGAGGATAAACCGTCTACAGAGAGAACACCAGCAGCATGTCATGAACACATGCCTCCTCCAAAAGAAGATTCTGAATCAGTAAATAACTACAATTTTGAATTTGGCTGGATGAAAATGGTCAGGATAAAATGCAGATCCTAATTCTTCCAAATGTATTGTTAATACCACATAATATTTCAACAGTCTAATCACAAAGTGCTCTCATTATTCTAGTAAGTCAAGAGGTCTTTTTATTTAGGTTTTGTTTTTTTTAAATATATTTTTTATTGATTTCAGAGAGGAAGGGAGAGGGAGAGATAGAAACACTGATAATAAGAGAGAATCATTGATTGGCTGCCTCTTGTACACTCCCTTTTGGGGATCAAGCCCACAACCTGGGCATGTGCCCCTGACTGGAATCAAACCCAAGACCCTTCAGTCTGCAGCCTGACGCTCTAACCACTGAGCAAAACCAGTTAGGGCTGAAGATCTTTTTTTTTTTTTTTTTTTTTTTTTTTTTTTTTACTGATTTTTTTACAGAGAGGAAGGGAGAGAGATAGAGAGCTAGAAACGTCGATGAGAGAGAAACATTGACCAGCTGCCTCTTGCACACCCCCTACTGGGGATGTGCCCGCAACCAATGTACATGCCCTTGTCCGGAATCGAACCTGGGACCTTTCAGTCCACAGGCCAACGCTCTACCACTGAGCCAAACCGGCTTCGGCTGAAGATCTTATTTTTAAACTAAGGAAAATAGTTCTCAAGTAGCTTCTCTTAGTATGAATTTCATTCATATATATATAAATATATATATTTTTTAAAAAGCAGCAACACCAAGGGGCACAAAACTAAAGTGGCCCTGGCCCTGAGAAAGGATGATGGCATGGTGTGTCAATACTCAATGCTTCATTCCATGCCCAACTCAGAATTACCAACTGTACTTGTGATTCCCCCATGTAATTTACTGAAACTCCTCCAACTTTAACAGGGTATCTAAGTACAGCAGACCCTTTCCAACAGATTCAACAGCTGCCACTTCATGTATTCATGAGTGACTCCATAGAAACTGATGTTGCTGAGGTGTGCAACAAGGACGGCATAGGCAAGTTCATGTACCTGGTCAACCCAGGCCATTCCTAGCATCTCCTCCAAGCAGCTTTGCATATTCTCTACTAGGAGCACAGCAACAGCTTTCCTGAATAGAACTTCACTCCTTTAAAGGCCAGCCCATCAATAAGTGTGGATGGGTGCGAGTATAGACATTTAACTAGAAATCCCTGGAGAATCAATGACAAAACTCAAAAGTCAGTAAAGTAGAATAAAAAGACTAATGCACAAAAATTAAAAGTTTTGTACACACAAACATAACCAGTTAAAAGATACAATTGTTCAAAAAAAACTATTTTCAACACTAACAGAGAAAAAAAAAATCCTTGAAATAAATTTAATAAGAAATATGCAAAGCCCACATAAGGAAAGCATGCTCCTGCTCTTAAATATAAGTATCTTCCTGCTGAGTAAAAATAACATACCGGTATTCACTTTTAGTCCCTAATGCCAAGAGACCCTCCAATACCTGTGGCAGTTCCTGTGTCCAAGGCAACAGAGCCCATATCTTTCTGAAGGCGTTCTAGCTGTTCTTTCTGCTGCTGGCTCTGTGCACTGGCCTGTGTATATAGAGAAAACAATCATCAGACTCAAAAAAGAGCCCCAAGTTATATGGAAATGACCAATTACACAAATGCCAGAGACTACCTAAACATTGAGGCAGATAAGGGATGGCTGATATGGATAGACACACTGAGCAGTATGGGCCCAAATTAGCAGTTCAGGCTGGAGGGCACTAGAAAATGAACCAGAAGTTTCAGAAACTGGACACAAAAGACCCCTCAAGTAGATACAGCAGGTCGGCTCGGTGATATGGAGCCCAGTCGGCCAATGGGGACAGGACACCTGATCCGCTGAAATAAGAGTTGTGAAGCACCTCTCTGTTCCTAAACAGAACTCTACAACTAGCCTTTACCATGGACCTCGGAGTAGGGGCGGGGGTTGGGTGCAATAAGGGCTTAGCACATATAACAAGAAAATCTGATTTAAAAAACTTTTTAATTAAATATATATCGATTTTAGAGGGAGAGGAATTGGGGGGTGGGGGAGAGTTGAGACACATCAATTTGTTAGCATATCAGAACGACGCTCTAACCAACTGAGCTTCCTCACCAGGGCAGAAAAATATGGTTTTTAAAACTTCAAATAAAGAAAAGAAGAATAATTTAAGGGGACTTTCTACATCCAGACAGCTCACATAGACATTTACAAATTTAAATTAATGAGTATCTAAAAGCCACACTGATGGCCCAAACAAAAGTATGAATGGCAGGATAAGCGTATGGTTTGAGGTTGTTTTTTTAGTGGCCCTAAAATACATTAAAAGCCTCCTCTCTTACCAGTGATTTCTTCAGTCGTTCATATTCAGGACGATACTCCCTGAAAGAGAAACAATTTCTAAATTGCTGTGTTTAAAATATGTCCTCCCTGCCCCCACATCACTTCTGCTTTCCTACGGCTCTGAAAATAAAAAAGATCTTACTTAACTGAATGTCAGGCATAACAAAAGTGTAACTCACTGAAATCCTATCCCTATGGAATTAAAAGCCAAGATACCTGTCCTCACCCCTGAAACTAGAAAAAAGAAAAATGTCTGACTGTTGAGCTGGAAAGATTAACTTTAGAGACATTGACTAAGGAGCTTATTAGCACTCATATGGATAAACATTTGAGATGAGTAAAAGAAGCGAGGACTGTTGGGTTCAGGAAGCCCAACACATATTAGCTTTTAATTATGTGGTTTTAACAGGGCCACTAGGAAAGGATACAAAAGTCTTTTCCTAAGGCTTTGATCACACACACCCCTTATCTAATGAATCAAACTCAAAATAATGTGTCTGAAAACCACAGTGTGTTTGATATGATCCTGCTAATTATGGGACCAAAGAAGCATGTGGGGATGCAGCAACTAACAGGCTACAGACACAAGGGAAGTGTCTACATGCTCCGGCCCCACTTTCCTTAGGTGATTGGAATCCCAATATTAATTATGACAGTGATAACAATCATTTATTATGAAATGTGCTTACTGTGTGTCAGCAGTTGCACTGAGTGCTCCAGATGTTTTCTCAAATAATTCTCACAACAACCTTAGCAGTACATGCTGTTACCCTGAAGCACAGGCACTCCATCTTGTCCCCGTAACCTCTATTCTGTAAAAACTGCCAGTTTGAAATTTCCCACTAAGCATAGGTAGTCTTTTGTTCTGTAAATTAACTCTGCTATTCTTGGCTTCTGGAAACATGCTTGCTCGAATAATAAGGAAAATAAGCTCAATTATCTGGTCTTATAAGTCGCTCTGCTACTGTCCTTCGTTACTCCCACGCCTTTTAGTTATCTAAATTGTACTGTGCTCAAGGCTACTGAGTTGGGCTGTGCTCAGGTTACAAGCTTCCCACAAAATATCTACATAGGGCTCTTTAAGAAGCACACAAACGGTTCGGAAATCCCATATTGAGGAGACAAAGGGATTGGGGGGATATAAAGGGAAAGTTTCCTCCATGTTGCTTTGCTCAGACTCGGGCTGCTACTCCTCTGAGACCGCTAGTGTAATAAAGACTCCAAATCTGGCTTACTAAGGCGTCTTCTGTTCAGCTCACTGATTCCCAATATAACAATCCCCGAACTACAACTGAGGAAAACTTGCAGAAGTTATTATTAAGTGGAGGAAACAGAAATCCAACTCTTAACTGTCTGACTCCAAAGCATTAATGCTAATGGGGTCAGCCAATGTGGAAAACGGGTCAAATCAAGTCCGTTGCCTATTTTTATAATTAATGTTTTACTGGAACACAGCCATGTTCATTCATTTACAAACTGTCTATGGATGCTTTTTTGCTACAATGACAGAGTTGAACAATTGCAACAGAGATCACAAAGTCTAAAATAATTATTACCTGGCTTTTCACAAAAAGTCTGAGGACTCCTGCCTGTTCTTACTCATTAAATACAATGAAGATTTTACACTCCTATTTTTTTTTAAGTTAATGGGTATTAGTTACCCCTAAATGTGGTCAGTATACATACACATGGCAAATGTAATAGATATACTATGAAAACCAAAAAGCTTTGCCTCGCAAAATTGCTATCATATCAGAATTGTGGGTCATTAAGAATGTCATCAATAGAGTTCCCTTTGTTCTCACCTTTCATATTCTTCCGCAGCACTGGTGACTTGCACGAAGAGTTCATCTAAGCCTGTACCCAGAACAGCAGACACACCTACCACCTGACAAAAGCAACATTAATGCCACTGAGCAAACAGATGTGTACTTTTTTAATGGTGTACATTATTTTGTTCAAATTTCATAAAAACCTTCAAAAAGAAGTTTAGATACTTAGAGAAGTCTCTGGCAAAGAATAAATCTAAACCAAAGAGCAGGATGTCTACTAAAAAGTCATGGGAATAAGTCTAAGGAAAATAGAGAATTGAACAAGAAAGATAATTAGGGACAAACAAGTAGTGGGGCTTTTAATCTATTCCTATCAATTCAAACCACTGTCTGTTCTCTATGAAAATTAGTACCTCAGTGCCTTTACTTGGGCAATTAACATACTCTCTGCCACCCATACCCACCTTTGCTTATACAAATCTTACCCTTCCTTCAAAGCATACCTCTGAAGCATATCCTCCAAAACTTCTCATTTCAAGTAATCTTCCCTCTCACCACCATCAAGGCCAAATTCTAATCTTTCTTAATTCTGTTTTAATTCTGTGTGTAGCCTTCTCTTCTAACTAGAGTAGACCATAAACTCTCTTGAGGGTAGGGTCTCTATTCATCTATAAACCTCCAGTATTTAATAAGTTAATGCTGTACTTTTCAAAAAGTAATGAACTTCCTTCCTAAGATCGGTCAAAGCCAGCCCTGTGGGTGAAGAGGTTATCTGGGGAGACTGTGGGTGTGAGCAGAAGAGGAGCTTACCCTGAGTGAGCTGTAAAATTCATCTAACACCAAGCTCATTGAACGAGTCAGGTTACTGACATATGTAGTCTCTTGATTCAAGGCATCTTGGAAAGCCTCAAAATCTTGCATCCATTCCACTGCAAAGCTGTGATCAATGATGTCAGTCTGCAACAGAGAGAAGGCAACTATGAGAAACCAGAGATAAGTTTAGACACCAAATAATCCCCTCCCCCCTTTTTTTTTAATTTAGTGATGATAATAATAAGCAATTATTCAGGGGCATGGGGCGATAGAAGAGCGTATGGGGATAACAGTGATGGAAGGAGACTTGACCTGGGGTGATGAACACACAATACAGTGTACAGATGATGTATTATAGAACTGCACATCTGAAACATATATAGTGTTATTAACCAATGTCACCCAATAAATTCAATAAAAATCAAGAAAGCAATCATTCATGTATTTTCTTTCTCTGCTTTCCCCAGTTCCTCTTCTACTACAAGCCACAAAGAACCAAGACTGCTGTACAGTATTAATTAAATGAAGGTACATGTTCTCTTCACTATCCACTGCCAAGTGACTGTGACCACAGTGGATGCCAGCCCTTCCAGGCTCTAAAGTCAACTAGTCTGCTGTATCCTAGCTACCAACCAAAAGGGAAGTTTTATCTTTTTGTTTTAGTTGCCACTTCCAATAGACTAGCAGTACCAGCTCCACCCATAGTCTTGATTCTGAGGGATAATCCACACCCTACAAGTGAGGGCTGCTCTACCTAGGCTGAAATAATTTTGGATGAAAGTTGCTATCATATCAGAATTGTGGGTCATTTATCATTGAGTGATAAATATTCAATCTGACTGAATCTTCTCCCTATAAGTGCCCATGGCTGTTTCAGGTAAGCTTGAATCTGCTCTCTGGCATCTCAATAGCATTTTCTCAATACCTATTCCAAATCTTCCAATAACACAAAGTTCGATGAAAACAAATACAGTTCTGAAATCACAACGGTAAGGATCCACTTACTTTATTCATGACCACAATGAAAGGAAGCTTGGTTTTGTATAAGATGCTGAAAAATCAAAACATCAAGACATTATTAGTAAAAACACTTCAGCTCCTGTTTACCATGTCAGTCAGTTGGAATTGAGAAAAGAGGAATGAGTTTAGACTCTAAGTATAAGGTATCCTTTCTTATAAGGCACATGTCTTCCTCTCCCAAGAGAAATACCACCCCCACCATCACACAAACACACACACATAACTCTAGGTAAGAATGCTTTGCTACTGATTCTGTTGTGTGTGTGTGTCTGTCTGTTTGGTTGCTTGTTTTTACCAAATAATTGTTTTAAACAACTAATATAAAAATGAACAAATGGCCCTAACTGGTTTTGCTCAGTGGATAGAGCGTCAGCCTGTGGACTGAAGGGTCCAGGTTCAATTCCTGTCAAGGGCACATGCCTGGGTTGCGGGCTTGATCTCCAGTAGGGAATGAATCTCTCTCATCATTGATGTTTCTATCTCTCTTTCTCTCTCCCCCTTCCTCTCTGAAATCAATCAAGATATATAGATATATAGATATGTAATTTTTTTTAAATCAGCAAATGCTGTCAGTCATCAGATTTCATTTGGACTAGGATTTCTTGCATCAAATAAGAGACAACCCTAATCATACTAGAAGGGAAAAATGTTGGTGATGGCTTTTCTGTATCCCCAAAAACAAAGTTCTCTCAGCTTCAGCAACGGCATGGCTTGCTCCTAGATCTAATGCACTGACATAACCTAGTGAGGTATGTCCTCCCTCTCGTAATTGTACCACACTTGGGGCAAACCTATGTATTTCAGAATTATGGATAAACCTTTTTACTCATAATCTCTCCCCATGTTATAATTTCTATATCATAATACAGAAAAGGATCTATATCATAATACAGAAAAGGAGCTCTCTTTTATTTAGACTTGGACTTCAGTGAACTGGGAGCCACTACAAAAAGATTCATATTCACACACTACCTTTCTTTCTGTAGCAGGCAAGGAGGAAGATGAGAAGTTGCTGACCAATGATGCCAACTTCTCATCTTCCTTCTTGTGTGCCTCTTTTCTCTTCTGACCCCTCCCCAACTCACAACCACTAAACTGAGTGGCAAACCTGAATGCGCACAAATCTAGGGATAAGCACTCAGGACTCCAAGAAGAGGAGGCCCCATTCCTTATGTAATGTCATCCCAGCAATAACCAGTTACCTGCAGGCATAGAGCATGTTGGACATGAAGGTCACTGGGTTGGTACTTCTCGATGTGTCCATTACATAAATGACAATCGTTGGAAAGGAGGATGCCTAAAGCCACAAAATAATCAAAGCCTTAGCCAGAGGGCTCGTGGTCTGTCCCCAAATTTTTCCTATCTTCTTAACCAGAGAGAACCACTTTACAGAGATTCTACAACTCCCTTCCACATAAGATCCCAGGCAATAAAAAGACTTATCCAGTTTAGCTCTCAGTAATAACTACAATACTCACCAGAGCCTCTGTGATGATTGTCCCAGAAGCTGACCAGGTGAACACTTCAATCTGCCCAGGTGTGTCAATCAAGACATATCTGTGTCGAGAAAGACCATTAAAGAAGTATTACACTTGCCGAAACCGGTTTGGCTCAGTGGATAGAGCGTCAGCCTGAGGACTGAAAGGTCCCGGGTTCAATTCTGGTCAAGGGCATGCACCTTGGTTGCGGGCACATCCCCAGTAGGGGGTGTGCAAGAGGCAGCTGATCGATGATTCTCTCTCATCGATATTTCTAACTCTCTATCCCTCTCCCTTCCTCTCTGTAAAAAAATCAAAAAATATATATATTTTAATTCAGAAGTTGGAGAAAAAACACACAGAATGTAATACCATCTCACACCCACACACCCACTAAGACAGTTATAATAAAAAATGAAGATATAACAAATATTGACAAGGATATAAAGAAACTGGAACCCTCATGCACTGCTAGTGGGAATGTAATAGTGCAGCCAATAGGAGCTGGGGGAAAAGAAAGATTGCTAATGTGTATGATGTTTCTTTTGGGATAATAAAAATGTTCTGAAATTAGATAGTAGGAATCAATACACAATTTTATGAGTACTAAACACCACTAAATTGTATAAATTAAAGGAGTGAACTTTATGGTAGGTGAGTTTATATCTTAAGAAAGATTTTTTAAAAATATATTTTTATTGGGCCGAAACCGGTTTGGCTCAGTGGTAGAGCATCGGTCTGCAGACTGAAAGGTCCCAGGTTCGATTCCGGTCAGGGGCATGTACGTTGGTTGCAGGCACATCCCCGGTAGGGGGTGTGCAGGAGGCAGCTGGTCGGTGTTTCTCTCTCATCGACGTTTCTAGCTCTCTGTCTCTCTCCCTTCCTCTCTGTAAAAAATCAATTAAAAAAAAAAAAAAAAATATATATATATATATATATATATATATATATATTTTTTTTTTTTTATTTTTTTTTTTTAATTGGTTTCAGAGAGAAAGGGAGAGGGAGAGAGATAGAAACCAATGAGAAAGAATCACTGATTGGCTATCTCCTGCCTGCCCCTATTGGGGATCAAGCCCACAACCTGGGCATGTGCCCTTGACCAGACTCTTTAGTCCCAGTGTGCCCAGGACACTTTAGTCCACAGGCCGACACTCTAAACACTGAGCCAAACCAGATAGGGCTCAAAAAAAGATATTTTTAAAAACTACCTTTTTATTATGCTATTTTTGCAAAACACCTTATCCCTCCATTCTTCTACTTATGTATATATGCATAGAAACATATGAAATGATAGTCACTGATAGTAATGATAGTTATTTCTAGTGGGTCATAAATGCGCCTTTTAAATTATGTATGGTTTGAATTGTTTTTTAAAATATATTTTTTTTATTGATTTCAGAGAGAAAGTAAAAGGGAGAGACATCAATGATGAGAGAGAATCATCGATCAACTGCCTCCTGCATGCTCCCTCCTGGGGATCAAGCCCACAACCTGGGCATGTGCCCTGATGGGGAATCAAACCATGACCTTCTGGTGCATGACCTCTGAACCACACCAACCAGGCTGAATTCTTTATAAGGGTCATATATCCTTTTTTATAAAAATAATTATCGTTCTTTTTTAAAAAGCAAACCTATTAACAGTTAATCTGTTAACAGTGGGTAATAATATGAACAAATATTTTATTTTATATTTTGATACTTTTAAAATTAAAAAACAATTATTCTCTCTGATTTATGTATACTATATTCATTTAAATAAGGGTTAGAAAGATGTTTCAGAGATTTTAATGCCAACAAATATGGTTTTCCAAGAGAAAACAGAGATAGTTTCAAAATATCTCCTAAGAAACCAGGAGCATATACTAAAATGGTTGGGGATAGATACCACTAAATTTAGCTCTACACTATCTATCATCTTAAGGATTTTCTTGACTATCTTTTTTTCACTTCTAATAGTTTCATCTTAATCTAAACTCTTTCAAAACTTAATGCTAACCGAAAATTTTTCAAAAAAGCCTAGAAACGTGTTTACTCTAGAGTAATAAACAGGCACTAAACTGAAATTACTTACTTAGACATGTTCTGGGCCTTCTCAATAAATTTCATCACCTAAAAGAAAAAGATGCCAATTACAATTGGAGCCGATTTCAGCATAAAGTCACAGGCCCACTTCATAGGCCCACTTCATAGGTACCATCAACTACTGAATCTCTGTGTTCTCAATCTCAGGACACCAACTAGTGAACTCACTGAACCACAGAAACAGCCATGTCAGCAGCCATGCAGCACCCTGGGGCACAGGGTCAGGGTCTGAGAGCTGAAGACTTGATCTGTCACTGTCAAGTCACTTCTCCTGATGCTTCGCAAAATGTTAATAGCCTGTCTCATGGAGTGACGTCAGGGCAAAACATGGATTACAAAGCACTCTTAAAACTCAGAAGGCAACAGAGAAAACCTAAATGATGATAACTATTTGTCACAAGTTTAAAAAGCCCCATTATTTTTCTGTTCCATATCTGCTAGCCCACCTCACCTCTTCTTACCCCCCTCCCTTTACTCCATCCTCAGGGTAACACTGTAAGCCAGTTATAAATCAAGAAACAAACAGTCTCCTGTATGTATTTCTGTTTTACTGGCTGTCCCAAATATTAAATGTCAAGTGTTCATAAAACTGATCTTCCTCTCACAGCCTACTTCTCTGTCTATCAAAATGCCTCTTTCCTATATTTATATCCCAGGTTAATTGCTCTTCTTTCCCAACGCTATCAATCTAAGGTATTTAAGAGCCACAGGTTTTTACACAGTCAGGCCTATCTGAGTGAAAACAGACAGACATACCTGATCAAATCTAGTAGCAAAGAGATTGAGTGAGGTCACTATGCCACCGTTGGGTCCAAGTCCATATCTAGACACTAAGTTGAGGATTTAAATTGCTTATAGATGAATTCAGATGATAAAGTTCATACACAGGATATCATTCACACAAACATTACATTAGTGGTCCATTAATGAATATTGGCAAGCTAATTCTTGACTTAGTATGTACCACACAGCTGTAACTTCATAGGAAACATTCATCATCAGGGTCTTCTTCATCTCTTTATTGTTTTACCGATGGCCAGGCAAAATGAACAAACTAAAGGGACCAAAACATAATAGACAGATGCATCAGGCAGTGACAGCCTGCCAGCATTAGCTATTAAGGACATCTATATAACACTCCTTGCTCCGATCCTCACTAATCAAGCAGCTGCTGATTATAATTAGTTTTTCTACCTAGACTTACCTAGAGAGAAAGTACACATTTCACACAGCTATGTACCAAGCAAGAGGTGATCCTCCTCATTTCTGGGTTCCCCAGTTTGAAGAGGTGCTGACCAATGAATGTAGCTTCCAAGACAATACTACTTTCTGGGTCCTAGGCACGCTACCAGCTAGCCTCTCGTTATCTCTGCTCTCTAATTACAACAGCCCGCAGTCTGGGAATTTGGTTAAAAAAAAAAAAAAAAAAAATCACAAGTTCAAAGAATATTTCTAATCACCTACAATACTTCTTTCCAGATTCATCTTTCATTTTCCCAATTAATGACTTTAAAGTAATCAAAACGATTTTGCTAGTATATTTCACAAGGAAACCCAAAAACTTTCCTTCAAAATATACAGAGGGTAACTAGCCATAGATGAGTCAACACCGAAGGAGATGTAAAAAGGATACTGTTTCATGACTTCTTTATACTTCACAGTGTCACGAATATCTGGGGAAAGGGGATGAAAAATTAATTAGAATTTAACTCATACTAGGTAAGAAACTATAGCTTGAGCTTCTCTACCAATAATATCCTAAACCAAGAGGTCTCTCAAGTCATCTCTGCTTCCTCTGAGGAAAAAAATAAGTTTTCCTCTATGCATGAGTTACTTTTCAAATCTGTTTTGTAATTTTTAAGCCAAGATCATTGAACTGTGATAGAAAAAGAAGCAAAATTGTGAGGAAAAGAATAGAAGGGCAGAAGGTGTTCCATACTTTATCAGCAAGAAACTAAAACTAGCCTTTCAGTATTCTCTCGTCAGCATTCTCTTCTACCAGCTTCACAATGGTTTCTGTCCTCACAAAGGAGAACTGTCAAGTAACCCATGGACAATATTACGTTACAAGTTCTCAAGCTACGGTTGAGATGTTCTGAGATAGGGAGATAAGTTTTACGCACTTAAATACCTTGTCAGTAAACATATGCATAGAAAAAGGTAGCTAAATCAAGAAATAAATGTTTATTTCTTATTAACAGCTACTGATAACAAAGGTACTGCAGACATGGTTGTAAAAAAGGAATTAACCGAAAACTGGTTTGGCTCAGTGGATAGAGCATTGGTTTTTGGAATGAAAGGTCCCAGGTTCTATTCCAGTCAAGAGCATGTACATGGGTTGCGGGCACATCCCTGGTAGGGGGCGGTGCAGGAGGCAGCTGGTTGGTGTTTCTCTCTCATCGATGTTTCTAACTCTCTATCCCTCTCCCTTCCTCTCTGTAAAAAAAATTAATAAAATATATTTTAAAAATAAAAAGGAATTAATTTATCCAGTAATATCTAAATAAACCTATCAGTCTATAAACCTACCCTGTTACAGAAAACTGGAGAAGAACCAAGCAATACTTAAGAGAGATGGAGTTACATTTATTGTGTGTGGGTCCAGAGGAAAATTTCTCTCAAATTCTGGGCCACAACATGGAGGAATTTTCCCTATTTATATGTTTTTACTTCTTTGTCTCCCAAATATGGGGTGTTTCCGACCCCCTTTGCAAGTTCTTAAAGAGCCCCTATGGGCTGGGGCCTTGAGACCTCAACCAAAGGCCTGGCCTGGCGCCAGCACTGATAATTTCGTCCAGAGAAGGTTTAATGGCCTCTCTGAAGTGGGAGTAGTCTTATTTTCCTTATTACTTAAGCAACAAGTATTTACAGAAGCCAAATACCAGGGTTAAAATTTCAAACAGCAGTTTTTATATAAGATGGATGCTTCAACCCCATCAACTATTAGAATCACATTCTTTAAGTGAGATGATGGGTGATTTTCTTCCCCAAATTCTTTGCCATATATATAATCAACAACCTTCCGTGAGAGGATACTGCTCAAGTAACTGAGCTACACTAACCAGAACACAATCTCTGCTTCTTAATATAAGGCCTTCCTTTATTAGCTGGTTTGGGTTATAAGCATCTTAAGAGGATTAAGAAGAGATAAGATTATCACAGTGATAGCCTAGATCAGGAAGCCTAGATCCTATCAAGAATCATGACCCTGGACCACATTCATTCTTATGTTTTTATAGTCAGATTCCTATTACAATAACTGAGAACCTCTCCCCAAAACAATGCACATATGCATACCTATGCACATTTTCCATGTAACTTTGGAAGTAGAAGCAAGAACCCACACAAGAACCCTTATACTCTAACTAAACTTTGGGAAAAGAAACTAAATAAAAAGGTGTATATATTGTATCAGAGCCTGCTGAAGAGTTTAGGGTATAGAAGTGAGAAGCCACTTCATTTTCCCAAACATTAGCCTGATACCTCAGGGTCAGAAAGGAGAAAAAACACTGAGTAGAAAGGAAACAAAGGGAAAGGAGTAAACAAAGAGAGAATGTGACTAAGGCAGAAGCCTGTTCAGGGATTCTAGCAAATCCATGGGAAATGAAAGGAGGTTGTTTAGAAAAAAATGAAAGCATTGAGAACTGGCAGGTTGGAGGGTTTCCATTCAAAGAAACTTTAAACAAAACAGTAGTTTACTCACCAATATTGGCAGGAAAGGGAACTTCATGCACAGCGGGGTCGAGATTGATCACGTAAGGCGGAGCGCCTTGGCTATGCAGATGTCCTGTGAGCCTCTGCACAGAAGTGAGGTGCCGGATAGACAAAGAGGGCATGATGAGAGGACAAAGGCCACTTCCCTCTATCTGAAACAGTCCCCTCCAACATTCAACTCTCATTTGAAATGCAACCTTTCTTTATTACCCATTTATCAGAGCTTTCTCTTATTTATAATACTTGCTTTGTGTGGGGGTTTTTATCCTATCACCTCCAATAAACCAGTAGTCCCATGAGAGCAAAACCTTGTCAACCTCATTTTCACTGCATCCCCACTGCCTATTTCACTCAAAATGATAATAACCAGGCAGCAAGATCGCAAATGCTCCGAAGAATGAAAGTTTTAGTTTCTTTTATTTATTCATTTGGAATTAAGGAGATAACGTAAGGAAGATTACATAAATTGGGAGAAAGGTGGGAAGTGGATAGTAAGATTATGTGCTCTCTTGAAAAAGAGGCATTTTCAAAGGTGAGTTAACCTAGATGCAAACCACGAAAGAAAGAAAGAAAGAAAAAGAAAGAAAGAAAGAAAGAAAGAAAGAAAGAAAGGAAGGAAGGAAGGAAGGAAGGAAGGAAGGAAGGAAGGAAGGAAGGAAGGAAGGAAGGAAAGGAAAGGAAGAAGGAAAGGAAGAAGGAAAGGAAGGAAGGAAAGGAAGGAAGGAAAGGAAGGAAGGAAGGAAAGGAAGGAAGGAAGGGAAGGAAGGAAGGGAAGGAAGGAAGGGAAGGAAGGAAGGGAAGGAAGGAAGGGAAGGAAGGAAGGAAGGGAAGGAAGGAGGGGAAGGAAGGAGGGGAAGGAAGGAGGGGAAGGAAGGAAGGGAAGGAAGGGAAGGAAGGGAGGAAGGAAGGAAGGAAGGAAGGAAGGAAGGAAGGAAGGAAGGAAGGAAGGAAGAAAGAAAGAAAAAGGAACAGGATTTACTTAGAGCAAATATAAACCTTGTACCAAAGAAGTTATATGCCTGGGGTGTGACTGCCCATCAAGACCTGCCCAGTTAAGAATTTATTATCCATATTATCTCATTCATATGTGGAATCTATTGAACAAAATAAACAAAACAGGAGCAGGCTCATAGAGAACAGACTGACAACTGTCAGCGGAGAGGTGGGGCTGCAGTGCTGGGTGGAAAAGGTGAAGAGATTAAGCAAAAAACAAAACTCACAGGCACAGACACAGCACGGTGATTGCCAGAGGGGAACAAGGGTTGGGGTTGGTAGAAGAGGGTAAAGGGGGGATGAACGGTGAAGGAGACTTGACTTGGGGTAGAGAACACAATACAACATACAGATGATGTACTGGAGAACTGTACACCTGAAATTTATGTAACTTTATTAACCAACTGCACCCCCCAATAAATTCAACTAAAAACTAATTTATGACCCAATCACCCTGTGAGGTTAACTTTCGGTTACAATTACAACACCCCTTTTTTGTTCACACATGAAATAGGATAAGCGCACAAGAAATACGTAATTCTTTAACCATCTATACCAAAAGCCTGTGTGGTAGCACTCGATACTCTATTGGTCTCCAGTTACTTGTAAGCCTCGGCCTTCAAGTCAGCAATGTTGTCGGCAGGACAGCTGCAGTACCACGTGGTACGCGGTACCAGGGATGCACTCAGGGAGCCTGAAGTCACCCAGGCTACGGTGCCAGGAGGTCTCGCCAAGGAGCCCCGAAAGCCACCTCCCCTCCCTTTTCCTGGCCTTCCACCGCCGCCCGCGCCCTGTAGCTCACCTGTACGAAGGTGGTTTTCCCAGACCCCGCCATTCCCAACACCAACAGACACACAGGGGGCCGGGGACCCCCGGAAGCTTGAGGCTCCGCTGCAGCCGCGGGCGCCGCCATCTTCCTCCTGGCTCCGCCCACTTGACCATCGAGACGTCACGTGGCTAGAGAGACTTCCGCCACAGCGGCTGTGAGAGAGGGTGGGACCGGCTCCCGCCGGCTCAGAGCATCCTCCTCTGCCGACCGGGCTCGGGCGCCCCCTAGGGACCATGCCAGGGGAGTGCAGGCGCTGGGAGGACTGTCAAAAGTCTGGTCTGCAGGAGCAGCTGGGCTCTCAGGATACAAAAAAAAAAAAAAAAAGAATGCGTTTCACTTCCGGCCCCCAAAGGAGCCAGGACTGGAGCCTCCGGAGAACCGACTGCGAGGGCTGAACCAGGCGAGGGGGTTAAGCCGTTTGCGGGGGTGTGCGGGGTGGGCACACAGGCCTGGCTGGAGTGGGATGCGCACCTAGGGGTTGCAGGGCCGTGCAGAGACCTGTTGAACCAAGAAACTTGCTTCCCGGGGATGTCGTCCCTGCATGTCGACGCCCCTGACAGTAGCTCCTGGTCACTCAGTGGACCACACCAACGCCTGGGGTATGGACGGTAGGATTCCCAGGGCAAGTAGGTTCTGAAGGGGTGTTTCCTTGCACGAAGTGTCCTGGGAAGCCGAAACGGTGGTGCAAGAGCTGAGAAATGTATTCCTGCTCTTGACCACCGAGTCTGTTCTCGTGGCCCTTTGTAGCCAGCTGTTCACCAAGTCATAGGTAAATCTGGGTTTTCACACCGACCCGGGTTCTGCCACCTGCTAGCAGTGTAAATCGTGGCTAAGTTACTTACATGCTCCAAACCTTTCTTCTTTAAAATTAAGATATCTCATAGAGGGTGGTAGTGAATGCATATTGTAAATTGTAAACTGCAGTCCTTCACCTTTTACCCCTACCTATATGCTCGCAATAAGTGCTCAAAAATATTTTCTTGTGTGAACTAAACTACAACTGTGCTTTTTTTGTTTCCTAAATTTTCAGTAAGAATTGATGGGGGAATGTTTCGCTTGTTTACTGAGGACTCCCAACAATACCCCTACATGATATCTTAGATTAATAATTTTTTTAAGCCAGGAAAGAAAAAAAGGCAGCGATGGGGCTTTAAAAAAGGACAATGGTTAGCTGGTTTTGCTCAGTGGATAGAGCGTGAGGCTGCAGACTAGAATCCAGACTTTGATTCTGGTCATGGGCACATGCCCAGATTGCCGACTGGATCCCCAGTTGGGGGCATGCAGGAGGCAGCCTATCAATGATTCTCATCAATGTTTCTATCTCCCCTTCTCCCTTCCTCTCTGAATGCCTCTGCTTGTTTTAGGAAATTGTTATCAAATCAAAGTTTTTAAATATTTGGTTAACTTTTAAAGTCTTATGCAATCTATTACTTCCCTAGCAATATCCTAAATTCTAAGAGGATAAGTAAAATTAATTAGTGTTAAATATAGTAAGTACTTTAGTTTTAGATCACCTATATATTTTCTTACTATATATGCACTTAATACATTAAATGTTGTTTGTAATTATTATGTGCCATATATTTAGGCCTATTTAATAGAACTGGGAATAGTATTTTAAATTACTATAGACATTTAGGGTAAGTGTTGGTTTTTTTTGCACTTACAATATGACTGTTAGATCAGTGATTTCTTTGAATGCTGAATCCTAATAAAACCTCTTATTTTAACATTGCTCCTCTATGAGCAAAATATAATCAACTTTGTTCTCCAAAAATTATCAGTAATAAAAAAAACTTAAAAAATAATTTTCTTGCCGAAACCGGTTTAGCTCAATGGATAGAGCGTCGGCTTGGGGACTGAAGGGACCCGGGTTTGATTCTGGTCAAGGGCATGTACCTTGGTTGGGAGCATATCCCCAGTAGGGAGTGTGCAAGAGGCAACTGATCGATGACTCTCTCTCATCAATGTTTCTAACTCTCTCTCTCTCTCGATTCCTCTCTGTACAAAATCAATAAAATATATTTAAAAAAATAAATAAAAAATTTTCTTGAATTGAGTCTTATTTATGTGTAAAATGGATTCCTTTAAATTGGTTAAACAAAGGACTCTCCCTCAATGTACCTTTAACTTCTAGCTTTAACAGTATTTCTGTTAAATATGTAGTTTCTTTACTAAACAAGTTTTTGTTGTTAAAAACTAAAAGCCTACTTGGATTATAATCCATTGATTTTATTATTGTTCCAATATATTTTCTACTTCATCACTTTTCTCTCATTACTTTTGCTCTCTTATATTTACTAGTATGTATGCAAATAATAAAAATGCAGAAAATAAGACTTTAGATAACATGTAGGTACCTTAAATTGAATACTTCAATTCATGAGCTGAAAATACAGAAAGATGGCACTTGAAAAGCATGGTACCCAAGAAAAATTTGAAACCTTAGTCTCTCTGGATGCAAAAACCCTAGGAAAATATATACCCAGGCTGATGAGATATTAGACTCTTTACTCTTTTATTAACTCCCCTCCTACCACTGCTGGCCCCATTATCTATCTCAGGAGTGGAGAACTTCTATCTCATCTCAGTTTAGTTTTAATTCCAATCATCCCAGATAGTGAGTCTGGTATACTGCTCTCACATCACTCTCTCTTTCCCTTTCTCTCTCTAAAATCAATTGAAAAGGAGGAGGAGGAGGAGAACAAAGAGTGCCTATAAGGGCCTGGCATGAGATTGGGCAAGTATCCTACAAAGTTCACTTTAATCTCAAATTATTAATTTTAGCCAGCAGATTTTTGGGGCTAAGGAACAACCGAGACACCTGCATTTGATACTTATTTCAAACTCATTCCCCTCTCTATCTTCTTATCCCATATATTGTATCAGCAAGAAGTCATATAGCAGGTCGTAGTCAATGAACAACTGGAAACATCAATCTAACACAGTCATTTATTTCTTTTGTCATTGCCAAACATTTCCCAAGTCTTACGCACCAGAAATTAATATAGCTTCATTTCTTCTCCCTGACAATCCTCATCTACTGAAAGGGCTCTAAGAGCACAACTGCAAATGACAATGTACAGTGGATATACCATGTCCTTCACTTATTCCAAAACATCTAACAGCCCATTAGACATCAGGTAGACATGAGGTACAGAAAAAGAATTTTTCTTTCCAACTCCAGATAAATATCGATATCTGGTGTCAAAGTCTCAGGATTAAAGACGATAAAACACACGTAAAAGAGGATAGATAGCAATATTCTCAGAAAATTCGGTCAGAGGTTGACTAAAGGGAGGGATGAGGACTTAGTGGGATGTAGACAAAGTGAGGTCAAGTCCAGGAGAGAAGGAACGAGTGCCTTGGCTACCAATCTTAGTGGCATTACCAGGAACACTAGGATTCTGTATTAAAAAAAAAAATCAGGGCAATCAACCTGGTTATTTCTCAATCCTTAGAACTGAGAGGGCAAAACAAACTTCAGGAGGGCACCGATTATAACGACAGAGGAGGCCTCAAGCCCCAGGTAAGTTGAGGCAGTATTTATTGCTTCTTCTAGTTTCTTCTTTCCAGCCACTTTAATGTTTGGGACTTATTACACCCAAGAGTGTTTTTTTATGCCTGTGGGTTTAGTTAGTCATTGCTACTTGAGGAAGACAAAACACTTCCCAGTAGAATTAGTATAGGGAAGTTCTAGCTTTTTCATCCTAAACCCATTTCTTTCTTTCAATCCTAAAACCATGTTGAGAGAACCACCTCCATAAAGTTTGTTTCCCAATGAGGGTAACCTTATTATACGAGTGACATTTCTAGCTTCTAGACTTGTTATAGCACAAATATAAAATGATTAATCAGTATGGTTTTAAAAATTTAATTTGGAATTGTTTTATAAAGTTAATGATGGAGACTACTAAACCAATGGAATTTCCAAGAACATTCTACACCCCAGGAAGAAAAGAACAACCAGTTTTCTTAGTCTCATACAGGGCAAGAGGGGCCTATAGCTGGCCTTAAGAGGGAGCTCTTTGGGCAAGATAAGAGAAAAATAATAAGACTCCAATGAGGAATAGCAGGAAAACCTACCAAAAAGTGTTGGGGGAGGGAGGTTGTCAAAGTGAATAAGTAGGGAAAACAGTGAAATTTATACAGGAGGAAAGAGTTGAGAAAGTTGTTGCTTTTCACAAACAGCTGAAAGAGTACATTTCTCTTCACTCAGCCCCATAACTCAGTCCTCCCAGCACAGGTCCCCGTGACAAGAGCATCCATCCACTCTCCCAGGAATGCTCTCACACTGCCTGCCTATTTCCTTCCTCGTTTATGATTAGCCTTTGGGGGCTTTACTTTCTGGACCTGTGCTGGCACTGGTTCCTGCTCTGGTTCTTTACAGGAGGTCGACACCAGCAGTTCCTCATTTTTCCTCCTCTGATCTTTCCCTACTCTGTGGCTCTGCTCTGCTGGCTCAAAAAGCTCCGCGCCAGCCTGCTGCCGCCTTCTCAGAGACCTCCTGCTCCTGTGCTGCTGCCTCCGCTTTTCTTCTTCTTGCTGCCGCTGCTTTATCTTCATCAACTTTTCAAAGCTTTTGGTTGTTGCTGGGTTTACAACAAACCAATCCTACAAGGCAAAACAGAAACACTATCCAGTCAAAACACAGTGAAAAGCATAGAGAAGAGGTGTGGGAAGAATTTTAAAAGGCATGGTTAGGGCAGAACACAGAGTTTTTTAGTTTGAAAATTTACAAATCGTCTAAAGTTATTAATTTAATGAACAGCTAGATTTATCATTGTTCACCTCTCTTTTCCTTCCTTCTTTTTGCTGAGCCATTTGCAAGTTAGTTGCAGACAACATATTCTTCAACCAACCCTAAATACTTCAGCATGTATCTGCCTAAGAACTAGGGTGTTCTTCTGCGTAACTACAATTACCACATTTTGAAATATTAACATGGACACATTGCTATTATTTAATCTAGTTAATATTCAAAATTCCTCAGTTGTCTCAATGTCCTTTATATTTGTTTCTATGCAGTATTTTATTTTCTTTTAATGTTTTTATTGATTTCAGAGAGGAAGGAAAAGATAGAAATATCAACGATGAGAGAGAATAACCAATCAGCCAGCTGGGCTCTAGGAGATATTTTAAGTAGCATTAAGAAGACATTAGAATATTAGAAGCCCAGCCTATATGGCTCAGTGCTTGAGTGGTAACCTATGAACCAGGTGGTCATGGCTTGATTCCAGGTCAGGGCACATGTCCAGCTTGCAGGCTCAATTCCCTTTGTGGGGCATGCTGGAGGCAGTCGATAAATGGTCCTTTCTCATCATTGGTGTTTCTATCTTTCTCTCCCTCTCCCTTCCTCTCTGAAATCAATAAAAATATTTTTTAAAAGAATATTAGAAAATGGAAGTAGAGAGACTGCTGTTAAATAAGATGTAAATTCAGCCTGGTTCCCAAGTGCCTGATTTAACTGGATTGAACTCCAATGTCTCTAGTAACTACTTTTCTTTCCTTGACTGTCCTAGGCCACAAAAACAGAACAAAATCCATCTCTCTTATGGTGTATGTATGGGAAAAGGAAATGATTAGAAAAGAAAAACACTGTGAAAAAGCAGGACCCTCACCTCAGCATGGACAGAGTTGATGTGATACTTGACACCACTCTCTGACACAAATTCTTTCTGACAGAGAAGACACTTGTATTTTCCAGCCACAAAGTTTCCCTGTTTTAAAGAACAGAGTATTACTTGCAAACTCAGGAACACATACCTGGGCCACATGCAGGGACTGTTATTGATAAAAAGAAGGGATTCTACTTCAGCAAAGGTAAGAAGGAAGAAAATCCAAAACAGCAATATGTTTAAGAAAAACAGCTCAGGCAGACTATCACCACTATATATCTATCCTAATGCAATTCTCTACAAAAACCTCCCACCCCCTCAACACAACCCGAACTCCTCCTACTTTTATTATGTGACATGTCACATCTTTCTATCTTCTCTTGTTCGTTACTTCACTTTCAAGGTTCTCTTGATTCCTCCCCCCAAATTATCAAACTTCTGAACTTCACTAAAGGCACCAAAGTGTAATTCTTCCCAATATAATCCATTGCTGCAGAGTCCCTTAAAAACCCAGGATTAGAAAAGTATCATCCATAACACAAAGTTTAAGGACTCAGAAACTAAAATCAAGATGACCACGCTCTTAAGCATTCCTAGACTGATCTGGTCTGGATGCCTACAACCCTCTTATTGCTGTGAACTGAGACTTCTCCCCCTTCTTGAAGCTTTGTGTTTCCATGATGTTCATTTTGTGTGGAGAGATATTTCTAAAAGGGATTGGAAAGTGGCACCAATCCCCATGGCTGGTGGGTTGTAGGTAAATATGGAAAGGACTCAGTGAGGTAAATGGCTCTTAGCCTGACACCTAGGGATCTCACCTCCCACCTCCCACCTCTAGAGGCCAGTATAGTTCAAATGCATTTAGAGGTTCTTCACTAATCCAAATAAGTGCATGTAAATTGACTCTAGAAAGTTTAAGACCCAATAAGGCAGGTCAGGTCCAGTGTGGTAAAGATTCAGAACTAATATTTTTCTCCAAACTCTTCAATTGATATGACTTATGGCTATCTTGGCCTTTTCTGCACTTTGGATATACCCAATAATAGACCAAGATTCTTTGGGGCATAAAAAACTAAATCAGCCTCTGAAGGTAACAGAAAACAGGACAATTAGCTGTTCACTAAACTGAATTCTCTTCTATTTCAGAAGTCATGTTAAGAAAAATAGTTCAGAAAGTTACTAACCAAAGTACAAGAGCCCAGGTGAGCTTTAAGGCCAGATACACTACTGTAGACAGCCTCACAACCCTGAAAAAAAAAGAAGAAAAACGACGTGAAGACTATACAAAAGAGCATCCTTCTCTCAGCAATCTGGTTGTTGACTATGACCAACCTTACATTTGTACCACAAACAAACAGGAAAAGAATTCACATGCAAGCCACAAAAGCAAAAAGAAAAACCAACAAAAGGTTAAAAATAAAATAAAAAAGATAAAGAGGTAAGGTATTTACAAAGCCTAACTTATTCCCTTCCCTGGTACTTTTTGATACTTAAACATAGAAAATTACAGATGGTTTTTTTAATCTTTCTTTAGTACAAATATGTCTTTTATTACTTACATATCTACTCCTCTGCAAAGTACTGTATACATAGGTAAATTAGATTAAAGATGGCTAGAAATTCTCTGCCACTCTTCCTATCAAATGGTGGAGTCTGTTTATCCTCTCCTTGAAGCTGGGTTAGTACTGTGATTCCTTTAACCAATGGAATGCTATGGAGAGGTGCTGAACAAATTCTGAAACTAGGTCTTAAGAGATCTTCAGCTTCTACTTTCATATTCTTAGAATATATCCTCTGCTGGTAATCTAACTATCTGCTAGAGAGAGAGGCCATGTGCAGAGCCAAGCTTCCCAGTCAATTAGCTGCATAGAAGCCATCTTAGACATTCAGGTCCCATCTGAGTTTCCAGCTGAATGCAACCTATGAGTGATCTTAGCTGATGCCATGTACAGCAGGAAAACTACCCTGGGCCCTGATAAAATTATTACAGAATTGTGAACAAATAAAATAATTGATGTTAAGTCTCTCAGGTTCAGGGGCTTTGTCACAAAGGAATAAATAACTGAAACAACAGCAGATGCCTGATAAACATTTACTGAAAAAATGAATGAGAAAGAACCACCTGATTAGGGCACTCAATACGATGGTATTTCTTGATGTCTGACTTCCATTTATGTAGTACTTCCTGGCTGAAGGTAGGTAGCCCAGGGCGAGTATATTTTAACTACAAGATAAGAAAGATTTTATTGGAAGAATCCAACTTCCAAAACACCCCAAAAGTTTCAACCCAACTCATTAGGTTATGTAATTCTGGAGTTCCTCAAGTGTATCTTCATATAAAAATAAACAAGCCGAAACCGGTTTGGCTCAATGGATAGAGTGTCGGCTTGGGGACTGAAAAGTCCCGGGTTCGATTCTGGTCAAGGGCATGTACCTTGGTTGCGGGCATATCCCCAGTAGGGGGTGTGCAAGAGGCAGGTGATCGATGACTCTCTCTCATTGATGTTTCTAACTCTCTATCTCTCTCCCTTCCTCTCTGTACAAAATCAATAAAATATATTTTAAAAATAAATAAATAAAAATAAATAAATAAATAAATAAATAATTGTAATATGTAAGACCCTTTAAAGTTCCTGAAACTACCCTACCCAGTTTGGTTCTGGGATAGAGTGTCAGCCCACAGGCCAAAGGATCCTAGGTTTGATTCCGGTCAAGGGCACATATCTCAGCTGCAGGCGCAATCCCCAGTGAGGGTATTTGTGCAGAAGGCAGCTGATCAATGATTCTCTCTCATCATTGATGTTTCTATCTCTCTCTCCCTCTCCTTTCTTCTCTGAAATCAACAAAATTAAATTTTTTTTAAATGATAGGGAAATGTCAAAAAGAGCTTTTCATGGCCAAATACAATTTGAGCAGCAAAATAAATAACAATAACATTAAATCATAGGCCATTGGATAAAATAAATACCATGAGTCTATACTAATATAAAACAAATTAGAAGGACAGAGCTGTCTCTTAATAATTGTAGAAGAAACAAAAAAATAATAATAATAATTAAGCAAACAACACAGTAATAATTGCTGCAAGCCTGAATCATTGATGGATACTAAAGTAAGTAGAAAGTAGACAAAACAGGTTAGTTATGTAGTCTCAATCTCTCAATTATTGAAAATATTCACTCATTAGAAAGGGGAAAATTGTAATTTTGCCATAGAAAAAGCTGGACAACACACCCTAATCAAGCGTTTAGCATTTACCTCAGTTAAATATAAACTAGTACATATGAACTAACGAAGTGGAAACACATTAGGCAAGGACCACGAAAAGCTAATTTGGGAATTTAGGTACCCTCTGGAAATGGTCCAAAATTAAGAGGCCCCTTAAAGAAGCTTCTGAAACACACTGTTTCTCTAAAACCTACATGACCTGAACACTGGAGCTGGATCAGATGTACTTCATCTCCAAGAAAAAAAGGAAAATATGCTATGGATGAGGACAGTGGGGGGTGGGGAAAGGGCAGAGGGTGGGGCGGGAACCTAGTGGAGGGGAGCAATGGAGGGGAAAGGAAATGGGGAACATTTGTAATAATATGAACAATAAAGATTTATTTTTAAAAAAAAGCAAAAGCAAAATATGCCCTAGCCAGTTTTGGCTCAGTGGATAGAGCATCAGCCTGCAGACTGAAGAGTCCCAGGTTCGATTCCAATCAAGGGCATGTACCTCCCTCTCCCCCCTGGTCCCGGCCCCGGCCAGGGCTCATGCAAGAGGCACCCAATTGATGTGTTTCTCTCACATCAATAATTCTGTCTTTTCCTCTCTCTAAAAATCAATGGAAAAATATCCCTGGCTGAGGAAAAAAAAAAAAAAAAGCAATAGCAAAATATTGTTTATCATGCACTCACTCAAGTGCATGTAATAAGCATAGTATCAGACATAATCCTTCAAAGGTAATACAAGTTTCTACCTTACCTTCCGGTCATCAGGTATCAGATCCTGAAGAACCTTCCTCTTAGGCCATTCCTTGGCCAGTTCCACAGAGGCCAGCTCCTGCAGGTGGTACACAGCTATCTTGGCAGAACGCCTCTGAACTCGGCCCCCACCCTTTGGCTCCAGGCTCATCTCTTTTAAGCACTCTGACTGTCCTGACCCTGGAAAGATCTGCAAAAATGAAACATAGCAAACAAAACACAAACCTGATTAGTGTCTTCCAAAAGAGGTGTTTAAAGGCTGACCTTTCTGCTCTCAATAGCAAAAGAGCTATTCATTATCTTGCTAATCACTATCATAAAGCCCCACCATCTTAATGTACATTTTACCTCACATCACATACAAAAATTAACCCAAAATGGGTAAGAGCCCTGTGTAAGCCATAAAACAATAAAACTTAAGTATAATTTTGTTAAATGTGTTGTTCAGTTACAATTAACATACAATATCATATTGGGGGAGTGATGGTTTATTGATGTGTCAACTTGGCTAGGCTGCAGTCATCAGTCATTAAAACACTAAGCTAGTTGCTGATGTGAAAGTATTTTATAAATCTGATTAAAGTCCACAATCAGTTGACTTTAAGTAAGAGAGATGTGACAGAAGAGGCAATAGAGATTCAAAGAATGAGATAAACTTAACACTATTGTTGAAAATGAAGGGTCCATGAGCAAGGGAAAGTAGGTGGGCTTTAGAAGCTCAGAACAACTCCTGGCCTACAGCAAGGAAATGAGGTCCTACAACTACATGGAGCTGAATTCTTAAGCAACCTTAAGGAGCCTAGAAACAGATTTTCCCCTCAAGTCTCATAAAGGAATGGCCCTAAAGAAACTTTGATTCCAGTCTGGTGAGGCTCTACACAGGGGAGCCTGCTGTACCGACTGTACCTGGACTGCTGGCCTACTGAACTGTGAGATAATATGTTGTATTGTTTAAGCCATTAGTTTGTGGTGATACTTTTTACAGCAGCAACAGAAAATTATACATTGGGTTGGGCAAAAATATCTTAGATACAAGAACAAAAGCATTATCCATAAAAGAAAAAAAAGATAAATTGTACTTGATCTGCTCTTTGAAGAACACTATAAAATATGAGAAGATGCTACAGAATGGGCAAAATATTTGCAGAACACATCTGATAAAGGATTTGTGTCCAGAATAGGTAAAAAAAAAAAAAAAAAAAAAAAAACTCTGAATGCAATCAAAATTTAATAGTAAGACAACAAAAACTCCAATAATAAAATGAACAAAGGATTTTTTAAAATATATTTTATTGATTTTTTTACAGAGAGGAAGGAAGAGGGATAAAGAGTTAGAAACATCGATGAGAGAGAAACATCGATCAGCCGCCTCCTGCACACCCCCTACTGGGGATGTGCCCGCAACCAAGGTACATGCCTTGAACAGAATCGAACCTGGGACACTTAAGTCTGCAGGCCGATGCTCTATCCACTGAGCCAAACCGATCAGGGCAACAAAGAATTTTTACAGACACTTCACAAATGAAGATAATTTATTAAAGATTGACATTGCCAATAAGTAAATGAAAAGATGATCAACATCATTAAATCAGGGAAATGCAAATTAAACCACAGTAAAATACCACTACATACCTCTCAGAATGGATTTTTTTTAAATGAAATTGACAATTGCAAGTGCTGAGAAGGATTCAAAGCAACTGGAATTCTCATCCTTTGCTAGTGAGAAGACAAAATGGCATAGCCACTTTGGAAAACAATTTGGAAGTTTCTTATAAAATTAAACATACATTTATCATATGACCTAGCAATCCCATTCCTAAGTATTTACCCAAAGTAAAACTTATTTTCATACAATAACTTTTTAAATCTTTATTACTGAAATTATTACTTATGTCCCCCTTTTTCTCCTATTGACCCCTTCTAGTCCTCCCCCAGGCCTTCACCACCATATTGTCTGTATCCATGGATTATGCATACATGCATACAAGTTCGACTGATTTCTTCCCACTCACCCTCCCCACCCTCCCTCTGGTTCCATGCTTCTATATCTCTGGATCTATTTTGTTCATTAGTTTATTTTGTTCATATGATTCCACATATGAGTGAGATCATGTGATATTGTCTTTCTCTGACTGGCTTATTTCACTTAACATAATACTCTCCAGCTCCCTCCATGCTGTCTCAAAGGGTAAGAGATCCTTCTTTATTACTGCTGCATAGTATTCCATGGTGTAAATGTACAACAGCTTTTTTATCCACTCATCTACTGATGGGCATTGAGGCTGTTTCCAGATCTTAGCTATTATAAATTTCACTACTTTGAACATAGGAATGTATAAAGTCTTTCTGATTGGTATTTCATAACTCTTAGGATATATTCCTAAAAGTAGGATCACTAGGTCAAATGGCAGTTCCATATCTAATTTTTTGAGGAAACTCCATACTGTTTTTCCATAATGGCTGCACCAGTCTGCATTCCCACCAACAGTGTCACACAATAACTTTTTTTGTTGTTTTTATTGTTTTAGAGGGAAGGGAAGAGAAAGAGAGAAAAACATCTATTGGCTGCCTCCTACATGCCCCCCACTGGGTACCAAGCCCACAACCCAGGCATGTGCCCTGAAGAACTAATTACAAAGAGACATAAGGAAATTTGGGGAAGATTATCAAATTGTTCTATATCTTGATTATGGTGATGGTTACATGATTATATGAAGTTGTCAAAACTTTTATAATGGTACACCAAAAGGGTGAATATTAATTACATCTTGAAACTTAACTCTTAAACATGAAGTAAGGGGAATGTAAAAATGTAATAAAATAAAAAAAAAGTCAACACAAATAAATTGGAATACAGAAAACAGCCGGACAGATTTCCACAAAATTTCTAGCTAAGGGGGAATGCCTTAAGCTGTAAAAAAATAATAATGCATTTACTTCTGCTTACACTGTATAATGAACTTTGATTTCTCTAAGCTAAGGATATTCAAAAGGCAGAAATAAGAGAACAAAGGAAGAACCAGGAAAAGAAAACAAAAGTTTCATAATTAAATGAGTATACAGACGAGGAACCAAGAATGTATGAGAAAATATAGGGCTAAGCAGCTTCCCAGAATACCCCAGTCTGGAAAGTAATCAGTACTCACAGGCCCATGCTCTGACCTCAGGTGATACGCAAGTCCAGCCTTCGATCTATATGGCTTCCCACAGTGGTGACACTTCAAGATCATCTCCTCCAGCTCTGCAGCCTCTTTGCCACATTTTTTGACATGGTACAGATATCCCATGATGCTGGTGAAGCTACTAGAGCAACTCTGAACACAGGAGAGAAACCAAAACCATAATCTTATATCTTTTGACATGATCTCTAAATTTCTCCACAGCCACAGGCAGTCAACCACCACTCCACACAAACAGACCCTCTGATGTCACTAGACCCTTCCCAGCATTTCCCATTGGCACACCGCCTTCTTGTCCCTGGCCCAACAGCTGCTCTGTCTACCACCAAGCATCAAATTCAATGTTCTGTCCACATTTAACAAACTAGAACTGTGCACCTCTTCTGTGTCAGAGCTTCCTCCTTAGTCTCTGACCCAAAATCAAATACCCAGTAATATCAAAGTTCCTCACAGTGAGGTTACTAGGAGCCTCTTCATCACACCAAAGAAAGAGGGGTAAAGAAATCCCTTCAAACAAAGGATAAAGGGGGAAAAATAAATTTTTAGAGATAAGAAAAAAATAAAGAACTATTAATGAGTTGAGGAGACCTGGAAAAGCGGGAACCACTCTTATGCAGGAAGATGATACCGAACCAGGTCTAGAAGGGAGGAGGAGGAGAAATGGAAGAGAATAACAGGAAGACATGGGCCTAAGACTCCAGGCAGAAGGACGTGCCGTCCTTTGGTTCTTACCTCACGCATGCACCTGAGCTTTCCCAGTCTCTTTAGAACTGTTCGGAGCCGTTCCCTCTCACTTGGCTCATCTATTTCATCTCCGGCCTTCAAAATGGGCTAGAAAGCAAGAGAAGCAAACAAACAGATAATTCATGAAAAAGACAGATATGGGGGGAAAAATTATATCATAGAAGAATCAAGGACTAGACTAGCACCTAAGCTGATGCCCAGGACGCCTATCTTATCTGACTCCTGGCTTTCTCCCACATGTGTCAAACACAAGGCCCGCGGGCCAAATCCAGCCCGCCAGGCCTTGCAATGTGGCCCGCACCGCGCTGTCATCACTGCACTCCGCTGTCAGTTTATGACATTGTCAGTTTATGACTGTTCAGTAAACCATTCGGCCCGTGATTTAGGCTGGATTTTAGATTTTGGCCCCTTCTCTGATTGAGTTCGACACCCCTATCCTAGACAGACAAGGAAGTGAATGTAATGGAAATTAGAGTTCTAAGCCTCTACCTCCCAGGATATGAACCTTTGGGACTAACCTAAACACAAAATACCAATGTATCCACCACAAAGGTTTCATTGTACGTAGGTCGTCTATTGAAAGGCTCTTCTTACACCCCTGTAAAGTCCCAGAGCCTTAGCCATGTCCACTGAGTTATCTATACTCATCTAAGACACCCCAACACCACGTAGGCTCATATAGGACAGAAGACACTCTTACCAAACTATTATGATTTGCCATGACGTGATACTTCATCCCTGCCAGTGAACGCAGTTGTTTCCCGCAATGATGGCAAGTAAACATTTCCTACAGAGAAAAAATACTGCTCAGCGCCAGTCTATTCAACAGAGAAAAAGAATGCCACGAAGTCCTATTCAAATGCTGTCTTCCGTATCTCCTATATTTCCCAAACTCAAAAGTCAATGAATCTCAAAATCCCGTAAACTCCATGTCACATCCTCAAGGAAAGAGAATTAAAGGCAATTCATTTCTTACAAAATAGAAATTACCATTTACTGAGTGTCAATACTTGCCAAATAATGGGGTAGGAACTTAGCATGTGTTATTTCTTTCTTATCCCTCTCATAAACTATCCAAATAGTAATTATTTTATTTCTATTTTATAAATGAGAAAACATGAGTTCACACATAAAAAGCTAAATGATACAACTAGTAAGTGGCTGAGTAAAGATTCAAACCCAACTCTGTCACAGTCAAAGCCTATGTTTTCCCTATGACAATGTTGCCTCTTCTCCACGGTAATCAGCATATCCAACACAGCGCCAGATATCTAAACTTTGGGTAAAAGATGATAATATAACAGTCATGAAATGCCACAAAATATCTAACCTGTTTGCAGTTTTCCATGTGTTTCTTTAAGCCCTCTATGGTCTTCCTCCCCACTGCCTGGCAGGTAGGACAAGAGACACTGCCTTTATCCACAATTTCTAAGTACCACTGCTCCTCTAAACTGCCTACAAAGAAGATAAAAGAACATGATATAATCTGTGGTACTCTCCAGAAACAAAAAGCACAATTCCAGCACTTAGGAAAAGTATCACAAAATGGGTTTTCCCCTTCCTGGGGAAGAGACTCCTATTGCTTATGACTTCTAGAAATAATTTTTCCGACAAGTGAGGAGTTTCTGAAATTTCTACTAAATTCCCCATGATTAAAAACCATTTAAGAAACCTCCAAATCCCAATGGCTTAAAGAACTAGGCAACAAGCGCCCGGAAGGGAACACTACAAAGTGTGAGTCTCCTCATGTAGGAGCCACTGTATTAACAATCCAAACAATCAAATCAGGACGCGGACACTTTGTTAACCAGCTAATGGCCACGTGTCCAAAATGGAACCATCCCATTTCTTCCAGATGCGCTGGAATGTTTAGAATTTAAGTTGCCATGATTATCTTTACACCCAGAGATGTCACTAACAGTCTGACTTTAAAACTGGGCAATCAGAGTGGATACGCGAGGTTTGTGACTATAGATGCGTGTGGGCAAGGACCACCGCTTGCACCTATGGATGCTGAAGAGACTATAGCTCTAATTTTTAGTCAAAGGTTTGGGCTGCTGCAAAAATGTTACTTTGAATATATTTTAAATTGTTAAGATAATTTTTTATATTTTTGTTCCATGTGATTGGAATGACTTTCAAGTATCTGCAAATAGGGTAATTGTGAAGCATTAAGCATTTACTGGTGAAAAATGTATATATTCCCATTCCAGGAAATAAGTTAGTAAAACTGAATAAATGCTTTAAAGTTTAAAAAAAAAAAAAGAACTAGGCAACATTTCTTTTCCAGCTTTAATGAGATATAACTGACAACAGGTAACATTTTTCATAGCAGCATTTAATAATGGGATACTGAGATATTTAATAACCAGTTTGCTGAGTGCTTCCTATGCCTGAGACTTTGTTAAATGTTTTTATCTCATTTAATTATCACAATTCTGACTGCCTTTATTATCCGTATTTAGAGTCAGGGAAATTGAAGCTTGCAAAAATTAAGTTGAGGCAGATGAGAAAATTAATGAAGAGCCAAAACTTGAACAAGTGTCTGTCGGACCTTCAAACCCATGCTTATTACCTGCTCCTTCTTAAATAAGTGCTTTTCTACATCATTCCTTTACCAACAATAACAACAAAAATCAGAATGCATGAACTAGATCCCACAAAGCTTCCAACAGAAAGCATACCTGCTGCATAAGATGGTGGTTCCTTCCGACTACGACGAGCCTGGGGTTTGGGATTAGGCTGAGTTTTAGGCCGTTGCTTCCTCCCTGACGCAAGACAGAAACTTGAAGCCCAGCGTATCACCTTTGCTAACCCCTCTCTAGTACCAACATCTCTCCCTCCTCTCCTCAACACCCTATGCCCCAGTCCCTTAACCAACTGACTCCCTTAAATAATGACAGAAGGAAATGAGGGTAAAGTAAGGCAGGATGGAAGCCATGCTTTGCCTAAAAATTCAAAGGGTTCTAAAGTGTTTCAAGGGCCAAACCCTAAAGTCCCTCTCCCTCAAAGAGCAAAGCCCAGGTACCCGGGGGGAAAGAACTAGCCAAGTTACACCATTACCATACAGCTTATGCTTCTTCTGAGGAAATTCTCGATAATCTTCATCTTCTTCCTGCCTGGGCTTCCTTTTTCCTTTAGTTGATACTTCATCTGACTCTGAAATATCATACACACAAGACCTAAGTAGGGTATAGAAATGAACATCTGGGCCTGCTTTCAAAACATCACTCACAAGACCATCAAAGGGAAAGATCATTAGCAAGCACAGGCCTCAGAAGTGCCTGTGACATTGTTAAAGAAGTTGGTGTAGCCCTAGCTGGTTTGGCTCAGTGGTTGAGCAGCCAGTGTGGCTCAGTGGTTGAGTATCAACCCATAGACTAAAAGGTCACCAGTTTGATTCCTGGTGGGGCACATGCCCAGATTGTGGGCTTGATCCCAAGTAAAGCACAGGCAGGAGGCAGCCAACGGATGTTGATGTTTCTCTCTCATTGATGTTTCTCTCACATTGATGTTTCTCTCTCTCCCCTTCTCCCTTAGTCTCTCTCTAAAATCAATAAAAACATTTGAAAATGATACCTTCAACATGGGGAGTAGCAGCTGGCTTGATCCTTCTCATCTTCATACAGTAGGTAGATTTTCGGAAGGTTGCTGGAATATCACTTACTGGTTCACATGACGAGGCAGATGATGAGCCGCTAAAGGAATCATCGTGAGGAATAGTGTACTGGAAACTGTTATCCTTTACGGAGCACTTGTTCCTGCTACTAATATGACACAAAGATATATACTGTAAAGGAGAGTGTGGAATAAAGTTCCTATTAATTGTTTTATATCATTAAGAAGATAATCAACTTGGTTACCTTTGAAAAACAAATAAGTCTGATAATAAAAACAATTTAAATTATAATCTTCAAGCAATTACAATAATCTAACATAACTCATACAACTAGTATTATACTTCTTTATAACCAGAAAGAGTAAGCTGTTCACACAAGTGAATACTCTGCAGCCCAAGAAGGCATTACTTTATAGATTCACCCAAGAAAAGAAACTAGTGTAATAGGGTATTCTGTGGATCTATAGCCAGGTATGTCAGGTTTCCTTATTTCTCAGACAGAGGGTCCTGAGAATAAAGGAACCGAAGATCCTAACCGGTTTGGCTCAGTGGATAGAGTGGTGGCCTGTGGACTCAAGGGTCCCAGGTTTAATTCCGGTCAAGGGCATGTACTTTGGTTGCGGGCACATCCCCAGTAGGGCGTGTGCAGGAAGCAGCTGATTGATGTTTCTCTCTCATCGATGTTTCTAACTCTCTATCCCTCTCTTTTCCTGTGAAAAATCAATACAATATATTTTGGAGAATTAAAAAGGAACAGAAGAACAGTTTGTAGGCCCTATTTGATCCATGTGCCTTCTCCCTAAACCCTGATGTCAGAGCTACCCTATCTTACTTAGGCAACATGATTCTTAGCTCCTATATATAGCTAAAGGAAGGGTGCTATCTTGACTTGGTTAAGCTGGCTAAGAAATCTGGTATACAATTGGACCCAAATTCCCAAATCCAAGACAAGCAAGTCAGTATGACATTAACCAACTTAATGAGTAACTACAAATTATCTTCTAGGTGGCTCAGGATATGGTAAAACAACAGTTGTCAAGGTGCAAGACCACTTTATTTATTTTTTTTTAATGTTTTTATTTATTTGTTTGTTTTTCATCTTTATTGTTCAAAGTATTGCATATGTCCCCTTCCGCTCACTCCTACCCCCTCCAGCCCACCCTCCCCAACCCCTGCCCAAGCTTTTACCGCCCCACTGTCTGCATCCATGGGTTATGTACATATGCATACAAGATATCTGGCTGATTACTAAGTGTGAAGCCACTTTAGATTTATGGTTTAGAAAGGTCATTCAGGATGCTGTATGGAAGATGATACGTAAAGCAAAAACGTATAAAGGAAGTTGTATGGATGAGATGATGAGGGCATGAACTAAGGTTTTGTAATAAAGATAAGCTGACAGCCCTAACCGGTTTGGCTCAGTGAATAGAATGTCAAGTCTGCAGATTGAAGGGTCCCAGGTTTGATTATGGTCAAGGGCATGCACCTTGGTTGCAGGCACATCCCCAGTAGAAGGTGTGCAAGAGGCAACAGATCGACATTTCTCTCTCATCGATATTTCTAACTCTCTATCCCTCTCCCTTCCTCTCTGTAAAAAAATCAATAAAATATATATTTTTTTAAAAGATAAGCTGACATATTTAAGATAACACTTTAGAGGTATAGCTGATAAGAATTAAAGATAGAAGTTTTATGAGCAGGGAGTTGGAAGAAATACAGGTGACCATTCTTAAGAAACTATGTAAGTAAAATGTGATAGAAATAATAAACCATTTCACAGAGACATGAACATAAAAAGCATACTACTGAATGAAAAGAGAAACAGAACAAGATCTATAGCATGTCAATTCAGTAAATTAAAAAAAAAAACACACATGTAAATATCACTAGCTATTTTGCAAAAATTCATAAATACAAAACAGGAAACCAAGATAGTGGCATAGATAAACACCTAAACTGCTGCCTTTCACAACAATTTCAAAACTACAACTAAAAGGCAAAACTGACATCACCCAGAACCACAGGAAAGCTGGCTGAGTGGAAATTCTACAATTAAAAGGAAAGAAAAAAGCTCACGGAAAATCAGAAGAGCTACAAAGGACTGAGGTACGGAGACACGTGCACAGAGAGGAAGGGCAGCTGAACGCTTGACTGGCGTTCTCTGGTGGCGTTCTCTGGTGAGAGAGGGATGAAGCCCCCAACTGCACTGAACCCCAGTTCCAGGTAAAACCCTGTGGACCCCGGCTCATATGGGAGAAGTCTGGACTGTCAGGTAAAGAGAAAGGCACATGGAGGCTCGGAGACTTGAGGAAACCACGCAGGAAGGGGTCTGGAGGCATGGAAGCACAGAGAAGACTGACTGCTAAGGTTACCGCTCGCTCTCCCTAGTGGAAGGGAGTTGAAGCTCCTGACTGCACTGAAACCCAGTTCCGGGCGAGCCTGGGAGAATCTGAACTGTTAGGTGGAAACTCAGGGAAGCCGCGGAAGGCAGAAGTCTGGAGGCCTGCGCGCAAGGGCAGGGCTGATGGGAAACCAAAACTGTGTGCTCAGCCCTGAGATTCTGCGCCATCCAAGCTGAGCATAGAGGCTTTTGCAATTTTGCAAGTCTGGTCCTATAAGGCTGTCTCCAGCACAGGTCTCCAGGCATAGACATAGCTGAAACACATAGCCAATTGGCCTGGAGGTTAATTCATCCCAGTGACACCAACATCAATCAAGACTTAACTACAGCCCTAACCGATTTGGCTCAGTGGATAGAGGGTTGGCCTGCAGACTGAAAGGTCCCAGGTTCAATTCCGGTAAGGGCATGTACATTGGTTGTGGGCACATACCCAGTAGGGGGTGTGCAAGAGGCAGCTGATCGATGATTCTCTCTCATTGATGTTTCTAACTCTCTATCCCTCTCTCTAAAAAAATCAATAAAATATAAAAAAAAAAAAAAAAAAAGAATTTCCTAGAAAAGGCGGATAAAATTTAGTGAGACCCTCAAGAATATGAAAAAGGAACAACTAGAAATTAAACACTGACTGAAATAAAAAATATTATAGAGACTCAACAGCAAACTAAAGGAACGTAAGAATCAAATCAAAGATCTGAAATACTAAGGAGCAAAAAACACTCAAACAAAAAAGAAAAAAGAATCCAAAAAGTTGGCCGAAACAGGTTTGGTTCAGTGGTAGAGCATCGGCCTGCGGACTGAAAGGTCCCGGGTTCGATTCCGGTCAAGGGCATGTACCTTTGTTGCAGGCACATCCCAGTAGAGGGTGTGCAGGAGGCAGCTGATCGATGTTCCTCTCTCATCGATGTTTCTAGCTCTCTATCCCTCTCTCTTCTCCTCTGTAAAAAATCAATAAAATAAAAAAATAAAAAATAAAAAAGTTGAAAAAGTGTAAGAAGCCTCTGGGACAACTTCAAGTGTACCAACATCAGAAATATTGGGGTGCCAGAAGAAAGAGAGAGAGTAAGATACTGAAAACCTATTTGAAGAAATAATGACTGGATTTGCCTCACCTGGTAAAAGAAATAGACTTACAAGTCCAGGAAGCACACAGAACCCCAAACAAAAGGAATTCAAAGAGGACCACACCAAGACACATCACAATTAAAATGCTAAGGGCAAAAGAGGAAGAGTGAATATTAAAAGCAGCAAGAGAGCTGATACTACGGATACGGGTTTGGGTTTGGCTCAGTAGATAGAGCGTTGGTCTGCGGACTGAAAGGTCCCAGGTTATTCCAGTCAAGGGCCTGTACCTTGGTTGCGGGCACACCCCCCCAGGGGGTGTGCAAAAGGCAGCTGGTGGATGATTCTCTCTCATCGATATTTCTGACTCTATCCATCTTCCTTCCTCTCTGTAAAAAAATCAATAAAATATTAATTTTAAAAAAAAGCAACAAGAGAAAAACAGTTAATTACCTACAAGGAAGCACCCATAGGATTGTCAGCTGATTTCTCAACAGAAACTATGCAGGCCAGATGGGAGTGGCAAGAAATATTCAAAGTGATGAATACCAAGAACCTACAACCAAGATTACTCTGTCCAGCAAAGTTATTCAAATTGGAAGGCCAGATAAAGAGCCTCACAAATAAGAAAAAGCTAAAGGAGTTCATCATCACCAAATGAGTATTATATGAAATGCTGAAAGGTATTCTTTAAGAAGAGGAAGAAGAAAAAAGTAAAGATAAAAATTATGAACAACAAATATACATCTATCAACAAGTGAACCTAAAAATCAAGTGAATTAAAAATCTCAGGAACAGAATAAACTGATGAATATAATAGAATCAGGGGCACAGAAAGGGAGTGGACTGATAATTCTCAGGGGGAAAAGGGTATGTGGGTGCAGGAAGAGACTGGACAAAAATCATACACCTATGGATGACAGTGGGAGGGGAGGTAAGGGCAGAGGGTGGGGTGGAAACCTGGTGGAGGGGAGCTCTGGGGGGTGAAGGGGAGGAGAAACTATTGTAATAATCTTAACAATGAAGACTTATTAAATTTAAAAAAAAAAAATTCACAAATACAGGGGTGAGCACAAGTGGGTTTACAGCCCTGGCTGGAGTGGCTCAGTTGGTTGGGCTTCATCCTGGTCAGGGCACATGCCTGAGTTTTGGGCTTGATCCCTTGTAGGGGCTGTGCAGGAGGCAGCCCATGGATGATTCACTCTCACATGGATGTTTCTCTCTCTCTCTCTCTCTCTCTCTCTCTCTCTCTCTCTCTCTCTCTCTTTCTCTCCCTCCCTCTCTCTCTCTCTCTCTCTCTCTCTCTAAAAATCAATTTAAAAATCTTTTTAAAAAGTAGGTTTACAGTTGTTTGAATGGAAAATATAATAATTACTAAGTAGTTATCTGTAATAATAAAAGCATAATATGCGAATTAGACCAGTTGTCTTTCAGGACAAAGCCAGGACTGCAAGGGAAGCCGGTGCCAGCAGCCAGGGAAAAGAAGGCCTATTCTTGCACAAATTTCATGCATAGGGCCTCTAATATCAAAATAAACTCTATTTTGCATATTCACAATTGTAAACCTACTTTTTCCCACCCCTCTATTTAAGGGTAAATATCAAACTTGTTAACATGGTTGTCTATTGGGAGGAAGGGGATGGAAATGGGAGTAAGAAAAAATAACAGGGACTGATAATGTCAAATGTTACAAAAAGGGTAGAATGATTTTCAGCTCTCTGCACATGAGCTCTAAGATTATCAATTTAATACAAAGAAGTCCTGGTTCTGGCATAGTGGCATAAGTCCATCATACCTACTGACTATAACTAAAAACTCTGGACTCTGGCCAGGCCCGGAGCAGCTCGCTCCTCCTCGCCTGCCCATGCCCCAGGGCTGCTTCTCAGACATGGCTGGAAACTTTTGGGGGAACTTGAGGGTCTGCTGAATCAAGTGATGAAGGCTTAGATCTGGATGTGTTGAGTTGTTGTAGTGCTGGGGTGTTGATCTGTGAGCGCCTTGTGTGGGGTCTGGATGAGGTTGGTTGATCTATTTGGATGTGTCTTTTGTTTGAAGTGTATCCTTGGGAATGTGGAGGTATTACTGATTTGAGAAAATGCTAAGCAATTGATTTGCTACCTGAAATATTTAAAGTTCTGAAAGTTTAAGGTCTCTTGCCAAAAAGAGGTTTTAAAGCTAACACCTTAATTTTAATGAAGAAAGGGAGGACTTGCCCTTTCAGAACAGGTAATCCAATTCCAGCCAGCAGCTATCTTTAAACAATGTGTTCATTTACATTTGAATGGCTACGCCTTTTGATAGCCCAAGGGCAAGTTTACATGTAAACAAGTTTGCTTCTCAGTTCCCAGGGCAGAAAAAAAAACAAGGTTTAAAATTATTAGATTTTAAAATTTATTCTTAAAAATATAAAAATTTACTAATTAAAAAAAACAAGGAAATTAAAAAACCTGATGAACAATATTAACTGTTGATTATAATAGAGATACGGGAGGGGAGTGGACTGACAATTCTCGGGAAAAGGGGTGTAGTGGATGCGGGGAAGAGACTGAACTTAAACTGTGCACCTATGGATGAGGACAATGGGGGTTGGGGAAAGGGCAGAGGGTGGGGTGGGAACCTGGTGGAGGGGGGAAAAAATGAAGAACTTTTGTAATAATATAAACAATAAAGATTGATTTAAAATAAAAATAAAGGAAATAAAATAAAAAGAAATAAAAACTCTGGACTCTGAAAAGTTTATAAATAAAATCACGTGGGTTGTGGAGAAGAGTAAAAAAATTAGGGTGTTGCCGGGACCGGTTTGGCTCAATGGATGGAGCGTCGGCTTGGGGACTGAAGGGCCCCGGGTTCGATTCCGGTCAAGGGCATGTGCCTTGGTTGCGGGCATGTCCCCAGTAGGAGGAGTGCAAGAGGCAGCTCATCGATAACTCTCTCTCATTGATGTTTCTAACTCTCTATCTCTCTCCCTTCCTCTCTGTTCAAAAATCAATAAAATATATTTTTTTTTAAAAATGAGGGTGTATTTCCCAGTTTTTCCCCCCTCACATGTGGCTTTGCAACAAGGGTTGCAGTGCATGATGGTCTAAATCCCAATAGATAATACACCTTTCTGGCCAGAGAAACCAGGAAAAGGGATACCTATAGAGCATGTGTGTGGTGGGGGGAGTCACAGAGAAGAGATAGGCAAAAAAGGATCCCATAATTTTGGGTATGAATCCACACAAATCATGGCTCAGCCTGAGCTATGTATGTGTGGAGCATACCCAAACCAGCTTTTGTAAAGGCTTAGAAAAATGAAATAAGACCAACCCCTGAGCTACTAGTGTGATATGGACCCAAACCAATGTATCAAAAGCTTTGAGAGCAAAAATAAGTTTTGAAACACCCCCAAAAAAGTTTCAGATTTACCCATGGGCTATTTATGTACAAAATATACCTAAACCATCATAGCAAAGACTCAAAGAATTGAACTGATATTGAACCAATGCCCTCAAAAGGCAAAATCACTTATGGTCTGAACATAAACAGGTTACCTTTTAAATTAAAAACATTAACATTTCCCAGAAGATTCTGAAACGACCCAGAGTCTATATATATATAGCATTCACAATCTTGAGAACTCCAAAATTATGCAATATACAATCAGGAAAATGTGAGCAAATTCTCAAAGAAACAGATGATAAAGAGATGACAACCCCAACATAATCTAGATGTTGGAACACAGACTTTAAAACAACTATTATAACTATGCTCCATAAAATCAAACACATTTGAAACGAAGGAAAAGGTACTAGATTTATCAGGGTGATTTACTTCGTAAGTTATATGTATAAGCACTATGTTGTACACTTGAAACTAATATAATTGTATGTCAATTGTAACTAAAAAATTAAAAATTAAAAAAACACACAGTGAAGGATCATTATATACCCACTAAATTAGCTAAAATTAAAGACTCACTCTCATAAACTGCTGGCAGGAATGTAAAACAATACCATCCTTTTGGAAAACAAGTAATGTCTTATAAAGTTAAACACACTCCTGACATATGTATGACCTAACCATCTTAAACACTAAATACCATCTCAGATACTTATCAAGTGAAACAAAAACATTTTTCTACCCAGAGACTTGTGCAAGAATGTTCATAGCAGCTTTACTATAATACCCCCAAATTGAAAATAACCCAAATATTCATCAAGGTAGATGGCTAAATAAATGGAATTCTACTCAGTATTAAAAACTACCTTTCATTCAAAATCATAATTCTGAGTGAAAGAAATCATGCAAAAAGGCAACATAATGTATAATTTCATTTATATAAAATCCTAAAACATGCAAACCACTGTAGTGACAGACAACAGGTCAATGGTGTCTGAAACATAGATATTTAGTAAATGTTATCTGAATGAATTAATCCCTTCCAATAAACACCTAGTTAACTCCTTTTTGCATTAATATGTAAAAGCTTAGCACATTCAATATACAAAATACAGCAGTCTGGAAGCCAACTAGTTTGAAAATACAAGGATATCTTAGAGTCATTTTCATTATTCCTTCCTATGTTCATCAATGTAATCCGTGTGTACATAAATGGAGAGCTACAACTGAGTCCTACCTTGCATTTTTATTATAACTCGTACTTTTGCAAGCGGAGTTTTTCTCTGGGTTTAGACCTGCCCTGTCCAATGTGGTAGACATTAGCTACAGGTGGCTATTTAAATTTAAGATAATTCAAATCAAAAGCAATTTAAAAATAGTTTCTCACAGTGGCCACATTTCAAGAGCTCAAAAGCCATGGGTGGCTAGGAGCTACAGCACTGGGCAGTGCGGAAACGAAAATATTTTCACCATCACAGGTAGCTCTCTAATGGACTGCGCCGGCGACACAATTACAAACGGACCTCAGAAAACCTCACTTACGTCTTAGTTCCCACGATCCTCGTGCTCCTCTGCTGCTTAAAGGATGGGGGTCCCGAAGTCTATCAAACGCAAGCATACGAGTGAATGCTAGGGGGGGTCTCTGAACCTTGACCACGAAAAGACCATTCCCCGGTGCCCTGAAGACATGAAGCTCTCCCGGGGCAACCACCTCAAACCGAAGGAGGCAGGGCTTTTTTTTTTTTTTTTTTTTTTTTTTTTAAGGAAAAGTGTGCCGATCTATCTTCCTAGGGCAGGTGACAACACCAGAGCCTTCATCTTCCCCATTCTGAAAACCCTGTCTGGATAGAGGCTCTGAAAGGAGGAGAAAAAAGAGAGGACAATGGATATGGGAGGCATCGGACATACAAAAAAAAAAAAAAATAGAATAGAAACTAATGGCGATGTGGCGATGACCTGAATCCCAGGTGGTGAGGAACAGGCAGCGGAGAAAAGTGGGGAGAAAAGAGGAGGACAGGTAGCTCGGACCTAAAAGGGTGGGGCCTGCGATGGGCTCTGATAAGAACCAACTGGTGAGCTTTTGGGACAAAAGCGAGGGCCGCCGCGTGTCGCGGGCTCCACAGCGCTCCCTCGGAAGCATAACGGCCAAACCGAGAAACTCACGGCGGGAACTGCACCGAGCCTGGAGGACATCACTCCCTCTCCGCGCCTAACAAATTCACCCCAGGGCTCCAGCCAGACCAACGCCACTTCTGCTCTCCTCGCCTCTCCCGGATGTGGAGTCTGCGCAGTCCGCGCGGCGCGACTCCGTCCCAAACGCCCACTTCCGCCGGGCGGCTTCCGAGGGGGCTGCGGCCGCCGCCGGGGCGCGTCACGTGACGGGCCGCCCTCCAGTGCCTCGGAGACCCCGCCCCAGGATGGTGTTGTGGGGGCCCAAGTGGAGAGTGGGTCCTGGCCTCAGGATCCCCACCCTCTCCATTCATGTCCACCCCCCCATTTCCAGCACGATGGGTGGTCTTTCTAGATGCACAGGAAGTTAATCATTGCCCCTTTATTTGTCGGAAATTGCAGACCCATTCCCGCCGTCCCAGCCCCAGGGTAGAGAGGCATTAAGTTCTTTCATGGCTGAGGATGCAAGAATTGGAGTCAGTTGGCTGAGCAGGGAAGAAGCCAGCAAAGGCGAGCTTGGCGAAGACTTGAGGGGGATACATGAATAATGGGGGCGGAAATCGCATCTGCTTCCTTCAGGGCTCCAAGCTGGCCCTGTCTTGAGGGGCTTTTTTGTTGTGTGTATGTGATTCCTAGAGGGTATTTGAGTAACTCGTGAAATCTTTAGAAAAAGTATGTCTGGGCCTCTCTCTAAGCGAGCTGTGTTTGCCTTTCTCCTTCGGGGCACCGAGAGTTCTCTCAGAGGGCCTTCCACGGGTTCTCGCAGGTGGACTGTGTCTGCTCCGCTCAGAATGACTATGTCGTCTCCTCTTTAAGGGGCTGTGATTTCTCCTCGCAGAGAGTCTGCGGCATCTCCTCTCAGAGGGACTGCGGCATCTCCTCTCAAAGGGACTTGGATGACTCCTCTCGGAGAGACTGTGATGGCTCCTCTGAAAGGAACTGTGATGGCGCCTCCGAGAGGGACTGTGATGGCGCCTCCGAGAGGGACTGCGATGGCTCCTCCCAGAGGGACTGCGATGGCTCCTCCCAGGGGGACTGCGATGGCTCCTCCCAGGGGGACTGCGATGGCTCCTCCCAGAGGGACTGAGATGGGGCCTGCTAGACGGACTGCGATGGGGCCTCCTAGACAGACTGCGATGTCTCCTCTGAGACGGACTGAGATGGCTTCTCCCAGAGGGATTGCGATGGCTCCTCCGAGAGGGACTGCGATGTCTCCTCGAAGAGGGACTGCTATGGCTCCTCGAAGAGGGACCGCTATGGCTCCTGCCAGAGAAATTACATGGGGTTCTTTCCCTATGGAAGCTGTGATGGCTTGATCTCTTAGGCATGAATATCTCTTTAAGGTGACTGTCTGAGGTTCTCTTCTTAGGGGTACCATGTAGGATTCTCCCTTGGGCCTGAACTCCGATTCCTCTTTTGGAGTTCTGGGACTCTGGGCTAGAGATTTCTTTTCTATAGAAGTTCTTCTTAGGTCTGCTGCCACTCTCATTTTGAACAGTATCCAAAGGATATCTGATTGTGGTGGCACTTTGGGAAACTCTGCACCTGGACAGTGGGAAAGGTGTGTATTGGAGAGAGCTATCTGTTTTTGGTGGTTGTGCTGAGCAGAATTGTTCTAATTCTTCCCATAGCATGCTCTGCTGTTCAGTGGTTGGGTCTGTTGGCTTTAGCTCGACAACTGGAATGCTTTCTCTTTCGACATCTCCTTCTAAACTATAGTCAGAGGCTTTTTGTTCTGGTTGGCAGTTTTTGCTTGACCACAAATGGTCCGCCCTTGTCCTGTGCTCAGGCTTTGGCCCAACAAATGCCATAATTCTGTGTGCGGTTTGGAATGCCTTTCTTAGTCCCTGAAAAAGCAGTTTAATGAATTTGGGTTGGGGGGGTTTCTTGGGGTGTCTTTTTAAAGAGTCAGTAGTTGTCTGAGATGCTCCATTTCTTTTCCCTTCCAAGTGAAATGATAATTTCCTAGAGGGACTCTGTATTATGGTTCTGCTGTTTGTAGAGAACTTTTTGTTTTGTGTTCTAAACCTCCTGTTGATTCTTTTCATTGGACATTTTGAATCATGGGTATTTTTGCTTCTCACTTTAGTCCACTCTTCATCCTGATTGCTTTCAGAGTCACTCTCTGATAACGAGTGAACTTCAGTGACTTCATAGTGCCCAGGCTCTCCAATATCTGTCCTTCCTTCTAAGTCATGGCTAATGTGGACTTGTACAGAAGCAGGAGACTGGGAAGACTGAGAAAGAAAATCTATTGAAGAAGTAGGACTCTTGGAAGCTTGATTACAGATTTTAGCTGGTGATACAGGGCTCCTTGGTGTCTTGGGCCTGTCTCTTCTATAATACTTTGGAACTTGGGATCTTTTTCCAATTCGTAACCTAAAACCCAGACGCAATCTAATCTCTCCATGGCCTTCAGGAGTGCTTACAAGGTGGAGCTGTGGGTAGATAAGAAGATAAGGTCCAAAAGTAGTCTGTAATTTATGACAATTAAATCCTGAACAGCGGCCACACTGTAGGCAGATAGGGTATTTTAGGACCAGACCTGAAGTGAGAGGTGGAGGTACATTGTGAGGTATTTGACTCCTTAACAGTTTTGCTGCTATTTTTAGTTGCAGATCTTTTAGCAATTGGAACTGTTCTGAGAGGTCAGTCTTAGACTGGGAAAGAAAACTTGGCTCGAGTGGGTGTTGGGACTCAAAATCCCTTGTCTGTGAATCTCTCTGTGAGTTCTCACTCTCTTCCACTGGAACAGGATCTTTCACAGTGAGAAATATATTGAAGGAAGACTCTTCTGACTCGTCTGGGTCAGGAAGCTGATCCCCTGTACATGAAACAGGAATGTGCTGAATGACTTCCTGGGGTGTATCATTGAGCTTTGAGTTTGTTTTCTTTATTCTCACTCTAGTTCCAGAGTATTGCTGTATTATGGAGGACATAGAACCACGTGTCCATATCCTTAAGGCCATTCTTTTCTCCTGACCATGGCATGAAGTATGTCTCTGAATGTAGTTTTTGACCATTGAAGCCTGAAAAATAGTTCCTCGGCCTGTCTCTAGCAGACTCTGGGAAAATTCCATCAATTCAGCAGGAACCCCAAATAAATTCTGAATAGATTGACAGGTATCAGCAGTAGACCTTTCTGTTAAAGATGTTTGAGAACAAAGCTTCCTTCCCATAGTGGTTCCCAAGACATTCCCCAACATTAGCATACTGGAGAGATACTTTCTAGGAAGTCTCTGCTTCCAGGAGTGACTCTCCCAGACATTCTGTTGTCTTCCCAGGACAGACCAGGTGAATCTTCTTCGAGCCCCTGATCCTGCCTGGAAGGTCTTAGATGGTGGTCTCCAGCTTTGTGGTGGATGTTGGGAGAGGCCCTGGAGTGAGTTCTCTAACTCTGCCACCTGCCTCAGTTGAATGCTCTCCTTAGATACGTTATACACCCAAGAGATCTCAGAGTGGGAGGTTTCTACAGAGTTTGTTGTCTTATCAGAGGGTTGGTTATGAAAGAACAAGGGAAAAGTTGAAGCAGGATCTATAAAGGACTCTTTAGGCTGCAAAATATCTGTCCAAATGTTTTTTATATCCAATGCTCTTGATACTTCTGCCATCTCAGAATCCCAAAGACCTAATTCAGATGTTTTGTTGACAGAACTTGAGATGATTGAGTTTGAAGAGTTGGGTAGAAGACTAGAGAAATAATTCCCTATTTGTAACTTTCCTGATGTTAACTCCTCAGATTCCCCCTTCTGATATACCTGTCTTAAATTCAAATCCTCAGATTGTATAACTCGAGGAGGCCTTATTTCTATACCTATAGATTTCATAGCCTGATCCCCTTGTTCATGAGTCAACGCTGTAGGATGCTTGAATGGAGATGTTGGCTGTGAGGTTAATTCTGCAGATTTCACTTCAATATTTGATCTTGGATTTAACTCCACAGATTTTACTTTTTGAAAACATGATTCTGGTGCAAACACATCACATTTTAAGTCCTGTATCTCAGAGCCTGAAATCAAGTTCACAGAATTTGCACCACAAAGCAATGGCTCTTTGTTTATCTTCACAGACTTTATATCTTCAAACAGTGGCTCTGGTACATATAACACAGATTTTGCACCATTTAGTTGAGGATCCAAAACAGAGTGCCCATCTTGTTGCTGTGACCCAAGGTGGTTCTGCAAAACTTGGCCTTCTGGAAACTTTATCCCCGGAGTTAATTTAGAAGATTTTACACTCTGCAAATGTGACCCAGGATTAAATAAAATAGACTTTGTGCCTTGAGATTCTGGCCCGGGGTTCAATTCAGAAGGCTTCATGCCTTGTATCTGTGGCCCTGGATTAAACTTTATAGAGTTCATGCATTGAAGTTCTGACCCTGATTTCAATTCAGAAAAATTCACACCTTGCAGCTTTGGGTCAGAGTTGAACTCTGTTGTTATTATATCTGAAGTCAATTCAAAAGATTTTATACCTTGCAAGGATTGCCTACGGTTACGTCTAGTAGAATTTACACATTGTAATTTTGTCCCTGTATTCAACTCACAAGGATTTTCACACTGCATCTGTAGCCTAGGATTGCATTCTAGGAACTTTGACCCTGGAATTAATTTAGATTTCAAACCTTGCCAATGTGGTCCAGGGTTGAGCACCATAGATGTTTCACTTTGAATCTCTGGATTCAATTCAGAAGATTTCATACCTTGATGTTTTGAAACTGAAGTTAATTCAGAAGAGTTCACACCTTGCAAATATGGCTCAGGGTTTGACACCATAAATTTGACGTTTTGAAGCTCTGGCCATGGATTTAACTTAGATTTCTCCTCTTGCCACCACTTTCCAGCATTGAACTCAGGAGATATCACACTGTGAACCTCTGATTCCAAGGTCAACTCAGAGGGTTTTGCAACCTGAAATTTTGGGCCATCGTTGACCTCTGTAGAGTTCATTATTTGAAGGTTTATTGACTCGGAGGATTCTGCATCTTCCAACTTTGTCCCAGATTTGAATTCCATAGATTTCATACCTTGAAGGTGTGTGCCTGGTGTCAACACAGACAATTTCCTATTGTGTGGGGCTGAGTTGAACCCCAAAGATTTAACATCTTTTACTTTTGTACCTGGAGTTGATTTAGATTTCATATTTTGCCACATTGGTCTGGTGATGAACTCCACATATTCTTCACTTTGAAGCTTTGTCTCTGGTGTTAACTCAGAAGTCACACCTTGTGACTGTGGAACAAGTTTTAACTTAACAGACTTCAAATCTTGAACCTTCCACCCTAGTGACAAATCAGATTTCTCACCTTGTCCCTGTGGTCCAGGGTTGAACTTCACAGGTTTCACTCCTTGAAGCTTCTTCCTCTGGGTTAAATCAGAAGGGTTTCCACCCTGTAACTTTGGACCATGACTGAACCCTAAGGTGTTCACATCTAGAAGCTTTGTCCCTTGAATTGACTCAGATTTTTTACTTTGTATGTGTGATTCAGAGTTTAAAAATGATTTCATTTCTTGAGGCTTTGTCACTTCAGAAGATTTTGTATCTTGAAAGTGTGGTATAAAATTGGACCCCAAAGATTTCTCATCTTTAAGCTTTATACCCATGATCAAGTCAGAACATTTTATATGTTGTAACGGTAGATCTGAGTCCAACACTACAAATTTCACACCTGGAAACTTCCCCCCCAGGGTCAATTCAGATTTCTCACCTTGTAATTTTGGACCAGGTTCCAATTCTACAGATTTCATATCTTGGAGCTTTTTTTTTTTAATCACTTCAGAAGATTTCATACTCTGCAAATGTAGTCCAGGCCTTAAATTCATACCTTTTACATCTTTAAGTTTTATATCCATGAGCAACCTAGAAGAATCTATATCTTGCAACTGTGGGCCTGTGAATTCTGCTGATATTGCTTTTTCAAGCTTTGTCCCCGGTATTAGCTTAGAAGATTTCACAACTTGGATCTGGGGGCCAGGGATTAATTTTTTATGTTCTATATCCTGAAGCTTTGTCTTTGGGGTCCCTTGAGAAGATTTCATACCTTGTAACAATGACTCAGGTTTGAAATCTATAGATTTAACATCTCGAATCTCTGTCCCTCCAGTTGATTTAGAAAAAGTTGTACCTTGCAACTGTGAGCTAGGATTTAATTCTGTAGATTCCATATCTTGGGACTTTATCTTAGGTGGAAACTTGGAAAATTTCAGACTTTGCTGCTGTGACCCAGCATTGAAATCCTCAGATTTCACACATTGAAGCTTTGTTTGAAGAGCCAACACAGATGACTTGACACTTTTCAAGTGTAGTAGAGAGCTGGACTCTATAGTTTTATCACTTTGTGACCCTTGGCTTAATACCCTGGATTTCACCTCCAGAAGCTGTGGTTCAAGACGCTTGACACCTTGAAGCTGTGTTCCTTGGGATGACCATAAGGGTTTCACTTCCTGAAGCTGTAAACAAGGTTTCAAATCAGAACCCTGAGGCTGATGTTCCTGGCATGATGCCAAAGATTGTATACCTTGAAGCTCTGGTTTTGAAGTCAATGTAGATGATGATTTCCTATCCCTTGACTGTATCAAAGTTTTCCACTGTACTGGTTTGACACATTGAGATTGTAACTCAAGATTTAGCAGAGATTTTATACCTTTAAACTCTAGTGCAGGTATCCACTCAACAGATTTTGTACTTCTAAGCTGTGGTTCTTGGTTTAGCTCTACACTTTTCATACCTTCATGTTGTGGCTCTGATGTTGACACCAAAAATTTCCCTTTTTGCAGTTGTGATCCTGGGGTTTTCACATTCTGCAAATGTGGCTCACAGTTGCACTCCATATCCGTTGCACCTTGAGTTTTTGGCCCTTGAGTCAATTCAGATGACTTCACATCTCTTGGCTGTATAAAAGATTTCAACGCTACAGATTTGACTTTTTGAGGTTGTGACCCAAGATTTAACCCTACAGATTTTACACTTTGGAACTCGGGTCCTCGTATCCACTGAATACATCTCATACTTCCACGCTGTGGCTCTTGTTTTAAATCAACAGTTTTCACACCTTGAAGCTGTAGTTCTGAAGTTAATACCAAAGGTTTCACTTGGTGCGACTGTGGTTCAGCTTTAAACTCTTTAGATTTTACATCTTGAATATTTGATTCTGGTGTCAATTCAAATGGTTTCATTTCTTTTAACTGTAACTCAAAGTTGAGGTCTACTAATTTTCCATCTTTAAAGTTTAGCTCTGGATTTAACTCCAAAGACATCCCATCTTCTGACTTAGACCCTCTCTTCAATTGTTCTAAATCCACACAATGCTGCTCTGGTGAGTTTACAGATTTCTCACCATTCTGTTCTGTCTCAGTACTTCCATTTACAAATGCTAGCCCTTGAATCTGTTGCCTTGGTGCTGAATCCACAGATTTTAGTCTTTGAAACTTTTGTATTCTGGTTATATCTACCTGCCTTTTTAGACTTCGGAGCAGCTTCATAGATTTTACACGTGGCAGTGGATCTAATGATTTTAAACTTTGAAGTTTTAAACATGGGTTAATTTCCAAAAATTTCATGTGTTGCATTTGTGACTCTGAAGTCAATTCCTCAGGTTTTGTATCCTGCCATTTAAGCTCTTGATGGAATGGCCCTGATGCAAAAGGCACAGAATTCTCACCTTGCAACTGAACAGATTTTATACATTGAAGCTTGGGATCTGGGGTGGTTTTTACAGATTTTATATCTACTTGTGGGCTTGAAGTTATTTCCACAGATTTCTCACCTTCCTGTTCTGGACTTGGGCAATTCAGGTATTCTCCTGGGGTGAAGGCCACAGATTTCACATCTTCCAGCTCTGACTCTGAAATCAACAACTCAGTCTTTAAACCTTGACGTTCTGAACCTGGAGTCAGCTCCACTTGTTGCACACATCCCACCTGAGGCCCAGGGGTTAGCACCATAGATTTAACATCTCTCAATTGTGGGTGTGTTGTTAACTGCATAGATTTCATATCTTCCAGCTGTGGTTCTTGTATTAGTGCCTCAGATTTTAAACCTTGAAACTTTGAGATTGGGGTCCACTCCACAGTTGTTACATCTTGCCACGGTGGTACTTGGATAAATTCAGATTTCATACTTTGTAACTGTGGTCCTCTGGTCAACTCAGAGAAGTTTAGACTTGGCAATTGATGTCCAGGAGTAAACTCCATAAATTTTGTATCTGCTCTCTGTGATTCTGAAATAAATTTATGAGAAATGTTATTGTCAGAGCTTGGGGTATTTCCTAAAAATGATTGTATCAACCCCACAGATTCTTTCTCGTGGTGACAAATGTCAGAAATCAACTTTGTTTCTGGTTCTTGACAGCCTGGTTCTGAATTCATCCCTAAAGATTCTGAAGCTTGCCATACATTCAATACTTTAGTTTCTGTGGCTTGGTGATTTGGTTTGGGGACCAACTTTACAGATTTTACTCCTGGAATGTGTATCCCTGATGTCTGCTTTTCATATATCATACCTTCTACCTGTGTCTCAGGAATCAACCTCCTACATTTTACCACTTGAGGTTCCACATCTGAAAGCAATGGCACTTGGTCTGTCTCATCAGATCTTAGGTCTTGTAACCATGGCTTTGGGGCCAACTTCACAGATTTTATATCCTCCTGTTGTAGTCCTGGGGTCAACTCCACAGGTTTTATAACTGGCAACCCTGGTGGTAGGAGGAAATGAACACATTCCATACCTTGCAACTGTGAACTGGAGGTCAAATCTGTAGATTTCCTACTTTGCCACTGTGGCACTTGGGCTAATTCAGCAGATTTTTCACTTTGCTGTTGTGGTCTATGGGTCAATTGAATAGATTTCTCTCCTTGAAACTGAAATCCTGGGTATGACTGTACAGATTTCCCACTTTGCAACTGTGGTATAGGGGTCAGCTTACCAGCTTTTACACTCTGCTGATGAACTTCTATGGCCAATTCTATAGATTTCACAATTGGAATCAGCTGTTCATATTTTACTATTTGTGGGATTGAACCTGTGGTTATATCTACAGATTTTATATTTTGCAACCCTGGTCCCATGGTCTGTTTCTCAGATTTTACATTTGGCAACTCTGAGGATAGCTTCATAGGATCTATAACTTGAAGTTTTGGCACTGACTTTGCGCCCATATTTTTCACACCTTGAAGCTGTGGTGTATTAGTAATTACTGTGGATTCTGTAACTTGATGCAGTGGTTTTTGACTCATTTCCATAGATTTTGTACCTTGACCCAGTGATTTTGGTATTGTCCCTATTTGATGATGTGACTGTGTCAACTCTACAGATTTATTCCTTTGTAGCCCTATGTCAGATCTTAATTCTATAGTTTCTATAACTTGATGGCTTTGCCTTGGGCTCATCTCTGAATATTCCAGGATTTGATGCCTTGGGATCAACCTCGAAGATTCTAAGTCTTGAGTTGACACTGGAGTTAAAGTAATAGATTCTGTGCCTTGATGATATGGCTGTGGAGTCATCGCCATGGAGTCTAGCACTTGAATATATGGCCCAGGAGTCAACTCCAGAGATTCCTTGACTTGAGATATTGGCCTGGGGGTCAAATTCTGAGATTCTACAACTTGTGACTGTTCAATGGATGACTCCAACCTTGGGTTTGTCTTCAAAGAATGTATGGATTGCAGTGATGGCATCCCTACTGATTCCATGACTTTAGGTGGTAGCGTGGAAGGTATACTCACATTCTCTCTAATTCCATGTGGATCAATAGTAGTAGGAGAACTAGAAAACATCAAGTCATCTGGTTGAGTTGACTTTTGGGGCAAATTTGAAATATGAGTCTGTGAATCTGGGATACTATCTGGCTGTGCTGGTGGAATTATCCCCATGCAATCCATAGCTTGTAATAGTGCCACCGGAGTTATTTTTATGACATCTATGAATGGATGCAATGGCCTGGGTATCATGTTCAATGATTTTGTGTTTTGACGTATTGGTTCTGGAATAATTTTCACTGGTTTTATGGTTTGACTTTGTGGCTTTGAAGTTATGCCTATTGATTCAATAACTTTATGCTGTGGCCCTGGGGTCATTTCCACATTTTCCAAGACTTTATGCTGTGGCCTTCTCCCCATCCTTCTTGGTTGTATGACTTGATGGTCCAACAATGAGTTAATTTTCACTGACTCCTTAACTTGATATTGTAGCCTTGGGGTCATTCCCACTGATTCTGTTATATATGGGTGTGATTTTTTAATTATCCCCATGGAATCCATGGCTTCAAGCAATGCTTCAGGAGTTACTTTCACATTATCTGTGCCTTGATTCAGTAATCTTGAGGTCATGTCCTTGGATTCTATAACTTGATGCTGAGGCCTTGGGGTTACCTCTACAGGTTCAATTATATGATATGCTGGTTTTGATCTTACACTCACTTTTTCTATTGGTTTCACAACTTCATTTGGCTGTGAAAACGAATCTACAGATTCTGTCAATTCTGAATGTGATTCTGGGTTTATCCCCATTGAATCTATGACTTGAAGTAATGCCAATGGTGTTACCTTTATGCTATTTGTGACTTGATATGGTAGCCTTGGAGTCAACTCCCCTTTAGTTACTTGGGTCTCATGCTGCTGTATGCCTTTTTCTTGAAGACCTCTTACCCTCTGTTCTAAATTAAGCTCTAGCACATGTTTTGGGTCCTTCTCCAGTGAAGTAATTTCCTTTTGAATTATGTCAACTCTTAAACTTTTGGGAGATGGAATGCCCATTGATGTAACTAACAGCTTGGATCCAAGGACTTGGGGGCCCCCGCCAGGTTGTGACTGCTTACCTGGGATAAGTAATTGTGAATTTTTTGTTTCTGTTCTATTTAATCCAGATTCCACTCCAGTGTTCACCTGGTGCTGAAATGATGGAAGGTCTGGGTATTTATTGTTGATATTTTGCTCAGTGCTTTGATTAATGGGCATAGATAACTGGATTTGGGGTTTCTCTGGTTCAGGGATGCTGCCTTGTACTTCAATTAAATAATTCGACATTGCCCATGATTCCTTCACAGGCACAGGCACTGTTTGTTTCTTCAAAGTACAAACCTTCCAAGCCATATGTCCCTCTAACTCCCTCCTAGCCAAAGGAGAGAGCCGGGTTGAAGCCCACCCTGGGACTTGAGGTTTCTCTTTGAAAGCAGAATTTGGCCTATGATCTGATGTCAAATGATTCTTCCTCCTTTTCTTATACTTTGTTTTCACTTGCTTACAGAAATCTGAGTCTTCAAAAATAGAGTTGATTAAAGAGCTCTGAGGTCTTAAAGGTGAAAGAACTGTCAAATGTGGAGAGGTTTTTGATTTCACAAGCTCTGAGAACTGAAAAGGAGGCAGGGATGTGCTTTGGTTCTTGAGAACAGGTGGTTGCTTTTTAGATAAAATAGGTAAACTATGGCTCCGGGATTGCCAGATTGTCCCTTCAGAAAAGACAGAAGAGTCAGACAAATTGGAGTTGTTGCTTGATGATCCAGAGGAGGTGCGGGGCATAGTAGAATATGTTGTCATCTTATAGTCACGAAAGGGTAGCATAGGCTCCTGAGTCAAACAAACACAGGAAGTGGAGGGAGAAATATCCTGCAGTTCAGGCAAATATGGTTCCATAACAGCTGATCTAAGGAATAAAGAGAAACGTTTCATTTTGCCTTGAAAAGGAAAAGGAACCGTAGAAAAGGGAAAAAATAATGGCCATTTCAAACGCAAAATATTTTGAATTGAGGGAGAATAATAGCAAAAGGTTAATTACTTAGGGGAAGAATTCCTCCTCCAGGACAAAGAGACACATTTGTCCCATTCCAGTCAGAAATGATCAATAGACCAACGGTTTTTTAAATTGCTTTAAACCCAGAACTTTTCCCTATTTCCAAAATATCTAACTAACTCTCTTTTTCTTCTCCCTCTCTCCTTCTTCATCTTCCTTCCTCTCTTTCACTCCCTTCCTGCCCCCTCTTATAAGCTCTACCACCTTCAATCCCCACTCTGAAACTACATTCCCGGACCTTGTACTTTCCAGATGTTGGAAGATCTGTTGAAGATAGAGTATACATTTCTGGATCCATTGCTCAGGGAGGCCTGAAAAGCTGGATGAAAAAGAGTATATGAGTGTAATGGAAGTGACACAGGAAACCAATAAAGAGAGAGACTTAATTTAGAAAGGAAACAGCTATGATAGAGTGGGAAGAAAAACAGAGTCCCAGGTATCTTATTCCTAATTTTTTACAGTTTACCAGTAGAATAGGCTGAAGAGAGGAAAAATAGACACAGTGAAGTTGGATTTTACTCACTTTGTCAGGTTAGTTTTAATGCAACCCATGCTGGGATTTTCTTCCCATTGTTGAGCTGAGAGTAGAGGTGAAGAATCTATTAATATAATGACAATTGACATCACCTAGTCAAAATCCCTTATTTTGCAAATAAGGAAGCAAAGATGATATCATGCCCAAGATCATAAAGCTAATTAGTGGTAGAGCTCAGGTTTAACCTAAGTCTCAAGTTTGTTTTTTAAACTATACTACGGTATGCTGCCCTCACTGTGTAGTATAGAGGGAAGCCATTGGAAAGAGCATGATTATAGGAATTAGAGTGGAGTCACATATCTTTCCTCCAAAAGAGTCTATTCAATGTCTATTACAGAAAAAAAAAGTTCAGAAACTTTCCTCACCAAACTCTTGATAATTATCCCTGCTCCATTCTCCAATCTTACCATGTTTCTTTACTGATACTTTATACAAAATGAGATAAGCATTACACAAAATGAGATAAGGAAAGGAAGCATGGAAAGAATTAAGGATCCATCTATTTGCATCTCTTTGGAAGTAGAGATGCTAGAAAGAATAAGCACTGTTTCTTTCATTAACATAATCTTTTTCTTTTTCTTTTTTTCTTTTTTTTAATATATTTTATTGATTTTGTACAGAGAGGAAGGGAGAGAGACAGAGAGAAACATCGATGATAGAGAGTCATCAAATCAGCTGCCTCTTGCACACCCCGTACTGGGGATATGCCCGCAACCAAGGTACATGCCCTTGACCGGAATCGAACCCAGGACCCTTCAGTCCCCAAGCCCACGCTCTATCCATTGAGCCAAACCGGTCCCGGCAACATAATCTTTTTCATTCTCCTGCCTTCCACCAGCTATTAAAGGCTGGATTCTTAAAAACAGTTGACCTGTCATTTGAGGCCAGCCCCGGAGCAACAGCGGCCAGGCCCAGAGCAGCTGGGCCCAGAACAGCTCGCTTCTCGCCTGCCCATGCCCTAGGGCTGCTTCTCAGACATGGCTGGAAACTTTTGGGGGAACTTGAGGGTCTGCTGAGTCAAGTGATGAAGGCTTAGATCTGGATGTGTTGAGTTGTTGTAGCGCTGGGGTGTTGATCTGTGAGCACCTTGTGTGGGGTCTGGATGAGGTTGGTTGATCTATTTGGATGTGTCTTTTGTTTGAAGTGTATCCTTGGGAATGTGGAGGTATTGTTGTTGTTTTTTGTTTTGTTTTTTAATCAATCTTTATTGTTCATATTATTACAAAGGTTCCTCATTTCTTCCCCCCTTCACCAGGTTCCCCCCCCACCCTCCGCCCCCTCCCCATCCCCCATTGTCCTCATCCATAGGTGCAGATTATGTTCAGTCTCTTCCTCCCTCCCTTTCCCCGATAGTAAATCCCTTTTCAGATAGTAAATCAGTTACTTAGCATTTTCTCATATCAATAATACCTCCACAGGCCCAATGATACATTTCACACAAACGACATTTCCAAATAGGTCAACCAGCCTCATCCAGACCCCACACAAGGCACTCACAGATCAACACCCCAGCCCTATACTAACTCAACACATCCAGATCTAAGCCTTCATCACTTGATTCAGCATACCCTCAAGTTCCCACAAAAGTTTCCAGCCATGTCTGAGAGGCAGCCGTGGGGCAGGGGCAGGCGAGGAGCGAGCTGTTCCGGGCCTGGCTGCTCCGGGCCTGGCCTCTGTTGCTCTGGTTCGTTCCACAACCAGCTGCTCCGGGTCTGGTCACTGCCACTCCCGACCTAGTTGCTCTGGACTTGGCTGCTGCTGCTCTGAGCCTGGCCGCACCCGACCCGGCTGCTCTGGGCCCGGATGCTCCGGGCCCGGCCGCTCCGGGCCTGGTAGCTCCCAGCCTGGCAGCTGCTGCTCCAGGCCTGGCCACACCAGACCCAGCTGCTCCGGGCCTGGCTGCTCCCAGCCTGGCAACCGCTGCTTCAGGCCTGGCCGTACCCGACCCGGCTGCTCCGGGCCTGGCCGGGGAATGTGGAGGTATTGTTGATTTGAGAAAATGCTAAGCAATTCATTTGCTACCTGAAAAATTTAAAGTTCTGAAAGTTTAAGGTCTCTTGCCAAAAAGAGGTTTTAAAGCTAACACCTTAATTTTAATGGAGAAAGGGGAGGACATGCCCTTCCCACCCAGAACAGGTAATCCAATTCCAGCCAGCAGCTATCTTTAAACAATGTGTTCATTTACATTTGAATGGCTACACCTTTTGATAGCCCAAGGGCAAGTTTACCTGTAAACAAGTTTGCTTCTCAGTTCCCAGGGCAGAAAAAAAAAAAATAAGGTTTAAAATTATTAGATTTTAAAATTTATTCTTAAAACATAAAAGTTTATTAATTAAAAAAAAGGAAATTAAAAAACCTGATGAACAATATTAACTGTTGATTATAATAGAATCAGAGATACAGGAGGGGAGTGGACTGACAATTCTCGGGGAATAGGGGAGTGGTGGATGTGGGAGAGACTGAACATAAACTGTGCACCTATGGATGAGGACAATGGGGCATGGGAACCTGGTGTGTGTGGGGGGAAATGAGGAACTTTTGTAATAATATGAAAAATAAAGATTGATTTAAAAAAAAAAAACAAAAAAAAACAGTTGACCTGTCATTAGCCTTGAGCTTAAGAATAAAGCATGGTGGGGGGTGGGGAGAAATAAGAACAAAGCATAGGGTCTTTCTGACCTGTGAATTGTTGGATCTTTTCCAATCTATGCTGCTTTGAAATCTAGAGAAGCACAAAAAGAGAAAAAGACAAAAATCAGGTAATGTTCTAGGTTAGAGAATTTGACAGTGAATTTTATCTTATAGACACAAATATTGATATAATTGGCATCCATCATCACAGCAAAAATTACCACGTCATTCATTTATTCACGAATCATTTATTGAGTATTTACTAAGTTCTTGGTATTGTGTGGGGTGCCAGGACTACAATGATCCCTGTATTCTAGGAATTTGCACTAATAAGGAAAACAGATCAGATCTCTAAAGAGATAAATTATAATACTGTGTAGTAAATGCTGAAATAGAAATGTAAGTGCTAGAGAATACAAAGGACAGTCATTAACTACTTGGGAAAGAAAGGAAGAATTAGTCAAGAAGCTGCCATTTGTATTAGCGTTTGGAGAAAAAGCAGAAGATTTTTAGGTAAAGAAAGAGCATTTCAGGCAAGTGGGAACATCACCGAGATCAGAAGGTCATGATTGTCCGGTGCACTTTTTTTTTTTTTTTTTTTTTAATATATTTTATTGATTTTTTACAGAGAAGAAGGGAGAGAGATAGAGAGCTAGAAACGTCAATGAGAGAGAAACATCGACCAGCTGCCTCTTGCACACCCCCTACCGGGGATATGCCCGCAACCAATGTACATGCCCTTGACCAGAATCGAACCTGGGACCTTTCAGTCCGCAGACAGAAGCTCTACCACTGAGCCAAACCGGTTTCGGCTGTCCGGTGCACTTTTGCTAAGTAGTGAGAGATGAAGCTGGAAAGGTAGGAAGAAGCCACATTATGCCAAGTGTAGCATTTTTATTTGTTCCTGTAGGTCAGAATTTCCCAACCAGTCTGTAGTCAGTAAATTCCTGGGTTTTTGCAAGGATGTTGCCAGTCATTTTAAAGGCAAAAATGACATTTGTTACAATTTCAAATCCTAAAACAATTTTTTATTTATTTCCTTTAAACTAGAACGTCAGTCTCTGAGAGTATATTAAAAGAGTTTCCACAACAATTACTAAGGAATTCATGAATGTCCACATGATTCAATCACTCAGTTTATTACTCAGTTGAATTCCCCTAGCACAGTTGGACAGACCTAAGTAATTCCCCACTACAAAAGCATTTGGAAATGCTGAATAAAATAAACAAATATTATTTGAGCTTATGAAGCTTAACCTCTGGGTAGGTGGGGAAAAACTCATAGCCTTCTCAAATAATTTTATCCAATAGTCCATCCTCATACTGGTTTGGAATACTAATTTATGCTCACTTTTTAGTCAGCAACCCTCAAAAGGAAAAGAAAAGTGGTCCTGGCAAAAGGCAAAAATAAATACAAAATATTTTTGGAAATTGGAGTAGAAGAGGTAGGAGAAGGAAAACAGTTTAAATAATTATACCTTAATAAACGAGAAATACTTGATGAAGTGGTTACATTCTCTTTTTTTTTTTAATCCTCACCCAAGGATATTTTTCCATTGATTTTTAAAGAGAGTGGAAGGAAGAGGGAGAAACCGAGAGAAACATCGATATGAGAGAGACACATCGATTGGTTGCCTCTTGCAGGCACCCCAATCTGGGCCAGGGGATCTGCAACCAAGGTATGTATCCTTGTCTGAAATCCAACTCAGGACCCTTCAGGTGGAGGGGCTGATGCTCTATCCACTGAGCCAGGCCGGTTAGAGTGAAGTAGCTAAATTCTTTTTTTCTTTTTTTTTAACATTTTAAAAAATATATATATTTTATTGATTTTTTACAGAGAGGAAGGAGGAGGGATAGAGAGCTAGAAACGTCGATGAGAGAGAAATATCGACCAGCTGCCTCTTCCACACCCCCTACCGGGGGATCTGCCCGCAGCCAAGGTATATGCCCTTGACCGGAATCGAACCCGGGACCTTTTAGTCCGCAGGCCGACGCTCTATCCATTGAGCCAAACCGGTTTTGGCAGAAGTGGCTAAATTCTTAGCAAAAATGTAAAATACCAAAAGTAGGCCATATATATATATATATATATATATATATATATATATATATATATATATATATATAATTTGAGTAGACCAGTAAGTATTAAAGCAATCAAAATTATAATCAAACACCTTCTCCAGACACCGGTTTGGCTCAATGGATAGAGCGTCGGCTTGGGAACTGGAGGGTCCCGGGTTCGATTCCGGTCAAGGGCATGTACCTTGGTTGCGGGCATATCCCCAGTAGGGGGTGTGCAAGAGGCAGCTGATCAATGACTCTCTCTCATTGATGTTTCTAACTCTCTCTCTCCCTTCCTCTCTGTACAAAATCAATAAAATATATTTAAAAAAAAAAAAAAAAGACCTTCTCCATCAGACCTAATAAAAGAATTCAAGGTTCCTAAATATCAGAACTTATGAATATCTATAGCATTTTTCTACTGTAGTAAACAAACTAGGAAAATATATAATTTTAAGTAATAAAAGATATGTCCTTCATAATAGCAATAAAAATAATATAATATTTCAAAATATTAAGTTAGCTGAAACTACAAGAGACCTATATGTAGAAAATTATGGAACTTTAATAAAAGATATAGAAGATGACCTGAATAAATGGAAAAACATTCTCTCTAAAAGTCAATGGAGGCAGCGAGGGCTGCCCTGGCTCTGCGGGCCAATACCGGCCGGCCCGTTGCCTTTATCAGGAAAATCCCCTGGACCGCCTCTTGGAGTGAGCTGAGAGAACACTTTGCACAATTTGGCCATATAAGAAAGTGCATACTACCTTTTGACAGAGAGACTGGCTTTAACAAAGGTATGGGTTGGATTTACTTTTCTTCAGAAGAAGAACTTCAGACTGCACTACAACATGACAGTCATGTTATTGATGGAGTAAAACTCCACGTTCAAGCTCAGAGACCAAAAGTTTTACAAGATCAAACATCTGATGAAAAGTAAGATTTTTAATACTACTACTACCTACTAAATAAAGGAACAAAACTGAAAAAAAAGAAAAAAAGAAAAAAAAAGTCAATGGAAAAAATATTCTTGGATGAGGATTAACAAAAAATTAAAATTTGCCGAGACTGGTTTGGCTCAATGGATAGAGCGTCGGCTTGGGGACTGAAGGGACCCGGGTTCGATTCCGGTCAAGGGCATGTACCTTGGTTGCGGGCATATCCCCAGTTGGGGGTGTGCAAGAGGCAGCTGATCGATGACTCTCTCTCATTGATGTTTCTAGCTCTCTATCTCTCTCCCTTCCTCTCTGTACAAAATCAATAAAATAAAAAATAAAATAAAAATAAAAAAATTAAAATTAAAATGTGGAAGGTAAGACTGGAATTAAAAAAAAAAAAAAAAAAAAAAAAAAAAAAAGTAGGAGAAACTCTTTGTGACCTAGGGCACAGAAGAACTTTTTAAAAAATATTTTTCTTTTTTAATTTAAATTCTTTGTTGTTTAAAGTATTACTTGAGTCTCCTTTTACCCCCATTGACCTCTTCCTGGCTACTCCCAACCCCAGCACATGCCCTCACCTCCCTACTGTCTGTGTCCATTGGTTATGCTCATATGCATGCATACAAGTCCTTTGGTTGATCTCTTACACATACACACCACCTTCCCCCATAGGTTGGACAGCCTGCTCCATGCTTCTATGTCTGTTTCAATTTTTGTTCATCAGTTTATGTTGTTCCACAGAACTTTTTAAAGAAAACTTCAAAAATACAAACCATAAGCCCTGGCCAGTTTGGCTCAGAGGATGGAGGGTCGGCCTGTGGACTGAAGGGTCCCAGGTTCAATGCTGGCCAAGGGCTACATGCCCAGGTTGCAGGCTCTATCCCCAGTCAGGGGTGTACAGGAGGCAGCCAATCAATGATTCTCTCTCATTATTGATGTTTCTATCTCTCTCCCCCTCTTCCTTCCTCTCTAAAATCAATGAAAAAATATTTTAAAATATACAAACTGCAGGCAATAAATAAATAAATATTCATAGAAGACCCTGCCACATTCAGCTGGAATCTCATGACACTAAGAAGTTCAGAGAACTGCCGAAACTGGTTTGGCTCAGTGGATAGAGCGTCAGCCTGCGGACTGAAAGGTCCTGGGTTCGATTGCGGTCAAGGGCATGTACCTTGGTTGCGGGCACATCCCCAGAGGGGACTTGCAGGAGGCAGCTGATCAATGATTCTCTCTTATCATGGATGTTTCTATCCTACTCTCACTCTTCCTTACTCTCTGAAATCAAGAAAAATGTTTTTTAAAAAATAAATAAAGTGGTCCTGGATTAATAGTGCCATAGTCAAATTGAAATACTGCCTAAGGAAGATCTTTATCCTAGGCCTCAAAAAAAAAAAAAATCCATGAATATTGTATTATGTTGAATAGATTATTTCTGCAGAAACAAACCTATAGAGATGCCAAGTATTGAAATTATCAGATCTAGTGTAGGAAACATGTATATTACATTTAAAGAAATAAAAGACAAGTTTAAATATATTTATAAGGAACAGAAAACCAAAAAAAGTGATTTGACAGATTTGAAAGAAAATCTAATATTATATCTAAAAATTAAGAATGCAGTACTGAAATTAAAACCTCAAGGATGGATTTATCAGCATTAATAAAATACTTCTGAACAGAGAATTGGATAAGTTTGCATATTGTAATTCCTGGAGTAACCACTGGAAAAAATAGGAACAAAGTGCATAACTTTTAAGTTAGTAGACGAGGGAAAATGGAGAGAGAAAAATTTAATCTAGGATTTCTGTTTATAATAATTGTTTGAATCCTCTAAATGAAAACATCTAGAAAAACTGGACCAAAAATATTTAAACATCTATTTGAAGTTATTGAAGGGCTTTCAAGGCATCAAGGACCAGAGGAGCCAAGATCCCAGAGAAAAACAGGAATTGTAGAGAAGCAAGCCCAAATTTCCCCCTCAAAGCATTTACCAATTGTCACGCCATGGCTGAACAGCTAAACAAAATGCTCAGTGGTTTTATGGAGATAGATGAACAAAAAATGACTAGGGGTCAAGGAAGAGGGCTCCTAATAAATATTTCAGACTTTCAGTTGAGATTACCTGAAATAGCCCTAACTGGTTTGGCTCAGTGCTGGTTTGGCTCAGTGGATAGAGCATTGGCCTTTGGACTCAAAGGTCCCAGGTTCAATTCCGGTCAAGGGCATGTACCTTGGTTGTGGGCACATCCCCGGTAGGGAGTGTGCAAGAGGCAGTTGAATTGGTGTTTTCTCTCTCATTGATGTTTCTTTTTTTTTTTTTTTTTTTAATATATTTTATTGATTTTGTAGAGAGTAAGGGAGAGAGATAGAGAGTTAGAAACATCGATAAGAGAGAGTCATCGATCAGCTGCCTCTTGCACACCCCTTACTGGGGAAATGCCCGCAATCATGCCCTTGACCGGAATCGAACCCGGGTCCCTTCAGTCCCCAAGCCGACGCTCTATCCATTGAGCCAAACCGGTCCCGGCATCTCTCATTGATGTTTCTAACTCTATCCCTCTCCTTTCCTCTCTGTAAACAATGAAGAAAATATATTTTCTTCTTTTTTTTTTTTTTTAAAAAAAAATATACTTTATTGATTTTTCACAGAGAGGAAGAGAGAGATAGAGACTTAGAAATATCGATGAGAGAGAATCATCGATCAGCTGCCTCTTGCACACCCCCTACTAGGGATGTGCCCGCAACCAAGGTACATGCCCTTGCCTGGAATCGAACCCGGGACCTTTCAGTCCGCAGGCTGACGCTCTATCCACTGAGCCAAACCAGTCCTGGCAAAATATATTTTCTTAAAAAAAGAATATACTTGCAATTCTAGGTATCAAAAACTGAAGCTCATATGGTTTAAATAACTTTTTTAATTGAAGTTTAGCCTCTGATGAGTTTAATCCCTAATTGGATTAAGATGAGTTTCTCTACTCTAAATGACTTCTGGAAGCAAAAATAACTCTAATGTCTGGAGAAAAGTAACTTTACATATAACATACCTAGTATTCAATAAAAAATTGCCATGAATACTAAAATATAAGACTAAATGGTTGAAAACTAAGATAATAATATGGGCAATATAAACAAACTCACAGTCAATCAATACAGACATTGTACTTTAGCCCTAGCTGGTTTGGCTCGGTGGATAGAGTGTCAGCCCACAAACTGAAGGGTCCAGGGTTTGATTCTTGTCTAAGGGCACGTTCGTTGGTTACTGAATAGATTCCTAGAAGGCAACCAATTAGTATGTCTCTCTCACATCAGTATTTCTCTCTCTCTCCCATAACCTTCTACTCTTTTCAAAAATTAATGGAAAAATACCCTCAGGTGAGGATTAACAACAACAAAAATCATATGTACTTTAAAATACATATGATTGCCCTACCAGCATGGCTCAGTGGTTGAGCAATGACCTATGAACAAGGAGGTCACTGGTTTGATGCCCCGTCATGGCACATGCTACTGGTGGTGGGCTTGATCCCCAGGTTAGGGCCTGCAGGAGGCAATTGATCAGTGATTCTCTCTCATCACTGATGTTTCTATCTCTCTCTCCCCCTCCCTTCCTCTCTGAAATCAATAAAAGTATTTTAAATTATAATAATGATATTAAGAGGGAAAGCTCACATGATTACTTCAATTTTTGTGGGAAAAGAACTTAATAAAATCCAACACCCATTTATGATTTTAAAGACATGCACCAAACTAGGATTAGAAGGGTACTTCCTCAACATGATAAATGGCATTTATGAAAAACCCATAACTAATACCATGCCCAAAAGTGGAAGATTGAAAGTTTTCTCTCTAAAATGAGGAACAAGACAGGTGTGACTGCTTTCACTACTTTTCTTTTTTTCTTTTTTTTAATATATTTTATTGATTTTTTACAGAGAGGAAGGGAGAAGGATAGAGAGTTAGAAACATCGATGAGAGAGAAACACCGACCAGCTGCCTCTTGCACACTCCCTACTGGGGATGTGCCCGCAACCAAGGCACATGCCCTTGACGGGAATTGAACCTGCGATTTTTCAGACCGACGCTCCATCCACTGAGCCAAACCGGTTTCGGCCTATTTTTCTTTAACATTGTACTGGAAGCTCTGGCCAGAGCAATTAGGTAAGAAAAAGAAATAAAACACATCCAAATTAGAAATGAAAAAGTAAAACTACCTCTATTTCACAGATAACAACCTTATTTACAGAAAAGCCTAATGAATACACACAAACTATTAGTTAATAAATTAATTTAGCAAAGTTACAAGACACAATATCAATGGAATTCAAAAATAAGTTATATTTCCATATGCAAGCAGTGAACAATCTGAAAATAATAATATTATTCACCTAAAATCACTTATCATTTATTATGGAAAAGGGATAAAATTATTTTTAAACTCCTATGGGGGTTGACAAATTATGACAATAAAAAAAAGTTTGAAAGTCAGAAAAGGTTGGGAAATGCTGCTGAGAGATTTTGATGGTTTAGTTGCTTTTAGCAGAACAAAAAGCCCGATGCATGAATTCCTGCATGGGTGGGGTCCAGCTGGCCTGCCCTAATGGGGGCCCATCGGGCTGGACTAGTGAGGGGGAGGGACCTCGGGCAATTGGCCGGCTGGCCCCGCCACCAATCAAGATATTGGGGGACGATCAGAGGCAGGGCCTGCTGGGGGGAGGGGCCATAGGTGGTTGGCCGCTGGCCCCACCCCTGATCAGGGTGTTGGGGGCCAATAGGGGCCTGGATCAGGCTGCTTGGCTGTGGCAGTGTGCATCATAGCCACCAGTCATTCTGGTTGTTTTGCCTTTCAGGTCACTGGGCTCTTATATATATAGATGATACAAAAGCACTATCCCAACTCCTCCCAACCCTAAGGTGGCCAGATGTCCCACTTTTGGCGGGACAGTCCCGATTTTTAACAATTTGTCCCATGTGCCACGGCGTTTTAAAAAAGTCCAAGATTCTTTCCAAAAATCGGGACTGTTTTAAAATGCAGAGGGACGTGGGACAAATGGTTAAAAATCAGGACTGTCCTGCCAAAAGCGGGACGTCTGGTCACCTTACCCTACCCCCATCCATTTTCCCCCATGGCCCAAGATGTAGGAGTTTCTATTGCTCCAGGGGTAGGGGCAGGGAGCAATGAATTTCAAGGGAGTGTTGCATCACATACCTCTGAGTCTGACTCTGTCTCTGCTGCCACCTGTTCCGTGCTCTGTTTCCCAGCAAACATCACCCAAAGCCCCCAAACAAGGAGACCAAATAATAGTAGAAGACTGACATGTGATGGCAGTGGAAGGGCCAGCCCCCATGTCAGCGCCATTACTCCACTCCATGCCCCTCTCAGTCAAACAGCTTTCTTTCTCAAGGCTGTGACTCCATATGACATCACAATGGGCATTGCAAGGTAAACCTGACAGGTCCCTGTGCATGCTGCTGCCTGAGTCTCATCTCTGAGCCATGCCCATCTGGTGCTCCTTCCAGCAGCTGCCCGCAATCTTTGCTGTGACAGCCAATACTTTTACAACTCTTCTAGGATGGGGCTGGAAAACTGGTAATCAAGTAGAGAGTATGGAGGCAAGGTTTCAAAGGAGCAGGACTCCCAAGCAGCCTGTCCTCCCTTCAGGCATCTTCTCTGGAGCCAGTTATTCCCTAGAGGTCAGGTATGGTATCATAGGTTCCAAATCACAAGTTACAATGGGTCAAGTACATTTGAGAAAGCTAGGATGTCTTAAGTAGGTACTCTTAGAAAATGTGAGTTATATGCTTTCTTAACTCTAAGGCTTGATACGTTTCCTAGTTGCTGTTGCATTGAGACAGACAAGAGGTGTCAACATGGGAAAATGAAATGACCTTAGAGGATCACTACTTCAGAATCCATGGTCTCATTTATCTTGTCATTACACGCAGTTGACTGGGTTCTCTGGGGTTAATTCACTGTAAATAAAATTTACAAGGAATCAATTTATGCTCTAACAAAGATAAATAAAACAGACCAGAACATTTTTTTTTTCTTAGAGAAAAGTTAAACCTGGAAAATAAACTCAATTAAAAAACTTGAATAGCAGACAAGGTCTTAGAAAAAGACATTCATGGTCTCTTACCTCATAGAATTTTCATACCTCTGAGTCTGAGTCTGTCTCTGCTGCCATCTGTTCCACGCTGTTTTCCAGAAAACAGCCCCCAAAGCCCCAAACAAGGAGACAAAATATCGGGGAAACCAAATATTGGGCAACCAAAGTAATATTCTTGAAAAGCCCATCAACAGGAAAGAGGTTAAATAATATGGTATATTCATAGTATGAAATACTCTGCAGTCACTATAAAGATTATAACAATAAAAATAAAGATCGTCTTAGCTGGCTTGGCTCAGTGGATAGAATGTTGACCTGCAAAGTGAAGGGTCTCGGGTTCAATTCCAGTCAAGGGCATATGCCTGGGTTGTGGGCTCGATCCCCAGTAGAGGGTGTGCAGGAAGCAGCCGATCAATGGGCCTCTCTTATCATTGATGTTTCTATCTCTCTCCCTCTCCCTTACCCTCTGAAATCAATAAAAATATATTTTAAAAAATTATCCTACTCCTAAGTAAAAAACAACAAAACTTAAAAAAAAATAAAGATAAACATAATGTCATTATAAGGAATGAGACCTGCCATACTGAGCATACATTATATGGCAGGTACTAGTTATATGCCAGCCCAGAGTGCTAAGAAAAGATTATGGTTGGAGGTACAGTTTTGGTTCTTAAAATATATAGGTAGAGTTTGACAAGGACCTTTTTCTATATGTATATAAAAATGTATTATTTGTGTCTTATATATTTACTCACCATTATATTTGAGAGTCATTCATGCTATTTTGCACAGCTGACATTCATTTGTTTTTATTATTTCATTGCATTATACAACCATGACATAACTTATTTATCCATTATATTGTTGAACATTTGGCTTGGTTTCTGTGTTTGACTATTATAAACAATGTTATTAAAAACATTCTTGTTAATGTACCTTGGTGGACTTACATTCCTATTTTTCCATGGTAGTGTTTCTCAAGCTTTAACATGCATCAGAATCATCTAGAGCAATGGTCGGCAAACTCATTAGTCAACAGAGCCAAATATCAATAGTACAATGATTGAAATTTCTTTTTGGGAGCCAAATTTTTAAACTTAAACTTCTTCTAATGCTACTTCTTCAAAATAGACTGGTCCAGGCCGTGGTTTTTTGTGGAAGAGCCACACTCAAGGGGCCAAAGAGCTGCATGTGGCTCGCGAGCCGTGGTTTGCCAACCACTGATCTAAGAAGGTTTGTTAAACACAGGTTGCTGGACCCTAAAGTTGCCAATTGAGTAACTTTCGAGTGTGTGCAGGAATTTTGCATTCCTAGTAAGTTTCCAGGTGATGCTCATGCTGATGCTGTTGGTCTAGGGCACATATGTCAAACACAAGGCCCGCGGGCCAAATCCAGCCCGCCAGGCCTTGCAATGTGGCCCGCACCGCGCTGTCATCACTGCACTCCGCTGTCAGTTTATGACATTGTCAGTTTATGACTGTTCAGTAAACCATTCGGCCCGCGATTTAGGCTGGATTTTAGATTTTGGCCCCTTCTCTGATTGAGTTCGACACCCCTAGTCTAGGGACTACACTTTGAGGATCCCGGCTCTAGGGTATCTACCTAGGAGTGGAATTGCTAGATTATAGAGAATATGTAACTTCAAGTTTAGTAGACAGTGGCAAACTATTTTTCCAAGTAGTTATATTGACATTTCCACCAGTGGTGAATGGCAGACAGTTCTTGCTCTCATACCAACATGTGGTATTGTCAGGCTCTTTAATTTTAGCCAATCTGATATATGTGGTAATTGTATTTCATTGTGGTTTTAACCTAAATGTTCCTGATTATTAATAATTACTAACTTGTGTACACATTTGCATAAGTTACTGGGTATTTGCCTTAAACTATATTGCTGCATTCTACTTGCTAATAGTTTGTATAGGATTTTTGTTACCTATTTTCATGAATGACATAAGCTTGTAAATTTCCTCTCTTCTTCTGTATTTCAGATTTTTTTGGTGTCAAGGTTATGCTAGACTTGTGAATTGAGGAGTGGTTCCTATTTTTGAATCCTCTGAAAGAGTTTGCATAAAATTAGAACCATTTGATCTTTCAGGTTTTCTTTGGGTGTTCCCTCACTCCACCTCCACCACCTTTTTCCAAAATTTTCCTTGATTCTTGGCCTATCATGTAATCTCCCCAAACAGTTCTGGCAGTTCTCTGCACCTAGCCTGTTGTCCCAACCCTCTTCAACTCTCTCTCTTTCTCATATTGCAATTGCTTACATGTGCTTGTGAGTTGCTAGGGGTAGAGGTCAGATCTTAGTCATCTTTGTCTCCTCCACAGTGGCAGAAGGTAGCCAGCCTCTAAAGTCCCCCAAAGTGAGCAGTCCTTCATGTTGGTCATAACGCCTGACTATCATATACAGTTGTTTAAAAGAATTGAATTCACTTGATGTCTTTGTACCAAGCACTTGGCAAGCAAAAAGAAAACCTTCTGGATTTCCAGGGTGCTCCTATAGCTAGCCTTGGGGAAATTTGATTCTGTATCCGATCCATTCCACACGAGCGAGTGGGGCTGCTTCACATGTTGGCCTCATCAACAGGATCAAGGGCTGCTTTCCCTTCCCCGGGCCAAGAAAGCAGGGTCTCCTCTCTGACTTGACCCTGCTCATGATGCCAAGATGAGAGAGAACTTTACCCAGTGAAGGCACATGGGAGAGAGTTGTGGGTAAAAAGAAACAGAGAGTCTTTGCAGGACCCTTTTCTAATTTTACCCAGCTTGAGTTGTAGAGTTAGGAAGAGGTGTTTGCAGAATATGAAAACCAAAGGGGTGCTAGGCTAAAGGCACTATGGAAGCGGTGGTGGTTAAGGAAAGGGCATTGGTTAAAGATCTAATGTAGCCCAGCCAACATGGCTCAGTGGTTGAACATCAACCTATGAACCAAGAGGTCACAGTTCTATTCCCACTCAGGGCACATGCCCAGATTATAGGTTCGATCCCTAATATGGGTTGTGCAGGAGGCAGAGGCCCAGTCTCATCATTGATGTTTCTATCTCTCTCTTCTCTCCCTTTCTCTCAAAAATCAATAAAAACATATATATATTTTTAAAAATCTAATGTAAATGTAGATATACTAAGAAAGGAAAAGAGAGTTCAGATAGACTCTATCTGATAGAGGCTGAAGGCCCACAGGTATGTAGAGAGCCTTTAAAAGATTAACTACTCATCGAAACCGGTTTGGCTCAGTGGATAGAGCGTGGGTCTGCGGACTGAAAGGTCCCAGGTTTGATTCTGGTCAAGGGCATGTACCTTGGTTGTGAGCACATCCCCAGGAGTGGGTGTGCAGGAGGCAGCTGATCGATGTTTCTAACTCTCTAACTCTCTCCCTTCCTCTCTGTAAAAAAAAAAAAAATCAATAAAATATATTTTTTAAAAAAGGTTGACTACTCTATACTCATAAAACAAAAATCTGTTTGGCTACTTAGCAGTCACCCTCCTGCCTAAAAAGGTTCACATGAGCTTCAGAGAGGTTTTTGTCCTGAGTTCCTGGGTGTCTGTTAGTTGGGTATTTCTCAGGCACAAGGGGGAGCCAGCTCTCTGCTATAGAGTAATGTATCATAGTCTGGGATGAGAGAGGGTGACTCTGATTTATCAAAACTGGTGGCAAATGAGATCTAAAATGTACAGACTGGGATTTGTAGTATTTGTTGGGTCCCACCAGTAAAGGGTTTTACCACCCAGAGTTCCTCATGTTCATCTTACAAATACTGGGCAGGGGCTGCAACTCTCAGTTCATGGTCTAATGTGTGGATGTAACATTCATTCCACTCATTCTAGTGATAAAGATCCTGAAATGCCTAAGTGGGACTGTCTTTTTCTGGGTGTCCTGTGTTGGGAACACAACTTCTTCCCTACTTCCCTCTTCCCTTAGAATTATCTGAGTCCCACCTCTCCTTATGTTATTATTATTTTTGGGGGGGGGAGGGGGGGAAAGAAGCCACGTGTTAGAGACAGGGAATACAGAGATGCTGAAATAGGTTTGGGCCAGTGGCCAATGAAATGGGATTGGGGGTTAGGGGAGAAATAAACCTGAAGTTGGGAACAACCCATGCCACCCATCCTGTCCCATCTCTGATATACTGACTCTGATCTTCTAAATTTGGAAAGTTAACTTTCCAAAACAAGACATTTAGTTTTTCTGAAATCAAAATAGGCCAGTGAAAGTAGAGGCCACAGGGTCAAGGGCATGAACTCCCCTAAAGTAAAGAGACTCTCCACCCCCCAGGCTGCTGGTGCCCCTGGAGACTGGGCCTCCATCTACTTCTGGCCCTAAAACCTCCTACTGGCAGGGCTGGGCTGGGCTTCACCACAAAGAAACACCAGTTCCCTGCAGGGCAGGCTCTAGGGGGTGATGCTGACCTTCCGCCCTGGCCCAGTGAGGGCGCTCCTGGCAGTCTCACAGACAGAGGGAGCTGCAGCCCATTGTGCCTGGGCCTCTGGGAGGGAGCACCAGATTAGGAGGCTGATCAATGACTATAGGAATCACCTATGAGGGAAAGACAGGGAGAACTGAAGCCTGAAAATGTGAGTTCATCAACGAGGAAGAACCCTGGAGGAGCTAGAGCATTCGGTGTGGAAGTCAGGAGCCTCCAGGTTGGATGCAAGAATAGGAAGGAGTTATCAAGACCAGAAATTGTAATGAGATGAGGCAAGAGCAGAGAGAAGCCTTCAGCCTGATCCCAAAAATTCCTATTCATCCTTCAAGACCTAATTCAAAGAACTCCTTCTCCCTCTTTTTCCTGACTCCTCCCCTCTTAGGCAGAACTGAAGACCTCTTTTCTATACCCCTGTAGTACCCTTTTCCTACCTTTATATAACCTTTAGTATAACATCTATTACCACACTTTGAGGGTAATAGGAGTCCATTAAAGGAACTGAGGGGAAGGTAGATAGATAGATAGATAGATAGATAGATAGATAGATAGATAGATAGATAGATATGAATATCCTTGTTCTTTCTACTTAAAGGACTTAGAGGCAAGCACACACCAGTGCACATACCTAGCACTTAGGTTTCTAAATACGAATCTTCAGTAACAACAACTAGAGCTCCTTGGAAAATAGCTTTTTCCAGGATAGGAACTAGGAAAAGTACATGGTGAACCTGGGACTTCATTTCTGTGCTCCTACACAGGAGATGACTGGGTAAACTATTATACTTATACACATACATGCATGTAAATAATAATGGAGAAGAGATAAGCTGGAGTGTTTTTCTGTTAAGCAAAACACAAGGCAAAAAATAATATAGTATGCTACCCTCTGCATAAGAGAAAAGGGGATATTTCTCCAAAGAGAAACACAGCAAAGGGTGTTAAATACTAATGTGGATATGATATGTCACAAGGATACAGAGGCCAGCTAGAATGAGTTCTCTTTCTGAGCATTAAAATGAGTAATGACAGGAATTTTAACAACAACAGCAACAAAAATTCATGAGTCTATACCGATACTCAACAAATGTAGATGGGGTAGGGAGGGAAGAGAAAGGCTTTCTTTACAGAAGAATGCCAACTAATAAATGTAGATGGAAGGATAAAAATAGAAAAGTCACCATTTTAAAATGACCATAGTCATGACTGATTCACACAAGAATCATCAGTGGATGCTAAAATTATTGGATGAAAGACTGCTGAGGAATAACATATGAAGAAATCTAACTGACATCTTCTTAACCAATGATCAAACAAAGGTCACCAATAAAGGGACAGGCTCCAATCAGGCACCTCTTGGTGGGATATGCTGATAAAGGCACAGCCTCCTCTGTGCAGTAATGCTGCCACAAAATCTAATGTGAATATAATGAAGAAAAAGTCAGGCAAATCCAAAGTGAGGCACATTCTATATAATAGTTGGTCTAGACCAGTGTTTCCCAAACTTCTCTCATGATGAGAATCACCTGGTGGAGTTGTTAAAACACAGATTCCTGAATCCCAACTAAGAAGTGCTAAACTAGAATTTTTGAGAACATATAGGTAAAATTGCATACCTAACTTAGTGCTCTGTATATAAAATCTGTCTTAGAGCACTAGTTAAGTATACAGTTTTACCTGTATGTTCCCAAAAATTCTAGTTTAGCACTTCTTAGGTGGGATTCAGGAATCTGTGGTTTAACAACTCCACCAGGTGATTCTCATCATGAGAGAAGTTTGGGAAACACTGGTCTAGACTTACAAAATATCCATGTCATGAAAGAAAACAGCTGAGGAAGTCATCTAGATTAAAGAAAACTAAAGAGACCTATACCGAAATGCAATGTGTTATCCTTGATTGGATCTTGGATCTGGAAAATAAAAACATTTATATTAATAATCTATATTAATAAAAGGGTAATATGCTAATTAGACCAGATAGCCCAGACATCTTCCAGACAAAGCCACGGTTGCAGGGGCTGAGGCAGAGGCAGTTAGGGGTGATCAGGCCAGCAAGAGAAAGCAGTTAGGGGCAATCAGGTAAGCAGTTAGGAGCCAGAGGTCCTGGATTGCACAGGGATTGGGCCTTATCTGGCAGTCAGACATCCCCCAACGGGTCCCAGATTAGAGAAGGTGCAAGCTAGGCTGAGGGACACTCCCCCATGCACAAATTTTGTGCACTAGGCCACTAGTTATACAGATAATTGGAGAAATTTGAATATGGTCTGTATATTAGATAACTGTATTGTCTTAATTGTAATTTTCCTTGTGTGATAATTATAGTTATGTAGGCAAATGCTCTTATTCATAGGGGACACAAGTGATTTGTTTCAAGTGTCATCATATCTCCAATTATCTCTCAAATGATTCAATAGGGAGGGAAGAGAGATGAAGCAGATGTGTGAAAATGCTAATGTTTGGTAAATCTAGAGAAAGCATAGGAGTGTTTATTGTCTGGTTCTTTCAATTTTTCTGCAAGTTGAAATTTTTCAAAAGGAAAGTGTGGGGGAGTTTACATAAAAAATATTCTTACAACTAAAGATTTACAAGCCCTCACGGAAGCCTCCTTATTTCAATACATTTATTTAGAAAGATAAAAACTTGAATCAAGCAAAACACATTAAAAAAAATTGATAGATTTGACTACATAAAATATGTAAGTAAAATGTCTCTCCATAGAAAATATCTACAAAAATATAGAAACACAGACTAATAATAGCCCTGACTGGTGTGCTCAGTGGTTGGAGCATAGGGCCGCCATCAAAGGATCTCAGGTTCGATTCCCAGTGTCTGAGAAAAGGAGATTAAAAGTAAACTATTGCAGACAGGAGAAGAAATGAGCATCTTGGAGATGAAAGATACAGAACTTGTGCCTAATACGGAATTCCTGCCTTGCTATCTCACAAAAGAAAGATGAAGGAGAATGTCACAGATGTACCCATCACTGGCACAGAGGAGCAAGGATTGGACTGAGGCCTTTGTAAAGGAAGGGCAGAGGATGCTGGGGTTACACATCCAAGTCCAGAGAAAAAAGGAACAGGAGCACTAGAGGCTTAGAAGGCCAACTTCAATTTTTGGAGAGGATTAACAAGGCAGAAGAATGAAACTGCATTCCTTTTTTTTAAGTCCATACATAAAATTGAAATATATAAATGAGACATAAAGCAATTCACTGTTAATACTTTAATTAATACTTTCTATACACAGGTGCAAAACTTATTTTTTTTTAAATATATATTTTTTATTTCAGAGAGGAAGGGAAAGGGGTGGGGGGGAGAGAACATCAATGATGAGAGACAGTCATTGATTGGCTGCCTCCCACAGGCCCCACACTGGGAATCAAACTCATAACCAAGGCATGTGCCCAGACTGGGAATTGAACCTTGACTTTCATAGGTCTATGCTCAACCATGAACCACATTGGCCGGGCAGCACAAACTTCTTTAAACAGAATCTAGCCCTGGCTGGTGTGGCTCTGAAGCATTGTCCCATATTGAACCAAAGCATTATCATGGGTTCAATTCCTGGTCAGGGCACATACCTAGGTTGTGGGTTCAGTTCCCAGTTGGGGCGTATAAGAGAGGCAACCAATTGATGTTTCTTTCACATCCTTCTCTCTCCCTCTTTCTCTCTCTCTCCATTTATTCCCCCCCCTTCTCTCTCTAAAATCAATAAACATATTGGGTAAGGATTAAAAAACAAAAACAAACAAACAAATAAAACAAAAATGCAAAAAACAACAACAAAAAAACCTAGACCACCAACTTACACCATACATAAAAATAAACTTAAAATGGATAAAGAACTTAAATGTAAGATGTGAAATTATAAAAATCTTAGAAGAACCCACAGGCAGCAAATTTTCAGACACATGCTGAATCAATATCTTCACCAATACAGCACCTAGGGCAATGGAAACTAGAGAGGAAATAAACAAATGGGACTACATCAAAATAAAAAGCTTCTGCACAACAAAAGAAACCATTAACAAAACAACAAGAAAGCTCACTGTATGGGAGAACATAGTTGCCAATGTAATCTCCGAAAAGGGTTTAATATCCAACATTTACAGGGAACTCATACAACTTAACAAAAGGAAGATAAACAATCCAATAAAAAAAATGGGCAACGGACATAAATGGATACTTTTCAAAAGAGGACTTACAGAAGGCCAAGAGACATTTGAAAACATGCTCAAAATCACAGATCATCCAAGAGCTGCAAATCAAAATGACAACAAGGTACCATCCCACACCTGTCAGAATGGCTATCATCAACAAATCAAAAAACGACAAATGCTGGCGAGGATGTGCAGAAAAAGGAACCCTCGTGCACTGCTGGTGGGAATGCAGACTGGTGCAGCTACTGTGGAGAAGTATGGAGTTTCCTCAAAAAACTAAAAGTGGAACTCCCATTTGACCCAGTGATCCCACTTCTAGGAATATATCCCAAGAAACTAAAACACCTATCAGAAAGGATTCATGCACCCCTTTGTTCATAGCAGCACAATTTACCATAGCTAAGATTTGGAAACAGCCTAGGTGCCTATCAGCAGATGAGTGGATTAAAAAACTGTGGCAAGCTGAAACCAGTTTGGCTCAGTGGATAGAGCGTCAGCCTGCAGACTGAAGGGTCCCTGGTTCGATTCCGGTCAAGGGCATGTATATTAGTTGCCGGCACATCCCTAGTGGGGGAGGTGCAGGAGGCAGCTGGTTGATGTTTCTCTCTCATCGGTGTTTCTAGCTCTCTATCCCTCTTCCTTCCTCTCTGTGGAAAATCAATAAAATATATTTTTTTAAAAGCACAAAACTGTGGCACATATACACAATGGAATAGTATGCTGCTACCATTTGGAACAGCATGGATGGACCTGGAGAGCATTATGCTAAGTGAAATAAGCCAATCAGAGAAAGATAAATATCACATGATCTCACTCATTTGTGGGATATAATGAACAATATAAACTGATGAACAAAAACAGATCCAGAGACAGAGAAGCATCGATCAGACTGTCAAACCTCAGAGGGAAGTTAGGGGAGGGTGGGGGTAAGGGGAAGAAATCAACCAAAGGAATTCTATGCATGCATATGAGCATAACCAATGGACACAGACACCAGGGGAGTGAGGGCATGAGGGGGGGTGAGGGGAGAAGGGGAGGCTAAGAACACATAAATAATACTTTAATCAATAAAGAAAAAATAACAATCTACTCTAGCCATTTGGGTGTTTTATAATTACTGATTTAAGAGACCTGTCTCTTACATGAATTGAAATAACACAATTTAAAGTGAAAAGGGAAATGAGAAAATAGGATTTGATTTACAGCATTTGGCATACAGTGGCAGGAATTTAGACAAGATGTAACAGAACCTAAAATCAGATGCTCCCTTCGTGTTCCCCATTCCTGAGAGTCCTGTGCCCCCAAATCCCATTCCTCTTTTCTCTCTCTAAATGGCTACTTTGATCTCGGGGAAGGTCAGCATATTAAACCAGATAGTGCTCGGTGTGATTCTGTGGGTGAGCTGCCTTGGGAGTGTTAAAAAAGAAGAGATAAAGCTGACTCTAGTCCTTTGTGTGGGAGCTCTAAGATAGGTTTGGGGTAAAGCCCTGAAACGTCTATTTCTTGAAAGCATCCGTTGGAGATTCTGATGTACAGCCAGGCTTACCTCTGCTAAATAAACCATCGGAGTGGGCCACTTGATAAAGCTGAGGGCTTCCTGTCATTGGAGGCATTCCAGGGAAAGCCTGTCCATCATTGAGAGCAGCTTTGTGTTTTTAGTGGTGGCCTTGGGGACAGGGATGAGCTGGGTTCCTTCTGAGGTACTTTTTTCAAGTCCCGGTTCCTGAGCTTGTAGTATAATTCATACGAAAGTATAAAGAAAGGAGTCTGAGGTACTTTTTACCATGATCCTTTTAATGGAGGCCTTTCCTTCACCAAAAATATATCTGCTGCAGGGGATGCTAATTTCAGGCACTGTGACTAAGTGAAATGAAGGGTTCCAAACAATGTAGGCATGGAGATCTTCCAGTTGTTCCTTAAATCAAACTTGGCTGATCTTCAGAGTCATCTGGGAAGCACTTTAAAAAGACAGATTTTGGGGCACTACTCCAGAATTACTGAAGCTGATTCTTGGGGTAAATATGGTACCCTGAAATGGATGGTTTTTTTAAAAACTGGATTTATTTTGCCACCTGGAAAAAAAACAACACACATACACACACAAAAAAAGACAATAAGACTAGCTTCACAAGTTCTTGTGAAGGCAATAGGTATGAAAGTAAATTGTCAATTATAAATTATTATGCAGGTGATCATTATTTTTTAAAATATATTTTTACTTATTTCAGAGAGGAAGGGAGAGGAAAAAGGAGAGAGAGAATCATTGATTGGCTGCCTCCTGCACGCTGTATGCCCCCTACTGGCGATCGAACCTGCAATGTGCCCTAAACTGGTAATGGAACTGTGACCTCCTGGTTCATAGGTCACTGCTTAACCACTGTGCCATGCCAGCTGGTCAGTGATAATTACTATTAAAATTATTATTGCGAGTCGGGTCAGTGTGGCTCAGTGGCTGAGCATAGACCCATGAACCAATTCCCATTCAGGGCACCAGGCTCAATCCCCAGTAGGGGGCGTGCAGGAGGCAGCTGAACAATGATGTTTCTCTCTCATAAATGTTTTTCTCTATTCCTCTCCTTTCCTCTCTCTCTGAAAAAAAAAAATTAATAAAAATATATTTTTAAAAATTGCTATTGAATAAGATGACAACAAGGATTCCTGGGAGGAAAGAGAACTGAGATCTGTAAAAGAGAGAAATGGGACTAAAAAAACAAAACAAAACAAAAAACAACAACAAAAAAAAAACAAAGTAGAAGGAAACAGAAGTGTAGGCAGAGAGCAGATGGAGTATTAGTACTTTCAGCACTTTCTGAACTTCTCCAGCCATTTGCACCATGATGGTCAGAATTGATTCAATGTAGGGAACAAGCAGGAATCAGAAGAAGACAGTAGATTGGGGATGAGGTGAGGTAAAGGGCCTCCTGGAGTTTCCAAATTTAGGGACTTTGGTCTGACAAGACAGAGGGGAAGGTGGGGATGGGATTGTCATCTTATTCATAGTGTCCAGGGCATGGGTCTGGGCCACCTGGTATGTGGACATGGCTTGCCCCTCCTACTGAATGGTCTCAGCATCACATTGCCCCCAGCAATCCAGCAATGTGCTCAGCACCTGCTTTGTCCAAGTCCTAGGTCAGTGGGCTGACTTCTCTGTGATTGGCGGAACTACAGCATACCCAGACAACTAGAGGGAAGAGAGCACAAGGATATAACAGGAAGCCAAAGCCTCATTCATGACTACTGAACTGGAGGTAGGAGGCAGAGCAGGCAGGGTGTTTATGCACACACACACACACACACACACACACACACACACACCCCACACCACGGACTTAGCCTGCACTTGGTACTCTGAGCCTCTTAGTGAAAGAAGATGAGGAAGGAAGATAGGAAGGAGGAGGAAAAAAACAGAAACCCAAGGTGGAAGGAAGTCCAGCTGAGAAATGGTTTAGGAATCAGTGCAGAAGGCCAACACGAAGAAGGGTCTCACCTCCCATTTGTGGGGCTCTCGGGCCACAAACACAAGTTGAAACGTTTTGTGCCTGATGTGGTCCCATGTTGTGGGGGACACACCGTCCTGTCTGCCTCTGCATCCACACAAGCTCTTCTGTCACACTGCCTCTGCTTCCAGCTGTCAGGGCCTTATCCGAGCCACAGTGACGAGTAACCCAAGCACCCTCACTCCTTTACCAAGCCCTCTACCTGTACGATTTCCTGGTCTCAAGATCATTTGGTAACCCCAGGGGAGCTTCTGAAGTCCCTCTTTACAAGCACCTAGACTCCCCAGCCCCTGCTTAGCCCCTGAAGAGGAAGACCCAAAGTGCCTTACTCTTGCCCTTTGGTACATTGACCTCTTTCTGGGTGGCCTGGATCCTGGAAGTGCACAACCACACGCAGTCCCAGTCCCAGAGCAGCGAGAGTCCCTGGGCAAGAGTGCTCTAGGACCCTAATTGGTTTGGCTCAGTGGATAGAGCGTTGGCCTTTGGACTCATCCCCAGTAGGAAGTGTGCAGGAGGCAGCTGATGGATGTTTCTCTCTCATTGATGTTCCTAGCTCTCTATCCTCCCTTTCTCTCTGTAAAAGATTTTATATATATATATATATATATATATATATATATATATATATATATATAAAATACACACACATATATATATGTGTGTGTATATATATATATATATATATATATATATATATATATATGATTTTTTTTTTAAAGAGTGCTCTAGGACCAGGAATGAATCAGGAGGCCAAAGGGTCAGCAGAGGTCAGAGGGCTGGGGCCATGGCTTGATCACATGTTCAATGCACAGAGCCATCCAGTCATCTGTGCCCCAATTCCCTCTCCTCCCAGAAAGAAGAACACAGAAGCTTCAGAGCCCCAGGGGTGTACACACTGAGCCAGATATTATAGGGGAGAGCGCCACATAAATAGAAATGCTGCAGAAAGAATTAGAAACCAAAGTACTGTCCTAAATACGGCAGCCAATGTTTGTTTACAGTGAGCAATGCACTCTCCTCAGACAGTATCTCCCCTGATACATTAACACTAAGAGGACAATACTAACAACCTCCTTTTTCAGGTGATGACATGGAAGCTCAGAAGTTGTCAGTGGAAGATCACACACATCCATGTTCTGACTCCAAATCCTATGCTCAGCCAAAGCATGAAAATACGTGAGGATTTATCAGATGATTATCAAATGAGTGAAGTAACGAACAAATTGGTGCAAATCCATAACCTCTCCTGCACACAGTGCCGTAAGATTTGTAAAGATCGTTCCCCAACTTTGTCTCATTTGACCCTCACTGCAGCCCTGTCATGCTTTGGACTCTGGTTTACAGGTGGGAAACCTGAGACCTGGGTTAATCAGTGCCCCCAAGGCCACGCAGTAAGTTGGAAAGGTCAGACCAGCCAGGGAAGTCGTTGCTCTTTATTTACTTTTTAAAATATTTTTTTTTATGATTACTACATGATTTTGGCATGTAGTTTATTTATTTATTTATTTATTTATTATTTTTTTTAAACATATTTTATTGATTTTTTACAGAGAGGGATAGAGAGTTAGAAACATCGATGAGAGAAAAACATCACCAGTTGCCTCCTGCACACCCCCTACTGGGGATGTGCCCACAACCAATGTACATGCCCTTGACCGGAATCAAACTTGGGACCTTTCAGTCCACAGACTGATGCTCTATCCACTGAGCCAAACCGGTTTTGGCAAGTTGTTGCTCTTTAAATCTTCCCCCCCCCCCCCCGCCCCTAAAAACTCAGGACTCTTAATAATCACTGTACCATTCCAGGTACACAGGAGACCCTCAATAAATATTTGCTTCATCAATGAAAGAATGAGAGACGGAAGGGATAAATACCACACTGTGCATGGAGAAAAGACTTCAAAGCTGACGCAGTCTACAAGTAGGAGAGTCTTGAAACAATCATCTCCATCACTCTGTCCCCTCCCGTACTCCTGGCTGATTCCATCCGAGGAGGGAGGAGGAGCAGCCCCTGGCGCTAGAGACCCTCGCCCAGTGCCTCTCCCATCGCCCCCGTGCGGGCTCCTAGGACCCAGCCTGGGATCTGAAGGGATGGGACCTGGGGGGCCGCCAAGGGCAGGGTCGGGGGAGGAGCTCGGAGAACGGAGGGTAGGTGCGGGAGGGGCGGGGAGTGGGGGTGCGGGGAATGACGGCAGCAGGCACCCCGGCGGAGCGGGGCGGGGGCCGGGACGTCTGGCCAGGCTGCGGCGGAGCGCGCGGCCAGCTCTGCGGAAGGCGGCGGCTCGCTCGCTCGCTGAAACGGGCACATCCTGCTGCGGGCGCCGGCGGGGACTGCCGCGCCGCCTCCCGCACCCGCACCCGGGCCCGGTCAGCCCTGCACCGCCCCGCACTCCCGGACCCACCGCGCCGCCCGCCCCGGCGCTGGGGGCCCTGCAGCCCGCGCCCGCTCCGCCTCCGCGCTCCGCCCGCAGCCCGGCCCCGTGCCACCCGCCTCGACGGGCCCGGGCCGGGATGGGGTAGCGGCAGCGCCACCAACTCGGGCGATGGGTCGCCCACTAGGCACCCCCCTCCGAGACCTGATCGACCGCGAGGACCCGCGGAGGTGGGTGTGGGCAGGGCAGAGCCACGCTCTGGGGGCGCCTGGGTGATGCGGGGGCGAGGATAGGGTGGGCAAAGGGGGCGCTCTGGAGCCGCTGTGGGCCGTGGGGCGTCCGGGAGAGTTGTTGCCCACACGGGCATTCTGGACAGTCCTTGACTCCCCTCCCCACCCCCAACTCCTGCCACCTCCAGGAGCCCCGCTTGGATGTCTAGCGGATGCCTCAGTGCCTCCTAGCGGACTCGGCGGGGACCATGGCTGCGCTGATGCCCCTCTCCCCTTATCTGAGTCCCACGGTCCTCCTGCTGGTCAGCTGTGACCTGGGCTTTGTGCGAGCAGGTGAGCAGAGGAGGCGGAGGAGGGAGTTAACCAGAGCTAGTCAGCGGGCGGAACCTGTTAACCTGTTCACATCCTGGCCCCTCTCAGACCGGCCTCCGTCTCCTGTGAATGTGACAGTCACTCACCTCAGAGCCAACTCGGCCACTGTGTCCTGGGACGTCCCAGAAGGCAACATCGTCATCGGCTACTCCATATCCCAGCAAGTATGCATCACCCTTCTGCTCCCCTAACTTGTGTCCTTGGATCTCTGAATATCCTGCCCCCCTACCCCCAGCCCCAGCTCCCTGCCGGCGGCGGGAGAAGCTGGGAGCTGGTGTGCCCTGGCTCCAGCTGCCCTTTCCACCGCACTCCCTCGGCTTTGGGTGTTCAGGAGTGCTGGGTGAGCCTGTGGCCTGGGAATGAGGTGAGGCTGCCCTTCTCTCTCTCTCATTGTCTTTCTGAAGCGACAGAATGGCCCGGGACAGCGGGTGATCCGGGAGGTGAACACCACCACTCGAGCCTGCGCCCTCTGGGGCCTGGCTGAAGACAGCGACTACACGGTGCAGGTCAGGAGCATCGGCCTTCGCGGGGAGAGCCCCCCGGGGCCCCGGGTGCACTTCCGAACTCTCAAGGGTTCGGATCGGCTGCCTTCCAACAGCTCCAGCCCAGGTGAGGGTCTGTTGCCCCCACTCCCTAAAGCTTTGCATTCTCCGGCTTTGTATCCAGACTTAGGCCTCTTGTTTGTTTCTCCAAAGCAAGCAACAGTCTAGCTTAGATGAAGAGAAGGATGATTTAATGGGTTGTGCTGCCAGGAAAGGAAGGAAGGCAGGCTGGCAGGCGATTGGGCGTACACAGGCTGTTAATGAATCCTTTGGAGGAAGGGCTTTTAAGCTCCCTTTTTACCCAACCTCAGTTCACAGCGGCTGCAGCTTGCATGAGCAAGTGCCTGACCTGTAGCCTTCCTGCTTGTTGGGCCTGTGACCCCTTGTCCATCAAGAGCTTCCCAGAGAGGGGCTACCAGGGGCAATGCTGGGATGGGTCTGCCCTGGCTGGAATCCTCCGTATCTCCATCCTTGACTGTCTGCGTAGACATACCTCTCTAGCTACGCTCCACGCCCAGAGGCTGTGTCCTTCCTTCTCAGGTGACATCACAGTGGAAGGTCTGGATGGAGAGCGACCACTGCAGACAGGGGAAGTGGTCATCATTGTGGTGGTGCTGCTCATGTGGGCTGGTGAGTAAGCAGCTGCTGGACAGGGGACCAATGATTGAGGGAATGGGGCTCAGTGAAGGTGGGAGGTGGCGAAGGTTGCTGGGAGAAAAGGAGGTGAGAGAAATGGAGTCGGAAGATGCTCAGTTGAGAGGGGTTAGCAGAAATTTGAAGAGAGGGAGAGGAGGCTATGGGGAGCCCAGAGAGGAAGACTAAGAGGGGTGGGGGTGCTTGTGCATGTGCACCAGGAACTCAAAAGATTTTCTTCTCCGATTCTCCATCCACTGTGGGCATCTCACTGCCCTTTGAGGGTGTGAGGGGGGAGGTTGGGATCAAGGCTCAGACTGTATTGTTGTGTTTCAGCTGTCATCGGGCTGTTCTGCCGTCAGTACGATATCATCAAGGACAACGACTCCAACAACAACCCCAAGGAGAAGGGGAAGGGGCCAGAGCAGAGTCCTCAGGGAAGGCCAGTGGGGACAAGACAGGTGAGGTGGGGCCTGTGAGGGAGGGAAGGGAGATATTTTTGCCTCTGGGAGCAGTCAGGGAAAAGGGGAGAAAGGCAAGGAGGGGCAGGAAAAATCCCAATGGGAATTTGGGATGGAGGTGGTATTTCCTTCCAGAAATGTAGAGACTCAAGTCATTTTCATTCACAGAAAAAGTCACCATCTATCAACACCATAGACGTATGAGTGAAGAAACAGAACCAGAAAAGAGACGTACTAACAACCTGGGCATGGGGCTGGGGTCAGGGAGAGCCTAAGACGGTGGTCAGCCCAAGACTGAAGGATCCCACAGTATCCCAGAAGATGACACTCCCACAATCTCAGGCCTGGTACCCATCCTCTTTCCACTGTGAACAGGGCCAGAAGGTAGGTCTGTGAGGGTCTGTGCCCCTGGACTTGGGGAGAGGATATCAGGTGGGGTATGTCTTTCCATCCCGCAGGTCCAGGGGAGAATCACTTGTTCAACCCTATCCCATTAGGTCCCAAATGGAGCCCCCAAGTCCCTTGTATCAGGACTCAGCATTCCCTGCTGCCCCCACATCTTGCCTCTGGGTCTCAGAGAGGGGTTTCTGTAGGTACTCCCCCTCTCCCAGCAAATAAATAATGACAGACACTGCACTGCACTACTCCAATGTCTTCCATGGAGCCTCAGGTGCTCCCCCTCTCACTTGGTAGCACCCCCAGCTGCTGGTGATCCCACTCCTTGGACATTTTTCCAATAAAGGTTCTTGGACAAAATGGAACTGACTGTATAGTATGCTAAAGACGTTTCCCCACCTTCTCTTCTCTGACTACAAGGGCCCTTCACACTGCCACCAACCTGATGGGAGCCTTCACACTTCATCAATTTTCATTTTAAAGTGTTTTCTTTGATTCTCCAGCCTGGGATGGGTGGAGAGAGGCCAGGAAGGGGTACAGGAAGCTAGAGCCCTAATTCCTTTTGCTTTATTGGGCCAGGAAGGGGACAAGGAAAGAAGAGGATATTAATTCTTCCTGTACCAGTGGAAACTAAAGTTATATCACATAAGAGGGCCAGTAGCCTTGTTATCTTCACATCAGCAGCTCAGCTCCTCACCATTTATTCCTGTGACTCCCCCATCAAACCTGAGCTAGTTTGCAGAAAAGGACTGAACAGTGTCTTGGGACAAACGGAAGAGCAGCTACACTGATGGATCCCTCGGTGCTACATGCTCCTCCTGTGCGTTCCTGTGCCTGTTCTTCCCTGTCCTTGCTTTCCCTTATGTCTCTGTCTCTGTTGACTGAGTCAAGTTCAATTAATAACTGTAAAGCACAAATGACGTCATTTTCATTCGCTGCCACCATATCCAGAGGAGGATTCTGGAAATAAAGTTGAAGGGATCAAACTCCCCTGTCAAAAGAATTCTAATTTGGGCTCTAGCACCCATTTGTTTCCTGTGAAAACAGGGACTCTTTCCTAAGTTCCAATTGGTTGGCACCAGTGAAATACAAGTTGACATTTGTAACCACTGTGGGGGAAAGGCTTCAGAACCCAGAATCTGTCTGAGAAGCATATGCTACACTTTGAAAAGGCAGGTTACAGGTCTTCTCAACTCCAGATCTTTCCAGGGAAGGCTTATGAATAACTCTCCTTTTCTGAATCTTGATCTCTCCCTGGGATGTTACAAGAAAATAAACCAACAATTCTGAAAGAGACCCTGATCCAAATAAAGATCAAGAAGTCAATATATTTTCTACTAAACCAATCTCCAACCCCAGGGATGGAAAGACAACCTTAACCTATCAGATGAGCCCATTTCTGGTTTGCTCTCCACCCTGAACCAGGAAAGCATCCTGATCTAATCAGAAGTCTTTACTCCACCACTACTCAATTTGGAGGCAGGTTACCTTACCTCTCCCTGGCCACCGGCTTCAAAACATTCATCTCTCAGACTGGACACATCATTTCTTGGGATGGGAGAGCCACGGGGTATAGTGGCATGGAGATAGGGAAGCAGGAGTTGATAAGGAATAGAAAGGGTGCTCCAATGTGCCAGATCTAAGTCGAATCCCAGTTCCATCCTTAACGGACTGTGCTGTAAAATAGGACTAATAATGCTATCCCCGCAAAAGGTGGCTTTGAGCTTAAATGAGATAATGCATGTGCAACCCTTTGCACTGTAAGCCCGGCAGACACACACTGAGTATTCCCTGTTAGCTATCGTTTGAGCCTTGTGGTCCCGTGCAAGTCACATAATGCATTGGGATTCAATTCCGTCAATTGTAAAAGGTCTAGAAGAGCAACTGCCCTGCTTTCCTTCAGGGCTGCGAGGATTAAAAGAAAGCATTCAGCCCGGTTTACGTACATCAGAGAGCGAGAGAGGCTGCGATTACATAGACCTCGGTTTGCTGCAGGCTCGGGAGCTCGGCTGGAGCTTGAATGCAGGCAGCGACGGGATTGGTGACGGAGAGGATACATCCAGTCCTCACCGGGTCCCGCCCTAAAGCTCACTGCGCCTGCGCACGTTCTGTCCGCTTCGCCCCGAACCTACGTGATGACTTTGCGACGTGCGGTGCGCCCCGGGCGCGTTTGCGTCAGCGGCGTCGCTGAGGCTGCGTGACGGGTTGTCCAGGTAACCGCCGGAGTTGTCGCCGTCCGGTGGCATCTGAGAGAGAGAGACAGGTGTTCGTCATGCAGCTGAAGCACCTGAGAACCCTGCTGAGCCCTCAGGTGAGGAGTTGCGTGCTTCGTCCCTCCCCCGCCCGTTTTAACACCCCAGGAGAAGCGGGGGACTGACGTTTAATCGTGCCGAGTGCCTACTGTGTGCAGAAGACCGACGGCCGTTCGCGACTCGGCTGCGTCCATGCTGTCCATCCAGTCCAGTAGGCGAGATGGAGCGCTAGCCACTGCGGCTTGCATTGCGTGTCACTGAGCATCCGTTTTGTACCAGGCCCCGTGCTGGGGCTCCGAGGGATCCAGAACTAGCTGCCATTGCATTCCTGCCTTCAAAAGGCTCCTGCGCCTGTAAACAACGAACATAAACCCACACGGAATTAAATAAGCGCTCTCAGTGCAAGCCCCCGCCTGAGAGGGAGTGCCGGAGTCCGCGCCGTGCGTTCTCATGGTGCGGATAGATCTCTGATCCACAAGAGGCTGGGTACTGGGGGAGGAACCCTGAAGGCTGGGCTTAGGGGTTGGAAAACCAGAATTCAAGTCCTAGCGTCACCACTACTTTATTATTTATTTATTTATTTAAAAGTATATTTTATTGATTTTTTTACAGAGAGAAAGGGAGAGGGATAGAGAGTTAGGAACATCGATGAGAGAGAAACATCAATCAGCTGCCTCCTGCACACCCCCTATTGGGGATGTGCCCACAACTAAGGTACAAGTCCTTGACCAGAATCAAACCAGGGCCCCTTCAGTTCCACTGAGCCAAAAACGGTTTGAGCTACCACCACTACTTTACTTTAAATAAATGTCTACCTCAGACTTTAGCCCTTATCACACAGTCTCTCTCAGCATTCCTTCTAATAGCAACCTTAGGAGATCTGGGAAGAGGTAAAGGAGGTAATAGACACAAAAGAGCATTGTAAACTGAAAAGCAGTGTAAAAAAAAATGGATAGACAGGAGAGAAGGACGTTCAAAATTCGAAGAAGAAAATACAAAACTAATAAGAACAATGTCTGTCGTAACTTAATGTTTAATAAGCATAAGTAAAGAAGTTAGGATTGTGGCTTATGAAGTCATACATACATGGATTTACATCTTGGTTCTGTCACTTACCAATTGTCTATGTAAAGGTGAGCAAATTACTTAACCTCCTCGTGTCTCAGTTTCCCCTGTAAAAGACACATAATAATGGCATCTACCTCAGTGTTATGAGGTAAAACAAGATAATGAATATCAAGCACTTATCAAAATGCCCAGTCTATGGTAAGCACTTGTTAAAGGTTAGCTATTATTGTTTTATTTCCTCATAACCACCCTGTCAAGTACATATTACAGAGAAAAGAGGATTAATTATGGAAACCAGGAAGGCTTAACAGAGGACTGGCATTAGGAGAATAGAAGGAAATTAGAACAAAAGAAAGATGTGCCTAGCCTTGGCCAGTGTGGCTCAGTTGGTTGGAGTGTCATCCTACACACCAAGAGATGGCGGGTTCAATTCCCCGTCAGGGCACATACCCAGGTTATGGGTTCAATCTCTAATTGGGGGCACATGCAGGAGGCAGCCAATCAATGTTTCTCTCTCACATTGATGTTTCTCCTTTCAAATCAAATAAATAAAGTCAAATTAAAGAGAGAGAGACAGATGTGCCCTTTGCTCAGTAAACTGGCCCCTGAGTCAGTAATTTAAATTTTTCTTTACCTTAATGGAATAATTGGAAGTAAAATCTTCCTTCAATTTTACAAAGTAAGATGATGTCACACTGCAGGAAAGGGCTGAATGCCCAAGTTTGGAAAAAATGACAAAGGAAGATGATAGACAACAATTGTTGAGGAGCCCTCAGCCCTTCTAACATAATTTAATCAAGAGTTGGAGGGCCCTGACCAGTTTGGCTCAGTGGATAGAGTGTTGGCCTGCGGACTCAAGAGTCCCAGGTTCAATTTCAGTCAAGGGCATGTACCATGGCTATGGGCACGTACCCAGTGGGAGAGTGCAGAAGGCAGCCGATCAATGGTTCTCTCTCATCACTGATGTTTCTCCTTTCCTCTCTGAAATCAGTAAAAACATAATTTTTAAAATAAAGTTTTTGAAAAAGAGTTGGAGGGTGATACTAGTGGTGGTGTGGCTATTTTCTGACTGGTGTGAGGATTTTGATGGGGGGGAAAAACATCTGACTTTGGAGGTATCTGAACTAGAAATGAAAAGTAACTGTTTTAAGGCAGCACTGTACAGCTCAAGTAATTAATCAATTGAAGCAGAAACTAAGTTTTTTATTTCAAGAAGGAAAGTCCTTAGTGCAGCATTGTAGAGGACCAGGGCTAGTGGCGGAAGGGACAGATCTGGCAAGAATAACTCACTGGGAGATAAGCACTTCTAATATGGGCTTTGGTGAAGTAGATAGTTAAGGGAAAACAAAAAACAAGGTGGCATTGCGCATCCTAAGTCTCAACTCTGATTATTTTACTCCCTATTCCAGAAGTTTTATTATCTCCCCCTTTCCTACCAAAAATTCTGGTTTTGAAGATCCTTCTTTAACTGGCCTCAGTCTGTTTCTCCTCTATTTTGCTATTTACAAGACAGTTTTGGCTCAATTAAATTACCATTACTTGACCATGCTTGCCTTTGCTCATGCCATTTCTCCTACCTAAGATAATTTCTTCACTCAGCTGCATCCATTCTTCAAAGCTTAATGTTGATCGTATAAACAAATTATCTCAGGCTTCTACAAACTATTATAGTGCTTTGTACATACCTCACTTATGGGACTTTTCCCTTCTTGTCTTTTCACAACATCTTTTTAGATCCTGGGCCAGAGACCATGCTTTGGTCATTGTCTCCCTCTCAGCCCCTGGCCAGGTGCCTTTCTCAGTGAGGTATTCAGAAAATATTAATTGAATAAATGGCTGAAGACCAAAACTTAGGTCAACTGAATTTATTTCAAAGGGGACAAGACCATTGCAAGGACATGGGTACAGTTGACTAAGCATATCACCTCTTATATGGGTTTCTAGAAGCACCTTGTTCCCACAGTCTAGGGTTTTATGGCCTTGGAGACCAGATGGGTCAAGTGCGTCTCTTTGCTTTAAGGAAAATTGACAAGCGCCACACTCGAAGTAATGGAATTAGAAATGCTTTTGGCATTTTAGACCAGCACTTAAATTTATTTTTGCCTCTGCAGGATGGAGCTGCAAAGGTGACCTGCATGGCTTGGTCCCAGAACAATGCCAAATTTGCTGTCTGCACAGTGGACCGAGTGGTATTGCTATATGATGAACACGGGGAGCGGAGAGATAAATTCTCCACCAAACCAGCTGACATGAAGGTGAAGCGTACTCATGTGTACCTTAACCTGTTGATGGGCCTTAGGAATCCACTTCCTGGCCATAGGCAGAGAAATGGGCCTGCCCTTCCATTTCTCAGTATAAATCCCTCAAGCTCACTCCAGTCACACATGCACCCTTCCGTCTCTTTTTCCCTTTCACATATTCTCATTACTTTTTTCTTTTTAATTCTTAGTATGGCAGAAAGAGCTATATGGTGAAGGGCATGGCATTTTCTCCTGATTCCACTAAAATTGCCGTAGGACAGACAGACAACATCATCTATGTGTACAAAATTGGAGAAGATTGGTAAGGATAGCGATTGGGAGAAGGGAGTGACTCAGAGAAGATGGGGAAGGCAGGAGGAACTGCCTCACTGGGGAGGGAGAATAGAGAGGATGAAGGCCGAACTGTGGCATGGAAGGCAGAGTCTGTTTTTGCTTCTCTGACTTTGCCGGCCCCCTGTGTCCTTTGGTCCCAGCCCTGGAGGAATCAGTCTAAGTCAGTGGTTGGCAAACTCATTAGTCAACAGAGCCAAATATCAGCAGTATAATGATTGAAATTTCTTTTGAGAGCCAGATTTTTAAAACTTCAACTATATAAGTAGGTACATTGTTATTAATTAGGGTACTCCTAAGCTGGCCTTTGCTAAATATTCAAGGGGCCAAAGAACCACATGTGGCTTGTGAGCCGTAGTTTGCCGACCACTGGTCTAAGTCAACAAGGAGGCCCTGTAAGGTCCTGGGGAGCCCTGGATGATTGTTCCAGAGCTACTCAACGCTCCCTCTTATGCCTCTTTTCAAGGCACCTGTGAAGTGGCAGGAACATATCTGCTCCCTCTTCCCTTCCCCTAGCATTATTTGTACCAATATATCTATGAAAATGGTTTTTAATATGCTTTTCTTCCTTCTATTTGGCAGGGGTGACAAGAAAGTCATCTGTAACAAGTTCATCCAGACGGTAAAGTTCTGACCAGTCCCTGGGAGATGAGGATGAACAAACATGTATCAGTATACCTGCTTACAAATGCAACCAGGAGTTGCTTTTTTTTTTTTTTTTAACATCTATATCTGACTTTTCCTACTGCATGGATGATGCTACCTGGCTGTTCATCCTCATCTGCTTTCCTCCTCAGAGCCCAGTTGTGTCTCCTCTTCTCCTTCCCTGTAGGCGATTGTGGTGGTGGCATTAGCCAAGGTGTCCAGGCAGTTCAGATTTATGCTATGGTAAATGTGCTAACCCTCATAGAAGTGATTATCCTTTCATCCTTTCTTTCTTACAGAGTGCTGTTACTTGTCTGCAGTGGCCAATGGAGTACATCATTGTCTTTGGATTGGCTGAAGGGAAGGTAAAGGAGAGAAGAGAACCACAGGAAAGGTTGGGGGTGGGGATAATTGTTATGAAGAAAGAAATATGGTTAATCTCCTTTAGGGTTGAGTTGTGTGCTGGGGGAGAATGCAAAGGGACCAGTTTTTTTCTTTTTCTTTCCTTAGGACATGGGCGAAATTGAAAGTACCCTAACCAGACTTGTGTCCATTCTTCCAATTTCAGGTTCGTTTAGCAAACACTAAAACTAATAAGTCATCTACCATCTACGGGACAGATTCCTACGTGGTGTCACTTACAACAAAGTGAGTAAGGCGAGTGGTATCCCAAGGGTTTGGAAATGGTAGGAAAAGGCTGTGGGGAAGTCTGGAATGGGAGACCAGAGGATGAAAGATGGGGAAGACTGGGTGCAGGAACCACAGGCAGGGCAGTGTTTGACAAAGAAAGGGGAATTTCTTGATAAGACAGAGTATTCTAATCTTTTCCTGTATTTCTCTCCTTTTTTTTCTTTTCCCCTTTTTCAGTTGCTCTGGGAAAGGAATTCTCTCTGGTCATGCCGATGGCACTATTGTTAGGTATTTCTTGGAAGACGTAGGGTCTGGAGAGTCACAGGTATGAATAAAGGATGCTCTGGGGGAGGGAAGGAAGTCCCAAGAGCCCTCCTAGAGGAGGCTGGACATTCAGGGATTTGGGTGGAGGTGCCAGGGAAGGAGGTTAGAGAAATAAGACCTCAGGGGGAGAGACAGCTGGATGTGGCCACAGGAGGATTTGTGTTTAGGAGGCCAGAGCTTAATGTTTATGGGAAAAGGTGAGTCAGGTGGAAGGGACTTGGAGACGAAGGGAAATAAAGACTCTGGGAGTAATGAAAAGTGAAAATTATTCTCATTATACAAAAAATATGTAATGTATATAAACTTACAGAAGAAAGACTTATTTACTTTCAAGAGGGAAAAGGTAAAAAGAATGTTTATGTTTCACTCTAGTTCTCTTTGGTTTGAATCATTTACATTAAGAATTACTTATGTAATAATTCAATGTTTCCATCCTAAAATAAATAATAAAAAAGGAGCCATAGCTCCCTGTGGTTGGTTAATGCTTAGGACATCTCCCTTTGGGGACCTTATTAGGTACATAGTAAACATCTCCAACATGTAAGTATTTTGAGGGTTCTTCTTGAATACAAGGTCACAAGGTCAATAGGTGTGTACATATGTGTCATATATATGTATGTGTGCATATAAGACAGAAAGACAATATGTGAAGTCTCAGGGTTAGGATGTGCTGGGAGAAAGATTTCTGCAGAGTAAGATGATCAGAGTGAGTGTGTCCGGTGCTCTGAATGAGATATTTCTGGTGGAGTCCCCAGAGTCAGAGTGTTGGAACTCTCTACTTCTATCTTAGGGGAAGTTGATTAACCATCCATGCCCACCCTATGCCTTGGCTTGGGCTACCAACAGCATCGTGGCTGCAGGCTGTGACCGGAGGATTGTGGCCTACGGAAAGGAAGGCCATGTGCTCCAAACGTTTGACTATAGCCGGGACCCTCAGGAGCGAGAGTTTACCACCGCTGCCACGAGTCCGGGGGGCCAGTCTGTTGTGCTGGGAAGCTATGACAGGTGGGTCCCCCCCCTTTCTGCCTACCTCCCCTGTGTGCTCTTTGCCGTAGTCCAGTTTTCCTCAACCAGAGTGGCAGACTGGATCACAATCAAATGCATGTTGAAAGAGACTCTCAGGTTTTAATTTACGCATTTCCTCTTCTGCTCCAACCAAAATGCACATGCTCTGTTGTGTCTCTCTGCTTCCCTTAGCGATTCCACAGTGGAATGTATTTCCGCTTGTCTTCCCATCACCTCTTTTTAGACCACTGGCTTAGTGTTTATCACATTGTATTATACTTTAGAGTTTGTATCTTTCTGGCTAAATTGAAGAGCCCTTATTCTTTTTTTCTTTCTTTCTTCTTCTTTTTTTTTTTTTTTTAATCTCCAGTGACTAGGTTAACATCTAGCACATAATATATGCTCAAATTTTTTTATGAATGAATGATGCAACAGTAGATAAACAAGTAGGGTCTGGGTCCCATCACTTTCTTAGAGTGCTTTTAACCCCAGCTTTGTGAGTCCTCTCTTTCTATACCCTTCAATTTTGTGACTCTTCCTGTTCCTTTTTTTCTTCCCTAACTATTATCATTTCTCCTGCACCCCATATTTCTCTACTGCTAACAGCTTATTTTTCTCACCAGCTATAATCTCCTTTTGTTTTCTCCCCTCCCATCACTCTTATTCCATTTTACTTTGATCTGATTTTCCCAACTTACTTCCTTTGAACCTTTTGTCCTACTAGCTTGTCTGTTCTTTTTCGTGTCTTCTCTGATTTAGCAAGACCAATTTCCTTCAGATACCAGCTCACTTCCACTCCTTTTCTCATCCCCCATCTCTTATAAAAGCCGCATACTTTATTTCAGACTTCGGGTGCTCAACTGGAGCCCTCGGAGAAGCATCTGGGAAGAGGCAAAGCCCAAGGAGATTGCCAACTTATACACCGTCACTGCCTTGGCCTGGAAGCGGGATGGCTCACGACTCTGTGCAGTATGCTACTCAGTCAGCCCTTTCTGTACTGGCGATGTTCTCCAAACTATGAAAAAGCCTGCCTTGTCCTAAAGCGCTCTCCTGTCAGTAGAGAACCTCCTCTTCCCTTCTGACCCCAGCCCAAAAATTTGACGTCACAGACAGGAAAGAGAAATGCATACTTTATTGGAGGCCAAAGGAGCTGTATAGACAGAGCAGAATTCTCCCTTACCTCCCATCACTATGCCCTTGAGTTCGAGTTTGCCAACTCTTTTCTAGCTGGGACATCCCAAAACTACCCACTTCCCTAGGTTTTATTTTATTTTTTTATTTTAAAATGTATTTTATTGATTTTTTTATAGAGAGGAAGAGAGAGGGAGAGTTAGAAACATCGATGAGAGAGAAATATCGATAAGCTGCCTCCTGCACACCTCCCACTGGGAATGTGCCTGCAACCAAGGTACATGCCCTTGACCCTTGAACCCGGGACCCTTGAATCCGTAGGCCAATGCTCTATCCACTGAGCCAAACCAGTTAGGGCTTCCCTAGGTTTTAGAACCTAAGTTGTGAAGGTGTCTCTAGATACGTTCCCATGCCTGGGTCCATGTGTGCTTCTCTTTATGCTGTCACTTTCCTCCCTAGGGCACACTGTGTGGGGGAGTGGAACAGTTTGACTGCTGCCTCCGGAGGAGCATCTATAAGAACAAGTTTGAATTGACGTATGTGGGACCTAGCCAGGTAAGCTGCTGAAAGCCTGCCACTCCAAGATCTTGCCATGGCTCACTCATCCTTGGAATACTTCCCTGCCTTCTGGCCACAGCCACGGTATCAAATTTATCCTCCAGCAGAGTTTTTCTGGGAATAGAATATGTTGGGGCAGCTCTCTGGCAACTTTACTGAAATAGTTCTTTCAGCTTATTATAAGAAAAGGTTTAAACATCAGGCTTACGGGGTATGGAGATTGCCACTTACACCTTTCTCGTTTAAAACTTCACTGCCTAGCTGATGTCAACTGGTGAAGTTGATAAGTAGGAGTATAAGGGTACATTCTGATGTTTTAGAGCCTCTGAGCTCACTGTGTATGATATTGCAAGTTAATTTCTTAGTTCCCTAGCCTGCTTTTTTTCTTTTCTCTACCTTAATCTTCCGTTTTTCTTTTAAATGTATTTTTATTGATTCAGAGAGGAAGGGAGAGGAGAGAGAGAGAGAAATATCAATGATGAGAGAGAATCATTGGCTGTCTTTTGCACTCCCCCTGCTGGGGATTGAGCCTGCAACCATATGCCCCTGACTAGAATCCAACCTAGGACCCTTCAGTCCTCAGGCTGACACTTTATCCAATGAGCCAAACCAGCTAGGGCACTTCCTTTTTTCTTTCATTTATTATTCATTGATTCCTTCATTATTTTATTTTCTCCAGAAACATCCATTCTCTGTGTGTCAGCACTGTTAGTCATTGCAAATGCAAGATAATTATCTGTAACACCCTGTACCTTAATTGAGAAGATCATTCCAGCAAAGGCACAGACATATAAAAAATAATATAGTAACAGTGGTAAAAGTTATCATAAAGATTTCTACAAAGAGCTGTGGGAACATAGGGAGAGTGATTGGTTTTGTCCAGTGGAACTTTCAGAATCATATGTATTATAAGCATCGAAAGAGATAGCATATGAAAGCATTTCATAAGTGGCAAAGCACCATGTAAACGTGCATGTTCTTATTACCCAGTGTCTAAGGCCAGGTGAGGAAATAAGATATTAGCTTAGGGCAAAGGGTTCACCCTCAGGTTCACAGCAGGTTCACCCTCCTTTGGGGTTGGGGGATCCTAGGGAGCTCAGATGTGTCCCCTACCCAGGTGATTGTGAAGAACCTATCATCTGGGACCCGAGTGGTACTCAAGTCACACTACGGCTATGAGGTGGAAGAAGTGAAAATCCTGGGGAAGGAACGCTACCTGGTGGCCCACACGTCAGATACACTGCTGCTGGGGGACCTGAACACGAATCGCCTTAGTGAGGTGGGAACCAAGATGGGGGGTGGGGGGAGGGCTGGGAAGGGACTTATTTATTTATTTATTTATTTATTTATTTATAATTTTTAATTATTGTTGAAAGTACTATATATGCCCTCCCTTTAATCCCCCCCTCCCAGCCTCCCCTGCCCTCCACCCCAGGCCCTCTATGCCCCACTGTCTGTGTCCATGGGCCATACATGTATGCATACACGGTCCTTGGTTGATTACCTCCCACCCACCCACCCTCCCCTGCCTTGGGAAGGGACTTGTTGAGTTGCTACTTCAGAGGAGCCAGGGTTCCCAGGGGGAAGATCTCCACAGGAAGCTCTGACATTCTGATATTGTGGATCTGGTTTCAGGGAATGAGGCCCAGGAGCTTTGGAGTCCTGGAATACGGATCCCCACTGTAAACTGTTTTTATGGCACCTCTCAGAAACATAGCGACCAGGGCAGAATCTGACAACGCACCTCTTTTGTGCAACATCATAGCCTCCCCAGACTCCGTTTCTCTGCCTCCCACTCTTTCCTTCTTTCAGCACCGCCTTGGATAGTTACCCACACTGTCCCCTATGTCTTCCTTTTACAGGTAGCTTGGCAGGGATCTGGTGGCAATGAGAAGTATTTCTTTGAAAATGAAAATGTGAGTAGAGCTTTTTCACCATCGCCGTCTTCATAAGCCTCCTTCCGGTTCCTGTGTCAGAAGGATGGCAAGTGGCAATAGGTTGAAAAGACAGCAGATAAAGAAAGGCAGAGGGTGAAATGGGCAGAGGGACAGAACAGAGAGAAAAGTAGGAGTCCTTTTGAACTGACAGTCACCTCCCTCTACGTTTTTCTCTTTCTTCATGCAACCTTTCCGTCATATAACAATTCCATTCACCCCCAGGTATGCATGATCTTCAATGCTGGGGAGCTAACCCTGGTGGAATATGGGAATAATGATACCCTGGGCTCTGTACGTACGGAATTCATGAACCCCCACCTCATCAGGTAACCCCACAAGGTTCTCTACAATTTGAAACTCTAAAGAATTCCTTTTTGACTTCTGACTCCTACGTCCTCATATTCACCTTAGAACTTCATCCCATGTGGTGCTTGAGCCCTTGATAAACACCCCAACTTCCTTCTTTTGCCTTACCTTCATGTTTCAGTGTCCGTATTAATGAGAGGTGTCAGCAGGGAGCGGAAGAGAATAAGAAGTTGGCTTACCTTATTGATATTAAGACTATTGCTATAGGTAAGTAAGGCTCTCTCATAACTTTTAAAATAGATGTTTATAGTGCACTTCCAATCACAGGGTTGTGTGCGGTGGAGGATCCAGAAATCAGATGTAAATGTGTGACCCCACACTACAGTGGATATGTGAAATGTTCAACTCCATATGTCCCTACGTTGGTACATATATAGGCCTGCCCATATAATTACTCATGTTCTCTAGACATATACATTAGGTGTGAAAAATTGTGAACTGTAGAGAAGAACCATTAGCAAATTTATAAAGTTAGAGTTTCCGTTCTTCCACATCCTTTGCAATACTTGACATTGCCTTACTTCACAATTTGACTTATCCTGATGTATATGAAATAGTATCTAATTGTATATTTTTGTGGTTTATTTATTTATTGGCTTTTGCTTTCTTCTGTGAATTGCTAGATCATATCCCTGGCCTATTTAAATCAGGTCTTCTTTTTTTTTTTTTATTTGACTTGAAGGGGTTCTGTATGTGTGCATTTATAGCCTTTGGTGGTTATTCTCGTTTGCATATATTTTATATAAGCCTATGGCTTGCCTTTTCTATGCTTTCAGTGTCTTTTATGTTTAGACTTTTAAAAAATATATTTTTTACTGATTTTAGAGAGGAGAGGAGAGATGGAAATATCAATGATGAGAGAGAATCACTAATCGCCTGCCTTCTGCATGCCCCCTACTGGGGATCGAGCCCACAACCCAGGCATGTGCCCTGACTGGGAATCAAACCAGCGACCTCTTGGTTCATGGGTTGACACCCAATCACTGAGCAACACTGGCCAGGCTTACCTCACTCTTTAGGTCTCAGCTTCAGTGTATGTAAAATATAGAGTCCCCATAGCTCTAGCATTCTATGACTCTACTTATAATTAGGGTATTAAAATATGGCTTTAGCCGAGACCAGTTTGGCTCAGTGGATAGAGTGTCGGCCTGTGGACTGAGGGGTCCCAGGTTCGATTCCGGTCAAGGGCATGTACTTTGGTTGCGGGCACATCCCCGGTGGGGGGTGTGCAGGAGGCTGCTGATCGATGTTTCTCTCTCATTGATGTTTCTGCCTCTCTATCCCTCTCTCTTCCTCTCTGTAAAAAAATCAATAAAATATAAAAAATTTTTAAAAATAAAAAAAAATTTATTATTTTTGCTCCCTAATTAAAGGAAAATTCATTTTTAAGTTGGAAGTTGGTCTTCCCAGTTGTGCACATTAACTGGCAATTGGTCTTTAGCTTCAGCATATATAACAAAGGCAGGCACATTTGCTTGTTAATAATGTATATCAGCCGGAACCGGTTTGGCTCAGTGGATAGAGTGTCGGCCTGTGGACTGAAAGGTCCCGGGTTCGATTCCGGTCAAGGGCATGTACCTTGGCTGCGGGCACATCCCCAGTGGGGGGTGTGCAAGAGGCAGCTGATCGGTGATTCTCTCTCATCGATATTTCCAACTGTCTATCCCTCTCTCTTCCTCTCTCTGTAAAAAAATGAATAAAAATATATTTAAAAAATAATAAAAATGTATATCAATAAGAGTTGTGAATGTGCTTTGTTCTAGAGACTCCCTGAAAGCATCCTAGGAATCCCTGAATGGTCTGTTCTTTCCTTTTTTTTTTTTTTTTTTTAATTATTCTCACCTGAGGATATTTTTTCACTGATTTTTAGAGATAGTGGAAGGGGGTGGAAAGATAGAGAAACATTGATGTGAAAGAGACACACCAATTGGTTGCCTCCCATATGTTTCCCAACCAGGGCCAGGGGTCAAGCCTGCAACGAGGTATGTCCTCTTGACTGAAACTGAACCCAGGACTCTTCAGTCCACAGGCCAGAGCTCTATCCACTGAGCAAAACTGGCTAGGGCAAGTGGTCTGTTCTTTTTTTTTTTTTTTTTTGCAAGTGGTCTGTTCTAAGTGTGATCATTTCTTATATTGTTTACAAGATTCAGACCAAACAAAATATTCATCCTCTGTCCTGACCAGCCTAGCTTTACTCAGAGCCTCCCCCGATTCTGTGTGTGCCTTCACTACTGTTTGCCCCTCAGTGCTCTTGCATCACAGACACTCTCACATGCAGGTAACTCCATGGAGTCAATCTGGTTATCAAGGTCATTTTGCTCATCAGCCTTCTCTCGGGTGTGCTGTAACTGGGGCACATCCTGAAAGTGCTCAGTGCTATATTGCAGAGGATTTCGTGAGTAATAGAAGCCAGTTGCTCCATAGTTCTGGTCTACTATGGGACATCTCCAAAAGTGCCAGAGAGGAAACGCATTCTTTGAGTTAACTACAGAGTTAAACAAAACCTCAACAATTTTTTTTTAAACGCAGCATCTTAAGCATCTTAGCAAACTTACGTTAAATTGGCCATTGGCATTCCTCAGGACATATTCTAGATTGATGTAACATTCTTGAAACCCAACCTGTAACTATAAGGCCAGACTTTTTCAGAGTGCCTCATGCCCTGTGTATGATTGTGTGGAATGTCTTCTGAATCCTGTCTCCTTTACTCTCTAGTGGACCTAGTTGGTGGCTACAACATTGGCACTATCAGCCACGAGAGCCGTGTGGATTGGCTGGAACTTAATGAGACTGGGCACAAGCTTCTCTTCAGGGACCGGAAACTTCGCGTGAGCAGGGTTACTAAGGCCTTAGCCACTGACTGGTCCATGGAGGAGGTGGTATTGCTGCTCCCAGGGAGTGTGGGGAGCAGGATGCGATGCAATTTCTTGGTGCTATGCCATTACTATAGCACAGGGCCCAGAAGAATCCACATTCTTTGTATCTGATATCACAACCCATACTCTCTTACCCTTAAGGAGACTGTATCACGATGGCACCAGGATCAATAGGGGAGTTTGAGAGTTGGTTTCTCTCTTACTATTCACAAGTCTGTCCTTGTGAAACTTCCGTCCCCCAGCATTCCTCTTCCTTGTGCCTCACTGACCTTTCCGCAGACCTGCTGTTGTGTGCTCTTCAGCTACACAAGTCTGACAGCATTGCAGCTGGCCTGAGGACAGTCTCCCCCTGGCCCCTTGTTAATTATGGTATCACCAGAGTTCAACCTCAGAGGCAAAGAGACTATCTGGTGATTTTTTATTTTATTCTCATTATTATGTGAAAGCCACATCACAAATTCCAGATGATTTAATTTGTCTGCTGGCCTGCCTTTTTTTTTTTTTTTTTTTTTTTTTTACATTGATTTCAGAGAGGAAGGCACAGAGAGAGAGAAAAAAAAAATCAGTGATGAGAACCATTGATTGGCTGCCTCCATACTGAGGATCGAGCCCACAACCTAGGCAGGTGCCCTAACCGTGACATCCTGGTTCATAAATCAACGCCCAACCACGGAGCCATGCAGGCCGAGCTGGTGGCCTTCATTTTGTAATCCAGGCTGGTAACTCTGACCCAGTTATTCTAAGAATGAAAGTTTGACCTTCACCTAACTTAAACTTGTAGGGGGTAGATCTTTGCTCTATAGGTGATCTCTTATTTGGCCAGTCAGAATATGCCAACTCAACATAAACTTCAAGGGTTGCCAGTCAGTGAGCTTTGAAGTTCAGCATGTACCTGACTGATGGGTCAGCTCAGCACATTTCACCATTAGGGAAATGGTCAAGATCCCAAAACACCACCTATCCCCATGTAATTGTGCTCTCTGCTCCTTCCTTCTTCAGTTGCATCTATATGATATTGAAAGCTGCTCGAAGACAATGATCCTCAACTTCTGCTCCTACGTGCAGTGGGTCCCAGGAAGTGACGTGCTGGTAGCTCAGAACCGAAACAGCTTATGTGTGTGGTACAACATTGAGGCACCTGAGAGGGTCACCATGACCTCTATAAAGGTATGTCGACGCCAGGGCACCTCAGGCATAATGTCAGGCCGATAATTAGAGCACTGAAGAGGCCCCGAAGGTTACTTGGTTTTCTCTGCCCATCACCAATCTCCGGGTTGGAGGTGATAATAAAAAAAAAAGCTTAGACTCTTCCCTCTCAGTGGACTAGGCCCTCGAACCATTCTTGTTCAGATTCTTGACATTATATTAGACCCTTGGAGTATGGTCTCCACTACAGTGGCCCTGGGAATTCACCCAGTTCTACCGAGGTGATCCCTTAGGCTGCAAGATTCCCCCTGGAAGGGCAGCTCTCATGTCACATCCTTGTTTGCTGATTCTCTGTGATAAGCCTTTCAGACTTCCAGTTCCTTTTTTCTCAGACTGCAGATCAGCCTTCTCTTCTGTCTTACCACATTACACACACGCACCTATCTTCCAAAACCTGGGAGGAGCCTATGGAAACAGAAGAGAGGCCCCTGTGCCAGCCCAGGGTGACTGTGTGGGTGTGGATAGAGTACTTGATATTTTTTGTTCTTTTTCTATATCTCTTTTTTCTCTTTTTTTTATTTATTTTTTTTTTGTGCCTCATTTTAGACTGATTAATGTTGGGCGGTTTTTTGGGTGTGTTTGTTTTGTCCTTTTTGAATACCATTTTTCACTCCCCCGACCTCTCCAACTTGGAGGTTTACATTGTATTTCTATAGTGATCACTCTGGAAAATTTACCATGTACTTAAATTAACTGAAGTCTAAAGGTAATCAGCATCTAACCCCCACCCCTGCAAAAAATACAAAGACATTAAAAGAACCTTTGTTAACTTCAATTACTTCCCCTTTGCCATTCCTTATTTTAGTTCTCTTTTATTATCCCCAAAGTTAGATATTATTTTATACAGACAATTTGTTTAGATTCATCACCATGGTGCCAGTTTCTTTGTTCTGTATAGGTGATCTGTCATTTCTCTCAAGTTGCTTTTAAAAATCTTTTTCTGCCCTGACTGGTTTGGCTCAGTGGATAGAGCCTTGGCCTGTGGGCTGAAAGGTCCCAGGTTTGATTCCAGTCAAGGGCATGTACTTTGGTTGCAGGCACATCCCCGGTAGGAGGTGTGCAGGAGGCAGCTGATCCATGTTTCTTTCTATCTCTCCTCTCTCCCTTCCTCTCTGTAAAAAATCAATGAAATATATATTTTTAAAAATAAAAAATAAATAAAAATCTTTTTCTTAGGTATTTTTAAGTTTCACTACAATGTGTATCAATATAAATTTCCTTTATTTATCCTGCTTATTATGTATTGTGCTTCCTGTATTTGTGAGTACACATCTTTTCACCAGTTTTGGAAATTCCTCAGCCATTATCCTTCACACATTGCTGCTTGCATTCTCTAGTCTCTCCATCAGAATTCTAATTAGGCATGTTAGATTTCTTGTCCTGTCTCTTATACTTGTTTAACTTCTCTTTTATATTTCCTTTTTCCTTTTTTTTTTTTTTTTAAATATATTTTATTGATTTTTTACAGAGAGGAAGGGAGAGGGATAGAGAGTTAGAAACATCGATGAGAGAGGAACATCAACCAGCTGCCTCTTGCACACCCCCCACCGGGGATGTGCCCGCAACCAATGTACATACCCTCGACCGGAATCGAACCCGGGACCTTTCAGTCCGCAGACCGACGCTCTACCAATGAGCCAAACCAGCTTCGGCTCCTTTCTCCTTCTTACTCCAGGCTACAATTTGGATCATTTCTTTAGGTACAACTTTCAGGTCATTAATTCATTTCCATCATTGTCTAATCTGCTATTTAAAATCATACATTTTATTTTTTATTAAAATTTAAATTTTTCATAATGCTTTGTTTTTTTCCTCCCACTCTGATGACCATTTTTTAATAGTCTCTTGTTCCTTGCTTAATTTTTTATTTCATCTTTTGGGTCTTTATATGTTTCAGACATAATCATTTTATATTCTATAACTTTTTTTCATAACTGATATTTTTACTATCTGAAATCCTTGCAAGTTCAAAACTGTTGTTCATAGTTATTTTTTATCCTTTAACTTGCATTTTGGTATTTTTAAAATTATGAGCTCATATCAGATTGAATATTTTGGAATCCCAAGGACCTAAAATGTTTTCCTCCCCAGGGGATTTGTGTCTGCTTCTGCAGGAATCAGGCATATCAGTGACCTGTGCCACTTTTGTTCTCATTACTGAGGAGAAGATCCTGAGGTTTAATGAGGGATTCTCAGATTTGGCCTCCCTGTTGTATTAGAGATACTGTGTTTGCCTTCAGAGCAAATGTACTCTCCACACTTGCTCACCTTTCATAGTGTCCTGCTCAGGTTTTAGCTTGCTGACCCTTTCTCTTCTTTTTTCTTTCCTTCTCTTCTCTTCTCTTCTCTTCTCTTCTCTTCTCTTCTCTTCTCTCGCTCTCTCCCTCTCCTCCACCACCTCTCTTTCTATCTCAAGGGGAAAGGATGGAAGAGGGAGTAGGAAGCATTCCTAGTGATTTCCTTTGTTGAACTCAGCAATGCATTAAAAAGTATGCCAGGTTTGGGTCAGTGTAGATCAGTAGTTGGAGCATCAGCCTATGTACTGGAGGGTCATGGGTTCCATTCCCTGTCAAGGGCAAGTACCTGGGTTGCAGGTCCGATCCCCACCCCAAGTTGGGGTGTGTAGGGAAGGCAACCAATTGATGTGTCTCTATCACATCTATGTTTTTCTGTCTCCTTTCCCCCCCTCCCCCCTCCCTACACATACCCTCCCCCCCTCCCTTCTGCTCTCTAAAAATCAATGGGAAAAAATATCCTCACTCCTCATGTGAGGGTTTAAAAAAATTAATAAAAACTATGCCAGGGTCAAGTTGTGTTTTAGAGGAAAATCCTTAAGAAGCAGAAATGGATGTCACATTTTGTCACCTTACCTGCAGGCATTAGTGCCATCAAAGCTATAGGTGTACTTTAACCCAAGGATAATAGCACAGATAAGGAAATTTTATCTTCTGGAGAGAAACTAGCTGTTGGGAAAACAAGGGTCACTGTAATTCCCTCGCAGTGTGAGCATGAGGGTGGGTCTGTCCTGCGGTGACTCAGTGAGACACTAACTTGGAATTGGGGTGCGGTGGGGGATTGAATTTTTTACAGGGTGACGTTGTAGGCCTGGAGCGGGAAGGGGGAAAGACCGAGGTGATGGTGACCGAAGGTGTGACTACAGTTGCCTACACACTGGATGAGGGCCTCATTGAGTTTGGAACAGCCATTGATGATGGCAACTACACCCGGTGAGGAAGAAGCTGGGCCAGTAACCAGCAACCGGGGACGGGTTGTAAAACTGGCTCTATCTAAACAGGATATGCCTGGCCCTCCCTGCCCTGCCCCATCCATCACCAAAGTTCCTCCGTGTCTTCCTGACCCCGGACTCATTCCCTGTGCTTTGGCTCCTTCCCTCTCCAGGGCAACGGCCTTCTTGGAGACTCTGAAAATGACCCCAGAAACAGAGGCCATGTGGAAAACCTTGAGTAAACTGGCGCTGGAGGCGAGGCAGCTACACATTGCCGAGAGGTGAGGGGGGCTGTAGAGCTGAGGTGTCAGCAGCAGAAGGGCTGACCACGTGGGTGTTGGATGTGTGGGCTGCTCCTCCCCAGTGTTCACCACTGCTTCCTTCCCACACCAACAGATGTCAGAGAGCCCTTCCACAGTAGTTATCCCAAATATCCCCTTCCTAGACTGCAGAGTATGTCTTATTGTTATTGCTTCCCATTCTTGTAACTGGGTGCTGCTTCAAAGTTTTTAACAATTCCTGCATTGATGTGAATATCTGAGTATGGCATAGGAGTGGAGTTCATAGGACAAACTTGGGACTCCAGATTCTCAGAGTTCAAACCTTGGCTCCATTTACCAATTTGTATAAACTTAGAGATTATATAACCTTTCCAAGCCTTAGTATCTTGATTTCCTCTATGTAAATAGGGATAATAATAGAATCAACCTTGAAGGATGGTAAAGAAGAAGGGTAGTGATAGTGAAGAACAGGTGAGAGCATCTATGCAAAGAGCACAGATTGTAGGTCAACTGAGGCTATTTTGGCTAAGACTCATCCTTGATCCACGTTCCCCTGTGTTTCCCACAGCTAGACTATCAGCAAGTCGGAGGGACTCTGATCCAGGGTCTTCAAAAACAGATCTGAGTCTCTTATTGCTGCCTCCACTCTAGAACTGGTCACCTCCATCTCTATCTGCAGTGTTGCAAAGCCTCTTAAGTAGTCTCACTGAGTCTGTCCTATACCCTTAGGTCCATTCATCTCATAGCAGCTGAATTAATTTTTTAAAACATAAGTTAGATTATCATTTACTTGCTTAGCATCTTACTATTGTACTTAGTGGAAAATCTAAACTCTTTGCCATGTCCTAGGGCCCTTCAATATTTGGCCTCTGCTTTCTTCTCATACCAGGTACCTACTTGCCCATTTGTCTCCGGCCGCACTGGGATCCTTTCGTCCCTTTGAGCTTGCCAAGCTCACTCCTTTACACTAGCTGTTCCTTCTGCCTGGAATAATTTCTCCCCATCTTACATGATTGCATGTTTCTTATATTCAGGTCTCAATTCAAATATCAGCACCTCAGACAGGCCTTCTCCGACTGCCCACACATTTTCTTTTCCTTTTCATTCTCTCAAGTTAACTTTTTTTTTTTTACTAATTATTTCCCACCAAAAAGTAAGTTCCCTAAGAGCAATGCCCTTATCTATCTTATTCCCTTTGTGCCTTCAGTTCTGGCAAGACAGTGCCTGGCATATAATAGATGCTTAGTATATACCTGCTGAACCAGTGAATTAATAATGATCCTATATACCGTGTTTCCCCGAAAATAAGACATCCTCCGAAAATAAGACCTAGCGCATGGAAAGATAAGACATCCCCTGAAAATAAGACCTAATGCAACTTGGGAGAAAAAATTAATATAAGACACTGTCTTATTTTCGGGGAAACTGGGTAATATTACTAATACTGTTATTGCTTCCATACCGTAGGTGCTTTTCTGCCTTGGGCCACGTAGCAAAAGCTCGATTCCTGCATGAGACCAACGAGATTGCAGATAAAATGTCTCGGGAATATGCAAGTATTGTCCTCCATTTCTTCCAGTCTCTCCAGCTGAGATTTCTTAGTCCTCAGCTCCAGGAATATTAGTTTTTTCATCTTTAACTAATCTCCCCTACCTGGCCCACCCCACCCCACCTGCACCCTCAAGTTGGACCATTTTGGAATTTCTAGCCAAAACCTTAAGCCCCTAGGCTCCTGAAGTTTTTCAGCTTTCCAAGTCTTTTAGCTTCCCCACCTCTCTGGCCTTCCCGCCTAAGCCTGCACAGACAGAATGGCTCCTGCAGCGCTGACAGACTAACCAGAACCTCCCTTTTCCCGCAGGGTGGAGAAGGAGCAGACTTTTACCAGGTCCGAGCACGCCTAGCCATGCTGGAGAAGAACTACAAACTGGCTGAAATGATCTTCTTGGAACAGGCAATGGGGGAAGAGGGACCGGATGGAGAAGGGGATCAAGGGGGGGAAACTGAGGCAGACTCAGAGGAGGAAAGAACACTGGTTAGCTGGGCTTCCAAAGGTCTGGGGAGAACTTACGGAAATGTTTATACTATTAGTTTCACTCCTCAATTTCCTTCTCTGTGTTAGTTCTTATGTTACTCTCTTTCTTCCCCTGCACGCCAGAGCCTGTCTTTATAATTGTTGTGCATGGAGGAAGATCTGGATTTTATGGGGGCTGAAGCTTATACAGTTTGAGGAGCCCTGTTTAAGAAAAACTGCCTTGGATTCCTGGTCTGGGGGCTCCACTGGTTGGAGTGTCATCCCATATACCAAAGGTCGTGGGTTTGATCCCCCGGTAGGACACGTACAGAAGGCAACCAATAGATGTTTCTCTCTCTCTCTTTCTCTTTCTCTCATCAATAAACATATACTCAGGTGAGGATAAATTAAAAAATTAAAATAAAAACTGACTTGGAAGGAGCCTGTCAAGTAGGGTTCTCTGAAGCTTAACCTTCTTTTGTTTCACAATCTATCTCTGCTTGTGGGTAAGTCAAGGCCACATGGGCTGGCATCTTAGCAGGCTGAGGAGAGCTTGCTGATTGCTGATGCTCGTATTTTCCTGGTGTTCCTCTTTCCTCCGCCCGGGATCCCCCAGAACGCTGTTGAGGAGGCCATGAACATGTACCAGGAGCTGCACCGCTGGGACGAGTGTATCGCTGTGGCTGAGGCAAAGGTATACTCAAGGTTCTCTCTTCTCCACAACGGTTCAGGACTCGGTTCCACCAATATCAGAAACCTTCTCTTGTCAAGGAGGCTATAGGAACTGAAACGGGGCTGGGGCTGGGAGCTGACATGGTGAGGAGCTAGGACACTGGTGTCCAAGAGGATTTCCGCTGTTACCATGGAATTGGAGAAGCGTGGGAAGCAGAAAGGTGGGAAGGAGGGATGTGACGCCCAGTTCTCCATTGCGTGTCCAGGGACACCCTGCCCTAGAGAAGCTGCGCCGGGGTTACTACCAGTGGCTGATGGACACCCAGCAAGAGGAGCGAGCGGGGGAGCTGCAGGAGAGCCAGGGGGATGGGCTGGCAGCCATCAGCCTCTACCTCAAAGCCGGGCTCCCCGCCAGAGCTGCTCGGCTGGTGCTGACCCGAGAGGAACTGCTGGCCAACACCGAGCTGGTAGAACACATCACCGCAGCCCTCATCAAGGGGGAACTGTATGAAAGGGTATGGCTGACTTCCTGTTCCTGCCCCTTATCTCCAGGGCTTACTGCCCCTTTCCTGCCCAGAGGAATCGTAGAGTGCGTAGCCCACCTGACTGGTGGCCGATTCTCTTCTTTTGGGGGCTGACGCTGGATTCTTTGTGTAACGGGTATTGTGTAGTAATATGGTATGTTAATAGGCAGGTGATCTTTTTGAGAAGATTAGAAACCCACAGCGGGCCCTGGAGTGCTACTGCAAAGGCAACGCCTTCATGAAAGGTACCAGCCATTCACAACCCATCCTTCACAAGCCATAGATTCTTACCCAGACAGCCCCCCATTCCTATTTTGGTCCATCTGTCCAGGTTGACTGGCTTCTCTTCTCTTCTATTCCTCCACTTCTCTCCGATTTTCTGCACTTCATTTCCCTGTCTTCCTTTTCCTGAGTCCCATCCCTTGAAGTCTGAACTGAGTCCTCTCCATCTCTGGCAGCGGTGGAGCTGGCTCGATTGGCATTCCCAGTGCAAGTGGTGAAACTAGAGGAGGCGTGGGGGGACCACCTGGTGCAGCAGAAGCAGCTTGACGCAGCCATTAATCACTATATTGAAGCCAGGTATGATGGTCTGGGGTGCAGAGGGGATGGGATGTGAGGTGAGAGGTGCTGGGGCAAGTAAGGACACCAGGGCCTAGAAGAAAAGATCTCAAATCGTAGAGCAGAGTGTGCACGAGGTGTCTTTTACCCGCATCCATCTCTCTCTCTCTTTTGACACATTTCTGCCTTTGCCACTGTGCCAGGTGCTCCATTAAAGCAATTGAGGCTGCTCTGGGTGCCCGCCAGTGGAAGAAGGCGATTTATATATTAGATATGCAGGACCGGAGCACTGCATCCAAATACTATCCTCGCGTGGCCCAGCACTATGCGTCTCTGCAGGAGTATGAGGTGAGGAAGAGCCCTTTCTGCAGCCTGAGGCAATGCAGTACCTGATGACAGGAGAGAACCAGTACAGGAAATGGGGGCCACCTTACCAAGTCCTTTCTGGGAACCAACTTCGCCACTTAAATGGAGACAAATGGTTTCCTGTCCTTATTTCATTCCAACATGACGCAGACCCTCCTTCTGTGCCAGCTTGAGTGATTCTTCATGAATAATTCCAACTTAGTTGAAATTTAAAAATCCTTTGTTTTGCAGAAAGGCAAGGCCCTTTAAACTCCCATTGTTTTGGATTGGTCTTTTCTTCCAAGCCAGGGGTCCTCAAACTTTTTAAAGTGGAGGCCAGATCACGGTCCCTCAGAGAGCTGGAGGGCCGGACTATATGAACTACTAATTCCTACTGTAACACCTTGGCTGCGCTCACTGCCCAAAAAACCTGGCGGGCCGGATCAGACTCCTCTGCGGGCCGCATGTGGCCCGCGGGCCGTAGTTTGAAGACCCCTGTCAAGCAGTATAGGTGTGAGACACCCATAGTCTTCTTTTCTCCTCTGTTATGATATGACTAGAGGACTGGTGCACAAAATTCGTCCCCTCAGCCTGGCCTGCACCCTCTCCAATCCGGGACCCCTCGGGGGATCTGGAGATTGGGCCTAAACCGGCAGTCAGCCATCCCTCTCACAATCCAGGACTGCTGGCTCCTAACCCCTCTCCTGCCAGCCGGCCTGATCACCCCTAACCTCTCTGCCTGCCAGCCTAATGTCCCTAACCGCCTCTCCCTGCCCGCCTCTGCCTTGGCCCCTGCCCCCATGGCTTTATCCGAAAGGATGTCCAGAAGATGTCTAATCTAATTAGCGTATTACCCTTTTATTAGTATAGATAACAGTACCCCAGGCTCTATTCCAGCCTGGCTGAGGTTTATTCTTTCCTCCTACCAGCAGCTTTAACTCGTTGCTCTGACCTTTTTAATCTGTCTCTCTCACCCACAGATTGCTGAGGAACTCTACATTAAGGGAGACCGGACAAAAGATGCAATAGACATGTACACCCAGGCTGGCCGCTGGGAGCAGGCACACAAGGTAGAGAAGTGGGTGGAGTTCATGACAAGAGAATCCTTCTTTTGTAGTGGTGGTGCCACTCTCCTTAGTGTCTGATCTCCCATTCCCATGGTTTCCAGAGAGCTGAGAAAGTAGCGAAATGTAGTTTGGGTACCTTTGATCCTTAGCCACAGGGAAAGGCAAGGATGAAGAGACGCGTGTTCCCAAACCTATAATTCTGAAGATCAGATGGGCTTGGGAGCTGGGGAATCTGGAATACCACTCCTGACACCCTATGACATTGGCAGCTGTGTTCTCACTTCTGCTCCCAGAAGCCGGTGGGTACTGTAGGAGCATGGTAATGGGAACATATGCCCCCAGCACCCCAGCACAGGGAATCTCTAACCCTCATGGCTTAGCAGAATATAGTTCTTACTTGGCTTCTTATGGCCTTGGAATTCCCTTAGCTGACTAAGGAGAGTACAGTAACACACTCCTGTGGGTGATGAGAAAGTGCAGAGTCCTGAGAAAACAAGGTCCCTCAAGCCCTCTGCTTCTTCCGGGAATTGGCACCTGAGGCTGCTCTGCCTTTGTGTGCATAGCTGGCGATGAAGTGCATGAGGCCAGAAGACGTGTCGGTGCTGTACATCACCCAGGCACAGGAGATGGAGAAGCAGGGCAAGTACCGCGAGGCTGAAAGGTGAGCCGAGGCCCCCCAGGTGTGGAAGGAGGTGAGGCTTCAGGGCTGGAGGGAGGGCTGGGGTCTGAGGGTGGGTGCCCTCTGTTCAGAAGGCAGTGACAAGACCTCTTAGGAATGACTCCAGCAACAGGAATGTGGGTCTAGGAGGCCCACGTGTATCTCCCGTCCCCAGACTGTACGTGACAGTGGAAGAGCCTGATCTCGCCATCACCATGTTCAAAAAGCACAAGTTGTATGATGATATGATCCGCCTGGTGGGAAAGCACCACCCAGATCTCCTCGGTGACACACACTTACATCTGGGCAAGGTGAGCCCTCCCTCTGTCCCTGCTCACCCCGTCCTCGAACAAGCTCCCGCTGCCCTTCTCCATCCCGACCCACCTTTCCGCAGGAGCTGGAGACCGAAGGCCGGCTCCAGGAGGCCGAGTTTCACTACCTCGAGGCCCAGGAATGGAAGGCAACAGTGAACATGTACCGGTCCAACGGGCTTTGGGAAGAAGCCTACCGGGTAAGGAGTCCAGGCCACATCATCTTTCCTATATCCACACCTTTATACCCACTTTCTCATGCAGTCTTAAGGGTTTATGAAATCTGTCCTTGGACCATAAGCAGGTTAAGAGCCCCTGAAACTTAGCCTTCTTCCTTGTTGTCCTAGCGCAGGTACCTGATCCTTGTCAGAGCCGAGGTCAGGTCGGAGATGAGAAGGGAGCAGCCAGGTAGCCCTGTTCTGGAGGATTGCGAGGGGCTTTGCTTTGCAGGTGGCCAAGACTCATGGAGGAGCCAATGCCCACAAACAGGTGGCTTATCTCTGGGCAAAGAGCCTGGGAGGAGAGGCCGCAGTGAGACTGCTCAATAAGCTGGGACTTCTGGAAGCTGCTATTGACCATGCTGCCGACAACTGGTGAGGCACTGAGCCTTCTCTCCACTGGCCCCTTCGGGACAGAGCCTCTGCAGAGCACAGAGAGAGAAGGATGTAGATCTCGAGCACTCCTAAAAGCGGAGGCAGAGTGAAGAAATGTGGTAGAGAGATCCTTAGAAGGACTTGACAGAGAGGCAAGGATGAGTTAGTAAGTCTTCCCCTATTGTCTGGATCTCAGAACGGTGTTTAATCTTTGGCTGTCCTAAGGATAAAAGTGGAGCGAGACCAGCTTTTAACGCTAAAATGTACTGAGCCAGTAACTTACTTCTGAGTAACAGAAGTGTGATTCCGTTAAATGCAAAATGAGCTTTTTTTAAGTAATACTACGAACACCTGTAGTAACCCTGCATCGAGCCCGTGTGGAGGTGGGTAGTCTCGCTCATCTCTGAGACTGTTTCTCTGCAATGTGGGCGTGGCCCCGGAGAGGGCAGGAGCAGCAGGAGCCCTTCCTGCCCTGTCGGTGTAGTGCTGAGGCTCACCCCTTTCCCTCCCTCCTGCTCACCCCACTTTACACAGCCCTGGCTTTCCCAAATGTGCCCTAATCCCCAGGGCAGTGATGTGACGTCACAGGACTGCCTGCCTTTCTTTACATCAGTGCTTCTCTATCACTTCATACCAGTTTCTTTCTCAATCTTTCCCTTCCCCTCAATTCTTGCCCCTTCTGTTTTCTCTTTCCCTCCCTTTCCCTTTTCCTCTTATAAACGGAAGTATTGAGCCCTAACCAGTTTGGCTCAGTGGATAGAGCGTCAGCCTGTGGACTGACAGGTCCCAGGTTCGATTCTGGTCAAGGGCATGTACCTTGGTTGTGGGCACATCTCCAATAGGAGGTGTGCAGGCGACAGCTGATAGATGTTTCTCTCGCATCAATGTTTCTAACTCTCTATCCCTCTCCCTTCCTCTCTGTAAAAAGTCAATTAAAAAAACTTTTATTTTATTTAAAAGAAGCATTGAGTAGGCAACCTTATCTGCACCTTCTCTTTCAGCTCCTTTGAATTTGCTTTTGAACTCTCTCGGCTGGCCCTCAAGCACAAGACCCCTGAGATTCATCTCAAGTATGCTATGTACCTGGAGGATGAGGTATGGCTGTGACCCTTCTCCATTGCTTTTGACCCTGACCACAGAACCCTCCTTTCTATCCCCCATCCCACTGCTGCCAGATGTTCATGTCTCCGGTCTCAGAGCTGCCTGTGGTGCCCACTTCCTCATGTATGGCTGCCTTTCTCTCCCTCTAGGGTAAATTTGAAGAGGCTGAAGCTGAATTCATCAGGGCTGGAAAACCCAAGGAAGCAGTTCTCATGTGAGTTACCCAGAAACTCCTAAATCCTGTCCTGCCAAGCCCAGCCCCAGGACCTTTCATTGTCATCTTCACCTTCATCCAGACCTCTTACCAATAGATCTTATACCCACTCAGTGGCAAGGCTGTTTGCCTCCCATGGTTGAGGCCTCAGTCCTATACTTAGCCTCTCCTATGTTCTCATCCGGGAGCAGGTTTGTCCATAACCAGGACTGGGAGGCTGCTCAGCGTGTGGCCGAAGCCCACGACCCTGACAGTGTCGCGGATGTGCTGGTGGGGCAGGCCCGGGGGGCCTTGGAGGAGAAGGACTTTCAGAAAGCGGAAGGACTGCTGCTTCGGGCCCAGAGGCCAGGCCTGGCCCTCAATTACTATAAGGTGGGACAAACGCCGAATTCAAGGCCATGAGGGGTGAGGGAGAGCATATGTAAGCCTAGAGAGCGTTACACTGACCTCTAGTACAGAGTAAGAAGGTCAGGTTGTACTGGGGAGAGGAAGGAGAGGAAGAGGAAGACAGGTCCAAAGACCCAGGAGTCAGTGGGTCATATCTCATGTAGCAGTGGGAGACTGTCACCCCTGCCTCTGCCCTCCTGATATCTGGGAATCTGAGCAGGAGGCTGGATTGTGGAGTGATGCCCTGCGGATCTGCAAGGACTACATGCCCGGCCAGCTGGAGGCCCTGCAGGAGGAGTATGAGCGGGAAGCTACCAAGAAGGGGGCCAGGTACGGAGCCGAGGGGCCAGGAAATGTGGACAGGGCTAGTAGTGGGGGTGGGTATAAAGCGGCCCAGGAGAGGCTGCCCTCCCGTTCCTGGTCACAAGCACTGTTCTCTCCACAGGGGCATGGAGGGGCTGGTGGAACAAGCTCGGCAGTGGGAGCAGGCTGGGGAGCATAGCCTTGCGGTCGACTGTTACCTCAAAGTGCGGGACACAGGAAGCAGCGGCCTGGTGGAGAAGTGCTGGATGAAGGTGAGGCTGCCACACCCTCCCCGGCCTCCATTCATACCCAGCACTCCTCAAATGCGGTTTTTTCCCTCCTGCCTCCACCTTTTTGTTTTCAGTCAGCTAGCAGGTGTCTACTGAGTGCCTGCCAGATGTTAGATCCAGAACTTGCAAAGGCTATAAATGGGATAAAAGAACCCTGACAGTCATAAATGGAGGGAAGTTAGACTAACATGTGGCTCAATTAATTAATATTGTATCTGAGTGTAGTGATTACCTTAGTGACCACTCAAGTGTGTGATTCAAAGTGAAGTTTAGGGATGCCCTGGCCGGTTTGGCTCAGTGGATAGAGCGTTGGCCTGTGGACTTCAGGGTCCCAGGTTGGATTCCAGTCGGAGCATGTACCTTGGTTGCGGGCACATCCCCAGTGGGGAGTGTGCAGGAGGCAGCTGATCGATGTTTCTAACTCTCTATCCCTCTCCCTTCCTCTCTGTAAAAAATCAATAAAATGTATTTAAAAAAACAAAAACAAAAAAAACAAAGTGAAGTTCAAGGAAGCTTTGTGAGGAAGAGCGAGGCCTGTGGCCAGAGCTGGAAGGGCAAAGTCCAGACCCTGGAGCTGGAGCCCAACGGAGCTGTGAAGAAAGCAGGGGCTTCTCCACCCAGCAGCTCCAAAAAATCTTAGCAGATTAAGCCAAGCCAACATGCTTCATCAATCCTAAGACATAATCGCATTTTAGTATCTTTGAAATTGGGATACACGTACAGTTTAAGTGAAGTGCCTTAGGTTCGAGGACATGGGGTTCTAGGAGTTATGAAGGGGAGGCTGATCAGCCCCCACGATAAAATGCTGGTGGATGATGCCCTCGTAGAGTTTCCCTCAGCTTCTGAGACCTTGCAATTAAATAGCCCCTAGAAGTTGGAGGGGAAGGAAGGAGAAGGACTGATGACTGATTATGAGCATTTAGCAGATTTTATTTTTTTTTATTTTTATTTTTTTAAATATATATTTTTTATTGATTTTACACAGAGAGGAATTGAGAGGGACAGAGAGTTAGAAACGTCGATGAGAGAGAAACACCGACCAGCTGCCTCTTGCACACCCCCCACTGGGGATGTGTCCGCAATCAAGGTACATGCCCTTGACGGGAATCGAACCTGGGACCTTTCAGTCCGCAGACCGACGCTCTATCCACTGAGCCAAACCGGTCCCGGCGCATTTAGCAGATTTTAATCAGCAAGTATTTATTAAATATCTGCTGTGTTAATCCAGGGCATTGTTTACTAGGGTCTGTGCAAGACTATACCTTCTTCAGATCTGTCAGAGGAAGCCTGGATGGGGGCACTTTAAATTTTGATAGGTTTGGCAGGTAAAGAAAGAGAGACAAGAATAAATGGGAGAGCCCAGCCAGCGTGGTTCAATGGTTTGAGTGTCTATGTACGAACCAGGAGGTCACAGTTCGATTCCCTGTCAGGGAAACACATGCCTGGGTTGCGGACTCAGTGTGGGGTGCGTAGAAGGCAGCTGATGATTCCCTCTCATTATTGATATTTCTCTCTCTCTCTCCTCCTCCCTTCCTCTCTGAAACCAATAAAAATATATTAAAGTCCTAGCCTGTTTGGCTAAGTGGATAGAGTGTCAGCCTATGGACTGAAGGGTCCTGGGTTCGATTCTGGTCAAGGGCCATATATGTATATATTTAAAAGAATAAGTAGGGGAAAGACCAGGAGGATTCGCATAGTCTATAGCAGGGGTCCTCAAACTTTTTAAAGTGGGGGCCAGATCACGGTCCCTCAGAGAGCTGGAGGGCCAGACTATATGAACTACTAATTCCTACTGTAACACCTCGGCTGCGCTCACTGCCCAAAAAACCTGGCGGGCCGGGTCAGACTCCTCTGCGGGCCGCATGTGGCCCGCGGGCCGTAGTTTGAAGACCCCTGGTCTATAGCTAAATTACAGCGTGTGGAAATTAGAATCTGGTGAGGCTGTCAGCATCACAGTGGAAACAGAGTAAGCACACAAAATACTTGGTCTGTAGACTTACTGAGTTTTAGGGTTGGAGATGTCTCTAAGATCATTTAGACCAGCACTGTCCAACAGAAGTAAAATGAAATCACAAAGGTAAGTTACACAGGTAATTTAAAATTTTCTAGTAGCCATGTTCAAATAAATTTAAAAAAACGGTGAAAATAATTACATTTTATCTAACCCAATATATCTAAACTATTATTTCAACATGTAATCAACATAAAAACTTATTAAGATGTTATACATTCCTTTTTCCATATTAAGCCCTTGAAATCTAATGTGCTTTTAAGCTTTCCACACATCTCAGTTGGGCCCAGCCACAGGTGACTAGTGGCTGCTGTTCCGGACAATACAAGTCTGGACAAACCATCACTTTCATGATGCAGAAACAGGCTCAAAAAAAACCAACACAAATATTTACAAAATGTCCTGGGCTCCTATTTTAAGATTTCCTATACCAAGATTCTATTTGTGACAAAGAACTTGAGAAACCAGTTTGTCAAAGGTGGCAGGACCAAATGCAGTGACCTTAGACAGCGAAGAGTCTGAAAAGAGGACAAGTAGAAAAAGGTGCTGATGGTCACTAAAGGCTCTGATGGACCACCAAGACAGGCTTTCCTCAGGAGGGTGGGAGGTGAGCTCATGGAAGGTTTAAGAGAAAGTTGACAACTAGGGGTAAAAAAAAAAAAAAAGATCAGGCTGAGGACCCCTAGCAGTCTTTGTCTCTCCTACTATCTATTTCCATCTTCTGCTCCACCACTCAGGCAGCCGAACTCTCCATCAAGTTTCTGCCTCCCCAACGCAGTCTGGAAGTAGTTCGGGCTATCGGACCCCAGCTGATTGGAATTGGAAAGCACAATGCAGTAAGTAGGTTCCTGGGACTGAAAAGACCGATTTCACAGAGATGGGTAGAATGGTGACATCTGCACCCAGGAAAGTGCAGGAGGTGGGCCTCTGGGCAGTGGTGGCGTGCAGTTCTGGGGAAACAGAGGGAAAAGTTCACAGGGGGAAAAACGGAGGTGAGGAGGAGGAAGATGGTCTCCAGTCTCTGATTTCCCCCCATGAAGGCTGCAGAGCTCTATCTGAACCTGGACCTAGTCAAGGAAGCCATCGATGCTTTCATTGAGGGTGAGGAGTGGAACAAGGCCAAGCGTGTGGCCAAGGAGTTAGATCCCCGGTGAGTTCCTATCCCCCTTCTCTCTGGGAAATCTTCTTACTTCCTTTTGTAAAAAGTGGGAGAAAGTTCTCATGGGAAGGGTGTGACCATGAGACCACACCGGGACCATGCAGTATTTTATCTCTGTCCATCTTCACAGGTATGAAGACTACGTGGACCAACATTATAAAGATTTCCTTAAGAACCAGGGCAAAGTGGACTCGGTGAGACCTGTGGAGTTACCAGGAGACAGCACACACACAGAGACTCAAGAGATTCTCTCCCTCTTCTCCCCTTCATGTCATCTCCTCTCTTTCCATTGATCCACAGCTGGTGGGTGTAGATGTGGTGGCTGCTTTGGACCTGTATGTGGAGCAGGGCCAGTGGGACAAGTGCATTGAAACAGCTACCAAGCAGGTACTGCTCTCTTATTCCCATTCCTAGCTCCTCTGTACAAGTTCCCTGGACTCCACACCTGCCCCAGAGCTCTCTCTCCTACTCCTCTAAACCCAAAAGATGACTAATCAGCACCAGAGAGCTTAGTCATACATTGGGGTCAGAGGCCAAGTTGGCCCTTTGCCTTCTAAACAAATCCACAACCTCTAGTCACCACCCCACCCTCACTGCCTGGTCTTATTGATCCCAACCTCCCCTTGCTTTTCCTCCACCCCTGGAACAGAACTACAAGATTCTGCACAAGTACGTGGCTTTGTATGCAACTCACCTGATCCGAGAGGGTGACTATGCCCAGGCACTGGCCCTGTACGTGCAACACGGAGCCCCTGCTAACCCACAGGTACCAGCTTGCTCCTTGAGATGAATGTATCCTTCAGGCAACTGTTTCCTTCTCCTTGAGAACCACCCTGCCCTCTGGAACTGTCTTTGTTACAGATTCTTTGATCAGCAGCATGCCCAGAAACCCCACCCAGTCTCTTCCAAAATGTACAGCCCTTCTGGAGGATTTACCCACTGAAGCACCAGCTTTCTAAGCTTTTAGCCAACACACAGGGAACAGGAAGGGCCTAGGAGCCTGGGAGGGAGGAAAGTAATGGTAACAAGCTGGGGGGGTGGGAAGGAGTGAGAAGGGGGAGGGAAAGGCGCAGGTCCTTGGTTGTAAGGGTTTAGGGTGGAGATCTTAAGGGAGGTCCCAGGGGAAGATCTCAGATGCAGCAGCTTTCCAGGTGTATCTAGTTCTCCACTGATAGCGCCTGGGGATGGGGGTTCATTATCCAATGCAGCTGGACCTGAGGTCTCTGCACACAAGGCTAGGGCCGATTTCCCCCGTGAATGAATGAACAGGGCTCTCCTGAGCATTAACAGCTCTCAAGTATTAGCCCATTGACACTGACTGCATTCACATTCACATATTTACCATCACAGATCACCCGTTAGTAGGAAATAGTTATTTTTTTACTCTTATTCATTCTCTTCCCTAAAATATAATCAACACTTTCTCCATCATTGTTTCCTAGCTCCTCCACACACATTTACAGCCTTTTTCCCTCTCTTTGACCCCACTTCCACTGACTTCCTTCTCACTCAGCTCTTTTTGCCCCTCTACCTTCAGAACTTCAACATCTACAAAAGGATCTTCACGGACATGGTGAACTCACCTGGGACCAACGGTGCCGAGGCCTACCACAACTGGGCTGACCTTCGGGATGTCCTCTTCAACCTGGTGAGGAAGCCGGGTCCACAATCGTGGACCGCCTGTCCCTGTCCTCGTCTCGTCTTTCAGGCACATAAATCCTTACCCTCTGATGTACTGCACCTGCCTACGTCCAGGTGGCCATCAGGTGACCACTCTATGGCCCTGTACTCCTCTGATCCCTGACCCAGGCTTTGCTCTCCATCTGCTCCAGTGTGAAAACCTGCTGAAGTCCAGTGAGGCAAACTCTCCAGCACATGAGGAGTTTGAGACGATGCTGCTGATTGCTCATTACTATGCCACTCGCTCTGCGGCCCAGAGTGTCAAACAGCTGGTGAGATGGAGGGGGGAGAAGCACTCAGTCTTATAGACGCTTCTTCAAATGTATGAAGTTGGATGAATTCAAGTTCTGGATTCTCAAGCCTAGCCCATTTCTCTCCTAGCTTTTCTTCTGTTCAAGTAACTCTTTAATCCTTGCTGAGATGGTTTTCTCCTTGCCTCCTCTGAACTTCTCAGGGCTCCATGCCCACACAGCGCAGCTTCGTTTTGCTTAACATTCAAATCCCTTGATTTCTGTACTCTTATACACACACCTTTGCCCTATTAACAAATTGTATCATTATTTCATGTACTTAGATGATACAATTCTAAAAATGGAAGAACTTTATACTCTGTGCCCAGTTCTGTGAAGATGAAAATACTAAGACTCAGAATGGCTTGAGATGCAGAGCAGTTTAACAATGATGTTGGTTTTCTGGTTCGATGGCTGCCTCAGTCATAGGCTCATCGGTCTGACAGCTCAGTCACTGAAGTGCCAGGGTCACAGAGCTTTGACTTTAATCCACAGGAAACTGTGGCTGCCAAGCTTTCTGTTTCGCTTTTACGTCACACCCAGCTACTACCTGCAGACAAAGCCTTTTATGAAGCAGGCATAGCAGCCAAGGTAAGCTGGGACGAGGAAGGTTTGGGGTTAAAGAAAAAAGGAGATCCAAAGTTGGTATGTAGACTACCCCGGGCGCTCAGGGAGAGCTAAGCTGAGTGCGGGGCTGGTGTTATGGAAGAGCGCAGTTTCCTGTGTCTTCCTGGATTCTCCCCCCTGCACCCTGCAGCAGCAGCATCCAAGCCCAGCTACTCACTTCCGCTTGCAACTTTTCTCTGTTGCAGGCAGTTGGCTGGGAGAACATGGCATTCATCTTCCTCAACCGCTTTTTGGATCTGACCGATGTGAGTAGGGAGGCTGTGCCCAGAGGTTTAGAGGTTTTGCCTGTCACAGACTCGGTGGGGCTATCTCATGGCTGCTCACTCTGCCACAGGCAATCGAGGAAGGGACTCTGGATGCCCTTGACCACTCCGACTTTCAGGATACGGACATTCCCTTTGAGGTGCCACTCCCAGCCAAGCAGCACATACCGGTAAGGACACAGGATTGGAGAATGGGAGGCTCGCCAGTGTGAGTGCATTGAGAAGGGGGGGGGGACACTTTAGGATGATCCTCCCAACCCTCTGTACCAGCCATCAGTCCACCACATCTTTGGAATGATCTCAGTCCTCACTATTCCTAGTAGAAGCAGAGGAAAAAGCTAAGGGTATGACTGACCCTCAATTCAAGGAGGACCATTTATGGATGAAAGGATGACAGCTCCCCAACTCCCCCACTAACCATCCTCCCGCGTGCCCTGCCCTGTATGAAGCTGTGCTCCCTGTGTCCTTCCCAGGAGACTCAGAGAGAAGAGGTTCGAGACTGGGTGCTCACAGTCTCAATGGACCAGCGGCTCGAGCAGGTTCTACCTCGGGATGAGCGAGGTGCCTACGAGGCTTCCTTGGTGGCGGCTAGCACTGGAGTTCGGGCACTGCCCTGCCTCATTACAGGTACAGAACCCTATAGCAGCCCATGTTCTATGGTTGGTAGAAAGGAGGGGAAAACAGCAGGGCCAAGAAACTATTTTACTGCCCCAGCTGGTTTGTCTCAATGGATAGAGCACCAGCCTACAGACTGAAGGGTCCCGAGTTCGATTCCAATCAAGGGCACATGCCCAGGTTGTGGGCTCAATCTCCAGTAGGAGGTGTACAGGAGGAAGCCAATCAATGATTCTCTCATCATTGATGTTTCTTATATTTCCCTTCCTCTCTGGAACCAATAAACATATTTAAAAAAACAAAAACTATTTTACTGATTTTGTAAAGGATGCAGAAGAACATCCCTACCCCTAAATTAGTTTTCCCCCTTAATCCCGCTCAAACCCCAATTCATGTTTTTTTCCTTCCCCTACAGGATACCCCATTCTGAGAAACAAAATTGAATTTAAGCGGCCAGGGAAGGCAGCTAACAAGGACAACTGGAATAAGTTCCTTATGGCTATCAAGGTTAGAGCGGGGAGACTTGAATGATGGGGCAGGGAGAACAGCACTGAAGAAAACAAACTAGCATGGTGGGATTGTCAAGAAGGCAGGTGCAGGCCCTGAACCCTGCCTGCTGCCCATACTGATGGAGCTAATTTTCTTTATAGCACGGATGTTTTTCTCAGCACTGATGAGTTCCTCTGATGTTCTATTTGCTTACAGACCTCGCATAGCCCAGTGTGCCAGGATGTGCTGAAATTCATCAGTCAGTGGTGTGGAGGGCTACCCAGCACCAGCTTTTCCTTTCAGTAACTGGTAGAGCTCAGGGAAGAATATTAAATTCTTTGCTTCATTAAACTTTTGTAACTAACAGAGACCACTGTATTCTTTGATTAAGGTCCCCCAGTGTCCTTTCCCCCCAAATCAGAATCAAGTAGAAGAGTTATTTTATTATTTATATCATTCTATGGGTCAGTGGAAAGCCCTGTGGACTGAGCCTCTGGATCAGCACCTGCTTAATAGAAGAGAGAGCCTAGGTCAGAGGGCAAGTAGCATAACAAGGGACCAGACCCAGTTCTAAAAGTAACCCCTGCCCCTACCCTTTCCCAGGCTACCATCTTCATGGCCCATTACCTGTCCTAAGCCCAACTTTTCTGGAATGCCTGCATTTCTTGATTTTGATCCAGTAGCTGCTCATTATCCTGCCCCTTACATTTAGGATGATCAAGCTCTGTCAGTTGCTCCAGCTGCAGAAGAAGGTAGAGTTAGCACTCTGGCCCTGAATTATAGTTCAGCATCTACTCAACACAGCCAATCTGTGCTGAATGAACCCTTCCTGTTCATTTTCCTTACCTGCTCCTGCAGCCCTTCCTTCCTGCAAGGCCCAACCCCACGGAGGGTGAGTGCTGCCACACAGCAGTAACCAGACAAAGCAGCCTCCGCTGCAGACATGAGCAAAGAAGGAATCCAGAGAGCCAAGGCTGTATCCTACAAGGTGAAGAAGGATGGGGGGACTAAGAGGGAGCAGGGCAGGAGTGGCAAGTTGGAGTGATTGGAGGGGCAGACCAAGGCTTTGGGGACTGCAAAAAAAACTGAGCACACTCACATAGATTCTTGTGGGGTCAAAGGGGCAGTCAGCGTGTCCAGGCCCCTGGTCCAGCGGTAGTAAAGGATCCAGCAGTCCTGGATGGCAGTCGGCAATGAGCCGGCGGCCACCATTGGCCACAGTGAGTGACACAGCGAGGAGGAGGCCCAGAGAGCAGGCGGTGGACAAGAGCAGGTTCACCAGAGCTACTGCCAGCATGGCCCAGTGCTGGCAGGGTCAGAGAATCAGGTGAGCAGCCTGGAGTGGCCCACGTTCCCACTGGGTCTTTTCCTTCCCACTTAAAGATGAAGCTAAGTCAGCCCCCATTGCCCATCTCAAGGCCCTCATCATTAAAACTCCATAAACCACCCTCACCAGTCGTGGTTGAAGGAGATTTCTGGACGCCACGAGGGCCACAAGTCCCAGGGAAACACTCTGGAAGACACAAAGCCGAGTGAGGTCCGGAATGCTCTCCGCGCCGCCCGCCCACAACCCGGCCCGCCAGCCGCGCTCACCAGCAGCCCCGAGACCACGGAGATGACATTGGCAGCGGTGTACTCGGGGGTGACCGCCCCGCGGGGATTGGCCACGTGCCGCAGGACGGTGCCGTGCAGCACGGCCCCCAGCAGCAGGTTCACGTGGCCCACCAGGATCAGCGCGAGGCCCACGCGCATAAGCCGCCGCGGGCCCCGGACTGCGTCTGCGGAGCAGGGGGGGGAGGGGCCGGCCTGAGCCCGGGGAGGAACTGGAAAGCCCCGCGCGACCCCCCAAGCACCAGGGGCCGTGGGACTGGTTGAGGGTGGGTGCAGGAAAACGACAGCAAAGGGGCCCGGGTTACCGAATCTGCAGAGGCGGCAGCCCCTCATCGCGTCCTTCCGCGCCCGCCGCCGGGCAGCTCTACCTGATCGTGGCCCCGCCCTCGCTCGCAGGCAGTTCCGCCCCGGCCCTACCTGGAGGCCCCACCTCCCCGCCCGGGCGGGGCCCCGCGCCCCGCTCCGCCCACCAAGAAGGCACACACACTGGACGCTTTTAGCAAAAAGTAGACTTTTATTACAGCAGCAACTGAGGCGAATTGAATGGCCCCCCGGGCCACCACTGCAGCACCACCCTTATCTCCCGCCCCCTCCGCCCCAGCGGGATTGTAGAATTCAGCTCCCCGGCCATGGGCCTCCTTTCCACACAGGCTGGGCAGGAGCCGGCAGATCAGCTACGAACCCCCACCTAGAAGGCGAACCCCCACCTAGAAGGCGGCTGCTGGGGAGGCCCAGGCCCACGTCTGTGCAAAACAAGTAAACAAAGTGCAGAGGGAGGAAGAGAAGGGGAAGGGGAGGGTGATGCTCAGAACCAGGGAGCCCCAAAGCCCTCCTAAGTAACAAAGGAGAGGGAGCCTCACAGGGTAATACTGACTGAGGGGAGGGGCGGGAAGGCTGCAGCGGTCAGCGACAGCCACAGCTCAGATGAGGGGCCTGGCCCGAGGAAGCTCTAAGAGGAGACTGTGACAGCAGCTGAGTTGAGGGTGCTGTTCCTGGCAAAATTGAACTTGTTCAGGGTCTCCTCTAGCAGAGAAGTCAGCCGGCTCTGGTCAGCCTGAGGGAGAAAGCTCAGTGAGCCCCCTGCGGAAGGAACGGAGGCAGCCCCGCACTGAAGGCAGAAACCTCACCTCGCTAATGAAGCCCAGCTGCACCAGCTCAGCCGCCAGCTCAGGGATGTTCTCATCTGACAGAGAAACAGGAAAGCGTGAGTACACGGTGCGAGTGAGAGGCACCGAGCCCTTCCAAGAGCCCCAGTCAGTCTACTCTGGCTGGGAAAGAATGATACAAGCAAAACTATCAGATCCACCCTTAAATTTTAGTGGCTAATATATTTATTTATGTGAGTCAGTGTGCTACTGCCCTGCCACCTTCCCCTTCCCTGAATGTGCCCCTCACAGATAAGGCTCACAGACTCCCATCCTCTGAGGGAAAGGAGACACTCACTGGGCATCAGGTCACAGCTCAGGTGCCGGTTCAGTTTGTCCTCCAGCTTCAGCAGAAGCGTTAGCTGGGGAAGAGGACAGTCAGAAACTGAGGCTCCTCTTCTCCACCCTCTGGCCACCCAACTCTATGCAGCCCTGGCCCTGAGCCTTACGTGGTGTTTGACTCCCTCCTCCACCGACTCAATGTTGCATTGCATCAGCACCACCTGGGGAGAAGGGACCAGGGAGTGACATGGTTGCCAGGGAGCAGAAACACATTCTTTTCTTCAAAGGACAGAGCCTTATTTGAGATATCTTCTTCTCCCTTCCACCATAACCATACCACCATCCATACCCCCATAGCCCACCTTGCGGGTCTCCACCTCAGCTGGTTCAGGTGTTGGAGTCTTGACAGAGGGGGGCACCACTGGTGATGTCACCTCCTCCTGCTGTGGCTGCTGGGGCCGAGGCAGCCCAAAGGCTGTCAGGGGGTAGATCCCATTCCTAAAGGGAGATCAGACAAGCCACATGGGCTCTATGCATGCCTTAGGACGCCCACCCCTGCTTCCTCAAGAAAGCAGCCTCACTCCCCTCTCACCTGACATCTTCGAGGAACTTATCCAATTCCAGAGCTGGTGACTGAGAGTACCTGGAGGAGAAAGACAGATTATGGAAGGAAGGAAACAAGCAAAACAGTAGATTCAACCATTCCCAGAGAATGGACAGTTGACAGAATCCTAAGGATGGTAGTGACCAATCTGTCCCTTTCAGACTCTCTGTTACTCACAAAGTCTGAACTGGTTCTCTTCCTGGTCCTGCAGGGATTTCAGCCAGTACAGCACTGGTATCCATGTTTTTGGTGATCTCCTCCAGTGCATTCTCTGGAATCATGTCTGGAGGGCACGACGGAATGAGAAGTTATCCAGGAATAGTAAGTCTAATGTCATAGAAAGTACAGAAGTCCTGGAGGGCGGGGTTAAGAATCCCTTAGCCCTGGCTGGTGTACTCAGTGGTTTTAGTGTCGACGCAGCAACAAAAGGTTGCAGGTTTGATTTCTGGTCAAGGGCACATACCTGGGTGCGTGAGGCAACCAGTCAACGTGTCTCTCTTAAATCGATGTCTCTTTCTTTCTCTCTCTCTCTCTCCCTTTTTTCCCCCTCCTTCACTACCTTCCACTCTCTCTGAAAAGCAATGGAAAAAATGTCCTCTGGTGAGGATTAACAACAAAAAAAGAATCCCTTTCAAAGTAGAAGAGAAAAAAATAGCATGCCAGTGATAGTTATAAGACTCCAGATAAAAAGAAAACTAAGAGGGCCAACAGGACTCACGTTGGTGTCCCACAATGCAGTGGGCAGCAAGGAGTTTCAGTGAGGGCACTTCAAACAGTGCTGGGTGGAACAGTAGTTCTCTGGCTGTTGGTCTGCGAGCAGGCTCAGACTGCAGGCACTTTTGAATGAATTCCTGGAAAAGGGAACAAGGAAGTAAAGCAGGCATTTGGCAAGCACCCCGCTGTATTCTTTCACTCTCTCATACTTAGCACAGGGCTTTGTATATACTAGGTGCTCTATACTAGTTGAGGAAACCAATTGCTAAATGTTATTGGAAAGGGCTTTGAGAACTATAAAGTATTATATAAAAGGTATCATTCACTGCCCTTCTGGTTTTAATAATTATTTTTCTGCTCTCCAACCATAAGCTTTCTCTTTTCTTTGTTGTTCAAACTTATTTTCCTTATTTTCTACCTCTCTGCTTTATTGGCCCAACTCACTGCCTACTTATCTTCTCCAACCCTCGCCAAACTTATCTTTTCCCAAACATATTCATTGTGGTCAATAATATTCAGCATCCTTTTATTTCCTGAGCCTAGAACCACAATTTCCTTTGTCCACTACACTTATTAAATGCACTGGATTTCCCTTTGCCTTTTCTAAATCACCCCTTTACATCTCCATAGGTCCCAGGATAATTAACTTTTCCTCCTTTCAACCTTGAAGGCCCATAATGTCATATTCCTAATCTTTCCCTTGAACACACCACCCCTAACACTGAACTGGATACTTATTCCACAATAGACTGGGTTTTGGAATGTCCAAAATTCCACAAGATTTTCTTTTTTATATAATTTTATTGATTTCAGAGAGAGAGAGGGAGAGATAGAAACATCAATGATGAGAATCATTGGTTGGCTGCCTCTTGCACATCCCCCACTGGGGATCGAGCACACAACCTGGGCATGTGCCCTTGACTAGAATCGAACCTGGGACCCTTCAATCCCCAAGGGGACACTCTATCCACTGAGCCAAACCCTGCTAGAGCTCAAGACTTTCCATTAATCTTCTTTCATTTCTCTCCCTTTCACACTTAATGTAATGAGTTACAAACTATCCTTGTTTGGACACTCCTGTCCTGAATCCCCTTACTGTAGTTTATCTACTGACTCATAACCCTTAGCTCATTATTTAAGGTCACTTTCCCTAACTAAAACTACAGTTGACCCTTGAACAACATGAGTTTGAACTGCATGGGTTCACTTACAATTAGATTTGTTTCAATAAATACCTGTACTGTTTTCAATCCATGGTTGGAGGGGGCAGACAGTATGCATTGACATATGCCATTTATACAGGGTACTTGGGCATCCCCAGAGTTTGGTATTCACAGGGGGTCCTGGAATCAATCCCCTGTGGTTACCAAGGCATAACTTAAGTTTTAGGGGAGTCAAAAGTTATATGCAGATTTTTGACCACACAGGGAGTGGGTACTCATACCCTGTGTTGTTTAAAGTCAACCGTGTGTGAGTCCCCAAATGACTGATCAAATTAAAACTGATTGATTTATTTAAAAATATCAAGACAGATGTCTTAGAACCAAGGCATTAGGGGTGAGTTAATTATAATTGACCAAATATAGCAGACTAAGTTTTTTGTTTTTTTAAAATATTTTTTTATTAAGGTATTATATTCGTTGCTTTTCAGCAGACTAAGTTTTAAGTTAATACCTTTGTATGGCCCATGAATGATGTTATAAATATCCAAATGGCTGTTGTCAGAAAAAAGGTTCTCTAGCCCTGTCAGAGAGTATACCAATTACCTGAGATAACCATCAAATTAATTTACCTCCATACTGAATTAATGATTACCTTTAACCCCATTATCACCCCTCAAACTCTGAACTGCGTGTATATACAAAACACACAGTAGTCACCACACAGGGAAATGTTGACTGTTTTTGCATGTCCTTTCTGGTTATGTCCTCTTGCTCTTAGAAGAGAGCACATTCCTAGTAGGTAGAATAGAAGGAAAATTGAAGACATTTCAAAAGTCTGTTAAGGAGGAAGTGACCCTGAAGACTCTTACCCTCTGTAATGGGTCTTCTAGAAGCTGGATGGCGCTGCTGATGGCTTCCTGTGGCACATATGAGGAGTCTCCGTTGCCCTGAATCTCCAGCACTGCCATCTGCACCAACGGGGGATAAAAAGGCAAGTGGAGAACTAAGAACCTCAGTGTTCCAAGTCACTCCCTCAAGACCAGTACTTTGCTTGTCCTCCCCCATGGCCCCTTCCATCTTCTAATTGACCCCTTTCCATCACCACCCTTCCCTGATGTGCTTTCCTCACCTCCAGTGCACACATGCCAAAGGAGTAGATGTCCACTGCCGTTGTCACATTAGTAACCTCTAAGGAAAACAGAGAAGGCTTTGGTGAATATGAATGGGAGCAGGGCATGGCAGAAATGCCTTTAAAAAAATTTTGTCTTCCAGTAGAGAAGGACTAGCAGTTTCAGTGATGTTACTTCTGTGGAAAACAGGATGGGGAGAGGGCAGAAAACTGGAATGCCTCACCTCCGTATTCTGGTGCAAAGAAGTGTAGATTCTTCTGCTCTTCCCGACAAGTCTTCACATGATTGTTGATAGTGTCAGGAGCCACTGGGAGCAGGGGAGATACCCACAGTCTGACCACCATGAACAAAGCAGTTGCACTCCAGAGAGGCTCCCAAACGCCAAATTCTCTCCTGAAGTCTCCAACCCTCAAAAGGGCACAAACCCTTTCCCATCAACTACAGACTACACCTGAGCACCACCTACCTCCCCTTTCTCAGGTCTACCACTTCTCATCGAATCCCTAATTCAGTTGCAACAAAGGTTCCACACTAAACCAACAGGTACGTGGGGCTTGGGCTAGCCAAGGAGCAATACAGGCTAAGGAAAAACTTTCACTTGTGACCTGTTCACCTTTCCCACAGCCCACATACATCTAATCCCTAATCACAGGAAAATGTCTGATGTAGTTCTTTCACTCCTTCTGCAAACAGCATAAAATAACGGGTAGCCCTTCCTAATCTAGGACCATTTGAGATCTCAGAAACTTAAAAAGTAAGAAGGTTACAACCTCCTTCTTACCAACCTCTGCTGACTAAAACTCAGAAATAGCTCAAAATTGAACCAATATTCTTGAGTCACTTTCACTTTTAATCCATGAAAAATTTTAGAACCCTTGCTCTATCCCCTTCTCCTTCAGCATTGCCTGCCATACAGCTGATGGAGGAACCTGGGATGGAGGAACCTGGGTCAGGCCCAATCTGGACTCACTCAAATCAGAAACAATGACTACATGTCACATAGTTTGGGAACACACTATGATTTAGGGAACCAGCCTGATGATGAGGGGAATAAGAATCTAGGATGTAAATGGCCAGCCAGGCAACAAGGAAACAAGCAGGTTATGGAAGGGCAAGCAGGTGAACGGCTGGTAGGGCAGAAGCGAAACAGGCATAATTAGGCTGGGGAGGTAGGACAATAGGGGTTGCTCCCACGACTGCATGCACTGGGCAGCCGCAAAGAGGAGCAGAAGGAGCACAAACAGAGCCCCATGTGGGGCAGAGGGAGCTCTCACCATTAGCAAAAATCCTATGAAACACTGTTGGGAACAGAGCAGCCCGTAAGCGGGAGGGAGGAAAACAGAGAAAAGTTGTGAGCGATGGAGCAGCCAAGCCCCAGACAAATGGCCACGCAAATCCCACACAAACACGGCACACAGAGATGTTAGACACTGCACACAGATACACAGCAAATGAAAGCACTCACAGCAGGCACAGTCTGGAACTTGCCTTTGGTAGGGTCCAGCCCCAGAGGATCAAGTTAGACCTTACACCCATCTCTTCCTGCCCTTTCCCAACCTCCTATCAAAATCTCTGTGATTCTCTGTACTTACGTTTCCCTCCAAAAAGCTGTACAACTAGGATTAGGCCCTACACCCTTTCTACTGACAGGCCTCTCCCTATGAATTACCCCTAGAAAGGTCCTTTCTCTTATCACCAACCCACATCTCAGAATTTTGTTCCATTCTCCCCATTCCTTTCGTCTTACCCCCATGTTTCCCAAAATCCCGAGGCTCCCCTGCCCAGAACCTCTCCCTCCCCTCACCAGAGCCAATCTTGATGAGTCCGTTGTGCTGGATGAAGATGGTGTCACAGGTCAGGTTCCCATGGATGATGGGGGGGTCACAGGAGTGCAGGTAGCTGTGGGGGCACTGGGCTGTTAGAGGGGCCACTGGGAAATTAAGGGCAGGGGGAACCCAGGGGTTAAAAAGAGCAAGGGCCTGGTGATCTCCTGCTGGTCACCACAAAGATAATCCCCACACTCTGAATCTCCATTATGCCTGATCAGTTAAATAGCTGGATAGGCACTGGGAGAAAGAGTTGGGAGACAGTATTGCGTTTAGGGTATTAGGAAGGACCCATTAAAAGACTCATTGGGGCCTAGTCTTGATAGGATACGACTAAAAGTGGGGTGAGGCAGCAAAAACAGCAGAATAGTGCTCTGAAATCTTTGGAGGAACTAAATCAGGAGACACGGGAAAGGCACTAACCAGACCCTACATACCTTAGAGCAGAGAGGATTTGTGTGCACCAGCGCTTCCAAGCCTGGAACAGAGTGAGCAAGGGGCAGCAGTAATCCCTCTCTCAACCCTCTTCACAGTTCCCTCCGTCCCTTCCTGATCAGCTTTAAGTTAATGTAATATTTTCGAAACTCCCAAACCAGCTTAAAACTTTGTTCTCCCTCCATACCTTTTCATTCATAGTCTTGTGGTTCTTTTTGGTCTTCTTCAAAAATTGCTTAAGACTACCAGATGACATGTATTCTGTGATAAAAATGACCTAGAGAGGCAAAGCACACAAATGAGGCTTTATAGCAGAAATTATCTCCTGCCTTTATACACATTAACATATATAAATTTGGAAGCTTGTGTTTTGTTTTTTTAAGTTTCTCTTTTGTTTTAATACCACTTCCTTAAATTTTATTTTAATATTTTTCAGGAATTCATCTCTTTTTTTGAAATTTTTTTTGTTGATTTTTAGAGCAAGAGAGAAACATAAATTGGTTGACACCCCACAGGAATCCCAAACCTCAATCTGGGCATGTACTCTGACCGGGAATCAAACCAGTGACCTTCCAGTATACGGACGATGCTCAATCAACTAAGCCACACTTGCAAGGTCCACTTCCTAAATTTAGTAGGAATGAAAACTACTGAGCTATGTATGGGAAGGAAAAAAGAAAAGCTCACTCATTTCTGCCCCATCTATAGCCACACAAAAGGCATAGGTGGTAGTCAAAGCCCTACTTTCATCACTATACCAGTTGATTCCAGTTCTATTTCAAAACTATCTTGTTTTAATGTATGTAAAGTAAAAATAAACATAGCTAGTTTCTTGCAGTAAGCTCAGGAAAAAGTTCTTACCCTGGCCTTGTTCTCTTTAATGTCAGCCCAATACTTGTGAAACTTAACAATGTTGAGATGTTCCAACTGAATCAGATTATCAAACACAGCTCGGACCTTTTCCTGGAGCAGGGGAGACAGTGGGATTATTGGGTTAGAAGTCATTGTAATCCTGAAAAACCATTTCTTATCCCTCCCCAAAATGATCTAACTCCAACATACTCTGCTTGGTCAGTTTCCCAACACCAATTCCTCTTTAATACCAGCATTCTAACACCCCAGAGACAGTCTGTATCATTTCACCATTACCTACCTCCTGCAGCTTGTAGTTCTTGCGCTCAGAGAATTGTACCTCATTCCACACAACCTCTACGCCCTCCTCTGTATCCATGGCCAGGTATGCACTGTCAATACCTGGTACATTCCGCTGATTCACCTAAGAATTCAAAATGAAAGGTTATTATAGTTACCTCGTGAGCCCCCAATTTTAATACTCCATATGATTATCTTCACCTAGGCTCTGACCTGTAGAAGTTTGGTCTGTACCTTTGAGAATTTGCCCCTCTACTTCTCACCTCTTAGAACTCACTCTCCTAAAAGTGACCCTTCCATCACCTTACCTCTTCTCGCCTCTTCTGCCAACGCCCACAGGGTGACTCTTCCAAGATCTCAGACTCATCTTCGCTTTCTTCTTCTTCTTCCTCTGGGGAAGCAGCTGAGGTCGTGGTGGAAGTCACGGGAGGTGACACTGACGTCAGGCCAGGAGCTGAGGATGAAGATTCTACCTTTGGGTCTGAGCCACTGCTGAGTACTGCCTGGGACTCCCCCTCCGACATGCTGGAACAAACACTCAGGCCTGCATTGGTTGGGGCAAGGATGGATGAAGAAGGCAGAAAGAGTCAGCATAGATCTATAAAGATTTTAGGAACAAATCCTAAAAAACATCATCTGGGATTAAAAAGAAAAAACATACCTCCTTTGTTTCCTTAAAATCCAAACACAGAAATAGTCCTGTCTGAACACTAAAGCCTTAACTACTCTCCTAAACTAGAGAAGAGAAGCTAGTTTGGTTGAAGATGACACATCCAAGAGTGGCAACACAAGATTTACGGCTATAGTAGTATAAAGCACCCTTAGTAAAGTCCAAATGAACAGCAAAACCAGGGGCCCAATTTTTTTCTCAACAAATATTTGCTCAATAGCCTTCCCTTTGAATCCTCATCTGCCCTATGTGCACTATGCTCAAGAACTAAGCTACATGGACACCATTCAGAACAGATTACTCCAAACCCCCAAATGTCCCACTTATCCAACCCAAAGGCTGGACCTGTAGCACTCTCAGCCAGTTTATCTTGTGAACCCTCAGCTGTCTTATTCCACTAGAACTAATCTTGGCATTCACTATCCATCCCTCCTACATACACAGCAGGAGCCTGCCAGTCTATGGGGAGGCCACGCTTGGGCCAGGTGACAGGGAGTGGTTAGTGACTTCATCCCTGATGACCTCATCTTCCCTGTGGTGCGAGTGTGGCAAATGGGTATTGAATAGCAACATTTTTTCTCATTCACTCATTCAACAGATATGTATTAAGCACTTATTATGGGCCAAGCACTGGGCTAGGTGTTTGAGATACAATGAATAAAAGAAAGCAATGTTTATACTCATGGAGTCACAAATTTAAAGCAGATCTCAGACTTGAAGCTTCCAGCTTTCATTTCATTCACATGTCTCAAAGGCACCATCCCCTGGGGCACTGGATCTGACATATGTACCCCTTTCAGGTACAAATAACTCAAGATACTGTACATCATTCACCTTCCATGGCTCAAAGGCACCATACCATTCCCTGGGGCACCGGATCCACCTTCCTGTACTCCTTGCAATTACAAGTAGTTATAGGAGCAAATACTAAAGTACTATATACAGCATAACATTTTTTCAGGGGCATAGCTCCTGGAAGAAAAAGATTGCTCAAAAGCTAAAAGTCACTAATTGTTCAGATAGTCATAGAACAACCATAGTCTGTTATTCCATTTCTCTAACAACAAAAGGCGTGAAGAATTGGAGCCTGTGTGTGCTGGTCTCAAGGGAGTGCTCTCCAGGACGAAAATGTTATCCTGGAAAGTAGAGTTGGTCCTCACAGTTAGTTCAGAATACAGATCTCTGATCAACACCAATCTTTTGAAAAAACCTTATTTCTTTTTAGAACTTGAGAATGCCCCCTTCTGTCCATCTCTTCCCCCAACCTATACTATTTAAAAAAAAAAACAAAAAAACATTTTTATTGATTTCAGAGAAGAAGGGAGAGGAAGAGAAAGACAGAAACATCGATGAAGAGAATCATTGATTGGCTGCCTCCTGCACATCCCCTTCTGGGGAATCAACCCTGCAACCCAGCCATGTGCCCTGACTGGAATTGAACCCAGGGCTCTTCAGTCCACAGTCCGATGGGCTAACCTACACTACTTTTAACTCAAGTCAGGAGATTTTTATTAGATGACACCCTACTAAATACCAGGGAGCAACAAAGCATACATAGAAAATCTGGCAAGATATTATTTCACTATGGTATTTTCTAGGTTCTTGACTATCAAACATTTTTATTCAACCAGCCAGAGAAGCTATAATGTGAATGTGTTAGTAATCCACCAGAATATAAGTTAACTTTGGTTACTTTCTAGAGTACCTATTAATATAGAATATATCCGGAATCCGAACAGCTAAGTGAAATTTCTAGCTTGACTACAATAGGAAATACCAGTGGAATTCTAATACTGGAAGCCTGTAGCCAATAGACTCTAAAGCACATGTGTCAAACACAAGGCCCGCGGGCCAAATCCAGCCCGCCAGGCCTTGCAATGTGGCCCGCACCGCGCTGTCATCACTGCACTCCACTGTCAGTTTATGACACTGTCAGTTTATGACTGTTCAGTAAACCATTCGGCCCGCGATTTAGGCTGGATTTTAGATTTTGGCCCCTTCTCTGATTGAGTTCGACACCCCTACTCTAAAGAAACCTCTGGACCCAGAACACAGACTATTAATCCACAGCAGGGCACCACAAGAAAAGCTAAGGTTTCATCAATCATAGGATGCCCTTTGCATGTGCTTGTATTCTCCCTCCCCAAACTTTCCCCTGTAGGCAAAATAAAGGCAATGCCAAGACCCCCATCACTCCCTCTCCTGATGAGGAAATCTTTGCGACGCTGGGAGTTTTGCCCAGGGTCGTTCAAAGGTTTGAATAAACCACGTAAGGAAAGGCCATTTACACCCCTAAATGAATCTTCTCGCCGCCTCCAGCCACCCCGAGATGCACAGTGTGCTCATTTCTGAGCAATGTGAGCAGATCATCCCGCAAAGTTTTTCTCCGAGACTTCCATTCCTTGGACCGCAGCCCCTCTGCATTGCAACTCCTCAGCCAAAAGCTCGGAGGCCGCAAGCCTCTGGCAGCGCTCACCCGGATCGGGCCTGGAGGGCCTCTGAGACAGACCTAAGGGCTCTGCGGCCAGAGGCCCAGCAGCTCCGGAGGAATTTCACACTCCAACAGGTCCCCCGCCGGCACGCGGCCCGCAGGCAGGCCCGGAGCGAGCGCGCCACCTCAGCAGCGAGGTCCGCGGCGCCGCCACAGGCGCAGGCCACGCCCCCGCGCCGGCAGCGCGCCGACCCGCGAGCGGGCGCGCCCCGTGGCTGCGCTTCCGCAGGCCGCCAGCCCGCCCGCGCCCCCGCCCCCGCGGCCAGCCCCGCCTCTCGCAGCCGGGGTTGGACCGGAACGCCGCACCTCGCGCCCAGCGCCGGCAGGGTTCCGGGCCGCCGCCGCCACTCGGGGGAGGTGACGAGGGCCCGGCTATGACTGTGGAGCCCAGGCCGGGCCCTCGGCTCCCGCGGGCCGGGCCTGGGCCGCCGAGTAAGCAGGGCCGCCTCCAGACACCCGCCTGCCGGGGTCCCCCCGCCCCAGGCCGCGGAGACCGACACTTCCATCGTCTCGCAAGACCCCATCCACCCGCCCCAGCCCCCCTGGGCGCTCACCTGCCGACTCGGCTTCCCGCAGCCTGCGCTTCAGCTCCCGCTCGGGTTCCGGGGCCGCAAAGCCGAGAGCCTCCCTCACAGCTGCGCTCCGCGGCGCAACCGAACTGCGGGCCCCGCCCTCCCGGCGACCCGACCAACAGATGGGCGGTGCCGCATTGCCGCTGCGCTTCCATTGGACGAGGGCGCGGGAGAGGGCGGTGCCTGGGAGAGATGGTCGCCGGCACGGATCGCTTTCCACCCGTTCTCCTCCCCTTGAGCTTGTCCGGCCGAGACCTCTCCGAGGCTTCGGTCTTTTCGGTCTCAACTGGGGCTCATCTCTGTCCATTCCTCCGTCCATTCCAGGTGCCCCGGGAGGTTCCGCTGGACGAAGGGAAGGCCTTCTCCCCCTCTTTGAAGGCGCCATGACAGTTGCTGTCCGACTAAAAGACAAAAGGAGCCAAAGAAGTAGCTTCAGTTCTGGAGGAGCGCCCACCCACTTTCATTCTTTGGGGAGACTTCGCAGAGCTCCAGTTATTCAGAAAGCTTTAAAAATTTACTGAACACATTAACGCTGAACACAGTTGATGTTTTGTGATTGCATAGCACTGATATTTGCCAAAACTTTGTCAAAGCTTTTCACAGATGTTTATCTCATTTGCCCCTCATAAGAAATTGAAATTATCATTTAATGATAGTGGACAACTGCAAAAAACTGAACCAGAGGCATTAAGCTATTTACCGAAAATTGGTAAGCGTCAAATCCAAAACAGTAAGACTCATCAAATAAGACTTCCTTGAAAAGAAGTTTCAGGGGGAAAGATTCTGGGAGACCCCGTAGATGTGCTAAAACCAAACCCAAAGCCTGAAGGATAGCAGTTCACTCTGCCCTTAGACACCTATTATGGAGGGAAGAGGATAAACCCATCATCAGAACTTGGGAATGTCATAATCACCAAATTTCATTGTCCTTAAAGGGAATAAAAAGGTCTACTTAACTGAGAGGGAAAAAGGAAACTGGCAAAAACCTCTCCTTTTCTCATTTCTTCACTTCAAAATACTGATTTTAAAAACCAACCTTTCATCCTTACCATCGAAAGAGAAGGCTCTAACACTTAGACATCTGCTGTAAGTTATGGACCTTGTTTTGGATTTACCCACCAAAGTTGACATACAATTTCAGGTAGTTGACATTATAAATATTTGTCCTAATCTCAAAGAAAAGATGTTTCTCCTCTCCTGATTAACCTTTTCTTTCTGTGAGCTCCAAAGCAATTGGAACACTTGGCCTGTGGGTATACACTCATTAAATATCAGTTAATTTTTTTTAAAAGGGAGGACTAGGAGCTTCCCTTTTTTGTAATGTATTTTTATTGATTTCAGAGAGGAAAGGAGAGGGACAGAGAGAAACATCAATAATGAGAGAGATTCATTGATTGGCTGCTTTCTGCATGCCCCACAATGGGAATCAAACCCACAACCCCGGGGGCATGTGCTCTGACTGGGAATAGAACGGTGACCTCCTGGTTCATAGGTCAATGCTCAATCACTGAGCTACATCAGCAAGGCTGATAGTATTCTTATAGTTTCCCATTGCATTCTCTCTGGGCCATAGCATTTACAACCTTCCATTTTCAATTAGCTCCTTTCAGACATGCAGAAGACCCTTAGAGTTTAGCAGATACACACCTGTGGGGGAAGAAGAGGGGAAAGGTGTAGGTGGTGCCAGAACAAAATTTTTCAATTATACTGTAGTCCATCTTATATTTTTGTTATTGTTGTTAATCCTCACCAGAGGATTTTTTAAATATATTTTCTTGATTTCTGACAGGAAGGGAGCGGGAGAGAAATATCAATGATGAGAATCATTGATAGGCTGTTGCCTGCATGCTCCTTACTGAGGATCTAGCACCCTGAGCATGTGCCCTTGCCTGGGATTGAATCCAGGACCCTTCCATCCGCAGGCTGACACTCTATCCCTTGAGCCAAACCAGCTAGGGCCATTTTCTTTTCTTTATTGTTGAAAGTATTACAACTATCCCCCCGTTCCCCTCCCATTGATCCCCTCCTCCCACCAGAGGATATTTTCTCCATTGCTTTTCAGAGAGAGTGAAAGGGAGGGTGGGAGGGGGAGGAGAGAGAACGATAGAAACATCATGTGAGAGACACTGACTGGTTGCCTCCCCCAAATGAACGCACTGCGGGGGAAGATAGAGAAACCCAAACCCAGTTAGTGCCCTTGGCCAGAAATCAAACCTGAGACCCTTCTGTGCACTGCCGACATTTAAATTACTGAACCATACCGGCCAGGGCACCAGCTTATTTTTCTTTTATGATTTGTATCTTTGGTGTTGTATCTAAAACCCCCTGCCCTAGCCAGTTTGGATCAGTGCATAGAGTGTTGGCTTGTGGACTAAAGGATTTGATTCTGGTCAAAGGCACATACCTGGGTTGCAGACTTGTGGACTAAAGGATTCGATTCCTTGTCAGGGCGTGTGTAGGAGGCAACCAATAGATGTGTTTCTCAAACACCAATATTTCCTTTCTGTCTTTCCCTCTCTCTTCCACTTTCTAAAAAAAAAAAAAAATCAATGGAAAATATCCTTAGGTGAGAAGCAAAAAAAATAAAATAAAATAAAATAAAAAAGCATCATGGTAACCAAGGTCATGAAAGTTTTCTCCTATGTTAAGTTCTAGGTTTTACAGTATTACACTTTACATTTAGGTCTATGATTCACTTTGAGTTAATTTTGTGAGGGGTGTAAGGTTTGTGCTTAGATTTAATTGGCTTTCTTTTTTTATAAATTGTTATTTTTGAGAGAGAGAGGAAGGAGGAGAGATAGTGAGATAGAAACATCAATGAGAGAGAAACAGCAGTGACCAATCAGCTGTCTCCTGCTCACCTCCCACTGGGGATAGAGCCCACAACCTGGGCACGTGCCCTGACCAGGAATCAACTGATGACCTTTTGGCTCATGGGTCCATGGCTCAACTACTGAGCCCCACAAGTTAGGCTAGATTAATTTTTTACATGTGGGTGTCCAGTTGTTCCAGCACCATTGTTTTCATTTTTATTGCCCAGTTGCATTTCCTCTTCAGTTTGCCTTGCAAATTCTTCATCGATCATCTTTTTCTTATTGGCTTCTAAAAGTTCTTTGTATATTAGGAAATTCCCATTGTCACCCCAATCTCCTACAATGTGAATCCCATCCTATATCACTGCTAAAGCTTTACTCATGTATTTAAACTCCTACTCCTGCTCCTTTCACATGCCTCACTCTACAGGACCTCTCTATTAGGATTTGGGGCTGAGCAGCACGTTCTGAAAATTCTTTTACCTTTTATTTTATAATACTGATTTATTTCATTTCTTTCTCAACTTGTCCTAATTTCTCTTTTTATTTTTATTTTATTTTATTGTTAATTTTCACCTGAAGATATTTTTTTCATTTATTTTTAGAGAGCGTGAAAAGGACGGAGAGAAACATTGATATATCACCTCAATTTGTTGGCTCCCACATCCACCCAGCAGGGGATCAAACCTGCAACCCAGACATCTACCCTTGGCTAGGAGAACCTATAGTGTGAGGTCCGGTTCTAACCAGTGAGCCACATCAGCCAGGGCTCTCCTCTACCTTTAATTTCTGTTCTTTCCTCCTATTAATATGCCCAGAGTCTTATTCTTTCTCTCTACACCATCCTTTAGAAAATATATCCATTGATGAGTTTCCAATATATCACCTGAATTATATTCATCTCCAGCACTTCATGCCCAAACGCCAAAATAATAGTGGATGCTCCATTATCACTTCAAACTTAATTTGCCTAAAGATTTCCATTGCAAGTCAGTAATCCCCCACAAGAGCCAATTTATTGGGAATAAAAGATAGATGGATGGGTGAGAGAGTGGAAGACTTCTTATATACCCATTTTTGCCTTTTAAATAATTTATTAAATGATTGTAAAGAAAGGCAATGCCTTAAAACTACCCATGCTTATTTGTCTAATTCTAAGCTTCCCAACTGACCTGCTGACCTCATTTTCCAAGTAAATTCTAGCTTTGCATTGCCACATCTATAAATGTATAACTTTACTAAAAGTCACTGAATTCACAGTGAGTGAATCTTATAGTGTTAAAATTATTCCTCAATAAAACTGTCCAGAATCTTTCAAGATTTTGGTTTTCATAGATCAAGGCAATTGGCAAATCTGTTGGGTTTTTGCTCTAAGCTTTTCTTCTTCAATATGAGACTCACTAATCATGCCTCTAATCTGATCATCCTTCCAGGGAAGTGATGTGGTTCCTTTCTTTGAAAAGAGCCTCTTTTCAAAATTAAGGCATAATCAAAGGAAATGCTCCTTTGCCTCAAGCTTGGCATTTACACTTCTGCAGAGCCTCAAACTAAGAGAATCCTAGATTTCTTGATAATGGTGAATTATCTGAGGTACTTAAAACATACACATTCCCAGGATCTTCCTTGGATTAACTGGGAGTGGGGTGGGGGTGGGGGGAAGTTTTGAGTATCTGTATATCTAAGAATCTCATCACCCGAGCTCATGCCTTATCCCTGTCTAGGAATGATTCCTTGTGATATTGCCTCATAAGTTAGGTCTCTGAGCTTCATTATTTAAGTTATGAAATGGGAACATTATTTAGCTCTATACCTCTGTCATGTCATAAGAAATTTAGTCAACTTCTAAGATAAACATAATAAATAGGGCCATAGGGGAATAAAATAATATACAGTCCACCTAAATTAAGAATTCACCTGAGATTATCTGATTTCCACAATTGCATTTAATTATGTTAAAATCAAATTTGTTATGTATTTTGTTCTGTGTTTTACCGGGAGGGAAGAACAGTCCAGATGACTGAACTGTCCCTTTCTCTGACTCACCAGTCCAGGAAGAAAGTCTTGGACCATAAATCCTGTGATTTTCCACTGCAGGTTATGTCACTTTTTAACAGTAAGAGTTGAAGATTTCCAACATAGGTGTTATTTTTCTGTCCTTTAACCTCACCTCTGGCTTTTCAGTTTGAAACTTAATCTTTGTTTTTACAAAGTTTCTTACTTCCAGAAGAGAGTAAATGAGAAAACTAAAGAGAGAATCAGGTAAGAACACTTTTATTTTTTGGAGCAACCTTGGGAAGAGAGTGACAAAGCCCTCTCCAAAACAAGTAAAGGAACTCCTTGCTTGGTTTGTTTGGGACTAAGAGAAACAAAATAGTGAAATTAAAAAGTTAGTAACACATCGCTTCTCGGCCTTTTGGCTAAGATCAAGTGTAAAAAGTTAGTAACAACTCTAAACCGGGTATAATTGGAGACACAAGAATATATAGCATAGCCCTAACTGATTTGGTTCAGTGGATAGAGCGTCAGCCTGAAGACTGAGGGTCCCAGGTTCGATTCCGGTCAAGGGCATGAACCTTGGCTGCGGTCACATCCCCCATAGGGGTTGTGCAGGAGGCAGCTGATTGATGTTTCTCTCTCATCGATGTTTCTAACTCTCTATCCCTCTCCCTTCCTCGCTGTAAAAAATCAATAAAATATATTAAGGGGAAAAAAATAATATATAGTATATAGCTAGGAGAGAGGGACAATAGATTGAGAGCCCCAACATAGGAGAGTTGTGAAAGAAAATAAAGAGAATGATGATAAAACAGTTTGAAAACAGATGAGATTTTTAAAGTATTGATGAATGACATTAGTCCTCAAATATTAAACGTAAGCTTTTAGTACTAAAATACGCAAATGCTAAAGCACATCATGGTGATATTTACATAACATCAAGGATAAAGAGAAAATTGTAAAAAATATCAGAGATGGGAGAAAAAACAGATTACCTATGAAACAGCAGTCAGACTGATAAAAAGACTTTCTTGTAAACCTAGAATTCCATGAAGGCAAAATGCATTTGATATAGCAGAAATAATTAAGATATTTTTAAAAAGCACCCACACAATCTCACTGAAAGACGTATTTATAAATAACAACTTATAAAACTGATTGGGAAAACTTACACTCTGGCCATGATGGTATAACAGGAATGAAATTTACCCTCCTGCCTTAATCATCCAGAAAACTGGATAGAATATAGCTATATAAAATAGTTTTATAGTTATATAAAATAGATACAAAATAGTTTTCAGACATTGGATAACAGGTAGCACTGGATGGTGATCCCTGAGAGAAGGGAAACAAATGAAGTATATCCTCAGAGTACTGTCTAGAAAGAGTTTTCAGGCCACTTGTAGAGAGAGGAAACCCAAACCCTCACTGCATTGAGAAGAAGAGTTTGGAGTTGAGGGAGGCCAAGGTGGCAAGCATTTTCAGGGCAAAGTGCCAGCAAGGATGGAGCTACACAGAGAGAGAACAATGGAGTTCTGCAGAAAGATTTTGAAATGTTGGCTGAGCACTGAGCTAAGACATACATGAGGAAACTATCATGTCACAGTTGAGGAAAGAACCATTTAAGAGTAGGTGGAACAGTCAGTGGAGAGAAAGCTATTCTGGTGGGCGAGGTAGCAGGCAAGATTCAATTGGCAGATTTCCTTTTTTTGCTCTTTTTGTTCTAGCAAATTGTAGAGCCAAGTAATTACAAATGTGAAGTCATTTGATTCTTTGAACATGAGCCTCAGTTAAGAACGTTTGTCCTCCTTACAACTATAAGAAACAGCAGGAGCTTTCTAAGTACTATTATGGTTCTCTTGGGCCAATCTGGCAGACTGAACTTGTGTGTCCTCAGTTCTTAGCAGCCAGCATGGCAAAGGAGTTCTCTTACAAAGGACTTGGAGGAATCTCTAAGGAATGATTAAGTGTGCCCACAGAATCTCTCTGGAAATCACTATTGCCTTTGCCAGTTGTCCTTGCTCCTAAACCACTGTTACTCTTGAACTTTGCCACCTCTTACTTCAGGCTCTGCACATGGCCCATCCCAATGAACATAGATCTCCTCACTTTATTCTCCAAAGCTCAGCTTAATCCAGGCTATTTATTTGTTTATTTTAAATATATTTTATTGACTTTTTACAGAGAGGAAGAGAAAGAGATAGAGAGTTAGAAACATCGATGAGATAGAAACATCGATCAGCTGCCTCTTGCACACCCCCCACTGGGGATGTGCCCGCAACCAAGGTACATGCCCTTGACCGGAATCAAACCCATGACCTTTCAGTCCACAGGCCGATGCTCTATCCACTGAGCCAAACCGGTTTCGGCAGTCCAGGCCATTTAACAGGACACAAAGGCACAGACTTTAAAAACGAAGAGTAGTCCACAACTGCCTCTAGACGTGACCATACTTCAGCTTCCTGATAAGGCAGAACCAGCTCAGCCTGCCCACTTTCCTCAACAGGAATCTCTAGACTGCCACATCTTGGAATCTTAATGCTGGCATGAGACCAAAGGGACTCTTTCTTCTCCATTTGAAATAAGGATATTAGCATATTTCTACTCAGAGTATCCGACTGAGGGACTATCTTTTTCTTAGAGGGGAAAACTCACCTTCACTTTGGCCTGCTTGATGCAATCCCAGGAGTTACTGGTACTTTCCAGACCTGGGATAATTTGGCTTTTATATGACACCGCTTTGTGACATGCCAGTGATCAGGCTAGTCTGTGGATTTATGTAAGGAGTGGAGATAAGGTTGGCATTCACTCTTGAGGGTGGCTTCAGTTTTGTGAACACCTGTGAGAAAACACTTGGATAAAAACATACATAGGTTTTCCTAAAAAACAAGGATTTTAAGAAACATTCCAGTCTTATAGTCTCATTTAAGGGAAAGAAATGATCTCTCTTTTCCTTCAAGACCACATTTCTGTGAAAGACATAATTTATATTACTAATACATAAATTAACTCCAGCAACTCAGTCTGAAACATCTGAATTTTTATTAATGGTCATCTCACAATTATCTTTAGGATAAAAATGACTATTTTATGTATGTTTAGACAGTCCATTCTGGTGATATCCTTCAGAAAAAGACTGCTTAAAAATGAATTTATGTCTTGCCTTCTAGAGATACAAAACAGCAACTGATTTTTTTAAAAGTTTCATTTATTGAAAACTTAAAATGTATATGGCCTCGTCCAGAACTTCAGAAATGGACTCTTTGCCCTTTCTCTTCTGGTAACTTCAAAATATCTGTATTCCTTTTCTCTTAACCCTAAATCTTGTCCCCACAGTTTGCCCCCACTCCCTGGACTGATGTTTCACCTTTAATCACATATAGGAAGGTATATAGCATCAAAACTGCTGTGCTTCCAAGGCAATATATATAGTATATATTTTAAGTATATTTTATTGATTTTTCACAGAGAGGAAGAGAGAGGGATAGAGAGTCAGAAACATCGATGAGACAGAATCATCGATCAGCTGCCTCTTGCACACCCCCACTGGGGATGTACCTGCAACCAAGGCACATGGCCCTGACCAGAATCGAACCTGGGACCCTTCAGTCCTCAGGTCGACACTCTATCCACTGAGCCAAACCGGTTCCGGCAAGGCAATATTTTATGACTAGTATAATGTCATCAGAAACAGGATGTGAAGGAAGTATATGAAGGGTCAAACAAGAATTAGGAACCCTAGGAAAAGTCTGGGTTAGTGGGGGGGAAGTCTGGGAGGACCTACTTTCCAACTTCTCTTTTCTCATTCTCTCCTCACTTAGCATCTTCCATATGAAGGCTGAGTTTCTCAATCTGTGGTCTGTTACCTTTTGGGCGTCTTGAATTTCCAAGGACTATGAGGCTTCTATGAGAATTTTAAAACTTTGTGCTTTAAGTCATATAATATAAGCATATTAGCATATTTTAGATTATCTAGATTAGCACCTTATATTTTTGAGTGATCTTATGTTTAAGTTTACAATTGAATGGTGTCACATTATACTCTGAAGTTAGCACGTAATTTAAAATTTTTTTTAAATTAAATTATTATCTGTGTACATATCTTACCATTGCCCCCCCCCCCAAAAAAAAAAAAAAAAAGTTAGCATGTAATTTTAAAGGCAATGTTCCCCGGACTCCCATGAATCCCTTGGGGCCGGCAGGGGTGTCTCAGTGGGTCACAATTTCTCATGTTTGAAAAAACACTGGCTTACACCACCATCTCTTTTCTTTCTCATATGAAAGGTAACTGGAAAGAGGCTCATGAGTAGCTAATAGAAAAAGACAAAAAAGGTTTTTGTTGTTTTTTTAATCAAGTCTTTTGGACAAATAGGCTACTGGCCTTCAACAAAAAAGGTTTTTAAAATATCTAGTGTTTTTCAGTTTATCTTAAATGTTTGACCAATTGAGAGACAATATAAGCAACCTAGTGATTTGTTTAAATATATAACAAATTCTCAGAATTATTTTATTGCCTATCACACCAAACCAATCCCATGCCTTTATATTCCTTGCTGTGGAATAAACGTGGTGTATATTTTACAGACCCTTTTTTCATTCAAGGCAGTCCCTAAAGTAGGGGTGTCGAACTCAATCAGAGAAGGGGCCAAAATCTAAAATCCAGCCTAAATCTCGGGCCGAATGGTTTACTGAACAGTCATAAACTGACAATGTCATAAACTGACAGCGGAGTGCAGTGATGACAGCGCGGTGCGGGCCACATTGCAAGGCCTGGCGGGCTGGATTTGGCCCGTGGGCCTTGTGTTTAACACATGTGCCCTAAAGTATATGTTTGGGAGCTGCTTCTTTCACTGTGTTCCATTAATCAGATTTTGAAACTCATAAAGATGGAATCAGGAGAAATCAATCTGTGAGTATGATGGTGTTTGGGTTTTTCAAAGAAAATTGGTTTTGCTCCTTACCAAAGCATGAAAACTTTGTGTCCTTGAAAGTGTACTGTAATGTTTTTTTTTGGGAAATGGGGTTGGACTGAGGATAATCTTCATATTCTTGTCTCTTTCCTCATCTCTTTCCACAAGCCCCTTTAGTATTGTCATTTCCATTCTCTGAGACACCACTGCCCACCAAGTACCTCATTTTTTCCTACAGTCATGTTTTCTTTTCCTCCTTTTTCCTTGTCTATTTTTCTTCCACTTTGTTTCAGGCAATTGCCCATTTTTGTGTGAACATAATTGCATAATTTAATGTTATTCCTCTCATTTACTACAGTATGTGTTTATGAATACTTAATACATGGCTGTATTTTGGTTGAATAATAATACAACAATGCAAACTTCAAACTTTATATTCAGCTCCTCTTATCCTTAAAGCAATCTGGAAAAGTAGATAGTGTTTTATAGATGGGGAACTGAACCCGAGAGAGAATAAGTAACTTGTGAAAGACCTCATAGGTAATATATGTCAAAACTCATGCTTTTTTCATTCTTAGAAAAAAAAACACCTGGTATTCTCTTTACACTGCCTTCGTCAGAGATCTCATGTAAGTCACTACAGGCCTAATTAACATCTTCCTCTACCCTCATAGTCTAACTTCAATCCAGTGTTTTCAATGTTTGTATATCCAGTTGTCACCTTAAACTGAACCCCCCTTTTTCTCCCCAAACTAGCACCCTCCCACCAACACTCCATTTTCAGTTAATGGCTCCACCCATTTTTGTCATATTCAGGGTCAAAACCTTACTGTTCATACATTCAATAAATATTTAAACACTGTTGAGCACATAAAAGGAATGTGCTCGGGGTGCTGAGGTATACAAGTTTGATGGTATTTCTGCCCTCATAAAGGCTTATTGTCTGCCAGGAAAGACCAGTGGAGACCCAGACTAGAGTAGGGAGATTGGAGACTTCCTGGAGGAAGTGATGCTACAGGTGGGTGAGGAGGTTTGCTCTGTGGCTAAAAGCACAGAAAGAGAAAGCAGGGCTTCTGAGGAACCCAGAGAGACATGGCTGAAGGCCTGCGTTGCAGTGGAATTGCGAAGTGGAAGAGATGCTAGAATTTGGTTCCAGCATGAAGGGTCTGGTAAACTGTGTGAAGGAATTTGGAGGTCTCTGAAGAGGCAGGAGGGAGCCATTCGTTTTCTGTTTCAAAAGAAGCAAACTGCTCATGGTTTGGAGAAATTTTTCCCTTTCCCTGAATCCAACCTATTGCTAAATCCTGTCGATTTCTTATGGTCTAATTTGTTCCTTCATCTTTATTCCCACTGCCACCACCCTGGTCCCAGCCCTTATCACCTCGGGCTTAGATGAAAGTCTCTTCACCAGTTATTCTCCAAGACTTTCTGTCCCCGACCTACACTGCACGGAGAGACTAAGAGCCCTGAAACGCTATACCCGGTGACAATGAAGTCCAAGTCACGCGTCTTGGCACCTGCAGGCTACCACCTCCAGCCTATCTAATATCACTCCTTAAAATCACTTTCTAACGAGGCTGGCCAGCTTCCTCAAACATCTTTCCAAGTACAGTTTACTGTCTTTCCCGATCCCTGAGACCTCCTCCCATCATCCCCCCACCCCCACCCCTGGCATAACGCTCTCCCAGGCATCCCGAGGGCGCCAGCCCCAGCGCGTGCTCCTCTCCTCGGGTTTCTTCTCTCCCAGCACAAAATGTGCCGGCCGTTTCTGCACCGTATTAACTCGCTGCATGTCGTAGATGAGGTCTTTATTTCCTTTGGTCAGAAAAGCCTCTCTCACACGCTACTCACACAAACCTCCTAAAAGCCCGGCCAGGTGCTTCCTGCGCTCAGGACTAAACGGAACCGAGTCCGGCGAGGTTAGCGGGTCTGAGGGCGCAGCGGGGAGAAAGGGGCCGTCACACTGCAGGGCGGACTGGGAGCACCGGGCCCCGCAGAAACGAGCGCCAGAGAAACACGAGAAAGGCCAGGTGGGAGAGCCAAGAAGAGGGACAGCGAGGACCAGGAACGCGTGACGTCCCTCCCTACCCCGCCCCTCCCCTCTCCGGGGATCGCGGCCGTTGGTGGGCGTGGCCGCGCCAGTCTCGCGGGAGCGGCGGTTGGGCGGGCCGTTGTCCTCGAGGGCGGGGCGAGTTGCTAAGGAAATGACTGTCGGCTGCGCCGCCGCGCCGCGCCGGCCGGGCGGGGTCTGGAGCGGCACCGTTTCCGCTTCCGCTCCCTCTCCCCGGCAGTCCCGTTACCGCCTCCTGGCCGGCCTCGCGCCTTTCACCGGCACCTTGCGTCGCTGCTGCGCCGCCGGCCGCTCCTGCCACGCGCGCCCCAGGGGGGCTCCCGGCTCCGGCGCGGCACGGGTCGCGCGCGCTCCGTTCGCCTGCCCCTGAGGCCACCGGCCCGCCGCCGCCGCCATGGGCGCCTACCTTTCCCAGCCCAACACGGTGAAGTGCTCCGGGGACGGGGCCGGCGCGCCGCGCCTGCCGCTGCCCTACGGCTTCTCCGCCATGCAGGGCTGGCGAGTCTCCATGGAGGTGAGGCCGGAGGGGCCCAGGGACTGGTGGCTGGAGGGCGGGAACTCGATGGAGAAAAAAAGGGGGGGCGGGAATGGGGTCGTCCCCGGGGACGGGTCAGAGTCGAGAGCCTGCCTGGCTCCCCGGTGGCAGTTCTGGGGGGTCGGCATCGAGAGCGGGAGGGAGCTGCCGATGCTGGGGGGGCCGTGCTCGGCGGCCAGGGCTCTGCCATGTGGAGGGAGGCACCTTCCGACGCTGACCGCCCTCTCCCCGAGCCTTCGCGCCTTCCTCTGGTGCCAGCACGGCTCTCCGGGCTTGTAAACGGTGTGAGGGTTAGCGTGGGAGTGGAGAGGAAAGGAGCGGCCATTCATTTACTTTTGCGAGGAAGAGGCAAATAGATGTGAATGACTGCACTTAATTTCAAAAAATATATATATTTTGGTGTTAAATATATGAGAGCCCTTTTTGGGCGAAGAGTTTGACAGGGAAAGGAAGCCCCGGCAAATACTCTGTTTCGAGTTCTTAACCGCATGTTAATTTCAGAGGCTCGACCTGACCTCCAAGAATTGTCTGTGTTCTCTTCAAGGCCTTTGGAAAACTTGAATTATGTCAATCAGTAGTATTCCTTTTTAAACAGTATGCTTGATTTTTTTTTTTTTTTCCCATTTGGGGTTTTTCAAAACTTAATTGTCATTTGCCTGTGTTTATAGTCTCCTTGGTTTTCAGTAATTTCGTTAATATTTTTTGTTTTGTTTTGTTTTAACCTACAGAGAACTGACATTCTTTTCTAGAAAACTTTACTCTGGGCAAAAGGGGAAAAGTCTGGATGAAAAAAGTATACTATTGGGTAAAATGGATTTGAAACTGCAAAAGAGAGCAGAGAAAACGAGGAAAGGAAGGGAGAAAGGCCTGTGTAAGATGTGTCTTTGTTGAGGAGTATTGTGAGATCTAGGCAGAAGGATTAGGGAAATTCTCTTAATTATGTCTGGGTTTGAGGGTTTATCCACTTCCTAGGTGGGCTTCAGGTAACAGCCAGCTACCGTTCCCTTGGGAATTTCTTCAAATCCCTCGCTCCTCCCTGTGGTTAGCTCTGGAATGACAGTATAAACTTCAAGGTTTGTTCTCAGACTCGGATATACGTACAGTTGCCTTGAATCAGTTCTATCATTAGGTATAAATTTCAAGAATGGAGGGGATCCTATAGTTCATCTCATCTAGTTGGGCTCCCGCCTTTTTCAGCTCAGAAGTTGAGGGCCAGAAAGTTTACAACACTTGTGCCTTGGTGGAAAGAATCTGTAGGATGAATTTTTTCAAGATAATGGATGTTTATCATCTGAAGTATAATGTTTATATTTCACTTGTGGTGCAGAGTATTGAGCTTACAGAGTGCTTGGTAAATGTAATTGTCTGTTAGAAATACCTGGATATAGTTTCAAAAGGAAAATATTTACATAATGGGGTTTGGGCTAGTTGGCAGTTTGGAGGTTCCATTTCTGTGACTTTTTCTGTTAATATTTTAAGATTTGAGGTGACTGTCTCATCTCACAGTAAGACTTTTCCTCCAGGTTTCTCATTCCATATTTTCCAGTTTACTCTCTGCTATGGTTTTTCCATTTCTTAGTACTATTCTCGTTTTCTTTATTAATTGGGTATTCAGTTTTCCAAGTCATTTGCTCAGTGATTCTGTGCTGTTTGCTTCCTCTCTGCAGGACGTTTTCCTTTAATTTTGGTTTCTCTGTTAATTAGAAAATGACTTTTTTTCATCTGGGGCTGTTTGGTTTGTAGGAGATCTCATTAGACTTATTACTTAGATCTTAATCTCCCTTTTGAGAGGTAACTACTTTGGGTATTTTAAATCCTCCCAGGTAAACTGTTTCTGTATTTACCTTTTTTGAATATTTAAGTATAGCTAATCAGTCTGGCTGGAGTGGCTCAGTGGTTGAGGGTACACCTATGAACCAGGAGGTCATAGTTTTATTCCTGGTCAGGGCACATGCTGGGTTGCAGGCTCGATTCCGGGTATGGGGCGTGGAGGAGGCAGCCAATCAATGATTCTCTCTTTCTCTCTGAAGTCAATAAAAATATAAAAAAAATAAAATAATGAATATAGCTAACCAAATCATCTTCAGGTCCTGTTTGGGATCCTCTTCTGCTTCCTTGATACTTTCCCTTTGGCTTGGTTTTTCTTTCTTTCCAAAGTACAACATAATTTATTTGGTATGGCAAGAAAATAACTATTCATTTAGCTGCTTGAGTGAATTTTTTCATCAAGTATACTCCTGTTCCTCTTAACCTTTGAGTCTTAATTCCATCAGTTAAGTCTATTGACCTTATTTGCTTGGTTCTAATGATTCCATTGAGGTAAGTTTATCATGCCAGTATGCATTTCAAAGGTTGCTAAAATCCCAACTCATAGATTTAGCCTTAAGAGAATACTATTTTGCCCATTCTCTTAAGGGAAGGATGACAACTATTAATTGTTGGCATTTTACACTTTCTGCCTCTCTAGCTCCTCTTTCTATGGCACCAGGGTACTTTGAGGAGGGGTAATCAAAAATACCACAGTTGATGTTCTCTTTCTTCTTCACGGTTTGGAGGGACCCTTAAGCTGTTTGAGAAATGTATTTGGGGGTTAAGAGGTAAGTAGTAAAAGGGTGCCTGAGAAATATATGTGGAAATCTCTGAGTTTTGGTGGAGATTTCCGAGAAGTGCAATCTGAAATGAATTATTTTAAAAAAATACTTTTTATTTATTTCAGAGAGGAAGGGAGAAGGAAAGAGAGATAGGAACATCAATGATGAAAGAATCACTGATCTGGTGCCTGCAGCACCCCCTCCCTCCCCCCGGACTGAGCTCTCAACCCAGGCATGTGCCATTGACTAGAATCAAACCTAGGACCCTTCAGAGTCTGTAGGCTGATGCTCTATCCACTGAGCCAAACCTGCTAGAGCTGAAATGAAGTCTTAAAGGGACTTGTGGTTTTTGGTTGTGAGCTTCTCTGAAAGTGATAAAATGTTTTCAATGGGGAGGTAAGATTAAAAAAAAAGTTTCTCTAAATTATATTTGCCCTTTTTAAAAGGGAGTATAATTTTGAATACACTGGTTCACTGCTAAGTTATTAATGGTCATAGAGGGTTATCTAGAATTGAATGTAGACAGGGTTGAATAGAAAATTCTTAAGATATCTGAATGACAGTTTCAATTATTATATTAATGGGCAAAATATAAAAATAAGCTACCTTAAGCATGTTGTGAGGTCCCACTTGAGAGAGGGCATCTGAGGCTGAAGAGCTTTTATGTCTGATCCTTAGATTAGTGTCTCATCTCTAGCTTAAAGCCCTTTTTTACTTACTGAACCAGGTCAGAATTCCATTGTCTGCGATGCAGTTAAGCAATTCTTTTTTTTTTTTTTTTAAGAAAATTTTTTTATTTTATTTTTATTTATTTATTTATTTTTTTATTTTTTTAAATATTTTTTATTGATTTTTCACAGAGAGGAAGAGAGAGGGATAGAGAGTTAGAAACATCGATGAGAGAGAATCATCGATCAGCTGCCTCTTGCACACCCCCTACTGGGGATGTGCCCGCAACCAAGGTACATGCCCTTGACCGCAATTGAACCTGGGACCTTTCAGTCCGCAGGCCGACGCTCTATCCACTGAGCCAAACCGGTTCCGGCTAAGCAATTCTTATAAAGGGCATTTTTTTCATAAATTTTTTCTATTATTTTTTATTATAAGTTCTTTATAAGTTCTCAAGTACAGATTGACTCAGGTACAATCAGAACTTATACCTCAAGATTTTAAGAATATTTTACATTAATTATTTCTATTGCTCAATCTCCTAGCAGTTGTTACTACTGCTTCTCAGCTCCTGATCTTCTGTTGGGTTATCATTTTGGAATTATCCTTGAGAGGTAAGGACTTGAACTTGTTATATATATATTTTTTTATATATATTTTATTGATTTTTTTTTTTACAGAGAGGAAGGGAGAGAGAGAGCTAGAAACGTCGATGAGAGAGAAACATGGACCGCTGCCTCTTGCACACCCCCTACTGGGGATGTGCCCGCAACCAAGGTACATGCCCTTGACCGGAATCGAACCCTGGACCTTTCAGTCCGCAGACCGACGCTCTACCACTGAGCCAAACCGGTTTCGGCAGGACTGAATTTGAGTGTAGAAATTTAACAGATTTGATCAAAAGCTCTACTCATATTAGGCTGCTATTAAAATTACATTTTCAGGGCATATGCCGGGTTTGTGGACTCTATCCTCAGGTGGGAGAGTGCAGTAGGCAGCCGAATGATTCTCATTCATGTTTCCCTCTCCCTCTCTCTGAAATCAATAAAAACACTTTAAAAAGTCTAACTTTGAAACATAACTTACATACCATATATATCATTTAAAGTGCACTTTTCAGTGATTATTTAGAGTTCTTTAGCAATTACCACTGTCAATTTTTCTTTGTTGTTAATCCTCATCCAAGGATATTTTTATTTTTATTTTTCTCAAAGTATATTTTATTGATTTTTTACAGAAAGGAAGAGAGAGGGACAGAGAGTTAGAAACATCAATGAGAGAATTATCGGTCAGCTGCCTCTTGCACACCCCCTACTGGGGATGTGCCTGCAACCAAGGTACATTCCCCTGACCGGAATCGAACCTGGGACCTCTCAGTCTGCAGGCCGACGCTCTGTCCACTGAGCCAAACCGGTCTTGGCTCTTTTTCCTTTTAAAAAATATATTTTATTTATTTTACAGAAAGGAAGGGAGAAGGAAAGAGAGAAACATCAATGAGGGAGAAACATCGGTCAGGTGCCTCCCACATGTCCCTCACTGGGCACGAGCCTACAAATAAGGTACATGCTCTTGATCAGAACTGAACTCAGGACCTACAGATGTTCTGTCCACAGAGCCAAACCGGTTAGGGCCCGAGGATATTTTTCTATTGATTTTTAGAGAGAGTGGAGGGAAGGAGAGAGAAAGATAGGTGTGAGAGAGAGACATCTAACTGGTTATCTCCTACATGTGTCTGACCAGTGCCAGGGATTGAGCCTATAACTGAGGTACATGTATTGAACCTGGGATCCCTCAGTACGAGGGCTAAACTCTATCCACTGAGCCAAACTAGCTAAGACACCACTATCGATTTTTGAATATTTTCATAACCTCCAAAAGAAACTTTATAACATTACCAAGTCACTCTAAGTATCCTATATAATAAAACCCTAATATGCAAATTGACCAACTGGCAGAACAACTGGTCACTATTACACACATTGACCACCAAGGAGCAGGTGTAGGAGCTGTCCCCTGGTGGTCAGTGCGCTCCCATGGGGAGAGTGTAGCTCAGCCAGAAGCTGGGCTCATGGCTGGTGAGTGCAGCATTGATGGCGGGAGCCTACCCCCCAAGTGCATGGATTTTGTGCACCGCAGCCTCTAGTTTTATGTAATGGGATTATAAATATGTCACTTTTTATCTGGTTTCTTTTACTAAACATTGTTAAAGGTTATCTATGTTGTATCATTAATCTGTCAGTATTTCATATCTTTTTATGGCTGAACACAATATTCAGTTTTATCATTTTGTTTATTCATTAGTTGATGGATGTTTAGATTTCTATATTTTGGCTTTTATGGATAATGGTGCTCTGAAAATTAATGTACAAGATTTTGTGTGGAAAAAAAGTTTTTATTTCTCTGAGTGATCATATAATAACTCCCTGTGTAACATTTTGCTGGATCATATAATAACTCCCTGTGTAACATTTTGAGGAACTGCCTAACTGTTTAAGGTTGTAACATTTTACATTTCTACCACCAGTGTCTGAGGGTGTCAGTTTTTCTACATCCTCCCTTCACTTGTTATTATCTGTCTTTTTTATTATGGTGTATGTGAAATGGCATCTCATTATTGTTTTGATTGTATTTCCCTGGTGGCTAAGGCTGTTTAATCATCTCTTCTTGTGCTCATTGGCCATTTTATATATCTTTGGAGAAATATCTTTTGAGATCCTTTGTCCATTTTTAATTGGTTTGTCTTTTTTGTCTTTTTATTGAGATTAAGAGTTCTTTTTAGCCGAAACTGGTTTGGCTCAATGGATAGAGCCTCAGCCTGAGGACTGAAAGGTCCCAGGTTGGATTCCGATCAAGGGCATGTACCTTGGTTGCAGGCACGTCTCCAGTGGGGGGCGTGCAGGAGGCAGCTGATCGATATTTCTCTCTCATGGATGTTTCTGACTCTCTCCCTCTCTTCCTCTCTGTAAAAAATCAATAAAATATATATATATTTTTAAAAGAGTTCTTTTTATAATCTGGATACAAGTTCCTCATCAGGTAGGATTTGCAAGTTTTTTCTCCTTTTCTGCATTTTTTCTTTCTTGTTGGTGTCCTTTGAAACACAAAAGTTTTAAATTTTGAAGTCCAGTTTATTGAGAGTTTTATAGTTTTAGCTCTTACATTTACATCCGAGATTCATTTTGAGTTATTTTTTATGTATAGTGTAAGGAAGGGATCCACCTTCATTACTTTGGCATGTGGATATCTTCTCGGTTTCCCCGAAAATAAGACAGTGTCTTATATTAATTTTTGCTCCCAAAGATGCGCTAGGTTTTATTTTCAGGGGATGTCTTATTTTTCCATGAAGAAGAATACGATACACATTTATTGTTAAATGAAAATAAAGGAAATTTATTACCTGTATACGGTACCAGACAAACTGTGAATCCTACAGTATCAAGAATTTACTCATTTATTCAATGACAATCATGTCATCATCTTCTGGAACATCATCATAACAATCCAATTCCTGAATTTCCTGGTGAATTTCTTGTGACTCCATTTCTTTCAGAATCAGTGGACCAAATCTTTCATGTTTAGTCTTATTTTCGGGGGGATGCCTTACATTTCACTCAGAAGGAAACATGTAAATAGGTCTTATTTTCGGAGGATGTCTTATTTTCGGGGAAACATGGTATAATAGTTGTTTCAGCACCATTTTTTTTTTTAAATATATATTTTATTGATTTTCCACAGAGAAGAAGGGAGAGGGATAGAAAGTTAGAAACATCGATGAGAGAGAAACACTGACCAGCTGCCACCTTCACACCCCCACTGGGGATGTGCCCGCAACCAAGGTACATGCCCCTGACCGGAATTGAACCCGGGACCCTTTAGTCCAAAGGCTGATGCTCTATCCACTGAGCCAAACCGTTTTCGGCCTCAGCACCATTTGTTAAAAAGCCTATTCTTTTTCCTCATTGAATTATCTTGGCATTATTGTTAGAGATCAGTTGACCATAAATATGAGGGTTTATTTATGGATTCTTAATGATATTCCATTGATCTACATACCTATTGCTATGCCAGTACCACATTGTCTTGGTTGCTATAGCTTTGTGGTAAGTTTTTAAATCAGGAAGTGTTATCTCCCAACTTTGTTCTTTTACTTTTAGGATCATCTTGTTAATTTCTGTACAACAGGCATCTGGGATTTAATAGATCAACTGAGGAGCATTACTACTTTAACATTATTAAGTCTGTAGTTTGCTGTGGTATCTGTAGGTTTTGGTATCAGGATAATACTACTGGTCTCATAGGATTAGTTGAGAAACGTTACCTCCTCTTCTATATTTTGTTTTTGTTTCTTTTCCTTTAATACATTTTTATTGATTTTAGAGAGAGAAACATAAATGATGAGAGGGAATCATTGATTGACTGCCTCCTGCATGCCCTACACTAGGGGTAGAGCCTGCAACCAGGCATGTGCCCTGACCAGATAGAACTGCAACCTCCTGGTTCATAGGTTGGTGTCCAACCAGTGAGCACCAACTGTATTTTGAAAGGCTATCAAGAATTGGTATTAACCCCTTTGAAAAGCACTCGTTGGGCCTTTTACTAATGACCCACTGAGCCGTCAAGAAAGGGCAAAGTAAAAACGCCACTTTTGGGTGAAGCAGCAGCATGTTGTGTTGTTTTGCTTCAATCGGTGGTGTGACAAGGTGAAAAAAAAGAAAGAATTGGTATTAATTATTTTTTTAAAAAAATATTTTTTTATTGGTTTCAGAGAGGAAGGGAGAGGGAGAGGGAGAGAGAGACAGAAACATTAGTGATGAGAGAGAATCATCAACTGGCTGCATCCTACATGTCCCCCACTGGGAATCAAGTCCACAGTCCAGGCATGTACGCTGACAGGAATCAAACTGTGACCTCCTGGTTCCTTGGTCAGTGCTCAACCACTGAACCACAAGCTGGGCTAATTCTTTAGCTATTTGGTAGAATTTACCAATGAAGTCATCTGAGATTGGGCTTTTCTTTGTGGGAAGTTTTTTTCCCCTTTTGTCTTTGTTGTTGTTTGTTTTTTAAAATATTTATATTTATATTTTTATTGTGGTAAAATACACATAACATAAAATTGACCATCTTACTCATTTTTAAATGTACAATTGGTATGCAGTGTTAAGTACTTTTACATTGTTGTACAACTAATCTCCTGAACTCTTCATTTTGCAAATTTGAAACTAAACCCATTAAATAACGCCTCATCCTCCTCTCTCTCAAGTCTCTGGCAACCACCTTTCTTCTTTTCTTTCTATGAATTTTGACGGTTCTAAGTGGATGGGAAGAGAATTACATGTTGGTATTATTATCTGACTTTTAAATCACCGGTATATGCATGTGCTATAGGCCCGGTGCGTGAAATTTGTGCATGGGGTGGGGGATGTCCCTCAGCCCAGCCTGCACCCTCTCCAATCTGGGACCCCTCGAAGGATGTCCGATTGCCCCCAAAGGGGTCCCAGATTGGAGAGGGTGCAGGGATGCACATCCTTCGGACATCCCTCTCACAATCCAGGACTGCTGGCTCCCAACTGCTTTTGCCTGCCAGCCTGATCACCCCTAACCACTCCCCTGCTAGCCTGTTTGCCCCCAACTGCCCTTCCCTGCAGGCCTGGTCGCCCCCAACTTCCCTCCTCTGCCGGCCCGGTCACCTGTAACTGCCCTCCCCTGCAGGCTTGATTGCCCCCAATTGCCCTACCTTGCAGGCCTGGTCCCTCCTAACTGCCCTTCCCTGATGGCCTGATTGCCCATAACTACCCTCCCCTGCTGGCCTTGTGGCCATTTTGTGTCCACATGGGGTCAGTCATCTTTGACCACATGGGGAAACCATCATGTGTGTTAGAGTGATGGTCAATTTGCATATTATTCTTTTATTAGGTAGGATAGAGGCCTGGTGCATGGATGGGGGCCAGGTGGTTTGCCCTGAAGGGTGTCCCAGATCAGGGTGGGGGGTTCCCTTGGGGCAATGGGCGGCCTGGGTGAGGGTCCTGTGGTGGTTTGTAGGCCGGCCATGCGGCGCCCCCCCCCCCCCCCCCCCCAAGCGGAGGCCCTGGTATCTGGGATTTATTTGCCTTTTACAATTGAAACTTTGTAGCCTTAGGTGGAGGCCTGGGTGGGCCAGGGCAGGCTTCCAAAGACAGATTTGTCTTTTTGTATCTGGCTTACATCACTTAGCACAATGTCTTCAAGGTTCATCCATATTGTAGCATTTGTCAAAATTTCCTTCTTTAAGTCTGAATAATATTCTATTGAATATATATACCACATTTTGTTTATCTATCTGTTGATGGACACTTGGGTTGTTTGTACCTTTTTCGACTATTGTAAATAGAGCTGCTATAAACATGGGGTGTACAAATTATCTTTTCTAGACCCTAGTGGAAAGTCCAAGATTAAGGTATATGATAAGGGCCCACTTCCTGGTTCATAGATGGCTGTCTTATAGCTGTGTCCTCCATAAGCAAAGGGAGCTCTCTGGCATTTCTTTTATAATCTCATTCATGAGGAGTCTTCCCTCATGACCACTCCAAGGGCCCACCTCCAGATATATTACAATCTAGTTAGGACCTAGGACTCCCCCCTTCCCACCCCCGGAATGTTGGATAACAATACCAGATAGTATATGCTGAGTGCCAAAATTATTGGTAGAGGCAATAAATATTAAATGTTTAGAGGGGGAAGTGATCATAGAATATTAGTGTGACTGAGAAAGATCTCTCAGAGGTGAGACTAATTGGACCTTAAGGAAAGAGTGTAACAGGCAAATGAGATGGAGAAAAGTGGAAGAAAAAAAAGTATTAGAAGAAGGGGTAGGAGGAAAGGCTCTGAGACAAGCATGCTTACTATGCTGGGCTGGGGTAGTATCAACTAGTGCCAAGATTGTCTTTTGGGGAATAGTTATGAGAGGTAAGAGATTAGGTTATCGAGATGGGTAGGAATGGTGTTGAGTGCTTTAAATTTCCAGTAAGTTGTAGGGAATCAATCTTCTATTCAGTAGAATCTGAAGTTTGTAGCAATAAAATGTTATATTAGGAAGATTAATTTGGCAGCCGGATGTATGTGGTAGGTTGGATTATAGGGGGCAGAGAGTAGAGATAGGAGAGGAGTTATATTAAGAGTAAAGTAATTTAGCTATCATCAACAAATCATACAAGTGCTGGCGAAGATGTGGAGAAAAAAGAATCCTCCTGCATTGCTGGTAGGAATGCAGACTGGTGCAGCCATTGTGGAGAACAGTATGGAGTTTCCTCAAAAAGTTAAAAATGGAACTCCTATTTGACCCAGTGATCCCACTTCTAGGACTAGATCCCAAGAAACTAGAAACACAAGTCAGAAAAGATATATGCACCCCTATGTTAATAGCAGCACAATTTACAATAGCTAAGATTTGGAAACAACCTAAGTGCCCATCAGCAGATGAGTGGATTAAAAAACTGGTACATGTACACAATGGAATACTACACCACTGTAAAAAGAAGGAACTTTTACCATTTGCAACAGCATGATGGGACTGGAGAGCATTATGCTAAGTGAAATAAGCCAGGCGAGAAAGATAAATATCACATTATCTCACTCATATGTGGGATATAATGATCAACATAATTTGATGAACAAGAATAGATCCAGAGCTCTATTTGGCTTAGTGGATGGAGCATTTGCCTGTGGACTGAAGGGCCCTGGGTTCAATTCCGGCCAAGGGCATATGCCTGGGTTGTTGGCTCAATCCCCCAGTGGGGGCATGCAGGAGGCAGCCAATTAATGATTCTCATCATTGATGTTTCTATCTCCTCTCCCTTACTCTCTGAAATCAATAAAAGTATATAAAAAATGGATTGAAGTTACTAAGAAAAAGAAAAAAAAAAAAAAAAGGAATAGATCCAGAGACAAATGGTAGGGGAGAGAGAAGGCTTAGAGAGCAACCAAAGGACTTGTAGTATGCATGCATATTAGCATAACATGGATCCAGACACTTGGGCGGTGGGGGCTTGCCTGGGGTGGGAATGGCTGAGGGGGGGTCAATGGAGGGAGGGAAGGAGACATATGTAAAACTTTGGACAATAAATAAAGAAGAGAGGGAAGTAATTTAGGAACAGAGTTACTAAGGAAAACTCAGCAGGACTTAGTGATGGAAAGTGGAAGACAACCAGGAAGTCAAGGAGGACTTGTATTAGGTGTTGTCTGGGAGAGTTCATTTTTCATTTATGTGTAGGGGAAGCTCCAGATTTTTTGGAGTCTTACATAATTCCGGTTTACATATGTTAAGTTTGTGGTGGAGAAGGGACATCTAATATTAACAGGAATTTGGAAGTATAGAACTACAGTTCTTTATAGAACCCAAGAGCACTTTCAAGAAAGCTGATGTGGTTTGTACTACTTACAAACAATGGCTGGCATGAATGAAAACTGCAAAACAACTCTTTGGATTGCTATTAAGGTTATTGTCTGCTCTGTGAAGTAAAATGTTGGAGGAGACAAGTTTGAAGATTAGGAGTTTAAGATGAATGTTGATATAGAAAGATGATAAATACTGTTTTAGAGGCAAAAGCGAAGGAGAGATTAGATATAGCTGGAGAAGTTTTGAGATAGAATGGGGAAGATGTGATTAATATATTTAAGAGTCAATGGAGAATATAGAAAAAAAAGATAAATGAAAGTAGTGATCACAATCAACATAATTTCATGACATCTTCTGACTATAATACCTAGTGCCTCTGATTCAAGGGTAAAGAAAGCAGTTGGTCAGGTTATACAAGGTTGGATGAGGGTTTCTAGCTTGCTAAGAGACAGTGTTGAAATACCTAGCTCTGGCTCAGAAAGGGACAGAGAGAAATAAAGGCAAGAGTAAGGAGAGAGGGGCTGTGATCAAAGGTGTAAAGGTGAAAATTGAAGTGCTTAGAAAAGGTGTAACAGTTCTAAATGATAATATAGATTCAAGCCGCCCGGGAAGTAGAGGAGAAGGTAATGCGGAGTAGTTCTAGGAACTGAGATCTCAAGCCCTAAGATGAATCTTTATGGTGTGCATTCCTTTTTGAGAATAAAAAGAAGAAAAATGTGAGCCAGGTGCTAAATAATTCCAGTTTATAGTCTTGTGATGATATGGGCAAGATAGATAATATTTCATTTTATAAATGATGAAAGTAAAGTAAGAGATAGTTGGCCAGAGATCATGTAGTATATATGGTAGCATGGCTACTTAAGGCCAATTCATAGAGTTTGTGGTTGTTTTTTTTTGTGTGTGTGTTTTTTTGGTGGTGGGGGGGGTCATTTTATTACAAATGGAACAATATGGCTTATTGTACAAAAATTGAAAATGTAGAAAATAATTATTATCCAAAGCATGCTCTTCCTAAGTTTGATATATCATCTTCCAGACTGTCAGCATATACATACAAGTACTTTCCCCTATTTTTATTACTTAATATATTGTGAACTCATTTCCACATTAACTCATATTCATCATTTCTGCATGCCCCCAGTGGAGATTGAGCCCAAAACTTGGGCATGTGCCCTTGGCCTGAATCAAACCCAGGACCCTTCAGTCCGCAGGCCGATCCTCTATCCACTGAGCCAAACCAGCTAGGGCCGTAAAAAGATATTTTCTTAATTTTAATGTTCCTGTCTTTTATTGCTTTTGAGGTAAAATATTTTTTCATATGTTCACTGAGGCTAGATCTACTTCATGATCACATGTTCTTGTGAGGAACAGATGAAGAAGTAAAATAGATGGTATATAGAGGTGTGGGTTTAAAAGACATGGTACAGCTGTGATCTGGAGTGGCATTACTAGACAAAGACCAGTTGATTCTCTTGTTCCCACTGGGGAAGAGGGGACAGGAAGAATGCTCCTCCTTCCCCTACCGAAAATTGAAATTAGTTGGTCTAGTTCCTCAAATTTTAGTGATGCATTAAAAAAAATTTACTTTTGAAAAAGCTTAACATTTCTGTGATTCATTCTCATTTTCATCTCTCTGTACCCTCACATCCTCTTTTTTTTTTAAAATATATTTTATTGATTTTTCACAGAGAGGAAGAGAGAGGGATAGAGAGTTAGAAACATCGATGAGAGAGAATCATCGATCAGCTGCCTCCTGCACACCCCCCACTGGGGATGTGCCCGCAACCAATGTACATGCCCCTGACCGGAATCGAACCCGGGACCCTTCAGTCCGCAGGCCGACGCTCTATCCACTGAGCCAAACCGGTCCCGGCTACCCTCACATCCTCTTATAATTAACTGCTTTTATTAGTTTTCTATGTATCTTATAGTATTACACTATGGAAAGACATATTTTTATGCCTCTTCCTCCTCCTCTTTTTTTTTTTTTTTTTTTAATCTTTATTGTTAAAAGTATGACCTGTCCGCCGAAACCGGTTTGGCTCAGTGGTAGAGCGTCGGTCTGCGGACTGAAGGGTCCCAGGTTCGATTCCGGTCAGGGGCATGTACATTGGTTGCGGGCACATGCCCTGTAGGGGGTGTGCAAGAGGCAGCTGGTCGATGTTTCTCTCTCATCGACGTTTCTAGCTCTCTATCTCTCTCCCTTCCTCTCTGTAAGAAATCAATAAAATATATTAATAAATAAAAAAAAGTATGACATGTCCCCTTTCCCCCCGACCATCGACCTCCTCTGGCCCACCTTCATCTCACCACCCCACTGTCTGCGTCTATGGATTATCCTATGATTCCTCTTAGACAGAAAGCAGCTTACTAAACATGTTGCTCTGCAGTTTTCTTTATTTAACAAAATATCTTGGAGACCCTTCATGGATTTTTTGATTATTTATTTGTTTGTTTGTTTGTTTGTTTATTTTAAGGAACGCCAGTATTTACTGAAATGATTTCAACTTAATGTTAGTTAAACGTGTACAAATATAGAACTGGGTATGAGTTCCATGCCAACAAATCACACTACAAAATCAGCATAATTAAATCAATGTTAATATGGCACAATCAATTTTGCTGAAGCTAATTCGACTCAGTGTGACTTAGGTAGTGACTGCTGAGGTATAGTGTCTAATGCCTATACCAGGGGTCGGCAACCTTTAAGACATAAAGAGCCACTTGGACCTGTTTTTGAAGGGAAAAAAAAAACCTGGGAGCCGCAAAACCATTGCGACATTTAAAACAAATATAACACTGCATATATTGTTTCTTACCTTAATGCTATATACCGGATCGTGCAGAAAAAGGATTTTTTCACTTAACAAAAAGCCGCATGCGGCTCCGGAGCCGCAGGTTGCCGACACCTGGCCTATACTATACCATGTCCCGTGCTGATTCAATTCTCCTACTGTTTTTCTGTAATGCAAACCACTCCTCCTTACTTTATTGTACTTATTCTTTTAAAAATATATATATTTTTATTGACTTCAGAGAGGTAGAGATAGATAGAAACATCAGTGATAAGAGACAATCATTGATTGGCTGCCTCCTGCATGCCCCCTACTGGGGATGAAGCCCACAATCTGGGCATGTGCCCTGACCGGGAATTGAACTGTGACCTGGTTCATAGGTCAATGCTCAACCACTGAGCCATATCACTACCATCTTTCCATATGAGTCATACATCATTCTATATGGTTTACTTATTGTGTTTCTTCCTTACTAAAAAACAGGCAATGAGGTACTGAAAATGGTGGTGAGAAGAGAGGAAGGCACAGAGGGAAGGGAGAGACCATTACGGCTTTTGGTAGAGTGTTTAGAAGAGGGAGAAGGTGACCTTTGGTCTATGGCGCTCTCTAGATCCTGGGGATGAGGCTAAGGAGCATTTGGTGGTGACCATAGATAGGCCATCAAGGACCATCCATAGCAGCCCATTAGCTGCTGGAGACAGAGATATACAGAACTAGGTATTTTTCAATGCTCTCCTTCCCTATTCTAAAATACCTTTATTTTCTAGACTTGTATAATGAAGGCATAGTCTTATTTCAAGGGTAACTTAAGAACTACTGCACCCAGATTTTCTAAATGAAATAAATTAGAAATTTTTAATTAGTACAATTGATAATTTTAAGTTGTTGATGCCTGAAAGAGGAATGAGAACTATTAACTTACAGAAGGATAATCAAAATATAAAATTGTGTATTAAAACCTTGTTTGTAGAAAGCACCTGAAACAAAGGTTGGGTTGTTTTTCAAGATGGGGCAGAGTAAACTGTGTATACTTTTACCTAGGTCAGACAGTCTTGGTTGAACTATGGCTTAACATGGAATATTAGTTTGGGTGGCAGAGTTTTGTTATTAGAAGAAGTTGATTAAGCCCAGCTTTCCAACTGAAACGTTGGTATGGCAGGACTATTATAAACTTTTCAAGTGTGCTATGCAGTCAGAGTTGAATAATATATCAATTTTGGCTGAGGGCAGAAGATGGGAAGGCTGATTATATGGGGCATTGTAAGTTCCAGGTAACACGTACTAAACATAGCATGGTTTAATAGCATTATTTGTTAGGAAGATATCCTTTTTTTTTTTTTTTTTTTTTTTTTTTAATACGTTCTTTTAAAATTGATTCTAGGGAGAGAGATATAGAAACATCAGTGATCAGGATCATTGATTGGCTGCCCATTGGGGACTGAGCCTGCAACCCAGGCATGGGCCATGACTGGGAATCCGAACAGTGACCTGGTTCATGCATGGGCTCAACCATATCTGCACCGGAGGGCAGGAAGATATTCTTTTGTAAATATATCCTCTGCCTAGCCTGAGGATAACTTTTTGAATGAGTTAAACTTTGAAGGAAGAAGGTGTTTACATAGTGTTTTGGCGGGTAGGGCAGAGTGTAAATGTATATAGTTCTGCAACTTTCTAGTGCTTTCAATCAGGCTGTCGTAGGATTCTTTTAGAAACTTTCTAGGTTGGTAATGCTTTCTGACCTCATTGTACTATTTTTCCTAGCATTTTCTTCCTTGAAGTTCACTGGTTCATGGAATGGATCTGGAAGTGACTTAAAGATTAAAAGATTCTTTATTCTGGTTCTTCCCATAGTTGCCACAAATCCAAAAAGGTTAGGTCTAGAGTTCCAACAGCTAAGCATTCTACCATCTGGACGACTGTTAACTCCTAGGCTTGAGGCTGCTAGACTGCAGAGGTAGTGACCTGATTCATCTCGCTTCTTCCTTCCTTTCATTTTTCATTTCGTCTTCCGTTCTTATTTCTAGGTCCTGTAAGTCAGTTAGGGTAGAGTTAGTAAGATTAAAGTGTGAACATGATTCTCATGACTTGAGAAAGAATATCCTTTGGCCTTGAGAAATGCTAATTATTCTCTTCTTTTTCCTAGGATGCTCACAATTGTATTCCTGAGCTGGACAGTGAGACTGCTATGTTTTCTGTCTATGATGGACACGGAGGTAACTTTAACAGTTCATATTGATAACATTCTAACACTTTTAACTCCAGACTTTATAGAGCAAGAACAGGTCTTTTGTTCTTTCACTTTCCAAAGTTCTGGTTCGCCTGTATCAATTCCTGCCTCATGCTGTTTTTCTTTTCTGCCATTCTTCCATCCTAATAGGATATTGTATTGGTTCATAATCTCACCAGGCCTTGTTTTAATCCAGAAAAGAAACTTCTTACATTAGTTTTTTCCCCCCTTCACTGAAAAATAAGTATGCAAGTGAAAAAACAACAAGGGATATATCAATATATTCCTAAGAGAGGTGATCGTGAAGTCCATTTTCTGAGTCAGAACTTCTCAAACGTCTTTCAAATAGGTTTGAGTTGTGCTAAGATAATTCATCTCCTCAACGCTTGGAGTTTATTCCAGTATAATATATAGATACTATATTACTTTCTATGTGTGGGAAGCAGTGCGCTGGGTGACCTTACCTTTCTTCTAGGGGAGGAAGTTGCCTTGTATTGTGCCAAATATCTTCCTGATATCATCAAAGATCAGAAGGCTTACAAAGAAGGCAAGCTACAGAAGGTCTGTCTTCCCACAATGTTTATTCTCCCCTTCTACAGGCTTTTCCCCGTTTTCTGATCCTTGGCTTTTCCTTTCTCATTGCCACCTAACTTCTTCTTAAAGAATTCATTGCCTGAAACGAGCTTATTCCGTGCTCGCTCTGGCAGTACATATACTAAAATTGGAATGATACAGAGAAGTATAGGATGGCCCCTGCAAAAGGATGACACGTAAATTTGTAAAGTGTTCCATATTTAAAAATAAAATAAAATAAGCTTATTCCCATTTGAGCCTTTTTAGAGCTGCCCTATCATTCCCAGGTCTCTGAACTATTTTTCACTTATATATGAGTGTCTCCTAGTTTGGTGGATCACATTCTTATTTGCATCCCATCCTTGTGACTAGGATTCAATCTAGACAATTTATTTTATACCTGCTGTACTTTTTCCTACACTTTCCTCATACTGTTTTGCTTATATGTAGGCTTTGGAAGATGCCTTCTTGGCTATTGATGCCAAACTGACCACTGAGGAAGTCATTAAGGAGCTGGCACAGATTGCAGGACGACCCACTGAGGATGAAGATGAAAAAGAAAAAGTAGCTGATGAAGATGATGGTAAGTATGGCATCTCATGTTTGAGAGGAAATCAGCATTTTAAAATACTATTATTTAGTATATGTTATTTCTGTATCAATTCTGAGAGAGGATGACTTCCTAGGCACTTAGAGAGTCCTCAAATTAAAGAACCCTATGTTCTCCTGCATTGCATGTGATTATGAAAAGGAGAAATAGAATTAACCTTTGTTGAGTGCCTAGTGTCTTAATTATAAGCATTTTTATGTGCATTATTTTTTGTCATTGTGAAGGGGTCTTTCTGGTTCCTGCTAATATTTATGTGACCTTCTTTCAAGAACAGAGCTGTCATTAGCCCCAGCAGCCAATCATTAAGCCTTGGCCATAGGCCTAGACTGGCACTGTGGGCTTCCTGGGTCCTCAGCCAGAATAGGGTTTCCAACTTACTAATAAAAAATGAGGTGATAAGAAAAATATAACTAGTGATCCTTTGACTAAGAAGGGGGTGAAAGACAAAGACCAACGGAAGGCTATGGAGGCAGATGTTATTTGAGAAGGAAGCAAAAGGGTGTTTTTCTGAGACTTGATAAGTGAGAGGACCCTTAAGAGTAGGGAGTGGTGGGGAAGTTGGAACTCAGGCTGCAAGGGCAGTGGATGTAGTAAGAGGAATCTGGCATGGGGGCGCTGATTTAGCCTCTTACCTGCAGTGGACAATGAGGAGGCTGCACTGCTGCATGAAGAGGCTACCATGACTATTGAAGAGCTGCTGACACGCTACGGGCAGAACTGTCACAAGGGTGCTCCCCACAGCAAATCTGGAGCTGGGACAGGCGAGGAACCAGGGTCCCAGGGCCTCAATGGGGAGGCAGGATCTGAGGACCCATCTAGGGAATCTTCTTCAGAGGAAAATGGTCCCACAGCCAAGGTCCACACAGGCCTTTCCTCCAACTCGGAACGTACAGAGGCAGGCCAAGGTGGTGAGCCTGGCATTCCCACTGGTGAGGCTGGGCCTTCCTGCTCTTCAGCCTCCGACAAGCTGCCTCGAGTTGCTAAGTCCAAGTTCTTTGAGGACAGTGAGGATGAGTCAGATGAGGCGGAGGAGGAAGAGGAAGACAGCGAGGTAAGGGCCTGTAGGGGCTGATAGATGGTGAACTTGCAGAGGGGCCTGTTTGGTTGCCATTCATAGCTGTTTGCCTCTTTTCTATTTTGACATCCCCAAAGACCCACTATATGCTAAGCTTTTCTTGAATTCATTATCTCCACCAACACAGGTACCATTAACCCTCTTATCTCTTTCCTTTGATGATTCACTAACTAATAGATTTAGTGTGGCCTTGAAAGAGTCTGTCTCCTAGAGAGAGAATAGGAAGATGATGGTTGTTACTTTGGATATTTGGGTATTTCCTTTTCTGGACAACTTACTTTCTGGTCATGTTGCCTACAAAGTGCTTTTGGCTGATTGCCTTGGCCTTCCCCAGGGCTTCCTGCTAAAGACTGGTGAGTCCAGTTCAGGATATCATTTATTCCAATGCTAGCCCTCTCCCTTCCCCCATATTTCTCACCGAGATCATATAGTTGCATCTTTTAGGGTTTTGAGGACCTGTGTTCGGCAGGGCCTCTTTGTTTTGAATAGGAGTTGGGGGAGTGGGACAGGAGGTCATTCCGGTCTCAGTTGCCTGGGATCATCCCTCTGGCAGGAATGCAGTGAGGAAGAGGATGGCTACAGCAGTGAAGAGGCAGAGAATGAAGAAGATGAGGATGACACCGAGGAGGCTGAAGAGGATGAGGAAGAAGAGGAGGAGATGATGGTCCCTGGGATGGAAGGCAAAGAGGAGGTCTGTGGGGAGGGGGACCAAGGGGTTTAGGAGAATCAAGAGGCAGTTGTGAAGCCCCTGATTTTGATTTTGGGAGAGGGAATCCCCTTGCTATTTTAGTTTTGAAGTCGTGGTCATGGGGGGATTATTTTCTGCAAAGGGAATGAGGTGTTTTGGGTAGAATTATCTTAGGAAACAGGGAGCATACCATAGTTCCTGGAAATAATAAAATTTGTGATCCTCCTTTTTGTTAAAGCTCTCTTAGTGGACCTAGTGAGATGAGGAAGCATAGGTGAATGGTCAGGGGAGCACTGATAAGAAGCTCGTGTTCAGAAGCTTCCATGATGCTTTCTTTCTCCTTCTTAAGCCTGGCTCTGACAGTGGTACAACAGCTGTAGTGGCTCTGATACGAGGGAAGCAGTTGATTGTAGCCAATGCAGGAGACTCTCGCTGTGTGGTGTCTGAGGCTGGCAAAGCTTTAGACATGTCCTATGACCACAAGCCGGAGGATGAAGTGGAGCTAGCACGCATCAAGAATGCTGGTGGCAAGGTTACCATGGATGGTCGAGTCAACGGGGGCCTCAACCTCTCCAGGGCCATTGGTAAGAACTAGGAGACAATATATGGAAAGACTTTTGGGGTCTTTTTCTCTGCTTTATACTATGTAGTAGCAAATTTTAATTTTCATAGCCCTTATACCTTTCCAAATACTTTTGTATCTACCACCTGTTAACTTTAAATGTCTCTATGAGATAAGTAATATGGGTATCATTTCTGGATGATGAAAAAAACAGGTTAGTGAATTACTTATGATTCAACCTAAAGTCAGGGTTGAAACTAGAAAGACTAGAACTCAGTTCTCCTATCCGTTAGATTATGGAAAGGAAGGAAATGAATGGCAAGGCTTCAAACACATGACTGTGGGAAGTACCCAAACTATTCGTTAACCAACTATTCCTTTACTTCAGGAGATCACTTCTATAAGAGAAACAAGAACTTGCCACCTGAGGAACAGATGATATCAGCCCTTCCTGACATCAAGATGTTGACTCTCACAGATGACCATGAATTCATGGTCATTGCCTGTGATGGCATCTGGTGAGCCTGGCAAAATGCCTTAAAATTCCTTTTTCTGTAATATTCTCGTGTAGTGCTCTGAGCTGCTTTGGCTTTATTTTTATATTATTTTAAAATATATATATTTCTATTGATTTTATTTACTAAATATATTTTTATTGATTTCAGAGAGAAAGGGAGAGATAGAAACATCAACGATGAGAGAGGATCATTGATTGGCTGCCTCTTGCATGCCCTCCTACTGGGGATTGAGACCACAACCCGGGCATGTGCCCTTGACTGGATTCGAACCTGGGACCCTTCAATTTGATGCTCTGTTGACAGAGCAGACAGGCTACAGCCTGCTTTGGCTTTATATCATCAATTGAATAGCTGCATTCAGCATATTTCCTCAAGCTGCTCTAGGATTAGAGTTTAGGCAGATGGCTTGCTATCAAGACCCCCAGGCCTGAGGCAGAGCTTGAGGACAGTCTCTGTGTTTACATTGGCCAACCTGTCACCTCTAACCATACGCCTCCACTCTGCTTTGGGTGGGACTAAAGAAGATTCTGACTATTGTTTCTGATCCCAGGAATGTGATGAGCAGCCAGGAAGTTATAGACTTTATTCAGTCAAAGATTAGCCAGCGTGATGAAAATGGGGAGCTTCGGTTATTGTCATCCATCGTGGAAGAGGTGAGTCCCAGGTTGGAAGAGAATGTCTGGGCTGCATAGCCAAGGTTTTCTCTAAGACCAGAGCATAGGAGTATCATTCATTAGTGACAGATGCCAAGCCCTGACTTAGAAAGTTTCACCTTCCTCATTTCCCTGACTTAACTTATGCCTCATGGACTAGCAAATGGGCTGTTTTGTAATACCTGTGATCCATTTCTCTCCTTCTGCCACCTTGTCTGGCACGGCCACCCCTCTAGTGTGACTTTAGGTTCCTGGAAAGGTGTTCAAACCTTAAAACTGTTACCCTTCCGTTTTGTAGCTGCTGGACCAGTGCCTGGCACCGGACACTTCTGGGGACGGAACAGGGTGTGACAACATGACCTGCATCATCATCTGCTTCAAGCCCCGAAGCACAGCAGAGGTTCAGCCGGAGAGCGGCAAGCGGAAACTGGAGGAGGCGCTTTCTACTGAGGAGGCGGAAGAGAATGGCAACAGTGACAATAAGAAGAAGGCCAAGCGGGACTAGTGGACTTGGTTGTCCAGACTCCTGCCCCTGAGACTGTTTTCTGAGCCCTCCGGACCTGAGACTGAGTTTTGTCTTTTTCCTTTAGCCTTAGCAGTGGTTGTGAGGTGTGCAGGGGGAACTGGGTGGCTTTACTCAGCCCATTCCAAAGAGGGCTCTCCCTCCACACAGCAGCCCGGGAGCCGCTGCTGCTCTCCCCAGCCGCCTCCTGCTCCTTGGGGCTCATCACTGGTTCTGTGCCTGTGCTCTGTTGTGTTGGAGGGAAGGACTGGAGGTTCTGGTTTTTACTCTGTGAACTTTATTTAAGGACATTCTTTTTTATTGGCGGCTCTATGGCCCCGGCCGCTTGCACCCACTCTCTGTTGTACACTTTCAATCAAACACTTTTTCAGACTAAAGGCCAAAACCTAATCGAACCGATAGTGTCCTTTTTTCTTTGCTGCTTTCCCATCCTGTCCTGGTCACTCAGGTTGCCTGGGCGCTTCAGACTTGACTATCAGTAGTAGCATCTACCTAGCCATTTTGGGGGGTGGGGTGGGGTGTGTGTGTGTGTCCCACGCGAGTGTGTGTCCCACGTGAGCCTGCATGTCCAGTAGAGGGGGGCCCAGGTATTTTAGTTCCATGAGTTACTGGCAGGCTTTGCTTGCATCGCTACTCATCCTCACCCCCCTGTGGAGTCAGGAATAATCTCCTCCTCCAGGGAGGGATCATGACTGCAGGCGGCCCATTGGAGGAAACCCGGCAGGGCTTCAGCCCTTGCCAGTCGTTTTCTAGCAGATCTCTGATTGGCTCCCTCCCTTCCTTTCGTCACAATCACTTCCTGGTCACGCTGCGAAAGCCCTGCTGTCTCTGCTTCCCACGGACGGGACTACGCATCCCGTGCGGCTCTGCGGTAGCGGAAGCGGAAGCGAGTACGGAGGTACCAGCTGGTCTCCGCAGGGGGGGTAGGGGGCTCCATGAATGGACGCGGCGGCGGCGGCGGGAGCGGCCTGAGCTGGGCGCTGGGGCCAGGGCCGGGGGCTGCCCCGGGCCCGCGCCTCCGCATGGGGGCGGCTCGCGGGCCCTGAGGAAGGGCGGGCCGAGCGCCGGGCTGGGAGGGGCGGGGCCGGCGGCCGCAGGCCAGAGGCGCGTCGGGCTGGAGCCGGTCACGATGCCCCGAAGGAAGCAAAGCCACCCGCAGCCCGTGAAATGCGAGGGGGTCAAAGGTCAGGGGTCGCAGTGGGGGGAGGAGCGGGGGTGGGGTCAGTAGAGTGGGTTCGGGTCGCGGTGGAGGGGGACTCCTGAGGGATGGTGTGGGCGATGTGGGCTCCTGGCTTCCCACCGAGGTACCGAGGGAGCCCGGGAGGGTCTGCAAGTCTGGGCAGTGCGGTCCGCGAGGTCAGGCCCCCGGGCGCGGATGGTGGGCACCGGTCCTGAGAGAGAAGCTAGCAGCCTTCTCCCCTCTTCAGTGGACACCGAAGACTCCCTCGATGAAGGACCGGGGGCCCTAGTGTTGGAGAGTGATTTGCTGCTAGGCCAGGATCTGGAGTTTGAGGAGGAAGAGGAAGAGGAGGAAGGTGACGGCAACAGCGACCAGCTCATGGGCTTCGAGAGAGACTCTGAAGGTGAGTTTTGGGGACTTCCCTGGAACCCCAGAACTTCAGGAGACCGGTTAGGTTTAGTGCCAGTGAGCAAAACACCGTTTCCTGCCACGGCCAGGGCTGTTTAGGTCAGGTTTGAGCTAGATTTCTTCACTTGCCTAATTGTCCAGTCAGCTCCATCACTTTGTTGAGGTGAAGTTCTGGGGCCTGGTCCAAAGGTGGTATGAATAGGACAGTGGAGGAGTCACTGGTTAAAAGTAAATGTCTTTTTTATAACCTTGTCCCACTCCGCAGCCCGTTCCTTACGAGAGTTTACTTCTGAGAGGTTCAGGGAAGGAACTTCAAGCTAGTACTTCATGTTTAATCTCCCTTTCACCGATAGCTTAAGCTCCTTTTGTATGGAGGTTTCAGTCTCTATCTAAACTAAGGATCATTCCGCATTTCCTCTCCCTGTTATCTCTGCCCCACCCCATCCCAGTTTGCTGCGCTGCCCTCCCAGTCCTGCCCCTATGAAGGGTGTTTCTGAGTCATTGAGGGAACCCACCTGAACCATCCCTTAGGCTTAAAGGTGGTATTTCATGCATTACTTCACTTCTGTTTCTCCCCCCCCCCCCCCCCTTTTTATAATCAGGCCCATGTTAAAAAGAGACCTTACTAATATATAGAGCTTAGAAAAGTTTTAGGCCTCTTCCTTGTTTGTATCCTAAGAACCAGTCAATTATATTATTGATTCATTGCAGTCTGTGGTCCATTGTGGTCCTTGATCTTTTCTCATTAAGTGGAACTAGGCACTAGGCTAATCCAGACACAGCAATAGACAATTCATATTTAATTTTCGGGATAGAGAAAGGTGGGGCCAAGCACATAGGAAGACCATGAGTGAGAAAGGGTGTTTGGAGTCTAGTCCTACCTAATGTTGATGTCTCTTCTCATGTCTGTCTCACCAGGAGACTCCAGGCCTGGGCCTCCCTACGGGCTGAGTGACGACGAGTCTGGGGGTGGTCGGGCGCTAAGTGCTGAGAGTGAAGTTGAGGAGCCGGCCAGGGGTCCAGGGGAGGCCAGGGGTGAGAGGCCAGGCTCAGCCTGCCAGCTGTGTGGGGGGCCGACAGGTGAGGGGCCGTGTTGTGGGGCAGGAGGGCCGGGTGGGGGGGCCCCGATGCCCCCACGGCTACTATACTCATGTCGCCTCTGCGCCTTCGTGTCCCACTACTCGAGCCATCTGAAGCGGCACATGCAGACACACAGCGGGGAGAAGCCGTTCCGCTGTGGCCGCTGCCCCTACGCCTCAGCCCAGCTCGTCAACCTGACACGACACACTCGCACCCACACTGGCGAGAAGCCCTACCGCTGTCCCCACTGCCCCTTTGCCTGCAGCAGCCTGGGCAACTTGAGGCGGCACCAACGCACCCATGCAGGGCCCCCCGCTCCTCCCTGCCCGACCTGTGGCTTCCGCTGCTGTGCTCCTCGGCCAGCCCGGCCCCCCAGTCCCACAGAGCAGGAGGGGACAGTGCCCCGGCGACCTGAAGGTAAGATGCTGGGCACCAAAGAGCCTGGGACACGGGGGGTGGCCCTACGGGTACTTGGATTCACCAGGTCTCATTGCTCCCACAGATGCTCTGCTGCTTCCAGATTTGAGCCTCCACGTGCCGCCAGGCGGTGCCAGTTTCCTGCCGGACTGTGGACAGCTGCGGGGTGAAGGGGAGGGCCTTTGTGGGACTGGATCAGAACCACTGCCGGAGCTGCTGTTCCCTTGGACCTGCCGAAACTGTGGACAAGAGCTGGAGGAGGGCGAGGGTAGTCGGCTGGGAGCCGCCATGTGTGGGCGTTGCATGCGAGGAGAGGCTGGAGGTGCCAGTGGGGGACCTCAGGGCCCTAGTGACAAGGGCTTTGCCTGTAGCCTCTGCCCCTTTGCCACTCACTATCCCAACCATCTGGCCCGGCACATGAAGACACACAGTGGCGAAAAGCCCTTCCGCTGTGCCCGCTGTCCCTATGCCTCTGCTCACCTGGATAACCTGAAGCGACACCAGCGTGTCCACACGGGAGAGAAGCCGTACAAGTGCCCCCTCTGCCCCTATGCCTGTGGCAACCTGGCCAACCTCAAGCGTCATGGTCGCATCCACTCTGGGGACAAACCTTTTCGGTGTAGTCTTTGCAACTACAGCTGCAACCAGAGCATGAACCTCAAACGCCACATGCTGCGGCATACAGGCGAGAAACCCTTCCGCTGTGCCACCTGCGCCTACACCACGGGCCACTGGGACAACTACAAACGCCACCAGAAGGTGCACGGGCATGGTGGCACAGGAGGACCTGGCCTCTCTGCCTCCGAGGGCTGGGCCCCACCGCACAGCCCCACCTCTGTTTTGAGCTCTCGGGGTCCAACGCCCTTGAGCACCGCTGGTAGCCGGGCTCTCCATACGGACTCACCCTGAACTATGGCCTTCTCCAGGGCTGTAGGATTAGCCCTGACCCTCCCGTAATGGACCAGAAGCCACCTTCTCTTTCCTCCCCCGCTGGCCAGGGGTTCCAACAGACTAACTTAGGCACTATATGGACCATGGGGCCTTGCCTTGACTGGTGCACTTCATGAGCTCAGTGAGAAGGGCCCTGTATTCACCTCCACTGCTCCCAGGGGCTACGGAGAAACTGGCTGGGGGACTGCCCAGCCTCCCACCTGTTTATTTAACTTATTTCAGTACTTTATAATAAAGGAAACACTAACAAAGCCATGTCTATGCTGAATTGGCAGTGGCAAGCACAGCTCAGCCTTCCTCTTAGCACAGTAGTCCATGCTAGGATGGGGGAAGCAGGGGCAGAGAGGGAACCAGAGATAGGCAGCAATCAGGCTATTTAATGAGGGGAAAGTGGGCCAGACCATACACAGACCTCTGCCCATCCCCTTGGCCCACGGCCCCGAGGAGCCAGAAGCTGCTGGGGGGAACTGTGGTTCCTCCCCAGGCAGGTAACCATGGTCCCGTGGACTTTGTGCAAAATACTAAATGCTAATTTGGCATCGAGGGCCAGCTCTGAAAAGGGGATAATCCTTTGTGCAGCCAGCCCCGGAGGGGAGGGAAGGTTAGAGGCCCCTGGCCGAGAGGAGAAAAGGGAAAGGTAAGAAGGAAAAGACCCCTGGGTTTGGGGGATACAGGCACAGGGCACGTTTCTGAACATTCCTCTGGGGCAGAGGGCAGACATCCTAGCACTGGAGATCACAGATCCTCATCTCCAATGCCCTCGAAAGCGAAATTGCCATGGACATCGCTGGCACTGGCATCTGTGCTGGGACTGCCAATTCCCCGCAAGCTCACGGCACTCAGCTTGCTCTGTAACAAAGGCAGGGTGGGGTCAGAGGGCTCCAGCCTCCCTGAAATCCCCCTACAAGCACCCACTTCACCAGCCCTCCTGGGAAACTCACTGAGAGTTTGACCATGGACTCCCGGCTGGCATCAGGTGATTCCTGGGGAAAAGGCAGAGACGTCAGAGAAAGGCTTCTCATATCCCCAGTAGGGGGGCCAGGTACTGACATGAACACTTACAAGCAGTGGTGGGGATTTCACTGCTTGCTGGCTGTCTGAGCGTCTCAGGGTGCCCCCGACCCGCCGGCGCAGCATCTGAGGATGGAGGTACAAGGCACTGAGAAGGGCAGGACCACTCCCTCGGGAATCCCCAGCCCTTCCCCCTCCCTCACACCTGGTTGAGAAGACAAGGTAGAGTGCAGCTACTTAGCCACCTGGTCCACGTTTGCTACTTACTTTTCTGATACTGCCGCCGGATTTCTTCACCATCAGCTCGTCTACCATGGACTGCAAACAGATGCTCATCATGATGGCCTGAGGGTGGAAGGAGGGCTCAGCCTGGAGTTGCCATCCTGAGCCCGGTACCCCTGAGACAAGCACTCCCACTCACATGCAGTCCTGGAAGCCCTAGACTTGGGTATCTAATAGAGGCGGTGCAATGGGGTCCAGAGGCCCGAGGGTGTGCTCACACCTGGGGGCTGGTGATGGTGACCCACTGGAGCCGGTCCTTGCTCATGAGGTATTCAAAAGCCAGTTCCAGGCGCACCTCGCCCCGGCCCCGGCCCGGGCTGCTTGTGCCCCCGCTGGGCAATGGCACCTGGGAGAGAAAAAGGGATCATTCTGACCAATCTGCCATGCTCTCTGACTCACCGCAGCCCAGCCCATTTCTGAAGCTGAAGGCTTGTCAGACCTCCACCCCGAAAGGCTTCTCCCTTCCACCCCAACTCACAGAGGAGGTGACCCGCCAGCACCGCATGCGGGTGACCCGGAAGGAGCCTTCGCGGAGCTGCTGGCCGGGCAGGCGGAGCTGGAGGCTGAGCTCGCTGTTGCCTGCGCTCACCACTACTGGACAGTCCTTCTCGGGGAAGTCAGCCACACAGGCATCGAAGCGCAAGTAGCCATAGTGCCGCAGCGTCTGAGCCAGCCGCAGGAACTGAAACCCAGTCACCGCGCGGGGTTGGTCAGGAGGGGAAGTAGGGCAGCTCAGAGGAAGCAACCCCTTGAAGGGAGACAGGCAGAGCTCACCTCCTTCTTGGAGACCTTCTCTTGCAGTGATTTGAGTTGCCGGTGCTGCTCCTTGGTCACCAGAATCCACCCACGCTCAATGTCTGATACCGTCTACAGTGAAGACCGGGCTCTGAGTCAGAGGTACAGGAAGTGTCTACCTCTACCCAGCCTGACCCCTAACCCCACATTTGAAGAACCTCTTTGGAGTGAGCCCTTGACCATAATCAGATGTTGGGTCAGGAAGTTCCTGCTAATATTCTAGGAACTTCCCCCAGGGAGAAAAGTCATGAAAGGAGTTTTGCTGGCCGAGGGAAGACCAGAGTTGTTTTCAGAGGAAGGGTTCTGAAGCACCTCCAGGCTCACCTGAGCATAAAGCAGGTTCAGGCCAACCCGGTTCTCCATGACATCATCATCATAGGCAGAGTCCCAGTAACTGTGAAGCCAAGGGGTGGAAAGGGGTAATGGTAATGGGACTGAGCTGGGGTAAGGCAAGAGGTAGAATGGAAAATAGGGGCAAAACAGGAACAATCTAGAACTATCAGGCTACTGGTGGTACAAACACCCAGTGCTACCCCCTCGACCAGAGTATTCTGTCTCAATACATGGCCCAAAATTTCAATCTAGCACTTCCCCATTCTCCAAGCCCAGCCCTGACCTCTTTCTTAGCACAATCTTATACTCTTGACTCCGAAGACTGGTAACTGACACATAAGGCAGCTCGAACTCTTGCAACTTCCGTACAACTACAGGTTAAAAATAAAAAAGGAAAATGTCATGAGACTCAAGGGGAGGGGAATCAAGAGGGAAGCCCTGAGGAAATGCCAGGGGGGAGATGGAGGCAAATTCACTACTGGAAGCTCAGGGTAGCAGTCAAGTACAGAGAAACTCACAAGAAAAGGCTCCATCCTCTTTTTCCCGAACTAGAAAGAGACTAAAGTATCCGATCAAGTCATCTGGAAGATCCAGCTTTGCAGCCACAGCCTGGGGGTAAAGGAGGAAGTATAGCTCATTATACTGGCTGGTTCCAATCAACCCCCAAACCAGGGGCCTGGGCTGCAGGGGCACTGCAGAACTAGTGCCTCACCTCCAGGACATCTTCAGTCTGATCTGAAGTGAGCACATTAACCAGAACTTTCTGCCCGTTGCTGAGCAGCACTTCCAAGGAGACCTCTTCTGTGGGGACCTGCTGAGTCTCCTGGGAATGGAAGCCACCACTTGGTTAACCCCTGCCCAACTCCCTCTGTCTAGGTCCCGCTGGTGTCTTTATTCTCAGCTGCTTAATTACATGTTTCCCTGATTTCATTGGTACAGCAGAAGCCCCATTCCATAAAAAAAAAAAAAAAAAAAAAAATGGTGCTAGGATGAGTCCTCCGTAGCCACTTCATTAAAGTGACGTGACCCTACAGGCAGGCCCTTCCCTTAAATCTTGACCCCACCCCCAAGCCTCACCTGTTGTGCTCGACGCAGGAAACTATTGAAGGTCTCACTGCTCCCAAGCAGTGGGTCTTGCCGAACTGCAGGGGCAAGAAAATGATGTTCCAGTAACTTAAGACTCTTCCTTAGCTCCTCCCAGTTATCTTGGTAAGTAACCCCTTTCCCCCACCCCAATCTCATTTCCTGAGCTGATGGTGGCCTGTCACATTCCAAGCTGGCCTCCTCTCACTCACTGTTTGCATAAATTCTTTACCTGCTCCACCCTTCACTGCCATCTAGTTGATCAGTCTATGGCAGGGGTCTTCAAACTACGGCCCGCGGGCCACATGCGGCCCGCAGAGGAGTCTGATCCAGCCCGCCAGGTTTTTTGGGCAGTGAGCGCAGCCGAGGTGTTACAGTAGGAATTAGTAGTTCATATAGTCCGGCCCTCCAGCTCTCTGAGGGACTGTGATCTGGCCCCCACTTTAAAAAGTTTGAGGACCCCTGGTCTATGGACTAGGGAAATAACGATGATGTCCATTGAAAGCACATCAGATTTGAATTAAGTTCTCCCCACCGATCTAAACTGCTTTAAGACTATTCAGGGTCATATGAATATTTCTCAGAGATGGTAGTGCTGGGTTGCTTTGCTAGTCTTTACAGCATCCTTGCATGCTACTTACTCTTGCTAATGAAGTACAGATCACACAAGAAGCTTTCCACATCTCGAATTTAGGACCTTCTGCAGAGCCAGCTAACAGGTCTCTCCCCATAGTCCTCAACACAGCCAGCCCGAAGTTCCCTCCAACCACTCACCAGCTTGCATGTACTTCTCTAACTGCTCTCGCCTCTGTTCTACCTCAGCAGGTGTCAAAGAGAAGAGCTTCTTTGGGGGAAATGCAGGAAGTACATTGGCCCCATACTCCTTCCGAAGCTATTTGGAGAAAGATACAACCCTTCAAATACATAGCAAACAAGAACAGGCAATCCACACAATGTTGTTTTGGGCTCCCTTTCCCTTCCCTCAGTCCCTGGTCATCCACGAAGCAATTCCTTTGGCGGAAGTAGCACTCAAATAAAGCCGCCCCTCTGTCCTAGACATAAGTTCTTTCCTATCTGAGCACAAGTCAGCCCCTTTGCAATGTGGGGAGGGTTTGTATGGGACCCAGGGAGCCCCTTGATTATGTAGAGCAAGACTGTGTTCATTGGGTCCTCACAGGAACCAAAGGAAAATTTCCTTTAAAAGGAAAATGTATTGTGGGACTTACAGAGGCTTCACAGAGCAACAAGTCCATTTTTCAGATATAGAAACTGAGGCCCAAAGAAATTAGGTAACTTGCTCAGGGTTGCACAACTAGTTATCAGTAGAATCAGGACTCGGTTAAAAACAGAGTTCACAATCTGGTGAGAATAGCAAAGAAACATTGCATCACAGATACATAAAGATAACTGGAACAGTTACACTGGGATGAGCTACAGAACACAGAAGGAAACTGGTTAATGGTTTGTACGAGCAGGGAAAAGAATCTCAAGTTGCAGCTCAGATGACAGAAAAGAATGTGCTTTGGCAGCTGAAAGGGGGGTGGGCGGGAGGTACTTTTTCAAGCACAGGCAAAGCCTGGAGCAAGCCGGGGGCAGAGAAGCAGGAAGGAGAAGTGAGAATACGGAGTAACACAGGGCAGACATTCAGCTTCCTAGGGAGTTCCCCGGAAACGTCAAACGATAAGATAAGGTCACAGGTCCACCCCTTAGCAGTGACTCCAGAGGAGCTACAGCCTACAGGAAAGCGGCGAGGGGAGACAAGGAGACGTGGATGACCAGAGGAGGGCCTGAAGCTGCCTCAAGGCAAGGGTGCTCGTCCCACCTGCTCGTGCAGCCCCAGGAGTTGGCTGTAGCGCACCCGACAGTGCAGGACTCCATTCACGTGAATGTTATAGGCCTGAGGACACAAAAGCAGGCAAGCATTTTAGGGTCGCGGTGCGGGGAGACCCCCTTGAAGAACCCCGGTCGGAAGTTGCCTGGCATGGCTCCACTTAAGTAACGCGCCGAGACCTTCCGAGGGTGTGTCAGTCTGCTTTCCCCAGGTCCAGGTCCCAAAGCAGAAGGGCCCATCCTGGGGAACTGGGCGCTCGCGTCGCAGTCTCTACCCCCAGGAGGCCAGGGACGCCCACCACAGCGGCCGCGGCCCAACCAAGGACCTACAGGAGCTGGGGCGACCTGTGGACGAATCTGGGATGTGACAAACTCCCAGCAAGGACGTCGGGAGTCGGCGGCCTGGGAACAGCCCCGAAGGCGGCGGCCAGGCCTCGGAGGCCGCTGAGAAAGGGCTCCGGCCCGTTATCCCCGCCCCTGCCCGGCCGGCTCCAGCCGCTCCTCACCACGTAGGCGGAGCCGCCGCTGTCCCCGCTGCGGGACTCGGTTTCAGGAATGGAAAAGTGCATGTTCCCTGCGGCAGGGCCCCGGCCAGGCACCCGAGTGGGAGGCCGCGGCAGCTTTGCACGCTCGCCTCCGCTGCTCAGCACGTCCCCGCAGCCTCACTCGCCATTTTGGGGGCGGGGGTCTGAGATCGGATGCGGGAAGGGCGGTGGGACGTCCGCTCGTGGGCGCGGCGCGCGCGCATGCTGGGAATTGTAGTCTTAAAGGGTGGGAAGAGACTGCCGGAACCGGAAGTTGCCAAGTCGAGATGACTCTCATCGCCACCCGTAGTCCGCGGCGCGCCGGTGCATGCCGGGAATCGTAGTCGGCGGGAGCTGAGCGCCGCGGGTGCCAGCCGGGAGGCGCTGGAGTCCCTGTGACCGTGGGGCGGAGCCTAGGATCCAGGGAGATGGCTGCCGCGGCTGTGGCGGTGCGCAAGGGTGAGTGAAGGGCCGGCCGCGGGTGTGACAGCCGACGGACTCCGGACGCTCCCGCTGGGCCTTGAGGCGCTCGGGGCGCTGTCACTCAGTGCCGGCGACGCTGGTCCGCCTTGCCTCCGGCGCCGTCCGGAGCCGCGGACCGCCGGTGCCGGGGAGAAGCGTGGGTGCCCCTCTTTTCCTTCCCCCGCCTACCCTTTGATCCTGCCTCGCACTGCGTCCCCACGCGAGCCCTTGGCTGGCCTCCCGCGTGCCGGCGGCGCCGTGGACATGCCGACCCGCCGGCCAGCTGCGCACCGTACCGGTCCCCTCAAACCCTCCCGGAGCCTCTCGGGCTCACTGTGTGCCCTGTTTTCTGATGCAGACTCGGCGTCTGGGATGAAGGCGGAGCTTTCTCCTCGGCCTGGGGTAAGTGAGGGAGCCCTCCCTAGCCGCCTGTCCAGCGCTGCTCAGGAGGCTGTATCAGCTTCATCCTACCCCAACTTCCACCCGGGTTTCACTTGACTTCTCCGTACAGCCAGGAGATGTTAGAGTCTTTATCCCCCAACCGGATGTGACTTGGATCCGTGTGGGGCGAGAGTTAGGGAGGTCTGGAGATTGCCTTCTGGGTATCTTGTGAGCGTCCCGCAGTGTTTGATTTCCCTTTGGACGTGATGGGCAAGAGCAGTGTTGTCTGTGTCTCAGGCAGCAGGGAGGGAGCTGACCCAAGAAGAGAAACTGCAGCTTCGGAAGGAAAAGAAACAGCAGAAGAAGAAACGGAAGGAGGAAAAGGGGGCAGAACCAGAAACTGGTTCTGCTGTATCTGCAACCCAGTGTCAAGGTGTGGGGGCTTTTTCCACGGGGCTGGGAGAGGGATGTCTGGCAGAGGAGGCGGGGAGGGGGGGGCAGGCAGGACAGACTGGGTTTGAGCCAACGAGGAAGGAAGAAGTTTAGACAGACAGGGAGAGCATATCTATGCTTTCTTACTTTGGGTAATAAAGTAAGAAAGCATAGGTATTACCAGCCTGGGGGTTGGGCAACTCTTCTCTCGTTAGGAGGCCCAGCCAAGGAGCTGCCAGCACCTGGCAGTCAGTCGGGTACTGCTGGAGAGAAAGTGCCAGCTGGTCGGAGTAAAGCGGAGCTTCGTGCCGAGCGGCGAGCCAAGCAGGAGGCTGAGCGGGCCCTGAAACAGGCCAGGAAAGGTGAACAAGGAGGACCGCCGCCTCAATCCTGCCCCAGTACAGCCGCCGAAAGCCCCTCAGGTACCTTCCTTTCGTCGTAAGACCTCTGTTGGACTCTGATTCTTGTGTCAGCACAGGCGTCTCCCTAGTAAAACAGCTCTAGTTTCCTATTTTTAAAAAAAATATTTTTTTTATTGATTTTTTTACAGAGAGGAAGGGAGAGGGATAGAAAGTGAGAAACACCGGTCAGCTGCCTCTTGCACGCCCCCCACTGGGGATGTGCCGGCAACTGAGATACATGCCCTTGACTGGAATCGAACCTGGGACCTTTCAGTCTGCAGGCCGACGCTCTATCCACCGAGCCAAACCGGCTTCGCCTAGTCTCCTATTCTTTGCCTAAGTTCTCAGAGTTCAAAATTCTCCCCTCAACCTCATCTTACCCTGATTTCTTCTATTTTTTTACCTCTCCTATCCAGTTTTTTTTGGGAAAAAAAAATGCTCTTAAAAAAAAAAAACCCCAAAAAAACAAGAAAAGAAAGAAAAAAGAAAAATTTTCAACGTCACCTACAGAACGTTAACACGATCGTTGTTTTTTAGGAGTGAAACATCTCCCTGAGCACACTCAGGCTGACGACCCCACACTCCTGAGGAGGCTTGTTAAAAAACCAGAGCGACAGCAGGTAGGAAGCGGTGTGTGGCTGGGAAGAGCCCAGGGAGATGGGACGGAGGGAGGAAAGGTGCTTGGGACAAAATGAGACCCTGGAGGATGGGTACTTGGGACAGAGTAGTTTCACTGTTTTCTTCCTTTCTAGCTTCGTCACCTAAGCTTTAAACCCTTAGGCCATTGGTTTTATTCCCTTATTTTACCAAGGTTCCTATACGAAAAGATTATGGATCCAAAGTCAGCCTCTTCTCCCACCTACCCCAGTACAGCAGACAGAACTCTCTGACCCAGAGTATGAGGTAGGATCTTCTGCGGTAACTCTTAAGTCTGAGGGGTTTCAGTGTTACGTATTGAAAGGGACTGGACATTTGAGACTGGGTCTGTGGGCAGAAGCATGCGCACAAGGCAGAGCTGTAGTGGAAATGGGGTGTTTGTGCTAGTGAAGGAAGTTCCTTTTCGTTAGGGGCAGGTGGGCAGTAAGTGCTCAAGCTCCCTTGCACAGTGTGTGACACCGCCATCCCATCAGCATCCCATCCTCTGTGATCCACCCAGCCATGGTGCGCCTCGGCCTGCAGTATTCCCAGGGCCTGGTCAGTGGCTCCAATGCCCGGTGCATTGCCCTGCTTCGTGCCTTGCAGCAGGTATGCCGTCCTGTCCCAGCCCCACCTTTCCCAACACGACCCAGCTTCTCTCACCCTCAGAACACTTCCCTCCATGAAGATTCCCCTATCCCCCTTTCAGAGATGTTTATTAGGGGGCATTTTGTTGATCAGCTTGTGTACACTACAGGTGATTCAGGATTACACGACACCACCAAATGAAGAGCTTTCAAGGGATCTAGTCAATAAACTAAAGCCCTATTTCAGGTAAGGGCAACCACCACAAGTCCACTCCCAGATCACCTAGTCCTTTTCTTGTACCCTTTCTCTTGCTCTTCTATGTCTTTTTCATCTTTCTGTTCTCTGTCTTCTTAATTTATTTTTTAAACGTGGCAGCTTTGTAAATTGTGAGGAGTCGCACAAATACAAGGTGTTCTCGTTTTAGCTTCCTGAATCAGTGCCGCCCCCTGTCGGCAAGTATGTACAACGCCATCAAGTTCCTTAACAAGGAGATCACGGGTGTGAGCAGCTCCAAGCGGGAAGAGGAGGTGATGATTATGAGAAATGAGCAAGGCATGCACCTGGGTGGAGCTGAGAAACATATTCAGGACTCTTAGGAGGGACAGCGTGGCCATTCTGCCCGGGTCAGGGGTGGAGGAAGTGGTTGGGCTGTTTGAATTGTGCCATCTTTGGGTCCCCTTCAGGCAACCTCGTCCTCCTTGAGCCCATCATTATATACATGTTCAAGCACCTGGCATGGTCATCAGGAAGAAATGTGTTCATTTCTTGTTCCCTAAGCATCTCACTCCGTTTAGGCCAAGTCAGAACTTCGAGCAGCAATTGACCGGTATGTGCAAGAGAAGATTGTGCTTGCAGCTCGGGCAATCTCACGCTCTGCTTATAAGAAGATCAGTGATGGCGATGTGATCCTGGTGTATGGATGGTATGGTTCAGTCGCTATGACTGAGGAAATTGGAGGAGGGGTGGGGGGCAGAGGAAGGGTGCTGCCCTTTAGAATGAGCTGGCCATCAGCCAGTGACATTATAACTGAATCATCCTGTCCATTCACCCCAGCTCATCTCTGGTGTCACGGATCCTTCAGGAGGCTTGGACGGAGGGCCGGCCGTTTCGGGTAGTAGTGGTGGACAGCCGGCCACGGCTGGAGGGAAAGCACATGCTGCGCGCTCTGATCCGTGCTGGAGTCCCTGCCTCCTACGTGCTGATTCCTGCGGCCTCCTATGTGCTCCCAGAGGTGAGGGCAGAGAAAAGGGACCCCAAAGGTGGAGTAAACCCTTTTGGGGTCCCACCTTCCAAGGGTTACAATTATTTAGAAATATTAGAATTGGATAGCTCTGCTTATATTTAATAAGGAAGACACTATAGTGTGCTGTAACAGTCTAGTTACTGAAGAACATTATATTAAACTAGCAACCACCAAGAGGGAACAGGACAAAAAGTAACTTCAGAGTCTCCTTTTCTGTGGGAGGTGCAATGGGTCATTGGTCAGGTATTTTCCAAGAGCCCTCATTAAGGTTTGTTAGTCATTGTCTTAATATTGCTGTCCTGGGCAGGAGTGGGGGACCTGATTCTGCATTGATCACACGTGACATTCTCACCTCCCCCCACCCCTCCAATAGGTTTCTAAGGTGCTATTGGGAGCTCATGCACTCCTGGCCAATGGGTCCGTGATGTCACGGGTAGGGACAGCGCAGCTGGCTCTGGTGGCACGAGCCCACAATGTGCCAGTGCTGGTGTGCTGTGAGACGTACAAGTTTTGTGAGCGTGTGCAGACGGATGCCTTTGTCTCCAATGAGCTAGGTAAGGAGGCTCAGGAGGGTAGAAAACAAGGTTCCAGGGACTGAAATTTGGGAGAGGGGAGGTTGAACTGCAACGTATTTTCTGAAAGGACATAAACGGGTACACCTCCATTGCAGATGACCCTGACGACCTGCTGTGTGAGCGAGGAGACCATGTGGCACTAGCTAACTGGCAGGACCACAAGTCCCTGCGGTTATTGAACCTGGTCTATGATGTGACTCCCCCAGAGCTCGTGGACCTGGTGATCACAGAGCTAGGGATGATCCCCTGCAGTTCTGTACCTGTTGTCCTACGAGTCAAGAGTAGCGACCAGTGAGTGGAGGAAAACCCGGTCAATAAAGGACATATCCCTTCACCCAGCAACTCTGCTGCCTTTGTCTCTTTTTAGCATCGCCACCCCTAGGTTAGGAGTCCAGACTCCCCAACTCCTCTTGGCACTTGCTACCAATCTCAGACTTTTACAGAGACCCTTTCAGGTGACTAGCTCCATGCCAGTGTTTTGGGGCCAAGGTGAAGGTCAGTATGGAGACTAAACACTATTCCAAGTCTTCAGTCTTTTATCAAGCATCTGAGTGCCAGATACTGAGCTAAATATGAGGACTGTAAGGACAAATAAGAGTCCTAACTTTAGAAGTATGAATTAATATTATATTTAAATTAATAGTTTAATATGTAATTAAATAATTACATATTAATAAGTAATATCAGTATTTACTATTTACTGTGTGTCAGAAATGGTTCTAATTCCTTTCTTATCCATTTGTGCAGCTTTATCAAACTCTGTGAAGAGATTTTAGAGATGAGCAAATAGGCACAGAGAGGTTATTTGCCAAGGCAACACAGCTAAGGCACAGATAAGTTAAGTTACTTTCCCAGGATAACACAGAACTAAACTAGCATGTGATCTCAGGCACTTTGAATTCAGAGATTGTGTCTTTAACTTTAAAAAAAAATATTTTTTATTGATTTTTTACAGAGAGGAAGGGAGAGGGAGAGTTGGAAACATCGATGAGAGAGAAACATCGATCAACTGCCTCCTGCCCACACCCTACTGGGGATGAGCCCGCAACCAAGGTACATACCCTTGACTGGAATCGAACCTGGGACCCTTGAGTCCGCAGGCTGACGCTCTATCCACTGAGCCAAACCAGTTAGGGCTGTGTCTTTAACTTTTATCAAGGAACATTCATCATGGTTATCTTAAAATAGCTTTGTACTGTTGATTCATTTGAATCAGGGTCCAAACAAATCCATACATTATATTTGGTTATTGTCTTAATTTTCTTGTAACTTGAAGCAGTCTTCCCCACCCCTCTTATTTTCTCTTTACATTGACTTGTTCCAGAAACCAGATTGACTGTTTTCATACTGCCTCACATCATGAGGCAAATAAAAATGGTTGCTTGTTCCATTTTCAGTGGTGAGTGGGTCCAGGCATTTTGAAATTTCCTATCCACTATGACTGTTGCTCAAATTATGTTATCAGGGAATGCAAAATGGTGATTCCACCTTCCCCCCCTAATTCTATCATTCTTTCCACGTAACTAGCTGATAATCCTATATAATAAAGAGGTAATATGCAGATTGACCCTCACAAGATGGCTGCCTGTGACGAGGCTAGTAGGGGGGTTACTGAGGGATGACCAAACAACCGAACAGCAGGCTGTATGGGGCGACTGGACCAGTGAGTGGGGGGAGGCAGAGGTGACGGCCAGGATGGGGTGCAGTTGAGGGAAACCAGACTGGCAGAGGGACAGTTGGGGGAATTGGGCTGGTGGGGGAGGGCAGTGAGGGGTGACTAGGCCGGGGGGAAGGGGACAGGCAGTTAGGGGTGACCAGACAGGCAGGTGAGTGATTAGGAGCCAGCAGTCCAGTATTGTGAGAGGGATGTCCTACTGCCAGTTTAAGCCTGATCCCGATCCTGGGGATTGGGCCTAAACTGGCAGGCAGACATCCCCCAAGGGGTCCCAGATTGGAGAAGGGTGCAGGCTGAGCTGAGAGGACTCCCCCTCTCCCATGAATGAATTTCATGCACCTGGTCTCTAGTATTCTAAAAAACTCCCCCTTTTTAAAAAAAAATACTTAAAATTTTTTTTATTTTTTATTTCAGGGAAGAGAGAGGGATAGAGAGAAACATCAATGATGAGAATCTTTGATTGGCTGTCCCCCTGATGCTCCACATGCACCTGGGCATATGCCTCCTTTATATGTCGACACTCAACCACTGAACCACGTGTGAGAAATTTCTCTTAATTTTGATGATTGAGTAGTATGCTCAATATAAAAACAATGAGTTCATAACAATCTTTTAAAAAGAGATAAAAAGTAAAAAAATCAAGTCATTATATACCACTGGAAGTATCTAGTGATCAGTCCCTGAAAACTGGCAAATAAGAGGTTCAAGCATTTTTACTGCCTTTCCAATATTCCAATATAATTCAGAATAATACATGAGAAAAGAAAAACGCTGATTAACAAGAAACTGCCTGTGTGGATGTGGTCTGGGAGGCTGAGGCAGAGGTGGGAGTCTTCATTTTATACTTTTGCTTTGTATATTGAATTTTGAACCATGTGACTGTCTTATTACTAAAATAAGTACAATTATTAATATAAAAGGACGTTGCAATTGTTCAAGTCAAAGATAGCCTACTCTGAGGCAACAGGAATGAAGAGAAGACAGATCTGTACATTTCAGAAGCACTTAAGATCTGATGTACTGGGGAACCACACCTCAAATGCACCAACTTTGTGCCCTCATAAAGGAGTTGGTCCTAAGCCATACAGGTGGTGGGAGGATGGGAGACTCGTTATTCCAGTTTATAAAAATATTAGCTAGTTGACCTATGTATGAACCAGGAGGGCATGGTTTGATTCCCAGTCAGGGCTCATGAGCAGGTTGTAATCTTAATCCCCAAGTCAGCAGGAGGCAGCTGATTAATAATACTCCCATCATTGATACTTCTCTGAAATCAATAAAAATGTATTTTAAAAAATCTTAGCTGAAACCGGTTTGGTTCAGTGGAATGAAAGGTCCCTGGTTCGCCGAAACCGGTTTGGCTCAATGGATAGAGCGTCGGCTTGGGGACTGAAGGATCCCGGGTTCGATTCCGGCCAAGGGCATGTACCTTGGTTGCGGGCATATCCCCAGTGGGGGGTGTGCAAGAGGCAGTTGATCGATGACTCTCTCTCATCGATGTTTCTAACTCTCTATCTCTTTCCCTTCCTCTCTGTACAAAATCAATAAAAAATATATATATATGAAAGGTCCCTGGTTCGATTCCTGTCAAGGGCATGTACTTTGGTTTTGGGCATGTCCCCAGTGGGGGGGTGTGCAAGAGGCAGCTGATCGATGTTTCTCTCTCATCGTTTTTTTTTTTTTTTTTAAATATATTTTATTGATTTTTTACAGAGAGGAAGGGAGAGAGATAGAGAGCTAGAAACGTCAATGAGAGAGAATCATCGACCAGCTGCCTCTTGCACACCCCCTACCGGGCATGTGCCCACAACCAAGGTACATGCCCTTGACCGGAATCGAACCTGGGACCCTTCAGTCCTCAGACCGACGCTCTACCGCTGAGCCAATCCGGTCTCGGCTCTCATCGATGTTTCTAAGTCTCTATCCCTCTCTTCCTCTCTGTGAAAAATCAATAAAATATATATTTTTAAAAATCTTAGCTAGTTCCACCCAAGCTTTCCTTAAAATGTTTTCTGTAAGCAAGGTTTCAATAGGTAAGATTTGTTAATGTATAAAACATTTAAACCTGTAAATAATTCTTGTGAGTTTGAGCCAAGCTCTCGACAGTTGCAGGAAAGCAGGATCTCAACGTATTGAGATAGTGCTCCAGAGAAAGGCCATCTTTCATCTTGTTTTATACACTACAATCAAAAGAGGAGATCCAGGTGGGTTACATCAAATCCACTAGTGACAGATTAGGGAGGCAGGAGAAAGCAAGAGGGAACCTCTGAGATTGGCTAAAAAGTAAAATGACAGACACGTGTTTCCTTTACACAGGTGGGTGCAGGGTCTGTAAGTCAACAATTAACATAACAATGAGGGAATTTGTGATCTCTGCCCAGGCACCAACTGTACCGGTGCATTGGCTGTGCCCTGAGGGTTCCGGAAAAAGGGAAGTTACAAATTACCCCGATATTCCAGTTTTGTTACCTTAGATGCAAAAATAAGCTGACTCAGTAAAGATCAAAGTTGATCTTTGTTAAGGAAGATACTGGCCTAGGACAAGACTACCCTCTAGAAACTTTGTAATTAAAGGTTTTAATTTCAGACCATTCTTTGTGGTTTCTTTAGGTCCCTTGAGTTTGCAAGGCCGCCAAGCAGGCCTTCCCTGAGCTAGTCAGGTTAGCATGTGGCCTCTTTACCACACCCCTCCCAGGATGTATTTATACATCCTAAACACTCCTATTGTCTGTGGAGACGCGCGAAATTTGATGGCTTTAACCTGCTTCAAGAAAGGGCAGAATGTATCACATTCTTCATTACCCCGCATCCCACCTCCTAATGAGGGAGTGAGGCAAAGCCGGAAACCAAGGCTAATGTCCAAGCCAGAGTCTCACTCAGCGCAGGCTTTTCAACTCCTCCTTCCCTTTCCTTTTCCTCCTGGACTTCACTAGCGGCTGCACCTGCAGGAGGGGGGCGGTGCCCCCCCAGCGGAGCCCCGAGTCCTGGCGCCCGTTTCATGGATTCTTTTGTCTCCCAGTGTCTGTCTTTGGCTCCAACGTCGCAGGTAAACCCTCACATCCGCCCTGGCCCAGCCCGCCATAGACCCAGAAGAAAAGCCTGGGGAGCAGCACACTCGAGTAGAGCGTAGAGGCCGCGTGGGAACCCCGGTGGGCGCGGCGAGCGTCACCGCGCAGGCGCCAACCTTACCTTCCAGACACTGCAATTCCCATAAGGCCTTGCAGCACCCTCCGCGCTGCCGGAGCCGGGAGCTTCTCCCGCTCCGAAAGGGCCCGGGAACCCTCGCCGCGTTGCATTGTGGAACACAGTGCAATAGAAAACTCTCTGGCACACACTCGCAACCAAACTCACATGTTTACCTTTGTGCACTGCTACCGGAGGTCGGGGATGGACCGTCAATGAAGAGTAGCTACGGGATTACGTCATAAAGCCGCGACCAGACGGGCGGCGCCATCTTCGAACTTGGACTTCCGGAAGGACTTTGGTGAGGGTGAGTGTACAGCCGTGGGGTGTGCGGGGGCCCCCCACGATTACTCCTCCTCCTTTTTCGGTGGCGCCAAAATATTGGCTCCGCTGTTCCCATTCTGCACAGCATCGCGACCTCCAGCCCCTGGGCGGCTGCTATAGGAACCATCAAGCTCCCCACTTCCTTACCCACCGTGGCCAGAATGCATCCCCCATCTCTGCAAACCACGGCCTCGCCTCCTCCACTCACACGGTGCCCGTAACACAGCATCCAGTGTCCTGGCCTGGGCGCTGCTTACGTTACCTCCCTCGACGCTGGGAACCTACAGTAGTCCTCAGCTTTGGAAAGCCCAGGGCTGGCCGCAGGCCCGGGCCGGTGGTGAAAGGTGCTCCCCTGCTCAGGGCTGAGGGAGGGCAGGCGGGCACCTTAGAGGAGCTGCGGGTCAGTCCCTCCTGCAGCTGTGCCCCAGCCTCCTCCCTCCTCCTCCTCCGGGAGGCTCTTCGAAACCTGGGGGTTGTGCCCCGCGCGCTGCAACCTCATTGGCGCAGTCCAGGGCCAGTTAGTTTCCTCGCCTGGCCCTTTTCTCCCCTGGCGAGTTGGCTGGGAGGGCAGAGGTGACGCCTTCAACCCCACCCAGCACTTGGTTAGAGAGCTGCAGGGTATGGCCAAGCCTCTTCCCGGAGCGGCGTATTGTTACACAAACTTAAGTCATTCCTGTGCCATTAGCACTTTTGCCACCCATTCTTACCAACTGTACTATTAGAGTTTTCTTTAAATTGATTTATTTTTAAAGTTTAAGTGCTTTCGTCTCCATGCAATATATGAACCCATGAAGTTTCATGGGCTTGTTATATATATATATTTTATAAGTTAAAATAAAAACACAGTCGAGTAAAACTGTTCATTTTTATACTATTAAAATAATATTGCATACCACCAGTTGTACCAGACTTTGGGAAATAGTATGTTAGAACCAACAGTGAGTTTAAATTGTAAAAGATTGAGGAACTTCTGGAAGGTTACTGAATTTGAATTTCTTCTCAAGAAAAGACAGTGTTTCAAGAAAGTAATGATAAGTAGCTTCAGTGCTGCTGAGAGGTCAAGTTAAATAAGACTGAGAAGTGTCAATTGAGTTAATTGGCAGCAATTACTGAGGAATTTCAGCTTCAGGGATGGGGTGGGGGCTATATCCTCGTTAGGAGGAAGTAGGATAATTAAAATGTAAGGGCAGGCAACTCTTTTAAAAGTCTGTGAGATGGAGGAGGAACATATTAGTTGGAGGAGGAATATGGGTTGAAGGGCAATTTGTGTGTGTGTTAAGATGCGAATTGTAAACATTTAAACATGCTCTTTGGCTCTGGCTGGTGTTGCCCAATAGTTAAGAGAATTGGCCTGCTCACCGAAGGGTCTTGGGTTTGATTCCTGGGCTACAGGTTTGATCGCTGGCACCTGTCAGGATGTGTAGGGGAGGCAACCAATTGGTGTGTCTCTCTCACATTAATGTTTTTCTCTTTCTTCCTCCTTCCCGCACTCAGCCTTCCCTCCCCCTCTTAATCCCTTCCTCTGCCCCTTCTACTCTCTCTAAAAAAAACAAAAATCAATGGAAAAAAAATATCCTCAGGTGAGGATTAACAAAAAAACAAAAAAAACCACCACCACCACCAACAAAAAAACACACAACACACACACAAAAAAAACCCCACACACAAAAAGAGGTCCGTGCTTTTTGGAAGATGCCCATAGAGAAGAAAAGAATAAATGACTAGTTTCCTTAAGAAGGCAGAAAATGGGGCTTGAACGCTATGGAAGGTGAGGCTTTAAGTGGATGAGGGAGGAGTCTAAATGCACGGAGGATCAAGCTACTTTGCAAGAAATCCAAGTATTTCCCTCTAATGGCTTTAAATTTTGTTTCAAAAACCAGAAGCAAAGTTATCTGCTGAGAACCAGGGGATCAGACATTGGAAGAGAGAGGGTGTGGAGAGACTAAGAGAGAAAGTGTGATTGTGTAGCTTAGATGCACACAATGAAGAAGGTAGAAGATCGGTTCATCTAAGGCTGGAATTTTGCCAGATCTGTGAAACAAAAGACAGACAGAAGGAAAGTTTATAATGTCAATAGAGTCTGACTAAAGAAATCTAAGCTAGATTGTATGTGGCTGCTGCCATAGGGAGAAATTGGAGAGATCAATGAATAGTGGCTAGATGTGATTGAAGAATAGATACAGTGATGGGAGTTGAGCAGTCTAGCTGTAATGATGGGAGGTTGTGATCAGATAGTAAATGTCTTAGCGATTCTGGAGGTTAAAAAGTATTATGTGATGACAGGGTCCAGGGTGTAACAACGGAGCGATTAGCAGGGCTTTAGCTGAATGTTACAAGCTTCAGAGGAACAAGGCTTTTGCAAGAGGGGAAGGACTACTTGTCAAGCAGTGGCATTGGAGAGGAACTGAGAAGACCCTGATCCCACTTTCTCACCTTGGGTAAGTGGGATGTGAGGAAATGAACAACTTCCACTTAGAGCCTGGAAAGCTAGAGATTTCATTTCCTGGAAATTTACCATCCAAGACTCTGAATGTGATTTAGGTCTTTCTGATCAAATGTGCTCTTAAGGAACTCAAATTGGGGCCTGAGATTAGAGAGGGGAGAGGCAGGCCAGCATGTGTGCATTTTGCTGGTGCAGATTGTGGCCTCGGAGTGCTTCTGGATTTGGGAGCCAGAGAAGTGTCTTCCCCATTTACGTGGTCACATTCTGATTGTAGAGGCAACTTGTTTATGGAGCCATAGCTGATGAGAGAGAATCATTGATCGGCTGCCTCCTGCATGCCCCCCACTGGGGATTGAGCCTGCAACCTGGGCATGTGCCCTGACCAGGAATCAAAACCATGACCTACAGGTCAATGCTCAATCACTGAGCCACACCAGCCAGGCTGTTACTAACTTTGAATGGAGTAGTTCTGACAGGGCTTGCTATTTACCAGAGAACAGTGCAGGTGGATTCTCACTGACCTCCATTTACTTTGGCATTGTTCTCTTCTATCTTTAGCACATGATGTTATAGTGTGTCCTTAACACCTGAGTTAGAGAGTTGGCTGTTATCATTTATAATCCACTCAGACTGTTGTGAACTTTTAATTGGTTTGACATTTCGTATGTTTTCATCAGCAACCTTTTCTATAAGACGGATCATTTCTTTATCCTGAAGATACACACAGTCCTACGGGGAATTCCCTCCTCAGATTTGAACTATTTCTCCCCCTTTGACCCAGACAAGCAGGTTTTTCTGGCTGAAAACTGTGCCCTGGCAGAGTTCTTTGTTGCTCAGGTTTTTGGTTGGTATCAGTGTTTTATCTCCTATTGACTTTGGTCCATGGTTGTACACCTGATTCCTGGGTTTGAAGAAAATGAAGATTTATGACCGTTTTAAAATCCATTCTTCAATGTGGGGAAAGCTCTTTTTTTCTTAAAAATTTTAATATGTGGATTTGAGAGAGACATTGATGTGTTGTTCCACTTATTTGTGCATTAATTGGTTGGTTCTTGTATGTGTCCTGACCGGCGGGTAATGAACCGAACCCACAAACTTGTTATATCGGAATGACACTAACCAACCGAGCTACTGACCAGGGCAGGGAAAAGTCTCTTAATGTAGTAGGATGCTCCTTAATTGTCTCAAAGCCTACCACCTCCCCAACCCAGGTAAAAGACTGATGACTGGGCACTGGAGAACTGTTTTACTTATTTTTTATTAAAAAATATATATATTTTATTAATTTTTTACAGAGAGGATGGGAGAAGGGTAGAAAGTTAGGAACATAGATCAGCTGCTTCCTGCACACCCTCTACTGGGGATGTGCCCGCAACCAAGGTACATGCCCTTGACCAGAATTGAACCCGGAACCTTTCAGTCCAGAGGCTGACACTCAGTCCACTGAGCCAAACTGGTTAGGGCTGTTTTACTTATTTTTAAATAAATCTGTTCCTTGACTAATGCTTATAAAGATGGCTTTTAGATCTAGGCATTCACTGCAGTATCATTACAAGAAATGTTATGAGCTTTAAGTTATATAATGTAAATAAAGCACTTACTACAGTGCTTGCACATAGCAATTGTCTTAAAAAATGGTGGCTGTATTATTATTTGTTTGTTATTATCAGCTTCACTAGCATGTAAGTTCCATGAGGGCAGGGACCTTGTCTGTCTTGCTTATTGTCATAATACCTGACATGGAAGATGTTTAGTAACTATTACTGAATGAATACATGATCAGGCAGCTTAGATTTCTGGTTTCGGGAAGGGCAGTGAGGGGAGAAAAATAGAAAAATCGGAGTCAGTACAAATAGATTTTACCTTCTTTTCATTTGTCTGTCTGTGTGCAGGGGCAACCATTTTGGGGGGTGCTGATGGATACCTGCGGGGTCGGCTATGTCGCCCTGGGGGAGGCCGGCCCCGTGGGGAACGTGACTGTAGTGGGCTCTCCGGGACAAGAGGTGCTAAATCAGCTTGATGTCAGGACCACTTCAGACACAGCCAGCACCGAGGCTTCCATAGAGATGTCTCTGCCTACCTCTTTGACTGGACTTGAGGGTTCTCTTGATGAGAAAAAGCTCCTTCCAGAACAGGAAAGCCTACCCAGACTAGAACAGCAAGGTATGTACCTTGTCTTCTCATCTTCTTCTCTCCCTGTGCTCAGTTTAAGATGAAAGAGAACAGGTTGAGTTCATAGGTTTAACAAGCCTGGGTATGTTGTAGTCTGTTCTAAAGAGGTTTGAGCTCTGGTCCCATCTCATAGACACGTATTCTTCTCTACAGATCTTTCTTCAGAGATGTCAAAGGTCTCAAAGCCTAGGGGCTCAAAGCCTGGCCGGAAGAGAGGTGGTAGGGCGCGGAAAGGCCCCAAAAGGCCTCAACAACCTAATCCTCCACCAGTCCCTCTGGCTCCTGGTCACTTAGATTCATCCATCCCGCTGTCCACCCCCATGCCTAAGAAACGAGGTCGGAAGACCAAGGCAGAGCTGCTTCTGCTGAAGTTGTCCAAAGGCCTGGATCAGCCAGAGTCTCCGGCTCCAAAGAGGCCCCCTGAGGACTTTGAGACTCCACCTGGGCAGCGACCCCGCCGGAGGGCTGCCCAAGTGTAAGGATTGGGGCGCATCTTGAGTGGAGGTTGGGGTGAAGGAATCAGGGTGGGTCAGATGTTGGGGAGATGAAAAGACTATGATGAGGTGTCGGGTTCTGGGGACTTGAGTGATCTGGTTTTTATATCAGCAACTTTCATCTGTTGTTCACTTTGTCTGTCTAGGATTTTCTTTCTGTAAAATCTTTGTATCCTATCCGTTTTTCACAATTTCCCCCCAGGTCTTCATTACAATTTTACCACTCAGATATAGTATATCAGTATATCCGCACCTTTCTATTATTTTCTGTTGCCATCTGTGATTTTTTACTGTGGTAGAGTGAAAAGTGCTTGGGACTTGAAGTCAGAAGACCTGGTTTAGATCCCACATATGTTATCTGAATCATTTTGACCAAGTCACTTTACTTTCCTGGAATTATGTTTATCTATCAGAAGGGAAGGAGAAATAAATAGCTGCTTCACAGGGTCACTGAGGGTCCAGTGCAATAAGAATCAACCCAGTGTCTGGAAGAGTGGGCTCTAAATAAATAAATAGATAAAGAGTGGGCTCTTGTTAAGTGTTTGTGAGTATGTCTGACTCTGCCCTACCCCACAGGGCACTTCTGTATCTTCAGGAACTGGCGGAAGAGCTCTCAACAGCCCTGCCTGCTCCAGTGTCCTGTCCTGAGGGCCCCAAGGTGAGCAGCCCCATCAAACCAAAGAAGATCCGGCCACAGTCAGTCTGTCAAGGTGGAGAGGAAGAGGACGACACCACGCGAGACGAAGACTTTGTTCTCAAGGTTGAGGCTGAAGATGGAGAAGAAAGTGAGGTCCCAAGTGAGAGCTCATCTGACCCTGAGCCTGCTGCGGCCCGCAGCACCCCACGAGGAACCACGTCAGGGGTAAGAGGATCCACTGAAGGAACTAATAGGATTATTAGTTCCCAGAAAGGAAGGCTTTGACCTAGTCACTATGATGACCAAAAGAGGTAAAAGAAGAAAGATACAAATTCAAATACACTTGAGATTGCAGGAGCTAAGGGTGTAAGTAAACAGGATTATTCATTCATCTTTTGAACATCTGTTCTAGCCAGTTTGGCTTGGTGGTTAGAGTGTCAGCCCACGGACTGAAGAGTCCCGAGTACAATTCTGGTCAAGGGCATGTACCTCGGTTGTAGGCTTGATCTCCACCTGGTTAGGGCATGTGTGAGAGGCAACCGATCGATTGTCTCTGTCACATCGATGTTTCTGTATGTCTCTCTCCTCCCAACCTCTACAAATCAGTGGGGAAAAAATTCTCTCTGGTGACGATTAACAAAAATACCCAAAACCTATATTGAGCATCTACTGCGAGCTAGGAAACACAAATCGTGAATAAAGCAGAGTCCTGCCTCCCAAAGTTCAGTTGCTAGGCCAGGAGAGATCAAAATGTGTTAGCCAAATAGAGGAGGGGTAGTCAACTGCTTAGGCTTCACAAAGGAATGATAGTTCAGCTAGGTCTCAACAGGTAAATGAAAGTGTGCCAGAGAGATTGATTTTTTTCAGAAATTGATTATGGCTACAGCATAGGGCTTTGGGTAAAGTGGGGATTAAACTAGAGAAGATAAAAGGAGTGACAGTAGGAGCCATTAAAGGTGTGTGCTTAATTGTGGTAAAATCTACATAACTGAAAACTTACCATTTAAAAATGTATAGCTCGCTGGCATTTAATGCATTCATAGTGTTGTGCAACCACTAACATTATCCATTTCCAAGATGTTTCGTCATCCCAAATAGGAAGAGTGGGGAACGCAGGAGAGGCAAAGATGGGCAGGTGATGAGCTCACTTTCTCACATACTGAGTTGGAAGTGCCTGTAGACCGTGGACCATGCTGGGGACATCTGGTCACCAATCAGAATTGAATATGGGACCAGTGCCTTACTTGTCTTAAGTGCAACATTTAAGGGAGCACCAAATCCTTAGAAATCAGGATGAATATTTTGGTACATTTTTAAAAATCAAAATTAATTTAACAAATCTATAATGACCAAATATCACATTTTATTTATTTATTTATTTATTTATTTATTTATTTATTTATTTCAAATATCAAATTTTAAATAAAGACAGGAACTGTATTACTGATTTTCCTTTTGCTTCAGGCTCTAAAATTGCTTGGCACCACTGTATGGATCTAGAGTTTGTAGAAAAGTTGAAAACTAGTGAAGTTTGAGCTTATTAAAATGTAAACTTGATTAACGGGTAATGATGGTAGTCAAACTTTATAATCGGGTATAATGTTGGGACATGGGGTGAAATGACCAGGAGTGCATGTATGGAGGTTGGAAAAGAAGTCAGGATGTCTCTGGGAAATACCATCATGGACCAAGTCTATTAGAGGAGGGAGAACCAGCAAAGCAATATTAGAAAGATGGGAGGAGGAAGGAAAGACTACTCCATAGGCAAGAGTTTTAAGAAGTAAATGGAAATCCCCTAAGTCCAATGTGTGGAGACATCAAGGAAAACGTTCAAAAAACATGTAACAGACTTTGCAGTTTTAAAAAATGTAAGTTTTTTTTACTTATTTCAGAGAGAAAGAGAGAGACAGATAGAAACATCAATGATGAGAATCATCAATCAGCTACTCCTGCACGCCCCACACTAGGGATGGAGCCTGCAACCCAGGCATGTGCTCTGACCAGGAATCGAACCGTGACCTCCTGGTTCATAGGTCAACACTCAACCACTGAGCCACACCAGCCAGGCAGATTTTGCAGTTTTGATGGAGGAGTAGGAGCAGAAGGTGGAGAAGTCTTTGTAATGGTTTTAACATAAATCTTTTGAGATTCTGATATGGCAAAGGTTAGAGGGGAAGTTGTGCGGAGAAAAGTAAAAGCTGAGAAAGCTGTGTCCTGGGAACTTCCTCTGGCTATAAAATTCTCCTTGACACTTTCTTCATTTGATCCCAGAAGCAGAAGCTGCACTGCCGGGGCATGGCTCCCAATGGCTTGTCCAATCACATCATGGCTCCTGTCTGGAAGTGCCTCCATCTCACCAAGGACCTGTGAGACTTGGGAATGGGGCCTGGGAATGGAAGGGTGGTGGAGTGCACAGAATGATCTAGAATGGGGCTGTGAGAAAGAGGGCAGGCACTCACAGGGTAGAGCACTGAAGACATCATAAATAAACGACACTGCTCCAAAGGCAAAAGTTTTAGTGCTGTGCTGTCTGTTATTCAAGGCAGTAGCTGCATGTAGCAATTTAAAAGTAAAATTCAGTTTCTCCTTTGCAATAGCCCCATTTCAAATGCCCAGAAAGCTTTTCTTTTAATTGATTATTTTAATTGTAATTTTAATTTTTAGAGAGAAAGGAAGGGAGAGAGGAAAAAAAACTGATATGAGAGCAAAACACCAGTTGGCTGCCTCCTGCATGCCCCCTACCATGGGTCAAACCTGCAACCGGGTCATGTGCCCTGAGCAGGAATCGAACTGGTAACCTTTTGTTTGTTTGTTTTTAATATCTTTTTATTTATTTCAGAGAGGAAGGTGGAGAGAGAGAAACATCAGTGATGAGAGAGATTCATTGATTGGTGCCTCTCGCACACCCCACACTAGGGGTCTTGTGCCCTGACAAGGAATTGAACTGTGACCTCCTGGTTCATAGGTTGACACTCAACCCCTGGGCCACACTAGCCAGGACCATTATCACAGAAAGTTTTTTTGGGCAGAACTGCTTAGAATTTATCTCTTCCTTCGTTAATGCTTCTCCGTCCCTCTAGTCGAGAACAGAAGCATTCGTACTGGGAGTTTGCAGAATGGATTCCTTTAGCCTGGAAGTGGCACTTGTTATCTGAACTGTAAGTTGAAGAGCCATCTCTGAAGCCTTGGGGGGGTGGTGATACCACTGGAGGCTACAGAGTGACAGAGGATCTAGATTTATGACGGGAATCCTAGAAAAGGAGAAACTCTTCCAGGTTCAGGCTGTTGTTCCCTTTGCCTTCCCTAGTGAGGCAGCTCCCTACCTGCCCCAGGAGGAGAAGTCTCCACTGTTTTCTGTGCAACGTGAAGGACTTCCTGAAGATGGCACACTCTACCGCATTAACAGGTAGATTATATCTCTTCTAATTCTAGGAGAGAAGTAGGAAAAATGAATGTTGGAAGGGGACAGATTGGCCCTGTTCTTCCCCTGCTGCTGGTCCAGTTGATCCCAAGGGTCGGAGTCCCGGGTAGATCTGGTCAGTCCCCTCTAGTTTGCAGTGCTCGTTGCTGCTGGCCAGACTAAAGGACACTATGGAGGTTGAGGGTCAAACCTGTTTACAAGCTCATCTATACTCGGGTAGTCCCTGACAGACTGGCCCCGGAGAGAACACTGTAGTAACCAGGATGCATACCTGATGTCTTTGAAGGTGAACTAGAACAGAAGGACTGGGAGGGAAAGGAGGAAAACACAAACGAGAGCGAGGACTGCTCTCACCTGTAGACTGTCCTTGATCCTCCGGCCCTTGCTGAAGCCAGTTCATTCTAACTCTGGTGGAATTCCCATTCTGTCCTCATTACCTTTTTACTAACTAAAATTTTTAGAGCAATTTAACTTCATGGGAAAATTGAGAGGAAGAGATAGAGATTTCTGATATACCTCCTGCCCCCACGCATGCATAACTTCTCCCACTATCAACATTCTCCACCGGAATTGATGACCTACATTGGTATAGCATAGTCACTCGAAGTCCATAGTTTACATTAGGGTTCACTTTTGGTGTGTGTACATTCTAGGGATTGGACAAATACTTCGTTTGTTTGGACGTATCACTGTTTATTTATCCATTCACCTATGAATTTTTCATTACCTTTTATTAACTCCTTTTTTCATTCTATCTTTGACTTGTCTCCAGATTTAGCTCGATCACGGCACACCCGGAGCGCTGGGATGTGTCCTTCTTCACAGGGGGCCCTCTCTGGGCTCTGGACTGGTGCCCAGTGCCGGAGGGGGCCGCAGCCTCGCAGTACGTGGCCCTTTTCTCCAGCCCTGACATGAATGAGACCCATTCCCTGAGCCAGCTTCATTCGGGTCCCGGGCTGCTGCAGCTCTGGGGCCTTGGGACCTTGCAGCAAGAAAGCTGGTGAGGTGGGGCTGGGACACTGCTGACTCCGGGAGGGTGTCTGAGGAGGAGCGACGGACGGGGCTGGGCAGGATCCGGGTTTGGGTTGCGGGGGAGGGAGGGCTTGGATTGGTTTGAAATAAGGGGAGCACACAGGCTCTGGCAGCCCTAGACCCCCCTTCTTCTTACCCATACTCCCCATATGGCTTCTCTCCTCAGTCCTGGCAACAGGGCCCACTTTGTCTATGGGATTGCTTGTGACCACGGCTGCATTTGGGACCTCAAGTTCTGCCCCAGTGGAGCATGGGAACTTCCAGGCACCCCTCGGAAGGTACCTCCCAGTTGATTGTGTGATGGCCCTTGGACTCAGAGCCAGAGCAAAGGCTCTGGGTGTTCCCAGAGTAGGAGGAACAGAGTTTGGATGGCGGTGGATGGCATTTTTTCCTAGCAACCTATGTCGTATTTCCAGAAACTAGAACCTCAGAAGTTTTCTGAGAGGCTCCTAAGCCAGCAGTCCTCAGCACAGATCTGGTCTCACCCCCTAGGCTCCTCTCCTGCCTCGGCTGGGTCTCTTGGCTCTTGCTTGCTCAGACGGGAAGGTGCTGCTGTTCAGTCTGCCCCATCCCGACGCCCTGCTGGCACAGCAGCCCCCAGGTGAGTAGCCCAGCAAAAAGGAGAATGAGGCTGCTGTGGCCATGGCCAGATCTTTGTAGGGCCTGTCCATCTCCCCGGAAACTCTTCTAGGCCCAGTCTCTATAGTACAAAGCCTTGCACAGCCACACCTTCCATTCTGGCTTCACACGTTCTGTACTTGACCTCTCTCTTCAGCAGCCCACAAATAATTCTCTTTTGCAGACTTATAACTGCATTTTTTCATCACATTGCCTTCATCTCCCTCTCTTCCCTGTTCTCCCTGCTCTCAGGCTTCTTCCTCTTGGCCACAGTTAGCTGTGTAAAGAACTGCCAACAGCTGAGGTTGACTAATAGGGCCAGTCGTCCCTGCCATACTCTTGTTCTCCTAATCTTGTCCTCAGCCTCTCCTGTCCTCACCACCACACATACATAGAAACACACTCTCTGTTGTAAACAGAGGGAGAGAAGATAGAGCTGAATATGAGCAAGAAGAGGAGGGTCAGGGGAAGGCAGCTCCTATTGGTTGAATTTACTTGTTTTTCAACTGCACTGAGTTGAAGAGGGCATCTCAGTTTGAACCCTGAGAAGGCCCATGTTTGGTGAGCAGGTGGAGGAGTGGCTTGAGGAGCGATTGGGAGGTGAAGAAGTGAAGATAGAATGGATAGACAATTTTTTTCAGAAAGTCTGGCTGTGAAGGGGAACACGTGACAGGGTAGTGGATGGAGGTAAGAGTCTTGTTTGGTTGGTTTAGATAGGAGGCGATAGTGTGAATGTGAGAATGACCCAGGAGGGGAAGAGAGAGTGAATAATGCAGATGATAGGATGGGTAACCAGAGAGCAAAGTTCTTTGGGAAATGGTGAGAAGAGAGCAGAGTGGAGGGAACCGCCATTCTGATAGGATACTGTGAGAATAGGAGGAAAGAAGAAGATGGGGCAGAGAAAGGTGGGCTCGTACATTTGATGGGGAAAAGATAAGAGTGTAAGGGAACGTCACTATTGAAAGGGTGGGGTGCTGATCTAAGAGCAAGGCTTATTAGGACCTCGGTCTTCTGGATCAGAGAATCAGTTCTGCTCTTTTCCCCTCACAGATGCAATGAAGCCCGCCATCTATAAGGTGAGTGAGGAACCTGCTGCCTTACCCTGGCTCCATCTTCTGGAGCCTCCCTTACTGAGTCCTTAGAGAGTCTTTCTCACTCTGAGAGATCTTCCTCTCCTGCCGGATTGGACACTAATCTGAGTCTTCATTCCAAACAATAGGTATTCCTAACCCTAGTCCCATCTCTTCTGTCCCTGCAGGTTCAGTGTGTGGCAACCCTGCAGGTGGGGTCTGTGCAGGTATCAGACCCCTCTGAGTGTGGGCAGTGCCTTAGCCTGGCCTGGATGCCCACCCGGCCCCACCACCACCTGGCTGCGGGATACTATAATGGTAAAAAACAAAACCAAACCTAAGGAGCTATTGCTCTTTAAGCTTGCTTTGGGTTGTTGTTTCCTTTTTGGTTGAGTGTTGAGCATTACATAGTTATAAATATTCAGGCAATGTAAAAAAAAATACAGAGACGAAAGAAAAAAGTTATTGGAATGTTTCTACTTAGAAAAGTAATTGAGTAGAGGAACATAATTTCATGTAGTTCTCTGTGCATATGTAAAGCTGAAAAGAAATGGGATCAGCTGAAACCGGTTTGGCTCAGTGGATAGAGCGTCAGCCTGCGGACAGAAAGGTCCCGGGTTTGATTCCAGTCAAGGGCATGTACCTTGGTTGCAGGCACATGCCCAGTAGGGGGTGTGCAGGAGGCAGCTAATAGATGTTTCTCTGTCATTGATGTTTTTAACTCTCTATTGCTCTCCTTTCCTCTCTGTAAAAAATCAATAAAATATATTATAAAAAAAAGAAAAAAAGAAATGGGATCATGTACTATAGCAAGTTTAAATGAAAAGATGTTAAATGTAATTATACTTTGATTTTATAGTAGAAAAGACAAGTGAAGCTGAAAGATGAGCTAAACTCCTAGTAGATGTTCCCTTACCACAGAGACATTAGTTCCTTAAAGATACTTTTAAGATTAAAAATAAAAAATAAAAATTATAGATAACATTAAGTAGTTGGAGGTGTTAGGTTGTCGTTTTTAAGTGACAAGTTTTAGACATTATCAGTAGCCTTTCTGCTGGGGAGGTAAGGAAATTGCACTCTCACATTTCTTCTCCTTATCTCTTCCACCATCTCCTAATTGTTTCTTTTAGTGATATTCTTACATTGTCAAGGTACATGATACTTGATGCTGCTTTGCTGCCTTAATTCCCAGTTATTTAATCATAATTTTACATTGAAATGATTGCAAGTCTCTACTACTCCTTTCATCTGTCTTTCCCTCCATTGCTGATATTTATTAATGCTGCTTAGCTGTAATTCACTGTCAATACCTTTTTTTCAAGAAAGGTTCATGGGTATTACATTTCCTGAGTTTATATATAAAAGAGGTTTAGTTACATACATTTTTCCCAATTTTTATTTATTAAAATTCTATTGTTTATTAGTTTGTCTTTAAAAAAAATGTTTTTAATGATATTGGAGAAGAAGAGAGAGGGTGAGACAGAAACATCAATGTTAGAGAGAAACATCGATTGGTTGTTTCCTGTACCGGGATGAACCCATTACCTGGGCATGTGCCCCAACTGGGAATCGAACCAGCAACCTTTCAGTGCATAGGACAATGCTCAACTAACTAAGGCACATTGGCCAAGGCAGTTTATCTCTTATTTTAATCAAAATTACATTTTTTAGTATCCCCTGCTCTGCCAGCCTGGTCGGGGTCAACTTGTTTTGGGTCAGCCAAGTTAGTTTTTGTTTGTCGATTTGTTTTTTGTTCTCTGCATTTTGTTGCTTTTGGCTCCTTGCACATTCTCTTTGTCTTAGAGCAGAGTTGACAAACATTTCGGTAAAGGTCCTGATAGTGAATATTTTATGCTATATGGACTGTTTGGCCATTGTTGGAACTATTCGCCTCCACTATTGTAAAGCGAGAGCAGCCATAGACATTAGGTAAATGAATGAGTGGGCTGTGTTCCAGTCAAACTTTATTTACCAAATTAGGTGGCAGGCTATTCTTGGCCCATGGGCTATAGGTTGCCAGCCCTCTCTTAGACAGTTTATGGTCTTTCAAAATCCCTTTACATAGATTTAGTAGGAAGTAGAGGCTACTGAGTGCATTCAACCAAACTTTTTAACTGCAGGTCCCAGACTAAGATAATACTTTTTTGTTGCTTGGAATTGGAACTAAAAATAACAGGTTGAGTCTTTAAAATATGAGGGAATGAATGGACTAGCTGATCATTATCCCTATGTCATTTCATAGAGGATCAGATCTGAGGATAGAAGATAGAGAAGGTAATTAGAGTAAGGAAGAGAGAACCTGCCTTAATACCTACATGTTATGTCCCTACCGCAGGCATGGTGGTTTTCTGGAACCTTCCCACTAACTCGCCCTTGCAGCGGATACGGCTCCCTGATGGCTCTTTGAAGCTCTACCCCTTCCAGGGTTTCCTAGCCCATGACCAGGCTGTGCGTACCCTTCAGTGGTGCAAAGCCAACAGGTTGGAATAGGAGAGTTGTGGAGGTGGGAGGTGAAGCTGGGTTAAGGCTGACTCTTTCAGACTCGTTCAGATTTTAACTTCTCCTTCATCTTTCATCTTTCCACAGTCATTTCATAGTGTCTGCAGGGAGCGACCGGAAAATCAAATTCTGGGACCTTCGACGACCTTATGAACCAATAAACTCTATCAAACGCTTCTTGAGTACAGAGCTGGCCTGGCTGCTCCCCTACAATGGTGTCACCGTGGCTCAGGACAACTGCTATGCCTCGTATGGCGGAATGGAGATAGGAGAAGCTCGGGGGACAGACCTTAGGGGTTGGGGTCTCAGAGTTCCAGATTATTGTGTGGGGAGAGGAGGGTTGGGGGTGATTTCAGTAAGGTAGTTTGACTTCTGGAAGGACATGGGGAGAAGAAATTAATCTTAGGAAAAGGGAAGCTTCATTTCCTCTTTCTCTTACAGTTATGGACTCTGTGGAATTCATTATATTGATGCTGGTTACCTTGGTTTCAAGGCCTACTTCACTGCTCCTCGAAAAGGCACTGTCTGGGTGAGCCCCTCTCTTTACACAGGAAAATGATTCATTTACTCATCTAGTGGTGGTCGGGAAGAGGTAGTAGTTTTTTATAGAAGATAGGTGTGTGGTAACTGTATCATTAGGGATATGGGTTATATAAACTCATTTGTGTGTGTGTGTGTGTGTGTTTCTCCCCCCTGAGAATGCAATTATTATCAGTTCACAGAACTGAACGAATCTGTCTTTTCTTACTAGAGTCTTTCAGGATCCGACTGGCTTGGGACAATAGCTGCAGGAGATACATCCGGGGAGCTCATTGCAGCTATATTGCCTGATATGGCACTGAACCCAATAACTGTCAAGCGACCTGTAGAGCGAAGATTTGTACGTATATGAATATTTAATGGCAGCATCATTTATTAGTTCCTAATCCACATGGCCTCCCAAATTAGTACTACAGGTTAGTTCAGGTATTATCCCCGGGAGTCTTGTTATACACAGTATTGCCTACCCTAGTTCATCTGAACATATGCTTGAACATACTGCTTTCTCCATCTTTAAGTCTCTCCTGCCCCAAACCAATTTTCTCTCTTTTACTTTCATTTTGTCTTCAGTCTCATGAGACCTAACCTTATGGTCTCCTTTCTAGCCTATATATAAAGCAGATCTGATGCCGTATCAGGATAGTCCTGAAGGTCAAGACCACTCTTCTGCATCTGGAGCCCTCAACCCACCCAAGGCTCGAACTTATGCTGAAACCGTCAACCATCACTACTTGCTCTTTCAAGACACAGATTTGGTAAATTGGCCCAGGAGAAGGGGTGTGGCACCAGGAAAAGTAGGAAACTGTAGTCCTTATGTAATAGGGAATCCTAAGGAGTTCCAGCACCAAGATGCAAACCTAAGAAGCTGCTCATTGTCTCTCATTACACTTCCCCTCCCCAGGGTTCCTTCCATGATCTGCTCCGTAGAGAACCAGTGCTGCGTATGCAGGAGGGAGAGGGGCAGGCTCAGCTCTGTCTGGACAGGCTGCAGCTGGAGGCTATTCATAAAGTAAGAACCTTGCCTCTTATCCTCTCCACCCTTCACTCTCATTTTCTCCCAACTCTGGACCTGTGATCAATGAAATGGGAGATGAAAAGCAACCAAGAGGGCTTAGGAGGGAAAACAGCTCTGGAGAACTCATCTTCAAGAACTTACTTTGGTCACTGTCTTCTCACCCTCTCACGGTCCTATCCTGTCAGATTGTGGCCAGGTGTTTTGCTCTCACAACTGGCACTCACCCTAAAGCACCAACTATGAGCATCTCTCTCTTGTTTTCTATTCTCTTCATAGGTACGTTTCAGCCCAAACCTGGACTCGTATGGATGGCTCGTATCTGGGGGGCAGTCAGGGCTGGTTCGGATCCATTTTGTCCGTGGACTCACCTCCCCATTGGGCCACCGTATGCAGCTTGAAAGCCGAGCCCACTTCAATGCTGTGTTCCAGTCGTCCTCTTCTGCTAAAGGGCCTAGCTTCCCTCCAACCACCCATCGCCTTCTGCCCAATCCCTAGTCACGGTCCACACAAGACCCTTGAATGAAGTCTGCCAAGAACAAATGGCCCCACGCATAGACCATAGAGACTGGGGCCTTCTTGGACAGTGATGCTGCCAGGCCTGGACCGTTAGATCTGCCTCCCAGGATTCCTTAGATACCTCTCCTCCCATGGATTTCAGCTGTCATCACGTTTGGAGGCTTCTCCTCCACAAACTCTCAAGGCTCCTCAGCCTAAACTGGCTCACAAGAAACACTCAGGCCTGATCTAGGCTTGGGAGACAAATTGCTCATATTGAGCATATTGTGAAGTGGGTAAAGCTAAGTAAAGGTACTGGGTGTTTTTGAGACCACATGTGAGTGGGTGTTTGGAAAACTGGAAAGAGTATCTGCATGAAGGCTTCTGACTATATCCCAGGATCCAGTATTACTGCCTTCCCAGCTTCCTGTTTAGAGTAACCAACATGCAAGCCCATGGGGACGGGGGTAGTAAGTTGTTGGACTGAAGCTGCTTGTAGTAGTTTTTAACTGAGGAACACGACAGACACACTACCGATAGAACAGTGGTTCAGATCTTACTTGCTCCTGCTTAGGAAATATTCCTGATCACTGGTCATCTGATCCTACTTGAACACTCCTAGACAGTCCTGTTTTAGAAATCTTTATATCCAGTCAGAGTATACCTCCAGATTTTACCATTGGTATTAGGAATTCTAGTAATTCTCACCTGTGATTGCCCTTTTAAGTGTTTAAAATAGCTATCATGTGTTTCCCAAGTCTTCTCTAGATTAAATATCTTCGGTTACCTTAACCATTCTTTTACACGTTATGATTTTTGATCCTTTATGATACTGTCACATTAAACATGTTTAGCTACTTTATTTCAACCCTATATATAGATTTTAGAAGCCACGTATAGTAAGTCCATGCTTATTATCAATAGCTTGTGTGACATTTTTAAAATTTGTTAATGTCTTGATTTTTAGAGATAGGGAGGGAGAGAGAAAGAATGGATTTTTTTTTCTTGTTGTTCCATTCATTCATTCATTCATTGGTTGCTTTTATGTGCCCTGGCTGGAGACCAAACCTGCAGCCTTGCTGTATTGGGTCAATGCTCTGACCAACTGAGCTACCCAACCGGGGCAAGGTTCTGTGACTTTAAACAACATGTAAGGAGACCCATTTTATTATAGGTAAGTTGATATAAACAAGATTTATGTTCATTTGGCATCTCATATAATGAAATGAGGTTATTTGAGGACCTGCTGTATTGTTAGAGCTCACCTTGTTAAAATCCTTTTGTGGGTGCTGCAGACTCATGCCTGCAGTATTGCTTCCTAAGCTAGGACGTACCCCAGCGATGAGAAAGAGGCAGATCACAGTCTTGGAATGTATAGGAGTACAATCAGGGTTTGGGGGTAAGTAGATGACTTCAACTATTTTAGAGAAAAAGACACAGCCAGCTGCTATTTGAAGGGAGTAGAAATTAGTTTAGTGCCTACCTGGAACAAAGCCCTCTGGCACTCCAGACTGATTGGCCAGATATCTGGGAATAGCTTTCTGCCTCTTAAGTGTAAGGAATTCATCATATGTCAGAAAACCTTTAAGAAAGGGATGAAGTGCTTCAGTTTCCTTCCTGTACAGAAGAGGAAACAGACCTGGAGGCGACCCAGACCATTAGTAGCAGAGGAACCACAGCCCACATCAGTGCAAAAGAGCCAAGGATTGCACCATTCTTTTGTGAGCCAGCTCAGGTTGTGCCAGTTCGCTTTCTGAGCTGATTAAGAAGGAACTGCCTGCCATTGCAGAGAAATCCGCACATCCTACGCCGTAGTCCCTGACACTGCATTATTGAAACCCCCCTGTCAGGGGTAAAAAGGATGGGACCTGGGGCTGTTGAGGCTGTAGGTGGTGCTGGCAACCCTGCTGCTGAGTGTCAGCCCGTCTTGACCTCAAAAAGAACCAGGAAGATGTTTTCAGTCTATGTTCTTTCTCTAACCCCTTTCTCTCCAGGCCACTCCCTTTCTAACCTTCCCTCCCAATATATCCACTTTGTATTATTCATAGATTTCGGCACTTCTCCTGTGGCTATTCTCACACTTGTCCCTCCTCTGGGAGTGTCCTCTTCAGGTCTCTCTACCTAAGCACTCTTCATCAAGATCCCAGCTCAAATTCCACCTTCACTGAGGGGCTTCCCCGATTTCTCCAGTAAAAATTATTCCATGTGTTCCCAAAAGGGAAGAAAGGAAGGAGGTTAAGCAAGTGTTTATTAAGCACTTGGTCTATTTTGGGTACTTTGCATATGTCAGTTAATCATATGATGCAGGTATTACTCCATTTTACTTGATAAACGTAAGATTCAGAGCAGTTAACCAGTCTGAATAAAGTCATGGAACTAAGTGATGGTACTGGGATTTTAACCTGGACATTCAGAGTTCATAATACAATTTTCCAACCTGTCACATTTGGCCTACTTACTAGTGAAAATTATTTTATTACGGTGTTATGCTTGTAAAAAGTTAAAAATTTGTGACATTGAATTCTCTTGCTTCCTTACTCCAGATTCTGTGACAGGATTCTCCCTGCCTTAATCATATAGGAATTGAGTATATCGGGGCTGCAGTTAGCCAGGTAGAGAGCTTGAAAAACAATCAGATATGGCTGCCTCCTGAGTTAGCAAAGGCTAACAAATCCATTGTTAAGGACCTTGTAAGAGTTTCTACATCCCTAAGGAGGATGTTGCACTATATTCACAAAATTTTAGAATGTTAGAGCAGTAAAGGGTAATTAGGAAATCACCGAATCCCCAACATTTTTAGTTGTGGGCCCTTTTGTTTAAAAGTGGCTCTTTCTATAAGTATATATATATTTTTAACAAGTTGAGATAAAGAAGACTTTGTAGTGATACCCATCCTCACAAACATCTGTAAACCTGGAGCCCAGTTTGTTAAAGTCCAACCCCCTCATTTCACAGATAAGGAGCCTTGAAGTTCAAGTCTAGTGATAACCAAAGCTGCCCAGCCCACTAGTTAAGAAACCAGTACCTAGCCCAGCCAGTGTGGCTCAATGGGTTGGGCATCCTCCCCTGCACTGAAAGGTTGCCGGTTGATTCCCACTCAGAGCACATAAATGGGTTGCCTGCTCCATCCCAGGAGGGGGCGTGCAGGAGGAAGCTGATGGATGTTTCTCTCTCATCGATGTTTCTCCCTTACTCTAAAAAAAAAATTCAATAAAAACATTAAAGAAAGAAAGAAAGAAACCAGTACCTAAATTTCGTAATCTAATCCCAATGTATCTAATCCCGATGCAGGAGTGATCTTGATGCAGCATTCTAAAGGTTATTGTGGACAAAGCACTGAACTAGTTGCTATGAGGAAAACAGCTATGGTCCTCTCACTCAGGAACTCAAAATTGCGGCTAAAGTAGAACTTGGAGACAACACACACACACACACACAACTGACTTAAAGTTTCCAAACAGACGGACACCGAAGTCAGGACCTTGGCCAGTTCCGGGGGGCCCGGAGCGGCGGGGACGGGAAGGGGCAGGAGGAGACCCGGCCGGACCCAGGTGGGGAGTATGACAGGCGCGGCCACACCAACACCGGCTCGGGGCTTAGACAACTGGGAAAACCAGCTGCTCCGACCGAGCAGAGCCGCGCTCCACGAGCAGTAGTGATGAACCAGGCCGCCCCCATTCCCGCGCCGGCGGCCGGGGAAAGCCTCCGCCCAGCCAGGCGGAAGGGGCGGGGCTCGCGGCGGAAGTCCCGCCGCCCGCCCAGGTCACGTGGAGGGGCTGAGCTCGCGCCCAGGTGAGTGGCCCGGGGTCCGCTCCGCGTCCGCCCAGGGCGCACGTGACAGTTCCAGACCCTGGAGGGACCAGCCCTGGTTCCCGTGTGGAGTTGGGCTCCGGAAGGATGCGGGCTGGTTCCTACTGAGAGTCTGGGTCTGGGGGCCCAGCCGGGCTCCGGGGAAAGCCGGAGCAAGCCTGTCCCCAACAGTGCCTCGTGGGGCGGCGGCCCGGAGGTGGCCCTGCTCCCGGGCTGGCATATGGTGGCGGGAGGCTGCCACCAGGATTTCACAGTCACCCACTGCCTCCCTGTTTTACCCGATGGCCCCAGGCGGCCCTCTGCCCGGAAGCTGTCCAGGAGGCATCCTCCCTGAGGCCCCTGATGATGGACTAATGAAAGCGGGAGGGGGAGAGGGAATAGGCACCAGGGAAAGCCCAGCGTCTCTTTACTTGGGCGGGGCGGTGGGGCTGAACCCCTCTCCTCTCGGCTTGACAGGAAGCATGGCACTCTGGCGGGCATACCAGCGGGCCCTGAATACTCACCCGTGGAAAGTACAGGTCCTGACAGCCGGTGAGTGTCCCTCTGGGACTTGAGTGGGACCGGAGTGGGCTAATTTGGAAGCCAAAGATTGCCCACCACACCCCCTCCCTTTTCCCTTCTATTCAGCGCCCTTGCAGAGTTGGCTGGCTGTCGTCCCAAGCTGTCTCCAGTCTGTTTTGGAGGGCGGGTCACCTTAAGAGAAGGGATATGCATAGTTGGTCTAGCTGTAAAGTAGGATCTGAGGAGTCATCCCTCATGATAAAGGCACTGGCCTATACTATCCTTTACCTCTTTGCACACAATATGCCAGAATTGCCTATTCCTCACAGCTTCCAACTACACGGTAACATTTATCTAGAGGCCTTAACTTAGAAAACTAACCATAACAAACATTCCTCTAACATTTTACAGTGTGCAAGCCACATTCACACACAGTGTCTTGTAGGGTCCCCACAAAGCTCTGTGAGCGAGGACTTATCCCACTTTGTTTTTCTTAGTATTTTTTTTATTGTGAAATACATCTTAACATACAAAAGAATGATTAAGACATGTATGTACACTTTCAGTGGTATCAAAATGGAGCACTCCTGTGTGAGTACCCAACTTTGAGATCCCTTGTGCACCTGTCCCTAATTCAGATTCCCAAGAGATAACCACTTTGCTGAGTTTTGTTTACACCATTCTTTTGCTTTCCTGTGGTTTTACTATCTATGTATGTATCCCCCCAAAATATACTAACCAAGGGTTTATTTTTACTACAAATCCAGTGATTAAGTAACAAGTTTGTAACAACTTCACAAAGGTAACCCAGTGACTTGCCTGCATTTGTTATTGTTATCATGTTCGTTTTGTATATTAGCTAATGTAAGGGATAGCAAGGAGATAAGTAAGTTACTATAGGGGGAAGAATCATAAGGAGTGTGACTATTGGGGCAGTACAAGAGTGATCAGGTTAAGCCCTAACCGGTTTGGCTCAGTGGATAGAGCATCGGCCTGCGGACTGAAGGGTAATGGGTTCGATTCCGGTCAAGGGCATTTACCTGGGTTGTGGGTACATCCCCAGTAGGGGGGTATGCAGGAGGCAGTTGATTGATGTTTTTCACTCATCAATGTTTCTAGCTCTCTATCCCTCTCCCTTCCTCCATAAAAAATCAATAAAATATCTTTTGAAAAAAAAGAGTGATCAGGTTAAGATGGGGCTTTACCTATGTTTAGAGGAAGGGAACAGGATTCTATGAGGACCACGGGCTTCTGAGAGGAAGGCTGTTGAAAAGTGGAGGGAGGAGTATACTGAAAACCAGATGGAACAGCGATCCTGTTACTAGAATAGCTTCACATCAGCACTAGAAACCTCAGTGGGGGACTGTCCAAAGGTGGATTCTTCTGCCCTCCGGCCCCTTTCCAGCCCCCTGTGCCCAGCCACCCTGTGCCCTGTCCTCAGAGTGTCCGTCAGCCTGTATGACTCACCTGGCTGCGTGTGTGGTGACTCATGCTGGACTGTGTGGCTGTGATGGGAACTGACACTCTGGGCCCTTTGCCCAGCCTCAGATTCCCTCAGGGCCCCTAACTGCCGGAAGGAAGGTTCCCCTCTTGGCTATTAAGAATAGCGAGGGAAAGAAAGAAAGAAAAAAAAGAATAAGGAGGGAAGGATAGGCCTTACTCAGGGCACCTGCAGCTGACAAGGGCAGGAGTTGGAGCTCCAAGGGGCCCAAGAGCAGATATGCAGCTGACTTGGGGGCTTGTCAGTGCGACAGCCCTGTGGCTCCATACCTGCCGTCTTTCTGAGGCAGTGCCAACAGCTCAGCCCCAAAGCCACCGCTGGGTAGCACTTTTCTCGGCTTTTCCAGACCTTTCAGGCGTCTCTTCTGCTGCTCAGTGTAAATTGCTCACCGAGTTGTCTTCAGATCCCAGCACAGTGGTTCCTAAAGGTCCATGGGGTAGCTCATCACATTAGAAAACAGCAGAGATTTCAAACTTGGAGTTGGAAGACCGTGATTTGAATCTTAGAGCCTTAGCAGTTAGTAGTGGCTGCACGAACAAGTCTTTGAGCCTCAGTTTCCTCATTTAGAACTTGAGTTTACTTATATGACTTCACAGAGTAGGTGTAGGGATTACCTCTGAGAAGAGGCTTTAGAGACTTAAAACTGTTAGTAATCTTTTTGTTGTTGTTTTTTTTTGTTTGTTTGTTTGTTAGTAATCTTCAAGGCTCGAGGGGTTGGACTGGAGTGTTCTATGAGTGTTGGCAACCCAGGCACAGCAAGTTAGTCTTTTTAAAAAAATACATGTTTTTCTTCATTTCAGAGAGGAACAGAGAAGGAGGGAGGGAGTGAGGGAAGGAGAGATAGAAAGATAGATAGATAGATAGATAGATACATACATACATACATACATACATCAATAATGGGAGAGAATCATCAATCGGCTGCCTCCTGCACACCCTCTACTGTTGATGGAGCCCACAACCTAGGCAAGTGCCCTGGTGGGGAATGAAACCGTGACCTGGTTCATAGGTGTACATACGCTCAACCTATGAGCCACACCGGCCGGGCAAACTGTTGCTTTTATAGTGGTATTTAGGTTGGGTTTGTTCACTTGCCAGAAATCTGAACATGAGCCTTGGCGGGGTTACTCCGTTGGTTAGAGCGTTGTCCTGATATGCCAAGGTGGTGGGTTCGAACTCTGGTCAGGGCACATACAAGAAGCAACCAATAAATGGAACAATGAATTGATGCTTCTCCATTTCAGTCCCTTCATCTCTCTAAAATCAGTAAATTAAAAAAAAAAAATCTGAACATGGACCATTATCTTAGCCTTGGTTCTCCAAAAAGCAGAGCCTGAAGCTTCTGTGCCCCTTTACAAGGGCCCATGGGGGAAGGACACATTGTTAAATTGGACACTGCTTAAGGCACCTAGCTGCTCAGTCCCTTAAAACCGATTGAGAAACTCTTTGAAATGCCTCTTAGGACTACACAGGTGAGTAGTCTTTTCTGGAGAAAAGGAGAAACCTTTACCCACTAGCTGCCAACTCACATTGGTTAAAGGTTCGCCACGTGGGATGTTAACGCCCACGTGCTACCAAATTGCACATGCAAGGCCCCCAAGTAGAGCATCAACAGTGCAGCCCCCAGTGTGGCATAGGCAAGAATCTATCGGGTTGAATTGCTGTAGTGGCTGGAGTAAGAGATAAGTGAATCAAGAGGATCTGAAATGGTTCAAAAGAAGTGTCTGATACATTCAGTGTGGACCAAGCCAGAGTCAGGAACAAGGCGGCCCGGGCAAAGGTCTGCTGTGTTTTGCAGAGTTTGAGTCAACCTCCTCCCATCCTTTCTTCAGAGGACCCTCAGCCCAATCTTTGCCAACCTGGTCCTGCTGTGGGAGCAGCTGAGCTTCTGCAGACACTGGTTTTCCTGGAGTCTGAACTAACCCAGGATATAAGAGCTCATCCAGTCCAGCCCCTCTGTTATAGAAAAGGAAACTGAGCCAAAACCGGTGTGGCTCAGTGGATAGAGCATCGGCTTGTGGACTGAAAGGTCCCAGGTTCGATTCCGGTCAGGGGCTTGTACCTTGGTTGCGGGCACATCCCTGGTGGGGGGTGTGCAGGAGGCGGCTGGTCAATGTTTCTCTCTCATTGATGTTTCTGGCTCTCTGTCCCTCTTTCTCTCCCTTCCTCGGTGTAAAAAATCAATAAAATATATTAAAAATAAAAAAAGAAAAGGAAACTGAGGCAAGGAGGGACACCTGCCCTGAGGTCTCACCTCACTGGTGGGGGAGCTGGCATTAGAACCTATAGCGCTTGCCAATGAGCTGCCCCGCACTTGAGGCTCCTGGGGACTCAGGATGCTGAGTGTAGCCCCAGCTGGTCTGGGCTTAGACACCCAGCACGCTACAGAACGCTCTGGTCTCGTTTTCTAGCAAATGTAGGATTGGTAGGTCCAGGCCAGGGATGGGGAAGACATTCAGACCAAGCCCAGAGGATGCACTCCGTTTCTGCTGGGCTCCAGCTCCCTGTGGGCTCTGCCAGCCCAAGCCCCTATGCCAGGCAGCTATTGAGTGGCTGGAGGCTTCTGGGGAGGAATGAGTCAACAGCACCACTGGCCCCACAGCAGCAGCTCTACCTGACAGCTCGGGTCTCCTGTACGCAAGGACCCGCTTCCTGCCAACTCTCTGCCCCCAGCCTGTTCTCCTCCACTAACACTTGTTTCCTTGCCCCTAAGACTCCATGCACAAAAGCCAGGAGAGGAACAGAAAAGAGAACTCACTCCCACCTGTACCTGGGAAGAGGGGATAGAAGTGGGGCTTTTCCATAGTGGACAGAGGAGTGGTCCCAATTTCCTCTGTGCTCAGAGGCAGGCTTCCCCCTCCCCCCTTTCCCCGCCCCAACCCACCCTCACTCTGCTGAATTCGGTCTCGAGTGACGGCATGAGAACTGGCACCTGCCCAGGGGTATGACGTCACGCCAGTGCCAACGTCTGCCCACTGGGCTCTGTGCCCAGCCTAGCTTTGGGGCATCACTGGCCAGCAGCCCCTCACCCTGCCCCATCAGGGCTCGGGCAGTATGTCTCTGCAGGCCTCCAGCCCCAGTCCCTGGGAACAAGCCCAAAGTAAGGAGGGCCAGACCAACCATATCTGCCTAAATGGACTCGGGGAAGTGGAATACGGAATCTGAATGTCAGCCTTTCCTGCCCAGCCACTTGGACCAGAAATGTAGGCCTTGCTCTGTGCTGGGAGCGAAGCCATAGACCACCCTGGAGTGGCTGAGGCTCAGGGGCCTGATGATTTGTGGACAGAAGGGAACCTCGGTCCTGTCCTGTCTGAAATGGAGAGAACTGGCAGGGCTCCTGAGCTTCACAGCACCTCTCCTGCTGCTGCCCTGTCCCTTGGTGTCTGGGGTTTGGTGTGCATGGTTAGGGGCCTGGAATCCACCTTTCTCAAAGACTGCAGGGCTATGGGGCTAGAATTGGGACTTTGGTTTTCATTCCTGCTCTGTCTTGAGCTTGCTGATGACAGTTGGCAGGCGTGAAGAGTGGAAACACACAGCTGTCTGTGTGACAGCTTCTTCCCCAGGAACCTGGCTGCTTCACTCCCCACAGGTGACAAGGAACAGAGATGGTGTCACATTCTGGGGAGTAAAAACAGAGAAGAGCCAAAACCAGTTTGGCTCAGTGGATAGAGCGTCGGTCTGTGGACTGAAGGGTCCCAGGTTCGATTCCGGTCAAGGGCATGTACATTGGTTGCGGGCACATCCCCAGTAGGGGGTGTGCAGGAGGCAGCTGGTCGATGATTCTCTCTCATCGATGTTTCTAGCTCTCTATCCCTCTCCTTTCCTCTATGTAAAAAATCAATAAAATATATTAAAACAAACAAAAAACACAGAAAACAAACAAACAAAAAACAGAGAAGTATCTTTGAGATGCAGGCCTCTGGGGTCTGGTTCTGGCAGAGGGCAGGAAGCCCCTGCGAGTAGCAGCCACAGGAGCCAAGTCTCAGGTACTCTGGGAATTCCCTGTTCCTCCTGAGAGAAGCTCTGGGTTCAGGCCCCCAGCTCCACGTCTCACCAAGTCCCTCTTCCCTCAAAGACAAATGGATGCGGGACCCCTACCTCCCAGAGGATGAAATGTATGAGAGCCCTTTGTAAACTCTAAACACCTTGCTAAAGTAGAATGTCAAGCTGTTAGTCTTTTTAACAAGTGCCCGCATCTCCCTCCCCTTTAAGCATGGCCACAGTGGCTCCCTCCCCGCCTGGGAGTGCAGCTGGTGACCCCAAGTTGTCAGGGAGGGGCATAGGGAGTTATGTGCTAACTTCAGTTCCACTGGTCCTCACACCTTGAGCCTGACGTGGTCCTTTGGGCTAGACTCAGAGTTCTTTAACGCCCTTTCCCAGAGCAGCCCTGTTGTTTGGGGCAGTACATTTGGCATTTCTCCTTTATTTCCGGAGCACCTGCCAGGGGCTTGGTTACATACGGCTGAGGGTGAGAGAACAAAGATGCCTGGGATCCTGTCAATAGGTATTGGCAGGTGGCGAGTAGTCATGCTCTGGGGAGGATCTCCCCCACCATGGGAGTTTCAGGGAGAGGAGAGGCAGGGCTGTCCTAATGGCTGTGCTGAGGCCAGCAGCCCAGGTCACCTACAGGCGCCCCAGCTCTAGCTCAGCCTTGCTCAGCGGCCTCTGACGAGGCTGCTCCGGGGCCGGGCTGTGCAGAGGATGCGGGGGAAGAGCAGTGAGTGTGCAGCCAGCACGGACGTCAGAGCCAGCTCCCGGCCAAGGGAAGGGTTGAAGGATGTGTTTGCCCAGAGCTAATTGAGGGCACAAGGACAGTGGTGGCTACGGGGCTGGAGGGGGACTCATTACTCCGTGAGATGGACAGGCGAGCTGGAGATCATGCGGTCACTCCCAAGCAGCCCTGTATATATGAGTGTATTTGCTAGAAGCCATCACGCCACCATAGCTGAAGGGGGGCTCTGTAAATAGCCTTGTTTCCTGGTACGGGCATCTGACAAGGGCTGCTTAGAGCTGGGTATCCGTGCCAGTGAAGTGTGGTGGGGGAGGGGGAAGCAGGTGTAGAAGCTTGGGGGAGAAATGGCTATAATACCTATGGCCAGCTCAGTCTGAGATTGGGAGTGGGGACATGGGTTTACCTGATTGTGTTAGAGGTGGGCAGGACTCCTCCCTATGGGGACTCTTACCACCTCAGCCCGTCATCTTCCTAACTAGGACCATTTGAACACTCATGTTTTTTTTGTTTTTGTTTTTTTTAAAATATATTTTATTGATTTTGTACAGAGAGGAAGGGAGAGAGATAGAGAGTTAGAAACATTGATGAGAGAGAGTCATCAATCAGCTGCCTCTTGCACACACCTCCTACTGGGGATATGCCCGCAACCAAGGTACATGCCCTTGACCGGAATCGAACCCGGGACCTTACAGTCCGCAGGCTGACGCTCTATCCACTGAGCCAAACTGGTTTCGGCTGAACACTCATGTTTTGAAAAAGAGTTATTCTTGCTCTTATCCGCAACTCGAGACCCCAAGACCAAGGTGAAGGACATTGACCAGGTCTTGCCTTGGGCTTTGGGGAAAAACCAGGGTTCCTTACCATTCTATGCATGACCTACTCACAGTGCGGTGTCCTGGAAAGAAAACTGTCTAGTAAATCAAACCATCTGGCGTTGCCTTGGCTCTGCCACTTCCTGGTTACTATGTAAGGTTGCAGACCTCTGTTCCCATACCTCTTAAGTTGGGTGGAAGGCCTTTCTGATTCTGACAGTGTGGTTCTCAGTCCCTGATGCCTTAGATTCTCCTTCCTCTAGCTTCAGTTTCTGACTCCGACTTCACTTGATTGCTCCGTGCAGAGTTCTCAGGTCTGACCGGCTCAGGGCTGCTCATCACAGTTTTTAACAGGTCACACAGGAGGGGTCACCATCCTCGGGAGAGAATAACTTGAAAGCATCAGCAAGGGACCGGGCCATTTGTCCCAGAATTAATCCCTTGGGCCCAGAGTGCCAGAGCCTCATTCAGTCAGCAGGCTGATCCACCTCCTTGGCGTGGCAGCCCATCCGGGAGGTGACCTGACAACACCTGTGTACCCTGCACAGGGTCCCTGATGGGCCTGGGTGACATTATCTCACAGCAGCTGGTGGAGAGGCGAGGTGTGCGGAAACACCAGATTAGCCGGACCCTGACCATGGCCTCTCTGGGCTGTGGCTTTGTGGTAAGTCCGCCCATAGCAGGGCTGCTGGTGGATTGGACAGTGGTCTGTTTCCCTTGGCTTCTCACACATCTACGCTAACCTGAGTAGCTCCCACAATGCTTGTGCTGGGGTTTGGTTTCTAACGCTTGTGGGAGGAGCTGTGTGATGTAAAAGCCAACTGCTTCCCTCACTGCCCCTCCCTGGGGTTTGCTTTCAGGGCCCTGTCATAGGAGGCTGGTACAAGGTTTTGGACCGGCTCATCCCTGGCACCACCAAGATGGATGCTCTAAAGAAGATGTTGTTGGATCAGGTGAGCAGAAGGAAAGGGGGTTGAGGAGGGTGAGCTGCATTGGGACAGGGGTTGAGGTGCTCACAGCATTTTCATTTCTCTCCCCCAGGGGTGCTTTGCCCCATGTTTTCTAGGCAGTTTCCTCTCGCTGATAGGGGCGCTCAATGGGCTGTCAGCCCGGGACAACTGGGCCAAACTCCGGCGGGTGAGTTGGGCAGGTGTGGGGAGATCTCTGGCTGTCCAGATGCATGTCAGGGCAATGAGGCAAGCTTCATGGGGGTGAGAATGGTGGATGTGCAGGTAGAGTCCCAGCTCTGCAGGAGAGGGGTGGTGCAGATATGTGTTCTTTGAACAGAGGTCTGTGTGTGATAGGACTGTGAGGCAGGAGCTGCATGGAACTGCAAGTAATTTCTTCCTTATTTGTCTCCTTAGGACTATCCTGATGCCCTCATCGCCAACTACTATGTAAGAGCTGACAGGGATTGGGGGTGCTCCTGACGTAGAAACCCCTTGGTGGGATTACTCTCTCATTCCCAGTGTGGGTGGCACACTCGGAAGCAGTCACCCAGTTGTTCAGCTTGTTTTTGTTTACAACTTACCAGTTTTCATGGGGTGTGGTTGCTGGTCAGAACCGAATAGGGTCAGCACTATGAAATGGCCCATTTCACTCTGGATGGGGTGGGCTAACGGAGGCAGCTCCCCAACATTTACCTTCTCTCTCTCGTAGCTCTGGCCCGCTGTGCAGCTAGCCAACTTCTACCTGGTTCCCCTTTACTACAGGTATGCCATTTCCCTACCCCACTCTTCAAGGGAGAGCCACATTATGCATAGTTGTAGATAGACCGATTTTCATTCAACCTTGAGCTAGTTTTTTTTTTTTTTCTAATTTGTTTTTTTGTTAGTCCTCACCTGAGGATATTTTTCCATTGATATTTAGAGAGAGTGGAAGGGAGGGGGAGAGACATAGAGATACATGACGTGAGAGAGACACAGCGATTGGTTGCATCCACATGTGCCCTGACTGAGGCCGGGGATGTAACCAAGCTACATGCCCTTGACCAGAATCAAACCTGGGACCCTTCAGTCCAAGGGCCAATAGGGGCAAGCCGGCTGGGGCTTGAGCTACTTTAGACGCCTCCCAGAATACTCTGCCTGATCAGAGCTCCTAGACTCCTGAACATTTTACTCAGAACCTGTCCCAGAGTACCTGCCCTCTGACCTTCTTCATCTTCCCAGGGAGGGTCCTGCTCCCCAGCCATTGGCTCATCCCACCCGAGCTCTCCACCCTGCTGCAGGGACAGTTCCTCGGGGCTGCAGCCTAGATTACACAGAAAAGTGGCCAAAGAGCCATATAGGTGAGGTTAGTCCACAGGCAGGTTAGCCCAGGGGTCGGCAAATTTATTAGTCAACAGAACCAAATATCAGTAGTGCAATGATTGAAATTCCTTTTGAGAGCCAAATTTTTAAAACTTAAACTTCTTCTAATGCCACTTCTTCAAAATAGACTCGCCCAGGCCGTGGTATTTTGTGGAAGAGCCACGCTCAAGGAGCCAAAGAGTCGCTTGTGGCTCACGAGCCTCAGTTTGCCGATCACTGGGTTAGCCCACTGCAAAGTATTATTTTATCCTAAAGGTAGTTACTGAAACTACAATTTAAAAAGTCAAATTCAAGATGACTAGTTAAAATTATTGTAAGTGAGGGGGCTTTGGGAACAGGGAAACATACAAAACTCTTCAGAGAGGACATGGCCAAAATGAGCATGAATAGCATAGCTAAAAGGAATATAGACTTACGAACCAAAATTTAAACATGAGGGTCCTTGCAACAGTCTTTGAAGCTAAAACAATGTAAAGAGAAGGCGCTACTTTCAGTGGCAGATAGTACACGTTGAAGATGAGATCTCAGCTGGTACAAGGTGCATAGATACGTGTGTTTAGAAGGAGCCTCCTCAGGGGCATGAACAACAGAGCCACGCAAGGCAAGATGGCTGCTGAGGGCATTACACTTTGAGGCTCTTGTGCAGGAGTCAGAGCTCTGGGACAGCACTGAGCTGGTTGTCTTCTGGTCTGAGCCACACGTCCCTCCGTCCCTCCGTAGAGGGCTGGAGGAAGGAGATCTGAATATGGATGTTCTCAGAGATAATGCCCCCTCTTCCATCACGCTCTCCCTGAATCTCCCTCTTTGCCTTCTCCTGATCCATCCTCTTCACGATGCCGTTCCTGTTCCCTAGGTTGGCTGTCGTCCAGTGTGTTGCTGTTATCTGGAACTCCTACCTGTCCTGGAAGGCACATCGGTTCTGAGCTTGCCTCGCAGTGATGCAGCTTGACCCTGGAATGGTCAGATGGCCTCTTCAAAGTGGGCACACCAGTTTTCATGGGGTTTGGTTGCTGACCAGAACTTAATAGGGTCAGCACAATGAAATGGCCTATTTCACTCTAAAATGTAAACTGACTCCCTCTGAATTCACGAAAATCTTTATTGTGGTCTTATGCCCACCACATAATAGGCAGTCCATAGTATTTGTTGGACCATATGATCTTGGCAACTTTAGTTTATGCCCATATCCTGGCAAATGCCATTTATCCCCACTCTTCATTGATACTGAGATTTATCCAACCATGCCCAGCCCCAGTGTAGCTCCAGTTCTTTGGGGATCCCTTCAAACTCTTTATGTGGTACTGCCATAAATATGGAATCGGGTACCTCTATACAAATGTAATCTGGAACCTGCAGAGGCAATGAGTAAGACCCAACAGAAAAATACTAAGGAGTCAAAATTTCTAGAGATGGAAAGAAAAGCCTAGAGACCTCCATGCCCAGTCTTTACAAATGAAGACAACTAGGTCTGTAGAATTGAGGACCTGTCCACACCATAAATCAGTGGCAGAACAGAAATTTGAGCCCATGTCCAAGAGATTGCATTTTTTTTTTGTATAACCCCAAAATCATGTGAAAACCCAGTGTCCAAGGTGATGGTATTAGGAGGTGGGACCTTTGGGAGGTGAAAATGTCATGAGGGAAGAGCCCTCATGGGGATAGTACCCTTATAAAAGTGGCCAGTGTGGACACAGCAAGAAAGTGCCATCTGTGAACCATTAAGCGGGTCCTCAGCAGACACCAAATTCATTGGCACCATGATCTGGGACTTCCCAGTCTCCAGAACTGTGAGAAATAAATGCTCGTTTATAAGCCACCCAGGTTTTTGTTTGTTTGTTGTTACAACACCTCCAATGGACTAAGTAAGACTCCATGTTTCCTTACTTTTTACCAAGGGATCTTAACCAGGAAGCCTAAGATTCAGGAACGGTGCCACTGTGATTCCTAGGAGAAAATTTACCTTGACTAAACTACCATTCTGGGGTAAAATCAGAAGAGATGGATCAGCTTTTTATGCTCTGAAAGTATTCTGAGGCCAAAAATCTTTTTTTATGGTGTCTAGTCAGCCCTAGGATTTAGATCCTGGAGCTGGAGTAAGATCAAAAAGAATCCTGGCCAACTCAGCCTGCCTCAGCTGCCTCTTGGGTGGGTACATGGTGATGGCTGAGCGCCAGCTGTGGCATCCTGGTTGCCTCAGTTTACAAAGCTGGGTCCTGCAGCACGGCATTCTCCCATGCCACTGACCCCTCTGGGGGCAGAGGGCAGGGTCAGCACCATGGACAGCCCCGCGATCTAGTCTGGACTGGGGACCGGCCTACTCACTGCAGACTTCTCTCAGTGGTGAATGACTCTCATGGCTTCCAGAACAATCCTTCCGCCCAGCCAGCGTCTTGCTCACTGGAGTCCGCTGTCGCTTCCAGCGCAAGCCCCAGAGACCTGCCCCTCGGGGGACCCGCTGGACTCAAAGCGGCGACCGTCATTGCTCCACCATCAGTGCATGCTCCTGGCTGACGTCAGCTGGAGCTGCCCTGGAGCTATATAAGCTGGCGGCGGTCCCGGGACAGACCCCGTGTCTCCCCAGGCGCCCTCCCTCCGCTCGCCCAGGGACCGCCCGGAGCTGCGTCCTGCCCCGCGCACCGCTCTCCCGCACCTGTGAGTGGCCTGGGAGCGCCGCGGACTCCTCTGCACCAGGACTCGGCGCATTTACAGGGGCCGCTAAGAGGGAGGAGGGGGGAGAAGAGAGGAAAGGGGGGCACAGGACCGGGCAGCGGCTGGGGCTGCAGGGAAGGAAGGTTGTGGGCACCGGGCACAGCCGAAGGGGACCTGCCGGGCCGCTGGACGTGCACGGGAAGGGGAGCGGTGCCACCTGCGACTGCCCGAGTGCGCCTCACCCCGCGCTGCTCCTGTGTCCAGGGCCGGCGGCGGCACCATGAGGCTGGCCGGGCGAGAGGCGCTGCTGGCGGCGCTGCTGCTGTTGGCACAGCTGCGCCCGGGGAGCGGCCAGTGGAGCCCCGAGGAGGAGGCGGCGGCGGCGGCGGCGGCGGCGGCGGCCAGTGTCCCGGACCCCAGTCTGCGCTGGAGCCCCGGAGCTCGGACCCAGGGCGGCGGGGCCCGCGCGCTCCTCCTGCTGTTGGCGGAGCGCTTCCCGCACCGCGCGGGGCCCGGCCGGTGGGGAGCTGCGGCCTCGGGCGGCGGCGAGCGGCCACGGCGGGAGGACCCCCCGCTGTCCATCGACCTCACCTTCCACCTCCTGCGGACGCTGCTGGAGCTGGCGCGGACGCAGAGCCAGCGGGAGCGCGCCGAGCAGAACCGCATCCTCTTCGACTCGGTGGGCAAGTGACCCGCGGGGGCCCGGGGGCCCCCCGGAAACCTCGACCCCACCCCCCGCCCCCGGGCTGGCACCTGCTCGGCCGGAACGGACCCAGTCCCGCGGGGCCGGCGCGGCCGGGGACGCCCGGACACTCTGCGCTACGAGTTTTTAATAAAAGTGCTCAAGAGCCTCTGGCCTCTGTCGTGGGGCGCGGGGGGCCCTCCACCGCGGGGCGGGGGGCCGCAGTGAGGTGAGGGGGCAGTGCTGCCAGGGGAGCACTTGCGGGAGACGGTCCGGATCTCCGTCGCCCTTAAAAGTTCCCCAGGGGCTCGTCCCCATCCCTCCACCACCACCCCCCTCCGCCCCTACGCTTTGCCCGCGGCGCTGGGCTGGGGAATCCATGCCTCTAGTAGCCTAATTGGGGTTCATTCACTCCCCCCCCGCCCCCAGCTGGTCCCCGGTCCGGAGAGGGGAGGCCGGGGCTGAGTGAGCGGAGCCAGGAGCCGCGGGTCGGACGCCTCAGCCTTTATTGAGTTTCCCCGGCGGCGGGCGCGCGTGGTCTCCGCGCGGATCCTCGAACCCGGCGCCGGCCCCGGGGCGCGGGGTCCCCACGGGGCGGGGCGGGTCAGTGCAGGCCTGTCCCCGGAGAGAAAGCGCGGTGAGCGGGGCTCCAGGGAACCAGCGGCGCCGAGCCCGGCTCGCCCCTTCCCCCGCCACGTGGGTGCCCCCCCGCTTCCCCACCCGCTGCTCCCCCAAAGCGCAGGGAAAGTGCGGGGGGCGGGGCGGGGGGAGGGCACAGGGGAAATGGTGATGGGAATTACATTTAATTGAAAAGAAAAGAAAAGAACCTGTCCCTTGGCCTGCGCTATGGGGGTGGGGCGGACGGAAAGGTCCGGGCTCCGCGCCCCGCGGCCACGCTCACCTTCCGGCCGCTCCTCCTCGGGCCCCGCGCCGCCCTCGTCTCCATCCAGCGCCGCCTCCTCGTCCTCTTCCTCCCAGGCCGCGCCTGGGCCGGGGAGAGCCGTGAGGAGGGGTCCCTGCGGCCCGGCCCGCCGCCCCGCCGCCCCCTCCGGAGGGTCGGACACACCGCCCGGCCCGGCCCCTCCCGGCCCCCTGCCCTCACCCCCCCTCACCCCAGCCCTCACCCCCGTCCTCCCCGGGCCCCCCCCCTCACCCCAGCCCTCACCCCCGTCCTCCCCGGGCCCCCGCCCTCACCCCCGCCCTCACCCCCGTCCTCCCCGGGCCCCCGCCCTCACCCCCGCCCTCCCCGGGCCCCCGCCCTCCCCGGGCCCCCGCCCTCACCCCCGCCCTCACCCGGCTGGAAGTCGATGGTCCGCAGCATCTCGGCCACGTGCTCCACGCTCACGGCGAACTGCTCCATGCTCTCGTAGCCCGGCTCCGGCCGCCCCTCCAGCTCCACCTTGGACATCGCCCCGACCCTGCGGCAGGGGCGCGCCGCGCTCAGCACCCCCAAACCCCCTCTTCCCCAAATCCCCCCCCCCCCACTTCCCAGGGCAGCCCCCTCCTCCCCTCCCGGCCCCGCCCACTCACTTATTGATCAGCTCCTTGGCCTGCTGTAAGGAGGAAACGAGGGCGAGAGTCAGCTGTGCCACCGCTGGCCACAGTCCATTTCTGATGCCCACCGCATCCCGGAGGGCCGGCAGGCAGGGGGAGGGAGACACATCCCAATTCCGAAGACGCACTCCGAGGGGGTGACTGGCCCGAGGCCGTGGAGGGGGGGAGGAGGGGCATGTAGGTGCGAGAGATCGGCCTTGAACCTGGGTCTTGGGGAGGTGCTGGGGGAGGGGGGGAGAGGGGGTGCAGCCTGCCAGCCACCCGGGGCCCACCTGCAGGTAGAGCGCCATCTGCGGCTCCTCCATGGACTGGATGGCGGACTCGACGAGCTTGGAGGAGGCCTCCAGGTGGTCCCCGTACTGGCGGATGAGGCCCCGGACGCGCTGCAGCTTCTGCTCCTGCTCGCGGGCCAGCGCCTGCAGCAGCTCGCCCTTGCGCTCCTCCAGCACCGCGCACAGGGTCTCAAACCGCTGGTTCAGCAGCTGCTTCTGCCGCCGGCTGTTGTCCTGAGAGAGGGGGGCAGTGGTCTGCTGGCTTCTCCACGCGGGGAGAGCGCCCGTCCCCCTCCCCCTCCCCACTCAGTGCAAAGCGCGGAGGCCCCAAAAGAAAAGTGGCCTGTCAGTTACACCCCAAATTAGTGGCAGAGCCGGAACTCCAGCCAAGGGCTGCTGGTGCCCAGATCTTTTCAGAAATAATAGCACAGACTTTTCTGAGATATAATGGTAAGGTGACCAGACGTCCCGCTTTTGGCGGGGCAGTCCGGATTTTTAACAATTTGTCCCGCGTCCTGCGGCCTTTTAAAAAAGTCCCGATTTTTGGAAAGATTCTATAATGGACATGTAGTATCATAAAAGTTTCAGGTGTGTAATGCAATGACTCCGTATTTGTATCTATGGTAAATGATCACCGCAAGATGTCTAGTCAACATCTGTCATCCTACATAGTTACACTTTTTTTTCTAATAGGTATGATGAGAACTTTCAAATCTACTCTCAGCAAATAACAATACTTTAGTCTCATGGGTGCTGTCTATGTCTCTGGTTTTCACTTGTTTATTTAGAACGAACTTATCATATTTAGTTCTCATAAAGATCCAACCAGGTAGGCGCCCTAACATTCCCATTATTGCTATTTTATGGAGGCAAAACCAAACAAAACCAAAGCACAAAGCACAGAGAAGTTAGGTAACCAGACCGAAGTCACAGAGCTAGTGAGGGGCAGAGCTGAGATTCAACTCCAGCAGCCTGGCTAAGCTCATCCCCTTACTGTGATCCCCTCTGGGAGCCCAGAAAGTCTCACTGCTTCCCATCCCAGGCTTACCTCGATGGTCTGGCACACCTCCTCCATCTGTGTGATCACGGCTTGCACACGGTCATTGCCCGCCACCAGCATCGCGATGCCGTCACTGAGCTCACTCTGCCACACACACAGGCCAGCACTTAGGGCTGGAGGACCCGGTCTAGCACTGTACCCCTCCCACGCTGCCAGGGCTGCCTAGGAGAGAACTGCCCCCTCACCCCACCGTTAGGGCATCTTCAGGGCAGCTATTCTAGAGACCAAGAGGGTGCAGAACCATCCAAGAAGTGTGGAGGCACACTCTGTGGCTTCTGGAAGGTTGAGAGAGGAAGTCCTCTACCACCAAGTGAGACATTCACCAAATACCCATCAAGTGCCAGGCACTGGGCTAGATGCTTTATCTGTAGATTTGTGCCTTCCATCAATTCTGAAAAATTCTTCATAATTGTCTGTTAGGATAACATTGCTTCTTCTCCATTCTCTTTATTTTCTCACTGTGTGACTCTGATTAGATATGTGTTAGACCTTCCTACTCTCAACCTGCTCATCTCCTAACGTTGCATTCTAGGCTCCCCTCCGCCCCCACACCCCACCCCACCCCCAGCCCACCCTTGCTATTTATGAATTCTCTCTTCAGAGAAATCTCTCACTTAATTCATTCTTTGAATGTTTTATTTCAACAATTGTATTTTTATTTCTAAAAGCTCTATTTGGGTCTTTGTGATATCTGCATTTTTGATAGTCTAGTATTGCTTGCTTTTTCTTTTTTTTTCTTTTTTGCATTGCTTGTTTTTTAATCCCATCTTTTTTTTTTTTAGAGCATTTTATACCCAGTGCCTTTCTATTCTTTAACAATTCCAATATCTGAATTTCTTGGAAGTATAAGTCTATTAATGTTTGTTTCTGGTGACGTCAGTAATGGAGTACATTTCGTTGTGTATCAATTGTGAGCTAATCATTGTTGTTCTTAATCTAAGAAAAGCCCAAGGGCTTAAACTGAGTTCTTTTTTTCCCTCCAGACAGAGTTTGTAATTTGCTTTTGCCAAAGCCAGGTGGTGAAACTGACCACTTCAGTTCCTAGGATTCCAATTTAACCCGGGGTTCTTTGGGGGTCTTCATTGCAGGTCCCCATCTTCTAGGTGTTTGGAGACATGGTCTCCTCTTTCTAGCTCAGCAATACAGCCAGCATTTGCCCTCTGGGAAATCCTGCCTTTTTTGTGCTCACCAGTCTGAGTTCTGTTCTCAGTTCACTCTGTCTTCCTCTCCCTCCCCCCCCACCCCTGCCCTTACTTGGAGATTTCCTTTAGCTCCAATGTGCCTACCAATATAAGTTTAAATTACATTTTATGTGGAATCTAGTTGTGTGATGGTGAGAGGGCCTTGGGAGTATCTAGCCACCATACTGAAGTATCTGCTTACAGCCATTATCCTATTTTATCCAGAAATAACTCTCAGAAGTAGGCATTTCATCCCCAGTGAACAAGCGAGGAAAGTGAGTGCCCGAGTGGTCAAGTGACTCACCCACGGTCACCCATAGAGCTGGGACCTTAAAACCAATCAGAGTAAGAGGCTGAAGTTAGAGCCCCTGATTATGCCCTCACCCCCGCATGCCTGCTCCCTCTGCTGCTTGATACCTTCTGGCGTTTGTAAATGGTGGGCAGTGGGGCCACCTCACAGTCCTTGTGGGCACCAAAGACCTTGCAGAGAGAGCAGGTGGGCACCTCGCAGCTCAGGCAGTAGATATTGATCTTCTCCTCTTCATGCTCCTCGCACATGAGGTGCTGCTCAGCCTTGGAGTGCAGTGGCCTGAGGAGAGTGGGCAGGGTGGCAGGAGGGTCAGGGGCCAGGCCGGGGCGGGAGGACGACCGAGAATGTGAGGCCCCATGAACACCTTTCCTTCAGTCTCTACCAACCATCACCACCTTTTCTGCCCCTGCAGTTGGTGCTGCGGCTGGGCAGGTGACTTCCGCAGCGCTCTTCATTTGGGGAATAGAAGATGCTAAAGGGTAGAGGAGGCTTAGATCCGAGAATAGCCTCCATTCCAGAAGACAGAGAGGTCCCACGGCAGGAAGTAATGGAGGGTTGGCAGGACCTTGCTAGTGGACTGCCAGCCCTTCCCAGGTGGAGACTGAAGGCGAAGCAGTGACCAGGAGCCGGAGACCCCCCCGAGTGGAGTGACCTGGGCAAGTCCTTCTCCTCCTCTGCTCCCCTCTCCGCTCTAACCTGAAGGGGCAGGTTGTTCGGTGCCTCTCCCTTCAACCCTGAGGGGTTCCCAGGCTGCGCCCCAGGCCCTGCCCTCTAGAGTAGGGGTGTCGAACTCAATCAGAGAAGGGGCCAAAATCTAAAATCCAGCCTAAATCGCGGGCCGAATGGTTTACTGAACAGTCATAAACTGACAATGTCATAAACTGACAGCGGAGTGCAGTGATGACAGCGCGGTGCGGGCCACATTGCAAGACCTGGCGGGCTGGATTTGGCCCGCGGGCCTTGTGTTTGACACATGTGCTCTAGAGGAACAAGAGGCCCCCACAGCTCACCGTGAAGACTCCTGCTTGTAGATGTCGATAATGTTCTCCACCAGCAAGTTTCGCTGCAGGCCGTAGACGCCATGCCGGTCCAGGACAACCTCATGCCTGCAAGATGGGCAGCGGAAACGGCCTCCGGAAGACACGGTGGTGGAGCCCCGGGATTGCCACAGAGGGTTCGAGGCCTGTGGGGGCAGGGAGTGGGAGAGAACAGGCGCCATGAGGCCTGAGGGAATGGGAAGCTGCGGGGAGGTAGAGGGGGCTGGAGAGGACGGCATCAGCTCTTTTCTATGGCTGGGCCCTCTGAGAGCAGCTCAGCGTCGATTTTGTTTCCCATATTTATTTTATTACCTGGCTCACCTCGGTGAGTGACCCTGCATCCGGAGCCTCGCTTCGGCCAAGGCCTACTCAGAATGGGATCTCCCCAAAGGGGCCCAGCTTGGAGCCGTGAGGTGACATTGACCTTGGCAGGGAGGCTCAGTCAGGAAATGATGCTGTCAGTGTCCTCCAGCATGGGCTCTCCTGGGCCACTTCTGGGGGAGATGCTCTGCAGCTCTGGGCAGGGGCTCAAGCAGAGACAAGTGCTGGGGGATTCTGGGAAATCACTCCAGGGCCTGGGAGCCAGGAGTCCTGGGTTCTTTTGCTGCCCTTGGCACTGTTCTACGATGTAATTTGGACGAGTATACCCCAGGCCACAGGCAACTGGCTCAGAACTGAAGGGGTGATTGCCTGACCCAAGTTAGACATATAAACCCTCTCTCTAGGTACTTGGAACTGAGCCAGAACCTGAGGTGGCTAGACCACGAACGGCCTTGGAACTGAAATGACCTGTGTGTTGGGCTTCGAGTTGACGTTGTGGGCACCCAAAACCTTGTGCAAGCAGAAATAGAAAGTGCGTGGGCTCAGAAACTCTGAACAGAGAAGGCTGGTCTGTAGAGAAGAACAGAGTCCATTGGTGGAGAGCCGCAGAGATGGAACAATGGCAGAGACTGCTTGTTGTTCCTCGAGATTCACCTCTTCTTAAATAATAGAGCCCCGGAGATTTTGGCAAGACACATGGGATAAAGAACATGTGTCTGCCCAGCTGGTGTGGCTTCGACCTATGAACCAGGAAGAAACGGTTCAATTCCTGATCAGGGCACATGCCCGGGTTGTGGGCTCAATCTCCAACAGGGAACATGCAGCAGGTGGCCAATCAATGATTCTCTCTCTTCATTGATGTTTTTCTTTCCCTCTTTCTTCCTCTCTGAAATCAATTAAAAAAAGAACATGTGTCCAAGTCTCCTGTCTAGCTGGGTGTGGCCAAGAGATTGTATTCTGGCCAATGGGGTGTAGATAGAAATGTTTTGTGCCATTTCTAGGGAGTGTGCACACTGATGAGATGTCATAGGGCCTTAACTCTTTTTTTTTTTAAATTTTTTAAATAAATCTTTATTGTTCATATTATTACAAAAGTTCCTCATTTTTTCCCCCTCCACCAGGTTCCCACTCACCCTCTGCCCTTTCCCCACCCCCTATTGTCCTCATCCATAGGTGCACAGTTTATGTTCAGTCTCTTCCCACACAATCCTCTCCCCTTTTCCCTGAGAATCGTCAGACCACTCCCAGGGCCTTAACTCTTGTCCATGTCAATAAGCCTATCATAAAATTGGTTTCGGTACCTGTCATTTCATTTAAAGTTCCAGAATCTATCTGCTACGTTAAGTGAAGAGTTACTGTGTCTTTGGTGGGAGAGGCATGCCCTATTCTTCCTTCCCCCTTCCTGCTGGTTGAAATGAAGATAGAATGGCTCATGTTGGAGCAGCGTCTTACGCCACGAGGTAGCCACATGTTGAGAATGGCACCAAGGTAAAAGGAGTGTCTCTGATGAGACAGTCCAGGACCAGGCAAATGGGAGGTTAAGTAAAGAATTCACTGCCCATACTTTCACTTGAGAGGAAAAACAAGTCTTTACCTTCTTGAAATTGTTGTTATTTTGTGTTTTCTGTCACAGCAGAATCTAATCCTAATCGGTTAGAAAACCACACACTCCTAGAGAGGAATAGAGAGACTAGTCGCCTGTGACTTCGTGCATTTCCTGCAGTTGGGATCTGTCAGACTCTCCAAGTCCTCAGATCCCTTCGGTGGGTGCAGCAGCAGCCTGTGACACCTAGAGGGCGCCCAAGTCCAGAGTCCCGGTGGATCCTCTGGTAGCAAGAAAGGTAGGCTAGGTAGGAAACGTGGGCAGCCTATCTTAGGGAGAGTGACTGGCATGTTACAAATATCACATTTTGGGGGGGGGGGGATTTCTTGAGCATTCTAAGAAGCGAATGATCATAAAGTTGGAACAAATTAGTTTGAGATTATGCAAGGCTGTGTTTGTCTTTCTCAGTGACTAGATTATATATGAATATTGTTCAGTTTAATTTAATTTAGTTTAGTTGTGGATTAAAGTATAAAATCACTGAGCTTTTAATATTTAGAATCCAAGTGAGTAAGGATGACTCTAAGTCTGTAATCTCCTGTAGGGATCTTACTTCACGCATGTCCCCAGGGAGAATATTATTTTTAAATACATTTTATTGATTTCAAAGAGGAAGGGAGAGGAAGAGAGAGACAGAAACATCAATGATGAGAGAGAATCATGCATGCTCCCTACTGGGGATCGAGCCCGCAACCTGGGCATGTGCCCTTGATCAGAATTGAACCCAGGACCCTCCAGCCCACAGGCTGACATTCTATTCACTGAGCCCAACCAGCTAGGGCTCCCTCCTTAATTTTAAATGAAGCTGCAAAAAAAATGTTATTTTCTGGAGTATTTGACATCATGCTCTCTGGCATATGTCATCAGTTTGGCTCAAGTAAACTCTTATGAAAAATATCTACAGATTTCTTATGTCAACACTTTGATTAGCTGGTGGGGAGCCTATAAAGATGTTTAGTAAATGTCTGAATGGAAAAAAAAAAAAGTCATATTCTAAAGCCTTAGCCCAGAGCAAAGGCAAACTCATAGGTACCCTCTCTCCGCCTCCTCCCTCCTCCCTGTACCTTCCTCTGTACTCATCATTTAACGGTCAACACATGTTTTGAGGGTCTATTAAGTATCAAGCACTGTGCTGTGGGCTTTCCAGACATTATTGAATTTAATCCTCAAGACTTCCTTGTGCAGAGAGTGGAGATGAACATGTACCCCTAAGTTGGACTACAAGAATTATAATGATAAGGGCTAACATCTATGGAACACTTCCTTTATGCCAGGCTTTGCTCTAAGTCCTTCTATTTGCATTAACTCATTTAATCCTCATGTCAACCCTATGAAGTAGGTTCCACTCAGCCCCATTTCGGAGAGAGGAAATGGTAGCCCAGGCAAGTTAAATGAATTGCACATGGCCATCGGCTATTAGGCGGCAGAGCTAATATTTGAACTCGGGGCATTCTGACTCCAGAGTCCATCCTGGTCATCAACATACCACACTTTCAGTTCCAACATTCGTCTCTATGAGTTTCAGGTAACACAGATCTTAGTAAAGGCCATGCAAGACCAAACACCAACCTTTCACCAATGACAGAAACAACAGCCTAAAATCCAGCTGCAGCTTGAAGTTACCTGAGCGGAAATAAACAAACGATGACCCATCAAATCAAAACCTCTGCGCTATGGAGCATGGTAAGGGCCCAGCTTGCAGCCAGAATGACCTGCTTGTCGGTGAAAAGGAGAGGTGATAGCTCAAATCTCAGGGCAACCTCTTCCTAGGGATGTATGCATGCCCCCAGGGAGAATAATTCGTCAGGTTCGGTGTGGAAAATGATCTGATGTAGCATAACTACCCTGAGGCTCTTGCTATCTACTAATCCTGGTTATACCCTCTCTGTTCACCAGAGAAGCCAACGAACTCAACAGAGACTGCAGCCCAGCGATGACCCCCTGCCAGCCAGTTTACCGTTCAGAGAAGCGTGGAAGAAAGCCAAGGCAAATGGGAGGCTAAGTAAAGAATTCACTTTCAGCATCAGATAAAACCACCCCTGTTCCAAGAGGAGTGATAAGCCCAAGGGATCTAACAGAGATGCAAGCCAAGATAGCACAAAAAGAACGGGGGAAAGGAAGCATGACACGCAAAGGACAGATGAGGAATACACTTTGGGAGAAGAATTGCTCCAAGAAATAGTACAATTTCAATATAACATTTTGAAGGAAATAAAGAAAACAGCCCCTTTGATAAAAGAAGAGATAGAAGTGATCGGAGTTGGAGAAGAGCAGTGAAATAAATCGAGTAAAATGTTTTAGCAACATAGGAGCAAAATGCACATTTGACACGGAAGGAACTAGAGTCTACGACACTGATCCAAGTTACATAGATTGTATAAAACAGCAGAGACTGAGTCATCGGGACTAATGATACAGTATAGGTGAACCTTGAAGACATTATATGCTAAATGAAATGTCTGGCACAAAAGAACAAATATTGTGTGATCCCTCTTCGATGAGGTACCTGGAGCAGGCTAATGCATAAAGACGAAAAGCAGAATGGTGCTTGCCAGGGGCTGAGGGCGGGAGAAGGGGAAAGCAGAATTACCGTTGAATGGGAGCAGAGTTTCTGTTAGGGAAAGTGAAAAAGTTCTGGAGATGCATAGTGGTGATGTTTGTGAACAATGTGAATATTCTTTTATTTTTTTTATCCTCACCTGAGGATATTTTTTCCATTGATTTTTAGAGAGAGTGGAAGGGAGGGAGAGAGACGAGAAAAACATCCGTGTGAGAAAGACACGTCGATTGGTTGCCTTACACATGGCCCCTGATGGAGGCGGGTAAGGGGGGGGAGGGGGACTGGGAGGGAACCCACAACCCCAGCCCAGGTACACACCCTGGACCAGGAATCAAACCGGAGGAGACCTTTCCGTGTGCATTTGATGCTCTAACCACTGGACACGCTGCCTTCTTTAATTTTTTTTTTAAAAAAACTTCATAATTTCCAAATTTTGTACAAGCACGTTGGGATTTGGAAAAAAACAACTTTTTTTTTTTTTTTTTTTTTTTTTTTAATGCAATGACCAGGGCTGACATGAGAGAAAAGGGGGCGCTGAAGTGCCATAAGAACCAACAAAGAAAACCTACTTAGTATCTTTACTGTTAGTTCAAGAGGGAGGATGTCTAAGACGACGGCATTTGGAGACTGGGTAGACAGGTGACGAGATGGTAGCTAGGAAAGAGCTGCAGGAGAGCAGAGAGACCTTCGGAGGTTGGTTACAAACAGGGACGGGAGAGAGGCCACAGCACAGCTCAGCTGGGAAGCAAGTGCCACAGTCCCTGTGAGTCTCTGTCTGCCCCGATATGGTGGCAGCAATTTTTAAAAAAATACATTTTATTGATTTTGTACAGAGAGGAAGAGAGAGGGATGGAGAGCTAGAAACATCGATGAGAGAAAACCATCGATCAGCTGCCTCTTGCACACCCCCTACTGGGGATGTGCCCACATCCACATGCCCTTGACTGGAATCGAACCCGGGACCTTTCAGTCCGCAGGCCGATGCTCTATCCATTGAGCCAAACCGGTTTCAACATGGTGGCAGCAATTATGGGCGTGGAATCAGTAGGACAGGCCAATCCCAGACGTGGGTGGGCTGTGGGGAGAGGAGAGAGTCACAGACAATTCAGGCATTCCAAGCCTGGATGCCTGGGTACTTAGCCTGGGACAACGACCCCCCAAAGATCCATGGCTAGAATTCAAGTGGCCAGTGAACCAGATGGAAAAATAAAATTGCATCTATTTCCATTAACGTCTGGCAGAACCTGGGCTCTTTCCTCAGTTATGAAGGCAGGTGACAAATCACAGTAATAGCATTTTAGCAACAGAAATCATAGGTATTGTCAGATCACATTACAGGTGTTGATCAAGTCTCCAAAAACAATTTACGCTCATCACTGCTTCTAAACTAGGTAGTTATGAGGCTCCCTACTCCATCTCATTATTTAATGTGTTAATCAGAAAGCACATGTATTCCCCTATAAAACATGTTCTAGTTATTTTGGTACTTATTCCAGTGTTTTTCAAGCTTTTTTTTTTTTTTTTTTTTCCCCTATTACTGTCCCTTCCAGGAGCCTTTGTAGACAATTTTCCTCCCAGTCACTAACTCCTCCCCTTTACATTTTAATACCACAAATCTGAAAAACTCAAAAATTTATAGAAGCAGCCTTAGCTGGTTTGGCTCAATGGATAGAGCATCAGCCTGCAGACTGAGGGGTCCCAGGTTCCATTCCAGCCAAGGGCACGTGCCCGGGTTGCGGGCTTGATCCCCAGTAGGAGGCATGCAGGAGGCAGCCAATCAATGATTCTCTCTCATCATTGGTGTTTCCCTCTCTCTCTCTCCTCTCTCTCTCTCTCCCTTCCTCTCTAAAATCAATAATATATATATTTAAATTTATAGAAGAGTAGAAAGGTGGTTGCCAGGAGGTGAGGGGTGGAGAAATGGGAAGATGTTGGTCAAAAAGTAATCATTTCAGTTATAAGGTGAATACATTCTGGAGATCTGATGTGACTACAGTTAATAATACTATATTGTATACTTTGCATTTGCTGACACCACACACACACACACACACACACACACACGGTACCTATATGAGGTGACTGGTAGGTAAACTAGCTTGATTGTGGTAATCATTTAATATATATATATATATATATATATATATATATATATATATAAAATTATCACAGGGTACACCTTAAATAGATATATTTTTTTGTCCATTTGTACCTTGCTAAAGCTGGGGGGAGGGGTCTTATATGAAAGCAAAGATAAATAAATAAAAATTTAAAAATAAGATCACAGACGAAACCAGTTTGGCTCAGTGGGTAGAGCGTCGGCCTGTGGACTGAAGGGTCGCAGGTTCGATTCTGGTCAAGGGCATGTACCTTGGTTGCTGGCACATCCCCTGTGGGGGGCTGCAGGAGGCAGCTGATCGATGTTTCTCTCTCATCGATGTTTCTAGCTCTCTATCTCTCTCCCTCTCTGTAAAAAAACAATAAGATATATTTTTTAAAAAGTAAGATCACAATAAAAAAAATTTCAACACCACAGATGTACTTGGAACAACATCGCCCCCATTGAGAATGTGTGAAAATGCATGCTGAGTTCCAACAGTTGGTTTTCTTTATAATCATATGTATTATATTTTATGCATTTAAAGGACACTTCTTTTTTCAAAACTATACACACCTTGTCTTTAAAAGGGTCCCTAACAACAAATCAAATAAATAATAATAATAAAAAAAAGGGTCCCTAGGCTTCACAGACTGACCAAGCAGTGCTGGCACTAACAGAGATAACTTCCTGCCCTGACAGTAAGTCCCTGGACGGCCTCATCACAAATAGGAATTTTGTACCGTGAGGTTTTCATGGCAACCTCCTGAACACATTTCCACAGCTGGTGGTCTCACCTTGGGCTAAAGAGCCGTCAGCTAATATCCAGTTAGCAAAACCCTACTTTTTGCTTCTGTTTATCTTTCCGTTTCAAGAATAAGAAATAATTGATGGGCTCTGTTGTACACACAAATGTCTTTGTTCTTTCCTTTTATCGAACATTGTGAGGTGGTGTAAACAAGAGAGCCAGCACCACAGGAAAATTTCCTGTGCCAGTGAGGTGATGTATAAAGGAAATTCCATCACTCCAGGAAACGGAACACCCGGATTTATGTCCCTACTCTGTTCCTTTGTGTGTGTGACTGTAACCTATTTCCTGTGTCCTCCCCATAAAACGGCAGTGACACCCATTCTACCCAACTCAGACAGAATCACGCGTGGGATTACAAAGCACTGCTCTAGACCTTAACAATAGATGGCCACACGGAACCACAGGGCCCGAAATAACCGTTCCTTCTTCGCTGGAATAAAACAAATAAATGGAATGTAATCCTAGGCTATGTTCAAGGCTCCTAGGTAGCATGCATGCCACGAGTTGTCACCCTTTTAAACTCTGTGGTGCCTTCTATTTCCTTGGCAATATTTCCTAGCACCAGATAGAAATGTTCCATCTAGAAAGATGCTTTGTGAATGCAGTTACTCTAGCAAGTCTATATTTATGTCCGAACATTTTCCTTCTTCCCTCGCTACCCAGAGTGATGCTGATGTGGGAGACTGGCCCACCATGCAAGGTGGGGAGGGGGAACGTTGGAGGTGGTGGAGGCAACCCCCCCCCCCCCCCCCCCCCCCGTGACTAATAGTGGGCCGCGCCGGTCCTCCGAGCCGGCCTTGGGTACACGGACTATACCAGGCATTTGGAGACAAGCCGAAGAGCCTTAGAAGAACCCAGGTGTTGACAAACGCTGAGTTGCAGGTGGGAGCGTGATTCGAAGTGGAGGGCTAGCTCTGCCTGATGGAACCCAGCAAAGAGCCCAGCACGAGGGTTCTGCGAAGGGGCGCTGGCTGAAGGGAAGATGGGTGAGCAGAAGAGAGACTCAAGGTAAGACACCAGCAATGGGATGGAAAGGCCTTGAAAAGAAAGTTCATGATAATTCTTGAACTCACAAAATCAGATTGTTAGAATTACAAGGATGTTAAAGATCCGTTTAAGTCATCCTTTTCATCTCTTTCACGTGTGTGTGGAAAGAGGCGTGGAGGGGTGAAATAGCCTGATTTACCTCACATGGCAAGTTAAGGAAGAAACTGGTTTGAGGAGATCCCAGGAATGCTACCTTCCAGCCTAGGTTTTTGTTTCCCTAAGTCAAGTCTTTTCCCTAAAGTCAGTAAGATCTGCTTCAAGGTCAGTGCAACTCACAACATTTCAACAAATCATTTCTCACAAGAGAGAGGGGCCCAGGCCTGGGCTGGCGCCCTCAGTAGCAGGTGGAAGTGGTCGAGGAGGCTGGCTGTGCAGGGTTTCACTGCAGGCCTGAGCCTGATAACAGGTCTCCACAATTAACCCGTAAAGAACTGGAATTCGGGGAGGAGTGGCAAAACACAGAGGCCATCCCTTTTCCTGACCGCCCTGCCTGAGAGAAGGAGGCTCTTGTCTTGCTATTCGCATCGCGGTAAATCTCTCCCTAGATGATCATCCTCCAGAAAAGCTGTTCCTGAACCATCTTCTCACAAGGCCTTCTGGTTGTTCAGTTACAACAGGTTGCAGCTCATACACAAGTGCCCACAGCGAAGAGGGGGGCAAGAATAAAAATAAATGAAGGCTTGCTTTAAAGTAGCTCAGGAGCGGATAGAGTTTACAAATACAGAAACACATGGCAAGATGTTTGTGTCAAACTCCCACACCAACAGCTTCCTTCTAGTCAAAGTGCTTGGGAGCTGAGTGGGTGCAGGGTGGGGAAAGAGGGAGAGACAAATTAAAGGGGGCGATGTTTAAATTGAGAGAGAAAGAGAGAGAGATTACAGCTCTAATGAAAACTAGTTAAACCATGATGAAACTATGTAAAAATATGGGTCAAGGGCTTGAAAGTAATAGACAAACATAAAAATAATTGTCTTGGGGAGGTAGGATTATGGATGATTCCCTCCCAAACCCTCAATACTATCACACATTTTCAATTAAACCTTTTAACTTTTCAAATATTTTTCCTGGCTTTAGTTTTACCTGCTGTTATAAAATCACAATTCCCTAAAATTCTTTGTTGTTCATCACAGCAGTTTTTAGAACAGTAAAAACACTGAACACCATCTAAATGTTTTAGAGGACTGATTAAATACAGGGTGTACACAAAAATGTATATACACTTTGAATAATTATTAATTTCAATGAGTTAAATCTGGTGCCTCTTTCATTAGAAGCATCAATTGAACTATCAATTGTTAAGTGAATATACATTTTTTAAAATTGATTTCAGAGAGAAAGAGAGAGGGAGAGATAGAAACATCAATGATGAAAGGGAATCATTTATTGGCTAGCTCCTGCACACCCCCTACTGGGGATTGAGCTTGCAACCCAGGCGTGTGCCCCTGACCAGAATCAAACCCTGGACTCTTCAGTCTGCAGGCTGATGCTCTATCCACTGAGCCAAACCTGCTAGGGCTGAATATACATTTTGGGGGGACACCTTGTAGATTGTGGTCCAGTCATAACAATGGAACATCACACAGCCATTTGAAAAAGGGGTGGGGGGAAGAAAAACATGAATCTGAATGTGTGGATATGGAATAGCTGCCAAGAAAGAGTAAGTGAACAAAGGCAGGTGTAGGACAACGAGTCTAGTTTAAATATGTGTACTTGAGGCCCAATGCACAAAATTTGTGCATGGGTGAGGTCCCTCCGCCTAGCCAGTGGTTGGTGCTGATCAAGGTCATCTCACCTAGTCCCGATTGGGCCAATTGGGATTGGTGGCTGGGGAGGGACTGTGGGAGGGCTCCAGGGGGTGTCTGGCCCTGCCTCGCCCAGTCTCAATCAGGCAGCCCCCAGCAGCAAGCTAATCTACCAATTGGAGCATCTGCCCCCCGGTGGTCAGTGCACATCATAACTACCAGTTGGTTGACTGCTCAGTTAGACACTTAGCATATTAGGCTTTTATATATATATAGATCTCCCTCTCTCTCTCTCTCTCTCTCTCTCTCTCTCTGTCTCTGTCTCTCTCATACACACACACACACACACACACACACACTTGTGCCTATGCATGGAAATTTTCTGGAAGACCATCAGAAACGCTGGTAATGGCTACCTCCATCTGGAGTAGGGAACTGAGCACTGAGGTGGAGATTCACTTTTCATGATGTAAATCCCCATACTGTTTAAAAAATGTGTGAGTGTGTGAGTGTGTGTGTGTGTGTGTGTGTAAGTAATATAATATACTCGCATCACTTTTATAAGTTCTACTAACTTTCTAGGCAATGTTCTAAGGGTATTTTTCCTAAGTGGCTTGAAGATAGAGAAACCAAAAGTCCTATTCTTGTCCCTATACTTAGAAAACAGACGATCTGATTATGCCTCGAGTTGTCAAAATGTGGAGGCAATGTGTGAGGAAACTAAATATGCTCATCTTTCCGAGGGAGATCTACTGAGAAGAACATACAGAAGTGCAGCCAAAAAACTGGGTCAGCCTCCCACCATGCCGGCCCAAATAAAGCAGCGAGAAACAAGCTGTTCAGTCTCCTCTGCTGGAGGCGCAGGAGGCGCTGCACTTGGAAAGATCCACAGAACCACCCCGAAGCCCTAAGCACCACACCATCCCACAAGTACCCGGCACCGGGCTGGGCACAAAGCATCCTCAGGTCTCTCGGGGCCCAGGCCAGTATCCCAGAGCTTCAAGGAATCAAAGCGGGTACTCCTGGATGCAGAGGCCTGCCTTGAACAGGGAGGTCACGCCAACATCTCCTGGCCTCCTGTGCCTGCGTCCCCCTGCCCAAGGATACTATGTGTATGGCTTTAATATTTGTACCACTTCTACAGACAACATGAGCTTCACTCTCCAAACGCCCACTTGCTTTCCCATATTCCAGGCTCTCGTGAAAGGATGCTTCCTTCTAAATTCATGAGAAGGGAAGGCAAAACCTTTTGGGCATTCCGACCTAGGCATCTCAGCCTGAAAGATGTTCGAGACGTCCTCAGACTGAGGCAAAGACCTACATGGGCAAGGCAGAGGCTCTCATAGGTGACTTGGCGCCCTGGGTAGGGAGGCCTTGCGGTCAGTCTAGGCCCCCTGAGAGCGAGAATCACTGGCTCTGAGATCCTCCGGAGCCACATAGACTGACAGAGGACTAGGAGATGGGCATGGGGCTCGATGGGAAGATGGCAGGAAAGGCTATGGGGCTGGGCATCAGTGAAAATGGCAGACAACCTGAGGACGGCCTGGCTTAGGGAGCCCGTTACTTCCCCTCCAAACATGCTGCCCCAAAGAGCTTAAAAGAGAAGCATGCTCTGGGTTAAGTTCAAAATCACTGTTCAGCACACTTCCTCATAATTTCTGGTTCCGATGAAGAATGTGTGTTCGTGAGGTCTCCTATCACTGCCATGCATACAAAGCAGGCCAGCTGTGGTCCATGCAGAGTTTCGTTTCATTTCATTTCATTAGCAAGAGGGTGTGTGTGTGTGTGTGTGTGTGTGTGTGTGTGTCTTCCCCTCACTCTTTCTGAACTTTGCCCCATTTTGTAGATTATCGAACCTCTGCCAGTGACAGGACAAGAAGGAAAGCCCGTTGATAAGCCATTCTGGTGGATGCTGCTCTTCTTTTAAAACCGGTAGCTAAAATGATTATCTGCGGATTGGATTACGTCTGCTTTGCCTCGTGACCACATGCAAACCCACTCTGGCTGCGTTTCTGGGAAGTAGAATCTATTCTCTGCCTTCTCTCGAAGGCACCTCCATCCTTTGTAACCAACAGGCCCCTTGACGACTCGTCAGGAGTGGGGCACGGGCCTGGCTCTTTCAAGTGGGGAGAATCCGCGGTCCCCTGCCCACTGTCTAATTCTGCCTCCCAAACACGGACGCGCTGAGCTTTGCATAGTTCCCCTGTCACCATGACCTTGTAGTGTTTCATGATCTCAACGCCCTTTCTCCAGGTTGTCCGCAATGTTCTTAAATCTGAAACGCCAAGCTGGAATGCAGAGTCCAGTCCAGACTCTTACGCAGCCTGGGGCGGGACCACCTCCCCCCTACTCCCTACGGGGTCTTCCTTCCTCTGGAGATACCGGCGTCCCAGCTGCTGTCCCAGCCCGGGCTGACCACTGACCTCGCAGCCTGCAGCGCCGCTGCTGACTCATGCTTACTCTGGGATCGCCTAGAACCCCGGCTCTCCGTGGGCCCTTCAGCCAGACCAGCCACCGCCCGCCATAGAGCACTCTCCCCATCACCTGCAGGGGGCTGGGGTGGGGGGGCTCAGCGCTGACGAGAAGTCTCCCACAGCCCGCACTGCTTCACCGCGCCCGGCCCACCTGGAAGACGTCGTTGGCACACTTCCGGCACAGGTTGTGCTGGCAGGGCAGGATCACCACCGGCTTGGAGAACATCTCCAGGCAGATGGGGCAGATGAGCTGCTTCTCCAGGTTGTCCATGCTGTGTGCATCCCCCAGCAGCGGCTTGAAACCCACTGCGAAGTTCATCCCCTCAGTGATGGTGCCGACCTCGGCCTCGGCCCGGACCTGGCCTTTCCTCGCTGCCTCTGGACCCCTCCTCCCTCGCTCACTCAGTCTGTGGGTTCTTCTGCTCCCTGCGGACGCTCACTCTCAACTAGCTCTGCGCTCTCTCCTGTCCCTTCCTCTATCTGCCGCGTCCTTAGCTGTTTTCAGACACCTGTCTCTCTCCTCTCTGCTCTGTCCCGCAGCCAGGCACAGGCAGCTTTCTCCAGCCCTCGCTCCCTGAGCAATTGTCCCTGGAAATGTCTCCTTTTGTTCCTCAAACGGCTCTCCTCACTCCACAGGCAGCACTGTTTGTCCCTCACTCCCCGGAGAGCAGACTAACTTGAAGGTGGGGGTGGGGAACAGGGGCCTCTGGGTGACATTCCAGCTCCCGATTTAGCTCCTGTAAGGCGAGCCACAGCTGTCACCGAGTGAGTGACCCTGACTCACGCAGGAATGGGTGGCTCTTGGGCAAGAGCAGGAGTGAGCTTTGCCGGGTTGGTGACAGGTGGGCCGGCAAAGGTACCGAGCGTGAACTTGTTCCCACTCGGAAGCTCCCGGGAGCCCCTGAGCCCGCTCTGGCGTGGGCCCTGCTCGCAGGGCAGTGCTGGGCAGGGCGCAGTCTGAGTCGGCCTGCTGGAGAGGGACCTCGCATAGCTCGGGGAGGGAGGCAGATCTTGGTAGACCTGCTGACAGTGAGAATGTCTGCCTCCACGGTTTAGCCAGCGACCTGGCCCGCTTCCTCTGAGCCCCACGGGGCAGGACAGCAGCCCCTGAGACTGGACAGGCTCTGGTCCAACACTTCTGGGCCACTTTGTAGTTGTTTTTAAATCTTTGCCCGAGGATATGTTTCCCCCCGGTGATTTTTAGAGAGAGTGGAAGGGAAGGAGAGACACAGAGAGAGAGAAACATTGATGGGAAAGAGACCCATTGATTGGTTGCCTCCAGCACATGCCCTGACTGGGGCCAGGGACCGAGCCTGACCAGAATCGAACCTGGGGTCCTTCAGACCATGTGCTGATGCTCTAACCACTGAGCAAGTCGGCCTGGGCTGGTCCACTTTTGTTCTTGCCCAGAACTTCCTTATATCGCCCTAGGAAAAGCAGCTCTGGAGGCTAGAGGTGCAGTGAGCTTGTCCCTGAGCAAGTATGGCATTCTGACCCATGAACACATCGCTGGAGCCACTCCAAGGACTTTAGATTTGTTGGGAAATGGAGAGAAGCTGAGCTGGGCAGAAGGGACCCGAGTGCCAGGGACCTATTTTGAGCACCAGGAGACTCGGCCTCCAGGGAAACTTTAGAGCACTGACCAGTCATCACCAAACCGCTCCCGGAGGCCTCAGCTGTGGGCGCCCTCGGCCCCAGCCCCACTGCGTCCTGGGCGCCCCCTCGCCAAGGCGACGGCTCTCAGCCGTGAGCACCGGTCCTCACGGGCCTTCTTCTCTACCCTACGCACAGCTGGTCCTTTTGGGGCCCCACATACGCACTGGAATCAGATAAAAGCTCTTTTATTTTCTGACATTCTTCAGCCCTTCTCCCAGTCAGGAGAGACAAGTGTGAGGAATCACAAAACTCTGACCCTGGCGGACGGGAAATGAGTGGTGGGGAGAGGAGACCGAACAGGTTGTGTGAAGAGGCCCGAGTGGGGAAAAGGGTCTGTAGACGGACCACCGTTTCCCCGTCCTGGGCTTCGTGCCTGTTTAGAGAACCGTCTGCATCAGATGCGGTGAGAGAACGGAGGAGAAGTCTCAGAGGCACCGTCCTTTCCCCCTGCTGACGCGGGGTGGTGCAGAATGAGGCTGGTGGTGCTGAGTGTGTGGACACGGGAAGAAGGTGGGGCCAGCCCCGCCCGGAGAGGCACACGGGCTGAGGGGTGAGTCTGATGCTAAGAGTGCTTGGTGCAGAGGAGCTGCAGCAAAGGAGGGTCCATGGCACCACAGCTCTGGGCCTGGATCCACGCTGCTCAGCTTCCAGGATCCGGGTGGAGATACCCCAAGTGGCTCAGGGACCGTACCCAGCTGACACTGGCTCCAATCCCAAAAAAGGATGCTTGGGAAAAGTGTCACCACCGCCTGAGATGTCTTCAGGGTAGGGATGGGGGGCGGGGGGGGGGGTGCGTGTCTGCTCTCTAACATTGAAATTGGGACCGGAGCTAAAGGACAAGAGTAGCTGGGCGACCCTGCATGGCCAGGGTCAGTGATGCCATCGGGTCAGAGACTGCATCCTCACTGGGATGGACGCTGTCAGTGCTTCTAGAGTTGGGATTCTTACAAGAGGAGGGGCAAATCAGGGTCAATGTCAGGACAGGGCTACTTGCTCCTCTCTTCGATGTGTCCAGTGGACTGGGCAGCAGGAGTCGCCTTCTCTGGGTCAGCACCTAAGGAGAGAAGTTGACATCTTATTAACTAGAAGGAATGAGCACCCAGATTGTAAAGAGAGCCCCCATTGGGAAAGCTATGAACACTTACAGTTCATACTATAGGGCGATAAACTTTCCATTAAAGACTCATCTGGAATTAGTGTGTAGTCTTTTCTTTTTTAAAATCTATTTTTATTGATCTCAGAAAGGAAGAGAGAGGGAGAAAGATATATAGAAACATCAATGATGAGAGAGAATCATTGATTGGCTGCCTCCTGCACCCTCCCTCCCCCCCTCCCCATTGGAAATTGAGCCCGCAACCCAGGCATGTGCCTTGACCAGGAATTGAACCATGACCTCCTGGTTCATAGGTTGACGCTCAACCACAGAGCCACACCAGCCAGGCTGTATGTTCTTTTCTTATCCTTTAGTTATTGCTGCATTTCAGTTTTCATACCCCGCTCTTCATCTTTTAATCATCTTCATCATCTTCTTCCGATTTTCTAAAATTCACTTTGCTTCCTAAGATGGAATTTGAAAAACACATATATACTAACAGTAACATTTTGTTTAGCCCAGGGGTGAGAAAACTGTTGCCTTGCAGTTACACATTAGCACCCTTAGGTGGCACTAGGGTGGATTCCAGTCACGTCGCCCTTGGAAGTTTAGTTGGGGTGAGCATAATCTCAGACACTTCATCTTCCTTTTGAATAAAGGACATCCTCTAACTTGTCTTCTAGGCACACTCTCCCGCCCATTTCTTAACTCCCACCCACCCCTCAGCTTAACTGTCCGGAGGCCAGCATGACAGTCACACGGTCCGTGTGTAGCATAAACCCTTCCGAAAACAGGTGTCTCCCCTCTCTCTCTCCACTTTGCCCCACTACTGACTTGAGACTCCCCTATTTATGGTTCACTGTTTCATCCCAACCACCTTTTCCATTCCCAGTCCAGCTCTTACCCTGGTCCCTGCCGAGGGCTCTCACCTGCTTGCCCAGGCTGAGTCTGGACGTTCTGCTGGTATTTTCTCTTCCCTATCTCCTCGGGAGGGGGCGGCTTGAGTGTGCCACAGCAAAAGCAGCAGCAGCAGCAGCAGCAGCAACAGGTGAGCAGAACACACAGGATGACAAGTGTCTGAAAGGTAGGAAAGGATGGCCTCAGTCCGCATATCCATTCCAGTTCCCCGCCCACACCCTCCTCGTCCCCAGAAAGTGAGACAAAAAGCATGTGTCCTCAGAGAGGAGGGGAAGGTGCCCTTGGTGAGGAGGGCACCCTTTCCTTCTTATTCTTAAAGAGCTAGGAAGACGTGTGTACCTTGAACCAACAACTATTCATCATAAAATAGTACTTGACGCCGTCTTCACCAAAGTGATCGTATAGATATATTCCCAATGAGCCATGCCGGTCGTAGATTTTCCGCTTCTTATGATCGCTCAGGATCGCGTGCGCTGTGTTGATCTCTTTGAATATTTCTGCTGATTGAGCGTTCCCTGGGTTCTTATCTGGGTGATACTTCAAGGCCAGTCTCCTACCAAGGCAATATCCAAAAGGGGGAGAGAATGGGGAGTAGCTGGGGAGGGAGGGTTAGGCTGAAAGACAAGGAGAGGCCAAAACCGGTTTGGCTCAGTGGATAGAGCATCGACCTGCGGACTGAAAGGTCCCGGGTTCGATTCCGGTCAAGGGCATGTACCTTGGTTGCGGGCACATCCCCAGTAGGGAGTGTGCAAGAGGCAGCTGATCGAAGTCTCTCTCTCATCGATGTTTCTAACTCTCTATCCCTCCCCCTCTCTTCCTCTCTGTAAAAAATCAATAAAATATTTATTTTTTTTAAAAAAAGAAAGAAAAACAGGGAGAGGTTTCTAGATGGTGATGAAGGAACACCTCAAATTTCCAAAGTTAGATGCGGTACAAAGAATGGAGGCAAGCAGGCCACGTCCAAAGTCCTTCCCACGCCACGCTGAAGAGGATGGTGGCCCCACCCAGCCCCAGCGTGGGTTTTCTAAACGGGCCAGAGAGCGAAGGAGAAGGAAGTGAGTTGAAGGGGGCGGAGGGCTTCCTGAGAGGCGGAGGTCCGAACCTGTAGGCCTTTTTTATTTCGTCGGGGGAGGCGCCCTTCTTGAGCTCCAGCACGGCGTACAGGCTGGTCCCGGTCTTGGACAGGCGGCGGGCTGCCTCCTCCACGTGCGTCATGATCTGGTCAGGTGAGCGCCGCCGCAGGTGAGGCCGCAGAGACGGGGACGTCCAGGGACGGGAAGCGCATTGCCTTCAGGGGCTAGGCGGGCAGAGGGCCACAGAAGACAACCGTGAGTGGGCTCTGTGACTAGCAGGGGAGTGCCAGTTCCCAGAGAAGACACTCAAATTCAATTTTTAAAAAAATATTGAGAGCCAGAGGGAGAGATAGATTGAGATGTGTTGTTGCACTTCTTTATGCCTTCATTGATTACTTCTTGCCTGTGCCCTAACTGGGGATTGAACCCACAACCCTGACATATCTGGAGGATGCTCTGACTGACTGAGCGGCCCGGCCAGGGCCAAATTCTTTAAAAAGGAACCATCTCACATTACCCAGGGCCCTTCAACCATGCAGACCTCCAGACACCCCACATCCTAGTTGTAAACAGGAGGAGGAAACCCAGGGCAGCCTCGGGCCCTGAGCAGAACGGGCCAGGGACCTGGGAGAGCTACAGTGTCTGCGGGGAAAACAATTCAGATCACACCCTGAACACCCAAGAGAGGCCCGGGGTCCAAAGCCCAGCCCAGGGCTGTGCTTACAACCAGGCCAGAGACTTTATTCCTCCCTCGGCCTCCCCTCCCAACTCACCCCATCCCTGTCCCTCAGAGACAGGGCAGTGAAACCACCCGGAGGATAAAGAGGGGGGTGAAAAGGGGGTAGCTGTAGGGCCTGGCCAGCGACCAACAAAGGGTCAGGGGGTAAGACCCCACAGACTGGGGAGAGCCTGGGGGGATGTGGTCCCCGGGGCCCCTCTGCTGTGTGGACTCCCCACCGGACCTGGCCTCGACCTCCCTTCAGCCAGCTGGACAGGCCTTTCACCCTCCGCCTGGGCGTGAAACTTCACACCGCTGGTCCCCAGTTGCTCACTGCGCCTGCGCACTGTGTTAACTCTCAGGGTCGTTTTTTGGCGCCATCGGAAGGTCTCGGAGGCGAGGCTGAGGGAGCCCTGGGACTTATTTCGCTCGTTCGGAAACCTGAGCGTACGGATACGCCAGGCGCCTGCAGGCCAGGGCAGCAGGGCCTCTTTGGTAGCATTTCTTCTCCCCTGGAAGGGAATCACCCATCTGGTCTCCGTTCTGGTTCGTTGACTCACTTAGGGAAAGATAATGGGTTTGCAGTCTGTGTGAGAAGGATGGTTGCTGCACGCCTTTCTCAAGACGTGTTTGGCCTTCCCCGTCTTCATGTTCACTTTCTCTTTCCCTTCCACATGGAAACTGGTGTAGGTCCTTTAAGACTCACCTCAAATGCCAGTATTCCTGGGACTCCTTCCTTCATTCCCCCAGTCATTCCCACCTTGCCCGGCCAAAGCATGTATCCTATTGTATTGTTGTTTAGTTCGCACAGTCCTTTTTAAGACAATATCTTGAACATTTCCAGAAGTTACAACTGTTCTTGAAAAGCTTCCTTTAAATACTATGACATCATGAGTATGTACCATAATGCAAATGTATGATCCAGATTGGATAATGAAGTTGTTTCTAATCATGCGATGGTATAATAACCTTATGATGAAAATTCTTATCTATCAATCTTTAAGTAAATTTCCCTTTTCCCCCTTGGAGTAGAAAGTGAAATTCTTTGAGGACCTTGACCCGTATTACTAACTCTCTTCCAGGAAGGTACCAAAGTACCAATTTACATCCCTACTAGAGGACATGAGAGCACCTATCTTTACCTGGCCTTATTTTGGCGATCTCCTACAGGAAGCAGTGTTTGCAGCACTAATAATTTACCACGTCATGATATCGGAGAGGCAAACTCAGTGGTTCCTATAACATGTAATTGAAAGAGCTTTATTAATTCAATAATATATCTCTGTTACCCCCCCTCTTGTGGTTTTCACCATTCTCTTTTCCTTAACACAGTTATATGTGCACCTCTATCTCCCCTTCTAGGTTTTTAAAAAATTATTATTTTATTGATTTTTTTTACAGAGAGGAACGGAGAGGGTCAGAAAGCCAGAAATAACAATGAGGGAGAAACATTGATCAGCTGCCTCCTGCACACCCCTCCCCCCCTCCCAACTGGGGATGTGCCCGCAATCAAGGTATATGCCCTTGACCAGAATCGAACCTAGGACGCTTCAGTCTGCAGGCCGACGCTCTATCCACTGAGCCAAACTGGCCAGGGCCCCTTCTAGGTCTTAAGTGATAAGTCAATATTCCACCCCAAGAGATATGAGCCATCTGAGCAAAGTAACCAAGGAGTCCATATGTTAAAGGCACAATGATCGCTGAACTAATGAGTTTATTTCCGTAGGTTTCTGATCAGGATGGGGGTGGATAGCTGTACGTCTGTAATCAGGGTGCGGATTGAAATATTTGGCATCTCCCACCCAGTTCATAGGTTCTGGGTCAGATGAATTTAGAGGGTAGTGGCCTAGAGCAATGTTTTTCAACCTTTTTTGGGCAAAGGCACACTTGTTTCATGAAAAAAATCACGAGGCACACCACCATTAGAAAATGTTAAAAAATTTAACTCTGTGCCTATATTGTCTATATATAAAGTAATTCTCTTGAATAGGAATCAAATAAACACAAAGAAAGTATTTTATAATTACTTTATTATGAAATATTAAGTAAACAAAATAGTGAAAAATTATAAAATTCTTGTCTTGTCTGCACCTACGGCACACCAGGCAACATCTCGTGCTGCGGAACAGCGGTTGAAAAAGGCTGGCCTAGAGGGAAGGAACTAAAGCTGAGAAATTTTTTGGTGGGTGGTACTATGTCAGATTTCTCTGACTAACCTCCAACCTTTGATCACCACCACGGGAAGATAGAAATAGCAGGACAATACAATCATTTTCTCACTAGCACTGGGAGGAGGGCAGAAGGCATCAGAAGTGCAGTGCACTCCGCAAGTTCCTCACCTCGGTCTATAGGCCCAAGTTCCTCACCTCGGCCTACCCCTGCCACTCAGTCCCACACTTTTTCTGTCATTGCTTTGGAGACACCCAGCTCCCTTCCATTTCAAGGGCCGTTGGCTATGCTGCTCCCTCTGCCTGGAGGACTCCTCTCCGGACTGTGTGCCATGCCAGCTTTTCATCCTTTGTGGATGTCAGCTTCCTGCCTCCTCAGAGAGGCCTTCTAAATGGAATTCTACTCTTCTCCCCCACTTCATAATATCCTCATCATTTGTGCATAGATGTTTATTTGCATGATGACTTGTTTAACATCTGTCTTTCCCAGTAGGCAGTGAATTCCATGAGGACAGGCACCTTGTCTATTTGTTCACATTGTATCCCAATCACCTAGAACCAGGCTTGGCTCCCAGTAAGTTAATTCATGATTTGTTGAATGAGCTACAGCAGAGGGAGCCCTCTGCTGGTCCAGTGTAGACTCAGAGGTCAGCCCATAGCAAGGGGCAAAGAGAAAAGGGCAGTAGGGGCGATGGTAATGGTGATTCTGAGCTTCTTGTTTGTGTTAGTCTTTGTCTAGTTCCTAACACAGTTCCTAGAATGTTGTAGGTGCTCAATAAATGTTGGTTTGTTGAATGAACCAGCAAACTTTTGTGCGCCTTTTCAGAGGTACTTTTACCCAATTACCTCTGATTCTCACAACAACCTTATATGATCACGTCCCTGCTTTATAGAAGAAAGTGCCAAGAAAGAGGGCAAATTAGGTACTGAAAAGAAGTAGTAAATATCTTTCACATCTTGCCAGAGGCTCCAGAAGGTTATTACTTCTTATCATTGCCCTCTGACATTCTAATTAATTCTAATTATAGTTTGTGGCTCTTGAAATAGCCATCATCTGTAAGGTTCTGAGCCTCTGTTCTGACTGAAATGACACTAGAGCCAGCAGGCTGCAGGGATAGGGATAGAGCAGGCAAGTCATCCTGACACTCTTTGGGCACAGGCTCTCCACTTCTCCTTCACCTAGAAACAGATCCCCTTTGGCTGTGTTTCCTGCACATTGTATCTTCTAACACCCAGCACAGAAGGAGGAAGAACACACCAGCCAGGAGACAGAGGCCCTAGTTCTGAGTTCTCACTATCTTTCTAACAAGTCACTTAATCTGAGTCTAATTTTCCTCTTTTATTATTATTATTAGAGGCCCAGTGCACCAATTCATGTACCGGTGGGGTCCCTTGGCCTGGCCTGTATGGGGACGAAGCTGGCTCTCTGACATTCCCCAAAGGGTCCCAGATTGCGAGAGGGCACAGGCCAGGCCAAGGGACCCCACTGGTGCACGATATGGGCCAGGGAGGGACACAGGAGGTTGGCCAGCTGGGAAGAGATGGCAGGAGGGATTCAGGGCATGTCTGGCCCCCTAGCTCAGTTCTGATTGGCCAGACTTCAGCAGCAAGCTAACCTACCTGTTGGAGTATCTGCCCCCTGGTGGCCAATGCACGTCATAGCAAGCAATTGAGAGGCCTTAGCATTGATTGGCTGAACAACTGACCAGACAACGGGACACTTAGCATATTAGACTTTTATTATATAGGACTAGGGGTCTGATCCATGAAATTCATGCATGAGTAGGGTTCCTAGGCCTAGCTGGTGATCAGGGCAGGGCCAATCTGTGGGGCAATAGGCGGGGCGATCAGTGGGCAATGAGGGGGCCCCTGATGGCACATGCCTTGGCTGGCCTGGGGCCTGTGGGCTGGGGCCAGATCCTGGGTTGAGTGTCTGCCACCTGGTGGTCAGTGTGCATCATAGTGACCGGCTGTTCTGCCATTTGGTCGATTTGCATCTTAGGTTTTTATTATATTGGGTTATTTTAAAATATATTTTAATTTATTTCAGAGAGGAAGGAGAGAGAGAGAGAGAGAGAGAGAGAGAGAGAGAGAGAGAGAGAGAGAGAGAGAGAAAGAGAAATATCAATGATGAGAATCATCAATCGGCAGTCTCTGGCATGCCCCCTACTGGGGATCAAGCCCGAAATCCAGGCACATGCCCTTGATGGGAATCGAACCTGGGACCCCTCAACCTGCAGGTCAACACTCTACCCACTGAGCCAAACCTGCCATTTTCCTCTTTTATATAAATCTGCATCATTTCCAAGGTTGCTGTCAATACTAAATTACATTTGGAATAAAAAAGATGGAAAAATGAAAATAATTATGCTGAAGAATGAGAACAGACTAATATCTTTTCTGGGGTTATTTGCCCTCTCACCATACCTTAAACCAGGAATCTTTGAGTTTACTACCTCACCGAGCCATTTGGTCTCTTCTGGAGAAAACCAAGAAACATCCTTTATTTACCCACAAACAACGTTTTAGTCATATAGCTGGAATGCACACATACAGACAGCAGACATTGACATATTCATACCCAAAATATCATGCTCTCAAACATATGCAGTTGGAGAGAGAGACCATAATTTGTCATCCCCAAGCACCAGGTTCTAGAATTGTGCAATTTTTAGAGACTTAATTCTTATCCAATACCTTTATTTTAAAATTGAGAAATGTATGTCCCTGAGATAGGGATTGACCTGCTCAAGGTCAACCAGTGAGGTCCAGATCTAAGTCTTCTGACTCCAAGTTCAGTGTCTATTTGGTGACTTCTCCTCCTTATACACACCAGCTCTCTCTCTCTCTCTCTCTCTCTCTCTCTCTCTCTCTCTCTCTCTCTATCATTTCAGAAAGGAAGGGAGAAGGAGACAGAAACATCAGTGATGAGAGAGAATCATTGATTGGTTACCTCCTGTATTGACTCTGAAACCCAGGATGTGTTCCCACTGGAATCAAACCATGACGCTCAACCACTGAGTGACAATGGCCAGGCCACACCAGCTCTCTTTAAAATTTAGGTTAGAGACAGACCAAAGCTGAAGTTGATGTTTATGGTTGATGTCGGGAAATGTCCCTCTTCCCCTCCCCACAGGCATCTCAGGGTGGGAGATGGAGGGCTTCCAGCTAGAAAGGCGTCTCTTACCCCGTCCTCTCTGCCCTGTAACCCAGACTCTGCAGACTTAAGGGCAGGCTGACAGGGCACACCTGCCTCACCTGGAGATGGTAGTGTCTGCCTCTTCAGGTTGTTAGGAGGCCTCAGTATTTCATTTGAACAGTGCTTGGCACCTGGTAAATGCTATCTCATTTATCATCATCGTTTCTAGTCTATCTCCTCTCAATTTTGTAAAGAGAGAAGTTACTTTTACATTGTCTCTGGGAAGAAAGGAAAAACCAGGCTGCTTCCCTTAAAAAGATTTGCAGCCGAAACCGGTTTGGCTCAGAGATAAAGTGTTTGTCTGTGGACTGAAAGGTTCCAGGTTCGATTCCGGTCAAGGGCATGTACATTGGTTGCGGGCACATCCCCAGAGCCAGCTAGTCGATGTTTCTCTCATTGACGTTTCTAGCTCTCTATCTCTCTCTCCCTTCCTCTCTGTAAAAAAATCAATAAAATATATTTAAAAAAAGAAGATTTGCAAATTGTAATTGGGTTCCTTCCATCCCCTTTCTGCACCCTTCTCAGCCATGTAGAACCCCATTTTCTTGTTCCTCTGACCAATACTCACCTGCTGCCTTCTGGCTACTCCAAATATCTCCGGCAGTCCTCCCCCAAGCAGTCAGAACTCCAAAATTACCTCTCTACATGTCCAATAAAAACAAATATCTTCAAAAAATGGTCTCATCCTCAAAGGTTAGGTGGGAAGCAATCTGATTAAAATACTATTAATTCAGCTTACAGTGAGAAAGATTATAATACCTCACTCACTTAATTCTTACTAATGCAAAAAGGAACAACTGGAATTTCCAGCTATTATTTTGAGAAGAGAGTTTGGGCCTTCAATCACTTCTCTTCTTTGTGTCCAACTCCACCAACTTCACATCTTTCCCTCCCTACAGCTCTGCATTATTTGGATTCTCCTTCTCCGACTCTAGTAAAGTTCCGCTCCCCGTGCTGGATCCTCTCCCTTCTTTCACCTCCTGGCCATGGATATTCTATACGGTTTTGTCTTGAAGCCCCTGCTGTGCTCTCTCCTCTGGTCTTCGGAGAGCCCATCGGTACCCATGGCGTCAGCTGTCACAGTGATGCTCTGGTGTCCGTTTGGTGTCATTCACATGCCAGTTTCCCATGGTCTCAAAACCAACTCTGAAATCTGAACTCACCATCTCGCCCCCAACCTGGTTGTTCCTCTTGGTTTCTCTATTTGTTAATGTTATGACTTTCCAAGATAATGATGCTCAAAACCCAAACATCCTTGGGCTGTGGACTCATTATTTCCCCCAAATTCAGTTTTAAAAAAAGCCTTACCTTCTAAATGGCTCTTTCATCTGTCCCTTCTTTTCAGCTCCCGCCACCTTGAAGCTGCCACCCCAGATGAAGGATTGCCATGTCACACTGACTGTTGTCCTAGAGTCCTAACTGTTCTCCCTACTGCCAGCTTCATCCTGGATCTGATGACCACTCTTTTGGTCTTAGCCTACAGATGCAAAGCAACCATTGAAATCTGGCTGCTTTCTGGCTATTCAACCTTGATTCCAACTTGATTCCAACTTACCCCTCCAAACTTGGTGTCTACTATTGCCCTCAAGCAAACCTCCCACCACACTCAGATGAACATTCCTACGCCATCACTCTCACACCATTCCCCCCCACGAATGGTCCTTTTCATTAACCAGTTCACTTACTCTTCAAATATCTGGTAAGCACTGCCATATGCCTCATACCTTGGCTATGCTAATTGCCAAACTGGTTTCTGTTCTCATAGATGATAGCCTTGTGTGGAAGACAGAGACTCATCAATATGCTCAGCAAATGTTTGTTGGGCACGGTCACGTGCCAGACACTGTTCTAGATGCTGGGACTGCAGCAGTTTACCAAACAGACAACACTCTCTGTCACCATGGAGCTTACATTCTGGTGGGAGGAGGTAGCCAGGGAATTTAAATATAAAAAAATAAATATAGTTTCTTTATGACTAAGGAGAAACACAAAGCAAGGGATGGAGACAGAATCTTTTAGGGATTGCAGTTTTTTTGTTTGTTTGTTTTAATATATTTTATTGATATTTTACAGAGAGGAGGAAGGGAGAGAGATAGAGAGCTAGAAACGTCAATGAGAGAGAAACATCGACCAGCTGCCTCTTGCACACCCCCTACCGGGGATATGCCCTCAACCAATGTACATGCCCTTGACCGGAATCGAACCTGGCACCCTTCAGTCCGCAGACCGACGCTCTACCACTGAGCCAAACTGGTTTCGGCTGCGATTGCAGTTTTTAAAAGGATAAGCAGATAACTCTGCCCAGTGTGGCTCAGTTGGTTGGGGTTGTGGGTTCAATTCCAGGTCAGGTACATACCCAGGTCTTGGGTTCGATGCCAGGTCGGGGTGTGTACAGGAGGTGACCGGCTGACTGATGTTTTTCTCTCACATTGATATTTCTCTCTCTCCCTCTCCCTTCCTCTCTCTCTAGAATCATTGGAAAACACATCCTCAAGTGAAAAACAGAAAAAGAACAAGCAGACAGGTCTGAGCAGGTGAAAGCTGCGTGAACATTCCAAGCAGGTCCTCAGGCGAGTAGTGGAGACCTCTGGCAGATGCAGGCATGCAGATGAGGAAATGCATAGGCCCTGGGGTGGACACATGCCCAGGGTGTGGCAGGTCCCGCACAAAGGCCACACTGGCTGGGGAGTGAGGTAGAGAAGTAGAGAACAATCCAGAGGGGGCTAGATTGTTAGGGTCTTGCAGACAAATGGAAGGCCTGAGGCTGACAGTGAGTGAGATGGGGCATGATGAAATCTGGCCTATGTGGTCCAGCTGCTGGATCAAGAATAAAAAAAAAGAAACAAGAATACACTATCGGGCAATAAGGGTAGGAAAAGGGAGAGAATTTAGGAGGCTCCTATAATAGTCAGTGCAGATGGTGGTGGTTTGGACAAGAGTGGGAGCCGGATTTGCTAACAGGCTGAATGGGAGTGAAAACGGAGGAGTCAGTGATGACTCGAAGGTTACTGGCCTGAGCAAAGGAGGGAATTACCGTGTCTGACATGTAAGGACTGCCAAGGGAGGAGTTTGGAGATGGGTGATGACCAGTTTTAGACGAATGAAGCTTGAGATGCCTATTAGCCATCAAGGAGGAGAGGCCAAGCGACATTTGGGTATTTGATTTGGAGTTCCAATGAGAGAGCTGAGAATCATCACATAGATGCCTTTTTTTTTTAAAAGAAGTTTCTTTTTCATAGAGAATTTCAAACACATACAAAAATAGAATAGCACAATTGCCCTGTATCCATTACTTAGCTTCAACAACCATGCTTCTTGCTGTTTCTAGATAGTACTTAAAGCCTTGAGATTGGATGATATCGCCAAGGGAGTGAGGTGGTCAGAGAAGAGGGGGACCAGGTCCTGGACTACCTCAACATTGAAAGGTTGAGCAGATGAGGAGGAACCAGCAAAGGAAGCTGAAAACAAGCAGGCAGTGAAGTAGGAGGAAAACCAGATGACAGTACCTGGAAGTCAAGTGAAGAAACAAATCCCAAATGACAATTTTTTTTTTTTATTGTTGTTAACCCTCACCCAAGGACATCTTCCCATTGATTTTTAGGGAGAGTGGAAGGGAGCGGGAGAGACAGAGAGAAACATTGATGTGTGAGAAACACATTGATTGGTGCCTCCTGCATGAGCCCCAACCAGGGCCTGGGCCAGGGAGGTGCCTGCAACTGAGGTACATGTGCTTTTGACCAGAATCGAACCTGGGGCCCTTTGGTTTGCCATAAGGGGCCGACACTCTACCCAAATAACTATTTAATTACAGTCTAAGTGCTGAGGAAGAAGAAGTTGGCCATCAGTGTAGCATGAGAACCAGCGTACTTTGGGGTCAGGAGAGGCCCCCCTGGGGAAGTGACATGGAAGCTGCAGTTGTCCCTCATCCTGTCTCCACCTACAACCCTGCTTCCTTCATGCTCCTTCCACTCTGACAACAGGACTCCTCCTTTCTGGGATGTGGGGGCTTTTTCAAGGACGTGTCAGCCAGTAGGGGGCACTGGGGACGCAGTGATGAGAAAGACAAGTTCTGCCTTCAGGCGCCTTGACCTCCAGTGAGGAGACAGAGGCGCAAATGATTTCTTTAAAAGTGGTGAGTGCTACCATCACATACGCAGAGTGGATCTTGGAAGCAGCACCAGGTGGGAGCACATAACCCAGCGCGGAGGAGTCAGAAAAGGCTGCCTGGAAGTAACTCCTGAGCAGAGAATGGACACAGGTTGCAAACTCTGTGCATACCCTGCCACCTGGCTTGGAGCTTTCAGGTGTTAACCCTTCCCCACATGCTTGGATTCCAAGTCTGCCTGAGATCTCTGTCCAACCTAAATCCTGACCTCCCCACCGGGCTTTCCTCTTCTGAACTGGTCTAGCTGAGAATGCCCCCGAGACCCCCTTTGTCCTGCCACCACCCTCTCTGCCCTGGAAACTGCCATTGGCCCGTGTTCCTGGAAACACGCAGGGGGCCAGGCTTCCATCATGCATTTGGGGCTGGGTGGCCTAAGGACTCACTCTAGAGAAGATAGCTATCTGAGGACAGGCCATGAGCGCATGCGGGAACATCAGCACCAAACCGCGGCAGACACTGAAACCTCCTGCCATCCCGTTAAAGCCAGGAGGGGCGGGAACACGCTGATGCTGTTCGCCCGGAATTCCCAGCTTTGTTAGCAAGGTGCGTGGCAGGAAACGTGTTCAGTAAATGTTAAATGGATAGTGTTTACAAGACTACAGTTCGATTCAGGGCACAAGCCCAAGGCTGTGCTTCTGGCTGCTGCATCATCATCTTCCCAGCGCTGAGGTGCAGAACGCCTTCCTCAGGCCAGGCGATCAAGAGGGGACGCTGTGCAAAGACTTTCACGCGGCCACTTGATGGCTCTTTGAGAAACAGGTGCAAGCAGTCTGTTTCGCAGCCAGGCTCTTCTTGCATACATTTCCAATCAGCGGCAACTGGCAGTGCTCTCGCTCCGTTATCCAGGCTTCCGGAGGCAGCACAGCGGAGGGCAGCCCAGTGATCCATCTGCTCCAGCGCCCCTTCCCCTTCCCCTTCCCGCCGGCCCGATCGCCGCCCTGCAGCGGGGCGGGCACCTGTCAGCGTCTGCGCACTCTCCACCCACCCACCCACTCATCCCCGGTGCCCGGGCCGCTGTCGCGCCGGGGACTGCCCGAACAGGGAAATCCCGGAGGAAGCCATCGCTGTGACTCCCGCGTCCCCTGCTGGCGTCATCGGCGGAGGCGTGCCCGAGCGGCCCCTTCTCCCGCGGAGGGCCCAGCCGATTCCTCCGATTCTGGGCTCGCCCGTTCCTGCCCCTCGGCCCCGCAGGTGCGCGGTGTCCCTCTCTCCGCGTCCGCGCAGCCCCTGCCGGCGCGGCGCCTGGAACACCGACGGCGCCGGGCGGGGCGTGCCCAGCGGGGCCCCGGAAGGCGGGCGGGAGCAGGACTCGCTCTGACGCGAACCGGCAAGGTGACCTTAGCTGGGGACTCCCGTTCCCGCGGCATCGGTGTGCCCCCCATCACTCCGGGCAGGGGAGGCTGGGAGGAGAGCGCCACCCCCTCGGTTGCCCCCTAGCGGCTCGCGGGCTTTGGGCCTGGCTTTGGGAGGGAGTGGGGGGGTCAGGACGCCGCAGGGGGGGGGGGGTGGAGGTGAAGGGCAGGAGGCTCTCACAGACCCTCTCATCCGTTTCGCACGGCTCCCCGGTGCAGTAGGATACCTACGCACACGCCGCCCCAAAACCTTGGCACCGGCCACACTCTCCCCCGCCGCCCCGCTAGTTTGTCTAAAATCCGTCCAGACCTCACCTCCTCCGCGAAGCTTTCCCGGATTGACCCCATCCCTTCTAACCACTCCATCTGGCACATGCTCCGCGGTGGGTCTTTTTGTTTTGTTTTGTTTTGTTTGTTTTGTTGTTGTTGTTGGAAGTGCACGCGCGGTCTCATTGTCTGGAATAATAAAGTCCCCAAAATTCAGGACGCCCAGGGTGTTCCGAAGGGTGAGGTGGATGCGTTTCTTGCCACTCCCAACCTCCACGTTTCCCCACGCGTGGCCTCCCTCTCTCCCCTCCTCTGCCGGACCCTCCGCTCTCACAGGGAGCCGCAGCTTGGGGTGCACAATCCCACCACCGCCCCCTCTTCAATCTGCACGACCGCAGGTGTGAGTATGGAGCCTCCGAGGCTTCCGCTCCAGGGGGCCGCGGCCTGTGCTGTCAGTCCTCCTCTCCCCAGGGTTCAGGTAAAACGAGGCCATGCCCGGGGAGCTACCGCAGGTTTGAGGGAAGGAATCCCCTGCTGGCGAGCCGACAGCAGCCTCCCTCCAGGAACCGCGTCTGTGACCCCGCAGAGAGGGCGCCCCGCACCGCTGCTCCTCCCGCTGCCCCGGAATCGGAGCCTCGAGACCGGCCTTCTCTCCCGTCCCTGGTGCAGCGCCCCGGGTCCCAGCCCCAGCCTCTTTCTCCACCGGCTGCACGACCAGCTGGGACTCAGTTTACTCATCCGAAAAATAGGGATAAGAATAGATGGAAGGAGAGAGCAGCAAGCTTTTTGTCATCCCAAGTTTCTGTATAAAAATCAATGGCCATGAGCGGTACAGCGCTTGGCAGCACTTAGCTCACCCATTCTGACCCCGCTTCCTCCGCGGAGCGGTTTCTGGCCGGAGTCCTTGGCCTGCTCCCCGAGGTTACACACGGCTCACCCCCCATGCCTTCTGGTTCCCCGGAGACAGGTAACGGGCCCGCACCCGCCTCTGTGTAGGGGCCGGGGTCACCAGATGACGGGTGCGCTACCTGGAGGAAGGTTGGTCCAGAAGGCCGCCGGGTAGAGGACCTCGGCCTGGGGTTGGTGGGCGGGGCTAAGTCGCCGAGGGGTGGGGCTAAGTCACGGAGGGGCGGGGCTATGGAGATTAGGCGTCTCGGGCCCCGGCGAGGGGTGCCCCCACCCGGTTCGGTTCGGACGCGGGACAGCGGGGCTCCGCATCTGGGGGTGGCGCTGCGGGGCGGGGCTTGGGCATGGGGAGACCGGCGGGGCGCCCGGAGGCGGGGCCCGGGGAGCTCGCCCCACGCGGGGCGGGGCTGCCGCGGCCGCGGGAGCCGCAGCTCGGACTCCCCGCGCCACAGCCGCCGCAGACACCTCCGCTCCGGTGGCCCCGCTGCCCCGCGGAGAGCCCGGGGTCGGCGGGCCGCTGCGACCGGCGCGGGGCCGGCTCCGCCTCCCCCTCCCTCGGCGGGGCTGGACGGCCGCGGCGGCGGGGACATGGAGCCCGCTCCGGCCGCGGGGGGCTCGGAGACCACCCGCCTGGTGAGCCCGCGGGACCGCGACGCGGCGGGGGGCGGCCTGCGCCTGAAGAGGTAGGACAGCCCGGGTCCCCCGGCCCCTGTCCCCCGGCCCCCCCCTCCCCTGCCCCCGGCCCCTGTCCCCCGGCCCCCCCCTCCCCTGCCCCCGGCCCCTGTCCCTGTCCCGTGTCCCCCGGCCCCTGTCCCCCGGCCCCCCCCTCCCCTGCCCCCGGCCCCTGGCCCCCGGCTCTGCCCCCGGTCCCTGTCCCCCGGCCCCCTCCCCTGCCCCCGTCCCCTGTTCCCCGGCTCTGCCCCCGCCCCTGTCCCCTGTCCCCGGCCCGTGTCCCCCGGCCCCGGCCCCCGCGCACTCACCGCGGCTCCCCGGGCTTCGCGGCGCGAGCTCGCTCCTCTGCGGCCCCGGGGACCCAGGCGCCCTGCCGGGTAGCCCGGACCCCGCCGCCCGGTCCCCGCCGCCCGGCAGCCCGCTGCACCCCCTCTCTACCCCGGTCCCGCGAAGCAGCCGCCTGGCCCGCCCCCCTCGCCCCGGACCCTCCGCCGCCCGGACCGCGCTGGGCTGCCCCGCGAGCCGCTGCCCCGTCGGGCCGGAGTCCGGCCGGTGCCCCGATGTCCGCATGGCTCCGGGGCCCGGCGGCGGGAGCGCTCTCCGCCCGGCTTCGGAGCCCCGGCCGCAGGCCCGGCCCCCAGCCGCGCGCGGGGCTCCGGCGGCCGCGGCTCCGGCCCCGGGTGGCCGCTCCCGGCGGGTCTCCGGGCCCCGGAGGCGGCGGGCTCCGGGCGGAGCGGGGGGCGCCGCGGCGGGAGCAGGTGCGGCCGGGCGGCGGGTATTCCCGGCTCCGCACAGACGGGGCCGGGGGCGGCGAGGTGTGAAACGAGGCGCCGGGCGGCCGGGACAGCGGGCCGGGGGCGGCGGCAGAACCGCCTCCGCGAACCGCCGCCCGGCCCGCCGCCTGGTCTCTCGGAGCCGCCGAGCCGGGTCCTCCTTGGTCACCTCCACTGGCCATTTTGTCTGTGGGCTGGCCGTCCGTTTGCCGCCTTCCTCATCTTCCCCCCTAGCCCCCTCCCCCCCCCATCTCCCCGTTTCCCTCCCAGCCCCTCTCCCTTTGTCTCTGCGGTGGTGCCTCCTGGTGTTTCTGATCTTTCTCGGTGGCGGGGCTGCAGACCTGGGTGGGCGGGGGCGTGCGTGCGCTGGGCCTGCAGACCTGGGCAATGCGGGGCTCCGGCTCCGGCCGGCCTCGGCCCCGCACCTCTTCCCTTATCTCTGCAGCGGACCACCTCCCCTCCCTCCGTCTCTCCACCCCGCTCAGGATTATTTGTGGTCTGTTGAGGGTTTCAGAGGGCGAGGGAGAGAAAACCGCCTTCCCTTCTCTCTAAACAGCGAGCACCCTACATACACCCACACCCATACCAGCCATGAGGGCTTTGGGGCCCAATTCCTGCAGAACAAAAGGGAGCAGCCTGTTGATGGGTGGCTACCTTGATGACTGGCCGCACTGGGCCTTGCGGGACCAGGAACGGCATCTAAACCACGGCTCCAAGGCCCCTCCGTCTCTCTCTGCTCTTCAGACCCGCAACTCCGGCTCCCCGCTCATCTTCCTTCCCATTTGACCATTAGTCACCAAATCCTGCAGTATTTCCTGAAAGAGGCGCTTCCCTCCCCACCCGCCCCTCCTCTGAAATGCTGCACAGGCAGCCTCTGGCCTGGTCTGGTCTGGATCCCTCCGTCTCCTCTCCTCTCTTCCTCCCAAATGGCCCGTCAGCAGGGGCATCTCAGGGCTCAGGAAAGATAAGCTCCATCCATCAGGGTCTCTCTCCCTTTTATGTTCCTTAGAGTTCCCCTCTTTCCCCCTCTTCCTTCCCCTGGCTCTTCACACTTAGACTCCAAGCGGAATATCCTGTCATTGTCATTCCATGCGTCTGGCTTCCCCTTCTCCGCCTCGGCCTCATCTTCTACACCTTCTCCCTCTCTCTGAAGCTCTCCCTCCCCTGTGCTCCACAGTCCTTTGTTCCCAGTCCTCCTGGCCCCAGCCTCTCCTGCAAACCGGCCACTGGACTAGACTAAATGTTACCGTGTAGTTGGAAGCTGTGAGGATTAGGCAATGTGGCATATTGTGTGCAAAGAGGTAAAGGGTGGCATGTGACCGTGGTCGGCAAACTCATTAGTCAACAGAGCGGCAAACCGCTGGCTTAGTCAGTGCTTGGCGACACATCTGTCTCTCCTGCTAGAGCCGGCTTCGGCATGCATGCACTGCCTGGCACACCTCACTGACTGAGGATGGATCTGAGAGCCACCCCCTCTCCCCATCTCCTCCGGAAGCACACCTGGGATCCTACACATCCAGGTTCTCAGTCTCGGAAGGAAATGCCAACGAATCAACCTATCCACCAGCGCTTGGGTTTTCCCTGCAAACACCAAAGGTCCCCCTTCTTCCCTCACCCCTCGATTCAGTCGCTCGGCAGAGCTCTCCTCGGCCGGAAGGCTCCAGACACCCCTCACCACTGTGCTGCTGTGATCGTGTTTCTGTCTGGAGCCTTCATGTTCACTCAGGCGTTCTCGTCCCACTTCCGGGAGTGTTTCTAGGCCTGCATGTAGGTCCTTTATTCTGTGGAAGCTTCTATGCTTACTGGGGTTCAGGTTGGATAGCTAGCAGTGGGGGGGTGAGAATTGGGCTCGAATGGACTTAAAACTGAGCTCAGCCCGTGGCACCCCAGTGAGGCCCTCAGCCCCGTTCATTTGCCAAGGGGGCCTGGGCACTGTGCAGTGTGAGTGGCCTCCGCTGGGTGCTTAGGGTCACACTCAAGTCCAGCGAATGTGTGGCAGACTCCTCCGAGGCCGGTGCTCCTACCGCTACCGTGGGCAGCCACGCCGCCCTCCCCACGACAACCCCGCTCTGGAATCTGGCCCTCAGTCCTCTGTGCCAGGAACCTCGGACTTTGTGGGTCCCAACATTCCACTGCCCCCTTAAAGGGCTACCCGTCAGCCCCATGTCTAGCGAGGAGAGGTGAAGGGTCTGGGAGGGGGGCATAAGGCCAGGATCGTGTGCTGAGTCCTGACACGCACTCTCACACCGCCTTCCCTTCACAGTGCCTCTGCCTGGTGAGCGCTCTGCGTCTCTATCCAGATCCTCCCCATCTTTCAAGGCCCCTCCCGGGGTGCCTGCTCCAGGGTGAACCTGATTTTCCTATTGGAATCTGTTTCCCTCTGTCTGAGCCCTGAGAGCCCTTCGCCTGCTCTGAGGGCTGCAGCTACCTCCAGGGAAGACATTTGTCTGATCCACCAAAACCTCTCAGAGACCAGGCAGGGCTACGCGTGATGATTTGCTCGTGTTGTGTTTCTTATGTGCCTCTCATCGTGAAACGGTGTATGCCTCAGCTCTACTACTACCTGTGTGGCCCCATAAGTCCTCTCGCTCTCCTAAATCTTTTATTTTTTTAATTTTTATTTTTAAATCCTCACTCAAGAATATTTGTCCATTGTTTCTTAGAGAGAGTGGGAGAGAGAGGGAAAGACAGAGAGAAATGTTGGTGTGAGAAAAACACACCAATTGGTTGCCTTCTGCACACTGTACATGCTCTGACCAGGGCCTGGGTGGATACAAGGTCCTACATGCCCTTGACCAGAATCAAACTGGGACCCATTGGTCTGTAGTCCGATGCTCTATCCACTGAGCAAAACCAGCCAGGGCAAGCTTTTATTATTATTATTTTTATTGATTTTAGAGAGAGAGAAACATCAATTTGTTGTTTCAGTGATTTATGCCTTCATTGGTAGATTTTTGTATGTGCTCCGCTGGCCCGAAATTGAACCTGAAACCTTGTCATGTCAGAAGGATGCTCTAACCAGCTACCTTCCCAGCAGGGCCTAAAGCTTTTAAAAGTGAAATTAGAAGGCGAGGGTAGGGAATAATTTTCCAACATTCCTCTTGTTAAACTCATATTTTAGATTCTTCTTTGGAATAAAATAGGCTCAACCGTTTACGAAGTAATTTCTGAGTTGTAAAAACTCCGAATTTTTTTCACTGTGTCCCCCAATTCAATCTTGGCTGCCATTATCAGACAGAAAGCACAGGACCCTTTTTTTTTCTTGCATCTGTACAGGAACCTTAGGAGCAGACAGTTACTGCTCCAGGTCAGTCCAATGGGCGCATGCCTCACTTCCACTTGCTTGAATAAGGTGTTTGACTAGCCTAGTGGTCGGCAAACTCATTAGCCAACAGAGCCAAATATCAACAGTACAACGATTGAAATTTCTTTTGAGAGCCACATTTTTTAAACTTAAACTTCTAAGGCCACTTCTTCAACATAGACTCGCCCAGGCCGTGGTATTTTGTGGAAGAGCCACACTCAAGGGGCCAAAGAGCCGCAGGTGACTCGTGAGCCGCGGTTTGCCAACCCCGGGCCTAGACCATCTCTAAGGTGCTTTCCAGCTGGGAAATGTGTATGAAAAGAAAAGAAAGGCTGGGGTCTGAGTGTTCCTTTAGGCCCCATCTCGAGTGTGGCCCTCTGTCCACAAGGTCCCGGGTGTGGCCAGGCCTTGGGAAGGAGAGAGAGATGGGCCACATCTGACGGAGCCAGGCTGCGGGGGCCAGGATCTGAGAGCCAGGAGCAGGCCAGCCCGCGGGCCAGGCCCCCATTGAGCCGTGTTGCCCGCCTCAGTCTCTTCACAGAGCCCATGGAGTCCGCGCCTGAGGAGACAGCTTTCCACTGCCACCGGGACCCGCTGCCGCCGCCCGGCCTCACCCCAGAGCGGCTGCGGGCGCAGAGGCAGCTCTGTGTCGCCTGCGCCGTGTGCTGCGTCTTCATGGCCGGGGAGGTGGTGGGTAAGTTGGAGAGCTGCTCCTCCAGCCCCATCCTCCCGACGCCTGCCTACGCCGCCTCCACACAGAGTCCCGGGGGGTGGGGGGGTGGGGGGTGGCACTAGGGAGTTGGGTGCCCGGGATCCAGAAATGGGAGAGAGTGAAGGACAGCAGCAGCAGAGATTCCAGGCGAGGTCCAGGGCCGGACTCTGTGATAACTGCTCTTTGCAAAGCCCGATTTTCTTTTTCTTTTTTAAATATATTTTTTTATTGATTTTTCACAGAGAGGAAGAGAGAGGGATAGAGAGTCAGAAACTTCGATGAGAGAGAATCATCCATCAGCTGCCTCTTGCACACCCCCTATCGGGGATGTGCCTGCAACCAAGGTACATGCCCTTGACCGTAATTGAACCTGGGACCTTTCAGTCCGCAGGCCATCGCTCTATCCACTGAGCCAAACCGGTTCCGGCTGATTTTCTTGTTATTAAGATGCCATGGTAGAAAAACTAGAACTTGTGGATGAGTGAAAAGAAGGAAATAGAAGCCATCTGGAATCCCATCGCCAGTGAAAAGTCGCAGCTCAGGTTTCGGGGTATCCCCCACTCCCATGTGCACGCCTCCTCAGAGAATGGTTTTACCCTTGCAGGTGGGTATTTAGCACACAGCCTGGCCATCATGACCGACGCAGCCCACCTGCTGGCAGATGTGGGCAGCATGATAGGCAGCCTCTTCTCTCTCTGGCTCTCTACCCGCCCAGCCACCCGCACCATGACCTTTGGCTGGCACCGCTCAGGTATGGCTCCTGCATGAGTCTTGCCGGAGGGGTACCTCCTAGGGTGCCGGGCAGGTCTGTCTCTGATTGCTTGTCTCCGCTGCAGAGACCCTGGGGGCTCTGGCCTCTGTGATCTCCCTCTGGATGGTCACGGGCGTCCTCCTGTACCTGGCCTTCATCCGCCTGCTGCACAGCGACTACCACATCGAGGGGGGCGCCATGCTGGTGACCGCGGGCGTCGCAGTCTGTGCCAATCTGCTGTACGGTCCAGGACGGAGCAGGCACCCTGTGGGGTTCAGGGCAAGGGGCCCTCCTCCCGGCGGGGCCAGCAGGTCCTCCCCTCCCAGGCAGACTGGCAAAGGCAAACACTGCTCCTCAGCAGTCTCCCCTGGGAATGCCTGGGAGACAACGGGGAGAGACCGAAAATTCAGTCAACAGGCCCTCATTAAAGGCCTGCTGTGTAGCAGCCACTCTCGCTGGGACTGTCATCAGTATCAGCCCATTAGAAGCTCACAGCCACCCAGGCCACACTGCTATTTAAGTAGCAGGGCCGACATCTGAATTCAAATCTCTGGCTCTATTCTTGCCCCCAGGCTGCTCTATTTTTCTCTCTTAGACAATGTTGTCTTCTTCCTGGGGCTGGGAACCCAGGGAGAATATAGGTGGAGAAAGAGCTCATGGAGAGGTGGGGAGGGGGAGAAAAGGGGAGGAGAGAGGAGGAGAACAGAGGGGGAGGAGAGAGGGGAAGGCGGGGGGGGGGGGGGGGGGGGGAATGTGAGGGAGAGGAGACGGGGAGAGAGGAGAAGAAGAGAGGGGGAAGTGAGGGGGAGGAGAGAGGGGGAGGTGAGAGGGGGAGGAGAGAGGAGGCTGGGAGCAGGCCCCTGGGCTGAGCTGCTCTGCTTCCCCCTCAGAATGGCCGTTGTGCTGCACCAGGCCGGGCCCCAGCACAGCCATGGGTCTAGGGGGGCGGAGTACGCGCCGCTGGAGGAAGGGCCTGGGGAGCACCTGCCCCTGGTGAACACCAGTGTCCGGGCGGCCTTTGTGCATGTGCTGGGGGACCTCCTGCAGAGCCTTGGGGTGCTGGCTGCCTCCATCCTCATCTACTTCAAGGTATTGTCCACCAGGCCTGTCCCAGCCTCCCTCCCCCAACTCCTTCCCAGGGCCCACGGCCTCCTTTCCCCACGCCAGCTCCTGGCTCCCCAGGATCCCTGCCTGGGGTCCCGGCCCCTTTCCCCTGAGCAGGGTCCTCAGAGGCCCCTTAGGTCCCATTTGCCTAGGACACCCCTGGATCTTCCTCTGAAAGGTCCCTGGTGTCCGGGCTCAGGGCTCTCTCTTTGTCTCAGCCTCAGTGCAAGGCGGCCGATCCCATCAGCACCTTCCTCTTCTCCATCTTCGCCCTCGGGTCCACGGCTCCCACCCTCCGAGACGTTCTCCGTGTCCTCATGGAAGGTGACTCACACCCCACTGCTCCCCACCCTTCGGGCCCGCTCTGACCTCCCTCCAGCACGGGCGCCTCTCTGTTCTCCGATGCGTGTGGGGAGGTGGCCGGGGCCATGGGGCCTCTTGCCGGAAGGAGGATTCAGGCACAGGCTGTGCGGGTTGTGGGGTCACAGGCTGAGGGGGTACAGAACGGGGGGTGGGGGAGTCTGGTGGGAATTGTCCCTGGGCAGGAATAGCCCCAGGAGTAAGGCTTTGGTGGATGCTGCTTGCAGGTGCCCCCAAAAATGTGGGCTTCGAGCCGGTGAGGGACACACTGCTGTCAGTGCCAGGAGTCCAGGCAACTCATGAGCTGCACATGTGGTCCCTGACGCTCACTTACCATATTGCCTCTGCGCATCTGGCCATCGGTGAGTCCACCCCCGGCAAAACAGAGGTAGAGAGCCTGAATTAATGAGATGGTTTCAGTCTCTCCTCTGTCTCTGTCTCTCTCACCCTCTCCAAAGTAGTGCAGGGAACTAGGGAACTAGTAAGCCTTTACAAGATCACTTGTACCTCCCTGGGTACTAGTTAGGCAAACCCAGCACCTCCACTCCGCGATGCCGCATACCCACCGAAAATGATGACTGAACACTGTGTGGCAGCTAGGGAGACTGTTTATGGTATCATGCTAAAAGGAAAGGCTGAATATAAAATTATCCCTACATTATGATTCAACTATTAAAAATATATATGGTGACTCACAAGCTGACAAAGGATTTTTGAGCTCCTTCCAGATGCAAGAAGCAATCAGAGACATGCAATCTGGATGCCAAAAATATGATACTTTGTGGGATGTTGGACGATGGCTCTAGAGGGGGAATGGGACAGAATAGTTAACATCTGGGTTGTCCCGGAAAACCGGGCGGCCTGGTGGCTGCTGGAATACAGCGGTATACGGATACTCCGAGAGCCGAAGAGAATGGAAAAATAAGAACAGTTTAGTGGGTTGGCCTGGTCAGATTTGGGGTGAGTCTCCCCAGCCTTTTCTTTGTCGTGTTTATGCTTTTCCTACGACACGGAGAGCAAATGAAGCTCCCACTGAAGCCTGGCGGATGCTGTGCACGCTCCCGGGTCCCCCTTCACCGGCCCTTATCTCCGCCCGGCCTGGTGCCGGCTCCCCTGGGGACTGCCGTCTCTTATCACCTTCCCACAGACCCCACTGCGGACCCCGACGCCGTCCTGGCCGAAGCCACCTCCCGGCTCTGCTCCCGGTTTGGATTCTCCAGCTGCACCCTGCAGCTCGAGCAGTACCAGCCCGAGATGGACCGGTGCCTGCGCTGCCGAGAGCCGCTCCAGGCCTGAGCTGGCCCTGCCTCTCCCACTGCCAGGCCCCGGCTCAGCCCTAGGCTCAGCCCTAGGCGCTCCGAAAAGACTGAGCGGGGCCCTTACCCCTCCCTCCCGCCGCCTGCCACCTCCCCGGCCCCAAGCCCCAGTGGGCAAGACCAAAGTCAGGGGGAGTGGGGTGGGAGTTGGTTGAGCAGGGAATCAGGGCAGTGGGGGTTGGGGGTCCCAGCTTCCCTCGGTCTGGGGAGCCGCGAGCATCCTTTCTGTGTCGTTCATTTGTGCGTGTGGCAGGCCGGCCGGCTGGCTGGGGCATCGGCCTGTCTGTGTGCTGTTGGTGTGCCTCGGCCCGGGGGAGGTCAGCAGGGGCCCCTCCCCACGAGGCCCTCGCTCTGTCTATGCAGGAGCCCCTAAACTTGCACTTTGTCCGTGTGTTCTGGCCCTGTGGTGTGTTGTCTGTGTGCGTACGTGTGTGTGTGTGTGTTCCTTGGTGCTGTGGCCTGTGTCTCTCTGTGCCTGTGTGGCTGCGCTATGGCCTCTGTGAGTCTGCACCCGCCCCTGTCCCTCTGGGGGTCCGTCCGTCCCTCTGTTGGTGCTGTGCCCTGGGCTTTCCCAGAGGGAGGGAGGACCCCGCTGCGGCTCCCTCAATAAACGTGTGTCTCACTGCAGCCTCCGCCCATGCTCCCGTGCTGACTCCTCCGGACGGGAGACACTGACAGAATCCCACAGTCCGAGTGACCTCCACAGCCCTCGAGCCCTCCCCGGCCCCCCCACCCCCACCATCAAATGTACCCCCGCTCGTCCCACCCCTCCCTCCTCCTGTGCCAGCCTGGGCTGGAAGGCAGGGTGAGGGCTCCTGGGAGTCCCTCCTAGAGGCTCCCGCAGGCCACGGGGCCTGCCTGGGGCTGTCCAAGGGGAGCTGCGTCCCTCTGGGGAGCGTGGTTGGACCCCAGTGCTGATGTGGGCTCAGTTCTCAGCTGCATGGGGCCGGGGGAGGGGCCTTCAGCCCTGATTGCCCGCCCTCGGGCCCAGGTTTTGGCTGTGGATACCAAGGGCCTCCTTACAGTTACTCCCCTTCCGCCTCCAGAATCAGAGAGTTTGACAGGTTTGATCGGACAAACCAGACTCATCGAGGAATTGATTTTTGCTTTTAAAAAACCAAACGGTTTGTGGTCTGACGTTAGATCTAGTGCTGCAGGCCGGCAGGAGTTCTGGCCTTCCCCCCATGGCTGACCGAATCTCGGCCCCAGCGGCATTCTTTATCATCCTGTGCGTGCTTCTGCCCGGCTCCCCCGCCACCCAGCCACGGAAGTCATTTTATTATAAAATCATCTCCTTTTTGTTCTTGAGGCATATGATGCACATATGCTTGTTTTAAGGGTTCCACAGAGGAAATGTGTATGCGGTCGAATGTGAATGTTCCCCCCTGTAAGCTGCTCCCTGAGGTCGCTGCTGTCCCCAGAGCGGCGTCTCCGGCTCCTATTTACATTTACGCAAACACTTCTATTAATAGCCTAACGGGGATCGCTCTATTGTTTAACCCGCTTTTGTGACTCAGTCAGACACCCTGGCTGCACCTTCTCAGGTCCGTGCGCACGGATTCCATTACTCTTTTCCACGGCAGGCCTGTGGGCGCTGGGGGCCGGAGGAGGACGGGGGAGGCTGGGCCCAGGTGACAGGCTGGCAGCCCAGCCACTGGGAGCCCGCCGCCCCGGCCCCAGCTGCTCTCCACGCTTTGCTAGTTCCTGATACTTTCCCATTTTACGGCTCATTGATTGCAGGCCCCCGAGCGAGCGAGCAAGCGAGCGAGCTCCAGGATGGGGGTGGGGAAGAGAGGAAACGGAGGCTGGGATAAGTGAGGACTAGATGCTCACCTTAGGAACAGCCCCAAGCTGCAGGCCCACCATATGCACAGCGCTGGGTCCCTCTGCGGGGGAAGGGACAGGCTGTCCGAGGCAGAGAGACCTCACCGAGCTCGCAGTCCCTCCGCCCCACCCCTGCGCGATGAGGAAGAGGAGGCCGAGGCTCAGAGGGACCAGGGCTTCCCCTCGGTCACCCAGGAAGTGCCAGGGGCAGGAGCAGAGATGGTTCTCACTCCCACCAGGCCCCTCCCCCCTTTTTTTGGGGGGGGGGGTGTGCTACAAAAGCTTTATTGTTTCCATATGGTCCAAGCCTGAGAGAGGGCTCAGGGTGGTTAAAAGGATGGCTAGTGGTTTCAGGGAGAAAGAGGCTCAGGCAAAAGCCAGACACCAGGGGGATGCAGAGGCCCCTCAAAGGCCTCTGGGCTCCACAGGCTCCTGGTGGTGCCTGAGGCTGAGCCCGTAGAGGAGCTGCTCGCCGGCGGCCTGCGGAGGTGGGTCAGGTGTCGCCCATCTCCCTGATGAGCTTCACCCCTTCACCCCGGAAGTGGTTCTCCGGGAAGTCACAGAGCGGAGGGTCTGCGGGTAGAACCGGGCAGGCAGGTCCACAAGGGCCTGGTTCAGGCCTCTCTCCAAGGCCAGGGCGGCCGCCACGCGCCCTGCGTTTTGCTCCAGCGCGTCCTGGAGAGAACGCGGCCACTGCGCTGGTTTTGCATCTTTTAAGACACGCTCAGCGCCCTGCCCTCCTCCTCCATCTCACCGAAGCAGCGGCCCACGCCCTCCAGAGCCACGTCCTCGGCCGAATGGAAGCCAGAGAGAGAGGTAGGTGCAGGAGGCTGCGGCGGCAGGTTGGCCAGGCGGTTGACGGGCCTCACCTCGGGGGAATAACTGAGTTTGGGAGCTCATGGTTGTTCGGCAACAAGCAGTTAAGATCAAAAACAGGTGTCGCTGGTCTGGGAGGCTGAGACGGCTGATGTGGTTCCCAAGGTGGTGAGTGGAGGTTTGGAGGGTGGTCAGAGGCTGGGAGAAGGGGTGCTCTTGGGTCTGTTCTGTGCAAACACCGCTGCGGCGAGAGGCAGAGCCAGGGAGGCTGAGACACTGCCTCTCGCAGGCCCCGTGGAACGCGCGCAGCTGAGTGTCTGGGATGCGTCCTTGGCAGCCGGCTCCTGCGGCACACAGGCCCGGGCTCTGGACTCTGGCCCGGGGTTCTGCCACGGCTCTCGCCTAGCCTCCCGCCACGGTACCCTCTCTGCCGTCCAGCGTCCTACCCGTGAGCGGAGGGGCTGCGTGACGTGGGCGTGAGCGCGCCTGGTGCAGAAGGCCCCTTGGGAAGGGCTGGCGTTGGTGGGATCCCGGATGCAGGGGGGAGATTTCCGGGGAACAGGGGCGGCCAGCACCCCAACAACAGAGACAGGAGCCAGCACTCACTGAGCTAACCCTGGTCGCAAGGCGCCGAGGTCGATAGCATCTGCACTTCACATGCGGAGGAGCGGAGGCTTACACACGGGGCATGATGCTGATAACGCTCAGAGCTGAGAGTCAAACTGGGTTCTGACTGCTCCAAGGCCCCGGCCGTCTGCCATGCCCCTGCCCCCCCCCCCCTGCCCCTTCCGCTCAGTCAGGGACCAGGAGCGTCCCAGGGGGTCCGGGAAACCCCCCATCTGCAGGAGCTGCCGCACTGCCCTGTTATCTCCCCAGCCCACCTTTCCACAGCGTGCCCGCGGCCTTTCCCTGCGGAGCCTTCCCTGTGATAGAGTGTGTGGCGGGCGGAGGGAGAGGTGAGGGAAAGGACTGGGAGGGGCCGGGAGTGAGGGGAGGTGGAGGAAGAGGGGATAGGGAAGGCCTGTCATCCATCAACCCAGCCCGGGGAACGCCTTACACAGCTGGTTAGGCAGGGCCGAGGGGAGCCGCAGGGGCGGAGGCGCGGGGAGCAGAGGAGAAGGAGGAGAGTGGTCAGGAGGGAGAGAGGCCTGTCATCCTGCGAGTGCCGTTGTCGGTATGCTCACAGGAGGCAGGAGCCCAAGGCGCCAGACAGAACAGCCAGCGCGGAGGCTGCAGAGACGGCCCGGGGAATGTCCGGGCGGGTGGACGGGCCCGCCTTCCTCACCGCGCTGCTGACCTGGGTCTGCTGGGCCAGCTGGCAGGAGACAGGCACACCTTTCTGTCCGAGCGTGAGGACTGCGGACCTGCCAGCTAGGGGAACCGCCTGTCTGGGGTCCGGAGGAAGAGCAGGGAGCCCGGCCAGCGTGGCTCAGCGTGGAGCATGGACCCATGAACCAGGAGGTCACAGTTCGATTCCCATTCACATGCCCAGGTGGCAGGCTTAGTCCCCAGTGTGGGGCGTGCAGGAGGCAGCCAATCAGGGATTTTTCTCTCATCATTGATGTTGTTTCTATCTCTCTCTCCCTTCCTCTCTGAAATATATATGTAATTTTAAAAAATATATTTTATTGATTTTACACAGAGAGGAATTGAGAGGGACAGAGAGTTAGAAACATCGATGAGAGAGAATCATCGATCAGCTGCCTCCTGCACACCCCCTACTGGGGATGTGCCTGCAACCAAGGTACATGCCTTTTACCAGAATCGAACCTGGGATATTTCAGTCCACAGGCCGACACTCTATCCACTGAGCCAAACCGGTTTCAGCTATAATTTTTTTAAAGAGGAAGAGCAGAGTGATAAAGCTGTGTCCTCCTCCCTCCAGCGACCTGCTGCCCCTTCGGGACTTCAGGCCAGCCTAAAGGACTGGGCCGTCCTCGCTGCCTTGAGGCGACTGTCAGAGGGGGAGCAGCGCCCTCTTCCCACCTGGCCGGGCCAGGGCAGAGCAGAGGCGGCCAGAGGCTCCGGAGGGATCTCGGGGCCTGAGTCAGGGTGGGAAACCCCTGGCCCTCTTCCTGGCAGATCCCCCCCTCCCTGGAGAGCTGCATGTAGGGAGTTTCCTTTATGGTGAAGGACTTCCCCCCCCCCCCCCCCCAGCTCTGAGAGTTCCCAGGGCCACCCTGCCTCTGCCAGGAGCTCCAGGGCCATCCCAGCAGCTCCTGGCCAGTACCTGCAGGGAGGAGAGGGCGCTGGGCAGTTCCCAGACTTCTGTGGGGCAGAGCCCGAGGTTGTGGATGGAACTGCGATCACAGAGGATCCCCCAGACAAAGACCCCGGTTTCCAGGATGGAGGAGAGAGAGTGAGGAGAATGAGTAGGAAGGAGGGCCGGGGCTGGCCAGAGCTTGTGCCTCTCTCCTTCAGCATCACTCCTCACTCCCTGCCTCTCCCTGCCCCGCCCTGCTCCCCAGCTACAGCCCCCTACAGGCCAGGAGGCAGTTCCCACCAGGCCCGGCAAAGCTCCCTCAGAGGACAGATCTCTTCCAGGCGAAGCTGAGCCTCTGCACTGGGCACCGTCAGAGGCCATGGTGGCCGCCTCCCCGGCCGCACCAGGGGCCCCGTGCCCCCCGGAGGCTCTGTGGGCGGTTTCTAAGTGGGTGTCTCACTACAGGGACAGCCATCGGCAGCCTCCCCTGCCCTAGATGAGAGCTACGCCGGGCGGGGAAGGTGTGGGCTCTCGTACAGAACAATTTCCATCCTTAAAACATAAAACCTCCGAACAGAGGAGGAAAGCACTGTGTGGGTGGGTCTCCAGGTGCCACCCGTCTGAGCTCTCCTCTCGCATTTGGTCCTGTGCCCGCGGCATCGGTGCCAGGGTTCGCTGCCTGGCTTTCTCTCTCTGACCCACGCAGTCTGCACATTTCAGTTCCAGCCTCTTGTTCCCCTTGGCGCAGCCAAGGTCGGTTATACATTTCAGAAGGATGTTAGCCAGAAACCTGGGGAGAAGCAGGGGGGCCAAACCCAGGAAGGAAGACAGTGAATGTTCTCCAAAGTAAGCAGGTCTGAGACCCCACAACAGCAAGCCTGCTTTCCCCTGACCTCCGGGCTCCCCTCCCTCCAGCCCCCCTGCTGCACCAGAGCAGGGTTCAGGGTTCGGGTCAGGACTCACAGGACTGCTGGGCCGCACAATGATGCGGGGGGTGGGGGAGAGTATGTCCTACAGATGCTGATCTGCAGATTGCCCTGAGGGAAGACACTGCTTTCCTGGAGTTTGCCGCCCCGGCACCCAGCTCACAGCCTGGTGCTGAGAACTGACTGTTGGCAAAGGAACGGAGGAGGGAAAGATGGTGAACAAATGGACGAAGGCTCAGTGCAAAGCCCATCACGTGTTCTCAGTCCCCAGACTCCCCACACGCGCCTTCTCCCCACGGCGAATCTGCAGTAGCCTTTGGTGGTGACCCACCAGGGCCCTCTCAAGGGGGAGAGAGTTATTTTCTAGGGGTCCTCAGGGTGAGTGACCTTGTCTCCCCAAAACCACCACAAAATCAGTGTCTACCTTCCCCGGGGCCCAACTCGGGACCCTTTCACTAATCTCCTGTGGGCTCATCAGCTTTCCCAGCCCTTTGTTCACTCTTTCCGGTCCCATCCAGCACCTCTTTCCCTGCCTCTTCACCCATCATCTGCATTTAGTGCACCATCCCAATTGGTGGTGGAATGGCTCTTAACCCCCATCTCTGCTCCGAGACTATCTTCCCTCCGCACTCACTTCACCTGGTGCTCATTCTCTGCTCCAGGCCTCCAGCAGCCAGGCTCCCAGTCTGTGGGATAGTTACGGAATCGGAGGTGCCTGCCGGTGTTACATCGGGAACCCCCAACTCTGCCCTTTCAACTCGAAGCTCCGGGTGCACCGGTGCTGTTCATTAGTGACGAGGCAGGAATAGGCTGACGGTGACAGCTCCAAATGGATGCCTCTCTGGAGGCGATTTGTTTCACCAACCAGTGAACAGTTGGGGAAAATGACTGAAGTGACAAGGGAACATGCTACGTTGGACCTCTTTTCACGAGAGTTGGGGGAAATGAGGGTTCATCCAAAAGTCCAAGTAAAAAAGAACGTGAATATTTGTGAAGACCAGGACAGTCCTTGGCACCTGACTAGAGCTATGTTTACTTAAAAAAAAAAAAAAAAAGATCAAATCTCTTAAGCATCTCAGGAGGAAAGGAGACCAGGAAACTTTCTATGGTTAATAATTAGCTGGGGCCTATGACCTTCTCAATAAATGTAGAACAGGCTCAGATATGGGTATTTTGTTTAAAGGACTGTTTTTATGTCTTTTTTTTTTTTTTAATGTTTTTATTGATTTAAAAGAATTTTTTTTTAATTTTATTGATTTTGTACAGAAAGGAAGGGAGATAGAAACATCCATGAGAGAGAATCATCGATCAGCTGCCTCAACCAAAGGTACATGCCCTTGACCGGAATCGAACCCGGGACCCTTCAATCCCCAAGCCGACACTCTATCCATTGAGCCAAACCAGTCCCGGCTTTTTTTATTGATTTTGTTTTAGTGAAAGAGGTAGAAGCATCAGTGGGACAGAATCAACATCAGTCGGCTGTGATTGAGCCCACAATCGGGCATGTGCCCCGACAGGGAATGGAACCAGTGACCTTCTGGTTCATGTCAGCGCTCAACCACTGAGCCACAGGGGCCAGGATGTTTTGGTTTCTTGCGGCTAGCTCCTTTTATCTCCCAGTGTAATAAGATCTCATTTCTGGTTGGAAGGGGGAAGAGTTTAGTCAACTGAGAGCTGTGTTATGAGGAGGAGAGCCAAAGAGAGGATCGGGGCAGAAACACCGCCCACCACTTAGCAACTGAGTACACTGTGCCTGCCGCCTGGCAGCAAGCGCTGCTCCCACTGAGGACGAGGCGCGCGGCTTCCGTGGGGATCTGTGTGTGACAGGTTCCCAAGTTCGTGGGGAATAATCTCTGACTTGTTTGAATTGCCCAAGAACAGGAAGGAGCTCTGGAGAGGACCGGCAGGTCTTTATTTATTTTTAAAAAATATATTTTATTGATTTTTTACAGAGAGGAAGGAAGAGGGATAGAGTCAGAAACATCTATCAGCTGCCTCCTGCACACCCCCTACTGGGGATGTGCCCACAACCAAGGTACATGCCCTTGACCGGAATCGAACCTGGGACCTTTCAGTCCGTAGGTTGACGCTCTATCCAGAGGCAAACCAGCTGGGGCGGATGGGCAGGTCTTTAAATGATTAACTCTCTCTTCCAACCAACCAAGTCCTCCCAGCACCTGAGGAAGAACTGGTCAGGCCGGGGTTTGGAGAGCCTGGGGAGGGATAGGAGGTCTCAGCTCCCCTGACAGCAGATGGCTCACCCGCCCTGTGGTTATGAATCCCTATTTGTTGGCACCTACATCCAGACCCCTTGGTCCAGCCCACCAGGCTCTCAACCCTAACTAGACAGAGCAGGAGCGCCTGCTGGGTCTCCCCGCTGTGCTGCAGACAGGAACTGCATTCAAGCTGTGCTCAAGGTGTCTCCCTCCCACCCACCCGCCAAAGCTGGCCCTCAGGAACCAGCCCCAATCGCGTCCCAGCTCCGTGGGCCTTCCTGACTCCAGATCTGTGCTGATTGCTCATTTCTGAAAACTGGCCCCCATGGATGCGTTAGGCTTATTCTCTCGGTGGTTCATTTGTGTGGTTTGTCTCTCCTGCTGCTTCTGTATGCCCTGAGAGCAGGAAAGGACTGCTTTCTTTTTGTTTTAATAGGAAGATGGGTTTGAGTAGTCCTGTTGTGAACCCTAGCTATGTGACTGGTAAGCCACGCAGTAACAATTTCTGCATCTGCAAAAACAGTTGGAAAGTTGGCATGAGATTAAACAGTGTGTTGCCCTAGTCAGTTTGCTCAGTGGTTAGAGCCTGCAGACTGAAGGGCTGTGGGTTTGATTTCCGGTGCTGGTTGGGGCACGTGCAGGAGGCAACCACTCGATGCGTCTCTCTTACACCAATGTTTCTCTATCCTCCTCCATTCCACTCTCTAAAAGCCAATGGGAAAAATATCCTTGGGTGAGGATTAACCAAAAAACAAACAAAAAAAAAACTGTTAAGTTCTTGTTCACGCTTTTAAAAAAAAAAGTTCCTTCTCCTTTCCTACCACTGAAACATGCCACTAGCTCTTTGCATGAAGCAGGTCTTCCTGGGTGATGCTGGAGCCATCACCGAGTGATGTTTGGGCCATCTCGTACAAACGTGTTCAATCAACACGTCCCTGATGCCGTAGCACCCGAGGCTTCAAGATGGAGGGCAGACTATCTTGTCCATCCTGGACTCCCATCGTGCATGGTGCTTTGTACCCAGTGGGCGCTCAGTGAGTCTGTGGGATCAAGCAACGTCCCTAATGCTCCTGCAGTTCACGGAATGGAACAGCTCACACACCTCGAAAGATCCACAGAAGCCCTAACCTGCAGGCGCATGAGCGAATCCACCCGTCCCCCACCCCAGGGTTTCCAGCCCAAGTGCCCCTCCTCCTGCCGGGGCCTGTCCCCCTGTCCCTAGTCCAGCCTGAAAAGGCCCCCATGGATAACAGACAGGAGGGGCTCCCAGCAGTGGCGGCAGCTGGAGGACTCCAAGGCGAGGTTTGCGGATCAGGGGCCGCCTCAGCTGCTGAAGGACCAGCCAGGCAGAGGGGAGAGAAGGCCTACAGGATCATGAACCTCACCAGCCAGCTGCTCAGCCTTCTCACAGGACTCGTGTCAGGACTTGGAGTGCAGCTTAATTGAGGAAGGAGGCTGCACATATATCCGTGGGGCTCAGGTCTCCAGCAGAACAGCATGTTCCTGCCCAGACCCCAAAGAGCCACGGCTCCGATAATGCTGAGCTTGGCTGCTCAGCCCTGGCTAGCGCAGGAGCCTGCCAGTTCTCATTTGCTGGGAGGAAGCTCTGCTTATGACGCTTGGCATCCTGTGCTGAAGCCAGAAGACATGCAGGGAAGCAGGACTGGAGGCAGCGAGGCTATTTATTTAGTCAGTAGAAAAACTGTACAGAATGGAGGTGCAGGAGGGAGACAGGTTTGGTCCCCATGCTGGAGAGCTCAGTCCAGTCCCAGGAGTGTAGTCTGCACGTGTGTGCACACGAGCACGTGAGCTACCTGGAGACCCAGGGCGTCGACGTGTGCGGCCCCCGTGGGGGGCACTGGGTTCCGTGCCCGGCATTTGGGCCGGAGGCGGAGGAGCGGGGCCCTAGAAGCGGCCCAGCACGGTGGCCAGCAGGGCCATGCGGATGTACATGCCGTTCTCGGCCTGGCGGAAGTAGGCTGCTCGGGGGTCCGAGTCCACCTCCACGCTGCGAGAGAAGGCGAGTCACCACGAAGCCCGCGAGGGGGCGCCCTCCCCACCAGCCCCCGGGAGCCTCCACGCTGACGTCACCTGATCTCGTTGACGCGGGGCATCGGGTGCATCACCACCATCTTCTTCTTGGCCCGGGTCATGATGTGGGGGGTGAGGATGAACTGGCCAAAGCACTGAGGCAGACAGACAGGGCCGGTCAGCACCTCAGGCATGGAGGCTGTGCGGCCACAGCCCGGCTCCCCACACCCACCACCAGGGGCGCTGACCCAGCCCCAGGAGCCTGGCCTCCCGTCTGGGTGCGCGCCCCCCAGCCCCGGCTCCTGCACCCCGGCACTCACAGCCTCGTACTCCTGGGTGGAGCCGAAGCGCTCCTTCTGGATCCGCGTCATGTAGAGCACGTCGGTGTCCGGCAGCGCCGCCTCGATGCTCTCAAACTCCTCCTGGAGGGCGAGGGGTGAGCGCAGGGCCGGCTCTGCCCGCCTGACCCGTGTCCCCCAGCCTCCCGGGGCCTCACCTGCTTGGTGCCGCGGGAGGCCACGAAGGCCCACACGTCGGGGGGCATGCGCAGGCTGGGAGGCGCCACGTAGCGCAGGCTGACTCGGTACTGGGTGAGCAGGCAGGCCAGGGAGTGCACTGTGCGCCCATGCTTCAGGTCCCCCACCATGGTGATCTAGGGGAGGAACCCGTCACAGGAGGGCCCAGACTGAGCACCCCCTTCCCGCTTCAAAGCTGTGGCCTCGGGCCCGGACGGGGCCTGCCTGATGCAGCTGCCAGGGATAAAGGGGCGACTCCCCCGCCTCCCGCCTCCCCCGCCAGCCTTCCCCGGGCAGGCCACGCTCACCGTCATGCCGTTGACGGTGCCCAGCTCCTCCCGGATGGTGAAGATGTCCAGCAGGGCCTGGGTGGGGTGCTCGCCAACCCCATCCCCAGCGTTGATCACCGGCCTCCGGCAGTGCTTGGCTGCCAGCTGTGAAGCGGCACGAGGGAGGGGAGTCCTGCCTCTGCGCCCCCCGCCCCCGCCCGCCCCCCTTGGTCCCCGGCCGGCCTCACCTCCACGGCTCCGGGCTGCGGGTGCCGGAGCACCACGACGTCCGCGTAGCAGCTCATGGTCTGCACGGAGTCGGCCAGGGATTCACCCTTCTGGACGGACGATGTGGCCTCGGAGAAGCTGAGCACAGCGCCCCCCAGCCGGGCCATGGCGGCCGCGAAGGAGCTGCTGGTCCTGGTGCTCACCTCGTAGAACATGGAGGCCATGACCTTGCCCTGGGGCGGAGGGATGGGTACGTGTGTTCCACACAGGCTGCCTCCCTCCCCAGCTTACACAAGGCGAGTGCCGAGAGGACCCCCCCCCCCAAACTTCCCCACGAATTGCACCATCTGGGTCCTGCTGAGCTGAAGGCTGTGCCTCCAAAAAGCCCTTGCTAAGGATCTGAACGAGACACGTTCTCCGGGAGAAAAGCAAACACCCCAGCTCTCCCCCACGAGTCCACCGCACAGACCAGGGACAGGTGAGGGGGCTGTGCTCAGGGCTTCGTGGGTCAGCTGCATGCTGACAGGACAGACCTGGGACCAGGCCCTCCCAGCAGAGACAGCAGAGTGAGTGGGAGGTTCGGCTCACACCAGGGCTTACGGCAGGGGAGCGAGGCCCCCCTGACCACCGCGCAGCCCTGCTGACCGGGGCCGGGACCCTCACCTTGAGGATGTCGAGGCTCCGCTCCTTCTGCACCATCATGCGCAGCGTGTGGGCCACATTGAACAGGTGAGACAGCTAAGAGAGACCGGAGTCAGCGGGAGGGCAGCTTGGAGGTCCCGGCCCCATGCTGCCAGATCCTTTCGCTCTGGTGTCCCGGCCCCCGCCCCAGGCACCTGGTCCTTGGTGAACTGCTGGACGGACAGGATATGTTGGCCCACTAGTGAGTGTAGCAGGGGTGAGGTCGGGGGGTGCAGCAGGCCAGGGGTCCCCAGGTTCTGGGGTGACGCCTGTCTAGGTACTGGTGGTGGAGGGTAGCAGGTGCCATCAAGGCTTCCCATCAGCTCTGCTGTGAGGGACGGGGCAGAAGAGGCTGGTCAGATGTCCCTCCTGGCAGGCCGGATCAGAGGTCCCCAAGGCGAGTGTGTCGGGGGGGCCTCTCACCTGGCTCAGCTGCCTTCCGAGACGGCTTTTCCTTTGGCTCCTCGGCTGCAAACGGGCAACAGCACAGATGTAAGCCTGGGACTGAGGGCTGAGAAAAGCCCCCATGCCCCCCGGACCCCGAATCACAGTCTGTTACACTGGCTCACACCACAGCAGCTCTGGGGCCACGTGATCTCCCACGGGGCTGCAGTACGTCAGCAGCGGCCCCCAACCCCCCGGGCCCTCCCAAGTGGCAAAGCGATCCTAGGGAAGGGGAACGGCCAGGCTCACATTGCCGACCCCTGGATTCACCCCAGCTCCCAGGCGCAGGGATGCAGCTGCCCACAGCAAAAAGGGCCGGAGAGGGAAGCTGGGCAGACCGATTTAGGCAGAGGTTGGAACAGCGGATCAGAGGAGGATGGGGGATGGCAGGAAGGATGGGGGAAGGAGGTAGCGATGAGGTGCTGGGAGGGGAGGGCCTGGATCAGCTCCCAGGCCACTGTTTCATCTGAGACACTTGGGTGCAGGGAGAGAGGCTGCCCACACATCTCCATGTCCAGGGGGCGCCCCCGGACGCGACAGGGCCCTTACCGGGCAGACCGGGGTCCGAGGCTCGGTGGATGCGGGGCGGCAGGTGGAAGCGGCCGTCAGGAAGCCCGGGGCCGCCCCGCCGGGGCCTTTCCGGCGTCTGCAGAGCGAACACTGGTCTCATGTTTGGAAAACCACTGACCCAACCGCTTCTCAAGTCACGAAAAGCTCAGTGTCCACACAGACTCCGCTCTCCGGGACCCCCCCCCCCCCGCCCCCAGCGCGGTGCTGTCCGCAGCAGGCGGGCCCCACCACCGGCCCCGAGGCCTCTGGTTAATGGGCTGTGTTTCCCACGGGCACCCTCCTAAACTGACAGTTAACTCTGTGGTCTGCAGCAGACAGAGGAGGAGGTGGGGATTTTAACTGTCAGGTAAAGAGCCTTCCGCCCTGAAACCCCAGCCCTGGCTGCCACTCCCAGACTCCCCCCAGCCCAGCAGCGTGTGTACCGTGGTGACCTCACTGGCGGCAGGGACGGAGGGCGGGAGCTGGGGCACAGCTCCCTGAGGCCACTTGCGAACATCCTGTCCGTAGCCCGGGGGCACCAGAACCTGCAGGCAGAAGGCAGGGGCGGCGAGTGAGGAGAGAGCCCGCTGGGATTGAAGGGGTGAAGCCAGCAGGGAGAAAGAGTGCCCTGGGGGACTGTACCGGGGCGGCCGGAGGGGTAGGGAGGCAGCACAGATGTGCTTGGTGGGATGAAAAGGACACAACTGGGACGGTGCACCGGCCCCACACGCACCTGCCCATCAATGTAGGCAACCTCTCCTCGCAGGACCACACGCCGAACGGTGCCCTTCACCTTCTGCCCCTCGAAGGGTGTCCAGTGGGCCTTGGAGAAGGGCATGTGGCTGGGGACTGTCCATTCGTGCTCCAGGTCCACCTGCGGAGTATGAGTGAGGCGAGGGAAAGACCGCGCCTGGGAGAGGCCCCGGGCTGAGAGCCCCCACCCCCACCCCAGGCCCTCCTCCCGCCCTCCCACCTCCACGTAGGTGTCCTCCTGCGGCGGCAGGTGGAAGATCCGCCGGGGGTTGTGGTGCAGGCGCTGCAGCAGGTCGTCCAGGCTGAGCCGGCCCTCGCTCACAGCCGTCAGCAGCAGCGGCAGCATGGTCTCCAGCCCGGGGAAGCCGGGGGGCGGCTGGGACCCACACTTCTCCTCCAGGGTGTGGGGGGCTGGGGAAAGAGCAGACCCTCAGCACCCCCCCTCCCCCGCCGGGACCCACAGCGTGCCAGGACTGCCGCCTCCCTCCCGCACTCCTTTTCCCTGGGGATCGGAAAACGGGTGAACGGGACTTCTCCACCTTCTCGGCCCCACCATGGGCATGGTCTCCCGTGCACCATTTTACTTATCTGCTCGTTCATCCTTCCACTGAACGTGCACCAGGCACCTCCCACGCACCAGGCGCTGTATGAGGGGCTGGGGCATTACACGGACCGAGCCCCGGATCCCCGCTGGGCAGGAGGCACGGGGCGGGCCCTCTCACCGTGGTCCGAGGCGAAGCAGTCGATGACGGCCATGTTCTCCCACAGCGCCTCCACGTCCTGCCGGGAGGCCAGCGCGGGCCGGACCTCCCCCTTCCCAGGCCCCAGGCCCTCCAGGTCGTCCCGGCTCAGGAACAGGTGGTGGGGCGCCACCTCGCAGGTCACGGGCAGCCCCCGGGCCTTGGCGGCTTTAATCAGCAGGATCTGGGGGAGCACGGAAATGAGAGGAGGCCTCTCCCTGTGCCAGCCCTACATGCCCGCGGCCAGCGGCCCTTCTTGGAAAGCCATAGGGCGGACAAGCTGAGGATCCGGCTCCAGGCTCCTCAGACTCTCTCCTGCCCCAAGGACTCCCCGGGCCTCCTGATGTTACTGGGAGGGCACAGGGCACCGGGGCCTCTGGAGTCCTCACCTCCTCCTTCCGGGCCACGTGACAGATGTGCACCGAGCGCTGGGTCAGCTGCGCCACCATGAGCACGGCGGCCAGAGTCTGCCGCTCCGCGTGGGCCACGATGGGGAGGTGGGAGGGCCACGTCTCGAAATGCTGGGGGCGGAAAGAATGTTCTGGGAGAGCCTGGAGCACTCGGAGCTCTTGGCTCCTCACTGCTGTCGGCCCAGTTTGTGGGGCCCCCCAGCCGGCAGGGCTTGTCCGGCTGCCTTCCTCCGCTGCCGACTCCCTACCTCCATCCACTGGTCCACGCTGTCCAGCCGCAGCTCGGAGAATGTCTCGTTGAGGTAGAGCTTCAGCCCCGCAGCAGACCCAGCCACGGGACCCAGGGTCCCTGCGTTTTCCGACGAGGCTCCGAGGAATAAGGCAAAGTCACAGCGGGCACCAGCCTCTGCCAGCTGGGGAGGACGGGATGAGATAAGGGCCCAGAGCACACATGCCAGTCTGGCACCAGGGGCCTGGGCCCCTGGGGAGGGGGAAGGGGAGGCTGGTGGGGCACCATGAAGCAGGGGTGCGAGAGCTCACCTTCTGGGCCAGGGCCAGAGCAGGGGCATCGATGATGGGGGGCCGGGTATTAGGCATGGCACACACCATGGTGATGCCTCCAGCCAGGGCAGCAGCCGTGCCCGAGGCAAAATCCTCCTTGTGCGTGCCACCTGGTTCCCGCAGGTGCACGTGGACATCGATCAGTCCTGGGAGGGTGGGAGGCGGTAAGATCAGAGGAAGAGTCACGCACGAAGGGCATCCAGGAGGTGACTGGGCGGCAGGAGAATGGAGGCAAGAGGTGGGGAGGTAACTCGGTCAAGGGCACTGTGCACCGGGGAGTGAAGGAGCCGAGTGACCAAGATCCCGGGCATCCACTCTGTGCCGTCGAGGGCAGGGAGTGGGCGCTCAGCCATCCCCCACCACACCAGGGTCTCCGACAGCTGTTCCCAGCAGCCAGAGGCAGGTCCTGCTGGGCTGCACCTACCAGGGAGCCGCACGAGCTTTTGGGAGGTCATGCAGTCCACATGCACCTTCATGGGAGGGACGGGCCCGATCTGGCCCAGGGCCTGCAGATGGAAACAGCGGTCAGCTCTGATTTAAGGGCACTCTGGGAGGTGTAGGTAGGGACTGGGTTTCCCATAAACCAGGCTCCTGCCTCTCTATCTTCACCTTCTCTTTCTGCAGCCACAAAGTTGGATTACTCACATGGCTGCTTCATTCTGAGCTTTCCCTTCTCCCTCCACCCCCACTAACACCGGCTGTCTCCCTCCCTGCACCCCAGTCTCAGTTACCTCCACAAAGAGTTTGGTGCATTTGATGTCAATGATGAGGGGCACAGAGAAGTCCGCGGCCAGGCGTCGGGTGCGGTAGCCCTTGGTGACGAAGGAAGACAGACGGCGGCCCCCAGCTCCACGCATGGACAGGTTAATCACCAGCTCAAAGTGATTCTCTGCCAGCTGCTCCAAGATGCTTCGCTGTGGTGGACACTCACCGTCGACTGCCTCCTCGAAGTGCCAGTCCACGGCTGTTACCTGGGGCCCAGAGACAAGGGCAGGGCCAATCTGAGCCTGGCAAGGGTCAGAAAGGCCAGCCTGAAGGGAGGGGAGGAGGCCTGGGAACCCATGAGAAGACTGGGTGGGGACCAGGGCTGCCTCTATTTGCTAGTGGCAGTTTATTTCTTGACAGGGGAGACAACTAAACTTGGTGATGAAGGACTCTGTGCAGGATGAGCCTACCACACACACACACACACACACACACACATAAAGTTCTGGAAGGAAATATAGTAGAACTAGATGCCTGGTGCACAAATTCATGCACGGGTGAGGTCCCTCAACCTGGCTGGGAATCAGGGCCAATTTGGGCTGGCTGCCAGGCCACGGGAGGGACCATGGGAAATTGGCTATGGGAGCACACTGACCACCAGGGGGCAGCTCTTGCATTGAGTATGTGCCCCCTGGTGGTCATTGTGCATATCAGCTACCGGCAGGTCATTCTGCCTTAATAGTTGCTTAAGACTTTTATATATATAGATATTTAGATGTTAACAGAAATCTCAGGGCTCTTTTTCTTGGCTTTTCTGCATATTCTACTTTCTCTGAAAAGTAGATTTGCATAAAACAATACAAGCAGGGAAGAGGGAGAGAATTCTTTGGTGCTTTCAAACCCTTGCAGGGCAGTGTGGGGAGGCCGTGGAGCCAGTACCTTGACACCGTGCTCGGTGTAGAAGTCGGCGGTGCCCAGACTGGCATAGAGCCTGTAGCCCAGGCTCTCCAGCAGCCGCACCGTTGGGAGCAGCTCACTCTTGTTCTGACCAAGCAGAGGAAGATGAGGTTATGATTCTCCAGTCTCCCACTTCAAGGCCAGGCCATCCGCCCCATCTCTCTGACTGCATCCACCCCAACCCTGTACCTTATAGCTGCCAATGGTCAGCAGGATGTTCTTCTTGGGGATCTTAAAGCCAGTGCTCAGCATGGCCTTGAGATAGGCCTCGCAGCGGCTCTCCCCAAAGCCGGCCACTTCCCCGGTGCTGGTCATCTCCACACCCAGCACCACGTCAGCACCCGCCAGGCGGGAGAAGGAAAACTGAGGCACCTGAGGGAGCAGGAGGTGAGAGAGGGGCCGCCTCCCCACGGTGGGAGAGGCAGCCACAGACCCTCTCCTGGGTCCCATCCAAACAGCGGGTTAGCCTGCCTGCTGCTGCTCCGCGTGTGCCTATACCCACCACCAGCTGCCTCCCAGCACACCTGGGCCTGCCTTCCCTCAGCTGTCCCCGGCCTTGGACCCTTCCTCCCCAAGCCCTGCAAATCAAACACCCGACCATCCTTCCAGGCCGAGGTCAAGTGCCTCCGTGTCTCTGAAGCTGTCCCAGGTCACCCTTTTTAGAAGTACCTGCTGTCTGCAGACTCCTTTAGCGTTTTTCACCTCTATTCTATTATGTAGGTCTATTAGAAACTGTTCTATAAACAAGCTGTTTTGGACCCAACTTCTCTCACCTCCCATTACAGAGTGAAAGGCCACCTCGTCACTCCATGGCCGAGCAACGCCTACCCACAGCAGGCGTTGGGTGAGCATGCTGACTGACAACGTGTACGTGAAGGAACTCTCTCCTCCTGCCTCCCGGCTGCTGCCTGCGAACCTCAGGGTGCTGATCCTCCTTACCTTGACCCCCACGACTCCAGAGCCAGTCATGAGCCCCACGGGCTCCACTTCTTCCCCCATGATGACCCGCGTGGCTAAGGCTACTAGGTCCACGCCCAGTGTCTTGGAGACGAAGGGAAAGGAGCGAGAGACGCGCACGTTGCATTCGATGACTTTCAGCTGGTCATCCTGGGGCAGAGAAGAGCTGGTCAGGCCTTCCCTGGGCTTCCTGACATACCTCCCTGACCCCAACTCATCCCCCGCACTCATTTCTGTGGGGAATCAACCAGGTCAGAAACCCTGACACTGCGGTCCTACCCACCACCTGTCCCTCCAGCCTTCGCGCCTACTTTCACGAGGGCCGAAGAGCGTGCCCAGCTCCCTGGCACTGGAGCCAGCAAAGAACGAGGAGGCACTGGGGCCCTTTAGTCCCTTCCTTTAACCCCTCATCCCTACCTTGGCGATCAGCTGCAGATTGAAGGGTCCCGTGACCTGCAGCTCCTGGCCCACGGCATGCACGATGGCTTGGATCCGCTCCAGGGTTTTGGGAGTGATGTCCTGTGGTGGGGTCACCAGCGTGGCATCCCCCGAGTGCACGCCTGCATTCTCCACATGCTCCGAGATGGCGATGGCCACCACCACACCATCACAGGCCACGGCGTCCACGTCAATCTCCTGGGAGTAGGGGATGTGTGTGCGCGCAGGGCAATGTGATGAAGAGCAAGGACCACTGTCTCCTCCCACTTGCCCCAGATGCTCCCTTGCTTTAAGGGCCTTGGTGCAACCCAGCCTTCCCAGCCCCCTGTGCCATGAATGTCTGTGGGACCAGAGAGGGGCCCGCCCCTGGAGACTTCTTTGTCTGCAGCCTACCTTGGCCTCCTGGATGAACTTGGAGATGACCACGGGGTGCTCCTTGGACACGGCCGCTGCGCTGCTCAGGAAGCGCTCCAGGTCCCCGTCCGTGTAGGCCACGTTCATCGCAGCGCCGCTCAGCACGTAGGAGGGGCGCACCACGCAGGGGTACCCCACCGTCTGGCAGAACTGGCGAGCAGACTAAGGGTGCAGGGAGCTTAGCTAGACGGGTCGCACTCACCCAGGACACCCTACAGCCTCCCACGAGGTCCCAGCCCACCTCTAGGTCACTCAGCTCCCTCCACTGAGGCTGGCTGATGCCAATGGTGTCAAGGAGCCGGGAGAACTTGAAACGGTTCTCGGCCGAGTCGATGGCTTCAGGGGAGGTGCCCAGCACGCGGCACTGCTGCCGGTGCAAAGCCATGGCCATGTTGTTGGGCAGCTGCCCTCCCATGGAGAGGATCACGCCTTCCGGGTTCTCCAGCTCGTAGATGTCCATCACCACCTACAGGGCAGGAGGAGAAACAGCGGTGGGGACAAGTGGGGTCAGGGCCTCAGCCTTCTGGCTCAGGGCTCCTCACCGTGCACCACATCCCTTCACATCCCACAACTTCCAAAGGATCTTAGGCCGGCCAGCTACTCCTACTTGATCCCGGCCCCTCAGACTAGGAGAGCCTGCATCCCTCTCACCTCAAAAGAGATCTCATCAAAGTAGAGTCGGTCACACATGTCATAGTCGGTACTGACTGTCTCCGGGTTGTAGTTCACCATGATGGTCTTATACCCCATCTGCAATGGGGAGGGACTGGGATTAGCCATCAGGTGAGAGGAAAGGATGGAGAAACTAAGCCAAAGCCCCTACTCTGGAGAGCACCGCCTCAGCTTCCTCAATCACTGCGCAGGCACCCCGCTGGGGAGGGAGTGGGGCTAGCATTGTAGTTATTGAGAAGTGGCACCAAAGTGCCGGAAAGGAGACACACATGCCTGTGAGGGTCACATGATCGGCTAAGGGGACCCTTGCCCCAACCCAAAGCCCTACAACAGATGCAAAGAGGAGCAATTAACAGAAAGGGCCTGGATGGAGCATGGGTGGAAGGCAGTCTGGAGCTGAACAGAGCGGCAGGGAAAACTGAATGAGACACCAGCTCCCGGACCTTTCGGAGCTGCTGGATGCAGCCCACGGCACACCAGTCGAACTCAACGCTGGAGCCGATCCGGTAGACGCCGGAGCCAAGGACCAGGACATGAGGCGTCCGAAACGTGAGGTCGTGGGTGGTGCTCCAGTAGGTGAGGTACAAGTAGTTCGTCTGAGCTGGCCACTCAGCTGCAACTGTGTCAATCTGCTTCACCGCTGGGCAGATCCCCAGTTCCTGACGCAGCTTGCGAACAGCCAGCTCGGTGCTAGAGGAAAGGGGACAGAAACACGGGCCCTGGGAGAGGGGTACAGACTGAGCAGGGGAGGAAGATCCCAGGGCCGGGGTCACAGAGGAAAACACCCCAGGGAAGGTCAGAGGCCGCCAAAGCCCCCACTCGCCCTTTCTGAGGGCCTCGCACTCGTACCAAGGGTCACTGCCCCACATTTCTCAGCCCAGGGCCCTCGCTGCCATTTCTCACCTGAGAACCGCAAGGGCGATCTGCTTGTCTGAGAAACCCAGGCGCTTGGCCTGGTGCAGCAGGTGTGCGGGCAGAGGCTGCCCGCGGTGCTGCTCCAGCAGCTGGGTGTGTGCAACGATGCGCTTCATGCGGTGCAGGAACCAGCGGTCGATGCGCGTGAGCTCATACAGGCGCTCCACCGAGTAGCCAGCCCACAGAGCGGCGGCCACCACAAAGATCCGCTTATCTGTCGGCGTCTCCAACTCCTGACGGGAGAGGGCAGACAGATGGAGGCAGAGCATTGTGCAGAGGCAGGAGATGGCAGAATGTTCAGCAAAACATTCCCAGTCCTCTGTCAGCACCTCAGACAGCCTGGAGCACGACTGTCATCATCTTAGCAGAGGGAACTCAGACCAGCGCAGAGGCTCTGCAGTCGCAAAAACCTGGACATGGATCCTGGCTCTCACTGCCTACGTGGCGCCGAGCAAGTTCAACAGCCTCCCTAAGCCTGTTGCCTCATCTATAAAACCAAGCGTAGTACGTCCTCACATAACAAATGAGAGGACATCCTGAAATTCTCAGCAAAGCGAAAACACAGCCAAGTGTCCACTAATGACTGCAGCTACTATTGCTGGGAATGGGCTCCTGGGCTGGGGACAGAGAGCAGCAGTGTCCACTCTAGGGGGGTCTCCAGGGGGCATGGCGGCCACTTACCACGTCACTGACTGGCTTCACTGTGTGATCGAAGCCCACACAGTTCTCGTCCACCATGCGCAGAGCCTTCTGGAAGGCCTCCTCGAAGGAACGCCCGATGCCCATGACTTCACCTGGAGACACAGGATGTAAAGACTGAGGGCCTGGTGGGCAGGAGCTGGCCGGAATGTCTATGGTTTGCAGTCAGGTAAACCTCTTCTCCCGGAGGTTCTCGGGTCCCATGGTGGTGAGATTTATGGCGTTTCATTATGGAAAAATCTTAAAACTTTCAGCTCTGCCCTCTATGATTTTTTCATGTTTTATTAGTGAATATGGAATTCAAATGCCTAAAACGGGCCCTGGCCAGTGGAGCCCAGTTGGTTGGGCAACGTCCTATTCACCAAAAGGTTGCCGGTTCAATTCCTGGTCAGGGCACATGCCAGGTTTGTGGGCTCAATCCCCGGTAGGGGGCGAGTAAGAGGTGGAGAGTCAATGTTTCTCTTTCAAATTGATGTTCCACATATGCACTCATTGGCTGATTCTTGTATGTGTCCTGCCAGGAATCAAGCCTGCAACCTTGGTGTATTAGGATGATGCTCTAACCAACTGAAACAGCGGTGGGGACAAGTGGAGTCAGGGCTGTTTTCTGCTTTGGGTTAGCCCCTTAGGATAAACTTCCAGAAGTGCAGGGGAAACCGGTAAGATACATTTTCTGGCTCTTGTTAAGTAAGAATTACTTTATAATACAAAGTATACATTTAACCAACCTTCTAAGAAATGTGTATCATCATTTAAAACAATTTTTGTTAAGCCCTAGCTGATTTGGCTCAGTAAATAGAGCATCAGCCCAAGGACTGAAAGGTCCTGGGTTTGATTCCAGTCAAGGGCATGCACCTTGGTTGTAGGCTCAATCCCCACCCTGGTCAGGTAGGGACTCATGCAGGAGGCAACCAATCGATGTGTTTCTCTTTCTCTCACATTGATGTTTCTGTCTCCCTCCCCCTCCCTTCCATTCTCTCTAAGAATCAATGGGAAAATATCCTCAGATGGATTAACAACAATAATCACTTTTGTTAATCGATATCTTATTTAACTAGATTTCTATTTATTTAAATCCTCACCCAAGGATGATGCTTTTATTTATTTTAATCCTCAACAGAGGACATGCTTTTATTGATTTAGAGAAAGAGGGAGGAATGGAGGAAGGGAGAAGGAGAGAGGGAGAGACAGAGATAAAAAGAGAGAAAAACTGATGTGAGAGAGGAACATTGATCAGTCACCTCCCATACACACCCTGACTAGGGATTGAACCAGAAATCCAACCAACTGAACCATGTGGCCAGGGCTAGATTTCTATTTATTACTAAGAGGGAGCGCGCCCCCCCCCGCCCCCCCCCCCGTTTGTTTACCGATTTCCTGTTCTGTAAAGTTTTGTTCATGTCCTCTGAAAATTTACTCCATGGTTTTCAAATATTTCTTACCAACTGTATTTATTTATAATCCTAATATCTGTTTCTTTAGAAAAAAAATTTTAAACACCAAGATACTAATAGCAGTGTTAAGGAACTGGATTATAAGTGATTTTAATTCCTTTGAAATGTGTTGATATCATCAAAGTTTTATCTTGGGTAAAAGAAAAACCCAACACTCATACTTGCATGCCTAGAAAAACCCTGGACTCATATACATGCCCAAATGAATCTCTGTGTGACAATATTACAAGTGATCATTCTTTGGTTAAACTATCTTTTCTAATTCCTCAATGATAGGTGTATCTCACTTGTAAAATAAGTTATCAAAGATCCCATTCCAAGAATACTTGAATAGATATAAAACTCTGAAATGTCTCATCTAGGAATCAATCTTTGATTGTCCTATTTCCAATCCACTTCTTTTAGCCACAATTTAATTATGGCTTTGTTCCCATGTTTACTATAATTTTCATATAACAAATTCATCTCCAGAAGGAACAACTTGGCAGTCTTGTAAGATTTCTAAAAATCCCAAAATAATATCTGAGTTTAGACTTAACTTGTGTGAAGGCTACTACTGCTCTCAATGGGAAGGTGAACACAATAAAGTGCTCTTGTCCTCAGCTGGTAGCACTCTGGTTTGGGCACATGCATGGGGGGCTGAAATGTCTTAGAGGACAGCCTAAGGCAACTGAAAAGGACAAGATAAGGAAGCATGGGATTAATGCAACCCCAGCATGCCCTACTACTGCTCGGAGGCCGACCACTCTCTGTTCACCACAAAATTTCTTTCTTTTTTGAAAAAGGTCTCTGAGCCTGGCCAGTGTGGCCTTGTGGTTGAACACCAACTCAGGAGGTAAAGCTCAATTCCTGGTCAGGGCACATGCCTGAGTTGAGGGCTGGATCTCCAGTAAGGGGCAAGCTGGAGGCAGCCGATCAATGATTCTCTCACCATTGATGTTTCTCTCTCTTTCTCTTTCTCTTTCTCTCCCTCCCTCCCTCCCCCTCCCTCCCTCCCTCCCTTCCTCTCTCTCTCTCTCTCTCTCTCTCTCTCTCTCTCTCTCTCTCTCTCTCTTCCTCTCTCTGAAGTCAATAAATTAAAAAAAATAAAGAAAAGAAAAAGGCCTCTGAAATCCTGCTCTCATCTTATACACTTTTTTTTTTTTAAAAAATCTCATTTAGTAATCATGTAGAAAGGGCCCAGGAAAGGAGATGAGCTAAGAATGGCCACCACTGCCCTAGCTGGTTTGACTCAATGGATAGAATGTCGGCTTGTGGACTGAAGGGTCCTGGGTCCAGTCAAGAGCACATGCCCAGGTTACAGGCACAATTCCCAGTAGGAGGCAGCCTATCAATGATTCTCTCTCATCATTGATGTTTCTACCTCTCTCTCCCTCTTCCTTCTTCTCTGGAAAGAGAGAGAGAGGGAGGGAGGGAGGGAGGGAGGGAGGGAGGGGGAGGGAGAGGGAGAGGGAGAGGGAGAGGGAGAGAGAGAGAGAGAGAGAGAGAGAGAGAGAGAGAGAGAGAGAGAGAGAGAGAAAGAGAGAGAGAGAGAGAGAATGGCTAGCACTGTGCTGACTTGGATTTAGAGGGTTCACAGAAAAACAACAGCCATTGTTTGCCCCAAGCATCAGAGTTTTAAACGAGCACAGTCACTACCATTAACAGCCTAAAGGCTGTGGGCAAAATGCCACGAAATGCTGTGGGTGGAGTTTCACGGAACCGGCCTCACTGTCGGAGGAACACCAGCCAGCAGGCCGTTTTCTGTTCTTGGCGCTGCCCTCTATTTGGCCACAACTTTCCTTTCGTGGCCCCTTCAGTTACTCAGTGGTAAGATGAGAGAGATGGGATTCTCTGATGGCTGTCAACCCCCCCCCCCAGAGTCTGACCTGCGTCTGGGAGGGAGGGGGCATGCGTATCCTGGCATAGATTTCCAGATGCCGTCGAGCCCCACTCCTGGTAGTAAGACCTCCTTTCTTCGTTTGAAATGTCCCTATTAGCTCTGAGGAACTGTATTCCCAAGAAGCTGCTAACACAGATGCCGAAAGGCCATGCCAGGAACTATCTGACACTCCAGATTCCTGGGACAGGTGGGACCCGGGGGGTGACCTGGGGAGGGGTCTCCGGACGTGTCTCACCAACGCTCTTCATGCAGCTCCCGATCTTGGTGCTGACGCGCAGGAACTTGCTGAGGTCCCAGCGGGGAATCTTCACCACACAGTAATCCAGGCTGGGTTCAAAGGCTGCTGTTCCCCCGGTCACCGAGTTCCTGGAGCCGTCAGGTGGGGGTGGCAGAAGGACAGAGCGGGAGATACACACGTTGAGCCTCCAGGTAGCTCTCTCCATCCCCTTACATCCAGACCGATGTCCTTTTCATGTTCCCTGTCCATAAAAGTTTTCTTCACCTCCCTGACCTCTCCCCACCCTTGTACCTGAGCTCCGGCAGAGGGATGCCCAAAGCCAGCTTGGCTGCCACGTAGGCCAGTGGGTAGCCTGTGGCCTTACTGGCCAGAGCAGAGCTTCGAGAGAGCCTGGCATTCACTTCGATGATATAATACTGCAAAGAGAGGGAACAGAGTCACCAGGTAACTGGCCTAGAAGCCCACCTAGGAGATCTCAGAAAGGTCAGAAAATAAAGCCCTCCCCAAAGGGATGGATAGCAACAGCCCCCTCCCATGAAGGCCAACCCTACCAAAGGCAATCCCAGTTTCTACTCTGGGGTCTGTAGGGCCAAAAGCCCTTTTGGCTTTGAGGCCTCAAAATTTTGGAAGGAGGGCCCAGCAATCATGGCTCAGTGGTTGAGCGTCAACCTACGAACCAGGAGGTCATGGTTCGATTCCCAGTCAGGGCACATGCCCAGGGTTGCGGGCTTGATCCCCAGGGTGGGGCGTGCAAGAGGCAGCCGATCAATGATTCTCTCTCATCACTAATTTTCTCTCTCTCTAACAAAAACGTATTTTTAAAAAAAATTTGGGGGGGAAGGAGATCCAACAGCTAGAATATCAGCTCCAGGACCTAGAGTCTCACCTGCTCAGATTCAGGGTTCAAGGCATACTGCACATTGCACTCCCCGACGATGCCAAGGTGCTGGGTCACCTTGATGGCCGTCTGCCGCAGGAGCTGGTACTCCCTGTCATTCAGCGTCTGGCTCGGAGCCACCACTATGGACTCACCAGTGTGGATGCCCAGTGGGTCCAAGTTCTCCATGTTACACACCTGTGAAGAGAGGCCCCATGGAGGTCACTGCCGAAGGGGTCAGGAAAGACAGGTGGCGGTACCCATCCTGGAGCTGAGGGACACCGAACGCACAGAGATCTGAGCCCTGGCTTCTGCCCTTCCAAGAGCTCGTACTGCCCGGCACGGCTCCCGCCCCGTCTCCATCGACTCACCGTGACACAGTTGCCATAGGCGTCTCTCACCACCTCATACTCAATCTCCTTCCATCCCTTCAGGGACTTGTCTACCAGGACTTGGCTGGTATGGGCAAAAGCTGGGGCCACGAGAGCACAGAGCTCCTCCCTGTTGGATGCAAAGCCAGAGCCCAGGCCACCCAGGGCGAAGGCTGCCCGCACCAGCACAGGGTACCCCAGTCGCTCAGCGGCTGCCTGGGCCTGCAGGGAGCAGAAGAGATAAACCAACAGGTCAGGCCTTGACTGCGGGCTGCACAGAGGGTGCCCGGGCACAGAGGAGATAAGATATAAAGAAAAGGACTCTGTTCTACCTCCCTCCGGCCACCTCTCAAACCTGTTCAAGGGAATTGGCTGCCTCACTGGGGGCCACGTGCTCGCCAATCTCTGCCATCCTGGAGGCAAAGGCGCGCCGGTCCTCCGTCAGCTCGATGGTCTCCACGGGCGTGCCCAGGACCCGGACCCCGTACCGAGCCAGCACTCCAGCCTTGGTCAGCTCCACTCCACAGTTCAGAGCCGTCTGGCCCCCAAAAGTCAGCAGTATGCCATCTGGGCGCTCGTTACGGATCACCTGAGGAAGCAGAGGCATCAGGACCTTGCAGTTAGGAAATGGATCAAAGGAGTTTAGAAACCTGTGTTCCCGCCTGGGTCCCCCTCCTCAGTCCAGCCTTCCCCCAGCCGTACCTGGGTGACGTAGTGAGGTGTTATGGGAAGGAAATAGACCTTGTCGGCCAGCCCCTGGGAGGTCTGCACGGTGGCAATGTTGGGGTTGATCAGCACTGACTGGATGTTTTCCTCCTTCAGAGCCTTGATTGCCTAGGGAGACACAATGGCACGTCCACTTAGACTGCAGAAGCAAGACTGTAAACTGTCTCCGTCCTCTGTCCTCCCTGTACCCTTAGTCCCTAACAGCCCCTCCTCCTCCTCAGCACCTCACCGCCCCGCACATTCCCCACTTCCTCCTTCATTTCCTCCCACAACCAAGGTTCCAGCCTGGCCTTTCTCCTCAAGACTCTAGCATCCCTGAGGCTCACACGCCCTGAGGGGCGGATGGACTTGACTTACCTGAGAGCCTGAGTAGTCAAACTCGCCAGCCTGGCCAATGGAGAGGCCCCCCGAGCCCAGGATCAGGACCTTCCGTGGTGGGGGGAGCCCAGAGCCCGGGCTGGGAGCCCCGGGCAGACACAGGCGCTCGGCCAGCCGCGCCCGAACTGTGGGAACAAAGCGAGTCATGGACAGAACTAATGAGACCTGAGAGAAATCATCTGGATTAACCCCCTCGTTTCACAGAAGAATCCAGAACAAGCAATGACTAGTGCAGTGGTTCCCAACGTGGGCCACACGCCCCACAGGGGGGCAATCTGAGAATGAATTATTAACAGTGAATTTTTTGCATTTCTTATGGTTCTAGGGGCCTCATATACAGTATATAAATATGTATTGTAACATTTATGCATTTAAATTCTCTACGTTTTGAAACTTTGCCATCTTTTAAAATTTTTAAAATATATTTTATTGATTTTTTTTTACAGAGAGGAAGGGAGAGGGATAGAGTTAGAAACATTGATGAGAGAGAAACATCGATCAGCTGCCTCCTGCACACCCCCTACTGGGGATGTGACTGTATCCAAAGTACGCATCCAAGGTACATGCCCTTGACCAGAATTGAACCTGGGACCTGTCAGTCTGCAGGCCAACGCTCTATCCACTGAGCCAAACTGCTAGGGCTATTTGCCATTTTTTCATATCGCTTCATATTATTATTATTTTTTTTAACAACTTCTTAGTGATTTCTTCCTCAGTACTTCAACTGTCCTTTCATTCTTTTATTTCTCTCTCTCATGGATGCCATGCTCTTTAGAAGCTTTTTTAGACCAAGTTAACAGCCTTTTAGGCTTCCTCCACATGAATAGGAGTCACTTTTTGAATAAGAATTGTATGTCGTGGCGGGGGAAGAGGGGGTAATCGGGATTTTAGAGATGCTTAGGTGGGGTATGGACAAAAAAAGGTTGGGAACCACTGCTCTAGTGAATGGCAGTCAGAGCTAGAACCCAGCCCTGGCCAGTTTTGACTCAGTGGTTGGAGCATCCACAGTGGATTGAAGGGTCATGGGCTCAATTCCGGTCAAGGGCATGTACCTCAGTAGCAGGCTCAATCCCTGACCCTGTTTGGGGCGTGTGTGGGAGGCAACCAATTGATGTGTCTCTCTCACATCCGATGTCTCTCTCTGTCTCTACCCCTCCCTTCCACTTTCTCTAAAGATCAATGGAGCCCTGGTCGATTTGGCTCAGTGGATAGAGCATCAGCCTGCAGACTGAAGGGTCCCCGGTTCAATTCCAGCCAGGGGCACATGCCCGGTTGTGGGCTCGATCCCCAGTGGGGAGCATGCAGGAGGCAGCCAATTAATGATTCTCTCTCATCATTGATGTTCCTCTCTCCCTCTCTCTCTGAAACCAATAAAAGAAATATATATATTTTTTTAAATCAATAAAAAAATATCCTCAGGTAGGAACAAAAAAAATAAAACCCGGCTAGTGTTGCTCAGTGATTGAGTGTTGAACCAGGTCAGGGCACATGTCTGGGTTGCAGGCTTGATCCCCAGTGGGTGGTGTGCAGGAAGCAACTATTGATGTTCTGCTCTCTCATCATATCAATGTTTCCATCTCTCTATCCCTCTCCCTTCTACTCTCTAAAATCAACTAGAGAGAGAGAGAGAGAGAGAGAGAGAGAGAGAGAGAGAGAGAGAGAGGGAACACCCAGGACTCATGAGTTGCTTTCAATAGAAGTATAAATAAATCATCTTGGTTTGGGTGCTTTACACCCACCTCCTTAACCTCCCAAGCATGTATCAGTTTCCTGGGTACGTCCATCCTAGAGCCAGCCCCGTTCTTGGTTTCACAACCCACTTCTTCTCAGGTGCTTACCTGTCTGGCCCCCAGGGTTCCCAGTGATGGCTTCTTTCACAGTTTCCAGAAAGATATCAAAAAGAAGCTCCATATCTGAAGGGCCAGCTTGGTGCTCTGGGTGAAACTGGACACTGTGGACGAGAGTGGATCAGAAACCTGTCATCATCACTGGCCTGGGCAGTGGCTGCCTCGGAGGTAGGGAGTGGGGTGGATGACGGGGGCCCACGATCACTCTTTACTTTTGGACCTTCAAGTCCCAGGGGGCTTCAAAGCTGCACACACCCAGTCCCCGTGCCAGGATCACCCAGGCTCACCTGAAGAAGGGCAGGCTGTCATGGACAATGCCCTCGTTGGAATCGTCATTGGCGTTGGTGAAGAGAGGAAGCCAGCCTGCCGGCAGGGTGTCTGTTTCCACAGCAAACCCATGATTCTGGGATGTCAGGAAGCAGCGCCCAGAGCCCACCAGCAAGCAAGGCTGGTTGTGGCCTCGGTTCCCGTACCTGCGGATGGAAGCAGCTGAGGCACAGGCCCCTTTCACCCTCCTTCACCCCTGGACCAAACCCAGCTCTCTCAGGATCCCCACCAGCTCCTGCTCTGTTTTAACACTAATAAGCACCAACTCCATGCCCTTTCCCAAGACTCCCCATCCCTCTATTTTTAAAAAATATATATATTTTATTGAATTTTTACATTGAGGAAGGGAGAGGGACAGAGAGCCAGAAACATTGATGAGAGAAAAACATCGATGAGCTGCCTCCTGCACACCCCCCACAGGGGATGTGCCCGCAACCAAGGCACATGCCCCTGACCGGAATCGAACCTGGGACCCTTCAGTCCACAGGCTGACGCTCTATCCACTGAGCCAAACTGGTTTCAGCTCCCCACCCCTCTTGTCAGTAGTACAGGCTCTTCTCCTCCCATAACTCCCACCTCATCTTATAAGTCTTGGCCCCAATGGCTAAGGCCAACAGCTGGTGTCCCAGGCAGATCCCGAAGACAGGCCGGGGGTTAGGCTCAGATAAGACACGGCTCAGTGCGGATATCACATTGGGGTAGGAGGCAGGATCACCAGGGCCGTTACTCAGGAAGAGACCCTCATATTCTGGAATGGGCAGAAAAGATGACGTCATAACCAGTATTCAACTACAGACACACTCACAGCCCTTCCCATTACAGCAAAAGCCCTGATCTCCATTGTCTTCCCCGCCACTCACATTGGCTTTAGCGATTAGACCCAGGGACAGATCTTCCACACATGCCGTTTGCCTGCGGTCCTACAGAGACCCCAGCTACTCACCCTGGCTGTCCAGTGCATGGTCCCAGGGTACCACCGTGACCTCGGCCCCACGCTGGCACAAGCATCGGATCTGATTATACTTTAGGCCACAATCCAAAGCGAGAATGCGAGGGGTGCCCCCTGCATTGTATACCTGTGGAGCCTGTGAAAGGAAGGGCAATGGGTGGCAGCTGTAATCACTGAGTATTTATAGGCACACACCTACCCCCTAACGTGGAGGCCTCTTCTGATTCTGCCTCAATGCTCTCCATGGTTACGGACAGACTGTAATTACTGTGCGACAGCTTACAACACTCTCCCACTCGCCCACTGTACCTTAATGGAGACCTCCGGCACCAGAGGGCGGGCATTGGGGTCCAAGAATGGCAGGGCTGAAGGATCTGTCCCATCCTGGACCAGCTTTCCCAGCAGAGACCCTTGTTCTCGCAACTTCTTAGTCAGCTCCCGAGTGTCCACTCCTGTCAAAATAGCCCACTCTGAGAGACCCCACTCCTCCCACTCAGCCATGCCTGGGGTTAAGACTGCCCGGAGAACTTCCATTCCACAGCCGCGTCACACACAGCTGGTCTATGGGCATCAAAACCCTAAGCCATCCTGGTGGAAACTCACTACCGTGCAGGATTCTTGCCAAGAACCTCACATCTGAATTGTACCATGAATCCAGATCTGTTTGTTTACAGAAAATAATATCAAGATTTATCTGTTTATAGAAAAAGAACATGCTAAATGATTCAACAGGAATGTAATCAACAAAATGCAGACTGGGATACTCCAAAGAAAAATGACCTGTTTCTGTCAATAGGTTACAAGGCCCATAGGTTAAAAAGATATAATCAAATGCAATGTACCAATCTTGTTTAGATTCAGATTCAGATTCAAAAAGAAACAAGCCATGAAAAAAATAACTTAGATAACTGGGAAAACTTAAAACCTTGACTGAATATTCGATATTTAAGAATTACTGTTACTTTTTAAAATGTATGATGTTAAGGAATTACTGTTACTTTTTAAAATGTACAATGTTATTGTGGTCATGTTTTAAAAGGATTCCTTTTTCAGAGATACTTAAATACTTATGGATAAATGATACAATGTCTGAGATAAGCTTCAAAAACCCTGTGGTGAGTTGTGGCCATGCTCCCGTCAGGGACCCCTTTCCTACAGGGCTCCCTGTGGATTTTGGTAGCTGTTTGTAGCCAGAACTTGGTACTGCTCTGCCATCTCCCGTTCCGTTTCATGAACCTGCCTCTCCTTGGAGTAGTTAGTCCCTTCACTAAACTTTTCAGTGAGGCTTTTGAGTTGCATGTGCTTCCAGACTTATTTGTATGGAGACCCTAATAAAACTCTCAAGTTAAACCAAAAAATAAAAATAAAAAAATCCGGGGGTACCCAGCTGGCTTGCCTCAGTGATCGAACCAGGAGGCCACAGTTTGATTCCTGGTCAGGGCATATGCCCGGGTTGCATGGCTGCATCCCCACTGGGGAGTGTGCAAGAGGCAGCATACCAATAATTCTCTCTCCTCATTGATGTTTCTATCTCTCCCTCTCCTTTCCTCTCTGACATCAATAAACATATATTAAACAATAACAATATGCAATGGTATATGTACGAAGATAATAATTTAATAAAAAAATTTTAAAAAAATAATAACAATAATCCGGGGGTTATAGTAATGGTGAGGAAATAAGTTTAGCCCTGTGTTGGTGGAGGTTAATTATATGCTCTTCTTTCCTTTTTATACGTTTGAAATTTTCCATGTGAGCAAGAGCTCAGTTCCTTGCTCCAGACCCCAATCTACATGGAAATCAGATTCTATCACAACCTTGAACTCAAGTCCCAACAGTGCACAGAGATTTTCTCTTGATTCTTCCCATCGAGGCACCAGTCCTCTGCCCAACCTCACATGTGCTTGCACCATACCTTGCAGGCCAGGTATGCCGTGCTGCTGCAGCCACTCGTGAAGGGTGCGGATGGAACTCCAGTGGCTAGGGGTGGGGCAGCACTCTCCCACCACCAGTCCTGCCACGTGGATCCCCGAGGATTCAAACCACTGTTGATGGAAGGAAGAGATCATGAGAGCCCAGGGCCTTATACCCTGCTATGCCGTCTTTTCCCATGGTATGGCATGAACCCTGTGCTTCAGCCACGCTGAATGCCCTCTCATTCCCTTATGCGTTTGTCCTTCACCAGCGGTGCTATTCCCTACAAGGGCCCAGGGTGCCTGATTAATCATTGAAAATTAGCCCTAGCTGGTTTGGCTCAGTGGATAGAGGGTCGGCCTGCAACTGAAGGGTCCCGGGTCCGATTTCAATCAAGAGCACATGCCTGTGTTGTGGGCTTGATCCCCAATAGGGGGCGTGCAGGAGGCAGCCAATCAATGATTCTCTCTCATCATTGATATTTCTCTCTTCCCCGCCCCCTTCCTCTCTGAAATCAATAAAAATACATTTTTTTAAATTGAAAATGACATTCTCTTTCCTTTTCCTTTACCCAAAAATTGAGATCATAAATCCCCTTTTCTGTGAAGCCACCCTAGTCATCCACTGCAGCTTGTATCTTCTCCTTAGAGCTCACCTAAGTTCGCTTATTTTCCACTGTTCTTGCTTTTTACATAAAACTTCAATTTTGCAGGTTTATAAAATCAATTCTATCAGTGTGGGTTTACAGTTGACAAAGCTGGTGATTGACATGTTAACCAAGATACGACATTATAAACTAGAATGCAGTATATTCATAGGTTTGTGATGAGACATGGTCCTTAGGAGGAATAATATGTCCTTCACCTAGAGTTCCCTCTTTCAAGTGGAGGGCAATTGAGAACTAAGACTCAGTAAGCCTGGAATCAGGACAAAACAAGTTTGTGTCTTTTTCACAGAACTGTGATCTCAAGAGCAAGGTGACTGATACATGATAGTAGCCAATAAGCATTTCCTGAGGGCTGGGGGAGGAGCAGTGAGCATGGTCCCTGTGGTCACAATGTTAATTTGTTACTCAGAGAGCAAGAAAATTAACCAGGTAACATGTAAATAAGCAAGATCATGATTATAGATTGTGATAAAAATAGCGTACCTTACTAAATAAAGATAAAGGCTCGGGGAATTTATCTAGGCAAGATTATACCCTCCTCCTTCACAGGGGATTATATACATAAAAAGATAACAGAAATTTGTTATCTAATAGATAAGCATTCAATAACTAGAGAAACCGGTCATTTATGTAGGAGGGAGTTGCATATTCAAATTACATCTGCTTAGTGGGAGATTTAAGGAAAGATGGAAAAGGATTTGAAGGACAGTCTGGCAGAACCCTCAGCTCCAGGAAGTTTAGTCTGCACATGGATATGTGTGTTTACAACACATGTGACAGAAAAGCATCCGTGGTGATCTGGTGGCTCTGGGAGGCCTTACCCTGGTTCTGTCAGGGCCTCAGTTTTGCAGTTTATAAAATCAATTCATCAGTGTGTTTACGGCTGACAAAACTGGAGATTAACATGTTCATGAAGATACTGCGTTATAGACTAGAATGCAGTGTATTCGTAGGTTTGAGATGAGACGGGGTCCTTCCGAGGAATAACAAGTCCCTTACCTAGAGTTCCCTCTCCCGAGTGGAAGGCAAATGAAGAACTAAGGCTCAGAAAACCTGGAATCAAGACAAAACAAGTTCGAGAAATGCTGCACCTAGGCATTGGGTGTGGCTACCTTGCTGAGCCCGAACTCATCCGCTTCGTCTGGGGGGATGCCGTAGTTGCCGATCAGAGGATAGGTCAGCACCAAGATCTGTGCTTTGTAGGATGGGTCTGTGAGGGCTTCGGGGTAGCCGACCATGCCGGTTTGAAACACTGCAAGAAAGAGGCAGGGCTGGGGCTCAGGAGGGCCTCCTCGGGAACGCTGCCCCACTCCACGAGAATGCCCTGGAGTGGAGGCTGCCTTGGCCATGAGATGAACGGGGCTGGGGGGGGGGGGGACTTGGGCGCCGAAAGCGGGGGGGGGGGGGCGGGGGTTGTGGGCGGGAAAATGGCGGGGTCTGGCTGGGGCAGCCTGGGCAGGGAAGGGCCGCAGAGAGTGGGACGATAGCGGCAGCCGGACCGGGCTTGCTTACCCACTTCTCCGGCAGTCGACACAGCGGCCCCAAAGGGCTGGCCACGCAGGACCAACCCATCCTCCAACACCAGGGTCGCCATGGGAACGGAGCTCCGCGCCGTGGGCACTCAGAGCTGGACGCACCGCAAGTTTCCGCCAACGCTGGGACCACGTGAGGGCCGGGAGCCCAGAGGAGGTACACGTGGCTCGCGGCGCGCCCGGCTGGGTGGTGCGCGGCGGGCGGCAGAAGCCCCGGGAGTGCCGGGAGCCGACTGCGGCGGCGCGAGCAGCGGGCGGCGTGAGGGGCGGGGCCGGCACGTAAGGGGCGGAGCCTGGGCGGCAGCGAGGTCGGAGGAATCGGGTCTCCCTAGCGCAAAGCCTGGAGAAATGTGCGAAAGAAAACCCACTTCCGCCCCAATCAAGAAACACACAAAGCCGGGGTACCTTCCTCTAAAAAAAAAAAATAATAATAATTAATAAATAAATAAACAAATAAATAAACAAATAAATAAAATAAAAAAGTTTATTATCGTTAACAGCACAAATGGGAACTGGGACTAGTCCACGCCTCGATTGGAGTGTGACAATCCAGCACTGCGCAATGTTCCATCTTCCTTCCAACCGTGGCCTTCTCCTTGAGGAGGCTCCTCGGACCAGCCTGTCCAGGAAGGAAGTCTCCCCGGCTGGGCTAAGATAGTGGGATGATCTTTAGGTCAGTAGGAGATCTAGGTAGTTCATGAAGCCTTGGCTTTTCGGCGTTGGGTTCCCCAAAGAAGGATGGAGATGAATAATGTGGTGGATCCCAAAATCCCAAAGAACGTAAGCAGCGAGAACGAGCCCTGTGAATAAAAGATTTTAAAAAACACACACCTCATACACCTCATATTGTGTTACTCCAAGGGCTACATCCTAACACCCAGTTTTTCCCTAACATACATATCCCCTCATCCTGGGGCAATTCTTTCAGAGTTTCCTTCACTAGGTGATTTGCATCAACTCCTGGTCTTATGGCTCTTCTTTCTGAGAGGTGTTTGCTCTGTGCATTTCTCTTACCCCTAATTAAAAGAATTCATTCCTCACCTGGCGCATACACTTGTAGCCATGGAAGCCATCAGCACAAACACACTGCAAAAGACCTGGACCATCAGGCACACAAGATCCATTCTCAGGACATATTTCTGGGATTCAGAGAAACAAGAGAATATCATAGGATCTCATTATATTTCTCAAATATGTACTTCAATTTAGATTTAGTTATTTCCATGTCAAAGGAGAAGAAAGGTTATAATCAGAACATAGTAATATAAATATATCTTAAGATCCTTTCTTTCCAAGGGGCCATGGCTTCAGAAGCCTGAACAAGAAGGCACATAAGCAATTCTCCTATCTTTCTGATCTAAAAGGGAGAATCCAAAGGAGGAGAGGCAGGTCCCCAAAAGGGTGGGGATAAGACAGCATACCTGTGTCCCCAGTGCTATTGCAAAGGTTCCTTTGTCCTTCACAGGTTTGGTTGTTTGGGTAAAATGTGACAGTGTTCCAGGCGTTAATGCCTCCAGGACAGTTGACATCGGGTGGTAGTACCCTGAACACAACGCAAGCAGTCTTACTATGCAACCCAAGCTGCTGAGCTCACAGCACTGCCCCTCTTTGATTCCCTCCCCACAACCCCATACCTTACTCACAGAGTCTGGAGCTGGGTAAAGCCGTGGAAGGTGTTGGCCAAGTCATCCTTGAGTGGGTTTGCGTGCAGGTCTCTGAAAGACACCCACTGTTAGTGCTGTGCTTTAGAAAAACACTGTCAACACAGCTCCCTGGGCTGGTACTCCAGTTCTCATTCTGAGCTGTCCAAGTTTAGGTATCAGTATTCAAACATTTTTTGAGGAGTACATCCTCAAAAACTTTCCCATCAACCTTTGTCATAGTCACTTTTTGGTAAGGAGGATAATGAACCACTTACATGATGACGGCAGTATGTGCCTGAGGAAAGTTTGCACCAAGGTCCTTCAGAGAACAGTTCTGGAGATCCAGCCTGAGGAAATAAGGTAATCAGTGTAACTACATGTCTCTCTCTGTCCATTAGAGGCCAATGCATCCCTCTTTCTGCTAAGTATTAGTTGAATACAGATATGTTCAGGGCTACAATAGGTGCTGTAGTAGGTATTTTAAGGCTGCACTGTCCAATCTAGTCACCACTAACTAGCTACATGTAGCTACTGAAATAAATTCAGCCCCTCCTTTGCACTAGCCAAATTTCAGTGTTCAGTTAACCATTAACATGTAGGTAACAGCTACCATATTGAATGGTATAGATATGGAATATTTCCATCATGGCAGAAAATTCTTTGTATCTATGCATATATTGGAAGAAATTTGTTTCTTGTCTAGATTAGTGAATCTCATATTATGATATGACTTCAGATCACAAAGGACTTTCAAATGGAAAAAAAATTCAAACCATATAATTGAAAGTTTTTTCCAAGTGCATTTTCTACCACAGATTGGATGTAAAACACTGGATATTAGGGAGCATGCCACATTATTTTCTTCAGTATCTATTGCTGTCTGTTCCTCTGGTCTACAAATATTTATGGAGCACCTACTAACTGCAGAAATTTGGAATATAAAAATAAAACCCTCAATGAGGAACCTTTGTAATAATATGAACAACAAAGATTGATTTTTTTAAAAAAAATAAAAAAATAAAACCCTCAGTATCTTAGCTTTCTTTTCTTTTTTAGCTTTCAAATGGCTTACAATGTAGTAGGAGAACAAGACCAAAAATAGGATCAATATAAACATTAAAAGCCTAACATGCTAAGTGTCCAACCATGGTTGGACTATTCCACCAGTCGTTATGATGTGCACTGACCATCAGGGGGCAGATGCTCTGACGGGTAGGATAACTTGCTACTGGGGTCCGGCTGATCCGGACTAGGCTAGACCAGCAGGACAAGCCCTAGAGCCCTCCCCCAACAGATGGCGCACTGATGGGATCCTTCCGCCCAGGCCTGTGGGGGTCGGTGGAAACTGGTAGTCTGACATCCCCTGAGGGGTCCCAGATTGCAAGAGGGTGCAGACCAGGCCAAGGAACCCTGAGGGACCCCACTGGTGCACAAACAGTGAACCAGGCCTCTAGTGTGAAATAAATCACAGGGCAGTTTATAAATAAAACTGATTAGTACAAACATTAAGGATTAGTGAGAGTAAAAAAAAAAATACTACAGTGGTATTTAGTAGTAAGGGGAATTCACAAAAGATGCTGGAATTAAAGAATGGAGCCCAGATGGTATGGCTCAGCGGTTGAGCATGACCCCTAAAGGAGGTTACTGTTGGAATCCGATCCCCAGTAGAGGAAGGTGATAGCTGGTTCTCTCTCATTGATGTTTCTACCCCTCTCCCTAAAATAAATAAAAACATTTTTTAAAAACCCACAAAGGCAATAATAATAATAATAATAATAATAATATAATAATAAAATAAAATAAAAACCCACAAAGGCTTGTATGTAGTTTCAACCAGGATGAACCACAAGGTTGTTTACCTAGCCAAAAATGCTATAACAGGTTTAGAAGTCTGAGAATTATGGTTGAGATGCCTCCAAAATAGACACCAATATTTATCCCAAAAGCCAATCAGGTAAGCCTTGACGAATCTGGGTTTGGAACCCCTTTCCACTATCCGGCGAAGTCTTTTCCCTCACCCCAGGATGGTGCCATTCTGATTCAGGCAGCAGCGGGCGTGCAACGTTCGCTCTGGCGTCTGCTTACAATAAAGGGCCACTTTTGACCAATCCTGCACACTCCCTGAGCACTGGATGCATATCTGTGGAAAAGAGAAAACTATTAGGACCCACAGGGAAGAAAGAAAAAAAAAAAAAAAGCCACGAAAGAACAAACAGGAATCAAATGTTACATGCCAGTACACCTCTCCAGAATTCCTCGAACAGAGGGAAGTGTTCTACCTTCGTATCAGGTGTCACTAGACGCCTGTCTTCCCAGGCGCCAAATCAGCGCACCAGAGCCTTTCAGCACCAGACCACACCCGGGGAAACCTCTCGTTCTTGAAGATCACCATCGGGACATATTGATATTTATTATGTCCTCTCCAGTGACTTCGCAACCTGACAGTGGCGCTTGGCGGGGTGTAAAAAGACGGCAGGTCCACACTCATCAAGCATTACAGAAAGCGCAGCGCTGCCACCGCACGACACATACAGCGGCATTCGTGCGCGGAGAGCCTGCGGGACAGCCAAAGGGCTCGTCTGCAGAAAGAACTTAATTCAAAGACCCAGGCGCGAGGAGGTCAAAGTTGAAAGGTCTTGGGATGTCGGCGGGGCTGGGAAATCTGCGCCGGGTGAGTCATCTGGAGCGGGAGCCCGCTGGGATGGGGCTGGGAAGGCCTCAAGGGCAAAACCGGAGCTGCGGGCCGGCCTGCCGGGGAGGGCCGAGGTCGGCGAGCGCGACCACACGCCGGCCCAGCGCCTCGTCTTCCGGCGGACGGACCTCGGACCCGTCGCTGTACCTCGGGTAGCGCCAGGGCCCTTCCCACGCGCAGGGCGAGGAGCAGGGCCGCGGCCCAGGGCAGCGGGATCGGAGGGCTGCCCGCAACGCGAGGGGACATTTTTCCGGCCCTAGGAGATGTCCTTTCTCAGCTCTCGCGAGACTTGCGCTGTGGCCCCGCCCCCCGGGGGCGGAGACTAGGGGGTGCCGGCCGGTTGGCCCCGCTGGACTTAGGGGTGCTGCCGCCCGCCGAGGTCAACTCTCTCCTCCGTGCGCCCCGGTCCTCGTTAGGCGGAGCTGGCCTGCCCCCCTCCGGCTCCCCCTCCCGCCCCCGAAAGCCTCGCGCCCGGACGCCGAGGGCGCGTCCCCGCCGGGTCTCCGGGTTACACCGCCAACCCCCAGGCGACATGGCGGGGCGGGCAGGGGCGGGCCCCGGCTCACACCCGGCGCGCGTGCCGGGAGCCAGCCCTGGGCGGGCGGCCAGACCCAGGCGTGGAGACGCGGCAGGTGGGCAGGTCGAGGGCGGCCGGAAGGCGGCGGAGCTCCGCGCAGGAGCGGGGAGGGCGGGGCCTGGAGGCGAGGGGGCGGGGTGCCCGGGCCCAGTGCCCCGCGCCCGGCGTGGGTCCCTGGGAGATCGCAGGGGCGTGCGACGGAGCGGTCGGTGGTCCTTGCCGCCTCGCCCGCGGAGGGAAGGTGGGAAGCGGGACATCACGAGGATCGGAGTGTGGAGCGGGGAATGGAGGGCGAAGGGCGAGCCTGGCGGGAGGAGACGTTTCGGGCACCCTGTCCCCTTCACCTCCACCCGCCCCGGGAGCACGCGGTGGCGGGAGCGCTGGCACGGAGGTGGGGGCGGGAGAGATGCTCCCTTACAGCCCCGTCTCCTCTCCTTTCCCAGGAAAGGGGAGCGATGCTGATCTCAGGTAGAACGACCGGACCTCCTAGCGCTGTCTGAGCCACGAGGTAAGGAGAGGGAGCGCGGTCCTAAGGTGCCCTGGGCTCTGGCTAAAGGTGAGGGGCGGCGCCCTAACCGGTTTGACTCAGTGGATAGAGTGTCGGCCTGCGGACTGAAAGGTCCCAGGTTCGATTCCGGCCAAGGGCATGTACCTTGGTTGCGAGCACATCCCCAGTAGGAGGTGTGCAAGAGGCAGCTGATGGGTGTTTCTAGCTCTATCCTCCCTTCCTCTGTGTAAAAAATAAATCAATAAAATGTTTTCTTTTTAAAAAAGGTGCGGGGTGGCAATGTTGAGCCCGAGAATTAAGGCCTTAGAAAATAAAATTAGCATTAAATTGTAAATTAAAGATTAACGTTTTAGCCAAAGCCGGTTTGGCTCAGTGGTAGAGCGTCGGTCTGCGGACTGAAAGGTCCCAGGTTCGATTCCGGTCAAGGGCATGTACATTGGTTGCGAGCACATTCCCGGTGGGGGGTGTGCGGGAGGCAGCTGGCCGATGTTTCTCTCTCATCGATGTTTCTGGCTCAGTATCTCTCTCCCTTCCTCTCTGTTAAAAATCAATAAAATATATTTTAAAAATAAATAAATAACGTTTTAGTGAGGGCCCCCCTAAAGCCTTTCAGACCTTGAGAAATTCTAGGCACAAGATTTTTTTTTTTTTAAATACATTTTTATTGATAGAAACATTGATGAGAGAGAAACATTGACCAGCTGCCTCTTGCACGCCCCCTACTGGGGATGTGCCCGCAACCAAGGTACATGCCCTTGACCGGAATCGAACCTGGGACCTTACATTCCGCAGACTGACGCTCTATCCACTGAGCCAAACCGGTGTGGGCTAGGCACAAGATTTTGAAGGAATCTTTTCAGGACGCTTGGTCCCGCAGGGGCCCCGTTTCCTTCGCAGGAGTCCAAGCAATCCAATATAGTTTGTGAGGGTAGGGAAGGGTAAGGTGGTGGGAAAGATTACCTTCCTCGTTGTAGGCATTTTTGAAAGGGGCCCACAGCCAGCTATCTGTGCCCTGTGTATTACAATTTCAGCGAAACAGCTCAGTTCTTACTTTTCACTCACAGTCCAAGGCCATCGGGTTTGAATCAGTGTAGAATTGTTAGCTACTACCCTGTTCTTAGAATCACATCTCATGAAGACTTTTTTCCTGGGTCGAGCTTTTTTCTGTCTTGTCTAGATAGCCATCAAGGAGGGTTCCCCACGATTATCAGGAAGCCCTGTTAGTTTACTCCAGCTGTATGCCTGTGTTCTAGTTTATACTAGAATCTTCCTTTCTCCAACTACCTGCCTCTCCATGTCACTGACCCTTTACCATTGCACCCTCTGTTTGCACACAGCACCATCTCTTACTGTCTAGTAGTTCCCGTCACCTCTATCACAGCAGTAAAAGATTTCTAGAGGAGTGAGAAAACTCTGTGATGTTGCAATCTACAAAGACCCAGGGCATCTTCAGGTTAAACTACAGTGGCCTACTGGGAACATTGTTCCGATTACTGACATTTGTAGCATGTGATCCAAGAGTTGCCAGCTCTGATTTCCTCTCTCATTGGCCCCAGGAGTTTCAGAGTTCAGGTTTCATTGGTGTGAGGCCATCTCTATCAGTCCAGCAGGCAACATCTGCCCGAGAGCACAGTGTGGGAGAGCCAGAAGACAGCCAGGCTCTCTCCTACTGGGCAAGAACAGAAGACCTCTCATATAATGATCTGTGTCTATTTTTTAAAAATACATTTTTTTTATTGATTTCAGAGAGGAAAGGAGAGAGAGATAGAAACATCAATGATGAGAGAGAATCACTGACTGGCTGCCTCCTGCATGTGCCCCACTGGGGATGGAGCCTGCAGCCTGGGCGTGTGCACTGACCGGGAATTGAACTGTGACTTCCAGGTTCATAAGTCGGTGCTCAACCACTAAGCCATGCCCATCAGGCATGATATGTGTCTAGACTAGTTGAAATCTAAACTTTGTTCCACAAATGATTGACTACAATGAACATTCTCTTTCTGTCCTGGATAGTAAGGATTGGGCCACTGGTGAATTTAGTAATTAGGTTTTGTGTGCCATGAGATGGAAAAGGTAGAAAAGTCTCTAAAAACCGTGTGGTATAAATGGAGAGTGGATGGGTGGGGCAATCACTAGACCTGGGCTCTAATCTAGCCTCTGGCATAGTTTGAAAAGATCAGAGTTATCTCAGCCTGGTGTAAATGAGGGTGTTACTTAGTGATCTCTCTAAGTTTTTAAATACTATGATCCTGTCTTTGTTCTAAGCACAAAGGCATATTCTTTGAGGATTGGTATCTTGTTCAGGAGTCAGAAAGGTAACTTCTCCTCTTTCAGCCCCTCCTTCCCACTCCCTCTGGGCCCGGGTGCCAAGTGTGACTTAGAGTGAAAGCCTAATCCATCTAGGAATGTTGTTGCCTCTGAGCTCCCTGCTTCCCGCTCTGGAGCGAGGGTTTGGGGGTCTTGGGGAAACAGGGCTGTTTGGATCACAGTGATTGGTTCCCTGAAGGGGCCAGAACAAACAGCTGCTGAGTTTCCCTTCGCCTTCCAGTTCCTGATCTCAGCAATAGCTGCTAATATAGAGCCAGATCTTCAGTGCCTAGCCTCAGACACACAGCTTCTCCAGGCAGCTCTGCCTCAGACCGGACTTGCTTCTCTGGGTAAGTTGTCTGCCCCAGCAGGGTAAGACCACTCTCCCTGGCTGTTCCCCCGGCCCCAGCTCCTCGGCTGGTTTGCTTTTCCCTGAAGAGTTCTATGATCCTAACTCAGAACTGCTGGACCCAGCACATTGCCCTCTCACTGTTTTTTCAAGAAGCCATAACTTGCCGAAACTGGTTTGGCTCAGTGGATAGAGCTTCAGTCTGCGGACTGAAGGGTCCCAGGTTCAATTCCGGTCAAGAGCATGTACCTTGGTTGCGGGCACATTCCTGGTGGGGGGTGCGCAGGAGGTAGCTGATCGATGTTTCTCTCTCATCAAAGTTTCTAACTCTCTCTCCCTTTTTCTCTCTGTAAAAAAAAATCAATAAAATATATATTTTTAAAAATAATGTCCCAGGATTATGATCAACAAATACATATATATCAACAAGTGAATCTAAAAATCAAGTGAATTAAAAATCTGAGGAACAGATTAAACTGGTGAATATAATAGAATCAGGGGCAAAGAAAGGGAGTGAATTGATAATTATCAGGGAGAAAGGGGTGTGAGGGGTGCAGGAAGAGACTGGATTAAAATCGTACACCTATGGATGTATGGATGAGGACAATGGTGGGGGGGTAAGGGCAGAGGGTGGGGTGGGAACCAGGTGGTAGGGAGCTATGGGGGGGGGGGAGAAACAATTGTAATAATCTGAGCAATAAAGATTTATTAAAAAATAATAATGCCCTAAGGTTTCATAATAGCAGCTCTAAAAAAAAAAGAAGCCATAACTTTATTAATGATAGAAACAGGATAAATTTTGAACCAAGCTGCAATTGTTACTCTTTTGAAACTCAAAAAAAGTCCTCGTTTTTATTTTATAAAGAGTGTTTATTTTTTATGTATTTTTACCAGAGGCCTGATGCCCGAAATTCATGCAAGAGTAGGCTTTCCTTCTCCCAGCTGTAGGCACCCTGGCTTTGCTCAGGCCACCAGCAGGCACATAGGACCTGGCTTCCCTCTGACCCCGGCTTCATCCGGAATAATGCCCGGTCTAATTAGCATGTTACATTTTTATTATAGATTGATTTCAGAGAGGAAGGGAGAAGAAGAAAGGGCGAGAAACATCCATGATGAGAGAGAGAATCATTGATTGGCTGCCTCCTGCATGCTCCACACTGGGGATGGAGCCTGCAACCCAGCCATGTGCCTTGACCAAGAATCAAATCATGCCGAAACCGGTTTGGCTCAGTGGTAGAGCGTCGGTCTGCGGACTGAAAGGTCCCAGGTTCGATTCCGGTCAGGGGCATGTGCCTTGGTTACATCCCTGGAAGGGGGTGTGCAAGAGGCAGCTGGTCGATGTTACTCTCTCATCGACGTTTCTAGCTCTCTATCACTCTCTCCTACTCTGTAAAAAATCAATAAAATATATTAAAAAAAGAAAAAAAAAAGAAGAATCAAATCATGACCTCCTGATTCATAGGTCAACTCTCAACCAGGTCGGGCAGTCTTGTTTTAATTTTATGTCCATAACTGCCACACCTGTTTCACCTGCCTCTTCCTCTTCACTTTTGTACAGTTGGAATCTGTGTTTTATTTAATGTTTAAAGCAGCTTCACCTTAAACTTGAATTTCTCAGCAGCTGCCAGCGGTGCTTGTTGAGATAAATCTTGATCTTGGCTTCCCCAGAAACTATGTAGATTCTGAAGCTGGGCTCTTGTAGACATCTGTTTGTTTGTTTTTTTTGTTTTTTGTTTGTTTTGTTTTCTTTTAAATATATTTTATTGATTTTTTTTTTTTACCGACAGGAAGGGAGAGGGATAGAGAGAGCGAGCTAGAAACATCAATGAGAGAGAAACACCAATCAGCTGCCTCCTGCACACCCCCTACAGGGGATGTGCCCAAAACCAAGGTACATGCCCTTGACCGGAATCGAACCTGGGACCTTTCAGTCCGCAGGCCGACGCTCTATCCACTGAGTCAACCGGTTTCGGCTAGACATTTGGTTTTATGATGACAAAGAGGATATTCTTAGATTTCCAGATAGTGACCCCAGAAACCCCCATAACCTGTTGAAGACCCAGTTTGGACATAGCCTTCCGAGCCTTTTCATTGACTTCAGCTGCTGCTGCCAGCTGGGCTTGGGTGGCCTGTGTGGAATCTGTTCCTCGGGCTCTGCCACGGATTCATCACTGTCAGATTCTGTTCCAGAGCCGGTCTCAGCCGGGGCTGTGGCCGCTCCTGCTGTGCAATAGGGATGCTTTCTGTGGCTCCACCCCACATTTTGTGCAGGGAACCCCTCTCACTTTTGAATCCCACTTCTCTTCCATGATCTGCTGTTGATTGTGGTGTTACAGGTAGAGTAGTTGAGAGATAAGTGGCAAGGCTAGTAGTGTTGGGGAGAATGGAGTGGTTGACCTGGCGATGCCTGGAATGGAGTTTGGGGCTGCCATGGAGATGATCTCATTGGGATGGGAATCAGTGCTGAGAAGGGGTGCTGTCAGCATGATGAAACTGGGAATCGTGGGAAGAGGGAGTTGAGGTCAGGGGAATGGAGGAAACTATGCTGTTATTGGCCTCCATTTCTTCTTCCCCACTGGGCGGTGGCGCCAGGTTGGGCTCTGCTGGCTTCATATATTGTAGTGACTGGGTCTGAGCCTACAAGTGGGGGGTGGGGCAGAGAAATCTGATAAGAAACAGGGGCTAGAGCTGATTTTTCTTTTGTTACGGGGTGGAGAAGGTTCTTACATTTCACAGCTGTGCGTGCTCAGAAAGGTGTTGGCCACGGAGTTATCTCCTGGTGTTACTGGGGAGAGGAGTTGACTCTTATCTTGAAGGAAAAATTTCAATCAGGAGACAAAATGTTGCCCTGACCAGTTTGGCTCAGTGGATAGAACGTCAGCCTGTGGACTCAAAGGTCCCAAGTTTGATTCCGGTCAAGGGCATGTACCTTGGTTGTGGGTACATCCCCAGTAGGAGGTATGCAGGAGGCAGCTGATCAAAGTTTCTTGATCATCGATGTTTCTAACTCTTTATACTTCTCCCTTCCTCTCTATAAAAAGTCAATAAAATATATTTTAAGTAAAAGAGACAAGCAAGAATTTATTGATCGCAGTGAAAACATGCTTAGGGCAGTGAAACACGGAAGGGCATGGAAGCAGCAGTAGGAGAGCCTCGGCTGGGCTGCTTTGGCTCACTGGGCAGTCAGAGGAAAGAGGGCCTTGGAATCAGGTTCGAGGGGTGAGCCCAGGGCGAGCTTCTGCTGCCCTTTGCTCCCCTGATTGCAGGTCTCATGGGGTCCCTCAGAGGTCAGGGGATACGTGCCTGTGGGGGAAAGAGGAGAAGAGAATGGCACAGGCATGCTTGCTGGAGGGAGAGCACACTGGGACCTTCTGTCTCAATTCCCTATTCCACTTGTCCTGGAATTGTCCTAGCTTCTTACTGTTCTGTAACATTGGCTGTCTCACTCTGCTGCCTCCTCCCTACGTTTTTCAAACTGAGACCTCCAGACTTTCAAGGTCTGCTCGAAGTGGCTGGTCCAAGTTTGGTGGGTTTGGGACTCACAGGCCTGGCAGTGGAGGGCCATGAAGGCACAATAGGCCTGACTAGCAGCTGGTTCCTTTGCAGGTCACCCTGGACCGTGTCACTCGGTGGAGAAGGAAGACTGAAACCTGCTTGAGAGCCAGGTGGTAGCCGCTGGCTTGCCACTGCCTGGCCAAGTGGCAGCCCAGAGCCCCGGAGCAGCGAGTGGCTGCAGGTCACAGACAGTGAGAACATGAGAGTGGAGGTGACCACCTTCGCTCCTCTCTCCCCCACCGCAAACACAAGCGCGGTAAAATACACCACCTTTTCCCCTGTGGACTACGTGGTCTTCATCCTGCTGCTGGTTCTCTCCCTTGCCATTGGGCTCTACCATGCCTGTCATGGCTGGGGCCGGCACACCATTGATCAGCTGCAGATGGCAGACCGCAAAATGGGCTGCCTTCCCGTAGCGCTGTCCCTGCTGGCCACCTTCCAGTCCGCGGTGGCCATCCTGGGGGTGCCGTCCGAGATCTACCGGTTTGGGACCCAGTACTGGTTCCTGGGCTGCTCCTATTTCCTGGGGCTGCTGATCCCTGCACACATCTTCATCCCTGTCTTCTACCGTCTGCATCTCACCAGTGCCTACGAGGTAAGCAGAGAGGAAGGGGAGGGGAGCACATTGAACCCTCAGGCTCTCAGGGAAGGAGAGGAGGAACGGCACAGATGAGGGATCTGGAGCCCCAGATTGCCTCTGCCTAATGAGAGTGGCAGCGCCATGTCCTGTGTTCACAGGTTCTTTCTGGTGAGGGCAGAGTCGGGGAGGAGCGTGCTGTTCTGAGCGGGGCCAAGCGTGGACATGAATTGGATCTTCCCTTCTGTCTCTGGACCTCTTGAGGGAAATTGGGGGTGGAATAGGGACGAATACCTTCTTATTTTTTTATACTACCTAGTACCTGGAGCTCCGATTCAATAAGACTGTGCGGGTTTGTGGGACCATCACCTTCATCCTTCAGATGGTAAGTAGAATGAGGCTAGAATTGAGCCTGAGGCATGGGCAGGGGACCTGAACTCAGGCATGCCCAGGCAGTTGGAGCCTCCTTGCTCTCAAACCGGCACGCTTAAAATTCCTGCTCGGACTCAGTTACTAAAGCCCCAGAGGCACCCTGCTTTCCATCCCTTCAAGTCCCAGCACGGCGAGTAGGGTGGCCGCAAGCCAAGCGTTGGCAGAAGGGAGAAGGTAGTGAGCCCAGGGGAGAGGAGGCCGTTGGGATATTGGAACTGAGTCCATCTTTCCTCCTCTGCCCACCCTCCTCTCCCCTCCCCCTCACGTTCTCCTTTTCACACCCAACAGGTGATCTACATGGGCGTTGTGCTCTATGCACCCTCACTGGCGCTCAATGCAGGTGAGGAGGCCGAGCCCCTGGCTTCCAGGCTGGGGATGTTCCTTTGGGAGGGCAGGTGACCAGATGCTTCCGGTCTTACCTGGGCTTCTCTGGCTTCCCCTCCTGGCAATCCTCTTCCAGAGACAGAGCGTGGCTTTTATCTCTTCACAGTGACTGGCTTTGATATTTGGCTGTCAGTGCTGACCCTAGGCATTGTCTGTACTGTCTACACTGCTCTGGTAAGTGCAGGAAGTCTTAGGTAGGGGAGGGAGGAGAGATAAAGTAAGAAGGGAATGGGAAGAAAAGGGAAAGAAGGGATATGTGAAATAAGAAGGTGGGAGATGAGATAAGAACGTATTTGAGCCTGCAGACCAAAGAGTCCTAGATTCGATTCCAGTCAAGGGCAGGGACCTTGGTTGCAGGTTCCTCCCAGCCCAGGCCCTAGTCATAGTTCATTCAGGAGGCAATCAATTGATGTGTTTCTCTCACATCAATGTTTCTCTCTGACTTTCCCTCTCTCTTCCACTCTCCCTAAAAATCAGTGGAAAAATATCCTTTTTTTTTTTTTTTTTTTTTTTTTTTTTTTTTTTTGCATGGTATTCTTTTTTTTATTTTTTTTCCCCTCGTTTTTATTTTATTTTATTTTATTTTATTTTATTTTTGGAAAAATATCCTTGAGTGAGGATTAACACACAAAAAAAAGAATATAGGTGAGAAGGCAGAATGAAATGAGATGTAGGAGATGGGTGGGATTATGGTGGGTGGGACGTAGTAGAGGGGATGGCAGGTGCAGGTAGGGGATGGTACCCAATGATGTCAGTGGGGTCTCAGTGGTTGTGCCCCCGGCAGCGGTGCCTTGCTGGTGGCAGTGTCCTTGGGCGGGTGGTTGGAAGACACTGGTGTCAGGCAGCGCTTTTTCTTACAGGGTGGGCTGAAGGCAGTCATCTGGACAGATGTGTTCCAGACACTGGTCATGTTCCTAGGGCAGCTGGCGGTTATCATTGTGGGGTCGGCCAAGGTGGGCGGCCTGAAGCAAGTGTGGGATGTGGCTTCCCAGCATGGCCTTATCTCTGGGATCGAGTAAGTACAACCCTCCTGCCTATGGGTCTCGTGCCTAGGAGCTGGTCCTATCCTAGAGTCTGAGCTCAGGGTTGTAAGCAGAGGGCCAGCTGTGGAAGCCTTAGGGCGGCACTGAGACAGGAGGGAAGCCGGCACGGCAGAGGTGGGGCCTGATCACGGTGTGGCTGGTGGGTAAGGGGGGTCAGGCTGTTTTTAGTGCCTGGGATGAGGCCGTAGGTTGGAAAAATGGAGCCCTCCCTCCAACCTGCTACCCTCTCTCGGGTCCACCCAGTGCTTGCCTCAGCAGCTCCTTAGCCCTCACAGTGCTGCCTCTGCTCCCCGCTGAGCCCCGCGGAAGGAGAGTGAGGAAGGCCGGGTCTCTGCGGCTGTGGCGCAGTGACCGGTGGCGTTCATTGCAGGCTAGATCCGGACCCTTTTGTGCGGCACACTTTCTGGACGTTGGCCTTCGGGGGTGTCTTCATGATGCTCTCCCTGTATGGGGTGAACCAGGCGCAGGTGCAGCGCTACCTCAGCTCCCGCACGGAGAAGGCTGCTGTGCTGTGAGTGCGCGGACAGGAGGGCGGAGCAAGGGCTGGAGGGGGAGAGTGGGCCCTGGGTCCATGGAGGCGGTCTGGTGGGGACAGGATGTCAGAGCTCACAGCCCCCCGTTGGGGACTATGTGAGTCTGGTTTTGGGGCTCAGGAACATGCTTAAGGGTATCTGTTAGCCCCTCTCTCCCCCGGCCTCTTGCAGCTCCTGCTATGCCGTCTTCCCGTGCCAGCAGCTGGTGCTCTGCATGAGCTGCCTCATTGGCCTGGTCATGTTCACCTACTACAAGGAGTATCCCATGAGCGCCCAGCAGTCTGCGGCAGCGCCCGACCAGGTGAGAAGGCCTTCCGGCCCCTTCTGTGCCGGGAAGTCACTGGGCCCCGGAGGAGGAGTGTCTGGGCGGCTGAAGAAAGGACCCCCGCCCTGGGCAGCAAGCGGATGTGCGTTCTTTTCACTCTGAGACTCTCTCCATTTGGTGAGGACTCCAGCATCACTCATCACGTTGCTCACCTGCTGGGTGGCTCACCACGGGGCACACATGCCCTGCTGGGAGCTGCCACCACCTGGTCTCATGTAACCCTCCCAGCAGCCTCCCTTCATAGAGAAAAGAGGCTCAACAAGGCGGCCTCTTTCCAGAGTCCGTTTTCTCTCTCCTTACTGCGGGGTCACCCTCAGCGCCTGCCCTCTTCCTGGCGGTCCCGGCTGGCTGGGGCACGGACAGAGGCTTCCTGTGCGTCCGCGCTGGGGAAGGGCTCCCCTCAGGAGAGCTGTGCACTGTGTTCTGCCCGCAGTTCGTGCTGTACTTTGTGATGGACCTCCTGCGGGGCCTGCCCGGCCTGCCCGGGCTCTTCGTTGCCTGCCTCTTCAGCGGCTCCCTCAGGTACCTGACCCTTTCCCCGGGCTCCGCGCGGCTGACCCTGCCGAGTACAGTGACGGGCAGCGGGGACGATCCCTCGTTATGCCATCTATCTGGGTGACGAGGGGCAGCTCATCTGTGTAGGACGGAGCGTGTCCTCTCTGGAGATGCTCCCTTCTTTGATAAAAGTCCTCTTTTATTTTATAAAAGCAGTTGATCTACAGAATAAAACCTGTGCCCCAGTCAGAAAAGGTCACGTGTCCTTACCTTCCGGGCCTCTTCCTCGGCTGCCACCTGGGAGGAGGTTTTTGGCTGCACCGTCCTCTGCCTCCGGGGCACTGTCCCTCAATAGCCTCCCTTGTTCGTTCCTTCCTCTCAGTGCACCTTGTCTTTCTCTTCCTCCTCTCAGCACCATATCCTCTGCTTTCAACTCACTGGCAACTGTTACGATGGAAGATCTGGTTCGACCCTGGTTCCCTCAGTTCTCAGAAGCCCGGGCCACCAGGCTTTCCAGAATCCTTGGTGAGATGATGCTTCCTCCTCTCGGTCACGTCTTGCTCGGATTTGCGCTGAGCATGTCACCGTTGCTCTAAAGCACCAGCTGTGGGGCTCAGCATTCGCTGCCTGCCGAGGGAAGCACAGCCTGGTGCCCAGCTCAGGGACTTCCCGGGGTCGGAGTCAGACAGAGTGAGGACAGGCTGGGAGGGACCTGCAGTCGGGCATGGAGTGTGTGCCCTGTTTCTAACGATACAGAGGAAGTGATTCGTCCGGGAAGGAGCTTTGCTCTACTTCCCTCTGTAGTGTGCTAACTCGCCTGTTTCCTCCCTCTTCCCAGCCTGTAGCTACGGGCTGCTTTGTCTGGGAATGGCCTACATCTCCTCCCGGATGGGACCAGTGCTGCAGGTAATGACTGTGGGGGAAGAGAGCCGTTTGGGGGGAGATCAGGAGCAGATTGAAACGGGAAATTGAGGAGGTAGCTATTGTGAAGGCAATGACATAGGGGCAGGCATCAGAAATTCTGCTTTGACGGACTGCCGTTAGCTGTAAACAGATTCAAGTCGCCAAAAGCCCCAGGTCATTCTTGTTGGCTCTGAGACGTCAGAGGATCGTCTTCAGAGGGGAGCCCAGAGCACTTTCCCTTTTTCCTTCCTGACGTATGGAGTCCTGCACGGGGTCGGCTCCCGGGCAGATCTGGCCAGAGGGCTCTGAGGCCATGCTGGTGAGACTGGGGTCTCTGAGCCTGTGTTCTTTTCCCAACCCTGTTCTCCACAGGCAGCCATCAGCATCTTTGGCATGGTTGGGGGGCCTCTGCTCGGACTCTTCTGCCTTGGGATGTTCTTTCCCTGTGCCAACCCTGCTGTGAGTGACCGTCTGGCTCCCCTGTCATGTGCAGGGATGGACCTGGGAGTGCTGGGCACGCCTGGAGGTTGGTATGGCTGGCATTGTGACCAGAGTGTGCCGTCTTTGGCAGGGCGCCGTGGTGGGCCTGTTGGCTGGACTCATCATGGCCTTCTGGATCGGCATTGGGAGCATAGTGGCCAGAATGGGCTCTGGCGTGGCACCCCCGCCCCTGAATGGGTCCCACTTTTCCCCGCCCAGCAACCTGTCCACCATGGCCATGACCACGCCGATGCCCTTGACCCCCCTCTCCAGGTGAGTTGGGCCTCACTAGCTTTCTCCTTGGGGAGCCTTAGGGAAGAACAGCTCATTTTTTTAGGGGTTTCCCAGGGGCCCTGGTAAGGAATGGGCCACCAGAAACCCCAGGGAAAGGTTGGATCCAGGGACCGAGGACCTGCAGGTGAGTGGAGCCAGGCGGCCAAGGAATACCCCCCTCCGTCTCCTCAGGCCCACCGGACTGCAGCGGCTCTACTCCCTGTCATACCTGTGGTACAGCGCCCACAACTCCACCACCGTCATCGTGGTGGGCCTGCTCGTCAGTCTCCTCACTGGTGAGGGTGTGGGGAGGATCACCCAGGAGAGGGTGGACAGGGAGGCGCTCCGGGAATCTGGACTTTGGGGGGAGAATTGACCCTACCTTCTGGGCTCCGGGCATCTTTAACCATCAGGTTTCTTGGCTGAGCTCCAGCCACGGTGGGCAGGGCTGGGGCTGGGAGCCCTGAGAACAGAGGGCTTTCTGGGTTGCGTACACTGGTTACCTGGTAAAACTCAAGCACCTCAACCTTCAGGGGGAATGCGGGGCCGGACCTTGGACCCTCGGACTATTTACCCAGTGTTGCCAAGACTCCTTGCCCTCCTGCCTGTGTCCTGGCAGAAGCGACTTCACTGCAAAAGCCACAGCCAGGTAGTGCCTTGTCCAGATTGCCCCCCGCCTTCTCTCTCCAGACCACCGCCGGACCTTCCGGGTTCCCCTCCCTCCCTTTGCTTCCCCCCCACACCCAGCGCCCCTTTTTCTGGTATTTGCCTCAGGAGAGCTCTGGCCTGGTGGGCAGAGGGGTCTGAGCGGGGAGAGAGCACTGGGTGCTGGCATCCCCCCTCCCCTCATGCTGCTTTCCCTTCTCGCTGGGCTCAGAGCGGGTCTCTCACCTTTTCTGCTGGAGTCGCTTCCCCAGCCCTTTGTCTGCTGCTCCCTATTTCACTCGCTTTGCTCTGTCTGCAGGACTTCTTTGGGGACCCCACAGGGCTCCCCGAGAAGATGAGTAATGGGATGCTGAAGGGCATCAGAGACAAGGAGGCTGTGGCAGAGCCTGAGGAAGACCCAATCAACCCAGGGAGCAGCCCCACCTTCGTCGTCCAGGAGACCTCACTGTGATCTGGCACCAGCCTCCTCAGTCTGCCCTGTGGTACAGGGGTGCACACTGGATGTGTGCTGCAGGGGGCGGGATGACCAGACGACCGAGCCCACACCAAAGGACTCTAATCCTGGGGGTCTGTGCTAGAGGCTGTCGGGCCTTGGAGGTGTGAGGATGGGACAGGGTGTTGCTGGAAAAGAAGATACCAGGGAATCCTCTGGGGAAAGGATAAAGTTCTTTTGAAGTGGGTGGAGCCTGCAGTGCAGGTTGCAACTGCCATGGGCCTGTTCTGGGAAGGTGGACCACCTCCACCACAGATGCTGTTACTTCCCATGTGCCCCAGCGAAGCCACTGGGCCCTGTGACTGCTTTCAGGAAATCGGTGACACACAGGCCCTCTATTCTTATCTGTCTACCTCCATTCTTGAGAGGGAGGTTTGGTGTTCCTGGGAGGCCTCAGAAAAGACAGGTACATTCATCTCTTTTGTGTAGAGTAGGGGAAGCATCCTGCCCACGCCACGCCACCCAGTCCAGTGGGCACTTGGGAATGGCGTAGATGTAATCTAAGGAACCAGGGCATGACCAGCTCCATTGTGGAGTGTCCATCTTGACTCCTGAGCCACACCACCCTAGTATCATTTTTGTTACTCATGCTCCTGTTTCTTTTTGGAGTTCCTTTCCCACATATCTTTGTTCCTAAGGAATAAAAATTGCCATTGGATCTAGAATCTGGGCTCCTGTTCTTTCTGCAGCTGCTCTTGTCCGCCCCAATCCCATCCCTGGAGAGGATAAGAGCCTTCATTTCCCATGCACAGGTCTAAGGAGAACCGGGAAACTCAGTCTCCATGAGATTTCAAGTCATGTATGTCCCTGGCGTGTCTGCAGGTGGCAGCATTGTGCTCATGCTCATCAGGGTGGGAGACACCCTCTCTCCCTGCCGCTTCTCATCCCTGTGGCTCAGTCTGTCCCTGGTCCAGCCCCGGGGACAAGAAGCAGCAAAGAGACCTGTGCATCTCTCTCCCTGCTGCTCTGAGACTTTCACTCTGGGGGCTAGAGGAAGACTGCTGCTATTTGGCTTTAGAAATAGAACAATCAAGGTGGACTTTTATAGTCTGTGAAGAACACTGCTCGTCCCTACACCTGCTCTCTACCCTTGCTTGGCCCTGTCCAGCTGCCCAGAAATAAGTCTGCACAAGCTCTCGGCCCCTCAAGAGAGACTTGGTCCCAGGTAGGTCAGTGGACAGTCTCAGAAAAGCCAGGTTGGCTCTCCTGAGGATGGAGGGGACATTGCTCCTGGACAACTGCCCCACCCCAGAGCTGCCTGCCAGTGTTCTAGGCCTAATTGGACTCTCGTGTGTTCATTTTTCAATATATTTATCCACACGCTGTAAACCAGCTCTCATGTGGATTGCAGTCCAATTTTACATTGCTCAACAGGAGTAATAGATCTCAACATGGGCAAAAAATGGTCAAGGAAAAAGAAAAGGCACAAATAGAAATAAAAAGGATACATAGCTCCAGCCGGTTTGGCTCAGTTGGTAGAGTGTCAGCCCCTCTACTGACACTCTGGTCTTGGATTCCATTCTGGTCAAAGGCAGGTACCTCGGTTGCAGGCTTGATCCCAGCCCTGGTCAAGGCACGTGCAGGAGGCAACCAACCTTTGATGTTTCTCTGTCTCTCCCCCTCCTTTCTGTTCTCTAAAATCCAAAGGAAAAATATCCTCGGGTGAGGATTAACAAAACAGAAAGTGACAGCACAGATGCCATTGACGCTAATGATGTCTCAGGATCACCATCCTCAACTTCTGAACTAAAGGTCGCCTCTCACACCCACAATTGTGAAATAGCATCCATCTGTTCATACAGTTGGCCTGCCTGACTAGCACTTCAGTTCAGATCTCTGAAGCTGTCAGTAACAGAGAACATAGAGGACTATTAATAAACAACTATCCCATCCTAGGAAGCAAGACCGTCTCACATCCATCCACCCCCCACCAACAATCTGTGGGAGACTTTCTGTGATTCTTTTGTGACAAGTTGAGAAAAACCCATGCAATACTACTAGGCCAGAGAAATAATAAAATTTTACCTGGGTAGGATAAGGCTCTTTCGCTGAGACTGGGTCTATTAAAACCTGCTGAGTGAGATTCAAAATGCATTCAGTTGAATCATTAAGATTCTTCCAGCAGCATAAATAGAAAACCCACCTAAAAGAGGCTCAAACGGGACATCAAAACAAGAAGCCCCCTATTTGTGATGGGTATGAACCATGAAAAACATGACTTCCTCAATGTTGTCAGCAATGTTTCTTGTATCAACTGCCTGGCTCCCCTGGCCAAGGTCACCCATGACAACTTGGGCATGATTAAGTGGCTTAGGGCCATAGCCCATGCCATCACTGCCACCAGAAGATCCTGATGGCCCCTCTGAGAAGCTGTGGCAAGATGGCTGAGGGGCTGCCCAGAACATCATTCTTGCTTCTGGTACTGACAGTGCTGTGGGCAAGGTCAGCCCTGAGCTGAATGGAAAACACATGGGCATAACCTTCTGGGTCCCCACCCACCATGTGCTGGTCATGGATTTGAACTGTCATCTGGAGAAAACTGATATGATGATACCAAGGTGGAAAAGCAGCATCGAAGTGTTCCCTAAAGGGCCTCTGGGCTACACTGAGGACCAGCTTGTCTCCTGCAACTTTAAGCCACTCTTCCATCTTGGATGCTGGGGCTGGCATTGCCTTCCATGACCACTTTGTCAAGCTCATTTCCTGGGATGACAATGAGTTTGTCTATAGCAATGGGTGGTGGACCTTATGCTTCAAATCACTCCCAAAATGAGCCCTTGGGCCACCAGCCCCAATGAGAGGACAGCTGCCTGGGAGTCCTTGTACCAACTTGACCCCTGACGCACTGAGAATCCTACCCTCAACACAGTTTCTATCCCAGAACCTCTGAGGAAAGAGAGAGGCTTAGGGAGTCCTATCTTATGTACCATCAGTAAAGTACACTGTATCTGCCCCTTTCAAAAGAAAATCTTGGTTTACCTGGCCCAGAAGATCATCTATATAAATAAAAGGCTAAGCGACTGGCAGCTAGTAGGTATGATGCACACTGACCACAAAGGAGGGAAGGGAGGTCGGGGGGGAGAGGTAGATGTTCAACACAGGAACTGCTGGGCGACAGCAACTTTACAGAGTGCCCTCTTGTACTCTGGAATCCCTTGAACTGCTGATTTTGGCCCAATCCCTGCAGGTCATGCAGAGGGACCTCACCTGCCAGAGGGACCCTGCTCACTCTGCAGACACCCTTAGAACCTTGGCACTGCCCCAGGTGTTGCCAGCCAAGGAGGGACCACGGGAGGTTAGCTTTCTCACCCAGTCCTGCCCCTCAGACCACCACCTAATTAATTTCCTTTCAATGTGCACAAATCCATGCACTGGGCCTCTAGTAGTTTTGTAAAATTATAAAACCTAAAATTTTAGGGCCAGCTGGCAAAGATAAACAGTGGCAGATTTGTTAAAAAATGAGATGTGTGCCAAAACCAGTTTGGCTCAGTGGATAGAGCGTCAGCCTGCAGACTGAAAGGCCCCAGATTCGATTTCAGTCAAGGGCATGTACCTTGGTTGCAGGCAAATCCCCAATGGGGAGTGTGCAAGAGGCAGCTGATTGATGATTCTCTCTCATCGATGTTTCTCTCTATCCCTCTCTCTTCCTCTCTGTAAAAAATCAATAAAATATATATTTTTTTAAAATGAGATGTGTGCCAAAACCGGTTTGGCTCAGTGGATAGAGCATCAGCCTGCAGACTGAAGGGTCCCAGGTTCGATTCCCGTCAAGGGCATGTACCTAGGTTGTGGGCACATCCCCAGTGTGGGGTGTGCAGGAGGCAGCTGATCGATGTTTCTCTCTCATTGATGTTTCTAACTCTCTATCGCTCTCTCCCTTCCTCTCTGTAAAAAATCAATCAAATATATATTTTTTTAAAAATGAGATGTGTGTATGCAGGGCATGTTACAACCTGCAATCTACATTTGTGTGGCCCAAGCTTTCAAAGCCACCACTTGGCACCACTTCAGCTCTGCTGTGGCATTTGAAGAGGGGAACACAAGCCCCCCTGCTGCCTGGGACCCTGCTGTGTTCTTGGTGTGGTAGACTTGAATACTACTGTCTTGTCAAAGACCACTTGTGATTGAAGGTCAAGATGCCGTAGGAAAAATTAGAACAGGAATGATTCCTGCGGGAGTCGGTGCCAGTCCCACACTATTTTTATGCCTTTCTATGAAGGGATGATTATGATGTAAGTGATGAAAAGGCATTTCTGGGTCCTGATTATAAGTGTGACTACGGGATGCTGCTCAGAGACATACAAAGACCCTCGTCTCCTTTGCCAAGTTGCCAGCTCACCACTATTAGTGGGCAGCCCAGTTCCCACAGCCCTGTGGAGAACCACTGGTTTGTCGGATTCCCAGGATCTCTGGCCCACACCCCAGGCAGCTGCTGGAAATTCTGGCTGCTAGACCTGAAACCATGTGACAACTCTTAAGTGTGTCCACTCTGGGAGACAAACATGCAGTGGCTTGCATGGAGATATCTACTGCGATCATGTCTGGTAAACTACGTTTTCTGAGGTTGGCCAGAGAGAGAAAATATATATGAAAATAACACCCATGAGCTAAACTATATGTTTTAGACTTGATTAAAGAAGAGCTTGTGTGAGTACGCTGAATATGTATTTATGTTTCCTCCCAAGTCCTCACTGTCCTAACAGTAAAGAAATAAAAGATCATAAACACATAGGGTTAAAGAAAAGGGGAAAATGATGACGGGGCCAAGAGACGTCAACACAGTTTGGGAAAATGAAAGCAGATGAGGAGCCATCACTAATACGCAGAATGTAGAGGCTTCACCCTAAGGGAGCTTGTGGGAGGGGGAGCTTCAGGCAGAGAGGGAGGGAGGGGCACAGCAATTCAGGAAAAGTCCAGTGTCCTGGCAGGACACAGGGGCAAGAACTGGAGACGCAGTGTGTCTCTGACAACATCCATCGGTTCCTCGTCCCTATACAGCACTTCTGCTTTTTCCAGGAATGTATATAAATGGGTTCATGTAATATAGGGTCTTTTGAATCTGGCTTCTTTTATTTAATATAATGCATTTGAGACGCGTCTATGTTATCATATCAATACTTTTTTTTCCTATCCCGCTGGCATGGCTCAGTGGTTGAGCATCGACCTATGAACCAGGGGGTCACGCTTTGATTGCGGTCAGGGCACATGCCCGGGTTGTGGCCTCCATCCCCTGTGTGGGGCCTGCAGGAGGTAAAAACAAATGAAAGGATAAAAAATAAATGAAAAATTTTTTAAATTACTATTTTCCTTTTGCTCGCTAACTAGTGATCTCTGTTATAGATGTGGCACAATTTCTTGGGTTGTTTCCAGGTTTGGGTGAATACAGGCAATGCTACTGTAAACATTTGTACAGTGGTTTTTCAGGGTTTTTTTTTTTTTTTTTTTTTTTTTTTTTATAAACATAGGTTTTAATTTCACTTGAATTAATACCTAGGAATGAGATTCTTGAATCGTGTGGTATGTGTCTTGTATGTTGAAGTTTGTAAGAAATGTGCCAGCTTTTCCAGAGTGGCCTCACTATTTTGCACTCTCAGCAATATATGAGGGTTCTGGTGCCTACACATTCAGTTCAAATCTTTGTCCACTTATTATTATATTGGCTTGTTTTCATTGAGTTTTGCGAGTTCTTTATGATCTTGGATCCAATTCCTTTGTCTGATGTGTGATTTGTAAATATTTTCTTCCCATCTGTTAAGTGTGTTTTTATTCTCTTAAGAGTATCCTTCACAGCCGAGACCGGTTTGGCTCAATGGATAGAGCGTCGGCTTGGGGACTGAAGGGTCCCGTGTTCAATTCCAATTAAGGGCATGTACCTTGGTTGCGGGCATATCCCCAGTAGCGGGTGTGCAAGAGGCAGCTGATCGATGACTCTCTCTCATCGATGTTTCTGACTCTATCTCCCTTCCTCTCTGTACAAAATCAATAAAATATAGTAACAACAACAACAAAAAAAAACAAAACAAAAAGAGTATCCTTCACAGAGTAAAAGTTACATTTTGGTGAAATCTGGTTAGTCAATTTTTTCTTTTATAGATTATGCTTTTAGTGTTGAGGCAGGTTAGTAAGAAGCAAGAAAAATACTGGGGACACATGCTGACCTGACAAGCTCAGGGAAGGCCTGCATGACGGTCTTGCAAACTCAGGGACCTAAAGTAACCACAGAGGATGGTCTGAAATGAAACTTTAACTAAAAGCAGTTATGATGGTAGTTACGTCCTAGGCCGGTATCTTCACTGACAAGGTCAACCTTTAACTTAACTGAGCCTATCTGTCTTTTTGCATCTATGATAACAGACCCTTGAAATGTCTGGGTAACTTGTAGCTTCCCTTTTTCTGGACTCCTTGAGGCCCAGACCTTAGTTGCTGGGCTCCAGGACAGAGAACACAAATTCCTTCATTATCATGTTAATGTTCCTGCACCCACCTAAGTATGTTGTGTAGCCACCTTTGTCCCTTCCTTTGATTGCAATGCATAAATACAGATGTAACCTGCCATTCTCCAGAGCATTATCTCAATTCGGTGAGGTTCTGCTTCTCAGCATATGTCTACAGTTTGGCTCAAATAAAGTCAAAAAATTCTTTACCGGTTTCAATGTTTTTTTATGTTAACATTACTTGGTAAATGGAATGGGAAAACTGAAGCAGATAGCTGACCAAACTGGTTGAGCAATAAACCAAATGTCTTATCTTCCCTAAACAAGGAAAGGATAGGAGCAGAGTTTACACATTCCAGGGGTGCTGGGGCAGACCCCGCCTCAGGACATTTTTTTAAAAAATATGTTTGTAATGATGGCGGGGAGGGGTTCCTGCATGCCCTCCACTGGAGATCGAGCCCATGTGCCTGACCAGAATTGATCTGTGACCACTAGGTTCATAGGTCAACTCAACCACTGAGCCACACCTGTTACATTCTTTGAAGGTGAAATTAATCAGAAAATGATTAGTCCCTCAATGCTCTCACTTTTGTACATGAACATATCAAAGAACTCACCTGGAAAGCTAATGAATATTCTACTTGACAGCTCCTAGTCCCTCTCCCATGCTGCTGGCAATATTGGGAAATAAGAACATTTGCATATGCAACCCTGTCTCTGCTTAACCAGCTTGGTTCTCGGCATGTGTCCTTATCCCCCCACTGTGTGTGTTCTTGATTTCATAAATTTCACAGCACAAGTTGAGGTGAATTTTAAAGGATATTTATTAAAACTGGGGATAGTGAAACAAGGAAGGGCCTAGGATAGAGGGGAGGGACTAGGTGGGGAAATGAGCCTAGGCTGGTAAAAGATGAAATGGAGAGGGCTGATTGGTGGTTACACGTAAGACCTGTGATTAGGAACCTAGGGACTTAGGAATGGGGGGGGGGGGGGGGGGCCCTTAGGGTATTTGGCAGGTGCTGATTGGTGGTTCAGTGCTCAGGAATGTCTGGCTGCAGGTGTTTACCTCAGTCCATCAACTGGAGGAAGGGAGGATCTATCAGCTGGGCTGCTTTGGCTCACTAAGAAGTCAGAGAGAAGGGGGCCTTGGGACAGGGTCAGGTTTATGCTGATGTGCCAAAATGAGATTTACTCCTCAATAACTTCATCCGTCCTTTGGCGTTGGGAAATGTCACTGATGGGTTTCTGCTACCGTACCTGTCTCTCTCTGAGTAGGGTGATTTAAGCTATTTACCCTCTGGCTGGGGAGGAGAGGTACAAATCATCTCCTCTTAAGAGTGCCTGATGTAAGGAAGATAGGATTTACTAGAAGGCTGCAAACTGCTTGTTTAACTGTCTTGGTTCCCCTACTCTCTTCCAGCCTCCGGAACTGCGAGAAAGAACTTTCTGTTGTTTACAAGCCGCCTGACCGGTGGCACCTCAGTACAGCAGCCTGATAACTGGCTCGGTCTGTGTTCCCTTCCTTGTCATTTGACTCTGTTATCGCTACAAATGTCCCTCTTTATAGCTAGTATTTTTCATTGCTCTGTAGTCTCATTTATCTGACATTAATAAAACCACTCCAGCTTTCTCCCCCCGCCCCCAAACTTTTATTGTGGTAAAATATACATAACATAAAATTTACCATCTTAACTATTTTTAAGAATATAGCTTCGTGGTATTAAATACAGTCATATTGTTGTGCTGCCACCACCACCACCACCCACCTCCAGAACTCTTTTCATCTTGCAAAACTGAAACTGTATTCCCATTAGTCAATAACTCCCCATTTCCTTCTTTAAAAAATATTTTTAATTGATTTTTTTACAGAGAGGAAGAGAGAGGGATAAAGAGAAACACTGATGAGAGAACATTGATCAGCTGCCTCCTGCACACCTCCCACTGGGAATGTGCCTGCAACCAAGGTACATGCCCTTGATTGGAATTGAACCCAGGACCCTTGAGTCCTCAGGTCGACACTCTATCCACTGAGCCAAACCGGTTAGGGCAAAATGCCCCTCCTTTTTGAAGTTGAATAATATCCCTTGTACATAAATACACCGTATTTTGCTTATCCATGCCTCCTCAGTGGACACTGAGTTTGCTTCCACATTTCAGCCCTTCAAATCAATTGATCACGAGGCCTCTTGCTCAGTTAGAGCATGTTTAGAATGATGGCTGGGATGCCAAAGTCTGAGGCTGCAAATGTTTAGTGACAGCATTTCACTTTAATCTCCATCACTGCCCTGCCTTTCAGGCAACCAACACCCACGTGTTCACATGTTTCACGTGGAATAAGCTCACTGTCATCATGTGTTGCCAGGAGGGTTCCCATCAGGAGAGTTTGGGAAATGTGTTGTGACATCCTTTGTAAAGCTGCCAGACGGCCATTGCACCATGTTATTTTTTTTGGCTTGTTAGATGCTCTTTAATCACCTTTTTTATGTTATATAAAAAAAAATCTCCTGCTCATTCATTTTCTCGAAAACAGACAGTCATGCCAGAATGCACAATGTTTTTGCAATTGTACATATAGGACTCATCAGTTATCAGGGTAAATTTCAAAAGTGTTGGATACTTTTTAAAAAAACAACGGTATTGTTTTTATTACATAATATAATGATTTGCCTTTTGTCCTATAGAATGCTGCTCTCTTGCATAACTGTCTTTGCTTGGGTTAGCTTCCCAAACTGACAGTTGTTAAGCACAGGATATTTTAGGCTGTCAAACTTGACCCTTGGTGCCATAGCCAACATTCAAATAAATACCCTTGCACCTCAATCACTTTCTTACCACCTATAATTTTCATCCTTCTGTGACTCGGGGCAACGGAAACAAATGGAAAGGTGTTCCCCTATTGGCAGTGTGTAACAATGGCATCATAAAGAAAACTATAGTCCACAGTCAGGAGAGTTTTCGCTCTCCCTCCAGAGAGCATTTCCTTCCCCCTCTCCTTCCGGCTCTCCTCCCACCACCACCCCCACCACGCCCTTATAACTATCCCCTAACCCAGTGGTCGGCAAACTCATTCGTCAACAGAGCCAAATATCAACAGTACAAAGATTGAAATGTCTTTTGAGAGCCGAAAACCGACTTCTACGCATGGGCCACCAAGTTTCAATCGCACTGTACGTGTGCGCCCGCACGTGGTATTTTGTGGAAGAGCCACACTCAAGGGGCCAAAGAGCCGCAGTTTACCTACCACTGCCCTAACCTTTAATGGGCCCCATGAGACTTGCATCCAGGGGAGTAACGGGCAGCGGCAGCTCGCACCAGGCGAACCCCCTGAACCTGTCTCCAACTCTCCTGTTCTTTGACTTCCCTGTGAGCCAAGACAGCCCAGACTAGGCTCTCTGTTGCCTTCTTCTATGCCCGTCCTTGTTTCAATATATTTTTGCTGCATTCAACAAATTCTCGCTTGCTTTTCTAAACACAGACACTCACACACCAAGGACAGTCATTACCCCCAAACAAGATGCCCAGGGCCGAGGCGGCCCAAGGTCAGCTCAGAGCCTTGAGAAGGTCATTACCGATCCTGCCATTCTCAGCATGTGGGTGACGTTTCCACTTGGGGTCTCAAGGTGGCTGCAGCAATCCCAGACTGTGCGTGGACTTGACCTCATCCAGCGAAGAAGAAAAGGGGGCTTCTTCACCCGCATCTCTTTACATCAGAGCAGACGCAGAAACTTTTCACTCATTTTAAGACGATTAATGTTACATTCGTGATTATATTAATAATTCTTTGGCAAAAGGAAAGAGCCAGCAAAAGAACACGACAACACTTTTGACAAACAACAAAATCCAGAAACTCGAGTAGCTACTTCAGTAAGTACAGATTCAGGACTGACTGCTATTTTACAAGATAAATTTCTGAACTACAGGGGATGGTATGAAGCTTTTGGAGGCCAAATGTCTACAAGAAAGTTCCTACAAATAACAAAGACTTCTTTTAAAATATATTTTTTATTGATTTTTTTACAGAGAGGAAGAGAGAGGGACAGAGAGTTAGAAACATTGATGAGAGAGAAACCAAGGTACATGCCCTTGACAAGAATTGAACCTGGGACCCTTCAGTCCACAGGCTCTATCCACTGAGCAAAACCGGTTTCAGCAGCAAAGACATTTTTATGATTACAGAAAAAGAACAAGATCAGAGGACACTGCACAGGTAAAACTTTCACAGCAGAGGCCCACGGGCGAAAAGGGTCACAGACTAAATTTTTTAAAAATAGCTTCAGCCTTAACCGGTTTGGCTCAGTGGATAGAGCATTGGCCTTCAGACTGAAAGGTCCCGGGTTTGATTTCGGTCAAGGGCATGTACCTTGGTTGCGGGCACATCCTCAGTAGGAGGGTGCAGGAGGCAGCTGATCGATGTTTCTCTCTCATCGATGTTTCTGGCTCTCTATCCCTCTCTCTTCCTCTCTATAAAAAAGCAATAAAATATATTTAAAAAAAAAAAAAAAAAACACACCAAAAAACAAATGTGCTTGAATGTGAGGAAGAAAACATGTCTGGGAAGGCTGCCACAGAGTGCTGAGACTCATGGTGAGACTTTCAAGGAAGGACCGTGAGCGCAGTTGTGTGTGCAGGAAAGGCCTGGAGTGGAATGGCAGCGATGGCAGCACAGGGTCAAGGTGTTGCCAAGCAAAAGCAAAGGGGGTGGGGGTGGGGGTGGGGGTGGGGGTGTGTGCAGGGGATAAGGGAACTTTGCAAGGAAGCAATTCTAGTAATGAACATGGAATCTGGGAGGAGGGAAGAGGTGGTAAGGACCTGAGGGAAGATGGTTAGTAAGACAGAGGTGGTAAATGAATTAGAGGTCTCCGTGTCACCAGAGAAGGGGTTCTTGCCCCTTTTCAAGGATAGAAAACAAGAGAGGAGGTGAAACCGATTCAAAAGGAGAGGTTTACTGAAAACAAGGCAGGGGGCTCGTTTATCAGGGAGCACACACTGACTGAAGAATGTGGATCCGGCTTGTAGACGGCTGGGTTCTTCACGCAGGCGCAGGCGCAGGCGCAGAGCCGGCACCTCTGCTTTCCAGGTTCCCTCGGGGCCTGGCGTTCACCCGCTCAGGTGCAGAGCAAAGCTCTTGGGGAGTGCCCGAAGGAAAACTGCCCTGTCTAGGAGAGGCTTCCGAACTGAAGAGCCTTCCTATCTGTTTAAGAAAGGCTCGCTCAGTGGATAGAACATCCACCAGTGAACTGAGGGTTCCAGGTCGATTCTAGTCGAGGGCACATACCTCGGTTGCAGGCTCTATCCTGTCCTACTCCCTCTCCCCAGCATGTGTAGATTGAAGAGATAGTGGACCACAAACACTAACCTAGGTGATATAGAAGACTAGGACATAGGGATCAAAATACCAGATCGGAATTTCCTGAAATAGAGATTTTGGAGATGGGGTAAAGGGCATGACCCTAGGAGTGGCAGACATTTGAGATCAGAAGCATTTGAAATCCCAGGATGTTGGAAATCGCCTCTGGGCAGACTGAAGATTGACACAATAGAGAATGCATAACATTAGGAAAAATGAGAATATTCTGGCTTAAAACGAAAAATAGATGTTTGAATAAGCAGCTTGTGTTCTGCTTTCTTTAGACACAGATTTAAGAGGGTGGGAACTATGGAGGTGTGTACTTAACGGGGCTAGGAGAATTACATGCCCGGGGTTTCTGCGGGCAGGAGGGTGGACTGGTCCATGATCATTTGTAATGGTTGGTACAGGCCTGTGGGGGAAGAACACCGAAAGGTCCAGGCCCATTGAGATGTTAGCTCACGTTGTTGTTTTATTTTATTTTAAGTGTTTGGGTTTTTTTTTTTTTTATTGATTTCAGAGAGGAAGGGAGAGGGAGAGGGAGAGAGAAAATTAATGGTGAGAGAGAATCACTGATCGGCTGCCTCCTGCACGCCCCACACTGGGGATGGAGCCCACAACCCAGGCATGTGCCCTGACTAGGAACTGAACTGTGACCTCCTGGTTCATAGGTCAACGCTCAACCACGGAGCCACGCAGGCTGGGCTTAGCTCCCGTTGTTTTGCTTACAAATTGCACAAACGTTTTGTTCCTTTCTTGGGCAAGCTCCGCACACATGTTTACAATCTGGCTACAGAACCAGCCCCGGCAATGACGTTATTAAACACTGGTACACACGTACACAGCGGTGGCCATGGTAACAGCATGGTGCCTCTGGAATGTGAGCTTCTCAAACCCAGTGTCCTCAGCAGCCTATCGGAGGAAGGCCATGAAGACTTTTAAAAAGACACCATTTTCCTCCGAAACCGGTTTGGTTCAGTGGATAGAGCGTTGGTCTGCGGACTGAAAGGTCCCAGGTTCGATTCCGGTCAGGGGCATGTACATTGGTTGCAGGCACATCTCCAGTGGGGGTGTGTACAAGAGGCAGCTGGTCGATGATTCTCTCTCATCGACATTTCTGACTCTCTTGACTGTAAAAAGTCAATAAAATATATATTTTTTTTAAAAAGACGCCATTTTCCCACTCAAGGAGAAAAAGAAAAGCCCAGGCAGATGTGTTCACAAAGATTGCTGTGAGCCTCGGTGTCCTCCTGGGAGGCAGTCACAGCAGTGAACCCCCAGGACGCTCTGCTGTCTGGCTCTGGTTGACTTCCGTAACCAGGTCGAGAAGCCATCAACAATCAACCAAGCAAGGCTGTGAGGCCCTGTGACCCTTATCAACCAGTCTGCAGCCCTGAGATCCCCTGTTGTTGTTTTTTAAAATATATTTTATTGATTTTTTACAGAGAAGAAAGGAGAGCGAGAGAGTTAGAAATGTCAATCAGTTGCCTCTTGCACACCCCCCACTGGGGATGTGCCTGCAACCAAGGTACATGCCCTTGACCTGAATCAAACCTGGAACCGTTGAGTCCGCAGGCTGACGCCCTATCCACTGAGCCAAACCGGTTAGGGCGAGATTCCCTGTTTAAAACAGAAGGCTGGCCAGATGCCAAAAGAACGGAATCTTGGCTGCATCCAGTCAGGTACATAAAAACCAGAGGGAGCTTTTATTAGGTCCTCAAAGGCCAAAGGAAACACAGAGGTGGCAACTGAAGGAAGACCCTGGAGGGGTGGGAGTGAACAAAGGGGAGAAGTGGGGGTTCCTGGAATTCAGAAGCTTGGAGGAAGGGCATGAGGAGAAGTGGGACTCAGACCTCAGGGGAAGAATTGGAGCTGGTTCTGAGAAGGAGGAAAAGCTGAAAAGTCCAATCAAGCCCAGCTGCCAAGGTAGAGAGCTGTTGCCTCCAGGAAACTCCAGGTGCCGGAGGCAAACAGCAAGAAGCAGATGCTTTCCTCCAGCCTTGAGGGCTTCCTCTAGCGCCCCCTACTGGCAGAGCCTCGCTAGGTGCCAGCGACAAATCCAAACATGGTTTGCAGAAGCCCAGCTCCAGCAGCCTTAGGAAAAGAACATGTTTCCAGTTTGGGGCTGTGACAATAATACTGTTAGAAGCATTCTTGGACATACTTTTGATGCACCTGTGCACTCAAATTTGGGGTTATATACCTAGGCGTGTACTTGCTGACTTAATAGAGACATTTATTAACCATTGTGGTTAAGGTGTGGTACTACTGGGATTCCAATTTGCATACAGTATCTCAAATCACACTGTGGAAGTTGACCAGCTTTGGCCATTTGGATATCCTTTTTTTTTTTTTTTTTTTTTTTTTTTTTTTTTTAATATATTTTATTGATTTTTTACAGAGAGGAAGGGAGAGATAGAGAGCTAGAAACGTCGATGAGAGAGAAACATCGACCAGCCGCCTCTTGCACACTCCCCACTGAGGATGTGCCTGCAACCAACGTACATGCCCCTGACCGGAATCGAACCTGGGACCTTTCAGTCCGCAGACCGACGCTCTACCGCTGAGCCAAACCGGTTTCGGCTGGATATCCTTTTTACAAAGGCGCCCGATTAAAGTCTCTAGCCCATTTACAATTTTCTTTCTTTCTTTTTTTAAAAAAAATATATTTTATTGATTTTGTACAGAGAGGAAGGGAGAGAGATAGAGAGTTAGAAACATCGATGAGAGAGAGTCATCGATAAGCTGCCTCTTGCACACCCCCTACTGCGGATATGCCCGCAACCAAGGTACATGCCCTTGACCGGAATCGAACCCGGGACCTTTCAGTCCCCAAGCTGACGCTCTATCCATTGAGCCAAACCGGTCTCGGCTACAATTTTCTTATTGCTCTATTTATGAAGACCTTAAAATATATTCTTGATACAGCCCTTTTAATTACATGTATTACAAACATCTTCTCAGCCTGGGAACTTGCCTTTTTCACTCTCTCAGTGGTGTCTTGTGATGGATAGATGTTCCTATGTTTTTCTTTTAATCCTTATCTGAGAACATGCTCATTGATTTTAAAGGGGGGTGAGGGGGGGTGGGTGGGGAAGAGCCGAAACCGGTTTGGCTCAGTGGATAGAGCGCCAGCCTGCGGACTGAAGGGTTCCGGGTTCAATTCCGGTCAAGGGCACGTACCTTGGTTGCGAGCACATCCCCAGTAGGGGGCGTGCAGGAGGCAGCTGATTGATGTTTCTCTCTCATCGATGTTTCTAACTCTATCTCTCTCTGTAAAAAAAAAATCAATAAAATATATTTTTTAAAAGGGGGGGCTAGAGAGAGAGAAACATTGATGTGAGAAAGAAACATCGATTGGCTGCCTTCCCACATGCGCCTGAATGGGAATCAAACCCACAACCTAGGTATGTGTCCTGACCAGAAGTAGAATCTGCAGCCTTTAGGCGTATAGGATGATGCTCCAAACAGCGAAGCCACATCCGTCGGGCAGATGTTCCTGATTATAGGCAGTACAATTTATCGGCTTTTTCCTTTAGGGTTTGTCCTATTTGTGTCTTCTTTTAGAAATATCTCCTTATTCCAGGGACAGGAAGATATTCTCCTACATTATATTCTTCTTTTATCTCTTTGTTCATATGTACTGATGTCTGAGTAATTTCTTCAGATCTATTTTCTGATTTTCTTCTGTTTTTAGCAGTTTCTAACCACCCACTGGGCTCCTTATGAAAATGCTATATTTTTAATTTCTAGAAATTGTATTTTTTTCTCTCCAATTCTGCCTGGTTATGTTTGATAGCCCTTGTTCCTGCATTGTCTTTTCAAATTACTTTTTTTATTTCTTTAAATGTACTCAACATATGTCATGTGTATTTTGTACCTAAAGATTACAATATCTGCTGTCGCTGCAGGTGTGAATTTACAGTTCAATGTTCCTGCTTCCTTCTGATTTTCAGAATTGTTTGTGATGAATTTGAAAGTTCGTTAAAATGTTACCTATGGGAATCCTTCAATGCCTGGACTTAAAGCATGTTCTCCCAGAGAAGAATTGTACCTGGTCACGCCTGGAGACACTCCTAAATCGAGACCAGTTGCAACTTTTGCTTTCCTGGCCCCCAAAAAAGTTTGCGGTCTCAGTAATCGGAGTTCTGCCACTCCCATCCTGAGCCAAGACCTGTTTGGACAGCATCCCTGTCTCTGTCTTATATACCGAGGGTGTTGCCTTTGGGGGATCCCCGCTTCATGTCAGGGTCTCTGACTCAGTGTCCTGTTTGGTGTGGGCCTTGGGCTCTGTCTCTAGGCCCCAGATTTGGTCTGTGAAAGCCCTGGCCTTGGGCAGAAGAATCTGCAGATACTGCCAAGGCAGCACTGGCCTCAGTGCCGGCTTACCATTTTTGGTTTTATGCTTTTTTAAATTCCTCCTGTTATTGCTTTCCTTTATCTTTCTACTAGCCCAACCATGCACTTAAAATATGCTTTTAATAGTTCGTTGTTGTTACCCTCACCCGAGGATATTTTTTTCCATTGGGGTTTTTTAAAAAAGAGAGAGTGGAGGTGGGGTGGGGGGAGGAGACAGGGAGAGAGAGAAACATCGATGTGAGAGAGACCCATCGATTGGTTGCCTCCTACTCACACCTGCATGCCCTTGACCGAAATCAAACCCCTGACCCTTTAGTCTGTGGGTCGACGCTTTACCCACTGAGCCAAATTGGCTAGAGCTTTAGCCATCCTCTTGAGTGTTCTGTACCAAGAGGATTTCCCGTCCACCATATTGTCGGAAATGGAAGTCTGATCATTTTCTGTAGAAAATATGTCACTCATGCAGGAGTCCTGTAAGCGGGACATTTTTTCAGCAGTTGGTTCGATAGGTTTTACAAACCCACGTTTTCTCTTTCCTGCTCTATTCCTTCATGTCTGTTTAGAACAGTGTTTCCCAAACTTCTCTCATGATGAGAATCACCTGGTGGAGTTGTTAAAACACAGATTCCTGAATCCCAACTAAGAAGTGCTAAACTAGAATTTTTGGGAACATATAGGTAAAATTGTATACTTAACTAGTGCTCTAAGACAGATTTTATATACAGAGCACTAAGTTAGGTATGCAATTTTACCTATTAATATATGTTCTCAAAAATTCTAGTTTAGCACTTCTTAGTTGGGATTCAGGAATCTGTGTTTTAACAACTCCACCAGGTGATTCTCATCATGAGAGAAGGTGGGGAAACACTGCACTAACTAACGAGACGATACCCCAGGACCGCATTAGGATGGAAAAAAAGAAAGATCAGTGCTATGGGAGCACTGGTCAACCCACTGATACCCTCCATCAAGGTCAGAGCCATCTTTTCTCAGGATTTTGCAGTTCAGGGAGATCCAGGAGTGTTTCAATGAGGTGGTTTCCCTGATTGGGAAAATGCGCTACATTTAAATGGAGAGGATCCTGCCCAAACGAGAGGGGTGATGTCCACATAGACGCTCTGTCAGCTTAGTCTGCGGGCGGCTTTTGGACAATTCCAGGCCTCGCCTTGTGCGAAGACATTCATTACAACGCTTGAAAGAAAAATATCCTCCCAACAAATAGCCTCAGGTCCCTGCTGATTGCTTGTTAAGGATCCTTATGCGAACTTGGAGCAAGTTCTGTGTCTTTTTAAGACACCAGTCTCTGTGTCTTTTTAAGCCGGAAAGATCACCTTTCTCCTTCTGAACGGGGCTGGAGGAGGAGGACCAGCATATAATGAACAACTTAGGGTTTTCACTGTTTCCGGGAGGCTGCCGACAGCTCTGGCTTCTCTTAATGTGCATGTCATCATTCCTTTTCTGTTCTCAGTCTCAGATAAGCATGCCATTCATAGCACACCTCATCACCTCACTGCTCGCGTTTATAACAGCTGGTTTCTCGGTAGGATTTGCAATATCAAGATCTTATCTATTGTACAACGTGACACTGCCTTTCAAAAGAGCAAAGAGGTCTCTTAAACCTCCTTTCCCCCAGAGCTCATATCAGGAACTCCGTGAGAATCTGTTAACCCCGGGTCCTGTAGTTATCAAAATACAGCCTAGAATTTCCTACATTTTTAGTAATACCATTCCCCCCATGCAGAGTTCCACTTTTTCAAGGCACAAGTAGGTATTCAATTAATAGTAATGTGTGAGGGGCCCAACTGTCTGGGTCAATAGTATATTTTTATGACAACCTTCCAAAAGCAAAACCGGTCGGTCCCGGTCTGCCCTCACGTCCAGGGAAACAGTGGTGGTGGCGGCCCGTTGTTGCCAGTGGGCACTTGGTGAGGTTGGTCGAAAGGAGGCCTCGCTTGCCTGGCCAGTTGGTGGAGTATTTCCACCGTGTTTGCCAGGCACAGTCAGCCCGCCTTGGCGTGAGGAGGAAGAGGAACTTGCTGGTTGGCACACCCCACACTGGCGGCTCTCCCAGTGCCGGGGCCAGTGGCTTCTTGTAATGAGATGCAGCCCTTCCCAGCAAGCCTGGCACATGCCCACACGCCAGCAGTCATGGCTGGGCTTCTCTGGAAATGCTGGTTCATGCCACTGCGCTTCTTCTGAGAGCAGGTCAGATCATGGCAGGTTTATATTCACCTGTCATGGATGCATCAGTTATGGCCGCTCTCTCCCCAAGCCCTACTCCAAGTTCTCATCCAGAGAGAGTGAGAACACCTGTATTTCGCCAGAGTCCCGTGCAGTGAGCTGTGGTTTCTGGGATGTGTGGTCGAGAATCTATTTCCATCCAATTTGGACCCAACCCGGAGGTACTATATATATATTATTATATATATAGAATATATATTATTATATATATTCTATATATATTCTATATAGAATATATATATTATATATAAGTATATATATTATTTTTTAAATATTAAGGCTGTTATTTATTTTGTATGAAACATATATTTTTATTGATTTTTTTGCCTGCATGATCAATCAATTACTAAGAAAAAATTTAAAATATATTTTATTGATTTTTTTTTTTTTTTTTTTTTTTTTTTTTTACAGAGAGGAAGGGAGAGGGACAGAGAGCTAGAAACATCTATGAGAGAAAAGCATTACATGCCCTTGGCCAGAATCAAACCTGGGACCTTCCAGTCCGAAGACTGATGCTCTATCCACTGAGCCAGACCAGTTTTAGCCCCTTGCTGTTCTTTAAAAGATGCTGAAGAGCTTTTACTTTTGGGAGTTGTTTCTATTGGCAGTCACCATATTAGAAATTAAAACAGAGACTTTTAAAGAATATTTATTTTAAAATAACATTCATCAATCCACTCTGTGTGAACATAGGTGACACTTATGAAAAATATTTGTTTTCCACATTGGAGACAGCTTTGCCTGGGAAAAGCCTGAGGCAGCCTTAGACAGACCCCTGTAATATGGCACCTGCCCTTCCTCAGCCCTCCACCGCTTCCCCTCTCTCTTTCACCCCCCTGTCTTCTCTACCAGGGTGACGTGGGCGCCCCCCACCCGCCCAGGGCACAGGATGGAGTCTGACCTGGGTGGGATGGGACCAGCTCCAAACCAGTTTCCTCAGTTAGCAGGAGAAGCCCGGTACTTTGGGGTGGAGCTGTCACATACAGGATCAGGGGTGAGGCGGGGGCTCTCCATGCACACTCAGAGCCCGCTTTCCCAGTCCCATTCCTGGGAGAAGCCTGTGTGTCACCAGCTCGGGAGGAAATGCATCTGCTCCTCTTCCTATGGAACTCAGCCAGGAAGATACCGCCCATGGGTTTTAAGAACAGAACCCTGGAGCTGGACTTTTATGGTCTGTGAAGAACACTGCCTTCGTGCCACCCACACCTGGTCTCCGGCCCTGCCGGCCCCATCCGGCCGCCCAGAGCCGCTCTGCACAAGCTCTCCAGGCCCTCGGCAGAGACTCGGTAGATTTACGAGGTCAGCCTTGGCCGAGGCCCTCTCCCCGTGGCTCCCAGCCACAGTCCAGCTGCTCTCCCACACCCCAGTGGCGTGACTAGGACGTTCTGTGTCTCCTTTCCTGCTTCCACCCCAACGTGCTGAGTCACCCCTCCAGTCCCCTTCCCCCTGCTCCCCGGGCCAGCCCTGAGGAAGAACAGCACCTCATCACACCAGTGACCCCCACCCACTGCCAGCCACCCCCAAACCTCACTGACTCTCGTGGTGGCTCTAAGGCTACCCTACTCCTTCCTCATCTAGCCGTCCTGACCCATCCCCTCCCACTCCACAAAAAAAGGTGATTCTTTCTCTGTCTGGACTTTCGGCTCCTGAAGCTCTACCTGATCTGGAAGATTTCTCCCAGTGTGTGCAAACTCTGTGATTGGTCCTCGTATTATCTCTTCAGGACCAGAGGTAAATTCCACCAGAACTCCATCGTACACATCTGGCTCCCCAGGGCAGGACGTAGGGAGAGCCTGGGAAGGCAGGGTCTGTGGGGAGGACTGGACCCTCGAGAGGTCATTTGTGGACAGACTGGAGAAGTAATTTTAGAGCCAGTGAGTCCTCAGGCCAAAACCGTACAAGAATCCCCCTGGGCCCGGGCCTTGTTTTTCCTGGAGGTTAGATTCCTAGCATAACAGAAAGAGAAGACTGCAATTACCATCCCCTGGAAGGGATGTACATTCTTCTCCTAAGGTCCTTCAAGGATGTAACTGAGCTAATCAGCATTCTTCCTACCCAAGGCCTTGAGGTGCTGCGGGGTCAGTTAAGGTGGCGCTGCCTCTGGGGGAAGGTCCTCTCAGACGAGGCAGTGGGGACTGAACGTGTCCCTGGACACTGGGATGGAAAAGCCAGGTGAGCTTCATGGCTTCACCTGTAAATAGGACTCACATCAAGGGAAGAGTGGACCGGAGCAGGGCCCCGCCAGGGAGACAGTGTGGAGAGGAGGGGCAGCTGGAGAGCCCACAACGCAGAGACAAGCCTCCTAAATGCCTTCCTGCCTCTTTGACATCTGTGTACATCGTGGTGAAATAGCAAAACGTTTCCTTCTTTAGTTTCCCCTCTGCTTATGCGACCCCAGCCCAGCTCCGTTCACACGCACAGTGGCCAAGAGCCTGTCTGGTCCCATCAGCCCCTGCGGCTGCTGCCATCCTAGGCCCCTGCCTCTGCTTGCAATCTCCAGAGGGTTTGCAGGAACTTGCGAGGGGGGGGGGGGGGGGGAGATGGGGAAACAAGGGGTAGTGCCATAACTCAGCCTCCAACCCAATCAAACCCCTTCCTCTCCCGTTTCCCTTGTAGCTGCCACGGAAGAGCCACTGAAAGTCCCTCCTGGAGCCAAGATGAGGATTGGCTCCCCGGTGCCCTGGGCGCTCCATCACTGATGTGCCCATGGCTTTGTCTGACCGGGGGCTGAGTCAGATCCGATGGGTAAGAGTCCACGTGAAGACAGGCAGGGCCCGGGAGAGAATAGAGAATAAACCAGGTTCCTGAGCTCGAGTCGCAGTCCAGGAGTGAAGGTGAGTGTGATGGTCCTTTATCACCAAGAGCTGGTAGGGAGGAGAGCATCTGCCTCTCCAGGGACTTGGGGCTTGGCCTCTGCCTCCTTCGTTCTTTGGCCCAGGCAGGTGGCTGTGGTGGAGTCAGGGCCAGAGCACCCCAGGCCTCCGGCATAGAGACGAGATCTCATTGGCCACTTCTGCAAGACACGGAGATGGAAAGTGAGTAGTGAGTAAGGCTCACTACTGCAGCCCCTCGTAGCTCTTGGCACCCAGAGTCCGCCTTTCCTGGCCCCCCTCCCTGAGACCCTTCCCTGTCGTGACTGCTCTGATGACAGTAGTCTCCAACTCACTACCATTCCTGGCCCCATGCATTCTCCTGACCACCTGACCCTGGCATTTGAGGGGCTGGTTCAGGAGCAAGGTCCTAAGAGGATCCCGCCACCACAATAAGAGCTGGGAGAGGGATGGGGGGAGGGCGAGAAAAGACTCCTGGCACGGATCAGTCCTGACCCCTTCTCTTGCACAGCCTCCCACCAAGTGCCTCTGACCCAGATGTCAGTGCTGCCGACACCCTATGACTAGGGACCTCCCAAGATGGTCCCGCCTTCCAGCAGGAGTGTGGGCAGTCCTAGGAAGTCCCAGGTTGATTTTCCCCGAGGTCTGCCCTCCCCTTGGCAACCTCTCGACCTGGGGCCTGGGGGAGGGGCACTGCTCCAAGCTAACCAGCTCCACTGTCAGAGCTCCAGACCTTGCCCGGCTCTCATTGGTTCACTCAGGCATTCACCCATTGCTTCCTCCACGCAATGGCCTTACTTTGGCCACCATTGCACAGCTAAGGGAACATCCACGTACCCCAGGTGCCGTCACCGTCAGTACTTCAGAGTTGCCCCCATTTAGTCTCAGGTACTTGCATTTTGGCTACATTTGCATGAAAGAAAGGAAAATCTCCAGTTTCAAGACATTTCAAAACTATGGTGTTTAGGGGTGATAGATGGTGAAAAGTAGCCTCCCTAAGAATAAAGCTGACCCCATTACAATGCTACCCTCGGGGGTAGAATGTCTCTTCCTTTGTAACACAGTCATAGTCTACAACCAGCAATTCACACGCCGTTTCCTGGGCCTGCGTGGTGGCTGCGAGCAAGGGAGGGGGTCCGAAGGCAGACACTCTTGGGTTCAAACATTTAGTCACGGAATCTCCCTGAGCTCCAGCTTCCTCGTCTGTAAAGTAGCCCTGCTTTGGTTCTTGAGTGGATTAAGAGATAAAAATGAACTAAAGCACTTAGCCCAGCTCCCGGCATAACTTTAGCATCCAAATACCGTTAGCTGGTATTGACATGGTGATTTACTGCTAATTATACTTTTTATGAATAATCTCATTTCGTACCCTAGAAGAGAAGTAAAGCTCATGTTATCTTTCCTCCCACATCTATCTATATAAAAGCCTACGTGACTGGCCAGCTGGTAGCTATGGCGTGCACTGACCACCAGGGGGCAGATGCTCAGTGTATAATAGGAGCTGCTGAGCTGCAGTGACTTGGCAGCTGTGGTTTTCTGGTGAGGCACCCGGAACCAGAGAAGAGAGAGCCTGATTCTGGGGTACATCACCTGAGAAACGCCCTCTCACAATCTGAGACCCCCTCGGGAGATGTCAGAGAGCCAGTTTCAGCCTGATCCCTGCAGGCCAAGTCGAGGGACCCCACCTGTGCACTGAGCCTGTAGTATAATATATAAGGTTCGGGACAGGTGGATTGCAGTCTGGTAGGTGGTGCCGCAGCTTGGTGGCTTCTAGAGTGACGTTTTCTTAGACTATTGCTCTCCCAGAGGGGATCTCTCCTGCCACAGAAGTCCAGAGGTCACTGAGGTCTGGTACAGGGGATGATGCCCCCCACATCCAGGACTCCGAGGGGCAGTTTCCTTTCCCAGGCACCAGCCAGAACCTGCTCCTTTTTCTCCCCTGCCACTGGGCACCCCCTAGTCTTGGGGCCTCCATGCATGTCCCTGCTCTCAGAGAAATCACATTCGCATAAAGTCATTTCCAATCACCACTCCCCACTGCAGGCCGGAGACCCAAATCCAATATCCTTCTCCCTCAAACCCCCTTTCCCGAGGCCCTGGCCCCGTGGCCTACCTTGAGAGGGTGCAGGAAGCAGAGCCCACGCAGGAAGGGTGGCCAGGCGGGGCCAGGCAACTCGTGGCCCAGCGTGCGGGTGAGGTGGGCTATGTAGCTGGTGGCCAGCACCAGCACGTCCAACTTGGAGAGCTTGGTGCCTGCGGGCACGGCAGGCAGAGCGGCCTGCAGGGCCAGGAAGGCCTGGCGCAGCGTCCTCACCCGGCTCCGCTCCCTCGCGGCGTTCTCAGGACTGACCTCACTCTGCACAGAGGACCAGGGGAGTGAGGCTGACCAGACCCCCTCACCCTCACTCCCACCCCCAGTACCCGGCTTCTCAGAGCATTCTAGTGTGAGGTCGTCTGTCAGAGTGGCAGCACTCTGAGCAGCAGGGACCCACGACATCACCCCAATTTGTCCATTCTTGGCCCGGCCCTGCCTAACAGCCGAGGAATGGAGAGAAGGCCTCGCCTGGGGCCCGGTGGAACCGGAGGGCAAAGCTTGGCTCAGAACCTGAGATCCTGTTCTTTCTCTACTTCTCCCGGTGCCTCGTCCTAGCCCTCCTTCCACCCTCACCCAGGTCTGAATCCCGTTGATCGGGTGCCCTGGGCCATAGGGAGCACAGAGCCAGGATCTGCTCGGTAGAGATGACCCTTGGCCCAGCCAGGTCTTGAGAGGGGCAGCTGTGGTAACGAGGAAATGCCACCAGACTGGGCTTGAATCACAGACTGAGGTCCTGGCCCTGCGGTCGCCTGGGGCCGTGGGAAATTCACTTCACTCCTCCAGCTTCATGTCCTGGAGAGACGTGAGTGGGGCCGGGTCTCTTAGCCACACGCTCAGCTTCTCCCAACCACAAAGCATGGAGCCTCAGTATCAAAGGGGCCAGGCTCCCCTATGCAGGGAGGGAATGGTAACACTGAATGACGCTCTGCCATCGGAGGTGACCTCCCTCAACCCCTTCAACCCCTGCCTCCCCAGCTCCCTCTGCAGGGCCATATGTCCTTACCCTGACACCGGCCAGGCTCCCGGCCCTGGCCTCCCTCGGGGCAGGGGCAGCTCTGCTCCACCTCTGGTTGCTCCAACCGGTCCCTTCCCACGGGTCCTGCCTGGTCCTGCTCAGGCGGCTCCTTCTGCTGGGGGTGCCCGCGAGCAGCCTGGGCCTGGCCTTCGCCGGGCTCTGCCCCACTCCTGGCATGGCCACTGCCCTTCTGGCCTTTCTCTGTGACATGCCACGCCCTAGGGATGTGGTGTCACAGCCCCCAGGACAGGAACACAGTGCCCGAGGGGGTCCCCGGGCTCCAGCTAGCCGGGCAGGCTGGTCATCTGTCCAACGATGTCTATATCTGAGGGAGCTGGCGCCAACGCAGTCCTGCCTCGCTTCTTGCTCTGGGAAAACCGCCCACGGGCCGGCACAGCCCCCGCGAAAACCCTCCTGCCTGCCTCCCGGCCAGCGGAGGGTGGGGGTGCAGCTCGCTGGGAGTGACCCAGCCCTGGGAGGAGGCCCTGCTGAAGGAGGCAGGAGGGTGGTGGGGAGGGAGCTTCCTTCCAGGAGCCTTGCCTGATCCTGAAGGCAGTCCTATGATAGACCCGAGACTTCAGCTTTGGGGTTCAAGTTCATGGAAGGGCCCTGGACCTCCTTCTCTGTGCACATCCTTAGAAGGACTTTTACGCCCCTCGTCAGTGACCATGACCTTCCAGCCACAGGGCTCTGCTCCCCAGCCCCCAGCATTCCTCAGGTCTTCAGCCCAGCGCTTTTCCTTGTACCTCTACACCCCCTGGAGTACCCTCTCCCGCCCTGCCAGGGCAAAGGCTGCCCGTCCGGCGGGTGGTGCCTTCATTTGAGAAGGCCCAGGACCCGGAGCCCAGGCCTCGCTGTTTCACCGGGTCAAGTTTATGTTTGACCACACCCTGGCTGGCGTCCTAACAGTCCAAAGTCCTCAGATCATTGCCAGGCCACGTGCTGAGCACTTTAATAAGTGTATTATCTTTCTTTCAACCTTATAAGAAAATAGACTCTTTTTTTTTTATAGTTAAGATTCTTTTTAAAAATATATATATTTTTATTGATTTTTTTACAGAGAGGAAGGAAGAGAGATAGAGAGCTAGAAACATCGATGAGAGAGAAGCACTGACCAGCTGCCTCCTGCACACCCCCATCAGGGATGTGCGCGCAACCAATGTACATGCCTTTGACCGGAATCGAACCGGGAACTTTTCAGTCCGTAGGCTGATGCTCTATCCACTGAGCCAAACAGGTTTTGGCAAATTTTTAAAAGCTTATCTTGAATCCTGCAATCTTGTTGAACTTTTATTAGTCTTAATATCCTGTTGGTTCCATTGGTTTTTCTAAGTAGATAAAACAATGGCAATTTTATCTCTGCCTTTCCAATCTTTATATTTCTTATTTCTTTTCTTTTTTCTCCTTAGAGCATATTCTCTAAAATCAATACAAACATTTTTTTTTAAAGAGAGATTTAAAAAATATATATATTTTTTATTGATTTCAGAGAGGAAGTGAGACAGAAAGAGAGAGAGAGGGAGAGAGATTTCTTGTTTCCAGGGCCTAGGGGAAGGGAGCAAGGAAGAGGGACTGCTAATGGGGACAGGGGGTAATAAAAATTTTCTAAAATTAGATTGTGTTGATGGCTGCACAATCATGTGAGCATACTGGAAAACAGTGAACTGCACACTTTAAATGGGTGGGTTGTATGGTATATGAATTATATCTCAGTAAAGCTGTTAAGAAAAGAATTATTAAAATATATAAACACTAGAGGCCCGGTGCACACAATTTGTACACTTGGGGGTGCCTGCACCCTCTCACAGTCTGGGAGCCCTCGGGGGATGTCTGACTGACGGCTTAAGCCCACTCCCCATGGGCCTAAGCCAGCAGTTGGATATCTTTAGCACTGCCACAGAGGCAGGAGAGGTTCCCGCCAAAGCCGCTGACCTTGCCAGCCATGAGCCCCGCTTCTGGCTGAGCGGCACTCTGACCACTAGGGGCAGCTTCTGCATTAAGCATCCGCTCCCTGCTGGTCAGTGTGCATCATAGCAACCAGTCGTTCTGCCATTCGGTCAATTTGCATATTAGCCTTTTATTATATAGGATTTCCCAAAGCGGGTGTGGAGCATCACCCCTGCTCAGAAAGCAAGGGAAAATAAGGAGTTGACAGGAGGACCCAGCCCAAACAGGCGGTGTGGCTTAGGAGAACCCTTGGTGGGGGAAGTGGTATATGGGCAGAGAGCAGAGGTAGTAACAGGGTCCTGAAAAGGAGATGAGTGCCCCAGAGAATTGTGCCGGCTTCACTTTTGTCAAAGGCCAGCCTGTGGATGGTCTCTGAGAGAAGGCCCCAGAGCCTAGAGGCAGAGAACCTATGATGTCATACCTGACCTTTGTGACACAGGCAGTAGATGTCACGGAGAACTGCTCCCAATGGGACTTCTAGCTCCCACGGGGGGTGGCAGTGCCACCCCTTAGGCAAAGTCCCCGTCTCTCAGAGGCTTTCACCAGCTAGCCCCATGCTCCGGCTGCTGCTGGGTGTGAGAAGCCATACCGACTAGGGCCAGGCTGAGCCAGAGGACAGCCGCATTAGGGGCAGCAAGGCGTCAGGAGAACCAGAGTGTCGGGAAACCAGGATGCTTGCAGAATCCCTGATTCAGGTCTAGAACAAAAGCCTGTAACAGAAGATCCCTCCTGCCTGAGGAGGACTAGACCAGGCTCAGACAGAAATCTGGGTCAGAGTGAGTTTAGGGGAAAGGACGCTGGGGGGGGGGAGGAGAGAGGGGATCCACCCTTTGGTGACTGTTGCTTTTCCTCCCAGGTCCCCTCATTTCTGAAGCACCTTGTAAAACAGCCCAGAGGAACCCTCATGGGTAAGAGCTTACACCACCAGATCACCCTCAGTTCCTAGCCGCATCTCAGCCCCAATACCCTCTTCTCCCACTCCACCCTACCCTCTCTCCCTCCCTCCCTATTTCTCTCCTCCATTTTGCCAGCTCTTCTGCCCCCAAAGGTGACACGTGTTTAGGGTCTTAGAGACCCAGCCTGGAACTGGCCCCTGAGACAGAGCCGGAAATGGACCGATTCTCTCAATATCGTGGGCTCTGTTTCTTTCTCTACAGGTCCTATGGGCTGTGCCTTCCTTCCTGGCCCATTCAGATAATTGCTACCAGCCCGAGGCTCCCCGGAGGCAGCTCGGATTCTCCATCCCTATACACCCCTCCTCAAATGGCCAACGGCAAAGAAGAGAGAAGCCAAGCTTAGATCCCAGCTCCTGCCTGAACACCCAGAGAGCCTGGTGCTACTGGCCGGGTGTCTCCTGCGCTGCAACCAGAGATACGGGTCCTGGCCACCAGGTCTCTAATCTCTGGTCTTGCCGCCTCAGTCCTTGCGGGTTTCAAGGCGATGTTGCCTCCAAACAAGGACCAAGGGCTGCTACAGAAAGCAGGGCCTCAGGGCCCCTCACAACTTGTGGACTCCTGTCCTCAGACCCTCCAGCCTTTGCCTCCCCAAAAACCGCTCCCTCCCTCACTTCCTCCTTGCTCCCCTCCTCCACAGCCCCAGTCTCCTAGCTCCCGTTCCTCCTCTTCTGACTCCAGCTCTGACTTAGTCCCACAGCCCTTCTCCTCCTCTCTCCCAAGTTCTCCCGCTTTCTTTCATCAGCATTACCCGTCTCTCTCCCTTCCGCCTTCCTCCTCTCCCTTCTACCATCTGTACTTCTCCTCTCCCCCTGCTCAGTCCTCCAGTCCCTCTCAGCCACAGAACTCCTCTCTCCCACCCTGCCAGTCCCCTCTCTACTCCGAAGACCTGCCTAGCCCCACGCTCACTTCCCAGAGCCCCAGCCTACCTTCTCCTAGGGTCCAGCCCAATAGTCAGGCATGGCACTGGCCTCAGTGCCAGGACCCCAGTCCCCCTGGGGCGACGGAGGGATGCGTGGCAAGCGAAAGGGACGCTGCAGAGTTCCGGAACCCCGAAGCCCTGGCCCAGGCCCTGGTGGCTCAGCTGGGGTACCGCCGCATTGCGCACGACCTCCGGCTACTCATTCTGCAGAGCCTGTGGCTCGGCAGAACCGACCAGCCTCCAGTGGTGGAGTACCCTATGTGCTTCGTGTGCCTCCGGCCCCGCAGCCCCTCCTGCCCCACCCCCAGGTACAGGACTGGGCCCCGGCTGCTTGCCTTCCCCCAGCTGCTGCCCTGTGGCCAAGACCAGGAGTTGAGACCACTGCGCATTGGCATCGGCTTTGCTCTCCGCCTGCCTCATCGCCAGGCCAGGGCTTTGCATCTGTTGCCAGAAAGAAGACCGGAGGAAGCAGGCCCTCGGGGCGAGGCCTCGCAGGCCCCTGGGTATCCAACCCACGCATTTCAGGCCCGGGCAGCTCCGGCCCCAGCAGCTCCGGCCTGGGCAGAGTCAGCCTCAGGCAAACCCTCCCAGACCGGGAGCCTCAGGTGTGCAGGCCCTCCTCAATCGCCAAATCCCACTCCGTGCTCAGGGCCTCCTCTGCTTCAGGCACTCAGACCGGCTGCCGCCTCCCCGAGGCCCAGGCTTTCCTCTGCTCCAAGGCCTGCCTCTCCAGAGCCTGCTCTCCGCAAGTCACCATCCTGTTTCCAGAGCCGCGGAGGCTCCCTGGGGCACCTACTCTAAACCCTGCCGTCCCCCCCAGGCCCCAGGTCTCGGGGAGCCGCCGGGACACCCTGAAGGGCTGGCTGGCTGGAGGTCAGGTGTGTGCTCCAGCCCTGAACCCTGGAAGTCCCTTGTGGAGCCTGATCTCTCCCGGCTGAAGAGGAACCAAGGGCCCCATTCAGCCTTCAGTGTATCCAGTAAAGCTTAACCCTGCGAATCTGGTGTGTGTGTCCTGCTGAGCAGACACGGTGGGTACCTATGCGGGCACAGGGGGGCTGGGCTGAACCCAACGCGGGGTGTGGGAGAGTCAAAGGGAACAGAGTGGCCAGGGAGAGTGGATGCCATGTACCTGAAAAGGGCAAGGGGCCCAAAAGGTTTGAACACCTGAGGTGGGTGGGGCTCCCGCTGGCCTTTCCCACATTAAATTTGGTGAAACAGATTAATGACACCCCCAAAGAGGAAGACACTGGGTCCCTTCCCCTGGGTGCACCTTAGCTCAAGGATGCATGCCGGTGGCCAGGGGAGCAACCGGAGGGGTCTCCTTGCAGGAAAGGGCACTCTTAGCATTCACTGGCAGAAAACCACCAGGATGCTCACATTGGAGATGAGAAACCCAAGCGCCCCCTCAGGATGGTGGAACTTAGATCTGCCCTGCTGGGGGTGGGGTTGCCAGCCTCTGTGATGTCAAAGGGGAGCAGCCCCCACCCACCAACCCTAGGGCACAGGTGCAGGGTGGGAGCCACGAGAATGGCCAGCTCCCACCGCTGCAACCATGGACAGGTGTTAAGGTGAATCGTTTCCTCCTGCTAGAAAGCGGTGGACTCGGGCTTTGAGGCCAGGTTTGTTTTCAGGTTCTCACTGCCTGCATTAAGAGGCAGGACAAGCCGAAACCGGTTTGGCTCAGTGGATAGAGCGTGGGCCTGCGGATTGAAAGGTTCCGGGTTCAATTCCGGTCAAAGGGCATGTATAATACCTTGGTTGCAGGCACATCCCCAGTAGGGGGTGTGCAAGAGGCAGCTGATCGATGATTCTCTCTCATCGATGTTTCTAACTATCCCTCTCTCTTCCTCTCTGTAAAAGACCAATATATTAAAAAAAAAAAAAAAAAAAAAAAAAAAAAAAAAAAAAGGCAGGACAAGCCGCATTTCCAGTGTATGCACTTGGGACAAACCACTTCCTCTCTGGGGTAACACGGAAAGGCTGCGCTTGTATGAGTCTGCGTGTCGGTCTGGAAGGCAGACAGCCCTAATCCTAGGATTTCTTTATTAATTGGTTCACGAACCTCCCTTCACCTTTATTATTAGCTCCGCTCCACGCAGGACATTCCCGCGGGGCCCGCGCGCCGCTCCCGCCCCGCACAAAGATGGCGGGCGTGGCGTCACAGAGGGGCGGAGGCCGCCGCCCCTCCCCCCGCGGCAGGCTATTGCTGACGCGGATCCGCGGCTCTGCGCCTGCGCGAGGGGCGCGGGCTGGGCGCGCGTGCGCACTGCGCGTCAGCGGGGCCGGGGTAGGTGGCCGGGAGCGCAGACGCCGGCTGCTGTGTGTGTGGACAGCGTCTGGGCATCCCCGCGGGGAGAGAGGGGCCGGGAGTCCTCCCGGCGACGGCGATCGAGTCAAGTTCAGCAGCGGCGCGGGGAGAGTGGAAGGCCGGGCGCGGCATGTCGCGGAGGCCGCGGTGCGGACGGTGAAGCGAGCGGCGAGCGGCGAGCGGGATGGGTCGGCGCCGGGCGCCCGAGCTCTACCGGGCCCCGTTCCCGCTGTACGCGCTGCAGGTGGACCCCAGCACCGGGCTGCTCATCGCCGCGGGCGGAGGCGGCGCCGCCAAGACGGGCATAAAGAATGGAGTGGTGAGAGCGCAGGCCACTTGGGCCGGGGCCCCGTGGGCGGAGGGCGACTCCGGGAGGGTCTCGGGGGGCCGGCGGGTCGCACCTCAGCTTCGGACCCTGCCCCCGCCCAGCGGAAATCCCCGGCAAGCCGGGCATCCGACCCGAATTTCAGCCGAGAACTTAAGCCCAGGGTCTATCGAGAGACTCTAAGGTAAAGTCGCGCTTCCGCTGTACCCCCAGGAGCAGCTCCGGGGGGTCCTGTCCTGGCTGGCCCGGGAGCCCCGAGACTACCTGCCTGTGCTCCGCCGCGGCGACAGTGCTGCGGTTGGCCCTTAGGCTAGGTTTCCTTTCCTCTTCTAGGCGTCTCCCTATCGCTCTGTAAACTGAACTGGAGGTCATGATCCCAGCCCTACCTGCTGTACAGATTTGTGAGGTCCAGAAAAAAAACAAAACAAAACAAAAAAACACACACGCACAAAAACAACGGGCTGGGGTTGGAGAAAGCCTTGTGAACTAGGAAGTGCGGTCAGCAAAGGGTCAGGGTCTCAGACCCCAGGAGGCAAAGTTTGCCCTTGAGTAAACCGCACCCCTGAACCTCCCCCATGCCGGTTCCCTCTCCCACAGCATTTTCTGCAGCTCGAGCAGATTAACGGGCGCCTGAGCGCCTCCTTGCTGCACTCCCATGACACGGAGACGCGGGCTACGATGAACTTGGCGCTGGCTGGCAACATCCTAGCTGCGGGGCAGGATGCCCACTGCCAGCTCCTGCGCTTCCAGACCCACCAGCAGAAGGGCAAAAGCAAACCCGAGAAGGCAGGTGAGGAGCAGGCTCTAGCTTTTGGGAAAAGGGTGACATGAGCCGAAGCGCTCTCATCTTGGTCTCTGGAGGAGAGGGGCTGGAAGGGGAGGGGGCGGTTACGGTGGCAGGCAGGGAGCTGGGTGGAGATGGGGCTGGTATGGCTTACTCACTGAAGCCTGGACTCGGGGGGGCTCTTTGTCTGGCAGGCACCAAGGAGCAGGGGCCTCGGCAGAGGAAGGGGGCGGCCCCACCAGAGAAGAAATCTGGAACTGAAACCCACCAGGAGGGGGTAGAACTGAGAGTAGAGAATCTGCAGGCGGTGCAGACAGACTTCAGCGCCGACCCGCTGCAGAAAGTTGTGTGCTACAACCACGACAGCACCCTGCTGGCCACCGGAGGCACCGACGGCTACGTTCGCGTCTGGAAGGTGCGGTTCGGGGGGCTGGGGAGGATGTGTGTGCCCAGCAGCGAGGCCGGAATTGTGAGAACGCGAACACGGGTTCTGGGGAGTGGTGAGCGGGGTCTGCGTCTTTAGAGGAGAAGCGGGTGGGGATCGCCTGTCTCCCGGGGGTACCCGGGCGTTATATCCCTGGTGGTGGTTTGGCCGCAGGTACCCAGCCTGGAGAAAGTGCTGGAGTTCAAAGCCCACGAAGGGGAGATTGAGGACCTGGCTTTGGGGCCTGACGGCAAGGTGAGGTGGCGAGAGGGTGGACAAAGGTGGCTGTGCTGCTTGTTCCGTCAGTGGGTCTCCTAACTGTCCCTCCTTCAACTCTTGATTCCTGACCAGTTGGTGACTGTGGGCTGGGACCTTAAGGCCTTCGTGTGGCAGAAGGATCAGCTGGTGACACAGCTGCACTGGCAGGAGAACGGACCCACTTTTTCTAGCACGCCTTACCGCTACCAGGCCTGCAGGTGTGAAGATCCGGAGGGGGGCTGGAAGGCTCGGCCTGGGTGTGGCAGGGGAGCGGGAAGAGATTTGGGGGAAGCTGGCGGCCTTGGCGAGTATCCCCTCGGGCCTCAGCAGGGCGCAGGAGGGTACGAAACTCTCGAGGAGGGCTGGGCAGGCCCCAGGAGCTGAACAGCTTCTCACCGGCCACCAGGTTTGGGCAGGTTCCAGACCAGCCTAAGGGGCGACGACTCTTCACAGTGCAGATCCCCCACAAGCGGCTGCGCCAGCCCCCACCCTGCTACCTCACAGCCTGGGATGGCTCTACCTTCTTGCCTCTTCGGACCAGACCCTGTGGCCATGAAGTCGTTTCCTGCCTTACTGTGAGGTCTGAGCGCTGGCGCGGCTGGCTGTGCGGGTGGCTGGGAGCTCCACCAGAGCCCGCTCGAGCCCCTGAGGACGGCTGTGAGTGCCGGAGGGGCGCTGCGCACGCCTCCGGGACAATGACTGTTCTGTCGTTTGTTGCAGTGACTCGGGCACCTTCCTAGGCCTGGGCACAGTCACCGGATCTGTTGCCATCTACATCGCTTTCTCTCTCCAGGTAATGGGCAGAGGTGGGCCCAGTCCTGAGGGCTCTTCGGGGTGGGGACTGTAGGCCTGCTTTTCCCGTGAGTGCAGGGAGGAGTCTGGCCCAGCCTACAGAGGGAACGCCTCCTGGGGGCAGGGGACATGCTTCCAGGAGGAGTCCTTCCTACTGAGCCTTCCTTCCCTTGTTCTCCTGTCCCCAGCGCCTGTACTATGTGAGGGAGGCCCATGGCATTGTAGTGACGGATGTGGCCTTTCTACCCGAGAAGGGCCGTGGTCCAGAGCTCCTTGGGTCCCACGAAACTGCCCTGTTCTCTGTGGCTGTGGATAGTCGTTGCCAGATGCACCTGCTGCCCTCACGGCGTGAGTCATTGGGGTGGGCAGGTTCCGCCCAGCCTCTCGCGGTGGCAAAAAGTAGCCTCGTGGAGAATGGGCTGCTCGTTGAGAGCCATCTGTCCCCTCCTGTATGGAGTCGATGAGGGTTCTTTTTTGGCATGTGAGGCCCCTCTGCCCACTGACTTCTTCTCGTATCCTCCCCTGCAGGGAGTGTTCCTGTGTGGCTCCTGCTGCTGGTCTGTGTTGGGCTTATTGTCATGACCATCCTGCTGCTCCAGAGTGCCTTCCCAGGTTTTCTTTAGTCTCCTGCTCCCAGGGAATCATGGGTCTGGGACTCCGCCACCTTCGGGACCAGAGTGGAGGCCCCGATACCACTGTTCTCCACCGCTACCTGGGTCCACAGCAGAGGTGGCCTCTGAGGAGACTTGACAGGACCTGCCTGCCCTTCCCAGTTAAAGCTTGACTGTGACCCTGTGTGACTGAGTTCTGGGAACCCTGAATTCACCTTTTGGATCCACTCAGGACAGAGTGGAGCCAGGGGCTCCAGAGTTGAGCTTATCCTTTCTCCAGAAATATGTGAAGGTGCCCCGGAATTTGGAGTCGCTGCTGTCCTTTCTGAGGAAACAGTCCGTTTCTCCTCCCTCACAACCTGTGGCCCGTTGCTCTTCACAGGAGCCCCTCGTGTTTGCTGGGGCGAGCACCTGCCTGGGAAGGACGGAGCGAAAGGAAGACCCCGGCAGTCATCTGTGGGGTCAGCTGGGTGGCTCTTAAGCCGGCCAGGCTAAATATGCAATAAGTTCCTAGATGGTCTACCCTAGCTTTGAGAAAAGGGAAAATGAGCCTCAGCCCGTTCGACAGGAAACGTTGATATTTAATAAACGGAAGACTGAACTGAGACCCCTCTGGCCCTGTGGTCAGCTCTTGCCTTCCGCAGAAGGTGCCAGCGCCCCGCGGCCCGGCAGCTCTGCGGCGTGCCGGAAGACGGCTTTGGCGTACTGATGGAAGAGGCGGCTCATGTAGCAGTGCTGCCAGGGGAGCAAGCCTTCCAGGAAGCCGATGTGGCCGCCCTGGGCCGTGACGAGCAGCGCGACGTGGGGAGATTGCTGGGCAGCTTGTAGCGGAAAGGCTGGAGGAGGGGTTGGAGCGGAGGACTGAGAACCCAGGCTCTCTCCACTTACACCACATGGCCCATCGTCCTTGGGGCCAAAGCATCACGATTCGGGGTGCTCACCACAGGCTGGGGAGAAGGGGTCATCCGCTGCATTGAGGCAGAGCACAGGTGTCTGGATGGCATCCACTTTGGTTCTTGGGCTTGCTGCCTGGTAGTAGGTGGTACAGTCTTTATAGCCAAAGGCCACGGCCGTGTAGCGCTCATCAAATTGGCGGATTGTGCGGGCCTGTGGGTGGTGGAGGTGGGGTGGGCTAGGTTAAGGATAAGGAATAGGAAGCTAATGCAGGAGTAGTTGGGAGAGGGGAGGTGGTTGGAAGACCATACCTGTGTCACAAAGTCTACATTGACCTCCTTTTCCATCACCTTCCTGTTTCTGCAAAAGAGCACAGGTTTGGCTCTCCCCCTGGACCTGACCCAGAGCCCCCAGCCTCTTTGATTTCACGAGTGAGAAAGCCCAGATACAGAACTGACCCAAGCACTGGGAGGACCTGGCATGCCTGCCATCCTACCCTGTTGGCTGCCCCCTCCCACTAGCCAAGACCCTACCGGTTCACAACTTGGCAGAGCTCAGCAGTGAGGCGCTGGTTAAAGAGCAGTGAGTTGAGCGGGGTCTCCAGGGAGCTGGTGGTCTCAAAGGAATCCCAGCATGCAGATAGCGTCAGCGCTGCCACCAGCCCTGCAGCCTGCCCCATTCGCGCCAGGTGGTTCAGCACTAATATCCTGCAGGACGGACCGGTGGCCAAGAAAGAAGGGTTTGCATTAGTGAGTTGGGACAGAGAAGACATAGAGGAGGAGAGAAACATGGGGAGACTGGCCGTTTGGGTTAAGTCCAGGCGGCCTTTACCCTCCAAGAGAGATGCCCACGGCCAGCAGTGGAGCTTGGGAGTAGCGGTGCTTTATGTGGTTCACGACTGTCTCCAGGTCTTCGGTATTGCTGGCACAGAAGGTCCTGTGGGTCTGAGGCAAACCAGGTCATTGGGTAAGAAGGGAAGCCCTGGCCAGAGGCAGAGAGATGGGAGGGAGAGGGGAGGATAGGTAAGTAGAGGCCCAGGGCCAAGGATCTTCCTCAGAGCTGTTCTGAGGAACAGGGTACTCACCAGCAGTTGTTCCCCATGGCAGCCCCGGTTATTGAGCACAACAGCCCTGTGGCACACAGGGACATCTTAGCCAGGCTGTCCTTGAGAGCCCCTCCCCTTTGCCAGCCTTCAGAAAGAGCCCAGCCCACAGGTGCCTTCCACACAGCACCCCCTCCCCACAGCTCTGAACTGACCTCCCCATCACCAGTTCTCAGATGCCACCCTGCTCCTCTGGGTTGGGCCCATCCTTACCTATAACCATCCCTCAAAGCTTGGTCAACTAGGTGCAAGATGTATGTCTCCTGGCTGTTGCCTGTAATACCAGGAAGCAGCAGCACAATGGGCCGAGTGGCAGGGTCAGGGTATTGACTGCTGTCCTGCTGGTCAGCCCAGTCCAGCATGAGCTGTCCTCCATCTGGAGTGTGGAGGACTTCACTGTGGTTTTGGAGAAAAGGACACACAAAGATACCATTAGGAACTCTAGCTACTTCAAGAGGTTTACCCCTGCCCTGCCAAAACACCTCCACAATTTGCCATCATTTGAGGGCATACGTTATGCAAAACAAAGACGATAAGGTGTAATAGGGACATAAAAGTTTCGATATTACCTCATGGTTGTGCAATAAAATAGCCTTTATATATATACACACACACACACACACATCCCGTATTTTCCGGTGTATAAGACGACCCCCTAATTTTACTGTTAAAACAGAGGTTTAGGCCTATATTCACTGTATAAGACTACCCCCCACTTCAAAGAAAAGACTTACTTTGCAGGTAATTTTTGTGCAATTTTGGTCTTTTGCTCCCGATTTTCGGTTGACTTTTTTTCGTTTCAGAAGTCGTCTTATACGCCGGAAAATAAGGTGTGTGTGTGTGTGTGTGTGTGTGTGTGTGTGTATAAAATTGATTTTTTACAGAGAGGAAGGGAGAGAGATAGCTAGAAACGTCGATGAGAGAGAAACATCAACCAGCTGCCTCTTGCACACCCCCTCTACCGGGGATGTGCCCGCAACCAACGTACATGCCCCTGACTGGAATCGAACCTGGGACCTTTCAGTCCGCAGACCGTCGCTCTACCACTGAGCCAAACCGGTTTCGGCAATAGCCTTCGTTTTTACCCTCAACACACTGAGGAGGATGGCAAAGACTGCATTTTAAAAGAGATGGCCTTATACTTGCAACACGGTGTTCACCCCCTTCTGTCCCTTCTTACCTCCGGTAAGAGACTGGACACCGAGGATGCAGTAAGGCTCGGAAGATGGTTTGGAGCCGCCCCTCCAAACACCATGGCGTAGGATAGAAAGTTTCCACAGTGATTGGACAGTGTTGCTCCAGGAAGGCCAGAAACCGGGACCCAGCCACCAGTTGAGGCCTCTGTAATCACAATTCAATCTGCCTCACTCCCCTGGTTTTTGTGCCAAGCCAGAGGGCATTGCTTCGGCTGGAAATGAGTCCAGCATACCCTAGTCTGGAGTAGCCAAGTCACCTGTGTTAATCTACTCCAGCTAGAGGCCCGGAGGACTGCCGTCCTGGAGTGTCACCTCTCCAGAACTGACATTACAGGCTCAACCAGGCCAGGAGCTGCTGCAGCTGACTGGGTGCTGACTTCTCCATTTAGCCTGTCCATGCCCCTTCCCCACTTAGGAGAGAGCAGTAATATAGATAAATTGCCCAGCCAATCCCCTGCAGGAAGGATTGGGACCCCAGACAGAGACTGAAGAAACGTAGCACCATTCAACCTGTGACCTTTGTCTTGCAGGTGTATTTTCCTCACTGCCATCTTTCTAAAACTAGCGCTAGCCACGCTGGCTCCCTGATTTGAGCAGCCCATTGCTACATATTCCTATTCCCTACTGTGTGCTCACTGCTGATGGGCTGCTTCCTGCCACAGCACCTCATTTTCTCACTCCTGGGCCCCTGCTGTTAGGTCATACCCCAAAGGAAGAATAGTTCCCATGTGACTAGATGTTTCTCTTCCTTCATGCCAGCCAGGGAGAAGGCAACAGGGATGGAACAGAGACAAGTGAGGTGAGTGAGCACCCCACCCTGACTTACAACTCCTCTGCTTGGTCCTTCTGGGTAGACCAAGTGAATGAGAAGGACTAGCCACATAGGAGGCGTATGAAGGAGGATTATGCTGTTCAGACTAAATAGAAGTGGCATTTCTGTCCCAGGCCTTAAGGAACCTGAAGACCAGATTCCTATCTCCTCTGCAGTCTTGGTTCTCAAAGGCGGCTAGGTAAATGATGATCCGGTGAGGCCAGGCTGGTAGTGTGTTGGTGATGTGACTCACACCCTGGTCCTTAAGCCCTGGAATAATGCCTATGACTCATTGTGTGCTACATTCAGGCACTAGTGACTAGGCTAAGCCCACCCTTATGAGGTAGGGCATGTTATAAGTAAAGAAACTATCACTCACAGAGATTAAGTTGTTTCCCAAAGTTACACAACAAACGAGGCAAAGCAGGATATTATATTACCACTAATACCAGGAGGGAAGATTTATTGAGTGCTCATTATGTTCCAAGCATTGTGCTAAGTATTTTACACGATTATATCCTGGGATTTTCACAACAGCTCTTTAAGTAATGGGATCCCTCTGTGGATACAGACTTGAATGTCCAGTAAGTTGTCAAAGGTCGTGAAGCTTGCTAAATCTAGTTAGTGGGGGAGCTGTGATTCAAACCCAGGTCTGTTCGACTCTAGAGCTTGTGCTCTTAGTAACTATACTATATATTGCCTCCTAATCGCCAAGGTAATAAATTGAGTTATCAATTTATTAAATCCTTGGTCAGCAGCTCAGTGGTATAGAAAAAGGTCCTAATAAATTAGGTCCCAGGTGCGATTTATGTGGGTTTCATTTTAACCATAGTGAAGTACTTCTTGCCTCGTTCCTGAGCATTGCATAGTCACAGGGTTTGCAGAATGAAGTGCCAGAGGTCTCTGACTTCTGTGTGGCTTGTCGCAAGCAAAGGAAAATGTTTCATTAAGGTCTGAAATAAGTGACTTTCCCAATCAGGCATATAGGGTATTGTGAGGTTTGGACTTTTTAAATTGTTTTATTAAGGCAGACTTCTTGTATAAAAAATACATGTGAATATTGAAAGCTCTGGAAATACAGAAACGTCTAGGTAACATTAAGATTCCTTATTCATAAAGGGCTTGAATCAGTAAGTTTCTTGTTACACCCAGCTACTTAGGACAGAGTTCAATGAAGGTGAACTCTTTAGGTTTATCTGAATATGTAAATTATGTTTTTACCTAAATTTCAGTGAGTTTATAAACTCCAAGTTCATCAAAATCAGCCTCCTCATACTTTCTCACTTCATTAGACATGGGTAGCCCAGGACAAGGCTGAATGAGCAAGGGCAGTTAGGGTTATCCATTAATCCTGAGCCGGGAGAGGCAAGGCCTACTATCGGATGGGTGGTGTCGGGAGTGAGCCACAATCCCCCGGCTCAGGTTCCTTCATTCAGCGCAGCTAATGAGGAAGTGGGCTAGGCTACTAGAAAAGGCAAGGAAACATCGCGTGGTGTTTTCCTGACACTCAGGGTGCCTTCCATCCGCCTCCCCAAATGCCTCCCCACATCATAGAGAGCAGAACCCCTCGATGCCTGAACGGCCCATCTGGCAAGCGGGGCAGGAGATAAGGCAGAGACTCCAGGCAGGCAAAGGAACGACTCTCCATAGGGCAGCGATAGCCAAGGGAGCCTGGCAGGAGCGCGGGGCCGGCCGGGCGGGGCGGTGGTGGGGTTGGGGCGTCAGATTTCACCTGGGAAGCGAGGCCCACCATGCCAGCTCCCACCAAGAGCTTGAGCTCCCTGCTTGAAGCTGCCCCCTAGACCCGAGCACCCCCAACTCCCCGGCCAGAGCGCTGGACCCGCACCCACCTGGGGCACACATGTCCAGTAGTAGCCCAAGTAGAGGGCAACGCCAAGACTCAGAAGCAGAAAGAACAGATCTGTCCAGAGCCACGGGGAGAGACTGGTCATCGCGCGGCGGGGTTTCTGCTCCCGAGGTCCAGACCGCTCCGGGGCCTTGGCTTTGACAAGTGGGTCCGCAGGTGCGCGCCGGCCTCGCCGCCACCCCCGATTGGACGCCGCGCCGGGCGGGCCCGCCTCCACGGCCCGCCCCCCGGCGCCCGGGCGCGGGCAACGGGGTGCTGGGTGCTGGGTGCGGGGCTGCGGCCGCCCGCCGAGCTGGACCGAGCGGCCTGCAGATGTCTTCCCCGCCGCCGCCTGCTTTCGCCGGGTCACACGCGGGGCAGCCCCTGGGCGGGACGGGCGGCCTGGCCCGCAGCCGCCATCTCCCGGAGGGGCACCGGCGCCCCTTCCTCTAGCCTCCGGGCGAGGTGAGTCCCCGCCTCGGCCCTCACACAGGGGACTCCGCCACCCCGGGGTGACGTCCTGCCCTGTCACACAGAACAGCCACTCACAGTGACCTTGACACTCAGGGAGTGGTCAGCCCGCCTGGCGGCTGGCCCTGCGGTGTCACAGTGCAGCCGTGCAGCCTGGTCCTCGCCCCGCGGGGCTCCACAGCCACGGCGTGGGGGCTCACACAGTCACACACACACACAGTTCAAGTCGCCCAGACGGTGCCACTCGCTGTGCGATGGAATCCCTGCCAAGTAAGTGCAGCCGGCAGCCACTCCTCACCCACTTGGCCCTGGGATCCCAGGCTGCTGTCCCCGTCTTCCCTGGCTGCAGAAACAAGCCAGCTGCCAGGGCAGCCGCTCGCAGCCTTGGCTGAAGGTCAGAATCCTCTGGGGCTTTTAAAACCCACCAGTGCCCGGCCACACCTCCCTCTACATACATATAATGTGTACACACTTGAAAGGCCAATGACTCAATGTTTACCCCTTTTCAGGTTTAACTGATTTGAAATAATGGATGAAGCCAGGCTAAACTTCGAACAACGAGTATTTGTCCTCAAGTGCCACTAGACTTTTTTTTTTTTTTTTTTCCATGGGGCTACATAAAAGATAACGTTTACAGACAAAACGGGCAACAGTGGACAAGCGGAGGGCGCACAAATACCACACAAAATGATTCTCGATGTTTGTGATTCCATTGCTTTGAGTTATCAGCAGTGGCTGGGCCAGAATGGTCATCAGTTTGAAAATAGGCATTGATTTAAAAGAAATCACTCACCTCTGTAGATTCTTTAAAATTTGAAAATGAACTGTGTGTTAATAAACACTGGTTTTGTAATCATTCAAAGTTCGTATACATTTGGGGGGTGAGGGGGGCACCCTATAGTTGGTCTGAGGCAGAGCTTAAATATCAATATAACTTAAAAGCTCTCAGGAAGCTTCATGTATGTAGTCAGGGCGGAAACCCTGCAATAGAGCATGGTGCTAACACCATGGGATCAGAGGAAGAATGCCCAAATGTTAAATGGCAATACACTTAAGGCAAAACCAAGAGGCGAGCAGGAGATTTCCAGGCAGGCAAGGGGGAGGCCAGCAGAGAACAGTTGTTCCAGAAGAGGGAGCAGCCGGAGCAGAGCCTGGATGTGAGAGGCTTCTTAGGAACAAAATGAATGTGGTGTGGCTGGAGCCCATGAGATGGTCCAGAACCAGGCTGTGCGCCGCTATATGAAGGATGTGCGAGTTTATCCTAAGGGTGGGGCGAAGCCATCAGAGAGTTTGATGAAGATGTGGGCACATATTCAGATTTGTTTTTTAGAAGAATCACAGTTCTGGAGACTAGAATCTCACAATTCTGGAGACTAGAAGCCCAAGATCAAGGTGTTAGCAGGATTGATTTCTTCTGGAAGAGTCTGTCCCAGGCCTCTCGTCTAGGTTCTGATGTTTTGCTCACAATGTTTGGCTTTCACTGTCATATCCAAGCTCCACCCGACCTCTGCCTGCATCGATACATGCTCTTCTCCATGTGTGTCCCCACAGCTATATGGATGCCAGTCACATGAGGTTAGGAACCCACCCTACCCCGGTATGAAGTCATCCTCACGAACTATATCTGCAGGGACTCTACTTGCGAAGGTTACATTCTGAGGAATCCAGGCTTAGGACCTCAACGTATAAACTTTGAGGGATGCAATTCAACCTACAACACAGAGTGATGGAAGCTACAGCAGCAGATGAGCACATGAACAGATGGGGAGTGGGGAAAGAGCCCAGAGGAATTCTGAAGCATGAAGAAAACGAAGAAATGACTACAGAGAGAGAAACGGTGCTGCTGAAACCAACAGTGACCGTGATCCAAGGCGGCAGAGTCCAGTCCACCAGGACAGAGGGCGGGAGCCTGATGAGAGCGGGTGTGTTGTGGTGGGAGCTGGTGGGAAGCAGCTGACGGAGAAGGAGAAGATGAAGACTGCAGCGAGGTAAGAAGTCATTTATTCAAAGAACTAAGTCCTGGGGCTGGTGGATGGAGGTGCAGTCTGAAGCCCCGGTGGAGGACTGACCACTGTGACTAACATTGATGACACTCCATTTTGACCACAAAGCTGCAGCCACACTCTGCACGGGCTAACAACTGCCACCACCACACCCCCCTCCAGGTCTCACACGGAGCCACTTCTCCGTGAGGTGCAGTCACAGTCACAGCCACACCAAGATAGGACAGGTACCGGCACTGGAAACCAGCAGCCACAGCTGTCACTGCGGATCTCAAACAACTCAGGCAGAGTTCACCCAGATACCCTACCACCCGGACCGTCCTCATTCTCCTGCACCATCACACACCGGACCGTCACACACCAGACCATCACCGTCACACACCAGACCGTCACACACCAGACCGTCACACACCAGACCGTCAGTCCCACATTGGCCACACTCCCTCTGGCCCACAGTCACCCGGACACACAGCCACACAAACACCCCTGCTGAGCCACAGGCTCCTGCCACGCACAGCCATGCGCTCCAACCTCTCTCTCTCTCACCCCTCCCTCTCTCCCTCCCAGCGGGAGCTGGTAGGGAGACTGGTGGAGCTGCAGGCGGGGAGACTGGAGACTGGAGGAGCTGCAGGCGGGGAGACTGGAGGAGCTGCGAGGGCCGCGGGCGGGGCGGATCGGGCGGCGCGGTGCCCTGCCCTCCCTCGGGCTGGCGACCAGGACTGTGCCCCGGCCAGGGCGCGGCTGGGCCCGAGGGCGACGTGGAGCGGCCACGTGGAGCTGCCAGGGAGGCGGCGAGGAGCTGGCGCGCAGCCCCGGCCACGCCGCAGCCGCCCCCGCCGGAGCCGCGCGCTGCCGCAGGTGGGTCGGAGACCCGGCCGGGCCAGCGGGCTGGAGAGGGGTGGGGGGAGGCGGGGACCCTCGCCCCAGCCTCCGGGGCGTGGGGTGCGGGCGCGGGGCCCTGCGGCCTCCTGGCTCTGAGCGATGCTGAAGGCGCAGTCCCTCCGCATCCCCTGCAGCTGGAGGCGCGGCGCAGCGGGCCTTCGGGGAGGGTGACCCTGAGAGCGGGCGGAGGAGGGGGAAGCCCGGCTCCCCGCCCTCCGCGGGGCTGGAGGATTCAGTCACCCAAGCGCCTCTCCCTCCTGACAGCCTGGGAGGGGGCTGCAGGAGCCCATCCTCCTTAGACAGCCAGCCGAAGAGGCACCGGGAGGACCGGCTGGAGCCCGCTCCCAGGTGGGGGCCCTGTGGCCGTCAGCCAGGCTCTTCTCTCGGGCAGGGGGAGGGGGCGGTGTGGGCTGTGGGGTGGGGGTGGAGGTATGGGAGTGGGGGTGATGCTGGGCGGCACCAGAGGTAAGTTAGGGGAGAGGATTCCGTCCCAAATAACTTCCTGACAGAATGAGCAAGAAATGCATGGATGCGCTGTGGGCGCCGGGCTCCCTCCTCCAGGGAGTGGAGGTGGCATGGCCGTGGCAGGGGCGCTGGGGGAGACCAAAGGCCCTGCCACGTCCTGGAGACTCTGAACTCCCCAGGAAGCATCTGCTCGCTGCCGGCCTCTTAGCTGGCCTACATCACCGAGTGGCACCCTCCCATCCCCCACGGGAGCTGCTACCCTGGGTTGTTAAAACGAAGGTCCCAGGGCCAGAGACCCCTGCCCAGACCACCCGTCAGCCTGTGAGAGGCAGATTTTCTGACCCCAAGGCCGCTCGCCTCTCATGCACAGGCGCAAAGGCTTGAAGAAACGAGGCCGGAGGGTATTGGGAATGTGCGTGTGTGTGTGTGTGTGTGTGTGTGTGTAGGAAGGATGTGAATAAGTTTACTGAATTACATCACAACGGTTAACTGGCAGTTGTGGTGGCTTTCATGTGGCCATTAGGGTGAATTATGCTCGCACCTATGGTTATAGAAAATGATTAGAATGTTTTTATTTGACAGGCAGTGGTTCAATAATGGCTTTATTTCTGTTGCTTACAAATGCTTTGTAAATACTTAGAAATGTGTGTGAATGGATCACATTATGCCCACCTCATTACTATTACTAGAAATGCCTTAGGCTGACTTCCTTCCTTTATCTATTTATTTAATCTTCACCTGAGGAAGACATGTTTAGAGAGAAAAAAGGAGTGAGAGAGAGAGAAACTTTGACTGGTTGTCTTCAGTACACTCCCTGACTGGGGGGTCAAACCCACAACCCAAGCATGTGCCCTACCTGGGAATTGAACTGGCAACCTTTCAGTGCATGGTCAGTGCTCAACCGACGGAGCCACTCGGACCAGGCTGAGCCTGACTTCCTTTAAATAATGGAGAGGGGGGTTACCTGTCCCAAAAATGTCACCGGTGGAAGCATTACTTGAGAGAATATTACTTAGATGACACAAATGGTCCACAGGCACTGGATTAAGTTTGTGAGGTGCAGCACGACCAGGATGGGATATTCCAGGGAGGGGGTGGAACAGCTCGGCCCAAAACACTGGAAAGTGCAAGTGAAAAGCCCTGGCTGGTTTGGCTCAGTGGATAGAGTGTCGGCCTGTGGACCAAAGAGTACCGGATTCAATTCTGGTTAAGGGCACATACCTTGGTTGCAGGGTCCTCCCCGGCCTGGGCCCTCATCAGGGTGCATGCAGGAGGCAACCAGTCCATGTGTTTCTCTCTGTCTTTCCCTCTCTCTTCCATTCTCTCTAAAAATCAAGGGGGGAAAATATCCTCAGGTGAAGATTAACAAAATAATAATAATAATAATAATAATAATAATAATAATAAAAAATAAAAAAATAGAGAAAGTGAAAAGTATGTCAGGAGACTCCACTAACCCCTCTGTGGAAGCAGAGTGTTAGTGTGAGAGAGCGCTGGAAGGTGAGTCTAACGTGATAACTTGATATTTGATTGTAGAAGGTCTTGAATGCCCAGGAGAGGACTCAGGATTGTAATAGAAATAGGGAGCCACTGAAGGTTTCGGAGCAGTGGAGTTCCAGCAAAGGAAGAAAAGAATAAAAGAATAAAAACAAAAGATGTTTTTATTGATTTCAGAGAGAAAGGGAGGGAGAATCAGATTACCTCAAGCCTTAGTGGCTGAGCACAAGAGCATTTGCAGTCTGGGCAGGGCATAGACACAAGTACTTTTTTGCTCCATCTTGTGTTGGCTGAGGCAGCTTGAAGGCCGGGGATTGGAATCACCTGTGTGGTCCCGGGCTGGGAAGGTGTGAGCAGCTGGAGGCGAATGGCTGGGGCTCCTCAGGCATCTCTATGCCTCCTCCTCTTGGCCTTTTCAGCATGGTGGCTTCAGGGCCGCCAGACCTCTGCCTTGGTGGCTGAGGGCTCCCAGGTGCATATCTGCATGTCATTAATTCTCACATCACCTGTGTCCAATCCGTGTAACTCACTCATTGTATTTTTTTTCATCCTTTGTTTTTAAATATATTTTATTGATTTTTTACAGAGAGGGAGAGGGATAGAGAGTTAGAAACATCAATGAGAGAGAAACATCGATCAGCTGCCTCCTGCACACTCCCTACTGGGTATATGCCCGCAACCAAGGTACATGCCCTTGACTGGAATCGAACCTGGGACCCTTCAGTCTGCGGGCCAATGCTCTATCCACTGAGCCAAACCGGTCAGAGCTCCTTGTATTTTTTTTTTTTAATCAATCTTTTCTTTATATTTGCATATATTATATTGGGTTCATCTTCACATCTACTTGGTCATTTTTTATATTCTTATTCCTTCCTCATAGTTGAAAGCTTCTCTTTAATTTCTTAAAATGTATTAAATATTATATGTGTGTGAGAATTGTAATATCTTTAGTTTTCACAGCTCGGGGTTTGCCTGCCATTGTTTACCTGGCTCTTATTCACAGGGTCTTATTTCCTTGTCTGTTTATGACTTTGGCCTGTGAGTTCACGCTCCCGGAACCTTTAGCTATGGAGCTTCCCTGAGCCCTGGGTTGGAGTTGTGTTCCTTCAGACAAGGTGGACATTTTCTTCTGTCAGTCAGCTGGGCGCACTATCAACCAGGTACCACTTCACACTAAACGACCTTCTTCGGTTTTTGAGCCACAGAGGCCGCATTGATTGGCCTCGAACCCGCCTTGGAGCAGGCTTATTGCACATTCTCAGGAGGACATTTTCCTCCTTCCTTCTCAGCACCAAGGTCAACATCAGCCTGACTCTGTGCTGCCCTTCTGACTTGTCGCTCCTCCTCGGATTGAGAGTGGAGCTGTTTGAACCTCCCATTAGTCTCCCCCCATTGCATGGCCCAGGCTATCTCTCTGGTCTCTGTGGCACAAAGCACTCAACTGATATCTCTGGTTCCCCGGGGTTGGGTTTGGCCAACGGTCTTAAGGCAAAGGCTGACTAGGAGCTGACTTTTCCTCGAGATTACCGGCTTTACTGCTTCTGTACTGAGAAGTTCTTACTTTCTTGCCAACTCATGACATTGGAAAAGATACTTTCTATTTTTATCCAGCTCTGGAGTTACTTTCCCTGGGACGTTTACCAGCAGACTCCCGGACATGAGGCCCGGAGAGTTCTCTAGTCCACTCTTCTGCCGGGGGGGGGGGGGGGGGGGGGGTGTCCACTGTGGTGGGACCTCTGAGGGTCCCCAGTTACTCCGGGATCTCGGCTCCAGCTGCCTCCCTTGCATGGGCCCAAGACCTTAGGTTCTCTCCCGGGTCCAGCAACTAAAGCACAAGGACCATGTTGCCAGCCAACGTGTGCCAACACCTTTGGGCAGCTGCGGCTTCAGAACCCATTGGGCCACTGGCGACTGTGGACCAACTGTGCAGACTCACTATATCCTTTGGGGTCAGCGGGTGCACAGAACACCGAGAACAGTTTCCAGGACTCTCGGCAGCTGCGTCTCCGTGTGGACTTCCACGTTCAGCTGTGCTTCCCCGGGCAGCTCAGCTGGTGCAGCTGGGCCAGGCTCCCACCTGTATTACCAGGTGCTCGCCTGCTCCTCCGCACCCCTTAGGACAGCGGTCGGCAAACTCATTAGTCAACAGAGCCAAATACCAACAGGACAACAATTGAAATTTCTTTGGAGAGCCCAATATTTATTTATTTATTTGTTTGTTTGTTTATTTATTTATTTATAAATATATTTTATTGATTTTTTACAGAGAGGAAGGGGAGAGATAGAGAGCTAGAAATGTCAATGAGAGAGAAACATCAACCAGCTCCTCCTGCACACCCCCCACCGGGATGTGCCCGCAACCAATGTACATGCCCTTGACCGGAATCAACCCGGGACCTTCCAGTCCGCAGGCCGATGCTCTACCGCTGAGCCAAACAGGCTTTGGCTGGAGAGCCCAATTTTTTAAACTTAAACTTCTTCTAACGCCACTTCTTCAAAATAGCCTCGTCCAGGCCATGGTATTTTGTGGAAGAGCCACACTCCAGGGGCCAAAGAGCCGCATGTGGCTCGAGAGCCGCAATTTGCTGACCACTGCCTTAGAAAGCTATGCCGCCCCTTGCCGTGGTTCTGAGCTTTGTCGGGGCCATGGTTGCTCTTGGAGAATGCGCTGAACGCTATGAACCTTTCTCCAGAAACGTTCAGGGCAGCCAGTGTGCAAGGCACCGCTTCAGAGGGTCCCTCAGCCCCTGCCCGGACCGGCGGTTCCTCCACCTGGAGGCGAGCACCGGGTCTCGGGTCTCGGCCGCGTGTGCGTCCGCCTCCTCGGGAGCGTGCAGCTGCGGGCCCGCACCCGGGGCTCGTCAGGAAGCTTCACGCTCCCCTCTCTCTGACGGTTGTTATGTAATCACGTGGCTTTGTGGCCAGTGGGCCTGCACAATGCAGGTCTGAGGGGGAAGCTTTTGTTTTTTCCTTCATCTTGGGATCTGATTTCCCACTGGCCCTTCGTCAGCACCAGTTCCTGGGGCCCCTGTTGGTTTGACTCTGGTTTGTTGTTTTCAGTCCCTCCCTGAGTTTAGACCTGTTTCATGGAGTCTGCGCCTCTTTTGACTTGTTCTTCGGTGAGGTTCTAATCCATACAGTCTAACGGCCCGCCTCTCTAAGTGCGCGTCTTCTTGCGACTCTCTGTTTCCAATGTGCCCTTTTCTTAACCTCTCTGAGCTGGTTCCATCTGTAAAGCCAGCGAAACTAACGAGAGGTGCTGGAACTGCCTCCTCCCAGCCCCTCTCACACCGAGGGGCAAGAGGACTGGGTGTGGGAGGGTCGGATCTTTGTGCACCTTACACCTGGATCTGGAGTCAGATTTACTTTGAGCAAAGTTCTGGGGTGGGGGGTGGGGGGGTCGTGGTGGTGTCACAGATGTCCCTGTGTCCTGTCACCTGGGCTGCAGGGAGAGGTGGAGGCAGGGAGAGGTGGAGGCAGGGAGAGATGGAGGCAGGGAGAGGGAGCTGTTCCCCACCGATCCGATCCCCTCTCTGTGCAGACACCCCTCCCCCTGACTCCCTAACTCTGCTCCTAGGGCCGGTGTTACCTGTTCCAGCTCCAGGAGAGATGTCTCCTTTGACGATGAGGATGTTAGTGCTGCTGCTGCTGCCCCTGAGCCAGGCTGCCCCCAAGGATGGACCCACCAGGTAATGGGACGTGCGCTGCCTAACCTCTGTATCCCTGCCACCCACTCAGCCTCTGCCTGGAGCCCGTTAGAGTGCCCCGCACAGTGGGCACGTGATCCGTGTCTGCTGGACTCACTGGAGCCAGGAGCTCAGTCCCAATGAGGCGTGAACTCACGGAGGAAGCTGAGGGCCAGGGAAGGGGCTGCAGTCCTCTCCAGACAGGGAGGGAACGCAGAGACTTAGAGGATCACCTCTCTGCACACCTTTCTTTCTTTTTTTATTTTATACTTTATTGATTTTTTGCAGAGAGGAAGGGAGAGAGATAGAGAGCTAGAAACGTCGATGAGAGAGAAACATCGACCAGCTGCCTCTTGCACACCCCCCACCAGGGATGTGCCTGCAACCAATGTACATGCCCTTGACCAGAATCAAACCTGGGACCTTTCAGTCTGCAGACCAACGCTCTGCCGCTGAGCCAAACCGGTTTCGGCGTCTGCGCACCTTTCTCGTACCTGTGCAGAGGGGGAGCTGGCCGGGGCGGGGGACAGACAGGAGCGGCAGGGCCAGCAGCCGTGACCAGAGGTGCTGCCGCAGCTTCTGCCAGCTCCCTGGGTCACAGCCCTGGATCGGCGCGGGCAGCCAGAGAGCCTCGTCCAAAACTGAAAGCAAATCTTGAGCTTTAAAGATGGACCCAAACAAACAAACAAACAAGACTGGCAGAGACCCCATCAACTTTAAACTCCTCCACCAGCTTTAAACTCCTCCATCAGCTTTAAACCCCTCCACCAGCTTTAAACCCCTACACCAGCATACGTGGCCTCAGCTGGGGGAAATAAAGAGGCCGGTGTGCGTCCTGGGGTAAACGGGCCTGTATCAGGGTGGGCAGGCCTCTGAGCTCAGCCAGACACTGCCCGCTGGCCCATTCCCCAACCTACACTGTCCTACCCCGAATGCGCTGTTTGCCTGGGTCTCCACCTTGTCTGGATGAGCTGTGGCCTCGCCTGGCCTCCACCTGACCAGAGGTTTTAAGGGTTTTCACTGACCATCCGAGGTAGGAATCTCCCCCCACAAGGTTTTGGGGAATTGGTGAGAACTCTGCTTGGGGGTGGGAGGCTGGGAGGCTGGGCCATCAGGGAGGCTCTTTGCAAGGCTGGTCCTCCCCTCCCTCCTCCAGGCTGGTCCCTGAAGTGCAGCAGCAGCCCCTCCCCAACCCCTTCCAGCCAGGCCAGGAGCAGCTGCGGTGAGTCGCTGGGCTGGGGGCCTGACCGTGAGGCGTGGGGTGCAGGCTGGCCTCTCAGGGGCTGACTGTCCGCTCTCCTGGCAGACTTCTGCAGAGCTACCTAAAGGGACTAGAGAGGATGGAAGAGGAGCCGGAGCACATGAGCCGGGAGCAGGGTGAGGGGCCGGGTTTGGGGGGGACCGTGGACGGAGGCTCAGGGCAGCCAGAGCGGGACTGACCTCGGCCGCCCCGTTGCCTCCTGCCTCCTCCTGTCCTCTGACGGGCCTCTGATCCAGCCTCTCCCCCCCAGTCCTGCTCTACCTCTTTGCCCTCCACGACTATGACCAGAGTGGACAGCTGGACGGCCTGGAGCTGATGTCCATGTTGACAGCAGCTCTGGCCCCCGGAGCCGCTGACTCTCCCACCACCAACCCAGTAAGCCCTGCTGGGAGGTGGGGGGGGACCTTGTCCTGCAAAGGAGACCCAGCTCCTTGGGGCTCTGGTCTTTTTCATTTTGGCTTTTTTGGTGAATCTCCAGGAATGCTCAGAGCCTGCATGACAGGGATGGGAGAGGGGCGGTGGGGGGGACGGGAGTTAGGGGTCCGGGAGACATGTCAGGTCCCTGTAGACCCCACGGCAGCTGTGTGGGCCCACAGGTGGTCCTGCTGGTGGACGAGGTGCTGGAGACCCAGGACCTGAACGGGGACGGGCTCATGACCCCGGCAGAGCTCATCAACTTCCCCGGAGAGGCCCCCAGGCACCCTGAGAGCCACGGGCCCCCGGAGCCACAGGACCCGGGGAGGCAGCCCCCGCTGGCAAAGAGCCCGTCACGACCAGAGGCACGGGAAGCCGTGGGGCCCGGGGAGGAGGAGGGGCAGGTGGAGGCCGGGAAGGGGTCCTTGGAGACTGGACAGGAGGCCGGAGGAGAGGCCCCCGGCCCCGGAGGGGAGGCTGGGGCCCCGGCCGAGGCCAGGGACGCTGGGAGGAAAGCGGAGGAGCTCCCAGGGGAGACGCTGGAGTATAAGGCCCCGGCGAGTGAGTCTGAGGTCCACGCTATTCAGCTGGAGAACAGCGAGATGTAAACCTCGAGGGTGCAGGGGCGCGCCCCGGACGTCTCAGAGCCGGAACGTGAGCTCGGAAGGGTAGGACGAGGACCCCCTCTGGCCCCTTCCCGGTCCCAGGAGGTGCAGCCCTTTCTGGGTGGCTCAGGGAGACCCTGTGTCGAGGGGCAGCTTTAGGGCCCGGATCATCAATAAAGAACTGACCAAACTCGTCCCCCTGGGCCATCTGTCCTCTGGCCCAGCCGGGCCAGGCCTCAGTGAGGGGGTGGGGGTAGGAGGACTGGACAGGCCTCTTGGAGGGGGAGGATTCAACTTTCCCAGCGTTCCCAGCAGCTGCGAGTGCTCGGCCTCTCCCTGTCCCCCTGGGGCCCAAACACTCCTGAGCCCCTCTCACCTGGTGTTCAGACACCCAGCTCCCTCCCGCAGCTCAGGGAAGACCTGCCCATCACCCTGTACCCGCCCCTCCCCCCCCCTAATATTGACAATAACTACTGTTTATCAAGAGCCTGGCACACACCCGCATTATCCTGGGCGTTTCACATTGTGATTTTTATCCTCACAGTAATTCTGTGGCCACACAGAATAAGCTCCACTTGACAGATAGGGAACTGGAGGAAGACGGAGTTCAGTGATGGACCCAAGGTGACCCAGCCACCCAGGCCAGCCTGTGGCCTCACACACCCTGCCCCACCCCTCCTGTGCCCTCAGCCCTGGTCTCCCCTGGGCAGGGCGACACCCGCACCCAGGTCCCGTTTGTGGCCGAGGCACCGCCCTAACTGCAGGGCGGCTCCCTGGGTGGGGCTCTCGGGCTGCAGGGCGGTCACCGGGGAGCTATTCCTGGAGGCAAAGTCCCCACCAAACCGCACAGCCATGGGCTCGGCGGAGCCACTGCCGGCCTCGGAGCCGGAGTCCTGGGGCGGCCCGGGGCCAGAGGAGCTTCTCCAGTGGTTTGCGGCTGTTTGGGAGGCTCCCTGGGCCTCGGCGGGCGGCTGAGTGTCCCCCGCAGCCAGGAAGGCTCCCTGTGACTGCCGATCCCTGAACCCGGGCACCGCTGGCAGCAAGCCTGGAAACTTCTGCTGCCTGGCCTAGCAGCCCCTCCTTCGGGCGTGGGTGGGGAGGTGGGTGGGGAGGTGCATGGGGTGAATGGGGGAAGCCCCAGCCAGAGCAGCTTAGACGGCAAGGACAGACAGACGGCCAGACGGATGGACGCGGGCGCTGGGAAGCAGGTTTATTTGCTCCGTGGCTCTGCGGCGTGAGGCGCAGGACCCGGTGCAGGCAGAGCCCTCCCACGGCCAGCATCTGCCCAGGAGCGGGGCAGCCCCGAGGCCGGGCTGGACAGAGGGGAGGGGCAGCAGCCGGTGATACTGGCCCCCACGGGGGCGTGAGTGGACGCCTGCTGCCCCCGGGCCTCACACGATGCCATCGAAGCCCTGCAGGCCGCACTTCCTGCCGGCCACCTGGCAGCCGAACCTCAGCGCCTCCTGCATGCTCTGTCCTGGGGGAGGGACAAGCCGCCGGGTCAGCCGGGCCGTCCGGGCAGGCAGGGCCCGGCCCCAGCCTCGCGCCTGCGGCCACGGGACTCACCCTGCGACAGGCTGAAGATGACGGAGGCGTTGAAGGTGTCGCCGGCCCCCAGGGTGTCCACCACGCGGGGCGGCGGGAAGGCGTCCGAGTGGAGCAGCTGCCCGTCGGGGCCCAGGGCGTCGGCGCCCTTCTCGGCCCAGGCGCACACCAGCGTGGCCCTGCCGGAGCCTCCGCTTAGCTGGCGGGAGCCACCCCCGGCCCCAGCCTCGGCCCCTCTCCCCGGGGCCGACCCCGCGTCCCAGCTCACCCACTCCCCACATCCACCCTCCCCGGGGCCCCGGCTCACCCTTTCCTCACACGGCTGTACAGGCCCCTCAGGGCCTCCACCGATGACTGGAACCCCAGGTGTCTGGCCACATCTTTGCTGACAAACACCTGTGGGCGGTGGGACCCTAACTCTAGTCCCAGCTCAGACACTCCCACCAGCAGCAGCAGCCTAGCACGGCCCCCACATGAGGACCCCGCTCCTCCCACGCGGCCACCCCAACCCCCAAAATAGCATTTTGCTGCCCCATAGGAACACGGTTTCATGCCTGCTCAAGATATGCCAGGATACGGCCTGTGAATCAGGACACACGCCCCGGTCTATTTGTTCTAAGATCCATGAATTTCCTCCCAGTTGGAAACCCAAAGCGAGCCTGGAGCGCCCTCTTGAGGTGAAATCTACCACTGCCAAGTGAAACCATAAACTCAGGGCAGTTTTGTTTGGGGTTTGTTTTTCTCAGACAACGATGCACCCTAGGTCTGGTTTCTTCATCTTAAAAACAAAGGGGTAGGGCCTCAAAAGTTGCCTCATACGAACCACACATAAGAATCGCCGCCCTGGCCGGTGTGGCTCGGTGGATAGAGCATCGGCCTGTGGACTGAAGGGTTCCTGGGTTCAATTCCAATCAGGGGCACATGCCTAAGGTGCGGGCTCGATCCCCTAGTAGGGGGCATGCAGAAGGCAGCCGATCAAGGATTCCTTCTCATCATTGATGTTTCTATATCTCTCTCTCCCTTTTCCTTCCTCTCTCAAATCAATGAAAATATATTTTTTTTAAAAATTGCCAGAGACAGCCGAAACCGGTTTGGCTCAGTGGTAGAGCATCAGTCTGTGGACTGAAAGGTCCCAGGTTCGATTCCAATCAAGGGCATGTACATTGGCTACGGGCATATCCCCAGTAGGGGGTGTGCAGGAGGCAGCTGGTCGATGTTTCTCTCTCATCGATGTTTCTAGCTCTCTATCCCTCTCCCTTCCTCTCTTTAAAAAATCAATAATATATATTTTAAATTACCAGAGACAGTTTTGGTAAAAAATACTTCAGCCCAAGCGCCACCCTTACCCATCAAATAACCAACAGGGGTGGGGGCTCAGGCATCCACATCTTTTAACCCGCAGCCAAGGCTGAGGACGAACCAGCTCCCACACGATGCTAAGATCGTTAACGCGATCCCATTCACTGCCCACCCTGCTCAAACCCCGTGTGTAAGTCCCCTTCCCATCCTCCCTCACCCACTAGTGGCCCCTACAGCCTGTCCCCACCCCAGAGCTGAGGGCACCTGGGGAACAGTCCCATCCCCTCACTGAACACAGAGAAAGACTGAGGAGGCTCGGGGAGGAGATGCTTCCACACAGGCTTGCCCGGAGGCTGGCTGCCTACGCTCTGTCCACGCCCATCTGGCTACCCTCCTACCTACGCACCCCCTGGGGTAGAGACACTTTCCTTGGCCTCTGCCGAGGCCTGCACCAGCCTCGGGGGACCGGCCTCTGGCTCCGTCCCCTCCTGCCAAGGCCAGCGGGCCATGAGGAGCTGGCTGCTCCAGGCACGGCAGGCAGGCAGGAGCATTCTCGGGCTCCGTTTAAGCACCAGGTTAGCTGGATGCGCAGGATGCCGCCCAGCACGCTCACCACGTCTCCGTAGCCAAACAGCTGGAACAGCTCCTCTCGGGTCTTCTCCACCTCCACGGACACCCGCACCCTCTGCCCCGGGGGCTGCTGGGCGTTGTGCTGCTCGATCCGCTGCAGCATCTTCACCTGCTCCGACGCGTTCCGGCCCTGGAGCAGAGCGGGCAGCTCAGGACCTGCCGGGGGGTGCCCTGCCGCGCTGACGTAGGCACCCCTTCCCGCTGAGACTCTGGGCTAGGGAGCAGAGCGGCCTGGGAACCCCCATTCGCAATCTAAAAATCCCAGAGCTGCCAATGCCGGTTTGGCTCAATGGATAGAACGTCGGCCTGCGAACTGAAAGGTCCCGGGTTCGATTCCGGTCAAGGGCATGTACCTTGGTTGCGGGCACATCCCCAGTAGGGGGTGTGCAAGAGGCAGCTGATCAATGATTCTCTCTCATCGATGTTTCTAACTCTCTATCCTTCTCTCTTCCTCTCTAAAAAAAAAAAAAAAATCAATAAAATATATTAAAAAATAATAATAAAATAAAAATAAAAATCCCAGAGCTGTCACGGATCTTAGAGACCTGATCAACCAGTCCCTCCATTTCATAGATGAAGGGACTAAAGGATAACAGAGACTTTCCTAAGGACCTACAATAAGGCACTGACAGGGCTAGGATGAGAACTCGGGGCTTCTCAGGGTTCCCTCCCACCCAGACTCCAAAACCTCTCTTGCAGTGAAGATTCTAGCTCCTTCCTTTGGGAGGGAGGGAGGTAGGGGTCAGGCCTCCTCAGCCAGGCGCCTCCGGTGTGGAGGAGGAGGGCGGCCTGCAGCACAGAGGGCACGGGGCTTTGCCTGGGGCCAGCATCCTGCTTCTGATGCCTACACCCTACTGTGTGGTCTTAGTAAGTCACCCAATCTTTGCGGGCCTTAGTTTTCTACCTAAAAACATAAAGTAGGATGGAAAGGGGATTGGGAGGGGAGGAGTGTCGGATTTATTCATCTCTAAGGCACTCCATGGTTCGAAGAAACCAAGAAGGAGGCAAAGCATGAGGAGGGGTGGCAGGCGGAGCCCTTCACAACACAGGCAGGGCAGAGCTTGCCTCAATGTGGATCCACTTGAACCGAGTCAGATCAACCTTCTCAAAGTCCGCAGCAGAGACATCTGGCAGATTCCTACGTCACAGGACGGAAGGGACAGAGAAGACGTGGCATGGTGAGAGGCTGGCCAGGGCCAGGATCTCCAACAGCCTGCTGGAGTCCTTATGCCTGGCACTGACTGACCCTGTCCCAAGCTAAACTCACAACCACTCCTTGCCCCACTTGGCTCCATCCAGACAGATGATGGGAGGCAGTCTGCTAGGGTGCCCCTTCCTGTGTTGGGGGCTGTGATATTGTGTAAGGGCAAACTCAACCGAAGCTTGTGTCAAGGAGCCAGTTCTGTGTGCCTTGGGGACCACACCTCCCAGAATGCCCTAAGCACCAAGGACTACAATTCCCAGAATCCCCCCTTGCCAGCCACACACACACACACACACACACACACACACACACACACACACAGCTCCCAGCATGCAGTGTCCTGGGAAACTACAAAGGCCATGGCTCCTCTGCTTGGAGCTCACTTCTGACACTGCAGCAGTGACAGCAGCACTGCCTGGAGTTTGGCAGCTCCGGCTCACAACCGCATGGTTAGGCTTAGTGCTTGAGGGTGAGTTTATATTTGACTAACTTAGGTGTGGACGCCCCACAAGGGTCTGCCTGCCTTGTCCTCTCTGTGTCCGGAGCCGAAGCCTTCGTCCATGAAATGGACAGCTGTGGGTGAAGCTGCTTCCCCATCGGTGAATGGGGCCGGAACCCCCAGCCTCACAGGCCTGCGGCAGTTGGTTGCAGGTAACATGAAGTGTGGCTATGCCTGGCCTGAGGCCAGTAGGCAACAACCATTTCTCCTCAGAGCTCTCTGCCTCCCTTCCTGGGAATACCCAGGTTGTGGCCTTGGTGAGAGTTGCTACAGGCTGGTGCTTAATGGGCAGATGACTGGGATTGCCCCATGTGATTGTTGCCCACCCACCCACTCACTCACTCCCTGGGACGCTCAGAGCCCGGGGGCCCCTGGCTGTAAAGCTCGTCCTAGGATGCCTGTCGCTCTCTAGATGCAGTGGTCCTGCCGGGCAGTAGGGAGGGCCTGACCCCAGGGCAGCTGAGCTTAGGCCATCTCAGCCCTGACATGGCCCCTGGCACATACTGTGCGCCCAGGAAACCAAACCGCTGGGATTCTTCGCCGTTTTTAGCAAACCCAGTGATCTGCTGGGCCAATGCTCCCCTCATCGGTGGCTGCGAGTGGAATGAGCCGTGCGGTCTGGCTTCACTAGGCTGGGACCTCTGCAAGGCCTCATCTTTTATGAACACCCAAACCCCAGCTCCTCGGTGCCAGGCTGCAGGCCAGCAACGCTGCGGCTGACCCTGGCAATCCCCCCAGGTCCCCCCTCCCCGCCAGGGCTTAAGATGGTTTGAATCACATCTCCCATCCCATCCAATTTCCCGACTCCCAAACCCGGGCTGCTGATTGGCTAATTATGGGGGAATCACATCACCAATTACATCCTGTGCATTCTGCCTGCCCATCCTCAGTGCTGACCAAGGCTGGGCTGCCAAGCAGAGCACAAAGCCCACCCCTTCCCACCTCACTTCTCCCCTCATTGAGAACAATTCAGGAATCACTGAGCCGCTCAGCATAGGGACAATTTCTGGTGCAAAGAGAGAGGCCGCAGAGGGTTGGCCGTCGGGATGCCCACGGCAGGCAGCAAGAGAGGGAGCTGATTGGTGGGTGTGGCAGGCAGGGCGCGGCCCAGAGGCCTTACGTGTCATAGAGCACAATGGTGCGGGAGCCATTGGAGTTGTTGACGATGCAGCATGAGCACGGGGTCTCTCCCTGGCTCTGCCAGGCCACCTGGGACACGTCCACACCCCGCTGCCTGAAGTCAGCCACCAGGAAACTTGGGATGGAGCCCGGGCCAAGGGGAGGGCAAGGAGACACCAGTTAGAACCTACAGGTGGCCTGGACCTCCCCCGGGGGTGGTGAGGTGCCGGAGCCCGTGCGGGCTGGGTGCCCCTCCTGCAAGAGAAGGCCCTGCTCTGCGAGGTGAGCCGTGGTGGCGGCAGCTGGCGAGGCGCAGACGGTGCACAAACCTGTGGGCGTGGAGGATGGTGCGGCTGCCGCTGCTCTGGTTAACGATGACCGTGGAGATGGGGACGGAGCCCGTGGTCTGAAAGACCGTGTGGTGAAGGTCCACGGAATAGCGGCGGAGGTCATCCAGGACAAAACTGCCGGCGGAGGAACCCAGGGGAGGCGCAGTTGACAAGGTTTGGGGGCCGGGAGGCCGCTGGCAGGGCTGCGAGGGCCCAGGGTGCAAGCGGAGGGGGCCGGGAGGAAGCTAGAATCGACGGCTGTCTGTCAGGCTGTGCAAGGAGGCGGGAGAGGCAGGAGTGCACGGGCTGGAGCTCAGAAACACACCAAGGGACATTCTTTTGGGTCCTGACTCAAGCTGGAAAGGATCTGCATGCATTCCTCGGGGAGTCCTTGGGGCCTGCGGCACTGCCCGGTGTGCAGCAGCAGGCGCGGGCACCGGGCTGCTCCGCGCAGAGCCCAGGCGGCATTAATCATTGCCAAGGTGATACTTTGCCCCCAGCCGCCCTCTGCACAGGTCCCCGGGGCTCTCTTCTCTCTGGAGTCCCTTCCAGGCCACAGGAGGCCTGGCACTCCACACCGGCCTCCATGCCCGGCCAGGCAGCCGGGCCTGGGGGAGCCGCTCACGGCCTCTCCTCTTGCAGCGAAGCCAATCCTCAGGGGCAGTGAGAGCTCCCAGTGCTGGATGGCCCTCCCCTGGGCCTGGGTCAGGACTCTTACCCAGAATCCCCTCCAACCAGAGGGAGTCGGGGACAGCCCTCAGGGGGCTGCACCGCCCTGGCCCTCTCTGAAATGCAGGGCTGTGCCCAGGAGCTGGCACGTAGGCCAGTCGCCCGGCCCTCGTCCTGGCCTTTCTCCCTGAGGCTGGGCCCCATTTCTGGCCACGCCGAGCCGGCAAGGACAGGTGTGTGGAAAGGTGAAAAGACAGTCATGCTGGGAGAGATCGAAGGCAGCGGGATGAGAGGAAGAGCAAATCTGAGGTGGACGGGCTCCCTAAGAGAAGCCGCAGGGGCCGGGCAGGGCTGGTGAGGACGGGACACAGTGGACACCACTCATTCACGGGGCCGCCAGGAGCGGGAGCTGGCTCGAGGGCGTGTAATTCACACAGCAGGTCAGGACACGGGTCCTTGTCCCAGACCCCAGGGGCCTTTTTAAGACGCAGCCTTTCCACGGCAGAAAAAAACATGGTCTGGTTTGCCAAATCCCTTTCTGCACCCAGGGCCTGGCACGTGGTCGGTGCTCGCTCAGTGTTTGTGGGACACACGGAGAGAATGGGAATGGCCCGCCATCAGCGCGATTGCTATTATACATAGAGGTGGGCCCACGACTCTAAGCAAGAAACCGGTTGGCTCAGTGGATAGAGTATTGGCCTGTGGACTAAAAGGTCCAAGGTTCGATTCTGGTCAAGGGCATGTACCTTGATTGCGGGCACATCTCCAGTGGGGGGTGTGCAAGAGGCAGCTGATCGATGCATTCTCTCTCATGGATGCTTCTAACTCTCTATCCTTCTCTCTTCCTCTCTGTAAAAATATCAATAAAATATATTTTTTTAAAAAGAAAAGAAAAAAGAGAGCCGGTCTTGCCTCTAACCGGGGTGGGGGTGGGGCAGGGGGAGGCAGCTGTTGAGGAGGGTTAATCAGTGACCCGCTGTTGGCTCCGGGTCCCTCTGTCCCACCTCACAGGGCAGGCTCTCGCCCCAATTCGCTTCGCGCCAGTTCACCAAGGAATCTGGCTGTGGCTCAGGGGGCTGGGCGCTTGCAGCAGGTCCCCCTAAACCAGGGTTCAAAGGGCACGGCTTCACAGGCCAGCAGCCCGGAGCCTGCCCCGTGCCCCGTGCCCGCAGTGGGCAAAGTGTGGGCCTCGCCTCCTGATAAACGCCTGCTGCGTCGGCAGTGCCAGGGGTCAAAGGGCTCTGGGTCCCTGCAGCAGCCAACAGGGAGCGCGCGTGGATGACAGCCTCACAGCCCATGAGCCGGAGGCGTGGGTCCGGCCCGGCTCTCACACGTGGTTTCAGGACACCCTGGCACAGGCTGCTCTTGCTGCTTCAGAGAGCAACGGGGACGTGAGCACTGGTGAAGGAAGCCGTAAGCCTGGACCCTTGGACCACGGGTGATGGACGGCCCTGAGGGAGGAGGGGTACCCAGGTCCCTAGCTGCCCTCTGCCTCACGCACAGCCAGGGAAAGGGATCTGAGAAGGGCAACGTCACACCGCCGCAGCCTGTGGGAAGCAAGGAAGCAGAAGGTGGGCAGGCGGAAGCAGACCCCGGCGCCCGGCCGGGGACCAGGCTGCGGGAAGGAAACCCTTCACAGGAGCAGCGTTACCATCTGAGCAGCAGATCAGCCACACCGGGGAGGCTCCAGGCCCGCCCGCCCATTGCTGGTGGCCACAAACCATTCCTTACAGCCCCCCCGTCCAGGGTCAGGACTGCGTATCCCTTTCCCCCTGCGGGCAGGCCTCGCCTGCGCCCTCCTCCACTCACTCAGCAACGTGGCCCGGGGCCAGGGAGCCCATGAAGGCGCAGGGGGCTCCGAGCAGGGACAGCACGGTGCAGGAGTTGGACGCATTGCCTCCACGCTGCCATCTCTGCGACAAGCACCTGCAAGACACAAGGAGGGTCCCTGCAGCCTCAGCAGCCTCATCCGGGGTGACCACAGAGCCCTGGGGAGGGCCCGCGGAATGAAATAGCTAGAACTCCCTCAGAGAGCACCCAGGCCAGGCCCCAGGTGGGGAGCTCAGAGTATCATCTCGATGTACCTCAGCTGCGGGTTCGATCCCTGGTCAGGGCAATTAACTTCTATCTTCCACCTATTCTTAGGACACCAGGAAACCACTCACTCAGGTCCATTACAATTTGAGGGTTCCACTCCCTCTGGGTTAGCTCCTCCCAATTATAATGGCCCCCACCCTCACCCCCACGCCCACCCAGGTACAGCTGCTATACCTTACGCCTCCTCTTACGAGCTGGATAACTCTAAGTGCCACTTCCCAAAGGTGTTACATTTACTACCTGCTCCTGTGTTAGTAGAGCCGAAACCGGTTTGGCTCAGTGGATAGAGTGTCAGCCTGTGGAATGAAAGGTCCCAGGTTCGATTCTGCTCAAGGGCATGTACCTTGGTTGCGGGAACATCCCCCGTGAGGGATGTGTAGGAGGCAGCTGATTGATGTTTCTAACTCCCTATCTCTCTTCCTTCCTCTCTGTAAAAAAAATCAATAAAAGTAATATATTTAAAAAGTAATAATAGCCGAAACCGGTTTGGCTCAGTGGATAGAGCGTCGGCCTGCGGACTGAGAGGTCCCAGGTTCGATTCCGGACAAGGGCATGTACCTTGGCTGCGGGCACATCTCCAGTAGGGGGTGTGCAAGAGGCAGTTGATCGATGATTCTCTCTCATCGATGTTTCTAACTCTCTATCCCTCTCTCTTCCTTTCTGTAAAAAATCAATACAATTTAAAAAAAAAAGTAATAATAATAATAACTCGGGTTAAACTAAGACAGGAAGCAAACCTGGACATTGTGATCCTATAAGAGGAGGAGAGCTAACTGTTACGATGTCAAAAGTTAAAAAGATTATTGGGTGAAGACGAGTTGTTCCTCCATTATTTTGTTTTGTTTTCCTTTTTCCAGCGTAACTGGAAACGTAATTGAAACGTAACTGACATTTAACATTGTTGTAAGTTTAAGAAGCACAATGTGATTTGATATACACACACACTGTGACATGATGACCGCAAATAAGGTTTGTTGACACATTCATCACCTCACGCAGTTACCTTTTTGTCCTTTATTTTTTTTCTCCATCTTTACTGAAAGTCTAACAAGAGGAAACTCACTCAAAATACACCCGTGTAACTTCACTGTCGTCACCAAGAACAAAAAGGAGAGCATGCATAACAGTAAAGAAGCTTTAACGACTTTTCATTTGTGCTCCAATAACACTGTGAGGTAAGCGGTGCAGGCTGCGGTTCCTATTCTCCCAGTTCCCAAAGAATAATAATGACTGTGAGCCAGTAAGATATGTACACATATAACACCTTAATAAAAAATAAATAAGAAATAAAATAACTGTGAGCCAAGAACCAAAGGATCACTAGCGAAGGGAAATGAAGGCAGCAGAATTTCCAGACAAAGGTGTATCTGGACCCAAAACTTCGCCCCGAACTTCCCTTCCCCCTCGGGAAAGGAGGCCATGGTCGCATTAGGAAGGGGTCACACCTTTCTCAAGCTGTGACCTTTATTTATTTATTTTTACTATATTGACTCTTTCACAGAGAGGAAAGGAGAGAGAGAGAGAGTTAGAGACATCGATGAGAGAGAAACATCCATCAGCTGCCTCCTGCACACTCCTGCCCCGGGATGGGCCCGCAACCGAGGTTCATGCCTTTGACCGGAATCGAACCTGGGACCCTTCAGTCTGCAGGCCGACGCTCTATCCACTGAGCCAGACTGGCTAGGGCAGCTGTGGCCTTCAGAGAAATTTGCAAGCGGAGAAGAGAGGAGCCGAGGGGAATCCGACTTGCTTCAGATCGCACCCAGTTACTCCTGACTCCCAAACCTCGGCGGTGCGCTCCGTGCTTTTTAATGAAGAGCAGTCAGGCCCGCCTTGGAGTTTTCGCAGGAAGACGGATGATGCAGTTTTGCTCTGTGGACACCCTTCAAGGTGCCCACCCTCACGTTCAGAAAGGACCAGACTGCCCGTGGAGCACGGAGAGTCTGGACAGGCGGGGCTGCGAGGCGGGAGGACTGGTCCCGCTCAGGCTGGCTCACCTGGGAGGCACCACAGAGTGGAAGAGCTGGGCGGGTGGGAAGGGAGCACCAGAGAGAGGCCCTGAGCACAGCCACACTGCTCTGCGGGGCGGCAGAGCCAAGGGTGTGAGGGGGAGGGCGGTACACCCTCCAGAGCAGGGGGCTTGGAGAGCACGGCGAAGGTCTTCAGAGAGGCCCTCACTGCTCCGTTCCTGCCTCCGGAACCAGCCCCAGTCCGGGGGCAGGTCTCCTCCTAGCGCCCTGGGGGGCAGGCACACGCTGTGCCTCTCCCCCACAGCCCCTGCTCCCCTGGCAAACAGCAGCCAGAGCAAAGGGCCAGCTCCAGTGGGACGGAGCACAGAAAGGGCTGTGCTGGGGCGGGGGCTGAGGGGGACGAGGGGGGTAGAGGGGAGGGGAGGACTGTGCTGAACGAGGGCTGGGGCACTAGACTCGGAGTCAGGAGGCCTGGGACTGCCACTCAGTAAGCACTCAGCCTCACAGAAACCATCGCAGGGGTCTTCAAACTACGGCCCGCGGGCCACATGCGGCCCGCAGAGGAGTCTGATCCGGCCCGCCAGGTTTTTTGGGCAGTGAGCGCAGCCGAGGTGTTACAGTAGGAATTAGTAGTTCATATAGTCCGGCCCTCCAGCTCTCCGAGGGACCGTGATCTGGCCCCCACTTTAAAAAGTTTGAAGACCCCTGATCTAATGCCTCCACAGCTACAGAGAAAGGCTCTGGCTGGCCTTCCACACTTCCCCTGGCTGCTGCCCCTCGGCTCCGTTAGCCCCATGGCTCTCAGACCGGCGTGTCTGGCTGGGCTCAGCCTGGGCCTTTTATCCAGCGGGTGACCGGTGGCTGAGACCGCTGACAGCCCAGGAGCGGTTCCCCCGAGCCCCACGCGCGGGGCCGCCCAGGAGAAAGCCCGTGTCCCGCCGCGGATGCTCCCCTGGGATTTCAGGGTAACGGTGTCGTGCTTATCAGAGTAAACAGAAGAACCACAATGACTCTTGGACTTCACCAGAGCGCGAGGAGGGTGTTTCCCACGGCCTTGGGAATGTGCCGCCGGGAAGAGTCTGTCCCGGCACAGGAGCCAAGCCCATCCCACAGCACCTCAACGGTCCCCAGGGCCAGCCAGCCCTGAGCTCCAGGGAAGCTCAGATACTGGGTGTTCCCGGCCAGTCTCACTCTCCACACATATCGTAAGCTCCCTCAACTTCTTTAAAGAAACAGATGATAGCCGAAGCTGGTTTGGCTCAATGGATAGAGCATCGGCTTGGGGACTGCAAGGTCCCGGGTTCAATTCCGGTCAAGGGCATGTACCTTGGTTGCGGGCACATCCCCAGTCGGGGGTGTGCAAGAGGCAGCTGATCGATGACTCTCTCATCGATGTTTCTAACTATCTCTCTCCCTTCCTCTCTGTACAAAATCAATAAAATATATTTAAAAAAAAAAAAAAAGAAGAAGAAATAGATAATAGAGGGGTGGAGGTGGGGTGGGGAGGGCTGGAGGGAGTCAATGGGGGAAGGGGACGTATGTAATCATTTCAACAATAGTTTTTTTTTTGTGTGTGTGTGTGTGTGTGTGTGTGTGTGTTTGTTTTTTGTTTTTTAAAGAAATAGATGAGCTGAAACCGGTTTGGCTCAATGGATAGAGCTTCAGTCTGCGGACTGAAAGGTCCCAAGTTCAATTCCGGTCAAGGGCACGTACCTTGGTTGCAGACACATCCCCAGTGGGGGGGGTGCAGGAGGCAGCTGATCGATGTTTCTAACTCTCTATCCCTCTCCCTTCCTCCCTGTAAAAAAAAAATCAATAAAAATATATTTTTTTAAAAAAGCAATAGATGGGATTTATATGTGGTAAATAAATTAGAAGTAAATGCTGGTGGGGGGGGCAATGGGAGGTAATGACATATGTAAGACCTTAATCAAATAAAAATTTTAAAGAAGTAAATGCTACTGTGTGCAAAGAGAGAGAGAGAGAGAGAGAGAGAGAGAGAGAGAGAGAAGTAAATGCTAGTGAGAGGCAAGGACCCATATATTGTTGTTAAAATAATAATAGTAGTAATAATAATAATAATAATAAATAAATAAATAAAATACAGGCCCTGCACCGGACCAGCTGCGTGCCCTTGGACAAATCACTTTTTCTCTCAGAGTCTCTACTTTTCTCTCAGAGGCTCCTGTGCCTTGCGGGTGAAATGGGGGTAACCACGCCTGTCAGTCCCAGGGCTGACCTGGGAGTTGGGGAGCACACTGCTCTCTGAAGCCAGCGTCTTGTCACTGAGGGGCTCGGTTCTTCCCCGGACAGAGGGCGCGGAGCACCGCTCCGGAGGCTGGACTCGCACAGCCCCAGCCCCGCAGCCCTGGCCTCCGGCGCCCCCGGGGGTCTGTGAGGGGCCCGAGCGCCGCTACCTGGTGTCCGTGTCCTCCTCCGGGTACTTCTCCACCACGTTGATGATGTCCAGCACCACCAGCCCCACGCACAGGATCCGCTTCTCGCCCATGAGGCCGCTCCCGCAGCTCGCCGCCCGCCGGGGTGCCGGGCTTCGTCCCTGGCTCGGGGTTTTATGCCGCAGGATCGTGTCCCCGCTCCCCGAGGCGGCCCGGGCTCCTCCTCCCCGCGGCCGGCTCCGCCTCCAGGAGCCTCCCGCGGCGGCGGGCGAGCAGCGTCGTGCAAAGAGCGCCGTGGGGCCCTTGCTCCCCACGCCCACCGGCCCCAGCGGTCCCGGGAGCGCAGACTCTGAGGTCGGGGTCCCCGGCCTCCCCTTAGCAGGCTGCGGGGCCCTGCAAGTGGCAACGCCTCCCACGCCTCGGCCTCACTTCCTCCATTTGCAGCCGGACTCGGGGCTGGTGCAAACCTCACTAACGCACGGTTAGGCAGGGAAGCTCAGGAACAGGGGCCCTGCCCCGCCCGCTCCCGCACCAGCCGCTGCCGCTGCGGCCGGGGGTCCCGCTAAACTAAGCCGAAGCGGCGCTGCACCCGGAGCCCCGCCTCCGCCCGGGGGCCGCCAGGTGCGCGGCGCCGGTCACGTGACGAGCGGCGCTCAGCGCCCCCTGGCGGACACCGGCGGGACGGGCGAGGCCGGGAAGAGGGTCCTGATGGGGCGCTGAGCCGCAGGCGCGGCCACCGCCCACGCGTCCATCGTGCGCTCCCATCCACCCCCGAACAGACTGAAGCAGACGGTGTGTGTTTTTTTTTGTTTGTTTTGTTCTATTTTTTATAAAAACCAAATGTCTTTATTCCTGAATAGTTTAGTATGGCGGTGATTGGCGGAGCGCCTCAGCAGAGCCCTGGCACCCGGGGAATCGGCCTAGAAGCCGCTGGGGGAGCTTCTAGGGCCCAGGACCCGCTCCTCCGCAGTCCGGGGCCTGCGGGGGGCAGCGATCGGGCTCAACGTCCGCACGAGGGGGCCCCGGAGCCCCCACCTGACGCGCTCCGCTTGGAGGGAGGAGGATGCTCGGGGCACCTCTGCCGCGGCGTCGGGTCTGGAGGCTGCGATGCACCCGGGGCTGCAGTGCCCCCCCAACCCGCCCCCCATGGCTCTTTGGCGGCACAGACTCTTCAGGCCGGTCGGCCGGTCGGCCGGTCGGGCCCCCTGCCTACGCCTGCCCCAGGTCCAGGTCCGGGTCCAGGTCCAGGTCCCCGTAGAGCAGGACTCCGCTGAACATGGTGAGCGGCTCCTCCGAGTGCGCCAGCTGCCCCATGACCAGGTCGATGCAGGCCGTGTCGCCCGCCTGCAGCGGCAGGATGAGGCTGAAGACGCCCAGGGCGCCGGGGCTGGGCTGGCTCTCGGCCACCGGCTTGTTCTCCAGGCCCTCGGGCTCGTAGCCGCCCGAGTCGATGCGCGCCACGCCCTGGTTGGAGCGGGACAGGACGGCCTCCACCTTCTCGTGCCGGTGCCCGGTCAGCACGGCGCTCAGCAAGTAGCGCCCGGCCAGCGGCGCCGTGAACACGCCTGCGGGCAAGGTGGCAGCCAGTCAGGAGGGGGCAGGGGGCAGCGGGCCGGGGGGCCCCAGGCTTCGGACTCAGAGCTCCTGGGCTCAGGAGGGGCCTGCTGGGTCTTTTCACCGCTCCCCCCTCCCACAAGCTCCAGGGCAGATCTGGTGTTTTGCTCATTACCGCACCCCCAGCACTCAAAACAGAGCCTGGGCATGAGCTGCCCCCTCTCCCCACAAAGCTGTTGAGCTAATGACTCCTCCCCTCCCACCCCAGCGCCGGCCCAAGCTGTGGTGAGAATGGACAGATGAAGGGAAGACCAGGACCCTCCCAGACAGGAGCAGGGAGAGATCCCCCTGGTCTACAGGCGGGGGATGAGGGTATCACTGCCTAACCTCTCCCTCTCCACTGCACACACACACACACACACACACACACACACCCGCTCCTCCCCCGGCCCAGCCGGCCCCGACCCCGCTTACCGGTTACCGGATCATAGAAGTCCCCATCGTTGACCAGGACTCTGTCAAAGGGCACTGTGCCTGGCTCAGACCTGGGCAAGCTCAGGGCGGCTGAAAAGGCCACCCGGGGCACGGGGGCTGCTGGTGCCCCCTCCTCTCCTGCGGGGGGGGGGGTGTCAGAGGAGATGGCCAGTTCCCATTTACTCCCAATCCTCCAACCCCTAGTTCAGTTCCCCTCCCTCCAGCCTCAAAGGAGAACTTACCTTGTTCACCTTGGGGACCTGTGAGAGGAGGAGAGAGGGGGGCGGGGGGAAGGGGAGAGAGGAGAGAGAGAGAGAGAGAGAGAGAGAGAGAGAGGCTCTAAGTCTTCAGCAAACATCTGCCGAGTCTGTCCGGCTGTGCTGGGTGCCATACAGACTTCCACGCAGGGATGGAGGAATGAGTCCGGGCTGTCTATGCCCTTGGCCTTTCACACCCACCTCAGCCCTGGGAGGCTCAGCCCCGGCTGCAGCTCAGCAGGGAGCCACCACACCCCGTCAGCCAGCACAGGGCCTATCCCCGGTCCTGGTCACTTTCCCCGTCACCGTCAGCCATCGGGGACCCCATTCCTCAGCCCTTTCCCCGCTCCCCGTCCAGCTCAAAGGGGCTCGGCAAGCCTGGGGCTGCCCAGGGGGTGGCGGCCCTGCTGCCAAGGGTCTCAGCCACATACCTGGCGGCCCGCTGGGCCCCTCTAGTCCATCCTTGCCCGGAGGTCCTGGAGGCCCGGCGGGGCCCGGGGGGCCCTGTGCTCCCGGAGGCCCTGGGGGCCCAGCTTCACCCGCAGGCCCTGCAGCGACAGAAGCTCGTTGTGGGAGAGCCACAAAAGGCATTTCCAAAAGACAAAGCGGGCAATGGTCCCACGGACAGGGGGATGCCTGGCTGGCAGAGCAGCACCCTGCCCCCGCCCACAGCCACTGCCCCGTCTGAGCCGCCAGGGGGAGGCGGGGAGCGGGGGCCTGGGATCATCGTTTGTGGATAAATCAGCCCCTGGGACAGGGGTGGATCTGCAATTCATGCTGCTAAGCAGAGCACAGAACACGTAGAGGGGGTTAAGGCTGGGCTGTTGGGAGGGAGGGAGAAAGAGCTGGAAAGGGGTCGCCCCCACACCCCAGGCCTCCTCTGGCCCCCTCACCGGTGAGGTCCCTCAGGCCGAGCTGGTGGAGCCGGTCCTCCAGGAGCAGCAGCGAGCTGTTGAGGGCCCCGAGCCGCCTGCCCAGGCCCGCCTGCCCCCCCAGCAGCTTCTCCAGCAGGGCGGCCTGGGTCTGGCTGGTGCTGTTGGTCTCCCGCAGCCCGGCCCAGAGCCCAGCCACATGCCTGGAAAGGCCCTCGCGGAGGCCCTGCAGCCCCCCGGCCACCGTGTCCAGCCGCTCGCAGACGCCCTCCAGCCGGCCCAGCCGCCCCTCGAGGCTGGGGCAGCGGCCGGCCTGCGCCTGCCCCTCCTCCAGGGCTCGGAAGCGCTCCCCGCTCTCCATGGCGTGCTCCGTGGCCTCCTGCTGCAGCCGGTTGATCTCGGAGATGATGCGGTCCTTGGTGGCCCCCAGGTCGGCCAGGTCGGCACCCTGGCCCTCCACCGTGGCCTGGAGCTCGTGCAGGGAGTCGTTGAAGGAGCTGACGGTGAGGATGACTTCGGAAAGCTCTCCCTGCAGGGCCTGCAGGGCTGAGCCCGAGCTGCCCCCAAACACGCTGAAGCCATCCAGAGGCCCACGGCTCGGCCCCCCGCCCCCCGGGCCCGCCCCGGGGCCCCGCGGGGGCAGCAGGGGGCAGGAGCAGCGCTCCACCCCATCCCGGAGGCGGCCCAGCTCCTCCTGGACCCCGCCGCAGGCCCCGCAGCCCTCGTCCCCGCGGGCCTGCAGCAGGCCCTCCAGCTGGCCCAGCCGCGCGGCAGTGAGGTTCAGCCGGAGGGTGAGCTCCGCCGCCGTCTCATCCTGAGCGTCCATGCGACCCTGGAGCTGGCCCACGACCCCTTGCAGCCCTTCCAGCGTGGCCTGCCGTGCCTCCCCGGCCGCTCCCACCTTGTGCAGGCTGGAGATGACCAGCCGCAGCTGCCCCTCGCCGTCCAGCACCCGGCGCTCCAAGGCACTGAGGGTCTCGCGGACCTGGGAGTCCTTCTCCCCCAGGGCCCCAGAGCAGAGCTGCCCACACGCCTGCACCGCCCCTGCCACCTGCTCCTCCAGCAGGTCCAGCCGCCCGCCCACCTCCTTGCTCACGTTGGCCAGCAGCCCCTCCAGCCGCTCTATCCGGCCCCGGGCAGCAGGCAGCCAGTGGCTCAGTCCCCCGGGACGTCCGGGCCGGCCCTCCTCCTGCTCCTGCGAGGGACCCAGGGTGGAGTTGAACCGGTCTTCCAGGCGGGAGAGGCGGGATGCGAGGCTGGTGTAGCCCGGGGGGTGGCCCCCCTGCCCGGCGGCGCCGCCCAGCTCGGCGCCCCTCCGCCCGCTCAGCACGGTCACCGAACCAACCACGACCTCCAGCCTCCGCTCCAGCTCCGCCAGCCGCCGGCCCAGCTCGGGCGGGCAGCATTCCTGCGGGGGCCTGCGGCCCTGCCCGGCCAGCTGCCGCTGCCGCTCCTCCAGCAGCTTCTCCAGCCTCCGCAGCCGCTCCCGGTCCTCCTGCTGCTGCCGGCGGAAGCCGTCGAGCCCGGCAAGGCACACGGAGCAGGACTCCTGCAGCCGCCGCTCCACCTCCCGCAGCTGCTCCTCGCTGGGGCCGGGAGCAGGTGGGGCCGGGGTCAGGGCTCTGCCACCACCACCACCGTGATGGCTGTTGAGCCGGCTCAGCTCCTGGTCGTGGGTGGAGACGCGCTTGTCCAGGTGCTGCAGCTGCTGCTGGATCTCGCTGAGGGTTTCGTGCACACCGGGGCGGGCAGCTGCGTCTGCCGGCTGCTGCCTGCCGTTAAAGGCCGTCTCCACGGCCTTCTGGATGTCCTCCACCAGGCGCCCGCTCAGCCCCTGCAGGACACCTCGGAGGCCCTGCAGCTCCTTTGTCAGGCTCTGGACCTGCTCCTCCAGCTGCTGCACCTTCTCTGACTCCCCAGGACCTGGCGGAGAGGAGAAGACATAAGGCGGAGGGCCTGGACTCAGGGCCTACCTCCCAGGTGCAACTCCAGCAAGAGGTCAGAGGTCCTAACTGACTTGACTGTGGCTTAGCGGGGAGATTTGGGCAAGAAAAGACAGAAACTCTCATTTCACTGAATGCCTCCTCAAGGCCAGATCTCTCCCCCCGACAGCACTCCATTAGCTCTTCTCATTTTGTCGAGTGGGAAACAGGGGACCAGGCAGCCTAAGTAAACTGGGCCATGGGTTACGAGTTAAATAAGCGGCAGAGCCAAGTTTCAAACCCAGGTCATCCGTCTGACCACCCAGCCCATGTCCTTTCACCGTCCAGGGGGCCTCTTAACTTTATGGAAACGGTTTCCTTGTCTGTGAAACCGGCATGACACTGCCACTCCCAGCGCAAGTGAAGTGGGAACGCGCGGAGGCCTGCAGGACAGCGCCCCCTCCTGGGCAGCTCCTCTCCACACCACCACGGGAGACAAATGAGGTTCTGTGGCCAGCCTCTGGGGGCTCTGGCTGGCTGAGGGGAGAGTCAGCCAGAAGTTCCTGTTTCCATAATTACAACATGGCTTGCTCCCTGGCAAGCAAACACAGCACATCCGCGGGGCCCAGCACACTGGGGAGGGAAAGCCACAGGGACCGCTGCATTCTGGGACCTGCAGTCTCCAGAGGCCAGGGAGGGGCCTGGGACCTGTAGTTGGGTTGCAGTGCATGCTGGGACTTGTAGTCTCAACAGTCTGTCCCCTTGGACCAAGCTTCTGAAGGAATTCCCCCTTCTTGCCACAGCTGTTCCCAACTAGGAAGTATCTTGGCCACATGTGGGCACGTGTAAGCACATTCACTTTCTCTGCCTCCTTTTCCTCTGGTCCCTCTCAGTCTCTCCGTCTCTGTCTGGTGTACACACACACACACACACACACACACGGACAGGGAATCTCAGAGATCTCATTAACTCTTTTCTGTCCCTTTTTTCTGACTTGGAACATGGGGGTTTTCCTTAGCCAAAACCGGTTTGGCTCAGTGGAACATGGGGGTTTCCCTCAGCAGCCTGGCCCCACGTTCTCTGCCCAGCACCATTTCTCCACCAGGGCTCCCACACTCACCTTCCCCTCCTAGTCCACTCAGGTGGCTCCCGGCACTGGAGCCGGAGAGGTTGGGGCGGCCGGGCCGTGGCCGGGGGCGTGGCGTGGTCGGCGCGGGACCCAGCACGGGGGCAGGATTCTCAGCACAGTCATCACCCCCGTATCCCTGACAGCACCTCCACTCCATGTCCGTCACTGTCTTGTAGGCCACGCGGTAGCGGGGACGGAGGAAGCTTCGGTACCTGGGAGAGGTGGAGGGAGGGCTCTTGACTCCCCCCTGCACTGCCAGCGACCGCGGCCCCTGCCTCGGAGGTGGGCAGCTGCCGGTGGGCAAGGCCTGTCCCTCAGGCTGGGTCCCCCTGGCCGTGCAGCATGTGGTCTTGCTCAGCTGACAGCTGTCAGCTAGCTCGTTGGCCAAGGGCCAGATCGCTGCTCTCCCTCGGCTGTCCTGTGCTGGGGCCTTGAACTCCTCTCCCTGAGAAGGCATGTAGGGGCTGGCAGAGTGCTCCAGTGAAGGGTGCCCACCCGCCACCCTGCTGCCTCCGCATCTCCTCAGAATGGCTCTGTCGGAAGCCCCCGGTCCTGCCCCTGGCTACCTGCTTGGGACACATTCCCAGAGCTGGCCGCTCCCACCACGCACCCACCCCCCGCCGGGCTCACATGATGCTGCGGGGACACTGGGGCTGGCCCCAGCCGCAGGGCTGGTAGTCGGGCTTGACGAAGGTCTCTACTCCATCCTCCAGCACACAGCTCACGGTCCGAGTCACCACGAAGGCGCACCAGTTCCTGCAGGCACAACCCCGGTAGGCCCAACAGCCAGGGACACACGCCCTGAGGGGCCCAGGGCCACCCGAGGGCCCGAGGGAGGGTCAAAGGATGAAGGGCCTGGGGGGCCCGCGGGAGCGGGAGCGGGGCTCTGGCACGGCCAGCGCCCCCACGCCTTCCTGTCCGCCCTGGAGTCGATAAAGACTTTTCAAGACAGGAGCGGAGGCGCAGAATGGAAAACCACAGCTCTGGCTGGGGAGGGGGGTCCCGGGGAGCCTCTGGATTCACCCATTCATTCAGGTCCCTTTTCTGTCTCATGTCTCAGTCTCTGGCGTGGCCGGTGTGAGCCGGCCGGCTGGGGCCCTCTGGGGATTCCCAGGATGCTGGCTTCCACCCGCCCCTCAGGGGAGAGGCCCGCAGGCAGGGGGCCAGCTCAGGGTTAAGCAGAGAATAAGCCATTGATGAGCCTTGTCCCTCAGGGGGTCTGCTGGCCTCTGATCTGTGTCGGCTAGAGAGGCCGAAGGAAGCACAGCAAAAGCGTGTCAGAATCACGGGTCCCTGGAGGGGCTGAGGAAGCCCTAGGAAGGGATGGGAGGGCTGCCGAGGACCCCAGGCGGCACGCAGGGCAGGAAGGCCCCCCAGGCCCCTCAGGTCATCTCCCTGGACACCTCACTGCAGGTCCCACGGGGAGGCCGAGGGAGCTGGGCCCCTAAGGTTAGACCAGAGGACCTATCTATTCGGGGGCGAGAGAGGGGGGCTGGAAACACCCAGCAGGAAGGTGGGCTCGTGAGGAGCCATCTGATGGATGGGCTTCCTCTCCCTCTCTCCCCTGCATTGGGGAGACCGCCCAGGAGAGGACAGCCAAAGTGGGGTACCCACTTCTGACCACCACCACCACCCCCACCACCACCCCCACCCCGCTACCATCAGCCCCGGGCTGGGACCCTCTTCACCAGACACTTACCTGTGGCGGCTGGCAGGCCGAGGGGCGCTCTGGGCCTGGGGCCCCCCAGGGCTGAGGGCCCCACCGTTCCCCGTGTAGAGGCTGTACCCGCGCGGGGGGTAGCTAGCTGCCCCCACGGCTGTGGTCAGCAGGCAACAGAGGTAGCAGCTCCAGAGGGTCCTGGGGGCCATGGCGGGGCGCTCGGCCGTGGCCCTCAGAGGCACATCCCGCCCGATCACCGGCGCCTCTGCCCGGAGCGGGGATGCCCGCAGCTCCGAGGCCGGGTCCTGTCCCCAGCTTCCTGCCAGCAGCCCCCAGCCGCACGCCTCCTCCTTGGCCTCCTGGCCTGACCCCTCTCCCCCTCCTCCTCCCGCCTCGGGCTCCCGCCTGTCCCTCCCTCGGTTCCTTCCGCTCTCCTCTTCTCCACCTCTGAGGGGAGTTTGTTCTCGGTGCCCCCGGGCCTCCTGCGCCGGTCCCTGCCCCTCTCGGATGCTGCTTCCTGGGCCTCCGCCCCCTGCCCCCCCCCGCCGGCCTCCTCTGGGCTCCTTATCCGTTTTCCCCAATGACTGGGTCCTGGGGGTGACAGGACTTTACCCCTGTGGCCGTTCAGAGGCGCAAGAGTGGCTGTGTGGGGCGGGCCCTGGCCTCCTGCCTCCCTCTCTTGCTCAGTCCCCTCCCTTCCCCCCTGTCTGGCTGGCGGTCCAGCCTCCCCTTTCCTCCCCCCACCTCTCCAACCATCGTGCGCCACATCTGCTTCTAGTTAACTCCGGGAAAGAGGGGGGAAAAGAGGAAAAACAGAAATGTGGAGTTGCCGCCGGGCTCGGAGCCAGCCTCTCAGACGGGCCACATGGAGCGGAGCCGGGGCCAGGGCTGGGGAGGAGGCCCAGGGCTGGCCGCTGAGCGGGGGAACAGGAGCTGAAGCCACAGCTCCCCTGGGCCAGGGCAGGCCTCTCCTGGGAGATGAGACCTGGCAGCAGGGGGGCGGGGGAAGAGGGGGGGCACCAAAGATAGAGGAAGAGGGGAGGACTGCAGAGAGAGAAGAGCTTGGAGGCTCAGCAGAATATTACTCACCATCCAGTCCAGCTCCCTCCTTTTATGGACATGAAAATTGGGGCTCAGAGAGGGAAAGGAACTTGTCCAAGGTAACACAGCAAGTCAAGAGCAGAGCTGAGATTTAAAAATCTAAGTACCGCCGAGACCAGTTTGGCTCAGTGGATAGAGCGTTGGCCTGTGGACTGAAGGGTCCCAGGTTCAATTCCGGTCAAGCACATGTACCTTGGTTGTGGGCACATCCCCAGTGGGGGGGTTGTGCAGGAGGCAGCTGATCGATGTATGTTTCTAACTCTCTATCCCTCTCCCTTACACTCTATCAATAAAATATACTTTTTAAAAAAAATCTAAATACCTAGTAGTGACTTGGGAGAAAAAAGGAGAATAGGAGAGAGGGCTGCTGGGCCAGGGAAAAGGAAAAGGACTCCACCGAGGCAGGCGGGAAATTCAGAGAAGCCGGAAGAGGAAGAAAGGAGGCTGGAAATGGGGGAGCAACCTTGTCAAGCATGGAGACCTTGAACAAGAGGGGACTCTCATTCTGGGACCCATGAATGTGAGTCCCAGACGAATCTTGGTGAGGGTCTGGCCGTAAGTAGCGGAGGGAAGGGAGGGAGATGAATTGAGCCCTACTACACAGTAAAGAAAGTCACTCCCTCGCATGGAGGCAAGTCTGATAGCTTAGCCTCTGTGGTAGGCTGGGGACTGATAGGACTCAGCGTCAGCCTGACGCGACAGGCAGCGCCTCGGATCTGTCAGCGGGCCCCTCTTCTCCATCAGCCGGCCCCTCTCCGCCACCTGGCCGCAGTGCTGTGTCCTGGGCCAGGTCCTTGAGTGGAGGGACCCTTGGGAGGCTGAGCGAGCGGAAGGACTAGGAGACGCTGTGCTGAGCGCCGTGGAGGCGCCCAGGTGCAGAGGCTTGTCTGTATGACTCAGGAAGGAGCAGCTGGGGCTGTTGAGGAATGAGACGCAAGCTCCAAAACAGAAACCAACACAACGCAGGGTGGACAGCGGGCCTAGGGGGCCAGCAAACGGAGGAGGCTGTTCTGGGTAAGAGGAGCGGGAAGACAGCGGCTTCTGGGAAGTCAGAAAAGAGTCAGAGGTTGGGAAATGCGGTCTTCCTCAGCGTCCCCTTCTACAGCTTGGGAGTGATGGCCGTGCCCCCTCCCCAGGCCTGTCTGTGCGGGTTAACACGCCGAGTTTAGAATGCTGCCTGGCACGGGGTAAATGCCCAGCTCGCTTTTATTTGTGTCAAGAAGGAGCCTAGAAAGTCAGGGACGTTGAGTGTGGGAAAATCAGGGTGAGACTCAGATGACTGGCTAAGGGCCTGGGCTGCGCGATGTTGAGGAGGGGATCCGTACACACGCAGGGAGAAGACTCAGCAAGCACAGCGGGCAGGGTGTGAGGGCGTGAGAAGGCTGGCTCCAGCGCCTCCTCTGAGAATGTTATCACTCTGAGCAGGTCCCGGGACTCCCCTGGGGTCTGTGGTCTGAGGTCCCTTCCGAGCGCTGCCCTGCGGAGCGGTGCAGAGCTGAGGGAGAAGGCTGGGCCGGCGGCACAGCGATGACTGGGTGCCAGGGGAGCCGGTGAAGGGAGACACCAGCGAAGATGCCGGGGTTCTGGCAGGATGGGGAGGATGAGAAGAGGAGCAGGTTTGGAGGAAAGAAAGACGACCTTCATTTAAACACACAGGCCTTGCCCTGGCCAGTTTGGCTCAGTGGATAGAGCATTGGCCTGAGGACCGAAGGGTCCCGGGTTTGATTCCAGTCAAGGGCATGTACCTTGGTTGCAGGCTCCTTCCTGGCCCAGGCCCTGGTTGGGGTTTGTGCAGGAGGCAACCAATCAATACGTTTCTCTCACATCAACGTTTCTCTCTGTTTCCCTCTCTGCCACTCTCCCTAAAAATCAATGAAAAATATCCTCAGGTGAGGATTGGGGGAAGAAGAAGAAGAAGGAAGAAGAAGAAGAAGAAGAAGAAGAAGAAGAAGAAGCAGAAAAAAAAACCATACAGGCCTTTAGCTTTATTAGGCTTCACAGATTTTGATTTTTTTTTTTTTACAAATAGAAAATGTTACACATTTTTACAAATGTACCTACTTCCTTCACCAGCAAAAGCATTACGACTCGCTTTATTGCAATATTCACTTTATCGCGGTGGTTAGGAACCGAGCCCGCAGTTTCTCCGAGGTAGGCCTGCGCTGAGATTAAGATGAGAGGAACACATCTCAATAGAAATAAACGTCCAGGAGATGATTCAAAACGTGGATCTTGCTTCTGGGAACCATTCGCAGGGCAGTGGCTGGAAGCCCTGAGAGGATGACACCAAATCTTCAATGTGACTGAGTGGTCTGCCTCTGAGGTCCTCCGCAGCAGAGGGGACCCTGAGGGCGGGGAGCAAGGCAACAAGAAGACGGGAGGGTGAAAGTAAGCACTGGAGCCGACAGATAATGGAGCCTGCGGCTGCCCTTAGAGGTGTCGGACGGAGATCCCGATTTCAAAGCTGCTGCCAGTGGAAGGTTGCGGCTTCATCCGGGGTCTCGGCCTCAGTTCTAGGCCCTGGCTCTGGCAGGAAGCCAACCCACTTCCTCTCTAGGTTGTCCTGGCTACTGCTGTGGCCTTTCTTTCTCTGTTTTTTCCCCTCTTCTCCCCCTTGGGCGGCCCCTGCAACCCGAGGAGTCATCCCAGCCATCTTGCCGCTGCCCCCTAAGTTTAAAAACCGGTTATATTTTTAGTGTGTCAAGTCAGAAACGTTGGCTTTGAAACACAATTGCAGTGCTACATATCATTTAGTCCTATCATTAGGGGCCGAGACCTAGGGGCTGGCATGGATGTTTGTGAAACATCAAGTCAATCAGTGGCTCCGGGTCCACTGGGAGGCCCGAGGTGTTGGGCAAGGGGCGGCAGTGGAGACCGAGAAGAGAGAGAATGCAGGGGTGGCTGTGGTGGTGGTACTGGCAAATAGCCACAAATTTCCAAAGTGATTGGAATTCTCGAGGTCAACTAGGCCGAGTCCCCGGGGCAATAGGGCAGTATCTATTTATAATCTCTCCGAGATGGGGAATTTCCAAGGGTCTAGTGCTGATGATTATAGTGTGACATTTTCACACTAATGGGCAATCTTGGCTCTACCTCGCAACTCAACCACCACTAACTGAGCGACGAGCTCGGGCCCAGGGCCAGCCTAGGGGACACCATCGTAGTAAGGAACATTATGTCTAAGCCTCTGTCAGAAGATAAACATTGAGAGGGGGAAGAGGGAGGGGGGATAATAAGAATTAGCCCTTGAGTCATGCAAACCCAGACGGGAATTCAAACTTGGGACTCTTGAGCAAAAGTCTCCTCCTCCTCAAATGCATACATTTCCTTTTCCTTCCAGCCCTCTGCCAGGTGCAGTTCTTTAGGTACCACCCCCCCTGGACTCAGGGTTCAGCCCCCTTCTCCCAGGTCTTGCTGATTTTTTTTTTCTCCTGAGTCTAATTCTAAAATCATCTTTTTCTTTTTTCTAAAAATATATTTTATTGATTTTTTTTTTTACAGAGAGGAAGAGAGAGGAATAGAGAGCTAGAAACATCGATGCGAGAGAAACATCCATTAGCTGCCTCTTGCACACCTCCCACTGGGGATGTGGCCGCAACCAAGGTACATGCCCTTGACCGGGATCGAACCTGGGACCTTTTAGTCCACAGGCCTATACCCTATCCACTGAGCCAAACCGGTTTCGGCAAATCATCTTTTCCTTGAAAATGTCACACTAATCACAAAGAGGAAGCTGCACATGTGCCCTCTCCGGATCCTCTTCCTCCTCCAAGTCTTCACAGGACAGGGCTGTGCCCGTCCCGTTTCCCAGAGACTCTTCTACCCCAGCTGTTTTCAAGCTTCGTTCGTCCTTAGCCTCGTCTAGTTTTGTCCTGGAGGCCATTTCTGTTCCTCCAGGCACCAGGCCAAGTGACCCATTCAAGGCTGATAAAGTCTCAGTGACCTAGGCACAGGAAGTGGTGGGAGGTGAAGGACATTTCTGGATGGGCTCTAAAATAAATCCTTTTCCTCATGTCTCTGACCCAGGAGAACCTGCTGATACCAAATAAGTCAGTGGCTCTGGGCTCGCTGGACTAGAGGAAAGAGAATCAGGCGACACTGTCTCTGACCGGTCGTAGAACCTTGTTCACATCAATCGCCTTCTGGGCCTCAGTTTCCTGCTTTGTGAAAGGATCTTGGAGGCACCCTTCCGCTCTGACCGGCTGGGAAACGGCACCTGGCTCGGCTGGTCTCCGGGCAGCCTTGTAAAGCTGAGGCACCTCATGTCACTGGCAGTCTGGACAGCCTGCTTTCCAGGATCCAGTTCTGTTTCCAATAGTAGTTCTCAGACCTGCTTGGACTTGAATCTGCTTCGGGTTTCCAGGAGACATGAGGCCTAATGTGTGTAATCCTTTAAGACCTAGACCCTCCTTCTCCCAGAGCAGAGCTGGGAACAGACTGGCCCTTTGGGGAAATGCATTCTGGGGGTTCCAGGTTATGTGGCGGGGACATGGGCTTGGGACTCTAAATAGGAAACTTCTGGGAAATACTGGGTGAGGGCTGGGGTGAGTGGGGAGGCCAGAGGAGCTAGGTTACTCAAGGCAGAGCCTGAGCTTAGGAGTTACCGGACCAGAGCACGGAGGACAAGCTGGTGACGGTCCCAGGCCCGGGAAGGCCAGCCTGGGCGATGCACACCAGCTCACTGTACACACAGGCGGCAAGCCGGTCCCTCACCCAGCTGTTCCAGCCCCATAGGAACTCCTGTAGTTTTCTTTGGCTCAGAAGCAGAAGCGTCCCCTGAGCCCGGGCCCCCCTCTACCACAAAGCAACTGGCTTCCATTACCCCTGTCAGCTCCAGCCCAGCCCCCCGCCCAGCCTGGCTCAGTGCCTTTCCCTTTTATGGTGAAGCTGAGGGAAGGGAAAGCAAGGGGTGAGGATGGAGCAGTTTCTGGCTGGGCAGAGGGTTATAGGGCCTCGGAGTGCTTCTCCCCTCACCAGACCCTGGACATCTACCCCCAGTCATCTTTATTCTTTCTCCTCCGTGACCCTGCTCTGCTCTGCTCGGAACCCACGGCCCCCCTTGCTGATCCCAGCCATTCCTCCCCCCTTCCCTTCCCTCACATCCGGGGGGTGATTTCCCACTTGGCCCAAGTCCCACGGTTTGGGTTTAGGTTTAGGGAGGGTCCGCCCTATTTCCGACGCCTACCTCGGGGGTGGGGGATGGATGGGGGGGGAGGGAACCAGGGTAAGGGAGGCACCGGTCAGATCGCAGGCAGGATCGTTTAAAGTGTAGGGTATGGGGCGGAAAGGCGGCTCCCGGCGGCTCCGAGGAGAGGAGCACCCAGTTGCCCCAGCCGTTGCTCCATTCGGCACCGCCTCTCATCTCTCACCCCACCACCCGGGCCAGGGAGGGGACCTCGAGGGCAGGGCCCAAAGGAAGCACCTGGCTGGGCCGGGCCGGGCCGGGCCGGGAGCGGGTGAGCAGCATCGTGGGGGGTCGGGACAGGAAGGGGTGTCAGAGTCTAAGGTCAGGCCAAGCCTCCCGCCCAGCCCCGCTGCCGCACTCTCGCCCTAGCACCCCGCGGCTCCGGGGAGGCGGTCACCGCGCCGTTAAACACGTCCCCCGCCGCGCCAGCTGCGCCCAGCTGCGCCCCGCTGGCCTGACGCGCGCCACCCCGCGGCAGCCACGCCCCTCGCGCGCCACCCCGCGGCAGCCCCACCCCAGGCCACGCCCCTTGTGAGGTCCCTGCGGGAGAGCAGGCGAGATGCGGGGCTAGAGAGACCGACCTGACCGGAAGTGCCTGTCCTGGAACTGAGCTGGCGTAACAAACTTCCGGCTCAGATCTCCTACCTGGAGCTAGTTCCGTACCGCGAGGGAACCGAGCGCAGCTGGTCAGGTGAGAGGCGGGCGGGTGACCAGGGGGCCGAGGACGGGCCCAGGTCTGGGCAGGGAGTGTGCCGGCCCCGAGGCTCAGCCCGTCTCTTCTCCGCAGGATGATTACCGACGTGCAGCTCGCCATCTTCGCCAACATGCTGGGCGTGTCGCTCTTCCTGCTTGTCGTTCTCTATCACTACGTGGCCGTCAACAATCCCAAGAAGCAGGAATGAAAGTGGCGCTTTCTCCGCCCCAGGTAACGGTCTGGGGGTGTAGCGCCCAGCCCCCGGATTGACGAGGCCTTGCCAGGGCCTGCAGGGTTCGAAACTTAAAATCAGACAGTGGGGGCCAAGCATGCTACAGTCCGCACAGGGAAGAGAGTGCCTTTTCCCTCCCGCCCCTTTAAACTGTTCCCTGGGGTGGGTTTCCTAGTCCCCAGATGCCCAAGTTGGGGGTATGGGTACAAGGTGATACAGGTAGGAATTAGGGTACTGAGGATGCATCCACTAATGAGGATTTGAGCTCTTCTTCACTTAAACAGTCCTCACTTTCCCAAGATTATTTAGACTTATTTAGGCAGATTTTTTTTGTGTGTGAGTGAGGGATTGTAAAGATATAGAATTTTATTTCCATGTTCTGGGGCAAGAGACACTGATTAGGGGTTGTCGGCTATAGACCCAAGTCATAGAGAAGAAAGGGGGAAGGGGCTGAAGGGCTTGGAAACCAACCTTTACTGTGGGTCACAATGTAAAGGGGAGAGAGGGTGGATGGGAGTTGATTCCGGAGGACTTCTCCAGAGTAAAACTCTGCATTTTCCTTACCTCAGGTCTTTCCCCTCTTTTCTAGGGTTCCAGGACATAGTCTGAGGCAAGATGGAGGGTGTGAGGGGCCTTCACACTTCATCCCTTCTACCAATCACAGCATATAAAGCAACTACACCTGGATTTTTCCAAACAACTTTTATTTCCTCAAAGTCTTCTTTAACCCTATGGAACAAGAAGCTGCCACTGAACAGGGCCCAGTATAGGGGCTGCTTTCTTTTCTACTCTCTCCCCCCGATATAAAAATATAGATTTTTGTGGTCCCAAAATCTTGTGCTGTGGAGGGAGGGAGGGGTGACACATTCCCTGCTTTGTCCTGTCTCAGGGTGGTGCTGTAATGCCTCAGCACGGTGTGACTGGCATTCCAAGGAGTTGTCGCATGGAATCAGCAGCTGAGGAAGGGGACTAGCACATTGCTCACAGTGTTCCCCACTTGTGGCTATATCCTGGGCATGAAGGTCAAGGCATCAGACCCGGGGAGAAACAGTGAATGGGGGAGATTTAGGGACAAAACAAACCTCAGGTTGGCCCGCAGGCCCCCCGCTGTAACAAGTCCGAGACTGGGAGTCAGACAGACTACAGGAAATAGGAGAAATGGCAGGGGCAGAGTAGGGCCGTGGAGGCGTGGCCCGAGGCAGCCTGCAACAGAAAAGAGAGGAATCAGGGTTGTGAAAAGTGTGCCCCCCCCTCTGGTCTGTTAGCCAGGAGTGAGAGGTGAGAGAGGTGGGATGGGCAAGGATAGGCACAGTATTGAGTATTGCACAGTGGTCTGATGCTGGAACCTGCCAGGTCCTAACAGTTGTTTTCTTATTCACTGGAGTGAAGACTGAGGCCATGATGGAGGCAAAAACGGGTACTAGATTCCTAATGAAAGTACATTTAGTCTTTTGAGGTGTCAAGGATTCGGGAAGGAAGAAAATGATCCTGAATGGCAGAATTGGGAATGAGGGGGTAGAAACAAGAAGTGGGGTGAGGGGCAATCTGCTCACCCTGGTGCAGAGCGGGGTCCCGGCTTTGGCTCACTGCTCTCCCTGGTCCAGAGGATAGGGGATGTGGGGCCCGAAGAGCCTCTCATCCCTCTGCAAGTCGGCGGTGAGCCCCAGCCCAACCTGGGCCTAGCCTGTGGACAGGGGGTGGGCTAAGGAGCTGGATTCTTCCGTGAATATTTGTGCTTCTAGAGTTCCCATGAGTAATGCTGTAGTTTAGCAGTCAACACAGGTACTAGGACCTTTATCTCCTAGGCACTGTCCTAGCTGAGAGGGTAATAGAGAACTTGGGTTCAGTCTATACCTATATACTCTGAGACATATTTAACTAGGGGAGGCAAAAGGATCCACTATTTAACCTCCATGGCTATATCATGGCCAAGATTTGTACCAAAGACAAGTACTGTGTAGAAAGCTGTTGGAGGATTGGAGATCTTTCTCAGAAACTTCTGTGCCTCAGCCCCTGCTAGACCAGCTTACGTTTCTCCCCTCCATTCACCTTCTGCCTGTACCCAACTTTAGCCAACCTAGCATGGGGGTGGACTGAATTGGAGTTGGTGGCACAGCTGTTCCTAGGAGCAGCAATCAGATGTGTTACCTGGGGAATCCGGGACCCCTCCTGGCGGGAACTCTCCTCGGGCAGGTCTGGGCAGAAAGAGAGGAGAAACTAAGGGCGGGGGCAGACAAAGCCAAAGCTAGCAGGCTGAGGTTGGGCTTTATGTGGCAGGGACATGGGGTTGAAAGCAAGCAGGAGACCTGGTTTGAAGGGGATGGGACACTGGGCAGACAGGCACTCAGACACCAGAACAGCTCTCTTAAATGGCTGGGGGAGAGGTAAAGCAGTGCTGGGCATTTCCCCTCCTACTACCCAGATGAACAGCTGCTTGTTGGGTTCTGCCATAGTTGTTACGCTGGGGACTGGGAAGACCCAAAAATGTTACCTGTAATCGGGTCCTGATACAGGGGATCCGAGGCCCAGTTCCTAGTAGACCTTTCCCAATCACCATGACAGCCTCTGGCTTGTCCCCTGAGGATAGGAGTGAGCAGTTGCTCCCTGAGAACAAAAGAAACTTATCAGGGTAGGGGTCATGGAGAAGTGGGAACTTCTGTTAGATCAGTTTCTCAGTATTGACATTTTGGGCTAGATAATTCTTTGTGCCATTGTAGGATGTTTAGCAGCATCCCTGGCCTCTACCCATTAGATGGTGTTCCTCTTCCTGCCCTCCCCTTTTGTAACAACCCAAAAGGTCTGCAGACATTGCCTCATGTGCAGAGGCGGTGAGGCGGTTGCCCTTGGTTAAGAAGCTTGGCATACTCTAGTCTTGTTCAAGGGGTGGAGCCGCAAATCAGAGCTTGAGTTAGTCTGAATTTATAGACTTTAAGCCTGTTCCAATCAAATGTGTGAGCATTTAAGGATCAAGTCAGCAGTACCCAAGACGAGTGGGTTGAGGACTACTCAGTAGAGAGAGCTAATGGATGAGAAGCAGGCTCTGAGGGAGGTACAAGATGCTGGACTGGAGTCTTAGAAATCATTCCTACGCAGTCCTTCATACAGCTGGGTTATAACAGAGAGCAGATGGCTAAGGTTCTGTGTGCTCGATAAGGCCACACATTTGCGGTGATGGCAGGCCTATCCTTTTTTTCATTCTGCAGTTTTGTCTAATGTTGCCCAGCTCCTGGAGTCAGGGAGCTTCAGTAAGTAGCAGGAAGGAAAAATCATAATGTTCCTCAACCATAAAAGTGAGGATTAAATGAGATAATGAGTTTATAGCAGTGCCTGCCACATAGTAAATGCTCAATAAATGGTAACTGCTATTTTATTATACAAAGATATTTAATAAATTCCAGCTTCCTATACAAGGGCATGGGTGTTTGGGGTTTAGGATAATCTGGGCGATAACTGATGTCCCTGGTCTAAAGAGGCCTATATCACATCAAGCCCTAGCTGGCTTGGCTCAGTGGATAAAACACTGGCCTGCAGGAACAGAAGGTCCCAGGTTCGATTCCGATCAAGGGCATGTACCTTGGTTGCAGGCTTCTCTCCAATCAGGGCTCATGCAGGAGGCAACCAATCACATTGCTGTTTGTGTCTTTCCCTCTTTCCCTCTCTCTTCCACTCTTCCTAAAAATCAATGGAAAAAATATTCTCGAATGAGAATTAACAAAAAGAAAAAAAGAAAAAAGGAGGTCCAGGTCTGGTGGCAATGGAGCTGCAGGGATTTCCTCACGAGCCTGTCTACACTCTGCATGGTGAGGAAGGAAGGAGGCTGGCAGTGCATTACCAACCTGATATGCCGAGTGAGCTGGGCAGTAGGCAGGAACCCAGGTTGCGAGAGGAGGCTGGGCTAGAAATGGCAGGCGTTGGGGGCGAGGCCAGGCTGCTTGAAGGAAGGCGATAGCTGAGTGGCTGCTGCCGCCGTCTCCTGTCCTGGCTTCGGGGCTCTGAGTGGAAGGGACATAAGCAGAGAGGGCAAGTGAGTGAGGCACTCATCCACTACCTCCGTCTCTCCTTGGTCAGAAGATGCCAGTTTCCAGACTTGCCACACCAGCGTCCCTTGTCTGAAGAAACGCAAGATGAGTAGAAAGTCCTCTAATACTTATTCCAGTATCCAGTTCCCAGCTAGCCCTCATGCTCACTTCTCTGGCTAACCAGCTTACCCACAGCTCATTCTTTTGGCAAAGGAATTATTGAGCTTGGCTTCTAAACAGCTTTCCTAGGTTCTCCTCTTACCTCTAACTGCTCTTCAACTAATCATCCTGCCCCTTAAACTGTGATGTTCCCCACCATTCTATCCTTGGTCCTCTCTTGCTCAGCATATTTTAAACTCTCAGATCTCCCTCTATCCCTTTTCTCCTGAGCTGAAGTTCTAACTGTCCACTGGACACTTTTCTGCCTGGCAAACTCCCAAACAAAATCCATTTTCTCCCACCCTTTCTTTTGTCCTCCCTGTCCTCAGGAAGATCTTGCTAGAAACCTTGTTTCATCTTTCAACTCTTCCCAAACATTTATTTTTGTGTTTAACCAAATCTGGACAATTCTACCTCCTTCATTTGAATTTCTTTATTCTCTCTTGCAACTGACAGTGTCCAGATACAGGTCTTTAGAGCTCATTCAGGCTTTTGAAAAATATTCTCCACTGGCCCCCCTCCTTCCTTTTTACAATCCATTCTTTATGCAGATGCCAGGAATTGTTATTCTAAAACATAGGCCTGATCAAAAAATCATTTAGGCTCAGAGAAGGGGAGATACTTTTAAAGGACAGTCTAAACCTTGTATGCAGCATTGAAAGCTCTGCCCACTGATTCGGGTCTACTCACCCTCAGAAGGATGCCAACTGATTTGATCCTTCACATCCTCTGCTACCAACCACCCCTGGGGCTCCGAGCTGTGCGGTTCCTCTAATATGTCTGTCGCCTAGGGAAACCTTGGATATCTTATGAGTCCCATCTCAAATGTCACCTCTGTGAGACCTCCTTGACCATTACTGGTAGAATTAATTGTTCTCTTCATTGTCCTTTATTCATGTGGCTAGTAATTATTTATGGTTTCTCCCTCATTAAATAATTTAGTACATGTAAAGGACTTAAAATAGTATCTGGCACATACAAAGAACTCAATAAATGTTTGCCAATATTCTAATTAGAACTTGAGTCCCTTGAGGGTAGGGACTTACTCTAACACTGTGTATGCTGGGTACCAAGTAGAGGCTAAGACTGCAGCCAAGAATCAGAAACAACCAGAACTTAGGGGGCCAGGAAGAGTTGGTACAGCAATGCCAACAAGACAGAAGTCAGAGACTCAATGCCAGTCAGGTTACCTGCAACATTACCCACCACAGAGATGCAGCAGAGCCCAGACCTGGGTAATCCTTTGGTTAAAACAGGGATGTCGCTATGATTTCCAAGTGACAGTGCACAGTAGGCAGAAATAACGAACGTAGTAGAGGGGGAAAGAGCCGGGTTCTAGGTGGTCTGAGGGACCTCCATACACAGATGCATGGTGAAGCCCTACCCACCCCAACAAAGGATGAGAGAAAACAAGCAAGAGTGGGCAACAGCCTTTGGGACGTTTGTAGGTTCTAGTGAGGAACTGCATGATAGTCAAGGAGGTAGGAAGCACATAGGCAAATGATGTAAAAAAAAAAAATGTCAGTGTGACATGTAGGGGTCATGGGAAAGATACCAAGGATACACAGGAATCCTGCCCTAAGGAGAGTTTCAGGTTAGAAGACAAGGTCTGGTTTAGGGGAGAAGGCTGATCTGGAAAGTTACGGCATTTAGACAGCATTTCACCTCATCACTTAAGACTCTTAGGATCCAGCCAGCCCTGCTGTGAACCTGGCAATGTGAGCACACAGCACTTTCTCATGTTTGGCTTTTGTCCCCACGGAGACAAGAATTACAGGGAAGAGCCCCAATTCTATCATTTCTTGGTTCTGAGGTATAGAAATGGCAGCTTAAGGCTGAGTGCAGGAGTGATCTGCAATCAGCTCTGCCTTTAGAGGTGTGGGATGATGTTTTATGGTCATCTGCTATAGGTTCCATTTTGGCAGTGGCAGGACAGTCCTGGCGCAAAGGTCTGAGAGGAAGAGCCAGACTGACCTCACTTTGTATAAATTAGGATGGATATTCTAAAGCTCCCAAGTTCTTGCCTTTTATGTGTTCAACAAATATGTGTTGATGGTTTAATAAGGGCCAGGTAGATGCTGGGTAATAAGGGATAAATAGATATGGGGCATTTCCTGCCATCAAGTAAGTTCTAACAGGAAACCTTTGTTTGCAGTAGAAAAAGTAAAGGTAGTGCTAGTGCTAGAGGCATTCTTCCCGTGTCCTTTGACTCACTTCACAAAGGAACCTCCACTCTATTTAAAGACTTTAGCTTCTCTACCAAAAGCTGCCTGTCAGCTGAGCCATGGCATCAGAGGCCAGCAAAGGGTTCTACCCTGTTTCCCTGAAAATAAGACAGTGTCTTATATTAATTTTTTCTCCCAAAGTTGCGCTAGGTCTTATTTTCAGGGGATGTCTTATCTTTCCATGCACTAGGTCTTATTTTCGGAGGATGTCTTATTTTCGGGGAAACACGGTAGTAACCTCAGGTTAAGCGTCAGAGCTGGGAGGAATGAGAACGGTGGTGGACGACAAGCTGAAGACATAAAAAAATGCAAGTCCCTTGTCCTTGATCCCAGTGTCCCGCTGGATAGGCTGGAGGGCAGGGCGTATGTTTCAGGTATTGAGACTATTGCTTGACTCCAGGGCCAGGACCAATATGAAGCGAGTGAGGCACAATGTAAGGAGAGCCTGGCCTGACCCTGAGAACACGTGCCTTCTGTTGTGTGGCCTGGGCACCTCCCTGGCCTCCCCGTCCTTGCAGTTTGTGTCAGTATGTAACCAACAGAAGCTGGTTCGCCTCTCCACCCTCTCCCTGGCCTTCCTTTGGCCTCTGTTGCATCCGCTTTTACACCAGTATCCCATAGACTTTTGACTTTCCTCACTCTACCATTGCATTGGATATCCCCATGACCTCCTGCCTCCTCTGCAGCAGCTGCTGCTAATGCTGTCTGCACTTCTGAGCCTGGTCTGGGAAGGCGGTGCTCATGGCCTCTTTGGCAGCCAGGGTACAAGGAGGTGCCGAGGATCCTGGCACTATGGGCAAGGGCGTTGGAAGTGAAGGTTTACCCAGAGGCTCTTCTGGCCTCCTGCCCCCGGAACACTCTTGTCAACCTAAGCTGGTTACTTGTTAGCCTTCTAAAATGTCATCCCTGAAGACAGAATCTGCCAGACTGATTGGGCTGCCTGGATCTTTTCTGAAATTTCCTGGATAGCCCAATCTCAGGTTTTGTTCTAGCCAATAAGGGATAGTCACCAATTAAATGTATAGTTAAGTGTGATATGATTTCTATACATTAGAGGACATTTTCTTATAAATAACTACATAAGTGAAAAAAATCTGTCAAATCACAATCCCATTTTTTTGGGTTCGGAAAGTATAGCTGCTTTCTAGTTAGATCTCAGAAATACAGGGTCGTGTTCTTCCTGTTTCAGAAGACCAAGTCTGTCTGTATCACAGGTCCCTGTCCCAAGACAGGGCCAGTCTACCATGCTCGGGTCACATCAGGGACTTTAAGAGATGAAGCAGCAAAAACTGCAGCACCAAGTAAATGCCCAAGAGAACACAGGAGGCCGGATTCCTGGAATATGACCTTTCAGCCACTCACAGTATTCCTGGTTTGTTATTAGCAACCCGCTTCTTGACCCCTTTACTGTAGACATAGCTTCGTAGTTCTTACAAATATTTACTCAAGTCTCTGGGATGTCTTTTTACGCAAACCAGCTCTCTCTGCTTCTAAGCTCATTCACCTGGGGGAACATAGCGTCTCACTTGGTTTTACTGCGCCTCTATGTGAGTGACTCCTAGATCTGACCCTGATGTCACCTTTTCTACACTTCAGTCATTTTTCTGCCTGCAGGACATCTCCACTTAGATAAACTCGCCACCTTTTCTCCCAACAATGTCTGGGTCACCATGACCTTTTTCTTTAGCTTGTAGCCCTGAAGCTCTCTCCCACCATCATGGAGGCCTTCCACTCTGTTTCTTATTCTCTAGACCCTGGTACAGGCGCTAGTCTTCTCATGCATAACCCACTCCAAGGACCCATGTCCTCTGCCCTGCCGATATACACAGTTCAGATAGCTCTGAACTCAGATAACCTAAGCCTCTTATTCCCATCATTCTCAGAAGCAGCACATATGTCCACATATGTCTCATTTACACCTAATCTTTGTTTTCAAGACATTCTCCTTCCTCCAACCCCTCTTCACCTGACTCCCATGGTAAAAGGTTTGGCCCTTGGAGCCAGCTAGGACACTTGCTTTTTGTCCTCTCTACGCAGCAGCCCTGGTCTGGCTATCATTCTCATCTCTGGAATGTTTTTGTCAAACCATATACCAACTCCCATTCTTCAAAACCACTTCTCAACTAAACATTCCTTGGCTAATTACCCTCTTGTTTACCTATGACAGTAGCTCCCCAAGTTCCCTGTATGTTTACAATGTGTGTGTGCTTTTATGTTGTGTTTACTGTCCTGTGTCCCTATTAAATTTCAAATCAGCTAACTAAAAATTACTTTGTACTGACAGAAACCCAGTTCTTGCCCCTCACTCAAGGAGTTCAATACAGCACTCTGCACTGGAGGGGTCAGGGAGGATGTTTGAAACTCCAAGCATCCTCCAGTGAGGACCTAGACTGGGCTCTTTACTATTTCCCTCTTGTGGAAGGAGAAGGAGGATTTATAACGCTGATATTCCTTCCTACGAACTGTGAGTTAAGAGGAAAAGAAATCAGAAGAAAGATGGGAAACTCAAGTATACTAGGGCATGGAAAAGCATGTGTGAATACCTGCCACTAAGTAGCTGTGCAGTTTTGGATAAGTCCCCCTTAAACAGCCTTAGTTTCCTCATCAGAAAAATAGAAACGCCATCCATCCCACATGGGCCTCATAAGTGTTAAATGAAATCTATGTGATACTGTTTGTTCACTGTTTAATGTTATTTAAATATAAGGCATTTTATTACTTTAATACTCCCCTTCAAACACAGTATACAAAAGTGCTCTTTTCAATGAAGATAGAATCTCAAAGAATGGGACTTGGAATATAAGCAGAGGTAACGATGATGCATGCCCGGGATCGAACACGGTACTGTCAAAGCTGGGTAGGCCCATTGCTCTCCTCGGCTACTCTAACTAGGGCAGTCAGATGCCCACAGCAATGACCCAGTGCATGTTTCTGGTCTGCACCAAAGCTTTGATGCAAGCCGAATAGCGGGGAAATGCTAACAAGGCGGAGTGTGGCTTGGAGACCAGCAAAGCTCTTAGCTCCAGCTTATAAGCCTCCATACTCTGGCAAGACTTCTGTAGCCCAGAAGCCACATACAATATACCCGTGGTTTCGTGCACTTCCAGAAGTGGCACTGCAAGTCTCCCTAAAGCCTGGCCACGCCCAAGAAATGGCTCCACAGGACTTTCCTCTTCTTTTTCCCTCCAGGCCCTTCTGCTTCTGGTGTACATTCTGACCCAGAATCTCGCCTTAGCAGGCAGGGTCTCATCAGGCCAAACTGCGGGCACTGAGGCAAAGCTAAGCAATTGTGACCACTGCTGAGAGGGGCTACACTGCTGCTTTGTATGCTACTACAGAATCTGTCTGCAGTCCACTTTTCTTTGGAAACGTTAGAATCCTTCTGATAACTTTCTGAATAGGCTCTAAAGCCGGGAATAATTTCAGCTCATAGGACTTGGATAGGATTCTTCATCACTTCACAGTGCTGCAATTTGGATCGTGAGGCATTTCCTTATACTGCCTCCAAGGCAGCTTGACACTGTCCTTGAAGTGGAGGCTCCATGTCTGTACGGCCTTGCTTCAGCCAGCGTGTCATCCTTACACACTCCCCTGCCTCCCAACAGGTGAAGCACAGCCCCCAGGACACCGCCTCTGCCACACAATACCGCTTGGAGCTCATGCCGCAGGGAACACCAAGGTCACAGGAGAGGCTGCAGATTCTGCTATAAACTAATTTTATTGATTCACTTCCTTGGTCCCAGTCCAAGTGTATATCTTCAAGCTCTCATTTCCCCCAACAATGCCCCAAACAGCTAAACACCTGTTGCAGGGGCTCCCAGACTAGCTTACCTCTCACGGGGCCCAGCACCCGGTGGCTGACCTTTTGGGTGCTAGAGCCCAGGCCCGGCAGTCCTGCAGACCGACTGCCATGGAAAGGAAAGCTGGGGGAGCTCTTCATCTGTGGAGAGTTTTGTTGGCTGGTGAGGCCGCCGCCAGTACTTGTGCCAGTGCTAAAACTTCGCACGCGGCTCAAGGTATTTTCAGAGCAGGAAACAGGCAATCCGCTGCAAAGAAGCAGATGCCAGTCAACCGTGATTCAGGGAGGTTGTGTCCCAAGTCTTTCCCCAAGGTCGATGGCTCATTAAAACTTCACCTCTGGGGTGAAAACGCGTAGGGACTCATTCACAGGGAAAGGGAGGAGTTCTTTGGCTGACTGGGGCATCTAAGAATGCCTAGTGCCCTTGTTCACACACATGCTCCTGCAGAAAATACATCAGGAGCCAGGGGCCATTCCTGGGCATCTTAAACCCGTGTGAATTCCTCACTGCCTTGGTGCTGGCCTTTGGACCCCTCAACCAGTTACAACACTGGAAGCTGAGCCCTGCCTCCACCCCAATTATATTTGACTTTGTGCAGGGCTCTGATTCCCAATACCTAGGAAGCATGTAGCTCCCGGTAAAAAGGAAGAGGATCCATTCTCGAAAAATGAGCTGATGTTACTCATTTTAATTATCCCTGAAAATATTTACCGTGTGGTCCTTTTAGAAGTAGGAAAGGAACACAGACCCCTGGGAATTCCTCGCTCGAGAGCCCTACTTCACTCTCATACTCTCCCCCTTCCACCCTGCTGGTCTTACTTGTTAGTTTTGGGTAGAGTTCGAGAGCCTCTCTTCTTGATGACACCCAGGTTCGCAGAGCTGTTCGGACCTCGAATGCTACGCACGTGTTTTAGCATCCAGGCCCGGAGGTTCGTGAGGCTGCTGTGCTCGGACAGCACGATCCGGGGCCATGGATTGCATTCGGCCATGTCCAGAGCTGCGATGGCCATAGCTCGTCCCACCTGTGGGGGAGTCGTTTGGCTCAGTGTCTTGGTCTTCCAGCCCAGGCTGCTGTGTTGGGGGGGGTGCACAGCACAGAGGAAGGCCAGACCTCAGATTTGTTCAATGGGGGCTCCCATCTCTGTGCCCAGGCTGTTTATTGAGAGTGCACTTAGAGCTGCTCCCTAAACTGCTGTTCATTTGGGGCCCTCATCCATCACGAGTTGGGGCAGGTGTGCTTTCTGGCAGGCACCAGGCAGGGTTTCTCCCAGCAGAAGGTGCTTGGATCTCTTCCATAACCAACAGCCCTTCTACTCCTCTTGTGCCCTAGGACACCAGGGATCATCAAGATCACAGCAGCACGGGCTTTTAGCCCAGGGGTGAACTAACCCGATATGAGGAGGACAAGCTCAGAGGCAAAGAATCTGACTTAGATGTGTGACGGGAGTCAGAAATAGAGCCCATCCATCCTCTCAACACCGTAACAGTCAGAGACCTGCTCCTGTTAACTGAGGGAAAGAGCCTCTCCTCAGAGGAGCTTAGAGTCAGGCAGCAGGAGAGAAGGCCTTCCCAGACTTTGAGGTTCTCCTGTCCCCCCTTATCCCTGTGTTCATACCTGCTCAAACAGCTCCACAGTGTATCTGGAAGGGAAAGCCGGCGGGGGTGGGGGGCTGGCACGCCCGTTGTCATGGCAGGCGGCAGGGATGCTGTTTACTGAGCGTCCAGTGTTGTAGTTGCATTCAAGTGTGTAGCTAAGACACAGAGACCTTCATCAGTGTCCTGCCTGGACAGAATCAGGACAGAACTATGGGGGACAGCCTAGTAGTCTGAGAAGGTAATCACTTGGGGGGGGAAATGGACACAAATAGAAAGACCTAATTCCTAGACATAAGCAACAGACCTCCGCACTATATCACATACACAAGAAGTCCCAAAAAGGTAGACTCTCAGACTAATGCTAATTGTGAACTTGCCTTTTCAAAGGACTTGGGCCGCCCCCTGCCCTGCAAACCCCGAGTATTGCTTTTTTTAAAGGAAGTTACTTCATCTACCGTATCCCAGTTTCCACCCAACCTGTGGATGATCCCTGAGGCTTTGTAGATTGCAACCCGGCCGCTTCCCTCCTTAGACTGGCCATCTCTGCGGTCTCGGGCATACATGTTCTTCTCTGAGAAATTACAGCCCTGGAAGTCGAAGTGGGCTGAGTTCAAGGAGATGAGCTTTGGATAAAGCATATTTTCTACCTGTTTGGGGAGGAAAAAGGCAACTCAGAGACAGAAGAAAAGCTTGAGGGCAAGGAAGACATGGCAAGCATGGGGCCATGTGACTAAGATACCTGCACAACCATCAAACAGCGTTTCTTGAATTCTCACGGAACGTTTGACATTATTTCCAGCTGTTGGAAAGGTGCAGTTCTACCTTTTTAAGCTCTTAGATTCTGCTCTTCAATAATGCAAAATTTTCCTTTCCCCCTGGTTTACCCAATTCTAGTAGAGAATATGATGCCAACAGTTTGACCCTCTTTTAGGGTTTCTTGGCCTTTTGAAGCTGTAGTCCACCCTCAGAAGTAGTCCACTTTGTGTGTGTGTGTGTGTGTGTGTGTGTGTGTGTGTGTTTAATATATTTTTATTGATTTCAGAGAGGGAGAGGGAGAGAGATAAAAACATCAATGAGAATCATTGATCGGCTGCCACCTGCACATCCCCTAATGGGGATCGAGTGGGCAACCTGGGCATGTGCCCTGACTGGAATCCAACCCAGGACCCTTCAGTCTGCAGGCCGAAGCTCTATCCACTGAGCCAAACCGACTAGGGTGGTAGTCCACCTTTTGCAGCCACAGGCTTTCCTGACCTGACAGAAGGTCATCTTCCCTAACCTGCAACACCTCCCACACTCACATGACATTCGGTGGACTCCTACCTGGGTGGTCTCGTCACTAAAGCTGTTTCCATACATGAAGCAGCCCCTTTTGGAAGCATGTCCGTGTAGGTCCACATAGTAAGCCACACCACTCTCTTTGGGGGGGATGGTGTCGGGGGCTGGCTCCTCAGCCTCCGTGGACGGTGGGGGCATAATCCACACACTGCTGGCCTTCTGTTCTGCAAGCTCAGTCTGTATCCAGGGCTCAGGGTTATCCCCAGCACACGAGTGCCCAAGGTGAGGTTCCATTTGGAGATTGGTGGCTTTCTCAAGGTCAGAAAGCGGGGCATCAGGACGGAGACAAGGATTGTGCTGTTGTGCAGAGGGATTCTGGGAGTTCAGACGGGAGTGCACATGGTGGTAGAGAAGCACAGCTTTAGCCCCGTAGATGGCCGGGTGCAGGACTGCATCAGGCTTCAGGTACTGACGGTTCAGGTTCACTCCACGCGAGTCTGTGCTGTAGGAAAACAAGGGCTGAGGCAGGGTCCAGAGGGTGGACCAGCAAGGCAGACACTAGAGTAGATGAAAAGAGACTATGGGAGAATGACTTGTAGAAGGAGAGGCTGAAGTTGCATCAGGAAAGAAAGAACTGAGGATAGGGGCTCTCCTCAATCTGCTGTCACTCCTGCAGACACCTAGGATAGCTCTCAGGTGAACTTGCAGTTATTCTAGCTCTGCTCCTTCCAGAGTGCTAGGAAATAAGATCCCATTCCTTCTCAGGCCCCTGGACGATTCGATGGGCTTACCCGTATTTGGGTGCAGGAGGGTGGGGAATACAGGAAGAGGCAGACGAGAAGCTGACAGTGTTTCACTGAGCTGCAGGGCGTGAGGGGGACGGAACAACCCAGAGAGGTCAGAGAGGCTTCTTACCGGTAGTGGCCCCGGACCACACCATCGGGGTTCAACATGGGGATCAGCTTAAAGACAAAGAGGCGACGTAGGGTTTGGGCCCGGGGATCATCAGGTCGAAGGATGAAGTCCAAAAAGCCATTGAAGACAAAGCTAGATGGCGTCTCTCCAGGGTGTACCCTACTGCTCAAGAAGAATATCTGATACGGAGGAGAGAGCAGCCGTTAGGTCAGTTACGCTATAGTTCGACTGGAGCAGTACTTAGGGGGGGCTGTGGGGAAGGGGATGAGGCAGGAAAGGAGAGCCACTGGATTTCCAGCTGCTGCGTCTACAGTGGAGTGGGAGCTGTCGCCCTTGCCTCCGAATGCAGGCTGAGCCTGTGGTGAAGATGCCCAGTGATAACGTGGCTGGGGCTCTCAACAGTGCCTGCACTAGGCATGGTCAGGGTCTTGCCTTTATACTATTCCCACTCACCCTCTTGCCTGTGAAACGGAATGGTCGGGGGGTGCTGATATCAGGAAATAGCTGCTCTAGACGGGGCTCTCGTTCTTCTTCAAGCCCATGGCAGGAACTGATCGTTAGCAGATCTACACGAAGTCCATCCAGAGAATAGCAAAGGATCTCCCGGTGGTAATAGATGGTATCCAGAGAGCTGTAGGGATACAAACCATCAAGCCATTAGAAGTCCCTAAAGTCCTAGCAAGAGGTGGGCCTTGTCAGCAGCCCAGGATCTGCAGGATCTGGTACTTCACCCTGCCTTGGGGACCTTACAGTCCCTCCTAGTGTTTCAGGGGGCTGAGGATTTGGGCGGGTCTGCCAGAATGCAGAGTACAGGATAGGATGAACTTGTTTTCCCCCAGTTTATGGCTCCCTAGGATAGACTATTTAGCATTGACAAAGAGCTGCCCTCAGTTGGGACAGAAAAAAAAAAAAAGGTGTGCTGACTAAATCCTGGATAACTGATGGGAGCTGGGGGTATTAAGGGCTTGAACTGCACAGGGGAGTGAGTGTAGGTGGAGGTATGCTGAGATCAAGGTTACACAGTAATATATTTGTCAAAGGTACCCCAAATCCCACATTCTGTACTGAGAAAAGAACTGATGAAGTTTTGGTTCAGGGTCTTAGGGCAAGTCCCAGAGGGAGCAGAGGTGCTGTGTGGCCCAGGACTGTGTGGCAGGAGTAGGAATGGGGTTGGCACCTGTTTTGGGTAGGGTGTTTCTCCAGAAAGCGCTGGTCTAGCTGGGTTAGCAAATCCTGGCAGTCACTGTAGGAGAAGGGGTAGCAGAAGGCGAAGAAGGTGGTGGCCCCACGGCCCTCCAGGAAACGGTGAACAAAGGATAACACAAACTGCGTTTCTGTCATCTGAGGAGCAGAGGAAGAGGAGGGGCAACATGCCATGGCTGTCAGAATGAAGACCCTCGTGGAGTCACCGGGGGCTGACCTCACCCCCTTATCACATTTACCAACTTCCCTCTCCTCACATTTACACCCCCCCCCCCCCACACACACACACTCAGAAAGTCCCTCTGAGACTTTCCACATGGCAGGCAGCTTCGTTGGGGCTCCCTGAGGCAGGGGCTTCTCTGAGACTCCTGCTAGTGCTGCAGGGAAAGCAGGTATCAAGACCCAGTGTCCTGCCTGCCGAGTGCTCTGTGCGAAGGGTAGCTCCTGCTCCTCCCCCTCCTCTGCTCTCAGCACCCAGGTCTGTCTTTCCGCCTCGTGATGAACTCACCTCAAAGGTCGGCCGGTCTCGAATGCGTTCCCAGCGTGGCCGGCTGGGCAGTGTGCGCACAAAGGGGGCCATGCCCTGGGAATACAGCTTGCTTTGCTTGTTCATGTTCATAATATTGATCTTGATGAGTTTCCCTGGTGATCCTCCCCGGACGCTGAAGTAAAACCATGACCTGAAGGCCAGAGTAGGAGAGGCTGGTCATTACATAGAGGGGGCTGGAGAGGGGTAGTAGTAAGGAGGAGAGAGGGAGGAGGGGTCGGGAGAGAAGGGTAGTCTGCTGGTATGAATTGCAAGTCAAAGGGTTAACGAAGCATGGGCTTGGGGACAAGGACGCCCCTCTCTTTTTTCTCTTCCACCCTCCATTCGCTTCCTCTTACCTGTTCCCATTCTCATATTCTGTTTCAGCACAGTCTGGCCGGGTCCACACGTTGAACTCGTAGTCAGGGGAAGAGGCAGTGCTGCTGGTCGGGGGTAAGACGCCCCCTGCCACTCCCTCCAGGTCACTGGGCACAGACTCCACTTTCTCCACATGGGCGAGGTTCCCGGAATCAAATCGAGAACTGAACAGCAGTCCCCCACAGCGCAGCTCCATGGCGGGGCTGGGGAAGCATCCTCCTGCTCCACTCTGGCCCTGAGAGCTGAAGAAAAAGGGGGGTTGGGTTAGGGAGAGCGAGGAAAAATGATTTTTTTATTTTTATTTTTTTTGTGGGGGGTATCTACAGATAAATGAGCATGACCAAGTAAGAGGCTTCCTCCCTTCAGAAAAGGCAGGAGTGACCTTCCATCAAAGGCCAACAAAAAGCAGCCTTCTGGCCTCACACCAAGAATTATAACTGACCTAAAGGGACTCCATCTTACTGCAGGTTGGCCATTCCAAAAGGAAACAACCGCTTGCCTAGGTTGAGAAATACTAAACTCTAAGCTTCTTCGCAGCCCGAAGATTAGAGAATATAATCAGAGAGGTGGGATTGCCCAAACCTAGCCGATACACCTGCGGCAACACATGGCCATCCTGCAAGATGGGCCCAGATCGGCGCCCACTCGCCAGCCACGCAGAGTGGGAAGCACAAAGTTTCTAAGTTTCCGTGGGCAGCTTCCTGTCTCCACTCCCCTGTCCTCACAAGTACTGACCAGGCACCCTCCTGTTGCTCCACCGAGCCCCGCAAGGGCCGGCTCTTCCTTTTCGTCATTACCCTTTGCCTACCATGGAAGAAAACTGGGAAAGTGTGGCCTCTGCCAAGCCGAAGGGCACGGGGCAGAAGCCGCTCGCTCACCTAGAGGCTCAGCTCAGTTCCAACTAGGGCACGGATCTGTTTCCACCCTCAGCCCTGCAAGCCCGGGAGTCCCCAACAGGCTCCTCTGGTAGCTGAGGGTGAATAATGGGTGTTGTTAGTAGCCCTAAAGAAGTGGCCGGTAGACAGCCATTGGGGGCGGGGGGTTGCTTCACCACCCTGGACCCTGGAGGACCCGGACTGCCGTGGGCGGGGTGAGGCTGGTCGCAGGAAGGGGGCACCGCAGGCTCCAGGGGAGGGAGCGCGGGGGCCGGGAAAGGAGGCGGAGGGGAGGCCGCCGGGTGGGGGTGGGGCCGGGAGCCCGGGCTGAGGGGCGGGGTGGGTTCCAGAGGCGCTCGGGGCTAAGGGGGCTCGGGAGGGGGCGGCGCCGGGGCGGGCGGGGCCCGCACTCCGCGCACAGCCCTTCACCTCTCTCTGGGCCGGCGATCCCGCTCCCTTTCCCGCTAGCGAGGCGCCACCTCGGGCCCCGGCACCCAGGACCCAAACAAAACCGAGCGCCGTGGTGCCGGGACCCCGCTCTGCCAGGAAACAAGAAGTCTCTCGCCTATTGGCCGCGGGGACGGCTGGCGACCCGCCCAGTAAAGCCCGCTGCCATTGGCCGGTGCGCGGGGGCCCTCGGCGCGCGGCCCGGAGCCGGTGCCGTTTGGGGCTGAGCCCCCGCCGGGCGGAAGGTGCCGCGAGCGTGTTCTCGGAAGCTAGCCAACGGCCTGCCTGCCGGCAGGAGGGGACGAAGTAACCGAGTAGTAAACTAAAAAGACTTACGTTAAAAACAAAGGGGCAATGTCTGAGAGTAATCATCGCCGGCCGCGCTTCTCTTGGCTGTTACAGACAGCCCTGAGCCGGCTCCCGCTCCCCGCTCGGGAAGGGCAAAAACAGAGTGGAGGATGCGGGCATCGATCCCGCTACCTCTCGCATGCTAAGCGAGCGCTCTACCATTTGAGCTAATCCCCCGGCTGTGGCTGCCTCCCTTCCAGTTACCTTACAGGTTGTTACAAGATGTCTGCCGACCAATGAAAAACCAAAATTCAGGACATTTATTTTAGCACCCGAGTATAATGGAACCATAGGCAAATTTTTAAAAGGTAGAAATAACTACACGTAAGCAATAGTAAGAAGGTCTTAAAAAAATAGTAAGAAGGTCTTAAATAAAACATCGAATATATCTGCATTTAACCCACAAAAGAGTACGTAGACTCTACGTACCTTGACCAACTGCACACGTTTTACAGAACATCGGCAGTGCTCAGGAATTCAGTCCGCCTTCAAATAAAACTCCCCACGTACCCAAGTGTGGTGGAGGTTAAAAATGTTGTACGAAGTCCTTCGAGCCGGAATCGAACCAGCGACCTAAGGATTGCCACAGACTCATCCACTACAGTCCTCCGCTCTACCAACTGAGCTATCGAAGGCCCCGCTGCTCCAACCGCCCGCAGATTGCTCTCTAATGCTTACCGAGGCCTCGCTATGCCAGGACCTCAGAACTTGCTAGGGGCCTGGACTCCACTTTCTATAGAAGCTCGTCCGGGCCGAGCCCCTCCAGGCTACACAGAACAGAGAAAGGCAGAGACCAGTGAGAGCAACGGACCCACCTCCCAGCCCCGGATGGAGGAAACACGGGCAATGCACTTCCCTTCCGTTTTCCAGCTTTCTGCCAAACAATGCGCCCCCTCCCGCCGCCCCTCCCGGAGGCTCCCATAGGACTGCAGACGCTTGGAGACCCCGCTCGCGACCCTGGCCAGCATGTTCCGGACAGCACGGCCCCGCGGGGCCAGCACCCTCGCACGCTCTACAATTGCAACGCGCACACCCCGTTCGCCCGGCCGACGGCTTGCTTTTTGCTATTTCTGCTCCACATTCCCCTTAGATTTATCCGGGGGACGCCAATAAAATCCTACTGCTCCCCTGGTGTGAGGTACGTTCATTCCGACAATGAACCAACGTTTTGTCGGCCATTCATCCCGACCAGGGCAAGAAATATACAAACCACAGAGCGGCTCGAGGTTTGCAGGGCGTCGCGGGATCGAGGGGGGCTGGCGGGCGGGGCCGCGGAGGGGCTCCGGGCCCGGCCACGTCCCCCGGCCCCGCCCTGCCGGTCTCACCTTCCCTCCCTCCCGGGGCGGGCAAAGCCAGCCCACAATCCTGTGCCCACCGGGAGCTTTGGGGGCTTAAAAACAAGCCTCACAACTAAAGCCCAGCTCTCCCGCGAATCCTGGCTTCGTCGTGTGATGAGGTGGGTGTGCGGGAAGACCTGACCCCCCATTTACAGCTCTGCCCCTGCAACCTGGTGACGACTGCAGGCCCCTTACCGCCCCGACGTTTTGTGGGTTCTCGTGAGCGATGCTTCTAAATCCGAGGTCCGAGGTCGTTGCTTTGCGCCCACCCACAAAGCAGGATGTTAGCATCTTGATTTTCACTTTGCTCTGTTGCTGTGAATGGTACCATTGGTTTCCGAGCGTTAGCTTGGGGTGTTTAGCACTCTCTTTGCGGGGGTTGCTGCCTCCAAAGGGGGAGGGGAGAGGGTAGACTGGGAAGCAGACATTTATTTTGTTATTTGTGTGTGTGTGGTGGTGGGGGGGGAGAGGAGGGCCGAAACTCAGATAACACAATTAATTTTAAAGTATGAACAATTCAGTGGCATTTAATGTATTCACACTGTTGTGCAAAGTACCGCCTCTCTCTAGTTTCAAAACTTTTTGTCTAATCACCAGGCTTGGAAGAACAACTCCTACCCTTTTAAGCAATGACTCCCAAGCAAACACCAACCCCTGGCAACCACTCACCAGCTTTCTGACTGTATGGATTTGCCCATTCTGGAGATTTCACGGGAAAGAAGTCACAAAACATGTGACTTTTTGTGTCTCATTTCTTTCACTTATAATGTTTTTGAGACTCATTCAAGTTGTAGCCTGTGTTAGTACTTGCTTTTTATGGTGAATACCATTCCCTTGTATGGATATACCCCTTTATCCATTCAGCCATCGTGTTTTTGTTGTTGTTTTTCATTCATCTGTTTTGATGGACATTTGGATTATTTCCACCTTTTGGCTTTTATGAATAATGGTTTTATAAACATTCGTGAAGAAATTTGTGTGAATATATGCTTTCATTTCTCTTGGTTATATACTCAGGAGTGGAATTCTGGGTTTTATGGTAACTATATGTTTAACTCTGAAGAATTGTCAAACTGTTCCCATAGTGTCTCAATCACTTTACATCCCCACCAGCAATGTAGGAGGGTCTCATCCTTGTCAACACTTATTTTCCGTGGTTTTTATTATAGGCAGTATTTCAATAAATTAAGCTCAATTAATTAAAAACATTTTCTCATATCATTATAGATGTTTTGGAATTATTTGAAAAGCCATTTCCCAACCTTTGGTTTTACCACAATTTTTTAAAATATTCATCTTACTGTCAGACACAGTTTATATCCAAATTTTTATTAATACTGCTACAATAAATGTTCTGGAATATAAATCTTTGTCCATGCTTCGGCTTACTTTTTTTACTCTCCAGAATGTATATACTTGTTAATCTTTTATTATTTTTACATAGTTTGGAATCTCACATGATTTTGATAACTCTTTCAGAATTATGCAAAAAGCCAGAATATATTTTTAGGAGTGTAACTACTTGGTAAAATAGTATGAAAGTTTTAAACCTTTTGATAAATATTACCAAATTACTTCCCAGAAACAGTTTACCACTTTCTACCATAGCATTTATTGAATATATTATCATTAACAATAATTCATCAATGTGATATTCAAAAGTGTATCTCATTTTAAATTTGCACTTTTTAACCAATGAAGTGACTTCTTTTAAGTCTATGGTTCATTTGCATTTTTTATTAATTGTCTTTTGTCCATCTTTTTATTATTGTTTAGTGCTTTCTTGATTTGCAAGTGTTCTTTAACATTAGGATGTGTTTATGATATGCTCAATAAGGAAATGGAGGCCTTGATCAACAGAGCAACTGGACCTCACAGACACAGGACATACCCCCAACAACATCAGAACACATTTTTCTCACACACACACAGAACATTCTCCGGGATAGCTCACATTAGGCAATCTCAACAAACTTTAAAAAGATTGAAATAATTCAAAGTACGACTGAACTACAAACTTTGGATGACAGTGATGTATCATAGTAGGTTCACTGGTGTTAACAGTGTTAGAGGCTGTGCAAGTGTACAGGCAAGGGCTATGTATTTTTTGCTCAACTTTAATGTGAATGTAAAACTGCTCTAAAAAAGTCAATTAAAAATATAATAACTGGTATGCTAACACAGTAAAAAAAATTATATCAAGGCATATCCAAAAATGTGTCTGAATTCAATTATTTTATTCATAGGCAGAATATCCAATATTCAATAAATATTCACTCATACCCTGAACAATGGAAGCTTCCCTGTCCCCTCAAATTTCTTCTTCTACCTCAAGTGTGGGGCAATGAAAAATACTCAGTAAAATGGAACACCACATGGGGAAGGGCCGAGTCCTTTATCCCCCTCAAGTCCTTTTGGGAGCAGAACCATGAAGAAAATTTTTAAAAAGTTAGATCACTTAAGTGTTCACTTAAATTCGAACTCACGAGATAAGACAGCATTAAAATGCTGAGGTCATCCAACCACTGAAATCTCAGTGTAACCGACAACTGGGTCAGGGAAGGCACATCCCTCTCTGTGGGCGACTCCACCTCAAGGTGGTGGCATCTGAGAATGGGCCAGCAGGCGTGAGACCAGCGTTATCTGCCTGGCAAGATCATCTACCCATAGTAAATTGGGCAGGTCCATCAAGTTTGCCTGCTCTAAGGCGGTAGACTGGGTACAAATAACCAGAGGAATGTGGAAACATAGAAAGACGTGTTTCAAGCGAGTCTTGTGATGTAATTTGCAGGTCAACACAATTTGTAATAACTGTAGTAAGAGATAACCATATTTCAGCTGCCCTTCAGCTCTATGGCACATTATCTATAGAACTCCAACTGTGTGTGAAAAGTAGTTACAATGTCTAGATGTGGCCCCCTGAGGTTTCAGATTCTGTTCTAATAACACAAACAGTCCCTGCCCACCTGTCAGCACCATTGTGCTTGCTCCACTAGTCCGCACTGGTTCAACTCACTGACAGACTACCATAACTGCATTGGTCTCACCTAATGCAGTTTCAAAACAAGCTGGAGGGGAGGTGCACTGCCCACTCACAATTTTGGATTAATTTGTTGACAGTTCTGCAAAATGAAACATCTGGCTATCTGGTTTAGCATTAATGGACAGCAGGTAAAACAACTGGACTACTCCCTTGACACAGGAAGAATTTTGGGCAATTCCAATATTGGGTCAACCAACATCTATCAAAGCCAATTCAGGTGTTAGTGTCCTTGTGAGAGGCTGTGGATACCTCAGTCGACCTAAGTTGAAGGGATATGTTGCACCCCAAGATCATGTCAGAAATGAAACGAACGTGGTGTAGTACACACATTAGAAGGCGATGAAGCCCTTGGAAGCAGCATTCTTGGAGTTGCTGGATTGTAAGAACTCAGCCCAGCAGCCTTGGCCGGACTTGAGGTCATTGTAGGACAGTGTCACCACTTTGACCTTTGCTGTTGCCAATGTAGGATCAGACCAGCCCCTTCTACTTGCCAGGAATACAGGCCAGTTCCAAAGCCTCACTATTCCTAAGAATTGAACCCATTTGTTTGATTGGTGAGGAAGAATTGAGGAAATGGGACCTGTAGGCAATCCAGTCCAGCAGTCCTTGACCATTGCTCTTTGCCAGGCAGGGTTCCCAATTTCTGTGAAAAAAATGGCCATGGCTAACTGCCACTAGGAGAGCTGGGTTCTGCCCAACGTGGGCTCTTTAACTCCCAAGAAGCAACATTCTAACAAGGAAACAAAAATGTGAGTGGGCAGTGCACTTCTCCTACTGCGTGTTTTGAAACATCCAGGAAACTCGGAGGTGAGAGCTAATGCAGCTATGGTAGTCTCAAGTCAAAAATTAAAAGGGACTTTGGTGATAAACTCTTGATCCTGCCTCATAAGAGTTCTAAATCATTCACTTGCTGCCTTAAAAAACAAACCAATTAATAAATTAAGGTCCTGGCAAGGAAGAAGACACCTGATTGCTGGCCAAGAATTCCCCTAGGAGACTCTTCCCTGAGTTTCCAAGCATCAATCACTTAAGCTGTCAAGGCAAATCACAACTGGGACATGAATCACAGTGACAAGTGAGACTAGGGGAGCAAAAGATGTCCAGACCCTCAATAGGCCGAAATTTAGGATGGGTGTGGGCTTTCTTTAACCAGAAGTTCAATTTCCACCAGTAGCTACAACCCTTAGGCGGGCAGGGGCCAAGGGGAATATACAGGTGACTGTATTGTATCCTGTCCACAGCTATGGGAATTCCTATATGAGGAGGCAGAGGAAAGCTAGAAATCAAATCTGTGACCTTTATTCCACCTGTAGGCATATCTAGGAGCCATCTACTGAATCCTGACCCAACAGGCTGCTGGAAGGTTCCCTGGGCCCAAGGCACACACACTGGACTCTGCTCCCCAGACAGATGGAGGGGTAGGCGACAGCGAGAAGCTGAACTTGGAGGCAGAGGCCCTCCACACCCCCAGCACTGAAGGGGGATAGGGAGGAGAAAGGATCGCGATGGCGGGGGCAGTGAGGGGCCTGGAAGGACCTATACTGGGCATTTAAAGGGAAGAGGTTCTCCATCCCGCCCTCATGTGCAGGATGTGGGCAGAAGTGAAGCTGCAGTTCCTCACTGGGGTGCCAGTCTCCTGGAGGCCTCTCTCCTTTTCCTGCTGCAGCTGAAGTATGGGAGCGAAATCATTCAACGAAGAATGCAGAGGCCACTCGCTGGAGACCCACCTTTGGGGATGAGGCGTTGGGGCTTCAGGAGTGAAATGAAGGCAGGAGACAAGAGAGGAGGCTGGAGAGGCTACTGCCCAAGGGCAGATGCTGGGAGCTATGTGCAATAGGGCCAGAGAAGTGCTCAGTGGGACTGTGGGTAGGATGCTGCGATACCCCTGGGCTCAGTCATCACCAAAAATTGGGGAAGTGACAGCTGGCCACTTGCCTAGAAGAAGAACTCAGGCACCAAGTAAAAAAGACTCCATGCAGAACCGCCTCCCGCAGTCTCAGATGGCCCGTCTCAGACAGAGGCTAGTGGCCAAGGAGGCAGGCCTATTGCTGGGATATCATGGCAAGTGCCCAGTCCAAGAAAGCCACTGTGATGTCCTGTAGGCGGAGCCAGGTCCAGTGGGCAGCCTCGCTGAGCTGTGTCTTCACGCAGTCCCAGGTCACTGGGCCTCTGGGAGGAAAGCAGAACATCTGTGGGACTTGGGAAGTTGTGGTGTGCACTTGTGTCAAGCCACAAGGCTGCAACTCAGACCCACAACCACCTACCACAGAGACCAAGGGAGGAGCAAGGGGCAGGGCAGAGAGACTGAACAGAGAAGCCTTGTCCCTGGAAAAAGGGCGTGGGGGCCACTGGGGCTCCTGTTGGAGCCCTGACTGAGGGTCTCACCTGCACACCTGGTGGCAGTGCTGCTGGGCCTGGGCCAGGGCCTCAAGCAGCAGGTGCCACAATGGCAACAGCACGCTGTGGTGCAGCAGCAGGAGCAGCTCCCTCAGAGAATGGAGCAGCTGGTTCAGGACATCAGGGAGCTGGATCTGGAGCACGGAGAATGAATGGGGTTAGGATGCCCCCGAATGCATCCTGGCCCTGAGGACCCAGTCCATGTGGGGCTGTTCCTAAGAACTCAGCTGCTGGGGCGACCAGCCCGTCTCTGGCTTACCCTCTGGGAGAGGCTGGCGAGGCTGTCACCCAGACAGACAAGGTGGGAGGCACCGTGGGCGGAAAGGAAGCTGACTGTGGCATTGAGGTGGGTCCAGGCGAGCTGCAGGCTGGGCCTCACCACAGTCAGCAGGTGAGAGCCCCAGGCCGGCAGCGTCTCCTCCAGCCAGCTGCAGAGGACAGGAGAGAGGAGGGCTGAGTTTCCTCAGGCAGCTCGGCTCCCCAGAGTTGGGGAAGGGAGGCCTTGGAAAAGGAAAACCACACTTATTCCCACTGACTGTCAATGCCATCGCCACCCTGAACACCCATCCATCTCTCCCCCCTCCCTGCGAGGTGCTCACCTGTAGCCTTGCCAGCTGTAGGAGTAGATCTTGGCACATGCTTGTTGGCCAGCAGGCAAGAAGCCCGATGACTGAAGCAACCGGCCAGAAAGGGAGTCTGAGTAAAGGGAGTCTCTGGTGAGCTGGGAGGTGGGGGGGCAGGGAGTGGGCAGACAGACACTACAGCCCCCCGAGCAGGCCCAGTGAGAGATGGGGTTGACCTTCGTGTGTTCACAGGGCTTCTTTCTGCTGACCAGCTGTGATCTCATACTAACTGATAAATCTTTCTGAGCCTCAATTTACTAAAAAATCATAAAGGAGGTATCACCTACTTAAAGAAGACCATGAACACGCAAGCACTTCTACTCTGCAAAGCACTGGCCCCCAATCTGAAGTGGTAATGTCACAGTTGTGGACACAAACATCTGTCTGAAAAGTGTTTGTTTTGCAGCATCAGGGCAGAGCTGTGTGCTGGGGACAGGGGTGCTACAGCTAGCTCTATGACCCACCCCCATGCGACCTGCCTTGCCCGCCAATCCCTGCTTACCCTGGAAAGAGCTGTGTGACCGGAAGTCGTGGCACAGGAGACCTATGGCAAAGATCAGCACCAACAGGAGCAGCCGTGTCCAGGGCAGCCGGAAACCCCGAGCCTGCTGCAACAGGCCCTAGGAGGAAAGGGGGTAGGAGCCGCGGTCAGAAGGGAGAGGGGCCAGCCCTCACCATACCCGAGGCAGTGGGGGCTCCCGGGATAGGTGGGGCAGGAATGTGATACAGGCCCAACCAGGGTGTGCCAAGACAGGGATGGAGAACAGCGTGTGGGCTGGGGAGGGCCGGTGCTGGCACCTTGCAGGCTGTGTCACAGGTGATGACATCCTGGTTATTACAGCTGCCTTTCCTCAGCAGCTCCTGGTTGGTAAGCTTGAAGGATTCAATGGTTTCTTGCAAAGACTTCTGTGCCTAGAAGGTGAGAGACATCTGGGTTGAGAGCATAAGCTGTGGCCCGTGAGGGAACCCTCCACCATGCTCCACTTTCCAGGCCAAATGGCAGAGCGCCTTCTCAGGGAAGGGGGACAGTGCTGGGGTACGAACCCAGAACCCAGACGAGGCTCAGCCTGCCATGTCCTTCCAGCTCCTCACCTTCTTAGGAATCCGCTCCCAGGACCTGAGCAAATGCTCCAGCAGCAGGCTGTGGGGGAAACACAACCCTTCCGATCAGGGGCCCTCTTGGCCCTTCCCCTCCTCCATTGGGCCCCTGGCTGCCTCTGGCTGAAGACTGCCCCCCGCCCCCCGCCCCCCGCACAGGGACTGCTTCCTAGGAGCCACATGCAACTTGGAGGCATGAGCCCCAAAACAGTAACAAGTGTTCCCCTTCCGCTTCTAGGACAGGGACAAGCTGGGAGGCACAAACTAAGGCTCTTCTGTGTGGATGAGAGGTAGGTGACAGCCCCCTCCCCCACCTGCCTGGATTGTGACAGGTGCTTGGGGTATAGCTGCCTCCAGACACCGGCACTGAGCGGGTCCACCATCAGGCATTCGGTCAGGCTGCTCAGGAGCTGCACAGGAGACAGGAGAGAGGAGAGCCGCTGGGACATGGGGCGCTGGTGGAGGGGAGAGAGCTAAGAAGCAATCCCTTTCTCCGAAGTGAGACCATGTAGGCAACACAGCCACCCTAAGGGGCGGACAAATCGTGCCAGACCCCAGAAATCTCAGAGGCTGCAAAGGAGGAGGCTGGGGCCCTGAGCTAGACCTTGACCTCAAAGATCACTCATCTGCGAGGGGGAAGACATCAGAGACCAGCCAGACCTGAACGTGCTGTCCTTCCAGCTCGGATCTTCTGAGAGCAGAACATGACAGAGTGGGGCAGGAGGCTGTCGGGAGTGAGCTAAGGGACGTCCAGGAAGCTGGTCCGTGAAGACAGGGCCTTGGTGTGCAGACAGGGACCCCTGCAGCTGACCCCTGGAAGGGAAAAAGGAGCCTCCCACCATTTCCTCACCTCTTTCCTCATCTTAGGAGGGCAGTCAGGGGTGGCTCTGGACAGGAAGGAGGGGAAGTAGATATGCAGGGTGGATTCCGGCTTTGCCCCAAATGCCAGCACCTTCAATCGGGGGTAGAGCTGACACAGCTGCTCCTGCAGGCTGGGGTGGGGGTGGGAAGGAGAGCCAGGCACAGCTCTAAAGGGAGCTCTGTGTTGTGTCCCTTTTGCCTGCCTCAGAGACCACATCCTGCCCGAAGATGGGAGTCTAAGAACCTTGTAATGGCTCTGACTCTTTTTTAGATTTAGAGACTCCTTGGAAAATGTGCTGCAAGTCACAGATCTCCTCCTGAGGAAAATACCCACCCGCCAATCACACTCAAGGGTCCATAAAGTTTCAGGGCGTTTACTGATCCCTTGAACTTGCAGGTTGAGAATCTTAGATTTAGGGTGGCTGAGGAAGGGACCCCTGCTGGGATCCTGCACAGCAGGTACGTCCCAGGGTGGCCCTACCTGGGTGTCAGGGAGTTGTTGGGCATATAGGCAAAGTCCAAAAGTGGGAAGAGGTCCTTGGGGCCAATCATGCCAAAGCCCTTGGTGAGGTTGGGGTGCATCCTGTGGAGGGAAGAAAGGCATGTTGGGGACCACCAACTAGGCCGTCATCCCAGCTAAGACCAACACGTGGGGAAAAGGGCATAGACTCTACCCCACACCTCACCCCTTAATGGTTCCTTCCCCTTCCTTCTTCACCATCACATTCTGAGCTGGGAGGAGCTGGTCCTGGTCTCTATGGAGACCAGATCCCAGCATCTCATTTTACTGAAATAGCTACTTGGAGACTCCTGGACCCTTCCCTTCCCATCTTCCCTTTACTCACCGGAGCAGCCTGTCCAGGTATGCAATGGCGAAGGGTGACAGGGACTTAATGCCCAGCACAGGCAGCATGATCCCCAGCCACACTGCAGAGACAAAGGTCAGGGAGGAAGCCTCAGGCTCAGATCAGGGAGGGCATTACAGAGAAGTTTCCTGGCTCCAAGCCCACCTCTCCTCCCCACTGCCTTGTTACCTTTCAGCCCCTCGGTGAGGTTGGCAAAACCTGCTTGACCCAGGGCCCACATGATGGTCAGACACTTTGCTGGTCGATTCTGGTGGGACCTCAGCAGTTCCAGGAACTAGTAAGAGAGGAGCCAAGTGAGAGAGGCAGGCTGGGATAGGGCAAAGCATCAGAAGCATCCCCAAAATGAGGCAGGAACAGCTGTCACCTGGGACAGTGGAGCACCACGGTAGAGTGGTATAGTGTCTCAGGGCGTGGGCTCTGGCATCAGACTGTGGCCTTCACCCATATTTGCCACTTACTAGTTGACTGACTCTAGGAATGTTACTGAACCCCTTTGTGGTTCAACTTTCTCATCTATAAAATGAGAATAACTGCAGTACTTGCCGTGTGTGTGTGTGTGTGTGTGTGTGTGTGTGTATAAATATATAAAAAGCAGACACACAATAAGTGCCAATAGTGTCAGCTATCACGATTTGTCTCACAGGGTCTTCTGCTAGCCCTTGACTGGATCCAACGGGGTAGATTCTTCCCGATCGCCCCAGTCCTAGCCTCCTGGTGTTCCTACCACCACCCTGAGCTCACCTTGCCCAGGTTCATGGTGGCAATCTTGGGCTTGTCTTGCAGAATGGCCTGGATACAGATACGGTAGCCATGGAGCGACTCCCCTGGAGAGACACATGCTCTTAGACCCACACATAGGAACACACATCTAAAACCGGAAATCTCCCAATTGACAGCTGTAAGCCCAGAACTCGGGCCAACAACTCCTAACTTCCTCTCCCCCCTTTCCAAAAGTGTCAGAGTTAGCATGTTTCTCTCCTGGAAACAACCCAGCCACTTTTGAAGCAAGAAAAAAGGAAACAGGCCCCCAGGATGGGGCTGGCTCCCCGTCACGGCCCCTCACCTGGCGTCTTGTCCAGCTCTTGCAGCATGGTGAACAGACAGTGGTCAAAAAAGAGCTCCAGGGACCCCGCCTTCGCCAGCAGCCCTCGGATGATCCCACGCAGCTCGCGGCTCACCAGGCTGTAGGGGTAATCTGCCAATAGGCCTCCATATGAGTGCCGAAACCCGAAGCCTCTGCCAGCTGAGCACACAGGTGTGCCCCGAGACCGGTCCACACGGAGACTGGTACCCCCCCACCCCCATAAGGCCCAGAAACGTTCACATCATGATGGTTTGAGAACAGCTCCACCCATGCAGATCAGGGGAGCGGGAGCACTGGGGCTGTTACTAAGTAATGTGCTTACGCACAGCCATGTCAGAACTTCCTTGAACTTGTCTGAGTTTGAGGGAGTTGCGAGAACCCACCGTGAGTATGCTGGCTTAGTGTGGGCTCACTCAGGGGGGCTTGGAGCTTGTAGTTGAGATAGCTGGCCAGGTCCTTCAACCACACGGATGGGTTCCCAGAGAACACGCTCTGGCTCTTGTCCAGTTCCTTCTGCAGGGCTGCCACGTCCAGCTGCCAGGGACACAGGCCCCACAGGGTCAGTTGCGGGAGGAGGAGCAAAAGGTTTCTGCTTTTGGACGTAAGGATGCGGAGTGCCGCAAGTCTGCTGACTCCAGATCTTTGGAACGTTTGGGACAACTGGCATTGCTGACCCCCAGGACCAGCACTCTTAGGACCTTCGTGCGTCCAAGGGGAAACACAGAAGGCAAGGCGCTCCCAGGGGCGAGGAAACAAGCGGTTTCTCTCACCTCTCCCTCCCCCTCTGGGCTTCAAGGCTCTCTTCTCACTAACCCATGTTTCCCCTGAGCTTCTCACGTCCTTTTATCCTGAGAGCAAACATTCTACTCCTTGGGGTTCCATCCTTCCCCGAATGCCTCCTCTCTGCCCACAGCGTCCCATCAGCTACCAGCTGCCGCCCTCCGCCCCTTTTCTTTTCGTCTTCTCCACACTCAGGTCCTCGCGCCCTCCTCCCCACCGCCCCCCACCTAAAGGACAAGGCGCACTCACAGCTTTCAGGGCCTCCTCCAGGCTGCGGAAGCGGCCCTGCTTCTGGCTTTGGTTGCTGAGGGTCGCCACCTTCTTTGTCTGCTTCTTGTTGGAGGGTTTCTTAGGCTCCGCGGCGGGGGGCGGAACCTGCTCCTTATTCTGCTTCTTCTTGATTTTCTCAAAGCCCCGCTCGTAAAGGGTGGTTGTCGTCTGGATGGGAGCTGAGGTGGCGAGAGGCAGTGAAAGAAGCAGTCAGGAGGACCTCACGGGAACAGGGGTCCCTTCTCCCACCTGGCACCTAATTCACCTCCAGGGAGGAGCTGCCTCAAAGCCCCTCCCTGCTGTCTGTCCTGCGGAGGGAGCAGGCCAGCGAGCCTGAGCCCACAGACTGCTCCTTGCAGTCCCCACAGCGCGGGTTCCCGGGGCCTTTCGCAGAGGTGAGGCGTTTGCCACTAAATCGGAGGATGGGGAACTAGTGGAGGGGTGGGGGGCAGAGGGCTGGCTTCTTTGGTGAGAGACGAGGGGTATGGGAGGGCAGGATTTTTCCATTTTGGTTCTACCCCAGCTCCTCTTGGTTTAGATGTGACAACTCCCTAATCAACAAGTGGCAGGCGTGCTCACGCCTCTGGGAGGTTTGCGGGAACAGGCGCCACAGAGAGTTAAGGCTCGGCGGCGGGTGTCTAGCGCGCGGTGGGCATTGCTCCCGCGGCGGGGCCTCCTGTCCGCCCTCCCCTCACCCCACCTGCTGGCTCCTTCGGGGGCGGGGGGAAGGAGGGGGCACCTTACATAATGAACAAGCATGCCTCTCCCCAGCTCTGGGACACCTGCCCAGAGAGGCGGCCAGGCTAGGGCCCGGCAACAGCTGGTCGGGTGGGTGCGTGCGGTGAGCCTGGCGTCCAGACCAGAATCCTCGTCCCCTCTGACAGGTGGCTCTGGGCCAGGCATCTAACTCCACAGGGCCTCAGTTTACCCCGCTGCGAAGCCAGGAACAGCCACCTCCCTCACGTCGTCTGCCATGTGTGAGGCTCAAGAGACCAGGCAAGGGTAGCGCCCGCCGAACCAGAGGCGCCGATCGGTCGGCAGGACGGCCCGCGCCCGGAGGAGCCCGGGGAGGTCCGCGGCTCGGCAGCCCCGGGAGGGGCAAGCTCGGTCCGGGCGGCGGCTGCGGGCCGGGTGGGTACTCACGGGTCAGGTCGTATTTCCACACTCCGTTCGCCTCCCCGAGGGTCCGGCGGTCCGCTCCGCCGCCGCGCCCGCCGCCGGTGGCCCCCGGCCGCCTCCCCTTCTTCACCACCTCCCAGCGCCCCGCACCCGCACCCGCCGTGATCGCCGCCATGGCTCCCACCCTCCCGCCGCGCCGGCCACCTCCCCGGGCTTTCCGGTGGGTGTGCACACGCCGCGCTCTGCCACGTCTCTTGGCAGAGCCTCGCGGCGCGTGACGCCGCCCCAAGGCAGCCTGGGAGTTGTAGTCTTTCGGTTTCGCCAGGTTATTGCTAGCGAGGGTGGTGTGAGGGTGGTGCAAGGGGTTGTGGGGAGGGAGGGTGTATGTCTGGGCTCCTTCGCAGCAACGAACTTCCAAAGATGTCGAGACTGAGGTTACTATTACGTTTAGCGAACTGTCCTGGAGCGCCTACTGTGTGACTTGCTAATTTAGCGGATGCGGTTTTTCTTTCCCGTGGTGCCAGAAGGATGGCATGGAAATGGTTCTCTCTACCTCCAGGAGAGTTTGCAGATGAAACGCTTCCTTCGTTCCAAGAAAGTGTGTGTGTTCTGTTGCTGGTAATTAAGCTTTGAGTTTAATGGGCTGTAAAAACCTATTCTGCGGGAACTGGGAAGAGGATGGAGCTTTGAGGGAAGAGGCACTTTTTTGGAGGGGGGAGAGTGGAGAGTTCTTTTGACAGGAGGCAGAGAAAAGTCTGGGGCTCCGGAACAGCCAGGGCTGGGTTTCCTCTTGCAGACTATGGAAAAGAAGCGCTCTGGCTCCGGCTGCAGTCAGTCCCAAGTCCCAGATGTGGCAGAGAAGTGATCAAAAACCATAGACCTGATGAACCACTCCAACAGGCTATGGCTCAGACATTCACTGTCCCTGGAGGGCCTCCTATCTTGCTTGTAATTTAATGTGAGACCACAAAGCTTGAAGCTTCCCAGCACAGGAGGGCGAGGGAAGGCGAAATGAAAGTAATTTATCACAATTAAGGAAATGTTCTATTTTGTATACGTTCCTACATTTGAGGATAAGATTCATACCTGGATGACCCAGGATTCTCTCCTGGTTTTCAGGTAAACTAATTAGCAACTTAATTCTATCTACAACCTTAATTCCCCTTTGCTGTGCAGCCTAACACATTGGCAGGTTCTGGGAATTATGTGGACATCTTTGGGAGGAGGCATTATTCTGCCTACCACACCTACTTTATCATCAGGGTGAGGTCTAGGCCTGAAGATGAACATCGCAGAACAACTACTGTATCCTTTTATAGTATCTACTTGGGATACTATAAAGGAGGAAAAGCCTTTTAAAATGAGGCAAGGGATTAAAAAATCACAAAGATCAATAAAAGCAGCCCAGACTCAATGGCTCAGTGGTTGAGTGTTGACCTATGAACCATTCCCAGTCAGGGCACATGCCTGGGTTGTGGGCTTGATCCCGTGTGGGGCATGCAGGACACAGCCAATCAAGGTTCTTTCTCATTATTGATGTTTCTCTCTCTCTCTCCCTCTCCCTTCCTCTCTGAAATCAATAAAAATATATTTTTAAAAAAAGATATATAAAAGCAGGCAAATGAATTTGTTAGAGGAGAAAAAGAGATAAAGCCAGAAGTGTCTGTATGTGGTGGGGTGGGAGTCAAAAGGAGGAGTAGGAGGCCCTAATTGGTTTGGCTCTGTGGATAGAGTTTTGGCCAGCAGACTCAAGGGTCTCAGGTTTGATTCCCGTCAAGGGCATCTACCTTGGTTTCAGGCACATACCCAATGGGGAGTATGCAGGAGGCATCTGATTGATGTTTCTAACTCTCTGTCCCTCTCCCTTCCTCTCTGTTAAAAATAAGAAAAAATATTTTAAAAATAAATAAATTAAAGGAGGAGGAGAAGTGCATGTGGAACGAGCAGGCAAGAGTTGCTTATCTTAGGCTTCTATCTGGAGCAATTAGAGAAATGGGGGTGCTCTGGAAGAGGGTCATGGAGCTGGGCACAGAAGAAACAGCCCCAACTGTATCTCAGTCACTCTCAGGAAGGTGAAGAAACAGATCCTGGGACTAGCCTGAACCTAGAGGAACATTCTGGGGCAATACCTCCATGGTCTTCCGGGATGAATCTGGAGGTGTGAATTCTAGTCCAGGTTTTTACCACCTTGAATAAGTCATGTCCCATGTGGGCTTTGGTCCCTTCCTCAGTAAATGAAGGCGCTGCTCTCCATGACGGCAAGGCTTCATTTGAATGGGCCTGGTTGCGCTTGTTGGACTTGCAGGACATTGGTTGGTGTGGCCCTTTGCTGGGACACACACCAGGCAGGCAGGGCTGTGTGGATCATGTGAAAGCTTCTTGACCGTGGTTCCCATGAGACCTTGTTCTACAGAAGGAACCACATGGGCACTGCTATCCTCTGGACTTTCAGTGCTCAGAGTTGCTTACTTTTTGTAACCCACTCAGCTTTCTGTCAGATGAGCCCTTGTTCCCAGCTGGGTCACTGTTCTGAGGTGTGTGAGCCTTGACAAAGGGTGGGGGACAACATGGAGTCTAACTGGCCGGTTGACCAGGCCACCCTGTAACCCCCCATCCCCTCCTCGGCCCTATCCTCACCACCAGGGCTCCAAACCTTGTTCCTCCTCAGGATTGGGGTAGGCTTCTATGTCTTAGAGTCCCAGCATCAGTGTGGGAAGACGGGGCTGGGTCAGAGCTGGGCACGGAGGCCAAGCGCCGGCAGTGGTGTGCAGACACGAGGGAAGGCCACCGAGGTGCTGTGTGTGCTCAGGCCGTGGCTCTGGGAGGGGAGCCAAGCTTTGAGACCCAGGCTATAGCTCAGTTGAGGGAGACACGGCATGGACTTTTACCACACGAGTTTATTTAAATAAAAGTGAACACATACACAGGCTGGTGGCCCAGGGAGGCAGGGGTGGGGGAGGTGGGTGGATGGGAGGCAGACGTACAGGAGGGTCAGGGCAGAGTCTGTGTGGTATGAACAGGCTGCGGAGGGAGTGGCTGGGGGCCTCGGGGCAGTGTTGGGCTTTGGGGCTGGGGGAAGGGGCCCAGGGTGGGTGAGCCTGGTGCCAGGAGGTCATTTTCATCCCTCACATGCTCCCCTCCCTCTCCCTGACCACCGAGGCCTAAGGCACCCCTCCTCATTCCCCCTCTCCCTCTCCTGACATCAGCCTTCCCCTCAACTATTGGGGAGTCAAAAGACAAAATAAATAAGAAGTGTGAGTCCTGCCATGGCCCGGCAATGGGCAAGGGGAGCCAAGCCAGGCACAGTGCCCTGGAGCCCGTGCTGTGAGCCCTGGGGAAGGAACAGGTAAAGTGCAAGGAAAATCCAGTAAGTAAAAATATACCAATGACTTTGTCAAATATACAGCTGCTGGCTGTCAGGGGAGCAGGCGGCTGGCGGGGGCGGGTGGCGCAGCACCCTGGGGTGTGTTGGCCGAAACAGCAGAGACAACGGAAATAAATAGGGGTGGGGAGTGGGCAGGGGTCCCACCCACCGGCCAGTGCGGGGCCTCTGCCTGCCCATCTGCCCCCTCCCCTCCAGCCCCTCGCCTGACTCCCCAATGCTGCGGCACTGACACCAAGCACCCGCCGATGTTCTAAGGAAGGATTATAATGTGGGGTGGGCGTGGGTGGGGGCGTGCAGTCAGCCAGGGCTGGAGCCGCCCTCAGTACTCGTCCTGGTCTTCTTGTTGGTGTTCCTCAATCTCGTCGTCCTCAGGGGGTGCAAAGCCTTCCTGGAGGGGGGAGGGAGAGGGCAGGGTGAGCCCGGCAGGCGGGCGCAAGTGTGGGTTGTATAGGAGGGTTCTAGTCCTCCTTCCCCTGCTAACGCTCTGTGACTGGGGGCTTGTGACTGCAGCTCGCTGTCCTCGCCGTCCTGGCTGCCCTGCCCTCCTGGCTGCCCTCCAAGGTTCCTTCAGGTCCTGTCTCCTCCCGCCTTAGGGCAGGCGGGATGGGGGAGGGCCCGGGGGGCCTGGGGGAGGGCCCGGGGGGGCTGGGACATTCGCGGGCGAAGGCAGAGCTCACCTCGGTGGCATAGAGAATGCCAATGATGCCCGAGATGACAGGGCTGTTCTCACTTTCGTGTTCCTGGCAGATGAGCTCGATGTCTCGGAGTTTGCTGAAGTAGAAGTCACGCTCCTTCTCCAGCCCGTCCACTGTCAGCTTCAAATCCAACAGCTGCGCGGGCGAAGGCGGTGTTCCAGCCAGAGGTGCCGCCTCAGGCTCCCCTTCCCACCCGGACACCCGCGGGCCGGGCTGTTGAGGCAGCTACCCCCGCCCACCCCACTCACCTGCTGGTTGAGTTCAAGGATTTGGGCGTCAGTCTCATGGCCACCATTTCGGGCCGACGGGGGGTTCTTCCGGAGGATGCAGGGTGGGGCCACGTTGCTCAGTCGGCCAGAGGTCTGCATGTTTTTGGGGCCTGTGGGGGACGTCCTCTGTGGAACTGCGCAGAGGAGGGAATTCGGAGGGGCCATGTGAGCCCGCAGCTCAGGTGGCAGGAGCCGGCCTGGTGTGACAAGTGTGCAGCAGGCCCCTGCTAAAGGCAGGTACTCTGCCCTCCTCTCCTCTCCCCCTCGGGGCCTCTACATCTAGGCCTCAAGCCATGGCCACACATGACACCACAGCAGCTGGACAGCCCTTTGCAAGCCTGGGAGAGCAGGGACCACAGGGAACTGAGGAAGGTGAGGTGTGGGGAGGGAGGGGAGCTGGCGGAGGGAGACATGAGGGAAACCGGGACAGGGAACTGGGGAAGTGGGGCTGGGAGGGTTGGTGCCTCTTGTGCGAACAGCTGAAGCCCGGAGGAAAGCAGCTGGGGCAGGGTCTCGATCTAGTTCTCCTGGCAGCCCAAAGCCACTCTCCACATGGGGACTGGAGGACAGAAAAGAAAGCTGCCCTGCCCTCCTGGCTGCCTGCCTCAGGACAAGCATGCTGTGGCTCTCGCCCTCCAGCTGGGGCAGCTCCCTAGGCAGAGCCACTGCTTCTAACGCAAAGCAAGCAGGCGAGTGGGCCAGGCCCAGGCGGGGCAGCAGCGCAAACAGGAGGGCTCTGCTATGACGGGTTCAGATGCGGGCTGGGGCCGCTCCTCTCCCTTTCTCTCCCTTCTCTCCCGTCCCCCAAAGACCCTCTGCTCCTTTCCCTTCTTCTCTAGAACCCAGACAAAGCCTTGTTTCCAGAGGCTGGTCTCCTGAGGACTTAGGACTATGGGCCTTTGGAATGGGGGAAGATATGACCAAGCTTGGCCAAGTCCCGTCCCTGGGCATCCAGTGGGCAGGGGGCAAGAAGGATGGGTAGTGCTGGCACCAGGCCCTTGGCCTGATGGACCTGACTGAGGAACCATGCCACGAGCTGCCCCGTCATCTCGAGGCAAACCTGTTAGCTCAGCTACAGAAGGAAGGGCCCTGGGCCTCCCACCGCCAGCTGCCACCTCGGCTGGTGCCAGTGGCTCTCCTTTGGTGGCCATCTTTGGAGCCCTCTCCTCCCTGCTGTGACTCCCCCTGGTCTAAGGGGGCAGCAGGCGGCGTCATCTGAACTCCGTGATAACAGTCTCCTCTAGGCTGGCAGGGCCGGGCGGGGGGCCCAGGAGGCACCCCTGGCTGGCCCGGCCCCACACACTCCCTCCCCCAGCATGTTACCTGCTGTGCCAATGAGTTTCTTGGATTTGTTGAAGATCTGATCACCTGGGTTAGGAGGTGGTGCTACGTCCTGGCCCTGCCGCGCCAGCAGAGGGTTGTATTCCTTTCCATCATAGTTTGCGTCAAAGAATTTCTTAAACCACTGAATAAACTCAAAATTATCTTGGAATTTTCCTTTCACTAATTTCTCTACAGGAATTATCTGAAACAGACCACATAAGCAGAGAACTTTAGCCACCTGCATGGAGGGCTGCCTTTCTCTGTGAGGGCCACTGCTCTCAGGAGAGCCCGCCCCTGGCTGCAGTGGCCTCCAGCTCCTCCACCTGCCCCTCCCGTGGAGCCAGGACACAGGGTGGGCTGCAGGCCCGGCTGGCAGGCACAGGATCCAGAGACAGCCTTCCTCCAGGCACAGGAGAAACTGGGGGGAGTGCCGCGGTGCTGCTGCCTCCATGTGGGGTGGGGGCTGCTGGAATCAGGGGCCTGGGGCCATCGAGGCAGCAGATTGAGCAAGAGCCTTCTCTTGGGCCCTCGGAAAGGAATGGATAGGAGTACCTAGCCTCAATGGGTGGCTATGGTCCAGAGAGGAGGAAGGAACGGGAATGTCATTGGGATGGGATGTGAAGAATGTGGGGTTTTCCACTGAGCTTGAGCTGGGGGGACATTCCCTCGGAGAGCAGAGGGGTGGAGAGAGGCGCAGAGGGAATGGCCCTGGGCCCTGTGGGCGGGCCGTCTTCTTCCCCAAGGTCACACAGCTCCTCAGGGCCCCGGGAGCCCAGGCACCTACTTTGTCAACACCCATCTTCTTAAAAGCTGCTTGCAGCACCTTGAAGTTTTGGATGTACTCGTGCTCTAGCTTGGCCTGGAACTTCACCTTCCTCAAGTGCACGCAGCCCGGGAAGAGCATGTCCATGAACTGGCAGTAGGCTGCCCCTGAGGAGAAGCAGGGCTGACCGAGGGGCCCAGACCGCTCCCCTGCCGAGGCTGCTTGCTTTCCCTTCAGCCAGCCCCTCTGCCGGCCTGCCCCCCCAAACTACCCAGCTCCTCATTTCTCTCCTTGTTCTGAGGCGTGGCCAGTCCTAGTTACAGGACAGACACTGCGTTCCAAGAATAAGAGCAATGACTACTTATTGATGCAATTGTGGCAAACACTACATTATGTAATCTAACTTCACAGTGATCCTAGTGAGATAAGTGATGTTATCTCCATTTTACAGACGGGGAAACTGAGGCCTAGAGAGGTGTAGTGCCTTGCCCAGGGTTGCACTACAAGAAGAGCTGAGGCTGGACCTCAGAGTGGCTGGACCTCCTGCTGTTAGCCTCTGGTTTCACTGCCTGTTCTCACTGCCCACCCCTCCTGCAGCCCTTGACTGTGCCCCTCCTGCTCTTCCCCATCGGTGGAGGCCCTTCAGCTCCAAACACTGACTAGCCAGGGCTCTGCAGCTCTCCTTAACCCTAATCACAAGCTATGGTTTCTGCTGTGTCTGTTTTGCCTCCCGCCTTCCCTCCAGCAGGGCCCACTTCCCCCGGCTCCAGCCTCGTACCTGAACAGAGCTGTTCTATCTTGGTATAGTTGAGGTGCAGGGAGTCATTGACCCACGCAAGCATATCATGGCGACTCAGATTCTCACTGGTCACGGATGTGGAGTACACATTGACGGCCATACCCCAGCTGCAAAGAGAGGAGAGAGGCAAGGTGAGCGCCGGGGACTCGCTCTTTAGCTGTAAGGAGAGTGGGAGCGGGATGGTCCCTGGGGAAGGGAGAGGTATCCCTCCAGACAGCCTTGTATTTTCCCTCCTGGAGAGGGGACCTCTTCATTCTTTAAACATGAAATGAGCATCTCATATCTGCTAGAGGCGTGCTGAGGACTGGTGCAGCAAAGTTAAGTAAGATGTGGGCACTGCTTCCGGGAGTTTACAGACAGGAAATCCGGGCACATAAAGTTCAGGGATGGAACAAAGAGGGAGGGGCCAGCAAAGGCTTCCAAGCTGAGATGTGGAGTGGGAAGGAGTAGGAATTTTCCAAACATACAGAGGGATGCGGAAGGGCACTGCATCCAAGGACCAGCAAGAGCAAAGGCCTGGCTCACTCAGGGCTCCCAGCTGCTCAGGAGCTGGAGAGCAGGCTTGTGCTGAGCACGGCCCAGCGTGGCTGGCAGGGATTACTAGAAGGAGGAGCCTGACCTTCCGTTTAGACAATGGGAAGGTGTTTAAGCAGACACTATCCTGGGCAGATCTGAGTTTTAGAAAGCCAGCTAAGCTTTGCCTGACTTCAGAGCCCATATTCCTGTGGGGCCTGTGGCGTGTGGTCTGCTGGCTGACCCAGGGGCACCTATTCTGCTTGTCCAGAACCTTAAGACATGCTTCTGGCCCTAGCTGGTTTTGCTCAGTGGATAGAATGTCAGCCTATGGACTGAAGGGTCCTGAGTTCAATTCCAGTCAAAGGCATATGCTCTGGTTGCAGGCTCAATCCTCAGTAGGGGGAGTGCAGGAGGCAGCCGATCAATGATTCTCTCTCATCATTGATGTTTCTATCTCCCTCTCCCTCTCCCTTCCTTTCTGAAATAAATCAATCTCTCTCTCTCTCTCTCTCTCTCTCTCTCTCTCTCTCTATATATATATATATATATATATATATATACACAATATATATATATATATATGTATGTATATATATATATATATGTGTGTGTGTGTGTGTGTGTGTGTAAATACATATTTTTTTAAAGACATGCTTCTGCTCCTGTATTCATGATCCCCATGAATGTCACCACCAGTTACCCAGTCACCGGGTTAGAAACCTGTGAGGTCATCCTCAATAGCCAGCTCCCCGTCATCCTCATATCTAATCAAGTCCTGCAACTCTGCCTTCCCAATGGCCCTGCCCTTCTCCATCTCTCCTGCCACCTGGGGTTTATGTGGACATTCTCTCGCCAAGGCCAGCAGAAGTCTCCTGGTCTCCAGCCTCCGGTCTCCCCCGGGCCACCCGGACACTACTGCAGTCAGAACCTATCTAAGCGCAGCCCTGGCCACATCACTCTCCAGCTTAAAGCACTTGCAATCAGCAGTCATAGAGGAGACACCCATTGGCCAAATTTGCCTTGTAGACTTGAACTCTAGCACTCACAGTGTTGGAAACATTTTTGAATTAGTGCCCAATATTTTAAAGTTTGGATGCGTCATACAAACAATTTGGGACTTCTGGCCTCTTGTAGCGATCCTGGGCCTATGCTCCCTGCACAGAACCTATATTGGAGCTGAGCAGAGCAGAGGCACCCGCTTGGCTTGGCCGGCACCCTCTCACAATCTAGGACCCCTAGGGGAATGTTGGAGAGCCAGTTTCAGCTCAGTCCCACAGGCCAGGACAAGGGACCTCACTGGTGCACGAATTCATGCACTGGGCCTCTAGTATAATATAATACACCATGTAGAATATATAGTACATCATATATATTTATAAATAAATAAATACACACACACGCATATATACATACATATATTACATACATGTAATTTTAAAAAACACTGCAGGTGATACTGGTGCCCAAGCAGACTAGGGATTAGAACCACAGTCCTCACTCGACTAGGATCAGCACCCTGTCTCCACTCAGGACTGCCTCAGGGTCTTCAAGTGATGCCACCCTTGCCCTGGCTCAGAAGAACTCCTCCAAGACACCAGGGGTCTCAGCAAGGATCTCTGTCACACTTGTTCAAAGGTCACTAAGAAAGCAGTTCCCTTATCCATCACGTGACAGGGACGGCTGGATGCCCTCTTAATTTCCCTTTGTAAATACAACTAAATTATGGCCAGCAGGTGGCACCCAGGTCCTGAGCAAAGACTCCTTTAAATGTTTCCTCATCCCCAACCTCCCTCTCCCTAACTTCTTTAAAAAAGGAGGGCCCTTAAATTTGATCTGGTTCCCCACGGAGGAGCCTGTCTGGGTCAAAAGCTGGCAGTGCCAGGGCAGAGGGTGAGTGGACTGCTTATTCATGGCCAGCTCTAAGAAGGGCTGGACCAACTGGAGTGTCTTAGGATTGGGTCTGCTCTAAGATTCGGGGCTAAAGTAACCCACCTTCCTATTCCCCAAAGTCTCATGTTAAACTCATCCTCAGGTTCAACTTTTTTTAATTCGGGGCTGACTCAGGCCTAGACTCAAACTAGACCGCTACCGAGGGCAGAGGTATATAAAGCATTTGCTCAAGCATTTTGCCCTAAGTGGGCCAGCTGCCTCTGTTTAGAGTGGAGACATTGTCTGAGAAAACTCTGAAGTTAACATGCTCCTTACCAAGGGCTGCTTCACTTTCCTTGTGATAACAGTAGGCAACTGCCCAGAGCAGACAGGCTCTGTTCCCAAGGGCTAATTAGTGGGGTCTTCCACCCCAGCCCCATGTTTCTACCACATTCTTTGGCACATCGTGACCCACAGGTTGAGAACCACTAGCCGGGTGGCCTAAGACCATTGGAAAACACAGATATTTACATTATGATTCATCAACAGTTATGAATGCAAAATTACAGTTATGAAGTAGCAAAATTACAGTTATGAAGTAGCAACGAAGATAATTTTATGGAAGATGGCTGCTCGGGTATACACCTAGCCGCAGCAGCTCACAACAATTTCAAAGGAATACAACTAAAATGTAGAGTGGACATTGCCCAGAGCTACAGGTAGTCGACTGACTGAAAACTCTACAATAGGAAGGAGGGAGAAAACCAGAAGGAAAATCAGAGGAGCTGAAAAAAAGCCTAAGGTACGGAGACATGCTGCGCGCTCGCACGCACGCGCGCGCGGAGAGGTCGCAGCCGGAGAGGAGGAGTGGGCTGGGTGCTGCCTGGCGTTCCCTAGCAGGAAGGAAATAGAACCCCCAGCCTGGGCTGAACCCCCGAACCGGCAGCGCTGAGCCCCAAGTTATGTGCCAGACCCTGGGGACCCAGGCTCCGGCAGGGGGAGACAATCCCGGGGGACGGCGAAATGCGGGGCCCCCGGAGTCGCGCGCACATGGCGCGCAGAGGACTGAATGTTGACTCTGATGCTGGATTACCCTAGCCGGAAGAAACAAAGCCTCCGGCGGCAGCTCTGAGCCTCAGTCCAGACCTCCCCGAACTCCAGGTCTGGGCCAGTCCCTGGGGACCCAGGCTGGGGCAGGGGGAGACGGAGCTGTGAGGTGGAGTCCTGGGAGCGCGGCGAAAGGCCGAGCCCCCGGAGTCGCGCACACTGTGCGCAGAGGACAGTCTGTTGACTCTGATCCTGGACTCCCCTAGTGGGAGGGAGAAAGAAAGCTCCAGACTGGAGGAACGCCACGAGGAGCAGGAGCCCCTGCCGGACACCGGCCAGCTGGGCGCCAGCAAGGAGCCGGGCGACGGGGCCCCCAGTGGGGGGGGTGCCCCTGAGCCTTCGACTGCTGAGCGCTGGCAACGGAGCCAAGGACGGGGGCTGCTTCCTGGGCGGCGCCGACCCCGGCAACAGGCTGGAGCAGCGCGGGAGCCCGCGGAGAACAAAGGGGTGCCACAGGCCAACCTGCTGAGCTCCCAGGACAAGGAGGAAGAAACCAAAGAAGTTCTCAATGTGAAGAAATCAAGTGAGAGCAAATGATAGTAAAATTACTTAAGAAAGAATACAAAGAAGATCTTGAAAAATCAAAGACTAAGTCAGAACTCAACGCACCAGCCAACATTGCAACATAAATGCGTTTTGTTGTTTTTTTTAAAAAAAGAAAAAAAAAAGAAGAGAAAAAAGAGACAGAATGTTGGAACAGCGGCGACCAGGCCTAGAGTGGCCAGGCACAAGGCAGTGGCAGCTGGGCCCGGAGCAGCAGTGGCCAGGCCCCAGAACAGCAGCAGCCAGAACAAGAGCATCAACGGCCAGCACTGGAGCAGCCAGACCTGGGGCAGTGGCAGCCAGGCCTGAGGCAGAGGCGGCCAAGCCCAGGGTGGCCAGTCCAGGAACACCCAGACACGGAGTGGCTGGGCCCGGAGAAGCCCGGCCCAGAGCAGCCGGGTTGGGAGCAGCCAGGCCCAGAACAGCAGTAGACAACCACGAAGAATCCAGGCTGGGAGCGGCCAGGCTCGGAGCAGCCGGGTCGGGTGCGGCCAGGCCCGGAGCAGCGGCGGCCAGGCTGGGAGCGGCCAGGCCCGGAGCAGCAGCTGCCAGGCTGGGAGCGGCCAGGCCCGGAGCAGCCGGGTCTGGTGCAGCCAGGCCCGGAGCAGCGGCTGCCAGGCTGGGAGCGGCCAGGCCCGGAGCAGCCGGGTCTGGTGCGGCCAGGCCCGGAGCAGCGGCTGCCAGGCTGGGAGCGGCCAGGCCCGGAGCAGCCGGGTCTGGTGCGGCCAGGCCCGGAGCAGCGGCTGCCAGGCTGGGAGCGGCCAGGCCCGGAGCAGCAGCTGCCAGGCTGGGAGCGGCCAGGCCAAGAGCAGCCGGGTCTGGTGCGGCCAGGCCAGGAGCAGCGGCTGCCAGGCTGGGAGCGGCCCGGCCCGGAGCAGCCGGGTCTTGTACGGCCAGGCCCGGAGCAGCGGCTGCCAGGCTGGGAGCGGCCAGGCCCGGAGCAGCCGGGTCTGGTGCGGCCAGGCCCGGAGCAGTGGCTGCCAGGCTGGGAGTGGCCAGGCCTGGAGAAGCGGCTGCCAGGCTGGGAGCGGCCAGGCCCGGAGCAGCCGGGTCTGGTGCGGCCAGGCCCGGAGCAGCGGCGGCCAGGCTGGGAGCGGCCAGGCCCGGAGCAGCCGGGTCTGGTGCGGCCAGGCCTGGAGCAGCAGCTGCCAGGCTGGGAGCGGCCAGGCCAGGAGCAGCGGCTGCCAGGCTGGGAGCGGCCAGGCCCGGAGCAGCGGCTGTCAGGCTGGGAGCGGCCAGGCCCGGAGCGGCCGGGACCGGAGCAACCGGTCCCAGAGCAGCCGGGTCGGGTGCGGCCAGGCCTGTAGCAGCAACAGCCAAGTCCAGAGCAACTAGGTCGGGAGCGGCAGTGACCAGACCCGGAGCAGCTGGTTGTGGAACGAACCAGAGCAACAGAGGCCAGGCCCGGAGCAGCCAGGCCCGAAACAGCTCGCTCCTCGCCTGTACCTGCCCACGGCTGCCTCTCAGACATGGCTGGAAACTTTTGCGGGAACTTGAGGGTCTGCTGAATCAAGTGATGAAGGCTTAGATCTGGATGTGTTGAGTTAGTATAGCGCTGGGGTGTTGATCTGTAAGTGCCTTGGGTGGGGCCTGGATGAGGCTGGTTGACCTATTTGGAAATGTCTTTTGTGTGAAGTGTATCATTGGGCATGTGGAGGTATTATTGATATGAGATAATGCTAAGTAACAGATTTACTATCTGAAAAGGGATTTACTATCGGGGAAAGGGAGGGAGGAAGAGACTGAACATAAACTGTGCACCTATGGATGAGGACAATGGGGGATGGGGAGGGGGCGGAGGGTGGGGTGGGAACCTGGTGGAGGGGGGAAGAAATGAGGAACCTTTGTAATAATATGAACAATAAAGATTGATTTGAAAAAAAAAAAAAAAAGATAATTTTATGGTTGGGGGTCCACAACATGAAGAACTGTATGAAAGGGTCGCGGCATTAGGAAGGTGGAGAACCACTGCTCTAGGGCCTTGAAAACCCCATTCAAGATCAGACTGAGGATGGGACCTTGGGAAAAGCTTGCCCTGCAGGGTCCTGACTTCTGATATAGAAGGGTTGCGGCATTAGGAAGGTGGAGAACCACTGCTCTAGGGCCTTGAAAACCCCATTCAAGATCAGACTGAGGATTTGACCTTGGGAAAAGCCTGCCCTGCAGGGTCCTGACTTCTGGTACCAGGTGTGCAGTCACGGGAAAGGAAGGTCGAGGAGGTTTATCTGGTGATTTTGCTAAATCATTCCCTAAGTTAGGCTCACGGTGCATTGACTGAAAGAAAGGCTGTTACAGCTCTCATCAGGAGGGGTGGAGTGGACGGTCATTCTGCCTGAGGCCTTGCGAGTGGTCATCTTGACCAAATCTCAACATGCCATGGCCGGAAGAGTTTTGAGAGACCATCCAGTTCCTTCCCGGATACGTAGGACTGCACTTAGATCCAGGTCTTTATATTCCTAAAGCGTAACCAAGTCTGCATAACTCTGAAATGTCACATGTAATATTTAAGAACCTTGTCACCAGACCAAATCTAATTTTGGCTTTTTGTTTTTCAGTCTTCAGTGGAAATCTGTCTTCCACAAATATGGCTTGAAGATAATTCAGGGCTCCACAGTCTTCTTCAATTCTCTGGTCCCTAGAGGACCCCTCTACCCTCTGCCCAGCATGGCGATGAAAGACACGCCAGTTCTTTTCCTCCTGCAGAGGGTGCTGGGCATGCTGCCAGCAGGCTCTATAGGGTGCTGCTGAAAGATTACTGGGTCTCCAGTCAGACCACTTGAGTTTCAACCCTGGCTCTCCCCAATCCTAGCTGTTTGACATTGGGCCTCAGTTTCCTCGTCTATAAAATGGGAACAGTAACAGTGCCCACCTCGTTGAGCTGATATGAGGATTAACTGAGCCATACACAAAGCGCTGAGCAGAGCCTGGCACACAGTAGGTATCTGGTGTTATCTGCGTTGTGGGGGCAGGCAGCGAGGGATCAAGGCACTTGTTTGAGAAGCAGGTGCCAGCGCACATCCGCTTCGGGTGTCTAAGACCCAGTCCAGGAGGGGCCACACACTGTGCTTTTCTCTGCCCCTTCGGCCTGGAAAGAGCCACCTGGGCTTCCCAAAGGTTGGCCTGTGACCAGGATACCGCCTCCCCCCACCCAACTCCAGATTTCTCTTAGATTCTACTTGTAGATGCCATCCTACCGGCCAGGAAAACTGGAACAGGTGCTGTGGGGTCAGAGGAGAGAGAACTCTGCGGAGCCTGCCAAACGTGTCCTGCTCCTGACATGGGGCTATGCCCATGGTCACTGGGTACCCCTCCGTCCAGGCCCAGGGGAGCTAGAGTCACCTGTTTGGAAAATCTGCAAAATTGCTCTCCCTGGCCCCCTTGGATCACACATCAAGGTTATTCTGGGGTTACATGGAGGCAAAATGTGCGGGCAGGGATGAAAGGTGCTGAGGGACTGGGGGAGCCTGGCTAGCGGGTCACAAAGCCCTGGCAGACCCAGCCAATCACCTTCTTCTCATGGCTGAGCAAAGACCTGCCTCACAGGGAGGCTCGGCCTCTCAGAGCTGAATCAGTCAAAGGAAGAGACGGGGCCGGTGGAGTAGTCCCGGCTGGCAGGGAACCGGTCTGTGCCAACGCAGCACATCAGGACAGGGAGCTGGACGGCGCAGGCTCAGACGAGGACTGGAACTTCTCCAGGGTTCTGTTCTCAGAACACTTTCAGGTCACGGAGCTCTTCCTTAAGACCCTGAATCCCACTGAGGCCCCAGCCGCTGGAGTCCCGGACGTGCCCTGCTGAACGATGATCTGAACTCCTAACGAGGCTTTCTCTGAGCTGATTTGGGTGTCGCTGTCAGAGCCCTTGTAGCTGCTGTCCAGGGAAGGAGTCCTGTGGGGAGTTCTGGCCAGACGGCTCTGTCTCCATACCTCCCAGTGTTAACGGAAACCCAGGAGGGGAGTGAACAGAATTCATCACGTGCTAAAGTTAATCCATTTCGGTAGGGTCCATCCAGGTGGGCCGAGAGGCCGGGAAGCCTTTATTCCTAAAGGTTCTCCGATGGAGATCTTCCAGTTCCTCAAACATCGACTTAAGTCAACAGACTCCAGGATGGGAGCCGTCCATCAATCCAAGGCGACCAGCAGCAGCCTCCTGGAAGCCGTGCCCGTGGTGAGCGAGGTGTCATGGCAGAAGAGGGGGCTTGGCTGGCTCTGCCACTCATGGCCTGAGAGACTTTGAGCAAGTGGTTTGAGATCTCCAGGCCTCAGTTTTCAGGTCTGAGAATCAGAGAGATGATAACTACTGAGCACCGGGATTAGTGAAGGCTCTGGAATTAAGGAGGGACCCTGTCTGTGGGAACCAGAGGTTCAACATCACCCTGACTGGGGCCTGAGCAATCTGCACAGCAGGCAGAGAATGGCTAGCATAGTTGACCCCCATTCTCCCCAGCACCCTGAGCACCCTCCCACAGACCTCTGCGCGGGTCCTGAGCAGGGAGAGAGTAAGGACAGGCTTGGCTTTTGGGTGTGGCCGCAGAGACAGAGCCAACACTTTGGAGTTATGCGGCGATTTCTTTCTTTAACGAGAACTGGCTCAAGGCCCTGTGCACAACAGCTGCTCAGTGAATATTTGTTGAATGAATGAAGGGATGGATGAATGGGAGAGGTTAAAGCACAGTGTGGGGTTTCAGGTGGCAGGTGGGCTCAGAAAGGATGGCTGTCTGACCTCATTTCCTGTTTGTGGCCCTGAGGAGAAGGGAGGGGAGTGGAATGCTGGCTGCACTCTCAGGCCACACATCCAGACGCAGCTCAAAGCCTCTGGATGCTCAGGGTGAGATTTAAAACAGCTCTTCCTCTGAGGCAAGTAAGAGAGAAACTGCAAGGTGCTGCCAGGTTCCTCAGAGCAGGCCTTTAGGATGGTTCTGAGGACAGAACTTGTTAACCTGCTGGGAGGACTCCGGGTCAGGACTGCCTCTCAGCCCAGCTCTGGGCACCCCCCCAGGGTGGGGAGGCCCTCTCCCGCGCCTGCTCTGGAGGTGGCTGCGGGCCCAGCTGGCTAGCCTGCGGATGGAGAGGGAACAAGGCTGAGCCGCGTTGGGAGAGAACATCCGTTTCTATAGTCCTAGTGAGTCTGCTGTCTCCGTAAGGACCCTTCACGCTTCCAAAGCACGCCTGCTTCTCTGAGGGCACATGCCACTTTTTCTTCCTTTAATGACGCTCCTTCGGACTGTCTGGCTTACAGCTGCATCACTCAAGGTGGTATGTTCGCCCCTCCTCCGAAGCACCTGGGTTCATTGCTGTCAGCCTACTTTTCCTTGACCCAGGCTCAGCCCCTCCCTGCTCTCATAGCTCCTCCCACTCACAGCCAATCCCTCTCAGAATTCTTAGTTTATTTCCTCGCCTTTTATTTTTATTTATTTATTTATGTTTAAATATACTTTTTATTGATTTTTTACAGAGAGGAAGGGAGAGAGATAGAGAGCTAGAAACATCGATGAGAGAGAAACATCGACTAGCTGCCTCTTGCACACCCACTACCGGGGATGTGCCCGCAACCAATGTACATGCCCTTGACCGGAATCAAACCTGGGACCTTTCAGTCCGCAGACCGACGCTCTACCACTGAGCCAAACCGGTTTCGGCTATTTCCTTGCCTTTTAGACAGACTGCTCATACAATCCCTTAACCTTTCCACCAGCAAGTCTATTATGATGATGTCCAGAATAAGCATGACCATGTTCAGTGTCAGTTTCTCTGTCCTCTCTCACACAGAATGCATGTCCTTCTGAACATCCCCAGGACTGACTCTACCCGCCCTGCAGTGGGGGCGTGCACGGGAGGGGTCCCAGAAGGCTGGCCAAACTTCCAACAGCTTCTCTCCAGGTCTGCATGGTGCCTGAAATCCCCACCACCAATGCCACTCTTGTGGATTAGAGCACTTGTCTCCAGAAAGCCTTAGCTGTTACCTCAGTTTTGAATATGAGGAAGTGAAGGCTCTGGAATTCAGAGACCTGTTGAAGCTCAAGATCAACCACTGGCAGGCCAGAGCAGGAACCCCGACCTCTTTCTGGACCATCACACGGTGCTAGGAAGAGCGATTTGATTTTGCACAGCTCCAGTGCATAACTCACTCTGATTTAGGCCCCTGAGCATTACGAGAAGGGAAAGGACATTTCGAAGGTTTTCTTTATATTTCTCTCTCCGAATTGCAACATTCCTTTCATCGCCATCAGTAAGTGTATGTTGACCACCAACACAATGTGCAGACCACGCCATGAGGTGCCACGAGCACACGTGATCAGTTTAAGGCATGGGTCTTGTTATTAAAAAGCCTTTGTTTGGTTGAAGAAAGAAGAGTAATTCATAAAACAAGAGACCCCACAGGCCAGAATATACGAGATACTGAATGGTGAATGTACATGTGGCTTACTAGTGCTCCAGGAGAATATAAAGGATGAGTGGGGCTCAGTGAAACATGTTTATTATCACTTTTATTTTTAAAAATGAACATGAACCCAATGACTAAATCTTAGAGGAATGTTAGGGAATGTGATCAAGAGAGGAGGTGGGAGAGGCAGTGGTGTCTCAGGAGCCCAGGGAGGGACCCGTCTCAAGGAGGAGGTTACCTACTCTGTTTAATGAAGTCACCAGACCTGAGACAGAGAAGTGATCATTAGATTGTGCAAGAACAAACGAAGAGACACTGAGTCACTTGCTGGAGGATGAGGACATGAGCTAGACCTGCAGAGCGTTATGGAGTCCAGGTCATGAAGACGCTGAGGAGGCAAGTCAGGAGTTTGTCATCAAGGCCACTGCGTCTCCTGAAGCACGACACGTGGACTGGAGAGTGGCTGCCTGCAAGGTGGAGAACACCTCACGTCTTTTAGTAAAACTCTGAGATGGTACACAGATTTAACATAGGCTTGTGTTCTCTATCTTGCCATCCCAGCCCTCCTCTTTAGAATCTAGATCCTATCCTCTGTCCAAGGAGGCTCGTGAGTAAACCTCACCGTCTTTCTAAATCTTTCTACACCACTGTGTAATGAAGAAAAAGAAAGAATGGGAAAACATTTAAATATAATGCCTTGGCCAAGTTGAATGTCTTAAATATTCATTTACTGTTCTGTGGTTAATCAGAATCTCTTCCGATGTTTGAAATTTTTCTTTTGAAAATTATTACTCTATTAAGGGAGGGCAGAATAGAAAAAAATATTACTAAGGAATTGAAGAGACTTTAACACACACTCACTCGTTTTTTTGGAGTGTGTGTTCCAGGCACTGAGCCAGGCATGGGGCCTATGAGGAGGAATGAGACCCAGTCTGGGCCCTTGAGGAATTCACAGACGAGGGTTGGAGCAAGACAAGTGAAGAAATAACTAAAGGGCGACATGTCACACTACAGCCCACAGATGCAGGAATGGCATGCGGCTTCTGGGTCAGGGAAGGCTTTGTAGTTTGAGTTTGGTTTTGAAGGAGAGGCTTATTAAGCAAATTAAGAGTCAAGAGGAAAGAGGAATGGACTGGTAGGAGGAAGAGAACTACAAATAGTTCACCCCAGAAAGAATGTTGGGGACAGAGGAGATGCAGTTAAAAAGGTAGACGGAGCCCAGCTGGGGTGACTTAGTGGTTGAGCATTGACCTATGAACCAGTTGGGGCACAAGCCCGGGTTTTGAGCTCAATCCCCAGTGGGGAATGTGCCGGAGGCAGCCAATCAGTGATTCTCTCTCATCATTGATGTTCCTATTTCTCCCTTTCCCTTCCTCTCTGAAATTAAAAAATATAAATATATAAATCCAAATTACAGCAAATGAAATTACAGTGCTTAGAAACTTCATAAAACTTATAATTCTTGAGGCTTTATCTTTTCTAGTAAAAACTGACGAGATTCCTCAGTACTGCTTGCAGAAATCAGTGCCCATCCATATTTTTGTAAACTATTTTGAAATAATTTTAGACCCAGAATTGCAAAATGGGACAAAGAATTCCCATGTATCTCCCTCCAGCTTCCCCAGTTTTGTCTTACATAACAACTGTTAAGACCAGGGAGCTGACATTAGTAACTAAAGCTACAGACCTGATTTGGAATTCATCAGCTTTTATTTTATTTATTTATTTTTTAAATAAAGGCTTTTGTGTCTTTATTTATTTTTAAAAATATATCTTATTGATTTTTTACAGAGAGGAAGAGAGAGGGATAGAGAGTTAGAAACATTGACGAGAGAGAGTATCATCGATCAGCTGCCTCTTGCACACCCCCTACTGGGGATGTGCCCGCAACCAAAGTACATGCCCTTGACCGGAATTGAACTAGGGACCCTCAGTCCGCAGGCCGACACTCTACCCACTGAGCCAAACTGGTTTCGGCTTCATCAGCTTTTAAATACACTTTTCTGGTGCACAGTGTATGAACTTCTATTATATATAGATTCATGTAATCACCACCCTACTAGGGCACAGAACTGTTCTGTAGCTTCCAAGACGTTCTGTGTAGCCCTGTGGGCTAGCCCTGTGTAGAAGACATACTGGTCTTACTGTGTATCACACATAAATGCTGATTTGCAGGGACCAGCATACAATTCTAACCCATGGTAACCACAGATTAGTTTTCCATCACTGTAATTTTAAGAATATTATATAAATGGAATCATACAGCAACTTTATTTAAAATTTAAATTTTTTATTGTTGAAAGTATTACATATGTCTTCCGCCCCCACCCCCACCCCCCCACTGACCTCTCTCAGGCCAGCCATTCCCATCCCCTTATACTTTTTTTGAGATTGGTTTCTGTTTCTCTCTTAGCATAACACCTTTGAGTTCCATTCAAGTTGTTTCATGGATTAATTCTTTTTATTGCTGAGTCATATTCCAAACAATAGTATAAGTATGAATGTACCAGTTTATCAATTCACTCAGTGAAGGACATCTGGGTGCTTCCAGTTTTTGGCAACTACAAAAAACCCAATGAGAACTTCCTTCAGTTTGTTCTTGCTTTGTCCATGGGAGTTTGGCTCTGGGCGAGATCTCTCCATATTTTCCTGTTCTTTGGAACCACAAATCTGGTAGGGGTTTTGTAGCTGGAAGGTCCAGGCATTAGGTGGGGGCTGGGGACTGAGAAGACACAGGTGCACAAGCAACTCTTTGGACTCACTGTTCCCAGAATCTGGGTTTGTCTCAGTCTAACCCTGTCTGTGCTCCTGCAGGCCAGGTTCTTGCTTCTTACATGCATTTATGCTAACCCAGATTTGTGAGTTCATCTTCCTGGTGAGCATGCAGCTCAATTGTCTATCCTTATTTTGAAAATCCTGGCATGATTTCACCAAGGAGATTTTAGAATTACAGTGGCCAATTCAGGGAGCCTTCACTATGAACAAAGTTGAGAGGTACTTTAGAACAAAAAAGACTACTTATGATAAAAGAGGACTAAGCAAAGTTAGGAAAGAATGAGCTGCTGTTCTGATTATGACTAATAAGCAGAGGTCAGCAATTATGAGCTAGAGCCTTAAAAAAAAGTTTTCTTGGTACACAGACATGCTCACTCATTTACATATTGTCTATGGCTGCTTTCATATTTACAACAGCAGACTTAGTAGTTTTGACTGAGATTGTATGGCTTGCAAAATATAAAATATCTGCTACTTGGTCCTTATAGAAATTGTATGCTGGTCCCTGCAAATCAGCATTTATGTGTGATAGACAGTAAGACCAGTATGTCTTCTTAGATGTCACAAGACAGCACCATTTTCAACGTGAAATAAGCAACAGACATGGAAAAACAGTAATATGTCATGATGTAGTACCTGGTTGTAATTATAAACAGAGGAAGTGGTTGGTATGGAATATAGAAAAAAGGATGGCAAGGGACTAAAACTATGCTAGTGCAATTTTAACATTGTCCAATGGAGTGGTGCTCTGTTTAGTAGACATTGGTATTCTGGTCATTAGGACAGTGTCTCTTTTAGTGGAGGGGGAGAATTAACCAAGCTTAACCACGGTGTGGATGACATACCATTTCTTAACTCTATTTGCTCTGATTTGTGCTTGCAAAGAAAGCTCCGATTATTTTTCTGGTTTTCAAGACACCACAAAATAGGAAAGAAGTATATGCCTTGCTCTATTAAATTTACTTTTTGGTACAAATGTGCCTGAGCAAATAAATGTAAGTCTGTTTTACTCAGGGCTTAGTGACCTTAAGGAGAGCAGGTCATTAAAATAGCAAATCTAAAGACATGAGAGGCTAGATTCCGAACTCTGTCAATTTCCTTAGAACTTGGCACACAATAAAACAGCCAGATCGTCATTACATTTCTCTCAAAGTGGGCAGATGCAAAAGTATGCTGAAATGTTGGACAGCTCCCGCCCACAAAGGTTAGGGCTCCAGCCAAATCCTGGGGTATCTTAGACGCATTTCTTTAAGTAAATGTTCTCAGTAAGTCTCTGTCTTGTGGGAGCCCACCCCCTATTTAGGAAAGCATGGTTCTCAAGACTCCCATTATACTGGTAGTTCTGGCTTTCTTGACAGACATAATCTTTCAGACCCAACCAGTGTCTCATATTTGTATTTTTAATTCCAAGGCACAATCTGAAGTAGGTGCTTAATATTTGTTGAATTATCTCTGCCCCTCAAATAATCCATCCCCAACTTCTAGAATAAGTCACTATTTTTAAGACTATCTGCCCTGGCCTGGTAGGTCAGGTGGTTGGAGCATTCTCCTGATATGTCAAGGTTGTGGGTTCCATTCCTGGTCAGGGCAAATGCAAGAATAACCAGTGAATGCATAAATGAGTGGAGCAGCTCATCGATGTTTCTCTCTCTTTCTAAAATCAATCAATCAGTCATCTGAGAACATTACTCTGTGAGAATGAGTATATTTTTTCCTCTAAAATATCACTTTAAAATAATGTGTTTTGCCCTAGCTGGTTTGGCTCAGTAGATAGAGCGTCGGCCTGTGAATTGAAGGGCCCTGGGTTTGATTCCGGTCAAGGGGATGTACCTCGGTTGCAGGCTCCTCTGCAATCAGGGCCCCAGTTGGAGCGTGTGCAGGAGGCAACCAATCGATGTGTTTCTCTTACATTGATATGTCTCTGTCTTTCTCCCTCTCTTCTACTCTCTCAAAATCAATAGAAAAATATCCTCAGGTGAGGATTAAAAATAATAATGTTTTTTTTTTCCCCCCGAAATGGCAAACTATTCTTTATTACTATTTTTGACAAAATTGTTGCTATCGCTTTCAGTTGTAAGTATAATAAATATGAACATACCTCATTTATTCTTCTCTCTTTGTTACATGAGTAATAAGTTTCTGATTTCCCAAAATCATGAAATTAAACAATTATACACACCAGTTTCTGAGGAAGTTGGCACAAGGGAAGGATGTGTGTGGGAGGTGGTGGTGAAGGTCAGGGAACCAGTTCTCAGATGTGTGGACAAAGAAGGTCAAAGTGAAAAGTCCAGCATGATTTATAACTGAGCTGTTTCAATAAGGGGAGGAGAGGAGGAATGCCTATTAATTTCAGTGGCATGGAGAGAACACAGACAGTTATTATCTGTGTTCCTCTGGCCTGATTAAGGATTTGAGAGTCTGATCGAGAATTGTAAGACTGGGAGTGGATATCTAGAAGTTGCCAGAGCCTTCCAGGCAATCTCATGATTGCAGAATTCTGGCGGGGCAGAGATAGAAAGGAGATACTAAGGAAACTGTGCGAAAATGAACCCATTTCTTTTTTATTTATATAGGGCTCTACAAAGTGAATGGGGAGTTTTATTTCGTTTGTAAAAAAAAAAAAAGTAGGGGTTACTTGGAGCAGGCAGAATCATAACTATATAGAGACTTTTTAAAACATTCTCTCATCTGAGGATATGTTTATTTACTTATTTTTTAAAAATATATTTTATTGATTTTGTACAGAGAGGAAGGGAGAGAGGTAGAGAGTTAGAAACATCGATGAGATAGAGTCATCGATCAGCTGCCTCTTGCACACCCCCCACTGGGGATATACCCGCAACCAAGGTACATGCCCTTGACAGGAATCAAACCTGGGACCTTTCAGGTCACAGGCCGACGCTCTATCCACTGAGTCAATCCAGTCAGGGCTGGTAATTATTTTTTTAATATATTTTTATTGATTTCAGAGAGGAAGGAAGAGGGAGATATTGAAACATCAAGGATGAGAGAGAATCATTGATCAGCTGTCTCCTGCACGCCCCCTACTGAGGATTGAGTCTGCAATCCAGGCACGTAACCTGACTGGGAATTGAATCAGCGGCCTTTTGGTGCATGGGTTGATGCTCAACCACTGAGCCACACTGGCCAGGTCCCTGGCAATTATTTGAACAATTACTCTCTGATAATTGAAGAAGTATATAAAATAAAAAGCAAAATTTCCTGGTATCAGGTATGTACATTCTTCAGATCTTCTAAAACACATATCCAAATTATATACATATTAATTCCACAGTTTAAAGAAGAACAGGATAAAAGTGTAAATATTCTGTGACTGTTCCACACCCCCTCTAAAAATATCCTGGTTACTTTTCTGATTCTCCTTAATTTCATTTGTATCCAGGAATAATTAATTTCTCTGAAAAGGTTAGGGGATGTTTTGGGCAAAAGGTGATATGTGATCTAGCTTTGAAGGGAGAGTAGGAGTTCATTTAGTAGTAAGCAAAGCCAAGAGAGAATGCTTGGGATGCATGCGTGGGGGCGGGACTGAGAGGAAGAGGTGGTTGGGGTGGGACAGGCTGAGCATGTAGGAGGTGTGGAAATACACAGCTTCTTTAGGGACCATCAGCGGTCTGGTGAGGACATGCTGCTCTTCAAACTTTGATGTGCAACAGAATCACCTTGGGGATTTCTTAAAGCTGCAGTTGCTCCATCTCCTACTTTGAGATTCTGATTCAGTGAGTTGGACCCAAAGTCTCTGCTCTTAACCCACTGCTCTAGGCTGCCTCTCCTTCTATGAGAGTGTGCAGTCACACCATCTTCACACAGCAAGGCACAGGGAGGCCCAGGAGTTCCCATGGGAGCAGAGTGGAAAATCCTGACATCTTGCTCTCACATCCCATCTCATTCTCAGTCTTCTAGCATCCTCTTCCATACCACCTCTGTGCTTTGTAGTTTTATATCATCTTTCATCTGAGAAGTTCAAAGTATTCCCAACACTGAACTCATGACTGGGCAATGAGAACAGGTAACAACCTCATTTTATAGAAGGATAAATAGAGGCACCAGAGAGCTCACTTTCCTACCGTGGTGAGTCAACCCTGGAGCTGAAGATAGAATTCAAGGCTGTCTTTCACTCGTTCATGAAATTACACACTCTGCATCGCCTTCCTCACTAATCGAGGCAGCGTTTGGAAAATAGCCCACACAGTGCCCAACTCACAGAGAGACAAGTTACTTCTCTCCTTGACTACAACCGAGCAGGGGCTGCCCAGCTGCTCTGGAGCTCAGTGGGTGTTTCGTGATGCTCTGCAAAACAGCCACCAGAAATTCCACAGAACCTGTTCTTCTAAGGGTGTGAGAAAAACTGCAAGCTCAGTGACTGCTGACCTATGAGCCAGGAGCTCATGGTTTGATTCCTGTTCAGGGCAAGTGTCCGGGTTGTGGGCTCGGTCCCCAGTGTAGTGTGCGCAGGAGACAGCCGATCGATGATTCTCATCATTGATGTTTTTCTCTCTCTCCCTTCCTCTCTGAAATTAATAAAAATATTTAAAAAACAAGAAAAACTTCAAAATACCATCAAAGAATGAAAGAGGCAGACAGCTCATCTCAGGGTTTCACTTCTGTGGCAGTTTGGGAGACAAGCGCTGTAATTCATAGCTGTTTGTGAATATGTAATATGTTGAGGCGGTGAAGCTGTCTGCCTGGCAGACAGCAGAATGGAGAACAAGCCTGGGACTTTGCAGCGCACAGTGGCGCTGAGCTAGTGGACAACTCCTAGGTCCCGGGTACAAGAGGAAGGCAGAATTCTTTTTCTGCTAAGGAGTGGCAGGGTCACATTTGGCTTTGGACAAAGCCTTTGAAGCCAAGAACCTTCACTCACGTACCTCGAGAAGGAACATTCTCTAGAGCACAGGTTCTCAGAATTGTGGGTGCACGTGAATCACCTTACTGGTCCATCACTAATACAGATCCGTGAGCCCAGTTAGTTCTGAGGATTAATTAGTATCTCTAGGCCTGCCTCCAGGCCTGATCAGAGAGGCAGGGCTGATCAGCAACCTCCGTGGAGGCCTGGAGAGAAACAGAGGCACGGCTGCTGGCGAAGCCTGGAGAGAGAGGCAATGGCTGATCAACAGCTGCCATGGAGGCTGCAGATCAGTGCCTGCCTCTCTCTCTGCAGGCTTCTCTCCAGGCCTGATCCACAGCCCCCTCAGCAGTCAGTGCTGGGTCGCCACGGCAACCTAACATTGACTGCAAGACTGACTTTCAGTTGGTGGAGCCTTCGGTCGTTTGGACATTATGGACCCTGGGTTTTTACATATTAGGATATGCTGACTTTCTATATGAATTCTGAAAAAAAAAATGTCAATGAAGGGTCATAGGTATTAATGACCACTTAGTTAATTGGTTTCTTCTGCCACTGTTTATTTGTTTGCTTATTTATTTATATAAGAGAAAGTTTATTTAGAAAGTCACAGAGGAAGAAGTGAGTCACAGAAGAAATGGGCTCAGGAAAGAAGTTACAGAGAGAGAAGGAAAACATGCCTGGGGGGTGGGGTGGGGAAAGGCATGGGCATCTCTGCAGTGAGAGCCGCTCTTTGCCACCATCCAAAAAGCAGCTACATGTATGCAGTGTTCTTTCTTCTTTTTTTAAATTTTGTAAATTCTATTTAAATGTCTATTTTATTTGCAACAAAAATATACTACTTTTCCCCAGGAATCTCAAATCATTTCTTAGACTTCAAAGTAACTAAAATAAAATAGTAATCAAATATCAATTATTTGTATGGTTTTATAATTGCTGAAATTTACTTTTACTTTTCTTTTTCTTTTTTTAATATATTTTATTGATTTTGTACAGAGAGGAAGGGAGAGAGACAGAGAGCTAGAAACATTGATGAGAGTCATCGATCAGCTGCCTCCTGCACACCCCTACTGGGGATATGCCCGCAACCAAGGTACATGCCCTTGACCGGAATTGAACCCGGGACCCTTCAGTTCCCAAGCCGACGACGCTCTATCCACTGAGCCAAACCGGCTTTGGCTAAAATTTACTTTTACTTTTCATTGCCTTATAATATTTCTGCAGTATTTTTTCTTGATAATTTTATATGCAAACTTAAAAACTGAGCTAGATATTATCTCACACCATCACAGGCTGCTGAGACGCTGGAATGTCCTTACATTAAAAATTATCCAGGAGGAGCCTCCCACCAAGTCAGGATGCTGGTCCCGTGAAAGACACCGGTGCCGTATCACCATGGCTGCTCAGACCAGCAGCCAGGAGTCACACCATGTAACAGTGGCCCTGGTTGCTGGAACCTGGCCTCCAGCAGGCCCGTCTGCCTAGGAGGTGGGAGTAGAATTGTCAAGAGAGGTGGTCCCAGTTTGGTGGGTTCTTTTTTGTCCCCTACCTTGAGCTTTATCCTCTAAACTAGAGCAAGTATCCAACAAGCTGCTTATTTTTAAGTGAAATTCGTTCATTGGAGCTTCAGGTCTTGGTGTTATGAAAAGAGGAGCTGAAGCAGAATTAAGCCATTAATTATCTGGCAAGGTTCCAAAGCATTCACCATGACATCTCATGTTTCATAGCGCACAGGACACCTTTGTCTAATGCCGCGTCCTAAAGTGAGTTTGAGTGGTTAGGAACACAGGCATTTCTGTCCTAATGGACTTTCCTCTGATCCCTTTATTGGCTGTCAAATCTCTTTTTAAAATTCTCCAACTTTATATTCAACCATCAAAAACTTTTCCAAAATAGGCATGAGTGTTCTCTAGTAGATAATGGTAATGTTGAGAATTAATTCTCTTTCCCAGTCCCAACTCTACTTCTTTGAAGTCAGCATGCCTTTCATCTGTAAATATGAAAATAAACATGAATAATTAAGGCGCTCCCATCCTCTCCAAGCAGGACGCTTTATTTACTTCTGAGGGAGAAATGATTATTTCCCAGAGCTTGAGAGTCAGGCAGAAGCAGGACGGGAACTCTGCTTTTGATGGTGATGTAGATGCAAACTGCCTCAAGCAGTTCCATCTGCCTTCAAGAACAACTATTACTAGGTCGCTCCCTCCAGAGTTCTTGCCTCTTGATGGAAATGTTTCAGTGGTAGCTCTTCAGCTTCTCACCAACAACCCCATGAACCACTTCCATTATGAAGGGAGCCATCACATCTCCCACGTGCCCTGTAACTCTCCCAGTTCCTCCACTGAACTTGCCCCATTAGCTCCAATCCCAGTACCAGGTGTACTTTTTGTGACTCATCCTTTGTCTCATCCCAGGGAGCTGTCTTCACAAGCACCAGCTTTATAACTGATCGTTGCATAAAATGCGCTTAAAGGACCATTCAGCTTAGTCTATCTGCTAAGCACCAAAGGGGAGTGCTATACAAGACCGCCCACCCCATAAACATCATCTCAAAAGGGACAACTTGACCCTGCTCATATTCATACCTCTACCTTTTTAGCACAGCTGACCTTGGCCCTTCTACATTTTCTGCCTAGAAGAACCTATGAGGGTAATGCATCTCACGTTTCCTACCTTTGCCTAAAGAGGCATACCCTTTGGTACTGCCTTTCCTACTTTGAGGACTAGCATCTATTTGAACATGGGGATGTGGTGGACAGATCCACCATTCCTATCCACACCTGTTAGGATTATACAGATGTGGTAGGCCCCCAAAGATGTCCATGTTGCAATCCCTGTAACCTCTGCATTAGTTACCTTAAATGGTAAAAGGGGCTTTGAAGATGTAATTAAAGGAAAATTGTGATGGGAAAATTATCCTGGATTATCCAGGTGGGCTGAATGGATAAGGATCCTTATAAGAGGGAAGCAGGAGGGTCAGAAAGAAGAGTGATGATGGCAGCGGGGAGTGGGGTGATGCAAGGCTAGAGCCAGGAATGCAGGCAGCCCCTGAAGCTGGAAAAGGCAAGGGAACAGATTTCTCCCAGCTCCTCCGGAGAAACACGGCCTTGCGGACACCTTGACTTCAGCCCACTGTATTAGTCCTGGTGGCCACTTTAATAAATTACCACCAATCGGTGACTTACCAAACAGACACTTATTCTCAAAATCAAGTTCAAAATCTTGGTGTCAGCAGGGCTGCACTCCCTCTGAAGGTCCTAGGGGGAAAGTGTTCATTGCCTTTTCTTGTTTTGGTGGCTCCAGCCATTCTCCAGTGAAAGCATCTCCCAGGCCTGAGTTCAGATCAAAGTTCCCCACATGCTATTTCAGTCTCTTGGAAACAGTGCTTTGAGGGACAAAACCAAAACCAAATATACTGTCACCGCAATGGGAAGTGCTTTCCACATGTATTTTGTTCTGGGACTTGAACATGATTACGGAGAACCCTAAATGGATATGATTCTAACTTGGAGCCGGAAGAAAATGCAGTAATAATGTTCACTATAGTAAACAGCAATGGTGGCGACTGGCTTTCCGAATGGAGGGACTTGGGCTGGCCATCTGGTGGGAGAGCTGTGAGAGGTCTGAGGCTACAGTGGTCGCACTAGCACACGTGAATTGGGCTGTATGTTTCCTTGGGTGGCTTAGGGACTGGGCAGCACTAAAGTCCATCACGCCAGTCTTTGGACCATGTTCTCATTTACTCTTTTCTACATTACCCGGTTTTCCTACAGATGGAAACTAGTAAGGTCCCATGTTAGTAGAAAGAAATCATATGTTAGTAGGTGTGTAGGAAAAAGTTGAAACATTCAACAAAATAGTGGCAGTGATTCTCTTTGGGGGGACACCAGAGAATCTACTCTCTGCTTTATGCACTTCTGTAACGTTTTAATTTAAAAACATTTTAAAAGGCAATTTTGACTTACATTTGTTATCCAAAAAAGGGTTTTTTGATGACTACTATACACTAGAGGCATTAGTTAAACACACGATGCTCCTCTGAAAATATGAGTTTTGAGAATAATTCTTAAAAATTCATGGGAAAGCTAATGTGTGGATGCAAATTAGGATGTATGGATTTCTAAGGTGAGAATGAGACAAGTGATTAAAAAACTCTCAGGAGTGGGACGACTGAGGACTTGACAGCAGTTTCAGGACTTTCTTTCCAAACCCTAAATCCCCACCCTGGAGGAGGGACCACAGGGAAGGCAGCTGCTACTCAAGGATGACCTGGAGGCTCAGCTGTTTCCCTCAGTTCGCCTCCTGCCCAGCAACCCAAGTGCAGCCAGTTCATGGGAAAGCGTCACTCAAAAAGCTGACTGGCTGCCTCTTTGGAAAGGCTGTTAGAAGGGACTATCGATTTCAGAAAACCAAGCTGACAGCAATGTTTAAATTCAGATACTGCAGCTAACAGTTCTGGGAGCTCTAAAACAAGTAGTATTTCCCTCATCCCTCCCAAAGAGGTCATCTGCTCCAGGCTGCGAGCAACATAATTTCCACAGGATACCAGATGCTGGCAGAAACTTCAATGATGAACTTTAAAGATAACAGGGCAAATTAGACCTTAAATACTCCCGCCACAGCCTGGGTTATCAATGGGTTTCCAGTGCTCTCAAGAGGCACAAGCCCTCTTGAGCTGTGACCTTTACTATATATACTCGAGAACAGCTCTGGGCCACAGCAGTGCCCGGCTGGACCTTGCTAATGGAGCCTTCCGGGCCATGGGAAGTTCCTGGGGCTACAGTCAGAGGCTTGTTACATCTGGGGAGGCACAGGGCCCTCATTCTACCTGCTGGCAGGCTGGCTAGACTCAGAAGAAAACTCCGAAAGTGGCGGCAGTCAGGGTGGGTGCTGCAAGGAGAGAGGAGCTCTGGAGTCTCCACTGGGACCCAGCAGGCTCCTGGGTTGGGATCTAGTTGTCCATACCGAGGAGGGTGGGAAGTGGGCCCTTGGAAGAGGTTATACTAGACAAGCCGAATGTCTCTTCATGTAAAGAACAGATTACGTGGTGGGTTTGGTCTCTGAATCTTGTCTCTACTTATTGGAAAGTTAACTCTGCCCAAGTGAGGCCTATTGTTTTTATTAATCCTTACCCGAGACTAATTTCCCATTGATTTTTTTTGGGGGGGAGGGGAAGAGAGGGTGAGAGAATGTGACATCCACCTGTGCCTGGACATGTGCCAGGGTTCTAACCTGCAGCCTAGGCACATGCCCTTGACCGGGAATTGAATCTGCAACCCTTTGGTGCCCAGATAGACGCTCTAACCAGTGAGTCAGGGCAAAGGGAGGCCTAGGAATAGGGTAGGAGTCATGTATCCTCCTCCCCCATTTCCTCTGAGAGGAGCTGATGGGGGCCTTCCTGGTTCCCGGTGCTACTCCCAACATGGTCCTCCTATCCCCACTGGTGATGAATGTGAGGGCTCTAGTCCATACTGCAGTCACTGTCTATTCCTGGGAACCACTTCTCTAAGGGTGACAACAGCAAAATACCCCTCAGCAATCCACTCATCCAGCAATTATTTGTTGAGCCTCAATTATTTCTAGGTCTTATATCAATGTATAAGTCAATCTTGGTCCCTGACTCACAGAACTTGTTATCTAGTGAAATGGATAATCAGTAATAAAATAATCATACAAATAAGTACTGTAAATAATTATAATCACATTAAGTGCTATAGAGGAAAAATACAGAACTAGACTGTTTTGAAAGCAATAGCTTTCAACCTTTTAGTATAAAATACATTTTACATTACAATCCTATACACACACAAACACAGTACATACAGACATATATAATAAAACCAACGTTTCGTTAAACCATTCTTACTCTTCTTGTGAGCAATGCACTCTGATATTTCCTGGTCTATTCATGTAAAAAATGCTGGTTACAACCCAATAAACTGATCTCACAATGAACTAGTGCTTGTGATACAAAATATGAAAAACCCTGTCCTGGGCCCGGCCCGGAGCGGGGCTGGGGTGCCGGCCCCGGAATACTTCCCTGGGAGAATGACGTGTGAGCTTAGGAAGAATCCTCCCCAAAGGCCAGGGAACAGTGTTCCAGGCAGAGGGAACAGCATCTACAAAAACTCCTCGTTTTACAGAACAGGAAACGGGATCAAGGAGAGATGTGATTTGTCCAACGTAATTTGTCCCTAACCTCCGAGTTCAAGGTTCTTTAAAGTACTGCAGCAGATCAGTTGTAGCCTTTCCCATAGTTTCACTAATTATGGGCCAAGGGCTAATTATTCTCACCTAGCCTGGCCCGGAGAAAAGAGGAAAGAACAAAGGCAGGAGGCTATGTTTACAAAGGGCCCATTTAATTCCTCACGCAAAACAATGCACCTTACTCCTACCCCAGCGGGCTGGAGGCCTGTACTGCGAGCTGTTTGTTCCTTCCCGGTAGGGACTGGCAGGGCGCCACGCTCCTGCTTAGTCCTGGCTTTAATGAAAAGCCGTTTACAAAATGCCCCGGCAAGGTTCAGACCAGCCGCAGGGCCTGGAAGAACGCAGAGGATTGGCCCCGCTCTGCCACCTCCCCATGTGGATGCCACGCCTGATTCCCACGTGTTTCCCCCTCCCTCAGTGCCCACCGGCCTGTCACTGTGAGCATGGTTAGCCGGTAAACGCTCCGGTTGTGCAGCACGAAGGTAATGTGAACCTGCAAGTGAGATACAGGCCACAACCGAGGGTGTCAGTCAGGGTCAGGGGTAGAGTGGATGATCGAGGAGGACCTGAGAAGGAGAGGGGTCAGTGGAGGCATGAGCCTTAGGCCAAGCTTCAAAACAGGCAAGAGAGAAAGAAACAGGGCTGTTACGTACAGCTGCTCAGTTCGTACACTGCACAAAGTACCCAAGGAGCGGATGCGTGAAGCTGAAATGGAACCCGTACTCCACTCAAAACTGCATGCCTGGCAGGGGCTCCCTCTGCCCATAGGAAGAACCTCCACTCACAGAGGCCGGGGGCACTGGCGCGGGAGGGAGCTGGTCAGAGTTGGAAACAGCCAGACCCGCAACAGCACCCTGAAAAGATGACTGTCAAGCCCAGGAAGGTGGCCTCCTTCGGTTTTAACCTTACTGGTGTGCGGGCAGACAAGGGCTGGTGGTTAGGTAGGCTCCCTAGTGACAAGCTGAGACCAGGCAGCCATTGGCTGACAATAGACACCTCCCAGTCCTGACACCTTGCCCAGCCAGACTCTGTGATCCTCCTCCACCTTCACTGCTCCTTCATCAAGCCGGGGCAATCCAGACACACCCCGGGGGCACAGCTCTACGCCCAAGATTTTAATTATTAGTTTACAAATGTTACTGGTAACACATGTCCATGTAAAAAAAAAAATCCAAACATTACACAAAGATAAATAATGACAAGTAAGAACAGCCTCTCCCACATTTTAAAATTAGAATCTTTCTCTGTCAATAACCTCCTTCTTACACATCCCTCATATTTCTGTTCTCCCTGGAGCCTGTAATGAATTACTCTGCCCCCTCATTCTGCTGACAACCAGCGCCTGCCTGGGGTTTGTATCTTCCTCCACTCTGACCACAGGCCAGATGCTCCACGGCCATGTTAAATTCTGCCTCCTCAGGAAGCCGGGTGTCAAGCAACACCCCCATCCTGTTGCTCTGTCACTCACTGCTGCTTCTCCCGGCTAGAGGACTTCAGACACAGCCCATTAGGAATTCATGGGTCCAACGCAGCCCTCACCCCGCGCAACAAGACTTTTATTCATCTCCCACACGCCCAGGCTCACTTCTCACAGTGGTTCATTCAGGCCTTCAAGACCTCACCCGCACCTCAGCAAGTGGGAAGGTCTTAGCAGGAACTCCAGTCATTCCCCCCCCCCCCCCTTTCACACTGCAATTCAGGGGTAAGCCACACCCACTCCCACCAGTCTCAGAGGAAGGGACCTCTCCCCTCCCCTCCCCTGCAAAGTTACCTCTTCCCTGGCATCAACATCATTCCTATTTGCTCTTTCTCTCTTGCACCTGGATTATTTTCCTCAAGTCTTTTCCCTTTTCTCCTTGTTATCAGAAATAATTCCAAGGCAATACCAAACTCTTTTTTTCCCCCCTGCCCTCCCCTGCTGGCCTGATCTCACCCCCTTGGCCCTCCCCTGCAGGCCTGATCTCCGCCCTCCAATACCAAACTCTTACTCTAATTGAAAGTTGGTTGGATCTCCATAGAGAACAATATATCAATATAATGAGCCTATTAACAACAACGACAACATCGAGGCAATCTAAGTGTTCATCGATGGGTGAATGGATAAAGAAGATGTGATACATATAATGTATGTATACGTAAATATTATTCAGCCATAAAAAGAAGAAAATCTTGACATTTGTGACCACATAGATAGACCTTGAGGGTATTATGCTAAATGAAATAAGTCAGAGAAAGACAAATACCATATGATCTCACTTATATGTGGAATCTAAAAACAACCAAGTAACCCAAAACCACAAAACCCCAAAAACCAAACTCATAGACACAGAAAAAAGAACGGTGGTTGCCAGAGGTTGCAGGGGGGTAGGGAAGTGGCATGGGTGAAATGGGTTAAATTATAAGGTATAAATTATAGTTATAAAACAAATAAGTCTTGGAGATATAATGTACATCATGGTGACCACAGTTAGCAATACTAGTTAGAAAGTTGTTAAGAGAATAAATCTCAAAGGTTTTCATCACAAGAAACAGAAGTTGGTAACTATGTGTGGTGATGGATGTTAGCGAGACTTACTGTGATCTTTTCACAGCACATAAAATATCCATTTATGATGTTTTACACCTGAAACCAACATAATGTTATATGTCTATTAGATCTCAATAAAAACAACAATAATACTGTGTATGCCCTTTGCCCCTGTAATTCCACTTTGTGGGATATTTCCTGAAGAAATAACCGACAGAAGGAAAAAACACACAACTTGTACAGTGTGTTTAGAACAGGGATATTTACACTTGCAAAATATTGGAAATACCCCAACTGCCCAATACTAGATTGATGGTTAACCATACTTTGGTATCAGTATGTTGGGATACCACAGAAGGAATAGGATATTTGGAGTGACAAATATATGAATTACACTGATATAGAGAAATCTGAAGATGAAGCACATTTTTAAAAAAGTATATATTTTATTGATTTTTTTACAGAGAGGAAGAGAGAGGGATAGAGAATTAGAAACATCGATGAGATGAGAGATGAACATCTTGCACCCCCCCCCACTGGGGATGTGCCCGCAACCAAGGTACATGCCCTTGACTGGAATCGAACCCGGGACCCTTCAGTCCACAGACCGACGCTCTACCACTGAGCCAAACCGGTTTTGGCAGATGAAGCACATTTTAATACACAAACATATACATAAACAAAAACTAGGCACTTATTACAATTTTATATATGTTTGCTGGTAACAAATAGAATTGTTTGTGGCGATAAGAAATTTGATACTACTGCTTCTGGTTACTCTTTTTCTTCCCTTCCCCGTTGCTGTTGTCTGGTGACCGGCCACTGTCCCTATTTTCTTTATATCTGGTTCCCCCCTTAACCCTATGCAACCTGGTTTCCATCTCCAGTGTTTTTACTGGACTGAGAGTGTTAGCAATCACCATGATTTTCTTCTAGATAAATCCTTAAGTCTAGTTAAACTGGTAGCACTGAAGCTCTTAATATCTTCTCTTCCTTTGCAATTCAACCATCCGAACTTCCCCACATCCCTTCACTTTATACCTAATTATGGATAATTCTCAAAGCTTATTACTTAGCTTTTTATTTTGTGCCCAAGACCTCTGGAGAGATCTCTTTTCAGGAAAGCCATCCCTTTTGTGCTGTTGACTCCCACATCTAACGCTCCATCAGCTTCTGGTTCTACGTGATCGAGCTACTTGGATGTTTCTAATTGTCACCTCCAGATCTTCAAGTCTAAAACCAAAGTCATCTTCAAATTGTCTCTTCAACTTCCTAACTTCTGTTAATGTCACCAATGTTTTCCCAAACTCAAAACCAGCTCACACTCTCAATGTGGTAAGGGCGACCTTCTCCGTCCTCATCTCCCTCATCCCGCTGTCCTGCTGTGGATGCTGCGCCTTAGCGCATAGAGAGCCCTCTCTGGTGTCCTGTCTGCTCACTTCCAGGGCGATCTCAGGTTCTGCTGCCTTTGTGACCTCCTCCCAATTACCTCAGTTCACAGCGATTATTTTCTTCTCAGCATCCTTGAGTTATACTGTCTAGTACCAATGAATCACACTACACTGTTCTTTTCATTTCTTTTGCCTGAACTCTCTTATGCATTTATCTGGCCTCAGGTGGGCAAGATTCTACATCACCCTGTACTCTCAGCTCCAGCGTGTCTCCCCTCTGAAAGCCTTCCAGGATCTCCTAGGCTCCTGGCCACCCTTCCTTCTGGGCTGCCAAAGAGCCCCTTCTCATTGCTGCTGGAGTTCCCATCCTCTTGTGTTGTCGGACTTATATCATTTTGTGTTCACCTTACTTGCCAGAATATCAGGTGAGTTTCTTAAAAGCAAAGACTATGTCTATACAATAAAGCACCAGAGATGTATTACTGACATCTGATGTCATATACACTAATCATTCCACATATCCATCTTATCTTCCAAACCAGACTATCATCGCCTCGTGGACAGGGGTTGAATTTAGTTTTTCTTACATCCTCAGTGATTAATAATACAAAACAGAAAGGAATTGGAGAGTGCTAATTGAGAGTATACTTAGAATAGGCCTGACAATAGGGAGACAATATACAAATTTATACGAATAACCTATAAACCTGAAAACTATACTTCCTGGGGAATACAAGTCTTATCAAGTCTAAAACACTGCACCTTGCTATTTTGGGGCCAGGATAACACATCTCTATTTAGCAGTGGTCCTGTCACTTACAGGTGTGAAGAGGATGCCAACACTTGGAGCTCTCAGCTGAGGACAGTATCTATCTCAAATCAGAACAAATCAGAGACTAAATCAGAGTCCCTGATAAGTGGCAATAATCTGCAGGGAAGGGGGGGAGGGGGGAGGAAGGTGGCGGCCGTCTGCCAAGTGTCTGGTGCTGCAGAAAAGTCTGGCTACACAGTACATGTTACACCTCAGAGATAAGCCTTCGGTGAAACACTCCTCATGTGGGAAAAGGTATTGCATTTCATCCAGAGGTCCGAGGCCCGTCCCCTTCACATGGCACAACACACATTAATCCAACTAGGATCTTGCTGACTCGGAGCAGCTGGGATTTCATTTCTTACCAGTCAGGAAACACCATTTACATTACAAGGAGACAAGGATAACAACACCCTCACGAGAAGAAGATGAGTGTTTCCCTGACAATCACTCTCAGCAGTGGAGCGGCTCCAGCAGCCATTCCTAAAGACTGGCTCACCATGACTGACCCCAGGTGGCAGGGAAGGCCTCCGCCCCACTCGGGACAGGTGTCTGGGTAGCCAGAGCCATTAGGAAGAAGAGGCAAATCCTGCTTAACAAACACCAATTGCCGCTCCAGCTGAGTGTGTGACAGGCCATATGGCTCTCAACTCTAAGTCCCAGACCCCCAGTGCTCAGGCTGGGCAGACTCTACCCCTGGTAGAAGGCAGGTACCAGTCCACTGGGTGGGGCCACTGAGGAAATGCATAGTGTGTGTGTGGATGGGCAATATGAAGTGAGAAGACAGCTGCCAGCCAGCCCCTCCCTTCACAACCAGCAGCTCCAGGCAACGGGCCTAGCAAAGAGGGAGCTGCCCAGCCTGTCCCTGCAGAGGGTTCCTGCCCATCGGGTGGTCACTAGTGGGCACCCAACCTCCTCTGTCCCTGGAAGAACAAGAGCCTCTGAGCTGATGGCTGGTCAGGATATACCCCAGGGCAAAGGGAGGAAGGAGGCTGAGCAGGCCTGGGGACAGTCTTTCAAAACAGACAGTTCAGATGGTCTCACATAAGGCCCCGGAGACACTGGGAATCCAGAGAACTTGAAAAAATGGCAAAGGAAATCCCCCAAAAACAGCCCTGTGGGATACAGGGTTTTACTAAAACCTGACAAACTCTGATAAATTTAAACAGCAAAAGTTAAGAGACAAAGTAAACTATCTTAAGACATTTTCTGTTCATAATTTTTTTATATGTCATTTGCGTCACACTAGATGACTTTGGATGGATGGACGCGGTGTTTCTAGGTTGTTTCTAAGTCACAGACCCACACAATACTGCATCAGGCACGCTCTCTCTCCAACAGGAAATGAAGCTGCTCTCCAAAGAAACACCTCTGAGAAGCGTTTACCATTAGTCATGACAATAGTGAAACAAAACAATCATAAAAAAGTGAATACCTTGTGATTTTTTTAGGGACTGCTCTATTACATAAAGTCTGCAAACCACTGGTTAAAAAATGGTAATAAAATTTGTAATTGCTTAACGCAGAAAAGTGGGAAAAACACCTGACAGCATTATGAAAAAACATTCACTTACAATCCCATTACTTAATAATAACCGCTTATTACTTGAAATATGCTCTTCTAGCATCTTTTCATACTTTTCTTTATATAAACGGCATCAGCCCTAGCTGGAAAGGAGGGATAAGGAGTGGGGAGAGAGAAAGGTATCGATTGGTTGTCTCCCATACCCTCCTGTACCTGCCCGGAACCAGGCTGGGGATTGAACCCACACTGAGGTACATGTCCTTCTCTGGGGCCCTTTGGTGCTTGGCCCAATGCTCTAACCATTTAGCAACACCAACCAGGGCCTCATACAAGTATTTGAATATACACCTCTAGTTCTAAATATTCCTGGAATGACAACTTTTGGTCTAAGGACATGTGTCCTTACAAGGCTTTTGATACATATTGTCAAAATTACTGAGCCGATTTGTAGCTATGTTTCTTGCCCAGTTATTTTAAACATGTCACACAGTGGTATGCATCTCCTATATATAGAAAATAGTTGCACCCTAGCTGATTTGGCTCAGTGGATAGAGCACCGGCCTGGGGACGAAAGGGTCCCGGATTTGATTCTGATCAAGGGCACGTACCTCGTTGCAAGTTTCTCCCCAGCCTAGGCCCTGGTCAGGGTGTGTGCAGGAGGCAACCAATTGATTTGTTTCTCTCACATTGATATTTCTCTCTTTTTTCCCCTTTCTGTTACACTCTTTCTAAAAATCAATGGAAAAATATCATTGGGTGAGGATTAAAAAAAAAAAAATTATTTGCAAGAAAAATAATAATCTTACACAGAGTTAATACACTTTAGACAGGCCAAGTCCTTATTTTCTTCAGACAAATGAAATGTCCAGAGCTCAAAACACTGATATTATGCTAAAAAGTTGGGTGGCAATACCTGGTTAGTTTAGCCAAGTTGGTAGGGCACAATGCTAGTGAGAATAATATCTAGGGCTTAGGCCAGTATTGGCCAGTCAACTCTACAGAAAGGAAAAACCATCATTGGCCAAAGGGTGCCTCACCAATCTGGACAAACTGTCACACAAATGTGTACTCTTGGCAAAAGGGAAGACTGGGTGATGGAATGCGGATTGCTCAGCAGAACCCATCTTAATTCCTGGGTATGTGAGCACATGTCCAAATCATAGGGGTGTCATCTTTCTATAATAAACAGGATGTCTGGCTAGGAAACACAACAACATATGAGACAATTAAAAGCTCAATAATACTTTAAAAAGTTGAAATAGTTTATCACTAATTCTTAAGAGAAGTGTTGAATAAACCTATTTGAAAGGTGTGCTCTATCAGCCAGGTCAGATCTAAAACACAGCCATGGCAACAGAGCCTGTCAGCATTTCATCTGGGGTTCCTTTGAACTTCAAGCCCTCTTGATGTCAAGTAAGAGGTATGGATTTTTCATAAAGACTGTATGCTCAGCCGGTTCAGCTCAGTGGATAGAGCATCGGCCTGCAGACCAAAGGGTCCCAGGTTCGATTCCAGTCAGGGGCATGTACCTTGGTTGCAGGATCCTTCCCAGGCAAGGGCCCAGGTCAGAGCACGTGCAGGAGGCAACCAATCAATGTGTTTCTCATCGATATTTCTCTTTCCCTCTTTCACATGTTCTGATGCTATTTTCATTAATAGTTGAAAATTAAATTAGCTTATTAGAATAGTAACGATTACTTCAACTGGAAAAGAGAAGGAGGGGACTATTCTCAAGAAGGAAGAGGTGCTGAGGTAGGAGGTCAGTGAAGAATGCTGGGCTGCCAGGGAAGCAGCCACGTAGGAGGGTCCTGCCACCACTTAAGAGCCCAGTTTGATGCAAACCGGCGCAGCCTGCTCAAAGGAAGCAGTCTAACCCTAAAACCCCATGCACTGCAGGCTCCAAGTAAAGACAACTGCTTCTTTTTGTGCCAAAATGCATTTGCCGAAAAGCTGCCGCTGCCAATTCTATTGATCTCCATTAAATTGCAAAAGCACACTTGATTCTTGTAACAATTCATATATAGAAGCACATATAAAGTATAAAAGTTCCCCTTTGAGTCTCCTTTTCCCTCTTCCACAACCAAATCCCACTTCCCAGAGGTAAACACTACCATGATTACTTTTTTAAGTCTTTGGATGGCTATTTTCTTGCCTCTTGAAATTTATAGAAATGTAAATCCATTTGTGTGTTCCTAACTGAATGGCCCTGGCTCCTTAATTACTTGGTAGTCTGCCCCGAGCCCATCTGGAATTGCTGCCATCCAAAATGACCTCCCTTTCCCGAAGATGGATAGCTCCTTTCCCGGGCCCTCCAGATCTCCTGGACGCAGAAGCCGATCTGAGCAAAGTCATGTATTAAAGCTACCCCTCTGATAGCAGAGGAAGTGAGTGCAGGCCATGTGAGCTCTATTCACAAGCAGGAGCTCAGCAGCGTTTCCATTTCAAATTAAGATCACTTCCCAGACTGGCCTCCCCAGCTGGAGGGCCAACCACCCCCACAACACACAAACACACCAAGTCTGCGCTCTCCTCGTCACTGCTCCAGCCCTGCCAGCCTTTCAGATCCCAGGTCAGCTGAATGCACGGAGACAAAGGGGCATTTCATAGACTCCTATTTTGGCAGTCGAAATAACACTGCAAGTGCCAGGTCTTCACACGACAAATAATCTCTCTGTGCGTGTCAGACACACGGCCAGGCGGCCAGGGGATGAGGGCTGCTGCTGAATTGAAGGTCCAAGATGGATATAAGTCACAATGAATGTTTGAACGCGTTATTTTTTATTTTTTATTTAAGTAGTAAAAAGCCTGTCTCTTAGTAAGCAGGTACTGTGTAAACTTTCTTTCATGTAATCCTCACAACCGCCATGTAAAACAGTTATTTCCGGGATTGCAGGGAGGACAGCAGCACTCAGAGGTTCCACAACTCGCCAGCGGCCACGCAGCCAGGAGGCGGAGGACTGGGGTTTGAGCTCAGGTCTGCCTTCTTCCAGAGGCCAGACTGCCTCACTTTCCCAAGGTGGGATCGGAAGTGCCTACGGCTGTCAGGCCTCTAGGAGGCTGCCTCCCGGAGCCGGAAGAGAATCCAGCTTCCTCCGCCTCTGGGCCCGCTCAGCCCTCTCCGAAGCCCCACAGAGGAATGGAGAAGACTTCGCCCACCTTCACGTTTGCTTTACCTTAGATGATGCAAACTGAAGAAGGAACACCTTCCTGAAGTCCAAGTGTGCAAGGAAAAATTATTATCTGTAAGGGGCCGTAATAAATGTTTAATTAGACAGTGCAGCACTGCATTTTGCCTGGCTTTGCAGCATCTCAGACAATAAAACAAGCCCTTGTCCACAGGGCTAATTACAGATGACTAAATTATTTTTATTAAAACCCTCTGGAATACTAAACATGAGGGATGAAGCAACATGGCACTGCTGACTAGATCTAGTCTGGAAATCTGGGCTCTAATCCTGACTCAGCCGCTAACAGCCACCAGTGTTTGTCTGCGTGGTATGCACAGTTCACAGCGTCTGCACATACTTGCTACATTAGTTGGTGGCCATGGGCAAGTCACTTAACTTCTGGTGTCTGGTGTCAAAGTCTGGAAACGAGGACACTGAGCTATATCATTTGAAGTCTCCTCCTCCAACGTAAGGAGGAGGACATGCGTCTCTGGATCTGTAAGCAAATCAGGGCAGAGGCATTCCGGTTTATGAAAATTATATTCTCTGCTCAGCTTCTGGGAGATCTTATTTGGCTAAGTTCAGGTATAACTCATAAGACATTTGCTTCCAGGTGGTTCACTAAGCTTCTGGAGGGTACCATGTCATGGCCTTGGGTTGTCGTCCCACATAGGAACTTTCCTGTGTTCAGTAGCCAGCTACCATGCCTAAGTGCAGCCAATCATCTCAGATACATGCCTTGGGGGAAGGGTTTGAGGCAATCCCTCCTCACAATGCGTGCACTCTCAGGATGCTAACCAAGTGATGGATGGCATCATCACACTCCCAGGAATATTATAAATATCATTCTTGCTTAGTCTTAAGACACACAAATCTCTTCCTAAAGTCTTGCCATTTACTGGCTGTTTTCATGTTCCTGAAATTAGGGTGCAACTTAGAACAATGTATACAGGGTGTCCCAAAAATGTATACACACTTTAACAATCGATAGCTCAATTTTGAAAATGAAACGTATTTTAATAAACACTGCCTTTATAATTATTCAAAATATGTGTATACATCCTGAATAATTTGATCTGATAGCGTTAAATTATTTTACCTAAAAGGTATTGGCAAATAGCTGTTATCTCTTAGAATCAAGGAAATACGGTGACATAAAACCACAACATAGATGACACAGATTTAGGTTTAACTTGGTTCAAATAATGTCCCTCTCTCTGACCTTTACAATTACACTCAGTAACAACTGGATAGGCAATGTGTAAGACACAGTATTAGTCCTATTTCTCAACAGTAGCAGTGTAAAAGGCAATCCGTCATTATCTCATAAAAACACTGGTATGGATTTCAAAGGCAAATATAACCCATATAAAAACTCCTGTGAGGCTCTGAAAATGTACTATCCCACAGCAAATTGGAAAGGGAACATTTTCCGCACACCCTGCTGACCTATTAGCCTTGGCACGTTTCCTTGCTTCTTAATTCTCATCCCTCCACCCCAGGAATACTGCTGATTCCCAAAATACACTCAGCCCAGGAGGAGCAGCTCTCGGGCACAGCTGTCCGCTCCTGCCCTGCCCCGGCATTTCCGTGAACTATGTGACCCAGAGAGGACCACACAGAGGAATGTGACTCTCGGGACCCACAGTTCCCATCGCCCCGCCGGCAGGTGCATCCCGCCAAACCCCAGACTGGCATTCGGGACAGAAGAAACTGTCCCGAATGCTGCATGGGGGCTGTAGTTTTCCCGAACTCCATCTCTATGTTTAAAAGTAGGGCGACAGCCGTCTTTGCTGCTGTAAACTAATCTGATGGGCATGGGGGTGGGGAGTGGCTCTGAGGAGGCTGCCAATGGGCCATGATTGAGCAAAGTCAAGGAGCAAAATCATTATTTGTCATTCTCTGCATTATCATTATTCACATGAGTGGGTCCTCCAGCATGATTTTTAGGATTGAACCATGGACTTCTTTTGCAGCCTGGAGTTAAAAAAGGCTCACAAAACCTGATGTACGGTTTAACCGGCTGATATTTACATATATTTTCTAAAAGTACACTGAAATCTGGAAGCCAGGGGAAAAAATTAAAAAGCATCAAAGGAACTTGGCAATGAGGTGCACACTCAGCAGTTAGGAGCCCTCGAGTTGAGGCACGTTTGTTAAGAAACAATTCCTAGCTTGTGGGCAACAACTCACACTTCAGCTGGAAAAAAGGAAAACAGTTTGGAATTTTCCTCTATCCCAAGACCAGGGAATGCAAGATGGGCGGGTGGATGGGCAGCACACACAACCCAGGGAATGGTCCAAAGTGCCAGAACCCCTATCAGGTGACAGCCCCCACAGAGACTCACAGCTGCAGGAGGCCAGGAGTGAGGTTCAGGTCCACCCCATGGAGAAGCCTCAGCTTCTCTCTAACCCACATGTGTCAAACACAAGGCCCGCGGGCCAAATCCAGCCCGCCAGGCCTTGCAATGTGGCCCGCACCGCGCTGTCATCACTGCACTCCGCTGTCAGTTTATGACATTGTCAGTTTATGACTGTTCAGTAAACCATTCGGCCCGCGATTTAGGCTGGATTTTAGATTTTGGCCCCTTCTCTGATTGAGTTTGACACCCCTACTCTAACCTGTGCGCTATGTTAACACTATTGCCCAACTGGTGACCACATGGCATTCACAGGCATTGCAAGATCAAGTCGGTCACAACGCCTCAAACAGTAAGCACTTGCTATGGAGGATACCAGGCCTGTTTGCAAAGCTCACAAGATACCAGGATTGTACTACACACACACACACACACACACACAAAAAAAAAGGGGGGGGGAGGCATTTTAAAGAGTACTGCGAGACGCTTATTCACAACAACCCATCGGAAGCGCAGGAACTTCAGATCCCACTCGCAATCTCTCCCTTCCCCCCACTCCCTCCAGTCCCTCTGCACCCGCCAAGGCAATGCTCAGAGGCCACCGTGCCCCGGCTGGCTGGTGCTCACTCAACAGTAGCTGATCCCGAAGGGGCAGAACCCTTCTCCGCAAAGATCTGATCCGAAAGCCCACAGGCTCCCAGCAGGCAGCCAGGACTGTCCAGACCTGCTCCCCACACCGGCCAGGGCAGCAGCGTGCGGGCCAGAAACCTGAGGCCCGCGGTGTGGGCAGGCGAACAGCCCCCCCTCCTCCCCCGAGTCCCCCCTCGCGCTCTCCTTGTCACTCTTTTCCTGGCACGGCCCTGGGGCAGCCAGACAGGCGGAGGTGTCAGGCCCCAGAGGAGCGGGGAGGAGGGACGCGCTCGGACGGAAGGCAGTTTTGGGGGGCCGGGAGGGGGAGCCGGGCGGTAGCGCCGCGTCCAGCCGGGAAGGCCCCCCAGGTGGGTCTGGCGGGAGGGGAGGGGGAGTGGCTCGCCGAGGCCTGACCGCTGTGGCCGCGGAGAGCCCGGGCGGGAAGCCCGGAGGGAGGGAGGGAGGCGGGCGGGGGCTGGACGCGGTTGGGGTGCGGGGGTGAGGGGGGAGAGGCGATAAGGGGGGGTTGGGGGGGCAACCCGGTTCCCCTCCCCCAGCCCGGGCCCGGGCCTCCCGCTGACTCAGCCCCACGGCGTCCGTTGCCTCGGCCTCGGCCGGGACTCACAGTGCGCGAGGCGGCTCCGGAGGCGGCGGCGGGGGAGGGGGCGGCGGCGGGGGGCGCTGCGGAGAGGCTGCGGCTCCGGCCGGCGGCTCCCGGGCGGAGGGTCCTGGCAGAGGCCGCCGAGGTCTCCGGCTTCAACGCACAGAGACTGCGGGGGGGGGAAGAGAGCACTGCGCAGGCGCGATGCGGCCAACGCTGTCACTCCGGGCGGGGCGGGGCCGGGGCGCCCGCCGTCTCCTAGGCAACCGGGTGGTGCGAGAAGGACAGCCCCTCCGTCCACCTGGTCCTGGCGACGGCGGTGACGGCGGCGCGCGGTGGGGGGCGGCGGGAACAGCCCCTCTGGGTTGCCATAGCAACAAGGAGACGACCCGGCCTCCGACTTGGACCGCGGTACCGGGGGGACGCGCTTACCTCGTCACCATAGCAACCGGAAACAGCCCCTTCCTTTCCCCTTAGCAACAGGGTAACAATTCCTCTACGCAGTCTGTCTAATCACAGAAGGAACAACCATTTACACCTGATTCCATAGTAGCCGGACTTCGGTTTCTCACAGCTACTGCACAGGAAAAAGTGGAGAGTGTTTCTTTCAACAACGCGAGAGCTAAGGCTAGGGTTTTTTGGGTTTCTATCACAGCCTGTTACTCCAAACCCCAAATTCGATTTTCTCCTACCTGTATCAAACATTTCTTATCATGTCCTACTGGAAAGTCTATGCCTTTACTCCTAAATAGAGCTAAGAAATATGTATAAACACATATGACTTGAATTTTTATTAACTTTATTGTTCTTTCCCAATGCATTTGTAAACAGTTCTTGCTTTTCCATCTTGCCTACTAGTGGGTTCAGATTCTACCTCCTCATAACTAGCTCCCTCCTTGACATGTTCATTGGTGTTCCCGAATCCCCTATTCCAAGCCTGCTTTTATGGATCTCTCCAGTCCTGGAGCCCTCCTCTTCCTGTCCATGCCTGCTGGTAGTATTGTCCTTCAGGGCCCTGCCCAGGGCTCCACTCTGCTCATCCCCTTTCTGGTTCTTTGTGCAGATGACTCTGGCTCTCCCACCCTCAGCCCTGACTTCCATGGATGTCTTGAGGTTAACCTCTGTACCCACATTGTGTAGTTTTGTCCTTGGTTTGCGTGTCTGTCTCCCCAATCAGACTCTGTGCCCCCTGTGGGCAGGAATTCTGCCTTATCAGCTCCTTCAGCACCTAGGCACAGAATGGAACGCATTATGGAGTTCCAGTAAGTGTTTTTGTAATTGAATCAAGATTTTCTTCAAAGATCCTTTAAAGATTTTCTTTGGTCCCAAAGAAATGGGTGAAGGGGGTAAAAAACAAACAAACAAACAAACTAGTTTCCAATTCTTCCCTACTTTCTCTGACCTAACTGCCCCAGAGTCTCAACAAACATTTTCTTTATAATCTTTACATGTATTTAATCTTTTAAATACAGTTACTACTTTTAATTACTACTCCTATTATAACTCTCTCACTCCCTTAGCCCTCCGTCTTAATGCCAAAACTCTAGTCATCTATTAATTAAGCCTCTAGCATTCTCTGTACCCACATTCTCTATTTCCTGAATCCTCACCTCTAGCTGGTCTCCCAAATGTTTCTAAGTTAAACTGACCTCATTGGGTACTGACCTCCTCCATGAACCCTGCCACCCTCTAGAATCAGTAAGCTGTTCGCACCTCACCATTCTATCATCTCCTCACCCAGCCCTTCTGGTGAACATCACTGGATTCTGCTAGGCTTGTTAAAATGCTGGAGATGCTGCATTCCCTTTGAATGACTCAGAATTAAGAATTCATAAGCTTATGTCTCTCCGTCTAGCTCCCAGAATTCCATCCCAAGGCTATTGGTGTCAATGGGCTCTGACTGAGCCCATTTTCCCAGGGGAGAAGGAGAAGGCAGATGATTACAAACAGAGTAAAAAAGAGAGAGGGATACAGCATATATCGACTCAAGACCCTCTCTTCCCATCCAAGGCAACTCTCAGAGAGGAGAGGGTTCCTTATAGAGAACAATTCCCAGGACAAATCAAGGGGTTAGGAGAGTGAAAATCCATGCTACACATTTTCTTAGCCACAGAGCCAGGGTACTGAAGGTATTCCTAACAGCATCTACAGGGCATCTGGGTGTTACAAAGACATGGGAAAATGTCAGACTCGGTTTACTTTGTCCATTCTGAAGTTCCAGCTCAGCTCCATGGTTATAGGTATGGACTTGGGTGGTGTAGACTTCCCTGAGGAATTCTGAGATGAGACTGTGATCCATATAGCCCCACCCAGTCACCACCCATGGGGCAGAGGACCATTCCTGCCTACTGTTCATACATGTTCTTAACATGTTAACATTTACCATGTGCCAGTTATCTATTTCTGTAAAATAAGTCACGTCAAGATAATGGTTCAAAACAACAACCATTTCATTATCTCTGTTTGTTTGGGACGGGAATTCAGGAGGAGCTCAGCTTTTTAAAAAAAATATATTTTATTGATTTTTTTACAGAGAGGAAGGGAGAGGGATAGAGAGTTAGAAACATTGATGCGAGAGAAACATCGACCAGCTGCCTCCTGCACACCTCCTATTGGGGATGTGCCTGCAACCAAGGTATGTGCCCTTGACCAGAATCGAACCTGGGACCTTTCAGTCCAGGCTGATGCTCTATCCACTGAGCCAAATGGGTTAGGGCAGGAGCTCAGCTTTTTATAACTCAGCTTCAGACATCACTTCTGCCATATACTCTTGGTTGAGAAAAGTCACAGAAGTCCACCTAACCTCAAGGGGAGGGAACATAGACCCCATCTTTCAATGGGAAGAATGTCCAAGTCACATAATAAGAGCATGTGGTCGGGAGGTATTGTTGACATTGTCTTTGGAAAATATGAAAAAACGTGCTACCCTCTGACAACACTAATTCACACCCCACTCAATGCAAAATACACTCACCCATTTCCTCAAGACCCCAAGTCTCATCCCATAATAGCACCACCGTGAAGTCTCACATCTAACTGAGGCCCCCTGGTGGATAGGGCTCCGCAGGCCCACCTCCTTGGATATAACTCCTTGAGCGCCAGTCCTCTTGATGTGAAAACCTGTGGAGTCAAGAGACACATCATTTACCCCATACGCACCTAGCGTATACTAGTGGCACAGACACAGGATAACTGCTAGAGACATCATCATTTCAAAAAGGAGACAAGCAGAAGGCACACACAGCAGTTGCTGTGTTGCAGCAATTCTAAAATCCAGCCAGGCACACATTGCTGCCAGGTCCTAGTGCAGAGCTTGGTCTCACAGCCATTCATTTATTTCAGTGTTGACATGGATTTCTCCCCCAGTTGGTTATAATCCTTCTCTATTTTTTTGTTTTGATGTTCAATTGGTCACAGAGTTGGCCAATGAAGGAAACATCAAGCTCCCAGGTCCTTTGGGTTGGTCACCACCATTCTCCAAACATGTCCTTGCTTCCTAGCACAGGATGTTGCAGGCTCATGTTGGCCCAGCCCTGGAATTGGCCATGCACCAGAGAGCCACGGGTCCTTCTGATTTTCTGACATGCTTTCTTTCTCCCTTGCTCCCTAAACGTGCCCTTAAACAATGAAGATGTCCCGAGTTCCCATCTCATTTTATTCCCTACTCCCTCGTTACTTCTTGCCATTATATGTCAGCCACAAAGAGCAAGCCAGTTGGCCAAGAAAGCAGTTCTGTTTCGCCGCTGAGCCTGCCTGATGGGGTTCACCCTGCTTGGAGTCTCTCCTTTCCCTTCATGGAGAAAACTCCTACTCCTCCAAGACCAGCTTTAGTGTCACCTCCTCTGTGACACGGGCCCGGGCCTCCCCCATAGAGTTGACACATTCTTTTTGTTACCAGGTACCTTCCTCACCCCGGGTCTCCTATAGCCTTGTGTCACCGTGTTGTTCACATCTCTCTCCACTAGAGGTCCTCACACTCAAAGGCTATATCTTATTTACCTTTGTATTCTCAGCACCTCATGTGGGGCTAAGAACAGCCAGGCAAGTTAAACACAATCTCACCTTTCTGCACTTTCTCCAGGGTGACTGGTGAAGCCAGGTGGTGGAGGGAGTATAAGAAAGTGGGTGAACTCTGGCTGGCGGGGGTTAGATTTCAGAGTGGAACAGGCAAGGGCGGTCCTGCCTGGGCGTGAGGTGGAGACAGGGAGGAGCTGTGATGCCGGTAATTGCTACCAGCAGTGTTCATTATTCATTTGAAAGCAGCTGAAAGTGGAACAGGGCACTCAAATAGGACTGATTCCTACATATAGGAAACCCTTGACATGGTTTTAAAGTTTTCAAGGACTCGTGTAGGCAATTCGTAATTTTGCTGAGGAATGAATTTTAATCACCCGACTCACAGCCGAGGAGTCCTTATTTAGAGCGTGAACCTAACCCTCCACCCTGCGGCAGCCACACTAGCACTGGGTCCAATACTGCCTGGCTATGTGACCTTGGGCGTTGGTTTTTCTCATGTGTTGTGATGGTTAAATGAGATAATGTGTGAACAATGCCTAGCAGTGCACGATACACAGCAAATGCCCAATAAATGGTAACTATCAATGATAACAGAAACTCTCATTAGGGCCAAGAGGACCCTTCTCAGTTATAACCTGATTACACTGTATAGGAGCAAATATGCAAATTTAGAATTACAAAGGTCTTAAGAAAAATCTCCTGTGAGAATGTATGATCCAGAATGAACAGCAACTCTAGACATGGCAAGACATTACCTTACTTGTTGTGGGAAACACACCAGGATGATCAGGTGGGTGGAAAAGGCTTGGATTAACCCAGATGAGTTAGAGGTGGCCTCAGGTCCCAGGACTCTTCTCTTTCACCCCTCCCAGCTTTTGCATCCCTATCAGTTATCCCTCTGGCTCAGAGGGCACCAATCATGCCTCTCTTCCTAGTGGTCACCAACTCAACTTCAAGGCCAATACATGCATCAAACAGAGGTTAGGAGCATGGGTGAGGGAGCTACACAGACTTGAGTTGAAATGCTAAATTTGTCACTCACTAGCTGTGGCATGCTGTTGAACTCTGCTTCTTTTTTTTTTTTTTTTTTTTTTTAAATATTTTATTGATTCTTTTACAGAGAGGAAGGGAGAGGGATAGAGAGCTAGACACATCGATGAGAGAGGAACATCAATCAGCCGCTTCCTGTGCACTCCCTACTGGGGATGTGCCCACAACCCAGGTACATGCCCTTGATCTGAATCGAACCTGGGACCTTTCAGTGTGCAGGCCAATGCTCTATCCACTGAGCCAAACAGGTCAGGGCTCTGCTTCTTAATATTAGTAAAAAGTTCAGAGGTTACTGTAAGGATGAAATGGTGTCATGCTTGTCAGGTGCTTAGGATAACACTGCTCATGCTGTGGGCATTCAGTGAATAGCATCAGTTAGTACTTTTTATTTAAAAAGTGAGGTGTTATATTCTGTGCACAGACCTTCCCGAGACACCTTCAGTTGCCTGTCTCCCACAGTATTTCTCATTTATAAAGGGGAAACTAGCAGTTATTTGGCCCCTACTGACAGCCAGGCTTGAAATGCATACCATTTCCTATAACCTCCCTGGTCATCTCCTGAGTTTGTTATCATTTCCATTAAAAAATGTTTTTGTTGACTTCAGAGAGGAAGGGAGAGGGAGAGAGAGAGACAGAAACATCAACGATGACAGAGTAATTGATTAACTGCCTCCTGCATGCCCCTATTGGGGATCGAGGCGGGAACCCAGGCACCTGCCCTGACCAGGAATTGAACTGGGAACTCCTGGTTCATAGGTGGATGCTCAACCACTGAGCCACACTGGCAGGCTCATGTCCATTTTCACAATAAATAGCAGATACCCTGAGAGGTTAACTCACTTGTATAAGTTGCACAGCTAGTGAACACCAGAAGCAGGGTTTGAACCTAAAGCCAACACAGAATTCCAAACTTCTCTCATTACCCCATGCTTCCTATAATTTCTGTACTAGAATTACTTGTCAGTGTTTCTTTTCCCTAAATCTGTACGTGCAGGAACTGTGCTTGGCTCATTTTTATGCCACATAACACATGCCTGGCAGATATCGCAGCAGCATACATTAAGTGGGAGGTGGAAAACTCAAACAAGTAAACAACTATAGAGTTTCCAGATTAAAAATACAAGATGCTGAGTTAAATTTTAATTTCAGATAATCAGTGAATAATTTTTAGTATAAGTATGACACAGACACTATTTAAGACATAGCTACACTAGAAATACTAAAAAATTATTTGTTATCTGAAATTCAAGTTTAATAGAGCATCCTGTATTTTTATTTGCTAAATTTGACAACCTTAACCTAACCCCTGAGATTGACCCCTCGTAAGGGACGACTTCCCTCGGCCCCTAATTCACGCTCCGGGCTGACCTGACCCTGAGCGGCTCTGCGGGCTGGGGTTGAAGCCATGGTAACCTAGTAGACGTTTCTGTCTTTCTTGGGCCTTACCTGTTCCCCCAATTTAATCAGCTGCGCATCTTTGAACCAAGGAAGTAGCCACTGATGGGCCTACAGCGCCACCTGGAGGCTCTTATGGGTAGTACTCTGGTCAGGGGCCAACTCAGGGACCCAGGATTCTGGGGAGCAAAGAAAAACCAAACAAGGAAGAGACAGGGTAGAAGAGGAGGAAGGGACGAACCCCCAACCCGCCCCCCGCCCCACACGTCCCGGAACTTGCGTTTACAGCTGCTGTTCTGACCACCAGGGAACTGAAGGCCCAAAGCCGTAGGGCTTCACTTTCCCAAGATGCTCGGCCTCTCCAGCTGTTGCTTGCTGGTCCTAGGCCTCGCAGGTGGCTGCCCCATTTTACATTTCCACCAGCAGTGCATGGGGGTTAAGATTCTCGGCGTTCTTGCTAACATTTATTCTTTTCCGTTGTAATATCCTAGTGGGTGTGAAGTGAAATCTCATTGTGGCTCTGATTTGTGTCTCCCTACAGATGAATGCTGTTGAGCTTCTTTCATGACTCATTGGCTATTTGTAGATCTTCTTCGGAGAAATGTCCGTTCAGATCTTTTGCCCATTTTTAATGGAGTTATTTATCTTTTTACTATTGAGTCATAAGAGCAGTTTATGTATTCCAGATACAAACCCCTTATTAGATCTATAATTTGCAAACACCCTCCCCCCCATTTTGTGGGTTGTCACTTCACTTTTTTGGTAGTGTCCTTTGACACAAAATGTTTAAAATGTTGATGAAGTCAAATTGATCTATTTTGTCGTTGCTGCTCATGCTTTTTCTGTTATATCTATGCATTCATTGCCAAATCCAAGGTCACGAAGGTTTGCCGCTATGCTTTTTCCTAAGGGTTTTACAGTGTTAGCTCTCACATGTAAGTCTTTGCTCCATTTTGAGTTAATTTTTATATATGGTATGAGGTAAAGTTCCAGTTTCATTTTTTTGCATGTAGATATTTAGTTGTCTAAACAGCATTTGTTGAAAACATTATTGTTACCCATTAAATCATCTTGGCATCTTGGTAAAAATGAAGTTGACCATAGACACCTCATTTTTTAAAATGAACTTTCAATTCTATTCAGTTGATCTGTATGTCTACCCTTAAGCCAATACTCCTTAGCACTGTCTTGATTACTGTTGCTTCGTAGCAGGAAGTGTGACCTCTCAACTTTATTTGCCTCTCTGTCTCTCTCTCTCTCTATCTCTAATATTGGGGGCAGTGGTTTACCCTGTGTCCTCTCTCCTCTCTATGGATCCAAGATCACGGTGGATTTTTCAGTGTGTTCAGTTTTTTGCCTGTTGTTAGGATAGAGTAGATATTTCCAAACTCCTTACATGCAGAATGGAAAACTTTAAAAAAATATATATATATTTGTATTGACTTCAGAGAGAAAGGGAGAGGAGATAGAGATAGAAACATCAATGATGAGAGAGAATCATTGATTGGCTGCCTTCTGCATGCTCCACTCTGGGGATCGAGCCCACAACCCAGGCATGTGCCCTGGCAGGGAATCACACAGGGAATCCTGATTCATAGGTCAACGCTCAACCATTGAACCATGCTGGCTAGGCTAGACTTGGCTGGTCTCAGGAAACCCTTGTCCCCACCCACTCCAGGAGGACCCATTTTCCCCACCTCCCACTGCACACTATTCCTCATCTCTCAGTCACAGAAAAATTTAACTCCTGGACAGGCATATTAACAGTCTATTGACTATACAGGCATACATAAGGTGTCCATATAATTTGTTATCCAATCCAGGACATATTTGAAAGTGAAAGGCGGCACTATTAATAATTATTATGGGGCAAGACTTAAACCAGGAGTGTCCTGGTTTGTACCTATAGGTATAAATGTGCGCTTTGTAAATACACGAGGGGAAGAAAGTGAAGACCCAACTTCCATCGTAAGACACTATCAAGTGTCAGCAAAATGTTAGATTTTTAAAAATATTTTATTGGAAAAGTACTGAGAGCTCTTCAAATGTGTGATCAGCAAAACTGTCGAGTAACTTTAGAAAAATCCTCACCAGGGTATGCCGTTTAATTTTTATTTTGAGAGAAAGGGAGAAAGAGAAAGATCAGTTGCCTTCTGTGTGCATGGGAGAATGCTCCAACCCACTGAGCCACCCTGGCCAGGGCTCAAGTAGCTTTTCAATAACCAAGGACGATAAGGTCTACCCTCCCCATGTGGTGGGAGGTTTCTTCTTCTTCCTACCTGAGGTGACTCTTCCTCCTTCACCAACTACAAGGCACTTCTTCGTGGTAGGTTGGACCTGTATATATAAAAGTCAACCTGCAGCCGGGACCGGTTTGGCTCAGTGGATAGAGCGTTGGCCTGCGGACTAAAAGGTCCCGGGTTCGATTCCGGTCAAGGGCATGTACCTTGGTTGCAGGCACATCCCCAGTAGGGGGTGTGCAAGAGGCAGCTGATCGATGATTCTCTCTCATCGATGTTTCTGACTCTCTCTTCCTCTCTGTGAAAAATCAATAAAATATATTTAAAAAAAAAAAAAGTCAACCTGCAATTCTGAGAGAAGAAATTGAGGATGATGGTAGCCTAGCTGCTGGCTGGTTCAGATTTCCCCAAATGCAGCTTATTATACAATAATTGGCCGAAGCCTGATTTCACTGTCTGTGGGCATTTATTTCTCCATGACGACATGCATACAAAGGCACCCAGCATCTTCCTGGGCACCTTTATTTTTCTCTTTGAACCGCCTGAAACCTGCCAAATGGGTGGTCATGTCATTTTTCACCCAAACACAGCGGACTTTTGGCACTTAATGAAATTCTTGTGTGCCCCCATGTTATGGAAATAGAGGGTAACACACACACTCTAGCCCAGTACCATCCCAGGGACTCAGCATCCTGCCAACCAGGTGATGGTGTCGCCACCTGGCTCAGAATGTGCACACAGCTCATTCCCTCATAACCAAGTGCTTTTCCCAGTCATTGCACTTGGTCCCAGGATGCCTTATGTGCAGGAGGGTTGCCGATTTGGTGAGCGCTGGGGACATTCCCCTGCCGCCAATCATTTCCCCACAGGACCTGAAGTTCCCTCATTAGGGCTTTGTCTTTGGGGGCTCAGAAACAAGTACACATGACTCCTCGGTACCGTAAGCGACAATTTCACGCTCTCTTTAGTGGGAAACTGGGCTGATCATTCCTGCGCACATCTGGCTGAGGCCGGAGAGAAGGCAGAGGAGTCTTCATGCAGGCGATGGGGTTTGGGGTGGGGGGGCAGTGGGCCAATCCAAGGGTGAGGTCCTGAAGGTCCTCAGACATACTGGCCTCGGGACAACCTTTTGTCGTGGGATTGTTACGAGGCCATAGTCCCATCAGCTAACGGCCCCACTGGGTGAAGAGGGTTTCCAAAATGGTGGCCAAGAGACAAAGGGGAGGTTGGGAAAGCCCACCCTCTTTTTTATATCTAACTAGAGGCCCTATACACAAAAATTCAGCCCTGTCTGTGCCCTCTCACTGTCTGGGACCTCTTAGGGGATGTCCACCTGCCAGCTTAGGCCCATTCCCTGGGAGGTTGGGTCTAAACTGGCAGTCATATATCCCTCTGGCAGCCCGGGAGCCCTTGGGAGATGTCCAACTGATGGGGAGCGGGATTAAACCGTTAGTCGGATATCCTTGGTGCTCCCGAGGCCCAGGAGAGGCTCCCACCACGGCCGCAGTTGGCCAGCCATGAGCCAGCTTCTGGCTGAGCGGCTCTCCCGCTGTGGAAGCACACTGACCACCAGGGGGCAGCTCCTGCATCAAGCGGCTGTCCCCTGGTGGTGAGTGCATGTCATAGCAATTGGCTGTTCCCCAGTTAGGGTCAATTTGCATATTACCCTTTTATTATATAGGATGCTTCCCTGACAGTTCTCGTTTCAGAGAACTTAGCCACCTTGTCCTGGAAATCTGGTGCCATGAGCCTCGGCCTTGTTCCCACCAGGAGTCAGAATGGACAGCTGTGGGGTCACTGCAGCTCCCAGCTCAACTTTTCTGAATCCGAGTGACTCTGCCCAGGCCTCCCCGGGAGCTGCTCCCTGTCTGCGGGAGTGACCCATCGAAGCCTGGTCCCCTCGGCCACGTGAGCATTGCCTCCTCTCCTCCTCTCCCAGCCCCCTCTTCTCTGAAGAAACACAACGGAGACCAAGTGAGAAGTAGCTACAGTTTAATACAAACCTGCACCAGAACACAACGTGCCGGGCTGTCTTGTTTTTGCCTCCAAGGGGTGGTCAAAGCACGGGACCCTGTGTTGTCTCGGGGTTGACACAAGCTTAGCACCATGACTTTTACAGAGGAGTGAGGTGGGGAGGGTCCCTGGGTGCTGGGGTGCTGGAGGCTCCAGCCCGACCCCGGGCTGTGCCTGCCGCCTGGGCAGCTGGAGGGGGTGTGGGTTTCTGTGTGGTTCTGTGGTTTCTGGGTTGGTATTGGAAAAGCCCTAGTGACGGCATTGGCTTGACAAGAGACCTACTGTGGACTCCTAGCACTACACACTCACACACACGCACACAAAGGATAGCACAATTTTCTGTAACTGAACCCCACAAACCTAGAGAGCAGCTAAGGCAAGAACAACAGTATTTATTCAGCAAGTACAAGACCAGTTTGAGAGCTGCATTCAGTGCAACCAGGAGCCAGTGGGGTTGGTGATGGAGCCGGCGGGAGCTCTACACGGGGGCGAGGAGCGGGCGGTGGGGGCTGACCATGTACTTGGTTCCTCGAACCTCCTTCTGATTTTTCATCTAGAAGCTCCTGGGCGAGGGCTGGGTCTCTGTAAGGATCAGGGTGGGTGGAGCGGAAGGCCTATGGTGGTGGACCACGTGGTGAAGACGTGGCCTCCCGGAGCCCAGGGGCCATGCGTCTCTCAAGCGGAGGCACTCCGAGAAGGTAAAGCTTTCCTCGCCCAAGCAGGGTTCCTCTGCCCGTGGGCCACCACCCCTGCTTGGCTCTTTGGCATCTGCCCAAGGCCCGTGACCCAGCACTACCCCAGGGGTCCGTGTCATCACTCCCCAGGCCCAGAGCCCTTCCTATGCCTGTGCCACCATGGCTGCCACCCTCCCCCAGTGCCTCTGCTGCCTCTGATCCCCGGGTTACGGTCTCTGTCAGATCAGCCCCCGAGCGATCAGAGAAAGATGAGCGTGAAGGGACAAAGGCAGATGTGGACACAGCACAAACCACATGGCCAGACCCCGGCGTGTATGTAGTCCGGGCTCACACGGGGAATACGCATCCATTTGTTTATGACAGAAATCTACCTACCTGTGCAAAACAAAGCAAAACGCCTACCGGGGAGTCTTCTGACCGGTTAGAGACTCCGTGGGATCTACCGAGGGACCTCACCCCACTTTTCCTTTCCACAGCTGGGGGCGGGGGGTGGAGGGAGAGACAGCCACGCCCTTAAGGGCCGTCGCGGGCACTTCTGGGGTCAGAAGGCCTCCACCTCCTGGGCCTCCCATCTTTGAAACGGAGAGAATCACACTCGCCCCGTGACAAGAAGCACGTGAGCGCTCGTATATGGAAGTGCTTCGAAACACGAAGGGCACGATGTACGGGGCAGGACCGCCAGCCCGAGTCCAGGAGCCACGCGCAGCCTGGGGTGCTCAGACCGAATGTGCAGCATGAGATCACTCCCCCGAGGGGAGGACAAGGCTGAGCAAGGGCAGGCGGCTGAGAGGTCACCAGCTTCTAGTGTTTCCCCTGAAACCTCCTGGAGCTTTGGGGGCAGGGAGGGCCCCTCTGCATGTGGGAGGAGGTGGAGGCCACGGCAGGTGAGGGCACCGTGCTGTCCACAGGGGGCCAGAGCACAGCAACGCGGGCCCTCCCGTCAGGTTCTGCTGGCCTGGCCTCCTCCCCTGCACCTGGCCGGCCACACCCTAGTCCCGCTCCCCCTCTCTTAGCAGGCATCAGGCCTCTTGCCAATCACACAGGGGGAGCAGCCAGGCCTTGTACGTACAGCAGGGCGATTTACAGGAAGTCGGGTGTCTGACAGACGGGAAACACCTTCTTGCTCCCCAAAGGTCTCCCGGGCCAGCATCCCGAACATCCTCTCGGAATGCAGGCAACGAGACCGGGAGGGGATGCGGTGGGAACAGGGCCTGGGATGGGGCCTGTGCAGCCTGGAAGACTCCACGGGGGCGGCGGGGGGAAGTGTGTGTGGGGGCTGTAAGTCTAGCACCCCCTCCCCCGGCCCCAACCCCCGCCCTGGGCTGTCTGGTTGGTGTGGAGTGCAGCATCTCCTAAGGTCCACATCTACTCCTGTTGCTATGCTATGCTAGGACACAAAGCACCGTTATTTTCCACAGGGATGCACAAACAAGTCAAACCAAACCACTGCGCAAACCAAACGTGCAAAACAAAATCCTGTACACGCGCCCGGCACCGGCACCTGCACCCGCACCCTGCACCCCGCCCAGCTCGCCCTTCAAGGCCTGGCTCCCAGAGGGCGGGGCGGGGAGAAGCAGCCGCTGGAGGGCACAGTGTCCCAACAACACCCACACCCAGGGTGTCCCCACAGCACCCACACAGGGCCGGGGCGGAGTCAGGAAACCGGACATCCTGGGCACGGCGGGGCAGCGAACACCTGGCTAACCGGAGGAAGGTGACGGGGAAGGGAGTCCTCTCAGACACGTCTGCGAAAGTGCTCTGGACGCCTGGCGGGCCGGCCAGGGGCAGGGCACCGAGCCCGGGCTTCCCCGGAGCCAAGAGGAGGGGCCGGGCCAGGCTCTGCCTCGGGCTCTGTGCATCGTGTGGGCTTGCTGGGCGGCCCAGGCCAGGGCGGGACAAGACTGCGGCAGGAGGGACACATCCCAAAGCGCCTGCTGGGTCTGGGTTGGCTCGAAGCACATGGGTCACGTGTCGGACGTGGGAGGCTCCGGGTCCTGCGGCCCCTCCTGCCCTGGCAGCTGTGCGGGCGGGCGGGTGTGCGGGCTGGTGGCTGCGGTGCATCCTCACGTGGGGGGCTGGGCGGTGCCTTTACCAGATGCCACTCGACCGGCCTCCGGGGGGAGCGAGGATCCGGGCGGAGGCCCGCTTCGGAACGTGGTCATCGATCTGAGAGCCTGCAGGGAGGGGAGGAGGCGGAGGAGGGTGAGCGGGGCTGCTCTTGTCTGGGTCAGCAGAGCCCGGCCACGTCTCCTGAGGGAGGCTGCTAGGCCCTCTGTGGGCACGGTCCACGTTAGTCCTCACAACGCCATCCGGTTTACAGGCCTGGACACAGGCTCAGGGAAGTGGAGTCACTTGCTCTCTGGTACACAGAGTGTAAATGGCAGAGCCTGGATTTGAACCAGGTCTTCCTCGTTCAGAATCTCCACGATTCACTGCCCCCCCCATGCCACCTTCACTGCTCCCACGCAGGGTCTCTTGCGGGCAGCTCGGACTATGGATTGGCCCCTGGCAAGTGGGCCTTTGTCCATATGCCTCAGCGAAAGAGAGAGAGAGAGAGAGAGAGAGAGAGAGAGAGAGAGAGAGAGAGAAGGGGCATCATTGTTTTGCAGACCCTGAAGGTTTCCCCCTTTTGAATGCCAAGCCTGAGTTAGAACCGGAGGCCCGGTGCCCCAGGGGGCAGTGGGGCAGTCTTCAGCCTGTCGGTCTAAAACAGATACGGCTGGGGGCACTGTGGTGGAGACGCAGGCGCCAGCCCAAGCGGCCCTCGCTCTTACCGGAGAGGCTGAAGCTGGACTCGTGAAGGTCCCTCATGCCCCCGTGCCGGGTCACGGGCCGGGTCGGAGTGTCTGCCAGCGGCGTCCCCATCTCTTTCTTCCCAGGATGCACGACGACGGCCACGTCCCCCAGGTAGGGAGTGCGGTCCACTCCCTTCACCTTCAAGGTCTAGTGCGGGGAGGAGGAGGAGGGAAACGACCCCATCAGAGCCCCCTCGATGGCTGCCGTTCTGCTCAAGACGCAAGTGACTGCCTTGAGCACAAGGGGCGGAGGATCATTTCCTTGTGCCGTCTATAAACAGTGCACGTGTGTGTGCACCCATGCACATGTGTGTGCACTGGCTTGCCCTCAATATATATTTTTTTAATTTTAATTTTTTTATTTTAAATTTTTTTTTAAATTAAATTATTATCTGTGTACATATACCATTGCCCCCACCCCCATACATGCCCTCCCTCCCCAGTTTTGTGTCCATTGGTTGTACTTATATGCATGTATAATATACAAGTCCTTCGGTTGATCTCTTATCTCCCCCAGATCTCCCTACCCTCCCCGCTGTAATTTGACAGTCTGCTTGTTGCTTTACTGTCTCTACATCTATCATTTGGTTCGTCAGTTTATAATGTTCTTTATTATCCATAAATGAGTGAGGTCATGCGGTGTTTCTCTTTCATTGACTGGCTTATTTCACTCGGCATGATGGTCTCCAATTCTATCCAGGTTGCTGCAAGGGATGAGACTTCCTTCTTTTTTATGGCAGCATGGTATTCCATTGTGTAGATGTACCATAGTTTTTTGATCGCCCTCAATATTGGTGGGATCTTTTCCAAGGTAGCAGGTGAACTTCTGAGATAGTCCACCCTGTAGGGCACCCCTCCCCTGGAGCAACGGCATTCCCCTCACTTGCTGGGTTACCGAGGCCATGAGCTTCTCCAGACCTGGCCTGGCCACGTAAGTGTTGGGGGGCCCAGACTCAGCGAAGTCCACCCAGCCCACTGCAATCACAAGGGAAGTGGGTGTCTGTGAAAGAGCAGCTCCAGGCCAAGACAGGGAACCCGTCCCTGAAGGACGGCAAGAACCTTCCCAGGACCAGCGGCCGGCTCAGCCGTGAGCAGCTCAGTATCCCCTCGGCTCCGGGGGCACGGGGACCCTTCCGGTACATTTACTCCGTCTCAGGGACTTCCTCCCTACTGGTCCTGTTCCCAACGTGACACTCCCGGAGACAGGATGCAGTGGGGAAATAGAGTGAGGACGTCTTTGAGATTTAAAACAATCACATGAGCCGAAACCGGTTTGGCTCAGTGGATAGAGCGTCGGTCTGCGGACTGTAAGGTCCCAGGTTCGATTCCAGTCAAGGGCATCTACATTGGTTGCAGGCGCATCCCCAGTGGGGGATGTGCAAGAGGCAGCTGGCCAATGTTTCTCTCTCATCGATGTTTCTAGCTCTCTATCTCTCTCCCTTCCTCTCTGCAAAAAAAAAAAAAAAAAAAAAAAATCAATAAAACATATTTAAAAAAATAAAAAAATAAAACAATCACATGAGCTGCCCCTAACGGGGACCTTCCACCTCTTCCCACACGCCTTCCTCCCCACCCCTCGCCTCACCTTTTCCCTCTGGACCAGCTTCTTGTAGACGGTGTCTGGGAAGGACCGCAGGGGGCAGAACTTGCCGGTGCCCTCGGCGCACATGAAGACGCCGTTCTCGTACACCACCCGCCCCCGGCTGATGGTGACCAGCGGCACGCCATGGCAGCGCATGTTCTCGTACAGGTTGAAGTCTCCCCCCTGCACCTGGGTGCTGGCCGAGATGGTCCTGGCGGGGAAGAAGTGGTGGGAGAGGGAGCCCTGAGGGGAGGCAAAGGGGCCGCAGCTCCATGGGAACGGAAGGTGCTCACGGGGGAGGGCTGGTGCTCAGAGGGAAGGGCTGGTGCTCAGAGGGAAGGGCTGGTGCTCAGAGGGAAGGGAAGATCCCCAAAGGCTGGTGGCCATGAGCTGAATTGTGTTCCCCAAATTTACAGGTTGAAGTCCTAACACCCAGTACCTCAGAATGTAACTGCATTTGACCTTTAAACACCTGATCAGAATGAGGTCCTATGGCTAGACCCTAGTCCACCCGATTTCCGGTGTCCTTATACAAAAAGAAAATGGAGGCGCCAGGAGGACACACAGGGGAAGCACCGTGTGAGGAGGGAGAAGACGACCATCGGCAAGCCGAGGCGAGAGGCCTCGGGATGCGTTCACCCTGCCGACACCTCGATCTGACTTCCAGCCTCTGGAACTGTGAGGAGACCGGTTTCTGCCGTGTCGGCCCCCCACGCTGCGGTATGTGTTAGAGCAGCCCTAGCACGCTCCTGCACTGGGCTGGACTCTAGGGGGTCTTTCACCACCAGCCGGCCCATCACAGAGGCGGGAACCAGCCCCTGGCGCCAGGATGCAGAGCAGGGCTCCTCCAGGGCCTGACGAGGGCAGTGTGGGGACGGTGGCATAGGGATGTGGTGGTGCCCAGCGAGGCCTTCCCGCACACTCCTGCCTGCCCTGTTCACTGCTGGCCTGGGCGCCTAGAAAAGTGCCCGCCAAGCAAATTCAGGGCTGGGCCAGGGTGGCCTTACAGCTGTGAGCACGCTAAGCACAGAGTTCTATAATTTATTAATTATTGCATTACTTACTAATATTAACCTACTTTTTGCCACCCTGTATTTGATGACTGAATGAAATTTAGTATCAAAGACACGATTCTCATCGGCCCAAATCTTCAAGCAAAAATGATGCCCTAATTCCTGCTGATCACTCCTGACACGCTTCATTCTCACGTTCAATGCACGCTCACGCACGCCGAGGGTGCCGGCGCTGTGCGTTCAAGGAACCGCCCGCAGCGAGAAGAGCCGAAGCTGGAGGAGCCGGGGACGGAGTGCTAGGCCGTCTGTCCGGTTCAGCCACGCAACTAGCTATGGGATGTGGGGATCCCTCTACTCTCTGGTCTTTGGGAAAGGAAATCAGAACCCCAGGGTTGAGTGCTTCTCGGGGCTGTGAGTTTAATGAAATGAGACAATGGATGAGCAGCTGCTTTGAAACACTGTCAAGCGCTGTGCGAGGCCGAAAATAGTCATTCCGCTGAACACGCCTCAGGGCACACTCCCCTGTGCTAGGAAGAGTGCAGAGAGGCTGTGCTTTTGGGATTCTGTAACACAAGCTCCTCACACCCCCAGCCCAGCCCAGCCCCGGAGACGGCAGCAGGCTCACTTTGCGGCTTCGGGGTCCCACACCACCACGTCGGCGTCGGCTCCCGGGATGATGCGGCCCTTGCGGGGGTACAGGTTGAGGATCTTGGCCGCATTGGAGCTGGTGACGGCCACAAAGCGGTTCTCGTCCATCTTTCCTCCGACCTGAAACAGGCAGAATATCAAGTCGGCCAGGCCCGGGGGCGCCTCCAACCCCTGGGCACCCCTGGCTCTGGTCTGTGGCCTTGAGTCGGCGGGAACAATGGTGCAGAGGCGGACGGCACCACGGGCACCGTTTCAGACGACCAACCTGCTCCGCTTGGTTCCAGGCACCTGCTCACGTCTTTCCCCTTCACCCAGGGCCCTGGTTCCACATGGCTGCCTCCCCGGGTGGCAGTCTATCCCCGACTGTAAACCCAGCTCCGCTCGGCTGCCCACCAGGGACGAGTCAGGAGCCTCCCTCACCCACAGCGGGTCATGTGTTCTGGGCTCTGGAAAGGCACCCGCCCACCCACCCCTGACAGCACCCGTGGGCTCCTCCCTGAGCTGCTGCTTAGTCTTTTTTTAAAAAATATATTTTTATGCCAAAACCATTTTGGCTCAGTGGATAGACCATCAGCCTGTGGACTGAAGGGTCCTGGGTTTGATTCCGGTCAAGGGCATATACTTTGGTTTCGGGCACATCCCCAGTGGGGGATGTGCAAGAGGCAGCTGATCAATGTTTCTAACTCTCCATCTCCCTTCCTCTCTGTAAAAAATCAATAAAATATATAAAAAAAATAAAAAATATTTATTTATTTTATTATTTTTAAAAATTTCTTTTATTGATTAAGGTATTACATATGCATCCTTATTCCCTCATTACTCCCCACCCTCTCCATTCATGCCCTTACCCCCCTGTTGTCTGTGTCCATTGATTAGGCTTTTATATATTTTTATTGATTTCAGAGAGGAAGGGAGAGGGGGAGAGAGAGATAGAAACATCAAAGATGAGAGAGAATCATTGTTTGGCTGCCTCCTGCATGCCCCTCACTGGGGATCAAGCCTGCAACCCGGGCATGTGCCCTGACCGGGAATTGAACCAGCGACCTCAATCACTGAGCCATGCCATCCGGGCTGGTGCTTAGTCTTGAGGACGCCAGACCTCTGTGGGCTCTGATTCTCCTGCATCTGGACAGGCCAGACCAATAACACACACTCTTCACGAGCAGACCTGGTAGGTGGTATTGTAACAAGTCCCAGCCCCTACCTTTGTTGAAAAGGAACTGAACAAAATACATAAAGGGCCTTAACTTCCCTTGCCCCAGACTCCTCTTCTAGGGATTAACTAGAAATGCTGACACACTCATGAACGAGAGGTTCCCTGCAGCCCCATTTCTAAGTGCAAGAATCTGAAACAGCCGAAGGTTTCAAACATCGGGAAAGGATGAACTGAAGTAGGGTACTTCCACTGGAGAAGACATTTAGCCATGAAAAAAGATGTTTTTAAAGAACTTTTACTAACATAGGAAGCCACTCAAGATATGTTCTATGAAAAACAAGGAATGAATCCAATTATTAAAATAATGTACAGTACACCATAGAACTAGGAGGAAACGTACTAAAATATTAAGTTTAATTTCTCGGTGTAGAATTATGGGAAAAAATTTTTTTTCCTAATACTCTTCTGTATTTTTCAAATTTTTATACTAGGCTAAATTACCTTTCTGACCCGGGGGTGGGGGGTAGGGGGAATTTTTGTTCTGTTTCTGAGTGGAACAAGGAGCCGTGGCTGACCCAGCCCTCCTCAGGGTGAAACCCCCAGTTAGACCAGAGCGGGGAAGGGCCCCCCAAGAACGTACCACGCCCCTCTCCCAGATGACGCTCATGCGGTCCTGCACGCCGCTCACTCCGTGCGGGATCTTGGTGAAGTCCTCCTTGCCCATGGCCTTCTGCTTTGTGGTGAAAGGCCGGTGGTCTGACGCCACAATGTTCAGAGTGTCACTGGGTGGAGAGAAAGACGTGACCAGTAAAGGGAAGCAGGCCAGGGCCCCGGAGGGTGGTGACAGGTACAGGAAAAGGTCTTTGCTTGAGAACCAGGCAAAGCTGCTTTCAGTCTCAGCTCTGCTATTGAGTAGCTGTCTAACGAGTTACTCAAACTGTGAGAACCTCAGTCTACTTATCTGCAGAATGGGAACGGGTGCTGCGTGTGGCAGACCATCTCGGTCACAGGAGACACCGAGAGTTGTTGACTTTTAAGAGTTAAGATAGCGGGAAGAGAAAAAGTAAACGTAAGAGTTTAGCTGAAGAAGAGGGTGGGAGTAGTCTGACTACCATGGAACCATATGCAAAACCCCTCTCACCTCCTTCCTCACCCCCCACCAGAACCTGCGGGCCACCAGCATGTGCTGGTAAAGCACACAGGTTCTACATTCAGCCTCACAAAGGACTCGAAGCCACAGCCTTCCCTGGATGTGGGGGCTCTGATGGCCCAGAGGGGGAAGGAGGGACAACACAGAAGATCAGTTTGTCTTAATAAGCCAGCAACGGCAAGCAAGTTCACTGTCACTGCCATCCATGACCATCCTGAGCCAACTAAGAACTCGGGGCAGAGACGACAGCGAGAGAATACTTATGGTGGCAAACTCCCTGCCTAAGGGAGGCAGATTGCTGGCCCTTGTCCAGAGATCTCTGTAGGCCTCAGAGATGGCGAAGGGCAGAGGAGAGGATGCCTACGTCACCCAGGCCAGGGCAACCTCCGGGGAAACACCCTAGGACAGCGGTCGGCAAACTCATTCGTCAACAGAGCCAAATATCAGCAGTACAAAGATTGAAATTTCTTTGGAGAGCCACATTTTTTAAACTTAAACTTCTTCTAACACCACTTCTTCAAAATAGACTCGCCCAGGCCATGGTATTTTGTGGAAGAGCCCCACTCAAGGGGCCAAAGAGCCGCATGTGGTTGGAGAGCCGAGGCTTGCCAACCACGGGCCTAGGAGGGCAGGGAAGGGCCTGAATGGAACATGAGTTTCGAGTGGGAGAGGGGGGGACAACTGCTGGGACCACACCCCGGGGACCCGAGAGCCTGATGTTACTCGTGGGAGACACCACAGCTTTGTGCACACGGACCCTCTCAGATGCGCGCTCAAGAGGGGGTTCTGGGAGCAGAGAAAAGTTATTTCCCTGGAGAAGGGGCGTGTGCTTAAGGCTCTCAGCCATTCCGGGTCAGGTGCATAGAGGGCTTTCTCCCCTGGGGTCTGGGGGGCTCATCAGCCACAGCTCTGGCCACATGACTGAGAGAGACCCTCGGCCGGATCCACAGGGATTAGCTGACTTAGCTCTGGAGAAGGTCACAAAAGCAAAGCCATCCTTTGAGCACAATGAAATCAAACGAGGCCAGGCTTGGGGCCCCTGTGCCATCACCTTGAGGACCTACAGGTCCCAGGGACGGCCCTCAGTCACTGACAGGATATGGGGCTGTCTTACTTGGCCAGCAGGCTCATGAGGTAGGTGGAGGTGTTGGTGTCCAGTCGCAGGGGAGGCACGGTGACGTAGGCGGCGGCGTGGGACCAGTCCTGGTGGTAGTAGTGCAGGCCGGTCAGCGTGGCATGCGCGGTGGTGGTCTCGGCCAGCACCACCCGCCCTGGAAGAAGGAGGAGGGTCAAGCCATGACTAGGAAGCCAGTGAACCGGGGTCCTGTGTCTGGGCCTCCCGTTTGGCAGGTGATGGAGGTGAAGTCAGAGAGGAAGGGACCTGCCTAAACTCACTCGATATGTGAGAACACAGCTGGGTTCAAGGCCAGGGCGCTCCCCATCCCCACGCTGGCTGCGGGCAAGGCGGACAGGAGGCCAAGTCACCGCGGCGGGGCGCACTGATGGCGCACCCAGGAGCACAAACTGGCTAGGGCATGGGTGCTACAGGGTGCTGCCGGGAGGATGAAGGGCTGTGAAGGCCACGCTAAGGGGCAGTCCTGACTTTTCTGAGCCGGTAGTGCCATGAGCACCTTGAGGAATCGGATCGCTGGGTGTGGGGTCCATGGAAGGGGCTAGAAGGCAGGGAGATGGAGGTGGGCTGTCGGGAGGCAGAGCAGTGGGAAGGCTGGAAGGCTACAATAGAAGCCCTTGTTCCCGATTTATACCCTGCCCCCAGGACCTCGCTGGCACCCCGAGCCTGGCTGGCACTATAAATACAGCGTCTTCAGGTATTGCCAGTTGCTTAGCAACAGGAGTCACAACGGGTGCCCAGGGCTCATTTCCAGTTTCTGGTGGCCACAGGGGAAGCTGTTACTACTCCAAGGACATCCCAGGCATCCCCTGAAATGCCCATTGGAACTGGTCCAGGATTGCATGTTTGGTCACCAAGGCAACCACTGATAAAATCCAAGAAGCCAAAAAGATGCCAATTAAGGAGTCGACTGAAAACTTGATAATGTTGCCTGACCCAGAGAGGACAGGTACCTCTGCAGAGCTGTTACACATACAGGTGTGCAGAAGAGCTGCGATTCTAAAGGACTGAGCCAGGGTGCTGCTGGGGAAGAGGAAGGGCGGGCGCAGGCCGGGCCTCAGGAGCTGGGGCCACGGTGCGCATGGACCTGGCAGCCCACCTCTGGCGCCAATCCTACCCCACGGGCTCGGTCCACCCCAGCTCAAGGACACACCTTGCATCTTAGCAGCTGCGATGACATCTCCGGCCGAGATGCTGGACACGTTGACCAGGTAGATGGGACAGTGAGTCTAAACATGGAGACATGGTGGAAGGACAGCATCAACCCCACAAACCTTAAAAGCACCAACACCATTCCCTTCTCCCCCCCCCCCCCCACATCACCTCGGCCAAATCAAACCCTGGGCCCGGCCCCGCCCCCTGCTCGCTCAGCTGCTCCCTCGGGGGCTGCTGGTCTGACGCTGGGAACGCAGGCCTGGCAGCAGGAGGCAAGCTGCAGGGGAAACGCGTGATGCAGAGAGGGGCAGGCAGGCAGCACCCGGAGCCAGAGCCCCACAGGGGAACCCCAGTGGGGCAAGGTGTCGAGAGCTGAACCTCACATTTTCTCCCAACGGACAAAAGGCTCCTTAGAACTCAGAACAAGGGTCTGTAGGAATAGCCATGCGCACTCAGGGTTGGGGTCCTGTGAGCCAGGCGTGACGCTGGCCCCCAGGACAGAACAGAACTCCACTGTCCAGGTGGTTTCTGATCCCCGAGTCGAGAATGGACTTGGGGGTGGAGGTGGGGGGTGGGGTGGGATCTACTTACCCTGTTGGCAATGGTGATGACTCGGTGAGTGGCTTCGGCTTCCAGCTGTTAGAAACAAGGGGCAGGAAGAAAGCAAGCTGCACCCTCTCTCCCAAGCAAGACCACCTCCTAGCAGGCGCGCTGGGTGCCTGACACAGAGCCAGGGGGCAGCCGCACCCACAGGCTGGCCTGGGCCCAGGCACCAGGCTCCGACCACCTCTGCCCACCCAGAGAGAATCCTAGGACTTGGTGCGCACATCCTTGCTGGATGCTACGTGGGGCTTCATGAAAAGGCCATGAAACAAAAGCAAACGAAAGCCTGTCTCTCCCTGTTTTCCGGCGTATTCTCTCCACAGCCACCTCAGCGCTGTAGCAAAGGAGCGTCATGGATCGATTTCAAGCTGGAAATCAGCCCGGATCAGCGTTTCTGAACGTCAGTACCATCGACGTTTTGGGCTGGAGAAGTCTTGGTGGCGGGGAGCTGTCCGGGGTTGGTGGGATCTTTAGCAGCATCCCTTGCCTCTACCTACTAGATGCTGGGAGCGTCCCACTGCTCCGCTGATACAACAATTATCTCTAGCCTGGCCGGTGTGGCTCAGCAGTTGAGTGTGAACCCAGGAACCAAGAGATCATAAGTTCAATTCCCGGCCAGGGCACATGCCGGGGTTGCAAACTCGATCCCCAGGAAGGGATTTGTGCAGGAGGCAGCAGATCAAAGATGTTCCTCTCACATCAATGTTTTTATCTCTCTATCTCTCTATCTTTCTCCCTTCCTCTCTCTCTAAAAATCAATAAAAACATAGACCCAGGACCTTCTCCTTTAGGCAACAGAGAGGATGACGATCATTTTTGCCTTTGCTACGACTGCAGTCAAAGCTTCGCCCTTCCCCTCGCGTAACTCAACCATGTCCACTCCTGTGTCCCCCCCCCCCCGCCGCCCGGCCCCGGTTCTCACAGGCACAGTGCTTACTTGGCTGAATCTTTCTTAACTGATTCTTAAGTGTCAAAACAGGAGCTATATTCAAGGACTCGACAGACAGGGACAGACCCAAGGGAGGAGTAAGGTGGGTCCCCTCCCCCAAGCTGACCACACGAGGGCTGGCTTTGTTCCTGTCTGAGGGAAGGACCATCACACCCTGCCTCCAGCGCCTCATGCCTCAAGGCTTCCTCATCGATCCACCACTCTGCACTGAAAGCTTTGAAGAAATGGAAAACAGCTCTGCCCTGGCCAATGGTCAGGGAGGTCTAAACAGGGTCACAGGGCAAGAAGGCATTATCAGTCTAATGTGGTCCCCCTAGAGCAGAATTCTTTATCCGGGGACCCTGAGGGATTTGTATTGACTTCCTGCAAAACTACACCAGGGCAAAAGCAGGGGCCGAAGAGCAGGGCTCCTCATTAGCATTTCAGTAGCGAGCAGCGAGGTAACAAGGGGTTAGACTGCACATGTGTCAAACACAAGGCCCGAGGGCCAAATCCAGCCCGCCAGGCCTTGCAATGTGGCCCGCACCGCGCTGTCATCACTGCACTCCGCTGTCAGTTTATGACATTGTCAGTTTATGACTGTTCAGTAAACCATTCGGCCTGCGATTTAGGCTGGATTTTAGATTTTGGCCCCTTCTCTGATTGAGTTCGACACCCCTAGGTTAGAGCATGGACCTGGAGTTTTGGTGGGAAAGTTTCCCTCACATACGCAAAGGGATCTCATCCTCAAATATCCGGAGAAACACGCCTTTTCCGTCTGTCTCTTCTCTCCCGATTCAATTTTGGGTCAAGCAACCCCCGGAGCTCCTATTGTCCCCCTCGGATCCTTGAAATCAGAATCAAAGGAAGCCAAGCCGGCCTCAGCCCGGGGGAGGCAGCCCCCGGAGAAGCTGCCCAGTGGAACCTCGCCCACGGAGCGAGCGGGACAGCACAGCTCACAGGGACTGGTGTCTGCGACTCTCAGGGCAGACGCTGACCAAGGGCACGCAGGAGTCATCCTCACCTCTTCTGGACGGCTGATCTCAATTCCTTCCGGGCCCGTGATCCCCAAATCTAGCGCCTCCTTAGCACCCTGAAAAAGAGCAAAGGAAAGGCCGAGGCCGGTTTGGCTCAGTGGATAGAGTGTCAGTCTGCGGACCGAAGGGTCCCAGGTTCAATTCCGGTCAAAGGCATGTACATTGGTTGCAGGCACATCCCCGGTCGATGTTTCTCTCTCATTGATGTTTCTAGCTCTCTATCCCTCTCCCTTCCTCTCTGTAAAAAATCAATAAAATATGTTATTTAAAAAAAAAAAAAAAAAGAGCAAAGGAAAAGACATTGAGAGAATCACGGTGACACCAAAGAATGCTGGGCCAGACCCAGCCACTCGGAGAGGCCTGCTCCCCATCCCCCTTCTGCAAACCCATCTTCTGCCGAGCGCAGAGCAGGCCCAGGCCCCCCTTTCAGGAGGCTCTCCGCATCCCACTTCCTTATAATTGGAAATACCTTTTCCTCTTAAAAATACCACAGGACAAGCCCGGGACACCAGAGGCAAGCGCTACTGATCTGAACGCCAGAATCTCCCTGCCGGAAATCTCATCAAAATGTTTCTTAGCGCCGCTCCAGATTCCTCTGCTGCACTGGAATTTTAATACAGCGTGAGAATGAAGACATCGTTTATGACTCAGAAACCCCTCTGGACTATAAAGAGAGACTTGTTTTTCACGGACAGTGGGAAAGTTTGAATTGTCTGACAAAGATTTGTCATCGGGGGTGTCGCCATCTCACACTTTCTTCTGCGCCTTGTTTCATCCGAACCTTGTGGGGCAGAGGTGGGGGTGGCCAGGAATCAACCTGAGGACTGGCCCCCCGGCCCTCTCCACCGTCCCCCACCGCCCCCCACGCCCCCGCCATGCGCTGCCGCCTTGCCTCGGCCACCAGCTCCCCGTTCTCAGCGTGGACGCGGGCGATCGCCCCGATGTCTCTGCAGGCGTGCAGCACCTGGTACAGCTCGCTGTCCCGGAGCATGTACAGGTCCTTGTAGGTCATGAACATCTGGAACGAGTTGACGCCCTTCTCTCTCACCAGGGTCTCCATTTCTGCTTTCACCTGGAGCGCAAGAGGCAAAGGCAATGCCCTGTGAGCACAGATGCCCCAGAGGCCGCCTGGCCGGTGCTGGCCCGGCGGGAAGGAGCTGTGGCTCAGTCAGCGGAGTCACCGTAGACCACCCGCCACCTCGCAGCATCTCGCTCTCCCCCCACCTCCCAGGCTGCTGTGAGGTCCTGTGAGCAAATGGATGAAGATGTGATTTGAATACTGTCAAGCATGACACAAATACAGAGACTATATTGTCACCTCCTAGGCATAGGCTGTTCTGTGTTTTTGACTTCAAACCAGCCTTATTGGTAAATACACGAATAACTTTTATTCCTATGGCCTAGTCCAGTGGTTGGCAAATTCATTAGTCAACAGTCAAGTATCAACAGTGTAATGATTGAAGTTTCTTTTGAGAGCCAACTTTTTAAAACTTAAAACTTCTTCTAACACCACTTCTTCAAAATAGACTTGCCCAGGCAGTGGCATTTCGTGGAAGAGCCACACTCAAGGGGCCAAAAGAGCTGCATGTGGCTTGCGAGCCGCATTTTGCCAACCATGGGCCTAGGCCCCTTACCCTAAAAGTGGTATTAAAAGAAGGCACGGTAATGCTAAAATCCATGTAAAGAGCATGTATGAAAAAAAAGACTGGAAGGAAATAAGCTACACCACAAATAGTGATTGTGTTAGGGTGACCAGGTTATGGGCTTTCTTCCTTTTCTAATTTTAAAATCTGTAGTTGGAAATAAAATGTGATTATTAGAAAAACAAGTTAAAAATTCTATCAATAGATGCATGGAGGTCGTCACAGCCTCTGGGAGGGCTGCTCTGACCTCAGCGTTGCTGAGAACTGACTGTGCCCTCTCTTCCAGGCCAACGCCAGAGAGGCGGCGGAGGACGCTTTTGGCCTTTGGGGGGGTTACGACGGTGGTGGGAGGGGTGTCCCGCACCTGTGGGCGAGTTCCACCCCCCAGCTGCCTCCCAGAGTGGCCCCTCTGCCTAAAAGAGCCTTTTCTCCTCTTTTGGGATCCCCCTGTTACCTTGGGTGCCCACCAGGTGATGCCCACGTGGAGGGCGTAGTCACAGCAGACCTTGGGGTCAGCCAGCCCCCGGCACTTCTCATAGGCTTCCACGAGGGAGGTCTCCTTGTCAGGCAGGACGTGGCCCATGACCATGGTGGTCCCTCCGACCAGCGCTGCCTGAGGAAGATGGGAAAAGCAGTCTGGTCACTTCTCGTCCCGCACACACGCCTCTGACATGGGGAGGCACGGGGTCCTCGGGTGGGCATCCGGGACAGCCACAGACCCCACCTCCCACGAGGCGGTGAGGGCCGGGGGCAGCAATGTCTGGGAAGCTGAAGGCACAGGGGCCAGTGTGTGACCATCTTTACCGAGGATCCAGCACACACACCTGCTTCTCCCTCATCCCGGGTGCAGCTCCGAGCTTTGGAAAAGCCACTCAGTGTGTTACCCCAGCCTCGGCCAACCCGTTTCCCAGCGAGAAGACCCCATCACACAATTTTTTTCTCTCCCAACTTGAATATACAGATGCTACAACCAAACGGCGATAGATAATATACGATATGATGTAACACAAACGATGATCAAATGTTTATACTATTTACTAATGTAGTTGTACGGACATATGTAAACCCTAATAAGTAAAATGTTAATTTGGGAATATTGTTTCGTTCTACTCTCTCACATTCAAAGTGTTCACATGCGTCGTCAACCTCGGGGCCTCTGCTTCAGATTTCCACGCACACGAACTTCATCTCCCCCTCTCTGTCTGAGACAGAGCGCTTCCGAGGTCCCTGTATGAATTGTCAGTGGACAACTGTCCTGTTCATCAGCTCCACAACATACCACTTGAAAAAGAAACCTTAAAGACTCTCACTTGCAATCGCAAAGCCTGGTTCCAGGAAAAATGACTAAACCTGTATTAAAGATCTCCCCGTCCCCCTTCCCTCCTCTCCCAACACACCGTTCTAAAAAACCAGTTTGGTCCGGTGAGTTCCATGAGCTTCCGAAACCGGTACGGATTAACGTCTGTCCCAGGCTAATGTGCTGTTCTCAAACAAAACTTTATTAAAATTAAAATAATTGAGACAGGATCTTATGAGAGATTTTTGTGAGGACTCTGATGATAGGAGGCGACTCTCTTTTTTCCTGGTGGGTAAAAAGTCCTTCTCTTTGGGTCCTTCCAGTGATTTGGAGTCAGACCCAAGTTCCGCCGCCACTCTGCCACCTCCCAGCTGGACAACCTCGGCAGGTTACTTAACCTCTCTAAGGTGCGGATTCTTTTCCTAGCTTCATTCCCCGGATAGCTGTGAGAGCCCACGGAAACCTCACTTATAAAATGGACTTGTCGCCCTAGCCAGCTTGGCTCAGTGGATAGAGCGTCGGCCTGCGGACTTAAGGGTCCCAGGTTCGATTCAAGCCAAGGACACATGCCTGGGTTGCGGGCTTGATCCCTAGTAGGGGGTGTGCAGGAGGCAGCCGATTAACGATTCTCTCATCAGTGATGTTTCTATCTCTCTCTCCTCCCTTCCTCTCTGAAATCAATAAAGAAATATATTTTTAAAAAAGAAGTTTAAAAAAAAATAAAATGGACTTGTAAAGTCTTGTCCTAATGTGTGTGAAATCATTCAGAATAGCTGTTTGTCTTACGTAGAGGAAAAAAACATCACAAGATTCATGCTTCTCTATTCAGTTCAATCCTTGGTCACAAATCAGAAATATCGCTAGGGAATCAGAACCCCCCCCTCCCCCCCCCCAAAAAAAAAAATTAGTTCAGTGGCCAAACAACAATTAAAATGAGAATTCTTGCAGCATTGATTTTCCATGCCGATTCTGGTGGGTGTGTTGTCATGGGAAACTCAGGGGTCTGGTTTCTTGCATGGCTTAAAGCGCCCGACAGAGGGCGCAGTTCAGCGGCACACGCGGAGGACCGGTGATGGGGGCGGCGGGAGCAGAGAGAAGGCAGAGCAGCTGGCTTCTCTTTCTCATTTGCTGGGTTGTGCCAGGCTGATTCATCCTCGTAGCAGGTGGCTGGCTGTGCTCTGTGTATTTCCCTCTGAAATGCAGTTCTTGCCTTTACACGTGGACATGGAGGTGTCTGATGCATTGTTTCATGTTCTGTGGTTCCAGATTGCTTTCTTTGCTCCCCTCTCCCCACCACCGCACCCCCTCCCAGTATGATGGTGGCCTTGGGTAGAAAAAGGGAACCTGGGAACGGGAGTGTGATAAGAATGTTCTTAAAATCTGTGGGTCCTGGAGCAAGAGTGGAAAAGGAGTCCACAAACCTTTAAATCTAAGCGACAGATCTAGCCAACAACTGGCACACAGAATACGGCACACCCTCCTACTCGGACAAGCACATGGTCATAATGGCCAAGAAGGCCAGGCCTGCTTTTAGAAGTCTCGGAGACCTTGCATTTTTGAGCTACGCTGTAGGGGACGTTGGCCTTGAACCTCTGCGCTTGCCCCAGCCCACATGCCCTGGCCCATACATGATTCATCCTGCAGCCGCCTACAGGTCTAAGCTCTGCTCACCCCCTGCAAAACAGGCCCTCGGCCCTAGGCGTGCACATGCTGGTGGTCTGGCCCCCAGGAGGACAGACTGGGGCTGTGGTCCAGAGGTGGGACAGTGGGCTCTGGGCAGACATGGCCCCTCTTGTCTGAGTCTAAGGATGATCACTGGAAGGTTCTGGAAGAAGGTAGAAGCATTGGGAGGTGGGCCTGACTCTCCCGCTTACTGTGGTAACCCAGGGGCACCCGTGTGCCTGCTCTGCACCTCACTCTGAGGGCCCGGAAAGGATCGCAGGGGGTGGCTGGAGAGCATCTACAAGCTGGGAGGGCGCACATATATATCTGCCGTAATTATTCCTGCTAAATGTTACCCTGGCCTCAAGGTAAGAGTTGAATGGAATCAGCAAAGTCTCCCCCAGCTGCAGGTTGGAGCACTTGTTTCCTTTCAGGCAGGAGACACAGAGCTGGCTCTTGAAATATGTCCAGTCCTACCCCCAGGCTGACGCTGACAAGCTCCGTCTCCTTGGGAATGTGATATCACAGATGTGACAGACTCTTTTACTGTCATCCCCCACGGAACAGCCGTGCAGAGACCCACAGCCGAGCACCACCCAGTCCTGTTCCTCGGGCTTTCGAAAGGATTGTGTTTATGAACATATGACTGCTGCATGCTCACAACTGTTGTTATGCAGAAATGGTGCTGGTTAAGCAAGCTGTGGAGCTTCAATGGGCGTCAATAGAAGCGATGCTCATGGAGGCCAAGCCATCACGTGGGAAAAGGAGGATGTCATAATGAGTGAAAAAGGCAGAATTCAGTGTGCATCCAAGATGCTTAGAACTATGCTTAAACACACACACACATAAAGGGGGGAAAATGGAAGGAAATACAGTTAACCAAACAATTAACCATGACCATTTTGGGGTGATAAGATTCTGAGTAATTTCCCCCCCTAATTTTATTTAATAGAATATATTACTTTTATAATATACTAGAGGCCTGGTGCACAGATTAGTGCACCAGTGGGGGTCCCTCAGCCTGGCCTGTGGGAATTAGGCAGAAACCAGCAGGTGCACAGATTTGTCCAGGGTATGTCCGGCCCATCTTGCCCAGTCCAGATCAGGCAGACCCCAGCAGCAAGCTAACCTACCGGTCGGAGCATCTGCCCCCTGGTGGTCAGTGCTCATCATAGTGACCAGTCGAACAAACAGACACTTAGCATATTACAGGCTTTTATTATATAGGGTATTTTAAAATAAATTTAGAGGAAATGGCAGGGGTTGGGCCAGCTGCCTGCAGCCTGGGGAAGGAAAGCCCCGATAGGCCCTGATCTCAGGCCAGGCCTAGGGACCCTACCCGATGGGTCCCGGATGGTGAGAGGGTGCAGGTCGTGCTGAAGGGACCCCCCCCACCAATGCACGAATTTTCGTGCACTGGACCTCTAATATACAAATAATATCATATTGCCTCTATCTGTTTGCAACTTTCTTTTTAAATTCAACACCATTAAGAATTTATTTATGTAGATTTATTTTGTTCATTTTAATTCATTGTATGCGCACCCCTCCAGGTATATACTCATTTCTGAGTTCCTGACATTTGCTGCTCCATTTATGGCCGGAGCATCCTCAAGGACACTCGAGTGGTCCCTGGATTCAGGGTATGTTGCCAGGAAGCGGAATAGCAGCTTTGTGACAGTGAACATCTCCGATTACCCCAGACATGGCCACGGAACAGGTAGCTAACTCACTAGAGCCTCCTGGAGCCTGGTGGCTGACCAGAAGTGCCCATGCATCAACCCGAGGCATTACTGTTCATTTACACGAACTGCTGTCCAGCCAGGCACTCCCCATTGTGTCACACTTCTCACTACTACGTTCACACGGCCATGAGGGCCATTATTTTCACCAACAGACACAGCACCATCACACATCTGGCAGGAAAGGAAACACAATTTTACTGTTTCAAAGGGTTCCCGTCATTTTGTTTTTGACGTTGACCATGTACTACTGACTAAATCAGGATTTATTGGATGCCCAGTCATATTGCCTCCATTTGCTCGCTAGGAAAACTGGGTACACTTAAAGGCAAATCCGTTTTATGACACAGTTTCCAGGCTCACGCTTGGCAGGAACTTGTACTGAAGGAACTTGCTACACGTTCGATCTTTATGCTCTGGGGGGGTTACAGACCGCTGTGGCACACACGGGGTCTCCACGGGGACCAGGGGCCTGCTCGGCAAGCTGGGAAGCGTTTTCTGATGGGACTTATCTGCGGAGATCGTGGTATTGGAGGAAACAACGCACTGAGCCTTCCTGGCTCTGCCAGGACACGGATCTCCGGAGAGTCGCTGTCTTACCAGCTTTTGCACCGCTGCAGCCCGTGCTGCTTGCCGAGTTCTCAGTAGCAATGGCTTTTCTTTCTGCCCCACTCCACCCCACTCTCCCTGAAAGAGAAGTTCTCCTGCTCCAAGGCCAAGAACCAACAGGGGAAGGCACAAACTTTGTGTTCTGTTGCCGAGAGGGCACCTGGGCCAGAGCTAATCCGTGGGGCTTTTCACGGGGGGTGGGACGGGACCCATGATGTGCAGCCCGTTGAGCTCACCCTGCTGCAGCCGGCTGGTTTTCTCCAGGTTGTACATTTGCCATTCGCGGCACCCCTACACTTCCTTTCCCTGTCCTCTCCGAGGAGCACAGCCTCTGCGACAGATTGAGGACACCGTCCTGACCTCACGATGCTCTCACTCTAAGCACCCGTTCCCAATACTCACACCTCACTCTGAACTTCCTACAGAGGAAACGGGCAGCATTCATCCACAGCGCACTCTGGGAAAGGGACATTTTCCCACACGGACTCTCCCTGTCATCTAAAGGCACCCTATATATAATTTAAGGCAAAAATAATACAGTGACGAGAATTATACTTTAAGGAAAGCAGATTTAGGTTTAAATCCCAGCTCCGTCACTTACTTGCTGAGAGACCTTGGGAAAGCTATCTAGTCTTCATTTCCTGACTTGTGCAGTGGGATGACAATAGGTCCCTCCTGGGATTGCTATGAGAATCAAAGAAGAAAATGCATGGGAAGCCCCTCCCACAGTGCTCGCACACAGTAGGAGCCCAAGAAACCGTAGTGATTTATAAGCCTATGACAACATAGTTAATAAAGAAGCATCATTTGTAGGGAGCACTAATGTACCGTCTATTGTGTGTATCAAATGCTCCAGATCAAGCGTGTCAAACTCGAGGCCCACAACGAATATTTTTTCGGCCTAGACAGTATATAACGGTATGTAAGAAACGTTTTAATAAAAATGTTGAAACTTAATTTTTACAATATCCTGTTATACGTAATTATCAGTTATCGCTGAGGATCACGTTCTGGCTCACGTTGGTCTCGGGCAAGTGGGTGCTGGCCTGGGAGGATGGGGTGCCATTCCCGGGAGGAGGGTTCCCCTGGGAACCCTGAGAGAGGAGTCCAGTTCTGGTGGACGTGCTGAGGTTGGGGGTTGTGCCCAGAGGTGTCTAGCTGTAGCTGCACATGTGGAGTCATGGGTACCAGATTAGGTAGAGAGGTGGGTGAAAGGAGAGAAGGCAAATTGGGATAAGACACTGAGAAGCAGCCACGTTCAGGGAAGATTGAGACAAAGATAAGACCAGGAAAGAAACTGGGAAGGAACAGCCAGGAGGCAGGAGGAAGACCAGGCTGGGAGGGGGCTCTTTTTTTTTTTTTTTTTCCTTTTCTTTTCTTTCTTTTCTTTTCTTTTTTTTTTTTTAATACTTTATTGAGTTTTTACAGAGACGAAGAGAGAAGGATAGAAAGCTAGAAACATCGATCAGCTGCCTATTGGGGGATGTGCTAGCAACCAAGGTACATGCCCTTGACCGGAATTGAACCCGGGACCTTTCAGTCTGCAGGCCGACGCTCTATCCACTGAGCCAAACGGGTTTCGGCTGGGATGGAGTTCTGAAAGCCGATCAAACCCTCCTAACAAGGCAGGAAACCCGGCTCTCTGGCTCCCAGAAGAGGCGAGCTGTTCCCGAGTTCAGGTGCAGGCTCCCAGGAAACGCAGGTCCCCTCCCGACAGGTGCCTAACCCCGGGCAGCTTTCGAGCCTTAAGGACAGTGAGCACCTGCGCTCAGAAGGCCTGGTCTAAGCCGGCCTGGCTCCCGCCCCACAGGTGGGCCCTGGGACCTCCCCCGCAGGGGCACTTTTTGTTGTGGTTGATCCTGATGGAGGGTATTTCCCATTGATTTTTAGAGAGAGTCGGAGGGAGAGGGAGAGATATACACACACAGAGAGAAACATCTATGGGAGAGACACACATCGATTGTTTACCTCCTGCATGCCCCATCAGGGCCGGGAATCGAGCCTGCAACCAAGGTACGTGCCCTGGACCGGAATCAAACCCGGGACCCTTCCGTCCACGGGCCGACGTGCTATCCAATGAGCCTCACCGCCTAGGGCCAGGGTGACGTTTCTCCCCTAGCATATCGCTGGCCACGCCATTTCCACCCCTGACCTTCCCTTCCTAGAGATAACATCTAGGCCTCAGTGGTGTTTCAGCTCCAGGCCCAGAATAGCAGCAAAACCAGCCTCTGCTGACCTCAGGACCAGCTGCGTGGGATAATGGCCCGGCCCCGTCAGGCAGGGGAGACCACAACCGGAAAGGATGCACCTGGAAAACTGCTGGACATTCTGCTGAGAGCTTCCCCTGGGACCTCCCCTGACCTCTCCACCCTTAGACCCTGAGGACTGGGGGCCCAGAGCGCCCCCCCCCCCCGCCTTTCCCTTTCCTGTTCCCTTTCCCTTCCCCTCCCCCCAAAGGTGCAGCACCATTGCCCTCCTCACTCCCATGCTCCGGGGGCCCTTCCTTTACCTCTTAACTCACTTCCTAAGCCCGTTTCTTCTAGAAATTACTTTTTCTACCTCTGTAATTTTATAAATAGATAGATAAATAAATAAATAAATAAATAAATAGAACAGGCCAGACCGCCACCTGCAGGGAGCAGCTGGGGTCATGCAGGGTCACGGAGCTCCTGCCTCCTTCCCTGACCACAAACTCCTAAACACAAAGGGGAGCTGGCTCGCAGCGGCCCAGCCAGGAAAGGCTAATGTCAGAGGACCTGCCTTGAAGGATGGTTCCTGGGACCCAGATACGCTCCCCGGGGAGGGGCCTAGAAACTTCTGGGTGAAACCAGACCCGAAGGGACTCTCCTGGAAAGTTGCAAACCAGCCCCAGTGCACGAAGGGCACAGCAGAAGACTTCCCTCATCGGATCGTCACAAACACCATATACGACACGTGCTCACCATCTCGGCTTTTCAGAGATGAGCCAAGACTGGATCTAGGTATTTTTACCCCAAATCCCCCACTTTTCTGTAATACTGGGAACAGATCTGATATGCTGAAATAGTAACTAAGCACAGAAAAAAGCTCAGAGCCTGGGGGCACCTCACCCCAGCTCCCGGGTCTCCCGGAGGGTGCGCTTAAAATAGATGACGGATGAGGAGTTATAGGCTTGGGCTCTCACATGTCTCCTTCTGGAGCGAGGAATGGATGAATACCAACTGCGGGAGGAATGTAAGAACATGCATGGTTTTCACAGCACATTTTCATGCTTAAGATTTTCCCTTCAGCATCGACCCAGGAACCAGGAGGGCTGGGCTTGATTCCTGGTAGGGCATATACCTCTGTTGCAGGCTCGATCCTGGGTTGGGGGCGTGCAGGAGGCAGCCCATCAATGATTCTCTCTCATCATTGATGTTTCTATCCCTCTCTCCTTCTCCCTTCCTCTCTCTGAAATCAATAAAAACATATATATATTTTTTAAAAGACAGTCCCATTAAACTCTTTAAAATATATATATATTATTGATTTTTAAAAATATATATAGAGAGAGAGGAAGGGAGAGGGAGAGAGAGTTAGATACACTGATTAGAGAGAAACATCTATCAGCTGCCTCTTGCACAACCCCTACTGGGATGTGCCTGCAACCAAGGTACATGCCTTTGACCGGAATCGAACCTGGGACCTTTGAGTCCGCAGGCCGACGCTCTATCCACTGAGCCAAACCGGTCAGGGCTAAACTCTTCAATTGTGTCCATTCCCAGACGTGGCAGACCAGCGTGTCCCAGGGAGACAGAAGCAGCCTCGTAGCAAAAGGGGACAGCACTCTCACAGAAGCTCAGACCACGGTGGCCGCGAGCGCGTGCGCTGACCTCACTTGCAGGAGAGAAATTCATCTTTACGGATGGCTCACTACGTGCAAATTAGGTAACGTTTGTGATCTAATTAGATCCTCAAAATGACTCTGTAATTGAAAGCAAGGACTCGGAGAGGTGCACACCCCCGTCCCTAGCAGCATTATTCAAAAACAGTCACAAGGTGGAAGCCACACAAGTGTCCGTCGGCGGATAAACAAAACGTGGCCTCTCCACGCAGTGGAGGACTATCCAGCCTTCAAAGGGAGGCCGCCCTGACACGGGCTGCAGCAGGACGGACCTGCAGGACAGCGTGCGGGAGGAAATAAGCCGTCACCCACAGACGCACACCGTAGGGTTCCACGGGCACGAGCCGTCAGTTCGCAGACAGAGAGGAGAGGGGCGGCTGGCAGGTGCGGAGGGGAGCGGGGAGTGGAAGCTGGTGTGGGCAGGTGAGGCGCTTCGGCTGGGGAAATGAAAATGCTGTGGAGGTGGCTTTGTGGGGTGACCGTACTCCATGCCTCTGTGAACGGTGCCCTTGAAAATGATTAAAATGGTACATTTCATCACAATAACATCTTAACAAATATTGTTCTGTAGGGTGCAGGTTACTCTCCTCCTTTCACAGATGAGAAAACTGAGGCAGAGGAAGTCAGACAGCCAGACTGAACGAGGGCCCATCGGAGTCTGCGGCCCCCAGGTATCCTGTGCTTCGGCTGTCCCTTTAGAGCTCAAGCCCTGGCCTGACTGAGGGGCTCCTGGCTCCAAGAGTCCCTTTAAAAACAAACAAACAAACAAACAAACAAACAAAAAAAACAACCCCCCAAAACAAACCCAAGTGAGTTCAGAAACAGAGAGGTAGGAGTGGCCTGGGCTCGAATGACAGGGCTAACGCTGAGAATTGTGCCAACATCAAAAATTATGAAATGAGGAGCTCCAGGCTCCCTCTCTAATCCAGAATGATTATCTCCGCTGCCGAGCATCCAATTTAAATTCATTGTGTTTAATACAAAGCCACAGCCCGAGCCGGCTGTCTCCCGACATGCAGTTACCATGGAGACCGGGGATGATCCTCAAAGGGAGTTGTGGCAGGAATGCATGGCTGCCAGCTTCTGAGAAGCCCGGGGAAACCATTCTAAACCGGAGGCGCTCAGAGGGGCCCTTTGTCACCCTCCTCCTCGGCAAAGCGGGACTGCTGGCCACACACCCCCTTTATGGAAAGCCCAGGCTGCCCGCAGATGCCAGCGGGGAGGGGTTTGTCAACAACCCAGAAAGAAGCCCCATGTAACCCCACTTGCTCATCTTCCCTCTGAGAGGCCCTCATTTTGGTCCCAAAGCTGAGCGACCACAGGGCCATGGAGCCGCCGGGGAGCCTGCCCGAGGCCTCCCTGGACCCCGGCCTGGAAGAATGGGGGCTGGACTGGCAGGTGGGCAGGCAGGCCTGTCCCAGGACTTCTTAGCTGGGCAAGGTATTTCACTTCCTGAGACTCGGCTTCCAGGGCCCCCGGGAAAGGAAGGATAAGACCTGCCTGAGGGGCTTCAAAGGCCAAAATCAGGGCACAACGGATAACGGAAGTGCTCTGACCAGCGGGCCTGAGGTCCAGGCCGGAAGGGCAGGGATGGGAGCTCAAGGGTAGGTGCCCTGGAGAGCCACGTGCAGCCGGTGCCACCTGGGGGCCGGGGCTCCCGGGCCATCGGGAGCTCAACAAGCCCCGTGTCCCACACGGCAGGGAAAACACCCTTCCGAGGGCCGCTGAGTCTAGGCTTGGAGACGGGAAGCCAGACGCTCTCCCGAACATGACCCTGGGTGAGAGTCAGGGCACCAAACCAGGAAAGAGAAGGTGCGGCCCAGGCGGGGCGGTTACTAAGGACACTGAGAAGAAAGGACACCCAACGGAAGGGGACAGCTCAGTGGCTTCCTGGGGCGGGAAGGGTTACCAGGGCCACAAAGAAACTTTCGGGGGTGACGAATATGCTTATTATATCAATGGCGATGCTTCCTAGTGTATTCATATGTCAAAACATACCAAACGACACACTTTTAAAACAGCGGCTTAAAAAAATAAAATAAAAAAATAAAATAAAATGAGCGGCTTATTCTACAATATGTCAATTACAACCCTAATCAATTTGCTGGGGGGTGGGGAGGAGAGGAAGAGTAACATAGAGATTAAAAAATAAAAAGGTGGCTTCCTAGGTTACTTAATCATGACTTCCCTTCTATGTAATACTATTCCCAAGAATAGAATTCCCCACCATTTATCAAATTTAATTTAATTCTAAAATATTAATTTAGAATACCGAGGAGAGTTTCAATCTAGATAGGAAAGTTATTTATGGACTAGGGGTTGGATTCCTTCATCTCTCATGGTATTTCCAGCTCTAGAATTCTGTGTGTGAGTGAGGGTGAGTGTGCGAACCTGTGACTATGTGAAAGTGTCTAAGTGTGTGAATGTGTGTGTGTAGTATGACAGATAAGTAATGATTAATAAGAAAGTTCTCACTATAGTTGGGCCATATTTCTATCTTCCTATAATTATTAAGGGTCCTATAGATCCTAATTTTTAAATAACAAGAGGTAAAAAAGGAACAGAAGGAGGAAAAATGGTTGGCTGCCCTGACAACCTGAGGGAACCAGGAGGCAGGAACCATCAGGAGGACAAGGTAAGGTGTCTGCCGTCCGGTTCTACCTGTCACCCTGAGACCCTTACCTTTAGCACAGGAATATGGAAAACCTCAGTGAGGCCTGGGAGAAGCGGTATTTCCAACTAAGACTTTGGAAGCTTTCTCTAAGGCCATATTCAATTATTCCTTGAAATATGAAAAAAAAAATGTGCAAGCTTTAAGAAAAAGAAAAAATTAGGGAAAAAATATAATTCATGTACTATATGCATCACTGAAGTATACACCAGGAAGTGAAGTGTTTCCCTTCTTCCTTTTTTTCTTTTTTTAAACCCTAAAGGAGGAGAGTTTAAAAGCAGAACTCCTCATATGAACTATGAATGGTTTCCAAGGAGCTTGGGGTCCATCACAGAGGGTGAGTTTGTTTCTATTGGAACCAAAGGTTTTAAAACACAACAGTCCCTCTGAGGATAAGTTCTCTGCAAATGCCCTTTGTTGTAAGGACCAAGGAGCTGCTGGGCACCATAGGAGATTTCCCCCCCAGGACTAGATGTGAACATTTTGTAAGAAACGATAGATCTCCTCTCTCCCATTTGTTCTAAGAAGGGTCAGCCTGGCCTACATCGTGGCCTGCCAATTAATGAAGATGTAGAAGGAGAGCTGCCAGCAGGATGACTGACGTGAAGCAGGGCACCTTTAAATAGCCCCGGTGCCTGCCGCGTTTACGACGGGCCACGGGCCGTTTCTGCTGTCAGGAGGATGAGAGACACTTCACTGGAATTCATCATCATCATGATTAGGTGCCATGTCAAAACTAAAACACACAGTCAGCCCTAAGCATTGAAATGGATTCCTGGGTGTCGCCCAGGCACCCAGAGGCCGCTTGTTCCATTCCTGGTCAGGGCACAAGCCTGGGTTGCAGGCTTGATCCCCACTGGGGGAGGCAGCTGGCAGCTGATCAACGTTTCTCTCTCTCTCTCTCTCTCTCTCTCTCTCTCTCTCTCTCTTTTCATCTTCTTTGCTCTTTCTCGAAAAGAATCAATAAAACATATTTTTTTAAAAAGAGAAACAGAATCCAACTTTTTTTGGTTTCTATTTGATGCTTTAACAGTTTAATACATACTCATGAGGAAACTGTACAAACGGATTTTCCAGGAGTTGGTTCTCGATCAGCACTATCTATTTATTTATGTTACACTCATATTGTGCTTAGTAAGCGCCCAAGACTATTTTAACTTCTTTATAAATAGTCCCTTTATTCACAAAATACTAATATAATCTCCATTTTTTTCAGAGAAGGAAACTGAGGGACAGACACACGAACTGCAATAAACTGAATTCTGCTGCAACTTTGTGAACTTAGCAGAGGACCCTGAACTCCAGGTGGGAACACAGCCCATCGGACCCCTTAAAGTATCCTTGTGAGGCCCCGAGCAGAGAGCCCAGTCCCACCAGGACCAGACTTCAGACCCGCAACGGTGAGCTCGTAAGTGGATGTGGTTTTAAACTGCTAAATGTGTGGTCATTTGTTAGAAAATAGTAGAAAATTAATACACCCCCTGTCCGGTAGGAGCTGCCTGCCTTCTGAGGAGGGAGGAGAAGGGATGTCCTTCAGGTGGCTGGGAGCACTCACGGGGTTCTAGTGCGACTGTGGGTGACTCAGAGGACCTGATCCCAACGGGCACAGCCAGGTCAGCCGGGCGAGTGGGCACAGTGTGGCAGCAGCTGGCCCGGGGCCACAGGGCTCACGGGCACTAACAGACAGTGAATAATTCAGCTGTAAAGTCTAAGAGGGTGGATCAGATAACCTAAGAGACTGGAAGGCAGAGAGGCTAGGCCTGGGGTGGAAGCAGGTAGTCAGGACTGACATTCATCACAAGCATATGAGTGCTCTGTGCCAGGCGCTGTGCGGAGTGTTTTTCATGCATCACTTCATTCATCCTCAGGGCAACCATTTATTTGTTTTAAAAAAAGATATTTTTATTGATTTCAGAAAGGAAGGAAGAAGGAGGGAGAGATGGAAACATCAATGATGAGAGAGAATTATTGATCCCCTGCCTCTTGCACTCCCCCTTCTGGGGATCCAGCCCACAATCCAGGCATGTGCCCTGACCGGGAATTGAACAGTGACCTCCTGGTTCATGGGTTGAGGCTCAACCACTGAGCCACACCAGCCGGGCAAGAAATGCTATTAAAGAGCTTTATAAAAGACTTAAGACGTTTTAAGCCAGAATTAAACAGAAACGCACAGGACACTGGAGTCAAGCTACAAGAAGGAAGTGAGAAGCACTTAAAGGCTTAATTCCAAGAGAGCCAATTTCAAAGGCAAACCACACGCAGTCTGCCCAAAGGATGAATGGGGCCTTGGTAAGGAGGTTGGCAGGTGGGGCACCAAACGGAATTCATTTATGTCCTAGCCCAGTGGTCAGCAAACGGCGGCTCTTTGGCCCCTTGAATGTGGCTCTTCCACAAAATACCACAGCCTGGCCGAAACCGGTTTGGCTCAGTGGATAGAGCGTCGGTCTGCGGACTGGAAGGTCTCAGGTTCGATTCTGGTCAAGGGCATGTACCTTGGTTGCGGGCACATCCCCAGTAGGGGGTGTGCAAGAGGCAGCGGATCGATGATTCTCTCTCATCGATGTTTCTAACTCTCTTCCCTCTCCCTCTCCCTTCCTCTCTGTAAAAAATCAATAAAATATATTTAAAAAACCCATAAACAAACAAACAAACAAACAAACAAAAAAACACGGCCTGGGCGAGTCTATGTTGAAGAAGTGGCATTAGAAGAAGTTTAAGTTTAAAAAGTTTGGCTCTCTAAAGAAATTTCAATCGTTGCACTGTTTCTATTTGGCTCTGTGGACTAATGAGTTTGCCGACCACTCTCCCAGCCTATCATACTCAGGACTCGTCTGCAGGGGGAGGAGGAGTGTCAGGACCGTCCCCGGGGGCTGGGATGGGGCAGGCCACCCTAGCTTACTTCCGCCATCGAACATTCCCTGGGCAGATCCCACGCTGGCTAAGCACCCTCCTGGCTGGCATTTGGCTCCCATTGGAGGTTGACTACAAGAATAGATGTCCTGCTGCTACTGCTTCTGAGTTAGTGGGAGGCTGTCGCTGGGGCCAGATGGCTCTGGCGCGGACAGGAGGGAATCTCTGGGCCGTCAAAGAAGGGGGAGGGACCCAGCCGGACTTCTGTTGAATGACACCTCTACCACGGCCAACTCCCCTCTCCCTGATGGTTTCTGTGGGGCATGGACAGGAGGGCAGAACACAGGGCCAGGGAAACGTAGCGAGCACTGTACAGGGTGGGTTTTGGGAGCCCAGCGATGGGGCCCTGGAACGTAAGCAGGAAAGAAGGAAGTGAAGAAGACTGGCAAGGGCACGGCAGGCCCCAGCTTCCAAAAGGGATTCAGTTGTCAACCCTGGCACGTAAAGTGAGGGTCAGGCAGATGACAGAAGCAACAGTCAGGACAACGTGCCATTCAAAACAGCCGAGAAAGTCCCTTCCTCACCTGCCTGCCAGTGTTAGAATCATCAAAACACAACGGGGAGAGGCAGACCCACTGACATTGCTTTCCTTGGTCTGGGCGGGGCCCGGACACCAGTATTATTTAAATGAAAACCCCCCAAATAGTTCTAACTGGTAATTTGCTGCCAAGGGTTGAACACCACTGGCCTAGACCCAGGGTGGGGAATGTCCGGCCCTCAGGCCATATAAGGCCTGTGAAATCTTTGGTGAAATCATTTGGTCTGGCCCTGCCCAGGCATTAGGGGCGAGTTAATTAAATGTTGGCCAAATATAGCAGGCTAATGTTGTATGGCCCATGAATGATGTTATAAATATCCAAATGGCCCTTGGCGGGAAAAGGTTCCCTACCCCTAGCCTACACAGTGGTTATTGATATATGTTTGGAGGAGCAGGAACAGAAAATGTATCTAGAAAGCTTTCTATTCTATGGTCCGTGTCCTCTTCCCCCCTTCCCCACAACATCTTAGTGAAGGGGCCGAAACAGGTTTGGCTCATTGGATAGAGCGTCCGCCTGTGGACTGAAAGGTCCCAGGTTCGATTCCGATCAAGGGCATGTACCTCAGTAGGGGGTGTGCAGGAGGCAGCTGATGGATGTTTCTAACTCTCTGTCTCTCTCCCTTCCTCTCTGTAAAAAAATCAATAAAATATTAAAAAAACACACACACAAAACAAAAAAAGCCAAAAACTACTTAGTGAAGGGGTTGTGCCAGCAGTTTAAAAAGCCTATTCTGATATTCCCACCTGGCCAGGGAGAGCCATTGGTGGAGTGCACTGACATTTTTATTGTGTGATATTAGGTATACACTAAAGAATCAGTATGTTGATTCAGTATACACTAAAGAATCAGTATAACTTACAAGCCAGGCAGAGGAAGAAGAAAAGACCCCTCGGCCACCTGGAATCCCAGACCTTTCTTAACGCAGTTGCTGTTACTGGTCTCTCTCCTCCCCGCATCCCCTCGCCTCCCCGCAGGAGAGCCTCTGTCCTCAGTGGAGTCTGCAATATAAAGAAGCAGGTCCTCCTGGCATCTGGAAACCCAGGTGCTGGCCTTGGGGAGGGCGTGGGGTGTGGGGAGGAGGATCAAGTGACCAGCTGTGAGCGGGGAGCCAGGCAGCGCTTGTCACAGCCCCTGGCAGGGGCAGCGGCGGGCGAGGCGTTGGTTAAAGACGTGCCCGAGACATCCCTTTAGGCCCAGCACAATGGAGTCCCAGATGCTTTCAGAAAAGCCAGCCTTTCAACACTCTTGTTTTCCCAGCCCTGGAAGCTGCCGCCACACTGACAAGCCCGCCCGAGCACAGGGGCTTGGAGTTCAGGGCCCCACGGATCTGTCGGACAAGAACAAAAAGGTGCGACTTGATCTCTCTTTTTCTCTGGGCGAATCACTCGGGGCGGAGCATTTCCTTGGGATGATTATTCCGTTATAAGCCCAGACGCTTAACGCGAACCCACTGCTGCCTTTCTCAGAAGGCACGAAGCAGGTGAGTGGCAATGGATCGGGGTGCAGACTGTGCAAGAGCCACAGGCCGTGTGAATAATTCAATCCACACGTCCCCGGAGCAGCCCTGCAACAGGAGAGCACTCGCTCTCCCCGGGAGATGGTCGGGAACGAGAGGAAAGAGGAAGCCAAATATCCAATGGTAGGCGAAGTCCTGGGAGGGAGGGGAAGTCCTGGGAGGGAGGGGAGGTCCTGGGAGGGAGGGGTACGGGACAGGGGGCCAGTTCTTGGGAGGATGGGAGGCCACAGGCAGGACTCTGGAAAGGGTCTACAGAAGGGGTCCAGGGAGGACTGCCTTTCTCAGTATGAGCTGGAGGACAAAAACAAGAAGGTGCAATCTTGTTTAGGGGCTGGATATAAATAACCAAAGGGCCCGTTAGGTGACACCACCAGCCAGAGTGGCTCAGGGTCTATGGACCCTTAAATTAAGGTGACCAGACGTCCTGATTTTTAACAATTTGTCCCGTGTCCCGTGGCGTTTTAAAAAGTCCCGATTTTTTAAAATGCCACGGGACACGGGACAAGTTGTTAAAAATCAGGACTGTACCACCAAAAGTGGGATGTCTGGTCACCTTACCTTAAATCCCCCACAACGAGGGCCTGGCCTAGAGCGGGTGCCTGAGGTAGCCCGGGCCCGCAGGAATGGGGGAGCTGGGGCCCTGAATCACGCAGGGGCTTTTGTGTGGTTTCCAGAGGCAGCGGCTCCCGTGGAGGAGAGGCCTGGAAAAGATCAAGAGCTCCCCACCACCTCGCACAGAGCGGCCGTGCAGAGGTCCTCCCGGCTCTAAAGAGCTAACGGCTCTCCGGGGAAAAGCTGTCACTCCGGCTAATGAGGCCTGGCAGACGGCAGTGTGAGAACAAGACAAAGGAGGCCAGCCTGCCTTCCGAGAGGCTGGGAAACAGAATCACGACCGTGTGGCCCCCGGCCCCGGACCGAAGGTCTCCCAGGTGGGGAAATAACCAGAGCGCTGTCGCTTTTTGGTGCAAGGCCTGAGCACACTGCAGAAAGGACCCCACCATGGACCGGGCTGGGTATCCGCGTATGTGGATGGCAAACACTGAGGGCTGGGAGTCACCCTGTTACAGCCGGTTTGGGAAACGATTTGGCAAAAGCTGAACACGCATTGTTACCCTATGACCCGGCAATCCCACTCCTAGGAATAAGCCCGACAGACATGTGTGCGGACATGTCTGCCAGAAGACAGGGCTGAGCATGCTCAGGGCAACAGTGCTGGTGATCGCCTCAAACTAGCCGCTACTCCCCACGTGCCCGCTGACAGCGGCGTGGGTAAGTGCGGTATGTGGTCTGTCATCCATGGGACACTGAAAGCAATGAAAGGAAATGATTCACAACAACCTGGGTGAATTTCACAGAAATAACGTTGAGCAAAAGAAGCCAACACCAGGGCACATACCACCTGACTTCCTTTTCATAAACAGTCAAAACCATACTAGCAGTCAGCAGCTGTATATCACTGCAGGTTGCCCAGGACCAAACCAGAGAGGGTTGGACCTGCATTACCGCCATTTGCCCACCATCCAGAACTGAAATATCGTGGCTGACATGTACACATAAGGAACTGTTTGACATTGAAATTGGGTCTCAAAAGAACTGGTGGCCCAGAAAGAAGCTCACTACAGACTGATTCATATGCCTTTTAGCATAATGATTATTGCTTGTCTCATCTTTGATTCTTCTATTTCCAGTAGGACATGATCTCACTCATTTAGGGGAAATGGTGAACAACATAGACTGATGAACAAGAACAGACCCAGAGATAAGGAGCCATGAGTCAGAATGTTGGACCTCAAAGGGAGGGTGGGGATAAAAGGGAGGTCAAGGACCAAAGGGGGGTGGGGGCATGAGTGGGAGTGTGTGGGACTGGAATGGGCGGTTGAGGACAAATATGTGATACCTTAATCAATAAAGAAATTTAAAAAAATAGTCAAAATCAATGTATGGTAAATATACTAAAATCCATTGACGTCCATGGATTGACGTAAATATACTAAAATCCAATACACTTTATTTTAGCTGCCACCGTGGCTCCCTTGAGAGCACCCCCCTCCTGTAACAATCCAGCGGGAGCACCTTGCTCACCCGCGTCTGGTCAGGAGTGGCCCCGGAAATAGAAGAGGCCAAGGCAGAGGGCACTCTCGGCCCAGAGGACATTACCTTGGTCCCGTGGTAGAAGTCATCCACGCACGTGGCGTTCATGAAGGTCTGGTGGAAGTGGGTGCTGGTGTCGATGCCTCCCGGGATCACCAGCTTCCCCGTGGCATCGATCACCTTGGCCCCGCCGGGGATCATGAGCTCGCGGCCCACCTGCTGGATGACGCCGTTCTCAATGTAGACGTCAGCCTCGTGGGTGCAGTCATCGTTCACCACCTTGCCCCCCTTGATGAGAATCCGCACGCTGGCTGAATTGGCAAGCATGTTCCTGTGGAAGACGCGAGGGGACATTGGTCAAGGTCAAAGTCCCTTTTCACGGTCACCAGGCTCCCGTCCCTTCCCATTCGAGCTCCAAGTCCACGGGCAGAGTCGAGTGAGGACAGCCTGAGGACATCGGTCCTATAGCCAATAGATTCTATGGTCCTACTGATGGGGGTGGGTGGGGAGTCGCTGACCTCTTAGTGGGACTTACTGGGGGTCACAATGCAGGGGCAGTCAGGGTGAAGTCGGGGCCCTCAGTGTTTACCTTCCTGAAATGCGTGTAGGCTCTGAAGCCTCTTCATATCTACTATCTCATTTTATTCCACAGAAAACCCGAGGGCGGGCATTTTACAGATGAGAAGGCTAAAACTGCTAAGTAAGGAATTTATGGCTAGAAGTAGCTGAGTCAAACACAGATGTCTTGTACGAAGAATGTCCCCACTGAGCCACATGAAGATATCAGAGAGTCCTGGGCCGGGCCTCAGAGAGCCAGATTCTCCAAGCCTCACAGCTGCTTCATTCACATCATTCTTCAGATGGATTCTGCTTCAGTTCACCCTCCTGTATTTGCCTCAAAAAGTCCACTACACTAATAAGCTCATCTAAGGAGCTTTTGAAAAATACCTCTGCTCAAGCCCCACCCCCAGGGATTCAAATTTATTTGATTCATCCTGGGTCCCCAGAATCAGTTTTACTACTTGATGATGCGTTGAGTTACCCATTTTACTCTAAAATGTGATGTAGCCAGTGAGCCGATATCTGGCCCACCGGCTGGCTTCATGCTACGGACTAAACGTTTATGTCCCCCTCACCTTCATACGCTGGAGCCCTGATCCCATTGTGATGATATTTGAAGATAGGATCTTTGGGAGGTACTTAGGTCACCAGAGTGGGCCCTCATAAGTGGGATTAGTGCCCTTGTAAGAAGAGACACGAGAGCTCTCCCCCCTCTCCTCCCCCCCCACCATATGAGGACAGAGAGCAGATGACAGCAAGCAAGCAAGCAAGCTCTCACCAGGAACTGAACTGGCGGGTGCCTTGATCTTGGACGGCCCACTCAGAACCGTGAGAAATGAGTTCCCGTTGTTTAAGCCACAGCGTGTATGATATCATTAGAGCAGCTTAAGCTGCCTGAGATGCCACATTAGACAGAAATGAACATTATAATCAAATCATCAGGAAGTAACAACTGGGCCCTAAAATAAAAGCCACCACCTTTAAAGACTTCTGGCAATACTGCACATTCCTATTTGCTTAGCCAGAAACGTTTGATCATCCAGCTGTTTTGTCTATGCAAATGAAAGAATTCAAGCCACACGTCTGTCCGCCCAGGCAAAAATGGAAAATATGCCAGACAGTTAAATGCTATTAGAAAAAAAATAAATCAGAGATATGGAATCCCAGAGCCACCGAGCTTCATCCAGGCTACCCTGCGGTCTGTTGGACTTCACTGACAGTGGCCTTGAACCAAAGGGAACCAATCTAGGATGGTGTGATGGGTGATGTTATGCTGCAAATACCAAGGTCTTAAAAAAATTTTACAATTTATTCAGGGAAACAATGACGCCTTCCATAGCAGGAGGGTGGGCACATTGGCTATGCCAAGATGTATCCAACTGGACACGTCTTGTTTCCCCCAGTTTCCTGGTTCTGTGGCCTGGGTTCCTTATGTTCCCAAATCGGTGACAAGCTGGTGATGTGTGAGCTAGGGGAACGGGGACTTCCGAAGGGTGTGGGTGGAGGAAGTAACATTCTAACCTGGGAGTGCAGTCTCTCCTGAGAGAGCTCTCCATGCTTAAAATGCCAGTAGTGACAGCTATTGCTCTCTGCCATCCAATCACTGTCTTGCTGGATAACGGGGAACTTCCCCCCCACACACACCTTCCTGCCCTTTTCACTGCTGGGGAGCAGCTCTGATGCAGGATGGCACTGGGGGCATCCTGCCGAGGGGTCAGGTTCCTGCAGCTGCTGCTTCTCATTCATGGAATGCGCACACCTCTCACTCCTAGAAGGCGCACGGGGTTAGCCCTGCCAAGAAAATGACAGCCCCGACGCCGGGTTTTGGAGTCGCCTGCTTCTGTCATCACCTTCCACAGCCCCCCTGCGCCTGCGGGGAGGTGCGAGACGAGCGGAGCCTGCACAGTCTGTCCCCCGGCAGCTGGGCGGGAGGACACGGGGCTCGGCACAGACACGGGGGCCAGCGAGGGGCAAAGACGACACTTCCTGCATAAAAAACTTAACATCACTCTGACAGGGACTGGTGGAAGGCATGCACTTCTTCTTGTTCACAGACATTGGTTTAAGACACATTCATCTTTTTAGTAGAATCCACAGAAAAATGTGTGATTTTTACAAACCGCCCCTGTGATATCAAGGAACATGGGAGACCAGAGCTACACAACTGCCCTGTGACATGAAGGGCCTGTGGCATTTAAGCCAATCCTAATGGCAACTGGGTCGTGGGGGCGGGGAGGGATGTGTGCGGGAGTCCTTAACAGGCTAAGATTAAGTAGGAGGTTTTAATCCCGGGGCCTCATCTGGCCTGGCCCGGCCCAGGATGGCTGGGCTTAGCGAGCAAACACCACCAGTGGGCTGGGGGCAAAGGCGAGATTCCAAAGGATCAGCCAGGAGAGGGTGGCAAGACCACTTGTCCGACCGGATTAGCCAGGAGAGCCAGGGCAGTTGTCGGAAGATGGAGCGGAGAGTGTGTGTGAGTGTGGGACAGGCTGCTCTCCGTGGTGACACAGCCCACACACGCATCGGGGCAGCAAACTAGCCCCGTTAGGTGCCCGCCCCACCACTGCGGTCAGCAGTCTCTGCGTTTGAGGCTCAGGGAGGCCGAGCACTGGCGAACAGCAGTAAGTGTGAGCTCACTCCTCCTGCCCAGGCCCCGGAGCAGGGCAGAGGGGGGTGTGCACACACCAGGGACCAGAATTCCTGGCTCCTGACTGGAGCCTGAGCCACAGAACACCAGGCCTTTCGTGACCAGTGGAGTCACCATCACCCACCCTCCCCCAGCTGACCCCTGGCAGATTCCTCTGCCTGCTGTGCTTTACACGCTCCCACCAGCTGTCTCCGGCCCCAGAAGGAATTCCATCGCCTCCCCAGTGAGGGTGGCAGCTGTGGATCAAGGGCTTGGAGTGCCCAAAGGGACTGTTTCCTAGAACCACAGCCAAAGGGCAGAGGGGCCGGCACCCACCGCCGGAGGAGGGGGCAGGGGCTCGCCTACCCTGAGACCCACATCCTCAGATGGGGGTGGGGAAAGTCACAAAAAGGGGAAGAGAATGAATGAGTTTTCCTAATTATGAAAGTATCACAATCCCACGAAGTCCAGACTTGGGGAAGACATTGAGTGGGGAAATAAGACTATACGTTTTTCCCCTTGTGAACTAAAAATGAGTAGGAACTGCAGCCACCGCCAACATCTGGCAAACAATTGAGGGAGAGAAGGAAGACACCAAATCGTAAATATGGTATCATTCCATTCACATACCATTCAAAATCAAAGGGATTGTAGTGTTTAGGCAGAGAGTGGTAGAACCATGAAGAAAAACTGGGTTCCATCAAAACCAAGGAAATGATTCAGAGAGAAGTCAGGATATGGTTATGGGGGTGGGGGGCTGAGTTTAGAAAGTGGTGCCTGTGGGGGAAGCTGTTTAAAAGCTGCATCTACTCTAGGCCAGTGGTCGGCAAACTCATGAGTCCACAGAGCCACATATCAACAGGACAACGACTGACATTTCTTTGGAGAGCCAACTTTTTCAAACTTAAACTTCTTCTAACGCCACTTCTTCAACATAGACTCGCCCATGCCATGGTATTTTGTGGAAGAGCCACACTCAAGGGGCCAAAGAGCCGCATGTGGCTTGAGAACCGCAGTTTGCCGACCACGGCTCTAGTCTATCTGTGACGGGGAGATTACACAGGTTTTTTGCTTTACATTATGCTTTAAACTCTACATATGTATTTTCTGCACTTTTCTGTATGTGTCTCCAGATCATCCAGAGCCGGGGGATGAGACATGACTTGGGGGCTGGTCTTCCTGCTTCTTTACCCGGCCCAGGCTGAGTGCGGCCTGGGAGAGCGGAGGCTGAGGTAACCCAGAAGAGGTTGTAGTGGGGTCATTAGAAAGTGCCATAGAATAGAAAAGGCAGGAGCAGCCTGGCCAAATTAAAAACAAACAAACAAACAAACAAGCAACCGCATATCAGCAAACAAAAACGATATATCAAGTATTATGACAACCATGTAAAAATATGGACACAAAAAACAGACTAGATGGAAACCAACAGCAGGGTTTATGTTATGGGATTATAGGTAATTCCCTCCTCCAATTTTTCAAACTTTCTAATAAATATATCGGATGATATGGAGTTTATAATGAAAAATGAATACGGCCATTTAAAACCACGTACATTTATGTTGTTTGGAAAAAAAAATTGAATGAAGGTGAGAATTTGCCCCTCTTCTGCTTAGGAAATCTTGCCCTCATCTGCAACCTCCTGGAAGGTTTCCTAGAGGGACCGGGCCGTAGGACAAACCCGTCTTCTTCCTTATTTTGACTTAAACAGATTTCAGGAAGGTGCAGGCTTTTTTCTCTGTGATGACAGACTCCTGCAGAGGCACCAGGCAGCCCCTCTTGTGCTTAAATTGTGTTTCTAGCTCTCTCTCCCAAATGCAATGCTTTTACCAGTCACGGATTTTACACAATGACGCTTCTGCCCCATCAGTGACACGCCCCTGCCGTGCCTGCTTCTGCCAGCTGTCTCCTCATGGGCCGGCTGACTCAGCTCCATCACCGAGACAAATGGGCATTTCCACCCCAATCAGGTTCCTCGGTGATGTGGAGCCTGAGAAGCAACCGCATCAGTGTTTGTGGAAACTCACGAGAAATGGAACCCAGTTTTGAAGAGAGAGGAGCAAGGTGGGTGAGCCACTGCAGCTAGGTCATTCCTCTGCCGGAGACAAACTCACTCGGGCGAGACAGCCTGGCTCATGCAGGCAGCACGGTGCCAAGGGGCCAAGGTGGCACTCAAAGGAGACAGAAGAAGGGCTGTGGGTGAAAACGACCAGCTGCCCTCCAATGGGGCAGCGATGCCCCTTGCCTGATGGCGTCTGCCTTGCAGGGGCCTGTTTGGAGAGCAGTGACCGGGGGTGGGTGGGAACACAGAAGATGCAATGGGACCATGAGGAGGAAATGGGGTGGGTGGTGGGTGGGCCGGAGCCTCCAGCACCAAGCTTGGCTTTGCCCCTCTAGCTGTGTGACGGTGGGCATGTCCGTAACCACCCCAAGCCCGTCTTCTCAGCTGCGAAGTGGGCACCACCAGCCAATCCTTGCTGTTTAAGCTCTATGTCTCAGGCTCACACACAATGTCATGTACACAGAGTGGCCAGATGATTATGGTCTCTGAACCCATAATAATCTGGCCACTCAGTGTATATCCTATATAATAAAAAGCTAATATGCAAATTGTCAACCAGGAGTTCGACAAGCAGGCAGGCCGGCTAACCGCCATGTCCTCTCCCCGGCTGGCCGGACCCCACCCATGCACGAATTCATGCACCAGGCCTCTAATACACACACACACACACACACACACACACACACACACACACACACTGTGTGGCCAGATTATTATGAGCTCAGAGATCATAATAATCTGGCCACTCAGTGTACATCTTACAGCCATCTCAGAAGTGATTAGCCGTTGCTGTCCCCGTGCTGTGGCTGAGGAGGCTGTGGGTGGGACTCACACCACGGGGGGACGGGAATCCCCGAGAGCAGAGCCTAGGCCTCGTTCCTTCCTCCCAAGGACGCCCTACCCGCCGGTTGGAGGAGGAGGGTTGATCGGATGAGACAGCGGCGTGAAAGCACTCTGTGCTCAGCCACGGCAACGGGCTATTGTAGTGAGAAGGAAGGCTTCTCGAGTTCTGGGTGCCCTAACCCGTGTGGCTCAGTGGATAGAGCATCGGCCTGCGGACTCAAGGGTCCCAGGTTCGATTTTGGTCCGGGGCATGTACCTTGGTTGCGGGTACATTCCCAGTAGGGGGTGTGCAGGAGGCAGCTGATCGATGTTTCTCTGTCATCAATGTTTCTAACTCTCTATCCCTCTCTCTTTCTCTCTGTAAAAAATTAATAATATATATATATTTTTAAATATATTTTATTGAATTTTTACAGAGAGGTAGGGAGAGAGATAGCGAGCTAGAAACGTCAATGAGAGAGAAACATTGACCAGCTGCCTCTTGCACACCCCATACCGGGAATGTGCCCACAACCAACATACATGCCCTTGACCGGAATCGAACCTGGGACCTTTCAGTCCGCAGACCGACGCTCTACCGCTGAGCCAAACTGGTTTGGGCAATAAAATATATATTTTAAAAAAAGAGTTATGTGCTAGTTGGGAGGGTATTTGATGCAAAGCCTGGGGCAGAAGAACAAAGCAGGCATTCTCCGGGAGGAAAGGAGAACAGGAGGCAGACACAAGCAAGTATGGTTGGGGATGGCAAGCAGACAATTTTATATATATATATAAAATGGCCTTGGGGCCGAGAGGTTAGACAGATAAAGAAGCAGCTTGGAGAGCCAAGGAAGGCAGAGCAAGAGGCGCAGGTTTCTGAGCGAGGCTGAGGGCCCAGGACAGCCGGCAGAATCCAGAGTGGGAGATGCTGAGTAAGGCGGGGGATGAGACGTGCTTTGGGGGCTGGTCTTCCTGCTTTTCCTGGCCCAGGCTGACGGCAGGCCGGGGAGCCGAGACTGCGGTCACCCAGGTGTGCGGCTGTCCTGGGTCAAGCAGAAGGAGCCGTAGACTAGAAAGACAGGGGCAGAGCTGGGAAAGGCCTGAACGCTGGAGCGTCTCTGGAGGGAAGGAAAGAGACGGGATGGGGACGACGTAAGAATGGCAGCAAACGGGACAGAGCACAGACTGGTGCGGACAGATGGAGACCAGCAGTCAGGGACGCCCGTGGTCTGCGGAAACCCAGTAATGAAATGGATTTCAGCTTCTCTCTCCAGGAATCCTTTAGATCAGTCAGAAGATGGTAACTGACCCACTCCCCCCAGGTAAGGAGGTGACCAGAGAACACTTACTGAGCGTCAGGGGCCGTGAAGGCCCTTAGCACATGGCATTCAATGGGAACCACCGCACCAGTGCCCGTGGAGGTGTGTGCTCTTAACCCTGATGGGTGGAGGGGAGGACTACCCCCGGTCATACAGCTTTATGGACAGGAACAGAAGCAGGAGTAACCCTAAACACCAAACAACATCAGATCAGAGGATCTGCACATGCCAGTGGGCTAACATTTGACGTATACGTGTGTTGAACATTTATCAGACATTGCAAACAAAATACTCCAGCACTGTCCATTCTACCTGCTAAATCTGTTTCCTTCCGAAGCCTCTGTTCAGACCCTTCTCCTCTATTACCTGGGTACTTCTCACTGGTCTCCAAGCCTCTACACTCTGGCACAGTGAGCTTGCTAAGATGCAAATAGGATCACAGAGGCAGGCTTGGCACCCACTACCCGGTACTATACTACGTGCCAGAAGCTGCACCAATCCCCAGGAACTCACAAAAATTTCAATGTGCGTGAGGGAAGGGCCGTGTGGGTACCAGCATGATGGGGAAGCATTGATCACTGACTGTGATGGAGGACTGCTTCTCAGAGGGAGTGCCTTTGAGGTGAAGGTTGATGAGGAGTTCACCAGGGATGGGGAGACACCAGGCGAGGGCCTTCCGGACAGAAGCCGGCAGTGTGATCGGCTGGCGCAGTCAGCGTTGGTGCATTGGATGTGTGAGGGCGGAAGGCCCGGCGGGACATGCTGGGAGGGTGGGCTAGTTGCTGAGTGTGGATGGAGGGCTTGCTGGTGTGGTAAGCAAAGAAATGACCTCATCAGGTTTGCCTTTGGGGGAGGGGGGGGTATAAAGTACTAAAAACAACAGAGAAAGGTATGTTCATAAATGCTGGGTGGGATAAGCCTTTCTTAGCATAATCCAAAGCTGGACATCACAGAAGATGCGATTGACTTAGATATGACGATATAACCATGAAAAACTGATATAACAAAGGAGACTGCAAACTGCTTTTAATAAAGAAAAGTAACAATGGGTATGACGAGTTTGCAACGTATAACCGGGGATTAATATCTGTAATATGCAAGAGCACACATATATCTTAAGAGAAAGACCAATACATATTCCAATAGAAAGTATAGGCATAGGATGCAAATAGGCAACCCACAGAGTCCGGGTGGGGAGGGCCCAAACAGCTAATAAGCAAGTGAAAAGAGGCTCCTCTTTATGAATGGTTACAGAATGAAAACAAGGAGATGCCATTTTCCGCCTCAGAGCGGCACGGGGAAGAGGGACCCCGTGAGGAAAGCATGCACTCCTCACACTGTGCGCAGGAGCCGACACCAGCAACCCCCCCTAAGAGCAGCTGAGAATCCAGTGACCACAGGAAACGTGCATCCCCAGGAGACCATCGGGCCACTGCGCAAAGATGGGTTACGTGGCCGAAACCGGTTTGGCTCAGTGGTAGAGCATCCGTCTGCGGACTGAAAGGTCCCGGGTTCGATTCCGGTCAAGGGCATGTACCTTGGTTGCGGGCACATCCCCAGTGGGGGGTGTGCAAGAGGCAGCTGATCGATGATTCTCATCGATGTTTCTGCCTCTCTATCCTTCTCCCTTCCTCTCTGTAAAAAATCAATAAAATATATTTTAAAAAAATGGATTCGTGTGTGTGGGTTGTGACATTGTGAACAAGCTGGAGGCCTGTCCAGAGGAGGACTGTTTAGGTAAACGTGGGGATGGCCCCGGGGCAGAAGGCCGTGCCGCCCCGGAGGAGGTGGGCGTGGGCGTGGACGTGTGACGTGGTGGCCCCCCGGGACACAGAAGTGAAGCACGTCGCTCACGGAACGGACTCCTGGCATTCGTACTGACTTTTGCCATTATGTGCGTTCGTATAGATCTGTGAAAACGCGCTGAAATATAAACGAGCTTTTTGTGTGAAACACGGGGAAGGCTGTTCACTGAACGATGAAGGGCAGTTGTCTCAAAAAGCATCGCAGCGAGACTCAGTCTCTCCGTGCGGTGTGACTGTAAAACTATTTCTCTAACCATCGACAGCAGCCCGGGCCAAGGGGGCAGCCGCCGTGGCGGAGACCCAGATAGAGTCTGTGCCAGGGCAGGCGGTTCACCTGCCAGTGACCGTCTCCACCATTAACCTGTACGTCTGACGGCCGACGGGGCCTCTCTCCCCAGATGTCTCACAGGCCCCTCAAACTCATTCCATCGAAAACTGAGCTCATCACATCCGTCTCCACCTGCCTCCCCTGCCTGTGCCCCCCACCTTAGTGAGAGACCCTCCGACCCCCACCCTGGGAGCAGGCCAGCATCATCGTCAGCGAGGAGAGCAAATGACTGACTGACAGGGCCACCTGCACCACTGACAGGGCCACCTGCACCGGCAATCAGGACGGCCCCCTTCCTCCCCGCTATTCACCGGGGCCCCAGGCAACACGGCACCGTCTCCAACGGCTGCGAGCGAAGAGCAGAACGCCCTGTACCGCGTCCATCTGCCTGCAGCTCTCCTTGAGTGAGCAGCTGGGGAGATGGAGCAACTGATTGTTCAGGGTTCAAAGGCTTCCTCTGAGAGTTGAGTCTGAAAAAATGGAGACGCTTTCATTTACTTAAATAAAAAGAGGGAAGGAGCCTTTCCTTGGAGCCCTGGCGGGGCTGTGGAGCACCTGCTGAACAGCAGCCAACAAAAGAGATGACTCCGTCTCCATCTCCTGAAAACAAGGAGAGGGGAGGGACGGGACGTCTCACTGCCGGCCCACCTAACCCATGCCCAATGCCAGCATTTCCTCTTCACAGGCGCCTGCCAGGTGGAGCTGGAACTGATGGCGGACACCTAATTATGTTAATAAATGCAATGAATTCCCCTCCCCTTCCCAGAAGGGCTGGCCACAGTCCCTTCCTTCCCAGCCCCTGGCAGCCTCCTCCCCACCTCCAGCCCAGGCCGAAGATCCATCCCTGAAGGCAAGTCTGAAGACTAGATGCCAACACACGGAGATTCCGGGTCAGAACACCGGGTGCTGGACAAGCCCTCATGTGCTCCAGCTCTTCTGCTCCGGAGGGTCAGAGCCCGGATTCCACATTGGTACCCGATCCCCTGCGCCCACGCCCAGGAGGTGAAGGGCCTGCTCTCTGCCTCGTTTCCAGGAGGTTGGCACACCCTTCCTCGTTGTTGCCCGTCACCTCCAGGGAGTCGATGCCTGTCCATCGGGGTCTGAGGCCGCTCCCCCTGCTGGCACACTCCCCTGACATCAACTGCCTCCTCTCACCCCGTGCCCACACTCCTGCCCCTGTGCTCTACCTGCCCGTTGTCTGCCAAATGCCTGCCTGGGTCCCCTGGCAGCGGTGGTCTCTGCTGTCATGGGTCCCTTTGCTCTGTGGAATGAATTCCTCCAGTGTCGGTGACTACACCTCACCGGTTCGAGTCCCAGCCCTTCCCAATCTTCAGGGTTCTGTTGCAGTTCATTGTGGCCCATTGCTTTTCTTTTTTCTTTTTTTTCTTTTTAATATATTTTATTGATTTTTTTTTTTTTTTTTTTTTTTACAGAGAGGAAGAGAGAGAGACAGAGAGTTAGAAACATCGATGAGAGAGAATAGAATCATCGATCAGTTGCCTCTTGCACAACCCCTACTGGGGATGTGCCCGCAACCAAGGCACATGCCCTTGACCGGAATCGAACCCGGGACCTTTCAGTCCGCAGGCCGACGCTCTATCCATTGAGCCAAACCGGTTTCGGCGTTTTGTGGCCCATTGCTTTTCTGAGGATTGGCAGAATGAGGCAGCTTATCATCTGAACACACATTTATCTCATAATAGCACACGTGATACCCTGAAGGGCCAATCTAATGACTAACAACACATGAATAGATGATGTTCGACCCCTCAGGCAATCAAGGAAATGCAGATGGAAGTCACAGGAAGGAGCACTTCACGTCCATCAGAGTGGCAGCAACCCCCGGGTGGTACCTCACACTGGCAGGCTGGGAGCAACCGGTGGGCGATGCTGATGGAAACATGCATTGCATGGTTTTGGAAAACAGCCCGAAAAGATGTCTATGCAAGTTAAAAAAAAAAAAAAAAAAAAAAAAAAAGATCGCTGACTCAGCAACTCCACTCCTAGGATGAAATGCCATCCGTAGACATAAAAGCACAAGAACGTGAGAAGCATGCACAGAGGGCCTCTGTAGCACTGCTGGTACGACAAACAAGCAAACACTGAAACAAGCGAATACCCACCAAAGGGGAGTGGTTGGACATCCTGTGGTCCCATCCAGAGGAAAACTGTTTATCTCCTCACAACACGCCTGACACTAAAGCTGGAGTCGGCGCAGACCCTCCCAGGCCAAAGGCTCTGTCCCACAGCACTGCTCTCACTGCGGGTGCCGAGGTGGTCAAGTCTACTTCCTACCAGCCAACTACAGATCGGAGGCTCCCACAATCCTTCTTTGAATTTGATAATTCGCTAGAACAGCCCACCCACAAAGCTCGGAGAAACACTTCACTTACTATTACCGGGTACAATTCAGGGGCAGGCAAATGGAAGGGATGCTCAGGGCACGGTCTGGAATGACACCCTCTCCGGGTGCACAACCCTCCCAGCACCTGGACGTGTTCACCAACCGAGAAGCCCCCCGAACTCCCTCGGGTTTTTATGTTGGTTCCATTACACCGGCATAACGAAATCATTGGCCAGGAGTGATTAATTCAATCCCCAGCGCCTTTCCTCTCCCCAGAGGCGGGGTCGGTGGTAGGGAGTGGGGCTGAAAGTTGCAACTAATCACCAAGTTGGTTCCCGTGGCAACCAGCTCCCATCCTTGAAGAGACACCTTATTAGCATAAACTCAGGTATGGTTGAAAGGGGCTTATTATGAATAAGAAAAGACACTCCAAATCACTCAGGAAATTACAAGCATTTTAGGAGGGGTGCCAGAAGCCTGGAGCTCTTTCTGGAAGTGGATCTATAAAAATTGTGTGAGCATATGGACAAGGGTTTGATGAAAAAAAGCAAAAATCACGTTAGCTGTATTGGGAAATGGTCTATAGGTGGTTTCATAATTGATTGCATATCAGATAATATTTATGCATTTTAAAATGTGAAATTAAGTCCTAGATAATAAAAGTGCGTAGGGGACTCACAATTGCAGCAGTAAATCTAGGTTTCAAAGCTAGACATCTGATGTCACTCACCTGCTTGCTTGAGGACCAAGCCCAAACATGGCAGGACAGGTGACAGGAGAAAACGCTTTCTCAGGAGCAATTTGGGCTGCACACGGGCTCATCAGGACAGCTCAGCCCCGTGAGGAATCATGGCTGCCTTGTCATGGTCCTCTGGTGGCACAGGTCTCACTCCCCGCACCCTATAATTATGCCTAATTCCTGTCCTTGGTTCGCCCTAGCCGTCTTATTACCGCCACCTTTCCTGGGCCAACAATGAAGCCATGGAGATGGGATGGATCTGCCTTATATCCACCCTCTGACATTGATTGTGCACTCACTGTATTGTTTGTCAGTAGCTACAAAGCTTTTTCTTTTTTTTTTAAAAGTATATTTTATTGATTTTTTAGAGAGGAAGGAAGAGAGATAGAGAGTTAGAAACATCGATGAGAGAGAAACATCAATCAGCTGCCTCCTGCCCACCCCCTATTGGGGATGTGCCCGCAACCAAGGTACATGCCCTTGACCGGAATCGAACCTGGGACCCTTCAATCCACAGGCCGACGCTCTATCCACTGAGCCAAACTGGTTTCGGCACTACAGAGCTTTTTCCCCATTATAACCCAGTTGTAAAAGTCATGTGCATTTTACCTCTTTTTAGAAAGCCACACAAAAAAAGTGGAATATATGCTATAATTTGAATTACCAATAAAGAAATATGAACTTTGTGATTCCAACCTGATACTTTTCAGGACTTCTTTTAGGGCACAGAACTTACACAATCCAAATTTGCTATCTGACTTACACAATTCAAATTTGCTATCCTACTGGGGATGTGCTCGCAACCAAGGTACATGCCCTTGGCCGGAATCGAACCAGGGACCTTTCAGTCCAAAGGCTGATGCTCTATCCACTGAACCAAACTGATTAGGGCTAGGGTTTCTCAAAATAGTTTAATCACAGCTGGCATACTCAGAATATCTTTTTTTCTAAGTTCACCATTAATCTTACTATTTAGCATGTTCTATTAAACCACAACATATGAATACCCTTGACCCAGCAATTCCATTTCTAAGTACATCCCCAACAGAAACACACATATGTTCGCCAAAAGACATGTATTAGAATGTTCACAATAGCACTATTCATGATAACACTCCAAACTGGAAACTCCTCAAATACCCATTATCAACATAATGGATAAGTAAATCATGGTACATTTACACAATGAAATGCTATACAGCAATGAAAGTGATCGAATTAAGTGCAACAAATGAGAAGAAAAAAAAAAGCTACATATGCAAGAGTACTCCGCTCTATAATTCCATTTGTAAAAAGTTCAAAAACAGGCAAAGCTGATCTATACTGTATGAAGTCAGGGTAGTGGTTAGTGACCTTGGAGGAAGGAGGTTTACCAGCTTTTGGATGTTGGTAATCTGTTTCTCAGTCTGGTCCTGATCACACAGATAGCTTAGTTTTTGAAAATGTATTAAGCTACACATTTGTGATTTTTGTATACTTTTCTGTATGTTATACTTCACTAAAAGCTTTTTTAAAATTTATTTTAAAAATACACCGTATCCCCTCACAAACTCACCATTTTATGTATCTGTTGCCCACATATTGGTAGCATGGCAAATTTAAAACAAGCAATCCGAGCAACTGCATTCAAGTCGAGTTTCACATGTTGCTGGAAACGGGAGCCAAAGGACAGTGAATGACAACACGGGGGCCATGCTCGGACCTTTGTAAGAGAATGGACACACTGATCCACCACAGAGCTGGACGGAGTGGTAAAAGGAAGAAAAGGAGGCGGCTCCTCCGTGAATGGTGCATCCCGCTCCGCAGAGGGACAAAGGGCAGGGCAGGGCCAGACAAAAGCAGGCAGAATAAAGACCCAGGGCCTGAGGAATCAGAGCGAACCCAGGGCGGGCTTGAAATCAACAAAGGAGCTGTCTGTACGCGGACGCCGAAAAGACACCGCGATGGCGTGACCGAGGGCTGGGCACCGCTCAAGTGTGGGAGACACATTCGCAAGGAGTCGGGTGGTGATAGACCCAAACACCTTCCATGAGCCAATGAAGACGGACAGATGTTGGGGCGTGGGGAGTGACACAGTGCTTGCTCAATTCAAAATCAGACAATCTCCTTTTTTTTTTCCTCAAGGAAATCTAGTCGTTCATCAAACCTGTACATCACCAGGGCAAAATGATTTTAAATTTAAGTGGGGAGGCAGAGGTCTCCATGCCTGGAAAGTCTTATAAAATATCACCTAAATCATTCAGTTGCTCATTCTTTCAATATTACCCATTGAACACTTACTTGGAGCAATATTTGTGCTGGAAGCTACATGGATGAAAAGAGAGGTTCAAATTCTACTTGAAACTAGGTGAGGGGGACCATTTTGTAATGAGATAACTAAATTATCTTAGTTTGTTGTAACTTAGACCCAACATGTAAGGTTCTTAGCTTGGGGTAGTGTTTACAAGTGTGGGTCCTGTGATGGTTAGTTTTTGTGCATCCACTCGGCTAAGCTATAGCACCCAGTTGTCATCTGTAAGTGTTGCTGGGAATGCATTTTGTAGATGTGGTTAGCATCTACAATCAGTTGACTTCCTTGATGATGTGGTTGGGCCTCATCCAACCGGTGGAAAGGCCTTAAGAGAAAAAGTGAGGTTTCCATGGGGAAGAAGAAATTCTGTCTTAAGACCCCAGTATCACCTGCGCCTGCCCGATGCACGTCAGACTTGCCATCCTCACATAAGCCAATCCTGATTGGCTGGGTTCCTGTGGGGGAAATCCAACTTATACAAACTCTAAGCAGACTCCTGGGTTTGCTTGTTTTTTTAAAATATATTTTATTGATTTTGTACAGAGAGGAAGGGAGAGAGATAGAGAGCTAGAAACATCGATGAGAGAGTCATCGATCAGCTGCCTCTTGCACACCCCCTACTGGGGATATGCCTGCAACCAAGGTACATGCCCTTGACCGGAATCGAACCTGGGACCTTTCAGTCCCCAAGCCGACACTCTATCCACTGAGCCAAACCGGTTTCGGCGACTCCTGGGTTTGAAGCTTGGCTCTGCCACGTCTCCAGCTGGGTGTGATTTCTGTTACTTCATCTATAAAACGGGGAGAATACTAGTACCCAACTCAAGGGAACCAGAACAACCCCTAGCACAGAGTAAGGACTTTAAAAGTGTTCGTTAAATAAGTAATCCGGTGGAGCCAAGTGTACTTCTCAGCTGGAAAGCTTGAGATCAAATATTTGCCATCAACCAAACGTGATCGCTTTTTCCCACACCGAAAACAGAACAGCCTGGGACGGACAGCGCCTCACCAGCCACAGGGCAGGAGCAGGGTGGGACACCAGGCCAACCCTACAAAGCTGGGGCCATTGCACTTCGGGAACATTCTTACCTCTGCCAGCTCTCAGCTGCTGTAAACAGCTGTGCGTAAAGAGGCTCGGGCTCAGCACAGAGCTATTCCTGCTATTTGCGAAAGTGGGAGCTGCAGAAAGGGGTCCTTCTCTCTGTTGATACCCACAGCAGCCTGCCAGGCCCCTTGGCGTGGGAGACTGGGAAATCCAAACGTTGTGTTTGTGAACACACATTCTGAGGGAAGAGTATGAAGACGATGCCGATGGTGGTAACTCACATGCATTGAGCACGTACCAAGTGCCAGACACTGCCCTTGGGGCTCTACATATGCTAACATACAACCCCTATGGTACGGACCAAGAAACAGTCCCCGAGAGAAAGGACCCTAACCTAAGGACAGACACACAGAGCGTGGCAGAACTGGCATTTGACCCAGGCTTTCTGGCTCAGACCCTCCCTCCCTCCCTCCCGCGCACAGTGCTTCTGAGCCTGGAGTGTGGGAGGGGCTCCAGGCGGGAGCGGGCACAGGTGCAGGCACAAGCACCAAACTGAGCTGTGATTGGTGGAAGGGCGTGAGGGGCTCAGGGAATGCGACGGTTAAGTCAACTTATTTTAAATTAACAAGTTTTAAAAATGGAAATAATATCCCACCATGAAATTTCTTTTGGTGAAGTATACGCTGTCTGCTTTTATAGGTAAACATGAAAATTCATTAAAGATTCATACTATCATATTTGAACCTTTGATCTTCACATAAAAATGTTAAGACAAAGCAATCTTGAGACGATTTCTCATTTATTTACTAGCCGCACAATAAGACCAAACACCTCCCTACTGATATTCTCATGCAGCCACCTTCTTCCCACAGGTTTTCACAGGGCAACGGTTTTCTGTAAAATTGTTCTCCTACAGGGCCTAGTGACCGAGCCTTAGAGGACTATCCTGAAATATCTGTTTAAAGTTCAGAAAACAAAAACGTATGCATAGGATGAGAATCTATCTGAAACTGGTTAATTTTTTACACGAGAAAGATAGATTGGGTCTTGGACACTCTTTTCTTTTTTTCCCTTCTTTTTAAATGTATTTTATTGATTTTTTACAGAGAGAAAGGGAGAGGGATAGAGAGCCAGAAACATCGATGAGAGAGAATCACCGACCAGCTGCCTCCTGCACATCCCCCATTGGGGATGTGCCCCCAACCAATGTACATGCCCTTGACCGGAATCGAATCTGGGACTTTTCAGTCCGCAGGCCGACACTCTATCCACTGAGCCAAACCGGTTTCGGCTTGGACACTCTTTTTCTAATCACACAGACTTCCCGGGCTCTCAATATGTATCTAAATCCTAATTTCCCCGAGATTTGTCCACAGTTGTGATGGCCACTGGCCTACAGTTCCTGGAGCAAATGCAGGATCAGGCTGAATCCTGGGTCGTAGCAGCTCTTGGGGGGAAACTCTCAGATGTCCATGGCAGAGAGAGGCCAGAGAGAAGGGGTACCACAGATGCAGCTTACACCAAGCCCCTAACCCGATTGCGGCCAGTTGTGTCAACTTGCCTTGCTGTGGAACTGCTTCTAAGGGTGATAACACGCAGGATCAGGAGACTATGGAAACTATTCTGGCTACATCTGCTTCCGCGAGAGGTTATGCTGAAAATGGCCAGGTCATGACCCATGACCCAGAGGTTATGCTGAAAATGGCCAGGTCATGACCCATCAACACCTCGCCAAGGTCTCCAGGCTCCTGGAGATGGGAATTAGGAATGGCACCCCAGAATTCTGGAGACATAAAGTCCGTTCTAGGGCCACCTGCCTCTCCCCGCTGGGCTCTGTCTCCCAGCATTGTCACAAGAGATGGGAGGAGGCTGCTGTTTTTCTCTCCACCTTCCCTGTAGAAATGGACTGGTTATACTGGCGTTCCTCATCTATGAACGCCCCACCATGAGGAAAGGGTTGGGTTAGATGGTCACATAGTGCTTTACTAGGATTACACTTAAACACACACACACACACACACACACACACACACACACACACATATATATATATGGTATATTCTTGCCCTAGTCGGTTTTGCTCAGTATATAGACCATTGGCCTATGGACTGAAGGTCCCAAGTTCAATTCCGGTCAAGGGCACATGCCCGGGTTGTGGGCTCAATCCTCAGTAGGGAGCATGCAGGAGGCAGTTGACCAATGATTCTCTCTCATCATTGATGTTTCTATCTCTTTCTCTCCTCCCTTCCTCTCTGAAATCAATAATAAAAATAAAAACTTTTTTTTTTTTTTTGAGAGACAGAGAGGAGAGGAAGCGGGGAGGAGAGAGAAATATCAATTTATTGTTCCACTTATTTGTGCGTTCATTGGCTGATTCTTGTTTGCGCCCTGACCTGGGATGGAACCCAAAACCTTGGCATATTGGTAAGATGCCCTAACTAACTGAGCTGCCCAGCCGGGGCAGGATCATACTCTTAAACAAATCCATAAAACTCTATCAAAAATAAAAATAAAACAAGGAAACATCCCCTCCTAAAACTTTTGCTCTTGGGTAATGACATGAAAACACATTTCCCATTGGCATTTTTCCACAAGAAAAACCGTCACTGTCAGATTTCTAGTTTTCTTATATTACGATACCTGGTTTCCATGAATCCTGGCTATAGGCAGACCTGTTCATTTAGTTAAAAACATACAATGAGCAATATTCCAGCTAGTCCTTTCAGTAATTTTGCAAATTCTGACAACCATTTTTTCAAAGCACCATCCTTTTATTTAAAAAAAAAATAATAATAAGTTTCCATTCATTTTAGAGAGGAAAGGAGAGGGAAAGAAATACCGTTTCCCCGAAAATAAGACAGTGTCTTATATTAACTTTTTCTCCCAAAGTTGCGCTAGATCTTATTTTCAGGGGATGTCTATCTTTCCATGTGCTAGGTCTTATTTTCGAGGATGTCTTATTTTCGGGGAAACACGGTATTGATGAGAGGGAGAAACATCCATTGACTGCCTCCTGCAAACCCTCCACCAGGTATTGAGCCTGCAACTTGGGCACATGCCCTGATCAGGAATCGAACTGGCGACCTCTCCTGCATGGGACAATGCTGAACCAGCTGAGCCACACAGGCCAGGGCAAAGCACCATCCTTTTAAACCTGCAAGATGTAGCCCACTGCTGCTGTCCTGTAGCCACTTGGTACAAGCCAGGCCAGAGACCTTCATGTTGCCAACTTACCACACATTGTGGGCAAGAACCATCAGTCATTATCACAGCCCCTCACCATCAGCATCCACTGGTTAAGAGAGAAGATCTTGAGGTTTCAGGACTAGGTTAAGAGGCCAAAAGATGCATCAGATAGCTTAATGGCAAATACCAGCCACACCGATTAGTCCTTCCGTGCTGCCTTTTAGCCAATAAAAATGCTTTTGCCTTGCTCGTTATTTTAATGAATGCCTAAATGATAAGCCTTACGCTAAGAATCACCTTTAATATCAGCTAAACAATGACCCCAGAAATCCTGTAAGACAAAAAATTCTGGTGTTTGGCTGTCACATTTCACCCCTCAAGACGCTGCAGCCCGACATAAAGGGCGCTTAGACGGGGCGCGAGGCTGCGTGCATGGAAAGCTGTGTGGATCCCTTGTTTTTTTGTGTTTCCAAAGCTGTTCCTCTGCTTTCCCACGGGCAAGCAGCCACCTCCTACTACAGAGCCGTCCCTGTCTTAGGCCAGCGGACAATACGGGCGGAATCTGCAGAGGATGGAGAGATACTGGCTTGGGCGTGGTCCCTGGCGGAGGGCTCCCAGAACAGGAGCCCCGCCCTTGGCGCTCAACCTCCACGGCCGCGTCTCCCTGGGTCACCCCACCCCACACCTGCCCGGGTGCCCCCGCTCTGAACACACAGCAGCCTCCGAAGAAAACAAAGCCAGAGGCTCGGGGGTGGGCGACCTCCATCCGGGTCGCTAGGCCACGTCCCCGCTGTCGGCCAGCAGCGCGGGGCAGGCGATGGAGCCGGGAGCGGGGCCGTCCGGCTGCCCGGCCACGCGCCCCTCCCTCCCCGGCCAGCGGCGGGGCTGGGCGCCCCAACTCGTGCCCCGAGGTGGGTGCGGGAGCATTTCCTGCACCAGAAAACTGCACACGGGTTCTGGCGGGGGGGGGGGGGGGGGGGGCTGATTCGGGTTCTGGGGGGGCTGAGGCGTCGTCGGGCGGGGACCAGGCCGGCTATTGTTCTCTGGGTCCCCCCGGCGGCAGACGCTCCCACGCCGCCTCCCCGGCAGCATCTGCCGCCAGACCCAGCCGTGCGGCTCCCGAAGGAAAGGGTGTGCCCGCGGCGCTGCGGGCGACCACAGCCCCCGGCCGGAGCCCTCGCGGGCAGGGCTTCCCCGGAGACAAAGCTCCAGGCAGGGTCGGACCCGTCTGGCTCCAGACCCGCGTCCTAGAGCCACGCCCCGCCGGCCACCTGGACCCCCGGGGCCGCGCCCGCAGGGAGGGTCCTCAGCCCCAGCACCGCCTCCTACTGCCGGCCCGCCCTTCCCCGGAGACCAGCCTCCTCCTCCTCCACCGCGCCAGCCCCCAAACCCAGACGGCCCCGCCCTCCAGCATCGCCCCTCGCGGCCTCCTCCTCCATCAGCCCCGGCCCCGCCGCGCCCGGCGCCCCCCGCATCCAGCTCCCTCCCTCCCCCAGCCCGCCCTCCGCCCCCTGGTCTTTCCACCTCAAATCCCGGTCTCCACGCCTCCCTCCTCCCAGGCCGGGCACCTGTCCCCACCCAGTCTTTCCAGCTCCCCATCTTTGCTCTAACAGGGGCCTCGCCGCCGCCCCTCCGCCTCATCGCAGCTCCTCTCCAGCTCGGCCTCATCCCGGTTCCGCGCCCGCCGAGCTCTGGGCTGCGAGCAGGGCTCCCGCCCAGGGCTCAGCGCCCTCCCGGGCCCCGCAGAGGCAGAGGCAGGGGCAGGGGCAGAGGCAGAGGCAGGGGCAGGGGCAGAGGCAGAGGCAGAGGCAGGGGCAGGGGCAGGTGGCCTTTGTGGTGCAGGCAGGTGCCTCGGAGGAGGCGGGCGAGCAGTCCTCGGGCATCCGCTCTGGGAGCCAGACGTTGCCAAAGGCGGCCGGGTCCAGCCCAGACTCGGCACACCCCATCTCCCAGGAAAGAGGGACATAGGGTGTGTGTGGGGGGGGGGGGGGGGGGGGCTGGGGCAGGACCCGGGCAGGACCAGCCCGCCGCCGCCCGAGAAGCCCCCGCCCAGCCTCCCAGCCTTTCCCGGCGGCGCCTGGACCCACGAGGCTGGGTGCCTGCTGTGTCCTAGGAGGGAAACCCTCTCACCCACGCCGCCTCTTCGCTCCCATCCTCTGCAATCCCACGAGCGAGCACACAGTAGACGCCTACTGTGAACAAGGACCGGATTCGAGCCCCAGGGTAGCCTCGACAGCCGCCCACCGCCCCGACGCATCCTCTCCCCGCGGTCCCTGCAGCCGGGGCCCCTCGGCGCACACCCATCCCCGCCCTTTTGTGAGCCTCTCCGGGACACAGAGGTCGGGAGATGGACGCCCCAGGCCGCGGAGAAGGAGCCCCCCGCCCGCCATCAGCCATCACCCCGCCATCACCCACTCGTCCAGGATGCCGCGGCTGCAGGGGGCCGTGGGATCGCCCGTCTCTCCTCGCGGGTGTCGCCGCGGCGGCGCCGGAGCTGCGGGTGCCGGGGCGGCGGCGGCTGCACGCGCGCTCGCTCGCTCGCTGGAGAGCAGCCGGGGCGCGCCGGGCGCTGGATCCCCGAGCCTGGAGCGGGGGGAGGGGAGGGAGGCAGGGGCTGGAGGCGGCCTCGGCCAATCACGGCTCCCCCGGCTCCGCCCCGGTGCCCCCCGCCTCGCTTTAGTCTAGCAGGTTGTGGGGGGAGGCGGGGACAGGCGGGGACAGGCGGTGCCCGGCATCTTCGGCGACGCGCACACACGGCGGCCGCCAGGGACTCGGGACTACAACTCCCGGCAGGCCCTGCGGCAGGGCGCGGGGGTCCGCGAGGGGACGGAGGGCGAGGCGCGGGATCCGCTGCCGCCCATGCCCCCGGTGACCTGCGCCGCGCGCCTTTGGGTTTCCATGGCGACTCCCGGCCGTGCACAAAGCGCAGGCTCTCAGACTGATGCACCGGTCCCCGGGGAGGACCACGCGGCGGCCCCCGAGGGCGGACCGCCTCCCGCCCCCGCCCCTTGCAGGACCCCACCCGAGGGGCTGAGACAATGCCCGTGGCCTCTGCCCCGCGGCCGCAGGCCCTGCCCTTCGCTGCTGGCCGGGCCGTAGCCTCCGGCTCCTGCCCAGACCCAGACCGACGCCTTCGGAGTGGACGCTCGGCGGGATCCCGGGATGGAGAGGGCAGGGGCTGTCATCGTGGGGAAATGTCCTCACGTACAAAGTGGACGGCCACCCCGGGCCTCCTACGTTCGCATCTCCCCGCTGCTGTGGCTCGAACCCGAGTTCACTCTGGATAGAGAAGCCTTAGCTAGGGCTTCTCCATCCAGAGCTCCCAGGTCCAGCCGCCGTCCTATTTCTGATTCCCCTTCATTGGGGGACGGCGAAGCCTCTGGACAGGTTTTAGAACTCTTTTACATTTGCTTCATCTTGTGTCTTCTCGCTTTAAATGTGCACGTAATTTAGCAAACAGCAAATCTAAAAAAAAAAAAAAAATCACTATGCCTTCGTACCATCTCCTGATCCCCTCAAGCCTTTTTATCGTGTTATTTTATGTATTTGTAATGACAGCTTACATATCGTGTGTTACTTTATGTATTTGTAATGACAGTTTAGTAATTTGCCTCTTTTGACTTCATGCCACCCCATTGGTACGGTGCTAAAGTGCAGCACGGAGTCCTTGCTTCCTTGCTTCCAGCCCCATCCCGCGTTCCCGCTCTCACGTGCGGCTGCGGAAGCCCCTACCCTGCAGCCCCGAGGATTGGAGGTGAGGGAGTTCCCGGCTGCAGCTGCACGGCCCCAGAGGATTCCCCAGCGGGATATTTTCAAACACAACCATGTCTCACTACTCTGGAGGTGTTCCCTCCATTTTCAGAAAAATCCACCCGAGCGTCGGCAAAGCCCATTGGGGTGAGGTGCCCTGGGCCACCTTCCGCAAGGGCTCAGGACCTGGGCAGGCCAGGCTGGCACTCGGGGGATGCACCTCTGGATTACCTCCATTGAGTTTCCACATCATCTGGGAGGAAGTTTTACTTCTCTGCCCTCCTCCAATCACAAGCTTATGCAGGGAGCCCCCAAATGAGCCTGGGGCCCACCCCACAGTACCCCTGGTCCGTCCAGGCTTGGCAAACCCCAACCCAACTTGAAGGGGAGCCTGGGATGTGGCTGTGAATACTTGGGGATCACGATTCGTCCTTTCCCCCACTGCTCCAGGGTGGGGCACTGTCCTATGGACGCCCCCAGGCAGCTAGGGGAGGCAAAGGAGCCCAGGTCCGCGCCTCGCAGCAGCTTGCCAGTGCCATGCTCGCTTCTTGCCCAAGGGGAGGGAGCCCTCTAGTGGGCAGTAAACGTTTTCTGCAACACTTAGTGGACCTCTTATGGACTCTTGCCTCTGCTTTCTCGTACCCACCTTCTTTGGTCAGAAAAGAGCTGCCTGGAAGTCCTCTGTCCACCCAGAACATTGATGGAAATTGCACCCGAATCTGGGGTTGTGAATTTTACATTTATTTATAATCTAGGCTCTCTCTCCTGGAAAATATAGACTACAGGCTGGAATCTTTTGTGCTTTCTGGATATTTGACTCTGAAGAGTTAGCTCAACCATCTGAGCTTTAGCTCCTCCACAGAATGTGGGGATCATAAAACATTCTTTCTTTTAACCCTGCTGTGATAACCACACGAGGAAATGCACACCAAGGGCATGGGGCATGTGGACATGTGTTGGTGGTAATGGTATCCTGCTTAGTACAATTTGGAGAAAACCAGAGGAAGATGATCATCTTCTAATTAATAACGCTTTGCCAAAAACTTTATATATTAACAGATATATAAGCTTTATTTGAATGCCTGCATAACTATGACTTGAGGTCAAACAAGGTTAAAATGTATTAAACCAGTGGTCGGCAAACTGTGGCTCTTTGAGTTTTTAGCAAAGGCCAGCTTAGGAGTACCCTAATTAAGTTAATAACAATGTACCGACCTATATAGTTTAAGTTAAATTTGGCTCTCCAAAGAAATTTCAATCATTGTACTGTTGATATTTGGCTCTGTTGACAATGAGTTGGCCAACCACTGTATTAAACCATAGAACCTGGCCCTTCTCTTTAGTTTGTCTCTAATCAGTTGACTAGTGTGCCCTCTCTAATCATTTTTTTTCTAGACATATTTTTTTTCTAAAACTCTTCAGGTGGCAGTTCCTTTTTGTCTGGAAATCTCTTGAAGTGCTTTCAGCCTTGACTGGTTTGGCTCAGTGGATAGAGCGTTAGCCTGTGGTCTAAAAGGTCCCAGGTTCCATTCTGGTCAAGGGCATGTACCTTGGTTGCGGGCACATCCCCAGTAGGGGGTGTGCAGGAGGCAGCTGGTCGATGACTCTCTCTCATCGATGTTTCTAACTCTCTTATCTCTCTCCCTTTCTCTCTGTAAAAAAATGCCGGAAACCAACTACTGTTTCACTAATAGAGAGATGTGGACAGGAAGCCAGGAAGGCTGACAACAACACTAACTGCTCTAACCACTCACCCTTTAGTTGAGATATTGTTAGCTGAAGCAGCCTCCACCTCTGTGTCTCATGTAAGTTTCTGTTATTTCCTGCCTGAGGGCTATGGGTGTCTCCCCATGGCCTCAATAAAAGGGACAGCAGGGCCAGAGCAGCGGGTAGCTCTCCCACTAGAGTTGGACTACTGCCTGGCCCCTCCCATATTGCAAAATTAAATTTCTTCTAGTCTCTTCATTTGTGTGTGCTCCTTCTCCAGAACCCGAACCCTGAACAGGGACCTTGAACCACGCTGGTTGTGAAAGGGGATCCCACAAAAATAAATAAATAAATAATAAAAAATTATATATATATATATATATATATATATATATATATATATATATATATATATATATGAAGGGCAAGGTTTTTTAATCTGCTCCCTACTCTACGGGGCTCTCTCGTTTATTTATTTATTAATTAATATATTTTATTGATTTTTTACAGAGAGGAAGGGAGAGAGATAGAGAGCTAGAAACGTCGATGAGAGAGAAACATCAACCAGCTGCCTCTTGCACACCCCCTACTGGGGATGTGCCCGCAACCAACGTACATGCCCTTGACCGGAATCGAACCTGGGACCTTTCAGTCCGCAGACCGACGCTCTACCACTGAGCCAAACCGGTTTTGGCTCTCTCGTTTACATTTCAGCGGTTTGCGATGTACAAATGAAGTTAACATACAAAATATATAAGTATGCTGTTAACAGTGACTTTGCTTCAAGCTTGTTTCATAAAATAATTATTTTTATTTTTTATAATCTCTCCGCAAAGAAGTTATGAAAATACCTGACCATACATTGAAAAGTCACTTTAAAATCCTGGGATGAAAAATTCTAAATACATGTTGCATCTTCTGTGATTTACACATTTGTATACGATAGAGCTCCTGAATGATTTTGACAGACATTTACTAAGAAGAGTCGGAACATTTAACTTTAAAAGATATTCAGCTTCCACCCCAACTGAGTTTTTGAGAAGCTACACTTGACAGCCACCACACACCGACTCCATAACCCAGTGGCCTGACACTGGTACAAGGCTCAGTACCAACGTCAGGCCACTGGGCCACGGGGACAGCGTGTGGCTCTGCATCGGCTCTTGCCGCCGCCAATGAAGTTAATTGAAGGACAGAGAGGTACAGGCTCCCCATGCAGCGGACGGAAGTGTTCTTCTCTTCTCTTTCCCTGGTGCGTTAAGTAGAAGTAAATATACAAACGGTAAAAAATGTAAATGTAGGGAGGAGGGAGATGTAAATGGTAATTAACAAATCTGATGTCTTCAGAATCGCTAAGCAGTGATGTGAGTAATGTATACACGGAAGGCAACCTCAGAGTCTCTCTGAAAATACTTCTCAGGCCTCTGGAACCATGTTAATTTTCTTATACATGACCTTGTTGCAGAGGAGAGCCACGAAGTTCTTAAAAACAACAACAACAAAAAACATTACAAAACCAACATGCACACTCGGCTCAGAGGTAGCAAGTCCAGGAGGCATCCCGGACTCCCCGGATCTGGTCCCGGCTCCAGACAGAGTCCCTGGTGTCATCCCTGAAATTAAGAAATTGCATTTACTAACAAGGCATTTTCAAAAGTAAGAAAATCTTCGTTTAAATCAAAATGAGGCTGTCTGGTCCTTATAAGACAAAGAGGCTTAATTCGGACAGAAACTTGGGTCATCTGGTCATTAATAGAAAAGCATCTTTATTTAACTTTGTATAAAGGGCACGAGCCCCAGAGTCCCAAATACTCAAGATAAGACTAGGTCAAGTTTTTTCTCAAGAACCAAGGGAAGGCAAGAGGGCAAGGACCTAAGGATGAGGAAAGAAATTCCTTCAGCGCAACTCACCCCCCTCCCCGCGGATGGGAAGCGGGCGCTCCTCCCGCCCCCAGGGCCCTGGCGGGCGGGACAGGCTTACGGGCGCCGCTCAGCCCAGCCCTTCCTGGATGCCGCGGATCCGCCTGGCCAGCTGCACATCCTTCGGGAAGAGGGTGACGCGCCCGGCATGCAGGGAGAGGAGGTAGGCGTCCTCAAAGAGATGGACGAGGAACGCTTCTGCCGCCTGGGGACGGAAACACAGCGGACTGACCTGGCGAGGGGCACGGGCTGCTTCTCCCCTGGGGTCTGCCACGCTGAGTCTGGGAGGGCTCACAGGATTATAGGCAAGACTGTCCACAGAAGGAGCCTGAGCGACCTGGGAACTCTGCTCCTGCCAGACCAGATCCTGCCCCAAACCCGGCGCTCTTGTGGCTCTTTTCCCGGAGTTAGTGCGAGGCGCCATAGCCCGCCCTGTGGAACGCCAGCCCTTTCTCCCATCCTCAGCCCTCCCCCACCGGTACCAACGCCCTCTTCCTACCTCCTGTAGGGCCAGCAGGGCATGGGCCTGCCAGTTGAAGTCCACGCCACGAGTGAATTTAACACATATTTCTCTGACCTGTGAAGGAGTGGAGATGGGAGGCGAAGGAGAAGGTGAGTGGGGAGGAGCAGAGGGTAACGGAATAGAGACTCAAGGGGAGATCAGCCTCTCTGTGTGAGTCTCTGCCGATTTTCATGACCTTTACACCTTCCTGGTCCTTAACCTTCGGGCCTCACGAGCAGCAGGTATCAGCTCCCAGGAGGTGGGCAGAGGAGAAGGGGATTTCCCAGCAGAGGGCAGGGAGGAGAGGGTGGATGAGAGGGCTTCTATGGATGTAATCAAGGAACACGGTCCCAAAGGTGGTGGGGGTTGGAAATTAATTCCATAATTTATTGGAAGGTACCCGTGGCAGGCTCACGTTTTTAGAAAACCCCTAACCAAGTCAGAGAAGAGGTCCATTGGCCATTTGGGTACAGGGGACGGTTAAAGAAAGGAGGCAGCATGGGGGGGGGGGGAGAGCCCCCCGGAGCTCACCAGGCGGCAGAAGGGCATCTTCCTTAGTAACAGGTGCGTGCTCTTCTGAAGATTCCGGATCTCCTTCAAAATCAGATGTCCCCGGCGGGCAGATGGGCGATGAGATGGGCGCGCAGGTGGACGGGAAGGGGTGCCTAAGCAAAAGAGTGGAGTCAGCCCTGGCTAAAGCTTTGTCCTGAGTCACCAAGGTTGTGAGTTCGATCCCAGTCAGATCACATATAAGAATCAACCAATGAATGCAAAAGTAAGTGAAACAACAAATAGAAGTCCCCTTTCCCCCCTTCAGTGAAATCAATAAAAAAGAAAAAAAAAAAAAAGAGAGTTGAGTTAAACACGGGTGAGGTGCAGTAGAAAACAGAGGCTGCCTTGAAGTTTGGCTGTCAAACTGATTGCTAGACTGTGTCCAGCAAGCGTGGCTCAGTGGCTGATCATCAACCCATGAAGGAGGTTGTGGTTTAATTCCTGGTCAGGGCACATGCCCGGGTTGTGGGCTCGATCTCCAGTGAGGGGTGAGCAGGAGGCAACTGATCAATGATTCTCTCTCATCACTGATGTCTCTCTTCCTCTCTGAAATCAATAAAAATATATTTTAAAAATTGCTAGGCCATGCTAACTGGTTTGGCTCAGTAGATAGAATGTCGGTCTGCGGACTGAAAGGTCTCAGGTTCAATTCCGGTCAAGGACATATAACTTGGTTGCAGGCACATACACCCAGTAGGCACTGTGCAAGAGGCAGCTGATCAATGTTTCTCTCTCATTGATGTTTCTATCTCTCTATCCTTCTCCCTTCCTCTCCGTAAAAAATCGTAAGATATATATATATATTTTTTAAAAATTGCTAGGTCATAATATAATCCACAAAAGCAGGGATTTTTGTCTATTTTATTTACTGCAGCTATCTTCAGTAACTGGAAAGCAGCAGGGAAGTGCTAAATAAATATCTGTTAACTGAATGAATGACCCTTTCAGGGTATTATCTTAAACTAGAGGCCTGGTGCATGGACTTGTGCACAGGTGGGGTCCAGCTGGCCCTTTAGGGCCAGTGGAAGAGGCACCAGCCCACCCCTAGTTGGGGTGGGGGACCATTGGGTTGGCCGGCCGGACCCCTTCCCCCTTCCCCAGGTCCAACTCCTAGTCAAACTCATGGTCAAGGGGATAATTTGCATATTAGCCTTTTATTACATAGATGCCAGTTCTCGCAGGCACCCTTTTCTGACTTCCAACCCTTCCACCTCCCTCCTCTGGGCCCCACAATATTCTGTACCTCTCTTCTGACTTCCCCACCTCGACTGGAAACCCAATTATTTTGTTTCTAGGTCTTTTGGGGGGAAGCTGGAAGGACTCTGAGAGAGTATCTGTATCCGGTTATCCTTAGGCCCAGAGAGGTGGAGACACCTGGCCAGAGTGGGCCCTCAGAGTGGCATAACTCAGTGCCAATGTCAGGCTGCTGGGCTGCGGAGTCAAGAGTGTGTGGCTCACAGCCTAGTTCCAACAGCAAAAATAAGAAAGAAGGAAAAAACAAAAACAAAAACCTAAAGTAGAAATAAAAAAGTCAAACTCTCTGATCAGAAATTAAAAACTAATTTTTTCTAACTCTTGTGTTGAAGAGGAAACTTAGTTGAAATGAGTTATTTAGAAATGAATAAAAATAAAATCTACCTATCAAAACGTATGAGATAGAGCCAAATAGCACTCAAGGAAAATGTACAGCCTCAAGATCTATTTACTATAATAGAAAATAAGAACATGTAAAGGTAGCTGACCAAATGCTATCTTTAAATAGTGCTAGGAAGTGCTCAGTTGTTAGGAAGAGAATAAAATAAGCCAGAAGGAGGAATCCAAGAAATATTCAAGACGATAAATTAAAAAGAGTAAAAACAGAAAACAGTATTACTGCTCCACAAATTAAATCATGGGCCAACAAAAACAAATGAACTTCTAAGAAGTGGGACGAAGAATAAAAACAAAATAACCCTCAAAAACATTCTGAAGACTAAACTCAGTTTCACAAATGTGACTCAAGGCGCAGCCAAGAAACGAGAACCCACACAAGTCACTCAATAGCAGGGATGGAGCACAGTGCACTCACTGCCGAGGGCGAGAAAAGCTGCAGGGCAAATGGGGTCGGCGAGGCAATCGGAGAGACACCTTATGCCACATAGCGGGCCCGGGAGACTCTATCCCTGGGTGGGGCAGTGTGGGCCGAAAGAGCAGAGCAATGTCCAGGGGATCGGTGACATTTGGGAGAAAGAGGGAGGCACGTACCCAGGAGGCAAGCTGCTGGCATCTGCCTCCCTCCTTACCAGCAGCCAACAGTCTAATCACTGGCTCAGACACAGCCGTCACAGAACGCCACTAAAGGTCACCGCACAATCTAAGGAGGCCAGCTCCATGAAAGGAGTGAACCAAACTCAACAAATACTAGAGGGCGCTGAGTTCGTAGACAGAAGACATGGAGACTTTTGTTGTTGTTAATCCTCACCCGAGGATATTTTTCCATTGATTTTTAGGGAGAGTGGAAGGCAGGGGGAGAGACAGAGAGAAATATCCATGGGAGAGAAACACATCCATGGGTTGCCTCCTGCATGAGCAATGGGCTGGGGGGATGGGGAGGAGTCTGCAACCAAGGTACATGCCCTGGACCTGAATCGAACCTGGGACCCTTTGGTCCGCAGGCCAATGTTCTACCCATGGAGCCAAACTGGCTAGGGTGAGGCCTTAAAAAAAAAATTTTTTTTTTTTTTTCCAGAGGAAGGGAGAGGGAGAGGGAGAAAGAAACATTGATGATGAGAATCATTGATCAGCTGCCCCTTGCACACCCCACACCAAGGATTAAGCCCCAGGCATGTGCCTCTACCCAGAATCCAACTGTAATCTCCTGGTTCATGGGCCAATGCTCAACCACTGAGCCACACCTGCCGGGCTGCCCCTCGCCTTTAGGTCAGAAATTGCAGAATGCCCATGCGAGGAGTCTGAATGTAATGCTAAGTGAGGCGGAGCGGCTAACAGAAAGCTCCGGGAACTCAGGAGAAGGATTTGACCGAGAGCCCTGTCGGAGGAGGAGTGGCTTTTGATGGAAGGGGGACACCTCGTTCTGTTGTGAGTGGATAAGGGGGATGCAGTCTGGAGGCTTCCATTTCCTCAGCGAAGCATGAGGCAAGGTCCTCACCAGCTGAGTGAGATGGGGTCTGGAGTTGTAGCAATTCGCAGAGGAAGAAAAATGTATGGAACAGTCAGTGGGTAAAGGAAAAGCAAGACTGATCAATGGTTCTCATCATTAATGTTTCAGACCCCCAGAAAATGTGGGGTGTCCATCTGTGATAATCATTTAATTTAACCAGGAGTAGAGAGATGTTTCTATATAGGAAAGCAACAGCAAACATCTTTCTTAACGAGACAAAGATGGAGAAAAAAACTGTTCTTATTTCAATACTAGTCTCAGGGCCTCACTAATCCAATACAGTCCTATATAATAAAGAGGTAATATGCACATCGACCCCCACACAGTCGCACAAGATGGCCACCCCCATGTGGTCAAATATGGCTGCCACAAGATGGCCAGCAGGGCAGGACAGTTAAGGCTGACCGGGCTGGGACGAGAGGGCAGTTGGGGGTGACTAGGCCTGCAGGGGAGGGCAGTTGGGGGCAACCAGGCCTGCTGGGGAGGGCAGTTATGGATGATCAGGCCAGCAGGGGAGGGCAATTATGGGTGACTGGGTCGGCAGTTGGGGGCAATCAGTTCGCCAGGGAAGTGGTTAGGGGGTAATCTGTTTGGCAGGCTGGTGAGTGGCTGGGAGCCAGCAGTCCTGGATTGTGAGAGGGATGTCCGACTGTCCTGTGGGATTGGCCTAAACCAGCAGTCGGACATCCCCTGCGGGGTCCTAGATTTGAGAGGGTGCAGGCTGGGCTGAGGGCCGCCCCGCCCCCCCCCCCCCATGCACAAATTTTGTGCACTGGGCTTCTAGTACAATACAATAATAAGTAAAATGTATACAAATAAAAAAGATTCATAAGTTGTTCTCTGCAGACAAAACAACAGCCTAGTTAAACCATTTCAATCAAGTGACAAAAAAAGACTATTAGGATTAACAAGAAAATTCAGCGACTTGGCTGGGTGCAAAGGTTATTTACTATAATTAGGAAAGAAAAATAAAACACATTCACAATGGCAACATCTATAAAGAATCTACAATACACTTTTCCCCACCCTGCTCGCAACGCAGCTATGCAGCAGAAGGCAAGTGAAGCAGTGATGGCAATGCACAGGGGGCCTCTCCTCCAGGCGCAGATACAAGGGTCACAGGCCGGTGGTCTTCCTGCGCTCACACCTCCCAGAGGGAACAAGGTGAGAGCTCTGCTTGCGTTAAGGGCACAGGTTAGGGCCCAACGCGGACACTCAAGGAAGGAAAAACAAAACAAACAGAGCAGAGAACCCTCTAATAGAATCATTGTTCGAAATAGTCACAGAAAAGCAACCGGCGATTTTGCAACTTAGGAAAGCACAAACAGCCGAAACCGGTTTGGCTCAGTGGATAGAGCATCTGCCTACGGACTGAAAGGTCCCAGGTTCGATTCCCGTCGGGGGGCATGTGCCTTGGTTGCAGGCACATCCCCAGTAGAAGGTGTGCAGGAGGCAGCTGATTGATGATTCTTTCTCATCAATGTTTCTGGCTTTCTCTCCCTCTCCCTCCCTCTCTGTAAAAATCAATTGTGTATCTATATCTATATCTATATATCTATATATCTATATATATATATATATCTATATATATATGAAAGCACAAACATCGACCAAGGAAAACCTGTGTCCGCCAGAACAAGCGGTGTGACCGTCAGGTTACCTGGCCTCCCGGCAGCTCAGAGTTCTCCTCTGTACAATGGTCACAACATAAGGTAGAGATCATTCGCGCAGTTAGCACAATGCCCAAGTGGGGGTACGCACTCGATAAATGCTAGCGGGATCAAGAAAGGGTCGCCTTACGAGATAGTTGGGCCAGGCCTTTCTCCTCGGAACTACCTTCCCCGGCCCCTTTGCGCGGCGTGGAGCTGGGGACTAGCTCGGAGCAGGTGCCCGAAGGCCTGCGGACCGGGAGCGCGGAGGTCGGGCGGACCGGGAGCGCGGAGGTCGGGCTCGAGCCCGGGCTCAGCGGGCGGGCCTCGGCGTTCCCGTCTGTGGAATGGGCACGCGGGGCCGGCCGCGCCCAGCTTACAGACAGGCTGCAGGGGTCCGGCTCGGTTACCTGAAGGGGCGCCCCGCCGAGGGGTGGCGGGGGCCGGGGCGGCGGGGGCCGGGCTCGCGGCGCGCCTCCTGGGGGTGCCGGCCTTGCGTCCCCGGCGGCGCGGGCCCATGGCGGACGCGGGGGGTCTGGGTGCGCGGCTCCTTCCCCGCCTCCTGGGCTCGCGGGCGGAGGCTGGCGCCTGGGAAGTCTGGGAGCGCCCGGGTCGCGTGCGCCTGCGGGGCCGGACCCACGCGCAACGCGCTGCCTGGGGTTCCAATGGCTCGCACCGCCGAGCTCTGCCGGCGTTTTTTAAAACCGAATCCGGCGGCTCCCAGTGGCTGCCTCCGAGCAGAGCGACCGCGGGGCGACCAATGAGAGCACAGGCCTGGAGGCTGACGGCGGCGGCGATTGGGAGAGGAACGGGGACATGGAAGACCGATGGTCGGATAGGCCAATTGACGCTTGAAGAAGTGAAAGGAGGCGGGGCTTTCTCCCTTCTTGTTTGTGGCGACGCTGTCAGACTCATGTCCTCTGGTGCCCTCTGGTGGACAAAGGAAAGATCGATTCTGAAGGTGGAGATGAGTTTGTAGGACGCGTTTCTGACAAGTCACTTTGCTCAAACGTTTTGTTTTGCTGTCTACCCAGAGACGGCGTTTAAAGATGAGCAAACAGACCTACAGAGAACATGACAACCCCATGTCGCGCCTGTGACTCTCCCGGGAGCACCCCCAAATGTGACTCACCGGCCAGTTCTTGATAGGGATCTATGAACCTCAGCACTATTCTTCTTGGGTCACTCTCTCAGACATTACAATAGAATTATCCCAGGGATACGTCACCTTCCTTCCTGTTGCGGATAATCCGAATTCAGGCCAAGTGTAGAACTGGGCAGTAAGAATAAAACACAGAAACATCAAAGAGGGAATCCTGCACACCCCCCATGGGGATCTAGCTAGCAACCCAGGCATGTGCCCTTGACCTGAATCGTACCTGGGACCCTTCGGTCTGCAGGCCGATGCTCTATCCACTGAGACAGACCAGCTAGCAATCTGTGTGGATTTTATATTCCACTCCATGATAGTGTGTACAATAAAATGTTCCTTCCCCTCCGAGCAAAGCTCATGGCTCATGGGCAAAGGACACTTGATACAGGGTACGTATGTTTTATTGAAAACTGTATGGTTTTGCAAACCATTATCACCCCAATAAACTCGGTAACATAAATAAAAGTTGATGGTCCAGGGTGTTCAGCAGACCACCCTGGCGCACAGTGCGGCCTTACATGACACCCCACTGTGCGTTGGCCTATACAGTCCTGGGGTCTGGGTACAGGCTCCCGGCTGCACGCCCTGCTTCCTCTCTCTGGGCTGCAGTTTCTTCATCTGAACAATGGACGATGGATGGGGTGGTTTCCATGCTTTGGCACATGAGCGCTTTTCCATCCAACATTCTAGAACACCCCAATTAAAAAAAAAATCCATATAGCTAATTTCCCTTTTCTTTTTTAACAGAAAGGCTAAAACAACGTCCCAAGGCAGGCTTTTCTTTTGTTTTTGGACAAGGCAGCTGTAGTCCCCAGGACCCTCACTCTCCATTTCTTCTTCCTGTGACACACAGGGTCCCAGAGACTCAGGGCTGGTGGGAAAGAAAGACCCGCTCCTCCCAACAAACTTTAGTAACCTGCTGGCTTCCCACACAGCCTGAGGGTTCTGCTTGCCAAAGATCCCTTCCCCTAGACTTGGTTTTAACGAAGGCATTTGGTGTTTTATGCGAGCTGCCCAGAAAAATGGTCTGAGGCCCCGGAAACTGTCAGGGAGTGAGGAACACTGGGATGGAGGGCCGTTCGGCTCCCTGGGGTCCCCGATGCCAGCTGCCTCTTTGAGGGGGCTGAGGGGGAGCTACTGGGAGGATACCAGCTCATGATGTTTCTATCCCAGCCACAGAAAATCCCCCCAAAGACCCCAGAGAGAGACCAGTATGTGGGGGGGAGGGAGGAAAGAGGAGGGTGGCTACAGATTTGGAATCAGATTTCATTACTTAAACACTGGCTCCGTCAGGAAGTCACTTAACCTCTCTGCCTCGGTTTCCTCGTCTGCACCCACCTGTGCAGGTTATGTGATGGAATGAAAGTTAAGCACTTTGTACAAAGCCTGGGAGGCCAGAATCACTGTGAACAGGCAGGATCCTGGCCAATCCATCACCCTGGATGGGGGCTGAGGGCCAGCTGTGCTCTAGATCCCAGCCTGTGGCAGGACCATGCGGCTACACGGCCAAAGCCATGGCAGGACACCGGGCTTGCCAAACAACTTACAATTTTGGGAAAATGGAAGGTGCAGAGTCATACAAGCTGCTCCCATAAGGGCAGCCTGGAACTCCCCTGCAATCTCTCCCAGGAAGGGGAGCCCCGAGGGTGTGCGGCAAGGACACCTGGGCACCAAACAGGCCCGGGGGAGGCCTGTGGGCAGAGGGAATTCCCAGCGAATGGCTGTCACTCCTTCCCCAGTTGGTCAAAACTTCAGGCCACAGAATGGGCCCAGCTGGGGTTGGAAGGCTCCGAAGCCACAGGCTGACACCATCGGCTTCCCGGAGCGGGACACCGGGGCCCAGAGCGACTACGGGGCTGGGAGCGCAGGCTGAGTCAGCAAAACCGAAGGCTCCAGACAGCGCTAGGGGACACCTTACACTAGGGGTGTCGAACTCAATCAGAGAAGGGGCCAAAATCTAAAATCCAGCCTAAATCGCGGGCCGAATGGTTTACTGAACAGTCATAAACTGACAATGTCATAAACTGACAGCGGAGTGCAGTGATGACAGCGCGGTGCGGGCCACATTGCAAGGCCTGGCGGGCTGGATTTGGCCCGCGGGCCTTGTGTTTGACACATGTGCCTTACACGGTTCAAAAATGGGGCACTTGGTTCTGCTCTGAATCTGCTCACTGACCTCTCTTCCCTGGAGAACAATTTTGCTTGGGATTAGAAAACCCTAGGGGTGTTACTCCTGCCATTCCACCGAGTGGTTCCGCGTTGGTGCTGCTGTGGGGGCCTGGGCGAGCTTGGCGTGGGTCACTGCATTCAGGCCCGGGGGAGGTGGTGACAAAGGAGGACCTGGGTGTCCGGTCATCGTCTGTGGTCCGGGGGTCTGTCCTGGGGGTCTGTGGGGAGGGGCAGGGCGAGGCCTTGGGGACAGGGAGCTTGAGGCTCACAAGGCTGTGCGGCCTCAGCCTCAGGGCGAACGAGGTGTATCCGCGTGGCAGCAGGCCCGCGGGAGGCTCAGCTGGCATCGTTGATGAGCGTCTGAGAGGGATCCAGCAGGCGCTCTCGCTCGCCCTCCTCCGCTGGGTACCGGCTGCGGGCCAGGCGGGCCAGCAGCGGGCGGTGCAGCCCGTTGTAGAGGGCAGTGCCCGTCAGGAGGACCAGGAAGCCGAGGATCTGCAGCGGGTGGAAGGCCTCCCAGCCCAGCGCCAGGCTCAGGGCCCAGATGACGACGGTCCGCAGGCTGTCCAGCACCATGCGGGTGGTGGCGCTCATCTCCTTGGTGACGCTGATGCCCGCGAAGTTGAAGAAGGCGATGCTGCTGATGTTGCCCAGCAGCGCCAGGGCGATGAGCGGCTGCCGGCCCACCTGGCAGAAGGCGTCCAGGGCGTCCTCCAGCGCCCCCCGAGGGTTCCCGCTGAAGGAGCCGGCGGGGATGTAGTACATGGGCACCAGCAGCAGGGACAGGATCATGAAGCCGAAGAGGCCTGCGGAGGGAAGGGACCGCGTCACACGCTGCTCGGCCCCGACTCTCACTCCCAGCACATCGGGGCACCTCTCCCCATCTCCTGCCACCCCCTCCTCGAGGCCCCCACTCGAGGGCCTTCCTCTCAGGACCCAGAGCCGTCCCCTCTCATCCGGGGTTCACAACGGCCACTGAAGGGGCTCCAGCTGCCCTTCTCCACGTTAACCCACATTTTCCGACGACACCGAAAGAAATGCATTTTACTCTGCGACCAGGGCAAGTATGCACAGGCGCGCGCGCGCGCACACACACACACACACACACACACACACTCGCGCGCACGTTTTCACTTTCACAGAACAACAGCTACCCTTACAACGTGCAATGCTCTCTGACTTCTAAATTCCAGTTGACTCATTTAAAAGAGAATTGCTGACTATAACCACTACGGTGCCCACACGTGTGGAAAACCGCTCTCATTCAGCGTCACTGGCCTGTGGTAAGGAAGGAGCTGAACCAGAATGTAAATCGATGCACCGCTTCCTTCAGAAAGCCTTGCTGGGAAAAGAAGAGCAGAAACAGAGTGTGCTGGACAATGCCGTTGACTCAGTTATGAGCATTCTGCCATGGCCCTCGGCTCACTGAGGACCAGGCGCAGAGAGCCCCTGACTAGCCATGGGCCACACTTGGTAGTGCTGCTCTAGTCCTCCCCGCTACTGTCATGTTTTTAAAGCTATTTCCCTGCTCCAAACCTGCTGGTTCTTCCCTGCCTGCCACTTAAATTCTCTTGCCTGATGTTCAAGGTTCTCCATCTGAACCTGACCTGATCATTCTCCCAACATCAAACCTGCATCTCGCCCAAACTATTCCTCACGGGGCTGTAAACTCACGTCCAGCTCCCCATGTCTTCGTTCTGTCCGGGGTTCCCTCCTTCCTACTCTGCCTGCTGAAATTGCAGCTCGAATGCTACCTTCCCTGTCCCAAGGCGCTCAGGTAGGCTTGGCAGGTACAACTTCACTTGAGCACAGGGGGCCTGAGCTCAAACCAGTACTTGGCCACTTCTTGCTGGTCAGCGCCTCTAGAGCGAGGCTCACAACTCATTCATCTTCAGCCTCGTCCTCCCTGAGCTCCCGGCCGTGTGCACGACACACGTGGCAAAGGGAGGAAGGGGGGGGCAGGATGCTCACCCCTCCAGGCGGCCCCAGTGCTCCTACAAGTGCGTTCACTCCACACGCTACCCCCCAGCGGGCCCCCCGACCGGCGCCCTCCCCCAGCCCCTGTGCCCACTCACCCTCCGTGCCAACTGCCCGCAGAGGGTGCACGTTGTGCTTGTAGACAAACTTCTCCTCCAGCACCATCTGGATGGAGACGATGATCTGGGCCATGATGATCAGCAGGTCCCCTGTGGGGAAGGACCAACAGGCCCGGGTGAGGGAGGCAGGGAGCCAGAGGGCCACGGGGCTGTGGGCAGGGTGGCGGGCCCAAACTGAGGAGAGACAGTCCCCAAGGGGACACAACAGCAGCCCGTGACCTCTGCAGGGCAATGTAGTTCACGAGGCACAATCATAACATAACTGATCCGCTGGCCTCTGTGGGGGAATGTGGGGGGTAGGTTGATAAGGCAGGCACCGCACCCCCTCTGGGCCGAGGTCCCAGAAGGTCCGGAGGCCTGCAGAATGGGGCTCGCAGGTCTTTGGAGCACAGGCTTGGGAATAAGCAGTTCTGGTTTAATCCCTCCTCTGAGAGTCCAGGGCGGTCACTTCACTGCAGGATGGGCTGCACTGCTGTCTCTGGAGTAAGTGCTCAATCAAGGTTCATTCCTCTCCTCTCCCAAACCCAGCGGCGTGTGTGTGTGTGTGTGTGTGTGTGTATACAGCACAGCACCAGCTCTCTGCTTCCTCTGACCTCCGGATCCTTATCCACCCCTTTCTCACGCTGCGAGGACCTCTGGCCTTCTCTAACTCTACTTGGCAACCTGAGAGCAGGTGCGTGTCCACAGCGGCTGGTCCCCACATGCCCACCCGGGGTTGGCATGCAGCACAGGACACTGGCTCTGTGCTGGGCTGCCAGAGAGGGCAGGAGGGCAGCCCCGGTCCCCGGTCCCCGGCCCCGCGGCACCTGTGATCACTTCGCTGAGCTTGTGCTGATCGTCGTGCTTGCTCAGGAGGTCGGCCAGGCCCACGACCACCAGCCCCGCGATGGTGGTGAGGATGCCCAGCCACTGGCTCAGCACCAGCCTCCGCCCCAGGAAGGCCACGGAGAACAAGCCCGTGAAGATGATCACCGCTCCCCGCAGCATCTGGAAACTGGAGGCGCTGGTCATGTTCAGGGCTGGGGGCGGACAGACACGTGGCATTAGTTCTCGAGGGTCCAGGCGGGCTGCCCGCTGAGCTGTTCTCGGGGCTGAAGACATGCCTCCCACCTGGCGGGTGCCCAGTGACTCTGGGTGAGGGTGCGGGAGAGGGCAGGGGTGGGGCGGGAGTGGCTGTCGCATCCATGGCCGCCTGGGGTCATGGGCTTCTCTGAGCCCCACGTGGCCTGGCCCGGCTACTCACCCACATACATGATGCTGGTCCCGGTCATGTCGCAGAGGGCCGGGGCCAGGAAAAGAAGGGGGTTGAAGGGCTGCTGGGGGTCCATGCTGGCGTCCGAGTACCTCGCGGTTCTGCACCGGAGCAGGTAGAAGGCGGCCAGGCAGGAGAACTCCCCCAGGAACATGCCCACCGCCTGCGGGGACAGAACCCTACGGGTTTAGATCTGGAGGGGCGGTCACCTTCAACAAAAATATCTTTAACATAAGCTTTCTTCAGACAAGAGCTTCCCTGTAACCCCTGCACACAGAACTGGCACAAGCAAAGCTGCTGCCTGTGGGAGGCCAGAGACGCCTCCTGGGTCACCCCTAAGCCCCTCGAACATCTTGACACAGACCCTAAGGCTGTGCAGAGCCCTGTTTGAAAACCACTGATGTAGGCCAACCCCTGGTCAAGTTCCAGAAGGATAAATGGAGGTCCAGCGAGGCTCAGGAATTTATTTAAGGTCACAGGGCAAGTTGCTGGCAGAGCTGGGCTGAAATCCGGGTCTCCCACTTCCCTGTGGAGCAATAGGGTGCCTCCTATTTACGGTCCCTGTCCCTGTGGGGTCTGGGCTCCCGATGGGTGGAGAGCAGGTTTGGCTACGAGGGCTGATGTTTTCCTAATGTGACCTGACTTGGACGTGGTGAGGGCCGGCACCCAGTGCCCGCTCAGGCCTCACAGGGACCGTGCCCTTTGCTCCCTCCCAGGGCACACAGTCTGGCCTCTCTTCTGGGGAGGGAGGGAGAGAGGCGTGGGCAGTTCTCCTGGGAGCAGGGGAGACTCCACCCCCGGACCCAGAAAGAGCAGGGCCTCCGGGGCCAGGAGGCCTGGGCGACAGGAGGTCGTGGGGAGGAGGACAGGGCAGGTACCTGGAGGAAGGGGTGCTGGAAGCTGTGCTCCTGGCTTCCTCCGCAGCCCTGGGCCACGAAGTTGTCAGCCCACCTGCAGCGGAGAGAGAGAAGGTCACACCCTGTCGTGCAGCGGTGCCTGCGGACAAGCTCGCTCCTCCATCGCCAGGAGGCCATACTTGGGGGACTGGGCCCAGAGTGGGGCTCCCTCTCAAAGGGGCCAGTCTCTGGGCAAGGAGTCTTCATCTGGGGGTGTGGACAGAATGGGGGGCCTGAGAGCCTCTTCTGAAATGTCATGAACCTCTAACTGAAAGTAAGCTTTCCCTGGAATTCGGAAGGCGGCACAGCAGCCCTGGGGCTTTGTCGCAGAAATCGCAGCCGCTCTCATGATCCCACGGGGGTTGCTGCGGACGCTGTGAAGTACCATCACACCCATCACTGCTCCAAATTTATAGTAATTAGACCCACTGTTTACAATTTTATGTGTTAAGAAGCGAAAAGACACATATGACTATTCATGAACTTGCCTCTTTAATGTTTTGATAACGTCATGTCAGCATAATTGGCTTTTTTCTGTGATCCTCAGTCTTTTTTAAAAAAATATATATTTTGTTGATTTTTTTACAGAGAGGAAGGGAGAGGGATACAGAGCCAGAAACATCAATGAGAAACATCGATCAGCTGCCTCCTGCACGCCCCCTACCGGGGATGTGCCTGCAACCCAGGCACATGCCCTTGACCGGAATCGAACCGAATCAAACCCAGGACCCTTCAGTCCGTTGGCTGACACTTTATCCACTGAGCCAAACCGGTTTTGGCAGATCCTCCGTCTTTTATTTGCACATTTTAAAGCATCACGTTAGGATTCACCAGGTTAGCAAAGAGCCACACTGCACACTATCCAGTCACTGGCTACAAGGGCATTGGCCCGGGGAAGGCCGCCTGACGCAGACCCCCTGTCACCTTCCTGCGGCCGGAGGCTTGGAGGGTCTTTCCAGCGCAGACGCGGAGGCAGGTGGCCGGTGCCCGGCACCAGTGGAGCGGCTCCCTGCCGGCTCCCTGCCAGCACCCTGGCAGACGGCATAACTGACTATGGCTCGCTTCCCCAAAGAGCCCACACGGGCCCAGAATCCTTCACGGCCCAGGGCGCCGGACAGCTACCACCACCCTTCCGTGCTGTCCGCCGTCTGTGCACTCAAGTCCCGCCCTTAAATGTCATTTGTGCTGCAGTCTACCGTAGTCTGATCTCTCTCTTATTCGAAAGCCCTCCAGAGATGTGGGGACTTTTCCACCTTCTGACTCTTCTCGTCTCCTGGCTGAACAGCCCAGCCCTTCCTAACCTTTCACTTCCCTGGCTGCTGGCTTCTGGAGGCGTGCGGAGGGCCTGGCCCAGCGCCAGGGGCATGTGACCTGGCCCAGACTGGGCCTGGAGAGGCAGTGACCCCTCTCTCACGTGGGATGCCCTGGTTAGCTGACACGACTGCTGACTCAGGTTAGGTGACACAAGCGGGGCCGTGTCACACTGCTGACTCAGTCCCTCAGACCAGGGCTGCTCTCTGTGGCTGCGGCTGCTCCCTCTGCAGCACCCACCGCAGGCGGAGGCTGTCCTAAACGGAGAGGTTCAGGACTTCCCCAAAACGCCTGCCAAGAGCAGCCGCCCTGCAGTGCCCAGCCCTTCTCCAGAGGCATCTCTGCACAAGTGTGTGTGTGTGTGGGGGTTCTGCTTCCTGTGCCCCCCCACAGAGCCACAAGCATGGGCCCCTGGTTGTGCCAAGCAGTTGAGAGTCTGGGTTTGACACACATCCTGTCCAGCCCTGGCTTCTGTGCCCTGAGTCTGGGGAGGGGAAGAGGAAGCTCTTTCCCACAGCCCAGGGCAAGGGCACGATGCCCGGATGTGGCAGCAGGAGGGCGAGCCGAGTGGTGATGGAGCTCCTGGTCACCCGGGAGGGCAGCGCAGGCCCGTGAGGGAGAGACCACGTCTACCCAGATATCTGAACACATCCCAGGGCGAGGGAGCAAACAGGGCCGAGACCGCCTTATCTCTGAGAGGGGGTAAGAGGGGCAGTTAGGAGGGCTCCTGGTTCTTGGGAATGACGAGGCGCACAGGAGAGCTGCAGGGCGGGGGGAGGTTCTGATGTGACTGGCTGGGGAGGCAGAGAGGAGTCCGGGTCAGGGCACTGGCTGCAACCAGCCCTAGCACCAATGGAGACAGGAAGCCCTCGGTGCAGAATAAAGCCACCCGCTCTCTGGGGTCTCATTTCCGCCTGGTCTGCTCCAGGTTCTGGCTTCTGGGTCCCCAGGGAGGGCGGGGCAGGGGACGTGGTGGGCGCCTCAGGCAGCTGTGGCTCAGGGCAGGCGTGATTTACATGATTTCGCTTTTGCAGGAAGAGACCCTGGGGAGGGTCTGGGGGAGGCAACTGAGTGAGACAGAGGAGAAGGAGTGAAGAGGCCCGGAGCCAGCTTCCCCGGAGGCACTGGCAGGTTGGAGAGGTGGGAGGCTCCTCCAGGAGGGGTGGGTGAGGGCGGTCCTGCCAAGTCTGTAGGTCAACCAGAAGCCATGGCCCGGGCAGGCACGGAAGCCCCTTCCTCATCCTGGGGCCACACCCGAGCAGAGATTGGCAGGTCAAGACGACGACTCACATCTGTCTCACTCTCTGTCCCACTCACTGCCATTTAGAGTGCAGGTTCAGCATCCAGCAGCTCCCACTCTGTGCCCTGCTCCTGGCACATCACTCTACAGAAGCTCAAACCGTTTTTGGTTGAATGAATGAGACTTTCAGTCCCTCCAAGCAAATAGGCAGGTGCTACGTATAGTCCAGAGGCAGTGACTCATGAGTCCCAATTTCCCACCTGGTCTGAGGTGCCCCCTGCTGGTGGGACAAGCTGGGCCCAGGGTGGGGCAGTGGGTGGGGAGCTGGATGCAGGGTTGGTGGAGAGCTCCTCCCCACCCCCACCTCCACCCTAAAGGGCTGTGTCTGCTTTCTCCGAGGCTGGGTCTGTCTGAACAGGTCGGGGCTGGCAGCTCTCCCTGCTGGGGAAAAGGAGTCTTTTTGTATCTGAGCGCCTGGGGATGGCTGACAGCCCGAGGGATTAGGTGTCATCGGGACAGGATCAGGCCAGCAGACACTTTGAGAGGAGTTAGGCTTCACGTCCTGGCCCCGAGACAGACCTCAGTGCATTGTGCAGGCACAGGAGGACCTCAGCAGCACAGAACAAGAGCCAGAATCCAGCCCCAGTTCACCTGGGGATGACAGCAATGACCCTAACGTGGGAGAGCGCGTGGCTATTTGCGAATCATGTCACCGAAATGTTTTTGTAAATAGAGGGCTCACTGAGTACTGACTTCCCGAGGGCTGTCTGGTCGAAGCCTCACAGGGATCCTCATTTTACAGACGGGGACTTCAGGGTGTGGGGTGGAGGGGTGGAGAGAGGCGTGTGCAGGCTCAAACAGTTAACAACAGGTTCAAACCCATGTGCTGACATTTACATTCAGCAAAGGCAACAGGCTACATGGAAAGCTGATTTTGAGTTTCATAGACTGGACACGTAATAGTGTTCTTATCTATAAAATGGGGATAATACTGCCCTAGCCAGTTTGGCTCAGTGGATAGAGCATCGGCCTACGGACTGAAGGGTCCCAGGTTCAATTCCGGACAAGGGCACATGCCCAGGTTGTGGGCTCGATCCCCAGTAGGAGGCATGCAGGAGGCAGCCGATCAATGATTCTCTCTCATTATTGATGTTTCTATCTTCCTCTCCCTTCCTCTCTGAAGTTAATAATAATAATATATATAATATATATGGCTAATACTGAGTTGTCAAAAGTAATTAATAAGATATGTAAGACCTGGTGCAGCATGGCAGGAGCCACTGCCCCTTGTGGTTCGCCAGGCTCTGCTCCTGCCCCAGGGAGTGTCCCTTCTCCAGTGGCGCATCCTTCTCCTTCTCCGGGATCTACCCTGCTGGCTGAGGCTGAGGCCGCTGGAAGGGCCTCAGGCTACTGCCCCAGCAGTTCCAGACTTGCAAAGAGGATGAGAAACTCAGCCATCATCTCACAAAGCTCCTGTTCCACTGACAGGAACCCAGGGACCAGAGGGCTGAGGTGCTCAGAAGGGCTGGTACCCAGGAGTCTCCGCCTCCAGTTCCGAGCCCTCTCCTCACACCTGAGGTTCACTATCACCTGCTTATTCCAGTTTCTTCCCACTCCCCTGGCTGAGGTGGGGCAGGGGCTCAACTATGCAGACGGGGCCTTCATTTCCTGTGGATACTGTGTCCGGGGGAAAGCCATGGTCTCCAGGGCAGGCGGCCGGTGGGGACCCACCAGGGTCGGGCTGAGGCCGCATGAGCAGGTGCCTCTCTTAGAGCTCCCGGGGCCTCAGCAGGCTGGGGTGGGCTCCCCTTGATCGGGGGTGAGTCCTACACACAGCCTTGCCCAGTGAAAATCACAGCTCAGCATTCTGAGAGGCGGGCGGCTGTGTGTGTGTCTGTGGGTGGGTGGACTGAAAAGGAGGAAGTGGCTGCCCCAGACCGATGGGCTGTGTGTCCATTCCCCGCAGAATCTCTGCCATTTCCTCTTGAGTTCCTGGCTTGTCAAGCCCCGTGAGTCAGCGCCTTTCTCCCACAGAGGCATCTGTAGGAGGCCCAGGGCTTCTCCACTAGGGTAACTCTGGCTCAGGTCGTGATAAATGAGAAGGAGCCCTCTCTCAGTGCAACCAGGAAATCTTCCTCAGGAGATGTTACCTGTGTCAGGGAAAAGGCGGAAGTCCCGCCCAAGAAAGAGGCACTTTGGGGTACTGCAATGGTTAAGGGATAGGCCTGGGCCACCATGCTGAGACCTAGGTTCTGGTCCCTGCTCTGACCCAGCCAGCTGAGTCACGAAACGAAACTTCTATTGGGACCTCGACTGTAAATTGTGGGGGTTAGAATGGATAATTTCTATGTTTCTAACAACTCCAAATGCCCCCCCACAAAATGACTAGAGAAGTCCCCAGCCTCGTCCCACGTTGGCGATTAAGAGCATGGATTCCAGAGCGGGCTACCTAGGCTCAAATATAAGTCCTATAACAGCTGAGTTGAACTAGGGCAAGCAAGCCCATCTTTCCACACCAGTTTCCGGATCCGGAACAATGAGTTTACTACCTACTTCATAGGGCGGCAATAAGACTTCATTTAACACGTGAAAGGCGGCCAGAGACAGGCCTGGCACATGGCGGGTGCTCTCTGTGAATGAGCCGATTAGCACTTGCTATGATAGCATTCTTAAGTGTCTGTCCCAGCCCCAAACTGCAGGCCAGAGTGTGATTTCAAACAGAACTAATTCCCATCAGGATACACCCGGCCACTTTCCCAAGTTCTTTCTCTCCAAGGCTTCTCATCCTTCTCCCAGGCTGATCCTGGGGCACTGTTTCGAGTGCAATTCTGCGCCTCCCATCCCCATCAGGCTTCAGGGCGGGGGACAGGATCAAAGCTTGGGTTCCCACCTGTGAGCTTCTTTCCTGCGGCTCAAGGCAAGGCCTCCGGAGGCAGGCAGGGATCCTTTGGTTCCCACCTGACCGGTTTGGAGCTTTTGAAAGAAGGAGCTGAGTCAGCCCTCACCCTAGAATCACCGGCAATCTCAACTCTCCGTGGGGACAGCAGCCCGGGCAGACCGACCGCCACTCTCTAAGCAGTTGCCTGAGGTCTTGGCTGGAGCTACAGATGGGCCCCTGGCTCTGCTGGGAGCAGATCCTAAGGCGAGGTGGGGCCCTCAGGCTGAGTCTCCTTTCGAGCTAAGGCTCACAAAGGAGTGACCTCCAGGAGGCCTCAGGGCTCAGGAGCCCAGCCTGGACACACAGATGCAGCTGACACAGACAGAAGGCGGGCCCCACCCAGAGCTCCACTTCCTCTGGAGAAGGGAGGACACTGTGATCGCCAAGCGCGTACAGGTCTGCCTCCGCCACCTCGGACTGTAAGCATCTCAGAGGCAGAGACCGTCTCTGTCTTCCTCCTTGAGTCCAGACGGCACCTCATACGGTGCTTTACACACGCCTGACGCATTGAATAGGACACTTTCTCGCCAGGCCTCTCTTCTGGTGTCATGTGCTGGGAGCCAAAGCCTCAGAAATGAGTAAGAATGACCAGCCCCCTCCTCCAGGGAGCACAGGCCAGAGGGTGACGAGGGTGACTCCTCCTTGCTCTGGAGCCTGACGGGGAGGGACACCGCTGTCCACCATTCTCTTTTCCACGTGCACCGTGGAATCGGTTCAGAGGAAGGCCAGGCTCTGGTCCTGGGGCTCTTGGACGGTGAACAGAGGGGAGGAAAGCCCTGCTCGGAGGTGGGGCAGGGACAGAGGCGAAGAGCTGCCAAAAGAAGGGGCTGCCTCCGGGACCCCTGTCCTCTTCTCTTGTTACAGAGAGGAGGCGCTGTTTGGTTCCTCCTCTCATGACAGCCCGGGGTGCTCAATCCCCAGCCTCCCAGGGCCTGTCCTCACCTCCCACCAGCACCGCAGCCTCATACTGCCTGGCTGAACTGCCCGCCTGGCCTCCCTGTCTGGGATAATGGCGCTTCTGTTCTCCAGGCAGACATTCTGGATGGAGTGATCATTGTCTCTGGATCCTGGGGGTCAGCCTGTGGCTTCTCTCTGCCCCTGGTCTCCCCCACCTCACTGCCCCCTCCTAGCTCCCCTCACCTGCTGGCAGCAGCCTTGGGGTGGGTTTCCCTGCAGCAAACCACGCTTCACCTTGACCACCAGCCTCATCATGCCACTCTCAGCCCCTCCCTCCCTGCTCAGGAGCCTCTCTTTGATTATGGGGTAACATCCAGCGCGGACATTCGGTGTTGGACCACTTTCGTCTGGCCTTGCCGCTTCCTGCCGCGATGTCCCTGCCACAAGTCAAATGCCAGCCTCACCCTTCCTCCATGCGGGCCGACAGGGCTGCCCCTTCTAGGATCATTCGGCCCCGCATGGCCTCCACCTGGCCTCCACCATAGCTCGCGAGCACACGTCTGCGGGCCACCCCACCCCCTCCCAGCGCCCCTACAGCGCCGGGAGGGCGGGGCCTCCCGCGCCGGCATGGGAAGGGGTCCGGTCCCCGAGAGGAACCGGTCCAACCCTCCGTCGTTTAAAGATGGAACTGAGCCAAACAAAGCCGGTTTGGCTCAGTGGATAGAGCGTCGGCCTGCGGACTGAAGGGTCCCAGGTTCGATTCCGGTCAAGGGCATGTACCTTGGTTGCGGGCACATCCCCAGTGGGGGATGTGCAAGAGGCAGCTGATTGATAATTCTCTCTCATCGATGTTTCTCTCTATCCCTCTCAATTCCCCTCTGTAAAAATCAATAATATATATATATATATATATATATATATATATATATATATATATTTAAAAATGGAACTGGGTCGCGGAGGTGGAAGTGACTCGCAGGACGAGCTCACAGCGGGTCACAGCCGGATGAGCTCCAGCGCGGGCACCAGCCCGGCCTGCACTAGCCCAGGCCTCTCATCTCCGGGCTGGGTGGTCCCTACACCGAGCGAACCGGCCGGAGAAACTGGGCGCCCGGGTGAGGCCGGGAGAGGACAGCTGAGAGGCGTAGGCCGGGAAGGTGGTGGGGAAGGTGGCGGGGAAGGTGGCGGGGAAGGTGCGGGGCGCCAGCACCCCGCGGCCGCGGCAGGCCCCGCGGCGCCCCCGGCCCTCCCTCCCGCCGTCCGGACTCACTTGGCGGAGAGCGTGTTGATGGAGCCGGTGACGAGCATGAGCCCAGCCAGGAACAGCTGGTACTTGGTCCAGGCCATGGCGGCGGCGGAGGGGGGCGCGACGCTGCAGGGACCCCCGCGACCTCCACGGTCTCTGGAAACTACAGCCCCTGACCCGGTCACCCCGGGGTCTCGGGCGCTAGCGCTTCCGGGCCGGGCGGCACGTGACTCGCGCCGGCCCCGCCCCCTGCCCCGCTGGCCCCGCCCCCTGAAACCCGGCGCGCCGGTTCCCACAGGTCTCCCCATTTGTGAAAGGAACTGATGGGACGGTGGTGCAACGAGGGTGCGTCAGAGCGTTTTGTAAACCGTTTTGGAGAAGCTGAGCTGAATGATGTCAGAGGCAAACTACAAAGTGTTGCTGTCCAGCATGGGAATCTCCCCTTCCCATGGAACCCAGGACCTCCTTGGGGGGAGGGGGGAGCGCGCGCGGAGGCTGGGAGTGTCCCTAGGGGTCCCAGCCTGTGGTGCTGCTCACATCTTCCAGAAGAGTGGCGTAGGAAGCTCATTCCTGCACCCTGGGAGACCGTTTTAGAGCGAAAGAAATGACATTGATCATGCTGGTGAATGATGGGGCAGGAATTTGCAGGCAGAGACTTCTGTCTCCCCCAGATCCATGCCTTCAGTCACCCCCATGACGATCACCCCATTGCTTCTTCGTGGATTTCCCGAGGCTGCTAGGAGGCAATGCCCGCAGAATGCCCTAGGCTTGTTTGCAGAGCGTTCTGGCTTTCTCTAGAACCCTGCTCCTGGTTTTCAGCCCGAGATGGACTGTCCTCACCTCCAGGTTTCTAGTCTGCACCCCGTGCCTGTCACCCCACAGGTCGGAGTCCGAGGCCTTCAGGGATCTGCTGCAGGCCCACTGGGCACACTTTCCCCATCCCCGCGGATTTTGTTACTAAAGTTGCAGAGATAGGACCTGCCTGCCCGCTCCTCCTGCTTACCGTAACCCTGCCTCGGACTTGTGAAAATGACCAGTGTTGAACCAGAAAAGCGCTCAGGGACTGCACCAGACCCTTTTATAGCGGGGAGACCTGCTGTAGGAGGTCACCTGACAGTCAGGGGCTTCCCAGAGGAGGGGACGGCACAGAGGTCTGAGTGGACATGGAGGGTGTCTGGCCCACAGACCACTTGGGAGTGTTCCTTCTCTGGAGCCTGTTCTCCTAGGTCTGAGGGAGAAGGGAGACCCAGAAGGAGCTTTCTTCTGAGCTTCTTGTCCTCAACAATATCATTAGGTTTGTGTGTTTGAAGAGGCATGAATTCAGTTATCCAGAAATATCACTGAGATTCTGGGACCTGCAAGGATACAGGATGTACAGCTTCTATCGCAAGGGCAGGATGGTGCATGCCACGCCCTGGCAGCCCATCACAGTCGGAGGCAGTTCCCACAGGCCACAGTGACACGCTCAGTGGGGCTCTGGACCATTTTCCCCAAGTGTCCAAGCCAAGGGCACTGTCCTGAAGGAAACATTATTAATGACCAATGGTGTCACCAGCCCGACATGATGTCACTAGTAGCACAGTCTTTGCCTGTCTCTCTAGCCGTATCTTCAAATGAATCTTAATGTATTGCCATTATTTGACCATTCATCAACTGTTGTCCTTGGAGCCTTGGAGACAGGAGGGTTTATTTGGAATTGGCGCCCACGAAGTGCCAGGCCCAGAGCCAGACGTGAGACGACCCCAAAGACAAGTGAGACAAGGTCCCTACCCTCAAGGAATCTGAGATGTTGCGGAGGAGAGGAGTGAGCACATGGGTAACCATGTAGCAATGCTTAAGAGACAGAGGGAGCTGGGAAAGGCATGGGGTTCCTCAAGAGGGGCAGGAGCGAGGGCATGAGGGTGACAATCAGAGCTGTCCTACATTGGGTACCCCATCTGTGTCCGCATGTGCTGGGAGCTTGGCCACTGTGGCCCCATGTGCTGAAATGTAGGGACGATTTGAGCAGGGCCTTGACAGAGGAGCAGAATTGCTCCAGGTGGAGAAAGGGGTCACGTGGGGCAAAGACCACCATGTGGACATCTTGGAATGACCAGCTACCCCTCATGTTGGGGAATGACCTACAGTGAGGCTCCAGGTCTCTGCCAGCCTGGCTAGCCTGGGCTGTACAGGGGAAAACCAGGGTTGACATGGGTGTTCCCAGGTAGCAGGGACCTCAGACTGGGCATTAACGAGCACTCCCCTTGCATATGTGCATGATCCGGTCTTTGGGACTTTTCTCCCGAAGTCAGGGGCATTTTGGACACATTCGCACACTACCTTCAGAGAGCTTCTGGTTTCCAGAGTCAAATAAAACGCACAGTGCAAACCCCTGCATTTGTATTCAGAGCTGCCTGCCAGCCTGTGACTTGTCTGAAAGATTGAACATTTCCCCAATCAATTGAATCACACCCTGGATTAGGAGAGAGTTATTTTCTCCGGGGAAGGACAGAGACAATTCCGTCAGACCTGTTTTGTTCAGAACACGCATTTTTCTTCTTCTTTTTTTTCCTGTATGTCTGTCCTTGGGCTACTTCTCTCATGTGTGGCCTGTTCCCCTGGTAGAATGTGACTGTATCATGGGCAGGTGACAAAGGTTCTTTGCTTGGCCAGATTTTAGCCAAAGTCATGAACCTGCTCCTGGGCCCATCGATGTATCTTCTTGTAAAATCCTGTTTTAGTAGGACCCTGCCAAGTCTGTTCAGCCAGAATCCCCCATCCTCCATATCTGATCACCTCCCTACCCCCCACCCCACACACACCCTCAGGGGATGTCGGATCACTCTGGTCTGCCACCAGCAGAAATCCTGTTAAGTCAGTTTAGCCAGAGACCCCTTACAGCCGAGGTTTCCTCTTAGTAGTTTCCCACCCATGGCCTCACTCTGCTGTTTGGCTGCGAGTGACCACTGGCCAGGCCACATTTGGAACTGAGCTCCACACAGCCCTGCAGACCGAGGTCTGGTTTTCCGTGTTGCAAATTGTTTTTATTGCTTTAACTGCCGTCTGGTTCTGGTTTCCCTTTGATACATCCAGTTGCCTTTCTCTCCCAACGGGGTGGGCATTGCAGGGCGGCCATCTGAGGCTGTGGCCGGGAGGAAAAGCAATGGCCGGGAGACATTGGGGCAATGAAACCGGGCCTGACAGGACCTCACCAGGGAAGGGAATGTGGATGGTCTTTATTGGTCATGAGGTGGCAGATACTGTTGACCAGCTCTTTCTGGTGGATTTTATGGCTTGTTTCTATGGTGACTAAAGATGATTAGATCAGGAGTCACCTGCTCCTTGTGGTTTCAGGCCCTCATAGGTCATTCTCAAAACGAATATTCTTTCTTTCTTTCTTTCTTTCTTTCTTTCTTCCTTTCTTTCTTTCTTCCTTTCTTTTGTTAATTCTTATATGAAGATTTTTTCCCCCCATTGCTTTTCAGAGAGAATAGAAGGGAGGGAGAGAGAGAGAGACACGGAGAGAGAGAGAAACATGGATGTGAGAGAGATTTATCAATTGGTTGCCTCCCCCATCTTCCCCCACCAGAGATGGAACCCACAACCCAGGTACATGCCCTTGACTGGGAAATGAACTCTATGACCTTCGGTGGGAGGGCAGGTGCTCTTACCACTGAGCACACTGGCCAGGGTTGCCTTTCCTTTGTTAACGTAAAAAAACCATTGAAACCTGTAAAGAATTTTCATGAGTTTATTTGAACCAAACTGTCGGGAAGCAGAACCTCAAGGAATTGAGATAATGCTCCAGAGAATGGCAGGTTACATCTGTATTTATACATTGCAATCAAAGGAGGGACATAGGTGGGTTACATGAAATTCATTGGTGATAGATTAAGGAGGTGGTATAAAGCAAATCGGAGGAAACCCTTGGGATTGGATAAAAAGTAAAATGATGGACACATACTTAGGTGGGTGCAGGAACAATTAACATGATAATGAAGGAATTTGTGGCATCTGTCCCACCACATTAGGTTGTGCCCCAGGGGCTCCAGAAAAAGGGAAGTTATAAATTATCCAGACTTTTCAAGGGTCTTTATCATAGATGCAAAAAAAAAAAAAAAAAAAAAAAAAGACAGATACGCTCAGTTAAAGTAAAGGTTGACCTTGTCAGGGAAGATACCAGCCTAGGCTGTAAATGCCCACCATAACTGCGTTTAGTTAAAGTTTAATTTCAGACCATCCTTTGTGGTTACTTTAGGTCTCTGAGTTTGCAAGACCACCATGCAGGCCTTCCCTGAGCTTGTCAGGTCAGCCTGTGGCCCCTTTTGTCCACACTTTTTATTTTATTTTATTTTTTTAATATTTTATTGAGAGGAAGGGAGAGAGATAGAGAGCTAGAAACGTCGATGAAAGAGAAACATCGACCAGCTGCCTCTTGCACACCCCCTACCGGGGATGTGCCCCCAACCAACGTACATGCCCCTGACCGGAATCGAACCTGGGACCTTTCAGTCTGCAGACTCACGCTCTACCACTGAGCCAAACCGGTTTCGGCTGTCCACACTTTCTTAACTTCAGTGCTGATCCTTAGCCTCAGGGTGGGTCACTGGATCTTGAGAATTGGTGTTAGGCTTGGTCCTCTGGGAGCAGGATCAAGTCGGATCCAGATAAATTTGATTTCAGATGAGCAGTGAAAAATTGTTTTAGTTTAAGTATCTCTTCAATATCATTTGGGCATATACCTATACTAAATATGATATGTGATAGATCCTCCCTTCCCCCAACAGATGGACAGAGAATGATGTAAACTCCACCTGCAGTCCGAACATTCCTGAGCACCTAACCAGGCACCTTATATGGACTGTACACTGAACCACCAATCAGCACCTGCCAAATACCCTAAGGCCCCCCCCCCCCATTCCTAAGCCCCTATGTGCCTTATATGAAACCACCAATCAGCGTCTGCCGAGTACCTAAGCCCCGCCCCTTCCCTTTCCTCCCCTCAAAAGGCTCAAAAGAGCACGTGTGCTCTTTTCTCCTTGGAAGGCAGCCGGCAGGGGTCTTCTCCCCCAATAAGGCCTGTGTCCTGGTATCCTGGTTCTCCGGCCCCTCGGCTTCATCTTTCAATATATCATTTATCTAACACTCAAAACTAACCGGGCCCCCCTGTGGTTCATTTGCTCAGGCCGACAACCCTGCCGGCCTGGCACCCGGCTCAGTGCCCTCGCTCAGAGAAGGTGAACCATGATGTCAGCTGCACTGAACTTATGCATATCAGGCAAATACCTTCCTTTTGATATGCTGTCCCATAAGCTCACGGTAGCTTCTTCCTCTGAGTCTGTGAAGTCTCTAAGTTGACACCAGTCCCCTTGGAGGTGGGTCTCACACTCGGGATCCAGCGTTTAACACCCTTCTGATTAGCGGTGAAGGACGGGGCATCTGCAGGCGGTTCTGAGGCAGACAGGGTTGAGACCCTCCCTTCGTGCACACGGTTTCAGGGTGCTATTCTCAGCTCCCGGGCAGCGCAGACATGGATCCCCGAGGAAACACAATCCCGTCCAACCTCTGGCTTTTCACGTTAGAAAGCCTTGTCCCAGAAAGGAGGCGGCTTGCTCAGCTCAGTCGTGATGTGCGGGTGGTATTTATTATTTGGATTCCATTTTTGCTAATTTAGCTTACTCTGGATCGTAATAAAAACAATTGGCTGGCCCTATCAATGCTTAATCACATTAACAATAAAGCAACATCTCTGGCTGGCATGGCTCAGTGGTTAAGTATCGATCCATAACCGGTTCAATTTCCGGTCAGGGTATATGCCTGGGTTATGGGCTCGATCCCCAATAGGGGGTGTGCAGGAGGCAACCGATTGATAATTCTCTCTGATTATTGATGTTTCTATCTTTCTCTCCCTCTCCCTTTCTCACTCTGAAATTAAAAAAACAAAACAAAAAGCACACAACGAAAAAAGATGAAGTACTGACATATGCTCCAACCTGGATGAAACATGAAAACACGCTAAAGGAAAGAAGCCAGCCACAAAGAACAAGTTTTCCTATGAGTGCATTTATATGAACTGTCCAGAATACACTGAACTATGGAGAAAGTGGATGGGTGCTTGCTTAATCCTGGCAGGCGCTGAGGACTAGGGTTGTGGGAAGTGACTAATTATGAATACTATGCTTTTTTTTTTTTTTTTTTTAGAACAATGTTCTAAAATTAAATTGTGGCGATGGTTGTACAACCCTGGGCATACACTAAGACCACGGACCCATTTTATCATAGGCGAATTGTATCTTCACAAAAGTATCCACAAACATTCAATACAAGGAGCACAGGAGGAAAATGGACCATGAATATAACCAGGCAACCCATGGGAAAGAAAATACCTCATTCAACCTTACTCATAAGGAAAGTAAAAGTTGAAAGTACAATGAGTACCACTTTCGCCTACTCAGTTGGGACACGTGAAACAAAGGGTGAGCATGTGGTGCTGGCCAGGCTGCAGGGAAACACTTGGTGGCCGATGGTGGAAATCAAGTCAGTACAACCTCTGGGGAGGGCACTTCAGCAACATCTGTCAGGATGACACGTGCACACCCTCTGCCCCAACATGGAGTGCCATGCGCCCCTGTTCTGTTTGCCTCTAGACTTGTTTCATGTGAGAGAGTGAGGCATAAAGTATTTAAGCTCTGATTCTACTCGGTTTCCTGGTATATGGGACCAAAATGAATCCTAACTAATCATCCCAGCAGCCCCATGTCCTATTCTATAGCCTCCCCATATGCGTTTGTTGTATCGATAGCATCATTTTGTCCATCCAAAGGAAAGGAGCTACAGAAATGATGGCACCTCCACAGACTCACCCGGGGAACGGGGACGGGCTTTCCAAAGGGTGCTCATTATGTGCCGATGAAGAGTGACCTCCAAGGTAACTTAGTTGTCCTGTATAGGAAATGCTACCATCTGTGCAAAATTTTAGAAAAGTATTCTAAAGTATGCAGCGAGTGTCTGGAAAGACATGTAGAAACTGACAATGCTTCTGTCGCTGGGATCTGGGTGGCGGAGGGCGGGGGTGAGTCTAACTGTTCACCACTTCCTCTTTTTGTACGTGGGGGCCATGTGTCCCTTCATCTGTCCAAACGGTAACCAGAACAAAGGAGGCGGTGTCGGGGAGATGGTGTACCCAGCAAACTGGACCCTTGCTTTACTCTCACAACTCCTGGAATCGAGAGCTGCTTCCAGACATGCAGCTTCCCCAGAACCTGGGGGCTGCACGTTAACTCGCTGTGTGCCTTTCGGCTGGTCACTTTCCCTCTCTGAACCTCAGCTGGACCGCCCGGAAACCGGAGAGCCTTCTGGATCCCAGGCTCTGCTCCCGCAGGCCCACCAATACGAGATTCACTCCACAGCCGCTAGATGGCGTGCTGCCTGTGCTGCTAAAGGAGAGGCACTGTGGCTGGGGCCATCCAGCTCTTATTATTTTAAAATTAAATTTAAAAAAATATATATTTTATTGATTTTTCACAGAGATGAAGAGAGAGTGATAGAGAGTTAGAAACATCGATGAGAGAGAAACATCGATCAGCTGCCTCTTGCACACCCCCTACCGGGGATGTGCTCACAACCAAGGTACATGCCCTTGCCCGGAATCAAACCCGGGACCTTTCAGTCCTCAGGCCAATGCTCTATTCACTGAGCCAAACCTGTCCCGGCTAAAATTAATTTTGATTATTGATTTTTAGAGAGAGAGAGAGAGAGAGGGAGAGAAACATCAATTTGTTGTTCCACTTATTTATGCATTCATTGGTTGCTTCTTGTATGTGCCCTGACCTGGGATCGAACCTGCAACCTTGGCGTATAGGCCAGGGGCCCAGCTATCGCTGACCTGCAGAATCAGGAAGGTGCATTTAGAAAACTCAAGCTGATCGCTGAGGAAGTTCAGGGCACAACCTGCCTGCCTGATTTCCATGGCGTGGATCCTACTAGTGACAAAATGTGCTCCATGGTCAGAAGTGGCAGACCGTGATTGAAGCTCATGTCGACGTCAAGACTACGGTGGTCATTTGTTTTGTTGATTCTGTGTTGGTTTTACTAAAAAAAACACAAACAAACAAAAAACACAACACCACAACAATCACATTCAGAAGACCTTCTATGCTCAGCATCAACAGGCCCGCTGCCTCCGGAAGAAGGTGGTGAAAACCATGACCCGAGAGGTGCAGACAGATGACTGGGAAGACGTGGTCAGTACACGGATGCGAGACAGCACTGAAAAGACACAGAGGAGGCGCCGACCTATTATCCGCCCCATCACGTCCTTGTTAGAAAAGCCAAAATGCTGAAGAAGCCCTCGCGTGACTTGGGAGAACTCACGCAGCTTCACGAGGAAGGTCTCAGTTCTGGAAAAGCTGCTGGGGATGAGACGGGCATGAAAGCAGAATGAGCTGATGGCTCTGAGCCTCAACTCCAAGAATCAGTTTAAAATTCAGACTTTTAATGGTGACAGATAAAAAAAACCCTATTTGTGAAAAATAACCCTGAGTCACCTGAGGAAATCTATATAATAAAAACCCAGTGGTCATAACGCTGTAACGACCAAAGACCAGTTACTCGGAGGCTGCGAGTGTGGCGAGGGGCACGCGGGTGGGCAGGGCTTCTAGTTTTAACATAAAAAAGGCAAAAACACGGTACTATTGGCCATTGTAGGGTAAGTGATTCAAAGAAGCAGAATAACAACAACAATAATAACAAAAAACAAACAAACAAAAAACCAAACAAACAGAAGAGAGAGACAAAGAGAGAGAGACAGAGAGAGAGAGAGCGTTAAGAGCTCAACTTCTCTGGGGTCAGATGGTGGAGGGTGCAGTCAGGTGTCCTCAATCAGGGTGGGCTGGTTTAAGAGGTTGATGGGACTCTACGCCTGGTGAGAGGTTTGTCTCCCTGTCTGTCTTGGGATGCCTTGTCCGGGCAGAGAGCCTTGAAAGGCATGGGATGTAGAATCAGGGTAGGCTGTTCTGTGGGTGTCTCCAGTTCCCATCTGTGAAATGGGTATAATAGTCACAGCTGCCTCGTAGGGTTGACCTGGCAAATAAACGATATGCAGTTCTCTTAGCAGCCTGTGTCCTTGACACATGACAGGGCCAGTAAGCGTAGCTGCCGTGTGTCCGAAGAGCGGAGACGCATCCTCTGCAGAGGACACCTTCTCCTGGGGTGGACATCCTGGCCCAGAGCCCGGACAGGAGGCCCGAGGGCTTCTTGGGGGAAGCAGCTCGCCGGGCCGAGGCGGCAGCGTGCCAAGCTGTTTCGGAGACGGAGCTGGTCACCGCTGCGCTCAGGAGGTAGGCCCTTGCCATCTGATGGGACGGCTCCCAGATTTTACTTTTTATGGGGACTTGGGAGGAAAGTGCTGCGCGTCTTTGCTTGAAAGTGGCTCTGTTTAAATATCACAAAACGTAAACTCAATGGAATAAGAAGGGAGGATGGCCTTTTTAAGAAGTGTTGGCCAAAGCCAGCGCCTGAAGCTTCTGGAAACCAGCAGGGCTATTCATGTGTCATTTTTAGTGACTCCGAGCAAAATGACCTTTTCTCCACAGCGGAGATGGGCTGTCGGGGGCAGGGCAGGCCGGCCACTGGGTCGGGCAGGACAGTCTTCTCCTGCGTGAAAAATGGCCCCCGGGGAGGGCCATCAGGCACCTCCGTGTGCGACTGCCCCGCTGAGTGGCTCCCAAGCCGGGATCAGGGGCACCCTCTTTCCCCCCCCCCCCCCCCCAGGGTGCTTGCTCACCACAAGCGCCTGTGCCTTCCAGAAGTGGCTCCTTTTCGATCCCCCCCGGGGGGGCCTCCCAGCTTGCCTTAGCCCTGGGAGAGTGGGGTGGACATCGCTTTTCTCTCCTCCAAAGTAGAGACCCGTCGACCTTTGCTTGATGTCTGTCCTTGTAGCAACACCCCATGGGGCCTGGTGTTTGCTAGTTACGTCCGTACACCTTGAGACAGACCTGGCTGCGGGTGGCGTTGGTGATGTCATGCTTACAGCCGGTCTGGGCTGGGCTTGGCAGAGGATGACTAGAAGCATTGGTGGCCTCCCCACTGACCCTCCGGTTAGGAGGTGGAGGGAGCTTATGCTCCCAGCCCAGCCCAGCCGCCGGGACACACTGAGGGGTGGGTGACCGGGGCGTGTTCGGCTCCCCTGGCTGGGCCACGTTCAGTGCCTCTGCACCTTGTGTTCTATAAACAGTGTTTTGTTTTTTTTTTTAGATAACATTGACATGTAATAAAACACGTGTATTTAAAATGTGGAATTTGCTGAAACCGGTTTGGCTCAGAGGATAGAGCGTCAGTCTGTGGACTGGGGGGCGTCCCAGGTTCAATTCCGGTCAAGGGCATTCACATTAGTTTCGGGCACATCCCCAGTAATCAATAACATGTATTAAAAAATAAAATGTGGAATTTGATACATTTCTTTGCATGTATGTACCTATAAAACTAGCAGCATAGTCATGATCATGGAAGTCCCTATCACCCCAAACCTTCCCTGTCCCCCCTTTTATTTAAAAAAAAATATTTTATTCATTTTTTTACAGAGAGGAAGGGAGAAGGAGAGAGAGCTAGAAACATTGATGAGAGAGAAACATCAATCAGCTGCCTCCTGCATACCCCCCACTGGGGACATGCCCGCAAACAAGGTACATGCCCTTGACCCAGAACCCTTAAGTCCGCAGGCTGACGCTCTATCCACTGAGCCAAACCGGTCAGGGCCCCTGCGCCCTTTCTAACGCCCCTCCTGCCACCCCTCCTCCGTCCCCGTCCCCGTCCCCGTCCCCGGGGACTGCTGTCTGTCCCTCCGGGCCAGCTTACGCTTTCCTCGGCTCCACAGGAGTGGACTTCCACAGCTCGCCCTTCCTTCTCACCCCTTTCACGCAGCGTGGCGGCTGGGACTCGTCCAGGCTGCACGGGTCACCGGCTCCTTCCTGCGCGCTGCTGAGCAGGAGGGCGCTTTGGCACGGACACGCTCGGGCGGTTTATCCATTCACCTGCCGGTGGACGCTTGGCGGGTTCCCCGTGTTTGGCTGCTACAAGCGCGGAGCTTGTGCCGCTTCTGGAACAAGGCCTCGAGCTCCGGGGCCTCCAGCCCCTCCGGCGAGGACAGTCGCTGCCTGTGTCTGCGTTGCTGGCGCTCCATGCCTCACCCCACCTCACCCGGCGGTGCTCACGGTGACCCTGACCCTGGGGGCTGATGGCGGAGGCTGGGCCTGGTCAGGACCTGGTGGCTTTGGGCACCGCACTGCCCAGGACTCACTCTGGCCCCGGAGGAAGACCTTGCTACCCTTCAGTCCAGTGGCCTTCACTTAGGGGGTTTGGGACTAGCATGGGCGACCTGGCCGTGCCCGTCCAGGCTCCTCTGAGCGCCCCAGGGTGGGTGTCTGCCTGAGCCCAGGCCTCATGCCCTGCTGGTGGGCAGAGCGCTGACCCTGCATTTCACAGGCCTCCCTCCCTGCCTCCCAGCAGCCTCAGCTGTGCCCTACTTAGACAGAGGGAGGGGTCTGCCCATCTGTTCACCACGATGGGCGAGAGGGGGCGGGGGGCAGCAGATTCACACGGTGTCTCCGGGGCCAGATCTGGGAGCCTAATCCCAGACCGCTCAGGTCTCTCTCGGGAACACTGGGGCGGCCTCCCTCCGGCCTGGTGCTATCACACCAGCCTGCGGCTCCCTCCTGGGGTCTGGAGGACTGTGCTTAGGGCTGCCCTTCCAGAGGCTTCCAGAGGCCACCGAAGCAGCAGCTGGCTCCCCAGTGGCCTGGGAGGGGACCTGGGGAGGTGAGAAAATGGTGGCAGCGAGCCAGGGTGTGTGTGACCTGCGTGGAAGGTGAAGCACATAAACGTGGGGTCCAAAGCTGGTTCCGCCACTTCCTGGCTGGGTGATTTGGGCAATGATGGGACCCCCCCCTGAAGCCGCGTCCTCAGCAGGCGATGGAGACAGCGGTGCTGCTTTCCCTGCTGTGCTGGGGCTCTGGAAACACACCTGGCCCAGCTCCTGGCTGAACAAATACTCTGCCGCACTTCCTCCAGCACCCACTGACCCAGGGGCCCGGGCTGTCAGCCGCTTCCTGTGGCAGATCTCAACCCTTGGGGGCCATCCCGAGTGCCCAGTGATGGCCTCCAGCCTCCTCCCCGCGGGGCAGACCAGCTGCCTGAGAGAAGGGCTGAGGCCGAACTGGAAAGGCGAGAAGGAGCGGGGGCAGAGGCTGGGGTGTGGGCTGGGCAGAGCTGCGCTCGAGGAGGAAGCCCAGATGAGGTGGTAGGGGCGGGGGAGAGGGCTGAGCCAGTCAGGGAGACACCTGCTTGCAGGAAGTGCAGATTCCCAGCCCAGGCCACTGAACTTCCTGGCAGACCAGCACCTGGGAGCCTGGATTAGACAGACAAGCTCAGAGCGGGCGGGTGCAGATGAAAGGGAGCGATCGGGAGCTGGTCCCAGGAACCTATCGCCGAGAACATGCCGGAGTACATGCCGCCCTGAATTAAGTGTCCTCTGTTTGGGCCTTTTCTCTTTGATATCTTAATCAAAGGCTTGAATAATGGCACAGAGAGCTGGATTATCAAATCTGAGGGTGACGTGAGCTGGGAGAGAGAGGGGCAGACTTAATCACGGAGCCAGCTCCGGCACCTGGAGCATCATCCAAAGCCAGGAGCCAACCAGAGGAGATCTAGGGGCCCTGAGTCAATGACAGGCTGCACGGAAGGATGTTAAAGAGAAACTGCCCGGCTTCAGGGCAGGAGGGGCCTGGCTCCAAAGGCACATGAAAAGCACAGGCTTTTTTCTCTGACCTTGAAGTTTGCTACCAGAATGCACAGCCAAGGACACAGAGCTGCCCTCAGACCTCCCTGGCGGGGATAGACCAGCAGGAGATCAGAGAGAGGAGGGAGGGTCCTGTCAATCAAGACCGCCTGACCTGTTGGGGAAGCTGCTGAGCCCATTCTTGCTTTGGGGCGGGGTGGGGCTTGGGGTGGGGGTGGGAGGGCAGGCTGAGCTAGCTGCACTGCAGGCTTGGATATACAATGGAAAGTGCCTGGGCTCTGGCCGCTCTCACAGCCCCTGGCTTCCTCAGATGAGTCCTGGGATGCCATTGGGCTTGGGGGCAATGCAGAGCCTATCGAAAGAGCTAGATGGTTCTGCATTTGGGAGTGGGAGGGTCTGGGTGGAACAGGATGTCTCAGAGGGTCCTGGCTGGGGCCTTGCCACTCGATAGCTGTGTGACCTTGGGCGAGTCATTTAACCTCTCTGAGTCTCACCTTTCTTCTCATCTACCAAAGTGAGGGTAACGGCACCTGTCTTGTAGAGTGGTTGTGAGGTTTAGTAAGTGTAAGGCACACAGTAGATGCTCAATAACAGCTGAGAATTAGCTTTAATTCTCTGGTGTTCCCTTTACCTTAGGAGAGAAGCTGGCATTACTGGTACAGTACCCCCAGGCAGCCAAAAGTTTCCTTAGCGCTTTTCCTGGTCTGGAATGAGGGCAGGATGAGAGCTCTAACTGCCATGGTGTGAGCAGGGCACAACACAGCAGCACCCCTGGTTTCCCAGGCTGGACCTGTGCCTTCTAGAAAGTGCCTCTCAGACCCAATGCTGGGCCAGCACCAGCCCAGGAAGCCACTCGGACCCAGTGGTCAGACCAGAGTATTCCGTCGGCAGGGACGACCTGGTCCCATGCTCCCTCTTCAGGGAACAAGACCCGTGGAGGAGTGTTGATCTGGGGAGCTGGCAGGGGTTGGAGTCATGACCTTTCCCCCGGGAACCGTCGGTTCCTCCTGCTGGAGGGCAGAGGTTGCTGGCTGGACCCGCTGCTGCCCTTGGTCCGAAGCCCGGAGCTCCGGGCAGGGTCGGACAGGGCCACGTGCTGAGGCGGGTACAGTATTCGTACCTCCTTGTCTTCTTGTGCCAATGGGCTCTGTGAGCCATGTCCGCCTGGGGGCTCCCCAGCCCATGGTTTCCGGTTTGACAAGCGGCGTGGGACACTTGCAGGCCAAGAGTTCCTGGGCTGCGCTCCCAAGGAAACGCCCGGTGGTCTGGTCAGCCTGGCTCAGAAGCAGAGGTGACTGTGGGACAGTCCCTGCTCTCAGGACCTGGGTCTTCCTGAGCTTTGGTGCTGACGTCTGCTGATGTTCATCCTCACCCAAACCCTCAGCGGCGCCCAACGGTTAAAGGGGAGACGGAAGTGAGAGAGCTTTGTAAGTGGCAGATGCCATAGGTGTGGACTCTTGGGGAGTCCCTGACTAGAAAGGTCATGGGGGTCAGCTCCACTGCAGCCCCCCCCCCCCGCCTGAGAGGGGGCACCGCTCACAAGGCCCTCCCCCGCAGCTGGGAGGCCGAGGGGCAGAGATGTGAGTCTCCCGATGTTTGTCCCGACCTGGATGTGGGAAATTTCCAGCCTGAGAATGACTCAACGCCAGAGATTAGCAGCTTTCATCTGAAATCAGAGTCAGAGAAGGCTGGGTCCTGCTCTGCTCTGCTCTGTGTGAGTGTGTGTGTCAGTGTGTGTGTGAGTGTGTGTGTGTGTGTGTGTGTGTGTGTGTGGTGGGGAGGGTAGAAAGTCAGGCTATCTGGATGCTAATCCTGGCTACACCATTATCTTGCTTCATGACCTTGAACATCTCACTTCCTCTCAGTAAACAACAATCCCTTCCTTCGGAAACCAGGAGCTGGGCCAAGGGTCCAGAGGAGGGTGTGCACGTGTTCCTCTGCAGGCCTTGACAAAGGTGGAGGCAGCGCCTGAGGCAGTCGTCCCAGCATCGCTGCCCGCCCCGGGTAAGGGGGAGGGCGCTGTGCCCACTGTAGACTGGGCTGTTCAGGGATCTCTTGAAAAATGGAGTCTGAACGGCTTTGGGAGCGAGAGGGGGCACCCGCTGCTCCGGGAGCCGGTGACGCGTGCCCTGGGTTGGCGAGGCAGCAAGGTCCCTCCTGGCCCGTGGTCCCTGGCTTCCTAAGATGAGTTGTGGGATGCCGTTGGGCTCGAGGCACCACTGAGCCTGTGGAAAGAGGCCAGGAGGCCCCGTGCACGGGATTGGGAGGGTCTCGGTGGAACAGGGTGTGTTAGCTGCATCAGAATCTGTCATTTTTGAAAGGTTGACAGGTTACAGCCTCACCTCTCACCAGTGTTCTGAATAAGAAATGACGTGTCCTAAACAGCCAGCTCTGTGAGGTCCTTTGCGGATGGCAGGAACCGGCCTGGGGGCAGGACAGAGTGAGGTGGGCGAGAGCAAATGGTTCAGGGCCATCGGGGCTGGGCTCACATCCCAGCCCCGCCACCAACCCGCTGTCCGGTCCTGGCTCTGAGCCTCGGTGTGAGCTGACACGTAATCGAGAATAAAATATGTATTTGGTAATGTCATGGCCTTCAGTTATGGAAGGGCTTCTAAACGAAACTTAAAAAAAAAAAAAAAAAGAATTTATCGAGGGGGAGGATCGGCCTTCTCTCTTCATCAGACAAGGAGATTTTGATAGATCAGCATTTCCCAAGACCTGCTCTGAGGAACACAGGCCCCGAAGGGATGCCACTCACACAGAGGGCCTGGCGGTGGGCATGAGTGTGGGCGAGGCTGAGGGGAGCGGAGGGGAGCAGCTGTGCTTGCTGCAGGGTTTCTCAGAGCCTCTGTAAGCGAAGCTGCCTTGTGAAGCTCCATGCATGAGGGACAGGACGGTGCTTCCCCAGCTTCCTGTGACTGAGGAACCTTTCCCACAGGCACACCCTGGGACACGTCTGGGAAGAGTTGAAGAGTTGCTGTTGTAGGCCTCTTTCTCTCTTGGCTCCCAGGATGCTTCTGTCTCCGTCTGATGCTCACACAGTCACCACAGCAGCCGGATCTTGGTATATTTATGCCCCCCCCCCCCCCACACACCTTCTGCAGTGCTGGTTTCTAGTTTTGCATTGCTGTGCATATACACTGAGTGGCCAGATTATTATCTCTGAACGCATAATAATCTGCCCACTCAGTGTATAGCCTATATAATAAAAGGCCAATATGCAAATTGTCCCCTGGACCAGGAGTTTGACCAGCAGGCAGGCCGGCCAACCGCCCATGTTCCCTTCCCCTGGCCAGGCTGGCCGGACCCCCACCCATGCACTAATTCATGCACAGGGACTCTCTCTCTCTCTCTCTCTCTCTCTCTCTCTCTCTCTCTCTATATATATATATATATATATATATATATATATATATATATATATATACATACACACACACACACACACACACACACACACACACACGTTCAGCGACCATAATAATCTGGCCACCCAGTGTATTTCGCAGTGCAGGATGCCTCAGATACTGCCTGTAAGTGAGGAGGGTGGGATGGCATCACCTAGAGCTACAGAGCCCAGGCTAGGACCACGGGCAGTTCTGCACCCTCAGGGGCTCAGCAGGGGCTGGCACCCAGCTCACCACTGCCACAATTCTGGTCAACCCTTGGAAGACCGAGATGAATGCAGCCCTTCCGGGACCCCTTCGAGCTCTGCTTATTTTGTCCTGGGTGATGAAGAAAGGAGGGCAGCCTTTGCCGGTTTGGCTCAGTGGGTACGGGGTCAGCCACGGACTGAAGGGTCCTGGGTTTGATCCAGTCGAGGGCACATACATTGGCTGCAGGCTCGATCGGGAAGCACGTGCAAAGGCAACCAATCAATGTGTCTCTCTCATATCCATCTTTCTTTCTCTCTGTCTCTCCCTCTCCCTTCTGCCACCTCCAAAAATCAATGGAAAAAATATCCTCAGGTGAGGATTTAAAAAAAGAAAAAGAAGAAAGGAGGGCGATTGTCAGCATGTTTGTGTCCTGCAAGGACTGCTGAAGAGAGTAAAAGCAGCCTTGTGCTGACCTCAAAAATGACATCATTCCTGCTGTTGTTGCAACGAGAAAGACAGAGGCAATTGGCCAGGGAGCGCTGGCTTCTGATGAGGTGCTGCAGGTGCCGGTGAGCACCAGGAGCTGGGGTCACCCAGGCCAATGAGAAGCAGTCCTAGGAGCCTGCCTGCAGCCGCACGGAGCAGCCAGGAGCACTGGCTTGTTGTCCTGCCTCCTGGAAGGGGTGGGGTGTGTGGTAGTGGTGGTGCAGGTGCCACCCCTTCTTTCTTTGATCCCCGAACCCCCAGTAAATAGGCCTCTCTTTTTCTCTCTCCGTTGGCTTCTATGGGTAGGGGGGAAGGCTGGAGAAAGTGCCCCTCCCCCTCCCCCTTATTTCTCCAGGGTATTTCAATCTGCAGGGAGCACTGGCGGGGAGAGAAATAAATTGAGTGGGTAGTGGCCAGCATTTCATCACAGGAGCTAGCATGGAAAGGCTGTAGTAGGGATTAAGTATTGCTTCAGGAAAGAGAGCGGTAGACAGGCATGTAGATAGGTTCGGGGCGGCAGTATAAAAGGCGTTACTCCGGGTTGCACTCAGCAACATCTAGAAGCCACTGGCCAGCTGATTCTGCGGGCTGGGACCAGCTGGGTCCGTCCTGAGCTCTGGGGTTCAGTCCCAGGCCATGTTGCCCCTCCAGAGAAAAATGCACCCCAAGAGTTCTTGTGAGGTGCTGCCAGTGGAGAGAGACATTTTTGTGGGCACCAGGCCCCTGAGCGTGGAAGGCCCTGCTGGAAGAGGGCACCCCCGCTCCTGGCTGGCCCAGGCTGGCACTGTCAGCTGGAGTGTGTGTGTCCATCAGACTCTGAAGATTCCTGAGAAGGGGGAGCGCTGGACTTGGAATCCCCGGTTCTGGCTCCAATCCGGGGCGCCCCCACTCATTGCTGTGTGACTCGGGGAAAGTGACTTGCCCTCTCTGGGCCTCAGTTTTCTCATGTTCAAGGGGAGAATTGAACCAGGTGATTTCTTTTCTAAGGGTTTGCCTTACAGCTAGCTGTTCCTGGTGAAACAGAAAACCTGGATCTGGGAGGAAATCACCAAAGGGAAGCCAGTATTGTCCCCGGCCTTCTCCCTTGGGCCCACGGGAGCAAAGGGCTTAGTCAGCCCAAGGGGCATCAGCTAGTGTGTCTGTAGGCCCTGGCGGGGGCAGTGTGTGCGAAGAGGCGTGTGTGCGGGCCAGCAGGTGGCCCGGTCCTGGCAGCTCTCAGGGTACATGAGGACAGAGGCAGCCGAGCCTGAAGCTGGTCTCCATGGACAGTATTTATTAGACGCCATTCTCAGTGTGAAGACAGATAGGCAGCAGGGTCTAAAGGGAGGCCGAGGCAGCCGCAGCCTCTGGGGTCCGGGGGCTGCCTGGGGTGGGGGTGTGGGCGCGGGGCGTGTCACCCACACATATTGCATATTCTGTGGCAGTGTGCCCAGGCATAAGGCATTGGGGAAGCAGAAAGGCTGCCTGCAGTGGGAGGGCGAGGGAAGCAGTGCTGGCCGTCCAGTCCCCGGGAAAGACCCAGCAGAGGCTGGGAGCCTGGAGGCCGAGCAGGGCCATCCAGCCTTCCTTCCCCACCATCTCCCTGCAACTTTGGTTGTGGCTCCCTCAGGACTGACGGGACAGGACCCCTCGAGGGCAGGGTCACACACAAGACAGAGGCAGCCGGCACTGCTCCCCATCCCAACATAGGGACGCACACAAGACAGAGGGCCCCGGCTCCTGGGGCCTGCTCTCCCGGGCACGTGGGCAGCCAGCTCCTCCGGCTGAGACAGGACGCACACACAGGCCAGGCCAGACTTCCTCCTTCAAAGGCGGATGGATCACCCCCCGCGTCCCCACTCCAGCTCTTCTGAATGCCAGCGTGGGCCTTGCTGGCATGTTCAGGAGGAGCTGGGACACGGGAACAGCAGGCAAGGGCAGCGCTGCGGGAGGAGAAGCTTCTCCCCCACCCTTGGGTGCTGCCCTGAGTTGGGTGCCAGCGTTAGCAGTGGGTCCCCGCAGGGAGCCTAGGTACCCGCCTCCGTCTCTGCTCTCCCTGTGGGTTTCCGGGTGGCAGGCGACATGGGCGTTGGCACACCAACTCCAAGCCCTCCACCTGAGAGGGGCGTGCCTGGCTGCAGCCTCAGCTCATCTCCAGCCATTGGGACACAGGCACCGACACTGGCTGCGGGGTCAGAGATCAGGTCCCAGGCGGCCGTGCCGGCCAGCTCTCCAGCCCCAGCCCTGTCTCAGACCGGAGGTCCGGGCCTGCTTTAGGCCCCGGTGCCCACACGGGGCCAGTGCACCGGGCAGGAGCTTTGCTTTCAGGAGCGGGCAGAGGCATGGGAAGGCAAGAGCACTCCGCCTAAGAACAAGTGGCCTGGCTTCTGTCTCCCCCCTCCGCCCCCGCCCCACCCTTTGCTGTGTGTGTCACCTTGGACAAGTCCCATCACCTGTTTGGGCCTCATGGTCACCGGTAAAATGTGGATGAACACTCCTGCCCTGGCGACCTAACTGGAGAGACAGACGATGAGCCGCAGGACCGGGCTTTCCAAGGCTGCAGCTTATTCCGGGTGTCAGAGCTGGTGACCGTGAGCAGCGGCCGCATGGCAAGCTGGGCGTTTTCTGGTCCATCCAGGGGGGTGTCGGTCAGAAGGCTGGGTTCCCTCTGCCCCTCTGGGCACGTGACTGAAGGCCACTTGGTTCTCACCTGCCAGTGGGAGCACCCTGGCCATTAGCTCTCCCCTCCCTTCTCTGCCCGCCCCCCTCCCCCCTTCCCCCTGTAGCCGGCCTGGCCTGGCTCCTGTCCTGTCCGCCTGCCCGCTGGGGTCTAGCTTTAGGGACGGCTGGGTTTCCACTTTCTCCATAACTGCAAAGCCATGCAAAACAACACAGAAGGTCGTGGGAGGTTCGGAGACATAACTGGGGGGTGAGGAAGGGGAGCAGACGGAGTGGGGGTGACCTGGACAAAGACACCCTGGCTTCTGGAGCCAAGGGAAGGTGGGAGACCTGGCAGGACAGAGGTATAAATAGAGATGCAAACGGACACGGAACACGAAGTCCCCTCCGGATTGGGGGAGGGGGGGCAGTCTGGGTACCAGCAGGGCCTCTGAGAACTGGGGGGGGAGCTCCTTAGATTTCCAAATGGACGGGAGGCTCCCAGCTTCTGCCTTCCCTCCCTGCTATCCCTCCCCCCCCCCCCCCCAAGTTTCACATTTCTCGGAATTTGCAGGGCGCAGATAGGGGCTCCAGGGTCCTCAGAGCCCCAGCTCCTGCTGGCTGGTGCGAGCAGGCACAGTCGGAGATGGGGAGTGGGGGAGGGGGGATGGGGAGGGTGGAGAGGGGTGGGGTATCCCCCAGGGGCTGAAGGCTGTCCACCCCGCGCTGCAGGAACCCCGCCCCGGCCCACACCCCCAAGCTGCTCCAGGCCCCGCGGGGCCGGCGGGCGGGCGGGGGGCGTTCACACGGAGCTCCTGCGCTTCATGAGGCCCCGGAAGGTGGACAGGCTGTGCAGGCCGGTGGACACGGAGCTGATGGCGGAGCGCTGGGCCCCGCTGCACAGGCAGCGGTGCGAGGGCGTGTCGCTGTAGCGGCCGCCCCCTCCCGGCGACGAGTGGCTCTGCTCCACGCACGTGTCGGACGTGGAGAGGTCCCGCGGGATGATCATGGGGATGGAGTACTGCAGCTTCTCGCGGCTCTTGTACCAGAGGCAGGAGCACATGGACTGGAAGTGCAGCACCTCGGCGTACACGTTGCGGAAGCCGCCGCCGCCGCCTCCTCCGGCCCCCGCCCCCGCCGCCACGGCCGAGGAGGAGGCGGTGTCGGTGGTGTGCACGCTGCCGCCCGCGCCCCCGCCGCCCCCGCCGCCGCCGCCGCCGCCCAGGCTCCCGCCCGCCAGGCCGTTGCGCGTGAGCAGCGCGCGGTGCTCGGCGTCGCGCTTCTCGTCCTCGGCGTTCATGGTCATGAAGCGCAGCACCACGAGGTTGAGGAAGGCGCCGATGACCGTGAGGCCCGTGAGGATGTAGACGAAGCTGAAGGCCACGTACTGCGGCTGCGTCTGCAGCGCCTGGTCCTTCTGCAGCGCCACGTAGTCGCCGAAGCCGATGGTGGTGAGCGTGATGAAGCAGTAGTAGTAGGCCTGGAAGAAGGTCCAGTGCTCGTAGTAGGAGAAGGCGGCCGCGCCGATGCACAGCGTGCTGATGCAGGAGAAGAAGCCGATGAGCACCATGTTGGCCATGGACACGTCGGCGCGCCGCATGCCCAGGCCCCGCTTGGCGCGGTGCAGCAGGAACTTCACGAACGTGTTGATGCGCTCGCCCAGGCTCTGGAACATGACCAGCGTGAGCGGGATGCCCAGCAGCGCGTAGAACATGCAGAACACCTTGCCGCCGTCCGTGCTGGGCGCCGCGTGGCCATAGCCTGGGGTGGGGGGTGGGGGGGAGAGGAGGGATAGAAACGGTGGAAAAAAGAGAGAAAGCAAGCTCTAGGGGCTGCGGATTCCAGACACCTGCCCCCTGCCCCATGCCTCCCGCCCCCTCCCCTCCTCTGCCCTGCCTACACCTGCCCCGCCTTGGCGAGGCCAGCAGTGAAGGAAGCTTCCCTCTGAGCCAACCATCAAGTGGCTTTAAAAATATATTTTATTGATTTTTTACAGAGGGGAAGAGAGAGGAGATAGTTAGAAGCATCGATGAGAGATAATCATCGATCAGCTGCCTCTTGCAACCCCCCTCCCCCCCCACACACTGGGGATGTGCCCGCAACCAAGGTACATGCCCTTGACCGGAATCGAATTTGGGACCTTTCAGTCTGCAGGCTGAGGCTCTATCCACTGAGCCAAACCGGTTTTGGCCATCAAGTGGCTTTAAGTCACGAGTTCAGCCCGGAGCCCTGGAGGGGATAGGACCCTGGATGGGAACGCAGAATTACCCAGGCACAAGCGCTGGCCCTGTCACTGGGGGCTGCCTGACCTTGGGCAAAGCACCCCTATTTGTAAAATAAAATCTACCGGTCCTGGCTCTGCTTCCTTCCCTGGGCTAAGCTATACATTGCTTTGTTAATGAAGTTATTATAATAAAAAATAATACGGGCAGGCTTTCCAATTTTTCCTCCTTTCAAAGCCTTATCACCTGTGCAGTTGTTCTGGATTCTCCCCAGCAGGAAGTGACCTCTGCTTCGAGGGGCACAGGACGCTCGGCTCTGACCTCCAGGGCCAATGTTACCAGCGGCCCCCTGACCCGTCCCCCAGGGTCAGCAACTACACAGACTCAGTTAAACGCTAGCTGAGGGTGCAGGGTACGCACTGCTGGCCCTGGTCGTGTTCCTCTCTCGTTCATGCTCAGGGGATATGCCCACAGCACCTTTGGTGAGGCAGGGCAGGATACAGGGTGCTTTGGTGCATGATCTGAATTCAAATCTTTATTCTTCCATGGACTGTGTGTGTGTGTGATTTTAAACCTCTCGGAGCCTTAGTTTCCATATCTGTAAAATGGGGCTGATGAGCAGGGCGTTTGGGCATGAAATAAGTGAGAAAATGTGTTTAAGGCACTGAGCCTAGAGCCTGGTATGTATCAAGAACAGCTCACTGTGATGAGTAACGAATGGAGTGCCAAGCTGCCCTCACCTTCCCCCTGGGCTGGGGGTCAGTGCAGGTCCAATGGGCCTCTGTCAGCCATTTGTCTTCCAGCTCAGGGAGGTCTGGGGACAGCCGCTTGGGGTATGTGAGGCTGTGGGCTACCCTCAGAACGGGGTCCCCTGCCTCCCTGACCCCGGCATCTAGCTGGTGACTGTGTCACCCTTTGCCAGGGGCCTGGACAGCCGAGCTGGTGCGCCCCCATGCCTGGCCTGTCCGCGTCTCAGCTGAGTGAGAACAGATTGTGCCCGCCAGCTCGGCCATGGCAGCCAGATCACAACTCACCTCGACAGCTGGGCAGGCCCCACGCCAGAGCCGCTTCTCACCCTGTCCTTCCCTGTCCAGCAGGCCCGTACCACCCAGGGCGTGGGGGAGGGCATGGCGCTGTGGATGGGCTGCATCGGGGTTGGGCAGTGTGGGCCCAGCCTGGCTGTGTGACCACAGGCTGGCTGTGTGACCGCGGGCAAATCCACCCCCTCTCTGGACCTCTCTTACCTTTCTGCACTCTGGGGCCTGAGCTACAGCTGTTAGTCCCTGCCTGCCCTGGCCGCCTGGCTTAGCTGTCTTCAGGGGGAAAGGAGAGACTGGCTGTGAACGCACTTGGACCCTGTGGCGTTTGCCACAGCAGCAGCAGCCAAGGGGGGGGGGGGTCCTGGAGGTGGGGGCAGGCTCTGTGGAGCCAGGCAGCCGTATCCCCCCATCAGGGAGAAGGCCCTGTCTGGCCGCCACCAGCACCTGCCCCTGTGTTTGTTCACAGGCTGTGATTTCTCCTGGCCTACCAGCCCTTAGGAAGGCCCAGCACCCGCCCGCCTGGCAGCCACAAAGTCCCCCAGCTTCAGGAGGGGGGCTCTCCCCCATCTGAATACAGCCCACGACCCAGCAGACACGACGGCACCTCCCGCCCGCATCTCACACCGTTCTCCTCCCTGCCTCTCCCTGTCCCATCCCGAGTGCCCTGTCGAGAACAGTGCCTTTCCCTGCCCGCCTCCCGCTGAACGGAGTGGTTTTCAGAGCAGGCGGCACATCCAGGCTGAGCCAAGGCTCTTACCAGGCTGGAGCCTCAGGCCTCGCTGCAGCCGCGGTCCTGTCCAGGGTGGCCCCAGCCTCACCTTGGGGGTCAGCGGCCCTCGGGGCCCCCCTCACTTCCCACCACAGGCTGAGGCTGCAGGTCTTATCCTTCAGGTACATTTTAAACTCTAATTCTCAAAAGCTTCCTATAAGGTCATTAGTATGACTACCTCCATTTGACGGAGCAATTAAGGCTTTCGAGTTGGCCAAGGCCACTAGGACTTTCTGACTCATCACTCACTCCAGTGCCTCGGAGCCAATTCGTCACCCAGGAAGGTGACGGGGATGGGAAGCCGGGGCCCCGAGAGGGCAGTGCTCCCCTCGGTGACTCTTCCCCGGGCAGTGCCCAGGCCGGACACGGCAGAAACAGCACCAGGAGCGTGATGCCTAGAGAATCTACTAGTCCTGGGCTTCCCCATGTGTCAGGCCCAGGGTCAGCATGCCTCTGCCCCTTTGGCTGGCCCACTGTCGCTGGGTGGAAGGCCCAGGGAGCTGTGAGGACCTGCTGACGTGGGCTCCACTTGGAGGGGTGCCCGCTGGGGAGGAGCCACTCCCAGGGGACCCTGGGAGGTCTGGGAAGTGAATGGGAGTTTGGCAAGGTTTGTCTGCCTGCCAGCAGGCCCACTGCCTGCCTGGTCCTTGCCCACATCAGGCTGGGGCTTACAGCGGGGAGAGGGACAAATAGTAGTGCCCACCTTCTCCCTCCCGTCCAGCCCTGCGTCCCTGGAGAGGGGCTCCCTCTGTCCTGGTGTGCCACTGATACACACAGAGGCTGCCCCCTGGGGCTCATTGTCTGAGGACCCTCCTTCATCGAATCCTGTGGACTGACCAGCCAGAACCCGGGCACCAATCATAAGACTCTGGCCGCTGTCTCTCAGAGCGCTAACCTGTCCCCGCCCCTTGCCTTCCGGCCACCGGCCTGAGTCCACCATTGACTTAAGGTGCTAAAGGCCAGAGAGGCCCTTAGCAATCAGATAGCTCAGCCCTTAGAGTGTACAGATGGGGAAATGAAGGCCAGAGAGGAAACACGACCTTCTCAAGGTCGTGCAGCCGGTGAATGGCAGAGCCAGGACTATAACCCAGGATGCTCAGTTCTGACCTCAATGCTCGGTCCTCTGCCCCCTGGCTCAGTGTGACCAGAGTTGACCCATTCATTCAACCAGGTCCAGCATGTCCTGCGTGGGAGCAATTCAGCTAAACAGTGGTCCTGGAACCGAGCTGGAGGGATGGGATTCACCTGAGGAAGCCGGGAGGCTGGACATCAATATTAATGATGAATATCATTACAGTTCTTCTGTTTTCCTCCCGGCATCACCGAGGAGCGCAGAGATTGGCTGAAGCTCTGCCTTCCAGGGAGATGCAGAGGGTTGGGGTCCAGCGTGCCTCTGAGTGGACTTTCTCTCCCTGTGGCCTATTTCCTTCCGGTCAAAGCACAAATGACCAGTCTGAGCCTTGGTAATGGCCGTGGTTGAACTGGGCTCAGCTGCCTGCTCTCCATCGACCTCATATGCCTGCCAGCCTGAGTGCCTGACCTGTACCCCTGGTCTAGCTGGCCATAGAGCCAGAACGCTGGCCACAGCCTCGGGTGGAGGGAAGAGACCCGGGGATCTGGCTTGACCCTGACCACAGCTAGCTTTGTGTCTTGGGCAAGTCCTTTTCCTTCTCTGGGCCTCAATTTCCCTCATCTGTGACCTGGGAGGATAGGGCAAGAGAAAAGGTTTCCACCGTTTTTCCTCGCTCTGGGTCCATTTTATTATTTTTTCTGTTCCCTCAGAGTGCAAATTTCGAAAGATTTTATTTATGAAGTACAATGTGTTGCTCAGTGCAGTGTAGCTGCTACACACACCAGGTACTGAATAAATGTGACAGCGATGATTAATTATTTTCCCATCAAAATGAATTCAGGACACACCTGCCAATCAAAACTTCTGATTAGCCTGGGATAACTGATTTTATGAGTCTGAATCAAGTTATTGTTACCCCTTTGAAATACTGAAAATAGGCATTTGTTTTCTGCAGGGGATCTCTGCAGTTTAGTGGAGTAGATGAGAGCACAGCCTTTGGAGCCAAACAGCTTTCAAGTTTGGCCAAGTGCCTCAGTTTCCACACCTGTAAAATGGGAAGAGTGGGTGGACTTACCTCATAGAACTGCTGTGGGGCTTTGATGAGTGAATAGACTTAAAATGCTTGGGGATCCTGGGATCAATAAATATGGATCACTAGTATGAATAGTTTCGGGGACCATCAAGATTAGATGGTTTTTAAAGTTCCTTTCAGCATCAACATTCTATGATCAGTATTTCCCAAAGTTAATTTCCTGAGATACAGTCCCATGGTCTGCGAATAACGGTTGGATGGGAAGTGTTGTTTGGTTAAATCCAATGGGCAGAAGGCTGAATGTAACAGGAGCTGCAGTCATTTCATTTGTGTCGGCTGCATCAGAGCCCACACGTGTTAACATGCAAGGTCAGGCATGTTAACACGTATGGTACATTTTCCCATTTGTTTGACTACTTTTCTGACAGGGCACATTGCTGGACAAGGGTTCCCTAGAGCACGGTGTGGGAAACTCTCCTCCGTAGCCTCAAGAACTCGAAGGTCCTTCTTCCAGGACTCCGATTCTCTGGTGTCCCTTCTCTGGTGGGCTCGGTCCTTCTCCAGGTGAGGAACACAGAGCCCTTGGCAATGCCTGGCGGGGCCTGTTTCCTGGTTCCCAAACACCTACTTATCTAATGTAAACATGGGCACCTGACGGCTAATGTTTGCCCTGAGGGAAGATGGATGGGGAAGCTGTGCCTGAGGTGCTCAAAGGCTGATGCAGAGCTAGACGTGGGGAAGGGCCTGACCCCAGGGTGCTGCCTGGGCCTGGGGGGACCCCTGGAGAGGAGTGGGGGCTCCAGGGAGACTGAGGCAGCTCCAGGGCTGGCTGTAAGACACAGCTGCCCCAGCGAGGGGCTGGGCCTGAGCCTGAGCAACATCTGGGAAAGACCCACCAAGGATCCCCCGGCTCTGGGGATGGCAGCGTGTGGAGCCAGGAAGCAGCACTGGGGGCTTGAAGGGACCTAACGGGTGTTGAAGGAGACGAGGCAGAGGCAGCTGGTAGCAGTGCCGGGCCCTCAGGGGGGACGGAGGAGGCTGCTTGCTTGGCGGACTTGGGGAGAAGTGTGGGCCTTCTCCATCCTTTAGATTCCAGCCCAGACACCATCTCTTCCAAGAACCTTCCGGGACCCTTTCCGGAGCTGGAGGGGCCTCTCTGCCGCCTCTCTGCCTCCCCTGGCACGTGTGCACGCAAGTTTGCAGAGTTCTGCGGGGCTCTGAGCTCCTGGAGGGCCGGCAAGTCCCCTCAGAGCCACGCACAGGGCCCGGTGGGAGCAGCTGCTCAGCCCGGACAGACCTGAGGCCTGGGATGTGGATGGGAGGAACCGCCCAAGGCACCCGACACCGGGAGGGGCGGCAGCCTTGGCGCAGGGCCTTGAGTAACTCATATCCCCTGCCCTCCCCGCGGCCCCGGGCCCTGCAAAAGGAGGTCAGCCTCAGTGCCCCGGTCGGACCCCCCCCCCCCCCCCCCCACGCCCAGGCCTGTGGTAGGCCTGGGAAACCACCAGGGCCTCATGGACCTGGGTGGGGGGAGGGGCCGGTGTGCAGAGCTGGGTCTGGAGTTTGTCCCCTCCGGGCCAGAGCTCCTTGGAAGGACAGCTCTGAAGCTCAGCACCCTTCCTCCCTCTCCCCTGCCCCTTTCTAAGGCCTCTCTTCCCATCTTCCCAGCTACTCTCTCAGCTCTTCTCCTCACGCCCCACGCCCCACGCCCGTTCTCTCTCGACCCCTAGTTTCCTCCCAGACTTTCCAGTGTAGGTCCACCGCTCTCTCTTCTCTCTCTTTACCATCCACAGGTGCCCCTGTTACTCTGATTCAGGGTCCTGAACGTAGAGCAGCCTTCATCACTCCCATCCCCCACACTCCCCAGGCCCACAGGATTAGGGGGAGCAGAGGGGGAGGGTGCTGGTGTCATGGAAAATCCCTGCGGCAGCCAAGGTCAGTGTTTGCAGACACAGCCTGGCCCGGAGCCAGGCCTGCCTCCCTGGCCAGCTCCCTCAGGCCTATCCCAGAGGCTGGCTTTGCACAGGGCCCCTCAGAGGCACCCGGGGGCTGCTCTGGGTGCCTGAGGCCAGGGGCTGCAGGGGCGATCGGTTCTGGAGTGTGGGAGACTATGTAGTTAAATGTGCTCATTTTATAGGTGGGTAAACTGAGGCCCAGAATGGGGCAGGGACTAGCCCTAGGTCAAGGTGAGTCAGTGGCAGAGCCAGGCCTGGAATCCAGGCCCTCCGTCCTAGCGCTGTCCGCTCTACAGAGCGGGGGGTGGGGAGGTGGGAGGCGGCAATCCTAAAGGCTGTTCTCATAGGAAAAGGAATAGTGACGCATCCAGGAGGTCAAGGACCAGCTTGAGGCTGGCGATGGGGCCATAGCCAGTCAGTGGACCCAGATGATGAAGCCACGGTCCTTGACCTCGAAACACTTTCTGTCCCTAAGAGAGTCAGATGAGACATCTCCGTGGAAGCACTTTGAAAACTCAAAGCCCTGAACAGAGAAGAGGTTATTATAACACACAGTCTACAAACACACGGCCACAGCGGGAAATGTTTCAGGAAGAATTTATGGCAGGGGCTGAAGGGGGGCCAGAGGTGGAGAACTTCGGTTGGGGTATCAGGAAGGGCTTCTCGGAGGAGGTGGTCTTTACCCTGAGCTTTGAAAGATGGGTGGGGAACGCAGAGTTCTTCGGATAGGGGAAGCTGCCGAAGCAAAGCCACAATGCTAGGAAGACACGTGGCGTGTTAGGGGCAGACAAGACACACCCGTCTGAGGCTGGTGGGCATTCTCACAGCTGGGGGTGGAGGGGATCAACACACAGTCTCAGACAGGCAGCATCAAGAGCCTCCGAGTGCCCGCTGGACCTGCGATGCCACTTCTAGGAATGTCTGCTCAGAAAATAACCAGAGCGTGGAACAAGGATTTATGAGCAAGGATGTTTATAGCAGTATTTTCATTGTGAAAAATGGTAAACAGTCCTAATGTTCACCGATAGGGTTTGGTTAAACATATTAAGGCATATTTATGTGCTGGAATATTGTGCAGCCACGAAAGCGCTGTTCTTGAGAAGTCTTTTAATGACACAGAAAACCACCTTAGAATGCTAAACAAAACTGGTAGGATGTAACTCTTTATGCATAATGGGATCTCATGCTGAATATACAAATATTAAAAAAAAAAAGTATATATACACACACACACACACACACACTCAGAAAGAGAAACTGGAAGGAAATATACTAAAAATCATAGGGCTTATCTTTAAAGTATGGGCTTATGATTAATTTTTAAAATATATTTTATTGACTTTTTTACAAAGAGGAAGGTAGAGGGATAGAGAGCCAGAAACATCGATGAGAGAGAAACATCGATAAGCTGCCTCCTGCACACCCCCTACTGGGGATGTGCCCGACACCAAGGTACATGCCCTTGACCGGAATCAAACCTGGGACCCTTCAGTCCGCAGGCCGATGCTCTATCCACTGAGCCAAACCAGTTAGGCTTACGATTACTTAAAAAAAAAAAATGTTTTTATTGATTCCAGAGAAAGAGGAAGGGAGAGGGAGAGAGAGAGAGAAACATGGATTCGAGAAACATCCTGCACACATCCTACTGGGAATCTAGCCCCCCACCTACACATGTGTCCTGACCAAGAATCAAACCAGCGACCTCTTGGTGCATGGGACATTGCTCAACCAACTGAGCCACACTGACCAGGGCTCATGATTAATTTTAATTTTCTTTTATATATTTAATATTCTCCATAGAACTATTACTTATATAAGAAGAAAGTAATGACTATTAGAAACCTAACAACAGAAATTCTGGTTTCCTTGGAGCAGAAAGTTCACGGGTAGTGAAAGTTGATAAGGTGGGCAAGGGCTTTGAAGAGCAGGTAGGGGGATTCAGAACTTGAGTAGGGAGCGGACATGTCAGAGAGATGATTTGTCCTTCCATCCCTGTGTGGGGCTGTGGGAGATGGGGAGAGGATGATTCACTAGGAGGCCTCTGCATGGTCCATTGTCAAGTGCTCAGCAGTGCACTGAGTTCAGGAGAAGAGAGGGGAGGGAAAGGAGGAAGGGGAGAGGAGAGGGAAAAGGGAGGAGAGGGGAGGAAAGGGGAGGGGAGGGGAGGGAATGGAGGGAGGGAAGGGGAGGGAGGAAAGAACAGACTAAACAATGTGTGAGATGCTCTTGTATGTGTGGGTTTGAACTGTAATCCCCATGAAGGAGGAGATTTTTGTCTCTTTTGTTACCACTCTATTCCTCACACCTAGAAGAGTATGTGGCATGTAGCTGGCATTTAATAAATCTTGGTTGCTGAATGAGCGAACTAGGAAGGGGAGGCATCCAAGGTGATCCTGCGGATTGAAAGGGGTGCAGGTAGGGATGATGGACAGAGCGTGAGGCCCAGAGTGGGCAGTGTCACAGAACAGGGCCAATCTGAGGCCTGTGGGGTCTGTTCCAGGCCAGCCAAACACCAGGTGGCCACGGCCTAGGCCCGTTGTCTGTCTGCCTCCTTATGACCAGCTGGGCAGGACATGTGTGAACTCAGAACTTTTAACAGATTGGATCTGGTGGGGTTTTAATTACATGAATGCACCAGGGACAGCCTGGCGTGGAGAAAGGAATTCTGCAGCCCGGTTTACAGTGGACCCGGCCATCTGCTGAGATGCCAGTCCTCCTCTGAGAGCTTCTTGACAGCCTGCGACTGTAACTCCAGCATCTGGCTGGCTCAAGTCCTACCCGCACAATCGCCGGCTTTTCCTGTTTTGCCCGAGGAGCAGAAGCAGGGGCCTGTTGGCATCTCTTTGCCAGTTTCCCCCTTAAAGTGTCTGACCTGCTCCCAGTAAGGAGCCATGTTGAGTTATGGGGGCAACAGTGGCCACCCCACAGATCCTTCTTGGCTGTCCTCTGTGTCCTGGAGTGAGTCTGCCCAAAGGCCAGCTGCCTGAAATCTCACCCTTTGGGCAGAGTTACAGGGGTGGGGCCTAGAGGGCCAAGGGTGCAGAGTTAAAGAGCACCCAGTCAGGAATCGGAGGCCTGGCCCCCATCCCAGCTCTGCCCCGTCTTGCTGTGTAGGATAGGGGAACTTTTTGTGTATAAAGGACCAGAGAGTAAATATTTTGGGTTTTGCAGTCCATATGGTCTCTTATAATTACTCACTTCTGCTTATGGTACCAAGAAAGCAACCACAGACAATTGGTAAACGAACGAGAGTGACGGGGCTCCAATAACACTAGTTACAAAAGCAGGTGGTGGGCCAGATTGAGCCCCGGGGCCCTCGTTGGCTGAGCCTGCGGCAGGGCCCGTGTTAAGGCATGCCAGCCCGCGGAGCCTCAATGTTCAGGTTAGGTCAGGAGGCTATTTCTATGGACTAAATTGCTAGCTCCCTGTTTCCGGGACCATGCACCGGCCCAGGAGAGAGTGGGGAGTTCTGAGCAGGGCTTGGAGCCCACACCTGCCTGTGGAATTGGTGTCCACAGCTCTCTGGAGGCCACAGCTGCCTTTCCACATCTCTGGACACGGTGCATGTTTTGTTGCCCCGCTCCCAGCCTCCCATGGGCTTCTACATCTTTATCATAGCCCATCTCAAAAGTCACCCCCTCTGTGAAGCCTTCCTTGATTTCCCCCCCCCCCCGCTATCTAAACAAATCAGTGCTCCTAGAGCCCCCTGTTCACCACTCACCATGCTTCAAACACCCTCCATTCAACCAGCAGACTTTTTTGAGTGCTTAGTATATACAATGCTCTATGTTCTAGAATAATAGTAACAATGCCTGTCTGCAGGGCTTTGTCCTTTCCAGGCAAGTTCTATCCATCCTACTGTCTGAGCTCACACAGTAATCCTGTGGAAGAGGTGGTGATGTTATTTCCATTCTACAGATGTGGACACTGAGGCCCAGGGACATAGAGTGCTTCATCTCAGGCCATAATGCTAGAACCAAACCTTGAAATCCAAAGGCAGTTCTCTTTCCACTGGACTCTTCCACAGGATGGAAGTCAGAAGACCTGGGTTCTAGCTCTGCCATGTGATCGCAGGCCAGACCCTGTCCTTGGCTGGGCCTGGAGTGCCTGCTCCGGGAAATGGGGAGGCTGGAGGAGATATTCTTGGAGCCCTGTAACGTTCTAAGTTTCTAGGCGCTCAGAGTGGCCATGTTCCCTCCTCCACACACAGTGGAGGAAGCAGACATCTCAGTGGGACTGTTTGGTCCGCAGAGCAACGGCACTGAGCCTTTGCGTACACGCTAGACCCACAGCTGCTGGGGCCCACGTGTCTGTGGAGCTGTCCCAGTTGGCACGGAGCAGATGCTGTGGATGGGGTGAGAACCAGAGGGCTGACCCGGGAAAGGAGGGCGGAGGGGGCGGGAGCTGGCCTAGTCAGCACGGCTCTGAGTAACATCCCTCCAGCCGAAGCGGAGGGGCAGCCAGAGTCAGCTCTGAAAATCATGTCTCATCCACGCACTCCTACACAGACACCCAGCACACGCCGCCACACGGAGTCAGGAGGAGATGGCTGCACGGCCCTACCTGAGCCTCCCAGGACCAAGCCTTCCAGGAAGCCTTGTCAGTCCTCAGCTTCTCTCTACTGACTGCTGAGCCCTGAGGGGTCCTGACTGCTGAGCCCTGAGGGGTCCTGACTGCTGAGCCCTGAGGGGCCCTGACCCCACCTCCATCGAGCCCTGGAGACCAGTCTCCTGGGGCTTGGAGTCTTGGCTTCTATTTGCTTTTGCTGCTTTTTCCTCCTTCCTTTTCTCTTCCTCCCCTTCCTCCTCCTCTCCCTCCTTGTCTCATTTTGTCTCCTTACTCTCCCTCGGAGCTCATAGGACAGAGATGGTGCCTTGTACCTTTCAGTAGCTCAGTGCCCGGCCCACAGTAGCCAGTAGGAATGGCGGCGGTGGTAGGAAGCAGTAACAATAGCAGTAGTAATTGTAGTAAATAAGAAAGCTCGCATTTAGTGAGCATCTATGTGCCAGGCACTGTCCTACGTGCTTTTAGTCGCACTATTTCACTTACTTCTCACAAAACCTTTGTGAGCTAGGCGTTATTTCCATTTTACAGGTGAGAAAACCGAGGCACAGAAACTTCCTGGAGCCCATTCATGACCACACAGCTGGTGAGAGCCTGAGTCAGGGTGCCAGCTCAGGCCTTGTATCATCTAACCGATGTTAGTTGATTAGAGGCTGCATTCTGGATGGCGGGTGCCCTGGTTTTCCAGCTGAGGAGACTGAGCCACGTGGCTGGGTGACTTGGACAAAGCCATACAGGTATGTGGCAGAGCCAGGCCTTTTTAAGTCCTGCTCCATTTTTTTTTTTTTTTTAAATATATTTTATTGATTTTTTTACAGAGAGGAAGAGAGAAGGATAGAGAGTTAGAAACATCAATGAGAGAGAATCACCGACCAGCTGCCTCCTGCACACCCCACTGGGGATGTTCCCACAACCAAGGTACATGCCCTTGACCGGAATCGAACTCGGGACCTTTCAGTCCACAGGCCGATGCTCTATCCACTGAGCCAAACCGGTTCCGGCAGTCCTGCTCCTCTTATTCCACTTGCCAGTGGCTTCCAGGGTCTTGCAGACCCAGAGATTGGGGTCCATGGCCCATCTGAGGGGGACCTTCATGAATTGCTCTCAAGGTTGTTCTGGGAAAGTGGAGAGGCAGCTCGTAAGCTGTCTGTCAAAGCAGGTGCTTTCTCCGGCTGTGATCCCTCCTCCTTCCCATCCAGGCCCTTCTCCCCCAGAGGCAGGTCTCCGCCAGCCTGAGCCAGCTCTGAGGAGTTTGAGGGGGTAATGGGGGGCAGGGCGGAGAGGAGGGTATAGAACTTGGCTAGTCTCAACAGTATCAGCTGAAAAAATCAGTGAGATGGAAATGGTTTCCTTATCCCTTAGCTTGTCTTAATTAATTGAGCAAACATTTCTTAAGCACCTACTTCTTTGTGCCAGGAACTTGGCTAAGTGCTGGGAGAGGATGCAGAGACGAAGATGGCTCGGTCCTGCCCTCTGGGAAAACAGACAAGTTGGTGGGCAGGTCAGAGCAGACTGTCCCTTACGCAAAGCCTGGTCCCAGGACGTGCTGAGCCGCTGCCAGAGGAGCCGGTGGGACTGTGGGCACCCAAACCAGAGGGAGTCCGAGCCGTAGCAACCTTGCCCGTGCCCCTGTGGCTGGGAGCATGCAGGCTCCGCTCCTGGTGGCCCTCGAAGATGGCTCTGGACACTTGGAAGCGTGGTTTAGGGCCATGGTTGGCAAACTGCGGCTCGCGAGCCACATGTGGCTCTTTGGCCCCTTGGGTGTGGCTCTTCCACAAAATACCACAGCCTGGGCGAGTCCATTTTGAAGAAGTGGTGTTAGAAGATGTTTAAGTTTAAAAAATTTGGCTCTCGCCGAAACCGGTTTGGCTCAGTGGTAGAGCTTCGGTCTGAGGACTGAAAGGTCCCGGGTTCGATTCCGGTCAAGGGCATGTACCTTGGTTGCGGGCACATCCCCGGTGGGGGTTGTGCAAGAGGCAGCTGGTCGATGTTTCTCTCTCATCGACGTTTCTAGCTCTCTATCCCTCTCCCTCTCTGTAAAAAAAAAATCAATAAAATATATTTAAAAAAAAAATTGGCTCTCAAAAGAAATTTCAATCGTTGTACTGTTGATATGTGGCTCTGTTGACTAATGTGTTTGCCGACCACTGGTCTGAGTGTCTGCTCCCTTCCTGCCTCTTTGGAGCTGTCCTTGCAACCACCCCAGTCCTGGGTGGGCCTGCGCCACCCCTTTGTACCATGTGCCCTGGCTCAGGCCATAGCGGATTGGGCCAGGGATGGACTCCTGATCCAAGAGGACCCAGGATCAGTTGCCCTGAGCCCATCAGGTCGTCTCTCCCAGACACTGTGATCAGAGGCTGAGTGGCCAGTCAGCGCTGGGGAGCTGAGCTGCAGGGCTATAAAGAGTCTGGTCCTAGCCAGGGCCAGGGTGAGCCAGCATCGCATGCATGTCAGAGTTACGAGGGAAGGGAAGCCAGAGTGATGGGGACCAGCAGGGACAGGGATGGTGTGGCCGGAGAGAGGGGGAGGGAGAGGCCTGGGCTTTGCACTGCGGGCCCTTGACCCCAGCTGAGAGGTGCTGTTTCCTTTCTGAAGTCTCTTACTTGCAATGGTTCATGGAGGCACTGTGCCCCGGCTGAGCTCTGGCCACTCCCGTTGGAGCGCCCAGGCTGCCAGCACGGCATCTGGGTGAGCAGCACAGCAGAGGCCCTGGCTGGGCTTCAGGGATCCACCCGGACACTGTGCTCTACAGTGCTCAGGAGCATTCCTGCTGCCCCTTCAGCAGCCCCGTGGAGCCCCTTGGGCCGCGGTGGTCTCCATGCGACAGGTGGGGACAGTGAGGCCTGGAGACATTGGTGTCTCACCCAAGGCTGCAGCTCCAGAGCTGGAAAACCTGGGATTCTCCCACAGGCTTGCTGCTTCTCCCACAGCCCACATGGTTGCTCCGATCCCCCACCTAAGCACGTAGCTGGGTGGCCTTGGGGGTGGAAATGCAGTGTGTAAAGTGCTTGGTTCGAGACCTGGCATGAGGAGGGTCTCAGAAGTAGGAGCTGTTATTAATTTTATCATTTTCTAAAGCATAGATGGTCCCGGTTCCCTCTGTCCCGAGGTTCCTCTGCGCCTGCGCCCTGCCTCACCTGAGTACTTCCTCATGTCTCGGCTTCCCCGAGCTCCCTCCCTCATCTCTTCTGCCCCCCCAAGGACTGCTCCAGGGCTGCCCTCCTCTGGAATACATCCCCCTATCCCCAGCTTCACGTGGTGTGGGCCCCTCTCCCGGTATCCACGGTAGATTCCCAGTGGATACAGAGAGCCAGCCTTGCTGGATGGTTTGGTTTGGTTTGATGGGGGAGGCCTGGGAGCTGGCGTGGCCCCTGTGGGCCTCCATCACCTGCTTCCCGACTGTCCTTGCTGGCCATGGCTAGTGGCCCAGGCAGCTCCGGGCTGGCAGGCTGTTTGGCAGCAGATGCCAGGAGAGGTGAAGGAAGCTTTTCTCAGGCCCAGCACCCTCCCCAGGGCTCAGGAGCTTAGAGGATGGAGGCTGGCCTCGTGCCCAGGAGGAGAAGGACTTCAGCCTGGAGGCAGCTGCCAGGACCTTCTCTCTCGCGGAGCCAGCCTGCAGAGGCGGTGTCCCTCCTCCATGCTCCCTCCAACACCCCCCAGGTCCCCCAGGGGGGCCTCTTGGCGCAACTTCATTCACCATTCCGGGCGGAAGTGCAAGAACCAGATGCACGATGGGTGGACACACCCAGGGGAGCAGGAAAGTCTGTGCCTCCGTGAAGGGAGAGAAGCCCCCTCAGGACCTGGCCTCTGGGCCCTGCTGTTCCTTCAAGTTCTATGCCATCCCTCTGGGCCCTGCTGTTCCTTCAAGTTCTACGCCATCGGGGACCTCCAAAGCCACCACGTCCAGCCCCTCCCCCGCTCGGCCCGCTGGTCCTGAGAGACTTCTCAGAGGCCACGATTCCGCCACTCTCCATGGAAACACGCTCCCCTCAGCCCTGCCCCATCTGTTGGCGATGCTCCTTAGGCAGAGAGACATGACTGAGGTGCAGGCCATTCCTGCGCAGCCTGTCTTCAGTGGAGACGGCAAGCAGCTGTCCCCATCCTTGGGGACACTGTCCTTCACACAGAGCCATGGAGGCCAGTGCTCACGCCCTGCCTGCCTCCGGCAGCCTGCCTCCCCCTGGGCGTGTCACCTCTCTTCTGGCCTCTGGTCCTGCAGCCTTTCCAGTGACCTTGCCGCCGGACCCACCTTCCGTCCGCACCGGTGCACAGCCCAGGCTGGGCCGCCAGGCTGGCGGGCTGGGTATAAATGGAGCATGACTTCATGGCTCCTATGGCTTGGAGAGGCTGCCTCGTTATGCATTAGTGTCCCGCGCTTGCCTTTTACGATGCCAGGAGCTCCGCGCTGGGCAGTGTCCCCGGGACCCGGTGCTCTCCTGCTACTGCTCATCGTTCTGATGAGCCTCGCCCTCCTCCCTGCAGCCCCAACCTGGAATCTGGGGGTGCTGGCTCGCTCTGCACTGGACTTTATTCAAATGATTAAATGCCTGCCACGGCTCCCTCCTCCCCGATTCAAAACGGGACCCGTGGACCTCCATAGAGCGCTGACTATGGCCACACCGCCCCAAGCCCGTTAATCCTCACCCAGCCTTGTTCGGCAATCCCAATTGGCTGTTATCATCCCCATTACAAGTACTATTATCATCCCCACTTAAAGATGCAGGAACTGAGCCACAGAGAGGTGGACTTGCTCAAGGTCATACGGAAAGTACGTGGCAGAGCTGGGCCCTCCCACTATGGCTTCTTCTCTCCCTTCAGGCTGCTCCCATTCCCCTCCTCCCCCCTCTTCACATTTCAGAGCGGGTGGGGCCTCCCCTCCCAAGGCTGACCCCTGTGTTCGTCCTGTTGGCTTTGCTCCTGGAGGCCACCACAGCCCTTTATTCCTTTTTGTGGTGTTTTTAATAAAGGTGTTCTTATTGATTTCAGAGAGAGGAAGGGAGAGGGAGGGAGGGAGGGAGAGAGGGAGAGAGAGAGAGAGAGAGAGAGAGAGAGAGAGAGAGAGAGAGAACATCAATGATGAGAGAGAATTATTGATTGGCTGCCTCCTGCACACCCCACACTGGGGATCAAGCCCACAACTGGGTCATGTGCCCTGACTGGGAATCGAACTATGACCTCCTGGTTCATAGGTTGATGCTCAACTGCCGGGCCATGCCCGGTCTGGCATCTCCTCACTATTTTAAAGCCTCCTTATGTCCTCAAGGAAAGAAAAGGGTGGGAGACAGGGAGGACGGCAGGTAGGCAGGGGCATTAGGCCCTCTCCTTGGCCTCCCCCATCAGACTGCCCAGTAGGACTGCTCTCCCCAAGAGCATCAGGACCTTCCTGAGCTCCAGACCCAGTGCCCTGTAAGCAGGGCGGCTGCCCCCGCCCCCTGGCACTCAGCGACACATTAGAACAATGGGCCCTTCTGGGTGGATGCAGCCCCCTGGAGCGTGTCACTAGGTGAGCAGGCCAGACTTGAGCAACCCAAAACCCCAGCTGGGTTCTTCCCGGCAGACACAGCCCGGACAGTTGCACAGGGTGAGCTGGACCGCTGGCCTCCGCATTTTCCTCTACGTCTGGCCACACTCAGCCCTGGTGGCCAGCCCTCCGCCTCCCGAAACTCTACCCTCCTGCTTTCCACTGGTCCTTGGCAGTCTCCCCTGCTGCCTAGGCTCTGGCCTGCATCCTGACTGGGCCAGGACTCTGCCTGGGATGCTCTGATGCTGGTTCCAGGGAAGCCCCTGAGGCCTCGCCTCCAGCTCTGCTCCAGGCTGCATTCCCACCCACCACCTGGCTGAACCACGACCCCCCCCAGGCCCGGCTTGGCCACCCGAATGCATCATCCCCCACGCCCAACGCTGGCCCTCTCTGTGCTGCCTGATTTCTGATCATGGCCTCCTTCCTCGGTCAGCCAGGTGAACACCTTGCCTTTCTGCCCCCCTCTTCGCCCACATGCCTGACCTCAGCCGTTCCTCCTTTCCTCGTCCTGCCCGTTCTTCCTGCTCCTTCAGCCACCACCATCGTCTGGGCCCGCACGGTCTCCAATCTGGACGTGGGCAGCTGTTCCTAACCGTCACCCCCAGCAGCTGCCAGTCCCCTGTCCCCTCAAGTTCCCCACACCTCTCCCAGAGCATGCCTCTTCCTCTCCTCAGAACCTCCCACGAGCCCATTGCCCACAGGGACAGCAGCCCGAGCTTTCAGCCTGCCTCTCAGGGCCCTCCACCCTTCGTCCCGCCTCTCCGGCCTCAGCTGCTCCTGCGAACCCTACCCGAGGAGAGGGTGTCAGAGCGAACCTCTGGCCATGCTTTCCCACAGCTCCGCTCTCTGGAAGGCTGCAGGAGGGAGGTGGGTGGGGAGGTGCTGGGGGAGGGGGGCTCTGCCCTCACCCCCATCCCAGCTGAAGCCTTTTCATGGTCACCAGCAGCCTGGACTAGGGTCCAGCCAGATTGGGAATGTGGAAGGCAGGTGTTGGGGCAGTTGGGGAAGGGGTGAGGGCACAGAGGAGCCTCAGACTGGGTGTCACTCACCAGGGAGAAGGGCCTGGCTGGGAGGGGGGTTAGCAGGACAGCGTGGGGAGCAGGTTATCCTAATACGCTCTTCTGTGTGTGCAGCATTTTAGCCTCTCACTCCCTGTGGAGTGTGTGACCTCAGAGAGGCAGCTATCAGCATCACTCACCCCAGGAGGAGTGAGGAGGCTGAGGCTGGGCCGGTGAGGTGACCCGGCCAAGGACAGCGAGGTGGGAGCGGGCTGTGGGCCCCCCGCGGCCGGCCCACCTGCTCCCCCCAGGCCAGACCCAGGCTTTGGGCCCAGCAGGAACCTCCCTGGCCATGCGGAAAGGGGCTGGTTAACTCTGGCACCCAGTGGGGACCCGGGTAGGGGGCCACATCTGCCCTGCTTCATTCCTGGCCCGAATTGGCACCGGCACCTGGGAAGGGCAGCCGGCCAGCCACGTGCCAGTGTTACTTTAAAAATAAACCAGGGAAGAGCCAGGCTTAAAAATAACCCAGGGGATGTGTGAGAAGCTAATTACCACTGCAGCCCCCTGTCAGGGCTGTCTGTATGCCAGGTCCCCTCTGCTCATCTCCTCCAGAGGGAGGCAGGTCCCAGGCCCTCCCAGGGCAGTGGGGGCGGACAGGCCTCAGGATCTGATGGAGGAGCTGAAGGAGGCCCTGGGCATCCTGGGAAGCCTCCCTCATCACAACCAGGCAGGGAGGCTGGGGAGCCCGGGGGTGGGGGGATGGGAGCCCCCAGGCTGGAAAGAGAGCTCCATGCCTTAGTCCCTACCAGGGCTTCTCTACCTCACTAGTCTCTGGGCCTCGTCCACAACTTCCCACTGGAATCCCTCTGGCTCCAAAAGGGACTTTGAGGTCCTGAGTGCACCCCCTCTCCCAATTTTCTGAAGCACATGTTAGGACAGCCAGGTGGCCAGTGTTGCCAACTATATCCTGTTTAGGACTCCTGTCCACCACTTCTCATCTGTACCATTCTCTCGGGAAGGACTTTGAGGCTCCTCTTGCCCCATTGGGGTAAAAATGCATGGCCTTTCTGGATGCCCATTCCTGGCTGCCCCTGTAGGCATTCCTGGCCTGTGAGCTCCCATCTCTGGACCCTCAGTGCTGAGCAGGGGCTGAGCAGCAGGCTGGCCAGGCCCCCCAAGCTCCCAGACTCTAGAGATGGCAGTCAAGCGGGCAGAAGCCACACCCCCACACTCCCACTCGCAAACACACAGGTCCAGGCTCCCTTAAGGCTCTTGAAAACTCTTGCAGATTCCCCTCCTCCCCCCACCTTGGTGGGAGGACATCTTACAAGGGTGGGGGTGGGGCATAAAGCCCAGCTTAGGATGCAGCAGGGGACAGAGGGGCAGGATCAAAGAGGAAAGGCAGAGCTTTCCAGGAGGAGGGAGGCCGAGGCTGAGACTGCTGGAGGTGGACCGAATGATCAAAGGACAAGGCTGCGCTGGGGAGATGGGAGGAGGGGTGGGGAGAAGCTGCAAGCAGAGGCAGGCAGAGCTGGCCGTTGGGAGGTGGGGGCCGCTGCATGGTGAGCAGGGACTTGGGTGATGGACAGGCCTGGACTCAGGTCCCTGGCCGGGTGCCCTGAGCCGATAACCTTGCTGGGCCTCGGGCCTCATTTGCATAATGGACATAATGATCACTACCTCGTGGGCCTCTGCAGGAGGAGGTGTGTGAAGCATTTATGAAGGGGCCTGAAACTGAGCTGCGATCGTGTTCTTTCTCTCCCTGCCTTCCCTGGAACCCGGCTCTTCACTCCCACTCCGGGCAAACACAGAAGGCCCCCGGCCCCTCTCAGCGGCCCTGCTCCTGCAACAAGCTGTTGAATGTTACACCGTTTTCCCCGTCAGTGTCTCCAGCGGCCACCGGTTGCCAAACCCACTGGTTGTTTCTCTGCAGTCACCTGACCCGATCTCCCAGCAGCGGCTGGCAGTGGACGGCTCCCTCTCCCGACACTGGCCCCCTGGCCTCCACACCGCTCTCCCCAGCCCCTTGGTGTCCACCTCCCGCTGCAGGCGAAGGAGCCGGCCCCAGGCCTGCTCTCCCCTCTCTCCAGCTGACCTCATTTAGCCTCCTGACTTTAAATTATGTCCGTCTGATAACTCCCAAATTTATATCTCAGCTTTGACCTCTTCCGTGAGCCGCAGACTTGTCTCTCTAACTGCCTTCACGGATTTGTTACAAGCGTCTCAAAATTAACCTGTGTGTCTCAAACAGAAGTCTTAAATCTTATCTCTTGACCAAACCCGCTATTCACCAGGCTTTATTCCCCCACTCAGGAAACGCTTACCCTCCACCCAGGCGCAGGCCAAAGTCCCTCCTCGTCTTTCCCTGCCTCCCCTCCCCCTCCCCCTCCCTCCCGCCCTCTCCATGGCATTGCTCCTATCCATCAGCAGGTCCGGCCAAGTCTGCCTCGCAGACACCACTCAATCCGCCCTGCCCTCCACCTCCACAGTCCCCACCAGGTCCAGCCCTGCGTCATCCTGGCTTTCAGTCACTGAACTGCAGCCTGGCCAGCCTTCCGGCTTCCCTCTTACTCCACACCCATCTGACCTCCACCGAGCAGCTAGGGGACCTGGTAAAAATCTAAGTCATATCACACCACAACCCGGCTTAAGACCTCCCAGGGACTTCCAGGCCTCTTAGAACAAAACCCAAGCTCTTGATGGGGCTTCCATGGCCATCCTTCTCAATCTCCACCTCTTTGCTCAGCAGGCTGTACCTACATCTCTCTTTCTGCTCCTGTCCCTCAGACACGCCAAGGCAGGCCCCTGTCTGGGCCTCTGCATTTGCTGTTTCCTCCTGGAAGGTCCTTTTCAGATCTCTGCATGACACAGGCCCCCGCCCGGGAAGGCGCTCCCAGATGGTCCTGGCACTTGCTACCATTGAGATGATATTTTATTTGCGACCACATAGTTTAGTTTCTCGACTGTCTGCTTCCTCTGAAATGTGGGCACCATGAGGACAGGGGTGGGTCCCTGAGGTCTAGAATGGCACCTGGCACATGGAAGATGCTCAGAAAAACAAAAGGGATGGAGGGATGACTGTGCAGATGCCTGAAGGTGGAGTCAGGCGGCCTGGGTTTGAGGCCTGGCTCTGTTACTGAGCTGCTAGGGGCTGGGGTGGGGCTGGGAGCGCTCCCCACCTCTCCCTCGCCCGTTCTCAGTCTCATGTGGAAGAGAGAAAGGTTGACTGAATCAGTGATCCTCAAAGAATCTGACGGACCCCAGGCATTGCCGTCCTCTGCCACGCTGCGCCCTTGGTCTGCGTGAGCACACCAGTGCCTGCACCCTGCATGGACCTCCTTCCCGCCAGAGGCTGAGGAAGATGCTTGCTGGGACCTTCCACTGGCCTGTGCATGTTCCGCAATGGGTCATTGTGTAATATCCCGTAAACGTTTTCAGATATCAATACGTGGGGCTAACCCCGGCCGCTCACAGGCCTACCGAGTCACTGGGTCTGGGTGGGAGGTCACAGTTTCCATGAGCAGGATCTCGGCGGCCAGCCCCAGAGGCCTCTGAGTTAGCCCAGGGCCTGGGTTGCAGGACTGACCACGTCGCGCTCCCCCTGGCGGGCTCGGGCTCAGGCCCAGCGGCGATGTGGGAAGTCGGACCGCCCGCACCTCTCTGCAGGCCATCCCTGTCAGATCGCGCTGGCTGGGGTCAGCCTGCTCTCAGCACCACGGCTTCCTCCCACACCCAACGGGCTACCGTGGGAGCTGCCAGCCCGGGCGGCCCCCCTCTCTGGGGGGGAGGCTCCTGCATTCCAGCCGTCCCAGGGGCCGGGGCAGCGGACTCGCTCTGCTGATAACGGGGCCTGGGCCGCAGTCCGAAATGCTTTCTTTCCAGAAGGGGGGGCGGTTTGACGTGGAGGTCCCGGACAGAGCTTTATTCTTGGGACTGGCCTCAGAGGAAGTCCCTCTAGGGCTCCGCCGGCATGGGGTGAACTGGGGACAAGAGCGTAGTCCCAGGGACCGTGCCTCTCAGGAGGGGCTGGGAGAAGCCGAGGCCAGGGGCGGGCCCACCAGAGGCCGTCAGGGCTGTACGGGGCTCAGGCCCCACCAGCCCGGTCCTCTGCGGATAAGCCCAGGCGGATGTGACTTGCTGTGGGTCTCACAGCCAGGTAGGAGCAGAGAAACAGTGGAGGGCACTGTGTCCCCCACTTCCCTCAGTCAGCTGCACTGTTATCCGCCACAACGCCCAGAAAGCATGTGTCGACTGTTCATCGACTGGACAGCCCCGAGGGCAGCCAGGGACACCAGGGCCTCTTTGATCCCTGGGAATACAAGCATGCTTAGCTCCGGGGCCTGGAGCTGAGCAGGACACCAGAGGGAAGGAGGCTGCCACTGAGTTTGGATCCAGGTGCCCCTTTCTCTGGCCCCATCGGGAGGTGGATCAAGGACCATGAACAGCCCGAGAGGGTCTTACTAACCCCCATGGTGGACAATCCACCAGGCAGGCCATGCTGACGAGGGCGGCACACTGGCTCAGCCTGACCAAGGCCCCTGGTTTGTTCCCGGGTAGGTGACCCTCACACGGCCAGCCGAGGGGCCTGCTGGGCTGGAGCCCTTCCCTGGGGTTGTGTGAGAGCAGGCTGAGCGCTAAAGCCACGAAGGGGAGCCACGGCCTGTCCGCAGGACCCCCATGGGCACTCTCAGCCCCCTTTCTCCTCTGAGCGGGTGCGGAGACTGACCTTCTCCTGGGGCCACCCACTGGCTCCTGCTGTCTCCGCCACCTGGCTACTCCAGGCGCTTTGGCCTGCCAACACCGAAGATTCTTCCTCTGCTGCCCCTTGAATGTTCCTTAAAGACCAAGGAAACCCCGAAGGAAAATGCTAGCTGCCGGCTCACGGCCCGAGAGGGGCCCAGCCCCCCAGCTGCAGAGTGCAACCTTAAGACGCTCCCTCCTCTCCCGTGCCTGAGCTCGACTCCTCCACGTGGGGAGCATGTAACACTTCCCGCCTCCTGGGCTGAGTGCAGGTCTAATGAGTTACTCCTGGGGGCTGGGCCCTGACACCTGTGGCTCTGGCCCAGACAACTGATGCTCCTGGGACAAGCTTCCTCCTCAGCGCCCAGGGGCCATCTTACCCTATGGTCCCCCTCAGCAAGGCACCAGTGAGCACCCCCAACAAGGCCCCCTGCCCCCACATTTACTGGCCACGCTCAAGCATCATCACTCTGTTCCTATGTCCAGCTTCAGGCTCCTGTCCTGCCCAGAAGGACGGTGTTGACCAATGCACGGAACGAAGGCCACCCGGTGACAGCCGCCCCCACAGCACTGCCTCCTGCCCCCAACAGGCTGCCATGTGCTTCTGAAATGCACTAACGCCCGTGCAGTAGGGTGACCCACCTTTAGCCCTCGCAGGGAGAGCTCTGGATGTGATGCCTGCTCCCACGGTTGCTGGCTCTGGGTCACAGGAAGTGACCTCACCCTTCTCAAGTCCAATGTCTGGCGAAGTAGGAATCATGGTACCTACACCTTCGGGTTGTTGGGAGGCTCAGAAGAGAACCCGTGGGACCCAGTGTGGTGCCCGCTTTACCCGGCCCTCTCTGCCACACGCCAGCCGTATGACGCTGGGAACAATTCTTAGCCCCGCTGGGCCCCAGGGTCCTCGTCTATGAAATGGGGACAGTGAGGATTCAACGAGGTAACACACGGAGCGAACTCAGCCCATCGAAACCTCCCAGGGAACGGCAGCCTTGGCTCGTGACCGTGGAAACTGAGGCAGGCCCCGTGGGGAATGGCTGCTTCATGTGGGGTGTAAGATCTGGATGGAGTCACCCAGGGAAGACCCCTCGGCTGCATCCACCGAAGACTCGCTTCTGCCTGCTCCCCAGGCTTCGGGGAGCTCCCCTGCACCCTCAGGAGGACTCTCCCCATCCCAGAGAGAGGCCTCCTCCTGTCTGAGAGCATGGGGCCACTCTCTCCCGGCAGCTCTGCTGGAGCCGGACAATCTGGGTCTCTGGAGAGCGCCCCCCCGCAGATGATCCCGTGGCCCGCAGGCTGGAATGTGCCTCTCCGGATGTGTCTGAGATGGTTCTTTCTGCATCGGGGCCGTGGTCAGGAGAGGCCCTGCGCATTCCTGAAGAGGGACACTGAGTCCGAGCCAAGCCGTGGGGCCTTGAGCAGAGAGGAAGGGGATCTGCGAGGGGCCCTGGGGCTGTCTACGCAGAGAATATCCACAGAGTATCATCTCTCAGCCCGGCGCTGCCCCGGCCTCCGCACACCACCCACAGGCTGGCGGTGGTCTGGGCTCCGGAGTGGGGCTGTGCTCAGAAAAGGAAGTGTGTCCTGGGGGCTGGCGGAGGTCTGCTGCGTGACCAGGAGAGGAGGAAGGGGGCAAGCAGGGTTCAGGTTGTCATTACCCTCGTGTTCAAGTGGGGTCGTGGGACACCCACCAGTTCAACTGAGCTGATGAGGGTAACCCCTAATTCACCTGGAGTCATGGGGACCCCACTGGGCAGGCTCCAGGTCAGTGGATCCAAACACAGGTTGGCATCTGTCACTTCCCTCCTCCAGCACCTGTCAAATCAAGTCCATTCACTGGAGCCCAGCACTCAGCTTCTCCAGGAACTGCTCACAACCACCTTTCCTTGGCACGCTCATGGCCCTCAGCTGGCCTCACGCTGTTCCTGCATCCTGAAAAGCTCCCACTGCCAATCTTCACCTGAAGTCCTCCCTCTCCGCCCAAGCCCGTCTGAGGCACCACCTACTTCAGGAAGCCTTCTCACTTCCCTGTTTCAGTCACCCCTCTACGACAGTGGTCGGCAAACTCGTTAGTCAACAGAGCCAAATATCAACAGTATAACGATTGAAATTTCTTTTGAGAGCCAAATTTCTTAAACTTAAACTTCTTCTAACGCCACTTCAAAATAGACTCGCCAGGCTGTGGTATTTTGTGGAAGAGCCACACTCAAGGGGCCAAAGAGCCCATGTGGCTCGCAAGCCCAGTTTGCCAATCAAGGACTTAGCACACATACAACTCAATTTGTGGATTTAGGATTCTACTGGCCCAGAGACTCCTTGGGGAAGGATCTGGGCCCCAGTTTTCCATTCTCTTGGTATAGTGCCTGGCCCTCAGGAGAGCTCAATCATTTCTGGTAAACTGACTAAAATGAAGGCAAACCTTGGTTTATTTGGAAGTGACCCAGAGGCTATGGGGCCCCCTCTGGACACATCTGAGTCCCACTCTGGTGCTCTAGCTTTCTAGGATGATCAAGAAATCAAAGCATCTTAGGGTTGGGAAGAATCTTAACAGCCAGTTATTGCAGCCCCCTGGTCTGATATATGAACTGGGTGATGATTTTTTGACGTGTCAACTTGGCTAGGCTTAATAAAGGCCCTAGTTATTTAATCCAACACTAATCTAGATTTTGCTGTGAATGCATTTTGTAGATGTGATTAAAGTCCATAATCAGTTGTCTTTAAGTAAAGGAGATTATCCTAGATAATCTTCATGGAGCTGATTCAATCAGTTGAAAGGCTTTCTGAGCTGAGCTGAGGATTCCCCGGAGAAGAAATTCTGCTGGTGGACAGCAGCTTCCCCCTAGGCTGGCAGGAGTTCCAGCCTGTCCTTCCTGGTGGCCTGCTCTGTGGATTCTGAACTTGCCTAGCCAGTTACTATTATCACATAAGCCAGTTCCTTGCGATACATCTCATAATATGTATCTCCCACTGGTTCTATTTTCTGGTAGATCCTGACGGATCTAGGTGACCTCTGGTGCATGTCTATCCATGGGGAACTCCCCACCTCTCAAGGTCACACAGTCCATCTTTGGTCAAGTTCAAAGCTAATACGATCTGAATTATATTGGACTTAAATCTTTCTATGGACACCACCCACTGGTGCTGGTTCAACCCCATGCGCCTAATCAGCCCAAGGTTGATGCTTTTACCTTTTAATAGCCCAGCACAGAGGTTGGCAAACTCATTAGTCAACAGAGCCAAATATTAACAGTACAAAGATTGAAACTTCTTTTGAGAGCCAAATTTTTTAAACTTAAACTTCTTCTAACACTACTTCTTAAAAATAGACTCGCCCAGGCCATGTTATTTTGTGGAAGAGCCACACTCAAGGGACCAAAGAGCTGCATGTGGCTCTCAAGCCGCAGTTTGCCGACCACTGGCCCAGCAGATACTTGAAGGCAGCACTCATGTTCTGCAGGCCCGCCCCCACCAAGTGCCCTTCATTTGACGTTCTGCTCCCCTCCTCTGAATGTTGCCCAGGTTGTTGATGTCCAGATACATGTGTAGACACACGTGGCCTGATGGGTCTACAAAAGAGTGGGCCCTGTCCTGCTACCTGCATTCCACGCTGTCGCTGGCAACAGGGCGAGGTATCTGGTAGCCATTGGGCCTGGTGACTTCTCTGGGCCTTGGCTGTCTGGATCCCAGCCCATGTGAGAAGAAATGAGCCCGAGCCTCTTCTAATGGGGGCAGGAGGTCGGACTGCCCCTGGGCTTCTGGGTAGATGCCATGAGGGAAGAACCAGTTTCCCACTGTGACATGTAATCTCTGGAGCACCTCTTTTCCCTGGATCTAAGGCACTTTCCTGGCAGACAGGGGAGGAAAGGAGGACAGCCGAGGACCAGTGGCTTCTTGTCTGCAGGCTTCCCTATGGGACAAGCCCTTTTGCATTCCTCTCCCTCCCACCCACAGTGACTCCACGGCTGGCTCCCATGGGACAAATCAGAGCCCCTCTCTAAGCCGCAGAGAAGGGTCCATCAGTGCTGAGACCATTGGCTCTAACATTCCAAGACCAGATTCCTAAGGATTTTCCCAGTTCTAAACCTTCTTGTTCTTAAAACCACAGTCACATGACTATTCCCAGAAGTCAGGTCTCCAGGTTATTTAGATTCTTGTCACTAAAAGGATGGACCATGGATCAACAGCATCAGGTCCCTTGGGGTCCTGTGAGAAATTCAGAGTCTCAGGCCCCATCCCAGACCAAGTGGTTCAAGAGCTGCATTTAAACAAGATCAAACCCGGATCTGATCATTTGGGAAACATTAGCATAGAAAATTTTACATTGGCAGGCTAGCATTCATCATGTCCCCTTGTGGGCACCCGCCTCTATATGGATGGGAAGACTGAGGTACACTAGGGAAGTTTTTGTTCCTCCGATGAATACAGGGGAAGGGGTGGGGGGTGGGGGGAGAGAGAGAGAGAGAGAGAGAGAGAGAGAGAGAGAGAGAGAGAGAGAGAGAGAGAATGAACAATTTGTCTAAGGCTTCTCAGGAGAGAACGAACCCTATCTGTAGCTCCCAGGTCAGGTTCCTGCCTTGTTTTCATAGCAACCAGTGCCCCTTCATTTAGAGTCCCTTAGGTGTCACTGGAGGGAGCAGGAGTGGGGCGTTAGCCTCAGTGGCAGGGATCCCAGGAGGCCAGGGAGCCACCAGAGAGCTGCCTGAGCATCTGCAGTTTCTGGACAACCAGCAAATGTGGACAGAGAGGCAGTGGCATGAGCTTGGCCCTTGACTGCTCTATCGACGACCACAAAAGGCATTGGTCAGGTGACTCTCTGAGGACCAGAGGCTCATGGAGGGGTCAGGAGGAGGCCCGGGGCCAGCAGACGAGGCTGGCTGGCAGTTTGCCCTCTTTTCTAAGAGTCTGAGGAGGACCCACAGCATGGAGTGAAGTGTCAGTACACAGGGCTCCAAGGCCAGCTCTGAGGACCATGGGAAGTGTAGCCTTTCGCAAGTCCCTTTTCCCATCTGAACTGTAGTGTCCACACTGGAAAACGAGAGGACTGGGGCTAACGTTCTGCTTTCTCCTGGGGCTGCCTGCTTTATCCATAGTCCTGCGGGCAATCGGTCCTGAAACAGGCCACAGCTGGAGTGCCCTGCACAGACCCCGGTGCCGTTCTCATGACTTTGATGCTCCCATAGAAGGGATGGCAGAGGCTCTGTGGGGGTTGGGGAGTTGAGGGCTCTGGGGAAAGATGCTCCCTACAGTCTTGGGTGTAAGCCCCTGGGCTGTCGTTTTATATCTGTAGGGCCCTGGGCCACATTCTGCAGCTCTGAGCTGCCCTTTCCTGGCTGTAATAAGATGATCACGCCAGCCCTCCCAGGGCGGTCGTGGGAATGAAGGTGATAAGAAGGGCCTGGGTCAGCGCCTGACATGGTAGAGACCCATGCCATTCCCCTGCGTGCAAGGCAGAGATGAGGTCCAAGGGCGAGGAAGTGCCCATCCCGGGCTCAGCTAAGGTGCCCACAAGGCCAGCGGTCTCTTCCCTGGCAAGCTGACTGCAGGGAAATCAGTTTTACATTCTTTTAAATTACAAAACCAACTCACAGAGCCACCGTGTGTGCTGCCAGCTGAAAGCTGTTTATAGTGGCGCTTTGCACTAGATTCATCTGTGCTTGTTTATGTTTTCTTTGAAAATACTTATTGTGTTTGTCCTGTCTCCGCTCTGGCCAGCCGTGGGTCTTCTATTTCCATCCCATTCTCACCCCACTCCCTCCATGTATCTGCCTGCCGTCCCCTTCCTCCAGTCCCCATTGAGATGTATGGGGCCCGGACAGGTAGGCATGTAGGCAGGAGGCATGGCAGAAGGACCTCTGAGCACATACATCTGTTTTGTAGGTGAGAAAACTGATGGTCACAGAGGACCAGCAGCTGAACTAAGTGGAACTGGAACTTTTGCTTCCTTGCTCCAACTCAGGGTTGGTTCTATCACGGAGCACCTCACTCTCTCAATTGGTTTTCCCCAGGGTCTCCTGCCCAGAGGAGGGAGCATTGGCCCTGGGTCTGGATGGCAGGTGGGCTCAGGCATACGTGGTAACCTAGGAGGCCTGGGATGGGGGGTGGGATTAGGAGGTTAAAGGGAAGGGGGCAGCAGCCTCTGGTTTTCAGCCCCCCTGTCCCCGCCTGCTAGCAAGGAGCAGAGCTAGCTGTGGTCATAGAAGTCCTTGGGAAATAGCACTTCCCTCTGTGGGGAAGTAATAATACACAGACAATACTATTAATAGCACCAGTAGTTGCAGATGCTGTTTATTAAGTGCCTACTCTGTACCGGGCTCTTTCTTTATATTATCCCACTTAATCTTTGGGAGGCAGATATTAGCCTCCCATTTTGTAGATGACAAAACAAGCTCAGGGAGACTAAGTAAATTTGCTCAAGATCACACAGCTGGTGGCGGGGTTGCTGGGGGGGGGGGGGGGAGGGAGGGGAGTTAGTAGAGGGGTGGCTTGAGAGATGAAGCCAGTATCTGTGTTTCTACACCTCCCTCAGCCAAGGTCTGTGTGGTTGAAGCCGAGGAGTGGCCTGGGCAGGGAGGAAGGAAATGCCAACTGAGAGCAGGCTGTGGGGCTATTGCCTGCTGGGAAGTCAAGAGAGGACGGGGGACAGTGGGGTGATGAGCAGCTGGGGCCCAGCGCTAAGAGAGATGGTGGGTCGTGAGGGGAACAGGCTGGGGTGATGGAGAGAAGGTCAGTCTGGGCGCCCAAAGGTGCAGGTTCTACTCAGGGTCGTACCTTCAACTTCCTGTGTGACCTCGGGCCAGTCACTCACCTCTTAGGTGTTGGGATGATTGCTAACATCTCCTTTCGCTCGGGTGTTGGGATTTGGGGATGGCAGGTCCCTTTTATGGTTAAAGAGACCTCCCCTCCACCCCCTCCTTGGAAAGATGGAACAAGTGAGCGGCCGGCTTGAATTCACAATCGAATCCAGGCCCCGGGGACCTGAGGAGAGGAAGCTGGAGGCCGAGGAAAGAGCAGGACAGAAGCGTGTCTGCTCCAGCCCCTCCTCAGCGAATCACCATCTGGCCTCATGTGGCCTCATGTGGCCTGAGAGCCATTCGGATTCTGGGACCTGCGGTGGGAGAACAGGCACCTGTGAGCCCGTGGCAGCCCCGGGCTGGCCTGGTGCTGGGCACAGCTCTAGTGCGTGGCTAGGGGGCGGGATGCGGGGAAGCAGCAGGCTGGAGAGGGCTTTGTTGGGGGAAAGACAGGCTGTGGCTGTTCGGTGTCCTCAAGACACAGGGCCTGGGCTGAGTTCTTGAAGAGGAGAAGGAACTGGCAAGACAGCCAGAGCACGGGAGTCAGAGAGGCGCAGCTGAATCTGGGCAGGTGCCTCCTTTCAAGTCACAAGGCGGCGGGTGAGTCATTTACGCCCAGAGCCTTCCGTTCCTGCCCTGAAAGGAACGTAGGTAATCATGCCCATCTCGGAGCGTAGGTGAGGGAATGAATTGAGGGGACAGGAAGAAAGAGTTTTGGATAGGGCCTGCCCAAGAGTAGGTATGAAATGGTGGCTACTGTTATTGTTGTTGCTGTTAATAATGATACTAAATAAAGAGGAGTCCTGAACAAGGTGGGGCCTGGGAGGCAGGTTTTGCTACCCTCCGGCTATGTGGCGCCCACCACCTCTCTGTCAGAGGAGGGGGGCACTAGCTGATCTCCAGACCCCTTCCTGCTCCGACAGCCTCCAGCTATGAATAGATGGGGCTGGGGCCCCGGAGGAGTTTAATGACTCAACAGCCAGAAAGGTTAAACTTCCCCGTTTCTGTTTGTATACGATGAACTTGAGGCCCAAGAATGGAAGCGTTTCTTGGCTAGGAGACCAGAGATGGGAGCTGAGGAATCCTTGCAGCCAGCAGAGACCGTGACTAACCAGGTGAATGACTAATGCTGACCCTGCTGACCCTCAACCAATCAAGGCTGCCCATGGTGGGTGCCCTGCAAGCTGGCATCACCGAGCATATCTTGGCTATGCTGGTCCTGGCCGGCTCTGGGCTTCACAGCCTAGGGAGGCAGAGGAAGCAGCAGGGGAAAGAGCGCTAGACTTGGAGTCCGAAGACCCAGCTTCTTGCTCTAACTGCTCACCAGCTGTTACTTTGGGGGGTCCCTTCCCCTCCCTGAGTCTCCAGGCCCCCCTCTGTGCAATGGAGCTAACAACACCCGCCCTGGAAACATCCCTGAGCTATGAAGGCTGAGGTGAAAGTGCACCGTGCTCATTAGGGAGCTGAATGAATGGGAGGTTCTGTCACTGTCCTATCCCGCTGGGATTGCTGGTGCCTCAGCAGATCCATTTGGGTCCCCAAAGGAGTCAGAAGGACAGAGGCTGCTGTCTTTGGGTTTTGGGTCAATGAGTCTCATATAAAGCCCTTTCCAGCCATTGATCACAGCCTAGACTGTAGGGCTCCTATGGACACCTTCCTGCCAGATGGCATAGCCGGGGTGAAAGGTGACAAAAAGCCAGGGATGGTTGGGGGAGGCAGGGAGTGGGCTGTGCCAGTCTGGAGCCCCCACAGCCCTAGGGCTGTGCTTTGAGGCTGTCTTTCCTCTTGCCCGGCATGTTATAAATAAATAATCACAGAACCACACTCTATCTGTCTCTACCTCCAGCTTTTAGCATCTCTCTTGGTGAGGACGACAGACACTTTGGGAGACGGCAGGGATGGAGGGAAAAGAGGATGTCTTTTCATTTCTGCACACCTTAAACCCATCAACAGCCTTCTCTGTGCCTCTGGGTATGGTGCAAGCATAGGGGGCACTGAGATGGGGACCAGAAGGCCCTGCCCACGTGAAGGTTAATGACGGTGTGGGTAAAGAGACCAAACACAGCCCCTCAAATTTAAGTAACCATGCAAAAGCGCCTCCAGTGTCATCCTGACAATAAGTCTTGCAATTGCCCATAGCAGTGGCTTGGGGTGTTCCCGGAGACTCTAAGGAGGAAGTGGGGTGTGAGCGGGACCTGGAAGGTTAGCTTGGACAAGCTAAATAGGAGACAGAGAAGAAGGCGTGTCAGACGGCCACACCTGAGGTGTTCTTGGGGGAACAGCGTGGCTGCAGTGGAGGGATCATGTCAGTGTGAAGTGAGAAATGAAGTTGGACATCGAGGTTGCAGCCAGGTACAAAGGACCTTGAAACTAGATAAGGCGCATGGACCGGACTCCACGGGTAGGGGACCATCGCGGGCTGTGGAGTAGCATACCGGTGTGGCCGGAGCTGTGCTTTGAGGAGACTCTTTCTGGCAGCACTGTCCCGGGGAACTCGCCCTGTGGGGGATGAGGCTGGAGGCAAGGAGTCAGTTGGGAGGTTCCCGAGGAGTCGGGCCACAGGTACATGGGGCTGAGAGAGAAAGGGGGCACAGAACCACGGGCATGGTGTGTGGGAAGAGGGAGCAGGGAGGCCTGAGAATGTTCGCTGCTCCTGAAACCCTGGCAGGTGGCAGGGCAGTGGTGGAGGGGCAAAGGGAGGACCCCGTCTGGTCCTTCCCAGGAAAGCAAACCTGAGCTTCGGGCAGGGCCCGTGTCTGGCCATCCTACTCTAAACTCACAGGGTCAGCAGAACCCAGAGGGACCCCCACTGGGGCCACATCTACTTGTGGCTCCTTTTTCCCCCCCGTCCAAGAGAGGAATCCAAGCACTGCCCTGCCAGCTCCCTGTGGTCCCCAGAGAGACGTGGAGCCTCCCGCAGAGTCCTGCAGCGGACAGACGGACAGAGGGCAGGGACAGCCCCGAGCCCTGCCTTTACCCTCAGGACTCCTGTGGCCTCTCGGGAAAACACTGTCATCTTGCCATGGGCCATGCCAAGTGGCAAGGAGCCCCTGGGAGTCCTGCCAAGGCAAGGAGGGGACCCGGGGGAGGAGAGGAGACAGGAGAGGTGGAGGAACCAGCCCCCGGTGGCTTCCCAGGGGGCTTTGGAGGAAGGTGGGTGGGAGCACCTCAGGACGGGGAGGAGTCCTTGAGCTCGTTGTAGCCAAGCTCTTGTTGTCCGGCAGTGAGCCTGAGACCCAAGCCCGGGAAGGGACTTGCCCAAGGTCACACAGGGGCAGAAGTGAGGAGCTGGCTGGGTCCTCCGCGTCCTGGGGGTGGGGAAGGCGTTCACTCCTGTCTGGTCACTTTTGAACAGCACAGCAAGGGCCTCCCTGAAGAGTTATTCCCTGGACATCCGTGGTGTGCCATGTGCCCGTGCCTGTGTGTGCTCATGCGTGTGCCTGTGTGTGCGCGCGCCTGTGCCTGAGTTGTGAGAGAGCCTAGGTGTGTGTGTGTGTAGCTTCCTAGGCTGCGGTTGGCCTCGGCTTGGAGACGGGAACTGAGGCCATTCCTGTGAGGTGAGGCAGACAAAGCTGCATCTGGCTCCCAGAGCCAGTTCTGCCACCCTGACAACACTAAAGGCACAAACTCTCGGAATCGGACACACACACACACACACACACACACACTCACACACACACACACACACTCACACACACACACACACACACACACTCACACACACACACACACTCACACACACACTCACACACACACACACACACACACACTCACACACACACACACTCACACACACACACACACACACACACACACACACTCACACACACAGGCACCTCCCCACAGCCCACAGATACAGGGTGTTTCAGGAACCCAGAGTGGCCCAGAGTCCCCCGAGTGCCGAGTCCCTGCAGCCACACGTGTCCCCGGAGCCCCAGCCCATCTGCAGGGACAGGGAGGAGTCGCACACTCCCAGCGGCTCGGCTGGGCTCGCACTCAGCGGCCCGGGTCCACGGCTTGGCCGGACCACACCCCTCCTCCCCGGCCTCCCTCGCCCGGCTCCTTCCCGATCCTCTCACACACTTCGGAGTCCCCCGGGGCCCCGCGCAGCCTGGCAGGGACAAGTTGGGGCTGGCCCCGCTGGCTGGAGAGTCGGGTCCGGAGCCAGGAATCGACGCCGGGCCCCCCCAAAACCCTCCTCCTGTCCCCCCCGCCCCCTCCACCCCCAGTCCTGTGCCCGCGGAGCAGACACGCCGGGCTCAACTCGGGGCTGTGCAAGCACTGGGTTCGGCGCTCAGACCCTCCACCGGGGAACCCCCTCCCCAGCGGGCTCCCCGGAACGCCGGCTCCGGGTCCCCGCCCCCTGCCCCGCGAGGAGTTACCGATGGTGGTGATGACGGTGATGGCGAAGTAGAAGGAGCCGGCGAAGCGCCACTGCACGCCGGCCTTGTGCGGCTTGAGGCGCAGCACGACGCGCTCCAGCTCCTCGTAGCCGCCCTGGCTGAGGTTGTAGCGCGCCCGCAGCTCCTGCTGCCGCAGCTCCAGCCGCTGCCGCTCGATCATCTCGGGCTCCGACTCGAGCGCGTCGAAGACGGCGGCGCCCACCAGCAGGTAGGTGAAGGTGCACACGATGAGCGCCAACGTGCGCACGTTCTGCCGCTTCATCGTCCCGCCCGGGCCGCCGCCGCCGCCGGCCCCCCGGCGTCCCCGGCCCGCGCCCCGGCCCCGGCCCCGGCCCCGGCCGCCGCTGCTGCTGCCCCGGAGGCGGCCTGGGGCATGGCTGCGCTCGCAAGCTCCCGCGCTGGGCACCCGCTCCGCGCCCCGGGCCGCCGCCGCCGCCAACGCCGCCGCCGCGGAGCTGTCCCTTCAGCACCACCCACCGCCCTCCTCCGCCCGGCCCCGCTCCCGCCCCCCGCCCCCCGCCCGCGGGCCGCCTCCTCCCGCCAGCCCTCCCGCCCAGCCAAATAAGGACTGGGGAGACGCGCGGAGGGAGGGAGGGAGGCGGTGGCTGGCGGAGGGGGAGGGGACGGGCAGCGAGCGGGAGAGCCGTGGAGAGAGCCGCCAGGACACACACACACACACACACACACACACACACAGACCCAGACCCAGAGATAACTAGACAGAGAAAATGCATAGAACTAGAGAGAGAGAGAGAGAGAGAGAGAGAGAGAGAGAGAGAGAGAGAGAGAGAGAGAGAGAGAGAGAGAGAGAGGTGTGCCAGGCAAGGAGATAAAATCAGAGGTAGACTCATAGGCAGAGAAAAGAAGAGGCAGGCAAAAAAAATACCGAGCGAGAGAGAGGCAGAGAGCGGCAGACCATGACAGGGAGACCTGGGTAGCTGGAGATCAATGGATAACACAGAATCAGAAAAGCAAGGAAGGGGAGAGGGAAGGCAGAGTGAGCCCCTAGCCCATCCTCCTCCCTCCACAGAAACCACAGATGCTGTAGCCAGAAGGGACCTTGGGACTTAGGGTCAGCACTGGGACTCAGCTAGCTTTCCCTCCTCCAGACCACAGCCCCACTTCCCTGCCAGGCTGTGGGCTGTCTTAGAAATGGGAGGGCACAGCTGTGGACCTGGGCACACGTGGGCCAACACCCGAGGAAAACCCTGCTCTCATGAAATGTGTCCGTTCCCAGTCAGCATGCTCCCCTATTGGCTGTGAAGGCACAAACTGGTGACCTGGGCCAGGAACACCCAGTCCCAGCAGCTCTGCTCCCCCCACTCCCCGGAGCAAGTGGGGAGGGGAGGTTGTACTGTTTTGACACCATCTGTGGCCCCGGTCCTGCACCATCAGGCCAGGCTGAGCTTGGGCTGCCGGAGACAATGCTGGACATCCCCGCAGAAGTGAGGTCTCCATGCAGTAGGGCTGGTGGGATCAGATCTGGAGGATCTGACAGGCTGCAGGGACCAGGAGTCTCCCCCGGGCCTCAGGTTCTTCATTTGCCAACATGGTGGCAGTGGTGGTGAGGAGGAGCAGGCTGTGAGCCACTGCCCCTCTCAGCCTCGCTTCCTCACCTCCTCGATGAGGTGCCATGGCAGATGACCCCACAGGCCTTGCTTAGCTCCAAACAACTCCAGACTTGGATGGGCTGAGTGAGCAGAATGACAGGAATGCAAATTCCATTGGCAAAGGGTGTGTGTGTGTGTGTATCAAAAAGTCTTTCATGGGACCCTGGCATGGGCCACGAGGTCAGACATGAAAGAGGCCCCCAGGCGCCTGGCTGAGGGTAGGCTCAGGAGGCAGACAGCCAGAGTGGGAGCACTATCTGCCCACAGCCTGGGCTGGCCTGGCACTCTGGACACTGCACTGCTTTCCCAGGCGTGCCACCAACACGTTCTTTCCTTCAACCGTTCGGTCAACAAGCATCCATCGGCACCTGCTACGCGTCTACTGGGCATGTGGTTACATGCATTATCTCGAGTCCTTTCCACAATCCCAAAAGGTAGGTATGGTTGTGTCCATTTTATAGATGGGGAAACTGAGGTTAAAAGCAGTGTGGAGAGTTACCCAAGACCACTCAGCTGGGAAGAGAGTTCAGTCTGCCTCCTTAGCCCATGTTCTTTTCCATCATGACTCCTTGAGCCTCAATGTTGAAAAATCTGTAAATAGGGTAGATAATGATACGAGCTCTGAACAGGTTGTTGTGAGGGACCAAGGGAGGTCACATTTGTGCAATCAGACAATATGGGGCCCTATAACATCTCCTTCCCCCCTAGGACTCAGGTCTCTGACCAGCGCCCAATGGAAGGGCCCTGGTTTGTGACATCGTACCTCTCCCCATCCTATCGGCACCCCCTTCCCAGGATCTTTGATTCTTGGAAGACACAAACTTTCTGACCCTGCCCCTTTGGCCACGAACCCAGCCTACTGCAGGCTTCCCCCCTGAGCATCTCTGGCTCTCTGGAAGAAAAACGCTGCCTTCCTGGCTCACAGGGGTAGGACTACGGTTGGGTTTTCGACTCCTGGCCGCACCCTCCCCGAAAGCAGTTCCCCCAAAGCTGGTCTAGAAGAGCAGCGATGTGCTGGACCTGGTTTTCCGTGGGAAAGAAAGGCTGTGTGTGGAGGGGCTTGTTTCTGGCAGCCAGGCCAGACTGCTGTGCAGATGAAAGGCGATATTATGAGTCTGAGAGCTTTAAAAAAGGGAAAAATGCTGTCTTTTAGGGACAGGGCATTTATTATTAATTCTGATGAAGCCTATTCTCAGCACTTCAGAACTGGAGGGGCCTTTGGAGATTGTCTAGCCCAACCCTCTCATGTTACAGATGGGGAAACTGAGGCATGGAGCGTAAGAAGGGAATTTGCCCAAGGTCACACAGTGAGTGAGGGGGTGCGGGGCTCCTGCCCCATGGGGTTTTTTGGGTTTTTCTGTAGCATCCATTATGTGTGGGATCAGGACATCTGCCAGTTTGGGGAACACAGCACCAACACAGTGGAGCGGAGGGCAGTCTGGGTCTCCTCTTCCTGCCTCTCCTCCCTCCTTTCTCTGAAGGGGGTGGGAGTGGTGGTGGTGGTGGGGCTTCAGCTGGTGCCTGTCTAGGCTTCTATGTAGCCCCTGGGACCTTTAGGCAAGAGTGGCATCAGCCTATCCTCGACCTGGGTGGGATTGTGCCGAAGACCGCACAGTCTATGGCACATCCTTTCCTCCAAGATTCCTGGGACTGTCTGCACCTGTCGAGCATGCCCCACCCCCTTTCCCCAAGCCCCCCTCTGCCCAGGGCCAGGTGTCAGAGAGCACCTCTGTCAATGTTGTCTGCTATACACAAGAATGACTGCTCAGCTATGGTGTCTCCGTGTTCTTCTGTTTTGTTTTGTTTTCAATCCATTGGTGACTTTAGTGGAGGAAGCTTTGGGCCAATTAGAGACTTTTTTATATCTCTCAAATCATGACTCGTGTCAGCCTTCTGTGTGATGATTTCCCAAAATTCTTTGCAGTAGAGACCCAGGGTAAAGAGTCGGGAGGCCTGGGCTGGGGTGCTGTCTCTGCCAGTCATTTGCTGGGGGTCTTGGGGCCAGTCACGCCCTCTCCCTGGGCCTCGGTTTACACAGCCACGAGTGGAGGGTTTGGACCAGGACATGCCTGTGCTCCCTTTATTTATAACATCCATGACTGTCCTGGCCTGCTACTGCCTCCCTAGTTCTCCCAAGAATCAGGGAGAAAGAGATTTCTAGCCACTGCTTTCTAAGACCTTAGTTTGTGAGGAAAAGGACAGGGTCAAGTTAGGATAAAATCCATGGCGGCTCTTTGGCCCCTTGAGTGTGGCTCTTCCACAAAATACCATGGCCTGGGTGAGTCTATTTTGAAGAAGAGGCGTTCGTTAGAAGGAGTTTAAGTTTAAAAAATGTGGCTCTCCAAAGAAGTTTCAATTGTTGTACTGTTGATATGTGGCTCTGTTGACTAATGAGTTTGCTGACCACTGGGATAAATGATACTGAATAATTATCATTAGTTGTTGCATGTTATTATACACATTATTACTTCCCAGCTTTGTCTTCCCCTCCACCTCTCTCTATGTTCTAGGCACATCCAAGTGTTTTTATGCTTCACTCCTGGCTCACTTGGCTCCCATACGCTAGGATCCTGGCTCCTCCATTTTCTATCTGTTGAACTCCTGCCCAGGCTTCAAGAACCAGCTCTAAGGCCACTTCCTCCAGGAAGCACTCCCCGGTTGCCACCAGTCAAAACCTCTGGCTTCTTTGCACTTCCGAGGCAGCCTGTCTAAACTTCAGTCCACCAGCTCTTGCTCCTGTGTGATAGATCAGGTGGCGCTTGAACATGTGTCTGCGGCACTGGCTCCTTGTTTTCTCCAGGGTGGAGACCCTTCTTACACGAGGTCCTTCCCAGTGGGGAGCACAGTGTTTTGCACATCGGAGTGGCTCCACATGTTGTCTGGTGTCCTCAGTAGCATCCTACACCTGCTGGGTTAGAGACCAGCAGTGTCAGCGGGAGAGGGGCACAGACTGAATCCACAGGCAGCAAACCCCAGCAATCTGCTCCCGTCACTCCTGGCAGACAGCCCCTTCTGAAGCCGGAGCAAGCCCTGCCTGGCTTAGGGGGAGGGGACAAAGGCAGGTGTGGGTGTCCAAAGGCCGGAGGAAGCTTGTGGAGATGGCATTGGACTGGGAGTTCAGACACCAGGCTTGGTCCCAGTGCTGCCACCAACTGCCAACTAGCTGGGGGGTGGGGGGGGAGGGACTTGAAAGAGTCCCATCGCCTCTCTGTGGCCCAGTGTCCTTTTCTACAGAAGGAAGGGTTGATGATCTAAAAAAGTCCCTTCCTGCCCTGACATTCTGTGATACTAATGACAGGCCTGGCCTGGGGACCAGCAATGCTCATTGTGCAATGGTCAAGAATGTGGGCTGAAGGATGAGGGGCCCAGAGCCCTCTCTGTCCGTTGCTTTTTAGCCCCTCTTTACTGGCCAGTTTGGCTGGAGGGTGGGTACAGGGAGCAGGGAGCAGGGAGGTAGGGAGTGACATAGTTGACCCTGAGTCAGATGGCTGAGTTCAAATCCTGACTCTATCAATTACTAGCTGGACCGGAGCCTCACGTGGAATTCTGGTCCACCCTATTTAGAACAGACCCAACTGGGCAGGGAAAGGGTTCTGCTCATCCCTGTGCCCCACAACCCTTGGTACAGCCCCTGACGCGGACGGCACGCCTCCATCAGGTCCAATAGTCCTGGCTGGGCCAGATGGGTTGGCAGGGCCTGGGGCCCATGGCTCGCTGTAGGAAGGAGTGTTCAGAGCCAGCTCAACATCAAGCCAGAGGCAGGCCTGAGACGGGAAGGGGCCCTGTAGGCCCAGGAGCTACAGCAGAAAGACAGGGAAGTGGCAGCTGCGGAGAGCTGAGCCGGGGATCCTGGCCTCTGATGGGGAGTTGGTAGAACTCAGGATGCTGAGGGGATGACGGAGATGTTTCTTGGTGTATCTCTGAGGAGAGAGACATGGAGGATTGGTCTGGATTTACAGAGCATAACTGGTCCCAGTGCGGCCGGCTTGCGTTTGTCCAGAGACACTCTTTGTTTAACATCTCAAGCCCAAAGCAAACACAGAAGTCAGTGTGCACAAGGGAGAGGCCCTGGGAGCTGGTGGGTGGGGTGGGGCAGGGAGGGGACAGCACACTCTGGGAGGCGGACACCTGGCTCTGTTCTCAGCCCGCCCCACATGAGCTGTGAGCAGCTCAGGGCACACACTTGGGTCTCCTACCAGTGAGCATGGGAACCAGCCCATCTTTCTGGAGCTGCTGTGGGGGTCAGGCTTGCTCCATTCGTTAGCAGAAAGCCTTGGTCCAAGGTCAGCATCCACCACATGTGACGGATCCCTCCCCCTAGAGAGGCCCCCTCGGCAGCTTCTACCTTTGACTCTGAAGACCACGCTGAGATGAGCATCCTTGTCTGAGGGGATTTTCACTGGGACACATAGCAGAAGCGTTATAGTGCTCACGCTACTGCACGTCCAAGCATCACAGCTCGCTGGGCCTGAGCTGGGACTAGAGTCCGGCTAGCGTGGCTTCTAAACCTTAGCTACAAGATAAGTTCCCTAAATTCTCCCCCTACTCCCCATTGCATACAGAGTCCCGTAAGCCTGTCCTCTGCAGGCGTTCTGGAGCCGCCATGGCCTGCATTCCCTGACAAACAAACGTGTTGCTGCGAAGGAAAAAGTGAGCCTGCACATCTAGTCAACAGCCTCACAAATCTTGAAATCCTTCTTTGCAGGTTTATGGCTTCTGAGAAGCAAGCAGAGGCAGCCTGTTCTCAGCTCCGAACACAATAATTATAATAGCACTTGCAGTGATTAATCAGCCAGTGAGTATCGAGTGGTGCCTGTGAGTGTTCACGGCACAGTGTGTGTGCGTGCGTGTGTGTGTATGTGTGTGTGTGTGTGTGTGTGTCTAGGCAGGGGAGAGGTGACTTTATGCCCAATGAGCAGTTTTTAGGCGTCTGCCCCTCGGTTGGCACCATGGCACTCCTGGGGACTTCAGCTGCGCTTGTTTCTGCTGGGAGAGAAATGCTGACTCCCACAGTCCCCACGGCTGGGAGAGAGAAAGTGACAGCAGAAGCAGGTTCCAGGCCCATCAACCAGAGTCACAAGGGTCTCATCGCATGATGTAGGTGACACAGCCAAAGGAACTGGGGATATTGTGCCTGCAGGAAAGACACAGGGGACACGCGAGCTGTCTGTCCTTTGCAGGAGGGATTAGTGATCTGTGGGGAAAGACGCTGCAGCCCAGTATATTCCCTATGCCTCTGAAGAAGAAACAGGCTGCCCTGGATGTACTGAGCTCCTGGTCAACGGAGGTAGGCAAGCATAGCCCGAATGATCCCTTGGGTTGGGGTCTTTTTAAAAAAAAACCCAAGGAGCTAGTACAATTCTTAGCACATAGTGGGTCTGCAAGAAATGCCTTTTGAGTTGATTGCTGAGGGTACTGAGTTTGGGTGGGGCTGAACTTGATGCCTCTGTGATTCTGTTGGGCTCAGTTCAGCATTCAGGGAGCAGGAAGTCCCTCTCACCAGGCTCTCTCCCCCTCCAACCACGAAATACTGCGATTCTCTGGCCCCAGGGGCTCTGCACCAGGAATCCTTGCCGAGCCTTCCCAGGACTGCTTTCTTCCAGCTTCTCTTCCACCCCAAGTTCTGGCACCCTCACCTATACCGGACACCTAGCTGCCGCCGAGGCCCAGCACTCACAGGTTGCAGTAAGGGTCTGGAGGTCAGAGGACTCCAGCTGGGGAGACGGGCCTCTGGCAGGCTAATTACTGGCAGCTGATTCTATTAGGCAGATAGCTCGCTCTAGGCAAAGCAATTATATCTAATCAGCCCCTCGCTGCAGTCCAAAGGGACAGCCGTTTGAACCAGACACATGTGGGAGTGGTAGCATCAAAGCAGCCTGAGGCTCAGAGGTGGGCAGGTGGGTCTGAGGCCAGGGGCTGCTCAGAAAGTGGCTCCCGGCCCCTTCCCCAGGCTCCCCAAACCCAGGCCACAGTGGCTGCCACACTGGGAGAAGCACTGAGAGAGGACTCAGAGGCCTGGGCTGAGACTTGGCTCTGCCACTGAGGAACTGACTTTCCCTGGGGAGCACGTTTCTTCTCGGACCCAAGCCTCAGTTCCCTGTCTGTCAAATGAGTAGGACAGGCTGGAAAGATCCATTCCGAGTTTGGAATGCTAGTCCATCTCAATAATGTATTGTATACTTAACCATAATAATAAATACAGACAGAAGGCAGATGGAACCTTCTGGAGGTGATGAATAAGTCTATGGAATAGATTTGGGTGATGAGTTTCATAGATGTATACTTATCTCCACATTCATCAAATTGTATACATTAACTATGTATAGCTATTGGCATGCCAATCACACCTAAATAAAGTGTTTTTTGATTTTTTTTTTTTTTTGTGTGTGTGTGTTTTAAACCAATAAAATAGGAACCCTAGTCCAGTTAGTCCATCTGATTTGGCTTCTAGTTCAGGCTGAAACGAGCTGACCAGCTAGAGAAGAACGTGTCTGAAATCTTCAAACATACAAAATACATGCTGCAGGATCTAATTATTCAGGCTATGTTTTAAAAACACCGAAATAATATATATTTGTAAAAGTAGGAATGCCCTCTGGCATTCTGTTTTCCTCTAGAAGTTTAATGAAATGTGTGTTCCCAACAAGCCAGTCATGATTGTTTAAACCATGATTTATTGGCTTCTGAGCCCCAGGTTCTTTGAGGAGGTTGGCTTGTGTTTGAGCTGGAGGATATGGGAGAGGAGGTCACTGAGCATGAGGGCTGAGGAGCAGGATGGAGTCAGAGGAGATCCCAGGCCAGTCTCCCTTCTAGCTGTGCTGGTTTCCCTCCCTAGGAAGGGTTCCTGAAAGACGTGTGGACCCTGTCAGGAGGCGGAGGGTGGATTTTGAACACCAGTCCCTTCTACTGCTGAAATTCCAGGATTCTGGGTTGGTATTAAAGCAACCAGAGTAACCCAACCTCCCCAGACAAGCCACTCAATGGAGAGGATCAGAAGCCAGGAGACCTTGGAAGTGATCAGCTGTGAGCAGTGGGCCCCTCTCTGAGCCCCAGTTTCCCCCTCTATAAAACAGGAAAAAGTGAGGAGAGCAATCCTCGGTGGCCTCACTCACCCAGTGGGGGACTCCAAGTGAGATGATGAGTGAGAAGCTAAAACTAATTAATCCATTCTATTAAAAGGTCAGAACGTAAACTCCAAGAGTTCTGTACAGCACAGACAACACCATTAACAAAATGGAAAAGCAATCTACGGAATAGGAGAAAATATTTGCAAAGCCTATATCCCAAACATATAAAGAACAGATACAACTCTATACAAAATCCACAAGCAACCCACATAAAAAATGGGCAGAAGATCTGGAGAGACATGTTTCTGAGAAGACATACAAATGGCCAACAGGTGCATGACGTCACCAGTCATGAGGAAAATGCAAATCAAAACCACAGTGAGCTCTCTCCTCCCTTCTGTCGGAATGGCTGTCACCCAAAGGACAAAGAAGAAATGTTGGAGAGGATGAGGAGAAAGGGATTCCCTGGACACTGCTGGTGGGGATGTAACTTGGTGCAGCCATGATGGAAAACAGTATGAAGGCGCCTCAAAAAATTTAAAAAAATAGAACTACCATATGACCCGGCCATGTTTCTTCTGGGTATTTATCTGCTTAACAATAACCCACAACCTTCGGACCAACTATGGGTATTTATATGAAGAAAATGAATACACAAACTCAAAGAGATACCTATATCCTCATGTTCATTACAGCATTATGTACAATAGCTAAGATACGGAAATTGCCTATCCATTGGTAGATGAGTGGATAAGGAAAATATGGTACATGTATTCAATGGAATATTATTCAGAAGGAACTCCTGCCATCTGCAACAACAAGGATGGACCTGCTGGGTGTTATGCTGGGTGAAATGGTAAAGGTGGTCAACAAACATAAACTTTCTCACAAGAAAAGAATTGTGACTATTTGTGTAGATAAATGGTAGCTGAAGTTATTATGGTGATCACTTCAATATATTCATTTATCAAATTACCAAAACTAATATGATAGTATGTATTGGTGAAATTTCAATTAAAAAAGAAAAAGAAAAAGAATAGGTGTGAGTGTTAATGGCTGGGGTCCACATCGCCCTCTCTAATCCCTGTTTTGGTTTTCGTGGTTGTAGCTTTGAGAGTAGGGCGGCCTTGCTGGAGCAGGCTGTGGCAGCCACCTGACTTCCAGCTTGCCCTGGCCTTGGAGACCTCAGAGGACTGGTGCCCATGTAATTAGATGACTGATGCCCAAAGCCTGAGTCTGTCCCTTGAAGAGGATCCCCGGGGTGGCTTGGCAACCAGTGACCTTGTGAGGCCATGCAGAGTCCTTGGGCTTCAGTGGGTGGGGGAGGAGGAGCAGCGCTGGGGCTGAGAAGAGCTGATTTCCCTTGTAGGCTGGCGGGGAAGAGAAGGAAGGAGGAGGGATCTGTGGGGGCACCCAGCAGGCCTGGAGGGCCTGGCTCCTCAGCCCCACAATGAATGTTTGCCAGGAGAGAGGCTCTAAGGAAGAAGTCACGTTATTTCCCACACTCCCCTGGGAGCAGTGGGAAGGATGGCTGGATGGGGAGGTCATGGACAAGCCTGGGGTGCCAATCTGAAAACAGCCCTGCCCTGCCTCTGTTACCTGGAGGGACAGGGGCAGGGCAGGGCTGTTCCACCACGAGATCATGGCGCCCAGATCAAGCCTGCACTCCTAGGCTCGGCCCACTGGCTTGCCTGAACCAGCCGGCCTCACCCCCTTACTCCACTTCAGGCTCTTTGCACCAGCCGTTCTGTGTTCTCTGCTGATCCTCTGAATGAATAGGAAGGGCCAGGATGCGCCTCTGGATTTGCCCCAGGAGGGGCAGGTGCTTGACTTGGGGTAGGAAACAGGGTAGAACTGTGGGCAAGACCAAGTGACTCCAGCTTGCAAAGGGGCTGGGAGCCAGAACTGTCCATGAACCCACTGCACAGTGATGGATGGGAGGTGGGGATGAAGGAGGAGGCCGAGTTGTCCATGGCCCAGCCCTGCCAGGAATCAACCTAGACGGGGACTCAGAAGGGTCTACACTGCTGTGCACCGATGGAAAGGTGCCTGTGAGCTGCGTGTTTGGGAGAAGGGCCATGTCTCCAGGGCACTGAGCGATCTGAAGCAGAAGTCACCATCCAACAACATGGACGAGGGTTGGCCAGGGTGCTGGGTCCCCATGGGGAGGCACAGGTGGTACCTGGCTCTGTGCTGAGCCGGTCACTGGTGACCCACAGACGGCGTAGTCCTGTGATCCCCCATGGAATCCACAGCCTGCCAGGGAGGTGGAGATCGGCTGGGAGGCGGGGCTCAGGAAAGGGCACGGAGCCGTCAGGGAGATGGAAAAAGTGATGTCGTTAATGAACAATGTGGCCGAAGGAATGAACTGTAACGTGCTGGATCCAAAAGCACAAGCGGGAGAACGGCTGCCAGAGGCCCAGGGGTGTGTGATGATGGCCTGCCACCGCCCTGGGGGAGGGGACCAGCCAGCTGAGAGGCCAGCTTGGAGTCACCCCATAGGCTCCTTGGATCTTTTCTGTCCCTCAATACCTTGTCAAGCAAACCTGGGCGCGTTAATACAGGCCTGCTGCATTGAGCCAGGACACAGCACCTGACCAGAGTGCCCCGTCCTGTTTCAACAGAGTAGCTCTAAGGGGGCAGCCGAGAGGCAGAGGAAAGAACACAGGTTTGGGGGCCAACATCCCTGGGTGGGTGGGTCCCACCCCTACCCAGTTGTGGGACCCACCTTCTTAAGGTGGGGTTGGGAGGATTAGGGGAGATCAGGGAGCACCAGCCATTAAATGAGGACTGGCATGTCGAAAGTGCTTTCTTCCCTTCCCTCTGTTCCCTCCTTCCTGGATAAGGGCTGCTGTGATCAACCCCCACACAGCCAGCCCTGAGGCTTAAGAGATCTGCAGGGAAAGGGACTTCCGGGGTCTGGCCTGGGGGGGAGGTGGGTGGGCTGTTAGAGGCAGAGATTCCGTGGAAGTTTATAATCTTGAAATGAGCTCCAAGGGGAACCCAACACCACCACTTTTGGAATCTAGATAAACTGGAACCTGCTTTATTATTATTATTATTATTATTATTATTATTATTATTACTACTAGAGGCTTGGTGCATGAAAATTCATGCACTGGGGGGGGGGGGGAGGGTCCTTCAGCCCAGCCTGCCCCCTCTCACAGGCCACACCAAGACCTCTGTCTACCCACCAATGGCGACCCCAGAAATACATTCTCCTGTTTGCCCCAAAAGTCGGTTTTAAGAGCACATCCAGTGTACAAGTTTTCAGGGTCATCTCCGTTTTTCTAAGGCGAAAGGATAGCTCCACGGTTCACCCAGGCAGTGAATGGGGGACGGAGACGCCGGGGCACATTGCGGTTTGTGCCTCTCCTCCTCTCTGTGCACAGTGCAGGCCTGAGGAAGGCCCGGATCCAGGCACCCCTGCCCCCGGGGCCAGCATGAGAGGCCTCGAGCAGCAGGGAAGGCAGCAGGCGGAGAAACACTGTTCTGTTTTCTTAAGCTCCCAGCTGGGACTGAGAACACCAAATCCTCTTTGAAAAAAACAGAAAGGGATTAAAAAAAAAAAAATCAAGATATTAACCTTCTGAAACCGAATACAGCCCATATAGAGATTAACTTCTTTCCTAAGCATTTCTCATATTTCTGTACACATCTTCGCTCAGGCCAGCATCACGGCCAGCCTGGATTACGGGCAGATGGAGAGACGATGGCCTCGTCTCCATCACTCGTGTGCACGTGTACACGCCCATGTGCACACACACACCTGGAGCAGCAGAGGGAGCATCGGAGGAACCTGGGTTGTGTTTCCAGCTCTGCCCCTGCACTCTGGGCCTCAGCGTCCTCACCTTTCAGGGGTGGCTGGCCCAGCCGCCTGCTGCCTCCTTCCCAGCACCCTCTCTGGAGCTGCGGGGGCCAGTTCCCGTTGGGTATTTTCCTCTTCCTCCCTCAGCTCCCACTTCCCAGAGGCCATGATGGTCCGGAACTGCTCTGACACCTTCAGGCCTGCAGCAAACATGCGGGGTGGGGTGTGGGGAGCATGCACTCTGGCTCGGAGAGGCCAGGGCTGTGCCTATGTCACTCCCGCTCCGAGGGAAGGCATTCACAGGTCTAGCCCCGGCATGAGGCCTGAGCACTGTAGCTGCTCCCCAAGTCCGTTTGTGTCCCTTCCATCCCCTCACCTGGACACCCATCCCGCACGAGGGCAGCCCCCTCCATCTGTCTCAGCACTGGAGAGCCGTGCTGTGCTCCAGGTTCCCCTCCCCTGTGCCACATGGCTCCAATCAGAACCCTTGAGCGATTCCCATGCTTTTAGAACGAGGACCTGGGCCCTGGGCGTGGTCTGCAGGGTATTTGCAAACCCTTTCCCGCTACCTCTCCAGCCTGGCTTGGGGTCCACTTGCCCTCCCCTGCTGAGCTTTGGGAGCTTTTGTTTGGGTCCCCAAACTCACCGTGCTTTTTTTTTTTTATCCCCCCCCCCCCCAATTTTTTTAAATTGACTTTAGGGAGGAAGGAAGAGAGAGAAACATCAGTGTTGAGAGGGAATCATTGATTGACTGCCTCCTGCACACACTCCACTGGGGATGGAGCCCACAACCTGGGCATGTGCCCTGATGGGGAATAGAATTGTGACCTCATAGGTTCATAGGTCAATGCTCAACCACTGAGCCACTTTAGCAGGCCTACTGTGCTCCTTTGATCTCAGCCGCCAGTGGATTCCTACCTCCCCCACCTGGCTCACACCTGCTCCTCTGATGGTCCCTTCCTCGGGGAAGTCCTCCTTGGCCCAGGGGATTATGTCCCTCCTGGTCCTCGGCCTCCCCTCTCCTCCCATCACCACCATAACAGAAAGACCAGTTGCATCTCAAGGACTGGCTGTCTGACTCCCCCACCAGACCACAAGCTCCGGGAGGGCGAGGACAGGTCCCTGTGTCTGTGTGGCTCAACACTGTCTCAGCAGCACCTGCTCAATGACTGGAGCTCCATATGTTCTGGATGAATCCATGAATGAATGTGTCTAAAACTGCTCTTTAACGCCACCTGAAGCCAGCCTCAGCACCTTCCGTGAAATCGGGGTGCAGAATCCCCTACACGAACTTCACTCTGGGTGGGTAGCTGACTTCCCAAAAGCTTCCGTCTTTCCCTCCTGACTCTGCAGATTCTCAAAACCTCAGGTCTCTTTTCAAACTTATCTCTGATCTGCCAACCTCATTGGCCTAATTAAGCAACAGACTTCGGACCCACGTTTCCGTTCTTTCCACCTTCTGACAAGCCCAAGCGTTTGGTTACGCTCTGTCTCAGGCTGCAGCAGCTGCGGTGATTCGGGGCACCGGGGAGGAGGCAGTTGGGGCTACTCACAGAACTTACGTTGGGGAGTGCTGGGCCGGTAACTGCAGACCTTGTTCTACAAGTTTCACGAAGGTAAAGGTGGCGCAGGCCCAGTGGCACTGCAAGTCTCCCATCGTCACCTTGCTCACGGCCACCTCTGTGGACAAGGCTGGGGCTCTGAGGTCCAGCCCCGGGAAGGCCCACGCTCCAGAGAGTTAGCTAGGACTCTGGGAAACACCCCTAGGGTCCCAGCGAAGACACCGTAGCGTGTCACTCACCTTGTAGGGTCGGTCTTTCCTCTTGACCTGCAGACCCATGGGTTACTCTAACGGTTAGAGTAGGGGTAGGCAAACTGCAGCTCTCGAGCCACATGCGGCTCTTTGGCCCCTTAAGTGTGGCTCTTCCACAAAATACCACGGCCTGGGCGAGTCTATTTTGAAGAAGGAATGTCCCAAGGTTAGGTCTGCCATCATCCGGGAAACAGCCCCTCCACTGTGATGTGAGAGGAGGGGTCTCAGGACCCTGTAGGTGGGGCCACCACACCTGGCCTTGCCTTCGGGAAGGAGCTGTTGGAATCGCGGCTGCCAGCCCCGGCAAAGGAGTGTGGGTGTGGGGAAGCATGGGTCCTTGGCAGCTCAGCTGTCCGTTCGGGGCCTTCTCGTAGGGCCTGGCAGTTTCCCCACAGATGGCTCGGCTCCTGTGGGACTCTCTCACGTGACTTCTGGAGTCCCTCGGTGACCTCGGCTCTTGACCTTGGGAAACGGGTACCATGGAAATGGAATACTGTCGGGGTTAGACAAACCTGTGTTTGATCTTGGTTGCACCACTTACCGGTGGAGTGACCCTTGGCATGCCATTCTTTTCTCTGAACCTCAATTTCACTGTCTGTGTGGATTTAAAACAAAACAAAACACTTTCTGGTTCCTCTATTCGAGAATTCTGTATTTTATGTTCTAACAGGTGGCTCCTGGGAGGGGCTTCCTGGAGCCTCCCTGAGAATGAGAGACCCTTGCTCTGGACCCCAGGGTGCATTTTCACGCGGCAGGAGAAAAAACTGGAATGGAAAAAAAAAAAAAAAGCTTAAAAATGCCTTGGATCCCAACCAGCCGAAGGATGCGCAAATGGAAAATTCCTGCTGAGTGTCAGAGGCCCACCTGGCCCCGGGTGACAGCCAGCTCAGCCAGACATGCAGGCCCTACCGCCTCTTTAAGACAGCACTTTCCTGCTCTGGCCAGACTTTACTCTGGCCCTTACCAATGCTTGGCCTTGGAAAGGGGGCAGGGGTGTAGGGTCCTTGTCTGGGCGCAGGAACGCTTCCTGTGTCTCAATTGCTGAGCAGCAGTAGAATGAGCTGAAATAGAAAGGGGCAGTGGAAGGCCAGTTTCTGCCCCCGTCTGTCCCCCTCTCTGTGACCTAAGAATAGCCATGTCCCCAATCTGGGCCTCAGGGGTGGACAGCGAGGTCTACAGAGTTCCCACCAGCCCCAGCGTTCCACTGGAGAAGGCCTACATCCCCTCAGGATTCCACATCTACCTTGAGGGGACCACGGCCTCTTTCATGGGACTGGACCTGGGGGCAACTTTCAGAAAACTTAAGCTCTTGGTTTGGGGAAGTCAACCAAGCAGTTGTAAGTAGGATTGATGGCTCTCTGTGCCCCCACAAAGTTCACCGGGGTGATCTCTGACAGGCAGGCCCAGGGAGAGTATAATGAAATGGACTCACCCCACTCAAAGCCTGGGGGGCGGACAGGGTGGGGGTGATGGGCCTGAGAGTGATAAGAGGAGCCCTGAGCCAAAAGGCATTTGGGGGAAGGTCCCTGAATCTAGAAACCCCCAGGGACCAGGCCTTATGCTCTGATGTGGGCTGGGAGGGTCACTGGGCCTCACATGGCCAGTATAGAGGGTCCCTCAGACTTTGCGCCAATCCCACATTCACAGCCTCAGCTGTCTAGGGGTTCAGTGACAGACCCTCATTGGGGCTGAACTAAACAATGAGCAAGGTGAAGGTTTATCCTAAAGGACTTCACAGAAGAGAAAGAGGAAGTAAAGATGAACAAGAGCCAAAGGAATCTGTCCAGGGACAGCGGGGCTCACAGGGCACCGTGAGGGTCCACCTGGGGTGAGATGCTGGATAGGAGGGATGTTTCTTTGCAAAAGAAGCAGCTTCAGGAGCCCCCTTTGAGGAGGTGTGAAATAGTCTGGAATGTTCTGAAAATTGCAAACATGGGCTTGGGTTTAGAGCCTAAGCGTTGGTTTGGAGTCACAGGCAAAGTTTGGAACCTTGGCTGTGCCATCCACTATCTGTGTCAGCCTAGGCAATTTATTAAACGTCTACGAAATTGTTTCCTTGTTTGTAAGAAGAGATGATAATATTTACCACCACAGGGTCATTGTGAGAATTAATTGAGATCATCTATTGAGCAAGGTATATTTTGGGCATCTGCTATGTGCCAGATACTGTTACAGGCAGGAGGAGGCACTAGTCAACAGAATAGGTCAGCTCTCTATTTTCCTGGCACTTATATTCTGTGAAGGGGACAAACAGCGAACAAATAAAACCATGGCGTGGTATCAAAGTAACTGGAAGTGGTTGAAACTAAGCAGGTGCTTGGGATGGGATCTGCCAGGGAGCAGTCCCTGAGACGAGGATCTGTGAAGTGCTCCTTGGGAGGTTGTAGGAAGAGGAGAAGCAGGTGGATGAGGGAGGAGGCCACTCTAGGAAACAGACAGGTCGCCTCAGCCTGATCCTGCGGGGGCTCTGGAATGTAAGTAATGCTCAGAGGGTCCCAGTTGAGACAAGGGACGATTCCACGGGTTTGTGTGTGACGAGGATAGAGCCTGGCATACGCTGTGTACCGCGAAATGAGTGCCCCTCCAGCCTAGATGTCTCTGTCTCTGCATCATCACCCCCCACCCCTCACCGCCGTGTGATTCAGTGATCCAGAACAACTTGTAGTTTCCCCGAACACTCTAGGTCCTCTCACACTGGCCACCTCTGCCTGTGCCGTTCCTTCCCGGAATACAATCTCCTCGTGGCTCTCCCTGGAAATTCTTAGTCATTCTTTAAGTCTCAGGTCAAATGCTACCGGTGCTTCTCTGTCTGGGAGGACTCCCCCAGGTCACCCTGGAGACCTCCTCCTGCGTAACCCCTGGGTTGGTATGGACCGCCACCAAGGCAGTAATGTTGCTTTGGAGCTGCCTGGCCATGAGCCTGCTGCCCACCACCCGGGAGCACCGGATGACCATGGGCACGTTTTCTTTCAGCTTTGGGTCTCCAGACGGTTGGGCACACAGTAGGCCAGTAGGAAATGGTTGCTGAATGAATAAATGGCTCTGAGACTTAGTGAGTCAAATAATTGGTGAGTCAAATAATTTCTCTGAGCCTCAGTTTCCCCATCAGTAATTATAGTTATACCGATGATATCATCGTATTTTAGGAGGTCAAATGAAAGAATAAATATATACTCTAAAGTATTAGCCATATATTTTTAAAAAAATATATTTTATTGATTTTCCACAAAGAGGAAGAGAGAGGGATAGAGAATTAGAAACATCGATGAGAGAGAATCATCGATCAGTTGCCTCTTGCACACTCCCTACTGGGAATGTGCCCGCAACCAAGATACATGCCCTAGACCGGAATCGAACCCGGGATCTTTAAGTCCGCAGGCCGACGCTCTATCCACTGAGCCAAACTGGTTTCGGCTAGCCATATATTTTTTTAAAATAAAAAGATGAGAAAAGATGCAGTCTAGAGCTTAGCAGTGGCTGTGAGGACCCAAATGGCTCCAGAAGATCAGTCCAGAAGACCTTTGGAGAGAATTTCAATAGGAGAGCTCCAGTCAGGCGCCTGGGCAGCTCTCTGCCTTCTCTGGCACTTCCTCTGCCACCAGGCAGGACTTGAAACTCTGGTCCTGGGAAGGAAATATAACCCTCCTGGATCTTCACTCCCCACTTGTGATAAGTCAGCAACAACAATACACATCCAAGCCGTGGTGTGGAGAGGAACCAGGCTTCTTGTTGTAAGGGGAGGACTGATGAAGGAGACCTTGCCAATGGGACACAGGACTAACCTGTGGTTCCTGTTACAGGCAAATCTTGCGTAGAGATGCCTTGACTCTGTGAGCCTCGTTCCAGTCCACATCCAGTTCCTTCTCACCAGTCCTATTTACTAGTAACACTGTGTTGGAAGACCTAGCTCATACAATAGGACAAGAAGATGAAATAAAAAATAAAAAGAATGGGAAGGAAGAGAGAAAACTGTCTTTATTTTCAGATAACATCATTGTTTATACAGAAGGTTACAAAGAATCAATAAAAACTCCTGAAACTAATAAATAATTATAGCAAGGTTGCAGGATATAAGGTTAATATACAAAATTAATTACTTTCCATTATATTAACAATGAATCATTAGAATTTGATATTTAAAAACACAATACCATTTACATTGGCATGAAAGAAAGGGAGAGAGAGAAAGAAAGAAAGAAAAAAAGAAAGAAAGAAAGAAAGAAAGAAAGAAAGAAAGAGAAAACCAGACTTAGGTATAAAGCTAACAAAATATGTGCAGAATATACATGAAGATTATAAAACTCTGATGAAAGAAATCAAAGAATATCTCAATAATGGGAAAATATTCCATGTTCATGGATAGGTAGACACAAAATTGTTAAGATATTGATTCTTTCCAACTTGACATACAGATTCAATGCCATCCCAATTAAAATCCCAGCGAGTTATTTTGTGGATATAAAAAATTTATATTGAAAGGCAAAAGACCCAGAATAGCCAACACAATCCTAAAAACAAAGTTGGAGAACTGATACAATATGACTTCAAGACTTATTGTAAACTTAAGTGATCAAGACGACGTGGTATTTATAGAAGAATAAATAGATCAGTCAAACAGAATAAAACAGACTTCAACAAAGGAGCAAAGGCAATACAATGGAGAAAGGATAGTCTTTTCAACACGTGGTGTTGGAACAATCAGAAATACACATGCAAAAACAATGAATCTAGACACAGACCTTACACTCTTCACAAAAATTAACTCAAAATGGAGCAGAGATGTAAGTGTAAAATACAAAATTATAAATTTTCCAGAAGATAACAGGAGAAAAATCTCCTGTTTCTAGAAGATAACAGGAGAAAACCCACTGACCTTGGGTTTGGCAATGATTTGAGATATGACACCAATTCATGAAAGAAAAATTTTGCTAAGTTGGACATCATTAAAAGTGAAAAACTTATGCTCTTTGAAGAATATGGTTAAGAGAATGTAAAGACAAGCTATAGGCAGAGAGAAAAATCTTTGCAAAACACGTATCTCATAAAGGACTTGTATCTAAAATTACAAAGAATTCTTAAAACTCAACAATAAGAGAACAACCAACCCAATTAAAAAATGGGGGGAAAAGGGAGAATCCAAGATGGCTGCTCGGGTAGGCAACTAGCAGCAGCCGCACACAACAATTTTAATAAAATACAACTAAAATATAAAATGGACATTACCTAGAACTACAGGAAAGTCGACTGACTGGAAATCCTACAACAAGAAGCAAGGAGAAAACCAGAAGGAAGCACGGAGGAGCTGTAAAAGCCTAAGGTACGGAGACACGCGGCGCACGCGAAGAGGACGGAGCCGGAGAGGAGGGAGGCCGAGTGCCTGGCGGGTGTTCCCTAGCGGAAAGGAGATAAAACTCCGACTGTGCTGGGCCCCTGACTGCTCTGAACCCCAGTTCTGGGCCAGACCCCGGGGACTCAGGCTCAGCCATAGGGAGCTGGGCTGTAAGTCGGAACCCCGGGGTAGCGGAGAAAGGAGGTCCCGGAGGCGCGCACACTGCCCCCAGAGAAGGGACGGCCGGCTGTGCCGCGGGATTGCCCTGACGGGAAGGAGACTGGGGCTCCAGACTGCTGTGAACGCCACCTCCAACTCCACTTCCAACTGAACTGAACCCCAATACCGGGCTCATTGTGGGAGAGCATAGACTGTTTGGCAGCAGGCAAAAATCGAGGGCACCTTTCTCTCAGAGGCGCCGGCAGCAAGCACTGAAGGACCCGCATAGGGTGGGGCTGACGGAAGCCAAAGCTGCAGGCTCCACCCTGAAACCCCGTCCCATCTGTAACTGCGAAATGCGACAACAAAATAGATCACAAACGAAAGAAATGGAGGACAAAAAGCGTCTGGATATAGAGTTCAAATCTACGCTTATAAGGTTTTTCAAGAATTTCCTAGAAAAGATGGATAAGGCCTATGAGGATATGAAAAGAGATCAACTAGAATTAATAAGGAGTCAACAAGAAATAAAGAATACATTGTCTGAAATAAAAAATATTCTACAGAGTCCTAAAAACAGAAGGGAAGATCGCAAGAATCAAGTCAAAGATTTGGAACATAAAGAGCCAGAAGACACTCCTCCACAGAAGCTAGAAGGCAAGAGAATCCAAAAAATTGAAGATAATGTAAGAAACCTCTGGGACAACTTCAAGCGAACCAACATCAGAATTATGGGGGTTCCAGAAGATGAGAGAGAGCAAGATATCGAAAACATACTGAAAGAAATAGTGACAGAAAACTTCCCCCACCTGGTGAAAGAATTTGACTTACAAGTCCAGGAAGCGCACAGAACTCCAAACAAAAGGAATCCAAAGAGGACCACACCGAGACACATCATTATTAAAATTCCAAGAGCAAAAGATAAAGAGAGAATACTAAAAGAAGCAAGAGCAAAGAAGGTAGTAACTTATAAAGGAGCACCTATACGATTGTCAGCTGACTTCTCAACAGAAACCATGCAGGCCAGAAGGGAATGGCAAGAAATATTCAAGGTGATGAATAGCAAGAACCTACAGCCAAAAATAAGCTACCCAGCAAAGCTATCACTCAGAATCGAAGGCCAGATAAAGAGCTTCACTAATAAAAAAAAGCTAAAGGAGTTCATCACCACCAAACCAGAATTATATGAATTGCTGAAGGGGGTTCTTTCAGAAGAGAAAGTAAACAAAGATAAAAATTATGAACAACAAATACGTAATTATCAACAAGTGAATCTAAAAACCAAGGAAATTAAAAAAATCTGATGAACAATATTAACTGTTGAATATAATAGAATCAGAGGTATGGAAGGGGAGTGAACTGACGATTCTTGGGGAAAAGGGGAGAGGGGGGCGTGGGAAGAGACTGAACATAAACTGTGCACCTATGGATGAGGACAATGGGGAGAGGGGAAAGGGCAGAGGGTGGGGTGGGAACCTGGTGAAGGAGAGCAATGGTGTGTGTGTGTGTGGGGGAAGGAACATTTGTAATAATATGAAAAATAAAAACTTATTAAATAGCAAAAAAAAAAAAAAAAAAAAAAAAAAAGAAGGGGGAATGGGCCGAAACCGGTTTGGCTCAGTGGATAGAAAAAAAAAAAAAGGTTGAGAACCACTGCCTATGCCTTTCATTACATAAAAAAAAAAAAAAAAAAAAAAAAAAAAAAAAAAAAAAAAAAGAAGGGGGAATGGGCCGAAACCGGTTTGGCTCAGTGGATAGAAAAAAAAAAAAAAAGGTTGAGAACCACTGCCTATGCCTTTCATTACATAAAAAAAAAAAAAAAAAAAAAAAAAAAAATGGGGGGAAAAAAGTCTGACCAGACACCTCAACACAGAAGATACACAGATGGCAAATAAGCAAATGAGATGTCTAACACCATACATCATATACCACCAGGGAATTGCAAATGAAAACAATGAGATACCACTACACATCTATTAGAACGGCTATAATCCCAAACATCAAATGCTGATGAGGATGTGGAGAAACAGGAACTCTCATTCATTGCTGGTAGGAATGCAAATGGTATAGCCACTTTGAAAGGCAGTTGGGCAGTTTCTTTAAAAACTAAACATAGGCTTACTATACAATCCAGCAATCTCATTGGATTGAAAACTTTTCCTACGTAAAACCTTCACACAAATATTTATAGCAGCTTTGCTCATAATTGCCAGTAATTGGAGGCAACTGTGATATCTTTCAATAGGTGAAGGGATAAAGAAACTACGGTAGCTCCATGTAATTGGATATTTTTCAGTGATAAAAAGGATCTATCAAGCTGTGAAAGGACATGGAAGAACCTTAAATGCATATTGTTAAGTGAAAGAAGCCAGTCTGAATAGGCTACATACTCTATGATTCCCACAATAGGATGTTCTGGAAAGGGAAAAACCATAGAGACAGTAAGAAAAAAGATCAATGGTTGCCACGGGTTCTGGGGGAGAAGGGGCAGGATGAATAGATGGAGGTGAGGGCAGTGAAACACCTCTGTAGGTCACTGAATTTGTCAAAACCCACAGAACTGTATAGCAGAGAGCCAACACTAATGTAAACTATGGACTTTAGTTAATACTAAGTTATCAATATTGGTTCATCAATTATAACAAATTACCACATTAATGCAAGGTGTTAATAATAGTGAAGCTTTCTAATCGTTGTTTTTTTTTCTATAAGCATAAAACTGCTTTAAAAATAAAGTCAATTAAAAAAAACCTAAAAGTAATTAATATACTTGGTGAAAAATTTGGCAGCGAATATAACAGACAATAATATGGCGAACATACATTCTAGTTTTCTCAGGGCAGTTTTGGTTTATACTTGTTTTGGTGTCCCATCTGGTTTAGTATTTGTCATTCTCAAAAGCTTTTTGGTAAGAACGACAAACCTCTAGATAAAAGGTTATTACTGATAGTATATAATGGACTCCTATAAATCAATAAGAAAAAACAACCCAGGAGACTGGGCAATATAGATGAATATGAATATGAGTTTGCTAGGGCTGCCATAAGAAAATAGAACATACTGGGTGGCTTAAGCAACAAAAGTTTATTTTCTTGCAGGTACAGAGGTTAGAGGTCCAGGATCAAGGTGTTGGCAGGTTTGGTTTCTTCTCTTTACTTGGCTGGCAGATGGCTGGCTTCTCCCTGTGTCCTCACACGGTCTTTCTTTTCCTCTCGCAAATGTGTGTGCTAATCTCTTCTTATAAAGACACAGTCACATTGGATTAAGGCCTACCACATGACCTCATTTTACCTCAATTGTTGCCTGAAAGGCCCTATCTCTAAATAAAGTCACATCTGAGGTGTTGGGGATGAGGACTTCAACTTATGAATCTGGGGGGAACATAATTCAGCCAAAAACAATAGACATTTCACAGGATTAGTATGAATGACCATTAAACATATGTCAATATGATTAATATCATTAAAAAAAAACCAGAGACATGCAAATTAAAAACAATGACTGACAACCTCGGCAATAACATGACAAAAATAATAAAAGAAGATGGATTCTGGGTAGGGTTGGCACGGAGTAGAGAGCTGCCATTTCTTGGTGGAAAAAAAGTGGTACAGCTTTTTTTGGAGGGCAACTTGACGGACTCTATCAAAATGAAAAAGTGCTCACCTTTGACCCAGATGTTTCACTTCTGAGACTTGATTCTACAGAAATACTCACCCAGAAAGGAAGAAGCATGCATAAAGATGTTAATTACAATAATTTTGGTAATATTTAAAAATGGAAAATATTTACAATTTTCTCGCTAAGTAAATAACTATGATATATCCATACTGTGGAATATTATATCGGGGTTAAAAAGAATGAGGTAGACCTATGATAAAATAAAATAATAAAACACATTAGACAACTCAAAAAAGAGAAAATTGAGAACAAAGACAGATAGTACACATAGAATATAAGTAGCAAATGACAGATTTAAACTTAGCCATATCAACAATCACATTAAATATAAAATGGTTCAAACACCTCAATTAAAAGGGATAGATTCTGAGATTGGATTTTTAAAAAAAGTAAGATCCAACTATATACTGCTTACAAGAACCTCACTTTAAATATATAGTCATAAACAAGTTAAAAGTGAAAGGCTGGGTAAAGATATACCATGCTAATACTAATCACAAGGAAGCTGGAGTAGCTATATTCATATTACACAAAGGAGATTTGAGAGCAGAGAATATTTCCTTGGATAAAAAAGGTCATTTCATAACGATAAAGGGATCAGTTCATCAAAAGAACATAGTAATCCTAAATGTATATGCACCTGAAAAAAAAGCTTCAAAATACACGAAGAGAAACAAAACTGCCAAGAGAAAGACAAACCCACAATTGTAGTCAGGAGTACAAATCCTCTTGTTCTCAATCGTAATTTTCTACACTTGTTAAATGGGCCTTTATATCCTTAAACACTTAATTGAAGTTAAGCTTCTTTATAGGTCATTTTTTTTAGTCTGTAGTTCCTCTGGTGTGAATGATTCCATTTGTTAAACCCACGGATAGTCTGACTTGGCATTGGATTTCCCCATCCTATATAATAAAGAGCTGATATGAAAATGGTTGTCACGCCCTCGAGCCCTCGTGCTGGGGCCAGGGGACCTGAGGCCATGCCCCCTGCCCTATTGGGCTTGATGGGGGACCTGAGGCTGTGCCCCCACCTGGCAGGGCCTGACAGGGGTGGAGCTGCCAGGTCTGGGTCTCACACAATTTTGAGGCATAGGTGGGCAGGGACTTGACTCTGGGTCCTGTGGTGCACCTAAGTCTGACAGGAGGGAGCTTTTCATATACCTTTTACTAATTTTCTTTCATGTCTGACATTTCTATTATAGAGAAAGGGCAAATAGCAATATTAAAATATTTCCTCTAATGAATTCCCTTTCAATGTGCACAAATTTCATGCACCGGGCCAGTAGTATTTTATAATTTGTGTGTGTGAGATCATCTTTAGCAGGGGTTATTTTTTCACAACAATTTTATAACTGCTCCGAGTTATTAAGTTTTTTTGTGGGGTGATTTCACTATTGCCTGTTTCGATTCCTCTTGGGGTTTGATCCTTTTGACTCTCTATGGATATAGGTCTCTGTTTCATTCTGGTGCCTAGAATGTTTCTTTTTCTTGCTTTTGAGCTTAGCTATGCTTTACAATAGAGTTTTGAAGAATTTTCAAAATTTCTTTGTTTGGAGAAGGTTTGGAAAATTTTTATACCTGATTAGTCTTTGGCTTTGATTGGATGTATCAATAGGGCTCTCCATGACAAATCTTTGAAACCAGCTTTCACTCAACTGCTCTCCTATCATCCTTTGTCCTGGAATTATAAAATTGCTTTGTAGTGAGTTTATAATAAGTTTGTTTTTTTCTAAAACTGGAAAAAAAATGCCATTTAGGATTATAAACTGTCTGCCTTTTAGGATGGAGACTAAAATTCGCATTAATGGAAGATGTTCCTTTGTTTTGGAACATACCACTCGAGCTGGCTCTTTCAGCTATGCTAATAGAAAGCAAGGACCTGTTATGATTTTTGGTGAGTATGGGAAAGCACTGATGGGGCCCTAATGAGGATTTCTTAGTCCGAAATGTTAATACCCTTTAGTAATTAATGAACATTGAATGGATTTGTGGAATTCTGTCTCTGAAGGTTGTTTTATTCAGACTGGCCAGGAGGTCGGGTATAGAATCCTGCCTCTGAGCATCTCCTAATTTGGAACCAGACTACCCTATACCTGAACTTGGTGTGTTCTTGCAAAGTGATGCGTGTTTCTCTGGGTCAGTTGTTTGCACAAGATGAGGGCTGGAATGGAGAAAAATGTGGGAGAGAAGTGCTCACTTCCTCAGATTAGACCGGAGAAAACAACTGTGCACATGACCCAGACTGGACTTGGGAGCTGGTGTCCCACGTGAGGTCTGATTTTAACCTGACATCCCAGCATTCACAAGGTGTCCTGACAGGCATTTTGTTTTGGAAGAGGCAAATTGCTGGATCAGGACACGGGGGCTTGGGAGGCAGATCTTAAATGTGAGCAAGAAGGAAAACTACTACTAGGAGCTGGGGTGGGGGGTGGGGCGTCAGACCTGAGCTCCAAGGAAGGGGAATAGTTTGCCAGAGGCCAGTGGTGCGAGGAGATGCATCCCTGACCACGTGGAGGCAGTTGGCAGGTGAGTTGGGTGGTGGGCTTGGGAAGACCTTGAAGTTAGTGTGGTTCTCAGCAGAGCCGCTTCTAAAAACAGTCTAGGGGTAGTTTCTCATATGTACTTCCTTTATTCCCCTTAAGATTTCAGGCAATGTTAACTTGTCTTTGGTCTAGAGCAGTGGTCGGCAAACTCATTAGTCAACAGATCCAAATATCAACAGTACAACGATTGGAATTTCTTTTGAGAGCCGAATTTTTTAAACTTAAACTTCTAACGCCACGTCTTCAAAATAGACTCGTCCAGGCCGTGGTATTTTGTGGAAGAGCCACACCCAAGGGGCCAAAGAGCCGCATGTGGCTCGAGAACTGGAGTTTGCCGATCATGGGTCTAGAGAATTAGGAGAGAACCTGGCTGGTGCTTTGGGGGGTAGGAGGGGAGAGGACAGAGGCCTGCCTGGCTGTAGGTGCAGTGGTGCTGGGAGTGGAGGAGAGACCTGGGTAGAGAGCTGTAGGAGGTGGAGCAGAGTGGAAGCCAGGGCCAGTGCATGGAGGGTTTTGCAAGCCCTTAGGAAGAACTGGACTTTATCATGTAGGCCCTGGGGAGCCACGGGAGGATAGTAGGCAAGATGGTGATGTGACCAGACTCACATGATATAGGAAGAACGATAACCCAGGCTGTCTCACAACTTTGCAGACAGCGCCGTGGGATCTGCTCTTCGTTTGGCTGGCACCTCCTATTCTCCTGCGGTGACTGAGCCTCTCTTCCCTGTGGGCACCTGATCCATGCGATTTGGGGAGAGCTGATTGCAGTTTTCTCTAAAACAGGGAGTGTGCCTGCGACCCAGGCCTGGCCAGCAGGCACACCGGACCTCCTGGCCACAGATACTGGCTCAGGGAGAGGCCTGTGCTTGTGCTCCTCATTTGGTCCAGTGAGCCGAACCCAGGACTTTTCTGACAGCTGTTAGGAAAGACCATCTCTTTCTGGTGAGGGCCTTTAAACTGATAGGATATGAACCGGGGCCAAGAAGGCTTCCTGCTCCATGGAAAGAAAATATTTGAGAGATGGCATGAGCCAGGGCCCTCAGACTGCAATTCAAGGCACAGGATTCAGCCAAGGGTAATGCCGAGAAGAAAAGCAGTTGGAGGAGAGAGAGAGCATGGAGAGAGGAAGGGAGAGAGAGAGAAAATGAATGCCCCGGGGACTTTGTTGAACTCCTGGATCAAGCCATTCCTGAGGCTACTTCATCAATCCTCCCTTTTACACTAGCCAATAATCTCATTTGTTGCATTGATCTTACTTGTAAGCCAGGGCTCTCACTAACAGTTGTGCATTCTCCCTCATTTGCTCTTCCCTGGGATCAATATTCTCAATGTATCTGACATTTGGGATGGCTTCTAGATCCCTCCCACCGCGGTCAGACTCTTCGGGATGGAGTGTCCACACCAGTGTCCCCGGGACCTTTGCTCTTAGAGTTGCAATTCAGTGAAGCCCGTGATGGACTCTCCTCTGAAGAAATGGAGATAGAAGGCCGATACCTGTGGGTCAGGTGCTGGGGAGGCCGCCTGGAGGGGCCCTGGTCATGGCGATGTATGATTGAGGTATCTACATTTTATAAAGAATGAAGCATCTTGGCAACGGGAGTTCGCAGAGGCTAGCAGCTTGAACAACTTCAGTTTCAGAGAGGGAAAGTGAAAAGCAGTGTGTCCTCGTTTCTGCCCCAAAGGATCCCCGGGCTGCCCTGAAATATAGATGAAAACACTCGTCATCTTAACCGGCTGTTAGGGAGCCGATCTTTAATTTGAAGGAGCTTTAATAAATCGCAGGAGGAAGGGAGCAGGGAGACAGTGGGCCTGACCTGTCCTTATTACCATCTCAGGGTGTGTGTGTGCGTGTGCGTGCGTGTGCGTGCGTGTGCACGTGCGTGTGTATGGGCCTGACCTGTCCTTATTACCATCTCAGGGTGTGTGTGTGCGTGTGCTTGTGTGCGTGCGTGTGTGTGTGTGTGTGTGTGTGTAAGGAAATAGTGAGCCGGCTCCCTTCCAGATCCTGTAAGGGTTCTATGAGCCCCTGGGCTGAGGTGAGCCGAGGACCTTCCTCAACAGGAGAGGCCCGGATGTACGTACACTCTTAGGTGACCCATCTACTCACGTGCCCTCACAGACCACTCTGAACCTCACAGGTCCTCTGTCTTCTTCGTGACCACTTGGTAAGTTACACACAAGATTCAAATCCCAGGGTCTACCACTTTGGGTGTTCCCAAGCCCTATGGCCTATGGAGTCACTTTGCCTATTAATATCCAAGGGAAAATGGATCAATCCACAAGAGAGGGAAGCCAGGCTTTCCTGCAATACTTCTGGGGATTTGATCCCAACCCTTCTTATTCTGTTTCTATTGACCTACCTCCCTTCCTTCCTTCCTCCCTTCCTTCCTCTCTTATGTCCTCTCTTCCTTCCTTCCTCTCTTCTTCCCTTCCTCCTTCCCTCCCTCCCTCCCTCCCTCCCTCCCTCCCTCCCTCCCTCCCTCCCTTCCTTCCTCTCTATCTCCCTCCCTTCCTTCCATCTTCCCTCCCTCCCCCCTCCCTCCCTCCCTCCCTCCTTCCCCCCTCCCTCCCTCCCTTTCTCTCTCCCTTTCTTCCTTTCTCTCCCCTCTTTTTCTTTTTCTTTTTGCCCCTGAGGCTGTTTTCTTCCCTCTGTCAAGACAAATGGAAAGCATAGATCCTTTTCCTCGATTTCCCCAAAGTATCCCTAGAGTAGGGCGCACGAAACACATTTTTCCTACATGTAATTGAGAGAGCTGCGTTGAGTCTTAGCACAGAAAACACCTTAAAGTTGAATATCAGCTATTCCCTTGGCCACCCCGCCCCCATTAGACATCTTGTTTCCTTGACGCCCAGCCTCGTGTTCTCCAACCCCCACTCCAGCTCGTGCTCCTGACCCCCAGCCTCCCAGAGCATCGATTTCTCCTGTGGAGCCGCTCATCCCCACCCCCTGCCTGAGACCGCCTCTGGGCCAATCTCTGCCTGCACAGAGGACATTAAGGACCGGCTTTGAAATTACTTTTTTCTTTAACGCAATCAAATTATTCCCCTTAACTCCTTCCCCTCCCAGTGATCTCTGCAGGCACATAAAGATCCCTCATCCCTTGGTAGGAATTATGCCGCCCCCTCGGAAGGCAGAAACGCTAGGACGATTCTGTTGGTTGTTTACATTGCAGCTTTTCCTCTCCTGTTACTCAAGTCTAACGACAGCCCAGAGATATTTCCATCATCCCACCTGCTCCTTTGATGCATCCATCCCTCCCCCTCAGGTCCCACCCCTCCTTAGCTCATCATACCTCCTTAGCTCTGCCCTGTCTCCCAACACAAGAGCCTTCTGGAAACAGCCTAAGCCTTTCTTTCCCACCAGCCATGCGGTGCCTTGACCCACAGGCGGTCCTCTGTGCCCTCCTCCATCGAGGTCTTAGGAGCCCTGCTGCTTGCCTGGGGTCACGGTCTCTGTATGGCTGAGGGTCTCACAGTGTATGATGCAAACCGAGGGCCCCGAGCCTTCCATGACTAAGGAATGGTGAGCCCTGGCTCGTCCCCAGCATGCACTGGAGCACCCGGCTGCTGGGAAGCATCAAGAAATGCCATCTGTCTGAATCAGAGCCCCGCTGCATCCGGGCCTGCAGGGGAGCAGTCACACTGGAATGCAGGCTCCCCAGTGCTGCACAAAGTGCAGGCCTGGTCCCTCCACTCCTTGGGCGGCCCCGGAGGAGGTCCCTCGCCCAGGAGCCTGGGGAGGAGAAAAGAGTGCGGGCATGAGGGTCAAGACACAGGCTTCTGGGTCGGTTCTGCTGTAAACTCATTTCACCATTGTACAGCCCCTGCGCCCAGGTGGGTCTCTGTCTCCTCCTGTGGAAAGTGAGGGGGAGGGTGGGGCCAGGTGGGGCTGAGATACCCGGAGCCCAGTCCTGCAGCCCAGTCCTGCGAGGGGACTTTCTTAACCTCAGGCAGGAGCCTGTTTTGGTGCCTGAAGCCAGGCCCACCTGCAGGGGCAGAGGCTGGGCAGCTCTGAGTGGGAGAGGAAGGGGCTGAGCCAGCTGTTGGCCTTGGGGATCCAGGATGCTGGCGTCACAGGGACTGAAGGGAGTCCAGTGTGACTGGGGCACAGTGCGGGCGGGAGAGCCACTCGAGCTGAGGCTGGGAGACAGGCAGGGCCTCGAGGGCCATGGTGAGGAGTCAGTATTTTGCTCCAAGTCCAATGGAAGTCCACAGAGAGGTTTGCAGGAGGGCGTGGCCAGGTCACTCTGCCTCTGTGGGGAAAATGTCTAGGGGAAGGCTGAGGGGAAGCAGGGGAACGTGCTGGGAGGCTAGTTCAGTGGTCCAGGCAAGAGAGGAGGGGGCAGTAGTGGAGGTAGAGAAATGTGCATGGATCCAGGGTACATGTGTGTGTGTGTGTGTGTGTGTGTGTGTGTGTGTGTAGAAATGGTCAGGTGTTGCAGTAAGTATGGTGGTGGTAAGGGTGCTCGACAGCCCGGGTCCCTCAGCACCCAGTGTAGGGCCATTCTCACTAGCACGCAGGGACTTCTTCTGGCCATTTACACGTCAGTGGGGCCCAGCCAGCCTCTGAGGAGGGATGGCCAGGGGCTGGAGGGCTTGCCAAATTTCGCTGCCAGCTCAGACCGGTGAGGGGCCTGGGGCAAGACCTGGTGGAAACAGAAAGCGAGGGAGCCTGTGGAAAGAGGTGTGGCTTGGTTTCTCCCCTGGATCAGCTCAGCGTCAGGACACCCCGAATGCCAGCAGCCTCCCGTTCCTGAGCAACCTTCATCAGCTGCCCGTTCTCGGCAGCAGCGAGGAACAGCTCCCAGCTGGCCGCCCCACTCATTCCGGGAGCCCTCGCTTCCTGAAGGATGGTTCCTGCTCGGCTCGATCTGCTCTGCCTCCCAGGGGGCCTGTGGGTCGGCTTCAGGGCCCTGCTGGTCAGGTCTGGCAGGCCGGGCAGCTCCATCCGTTGGGTTTGCCTGACAGGACAAGGGGCTCCTTTGGGAACAGGGAAGGAGGTGGAGTCGCGTGGAGCAGGAGACGCAGGAGAACAGCAAATAAGGGCTTGGTGTGAGAGGAGTGGGCTCTTTGCTGAGTAAAATTTAAGTCCTTGCCATGGTTGCTGCCAAGAGGAGGGAAGTGGCTGATGAAAACCATATGTCTCTCCGTGGAAGGAGGAGCTGGCCGTGTGTGTGTGTGTGTGTGTGTGTGTGTGTGTGTGTGTGTGTGTGAGTGAGAATGGCCTTCCATGCAATGGAAAAATCTCGATTATAAAGAATACAACGTTAAGAGGCACTCTGAGACAAACCATATTTCGCAATTAAGTGGTTTACAAGGTCAGCGGAGGAAGGACACAGCACGCTGGCCGAAAAAAAGATCTTGCTCAGCGCCCCAACGTGCTCAAACCTTCCATGTAAAAGTCTCAAACTGTCCTACAGGCTTATTATGTCGTTTTACAGAAATAGCCCACAAGACGAAGCCCTGAGAAATGCTTTAAATACTCGTGTGGCTATTGTGTTTCCTGATGTTCGAGAGAGAAGCGTTGACTTCTGAAAAATGCAAACGGTCATTTCTCTAAGTTGACACTGAGGCAAACTAAGCCCAAACAGAGACCCGGACAAACATAACGACCGTCCACTCTTCGCAGAGCGGAACGCCGCTCTCTTCACCCAGCGCGCACATTCCAGCATCATGGGGGGCTGGCCGGCCTGCCACGACTTTCCTCCCTGAGTGCTGCTGCCGCTCGCCTGCCCACGCCTCATGCCCACCCCTGTCCTGCTTGCCGGCTGCCGCCTGGGGGGCTGTCACCTGGGGGGCTGTCCCCTGGGGAGTGGTCACCTGAGGGGCTTTCTGGAGCACTTACCTGCCCCCGGGACACCCTTCCACTTGGATGTTGGAAAAAACGTTAATTGTTCTTCAAGGATATTGATTTTTAAATTCTCCCCATTCCACTATAATCTCCATCAGCTCTTTTGCACAGAGATTCCATTTCTCTGGTAAAATTGTCCACTTTGCCATCTCTGTTCTTGACCATACGAATGGTGATTGTTTGAAAGTCTTCACTGGCTAACGCCAGTACTTGGATCACCCGTGCGTCTGCTTCTATGGTGGAGATAACGTTTTGGGCCCTGACCAACGAGTTTCTCATCAGAGAGGACTGACTTGGTCTTTCCGAAGGCCTTCGCCCTCCGGTCTGGCATGCGGCTGCCTTGCCACTGGCTCTTGTGTCTGAAGGCTGCTTTTGCCAGCCCAACCCCCTCCTAGCGCCTCCCCTCCCGGGGTTCTTTCTCACTGCGATCTGGGTTGAGTTCCAGGGTTTGTCCTCTTCAGTGGATCTTGGATTCCAAGTTTGTTTCCCCAGCGCATCTGCCTTCCTAAAACTCTGCTCAGCTTCGGGGTCTCTGGGCTGTGCTTTGGGCTCAGCGCTTCAGTACCCCAGCAAGTGCTGTTTATGAATCAGCAGATGCCTCAGGGAAACCGGTTCTGGAATTTTTAACATGATGCACTTCTTTTCTCCCAGACATCTTGGGCCCCAGGTCCTGCTGGCCTGGGAATTTGGCGCTCCAGTTTTGTCTCCCACCACCAAAACCTCCAGTGCAAGTTTTTAGCTTTTGATCCACCTCCTTGGCTGGGTCCTTAACCTCTTTGCCCCATGCCACTCACGAATCAGCAATGCCTTAAGGGGAAGAATAACACCCATGTCATTCCCATGTGCTCCCTGTCCTTCGGGGATCCCGCCCTCTCAAATCCTGGCTGCCTGCAAACACATGGCTTTAGGACTTTGTCCAGCTCATCGTAAGAGGAGCTATGCTGTTGTTACCGGAAGTGGCAGCCCCTATGCACCCTGTTGGAATGTTAGTTCCCTGAAGCAGGGACCCTGCCTCCATCACCACTGAGATCCCTGGCTGGCCTCCTCCACGACCTTACCCATCACCTATGCCGGACCTTTCCAGATGTCTGTCTCCACTCCGAGCTCCGTTCTGAGCCCGTAGTCCCACATAACTAACTGCCACTTGTTATCTCCACGTGACTATGACACAGAAACTCAACACATCCGAGCTCTTGTTCTTTCCCCAAATCTGTCCCTCCCCCAGGCTGCCAGCTCAGGAAGAGGCATCTCCTCCATCCACCGACTGCTCCTGTCAGGAACCCAGCGACAATTGGCTCACCGGCAACAATTCCCTCTCCTTCCCTTCCTGTCTACTCTCCCTGTGCTGCTGATTCCACCTTAAAATGTCATATGAACTCATCCGGTTCTCTCCTCTCACGGCCACAGCCCTGTCCCGCGATGGCTCCCCTCCCCTCCCCTCCGTTATTGGGTAGTCTCCTCACATTCCTCCCCAAAGCCAGGCTGGCCCCTGTCCAACATGCTCGCCAGCCACCCTGCGAGCAGAATGACCCCTGGAAAACAAAGATCTGGTTATGTCATTGCTCTGCATAACACACGCAATGACGTCCCTTTCTTTTAAGAAAGCTTTGAAGATAAAGCCTCAAGGAGCCCCAACCCCTCCCAGTCTCCACTGGCCTGCCTCTTGCCCTGGTCTATTCTTAGGGTCAGTATCTTGAGGCCCACAGGCAAGCTCTTTTCCTGCCAGGAAGCCCCCTTCTTCTCTCATGTCTGCCTCTTTCCTGCTCATCCTTTAGGTCTCAGCTAAATATGTCCTCCTCAGAGGGGCTCCCCTGACCCCCAATGTTGGTTTGGTGTCTCTGTGGACGCGCTGCCATTGCATCCTGCCCTCTGTTCATAACCCTCAGTACGTTGAAATCACATAATTATCCAAGTGTTGATTGAATACATTTCTCCCCTACTAGACTCGCTTCTCCTTGAGGCCCGGGACTGTGTTTGCCTTGGTGACCACTCTATCCCCAGCACTCGCAAGGAGCCTGGGACATCTTAGAAAAATCGAATAAGGGAATGACACATCGACAAGGACAGCAGCCACCCTCTGCCACCCCGCAGAAAGCAACACGGAGCGAGAAGGTGGCTGGGCTGGGGTTTCTAGTAAGCAAGTGTCTGAGAGTGTGACTATAAAATAAGAAATCCTTAATGGCTGTCTAATGCAGTCTTCTTATTGCCGGGTTTAATGCACTGGCCAGGAGTCAGCAGATCTGGGTTCCAGTCCCAGGCCTGGCAGAAATCATGACAAATAGCGTATTTATAATGCTTCACAGTTTACAAGGCATTTTCACAGATAGGATCTCATTAAACCTCCAGTGAGCAGCTTTTAGAGGCCTGCTGGGAAGGAGGAGACGAGAAAATGAGCTGGGTTTCCAGCCCTCCCCACGTGATCTCAGGCAAGTTTCCTCTTGGGCTCATCTGCATAACACAGGGGCCCAGTGAGATGGCCTTTAAGGTGTGTCTATGGAAATGTAGAACTAAAAATCCAGCACTGCTCCCTCAGAAAGCCAAGCAGCAGGGTGGCACCCCAGAGACTCCTGGGATAAATACTGTGGGTGCCCCAGCCAGCTGTCACACGAAAGCAGGACCGACACCAGCAGCGTCTGTGATTAACTGGAGAGCTGGTCCCAGGGAGCAGGAGGGAGGGGCCGGGAAGGGAGGCGGGGAAGGAGAAGCCCAGCGAGGCCAGAGTGTCCAGTCACACCTGTCTTGAAGAGCCAGGACCTCATAGTCCTGCTGAGAAGCCACAAATCCACCCCCAGGAGTGTCACCTTGACCTTCCGGGCTGTGTTCACTCAGACTGCGGAGGCTTCTCGGTGGAGGAGTCCTGGGGCAGAAATGCCCAGAGAGTCCTGAGGCAGCAGCTCCGAGCTGGACCAAGCTCACTTAGACCCACCCTCACAGCAGTGCTGGCGGAACCTGGGGCACCAGGGCATCCTATGCAAGTCACCTAGGGGCGGGGCACCACCATCTAGTGCCACCCAACCATGGGTACTGGAGCTCTCCTCCTGCACCCCAGCAGTTCTCTGTCCTATGAGCTTCTCTCCCCTCCCCCACCCCCATTCACTTTTTGTGGAGTGTCCTGGGTCATTGAAAATGGGGGCATGGTGTCCGGGCAATTCAGAGGGGGCTTAGCCGAGCCTTGGACACAAACAGTCATTCTTCTGGCCCGGCCTTGAATGAAAGTCAGGGCCTGGGCCTGTTGTAGGTGGTGGAACGGCACCAGGTGTTAGACCGGTGGGGTCAGACCAAACCTGGGTTCAGCAGCCTCGGCACTTGGGTTCTGGCCAGGAAAGAATTCAGAGGACAAGAGAACCATAGGAGATGATCTTTAAGGTTCGTCTGTGGACATTTAGAACTAAGACGCCAGGACTTCTCCCATCACAAAGCCAAGTAGCAGGGCAGCACCCCGGGGGCTTCCATCTCTGTGATTCAATCACAGATCACAGAGGCAGGAGTAATCCCTAGAAGAACTGGGCTCAGGAAACAAGTGCTAAAGGAAGGTAAAGGAAGGGCAGCTAGGAGCTTGGGAGTGAGGAAGGCAATGGTAATGTGCTTATTACCAGAAGGCCAAGGAACCGTGCTTCCTAAAATGACGCGATTTTTAAGGGTGGAGACCTCAGGGGAGGTCCCAGAGGAAGATTTCAGCAGAATGTCCAGCAGTTTTTCAGGTGTGTCCTTTCAGGTTGTGGTCTCCACTGACTGACAGGGCCGACACCATTATTCGATGCAGCTGGTCCTGAGGTCAGCTGTGGCTGGTTTAGTTGCTCTCTCTGGGCCTGCTGCTGAAACACAACTTGAGGCCTAGATGTTATCTCTAGGGAAGAAAGGTCAGGGGGTCTAGAGGAGGAGAAGCCACCCTGCAATCGATTGTCTCTTGCTAGGCACCTGGGGCTTTCCATCCTGGTGACCTTCTGTACCCGGCCCATCGTCCTTGCTCTGCTCATGTCTGTCCAACTGCCCACCACAGGTCTACAGTGAGGATCTGGTTGTTCATGTGGCTCCTCCCCGAGGTTAACAGGCCGGGCAGGGGCGGTGCTCCCCATCAGAGCCCCTCACCCACTTTGGTGGCATAGGGCTTCCTCACTGTCCTTCTTTCATAAACTCTGGACCCTGCTTTCCTCAGCCTTCCCTTTGGATTTTTAAAATTAAAAAAAAAAAAAAATAGTCACATTGACAGCTTCTAGCTTTTTCTCCTCTGCTATAACAATTTTACATGCCCCCAGGCAATGTGAATGGGAGATTAAAATTAAAAGAAAAAAAGATCTCTTATGAGAAGGTAGAAAAAAACACAAAGGTTTAAACTTGAAGATATTGCCTGTCCCTGTTTTTCCTCTGAGTGAATCGTTTCATCCCCAAATGAACATCATTCTCCTCTTCTCACATCAGACCTAGGTCTCTGTCTCTCTAACTGTACCCCACAGCGCCCCAGATTTCCTGGTGCTGAGTAATAAGGAATTTGGGTGGCTTATGGCCCTGGTTCACAGGAGGCAACCTCTAAATCCTTGGGCTTCCCAGGTGATAAGAGTGTCCTTGTTATTCAAGTGGGTGGCTCAGACCCAGCCTGAGTTCACTCTGATGAGATGACTTAGGATGGGGGCCAGCCGTGTAATCAGAGAACTGGGGCTTTGCACCAGATGACATCAGCTCAGCCTCTGGGGAGGGGAGGGGGCTGGAGATGACATTCAACCACAGGGCCAATGATTCAGTCCGTAATGTTGACATAATGAAGCCCCAATGCAAACGCTGGACACTAATGCTCAGGTGAGTTCTTCCTGGTTAGTTACGCATGGGTGGCCCAGGAGGGTGACATCGGAGGACATGACAACTTCACGTTGGAGAGCCTCTGAGACCTCGCTCTATGTGTCTCTTCATTGGCTCGTCCTGACTTGAGCCCTTTATAATAAAACTGTGGTCCTAATCTAGTGCTTCCCTGAGTTCTGTGGGTTGTTCCCATGAATTATCGAACCCAAGTGGATAGGGGCCACTTAGAAGCGCCAGTAGCCTGAGAACCCCAGAGCTCGTGGCTGCTGTCTGAAGTGAGGGGCGTCTGGGTTGGAGGACTATGCCCTTGGCCTGTGACGTCTGCACTAACTCTAGTCCGTTAGCGTCAGACTTGCTTCCCACCACTGCCCGAGATGCCCTACTCACCTGTCAGGAGACTCAGTCTCCTCCAAACGTAGGCCCATCCCCACTCTCGGCCCAGAAGCCAGATGCAGAGGCAGGAGACCTACCCTTGAGTTGAGCCTGGGTGCACCTAGCTCGATCGGAGAGGGTGATGTGTGGCCCGGTGAGTGGCCTTTGTGCTTGAAGGCAGTGGGGGGTGTGGGTGTGCCTGGACAGTCTCCCACCCTCTCCTCCTTCCGTGTCCAGGCTCCAGCCTGCCGGTCTGGCTGGTGGGGGTCCCCAGGGCCCTCTGGATCGGCCCCCTCAGGGATCTCCCCCCGCCTGGCCAGGGAGTCTTTCCTCGGTGTGCAAAGAGAAGACTGCTTATTCTCTAAAACCACTCAGATCTAATCCCCAAGCTTCCGCCTCTAGGCTTCCTAGGAATAGCGCTCCGGTGTCTTCCAAGTTAGGGCGGTTTCTTTCCCCTTTAAATGTGCCATCGATGGGAGACCTACTCTGTTCCTAGCTCCAGCCTTGACAACCCTACTCTCTCCCAAGAGATGTAAATGGGAAACTAATGAACAGGTGTAAAGGGTCTGTTTGGATGAGCTAGTCCAGTGGTCGGCAAACTCATTAGTCAACAGAGCCAAATATCAACAGGACAACGATTGAAATTTCTTCTGAGAGCTAACATTTTTAAACTTAAACTTCTTCTAACGCCACTTCTTCAACACAGACCGGCCCAGGCCGTGGAATTTTGTGGAAGAGCCACACTCAAGGGGCCAAAAAGCCGCATGTGGCTCTCAAGCTGCAGTTTGCAGACCACGGAGCTAGTCCCTCTGCCCAAATGTTGTGTTTCAGGTTGGGTTACCCCCTTCCCTACCCCAAGCCAGTGCCTGGCAGCATGCGGGAGCTTCTCTGGCCAAGGGGAAGTGTCCTCAGATCCAAACTTGTTCTGCGCATCTTTGCTGGTCTAACCGGGCATGACGGTCACAGCTGGCCTGGTGGACCATGTGCCGGCGCGCACCGTGGGAGTCTGGGTTGTCCCGTTTGTCCCTGGGAGAGTGCCTCTTCCTCCTGGCCAGCCTTGCCTGAACTCTCAGCCCCTCTGATCCACTCCCTGGAACATATGGGCTCCCTGCCCAAGGGCCAGGGCGGCCGGGAGCCCTGCCTCAGTCATGCCCCCCCTCCCGGCAGGCTTCTGGAGGTGGGCAGCCCCCACCGTCTCCCACAGGTGACCTTGAGGCAGCGTGACTCCGGCGCTGAGATCCTCAGCACCAGGGATGCTCCGAAGCAGCCTGCCCCCTCCTCCTGGGGCAGTGAGCTCATGGCAGTCTGGCGTCGCCGCCCTTTTCTTCGGCCCCTGTCTCCGAGACCAGAAGGGCAGTCCTTTCGTCCTTTTCCTTGCAGCCTGCCAGCGTGCTCCCGTAGATCCCACCGTCTGCGTTCCCGGGCCTGCTTCTTGCCACACGGAAGGAATAGAGACAATCCCTTCTCCTGCCCAAGCATGGCTTCCCAGGCGGCTCAGCTGCTGGGAACGCAAACAGAAATCCTGAGGACCAGCAGGATCCACCCTGGTCCTCAGCACCGAGTAACTACAGTGGGAATACCTGTCCCCTGTCCCCTCCTCCCCACACCACCAGCTACAAGACTCACAGGCTGAGGAAATAGATGGGAAACTATTTGAAAATATAATACTCATTTACACATTTCTTTAATAAGATTTATAATGGGTCTATGTGTGCTGGGCACTAAGTTAGGACATACATGCTCCTTGAAATTGTTTTTAATAACATCTTCATTAATAAACCAGTAGCCCTGTGCATGACTCTGTGTGCCAGTAGCTCACTGCCCCGCCCTCCTGTAGCTCTCCCCTCCCTCTGTCCTGTCTCCCCCGCCACATAGCTTGCAGCCCTGCCCCCTCCTGTAGCTCTCTGCCACCTGCTCTAGCTCACTGCCCCACCCTCCTGATCGTGATCCAGTCTTTACAAGGTGTGTCGTTATGCTTCATGGCGTAACGGTCATTTGCATATTACATCTTTATTGTATAGGATAATTGACATATGATTCGATCTTATAGTGTACAACAGAGTTGAACAACCATCAGCACCATCTCATTTTAGAATATTTTCATCACCCCAAAAAGCAAGTCCACTTCCATTAGCAGTAACCTCCCAATCTCCCCTCCCCCTGCTCTTGGCAACCACCAATCTACTTTCTGTCTCTATGGATTTGTCTACTCTGGACGTTTCACATACATGGAACGATAGAACATGTGGCCTTTGTGACTAGCTTTCTTAATTTAGTATAATGTTTTCAAGCTTCATTCATGTTGTACCATGAATTAATATTCCATTTGTTTTTACAGCAGAATAATGCTCCGTTATATGGGATATGCCATGTTTTATTTATACATTCATTATTTGGTGATTATTTGGGCTGGCTCTACTTTTTTGGGTCTTATGAATAATCTTGCTATAAACTTTCATGTACAGGATTTTCTGTGGACAAATGCTTTCACTTCTCTTGGGTATATACACAGGAGTGGAATTGCAGGGGTGTATGTGTTAAAAAACGAAATTAATCTGAGTAAATTTTAAGGATCTTCTTAGCTTTATTCAACAATTCATAAATCAGACAGTGTCGAATCCAGCAGATAGAAAGAAGTCCCGAGGAGCTGTGTGAAGTGAGACTTTTATAGGCAGAAGGTGGTGGGAACAAGGAAAAAAAACAGTTGTTTGTGGCAAGGTCGCCTTCCTTTAGGGCAGTGGTTCTCAACCTTCCTAATACCACAACCCTTTAATACAGTTTCTCATGATGTGGTGACCCCCAACCATATAATTTTTTCTCAGCTCTGTGGGTTGAGAATTGCTAGCAAGGGTTGCCTAAGACCATCAGAAAACACAGATATTTACATTATGATTCATAACAGTAGCAAAATTACAGTTATGAAGTAGCAATGAAGATAATTTTATGGTTGGAGGTCACCACAACATGAAGAACTGTATTAAAGGGCCGCAGCATTAGAAAGGTTGAGAACCACTGCTTTAGGGGACGGCAGGGATCTATCAGGCAGAAGATCACACTAGTGTTAAGTAGGTGCTTCCTGATTGACTGGTTTTAAGATTCCATTTCTGGGAGAGCCCAAACTGAAATTAAGTCTTGGTTTAATGATGTGGGGCTTAGCACAAGTGACTCCATCTTGGGCCTTCACATTTTTGAGGACCTACCACCACTGAATATTCCCACCAGTAGTGTGTGAGGGTTCCCATTTCTCTGCATTTCACCAACACTTCCTGTATTTTTGACTTGTGCCAGCCTCGTGAGCATGCAGTGGTATCTCACTGTGGCATCTCCTGATGGCTAATGACGATGAGTGTCTTTTCATGCGCTCATTGGCCATTTGGGTATCTTCTTTGGAGAAAGTTCTATTCAAATCCTTTGCCCATTTTTTCAGTTGGGCCATTAGTCTTTTTGTGTTGTTTTTTGTTTGTTTGTTTGTTTGTTTTCCAGCCCTTTTTAAGAGACGAGTAAATCAAGGTCTGAGTAGGGGTTGCAGTTTGAATAGTTGGTAGAGTTCATTGCAAGGCTTCAGAAACCTTGCAAAGAGCACATGCCATTCCACGCCAGAGGGTTCGGGCAGAGGCAGGCCCTGGGGAGGGAGGATGAGAGCTGAGGGGCCAGGCTGGGCCTACTGCCGCTCAAGGACACCCCTTTCAAAATCCCTGCTGAAGAGTTGGATGGAGGGAGGGGGTAGGGATATTGGTTGGTAGTGAATCGAAGGAAGAATCATATGGGGGTGGGGATCTTTGTGGGTTTTTTTTCTTTTCTTTTTTTCTTTCTTTTTCTTTTAAGGAGCATAGGTTTTATTTCTTGGATAAATGAGCCCATGCACAGAAAAGCATTTTGGAATTACAAAGGGATATGCAAATGTGAGGTGAAGTTCTTATTGCTACTATCGCTATTTGTAAGAACCAATGAGAACCCTCTCTCGATGAAATCACAGAAACCTGTGTGTGAGGTGGGGCGGCTGTGGGCAGGAGTCGGGAGGATGTGGGGGGATGGAGCTAAAGGAGAGGGGAGGGCCGCAGAGTTTGCAAACCTTGGTTACCTGCTTGCGGTGAGAAAGAGAGCGGTTTACGATTTCTGGCATGTTCCTTCACCACCTGTACAACTATTTACTCAGCATTTTTCTTTATATGGGCTCCTATTTCTTTTCATTAAACAGGCCTATTTATAAAGGAAACCTTACATCACAGTTATAAATGGCAAGCCTGAGTCGTTTTCGAAATGGGAGGAAGGCTATAAACAAAGGTAGCGAAAGCCAAGCCGTGTTATTAAATTCTTGCTGGAGGCTGTTCCCTTCTGGGCCTGAAAAACTCTCCCCACCCAGCCTGGCTCCCTCTCCTTGTCCCTCGGCCTCCACACCGTGGGCCTCCTCGGGCAGCCTCCGCGCCCCCTGCCCCCCTCCGCCCCCCAGCTTTATTGCTTCCAGGGCCCTTATCTCCGAGGAAGGGACGCTGCTCTTCCTCTGTGTGTCTGACTGCACGAGGGCAGGACCCTGTCTCTCAGGCACTCTGTCTCCTCTCAATAAGCAGCTGCTGGAGAAAGAGCTGCAGGGATGTTCTCTCATCTGCTTCCCATTCGGGAGTGCCAACAGGGTGCAAAGGCACCCACCAGCCGGTGCCACGCGGCCCCGGGCACCTCCAGGTGACAGGAGGACCGAGTGAGACTTGAGAAGGAAGCAGCCCCTGGAGGTGCCACTCACAGCTCACCTGGCTCCCACCCACGCTGTGGGCACCCCCAGGCCTGCACCTGCCCTTCAGGCTTGGTTCCTCCCGTGCCCACTCGCCTGAGGATTCCCACAGCATCACGGAACCTCGCCAGCTTGCCTTCCCAGAGTATGGGAGCCGTACCCTGCGGACCTCAGAGCCCTCAGCGGGCATGGCAGGAGGCAGCTTACGTGGGCACGGCTGGCAGAGGGAAGCTGCCCAGTAAATGATGGCGGACGTTCCAAGGGCTTAGCAGCAGATGGGATTTGACCGCTGACTTTGCCTGCTACAATCCTGCCCTTTCTCCCAGGCTCAGCTGTAAAGAGTAACAATATGGCGTACCCTCTCTGGAGAACTCATTATGTGCCTGGCCTCTTGTACATAAGAGCTAAATAAATATTATAACATTTCGTTCTATCCTTGCATGAGTCTTATAAAGTGGGCATTTGTTATTCCCACTTTACAGGTGAGGGAACTGAGGCTTAGAGTAGCTGTATGACTTGCCCACCGGGATGCAGCCAGCCCTGTACTATTAAACCTCTGATGGCATCCGCTCAATCTCCCTTGGCACGTGTGTGTGTGTGTGGTGTGGTGTGGTGTGTGTGTGTGTGTGTGGTGTGGTGTGTGTGTGTGTGTGTGTGTGTGTGGTGTGGTGTGTGGTGGTGTGTGTGTGTGTGTGTGTGGTGTGTGTGTGTGTGTGTGGTGTGGTGTGGGGTGTGTGTGTGTGTGTATGTGGTGTGTGTGTGTGTATGTGGTGTGTGTGTGTGTGGTGGTGTGTGTGTGTGTATGTGTGGTGTGTGTGTGGGGTGTGTGTGTGTGTGTGTGTGTGTGTGTGTGTGTGGTGTGGTGTGTGTGTGTGTGAAGTGTCCATTTCTTGAAGGCTGAGACCACAGTCACTCATTTCTCCCCAGGGCCGGACCAGGTTCCAGCACACTGCAGGTGCTTCCCCCCGTGTCTGCCAGGTCAACACGGGACTGACGACCCCTGGGTTCCTCTGCCCGGCTCCTTCCAGGGAAGGACAGGTGGAGAAAACGGAGCAAAAGAAAAGAAAACTGAGCAGCTGATGCCCAGAGACATAAGTTAGCTGCAACAGAAAGGCCTTGGGATGTTCACGGAGGAAAGTGTGTGGAAGGACCTGGCAGAACCAGGAGAGCCACAGGCACAGGGAGGGTGGGCGTGCAGGCCGCCCTGAGGCAGAGGGGGGTGGCTGTGGGAGGCCTGTGGCACTGACGCTGAGCTGGACTTGTCTGTCTTCCCAGGTTAACTCCTGCCCTTCACTCCTGCAGGGGAAAGAAGGGGAGCGAGCCATGCTGGGGTGCTGATCCTTGTGTGTTGGGCCAGGACTGGAGCAACTTTACGTTCAGTAACCCAGGATTCTGCCCTCGCCTGGGTGGTTTGTCTACACCCCACCTTGCCTTTTGAAGAGTTCCATCAAGTTCCCCTTTTAGACCCTCTCCAAAGTATCCTAATTTGAATGGACCCTCTGCTCCTGCAGGGACCCTTCCCGGACCCTGACTGGGCCCTGACAGAGGGGGTGGAATGCCCCTTTGGGTGCTCTTTGGGCCACTCCTGTGGTCAGGGTCTATGCATCCTCATTTTTGCATCCCCGCATTTGGCAAAGTGCTTGGGTCCGAGGCTCAGCGGTCACTTTCTCCCTGTGTGACTGTGGGTGAGCGTCTCACCTCTGCTGAGCCTCATTTTCCACACGTACAAAAAAGGGTGACCTGAGAGCAATGGTTGTTATTGTGGCAGGAGCCTAACAGCGAACATCTATTGAGCACATCTGTGCCTGCCATTGCTGCCTGTATTCACTCAAATCATCCTCACAACGTGCCATGTTATCACTCTGTTTTATAGGTGAGGAGACTAAGACCTGGAGAGCTTGAGTCACTGGCCCAAGGTCACATGTCTTGTTAGCATGAGCGGATTTGGGCTTCACACCCAGGCAGCGTGACTCCCGAGCCAGCAGACTGGCACGCACCCTGCTCCTGGGCGGCTGCCTCTCTGTGTGTGGCGTAGGGCAGGTGTCCATTAGCCCTGGGAACCAGAAGAACCAATTTCTCTGCCTGCTCAGAAGCTCCGGCAGAATGGGCAGAAGGTGGAATGTGTGGCAACTATGGCAACCTGGTCACACACACGGGTGAGCCCTGGGGGCAAAGGTTCTGCTCCGGCAGAGAGAAAGGCGTGGCTGGCATGGGACAGTGTTTGAGGTACCAGATGCACTGGGAGGACCTGGAGGAGTACCAGGTGGGTAGGTCAGGCTGAGACTCTGGGCAGAGGTGAGAGGTTCCTAAGGCAGGTGGGGCTAGCGGGAAGACTCTGACCTGAAGCTTAGACTCTAGAGTCTACCAGTCAGATAGCGGTGGCCCTGGCCTTTGCTGAGGTCCAGTCCAGTCCTTCTTCCCACCCGTCTCCTGCTCCACAGCCCAGCTTCCGTCTTGTCTCTGATTCCCTCTCCAGGTCTGAGCCCACACACTCCTTCCCAAGTCCATCAGAGACGGGGTGGGGGAAGGGCACTGTTCCCTCCTCGGCCACCCCCTCAGGCATCCACTGCTGAGGGCCCGGTGCCTCCATTTCTGCCTGTGGGATGAGAGCATGCGCTATTCCACCCCGGCCCCCGAAGCTCCCCACTCCTCGGGAGGCCAGGGCAGGGCTGGACGGAGGGGGCAGGTCACCTCTCTATGGTTTGTTGTAGGCGCTGACCTTCCTGACCAGAAATGAGATCCTGAGGTGAGTAGACCGCCCTCCCTTCACCTCTGCCGGGCTGGGACCTTGCCCTGGCCCGAGGGTGGTCCTGCTTGGAGCCACAGGGCCCTGGAGATGAGGGTGCCCAGAGCAGGCAGACACGGACCCAGCCCCCGGGGTGGGGTCGGGATGCCCAGGCCTCACTGGAGGTGAGGGGAATGTCAGGCTCCAGGCTGCTGGGGACCCACGGCAGGGCGTCTTCACGGAACCACAGAGGCGGACAGGCCCCCCTGGGATGATGGAGAAAAGGGGAAGGACTCAGGGAGCAGGTCTGAAGCCCGTTTGGACGTCACTGGTCCAGTAACCTTGGTGCGCTAACTGCATCTCTCCCGGCTCCCACACCCTCCCCCAGCCTCCCTTCAGGGCCTGGTGTGTGGCAGACGCTGTGCCGCCCTGGGGTGTAATGGTGAACACTGGTCCCTGCTCTCGGCAGGTTTCTGTCCAAAGCCACCCATCACCACATCCCCTCACGGGATTGGCAAGGGATGGAAGGCATGAGGGAGAGGGGAGTGCACAGCCCAAGCCAGGTGCTCAACGAACGCGTGTTAGATGGATGCATGGCTCTCTGAGGCCTGGGGTGGGCGAGGCTGGAGGGAGGAGGCCACTTTCAGACCCTCACGCCTGGGGCCCTCTCCCCTCATTGTCTCCGCGTGGACTCGCGCTCCCCGCCATGACGCCTGGACTGAAAGCCACTTCCCACCTCGAGTCCCAGGCAGGCGACGCCTTTGCCACAAGCACCAGCCTCCCAGGCCCTTGGCGTGGCCGGGACACAGGGAGCTATGGAGACAGGGCCAGTCACGGGGCTATATAATTTTCCTTTGAAACTTAAAATTCACTCATTTTTTTAAATATAGAAAAAAAAATATGACAAAACTCCAAATGACTCACATCCTACTACCCCTACTGAGCTTTTCTAAAAAGTAACTCTTGAGCAAAAATAAAATCTAATTTTAAAATGTAACGTGTGAGCAGGGCTAGAGAATTCGATAGCATCGAAAGCTCTACATAAAAAGGTGAATGTCTCTCCATCCTTCCCCCCATTTCCCCAGGTCTTTTCCCAAAGGTAACCCCTTCAAAAAGGGTCTCCCATTCATACTGCAGCATTTCCTCATTTATAGGGTAGCGTTCACACTGTTCTGGACCCTTTTTTATAAAGTTTTCATCTTGGCTGGTTTTGCTTAAAGCACAGAGATCTGTCTCTTTTTTTTATTTTTAAAAAAATATTTCTTTATTGATTTCAGAGAGGAAGGGAGAAGAAGAAAGAGATAGAAACATCAATGATGAGAGAGAATCATTGATCAGCTGCCTTCTGCACGCGGCCCCCCCCCCCCACCCCAACTGGGGATCGAGCCCGAAACCCAGGCATGTGCAACCCAGGCATATGCCCTTGGCTGGAATCGAACCTGGGACCCTTCAGTCCGCAGGTTGACGCTCTATCCACTGAGCCAAGCCGGCTATGGCTGCCTCTTTCTTTTTTAATGACTACGGAACATTCCTTCCTACGGAAGAACTGTAATTCATTTTACCAACCTGCTGTATGTAACACACTTATATTATTTATGGCTTTCAGCTTTACAAATAATGTTACATCCCACATTCATGTGCAAAGAGCTTATCCAACAGAGGAGAATTCATCCATAGAATAAATGTCCAGCCAGCGAAATGGAGACTTCCCGGGCTCCAGGCCCTGTCCTGGCCCTTAGCTCCTGGGTTTCCTGGAATACCAGGCCAGCAGGTGGAGTGGTGACAGGCTTGCTTAGAGGCCTGGGTCCGAGGCTCAGCCGTCACTTCCTGGCTGTGTGACTGTGGGTGGGTGTCTCACCTCTGCTGAGCCTCAGTTTCCACACGTCCAAAACAAGGGTGACCTGAGAGCAAGGTCCGTTATCAGGACAATGAGATGGTGCAACCCGTGACAGGCACCAGGGTCCGTGCCGAGCATGTGGTCATTGCTATTTTCATGGTGTTATCATCTTCTTTTGGCAAATGAGGGGACTGGCTCAGAGAAAGGATTTGCCCAAGGCACACAGCCTGGAAGTAGCCGGTCACGGGACTAAAAGCCTCCAGGCCACAGATAGGGCTATTTATAAAATACCTGCAGGCTGTCCCAGAGGCGCCGTGCTCTCAGTCCGGCCTGCACCACAGCAGCACGGAAGGAAGCTTATAGAACCTATAGGTGCCTGGGCCCCACCCCGGCCTTGAACGGAAATCTCATGGCCCGCTCCATGATTCTAACAATCACTACATTCAGGGCCTCAGAGGCAAGAGGGGAGCAGAGAGAGGTACGGAAACAGCCACAGAACGTCTGAACTGGAGGAGCCGGGGCGAGGGCATCATACAGACTCGTCTTACTCGGGGGAAACTGAGGCCTGGAGGGGACGTGGCTGGTTCACTGTCTCCCGCGTGTGCGTGGTGGAGCCGGTGCCCGCCTCTCCCGGCTCAGACAGCCCCTCCCGCGGCTGGGCGAGGTGTGCGGGAGCCACCACCTGCCTGCCCGGCTGGGCTCCTGGCAGGCTGAGCGTGTGAGTTTTTTAAATGACTTTGACTTTGAGTCCATTAGTGATTAATTCAGAGCTCCACTTAGAGCTGGCGGATCCATATTTGGAGGAGGAGGGCATTCTGTGGCAGCTGAGACACAGCCACGATTCATGTGCGGGCAGCCTTCCCACCCCGCAGCCCGGGGAGGCACCGAGTTCTGGCAGGGCCCTCCTCACGCACCCCCTCCCCAGGGCTCTCCAGCGGGGGGGGGTCCCATCTCTCCCCGGATGGGGAAGAACACTGGAGGGGTGGGCGGCGCAGCCAGAAGAACCAGGTTTAGGGTCCAGACCCCACTCTCTCTCTTCCGAGCTGTCTGACCTTGGGCATACCCCTAAACGCTCTGTGCCTCAGTTTACCCATCTATAGGACTGATCACTCCTATGTCTCTCCCAGGGGTTGATGGGAAGACTCAATGAGATCATGTGCTGGAGGGCACCCAGCATGGAGCTTGGTACAGGAGAAGAGGGTTTCAGGGGTAGAGAGGTTCCTACAGTCTCCCTCAGCTGCCCTGACACCCCCCCTTCTCTGGGGCAAGGGCCGGCTGTCTATAGCTCTGGCTCTCACTCAGATGACACTGAGGCTAAGGCAAGTTATTTTAGCTCCTTAGCCTCAGTGTCATCATCTGTAAACAAGAGGTAATGGCCCTGCTCTGGCAAGACAGTCGTGCAGGGTCCATGAAAAGTGTCCCTGAGAGAAGGCAGCATGCGGCAGGCACTCCAAGGGGGAACCTGGGTGAGGACCGCAGGAACCATCTGCCCTGGGCACCAGCCGGATGGGCCCCTGGCCTCAGAGAAAGCTTCAACCTTCAACGTTCGTAACATTGACTGAAAGTCAGCTTGCGTTTTACGATCACCTCCCACCTGCAACTCTAACCATCGCCGTGAGGATACTCCTTTGGGCTGGGCGGACGGCTCACCCCCTCCCCTTACAGACGGCTCCTCTCCTCCTTGCTGTCCTTCAGTCCCCCCGTGCTTTCCTGGGGGATGTCTCCCCCCACCCATCCCATGCCAGGTGTGCTCTGTGCACTGGAGCCTCAAGGATGTTTCTGGAAGGGTGAATGATTTATCACTGCCTTTTCTGTGTCAGTCAATCCTGAGTCCCTTACCTCCAAAGAGCACGGCGGAGGGAGGGGGCTTGCTGGTCTCTGCTCCCCAGCCCGTCACGTCTCTCTTCTCAGCATCCACGACACCTTCCTGAAGCTCTGTCCCCCTGGGAAGAACTACAAGGAGGCGACCCTGACCACGGACCAGGTCAGCGCCCTGCCGGCCCTGAGGGTGAGTCCAGCGGTGGGGGCGATGGGGGCGGGGTCACCGGGATCTGCTGAGGGGCTGAAAGAGCTGGTCTCAGTCTTCTCCTCGGGAAGCGGGTGGAGTGGTGGGTGTGGTTTCCTAAGGTTTCCTGCAAGTGCTCCCCTGAGCTAACAGCGAACCCCCAACCCCCAGCCTTTTAGAGACCATCCTTGAGCCTTTGTCTTTGTTGTGCAAAGACCTTGCCTTTCCACCTGGAGCCCGAGGTGCACAATCGAAGGGCTCTCATCCCTCCTGAGATTTTAATTAAAAGTCTGCTCAATGCACAGAGAGGCCACGTCAGGTTACAAATCATGGCGCTGTCGGGCTTCCAGACTTTTCATTCAGATCTCGGCGGAAAAGATGCTCTGACTCTGTCACTGTGCAATAGAACCGATCTTCATTTCTGTCTGGACCAAGGTGGACTCTGGGAGCCGTGGGCACCTCTTGGGAGAGGGCCGGGGGCCTGGGGAATGGTTCCCTGGGGGGAGAGACCATGTGTGTGTGTGTGTGTGTGTGTGTGTGTGTGTGTGTGTGTGGCGGGGGGATGGGGGGCACACACGTAACCAGGACTTCAGAGCGACAGGTCTTGTTCTAGGTCAGAGACAGAGAAAGAACAGAGCTGGGGCTTGACTCAGACGGGAACAAAGAAGACAAAGGAATGAGAAGGGGTGTGGCGGGGTGGCAGGGTGGTGGGGTGGTGGGTGGATGGGTGGGGTTTTGGAGAGAGAAGGAGCAGGAGCCTCAAAAAGGTGAGACACTGGATGATGTGCCTGTGCCAGTTACAGAACAGGGAGCCTGTCCCTCTGGTACCTCCTACTCACATACACACCCCAACACCCCCACATGCACATGTGCACACACATACATGCTCAAACACACTTGTGCGCAATGGCTGGGACTTCTCTCAGACCTAGACTCTCCACTCAGGGACCCGAGGGCAGTCCCGAGAGGCAAGGCTATGTCCCCGGTCAGTCCCAAGATATTTCAATATTAAGCCTGGAAAGGAAGTTAGAGGTCACCCAGTCTAATCCCTGTCAAATGCTCTCCACCCTGGCTTTACCCACGGGAAAATCGAGGAGGCCCTGAGAGGGAAATGACTTGCCCAGGGCCATCTGACCCCCAAGGCTGCTTGCCTGTGGGGTCACCATTTGGCAGCGGGGGTGATACAGCAGGAATGTCAAGCTGCAGTAAAGCCCAGGGATGGAAAGCTGTGGAGGGCGGGTCTTGGGCAGGCCACGCCCACAGGGGGTGGGATCCAAAGCCATCTTTGGAGCACCAGCCCCAAGAGCTTATTCATTGGAAATCGGCCAGGAAGTGAGATGGGATCTTTGAAAGAAATGACTTTAATTTTACTTCTCTTATTTCATCTTTCTGCATGGTTATGGTTTTATGTTGCCATACAAATAGAAACAAGGTCATTGGGAAAACAAAAACTGGAAAACAGGAAAAGGAAAAACACAGTAAACATCATCCCGCAGCCCACCCCAAAGCGGGACTGCCATGGCCACTGGGCCCTGCCTCTGTCCATGCCCTTTTCTGTGCAGGTGTGCTTATGGCGATCACATTGACTTCTTCTGCATTAAAAAAAAAAAAATTTGTTGTTGTTTCTTTGTTGCTTTGCCAATTGGTTCTCAGCAGCCAGAACCATCTCATGAATTGGGAACACAGCCATTGCCACATCTAGAACTAGGGGGCAGGGCACTGGGCTGGGAGCAGAAGAGTTGGGTTCTAACTCACTTGCTAGCCATGAGGTCTTGGGCAAGTCACTTCACAAGAAGAGTGATTGGGGCTGGGGGAGCAAATAGACCCCAACCAAAGACCACCGGGTGGGAGGGGTGCCACGTGGAGCCCGTTTTCCTGGGAGTGAAAGGCTGTCCTTGAAGAAGGTACCCCCTCCATGTCCCCCCCGCCCCCGAAACCCCGTGCTACACCTGGATGTAAGGATGCAGTTCCTTGTCGGCACAGGAAAGCTCTCCCTAATAATCAGAACTGTGCACTGAAGGAATGAGCTCCCTGTCACTGAAGGGCACCAAGTGGGGCCAGCCAAGCATCGGGGGTGTTCTAGCCCACACTTAGGTATCTACAGGTGCCCTCCTCACCCTCCTGGTCTGGTTCTGGACTTGGACCTAGTCTGGGGCCTGGTCTTACTTTCTTTTGTGTCATCTACCACACTGTGTCCCAGACTTTGGGCCATCAGAGACAACGAAATTCCCTCTCACCCACCCCATTTCTGTTTTGTTTTATTTTGTTAATCTTCACTAGAGGATATTTTTTCCATTGCTTTCTAGAGTGAGTAGAAGGGAGGGAGAAAGAAAAGGGAGGAAAAAGAGAGAGAGAGAGAGAGAGAGAGAGAGAGAGAGAGAGAGAGAGAGAGAGAGAGAGAGAACATTGATGTGTGAGAGAGACACGTTGATTGGTTGCCTCCTGCACGCATCCCAACCAGGGTTGGGGACCAAACCTGCAACCCAGGTACATGCCCTTGACTGGGAATTGGACCCCTTCTAACCACTTTTTTTTTTTTTTGGAAGGACTAGCTAGAGATGTCAAACTTTCCTATTTTTCCAAGTAAGGACATTAAAAAATATGTCAACCACAATCACCATCCTTTTACTTTTTTTTTTTTTTTTTCCAATGTTCATTTTAGAACAGAAATGTGAGAAGGATCTAATCCCAGAAGCAAGCACAGTTCTTTCCATACACATCCCTTTTTGTCTTCATTTTTCCCCTCTTTGTTCCTGGCTGTCGAGAACTTGGTCGCTGACCATTCCTGGTCCTCAGATTAACTTCTGGGGGTTTAGATCTGGGACTGAAATTTCCCTCTGTGTCTTTCTAATCCTGGAAAAAAGCAGAAAACTTGCCTCCCACAACGGGCAAGGAGAGGCTTGCTGGGAGGTGGGGGCTCAAGTGTCCCTGTGCTCTCCGAGGCCCTGAGGCCGGGAGCTCATGACTCACCCTGCCCAGAACACATCTCTGGAAAAGGCCTGGAGAATGGGCCCCAGGGAGCTCCAGGGGTCCGGGAAGGTCCTGTTTTCTTAACCTGGCTTCACTTGTGGATAAGGAGGGTGGGTAATACTGGGAAGGGTCTGCCCATCGGCAGAGAGCCGGAGAGCGGCCTGGGCAGCAGCGGGTGGTGGGAAACCCTGCGGCTAAGGCCCAGCCTGTTCCACTCAGAAGCCTTCTGTTTTCTCTCTGTGTGCTGCTCTACTTGGTGTATTTAAAAGCGAATTAGCTCAGTGTTTCTGTTCTGGTAAATAACGATCTTGCTTTCTGTAAACACGATGCGTCGTGGTGTGGTGTGACGGGGTGTCTAATTTCTGGGCCCAGAGCTGTGGGTGGCAGGACCTGTGGGAAGATCTCAGGGTCTCCTGGGAGATCAGGGCTGCTGGGAGCTTGCACATTGCATCTCCTTTGGATCTGCCATTCCCCGGGTTCCCCTCAGTCTGTCTCCTCTCTTGTTTGGGTGGAGCACATCCTGTAGTAGCTTCCTGGTGAAGGTGCATGGAGGTAAATGCTTCCCCACCTTACATACCTGAGAGGGGATTGAATTACAGGTTGGACATAATTTTTTCCCCCCAATGCCAGAATTTGGAAAGCATCACTCTAGTATATTTTAGCTTCACTGTCGTTGTTAAAAGCTTTTCTGATTCTTCTTGTGTGTGACCTGTTCCCCCTCCCTTCGCCCGCCGAAACGTGTATGCTCTTTGCTTCTGAAATTACAACAGTGTGAGTGAGTGTGGGTCCTTTCCTCCATCTATCGGGCACACAGCGGACCCACTGGGCGGGAACCGTCCTTCAGTCCAAGGACATTTCTGTGAACTCTTTCCTTGATAAGTCCTCCCCTCTGCTTCCTCCGTCCTCTCTTTCTGGAGTCTGATCTCCTGGTGTCGCTCATGCTGGGGTGGTCCTTCACTTCTCATTTCTCAGCTGCCTGCCAACTTCCTCTTTGGCTCCTCTTCCTGCGAACTTCCCTCAGCTTGATCCCCAACGCTAATTTAGTTTTCCACTTCTGCCATCATGCTTTTGATTTCCAAGAGCTCAAGTTTACTCTCTGTTTATTCTCTCTCTCTCTCTCTCTCTCTCTCTCTCTCTCTCTCTCTCTCTCTCTCTATCTCTATCTCTATCTCTATCTCTCTGTCTCTCTCAATAGTATCCTCTCCCTTTCTCCTGGAGGCGGTGCTTTCTCTGATCTTTTCCACCAGGTCCTTTCCCCACTAGCTGGTGTGGGTCTTGTTGCTGCCGCCAGAGGCCTGCCTTGGAGAGCTGGTCATTGTCTGCTCATCATTAGAGTTGGGGGAGGGGGTGGTTGCTGAGAAGCTGTTTCAAAGCTCAAATCCTTGGGTGGGGTTTATGGACCGGGGCTGTGCTGGAGGGTGAGCTGACGGGGCCATTTCTTGAGGACCCCAGAGAAGGCAGGAGTGAAGTGCTAGTGGCTAGTATGCTAGAGCTGAGTCGGGAAAGCGGGCTGGTGGGGTCTCAGACTTAAATATATTAAACATATTAATTTAACTTCCAGTTCTCACTGGTGGCTGCCGTCCCCAGTGCAGGAAGCTTCTGTTTCATTCATCTCAGAGAACAGCCCTCCCATCTTCTGCGGGGACTGGAGGGGGGCCGTCACCCCACAGTGTCGAGCAGGGGGAGGTGGAGGACCCTGGCTGCCTTTCAAGACGTTCATTCTGCCCTCCCTTTCCAGTGAGACCCAGTGCTTTCCATTCCAGGGCCTTTCGACGGAGGATGCTGGGTTGGGGGTCAGGTTGACACCCCGCTTTCCCATTGCGGGCTCCGGGGCCTGCTCTCTGCCGCCTGCCGCGTTGGTCACCGCTCGCTCATCTGTTTCCCTCCGTCCTCCTGCTTCTGTGGGTCAAGCCTCTATCGCCCCTTCCTTCCGTTTTCCTGGGTGTCAGGAAAGTGCCCAAGCTGCCACCTTCACCGAGGAATCACTCCTGCATCGCTGGTGTGCTGGGGACACCCCAAAGCACCCTCTCCTCATGCTGCCGCCGCAGGCCCTTCCACACAGAGCGCGGCTGCCCCAGCCTTTCCGCGGTGCTCTCACTCCCAGCTCCCAGGCCTGGGAACAGCACCCTCCCAGAAGGCCCCAGAAGGACCTCCCTAGTGGTGTCCCGAGGCCGGGCCAGGCCAGTGCTCGGCCACCCGGCACCTACGCTCACTCCTGGCAGCCCTCGGCCGGCTGAGTTATTATCCGCGTTGACAGCTGGGGAAGCAGAGGGTCAGGGGGGTAAGCAATCCGTCCAGGGAAAACTCTGTTATTACTCATGGCCGCCCTGCTTCCTCTTGCAGAGTCCTGGGCTGGAAGGGGTCCTGGTGGCCTTGGGGCTCCTGAGCCTCTTCTCCATGGCTGATGGCACCCTGTCCCCCTGAGAAGAGTGTGTGTGGGGCAGGAGGGGGGGGGGGAGGGAGAGGAGGGGCAGTTCTTGGACTCCAGGCATCTGTCTGTGGTTTGTTTGTTTTTAAATCGATTTTGTCAGAGCTTTTTCTTGGCCAGGTTGCACCTCCCAAGAGCGGACAGGCCTTTATAGATGAAGAAACTGAGGCACAAGGTGGGACCGGATACACAAGGTCCCAGGGCCCCTCACAGGCTGAGCCGAGATGAAGCCCAGGCCCCCCTCTGCAGGCCCCACCCCCACCACATCCTGAGGACACGCTGAGGTTTGCTCCCTGGGGAGGAGCTGGCCTGCCCACTCCCAACAGGCACCTCCCCGCCCCCATGAGCTCAGCGCGGTCCTCTGAGCGCCCTGCATTCACCGGTGGGCCTAGAATGGAGCACGCAGGGGAGGCAGCCTGCCTGGAGGGGTAGGTTTGGTTACCTGCAGCCCGGACGAGGCCAGCTGGACCCCGGGATAATCCTCACGCTGTATTTAGGCCACTGCCAGGGCCCCTCCCTCACCCTCGGATACGCTCCGTGGTGTGCTAAAAATAGAAGCAGATTTCATGGTTACAGCAATTCTGCTTTCCAGCCCCAAATGGCCACGGCCATTAGTCATGTGCTTCTTGGTTACAGACTCTGTCCACGCTCCTCATGTGCTCCTCGCGGCAGGTCTCTAGAGCTCAGTGATGTTTCCCCGTAGACAGACGAGGAAACTGAGTCTCTGAGTCAACAGTTCTGCGCAAAGCCCCAGAATCGCAAAAATACATGTGTACCCAAGACCTGTTCGTTCTTCTCCGTCTACAAGCAGGCGACATGTGTCTACATCTGTGTACATGTACATGTGTACAAGAGAGGAAGGAAAACAGGAGAGAGACGTGGCCAGGACCGTTGGTGATGGAGGGGAAATGACTTTTCCCGTCTTTAGCTGGGACACTCACCTGAGCCCTAGAGACAGATCACGTATGTGTGTGTCTCGTGGCTTGGGGTGGCCTGTACTTCGGTCCAGCTCAGAGCCAGCCTCTCGGGCTCCTGTGCCAGGCCTGGGAATTGTCTCATTCCCAAATCTCCAAGCCAGGCCCCACCCCTAGGGCCGAGGCTCCTGAGTGAGACAAATGCTCCACCGGGAAAGAGGAGAGAACAAAGGGCGGGGCCTGAGGTCACACTCAACTCTCCATCCCATCTGAGACGCACGCTGCCCCCTCCCTCCAAGATATGGGGGCTGACCCAGCCCTTCCCCAGATGGAGCTGGCGGCTTCCGCTCACTCACTGGGGGCTGCAGGCACAGCCACCTCGGTCCATCCGGCAGTTAAGTAGCTGTCCCACCCTCCCGGGCTGCCTTGCATCTGTGCTGTGCCTGGCACCGTGCTGACATGTCACACACACATCATCTCATTTCATCCTCCAAGCGGCCCCCGGAGGAGGGAGCCACTGTCCTGGTTCGCAGCTGGGAGCAGAGGATCAAAGGGGTTAAGCAGCTCATCCACCTCACGCAGCTGACAACAGGCGGCCGCGCCTCCACCTCCAGCCCCCCACCCCCCGGGGGGAGGGTCCCCGATTCCTTGACGCAGAGTCAGAGCTGGGAGGGCAATTTGGCAGCTGGCTCGCTCCCTGCATTTTCAAGCATCATTAGATCTTTTTTCTGACAACTTCATCAGTTAGCGGGGCTCAGAATTGGCAAAAATCCTTATTTAGACATTCAGCCAAAGCATTAAGAAGTGGTTGGTTTTAGAAAAAGCTCGGGGATGTAGGACGCAGTCTCTGCTCTGGGCAGAGCCGCCAGCAGCAGAGACCTGGGGGCTGGCCTCCCGCCTGGGCTGCGCCACGGACCCAGCGGCCTCGGGCACCTCCCCGCTCTTCTTGGGCCTCAGTTTCCCCATCGCTCAGGTGTGTCGTGCCTCCCAGACAGTCAGGAGAGCCTGGGCGGTGGGGAAGAGCTCTGGGTTCTAGTTTTAGCTCCTCCCCCTCTATACACACACACACACACACACACACACACACACACACACACACCCCGGCTTCTGGCTGAATGCTCTTGGGCCAATTCCTTCCTTTTCCTGGGCCCAACCTTCTAGGTGGAGCCCAGGGCACGGTACAGAGGCCCTGCGGCTCTGAGCTGGGGTGATGGGGGTGGAGGGAGTCTGCAGGCATGGCCGAGGGCAGCCCCTCCTCCAGGGCTTCCTGGGTGGGAGGGTCTGTACCCGCAGCGGCTGCCTGTGTGCGGGGCCTCCGGGAGGGGGCGAAGCATAGGGACTCCCCGCTTTTTGTCTGTTGCAGTTGGTTCAACCCACACTTCTCACTGCTGTCTGGGGCAGGAACAGGAGAGGAGTTTTCACGTGTATGGAGCTTGGGAAGTCGCTCTGTGCTGGGCATTGGTTCACGGAGGGAACATTCAGGCCTGGAGTGAATGAGTGAGCTGCCCAGTCACCCAGCTGGTGCCGGTAAGGACCAGAATCAGACCAGGACCACGGGCCACACGTCAGCTCTCCTTGCTTCTCACTTCCCTGGAGGCCTTGCTCGCCCGGCCAGGCCCACGCAGCCCTTCGGTTGATCCTGCCCCTGAGTCATGATTTCTCCGGAAGCTCCCGAGAGCGCTGCGCGCCACCCCTGCCCGGAGCACCCGAGAGGCAGCGTGGTTGTGGGAGGAGAGTGGGCTCTGAACCAGGGGGGCCTGGGTCTGATGCTGCGGGGAGGTCACCCACCTCCTCCGGCCTCGCCTTCCTTACCCTTAAGGAGGGATGAGTGACAACCCCTCTTCCAGGGCGGAGCCAGGAGTCGGTGAGACGGGTGTCCCAGACGCCCAGATGCACACGGCGTCCATTGCTCCCCCCGGGGAGCGGGGCCGGGGACTCGAGGCCAGAATGGCCGGCCCCGGGGCCCGAGGAGGAAACAGAGGGTCTGGGAAGCGTTCACGTGGCCGAAGTGAGAGGTGACCCCGGGCTCCCTTCCAGAGGGGGCGCCGCCTCCCCCCCTCCCCCATGCACATGACGGATGGGGTCACGGACACTATTGCTCACACCCCGACTCCCTCGGGCACCGAGGGAACAGGCTGCAGAGGCCCCGGGGACATGCTCGCCCGCACCCTGGCCCCAGCCCCGGGCTCTCCGAGCACAAGACAAACAACCATCTCAGCTTCGCAAGGTCCTGGTCCCTGGGGCTCTTCCCGGCCTGCTGGCCCCGGCTCTCTTCCACTCACGTCTTTCCCGATAACTTCATCTGCGCCCCCAGAGACCTCGGACGTGTTTAAAAATAGAAAAATAAACAATGTTGTTCCTCAACGGCTCCCACCCACCTCTGGGCCTCCTAACGAGGTGCTGGCCAGCCTGGCCGGGGCTCCGTTCCCAGGATTTCGGACCCTCTGCAGGCCCCGGGCACGCCGCCGCCTCCGCAGGGACGCGGCACCCGCAGCTCAGAAAGGCTGCCCGGTGGCAGGAGCGGCCGGCGTGGGGGGCGGTGTGTGAGGCCTGCCTGGAGCTGCAGGCCGCCGGGGCTCCGCGCAGCTGGGGTGCGGGGACACAGGGACACGGGGACACAGGGACACAGGGACACAGGGACACAGGGACCCAGGCCCCAGAAGTGCGGGCCAGGCCAGCACAGGTCCAACCACAGAGGGGTTTCCCCGGGAACCTTCCCTGCTCTCAGCTCTGGGCTCAGCCGCTAACAGAGCCACAGGCCCCCTCTGTATGCAATTGAGGCCTCCGGGACTCAGCCCTCCAGTCTCCCAACGCTCATCAACCTTGTTGTTGAATGTCCTGGACTGGAGTTTGCAGATTGTATTCGATCTCAGTTTTCTCCGTCTGAAAAATGGACCCAATCCTAGCAGCCCTGCCTACCTCAGGGGTTTTTTCTGAAGCCTGGGTAAGAATGGACATGAAAAGGCGGGCATGCTCCAGGCAGATGCATGGGGTTTGGGGGCAGCATGCATACAAGAATAACAGCACGTGGCTAGGTGCTCAGGAACGCATTTGGAAAGGAAAGATACAGAAGCAGCCTTCTTCCACTGAACTTGGTCTTCATGGAACATTTCCTGCCAGGAGTGCAGGCGAGGCTCGCCCCCCTCCCCGCCATCACTGGGTCTGGGAGCCAGTCCAGCTCTGCCTGGGGCCCAGCTCTGGGCGTGCAGATGACAAAGCAGCAGAGAGAAGCAACCAGCCCTGCTTCCCACCCTCGAGGAAGACACGCTTGTTTGCTTGCCTAGCAAATGATCTCTGCCGCTCACTTTCCTTTCTAACTCGCTTTTTAGTTATTGTTAACGTAGCGTGTCAGCGTCGAAATACATTTCCTGAAAGCGATTCCTTGGCACCCGGACACCTAACAGAGGTTGTCGTTTCTTATTTTCTTTGGCCGCCTCTTCTCCCCCGAGGCACGCCTTATTTGACATCACTGCAGACAGAAACGCAATTTTATTTTGTGCTTTTTTTCCCCCATTAGGCATAAATGTTTCTTCACGTTGCTACAGAGCCTGTGTAATTATCGTTTGATGGTTGTATAATTGCATTGAGCTCTGATTTACTAAACCATCCTCTCATTGCCGGACATTAACACTTTCCGGTTTGGGGTTATTATTTTTGCTGCTATAAATAATTTTGCAATAAACATCCTAATGTATGATTTTCTTCATTAAATAAAGGAAATGTTTCTTAGTTTAGATTTCCAGGTTTTAGGGCGGGAAGGCCTGTCCATTCTGGGAATGTGAACGACAGAGCCATTAAAATGATAATAATACTGACTGTGTGGCAACACGGGAAAAATTTATGTCGCGGGGCGGGGGGGAAGGAGGGGGAAACTCGGGGGTAAAAAAAAACCAAAACTTAAAAAACCCGAGCTCCTAAACATCCTTAACCCAAGTCAATGATGAGAGAGAGAGCCGGGTGACCTCACCAGAGACCTCTCTCCGAGGGGACGTTGGTACCGAAGGGTCACTTGGCCCGTGGTTTGGCAATAGGCACGTGTGTCTCTCCATCCTCCATGAGGGTGTCGCTCAAGCCCTTCCCCAGATGCACGGCTCTCTCAGCAACCCCTGCTGCCGTGGGGCCAGTCCCCCCTCCACACACACACACACCCCCGCCCAGTTCTCCGCCTCCTGCGCTGCTGGTACCATCCTGGAGAGAGCCGCTGGGACCTGGGTGAACTGCACATCACGCCTGTGCCCCAGCATGGGCTCGCCCTGCCCCCCCTCCCCCCAAAAGCCAGGACTCCTGGGACATGTTTCACTCCTGCCCTCGGTCCTCCTTGGGTTGGCATTGGCATCAGTCATAGCACGTTCCTTGGCACTCAGCCTAGACCTGCCTGCTGACCCAGCAGCTGGACACCTCTGTGTGCGCCCCCCCCGCTCCACCCTCACCCCTCGCTCCTGTTTTGAGGCAGTGTCCTCCTGAAGCCCACTGCCACTGCTTGCAAAGAGCTCAGGCTCGAGGGTCAGACACGTTCCTGGTCTTCCTTTTTTTTTTTTTTTTTTTTTTTTTAAATATATTTTATTGATTTTTTTACAGAGAGGAATAGAGGGATAGAGAGCTAGAAACATCGATGAGAGAGAATCATCGATCAGCTGCCTCCTTCACCCTCCCCCCCCCCCCCCCCCGGGGGATGTGCCCGCAACCAACGTACACGCCCTTGACCAGAATTGAACCCAGGACCCTTCAGTCCGCAGGCCGACGCTCTATCCACTGAGTCAAACTGGTTTCGGCCTGGTCTTCCTTTTATTTGGCTATTGAACCTCTGCTCCTTTCTTCATCTAGACCAGTGGTCGGCAAACTCATTCGTCCACAGAGCCAAATATCAACAGCACAATGATTAAAATTTCTTTTGAGAGCCACATGTTTTAAACTTAAACTCCTTCTAATGCCACTTCTTCAAAATAGACTCCCCCAGGCCGTGGTATTTTGTGGAAGAGCCACACTCAAGGGGCCAAAGAGCCGCATGTGGCTCTCGAGCCGCGGTTTGCCGACCACGGGTCTATAGAATGAACTTACTGAGACCTACGGTTTGGGCTGATGTAAGGAATAAGAGGGAAGATAACACGTGTGACTGTGGCTGGCGTGGCACCGGGTTCATAGTAAATGTGTAACAAGCACCCATTTCTCTCCTTCCTGCCTGCCTGTCCTCTGTGGGCCCAAGGCGACGTATGAATCAAGTGTGATGCCGAGAGATCGGGGCCGCCAGTTGGCACTCATTGAACGCCGAGGTGATGATGAATCGTGGCTGGCTGGGAGGGCCCTCAGCAGTCAAGGGCAGCCTGCTGGGGCTGGGGCCATGTTCCCAGGATACAGGGAAAGTGAAGAATGGGAAGTTGGAGGTTTCAAATTTTCAATAGTCTAAAATGCTGGGGAGTGAAACAAAAATGGAACTTTAAATTGCTTCATTCCGTTTGCAGTGTTTAAAGAGTCTGAGGGAGGGAGAGAGGGAGGGAGGGAGAGGGAGAGAGAGAGAGAATGAACTATTGGTGATAAAGGAGCTATATGTGTGAGCCCATTCCAGTTTATATTAAAGCGAAGGACAAAATAGATCAACCATTGGTGCTTAGATGTGTTGATAAGAGATGGTTGTCTGGAGGCAAAGATACACATCCTACCGCGTTCACAGGGGAGCATGCTCCCGGGGGCCGAGGGTGGGTGTCCCCACACAGCTGCAAAGCAGCCCCGACACCGTCTGAGCACCCCTCCTGCTTACACACAGGAAGGCGGCTTGTAAACAGCGGGTGGAACCAGGGGGGCCCTGAGCTGCTCCCGGGAAAAGAAGGGTGCCCCCCGTCCAAGCACCCCTGGAACCATGGGTGCCCGGGCTGCCCTGTGGCCGCATCACCTCCCAGCTTCCTGCTTTGCACACTCGGCCCTGACAGCGCAGGTGCAGGCTGTGTGCTAACAGGTTCTCACAGGGGCTGTTGTTTGCATTTTCCACAGAGAAAACTATAAACGGGTGTTAGGTTCCCAGCCCTAGGCGCCGGTCAATGCCGGTCGGGGTGCAACAGCCTCAACACAGAGAAAACGGCTCCTGAGCCCACAGGCGCCTGGGGCTGCGAGGCCCTCCCTGGGTTCCAGCCCCGCGAGCACAGGGCCCTCCCCCCTCTTCTCTTCCACTCCGGGGGGAGGAGAGGGCTGCCAAGGGACCAGGAAGAGGTGCTCTTATGTCTCCTTAGGTTCCATCTCCATGTCTGCTTCACTTCCTATCAATCTAAATAAAACTCCCGACCTTTTCACCGATTTTCATAGAAACCCCACTTGTGCTAAGCACTGCGCGAGTTTTGGTAGGCTCTGCTGAAGGCTGGGGGGGAGGGGGGAGAGGAGACGTCTCAGGATGGGTCCCATCTTGGAGCATTTGAACCCATCACCCCCTCTCCTCTCCCTCTTCTATCTGTTCTCCCCCCCCCCCCCCCGCCCCCCAGGACCGGCCTTCCCCTTCTCTCCTGGGCAGAGAGCTCCGCTCGTCCTGGCCTCCCAGCAGAGGGGCTTCCTGCTCACCGATGCCCTCCCTCCGGCCTGCCCGGGATGCTTTCTCATTCTCCTGGCCATTCAATAAAACCTGGAGAGCCGTCCATTCAACAGCAGCCCTTTAGCTGGTGCTCCGGGGGAAGTGGTTTTCATCAGGATGGCTAAGGCGGGGAAATGGCAAGGCTTCCTAAATAAATCCGGCGGGGGCTGGAAGAGAGGAGCCCGAGGGGACACGGTGGGCCGACATGCGGATGGGAAAGATGGCTTGTCAGGGGTGGACAGCGGACAGTGATCAAGGAGACAGCGTGAGTGGGGGCGGGCACGTGGGTTAGGGGTGATGTAAGTTGCCTGCCTCTGCAGGGCCTGGCCTCAGTGGGTGAGATTGGGGGGGGATGGTGGGGAGGGGGAGCTGGAGGAAGCGTTGAGAGGAGTCTGTGTGACATCCGTGTTTTCAGGGTGGGCATCAGCCCTGGGGAGAGGTCAGAGGTTGGTGCAGCGTGCTGCACACCACTTCCTGCACCGCCCCCATCTCCACCCCTGTCCTTGGTGGCGGGGAGGCTGTGTCCTGGAGGGGACGGTGGCAGGGCACAGGGCGTGGGGCAGCATCTGGCGTCTCGTCTCTGCCATGCGTTAGCACCGTGACTTAGTGTCACCTGAGGACCGGCTGAAAACCGCCTGGGCGGCTTGCAGATGCTCGGGCCCTTCCCCCCAGGAGCCGCTCCGAAAGCCCAGGTCGGGGGCGGGGATGTGAGTTCTGAGGAAAGCTGCCCGTGGGCCCCAGGCACGGAGCAGGGGTGCCAGCCTCTCTGACTGGCTGGCCTCTTTGCAAAAGGAGGTGATGTCCTCGCATGTCCGCTCCCTTCCCTCCGGCTCCCCACAGAACTGCTCTTCTCGGAGCCCCGTGGACTTCACCGGGCGGCGGTGCCTCTGCCCACGGCCTGCAGCTGGCCCTGGGGCGCCCAGCGGAGCCGGGACTAACGTTTCCGCTGCCACCCCCAGGCAGGGTAGCTCCTGGCCACATGTTGGCCCAGGGACAGCCGCACTTGGGGGAGCTCTAACGTGATGGCTTTGCCAGCTGGTGACGCTGACAGGAGGACGGGAGCTTTAATTGGGGGCTGCCAGCACCAAGTGTTATGCAAATATGATCTCCTCGGACCCCCATAAGCCCGCTGAGCAGAGTTATGATGCTGCCCATTCTGCAGATGGGCGAAGGAGAGGCTCAGCGTCCTGCCCAAGGCCTCGCAGCTCCTGTTGCTCGTTAACTCTCGTGACCCGGCAACTTGAATGTTGTTTAATGTGTGGTCAGACGCTGTAGGGTTGGTTTTCCTCACGCTGCTGCAAATATTAACGTACAACCGTGAACAGACACTTATCTATAGTGTAAGCATGGTTTCTCCTGTAACAGATTTGATAAACAAATGAGGGGACCATGGGCCTTTTGGTTCCTTTTTTTTTTTCTTTTTTCTTTTTTGCTCGGGGAAGTTGCATGACTGAAAAACTGAGGTTGTCTAAACCTTGAAAGCTGTGAGACACCCACATCTTGTAACGGCCACACGGCAGCAGCGTAGGATACTCACGTTTTAGAGTCAGCCTGACTCCAGGGCCCCTGCTCATCCCGCTCCCCACCTCCAACCTTGGAAGCACCCTGCGGGGGGCCAGGGGCGCCCCCAGACCTCAGGTCTGCAGCCCTCTGGGTTCCGCTGTGCTAGCAGGAGGCCTGGGGCAGCGGCAGGTTCCCGGAGGGCCTGGAACTCAGGGGGGTTGCGGGGGGAGGGGGGGGGGCGGAGGCTGCTCTGGCGGGCTGGGGCCAGGCTCAGGACACGTGCTCCCGGGGATGTTTAATAATATTTAACATTTTTACTGCCCTGCTCCCTTAACTTGTTCCATGAGCCATCCGCCTCCAGCTGCCGGCAGGACACATCCTCAGCCTGTCCCTGCCAGCCCATCTGTCACCCGGAGACAGCTTGCCTACGGGCCTCTGTTTTTAGACTTCAGGAAGGTTAGCCACCGGCAACACAGAGACTGTTTCTTCCTTACAAACAGCTGGCGAGGAGGGTGCGTCTGGGGCCGGCCAATCGAGGGAGTGCGTTCCCCTACGTGAGTTTCCCATCCTCAGGCCCTCTGTGCCCAGCTCCCCGGCAATGAAAACGCCAGGCTTCTCTCCGGCTGCGAAGATCACACAGACCACCTGGGCCCGCGCCCCCCGGGGTGCCAGGGTCCAGGTTAAGCCCCGCTGCCACTCGCCCCTTACTTAACGGCTCTATCCGTCCCGGTGGAACCGGGGCAGCCTGGGCGGGAGGAGAGCGCGGGTGGCACGTGAGGAAGGATGGGGGAGCGCTGCTGTCTCCCCCGGTTTCCTCCTCCTGGCCCCGGGCAGCTCCCAGAACCCCGCCCCGCCTTGCCCCCTGCCTGAACCTGCCCGTGGCTCTGACCATGTCTCTGTCCTCTAATTAGTTTCTCCATCCAGGCCCTTAGACCTTCCAGCAACGTTACCCTGCCCTAATTCTTGTCATTTTATTGTGCTGGTACTTAATTCAGACACTTCTTCCAGCTTCCTGTTTCTGAAGATCCTCTGTGCGTCCGTGCCTGGGCTGAGCTGCGTGCAGGACAGACGGGGTGTCTCCGTTATTTGGGGGCCCAGGTCGTGGTTCAGGGCCGGGCGCACAGGAACTCGCTGTATGCATTCGCTTCAAGGACTTGACGTTCAGGTCACGAGCTTTGTGTCTTGAATTCCTATCGGAGGAGGCCACATCCTTTGGCACTGCTGGTTTGTGCTCTGAGCAGCTACCGCCTGGCAGGGGCATGGGGCTCGGGGAAACGCCTTGAACCCTGATGGCTTTGGGTGTGCACGGATGCGGTTCTGAAACAGTTTTTTAGAAAAACAAAAACAAAACTTAATGCAATACTCAATGGAGCCCAGCGCAGCGCTGTGGACACAGCAGGGCGTTTGGTGTTCGAGTCCTTCTCTGGTCTTTCGCTTCCTCTCTTTGTAAAACAGAGTGGTAACACCTGCCAGCGGGATAGTGACTGCCCAGCCCCGTGGTTGGCAAACCGTGGCTCTCGAGCCACATGCGGCTCTTTGACCCCTTGAGTGTGGCTCGGCGTTAGAACCACTTCTTCAAAATAGACTCAGCCAGGCTGAAAACCCCCTTCTGCGCATGGGCCACGAAGTTTCAGTCGCACTGTACGTGCACGCCCGCATGTGGTGTTTTGTGGAAGAGCCACACTCAAGGAGCCAAAGAGCCGCATGTGGCTCGCCAGCCACAGTTTGCTGACCACTGGCCTAGCCCAATGCCTTGCACACGGTAGGTGGTAGGTTCTTGAGCACCTTGGCTTGGCAAGTTGACTGAATGATTCCAACTCAACACTGCCACCTTCTGGCAGAGTTTCCCTAGAGCTGAAGGGTGACTGAGGTTAGACCCACAACCAGGAATTCCTCAGGGACCATGGGGTGGAAGAGGCATCTTGCTTATCTGTTCTGTTCGGCCCAGTGGCTCCATCCACCTCTGGCTTCCAAGCTGCAGCCCCTGGTGACAATCCTTTCCATGTCCCCAGGGCAGCCACTTCTCAGGGCCAGGAGCCCAGGAGCCCAGGGTTAGAAGGACACCACCCAAGACAGACCTGGAGTTCCTGACCCTCTTTTTTCTCCCAGCAAGGGACCTTTTTAAAGTTTTAAATAAAAACTTAATCCTTTTTCCTCAATAAAATCATTCAATACTATTCATTTCCTTGTAGTATATATACACTGCTTTCACTGAATACCACAGATGTTGATATGCTTTGTTTTCGTTTTCATTTAGTTTAAATTATTTCCTAATTTCCTTCTGATTTCTTTGACGTTGAGGGTATTCAAGATATCTTTCTGTTACTTATTTCTTTTAAAAATATATTTTATTGATTTTTTTATAGAGAGGATGGGAGAGGGATAGAGAGCTAGAAACATTGATGAGAGAGAAACATTGATCAGCTGCCTCTTGCACACCCCCTACTGGGGATGTGTCCGCAACCAATGTACATGCCCTTGACCGGAATCGAACCTGGGATCTTTCAGTCCTCAGACCGACGCTCTATCTACTGAGCCAAACCTGTTTTGGCTGTTACTTATTTCTAATTTAATTTTGTTGAGGTCGGGAAACATACTTTGTCTGATTTAAATCTTCTTAAATTTATTGAAACCCAGCAGATGCTCTATCTTGGTAAATGTTCTAAGTGCACTTGAAAAAAAAAAAAGTATATACTACCGTGTTGGGTGGAGCTGGCTGATCGTATTCTCAAGTTGTCTTTTCAAGTATCTTACATCCCTAATAATTTTATGTTCTACTCCTTTTATCAATTACTGATAGAAGGGTGTTGAAATCTCCAGCTATAATGTGGATTTGTCTCCTTGAAAGAATTTTAAATGAGAAAAAGTTCTCTATGTACTCACCTATTTATCAATTTTGGTGCTCCATTCCTGTGTAGACCCAAGCTTCCTTCTGGTATTTTCCTTCTCCCTGAAGAACTACTTTTAATAGACTTTTAGCTCTGGCCTTGTGCTAATGAAGTCACTCAGCTTTTATCCGTCAGGGGGGGAAAAGTTTTTTGCCGTTAGGTTTCAAAGATATTTTTGCTGGGTATAGAACAATAAGATGAGAGCATTTTTGTTTGTTTTGTTTTGTTTCAGAGAGTTAAATACATTGCTTCACTGACCTTTGACTTGCTTCGTTTCTGGGAAGAAATCTATTGTCATTTTATCCTCTCCTCACTCCTGAAACATGCTTCTCTTTCGTAGTGGCCTTTAGCAATTTGATTATGCTGTACCATGGTAGAGTTTTCTTCAACTTTCTTCTACTTGGGTTTTATTGAGCTTCCTAAATCTGTGGGTTTGTAGTTTTTCTCATCATGCTTGTCTCTACTTTCTTAAACATATGTAGCCTATTTGTAGCTTTTTCTTTTAACATTTATTTTTTTAAAATATATTTTTTATTGATTTTGTACAGAGAGGAAGGGAGAGAGATAGAGAGTTAGAAACATCGATGAGAGAGAGTCATCGATCAGCTGCCTCTTGCACACCCCCTACTGGGGATGTGCCCACAACCAAGGTACATGCCCTTGACTGGAATTGAAACCGGGACCTTTCAGTCCCCAAGCCGATGCTCTATCCACTGAGCCAAACCAGTTTCGGCCTATTTGTAGCTTTTTCAATGGTTTCTCGCCCACGCTTGCACAAAACCATGAGAGGCCTTCGGGGAGCACTTCCCCAGTAACCTCAGCCTCCACTCAGGACCTAGGAGGGCTGGCCTCTTCTTTTCCTCCCAGCAGAGACCTCCATCCACTCCTTCCCTTGACAGGTGCTCTACATCTGTTAAAAAATATAAACATCAATCATATCCTTTAAAAAAAAAAAAGAGTTGGTAGCAGAGAAAATGAACAAAAATAAAACATTATTCAAAAATAAGAAACACTAAAAATGAAGAACACTTTCTTAGCAATGAGAAATTTTAAATGAAATGGCACTGTTTGATTTTTTTTTAAAAGCAGACCTTAAAAAATGGAAGTGCGTCAATGTCGTCGTTATTGAGTCACTAGCGTATTTCTGTGTGAATTTTTTCCAGCAACTGTCAAAGGCCCTTTTTGACTACATGCTAGCTGGGGAAATGGAGAGGAGATATTTTTAAGCTAAGTCCAAATAGTTTCCCTCTGACTTTCATCTTCAAATCAAATCTCTTGTTAACTTTTTTTTGGTTTTTGGCAGGGGCTGTAATTGTTTTATTATCAACAAACTGTAGTTTCTATTTCCAAAAAAAAAAATCCCCAGCCTTTGGAGTTTATTTTCGCCGTCTCTGGTTTTATCATGCATCGATGGAGACCGCACTACTGAGTTACCTGCATAAATTCCCGTGCTGATGTGTTTATGTCCTCTTGTTCAGAATGCCTGCACACGAGGGGGCCTGCTATTCCTCAGAGGAAGCGCTGCTTTGTCAGCTGTCATCCTCTTCCTCCTCCGGAGGATGGAAGACTTCTCGACGGGTGTGAACGGGGACGCAGGCTGTAACTCTGGTTAGACCTTGGGATTTATTGGCTCAGACTTCAGGTTGTTAAAATCATGGCCACAAACATCTGGAAGACAGTGCACTGGCACTGGGATTACTCATGAGCCTCGCTCTCTCCCCCGCCTCTTCCCAGCTGTTCTTCTGTGTGCTGGTGGCCGGGCTGGAGCCCAGGACACCCGCCGAGCTGGCATTGGCTCAGGACAGGGAGCAGGGGAGCGAGGCACGGAGGAAGCATCTCTTGGGCCCTTAGAAAGCTTCCTGCAGCGCCGCTGGCATCCCTTTGCGTGACGCTGTGTCTGTGCTGAGGACACCTCGTCATAGTGGAAGTTCATGCCCTGACATCTCCCTCCCAGGAGAGACGAGGCAGGAGCTTCGGGGAGAGAGGAGCTGCCATTGCTGGAAAGAGACAGGCCCTGGACACCCACCTGGCAGGTGTCCGCCAGGCCTCCCTGAGACCGCCAGCCCTCCCTTGGCCTCCGGGGTGTGGGGGTGAGAGGATGGATAGCTCTGTGGCTGGGCCTCTCAGGAGCAGGGTCCCCTGCTCCTCCATCATTCCCCAGCCTGGTGGCTCCTGGTGGCCTTCACCTTGGCCTCTTGGCTTCTCCCTCCCACAGCATTTGCTCCTACCCTCCTGCAGCGCTTCTCACATTTGTATCCACAGTCACCGCCCACCACACAGAGCTCTCTCAGGCGCAGGCTGCTACTTCCTGGACTTTGATTTAGGCTCTGCTTTTGTGCTTGGTGTCAACAAATGCTTTGTTTTTTACTCAAGTAAAAACTTGAAGATGGTTCTACTTCCAAGGTTTCCCACATTGTAAAGGTCACATGCTCTGCCTCCATCACCATCTTTTTCTCTGATGTTTATTTCCCACGAGGCTCCATGGGGAAGGGGGGGGGAAACAGTGCCAGGCAGACGCAGGAGCCCTGGGTCTAGACTGATGACCTTGGGCAAGTGCCTCTCCCCGTCCAGGCTGCACTGACACATCTGGGGTCTGAGGGGCCAGTCCAGATCAGAGGTCTCCGTGCATCCCAGTAGTAAAAAAAAAAATGTGGAACGTGCACCCATAAGATACGTATATTATCTATAAATGATGTGCCTCTACTATAATATCAATGTTAACTGATCAAAGCTAAAGATTACATAAAATATGCTAAGATATTTTACATAAATATAATATTACATAAAATTTTATTTTATAAAGCAAAATTTTATAGAACAAAATTCCTTCCACCCACAATCTATCGTTAATAACAGTAGGGTAAGGAAAAGCAATATGGTTGATGGGCTTCATTATTCTGTGAAATCTTGCTTTAACCTTTGACCCAGAGTGTTCGGAGGTCTTGTTCTCACTGAGTTTATTCTTTATGGCTGTCAGAGCTAACCCGTAGAACAGAGATGTGGCGTAGGCTGTATTAAATTATGGTGCTCATTATCAGTCTCACCCACCAATTACGGGCTTTTTATTGGCGTTAAGCTAGTAGATGCCCATCATCTCTTATGTCAGTCAGTGGCTCTTTACAAGTGAAATGGAAAGCATCGCATTTTCATATTCTTAAAAAAAAATGGACTCAGAACCCCCTGACCCTCTCTCCATTGGGATGATTTTCAAACAGACGTTAAACATCTGTGTCTAATATTCTCGGGTATGCAGCTACAAGCATTTTTTTTCCTAGGTGACAACACATGTGTTCAACAACAAAAATCTCATTTTCAAAATAACCTCTTACTCACTGTTCACATGAGTCACGTTTACCTTGAAGCATCAGAAGAATCTGAGTTCATTTTGGGTGGAAAATCTGCTAAGTTGCCTCGGAGCTGGCTGTGTGCTCAGAACCCTGTGGTTCCGGTGGGTGTCAGAGGGCCCTCTCCTGCACGCCCCTGGCCAGGCCCCGGTCACGGACACCAGGGGTTCCTAAAAATCACATGACCTTGACCCACGTGGGGCTCCTAATTTGAGAAATAGCTTGGTTTAAAAGAGAAAATTGCTGATATCCATAGTAATAACTAATGGTTATCATTTGTTGAGCGGTATTTATCTGTCCCTCTGTAATTTTAAAGCTGTGCTGTTCAATCCTCACCACAAAACGATTAGGTAGATACAGTATTATCCCACCCTGTTTTGTAGATGAGAAAGCTTAGGAGATTATGTAATTTGCCGAAGCTAAGGTCACTCACCAGCAAAAAACCCCCACAAAGAACAAAAAATTTAAATCCAGTCCTGGCTGACCTCTACCCCCATATGTTGCCAGTGGCTCACACTGGAGAGTGGATTACAAACAATTTGTATCCCATTCTTTATTATTATTATTATTATTATTATTATTATTATTATTATTTTGATATTCTCTAAGTTTATACAAAAAACTGGAAAGAAATCAGTAACCATAAAAAAGAATAACAGCTTTGGAAGGTGTGTGCGGGAGGAGATGGCAGTGGGAGGAGTGATGGGAAGCTGCTCTATCATCCGTGTCCTCTCTCACGGTCCTCGCTCATGGACTCAATATTCAGGTTGTGGCTATTACTTCCCTCTCAAACCCATCACACGGTAAGGTAAGTGAGGCTCAGGGTGGCACGAGCCTGGCATGGGCAGGACCCTCTCCTCCTCTTCCTCACCCACAGGCCAACCCTTTCAGAGACCGGATCTGCCGCGTGTTCTCGCACAACAACGTGTTCTCCTTTGAGGACGTGCTGGGCATGGCGTCGGTGTTCAGCGAGCAGGCCTGCCCCAGCCTGAAGATCGAGTATGCCTTTCGCATCTACGGTGAGTGCTGTGGGGGGTTGAGTGATGGGGGGGGGGGGGGGGGGGCGGGGAGGAGACACGTGCCATAGAGTAAATGTCTGGACTCCATCAACATCTGTGTATTGGTGTTAATTGGGGTTTACTGGGTACTTAAGAGTATTTTCATGTTTGTCCAGACTGTAGATTTTAAAAACAGAATTGACAGTTATTATTCCAATGGATTGATACATTCTCCTCTCTGTCATCAGAGGCAAACAAATGGTCATTGGTATTTCATGATCTTGGTGGGGGCAGGAGAGAGATAAATAGAGACAGAGACAGAGACAAGACCAAGACAGAGACAGAGACAGAGACAGAGACAGAGACAGAGACAGAGATAGAGATAGAGATAGAGATAGAGATAGAGATAGAGATAGATTACATTATGGGTGTAAAGCAGTTTTGCTTGTCTCACAGAACTTAAAAGATTTGAATGCTGAAATTCAGCCATTATATAACTGAGCAATCTTGGGCAAATCATTTCACTTTTCTAAATGAGGAGAGCTGAGACAGATCATCTCTGAGGTCCTATGGCTGTTTTTTGTCTCTGGTTTTGTCTTGGGCCAAAAGGCTCTGCAAAATTTCTGCCCTTCAGCAGGCCATCTGGGAGAAGTGGCCCCACCCCCAGCCTCTGCAGCCACCTCTGTTCCTGCGACTGTGCTTCTTCCTGGCTGAGGTTGCCTGCCATTCTCAAAAGGAATCAAAATGAAAGAAATCTCGGGAAACCTTCGAATAGACCACAGGCAAGGCTTTAAGCTCCATGTGACCATTCCTTGGCCCCAAAGGACTTGTTCACTTAGGCTTATCCATGTTGGCACCTCACCTGCCTCCTATCCCTGCCAGCTTCTCCACACCAGACACCCTCTTAGTCTTGCCTTGCCCACGTGGACGTGGGGAGGATGAGGAGGAAGAGTTTTAGATGACCAGCCTTGGCTAATCAGCCTTGGCCAGGAAGAATCAGAGTCGCAGGAACAGACGTGGCTGCAGAGGCTGTGGTGGGGACACTTCTCTGAGACGGCAAAGTGTAAGCTGGGCAGAGGTCCCCAGAGACGGCTGCCTCGCTGTCTTTCCATGGTTTCCAGAGCTAAACAAACAAAACCACTTACACCTCCAGGGAACAAGAAGAGCCGCTGATTCTCTTCAAGCTCCAACGCACAGGAGCTGAATTGCGTTCCGCTCAGAAGTGGGGAGAATGCCCTCCCTCCCAGGAGGCCCGGCAGAGTGCCTCAGATCTGAACATGGGCAGACGCCACCTGTCTCCCACGCTGTCCTTCTCTTCCTCCACCCCTCCTCTCCAGGTCTCCTCCAATGGTTTCCCTCCTCCATGGGCTCAAACACAAAAACAAGAAGCGCCAAGCCTTCATGCACATCAGCTGTGCTGATAGATGCCTAGGGACTCATACACGCCCAGGCTCCGTCAGATATCCCCACACAAACCCCAGACTCAGAAGATCTGTCACCTTACCCAGCTGTCAGCAGGATTAGAGATGGGGCACGTGGAAGCTGCTCAGGATATTGAGGTGGTGGTGACAGCCGTGAAGGAGGAGGAAGAAGAGGGAAAAGTAGAAGGGAAAAGAGAAGGGGATAGGAAGGAGAAGAGGAGGATGATAATGGCCGTGGTGATCACTCTTAGCCAAAGTCCAAAGACCGATCTCAGTGCTCCAACCCTTTGCCACTCCAAGTGAGGCCCATGCACCAGCAGCGTCTGCATTGCTGGGAAGCTTATTAGAAATCAAGACTCTTAGGCCCTACCCCCCACCTACTGAATCAGGTGGTTCCTCTGTACCTTAAAGTTCAAGCTCTAGTGGTCGGCAAACTCATTAGTCAACAGAGCCAAATATCAATAGTACAACGATTGAAATTTCTTTTGAGAGTCAAATCTTTTAAACTTAAACTTCTTCTAACAACACTTCTTCAAAATAGACTCTCCCAGGCCGTGGTATTTTGTGGAAGAGCCACACTCAAGGGGCCAAAAAGCCTCATGTGGCTTGCAAGCCGAGGTTTGCTGACCACCCACGGCTCTCACTCATTGGTGCAGGCACAGATGCATATTGGACTCACCTGAGGAGCTTTAACGACCTACAGGTGCTTGCGCCCTGCTGCAGATTGGATGTAATGGTGATAGATGATGGGTAGGCCCTGTTTGGTGGGCTTTTAAAACGCTCCCTGGGTGATTCTAAACTGGAACAGAATTTGAGAACTATTGCTCTGACCGACTGTTTCAGTTAGGATTGCATTCAATTATGAGTAAAAGTATCCAGATTAAAACAAAAAACAAAACAACTCATCATGGAGCCAGGGAATGGTTCCAGGAAGTAGCCACTGTGCCTTCAAACATCCCGATTTGCCATCTTTAGTCTGAGACTGGTCCTCCCAATCACAAGGTGGCTGCTTGCCTACAGGCATCTCACCTTCATTCCAGCAGAAAGGAAAAGGGATGGAAGAAAGGATACGGACACAAATGGAAGGCACGGTTAAGTCCGCTCTCCCTTAGCAAACCCTCTCGGAAGCCCCGCCCAACAACTACGGCCAGAACGATGCCAGGTGGCCACGCACAACTACAAGGGAGAAAGCTGAATATTTTAAGCCGACCATGTTGTCCTGAGCAAGAATTGCAGTTCTTTTTAAGAATGGCTATTGGTCAAGCATCCGGAGCAGGGCAAGCCACACCTACCTGGGACATTCCGGGGCCAAGTTTCTGCTTTGAGGGACGCTCCCAGCCTCCAGCGGATCGGTTCTTCCCGTTAGCATCTCTGGGGAGATTTCCTGCCTGTTAGAGACCAGCATCCCAGCATGCCTCTCTGCTCCCATCAGCACCTGCTTCCACTAGATGTGAATTACCCTCAGGCAGGTGCCAGAGCGCCACGGGCTAGTAGCTGGGAAGGAGCCAGGAAGGCAGCCTCAATTCTCATGGGACTAAAATAGTGGAAGTGTGCCCTGTCTGACTCCATCCAATGGGCTCATTTTTGCAAAAGTCCTTTGTGAATTGCAAAGATAATATGACAGAGAGATTGCAATGATGGTGGTAAGAATGTTTTAGGGTGACCTGAAGGCTGAGCCCCAACCACAACAGCTTTCTAAATTCCCGTTTGTTGGGAAACAGCAAGAGGAAGCTCCCCACACTCCCCCTCTTCTCCCCCCACCCCCCGCCAAGTGGCTCAAGGCTGCAGGTCCTGAGGCTGTTGAGGCCCCAGGGACTGGCCAGCGGCCTAGAGCTCCCGCCCCAGCCCTTTCCCAGGCTGCTGCACCCCCAAAGGAGGGGCACTGTCCAGGGCTACATTTTACTCCAGCAAATGCTTTTGTTTCCAGATGGCTTGGGACCAACACCATGTCGCTTTGCTGCAGTCTCTGCACATGGGCGCTGGGCCAGCTGGACGCCGGGGACACTGCGGGGTCCCTGGGAGAGGCTGCGGAGCTTCTCCCAGCAGTGCAATGTCACTGCGGTGGCTCCTCGCTGCCTCGGCCTGCTGACAGTCCCTCTGCGCCCTCCACCATTGCCCATGGTGTCCGATGGCAGGGCTGTGCAGGGGGAGCCTGGGGGAGCGTCTTGGGCCTCAGCCTCCAGTTCCTGAGGCCGACAAACACCCAGCCAGGGGAGCTGCCTCCTCAGTGAGGGTGCTGGTTAGTTGCAACTGCCACATCCCTATCCTGCCGTGGGGAACAGGGACAAACATCTTGGCTCTCCCACTGAAGGGTCCTGTGACATCCGCAAACTCACTCCTCCACTCTGGGCCCCATAAAGCTCCAGCTGTCACTCTCCAAAGCAGGATATTATACGGTTTCCGAGGTTTGCATTCTTTTTTGTATTTAAGAATCATCAAGTGATAGAGAATTGAATCTCTACTATGTCTAATAAGCATCTTCTATATTCCAAACCCCATGTCAGCCGGCCTTTCTGTATTTTCTTAGTTAATCATCCCATCAACTGTCTGGAGGTACTGCTATTACCCATTTTACAAATGAGAAAACTGAGGCTCAGGTAATTAATTCGTTAGGATTAAGTTTGGTGGCAGATGACAGGGAACCCCAAGTGGCTTATGCAAGATAGCGCCCAAGATCTCTGGCAGCTGCACAGTTTTTCTCTAGCATGGAGAATTCCATGATCTGAAGTCATTTTTTAAGGTCCACCATTCCTTACTTCTTTTCAGTCAGGTCAAGTTTCTAAGCTTTCTAAATTTCCATTTTTGAGCTAATGAAAAGAAAATGGGATTCCACCAAGTCTCCTACCTACTTATTCCAGGACTTCTGTGAGGATCAAATGAGATGAGGCACAGGAAAATGCTTCACAGACATTCGGTTATAGAGTAAAATGTTTCCACCTGGTTATAAAGCAAGTTGTGTTCCTGGGCTGAAGAAACTCCAAGGAGGCTAGTGTCGCTACAGAGAGGAAGCCAGGTGTTTCCACATGATGTCATTACCCAGACAGACACTTAGCATATTAGCCTTTTATACAATATATTAGAGAGATAGATTAAACACCACCTTCACCTGCAGCTGGCCTTGCTGCTGTAGTGCCCATTCCTCAGGTCTTACTGAGTGCCAGGTTCTAGACCCACCTGTGACAGCTGGGTGGTGGCATTCCATAGGCTGTGGGAGTCTGTGGGGTCCTGGCCGGTGCCTCCTTGCTCTCAGGCCCTGCTGCCTCTTTTCAGATTTTAATGAGAATGGCTTCATTGATGAGGAGGACCTGCAGAGGATTGTCCTCCGACTGCTCAACAGCGATGACGTGTCAGAGGACCTGCTGACAGACCTCACGACCCACGTGTGTGCCTGGGCTGCACAGGCTTGGGTGGGACAGGCCGGCACCCAAAGGCCCAGATGGCAGGCAGGGAGGTGCCCTGAGGGCTGGAGGCAACTACCCCCCAACTTCCTGTCTTTCCTCCATGATCAAGACTTCCTCCCATGACTCCCTTCCAGGGTCCCCAGAACAGTATGCCCAAACCACCCATCCTAAGGGCCCCTCTCACCAACACTGCAGGCACGCGGCCCAACAGCAGCTTGGCATCAAAGGAATACATCACCTTGTCCCCTTCCCCACATGGTCCAGCATCACATAATGGCCAGGTGTCCTGGAGAGACAGTCCAAAGTGTGACAGTCCAATGTGGACATGAAGACAGCCTCACAAACCCAACAAGGCGTGGGTCCACTTGTCCTAAGACCATGAGGACCTTCAAGTGCTTTTGGTCCAGATGGAAACCAGAAGCAAAACTAAAACCTTGGAGGGTCATCCCTGCCTCCTCCACCCGAACTGGCCCTTTGCAGTGCAGAGGCCCTGCTTGTGACCCAGTGGCAGGAGTGGGTGGGGGAGATGTCACCCTCTTCCCCCTGTACTCTTCTCACTCCCACGTTGTGCTGGAGGCACCAAGAGAGCTCTTCCCACAGGAGACCAGTCCACCGGGTCCTAGACCTCAGGGCACATGACCTCATTTCCCTGCACGTCTATGTCCTTATCTGGGGTGGATGGCAGCAGGGGCAGGAGAACCCCTGCCTCACAGGGGTCAGGGTCTCTGGGAAGTGTGAAGCTCCTGGCAGGGAGCCTCTGCATGCCAGACTCCCCCCACCCCTTTAGCCCCAATCTCATTCTCTCAACCTGACTCCTCTCTGCCCCTCCCCCGCCCTAGCCAGGTCCTGAACGAGTCGGATCTGGACAATGACAACATGCTGTCTTTCTCAGAATTTGAACACGCCATGAACAAGGCTCCAGACTTCATGAAGTAAGGTGTCCTAGAGTGGGAATGGGGATGGGGTATGCCCAGGATAGTGGGGTACAGGGAGGGCTCCCCAGTCTCCCTTCGGCCAGTGGGGCACCTCTGTCTTCCCAGGGGGGGTCATGAGTTTCCAAACGGGCACTGCTGAGAAATTAGGGATGCTAGAAGGAGCCAGGGGGCAGAGGGTTTAGGAGGTGAGAGGAGGACTGCATCTAGGCTTTGGTCCAACCTCAGGTGCTGCTCCCAACGCCCACTGGGCTCTAGCACTGACCTGGGGAGTTGCCATGCCACTGCTAGTCCTCTCTCCTCCCATCCCACAACCTCCAGGGGTCACTAGGAGTTGGAGATGTGCAAGGGGTGTGAAGATTCTGGTGGTGGAACAGCTCAGAGAAGAATTGGAGCATTTCCAAAACTTGTTCTGGGCAGAAAGGGGCCTTAATGGTCACCTGGAGAGAATCAGCCTCCTCCTTATTTCCCTGGCGTGTTGAACAAGCTTGTTTGGAGCCTTCCGGTGAGGAGAGCAGCACCGTCCCAGAGGCAGCCTGCCAGGGCACCCTGCAGAGCGGCGCTGGCATCTCTGCCCGAGTCAGCTGCTCCTGGGCCCTATTCAGCTCTCTGTCTCGTAGTCTAGGTGATTTGATGGCAAGAAGGAATGCCCATTCAAAACAATTTAACAAACCAATCAAAAAAGACCTAGACCTCAGGGAGCACTGGTCAGGAATCCAGGACTTCGCAGTGCCTGGTCTCTGCCCTCTCTCCCCTGCAACTCCATCCTTAGCTCTACATGCAAACCAGCCATCTCTGCTTTGTCAGACAGGGGGCCGAATACGCCTCCCCACAGTGGCCAAGTTTACATCTCCTTGGCTTCGAATGACCCTCAGTGACTCCTAAGTAATGACCTTCAGCTGTGACTCCAACTTTGCAGAGAGAGAACTCCATTGGCCCAGCTCAGGTCCGGTGTCCACTCGCCCTCTAAGCACCTGGATGGAGCAGAAGCTCTCCACTCCAGCATGGCTGCTGGGGGCTGGGCTTAGGCAGACTCTCTGTAAGAGGGTCCACTTTTGGGACCACCCCGCCCAAGGGTAATTCCTCCTCTTCCTCACACAATGAAGGCCAGAATCCTGTCGGCATTGAGTTTTCCTTGGAATCTCTCCCATTTCTTCCCATGGTTCCAGAACCACCGGGTTCTAACACCCTTTGCATTCTAGTGGTGCTCAGAGTTGCTCAAAGAAGCCTGGGTTGGCTTGGGAGAGCTGCGAATTGGCCGTTACTCAGAGAAGGGATGCGAGGAGGGCACGGGAGGATGCAGCTAAGACTGCTGCGATCCCGGAAGTCAGAGGCGCCTTAGACCTGCAGGCTCCAAGTGGCTCATGGATTCTTGCAGCTCCTTTCAGATCCACTTCTGGGGATGCTGATGTGGCCACAAATCCCTGACCTGGTGACTCCGAGGAGACCGCTGGACTGGAATCCAACCCCTTCCAGACTCCAGGGGCCTCTTGATCAAAAGGATGACTTTGTCCCTGTCCCGCCAAAACTTAGAGCATATTGTTTATTTAATAAAGCGAAGGAAAAGCCGTTTCTTTGCCGACAGCTCATCATTTTTTGAAGGCAGGGTCGCATAGAAGTCTTCTGCTCATTCAGGGCTTAAGTTCGCTACTGACGCCAAGCGGGCTGGAACGGCCAGCTTTTGGGGGGCAGGCTTCAGACCCCAGCCTTCGTCCAGCAGGGCCAGGGCAGACGGGATGAAGTCCACCAGGACTCTCCGTGAAGTCGTACAGAGAGGTGCTCATAGCGCTCATTCCAGTTGGCGCCCAGCTTCCCAGCCCTGGTCGAGGGAGAGGACATCTCGGCGCCCTTGGGATGGGAGAGTGTGTGACCAGAATTCCGGGTTTATTTGCTTTGCTCTTTGGCCAAGCCCTGGAATGAATCTGGCCCCCACAGGACCCTTGGGGGCCCAGCTGGTCAGGGACCCCGGGACACAGGAGGAGCCCCCCTGGGGTCTCTGAGAGCTGTCAGATGCCTATCTGGTGGGAACATGGCTTTTCTTTCTTACACTGTTCTGGGGCGAGAGGGGGTGAGGGGAGGAAGGGATCTAAATGCTGGCTCTCAGGAAGGGCTGTTCCACCCTTGTACTTGAACCTGCAGTGGTCCCTTTGCCTAAAGGTTCTGTCTCACTATTCATAAGGGCCCTGTTGCTGGTTGGAGTCCCTTGATCAAACCCAGGGGCCTTGGAATGTTGGAGGAATCCTGTGGTGTGGGTACACCCCTGGCCAGAGGTGCTCATCCCAGTGCACTGAGGGGCTGTCACCCACATCCTGTCCCCGCCCCAGGCAGGCGGCCTTCCAGAAGGAGGAAAGCAGCAGCCTGGAAAGAGCAGACACTGCCGACCCTGGTCCTCCCAGGCCACGGCAGGCATGTGGCCTCAGAACCCATCCCCAGGGCCCACTTCTGGCCGGGAGGTTCCTGAAACATCAGGATTCCTTGAAGAGTGGCTCAGTCCTGGGTCTCCCCCTCCTGTCTCCTTCTAGAAACAGCCATGCCAGTCTGGGAGAACAGACTGGCATGGCTGTGCTTCTCCAGGGAGGTGTGCTTCTCCAAGGAGGTGTGCTTCTCCGGGCACCACGAAGTCCTTTGGGATCCCAAGGGCTGCATCACCCCTGCCCCTCAGCCTCCACCTGGACCACAGGAAGGATGTGTAGTGGAAAAATCAGGACTTGGGAGTCAGACCTGGGTTCAAACCCAGATGGTATCATTTCCAAGCTGTGAGCTTGAGCAACGTCTCTGAGCCTCAGTGTCTATATCAATAACTTCACTTCTCTTACACGTTACTGTGTGGACTGAACAATGCTGGGCCAGGGCCTAGTTGGGACTTCCTTTGCAAATGACACTGTCTGGGGTCCCTTCACCCTCATTCTCAGACATGGCTGACGGGGCTTCCTCGATGACACTAGGAGGCAGGTGGAAGGCACCCCTGCACCTGAGCCTCAGGAGCCCTGCAGTTCTCAGTTCTACCTCCTGCCCCTCAGGGGAGATGTGGGTGAGCAGGTCCCCGGGCACCACTTTTTCTTGGCTTGAACCCCATTGGGATGAGCTTTCCACAGCCCCTAAGACCTTGTGCTATGATCCTCAGATGCTGCCCTGCTGCAGCCACATGCTCCTGGGGCTCAGAGAGGAGTGTGGGATGGTGTGGTATAGATTTTATTCCAAAGAGCCAGCCCGGTTAAGGCCACGGCTCTCAGGCATCACGATCTGAACTCAAAGTAGGTGTCTCTCCTCTGCCGCTCCTGGTAGGAGACCCTCTTCCCCGACGGGAATGTCTGGTGGACCTTCCGGTTGTCGGGGGAGACTCTAAAAAGGTGCCACTTATCCTTCGCGCTCAGAGGAGGCCTGGGGGTAAAGACAAAGTCAGTGTTATGCCAGGGAGGGAGGGTGAAAATGCCCAGCCACAGCCCCGCCTGCCCATTTCCCAGCCCACGTTGACCCTGACCCTGCTGATTGCTCATCAACTTAACATGTGATATTACCCTGCACTTGACATAACTTATGTTTGCACAACCGTAGAGAGGCTAAGAGTGAAGACGTGGATGTCAGACAGACCTGGGATGGATTCTGGCCCAACTCTTGCTAGAAGTGTACACATATCAAACAAACTGGTGTTGGTACCTCCCTCTGAGCTTTGTGTTGAGGAATAAAGGATGCAATGCATATAAAGCACTTAACATAATGCTGGACCAGGAGCAGACACTCAACAAAGGTTATAAGAAATGGTAATGGTTATGATGGTGTTGGTGATGGTGGTGGTGCTGATGATAGCAACAATGGTGATGGTGATGACAATGATGCTGTTGGTGGTGATGAAACTCAAGGAAGGCCAGGAACTTGCCCCAGGCCATGAGGCAGCCTAGGAAAGGGCTTAATGCAGGCACTGACTGTCTTACTCCCTACCACCCTCTGTATTGGCCCTCTGTATTGGGCAAGAAGCCATCAAGCAGCAGGACAGGTTGCCAGGCGTTTGGAGAAGAAGCAAAGCTGGGGTGTCCTGGGAACCCCACAGCTGTGGGGGGTGCAAATCTTGCCCAGAATGGTTTCAAGAGGAGATCTGACTCCAGGAAAGGCCCCACACTGTCTCCAGGTTAAGCCCGACTCTGAGCCACCCCAAGGAGATGCCTAACCCGGGGCCCTAGCGTTGGCACCAGGAGACCTGGGCTCCTCCAGGTTCTACCTCCCACCAGACTTGCCACCTGGCACACATTTCCGAGACTACTGCTAAGCCTCAGAGCTCCTATTTATAAAACGAGCTCATCTGTATTGCAGAGAGGAACCTCTGTGGAAAGAGTTGCTGCTTCATCAACAATGATGATGGCAAGACTCAGAGCTCGTGAGATAAGCAAGGGATCAGAATGGAGTTAGAAAGCCAAGATCTGCTAGCTGACCTCCTGATGCCCCCTACCCCACATGACACCTTGATGGCACAGACTTCTTATCTCCGTGCCTGGGCATCAGGAGGGAAAGTAAGGAAACCGTGTGCTGGATCATCTTTCAGGGGGACATTTGTCCCAGACAAAAGCAGTGAGGTGCGGGCATGGGGGAACTTTCTTATTTTGTCATGTTGACCGTTGGACTTTGAAAGCTATTTTCAAGTCCTTAGAAGAACATTTTCCAAGTCTGGTTGGGGTCCAGGCCCGGATTCCCTGTTCTGTGCAGTACCCTCCATGCCCATCAGAGGGCAGCAGCTGCTCACAGCGCTGCACCAGCGCTTGGCTGCCATTGCAAGGAGGAAGCCTACAAATGCAGCCTAGCAAAAATCCAAGGTGTTTGCTCCCAAACTTCCAGTGCATCTGGCTAGGTCCTTAGCATCCTGAGGCTTCCGGAACCCTGGCCCTCTTGTTCTGTAACTGTCAGCCTTTAAGGCAAAGGCTCTTTAGGGCAAGGCCTTAACTCATTTCTCAGTCTGGGCGCCTGCATGCCTGGCTGAGGGCAGGTACCCTGTGGACACGTGCTTGTTAAGTGCGCGGGTGGCAGGAAGACAGGCACTCACAGGTCGGTGGGGATGGGGTACCGCTCACTCTCCTTCACAGGCAGCACGAAGTAGGGGATCCCGGGCAGCAGGCCTGTCTTGTCTCTGTAGTGATGTCGATGCTGCTGTGCCAGCTTCAGGGGACCGAGAAAGAGATGGCAGGTGGGGAGTGTGCAGGAGTGACCTTGGGCACCTGTAGTCCCCGCCTGGCTGTCCCTGAGCAGGGGTGGTGTCTGTCTCCCCTAGTGCCCTCGAGGAGTCCCCAGCGGGGTGCCCTCTCTGGGCCCGGCTTCTCATCTGTCTAATGGGCATGAGGACATGCACCTCCCCAGCTTCGCGATGGAGAGTAAATGAGACAAGTGACCAGCAGAGGTGAGGCATGCGAGGCCTGGCTCGCCCCTGTTTTTCCTTTCTCCCTCTCCCTCCCTCCTGGACAGTCCGTGCTCTGAGTGAGAGCCAAGATGGAGAGCAAGGCCTTGCCAGGCCCACTGAGACGGCCCCCCAGCACCTGAGTCTGACGGCAGCCGCCGGGTCACCTCCCTGGAGCTCCCTGTGCACCCATGTCCTTGACCAGGATGGAGGGATGTTGCAAGGGGGTGAGTGAGAGTGAGGTTTCCAAGCAGAGGGTGAGCCCGGCCCCCACTGAGGTAGCCAAGCACCTGTGCCGGCAAGGACGGGTCTGCACCAGGCCAGAGCAACCGGACAAGAACACTAGGGAGTGGGCAGGTCCCCTCCATTTGCCTCTTCCCTTGGGGGCAATTAGGGTCCAGTTTGGGGCTGAGCTCCACTGGGGGCATGTCCTCAGAGGCCTGTGGAGCAGGTGTCAGGTGGGCACGTGGCTCCGGGTGGGCATGTACAGTTAAGAGCAGGCTTGGGACTGAAGCTAGGTAGGCACTTCGTGGGCCCTTTGTGCATGCCTGGTTCCTCTTAGGGATGCATTTCCGGTCTTTTACTCAGGGAGGAGGTAAGCAGGGGTCCAGAGGGCTGAGAGGCCACAGGGCAGAGGCAAGAGCGGCACATCCCCAAAAGCTCCAACTCTCCTGTCGGTGGTGGGGGAGCAGGGGCAAGAGGCAGCGGAGCCCCTGGGTGAGGGGAGACCAGGACTCTGGGGGTGAGAGGTCTCTCCCGGCCCAGCCCACCTGGTAGAAGCGGGTGAGCTCGAGGGAGCGGTCGCTGTCCAGGTTGAAGCGGGTGTAGGTGGGCTTGCGCAGCCAGCGGCAGCGGCTCTGCAGGAGGCTGGGGCTCGGGGAGAAAATGGTCGGGAATTGGCCGCCTTTACTCAAGGGGGTGCGGCTGTTCTCCATGCCTGCTTGGCGGCAGTCCTGGAAGTACTTGAAGGTGGTGGAGCCGTAGGTGGAGCCAAAGGAGGTGGCCACACCGGGAACATGGCCTCTGTATCTGTGACGGCAGAGGGAGAGGGAGAGGTCTGGAAAGGGCTCCAGAGCCACCTCCACAGGAGGCCCTTAAAACTGGGGGTGAGGCCAGTGGGCCCCGTGGCTACCTCTGGGGCTTGAGCGGCTTCCTACAGTGCACTGCCCAGCTCAGTCCCTGTGGAGGGGGATGGGAATGTGGTGAGTGAAAGAGATTGTGGACCTCTTCACACCCTAGCCCCAAGGTCGGCAAACTGCGGCTCGCGAGCCACAAGCAGCTCTTTGGCCCCTTGAGTGTGGCTCTTCCACAAAATACCACGGCCTGGGTGAGCCTGTTTTGAAGAAGTGGTGTTAGAAGAAGTTTAAGTTTAAAAAAATTGGCTCTCGAAAGAAATTTCAATCGTCGTACTGTTGCTATTTGGCTCTGTTGACTAATGAGTTTGCTGACCTCTAGGGTGGCCACATCTCCAGACCAGAGGCTCACACAGGGGCTGGAAACAGTGGCTTCTGTTCTGACCCCCCTCAGCAAGGCTGTAGGCAAATCAATCTCCCTTGATGGCCCCCTTCAGGGGCTGAAGATGTGAGGTCTCCTGCAGCTCTGAGCATCTGCAGTTATTTCATCAAGAGGTGGAGAGAATGTGAGGGGATGACAGGGGCACAGCGGGGACACGTGCTGAGTGTGTGGGCCTGGGCTCGGAGAGCTTCAGCATCGCTCCTAGGAGGACGACGCACACGGTGCAGCCCGGAGCTGGCCAGGTCCCAGAGCTCTGAGAGCCGCGGAAGGACCTCCATGCCCCCCTGCAACCAAGGAGGCTATGAGGCGGACCGGACACTGAGCAGGCCTGGGGACACAGAGAGCACGGCAGACACAGGGCTCTGAGCCCAGGGGAAGGCAGACACACAGAAAGCCACGGCCTTGTTTAGGCAAAACAAGGGGAGAACTAGCAACTTCCACAAAGCATGAGCGTCAGACTGCGTGCAGGACGGAGATCAAAGCATTCCCAGGGAGCACCGCGGAGGGCTTCCCTTCCCCCTCAGCCGCTGAAACCCTGCCCTGCCCCTGATGCCACGGAATAGCTCGTGACAGGGCCACCAGTGGCCTTCTCGCAGCATTGGATGTGGTTGGCCTCTCTCTTCTTGAAACACCGCTCTTGGTATTTTTCGTGTCCTCTCATATTGTCTGTTGGTTTTCACCTACATCTCCGCCCTGTTCCTTCTCAATGTCCTCCTCTGTTCCTCCTCCGCTCACACCCTCTGGATCATAGGGGGGGTATGTGTACCATGGCCTTAACCTTCCCCTGTGTGGATGATAGGAAGATGATCCCCAGTCTAGACACCCAGTCCAGAAGTGCCCGCCAAGCTTCAGACTCCTGTAGGCAGTCACACACAAAACGTCTCCCTTGGGTGTCCCCGGGCATCCCCTCCCAGCCTCACCTTCCCCACTATCTCATCTCATCGAAGAGCACCTCCCAGATGTCCAAGTCAGAAATGTGGGTACCCGTCTCCTTCAGCCGTGCCCCTCTTTGGGAAAGTGGTGTTCAGTGACAAAATCCTGCCAACTATGAGATGATTCAAAAGAAACACACACACACACACACACACACACACACACACACACAATAATATAGACCCTGTTAGAATGACTGGTGGTTTAAGGACAGAACTAAGGAGAGCAACTAGGTGAAGGCTGGTTGCAGAACAGAACGCAATGTAAAACCTGGCAAAGTAAAAAATAGTTTAAACAATAGAAATTAGCGAGTGGGTAGAGGGAAGCGCACTAAGAATTTCTAAAGCAGCCAACCCATGGCTTCTAAAATTGAAACATGTCATTACACACACACAAGCCATAATGACTCTAACCCCCTGATGTTCTCTCTCTGTCTCCATCCTTCAAAGGGATCTTTTATGAACTAATATCTTCTGTGATGAATTAGCATTTATCTAAGTCTAGCTATTTTTTCATTTTATGTCAGTATCTTTCTCTTCAGTTAATTCTAGTAAGATTGCATTTCATGCTTTTCACGATAAAGTAACCCCTCATTCAGTGCAATCATATTTTTGTAAAATTGCTTCGTCTTTTAAAAATATATATATTTTTATAGATTTCAGAGAGGAAGGGAGAGAGAGAGAGAGACAGAAGCATCATGATGAGAGAAAATCATCAGTCGGCTGCCTCCTGCAGGCCCCCCCAGTGGGGATTGAGCTAGGCTGTGTGCTGCTGAGAATCAAACTGTGATCTCCTGGTTCACAGGCCGATGCTCAACCACTGAGCCATGCCGGCGGGGCCGTCCATGCCGTCTTTTATCTGACTATATACACATAAAAAGAAACCTGGACTAAAGTGCACCAAATGCTAATTCTGGTGAATTCTGGGTGTTTGGATTGAGGGGTTAGGGTGGCATTGTGCTCTCTTCTTTGTTAAGAGTCAGATGGCTTTAAGAGTCCCTTTACTGGGAACCTACTATGTGCTGGCACAGTGCTGGGTGTTTAGGGAATGACAAAGGTCCACACGGCTCCGTCCTCCTTCCTGAGCCTACCTCCTCATTCAGTATTCTTGAGTGCGGGGTGTGCAGGGGCTGTGCTGTGTCAGGGCTCTAATGCTATTAAAGAGGGGAAGGCCCATTCCCATGGGGGGAGGGGGAATGGAGCTCCCTGAAGGATTTGCATTGACTGAAGTTTTGAGGAGAACCTCAGTGTGGAGGGGGCAGATTGGGGTCTGGCTCTCTTCTCCCCACCCCCATCTTTTGGGTGCTGGTGTTACCCAGAGTTCTCTTCTCTTTGCAGAGACCCACTCCCTCTGGGGGAGCTCATCTGTGGTAAACTTCCATCACCAAGGTCACCCAGATCTGTGGCTGAGACCCACACCCTCAGCTGACCACCAGGGCTGACCCCCAGACTCCACACTCAGAACGACTGACACTAGCTGGCTCCTCCTCCTGGATATCCTCATCCTGGTTGAGGTCCTCCACCTCCTGGATCCCCCAGGAGTCCCTGCTGTCCTCCACACCCCGCTCCTCCCGGAGTCTCAGATGCTCCCTCATAGGGCCTTCCCACTGTTCTCTGTCCCACCAGCCACAGGCCGGCCTCGTGGCTCACCTGGACAGTCTCAGGTCTCCTAGCTCGTGTTGTAGACCAAGTTTCATCCCTTCCCACCCATCGTCCACACGGATGCCAGAGCGAGGTCACAGGGCCCACCTCTCCTATCCCTTCCCTGAGGGTGCCCTGCACCCAGGAATGTTCCTCGCATCTCCGGGGCCCCACCTGCTCTCAGAGCCTCCAAGCCTATCTCCTCCCACCCCTCAGGGCACCTACCCCTCACTCACTGAGCCAGGGCCCTCTGCCACCTTCCCTGGCCACACACCCTCTACCAACACCTCTGCTTCACAGTAGGATGATCCTCCACCCCCACAGATCCATGCTGCTTCATTTCCTCTGCTCGTCTGCGCTCTCCTTTACCCCTGGGACCTACACGGCACCTCACACGTGACATGTGTTCGATAACTGTTCACTGGCAGAGGCACAAGTCCAGAAACCCGGGCACCGCGTCCTGGAATGCTGATTCCCAAGGGGCTTGGCTCTGCCCGGAAGAGTCCCACCCACAGTGGCGTTTGCGCTCCTCTAAAGGAAGTAGCTATAGAAATGTGATGGGTTCTTGTGATTCTTCTTCTCTCCGCCACCCTCGGGCTCCCTGCATACTCCCCTCTGCTCCCCGCTTCTCCACCTTCTCTGAATGCCAAGGCATTTGCATTCCAATGGAATGGAAGCCCTCTCCCCTGCAGCGAGGTTCTGCCGGGATTCTGTTCAGAACTTGCTTGGGGAGGGGCATGTGTGCGTGCACACACGTGCGAATGTTCTCATTGAGTTAGCACTCGGCGGGCACGCCTTGGCTGCCGAGGTCTGTGACTGTGTGTGCACATGTGTGTGCCTTGAGCATGACCCATGCGGTTCAGGTGGAGAGCCTTCGAAGGCCCGTGTTGTTGGCCGTGTAGCAGGTGGACGCGGGGAGGAACAGGGGACGGTCTCATGACGGGGCATCCAACAGCCCCTGTGGTGCCACCACAGCCCCTCCTGGGCCCCTTCAGTGCTCCGGTGTGCCTCCCCCCCTGACCACCACACACAAGTGCTCGGCCGGTCCCTGGGCAACCATCACACGCGCATCCTCAAGGCCACGGTGGTTATTGTGGGACAGGGAGCAGTCCCTCCCTGCCTCTTACTACCACAGGTTGGCCCAGAGCTACCGTGGAAATTAATTACCAGGAGCCATCGGGATCCCCTGAGCAGCCCTATTAACTAATTAACGTGTTACTATTTAGTGTGTCCTCCTTCCACGTGCGCCCTCTTCTCCACAGCACTTCCTGCACATCCCTTCCCGGCTCCCCGTTGCCTGTGAAATTAAGAACACACTGGACCAGGGCTCAAGGCCCTGTTTGACGTGAGCCTCCGCGAAAGATCTTTCCAGTCTCATCGTCCCTTCACACCGCAGTGTTTCCACTCCAGCTGTGGACGTATATCCTGTCGGTACACCCATCCCAGCATTCCACTGGCCACCCTTCCGTCCAAAACACCCTGCTCTCCTCCTCTGCCCACGTGTGCTCTTACCCACCCCTCAAGGAGCATTTCCCTCATAGAGCCTCTTCTGACCCGCCCAGGAACCAGGCCTGGCCCCTCCGGGGAACTGTCTCTGCTCTCTGTGCCTCTCTTACATCCAGTCTGCAGTCTGCTGAGTGGTAATTACCTGGGCCCTTAGCAAGTCCTCTCCTTCTGAACCGTAAGCTCCATGGGCAGAGAGGGCTGCGTTCTACTCACATCTTCGTCCCTGGCATGCCTGGCACTCAGTAGCTGGCACCCTGCAAATATTTGTTGAGTTGAACTGACACGTGGAGGCACATTTTTAGGGGCTGATGATTCTTCTGGAGTCCAGGGTCCCTGTTGCAAAGTCCAGGTCTCTCTCCAGGGCCCGTGAACCCCGTTTTCAGGAAGGTGCGAGAGGCATCGGGTACCTCTCTGGGCACTCGACACATCTTCACCAAACGGAGGCCCAAATGAGCGAATGAGTGGGGGACTGTGGCCTGGTCAGCTAGCTTTGTCTGATGGGAACCCAAGTTGAGCTGTCCGAGGTCCTGACCACACGCGGGCGGATTAAAACTCCAGGACCAGCCCCTGGTTACCACACTACCTCCGTGTGCAGACATGATTTTAATAGCATCGCCCCTCCAATGTCTTCCTTCCAAACAACCCAAACTTTGTATAAAATACATTGTGAGGTCGGGTGTTCACTTTTCAGTCTGTTCGGTTCTCGGAGGAGAGAGAGTACAGGAAAACCTGCCTGCAGAACTCTCAAGACATGAATTCCAATCACTCGTTCTCTCTCTCACTCATGCCTTCATCTTGTACAGAGGTGCTCACACTGTCCAGGTGGCTTCTCAGAAGCCAGCTCCTGCCCTCGATGCCTGTGCTGACTGGTAGGAGAGAGAAGACAATCCTATGCCCCGGAGAGGAGGTTGGGGGTGCAAACCTCAGACACTTTGGGACAAAAGGCCGGAAGGAAACAGCCAGGCCTGCAGCTTACATGTTTGGGGTTTGGAAACATCTAGAGAAAGGGAAGGTAGTTTTGACCCTGCATCTCCAGACAAGGCAGCCCTGGGGGCTGGACACTCTCAAAACAGCACGCTGGTTTTGGGGGGTGGGGAGGGGGAGGGAAAGGGGAGGTGTGAAGAACCAAACAAAGGTCCGAGGACAGCGCACACCATTGGACATTCCTTCTGCCTGTCCAGCTCGCCAGAGTCTTTGAGCCCCGCCCCCAGGCGCCCACCACGTCTCCTTCACTTCTTCAAATGACAAACACCAGCGCTGCACCGGGTGCCCCAAACTGAGCTGCTCACTTTCCGGGGATTCCTGGCCTTCTCGCTCTTGCCTGGGCGCCTCCAAACACCAACCCCACACACGGTGTCTCCTCTGCTCCCCCTTACCCGGCCCCCATCCCCTGGGGCTCCCCTTATCCGGGCCTGGGTGTATTCTGTGCAGCTAGGGACCCACTTCCTACCTAGTGGGGGGTCTAGGGAGTCCCCGCGGGCGCCCAGCAGGGGGCGCCACCCTCTCCCGGGAAGACCACCCAGCCAGGCCAACACCTGGCACCTGGGGTTCCTTCAACCCCAAAGGCGCGGGGGCGGAGTTTGAGGACTGAGTTTGAGGACGGAGGAGGGTTTTTGCGGAGGGGGAGGGAGAGGCTCCCACCCCCAGCCTCCCACCCCCTATCCCCCGCGGCTCTGAGCCGCAGGCTCTGCCGGGGAGGGCGGTGCTTACCCGGGCATGAGGGCGGGGGGCACGTAGGCGGCATTGAACTCGGACAGGAGGGTGCCCGCGCTGCGGGAGGCCATGGTGGGGGCGGCGAGCGCGCAGCGAGACTGGCCTCTGGGGTTCGGCCCACGGGTCACAGGCGGGTCTCCTCCCCGCCCCCCCCCCTCCCCCCGCAACAAAGCGCCTGGCCACGCCCTGGGCCCCGCAGCCGCCGGGTTCTGGGGACCACGCGCGCCCCCCCCAATATCCCCTTCCGAGGGGCGCGCCCCGAAAAGGCTCCCTTCTCCTCGGGCCCTTCTGGGTGACCCCGCAAATCGCGGTCCCCCTTTCCACCCCCCCCACCCCCCCCACCCCCACTTCGTGGTCGTATCCAGGAACGGGATCATCTAGGCTTCGCTGCGGGCCGGCGTGGAGATGCTCAGATGCGGGACGAATGGAAACGATGGGGAGCCGGGCTGGGGGCGCCCCTGTCCTCCCCTCGGCCGGGTTTGGAACCCCTGGTTCCTGGAGCCTGAGTGGCCGCAAACCCAGTTCGCTCAGGGAAATGGTCTTCTTCTCGCCTCGTCTGGCCCCTCAAACTACTCCATGAGAGTAGCTTATGGGACAAAAAGCAAATGGTGGAAAGGGCGCAGTGTGTGATTTACATTTGCCTCCAATTCCGCAGCTCAGTCGGGCCCGGATCAATGGAGCTGGCTGCTTGCCCTGGGAAGGCCCGGTGAGGGCCTCTGCAGCCATGCCTCCTCCCTGGCACTGTCTGGCCCCCACATCCGGGTTTCCCCTTACCCGGACCCCAGCCTGGGCTAGGTGGGGATAGGGAGAAGCCTTCGGTCTTTCCTGGAGGGCGAGGGTATGGTCACAGCTCCTGGCACATGGACGTGGCCCTGCTTCCCCAGCGCCAGCACCCAGGGCGAGTCCGGCATCAGCAAGAACGGGCTGCCATTCACACTGTGCTTCACACTCTCATTTCATCTGCGGATGGAAGTGTTATCTTCACAGTTTGGCTCCGTGAGTGGCAGCGGATGAGGCCACAGACGCTAATGAGCTCACAGGCTGCTGCCACCACGGCTAGGATCCTCAAAGCTGTCCTGACAGATAACAGCGGGAGCAGCGGAGCCATGGCTTCCCTGAGAGCAAGAAGCAGGAAGACTGAGGTCTGGGGCGGAGAAGGAACTGAGGGGAATGAGTGGTTGCAAACGGGGTGGGAGGAATCTGCCCCCACCTTCCCTCTGCCGTCATCACTATACTTCTAAGTGCTTTGTGCAGAGCCTGGGCTACAGGAAGAACACATTTTATGAAAGTTGTAAAAGAACAGCCCTCTGTGTAGGTGTGCCATACTCCAGGAAGGTGTTGCTGATGACCCATCGCCACCCAACCCCAGGACAAGGTCAAGTGTTCACTCCCTTCCCCATTCTTGGCTTCTGAGGCTCCTCCGCCCACGGACCCATCACCCTGTGTTTACTTGACTGTGTTCTAGTCCGGTCGCCAACCTTTCGGACCTCATGGACCACCAGTGGTCCGTGGACTAAATCCATCTCTCTCTTATGCTTGAGGTCCAGCGCTGTATCCTATTCATCCCTGAATCCCCAGGGCCTGGTCCCAGAAGGGGTTCAGTCCATGTTGGTTGAGTATATTTTAGATTAAGAGTTACTGACATGGGTAAGAGGACAGTGGAAACTAAAAGTGGGATCTGACTCAGATTTCAGAAGGCTCAGCTGGCTCAGCTAAAGGATGCCATGGGTTGGCAGGGTGGAATTGGCCGGTGGGACCATTTTACAGATGTGGAAACTGAGGTTCAGCAAAGCTTAATGCCTTGCCGGGGGCAAGCTCATGGGCTTTTCCCCAGAGATACACAGGTTCATTGGAGGCCTCATGAAACTCACCCCCTTCAAGAGAGAACCTCCAGGGAGCCTAGGGAGGAGATGGATTTTTCCTATCACCTGGCACCAAACCTTACAAACACAGATCACTGATGACCTCATGAAGGGAACATGCCAGTCAATTTAGTTATAGTTTTGTTGTTGTTGTTGTTGTTGTTTTTAAATAAAGAGACATTAAATTTATCTTTTTTTAAAGTGTAGACATTGACTTGTATTTGATAAATGCACTATTCTAAGATACTCTGATTCAATATGGTTAGATAAAAGTGAAAAGGGAGAGTGGGAAATGGGGAAGAAGAAAAGGAAAAGGAAATAGAACACAAATAGAAAGAGAACAATAAGTCAAAGTAGCGAGGAAGCACCTAGAAGGAGGGAAGGAGGCTCCTGCAGATCGCTTGGGCTGTAGCATTGAAAGGGAGTAGCCAGCCGCTTGTTAGCATGCTGTGAAAATGCACCGCTTCCCTTTTTGAATCATCGACTCCGTTCCACAGAAATCACCAGGCTCCCTCTCTCATCCTGCCAACATTCACCGGGCCTCCTGCTATACACCCGATACCATGCCAGGCCCTGGGGATCCAGACAGACAGGCCCCTGGGGTCTCCCCGCCAGCAGGGGGAGGTTGGCGGAGCAGCCCAGTGAAGGGTGAGGCGGGAGGGGCAGAGGCAGCACAGAGGACCCTGACGCAGCCTGGGGACGGGTGCAGGTGCAGAGGCGCTTCCAGGAATGGACATGCTGAGTGAGCCCAGGTGCGGGAGGGGGGATATAGGGGCATTTTGTGCAGAGCAAACAGTAAGAGCGAGGGTGCGGCTGGGCCTGCAAAGGCTGCAGGTTTGGGGATCACAGTCCCCAGCATTCCTTTCCCCAAGTCCCTCGTCAGGTTGCTGCTGGAAGAAAGGAGGGGGCAGTTCTCCTTTGGCCCTTGGAAATTCTCCCCTCCACTCCCCCTCCCCCCCTGCATCTGCTCCAGCCCATCTCACTCCCACCCCAGGCCTCTTCATCCCCAGGCCCCGAGGATGGGGCTAGACGAGTGGTTGGCAAACTCATTAGTCAACAGAGCCAAATATCAACAGTACAATGATTGAAATTTCTTTGGAGAGCCAAATTTTTTTAAACTTAAACTTCTTCTAAAGCCACTTCTTCCAAATAGACTCCCCCAGCCATGGTATTTTATAGAAGAGCCACACTCAAGGGGCCAAAAAGCCGCATGTGGCTCAAGAGCCGCAGTTTGCCGACCACTGGGCTAGGCCATTGCCCTGGACCGTAAGCATTGCCCTTAGTGGAGCATGAGCGTCTGAAGCCTTCACAGCCACGCACCTGCCATCACGCTCAGCCTGGCTCCAAAGGCTCCTCCGTCCTCCCAGGTCCAGTGACCCCAGGGCGGGGGTCGGGCCCAGCCTCGCGGGGGCAGTCCCTGTGAGAACAGGTGAGGGGGTGCTTTTCTTCTGCTCTCAGGGCTCCCGTCTCTAGGGGACCGAGCACACACTGGGTGTTGTCCGGTAGATGCTGACTTTTCTGGCTGGGGAGCCCTGGGTTAGACTGCCCACGTGGCACAATGGGACCCACTCAGAGCAGCCAGGCCTGGCCCATCAGGCCCCCTGAGCCTCGCGGGCACCAGCGACCCTGGTGGCCAAGTTGACCGGGGGCAGGGGGTGGCGTGGGTCACCCTGAAACGCCAAGGCAACATCCCCGCTTCCTGTGCACACAGATCATGGCGTTCCCCCTTCCCTGGGGGAGGGGGCACCCCCGCCACACGCCCCCCTTTCACATTCATGCCCGCCCCCCTCCGCCCACCCCCTCCGCCCGCCCCCCTCTGTCCACCCCCCTCTGCCCACTCCTGGAGGCAGAAGAGCTGGCCTCACAGGGTACGGCAGGGCCCCGGTGGCGTGGGCAGGCAGCTGTGCCCTGGGAACCAGGAGGAGACACCGGGGGCTGGACAGGGCTTTATCTGGGAGCCGGCGGCTGCTGAATAATGAATTCCAACTCTGCCTGCATTCCCAGGCTGCACCACACACACACACACACACACACACACACACACACACAGATGCACGCTGGGCTGACAACTTGAAGGGGCGGGAGCTGGCAGGGCTGAGTCTCCGCGAGTGGGGCCTCTGGAAGGAGCAGCTCCGCTCTGCTGCCTCGGCCTCGTGGGCAGCACCGGAGGGGGCACGGCGGGAGGAGGCAGCGGCAGCGAGGAGGGAGGCGTGTGGGCCACGCTCCCAGGCTCGATCCTTCCCAGCTGCTCCCGCCTGGCAGTGCCCAGGCTCTGCACGCCAGCATGGCCCTGCTCGTCCACCTCAAGACTGTCTCGGAGCTGCGGGGCAGGGGCGACCGGATCGCCAAAGTGACTTTCCGAGGTAGGGAAGCCCCTGTCTCGGGAGGACTCCGCTCCGGGCCGGCAGGGATGGGGCAGGGCGGGAGGGCGGGTGGGGAAAGTTCGAGCAGGGGTTGGGGCTAGGAGGCTTGTCACGGGCAGCCATCTGCCCCTAGCCCGACGGGCCATTATGATCTCTTAAAAATCGGTGACCCCCGTGTTTTTTCCGTCTGTGTCTGTGCCTGTCTCTCTCCCTGCACTTGCCAGGGTGCCCATGCCAGGTGCCAGGCACAGCCCTCGGACTGCAAGGGGTCCTGGGGAAGCAGATGTGAGGACCCCGTCCCTGGACTTAGGGGCCCCAGGGCTGAGGGCCAAGCCCTGCAGAGCCTCCCGGCCCTCTTTTGCTCTCCCTCTCCCTCCAGAAGGCTGGTTTCCTTGGGCGTGGGGTGGGGGTGGGGTTTGCAGCCTGGAAGGCCCAGGGTTGCTCCTAGAAACCAGTGGCCAGTAGCTCCATGGGGCTGGGCATGATGGGGATTCTGCTGGCTTCCTGCCAATCTACCCAGGAGCAAGAATCCTGTGAGCCCCTCTCGTCTCCCCTCTGCCAGTTCTCTTTCCCCCTCCTTCCCACTCGTGCGTCCAGCGACCATTTGTTATCATCCACGTGCTAAGGCTGGGGGCCCAGCACGACCCAGGCCCTGCCCGCAAGGAGCCCACATGCGGTGGAGTAGGGACCAGTGGGCGGACAAATGGGACAGGTGTGCGATTCGACAAGGGTGGAGACAAGTGCAGCCGGCCAGCCCCAGAAGCAGCACCCTGGCCCAGGCTAGTGATCAGGGAGGGCTTCCAGGAGGAGGCGACACCTCAGCTGAAACCTCAGGGACCAAGAGGAGGGAGCAAAGTGGGCAGGCAGAGGGGACAGGATGCCTGCTGGGAGCGGAGCTGAAAGGTGGGAGAAGACAGGTTCCAGGGGGCTGGGGGTGTCAGGGAGGAGCTATGCGAACAGGGTGAGGGTGAGCACCTGTGTCAGGAGGGAGAGGTGAGACACGTGCAGCCTTCCCCAGAACTCTCCAGCAGCTGCCCCACGCCCACACCACCCTCTCAGGCAGGCCAGCCCGGGGCATGGGGACGGGCAGGGGTGGAGGGGTTCACAGAGTCTCTGCTGGCGGCGGGGAGAGGAAGGGGGGCTGGGCCGCCTGCTGCTTCCCACACCAGCCCAGCGGCTGCCTTCTCCGCAGCACCCCCGTTCTCCGCGTGCCACCTGCCGCGTGGCTGGCTTTAGAAAAAGCAACATGTCCCCTCGTCTGTGGACTGCGTCCCCGCGCTGGACAGCCAGCGCCGTGCTGGGCCCTTGGGCTGCAGGTTGCGGTGCTGTTACACCCGTGACAGGACAGTCCCGGGCTGCACAGACCAGCGCCATGTGCAGGCTGAGAAACCGAGGGTGTCAGTGAAGAGACCTGCACGGTCCCACCTTTTCCTGTGAGCTGTGGGGCTGGCCCTCCAGCCTCAACGGGCCGCGCAGGGATTGGCCTCGTTGCAGCCTGTGGACCGAGTGGAGAAATCCACGTCCATCTCTGCGGCGGGGGAGGGGGGCCGAGCAGGGCTCCGTGGAGGGCGGCTGGGCAGCAGGAAGAGGCAGATGGCAAGCAGGTTTCCAGAAAGATCCCTAACAACCAGGGATGGCTCAGCCAATCACCTGCTGCAGCCAGCACGGTTGGCAACAAGTAGAAACTCCAAAGACCAACAGTAACAATAATTCGGAGGGACCGACCCGCTCTAGAATGTTCCAAGGCATCTATCTGGCACACACAACTGGTGTCCACAAATACAGGGTGTTCCTCCCCACCCCGCCCCCCCCAAAAAAATGTATACACACGTTTTCCCCTTGATAGCTCAATTGATGTTTCTTTCTTTTTCAGATTTAATTTATTGGAATTAATAATTGGTCAAAGTATGTATATATTTCTTGGGTCACCTTGTATGCTACTCGGAGAAATGAGACACGGGTGAATAGTCAGGGTTCTAATCCCAGGAGGGAGGGAGCCCTGGCTCAGTTGGGCCTGTTGGCCGTGACCCCATAGACCAGATGATCCGGGTTGAAATACGTTCTTCCGGACACTTAGAAGGGCGTTTATGGGGCTGTGGTGGAGAAAGCTCTAGATATGGGGCCAGGATCCTTAAGTCCTCCATGGGTTCTGCGACTTCTGTTTCCTCCCTGGCCCTCGGTTTCCCCATCTGTAACATGGGCACGAGGGTAACACCACCTCACCAGGTTGCCTCAGCGAAACAGCGGGTTCCGAGGAATTGGAGGAAAGAGCGTTGAAATGACCGGTGTGTTTGTGAGGCGGCCATTCCAGTCCTCCTTGGGGCAGACTGTCCCTGGGACCCAGCGGGCTGCGTCTGCACCAGCGTTGTCCCTGACCCCCCTCCTGCCACCCCAGGTCGGTTGGCCACCCCACTCTCGCGCCACTCAGCACTCACCACCCAGCTCAGTGTCTAGCCCTTAGCTCTGACTGCCCGGCTGCTCTTAACCTGCTCCTGCCCTTCTTCATTCACTCCCTGGCCGCCATGCTGATGTGTGTGAACAGGCCTCACACCGGGAGTGAAGGAAACACAGCCCCTGTCCTGCAGGGTCAGGCAGGAGACCCAGGAGGCCTGGGCCCTGGTCTGGCCTGACACGCAGGCCACAGGGCCTTTGGGCCTCAGCTTCCCATGAACAAGATGAGACAAGGGTCCCCGTTTAACGCAAAGCCCCGCAGCCAGAAGCAGGTGCAGGCTGTCTGAGAAGGAGCCATCTTGACCATAGATGGCTACTCCAAGGGAGGCAGTGTTAGCTTAGGGTCTGTCTTTTTTCAACTCCTAAAATAATCCTCAGCAGCGATCAGAGCCACAGAACACAAGGTGCGGGGGGGGGGGGGGGGGGGGGGGGCTCTCCTTCCTCTGGCCCAACCTTCTGCCCAGGGTTCCGCTCCATCCAGACCTGAGGGCCACCGGGGCGGGCAGGGGACCAGGACAGACTGCCTGGGCCAGCCCCGTGACCTCCCTTCACTCTCCATCCCGAGCTCCCCCGCCCAAACCCCGGGTTTGGGGATTGATGGGTGAGATGGGTGCTGTCTGGAGGCTGGATTTGATCTCCATGTAATTCACCTGAACTGGAAATTGGCACAAAGTTTTGCTTTATCAAGGCTTCCCGCCCCGCCACCCCCACTCCCCCTGGGCCCAGCTGATTTTTCCTTCCTTCTCTTCTCCCCATCCTACCCTGCATGTTCCCACTACACGGACCTTCCTGTCCTCCCCAGCAGACATCTCCAGGCCTCGAGACGTCCTGTTTCCTCTGTCTGGTGGGCCCCCTGACCCTCCACCTTGAGGACTCCCATAACTTGTGTTCACCCTTCAAGGCTCAGGTCACCTCCTCTGTGAAGCCTTCCCCGCCCTTGCAGTCCTGTGGCGTGCTCCTGGCACAAACCAATGATAACATTTGTGTTTGAGAAACGCCCAGCTCTGCAGGCTGCACCTTCAGGACAGGTAGCCGATCTTCCCATCCCAATGAGCCCGCCTGGATCCCCGGGCCTGGTCATCAGAATGGACACCAAACGTCTCTGAGGCATCCAGGAGTTAGCGGGTTCCAAGTCTTCTTCTGTGGCTCTGGCACTCTTTGCTCTGTTCCTGTTTTTATCTAAGGGTCATCAGGGACTGGAAGGGGCCTCAGAGCCAAGAATCAGAGCTCTGGCCCAGGTTTCCCCCATCGACCTCCCAGCCCAGGGGATCTTCCGGGACCCTAGAGGAGGCTGATGTCAGCGAACCGGAGTCCCGCTCAGGCCCACGGGTGGAAGCAAAGGGACTGCACGTGGCCCCGTTGGGCCTCTGACAGGTCACTCTCTGAGCATTGCTGTGTGCAGCCCAGGGTACAGGGTGCGACTTCACAGGCAACTCAGGGACTCACCGTCTGGCAGGGGAGAAGAAGCGGGTGCAGGCCTGGTGGAGAGACACTTCTAGGCCCGGGGGGGCCGAGGTGTGCTTGGGGGTAGGGAGGACACTGCAACGCGTTCAGCGGATGGCAGCTTACTTCCTGCTCCAGACACCAGGAAGGCTTCATTGAAGGGGCCGAGGAAGAGGAGGGGAGGAGGACGCACGTGAGCTGGGTGGTGAATAATGCTTGCCCTCGCGGAGAGGCAGAGGAGGGGTGAGGAAGGTCGTCCTGGGAGGTGAAGCCATTCTGGGGGAGGGACGGACAGGCCCAGAGGCCAGAGGACGAACATCGCAGAGAAGTAAGATGACTGGGAAGCCACGAGGTTTGTCTGGAGTAGAGGCTGCAGGACGTGGGTGGGGAGGAGACGAGCTAGCACAGGAGGGGCCAGGGAAATGAGTGGGGGACAAGATTCTCCTAACTCCTGGCCGCAAGGACAGTTTCAGATTCCAGACTAGATTTCTTTTCCCCATGAACACGGGGGAGCTCTCCTTCTTGGTGCCAATGTGACTTCTATCTGAAGGCGTCTCTGCCATTCCTGGTGGAGGAGGCAGAGGCTGTCAGCACCCCCGGAGCTGAGATCCCCCTGAGAGGACGTGGGAGGGTGGGCTGCAGAGAGAGGAGAGCTTGGGACCGCGTCTGCCGGCCGTGGGCACTGCTCCGTGCTTTTGCTGTTTCTCTGAGGGTTGTGCCCCACATCTTCCACCCCTCCCAGCACACACAAGCCCCTCACCACGGGGTGGGGGTGGGGAACCTCCTCTGCCTGAAGCCCCCGTGGTGATTGCCCCACTCCCGCCCAGAGCAGGCTGATGGCGACCTGGGAAAGCAGCAGAGCTGCCGAAAATTCTCCAGGCTTCTGCTTGGATGAGACAGTGCTTTTTTGATATGGAAATGACCATATAACTGCCTTCCGCTACAAAGGCCCTTGGCAGAAACGCTGCTGGAAATGTGCTCAAAACCGAATTGCAAATAATTTCCCTGAATCACGGAGCCCGGTGTCTTGTCCTCCTTTCCTAAGAGCATCACATCTGCATCCCTCCCACCGGCTCGCATCCCTGGGTCTCATCCGTTTTTTCAAATTGTTAACTTTTTGTAACGGAAAACCTCAGATACATACAAGAATACAGAAAATAGTATCATGGCCTCATGTTCTCCCCATACATTCTCTAACAACCATCAACTCCTGGCCAATCTTGTCTCATTGGTACCCCATCCTACTCCCACACCCCTAATTATTTGGAAGCAAATTCCAAACACCATACCATGTCATCTATAAATATTCAGTGCATAGTTATAAAAGACATAAGGCTCAAAACGCCCCTACAAAATCCACCTATTATTTTACTGCTAAAGAATTAGCCATTTTGTTTAATACTACCAACTATTCAATCAGTGGCCCAATGTCTAATTGTCAATGTCATACGCTTCTTCCAAGCCATGAGAAGCTACATTTCAATGTGTGTTGTAAGTCAAGTATTTAATCACTCATTCGCTCATCCTTTTATTCACCTAAGCAGTAATACCCATTGAGGGCCAGCTAAGTGCACTGGGGTGACAGCAGTAAATGAAACTGGCAGGGTCCCTGCCCTCAGGGGGAGACAGGCATTGTACAAGTCAGTGTGAGCAGCGTGAAGAACCCTGGGAAGGGAGGAATAGATGCAGGGCAGCATGCAGCAGGGAAGCCCATGGCCAGGAGTTCTGGGGACCACCTGGGAAGGTGAGAAAGGTGCTTAGGAAGAGAAGGCAGAGAAGCACATGTGACTGGAGGTGAGAGCGGGCCACTCAAAGTCGGTTTCCCTGGGGCCAAGCAGATGAAGCTGGCCAAGTTCACGGGCCCCAGGGGGTAGGTTTCGCCATGGGGGATGGGCTGATGTTAAAGCTGGCTCTTGAGAGAGAATAGCATTTCCTTCTTGGGAGACAAAACTCCCAAGAAGTCCCACTCCAGGCAGAGAGGTTCATATCAGTACAGCTGCAAAGGTGAGGAGGCCTGTTTGGGGTTTAGGGAGCGCTTGCTGTGGTTGGGATGGGAATGGGGTGGAAGGGAGCCTGGGACACACACATAGAGGGTCACACTGGAGTTTGAACTTTGCTTTGTACTTCAATGGGAGTCCCAAAGCTCTTAGCCAGAGAATGGGATGGAGAGATATGGTTTCAGAAAGAACATTCTGGAGGTCAGGACCGCAGGCCAGAGCCCAAGGAGGAAGCTTTGCCTCAGTGGGCAAGGCTGTGGGTTCGGAGAGAAGGGGTGACGTGGGTTCAGAAAGGGGGTAGCAGCTCTGGGGTTGGAAGTGAGCGGGAGGGCAAGGTATGGGCGCCTCTAAATTTTGTACCAGGTTTACTTGGGTGGTCAGCAAGGCCACCGATGGAGCCAGGAGCGTGACAAGTGAGTTTTATCCTGAGGAATGCCAGGATGGTTTACAAGAATAACATAATACATGAAGAAAACCACCAAGAGACACCTTATTTTGTTGAATAAGGTATTCAACAAAACCCAACATTCATTCATGATAAGAGCTCTCAGAAAACTAAGAACAGAGAACTTCAATCTTATAAAGAAAACTACAAAAACATCTAGATAATAACATACTTAATCCTGAAATATTGAACATTAGGATCATGAAGCAAAGCATGTTGTCCACTCTCACTACTTCTGTTTAACATTGTCCCAGAGTTCTAGCCATAAGGCACAGGGGGAAAAACCCAGGTTGGAAAGCAAGGACTAAAACGGCTCCTTTTCACACACACACACACACACACACAAAACAACAAAACTAATGGATTATTAGAAAATCCTAAGGATGCTATATAATAGTTACCACAATTCACGAGCAGATTTAGCAAGGTTTTAGAATCTGAGCTTAATATACAAAAACTATATTTCTATAGAAACCAACCAGTTAGAACATAGAAATTACAAAGCAATTACTTTTATAATAGCATAGAAAGCACCAAACATTGAGAAGTGAATTTCACTAAAGACATGAAAGGCCTTCACACCAAAAGAAAAAAAATGCTGAGCAAATAAAAGAAACCCAGATACATAGGATGCATATGATTTGTGTTCATGGGTTGGAGGGACTCAGCACGTTCAAATGGCAGTTCCGCGCACATTGACCTACAGGCTGAACCCCATCCCAGTGAAAGACACATCAGGCTATTTTGTAGAAATTGAAAACTATTTCAAAATGTATATGGACATGTAAAGGATCTAGGGGAGCCAAAGCAATTTGAAAATGGAGAAGAAAGTTGGAGTAGTCACACTAGTTGACTTGATTTGATTGACAAAACACTGCTTCTTGAGTGTGTAGTGAATATCCATTTACCGAAATACATCGGATGGTGCACTTAAGAGCAGTGAACATAAATTTTATCTAGTTAAAAAAAAAAAAAAAGAGCTAATCACACCTAAAACTTGAAAAATACTATGTAGGATGAGGAAGAAAATTGTTCCTGATTATATACTACTAAAAATACTCTACAAAAAGTGATTTATAATAGAGGAGACCATTTTTATATTTAAAACGTAGATAACTATCTAAAGGACTCATTAGTAGGATAATCGTCTTTTCTTAATGGGTGACGAACAATGAGCCGGGAGCTGGAGCACTCGCATCTCCTCCGTTTCTAGGTGAGGTAACCACAGAAAAGCGAGGCTAACCCCTTCCAGGGCTCACATGGTTGAGCTGGGGTTTGGACTCAGGCAGGCTGGCCACTGAGCCTCACCAGTACCCACAGGCCCCTTGTGCTTGTACAGGATGCTTTACTCAGACTCTCACAGAAGCAGCCTCTTGCTGGTCCTCACTGTGGTTCCAGGATGCAGGCTGGTCCAGGGTAACTGTCCCAGTTTACAGACGATGACCTTGGGGGATTGAATAGCCAGCCCCCGTCCCTGCTTCCTTCCGCCCTGAGCTGCGGGCACCGGGCCCCAAACTTGCCTAGGCCCTAGCTCTGTATCTGCACACAGGGTTGCCTGGGCCCTGCTTCCTGGCGCTCGTGGGGGTATCTGGCTTCCGAGAGGAACAGGCTGATCTGAACTGGGAGAATGAACTCACAGCAGGGCCACCGCTCCTGAGCTGCTGGAGGAGCAGAGGCGAGCTGATGGGGGATGTTACAGCTGGAGATGGGGCGTTTGATGAGGGACCCTTTGTATAGTCAGTCCCAGCCAGTGTTGACAACCAGGTTTTGCTGATTTTAAGTAACAAAAGGAAATAACAGTGACAAGTCTGAGTGACAGACAGGGTGCTCCACTCTGTATCGAGCTCACGCTGGGAAAGGAGTAATGGCGCTGACAGAGGCCACAGCGCCAGAGCCTGCAGAACCATGATGTCCCCTTTAGATGCACCACAACCTGTGCTCTCTCAGCACCCGGCACCCCCAGCCCCAGCGTCTTCTTTCTGTGGACTGCTCCCTGAGGGGAGACCCTTCTCATTGTATTGTACCTCCCCCATCAGAACTCCCCTGTCCTGTGTCCCACTCCGCTGCCCAGTGCCCATTCTCTGCTCCACGCTTCCAAACTTGGCTCACACTGTTCTCTCCCCTTCTCTCTCCCTCCTCCCCAATCTCTCTGCAGAGCTCGATCCATCAACCTTCCCGGGTAAAAGCCCTGCTAGGGGAGGCCAGTTCTCCTTTCCCTGTGTTGTCACTTTATTTACATTTTTTTGCATGCCAGGGACCACATTTTGCCTCAGATAGTAAGTACCCTTGTATCCGTCCGGCCTATCCCCTTTCTGGATTGTAATAGGCTCCTTCAGGCAGTATCCCCATTCCAATTCACTGTGCAGCCCGCCCCTCCCTCCTCCAGGGCCCCATGGCTGTGCTGACACAGCAGGAGTAGGCGGGAATGAATGAATGGATGGATGGATGGATGAATGAATGAATGAATGTGCATAGGCCAATAGCCCAGTCCCTACATGCCTGCCTTTGCTCAAGGTCCGGCTCCAGCAAGGTAATCTGTCTGCAAGAGGGAGCTGTTTGGTGCAGATGTTTTGTCCCCTTAAGTCACACCCCACGAAAGGCTAGCCTTCCATCCTGCACGGAGACAAGAGCTGAGCTCACCTTTATCTCGGAGGGCGGCTGCAGTCCAGACATTTGAAAATGGCCAATGACACGCAAGAAAATTCTGCTAAGCTTTGGACTCCTGACCCCTCCATTTGGGTCCAGCTGGTGTCCTGCTGTCCACATTCGTGTATTGACTCCGGAGTTCATTTCAAACGGGGCGGCTCAGCTACCCCAGGAGCCGCCGCCCGTGCAGGGAGGAGGAGGCTGCTTAATTTCCCCCCTAATGATCTCGCCCTGCCCGTGAAAGCCTCTCCGCTGCAGAGAACAGGCGATTTTCTTCTCTCAGGCCTTCCTCCCAGTCTTCTCTGTGGCAAAAAAGGTAATTGGATATTGGGATTTTAAAGCATTTTGTCTCAGAGCCATTTAAAACGGAGCTGGATTTCAACAGAACGGTGTGGAGGGCAGTGGATGCTAAGTGGAAATGCACCTGAGAAGGAAGGTGAGGTTAGCAATCCCCACGGATAACCGGGGAGGGGGGGCAGAGGTCCCCCTTTCTGTCCCAGTGAATAGAAGGCCCCCCCCCGCCCCCAATGATCCTGCCACTGTTTCTACAAATCCCCTAAAAGGCGGCTTTCTGCAAATCCCTCAGGCCTTCTGTTTTCTCAGTAAATTGGCCTTTCTGCTGTCTCTGTATGATTGGTTTGATTTGTTTCAGCAAATCCTTTCTTTAAAAAAGAAAATATCTAGAGGTAAAAATTAACTCAGTCTGCTTGACAGTATTCACCACATTTAAGTCTCCAGGGCTCACGGCAATGAGGCTTTATTGCATTCTGAAACAGCCCTCGTGTGTCAGCTCTGCAGCGGCTGCTCTCACTGTGTTCCGCATCCTCTCTAACAGGCTGTGGGAAACACGCGAGCAGGGCGGGCTTTTGCGCTGGAACCCGGGCTCGGTCCCCTGCCCCCACCCACTGAGCTGCTTAATTTTCACTCCCGGAGACCCCTGAGCACAGCCACATCGGAAGCTCATTGTGACCTTGTAGGATGAGGGGCCTTCGGTCACTCGGAGGGCAGGTCTGGGGCACCCCCAGCGCCCACAAGCACTCGCCTGACCCGCAGTGTAAATCGCCTGCTATCCGTGGGGGAAATTGAGAGAAGCTCGGGCGTGGCGTCTCCTGCTCCCCTCTTCTCCCCTGGCTGCCTCGCGGCTTGTGGTTGAGGTTTTCCTTTTTCTTTTTCTTTTTTTTCTTTTTAAAATTTTATTGATTATGGTATCACATAATTGTCCTCATCCCCCCATGCCCATCCCAAACCCCTCCCCACATATGCCCCCACCCCCCTGTTGTCCATGGCCACTGGCTAGGCCCATATGCATGCACACAAGTCCTTTGGTTGATCTCTGCCCCTTACCCCCACCCTCCCCTACTTTCCCTCTGAGGTTTTTCTTTTTCGGTGTTTGTTTTGTCCCCGGCTAGTGCTAAAGAGTCTTCCGTTCCCATCTGTCTACTTCACATCTATCTTCTGTGCCTGTAGCTTCTGCTTTGCAGCCTCTTCCTCATTATCCCGGGGGCAGCTCCTCCCCACGCATCTAACCAGCCTGGTGCCTTCTTGAATCCAGTTACCCATTTGTAAAATGCAGCTAAAGGCCGGCCGGCCGTGGGCCTGCCTGCCTCAGGAGGCTGCTGCGGTCAGACAGACCCTGTGGGAACTGCCCCACCCAGGGCAGCGCCCACACAGGCGTGAGGTCCCCAATGTTGTCGTGACGACTTTCAGGTGGAGAGGTCCAACCCCAAGCTTCTTGTCCGGTGAGGCCTGACTCTAACCTCTCCTCTTCCCCCCAGGGCAGTCCTTCCACTCCCGGGTCCTGGAGAACTGCGAGGACGTGGCTGACTTCGATGAGGTAGGACGCTCACAGGGGCAGCTCAAGCCCTGGCCCAGAGGGGAAAACACCTCCCTGGCCCCTGGCGGGTGCGGGCCCCAAATCCGGGGAGGCCCATCTGCTCCCGGCTCTTTTCTCTGGTTTTCTTCCTGGGAGGGAGCCTCCCTCTGCTCCCCCCGCCCCCGACCCCAACACTCACACCCCCCACACACACACTCACAGCCCCACACACACACTCACACACACACACACACACTCACACACCCCACACACTCACAGCCCCCGACCCCAACACTCACACCCCCCCACACACACACTCACAGCCCCACACACACTCACAGCCTCACACACACTCACACACACACACACACACACACTCACACACCCCCACACACACTCACAGCCCCCCACACACACTCACACACACACACACACACACTCACAGCCCCCCACACACACTCACACACCCCCACACACTCACAGCCCCCCCACCTCAACACTCACACCCCCACACACACACTCACACCCCCACACACACTCACAGCCCCCACACACACTCACACCCTCCCACACACACAGCCCCCCCACACACTCACAGCCCCCCACACACACTCACAGCCCCCCACCCCAACACTCACACCCCCACACACACAATCACACCCCCACACACACACTCACAGCCCCATCTCTCAGGCCCCATTCAGGCACTGCTGCCCAAGAGAGCCCCATGAGGCCGCTGACCCGCCTGCTGCCAGGCAGGGCCTCTGGTTCTCTCTGGGAAAGGCCCCTGATGCTGAAGGCCTCAAAGTGAGCCTCAGCGCAGGGCCCAGCAGGCCTCGGGGAGGGGCTTTGCTCCCGAGTTCCCTGGGTTTGTGGAGGGCCCAGGCCAACCCGCCCGCCCTCCAGCAAAGCCACCTCACAGAACCCTCACCCCTTTCCCTCTAGGAGCTGGGGTGCCTTCCCACGGTCTCCGGGAAAGCACTTTTTCCTCTTTTAAACCTCAGGCTCAGAGGGTTATGTTTTCCCTTCGTACAGGCCCACTCTTGTTTGTATGCGTGTCTGCATGTGTGTGTGCGTTCTCTTTTATTCCCACATCCCTTCCCTCCACAAACAACCACTCTAATGGGTTTAATGAGTATCTCTTGGTTTCCTGGGTGTTCTTGCAAGATCATTGCTTTGCGAGCCTATAATTTGTTTCCTTAAATGGTGCTGCGTTAGATATTTTGTTTCACTGAGCACCATAGTCCTTCTGGTTATGCCAGCCCGTTGCTTCTACCTGCTGCACAGTGCTCCATGGGACACACCCAACACACATGAGGGGGAGCACCATCCTGGTTTGCCTGGGACACACTTTCAGAGCCAAAAGTGGAACAGTCCTGGTCAAACCAGAATGGGTTGGTCACCCTACACGTTTCACTTACACACTCCCCCAGGAGGCAGTGCTTTCATTAATGTTCAGTTTTAAATATTTCCTACATTCCCCTATGATTTCCCTTTTTTTTTTTTTTTTAATCTTCACTGTTGGAAGTATTTTATATGTCCCTTTTCCCTCATTGACCTCTCCCACCCCACCCTCATGATTTTTACATCCAAGTTATATATTTGATTTCCAAATACATGTTTTAGCTCTTTAATTCATCTCTAGTTTTATTGCATTACTATCCAAGCACATAGTTATATGCTATTGCTTCGATGGAATTTATCGAGACTTATGACCTAATTCATGGCTATAAATGCTTCCTCGGCTTGAAAGGAATGTGTTAAGTGTAGGGTTCTCTATATAGTGCAATATAAGCTGAAGCGTATGTTATCTTATACCAGCTCCAGCTTATCAGGTTATTCTGTTTTCTGCTTGTTTTTCTCTGCTTGATCGATCATTTTCAAAATGGACTGTAATAGAACCTCCAATTATAATTGTTGATTTATATATTTCTCCCTGCAGTTCCATCAGTTGTTGCTTGATGTATTTTGAAACTCTTACTGGTTTCTTTGCTCACAGTGGCTATATCTTCTTGTCTATTTTTCCTTTTACCGTTATTTAATATCCCTTTTTGTCTCTTGGGATGTGTTTTACCTTAATTTCTATTTTGTCCATTACTAGGGTTGCTGTCTCGACTTATTTTGGTTCATTTGCTTGGTATATCTTTTCAACACTTTTATTTTCTTGTCATATGTTTGTCATTTTTTATTTTTAATATTTCTATGTTTTTAAATACAACACAGAAATATTGTGTTTTCTTGGGGCATGTATTACTAGACCTTATTTTCTTACCCAATATGAGAGTCTTTGAGTTTTAATTGATTAGTTTCATCCATGCACATCTACTGTGATTGTTACAAGGCTTATTTCTACCACCATCTTATTTTATATATTTTCATTTACTATACTTTTGTTTGCTTGCTTTTCTCTCCTTTCCAGCTTTTCATTGAATAAATCATGTTTTCTTCTGTTAGTTTGAAAAGTTATACATTCTATTTTTGTTTTCAAGGTAGTTACCCGCATAAATGATTATGTATCCCAACTGATAGCCTAAATAAATAAATAAATAATTATTCTCTCCCTTTGAACTTTTTTTTCCCCTCTTATTCGAGTACTTCCTCCAAAAGCATTTAGTTTGGGACTTTGTGTAACATACTTAAAGCTTTATAACTCTGAGAATATTTTTTCTTATTTCTCCTAATTTGAATGAGTCTCACTAGATATAAAACTCTGGGTTCAAAGTTCTTTCACAACCTCAAAAATATCACCCCATGTTGCTATTGAGAAGGCTCATGGCGAACTGATTCTTGTCACTTTATGGATGACATTTTCTTTCTCTCTGGGAAAAAAAAAAAAGTGTACTCCCTTTATCTTTGATACTCTTAAATTCTATTATAATGCTTCAGATTTTACATTTCCTTATCGTTCCTCTTTTGCACTATTTTGTGAGCCCTTTTACCCTTTGTTTATTATAGAACATTCTATCTCCATTCCTGCCCCCCCCCCCCAAATATTCCTTCCATTCCGTTTTTATATAATTCTCTTCTTGGCCAGCCCCTATTATCAGATGTCAGTACTTATATTTCTAGCTGTGATTTCTTAGCTTTTATTTTTTTTTTTGGTCTAACTTTTCCTGCTGTCTTCTGAGGGAGTTCTTCAAATTGATCTTCCAAGTTTACTAATTTGCTCTTCTTTATGATTCCTTGTTCTTGTTTCACTGCTAATGTATTTCTTTATGGTCCGTTGGCTCTCATGACTCTGCTCCAGCTGGCATATCTGTTCAGCGGTGGTCTCCTTTGTAGGAGGGAGCTCTCCAAGTGGCTGTTCACGTCCCTCTGGTGTCAGCCACTCTGTTGGTCAGAAGCCTTCACAGGCCAGCTCGGCTGTGTCTGTTTCTAGGACTGATGGGTGGGATGAGCATTAGAAAGGGCCTCAGTCACCAGAGAGAGTCAGGGCCTCATCTCTGAGCCTGAAAGGAGAAACATGGTTGACAGAAGGCAGTCTAGCTTTCTAACAAACGAACTGTGTGGGTTCCCTGAGAGAAAGTATGAGCAGCTGGTCTGTCAACACCTATTTTCATCAATTCCCATCCCAACAAGGCTGTTATCCCAACCTTCACCCCGGGGTAATGCCGGGGAGAGGTCAGGGCAGAGGTACAAATATTTCCTCTGACTTGGTCTTCCACTGCCGTTTCCATTCCCCCCGGCCCAGGGTCAGCCTCCACCCACCCACACAGCCAAACAGCCCTCGCTCTCCCTGGGCTTCTCTGATTTGTTTACCCATTTGTTCGCCATTTCCTGGAATCCATACTTCCCTCTTGCTTCTGCAATTTCTCCAGGTTGACTTAGGGCAAGAACCAACAGTCTCAACTCACCATCTTGGCACAAAGCAGACGCTCTGATGTGATAGAGCTTTATCATAGTTCACCTCTTATATTATAGTTCACCCCTCCTCCAGGCTCTAGCTCTCACATCTGGCTGGGTTTGGGCTTGGAAGGGCCTATGGCAGACTGTACCCTCTGCGGCTGGCATTTAGCTGAGCAGACACCACCCTGAGGGGCCACTAGGAACCTCTGTCTCCTCCTCACCCTCGGCCCATCCCACAATCACATCCATAAGCCCAGAGCTATAGGCCCCGAGGAGCAAGGCCGCGACCTTCTCACCGTGACCTTCTCACCGGGCTCTGGAGCAACCATTGATCACTACAGCCCCAGGCTGTGCCTTCTCCGAGGAGAGTTCTGCCCTGGCCTTCTCTGCTTCCTGGGGGTGTGAATTTCTGCCTCAGTTTCTAAGCCTCGGTACCCACGTCTGTCAAATGGGGATGCTGGTGCTATGAAGTCTCTTTGTAAGACGATTGACAAAATGAGGGATTATTGTGACTACAGTCCGATTGCTGGGTGCTCAGCCAGTTGTCTTGGCCTCAGGCATGCCCACTACACCCCCTATCCATCCTCTTCCTCTCCTTACTTCCTCAGTCGGGGCCGGAGAGGGAGCGGCTGGTTGGTGAAGATGTGGGCTGTCTGGCCCCACTCTCCCACAGTCCTGCCTCCCTGGGCCTCCGCCTGCAGACTCCCTCCCGCTCACCAAGTCTCCCAGGGGACATGTCCACCCAGGCCTCCAGCCAGGGAGCAACCTGATGCCCCTCCAAGGGCACTGCCACTCCTTTCCATTAACGGCGCCGGGGACACCTGAGCCCAGGTGTACATGACATTCCAAGTTAATCACCGTGTCCTTCCCCGTGCTCCCTGGCTTGGGCCGCGGGAGAGTCAGTCCATGGCCCCCAGCACGGGACCGCGTTCTAGCACTAGTGTGGGTAGTGCTCAGCAGCACATGAGGATTCGTGCAGGGACTTGGGCGTGGGGAGCCCTGTGCCAGCGCGGAGAGACCAGAGAGGGGGCGGCGGCCAAGGAGGGATGAGCAAAAGCAGTGCCACTGTCAGAGAGGAGCGCTGGGATGGAGAAGTTCTCACCTGGGGAAGGGCCTGCTCACCAGGGGCGGGCAGCGGAGTTTGTGGTTGGCACAGGGGCGACCCCTGGCACTCAGCGGAATGGGGGCAAGGATGCTAAATGACTTGGGCGCTCAGGGCCCTCCAGCACTCCCCCACACACACACAACAGGCATCAGAGGATCATGACAGCAGCTTCCAGCAGCAGCAGCAGCACTGAGCTGCTTCCTGAGCGAGTCTCCCCACCCAACCTCCACCTGCAGAGGATGAAACGCAGGCTCCAAGAACATGAGCCCCCCCCTCTCTTCCCCCCCTCCATGGCAGAGCTGAGTGGCAAAGCCGGGGTTTGAAGTTCACTCCTAGGTTTGATTTGAAGCCTCCTCTGGATGTAGCTACTCCTGGGCCTGGCCACCCCACAGGCTTTGCTGGGTGGGACTCTCTCCAGCCCCTCGCACCTGCTTCCATTTCTCCCTCTGAGAAGTGGCCACGCCTGTCCACCATCGGTCAGTAGTGCACATCCGCCAGAGCAGGAGAGGCCAGCCTCCCGCCCCGCTCAGGGAGGGCCCGGGGGAGCTGCACCCAGGCTTGCACCTGTTTCCCCACCCTGGAGCGGACAAACCCTGAACTTCCCGACTGGCCCCGAAGGAACCAGCCTGTCAGTGGGAAGGAACCCCCACTGCTCCTCACAAAACCTCAAAGGCCTCTTGGCTTCCCAGAAACCCCTTTTCTCGTCCTTACTGTGCCCGCGTGGGGCCCTGGGAACCAGCCCCCTAGCACAAAGCACTGGCTGCGAGTCATGCGCCCTGCGCCACAGTCCTCACTGAGGTACCAATCGTCTCTGTGACCAGGGGCTGGCCACTCAACCTGTCTGGGCCTCGGGCTCCCCTCCTGTAGAATGGGGGTATACGCCTTGCTCCGCTTGCCTGGCAGAATGGCTGCATGGCTGAAAAATGAACCAGAAGACAGGAAAGCAAATCCCTCCCCCTGCGGACAAGGACGCGGGGCTGCTGCAGGCGGGGCTGGGGGGGGGGCGGGACACAATGGTCCCCGCAACAATGGGTGGAAACAGAGCCTGGACGCGGTGTCTCCTTTCCCAGAGGCTGGAACCTGAGATCCTGCATTTAACAGAGAGAGAGAGAGAGAGAGAGAGAGAGAGAGAGAGAGAGAGAGAGAGAGAGAGAGAGAGAGAGAGAGGAGGCTTTGCCAGGCCAGGACAGGGGAAACAGGACGGGCCACAGCAGAACCATGTCAAGCCAGTTGGGCTCTAAGCCAGGCCCCGTGTGGCCAGACCTCACAGGAGCGGCCAGATGACAGCAGCGCCTGTAGGAAGAGGAGGAAAAGCAGCTGCTCTGTGCTGAGCGCGGCCTGTGGCAGGGCGGGCTGAGAGCCTCAGGAGGGGCTCTAACGTCCTGGCGGGCATCATCCCAGGTGATAAGTAGCCGCTTCAGGGTACGAACCCAAGTTCCTCTGATTCCAGAGCCTGGGGCCACTTGCAAAGTGGACAAGACACATTCCTGCCCTCAGAGGGCCCAGTCTAGTGGGGAGATGGACCCAGAACCAAGGGGGACAATGGGCCTGCTGAGCCCTCGGGGTGGAGGGTAAAGGGGATCTCATCTGCCCGCTTTGCTATTACCTTGAGCTCACCCAACCCAGGCCTCAGGGGATACGGCCAAGGGAAAGAATAAAGGCCTGTTGAGTCTTAAGTCTTTAAATTCCAAGACAGTCGCTTCCCATTGTACCCTAAAGCTTCACAGCACACCCTGAGATTTTCCTCTCCAAAATCTACAAGACGGCCTTTGTGAGGGTGTTGTCCTGCCAATGCTTCCCATTGTACCCTAAAGCTTCACAGCACACCCTGAGATTTTCCTCTCCAAAATCTACAAGACTGCCTTTGTGAGGGTATTGTCCTGCCAATCAATGGAGGTAATCCAGACGGGGTCAGTGAAGCTAGGATAACTCAGGTCCTTCTCCAGCCTGCATCAGGGAAACCTTCCGTGGAGTCCTAGATTGCTGGGCCGATAGGAACCCTGCCGCCCCGGCCAGCCAGGTCACGGCCACGCCTGGAGCTGGAGAACTGGGTCACGGCCCGTACTCCCAGGGCTCCTGCGACCCCTCAGCCAAGAAAAATCCACGCCAAGCCACAGCCCACGCCTCTGCCTCTAAGGGGGTTCCGTGGAGGTAGCAAAGAGCCTCAGGGCCCCCAATCCTGTCCTTAGTCACTTCCCTGGAGCTAGGAGGCTGGTTCAGGTTGCAGAGTCCCGCCGGATCCAAACCCCAGCGGAGAGGGCAGGTGGGTGGGAGTGGGGGCAGGGGGAGCTCACGCTTGCCTCCACCAGGAAGGTCTTCCCTTGAGCAGGGCTCCTCAGACTTGGCCACACATGGGAGCTCCCACCATACCGACCCCTGGACCCCACGCAGAGACTCGGTTAATCAGTTTCAGGTGCAGGGTGGGCCTTGGGATTTCTTGAAGGTTCCAGAAGTGATTCTAATGTGCAACTTGAGAACCTCTGCTAGGTGCTGGCCTAGGAGGGAGGGGGGTAGAGGGAAAGAAAGAGAGAGAGAGAGAGAGAGAGAGAGAGAGAGAGAGAGAGAGAGAGGAGAATCTAATATAGGGTTGAAATGATGGGGTGATAGCGGAGGCGCAGACAGGAGAGAAGGGAAATGGCGAGACCTGGGAGGGTGTAGGTGGATGGAAAACTGGGGGGAGAAGCGTGGGGAGAGGGAAGAATAACCAAGGGGGAGGAAGCCAGCAGCGAAAGAAGCGTGTGGGACTCACACTCAAGCCTCTCCTTCCTCTGGTCACGGAAGCCCCGAGGACGGCTCAGGCTCTGGCACCCATCGTGACCACCCGGCTCCGCGGCTCCTATCGGCTCCTCCACCCTCTGAGTTCTTTGTTCACGTTCTCTCCTCCTGGGCTCCTTCCTGGAAGCATTCCTTACAGGGCTGCGAGCCACATATCCGCCTGCATCTCCTGTCAGAGGCCCCCTCCCGCCTCCCTGTCCCCGAACTGGCTCAGGATGAGCAGCTTTCCCTCCTGCGAGGCCGTGGGGCCGTGCACCCTCCTCGCTGGGCCAGGCGGTGGCGATGGGCAAACAGAAGTCACCAGCCGTGTCCTCCTCCCGGTCTCTTCCTCCAAATGACTTCTGGGCTCACCCCGTTAATGTCACTTCCAACACCCCCTTCCTCTCACGGCCTCTCCTTTTTCTTCTCATCTTTCTCTCCTTCCAAGGCCCAAAGCCCTCCCACAGACCCTGCGGGGGATCCAACACCCCTGCCCCTTCACCAAGAAAACGGGGCGCTCGGCGGCTCCCCAGCCCTCTCCCCTCAGCACCGAGCTGCTGATTCCGGCCTGCCTGCGCTTGTTTATTTCCCCGAAGCCCCACAAAAGCAACTTCATTAACGTCATTAGGCAAGCCGCATGCTCAGCTGCGCTGGAGGCAGCCCGGCAGCGGGAGCGGGGGCTGCTTAACGGGGCCTGTGGGCGCCCCTCACCTGCCCTCTTCCTTCCAGCTCAAGGCCCTGCCCAGAGCCCTCCCCTCCCTTCCCTGCTTCTTCCTCCCTCTCCTGCAGCTCCAGCTGACCACAGGGCAAGGGGCGGGGTGCAGGGGGTGGCATCAGGGGCCTCCCTGGGACTTGGTCAGTCCAGAGAGAGGGGACATGAAGGCCATTTTTCTGAGATAGTCTCCACCCACATTGGAAGGGCCACCCTTCCAGACTGGCCCATGTCCCCCAACACCTCAGCCCCCAGGCTGGGAGAAGGAAGCATGGCTTTGAAACGGCAGGTGTGTAGGCTGGGCTCCCAGAAGCCTCCCCGGGGCCTGCTCTACCGCTGACAACCAAGTGTTAGATCCTGCTGCTTCTCTGAGCCTGAGCTTCCGAGCTCCCGTCTCTACAGCAGAGGGCACATTGCCAGCCTCTCGGGTTGGGGCCAAGACTAAATGAATCCATGCACCTAAAGCATTCACACACACACACACACACACACACACACACCAGCATAGTAGAAAGTTCTCTGTAAATGGCAGTCTGAAGTCAATGGGGTATAAAAACGAAACAAAATTTACAAGTCCCTGCCTTCCACTGCTCTCTCAAACTCCCCGGTGATGCCATGAATGAATGCAGTTTGAATAGACGTCAGCGATTTCTGGTCATTTTCCGTTATTCAAAGTCAACATCAGAAGGGTTTACTGCTCTGATCTGTCATCCTCTTTACAGCCGGTCTTCTCTCGTTTCTCAGGCTTGTGGCTCAAGACAGGGTGGGACAGGGATGCCTACGCAGGTCCTGCACATCTCCTCCCATTCCAGCTGTTCTGTGCCACAGACCTGGCCCCTCGTGTGTGTGGCCGCTCTGGAAGCCCCCATGGGGACAGGCCTGCCAACGCTGGCTGTCTCCTAAGACAGCATCCGGGTGGGCTCTGGGAGGACCTCGGTGTCCTGCCACACCATGTGATTCCCAACCGGGAGCTCTGGCTCCATCCCACCCCACCCCGTCCCACTCCTGCCTGGAGAAGCACAGTATCACTGCCTGATCCGAGCTCAGGACCCCCCTGGGAGGCAGCCTTGGGAGGGCTTCAGCAGGCCAGCTCCAGCCTGACCACCCCTCCCAGAGCCCACCTGGCCCACAGAGCGAAAACCACATACTCCATCCACCCAGCAGGCTCCCCTGTGGCCAATGGCCTGGACCGAGGTGCTCCGTGGGCCTCCCAAGAGGCTCAGGGGACAGGCCAGTGAGACCACTGCCCAGGCAGATGTCACTGGAGACTTCTTGCAGCCAGACCCCCTTCCTGTGGCTCCTCCACCCTCTGAGCCATTCTCCCAGGAGAGAGCCACACAAACACTCAGGACAAGATCCTTTCCGCCTGTCCTTCCCCGGCCTCTGTTACCTCCCAGGCAGGCGGAGGGCTGGGTGATGGTGGGGGCAGCAGACCTTTGAGGAAGCCCTGAGCGAGGTGCCCGGCTTTGCCTATTGGCAGCTCTCTTTAGAAGATGGGGAACTTAGCACCTTCAGCCTCTGTTTTGGGCCCTTGCTGCCATTTCTGGGGCATCAGGAAAAATCCCACTCAAATTCCTACTCATCACTATTATTGACTTAATAATGAAGTCAAGAAAGAAGTGGTGAGGGTAAATCTCCAACAGTGATGTGGGCTGTCTCTCTTCTGTGGGCCTGACCCTCATAACGCTGAACAACTAAAATCTGTCCCCAAAATTAACATTGCCGGTGTCAGGGGTGATTTGACTGGAAAGGGGGATCTTAGACTTCCCACTCGGAGCAGAGCTTGGACAGGCAAAGGGATCCTGATGGGAGACACAGCAAAAACCAAGCTCACAAGCCACAGTTCTTGCTGTCGCCCTGGAGCGCCCCCTGGTTGCACCACCCACTCCTGAGCACATCCCAGGCACTGGGAGGCCACTGAGAGGCAGTGCAAGGAGCACTGGGCTGAGAGTCAGAAGTCCTGGTCAGCATTAGGTTCTTCCACTCCCCCTGTGGCCTCCTGCAGGTCACCGGACCCCTCCCAGCCCATCTCTGAGAGAGAAGTGGGCAACAGCACCCATGCTACCAGGCTGGGTGGCTGGAATGAAATGAGATTCCAGATGTGAACCTTGCCCCTGGGCAGCACTGGGCCCATGTGAGGGGCCAGCTTACCAGGGATCCCTCCGAGTCCCTACACCCCGCCTGTCATGCCCACACAAGGCCACAGCCATCCCTCTCTCCTCAGATCTTCCGGTGGCCGGTGGCCAGCAGCATCGACAACAATGAGGTGCTCGAGATCCAGATCTTCAACTACAGCAAAGTCTTCAGCAACAAGTAAGCCTGGGGTGGGAGGGGAGGCGGGCCGACGGGGCTGGGGGCCTGCCCTGCTCCGCGGGCTGCCCTCTCCTTTGGGTGTAAAAGGGACCCACACCCATAGCCTGCCCTACATTGATCTTCAAACTCTGCCTGCTCCCCCATGTTGTCCTCAGAGTCCCCCAGCCCTCCAAACCATTGTCAGTCTAGAACACCTCACCCTCCTGTTCATCCTGTCTGTCCCCAGTGCTGTCATACCTTCCTGTCTCTGTCTTTCAGTCTCCCCCTTACACCATACTGGACGACAGTTACCCATCCGAGAAGCTAATGTCATGGCTGATAATATCCTCCAATAGACCCTCTGTAGCCTTGAGGGCCAACGTGCCTCACCCGTGGAAGACGAGAGCTCGGAGGCAGTGAAGTCTGATGGTTGAGGAGTCAGGCACACCTGATCTCAGGTCCCAGCTCGGCTATCTGCCGTGTGGCTCTGGGCAGGTTCCATAATCTCTCCGAGTTCAGTACACTTGTGTCTAAAACGGACTCGTACTTAACCTCAAGGGAAGCTGTGAGGGTTAAATGAGGTAGATGTCTGTTCTTCATTCATTCCCCCAACTGTTTCCTGAGTGCCTACTGTGTGTCAGGCACAGAACCAGGTGCTGAGGTAGGGAGGCGCCTGTCCCCATGAAGCTTACCTTCTGCGATGAAGCGCGCCTACCGAGAGCATGGTCACTACTAGAGCTTCAGCCAAGGTTCTGTCCTTCTCTTTGGGCGATAGGCAGAATTCTGAATGATTTGAACCGTCTGGAATGATGGCTAAATATAATAAACGTCAATTTCTCCCTTGGGTTCAAAAACCAGTTGCTCTGGGCTTACTAACCAGCAAAACCACACCCACTGCTGGGGGTGGTGCCTGCACCCAGGAAGCCCCTGACGCCTTTGTCTAGGTGAACAAATACACGTCTCCGTGGGTCAGAGGGCGCCCGGGGTGGGAGGATCTGGGAACAGGAATCAGAAGACTTGAGGGCACTCCACGTGAGAGCCAGTCACATGACGCATGTATTTGGGAGAAACATGAAATGGTGTGAGAAATGGAACCCACTTGTCCTAGGAGTGGAGGGCGGCTTGGAAACTGGTCCCTCATCACCCAGTGGTTCCAGGGGCTGCAGGGAGGAGGGAGAAATTGTCCAAGTCAGGGACCAGGAGACCCCTCGCCTGCTTGGCCCTGCCTTCAGGAACTTTGGACTTTCCCATGAGGATGAGGGTTGGGTCCAGAAGATCGTGTGCTTCCCCTCTGCCTGTCCAGGACCCTTGGCAGGGGTGTGTGTGTGTGTGTGTGGCCTGACCCAGGCACCGGTTTCCTGAATAATGCAGGAGCCAGGACAGCAGTGGAGGCCTCGGGCACCTGACACCAGGTCCCAGGGGGAAAGCGATGAATTATTGACAGGTCCTGGTGCCTGTTTGCAGCTCCACTGTGGTCAGTCTGCAGGCTGTCTGCGCTGAGCCCCCTCCCTGCTGGCTAACCACCTGGGGATCCTCCCTGGGGCCAGTCTGGCCTCCCAGGCAGCTGTGGGGGTGCCCTTTCTGAGACGGGTAATCTGGACGGGCCCCATAGGGGAGGCTGTCAGAGGACAGAAGGTTGGGTCCCCGCTCCTTCACCTAACAGCCTGGGGGAAACTGAGGCCTGGAGAGGGCCCTTGCCCAGGGTCACACAGCAGGGTCAGGGCAGAGCCAGGTCTTCAACCTGCTGACCCCAGGTCAGTGCTCCTGGCCCCGGAGCGAAGGACCTTACACCTCCTCCTTCCAGGGGCACGTAAGCCCGTCTTTCCTCCACTGCCCCGGGCCCCAGCCTCCCAGGCAGCTGCTCCATGCCGACCCGCCCGGAGGAGCAGAGGCAAAAGGCAGACCCCACAGAGTCTGCAGCCAGGCTGGACAGGACTTGCCTGCGGGTGGGGATGTCAGCATGTACCCTGGTGGGGGGTGGGGATGTCAGCATGCACCCCAAAGTCAGGGCTTCCCTCCTGCCAATAGAAGGGGCTGAAGGGCCCCATTCTTTTGGAAGAGTATTAAGGATTGGGTGCTCATGGAAGCTGTGTGTGTTTTTTGTTTGTTTGTTGTTGTTTTTAAAATATATTTTATTGATTTTTCACAGAGAGGAAGGGAGAGAGATAGAGAGAAACATCGATCAGCTGCCTCCTGCACACTCCCTACTGGGGATGTGCCCGAAACTAAGGTACATGCTCTTGACCGGAATCAAACCTGGAACCTTTCAGTCTGCAGGCTGACTCTCTATCCACTGAGTCAAACCGGTTTCAGCTGGAAGCTGTGTTTTTTATAGCAAGCATTGTTTTTGCTCAGATGATACAATACAGACCTATAGGAAGAGCCAAGTTTTATAAAAATGCTTTTCTTCATACTTCACACAAGACCAAGACGATATCTGTTGTCCATTTCAAAGACTAATGTTTTCTATTTTTGTCTGAGGGAGGAGGGGGGGGGGGCGGGGGACTGTTAGGAGGTAAAGCCCCCATGCGGGTCTGTGACAAGCTGATTCTTTTGGCCACGCTGGCTCCCACGTCCCAGCCCCACCCTCCCGGCCACGGATGGGGCCCAGCTCCGGGAGGCTGTGCATCTGCCCCCAAAGCCCATCCTGCGAAGGAGACCAGCCCTGCAGGAGCCGCTCAGACAGCACCCCTCTCCCCGCCCCCCGCACACTGAGGGGAGAAGGCGCCCACACCTCAGTGTGCAGTGTTGGAGGAGTGTCACTTGAGCGTTCTCACCTCCGCACAGCGAAGCAAGTGGCATCGCCTTCTTTGGGGGAAAGCGAGGCTCAGAGAGGTTGGAAAGCTAGCCATAGCCACACAGCTGCCAGGCGGCGGAATCCCCCTCAGACACCACCTCTGTCTGACTTCAGAGCCCAGGCTCCTCACGCTGCCTACCCTGCCTCCCTGTAAGTGTGGCGTTTAATCAGTGTGCGCGCAGGGCCTGGGCCAGGGCATGGGGAGTGGGGAGGGCGGGAGCTGGCCAGGAGGCAGACCTTGGCTGACGGTGTGATTAAAGCAATTAAAGCCAGGGCAGGTGGACCAGCGGTGAGTGTAGCTGTGGGGCAGTGCGCTCCGTGAGGGGAGTCAGGCAGGGGCTTGAGAACGTGTCACTGAGGATGCCTGAGGGACTCTTTCTTACGAAAAGGCTGAACACACCCCCCTCCAGGCAGCTCCCAAGTCTAACTGTCTGAGACTCTGACCGTAGCTAGGCCTGGAAGGCGCCAGAGGCTTCTCTGAGCCCTCGTGGGGAGCAGCTCCATCCTGCCCCCTGGGGGGTGTCTTGCCACCTTGCAGCACCTCTGCTTGTCCTTGGCCCTTCCTCTGCCCTCAGGGGCAGCTGCCAGGGCAGGATGTCCCTGAGTGCCCGCCTTCATGGGCTGCTAAACGGCTCCGCGAGGAACCAGAAGCCTGAGGTTCCAGTCAGCAAAGGGCAGCAGTAGAACACACTCTCAGTGTGTCTGACGCCTCCTTTCCCCCCCCCCCCCTCAGCCCAGCGTCATCAGCATCAGAAACCTGTCAAAAACACTCATTTTCTGGTCCCACCTGCTGAATCAGATGCGGGGGGGGGGGGGGGGGCGCGGGGGGGAGGGGGGGGGCTGGGGGGGAGAGCTGAGCTGGAGCTGGAGCAGATGTGCTGGGTGTAAGTCTCTCTCAACTCCAAGTTCAAGTTCGGTGGCTTTCTTTGGGAAGCCTGAGATTGGCCATGGGCGGAGTGTGTGCACCATGGGGGGAGTGTGTGCACCATGGGGGGCGTGTGTGCACCATGGGGGGCGTGTGTGCACCATGAAGTTGCAAAAGCTACAGGTCAGGCCTACCTCTCCCCTCCCCCCGCCAGCCATCAAACATTGGCCAGTGCGACCAGGTGGGGGTGGGTCCCGGGATTGTGTGTTTTAACAGGCGCTCCCGATGACCCTTCGTGTTGGAGTCTGAACCCCTGAGTTAGAACCAAAAGAGGGAGGCTGCAAGAAGACCAGGTGTGCTTTCATGCCTGTAGTCTGTTAGGATGTCCACACAGTACGGAAGCTGGAACCCTCCTCCCTCACTTTATAAAGTCAAAATTGAACTGGGGGTGGGGGGTGGCGTGGGTCCAGGTCCCCTGAGCCCAGGCCAGCCATGGTCTCTGTGCACTGCCCCAGCTGGAGACAGGCCTCATGGCGGAAGGATGTCAGAGAAGCTCCTAGAAGCCTGCTCAGGCTGAGAGGGGAGGAATGGGGTGGACAGTTCTGCCCTCAGGGAGGGAGCTGGGTTGGCAGGTGGGACTCTGAGCTCCAGAGGGAAGCATTTCCTATGCACCCAATGTGGCTGCTCCCGCACTTCCTCCATGGACTCCTCGCTTGTTAAGTGGAAATTCACTCAATACCCCCCCTCACCTGGACCTGCCATTGATCCGCTATGTCACTTCCTGTTTTTTTCTTTCTCACCTTCCTCCTCTATAAACCAAGGGCAGCACCAGATGACCCCCCGCCTCCCTGCCCCCCCCACCCCCCACTCTCTCACACTGTGGATGCCCTCCTCCGTGTCTTCAACGGCAAGGCCTGTGCCTGTGTGCATCTGCCTGTGGAGCCGCCTGTGGGGGGCGCTCTCTGAGCCCCTTCTCCACGCCACGGTGTGGAATGGGGTTCGAGTCAACTCAGCATTAACTGGGCACCCACTGTGTTCATTAACTCAGCCAGCAGATGCTGGGATGTCCGGTGTGCTGGGAGTGTCAAATAGAGGCTGAAACGGGGACCCCACCCTGTCCTGGAGACACCCACAGGAACACAACCCCCCGCCCCCATGGCCAGGCTGCTCTCTGAGCGCCGTGTGCTCCCAGCTCTAACGAGAGTGTGGCCAGAGGGTCTCCGTTGGTCCTATAAAGGACGCCTCTGCCAAGTCCAGAGAGAACTGGGGCTGCGAGCCCAAGTCAGCTGCCTGGGAAGCAGGCGACTTGCTGGTGAGTGTCAGGGCGCGGTTTCCAATCCGTCCAAAGCCTCTGACTCCAAGACTGCTCCTCCCAGCACCGGCGGCCGCTCCGGGGGACAATGGGGGTCCCGCCATCGCATGGCCCTCACCCTCGAGGAGCTGGCAGCGTGCCCGTCGGTGGGCATCACCAGTGGTCACGGTTAGCGAGGCTGAACGTGGAGGAGCTGCTCGCGGGTCCAGTCCTTCCCCAGCAGCCTCTGCGCTGGGCATCCGGACGCTGCTCTGCAGGGGCTCAGCGGAACCCCGAGTCCACGTACCCAGAGAACAGAAGGCTGCACCGTCCCACCCAACATCCCCCTGTGAACATCTCACTGCCCTCGAGCAGTCCCAGAAAATGGGTCTCACACATACACCACACACAGCCATCGGGGGTCACATACCTCCTGGATACACCACCCTGGCTGTGGGGCCACCCTCCACAGCCCCGGCCAGGGGCCTGAACAAGCTTCCCTCTCTCCAGCCCACACTCTCCTCCCTGCCACTCACAGCCTCCCTCCATCCTCACTCTGGCCTCTCCACCTGAAACCCCTGTCCCCTGCCCGCAGGCTCATCGGGACCTTCCGCATGGTGCTGCAGAAGGTGGTGGAGGAGAACCACGTGGAGGTGACCGACACGCTGATTGATGACAACAACGCTATCATCAAGGTGGGTGGCCCCAGAGGGCACCTGGACTTGCCCATTGTGGGGTCTCCAGAGGGCCTGTTCGCCTGCACCCCACACGTGTAGAGTGGCTCAGGGTGGGGCATCCTCATGGATGGGGAGTGAGACAGTAAGGTGACTCAGGTCAGCCGATTTCAGGGAGGCCACCCCTCCTCCCTTCAGGCAGCCCTGGTTCGGAGGTCGAGAGGGTGACCGCTCACTGGGACATTGGACGATGCTCTTGACTATGGACACATTGGGCTCAGAGAGTCCACCCCCACTCCGAGCTCAACTCTCCAGGGCGGGCCCTGACCGTGGGCACCTGGGAGGAATAGAGCCAAGAGCTGCAGCCTATTAAGTTGGCTGACTGTGAATGTCCATCTCTCTGAGCCTCTGCTTTCCAATCTGCAAAATGGGAGATGGGGAAGGATCATACCCAGCTTGCCTTCCTCCACTGAGCCAAGGGTGGGTAAGCGCTTTGCAAACATCACAACGCAGCCCACTGTGTGGGATTCTGGTTGTTGTTCCCATCCTCGCTTCTCACCACCCCTCTCTCTCCCTCCAGACCAGACTGTGCGTGGAGGTCCGGTATCAGGACACGGACGGCACCGTGGGCTCCTGGGATGATGGGGACTTCCTGGGAGACGAGTCCCTTCAGGAGGAAGAGAAGGACAGCCAGGAGACGGATGGGCTGCTCCCCGGCTCCCGCCTCGGCTCCCGGGCTCCGGGCGAGAAGAGCTTCCGGAGGTAACAGGCTGGGACCTCTGGCTGCCCAATGCCCCCAAAGACACAAAGTGGATGCCTAGTCCCCCAGGAGGCCCCCCTGGGCCTGACTGAGCCCAGAGAACAGGCTGACGTGCTCTAAAGGCATAGCAGAGAGAGAAAGGTGTTGCTGCAGCATCCCCACCCCAGGCCCCGATTCCAGAACTCACCGCAGAGGAGCCTGGTCTCTCTGGTCAAGGCAGCCTGGCCTCTGCCCTGGCCAGTGACAGCCCAGCAAGGTGGCCTATTCCTGCCAGAGTGAAGCCAGAGGTCCCCATTGGGACCAGCCTCTCTCTGCTCTTCTGTTGAGAACACATCCCAGCACCCTCGGTGTCCAGAATTCATGCCTGCAAACTTCCTGCAGACAGGAGGCTGTGTCCAGGCCTGTGCTTCCCAAATGCACGATTTTTACCCCAAAAAAGGGGGGGAGGGGAACATAATTGTACTACGCTTAGAGCCCAGACAGGCAGCATCTGGGCTAGTAAAACATTGTCCAGAGGCTCCTGGGTCACTGGCCGTGATGTGTGAAATGCAGGTAAGCGGAGGGTGCATCCCGGGATGGTGGGTTTTGAGAGGAGATGCTTCCCTCGCATTGCAATCATCTCCTCCAATCTCCTTCCACCCTTTCCTTTCCAAGTAAGTGTATTCAGTCCCTGTTCCAAAAAAACACACATTAATGGAACTGAATGTGATACTTTTATTGGACAAATATGTTTTTCTTCTTTGCACTTGAACCACTCTCCACACACACACACACACACACACACACACACACACACACAGAACCCCAGGGAGCCTCCTGGGGGTGATAGTAATAAGGTCACAGGAACCACACCCGCCCATGACAAAAGCGGCTGGTCCTTTGCCTCAGGCAGCTGGGGCGGGGATGGGAGGGGGTGGGGAAGGAATCACCCAAGCAGCTTGGGGCCTGCCCTCCTTGGACTCCAGGCTAGGCAGAGTAGGAAGAGCTTGCAAATTGGCCTCCGGAGGGCCAGGTCTGTGTTCTCCAGCTCTGCCTCCCACCAGCCTTGAGGCCCTTGGCCAGTCACATGCCCTCTTCCTGTGAAATGGGGGCCAGAGCAAAGGAGGCTCCTCCCTGACTGCTGTTGGGAGAGCCGAAGGGATGCCTGAGGGAGAGGTGGTAACTGGGGTGCGGAGTGCTGCCCCCTGTAAGGGCTGGTGACAAACAGGTTCTTGGCAGCTGGACAATCAAAGGGTCAGGAATCTGGCTGGAAATGGTGAGAGGAGAAGCCGAGACCTGGTGGGGAGCCAGGGGTGCTGGTCCCCGCCCTCTGTCCCTTGTGGGGAAGTGTGGGCAGGGGGCTGTCTGAGATGGCAGGTGGGCTCTGAGAAAGGGCTTTCTGGGGACAAGACTGGAGGCCATGTAAGGGCCACCAACTGCAAGAAAAGAAGCGCTAACTCTGAACCGGAAGAGCTAAGTTCAGGTCCCATCCTAACTGGCTGAGTGACTTTGGCCACCCACTAGCCCCTCTGGGTCAGGCCGGGAATGGGTTGAGCATCCTGGCTCCCATCCAACTCCGAGATCCTGAGGGACCCAGGATACTCTGGATCCTGGGGCCATGCCCATGGGAAACAGCTCTCTGGGCCTCTGGACAGTTGGGAGGGCTGCCCACCTGGGCGGTGGTGGCTCACACAGCAGCTGCCATCCCTCTCTCAGGCCTACCAGCGCGGGCCCCGCTGTGGATGGAACTTCTTCTCAGCTCTGGTCACTTCACAGCAAGGGCTCTCGAACAAATGCGGCCCATAGCTGGAGCTTCACAGCACCCTGGCCAGCGGGTCCCCTTACCCGCAAGGTCCTCCATGCCTCCCCCAATCCCAGCTGTCAGTACTGCAGAGAGGGGATGCATCACCAATCCCGGGGCGCTCTGCTCTCAGATGCACAAACCCCGGGCTCCGGGCCCTTGCATGTCAGTATGTATTCGCCTCAATCTCCGAAGTGATACTCAGCACACCTGTGTGCATACACACACACAAGTGCGCATGTGTTTGCACACACTCACATGCACACATTCTCCCTCTGTGTGAGGCCAGTGGGCTGCACTCCTAGCAGGTCTCTGGGCTCTGCTGCTGTGGTGGCCCTACAAGCCACATCATAGAAAGAACAACCAAAGGTGTTTCTCTTGCAGCCGCCCTACAGGCTTGGGGCTTTCCTTGGATTTCCTGGACTCTAGACTCTCTCTTTCTCCTTCTCCACCTACTGGCCCTCCTGCCCTCCATGGCCCCACCTCCTCTTGCCCACCTGTCTTCTCAGAGGCCCTCGGAGCCTGGAAGGACCCCACTCCACTGGAGGGGATTAGAGGAGGAGTAGGGTGGCTCAGGCTGGAGGGTGGCCAGGCTCCCCTGAGTTCCCCTGAGTCCCCTGTGACCCACATTTAGACATCCCTAGACCTTGGGGTGGAGGAGATTAGCTGATCCCCTGAGGCCTCTGCCCTCACCAGGGCTCCAGGTCCCTCCCTCCCCAGCCCTATGGGATCCCTGCCCGACAGGCTTAGGTGTGCTGAAGTGAGAGGCTCTGGGGCGAGGGGACTGTGGGACAAGAGGCCAATGGGGAGCATGGGGGTCAGCAGGGCCAGGGGCTAAGTCTGCAGTGTCTCTGGCCCACGCCCTCTCACACCTGTCCCCTTGTCTCCTCGTTTCTTCTCCCTGCTCAGCAAAGGCAAAGAGAAGACCAAGGGAGGCAGAGATGGCGAGCACAAGTAGGTGTCCCAGGCCAGGGCGGAGCCCACGGGGCTCGAAGGGTCCTCACCACAGGGTGCGGATGTTGGGATGGCCCCTGTCGGAGGCTTAGTCATGGGCTGCCCTGGCGGAGTCAGCACCAGGTGCTGGCAGGGAGAGGGAGTGAGGGACAGGGAGGTATAAGGGTGGGCTGGGCAGAGGCTGGGCCTTCTGATTTCCATTCCCTCCTCCCTCTTTTCAGTGTCTTGATTCCGCTTCCACTTCCCTGTTCAGCTCCCACCACTGAGTCAGGCCTTAGGTGTCCCTGTGTGGGAGGGTGGGAGGTCAAAGGAGTTGGGAGGCTCAAGAAGCCAATGACCGCCTTTGGAGTCAAGGCAGGGCTGGGCAGATGGACATGAAGTCCTGGAGGCCCAAGGAAGACTAACTAAGAGCTGTCTCACAGTACGAGAGCACAGTAGGTCCACTGTAAATGCTGGTTCCTTAGCACTGCTCTGTTCCAATTAACATGTGAGATGAAGTAAACTGGCGTTTACTATTCTAACTTAATGTGCAGGGTCTTAGGTTGATTACAAGGGTAGGAAAATGGGACTCCTAAGAGGAGATTAAACAAGTTGAAACTCGTTAGCCTAAAGAAGAAAAAGTGTGGGAACTGGTTTGAAAGCTGTGGAAGGTTGCTGTGTGGCAAAGCTGTTCATTTCTATCTCCACTGGGGAGAAGTAAGTGGAAATAGGTGTGAGCTGCAGTAAAGAAAATTTAAGAATAGAGCCATGGAGAAACTCTTGCAGAGTATGTGAGATTCTGGGATAGTCTGGTTTGGGGAGATGGGGAATCTGTTCCCATGATGCTGTTTGCTTGGGCCTTGCAAGGGGGTGGGTCACGAGGGAGAGCTGAGGAGCCAGGTCCCCAGCCAACGTGGTGGTATACGCACAGGGCCGCCTGGCCTGTGGTTCGGCAAGGGCACATAGGCCAGCACGCCAGTTTGGAGGCAGGGTCCTGTGTGAAGGGCCAACTGTCCTGCCCAGATGTGGGCAGACCATTCAACACTCATTGAAATTCACACACTTTGAGAGATGACGGTAAACACTGCGGCGATGACATTACCGGTGCTGGCGCATGGAAAATGAGAGAAAGAACCCCACAAAGGAGCACTTAGGGAACAGTTCCCCACATTGACATTGACATGATCCAGAGAAGATCCCCGCACGCTGCTTCTATTCCGCAGGATTTTGCTTCTCCCAAGGTCTGAGCTAAGGAGACCAGACAGGCCCATTGAAGGCCGTCTCAAGGAGAAGCCTTGGGCAGCCACATTCCCAGTCATTGTGAACCCCAAGGTCTCCTCAGGACCCCCAGTGCATCTCCCAACCTCAGGGACATCCTTCTAGATCTGAGCCATGGAAGCAGTAAAGAAGTCATCAGATCTGCAGATGCAAAAAGGGTTTACAATGAGTGAACTAACTTGAAAGTCTTTTCTCTAGAGAGAAGTCGCAGTCTAACCTGTAGGTGCATAGCATTCTGACTTTGATGAATCCAGGAAGGGGAAGCCCAAATGTGGTCATAAATCCTCAGTGGGCCCTAGAGGCCCACCACCCTGGCCCTGTTTCTCCTACTTTCATACAGCCAGGAATTTAAATTTAAAAAAACACCACTTGGTTGCAAAATAATTTTTCACCAAGTTGATTATTGGCTTTCTCACCACATTATATCTTTAGTAATTAAAGAATCCCCCTAGACCAAATGCAGAATTTTAGTTTTAACCTCAGCCACCAGTAACCTAATCAGACGATTCAATTTTTTATAAAAAATAAAAAAATAAAAAAAAAGTCCAAATCTTTCATCCACGTGGATCATTTTCAAATTTCACCGACTAACATTTATTTCAATAATAACCTTTGCCCTCTGCCCAGAGTAGCAAGCCGCTTTCCATTAACTGGCACTGTGACAGGTTCCAAAGGCATCTGCTTTCCTGCTTGAGAGCACCCCTCGTTCCCTCTCCTCCCGTTATCACGTCCCAGGAAGCAGGATGCTGGAAGGAGAGCGCAGGCGGGTCAGTGTCCCCCAGCCTCCCTTCACCGGCCCAATGCCTTTGTAGGAAACCATGAACATGCCCGGTGCTTCCTACACTGTGAGCTGGTGCCACACGAAAGGGGTGGTCCTTGGTGGCTCTCTCGTTGGGAGACAGACACACACCTGTCCATGTCTTGCCCCGCAGATGGAGAGGAAAGGAAAGGCCTGGGGCGGGGATCAGGCTAGGTTTGGGGAGAGAGGATGGGATTGGCTCTCCAACCCTGAGTAGAGAGGCTTGGGGTTTCTAGGCCACCTCTCCAAGGACAGAATGGTTTTGCCCAACTCACGTTAACTAGCATAACGAGCATGGGGCCTTGGGTAAGGAATATGCCTGTGGAATAAATAACTATTGGGAAAACATTCCTGGGTTTATTAACTGAGCTAACACATCACGGAATCTTAGGGATCTACATCTATGTAAAAAAAAAAAAATGTAGTGGACTGAATGGTAGCCACATACAAAAAAAGGTATGTCTATGTACTACTTCCTGGAAGCTGTGAATATTACCTTATTTAGAAAGGGGGTCTTTGCAGATGCAATTAAGTTAAGGATCTTGAGATGAGGATATCCTATTGGATTGTCCAAATGGGCCCTGAATCCAATACCAAATGTCCTTGTTAGAGATACAAAGTGGAGAAATAAAAAGAAAAAAAGAAAAAGAAAAAGAACAGCCGTTTTGAGAACCAGAGTCAAGCCTCCACAGGGAGATGGATGGCCCAAGATGGGTGGGCTCAGCCATAGGTGCGTTTGCAGCCAGCACCTCACCCCACTTGGGCCTACAGGAGGACAGGGCCACACCCAGGAGGAGGGACAATGGGAAGTGGACGGAGTCAGGTATCGGACTAATGCAATATTGATGGAGTAAAGGAATACTGCCCTTTTTCCCATGCTGAGCCTACTGCTGGTCCCTCCTGGCACCGGGCACCACAGGCTCCGCTGCGGGGCTATCACAGAAGGGACAGTGAGGACCCCTGCCCCTTCCCTCAGCGCCCCCCGACTGCAGGGCCTTGCACCTGAGGGCACCAGGCCACACCAAGCCAGAGGAAGAGGTAGGAACTATGGAGCCTGCCATACGTTCCTGGGGACTGGTGGAGGGGGAGACTCCACCGTGAGAGGGGATAGCCTGCAGGGGCCTTTTAAAGCCAGGACCAAAGACAGGTGGGAAAGAGCCCATTTCCTCCTTTTTGGGGGGGACCAAGAGGATCCCAGGGAGCAGGGAGGTTGGGACGGACAGGGCAGGCTTTGAGCCCCAGGGCCGTCTGAGAAGCCAGCTAGTTTCAACCACGTCTCCAGCACCTCGGCCTCTGCCCCTCTGAGTCCTGCTCCTGGCTTCTGTTCTGATGCTTTGTGTTGGGTTGGCTGGCTTGCTTTCCACCCAGTGGGGGGGTTGTGGGGAGCAGGGACTTAGAAGAGCAGCTTGGGGGCACTGGCGGAGCTTGGAGCTCTAAGACTGGACTGAGAAGGGCTGAGGTCAGCCCAGGCCACCTTGTCTAGTTGCTGGCTCCTGACCTGTTGTTCTCAGTGGTGGGAAGGCTTAGGGGAGGAAAGTAAGTGGTGGGGTTCCCTCTGCCCGAATCCCCCCTCCTCTTGGCTTCCAGTTCGGGAAGTTTGGTACCAGTAGGTGAGGGGCTAGGGTTTGGATGTCCTTTCCCTTGCGTTTCTCTTGGGTTTTGCTCTTCTGTTGGTGTGTCTTCCTCCTGGCATCCATCTCCCTCCACCTCCTCACTCTGGCGGCTCCTCTCACAGAACCGGGAGGAGCGTGTTCTCCGCCATGAAGCTCGGGAAGAACCGGCTCCACAAGGAGGAAACCCTAAGACCAGGTACAAACATGTGCACCTGCCCTCGGACTAGCCATCTCTCTGCACCGAGACCAAACCCCACCTCTCTGCAGCCAGGCTCTCCTGTGATTGGCCGGAGGAGCCACACGTGGGCAGGGCCTGGCCTTCCATTGGCTGGCGGAGGAGCCAGGCCCTGACAGTGGCCCTCCGGCAGGGGTCGCTGTGTAGGCTGAGGGCTGAGGATGGAACCGCATCTCCAGACGCTAGACTAGAGCCAAGCAGAGCCCCCTGCTCAGCTGGCCTGTCTGTGAAAGGCCCCTCCCGCCCTCTGCCCCCATTCTGCTTTCTCCATAGAGAAGCCTAGAGATTTGTAGTTAGAGTAGGGATAACAAAAAACAAACAAACAAACAAACAGAAGCTGTTAGGTCAATTCCTTATTTCTGGGGCAAAACCTGACTCCCTAGAATGTTTGGCCGGTCCTGGCTTTTCCCTTTCTGGGGGCTGCAGGAAGGCCCTGGGAGAGAGGCAGGGTGGGCCCCGGAGGCTGGAGTGGCCTATGACACTGGCCCCCCCAGAAGTAGCAGGCTGGGGAGGAGGTGAGACAGGCTGAAAACAGGAGAAATGGAGTGAATAAAGATGTGTGCAGCTTTCTGACCCAGGTCCTATGATCACATGCCCTTCCTCCAGGCACCCAGCTGCAGTCCCCGTGTCCCACTGGCCCCAGAATCTCTCTCCCCTCCTCTTGCCCCCATGCCAACTCCAGCTGTGGAGAGGACACAGCTGCTGGCTGAGGCCCAAACCAACGACCCTTGGGTGGCTTCTTAGAGTCATCATTTCTGTGTCTCAATGGAGTAATACACATTAGTACAGGGTTAGGTTCTGAATTCCAGCAGCTATTTTACATGGATACGTTTCTCCCTAAGCCTCAGTTTCCCCAGGTGTGACATGAGAATAGCACCCATATTGGTGGGCATGGCTATGAGGACTAGAGATATGTGCATAAAGTGCCTGGCATTGTGCCTGGCACATGGTAGCCACTCAAAAAATGGTAGCTATTGTTATGAGTGGTATATCAGTGTGTGTCCTTCATTTCCTACCTCTTCCATGAGGCTACTCAGTGCTTAAGTACCATACCATAGAAGAGTTCCATTTTATTAAAAAGCAAAACCAGATATCACTAAAATCAATGAAAGATCAAGATAGATTATAATACTCTTAGCAGATGCTACTAGATGCATCTTGAATTTAGCTGTTAGCTTCCCTAAAGCCAAAGCACAAGGGAAAAGACCACCTCTATCCCACCATCCCGCCCACCTAACCGGCCTCCCTTCTTCCCCAGATGAACCAGCGGTGCTGGAGATGGATGACCTTGACCGCCTGGGCACTCGGCTGGCGGAGGGGATGGATCCAGACTGTGTGTCTCTAGCTTCTGTCACAGCTCTCACCACCAATGTCTCCAACAAGCGGTGAGTGGGCAGAGCCCCACATCCCCAATTGCTCCCCGCCCCCCAAAATCAGGCAGGAATGTTAGGAATTTGGGTTCACCTGAACCCTGCCCCTTTCTTCTTCTCCTGGCTGTCTCTCTCAGCTCTCCCTGCAAAGGCAGAGAGCAGCAGATGTGGGCCTTAGGAAAGCGAGGAGCCATCCAGCCAGTATTAGAACCTGCCGTTCTGTTAATTATGCTATTGTTTAGTCCTCTCTGCGGGGGCCTCCGAAAACAACCACTCCCCCTTCTGTTGGACAGTCCTGGGTGTCTGAAGACCACAGTCCTGTCCTTCCGCCCTTCTCCGAAATCTAACCACTCCTCCCCTGCAAGCAACCCCCTTACACCAGGCCTGACAGTATGTTCTCCTCCTCAGATCCAAGCCAGACATTAAGATGGAGCCCGGGCGGCCCATGGATTACCAGGTAGGGGGGCCAACTAGAGTCCTCAAGCCTTTCAGAGTCTGCTCTGGTGGGGGCAGGGATGTGGTCCGGCTAGCTGTGCATTACAGACTCTGTGGAGGCATGGGCCTAGGGGTCGTGGACAATCTCAGCCAGATATAAATCCCCAGAGTAAGCTTGTCCCTGGGAGGCACACAGAGAAGCGGCATAAAAAGAGAGGCACAGCCCTAACCAGTTTGGCTCAGTGGATAGAGCATCGGCCTGCGGACTGAAAGGTCCCAGGTTCGATTCCCATTAAGGGCATGTACCTTGGTTGTGGGCACATCCTCAGTAGGGGGTGTGCAGGAGGCAACTAATTGATGTTTCTCTCTCATCGATGTTCCTAACTCCCTATTCCTCTCCCTTCCTCTCTGTAAAAACATCAATAAAACATAAAAATAAAAAAAGAGGTACAAACCCAAAGAGGAGCTTGAAACTCCTGTTTACGCTGCTCAAAGCCCTCCCAGGATTCCGTGCTCAGAACTGACTTCATCAAGTAAGAGGGACCTGGGGGAACCTCCTCCAAAAAGCAAACAAACCAAAACACCAACAGGAGGGGCCTCTGAAGAAAGATTTCCTGGGTGCCTTTTTAAAAAGTGTTGCATTATTTTAATGCTGTGAGCAATGTCAACCTGGTTATCTACAGATAGTGAGAGAGTGGGTGTTTCTTCTGGTTTTTGCTCCTCTGTATTCTCTGAAATTAACACTTCATTTTTTTGTATGTTCCTAAAACTGGAGACAAAATGGCTGAGATAGGGAGAGATCTACAGCTGTAAGATCAATGTGGCCACCGTGCAGACTGGTCACTGCTGGGACCAGGCCACATGGGGTAACTGGACACCAGTGCAGCCCTCCCAGCCCAGGACATGATGGAAGCACAGCTCCTCAGATGCCAGGCGTTAGGCAGAGAAGACCCGAGACTCTGTAAGCTCATACGGGAGAGGCTTCGTTGTAGATGAGCGGTCATTGCTACTACAGGAGCCACCTGGCAAAGTTGTTCTTAAAGCAGCCGCACAAAGCGGCCCAGCCCCCTGCCTGGTTAATGGTAACTTGTATTCACACTCAAATAGAGGAGGCCTCGTGCCAATTAGTGATCATGCTCAGAGGAGGCCTCATGCCAGTTAGTGATCACGCTCAAGCAGAGGAGGCCTCGTGCCAGTTAGTGATCACACTCAAGCAGAGGAGGCCTCGTGCCAGTTAGTGATCACGCTCAAACAGAGGAGTCCTCTTGCCAGTTAATGATCACGCTCAAGCAGAGGAGGCCTCGTGCCAGTTAGTGATCACGCTCAAGCAGAGGAGGCCTCGTGCCAGTTAGTGATCACGCTCAAGCAGAGGAGGCCTCGTGCCAGTTAGTGATCATGCTCAGAGGAGGCCTAGTGCCAATTAGTGATCACGCTCAAACAGAGGAGGCCTTGTGCCAGTTAGTGATCACGCTCAAACAGGAGGCCTCGTGCCAATTAGTGAACACGCTCAAACAGAGAGGCCTCGTGCCAATTCGTGAGGCTCGTGCTACATTAACATAAACAGATTACACCTTCGCCTACACGCACGTGTATGGCAAATTGGCCTTGATCATCTGGTGTCCTCTGACTAGGGTTCCCACAGACCTGATCCTCAGCTTTGCAGGACCACACCCTCAGTTTTGTCTCTTTTCCCAGAGTTGCTCAGAGCCTGAGAGGCTGGATTACATCAACACAACTCACCATAGGCTAATGGACAAGCCAGAAGCACCAAGTGCCTATTTATGATACAAACTGAAAGCAGGAAGGGCCAAGAGACCACCCATTGCCTAGCCCTCCCTTGGAGGCTAATGAGACCCAGCTATGGGTCTGAGGACTGTGGGTATTCCTAGCATTGAGTGGCTATGCTGGCCGGTGGGAGGGGCAGAGCCTTCGGGAGAGCCCACCAGGCCTAGGGACCAGGGCCAGACCCCAGACTCAGCGGGAGTCCTCCCTCCCAGGTTAGAGCTTATCTTTGATGCCCAATTCCCATACCACCTCAAAGACAGCCCCACCTCATCTCACTGAGGTGATGACGTAATGTAATAGATGGCACCCTTCTTTGTATCAAATACATCTGTTCATGCTTTCTCCAGACACACCTTGTCTCCCTGAATCCTCACCTCAGTCCCTGACCATCTTCAGGTGCTTGAAAAATAGCCCCAGACAGTGTCAAATGGCCCTACCCCTGTGGTTCTAGATAACCTCAAGCCACTGGGCTCCTGAAAGGTTTGGGTATGTCAACCCCTACCCACCCACCCATCCACCACCTCTCTGCAAAAATCCAGGCATAGAGTGTTCTAAGACTTCTGAGGGCACTGGGCTCAGGGCTTGACTCCTCTGTGAACTGAGAACAGGAAAATTCCAAAGAACAAAGACCCCATAGTCAGATATTGTTGCCTCCTCAGTGTCCCCAGTCTGCCATGTAAGGGCACACAGAAAATGAAGTCATTGCTGTTAAGGGAACTGTATTTTTGAAGGTTTACATATGCTATAATAGATACTAGGTCACGAGCTGAATATGTTTTCCATTTAAGTAAATGTCATTCTTGGAACCCTCCAAATATAGGGATTACTAAGTTTCATAGGTGAGACATTGAGGGCCAAACAAGGTAAGGAGCTTGACCAGGTCGCAGTTACTCAGAGCTAGCTCCAGGGTTCAAACCTCAGGGTGCCTGACCGCAGCAGTGAGAACGGCTCAGTTCTCTCTAACTTAACCCTTTGGACAGCTGCTCCCTGTTCAGCTTCAGCTTACTGCCTGCTGCTTGCTTTCCAAAGCTCTTTCAAACTGCTTCCTGCCAGAGTCTTTTATTCACCAAACAGGCACTCTCCCTCCAAACACTGTACACAATCTGAATGAAATGAAACAGTAACTCGGGATTTCCTGACAGGTTCATGCACGTCTCAACTGCAAGTGTTAACACACTTGGGGAGAGAGAGAGCATTGAAGATGCAAATGTTGAATTATTCTTGCTTCCAGGAAATACAACATAGAAAGCAAGAAAGCCTGCCGGAAGGAACTGACTCTCTAGGGGAAGTACGCTTTGCTGAGTTAGAAAGGCCTTGGGAAGCACAGTCAGTTGGTGACAGGAGAGGGCCTTAGCTGAGCTCGGATTCAGGAAGGACCCTGAGGCCTCAGAGCAAGGAAAAGGCCACGGCATACTCACACCCCGTCTTTCCTCCGTTTAGGATGTGTGTAACGTGCAAACCCTGTTAGGATTACTGACATCTCAAAAGCAAGAAGCCACCGTCTCCTCCTGGTGAATATGCAGTTTCCCATCAGAGTGAGCAAGGTCAGCCCCAGGCAGAGATGTGGCTGACGGATGATCTAGTCTTGAGCCTGTTCCCTCCATATGCAAGTTCAATGTTCTCTCTTCCCAGCACCAAGACCCTAGATGTTTTCACCTCCAAACATCTCTCCAGTTTTCGCCTCTATGTCATCTTCCTCCCACTGACCTTAGATCCCCAGCCTCGACTGCAACATTGAACCCACTTCTCCTCTGGGCTCCCTACCCTCAGATTACCTCCTCCACCTCATCCTCTGCCATCGTCTCAAAAGGCAGATCTGGCCATGTCACATCTCTGCCACCAGGAGGTGCAGGAAGGGAAAGGATATTTGGGTGCCAAAGGGGCATCCCCTCTCATCTCCAGCTCCCACCTAGTGTTCTTGCCGCATGATCAGAGTGCTCAGAAGCAGGTCAGGAAGCACTTTGACTCTTGGGTTCTCCCAAGACAAAGGTATAGATTTACATCAGCATTGTTCCTTGCGATGGCTCTTATGAGGCCACCTAGGGATTATGTGTCTTATCTTGGAAAGAGAGGGTGGGGTAGTCAATTACAAAAAGTGTCTCCTTGACCAGCTGTCAATCGGTCCCCACCGTGGCTCTATTTGTGTCTTCACCTTCCATCCAGGAAAAATAAAGTCCTCTGCTGCTGATTAGAGAAGGGGAGGGAAGGAGGGCCAATCCCCTCCCTCGTGTTTTGTGTGTTGTTTTTAATTTCAAGTCCCATTGATACATTCCCCTCTACAGAGCCCCGCTTGGGGGAGGAGCAGCAGGATGGCATTCCTAGAGCATAAATATTTAAATACATGCTGCTTTTAAAATAGCACCGTAAGCTGGAACCGGTTTGGCTCAGTGGACAGAGCGTCAGCCTGCGGACTGAAAGGTCCAGAGTTCGATTCCGGTCTAGGGCATATACCTTGGTTGCAGGCACATCCCCAGTAGGGGGTGTGCAAGAGGCAGCTAATCGATGATTCTCTCTCATCAATGTTTCTAACTATCCCCTTCTCTTCCTCTCTGTAAAAAATCAATAAAATATATATTTTTTAAAAATAGCACCGTAAGAAGCCAGCACCAGCACCATGCAGTAGCCTCAATTCTCAGGGTTCCCCTTGGGGCCACCACTCAGCCAGCAAAGAGTACCCTCCAGAGCCTCTCTTCTCCCTTTTACTTCATTCAACCCTCTGCCCTCCCCCTCTCTCCACCTCCGACCTCTTATGAGTCAGAGCTGCCAACAAGAGCTGTCTGCCATCCTGGGCTTTGCTCAGTGGAGGAAGATGGAAACTTTGGGTTCTGAAAAAGGCTGTTATCATGGCCAGGCCTCTGTTTGAAAACCATAAAAATGGAGCAACTGCTCAGATTGGGAAGGTCAATCTCCTGACGGCATATCTTTAGCACCTTATTATGCCAAATCTGTGTCTATCTACTTCCTAGTCTTGAGTTACCTCAAGTCCTTCTTTTCTTTTTTTTTTTAATGGAAGAGAGGAGATGGGTTAGTTGTGGAAAATTATGATATTTAAGAATATATATTTGGTATAAAAGGTTTCATTGGGGTCAAAACTCTATAAACTATTGTGCAAAGAATATTCTGGAAGAACTTCTAATGTCTATTTACTCTCTTCACAGTAAACTCTGAGTTAAATTAATTAGTTCTATTTCCTTCTGAGCTCCCTTGAGAAATGGTGATTATTGAACTTCTTTAAAGTTCCAGATTCTTAGCTCCATTCCCTTGGTATTTCCAATTCCAAATAGAAATGCTTGAGTTCATAGTTCAAGTGTTCCTTCAATTAGTAAATGTCTGGTTTCCAGTTCTGTATGCTTTCCTCACAAGGTTCTCGTTGGCATCAGAGTTTCTATTTTTCCTAACATCTTTAGTTTTGATGTATAAAATTTTCTTGGCCTTTAGTTTATTTATGGGACTCCCATGGACACGGTGGATGGTAATTGTTGTGTTTATTTGTTTTTTATGAAAAGGGAAAATGATTCTCTTGAGTGAAATCATATTTAGAAGTTGCCTCAAAGCACAGCAATTAAAATACCAGATCTCCGAGAAGAGATGCATGGAAAGCAACCTGTACAGTTTCATGAGAAGAAATGTGCTGAAGTAAATGCTAATTCTAGCTCAGCAAAGCCCATTTTGTTAAAACACAAGTTCAAGAGAGGTGACTGAAACCATCATGAGCTTCATATAGACCCTGTCTTCTTGGGAGACCAACCATTTGACTGAAAGCTGACTTTATTCTGGCTGAGCCAGCTCCGGGGCTCACACACCTTTCCCTCGGGCCTCCCTCTCTCCTGCTTGCAGGTCAGCATCACGGTGATCGAGGCCCGGCAGCTGGTGGGCCTGAACATGGACCCCGTGGTGTGCGTGGAGGTGGGTGACGACAAGAAGTACACATCGATGAAGGAGTCCACCAACTGCCCCTACTACAATGAGGTCAGTGCCCACGGCCCCAGGTGGGGAAAGGGACCTCCCAAAATGTGGCAGGAGGCTGGGCCTACCCCCACCTGGGCCCAATAGGAGCATCTGGGAGTCAAGAGACACAAACAGCTACCGGTAGCAGCAGGGCTGACCTTGACCCACCCTGCTACTACCACTAGAACACTGATTGGAAAAGCCTTCTGCCTAGATAACGGTTTACTCTCCCTCAGATACGGAGACATGGTCCCTTGGCCTTCCATGGCCTTCCTTCACACTCGGGGATCCTCCTTTGCCTATAAGGTGTTCGATTCTCACATATCCTAACCTCAGCTAACAGAAATCATGTAGACTCAACGACAGGAACTATACATCTGCCTATCTGCCTATCTATCCAACTACCCAGCCATCTAGCTCTGCCTTTCTTCAAGCCCACATATCTCCTTGGCGACCCCCTCTTCCCTCCCATCCACAGTCTGACCGCATGAGTTGCCCCCACTTTCTCACCTCCCACTTACGCCTCCATCTCTACCATTGTTTCTGTCCCATGGCTTCCCTGACACTGCCCATCTTTAAATGCGCCAAGGACCTGCTGTCCCTAACTGCGATATACACCCCCGCTCCCTGACAGGCTCATTTCATCCACCTGCCAGTCCCTCCCCTGGGGACCTCTGGGCCCTCTTCTGCCAGCTCCCTCCCCGCCTTTCTCGCCTCGCTGGCTCTGCCCCCTGCTGGGACGCTGTGCCTCTTGGAGCCCTGCCCTGGGCCTGCTTCCCTCCTACACGCTCCTGGGCATCTCCCCCTGCCCCACGGCGTCAGTTCCCACCTGCGTGTCTGGCTCTCCACTGTCTCTCCAGCACTTCCGTCCTCCACGTCCAGCACCACCTGACGTACTGCTGCCATGCGTAGCAGCTGGTGCATGTTGTGCGCTGACCACGGGCACCTGCTTGCCAGAGGTCATCTCGCTGAGACTTCAACACCACACACCTGCTCCCCTCCCCCCCCCCCCCCCCCCCCCCCGCTCCTGTGAATGATGTCCCTGAATCATTATCCTCACTTCACAGAGGGACAAACTGAAGCTCAGAAAAAACAGTGATGGGTCCAAGAGTAAATGCTCGGTGTGTCTGTCCCTGCAGCCATACCTTTACCCACAGCCAAGAGCAGATCCTCCTGCAATCTTCCCCCTAAATACACTGGCAACGCCTTTTCCTTCTGCCCACAAGTTCAACAAAGCAGGCCGGGGTGCCTCTGCTCTGCCCCACCACCACCACCACCACACACACACCCTCATTCCCAGCGCCTGCCCACCAGGGGCCAGAGAAAGGGGTGGGCACCGCCCCAGGGAGGGGCAGCTCCCAACTAGAGAGGACAGTCCGTGCCCATGGCACTTGCCATTGCCGGCGAGTGCCTTCAGACTCGGGTTTATCGGTTCCAGTTTTCCGTTTCCACATCTCTGAAACGGGCTGCCTCTCCTAGGAGTGGGGCCCTGGGGCTGAATGGCGATGCCGATGTGGCTCATACACACACAATGTATCTCACAGTCCCAACCGCCTCTAAGGAGAGTGTCACTCACTGTCCTCACTGTCCAGCTCAGGACACTGCGGTCCAGAAAATTCCCACAGCTAGAAAGGGGCTGAACAGGGGCTAGAAACCCCGTCTCCCGGCCCAGGGCTGCTCCATCGTCTGCCCCCTCCCTCCCCTCCCACACGGGGTGGCACGGCCCTGCCTAGGGGTTGGGGTCTTGCCCTCATGTTGGGGCCCAGCCTCCCACCTGCCCCAGGTCGGGGAGGACCAGTGGCTGCCACTGCTGCTCACCTGAACTTGGGGGCCCAGGGGAAATGGCTGGGGTGCAGACAGGCACTGCCAGGGGGGAGGGGCCCAGCACGGCCCCTGGGTGTGAGCTGTCCACCCTGTGACGGCCGACCTGGGTCCTTCCCCCTCCAGTACTTCGTCTTCGACTTCCACGTCACTCCAGACGTCATGTTCGACAAGATCATCAAGATCTCGGTGAGTGGGGAGCTGCCCCGGGCAGGCAGGCGTCAGCTCACGCTGCACCTCCGAGCACCCTTGAGGCAAACCAGCCACAAAAAGGCAGCCCTGCACCCAGACACAGAGCTGGGCAGCGGGGCTCAGGCTGTGTCTGAGCCCCTCTCGCCCCATAGCTGGGAGACAGCGCAGTGCACAACCTACTCACCTGTCCTGGCGACCAGCAAAAAGAGGCCAGGGCAGGGGGGCTGATCTGAGCCTCGGGGAGCCCCCTCCCCCCAGCCCCATGCCCGGCAAATGCTCTCCTGCTTCACCCAGAGGCTTGGGTCCCCAGAAAGACTGAGGTGGTGCCACCATCGGGCACCCTCCCTACCCCCACCCACCCCCCCGCCCCTCGAAAGCCTCAGGCCCGCCCAGCCTGACTGCTGGCTGGTGGCTGTGCCCGGAAGGTGATTCACTCCAAGAACCTGCTGCGCAGCGGCACGCTGGTGGGCTCCTTCAAAATGGACGTGGGGACCGTGTACTCCCAGCCCGGTGAGTAGCTGCGGCCGGGCCGGCGTCGGTGCACGAGGCTGGGGGAGCGTGGGCTCTGTCTTCCCAGCCCGGCGTCTGGCTCAGCCCGGTGGGGCCGGGGGCACACACAGCCAGCAGGGATGCGGGGTGATGGCACTCAGCCTTCTGTGCACCGGTCTGCTGGCATGGCATCCTGGGAAGCCCCAGAGCTGCAGGCTGACCCTCTGCCGGGATAGGTGGCACCGCCCCTTCCACAGTTGAGGGGCCTGGGGCTCTGGGAAGTGCCAGGGCTTTCCCAGTCCCCCAGCTGGTCTGGAGTGGCATCAGGCGGTATGACTCCTGAGTCCCCCTGAGCTCCACTGTCCTCAGAGCCCACGGCCCGGCCAGTGGGGACCGTGGGCGTACAACCTGGCAGGGGCTCCCTGTCCCTGAGGTGAGCCCACCACTCAAGGTGCAGTAATGACACCATTGGGCCTTCTGATGCCGGCAGTACATGCCAGCCAGACACTGGGCCCTCCCAGAACAGTGAGGTAGGCACCAGTCCTTCCTCCCATTTCCCGAGGAGATCAAAGGACCCGAGAGAAGTTAAGTGGCTTGAAGGTGCCACTAAACTAATATGTTGAACAAATTGGAGCTTTTTGTGGTTCAGCCTAATAGACTCTTGGCTGGTGCACATGATGGCTGTGACTCAGACATGAGGACTGACCCTGGCAGGAGCAGGCTTGAGCTGTGGTAGAAGGTGAAGGAGAGAGGGGGGAAGAGGGAAGTGCTGAGCCTTCCATGCAGCAAGGCCAGGGCTTCCCTCTGTTCGCAAACAGCTTTAAAGTGAACCTTAAGCCTAGTTGGGGTGGCTAAATGGTTGAGCATCCACCTATGAACCAGGAGGTCACGGTTCGATTCCCGGTCAGGGCACATGCCCTGGGTTGTGGGCTCGATCCCCAGTAGGGGGCATGCAGGAGGCAGCTGATCAGTGACCCACCCTGGAATGGCCTCTTCCCCTGACACCTGTTCTTTCCTCCACACTGTCCTAGGTCTCCACACTGTCCTAGGTCCTGGGGTTATTGGGGTGACACTACCCTGTCTTTGGGAGGCTTTCCGTCTGAAATTGGACAGACAATAAATAGTTCATCACTTGTCAGTGCGATAGGAGTGAGCTTATGTAACAGTAAGAACATCAAAAGGATCAAGTTTAGCAATTCCGAGGAAGTCGGGGAAGGCTGCATGGAGGAGGAGACACTTAAGCAAAGGAAGTGGATGTTTACACAGGGAAGAGAGTGGTTGGGGCAGAGGGAGAGCAGGGATGAGATCATTCCAAGCCCAAAGGCCAGCAGCCACAGCGGCACGAAGGTGTGAAATAGTGAGTGGATTATTCAGAGAGGAGTCCGCAGCTTTGCTTTGCAGGAGCACAGGGATGGGGTGGGATGGGCAGGGGAAACTGGGGAGCTGTATCCGAGGCCCCACAGGCCATGCTAAGGTCTGAGGTCTTACCCCAAGCGCTCGGGAGCCCCCCGGTGAGAGAGGGGGGCCTCTCTGAAGGCTCTGCCTGGCAGCCATGTGCAGGTGAGTGCAGGGGTTGGGGTGGGAGGGCTGCAGGCAGAGGAACACATTAGGAGGCGGTCACACCACACACCTGCTCAGGGACCTCTGCCCCCCTGGCCTAGAGGCAAGCAGAGCAGTGGCCCCTGGTCCAGGGGCACCTGATGGCTTGATCTAGGGGCCAAGCAGGCCCTGAGCTCTGCAGCTCTGCGGCCTGCCCTGAGGGCGGTGCCCCAGGAGGGAGCGCGGGTGTAGTCCCCGCTCCTCACCACTGCAGAGCACCAGTTCCACCACAAGTGGGCCATCCTGTCCGACCCCGACGACATCTCGGCTGGGCTCAAGGGCTACGTGAAGTGTGACGTCGCAGTGGTGGGCAAGGGGGACAACATCAAGACGCCCCACAAGGCCAACGAGACGGAGGAGGATGACATTGAAGGGTGAGGCTCCCAACTTCCCCCAGCCCAAGACCCGGCCTGGCCCCGCCCGGCCTGCCCCAAAGGGAGTCCCTTGGATGGACTGGCTCAGAGATCGAACCTTCCATCCCCCGACCCCTGTTCTCACCCACCCCCAGATAGCCCGCCTGTTCCTGGAAGGACTCTGGCCAGGGCTGGGCTGCCTACGCTGGCCTCAACACCCACAGGCTCTCTGTCACAGCAGAGAAGGGACTGGGCAGAGCAGGGGCTCCTGGAGATTGTCCCAGGCCCCAGGGGCACATAGGTGCGAGGGCAGGAGCTGGGGTGCCGGCCTGGTGCCCTAGCTGTGTGTGCCGGCAGGAACTTGCTGCTCCCCGATGGCGTGCCCGCCGAACGCCAGTGGGCCCGCTTCTACGTGAAGATCTACCGAGCAGAGGGGCTGCCCCGCATGAACACCAGCCTCATGGCCAACGTGAAGAAGGCCTTCATTGGGGAGAACAAGGACCTGGTTGACCCCTACGTGCAAGTCTTCTTTGCTGGCCAGAAGGTACTGGGGTGCAGAGGGGAGGGGCTGGGATTTGGGGTGACGGACATCAGAGAGATAGGGGAGCCTAGAGGCTGACTTGAGGCAAAATCAGAAGCCAGGAGCCTGGCCTGAGAAGGGAGGAGAGTGAGGGATGAGGGTGCAGGGGGCGGGGGGATTGGGATTGTCTCAGCTGGACAGGCCTTAGGGAACTCTCCCGCCTCTGGGTCCTGGAGACCAAGAACTGAGGGGGGGCACCGAATGGAAGGAGAGTCCGAGAGGCTGGGGTGGGAAGAGTGAGGAGATAAGTACACACACACACACACACACACACACACCACCTACATATACACACATATACCACCTATACACACATACACACATATGCATACACACACATGCACACATAAAGTAAGCACATACATGCACACTCAAGCACAAACCCTACCGCCCACTCCCTCGCGCAGGGCAAGACCTCGGTGCAGAAGAACAGCTACGAGCCGCTGTGGAATGAGCAGGTCGTCTTCACAGACCTGTTCCCCCCGCTCTGCAAACGCATGAAGGTGCAGATCCGGGACTCGGACAAGGTCAACGACGTGGCCATCGGCACCCACTTCATTGACCTGCGCAAGATTTCCAACGACGGGGACAAAGGTCAGCCGTAGCAGATGGAGTGGCGGGGTTGGGGTGGGGGGTCCTGAAGGAAGGATAAATGAAGGAGGCTCCCCTTCAGCCACCACCATCTCGCACCTCGGCCTGGAAGGTGCTGGGCGCGGTGAGGGCTCGGCTAGCAGCTCCCACCTCAAGGGGGAGGTAGAAAGTCATGGCTAAGTCTGCAGAGCTGACTTGGATTTGAACCCCACCTCTGATAATGAGTCCCTGTGACCTTTGTACTATTCCCATCTGTAAAATGAAAATAACAATTATACATGTGTGCATGTGTGTGTATGCATATTTTTTATGTGTGTATATGTGGTGTATGTATATATGTAGGTGGTGTGTGTGTGTGTACTTCTCTCCTCCACTCTTGTATATCCATGCATATTAGATATAGATGTGTCCTATTGCCATAGTACCTATCTATAGACTTATGGGAACAGACCCCTCTACAACCGGAGGACATGCTGGGTACCAGAGATACAGAGCAAGAGAAGTGCCCATGTCGAAACTGGTTTGGCTCAGTGGATAGAGCATCGGTCTGCAGACTGGAAGGTCCCAGGTTTGATTCCAGTCAAGGGCATGTCCTTGGTTGCGGGCATGTCCCCAGTGGGGGGGGTGCAGGAGGCGGCTGATCGATGTTTTCCTCTCATCGATGTTTCTGTCTATCTCTCTCCCTTCCTCTCTGTAAAAAAAATCAATAAAATATAGTATTTTTTTAAAGAGAGAGAGAGAGAGAGAGAGAGAGAGAGAGAGAGAGAGAGAGAGAGAGAGAGAGAAGCACCCATTCCCGTCCTCACAGCGCTCACTGGGGCTCAGGGGATGGATGTGTTCCCAAATGCTCACAGCCGAAGGCATGGGGTCCACAGCTCAGCAATCAGGAGGTGCAGGCTGGGAGCCCCAGAGGAGGTCCCTCTGACCCCTGTGGGCCCTGAGGTATCACACAGGCCACTCCTCTCTCTCCGGCTCACAGGCTTCCTGCCCACGCTGGGCCCGGCCTGGGTGAACATGTACGGCTCCACACGCAACTACACGCTGCTGGATGAGCACCAGGACCTGAACGAGGGCCTGGGGGAGGGCGTGTCCTTCCGCGCCCGCCTCATGCTGGGCCTGGCCGTGGAGATCCTGGACACCTCCAACCCTGAGCTCACCAGCTCCACGGAGGTGCAGGTGGAGCAGGCCACGCCGGTGTCAGAGGTGAGGCCCCCGGAGGCTGTGCTGTCCTCCCACCAGGCCCCCAAGCTCAGCCCCCTGCCCGCCATGGCAGCCTGGGCCTGGGCTGCCCAGCCTCATCGCTGGGTGGGATGTGCCCGCCAGCAGCCGAAGGACCTGTCGGAGGAGGCCTGGCCCCAGCCCAGCATCCCAGTGAAGGTTAATGATGTTTCAACCACCTTCCCCACAGAGCTGCACGGGGAAAATAGAGGAATTCTTTTTATTCGGAGCCTTTCTGGAAGCCTCAATGATCGACCGGAAAAACGGAGAAAAGCCGATTACCTTTGAGGTCACCATCGGTGAGTGCTTGGCCTCCGAGGGGACGTCAGGCCCCAGGGCGTCTGGGTGCTCACTGCTAAGCCCTGCACCACAGCCCTGGTGGGAGGGGAAACCTGACCACTTTCCTCCGCGTGTCCTCCAGCGTGCACACTGCACACAGCAACTGCCCATGGTGCATACAGCACATGCCTGCAGGGCACACAATGCATGCCCATGGTGCATACAGCACATGCCTGCAGGGCACACAGTGCATGCCCATGGTGCATACAGCGCATGCCTATGGGTCATGCAGCACATGCCCATGGTACACACATGCCCATGGGGTGGGCCTGGGCTCCACCTCAGTGCTAGGTTATGCTTGGGACACAGGGAGAAAGAGGCCATCCCTGCAGAAGGAAGAGGCCCTCGTGGGGCTGGGGAGGGGAGAGCGGGAACCCAGGCCATGGCCTGGGCTGGACCGTGAGCTCAGGGGTCGTCAGAGCTCTTTGCGAGAGGCTTGCGGGTGTGGAGAACATGGGCACCGGTTCCGGAGAATGCTCTGTCCCGTCTGAGCGGGCACAGACCCCAGCACCTTCCCCATTCCCGGACTTTCCCTCTCCCCTCCCACAAACCCACGGCAGCAGCCGCATTGGAGGGCAGGCTGGGGCCGGGAGGGGAAAGGACTCTGAGCCCTGTGTGCCCCCTCGTGCCTCCAGGCAACTATGGGAATGAGGTCGATGGCCTGTCCCGACCCCAGCGGCCCCGACCTCAGAAGGAGCCCGGGGACGAGGAGGAAGTAGATCTGATTCAGAACTCGAGTGACGAGGAGACGGAGGAGGGTGGGGACCTGGCCTCAGTCTCCTCCACCCCACCCATGCGGCCCCAGATCACCGACAGGTGAGCCAGGTGGCAAAGGGGGTCCTGGGAGGGCCTGCCTGCTGCCTCCCACCCTCTCGAGGCCTAGCCCTCCCACCTCCATGGGCCCCCAACCTTCCACCTCCCGCCCCCTCCCGCCCCAGGAACTACTTCCATCTGCCCTACCTGGAGCAAAAGCCCTGCATCTACATCAAGAGCTGGTGGCCGGACCAGCGCCGCCGCCTCTACAACGCCAACATCATGGACCACATTGCAGACAAGCTGGTCAGCGCCGGGCCTGGGTGGGAGGGGGCGGGAAGGTGGGGAGGGACGCAGGCTCCTGGGCCCCACCGCCCACTGAGAAGCGGTCGGGAGTGGGGGCAGGGACTGCGGGGTGACCCAGCAGGACCTAAGTTCCTGTCCCTGCCCTCAGGTCCCAGAAGTGGGCCAAGAGCCCGAGGGCTGCCGGAGTGGAGCCTGGGACCCCTGACCCAGCCAGTGCTGGGGACCCCTGAAGGCAGCCGGGCAGCCCTCTGTCTCTGGCCTGCACCCTCCCCAGCTAGTCCCGAGTTCCGCCCTGGGCCCACCAGGACCACGATTCAGAGCCCAGCGTGGCATCCTCCTCAGGAACTGAAGGCCCCGGGCTCCGAGAGCAGAGTCCGGGGATTGGGTGGTTTCCTGATGCCGGTGGGACCCTGGAGGTGGCACTAGCGAGAGGTCCCAAGTCATCAGCCCTAAGGAGTGGGGAGCTGGGGGAGGGGCTGGGGCTCAGGGTGCACCCCTCCGCCTGCTTCTCAGGAAGAAGGCCTGAACGACGTGCAGGAGATGATCAAAACGGAGAAGTCCTACCCCGAGCGCCGACTGCGGGGCGTCCTGGAGGAGCTGAGCTGTGGCTGCCGGTGAGGGCACCGGGCCTGGGGGGGCGGGGGGAGGGGTTGGAAGTGGCGGGGCTGGGAAGAGAAGGAGGTGTCTGCAGGCCTCCTGCTGGTGGGTGGGCTCTGCTCAGCCCTGCTCCCCTCACCCCCCAGCCGGTTCCTCTCCCTCGCTGACAAGGACCAGGGCCACATGTCCCGTACCAGGCTGGACAGGGAGCGCCTCAAATCATGCTTGCGGGAGCTGGTGAGGACACGCTGGTCCCCGGTGCTGGACCGCACGGGGGATGGAGGGGAGTCTGGAGGGGAGGAGGGGAAGCTGAGGTGGGAGGGCATATGTCTGAGGCCACAGGCCCCAGGGACAGCCCCTCCATCATGCATCACGGCCTGAGCCCCACTTACCCCCTCCCCCCTGCAGGAGAGCATGGGGCAGCAGGCGAAGACCCTGCGGGCTCAGGTGAAGCGCCACACGGTGCGGGACAAGCTGAGGCTGTGCCAGAACTTCCTGCAGAAGCTGCGCTTCCTGTCGGACGAGGTGTGCCCCTGCCGTGGGCACAGAGGGGTGCCAGCCCCAAACCCCAGTGGCCATAGAGGGAGGGGCTGCACAGAAAGGGGCGGGGCTGGGCCACCGAGGAGGCCTCTCCTCCTCTGACCACCGTTGGGGGGCAGGAGGGAACCAGCCCTCCATCCTGCTGAGTGTTCTTCCCGCCCCATCCCCATCGGCGGGAGGGAGGCGAAGAAGGACCAGCATCCGGGGTCCTTCCTCTGCAGGCCTGGCCCTCCGGGTCCTGAGACAAAGACCCTGGTGGTCAGTGAGGCTCAGGGAGCCCCGACCAAGAGGGGCCCCCTCAGTCACGGGCTCCCCTCCCGCCCCCACCACAGCCCCAGCACAGCATCCCCGACGTCTTCATCTGGATGATGAGCAACAACAAGCGCATCGCCTACGCCCGGGTGCCCTCCAAGGACCTGCTCTTCTCCATCGTGGAGGAGGAGCTGGGCAAGGACTGCGCCAAAGTCAAGACGCTCTTCCTCAAGGTGTCGGAGGGGGCAGCCGGAGGGGCGGGGCCGGGAGGGGGCCTGGGCCCAGGATTTGCATCTGGCTTCTCCGAAGGGTCAGTCTCCCCAGCAGGGGACCGGCTCTCCACCCCGGGTCTGGCAGGCCCTCCAGGAGCAGGTGCTCAGAGAAGAGAGCTGGCGAGCGAATAGATGGGGGGGGGAGAGACAGCAAGGCCCCACCCTGCCCGACCCTCTCGGTGCTGACCCCCTGCTCCCTCAGCTGCCAGGCAAGCGGGGCCTCGGCTCCATGGGCTGGACGGTGCAGGCCAAGGTGGAGCTCTACCTGTGGCTGGGCCTCAGCAAGCAGCGCAAGGACTTCCTGTGCGGCCTGCCCTGCGGCTTCGAGGAGGTCAAGGCGGCCCAGGCCCTGGGCCTGCACTCCTTCCCGCCCATCAGCCTGGTCTACACCAGTGAGTGGGGAGCCCAGGCTCCCGGCCCTCGCCCCGGGAGGGTGTTGGCGTTGGGGGGACATCCCCAAGCCTCAGCCTGCCCCTCCCCGCAGAGAAGCAGGTGTTCCAGCTCCGGGCGCACATGTACCAGGCCCGCAGCCTCTTCGCCGCTGACAGCAGTGGCCTCTCGGACCCTTTCGCCCGTGTCTTCTTCATCAACCAGAGCCAGTGCACAGAGGTGAGGGCCCGGGAGGAGGGCGGGGCTCGGGCGCTGAGAGACGTGGAACCCCGAGAGACACATGGGCCAGCACCCAGACCCTTAGGGGGAAGCCTGGCAGATAACGGCACACCCAGGCCACGCCCGTGAGGCTTCAGGGAGGTCCCATCCGACGAGAGAAGACATAGGCAGAGGGGTGGGAGCAGGCCTCACGCTACCCTCATTTTAAGTTCCCAGACGAGTCGGGGAGCATGACGCTCCTGCCTCTGAGCCCCCCTGGAAGCCACAGTGACTGTGGGGCGGCTTCTGCCGGGATAGCTGTCCATCCACCACCACGTGTGACCCGTCCCACCCCCCCCCGCCCCCCACCCCGTGCTGCAGGTGCTGAACGAGACCCTGTGCCCCACCTGGGACCAGATGCTGGTGTTCGACAACCTGGAGCTGTACGGTGAGGCTCAGGAGCTGCGGGATGACCCCCCCATCATCGTCATAGAAATCTACGACCAGGACAGCATGGTAGGGTGGACGCTGAGACCGGGGCCTACCCCTTCCTCACTCTACATACATCGATGGCCACTCCAGACCCCTCAGCCACGTGCTTGCTGGAGTGTGGGAGTCTGGGCTGCTGGCCAGCCTCCAGGTGGTTCCTGCCCCGTCACTGCACCCGTCTCGCCACTGTGGGCCCCTGGGTCTTGGGGAGAAGAGGGGTCAGGGTGTCCCCACTCCCTGCACAGGCAGACTGAGCTCAGGCCCAGTCTCCAGAACAGGTGTCCGCAGTCCTGCTGTCCCCAGCCTTCCTCCTCCCAAGGGGCTCTCGTCCCCCTGCCCATACCTACCAGTCACTAACAGCCTCCCAGCCCTCCGGGAGAGCTCTGGAGTGGGGAGTGAGAGATCAGGGTGGCAAGCACTGAGCGCCTGGGGTCCCTGAGAGAGCCCCGGACTAGGAGCAGGAGGGCCTTATTTCTGGGCCTGAGTCCTGGCCGCCATCCACTGCCGGCACGGCCGTGAGCAGGTCTGTGGTGAGCCTTGGTGCTCCCCCTGGTGAGATGGGGTGCTCACACCAGCCCTGGCCTCCCGGGGCTGTGGTAAGGGCAGAGTGAGGCCCGGGTGTGACGCTGCTCAGGGAGCTCCAGCACCCGGCGGCCACCGTGACTGTTTGTCACGTCAGGGCAAATGCGACTTTATGGGCCGGACCTTCGCCAAGCCCGTGGTGAAGATGGCGGACGAGGAGTACTGCCCGCCCCGCTTCCCGCCCCAGCTCGAGTACTACCAGATCTACCGAGGCAACGCCACGGCCGGAGACCTGCTGGCCGCCTTCGAGCTGCTGCAGGTGGGCCTCCCTCCCGCCCCGCCCAGAGGCCGGCCTCGCTGGAGCCGGGCGCGCGGTTCTTAGGGGTCAGGGGGCGTGGGGCCCCCCTGTCTCCCCAGGTCACATGGCGACTCACCCCTGGGAAGGGAGAGCCCACTCTCTGGGCTCCGCAGGGTGTGACCTGTGGCCCCCCAATTCCCCAGATCGGGCCAGCAGGGAAGGCCGACCTGCCCCCCATCGACGGCCCGATGGACATGGACCGAGGGCCCATCATGCCCGTGCCCGTGGGCATCCGGCCCGTGCTCAGCAAATACCGAATCGAGGTGCGTGAGGGCTCCACTCACCCCCCTCATCCCTCCTGCCCTTGCCCTGGACAGGCCCTGCTGTGCTCGCTCTTCCTTCTCCCTCACTCTCTTACGCCATCGGGGTCCTAAGCGCATATCATATTATTGACCTCCAATCCCAGGGTCTTTCACAATCTCGGGCCACCTCATTTTTCAGACAAGGAGATGGAGACAAGGAGGGGAAGTGACTTGTCCAAGGTCACACATGGAGCCAGCAGCAGGCCCAGGCCCCCAAGAGCCCAGGGTCTGGCCGGTCTGGTCTGAGCCTCCCGGCCATGTTCTGGGCCTTCCCCAGCCTCCTCTCTGCCCACCACACCCACTCCTGTCAGCTCTCCTGGCCCTGCTCCCTCCCCACCCCGGACACACTGCCCACTCCCCGGCCCAGCTCCTCCTCAGGTGGCCCAGCCCTCCCACAGCTGGCTCCCTCCCTTGACTGGGGGGACGCTCACCTCCCCTGACCCCACCAGGTGCTGTTCTGGGGCCTGCGGGACCTGAAGCGGGTGAACCTGGCCCAGGTGGACCGGCCCAGGGTGGACATCGAGTGTGCGGGGAAGGGCGTACAGTCATCCATGATCCACAACTACAAGAAGAACCCCAACTTCAGCACCCTTGTCAAGTGGTTTGAAGTGGTGGGTGCAGGCTTGGGCGTGGCCTGGCAGAGCCGGGGATGGCCGGTGTGGCTGGGCAAGGCCGGGTGCCTCTGCCCCCTTCTCCCAGCTCAGGCCCTGCTGGTCGCCCTCCAGGACCTCCCGGAGAACGAGCTGCTGCACCCGCCCCTCAACATCCGCGTGGTGGACTGCCGGGCCTTCGGCCGCTACACCCTGGTGGGCTCCCACGCCGTGAGCTCCCTGCGGCGCTTCATCTACCGGCCCCCGGACCACTCGGCCCCCAACTGGAACAGCACCGGTATGACCGCACCCCAACCCCAGGCCTGTCTCCACCTAGTCCGTGGGAGGGAGCTCCAGCTCACGGTCCAGTCCACGCAGCCACCCGTTCGCTCCTCCAGTGCATCCCCAAGTGGGTAGAGAGGAGGCCAGTGGGGAGGTGCTCGCCTGAGAGCCAAAGCTGCCCAGATCCGCCCCTTCTCCGGGGGCGGGAAAGAGCCAGAGCTGGCGATGTCCTTAGAGGGCCTGAGGGCGGGCGGGTCTTAGAGAAGATCCAGGCCTCCTTCCCAGCCTCCCTCCCAGCCCGGCCTCCACTATTTCTCTCCACTGCAGCCCTCCTTCCCTCTGGCTCACCGTCTTCCTCTCCTTATGCCCATCGGTTATCCCTCAACTGCTCCGCCCTCCTCTCTTCTCGAAAACCAGCCTTAGGCCTCTGGTCCTGCTCACGCCTGACCTTCATGGTTACTCCTGCTCTTCCCTGTCTGTCTGCCTGTCTGTCCATCTCTCTCTGTCCAGTAAGACTCCTCAGGGGCTGCCGTGTGCTGTGCCATGGGGGCCCCTCCTCTCACCCCGCAGGGGAGATCGTGGTGAACATGGAGCCAGAGGTGCCCGTCAAGAAGCTGGAGACCATGGTGAAGCTGGATGCGGTAAGGCGCGCGGGGTCCTTGCCACACTGGCGGGCCGTGAGCAGCTTTCTCCCTCACGTGTGCCCCTCCCCGTGAGCCAGGCCGCCTCCGTCAGCGTGTCCAGGGCTCACACGGGCTACGTGTGCAGAAAGCTCCATCCTGGACTCTGGGTGTGTGGTGTGCATGTAGGAGAGACACAAAGAGCAGTAATCATTTGAGGGGATAGCCCGCAATTATTTTTCACTCCAACTAGCGACGCCATTAGCGATGGATTCCCTGTGGGGACACCAGTGTTTTTCCCAAAGGGTTCCTGGTTTTCCATCCCAGCCATTCGCAGACAACTCTCCCCAGACCTTGGTTGTGGAGGGACCTCGAGCTGGAAGCTCCTTATTCCTCCCAGCCTTAGGACTAAGGCCATGGTCTGCCAGAGGGAGACCTGCCGCCTGGGGTTTGGGTGTGGGGTCGGCGTGGGCAGGGAGGGCAGGACGGAGGCCAGCCTGGAGCAGGCCATCCTGCGTCCAGACGGTGCTGAGGGCCTGGACGTGGGCTTCCTCTCCACCACTTTCTCCAAATCTCATTTCCAGCCCGGCCTGCCTCACACAGCCTGGGCTGTCTCCTAGCTTCCGAGATCTGAGCTCACTCGACTCCCATCAGGCCCATAATTCTCTTGGCTCATCATGCTTGGCTCCAGGGGGTCCTGGCCAGTGGCTGAGTTAGCAGTGGGCATGCCTCTCGGGAAAGGGGAGCAGACAAGGTCCAGTGCCTGGCCCACAGTTATCCCTGGGATGGCACTGCCAGGCTCTGGGGCTGCACCCGGAGATCCCCATCCTCTCAACTCCCAGCCTCCCGAGTCCTCCTGAGGGTTTGCAGGGAAGGCCCTGCTTTCAGGCTGTCAGCCAACAAGCCAGAGGCCAGTACCTTAGCGTGGGTTCTGGCGGGGTGTCTCACCAGGGTCCTCTTTGGCTGTGCAATTAGGTGTGTGTACACATCCACTTAATGTTTAAGGCCTCGACCTGGTGAGGGAGGAACGAGGGAGTTAAAGTTGACTCCATCTGACCAACATCACTGAACTCCTGCATGCGGCCCGCCTCCCCTCCCGAGTCTGACCTCCCGTTGAAATCATCGGGGGAGTCATAGACCACCACCAGGCGGGTCTGGGGGAGCATCTGGGAAGCAGGCCTTTTGCGGGCTCCGCAGCGGTGTGCCTGCAGTGCAGAGCTGACCCTGGGGGCACGGGGACTCGGCACACAGCAAGGGTCCCTGCATGATGCTTGCTACTGCCTCCACTCCAGGCCCCTGGACGCTAATTCTGTCCCCGTGTCTTTGGTTCCCTTTTGCAGACTTCCGATGCCGTCATCAAGGTGGATGTGGTGAGTGGGGGGACCGTGGAGGGGGAGATTCTGGGGAAAGAAGACCCTACACTGGGCCTAGCATCAGGCACTGAGCCACCCCCCGGCCCCGGGATGCACACACCTGCACACCCTCCAAGGAGAGGGAGGGAGAGGGCTGCTTGGGCAGCAGGGCCCCTGAGTGAACAGACAGAGTACGGTGTGGGGGCAAAAGCCAGTCAGTGCCTGCAGCTTCGGCCAGTGGCTCCTGTTGCAGGTCATGACCTCTCCAGTCATGGCATCCTCTTCCACAAAGCCAAGTCCTGCTCCTCTGACATCAGTGGCCCCACAGGGCCTCGTGGAGCCCTGGGCTTTCCGGGAGCAGGGGTCAGAACAGATGGGGGACCCCTGATTGCTCCGGGCCCAGGGAATGGCCAGGGCGCAGGGATGCATGCAGGACTCTGGGCCCGGCCCCTCCACAGGCTGACGAGGAGAAGGAGAAGAAGAAAAAGAAGAAGAAGGGCAGCTCGGACGAGCCGGAGGAGGAGGAGCCGGACGAGAGCATGCTGGACTGGTGGTCCAAGTACTTCGCCTCCATTGACACCATGAAGGAGGTGAGGCCTTGGCCTGGGCTAGGGGTCAAGGGGGGATGGCAGGGGGGAGGAACCCCCATCAGGCCCTACTGCCCAACTTCTTTCCGGCTCCTCCGCCCCATTCGCGTGAGCTGGGACCAGCCTTGAAGTTCTCGCTCGGGGCTCACCTTCCCTGGCTTGCTTTTCTCCCATCCTCATCCATTCATTTCACAAAGGGCTCCGGAATGTATGTGGGTCAGACACCAGCTTATCTAGGGGAGCCAAAAGCCTGCCCTGAGAAGCCCTCTGCTTGCGGGGCAAAATGGGCGTGTGAACAGACACAGTATGGCGTGGGGGCAAAAGCCAGCCAGTGCCTGCAGCAGTCAGGGGAGGCTTCCCGGAGGAGGTGGCGCGTGAGGAAGAGGAGAACGTGCTCAGGGGTCAAACAGAAACAACTTCTTGGCAGCACTTGCCCATCTTCATGCTGTTTTGACACGTTCTCCGTCTCTGGGGCAGCGGCATGCTCTCCCTCTCCCTGTTGTGTGCACACGGGTTCTGTCTGCTGAGCCAGGCGGCAAGTTCCAGAAAGCGGGCACATGTCCCCCTCTTCTTCCCATTTGGTCTCCGATGCCTCCCTAGCTCAGGGCGCTCCTGACGGGCTGGCTGACCCGGGGGGACAAGTGCCTGCAGCTGTGTCTCCTCAGCGGCGCTGGTCCAGCCACAGTCCCACCCAGGCCCCTTCTGTGGCCAACGCTGTGTGCGGTGCTCACATCCCCTGGTCAGAGCACAGGCAGGGCTGCTGCAGGGAGCTAGATCCGTGTGGCCGAGGAGAGGGCTGGCCCGGTGACGCGACAGTGTCAAGGAGCAAGGTCCGACCACCTGCCTCCTGGCATGTGTATCGTTAGAGAGGACTGACCCTCGTGTCCTAATGCCAGTTTACAGGAAGGGGTAGAGGGGAGGAGAGGAGTCAGACTCCTTTCCTTGTATGGGCCCAACCCAGAAACTGCATGTGTTGGCCAGAATCTGGTCCCATAGCCACACAGCTACAAGGGAAGCTAAGTGGGCTGTGTGTGGTAAGAAAAACTCATCAAGAACAGGAAAGCAGCCCTAGCTGGTTTGGCTCAGTGGATAGAGCATCTGCCTGTGGACTGAATTCTGGTCAAGGGCACATGCCTGGATTGCAGGCTCAATCTCCAGTAGGGGGCATGTAGGAGGCAGCCGGTCAATAATTATCTCTCATCATTGATGTTTCTCTTTCCCCCTCACCCTTCCTCTCTGAAATAAAAGTGTGTGTGTGTGTGTGAGAGTGTGTGTGTGTGTGTGTATTTTAAAATTTTTTTTTTAAGAACAGGAAAGCAGATAATTGGGGGACACAGCAGGATCTCCTCCCACCATCCCCTCCTGGATCTGGGGTGGCCAGGCCGGAGCTCCAGGGGCTGCGTGTGGTCTCCCTGTCTGAATGCACAGGCTGCCACCATGGAGTCTCCAGTAGGTGGGGTGGGGTGAACAGAGTGAGGGAAATGAGGCAGATTTTCTCACTCAGTTATACACTTCTACATTATACTAATATACCAAGCAACATTAAAGGACACTATATTTTTAATGATGCACAACTTAAAGAATCATAAACCCCTGTGTACAGCTGGTCACAGTGTCCACATCATAAATTTTTTTAATCCACGTAAGCAGAGCCCGCAATGGGTTTGTAGCCCGGTAGGAAGGGGTTTCTGTCTCTAGTGTACTTAAGACGGTCTGAGACTTCAGGGGGGGACTGGGGAGGAGGTCCATAGACCCTCCCCCAGGAGCCTACCTTCCCCTTCCTCACCTCATTTTTTGGCAGCAACTTCGGCAGCAAGATACCTCAGGAATGGACTTGGAGGAGAAAGAGGAGGTTGACAACACTGACGGTGAGCCCTGGGACCCTAGATCTCTGCCCCTCCTCTCCCCTCTCTCCTCCCCCCTCCCCCCTCCCTCACTTCTCCCGCCCCCAGATGGCTGGCTCCCCTGCTCGCTGCACCAGCCGCTCCTCTTTCTCCCGCCCATGGGCCCACAGCTGCAGCAGCCAAGGGCAGGTGCCATCAGGTATCCCTGGAACTAGAGCCACTCTGCTGGGCAGACAGTGAGAGCCACAGGACATAAGAGCGGGAAGGGGCCTCACAGCTCCTCCTTCCCAGCACCTTCCAGACCTTTTCCCGTGGAGCAGTGTCAACGGGTATTCCAGAGAGAAAAGAGAGTCCTGCAGTTCAATGTTGTGGGGTCGAACCCTGAGTTCAAAGTAAGACCACCGGAGGCCGATGATTGATTTAAAAAAAAAAAAAAAAAAAGCAGGCAAGGATTTATTGAACTGGCCAGGACGGCAGCGAGAGCACCACACGCAGGTGGCCACATTCAAGACAGCACCGTTCCAGGTGTAGGCAGTCCTTTCAAAGGTCTAAACTAGGGGTGTCGAACTCAATCAGAGAAGGGGCCAAAATCTAAAATCCAGCCTAAATCTCGGGCCGAATGGTTTACTGAACAGTCATAAACTGACAATGTCATAAACTGACAGCGGAGTGCAGTGATGACAGCGCGGTGTGGGCCACATTGCAAGGCCTGGCGGGCTGGATTTGGCCCGAGGGCCTTGTGTTTGACACATGTGGTCTAAACCACAAGAATTTTCCTTTGTTCTGAATTCTAAGTTCTAAATGCTGGGAACAGCCTGCAGGGTCGCTCCCAGCCACATCCTGCTGGGCGTTGGAATGTGGCCCTATCTTGCAAAAGCAAATAGTACAGAAGCAGAGCTGAGCGGTTAGTCTCTAAAGGTTATCTACAGTTTCTACTCCTGAGGCTACTGAGTCCGTGGGACTCAGTCTCCTGCGGTCCTGGTCCACAGGCACAGGAAAACTGCCTTAGCCTTCAGGTCTCCATCTGGAAGCTGAGGCAACTACCCTATGTTTAAGCAAGTCAGCGAGTGCCGAGGCCAGAATAGCAGGGTTAAAATTCAAACAGCAGTTTTTACCTAAGTATGGTTGCTACCATACTTCATTCGATGTGGAAAAAAAATAAGTCTTTTGGTGCAGGACTTCTCCGTGCCTTAAATATACAAATATGATCATAAACCTCTAAAAGGAAGAGATAGCATAAAACATTTCCCTGACGCATTGGACCGTGCTGCCCTTTTTCCAAAAGCCTGACAAGTACACCCACCCCTGATGGGCTTTGGGGAATGGCACTGTGACAGACAAGCAAACCGCACTCCAGAGAGGAAGGGAGCTCCTCCATGCCCTGTGTGCCAAAGGGCACACAGTCTGTACACGCTGCCTGCGTGACCCTCCTGGGCACCCGCACCCGGTGAGGTGGGCATGCCAGGGAGTGTTGTCTACACCGCACAGATGAGTGCACAGAGACTGGCCGAGGGAAATTACTGAGGAAATCGGTAGCGAGCTGGATCGCCACTCAGGCCTCCCTGCTCCAGCGTTCCTGCCCCGGACTGACTGACCAGGCCTCCTCCTCTGTGTCTGGCCAGGCCTGAAGGGGCCCCTGAAGGGCAAGGAGAAGGCGAAGGCGGCGAAGGAGGAGAAGAAGAAGAAAACCCAGAGTCCCGGGCCCGGCCAGGGGGTGGAGGCCCCTGAGAAGAAGAAATCCAAGATTGACGAGCTCAAGGTGAGGGTCTGGGGCAGCCCCTGCCAGGGGTGCGGGGTCATCCCGGGGGACAGGCGGTGGCTGATGGGACAAGAGGGAGGCGGGTGGACAGGCCACGTCTCCCTGATGGCTCCGCCCGGCTCAGGTGTACCCCAAGGAGCTGGAGGCAGAGTTCGACCACTTCGAGGACTGGCTGCACACCTTCAACCTGCTTCGAGGCAAGACGGGCGACGATGAAGATGGCTCCACCGAGGAGGAGCGCATCGTGGGCCGGTTCAAGGTCAGGCGAGGAGCCCCGGACCCTGAACCCTGAACCCCAAGCCCCCTGCCACCTCTGCCACCCCTACTCCCCCTACCACCACACCAGCCTGGGCACAAGGCTGACAGTCACGGGGAGCTGTCAGCTGTGCTGGTTGGTAAACTATGAACAGATTCCATGCTCATTGATAAAGAGCACCTGCCCTGAGGGCCTCCCCAAGCTGCTTACTTTATCCCCCTTCCTGCCACTGCCCTGGCCACTTCCTCCAGAACCCCGGTCTCCCATGATCCAGCAACCGAAGAGTGCAGGCCCCGCCCCCACGGGGTGCGAAGTGTTGGCTGTTTGGAATGGCACCCCCACACTGTGCTCAGGGAAACCTGCGCCCTGACCCATGCCTGCCTCGCCCAGGGCTCCCTCTGCATGTACAAAGTGCCGCTCCCAGAGGATGTGGCCCGGGAAGCTGGCTTCGACCCCACCTACGGCATGTTCCAGGGCATCCCCAGCAATGACCCCATCAACGTGCTGGTCCGAGTCTACGTGGTCCGGGTGAGCCGCCCCTCCCGCCCCCTCTCCCGGCCCCACCGCCCAGGCCTCCTGCCCAGGGGGGTGGAAGCAGTTGCCAACGGACAGCCCCTGCCTGGGAGGAACCTGAAGGTCATGTGGTCTAGTTCCCATCTTTATTTTACTTTTTGTTAATCCTCACCCAAGGATGTTTTCCCATTGCTTTTTAAAGAGAGTGGAAGGGAGGGGGAGAAACAGAGAAACACGGATGTGAGAGAAGGCACATTGACTGGTTGCCTCCCACAGGCAGGGGCCTGGACTGAGCCTGCAACTGAGGTACGTGCCCTTGACTGGAATCGAACCCTGGACCCTCCAGTCTGCAGGCCGATTATCTGTCCACTGAACCAAGCCAGCGAGGGCTCGTTCCCCGCTTTTATAGACAGGAAGCTGGGGCCTGGAGGGCAGACAGCAAGGCTCCTGCCTCCGGTCCAGGGGTCCTGCCCGTCCCCAGCAGGAGCTCTCAGGGAACAGGGTGGGGGCGCTGGGAGATGAAGAGGGTGTGGGGAGCCTGCTCAGGCGCTCCCCTTCCCATCTCAGGCCACAGACCTGCACCCGGCAGACATCAACGGCAAAGCTGACCCCTACATCGCCATCCGCCTGGGCAAGACCGACATCCGGGACAAGGAGAACTACATCTCCAAGCAGCTCAACCCCGTCTTTGGGAAGTAAGGCCTCCTGGGGGCCCTACTCTCACCCCCCCCTTCTCCAGCCCAGACCCCTCCCACCCAGCGTCACCCTCAACGCTTCTCCCCACCTCCGCCCCGCCAGGTCCTTCGACATCGAGGCGTCTTTCCCCATGGAGTCCATGCTGACCGTGTCCGTGTACGACTGGGACCTGGTCGGCACCGACGACCTCATCGGGGAGACCAAGATCGACCTGGAGAACCGCTTCTACAGCAAGCACCGCGCCACCTGCGGCATCGCCCAGACCTACTCCATGTAGGTGGGGCGGGCGGCCCACCTGCTCTACCGGGACTCTGAGCACAAGCTTCAGAGCAGGTGGTTGTGGGGGGGAGCTGGACACAGGACAGGTTCTGTCCCAGGCCAGCCCTGAACCCCTGCAGGCTCTGGGCACAGAGTCTAAGACAAGGAGAGAGATGCCAGGGGGTTCCAGGACCGAGGAGGCAGGGCGGGCGAGGAGGGTAGACAGAGGCAGTGCTGTGCCCGTTGCTGGGGGTCTGGCTGGAGTCTGCCAGTGACAGGCTGTGTGACCCTGGTTACATCCCTTAGCCTCTCTGGTTATCACTGTCCTCACGGGAGTCTTGGAGAGTTCAGAGAAGCGGGCCCCTTGGAGGGAGACTGGATACGGGAACACTGGGCACCTGGGGCCAGAGCCCAGGGCAGGAGGGATCCTCCTCCAGCAGCCCCAGCACCTCAGCTGAGCCCGGAACCCAGGGCAGGACCCTCTAGGGCAGGGGTCTTCAAACTACGGCCCGCGGGCCACATGCAGCCCGCAGAGTCTGATCCGGCCCGCCAGGTTTTTTGGGCAGTGAGAGCAGCCGAGGTGTTACAGTAGGAATTAGTAGTTCATATAGTCCGGCCCTCCAGCTCTCTGAGGGACTGTGATCTGGCCCCCACTTTAAAAAGTTTGAGGACCCCTGCTCTAGGGCAACAGACAACTCTAGAGAACTGGCCATGACCAGCTGCCCCCCGGGGACGGCCCAGCCCGCCTGAGCCCCACCGAGCCTGCGTGTCCTCCCGCAGACACGGCTACAACATCTGGCGGGACCCCATGAAGCCCAGCCAGATCCTGACCCGCCTGTGCAAGGAGGGCAAGGTGGACGGCCCGCACTTCGGGCCCCCCGGGAGGGTGAAGGTGTCCAACCGCGTCTTCACCGGGCCCTCCGAGATGGAGGACGAGAACGGTAATGGGTGCTGGGTGCAGCCACAGCGGGGGGGGGGGGAGGGGCCGAGGAGGGACCCACACTTCCCTCCATGGAACCTGGAGGCCCCGAGTCCCACTCCTGTCTGCCCACCTCTGCCCGGTCTCCCCACGCGACACAGCGCTTGCCTGCTTCTTGCCTTCTCTCTCCTTCTCAGCATCCTGGGCTAGGAGGGTCTCCCCATTCAATAGAGGCGGCACCTGAGGCCCAAAGCAGTGACTTGTCCAAGGTCACGTGGCTCCAAGCCCTGCACGCTCCCCACTCCCTCCCCCACGTGGCCCTTCCCAGAGAATCGGGCAGACTGTGCGGGGACCCCGTGCTGACCGCCTTCAGGATGCTGGGACAGGAAGGGGGTTCTTGCCCTCCCTGACCTCACACTCCCCTCGGGAGTCTCTGGTCACGTCCCCCAGGCAGAGAGAACCAAGGGCGCAGAGCTCTCTGGGCCCCATGGGACAGCCGAGAGCTCGGGCCAGCTGCTTCTCCCTCTGGGCCTCCGTCTCCCCAGCAGTACCATGGGGCTGTGTGGACCAGGGCTGGTTCAGGGCCTCTTTGTGCCCCAGTCCCTGGCCCAGCACAGATCCTGCTCTGCTGAGCCCGGGGTGCAGCTGCCCTGCTGGCGTCCACAGGTCACAAGGGGCCCACGGATGAGCACGTGGCGCTGTGCGCCCTGCGGCACTGGGAGGACATCCCCCGCGTGGGCTGCCGTCTGGTGCCGGAGCACGTGGAGACGCGGCCGCTGCTCAACCCTGACAAGCCGGGAATCGAGCAGGTGACGCGCCCCCCCCCCCCCCACCCCAAGGTTCTCTGGTGTTTGGCATCCGGGAATCCCAGCCTGGGCCCCTAATGCTATTGGCTGCATTCCCAAAGCCTGCGGCAGCTCCCCACCGCGGCCCTTCGCGGCTACTCCGGTGGCACATCCTTGCCTTGAGCGAGCGCCACATCAGCTCTGGTGGATACCTGGGGGTCTCCCTCAGAAGCTGTGATTGGCTACTGATGACGTCAGAGGAACTTCTGGCATCCAAGGATGGAAACTGATGAGCTGGGTGCTGACAGAACCAAGATTGGGGGAGGGGGGAGCGGAGAGCAGAGGAGGAGTCTGGGGGAGACCTGGCACGCCCCTCTTCCTCAGGGCCGCCTGGAGCTGTGGGTGGACATGTTCCCCATGGACATATCGGCCCCCGGGACGCCGCTGGACATCTCACCCCGGAAGCCCAAGAAGTGAGCGGCTGGGGCCCAGCACCACCCTCCCCTGTCCCCAGCCCTCGCCACGCCCTCCACAGCCCAGATCCACCGGGGCAGTCGGCATCTCCCACGTGGCCTTGTGGGCACACACCAACCCATCCGGAGGGTGGTGAGGCCTGCCCTCGGCCATGAGCACACATTAGTACCCGCTCATGGACGCTCACCCAAGTGTGGGCTCCCACACACACGACACAAGCCATGGACCCCTGAGAGCCTGCTCTGCTCTCGGCAGCCCCACACCAGGCTGTCAGTAAGCTCGGCCCGGTTTTAGCTGAAGTGCCGGCCAAGGAGACGAGCAGGCGTGAGTGCCCAGAGGAAGCAGGAGGAGGGTCTCATGGAAAGAGCACTGGGCCGGGGCCAAGCCCCCTGCCGCTCCCGGCTGACCCTGGCCACGTCCCTTTGCCTCCCTGGTCCTCAGTTTCCCATCTGGACAGTGGCAGGATCTAGTCCCTGGCAGCTGTGATGCCCTCAGGGCCAGGAACCGGGGCCAGCTTCGTAGGCGGATGGATCTGCACAGTGGCTCATGCTCAGAGACGCCCCCCACCCCCACCCCCCTTGCTCCAACCCCGATCATCTTGAGATTCTTGATGATTTTTGAACAAGGAGCCTCGTATTTCCATTTTGCTCTGGGCGGGCAAATTATGCAGACAATTCTGCTCAAAATAGCCTCCCCCTCAGCGGCCACGAGTGTGCTGTTCCAGGACCTACCACTAGGGGACACCCCACTCTCTGGTGTCACCGGGACTTGCAGTCAGTCCCGGGCATAACTCCAAGAACCACGTTCCAATCAGTCGTTAGTGGGTGACTCAGCCTCACTCCTGAAAGTTGAAATGTAACTACCCCATTTATCATGACAATTACACTGCAAAGGGAGAATTCTCTCTGGGGACAAGGACATCAAGGAGACCGAGTTCCAGGGCATCCACTGCAGGCTGCCGGACCTAAGTGTACATTTCTGTGAGACTGGAATGGAGCCTCCCGCCCTGGAGACAAGGACCTTGCTCCTGACTCTCTGAACCGCCCCCAGCAGCCGGCCCTGCCCTGAGCCCCCTCCCCGCCCAGTGTGCTGGGGTCCCCGTGGTCCAGCCAGACTGGCTTCCCCCGGGGCTCTCCTCACAGCCTCTGTGTGACTGGCTGGCCCTCCCACACCTGGGGATCCACCTTCCCCTCGACTCCCCCAGCTCCGACTGTGCAGGCCCGGAGCTCAGCCCAAGTCCCCTGGACTTCTCTGCCTGCTCAGCTCCAGACCCCTGCCCACCCCAGCCCTGAGATCCTGGGGTAACCTCCCCCCACATACCACACACACACCGACTGCTGACCCCTCTCCCGCCCAGGTACGAGCTGCGGGTCATCGTGTGGAACACGGATGAGGTGGTGCTGGAGGACGACGACTTCTTCACTGGGGAGAAGTCCAGCGACATTTTTGTGCGGGGGTGGGTGCAGGCCCCTGGCCGGGGGCTGGACAGAGTGAGCCCCCTTCCAGGGGGGGGGGAGAGGAGGGCCAGGACAGAGGGGTGGGAGGGGCTGAGGGGAGGGGAAGGAGAGACGCTGGATCCCCAGGAGTGAGGGGGAGCTGGGGCGGGGCGGGGCGGCCGCAGGACTGAGCGGGTGGCTCCCTGCAGGTGGCTGAAGGGCCAGCAGGAGGACAAGCAGGACACAGACGTCCACTACCACTCGCTGACGGGCGAGGGCAACTTCAACTGGCGCTACCTCTTCCCCTTCGACTACCTGGCTGCCGAGGAGAAGATCGTCATCTCCAAGAAGGAGTCCATGTTCTCCTGGGACGAGACCGAGTACAAGATCCCGGCGCGGCTCACCCTGCAGATCTGGGACGCCGACCACTTCTCCGCCGACGACTTCCTGGGTGCAGGGCTGGGCGGAGCTGGAGGACTGGGACCCAGGACAGAGGGCGGGGGAGGGGGAGGGGCAGGGAGAACCCACCCACCCTGGGTGGGGGGGCGCGGTCCTTCCCATCAGTCCGTCCCTCAGAGCTGACGCTGAGGTCGCCACAGGGGCCATCGAGCTGGACCTGAACCGGTTCCCCCGGGGCGCCAAGACGGCCAAGCAGTGCACCATGGAGATGGCCACCGGGGAGGTGGACGTGCCCCTGGTCTCCATCTTCAAGCAGAAGCGTGTCAAAGGCTGGTGGCCCCTCCTGGCCCGCAATGAGAACGACGAGTTCGAGCTCACGGTGGGCACCAACCCCCCTCGGTGGCGGCAGGCAGGGCTGAGCCGGTGCCCAGGGCCCGGCGCCTGGCCCAGGCCCTGGGACAGCTCCCCTCCTCTCTGCAGGGCAAAGTGGAGGCCGAGCTGCATCTCCTGACGGCGGAGGAGGCGGAAAAGAACCCAGTGGGCCTTGCCCGCAACGAGCCTGACCCTCTAGAGAAACCCAAGTGAGTGCCCGCCCGTCCACCCGCCCTCCTGGAGCCCCGGCCACGCTGGTCCCTGAGGCACTGAACCCGGAAAGAAGGGCCAGAACCTGTGGGTCTTCTTGCCCCCAACTCTGCAGGCACCTCTCCCCTTTTCTCCCTTCCTGGGAACTCCTCAGCCCAGGGGGGCCCCCTCCGCTCTGAGCCTTCACCCTGTGCGTCCTTTCTCGGTGCTCCCTCTGCTCCTCCTGCTGCTCCAGCCGGCCCGACACGAGCTTCGTCTGGTTCTTGAACCCCCTCAAGTCTGCCCGCTACTTCCTGTGGCACACGTACCGCTGGCTGCTGCTCAAGCTGCTGCTGCTCGCCCTGCTGCTGCTGCTCCTCGCCCTCTTCCTATACTCTGTGCCCGGCTACCTGGCCAAGAAGGTCCTGGGGGCCTGACCGGCATCCTCAGGGTCTGTTACTCCTCCCCCTTCCTCTGGACCTGGGCTCAGGAGCTGACAGCACGGGGAGCACTCACACAAAGCACACAGCACTCACACGGAACACACGGTTATACACACACAATTGCACACACACAGGAACTTTCAAACACCTTCGCAGGCTCTCAGAACTGGAAATAACTATTTTACATGTTTAGGTATCGGGCCTCAGAGGTGAGACAACTCACCCATCATCCCCTAGCAAATTAGGGCAGAGCTAGGACTAGGTTTCCAAGTAGCCAACCCAGCATTCCTCAAACTTCGCTGCCTCCTCTCCCAGTGACATTCCTGACAGACTAACCCTGCTGCTTTGGCAGAAAGAGGCCGATAGGGACGGGTGGGGAGTCCTGAGTAGTTCCCGCGTCCCCAGCTGCCCGCCCCAGCAGTGGTCCGGCTGCAGGGCGGTAAGTAGCTCCATCCAAGGCCAGCATCTTCATAGCCGATATCCACCACTGCCTCACTTCCCCTTCCACTGACCCTGGCGTGGGCGCCACTGCTGCCCCATCTGCAAGTGAGGAAGCCGAGGCTCCAAGAGGCGCTAACTTGCCCGTCCCAGCTGGGACTGGAAACCAGGTGTCCTGCATCGTCCTCTCCACCCCAGCCGAGTCCTCCAGGCACCGGCAGGCAGGAGTTTGAAAAGCACATTCAACACTTTAATCTCATATCCTGACATTCTGTAAAGCCTCTTGCTTTTTTTTTTTTTTTTTTTTTTTTTTGTAAATAATTATCTGCTCATATCTACTTATTTTTTTAATATATTTTATTGATTTTGTACAGAGAGGAAGGGAGAGAGATAGAGAGTTAGAAACATCGATGAGAGTCATCGATCAGCTGCCTCTTGCACACCCCCTACTGGGGATATGCCCACAACCAAGGTACATGCCCTTGACCGGAATTGAGCCCGGGACCCTTCAGTCCCCAAGCCGACGTTTTATCCATTGAGCCAAACCGGTCTAAGCCTCTTGCTTTGTAACACGAACAACAGACTGTGAAGCTTAATGAGCGCTTCTTGGCTAGGAGGCCACTTGGAAGGTAGAGCAGGCGCCACCCCTGAGAGTGGGCAGGCGGTGAGGGTGGCATGCACCCCACTGGGGCTCCTCGGACCCCGGACAGAAGCTTATGATCCTCAGGAAGGGGGAGAGGTCGAGAAACACCGGTCTCACTGAGGGAGGACATGGGGACCCTGTACAGTGACCAGGACTGCCTGTGGGGCTGCGGCTGCCCTTTGGGTAGTGAGCGGCCTTGGCTGCTGCTGGTGTCGGGTGGAGGCTGGGGTTGCCCAAGGGCCAGAAATGCCAGCTAGGCCTCGGGAGGGGGTGGGGACGCTGGAGGGTCCTGCCAGCGGGAATGTGAGCAGCAAACCCGGTGCTTAGCCACGGCTGCGGCCCAGTCTCCAGCGCTCGCTTCTTGCAGGGCCATGGCAGGGTCTCCTGGGTTCACAAGGACCGAGGGGATGGGTACCCTGGGAGAGGCCCTGCCTGACTGCGCTCCCCTCCTCTCCCTTCCCCCAGCCGGCCCGACACCGCCTTCGTCTGGTTCCTCAACCCCCTCAAGTCCATCAAGTACCTCATCTGCACGCGCTACAAGTGGCTCATCATCAAGATCGTGCTGGCGCTGCTGGCGCTGCTCATGCTGGGCCTCTTCCTCTACAGCCTCCCCGGCTACATGGTCAAGAAGCTCCTGGGGGCGTGAGGCCCCCGCGGCCGCCCCTGCGCCCCTGCGCCCCTCCCGGGCCTGTGCGCTTGCCCCTCCCCTGGCCTGGACCTCCCAGACTCCCTGGGAGCCTCCGGAGCGCCTGTCCACCCTCCAGGCCCCGGGAGCCCCCTCACATCCTCCCTCCCCAAGCCTGCTGCTCGCGGGGTCCTGCCCTCTGGCCCCTGCCTGTGGGTGGGGGGCCTGCCCCACCTTGCTGAGGCACCCCCCTTCTTCAGGCCCTGGATCCAGAGGAGGCTACCCCAAAGCCTCCCCCAGGCCTTCCCGTCAAGGACTAAAGCGTTCATGAAATTGACCGAGAACCACGCTATGGGCCAGTGCCCAGGGCTGTCTAAAAACATGAATGAGCAAAAAGCATCAACCCCGCTCCCCCCTTCCCCCCCATAGCCTGTGAGGAGAGTGGCACCACCGGTCTCTATCCTACACAAGCGGGCAGACCCCTCTACTAACCCTGGGGCTGGCTGCTCCGCACCCGTGCACTCCTGAGGTTCCTATTCCACGTGGCCCCTCCCCTCCACGTGCTTTCCCCTCCACGTGCTTTCCCCTCCACGTGCCCTCCCCTCCAGGTGGCCCCTCCCCTCCACGTGCTTTCCCCTCCACGTGCCCCCTCCCCTCCACGTGCCCTCCCCTCCAGGTGGCCCCTCCCCTCCACGTGCTTTCCCCTCCACGTGGCCCCCTCCCCTCCACGTGCTTTCCCCTCCACGTGCCCTCCCCTCCAGGTGGCCCCTCCCCTCCACGTGCTTTCCCCTCCACGTGGCCCCCTCCCCTCCACGTGCTTTCCCCTCCACGTGCCCCCTCCCCTCCACGTGCCCTCCCCTCCAGGTGGCCCCCTCCCCTCCACGTGCTTTCCCCTCCACGTGCCCTCCCCTCCAGGTGGCCCCTCCCCTCCACGTGCTTTCCCCTCCACGTGCCCCCTCCCCTCCACGTGCCCTCCCCTCCAGGTGGCCCCTCCCCTCCACGTGCTTTCCCCTCCACGTGGCCCCCTCCCCTCCACGTGCTTTCCCCTCCACGTGGCCCCTCCCCTCCACGTGGCCCCTCCCCTCCACGTGATTTCCCCTCCAGGTGGCCTCTCCCCTACACGTGGCCCGCCCCCTCCACGTGACCCCTCCCCTCCACGTGGCTTTCTCCCACTTGGCTCTCCTCCACTGGCTCCCCTTCCACATGGTTCTCCCCCACGTGGCTCTCCTCCACGTGGCTCCTCCTCCTGCCGGGGCAGCTGTTTTCTCCCTCCCCCTTGCCCAGCTGTGAGGTTTTATCCATGCCCAGGGCGTCTCTGCCAGGCTAGTGCCCTCCCGCCCTGCCCAGCGGCCCTCCAGGCCCTCCAGGCCCTCCAGCGGAGCGCCTCTGTACCTGAGGTGCTGCCCTGCCTGCGTGAGCTGAGTTTCACCCGGCTGTCTTTCCTGAGTGGTGATTTTTCTCTTAATAAAAGAAATCAAACATGGAGCTGACGCGTCTGGTCAAGTGGGGGGACGGGAGTGGGGCGCAGGGTCGGTGGGCACTCTGAGGTTGGCGAACTCCGTACCAGCTGGTCCCTCTGCTTTTCCTTTGGGTGGCCTCGTGGCCCAAGGTTCAAGGCAGGCCTAAGGCTCAGGGCCACCGGCCCAGGCTGCCCACGGAAGGAGCCTCACACCACAGCCCGGGGCACCCGGGGCCCCAACAGCTCAACCAAAGGGTCCTGCAGGCCCAAGGACAGAGTGAAAGCTGAGGACCCTACAAGCTGCCCCAAAGCTCCAGCTCCCAGGGATGGACACCAACTGCCCCCCCGCCTCCAAACAACAAGGGAGCCCGGGCCCCCGACCGGGGCTGCATCTTCCAGCCACGGGCCTGCTTCCTGCCACACTGAGGCTGGGGACAAAGTCCCCGCAGGACACAGGCCCTGACCCCTTTAAAAAAACCCAGCCACAACGCTTTAACGACTTTAATCATGCCTAGAGGATACAGGCCCCTCCTGCCGCCTTGAACGGCGGCTCTGGGAAAGGCGGGGTGCGCCCTGCAGCGCCCGGGGCACGGGTGAGGCTCCGGCACCCGCACCCGCTCAGGTGCCCACGCCGACGCACGTCAGCTCTTGCTGGGTTTCGTGGGGATCCGCAGCACCTGCGTCGGAGGAACCTGCAGTTCCGAGTTTATCTGGAAGAGAGGGCGTGGAGGTCACCCCGTTTTCCCGGGGGCTCCCTGCAAGGCCTCTGGGCTCTCCCACAGGCCTCTAAATCTCTGCATGCCCTCCCTCCCCGAGTGCTTCTGATGTCCAGGAAAGCCCCCAGCTGCCTTCCTTCAGGAGCCAAGTTCCGGGTCATCTTGCTGGGCTTCTGCTCCGGCTACTCACCTCGGGGGATGTTCTTAACCTTCCACGCTGGTCCAGCCTCTTAAATTCCCTCCCCTCCCCGCCTGCCACCCCATCCCCAATCTAGCCCTGGTCTCCCCCCTCCCCATTCTCTTACACACAATAGCATCAGTGGAAGGGGGCACCACATGGTCCCCTAATGTCTTAATCCTGTCACCTCTCACCCCCACCGCTGAGGGCTATGGGGACTATGCTCAGCCCAGTGTCAGACTCGGGAGCCCATGACCTCAGCACCATGTGAAGGACACCCCACCCCCAATCAGAGCCAGCAGCGAACTGTGTCAGAACCAAAGGGAGCAGAGACAGTGAGATCCCCCTCATCAGGCCTTGTTGACTCTGGCGGGACTGGGCACACATGGGGGCCAGGGGCATCTGTCCCAGCTGGAGCCCCCTCTGCCCGTGGCACTGCCAGGCCGGAGGACCTGGGCTGCAGAGCCGGGCAAGCCCCTGCTCTGAGAAGTCACCAGTCTCCTTTTTCGGGGGAAACGGGGAGAAGCGTTCTGCCCCCTCTTCCCACGGGCAGTGATGAGGACCAAAGAAGGAGCCTCGCCTGGAAGGGCCCTGCACTGCTCCTGAGAGGGTCCGAGGAGCGGCTGGCGCCCAAACCAGGGCGTCATGGCACCTGACGACCAGCGTCTCAAAGCTTGCCTAGCCTTGCCTCAGTGCCGGAGGGGGTGCCTCACGTCCTAATATCAGCCCCAGGGCACACTCCCCTCTCTCTTCCTCATCCCCCCAATCCCCCCTGCTCCCCCCCCCCAGGGCCCCGCCCACCTTGGAGTCCAGGTACTTCTCCAGCAGCGCCTCCAGCTCCGAGTTCTGCTGCTCCATCAGGTCGCACTCCAGCAGCAGCTCCGCCCTCTGCATCAGGACCAGGCTTTGGACAGAACAATCCGTGAGATGCCCAAGGCCTCCTCTGTCCTGGGCCAAGGATCTCTGTCTCCGCTCCGCTGGAGGAGGGAGAGCACCCCGGAGGCCACACCCACCAGAGCGGCCCTCCTGCCCCAGAGAGCCAGGCTGGCGGGGACAGGACAGGGGGCGCAGGGCCAGAGAACCAGTCCCCGGAGCGGCCCCCCAGCCCCCAGCAGGAGTTCGTGGACAGGGAGGCGGCACCTCGGGCCGCTCCACATGGGATCCTTCCCCACCACCTGCCAGCCCCCTCCTCCCCGGCCAGGACGCGGCGCGCACACTCACTGGTATTTCTCCAGGGCGGCGTACAGACCATCCCAGAGGTTCTGCTTGGAGGGCGGGATAACCATGGCCAGGGCCTCCCAGTAGTCGGAGTCCTTGGAGTTATCGCGCCTGGCCTTCAGCTTCACCGGTGCCCGGAAGTCCCTGAAGGGGAAGGGCACTGCTGCCACCGAGTCCCGCTGGCACCCCCCGGGCCCCCGGGCACTCCAGGCACGGTGCCTGTCCCTCGCAGACTCGCTGCCTTTCCACCGTCACCTTCCCAGTCAGTGATACACGCCAACCGGCCGGCCACCGGTGGTTCGTGAGGGCCGAAAGGCTGGCGGCTGCTGACTCAAGCTCATCGGGTTATGGGAGACGCGGAAAGGACACTCACTTGTCATCACTGCCCCTGATTCCTGATGCAGGCCCACCTGTGGGAGCACCCCCAGAGTTTATCCACCCTCTTCCTCGCCATCAGTTTACCTCACTGGCTTTAAGCTCACGTCTATGCCTGTTTCTCTCACTGACGCCTCCAAAACAGCTCTCAAACTCTGCCATCGCCTCTCCATCCACTCTAGGGTAGCCTTGGTCCAGGACAGCATCTCCCAGCTGCCCATCGCTCTCCTTGTAGCCAACATCGCCCCCTCCCTGTTGCCAAAATGATCTCTCCAAGATGCAAGTCCCACCCTTAGGGTTTGTTTCTAGCTCTGACCACTAAAGGGTGAAGACCAAGATCTTGGGCGCACAGTAGGCAGGCTTTCTGAGATCCGACCTGGCTCTCCCACCCATCAGCCCACTCGCCAGACCCTGACACTCCGTACCTCCCTGCTATGATCCTTGATGCCACCAGGCCTTTCTCCGGGCTGTGCCATCCTGAAATGCCCTTTCCTCCACCCTATCCAGCCAAGAAAGCCCAGTTCCAGGGCCAGCCTCTCCTGACGCCCTCTCTGGCAGGCCAAATGGAGTTGGCCAGGGCCTCCTCTGAGCAAGGTGACAGACACCCTGCAAATGCGCTGACAATCGTTCTGATCACAGGGCTAACACAGAGCAGACTCCAGCGAATGAGTGGATGGTGAATGAAACCAAGTCAGTGCCCTGGCTCTTCCATCATAATGCCCGCCCCGTGGACCTCCCTTTCCTCACTCCCCCACGTTCTTGCTCTGCAGCCTCTTCTCCACTCCCCGGTATCTGCTCGGCCTCTCCTCCCACCCAGCTCCCCCCGTCAGGCAAGACCGCCGCCCCGCAGCCCACCTGGGCTTCTTCAGGCCCTTGACAAAGGCCTCCAGAATCTTAAGGACGTCGTTGGGGTGGATGAGCCTGGGAGAAGTGGGGGCCTCCTCCTCTCCCACAATGCTTTCTGCCTCCTCTTCCTCACGACTTTCCTCCTCCTCCTCTTCCTCCTCCTTCTCCTTCTCCTCTTCCTTCTCCTTCTTCTCCTCCTCCTCCTCCTCCTCTTCCTCCTCCTCCTCTACTTCTCCCTTGTGGGCTGGCGGCAGTGCTGGCATTGGGCTGTCTCCCTCCTGTAGGGGTGACAGATTCTGGGGGATGATCTGGAGCAGGGTGCCAGGGGAAACTATACAAGCATGAGTTTATAAAGATAGACGTGAAGAAAAAAAAAAAACACACACAGACAATTTTATAGAAGTTACAGAAAAGATCAAAGGGATGCACTTACACTGGAAAAGAAGTAGGAGAAAGAGTGGGAAAGAGGGGGCATGGGGGCTTCAAAAGGATGATAAGGCTCTGTTTCTAAATCAGGGTGCACAGGGGCTCCTTTTATTGATATTCAGAAAGCTTTCATGATATATACCTCCTTTTGAATCATAAGACAAAATAAATTCTATTTTAATTTTTAAATCTCAAAAAGTTCAAAATTCTTCCGGCTCCTGTTTCTCAGTTCATTCAGTTTATTTCCTACAGACAAACCATGTTGTCAGTTTCTTATATATCCTTGCAAAGACATACTATGTCCATACAGGCACATACTTTCCATCCCATTTACATAAATGATACTATCCAGCATACATAATTCTGCAGTGCCTTTTTCACATACCAATAGACCTTAGTGATCTTACTGAATAACTACCCAAAGAACTGTTTGTTCCTTTTGACAGCTGCATAGTATTCCATTGTGTAGATGCTCCACCTATTATCCATTGTGTAGAAGCACCAAATGATGGAAATTCAGGTTGTCTCCAATCTTCTGCCATTTCAAATGATGTTGCAATGAATAAGCTACAATAAACGTATTTCAAATGTGTGTATGTATATATGTGTGTGTGTATGTATACATATGTATATATTTATGTATATATACATGTATATATGTATGTGTGTGTATATATATAGATATATAGATATATACACACTGAGTGGCCAGATTATTATAAATATATATATTTTAGAGGCCCGGTGCATGAATTTGTGCATGGGTGGGGTATGGCCAGCCTGGCCAGGGGGAGGGGACATGAGTGGTTGGCCAGCCTGCCTGCTGGTCAAACTCCTGGTCGAGGGAACAATTTGCATATTAGCCTTTAATTATATAGGATATACACTGAGTGGCCAGATTATTATGCATTCAGAGATCATAATAATCTGGCCACTCATATATAATCTCCTAAAAGAGGGCTGCCTGGTAAGTAAGGTGTATGCAGTGTTGTCATCGTACTGCCAAATTGCCCTCCATGGAAGCTGCGACAGTTTACACTCCCACCGGCAATGTGTGCGTGTGCCCGTGTCCCACACCTCCGCCATTGCTAGGGGTTCTCAAACTTGCAGATTTTTGGCAGCCCAGCAGGTAAAAATATCTTTGAGCAGTTTCAATTTGCATTTCTCTTGTTATAAGAAAGCCTCATTATATCTTTTTATACGGTTAAAAGTTATCCGTATCGCCTCTTCTACGAGGTGTTGAAATGTTCTGATCCCTTGTCTGCTCCATTGAGTAGTTGGTCTTTTTCTTATTGGTTTATGGTAATTCTTTATATATTAAGGAAATTTGCCCTTAACTGTCATGAGTTGAAAGTATTTTTTTCCGCAGCTGTCATGAAGATCTTAACTTTACTTATAGTGATTTTTACCCTACAGAATTTTTTTAAGGTACTCAAATATATCTTCTTTTTTTTTTTTCCTTCCTTGCACCCCACTACTGTGCAACCCACTTCGGTGCCTACGGCCCGTCGGCAGAGGCCAGCAACGGCTCGAGGCCACCGTCTGCCCTGGCATTGGGCACAGTGAGTCTCCTTCCTTCTGACTTCTGCCCTTTGTTCACACAATCAGCAATTTTTGGGAAGCCTATCAGGATCCTCACACGTTAGGGTGGTCCCGCCCCCCACACCCTCTTTCCCACTCTTTCTCCTACTTCTTTTCTAGTGTAAATGCATCGCTTTGACCTTTTAAATTCAAGTTTTAAATTTTTTAATTAAACTCTTACATTTTTATCAAGAGTCCATTACAATCCAGATGGGCATTCTACATGGGCTCAGTGTCGCAGGCAAGTGCTGCGGACCAATCACTGGTCACGTGGTGGGCCTGGCTCTCACCGGGAGGCCTGGCTTTGAGGGAGGGCCTCCACGGGAGACCAGCCGCTCATCCCAGCCACGCTTCCCTTTGCAAACAGAAAAGGCAACACTAATAAAGGACGCTGGCTTAGCTCCCGGCCTGACACCCTCGCTGCTGCTTTAACAACATCACCCTGGGGTAGCAGTGCCCCAAAGAGCTCCAGGGAAATGTAAGATGCTCTCTTCTCCACCGCCCCTCGCCTCACCGGGCTGGAGAGATGCTGAGCTCGGTATCTGAGGAAGAAATTCACCATTTTGTATAAGTCTTCCTCGCTCTCGACTCCAAGGGCCTGCGGGCGGGGGAAACAGAAAGACGCTCAAACACCACTTCCGGAGGCCACCTGCCGCAGGGTGAGTCCACACGGGGCAGCCCAGTGGGCGGGGGACATGGCGTCATAACGGAATCAAGGCTCAGAGCCAGGGCTGCTCCACACGGGCCTGGTGAGCGCGGGGATGATAACGGGCCGGACCCACTCTGAGCTCAGGGCTGCAGGGACTCTGCGGCCTGAGCGCTGGGCCGTGAGAGAGAGGAGCCAGGGGCCGCGGGGGAAAGGCAGGGGCGGCGAGACCTCAGTGACCGAGGCGGCTGGCTGCGTGGAAAGGAGAGGGAGGAAGGGACGTGAGCCAGGAGGCGGGAGAGACCCGCGTGGACTCGGGGCGGGGGCCTTGTGGGGGAGCAGGCGGCGGCCCTAGTGTGAGCCCCACCCGTGGCCACCCGCCCGCCCGCCGGACTCACGGAGAAGACGGCGTCCAGCCGCAGCAGGTAGCACTCGCTCTTCTCCAGGGGCTGGAGGAGGCTCAGCAGCTTGCTCTCGATGAGGAAGCCCTGGGGACGGACACGGCGCCTCCGCTCAGAGACGGCGTTGGGAGGAGGCCGGGTCTGCAGCCGCCTCTGCGCCCAGCCGGGAGGCCCCGGAGCGGAGGCCCCGGGAGGGCCCAGGTGGCGGGTGCCCCGGAGAAGGCCTTCGGGGGACTCTTGGAGCCTGACCCAGGGACCCAGGCAGCCCTCACCACGCCTCAGTCCCCCGCCTCAGGAGGGCACTGGCTCCTCACCCACAAAGCCCTGGGTGAATCCCCGGGTTGCCCAGAGCAGTCCTGACCTGATCCAGTCTCAGATTCCCACCCCCCAATGTCACTTCACCCCATGCTAGTGCCCACAGAGCTACAGAGCATGGCAGCAGAGAGGGGGCAGCAGGCAGAGGGGGGGCAGCAGGCAGAGGGGGGGGCAGCAGGCAGAGGGGGGGCAGCAGGCAAAGGGGGGGCAGCAGGCAGGGAGGGGGCAGCAGGCAGAGGAGGGGCAGCAGGCAGGGAGGGGGCAGCAGGCAGAGGGGGGGGCAGCAGGCAGAGGGGGGGCAGCAGGCAGGGAGGGGGCAGCAGGCAGGGAGAGGGTAGCAGGCAGAGAGAGAGCAGCAGGCAGAGGGGGGGCAGCAGGCAGAGGGGGGGCAGCAAGCAGAGGGGGAACAGCAGGCGGGGGGGGGGGCCTGCCAGCAGCCTCCTTCAGCAGGAGCTGCCTCAGGGCCAGGAGCCAACCTTGGGGCCAAAGAAAATGGTCCCAGCTACCCCCAGGGGTGGGCGGCTGCTGACCTCGCTCCATCTCTCCCATAACCTCAACACTGAAACCAAAGAAGCGCCCATAAGGTTTGGTAGCCACCCCCCCTCCAGCTGAACCAGCTCGAGGCAGCCCTTCGCTGAGCCAGCGGTTCGGCTCTCAGGCTGGGCAGCAGCCGGGACCACCCGGAGCCAGCGCGTCCCAGCGGCTCCCGGAGAGCGGGGGCGGGCATGGCCAGTGCTTGGCAGTGGGTTCATGGAGGTGACACTGCAAGATGCCCTTGCAGAACGAGCATCTTATTTAAGTAGCAGGAGCCTGGCCTACGCCTGCCTGACATACTAAGGGAGAGCGACCTGCCAGCTGAGCCAGCTCCGAGGCACAGCCTGTCTGTGAGCGCCCCCCCCCCCCCCAGCAATGCTGCCCAGGCCATCCACGCCTGTCTGCGAGGGAACCCCAACAATAACCCCCAGGGCCATCCACGCCAGCTCCAGCCACAGCTGACCCTGCCCGGCTCATCAGAAGAGCCCACAGGAAGGACAGCAGGAAGTCAGCACAGCCACCGCCTGCCCTCCCCGCAGCCCCTCTGCCCAGGCCCCTCACCGTCTCGTCACACAGGAGCGTCAGGATCTTTCTGGTGGTGGTCGCTGAAACCTGGCCGGGCAGGTCCAGGTAAGACTCTAGTTCTTGGTCAGTGTCTTCCGACCACTCCTCTTCTGCAGACGGGCGTGGGGAGAAGAGCGAGAAGGGAAGGAAAGGGGTTCGTTCCTTGGCCTGGTTGACGCTGAGAAACTCAAACGTCTTCCCTCGAGAGAATTCACCTCCTAAGAAGCCCCTTTAAGGCGCGGGCAAGTCTCTTCAGCTGAAGAAAGCCGCTGATGCGGGGGAAACTGGCCGGAATAAGAGACTATCGGGAGAACTCTGCCATTTGTGGACCGGTTATATTGCCCACTTTTCCAAACTTCATCCACCTGGAAACATCTTACTCAAAACCCAGCCATGGCCAGGAAGTGGGCGCTCCAGACAGTGGGGGCCAGTTTCCTCGCATTTCAGAGCTCCATCCAGCAGCCTGCCACGGTTCTCACCCTCAGCAGAGGGGAAGCAGCCAGCCTACAGGCGGGCAGTGGCTGCCTCACAGAAGGTCACCAGCAAGAACCGGTAGCTGACAGCAGTTTCTTCACTGAAACGGAATACTTTTAAGTGTGTTAGACTATCTGTTCTTCATCTCAAAATAGGAACAAAAACCATCGTACTACCCAGGTTTTAGTAGTTGTTCAAGAGGCAGAATGAGATAAGATATATGAAGAGAATTTGGAAATGACAACGTATGAAATTGCTGGCGGGAACGCACCATGGACCCACCCTCTAGTGCCATCTCCAGCAAAACTGCGGAGGCGCTTACCTCTGCTCCGGCACAGGCGGGAGGCAGCCAATCCCTGTGTCTCACGGCCATTGGTTGCCTTCGCACATGCCCTGGCCAGGGCTGGGGATCGAGCCTGCAACCAAGGTCCATGCCCTTGACCGGAATCGAACCCAGGACCCTTTAGTCCACAGGCTGATACTCTTTCCAACTAGGGCAATGTTGTTGTTTTTTTCTCTCTCTCTTTCTCTCTCACCCACCCACCCCCCTTTTCCTCCATCCCCCCTTCCCTTTAGTATTTTCTCTAAAAATCAATGGAAAACATATCTGTGGGTGAAGATTAACCAAAAAATAAAATAAGTGCCATTCCCTATGAAAAAGAACCAGGTCACCTTAGAGAAGTGGCTGCTTCCAAACTTGAAGCAGGAAAAGTATCATGTGAGCCTGGAACCTCTGGTCATTCTGGAATCCAGGAAGCTGTCAAAGACCATGGGGGAAGGGGAGTGTGTGTGTGTGCGTGTGTCGGGGAGGGGGGGGGGGGGGGCGTGTCCAAAAGACCCAGAAGGCAACATGAAGAGATTCCCACTGGCCAAAGATGGGACAAGCTGAGCATCAGTAACAATAATAATTGCAGTCAACCAAAACATTATCACATTTGTTCAAAACCGTGTGTTTACAAAGATGCTTTTTGATATATACATTACTGGTGACCTTGGGAAGAAGATGCTAGAGCCCCCAACCCCTTTATTCTGCAAAGAGGGAAATAGAGAAAGAATAAGCATCTATCCTGCTTTTCCCGTGCAAACTGTATCTCGGAGTCGCAAGCAGTTGACGAGGGAGAGATTCTCTTTTCGGAAGTGTCCCGGCTAATAAGTGATAAAATTTAGAATGCCGCCGTTCTGCAGACCCTCGTGCCGTTAGTAGAACGTGCGCCCTGACTGCTAACATCGCAGAGAGAGCCACAGCCTGACACGGAGGTCACAGCAGTGCCTTAGCAAAAACGACTCAAACCCGAGTCGGACACCAGGCTTCCAGATCCAACTTCCCGTTTCTAATACAGGGGGAGGGTAGCACTATAAATTAGACGGAAAAGCCGTGCCCGCCAATCGTACCCCACAGACCTCTAGCTACGCCACCTCTCCCCCTTCTCTGGACCGCAGCTTCCTTTTCTGGAAAACGGAGGGGGGGCCTGGCGTCCTCAGAGGGCCCCTCCCTCCCGCCCGGGACTCTGCTCTCCTCACCTGCCTGTATCAGCACCTCCTCTAAGATCTGGGTGACGGACTTCTGCTGCTGCTGCTGGAACGGAGGCCCCACGTTCTTCAGGAACCAGAAGTCCGGGGCCGCCCAGGGGAGGCCCAGGTGCTGCGTGTGGATGATCTTGTCCACATCGAAGGCTCTGCTGATCAGGGCCTTCGCTTCCTCTTCGTTCATCACCCAAAACTCCCGAAACTTCTCCTCGTCGATGAGAACAAAATGCCTGTGGAGGAGTAATACTGAGCATGGCCAGCCGACCCCAGGGCCTGGCGAGGGTCCCTTCAATTAGGAGGAGAGCAAGACCTGAGACAGAACTGGGGTAAAACCCTGGGCCGGGTCCCGTCTCTTGAGCCACTGACCCTCACCCATGACAGACTGAAGGCCATCCCAGGAAGTCCTCAAGAAAAGGGAGGTGACGTACAGGTAGAGGAACAAGGAAGACAGCACAAAGGACTCTTCGGTGCCCTGGCCCAGCTCAAAAAATAAAAAAGCTGCTGATATCATCAAAGTCTAGTGACACCACGGCCGCCACCAACCCGACCCCCGCAGCCGCCGCTCGAGGCCCCAGGCCCGGCGTGCCTCATGGCTTTCTGCAGCTCCTTGAACTGTTTCACCAGGCGTTTGTAGTCTGCGGTCAGCGACTGGTTCTCCTCCCGAAACTGCTTGATCTGCTTGGTGTACTTGGATCGCAGGTTGTTCAGCACATCATGCAGGCTGGGGGGAGAGGGAACGAACGGTCAGTGCTGCTGAGGAGGAGGCGTAAGGTCCTCACATCTACTTCGCTGGGCTCTGTGAACCCAGGACCACGCATGGGGGGCAGGAAACCCTCCCACAGTCCCCAGCGCAGCTCCAGCTGTGACCAAGGGGAGGAAGGCAGCAGGGCTCATGGGAGCGGCCAGAACTCAAATGCATGTAAAACCCACCCAGAGCCGAAACCGGTTTGGCTCAGTAGATAGAGCATCGGCCTGCTGACTGAGGGGTCCCAGGTTTGATTCCAGTTGTGGGGGGGGGGGGTAGTTATACCTTGGTTGCAGGCACATCCCCAGTATCGTGTGTGCAGAAGGCAGCTGATCGATGTTTCTCTCTCATCAGTGTTTTTAACTCTCTATCCCTCTCCTTTCTTCTCTGTGAAAAATCAATAAAATATATATTTTTTAAAAATAAAATAACCTGCCCAGAAGCCCACACCCACCAAGAGGCCACCTCCTATGCAAGAGTGTGACTGCATCTTCCTCAACACGCCCTTTGTCCGTGTCCCTCCTGGCCCCAACCTCACTATTAAAACCCCAACCTCTGACCTCCTGAAATAAGGCCGATAGGAAGGAAAAAACGAAAACTGCGCATCACAAGCCTACGATAGATGAGTCCTCCGTTCTCAAAGAGCTGGTACTGTTAACAGGTCCAATAACTCATTCATTCATTTACCAAACACGAAAGGTCTCTTCCATGCCAATGATCTGTTCCAGCACAGAGATGAATGAGAGATACCCATCCAGTCAGAGACCAAGACAAACGTTAATTACGGGACGGGGTGAGAAACGCTCTAGGAGACTCACACCCGTGCCAGGGGAGGCATCTGAGGGCCCCTGGCCTGCAGAGAGGGGGAGAGGGAGTGGCCACAGGTTCCAGCAGTGACGGACAGCCGGCCAGTGGAGCTCCCGCCTCCCTGCGCACAGGAGCTCTGCGCATGGAAACTTGTCGCATGAAATATGCATGGCGGGCACAGCTCTGAGAGCCGGGACCAGCTTCAGACTTCAGACTACTGGGAGGTGTCTGATGTCAGTGCCCCATTTACACGGGAACGGAGAGCTCGGAGGCTGACATAGTTGAAGTTGGAAAATTCTAAAAATAGCGTTTCCCCTCTGAGGCGCTGTTCTGAAATAATCAGAAGGTTTCTAAAACACAAACACTGATCATTCATATCTTCATCCTCCATAATCAGTGAAAGTGAGTTAACTTGGTCTCTGATAAAAATTTTAAAAAAGGAAGTATCTAATTCATTTTCTTTTATATATATATATATATATATATATATATATATATATATATACATATATATATATATATTCTTATTGATTTCAGAGAGGAAGGGAGAGGACGAGATAGAAACATCAAATGATGACAGAGAATCATTGACCGGCTGCCTCCTGCACACTCCCTACTGGGGATGGAGCCTGAAACCCAGGGACATGTCCTGACTGGGAACTGAACCATGATCTCCTGATTCAGTCTCCACTGAGCCACACGGACTGGACTAATTCATTTCCTTAACTTAGCATTCTAGGAGACTCTCCACATATAGGTGTAAAAAAAATTTTAGTAGCCATCCCAGTGTTTTTCACCGTTATTCAGTAGAGGAGTTTCTTTGTGCCATCGGATTACAGAAGTCAGTGAAACAAAGATAAACCCCATGGCATCCTGGGGGTTGACAAGGTGGCAGGAAAGGAGTGGACGGGAAGAAATGGCTGCAGGTCAGGGCCTCAGTTCCTGGCTGGAAGCCAGGGACGAAGGGGAGTGAGGAGAGAGTGGGAGGGTCAGCAAGGCCCGTTCCAGAAAGCGTGTCCTGGAGATGACTGGGACTCTTTGAGGTAAAGCAAGGAGGTGAGGCTGGGATCAGGAACATGAACTTGGCAGTCTTAACAAAGGAGTGATAGCCGAAACCGGTTTGGCTCAGTGGATAGAGCATCGGCCTGAGGACTGAAAGGTCCCAGGTTCGATTCCGATCAAGGGCATGTACCTTGGTTGCGGGCACATCCCCGGTAGGTGTGCAAGAGGCAGCTGATCGATGATTCTCTCTCATCAATGTTTCTAACTCTCTCTCTCCCTCTCCCTTCTTCTCTGTAAAAAATCAATAAAATATATTTTTTTAAAAAGAAAAAAAGAAAAAGAAACCATTAAAAAAAATTTTTAAAAAAAACAAAACCAACAACAACAACAACAAAGGAGTGATATTCAAAGACGTGAGACTGATGTTCAGGGCATTAAATTTGAAAAAAAGGCGGGAGTGCAAGGGGGTAAAAAGCAGAACCACCCAAGGAAACAGGAATAAAATGAGAAAGAAGAGCATTCTTTGACATCATGCAAACCAGCAGAGAATATTTCCAAGACTCAGTACCCAACAATCCCAGGACCAGGCCTGAGGGAGAGCGTGGTGCTTGGTTGGAGTGGCAGCATTGGCAGCCTACAGGGGGGCGCTTCTGTGCAACGCCGGGGTCCCAGGCCAAAGTGTGAATGTTGGAGGAGGGCGGAGGGGCCAGCGGTGAGGAAAGGAAAAGGGAAAAAGGAAGCAAGAAGAGAAAAAAGACAGTGTGGCACAGAGCAGCAGCAGGGCCGGCGGGAGGGTTTCCGAGAGAAGGGAAACGGTGTCAGTGGGACATGAGAGGGAAGGGCCAGCGGAGACGGTGCTGGGAATGGTGCCGCTCATGGTTCTGCCGTGTGGCTCGAACCCACGCTCAGCCTCCCCACCTCCTCCCTCCCATCTCACCACGCTCCCTTCTCCCGCCCTGCAGACTCTCCATCAGTCCTCCACCTCCCTGATCCCTCCCGCTTCGCCCTGGGACCAGCCACTTCCCCGCGTTCCCAGCTCACTCTTTGCCGTGAACTTTCCTAGGAGGAGGTGGGGGAGAGCAGAACCAGTTGAATGTATTATCTTTTCTTTAAAAAAAAATCTCCTTTTGCCGAGACCGGTTTGGCTCAATGGACAGAGCATCGGCTTGGGGACTGAAGGGACCCGGGTTCGATTCCGGTCAAGGGCATGTACCTTGGTTGCGGGCATATCCCCAGTAGGGGGTGTGCAAGAGGCAGCTGATCAATACTCTCTCTCATCGATGTTTCTAACTCTCTATCTCTCTCCCTTCCTCTCTGTACAAAATCAATAAAATATATTTTTTTAAAAAAATCTCCTTTAGCTGAAACCGGTTTGGCTCAGTGGATAGAGCATCAGCTGGCGGACTGATTCCGGTCAAGGGCATGTTCCCGGGTTCGATTCCGGTCAAGGGCATGTACCTGGGTTGCGGGCACATCCCCAATAGGAGGTGTCCAAGAGGCAGCTGATCGATGATTCTCTCTCATCGATGTTTCTAACTCTCTATCCCTCTCCTTTCCTCTTTGTAAAAAATCAATAAAATATGTATATTTTTAAAAAATCTCCTTTAATAGCCGAAACCGGTTTGGCTCAGTGGTAGAGTGTTGGTCTGCAGACTGAAGGGTCCCAGGTTCGATTCCGGTCGGGGCATGTACTTTGGTTACGGGCACATCCCTGGTAGAGGGTGTGCAGGAGACAGCTGGTCGATGTTTCTCTCTCATCGACATCTCTAGCTCTCTCTCACCCTTCCTCTCTGTAAAAAATCAATAAAATATATTTTAAAAAATAAAAATAAAAAAATAAAAATCTCCTTTAATAAAGTTGGTTCTATCTTTTGCAGTTGATACTCCTACAAAAGAGAAGCACTCAAGCCCGCCCTCTTCCCAGCACGGACGGGCCCCAGAGGAGGGTGCGTGGGACGGCTCACCGGTTCATCTTCCTCTTCTGCTGGGACTTAATCATGGTGCTCTCTTCGTCCCTCTTCTTCAGCACCTGGAAGTTGTACTCTAACTTCTCTTGGTTTAGCTGATACGTTGCTTTCATTTGCTGAAGCTGTTGCTCGAGAATCTAAGGTTCAAGTTTAAAAAATAATAATAATACTCACTGGCCCTGGCGTAATTTGTTACACCCGAGGGTCCCCGATGGCGCATTCTGGAGTCGGCCCAGGGGAACCTTAAGGACAAATGTCCTGCCTGAATCCTTAGAAAATCTATCAGGAGAGGCAAGCTGAAGGCCAGCCAGAAAAATACATAAATCGTGCAACGACAGGCTATCCTTCTGGTGCGTTAGAGATCTGAGTCACCCCCTAGAGATACCGTCAAGGTTAATGTTCCCATGGAAACCTGCCGGGTTCCCACCCTGACCTTCCCGTTGGCAGGATTAGCGTTTAGCAGACCATGATCATTTTAAAGGAGGACCGACACCCCATCCTTACTTTTGGGGTTCCCACTTGCTGTATTCATGCATCCAGCAAACATAGGGTGTCCCCAAAAATGTATACACACACTTTGAATGACTATAAGAGCAGTGTGTGTTAAAATGCATTCCATTTTTCCAAATTGGGCTATCGGCCGTTGAAGTGTGCATTCATTTTTGGGGGACAGCCTGTATTGACCGAGTGCCTATAGGGTATGCCAGACACTTCACTGGGTGCTGCTGGGAGAACTGGTCCTGCCCGGGCCAGGAGAGAGACAGGTAACGGGGACAGATAAGAATGAAGAGAGGGGTAAGCACAGGGTGGCCCGGGGCCAATGAGAGGAGTGCTTTCGAGGCCAGAGCAAGTACCCCTGAGAAGATGGCATCAGCGTGTCCCCCTGAGACCTGGAGAATGGGCAGGAGTTACTCTGGTGGAGCTACACCTGAGAGTGTAACTATTACATCTATTCTTGATCTTGAGAAGCAGGGACCAGTCACTGCGCCCTTTCAACCTCCCCAGCTCCCTCCGCCAGCCCGCAGACCTTTGCCAGGGAGTGCGCAGAGGAAGTGATCCCAGCAGCTATCCCTGCCCCGGGAGCCATCCTCAGGGAGGGCCTGGCCCGGAGGTGAGGCAGAGGAGGACAAAGGTGCTGCGACACTTTGTCAGAGGGCGTCACTTCCGGGTCCCTGTGGTACCCCGTGATTCCACCTTGTGACTGGAGCGATTAGTCAGCAGTGACTAATCCTACTTCACTCTCCCGACGTGTAAACTCCATTCAGGGACAAGGGTTGAACGGCCCCTTCAGAACCGCCCCATCTACTCTTTAACAAGTGGTCAGTGAAGATCCACACTGGTCACTGGGATGATAACCAGCTGTGCCTCTCCGTTTATCTGCTTGATTAGTCAAATTCTTACGTACTTTTACTAGTTATATGATTCTCTTTGTAACAGCGTTTCCTGGTTGAGAAGCTAGTATTTGCTCCGTATAGAAAATACAGTAAGGAGAAAGAAGACATAGGAGGGGAGGAGGAAAAGCTACCCACAATTCACTTCCCAAAGGCACCTCTGTTAACATATTGACATGTGTCCTTCCAGTGTCCTTTACATTTTATATCCTATTTTTCTCCCTTAATATTACAACATAAGAACTGTCTATGTTGCCCTAACCGGTTTGGCTCAGTAGATAGAGCGTCGGCCTGCAGACTCAAGGGTCCCAGGTTCGATTCTGGTCAAGGGCATGTACCTTGGTTGCAGGCACATACCTAGTAGAGGGGTGTGCAGGAGGCAGCTGATTGATGTTTCTCTCTCATTGATGTTTCTAACTCTCCCTCTCCCTTCCTCTGTGTAAAAAATCAATAAAATATATTTTTTTAAAAAGAATTGTTCATGTTAATCAAGTTTTATTAACATCACTTTAATGGTGCATACTTTGGTATAATAACTTATCATATATGAAGTATGTATGGGATATTTATCATACATTATATTTTACTATGTCCCTTCAATTGTACATTTATATTGTTTTGATCATTTTAAATATTAACATAATCCTTGCAACAACTGGATATTAAACCTTTTGGGTATTTTTTTTTTTTCTTAAACTAGATTCTCAGAAATGAAATCACTAGGTCAAAGGCTCTCAATAAATGGCTTTCCAAAGGGCAACTCATGGTTGACACTCCCGCTGGCCGTGTGTGCACACGCCCCTCCCCACACAGTCAGCACTGAGGTCGCACAGGGCAGGCTATGCGGTCCTAAGGGCAGCACAGGCCCTTGGGCGGGGTGCTTGGGGTGGGGCCGGGAGCTGCACCCCACTCTTCCCGAGCATGATTCAACGTAATTTGAAAGTTTCTGACTCGAACCACGTGCCAAAGGGCCTGTGGGAGATGCTGACAGCGCAGCCTCTGTCCAGTGCCGTCATCCGGGCCGGTCCCGCTGAGTGCTCCTCAGCCTGCGCCCCTCGGGGATCTTCAGGGGAGGGGCTGGGGCAGCTCTTCCTGCAGAGCTGCGATGGTGTACACTTCCGTGCCCCAAATGAAACCCGTCTTCCCGCTGCCAGTGCAACCGGCCCCGCACACAGGGGAGGGGACTGGTCCGTGAGGTGGCACAGCTCAAAGTCCAACGGAAAAGCTCCAGGTCGGATGGTGACACCCGGAGAAAGGAGGACATACGTGGAGGAGGAGGGTCTCCAGAGCTGCTCTGGATTTGAAAGACAATGAGTGGCTGTCCCGGCCTTCCCTCTGATCGTGGGGAGCCCCGGGCCCCGGAGCGCCTGGATGTCTGCCCCGATGATGCCCAGGGAACCCTCCTCTTAGCTCTGCAGTAAGCGCCATCACTGAGATGCCACTCCCCCGAACACAGGACTGTTCAATATCACAGCAGGGTGACAGCCGAGTTACAAACACGAGCTCTAGCCCGTGGACTTCCGTGTAAATGTCATTCTTCAAGGCAGGCGATTGCACAACAGTAACCATTTCTTACATCACGCACCTTGAAAGGAGCAAAACACCCTTGGTGTCACGTTTTTGGTCAGTGTTGTGAAGACACCACTGGTGCCTCACCTCCTTCTTCCATGAACACGATTTACAAAACTCTGAACCAACGTAATCAGGTCATGTCTTTCCTCTGTGACATGAAAGAACTTAAATCTGTGCTGATTTTCTAGGCAAATGATAACGCTAACCTGTCACCTGATGGCTTCAGTTTGCATCGCTTTGCCTGTGCGTGCAGCTGAATACTTATCAGCGGCTTTACTTCCTCTTGTGCAGCACGTTCACTCCTGCTCTCTGCCGGGCACGTTCTCCCAGGACTGGCGCCTGGAGCGTCGGCGATGTGCCGGGCACTGTCCTCACCGTCTCTGCCCGACCACAGGCCAGCCACCCTTCACTCAGCTCTGTCCCAGGACAGCCTGGCATGGGTGTGGACATGGGTGTGGGTGTGGGTGTGGGTGTGGGTGTGGGTGTGGGGGGGAGGGAGGAAGGGAGGGACCGCTTTAAGTTCACGATGTCACTTAGGACGTGCTGTCACTGAACTTACAGAACCAATCGCAGTCTGTGCGGGCGGTTACATGGATTGCAGGGCTCACTGTTTATTTGCAACACCATGCTCCCCATATTTCAGCACCGGTGACGCTATTGCTAATTACCTCAGGTTTTGGTCTCAACATACAGCCGTTCTTGATTGCCGAGCATTAAGTATACATAGTTTTATGTTTTAAAATAATGATTCATTATGTTAAATGTCTTCACTTCTTTTTCAGTTATCCAGAGATATTTAGCAAAGTTGTACTTTATGTTGTGATTAATATTTTGGTATTAATAGTAGCAGCCCCTGATGTTGAATTAAACCATTTTACAAGTTTAAATGAGCATATAGACTCTTTAAAAAAAAAAAAAAAAAAAAAAAAAAAACACAAAAAGCCCTAGCCGCTTTGGCTCAGTGGATAGAGCATCAGCCTGCAGACTCAAGGGTCCTAGGCTCGACTCTGGTCAAGGGGATGTGCAGGAGGCTGATGATTGATGTTTCTGTCTCACTGATGTTTCTAACTCTCTTTCTCCCTTTCTCTCTGTAAAAAATCAATAAAAAATATATATTTAAAAAAATTTACTTCCTGCATCAAGAACTAAGAGTTTCTGGCAGCTTTATGGAAGCCGGGGGGGGGGGGGGGGGGGCAGAGTGCACGATGTTTCTGGGCTTCTCTCTGCTCATTCATCATGTGACCTGCCTGGCAATGAGCACTTGAAGAGTTTACCCATCAAACCAAACCCGTGTGCGCTGGAGCCCTTCTGTTTTTGTGATTCGCACACACTCCAGTTCCACATCTCGGCACGGAGCCAGTGCCACGAGTTAGTTAATTGGTTAAGAAGATCACGCGTGACGCTGCGCTGCGGGACCATCTGCGGGCCATCGATGCCGCTCGCCTTCCATGTCCAGTGCAGGGGCGGCGCTGAGGCCCTCTGATTGGGTCCAATTTCCTGAAACAGCGCGTGCACCGCAGCACGGGGAGCCTCCGTCTGATTCTGTCCTCCCAGGGAAAGGGACAACGCGGTGCCGCATGCTCTGGGTTTCCATTCTAACACAGGGAAGGTCCGTTTGCAGAGGAACTGCACACACTTTCCCACTCGGAGGACCACCACCAGCCTGCGCCCTCCTCCTCCCCGACACACACACACACACACACACACACACACACACACTTCGCCCTCAGTCCTTCCAGACACGGGGCGCCTGCACTGCCAGGCCTCCCGGGCTCACTGCCCCCGGCCACCCACCTCCTCAGTCTGACCTCGCCTCCAACCCCCATCATCTTCCCACGGCCCAGAGTGTCTGGCTCTGCTGGAGCATTTGAAAATTAGATTGGGAACATGAGGTGCCACTCCCACAACTCAACAGCAAACAATAAGTTACCCAGTTAGAAAGCGGGTGGAGGGCCTGAATAGACATTTCTCCAAAAAGACATACAAATGGCCAACATGTGTATGGAAAGTGCTCAGCATCAATGATCATCAGGGAAATTAAAAGCAAAATTACAACAAGATACCACCTTACACCTGTTAGGATGACTACTATCAAAATAACAGAGAAAAACAAGTGTTGTCAAGGATGTGGAGAAGAGAGAACCCTGTGCCCTGTTGGTAAGAATATAAATGGGTGCAGCCACTTCGGAAACAATATGGAGGCTCCTCAAAAAAATTAAAAATAGAATTATCTTTTTTTTTTTTAATTTATTCTCACTTGAGGATTTTTCCCCCCATTGATTTTAGAGAGAGTGGAAGGGAGGGAAGAGAGAGAGAGAGAGAGAGCATTTATGTAAAAGAGCCACATCAATTGGCTTCCCTTGACTAGAATCAAACCCATGACCCTTCCGTTCGCAATCTGATGCTCTAACCACTTAGCAAATTGGCCAGGGCTAACTAGAATTACCATTTGACCCAGCAGTCCCAGTGTTAGGTATGCATCCAGAGGAACTAAATCTGGGTTTTTTAAGAGATAGCTGTATTCCATGTTCATTGCAGCATTATTCACAATAGCCAAGATATGGAAACAAACTAAACGTCCAGCAATGGACTAATGGATAAAGAAAACACGCCCTGTACATACAGTGGAATATTATTCAGCCTTAAAAAAGGAAGGAAAGTCTGCCGTACGTAACAATACAGATGGACCAGGAGGAGGCTACGCCAAGTGAAATAAACCAGACAGACAGAGGGGTCTGCATGCGGGATCTAAAACAGCTAAACTCGTAAAAGCAGAGGGTAGAATTTGCTGCTGGGGCTGCCTGGGGCTGACGGTGGAAGAAATGGAGAGGCATTGGTCAGAGCATACCAAGTTTTGGTGCCCCGGGATGAATAATCCTGGAGATTGACTGTACAGCAGCGGCCTGGTTAGCAATTCCATACAGTATACTTAACATTTTGTTAAAAGGGTAGATCTTACAGTAACTGCTCTTACCACAAAAGAAAAAACACAGCAACACAAGAACACAATGTTCCATTACTTCTCTGTTTGAGGTCAGTGGTTTTTTTAGTTTTGCCACATTAATTATCATATTACCAAGATAACTCCAGACAGCCTGACAATAGCCATTTTCATGAACAACTGTAATGTATGCAGCCCACACAAACAGCCCTGCTCTGTTACAGACTCCAGTGTTCTCTGTCAGTAACTCTCATTTCCACGACATTAATATGAGAAAGGCCAAGGAGCATTCTCCGGGCTGGTAAAAATATCTGTAGTCTAACGGGGCTCTCTAGTTCCCTTCTTTATGTGGAACGACAAGAGGTGTAAGAACTAAAATGCTACCAGAGGCCACGGGGGAAACTGACATCTAACGTGCTTTCCCAGCGGAGACGGAAATGAAGAGACCGAGCTCGAGTAGGAAGAGGAAACCGTGTTGCGTCTGAACGTAATCACAGGGGTTACTTTTCCAAACTGACGTTTTAACACGGAATCTAGACTTGGAAAGAACTTTAGAACCGAGGAAGGCTGAGCTCCTTCCCACTGCGGGGACCCTGCAGCCGCTGAAGACCGACGGTCATTCCGCCTGGGAACGCTCCCTGAGATCTGGGGCTGTTCTGAGGACTAACCTATTCTACCTCGGACAGTTCTGACCGTGAGTCAGAATCTGCCCTACGCCAACGTCCAACCGCCAGTCAGGGGGCCGCTTGGAATCACGGCAGGTACCGGCTATCCAGCCCGAGGGAACGGGGCGGGAGCCCCGGGCAGACCGTTTACTGGATAAGGGCCTTGTCTCGGAGCCTCCATTCCCGGCACGGAAGACGCTGTTAGTGATTTCTCCCTTTCGTGTTAATGGGAGGATTAGAGCAATTGTCTACGGCCAGGGGTCTTCAAACTACGGCCCGAGGAGTCTGATCCGGCCCGCCAGGTTTTTTGGGCAGTGAGTGCAGCCGAGGTGTTACAGTAGGAATTAGTAGTTCATATAGTCCGGCCCTCCAGCTCTCTGAGGGACCGTGATCTGGCCCCCACTTTAAAAAGTTTGAGGACCTCTGGCGGTCCGGAATGTGGAAGACGCCCATCAGACGGCCACTGGCCTAGTCTCTGCCCTGGGATGCAGCCGCCATTTCCCTCTGCTCGGCGCACACGCACAATTCTCCAATGCTTCCCCACGGCCCGTGCTTCCCAGCCCCCTGTAGGCACGTGGGCAGTTCCCCCCTAGTTCACTGCAGAGAGCATGTCTTCCCGCGGGTCTTGTATGTGAGTGCCTTCAGAGAGGGCCCTTCCACAGGAAGCAGATCCGCAGGAAATGTCTGCTGAACGGGCCCCTCTGGGATGTGAGGGGCGGGCGAGGGGGAGGGCGCCCGGGGGCTGAGCCCGCTCTGGCGGAGGCGCGCGTGCGCGGTACCTGCACATCCTGCTCCAGCTTGATCTTAATCATGTTGTACTCCTCGAAGTCCCAGATCCGCTGCTTGCTCAGCTGCTTCTCGTAGTCCTCCACTTTCTTGAGGCGGGTCGTGAGATACTCCAGCTGAAGACACGGAGACGAGGGGAAGTCAGGCCCCTCCTTGTCCCGGCTCAGTCCCTCGGGGGCCTGGCGAGTGTGGCACGGGGACGCCTGGTGGCGTCATGACTCTCGAGGGAGCTGTTGGCGCTCAGAAGCCCCCTGTGCCCGAGGCTTTGAGTTGCTGAAGGGGTCCTTACTTCAGAAGTCCCCAGAGGAATGCTCCAGTAGGAGATTAAGCACACGGGGATGTCCGGGACATGGAGGGAGCAGGCAGTAACCTTGTCATGACTCATGTGTGGTGCCAGGGGGGACGAGACCTATCGGGGCGACCACCTCACAGGCATGTCCATGTCTAATCACCGTGCTGTACACCTGAAACTAATACCATAGTGTGTGTCAGCTCTCTCTGAAAAATAAATCGGGGGTGGAAGGAGAAGCTAAGCACAGACCCTGCGGTCGATGTCTGTATTTCTTAAAAAAGAGGAAAAGGACCCATTGAGTCTTGGTCGAGTCATTTCTTTGTGCCTTGCATTTCTGAAACAAAGGGATAGCCCTGCACCCTGTAAAATGTGCCTTAAAGCACTTTCTTGGGCCACAAAAAATACCCATGGCTGAGAGAGATGCCCAGGAAACGGGAGAAAGTGGCAGGACCATGGAAACCACAGCGAGCCACGAGGTGGCCCCGCACCCAGGGGTAAGGGCCGCACTGCTGGACGAAGAGCAGTACCGACCGTCCGCCGTGGCCACCCTCCCGACGCTACACCGGCCAGCTATTCCGTCACAGAGGACATCGCCCCGCCTGCACGGACCCCCGGGACCCCCATCCCTCCCGCCCCACCTACCTCTTTGGCGTTGTGAGCCTGCAGCGCCCGCTCCCATTTCTTCTTATTGCTGGACAGCAGCTCCTGCCGCTCCACCTCGAATGCTTTCTACGACCGAGAAGGAGAAGGGCTCTGTGTCCGTTCGGAGTAGGCAGGGGCCACGGTATCAAAGAGCCCACCGCTGGCAGGGGGGGCCCCGTCACCAACCACACACAAACCCCAGGCGGACCCGCAGAGGGTCATGGGGCCCAATGACTGCCGACGGAGCTGCGTGGAAGTGCGTGTTATGAAGCGTGTACTTCACACAAGTTTAGAGAGGAAATGTGCCAACCGCCCTGGGGCTGAGTCGGTATCCGAGGCAGGGAGCCGGAGGGAGGCCAATGCCCTTGGTGGCAGTCGCAGGGCAAACCCTGGCATCCAATGCAACCATGACTGGGGTTGGTGTGTGCTGTGGTTGGGGTTCCCGTGAAGCCATGGCAGCATGAAGCTCACGAGGAGACCTGGGACACAGAAATGAGTCTATAATACGAAGAGAGAGGGGCCCCTCCTCCTGCTCTCTCACTTTGGAAAGATCTAAGTCTCTACTTCAATTTAATATTTCATTCCAAGTACTGATTCCTGAGTCCTGTTTGGCATTCCCCTTTGCCATCCCTCATCCCTAACTATCATAAACAAATCTACACTAATAAAAGAGGAATATTCAAATTGGCCATACCTCTGTGACGCCCATCAGCCAATCAGGGGTGGGCATGCAAATTAACCCAACAAAGATGGTGGGTTAATTTGCATATGCAGGCAAGGAGTGGCTAGGCAGGGCAGGACACCTGCTATGAGGGGGAGGGCGGGGTGCAAAGGGAGGAGCTACAGGAGTGGCGCTGCAGCCAGGAGTGAGGACTTGCAAGCTCCTGGGTGGCAGGAGCAAAGCCAGGGGAAGGAAGACCTATTCTTGCAGGAATCTTCGTGCAACAGGCCTCTAGTCAGATAAATAATGGTCAGGCAACACTATGCTCTCTCCTCCGCTCCTCTCACCCTTACCCAGTTTCATATTCTTTCAAAGCACTTATCACCACCTGTCAACTGACTTGTTTAGCACTGTGTCTGCCTGCCGGCTAGCTGTCCCCTACAGGGCACAAGCTTCATCCAGGGCCTATTTTTGTCCATGGCCTTGTCCCCAGCTCCTGGCACCGTGCCTGGCAACAGTGGATGGCTGATGACTATTTGTTGGATGAGTAAGTAAGCCCAGAAAGCCCAGGGCAGAGACAGGAAGCAGAGGACCAAGACACTGGGCCCCTCCTGAGGTGGTGAGGACAGACCAGCGGTCCCCGCTGGGCGGAAGGCGGGCCTTGATCCCCGTCACCTCGATGTGGGTGAGCTCCCGGCGGAAGGTCTTCATCACAGTCTTCACTTGCTCCTCCATCCGCTCCAGGAGCACGCAGATGTCCTCCGACTGCTTCTTCAAGTCCTTCACGTACTGGTCATCCTTTATTTTTAACTCCTAGAAAAGACATGTCCGCGGCTGGCCACAAGCGGAGGGAGACCCTCTCCTCAGCACCTGTGACCACTCGGAACCACAGCTGCACAAGGAGGTGGCGGCTTCGGGGGCGCTGCGGGGCGGGCTCGGCGCAGGGCCCAGCTCTGAAGGGGCCGCCCGGCATCGAAGCCTCCGTTCCTGCTGCTGCAACGTCCCCACAACATCCCCGAAGGCCCAGCTGTGCCCGCTGAGCAATGAGTGTCCCGGCTCCGCCGTGGGAACAGACCCCTGCAGACTGAGTCCCACTCCTTCCCTACACACGATACAGGTTTCTGTTAGGAAGCCCATCGCTCTGCAGTGACCACCCAGCTTTTTCTTCTGCGTAAGGTGGATGGCCTGAGCTGTGCAGCACCCCGAGGCCTGAAGTGAGGCCTCCACACTTTTTTCACTCAGGAGAAGCAAGCCAATAACCCAGCGAACCCTCCTCTCCCCCCAGGCCCACCCCACCTGGCTGGCGCTGGGTGGCCCGGGCCTCTTGCCTGCTGTAACTCGCTGATGAGCTTGTTCTTATCTTCTATCAGCCCCGCACAGTGCACCTGCTGGGAGTTGAGCATCTCCCACAGCTCCTGGGGAATTTTCTTGTGCTTGCCCTCCTCCCACTTGGCGGTGATTTCGTCAAATTTGTCCTGGCTGGTCTTGACTTCGTTCTCCAGTTTTTCAAGCCTGCAAACGCAGACACGCGGGCCATGCCAGCTCAGCTTCCGACACTGCCTTCCCGCAGCGCAGGCGGGTCCTCCAGACTATAAAACAGGGCTGGGTACCAAGCTCTACCTCCGGGTACGCCCACCCAAGACCAAACCAGGCGGAGAGAAATCTTTAATGCTTGACTATAAGAGAGTGAGACCAAACAAACAAAGTGGCACCTAACAAAAATGAATCAACAGTAAAGCTAAACACACGCACATGTGGATCGAGAGCCAGTGGGTCACCCACTTCTGAGTAAGATGGTGACACACAGTAGTTAAATACTCGGTCCCTGGAGTTCCATGCCTTGTGTTCAAGACTTGGCTCTGCCACTAACTGACGTTCAACTGTAGACAAATTGCTTGGCCTCGGCAAGCCCCATTTTCCTCATCCAGGAAATGGACAGGATGGCCGTGTCCGCCTTCACATGCTGTCATCAGGATCAATAGGATGATGCTCAGCACAGTAGCCACTTACCAAGCATGTCATGTGACCTATGCCTCTGCACAAGCTGTCCCCTCGGCCTAAGTGCCCACCCCTCACTTCCCACTCATCCTGTACAGCCCAACTCGGGCGTCACTTTGCCTGGAGAGCTTCCTCCACATTCTCTCCAGAGAGAATCAGAGGCCTCCCCATCTCTGTCTCCACAGCTCTTTACCCTTAACCTTCACCTCCGTGTCTATCTGGACTAGACATTAAGACCAGAGTCTGGCTTCACTCCTTTCTGCATCTTTCACTCCCGGCTTGGCGCATCCCCGGGAATGTAAGACTTGAGAAAGGGAGGAGGAAGGGGGAAGCCAGAGGGAGGGAAGAGGATTTTACTAGACTGAGTTTGACAAAGCCGCTTTCCGGCAACTGGGGACAACTTAGGGACCTGCAAAGGAGACGTCCCCACAAACACCAGGCTCCCAGCAGGGGCTCCTCACCTCAGCCGTTTCAGCTCCTCCTCCTCCCCCCTCCGGTGGATCTCTCTGATGTCGCTAGCCACCTGGATATTTGTCACCAGCTCGGTGCCGTAGAGCAGCAGTTTAGCCAATTTCTGAAAACAAAGAACTTACAATGTTAGAACCCTTTATAAAGAACTTGTATACTTACAACATTTATAAAACTTGATAAGGAATTTATACGTTTATAAAACTTTAAATTTATAAAATTAGAAACATTTTACACAACTGTTGGGAACTCTTCTATCCACCCAAACTGGAATCAAAAGCCACCTTAAGACTTTTTTTTTCCTTTTCTTTAAATTCTTTTAAAAAATTTTTTTTAAATTTTAATTTTTTTTAACCTTAAGACTTTTAATAACACCATCTACGTATGTAGCAGCCCATTTCCACCATGACATTTGTGCTGTGATGTGACAGCTTATGATCTCATAGCACTCTGCAATTCTGGATGAACTTGAACTCCTTCTCAGAGCAGGGATCAGCCAACCAGCAGGCTGGCATGTGCTCTAGGTCCATATGCTTTCCCCAGGAGACCTCCCAGTGGCTGACCCTGCCGGGATCCTTTCTGAGACTCTCAGCTGGGGAGGTGAGGCAGACAGTCACAGTTGTCCTCCCCAGCCCATTCCCCCTCTTCTTTCAGTAATCAAATACCCACAGTTTAGCTGGGCATTTGATCTCCTAAAATAGACACATCTCCCAAATCCCCTTGCAGTTAGAATGCCTGATCATTAGCACGTAAGTACAATAGAACAGATTGTGTCCCTACTGAATTGTGCCTTGAAGGGAAAAGGTGCGCCTTCTGCAGGCCATGCCCTCTCCCCCCAAGGCTGGAGTGAGGGGCTAAAGTCCGATATGAAGAGCATGTGAAGGGCAGAAGGAGGTGAGGGCCCGACCTTGAGGAGTCCCCATTTCAGCCCCGGACTGTTACATGAGGCAAAAAAGTAAGCCTCCACCTCATTCAAGCTAATGTTATTATATGTGGGATCTTTTCTACAGGGGCCCTAATACAGGAGAGAACTGTAGCTGGCTGCACTACCCTCTCCCTTAACGGCTCAGGAATTTTGCTGTTGGTACCACTCCTTCGAATCCCTCTCTGTAAATTCCACACTCAGTGTCTTCATTTTTGTGATGTCAAAATTTCAAGCCAAAAAGTTCAAGTATCCTTATGTCGCGCCTAAGACTTTCCAAGTCTGTTTTGGAACTTAAAAATTCTCCAACTCTCAAATCATTTTGGAACCTGGAACCTATAGATATCTTTACCTCAAGAAGTCATTGAAATGATCAGAGACTCTATTTCATCTTGCTAGTGTACAGAAATTTTGAAATGCAGTTTAAATAAGTATAAAACAGACCTTAAACCCAGATATCTTGGGTACTGCTGACTTTTTTAAATGCCCGAAGCTTATAGCTTGTACCAAAATGATTTTACAGGCATAAGGAAGTAAATTTGAGCAATCACTGAAGTTCAGTGCAATTTCCTATTTTCTACTCACGACAATGCAAACATCAGAAATTTCCAAATCAAGTATTTAAGCCTTGAAGTAACACCGAAAATGTTAGTCACCCACAGACCAACAAACACACTGCTAACATTTTTGAGACCCAGGAGAAGAACTTAAATGGAGGTCTACATACCATATATCTAAATATTTAGAAATTATAATTCAGTGTTATAAACAGTTTATAAAATATACTCTTTCCTCCTACCTCAACACCTTCATAACAATTTAGAAGTTCCACCCAGAACTTGGTGGCTAAGGGAGAGCCAGTCTCTGGCCCCCAGCCTGCAGTCCACCCCATTCTCTTCCCATCCCACTGCTGGCCTACACCACTCAAGGCTTCACAGGCAGGCGTGTGAATTTCCCAGACCATATCCAAACTCCATCAGGCCTAAAGGTTATACAACAGTGACCTCGTCTGCCCTGAGCAGGTCAGACCCTGGAAAAAGTCTCGTGCAGGCTTGAAAGCAGGCCCAGAACCCTTTGGGCAGGGAATGTGTGGTTCTGTGGGCCACAGAGAGCGATCCAAAGAGGGAACTTGGGCTCTGAGTGAACCTGAGGCAAGTCCACTTGGGAGGAGGGGGGGTGCACCCAGAGGGAAGCCAGAGCGAGACACGGGAGCCTCCTCACCGCCATGACTCTCCAATAGGCTGGCGCAAAAGGACCAGAGAAAGAAAGAAAAGGCGTGAATATTTTTTAAATTTTCATTGAATTTATTGGGGTGACTAAGAAAAGGATATAGGTTGAAAGGTATAAATATTACGCAGGAAGAGATAAAACTCGTTTTCAGACGATAGGATTATATATGCAAAGCATAACCTCCCCTGACCAGGCCAGCTTAGTGAGCCATTTCCCATGTCTCATTTCCCACAGGATCACTGTCTGTGCAGTCCACTTCACAATTCATTAGCTGTGGCACTTTGCTAGGTCTGACTTGCTGTTTGGAGCTGGCGTTTCTGTTTCTCCAGCCACAAAAACGACTTGTTCCAAGTCCTTTATTAAATATCCCAGGAGCCCTGCCATTACCAGGGAAGAGCAGCTGATGATGTTCTTTTTAGTGTTTACTGAGCACAGACCATGCGCCACTCCATAGGCAAAGAGGCTCTTACTCTCACAGAGCTTACAATTTTTAAATATATATTTATTTATTTCAGAGAGAAAGGGAGAGGGATTGAGAGAGAGAGAAACATCAATGATAAGAGAGAATCATTGATCAGCTGCCTCCTTCACACCCCACACTGGGGATCGAGCCCACAACCCGGGCAAGTGCCCTGACCTGGGATGGAACTGTGACTTCCTGGTTCACAGGTCACAGCTCAACCACTGAGCCAGCTGGGCTAGAGCTTGCAATTTTACTGCGGACACTGCATGCACACACAGTGATTTGAAAAGTCACACAGGGCAGAAAACGATCCAAAATGAAATGAATTAAAGGAGGTCAGCCTGGCTTGCAGAGGAACTCATGGAAGGGCTGGGACTTGGATGGTCTGAAAGTCTGGGAAGGTAACCTGGAGACAGGAGGGGAGAAAAGGGAGAGGAGAAGAGGGAAGAAAAGGAGAGGGGAAGAGCTTGGCATTCCAGATGGTCAAAGGCACAGAGCAGAAAGGATGAAGCCACTGGAGGTAGGTAAGCAAGTGGGTCGGCCTCGCCAAGGTGGAAGAAGGCCCAATTAGGTAACTATGGTAGAGAAGATTGCAAAGTGAAGATGGGAACAGACGACACGAGCTCTTGAATGTCAGTTTAAAGTACTTTGTCCTTTTATGTATAGTGAATGCCATAAAAGTATATGAATCAACAAGAGGCTGCATCAACCCAAGAAACTTTAATATGAAAGCTCACTCCTAAAGAGCTTCCAAATGGGAAAGTTTCGGATTCAGTTCTGTCTAGAGACAGGAAATAGGATCTCTACTGAGATTTCATCCCTACTGAGTTTCTTCCAGTCTAAATACAAAGACGGCTCTAGCTGGTTTTGCTCAGTGAATAGAACATCGGCCTGAGGACCAAAGGGTCCTGGATTCAATTCCGGTCAAGGGCATGTACCTTGATTGCAGGCTCCTTCCCTGGCCAGGGCTCTGGTCGGAGCGCATGCAGGAGGCAACCAATCAATGTCTCTCTCTCACACTGATGTTTCTATCTGTCTTTCCCCTCTCTCTGAAAATCAATGGAAAAATATCCTCAGTGAGGATTAAATAAATAAATAAATAAAATAAAATAACTAAATACAAAAACCGGGACATCACACCTAGCTATCTAGTCTCACGGGACCGTCAGGACCCATTTGCTACCCAGTTCATACCAGTCTGCTTTCTTCTTTCTGTTTATAACTCTTGCTTTGATCTTCCTCACTCTCCTTCTTCCCATCTAAATAGTCTCCAAGCGCTTCCCTGTGATGGAAAAGAATAGAGAAACTAAAGTTATTTCTAGTATTTAACTTCTATATGCCAAGGTTTCATGGGAATTCATACCATATACAAAAATACTTTCCATGTGGTAAATAATTTAGATATTAAAAAAATGATCATAAAACCCTTTAAGTATATAAAGGAGAGAGAATAAAGCCAAAGTTAGAATTAGAAAAAAAAAAAGTTGATTTTACTTCCCAATTTTTTTAAAATTTTATCCTTGAAAGTCAAAGGATAAACTGGTAAAAGATATTTGAAAAAACCTTGCTCTCCATAAAATAGAAAAGCCTCCTTCAAATCAATATTAAAAAAAAAAAGACAATATACCAAATTGAAAAATTGGCAAAGAATGTGAAGAGGCAATTCACGGAAGAAATACAAATGGCAAACAGACAGTTAAAAATAGGTTCCACTTCACATATAAGCAGAGAAATGAAAATGAAAACCCTGTGAGGTATCATTATTCTCCTATCAGACTAGGAAGGTTTTAGAAGGTTGGCAATACCTATTCACACTCACAGGGCAATGCTAATTCTCCTGATCTCTGTCCGAATAGGCCAGAACCATCCAGATATCCCACAGAATATCACAGTGATTCATCACATCAGCGTTGGCACACTATGGCCTATGATACACATCTGACCCACCTGTTTCTGTATGGCTCACAAGTGAAGAATAATTTTCACATTTTTAAGAGGTTTTTTTTTTAAAAGAAAGTTGAGGGTGAATAGGCAGAATACATTGAAACCATTCTGTACAATACTGTACTAGTGGATCCTTGTCATTATTTAGTTGTCAAAATGCACAGAACAGCAAGAGTGAATCGCAGTGGAAAGTACGGACTTTGGCTGACAATGACGTGTCAATGAGGTTCATCGATTGTAACCAAGGTACCACTCTGGCGGGGGATGTGATAGTGGGAGGAGCTATGCATGTGTGTGGGGCACAAGGTATATGAGAATACTCTGTATCTTCCAGTTGATTTTTCTGTAACCCAAAAACTGCTCTAGAAGAAACAAAGTTTATTCATTTAGGGGGAGAAGGATCAAATAGAAAGGAAATTTTGGGAACACAAACATTCTGTGAGATTCACTTTTCAGTGCCCAGTCACTAAAGTTTTGTTAGAACGTAGCCACACAACGTTGGGCCACTTGTGTCCCATGGCCAGCAGACAATAGGGAAGCCATCATCTTACTTGGGCAGCTGACCCTGACCAGCAGGACAAGGTGCCATGCTTATACAGGGAGGGAGGGAGGGAGGGAGGGAGGGAGGGAGGGAGGGAGGGAGGGAGGGAGGGAGGGAGGGAAGGAGGGAGGGAAGGAGGGAGGGAGGGGGCTCAGGAATTCGGGGACTGCAGGTGCCTCTGCTTCTACCCTCTGGGACAGTCCACTGTGCCTGTGAATGGATGGGTGTGGCAACCCTGGCCTGGAAGGAACAAGGCTATCGTCTCAGACACTTCAGGAAGGAGCATGGTCACACAGCAGTAGAGGCGCTGAGAGCAGCAGAAGTGGGAGCTGAGGTCCACTGGATCCGTACTTGGGGAAGGCGGGCAGGCTGGGAGGGAAGGGGAGACAGACCCTGAGGGCAGGTCCCGACGGCCTGCATGTCAGTGTATTGGCCACAGTGCGGGCTGCACCTGGCTCCCAGTGAAAGCATTGAAAGGACTGTTATTTCTGCTTTTTAACTTTATTAGTGTGTTCAATGTTTTAATATCCCACACTTTACTTGAACTTTCTGGAATGAAAGTTTTCTATCAAGAAACAAGGCCCTCTGCCCTGGCCGGGTAGCTCAGTTGGTTAAAATATGTTCAGCTATGTATCCAAGGTTGTCGGTTTGGTCCCTGGTCAAGACACAAAAAAATATTCATCAATGAATGCATGAGTAGTTAGAAAAAGAGATGTTCTCCCTTCCTTCCTCTCCCTCTCTTTAAAATCAATAAATACATTTTAAAAAAAATTTTTTAAAGGCCTTCTCACCCTTTGGGGCACTCCTGCCCCTCACTGCAGGGGACTCCTGCCCTGGCAGCACCGCACACCTAGCGCTCCCCCCCCCCTCCCCATTGCCTCCGGAACACCATCCCCATCCCCATCCCCATTGCCTCGACCCGCCCAGCCCCTGCTCACCGTCTCCGGGCTTCCAGGCGCGCTGCGATGCGGAGGCGCCGGGCCTGGATTCGCTCCTGAGGATTATCCGAATTGATCGAGGGCCCGAGAACCTGAGTGGCTAAGTGTTCATCCTCCTTATCCTCCAAGATCCCCAGGGGTACAGGCGGATTCATGGCGGGTGCCTCCCCCAGGCAGCTCGGCCCAGGACCAACGCTGGACCGCCGCCGGTTGCTAGCAACAAGTCGTTGCCAGGGTAAAGCAGTCACCTGACCCGCCGCTGGAGGCGATTGCGTGCGCACCTCAGGCCCCGCCCACCGGCGTTCAGACGTGGAGTCCCAGCTTCGGGCTCATTATCCCTCTCCACAAAGGACCAGTCATATTAGCACAGATTGGAAGACTGAAGAGCTGGACCAAGTGTGGTTCATGGCTTACTAACACTCATGACTTAATGCATCATTCATTCATCACCAAATGGCTATTCCTCAAAATCATATTCATCCAATATTATTGAGCACCTCATGGGCATGTCCCTTCCTCATAGAAGCTGCCTTCTGATAGGTCCACTCGGAGTTTATCGCCTCGCTGGGAAGTTTGAACTGAAGTGTATTGCACCCATCTATTCATCATCGAGTTCCTACATTGTGCATGGGCCCCCTCCTCCTCTAGCATGTGAAACCCCATCCCATCAATCCAGTTTTACCCAGCAAGGGATTATTGTCTTCTATAGCCGCTTTCAATAGGGCTAAAACCTAGGGCAACCCCACCAGCACCATCTTACAGAAAGAGGGGGAGCAGAGGGAAATAGTACCAGGGGCGTGGGGGAAGGGGGGAGGGATAAGTAAAGGGTACAGAACATACTTAAAACTCTCAAGGAAGCACTGTCCCCTGAAAAAAGCACTATTTCCTGGCTGGTTTTGTGTCTCAATGTCAACAAAATAGTATTCTTATTGAGAATTAAAACCCTTTTTAACATTTGACAGGGCCTTGACCCATTGGCCTGTGGGAAACTCCGGAGGGGGCATGTCGTGAGAAGAGGCAGGTCCTAGTCCTAGACCTGCCCTGCAACCATGGATAAGTCACAACTACTTGAGGATCATTTTCTCAGCTGTCATTCCGTACCGTCTGCCTACTCAACTCAAGAGGCAATTACGACAAGGCCAAGGCAGACAGGTTCTTTTGATGTACAACTGGCCATAAAGAACTCAGGGGCCCATATGGGTATGACTACCCACAGACTAAATCGGTCGAGTCCTTTGAGCATGGCATCCCCCTCCCTGGGTAAGTTTTGAGTGATAAAGATTAGGGGGGGCTTCCTCTGCTATGCCAAAGGCTGGCCATCTACCTCAGTTTATAGTCTTTTTGCAGAAAAAGAATGATATGCTAATTACATTTTAACATACCATGTCAAGTCCCACCACTTAATTCTATATCCATAAGGTACACCACCTCCCCTTAATTGGGGCTTGGGGGTTCATCAAACATTTACATAATTTTCTGGCTTACTCCTATCTCCTTTTAATGTTTTGCTATAAAACAAGGAGTGATGATCTAAGACAAGTGGCCGGACATTCCTCCCCACAGCTCCCTCCCATTTTGCACCTACCCGGGAAAAACAAAAAAAGACAGTCTGAAAACTGAAAGGATTTAAAAATTATTTACTCTTTACTTTTTATTACAATAAATATTTATCAATCATGGAATTAAACAATTTTAAATTAAAACCTACTGCATTACTTTTGGGTTTCACAGCAGCAGAAATAAACATTAAATCCAGTTGAAAGGACAAGGCTTCTGGAATCCAGTGGCAAGAAACAGTCAGGTCTTGATTATCTGGGGTAGCGACGGGAAACAGCAACACCGCTGATGCAAATACATCGGTCAAACACATGGTTGTACATCACAGACTTATCTACGATTTTACAGGATTCCTGCTAAGGAACTGAAGCGAGTTGCGAAGCCCCACTTCTGCAGGCGCAGAGGCCGGAGCTGCCTGCCAGCCAGGAATGGGCCCCATCACCTTCAGACCCAGAAGCCGCAGCCCGGGTGGAAGTGGCCGTCTTTCTCAAAAGCGGGCTTCCTGGCTCACACGATCCCCGTGAAAGGGAAATGGAAAGTGACTTATTTCAAGGGCCTTTCCAGGGACTGAGATGAGCTAGGAGCAGGGAAGCCTGCGGCTCCATGCAGGTCGAGTCAGCAGGAAGAAAGTGCAGGAGGGCTCACCGCCTCGCTGATAATCAAGAGTAACTGCATGTACACACGAGTAGATCATACATATATATGCACAGAGAATACATGTGTACATATGAACTATGTATATATACACTCTCATCACACATAACCAGACAAAATAAATGCTACATGATTTACTACAAACACAGCAAGTCCTAGAGAGACCGATTATGAATATGGTCCATTAAACTACTTGAAAGGGAAAATAAAATTTTGTGCTCCTCTTCTTCTTCGATAATGTATTCGACTTGTAGCAAATATATTCCAGTTGCTTGAGTGGTATTGTCTCTAGGTACCTGAGAAGGGATGGAACCATCTTTTGTTTCAGAATCTACAGAAAGCAAACTGCAACAGTAATTGATTCGGCCATGGTTCGTGCCACCCATTCTTAATCACAGGGCATGAAACCGTACACAGAAAAGCATCCAGTTCTTTTTCTGCAATTGGTTACAGATTTCATCTATTATATTAGATGGAGGGGAGGTGGGGAAGGGGAGGGGAGGGAAGAAGACGGCAGCAGGAGGTTTATACCTCCACATCTTGGCGATTATCCACTGACTACTCCTTTACCAGAGGAAATGCTACCTTTTTTTAAAGAAGTTGAAATTGAGAGTTTAATGCTAAATTCTGCTTTCTTGGCACATTTCAGAATGAGTAAGTAACCCATGTAGCTGGGTCTTTGTCTCTTGTATGGCTGCTCTAATGGGGCAAGTTATCTAAACAAAATAATCTACCAAAAAAAAAAAAGTTAATATTGTGAGGCAATCTTAAATAGTAGTTATTAAATTCAAAGACTGATGTGGAATGATACCAGTATTTTAAACAGATTTATAATGCAGCATGCAGAGATCTTGTAAAATTAAAACATGTTCCTCGTCAGGAACTTCTTAGATAATAAAAAGTGCTTGTCAAGAATATCAGAATCTAGAATTCATGGAGAATTATGTATGATTAAATTTCTAAAAGGTTAATTTTAGTGGTTACCCATATTAACTGCTCGAGAGAAGACAGGAGGTAGCCAAAGAGCCTAGGCACCATGGCATTTAGCCACTCCTTGTCTTCAAACCTGACTCTAATTTCGATGTAGCATTAGGTACCCTATGGTCATGATCCAACGCACATGCTTTAAAAACAGCACCCTCTGATGCCGCCTGGCTTTCAAGAATGACTCTGTGCAGACCCAGGCAATGTGGATGGCCTGTGGGAGACCAGTCACTCCTGTTGTGTCCAAACGGACCTCCCTAAGAAGACGAGCCCTTATTAAAAAAATCAGTCCCTATGCCCCTTTCCAATTCCGGGGCCCGGGCCTTTCTGACCAAATGCAATCTCACCCCCTTGCTCAGGCCACCCGTGAGAGGGCTACAAGTGGCAAAACTGCCTTTGCTATCCTAAATATTAGCTATTGAAGATCTGTCTGTATAAAGAGCAGGTCCCTGTTTAAAAACAAACAAACAAATAAAATCAGCCAGATGACTATCTTTTGCGTATTTGTTTACTAAAAACCAAAGCACATTACTTGCATGCAGGTTAAAAAGTCAGGTGACATTTATTTTGCACTGTAGAAACACTGGAAATGAATGAGCCAAAAAAACCAATTCCCATGGCTCCATGCAAGAAAAAAGTAAACACATCACCACTTTCTCTGGAAAAGTTAAACCACCATAATTGATCGTAGACTCTAAAAGTAGCTGCCTGCCAACATGTCAGTCATTTGAACCACCGTCAAAGATGAAAAGTAAAAATATACAAATCACATCTCATAATTAATCAAGGAAAATCGGAATCTACTTAAGCTATTCTAAAATGTAGAGCTTCACACTTTCAAGTTTCACAGTGATTAATTGAACACCATTTCATTGTTAAAACTGTCACCTTAAACGTACATGTCAAAGTGCTTCAAATGCAGCATACTAGTTAAAACTACTGGAAGGTTCTAGTATTGGCAGCTAACCTAATAAGGTTGTTCACCCACAGGGTGTTCAAGAAAGGGCACGCTGCCTTATAAAGAAATCTCATAGGACAAAGAAGATTCTAGTCTGACCTCGAAATTTCCTAGAAGTAGAGTGCTCAATCATGTCCAGATCTGAGGTCAAGAGAAAGGCCACTCTGAACAAAGGAACCAACACAACCAAAGATCTCCATACCTGTTGTTGGCCTCTTTGGAAACCCAAGGTCAACGTTAATCTAGCCCATCAGGTTTACTTTGTCTCCTCTGGCCCGTTCCCAGTCCTTGACTGGACAAGATTTCTAAAGGCAATCAAGGGGATTTGAATGTGGCAAGATCTGGGGCAACACAGCAGGTGGGCCTCTCTGTCCTAGGCAGTGGCTAGTTAACGTGAAACCCAGGTGAAGACTGGAGAGGAAGAGTTACAGACTTCTAGTTAAAATATAAGGGGGAAAGTAGCCTTTGATTCAAGCACCTTCAGATTACCTTTTTATCCTCCATAGGTTACAGAATCAATGTCTGCTTTGGACAACAAGGTACATTCCCAATGCTTTATGACTAACTACAAAGTACACTAATTCTTTGTAAATTAAACAATTAGGAAACTTTCAAATTCACAGTTAAATCAAAAATTAGTGGAGGAATGATGAGCTATAGTGTGACAATTTTAAAATATGCATTACACTTAAATCATTGGCCCCATGGGCGTTAGGCATTAAGGTGATCCCTACTTATCCTTAAAGGATGTATGACACGTTTTTTTTTTGTTTTTGTTTTTGTTTTTGCTATGCAAATTCCCCCAATGCCCAGGTTCCAGACCATGGTCAACACTCTTTTGTATCTAATTTGGAATTTGATACATTCCTCTCCTAACAGCTCTATATTAAAACAAATGATGTGTTGGTAGTAGTACCTAACATTCTAGACCATAATCAGCATTTCTTTTTAAATTAGAATTAAAAGTACTTTTACATTAGAATTAAATTAGAATTAACCAAGATATTATTCAATATCAAGGAAGATTATTTAGTTTTCTATTTGGAAGTTACTCTAGTACCCTGAAGGCTAAAACCCATAAACTAGATTCATTACATATTAGTGGAGGAATGACAATTTAAAATGTAACCAATTTAAACTTTTGTTGCACTAAGATCATGTTATTGAAGTTCACAAAAGGCAGCATTAACATTCTGTATCCAGGTATTTTCGAATTTTTCTATCTCGTGCCCCCCTCAAATATAGCGGAATTCTTTTCTGACAAGCAAGAAAGGGCACTGTTCATACCAGAACCTGAAAAGAAACTTCTCTTACAGGTTAGGTAACTTTGGTCAGTAGAAACACAAAGTAAACCTCTGGCCTGGCTAAGGCACTCTATACTGAAATGTACAGAAAACATGTAGGGGTGACCAACCATCCCACTGTTCCCCCAAAAGGCAGCTCAGTGTATGCTGGCAGAAAGGCTATGTCGTGGTAACTGGCATGACATAAATGCACAGAGCTATTTGTAACTAAGTCCTGCTTCAGGCACCCCATCACCACATAACGAACGGGGCCTTTCAAGATGCACTTGAAGATGGCAGACTACACCAAGAACAAGTCAGCAGCACACTCCAGAGGCACAGTTCACGATGTTCTTAGACAGTTCATCCCAGTTTTACTTTCACCTTGCTGAGAGTCCCTTTTCTTTCCTCTAAGGATGTCGATAAAACTGACGATGGCACCATTCTTTACCACCAGAGGGGAATAAGTCATAAAGTATAGGCACAAAACAATTCTCAAATGAACTTGATGCAACAGAAAGAGAGCAGAAACACACTTTGAGGTAAAAGCCCCCAAATGACAGGACGGGACCTTACGCCAGAGAGAGGTATTTTCTTGCTGTGCTATAAGTGAAGGAAGCCTGTGGTCCAATGTGTCATTTTATAAATACGAATCTGTTCCTTCCCGATAGAGTACAGATTAACCTCATTCTTATGCACAAGGTCAACAGAACAGTGAAATGATTAGCTCAGAAACCTTAAAACAAAGCTCTGTTCCCAGCCCAAAAGAACACTTTCCCCCGTTTTACTGGAACAAGGGCTACCGAGAAGAGCCTTTCCCTCACGTAACTGATTCATCCTCTGACCTCGATGATGGCAACTTATCAACAAACACGGAATCACTACCCACATTTTCCGGCATCAATTTCTCACCAGTTTGCGGTGTTCATTTTTGTCTCAGATAAAGTCACTGAATATAGCTCAACCTTTACAAACATTTTTAAAAATGAGTACAGAACCATGAGATCAGTTCCTTGGCTCTTCATTTCTAATGACCAAGATGACAATTATTAGAATTTATAAATTTAGGAACTGAAATATCAATTATATAGTTATTTTTTACAAAGCAGCAGACAGAAGTTCGACAAAGAAATACACTATATAATGAAATTTTAAAATAGTCACATTCCCAGATAAATAATGGTTATGAACTTAATTACATATCAACACAGTGGTGCCTATTTTATCCAAGTGCAATCCATCCAAAAACAGGGTTTAAGATACACTCTTCATTCAAGCACAAATTTCATTCAGTGAAAAATAAAAGAAAACCAGGGAGTAAATTTCACTACCACCAAAGTTAAGGGACACAAAGTAAAAAGAAGAAGGAAATATCCACATTCATGGAAAGGTGTGAGCTGTCAAATAACCACATTAAAGTCAAAGAGATTTTGATGCTTGTCTGTAAACCTCAAAAACTGTTCCAAGTATTATTAAAGAGAGTATGTACTCAATAAGGCATATATTTAAAAAAAAATTTCTTCAAGTGGGAAGGCGGGTAAGCTGGAGAAGAGTTTCTCTCTACCTCTTTATCCTGAATAAAATAAGAAATTTAAAAAAATGCACAGCACTCTCTCCTCTACAAAAAGAGAGGAAGGAAGGAAGGACAAACTGAATTACAAAACTCATTTCATAGTGAGGTTCATGAGAGTCCTAACCCAAAGTAAATTTCTCCAAGAAGGAAGTTCATCTGTGTTCCTCGCAAGTAGTCACCATAAGACTCACACTGGAACGTGCATTCACTTAATCAGTTCTCAGGCACCAAATCTCAGCATCTCAGAGCTGAGGGGGGAAATGCCACATTTAAACAATGACCCATGCCAATGGGAGAGCTACAATTCCATTCCATTCTCTACTGAGTCTCAATAGAATATTTTTCTTTGAAAAGAAAATTAAACCATTGACAAAGCTCTGCTCCATAACAGAGAGAGCCAGAATATTAGAGAATCTAAACATATATCCTAGCTCTCTTAGCACATGAGGACAAAGGCATTTCCGTGGGAAAGAGAAACCAGTATATTGGCAAACCGGTATATCGTCCTGAAGTCATTTGGCATCTCTTACTGAAGGTGACTTGCTCTTATCTTTTCCTGATGTTAGACGCGGACTACTGATAGCTTCCGGAGCTAACGACCCATTACTGAGTACCAAATACAAAAACATACTGTGGTTTTCTGAACATCATCAGTGTTTTAAAACAATTTGGGGGTGTTTTAAATAATAAAAAATAAAGCATCTTTAACTCTGTATGAACCAAAACATTATGGACTCATGAAGTTAAAATCACTAGAAACATTTTGCTGGTCTAATGTACATTAGGCTTCACCAAAACATCACATGGTTTAATAAAAAATAAAATAAGGTGGGAGTTAGTAGGTTCAAAATTCCACTTTTCAGATTAAATATATCATTTTTGCTGTACAAGTACCACACACAGAGTTCCCATGTCTGTTAAGCAGATCAGTTTAGTTCAATGGTGATAGATGAAATATTTACAAGCATCGTATTTACAGTACTTCTTTCTGTAGATTACAGGCCAATATTCTTTTCTTCCATTCCTAGTCAATCTGAGTTGGGTTTCCTTAATGAGAACGGGTAAATCTGAAAATGGCTGCTCAGTTGCTTTACCTATATAAAACCAGAAAAGGAGACAGTGACAAATATGAACTAATTATTTATTTCTTTTAAGCACACAGAATTCACCCTCTGAAGACAACAATTTACTGACACAGCAAAAATGATCAGACATAATGAAGGTTTTTCTGGGTTAGTAATAGCTATGGACCTGGATGGCTAAATAAGAGTACTAGACCTATCCTCAGAGAGTTAGGACTTAAACCTGGTTCTCCATTGTCCTAGTCTTTCCAGAGCCTCGAGACCATACAGATTAACATCAAATCTACTGAAAAATTATAAGGTTAGTTGATTTAAACCAGCTAGTAGGTCAAATATTTATATATATATATATATATATATATATATATAGACTCAATATTCAGCTTTTTATAACATTTCTTAGTAATCATTCCTAATCCTGATAAAAAGAGTTTAAAACTAGATCTGTACACATTTGGGGAGGTTTAGGACATAGTAGGGCCATGATTGGCAAACTGCGGCTCACAAGCCACATGCGGCTCTTTGGCCCCTTGAGTGTGGCTCTTCCACAAAATATCACAGCCTGGGCGAGTCTATTTTGAAGAAGTGGCGTTAGAAGAAGTTTAAGTTTAACGAGTTTGCCGACCACTAAGTTAGGGTATCACAAGGGGTTTGCAAGAACTTGGTTATGTGTCAGTTAGTAAATATAATTTGTTTGATATTTCTTACTTCTTTTTTTATTTGTATTACTAGTATATTTCAATGGTTCAAGTGAATGTTTTGAATAACTTAGCAAGTTTTACTTCCTGGTCAGAAGTTGTAGAAGTGGTAAGAGAACATGAAGACAGATAAAAGAAGAGACTCCTGTAATTTCTTTCAGTTAGCTTATATCTATTTTCCAGGTTTTAATAAAGGAAATTTAAAGAAAAATGTGTTTTGGTTTGGTTTAGTATATGTATGATTTTCTGAAGATATGCTTCTGAAGGGTTATAATAAATTAAAATGATTACAAAAGACATTGGCAGCCTGGCCAGCATGGCTCAATGGGTGAGCATCCACCTCTGTACCTGGAGGTCATGGTTCAATTCCCTGTCAGGGCACATGCCTGAGGTTGCAGGCTCGACCCCCAGTGGGGGACATGCAGGAGGCAGCCAATCACTGATTCTTTCTCATCAGTGATGTTTCTACCTCCCTCTCCCTCTCCCTTCCTCTCTGAAACCAATAAACATACATATATTTTAAAAAAGACCTTGGCAACTGTGTTCCACATCATGCATATGCCTGATGAAATATCAGGATAAAAGGCTATAAATGCTGCTATAGAGCATAATGTTAAATTTGCACAAATAACAACACAGACAATTATGTCTTCATATTATAATTCATAGAGTTATGATTTTTTTTCCTAACAATTTCATCGATTTCTCCCAACAGATGTGGGCTCTGCTGCGGAGAAACATAGGGGGGAAAAGCCTAAGTTTAACAACATATGCAAAGTATAAAGTTGTTATCAAGCATGACAGGCGCCCCTCACTGTAGAACTATGAACAACAATATATAACTGTTTTTTCAAACTGATTCACAGCAGGGTTCCTTTCAAAACAAGCATACCAAATAGAAGTCTTAAGAGACATAAAAATGTGAATAGCCTTCTATATAACCCCACTTCTATGAAAGTATCTTAAGAAAATAAAGCAAATGAAAGAAAAAATATTACTCCAGATTGTTCAATATTATTTGTAATAGTGAAAATTTGGAAACAATCTAAGTGATTAAAATAACTGGATCATAATTTAGTAAATTGAGTTACTATTTAGCAATTTCCTTGATAGAATATGCTATACTATTTAAAGATCAAAATTATGTATATACTAAAATATGTAAAATAATTAGAAAAGAATGTTGAAGTGTGATGGAAAAAAAAAATAAACTGCATGGTTCTGATTTTCATTTTATTACATCAATCTTGGTCCATTTGTCCTGAAACTGAGACAGGCCAGCAAGCCAGGACAAGTAGAACAGGGAAACTAAGACAGCTGAGCAAACTGACAGCAATTTACAGGAGATACAGAAGGTCCCTCCCTAGAGAGAACATCTAGGCCTCAGCAGCGGTATTTCAGCTCCAGGCCTAAAAAGCAGCCAAAATCTGTGGGAGAATTCGGACCAGACCAGCGGCAATGACCAATGATCCCCGGCCCTGACAGTGACCTGACAGTGACCGATCAGTGGAGACCATGACCCTGAAGGAGCACACCTAGAAAACGGATGAATATTCTGCTGAAACCATCCCCTGAGATTCCCGCCTGCAAGAAAGAGATAAAAGCCTCAAGCCAAAGAACCTAGCTCCCCTCTGGGGAGCAGCTCCCTCCATTCCCTTCCCTCCCTTCTCCCCTCAGGCATGTATCTCCTAAACGGGAAGGCACCCAGGAAAATTATAACCTGGGGAGCAGTGGGCAGCGGCAGCTCATCCCAGGATGACCCTGAGCCTGTTCCCAGCCCCCTTTTCTCTGATCTCCCAGAGAGCCCGCCTAGGCTCTCCTGGTGCTTCTCCTACACTAATAAGCCCTTCTTGTTTTACTGTCCCCGGCTTTCATCCAGGTTCCCTCAGTCACCTGGACTTGTGTTGTGAAATTTTTCCTAGATGAAGTCAATAACCCACACTACATGCCTGCCTCAGGGACAGGTCCCTCGACACAGAGACAAGGTTAGTCTCTTATTTTTATTAGAGAATATTATGGTTTGCATATTTCTTAAATCCTTTCTCTTCTATATTTCCCCTTATTTGTTATTTCTCCCGATGAGAACAAAAACAGCACAGATAAAGTAAAACTTCAAATAATGAAGTCCTAAACTCCTTACCACATGCAGGGGGAGGAGAGAGGGAGACAGTGCTACAAAACCAATTTCAGTTTCTCTCCAAAATAATATTAATGAGCAATAAAAATGCCACTAGAGCTAAAGTATGCAGAAAAATAATCAACAAATGGGATTATCTCATCCTATATAATTAAAAGCACAAAAGAGTTTATAATTCTATGCAACAAGAAAATGTTCTACATTTCTATCGACTTAAGAACTCCTTATAATTATCCAGCTTTTAAATTATTTGTATTATTATAACATACTCATTAGAGAAACAATATATAAAATGAAACACCTGGATATTATAAAACATTTAGAGAATATACCAAAATTCTTCCAGCTACTATAATAAGCAAACTTTCCCTCACCTCCTTTCTTTTTATAAGAACCAAATGGCACCAATATTAATTAATTCTCAATTACTCACCACTCGTACTCCATAATGGATGTGGGCCAGAGTGAAAACCGCTGTTATTGTATAGAGGAGAATACTCTCAACGTAAGAGGCGACTCCTAAGTTTACCACCATGACAACCAAGAAGAGAGGAACCAGCAACCAATTCAAAGTTGGACATCTGGTATTGCTCATTTGACAAACAATCAGCTGACACTTGTAGTAAAAAAAAAAAAGAAAAAAAAATGGTGGGGAGGGAATAAAAATTTAATTAGCAAAGCACTTCCAAAATGTGTCACACCAACATTTAAGAAGGATTCAAGCACCTGAGCCAACACATTTACATTACATTAAGTTCAGTAGTTCCAATGATCAGATTAGGGGACAACTGGATATTTGCCCCCACCTTCAAACCTGTTGACCCGCAGACCATATGCTTGTCAGAAGAGTGTAGAAAGGATGCTATAGAAGGCATACTTCTACCAGATAACAATTTGGGTAAAAGTTTCTCCCAATTCTAAGACTCCTTGTGACTTTAAAATTTTTTTCAAAACAGCCTCTCACGCCCTAGCTGGTTTGGCTCAGTGGATAGAGCATTGGCCTGGGGACTCAGGGGTCCTGAGTTAGATTCCGATCAAGGGCATGTACCTTGGTTGCGGGCACATACCCAGTGGGGAGTGTACAGGAGGCAGCTGATCTATGTTCCTAACTCTCTCTCCCTCTCCCTTCCTCTCTGTAAAAAAATCAATAAAATATGTTTTAAAAAAAAAACAGCCTCCCACACCCCCAACACAACTAAATTTCTCATATTACCATATTAACACCTCAAACCTCTTTGGCTCCTTTACTTTCAATACCTTAATCAAATACAGTTTTATTCACTCAGAAATACTTTTATACATGGAAACATAAGCTCTGTGACTAAGTTAGAAAATAAAAAACTTGTTAAGGACCTGGCCTGAGCAGGAGAACAAGGTTCCGGGCTCCCAAAACTATCAGGGTCTTTTCTCAGCTCCTAATTTTTAAAAATACGTTGTATCTGTTACCTAGCTTATAGTCCCATGTACTTAATTTAAAAATCAGTTGGTTAAAAATATGTGTGGGAGGAGCTAACAGCAGTCTCATTTCAGATCTTCCAGATGAATTATTTCTCGCTTTAAGTTCTCCCTAAACTAATCATTAGATCTAAAGCCATTTCAATGACACTGTTAATAATTTTTACAGTCTGGAGGGCGTTTATAAATTATTTCAGGAATTCTTCAGCAGGCAACCAAAACAAAAAGCTCAAATAAGCTATGATTCCAAAATACTATTGCAGTCTCTAAACCTTATTGATTTCAAAGGAAAAAAAAATAATAATATAACCTCAGCATGTTCTGTCTTTGAGATTATTATTTTCTCAAATTTTGAATGAAAATATCTTTAAATTAATATCTGCTTATTTTAATCTGTATAAGGTTTCTCAAATTATCAACTGTCATAAAGTCCTTATATATCTTATGATTTTTAAAAGAAAAAATCTTACTGTGATATTGGCAAAGGCTGTTCCAACCATAAAGTAGAATACTCTAGGATGCATCTCTAAAATATCAGAAGGTGACTGGAGGATCCAGGCTGTAGACAAAATGAATAGCAAACATGGAGAAAAGAAGGGGACCAGAGCTTCATAGATTGAATTGTGTTTCAAGCTGTTACTTGTATAGCTTCTGGAAGAAGAAAAAAAAAAAAAAAATCAAGTAATACAAAGAGCATTATTACATATAAAACTTATACTTGTATTTTATAGTTTTAAAGTACTTTCAGACTTATGCCCTAATTTGATACTCACCACAGTCCTATGGCATAGGTAACAATCAACATTATTAACCCCATTTTAACAGACAGGTTAAGTGAAGATGTGAAAATTTAAATTTACACAACTTGCTACCAAGTGACAGGGCCAGGATTAGAACTTCTGACCTAGTCCCATTTTTACACCTGGAATGTGAAGATGAAAAAAACTCGGTCTTTGTTCTATGACAGTGATTTTTAACAGGTGTGCCAAAGAATTTTTAAAACATGCAATACCTGACTATTTAGACAGGGGCACTGACCTCTTTTCCCTTAGGTTAAAAAATGACAACCTGCCCGGCCGGCATGACTCAGTGGTTGAGGGTCAACCTATGAACTAGGAGGTCACCATTTGATTCCCTGTCAGGGCACATGCCTGGGTTGGGGAGCTCCATCCCCAGTGTGGGGCGTGCAGGAGGCAGCCGATCAATGATTCTCTTTCATCATTGATATTTCCTTTTTTTTTTTTTTTCTTATGTGGGATGGTTGATCTTGAGCCTGCAGGGAGCAAGCTGGCTCCAGACTTCTCCAATTCCATATTTCTTTGCCTCCAGTTCTTATGTGTCCAAAGACAGGGAACTACAGACACACCTTTGTAAGAGGGTTCATTATTGATATTTCTCTCTCCTTCTCTGAAATCAACAAAAATTATATCTTTTTTAAGTGACAACCTGAAACCTATATAATTGTATTAACCATTGTCACCCCAATAAATTAATTCTAAAAGTTAAAAAAAAAAAATGACACAGCCAACACAACAATAGCCGTCCAGTGTGAATGAATCAAAATTATACCTTTGTTTTTGTCAAATCAGCAAAAAAAAAATATATAGTTTTGGTATGCCCGAGAATTTTAGTAATTAGTTTATGTGTACCACGAGATGAAAAGGGATGACTATCACTATTCTTTGAGATTATATTCTAATAGGAAAAATAAAATGAACATAAAACAATACTACAAGAGGACCTCACAATGCTACTCTGATAATAGGACAGAGAACTTAAAGTGAGAAACAATTCACCTGGAAGATTCTGAAATGAGACTGCTGACAGCACTCTAGCATCTCTAGGCACGTTTGCTCATCTGATCAGAGCCCCAAATTCTAGCCCTGGTTCTGCCCCTGATTGCATGCCCTTGGCCAAGATGTTGCCTAATCAAGACCGCATCTTTAGAAAATGAGGAAGAAATGACTCAAATAATCTCTGTGGCCTTCAGAGCTTTCAATGTTATGGTTTCTATGACTGCCTTTGCAATAAACAGGGAAGATTCATAGAGCTTAGGTTGACATGGACAAGATTTTGCAGACAGATTTGAGAGCTGAAGGATGAAGGAGGAAATACAAGAAAGTTTTTTAAGTAGAGGAAACAGCAAGAGTAAAAATACTGAGGAAGGAAAGAGCAGAAAAATGAAACTCCACTTGGGCAACTGCCCTCCCCAAACCCTGCCACCCCCCCCAGGCAGGAATTCTATATAGTGCTATCTGAGAAGAGCCAGCAGAGGTTTAGAGTTTGGTCCTACAGAGTTCAGAAGTTTTCATGTGTGTGTTTTTTATGATTATGCTAAGTAAACTTAGAACTAATCAATTTATAAAACACAATGTAAACATATTAGCCCAGCCAGTGTGGTTGCTCAGTGGTTTTAGCAGCAAGCTCTGAACCAGGAGGGTTATGGTCTGATTCCCAGATTAAGGTACATGCCTGGGTTGCAGGCTCATCCCCAGTGAGGGGTGTGCTGGAGGCAGCCAATTAATGATTCTCTCTCATCATTGATGTTTCTATCTCTCCCTTTCCCTAGCTCTCTGAAATCAGTAAAAATATATTTAAATGCATCAATATTCAATTGGAATACCTTCCTGTGGATTCGCTCACAAAAATGGCAAATTAGAAGACTATTTGGTGAGCCTAAAATTGTAACAAAAGAACAAGTAGTTTTGTGCTATGGTTGAAGTGAGTACACAAGCCACAGTAAATATCCTAAATTACCCTAACCTCCTTCTAGATTCAAAAATACAGATTTCACAACCTTTTCAAAATATCCAGATTCCAAATGGAGAGATCTTAAATTTCTCTAAATAACAATTTCTTATCCAATCAAAAAATTAAATACTTACTTGTAGAAGTTTAATAAACTCATTGGAAGAGTCACACATAATGCACAACCTAAAAGGAAGAACATTTAAATCATAATGATTATTATTCAAGTGACTTTTATAATAAGTACATACAAAATACTTAATATTTCTAGACTCAATCATTTTTAAATTCCAGTTTACTTCTGTAATGAAATACAATCCTTTTCTGAACAATATTTACATCTGGAAGAGTGTCAAGACAGTTTGCTGATTCAGAGCAGACTTCAAGGAGCCAGTAGAAGTCTAGTTGAATAAACTATGGTACATCCACACAATAAAGCAATAGAGAATCTCAATGAAGAAATGGAGTGTAAAAAAAAAAAAAAAAAAAAGGAAAATCTAGAGTTGAAAAGTATGATAACTTAAATGATAGGTTTCATGAAAAATTCACCAGATAGCTTAAGAAGCATGGGAGAAAGCAGAAGAAAAAAATCAGTGAAGTAAAAGACAGATGAATAGAAATGCCTCTATAATAAAAGCCTAATATGCTAAATGTTTGGTTGTCTGGTCGGCCATTCAACCAAAGCGTAATATGCTAATGATATGCTAAGGCCACTCAACAGCTCACTATGACATGCACTGACCACCAGGGGGAGACGCTCGGACCAGTAGGTTAGCTTGCTGCTGGGGTCCGGCTGATCAGGACTGAGTAAGATGGACCAGACATGCCCTGGAACCCTCCATCGGTCCCTCCCAGCTCTGATCATGCAACGGTAGAGTCCCTCAGCCTGGCTTGTGCCCTCTTAAAATCCAGGACCCCTCGGGGGATATCAGAGAGCTGGTTTCGGCCTGATCCCACAAGCCAGGCCAAGGGACCCCTCTGGTGCACAAATTCATGCACCAGGCCTCTAGTTATATAATAAAGAAAATAGAGAAAAAATATTACAGTAAAATTAATAAAGCTTCATAAAGATCACCTATAGGACAATAGCATGAAAGCACTCTAACATACATGCAAATAAAGTCCAGGGGAGAAAAGAGAGACAGAAAAAAAATCTGAAGAAATAAACTGTGGTTGAAAACTTCCCATATTTAGTCAAAATATTAACTTACATATCTAACAAGCTCAAGACCAGGAACAAACACAAAGAAAACCACACCTATGTATACCACAGTCAAATTTTCAAAAGCCAAAGATAAAGAATCTTAAAATCAACAAGAGAAAAATGACACATTACATACAGGCCGACAATGATGTAAGAGCTGGCTCAGAAACAGTGGATACCACAGGACATTAGAATGACATATTCGAAGTAGTGGGGGGAGGAAACCAAGACAAAAATAAAAACATTTTCACATAAACAAAAACAGAGAATACAATGCTATCAGACCTGCTCTATAAGAAATGCTAAAGGTTGTTCTTCAGGCTTCTGAGAAAGAACACCATATTTTAAGTCGGATATACAGGAAGGAATGAAGTGCAGCAGAACTTGTAAATAGTTGATAATTATAAAAGACTATCTATATATTGATATATAAAAGCCTGAGCAACAGGCTGACTGGACGACTGCGGAAGCTATAAGGTGCACTGACTACCAGGGGGGCAGATGCTCAGCACAGGAGATGCCAAGCGACAGCTACTTTGCAGAGTGCCCTCTTGCACTCCAGGACCCCCTGAGGGATGTCCGACCACCGATTTTGGCCCAATCCCACAGGCCAGGCCAAGGGACCCCACCTGCTGGAGGGAGCCCGCTCACTCCACAGATGCCCTTCAAGCCCTGGAGCCACCCCAGGTGTGGCTGGCCAGGAAGGGACTGCAGGAGGTTGGTTCCAGGGCATGTCCAGCCCATCTTGTCCAGTCTCACCCCACCACCTTCTAATTAATTTCCTTTCAATGTGCACCAATCCATCCACCGGGCCTCTACTATGTTATAAATAACAAAAGGGCTATGGGGTAGTTATGCATTTGAAACAAGACTGGCACTTAAGTTGAAAACGGTTAAAGCCAGATGATGTCACATAGGGATCTATTACATAAAAGGAGAAGGAATAGCCCTTGCCAGTTTGGCTCAGTGGATGGAGCGTCAGCCTGAGGACCAAGAGTCCTGGGTTTGATTCTGGTCAAGGGCACATGCCCAGGTTGTGGGCTTGATCCCCAGTAGGGGACATGCAAGAGGCAGCCTGTCAATGATTCTTTCTCATGGTTGATGTTTCTCTCTCTCTCTCCCTCTCCCTTATTCTCTCTAAAATCAATAAAAATAAATAAGTAGAAAGAATAGAAAAAATATAATGTTTAAATTTTTTCATAATCAAAAAGAGGGAAGGGGGAGACTAGGGCGGGAATCTTGCTTTTTTGGTGGCCTGTATGTTGTACCCAAAGAAGGTAACCTTCCATAATACCAAACAGGAGCCACTCCCCCGCCTACCAATCTTTAACCATTCTTTGCCTAACCAGAGGCTCTAGTGCACCCCAGTCACCTCAACACCAGCACTACTAATTTTATTGGCAGAAACTAAGTAGCTTAAGCACTAAGGCCCTTCTATCTATCTGTGTCTACTCAAATCTAGTACTGGAAAAGCTACTCCACTGATTTGCACAAAAATGTGGGCTTTTGTTTTATTTCAGAGGGAAGAATTCAGTTAAACTTATAAATTACGAACAAAATGATATGTCCAATAAAGCACTCACTTAACATTCAAAAGTATATCTCATATTATCAGAGAATTCTACCTAATCTTTACATTTAACATTTAAATGTAAAATGCAACAAACTGCCATGTGATAAGCTGCTTAAATCAAAAGATCCACTACATGATGGGAGATGAAAACTGGTTAGCCTTTTCAAGGTATGGTAATCACAGTTTATATAGGTACCAAAAAGTGAACATTTGGTAAATTACAGCAGGGTTCCTAGAATATCTATGGTTCAGAGCCATGAAAAGGGCCCAAACCACTCTTTTTCTGAAAGCCAGTGCCTAGGGCACCATCTTCTCAGCTGTTTCTAAACCTTACCTAATTCCGATTCCATTACCAAGGTCCACTAATACAGAGACAGAGCTATTTTTTAAGATAAGGAAACAGCACTAGCCAATAAGTAAGCTTTTTTACTTCTACAAAGGTGTTTAATGCTACTCCTGATGCCCCAAATAATCCAGATTCCTCTTCCTTTTTGCCTCTTTCCCTAGAAACACTCTCCCCTACTCAATCACCCTATAGATATCCTCTTCAGCTAAAATCAAAGGGAAACATTTCCATGATCAAAACCTTTACCTCGCATTCAGTAGGAGGAGGAGGATATCAGATAAACAGAGGCTCCACTTTTGGAGTGGATGTATTATAAAGCAACCTCTATCCTATTTCCTACAAACTAATCATCAACTTTGAGATAAGTAGAAAATCTGTACCAAATGTCACCCACATGTGGATCCTCCAATACAACCTAGATATAAACTTTAAGTTGTTTATAAGTTTGTGTGATCTATTTTGGTATTTTCTTCTCATTAAGAATAGCTTGATGCTGAGAAACAGAGAAAGATACACAAAAGAAACCTTATTTTTCTTTATGATTAGGTTGAAATCCTATAGGGTTATAGGACAGTTGAAGAGGGGGAAGGGCATTGCTGCTTGTTATAATCAAACACTAGCTTTGATAACAAAGTGATGTTAAAACAGGCTTCAACATGGGGCTTCTTACCAATAATCATTGTAGTGAATAGGTCTCTATATAAGAAATTAAACAGGAAAGGTTCATACCAGGCCTCAACTCCCACAATCGCAGTCACTATGTAGACAAAAGAAATAGTCTGGAAGGAAAATGCAGACAAAAGCATACAGAGGCATTAACAGCTGGAAAGATCAGGGAGTCAATAATGCTTTATGCAGCATAAAACTAGTCAACAGTTTTAGCAAAAGCAAGAACTATGCTTAAATTTGATATTGTGGCAAGTCCTCTTGCCTTTAAAAATATTTTTTTTTTTTTTAGCCAACAGTGCCATCAAATAACTTCTAAACAATGCAAGCAACTGGCCATCATTTGGAACACTTTAAGGCACCTTATAAGTTGATGAGGCCACAAGATGATCCAATTTGCCCACTTTCTTCTTCAAAAACATTCCAATTTCTGACTCTTTCCTGGAGCCTTAAGTGCAAATGGGCAAAATGGCAACACAAAAAGCACGATTCAAAGGCAGGGAGAGTTAATAGCAAGCCTATGAAGTAAGAAAAAACAAATCTTGCTACTCACTGCAAAGTTGGTGACAAGAAAAAGTCAATAATTATGTATATCTTTTTTTTTTCTTTCAAAACCAACAGTTAAAATGGAAGTTTATTCACATTAAGAAACTATTCATTTTTTTTATGTAATAACGGCATTGCATTTATGTTAAGTTTGTTTCGTTTTTACAATTTTCTTATTTTTATAGAGAGGCAGGGAGAGGGAGAGGAACATTAATGTGAGAGTGAAACATCAATCAGCTGCCTCCTGTATACTCCTCACCCGGGACTGAGCCCGCAACCCAGGCATGTGCCCTGACCAGGAATCAACCAGGAACCTTTCAGTGCACGGGATGACACCCAACCAAGTGTGTTTGTTTTTTAAAAAGAGCTCTTACTGCCGTGGTCAGGTGGCTCAGATGGTTAGAGCATCATCCCTTACATGAAAAGGTGGCAGGCTTGATTCCCAGTCTGGGCACCTATCTTGGTTGTGGGTTTGATCCCCAGTCGGGGTGCATACAGGAGGCAACAGATCGATCTTTCTCTCTCTCCCTTCCCTTTCTCTTAAATCAATTAAAAACACACACACACATATTCTCAGGTAATGATAAAAATAAATAAATAGATAAATAAATAGCTCTTACCATTAAGAGAGTAATAGTAAAACATTTATCATATAATTTCAGGAGTTTCCTTTAAAATAATTGAGCAGGGGGAGGAGGGGAGATAGGGTATACATGAAACTAGACTGGCCACGTGTTGATAACTGTTGAAGCTATGTAACAGATACATAAATAAGGGTTCACTATCCTATCCTCTCAACCTTTGTATATGTTTGAAACCTTTTCCACAAATAAGTAAAAATAACATAAAGTGATTTTTTTAAAAGCACACATGGGTTCTAATTTTATAAGAAAGCACAAGGGCCATAAAAAGGAATGATGAAAACTTCCCTCCCACAAACTGATGCCATACTGAAAATGTAAGTTAAAGCCCATACTCACCACCTGGCTAATGTCGTAGCCCCACGGCAGGAAAAGAACTCCCGTGTTATACTTTTCCCAGTGGGACAGGATGAAAGAAAACAAAACCACCCAGAGCAGCAGGTAAAGAACAAAAACACTGACACCGGAAGGTCCTCGTCCAAAGATGGAATACACGGTGACGACAAAGTAAACACATGACCAGCTATCCAGGCCATGGTCAAATAGCTCCCCTAACGGGGTGCTGGAGTTGGTTCTGCGGGCCTGCTTTCCATCCACACCATCTGCAATAAAACACATTCCCACAGGAACCGGTCAATTCTTACTCGTATGGAGAAGGTCTTCTGTAATAAACTGTATAAAGCAAATCAGCATATCACAGGAATGTTAATTAACTAACGTACAGCTACCAGCCAGTACTATAAAAATCTAACCTTTAATTCCTATAACTCAAAGATTTCAGAAATAAAATTGGTAATTTCTCTAAGTTTAATCAAACCTCAGAGGAAAAGCAGGGGAGGATGGGTGGGTGGGAAGAAATCAACCAATCAACTTGTATACATATATGCATAATCTAGGGACCCAGACAACAGAGTGGTGAAGGTCTGGCAGGGGAGGGGGAAGGCAGGCCGAGAGCAGTCAATGGGGGAGGAGGAGGACATATGAAATACTTTCAACAATAAGGATTTTTAATAAAGAAATATTAAAATTAAAATGTTATATCACATTGAATGGTGTCAGTTTTAGTTCTGAGGAGGAAGCATTCTAGTTGGAATCTGAAGTTCTCCTAATCTGCCTAACAATTGAATTGCTCCACTAGCCACCAATTCTCAAGCCTCCAGAGAACATTCAGCAGTTACTCATTATAACTCATCTAACCACTCCTTGCTCTGGGACCCAAAAACATTCTGTACTTAGCACCTATTTCATCTTGTTTGATATCACAGTCACTTCTTTCAGCTCTACCACCTCCACAATTTTAAGTGCTTTCAGAAAAAAAAGTTTTGCATATACCAAGTTTCAGTAATGTAAGTATAAGGAGTGGCTATAGGGTTAAGCCTCGGATTGACCTGTGGCAGAGCCACAAACAAGTCCCAGCTTAGAGGGCAAAGCCCTCTTAGCATAATTAAGCTTGACCTTATGGCCGCTCCCTAGATCCTTTCTACATAGCTAATAGGCTGTGGGAGAGGCAGCAAGTGAAACTCACAAGAACACTGTAACTATTAGTGACCACTATCTTGTTTTTCTCTGACTATAGAATAAGCCTCAGCTTGCCAGCTGCATCCTTTTCTGTGTCCTCATCCAGGCACCGGGAGAGCCACCGAGCCCCAGCTATATTCTCTTTGTCTGTCTTCTTTAATCCTTCACTGCCCCTTCCCCAGGTTCACCCTTGGCTGTGCTGGCACGGCACATGTAAGAATGTATAGAACCTATGCATTGCACTATTCTCAATTTTGTAAAGATTACAAGAATCTTAGAATAAACTAAGTTTATGTTTAACATTGAGAAAGGAGAAAAAGCTTGTCATGAAAGACAGTGTATCACACCATAGAACCTACAGAAAAGAGACAGGTTTTCTTCAGGCTAAGACCTCTAGAATAGCTTTGAAGACAAGATGAAATCTGAGTGGGGACATAAAGAATGAGTTGGATTTCAGTAGACAAGAGATAAAGGAGTATGCCATTTCAAGAGGAGGGAGTGCTATCAGCAAAAACACCGAAATGGAAAAGCACATGCCTGTTCAGAGAAAGCCAAGTAGATTAGTTTGACTAGAAAGTCCTATGTGAAGAGGGCAGTACACAGAGGCTAAAAGGGAGGTTTGGGCCAGTTTAACAGTTTTAGGGAGTATGAAGAGCTACTAAAAGTATCTGAGTAGGGGAATGACAAAGATGAAGTCAATGCAGTGTTTCCAGGAGATTCCCCGGACATCAGTGTGAATGACAAGCTGGAAGAGGAACAATTAGTAAGCTAACACTGAGATGAAATGCGGTATGAATGAAAAGCTGGGGACTAGTGAGATATTAAATAAAAATGACAAGGCAGCAAAAAATGACAGGTGAGGCCAAAGGACAAGAAGACCACGCCCAACGTTTCCAGTCTGAGTAACACTGCAGTGGTAGCGTTCATTGAAACAAGGAAGTCAGTAGAAGGAACAAGAATAATAGAAAAGATGCTGAGTACAATTTCAGAGGCTGAAATTGAAGTGTTAGCAGGATATCCACACGTATGTCAAGCAATTCAACCTAAGGGTACTTATTAGTAACTCAAGATAAACAACAGCTAGCTATAAACAAAAGAGTCATCTCAATAGTGTTAAAAATCAGGATTACCAAGAATATCAGAAGAAAGAGAAAGTTAAGGATAAAGTATAATAGAGCACCTTCATTTAAGGGCAGAAACAGAGGAACCTTGAGGGAAGGAAATGAAGAGGGACTTGGAAGGGGGAAAGGAAAGAAAGGAAGGAGGAAGCAGAGAGGGGGCGGGGGGGGAAAGAGGGAGGGAGGAAGGTAAAATCTAGTTAAAAAAGAAAATTCTGAATTATAAAAAATTCTCAAAAGAAACAGTTTTGATAACTAAGTGCATTAGAAAATTAGGCTAATTGTAAAGATTCATATTTAGGGAATTAGAAACTCCTTATAATTGCTGTATTGTGTTTCTTGTTCACCACAGTATTACCCCAGGGCCTAGCTCAGTTTGTGACAAAGAAGGCTTTCAAAAACACTGAAGGAATATATTAAGGATGAATGCCAAACTCCTGCCCAAAGATTGCAGATCTCTCTTATATAAGGTCTTAATGCCCTTAAGTAGCTAAAATATTTCCTAAGACTTTTCTCATTATTTGCTGGCTTATTTTCCTTTTTTTAATCCAACTCCTATGGTTATAATTAATACTGAATTCACGAATTACATATTCATTAGGTTTTGTACATCTTCTCACTGAACCCATTCTAGCTCCACAACTCTGAGGTCTCGATATGCTTCAGAGTGGTTTTTTTTAAGAAAGGTAATTCAGGGAATATGCTATATATTATCCACAAACCCAGTAGGACCTAGAGCAGCATGCTGTGATCAAACACATTAGTATTTCTGCAGCAAAATGTAAGAGCAGTCCCACTGGTAGGAATAAAAACTGTAAATTGCCTCAGGTTAGTTCAAGATACATTTTGCAACAAATCGCGTTAGGTCAGGACTTCTGCCAGAACTGTGAACCTGAAACAGGGAGATTATACTGTGCATCACAAGGTTCTTTATGAAATGTGAAATGTTAGAAGTTAGAGGGTTAGAGGCCACAGGCTAGCTTCACCTTTTCCCTAGAATTAGGCTAATTCCTCTAACTGGGCCACCAAATAGCAGAATTTTAAAACCTTCTCATCTTTAGTAACTTGATGTCCAGAACCCTCTACCTAAATATGTAACTAAGTTTTTTTTGGGTTTTTTTGTTTTGTTTTGTTTAATTCTTCTAGACTTCACTTTCTCCTTCCCCCAAACTCTGGCAGCTCTGGTCATCCACCATAACTAGGTACCAGATTATACTGGTTTTATGTGTAAGTCATTTTTATCTGAAGAGGTCTAAGCAACTTGAAGTCAGGGTCTTCTACTTCACAAGCATTTAAAAACTATATACTGAGTGCCTACTGTGTTCTAAACTCTCGGTACACAGCAGTGAAAACGAAGTACCACCCTCAAGAAACATTTTGGAGCAGACAGACAACAAATAGGTAGGCAAGGAAACGGCTCCCAGGTTATATGATTTTAAATGCTATGGAGAAAATAAAGCAGGAAAGGATATTAAGAGAATTCAGGACCAGCCATTCAGATAATCCATTGAAAAGCATTCTTGGCAGAACAGACAGTACGGCCTAGAACAGCAGATGTCCCTGACCACTCCTTCCCCCAAATAAGAACCGACCACTCACTTGCCTACCTGTTCTCTCATGTCAGCACTTAAGGCAAAAATAATCTCTTGATCTGTAAGCTGGCAAATATTTTTTGTAAAGAGCCAGATAGGACATAGTTTAGACATTCTATCTAGGCCATACAATCTCTGTTGGCAACTACTCTACTCTGCCTTGGTTGCAGGAATGCAGCTACAGACAATATGTAAAGGAATGAGCACAGCTCTGTTCCAATAGAATGTACTTAAAAAACCAGCAACAGGCCAGTTTGGCCCACAAGTGAAAGCTTGCCAACTCCTATCTTATCCTTTAAATCCCTAGCAATGAGTAACAATTTTTTTTTTCCCCGCAAAGAAACTCAAAAAATGTATTTATTAAATTGAACAGGATATTGATAAACCCTAGTTAAAATGAAGTAAGTATAGAAGAAAATGTTCACTCAGTGGTTGGCTATCTTTGCTGACAGATTCACCATCCACCGACTAAGGTGGGTATTTGCCCATTTCTTACCTAGAGTGTAGGCAACGAAGTTGAGGATGCCCACCACAATCCAAACCCAGCCAGGAACGTGTTTGTGACCTGGTGCTGCAAAGGAAAGCAACTCAGAGTGTAATACAGTCTAAGTACCACCATTCCTACCACAGTATTACTACCACATAAGTAGAAGTTCCTACTTATTAAACAGAAGCTACAATACTGTACAGTATATTTTGAATACAGAACTAGGTAAATATTAAAAAATATCAGTAGATTCTGTAAAAAAGAAATAAAATACTGTACAACCCTTCATAAATAATAGGCATTTATTTTTAGCTTAAATCACAACTCATGATTGACTATTCAATCTTACTTAAAAATCCTATGTAGAATGAAAAATAATGTTTTTTAGAATTTAAAAATGCTAGTGTTTAATCTGATCCACATTGTTTATAATTATATTACAACTATGTATTAAGCCTTCAACTTATACTCTTTTACTGCACTAATTAGCTAAAAAAGACCTTTTGATTTGATACAGATAGAAGACCTCAAGTGGATGATTCTGGCATTGGAATCATAATGAAAGGTCTGGACCTCACTTTTACCCCCGAAGATAGAATCACTTAGAATTAGGAGGCCTGGGTTCTAGTCCTGGCTCTGTAACCAATGAGCATTGTGACCTAAATATGTCATTGAATCTCTCCTGTCTTCCATGTCTCAAATTGGGACTAAATGGTTGATCTGGTCCTTCAACTTATATGATTCGGGAAAATATATATAATATTTACATGTTTTTAGTTCTCTTAATAACTAAGTAAATATTCTTATTTAATTCAAGAAAATAATATTTCTAGTTAGAAAGTAAACTTCTGAGATTGTCCTGAGGATTAAAATGCAAATTTGAAAAAACACATTATCAAAACCAGACTTAATGAAATTTAATCTTTCTTATTATTCATATAGTACTTTATAATCTTCCATTACCACTTTATTACATGTACAGAAGCTATGGCTAAAAGTTTCAGTGGTTAAAATATACAGAATTTCTATAATAGCAAAACTCCTAAGTGTTTCAAACGCCAAACTTTCCTACAAAAACAATGTTTTCAGTGATTGCTAATTTTTTCAGGTTAGTTCCCAAGTCTGCTGAACCTAGAACACAGATGAATTATAATACAAAAACTCCTTACTACATCATTTATAAGTATTCTTATTGGAAAATATATTCTCTAACTTAGAATGAAAAAAATACTTATCTACCTTCATCTTTCTACTTCTCGCAACTTCATCAACTGGATGAATGATAAAAATAGATCCTGTCTCGCAGTATCCACCCCTTCCCAAATGCACCCAGACTCACTCCTATTGCCAGAGCAGAAGCTGGGTGTGGAAGTCAGCAAAGTCAGGAATGGGTATGAGAGAAGACGCTGGAATCCCAGGTCGGAGCAGGCTGAAAACTGCCTCCCCAAAAGTGACTTTTGCCTGTCTTCCCCGATAAGGATCCAGACTCTGTCAACAATTACTTAAAGGTCTAAGAATCATTTTTAGAGGAAACTGGAAATTGTAAGAAATAAGTATGCTGAGCAGAGGGAAAGCAACATTACATTCCCTTTAGAAAATGGGATTTTTCTCCCATAACTAAAACAAAGGGAGAGGTATTTCTGAAATTGGTCGGTAGGTTGGACTCTAGTTAGATTCATTTTTAGGTAGTTTTGTAGTCCTACTCCTGTATCTTCTGATAAATCGTCACTCTATATTTACTAAAGTCTTATGCTTTTGTACAGCATTTCTAAATTAAATAGGCAAGTTAGTTTCTAGAACTTAATAGGAACACACATGTAGACTGTGAAAACACATCTTAGCTTTTATACCCAACTTTGACATTTTATCCTTATTACATCTAACACTTTTCAAAATATGGCATCTTAATAAAAACAGAAAATAATATCATTTCTCTATTTAGACATTTCAAATGTTATATTAAAAGTAATAATCTTACCTGAAGCATAAAAGTCAGGATCAAAGTATGACAGAAGTAGGAAATTGAATACAACCAGCAGAAAGCCAGAAAAAGTTATCAGATTTGGAGCCAGCCAAGTAGGAAATACCTATTTTTTTCAAAATAATTAAAATATAATTAAACTAGAGGAATATCTCTGTCCACACACAGCACAACATGCAAATTTAAACTATAATAAAAGCTATAATTTAAAAGACCAATTGCTGTTTCTCACATTGGTGTTTCTCTTTCTCCCTCTCTCTCTAAAATCAATAAAAACATTTTTTAAAAGATCATATGCAGGAGTTATTTATAATAAAATGCAAACCACAATCTGCAATTGATAGAAGAAAGCACTTCTTTCTTCTTTCTATTCTGTTTTAAACAATTCTATATTTAATGAACATTACATTAATTTTAGAAAATTTTACAAAACTATGAACTCCAGAGTATAAACTGAGATTTCAACAATGAGATAAATCAAAAGGTATGTGACTAAGGGAAAGGAGACAGGAGGAGGAGTTTCTCTAGATATCTTGTTAAACTGACAGTTTTAATAAGATATCTACAAAACGTACTAAACAGTTTAAAATTTTAAAATTACTAAAACAAACGCATGCCTATTAATCATCTTACCTTTACTATAGTGTTCCAAAATGGATGCATGACATACAGAGAGAGTGGGTTGGTATCGACAGCACTGTACTGTTGAGAAATGTAAGAAAATATTCAGAGTTAATCTTTACATGCTTGCAAACAGAATAATGTCTTAACTGAAAATAACAGTACAAAAGTAACTTGGAGAACATGTCTATTTACACGATGTCATCATCTGAATAATAAAACTGGAGGAACAATATAAATGAGGCCAAAACTGTCAAGCACAGCCAAATATTTTTTTTAATTCAGCCTTTACAATAGTATCGTGTTTCAATAGAAAAATCTGTCTGCTTATGTGCTCTCACTCACTATACGGAATCAAGATCGGAAATATGCACACTGTGTGCATTCAAACATGCTCATGCCCCCTCTCACTCAACCTCCTTCATCCCTTGAATTAGAGGAATCTAGTTGTTTTACCATTTGATACCATTACTAGTGTACTTACTATCTGTGTTCCCTTGAGCAAGTCACTTATCATAGCATCCAGCCAACATTTAAACAACGCTATACTAGTCACATGTTTGAAAAACGTTTGCCCGTGTTTTGTACGTATGCTTAGTATGTATATAAAGTAATTAGTAACCATTTTCTTAGGTGCAGAAATAGAATGTTGGGGAGTAGCTATAGTTTTAAGACATATTAATCATGTTCTGTTAACCTTGATTGTTTTGTTCTAATTTAAGAAAGCACATTCTAACCTGGCTGGGAGTTGTATACTCTCCAGAGACCTGAGGGTCAACCTTGAAATTCAGTCTATTCTCATTTATCATGGAAAGATGAACAACTTGGTTGCCCAAACAATGGAGTCTCACCCCAGCTGGCATTGCCTACTTCCCCATGCTAGTAACACCCATACCGCATGCCTATTCTTACTCCTTCTGCCCACTTCCCCATGTAACCTTTGTGTACCCCAATATAAGCAGCTGGCTTATGGGGGGGTGCAGAGCAGATTTTCATAGAAGACCTGCTGTCTCCTATACTGCCAGCAATATTGGAATAAACGCTCATATATAATTCAACCCTGACTCTGCTTACTTGACTCAAGGAGTGACAGGCAGCCTGGGCCCACTGACTGTCTGGTTTCAACTAGAGTGTCTAATTTTTTTTAAATCATAATTAAAGGTCAAAATTTCTTCCTGAAATTATTATGAATATGCAGGAAATATTTCATCAGTGTTTCAAGACTTAAAAGAATGATGGAAAAAGTAAATAGAAATATTTTAAAATTTTTCACTGCAAGCAAAGGGAATCAAATGTTTACTCAACAGACTCCATGTTGAGTGCCTCCACTTCTCCATCCCATTCTGATTGACATGGGACAATGTGGACAAAAGATCTGAGGTAAATAGTGGGAGGAAAATGGCGATAGAGAACATAGTTTGCCACTGCTGGCCTGATTTAGAAGCTACACTGTTGCATTCAGACTCTCAGCAGGAGCCTACTTAACCGAGTATTATCCTGTTCTAATCAAAATCAACTTTCACTTGCATGGTTCTCTACAGTCAAAGAGGCTTTTCCACGTAATAGATAACACTACACCTGAACGTCCGCAGAATGACGGAGTTCCCAACTGACATCATGCCTGAATTCAAGTCTTCAGACCTGAGGACATGGAACCAAGATAAATCCCCAAGGTAGAGGTGGGGAACACCCGGCCCTCGGGCCAAATTAAGGCCCTGGCAAGACATTAGGGATGAGTTAATTAAATGTTTGACCAAACAGCCGAAACCGGTTTGTCTCAGTGGTCTGCAGACTGAAAGGTCCCAGGTTCGATTTCGGTCGGGGGCATGTACGTTGGTTGCGGGTACATCCCCGGTAGATGGTGTGCAAGAGGCAGCTGGTCGATGTTTCTCTCTCATCGACGTTTCTAGCTCTCTATCTCCCTTCCTTCCTCTCTGTAAAAAATCAATAAAAATATATTTTTTTTAAAAAAATTAAGCAGCATTTCCCATTAAAATTAGCATGCAGTTGTTAAAAAAAAAAAAAAAAAAAAAAAAAAAAAAAAAAAAAAAAAAAAAAAAAAAACTACTAAGATAAATGTTTGACCAAATATAGTAGGCTAATTTTTAAGTAAATTTTGTACGGCCAGTAAATGAATGATGTTATAAATACCCAAGTGACCCTTGGCAGAAAAAAGGTGGCTCCTGGTAAGGGCTACTGATGACAAGGTGGGAAAGTCCTGTCCTCCTCCACTTCACAAAAGTCTGCACCCAGACACACACACATGATGTAGCCGGCAGGACAGACAAACTGGAAAACCCCACATTTCAAGTCCACCATCTACTGCAAAATACAAAAGTTGTAAGAAGTCCAAATCAGAAGAATAGCTAATCACACAAATAGCTAATTCGACACCCACGGTACAATGCTCTTAATTCAAATGTTAGCTGAATGAGTCTCATTCAGCAGCTTCCCAGAATTTGACTTAGTTCTAAAAGAGGGTTCTTAATTGATGGTATTTTGATATGAAAAGCTCCTCTTTTAAATTCTGACATTTTAACACTAAATCTCTACTTCAAGAAACCAGTTAGAAGTATGGAAAGAATATAAAAACTAAATACAAGAGTTCAGTTTGCCTAAACGGGTTTTTTACATTTAATGATTAGCTGATGAGCAAGTATAACAAGAAAGATTAAGGTAAGATTACAAAAGACAGCAAGCAGCAACCCTGCAGAACACTGTTTATTTAGCCTTACACACCTGAGTACTTTTTAAGGCCACTTATCACTTGGTATAAACAAAGACATTTGAAACCTTCTTGGGAATCAATGGAGAAAGAATGATTCAAACCTTCCACATGCAGAAAAAAACAAGCAAAATATTAGATTTTAAAGGTGTTAACTAGACTAGGTTGTTTGGTAATACATGCAAAATATATTTTTAGTTTTCACTAGAATGATGCTTTGCTCTATAACACCTAACTGGGAGGATATTCCGCAGTGAAGGCCCACTGTGACTTCTTTGGCTCCACAATCTGCTGGGCCAGACTAAGCCAGTGCCTTGGAGAAATGCTTAAGGACCACAGCTTGAGTTTGAGAGAATCTTTCCAAGGCAGAATCTCAGAACCTTATCAAGTTAAGCAGACAAGGGTCTATTTTTTGTCAAAACAACAGTCCTTCAAATATGTGAAGACAGCTTTCCCTGTCACACCTACATCTCTCTACCCGGCTTAACATCCCATGTTCCTTTGCTGCTCCTCTTTGCCATGATTTCACTCTCCTTCATCAGAAGGTGTAGTTACCTAGACTAGAGGCTGAAAGGGCCAAATAATAAATATTGTAGGCTTTGCAGGCCGTGTGGTCTCTGTAACAGACACTCAACATTGCTGCTAACGCAGGAAAACAGTCACAGAAAATGAGCAGGGCTGTATTCAAATAAAACTTTATTCACAAAACAGGTAGCCTAAGAGTTTTATTTTGAAACCTGGGCTCTAGAGTCTAGACAATCCAATTTGTTGTTAAACCAACACAAAGGTGTGATCTGGGGCAAAAGGAGCATTTCAAGTGGTGCACTGAATAGAACAAGAACGTGGCTATAATGCTCTTCTTCCTCAATAACTTATTCCTCTTGATGCTCAACATTATTAACTTCCTGTGGCAACAAAATCATACTACAGACTTACGTACAACTTTCAGTCATCTAAACCCCTCAAGTCATTTCTGAAAAAGACTGCTAAGCCACCTTTCTCTATACTAATATGAATTTGACTATTGGAACCTCAGTGTAAACTCTGCATTTACTATTTTAACATTTCATCTTGATAGAGAAACTCAACTCATCTTTCTATCCCTCCAGATCTCTTCAGATTCAGGCTATTGCCCAAGGTAATAATAGCTATGCCTCCCCAAACTCTCAGCATATCTGTCATGCTGGTAATGCCTTCACTAAAGTCTTTGTAAATATGATGATCAAGGTAAAACTTCTAAACATTTCCCTCAAAATTGCTATTACTACATTTAATAATTTTTATTTGGGTATACAATTCTATACTGTCATCTACAGCAATTACTCTACCTGGCCTACAAGAAAGGATACTCATAAAGTCTTAGTGAAATCCAAAATTACCTTCGATAGCATTTTGTCAAATATTAGTAAGTTTCAAAACATTTTTTACTTCAATACAAGGAAATAAAACAGAGTCCATTCTTCACTCATTCATACATTTATTCACTAAGTCAACAAATATTTTTAATTGAATGCCTGTAATTTTTGCCAGGCACTGCTCTAGGTCACTGGGAAGAGAATGATGAGCAAGATCAAAATGTTTCCTATGTTTATCGAGTCTACAGTCTAGTGTGAAATAGACGGTAAGCAGGAAAACAAGTAATAATCACAAGTTGTGATAAAACTCTGAAGGAAATAAAGAGGGTGTTGTACATGAAGATAATGGGGCAGGAAGTGTGCCTAACCAGAGTAGTCAGAGAAAGCTTCTCTAAGGAGAGGAGACTGAAGCTGAGTCCTAGAAGATGAAGAGACAGGTAAAGAATGCATGAGACATGCCATGGCCAGTGTGGCTTAGTTGGTTGGGCGTCATCCTGTGCCCACAAAGGTTGCTGGTTCGATTCCACGTCAGGGCACATATCAGGGTTGCAGCTCAGTTAGGGGATGTGCAGGAGGCAGCTGATCGATGTTGCACTCTCACATGGATGTTTCTCTCTCCCTTTCCCTTCCTTTCTCTCTAAAAATCAATAAGCTATTCTTAAAAAAAAAAAAAAAAAAAAAGTGAGAGAGAGAGAGAGAGAGAGAGAGAGAGAGAGAGAATGTATACGACATAATAATGAGTAAAAGAAGCAAGGCACTATAGACTCACTTTACATGAAATTCAAAACAGATAAAATTAATTTATGAAAAAATAAATCATAGAAGTAGTTTGGTGACAGGGACTAAATGGGGGCCTTCTGAAATACTAGCAATAATTCTGTATCTTGAACAGGGTGGTGATTACATGGTAAATACATGTATACAAATTCATTAAATTATACACTCAAGATCTGTGCATTTCTCTATAACTTATACCTAAAAGAAAAAAGAGAGAACATTTAAAATATACAAAAGTAAGTTTACAGTTGTTCATATAGAAAATAATACAATAATTAATAAGTAATACAAAAATAAACTGTGTTTCACATACTTACAACTGGTCACTTACTTTTGCCCACCCCTAAGTGGCAGAGTGTGTGTGTTGGAGGAGGGGAGTCCCAAAATACCTTCCAAGCAGAGAGAAGTAAGGAAGAACGATTTGAAGTGAGATTGGAGATGGGGGCAGACACCATTTAGCAGGACTATAGTGAGTTGAATTTTATCTAAGGCCAATGCATGTCCTTACTTATGTCTTTAAAGGATGATTAGTGTATAAAATGGATTGGAAGGGGGCAAAAGTACAAATGAAATCAGTTAAGACAATGTTATATATAGTACATAAGGCGAGAAACAACTATGGATTAAAATCGGAACAGTACAATGACTTCTAAAATACTTCCAAAATATGCTGTGAAGTGCCCACTTTTGTGATGGGCATTAGAAATGTGAGTCTCCTTTTTAAGAAGGAATTGACTCTAATGGAAGAAAAACTGTGGAACCAACCCTTGAACCTAAAAATGTTTCTTTTATACAGGTAGTACTATACTTTAAATCCCTTCTGTGTACTGATAAGAAAACTGGTATGAACTGAGTCACCTTTGCACTACTGTCCCAAGTAATGCTCAACTATCTATAATAGCATTATTTCCTTTGCTTTGACTGTCTTCTAATCAATATGAAAATAGAACTCTTACTCTCAAATGGTTTTTATTTATTTTTTTTTTATAAAATATATTTTATTGATATTTTACAGAGAGGAAAGGAGAGAGATAGAGAGCTAGAAACGTTGATGAGAAACATCGATCAGCTGCCTCTTGCACACCTCCTACCGGGGATGTGCCCATAACCAATGTACATGCCCTTGACCGGAATCGAACCTGGGACCTCTCAATCCGCAGACCGACGCTCTACCACTGAGCCAAACCGGTTTCGGCTCAAATGGTTTTTAATACATGGCCTATCTTTACCCATCTGAAATATAAACTTTTACCTGTAAAACATGTTTTAGTCAACTGTGGAAATCCATAAAAGATAGCTTGAGTATAAGCTAATAATATTTCATAAGCTGCACTTGAGAGGTACTAAGCAAACTCAAAATGACATTTCTGATTTTTAAAAATTACTTCCAAAACTCTTGAGTGCAAAATTATCCATGTTGTTAGGAGTAAAAAGCAAGATGGTTCGCAGCTAAGTTCATACCAATTTTCCAGACATCTCTAAAATGAAATAAATACATTATCAACCTCTCTTAAGAACTCAGGAGAGAGAAATGTCAAGTGTCAACGCTCTCTCTCTTTTTTGCCCCTGCACAATGAAGCGCAGTGTCTGGTAAGGTACAAATAAAGTACTGAGGTCAGTCCCTTTCTGAAAGGTCTCATGACTCAACCATGTGTAGGTTTTATGTCTTTACAAGGGCAGAATCTATTGTGGCCAACACTTGCTCTATTGCTACTGGCTGGAGCAAATCTCTTGCAATGGCATTCCAACCCTCCAGGCCAGTCACTTAAGGCCAAAACATAAAACAAGGGCTCCCAATTTATTAAAAATTACTATTCACTCCACAATTATTAAGAGCTGCCTTTCACATATAATGTGGGATTCACTGGGCGCTGACATATAGAGACAGTTAAGAGAAGAGAAAGCTTCCCAACCTGATTCTTTCTGCTTCTGGCCCACAAAAGCCTGAGCTCCAGAAACAGTTTTGAATGTTTGAATGAATAAATGCATGAACTACTCTGCATGTCTATTTAAAATAGTAGTAGCACAGAATTAATCTTCAGTGATGAGAAGTGTTTCTCCCTTTACCAAATCTATTTTCCCCCAGAAACTGGACCACAACAATTTTTCACTTCACAAGGGGAAGTTCCTCTTATTCTTCCTATTAATAATACCATGCTTACATTTGTATCATGTTTCATAGTTTCCAAAGGACAATTATATCTGTCCTCTTATTTGACATTTGAAGAGAGATAATGTAGATTATTTCTATTTTACAGATGGAGAGATATAAAGTTCAAAGAGTAACAGATAAAGAGATATAAAGTTCAGAGAATAACACAGCTAATAAACAGGAAGATCTAAACTGTAAGTCCTGAGTCAACTCGGAACATTCCTGTGAAATTGCTCACTGTTTTAAACCAGATTACCCTTTCCTGGCTCAACTACAATTGTGGGCTACCAAGATCCAATATACTGAAATCATTATTCCCATAATATCCTTCAATATATATTTTTCTGTCTTTCAATTTGTGGCAGATGCATGTTAAGGTAATTCCCAATGAGTTAAGCCCCTATATCATCCCCTCCCCTTCACGGTTCATTCTCCTCGAGGGCAGAACCTGTGACTTGCTTCTAATAGACAGAATATAGCAAAGATGATGGATGTCACTGCCTTGATTAGGATACATTACATGGCCAAGGTAAAGAGATATTACTTTCATGATACATCTATATATATAAACGCCTAAGCGACCAGCCAACTGGCTGGTAGCTATGAACGCACTGACCACCAGGGGCAGATGCTCAACGCAGGAACTACCACACTGCGGTGACTGGGCAGCTATGGTTCTCGGATGAGGCACCTGGAACCAGAGAGAAGGGAGCCCAGTTCCCAGGCACGTCACCCAAGAACCACCCTCTCACAATCCAGGACCCTTTGGAGGATATTGGAGAGCTGGTTTCGACCTGATCCCTGGAGGCCAGGCTGAGGGACTCCACCAGTGCACAAATCCGTGCACCGGGCCTCTAGTTTCATATATAAGACTCCATCTTAGCCGTGTAGAGAAGAGTCCACAGCTGACCTTGAAGAAGCAAACAGCAATGATGTAAACTGCCGTTTGTTGTACCTTCTCATCTCTTATTAGAGATTATAAAGTAAGTCTAGCAAGCAAACCTACTTGTCTTCATGACTTGTTTGTTCTTGGTGAGGGTAATGTGGGAAGGAAGAGCAGGCAGTCCCTAGCAGTCAAGAGCCTCAGCCCTATAATTGGAAAGAACTGAATTCTGCCAACAACCACATGAACCTGGAGGAGGAACCCCAAGATCTAGATGAGAACACAGTCCTGCTGACACCTTAACTGCAGAGGAGCCACCTAACCAATGCCCAAACTCCTGACCCACAGGAACTGAGAGATAATAAATGCATGTTGTTTTATGCCACCAAGTCTGTGCTAATTTGTTACCCAGCTACAGAAAGCTAATACACAACTCGGAAAGCACTTACTGCATTCTCTTTTCTAATAAAAGATATCCTGGGGTTCCCAGCCACAAAAATTAAGACTACCTAATGCTTAAAAACTTATGAACATCAAATACTTTCTTATTCCTCTACATTCATTTCTTGGTTTTATTAACTGGTCTTCTGACTGCAATACAACTGAATACTTCTTTGATGAGATGGTTCTCAAAATGTAGTCACCAAACTGAATGCAAATTCTTAGGCCCTACACCAGACATACAGAATAGGATACTCTGGGGGTGGAGCCCCAGCAATCTGTCTTCCAACAAACCAGACAGGTGATCCGGATGCACTCTCAAGCTTAAGGACTACTGGTGACAACAGACACTAAAGACACTCCCGCCACTCCTCAGCAGAAGGATAAGCCACAGCAGCTTAAACCTCCTTTTGATGACTTTAAATACCGCATTGCCAAGTGAGAGAAGTAGAATAAAATTCAGCTATTACTCACTAATGCTTACTAAATGCCAGGCATTGTGCTGGGAACACTCTACTATGATGTAAAAACTTCAACTCTAAAAAATAAAAAAGGGGACAGAAATAAGTTTCTTAAATTACTAATAAGAGACTTTAATAAAATTACACCCACAGGAAGCATGAATCAGTGGGCAATGAGATCGCATGTTACTGATTATGGTCACTTATATCTGCTAAGATGTCAGGGAGAAGATGGTGGTGAGATAAAGACTGGAGAAGAGCAACAACAATGAGACAAGAACAAACAAGTCACGAAGACAAGCAGGTTTGTTTGCTAGACTTACTTTATAATCTCTAACAGGAGACGAGAAGATACAACAAAAGGAGGACGAGTTCAGTGAAGGAACTTGAAATCTTTGAAGAATTTGAATATTAGACTTAAACATGTGGATGGTACTGCAGATTCTTAAAAAGGAGAGTGGTATTTGAGAAAATTTACTTATTATGCCTGTTGAACTATTATACACGGACAAACAGAGGAAGAAATCTGAAGTCAAAGATATCTGTGGGCCCTGACTGGTTTGGCTCAGTGGATAGAGTGCCTGCCTGTGGACTCAAGGGTCCCAGGTTCAATTCTGGTCAAGAGCGTGTACCTTGGTTGCAGGCACATCCTCAGTAGGGGATGTGCAGGAGGCAGCTGAATTGATGTTTCTCTCATCGATGTTTCTCTTTATCCCTCTCCCTTCCTCTGAAAAAAATCAATAAAATATATATATATATATTTTTAAAAGATATCTGTGGGACCCAAACTAGACAGACACTCCTCAGTTACTCTTCCCATCTGTCCATTAAGTTGCCACCCTTAACTTCCTTTCCTAAAATATACTTTCACTTGGTGTTACTTCCTGGGGTGTGAGAATGTGTCTATCTATATGCTATGTCCGCAAGCAGGGAGGCCCAAGTGTCAAGTGTTTGTTTTCTTTTAATAAATTTTTATTGTTCATATTATTACAAATGTTCCTTTTTCCCCCCTCCATTGCTCTCCTCCACCAGGTTACCACCCCACCCTCTGCCCTTTCCCCATGCCCCATTGTCCTCATCCATAGGTGCACAGTTTATGTTCAGTCTCTTCCCATATTCCCCTCTCCCCTTGTCCCCAAGAGTCGTCAGTTCAATCCCCTTCCATACCTCTGATTCTATTATATTCAACAGTTAATATTGTTCATCAGATTTTTTTTTTAATTTCCTTGGTTTTTAGATTCACTTGTTGACAGTTACATATTTGTTGTTCATAATTTTTATCTTTATTTACTTTCTCTTCAACAATTCATATAATTCTGGTTTGGTGGTGATGAACTCCTTTAGCTTTTTTTTTTATTAGTGAAGCTCTTTATTTGGCCTTCAATTCTGAGTGATAGCTTTGCTGGGTAGATTATCTTTGGCTGTAGGTTCTTACTATTAATCACCATGAATATTTCTTGCCATTCCCGTCTGGCCTGCATGGTTTCTGTTGAGAAATCAGCTGCCAATCGTATAGGTGCTCCTTTATAGTTAATTACCTGCTTTGCTCTTGCTGCTTTTAATATTCTTTGTCTTTTGCTCTTGGAATTTTAATTATGATTTGTCTTGGTGTGGTCCTCTTTGGATTCCTTTTGTTTGGAATTCTGTGCGCTTCCTGGACTTGTAAGTCTAATTCTTTCACCAGGTGGGGGAAGTTTTCTGTCACTATTTCTTTCAGTATGTTTTCGATATCTTGCTCTCTCTCATCTTCTGGGACCCCCATAATTCTGATGTTGGTTCGCTTGAAGTTGTCCCAGAGGTTTCTTACATTATCTTCAATTTTCTGGATTCTCTTGCCTTCTTGCTTCTGCGGAGGAGTGTCTTCTGGCTCTTTATGTTCCAAATCTTTGACTTGATTCTTGCGATCTTCCATTCTGTTTTTAGGACTCTGTATAATAATTTTTATTTCAGACAATGTATTCTTTATTTCTTGTTGATCCCTTATCATTTCTTGTTGATTCCTTATTAATTCTAGTTGATCCCTTTTCATATCTTCATAGGTCTTATCGACCTTTTCTAGGAAATTCTTGAAAAACCTTATAAGCGTAGATTTGAACTCTATATCCAGTCGCTTTTTGTCCTCCATTTCTTTCGTTTGTGATCTATTTCGATGTCTCAGCATTTTCGCAGCTTCCCTGATGGGGTGGGGTTTCAGGTTGGAGCCTACAGCCTTGGCTTCCGTCAGCCCCATCCTATGTGGTTCCTGGGTCTCAGCAATCCCCAGGGTCCTTCAGTACTCGTTGCAAGCACCTCTGAGAAAAAGGTGCCCTTGATTTTCGCCTGCTACCAAACAGTTTAGTCTCTCCCCATATGAGCCCGGAACTGGGGTTCAGTTCAGTTGGAAGTGGAGTTGGAGGTGGCGTTCAGAGCAGTCCGGAACTTTTGTCTCCTTCCCACCAGGGCAATCCCGCGGCACAGCCAACCATCCCTTCTCTGTGCCCAATGTGCGCGCCTCCGGGACCTCCTTTCGCCACTCCCCCGGGATTCCGCCTTACAGCCCAGCTCCCTATGGATGAGCCTGGGTCCCCGGGGTCTGGCCAAGAACTGGGGTTCAGAGCAGTCAGAACTGGGGCCCAGCACAGTTGGAGCTTTTATCTCCTTCCCGCTAGGGAACGCCAGCCAGGCACTCAGCCGCCTCTCCGGCTCCGTCCTCTCCATGTGCTGCGTATCTCCATACCTTAGGCTTTTACAGCTCCTCCGCTCTTCCTTCTGGTTTTCTCCTTGCTTCTCGTTGTAGAATTTCCAGTCAGTCGACTTTCCTGTAGTTCTGGGTAATGTCCATTTTATATTTTAGTTGAATTTTATTAAAATTGTTGTGTGCAGCTGCGCGTGCAGCCATCTTGGATTCTCAAAAGTTGCTTCTCTCAAGTGTTATTTTTTATTTACTGAACACTGTGTCGAGCACTATGTGCCAGGCAATTATAAACATTAAGTCATTCCATTTTGATAATGACCCTGAGGTAGATACGACCCCTTTCACAGATAAGGAAACCTGGTTTACAGAGACTATTACCTGCTCAAGATCACAGAGCTACTAATACCTGAGTTCTTTCTAACTTTAGTCACAAAGCTAATTATTTAATCAAAAGCCTTTTATTCAATCACAGCTGACAGCAAATGAGAAGTTCTCAACACTCAACTAAATGTAAGACATGCAAGCCCACTTGCCCCTACTAATTTAAAACTGGGGGAAGAGAAATCAAACTCAATTCTGTCACTGTATGTCTTCCGAATCTGCAAACATTAGACACAAATTCAATAAAGTTCTTTACCTCATGTTGATGTATCTGATACAAAATACCCAGTAACTACAAGGCAGGATTTATATTTCATTTTTAGATTTAAGAGGAAGCGTAGCATGAAGACCATGGACTCAGGACCCAGAATGCCTCGGTTCAAATTTCAATTGTGGGAACTTTAAGCAAGTGACTTAAACTCTCTGTGTCTCAGTAAAATAGGGAAAATAATTCCACCTCACAAAGCACTTGTGGGTAACTAAATGAGATAACAGATGTAAAGCATATAATAAATGCTATATAAATGTTTGCTGTCATTATTATTATTCAATATTTATGATCATATTACTCTTGCCATTGCAACTTTCCTTCACTGAGCCTTCCTTCACTTGGCTCAGCCTGTCCCTCACAAACCCACCACTTACTTGTGCCTCTCACTTACTGTGGTCTTCCTGGTCCCTGTGCCTTAGTTCCCATCAGTCTAACTGGAACATCTTTCCCAACCTCCACATTCTTTTTCAGCAAAGACGCTCTTATAACATTTAAGTACTATAGCAGTTAGAGAAACAGGCCAATGCCAGTGAACTGATATTTCAGAAAGTAGTAAAACAACCAATTCAAGATGTTTCCTCCAAACAGCACCTAAAAATGTAGTAACCTTTTCCCTACCATTTAGTCTCTCTCCCTCTCTCTCTGCAGAAGTGTCCCATCCATCCTTCTTTCGCTCCTTCTGAAAGACTCTTCTGTCTCTACCAACTGCAAAAATAATTATAGGAGACATTTGTAAATCTATATCTAGGACCACAAAAAGGCTTTTCAAGCCTTACTAATGTACTTACACATGGGAGAGGCCACTTCCTCAAATCTATTCAAATCAACCAAGGCACAACTAACGAATTAACTATAGCATATGCCATAAAGAACATATGATATCATAGTCAGCCTGCAATCATAGTAAGTGAAAATTCAAAGGATCAAGGATTTCTCATTTTTCTACTGTGGCTAAGAGCAGGAAGAAAGTGTCCTAATCTTTTAAATCATTACAGAAATATTCCTATTAAGGAAAGCAACTTATCCACAAATGGTATTCCTTTAGAGCATGAAGGTGTGTTTTGTCTTAACTCCAAGTCAACAAACTATACCTTCAAGTGGCCCTAAGAGAAGTGCCCCATGCAAAAGATTAGTTATCCTGCCAGATTCAGCATCATTTATCATTTAAATTGTTGCTTCTGTAAGGATCAAACTCTCACTGGGCTATTAAGAGAATTAAATTTTTTGACTCAACTATGTTAGGTGCTATTGTTACCAAGGACACCTTTACAGAGTTAATGCTTTATAAAATCTTCACCTCAGTGACTGCCACCTCTATCCAAGTCATCCCACCTGAACCTGAGTCATCCCAGACTTCTCCCCATTATTCATCCTCTGTCCCCGACACCACCACCTCCAACTAGTCAGTTACCACATTCTGTCAGCTTAAAATCTTAAATCAAGAATCACAAACTCAAACGTCCATAGGTTTCAGGCAGGTAAACTGAACTAAAGACCTGCATGAACATGCAGATTGGCAGGGCAATGAAAACTGGAGAACAAATACCCTTCTTAAAGAAGAGGAGCACTCATCAGCTTCAGGGGATTCTTGACAAGAAGTTCAAAAAGTTCAAGGCCAATGTTGTCCAATAGTCTGGCTTACCAAAAGAAATGGAGATGTGGGCCAATTAGCCATACTTACTGGGCAAATGCAGGGGATAGGTAAGCCAGCTGTGACCTCCATCTTTAGAATCCCCAACACTCTCTTTTGCTCCCCACTGTTCAGTTTCTTACCTAGTTTTATTCAGGGGGATCCTAAGAGGTCTGTCTCCAGGTCACCCTTACCTCCACTCCACCTCCACACATTCATTTTTTTATAAGCTGCCAAGGTGAGTTTCCTAATATTAAAATCTGATCCTGTTCAAAATTCTGAAGTGGCTCCCTAAAACCTACAGCACTACAATATACCCAAGAATCACCTGAGGTATTTAAGGTGCAGATAATGGCAATCTATCTCATCTGAATTTCCCAGAGTGAACCTAGGAATCTGCTATTAAAAACATTTTCCGCCCTAACTGGTTTGGCTCAGTGGATAGAGCATCGGCCTGCAGACTGAAGGGTCCCAGGTTCGATTCCGGTCAAGGGCATGTACCTTGGTTTGGAGCACATCCCCAGTAGAGTGTGTGGGAGGCAGCTGAATCGATGTTTTTCTCATTGATGTTTCTAACTCTCTATCCCTCTCCCTCTCCATTCCTCTCTGCAAAAAAGTCAATAAAATATATATTTTTAAAAAAAACATTTTCCCACTCTAGCCATGTGGCTCAATGCCCAGTAGAGAGCCTGCAGAGGGCAGCTGATCGATGTTTCTCTCTCTTACACTCCTTTCCTCTCTAAAATCAATAAAAACATATTTAAAAACTTTTTTTATCCCACGGGATTCTGACGCCAATAGTCCTTGGACCATAAAAACACTGATTACAGGACAAAATCCAGAAGACCTTGACATCAAATCCTCCTCCTCTGACAGTGTCCGCCTCCCTCTCAGTCTCCTCTCCTGCCACTTCATCACTAAGCCTCTCTCATGGTTCCCAGAAAACACTCGCAGGCCTCTAGCCCTCGCACTCCATTGCTGCCTTGCACTGCAAAGCCTGGTCTCCCCTCTTTACCTGGCATTACCAGGGCTACTCAGCCTTCATCTTCCTAGGCTGAGCTCAACGTTCCGCTCCTTCCCTTCTCGGAAGCCTTCCTCAGCTCCATCCCTCACTCTCAGCTCCATTCCTTCTCCTCTCCCATAGCAGCCTGAACTTACCTAACTTATTGATTATTTATCACTATTTACTTGTGATATGCCACCAAACTAGGTCCTTTAAGGCAGAATTTTCACCTAGCTTAATGTTAGCCTCCAAAAATGCACTGCCTGACAGACTGAGCCCTCAATAAATGCTTATTAAATTTAAAAACATATTAAATTGTATGAACCAGTAAGAGTGAAGACCAGATTCTAGTTCTTTAGCGTTACCATTGAGATGCAGTCTCTCTTTACAATCTTAATTATAATAATAATTAATTCACAATAGTCACGATTCCTATAATCAGGTTTTATTATTGATATCCAAATTAATTAACTACAATAGCAGCAGAACCAACTCATTACATTATATTCCTAAGACTAAACAAGATATTTCACAGAACAGTACTTCCTCTGAAGCAAAATGATACAACGTGAAGGAAAACAAACGATACAATTTGAAACGAGCTGCTACACTATCCATTAAAACTATGTCTTCCCTAGGTCAGTTCAGGTAAATCACAATAGAAGTTCCTCCCTTAGGTAAACCGGAAAACCCTTCAACTACAATCCCTGTCTGAAGAATAGGTAGAAGAGAAGACTGAAAGCATCATGTGGGTAAAACCCCTCAACATAATTGTCTGTAGGAGCATTTGTAAGTAACAGAGAACAATGATGGGTTATAGGCAGTTAGACAAGAGCAGAGCAAGGACCACTGGCAAGGTACAGAAACTCCCCAGGGCACAAAGCCCTGGGTGCCTAGCAAGGGGCAAATGGGGAAAACAAGAACCTCCCACCCCAGGGTAACCTCTCTGCCCCTAGGGCAGTGGTTGGCAAATTTCAGCTCTCGAGCCACATGCAGCTCTGTTGACTAATGAGTTTGCCGACCACTGCCCTAGTCTATCACTCCCTGGTCATGTGGTCTAGACCCCCTGACTTCTCCTCCATAAAGAAGGAGAATATACTCGGCTTCAGTTGTTTTTCAGCTCCAGGCCCAGAAAAGCAGCAAAACCAGACAAGTTGCACAATGGCTGCCTCTGAACCAGATGTATTAACTGATGACTCTCTGGTCTGTGAGGACCAATCAGTGGAGACTATGACCCTGAAAGCACACACTTGGAAAGCTGATGAATATTCTATTGAGACCTCCCCTGACACCTCCCTTAAGACTTCCATCAGCGAAAGAGAGAAATAAGCTCAAGATGAAGGACCCTGGAGCAGGCTCTCTGCTACTTTTCCCCAGGGTGGGGAACATCAGATCCCAGGGCCCGCGGGCCACATAAGCTCCAGAAATCATTGGGTCTGGCCCTGCGAGGCATTGGGGGTGAGTTAATTACATGTTTGACCAAATACAGCAGGCTAGTTTTTAGGTTGATAATGTTGTAGGGCCAATGAATGATGTTATAAATATCCAAATGGCCCTTGGCAGAAAAAAAGGTTCCCCACCTGTTATGCCCTTCCTTGTTTCACTGCCCTAAGCATATTTTTTGCGGCAGCCAATAAATTCTGGCTTGCTTTGCTGCACTTTGTCTTCGGACTGAAATCTTTCCTTCAAGAAGGCAAGAACTGAGGTCTCCTCATCTCCCCAGGAACACCCTGACATTTTACACATTCAAAATACAAAAGTCTCCTTCCGACATCCAGGAGATGCACAGCTCCCTTTTACCGCCTTCCGCAATGGCTCTATTCTTTTACACTCCCATTCCTTCAATAAATAAGTGGAGAGCCCAGTCTGTTCATGTGCTAGACCTTGGTCATGTTGAAGGAGACCCTGCCCTCCCAGAGCGCATATCCTAACAGAGAAGGCAGACACTAATTATTTAACTGCTTAACAAATCTGTGGTAACACAGCAGAGAACACAGGGTTAAGAGAGTATCTGACACCGAGCCCATCCATGCTTTCTTCTGTACTGAAAATGAATTGTCTTCCAGCCCCAGATTCCAGAAACCCAATGACCGCTCAGCGTGTGCACACCTCTCGGCAGTTATTCTGAGTAACTGCCAGGTTTCCAGCTGCAGCTCTCAGATGTACCTCCAGAGAAGATACATTAAACTAGCTTAAAAGTAATTTTTCCACTAGCTGCTTTTATAGTATCCATTTTTCTCTACATCTCTTTGCTCTGATATACAGGGTCACATCAGGGAATAAAATCTCTTTTGAGTATTTTAAGTCTTGACCCATTTATGGGTAAAGCTGTTTTCGTTCAGCAAGCACTCATAAATGACTTACTATCAAAGACCACACAATGGGAACGTGTGATCTTCAGGAATTAAAGATCTCTAGGTGTGATTCACATTCCAGTAATGACCACACATGTCTCCTTGGGACACCCTTGGATTCATACTTTTTAAAATGAACATAGTACTGTCCTAGCCAGTTTGGCTCAGTGGGTAGCAAACTACATTTTAGTAAACATTGGATGCTTGCTTAATTGACCTTTGTTTTCCAGGATGACAGGAAATCTGCTGTCAGACTCCGGAAGTGACTCAGATAAGGGAAGGGGAGAAATAGGACCAGAGGAGCACACTAAATTTTTCTGTAAGTGAGGACCCTACTTAGTGGAAAATATCAATCTAGAGAAGACTGCTTATAAGAGAAGAGAGTTCCTGTACAGACATTGCTGCAAGTGAGACAGCTCTCCTATGGGCACTGACCGAGAAAGATAGATCCTGGTAAAGAAGAAAAAGTTTCATAGGTCAATATTTACAATGAAAAACAGATAACAGAAAGGGAGTACAGCTTAAAGGAAACAGGAGGTTACCGGGTTAATAACACCCATTAATGAAAACTGGAAAGCCCTGGCCTGGGTTACCACGGCTCTGGAACTTCTTTTTACTTAAAATTGTAAGACAAGTCAGCAGCACCGAAGTTCAAATGGCAATGGCACTATATTGCTTGAAGACCGAGGAACATACCATGTGACCTTCTGAGGTCCCTGACAGTATTCCCAATTCCAGTTAGACACAATCCACTGTGACTTTTTCAATTATTCATTCATTCCACAAAGGTTTACTGGGTGTCCAGTAAGCACTGTGGCACGGTGCCCAGGTCATGGTGGTCCCTAAGACAAGTCTACCTACTTGTCTTACATTCTACCAGGGAGATACACCAAAGAGCTAATTCCCTACAGAAGCAGTGTACCGAGCACAGTTAAGGGGAAAGCAATAATTAGGGAATGCTTCTCTGAAGAATTAACATTTAAGATATGAAGATGAGCATAAATAGGGCAGGAAGCTACATTCCTGGCAGACATAACAACATTAAAGACCTGGGGGAAAGGTGTGTGGGGAGAAAGAAAGGGGGCAGGGAGCCTCTACTAAGGCTGGGAGGGGCCATGAGTGGCATGATGTGAAGCTGGACATACACTACTCAGAGCCATGGAGCTCATGTTATGGATTTTTGGACTTCATTCCAAAAGCAATGGGAAGACAGTGAAGGATTTTAAGCAAAGAAATGCTATGACTAAATTCCTTTAAAAAAAAAAAAAAAAAAAAAAAAAAAGGCCACTATGAAACAGAAAAAGAATTGGAAGGATAAAGTGAATATAGGTGGTCAACAAAATAAAGTAGTATTGGATTATAACCCAAAGTATAAATTAAATACCATGAACTCCCACTGATATGACTGAATAAATAAATATGCATAGGGAAGACAAATCCTCCAAGCACAATTCCAAATAGTTTTCTCTGCCCTCAAGGGGTAGAACATAACTCTCCGTTGCTGGAGAGTGTGGGCTGTGCACAGAAACGCCCTTCCAAAGACAGTCACTTTAGGAGGAGAAACCTAACAAACACTGCCTAAGCCAGGCGATCAGCGTCAGTATCAACGGGGATAAGTCATGTTGGTAGCACTTTTTAAACTTATTTATTTTAGAGAGAGGGAAGGAGGAAGTGAGGGAGGGGGTTGGAAGAGAGGGGGAGGAGAAGGAAAAAGGGGGAAGGGAGGGGAGGGAGGGAAGAAGAGGGAGGGGGGGAGAAAGAGAGAGAGAGAGAGAGAGAGAGAGAGAGAGAGAGAGAGAGAGAGAGAGAGAGAGGCAGGCATGGACTTGTTGTTCCACTTGATTCTTATAGTTTGTGCCCGGACAGGGGATTGAACCCACAACCTTGACATATCTGGACAACACCCTAAATGAACTATCCAGCCGAGGCTAACAGCATATCCTCTTCATAAGATACAATGAGCCATCCTCCCAAAAACTCATAACCCTCATCTAATCATGAGAAAAACATCAGGCAAGTCCCAACTGAGGGAGATTCTACAAAACACCTGACCAGAGCTTCTCAAAAACTAGCAAGGTTGTGAAAAACAAAAAGTCTGAGAAATTGTGTATAGCCGAGAGGAGCCTGAGGAGGCATGATGCTTAAATGTAATGTGGTGTCCTGGATGAGATCCTGGGACACACACACACACACACACAAAGGGCATTAGGTTAAAAAACTAAGGCAATCTGAATAAAGTGTGGGCTTCAGTTAATAATGTATAAATATTGGTTTATTAATTGTGACAAATGTACCATACCAACAACGTAAAATGTTAGTAATAAGGAAAACTGGGTGTAGAATATACAGAAACTCTGTACTATCTTCACAATTTTTCTGAAAAAATCTATAGTAAAATATTCTAAAATAAAAACATTACTACTAAACAAATAAACAAACACATAAAGTGTTTGTGGGGAGGGTGGTAATGAAACTAGTCTTCCAGGTTAGGCTAAAAAAAAAAAAATGAAAGAATATCTGGTGATTCACCGGCTAGTGGGTGGGGTAGAGGAACAGGGATGAAAGGTTATTGCCAGATTTCACGCCTGGACATCGTGACGGACAGAGGAGCTATTCGCTGGGAAAGGAGCAATGACCATGAACCAGATGTGGAGGGGAAACTAAGCATCTACTCGAGGCCCACTAGGTGCCAGGAGCTTTTCAAATTCTTACAATCATTCTGCACAGCAGGCACATCATTTGGCCCAAAGCCAAATCAATGGATTGCCGTGGATCTGGGTACCAGGTTCGGTTTCGGGTGTACAGGTTACTCTTTCCACCCAGTTCCTTCCGGGGTGCCTTTTCTCCCTCTGCAGCCCAGGCGCCACCAGCCTCTGCAGCCCGGCCTCAGCCGTCCCTCCCTCCCTCCCTCTCTCCCTCCCTCCCCGGGCCTATCTGCTCAAGGATCATCTCCATCTCTGAAGTTGTATCCCAGCAAAGGCGGGGAGAAACGTCATTAAAATGAAGACCATCAAGAACCTTAGATCCCATCCCTTCTCGGGGGGAGGCGCTAGGAAATAATGATGATGAAGTAACGAAGCGAAGAGGATTCTCTGGTTCTCCCCTCGCCGAGCGGTCCCCGAAGGCGAGGGCGATCCGGGAGGGTGCCGGAGTCGGGGCGGCGAGCCTAGGGTGGCCCCTCGCACGCCGAACCCAAGGCCCCAGGACTCCACGGGACCACCCCCCCCGCCCCCCGCCCCGGAGAAACGCCGGCCAGCCCGCCCTGGGCCACGCGGCACAAGGTGACACGGACCGCGCCGGTCCTCCGCCGCCCGGGAGAGGCCGGGACCCGGAGGCACAGGGGTGCCCGCGGGGCCCGCCGCGCTACCTTGTACTTGTCAAAGCCAGCCAGCTGCTCCGCGCTCACGTACTCGTAACCAGCCATGGCGACCCGGACACCGAGCGGCCACTCTCCCCAACGCAGCAGCGCGAAAGCACCAGCCCCGGCGAGGCAGGGATGGGGCGAGCAGGGCTGGGAATATTGGTAAAAGGAGAGCCGAGCTCCGCCCACCACGCATGCGTATCCGCCCCGGCCACTCTGCCACCTCCCGGCGCGCAAGCGCAGTCCTCACGTCTCTCCCCGCCCACCGAGGGGAAGGCGGCCAGCCGGCTCACGCGGTCCGCCCCTCACACCGGGGAGGTCCAATCAGCGTGAAGAGCGTAACACTAAGCCCCGCCTTCCAGATCTCCTCATCACTTCATTGGCTAGCGTCAAAATTGGTGAGTGGAGGCGAGAAGAGAGGTGAAAGGTCACTTCCGAAGGGACTTTGCCCCTCGCCCGTGGCTAAGGGCAGCGATGGTGGTCCCCAGCCGCTGCCTTTTTAGTCTTGCGGATGGATGGAATGCATGTGAGCTTGTTCAGCAGTATCTCAGGGAAGAGGGTTTTGTTCCCTCAAGTCGTAAAAGAGCAGAAGTAAAACCAGAAAAAGGATGGTGCCTGGCGTGCTTGCAGCTCCTGGCATTTGGGAGGGGGTTGGAGAGGAAAGGGATGACTTGACATAGAGAAGCTGGTGACAGGCTTCTTGCAGACGGTAAAGGGGCGTGAAAGCACTGGAGGCAAAGCCCGCAGGTCAGCGTTCTGAACCTTGGACCTCCTCAGAAAGGTAATGTCTCCCATCCAGAAAGAAAGCACTGCTGAGTCTCTAGGGCTCCTCCAGAACGCTTGAAAGAAGTGTGTTTGCATCACTGGAGCCAGTGAATTATAGAAAGAAAACTGGATCGATGGCTAGTGCACCAATCTCATAACACTGAAGATAGCAATACAATCACAATTCAGGTGACCTAACCCAGGATTATTACAGGTATGCCTCACTTTTCAATGGAAAGGCCTACAATAATCCAGCAGGTCCTCAAATAATACCGTTTTTATTCATTGTGCTTAATTATAACTGGACAGAAAAGGCCGACACTCGATAGTGGATACACTGAACCTAATCAGCTAACAAACAAACAGGCAATTTTTAAGACCCCATCTCTTGTATAAGTGCTTTAAATGTTATATGTGCTAGAAGTAAAACTTTTCTTTTAGAAATGAAGGCCTAAACGTACATTAGAAGAGGTAATTATCTCATGAAAGAAGACACCGTTGTGGCTGGGGTCCTGGCAGCCACGCCAATGCTGGCACTGCCCCAGTTCTGAGGAGGAATTGCCCACAAAAGGTGACCAAAAAGACAGGGGAGGAGCTGGGAGAGAATGACAGGGAACTACATGAGCATGGGGTCTGGCAGAGATGTTCCCAGAGAGAGCCAGGTTCAAGGCCAGAGCTACTTTTGACTTCTCCTTCCTTGTGGCTTAAAAAATGCACAGCCTGCCCGCTGGTGTTGCTCAGTAATTGAGCGTTGACCTGTGAACCATAAGGTCACGGTTTAGGTCACGGTTTGATTCCCAGTCAGGGCACATGCCGGGGTTGCAGGCTCAGTCCCCAGTGTGGGGCCTGCAGGAGGCAGCCAATCAGTGATTCTCTCATCATTGTTTCTCTCTCTCCCTCCTTTCCTCTCTGAAATTAATAAATATATATATATTTTTTTTTTAATTTTATTATTTTTTTTTAATGCACAGTTTTCAGAAGACACCTCCCGCCCCCTCAGTCTCTCTTTACAGGGTAGAAACTATTGCCATTGGGAGAATCTTACCCCAACCATTAACAGTTTGGTTTTTTCTTTAATGGAGATGTTGGGGAGGGACATGCACATGATGTGAAACTGAGCAAACGCAGGACAGCTTTGGGTAAAGCAGCCAGGGTGCATGCCCGTGTGTGCTGGCGAGGACGAGGGGCCCACAGCAGTGTCAACCACAAGGTGGGACTGTGGGGAACTGGGCAGGAGCTCATTTCCTCTCTGCCTTTTGGCTGTTAGACCTGTGTATGTGCTAAAAGTGGCTAAATAAAAACAATAGAAAAAATAATCACTCACTTTTTTGTTTATAAATATCAAAATGACTCAAACTAGGAAAAAAGAAGGTATCTAAACAGTATGATATACATATTATAATATAATAGACATATTGTATATTGTATCCAGAGTTATCTTTTATTTGTTTATTTATTTTAATTTTAAATAAATCTTTATTGTTCATAATATTACAAATGTCCCTCATTTTTTTCCCCTCCATTGCTCCCCTCCACCAGGTTCTCACCCCACCCTCTGCCCTTTCCACACCCCCCATTGATCTCATCTATAGGTGCACAGTTTATGTTCAGTCCAGAAAGTTATCTTTTAATAGGAAGAAACATAAGGATGAATCAGTGCTCTCCTAACAGTCAACACCAAAACAGGGTCTCTGTTCCCTCTGTTCTTTGCCATCATCATCATTATCCACTTTAACTATAATATATAGAAAGCAATACACTTGTATCCATAAAGCACCACTAGGATTAACAGATGTTATTCTTTTGCCATTGTGCTTCAGAGTCGTTTTTTTAATGCTTCAGCTAAAGTTCCAGCTCTTCGCCCTCCTTTCCCTTTTGTCCCCCAACTTAACATTGTCTTGTAGTTGTTGTTGATTGTTCTTTTCATATTTTTTACTTTTATTACATATGTTCATATCCCGATGCAATATAGTATTATCTTGTGCTTGTGCTTATGCTTGTGTGTGTGCTTAAATAGTATCCCACTGTTCCTAAACTCTTGCAACATTTTTTACAGTTAACATTGTTCTAGGTTGATCCATGTCGATACATATAGATCTAGTTCTTTCATTTTATGTTAATTTCTGGGTGGTTTAAAGTATGGTAGTTCATTGTAAAACTCTCTACAGTGTGTTTATCCATTCTACTGCTGATGAACAGTAATGTCATTTCCAATTCTTGGACCACTCTTTAATAAATTTCCTTTCTAAAAATTTTTTAAAATTCACACTCTCTCAAGAAAAAACAATCTGAGGAACTAAATTCAAGGGGGTGGGGGAAAACTTTCTTGAATGTTTCTTTTGTGTGTTTGAGAACAACATGAAAAGTTGTGCTCGTTTCATTTTTAAAAATAAGGACAGGGAACATAACACCTTTTAAGTAACAGTCAGAAGGAAAGTACGTATGTAAATTGGTTTGTTTTATGACCAGAAAGTGAGCCAGCCCTGCGTTTCTCAGTTACACATTTTTCAATTGTTCTTTTTTTTTTTTCAACAAGCCTGCATTGCTGTGATAACTTAAAATCAACGCCATTTTTTTTTTATAAGTTGTTTATTTGCTTGGTTTTATATATTTTTTTAAATATATTTTATTGATTTTTTTACAGAGAGGAAGGGAGAGAGATAAAGAGCTAGAAACGTCAATGAGAGAGAAACATCGACCAGCTGCCTCTTGCACACCCCCTACCGGGGATGTGCCCGCAACCAATGTACATGCCCTTGACTGGAATCGAACCTGGGACCTTTCAGTCCTCAGACCGACGCTCTACCACTGAGCCAAACCGGTTTCGGCTGGTTTTATATTTTTAATGTAGATATTCTGTGTTGCCCAAATTCACTGGGATCTTAATTGAATGCAAACTCCTCTTTGGGCAGATTTATTCTTTAGTTCTGAAATAAAGGTCCAAACTAATTCTATCCCAGAGTTAAAGAGAGAGGATGGTATCCACACTCATTTTTATTATGTCATCAATTCACTTCCTGTTGGCAATTGTAACTCATCAAATGACTTCTAGCTATCTCATCACACCAGTTAGATTTGAGGAGGCTGGATTTTATCCTGAGTGTAAAGGATATTTTAAAAAGGAATAACATGAGTGTCCTAAGAATACTTGAGAATATTCTTAGCTCTTCTATAATGCATTTAGAGAAGTGTTTTTCAAAAGCATGTACTAACTACGTAATGATGATTATATGAATGCTACCCAGTTGGAATAAAAGAACAGGCCAGCATGGCTCAGTGGTTGAGCCTCAATCTATGAACAAGGAGGTCATGACTTGATTCCTGTTAGGGCACATCCCCAGGTGGTGACTTGATCCCCAGTAGGGGACATGTCTCCAGCAGATGATGGATGGTTCTCATCATTGATGTTTCTCCTTCTCTGTCTCCCTCTGAAATCAATAAAATATATTTTTTAAAACGTTTTGTATGAAAAATCATAAAACCACATTAATGAATGATCAGAAACAATTGTTTAGCTTTTAGCAAATGTCATCTTTAATGTCAACAGCTCACAACTTATTACCAGGTGGGAACGTCTGAAATATCTAATCATAGAAATAGTTTGCAAAGTTCCACTTTGGAGGGATGCCCATGTAGTCAAGCACTGTATGGCCCAGGAACACATCTCCTAGAGCCCATGTCTTAGGTTGCTGAGCTGGACAAAGAGCCCTAACCACTCCTCTGATTCTTATGGTCTTACGTTAAAGGTGAGCCCAGAGTGAGACCATTTCTTTTTTCAAAACTAAAGCTGAATTCAACTTAGAATAGAATGTGGCCAGTAAAAATAGGGTAGTTTGTAGTAATCACTGCTTTTGGCAGAAACATACCAGTTCAAAAATCATTTGTCATCACAAGGTTTCATGAAAGTTCATTCCAATATCCGCATATTTTCAAAAGGTCCAGAGTTTCTGCAGCTGAAGGGTTTCATCACTGTTTCTGTGGAGCGTTGAGCTGAATGGACTTTGAAATGGAATGTCCGCTGTTGCAAAGAATTATCTCAAGCTCGCCATATTTCACAGCTAAGTTTCTAGATGAAAAAGACTATGACATGCTGGCTAGCGGTTAAGGACATTGCCACAGACTAGAGAAGGGACAACTTCATAAGCTTTCATTCTACCATGATGGGGACAAAATAGAATGTCACCATGTTCCAGAGTTTACAGGACACAGACATTCTGTCATCATTTTGCTGAATGAGCAGCGCCATTTGATAAGGACTTCATCTGCTCATCAAGGGCAGAAAGAATACTGCGCATGCTGCTTTGACTAGAGTATTAGTAAATTGAGAGAAGAGTTCAGGAGGATGAGCCCATGGAGTTTTATAAACTCTCAAGATCATCTCCCAGTTGTGCATGCATGGATCTGACCGTAAAGAGCATACCATAGACTTAGAACTGCTCTAAGAAATAGGTCATCCCCCGGGTCCCAGACTGGCCACTGGGTGGCACATATATGCAGTAGATCTGAATAGCACCGCAAAGACTTGAAGAGGGAACTGATGTTGAAAATGAACCACAGCGGTTTGGTCAGAATTTATGACCTAAACCAAAACAAGTCAATTGCCTCCTAACACGAAAATATCAACACTTCCCATAAGGTTTAAACAATATCCATGGTCTCATATGTCCAAGATACAATCCAAAATTATTTTGCATATGAAGAATCAGGAAATCTCAACATACATGTGAAAAAATAAATCAACAAACACCAATGCTCAAAGGCCACAGATGCTGGAATTTATCAGAAAAAGACATTAAAGCAATTATTCTAAAAATGTCATTGGTAAGTATGAATACTCTTGAAATTAATGAAAAGTTACAGTGATAAAATAGAAAATATAAAGAACTGAATAAAAATATTAGAACTGAAAAATATAATAACCCAACATTTTTAGACTACTGCATGGGCTCTGAATTAATTTTCTATTGCTGCTGTAACAAATTACTACAAATATTATAGCTTAACACAACACAAATGTAGTATTTTACTGTTCAAGGGTCAGTAGTATGAAATAAAACAGAATTAAGATCAAGATGTCAGTGGCATTGCATTTTTCTGGAGACTCCAAGGAAGAATCCACCTCCTTGCCTTTTCCAGCTTCTGCATTCCTTCGCTCATGGTCCCTTCCTCCATCTTCAAAGCCCATCACTCCAATCTCTGTTGTAGATCTCCTCTTTTTTTTTTTTTTTTTTTTTTTTTTTTTTTTGTCTCATTCCTGCCTCCCTTTTATAAGGACCTTGTGATTATATTGGGCCCACTGAAATAATCCAGGATAATCTCCCATCTCAAACCCTTAACTGAACACCTATTGTTCACAACAGGGAGGAAAAAGATTGAAAAACTGAACAAAGTCATGGTGGGGAGTGTCTATGGGGAAAAAACCAAAAAGCTTATAATTTGTGTATTTGAGCCCAAGAAAGACAAGAGAAGGAATATGGGGCAGGAAAAAATATTTGAAAAGATAATGGCTGAAATTTGCGGGAAAACAAACCTGTAGAAAAATCTTAGTGAATCCAAAACAAGATGAGTCTAAAGAACGCCCAGCTTAGACACCTCATAACTACTAAAGACTATAAAGATTTTTTTTTAAATATATTGAAAGCAGCCAAGGAGAAATAATATATTATTTACAGGAAGGAAATGAATCAAATGACTGTGGGTTTTGCATCAGAAACCATGAAAGCTAGACACATGTGCCGGAGTGAATCTCAGATCTTTTTCAGACCTGGGCTTCACAGATCCACAGCCCCCTGTTTGCTCCCTGGGCTTGGAGGTCTCTCTGGATGGTCAAATTACCATCCCTGCCTTCCCACCCGGGTCTGGATGTATCAAGACTGGTCTCAACCTAGCCAGTTTGGCTCAGTGGGTAGAGCACCAGACTGTGGGCTGAAGGGGCCTAGGTTCAATTCCACTCAAGGGCACATTGGTGTTTCTCTCTGTGTGTTTCTCCCCCTCCCTTTTAATCTCTCTAAAATTCAATGGAAAAATATCATTGGGTGAGGATTAACAATAATAATAGTAAAATAAGACTGATCTTACCTGAGAATGTAACAGAAGATAAAGAAGAGCCAGAAACCTAGAAGTGAAGCTAATGGGTGTGGCCACGGAATTCTCTCAGGAGAAGTGGGAATGCTTGGACCCTGCTGGCCAACCTACCATATCCCTCCCAGCCCCAATCCATGCACCATGGGGTTTCTTGGCCTGCCCTGTGCTCTCTCACAATCTGGGACCCCTTGGGGGATGTTGGAGAGCCGGTTTCAGCCAGATCCCACAGGCCAGGCCCAGAGACCCCGCATGAATTCGTGCACCAGGCCTCTAGTATTATAATAAAGTTAGATCTATATTCCTTTAAAGAAAAGAAACCGTGAATGCCAGAAAGAACTGAAACAACTTTTGCAAGGTACTACAAAGGCTATCTAATTTAACTCCTTCGTTTTATTAACATGAAACTGAAGTCTAGAAAGATGAAGTGGTTGTCTTGAAACATATGAGGCCCTTAAATCCCGTACTATCTTAAATAATGACCACTTTTCCACCATCACAGCTTCCTTGGCTTTTCTGAGCATGTGCCAACACACATTCCTTTAGCTGCAAATAACAGAAACAAGGTCTCAGTCTCTCAAGCAAAAAGGGAGATGATGAAAAGAAGTTGGGCTCTTGGAATAAAATAAAGTTAAAACAAGGGACTCCGTTCAGGTTTGTTTCTGTTTCCGTCTGCTCTTTAGCTTCACTTTTCCTTTGAGCTCAGACCATTTCTCCATCCTCATGACAGAAAACCAGTAGCTGCTGACTTTTACATGTGTGGGTCTAACTTCAGGCTCTCACTAGGTCCCAGTTACAAAATCGCTACAGTCAGGGGGTAGCCTGTATAAACTGTAATTACCCATAATCACAGTTTACCACGGTAAACTGTGATTATGGGTAAAGGACAGTTTCTAGGAAGTGAGTCAGAAAATAAGTGGGGGGATGTGGGGAAGGAAGGAAAGAAAGTGGAACATAAGCAAAAAGAGCAGGTTTCCAGTACACATACCTACTATTTTTGCCCTTGACGCATACTTTTGTAAGGCTTCTAACAAGGTGTTCAGAAATATTTCCTAGGTTTACTAATTTTATAAAATTACTATATTGATATATTTTGTCATTAGTTAAATGATGTTTTATCAGCTTGCTCACTAGAATATTAAATTTTGTTGTAGTCACTTTTGCATGGTGTTAGCTAGGAATGCTTATTCCCTGTTCTTTTCTCCCTTCCCCAGAGGGGAGGAAACTGCTGCTCCCCAGAGTGAGAGTCTTTTTTCCCTCTCCCTTTTCCCCAAGCAAAATGGGACTTATCTGACGGGGAGGACCAAGAGAATGAGCCCTGGGTGCTCCCTCTTTGGAAGGGGCCAATCCTCCGGGCTCATTGTTAGCTTCCCCTTCCCCAAAAGGGAGGCCTGGAGGTGGTCCGCTGTGTCAGTAAATTCTGGGGAAGTAATTTCAGTTCAGGGTCGATGACTAGAAGGTGCATCTGACTGAGATTTAAACCACCTTCTCCTACCCAGCTTTCCAGTAATGACGCTGGTTTTGACCTCCAGCTGGCTGACTCCGGCTTTTCCATTAGTTACGCTTTCTCAAACCTGAACCTGTATAGTTTTTTGCTCATAGAAGAAGAAAGAAAAAAATCATTCTTCTTTCATGGAGTAATATTACCATGTTGTAGTCTTTTGTGATTTGTATAAGATAGCTCACATTCTTCCTACTCAAAGCAGTCATCTTGTCCTATATATTTTCAGGATTTCATTTCATACTTAGCTAAGCCACCTTACACCTCCAAAATTATAAAGTTATTTTAACAGATGGGTCTACATAGATACGGGATGTTGCTTAACAGATACTCAAGCTTATTAAGATTTTGATAGCCTGAATTATACATTAAAATCAGGTAGGTCCCTGGTTTAGAGGATTTGAAATTATTTTACCTAGAAGAAAAAAATTCTGTTCTGTTCTAAAGTCCCGGTTTTCCCCACATCTTGTAGGACTCAAAGATAGCATCAGAAATTCCATGAGTTTCTTCTGCTTCTCTAAGCTGTGCTTTGGGGCAAATACTTGAATATAAATGCTGAGTCAGGGCTTTCTGTAGTATTCCGGACAGCAAGTATGGGGTCTCATTCTAGGACCCGGAGTTAGATGCTGAAGTCATATGATATCAGAAATCCTTACTACTCTATCTGAATCATTTTATACCACTTCTGTAAGTTTTGTGTGGTTGTTTGTTTGTTTTTTGTTTTTTTGAGAGTAGATTTATTAAAACGGGGACAATAAAACAAGGAAGAACTTAAGCTAGAAGAAGCAACAGAGGTGCTGAGGTGGGGCTGCTTTGGCTCACTGAAAGGTCAGGAAAAGGAGACCCTGGAGGCAGGTGTACGGGTTTAGCTGCCGCTGCCCATCGCTCGTCTGGTTGCAAGTCTGGTGGGAACCCTGAGTTGAGGAGCTGCACGGAGCGAAGAAAGGCACATGCATGCTCTTGAGAGGCAGAGCACTTTAAATTTTTGATGTCCTAAATGTCATTTTTTTTATGAAGAGATATATAGCACCCGACTTTACGTTAAAGTGCCTCTCGTCACATATTTCACAGATCACGCATTTCATGGCATCAAACAATTTTTTTCTTTTTCTCTTTTTTGCATCAAACGATTTTAAACAAGTGCTTTCTATATTAGAACTTTCTGTCTCCCCCGTGATTAGCTCATTAGCTGTTACTGTAATTGGGTAAACGGCTGTGTACTTTCTGTTCCCCTATACATTGTCAAAATGCCATATTTCCCAACTGTCATGACCGCTGTGCCCAAATCATATTTTGACAAATGCACCAAGGTACATTCAGTCGTGGGGTCGGTCAGTAGTGTGTGTTAAGTGACACTTGTGTGAGGGTTCTCTCTCCTAGCTTCCTAACTCTATTTATTTATTTATTTATTTATTTATTTATTGTTGAGATTATTACAGATGTCCCTCTTTTTCCCCCCTACAGCTCCCCTCCATCCAGTTCCCACCCCAACCCAGGCCCTCGCCACCCTGTGTCCATAAGTAATGCATATAGTAATGCATATAATATCTTTAATCTCTTCCCACACACTCCCACACTCCCTTCCTTCTGAGAATCGTCCGTCTGTTCCATTTCCCTGACTCTTTTTTAAATTTTATTTATTAATTTTCACAAATTTATTTATTAATTTTCACAAATACAATATGATCTTTTACCTATTGCTCTTATATACTTGTAATTAAAGTTGCTAAACTTTAATTAGTACTACTAGTTTTTTGGGTGGACATCCTTGGGATGTTCTAAATATAAGATCATGTTATCTGTGATTAAAGATAATTTTACTTTTATTTTCCAATATGGATGCCTTTTAGTTCTTTTTCTTGCCTGATGGATCCAGCTACACCCCTCAATATAATATCTCTGTGGCCTTTGGTTCCTTGTAGAACTCAGCTGTGTTCCAAATGGTCCATTTGCTGAAGAAAGGACTTCTAGGTAAGTAAGGTATTCATGAGGTGACTTTCCATAAAGCTTTTTTGAAGTACTGCCTTCCTTGAGAATCAAATTCTATCTTCTATTATTTTTTTTATTCCATTTTGTAGCCAGAATTTTCTATTAATTCCCTCCATCTAGATTCCTTAGATTCAAAGCCTTTTAGTCCTGCCATTTACTAGCTGTGTGATATTTGACCAGTTTCCCCTCTTGACTACTTTTCCTTTTCTGTAAAGTTGGAGTTGAAGTAGATGATATCTCAGCTAAGGTCCCTTCTCACTCTAACAATCTTATCATTTAATATTCTAATAACTTAATGCGATAAATAAGAAGTTAGGATTCATATGGGATAAAGGTCTAAGCAACTTTTACTAGTTAGTAGCCTGTTAATAGTTTACATAGCAAAGGAAGCTTTAAGATAACTTGTTCAGATACAGATAAGAGAAGCCTGGATTGCAGATGTTTGTTATCAAAGACCCAGCTGACGTGGCCTGGGGATCAAAGCAAAGAATAGAAAGGGGACTTTCTTTGACCAGGGTGCAACTCAGAGCTCAGAGAAGCTGTCAGCAGAGGGGAAAAAAATTATTGGTTTCCAAATATCATTCTGTATGCAGAAAGACAAAGGTCAGTAACCTTACGGTTGACCGTAGACTTGGGAGTAGGTAAATAGCAGCAATAAATACCTCTGTGTCTGAACCCCACCCTAGGTCTAAGCTGTGATTCGTCCCTGTGGGTACTTGCTGACAACTGGTGACACCTGGACATAACTGAAGGACTCTGAACTTGGTCAGTGTATGAGAAAGAAGTTGAGACTGTAAAATATGATATTTTTATTAAGATTTTCGCCATTATGGAACACAAAATTGAAAAACACAGAAAAGTAGAAAAAGATATAAATCCTACCATTTTGTTACAACTACTGTTAATATCTTGATGGGCTTCATTCATTTAATACAAATATTACATAAGGCCTCTTACAGCTACTTCCCCCAATGTTCTCTGTTTGGAAATTTCATCTTTACTTAACCTATCCCTTTGAAATGGAGATAACTCATTTGCTTCCACAAACAACTCTGCCTTGAACATCCTTATACACATTTTTGTGCTTATGTGCAAGTACATTTTTGTCAACACTGAATATAATCAATATCTTGTCTTTTGATAATTGGTAGCTGACAATATTTTCTTATTATTTGCTTTTTTATATCTTTTTTTATAATATACTAGAGGCTCGTTGCCCGATATTTGTGCAAGAATAGGCCTTCCTTCCCCTAGCTTCACTCCCAGCCACGCAGGATCGGCAAAGTCGTGGCTTCTATCTGGAGTACCACTCCTGTAGCTCCCTTAGCCATGCCCCCTCCACCTCATAGCAGGTGTCCTGCCCCTCCCAGCCACTCTACATCTGCATACGCAAATTAAATCACCATCTTTGTCATGTTAATTTGCATACTCTTAATTGGCTGTGGGTGTAGCAGAGGTATGGTCAATTTACATGTTTGTCTGTTATTAGGTAAGATTTTTGTTGATTTCAGGGAGAAAGAGAGAGAAACATCAATGATGATAGAGAATCATTGACTGGCTGCCTCCTACATGCCCCTATTGGGGATCAAGCCCCCAACCTGGACATATGCCCTTGACTGGAATCAAGTCTGGGACATTTTAGTCCACAGGCCAACGCTCTATCCACTGAACCAAACTGGTTAGGGCTACATTTTTGTATCTTAAGTTGGTTGTTTTATATGTTTATCAAACTATATTTTTTTTCCGGTAAATTGACTGTTCCCATTTTTTACTTATTTTCTGTCTTTCTGTTGTATAAAATAAAAATTACACACCAGGAAGACAGAAGTTTAGCCCTTTGAAATGAAACAAGAGAAAAACAAATGAGACTACATCAAACTAAAAAGTTTTTGCACAGCAAAGGAAACCATGAACAAAACAAAAAGACAACCTACTGAATGGGAGATATACTCACCAGTGATACATCTGATAAGAGGTTAATATCTAAAATATATAAAGAATTTATACAACTTAACACCAAAACAAACAATCCAATTAAGAAGTGGGCAGAGGAACTGAATAGACATATCTCTGAAGAGGACATATAAATGGCCAACAGACATATTAAAACATTCTCAACATCTCTAATCATAAGAGAACTATAAATTAAAGCCACAATGAAATAGTGCCTCAGCTGTCAAAATGCCTACCTTCAATAAATTAACAAACAAGTGTTGGTGAGGATGTGGAGAAAAGGGAGCCCTCATGCACTGTTAGTGGAATTACAAATTGGTAGAGCTACTGAGGTAAACACTATAGAGGTTCCTCAAAAACTTAAAAAATAGAACTACCTTATAACTCAGCAATTTCACTTCTGGGTATTTATCAGAAGAATTCCAAAACACTAATTCATATGATTCAGATATATATACATCCCTTTGTTCATCGCAGCATTATTTACAATAGCCAAGATATGGAAGCAACCTAAGTGTCCATCAGTGAACGATTGGATGAAGAAGTGGTACATATATACAAAGGAATATTACTGAGCTATGAAAAAGCATGAAATCTTACTTTTGTAACAACATGAATGACCTAGAGCAGTGTTTCCCAAACTTCTCTCATGATGAGAATCACCTGGTGGAGTTGTTAAAATACAGATTCCTGAATCCCAACTACGAAGTGCTCTAAGACAGAGCACTAAGTTAAGTATACAGTTTTACCTATATGTTTCCAAAAATTCTAGTTTAGCACTTCTTAGTTGGGATTCAGGAATCTGTATTGTAACAACTCCACCAGGTGATTCTCATCGTGAGAGACGTTTGGGAAACACTGACCTAGAGGATGGTTGTGGTAAGGGAAGTCAGTCAGACAGAGAAATACAAATACCATATGATTTACCTTATATGTGGAATCTAAAAAACAAAGTAAACAAACAAAACAAACAGACTCATAGATACAGAGAACAGGTTGCCAGGTGGGATGAGGAGTAGCAGGGCTGGGTAAAAACGGTGAAGGGATTAAGAAGTACAAATTGGCTTTTAAAAGCTAGACACATGGGTGTAAAGTACTGTATAAGGAATATAGTCTACTATGTGTGGTGCCAGGTGTGTACTAAACTTATCAGGGAGATCACTTTGTAAGTTATATAAACGCCTAACCACTCCTCTGTACACCTGAAACTAATATACTATTGAGTGACAACTGTAATTGAAAAATAAAAAAATAAGCCGAGACCAGTTTGGCTCAATGGATAGAGCATCGGCTTGGGGACTGAAGGGTCCCGAGTTCAATTCCAGTCAAGGGCATGTACCTTGGTTGCGGGCATATCTGCAGTAGGGGGTGTGCAAGAGGCAGCTGATCGATGACTCTCTCTCATCGATGTTTCTAACTCTCTATCCTTCTCCCTTCCTCTCTGTACAAAATCAATAAAAATATATTTTAAAAAAAATAAGATTAGCTGAAACCGGTTTGGCTCAGTGGTAGAGCATCGGTCTGGGGACTGAAAGGTCCCAGGTTCGATTCCGGTCAGGTGCTTGTACATTGGTTGCAGGCACATCCCCGGTGGGGGGTGTGCAAGAAGCAGCTGGTCAATGTTTCTCTCTCATTGACGTTTCTAGCTCTCTCTCTCCCCCCCTTCCTCTGTGTAAAAAAATCAATAAAATATATTTTTAAAAAATTAAGATTAGCCCTTATGTAATCATTATGCTAGAACTCTGATGTCTTTTGCCTTTCTACCTTACCATCCTTTTCATCTCACATTGAAATCTTGTTAGGCAGTCTAATGTATTTCCATTCTGGCTTCTGGGTTTTGTGTCTTGTTCAGAAAAGGCTTCTTCACCTCAAAATCATTTTGTGAAATCACTTGATACTTTTTCCTCGTGTTTTCCCAGATTTTTGTTACATTTCAGTTTCTAGTCTATCTGGAAATTATTTGAGGATAACTACCAGCTCTAACCTGTGTCTCTTCTAACCTTGACTCTGTGCTCAGTGATCCAGCTTCCTGGGAGTTCCAGAACAGCCCAGATCTCCCAGATCCCTGGAGACATGACCAAACTTGCCTTATAGATACATTGCTGGTTGTGATCTAGGACCCCTAAGTCCTCTCCTGCTCACCGAGTCCTTGGCCCAGACCCCAGGGGGAATCTGGACAGACTCCTCTCATGGGGGGATGGGCAGCGCCAGGTGGCCACACAGTGACCTGGGCACCCATTTGTCTCAGTCCCTGGTCATAGCGCCTCCTCTGCACAGTCAGCCCTGGCTCCCTTCCACTCTCCCCTCCCTTCCCATCTGCGCACCGAGGGGCCAGCTCTTCTCAGAGGAAATTTGCATCGTGCAGCGGAGGGAGGGCTCCTGAGGACTGCTTCCCTGAGCCATGGTCTGCTCGGCTGCCCCCGTGCTACTCCTGGCCATGACTCTCCCCCTGGTGGGGCCACCTGTTGCCCGAGCATCCCAACCTGTGAGTAAGACTGGGCTGAGGACCCTGGGAAGGTCTGCAGAGGCAACAGCGGGGACCCCTGGTGGGAGGGGCAGTGAGGTGGGGGCTGAAATGACAGGTGGAGGGGAAAGGGCTGGAGACCTGGCTGGTTATCAGGCCTCCGGGACTTCAGTCTTGTGCTCTGGGGTGTGGGGATAGCTTTGTTTCTTTGATTGAGTCCCTGTGGACTCCGCTGATGCCTGCCCACTTTGGATAAAGGCTGTTCCAGTCAAGCTTACAATCTGGAAAACGTTCCAGATTTGGGACCCTAGAGGGACAGGAGAGAACCGGGGAAAGATGGCCGAGTCCAGATTCGTGCTTTTTCATCTTTGTTTGCTCCCAGATCTGTCTCTGTCTCTGTCTCTATCCACATCTGTTTTTAGGTAGATATCCACATACATATAGAATTGTGAGCAAAGCGGGAGTTGGTGAGGAATAATTTACAGGAGCCAGAGACTGAGGGAAGATGCTGCCTCTGCTCACCCCCTATGGAGGGAATGGGAGCCCAAGCCCCTGGGCCCAGCCAGCTCTGCCCAGCCGTCCCCCTGGAGCCCCAGACCCAGCCATTTCCATTAGCCTCGAGGCCCAGGGGCAGGTGAACTCAGGGAAAAATTAAGCAAAGCATGTTGACTCTCTGGGGTGTGCCTGGTTCCGGGGTTCCGGCCCTGGCAGGTCCGTGGGGCTACATCCCTCGCACCTCCTGCCAGCAGCCTGCTTTCTCCTCCCGATGTTCCACTTAATTCCAGGAAAAAGAAGAGGACTTTCAAAGGGACTGTGTCCTGCCAGACTGGCCAGGCTGGCCCCTGAGCCACTCGGAGAAGCACGTGTCCCTCCGAGAGGGGTCAGCCTCTCCTAGGAAGTCTCTCCTCTCTGCTCTGTCCTAGGGACCCAGCCAGGCGGGAGGGGAATCTGGGCAGCAGCTGGACCAAGAGAGTGGAGCAGGTGGTGAGTGGATAGAGAAAGGGGGGAGGGAGAGAGAGGGGGAGGGAGCAGGAAGTGAGGTGAGAGAGGCCTGGAAGAGGCCGTGAAGGGTGGCAAGTGGGGTCAAAGAGAGGAGTGGGTCTGAGCTGGTCAGGTGGGTCTCTATGCCGCCTCTGTGGCTGTGAGGCCTGGAGAAAATCATTCATCTTTAAGCGGGGGGTGTTGGGAGGGTGACCTAATAAAACAGATGTTTCATAGCTAGATGAGGCGGTAATACCCCCGAGTCCCGACTGTGCTCGACGGGCTGTGGGAGTGTGATCTGCTCCGGGTTCTTGGCAGAGACCAGCTCCGTGTGGGGTGCAGAGGGGAGCGGGCCCATGGCCCTGCTGCCTGCCCTCTCCAGCTGCCCCCCTTCTCCTGCAGAATCCGTCCTGCTCTCCGTCTATGTCCAGCTGGTCTTCTCAGACGGGGGCTGGCCAGCGGCGCTCTCCAGGCCCCTGCCTCTGCCCCCGGCCTCCGCTCCCTCTTCCCCGAGAACTCTCACTGGCCTCAGCCTCACGACAGGTAGGGGCAGGTCACGGCTGGCCTCCCGCCTCTCACCGCCTCCCCTGCAGGGCGGGGCTCAGAGTGAAGGGAGCGTGGGTGCCCCGCCCGCCCGCAGCCAGCTGGCCTTCAGTGCTCCCTATTTCCTGGAGGGTCCGCACGGCCCAGCTTCTCCCTCCCCTCCCCCCAGACAGACCTTGCCCCTCCTGTTCCATCTTCTAAATGGAGGCCCCAAGGCACAGACAGTGGTGGGCCTGGACTTCTCCACCCCACCCCTGAGGCTTTGAAACCTGGCTGAGGAGGCAGTCCCAGGTGGGTGGGTGTGGCTGAGGGGCCTGTCATTTGGGGATTATTCCAGGCACCCAGCCCCAGAGCCTCTCAGGCATCAGGCAGGTGTGCATCCTGTCGAGCTGGCTTCCCCGGACAGCCTGCCCCCTTCCCCTCCCCCTTCCCTCTTTGCAGAGTGTAAAGTCAAGCCGGATGGGTTTACCCATTGTGCCTGCCTGTCTGGATACCAGTGGAATGCCAGCATCTGCTCCCGCCACCAGCTTTGCCAGCCCGCCTACAGCCACCGGCCCTGTGGCTGTCTGATCTTCAGCCCTCCTGCAGCCGGGTACTGCCAGCTGCTGCCACCTGGTGAGGAGAGTTGAGAACGTGAAAAGCAATGGGCCCACGTGAAAGAAACTCTCTCTGTGTTTTTTCCTCTCTGGCTCTGCATTTCTGCCAGCTGGCCCAGGCCCAGCGGCCCCTCCGGGTGGGAGAAGGTTCCAGCCATCACAGCAGATCAGAGGCCCGAGCTTGGGTCCTGAGGAGTGAGGCTGATGAGCAGCAGGGCTCTGGAGACAACCCAGTGAGGGAGAGGGGAAGTCATGGGCCAACAAGGCTCCCTGTTCGGTTCCCAGCGACAGATGGGGTCTTCCAGGCAGCAGAGCAAAGCAAAATAAAGAATGCTAGGTGGGAGGGAGAGAAGAGGGATGGGCTTCAGAAGACGGAGAAGCCAGTAGGGGGTCAGGGGACAGGAAGAGCTTACCCAAAGGTGTATGTATGCATCACCCATGGACATAGACAATCGTAAGGGGAAGGCCTGGGTGAGGCAGGGGTTGGGTGGAGGCGGACAAAAAGGGGGAAAATAGGAGACACCTGTAATACTGTCAACACAATGGATTAATGAGATGATGGAGAAGTGTTACAGCTTACTGCACGTAAGCCCCCAAGCTCCCGCCACAGACCCCTGTCTCCTGCCTCCCTGCAGCCCCCGGCAGCCTGAGCCTGAACACCTGGCTGCAGATGCCTGGCCACACGCTGAACCTGACCCTCTTCACGAGCCAGGAGACCACCAACCTGAGCTGGTTCCTGCGGCGGCACTCAGGGAGCCCCAGCCCCATCCCCCTGCAGCCCGGGGCTCAGGTGTCCCTGACGGCCAGCCAGGGCCAGGCTGTCCTCAGCATCCGCAACGTCTCCCATGAGTGGGAAGGTAGCCAGCCTGTTCTCCCCGCCTCCTCTCTCTTCCCCTCCGCCTCCTCCTCCCTCTCTCCTCCTCCCTTCTCCTCTTTTTCTCCTCCTCGTCTCCCTCTCCATCTTTCCATTTATTCATTCTGGGGCATAACGGGGAAGAGGCCTGTTGACATGGACATTTATAAAGGAAGAAAACAGAGTCTCGGTTTTCACTGAGAAGAGAGGAGTGCTTTTCTTCCAGCTGTTGAAATGGCAGGGAAGGGGCCAAAACCGGTTCAGCTCAATGGATAGAGCGTCCGCTTGGGGACTGAAGGGACCCTGGTTCAATTCCAGTCAAGGGCATGTACCTTGGTTGCTGGCATATCCCCAGTAGGGGGTGTGCAAGAGGCAGCTGATGGATGACTCTCTCTCATCGATGTTTCTAGCTCTCTATCTCTCTCTCTTCCTCTCTGTACAAAATCAATAAAATATATTTAAAAAAAAAAAAAAGAGAGAGAGAGAAAGAAATGGCAGGGAAGGGGAGGAAGGGCAGCTACTGGAGGGAAGGAGGGAGGTGCACTTTAGAATTCTTGGCAACCGGCTCATCAGAAAGAGTCAGGGGCCTCTTCTCCAGACTTCTTCCCTCCTAGGAGTCCCTTTGCGGGCAGGGGTCTGTCTTGCTGTCGTTAGCAGAAGCTAGCCCAAGATGGTCACCTAGGTTGTGGCTTGGGAAGCAGCAGAGCTTCTGTGGTGCGGGCGGGGGCCGGAGGAGCCCGGAGCCACAGCAGGGGTGTGTGTGTCTGCAGGGGAGTACGTGTGCTGCTTCGAGGCCCAGGGATTCCGGTGGGAGCTGTACCAGGTGGCGAGGGTGCCCCTGCAGGCGGCAGATGTGGCTCGGCTTCCGGACCAGCTCTCCATCTCCTGTGCCACCTCCCCGGGCTTTCAGCTGAGCTGCTGCATCCCCTACACGCCCCTGGGCTACATGGCTTCCTGGAGCCCCGCTGAGGGCAGCGAGGGTACTAGCGACAGGCCCTGGCTGGGGGGGGGGGGGGGGGGGGGACAGGGGAGAGGGCGGCTGGTCTGGGCCAGGCAGCTGCTTTTCCACCTCAGCAGCAGAGGCTGCAGTTCCACCTGGGAGTTCTGGGCCCAAGTCCAACACTGTGTTTGCCGATAGAGCAGTGGTTTTCAACCTTTTCCATCCCACGGCACATAAACTAGTCCCTAAAATTCTATACACACCAACAAATATACGGTCTGTTTTCCCGATCTGATTTTTAAAAAATAGGTATTATTTTTATTCATTCACACCCGGTGGCTGTTGTGTTGGTGGTTGTCATTTTTTTTTATTTGACAATCTAATAGAAAGAGGTCAGTGCCCCTGATTAAATAGTCAGGTTCTGCATGTTTTCAAATCCCTGCGGCACACCAGTTGAGAATCTCTGCTCTAGAGCAATGCCAGTTCTATCAACACAACAACCACCACCACTGCGAAATGCCCGTATCCACACGCTCGCAGTCCACTCTGTGCGGTCCACTGGATGACAGTTCATCTGACAGACGAGGAAACTGTGGCTTCCAGTCCCCGGGCGCGTTAGAGATGCCCAGAGTGTCCTTCACCAGAGTCCGAGCTCTGTCTTGGGCAATTGGGTGCCCTGGTCCTACTCTGCTCTTCCCCTGCTGAATCCACTTCTGAATCCGCTAGACAGGCTGAAACGACAAACCAAGGCCTGCTAGGTTCGCGTCTGTCCCTGGCCTGTGACTGCTCCCCTCTCTTGTCTCGCCCTCAGCCTCCTCCTTCAGCACACCAGGGGACCAGTGCCTTGTGCTGGCCGCTCAGCACTGCCCTGCAGCTGACATCACATACACTTGTGACCTGCAGAGCCCAGGGCTGACTCCTCTCAGGGTCCCCGTCTTTGTCACCGTCATCCAGGGTATGTGGGGCTTAAGGTCACCGTCATCCAGGGTATGAGGGGCTTAAGGTCCCCTGCTTGCCCTGGGAGCGGCCCCGTGGCATTTCGGGGCGGGTTCCAGAGCCTGCATGGGCTTCTGCCCAAGGAGAGCCTTGGGCGAGACTGCGGTTGCTGAGCTCTCCCTGATAACATTCTTCAGATGGAGACACCACCTGCCCCAGGGACTCTGCTGTTGTGGCCTGGAATGTCACCAAGGCTGGCCATGTGGCTCAGGCCCCTTGTCCCGTGAACAGGACGGGCATGGTGAAGAGGACCTGTGGGCCTGACGGGGTCTGGGGGCCCATCCACAGCAGCTGCACAGACACACGGCTCCTGGCCTTGCTCCGGAGAGCCCAGGTAAAGCCTCCGTCCCCGCTGCCCATGTGCCACAGCCTCCACAGACCCCCCTTCCTCACTCAGGACCCAGCTCCAGAACCCTTCCTCCTGAGCCCAGCCCAGAGGTGGTTCAGCTGCTCTGAACTGGATCCCTAGCACAGCCAGGAAGTAGGTGTGGGGGGTGAGCGTGGCCAGGACTCTCATGGCGGGAGTGAGCCATTCTCAAACCTTAATCTATCAAGGGTCCATCCCACTAACGTTAGTATCAGCTCCTTCCACATGGCTCACTCCGCCCTCTGCTTCCTGGTCCCCTGGGAAGGGCTGTGGCTACCAGGGAGGAAGGACCGGATGGGGGAGGAAGTGGCCGCTTTCTCCTGAGGACTGCCACCCCTCCCCTGCTGTCCTATCTGGATCAGCTGCTGTGGGCAGGCCAGGGCTGGCCTGCTGAAGAGGTGCCACAGAGCCTGGCGCAGCTGCTGGAGCAGACAGAAGTGGTGAGCTCACCCTCTGACTTACTGGCACTGCTGGGCACCATGACATTCCTGGCCAAGGTGGTGGCAGACACGGAAACACCGCTCCACCGCAGTGCCCTGGAGGTAAGCTCTCTGAGCCGCAGCAGGAGCCAGCTGGGCGGAGGAGGTAGAAGATCTTCATCGCTGGCACTCTCTCCCTCCGATATCATCATGGGCTGTCACACGACAGACCTTTCTAGAGTTGCAAGTGCCTGCTTCTGGGGTCCATCTCTCCTCTTTGGATGCCAGTCTCTAAGGCCATGGGAGGTGGAGAAGGTCTGATGCTGGGAGCACCTGGGAGGTGGGGAGAGGGTAGGAAGGGGTGTGTAGACATGAGTTCAGAGGCATACATTCCATTCACCTGCAGACATGTGAATGTGATTGTGAATCCCTCATACACACATACGTGCACACATAAGTACCTCCATGAAGAAACCAACGCAGTTGGCTTTGCTGGACTCCCCTAAGCCAGCTCTCAACATAGGCATCAATTGGTGACCCGTAAGGCACAGACAAAAGAATAACTACAAGTTATCACACTACACAATCTTCGTGTCTGGGAATATGTGTCACATGTTGGTATACAGACATGCACATGGCTCTGATTCAGAATATTGTGCCTCTACCACATTCCTAGCTTACAGACCGGTAGGGGTCAAGAAATTGAAGAGGGGCCCCTTTAGAGCCTTGGTGACCACAAGGGATGGAGGGGGAAGAAGGGTTGTCAGATGAAGGGATAGAATGTGCTTCAGGAGACCACAATGTTGAAGATACCCCAGTGGTTAGCTCAACAGCCCCCCATTCTTCCTGTACAGAAACTCTCCCCTCATAGGCCTATCTTCTCCCCTTTCTCTCCAACCTTGGGTCTTGCAGTGAACAAGGAAATGTAGGTTTGGGGGTCTGTAGTTCCCGGTGCCCTGACTCAGTGCTGTGGGTGCTAGCAGCTAGGCCTCATCTCTCTGTTGGGTGCCGCAGGCTCTCCTGAAAACCACGGACAAGGTCCTAGACATGGACGCCAGCTCCCTGTGGACCCCGACCCAGGTCCAGAAGCCCTCGGCGGCCTCAGATCTCCTGCTGGCGGTGGAGACGCTGGCACACAGCCTGCGCCCACAGGATCACCCCTTCTTCTTCAGCTTGCCCAATGTGCAGTTGCAGACCCAGCTCCTCACGCCCTCACTTCCTGCTGACTACAGAGTCTCCTTCTCCACTCAGCCCCAGCTACAGGCAAAGATTCCCAGACGCTCCCTGGCCCCACTGGTGACTAGCAATAGTAACTTCACGATTACTAGCCTGGTGCTGCGAAAACTGGACCACCTCCTGCCCCCAAACTATGGACAAGAGCTGGGGGACTCCATCTACGCCACTCCTGGTCTGGTCCTCTCCATCTCCATCATGGCAGGTGGCCAGGCCTTCAACCGGGGAGAAGTCATCATGAACTTTGGGGACAGAGATGACCCCTTTCACTGTGTCTTCTGGGACCACCATCTTTTCCAGGGCAGCGGGGGCTGGTCAGGTGAAGGGTGCCAGGTGAAGGCAGCCAATGCCAGCGCCTTGGTGACCCCAAGACACAATTACTGCATCTGTCAGCATCTCACTGCCTTCTCCATCCTCATGTCCCGACACACTGTTCCGAGAAACCGCACCCTGGAGCTGCTGAGTCAGGTGGGCTTGGTGGCCTCCATTCTGGCACTGCTTGTGTGCCTGGGCGTGTACAGGCTGGTGTGGAGAGTCGTGGTACGGAACAAAGTTGCCTACTTGCGCCACGCAGCCCTGCTCAACGTGGTGCTCTGCCTGCTGGCCGCGGACACCTGCTTCCTGGGAGGCCCCCTGCTGCCTCCAGGGCCCCGCAGCCCGCTCTGCCTGGCTGCTGCCTTCCTCTGTCATTTCCTCTACCTGGCCACCTTCTTTTGGATGCTGGCTCAGGCCCTGATGTTGGCCCACCAGCTGCTTTTCGTCTTCCATCAGCTGTCCAAGCGCCGAGTCCTCTCCCTGATGGTGGCTCTCGGCTACCTTTGCCCGATGGGGTTTGCAGGTGCCGCCCTGGGCCACTATCTCCCCCGAGGGCAGTACCTGGGGGAGGGGGTGTGCTGGTTGGATGGGAAGGGAGGGGCGCTCTACACCTTCGTGGGGCCGGTGCTGGCCATCGTGAGCCTGAACGCGCTGGTCCTCGCCATGGCCATGCTGAAGCTGCTGAGACCCTCGCTGTCAGAGGGACCCCCGGCGGAGAAGCGCCAAGCCCTGCTGGGGGTGATCAAAGCCCTGCTCGTCCTCACACCCATCTTCGGCCTCACCTGGGGGCTGGGCCTGGCCACTCTGCTCGAGCAAGTCTCCATCGTCCCTCACTACATCTTCGTCATTCTCAACACCTCCCAGGTGGGTGGCCGTGCTTGCTGCCATCTGAGATGCTTTAGGCCACCGCCACTCCCTTCTCCAGGTGGCATCATGACGGGGCAGAAGAAGCAAAGCTGGGAGTTTTAGGAGGCGGAGGCTTGGGTGCCAGCTCCTCCCGGCTGGATAACTTGGGACAAACCTCTCGGGGCTTCGGTTTTCTTATCTGTAAAATGATATCTGGTTTTGCCAGAGAAGTCGGGGGATTGTCAGCACCCCATCCTCTCTGCCCCTTGCGCAGTAAGAAAAGCACTGGAAGGTTCTCACACCAATGATGCTGATGACAAAACCTGAGGCGGGGCCTCCGCACCGAAATAGACAGGAGGAGGGAGGGGCACGGAGAGGAGAGGAACGGGTTGATTTTCCCTCCTCAACTCACTCACCCGCACATCCTCTTTTCAGGGCGTCTTCATTCTGCTGTTTGGTTGCCTGATGGACAAGAAAGTGAGTCTGCCCACCGAATCCCCGCCTGACTCAGTGCGAAGGCAGGGACTTTGGCTGCCATAACCAGGCATTTCTCTCTCCTGCAGGTACGAGAGGCTTTACTCAAACGCTTCGGCTGTGCCCACCCCGCCAACTCCACCATCTCCCTGGTGAGTTGCTGCCTTCAAATCTTTAGTTCTCTCCCCGCAACACCCACCCCCCCTCCACACACACACACACAAACCACCACCACCACCACCGCAGCTGCCGCGCCGGAGCGCAGGCCAGAGCAGGTGTTCTGCAGCCTTCCTAGAGGAGATGGGCACAACCAGGAGCTGCGAGAAGATCCGGTTGTTTTCTAGAATGAGCATTGTTCCGGGTTGAAGTTCTCCACAAGGCAGATAGCAGCCCCATCAGAAAAAAGTCAGGTTCTGGGGTCCCTGATCACAACCTGGACGCCTGGTGACCCTCTTGTCCCTGGTTTCTCCGGCTGAAAATCTGCCTCCCGTCACTATGAGAGGGGAAAGCTAGGATCGGTACGCGTGGGCACCACTGTAGCTGAGAGCAAAGTTCCTAGGATTACCCTGGTCCCAGCAGGAGGGTGGGTGAGGATGTGAAAATGGACACAACTTTGTTAAAGGAGCGACAACGATCATAATTGTTGCCCTGCAGTTGAGCCTTTTCACCCCTTCATAGGCCACAAATGAAAGCCACCTCCCGGAACCCAGCAAAAGGAGAAGCGAAAATGCCAGGTGAGGATGAGGTGTTCTTGGGAATGGAGTGAGCAGCTTCCTGGCAAAGCTCTTGACAGAAAGCCTTCCCCCACAACCCCTACACCCGCTCCAGCCCAGAGGGTGGAGAACAGACGTGGCCAGGGTAGACATTTCTAGATGAGCTGGGAAGGTGAAGGCCGTAGAGCAGAAGTTGTAGCATCTCCTATTGCTCTCCCAGAAAGCTGCAGGGAGTTTGACCACCAACAACCCTTGCCCCAGTTCACCCTGAAGATTTCTTTTCACGCAACCAAATGTTTAATTATCCTGAAAAATCCTTGTTTTCAAGGAATTACCGTTGGTGAGCTTGGGGTCTACAAGGGAGGGCAATCTGCAAAGGTGGAGCAAGGTCTCCTCCCACCAGCCCCTGGCAACAGGGTGCGATCTCTTGGGGAAGGCAAGAGCTTTGAGAGACCACACACAGAACCCGTGTTCCGCCAAGGGAGCGCAGGGTGTGTGCTTGAATCCAGCAGGACGGCCTTGGCCCAATGCCCTACACCCTTACCCACTCCCAGAAGTCAGCCCTCCCAAAAGACAGCTGTGCTTCCATTAGTCACACTCATTTCTCTTGCCCTCATCTGTCCCCACCCCTACACTGCCCAAGCAAGAATAGCAGGAAAAACTAGTGGAAGCTATCAAATGAACAAAGCTGCCTTTGCTGTAAAAATAATTAAGATATCTAAGTTCAAAATAATTGCAAGTAAAACTCTCTCAACCCATTTTTCACTAGTCAACTGTGTATGTTACAGATTTCGTTGATAAAAATGGTTTTGAACTAGTCAGTGATGTCTGATTATTTCTTCTCTACAGTTATGAAGAAAAGATGACTTAACTGACAGGAACTCTCATCTTCCAAACATTAGAGGTGAAGGGCAGAATTTGGTTTGCTTATTTTCAAAGTTTAGGAAAAGTGAAGGTTAATGAGACCTCCTTCTTTAGCTTTTAAAAATATCAATATAAAATTAAGTTTCATAGACATACGCATGTATACAAAAAGTCACTATTATGAGCATATTTGTAAGAAAGCACCAGAAATTTTAAAGTAGAGAGAAAGGTATCCCTGACTGCCACAGATCACGAAGACAAGATGAAACACGTTTAAAAGTGGCAGGATCAAGCTAAGACTAGACATAGAGAAGATTTCAGAAAAGCCTCTGGCAGACACCAAGCTGAATTAAATTATGGAATTCACAAGCGGTAATGACAGGATTCGGAAAAATTGTTAAACTAGGTAAATGAAAAAAATGTTGATAATTGAATATGTAAATTACAAATTTCATGAGTATTTTTATAAAATGGAATAGAGACATTTTCTGTTGAAATAAAAATGAATACCACATGCTGTTGAACATATTTTTAATAAACATCATGTGTGAATTTTGCTTGCGTGTGTGAATGTTTTAATTGTGTATAACTGGCCTAAGTAGGTTTGATTATTCTTCCAATAGAAGGTACCAAATGTACAAGGACAGTTGCAGTGTTTCTATGCTCTGTCTTGTTTCAGCCCCCAGGGAGGCAGGCGGCCACTGAAACAGAAAAGACCTTGCCTTGCTGGTTTCCCGAGTAACATGTCTCAATATCACTCTCACTTCATTAGTGTTTGCAGTCTTGATTTTTAAAAAAGTAATTCAAATATTACACTTTAAAAGCAGCAGAGACTCCTTTTCTGAGTATGCTTTGTAGAAATGTTTTTGTTTTCCTTCTCAAATGATTGCACATACTCAATATATGCTTTGCTGTAAAATGTAAAAACACTTTAGAATCCAAAAATGAAATGACATGTAGTCTTTGTTCACTTGGCTCTCGCATAAAAAAAATAAAAAAATAATAAAAAAAAAATTCTGGATATTAATCCCTTACTGAATATATGATTTACAAATATTTTCTCCTACTCCAAAGGTTGCCTTTTCACTCCATCCTTTGATGCAACTTTTAATTTTTAATTTATTTTCTTCCTCTTTCCTGTGTTTTGGTGTCATATCCAACAATTCTGTTATCAAGTAGCTTTTTCCATTTTCTTTTAACAGTTTTATAAGTTTAACTCTTACATTTAGGTCTTTGATCCATTTTGAACTAATTTTTGGATATAGTGAAAGGTAAGAATCCAACTTCATTCTTTTGCAGAATTTTCCCAACATGACTACCTGACAACTGTTTGTTTTAACAGTCTTGTCAAAAAATAATTTGACCATACATGTGAGGCTTTAAAAAAACAGCTATTAACTAACTCAATTTATTCAGATTTTATCAGCTTTTCCATTAATGTCCTTTTTCTAGTTCAGAATACAGCCCAAGACACTTTACATCTAGTTGTCATGTCTCCTTAGCCCCCTCTGATGTATGACCCGTTCTCAGCCTTCTTACTTTTCATGACCTTGGGTTGTTCTGAGTAAAGTCAAGATATTTTCTCATGACTCAACTGGGTTAGAGGTATTTGGAGAGAATACCCGAGGTGAGCGGCCCCTCGATTGCACCAGGAGGTATGTGACAGCCACATGACGGCGCTGATGTTAACCCGGGCACTTTGTTAAGCGGTGGGGTAACTTGTTTTCCTTTTCACACTCTAGTCACTGGAATTGAGTGACTGAGTCCAGCCCTCATTCAAGTGGGGAGGAGCATGCTCCCTACGTGAGCATGGTGTCTACATATATTATTTGGAATTCTTTATGAATTAACCCTAGAAATGTACTTAGTTTTGCTTGTTTTTGAAACTTTCCCGTCCATGAACATAATTTACAATATTTTGCAATTAAAGATCAATGCTGCTATTTCCTGCTACTAGTCATGTGCAAAGTTCTGTAGGAAATATACCTAAGAGTAGAAATGGTGGGTTACAGGCCGTGTGTTATATTCAAACATACAAGTCAGTGCCACACTGTTTTCCCGAGTGCTGTATCGATTTGCATTCTCACCAGCAGTGTATAAAAGTTCCTGTTGTTCCACATCCTCACCAAAACTTTGTATTCTTGGTCTTACTCATTTTTGCGGTTTGATAGGCATAAAGTGGTATCTTATTATGATCTTAATTTGGTTTTTTTAAATTACCAATGAGCATCTTTTCATGTTTAGTCTCCATTTGTACATTTTCTAAAAAATGCCTTTTAATATCTTTTGCCATTTTTTACCGAGTTACCTTTCTTCTTATTGATTAGAAGAATTCTTTCTAGTGCTTGCTTCAGCAGCACATATACTAAAATTGAAGCAATAGAGATTAGCACAGCCCCTGAGCATGGATGGCATACATTCATGAAGCGTTCCATAAAATAAATAAATTCTCTATATATCCTGTATCCTTTGTAAATTATATCTCTATCATATATGACATGTGCATATGATAGAGATGTATCTTTCATAAGATACATCCTTCATAAGATACATCATTATCTTTGCCCCACTTCTGGCTTTTCTATTCTATCATATAAAATACGAAAGTTTTCATTTTGACATTTATAGCTCTTTTATGATAGCTCTTAAATGTCTTAAGAAATCCTCCAGGGGTGGGATGGGAGGACTGAGGGGGTCAATGGGGAAAATACCACTAATACTTTTAACAATGAAGATAAATTTAAAAAATAAAAGAGGTCAAAATTGTTTTAAACAGAAAAAAAAATCCCAATCTAAGGTTATAATGTTATTTTCTTCTAAATTTTAATACGTTTTTTTTATAGTTATTTGTAGTTGATTTTTGCACTATGTATGTAAATATAAAGGTTTTCAGTAATAAAATTTCACATTATGTTGAAATTACCAATGAAATCATGGAGGGGATGATGCTGGAACTCTCAAATGCTCTTTTAAGAGGTTAGCGCTTACTCCCTTGCCCAATCCGTCCCTCCACTAGAGGATGATTCTGATTGCCAGCGACTTTCAGACCATAGCAACATTCACACAAAGTTTGCAATTTAGACTTTGGTTCCTTCACTAGTATACATGTTATTTAGTGTAATTTGATTGTCAAAAAACTGAAAGGATTTTTAGGATGTTGATAAAAAAAATTTAAATTTCTTTACACTTCATTTAAACCCTGGCAAACAGAAGCATTTCCTAGTAGTGAAATAAATTTACTTCAATTCAGCATTGGAAAGGAGGGATATTATTCTAAAGTAGAATCCTCTTTATGTTCCTAACAGCCTCCTGATTGACTAAAATAGTTAGAAGTTACAAATGAGGAATCAAAGGCAAAAATCTGCCCTTAAGCCAAGAAAACCAACATTTTTCTCAATAAAAAATAAGGCAAACAGTTCTCAATACCTCCCTATTTTATTAAGATTAATATACATAGTATTTAAAGTACCTAAACATTCACTGTAAGTTTTCAGTCATGTTTATACTCTGAATTGTCTTTCCATAATTAAGTCAATATAGGCACATTGGTAATTTATAGAAAACACTTAGCTTTAGGAATAGGAATGAGTATAATTTGCAAATGTTACAAGATGATTCCAGATATCAACTGAACTCTTTTCCAAATTACCACTTGTTTAGTCTTTAATGAAAACACGGCCCAAAAACAAATGCTTAAATATATCCTGTGTGAGAGTCTGGTGATTAAGAAATCCCTGAAGGAGTATAAGCCATATCACTGGAAAGCTCAGAGCACTGGCAAGGCTTAATTGCAAAGCACTTAACAGAAGGCCACAAATTGTGTTTTCCTAAGAGGAGCTAGGAACTATAGGTGTCATTTAGTAATGCATTGAAATGGCATTGCCTCTTGTTGAGTGTTGCACAAAAACTCCAGGACGCTGCTTCTTGACCTATTATTTTGGGTAAGTTTCCACTATCATAGCATGGCCCTGTGAAGGAAGAATAAGTTCAGTTAGAAAAATGAACAATACATCCAGCCAGTACAGAGGAAGCAGAGAACAATGGTAAAAGTATAGGCGTTGGAGTTTGAGGTTGGCTCTGCCATTCAAATGCTGGGTGTCTAGTATAGTCTAATTCCTACTAGATACTCCATATGCGATTGCCATTAAAATGAGAAGCCACAGGAGTCTTTTTTAGCTGTATAAAAATAAACATGATACAACTAGAAGCCCGGTGCATGAAATTCATGCATGGGTAGGGTCCCTAGGCCTAGCCAGTGATTAAGAACAAGCAGGGCCTTCCTTCCCTCAGCTGCTGGCTGTTGGTCAGGGCCTTCCTTCATTCTATGCCTTCCCTGGTGGTCAGTGTACATTATAGTGGGCGGTCGAACATCTGGTTGGTCCAACTCCCGAGGGGATAATTTGCATATTAGCCCTTTTTTATATAGGATGAATGCCAACAACAGTACATTTCTAGATTAGAAAACTGAGGCTTTGAAAGGTTAAGTTGCTCATCTAGTCTACAATACTGTCGGGCTGGCATGGTCCAATGGTTGAGTGTCAACCTATGAACCAGGAGGTCAGGGTTTGATTCCCAGTCATGGCATATGCCCAGGTTTTAAGCTCGATCCCCAGTGGGGGTGTGTACAGGAGGCAGCCAATCAATGGTTCTCTCTCATCTTTGATGTTTCCATCTCTCTCTTCCTCTCCCTTCCTCTCTGAAATAAGTAAAAATATATATTTTTAAAAAAATAAATAAATCTATAACACTATTAAATAACAGGGCCAGAATTTGAAACCAGTTCTAGATGGATCCAAGGCCAAAAACTCTTCTCTATCCTACTCAGGTGAAGAGCCCACAAAGGTAAGAAGGTAGAAAATCCTTCTCCAGCACTATGTATGGTGCTGTGTATTACCTCCCTAGTTACCTCCCTAGTTGAAACCATGCACAGAAACTTAAAATTTCACGAGTCTAAACCCTATCTGATAATCACAGCCAGTCTATTTTTTCAGACTTGAATCAAACCATTTAATAGCCTAACTACTGCTGGGCTACTTGGTTCAATCCCCATCAATATTTATTAAGAAACTATTGTTTCTAAGCTCCACTCTGTGTGGGTACAAAGCTTTGCTACATGGTGCCTGTCCTCAATTTATTACATACTATAATCCAAACCAAACCAAGTACCTTGATACAGGGACAAGGAAACAAAAGGAATGGGGATGGAAATATTTGACTAGTTGGGATTACCCTTGTTGGGCTCATGGTAAGGCAGAAATTTCCTTCTCCAGCTTTATTTAAAATGCATTGGTTTCATGTTCCCCATTTTTTAGATTGCTCTAAATCAGTGGTTCTTGACTGGAGGCGTTTTCTCCTAATCCTCCCCAGGGGACATTTAGCAATGTCTAGAATGTTTCTGGTTGTCCCAACTGTGTGTACCTATATGGGGGGGGGGGGTTGCTACTGGTATCTAGTGGGTAGAGATCATGCTAAAGATCCTACAACATATAGTATACTTCCCACAACAAAGAGCCATCTGGCCCAAAATGTTTCTACGTACTGCTAAAGCCGAAACCCTGCTCTAGATTCACAATGCCGGATTCCTCCTCTGATCCAATCATGCTTCTCTCCCTCATTTGCTCTGGATGAAACAATACCGAATTTAGCCTAGTTCCTAAGTCATCTTTCTCCTTATTATACTGCAAACTTCTAGAGGGTCTGTTCATCCACAAAAGCATCTAGTATTGTGTTATTCATCCTCCATGTGTGAGATAAAAGGTTAGGGGACAAATACTGAAAACCAAAGGACATTACTTGACCATGCACTACACACAGTGCTGTGCACTAGCTATCTCTTCGGGTAAGCCTGGCACAGAAAGATAAGAGGGAGGGCTCGGTCCTAACCAACTATGGCTTTCTGTAAAAAAGTTACACAGATTACAAAACGCTTTTGATCATGAAGTCTAAAATGTTCCAACCTATAAATAACTGACCCTTTGATTCTTCAAAGTCTCGGAGGAAAAGCCACAAATAAAAGCTTGTAAATGTAAAAAGTTTATATTTTTATATATCTAAGGCTTGTGAATATAAAAATTTTATACTTTTATGTATCTTATTTCTTCATCTTGGTCAGCAACAGGAAGTTTCTGTAATCTGAAGGACAAGCAAATCTGTTTTGATCATGATTAAAAAAAAAATCTTACAGGCAGCCTTCCTTTGGATTTTATTCCCAGAGTGAAATGGTATATCACATAGGAAGTTGTCTCTGTACTATAAGTAAAGCTGGTAGGAAAAAAACGTGTAGAATATTATCATTTCCTCCAGCTAAATAGCATTGTTATCCAGAAGTAAATTAATTCTCCAATTAAGGTATTGTTCAGTTCTCAAGAAAGATAGTTTACCTTTGGAGAAATTTTACAGATAAGTCTCATAAAAAGAAATAACTAAATAAAATGTTATTATTAAAGAAGAAAACATATCAAAGTGTAAATAATGAATGTCTGATGATGGAATGATAGGTGATCTGATTTTTTCTATATATTTTCTATATTTTCCATAATTATCATAATGAGCACATACTACTTTTATGCAAAAAAAAAATGTAGACATTACTTTAGGGGGGAAATAGCTTCAATTTAAATAACGTCTTCTTTCCAAGGTACTGTCAAAATTAAAGCTATATCCCCTCCCAGCTTGCTTTTTTTCTGGTGGCCTGTCATCAGAAATATTGTTCTAAGAATGTTTCTAAATAAACTCAATCAAACAGTCTTAGAGAGATTGTTTGGTTTTCAAGAAAAGGATTTTCTAGAAGCTCCTGCCAGACTTCTGTGACATACCTGTCCTCCAGCTGCACACGCAGCCACCAAACCAAACTGGCCTCCTTCCTTCCGTAATCTGTTGGCAGCTGCCATGACCAGCCGACAGCCAGTGGCTCCAAATGGGTGTCCCAGGGACAGGGACCCACCCCAGTTATTAAACTTCTCCAAGGGAGGTGATCCAACCTGGTCATATAAAAACAGGCACAAATACAATAAAAATGAGTTTACTTAAGATAAGCATTAGGCCACGCCCTTAGTAATAAGCAGCAACAGAACTAGAGAGAAATAACTAACAAGATGCATCACAGCCGAAACCGGTTTGGCTCAGCGGTAGAGCGTCGGTCTGTGGACTGAAAGGTCCCAGGTTCGATTCCGGTCAATGGCATGTACATTGGTTGCGGGCACATCCCCGGTAGGGGGTGTGCAAGAGGCAGCTGGTCGATGTTTCTCTCTCATCGACGTTTCTAGCTCTCTATCTCTCTCCCTTCCTCTCTGTAAAAATATCAATAAAATATATATATATAAAAAAAAAAAAATGCATCACAAATCATTTTACTGCAAAAGAAAAACTTTAGGTCAATTCTGAAAGACAAGGGTACATTTCTTTTTATTTTTTTGATGGGATGTCTTCATAGATTTCATCCCAATACCCCCAAATTTATATATTTCATCTCTTTTTCATCTAACATCAGAATGCGAAGAATAAAAAACAACCTAAAATTTTGCTTTTATTTTTTCTAAAGAATTTCTAGGAATATTTTGCAGCTAAGAAACATTATTTAATGAAACACTAAATTCTTCATAGGAGAAGCTTTCCACTTCATACTCTTACTGCCATGTAACCAAGCTCCGAATATTAAAGTGCTTTGGAAATTCAAGCATATTTTTATTTAATTTTAAGCATATTTTTATTTTTATTTTTAAAAATATTTATTGTTGAAAGTATTACATATGTCCCCTTCAAGCATATTTTTAATCAGAAACTTACCTTGGCTTTTCTACCCATGTAGTTTTGTGCAAACCAATCAGAATCCATGGCTTTAAAGTTAGCCAAGATCTGACCCTAGAAGGGAAAAGAATTCAATAGGACCTTGTTATTAATGTCTCTTGAGGCTTTCTTTTACACATGAGTTATCTAACTTTAAAGGTGAGCAAATTTTAAAATCAGTTTTCTCTGAAAATTTCCTGAAGAAAAAATCTAATACTTTTGAAGGTCCTTTAAGGGAAAGCCTCAAAAGGTAGGTCTTTCTGTACCCGTGGCCCTGGATTCTCTCCCCTGGCACCTCTGCCAGCAGTGTAAGCTGGTACTGCAGAGATAAAGCTCTGCTTCATTTTACTCATATTATAAACCATGCCATGCTCTCTCCCACAATGGCCATTTTATTATTACAATTCTTTAAATGACTTACTGAGAAAGCTTCATGAAATTCAAAAGCATCAATATCCTTCAGTGTTAATCCTGCCTTTTCTAGAACTTTTGGAGTAGCATATGTTGGCCTGAAAAGAAAAAAAAATAAGCAGTATGTTAAAACTTTAACTCTCAACCTATGAGCTCCTTTATACTCCCCAAACTGAGTTTTACATAGGTCTGAGAATGTCTCCACTGGCCCATGGACTCTACTGTACAAATATTAATTAAGTGCTGGGGCTATAACAGTGCACTGAATAGACATGCCTCTACCCCATGCAATTTATATTCCAGTCAGGGAAATGGATAATAAACACACAATGAAAGAAAAAGATGAACTAATATTGTGAAGAGCTAGGACAGAGTTCAAAAGGCAAAGCATAGGAAAGGGCATGGCTAGTTTGAAGGACATAATGGAGGACAATTAGGTAGAGTCTTATGAGGGAGGAAGTATTCTAAAATGAGGAGGCTTTTCATAAAAGGCTCTTTTGAAGATTGTACAGCACAGTATGTAGCAATATGAAAAAATACACACACACACACACACACACACGCGCATATATATATATATATATATATATGAAGAAATTATAGGAACAAGTGGAAAAGAATTCAAAACTATAAAGTGATATACCAACATTGCTTCTTGGCTTCTTGTTAAGATCAAGTATAAAATGCTATACCAATATAGAGGATTATTATTATTTTTTAAAATAATAGGGAGGGGAGGTTAGAGAGCAACCAAAGGACCTGCATGCATGCATATTAGCATAACCAATGGACACAGACACTGGGGCGGTGGGGGCTTGCCCGGGGTGGGAATGGCTGGGGGGGTTGGTCAATTGGGGAAAAAGGAGACATATGTAAAACTTTAGACAATAAAAAAAAAAAAATCAAACACACAAACCAATTATGAACTCAGTACTTAACACAGTTTAAAATCTGTGTAATAAATTTGGGTAATCAAATACTTTTGATTATAGTCCAAAGATTTATACACTGCCACCTACCCAAGTAAAAGTTGATCTTTTGGATCTTGAGACACATACACAAAATCCCTAGGTAAAAAATAGAGAGGTTAGCTCCAGTAATAACATGAAGAAACCAGAGGTAATTTATTTAAACATTTACTTTACCTCAAATATGCCTTTGGCTTATAGCCCATGGCCAGAGCTTTGTCCTCTGCCATAATCAGCATTGCAGATGCACCATCGGTCTAAAATGTTAATCAGAACAATAATGTTTAATTCTTCAGCCTGTCTATAGGACTTAGTATATCCTTTTCTGAATCTACCAACTAATTATAGTTATATAGTGATTCTATATAACAAAACCTTTTCATTTTATCCATCATTAAATCACAATTCATTCAAACACCCACATTACAGTGTTTGACCCATTTTTGGAAGATGTTCAAAAAGTACCATAATTACCAAAATAGGCAAAGAAAATATGTATAAATATTGTATATACATGTTTAGAAAAATGTATTCATAATAAACTTAAACCAAAAAATTTTTGCTTTTGGCACAGAATATGAGAAATTTTATGCGTAAAACAATCTCTGATTTACATATTTATTTTTACATTTTCTGGACTGTTTCTAAACTGCTTCCTGCCAGTAGCTTTTAGGTGATATTCTTCAACTAACAGTTTCCAAAACAAGCAAACCAATAGGAGAACAAAAACAGGCAGGCTAAGAATATCAGAACCACGGTCTTCTCTCAATGAACACACCCCATATGCTTTTTCCCAACTGCTAAGTTGGGGAACAGAGTAACCACTGAAAAAAGCCCTTTACCATGACTTCAAAAGAGCTTGACTTCAAAAGAGCTAAAAAACAAAAGCACCAAAATTCCAGAGAAAAAGAAACTACTCTGTAGAGTTTTCAAAATAAAAACAATTTCTACCACATTCTACCATCCATATATATAAAAGTCTAAGCGATAGACTTAGGTAGCTAGCTATACATGCATGGACCACCAGGGGGCAGATGCTCAATGCACAGGCATGGAAACATAGAACAGATTGATGAATCTCAGAGAAAAGGGGGGAGTGGGAAAGGGGGAAGAGATTAACTGAAGATCTTATATGCATATTAGAGGCCCGGTGCACACATTCATGCACCAGTAGGGGTCCCTCAGCCTGGCCTGTGGGGATGGGGCCGAAACTGGCTCTGGGACTTCCCCCAAGGGGTCCTGGATTGTGAGAGGGCACAGGCCAGGCCAAGGGACCCCACCAGTGCATGAATACGTGTACTGGGTCTGTAGTATTGTTATATCTCTAAAGAGACTATGTAGGCAACATCAGTAGCCACAGAGTCTGGAAATATAGTTTACTATACTATATAGTTTTTGGACATTAAATTAACAATATATTTAATGCACCACTGGGCAAAATTACAATAAATGTATTACATTAACACATTTCTAGAAACCATCTAATGATGTATTATCTCTGATGATTTGTGTTTCTGATTTTCAGTAGAGACCAGCACACTCCAGAAGTAACCAAGGGGAATCAGATCTGGCAAGAGTGTAGCCCATGCCACACGGCCTGTCATATCCAGTTTGGTTTTGGAAATGACCACCTCACCAGCCTTTCACCACTCAGGCTTAACGGGGTGGTGCACCATACTGTTGGAACTACCGTAAGTGCCCTTCCCCTAGACTAACCATGTCAAACTCACAGCCCGTAGGCCACATGTGGTCCACAACAAATATTTTTGCAGCCTAGCCAATATAACGGTATGTAAGAAACGTTTGAATAAAAATTTTGTAACTTAATTTTAACAATCACCTGTTCTTTTATCTCCAGTGCCTAGCATAGGCAATTAACACTTTCTGAATGGTTAAGTGTTTGAAGAGAACAGCTTTTTGTATCAGAATGGTGGTTGGATACAAACATAGAGAGAGACACAAACATAAAAGTCACTGGCAAACACATAAAACACATATAGCACTTACCAGGAAAGAGGAGTTTGCAGCTGTCACTGTGCCATAGGGCTTGACGAATGCAGGTTTTAGTTTGGCCATCTGCTCCAGGGAGGAAGGTCGGATGCCATTATCTTTGGTAACTGTTTCTTTTCCTATAAAGACAAACTTTTTAACTCTAAGAAACTACAAGCATTAATATCTTCTCTAGAGGAAAATGCCTTAAAAAGTCACAAGAACAAATGAAATGCAAACCGTACCAATTCACTAAAAAGAAAGCTTTTTTACTGGTATAGTTATCAAGATATCAAATTTTAAACTATATTCTTCAGATGTTTGGGGGAGAAGTCTAAATAATTTAACAAAAGAGACACTATTGCCGGGACCGGTTTGGCTCAGTGGATAGAGCGTCGGCCTGCGGACTGAAAGGTCCCGGGTTCGATTCCGGTTAAGGGCATGTACCTTGGTTGCAGGCACATCCCCAGTAGGGGGTGTGCAAGAGGCAGCTGATCGATGATTCTCTCTCATCGATGTTTCTAACTCTCTATCCCTCTCTCTTCCTCTCTGTGAAAAATCAATAAAATATATTTTTTTAAAAAATTAAAAAAAAGACACTATTTTCTTAAGATATTCATTCACATTTGGCTATTGTGTACAGAAATCATATGAACAAAGAATTTCAAAAATAGGTATGTACCTAAGAACTAAAATATATCAGGAAGATGTAGAAGGAAACTCTTTTAAAAACTTCTCTTTAAAATGTTTACCTACTCTTACACATAAATTAAAACTTGAGTCCCTGCTTATGCATAGAAGGGTATTTTGGAAACAGAACCAAAATACTGAAAAGTCACTTGGGGTTTTTAGAGTTTTAAAGCAATTTCAGGCCCCCTTACAAGTATCTCGAAGCAGTCCCCTTTACATGGAGTTTTAGGAGCCATTCACACCACCCTAACAAGTGTAATGAAGCAGCCCCTTTACAGTGTACAGCAAGCTGGTTTACCTGGTACTTTGAACGGCACAACATCAGAAAGGAGTCCTTCATCCTGTGCCTTCTTGGCCAGCTTATGCGAGCGCAGTGCATACTCGTCCTGTTCCAGCCGAGAAACAGCAAAGGAAGCAGCCAGTCGGTCTGCAGAGTGGCCCATGGTCTCACTGGTGGAGAACTCGGCCACTGCAGGGAGCTGGGAAAGGAGACACACAGAACCGGGTACACTGTTAACAGGTGTTATTCCACACGGGTGGTTATTTGGGAAAGTTAAAATCTTTCAATCAAGATCAAGACAAAAGAAGCTCTATGTTTTCAGAGATCTCTTAAAGAGGGCTTACAAATTCAAAATTTTCAACCACTATCTTTTCCCCCCACCTTAACCGAACAGTTAACCATGCCCTGTAAATATTAGAGCATAACTGAAGCCAGGCTGTCATATCTAATTCTAAATCTCTGCAGTGGGATGCTTTGGAAACACAAGTCTTTATGTAAAAGTTCGCAAGTCTTACCTCAGGTGTGAGGAAATTCAATCTGAATTTGGAGATTAGCGATAGTCGTTGACCCAGAGTCTTGGCTTTATTGAGATCAAGCATCATTTTCCTCATTTTCCTTGAATGACGAATAGGGACGTCGGACATTAACTCTACACCACCTGCCACAATTACGTCAGACTGGCCAGAAGCAATCAAACCAACACCTACGGCACAAGTCAATGCAAATGAACATATTTTGCAGAAATTAACAGCCACCGGTAATTTAAGCTTCCAGATTTAAAAGTTGTATGACAGTCAACAGCATTGTACAACATCTGTAATTGAGGTTTTTATCTTTTCAGAAGAATTAAGATGATTTAAAAAATATATATATATTTGTATTGATTTTAGAGAGGAAGGGAGAGGGAGAGAGAGAGAAATATTGATGAAAGACATTGATCGACTGCCTCCCACACACCAGGAAATCAAGCCTGGAACCCAGGCATGTGCCCAATGATCAAATAAAAGACAAACCCAAATTACCATGTACCTTCTTCTTTCAGAAAAACATACCTGTGGTCATGGCTTGATTGGCAGAGATGCAAGCCATGGTAACAGTGTGAGCAGGAGTCTTGTCAGAGAAGCCAGCTCCAAGGGCAGCCTTCAGAAAACAGTGAGTGAAATCATGTTACAGGGAAATGACATTTTGAGTGTTACTTCTCTGTGTGGTGAATCGGGAAAGGGTTTGAGTTTAATATTCTACACAGTAATATTTAAAATAAAACTAAGCCCATCACAGAAATCTTTTATTCATTTTTCATCTAGCTATTAATTGACAATCGCTCTGCAAAATTCTTGGTAGTTAATTTCCAGTATGATGTACAAACCTACATCTCACCCAATTTCTTAGCAATGCTTTGGTCAGAGCCCTTAAAGATATCAATACATAATTTGATTTCAATATATTTAAATTTTTAAATAAAACTGTTAAAAACCTATATCACATCATATGTATCATTGGGTGGGCTCCTCAAACACAAAGATAAGTTCTAAAGAACTGACTGCTCATAAACAGTTCTCACTACACCCCTGCCCACTTTACACTCGTCTCCAGTCACTGTCAGCCAGTCCCGCTCACTGATACTTCAGACGGCACTCTGTAGATTCAGTGCAAAGTCAAATGGAAAAACTTGCCAAATATGCAGGAGTTCAAGTCGATTAAAGGAACTTTGAAAAACTGCCTTAGCCACAGTGAGCCTCTGACAAATAAGGGTAGACCAGTTAATAACTGGAAAAGAGAAAACTGGCCAGGATGATAATACAATAGGTGCTTGAAAAGCAATTTGAGGGACTTTGAGAAAAACTGAAACCCTCTGTGAATTTTTAAAAAATGGCCTCTGTTATGATGGCATAGTAAAGTTAAACATGAAATGGACACATCTATTACTTTAGAAAGGAGAGAGATATTATTAAGGATACTGGGCTGCCAATAAACCAATCAATGCCATATTCCACTGTTTATGTAAAGAATTAATGCATACATACAATAAAATACTTATTTTTATAATTAAAGTTTTATTATAAAAATGGCACTCTCAACTCCCCTCTTCTCCCCTCTTCCTACCACCATTTACTATGAAATTCTCGTTTCCATTCAGGAAATTCATTTTTAGTGGTCTTTTTCTGAAACTATTTAATGATCATCAGAATCCAAGCTCTTCTATAATTTGGTAAAATAAACATGTTTTCAAAGTCTAGATTAAAGAGGTTCAATGTTACCTTCCTTTATATTTACACTATCTGAACAATATTTACCATAATCTATCGAAATATAAATATGCTACAGTAGTATACGTGCAACATGACCTTATTCTGGTCTTTCCAGATAGGCCTGATACTAAGTGCCCAACCTACTTTGCTGGAAACTACTTGCCAACTGCACATGAACTTCACCATGAGAACCAATCCCAAATGAAGAGAGGCAGCCCTTCAGGGGCAGGGGAGAACGCCCTAGTGGGGCAAGTGTAAAGGGCACTCAGGTCATAACAGCCATGCTCACGAGGTCCTTTCTAGCATGTGCAATACCCTTGGCCCCAGCTGCCTCTCCGGCCTGAAGGAGCTGTAAATAGAAGTGGTTGCTGGTGAGCCTTGTCCACATGCTCCTTCTATTTAAAGTTTAAATAGCTCTGACAAGCTTAGGCTCTAGAAGAGTACACGAAGGAGAAAGGGGAAGGGTGCTTCCTAGTTAAGTTGGAGAGCTTCAGTCAAGTCAGGCTCATGTGAACTCAGCACAGAGCTTTTTAGGATTTCATATTAATTTTGTTAATACAGACACCAGGTCCTAAAGAAATCCTCTAGCTTGAAGTTATGTTGGCTGTTAGGTTACATATCTGTAACCTAACCTTACATATCTGTTAGGTTACATGTCTCATCTCAGTCTTTCCCTGCAGCCATGGCAAAGGTTACAGTTTTAATATTTATTTTTTAAGTGCTCTTATAGGAGTCACCTCTTTTTTTGTCAGGATCTACAAGATGAAATGTATTATGAACAGCTTGATGTACTAATGAAATTATCATACTCAATACATTTAAAAATGTGAAGGCTGGGAAAAACATAAAAACCAGAGGAGGGGGACAAAACAACAACCTCTTAACCTCTTCCTGGTCTTACTTCTTTCTTGACAACCAACAGTTGATTTTTGTGGGCTGCAGTAACGCCAGGCCCTCCATAGTTACAGCTTTACTGACAGGTGAAAAGGCGAGGCAGAACAAATACTGCAGTCCTGCCCATTTCCTGTTCTCTGGCTGACAGTGATGAAGTGACTGGCCTTACAACTATACTGAACACAATAGGATAGCAGGCAGAGCTTAGAAGTAAAGAAAATGGTTAGCACACTGAAATGTGCTTTGGAATCACCCAAATGAGCACAGTCAACTTAGGGAGCTCAAAGGCCTGTTAGACATGTCACACAAATTCCAGTCTCTGGGTTACTCAATAAGCATGGAGTCATGCCAACTAGGGTAAAAGCAAACGCCTGTGAAATAGTTTTTTTTTAAACACTCCTACGTATCATCTAGTCAATGGAAAAAGAATGAATAAGCAAGGCTACCTCTAACAAAAACCATGTTATCAGATAAGTTATTTGCAAAATGTTAAAATTTTAAGTTAATTAGAAGCCATGCTCTAACATTATTAAAACTCACATCAGCCACACTCTGCCATAATATATATTCCCAAACTAGCTCAAATGATTTGATTTTTGTATAATATAAATATATACTATAGTAGACTATAGTGTACATCATTTGATTTATACAATAACTAGAGGCCCGATGCATGAAATTCATGCAAGGGGCTCGGCCCTCACAACCGCGGTGGCTGCCCTCAGCTTTTGCAGCCTTTGCAGCCGCAGCGGCAGCCCAGGCTTCATCCAGAAGGTCATTCGGCTGTCTGGCCTAATTAGCATATTATGTTATTATTATTATTATTATAGATTCTTTTAAATATTAAATAATATTTATTTTTCAAGTTATAAAATCACATAAGTCAAATATAACTTTACTTAATGGACTTTAATAGCTTTTAAAGAGTAAATTTTATTAGTTGAAATACAAATTGACTCTCATATCAATCTCTCTCTTTTTTTTTTTTTAATATATTTTATTGATTTTGTACAGAGAGGAAGGGAGAGAGACAGAGAGTTAGAAACATCGATGAGAGAGAGTCATCGATCAGCTGCCTCTTGCATACCCCCCACCGGGGACATGCCCGCAACCAAGGCACATGCCCTTGACCGGAATCGAACCCGGGACCCTTCAGTCCCCAAGCCGACGCTCTATCCATTGAGCCAAACCGGTTTCAGCTCTCATATCAATCTCTTTAAACAACATAAAGTTTGTTTTACTCACCTCTCTAGCCACATTGCTTGTTTTCACTTCCTGTATAACTGTGCCAAAGATGATATAATCAACAACTTCCTTTGGGACATTGGTCTTAATCAATAAACTCCTGAGAGCAGAATCAGTCCAAAGCAAAGAAATAGTTAACACATCAAGGTAGTGTGATAGATCATTTAAAACATTGCACTTTTTTCAAAAGATTAACTTGAATTTAAAAGGGCAGAAACTGTATCTTTTCCTTAATTTTACAAGCATGTGGCTGGCACCTTATCAAAGAAGAAATGAATGAAAGAGTGATTTAAAAAGTCAACTGGCAATGAAACGTTATACTAAGAGAATGAAAAATAATATGGAATAAAATAAAACAAATAGCAATGTTGGGAACAAAGTTTTCAGTCAAAAAAGACAAATATAAAATAAAAAAGAAGTAAAATCCAGGTATATTAAATTTAAATATTAATATAAATACAGGATTTAAATAATATATAATACCTACAGTTCTTTCAATTTTATTGTATATTTGACATTTTTTAAAATAAAAAGTTGAGGAAAAGCTTACAAATTCCAGCCTGGGACCATAATAGAAATAGAAAAATAAACTGGAAAAAATCATTTTTATTTTTGGTATGTTGAGCCTGAGGTAGCAAAGAAAGGTCAAATTTAGAGATGTGTGAATCCTCTAAATAATAAAGATTAAAGAGATGAGATATTTAAGAAAAACATGTACGCAGAGACATGCAAAGCTCTAAGGACTGAAATTTGCAAAACACTTTAAAAGACAGAGGGAAGAATTCTAGATTTTTTAAAAAAAATAGAGAAGAATCTGTCAGGAGATGGAAAGGAAGTCAAAGACATAATATTAAGACGTCAAAAAAAGGCAATTTCAAGTGGTAGTGTTAAATGCTATCCTATATAATAAGAGAGGAATATGCTGATTATCCATTATGCCGTGAGGTGTAACCACCTTGTAATGACTGGATCTGCAGGAGGGTGGGGCAGCAAACTACAAGTGGGCGGCAGAGAGCCACAGGAGGGGGCAGGGCAGCAAGTACTAAGCGAGAGGCGAAGAGCTACAGGAGGGGGCAGGGCAGCAAGCTATGGGGGGCGAAAGGGAAGGAGCCAGAGGAGGGCTGTAGCAACCTATTGGCGCATGGATTCATGCACAGGGCTGCTAGTAGAATATAAAGAGAGTGATGCCTCAGAAAAGATTGGTACATTTCACAATCACAAAGTCATTAGTATTAAGAGAAGTTTTCAAAGTATAATTTACTGTAGATTAATGGGAATGAAAATGATTATTTTGAGATTAAGGAGAATAAATGGAATAGTAGGAAAAGAGAATCAACTGTTGCTCTCATTCATTTTTTTTTTTTTTAAATATACTTTTATTGATTTCAAAGGGGAAGAAAGAGGGAAAGAGAAACATCAGTGAGAGGGAACCATTGATCAGCTGCCTCTTGCATGCCCTACACTGAGGATTAAGCCTGTAACCTGGACATGTGCCCTGATCAAGAACTGAACCCTGAATTCCTGGTATATATGTTGATGCTCAACCATTGAGTCACACCGGCCGGGGCACCTTCATTCATCTGAAAGTCTGGCAGGAAGAAAAGAATCAGAACAGATGGACAGAAAGGTCAAATGAAGGGTGGCTGGCTGAAGATACAAAGGCAAAGCATCAATGGAAAATGAATGAGATAATGCCTTACATCCATCAGCTGCTTGAATCTGTGCAGCACATATGACTAAAATCAAGAATAAATGAATCTTGTAAGAGCTAATAAGTGTTTTCTATTATGACCACATGAAAGTCAATAGATCCTAGATAAGGAAATTTTCTTAAATGTGCTATTTCAACTGTGAAAACTGGAAAAAGGTGCTTTAATGAAACTGCATTTACTTACGAAAGTGCTGCTCTAGCCAAATCATGTGGCATCAGGTCTTTATATCTGGGGAAAGACAATAAATAATTTAAACCCAAAGCCTAGACTTTTACTGATTTATTTTTCATTTTATTTGAAATATCTAAAGAGATCTTCTAACATATGCCACTGCAGATGCATTTAACTTTATTATCTTAGGCAGTCCATCATTTCTAATGAAGAAATAGTGTGATTTTTACTACTTGTCATCATTAAATATTTGGCAAGCCTTAACTAAGACTGAGCTGGCTAAGCCTCTAACAAAATTTCACCCAATATCTTATTATTCAGCATAACATCTGTTAAATACTCTTTAAATCCCATCTTTTGAGTTCTCCTTTTTAAAAATATAGTATTGATTGATTGATTGATTGATGCCTAAAGGGACATGAAGGATATATTAGGAAATTTTAAGAAACTTTTTACTTTGAAGTAATTTGAGATTTAAAAAAAAAAAGGAAATAGGAAAGAGGTCCAGTATAGCCTTTACTCCTCTTCCCCTAATATCCTAAATATATAACCATGAAGCATTTGTCAAAACTAAAAAATTAACATAGGCACAATACAATCACTAAGATACTAACTTTATCTGGATCTCACTAGCACCTTTTTACTGTTCTGTCCCAGAATCGAATCCGTGCATTTTGTTTTCATGCCTCCTTAGTCTCCTCCAATCTATGATAGTTTCTCAATCTTTCCTGATCTTTCATAACCTTGACACTTGAAGAACTGGGTTACGGATTTAGGGAAAGAATATCACCGAGGTAATGTGCTCTTCTTATTGCTTCAGATCAGGGTGAACGTACTATCAATCTGACATTAATGTCGATGTTAACTTGATCACTTGGCTAAAGTGGGCTTTGCCAGTTTCCGGGCTGGTCTAGTACCATTCTGGTTCTACCTTCTTGGGGTTGTGCTATATTGAGGTTTGGACCAGCCCACTGACTCCAATTCTGATAATTTCCGAGAGGCCAAAGCAGTGGATTAAAGGCCCTTCAGAATGCCCACGGTCCCACATCCTCAGTACTCAAATTTCTGAAGAGGCACAGAAATAATGTACTAATCTCAGACAGGAAAGGATATCTCTGCTAGAAGCAAGCTATCTGGACCCCCACACTAGGTTTTTATAGGCTAGTTCCATCTAACAATACACGAGGCTTGTTCATGAGAAAGGATGAAAAACAAATTTGCCATATTTCTTCACCAGTGGCTTGACTTATTCGGTATTAATTTCTGAAAATGTTATCTCTATATTAAGTAGTCTACTAACAACAATATTACCTACTGGGTTACATTTACAAAGACCACTTTTTAAAATACATATTTTTTTATTGACTTTAGAGAGGAAGGGAGAGGGAAGGAGAGAGAAACACTGAGGAGAGAATCACTGTTCAGCTGCCTCCTGCATGCCCCGCACTGGGGACTGAGCCAACAACCCGGGCATGTGCCCTGACTGGGAATTGAACTTGGACCTCCTGGTTGACATTGGTTGACATTCAACCACAGAGCCACACTGGCTGGGCAAAGACAACTTTTAAGGAATACATAAACTATGTGGAGTGACAGATCTGTTAACTTGATTGTGGTAATCATTTCACAATGTATATTAAATTATCTCATTATATACCTTTTTAAAAATTACAACTTAAATTGATAGCGTTTTTAAGTGTCCATAAAGATGGGGGTAGGGGTGACATACAATCATTTCATACTTACGAAGTGCCTGACAGCAAAAATGGAATGCGAACACCCTCTACCACCACGATATTTCTCACGTTGGGTTTTGCCAAGGTTTTCTTCGTACTAGTCTGAACAGCTTTAAAACAAAGTTCAAAGAACTATTAATTAACATACATGAAGTCAGATGACTTACATTTTTAAAGATAGACATTTTAAGAAGTACATCATTCAATGTCATTCACTAAACCTTGTGTGTGTGTAAAGGCTAAGAAACTAACATTACAATATATTTAAGGCAAATAATATAATTTTTATAATATAAATCCAAATATTTAAGGTAAATAGAGATTATACCTAATTGTGAGAGTATTTATGCCATTAATAAATTTATTTTTATCAAGTATTTGACAAAATATTACACTGACAGGAACCAATGTGACACATAAGCCTGTCCTTAATATTAGAAGTCAAAATAAGTGATGTTATTTCTCTTTACATATCTTAATATTCTTGCTTTTCTATGCAGAAACAAAGGCCATTTGGTTGATGACTATTGTCACTCTGCAAAAACCTAAATGCTTCCTGATTCTGTTTGACTCAAATTGTCTAATTATTTTCTATCATCAAAACAGTGACCTTCCTCTAATTTAATTAAAAAATAAAACATGAATACATGCTAAGGTAAAAAACAAAAACAAAAGTGAACCATACTAAAATATGGAGAGTTAAACCTCTTTATGCCCTCTTCCACCAAATTATTTCCTTCCCAGAAGTAAATACTATTAACTTGGTGTATATTCTTTCAAACATTTGTTCTTTTAATTCATATTCATGTACATACTTGTATTATGTATATTTTTCTGACTTAATATAGCTTGACAATCTTTTTTTTTTATAATATATTTTATTGATTTTTTACAGAGAGGAAGGAAGAGAGATAGAGAGTTAGAAATGTCGATGAGAAACATCGACCAGCTGCCTCTTGCACACCCCCTACTGTGGATGTGCCCGCAACCAGCCTACATGCCCCTGAACAGAATCGAACCTGGGACCTTTCAGTCCACAGACCGATGCTCTACCACTGAGCCAAACCGGTTTCGGCAAGCTTGACAATCTTTTTGTGTTGATCCAAAGCTATCTCATTCTTTTGTTGTTATACTGAAATTCACCTGCGATCATCACTTCTTCATTATCAGAGATAGAGAAAATTTCTAAATTACTGGGAATAAAATGTTAGCAATCACCTTAACACACCCACTAGTATCAAAGAGAACTATTTATGATAAATATCTACAACCAAATGGAAGGAAATAGTAGTCAAAACTAAGAGTCGCAAGAAAATGGGGTATAAAGATTCTCCTGACAGCTCTAATGGAGATGTGCTGGTAAGGGAGATAAAGGCAACAGGGAGATGACTGAGTAGGAAACTCAAGCACAGATACTTAGGCCAGGATAAAAGCAATACCAATGTGAATGGAAAAGAAGGGGTCAATACAAGAGATTTTATAAAGGAAGTTATCTTAATGACCAATCAGATATAGAAAGAAAACAGGATTGTAAACCTTAGAGATTGAAAAAACCTTGCTATTCTAGGCAGAGTAAGAATTAGTTTTGAAAGAAAGATGATTTCATGTTTAAACGTGCTACCTTTAAGGTGATGGAGAGACATCCAAGTGGCTATGTCCATTTGACAGGTAGCTAGAGATGCAAAACTAAAGCTTGAAGAAAAGTGAGGTGTAGATGGGATAGCTATGAGATATTTGCAGTGTAGAACGCAGAAGCAAAGCAGAGACATATTTTGAAGTGCCTGCTCACCCAGTGCCTTCTCTAAAGGGTGCTGTCCTACTTACAGTCCCTGCCAGGGATAGCCATGCACACCATGTTCCTAAGCCCATAGCCAAAGATGATTAGATTCAGGATGGGTAACGGGCCCATCCACAGAGTAGTCTGCCAGTAACCCATGTCATCTACCTATAAGTGATAAGCTGTGCCAATCAGGTTCTTTCTCTTAGGAATCTAAGCAAAAAGGCATAGAGAGAAATGCCAATTAGTTGAAGCGAAAAGGATGCCATGAGGAAGAAGCAGGCTCTTTACTGCCCCAAAATTGTAGCTTACAGTTTACCAGTCTGTTCAAAAGCTGATGATGGACTTCAGCAACTGCATTCAAACTAAATGAAACATTAGTCCTGTTTTTCTTTTTGCGTATTGAATAAGCAATCACTAACTTAAAAACATGCTGGGGAATGTTAGACATCAGCTAAAATAAGGAGACTTGGTCGTATTGACTAAAGTAAAATTATTGTTTTTACTAAAACACAAGGAAGTAAAGTGGCCAGTTCAAGGCCACACTGAGAAAGAGGTAGAACTGAAAGAGAGTAGAGGTCTCCTGAATTTTTCTAAGGAGCTTTTTCTATTAAGCTATCATCCAAGTAGAAACACCATACTAAAACCAAAATCAGAAGTCATAAGTTGACTCAAAACCTGGCAAGGAGAATAATAGTATGAATTTGTCAGGATTTTTTTTAGCATTGGATTTACCAAGGGTCTAAATGACCATGTATAATCAACCGATTTTCTTACTTCTTCATTTGATATTGACCAAACAATCGAAAGAAACTAGTTTCCCAGTTACCCCTGTTCCAGGAATGGTTTCTCTTGTATATGGGACAAGAAGATATGCACTAATAGAGAAGCCTGTCGCTAATTGCAGATTTAAAATGTTAGCTTTTAGCTCTACAACAGTCTCAAGAGTGTTAGCAAATCATCTCTAGGACGGACAGCCAGTAGGTGAATAAACTGATCAGCAAGGTTCATGGAATCTCCATGACTCCATTGGCTCAAACCCAGAAAGCAGCTTCCTGTCAACATCCTTGAGCCCAATCCTACACCATGTTATAGCATTATTGATTGGCCTTATATTATTTGAATTGAAAGGCAATGATGATAGTCATGTTGCTCATAAAAGAGGGAAATCTAGAAAATTACTTTTGGTTTTCATTAAGAATTCACAAATCTCAAAACTAATATTTAAATCAGCAATGTTTATTTACAAATTACTATACCTGGGGCAGCTCGTAGCTGGGAGGAGCAGCTCAAAGGTCGTAGAGCTGGAAGACAAAATACAGTGTTTACAAAACGCAATACAATCCGGTGTCTGTGTAAGATGTTTATAAATCCAAATCTAATGCTAAAAAAGAAAGAACAAATTAAACTTACAAAATCTGAGGGCCCATGTTGAACTGGGAAGGTTTTTGAAAGTGTAAGTCAAGATGGAAGTCATTTTGAAATCTGAAAAAAAAGGACAAAAATATATCCAAGGTTATTTGTATCTATATAAAATATCCCTAGAAGTAGAAATAATATGTTAAAATAAAGGATTGCTGGAAGGAAGGAAACTGAGTAACTAGGGGATCAGGTATAAGAAAGACTTGCCATTGTATACTTCTCAATTTTGAAACATGTTTTAACCTAAAAAAAAAGAATAAACTGGCAAGTTTTGCCTATGAAGGCTGTGGGAGCCAGCCTCTAAGATACCATGCCCCATAAAACAATCTCCACATTTTATAATTCAGCCTTTGTACAGTCACCTCCCACACAGTGCCACAACTGCTCTGTGTAAACAAAAGAATGTCAGAAGGGATGGTATGCCACTCTGAGAATAGGCTATAGGAAATGCTGCAGCTTCAGTCTCGGTCACTCTCTTAGATCACTGGCTTGGGGGAAGCCAGCTGGCATGTCTCCCCTTGCACCAGCCCTATGAAGAGGCTCACGTGGTGAAGAACCGCTGCCTCCTGCCAACAGCCATGTGAGTGCGCTTGGAAGTGGATCCTCTAGCACAGGCAAGCTTTCAGGTGACAACAGCCTGGGCCAGCATACTGACTACAATCTCATGAGGAGCTCTACGTTAGAACAACGCAGTGAACTTGCCACCAGAAACTGGATAATACATTTTTATTGCTTTAAGCTGCTAAATTATGGGGTAATTTGTACCTCCTAATTACCCCAAATATAATCCTATCTAATAAAAGTAATATGCAAATTAACCATCACTCCATCACAAGAGATGGTGGTGCCCAGTCCTCTCTGCCCTGCCAGAGTCCCCCAGTCCTGGGGAGGAGGTGGGAGGGCCTGAGAGCGGCAGCGTGAGCAGCTTGGTGGAATGCTTGCTTTGTCGCCGTGGTGACGAGGCCAGCATTCCATGCTGGACTGCAGATGGGCCTCTGGGCATGGAGAGCCTCTGGGGTAGCAGGTGCAGAGTGGCCAGGCCCCGCAGAGAGCTACTGGCCCACAGATTCGTGTGCAGGGCTACTAGTAGATAACATAAAAGTCTTGTTTAACTTTCCTTGGTTAGACTAAAAAGAGGATACCCTATGTCTTCAAAAAAGAAAAAATAGCCCTAGCCGGTTTGGCTCAGTGTCAGCCTGGGGACTAAAGAGTCCCAGGTTCGATTCCAGTCAAGGGCATGTACCTTGGTTGCGGGCACATCCCCAGTGGGAGGGAGGTGTGCAGGAGGCAGCTGATCTCTGATTCTCTCTCATTGATGTTTCTAACTCTCTATCCTTCCCCTTTCCTCTCTGTAAAAAAATCAATAAAAATATGTTTAAAAAGAAAAATTAAGCTATTAAAAAAAAAGAAAAAATATATATTTTTCCAAATATGTGACTTGGGAAGAGATGAAGGAATCCAAGCTGTAGGCTCATCAGCTTAGGGATGGGTATTCAAGGGACTCTAGCCAGTGAGATACGAATTGGCGCCACTGTTTCCAGAAACTACATATGATGCCACATGAGTCTGATACACAAATTTCCTTAAATAAAGTTCATCATGAAATAAAATTCATAAAAATAGTCAAGAATATGTCAATAAAGAAAAAGGGGGACTTTACACTAATAGATATCAAAACTTTCTATAAAACACCAGTAATTCAGCAGTGTAATTCTGGCACAGAATAAATAAAACTAGTCAACAGAATAGGATGTAGCAAGTTCAGAAGCATACTCATGTGCATGAGAATTTAGTTTATAAAATAGGGATAACATTTCAATAAGTGGAAGATGAATTATTCAATAGATTTGTTGGGGAAATGGTTAACCATTTGGGGGGAAAATTAGGTCTATAAATCACACCTTAAGTACAAATAAATTCCAGATGGACTAATCTAAATATCTATCTATTTTAAACTACAAAAGTACTCAAAGCTATTACAGAATATTCTTTATAATCTTAGATGGGGAAAGGCTCCCAACAAATAGCATAAAATGCAGAGACCATCATAGAGAAGACTAACTACTGGATCTGATTAGATACACATTTACAATATCTACACAACAAAAGACACTAAAAGTTAAAAGTAGAACAACAGATTCAGATAAAATATTTGTAACATGTAAAACACACAAAGGGTTAATACTCATATTCATAACGAATTTTTATAAGTTATAAGATAAACACTCTATAATGAAATCTCTGATTTTTCACCCCAATATCCACTTTACCCCATTATACTAGTATAGTTGCCATATGTGGTTTACATGGGATTGAATCCAGCCCAACTCCTGGGTTTAAACCAATCAGAATAAATTAATTATCTTTGCCAAGGTCAATGTTTCAGATTATGAAGGTCTGAAACAATCCTGCATGTTCTGTATCTCTCTCTGTCCCTTGCTCTCTGAAATCAAGACAAATTTTAAAAATATGTTAAGACAACCCTGCATGTATTGCCTTGATCACTGGTATTGATTTGGGAATAGTTAACCCGACATTCAAATCTTCTGCCTGGAATTCTGGAACACAAATCTTTCCTTCTAAGGCATCCAGCTATAGCAGTAAGAAAACATGAAAAAAAAAAAAAAAAAAAAAACCTATCCTATAATATGAAATACTGTGCAGCAGTTTGGAAAGAAAATTGAAACATAATGATACACATGTATGTACTGACATGGAAAAGATATCCACAATATATATTAAATGAAAAAGCAAGCTGCAAAATAAGAATCGATATGACACAGAAAGAGAGAAAAGAAAGCCCATAAAGCTAGTCTAGCCTGACAGGCGTGGCTCCTATGCACCAGATCACGGTTTGGTTTGCAGCCAGGGCACAGACCCAGTTTGCAGTCGGTGGGCTCGATCCCCCAGTGTGGGACATGCAGGAGGCAGCAGATCAATGATTCTCTCATCACTGATGTTTCTACCTGTCTCTGAAATCAATAAAAATGTATTAAAAAAAAAAAAAAAAGCTGAGTCTATACATGGAAGGGATAAAGAGAGGCTTTCATTTTTATATCCTCCTGCCTTCTTAAATTTTTTATAATAATTTTATTTTTATGCACTATATAATTTTTATTTAAAATTTATGTATATGAATATTTATATAGATCTGTAAAACTATAAAAATGTTCAAAAATGCATATCAAAATGTTACTGTTATCTGAGTGTTATATAAGTGCATTTTTCTTTAGACTTCTCTGTAGTTTCTGAAAAAAATTACATACGATATATATTCCATCAATAATTAATAAATAAGGAGATATTTGAAAAGAAAGAGGGACTAAGCAAACTACTCTATGGGAGGACTGACCCTTACTGTCAGTTGCCCTAAGGGTTAGGAAGTAAACATTTTGACCTAAGGATAAAGTAGGCTCTACTGAATGTGGAACTATGGAAAGATGCAGGGACCAGACCAGGGAACGAAGGAAAGAAGGGGCCTGGCAAGTAATGAAAACAAGATAGATTGGCTCCAACAGCTCACGATTACAATATCATTAAGACACAATGTTCCTGGCCTATGGGGCTCAATTGGTTGAGCGTCCTTCCATACACCAAAAGGTCACCAGTTCAATTCCCAGTCAAGGCACATGCCCTGGTTTGGGGCTTGATTCCCAGGAGTGCAGGTGGCAGCAGATGGATGTTTCTCTCTCCCTCTTCCTTTCTCTCTCTCTCTCAAATCAATAAAAGTATATTTAATAATAATAATAATAATAATAATAATGACACACTGTAATGCCCTGACCTTAAGCAAGTTACCTAACCTTGCCTCTGCTTTAGAATTAAGATACAGAGCCCTAGGCGGTTTGGCTCAGTGGAGCCATGGAGGAGGCAACTCTCTGTCTGTCTTCACTCTTTCTAGAAATCAAAGGGAAAATATCCTCAGATGAGTACCAAAAAAAAACAGAACAAAAAAAATCAGTAAAATGAATCTAAAGATGTAGGTAATTCCAGTACTTACCTCAGAGGATTGTTGAAGAATAACTAAGTTAATGTATATAAAGCACTTAGAACAGTACCTGGCACACAGAGTAAGGGGCATCCATGTATTTGCTACTAAAATCAGTGGGTGGTGTAGTTCCCCTCTAAGAACACCACAGTGAGAAACATAACATTTCTGCCTTACTATTTTGTTGCAAATACAGGTAACAAAAAAGTCATGAGCCAAACTACAACCCACCCGCCTCTAGCTAATAATAGTTGTTACATTTTTAAAGAGATGCAGAACAAGACAAAAATATATACATAAGAGACCACGGTGGGTTTGCGAAGCTCCTCACTATTTGGCCCTTTACAGAAAGTTTGCCAGCCCTGCTGTAAGCAAAAGGTGCTACAAAAATCTTCTGAGTGGGAGGTCTTTGGAGGTCATCAAGAATCCTTTCTGAAAATTACACAATCCTGGTCGCTTCAAGGGCTTAGAGGGGTGGAGGACCGTCTGACCTGAGCTTTTTTTTTTCATTCCTTTTTTAAAATTTCTTTATTACTTATGATTACATAATCAATTATATGACCTGAGCTTTAAACAAAAACCTCTCTTCTTTCTTTCCACGCTCATTTCAGTCTCAACTTCCTTGCCCTTTCCCCCTGCTCCTTCTTGCTTCCTTTGTGAGCTTCCGATGATGATTTACGTCTTAATCCTGGCTCTGCCGCCTACCAAAAAAATTTACATAAACTCTGGGCCTCTCAAACTTTATCTAAAAAGTGCAAATAACAATTTGGGGATTGTGAGGATTAAATGAGACATCGTGACATGTCTAGAGAGCCTTCCGTGTTACTTGCTTTGAGAACCATTAAGAATCAGCTACTTTGAAGGACTTAAGCCCATCTTTCAACGCAGAGCTAGCTCTTGGGCTAGAAGTGAGTCAAACATAAGCTCTAAGTCCGGTTTCTAAGAACCTGCGGCCGCGAGCAAAAATTACTCAGGGTGTGATTCATGGGCTCGCTTTCTCACCGACAAAAGCGAAGGGGATGAATGACGAGATACATGGCCAGGTCCCTTCTGGGGTTAGAAAAATCACCCGAAACACTGGATTTCCGAGCGGGATGGAGGAATGTCTCCTTCCACACTCGCGTCCCGAAGCTCAAAGGACAGAGTCTCGCCCATGGGAGCAGGATGCGGGGTAAACCGTGGGCCCGTGGTGGCTCCCGGCAAAGGAGGTGAAACCGTAACAAATAGTGCAACATAGCCCAACACACACACACACACACACACACACACACACACACACACAAACAGTTCGTCCACGCGCGGTGACAAATTAACCAGCCCGGTTACTGCACTAATTGCTTTCGTGTAGGAGACCTCGTCCGCGAGCTTCCTTCCGCTGGCTGGGCTCCACTCCCCCGGGGAGCGGGGCAGCCGCAGGCACCGGCGCGGCGGGTGGGAAAGAAATGCGGGTCTTCCAGGGGGGAAAAGGCCGGCGGCCAAGAGCCCAGCGCGCCCGCCGCCTCACCTGCGTTCGCGTCCGCTCAGGCTCCCGCAGTTGGCAAAGGTTCGCTCCCTAATGACAGAAAGCGGACGGGCCGAGGGGCGGGTCCAGCCTGGGAAGGACCCCTCCCGTCCGCCGGCGGTTCCGCGGGCTTCGCTGGCCTCGCGCCTGCCCGCTGGCCGCCTGACTGGAAAACCCGGCCCTGTCCCCTCTTCTCGATGGGCCGCCTTCCTTCCAGCAAGGAAAGGGTCCGTTTCGTCCCGTTATCCGGGAGCGAAGGGCAGGGTTAAGGCGCCCGCGGCGACGTAGCGGCGGGATTTTTAGTCAGGCAGTGCATCGGGCGCCTTCCCGGGGCCGGGCTCCGGGGAAGAAAAGTCTTGGGCCTGGCCCCCCAGCACTTGAAGCTCTTTCCACTTTCGTCCTCTTCTGCTCAAGATGGTGGCCTCCCGCGCAATCGGTTGCCTCAGACGCTTCGCAAATGCCTCCAGGACGCTCCACCACTGCTCAGGTGAGGCCTGGCTGAAGGTGCCCCGACCCCCCACCCCCTGGGTATAACGCCTGCAGAGATTAAGGCGGCCTCGGACCCGCGTCTCCTACTCGCTGCCCCCTCCCTGACCCCGCCCGGGGCCCCAGCCCTGGATTAGGGCGGGCAGAGGAGATGCTGCCCTGCGACCCGGTCCTGCGTGTCCTTGGGAAAGGATTGTCACTTCCTCTCTCATGACCCCGAGTCGTGAATGGATTCCAGGCTTCATAACCTCCAAGGTTTCTGAGTCCTGTGCACTGGTCTGCACTTGCCGCCCGTCGCTCCGCCGGGCTCACGCCCCTCTGATCTTCCTGAACGATGGCCTTGAACCTGTCCCTCCTAGACCCGGAGTGCCAGCACTGGGACACTCCACTAGGTCACACCTGTATGCCTCCACCACAACTTGCCCCTTACCAAGAGCTATCTGAAAAGCTTTTTGGATGGAATTAACCAGCTTTTTTTTTTTTTTTTAAACACTTTTTAATAGGGAGCTCAACTGTTGCAGTTCAATAATCCCAGTGCGTTGAATTTCAAGGGGAGGTTCTGCCACTTGCTATAAGAAACATTTTTTAAAAAATACGCCAACACGTGTATTTTATGGAATAAAAATGTAATACCCCGTTAGCTTTCCTTAGCTTTATCTTTTTCTCTTCAAACTGACCATGAAAAGAGCGAAAGTGGGTAACTGTGGAAAATCAAGCATTGTCCTTTCATATCAGATCTGAGAGCTGGAATGTGACTGGCTTTTTTCGTTGTTATACTAAAGGCTGATGGTTTAACTAGAAATTTCATTTGTAATGTCCTTCGTCCCTAATCACAGGGGTAGAATGCTGATTTTTGGACATTTACTTTAAAGGGATTAATTTTGAATGATTGAGCCTTTTTTTTTTTTTTTTTTCTATTTTCTTATTTTAACCACCATTTTTAGACTGCATAGGATAGCTGTGTGTGTGTGTGTGTGTGTGTGTGTGTGTGTGCACGGTGTGCATGTGTGTGTACACACCAGTGGGTGCACAATAACAAAATTGAAATATAAAGACTGGGGAAAGAGCCAAAGCCGTTTTGGCTCAGTGGATAGTGTTGGCCTGCGGACTGACAGGTCCTGGGTTCGATTCCCAGTCAAGGGCATGTGCCTCGGTTGCGGGCACATCCCCAGTATCGGGTGTGCAGGAGGCAGCTGATCGATGTTTCTCTCTCATTGATGTTTCTAACTATCTATCTCTCTTCCTCTCTGAAAAATAAGTTAAATATTTTTTAAAAATTGGGGAAAGGGATTAAGAAAAAAGAACCACCCATTCTCTTACAATTCGCATAGCTATTGTTAGCATTTGGCCATGTTACCTTACAGTTTTGTTTCCTGTTTTCCACATTTATGGCTTAACACTTTAGAAAAATTGAATGTATATTTTTTAACCTGCACTTGCATTCGTTTTAAGGTACTTCTTATGGATTAGCAGTGGGTATAACACTGAACTGATAACCAAGCATGTGTTTTCTAGTCACTAACTGTGTGACTGGCCAAATACCTTATGTAATGGGTTTTATTTTTTCAACTGTAAAATGAGTGATTGAGACTATGGATTTACTTTGAAAAGAGAAAGTATGACACAAGAGTTTGGATTTCAGTCTGGCTCTGCCTTTTACACTCTGATGACCTTGGGCAGTTTCTATCCGTAAGGCAGAGAATAGTCTCCCCTTGTGAGTTTTAAAGGAGTTATTCTAGATGTAAAGCAGTTTTTTATGAAGTTATGTTAGCTATTAACTTCTGTCTTGAGAAACTATGATTCTATATATCTGAGAATTTTTAAAATAATTTTTACATTTTACATGGGCAATTGAAAGTTACGAGTTTAGTTTTTTATATTTTAATGTAGAAAGTTATACACATACAAATATTTACATGTTTTCACCAGTAAGAAACTATGGCTCACCCTATATAATAAAAGCCTAATATGCAAATCAACTGAACAGCAGATTGACTGGTGGAACAACTGGTCACTATGACATACACTGACCACCAGGGGCAGACCCTCAACACAGGAGCTGCCTACAGGCCCCAGGCCAGCCAAGGCCGGTTCCAATAGGGACCCCCCCAACCCCATCATCCAAATGGTCACCCCACAGATCAGCCCTGATTGCTAGCCAGGCCTAGGGACCCTCCCATGCTTCTAGTTATAGATAATTCCCCTTTTAGCAGCAATTTATAAACTTTGAAAAAAACTGTCTAGAAAGTGAATTTAAATTTACCTACACAACGGATTGCCATTTAGACTCTATTGAGTCTTCATCCTATAAGTCTGTGCAAGTTGTAATGAGATTGTGACATTTACTGGTAGGTGATTAAAATCTCTTGAAACTGATTTATAATCCTTGAAGTTTTATTTATTTTTTAAATAATTTTTTTAATGATTTCAGAGAGAAAGGGAAGGAGAGATAAAAAACAAAACAAAAACACACCAACAATGAGTGAGAATCATTAATTGGCTGCCCTGCGTGCCCCCTACTGGGGATCAAGCCCACAACCTGGGCATGTGTCCCAACTAGGAATTGAACCTATGACCTCCTGGTTCATAGGTCAATGCTCCATCACTGAGCCATACTGGCTGCACTAATTCTTGTAGTTTTAACCCATTCCCTCTCTACAAGTGCTATAATCCTATCTAATAAAAGCTTAATATGCAAATTGACCGGTCAGTGAGGGGGTGGGGCCGATGCGTGGGCGATACCAGGCCAGCCAAGGCGGGTGCCAGTGGGCAGAGGGAGGGGACAGTGAGGGGAGGGAGATGAACAGCGACTGTGGAAGGGTGATTGGGGGGCGGGGCCAGCCACTGGCAGAGGGAGGCCACATGTGGTGGTAGCCCAATGTGGGGAAGGCCTGGCCGCCCACTGGCCAGCTCCATCCCCTGATCAGCCTGCCAGTCGCCTCCCACAGAGGGAGGCCAGACTGCAGCTTAGGCCTGCTCTCCTCGGGGAGCATCAGCAGGACATCCCCTGAGGGCTCCCGGACTGCAAGAGGGTACAGGCCCAGCTGAGTGACACCCCCACACACACACACAGACTGCTGCTGTAGAGCCTAAGACCATCGGAAAACACAGATATTTACGTTATGATTCATAATAGTAGCAAAATTACAGTTATAATATTACAGAAGTAGCAATGAAAATAATTTTATGGTTGGGGGTCACCACAACATGAGGAACTGTATTAAAGGGTCGCAGCATTAGAAAGGTTGAGAACCACTGCTTTAGAAGATAGTGTATATTTAAATTTGACTCTCACTTCCTTAGTTCTATCCCCCCCCCTTTTTTTTTTCCTATCCCTTTCTTGACCCTATCCCTTTGAATATTGAGAAAACCTGTTGTACAACCAGTGTAACATTTTCATATTTGAAATTTGTGTTAGCATAATCCAACTTTCTCCACTGGTATAGTTTCAGCTCTTGTAGGTATCTTTTTTGTGTTACATTATTAAAATGGTTAAAAAGTAGGACAAAGGTTTCTCTCTCCTTTGCTGGCTTAGTAAATATAGGCTAAAGTTCACCCAGTGGCTCTGACATAAGCTCTGCTGATTGGATAGTAGGTAAGGCTGGATTCCAAAAGCAAAGCTGCCTTGTACTCCAAGTTGCTTTAGTTGACTGTGAATTGGAATTCTTTTCCAGATTTTTTTTTTTAAACTTGTATTGATTTTTCTCTTTGCTTTTTGTCTGGGTTGATTTAGAGGATGTTTTATATATTCGCTTATAGGTGTGTGTGCAGCAAAGGTAGATTAGTGGGTAAGAGTTTAAAATGTTTTAATCTATAAGCTAATGAACACAACCTATCTTATTTACATATTTGGTGTGTGAGAGTGTGTGTGAGTGTGTGTGTGTGTGTGTGTGTGTGGTCTGTCTATATTTATCCTCCCACTGTGCGTTCCCAATCAGTTCGTTCCTCACTCTTATCCACTTTACCCTATTTAGCTAGACCTGCCTATTCCTTGGCTCCCCTCCCACTGGAGTTTGTACTCTATAGGCAAATTCCTTTTTATGCCAGCCTTATTCTCGCCTCTTCTTTATCTCTACTGAGTAGGAATTAATTCTTCCTAGATAGCGGCTCGCCTGCTGCCATAGACTGTAAGATCCACAAAGGCAGGGATTTTTGTCTTTGTTTACTCCAAGTGCCTAGAATGTGTGGCGTTTGGTTGGCCACACTAAATTTTTTGCTGAATGAAAAGTGACTGTGAGCTGATGGTGGAAGACATTACGGTTTAGTTGGGGAAGCACCTGCTATGGATGCAATGATTAGAGATCAAAACAAAGTGAATAAAGATTAAAAAAAACTTTAGCAGAGAAGAGAAAGATCGTTGTTGATGGAATCTCAAAATGAGGCATTGTTGGAAAGGTTGGAGCCCTGATATAAATATAAAGAAGGAAGAGTGACAAATACAGATGATACAGATTTCAAATGATGGAAAAGCAAAGAAGGGAAGTGCATCATTAGTGAAGCAGAAGCACAAGGAATTGAGGAGATAGATGGCTTGTCTTCATTTACTTGGTGTAGCACTTTGACTTACAGGTACTTTTATAACCATTACATCATTTTCACTTCTATCTATAAGCACACTGAACTGCACTGGAAGAGTTGTTCATGGCCATTCAACTAGTAAATTATAAACCTGATGATTCAGCCCACGTCTTTTGACTCTCAGGTCCTTTGTCTTTAGACTGACTTGGATTGCTTAAAGAAGCAATGCAAATGAAATCAGCGATCACCCCATTGTGATTCTGGAACCATCTACACTGTTTTCGTTTATTTTTAAATAATATGTTGTTTTGCCTTTCAAACCAGCAAGATCCTTGGCCACTATTTATGGTCCTCTCCTAATCTACTCCACCTCCAGGGGGTTCAAGTCAGTGGTTCCCAGGTGCCCATATGTTTGCTGTACTAGTATACTTAGGTTACCTTTTTTTAAAATGCAGAATCTGAGGCTCAGCCCCTTTAATTTCTGATTCCATATTCTAGGTGGTTTGTCACTCAGGAATTTGTGGGTATACCTGATTCTAATACCCAACATAGTTCTGGAATCACTTTTCAGTACTACCAAGTGAATCCCAGTTCAGCTGGATATTTGAATAGTTACATCCAGTCTAATTAGCACATTACCTTTTTATTATTGTAGATATTCACTAGTGCCCCTTGATTTATAACATTGGGAACTCCATCTCTCCATAAAAATGTAAGCAGGTGTAGCTGAGGAATTGGTTGAGATATATTTGGAATACATTTGGACCTGACATTACGGGTTGTTTTGAGTCTCACTGGGCTAACATCAATGGTATTGGCAAGGCTGGGTCCATTCTGGATGCTGTAAGGGAGAATCTATTTCTTTGCCTTTTCTAGAGGCTGCCTGCATTTCTCGACTTCTTCAAAACCAGCAAAGTGGGACCAAGTTCTTTTCATGCTGCCATCTCTCTGGTTCTCTTTGCCTCTCTCTTCCCTTTTGTGATTACATTGGGCCCAACTGGATAACCCAGGATAACTTCCTATATTAAGGTCAGCTTATTAGCAACCTTAATTCCATTTGCAGCCTTTATTCCCCTTTGCCACGTAACCTAACATATTCACAGTTACTAGGGATGCGGGCATTTTTGAGGAACTATTCTTCCACCTCCCACATTTAGTATCCAGATAAGCATATGACCTGGTAATTGAAGCAAACAAAAAAAGATACGGTAGTGGTCACAATAATAGCCCAGGACACATTGTTCTAATTTTGTTTTTGTTGTTGTTATAAATTCTAGCTTTGTTATATATTACAAGTACTACAGAAATACTGTTTTGTAAAATAATTAATTTTGAAATCCTTTTTCTTACAGGTTATATTTGCCGCAACTTTTCAAGGTCCTCTGCTTTGCTCGGTGAGTTTAATTTCTTGTCAACATGTTTAGATCGCTTTTCAGATTTATTTTGCAATAAAAATGTTTACAAATAAATTTTTCTTCTCCTTTTAGCCAGATCCCATATTAACTATGGAATCAAAGATGATGTGGCAGTTATTCGAATTAACTCACCAAACTCAAAGGTACCTACTTTAACTTGCTGCAGTTTCTTTCTTTTCTTTTTTTAAAATATATTTTATTGATTTTTTACAGAGGGGAAGGGAGAGGGATAGAGAGTTAGAAACATTGATGAGAGAGAAACATTGATCAGCTGCCTCCTGCACACTCCCTACGGGGGATGTGCCCACAACCAAGGTACATGCCCTTGACTGTAATCGAACCTGGGACCTTTCAATCCGCAGGCCAATGCTCTTTCCACTGAGCCAAACCGGTGCTGGCTGCAGTTTATTTCTACTAACTACATTCATGAATCCAGTCTTGAATGGGAAAGAAATAAATCCACCAATCTGGCAGTAATCTTATCATATAAACTTAACATTAGTTAAATTAGTTAGTTTGACAAGTTGCCCAAGGAATAGAGTTTTCTGAAGCAGAGGTCCTTAATCAAGAATTCCTTCTAGTTGCCCTAGCTGGTTTGACTCAGTGGATAGAGCATCAGCCTACGAACTGTATCAATTAAAGCAGATAGCATTTATCCAGTCTTTTGTCAAGAGGAGCTTTATTGCAAGAGCCATGGGTTCCCCCCCCCCCCGCCCCCTGTAAAATTGGTGTAAAGGGCTCTGATTGGTTTGGCTCAGTGAATGGAGCCTTCTGTCTGAAGGGTCCCAGGTTCGATTCCGATCAGGGGCATGTACCTTGGTTGCGGGCGCGTCCCCAGTGAGGAGAGTGCAAGAGGTGGCTGAATCGGTGTTTCTCTCACATTGGTGTTTCTAGCTCTCTATCCCTCTCCCTTCCTCTCTGTAAAAAGAAAAAAATCAAAAAAATATATTTTAAAATAATAATAAAATTGGTGTAAAGTTTTTACATTCAGAAATCTTGTTACCAGAAGCCCAGATAAACTAGGAAGACCTAGATGGAAGGAATGAACAACTATCACAAATTAAGGAAAACATGAGATAGTTCCCATTTCTAGAGTAAATCTTGGCACTCACTGACCAGTGATTCAAACTTAAGATATTTTTTCAGAATTTTCTAAGTTGAACATTTTTCATGAACACAAAAAAAATAACATGGCTATTGTAGGGAATTTTAAAACTATAAAGAAAAAAATAATTGTTTATATCCCAAACCCAAAAATAATTACTTTTTAACATTTAATCCAGTTTCAAGTGTTTATAAAATTAAGATCATACTGTATATCTAATTTTGATTCTTTTTTTCCTTAATGCTATATATTTTTTCCATGTCAGTAAATGTTTGTAGTCTTAGCAGCCAGGCTGAGTAGACCTATTTGTAAAGGGTGTTATGCTTATAGTTGACTGAATAGAAACTACAGGGTATTTGTTTTTTTTCCTCTGCCTCCCTTTCTTGCTTCTAACAGTATGTTTCTGGTGGATAAACATATTTTCTACCATCAAAATAGCATCTGATAGTGACTTGCACATCTTGTTCTTCAAATTTACACCCTTAGATTTATATGTATCTCTCTTTGACAGGTAAATACACTGAATCAAGAACTACAGTCAGAGTTCATGGAAGTAATGAATGAAATCTGGGCTAGTGATCAAATTAAAAGTGCTGTCCTTATCTCATCAAAGCCAGGGTGCTTTATTGCAGGTGCTGATATCAAGTAAGTTTTACTAAAGTTGATTTAAAAAGAAGGGCTTCTTGCAGGGACCAGTTTGGCTCAGTGGATAGAGCGTCGGCCTGTGGACTGAAAGGTCCCGGGTTCGATTCCAGTTGAGGGCATGTACCTTGGATGCGGGCACATCCCCCATAGGGGGTGTGCAAGAGGCAGCTGATCAACAATTCTCTCTCATCGGTGTTTCTGACTTTATCCTTCTCTCTTCCTCTCTGTGAAAAATCAATAAAACATATATATATATATATATATATATATATATATATATATATATATATATATATATATGAAGGGCTTCTTGCCTAAGCCATGTAAGACTAAAAATAGCCTTTTCTTAAAGCAGTTCAAATTCCTATCTCAGTAGAATAAAAATATTATAAAATTAAGCTAACAATGAGATGCCACTTAAAAGTTTGAAAATTATCCTGTTAGCAAGCCCTTGGAGAAATGAGTAAGTTAATATATTACTTTTAATATATTACTTTTAAAAGATTATGTGTATTGAGTGCCTTGTTTTCTAGTTCAGTTATTTGAAACTAGTGAGACACTAGTATACATCCATAAGAAAATGCTTTTACCTTCATAAGGCTAGTTGAGCAATTTCCAGCATATAAAATGACAGAAAAATAGTTGTCTTTGGTCAAAAGTACAAAATTCACAACTTAAATGTGATCAGGAGCAAAGTAAGTAGGGAATGAAACAAACTGAAGTTAAAGGGCATGGTGTACGTTATTGCAGTAGACCTTTTTTGATCATTAGGGGATCTGTTTAAGATTTTAGATTCCTCCAAACTTGAAAGCTTTTCCCCCTGCAATTTTGATTGCTATTTAACCTGAAAGCTACCTCATAGTGGAAATATTGACTAGAAGATGATATTCTCATGTTCAGAGCTTTGTAATCTAATGATTTATTATAGAAGCAAAAATAAATTGTGCCACGTTTTGTTTTATGTTTTTTAATAAATCATTAGATTACAAAGCTCTGAACATGAGAATATCATCTTCTAGTCAGTATTATAACCTTATACTCAATTAGTCCTTATCTGGATCCAAAAACTTAACACTCTTTATTGAGAGATGTCACTGATATCAGTGCTATCTGAGGCAGATCCACACTTAGACTTGTGAGTATTTGAAGATTCACCACCACATACTGATATGTGATAGGGTTGAGAATATAGTAGATGAAGTATTTAAGGAAGTGGCTACAGTTTCATCTCTAATTTGTTTCTGTTCTCGGCTTTCCTGTTTGCTGCAGCATGATATCCGCTTGCAAGACCCCTCAAGAGGTAACACGGCTTTCACAAGAAGGACAGAAAATGTTTGAGAAACTTGAGAACTCTCCAAAGCCGATTGTGGCTGCCATCAGTGGATCCTGCTTAGGAGGAGGACTCGAGGTATGGGTTTCTCACAGAGTCACCATTCAGCTCAGTGGTAGGCTCCACCCACTGTAAACTTTTAGGCTCCTGTTTTGCCTGAGAAAAGTTCTCAGAGAATCAGCTTTCGTTTAAGTTATCAAACTTCTAGGTCTGTTTTAATCCTTATTCTCATGGCACATAGCATGTGAACCAAGTGTGATGTTTTCATTTTAAATTGAGAAGATTTCAGCGAATCTCTTAGATGCCTTTCAGTTCTAAAAACCTGGTTAAAATTTTCAAGGCAAAGATTCAGAAGTGTAATGCATGCTCATGAGCTAAAGTCTAGTTGAGACACACAAAGCATAATACATGCTTAAGGGCTCTGTGAATAGAAAAGGTGATAAATTCTAAAAGATTTGAGAGAAGATGTGCTTATTAGACTAGAGCATGTAGGGAAGAAGAAAGGGAAAAGAAAATAATATTTCTCACATGCTGGGTTCTATGCTAGCCACTTTCACAACAATTAATTAAGGAAAGGTTTGCCTGGTCCTAAAAGATAGGCAAAATGTGATTAACCAGAACAGGAGGAGGGGGGCAGGCATTCCACATTGAATGAAAAGGAGAGTCTATAGGGTAATGGGCTTCTTAACCTGGGCTGCATATACAATTGTGTGTGCATTTTTCTATTGAGAGCTTCCATAGCTTTCAGCAGATTTTTAAGGAAATCTTCAGCCCAAAAAGTATTTCATACTTTCCCCTTAATTAGGGGAAAGTATGAAATAAGGCTGGAAAGGTAAATTGTAGAAAGCATTAATTCTGTGGGCACATTCCTGGTCTAAAGAAGTAATCTAGACCCTCACAGACCCTAAGATGTTATAAGATTGCATTTTCTAACATTCCAATTTCTTTTCATTTGTTTGAAGCTTGCCATTTCATGCCAATACAGGATAGCAACAAAAGATAAAAAAACAGTATTAGGTGTCCCTGAAGTCTTGCTGGGGATCTTACCAGGAGCAGGAGGCACACAAAGGCTACCCCAAATGGTGAGTTTAAGACCCCCCCACCTCCTATGAACTTCAGAACCTTCGTACTTTGGTAATACAAAAGGCATAGTATTGGGTATTCATTGTAAGATTTAGAAACCAAATAAAATATGAATATTTAGGATCAGTAGCAAATTTTTATTCCTGGTATTTATTTTTTCAATTTATTTTTTAATTTATTTTTTCAGTTTCTTGGATTAAAATTATTAATCAAGGTTCTTTGTTAGTGCCTGAGGAAGGATAAAGATAAATAAAAGCCCTAACTGGTTTGGCTCAATGGATAGAGCATCAGCCTGTGGACTGAAGGGTCCCCTGTTTGATTCTGGTCAAGGGCATGTACCTTGGTTGTGGGCACATCCCCAGTAGAGGGTGTGCAGGAGGCAGCTGATTGATGTTTCTCTCTCATTGTTATTTCTAACTCTCTATCCCTCTCTGTTCCTCTCCATAAAAAATTCAGTAAAGTATATATTTTTTTAAAAAGATAAATAAGATACATGTCTTGCCTCTTTGAAGCTTATAGTTTAATCAGTTTCTTCTCTGCACAGTAACATCTTAATCAGTTTTGCAAATTCATGTGTCATATATCATGATAAATATAAGAGGCAGACCTTTCCCCTGATTTGGATGATCTCATTGTTGTATGCTATAGAACCAAAAGAGGCCGATCGCATAAGTTACCTAAATGTGTATTAGTATGTAAAATATAACTGATTGATAAATAGCAGGGGTTTGCCTTTCCTCACTTTAGTATTTATTTTGCTCAGTTGAAGGATTTGTAAACTTGACAATTTGTAATTGTCAGTCTGATATTTTTTGCTCTATGTTCTGATCCTTGTTTGTATGTTAGGTGGGCGTACCTGCTGCTTTTGACATGATGCTCACTGGTAGAAACATTCGTGCAGACAGAGCAAAGAAAATGGGATTGGTTGACCAATTGGTGGAACCGCTGGGTAAGTGTTAGCATGCCTCAGAGTTGGGCCTTATGAAATTATTTATTTTATTAAAGAGTGAATATCTTGCATATTAGTTAGAGTGGACTCATACTCTTAGGAATGAGTCATCATTCTGAAGAGTGAAGTTTTCTAAAAATTATAATACTGCCTAGCCAGCATAGCTCTGTGGTTGAGTGTTGACCTATGAACCAGAAGGTCACAGTTCGATCCTGGTTAGGGCATATGTCTGGGTTGCAGGCTCCATCCCTACTACAGAGGCATACAGAAGGCAACCGATCAGTGATCCTCTCTCATCACTGATGTTTCTATTTCTCCTTCTCCCTTCTTCTCTGAAATTAGTAAAAATATACTTAAAGTAATAATAATAAATAAATGAACAGATATCCTTCTGTTGTTGATTTCTAGTTTCATTTTATTGTGGTGAGAGTACAATTAGCCCTTATCTGCGGACTAATTTCCCCATCTGTGAGTGCATAGTTCCTGATTCCCCCTCCCACCAGTCTCTGGCAGCTGTGCTGAAAGCGGGTGTGGGAGCCTTTGGCTTTGGCATGCCTAGGTTTTGCCTGCCTGGACTGATCTAGACCTGATTTGCATTCCAGTCTCTTGTGTTCGTTTTTGCAGGACCAGGAGTAAAACCTCCAGAGGAACGGACAATTGAATACCTAGAAGAAATTGCAGTTACTTTTGCCAAAGGACTAGCTGATAAGAAAATTTCTTTAAAGAGAAGCAAGGGATTGATGGACAGTGAGTGTGTTGTTAAAAAATAAAGGCAAAGCTACTTTCCAAGGAGTTTAATTTTATTTGCTGTAAATTTTAAGTGAGGATTCAGTAAAAGCATAAAGTTAATCTTAAGGGATATAACAACTCTGCTCTAAGGTCAAGTTCTGAACCTTATACTCATAAGTTAAAACCATTTTTTTAAACTTTTAATTTTGAAACATTTTAAACATTAATACAAAAGGATTCTGTAACAGTGTATATTAGACCATTACAATGCCCAGCTGTAGCACTTATCACATAATGAAGCTGTTTGAAGATGTGCTTAGGTTAAAACGTAGATTTTGCATGTCAGAGTAAAGAGCAGTTCTTTCATGTAGCTAGAACTATTGAATTTTTATAGAGTTTACAGAACAAACTAGCAAGAAATTCTTATTGCCAATAGTATCTAAAAGCTTCTTACCTTACAGAATTGACATCGTACGCCATGGGTATTCCATTTGTCAGGCAACAGGTTTACAAAAAAGTGGAAGAACAAGTACGAAAGCAGACCAAAGGCCTCTATCCTGCACCTCTGAAAATAATTGACGTGAGTCTTTTCTCCACTTGATTTTCTTATGTTTTCCTCCTTCGTATAGCACAATACTCTTTAACAGCATAATACTCTTTATTGCCATTCTGGACTATGTATGCCAGTACAGAAGTTCTTAATTCTGCTATTAAAGTACTTACCAAAAATAAGGGAAGAAAAAAGTAAGCTGTAATGATTCATATAAATTAGTATACTTGGGGATAATTAGTGCCAGGCATATTTATTAGTTGATGAGTTTAAAACTGTCAATTATAAACCAGAATGGAACCTATGTCATATCAATATATCAAGGCCAGTAAAATATTGAGCATTTATAAAGAATTAAAACAAAACTGATGGCTATATTCTATCATTAGTCAAAACCATTGTCAGTTCCTACAGTATCCCATTGACTTTCCCATTGCCATAATTATAAAAGAGATGTAATGATATAGAGAAGTTCTGGAAAGAACAAAGAATAGGTGAAATGATCGTAGGGTTGAAGAAACTTCTATCTAAAGATAGACCTTAAAACAGAACTCTCTGATCTGGAAAGTCTAAGATTAAGAGAGCACGTAATTAAAGACCTCAAAATTGGAGAATGGATTAACCAACAGATATATTTTGAGCAGAAGACACCAAAGAACATAAAATATGAAACATGATCCCCTGCCTCCATTCATCTCACAGTCTGGGCTGGAGAGATTAGGCATGGTAGGCAGATAACAGTGTGAGGCACATTAAAGAGCAGCATAGGCTTATTGCCAGCTCCATGGGACGGAGGAAAACGGCTAAGTGCACTGAGGAGGGAATGATCACTGTGACCCAAAGAGGTCAGGAAGAGCCGGATTTGACCTGAGCCCTGAAAATGGGTAGAGAGTGGGTGAAGGGAAAGTGATGCCAGATCAAGGTCAGGTGGGGATTTTGACAAAGTTTCAGAAGGAGGGAAGCGCCATGCTCTTCAAGGAACTTTGTTGAGATTAGGTTTTGTAGGAGGACTGTGACATGTCTACAGAAAGATCAAAGCTAGATTTCAGAAGGTTAGTCAGTAATGAATTAAGAAATTTGTTCTGGCCCTGGCCGGTTGCTCAATGGTTAGAGTGTCAGTCTGCACTGCATGGAGGGCCATGGGTTTGATTCCTGGTTAATGGCACATACCTGGGTTATGGGTTCGTTCCAATCTAGTCTTTAAAAACTAAGGACACTAACCGGGAGTGTGCAAGAGGCAGCTGGTCGATGTTTCTCTCTCATCGACGTTTCCAGCTCTCTATCTCTCTCCCTTCCTCTCTGTAAAAAAATCAATAAATTATATTTTTAAAAATAAATAAATAATAAATAAAAAATAAGGACAGTGTGGCTCAGTTGGTTGGGTGTCATCCTGGTAACTGAAAGGTTGCCTATTCAATTCCTGGTTGGAGTACGTGCCCGGGTTATGGACTTGATCCCTGGTAGGGGTTGTGCAGGAGCAGCCGATAGATGTTTTGGTCTCACATCAATGTTTCTCTCTCTGTCACTCTCCCTTAAAAATCAAATAAACCTTTCTTTAAAATAAATAAAGAAAGAAGCTAAAAATAAAAATTAACAAGGAACTAGGCCCAGCTGGTTTGGCTCAGTGGTTGAGTGTTGACCTGTGAACCAGGAGGTCACAGTTTGATTCCTGGTTAGGACACATGCCTGAGTTGCTGGCGTAATCTCCAGTGAGGAGTGTGCAGGAAGCAGCCGATCAATGATTCTCTCTCATCATTGGTGTTTTTATCTCTCTCTCCCTCTCCCTTTCTCTCTGAAATCAGTTTAAAAAATTATATATATATGTTTAAACAAAAACCAACAACACTAGCAATTTTATACAGCATTCTCGTATATCTCACCAATCCACTCCAATAGTGAACAAGTATTTTGTATGTTTTTTAGGTGGTAAAGACTGGACTTGAGGAAGGGAAAGACGCTGGCTATCTCTCTGAATCTCAGGTAAAGTTTTTTCTTTTGATTTTTGATTATTAGATATAATAAAACCAAAGATCTGAGGATATACAAAACTGAAAAAAGAAAAAGTATCCAAAGCCTAGTAAAACATTTCATCCAGCAGCTACCATTTTTTTTTCTGATTTAATCTCAGTAGGCAAGTAGATGCAAGAAAACCTGATGGTCCCCAACTATTTGAACTTGCTCTCAATAACGAGGGTATAGCAAGGAAGAGCAGGGGCAGAGTTTCAATCCTTTCAAATGAATAGTTTGGACATTCTGTTTTGTAGTCAGTCTGACTTTATTGTGATAAAATGAAAACATTGATTAAAAAGTATAGTCCTTGTTAGGGCCTAGTGATAAAACTTTGAATTAGAAAATGAAAGGAAGTGTGTTTTTTTTCACCCACTAAAAAAAAGAGAAAGAAAAAAATAAATTAATTTTAAAAATAAATAAATGAAAGAAGAGAAGGGATACAGGAACCAGCCTCACCCCTTTTACTTTCTGAGTTGGTGATACAACAAATTTAAGTGGTTTGGGTTGTTTGTAAGTTCTAAGCAATCATTGAAGAATGATTGCTCTTTGATGATAGGACAAAAGGTATGGGAAGAGCTTAGGACAAGTTCCAGAGAAAACATGTCCGTACTTATTGCTTACTGCGGTTCACTTCTGATTTATTCTTTTCCATCAGTAAAATTGAAGCACATTTTATGCATCATAATTGTCTACCCTGCATGTATTGTACTCAGTATTTCCTGTCTATTCTACTTAGCACAACCCACTAAACTCATGAACACTGATGGATTTCTGCCCACACTTTGAAAATCACTGGTTTATTGAATCACTGCTAAGTCAAGATTAGTAAAGCATTGATTCTGTAGAACAGTACTTCATGTTTTATGTGGACATGATAGCAACTTTATTAGAGGGATTCCTTCTTTGGAATACTATTTGAAACCTTGTAATTATAACAATAAATTCTAGTAATATTGGTGATAACAATAGCTAACATTGAGACCCTAGTCATTTTATTAGTGTTTTCATTTAATCCCCACAATACTGTTAAAATAGGCATTGTTTTCCCATTTTAAGGATGAGAAAGCTTCACAACTGGGAAATGGCAGAGCCATGATTCAAAGCCAGTTATGTCAAACCCAGACTCTAAAGCTCATGCCCCTCACCACTAAGTTTAGACTTGTTCTCCGTAAGTGGTAATATGCTTTTTAAAGTGGTAGGTCCCGTGTGAGCCACCTTCTTACAGTGGAAAGGGAACTGGAGTTGAAAGTCATACTGCTTGGGTTTAGGTCCCATTTCTGCCATTCTGAGACAGTGTGACTTTGAGCACGTTCATTTAATTTTTCTGGGCCTCCTCTTCCCTCTCTTTAAACTGAGAGTGTTGCTTGAAATGATCATGAAGATCCATTTTGGCTCTGACATTCTAATGCCATGGAAAAGGTTACCATGGCTCTAATGTAGAGAATAAGCTCAGTTATATTTCAAAGCAGTAGTCAGAGAGTGTTGCAGATGAGAAGAGTCAAAAGAAGACACATCCATAGGAGACAGATGCCAGTACCGGCACCGCTGAGACCCCGAGGACCTGTGGCTTTGCTTGTGTTACCTCTGTTCCCTGAGAAACCAAGCTGAAGGAATCCATGTCACCGAGACTGTGGAGTTCTACTTTGTCTTGTTCTTTTGTACATTTCAGAAATTTGGAGAGCTTGCGATGACCAGAGAGTCCAAGGCCTTGATAGGGCTGTATCATGGTCAGGTCCTGTGCAAGAAGAATAAATTTGGAACGCCACAGAGGGAGGTTAAGTAAGTTAAACTCTACCTAGGAAGAGCCCTTGTGGATTTATTTCCCCACATGCTAAGCTTGTAGATGTCTTTGATTTATATCTTCAGTCTTGCCATAAACTACCTCTGTCCTGAGCACATCAGATCCCTATTCCTACCAAGAACTTTTTGGCTTTCTTTCAGTGATCTCGGCATGATTGAAGATCAATATGATTCGATTTTCTTGGGTAGACCAATTCTGTAGATCTAATGGATTTTTTTAATTTAACTTTGAAAATCAGTCATTTATTAAAGGTGTATTTTTATAGATTATTATTTGAAATACCTTACTGTGTCTGCTTTAGTTGGTTTATGGATGATAACTTGGGCATCCTCCTATTTTACGGAAATGATTAAAAGTTGTTTGCTAGAAGTCATTTTATCCTTGCCTTCCAGGAACATCGCTGTCCTTGGTGCAGGGCTGATGGGAGCTGGCATTGCCCAGGTCTCTGTGGATAAAGGCCTAAAGACTATACTTAAAGATGCCACTCTAACCGGGCTGAGCCGAGGACAGCAACAAGTGTTCAAAGGGTAAGCCTGCTTTCTGCCACTGCCAGGAGTTAGAGTGGTTTTTGTGTGTTTTTGGCATCATAGATTCCTTTTTGCTGGACATGATGAGAGTACTAGATGCTCTAGTTGAGCTGTGTTTCCTTTAATCTTGTTGTAGTTGTTAATCCTCACCTGAGGATATTTTTCCATTGATTTTTAGAGAGAGTGGAAGGGAGGGGGAGAGACAGACAGAAACATCAATGTGAGAGAGACATATTTGATTGGTTGCCTTCCATAGGGATCAAGCCTGCAACCGAGATATATGCCCTTGACTGGGATTGAGCCTGTGACCCTTCAGTCCAACTGGAGGTTCTATGCACTGAGCCAAACCGGCTAGGTTTGGTTTTTTGAAATGCTAATTCCTTCCTTTACTTCATGTTGTCACAGATATCATAAACCATTAGTATTAGCAGACTTTGTAGTCTTTGAGTGCAAAAAAAAATAAAAATAAAAAATCTTTATCAAATATTTTTAAATGACATTTATTTTGTGCTTTGGTATCAGACTGAAAATTGTGAATTTGGTAGTTTCCATGTAATAGCTTATTGTTATTGGCTGTCTTTGTGGAGAGAGCTGAGGTTAGGAATGAGGAAATGCACAGTAACCACATTGCAGGTAGCACTGGGACCAGAACTCCTGAGCCTTGTTGACTGGCGTGACTGGAGAAGCAGTTAATTGGTCTGGTTCCGCAGTGTCTGAGGCTTTATAGGACTGTCTCCATCTTACCTCTGAATTAATAAAGAGTAAATATTATTCTCCCTCTGCTCACCGGACCCTCTCCCACACACACTTGCTGCCTGTTTTGCAGAGGGGAATAGTGGAGCAGCAGCTTCTCCAGATGGGAATTGGTTTCAGCTCAGTTCTCTGCTCCACTGTAATGGACAAGCTGGCTGCACTTAGCTGTCCTGCCTGTGACTTTTAGCTGAGTGAGCATTTTTTTTTTGTTTCTCAAGTAGATTATATAGCTTTAAGCATGTTTTTACCCCTTTTCTGCAGAGAGCTCATATATTGCTACCAGATACCTGGCAGATTTAATCATTTTGGCAGATTCTTTTAAAATAGGGAGGAGTTGGAGCAAAAGAAAGGACGTGTGCTACACACCAGCATCGCTCTGAGACAAGCCTGCAGGCCCCACAGCATTCACAGTCACTAATGAGAAACTGCCGCTCCGGAACCGCTTCCCCCGGGTCTCTTCTGGGCCCAGGTGTCCTGGTTTCCCTTTGGCCTTAGAAACTCCGGGCTCTGGTGCATGCCCCTCACCATAGTGCTGACTTGGGACCTACATGGATCCTCCTCCCTCAGAAATAGTTTCATAGGCATTGAAATTAGAGCAACCAAGAGTATTTTGAACTCTGACAAGTGTATTATTTGCTGCCTGTTGACATGGTTGTCAGAAACCAGGAGGTTTGAACCCATACTTTTAAGACTTGCATACTTCTTTGAACTTATCTTGTGGCTTTAATTTTTCTTTTTGGTTAAGGAAATTAGTGAAGGGGCTTTAGCTTCATTCTTTATTCAGAGGAAAACTCTAGGTCATTTATTCTGAAAACATGGTCAGATGAAACCCTAAGAGAGCCTGTTTTCCTTGGCAATCTATAATAATAAAAGTATAATATGCTAATTAGACTTGATAGCCCAACAACCTTCCGGACGACCTTCCCGATGAAGATGGGACTGTGAGGGCCGGACTCCTTGCTAAAATTTCGTGCATCAGGCCTCTAATAAAAAATAACCAGATAAATGTTTGAGTAACAGAAATCCTTTTAGCTCTCAGTGGGAAAGAAGAAAGCTTGAGTTAATATTTTATGTGATCAATACCATATGCTACTAGGTATTGACGGGAAAGTGGGTTAAGAATATAAGAAATAATTCTTGGTCTCTGTCCTCTAGAAGATTATAAACACAGGATAACCAACTGATACATAAGCAAGTCTGAATCCATATGGTCTAGGAATGGGCTGGCTGAGAGCTGCTCTTAGATTTGCCGTTCTAGTATTTGTGTTTACTCCTCATGGCAAATCTGTCTTATGAATGATGCCATTTATGTAAGTTGGGCACTGAGAGGCATCTTGCCAGAGAAGAATGTGCATTTAGGGGTTACCTGTCTGAATCCTTGTGCTCTAGGTACCCTAGTACCTAGCTCTTTGACTACAAGTCGTTCGGAGTCTTTTTAAGCAAGTCAGCTTCCTCAAAATGTGAGTGAGACCTCACAGTGTTGGTGGAAAACATAGCATATACTTTCCGGCCCACGGATAGTCGATAAATGTGTTTCTACTCTTCCCTTTTGACTAGAATTTTTTTCCCCTAGATTGAATGATAAAGTGAAGAAGAAAACTCTGACATCATTTGAAAGAGACTTCATTTTCAACAACTTGACTGGGCAGCTTGATTACCAAGGTTTTGAAAAGGCCGACATGGTGATAGAAGCTGTTTTTGAGGACATTAATCTTAAGCACAAAGTACTGAAAGAAGTAGAAGAGGTAAGTAAGGGACCTGTAATACTTGAATCCTAGTATAGTGAGTGAAGGACACAGATATGGGATTTAAAGGAACTACAGGAAACTCATTGTTCTTTTTATAGGGCTCTTCATTTCTAAACCTGCGTTATATGTGCTTATACACACTGTATGTTGTAAATGTCAAATCTAATTCCTACGGGAAGAAAATCAAGTAGCTTATTATCCTAAACACAGGGTTTGTTAGCCGTATGTGGGAGTTCAGTCACCCAAGCATACAAATAACCTCATGGAGTAGAAGCAGATTTCTCAACCATTGTGGGTTGACCATAAGCCATAACAAAAGTTCTTCAGGTCTAGACATAAAGGAAATATGGAAAAACAATTTTCAACAGGCAGGATTTAAATGCCTGCTTTGAGGAAATACTGCTTTTTTTAAATATATATATACTGATTTCAGAGAGGAAGGGAGAGGGAGGGAGAAATAGAAACATCAATGATGAGAGAATCATTGGTCAGCATGCCCCATACAGGGGATCGAGCCCGCAACCCGGGCATGTGCCCTGACCAGGAATTGAACCGTGACCTCCTGGTTCATAGGTTAATGCTCAACCACTGAGCCATGCCAGCTTTGGTCTTTATCCCAAATGCTTATGTCACCAGTTCTTGAGATGGGATAACATAAACAAAACAAGTATTTGTAGTATAAAGAGCCCAGAAAAGAAGAAATGGCAGTAATCCGGGCACAAGATAGAGCTGAGACCTAGACTGGCCTACAGTTAGACACACAGAATGTAGGCTAATAAATGATGTCAATAAAATGGCGCTGACTGGACAACAGTCCAGGTGTTTTGAGTAGTGGGCAGTACTCGTAGATGACCATGACCGTCTAAACCCACCCCTTGGACATTCTCCACAGTCCTTCTCTCCACACTTCTCGCTGTCTTGGTTGTCCCCTTTAGTATCTTCATCTTGTCTCAGTGCTCTGTTGCCATCTGACAGACCACGGAGAAACAATTCACAGTTCTGCAGTTTGGATAGGGCTTCCTAGAGGCGGCTGGTCCTTAATCATGTGGTTTCACTCAGCCTCACTCACATGACTGTACTCAGCGGAAAGCTTGGTTGGAGCGCCTCCATGTGGCCTGCCTCTGCTGGTGGCCTCCCTCACGTAGCAGTCCAGCCAGAACTTTACCGCATGGCTGCGCCTTCCAAGAGAGCAAAAGCAGAAGCTACTGGGCTTAAGGCTAGACCTGGAACTGGCAGTCACTTCTGCTGCATTCCTTTGGTCAAAGCAGTCACTGGCCGGCTCGGATTCAGGGGACGGGAAATAGAGTCTCATCTGGATGGGAGGACCAGCGGACATGTACCAGAGGGGAAGAGTTCTTGCCAGCCATCTTTGGAGACATTGGTTTGTTCATGGAGAATTTTGCCACCAGCATTAGACACTGTACCACCGTATTCTAACTGGAGACTGCGGTAGCTTTCTTAGAGCTGTGCTCTGCTGTCAATTCACATTATACTTTTGATGAACTGAAATCATGGGATCTTCATCACAGCATCACTGCCAATTCAAGTCTTTTCATCAGGTGCCTAGTTAGTTCTTTTTTTCCCCCCTTTAAAAAAATCTTAATGCAATACTTTTCTTTATCCCCATTATAATTTACCTTGTTTTACACTCAGCTGTCAGTGTGTGAATATATCTTGAACCTCGGTTTTCATCTTTGATGCTAGGCTTCTGCCTGTCCCAGATCACACAAAGGCGGCAGGTGTGCTTTCCATGTTTTCACCCAGGCATCCGAGACAAACATGCATAATTGGGGATCATGGGCAGAATGCTGAGAAGGGTCTACATTATAGACTATTCTGAAGGTTGATAAAGCTGATAGTTAATAGTACTCATGGACTGTAGATATCATTTTAGTGGTGTATCGCTTTTCGGTAGCACAGTGTATAAAATGAGGAAGGCATACACTTTATGGCTTATTCTGATAAAGGTTAAGGGTGGGGGTGTCATAAGCTTTCAGACTTGAGGGAGGATCCAAACAAGAAGAGGACTGATATCCTGGATATTGAAACGAGTGAGGTTTGATTCAAGGCCATCTTTTTTCAGTGTTTATCTGAAGTGTCTTATTTACTAACTGTGGAGTGTAGTCGCCAGGTTAGGATTAGGTGACCTTAGGATGTGCCAGACTGGAAGGCTGAATGGAAAAGAGAGCAAGGCCAACATATTCCTCAACACATGCCCTAGGTCATCGCAAATGTCAGGCCAGTTTGTCTACCGGCTGCATTGTTCTGGGTGAGAGGATGGGCCATTAGCTTTTCTTTGACTCTAGTCACCTCCCAGGCCCACATGACACATTCTTAAATGCTTTTGCCTTGCAGGTGATTCCAGCTCATTGTGTTTTTGCCAGTAACACCTCGGCTCTCCCAATCAACCAAATTGCTTCTGTCAGCAAAAGACCTGAGAAGGTAAATTTTGAAGAGAGAAAAACCCTGAAATGTCTTACAGCCTCAGACTGATTGAGAAGGGACTGGCGTGGATTATGAAGTGGTGGGGGTGACAAAGTATCCCCCAAAACTGGGCACTAAAAAGCTAGTAGCATGACCAGTGTGTGATGCAGGAACAAGTGAAGTACAACTCAAAATGCTTCTGTAGGTGATTTGCATCCTCGTGGGAATAATTATTCAGGTTCAGACCCACCTTTATTATAATTAGATATTGAAAGATAGGCCCTAAGCGGGGATGCTCCCAAATATCACTTCATCTACATACTCTGGTGACTGTCCAGCACAGGTCTGGTTCCAGTTCCAGACTCAGGAATGAGGATCAGGGGGTGTGGTGGGATGTCTCTATCTGTGGGGGGACCCAAGACATGAAAGGGGGGTGGGGGGGGTGTGGAAGCACCTTCAGTGATTTGAAATGAGGCCTGCAGATTTATCTTTGGGCTTCTGCTATTCACCAGAGTAAAGTCAAGGGAAAGTGAAGACACTCAAGGAGAAATGAAACTCCTCACCTCTTAGGAGGACCCAGTTAGCCTCATCCAACCAGAACCAGCCAAAGGTAGGCAGGAAGTAGGAAAGACTTGAAGGATTTGGAAGATTAACACACTAGCCATGTACAAAAGCCTTTTTCTTCCTATTCTAATAGTTTGCTAATTTCCTAACACACACAGCAGAGTAGGGCCGGATAGAGGCAGGCTCAGTGATGGCAGGAAAAGGTCGCAGGGAGAAGTGGCAGCTGATAGTGTGACACTGAGGGAAGAAACACACAGTGTAAAGGCAGGTGGACAGTCTGGCATTGTCACAACACTCAGAGCACGTCCGCAGCATTTCAAGTCAGCAGAGGAGGTCTCTCGTACTTTGATGCCACCACTCCTTCTCCCAGTGGAGTGGGACAAGCATTGCGCTCTGCAGTGTAGCCTGCAGGTATCTCAGATAACTCTGATCACCTAATGTCATTCACATACAAGTAAGGCCAAAGGGGCCAGCCATCTCAGTTTGCCTGCGTTCTGTCTGTCCCTTCTCCCCCCAAACCGTCAGCACCGTTAATACAGGTGGGCCCTCCCTTCTTCCCTGATAAATCTGATTTGGCCTTGAGCTATGATTTTGGTGCCGTTGTTGGTAGGACCAATTGCCCTCAGTGAAAAGCCCTAGAAGCAGATGGAAGAGGATCCAGTAAGCTCTCTGAACATACTAAACTTTGGGTCAAAGAACCATGGACCAGACACCAGACTGCCAAGCAGGGCTCCTGGATCCCAGTCGCTTTTCTTTCAGTGCTTCTCAGCAAGGAGAGAAGCTGCTGAGCTTCCTCCTCAGCGTGCGACCTGTTGGCTTTTTGTTCTCCCTGCCAGGTGATTGGCATGCACTACTTCTCTCCTGTGGACAAGATGCAGCTGCTGGAGATTATCACAACCCCGAAAACGTCTAAGGACACGACTGCGTCCGCGGTAGCAGTTGGTCTCAAGCAGGGGAAGGTCATCATTGTGGTTAAGGTAAGGAGCTGTGGAACAGAGCGGCAGACTTGGATAAGCTTTATTAAGACTCCTCAGACCTCCAGGCTTATTTATTACTCGTCTGGGGCAAATATACCACGTTTTATAGGATGTCCCCTTGATGATGTACAGTATGGATAGTGGTGTTGATTGTGCCAGTGTCAGGGTTGGAGTGGGGAGAGTCTGGGGCGTGGCAGGTTCCCAACCTTTCGGGTGACCACGAAACCACATGCTGTGCTCTTGGCTTCAAGCCCTGCCGCTCCTGGCTGTGGCTTCCCTTGCAATTTCATTTTAAGGACTGTGATTGAGGTTATAATCACCTTGAACTCTGAAATGATATCTGGGAAAGGGAGACCGCTTTCAGACTTGGGTAGTATCTTCAATAGAGGGGCCCCGAGTTCATGTTCTCTCCTTTGGCAGGACGGACCTGGCTTCTATACCACGAGGTGTCTCGCACCCATGATGTCTGAAGTCATCAGAATTCTCCAGGTTGGTGTGGCTCTCGGAATGTTTGAGGCCTCTTCCACTCCGTAAACCAGTCCCCGAGCTGCCGATGGCAGGATGAGGAACAGCTTCCTTCTAATCCACTAACTCTTGACTCTCCTCCAAGAAGGCCCTTTCGTGGCATCCCTTTCTGCGTGGTGGTGGGGAGCCATAGGCGGCAGAATTTTAGCTCTGCTCCCTTAGCCTCCTCTCGGCTCCGTTAGTCCACAGGCCTCCCAGCATGCTCTTCTGTGCTGTTCTGTATCCCTTTAGAGGCAGGGGCCTTCCAGAACAGATCCCATGTGGTCTGATTGGTGCTGTGTCTGCTTCTGTGCAAGCCGATCCCCCCGGTGGCCATACAGGTCATTCAGAGGCACTTAGACACGGGATCCGGGGCTCTGCTCCTTGGACTCTCTCTCCTCTCTGTCCTGGAAACCAGTCCTGTCTGCCATGGACTCCTCTGCTTACTGAGATTCAGACTTGCAGACAAGGAGAGGAATACCTCTTCCTCTCTAGACCTCTTAAAGGTTAGGGAAGGCTCAGACTGCCTGTGAGACTCCCAGACCTCTTGTGTTTCCCTAAGTGAAGCAGTCCCAGCCCTGGGCCTGGCCAGGTGCAGCCAGAAGAGAAGTGGGTGTTGCACAGGGAGCCCGTGTGGGGGACCGGGGATGGCCTTCCCCTGAGGTCCCTGCTTTCCTTCCCATTCAGGAAGGCATTGGCCCCAAGAAGCTGGATTCCCTGACCACAGGCTTCGGCTTTCCCGTGGGTGCTGCCACCCTGGTGGATGAAGTTGGTGTGGATGTAGCAAAACACGTAGCCGAAGACCTAGGCAAAGCCTTTGGGGAGAGGTTTGCAGGTGGAAGCCTGGAGCTGCTGAAGCAGATGGTGTCCAAGGGCTTCCTGGGTGAGTATCCGCAAAGAAACGTAACTAGCTGCCTCAGTCACAAAGTTCCAAGCAGCTTCTGGGGACCAAGGAGTTACAGAGGGCCCGTGTGTGTTTCCTGATAGCCTAGGGAATTTCAAAGGTGACTTCCTGACAACCCTCCTTAGTCTGGGCCTGTGGGTTACAGACAAAAGGTAAAACCCTGGCCTTCTGAAGCTGCCACTACCTGGCCCAGTGATGCCAGACCGACGGGCATTTTCATCCTGCCCAAGGCCTCATACATCTGTGACCTGCACCACCACACTGCGGGCCTCCTGTGTGGAGAAAGTAAACCTCTGCCTACAGAGGGTACCACTGAGGCCCAGAGAGAGGCGGCTTTCTCTTTTGAACGTACCAGCAAAATCAGTGCCAGGACCTGGGCATCCTCGGTCCTGGTGTTGCACATCTGGGCATTAAAACTCACCCAGCTGGCCTTTCCCATTCAGATATAGATTTCCAAACCTTTCTTCCTTCTCTGTGAGCGCTCTGGCAAACACCAGATGTCTAGGGCTGGTTAGTTCCGAAACTCAGGAACACAGGCGCGAGGCGGGGACTTCACCGCAGACCAGCAGGGAGGGCAGCGATCTCCCAGGCCCGGGCTCCAAGAATGTTAACTACCTTTTCCTGCTTCTTCTAGGTCGCAAGTCTGGGAAGGGCTTTTACGTCTACAAGGAGGGTGTGAAGAGTAAGGACTTGAATTCTGACATGGATAGCGTTCTGGCAGGTCTGCAGGTGTCTCCTAAGCCTGAAGTGTAAGTCAGCTTGAGGGGCTTATGGCATGGAAACATTCCTCATCAGCCAAAGCTGCTCAGCCCCTCCTCCGCCTTTGTTATGGTCACCATGCCTGACCAAGGACACCCCGATGCTGGCACGGTGCCTTGTACTTTTGCCTTCTGCACCCACCTCGTTCTCTGCCAGGTTTAGGGGAGAACTGCTGCCGAGCCCTGGTAGACCCTGCTCCAGCCTTCCCTCCGAAGGTCCCAGAGAGCAGCTAGGAAGACCATTATCCCAGGCCCCTTCCGGCTACAACCCCATTAGTTTCATTTGTAATTCAGCATTACCGATACCTAGAGGTACTTACCTAGTCTGTTGCAGACCCTGTTCTAGGTGCTGTTTCTGGTTAATCAGGGCAAGTAGTTCTACCCAGTCCTTTTCCCGGGAGCGGCTGGCTCCTGACAGCACCTTCTCTAGAGTTGGGAGGCGGGTTCTCATCCTTGTGTGGCTCCTGCAACCCTCCCCTCCTCCTCTTCCTCCGCCTGAATGTCCCTCCCTGTTGGCAGCTCCTCTGACGAAGACATCCAGTACCGCCTGGTGTCGAGGTTCGTGAACGAGGCCGCCCTGTGCCTGCAGGAGGAGATCTTGGCCACACCTGCGGAGGGAGACATCGGAGCGGTCTTTGGACTCGGCTTCCCCCCCTGTCTTGGAGGTGGGCCTTGGAGGCTGGGGAGGTCGCTTGCTTTGTCCTAGAGCTCAGTGGCAGTCTCCAACAAAGCCCTGCTTCCCCCGCAGGGCCCTTCCGCTTCGTGGATCTGTACGGTGCTCAGAAGATAGTGGACCGGCTCAGGAGGTACGAGGCTGCCTACGGGAAGCAGTTCACCCCGTGCCAGCTGCTGATTGACCAGGCTAGCGCTGGCAAGAAGTTTTACCAGTGAGCAGCTCACCCCCTGCTCGCTCCCCACTAACCCACCTGCCGCAGTGCTCATCTCCAACAGAGGGCACCTAGATTTATCCGTAACCAGAGGGAAGACAAACACTGGCATTGGGTGTGTGCCTTGATAAAAGTGCCTTTGGCTAAGACTGTCTCTTCCTCCGCGTGAAGTCTGGCTGTGTTTGCACTTCCCGTGGAAGGCGGAACCCACTGTGCTCGTCAGTCTGTGAGCCCCAAGACCCTCGCCCAGGAAGCCAGTGGTGGTGAGGGCAATCACACACTCAGCCAAACGCAGGATAATAAAACCAAACTTATTTATCAGCCTCCCTGCCTGCTTGTGCCTTTTCCTACTGTCTTTGCCCTTCTGGTTTAGACCCCTCCTTCAAGGAGAGGGCTGGGAGACAGCCCTGTGCGTTGGGGTAAGCATGTTCTGAGCGGCACCTGAAGAGAGAGACTGTGATGACAGAGGGTGGGACTTCCTGGCTGTTGAACTGCTTTGGCGGGGCTTCTTTTTACACTGGGAAGTGGCCTGGCTAACCAAGTATGGAGGACCAGGACAGAAACAAACTCTCCCTAGACTGCATTTCCTCACGGCAGAGCTTTACCCAGGCTTTTTCTTGGTGTGACACATTCACACATGCTTCTCGGGGAGTTTGTGGGAAGCTTGGCATCAATCAGAGCCAAGCTTGTTTTTCCTGGTCGCGGGTTCCTGCACCTCTCAGGGCCCCAGAGCGTGGGAAATGCAGGCACAACGAGCAGAGGCAGCACGTGTGAGCAGTACAGGGGATGCTGAGTCAGCGCACCACCTCCACTCCGGGAGACCCTCCTCCGCTCCCCTGCGCCCTGCCCTCTGCTGTGGAAAGTTCCTACGCTCACGTTCTGGCAGGAGCGGGGTCCAGTCTGGGTCAGCAGCATCGAGGCTCTTAGCTCCTTCTAGCAGGATCCACGCTGAGTGTGCGCGGAATCATAATCCATGTCCCATCACTGCTTTCTCAACTTGGAGAAGTTACCAGTCCCTCCTGCCTCTGCACCAGTTTGCGCAGGTACTTCCACCATGGCCTGCACCAGTTCTGTTGCTGGGACTGCCAGGCAAGGACCTTACCTCTGGCTCTACTAAACACTGGCAGTTGGTTGCTAGGAAGCCAGGCTCTCAAACCAAGTCGTCAGAGTTGGGGTTTTCAGCTGACCAGTCAGCAGGTAGAGAACTGATCCTCGCACCACATAGCTGGCTTGGCTCAGTGGATCGAGCATCATCCTGCGGACTGAAGGGTCCCGGGTTCAATTCTGGTCAAGGGCACATGCCTGGGTTGTGGACTCAATCCCCAGTAAGGGTGTGCAGAAGGTACTCAATGATTCTCTCACATCACTGATGTTTCTATCTGCCTCTCCCTTCCTGAGATCAGTAAAACATCTTTAAAAAAAAAAAAAAAAAAGGCTTTAGAACGTGGGGCTCTGAGCAGTCTGCCAGCACAGGAAGTTGAACCTGGGCCCTGGCTGGTGGCATGGAGCTTTGCAGCCTGGTCCTCCCCCTGAACAGCACTAGGTGGGTGTGAATTCCGTCGGAACAGCAGTGGGACCTGAAAAGCTCTTGGGGCAGGGGCTGTGAGGGGCTTTCGGCAGGAATCGGCAGCACTACCAGCTGTTTCTGGGGACACATGGATGGGCTGCAGGCACACACCATCCCAGGCCTCTCCTGCTGGGCATGCCCAGGGTCCTGCACAGGAAGCAAGCAGCTGACGGCGGGAGTTGCGCTGGCACTGTCCTCAGCGTCTAGCGTTTATTTCACGAGTCCTTTACCTGACCAGCAAGGAAACCAAATGTCTCCGCATCCGCTTCTGTGCTGTTCCTGACTCCCTTCCCCTAGAACTGGGGAAGCCTGCTGGGGGCACCGGCACCAACATGGCTTTGCTATTCTCAAGGCAGGAAATAAATATCTAGGTGACTGGGTAAGGCAGAAGGCTGGTGCCTCCGGGGCCTGGCACTAGTGAGCATGAGAATGTGGTCCGGGTAGGTGAGTCGGGAAGAGCTTGGGTTGTACACAATGACCAACCTGCCCTGGGTGCCACGGAACGCTTGAGATCCAGGGCCCAAAGACGGGCCCTAAAACACGTGGGCAAAGGCAGGTCTTCCCAAGTCATTGCTTCCTCCCAGCCAGCCCACCTGCGCACTGTTGACAGGAAACCACGGGAGGACACCAGGTGTTTGCCAGAGACAAGTGATGGAGGCAGGAGACCAGTGCAAGTGGGAGTGATTTTAAGCCACGTGTCAGAATCAAGGAGCAGCGGGTCAATCAGCCTGCTCTTCCTTGGAGCCAGAGCCTTTGCAGACTGGACCCACCTGGCAGGTGAGGGCCAGTTGCACTGAGCTCAGGGGAACCCAGGGCGTCAGTAGGCATCTGCTTCCCTAACGAGCGACATACACCAACGGCAGCGCTGTGCTGTTCCTAAGCCATCGCCCACGAACCAGGACCCAGCCTGGGGCCTGAGGTGAACGGCCCGGGCTTGTACTTGATCCGCTTGTGCTCAGGGCCAGGGACCTACTCGTGGTGCAGCAGAGGGGCAGGGAAGGCATCGCAGAGGTCCTGAAATTGGCTCCCCGACCCCGGGGGCAGCTTAGGCCAGAAGTCCCCAGGGCACAGAGGAGAGAGGGCACTTGGGGGATTTGTGCTTAAATTACGGCTCTCTTCCTGCTAACCGGCACCTACAAACAGAGTGCGAGTTGATTGTGAAGATCTTCAGCGTGGGGGGCAGTGCTAGGTCACCACGAAGGCCAGCTTCTGACCCCACCATGGGAGTCACAGCCAGTGCCTCGCCAGGTGCAGGTGCGGCCCGGGGCCTCCGCTCCTCTCCCCGCGTACTCTGCACACCCAAAGGCAAGCCGTCCCCACGCAGGGGTCTGGTCCCAGAGGAGCCCGTTTCCAAGTGTGGCTCCCCTGGATTCACAGAGCGGATACCCAGCACCCTCCAGGCAGCGCCTGCCTCTGGGAGCACCGTCCCCTGCAGAGCACGGCTGGCCTGGGGCCTCTGTGCCAGCCTCCCGGTGGCGCAGCTGCCAGCCGGGAAGGTCAGATCTTGGGCCGCCAGCCTTTGATGAACTGCATGATCTTCTTGACCTGGAGCTTGGTGAGGCGGAAGTCGTCAGCCAGGATGTCCTCACTGAGCTGCACGAAGATGCTGCCGTCGATGCGTTCTCGGGCGAAGAAGCTCACCACGTCCTCGGAGAGCCCGATGAAGCGCAGGCTGCGGGAGACCTCCTCCACGGAGAGTGCAGACAGGTCGGCGGGGGGCTGCCAGGGGGCCTCCCGGCCTCCCCAGCCCGCGGCGCCCTCCCGGGGACTGGCAGGAGGCCCTTCCAGGCGCCCTGGGGTGAGGAGGAGGCGTGCTCCACCCGCCTTGGGCCCCTTGGGGGCCGCTGGTGACAGGGGAGCGGGGACCTGCCGCAGCACTAAACCTTCAGGCTCGAAGGCCTTGGGGGGCCCAAGGGGTGAAAGGCGGGGTCCAGGCCCAGGCACCCCCACAGCCCTGGGCTCCTGACAGCGCAGCAGCTCAGGCTCTGGAGAACCACCCTGCCCCAGCTCGAAGGGGTCAAAGGGCTCCAGGGCCGACTCCTGCCACTCGGAGGAAGAGGAGGAGGAGGTGGGGCAGGAGGAGGCGGGGGCGGCCGCATAGGCCGGGCCTGGGGAGCCGGGGCCTGGGGAATACGCGGGGCTGGAGGTAGCCAGGGCAGCCGAGGCGGTCGTGGGCCCCGAAGAGGAGCCCGCCGACGGGCCTGAGGAGTAGGCAGGCCCGGAAAAGGGGTTGAGGGCTCCAAACGGAGCAAAGCGTTTCTGGGGGTGCGAGGGCTTGAGAAGGGGCGGCGGGCAGCCGTGGTGGGCCTTGACAGGGGTGTCCGCCCCCAGGAGGGCGGCAGCTCGGCTGCCCGGGGGCTCGGCGAGGGCCCGCGGGGCCTGGCTGGGCTGCGTGGTGGAGGGCAGGGGGCCCGGCGGCGGGGGGCGGCTGGCGGTCTCGCCCACTTTGCAGTCTCCCCAGGTGCACGGGTAGCAGTAGAGGGAGTAGGCGTCCGGTGACGGGGAGCCGCTGCCGCTGCGGGAGCCGGTGCTGTGGGCAGAGACAGACACACACGGAGGGTGAGACGGAGAGAGAGGCAAACCGACAGGTCACACACACACGGCGCTGCAAACCGCCCCTCCGCTGGCCACAGAGGCTGCTGCCGCCGGTCTCAGCAGCACAGGCCGGATCCCAGCCCTCAGGGCCCCGGAACCTCGAGGGCTGCTCTATGCTTTCTTCAGGCATCCCCAACCCCAGGCAAAAACCTTACGTAAAAAAGGTTAAAGAGCAAGGAACACCATCCAGGGGCAGAGTCTCCCCGTCTGGAAGGAACCAGCACAATGCTCCCGTCCAATCCTCACATTTAGGAAAGGAGCAGACGGAGAGCAGGGCTGGGCCCCGCCCCCCACCGGAGTGTGCTCTCCCTCGGTCTGGCTCAAGGACTTGCACCCTTTGAACCCCAGCCTGCAGTCTCCTCTGCCTCAGCCTGGCCTCCCTTCCTCTTCCCCTGCCTCCACCCTCCACGGGAGAACCCGGGGCTGAGAGGAGGGGGGCTCACCCGTCCTGGAGGCCAGAGGAGTAGTAGGAGAGGCTGGAGCTGGGCGAGTGGACAGGCTGCAGCTTGGGGAAGCGTGGGGGCACTGGGGGGCTGCCAGGGAGCCAGCCGCTGCCGCTGCCACCCCGGGGAGGCACGGGCGGGGCGTTGAGAAGGCGGCACTCCTCCTTCACCTGCAAGCAGAGGGCATGGCTCCACCCTCTGTCCCCAGGCAGCGGACGCTCCTTCTTTCTTTTCCCGGACAACGGACTCCGGACTCTGAGACTGGCCGACACTTTACCCACTTTGCCAAGAGGCTGCCTCGCCTTACACCCCACCTCCTCCACCAGCCACCTACCCTACCCACCCCATCCCTCCTCTCTCCAGCCAGCTTCACTCCTCAAGAGCCCACAACATACACAGTCTTCTACTGCCCTGGAAACCTATAAACAATATCGGGAAGAGAATGTAGAAAAGTAGATCAAAAGACAACCAGAAAGCCCTCAATGGACGGAGCGTCAGCCTGCGGGCTAAAGGGTCCCAGGTTCGATTCCGTCAAGGGCGCATGCCCGGATTGCCGGCTCAATCTCCAGTGTGGGGTGTGCAGGAGGCAGCCGATCAATGGTTCTCTCTCATCATTGATGTTTCTCTCTCCCTCCCTCTCTCTTCCTCTCTGAAACCAATTTAAAAAAAATTTTTTTTTTAAAGTAGAGCCCTGTCTTACTCTTAAAAAAAAAAATCAGAAAAATAGACATTCCCTCCTCACACAAAAAGGAAAGAAGAGGGGAGAGGCAGGTGGGTGGGAGGGGATTAAAGTATCTGTCTCTGGATCTCTTACTCATAGGTCAGATACTCAGCATGGCCTCTATGGGAGGTTAACAGGCATTTTCCGTGCACAGTTAAGTGGGGAAATTCTGAAATAAGCAGTTTCCTTAGCGCGGGCCTTCCCAGAGCCTTAACAGCCCAGTCGCTGTAACTGACAAGTGGGAGAGAGGAAGGCTGGGGGGTCCCACATACATTTTCTAAACTCATTTCACCATGGAACCTGCTCTTCACTGGACAACGTAAAAGATTATTCTGCAGCCGAAACCGGTTTGGCTCAGCGGTAGAGCGTCGGTCTGCAGACTGAAGGGTCCCGGGTTCAATTCCGGTCAAGGGCATGTACATTGGTTGCGGGCACATCCCCGGTAGGGGTTGTGCAGGAGGCAGTTGGTCGATGTTTCTCTCTCATCGACGTTTCTAGCTCTCTCTCTCTCTCTCCCTTCCTCTCTGTGAAAAATCAATAAAATATATATTTTTTAAAAGATTATTCTGCAAAATCTGCTGGGTCACGCTGTTCTAGACTCATCGCAAGCGGTCTGTGGCTGAGACCTCCTGGCATCTGTCCCACGGCTCCCGAGCCTGGGTCCCTGCTGTCCCGAGATACAAATGCTCTTGCCACCCTTTTCCGTGTACCTCCCCTTTCCCTACGCATCGGCCACCCTCTGTCACACCCTCCGAGCTGGGCGCCCAGGAGGATTTGCTTTCAGGGCCCACTGGGAGCCCCCTGGCCGGCCCCTCCCTGGAGGACAGAGCGGCCCATCAGCGCCCCGCCTTGCACTCACAGCTTCGGACTTGGGCGGCACCGGAGGCGGCGGCGGCGCCTCGGGCTCCAGGCGGGGCGGTCCGGTCCCGAAGTTGATGAGGTCGGGCCCCGGGGGCGGCCGGGGGCGCCCCTCCGCCGGGCCCTCGGCCGCCTGGTGCGCCCACAGCTCCTCGTAGGGGATCTCGGCGGGCGAGGCGGCGGCGGCGGGCTCGGGCGCGCCGGCCCAGTCGGGGCTCACGTACTCCTGGTCGCCGTCGCCGGGCGGGCTGGGGGCGCGGGCGGGGGCGGCGGGCGCGAGCGCGGGGCCGCGCGGGGGCGCGGGCAGGCAGAGGCGCGCGCGGCGCGGGGGCGCGCAGTCCTCGGCCAGCTCGGCGGGCGCCTCGCGCACGGCGGTGGAGTACTCGTCGGGGTCGAAAAGCTCGCGGCAGTAGGTGGCGCTGTCGCGCACCAGGCGCTCCACGCGCGGGTCTCCCGCCAGCAGGCCCTGCGGCAGCGCGAAGCGCGGCGTGTCGGTGAGCAGCAGGAAGTGCAGCGGCGCCGGGCCCTCGCGGCGCAGCGCCAGCCCCAGCACCACCGTCTTGGAGATGATGCTGACCAGCTTGTAGCGGTGGCCCTCGCGCACCGGGTGCAGGTCGTAGGGGTTGCGCGGCGGCCGGCTGGGCACCAGCACGTTCACGGGCAGCCGCACGCGCTCGATGATGGCGCGCACCGTGTGCTCGCCCTCCTGCATCTGCAGCTCCAGCGGGCTGCGCGTGCTGAAGCGGCCCTGGCACTGGAAGGGCAGGCTCAGGCTCTCGTTGGTGCGGTGGTTCATGCAGATGAGGCAGGGCATCTTGCCCTTGACGGGCCTGGGGCCCCCGCCCGCGGCCCCGGCGCCCCCCGGCCCGCCCACCCCGGCCAGCGCCCCCGCGCGGCCCAGCTTGCGCAGCAGCGAGGTGAAGCGCGAGCGCTCCTTGGGGGTCTTGGCGCACAGGATCTCCGCCTGGCCCATCAGCGTCAGCTCGTCGCCCGCGTGCAGCGTGAAGTTGTACACCTCGCTGTCCTCGCTGAACTCTCCCGACACCACCTGAGGGGACCGAAGAAAATGGGAGGCCTCAACCAGGGCCCCAGGGAAAGCCAGCCCTGTGAGGCGCTCCGAGCTCCAGGATGGCAGCTCCCAGGTTGAGCCTGATCAAGAGCACTTTACTGGGGGGTCTATCAGGGACCCACATTCCACCCTAGAGAGGCCACATGGTTATCTCATCTAAGAACTTACTTGGAAAGCTGCTCTAAGGATTAAACAGACTATATATGTGGTGACATACTTTGAAAATATTCAATATGGGACAACTTTTATCATTATCTTTGTAACTTGGGTGGTAATGCTCCACCCATTCAACAAGGCTCCTGAGAAGAATTAATGGATAAGAAAAGGGTCTATGAAGAGCTATCTAGCTGAAACTGGTTTGGGTCCATGGATAGAGTGTTGGCTTTGGGACTGAAAGGTCCCAGGTTCAATTCCGGTCAAGGGCATGTACCTTGGTTGTGGGCACATCCCCAGTAGGGGGTGTGCAGGAGACAGCTGATCGATGTTTCTTTTTTTTTTCTTCTTTTTTTTTAAGTATGTTTTATTGATTTTTTTACAGAGTGGAAGAGAGAGGGATAGAGAGTTAGAAACATCAATGAGAGAGAATCATCAATCAGCTGCCTCTTGCACACCCCCCACTGGGGATGCGCCCGCAACCAAGGCCCATGCCCTGACCGAAATCGAACCTGGGGCTCCTCAGTCCGCAGGCCAACGCTCTATCCACTGAGCCAAATCGGTTTCAGCTGATTGATGTTTCTAACTTTATCCCTCTTCCTCCCTCTCTGTAAAAAAAATCAATAAAAATATATTAAAAAAGAGCTATCTGTACACAGTGAAGGACTTTTTGCATTGTCCCCACCACCACCCCTACCAGTGGATGCAAGGATAGACTTCCCAAAAAGGCCTCCAAGTCAGGGCATGACCCTCCACACACTTCCTCCTCCTCATATCTTTTGCAGGAAGTTCCTCAGCCCAGAAGGTCATACATCCAGCTCACTGGTCATGGCCCTTCTGTGCCAATGGCCCTCAGGCGGCAGTCAGAAGTTACACTGGGACACCCTTCTTCCTGCTTGTCCCGAAGGCAGGGTCTGAGTTGCTCTGAAGGGAAGGGGACAGACAGCACGGGGGCACCATGCCTGGGCCCAGAAGGACTGACCTTGACACTGAAGGTGATGGCTTCCATCACAAAGATGCGGTCGGGAAAGACGCTGGCCACCTCCTCCACGCTGCTGAAGTACCTCACGGGCTCCCGCACGTCCCGGGCCTGCTCCAGGAGCTTGAACTTCCCTGCACGGGAGGAGATGCGGCTGCTGGGGGGGGGGGGGGGCCCACTTGCTGGGAGCCTGGCAAGAGACCTCGTGGTCCCCCACTTCCTGCTCCCCTCATCTCAGCCAGCCCCTCTGGAACTCAGGTGGGCAGACAGGCAGGTCTGTAGCGGCATGGACCAACTGGCTCAGACCTCATGGGGCGTGAGCACAGATCACTAGCAGCTAGAGCCCAGCCCTCGCCCCACGGAGAGCTGAGGGTGTAGGATGAGGCTAGCAGCTGCCTTCCCAGAGAAACTGCCAAGTGCAAACTAGAACCCAAATACTTGGACACAGAGTTGGCCTCTGACTAAACATCACTGTGGCATGGGGGATGCTGGTTTCCAGCTTGGTCCCAGCCCCACTCTGGCTCGATATGACCATAGACAAGTCCCTTCTCCTCTCCGGGTCTCCAGAGCCTCCTCTGAGGATGTTGGAGCAGATGATTGTGGGCCCTACCTGGACCTGCTGACCCACTGGGCAGACCAGGGGCCCAGCCCCAGGCCGTGGAGGCCCAGGAAGAGCCACTCTGACCCCAGCTCTGTTCCCTGCCCCTGTCCAACATTCAGCTCGACTGTCCCAGAGGCCTCTCCTCGGAGCCCAGCAGAGCCATCTCCTCCCTCCCCTCCCCCCTGAGCAGCCTTCCCAACTTGCAGTCTAGGGCAGTGCATGTTGGCCGGCTCAGCAGAAGTCCCCAGTGGACTCGGGCCTTAAAGAATGGGGATCACCCATACAGCGACGCTCGGAGGCACTCTCACCTCACTGGCCCCACAGGTTTGACATGCCCACTGCATGAGCACAGGGACAGGCCGGGACCGCCCTGACACCTGGACAGGCGGCTTCTCTTCAGGCCTCACACAGAGGAGCATTGTACAGGGGAGAGGACAACGGGCTCAGAGAAGACAAGGTGCTTCCGTCATCTTCCTGGTGGTTGCCTCGGTCATGGCCCATTCGTTTGTTCATCCCGTAAACACTCACGGCAAACCCACCGTGTGCCAGGCCCTGGGCGAGGCCCAGCAGAGGCCGCAAATCGGCGTGAAATGCCCTCTGCTCCCCAAGGTTTCCAGATGGAGTGGATGTGACGGTGAGCACCCCATGATGGCAGGATATGGCAAGTGCTGCCACAGACTCGTGACAAGAGAGCGAGAGGACCGCTGAGCTGGGGAAAGGTGCCTGGCTGTTGGAAGGGATCTTAGGAATGAAGAGAGTTTTGCAGAATGGACCTGCCCCGTGAGGAAAGAGCATGAGCAAAAACAGAGCAGCGTTGTACCAAGGCAGACTGCCTGCCCCCACGGTGCCTGCCTGGAGGGCAGGACCTGAGAGAGAGTGATGACAGGAGGGGAAATAGCGACCCTCGACTCCCGCTAAAAAGGCGCTGAATGGCCGAGGCCGGCGGAAGGAGACTCCTCAGGCTGGAGTGACTGAGGAGGGTCCGGTAGGCAGGAAGGGACTCGGCTCACCAGCCTGGTCAGAAGAGGAGCCAGCAGAGCTGTCTGGCAAAACGAAGCCCAGGAGGCTGGGGCCGGGAGGTGTGGGGGTATAAATGGTGATGGGCAGAGGACTGACAGGGTGTACGTACAGATGACGTGTGGTGGAAGGTGTACCTGAAACCTGTGCGTCTTTGTGATGGGAGTTAACCAGGGTCACCCCGATTCGTTCAATAAACAGAGAAAAGAAAAGCAAAAAGCAGCTGGAAGAAGCAGGGTGTGGGGCAGGAGCTTGGGCAGCTGGTCCGAAGTACAGACTGAGGGTCACAGACCTACAGAAGGGGGTGGGGATGGGGGCAGAGAAATGCCCACAGTGCACTCCTAGCACGAATACATACCACTTGGTATGCAGGGTAAGGGGGTCCTGGGGCCCCTAAACCCAGAGACAGCCCCCCCCCCCCCACAACCCAGCCTCCCAGTACAGGGTGTGAAGAGCAGAGGGTCAAGGGCCGAGCCTACAGCACCAACACCTAGGCACGGGAAGAGAAATGAGAGCCAAGGAAAGGAGGGAACAGTGCCCAGGAGAAAGCTGGGACAAGACCCCTGGGTCCTGCCCTCCCCAGTCTGAGACCCCCAGCCCCAGAGGGCAGAGGGCTAGACTGGGGAGGGACCGGCCAGGAGCAGTGGCCCGGGGCCGGGAAGCAGCAATCAGGGTCTGCTACCACCTAACAGGGAGTGGCCCCCTTCGTCACCCCATCTCCTCCCCACATCCACACACAACCCCCCCCCCCGCCCCGCCCCATCACAAGCGGCCAGGCATGGAGAAACGCCCGCTGCCCCTGTGGGGCGAGCTGGAGCCCAGTCAGGGCTGGAGCCAGGGGAGGATGTGGCAGGGAAGATCGATGTAACCATGGCAGCCAACGCCACCCGCCTCCCCCTCGGCTGCAGCCCGGAGCCCAGCACCGGTCATCGCTGCCGGGAGGGAGGGATGCTCCGGCCCCTGGACGCCCTTTCCTCCCCCTGCAGCCCCTCCGGGGACGCCTCCTCTCCTGCCCCCCTCGATGTGAGACCCGAGGTCCCCGTGACTCTGGGGACCTGCTGGACCCCGCCTTCCCCCGCTCCTGGCCGCCCCGAACAGGATGTCCCTCCCAGTGAGAAGTAGCCTTGCCATCCCCCTCCTCCCAGCCCTGACCAGGGCAGATGCTCCATAAAGAAGGGCAGGTAAGCCCCAGCTCTTCCCCCACCCCGCTGTGTGACCCGGGCAAACTGCTTAACCTCTCTGGGCTCCGTTTTCCCACCTGTAAAATGAAAGATGCTGCTTGGCTCCGAGGGCTCATCTGTGCCTGCTCCTCAAGTCCCCGGCCAACACTGGGGAGGCAGCCTGGCCCCGGGCGGGGCCCTGGGGGGCTGTCTCAGGGGTGCCAGGTACCCCTATTCCCTGGGCAGCGGGCCCCAGGCCGCGTCCCAAGCCCCGCAGCCCAGCTCCCCTCCCCCGCCTCCATGGCGTCCGAGGCCGGCTGCTCCCGCCCGCCCGCCCGCCCGCCCGCCCGCCCGCCCGCCGGCCCTATTATTAATTCATTAAGAGGAACCAGCGACCCGTGCACTCAGCTTCCTCATTAACCCACCAGCCGGGCAGGCAGGCCCCTCTCCCTCCGAGCGGCCTCGACCTCCCTTCCCCCAGCTGGCAGGCTGGAGCCGCCCACCGGGAAGATGGAGTTGGGGCTGCCACATCCCTGCAGCCAGCTGTCACCCGGACCAACCCCCCTCCCTCCCCTACACACGCACTCAGGGAGCACCCAAAGGCATGGGGAGGAGGGCTGGAGCCCCCATAGTTCCCTAGAAGGCTCTAGGGGCCTTGGGTTCCCAAACTTTTAATGACACAAACGGAAATGGCACAGTCCCGGCAGTGAATGAGAACTGGTATTTCTAATCTTGGCTTTTTATCCCAAACAGACCTGGGACCTTTCCCCAGCTGGAAAGCTCCCGGCCCAGGCCCAGGTCCCGCAGACACTGGAGCATTTCCTAATCTCTTAAATGGGGCGTGGGATTCCGGGGGCACCGACCTCACAGGGCTGAGTCCTGTCCCACTGGGTCCGGGGAGACCCAGGCAGGGCCAGAGGGGGAACCGCGGTACACGTGAGGAAGGGGCTGGGAGCCTTCCCAGCCCAAAGGGTCCCCAGCATTGGTTGGGGGCGGAGAGGAGGGGGTAGCAGCTACATCATAGAACTGGGCAAGCTCCTGAGCTCTGGGGCTGTTGTCCATGTGAGGGAAATGGAGGTGAAAGGACTTGGTCACAGGTTTGCTGTGAGAATGAAATGATGCATCTGGAATGTGGTGGGATCCTGGGTTCCCATGGGGGCACCTCTGGATGGGACCGCCAGACCCCGTCCCTCCCACACAGGGGACCACAGCCCTGCATTCCTGGGGTGGTGCAAAAATCTCATGTAAGACGTCAACCTCATGTAGAACGCAGATCAAAGTGGGAGTTCATCGAGCACCATCTTATTCAAAAGCCAAACGTGAACATTCACTTGTAAAGCCAACCAATGAAAACAACGAGTTTAACACTAAAATTGGGGAAATCGAGGTTAAAGCTGACAAGTGCAGTCAGATTATCAGCCTGAGCATCTCTTTGTTTCTGGCGATTTTTAAAAATAGGTTTTTATTGGTTTGAGAGAGAGGAAAAAAGAGAGAAACGATGTGAGAGAGACATATGAACTGGTTGCCTCCTGCACCCACACCAGTCTGGGGTGGGGAGTGAGCCTGGAACCCAGGTAGGTGCCCTTGACCAGGAATCAAACCCAAGACCCTTTGGTGCCAGGGGGCGAAGCTCTAATTGCTCAGCCACATCGGCTGGGCCATTTCGGAAGCTTTTTGGTTGCACAGTACTGAGAAGATGATGACAGGAAATGTTCTGAGGATCTCTGCAAAGAAGGGTTAATGAGCCCGAGCCAGTTTGGCTCAGTGGATAGAACGTCGGCCTGCGGACTGAAGGGTCTCGGGTTCAATTCTGGCCCAGGGCATATGCCCGGATTGCGGGCTCGGTCCCCAGTGGGGGGCGTGCAGGAGGCAGCCAATCAATGACTCGCTCTCATCATTGATGTTTCTCTCCCTCCCTTTTCCTTCCTCTCTGAAATCAATAAAGAAATTTTTTTAAAAGGATTAATGAGGCAGCTGGAGGTACATACCAAAGGTCTCTAATTAGGGTTAGATTTGTAGTATTTTAAGAGTGTGGCTATTTTTAAAATCTGTTTACAATCTATTTTTAAAATAAAGCGTGAAACATCGGTTTGCAACCAGAAATCCAGGACTCCACACAAGAGTATAAAACCCACTGGGCCCTAACCCTAACCCTAATCGCCGCCCTGCCAGCCCTGTCCTCACTCACCCCTGGGCTCCAAGGAAAGGCTGGTCACCAGCAGCTTCCCCCAAGCCTTCCCCTCCCAACACAGTGCCCTCCGGCCTACGGCCCGCTCCGGCCTCACCCCGTCCGCCCCGGCCGGCACACCTGGGTACTGCAGGGGGATGTCAATCTTGGGCCCGATGACATAGTGGCCTTCCTCCAGGGTGTGGGCCGTCACTGTGGTCCACTGGCGGCAGGAGTGGATGAGCAGGATGTCTCGTTCACTGACGCCCTCGGCATACTCCCCTGGGAAGGGGAAGGAGGAGAGAGGAGGAAGGAAAGAGAGAGAGAGAGCATTAGGAGGGCCAGAGAGAATAGGCAAGATGCTCTCCATACCTTCTCCCTAAGACCCTTCCTTCCCCAGGACAGCTCCCCAGGGTCCCTGTCCCGGTCAGCAAGGCGCTAGGGACAGACAGACGGCCAGCTGTGGCCTCACCGCTGAGTCAAGGCTTGGGCTTGGGCTTGGGCTCCTGACGTGGCCTCAGCAACAAGCCCAGATGCTGCTCTTCATTCATCATCTGATGGGACTGCCCGTTGTCCCAGGCCCTCCTAGCAGATGGGCCAGGCCCTGCCCTGCCCTGCAGGACCCCGTAGGGCTTGGGGGGGGGGAGGGGAGTGCAACGAGATGTGACCGGAGAATCTAGGCCGAGTGGGAGGCGCTGAGTGGAGGCTGTCGGAGCTCACAGAAGGGAGCTGCACACTCGCTGAGGATGGGGTGAGGAAAGGAGATGACTGAGCAGCAGACACTTAAGCTGGGCCTCAGAACCACCTGAGCTCACAGCAGCAGCATTCTCGGCCCCCATGTCAGTGGTCAGTGCCCAGGCCAGGCAAGGAGGGTCCGGTTGGAGGATGGAGAGAGACCAGATGGGCTGCCCGTTGTAGGTCCCAGCTGTGAGGGCTCCCCTGAGCCCCGAGCCACCCAGGCCAGGAGGACGGCCGGGCTTGGAGGGGCTGGTTCCCGCGTCCTTTGTGGGCAGCCCCTTTTCAGCCATCGCCACAGACAGTCTCCTCCACTCGGGGGCCCTCAGAGAAGAGGGGAGCGCGTCTCGGACACCTACAAACCCCCCTCTGAGAAGCTGCTTCTCGGCCCTCCCTCTGTCCGCCCTCGTGCTGGCGAAGGGGGTGGATTGGAAGCTGGAGAAGCGGCACGGGGGCAGGGGTGCTGAGCGGGGCCTGGGCCCCGGAGGCTCCAACCCCAGCAACGGTTTCCAGGGGAGCGGAGGGCTGGTCCCGCTTCCAGGAGGCGGGTGAGCTGTGTCCTGGCTGCAGCTGGCGGGCAGGGCGGGAGGGGGGGATGCCTCCTTCCCAGCCCCCTCAGACACAACTTACTAACTGTCCAGCCAAGCGGGAGAGGATTGACTCCGATGGCTGGGCGCTCCGTGGGATCTGTGGGTTTGCTGAAAGGGGGGAGGGGGTGAATGTGCTCAGGACGGGAGGGGGGGGGGGACCTGGCTTTCCCCCTGAGTGTGGGTGTGGCCAGGAAGGGGGGTGGTCTGCGCCTTCCTCTGGGCAGAGGAAGCTCTGCTACTCTGCAGCCCCATCTTGAAGCTCCCCAAGCCCCAGCCCATCCTTCTGAACACCGACGGCCAAGTTCATGGTCACTAACAGCTGAGCCAGCACAGTCCCCTGGCCCACACCCCGGAGACACTACTCATCCCACCGCCCCACTAAAGGGCCCCTTCCGAATGCATGAGGCACACGGGGACCTTCAAGACTTCAAGACACACTTTTGATCACATATTCACACTCATGGTGCCCACAGCCACAGCCACAGCCACCAGTCACAGACAGCCCGGCCATTACACCAGCTGCTCATTCACTCATCCATTCATCCACTCATTCACTAATTCACTAATTCACTCCTCACTCATTCATTCATCCAGCGGGCAGGTCAGTCCCTCCAATCTCTGTGAGGCAGGATGCCCCCCTCACGGAGCCTGCAGGTCAGCGGAAAACAATGCACTGACCCTGACGGTGGGTGTGCACGGTGGGAGGGAGACAAGCCAGGGGTGCGAGCCGCATGGGGGAGCGCAAATGTGGCCTGGACGCCCTCCCCGCCCAGGAGGGGGGATGCCAGCGGATATTCCATTCGCACGCGGACACACAGCCTGCTGCCCACACGGGCTGACTCGGGATCACAAGCTGAGGATCCGGAGAAGGAGGCGTTGGGCTGCGGGGCACCCCCGACTGACCATTCGGCCCGGTTGCGGTGGCCGCAGGCAGAGGAGGGGCTGCCGGCCGCGGAGCGGAGCGGAGGGAGAGGAGGGGAGCCGGGCCTCGGCCCCATTAGCATTCAGGGAAGCGAGTGAGCCAGCGCGGGCCAAACCCCTATTCTTCTCGCACACAAAACCCCGGCCGGCCGCTCCCGCCCCTCCCCCGCCAGCCGCCTCCTCCCCACGCAGTCCCGGTCCCGCACGGCCCGCCGCGGAGCAGCCCGGCCCGGCCCGGCCTGGGAGAAGCGGGCCGGCCGTGGGGGGCTCCCGGGGCGCGAACGGAGGAGGCGAGAAGGACCCGGGGCGGGGGGCGGCGGAGGGAGGACGGAGACCGGGGCCCGGGGTGCGGGCGGACCGGGCGGGGGTGGGAGACAAAGGGACGTGGGGGCGCGGCCCGGGGGGTCCGCGGGCGATGGGACAGGGGCCGCACCGACGGGGCGAACGCGGCGGCCGGCGGGGCTCTGGGTCCCAGCGGGGCCAGCGGACTCGGTCCCGGCCCGGCCCGCTCCCTCCCGGCGTCTGCGGGGCCAGGACGACAGGACGAGGCGGACCCCCCCACCCCCCACCCCCGGTCCCCGCGAAGGTGCGCCCGGAGCTGCGCGGCCCCGGGGAGGGAGGCGGAGGCAGGGCGCTGCACCTGCTGGGGGGGGGCACCCCCCCGTTCCCTGCGGACCCCAGCGTCCCCCCCGCACCCCCATACCTGGCCCCAGGCAGGCGAGCGTGGGCAGGCGGCAGCGGCTGACGATGAGGTCCAGCGGGAAGGCGCCCATGCTCCAGCGCAGGCCGGCCAGCCCGGCCGCCAGCTTCTCCATGGCGCGCCCCGACGGCCGGCCCCGCGGCCCGGGCTGCGCGCCCCCCGCCGCCGCCTCCGGGGCCGCGCTCCCGCCTGGCCGCCCCGGGCCGCGGGCGTCACGTGGCCGGACCCTCCGCGGGGCGCCGGCCCCCGCCCCCGCCCCCGGCCCTCGCCCCACCCCCTGTCCGCTGCGAGCTCCGCCAAGGCCCGCCTCCCGCCGGCGCAGGTGACAGCGGGGCCCGCGGGGCCGGGCGGGGGTCCGAGGAGAGAAGCGAGGTGCCAGGGGCGTGGGGATCGGCCTCCCGGACCCACCGCGTGGGTCTGGGCTCCCTCCCCACCCCCGCGCCCGCCGGGAGCGGCGCCTCTCTTCCTACCCTCCCCCCCACCAGGGCCCGGGCCTCCGGGAGAGGCCGCCACGCGCTCCCCATCCCGCTCCCCGCCCCGCGGCTCCTGCCCCGAGCCCGCCCGCCGCCCCTGGGACATGGGACCTCTCCAGCCTCACGCAGCCCGCCCGGCGGGGCCGCCTCGCTAACCCCATGTACGGATGGGCAAACGGAGGCTCCTCCGACGTCGAGCGGCAGCCGAGACCTGAACCCCAGGTCCGTCTGCAAATCCCCGCGCTCCCTGACCGCCGCCGCCCCGCGGCCAGCGAGCGGCAGCCGCACCCCGGGCGGGGCTCCGTCCCGAACCGGGGAACTGAGTGCAGGGGTGGCCCCGGCGCGGTCCCCCAGCGGCGCCTTCTCCTACCTGGCTCCCCTTTCTCTGTCCTCCGCGCCCCCTCCTCCTCCCTACCCCGTGTGCTCGGCCTCCGTCCTCTCCCAAAGCCTGTCCCAGAGGCTGCGCTGCCCGGGCCGCCACCGGGCCCGCGGGCTCCCTCCTCCGCGGTGTGTCTGCAGCGCCCTCTGCAGGCAGGCGGGGGCGGTGCAGGCCTGTCGCCCGGCCAGCCAACAGCCAGGGCTGTGTGTCCCCAAGCGCTGAGAGGCTCCAATGGACTCAATCAGCCTCAGGACCCTAGGGCCATGGTCAGCAAACTGCGGCTCACATGCGGCTCTTTGGCCAATTGAGTGTAGCTCTTCCACAAAATAACCACGGCTTGGGCAAGTCTATTTTGAAGAAGTTTAAGTTTAAAAAATGTGGCTCTCAAAAGAAATTTCAATCGCTGTACTATTTGATATTTGGCTCTGTTGACTAATGAGTTTGCTGACCACTGCCCTAGGGACACACACACGAGAAATGACACCAGACAAGATGGACACAGCTTCTCAGCAAGAGGAGACACCGTTCAGGTCATTGTTCAGTCTCCATCGTTCGCAGAGGAAAGAAACCAAGACTCCCAAGAGCAGACATGCTTTGCTCCAAGGTCACAGGCAAGGAAGAAGCCGACCCGGGACTGGATGCCTCCCAGTCAGTGCCAACTCCACACCCGGCCTGGCCCAGCACCCCCAGGCTTTCTCCTCCTTCACCCCACAGAGGTGTGGCTTTGGGGTAACCTGGATGGATAGTAGACTGAAGCTCATCTGGGTCTGTGTGGGGTGGACGTGGGTTCTTCCCTAGGGAGATGGCCAACATCAAGACTTTATCCCGTCCTGACCGGTTTGGCTCAGTGGATAGAGTGTGGGCCCTCAGACTGAAGGGTCAGGGGCACTTACCTGGGTTGCAGGCTCCTCCCCCTCAATGGCTCATGCAAGAGGCAACCAATCTGTGTTTCACATGATGTTTCTGTCTTTCCCTCTCTCTAAACACACACACACACACACACACAAAATCAGTGGTAAAATATCCTCAGATAAGGATTTAAAATAATAATAAAAGGAAAAACAAATTATTTTTAAAAAGAAGAGAGGAAGGAAGAGGGGGAGAGAAATAGAAACTCCATGATGAGAGAGAACTATGGATTGGCTGCCTCCTGCAAGTCCCACACTGGGGATCGAGCCTACAACCCAGGCATGTGCCCTTGACCGGAATCAAACCTGAGACCTTTCAGTTTGCAGGCCGACACTCTATCCACTGAGCCAAACCATCCAGGGCAAGACAGAGATTTTTGTGCTGTGTTTCATACCATGCAGAACCACACTTGCTTGAATAGACATTTCAGATGGACTTGGTGTCATCTGTGCCCAAGTGACAGCAAATGATGAAGCAAAACTGTAAAAACTGTCAACGCATCAACTGAGGATCTAACAGATTTGCCTTGTTTGCCAACAGATTGTCCCATAATTTTCAATCTGAGCAATAAAGCAATGGAAGAGAATAGAGAACTGAGAAATAGACATACACACACACAATCAGATGATTTTTAAAAAAAATTTTTATTTTTCAATTATTGTTACAGTCCATATTATTTTGTATTCATTTCAGGTAATCAGCTGATATTTGACAAAGGAGCAAAGGCAATCCAATGGTGAAAGACAAAGTGTTTTAGGACAGAGAGAGATTCAGTGAGCCAGCGTCTCCGATTTATACTTATCCTGCATTTTCAGATGTCTGCAGTGGGCATGGGAAGCTGGTCAGCCTTATTGTCAGACTTAAAGCACACCTGTGAAGTTTGATCAACCGTCACTCACTCGCTCACTTAACATTATTTCTGACTTAGACAGTCAGGCTGAGGGACCCAGAGGTAAACAAGGAAGATTTTTAAGAAATATATATTTTATTGATTTTTTACAGAGAGGAAGGGAGAGGGACAAAGAATTAGAAACATCGATGAGAGAGAAACATTGATCAGCTGCCTCCTGCACACTCCCTACTCGAGTGTAACCAAGGTACATGCCTTTGACCGGAATCAAACCATCGGCCCTTGAGTCTGCTGGCCGATGCTCTATCCACCGAGCCAAACCGGCTAGGGCTTTATTCTCTCTTTTATGTTAAGGTGAAAGCACACGGCCCATCAGCTGTAACACTCAGCAGCTGTAAGATGAAGAACTGAAGGTCTGACTGAATGCAAATATCTGCTGACTCTGGGTGTCAGGTGTGTGGATTTTTCTTAGTTTTTCTATACTTTTCTACATGTTAGGGTGACTTACTCTGTTTTAGGGAGAGTGGAAGCTTTATGCGTGTTCATCTGCCTTGATGACTGAAGCCCTTCTACACAGAGTACTCTGCCACGACCTGGCCTTTGCGTTGGTAAAGCTCCAGCCAGTGGTATTGTGAGTCTTCCTCTTAGGCCAGGTTCTCCAGAGGAGACATTCCTAATCCTTTACCTGGGCACGTGTGCCTGGCTGCCAGAACTCTAGGGAAGGGAGAAGGAGCGAATCTGAGGAGGCCATCCCTCGAGATGCCATTGTGCTCTGAACTCCATGTTTTCGGACCCTTGCCTCATCCCCACCTTTCCCCAGGCCTGGCGTCCTTGAGCCTGGAGGCCCCGTCATTCCATTTCTGCAGATAACAAGCTCCTGGCTGCAAGGGGGAGGAGGGGACACCTGGGGGTCCCACCATTTTACACAAACTTCCTACCCAACCCATTTTTAACCCACTGCCTGCCACATGTCTGACCTCCCCATGATAACCGGTGCCCCTGAATCCGGGAACTCTGGGGATTCGGGGCAAATTTGCTCACTTTTTATTGGCATCCTCCTTTGAGACATGGAGGTGTAACTTCTGTCCTTCAACAGTCAGCTCATCGTGGATGCTTCTGTCTCTCTCCCTCTTCCTTCCTCTCCGAAATCAACATAAATTATATATATTTAAAAAAAAGATTTAGTTCAATAGTTGCTAATTCTCACAGATGTCTCTTGCCTTGTCTTCATAGTCTTATGCTTTTTAAATTCCTTTTCTTCATTTTAGTGGGGGTTTGGAAAGAATTTAATTTTTGTGGCTATGTTTATCATAAAATGTTTAAAAAATATTTTTAATGATTTCAGAGAGGAAGGGAGAGGGAGAGATAGAAACATCAATGATGAGAAAGAATCACTGATTGGCTGCCTCCTGCATGCCCCCAACTGGGGACCGAACATGCAACCCGGGCATGTGCCCTTGACTGGAATCAAACCCGGGACCCTTTAGTCCACAGGCCGACACTCTACCCCCTGCGCCAAACCAGCTAGCGCTGTCATAAATTCTCGATGGATCTCAGATGGATGGGCTCTGAGGAAGTGTGTGGTGGCGCACAGGAGACGTGCAGTTCCCAGGAATGGCCCCAAGGCGGCTCCGTGACTCCATATTTAATTCATAGCTGCTCCATACCCACCCCTGCCAGCCCCACGACAGCCAGGAGTCTTAGGAGTGTTGGTTAATCCAGCAGAGCGGAACCACGGAGTCACCGAGTTTTCACACTGGACCGAGTCTCCCAGGGCTTTCTAGCCCAGTGTTTTTCAACCTTTTTTGGGCAAAGGCACACTTGTTTCATGAAAAAAATCACGAGGCACACCACCATTAGAAAATGTTAAAAAATTTAACTCTGTGCCTATACTGACTATATATAAAGTAATTCTCTTGAATAGGAATCAAATAAACACAAAGAAAGTATTTTATAATTACTTTATTATGAAATATTAAGTAAACAAATAGTGAAAAATTATAAAATTCTTGTCTTGTCTGCACCTACGGCACACCAGGCAACATCTCGCAGCACACTAGTGTGCCGCGGAACAGCGGTTGAAAAACGCTGTTCTAGCCCATCTCCTAGCAACAGAGAGCCACAGGAGACACCCCTTGATCCTGGGCCTGGAGGTAGTTGGTCGGAATAGACTTAGACTTGAATTTTAAGGTTTTTTCCAAGTTGTAGCAGAGGTTGCTTTTAAATTGGAATACACATGTGAGTGCATGAGAGTGAGGGCGGGAACAAGGAGGCCGGTGCCACCTCTGCTGAATCTGTTGGACAGGAAGAAGCTGAGGAAGTCACTGGTTCACTCACCACGTGTGCTCCTGCTGCGTGGGCAGCCGTGCAGAGTGACGACACAGAGCGGACCAGACAGGGTCCCTGCCCGCCAGAGTGTACAGCCTGGTCAGCAGACGAGCCGGCAGAGGACAACCACCAGGAAGGTACGCTGCCGTCAGTGCCCAACACAGGTTCGGTCCAAGTGCCCCTCTCGGTGTGGAGCAGGGAGAGAGGGCGCTTCTCTGCGGCCCTGGATTGGGGAACGTTCTGACTGGTGGAAAAAGGGTGTGTAACTGCCTTTGCCAAGTTTAAATGTAGATTCTAATTCAGCAGGGCTGTGTGTGTGTGTGTCCTGAGATTGTGTATCCTTTAAAAAAAATTATATATATATATTATTGATTCCAGGGAGGAAGGGAGAGGGGGAGAGAGAAACATCAGTGATGAGAATTATGGATCGGCTGCCTCCTACACGCCCCCCACTGGGGACTGAGCCCACATCCCGGGCATATGCCTTGACTGGGAATCAAACAGTGACCTCCAGGTTCATAGGTCGACGCTCAACCACGGAGCCACGCCAACCAGGTGAGATTGTGTATTCTTAACAAGCTCCCAGTTGATTCCAATGTGGCTAATTTGAAGATCACACTTTGCATGGCAAGGGTGCAGATATCTATATCTATATCTATATCTATATCTATATCTATATCTATATCTATATCTATATCTATATCTATATCTATTGCTATCTATATAAATAAAAGGCTAAGCAACCATCTGACTGTCCAACTGTCCGGTAGGTATGATAAGCACTGACCACCAGGGGGCAGATGCTCAACATAGAAGCTGCCGAGCTGCCATGACTTGGCAGTGGTGGTCCTCAGGTGACAGACCCAGAAACAGAGAGGATGGAGCTCTTGTATCCAGGACCCCCTTAGGGGATATCAGAGAGCGGGTTTCAGCCTGATCCCCACAGGCAAGGCTGAGGGACTCCACTCACTGCAGACGCCCTTTGAGCTGCGGTGCCCCTTGAGCTGCCATGCCGCCAGCCGGGGAGGGGCCACCAGAGGTTGGCTCCAGGGGGGGTTCAGCTGTCTTGCCCAGTCCTGCCACCTTCTACCCTGTTTCCCAGAAAATAACAGTGTTTTATATTAATTTTTGCTCCCAAAGATGCGCTAGGTTTTATTTTCAGGGGATGTCTTATTTTTCCATGAAGAATACGGTACACATTTATTGTTAAATGAAAATAAAGGAAATTTATTACCTGTATATGGTACGGTAGTACGGTAGCTGTCAACACAAACCAGACAAACTGTGAATCCTACAGTATCAAGAATTTACTCATTTATTCAATGATAATCATGTCATCATCTTCTGGAACATCATCATAACAATCCAATTCCTGAATTTCCTGGTGAATTTCTTGTGACTCCATTTCTTTCAGAATCAGTGGACCAAATCTCTCATGTTTAGCAATAGCATTCTGAGACAGCCTAGGGGAGGCCTTATTTTCGGGTGATGCCTTATATTTCACTCAGAATAAAATCTGTAAATAGGTCTTATTTTCGGAGGATGTCTTATTTTCGGGGAAACGTGGTAGTTAATTTCCTTTCAATGTGCACGAATCTGTGCACCAGGTCACGAATTGGTTTAACTTGGCTGCACATGGGAATCACACAGGAAGTAAAAAACAAAAAACCACCAAACAGTCCATTCTCATCCTAGAGATTCTGTGTTAATTGGGCTAGCGTACAACCATGGCACTGGTGTTTTTTTAAAGTACTTCCCTGGTGACGCTTATATGCAGTTACCTTTGAGCATCAAGGGCGTGGGGGACATTTGTCATTCTTTTCGTCCACCCATTAGGATCAGCTCTCAACCCCCAATACTGAATCTCTCTCTCCCCCACTTCCCTGGCATATGGAACATGGGCACTTACTTTGGGCTTCACCAACCAAACCACCCCAAACGTTGGGCAGAAACTACTGAGACAAAGAAGCAGAGACCACACAGTATCAACCTTGTCGGCCGGGATTTCGGCCTTGGCGGCAGCTCTATTGTCTCCAGAGGCGACAGTGACCATTCGTGGGCCATGATGTTCACAGCGGGGCCTGCAGGACCTCAGCTGACCCTGCCAAGCCTGACTGTGAGCATTGGGCTTGGCCACACAGACTCTGAAACTCTTCCTGTGGTCCTGGTGAGTGTGGACTACCCCATATAATTTTATTTTTATTTTTACTTTTATTTTTTAAAAATGTATTTTATTGATTTTTTACAGAGAAGAAAGAGGGATAGAGAGCTAGAAACATCAATGAGAGAGAAACATTGATCAGCTGCCTCCTGTACACCCCCTGCCGGGGATGTGCCCGCAACCAAGGTACATAACCTTGACCGGAATCGAACCTGGGACCTTTCAGTCTGCAGGCCGATGCTCTATCCACGGAGCCAAACAGGCCAGGGCCCCCATATAATTTTAAACACACAGAGCCTTCTATAAAGTGTAAATGTAATACAAAATTTAAAACCGCATAAAACACATATGTAGATTAATGACTTGTTATAAGGCAAACACTTTTGTAAACAACATCCATGCCAGAAGGTAGGATTAGGTATCCCAGAAGCTCCATTTATAACTCTCTGGCTCCTCCGTCCCTGCTAAAAATATCCCTATCCTGACTTGGAGGTTAATCATTTTCTTAATTTTCTTTATAGCATATTACCTCTGTATTTCTCTAAACTCCGCATGCTTTAGTTTTGCCTGATCATTTTTTCCTTCTAGTCTTTTTGTTAATTTATATTCTCTTTCACTCCCCATTGAAATTTAATTATGGGAAACACTGAATCAATTGCCCTGCAAAATCGATCAGTCTGGGTTTTTTAAGAGTCTCATGCTCTACCGACTGAGCTAGCCGGGCACTTCCAGTCTGGGTTTTTTAATTGATGCGGTTTAATTTGTCCCTCCGTCTTCAGGTTTCCTATAGATTGGAAGTTGGATCTAGAACAGAGGTTTGATATTCTCTGGCATTGCCTCACCATAGGAAGGACAGTGCTCGAGACACTACGGCACATGAATGCCTGGGTGTCTCTCTTTTGTTGGATCTCTCTCTTTGTGAGTTAGTAGCCATTGATCATGCCTAGATCCACCCATTCCTTAGAGGCTGCAAAATATTAAAATTCTAACTATAATTTCTTCGTAGAGAGTTCTATGGAGAAACGTGACCTTATTTACTCTCTTTGGGGAGAAAAACCTTCCCTGCCCTCTTAGGTGCAGTGTTTGGAGGTCTGCAAATTAAACTGACCAGAGACAGATGAGCAAAAGAAAAGCAGATTTTTATTAACTGTGTATCTGGGAGTTCCCAGAAGAGGGTGCCTCCTGAACTGGGGGCTGATGGGCCACCTTCACAGGGGAGGGGAGGGCGGAGGGGCACCATGGAAGGACAGATGGCTTCTTATCAAGGCCCGGGGCACAAAGGGCACTTCAAATAGAGGACTTCGGGGAGAGAGAAATGGACCCTGAGAACAGATGAGGCAAGGACTTGGAGACAGGGTTTGGGTGTGGTGCAGATCTCTCCAAGAAGAGCCGAGTTGCTCCCCAGAGGGTGTTTTATGACAAATGAGTTCTTTTGGGAAGTTATGCTTTCAGGCAGATAAGGGGTTTGGGGAACTCCAATGCCTCAGCTCACAATAATTTATATTATACACACAATAGCTTATTCCAGTCCCGGTCACTGTTTAGTTACTAGTGGTAGTGTCTGCTTAGGAGTGTGGGTGAAAAGGGGGTTCCATGGAGAGTAACCTCAAAGGGTTATCTGATCATAAATTCCTAACTGGACAGGTCATGGTGGAGAGTCCCACACCAGGGATATAACTTCTTTAGTAAAAAGGCTTATCTTTGCCTTTACGTAAGCCCTGTCCATTGTTTCTGTGCTTCTACGTGAATAACTTTGAAATGTCTCTTTTGGGACCCCTCACGCAAAACCACCCTCAAGGAAGCACATACTCTAATCCCATGCCCACCTCGCCGGACCTGTTTGGAGGCCTACGAACAGCTGAGTGGGTTTGTGTGGCGCTTGGGCTGGAAGTTAGGGCTGTCCCAGTGGGTCGGGGGCTGGAGAAGATCCTCAGCGTTTGGGTCAGGGTCATGCACTGCTTTCCGCTTCTCTGGATGCTTGAAGTGACCGCCTACAATGGGCCCATAACAGACCCTGGCTGTAGATTCTTCTGAGTGGGTATTCGGAGGGTTAGCACTCTGATCTGTGCAAGACAGACCAGAGTGTGTGAGGGAGACCGATGCCAGCTGATCATTATTTTTAAAAAAATATATTTTATTGTTTTTTTACAGAGAGGAAGAAAGAGGGATAGAGAGTTAGAAACATCACTGAGAGGGAATCATCGATCCAGCTGGTCATTATTAACGTGGCGGTGCAGAGAGGAGGGACTAGCACCAAAACGAGGCAGTGGGAATGCCAAGGGGAAGATGGGAGATAACATGAGAAAACTGACGGGACGGGAGTAGGTAACAGTGAAGGAAGGGTCAGCAGTGGTTAAGGTCTGAAAGCTGTGATTAGAAAATAAGTTTAAAAATATCCATGTAATCCCCTCCATGAGTGACCGAGAACTTACACTGGAAAAGCCATCCCTACCTATCCTAGGATCTTTAAACAGTTTCCTTCAAACGTTTATTCCCTGGGTAACAATCCAGGCCCATTAGAAGGAAAAACAGAGCTTAGCCTGTGCTGACTAAGAGGACGAATAGCTCACAGCACCCAGCAACTGGTGGTGTCCTCACAGCTGCAGGAACGTGGACCACTGAGAAGGGCACAGAACAGTAGCCGGTGCCCCATGGATGACCTCAGATCTGTCTCTCATCTCAGCAAGGGCGGCTCGGGTAGTATCTTTATCCCTTTAGTTTCACTCCAACATGTCTTCAAAACCTCCCAGGCCCAAACGGTGTCTGTGTTTGATGACGTGAAATGTAAGAGCATTCACGGAATCCTTCAGGCGCTTTGGAAGAGGCACAGGTGTTTGAAAGGGCCTCTCCTGTGAGTCCCCTCATTTCCACTGTCATAGCCACGCTGCTGCCTGCGCTTCTGGGGTCTAAAGCCAATGGACCCTCCTTTTCATGTAGCCCTGAAACCCTGCACTGCCAGCGCTCACAGGAGAGCTTAATCTCGGATTGACTCGTCTCTAGCTCCAGTCAAAAGAACAACCGAGACCACTTCACAATCTAATGAGAATGTGAATCACCCTTTCTTTCAGAAGCAATAAACGGTATATATCAAGTCAAATCACCATGAAGTTACAAACCTAGACTTTATTACTTAAGCTCCCTGCAGCAATGTCACCGATTTACAACCTACTCTTGCATTTTTTAAAAATAATTTTAAAAAATATTTTTATTGATTTTGTACAGAGAGAAAGGGAGAAAGAGAGCCAGAAACATCGATGAGAGAGAGTCATCGATCAGTTGCCTCTTGCACACCCCCGACTGGGGATATGCCCGCAACCAAGGTACATGCCCTGGACCAGAATTGAACCCAGGACCCTTCAGTCCGCAGGCCGACGCTCTATCCACTGAGCTAAACCGGTTTTGGCCCTACTCTTGCATTTTAACTGACATTCAAATAATGATAGCAGCATGCAAGCAAATGTGTGCATTTGAATGAATGTGCACTGGAGACAATTTCATGTTGTAAATAACCGCTAATGGTAGAAACTGTGTGTTTTGTGCTAGAGATTTTCTTTCCTTATCAGCGGTTATGCTCTCTCTAACTGGCTGCAGTAGGAATACACCCCCTCTCCTTCTATCTTGAGGCTGGAAATCTCAGACCTAAACTCAGTGTCCCAGAAAAGCTCGGGCCCCTCGTCTCCCCTCCACAGCTCTTCATATTCAACTGAGTCAGACTATACCACTGGTTTACTTAGACTGTCGCAAACCCATCTGGGAAGCTGGCATACACTATACCCAGTTGTCTTGTCCTGTCCCCTCTCCCCCTATATTTTGAGCTATTTCACTGCTATTACTCATTCAACAAAGACCTGCTCAAATTTCGCCTCAAAATTTCGCCAATTAAGACAATTGTGGAAAGCAACCGCCTTTATTACTTTTTCCAAAAGATGAAGTAGGAGGAAACAGAATCTGCAAGGTGGAGGGGTAAGAAGGTTTAAAGCAAAAACAGTGGTAAACTGAGCCTAGTACTTCTCAAGGGCATCACTCTGTTAGAGGGCACCCATCAGGCTAAATAGTTACATTAGATAAGACTACACTCTACCCCTCTGCCTGCTGTTGGCTCTGGCACACGTTTACTACCCCCATTATAATCATTAGGACCAACCTTAGGACCTTACCCTGAGAAACTGTATGAGTGGCCTCTGGTGTCAGGCATGGTTCCAAAACCCAACTCCAGCACCAACTGGCTGTGCAACCTTAAATTATTCCGGGTTAATCATGTAAATCGGGCACTACCTCACCAGGTTGTTGACGACATAACCCAAAGAACCAGAGTGCCACAGCACCTCGCGAGCTTCTAGTAGGAAAGTCTTTCCCCTTCACATACTCCCTTGAATTTTAACCCTGGGTTGCCCTCTGCCATCATTTTAGATGGGTCCTACTTAAATCTGTGTAACTTCCTATGTGATCTCTAGAACCCTTCAGTTTCTCTTCCAACCCATCTAGACTTTTCCTCACACGTGCTGCTCTTGCCCCTCTGAAGTCATCACAGGTCTCCCACCCCCCATCACACTATCCAGCTAGACTTCTGCTTTCTCACATACCCTTGTGACTGATTTACCGCCTTACCCTTAGCCAACCAACATCTAGAACTAAGAACCAATTCATGTCCCTCCTCCCCCAAAAGCCATCCCAACTAGTCTTGCTGTTTATTCTTTCAACTGCTCTTGCCCAACTCAGCTTGCTCTTCCGTACCACAGTGCTGAAGAGCTGATCCCAACTGTTTGGCTCTTGTATGTGCTTAGCTGATAAACTGCTTTTGCTTCCTAAAAAGTAATCATACATTTAAGGGGAGCCCTAGCCAGTTTGCTCAGTGGATAGAGCGTAGACCTGTGGGCCGAAGGGTCCGGGGTTTGTCTCAGTTAAGGGCACATGCCCTGGTTGCAGGCTGGATCCCAGATGGGGGGACGTGCAGGAGGCAGCCAATCAATGATTTTTTTTTTTTCATCATTGATGTTTCTCTCTGAAATATGTCCATATCTATATATAGAGACTATGTTCTATTTTCCTATACCAATCTAAAAAAACAGAATCGTAGGCCCCACCTAGAAACACAAAACAGAGATGTTGGAGGGAGCTGAAATGGTGAAGCATTTAAAACATTCTAGGCGATTCTTATAAACACTGCAGTATGAGAAAACGTCTACATTATCACCCATCCAGCACAGACAATCCTGTCAACAAATATTTCTCTTTGCTTATTAAGGACTAATAATGCCTTAATATAGAATTAAACATTTCCTTACACACACACACACACTATATATATATATATATAATTTTTCACCCTGAAAGGGTGGCTTAGTTGATTAGAGCATTATTTCAAAAGGTTGTGGGTTTGATTCCCAGTGAGCCCGCTTACATGGGTTTTGGGTTCTATCCTGGTTGGGGCACACATGGGAGTTAACCAATTCTTGTTTCTCACTTAAAAAAAACAACCAGTGGATCCCTAGTCCGTGTGCTCAATGGTTAGAGCATCAGCCCACACACCAAGGTGTTTTGGGTTTGATTCCCAGTCAAGGGCATATACCCGGGTTGTGGGTTCGCTCCCAGCCCCCCAAGTTGGGATGCATACAGGAGGCAACCAATGTCTCTCACATCAATGTTTCTCTCTCTTCCCTCCCTCCCTTTTAGTCTCTGAAAAGCAATGTAAAAAATGTCCTTGGGTGAGGATCAACAACAATCCATGGAAAATATTCTCAGGTGAGGATTTAAAAAAATGTTTCACACTATAGTTCACACACACACACACACACACACACACACACACACAAAAGAAACACCTTTGTTTTTCAGGTAAGGAGTCAACGCTAAGAGGGTTCATCTTCCAGGATACCAAGCCTGCCTTAGTGCCCATGGGTAACCAGCTGACTTCAGCAGTAGTTGGCCTTTGGTACATTCTAGTATTGCTAGCTGTAAAGGGACAGGAATTGTGGTATCTCTTTTGACACCAGAATTTTTTTTAGTGTCCTACAGATAAGTCTATTTTTTTAATGTATTTTTTTTTAACCAAAGATAGTTCTTGAAATTGCCTTCCCAGTTTTCTCTAGGTTTAGAAAGTTATCTCCCTCCTTCTTGTCCTCTAATAATCATTTTGCATTATTTTCGAAGTAATTCTCCATCTTCAATTCTATAAATAAATGAAAACCAAGCCACACATTTGGAAATCAAGTTTTGTTTTTATATGAACAGAAGAAGACCATCTAGAAATATTTCAGTTTATTTAAATTGTTAAGTAGAATATGAAACCGAATTTGTAGCTAGTACCAGAGAATGGACTTAACTGTTTGGTATTTAATGAGAACAGCTTCTACACAGGATCCCAAGAGACTTACAGAAAAAGGGGCAACGCCCTAATATTAAGCAAATAAAACTCAAACAGATACAAAAATTGACTTACACTCCATTTCCCTTTTTTTTGATATTTAGAAAGTGCAGAGTTAACAAAAGGTAGCCATATCCTTTCTATGTACAATGCCGATTATAATTATGCAAACAACAAAACTGTTAGTCTGTTACCCAAAAATCCCAGTGTTGAGCTCTCAAACCTTAAGTCACTGACTGAATTGAATAAGGATTAAAGGTCAAAAATAAAAAAAGCTACTGCCACATTCTAGATAAAGGAAAGCAACAAACACATCAAAATTAATCTGACAACAGGTTTACCCAAAGCTTTTCAAGAAGCTTAACATCATTTCATTATTCTTAGTGGAAAATTAGGGATTATTTGGCAATGCTGCTTTTACATTAGTAGTAAACAATGATAAAATTCAAGTGAGGGGGGGAAATAACTAAGAACCACCATCAGGTGAGGCATAGAAAATTGTTTTGAGGGCACTCTCTGGAAAATGCATGGGTGTTTGGAGCAGATCTGTCCCTGTGCTGTTTATGAGAGCCAAGAGGGCATTAAAATGCTGTCCACGACACAGAAAAGACTTTTCAATGGAAGCTGCTGTCCTAAACTCAGCCTCTGCTAGAAATGAATCATGCTATTCACAATTATTTCAACAAAGGTATCATCTTAGGATGCTAGCAGCATAGCAAATTAACTTACCCTATCCTACTGATAAGCAATGAAGCAAAACTAGAAAAAAATGAAGTGAAAAAAACCCGACAGGGTTAGAGATAGCTAGAGATCTTATCTCTCCATGAAAAGCCTTTTGTTCTTTTTCTGAGTCCATGGTAATACAAGTTTTCCAAAGGGACGTGAAGAGAGGACTTAAAATTAATAATACACTAAAGTATTTCTAAATCTTAAGGTAAAGATAACTTAACACTGAAAAAGTGTTTCACGAAGGCCAAATCTCAATATATTTGGCAAACATGTTAATAAATTCCACTCCTCCTTCCCACCTTTTAAAAACCACCTTTACTGGGCTACCGAACTGCTAGAGGAGTTGCCAAAATGGAGATTACTCAAATTTAGGTTAAAGATTTATTCTAGGAAAGTGAATAGGCTATACACCTAATTAGAAAGACAAACCACAACACCCTCCAAACACTAGTGCATGCAATTAACTCTTCCATTTCATAAACTTAATAGTTAAGACAGGAAGGGAACAAAGAGGGAAGAAGAGAGGAGCATGAAGCCAAACAGCAAACGAAGGAATCTGGGGCAGCAGTTTTAGGGGAGAGACAAAATGAGGGGAAGACACAACTAACTGACATTTGACTGGTAGGCAGTTAGAATTTTCTTTCCGTTTACTTAGCAAGTTAAATCAGTGCTTTATGTTAAACTTGACAAACCTACTAGTTTGCCCCTTTCATTTTTAAATAACTCATACCATGAGGGGTGGGGGAGCGAGGAGCAAATAAAGGAGCATGCAGGAAGACAAACAAGGAAAAGTGGCCAGGAGAGAAGAACTGAGGAGAATGGGTGGCAGGAATAAAGGCCACTTAAAATGAGATTCAGCAAACCAAAGCTATTACTTCTGCATTATCCTTTGTCCTCAATCGATTACTTTGAAAATTACAGCCAAGCAAACCGCAAATATCTTAATGTTTATGTTGGGATGATAACTCCTGCACATGCTTCCATAGAAACAAAAAAGGAAAAACCAAAGAAGTTCCTTTCCACATAAGGCACAGGACAAAATTAACCCATTTACATATTCAAGGCGAAAATGAGTGTTTTCCTGGCTTTTGTTTGTTTCTTTTGTATTACATGTCTATAGATTATAGGGACTCAAGCACATTATCCGTGACAGAAAATTCCACTGTTGTACAAAATAAAATTGTTAATTCTAATGTTTATTCTTATACATTTTGCAGAATAGAGTTGAAATGATTGCTATAAGTTTTAATGTTGACAAGAATTGGACTATAATACAACTGAAATGCAGTGGTGAGCTGAGTAAGTACATTTAAAAATGAAGTCACAGACATGATTTTTCTATACATTTTTTTTTGTTTGAAGAAAATTATAAAGTCAGCAAGCAGTTACAGATGAAAGAACAAATAGGATAGGTGGATTGGATAGTTAAGATGAGGAACAAAAATATCTGTTTAGAGTTAAAAATGGACAGAGTGGTTTATTTTGCAGCAAGAAGAGAAAACAGGGTGGTGGATGGCAACTGATGGAACAGGAGAACGCTCAGCAGCATTTGCTCTTCCAGCCTGTCACGCCTCCTCCACTGTTGATATCTACATTTTCACTGTTGGGCTCTTTTACAGGGGTCTGGAACAAACACACAAGGAAAGTCACCCATGAGAAAACAGTACCACAGATAAAGCAAGAGTCAACAGAAACACTCTCATAAATGTAACAAAATGCAATTTCAGTCACGAGACCCGTGCAAAGTAAAGACCTGGAAGCTTTCTTTTCAGTCTTCACTTTGCCTGCTTTCTCCAAGCTGTGAACGCTGAGGCCTCCCAGCACTCCTTTATAAAACTTCTGAACTCTTCTCTCTACTAACAAGTTGGCAGAAGGGTTTGTTATCTTCTAGTCTAGAGCCCTGAGTACTTAGGACTTAAAAAGCATTATCATCAAGCATATGCATTAAACCAATGTTAGGTCATGCCTAACTTCAGGAAAGTAAAACAACCCTTTTCTGTGTAGTCACTTGCCTTTAAGACTGGAGCTTGTATTAAGACTGGTAGGACTTTTCTTTTATAAACGCAGGAGAGAAAACACTGCACAGAAAGTGCTTGTCAAAAATCACTACTGTAGCCCAGCCAGAGTGGCTCAGAGGTGGAGCATCAACCTATGAATCAGGTCACAGTTTGATTCTCAGCCAGGACATAGGTACAGAGTTATGGGCTCCATCCTTAGTACAGGGCATGCAGGAAGCAGCCGATCAAGATTCTCTATAATCATTGATGTTTCTCTCTCTCTCTCCCCCTATCCTTTCCTCTCTGAAGTCAATAAAATATATTTTTAAAAATCACTACTGTATATCACATCTAATTTGTTAAGCAAGTTTACGTTTGATGTTTTAACTCATATTGCCAGATTGAAAGTGTATGAAAATAATGAATGCTACCTCATATTTGGGCCTGCCTACATGGGGAAGATATGCTAAACTGAGAGCTGTCTTTATTGGTGCATCCATACTTTTTAACCTTTATATAATAAGGAAGATTTACCTCATGGGGACACAGATTATATCATGACTATATAGCACTAGTCTGTATTTTTTTCTTTAATATGTTTTATTGATTTGAGAGAGAAACATCAATGTGAGAGAGAAACATCGATCAGCTGCCTCCTGTACTCGCCTGACTGGGGATCAAAATCACAAGCTGGTATGTGCCCTGAATGGGAATCAAACTGGCGGCCTTTTGATGAACAGGCCAGCGCCCAACTGAGCCGCACGACCCAGGGCAGCACTAGTTTTTAAAATATGCAAAGATTAATGAGAAGATCAGGGAACACAGTAGGAACAGAAAGAAATAAAAACATCCAGAAAGAGACAAGGGTATTTCAACAAGTTTTGTGGGAAGTTCTGTAAATATTGGAATCTTTTTCACTGTGACTCACCTATCTCTGAAATAGAAAGTACCTTCTACCACGTGGTGATTCTGTCCTATATCCCCCTCCTCTTACTCCCTTGGAGTACTCACTATCCTTCCAGATTTATTTGCCAAACACAACCAAAGATGTGTGAGTGTTCATGCATACATGTGCATTTGGTATCATACATAATTTTGAAAAATAAGATCACACTACATATATTATATCCTAACTTAACTTTCTATTACTCAATATATATTAACTATTAAACGTAATATGCAGGATGCTGGCAAATGTGAAAGGGCACAACTTTTGTTTTGCAGTCATCCTGAATGGCAATAACTGACAACTATACTATGCAGTCTCAATAATCAATCATAGTTAACACATAACATTTCACTCCAAAAAAATTAAGTTGCTTGGTTTCTCAGAAATTTTACTAGATTTTTATTTAATATATCACCTCTATTTTATATATATATGTGTGTGTGTGTGTGTGTGTGTGTGTGTGTGTGTGTGTGTGTGTATAATGATATCTTTGGGTTGGTGTTTAAAAAATATTAATATTTCAAGTAAAAAACCGAAAGGTTACCAGAAACAATGGAACTTTCTCCTATACAATGTCTGTTTCTCCTTTAGGAGTCAGATTTTTTCTAATTTTATTTGTATATAAATATACCACACACTGAATAGAGAATTCAAGACTCATAACCAAATCTAGTCATTATTATTTTTTACATCACAGATTGAAATGATTCCCTAATGAAACTTGGGGGTAGATTTAGTCTGTTTATTCAGTATATAATATATGCATGCCCTTTATTGGCATGTCTGAGAATGACTATACAGAAGAATTGTGATTCTGTAGCAATTAACTTCAAAATACAGTATTGCCGCTTACTTTAAATTTTAAAAAATAATCTATGGAAATGTGAAAGATGTATAAGAGAAATGAACCCAAAAGTAAATAGAAAGCCACCACATAATCAGACAAAAAAAGGGAAAAAAGGAGTAGAAAATTAGGGACTAGAGACTAAGCATATGTGTTCAGAATATTAACCGAACTGACTAGATTCTACAGATTTCTAGATGGCCCTGTTCTTCCACTTCCTTACTTCACTTTGGAGGATTAGTTACTGGTAATGCGTAAAATGTTTTGAAACAGTAACGCCCAAGCCCAATTTTCATATGTAAACTGAGTATTTAACTATGGAATGGGGCGCCCTAGCAGTAGGTAAAAATAGGAGCTTACCTTTCGGAGGATATCTTCAGCTAATGTGAGAAAGGCCTTTTCAATGTTTATATTTGCTTTTGCACTAGTCTCAAAAAATCTAATACCATGCTCCCTTGCAATCTGAAATAGAAGCAAAATGTCATCATAAAATTAACAAGTACCAGACTGCCCACTCATGACTTAGAGGAAATAGTAATATTATGCTAAAGGCAGCAGTTTCAACTAGGCTATATAAAACATTTAAATGGGTTAAGATTAAAACAGTCAAGCTTTTAAAAAATAAACAAAATAAAAGAACCCTCTCTTCACTATAAGAGTTTACTTCAGATATTCTAAAAGTTCAGTTGACTCTAGAACAACTCAGGTCTGAACTATATGGGTCCATTTACACGTGGATATTTTCCAGTAGGTAATACGAGTATGCCCCCCAAAATGTATGCACACACTCTGAGTAATTATAAAGGCTGTGTTTATTAAAATACATCTTATTTTAAAAATTGAGCTATTGGCTATTAAAGTATGTATACATTTTTGGAGACATCCTGTATATTTGGCCTTTCATATCCTTGGGTTTTGAATCTGCAGATGCAGAGGGCCAACTGTATGCATTATCCTATGACATTTTATATAAGGGAGTTGAGCATCCTCAGATTTTGGTTTCCACAGGGGGTCTAGAACCAAGTCCCTGTGGATACTAAGGGACAACAGTAGTCAAGTTTTTATGTGGATTTTCAGCATAGTAGTCCAAGGTCAGCACCCCTAAACCCCATATTATTTAAGGATCAATTATTTTACTCTAGGGGCAAACTTAAGAAAAGTTTCAAGTGACTTAAGCAATATTTAATTTCTGCTTGTCACAGGCTACTCACTGTCATACTGAAACAACTGATAAATTAATGTCCTAAATTTTAAAAATTGAGATCACTAATTTGTCTTTTCCCCTCTCTGTAGTATAAATAAAGCTGAAAATAGTACTGCCACAGAGCTGGTTATGTATTGAAAAAAATTCACTCAAATGATATGCTACTGTTTCCAACAGCATTTAAAAATTGATGTGAGCAGCTCAGGGCACCCTCCAGCAATACCATCTTCACAAATTAAGGACAGCACATTAGTTTCATTCAGAACTTTTTACCTGTTCTCCTTTTCCCTTAGGAACAACTCTTTTATCGTCCATATCACACTTGTTTCCTAGTAACATTCTTTCCACATCTTCATTGGCATGCTGAAATGGAATAAAAAATTTTATTTTCACCCTACCATGAATTATGGCTTAATATTCCCCCCAAATGACTTTTTCTTAATTTACAGTGCCATTTCAATAATCTGAAAGTTTTAAACCAATCACACTGAAACCATCCCAAGCTGAAAACCTACATAAATTCTTAAATTACTTAGGAGAAGAAACAAAGATATATCCTTGTCAAAATATTATTTTCCCACTTTATAAAGCTATCTAGTTTCTAAATATGTTCTCACTAAAAAAGGATCTAGGCAAAAGATCTAAAGCTTAAATCTCTTATGCATAATCTAAATTCAAGCTGGATCATGATTTTTAGATAATGCATACTCTAGTCTATAGAATCATTAATTAAAAATTCTACAGAGCCCTTAAAGTCTCAAAATGCTATACTGCTCAATTAAAAACAAAGGCTCACTCCATCAAAAAGAAATGCTCAATAATAATGACTTCAATAATGATAGTACAGTATATCCTAAAGACCAATTAGAACACTTATTCTTCTCAACCAAGTATACAAATGTGTTTATGAAGGGTTTATGCAATTTCTCCATCTTACCTCATCTATGTTTCTAAGCCATTTGCTGATGTTTTCAAAACTTTTACCATTGGTGATGTCATATACTAGCATAATACCCATTGCTCCTCTGTAGTAGGAGGTTGTGATAGTGTGAAATCGCTCCTGGCCTGCTGTATCCCTGAAATAAACAATAATTTGTGTTGAGCATTTTTACATTCTATATCCAATTAATAAACACCTAATATGCAAATCAACTGAACAGCATAACAACAGGGAGAATGACTGGTCACTATGACATGCACTGACCACCAGGGGGCAGACGCTCAATGCAGGAGCTGTCCCCTGGTGGTCAGTGCGCTCTCATGGGGGAGTGCCACTCAGCCAGAAGCTAGCTGACTGTTGGTGAGCCCAGTGGCGGTGGCGGCAGTGCTAAGGACCCCAAGGGGGGTGTCTGCCTGCCAGGTTAGGCCCACACCCCATGGGGATTGGGCCTAACCCAGCAGGTAGACATCCTCCAAGGGGTCCCGGACTGTGAGAGAGCGCAGGCTGGGCTGAGGAATCCCCAACTTCCACCCCCCCCACCCATGCACGAATGTCCTGCACTGGGCCTCTAGTTATAAAAGGTGAAACAGTAGAATAGTTTGGTTAAGACAGAAATATATGTCACAACACAAAACAGAACCACCACTTATATAATTCTTAAATGGTTAACCATTATGGTTATCCATAAACATATATATAAAACTTGTTGGTCAAAGAAAATTAATGACCTACCTATATTGGATGAAAATGTGGAAGGGAAAACAGTAAAAAGTGACACATAAAACTCTTAAAGTTATTTTTAAATGAACCCCAGTAGCTCTGGCCCATGTGACTCGGTTGGAACGTTGTCCTGCACACGGAAGGGTGATGGGTTTGATTCCGTCAGGGCACACGCTTGGGTTGCGGTGTATACGGAGGCAGCCATTCGAAGCGTCCCCCTTTTTCTCCCTCTCCCTTCCTCTCGCTCTAAAGTAAATTAAAAACAGGTGTGTGTTTGTGTGTGGAGGGGGATTAAAGATTATGTAGGATCTTATCAGCCTCTTCAAGGATTCCTGCTTTCCCTGTGTGAGACAGGAAATCTATTGGCGCATTTGTGCAAAGAAAAGCCTGGGTTTATAAAGAATTATTCTGTCTACTGTGTTGAAAATGGGTGTGTGTGCAAGAAGCAGAGTTAGGAGTAATGGAACAACTATCCAAAAAACTGCCAAAAGAAATGCCATTTAAGAAAAACCAATGGGGGGAGGGGGAACCAGGGAGACAGGAAACCTCTATATTACTGTCAACAATTTAAAAAATATTAAAAATAAAAACCATCTAAGAGACATGCTACCAATTCTTCTAGGTTGTATCCTTAAATCATGTTAAACCAAGTAAGGCGCTACACACACACACACACACGTATTTGCATTTATATATTTAATTACATTCTTAGACTACAATTTTTATCTCCATTACCTTTAACATTTTATCAATTTATTAAGAATCATTATAAAATTTAACTCTACGAAAAATTTATCCTGTATTTGATATAATGCCCCCACCTTATTTTTGTGGGTAACACCCCCTCCCTGTCCCTTTTGTTGCATTGGTTGCCAAGAAGTTTATAGGGCCCTAAGCTGGTTTGGCTCAGTGGATAGAGGGTCAGTCAGCAGACTGAAGGGGTCCTGGGTTCGATTCTAGTCAAGGGCACATGACCAGGTTGTGGGCTTGATCCCCAGTAGGGGGCACTACAGGAAGCAGACAATCAATGATTCTCTCTTATTATTGATGTTTCTATCTCTCACTTCTTCTCCCAAGTCAATAAAAATATATTTTTCAAAAAAGTTTATAGGGAGAGATGCAAATCAAAACAACAATGCGGTACCATCTCACACCTGTCAGAATAGCCAACATCAACAAATCAACAAATGACAAGTGTTGGCGAGGTTGCGGAGAAAAAGGAACCCTCGTGCACTGCTGGTGGGAATGCAGACTGGTGCAACCACTGTAGAGAACAGTATGGAGTTTCCTCAAAAAACTGAAAATGGAACTCCCATTTGACCCAGTAATCCCACTCCTAGGAATATATCCCAAGAAACTAGAAACACCAATCAGAAAGGATATATGCACCCCTATGTTCATAGCAGCACAATCTACAATAGCTAGAATTTGGAAACAGCCCAGGTGCCCATCAGCAGATGATTGGATCCAAAAACTATGGTACATCTACACAATGGAATACTATTCTGCCATAAAAAAGAAGGAATTCTCATCATTTGCAGCAACCTGTATAGAATTGGAGAACATCATGCTGAGTGAAATAAGCCAGTCAATGAAAGAGAAACACCACATGACCTCACTCATTTATGGATATTAAAGAACATTATAAACTGATGAACCAAAAGACAGATATAAAGACAGTAAAGCAACAAGCAGACTGTCAAATTGCAGCGGGGAGGGTAGGGAGATCTGGGGGAGATAAGAGATCAACCGAAGGACTTGTATACACGCATATAAGTACAACCAATGGACACAAAACTCTGGGGAGGGAGGGTATATATGGGAGGGGGGCAATGTTAAAATATGTACACAGATAATAATTTAATTTAAAAAATATTAAAAAAAAAGTTTATAGGTAAATTTTACAAAAGCAAGCATAGTAAACAAACTGTCCTTTAGAGATACTATATTTAAATCTTCCATTTTTCTGAATTATAAATTCTTATTTTATGTTTTATTAATCTTACCTATTTAGCTACAAAGTACCTTTAGTCAGGTGTAATTTATAAATGCTTTCATGAAAAAAACAAAAACTGTGTCTCATCACAGTAGAACTAGTTTAGTTCTTTTCTGTACTGGTAAAAAGTATAAGTTAACTAATTATTCTATAACCCTAGAAAGGGGTTAATATTCCCTACTTAAAAAACCAGGTTGGAAATGTACTTATCCAAGGGAAAGAGTGTAACAGGGCCTGGGCTTCCAGCAGTGCCAAGCATCTGTAGTGTAGGAGGAATAGAAAACTTTCACTTCAATTTTTGTCATAAGTAATAACAATTTAGGGAGACTTAACACTACATTTCACTATGAGCACCACCCCAACACTATGTATTATATGCTTTTTTTCTCCCCTATTCATTCACCTTACACAATTAGCAAATAATACACACACTTCAGTGTGAAATCTATAACTAAATTCTCCACCAAGAAAGAACACTCTGCAAAAGCAACTAAGTCTACATCAACAGCCAAAGGAGAGGAGATTTTATAGTATAACTAGAGGCCCGGTGCACGAAATTTGTGCAGGGGGAGAATTCCTCAGCCCTCACCAATCTAGAAACCCTCAGGGGATGTCCTACTGACGTCTTAGGCCCACTCCCCATGGTTCTCTGCTCTCTGCAGAGTGCTGCTTGCAGGTTGCACTTGCCTGCTGGGCTCACATTGCTGGGGCGATGCCACCAGCGTCCCACCCCAGCTGCTATGGGCACTACCACGGGCACTGCCATCTTTGTTGTAGAGTGATGGTTAATTTGCATATTAATTTTTTTTTTTTTTTTTTTTTTTAAAGATAGGATCCTGGTTATGAACTAATATGAGACAATGAAACATTAATGGCCCCTGAAAAGAAAAATAATCACTATTTAAGTTCAAAGTAACTTTCTGTTTTGATCCATGGCACACTACTCTGTTCTTTAATTTTGTCTCCTCCATCTTCCAAAATCTCTTAAACACAAATATCTCCCCCTCTTTTATATGCTCTCCCTATTAAGATTTTTAAAGCTTTCTATAACCGACTTTCATTTATACATTTCATACTTTGACACTTTTCAACATCACTATCCACCCTACAAGATGATTTGGCTCCTTGACTCCTTGATCTCGAATTTTCCTTTTCCTGGATCTTCATTATACCAGCCCACACCAATTGTTAAGGCAATCTCCAGAACCCTTGCCCCACTACTGCTAGGCTAATTGGTGACCCTTTGCCCAGGGCTAAAAATAGCCACAGCTGCTTATTCATCCTCAAATTATTTTTAGGTTTACCCCACACACATACACCCGGGTCTAAGGACAGCAGATTGGTTCAAATAAAAACAGATGTGAATTATCTGAAGAGCAATTAAACATTGCCTATGTGTGTTCACAATATTTTTGTATGTCACTATAATACAGGTTTTTTATAAAACTACTTAATTTTCTTCTAAGTCTATGTATAATAATCACATTTCTGAAATTGTAAACCAACGACAATAGAATTCTCCTTACATAAAATGACAATACACAGCTAAGAGAATATTTTTTCCCAATGACATATTATAAAAGGAGTGATATGCTCTTAGCAACTAAAATAGCTTATTTCCTTAATTGTTAGTCCTACACACAGGGCCAGGGAAGTTGTGTACTCTAGCTGCTATTATGATAGTTATTTTTAGTCTGGGCACTTACAGCACTGGAACAGGCCAGAGACAACATCAATCTGCTCTGTAAGCCAGAAGTTCCCAATTTAAATTAGAATGTCAAAATTCTCAGATTGAGTTTTATTTTAACAAGATCTGGATTTCCTCATAGATACAATTCTCTATATCCAAAACACCCTGAGCTTAAATTATTATCTTCATTAAAAAAAAAAAAAAAAAAAAAAAAAAAAAAAAGTCTAAAACAAAAAATGTCTAAAGCCTGATTCCAGTCTTGCAAAGCTTACAATCCTATGGGGATAGGAATAAATAAGTAAATAAATATATAATCCTAAATTGTGACAAATGCCAACAAAGTAAATAGGTGGCATGATGAGGAATAGGATAAGGGAGGAAGTAATCTATTATAGATAGAATGATCAGGGTGGTCCTCTCTATAAAGGTGATACTTAATGTGAGCGAGAAATATGAACAGAAATCAATGAAAGTCATTTAGTCAACAAATATCTATTGAGTGCCTACATTTGCCAGGCTCTGTTCTAGGTGGTTATGTAACCATAAATTAGACAGATTGAACCCCACCCTCAAAAAAACTTGTAGTGGGGGGGGGGCAAGACAATAAATAATACATCTTTAAAATATGGTAAATTTTGCCGAAACCGGTTTGGCTCAGTGGATAAGAGCATCTGTCTGCAGACTGAAAGGTCCCAGGTTCGATTCCGGTCAAGGGCATATACTTCGGTTGCGGGCACATCCCCAGTAGGGGGTGTGCAAGAGGCAGCTGATCGATGATTCTCTCTCATCGATGTTTCTAACTCTCTATCCCTCTCTCTTCCTCTCTGTAAAAAGTCAATAAAATATATTTAAAAAAATAAAAAATAAAATAAAATATGGTAAATTTTGCCCTGACCAGTGTGGCTCCATGGTGAGTGTCACTCACACACTGAGGGGTCGTGGGTTCGATTTCTGGTCAAGGGCACGTACCTGGGTTTTGGGTTTGCTCCCCTATCCTGAGTTGGGATGCAAGTGCAGAAGGCAACCAACTGATGTCTCTCTCACATTGCGCGCTCTTTCTTTCTTTCTCTCTCTCTCTCTCTCTCTCTCTCTCTCTCTCTCTGAAAAGCAATGAAAAAAATATCCTCTGGTGAGGATTAAAATAAACAAATAAGTTGAGATCTGAATGAGAGAGGACGGGAGGGCAAAGATCTGATGAAAAGCATTCTGAGCAGAAGGAACAGTTGATATACAAAGACCTGAAATGGAACCATTCTTGGCATTGTCAAGGGAGGAAAAAAGTGGCCACAGTAACTGGAGCAAAGCTGATGAGAGATGAGGTCGGAAGGGACAGTAGCCAGATTATGGGGTTTTCAAATTGTATTTCTGTTGAAACGGGAAGCCTCTGGAACGCAGTGGCACTTCAGAATGTTCAGCCTACTGACAGTCGGAAGGAAGTGGAAAGTTAGGGGGTTGAAGGAGAGCTACAGGGAATGTACAAAAGTCCTAATTGGAAAAGAACTTACCATTTCCATGGACTTAAAAGGAGATCAGCTGGGGCAGAAACTATATATCCAAAGGAGCACAGAATGAAGTCAGAATGGTGGGCAGGACCCACTCTGTAAACTGTATTAAGAAATTTGGATTTGAAATTTGGACTTTCATTTGAAATGAAATGGAAATTTAAAACGGTTATAAATAAGAGAAGGAATGACAACCATGATGACCAGATTTAGACTTGAAATGGCTACTACTCTGGCTGTTCTGTGAAAAAATTACTGGAAGAAGGCAAAAGGGAATTAGGACCTGTTACAATGATTCAAAGAAGTAATACCGTGTTTCCCCAAAAATAAGACATTCTCTGAAAATAAGACCTAGCACATGGAAAGATAAGACATCCCCTGAAAATAAGACCTAGCGCAACTTTGGGAGAAAAAATTAATATAAGGAACTGTCTTATTTTCGGGGAAACAGGGTAGTAGCTTCTACTGGGGTGGGTGACAATGGAAATGGGTGACAATGGAAATGGCAAATATCTATATGGATTCTAGATAAATTTTAAGAGGTTTGCTAAATTGGGTGTTGGGGTTAAAGGGTATGGAATCAAAGATGACTCCAAAGTCTCTGGCACCTTACGAAGGTAAACAGTTAAATCTTCTACAATGGGACACTAACAATTTTTAGTGACTGGGGCAAGCATTTCTGACCACCCCTCCTTAAAAAAAAAAGGGGGGGGGAGGCTAACTTGAAGCAACTATGGCTGTTTTCCTGACAGGACCTGCTATTCCATGAAAAATATAGTGGAACTTTCTAGAGATCTGGGATTTTTAAAGTTGCAGACACTTCTTTATCAGCCAAACAAGCTAATTTTAAGCCTACAGACATGTGCATTACCAGGGTGAGACCCATCCCCCATTCTTATGCAACAGATAAGTCTCCTGGGAAGAAAACAAGAAGGGAAGATCATTTGAATAAAGAAAAAAATAAGACATCAATGAGATATAAATTGTGTCTCAACAGAAATTAAAGGAACATTTCAGAATAAATTATTGCTGTGTTAAATATACACACACACACACAATGTATATATGTGTGTATATATATATCTATATATCTACACACTAGAGGCCTGGTGCACAAAATTCAGTTTGCAGGCTGGCCACGCTCCCTGGCAACCCAAGGGGAGGTCCTGTTATCTGGAATTTATTTATCTTCTACAATTGCAACTTTGTAGCCTGGAGCAGAGCCAAGCCTCCTGACATTTTCAGCCTGTAAGACCTTGGTTAAATTATGTCAAAATGCCTTTTTCATTATCTGTAAAATAAAAACAATCCAAGAGAAAATAAAGCTTATGCTTAAACAGAGATATATAGCAGTTTTATGGTGAATAAACAAATTGTGATACACCAAAAATGGAACACTATCAGAAATAAAAAGTAATGAACTTACTGATACACACAATAAAATCATGGATAATTTTCAAAATAATCATACTGAGTAAAAGAAGCCATATAAGTTCCCCACCAAAAGTTGGAAAAACAAACAAACAAAAGAACACTATATGACTGAATTTATGTACAGTACTGGAAAATGGGAACTCATCCACAGTGACAGAGAGCAGAGGAGTGGCTGCCTGGGGAACAGGGATTGGGAAGGAGGAGAGATTACAGAGGCTGAGAAAACTTTTGATGAGTATGTTCATTACCTTGATTGTGATATGTCTTCACAGATTTACACACATTATAACTTACCAATCCATACATTTGAATATACAGTTTATTATATGTCATATTTCAGAGAGAAATTATATTTAATAGGTTAAAATACACATGTAAAACAATATTAAATGAAAATTACTATTATAATTTTAAAGTCTATGATTCATACTTGTTACAAATTAAAATTTTTTTATTATACTTCTATGGGGGGCTATAAAAATTAAATAAAAATAATGCCTATAAAGTTCCACGTTAAAGGAAATAAATATTTCAGCATAAGTCTGTCAAAGTATCAAAAGGATTATATTAATTTTTTATATTGAGTGTGAGCAAAGTATTATGCTAGAGGCTTTATACAGATTATTTCATGAAATCCTTATAACAATCTTTTGAAAATCCATTTTCCATATGAAGACATAAGAAGTTCATAATGGGTATGTAACTTGCTGAATGAAGTTCATATGGTAAATAGAAAAGGCAAAATACTCCGCTAGATCTCATGGACTCCAAAATCCATGGCAATAATTTTTTTACTTCAATGAAAGGAAGTCACCTGATTGCTGGCTTTAGAAAGGGAAGTCTCACAGAATCTAAACAGGTGACAAGACCTTTAGACTTGGAATTCTACTACATCAAGTGAGTAAATTAGCATCACTTACCATATCTGCAGCTTGATCTTCTTTCCTTGTAATTCAACAGTTTTGATCTTAAAGTCTATTCCTACAAAATAGAAGGGGGGGGGGGAAAGGTAAATTGTATCTGGCTCTGAACTGAGCTATACTAAAATTAACTGGACTAAAACGTATTTTTAAAATATGTTTGTGTATGTTTGGCTCTAGATAGTCACTAAATACTCAATTCTGAGCAAATGTGTCAAATTTTAAACCTCAGTGTTAATATATAAGATCCAAGATGGTAGAAGAAATAGCTATAGAGAAAGAATGAGTTCTTACAATTAGGAAACTTTTAAAAAGTACAATTTAAAATATCTATTGCAAAGGAATAAAACGTTTCTTACGAGGAAAGAATATAGCCTTCCTAGCTTGCAGAGCAAAAGAAAACCATAAGGGATAAAAGGGGTCATTTCATAATGACAAAGGGATCAATTAATTAAGGCATATGCATTTAATAATACAGAGCATCAAAATACACGAAGCAAAAGTACTGCAGGTCCCACAGAATCTGCTATTCAACCAACCAAAATCTCCAGCTTGGCCCCACTATGTTTGCCATACCCAAGATAAAAAGGGCCACTTGTCTATTTATAAACCTCAAATTACAATATTTACAGCCTCAGACCATGCCTACCTACACTTGCCTGATTTTAAGATATACACCTACCTGTTTAAGATATAAACCTCATCCAAGACTCCATGAGTTTCCCTCTCCATCCCACCTTGTCTATCTTCAAACTACTTAGCAGTAGATGAAGGAATTCCTCATTCTTTTCTGCACAAAAATTCTCTTGGTGTGTCTACCTCTATGGCTATTCATTACTGGTTTCTCCTCATCACTCTGACCTTTTCTAAAAATTGCAATGAGCCCTGTCCAGGTCATCCTGATACACCAAGGCTTCGGGCTCCATCTTAGGTGAGGGCACATACAAGAATTAACCAATGAATTCATATGTATCCTCTCTCTCTAAAAACCATTTGTAAATAAAATAAAAATTGCAGTGAACTTCTCTTTTCTATCTGATTCCCTTAATTTCCCCAAATTTCAAGGCTTTAAATTCTACACATACACTGATAATTCTCAAATTTGTATCATAGCCCAGATCTTCTCTTCTCTGAACTTAAAACTTAAGATACCCAACTGCTTATTGGCTCTCTCAAATCCCATCTTCACAAAGATTAGCAAAAGTGCTAAAATAGTCAATAAAGCCCTACACATTTTTACCCCCCCCCCCCCGACCTTTTCACCTTGCCCTCATCACTTTTAATGCCATCTTGCTCTGATCTAGCTAGCTGTATTGGCTTCCTTGTTGTTCCACACATAGAACAGGCAGGTTCCTACCTCAAGGCCTTCGCATATACTAATTCCCCCAACCTGGAATACTCTCCTCTATCATGGCTCCTACCCCTAGCTCCCCTACACTAGCTGTAATATTTCCCCATGTCCCCAACCACATGTCCAATGTCTGTTAATACTTCATCTCTCTTCCTTACTTTTTATCTTTAACGTTCCTCAAATATACTGTATATATTTACTTATTCCAGTTGTTCATTATCTGCCCCCCTTTGCCAAAATAGTAGATTCATAAGAGTAGGGATTTTTGTCACTTTAATTCAGTTAAATTCCCAGTTCTTAGAGCTATATCTGACATATAAGCAGGCATTTAAAAAAATATTTGTTGCCCTAACAGGTTTGGTTCAGTGGATAAAGCATCAGCCTATGGACTGAAAGGTCCAGGTTCGATTCCAGTCAAGGGCATGTACCTTGGTTGTGGGCACATCCCCAGTAGGAGGTGTGCAGGAGGCAGCAAACTGATGTTTCTCTCTCATTGATGTTTCTAACTCTCTATTCCTCTCCCTTCCTCTCTGTAAAAAATTAGTAAAATATATTTTAAAAAATAAATAAAATATTTGTTGAATAAACAGCTAAATGATGTTTTCCAGAGAAAGTAAAAGGGTACCAGAGAAGACATATAGATACTTCACCCTCATGAAAAGAACAGAAAGTAACTTTAAAATTATGCAAGAAAACTTAACAACAAAAAGAATAGTTTAGACTGAAAGACCCACTGCATCCCATCCTATGTAATTAAAGCCTAATATGCAAGTTGACCGAATGGCAGAACAACTGGTGGAAAAACTGGTAGCTATGATGCACACTGACCACCAGGGGACAGACACTCAGCGCAGGAGCTACCCCCAGCCCACAGGCCCCAAGCCAGCCAAGGCAGGTGCCAGTGGGGGTCCCCATATTGCCCTACCAGTTGCCCCACAGATCATCACTGATTGCTGCCAAGGCCTAGGAACCTTACCATGCATGAATTTCATGCACTGGGCCTCTAGTATGAATAAAGTAAAATCTATACCAAGTAATATCATCATGAAATTTCAAGACATGAGGAATAAGAAACTAGGCTAACAAAACAAACTAAATTAAACAATCAAGAATGACAATTCTGAAAGCCTCAAAACTTCTTACCAGCAACACTAGAACCCAAAATGCAAAGGCCATCTGGGTCTTGAGGTTTTATTCAGAAAAATTTTAATTAAGAGTCAATTTCTTTTTTCTTTTTGTTAATCTCATCCGAGAATATTTTTCCACTGATTTTTAGATAGTGGAAGGTCAAGGGAAAGAAACATTGACATGAAAGAGACACATCAATTGGTTGCTTCACATGCACACCCCAACCAGGACCAAGGATCATGCCCTTGATCAGAATTGAACCCTGGATTCTTCAGTCCACAGGCCAACGCTCTATCCACTGAATCAAACTGGCTAGGGCAGAGGTCGGCAAATTCATTAGTCAACAGAGCCAAATATCAACAATGCAACGATTGAAATTTCTTTTGAGAGCCAAAATTTTTAAACTTAAACTTCTAACGTTACTTCTTCAAAATAGACTCACCCAGGCCATGGTATTTTGTCGAAGAGCCACATTCAAGTAGCCAAAGAGCCACATGTGGCTCATGAGCCGCAGTTTGCAGACCACTGGGTTAGGGCAAGAGTTAATTACTTTAATACATGTCTACATACTCTATCAACTACTAAAGAAGAATGGTGAAATATCCAACTATGTAATTGTAGACTGCCTATTTCTCTTTCCAACTCTGTCAGTTTTTGCTTCAAGTATTTTGAAACTCTGTTAAACTATACTAGAGGCCCAGCGCACAAAATTGCACGAGACCCAGACTCGGCGCACCATGGGACCCAGTGTCAAGTTCTGCCGGCGCCACGGGACCCCATCAATGCACTGGTTGTTACAACCCCTGGGTTTTTATTATACAGATAATAAAGGTGTAGTATGCAAATTGTCCTCTTGATGAGGAGTTCAGCCAGGGAGCGGGGCCAGCCAGAGGAAGGGAGGGAGGGAGGCCCCAGCAGCAGTAGGTGGCCGGGGGAAGGGAGGGAGTACTTGGCCGGCAGCCAGCAGCCACGGGACCCTACAGTGCATGAATTGCATGCTCCGGGCCTCTGGTTAAATATATAAATATGACAAATGGACACATTTATCACTGTCAAAAAACCCTTATTCCTTAAAATATAACCCTTGCTCTGAAATATACTTTGTCTAATATTAATATAGCCACTTGAGTGTTTTATTAGTAGCTTATTAGATGTACTACATTTTTTTTTAGTGGTTGTGCTAGGGCTTATAATATACATCTTTAACACCACCATCTACCTTCAAACAATTTTATATTGCTTTTTATATAAATACTAGAACTTTACAGTAGTATACTTCTATTTTCTCCCTCCTATTATTGGGCTTTTAAAAAGCCGTACTTCTACTTGTTATACGTCTAAATTTTACTTTTTAAAACATTAATATTTTGCTTTAAACATTCCATTGTCTTTGAAATAAATTAAAATGTGAGGAAAATTTTTTTTCCTTTTCCACATTTTTACAATTTCTTATCCTCTTCATGCTTTGTGTAAATTTGAGTTTCTATCTGAAATAATTTTCTTCGGCCTGAAAAACTTCCTTGAAAATTTTTAATGCCAGCAAGAAATTCTCCCAGCTTTTGTTCATCTGGAAAATGTCTTTATTTTGCTTTCATTTTGAAAGATATTTTTGTTAGGATTGTTTTCTAACGTGGTAGTTTTTTCCTATAAATGTTACTCCATTATCTTCTGACTAGCACTGTTTCTTTTTCCCCTTTCTCTCCCTGAGAGAAATGTAAACTTAAGAAACTTTTTATTTTAAAATGATTTTACAGAAAACTTGCAAAAATAGCAGAGTTCATGTATACTTTTTATCGATCTTCTCCTAATGTTAACACTTACACAACCATTTATCAGAAACAAGAAAGTAACATTGGTACAATGCACCTTTTCTGAGCACTTCTTTGTTTTCTGGCATTAATGATGTTCCAGGAACATCTTGCATTTCTCCTACCTCAGCTCTAGGAATCAACCAGTTCTTTGAAGAGCCCTGGTTGCTTGCTTTTATTGAAGATTTGTAGAGTCCAAGATCAGGACAGTAAGCACGCTCTTTGCTACCTGAGTGTCATTACTTTGAGGCCTTCCCACAAAACAGATTAATATATTTATGTATACTAATCCATGTACATACACATGTCTACAATTCCATACCTAACTATCTATCTATCTATCTATCTATATCTATATCTATATCTATATCTATATCTATATATATATATATGATAATCAGTTCATACTTACACCTCTGATTGCAATCCAATAGCACAAGAATTCCATCTAGACTTTCTCCTTTTCTTATAACCCTCTTCTTTAACAATTAGAAACCTTGTTCTCAGTATTTAAAATTTGTTTACTTATATATTCAATTCTAGTATACAGTAAATCCACTCTTAATGTAGTCAATAGGTTCTTGGAAACTGGGACTTTGATAGATGCCATTCTCAGAGGGTCTTACCCACTCAGACTTGGACAATTACACACCAATTCACCTAACATGCACATCTTTAGGATGTTGGAGGAAACCAGAGTACAGGAGGAAACCCAGACAGATATTGGGAGAATGTACAACTCCACACAAGATAGTGATCCTGGATTTTGCTTCTCATCAATGTTGTAATGAAACAATGTTGAACAAAACTACATTATTTGAGGACCTGCTACATACATAAAGTAATTTCAGACTTACTAACCAATGCCCTATGAGAAACTAGGTTTGTTAAATACAATACTTGCATACTATTTCTTTTTATCTTCAGTCTTACAGTATCTAACCAAAATACTATTTTCTAAGGTTACTTTGATTATTCCTTCTCTCTCCTCAGTATGGTTGTTATTAATTTGTAATATAGTTTCAATTGCTGACTTACATTTTTTTTTCATGAAAAGTCAAGTTTGTTATTTTTGTCGTGTGTGTGTGTGTGTGTGTGTGTGTGTGTGTGTGTGTGTACATATTTCCCCAACCCCCCTCTGGCTCAAGATTTCTCTTTATAAATGGTTGGATTAGGATATGACCCAATGTATCCTACCTAGGCTCATTAGGTCTATGGAATTATAGCTTTCATCATATTTGGAAAATTTTCAGCTATTGTTTCTTCAAGTATTTCTTCTGCAACCATAGAATCTTAGACTCCAAATGCACATATATTAGACTACTTGATTAGACTACACATCACTGAGGCTCTTTTTTCCCCCAGACTTCCCCAACCCATGCTTCATTTTTAGTAAGTTTCTATTATCCTTTCACTGATCTTTTTTTAAAAAAAATATATTTTATTGATTTTTTACAAAGAGGAGGAGAGAGCGATAGAGAGCTAGAAACGTCGATGAGAGAGAAACATCGACCAGCTGCCTCCTGCACACCCCCGACCGTGGATGTGCCCGCAATCAATGTACATGCCCTTGATCGGAATCGAACCCGGGACCCTTCAGTCCGCAGACTGACGCTCTACCACTGAGACAAACCGGTTTCAGCTTATCTTTTCTTCTGCAGTGCCTAATCTGCTATTAAGCCCATCAGCAGAATTTTTCATTTCAATTGTATTTTTTTTTAATATATTTTATTGATTTTTTACAGAGAGGAAGGGAGAGGGAGAGAGAGTTTGAAACGTCGATGAGAGAAAAACATCGACCAGCTGCCTCTTGCACACCCCCCACCAGGGATGTGCCTGCAACCAATGTACATGCCCTTGACCGGAAACTTGGGACCTTTCAGTCCGCAGACCGACGCTCTACCACTGAGCCAAACCGGCTTTGGCTCAATTGTATTTTTCAATTCTAGAAATTCTAATGTGTCTTTTTTACATCTTGTCTTTCTCTTATGCTCACACTTTCCTTTAATGCAACATCTGTCTTCTAAATTTATCAACCTTGTCATTTCTAGGTCTATTGCCATTTACTGATTTTTCTAGTAGTTAAGGGCTACATTTTTCTATTTCGTCATTATGTCTAATTATTTTGTATTAGATTAACATTTTGTGTATTTTGTCAATGCATAAATTTTTTATTCAAATAAATTTTAAACATCCATTGCTTTTAAAAAATACATTTTTATTGATTTTAGAGAGAGAAGGGAGAGGGAGAAATGGGAACACCAATTAGCTGTCTCCTGCATGCTCCCTACTGGGGATCAAGCTCACAACCTGGGCGTGTACCCTGACCGGGAATGAAATCATCAACCTCTTGGTACACAGGACCATGCTCAACAGAGATACACTGGCCAGGGCAATGTATGGATGTTGTAAATGTTAAGTTTTATTCAGGTAGGCAGCTAACTTAGTTGAGAATCACCATAATCCTTTTGAGATGTGTTTTTTCAGCAGTTTTAGTGTAGGGCTGGAGTAGCCTTTTCTCGAGTTACTTTAGCCCCACTCCTAAGGAATGCCATTTCTGGGGGGGTCTCTCCCAAATGGCCCTGATATTCAACGAAAGCTCTCCACTCTAGCTGGTCAGAACTAAAATATCTTCTAACTCATTATAAACTTTGATACTTTTACCAGCTCTCTGGTAATTGTTCTTCCCCCAATAGCTATTGTTTGTCCAGCCCATGGAGCCCCATGCAGCTTAATATCCAGCCAAAGACTCAAAGAAACTCCTCTGCAGATTTCTAGATTTGTTTGTATAACCCCATCTTCAATGGTAATTAATTCCAGCCTCCCCAGGCTCTCATTTCTATTTCCTTGGCCCAACAGGCCTGCCTTGCTTTGTTTAGATCCTGCCCTGGAATCTAGTTTAGACAGCCAGGGAGATGGAGCTCAATTTGTTTTCCTTCTCTCGGGGATTGCAGTCCTGCCCTGCCTGTTATCAAATTTCTAAAAAAAAGTTGTTTCATGTGTTTTGTCCAGTTACCTAGCTGTTTAAGGCCAAAGGGTAGTCTGGTACCAGTTACTCTATAATATCTAGAAGAGAAAGTTCTCAACAGCTTTACTGTCTTCTAAAGATGAAGCAATCCTTAATCTCTTTTGGAATATGTTCAAAATAATTTGAAAACTCAACGAAAATCATGGACTGCCTACCTTTGCTCAGTCCCTTTGCCTTCTATTATTCCATGGTGTTAAGCAAATTATTTTATTTTACTACTCCAGATCTAGCCACCAGCAACAGTGATACTGAATTATAAATATGTATGTGTGGTAGTCTTCCTTATCTGTGGAGGATATGTTCCAAGACTCTCAATAGATGCCATGGATAGTACTCAGGATAGTACCAAACCCCACATATATGGTGTTTTTCACTGTATTTATGATAAGGTTTAACTTATAAATTAGGCACAGTAAGAAATTAGTAAAAATAGCTAATAATAAAAATAGATTCTAATATATTGTAATAAAATTTATGTGAATGAGGTCACTTGTTTTAGCAGATCCCTTGCTAATGTCTTTATATAGGCTCAATTGCTTTCTGGTACAACAAGCTGCTCTCAATTGGGAATACATTTTCTGTTCATGTCTTCACACACAAATTTAGTGCTTTTTCCATATTAACCAAGCATTTAATCATGCACTTTTTTTTTTTTTAGTTAACAATGCAAAAGCAAAACTAGCACAAATTTTTTTCCTTCTTCACAATTTCAAGGATAGCAGATTTTTTATTAGATCTTAGCAACTTCAGCATACAATTTTTTTTCTTGCCTTATTAAGTCAAGAACTTTCCACCTTTTCACTTAAAGAAGTACGTTCTCCTTGAATTCTCTCTTTAGCATGTCTGAATTGCTAGCATCACTATTCTTGAATTTTGGGCCCATTAAGTAAAATAAGCACCTGTGATTGAGCTGCAGTTGATCCGATAACTAACACAGCTACTAAGTGACTAACTGGGAAGGTCTAGTATACAGTGCTGACACTCTGGACAAAGGGATGATTGATTGCCTTCCTGGGTTGGATGGGGCAGAACAGGGCATTGTGAAATTTCACCATTGCTACTCAGAAAGATGTGTGATTTAAAACTGACCAATTATTTCTGGAATTTTCCATTTAATGTTCTTGAACCAAAGCTGACTGCAGGTAACTGAAACTGCAGAAAGCAAAACTATGGATAAGGAGGGGCTATTGTATTTCACATACATACCTATTCATTCTTCTCTAACTGCTGTTAAAAACTGGCAGTTTCCTAGATTACTAGTCCTTGGAGCAAAAGCCAGTCCTGTCAGGCCAGATGCATGTGAATAAATACCACCTCAGAAATCACCATACTCAACAATAAGGTACTTATTGATTTAAGTAATGGAGGAGGTTGAGAAGGTAGAGACTGAGGGTAAACAGGAAAGAAGAGCAGTTTAAGGTGCTTGATATTTATTAAAAATCTACTGATGAAAATGTAAAGGTTTATTTATGAACTCTCAATCAATTCTAATCCACTGATCTGTATGTCTACCTTTAAACTAGTACCACAATGTCTTGATTACTATAGCTTTCTTGTAAGTTTTGAAATCAGATAGTGTGTCTCTTCAACTTAGTGCTTCTTTTTCAAAATTATTTTGGCTATTCTGGGTCCTCTGAATTTTCATTACTCTTAGGAGCCACTTGGCAACTTCTACAAATAAGTTAGCTAGGATTTTGGTAGGAATTGCACTGAATCTGTAGATCACTTTGGGCAGTACTGCCATCTTGCCTTCTGATCCACAAATACTGGGTATCTTTCCATTTGCTTAAATCTTCTTTAATTTCTTTGAAGAGTGTTTTCAGTATGCAAGTCTTGTACTCTGTGTTAAATTTATTCCTAAATACTGATTCTTTTTGATGCTATTATAAATGAAATTACTGCCTTAACTGTTTTTGTTTTTTTTTTTGTTATTGTTGTTATGTAGTAATTTTAGAGAAACTCCCTTAAATCATAAGGTCATTAAGATTCTTAGAAGTAGTATAGAGAAGACAGCTGGGAAATCTGATAAATTCCACAATACTAGTAGACAATAATATAAAAACAAGAAGAGCAACACCATAAAAATCAAAGAATTAACATGTTTCTCTGTGCACAAAAAGATATGCCTTTTGTCACCCAGCTAGAAAAAGTTAAATTTTCTTGTTCAAAAATTTGATTATCTGTTAGGTTATATACCATACATCAATAAAAAATACAAGTCCAGTGTGGATTCATTTTAAAAATTAAGAAAGGCAGTATGGAGCACAATAATTAAGAGGACACCGGCAAACAGTCTCTGGCTCTGCCGCATACTAGCCGTGTTGCACTGGGTGAAACTTGAACCTCTCTAGAAGTACCTCTGGTTTCCCCAACTACAGTATGAATTATGATTTCCAATATGTTGTGAGGGTCAAATGAGTCCCTGTGCTGACCCCCCAATGAAGCTATTAAATTGGTTCTGAGTACTACTCTAGCTACTCAACTTCAGCCTTCTCCGAGTCTGATGCTTTGCCACTAGTGAGACAAACTGTCCATCCTCCTTGCGGCCTGTTCTTATGTTTTTCTCCTGATTAGACATCTTGACCCAGTCCAAACTGTATCCCAGATAAGAGCAAACAGCATGACTCTTAGATCAGCAACTCTCTTGTGAATCTTCCCCGAATTTGCTCACTTATCTCCAAAACTTTGTCTACTTTCCACCTACCATTCCCTTTAATGGATATTACAACTTGTCACAAAATAAAAATTATTTTATTTTTTAAAATATATTTTTACTGATTTCAGAGAGGAAGGGAGAGGGAGAGATAGAAGCATGAATGATAAGAATCACAGACCGGCTGCCTCCTGTATGGCCCGACTGGGGATGGAGCCCACAACCCAGATATATGCCCTTGGCTGGAATAGAACCTGGGATCATTCAGACTGCAGGCAGACGCTCTATCCACTGAGCCAAACCAGCTAGGGCAATAAAAGTTATTTTAAACTGTTAAAAAATGAATTCATATACTATCTCTAAAGGCCACCAAATTGTCAGACTCTAGGACATTTTGATTAACTGTTTCAAATTTATTAATACATAATGCTAATCTCCACATAATGTCATGACAACCTGTCATTTGGTTCTGATACTTTTTAAAAAAATATATTTTTAATTGATTTCAGAGAGGAAAGGAGGGGGAGTGAGAGGTAGAAACATCAATGATGAGAGAGAATCATTGACCAGCTGCCTCTGCATGTCCCCTCACTGGGGATCGAGCCCACAACCCAGGCATATGTCCTTGACCAGAATCAAACCCGGAACCCTTCAGTCCGCAGGCCAACACTCTATCCATTGAGCCAAACTGGTTAGGGTTGGTTATACAATACTTTTACATAGGAATACTTTGCAATGGTATTTGTTTATTTTGTATTAGATAAAAACACAACTACTTTAAATTTCTGCTAAGTTATTTGGCTTCCACAAACCTTTACCTCTTCCTCACCTCTAGCTTTCAGCTCAGATTTTATTTTGTCTATAAAACAACAACAAGGACCCTTTCAAGCAACCTCTTCTCTAGCTTGTTTATCAGATGACAAAACATCTGCTTAAACAAGTTAAATCTGCAGATTCATTTAGGATACCACCAGCCAAAGCATAAAACCATTTCATTCCAACAGAGTAGTGGAATTTGAACATTGTTGGTATGTCTCTTGCCAAATAGTTCCAATAAAACAGTGTAAACTTAGCTACAAAGAGAGACTGCAAATCCAGTAAAAGATGTAGTGAAAAATGATAGGGGAGAACTACTGAGCCATTGACAATGAGGAATGAATATAGGACTAGAAACAGAAGAATGATAGAACAAATGGACTTAAAAATAAAATTATATTAACAAAATATTAACAGTTCCTTAAAAATGAATGCTTTAAAATATATTTTAATGACTCTATGTTCACATTATATAAGTCAAAATTAAGTTTAAAGGACCTTATTTATACAATTTTGTCAGAAAAAGTATGCCAACCCACACTAGAGTCTCTCTCAGTGCTAAATGGTAACTAAGAATTAAAATTACAGCTGAAACCGGTTTGGCTCAGTGGTAGAGCGTCGGTCTGCGGACCGAAGGGTCCCAGGTTGGATTCCGGTCAGGGGCATGTATGTTGGTTGCGGGCACGTCCTTGGTAGGGGTGTGCAAGAGGCAGCTGTTCGATGTTTCTCTCTCATCGATGTTTCTAGCTTTCTATCCTTCCCTTCCTCTCTGTAAAAAAAAAAAAAAATCAATAAAATAATTTTAAAAAAAAGAATTAAAATTACAACCTAAATTTGTCAAATACAAGATAAAACCTGCTTTCACAAGTTTCATTTAATTTCTCTATAAGTTCTAAACATTTTTGTTTTCCATCATTTGCTAGGAAAATGTTTACTATGTTGAATGAATTTCCTTTAAATGACTTTTCTCAGTACCATTATTTCATATTATCCTATCATTTCACTTTTCATTTATGTCAGTCTCTCCTACTTGATTATAAACTGAATTAGAAACCAGAGAAGTAATGAAAGAAGTATACTACCAAATCTCAAACTTTTTGTTCTAAAGACCCCCACCCCCACATACTCCTAAAATTACTGAGGATCCCAAAAAGTTTTTGTTTATGTGGGTAATACCAATTTATATTTACTATACTAGAGATTAAAACTAAGAAAAAAATTTACTTTAAAATAATAGATGCATAAATAACTTTATATGAAAAAACTAATTTTCTAAAGCAAAAATAAGTTAGTGAATGGCATGATTTTATAGTTTTGTAAATTTAGTGTCCAGCTTAACAGGCAATTGGATTTTCATACCTGCTTCTGCAATCTGTTACAATATGCTATTTTGGTTGAAAGATATGAAAAATGTGGGGGGGAAAAGTCTAGTTGCATACAGATATGTAGTTGGAAAAGGAGGATCATTTTAAGAGCCTATTCAGATAATTCTAAATATTCGCCTGGGACACTATAAAAGTCAATAAGTGATAGCTTCTTAGAGATTAGTTACAATGTGGAATCTGAAACCGTATCAATGAATATTTCATATTACATTAACTCCATCTGTTACTTTATTTTTTGATTGGATCTTTTTATCCATGCATGATTTTATAATATCATGTATTGGGCATTTGGAAAATATTAGTTCACTACCCAGTTCTTCCAAATGTTGACACATCTCATTACACAATACAAAAAAAATCACATTCGTTAATATTACCATGGACATCATCAGGGGAATCTTCTAAGTACTGGAAAGCTGTCAAGCTCGTGGAGGGAGACAAAATTTTCCAATAAGAATGTATTGTCAGATGAAAAATGTTTTAAATATATGAGATCATAGAGAGGTATAACACAAATCAAAAATTCTTAATTTCAAACCACCATTAAAATACAAGGAGGTGCATCAGTGGTCCTAGTCATAATGTACAGTATTCTCTTGAGGAATATGTATTAACTGATATACTAACTGCTATCCAAAAAAAATTAAAAACAAAATATAAAACATAAAACTTCTACAAAAGAGGTATGTTTGCTTAGCTGGCTTTAATTAAACCCTGCCCACACAGTCTGAGAAAAATGACTCAGCAAGACTCAGCCCATATGCTAACAAGAGTTAAGAGATTAACACTATTAAGTTAAACACATATTTCTCTAACATGCCCAATTTACAAATATAGAAAGAGGCTCAGAGGTTAAATGACTTGCTTAAGCTCACAAATTAAATTAACTCTGATTAGAACCCTTCCTCTTGGCTCAATATTTTAATATATTTGGCATTAAAAGACCATTTCCAGGAAAAATTAAAGGCTCATGGTCACTGATAGGTCCTTTTATAGTTTCTCATGCTCCTTAAAGATTAAATCACTCAATGTATACATGAGTTTAAATACATCTTTGATAAATCTTTATCTAGAACAGTGGTCGGCAAACTCATTAGTCAACAGAGCCAAATATAAACAATACAACGATTAAAATTTCTTTTGAGAGCCAAATTTTTTAAACTTAAAACTGTATAGGTAGGTACATTGTTATTAACTTAGTTAGGGTACTCCTAAGCTGGCCTTTGCTAAAAACTCAAGGGGCCAGAACCACATGTGGCTCATGAGCCGCAGTTTGCCAACCACTGAACTAGAAACTTCAACTACAATCCATTCTGCATATTATCTGGGCCAGCCATCTTTTTTTAAATTTAAATGTCACATTCCTCTCAAACGTTTGATGGGATTCAAATCCTTAGCACGGACTACCAGGCTCTGCATGATCTGGCCAACACCTGCTCTTCAACATCTGTTTCTGTTCTCCCTACCTGACTCACACCAGCAACACAGAACTCCTTTCAGTTTTTGAACTCAAAAGCCTACTTTACTCACCAAGGACCTTTTTGTGACTATTTCCTCTGCCTGGGATGTCCTTCCTCTCCTCACTCTTTTCTCCTACCTTACTTCTAATCACATTTCAGATATCGGCATAAATGTCAGTTTCTTAGGAGAGCATTTCCTGATCCACCTTCCCATGCCCTGAAATAGTAGATTAAGAATAAGAACCTCCATTTATTCTGATTTCACATTTCTGGTTTGGTCTTTTTGTTTATTTGATAAATACTTATCATCCCACCAAAGTGCTGCAACTAAGGGGATCACTAAATCTGTTTGACCAGAAGAGTCTTCCTTTGTCATGTTTTCCAACATCCTGTCCACATGTATTAACTGCTTCAGATTTTACACATTAACACAGTTGCTTTAAAGTAAGTGTAGACAATGGAGGTTGGGGGCGGGGGGCTGTTGTATGCATGCATATAAACACAACCAATGAATACAAGACATGAGGGGACTGAGGGAAGGTGAAGGCATATGGGGGGGGGGGAGGTAGGGGAGGCTGGGGGAGGTCAAGGGGGGGAAAAAGGAGACATAGGTACTATTTGTAATCCTTCAAACAATTAAAAAAATGGAAAAATAAATAAATAAATGGGGGGGGCGCAAAAAAAATTAAAGTGGAGACCTTCAACTGGTACTAAAAATTCTGCCAAGGACTTATATTGTTATGTGAGACAAATGTGCAATGTAAACAGTAAAGTAACACATAGTTAAATCTAAAAAGATTACCAGTGATAACCTGTCCCTATTTCTCAATCCTATACAAATGCAAAATACATTTCCCCTTCCAGCACAGCAAGCTGATATCAAGTATAATAAAAAGCAGCCAACTCCTCTGGTCTTAACAGATGCTAGGAAGAGAATGCTTAAAACTGTTGCTTCAACAAGATGCAAAAAAAGTCATCAGGTTACCAGTCAATGGAATAAGTAGAAAACATGGAAAATTGTATGTATACATGAAATGTGCATGAACAGTTCTTTCAGGATATACAGAGTATAAATGCGTTGGCTACAATGATTTTATCGTTATTTTATAGTGTACATTTGTAACTAATCTAGATATTTTGCAATAAGCCTTTTCAACAATTTACTCAGAGAAAGTTTATATTTAAAGTGACAACAGTGACATAAAGAAACAAATCTGAACAACAGCATTTATTCTAAAAGTTAGTATTTACTGTAAGACTGAAGATGAAAACATACAGCTGCAAAAGATGCCTTTACAAAACATCCTAATGCTTAACTTTAATCAAATGAGTGTTCTGAATTGATTTTTCATTTTTTCAATTCTACAATTTTTTGCCCATTAAAAAAAAGAATAATTATTCATCTGTTAGATTCATTACCATAAGAACTTCACAAAAAGATCACAGATTCAAGTGTATAACATGTTTCAAAAAGAAAAACCATCATCCCATTAATAGCATGGTATCTTTTATCCAATTCATGGAATCATTCTGTTGAAAGTAAAACATCTGATACCACTGTACTGTGAATATTATTTATGAATTCAATAAAAAGTATATAACACTAAAGATAATTTTTTTCTTTTACTGATAATGAGAATGCAAATTCTAGTGGTTTAGTATCATAGTAAAAACAGTATTCCTACTAAGCAAAGAAAAATAAAAAATCCTACAGAACAAAAAACATACTTGGAATGACTGCAGAATACACATCCTATAAAATAAGAGCCTAATATGCAAATTGTCCCCTTGACTGGGAGTTCAACAGGAATTCAACCAGTGGACGGGACTGACCCAGGGCAGGGGTTGGCCCTGCCTGATCAGCTCTGATTGGGGCACGCCGGCTGGGCCCCACCCATGCATGAATTCATGCACCGGGCCTCTAGTTATTCATAACTGCATACAAAAAGGTTACAATATGCTACCAACTAAAAGATAAGCTAAAATTTAGAAATAGTGACTGAACTATAAAATTTATTATCAACCCGGTAAGTACCACACACTAGCATGCAAGGCAGTATGCGATTTCTATTGCATGTGTTGCCAATCATATTTTGATAATTTTTGAACCTGTAAAGAACTACTTTGTAAATTCTTATAAATGACTCTTCTAAATTTTGTTTACATTTTTAAATCCATTGGAAGTATTAAAGTCTTCAAATTATTGAAATACCCAAAATGTCTTAAGGTTTTGAGGTCTCTGGTAAATTGCAGTTATTGAAAATAAAAGATTGCATACAGGAAGTACCAAACAAATCAAAGCATCTACAATCTCCAATTTATCAACCCTAAAATACAACTTAGAGGACTGCAGAAAATTCTATTTTTTAAAAAGCAACACAACACTGTTGTGAAAAAAACATTCTTCATAAATTTACAAGAGACATGGCATTAGAGATATAGTGAATAGTTATATGAATGACAAAAAGAATATTCTTCGTGGATCATGATTTTAAGTCAAATACTGTATTGATACTAAAAAAAAAAAAAAAAAAAGTTTGCTCTAACGAATACATTCTTTTTTTTGTATTATTTTATTTTTTGTTAATCTTCACCAGAGGAAAATATCTTCTCAGGGAGGGGAGGAGGGAGGAGGGGGAGGGAGAGAGAAACATCAACAACACACCAGAGGATGGGTAATGAACCCAGAAACCCAGGCACATGCCCTTGATTAGGAATCGAACCAGAGACCTTTTGGTGCTCGGGCCAGTGCTCTAACCACATAGCATATCAGCCAAGGCTACATTCATTTTAAAAAATAATATATTTTATTGTTTTTTTTACAGAGAGGAAGAGAGAGGGATAGAGAGTTAGAAACATCGATGAGAATCATCAATCAGCTGCCTCTTGTAAGCCCTCCCCACCCCCCACTGGAGATGTGCTTGCAACCAAGGTACAAGTCCTTGACCAGAATCAAACCCGAGACCTTTCAGTCTGCAGGCCGACGCTCTATCCACTGAGCCAAATTGGTTTCAGCTACATTCATTTAAAATAATAATAATATTGTCTATTTAAAAATGCATACCGAGGTTTTTGTGTGCATGCTTTGTTTTTTGGTGTTTTTTTTTGGGGGGGGGGGGGAGACGACATAACAATAGTGGGAGAAATGTTGATTTGTTGTTCTACTTATTTATGCATTCATTAGTTGATTACTGGGGATCGAACCTGCAATCTTGGTGTGTCAAGACAATGCTCTAACCTACCTGGTTACATATAATTACACTACCTTGGTGTGTCAAGACAATGCTCTAACTAATCTACCTGGCCAGGGGCACATACTCACTTTTTAAAATAATTTTTGAAAATTGTTTTTGAATAGACAAAAACAGTATTAAATATTTCAATAAAAATCAGCCCTCAAGCCGAAGCCGGTTTGGCTCAGTGGTGGAGCGTCGGTCTGTGGACTGAGGGGTCCCGGGTTCCATTCCGGTCAGGGGCATGTGCATTGGTTGCGGGCACATCCCCGGTGCGGGGTGTGCAGGAGGCAGCTGGTCAATGTTTCTCTCTCATCGATGTTTCTATCTCTCTATCTCTCTCTCCCTTCCTCTCTTTAAAAAACCAATAAAATATATTTTTAAAAAAATCAGCCCTCAAAATAAGGGTTTGTAAATACATACATTTTGACAAATAATGTAACTATCTTTAGCACACTCTTTTACTCTCAATATGTTCCAGTTTGGATGATAAATTAGATGATCACTCCAGTCATCAGGCATACTCAATTTTATTCATGGTTTCCCCATGACCTAGCACAGTGCTTGCTCACAGTGCTTCCTAACTGAACAGCTCATTCCTCAACCTATCCAATAGTTTATACAGATTAGAGACCTGATATAAATGAATTCACAAATGTCACCTACTATAAACTATTTCAGTTAGATATTATCAGTTACTAGTTGCCCAAGTTAGAAACCTAACTGATCCCTTGCTCTCACCAATCTTGTCCCCAACATATAATTACACTAACTCAAATCTATTTCTTTTTAAAAATATATATTTTTTTTATTTCCAAGAAGAAGGGAGAGGGAGTGAGAGACAGAAATTCATTTATCGGCTGCCTCCTGCACACATAGAGCCTTCAACCTGGGCATGTGCCCTGATGAGGAACCAAACCGTTATCTCCCAGTTCATAGGCAGACACTCAACCATCGAGCCACACTGCCTGGGCCAACTCTATTTCTTTAATATGTTAATGCTTACCTTCCTAGCTCAGCCCCTCCTCATCTCTCTCTTGGATTCTACCCAGCATTTTGCAAATCTTCTGCCTCCATGAACTCCCATGTTAATAGTTTAATATGCAGCTCTTCATATTCTGTTTTACACAAAGTATATAAAGCACACATTTTAAACAAAAAGGTCCTATCTTTTATCTGAAATCACTGTCCACTATTTCAAACTTTTGATAACTTAGAAAATCCAAATTCCTTAACAAGACTTTCAAACCTTCTATAATCCAATCCAGCCACAATTTATATCCTGTACATCTTCCACTCTAGCCTCTTTATATCATACTACCCGCAATCTCCAAACATATCATGTACAAACAACTACATTCCTATTCTGTTCCCTCTACCTGAAAATAGTCCTCAAACCCTGCACCTTACTAATCATGCTTTAAGGCTCAGCTTAAATGACCTCTTCTGAGGCCTATACTCCCAATCAGAACTTACCAGGCCCTCCTGTTTCACACATAACATCTTTACATAGCTTTATTATAATTTTACACATTTTACTGAACAGTTAGGTGAGCAACAGGATCACTGAATTGTGAACTCTTTGAAAGAGAAACTTTCATATTTTTTTCTTTTCATCTCTATACAAGCATCATGCCCTTTATACACAATACAGAGGCCCAATGCACGAAATTCGTGCAAGAGGCTCGGCCCTCACAGCCTTTAGGAAGTCTGAAAGGTCGTTCGGCTGTCTGGTCTAATTAGCACATTACACTTTTATTATTATAGGAAACCCAACAAGAGGCCTGGTGCACGAAATTCATGCACGGGTAGGGTCCCTGGACCTGGATGGCAGTCAGGGCCTTCCTTCCCCTGGCTGCCAAATGCTGGGTGGGGCCTCCCTTCCCTCTGTGCCATCCCCTGGTGGTCAGCGCATGTCATAGCGAGTAGTTGAATTCCCCAAACTCCCGAGGCGACAATTTGCATATTAAGCTTTTATTATATAGGATAAGTGCTTACTGAAATAACTAAAATCCCTTGGTATTACCCTGGTTGAAAAGACTTTTCACCACAATCCAGATTTCAACCGCTAACTCCAAAAAAATTTAATCACAAGGAAATATGTACCTCAGTTGTTTTTATTGTCAACAATTTTCTTTCTGTAATACTCTATCAAAAGAGTTAGAATAAGCCATTAAAAGTGTTTCCCAAACCACCACTTTCTAAAGTAGTATTTTTAACTTAAAAAGGTCTGCTGTATTTTCATTTACAACAATTTTTTTAAAATCTGGAAATTACCAGACACATGCTATGAACTAAAATTTAGCACTGTTCTAATGTATTTTAAGCAAATACAGTTAATTTGAGAGAAAACTAAAAGCTCTTTCTCAGTTTGTTTGCCATTGGCAAAATTATCACATGCCCAGCAAGAGTCATATTCTCCGTATTTAAGTATTAACAGTACCCAGATAAATGTCCTTGGAACTTCACAAACGAATTTTTTTTTTCTTTCCAAAAAACAGAACCAATCTTTCTGAGGTCTGAAAATGAAATAATTTACTTCAGATTCTGAGTATTTACTCAAAAACTGAATACCAACAAATGCCAAAAATGGAAAATAATAGGTCATAAGAGTTAATATGTAATAGGTGATAAATAATTTAATATGTATTATGCCATAATAGGTACAAAAAAAGCATTTCTGACAAAAAATTAACACAAATACCATATAGGTACAGAAAGGTGTAGATTTCAAAATCTACAAAACAACATATGATTATAGAATTTCAAGCCAGCATGGGACAACACTGTTTTCAGGAAGATGTGTTTTAAACAGTCAAAAACAAATTAACAAAGATTCTGAATTATTTACTCTTGAAATTAAGTTAGGCTATAATGCTTTCCTTAAAATTAATATTTAAGCCATGGAGTGACTCAATTGGTTGAGTGTCATCCTGTGAATGGAAAAGTTGCCAGTTCAATTCCTGGTCAGGGAACATACAGGAGGCAACTATCTCACCTCTCCCTCCCTCACCTTCTCGTTTGCTCTCTCTAAACATGTCTTCCAGTGAGGATTAAAAAAAAAATACAGATAAATAAAAAGCCCACTATTCTTCAGCAGGCATATTAAGTTTAGAGCATGGCTGACCTCCTGAAAGTCCATCTTAAAGGTTAGGAATAAGCCAGTTTCACAAGGTGCTATTTATGGCTCTGACATTTACACATCTGTGCAAACCCTTTTGAATCAATTTAAAATAAAGAGATTACTTATTTAAAGGTATTCTTCAATATGGAAAAATCCTTATATTTATCTTCAAAACTGATCCAGTCACATTTCAAAGGAATTATCCTCTCACAATCTTAATACTTGAGGATTGGTGTACTTTATCCAGGCTCTTATTTTGTATGAGTAGCTCACAGCTCCTTTCAAGGCACACAAATTTGTGCACTGGACCCCTAGTCTATAATAATAAAAGGTTAATGTGCTAATTATACCGGATGTCCTTCTGGATGAAATGGGGGGGGGGAGGGGGAAGGCAAGGCAGAGGCAGCCGTGGCAGCAGCAGAGACTGAGACCCTTGACAAATCTCATGCACCAGACCTCTGGTCTATACTAATAAAAGGGTAATATGCAAATTGGTCAGGATGCCCTCATAGTAATGACCAAACAGCAGGCTGCGTGGGGCGATCAGAGGAGGGAGGGTGGAAGGGGGCAGTGAGGGGTGACCAGACCAGCGGGGTGGGGGCAGTTAGGGGATACCAGGCCAGTAGAGGGGGGCAGTTGGGAGCAACCATGCCGGGGGGTAGGGGGGCAGTTGGAGGTGGGGATCAGGCCTAAACCGGCAGTCAGACATCCCCCAGGGTGGTCCCAGACTGCAGAGGGTACAGGATGGACTGAGGGGAACCTCCCCCCCCCCCCCATCCATGCACGAATTTCATGCACCAGGCCTCTAGTATAGTTATAAAAGAATACCCAGGCCCAGCTAGTGTGGCTCAGTGGTTGAGCATCAACCTATGAACCAGTAGGTCAAAGACAGAAGCCTGGGTTGTGGGCCAGATTCCTAGTGTGGGATGTACAGAATTAATGATTCTCTCTCAGCATTGATGTTTCTATTTCTCTCTCCCTCTTCCTTCCTCTCTGAAATGAGTAAAAATATGTTTTAAAAAAAATACCCAGGATCCTTGTCCCTTGGAACTGTTTGGTATCTTGACTACGATGGTGACTTACACTGTGATAAAATTGTAGAGAATTTAACACACACACACACACACACACACACACACACACACACACACATAAAAATGGGGAAATCTGAATAAAAATAGTGCACTACAACAAATGTCAATATCTTGGTTGTAATTAGTTTCACAAAATGTTACCATTGGAAGAAACTAGGCAAAGTGTACAATGGAGCCCTCTGTATTATTTTTTACAACTGCATATGAATATACAATTGCCTTAAATAAAAATTTCATTTAAAAAAATTCTGCATAAGCATTGCTATTGATATGAAAAAAAAGACAAATCAACACTGTCCTCTGTCTGATTTTGATGTGTTGTATTTTTTTGAGTCTCCAGAATAACATTTTTTCCATTTTCTAATGTTTTACAACCTTGGATGCTTTGTTTCTGGGTCATACTGGAAACTTAATGTTCCAATACCAGTTGCTGTATTCCTCAAAAACATATTATTTTTCATCTCTGGAAAAAAGAATAAATATCAAGCAACCACTTTTGCATGTAATCCTATATGGCACTGTCATCAAAAAAAATTTTCCTTTTGGATTTCCCTTCAAATGAGTTTTCTTCACCAAATTTTTATTCTAATAATCTTTTCAAATTCCTTTTCTTATAATCCATATTGCTTACTCCATTAATTTCCAACATTTATCTATTTAAAGGAAGCAAATTCATGACCTTTACAAGACTTGTATCAGTTTTATGGATTTAGACAATGTTCTGTTAACCGCAACACCCTCTGAAGCTCCTTTAAACTTTCTTTATGACCTATCGATATCTCCATAAGCAGTTTTCCCATGCAGATCTCACTAGCCAATCAAACAATTTGTATTTTGTGCTAAATAACAATTGTAAATTAACACCACAAGGCTCTGCTTCTCTATTCACCATACATGCTACCACAGAAAAAACTGGGCAGCCTTGTACTTTTAAAACTTAAAACAGAACACCATTATTTTTTCTATCATTCTTTCCACTTTACAAATCAAATAGCAATATCAATATTTCCTTTGCCACATCTTGTACACCATGATACACTACAATTCTTGAGAAGAAAATAATTATCCCCAACATTATCAGCTCAGCTCTGCTATGTTATGCTCTAAATTTGCAAAGAATGAGTAACCTGAACAAATGGCTTGATATTTGATGCTGACTTGTTACTTTTCCACTTCCGTCAAAAAACAAACAAAAAAACACACAAAAAACAACACAGAACAAAAATACTGCAACTCTACTTTTCAAATAGAAATTAATGAGTAGCAGAATCATCCTATCAATTTTTCCATATGCGTAAAGTAATGAAATTCTTAGAATGAGAAACAGGGCTATGAATAGGACCGTATATAGATTCCAGTAAAAAGTTTTTCATATAATATTTTAGAAAATTACTTCACCTGCCTGTTTACTGACTCTTAAGATTCATTATAGGGAGCTTTCCTGCATTAATATTCTGTGATTCTAACATTCCATGGAGTTCTATGTAAGTACACGTAAAAAACACACAAACTTCCTTCAAAATCTAAAGATGCAGACCAGAGAGTGACATTAAGCATGGGAAAATACCATTGGATCCTCTGGGCTCCATGACCACTGGTTAACACTAGTTATTACATGGGATAGTGAGGAGCTAGCTGTTTGTAATCAAATGCTCTTTAGAGTTGGATTAAGTGTTTAATAGTTTTTGGGTTTTTTTGTTTTGTTTTGTTTTTTGGTAGTAAAATATACATAACAAAACTCACCATGTTAAGCATTTTAAGTGTATTAATAGAATTCAGTGGTGTTAAGTATATTCACATTGTTGTGCAACAAATCTCCAGAACTTTTTCATCTCTCAAAGCTGAAACTCTATAACCATTCCTTATTTCACCTCCCTTGTCCTCGGGGACTATCATTTTACCTTCCACCAGTCTACTTTCTGTTTCTATGAATTTGACTTTAGATGCCTGTAAATGGCATTTTAACAATTTTAAGTGTACAATTCAGTGACATTAAATATACTCATATTGGTATGCAACCACCATCACTACCCATCTCCATAACCTTTCCATCTTTCCAAAATGAAATCTGTACCCAATAAGCAATAATTCCCCATTAACTAAAACTATGTATCCATTAAGCAATAAAAAACTCCACATGACCCAGTTTCCAGGCCCTGGTAATTACTTTCTACTTTATAAATTTGTCCATTCTATGTATCTCATATAAGTGACTGCACATAATATGTGTCCCTTTGTATTTGAACTGTTTCACTTAGCACAGTGTTTTCAAACACTGTGGTAGCATATACTGGAATTTCATTTCTTTTTTTTTTTGCTGAATAATATTCCACCTTATGTAAAGACTACATTTCATGTACCCATTAATCCCTTGGACATTTGAATTATTTCTACATTTTGGCTACTGTGAATAATGCTGTTCAACAGATAATAACAAATGTTGATGATGTTGATGATGACATGAAGATATTGAAACCTGGGTACAGAACTAATGAGAATGTACAACTGTGGAAAACAATATGATGATTTCTCAAAAAAATTAAAAATATAACTATAATATGATCCAGCAATTCCATTCATAGGTATATATACCTAAAATAACTGAAAGCAAGCACTTGAACAGGTAACTGTATGAGGAAATTCATTTTTTTATAAGTCAGTCATCCTAAGTGGTGTGAAATATAATCTCATAGTGGTACTGACTTACATTTCTTTAATGATTACTGATGTAGAACATCTATTCATGTGCTTCTTGGTAACTTATATATCTTCTTTGAGAAAATGTCTGAATAGTTTTTAATCAATCCTAAAAATATGTGTCTGAATGAAAGAAATTCCTTAGGCACTCTGGCATTCCTGCAGCATGAGCCACTTGCTGCCTGAGTATCACAGCAAAGCACAGACATGCTTAATATGACAAAGGTTTTACTCATTTCTCTAAAAAGTAGCTTCTCCATATAAAATGGACTCAGTTCAATTTAACCAACCAGTTCTTAAATGCAGATTAGTGAAACCACCCTACTCTTCTAAAACTTAGCAAAAACACCCAGAAAGACAACAAAAAGGATGCATTTATTATACTTTTCCTAGGAGCAAGAGGCTTTACCAATTTAATTTCTTATACAAAGCCCAGAGACTCCATTTCCTATGAAAAACATACCCTTTGGAAAAAGTAGTAACAACCCGGCCAGTACGGCTCAGTGGTTGAGTGTCAACCTATGAACTAGAAGGTCCCGATTCAATTCCTGATCAGGGCACATGCCTGAATTCCAGGTTCGATCCCCAGTAGGGGGCATGCAGGAGTCAGCTAATCAATAAATTCTCTTATCACTGATGTCTCTTTTTTATTACTTTCTCTCCCTCCTCTTTGAAATCAATAATAATATGTAAATTTAAAAAGGTAATAATCTAGAGGTGTAAGGAGGATTAACAATACCAAAAGGTATACATTCAATAAACAGCCCACCAAAAATTTCTATTTTGGGACAAGTCTATGTAATTGCCATCATCACTAAAGGGTAATGCTTTCCTGAGCTTTACTGCCAAGAGGGTCAGATCATCCACTGAAATCTGCTCATTCAAAACCAGTAACTCTATTTAGCAAATACTTCTCAATCTTTGAATTTCCAAGACCAGTTTTACCCTAAAATTACTCTATCGTGTTTCCCCGAAAATAAGACATCCTCCGAAAATAAGACCTAGCGCATGGAAAGATAAGACATCCCCTGAAAATAAGACCTAGCACAACTTTGGGAGAAAAAATTAATATAAGACACTGTCTTATTTTCAGGGAAATAGGGTATTAGCCAAACAGCTGATATTCTTAAGTAAAATCTGATCCCAACCTACTTCACATATATAATACTCAGGAAGTAGGTAGACAGGAAAATATTAAAATAAAACCAGCCCCAATTCTGTGTTAGTGAATCCTGACTGTACTACCTGTCTGCCTGTTTTCCACCATTATTTATCACGCACCCATGAAATGCAAGGACTCTTCTAGGTGCTTAACATCTGTCAGAAAAAAAAAAAGAAAAAAAAAAGACAAAGATCTCTGCCCTTGTGGAGTTTCTACTGTCCTTCTATTCACTTTGAAACTAGTGAGTGTGGAACATACCAGTAATTTGTTTTTGCAACCATCTGCAATAAATCTTACTATGAGTATCATACATAATTTCTAATATAGATGTGTGGGAAACTGAAAATATACAGAAAAATTTAAATACAGTGGTTTTTGTGGGCACTGTAAGCAAGCACCATAAGCCTATAAAAATTATTTCTTCCAAGAATCAATAACCAATAAGTAATTGATATAGCCATGCCTGAATAAATGATGGCTTTCCTTATATCAATAATTTGGCCACTCTGAACCTGCCAGATAACAACGTCTATTCAAACCTCAGGAGGTTTGCACAATTAGGCGACAACTCAAGTTTCACTATCTCTATATATAAAAGCGTAAACCACTGTTTGACCACTAGCTATGACGTGCACTGACCATTAGGGGGCAGACGCTCAATGCACAGGCATGGAAACAGACTGATGAATCTCAGAGGGAAGGGGGAAGAGATTAACCAAAGATCTTATATGCATACTAGAGGCCTGTGCATGGATTTGTGCACCGGCGGGGTCCCTCAGCTTGGCCTGCGTGGATCAGGCTGAAACTGGCAGTCTGACATCTCCCAAGAGGTCCTGGATTGCAAGAAGGCAAAGGCCAGGCTGAGGGACCTCACTGGTGCATGAATCCATGCACCAGGCCTCTAGTCATTTATAATTAAGAGATTTTTATTTTATTTTATTTTTTTTTAGTATTTCTAGTTATCTGCACATTAGGCAATTGGTTAGTTTAGACAAACTATATAGACATGCACTGTCCAATATGGTAGCCAAGTGCCACACTTAAAATGTGCCTAAATTAAAATGAGCTGTAAGTATAACATACACACTAGAGAAAAAGAATGTAAAATATGTCAACCATCTTTAATATTGACTACAAAATAAAACATTTTGAATAAAGTAAGCAAAAATATATTATTAAATTCTTCTTTCAGGTTTTTTTTTTGGTTCATCTTCACCTAAGAATATTTTTTCTATTGATTTTTAGAGAAAGTGGAAGGGAAGGATAAGGGGAAGGAGGGAGGGAGGAAAAAGAAGAGAGGAACATCTATGTGAGAGACACAAATCAATTGGTTGACTCCCACATGCTTCACTCCCCAAAGGCTTAAACCTGCAACCCTGGCGTGTGCCCTTGACTGGGAACAGAGACCACGCCCCGAGCTCTAACCACCAGCCAGGGCATCTTTTATTTTTTTAATGCGGCCACTAAAAAATATTATCTTTATCGCTCACATTTTATTTCTTTTGGATACAGCACTGGTTTAAGACAATAGTAGACTTCTAAACCTGTACACAGAGCTAATACATGAATTGTACTCAGAATTTTATATTTATTTATTCATTTCTCAACTTACACTGTTCAACAAACCATATAACAAAATATCAAACATATCATACATTTTATATCAAAATGTGAAAGTCTCAGAATCTAAAGTGAAATTGTTTAGCTGAGCACTTACAAATATGAGGGTGGCCGTTTGTGTAGGACATTCAATCCAGAAAATACTTTTATTCTGCCACCCCTGAGCAGCAGAAGGGTCACATATTCTATTTATAGCTAATATGTACCGTGCCCTTAAGAGTGCCTGGCACTGTGCTAGGGGCTTTACTCACACTGACCCATAAAATCCTTATAACTATCCTATGCGATAGACACTATCATTAACACTAAAGAAGAAACTGAAAGAGATTAAGTAACTTGCCAAAGTCCCATTAACCTGCCAACAGTTCCAATCCAGTAGGCTTTATCCAAAACCATCACACATTTTCCCACGCAAAAGGACAACACAAAAGCCTTATGTCACTATCTTACAGGATTATGTTTTAGTGGAGTGTGCACCCATTACAAAGGAGAGGAGCAGATGGAGGTAATGATTGTGTCCTGCTCTCCACCCAACCCTTTCAATGGCAGGTTAAAGGTGATCCCATGAATTAAATCCTTGATCTCACTACAGGTTTCTTCTCCACTCCCTTTCCCAGAAAGGCTCTATCCCACCCTCTAGTCCAATTCCTATCTGTCATTCAGGCTTCGTTTTATTTTATTTTAAAGAAAACGAGGAATTGAGAGAGAGCTAGACCGACTGACATTGATTTGTTGTTCTACCTGTTTATGCATTCACTGGTTGTCTCTTGCATGTGTCCTGACCAGGAATCGAACCTGAAACCTTGGCTTTTAGGGATGCTCTAACCAACTGAGCTTCCCAGCCAGGCGGCTTCATTTTACCACCATCTCCATGCATGCCAACACAGACTTCCCGCGGTTGAGGCTAGTCACCCCTCCTTCCTATGCTTACCCCTAATGTAGCACTTGGCACCCCCCAATGTGGATTCCTCACTAGGTTGCTCCCAAAGGGGTCTCTTATCATCACTTATCACTAGTGCCTAAAACAGTGCCGAGCATTAGGTACTCGGTAAATGTTTGCTTAACTATCTAATCACCTAACTCAGCTACAACTGAAGTGGAATATTAAAAGTAAACTTAGTGGTAGGAAGTGCTAACCCACAGGCATATAGACAAGTTCTAAGTTTCACGAAATTTAGGAGAGGTCAAGAGAACAGTAAAATACTCAGGAAACAAGTATTAGGCTGTCACTCCCCGTCCAAAAAAGGGGGAGTAGAATAATATATCTTAAATGATCACTTGCTCAATTCATGTCAATACAACTTATTTTATGAGAATGAATTAAGTAGTTGATATATATGTCATAAGAGATCCAAATCAACGACTTCAATAATGATATACATTGTATGATATCAGCTTAAGTTTTACAATTTCCAGAGTTCAAAGAAGACTGCAGTTAAAATCATCTCAATATAAATCTAGTTACACTAAAGCGCGCGCGTGTACACACACACACACACACACACACACTAAAGAGTTTCATTGCACTGTCCCAAGACCGAGTGCTGGCCTTCAAGTGACAGAGGCAACCAAGTGTCCTTTAAGGTATTTATTGGGGGTGGGCTTCACATACGATTCCTGTAACACAATCTGTGGGAACGCCACTAACTTTCCGAACCTAAGTCAAAAGGGACTTTCCTAGAGCCTTCCCTTTTCTTTTTCCTAAATGGGAAACCGATTCTATAATAAAAAGGTCCATCTTCAGAATTACAGTGAAGTAATTCCGAAACATGAGGTGAAAGTACATTTAGAAGCCCTAGGGTTAGGACTGGCACAATACTTTCCTGCAAGTTCTAGCATAAAGTAAAACAGAAAGTTTGGGGCGGGGGGGGGGGGGGGGGAGGAAGAGAAGAAAAAAACAAGACAAAAACTGAGCATCTCCCTTGAGACTGCCGCTTCTGTGGCCGCCCCTGAAGGCACTGTGGAGGCACCCAGGCCACGGTCCCACCCCAAGCACAAGCCTGACACATCAATGAATTAGTCAACGGAGGCCCAACTCTCTTTCCCCCTCTCATTGGCTTTAAGGATTGCTCACCCCAACAACCCTCAGGCTGACTCTAAGTGGTGACCATATGGAATCTCCTCTTTACCCTGAAGTATGTAAATCAGGCCTTTACCAAGGGACTGGCTACGACGGCTTCCATCCCCACCACTACAATAAAGCCCCTTCCCGATACCGACACCTAAGGAAGGCCGACATAAATATGGGGGAAAAGACAGTCCAGCCGCTTAAAGAAACAGTAACCGTGCATGCTGCCTATTTTGTAACAACAAACAGGCACTGGAGCAGAATGGGAGACTCGAAAGCAGAAGACCGGAGAGAAAAGCCTGGGAAGACCCCGCGCCAGTGAGGAGCTCGGTGCAGACTGAAACAGTAACTTGGGTTTTGTGTTGTGTTTTTTTTTTTTTTCGCCTAGGATCGGCATCACTGAAACAAAGGCGTGTATATTCTGGGAAGCAAGATGTCTGGAGTGAAAAAGACACGGTTTTGCAGCTGCACAGGCCACACACACACACACACACACACACACACACACCACCCTCCCGCTGGGTCTTACCTATGGTGGAAATGAAGGTGGTGTTGAAGGCATCGTCCGAGAAACGAAAAAGGACGCAGGTCTTGCCCACTCCCGAGTCCCCGATCAGGAGCAGCTTGAAAAGCAGGTCGTACGTCTTCTTCGCCATTGGGAGGAGCGGCTCGGGCGCTCGCCGCGGGCGGCCCCAAGGGATCGGTCCCTCTCACCAGGGCCAACTCCTCCTCGCCCGGGTGTGTTCTTCAGGCCGGAGGACCGGGGAGGCGTGGGAACAAGGAGGGTTCGAGAGGGCGACCTACGAACGGCCTCGTCGAGGAAGCACCGGCGGCGGCGGCGGTGGTGGCGGCGGCGATCGGTGCTTCCGAGGGCGGCGACCGCGGCTCCGCAGCCTCTCCCAGCCGCGCTGCTCTGCCCGGTTCCGGGGAGTCGGTCGGGACAAAATGGCCTCCCCTCCCCCCCCTCAGGGCTGCTCGGCCGGGACCGCTCCCACGGGCGAGCCAGCGAGCTCGGCCGTCGTCGAGGGAGCGCGGGGCGCGTGGAAGACAGTCTCTCTCCCGAGCCGAAACTCCGCGCTAGGACTCGGCGATGGCAGCCAAAGGAGGACCCCGAGCAGAGAGCTCAAGCTACATAGCCACAGGAAGCCCAGCCGCCCCGGCCAGAGCCACCTTTCCCCCGTGCCCTCTCACGCCGGCGTGCGTGCGCGCTGCCTGACTCACGCAAGGACGTAGGCCCGCCCTGCGGAGGTCCGCCTCTGCGCATGCGCGCCGGGGTGTGTATGGGAGTGGAGCAGCCGGGGGAGGGGGGGCGGAGCGCTGAGTCTCCAAGCCTCAGCCTCAGGCCGGATAGAGACGAAAGGGGCGGGGCGAGAGAGGGCGAGGCCACGGGTGCGCTCCCCGTGGCGGCCCGATAGGGTGCGCGTGCGCGGCGGAACGAGCGTGCCCTTCGGGGGTGGCGCTGCGTAGCAACTGCGCAGGCGCGGTAGGCTGGAGTAGCCCTTTAAACACACCCCCCCCCCCCTTCTCCCTCCCGGGGTCGCCCTGCCCGCTGCGTTGAGAATGCTCCGGGCTGTGTGTCACCGGGTGTCGAGCTGCCCTGGGTGCAGCGACCAAGGACTTGGTGGCCCTGGGATTCCTGTAGAGCTGAACCTGCTACACGCAGCGCCTAGGTCACTTCATACTTTGCTCACATGCGACGCATCCTGGCGTGCGCCTTCCGTCGTGGGCTAGTCGTGACACGGGAACCATGCAAGCTACCTCCCGTTTTACTGAAGGAGCAAAGAGTTGGCGTTCCAGGGGTTGGAAATGGAAAAGCCCGCCGCGCTGCTGCTCTGGCTGGCATGATGTCATCGGCCTTCCAGGGTGAGGAGTGGAAGGCTGAGGAGCACCCGGGCGCTGGGAGAACCTGCCCACCACGTGGAACCTTCGGTGCGGTGCTGTCCACGGAGCACTTGCTCCGGGCCTGGGCGCCCATTTAGAGTGCGGAGAGCCCAAGAGCGCTGTACTGAGAAGGCAGGTCCCCCGCCTCCCGCCAAAACCCAACCACCGGTGTCCAAAACTGAAGGATAGGGAAGCCAACCCCCCCTACAACCCTACACTGTCTCTTCTTGCACTTTCCTTTCAGGCGCCTTACATCCTTCCTCTCTCCCGTCAGTCTTATTTATAACTACTACCCTTTCCTCTTCTTCCTTTCTGTAATTTTAAATATTCATACTCCAGCCCAGCCCGGCATGGCTCAGGGGTGGAGCCTGGTCCTATGAACCAGGAGGTCAGGGCTGGATTCCTGGTCAGGGCACATGCCCCGAATTATGGGCTTGATCGCTTGTGGGGCGTGCAGGAGGCAGCCAATCAATGATTCTCTTATCATTGATGTTTCTCTCTCTCTCCCTCTCTCTTTCTCTCTGAAATCAATCAATTACTTAATATTCACACTCCTGCCCCATCAGTATCACTGTGCTTCATGGCTCCAAAGCACACCTAGGTTGGCAGAGTAGTTGGTCCTGGACTGGTTCAACCTGACACAGGAGAAAACAGACATCTGAAAAGCAAGAAAGTATTGAGAACTACATTTTTAAAAATATATATATTTTATTAATTTTTTTACAGACAGGAATAGAGAATTAGAAACATTGATGAGAGAGAAACATCGATCAGCTGCCTCCAGCACACTCCCTACTGGGGATGTGCCTGCAACCAAGGTGCATGTCCTTGACCGGAATCGAACCTGGGACCCTTCAGTCCACAGGCAGAAGCTCCATCCACTGAACCAAACATGTTAGGGTGAGAACTACATTATAACACCCTAACCACCACCAAGATGTTTGTGTATTTAATATGTAATTAAAATTAGACTTTCAGGCAATTATTCATATTTCAGTCACCCATTCTTTAGACTTGTTTTACGTTCTTCCTTCAAAATTGCCCCTTAAGCTTCATTACTAAAGATGCTTGTCTTCTCTAGTACATCTTGTTCTTCAGTTTGTTTCTGTGCTCGCTCTTTTTAGTCTTGTCATTTAAACATGATTCTTTCAATTGGGAATGTCTTATTATGATAAGGCCAACGATTCTAAAATAGGCTAGCTATGGGAATCACAAAATGAGCGATGGTCAGTGCTTCACAGTTTTGTTATCAACTCAGAATCAACCCTGAGTACCTCAGGAATATCTTCTTAGCTTGATTCTTTCAAAATAAGTTCTATTGACTCAAGCCTCAGTGTTGTAATGCATTTTAGAATTGTTACGGTTTTTAAATGTAGAGAGCCTAATTAATTTCCCTATATAAATTTTGGGGGTAATGGGCAGCTAAAAACGAAAAAAAAATTTTTTTAAGTATTCTTTATACCATGTTTTTAGCCGTTTCATTCATTAGAATCTTTTCTCCATTGACTCCAAACTTTAAGAATTAATTATCTCCCCGTTGGCGGGGCTCAGTGATTGAGCATCAATGTATGAACCAGGAGATAACGATGTGATTCTCAGTTTGGGCACATGCCCGTATTGTGGGCTCAGTTGATGCAGGAGACAGCTGATCAATGAATGATTCACTCTCTTCATTGATGTTTCTATCTCTCTCCCTCTCTCTTCCTCTCTGAAACCAATAAAAACCTATTTTAAAAACGAATTATACTTCTTAATACAATTGATTTATTATTGGGTTAGGATCTTAGAATTTTAGGGCTGTCATATTTTTTAAGTCATAATTTAACCTGTGCTTGTAATTTACAGATGAGTCTAAGGCTCAGAGAGGTTAGGGACTTGTCAGAAATCACACTGTTAGTGGCAGAACCCACACTATATGGGCAAGGGGAAGGAGAAGCAAACCTCCACAGGACACCATATTGCATGAAAGGGAAATTTGGGACGCTCTGCCAGTACTTAATGTTTGGCTTCCCTGAAGTTAAAGGTTTTGCTGGAGTGAGGCCTAAGCTTCGAGCCATATCTACCACGAAGGCAGCTGGAGTGATCAAGCATAGAAGACCCCCTGATTCTTGAAAAATAAAATACAATAAAAGGATAAAATGGGGGTCTATGTAGACCTAAAAGGCAAACCTAGAGATGTGAAGTAATATTTGAAAAAGTTTCATACTAAATGAAAGAAAGTGCCAATTTAGTACTAGCTTAGGTTTTATGCCTTTTTCAAATTGCTCTGTAAAAAATCTAGTCCGAATATTTGCAAAGTCAAGAAAGAAAATTGGTATATTTATATGTTTATACTATTAATTAAGGTGTTATTTCTATGTTTTTCTAGAAAACGCACACAGCTGGCCAGCTCTTCAGGATCAACTCTCAGGACCTGCTTTATAAGAAATCTCTGCCTTAAGAGGTATTGACTCTGGATCATCTTTATCCCTCTTCCTGTGTATATTTTTCAGTCTCCTTTTACCTGATTTCTTCCTCTTTAATCTCTCCGCCCCTTGCTCTCTCTGTTATTTAAAAAAAAAAAAAAAAAATATATATATATATATATATATATATATATATATATATATAAAATTGATTTTTTTTATTTTTTTTTATTTTTTTTTTATTTTTTTTTTTTACAGAGAGAAAAGGACATGGATAGAAAGTTAGAAACATCGATGAGAGAGAAACAGCTGCCTCCTGCACACCCCCCCACTGGGGATGTTCCCGCAACCAATGTACATGCCCTTGACAGGACTTAAACCTGGGACCTTTCAGTCCGCAGACCAACGCTCTATCCACTGAGCCCAACCGGTTTTGGCTCTCTGTTCTTCTTAAGAATGGATCTTCCCTTGAATGGTGGCCTCACTGCTATGTCATCACCTTGCTGTAAAATCTCAGAGACTTTGCCTATTTATATACTGCCTATTTGCTATGTCCGTATTCCCAAGCTTCTCCCAGGGACTTCCATGAGATACTAACTACTGATTGCCAAGAGGCTGCAACTTTTCTCATCACCATAGCCTGCCAATATCCTGCTCTGTCTGCATATCTTGATTTAGTCCTACCTCCTGTTAGAGAATTATTGCCCCCTGAGCCTTCCCAGCCCACCTGATGTGTTTGTTCTAGTCTCCTCCAGGGATACGTCAGTGTTGGCCTACTCAGCTGGCACTTACAGGGCTCCAGGCCCTAACCAACTTCCTCTCCTAGCTTTCACACACTAGTCTCCAGACAAGATGAACTAGTCCTCCTTTTCACAGTTGCTATATATCTGCTGGATTTCATGCTTAATTTAATGTGGTTCTCTCTATACAAAATGCATTCTCCTCACCCCAGCTACATCTCTTCAGCCTTCAGCTTAACTGTTCTCACCAACACTCTTGTGAGAAGGAACTCGTTTCTCCTTTGAACTCCCATAGCACTTTTAAATATCAATGTTTCTCCCTTTTATTTCACAAGTAATGTATATTTACTCTTAGATACTTAGAACCCGCCAATAAGGAAAACAAAAAATTTTAATTATTAGAACGTCTATCCCCAACCAAAGAGTCAGTTACCAGGAGGACGGGAGGGAGGGTGAGAGGGTGCAAAGGGGAAGGTAAATATAGTCAATAATATGTGACAAGTTCACACAGTGACAAATGATTACTAGAACTAATCGGGTGATCACATTGTAAGGTTTAAAAATGTAGAATCACTATTTTATATACCTGAAACTAATATAATCAATATAAGATTGTATATCAACTATACTTAAATTAAAAAAATAAATTAAAAAAACAGAAAATACTTCTACCCCCAGAGATGACCACTATTAGCATTTTGGTGAATAGCTCTGTGGATATTCTTCTTCCTATAGCTCTCTATTTAGACAAATCTTATGACACATTTTTTATGTTTTATGGAAGATACTTGTGTACATATCTTATTTTCTCAAGTTGGAATCTTCTTGAGGGCTGTGATTATTGTATATATCACTTGGTACACTACCTTAAATATACTAGAAAATCAAATCATGCTTATTGAAGGAAAAAGAAAATGAAACTCAGAAAGAGATTCACTGTTTATTTCCTAGAAAACAATTACTAATTTGGAGAAATGTTCAAAATGTTGGGAATAAATTGAAGATTCAAAAGTAATGGAAAGATAAAACTCTTGGAGGAATGTTTTACTTATTTATTTATTCACTTTTTAAGAAAATATATGAAGAACTTACCTAACTCCATCATAAAGTTTGTTTCTGTGAACAAGAAATAGTATTAAGGCTAATAGAGAAATTGTGATATAGTGGAATGAACACTAAACTGGGAGGCAGAAAACGTACTCACAAACCTGTTCTGTTACTAACTCTGTGACAATGGATGATTCATTTAACCTGACTAAGCATATTTTTTTCTTAATATGTCAAAAGAACATGGTACTTCATGAGGTTGATTCAAAAATTAAACAAGATAATACAATTAATGTGCTTTATGTAGCATAAACACATATGCAAATAATGTGATTAGCAGTATCATTAAGAGGTAAGAGTGATGAGCCCTAACTGGTTTGGTGGACTAGAGGGTCCCAGGTTCGATTCCTGGGTCACATGCTCGGGTTATGGGCTTGATTCCCAATAGGGGGCATGCAGAAGGCAACCATCAATGATTCTCTCTCATCATTGATGTTTCTATCTCTCCCTCTCCCTTCCTCTCTGAAATCAATAAAAATATATTTATTTTTTTTAAAAAGGAAGGTGCCCTAACCAGTTTGGCTCAGTGGATAGAGCGTTGGCCTGTGGACTCAAGAGTCCCCAGGTTCAATTCTGATCAAGGGCATGTACCTTGGTTACAGGCACATCCCCAGTAGTGGGTGTGCAGGAGGCAGCCGATGTTTCTCTCTCATCAATGTTTCTAACTCTCTATCCCTCTCCCTTCCTCTCTGTAAAAAAAAATCAGTAAAATATATATTTTTAAAAAAGGAGGTAAGTGATGAATTGCACCATAAGGAAAAAAAAAGCAGAAAAATTACAAGTGAGAATACTTATAAGTGATCAAAGCAGCAAGCCATACTGGAAGAAAAATGGTGTCAAAGAAAGTTGAGCTAAGAACAGGAAAAGGTAAGAAGGAGAAATGAAAGATTAAAACTGGAAGAAGCAAGAATTGGAACTGACTTGAGTTGCCAAAATTTAAAGGTATCATCAAAAGGAGTAATGAGTCAGGCTGGCATGGCTCAGTGGTTGAGCATTGACCTATGAACCAGGAGGTTGAAGTTTGATTCCCAGCCTGACCATATGCCCGGGTTGTAAGCTGGATTCTCAGTGTGGGGCATGCAGGAGGCAGCCAATCGATGATTCTCTCTCATCATTCATATTTCTATATCTCTCTCCCTCTCCCTTCCTCTCTGAAATCAATAAAAAATATGTGTGTGTGTGTGTGTGTGTGTGTGTGTGTGTGTGTGTGTATATATATATATATATATATATATATATATATATATTTTTTTTTTTTTTTTTTTAAGGAGTAATGAGATCAAAAGAAAGAAATTCAGTGGCTAAAGGCACAGAACCTCACAAACACACACACTAAAAACTTCATACCATCAACTCCATCAGATCAATCCCCACTCACCTGTATTGGAGCAATTGATGCAGCACAGTGGTTAAAATCATGGGCCTGGAGTGGACTAAACCAAGGGTTCTACATCTGTCTCTTGTGAAATAGAGACCTTGAGTAAGTTACCTAACCTCTCTGAACCTGTTTTCTATTCTGCAAAATGGAAACAAGATGGAAATTGCTATAGGGTTGAGCAAGGATTAAAGAAAGACGCTGTTTTTGGCCATTAGTTAATGTTCAGATATGTTATTACCAGCACAAGAATTGAGAAAACTTTTTTCATTTGAGGATCAGGGGAGTCCTGGAAAAGTGAGGAAAGAGGGCTGCTTAAGGAGAAACTTGGAACCCACATGGAACAGAAATTAATTCAACGTTAGCTGTTTCTCTAGAAAACTGTACCTTCAAATGTCAAGATCTAGAGACAGACCCATCATACCTAAAAAGGCAATGACAAGAGGAAAATGCTTTCACTCTGTGAACCCAGGAAATAGGAAGCTACATTTATGACATACAGACTCATGGCATGATATAATGGAGTCACAGTTGAATCCCTTTCTATCTTGAATCCCTGTTCTAGTCCATTTTAACTGGTCATCTTATACAATTACTACTCACTTGCACTTCAGTTTCCTCTTCTGGAAAGTGAGGTTATCAGTAACTACCAAAGCAAACTCTGGTGAAAATTAAAGTATTTCATGCAAAGAGCCTGGCAGTGGGACTAGCAGTTCCTTGAACATTGGTTCTCTTCCCCTCATAAGATGTAAATCATCTAAGGGACTTCTGTTGTATCTCTTATAACATCTAGCCTCATGTTTTGCATGTAATAGGGGCTCAATAAATATTAATTAGAACCAGTTACATCTGCATTAGAAGAAATCCTGGAGGCCATCTAAACTAATTTTCTGCTCCATGCATAAATGCTCTAACCAACCACAGGCCTGCCCAGCCTCTGTGACTACTGCTTGTGAGCCTCCTGATGCCAAGAGACTGACTTCTGCCCAGCCAGCGTGGCTCAGTGGTTGAGCATCAACCTATGAACCAGGAGGTCATAGTTTGATTCCCAGTCAGGGCATATGCCCAAGCTGTGGGCTCAATTCCCAATGTGGGGTGTGCAGGATGATTCTCTCTCATTATTGATGTTTCTATCTCTCTTCATCTTCCTTCCTCTCTGAAATAATATATATATATATATATATATATATATATATATATATATATATATATATTTTTTTTTTTTTTTTAAGAACTGACTTTTGATGGGATGGTGTTCCTATACTGCTCAGGAGGCTTCCCTGTCACATCACCCATTTGCTTTAATTCTGTCCTTTGAAGCAACATAGAATAAACATTTTCCCACATTCATGTGATAGCTCTTCAACTATTTGGAGATAGCACTGGTATTTTCCTCTACATTGCTCCAAGTTAACTTCCTTCATATAAGACAGCACACCATTCTGGTTTGCAGATGACCCTCTCGGAATGTGGCATTCATAATTGAGCACTGTGCTAGAATTGAGAACATAACCCTGTGGAAATGCCCGGATCAGGCTAACATTAGTAGGTTATAGAAATAAGGGCCGATTGGGATACTCCCTAAGACTGAGGCGATGTAACACCTGATTGAGAAGAAACCACCTTCCAGATCAAGCTTACCTGGTAACCATTCTTTAAGTTACTAAAACTTTCCAATAAGTTATGATAAAAATTACATCTCAAGTATACAAATTAAAAATAGACAAAAGAAAGGATCGTCAACTCACGGAAGTATAAGAAAAATATATGAAGAAATACTCAAACACACTTGTAATTAGATAGATTTAAATTAAAACAACATTAAGATAGTATTTTCTGCCCATCAGAGTATAAAAAATTAGAAAGATGGATATACCAAGTGTTGGTGAGGATGTAGAGAGATAAGAGCTCTCATGCATAAATGGTAGGAGTACAATCTGGTTCAGCTATTCTGCAAAGTAACCGGCCAATATTTAATAAATGATGTGCATGCCTGTGATCCAACAATGCCATTCCTGGGTGTGTCCAAGAGAAATTCTCATCGTGGCTTTGGTTGTGGCAGCTAGATGTTGAAATCAATCTAAGCATCTGTTACTAGGGACATAAATAAATAAAATGTGGTGGATGCATATTGGTTAGTCCAAATCCCAAAGGGTTGGCTTGGGTTTGAAAATTGGCTAATAGAGGAAGGAATAACTCAGACCCAAGTCAAGGTTGTTATCACTTCAGTTTTCTAATAAATTAGCAAACAAGCAAAGCACAGAACAATGTCTTCCTAGTTCCTCACAGAAACAGGACAAATTCTGGTGGTCAGTTCAGGCCATTTAGAGGGAAGAAACTGCTCCAGTGAGTTCAGAGTCAAGACTAAGTGTTTGTAAGATGAGGCTTGGGGAGGGTTTGGGTCAGCATTCTAGCATCTACCATCTACTGTGTAAAAACATCCTCTATTGTACAGAGAATTGAGCCTATAGCATCCCTGTCCTTGGCTTAGCCCACATGCTATAAAATACTGTATAACAGTAATAAGCTAGTAACCAATTGTACATGCAGCAACATGGAGAATGAAACAAAATTTTAAAAAACCAAATGATTTATTGTACAATGCCATTCATGTAAATTAAAAACATACAAAACTGTACTTTATGAGGGTTCATATATATTTAATAAAATACATTAAGTACATTAGCACAGGAACCTATGAAGAGGGAGGGCAATGAGAAAGGGGGGAGGAAAAATATGAAATGAGATAAAATGAGCAGGACCTTATACAGATGAAAAATGTCAGTGTTTAGCCCTAAACTGGTTTGGCTCAGTGGATAGATCGTCGGCCTGTGGACTCAAGGGTTCCAGGTTCGATTCCAGTCAAGGGCATGTAGCTTGGTTGCGGGCTCATCCCCAGTAGGGAGTGTGCAGGATGCAGCTGATCGATGTTTCTCTCTCATCAATATTTCTAACTCTCTATCCCTCTCCCTTCCTCTCTGTAAAAAAATCAATAAAATATATTTTTAAAAACATGTCAGTGGTTAGTGTGCTAAGAAACGAGGATGATTAATTCAGTGCTCTTTCTACCTCCCAGATCTAAATTTTTAAAAGTGAGGAAGGGATTAAATAGTACATGGAGATAGAGGAAATTGATATTGATATGCCTTACATATGTCAGATTAATAGCAAAGTGAAAAAAAAAACTAAATATTTTATTTGGTTTGATAAAAAGAATACAGATTCTAACTGTCTGCTTTTATGCCTGATTGCCACATAACATAACATAGTTATGCAAATTTAAAAATTTGTGACAGATTTGTTTGATCACATTGATTTGATTATGAAAGCTCAGACTTCATGGAATTGTCTGTTCACGAAGCTTGGTGCTCAGCTCTCAGCTGTCACCTGTCAGCCTTTGCCCAGCCCTGTCTGGTTCCAGCTCTTTGGACTAAGCAACCTAGTTATTTGCAGGCTGCCCCACCTCTTTCCTGGAGCCCGAAAGAGGGCAGAAGCTCAGGGTGTCAAAAGCCTTCATGCTGCATACAAATTGAATTAGACACTGTCAAGATTAATACCTTAGTGCAGCCATCTCTGTCGTCCAAAATACCTCCAAGAGGAAGCCAGGTCCTTGCCTGTGTAGCCCTTGCATCCAGGGTTGAACTGCCTTTTGTCCTGCCGCAGGGCATTGGCGTCCCTGACGGCCACGTGAGATCCTGATTCTCTGCCTTGTTCCTACCAGTGCCCGTCTCCCACCCCTCACCCATGTTCACTCACTTCCTTGGGGAATGAACATTTTCCAGATCTTGGGCTGCCCAGCATTGAACTTCCTTCCTTTGACTAGGAACCTCTTCACCACAAGTTTTCAGTACGCAGAGCCCTCCTCCCACTGGATTCCCTTCCTCAGCACCCACCTCCCATGGTACCCCTCAATACACATCTAGGCTGTGGAGACATGAGCTGGGCTCTACCAGTCTGATGCATCAGCCTAAAACCTTAACACAGGGGCTAAGGACACCATGGAGGAGGCAGCCTGGGGCATGTACTGTGCGGGTAGTAGGGTATAGCAGCACCACTTGGTTTCCAGGGATGGAATAAGATGATGCCTCAGATCTCCTCCAAAATCATTGGAAGGAGGGGAGATAAGTAGGATGTAGATGAAACAGGATTGGCCATGGGTTGATAATTATATAAGCTAGATAATGGGTATATGGGAATTTATTATACTATTGTGTCTAATTTGCAGGTATTTGAAAATGTCCATAATTAGAAATGTGTTTTGTCTTCTTTTAAGTTGGGAAACTTGATCAAAGTCATACAAGAAATAAGTAATAGGTTGGGTTTAGATTCCAGACCTTCCTGACTTCAATGCCGCTCTCTTAACCTCTACACCACATGTGTCAAACACAAGGCCCGCGGGCCAAATCCAGCCCGCCAGGCCTTGCAATGTGGCCCGCACCGCGCTGTCATCACTGCACTCCGCTGTCAGTTTATGACATTGTCAGTTTATGACTGTTCAGTAAACCATTCGGCCCGCGATTTAGGCTGGATTTTAGATTTTGGCCCCTTCTCTGATTGAGTTCGACACCCCTACTCTACACAAATCCTTCCCAAGGTACCTAAAAAGACCAAGAGGAACAGATTAGTGATTTTTCAAAGCATTCAAAGGGGATTCAGAGGTCTCTTAATGAATTTCTTCTCCTGTTTTCCAGGCACATCATGGCAAGGATCAATAGAGTATGGCCAGATATTAATTCCCCATGCCTAGAGCTCATTTTAAAGATGCCCTCATTTTCTCTGCCTGCTTCTGAGTAGGTAGGTGCAGAAGCAGCCTATGAGAGTCTTTGGCAGCCAAAGTTTTCTAAAAACACCCAGGCAACAGCTGTCCTTGTGCTGTCACCTGACTTGCCAGGCCCTGAATCAGCACCACTCCCCACCCAGCCCCCACTGCTCAGCCAGCTCCGACTTGCCCTTTCAAGGCTGGTCTGAACCAGTTGGGCCAGCCCAACCCCTCCCTGTCTCAGCATCTTCCTCAGTCGGTTGGTCTGGTCGGTCAGTGGCTTCTTACTCCCTTACTCTCACCTGAGTTCCTACCCTTGCACTGCCCTTGTCTTCCAAAACAGCAATCTCATGCCTGGAACTTCAGCTCTGAAGGGAGCTGAAAACCACCTCCGTGCTATTGGGAAGATGTAGAAGTGGCTCTGGAATCTGTCCCTGGGTAGAAAGGATGAGCTGTGTACCAGCGTCTCCTGCCATCTGTCAAGGAAAATCTTCCTTTTCTGGGTGGCTCTGGGATTTGCTTTAGGAGAAAAGCAGAAGAAAATATAAAGACACTGACGAAACCGGTTTGGCTCAGTGGATAGAGCTTCGGCCTGCGGACTGAAAGGTCCCAGGTTTGATTCCGGTGAAGGGCATGTACCTTGGTTGCGGGCACATCCCCAGTGGGGGGTGTGCAGGAGGCAGCTGGTCGATGCTTCTCTCTCATCGATGTTTCTAACTCTCTATCCCTCTCCCTTCCTCTCTGTAAAAAATCAATAAAATATTTAAAAAAGAAAATATAAAGACACCATTCACCTTCCTATAGAGGAGGATTCCACCTTTAGACTCAAGTCCAAAAGCAACCAGGGCTGGGGCAGTATGGAGACCCAATTCTTTTTCTTTTGTTTTTTTGTATTGTTTTGTGATTCCTCACCTGAGGATATTTTTTCCATTGATTTTTTGGGAGAGTGGAAAAGAGAAAGACAGAGGGAAACATCAGTGTGAAAGAAACACGTTGATAGGTTGCCTCATGCATGAGCTCTGACCATGGGCCAGGCCAGGGAGGAGCTTGCAACCAAGGTACATGCCCTTGACCAGAATTGAAACCTGGATCCTTTGGTTTGCAGGCTGATGCTCTATCTGCTGAGCCAAACTGGCTAGGGCAAGACCCAATTCTTGATCTATGTTTCTGTGGAAAACTCAACATCATACCCTTTTCTTGGTCTAGATATGAAGCTACACTAAGTGCTTAGACATATTCCCTAAGTGCTGGTGCACATGACCCTGACATCAGGACTGGAGAACAGACATATACCCCATTGCGAAGAAACTAAGGTTAGCCTTCTCCCCCTTCTCCTCCGTTCCTCAGGTCTCTAAGCCAGCCTTCCCTGAATCCTGGTCCTACCAGTTAGACATGTGTTACCTTAAGGCAGTCACTAACTGTTATGAGCCTCCATTTTTAATCATCTGTAAAGTAAGAATAAAATACCTACTGGCAAGTTAGCTGTAAGGATCATACAAAGTAGTATATGGATAGCACTTAGTAGGTCCACAACATCCATCAGCTCCCTTCACCTTGCCTTGGGTTTAGCTCCTGCTCAAATTGGACTGTTTCAAAGCTTTTAGGCCTGAGAACAAGGGCTTCCCCAGTTCTGGTGTGTTGATTCTGGGCCTTCATACCTGCTTCCCCCATTGACTCCCACATGGGCTAGTTATTGTCTGCTCATCAGCCAGCCCAGATCACACTACACCATTGTCCTGACTTCATCATTCTACACTCTGAATTCATCCCCTTGGCTACCACCACACAGTTGCACCTGATTCTTTCTGTGTATTCTCTAACTAACTTGTTAGCTTCCTCTCCCCTTTCTTGAGCTTTCAAAACTCCTGAATATGAATATCTCAGGGCCCCTTCTCCCAGCACCATTTTCTGTGCATAGCCATTGTCTAAGGATTCACTGCCTGAGTCTCCTGTAGCCAAATAAACAGCTAGCTACTCCCTTCTCCCCAAATAGCTCCCTGGCCAAGGGAAGAGTGTCACAGCTCTCTTACCAGGACCAGGGCCTTGTGTAAGCATGCCAGCTTTTTAGTCCCTGTGAAAATCGGGTTGGGAGCCACAATCAGGACAGTACTCCAGGAATGATTTGACCTGATATGGCAGAAAAGACCACTGCTTCTCATGGTGTGCATATGTCCTGGAGTTCTTGTGACCTAAGTACATATTAGCACTTGGGCAACTATGTCCTAACGTTGCTCTTTTAGGTTTGTGGCCAACTAGAAATTGTAGACCTTTATTCACAAACTGTAGGTATCTCCCAGATATTATTTTGTTCTGTGACAGCTGATTTAATAAGCTCAACTTGAATATGACATCTATTTATCTCTACTAAAATATCACTTTGTTATCAAGATTACAATTTTTGTTTTTTATCAGATAAAGTGTAAGGGGAAAAGTGTCAGAGGGCAACTTTTAGAATGGTTCAATTCCCAGTCAGGGCACAGGCTCAATCCCCAGTGGGGGGCATGCAGGAAGTAGCTGATAGTTATTTTCTCTCATCGTTGATGTTTCTCTCTCCCTTCCCCTTCCTCTCTGAAATAAAAAATACATTTTAAAAGAATGAAAGAAGCTTAATGACATATCAACCAATTGCAATGTGATAGTTTTGTTTGTATCCTGATTTAAACAAACAAACAAACAAAAAACTGTACAAAATATATATTTATGAGACAATTGGAAATTTGGAAATGGATATTTGATGATGCTAAGAAATTATTGAAGTTTCTTTTTGGGTGTGATAATAGTGTTAGAGTTTGTTTTTAGCTTGTAGGATGCCTGAGATTTGCTTCAAAACAAAATGAGGGAAGGGAGGTTCATGGGGGTGTAGAAGAAACAAGATTGGCTGTGAGTTGAAAATTGCTGAAGCTGGATGATTGGCACATGGGGTTTCTTATATATAACGTCCACATTTGTGAATGTTTGAAACTATCCAAAACTAAAACTATTTTGTATCTTGCCTCTGTCATCCAGCATATTAACTGCTCTTAGCCCTGTACTCTCTCCCCATCTAATAAATATGATTTCTGTACCTATCTCTAACTAGTTAATAAACAGGTCAACCAGGTCAGAGCTAAGAGCAGATCTCTATGGGTCACCACCACTAGGTTGACCCACCAGTCAGTCCTCTTTGGAAATGGCTGATCAGTGAACCATAACTCCACCTACCTCAGTTCTCCAGTCTTTGTTTACAAGGATACCATGAAAGACTTGTCTAGTACCTTGCAAAAATAAAAATGCCAAATTTCAAGCATTATCATTTCCTGCCACTTTTGCAATCTATTTGTTAAGAGTTGAATCCATTTGTTCTAAGTGAATTAAAATCGGTTCCAAGTAGTCATCTTTCTTTTCCAAAACACCCAAAGGTCACATGCTTTAAAAAATCCAATTTGGACATGTATAGCATCAACAATAACTCACTATAATTTGTCCCTTACCGTAATACCAGCCCAGTCACACACCCCTGGCCAGACACATGAGCTAGTCCATGACAGTCAAAGTCTACTCCTGGATTTTTGTTGGGAAAGGCTTTTTCTTTCCCTGCTAAATTGGAAGGTTGTAATCCTGTAGACATTGGTGGCCATCTTGTCACCACTTGGATGGAGTCTGCCTGAGAACGAGGCCAACACAGAGGAAAGTAGAGCTGAGAAATGGAAAGAAAGGGATCCTGGAATTACATCATTTGAGCGTCCAGATTTAGCTACACCTAATGCCAATAACCCCTATAATTTTTGGCTATGTGAACCAATACATTCTATTATTTTCTTAATCCAGTTTAAGCTGAATTTCTGTCACTTGCAAAAGAAGTCCTGACTAACACAGTGTGTGTATGTAATTGGCTGAGCAATGCATAATTTAAAATGTTCTATTTTATATAATAATTTTTGTATTATCATATTGCATATACATTATTTTTATAACAACTTTATTGAGATATAATTCAGACATCCAAAATTCACTTAAGTATACAATCTAGTGGTGTTTTGTATAGTCACAGAATTGTGCAACTATTACCACCATCTTATTTTAGAATATTTTCATGTACCCAAAAGAAACTGTATCCATTACCATCACTCCCCAAACTTCATTCCCCCACCTTCCTTTAACCCCTAGTAACCAACCACTAATCCACTTTCTGTCTCTGAATTTGCCTATTCTGGACATTTTATACAAATGGAAGCATACAATATGTGGTCTTTTGTGATTGCCTTCTTTCACTTAGCATAATGTTTTCAAGGTTTTGCATGTTTTGGTATGAATTTGTACCTCATTCCTTTTATGAATGGACAATATTTCATTCTATAGCTTTATCATATTTTGTTTATATATGCATGAATGGTGTACATTTATGTTGTTTCTACTTTTTGTTATTATAAATTATGCTGCTGTGAACACATATACCAGTTGTTTTGTGGACATATGTTCCAGTTATCTTTGTTACATACCTAGGAATAGAATTGCTGAGCTATATAGTAACTTCATGTTTAACTTTTTGAGGATCTGTCAAACTATTTTCCAAAGTAGCTATACCATTTTAAATTCCTACTAGCAGTGTTTAAGAGTTTTAGTTTCTTCACATTCTCAGCAACACATGTTATTGTCTGTCTTTTTTATTTTAGCTATCCTAGTAGTTTTAATTTGCATTTTCCTAATATTGATAATCCTGAGCATCTTTCATGTGCTTATTGTCTTTTGTGTATCTTCTATTGAGAAATGTATGTTCAAATCCTTTACCTGGTTTTGAATTGAGTTGTCTTTTTAATTTGTAAGAGTTATTTATGTATTCTGGATACAAGTCCCTTATCAGATATATGATTTGCAAATATTTCCTCCAATTCTGTGTGGTTTCTTTTCAGTTTCTTGATGGTGTCCACTGAAGCACAAAAGTTTTAGATTTTGACAGAGTCTAATTTACCTTTTTTATTTCTCTCTCACTTGTGTTTTTGGGATCATCTCTAAAAAACCACTGCCTAATCCAAGGTTAAGAAGAACTACTCCTGTTTTGCCTTTTAAGAGCTTTATGGTTTTTAGCTCCTACATTTAGGTTTATAATCCATTTTGGTTAATCTTTTAATATGGTATGAGGGAGGGGTTCAACTTCATTTTTTATTTATTTATTTATTTATTTATTTATTTATTTGCATCTGGCACCATTTGTTGCATTCTTTCCCCTACTGATACAACTATATTTTTATAAACATGTTTTTACTTAGAACAATATTAATGTGAATTTATATTCTCTGAGCACACCCAATTGTTTTTGTCAGCAGTGTTGCATACTGGAGATTGAGGAGGAGGGTGATTAAACATTTGACTGTAGAATATGATGAGTATGTGTAAAATGATGCCAACATGTTGGTATGCATCATAATAATCCGGGAAACATTTCTCTTTCTCTTTCTCTCTCTCTCTCTCTCTCTCTCTCTCTCTCTCTCTCTCTCTCTCTCTCTCCCTCTCTCCTCTCCAACCCCCCACACACACACACACACACTCTCTAACTAAATATATAAGTAAAAGAATTTCCTGGTGATAGTCTATATCTTCCATATATAGAATCATAGACCACTAAGCTTTGGAGAGCCCATATGGTCACATAATTCACCCCCTTATTTTTACAGTGATAATATAACCAGAGGATGATTGGATTATCAGCTTATACCCTGTACCCATCAAGGCCAGGCTGAGCACTTTGTTTGCATCCCCCCAATACATTCAAATGCAGCAGTATTTATGACTAATGAGATTTTACTGTAGGCCTCATGGGAAGATGGAGAAGAGAGTTACATCACAGATCATAAAGCAATACTTAATTAGATCCCTCCATCTGACTAGGCTTAACATAGAGTTATACCTGTTTTTCCTCCAAAAGTTTTCTCCCTTGCTCCCATATTGCCAGGTCTCTTCATTCTTCCTGCTACTTCTGACATTCCCTCTTTTACCCCCCAAACCATTCAAGCTATATAGCAAACTCAACAAAACAAAAACACAATAGCTACCTGAACAGCAACTGACCTTTTCCCTCAAGCATGTTCTTTGGGAAAGTGGGGAGGTGTGTCAGTTCATGTGATAATAAATATTTCCTGAAGGCTGATTAAGAACAAAACAGTGGGCTAAGTATCTCACAAAATGACTTACTTATTGTGATGAAACTCATTACTGGCAAATCTGAAATGGAATTTTAATTATAAAGGTCAAAGCACAACTTCTGAGCAACTCACTTTCATAATCTTCAGTTTCTTTGGCTTAACAGCTGTGTGGGATACATGGAAAAGTTATAGTATTTCATCTTCTAAACATAGGGAAATGGAGGTACAGTGACACTGAGAGACTTTTCAACTCAGACAAGTGGAAGGTTTTGATCTGGGGATCTAGGATTGTTTACCTTTAGCAGTGTATGTGAAATTGTGCCCAAATTGTTCCCATTTTCCATTGGGAAGTCACAATGGAAAATATAACCAATAATGGACACAATGTGATGTGACTTGATGTCAAGCCTAAAGGACTGAAGCACTATGACCCATAGGGAGCACAGAGAGGGGAGAATGAGAGAGGACAGACTGTCAGTGTCTCTCCCACAGTGACAGGAAAGAGAAGGCAGCATTGGGCAAGGCAGGATCCTGTTTGGCAAGGGACGTCTGTTCCCGTGTGGGAAAGCATGACTCATCAGGGTGCCACAGCTCAGTGACACAGTCTCTTAAGATCTTCCAAGTCCCCTTAGTCCAACTCTGTATTTACCAAACAGCTCTCAAATCTGCTTGTGGCTTCTGAAGTACGCCTTCCCACAGGGTAGAAAATGTGCTGACTGGGCTTTCTTCGGGCCTATTGTCAATTATATTCTGCTGGATGAATGAATAATGCTGCATCCGGCCTCTCTTTCATGGGTTTGGTTTAGAGTGAGCTTATTCATTCAACATCAATTCAACAAATATTTACTGAGTGCCATCTATGTGCCAGGCATCGGTCCGAGCCCTTGTGGTGCGAGTCAGATTAAGATCCCTGTGTTCATGGAGTGCCCACACTAATGAGAGGTGACAATAACAACAAAAATCAATAGGTAATTTCAGCCGAAACCGGTTTGGCTCAGTGGTAGAGCATCGGTCTGCGGACTGAAAGGTCCCGGGTTCGATTCCAGTCAAGGGCATGTACATTGGTTGCGGGCACATCCCTAGTAGGGGGTGTGCAAGAGGCAGCTGGTCGATGTTTCTCTCTCATCGACGTTTATAGCTCTCTATCCCTCTCTCCTCCTCTCCGTAAAAAAAAAAAAAAAAAAAAAAAATCAATAGGTAATTTCAAATTGTGATATTTCGCACCTAAGGTTTCTGAATTCCTTTCTACAGGCTCAGCTGTATCCCAGGTTCCCCTCTCACCTTCACCAGGAAGACTTAAGCGTTAGCCCAGTCTCAAAGGATTCAGCATCAAATTTCCCCTCTAGTCTGACCCAGACTCTGAGAGAATGTGTTTCAGTTTCTACACTTACCACCAGTCTGTTCTCTGGACCTCAGCCTCATTTCTGAGGCCAGGACTTGATAACCTCACCCACTTATTCATTTAACACAACTCTTAACACCATGCCTCTTTTTAGGGGCTGGGAATTCAGAAATGAGTAAGACATATTCCCTGCCCTCCACTCTAGTTCACAGTCCAAGGGAGGATGCACACATTCATGGTTCCTGTGCTTCATCAATGTCTGGGAGAGAGGAAAGTGCAGGGTGCTGTGTGTACAGAAGAGGAACCCCTAAGTCATACTGGAGAGAGGGGTAGTCAGGGGGAGTGCCCCTGCGGAGGCAATATTTAAACTGAGGTGGTTGTTTCTTACAGAAATGACAAACGTTGGAACTTCAGAAAATACAGAAACAAAGGGCAATTAAAGCCACCCTTAAAGATACCACTGATAACTATTTCGTGGTGTGAACCCTCTAGTCTCTTTGCTATTTGAGCTTAGATTTGAAGGGCAATGAAGATAGGGAGGAAAAAATATTTGGTAAAGGCAATTGTCCTTAAGTTGACTTTAAAAACTGAATGTGATAGATAAAGGCTCGAATATATATTTTTGTTGTTCTTGTTATTGTCGTTCACTGAAATATCACTGGCATCTAGCCAGTACATGGCAGCATAGTTGCTCAACATGTATTTATTTAAAAAAAAAAAAAGAAGAAGAAGAAGAAAAGAAAAAAAAAAAGGCCCAGCTGGCATGGTTCAGTGGTTGAGCATCAATCTATGAATGGGGTGGTTATAGTTCAATTCTCAGTCAGGACACACGCCCTGGTTGTGGGCTTGAAGGGGGCCACACCAGACCAAGGTCTCCTGTCATTTATTGGCTCCAATGTGGAGTACAAAGACTGACATCTGTGCTGTATGGGAGAGAAGATGTCAGAGGGAAGAAGGAGACTTCTGGGTGGTCAGGTATGAAGGGCAGTGAAGGCTCTCTCTGCTGCCTTTCCCCGACCCCGTCCCAGGTCCTGCTGGTACTGTGTAGAGAAGTTGGCATGGAGACCTGAGACATTTCTGATATAATGTCTCACTTGGGAAGGTATGGAAAGATAGGAGATTTGACAACTCTACCTCTTGCCTTTTCTCAGGTGACTGGTAGGAGTTTCTCCTTAGAAAGAAGAGCGGTTTTAGGGATCCTTACTCAGGGCCACCAGGAACACTGAAGGAGGCAGCATACACTACCAACTTGAGTGAAAATAGGTAAGCATGCTAGGCCTCCTGGCTGGAGCAGCACCCCTCTACGGAAACCCCCACTAGCAAAACAGCTATGCACAGACTTGAGAGCAAATGCTTGCACGCACTCACACCCAGTGCACAGCCATGCCTGTCTCAAAGGCCCTGTGGTGTAATTGAGGTCTGTCTGTTACCACCTATTCCACTCGGAGGCCCAACTTCTCACACGCCCCCACACGCCCCCTCCCCCAACTCTAAACTTGACGTAGTTCACCTAGGAGGCTGGGGGAAGGGTGAGGTGGCAGTGGGCTGTGTGGGAGAGCAAGGGTGTGAGTATGCCTGGGTCTAACCATAGATGTTCTTAGAATGCTGCCTGAGTCAACCAAGGAGCCGAGCCAGCATATGCCACCGTAAGGCGGTGCAAAAAAATATACTGACAATGGTTTTTCCTTAAGGATGGAGACATTTTTCCTAATGTGCAGAAGCTAGTGGAAGCCTGGGCCTTGTGCTACATGCCCCACCCCTCTTTTTACATCTGAATAGGTTGTGTACCTTCTGCTGTCTCTTGGGGTTCAAGAAGACCAATTCTGAAAGGCCAATTCTCATGTTTCCAAATCTCAGCTAGCACGTTAAAGGCTATGAAATGCTTTGAAGACATAAAATACTAGTCAGGGATTGCAAACTCACGCATGCTGGAAGCAGAGAGGAGACAAGCGGTTAATCTATGTGTGTAAAGTGAGCCTTTATTTTATTTGGTCATCTTTATTGAGGTGTAACTTAGACACAATAAAATTTACCACCTATTAGTACACAATTCAATGAGTTTTACAAATGCAGCCACTGCCACAATCATGATACAGAGTATCTCTATTACACCAAATATTTCCCTCATGGCCCTTAAGCAGTCAATTTTCCCCCTCCAACTTCTGGCTCCTGGCAACTACTGATCTACTTTTTTTATCACTGTTGCTTTTCCTTTTCCAGAATTTTATATAAATGGAACCATACATTACAGAGTCTTGTTTCTGGCTTCTTTCTCTTAGCACAATGCTTGTAAAATTCATCCATATTGTATATAGTCTGTTCCCTTCAATTGCTGAGTAGTGTTCCATTGCATGGGCATACCATAGATTGTTTATCTCTTCAGTGAGGACAGTCCGAGAGGTGGGTAGACTGTCCAATTCTGTTCTTTATTTATTGTAGTATCTTTAGGTAGTTCCTTTTGTATTAAACCCAGGTTTTTATGACTGTTTTCTGCAGGCAAGAGTTGTGCAGTATAGTCTTTAACACATCCAAAAGCAGAATTTCAGTTTCATATTTCTGAAAGTCTATTTCAACTTAATTTTTGAAAGGTATTTTGTTTTTGTTGGCAGTTTTTCTTTCAGTGTTTTAAAGATGTTTCTCCACATTTTTTATGGTTTGCATTGTGTCCAACATGTTTGCTAGCATCCTTATCTTTGTTCCTCTGCACATAATCTGTTTTGTTTGTTTTTCCTTCTGGCTGCTTTTAACATTTTCTTATCGTTAGTTTTCTTCAGCAATTTGATTATGAGGTGCCTTGGTGAAGTTTTCTTTATGCTTTTCTGTTTGGGGCTTGTTGAGCTTCTTTGACGTGTGAGTTTATAGTTTTTATCAAATTTGGAAAATTTTTCAACCAATATTTTTTCAAGTATTTTTTTTTCTGGCTTCTGCTTCACCCCACCCCCTTTCTGGGACTCCAGGTACATGTATGTAAGGCTTAGGGGCTGTATCAGCTAACTAATGTTCTGTGCATTTGTTGTTTTTTAATCTTCACCCAAAGATGTATTTTTTATTGATTTTTTTTTTTTTAAGAGAGAGAAACATAGATGGAAGAGAGAAACATCAGTTGGCTGCTCCTATACATGCCCTGACTGGGGATCAAACCCACATCTTGGGTATGTGCCCTGACCAAACTCACCACCTTTGGGTATATGGATTGATGCTCCAGCCAACTGAGCCACACTGGCTAAGGTTATTGTAATTTCTAACACTATAGTGTCTGTTTTTGAACTTTATATAAATAAAATCATGTAGTGTGTACTCTTTTATGTCTGGCTTCTTTCACTCAGCATTGTGTTTGTCAGAATTATCCATTTTATTGTGAAGCAATAATTCATTTCTTTTTTAAAAAAAATATATTTTATTGATATTTTTACGGAGAGGAAGGGAGAAGAAGAGAGAGTTAGAAACATGGATGAGAGAGGAACATCAATCAGCTGCCTCCTGCACACCCCCTACTGGGGATGTGCCCGCAACCAAGGTACATGCCCTTGACTGGAATCGAACCTGGGACCCGTGAGTCCGCAGGTTGACACTCTATCCACTGAGTCAAACTGGTTAGGGCATTAATTCATTTCTTTTAATTGCTGTATAGCATTACATTTTATGAATATACCATATTATTCATCTGTTTTGCTGTTGATAGCATTTGACTTGTTTCCAGTGTGGGGCTATTATGAATAGTGTTGCTATGATCATGTTTGATCAGTTTTTTTGTGTTATCTGTTTGTATTTCTAGGAATAGAACTGCTGAATCATAGGCTAGGCTTCTCTCCTACTTGAATAGATGTCACTAAGCAGCTTCCCACGGTCGTTATTCCAATTTACATTCCCACTGGCATTGTATCTGAGTTCCAGTTGTTCCATATCTTCACCAACACTTGCTGTTATGTCTTTTTCATTTTATCCATTTGATAAATTTTACTTATATTGCCTTTCATAAAACCCCACAGGCATAATAAAACTACTAGGCAGAAGGAGCTAACAGTGTGCTGGTTTGAGACGCTTGTATTAAGGTTTTTTTTCTCAATGGCACTTCCAAAAGCATTCCGTTGTTAGCTATGTGTTCCTCAACACTGTTTGAGAGTTTGAAAGCTAACTGTTGGATGGTTCACCAGATGAAGAGATGAATGGAAGAAAGGCAAACAAGGGTGTTCTTGGCAGAGGGTGCAATATATGGGAAGGAAGAAAGTCATAAAACATCTTGGCTCAGGGCTGCCTGGTACAGTTGTACATGATTCTCGGAGGCGCTGTTCACTCCTTTGTCCGTGGGAATGGCACCTCTAGGAACTGTGTGGTGCACTACCCATGAATCTGTACAGCAGTCATGCCTGTCATGGTCAGGGGTGATTAGAAATTTGGTGTGATCGGAAGGCAAGGTGAGTAGGGTAGAGGAACAAGAGAAGCCAACTCCAGACTTGGAGCAATATAACTGACTCAGCCTTTGTTAGAAGCTTACTATAAAACCCCACCCCACCCCCACCCTGCTAGATGAGGGATTGTACAAGCTTCCTCCTCTGGGATCCCTCAGCCCTCTGAGCCAAAAGGGCTGCCACTGAACTGGGGCCGAGGTGAAACCCAAGTCAGGAAGGAGAAATGCTGAGCATGCTCCAGCTCGTCTTGCTACACAACTTTGGTCTCAACAAGTTGAGAAAGCAACACCCTGTCCTTCCTCTGTCTTGGGCCTCCTCTCTTGCCTGCGGCCTCAGCACACGCCTCTGCCTGGGAAAACTGGGTAAACCTGGATGGAAAGCTGTGCCCCATCTGTCTCCACAGGGCCACTAGGGTTGGTTCCTGAAGACACAAGAAAATGAAAGGAAAATCCTAGGGTCCCCATATGTCTTTGCCGTGGCCTGCCAGAGTGAAGGGTACCCCTCTGAAGGAAAGAGACTCTTCGGGTTGATGCTGTTTGTCTCTAAGCCCTTATTACATTTTGTGTGTATGTGTGTCTTGTATGCTTGTTTAGGGAATTAAATGGTTGAGGTGGGGCTCGCCCATTGGGCCATAAGGAACTATCCATTGTCTGAAAGGGAAGAAGGCCTCTTCTGGGTTCATGTTCAAGTTCTGCCTCCCTTCCAGTTACTTCGTTAAAACGTACGTACACACACACACACACACACACACACACACACACACACACGAAAAATATGTATTCCTGAAAGTAGAAATTGGGGCCGGTGGAAGAGTTGGGCATGGCAGAGTGAGAATCTGTTGGCTCTGGTTACAAAGGGAGTAGCTCTGGGGAAATAAGTGGTAAGTTGGCACCTCCTCAAGGAAGAGACAAAAGCCAGGACAAGGAACCTGGGAAAGGTGCCCATGGTTTCACCAGAACTTTGGAACTAAGTATATATCATGAGACCAGATGTCAACTGGAGATTTGTGGCCCTGGGACCAAGTTAACTATGATATGAGTAGAAACCTTTCCAACCTAGTTAGGTCAAACTTTTGGATCAACCAAAAAGAATATCCTGCACACTTAAAATGTGTTCGCTGTAGCTTGTGCCTTATAAGGAGTAGAGAACCGTCTGCTACACTGTAATATTCCTAAACAACAAATAAACAAGATAATGAACGACCGTGTCTAAGTAATTACTAAGTGATGCAGGAGAACTAAATGCTGAGGCTTTAAGTGCTGGAAAAAGGCAGTTCTCTATTGAATTTTAAAGTTTTCAAAAAAAACCTTTATAGCCCTAATCTTCCCTCCCTCTCTGACCTCCCCACCCCCAACATCCGTAAGCAGTTTGCAGAACAAATTCCCATTCACAAAGGAAGTGAGAACGGGAGAGTATCGGTTGATTTTGTCTGCTCAGCAGCCCTCTCTCCCACCTTCAGCAACTAGAACCCTGAATTTCCTTGGGAAGGCATCTCTCTCCACTCTCAGACCAACCAAGGGTTCTGACTCCACCCTTGAGTCCAAGGTGAGCATACCAGGCCTAGCCTACCACCGGCCACAGTAGTTTAGGGATGGACATGTGATCCCAGCTGGTGAATGAGACATCCAGATGGTTCCTGGAACAATCGGGGAAGGGGATAAAGCCAACACAGAGGAAAGCAGAGCCAAGAGACTTGGTTTGTGCCCGAAACTAGACTTTTACTAGGATTTTTCAGAGAGGCGAGTCATTACATTTTCTTCTTTAAAAAAAAAAAAAAGAAGTATTTTTATTGATTTCAAAGAGGAAGGGAGAAGGAGAGAGAGAGAAACATCCATGATGAGAGATAATCACTGAATGGCTGCCTCCTGCACACCCCACGGTGGACATGTGCCCTGACTGGGAATCCAACTGTGATCTCCTGGTTCATAGGTCAGCGCTCAACCACTGAGCCACGCTGGCCAGGCACATTTCCTTCTTGATTTAAGCCAGTTTTAATTTGATTTCTCTTACTTGCTAACAAAATAATCCTGACTGATTTAGAAAGCTAGCCAATATGTTTAAATTCAATAAATTCAGACAATTAATCAATAATTGAAAGGGGACCAGAAGTAGATTTAAGGTTTTGCTCTGGTTTTCTTAGACTCAGTGTAATGACTAAGGGAAGGCAGTATGGGAGAGGATTATTAAGTATGGTGAGCCAGCCTGATGGAGCTTGCCTTAGAGGCTTGCTGGGAAAATTAGACAAGGAATAGGGAGCTTCCTAAGGTTTTTGACCAACTTAAAAAAGACATTTAGGCCTTGCCGGTTTGGCTCAGTGGATAGAGCATTGGCCTGTGGACCCAGGTTTGATTCTAGTCAAGGACACATGCCTAGGTTGTGAACTTGGTCCCCAGTAGGGGGGGTGCGGGAGGCAATCAATGATTCTCATCATGAATGTGTCTATCTCTCGCTTCCTCTCTGAAATCAATAAAAAGTTTTAAAGAAAATAATGGGAGTCCTGGCCAGGTAACTCAGTTGGTTAGAAAGTCGTCCTGACACACCAAGGTTGTGGGTTTGATTCCTGTTTAGGGGATTTACAAGAACCAACCTATGAATGCATAAATAAGTGGAACAACAAATCAATTTCTCTCTTTCTCTTCCCCTCTTCCTCATACCTCCCTTCTTCCTTACCTCCCTCCCTAACTCTCTCAAATCAATACATTTTTTAAAAAGAGAAAAATAAATTAAAAAAATAAAGAAAATAATGGGTACTGGCAGTGTTCTGCTTCTTAGCATGGGAATGGTTATGTGTCGTCCCCCCCCCCCCCATATACCTTTACTATAAATTATGTATGTGTTTTGTATGTTCTTCTGAGTAAATACAAGATATAATGTATAATTTCAAAGAATGAAAAAGGAAATAAATAATGTGGAGGTCTGCAGAACAGGATGGGGAAGCGAGACTCTGGGGTCAGAGGTGCAGGAGGAAGGAAGCTGATGCAGAGATGGGGACTTAGGACAGAAAGGTTTGGAGTAGAGCAGGGACAATGGGCACAGAGGAGGATGGAGAGGTAAGAGCTGCATCCTGGGTGAATGAGGGCATGACAAAAATATAATTCCAAGCACTGGTAATGATGACAGAGACAGGGTGGTTGAGAGAGAAGGACCTGGCTGAGGGTCATAAAGGGGGTGTGTGGTTGCATTTTGAATCTGTTCGGGTGGGTCTGTGGTATCATCCGATTGGAAGAGAAGCCCCCCTGGAGCTAGCTCAAGTGAGGAACTTGAACATCAGAGATGAAGAGGCGCCCCATCTGTGTCCCCTGTAGAGTAGGCGGTCTTTCCTCTGCTCTTCTCCGCATCCACACACCAGGGTGTTCTACTTCCTGGGAGGGAGGGCACACCTGGAAGAAGCTGGAGTGCTCTGGAAACCCCACAGGCAGGCAAGGCCACTGTCCAAGCAGCCAAATGGAAAGGCTGTCAAAAATGTCTAGTAGTGACCTACACAGTGACCCTGGTGTGGGTAAGCTGTAAGGTGTGTGTTCGAGGAAAGCAAGAGAAAGGAGAGCCTGGCTTTAGTCTGGGAAGGCCAGCAGCCAGGGCCAGGTCTGGGACAGGTGATGTGGATGTGGATGAGGGAACAAGAAGGCCTTGTGACCCGTGACACTCTATAGGACTCTTCCTTTCAGCTCAGACAGGTTCTCCCATCCCCACCCTGGCCCCACACCTCCCACTGCCCTATGGCCTCCCTCCTTCACTCCTTAAAAGCTGCCCATACTCCCTCCTCCTCCTCCTCCTCCTCCTCCTCCTCCTCCTCTTCCTCCTCCTCCTCCTCCCCCTCCTCCTCCTCCTCCTCCTCCTCCTCCTCCTCCTCCTCCTCCTCCTCCTTCTTCTTCTTTTTAAATATATTTTATTGATTTTTTACAGAGAGGAAGGGAAAGGGATAGAGAGCGAGAAACATCGACCAGCTGCCTCCTGCACACACACCCCCCCCCCCCCACCACCAGAGATGTGCCCGCAACCAACGTACATGCCCTTGACCGGAATCGAACCTGGGACCTTTCAGTCCGCAGGCCGACACTCCATCTACTGAGCCAAACCGGTTCCGGCCACACTCCCTTCTTTACCTCCTCTACACTCCTCCTCCATCAGCACCAGGCCTGACCTGTTGGCATTCTTTGAGACGTACTAGTGGCAGATACACTCCAGTTCCAGTCTTGTTTCATCCATTTATGGTTCACTCATTCATTTATTCAAAGAATATTTGTTAAGTGCCAAGTACTTGCCTGGTACTGGAGATATAATATTGAGCAAGATCGATTAGGCAGAGGTTTTCTCCGGAGACAGTGTGTACTTTTTCCTCCCAGGATGTTACATACTCATGCTTGTGTACACAGACACACACGTATGCATACAGGCACACACGCACATGCATATATGCACACACGCACACACAGACACACACATAAGTTCACCAACCTGCAACCCTTTCTGTTTACATCCTCTCCAAAGCCTCTGATGTGGAACCCAGCTGCCAGGCATGCGATCTGTGTGGGACCCAGACTATGGAAGGAAGTTAGGCCGTGGGCTAAGGAAGAGAGTCAGACAGCCCGGAGGGAGTGCCCCAGGAGGTACATATCGGTTTCCTGGTCACTGAATGGCATGTACACCCTGGAGAAGGGCACACGCTGGAATCCAGGTCTGGGCCACTTCAGGCAGTGCCTAAAGCATGGTCCTTCCCGGGAGGCCAAAGAGGGATCTGGGGACCTGGTACCAGCCTTTTGGGAGGCAAGTGGTCTGGGGTTATGCCTGCTATAGCATACTCCTTTCCTGAATCCTGGCCTTGTCCTGGAGCAGGAAGTCCCTAAAACTGTCCCCCCTGAGAGGGGAATCTCTGAGCAGGACCCTGGCATCTTATTAATGCAGGGAGCCTTAAAAAAAAAGAAAATAAAAAACCTTGAAAATCTGAACAAAATGAGAACTACAACCGCCATTGTTCTCATTGGAAACTGAGGTAAAATAAATAAATAAAATAAACAAATAAACACAAGGAGCCAGCCAGTTAGACTCCAGCTAGCTGGGCACTCAAGGGTTCTCATGATGGAAGGTCCCAAAATTTTCTTTTTCTTCCTAGGGAATTATATAAAGTAAATAAAATAAAAAGGAGAAAGAAGAGAGGAGAAGCAAAAGAGAAGGAGAAAGAAAAGAAGTGGAGGAGGAAAGTATTTTTTAAATATATATAGCCCTGATCATAGCATTTCTCTGCTTAAAACCTCTAATAACTTCCCCATTGCTCATGAGATAACCACACCCCCTTTTCACTCTTCTCCCCCTTCCTGCCGCACCCCTGCCAGTCACATGGGGGTTCTAGGGCCTGTTAGGATGTGTTCACACAGGTCTTATGGGAAATTGCCTCAGCAACTTATGGGAAATTGTTTCAGCAACTGAAACAGAGAGAGAACACCATAATGGGCCCATCATGAGCATAGAGAGCTACGTAGGGAAGTTTTGGTCCTAAGTCTGTGACTACAGGGCCATGGGAAAATCATGGTCTCTAAGCCTCCTTTTCTTTAACTGATCAGGGGTTACGGGAAATGATCCCCGCCCCGCCCACCTCGCTGGGTCACTGCGCGGCTCAGGTGAGATAAAGAGCCTGGAGGAACCCTTTGTGAATGATCAAGCCCTGAACAAACACGGGATTGTTTCTGCTACCCAGCAAATTACACTGAGAAGTGTCTGAGGCCGCCCCATTCATCTCTCAGCACGATTCTTCCTAATAACCCTTCAGCTCGGTCTATCACCTTAAGCTTTCCAAAGTACTTTTCTATATAATGTGTCATTTCTTCTGACCCCGTCTCTGTGCAGTGCCTGGGCACGGCTGCCCCTTGCTGGGCATATAAGGGCACAGGCTCAGGAGCTGAAGTCACCGGGAGGCCCAGTGTCACGGGGTGCTCTGTGGCAGAGCCAGGCCTGAGCTCAGGTTTCTTGACTCCAGCTGGGGCCTGCACCCAGCTCCTGGAGCCACTCTGCTCCCAGTACGTACCAGCTGCTGTTCTGTTTAGATCCTAAACCTTCAGAGGGTACAGACAGGATCTCCTTAGGGGTTAACTTCTCCATCAGTTAGCATGGCCTTTGGGTGGGGCTATTTCAGAGGATACTTAAGCCTTCGCCTGTGAGATAGGCTTGGTTTTTGAAAGTCTACTTGCCAGAGGCGTGGGAGTTTACCTCGGCCCCTTTGTCACTCCTGGGTGACAGTAGCCAGCCAATAGGCCAGAGGGGCAAATGTGGGATCATTTTGGAATTCCTCCTTCAGGTGGGATTCTAACCACAAAATGTGCTAATGCCTGCCGAAACCGGTTTGGCTCAATGGATAGAGCGTCGGCTTGGGGACTGAAAGGTCCCGGGTTCGATTCCGGTCAAGGGCATGTACCTTGGTTGCGGGCATATCCCCAGTAGGGGGGGTGCAAGAGGCAGCTGATCGATGACTCTCTCTCATCAATGTTTCTAGCTCTGTATCTCTCTCCCTTCCTCTCTGTACAAAATCAATAAAATATATATATATTTTAAAAAATGTGCTAATGTCTAAGCACCCCACAAACCTCATCTGCTGGCTCACTCTCACTTTGAGTGTTATCCCTATCCAGCCACTGGGTTAGGGCAAGGCAGAGGAATTCATGCACGCCAGTGGCCAGTGACCTGCAGCTGCTCACAGCTAGGGAAACGGCACCGTGGGGGAAGATAACGGGGAAAGAGGACGGAGTGAGCACGTTCCTGGGGCCACACAATAACCCTGGGGATGAAAGAGAGTGTGAGTTCAGAAAGGCAGAGATCTCTGGGGACTAGGAGGCTCCGAGGAAGCTTCCTGGCTGAGGACACCGAGTCCCCCTCCCCAAGTCAGTCTGTGTGTCAGACTGAAACATTCTTGCTGTTGGTGAATCACACCAGGAAACCGCCCCTGCAGCATTCCAGGATGCAGAAGCCAGGACCTTGGTCTGATTGCTGATTGGCGGTGGTGAGTCAGCATAAGGGCACCAGAAGGGCAGTCTGGAGATGCAGGGGACTTCGGGGATCCTGTCCATGTCCTTTTTTTGGCCTGCGTGGCTGGTACGGGGATGTTGTTTTATAATAATTATTTAAGTGGTAATGCAACTGAAATATGTGAAATGGACAATATTGAACCATTTTTATCCTACAAAATGGTGATTATGGTTCAACCTAATATTTCACAATGAAAACAATTTACACTGCTAAGCAACCTTCAAAATAATGATGATGAAGGCTATTAATAACTTCATTCACTCATTTATTCATTAAACAAATGCTTCCTGGAGTTTATGATGAACTGATCATATTTCCAGACATTGGGATACAGAATGAAATTCTGTCATGGTGTTTGTTTTCTAATGGATTACAATCCGTAAACAAACATAGAAACATCTAGGATATTATATTGTGGCAAGCGTTATGAATAAACAAAGGATAGCAAGAGTGGGAGAGTGAGGAAGAGATGCTTGCAGAGGCTTCTCTGAGGAGATGAGGTTTGAAAGCACAGCTGAATGAGAGAGAGAGAACCATGAGCAGCCGTGGGAGAGGCCTCAGGCAGAGGAAAGAGCAGCCCTGCGACTGGAATGTGCCTGGCAGGCCCGGAGAACAAGGAGGCCAGTGTTCCTGGTCAGAGAGAAGGGAGGGGAGAGAATGAAGACATGAAATGGGAGAAGTAACCAGGGACCTGATCGATCGGGGAAGGCCTGAGCGCCCTGGGGAGGGACTTCGGATTTTATTCTGAGAGTGATGAGAGGGCATTGGGAGTTTAGAGCAGGAAGTGGCGTGATTTGATTTATAGTTTAGAAGGAAGACTCTGGCTGTTCTGTGGAGGAGGGAGATGAGGTTGGTGGAAGCAGGGTTTCCTGCTAAAATGCTACCGTGGTGTCCAGGCAAGAGGGGAAGGTGGCATGGGTTAGGGTGGCAGTGGTGGTGGCACACAGGGTTTTAGAGTAAGGATTGGTAGGTTTTTGTAGGCAGAACCCAGATAGGATTTGTTGATGGACTGCATGTGGAGTAAGAGGAAGTGGATTTGATAATGTGTATAATATGTTTAAAATTTAAGATACCCAGGCCTGGCCGGGTGGCTCGATTGGTTGGATGTGGGTTCCATTCTTGGTTAAGGCACATACTTAGGTGCGGGTTCGATCTCCGTCAGGGCACTTACGGGAGGCAACCAATCAATGTTTCTCTCTCTCTCTCTCTCTCTCTCTCTCTCTCTCTCTCTCTCTCTTTCAAATCAATAAAAAACAAACATTTTTGGGTGAGGATTGAAAAAAAGAAAAAAGACAAAAAGAAACCCAAATAGTGAAATCTCTTTAAAGTATGTTCTTCAATCACTTTTTTAAAAATATAATTTTTTATTGATTTTTATAGAATGAGGAAAGGAGAGGGAGAATGAGAGAAATAGCGATGTGAGAGTGGCTGCCTCATGCATACCCCTTACCAAGGATTGACCCCCACACACTCTGGGCATGTGCTCTTACTGGAATCAAACCAGCAACCCTTTGGCCAGGGCGACCTTTAGTTACTTTTGTAGTGAGGAATAGCAAAGTAGAAGAAATGCAGTCGAGGAGGCAGAATATTTTCATAGTGATATGATCAGATAAAACAAAAAAGCAGATGCTCATTGTTAAAGGCGGTAAAGAAGGGAAGAGACCCCTGAGGCTGGCAGAGGCAGGAAAGTGTTGAAAGATGGTAGAGTCAGTTCAGTGAGGGGATGGATTGAGAGCTAAACCTCAAGATCCAGTGGTGGAAAGAACACAGGCTTTGGAGTTAGAGAAATTAGGCTCAAGTCTCAGTACTGCTTAAGTCTTAGTTCTGCCACTTACCATCTGGGTTAATGTGAAGGTTAAATAAACATCTGTATCCACCTATTAGGTGCTCAACAAAGCTACCAAGAACAGAGCATTTAAAAAAAATTTTTTTAATTGATTTTTAGAGAGAGGGGAAGGGAGAATGGAAACATTAATGCAAGAGGGATATCAATTGGTTGCCTCCTGCATGCCCCCTACTGGGGATGAAGCCCACAACCTGGGCATGTGCCCTAACCGGGAATCAAACCAGTAACCTCTTGGTGCATGGGTTGACAATCCACTGAACCACACCCACACTGGCGGGGCAAACAGTGCCTTTTTAATATTGAGATTTTTCTATTCTTTTAGGGAAGGGAGTGGGGAGTTGACTCAAATCCCATTCACCAGAAATTACAGCAGAGAAAGAAGGAAAAGAGGAACTATTAGTACTCTAGATTTGAACACCACTGGGTGTCTCTTGAATTAGATAAAGTCGCAATGATTGAGAGGCCAGAAACTTGGAGCTCATCCAGCGATTCTGTCACAGACTCATGTCTCCATCTGCCGGCAGAACTTGATTTTACAAGGTAAACTCAAATCCTGAATTACTTGTATGTGGAAATTTGCAGGCCCCAGGATTACTAAAGAGCTAATTCTGTCTTCTTGGTATAATCTCACTCTGTTAGCGGGGTCATACTGGAAGAAGAGGTTGGAGTGGAAATCCCCTGGGAAAAAATAACGGTCATTGTCAAAGGAGAAACAGGAAGGAAGCTTCTGCCTCCTACCAAGCCAAGGATGGGTCTGGACTCCAAAGAAACTGTCATTCACTCCAGGACTGAGAAGCACCTGTTCTGCCCTCTCCGTGGTAAGCTCTCCCCTGGACATAGGGAAAAACCTAGGTTGCAGATTTGAAGTCTGAATATTGACTTTGCCTTCCTTGGTTGCTTAATTAGTCTGAAGCTTGGGTCCTCTTTACAATAAGAGAATATTAATATTTCCCTCTCTCCTGGGGTTGATGTGAGGATCAAGTGAGTTATATATGTGATAATACTCTTATTAACTGTAAAGTATTCTACAGATCTAATAATTTATTACTGTTGTTCATTTTGCCTTCCCATTTTCTTGCCCTGAAGGTCTTGGAACATTCATTCACTTGGTTAGCAATCAATATTGATTACCTAAAGTGTATTTGGTACTGTGCTAGATATGGGTAAATGAGGCACGATGACAAAACCCACAGCTCCTGTCTTCAAGAGATATACATTATGGTGAGGGAGACATATGCAGTTAACCATAGTATAAGTCAGACTATAATGAGTACTATAAGACTAGTTCAATAATGAGCAGCAGGATCATGAAAAAAGTAAAGATTAATTAGAAGGTAGCCTCAGGGAAGTCAAAGAAAGATCCCCAGAAGAGGTGATATTCATAAGGGGCTTTTATTTATTTAATTTATTTGCAAAAATTGTTACTTAGCACATATTATATGCCAGGAACTAGACTAGTCATTATAGATTGACTATGTGTATAATATGTATAATATTTTATGAGTGAAGCAGATATATTATGTCTTCAAAAAACAACAGAGGAGTTGGGTGAATAACCATTTAATTATAATTATGCTAACTTCTATGAAAGAAATACAGGGAACAATGAGAACATTTTACAAAGGGACATAAACTAGGTGGGAAGTCAATAAAGGTGCCCTTAGGAAGTGCCATTCAAGCTGAGAGCTGAATGATGAAGAGCAGGTTACCCAGGCAGAGATGGTGAGGATAAATGTTCTATGCAGTAGATTCAGAATGTGTGAGGGCCCTGTGGCAGGAAGTTGGAAAGGAGCCTAAGAAAACCATTGTTATAACAGCCCAGAGAGCAAGGTGGAAAGTGGCATGAGATGTGCCAGGAGATATGAGCAGGTACCAGGTCATGTCAGGCTTTGGGGGCCACATTAATGATTTGGGTTTTACCTTAAGAGCAGCCTTGAAAGGTTTTAAGCATTGGGTGATATGATTAATCATGTGTTATTAAAAGATTACCTTATAGAGAATGGATGGGTAGAGACAAGAGCACACCTAGGAAGACCAGATTGAAGGTATTATGGGAAGTCAGGCCAGAGAAGATAATGACTTGGAGAAGAAGTAGATAGATTTGAGAAATATTTGCAAAGTTGAATTGATAAGATTTATGTTTGAATGGATATATTGAGGGTGGGGAAAGAGTTGATTACAGCCGGCACCCGTTTGGCTCAGTGGATAGAGCGTCGGCCTGCGGACTGAGGGGTCCCGGGTTCGATTCCGGTCGGGGGCATGTACCTTGGTTGCGGGCACATCCCCAGTAGGGGTGTGCAGGAGGTAGCTGGTCGATGGTTCTCTCTCATCGATGTTTCTGACTCTCTATCCCTCTCTCTCCCCCTCTGTGAAAAATCAATAAAATGTATAAAAAAAAAAAAAAAAAAAGAGTTGATTACAGAGCTAAGGACCATTCCTAGTATGGGAACTATCCAAGTGACTATGTCCATTAGAGAACTGTACATATAACTTGGAACTCAGAGGAGAAGTGTGGACTGGAGATACAAATTTAGGAGTCACTTAGACAGTAACTGAACCCAGAGAGGGACATTAAAAGAAAAGGGGGGTTAGGATTTAGCCTTAGTGAACTCCAACATTTAATGTTGGACTCCAACATTTAGCCTTAGTGAACTCCAACCAGTGAAGAAGACTGATATTGAGCAACCAGAACTCCTGGAAGCTGTAGAAAGAATATCAAAAAGTGCAGAATCATGGAAACCATGGGCGATGAGAGTTTGATAAAGAATTAAGTGGATTATGTCAAGTGCTCCTATTGAAAGTGGCTGCTAGAATTGGCCATGGAGTTAATTGATGTTCTTCATAAAAGAAGTCCCTATTGAAATGTAGAAGTAGAAGCCGTGTAAGGTCAAGTTATGGAATTAATAGAAGGTGAAGCTCTGTAGGCAGGGACAAAGTTAGAAGGACATTTCTGGCTTAGGAACAGCATGAGCAAAGATACGGAAACATGAAAATCTACATGTTTGGAGGACCTTAAGTGAACCAGAATGTCTGGAGACTTAAGTGTGTGAGAGGGTGCGGGAAAGAAGGATGGCTGAAGACAGTGCTGAAGAGGGAGACAAAGAATGTGAGCAACCTGAATGCAAAGGGCAAAAGGAAGGAAAACTACAATTTCTTGAATGTCTTCTATGCCCTGGGAGTTTTCACATACATTATCTCATTTAATCCTCATGTAAACCCTGTGAGTCAGGCAAGCATTCTTATCCTCACTTTTCCCACTAAGAAAATAGCTGCTCAGAAGTTTAACATTTTACTCAGGGTCATACATCACATAAGCAATGAGAATCCAGATTTGGACAAGTGCCCTGTCAAGTGAAGACATAAGGTGGGGAGAATGGGGAAAGGATCTGTGTACTCAGCACTGTAGAGTCAGGTGGGTTAGCCAAGACAGAGATAGGGTAGTCCAAAAACCAAAGCCAAGTGCAACAAGAAAATAGGTCAACAGCCAAATCGTCATCCAGAACTCAGGTGGCCAAAGCCAAGAGAGGATAGTGTACAAAGCCAAAACCCCACCCAAGAATTGATTCAAAAGCCACATTAATCACAAGCAGTTAAGCTTTATCAAAGAAAGAGAGGGCTGAGGAAGGCCATGAAGTTACAGATGTGGACCACCCACCAGCTAAGCCTTAAGCTTCCAGTTGAGCTGGCATTCAGATCCTAGGGACTTGAAGATGGGGAAGAAGTAAGGAGATAGGTTCTGTAGAGTTGAAGAACAATTAGGCTCTCTAGAGAATAACATGATTGAAAATGTTATGTGGACAGATTATTCTGGTGCCTCTATAAATGGCCTGGAAGTTTCAGATAACAGCATCTCCTCTATCTGGATCTCATATGAAGGATAAGGACAACTGGGGCCCAGTCCACAGATTCAGCTCCACTCTGCAGAGTGGAACATGGATAGGATATTGGCTTTGTCTTGGATATTAAGAATTATAAGTGATTTGTATCCTAGAGGGGAAAAATATGAAGATACCAAAGAGGAAAAGCAAGCATAGGCCTGGGCTATCCAGGATGCTCAAGGAAGAAGGAGCTATCAGACAATCCAAGGTCATGTACGTTATTAAGGGCTTGCTTAAAATAAGTCTTTTTATTGGTGCAGTACTTTATGATTCATTCTTTGAGTCTCACAACCATCCCAGAAGTAGATACTATTTCTTGCCCCCTTTCCAATTTTTCTTAAACAGATGAGGAGACTAAAGCTGGGGCAAGGTAAGTGACTGCCCAGAGTCAAGGATGAAGATCAGAACTGGAACTGGAATTTGAGTTTTTTGTTTTATGCAAATTATCTGTCTCTTTCTGCTATGGGAAAGACATTGGTCAGGGAAGGTGCTTGAACTGCCCAAGTGTCAGGACACCAGGTACACAAGGGGCACCGAGTCCTCTGGGCAAAGGCACAAAAATGCAACACAGCACAGCCAGGTAAGGAAATAAAACATGGTTTCTGGAATGTGAACTCCTTGAGGACAAGAAGTTCCAGCTCCTTGAATGGGGCCTAAGTTTTAGCAAAAACCTAGGTTTTTGAAGGAAGCATGTCTGGAACAAAGACTTTCCGTAGGAGAATAGCTGTGGGGGAAGATGGGAAGTTAACCAAGAGTCAGAAGATGGAAAGCCTTTTATATTAAGGACTCAGTGCACAAATTTGTGCACTTTGAAAGGAACTGTGGGCTGAGAGGCTGTGGTGGGCACAGGGTTGGGTCTTGACCCATCCTCTGTGCCCCCAACCCCTCCCACCTGGGCCCTGGTTCCCTGTGTGCTGGCAGCTCTGCTCCTGCCGCTGCTCCCATGTGCTGACTCCAGTCCTGCTCACATGCACTGACAGCATGGAGCGATTGGGACCAGCACCAACAGCAGGTGCGAGCTCTGGGCAGGACCACGAGAACCGAACGGGAGCAAAGAATTTTCAGTAACTACCAGAGACTCTCCCTGATGACAGCAACCAGCACCCCGCCTTGGTCTGGCGCCCCTTCTCACTTGCTCCACCATCCCACCACAGCCAACGCCTGTCATGTTCCACCCCCTGGTGGTCAGCGCATGACATAGCAACCAGTTGTTTGGTCTATTTGCATATTAGCCTTTTATTATATAGGATAGAAGGCTGGTGGAAGAGGAGGGTGCATGTGGGAAGAGAAGGTGAGGAGAAAATCAGCTGGAAGGTGGCTCGAGGAGAGGGAGGAAAACCAGGGTAAGGGATAGGAAAAGATTAGATTTTAGGGTACCTGGAGACCCTGAAGGAGAGGATGACACGTACCTGTCTGCAGACAGAAAGGCAGGCGCATTGGAGAGACAAGGATGGTGGCTGTGGAGCAACACATGTGGGTAGCGGTCACCTCCCCTCCCCCGACAGGTAGGCTGGAACCTCAGCAGTCACTCTGGGAGTTTCATGCCAGAGAGGGCGGGGTCTCCCCGACGTGAGAAGGCTGCAGCGGACCAGCCAGATCCGGGTTAACAAAGGCGGGACTACAACTCCCAGCATGCTCGGCTTCGTGGGGTGACGGCGGGCGGTGGCTGCGCTGCCACCCGCCTGGTGGGCGCACGACCCGAGTCTGCATCAGAGTCTGTCACTCCGGAGGGGTTTCAGGGTGCTGATCGGCGATGCACCCCGGCCCCGGGCGCACTGGCTGCCGCGGACTGGCGCCTCCCGCCGCGCGGCCCCGCCCTGCGCCCCACCCCAGCCCGGAGGCTTAGCTGGGGCCGCAGCGCAGCAGCAGCAGCAGCAGCAGCAGCGGCGGCAACATCAGTCTCGCCGCCGCTGCTCCGCCCCATCGCCTCTGTTTTTCTCTCATTCTCCGGTGGCGGCGGGGAAGGGCAGAGGCAGCGGCAGCAGTAGCAGCAGCGGCAGCAGCGCTGGCTGCAATGAATGACCCCCCAGCTGGGGACGAGGACTTCAGGTGAGCCTCTGCCCTCTGCAGGGCCGAGACCCCGGCCGCCCAGGACCCGCAGCCCCCGCCATGGATCCCTAGAGGAGGAGGCTGAGAAGACAGCTCCGCCGCCCACCCCCATCCCATTTTCCTCTTCCTTTATCTCATTGTTGCCGGAGCTGTTTACGGCTGGGCGCTCTTCTGCCCCAGCATGGGGCAGGCTCCGGGCACTGCCATCCGGCCGGCACGGCTCCCGCGGCAGCTGCCCGGAGATTCTGCCTAATTCTCCCCGTCCTGCCGGTGCAGCGAGGACCAGAGAGCGGAGGAGGAGGCCCGGACTGCAGCGGCGGCGGCGGCGGGGCCACCTCCCAGCATCCCCACCCTAGGAGGCTGCATGCGGATTGAAGAGCGGCGCCTCGGGGCTGGGCCGGCCCCGCTGATACCTTCCTAGGGAGGACGCAGGACTGATTGCCCAGCTTACAGACGGGTCCCCGGGGCAGGAAGGACAGGAGCAAGATGGCCAATAAAACCAAGGCCAGCGAGGCCCTGAAGGTGGTGGCCCGGTGCCGCCCCCTCAGCCGGAAGGAGGAGGCTGCTGGCCATGAGCAGATCCTGACCATGGACGTGAAACTGGGCCAGGTGACCCTGCGGAACCCCCGTGCCGCCCTGGGGGAGCTGCCCAAGACCTTCACCTTTGATGCGGTGTATGATGCCAGCTCCAAGCAGGCAGACTTGTACGATGAAACCGTGAGGCCCCTGGTAGACTCGGTGCTTCAGGGGTTCAATGGCACGGTGTTTGCCTATGGCCAGACGGGCACCGGCAAGACCTACACCATGCAAGGGGCCTGGGTGGAGCCCGAGCTGCGTGGGGTCATCCCTAACGCCTTTGAGCACATCTTCACCCACATCTCTCGCTCCCAGAACCAGCAGTACCTGGTCCGGGCCTCCTACCTGGAGATCTACCAGGAGGAGATCCGAGACCTGCTCTCCAAGGAGCCCGGCAAGAGGCTGGAGCTGAAGGAAAACCCAGAGACAGGCGTCTACATCAAGGACCTCTCCTCCTTTGTCACCAAGAACGTCAAGGAGATCGAGCACGTGATGAACCTGGGGAACCAGACCCGGGCGGTGGGCAGCACGCACATGAACGAAGTCAGCTCCCGCTCCCACGCCATCTTCGTCATCACCGTGGAGTGCAGTGAGCGTGGCTCCGATGGCCAGGACCACATCCGTGTGGGCAAGCTCAACCTGGTGGACCTGGCTGGCAGCGAGAGGCAGAACAAGGCGGGCCCCAACTCAGCTGGAGGGGCCGCCACACAGTCCACAGGTAGCGGCAGTGGTGGAGGGGGCGGTGGGAGTGGGGAGAGGCCGAAGGAGGCCTCCAAAATCAACCTCTCGCTGTCTGCCCTGGGCAACGTGATTGCTGCTCTGGCGGGCAACAGGAGCACCCATATCCCCTACCGGGACTCCAAGCTGACCCGGCTGCTCCAGGACTCTCTCGGGGGGAATGCCAAGACCATCATGGTGGCCACGCTGGGGCCGGCTTCTCACAGCTACGATGAGAGCCTCTCTACCCTGCGCTTCGCCAACCGGGCCAAAAACATCAAGAACAGGCCACGGGTGAACGAGGACCCCAAGGACACGCTGCTGAGGGAGTTCCAGGAGGAGATCGCCCGCCTGAAGGCCCAGCTGGAGAAGAAAGGGATGCTGGGGAAGCGGCTCCGGAGGAAGGGCAGTCGTAGGAAGAAGGCCGTGTCGGCCCCCGCCGGCTACCCTGAGGGGCCGGTGATCGAGGCCTGGGTGGCCGAAGAGGAGGATGACAACAACAACAACCATCGCCCTCCCCAGCCCATCCTGGACTCGGCCTTGGACAAGAACATGGAGAATTACCTGCAGGAGCAGAAGGAACGGCTGGAGGAAGAGAAGGCGGCCATCCAGGATGACCGGAGCCTGGTCAGCGAGGAGAAGCAGAAGCTGCTGGAGGAGAAGGAGAAGATGCTGGAAGAACTGCGGCGGGAGCAGCAGGCCACGGAGCTGCTCGCAGCCAAGTACAAGGTAAGGTCCCCGAGGAAGCAGGGACATCCAGAGGTCCCCGGGGGATCCGGGCTGGCAGGCTTTCCTTTGTGGGTCTGTGGCCTGGCCTGAAGCAAGGTGTCCCTTCCCTGCACCATACACTGTCCTCCTGCCAAATGCTCCCCTGGAAAAGCCAGTCAAATTCCAGGCTAGCCTCCCTGGAGTACCTAAGGAGGACAGATAGACACACACACACACACACACACACACACACACACACACACACGGCAAAGCAGGCAGCCAGTCTCTCAGGCCAGTGGGCTTCGGCTGGTCTGACCTGCTGCCTGTCATTCTCTGCTGGCGGCCCCCAGTATCAGACAGGTCCATGGGGTGGCCAGGCGGGCCCTCAGCCTCATTTCGTTGTGGGTTTTCACTCGTGCATAGCCCCTTCACCTGTGACCTCCTCCCTCTGCTGCACCTGCAAACCTCACACCATTTTAATGACATCTGACATTTGGATAGCACTTCACAGTTTACAAAATGCCCCACATATGTGATCTCATTTGATCCCTACAGTAGCCATCTGGGGGAACTGGTTCTTAAATCCCCATTTTACAGGCCAGGAACTAAGGCTCAGAGAAGGGACATGACCCAGGGACCATCCTACGAAGTGGCAGAGCTGAGTGGGAAACCTTGGGCCTCGTGCTCTTCAGTTCTTGGATGGCAAGGTGGGAGTAGGAATGGGTTCTGCTCCCTGTGAATGAGGTCCATTGGGCCCGTGTGGCATTATTAAGAAGGAGATTTGGGGGATCACGCAGCGGGTGGAAAGAGTACTGACTGGGCTCTCCACTGGACATCTGGAGTCTTGTCTCATTGAGGGACCTTGTGTAAGTGGCTTCCTCTTTTCCTCAAGCCTCAGTTTTTCTTGTAAAATGAAAGGTTGGCCTGGATGATTTTTGAGGCTCTTCCAATCTGCTCGTTCTTTGACCTGCATTAACAAACTGAGGCAGAATAAGGCCTCATCCCAGGAAGAGCCAATTCCCCATTGCCCTGGGAGCTATCAGGCCTCAGTGTCCTTCCCGAGCTGTTCCCTCCCCATGGGCCTCTAGGCCTAAGGGCTGGGCTAAGCTACAGAGGCCCCTGCCTGGCCAGCCACAGACCAGCTAAATGTTAGTGCTGCAGATGCCATAACTCAATGTTCCTGGCATTTTTAGGTCCCTGGGGTCATCAACACTGGGGGTTGGAGGAAGGTCACAGGGACCCATAGCTGGTCACTTCCTGGGGACAACAAAACATCACTATTTCTTATTCCTCATTCTCAGGAGTGTGGGCTGGGAGCAGGGAAGTCCAGCCTGGAAAGGGAGAGCTGGAGCCTCTGGAATGGTGACGGATGAGCTGGATGCCATTGTCCATGTTGTGGGGGGGTGCTGCTGCACCAGGGCCCTCGCCTGGCACATTTAGTATTTAATTCTCCTCTCTGAGCTCCGCAGGGGTCATGCTGAGTGCTTCCTCAGGGGCCTGGCACATTTGGGGCCATCCTGGGAGAAGCAGGGTGTGAAAGGCAGGACAGTTAGTTGGCTCTTCCTAGGAGGAAGGGAATCCAGACAGTCTTGTGCTTTCCACTGGAAAATCTTACAGGGGCAATCAGTCACTGGTTTCACCACCAAAAGCACCCCCACCTGCCATGCCCCTCGCCTCCCTTTCCATCCTCCCTCCCTCCCTCCATCCTTAAGGCTGAGAAACAATGGAGGCCAAGAGAGTAAGGAAGCACACCTCAGCCCTGAGGAAATGGGTGGAGGGATGGAGCAAAGCCTCCAGGGGGACCTCCCACTGCAGGGGCACTGACTGGCTCCCGCAATAAGAATCTGGGATCTAAGGCCATGTGGGGCACAGATGATAGGACAAGAGATCAGGGTGGCCGATGCCAGAATTTTTGCATGGGAGGCATAGCCCTCAGAACCCTGTCTTAGAGCTGGCACGGCCTTGGGAAACTGAGCCCGGCACATGCCCAGGGAAGGCCCCTCAGGTGAGTTAATGAGAGCCCAAATTATAGTTGGCCCAGCCTCTTCCCATGATGCCATAATCCTGATGTTACCCATGCCACTTGATAGTGAGAGTAATTCGTTTTTACATAATACTTAGACATCTTGGTCTCCTCTAATCTTTCCATCAACCCCAAGAGATGAGTATTATTTCCATTTGACAGTTCATGAAAACCAAGGCTGGGGAGAGGTTGAGTGATTGTTTGGTGACTCCGGCTGACCAGGGGCGGAGCCAGGACTGGAACCCAGGTTTTCTGATTCCCCCCGTCCTGTGTTCTTCCCAAGTCATCACGGAGCCCTCCATGTTTGCTCACCATGTGACTCAGGGCAGAGGCCTCTGCCTCTCTAGGCCTCAGGTTTCCATCCGCCTAATGAGGAGAAGTCTGACATAGCTCTCTGGGGAGTGGGTGAAAGGACAGTGTGTGCCAGGCTGTCGGATACAAGCAAAGGGGGAGGGTGGGTGCCTGGGAAATTCCAAGAGGGGAATGATTCCATATCCTGTGACTTCTCGTCAGACCCAGCCCAGGACAGACAGAGGAAGCAAGCCCGGAATGGCGCCTAGGCAGAGGATCTTGTAGCCCGTAGCGGGGAGGTGTTTCTGTGGAGGAAGCCATTTGAGGGTTCTTGAGGGATCCACAGGGAAAAGAGGAGAGGGACGTGTGAGAGATAATCCCAGACCTGCCTCTTTCACAGACAGGGCTGTGCTGGAGACTAAATGAGATCTTTAGGGTGAGGGCATTTGAAATATGTTGAAAGCACCAGATAAAGGGAGGGCACTAGCAGCCACGGGTGGCTTCTGTCTGCCAAGCAGGGGTCCAGTCATCTCCAGGATTGACATCTTTATTGTTAGCTTAACTCCTTCCTTCCTCGGCCATCCCGGCTGCCTTGCCATAACCCTGAAGCCCTAGGAGCAGAGCCAGGCAAGATAGATGGAGGAGGCAAGGCGAGACCAGATCAGAAGGCGAGAGCTTGGGCCCCTCCTGGAAATGAGCTGAACTGATACCCACTTTCTGAGTGATGGCACCGAGTCCCCTTCTCGCCTCCCCCCATTCCCTTTTTCCAGTTCACACTACCCTCTGGAGGCAGCTAAGCAATAGCTTATGCGACCCAGTGCCCTCATTCGCTCTCTTTGACTCATCTAACCTTCTGCCTCGCCTGCTTTTCCTGCCTGCCACCCCCAGGCTTCCTGTTCCCTTTGTTCTCCCCTCCCTGTGTACAAACACCATGCCTGTCTCCTTAGAGTCTCCTTTCATCTCTCCTTTCCTATTTCCCATGGACCTCGGGGGATGTTAGAGTGTGTAGATGTGTGAGGATTTGTAATTGTGAGCAGTGCCCTGTTACTGTCCATCATTAGCCATCATACTTATGTATACACTGGGGGCCTGAGTAGCTGACAGGCCTGTGAGGAGGGGAGTAAAGTCCCAGACAGACCTGCACGGAGGTTGGTTCTGCACAGTGAAAATGCAAATGTTTGTGCACATACAGTGTACTTACTGCAGTGATGATGGATGCATGCAGATTGGCTGGGAGAAGGCCTACTTTACTAAATTTAATTGTACAAGAAAATTAAAAAATATATATTTTAATTTATTTCAGAGAGGAAGGAAGAGGGAGGGGAAGAGAGAGATATAAACATCAATGATGAGAGAGAATCATTGATCGGCTGCCTCCTGCACACCCCACACTGGGGATGGAGCCTGCATCCCGAGCATGTGCCCTGATTAGGAATCAAACTGTGACCTCCTGGTCTATAGGTCGATGCTCGACCACTGAGCTACGCCGGCCAGGGAAGAACATTTTTTTTTAAATGGCTAATTTTAAACTTCAATTTTTGAGGGGTTGGACTAGACGATTTCTAAAACTTTGATTCTAGATACTTCGAGGGAAAAGAGGGTGTTTGGGGGAGGCGAAGGCTACACATGACACAAAATGCAGGCTCCAGCTGAAGAGAGTGGAAGAGGTAGAAACAGCAGCACTGCTTGTTGATCCCCAAGTGAGAAAGTTTGGCTGGAGAATGGGGGTCTTGGCTAGAGCCCAGTTCTCTCTGTGGGTGTGGAAGAGACCCTGTAGCCCAGAGGTCAGAGGATGAGGTCACTGCGTGGAGCAGGAACTGCACTGACTTTTTATCATCTCCTTTGTGAGTCCCTCTTCCTCCTCCCACCTCTCAGCATCGGAATGAGCCGTCCGTGAATATGTAAGAGAGGGAGTTTTAAACCTGAGAAACAAGTCATGGCAATAATAATCCCACTTACCTAACACTAGATGCCGCGCACTATGCTATAGGTTATATACAAATTGTCTCATTTAGTCCCCACAAGCACCTTCCAAGAAAGGTCTTGTGCCTTTCCATTTCATAGATGAGAAAACTGAGACCCATTAAGGTTCAGTAACTTGCCCAAAGCCTCAGGGTTTGCATATGGCACTTGCAGTTGAGCCCAGGTTGGTTTGACACAAAATTGGATCCACTTTTACGCTTAAAGAATTAGGAATATCAGGCTTGGAACTGGTTGCTGGGGAGGTGGTGAAAAATGAGAGGAGCTGGTGATAAAATCCAGTGGTCAGCTGATGATATGTCAGTGGAGTTTAGGAGCAAGCACAAGACCGGAAATGGAGACTGGGGGCTCGTCTTCAGAAGGAGGCTGGAAAGAAACCTATGGCCTTCTGTTCTTGACATTCTCTCCCTCTGTGTAAGTGACTTCCAAATTGAGGTCTCCTGTCCTGGTCTCTCTGCTGACCTTATTTTGTAGAGCGTTGTATTCAGAGCACAGGCATCAGACTCAGGCAGGCCTGGGTTTAGTGACTTACTAGTTCTGAGGCCTCAGTTTGTTTTATGTTTTCCAGTTTTTCCACCTATGCCATACTACTGTTAAGAGCATTAAACAAGATAACGGTGGTTAGGCACTTTGCATAGCTCCTGGCATGTAAGTGGTCAGGAAGTAATAACTGTTTATTAGTGTTATCTCCAACTGTCCAGTGGTTGTTTTGACTTGGCCATCTTCCTCATATGTCAAACACATGACATTTTACTCTGCATTCAAAGCCCGCCAGGGTCTGACTGGAACATATCTCTTCAGTCTTCCTGCCCAAGCAAGCTACTCCAAAAGGCTAGCCACACAGCCAGCTGGTCTACCCCTGTCCTTTTACCCTAAAGGTGCCTCACTGCCCTTTGGCTGATTGCAGTGTTTTTGTATCCTCAGTGATAAGGGAATTATGGGAGTATATTCAGTTCGACATAAAGAAGAACTTTTTGACATTAGAATTGTGCTGTTTCTCTGGATGTGTTCAAGGAGAAACTGAATGTCAGAGGTGCTCTAAAAGGATTCGTGTATAAGAAAAGCCATTGACCTGGATGACCGCCAGTTTCTTCCTCTTAAAAGTCCTTCATTATGAAGATAACATTTTCTAGAGTAAAACATAAATGTTTCATTGTTTTGGAAATTAAAATTAGAGGATTTACATTCTAAGGTATGAATTCAACCAATAATGAGATTTTTTTTTTTTAGCTTTCTATCGTGGCTAATTAGAGAAAAACAAGGCAAAGAAGAGCAGATAGAGAAGAACATGAGGAGAAGGACAGAAAAGAAATAGAGAGGGGCAGTGAAGAGGGGAAAGAGAAATAGAGTCATAGAGTCAGGGTGAAAAGAGAGTGAGTGGGTAAAGGGGTAGAGTTTCTGGGAGCAGAAACCCCAATTGGGAAAACATGCTCTAGAGGAGGGTTAAATACTCAGTGCCATTCCACTGTCCTGATCTTGATGTTAGTCTCCAAATAGGGCTATTCCCAGTTTCTAGAGACTCCCCAATAATATAGGGAGCATCTAATTTTTCAAAGCTGGTCTGGTTTCATTCACAGGTCCCCAAGGACACCAGCCCCATAATAGACACTGAGGTTTACGAGGCTGGGTGACCAGGCATTATGTGCACCCCCACTCAATCGGAGTCATCCATGATCCTTGAGAGAAGCCTCATGATAATAAAAGACCAGTGCTCCAAGCTCTGTCTGGCATCGGAGTCCTCTTGGCATTGATGGAAGCAGTGACTTATACTCCTTCCTTTCCCTGTCGGTGTGATCAGTTAACACAGTTGTCATAAGCTGGGGCATTTTTAAATATATATATATTATTTACCGAGAGGAAGGGGAAGGGATAGAGAGTTAGAAACATTGATGAGAGAGAAACATCCATCAGCTGCCTCCTGCACACTCACTATTGGGTATGTGCCCACAACCAATCGAACCTGGGACCCTTGAGTCCGCAGGCCAACGCTCTATCCACTGAGCCAAACCGGTTAGGGCACTGGGGCATTTTGTAATGATCTGACCAGCAGGAGGTATATAAAACTAATACATTTCCATAAAGGTTCTGGGCTTCAAGTTATGTGGAGGCTCAGCAGGCCTTTTGGTCGAGTGTTGGGTTTCTGTTGATGTGTGTTGGCTGCATGAGTGTATTATCATATTGCCCTTAGTCATTTTTCAGCCCCGGATAGTGCTCAATTGGGTGAAGTGGCCGTGATAGTGTTCTCCGTGTGCACTGAGGACTAGGAGGAAGGGCATGGAATGCAGCTAGAGAAGGGCACCACTGCCAGCCTGCTGCAACTGGCAGCCTGGAGCACTCCTGAGAGCTGCTGAACCAGGTGGCCTTGCTGAGTGGATGGCCTTCTTCCCATAGGTCCTTCAGCCCTGAGGCCATGCAGGACAGGTCTCTGTGCTCATAGCCTGTAGGGCACCTGCCCTTGTGGTTTGGTATCTAGAAGTTTTAATATCCGGAGACATTTCTGGTCATTAACTCCTAATCAGACTAAAGCAGTGGTCGGCAAACTCATTCGTCAACAAAGCCAAATATCAACAGTACAACGATTGAAATTTCTTTTGAGAAGTTTTATAGCGAACTTGAGAGCAAAGTTCCAATCACACTGTACATGCGCACACGCACGTGGTATTTTGTGGAAGAGCCACTCTCAAGGGGCCAAAGAGCCGCATGTGGCTCCAGAACCGCAGTTTGCTGGCCACTAAAGTGTTACTTTTGAGTTGTTTCCTTTTTCCTCCCAGATATCCTCCACAGAAGGAATACCAGGCAGGCCCTGAGTTGAATTGCTTCTATAGTGCTAGGTAATTCAGACTTTCTTCTTGAGATGTGCCAGCAGAAAAAAAATAACAACAATAATAATGGTAGCTACTATTTCTTTAGTGCGTGCTTCATGCCAAGCACTCTGCTGTATTTTGTGCAGTGTTTTCTTCAGTCCTCACAATAGTACCATAAGAAGTAGTACTATTTTAATCTCTATGTGACAAATGAAGACACTGAGGCACGTTAAGGAAGAAACAACCCATAGTCACATGCCTAGGAAGTGTTAGGGCCAGAATATGAGCTTATGTCCAAAGCCCATGATCTTTTTTTTTTTTGGGGGGGGGGGGGGGAATTGCAGTCTTTAATGGTGGCAGGGCCGCCAGGGCTGGGGCTGGGGCAAAGCCCATGATCTTAACCTCCACACTGTACTATGAACTCAGAAAAGAAGGATTTAAGCCAGATCTCCCTGGCCCCTGACCTCAGCTGAGCGCCACTCATTCCTACAATCAACAAATCTTTTGGAGTAGCCATGGCCAAGAATGTAAATCAGTAAATATAGTTAATTTTGGTTTTAAATTAAAGTTTCTAGCCTGGCTGGTGTGGCTCAGTGGTTGAGCATCGACCTATGAACCAGGAGGTCACAGTACAATTCCTGGGTTAGGGCACATACCTGGGTTGCAAGCTCGATCCCCAATAGGGGGCATGCAAGAGGCAACCAACCTACAATTCTCTCTCATCATTGATGTTTCTATCTCTCCTTCTTCCTTCCTCTCTCTGAAATCAATGAAAATATATTTATAAACAAATAATAAAATAAATTAAAGTTTTTAGAATCACAATAACTCATTAATAGCGATTATCTCTAAGGATTTCAATAGTAAGGGATAATTTTATTTTTTACTTTATACTTTAAAAAAAATTAAATCTTATTTATGGCAAGCATATATTACTTTGCTAATTAACAAAAAACTAATCTAAATTTTTGAAGGGAGAAAAAGTATAAAAACAAATGTGTTCACACCTTATTGGAAGATTGGCTTACAGCTAATGCATAATCGAGGGAAATCCAGGGTTGATAATAATACTCAATGATACCCAGTTATTGGTAATCTGGTGATCTTGGATAAGTCAGTGCCCCTCCCAGAGACTGTAAAAAGTATTCAACAGATGTTTCCTTGCTTTCTGCACCATTTGCTGATTCGCCTTGGAAGCAATGGGCCAGGAGCTCAGATTAGAGATCTGCCTAAATGCGGGGCAGTGAGGGCTGGAGGAATGACCAAGCATCGTCTGGCAGCTGGAGGCTGGATGATGCGGGGACTACCCATAAGCCCTTTGGAAAACGCTGCATCTGTACTTTATGCATCCTTGAGTCTCATCCACTTCTGACATTGTAGCATTCTGTTGTCTGGCTGGATTTGCATCCCTGGTGCTGAAGAGATGCTGTAGAATACCACAACGAAGGGAATTAGGGGAGAAAGATGAAGGTCAGGACTGAAGTAGATGAGCTGACTTTTTTCTTCCTGCTTTTCTTCAAGGTGAACTGAAGCACTCTGGGCATCCATGCCCTGCCTGTCCAGTATGAGGCTGGAGTAGAGTCCAGCCCAGATGTTCCCTGATCTCTAATTGTCCTTTCTTCTTGACGAGACTCCTGATTTGTGTCCAATCCCAGGACAGAGAAAAAATAGCACTCTTCTTCCCTTCACCATTTTCTCTTTCATTTCTTCTTCCCTTCTGGCTGGCTGCTCAAGATCTACAACCAGGAAGCCACCACAGGAGAAGTAGCCTATGGTGATAGGGATAACTGTATTTCCTAAGAGACTGTTGTGATGGTTTTTTTGTTTTGCTCTTGGTGATGAGTAGTGGGTAAATGTCAATTAGGTACTGAAACAGCAAATAACCACTGATGTTTGATTGCTTTATCATTTACCAACTATTACCCAGTTTTCATCCAAAGTCTGCAAGGTAGTGGGAATTCTCCCCATATTATAGAGGAGAAAACAGAAGTCCAGGGGCAAACAGGGTGGCAGAGTGTGACAAGGACCCAGGCTGTTATTTGCAGCAGTCTTTAAAAAATATATTATTATTGCCAAAACCTGTTTGGCTCAGTGAATACAGCTTAAGCCTGCAGACTGAAAGGTCCCAGGTTCAATTCTGATCAAGGGCAAGTACCTTGGTTGCGGGCACGTCCCCAGTAGGGAGTGTGCAAGAGGTAGTTGATTGATGTTTCTTTTTCATCGATGTTTCTAGCTCTCTATCCCTCTCTCTTCCTCTCTGTGAAAAATCAATAAATATATATATTTTAAAATATATATATATATATATATATATATATATATATATATTATTAATTTCAGAGAGGTATATAGAGAAAAATATCAGTAATGAGCGAGAATCATTGATTGGCTGCCTCTTGCACTCCCCACAGTGGGGATCAAGCTCCCAACCCAGGCATGTGCCCTGACTAGGAATCGAACCATCATAGGTCGATCAACCCCTGAGCCATGCCAGCTGGGTTCCCAGCAGCCTTTATGTTATTTTACGGTGGAACTTGTGAGGTGGCCCTTCCCCTGAGCATTCCAGGTTTGAGCTTCTCTTAGGGATGCTAATGATACTGACCGCCTCCCCCCAAGCTCTGGATTAAAAACTCTAACCTATTCATCTCAGAGGCCCCCCCCTCCCCATAGCCTCACAAAAGCAGGAGCATTCACAGCACCCTGCCTGAGAGAAGAAGAAAAGGTGCTCTGAGCTTTGCTGATGGTTGCCTAGCTGACAGAGATGCAAATGCCAAATGTTGCTTCTCTCCAAGGTGCCTTCCTGTGGGAACCTGGGAGAAGCTGTGGAAGATGGAAAAGGACCCTGGGTTTAGAATTAGGAGGCTGGAGTTCAGATACCACTTCTGCCAATTACTGGCACCATAACCTTGTGCATGTCAGTTCACCTGCCTGAGCCTGAGCTTTCTTTTATGTCGAATGGGGATCATATTCATTATCTCATGAGGCTATTTTGATGATTAATGTAAAAGGGACCTAGCCCAGCTGCAGGCACATCTGAGATTCCTTGGCTCCACTCTTCTTGTAAATTATACTTGATGGTATCTTCTCGGAAGTGGCTGGCTGGGCCTGGCTGTCTCCATGCTGGCTTTCCAGATCAGCACTTGCCGGGTACTGTGGCCTCCTTTCTCCGCCTTCTGGTGTTCTACTCCGGTTGCTTCTGGAATGGGAAAAGGTGAGCCTCTGAATATCCCGAGCCGTGTGTGCAAGCGAACATGGCCCCTGTGGTGATCTTGGCAGTTAACTGTCATAGCACCTGACCTCTAATACCTGGAATCGGGACTTGGCTCGGTGGTTGAGCATCGATCTATGATCCAGGAGGTTATGGTTCGATTCTCGGTCAGGACACCTACCTGGCTTACAGGCTCAATCCCCAAATATGGCGCATGTCGGAGGCAGCCAGTCACTGATTCTCTCTCATCATTGATGTTTCTATCTCTCTCCCCCTCTTCCTCTCTGAAATCAATACTTTTTTTTTTTAAAGACTCAGATCAAATCGGGAGATTATCTGGAAAGTGCATAGTCAATATAGGAGCAAATACACTTAAAGATTCCTTGATTATGAACTCTGGGCTTAGGGTACTTTGTCTCTGGGCCTTAGTTTCTTCATCTATAAAGCCAGGGGGTTTAGAGTTGATGATCCCTTTTTTTTTTTTTAAATATGTATTTTATTGATTTTTTACAGAGAGGAAGGGAGAGGGATAGAGAGTCAGAAACATCCATGAGAGAGAAACATCAACCAGCTGCCTCTCGCACACCCCCTACTGGGGATATGCCCGCAACCAATGTACATGCCCTTGACTGGAATCGAACCTGGGACCCCTCAGTCTGCAGACCAACATTCTATCCACTGAGCCTGAGGTCAGCTAGTTAGCATGTGATTTGTATCCCTCTCTCCAGAGTCAGACCATGGTGCCTGGAGCTCTCAGCCTGTCTTTCCAGCCCCCGCAGCTTCTGCTGGCCTCTTAGCTACACTGGATGTATTTAGAACCAGCAGGACTAAACCCAGTTCTGTCCACAGGCTTCATCCACCAGTACTCGTTTGTCCAAGAGATCACAAAGGTAGAAACTTGGGCAGCTTAGAACTCCAGAGACCCTTTCCTGGGGACTAGGAAGCCCCTATTTCCTGCCTTTCTACTCACTACCCCCAGCCTGAAGTGGGCCTAAGCACAGAAGGCATTCCTGTTCCTCCCTGCTCTCAATAGGTTGATCATTAAGGATAGAGATCTCTGAGGAAAAGGAGAAGGTGGCCACTGGTATCCTCAGAGGAATGGTGAAAAATAAAAAACAAAAGCAAGAAGGAAAAAAAAAGCCTGTTTCTCAGCAAAGAATTGAAGCTCATGCATGATATATTTCAGAGCGTGGGGTGAAGCAGACAGCATGAATTGACACTGAGGAGAAGGAAGGGACCTTGCACCTGGATTGAGGCCCACCCACAGATTTCATGCCAGGGCCAACCTCTTCTTCTAGCACAAATATAGGGTCTGTCAGGCAGGCTTGGCTGATAGTGTGGGTGGGCTGGGCAAGTTGGCAAGGTTTGGTGAGTAACTGATAAGGCAGATTCAGTTGTCATTCAGACCATGTCTGTGCTGGCAGAGAAGCACTGGGGCAGTGAGCACACAGAATGGGGTGATAATGGGCACTCAGGCATCGACCAGGAATTCTCTTGGAGTCTTGGGTTCAGCCAGAAGGAGAAGTCCTAAAGAGGAGGTCCATACCAAGGTGGATGAGCAAGAACCAGCACAGAACCCAGTCCTGGGAATCTTGACATGGGGATGGGGGCCTGGTAGTCTTGGCTTATACAGCAAATCCCAGGCCTGATTAATAGCTCCAACTCTGGCTCATATGTCCAAATGGATCGGTTACCTAGTTCCTGACCAATTTGGACATTGTCAGGCCGAATGTTGAATGAGGAGAGACTGGTACTAGGTGTGGGTAGATAGAAAAGTGGGTTAAATAAGCAATTGTTTTGAATCAGAGATTTACCTCCTCACTTAAAAATCACCCCAATAAAAGCATAAAAGTATATTTTGTAAAAGGGATATCAGGCCTCTTAAGGTATAGGAGTATAAAGTAAATAGGGAGGCTCAATTTTATATATCTTATTATAGACAATTAAAAAATAATAAGTCCTCATGCATATGATATTCTAGTAAAAGTGCTTCCATTATTATTGCTGACAGTAGTTTAAGTGGTATGAACCATTAGAAAGGTAACTTGACAGTATGCTCTAAGATACCCCATTATTTATAACTCTTTACCCACCCCTGAAATATCCTTCTAAGAAAGTCACCTAAAAAGGCAGCAAATTATATGGACAAGGGTGTTTATTGTAAACATCGTAAATAACCAATAATAATCTTATAATGGGTGTTAATTAAATATATTATAAATTATCCACTCTAAATATTATGCAATAATTAAATTTATAATCATCAGTATTATGAAAGTAACAGACAATGCTTGAAATGTTTGATAAAGTGGAAACAGCAGCATAAGCTTGTATTTATGCCATGTCTACAGATGTGAAAAAATGATGTGTGCATATGGAAAATCTGGTAAAAACAGGGATATAACCAAAGCTGATTAGCTATGGTGAGAAAAATGTGGTCCTTTTCTCATATTATTTCTGTGGTTATTTTTATGTTAGTGCTTTTTTTTTTTTTTTTCCCTGAAAGGAAAGGAAGACAAAAAAGGTTAAAAATATGTCCCCAGAATTCCTTAATAAACAGTTAAGTATTTTTTATTTTTTAAATATATTTTTATTGGTTTCAGAGAGGAAGGGAGAGGGAGAAAAAGACAGAAACATCAATTATGAGAGAGAATTATAGATCAGTTGCCTCCTGCACCCCCCTCACTGGAGACTGAGCCCATAACTCGGCATGTGCCCCGGCCAGGAATGGAAGCCTAACCTCCTGGTCACAGGTCGATGTTAAACCACTGAGCATCGGCCGGGCATAAACTGTTCAGTATTTGATTTCATGCTTCTGAGATGCCAGATTCCATAAATTTATCACCTGTAAACAGTAGAACTTCCCTTTATTTATCCTAAAAACTCAAGCTTTAAGCTCTTACTCTGTGTACCAGGACTGATCGGGAAGACCTGGCTCCTTGCTCTTCACACCTGTCTTGGTTGTATAGTTTCCGGGCCTAGCCTCTAACCTTCCTTTGTCTCTGCAGAGTGGAGTCCGACTTTTTGAAGTCTCTTAGAATAGCCCTTCTCTGAATGGTTTTAGCTGCCTTCCTCTGGATCTCTCGCCTTCGAGTCCCCGGAGACACAGGGAGGGAACTGTACACACTACTCCAGATTCAGCTTCGTCGTGGTTTTATATGCAGATAGGATGACTGTTGTTTTTTTTCTAAAAAGCCTTCACGATGGTGGCTGGCCAGATGCTGTTGGCTTTTTTAGCTGTGGCAGCATAGTAAGCCAATGCCTTCTGGGAACAATAGAGATTGATCCAGTACGCACCTGCCCCCCTTCTGGCTTATCACTGATTGCTCGTAGCTGCCCTTAAGGGAGTGCCTTTCCCCAAACTGTAGAAGTGTCATTGACGCTCATCTGCCATTTTTTTAACTCACTTTTATTAGTCAGGTCTTTTTAAAATATATTTTATTGATATTTTACAGAGAGGAAGGGAGAGAGACAGAGAGCTAGAAACGTCAATGAGAGAGAAACATCGACCAGCTGCCTCTTGCACACCCCCTACCAAGGATATGCCCACAACCAATGTACATGCCCTTGACCGGAATCAAACTTGGGACCCTTCAATTCGCAGACTGACGCTCTACCACTGAGCCAAACCGGTTTCGGCTCATCTGCCATTTTTTGTCGGCTCTCCCAGCCCAGCGATTCTCTGGTGCTCTCCCACCAGGAAGGATGTGGGAGCATCTGTGAAGCTGGGCATTTCATTTCACCAGTGCTCGCTTTCCAACGGAGACCAGTCCCCGCACCGTGTAACATTGGAACACTTGTCCATCTCAATGAACGCCCATTGATTTCTGTTTCCTTTTGCTAACCCACCTTTCGGTTATGAGAAAACACTTCCCTTTCTCCGTCTCCTCACCCGCCATGTGACTTTGAATAACCTCGGATGAAGAACCTTGCCAGGAGCATTTTAACCCCTAACATTCTGGCCACTGGCTTCCCCATGAACGGTAATGACCTTGGAGATTAGTCAGATATGATTTTCTCTTGCTGGACACCTGTTGCTTCTCTTTTAGCAGGCTCTGCTTCCTGGAGCTCTCAACGCAATGTCCGCAGTAGAAAGAACATGGGCTTTGGAGCCAGGCCAACCTGGGTCTGGATTCTCCATTTACATCGAATGTCCATGATGTGACCTTGGACGGGTTACTTAACCTCTCTGAGTTTTCATTGGAAAAATGATGGTGCTAATAATATGCCCCTTAAAGTCACCTGGGATCTCGTTACAATGCAGTTTTTTCTTCACTAGGTCTGGTAGGACCTGAGGTTCTGCATTTTAATGCTGATTCAGGAGACTTCAAAAAGCAGTGATTCTCAAATTCAACTGCACAATGAAATCACCTAGAAGCCTTTCAGAACCACCAATGCTTGGACCTCACCACCTGCCCTCTCTCCCCCATTCCAGTTTGACCGGCACTGGGTTTTTTAAAAGATGATTCTAATAAACATGGAAGTTTGAGACCCGCTGCTTAAAGGGGGATCAGATATGATGAACCCAGCCTGCAGTACAAAGAAAATAATGGGTTTCTTCCCCTTGGTTGCTTGTCCTGTGCTTCCCACTCTCCACACCAGTCCCCAGCCTTCAGTCAGGCAGAAAACCACAGGGCAGCTGCTGTGGCTGGGTCTTCTCTAGAACACCAGTCCCAGGAGTGCTCACAGCTGTGAGTGGGAGGGACCAAGATAAGGCAGTGGGCCTGGCACTGGGAATTTTAAAAGCTCCCAAGCTTTCATATATTTAATATTCAAATATGTAACCGAGTTTGAGAACTACTCGTGTTTCCCCGAAAATAAGACATCCTCCGAAGGTTTCCTTCTGAGTGAAATATAAGGCATCCCCCCGAAAATAAGGCCCCCCTAGGCTAAACATGAGAGATTTGGTCCGCTGATTCTGAAAGAAATGGAGTCACAAGAAATTCAGCAGGAAATTCAGGAATTGGATTGTTATGATGATGTTCCAGAAGATGATGACATGATTGTCATTGAATAAATGAGTAAATTCTTGATACTGTAGGATTCACAGTTTGTCTGGTTTGTGTTGACAACTACTGTACTACCGTACCGTATACAGGTAATCCATTTCCTTTATTTTCATTTAACAATAAATATGTACCGTATTCTTCTTCATAGAAAAATAAGGCATCCCCTGAAAATAAGACCTAGCGCATCTTTAGGAGCAAAAATTAATATAAGACACTGTCATATTTTCGGGGAAACAGGGTAGGATCTTTTTATTAGCTAGCAAAGACCGAAGATCACTGGAGTTAAATAAAATGCCAAGGGAAGTGCAAGGACTCAGGGCTGGAGTGGCCAAGTACGTCCCAGAACGTGGTGGTCCCTCGAGACTCCATTCCCCGGGAGTTGGAGGGACTAGTCATTGTGGCCCACAGCACTAGGTGGCTTCCTCTTGCCTTCTCTCCTTCTCCCTCTCCACACCCAGCCAGTCCCTCCTTCAGGGGTCCAAGATGCAGGAGCCGGCTGCTCTGCCCTTTGGCCCTGCCACAGTGCGTGTGGATTGGTCGGTTGACGCTGGGATGAGAGAGCCCAGAGAAAGGACCTGGAACCCCGCTCTGGGGCAACCCCAAAGGTTCCTTTCAGTTCATCAAATATGGATTGAGCACTTCCTCTGTGCTAAGCTCTGACACCGAGATCTGATGAGACACGATTCCTGCCCTGAGGGAGCTCTCAGGAGAGACAGGAAGGGCACCAATGATGGGATGTGATGGCAGAGCACCAGGAGGGTGTCCTGCCTATTGAGGAGGCCAGAGGAGGAAATGTGCAGATTGGAGGGAATCAGAGGAAAGGTCCCAAGATGCTCAAGCTGCGTCGTAGACAGTTCTGATGTTAGATGGGAGAACCGAAGCTGGTGACTTGGCCAAGGCTTTGCAGTTAGTGGTAGAGCCCAGTCTGTCTGGCCATCTCCAAAGCTAAGTGCCTCTGGAGACTCTTAGTGTTACAGAGTCTCCTGCCTTTGGCTTCTCTTCTGCTTTCCATGTCCGCCTACAACTAGGCTCTTCCATTGCCTGTGTTGAGAGCCCTCTTCCTGCATTAGGAGATAGTCATCCAAAAAGCTGGGCCGCCCAGGGACTATCTTCTGTCTCCCCCTCCCGAACACCAGCTGCGTGCTGAATGCCAGGATTACGTTGCCCTCCCAGGCCCGTGAACCACCTTCCATCTGGATCCAAAGCGGACAGATCAGGTGCCCTACGTTCCCTGAAGGATCCCCTCTCCTTTCCTCACCTAATGGTCCTGCCGACAATGGGAGCCTTGTGCTGGGGCCCAAGAAGCTGCAGGAAAAAGCTTGAAGGCCCCATTGGGACACATTTTGTGTCCCTTCTTGGAAGGACCACAGAGGACAGGGGAGCAGAACCTCTCAACCTGGGAATCCGGTGCCCCTTTAAAAAGCCTGTCTCTAACCCTGTCTGTATCCCCAGGCCATGGAGAGCAAGCTGCTCATCGGGGGCAGGAACATCATGGATCACACAAACGAGCAGCAAAAGATGTTGGAACTGAAGAGGCAGGAGATTGCCGAGCAGGTAGGAGTGAGGCCTCGGGTCCCTGGGGGTGAATGGCCTTGAGGTCATGTCTGAGGGGCATCGGGCAGTCAGCCATCCTGGACTCAGGATCCTTGGGCCAGTGCTGAGAACCTCAGACAAGCTGCCCTGGATCCCATGGGTCCACCAGCCCAGGGCTTGTCTCTGGCAGGGGCACTGCTAGCTGGTGGGTGAGAGAAAGCGGTGGCTCTCCACTCTGTCAGCCTCCACGGCACCTGGTACGAATTCCTGGGCCTTCCCCAAGGTGCGAGTCCCTGGCCAAGTGTATGGCTAAGCCCTGAATCATCATGAACCACAACTGGTTGTTCTTACCAGTCAACTGTAACACCACGTGGGGAGATGGTGGGGTGGCTGGGAAGCCCGTATGCGGACAGCTGTGTAAGTGGTTGACACCTCTGGAATGTGCCAGTGATTAGGGCTGGGTTTCCACCCACAGGGGCAGTGCCTGGGAAAGGCATGGCCATAGGAGCCGAGAAGAAGGTTCAGAGAGGAGGGGCTCCCACTGAGGTTGGGGTGGGAGCCAGGGATGTGGGCCATGCTACCCTCCCTTCCTCCTCCTGGCAGCTGGGGCCATAGGGCAGCCATGTCCCACGGGAGGCGGAGTGAGCCAGTCCCTGAGCTCCCTTGCCCTTCCCTGGTATGTGCTGCTGCCCTGAGCCCCTGTGCCCTGCCCTGGCCTAGAAACGCCGCGAGCGGGAGATGCAGCAGGAGATGATGCTCCGCGACGAGGAGACCATGGAGCTCCGGGGCACCTACACATCCCTGCAACAGGAGGTGGAGGTCAAAACCAAGAAACTCAAGAAGGTGAGATGCGCCCTGGCTGGTTTGGCTCAGTGGATGGAATGTCGGCCTGTGGACTGAGGGGTCCCTGGTTCGATTCCCGGTCAGGGCATATGCCTGGGCTTCAGGCTCGAACCCCAGTAGGGGATGTGCAGGAGGCAGCCGGTCAATGATTCTCATCATTGATGTTTCTAAGTCCCTATCCCTTTTTCTCTAAAACCAATAAAAATATATTTCTTTTAAAAAAAAAAAAAAAGGTGAGATGCCACAGCAGGACAGGGTCCGGGTGTGTGAGGGCCTGGCAGCCTCTGCCTAGGACAGTCACCAGTCCAAGGGGTGTGTCTTTTAGGCCCTCTCCCCACTTTGCTTGAACTGCTGAACCCAGTTCCATTGCCTGGGCTGCTGGGGTGCGGAGCCGGGAAGGCAGGTGTTGGTGTTAGGCTGGAAGAGAGCTGTTTCTCCGGGGGCAGGCTAGGCCTGATGGGCTGGGAACACCGTCATTTCTGGTCTCCAGGGTGATTGTCCTCATGGTGCTGGGTAACTTCCCCCTTTACAGTGTCGCCAATGAGTCACAGCTTGGCTAGCTGGGCCTGGAGCAGGGCCAGGGCAGTGGTGAGCCCAGGGAGGCTCCCAGAAGGAAGCACAGGGCCCTCAAGGGCGTGTGAAGGGATGAGAACATCTCATCACCAGAACCCTGCAAAGGCAGTGCCGGGGGAGGTGTGTGCCTGAGATGAGGGGTGAGGGTAGGAAGCAGCACGTCTCAGCCTGGACTCTAGGAAGAATCTGGAGAGCGCTGAGGGCTGCCAATGTGGCTGCCCCGGAGTAGGCCAGGCAGTGGCCCCGTCACAGGGGCAGTTCCCAGACACACCCTCAGTGGCTAGGAGCGGGGCAGCAGGGCCCGTGCTGCCCTCCGCACCCCCACTTCTGAGAACCCCTGGAGAGGCAGGAGTGGGGTGAGTGGTTCACCTTCCAAACTGGCTTAGACCCCCTCCTCTGCCTAAGCCCTGGTCTTTGGCCCTGATTCTGCTTGAGCAAGTCTCTGCCTGAGTTTCCTCACTATGGAAAAATGGTGTTAACCAAAAGGTCCCAGAGTCCCTTCCAGTTTGAACATTCCATGCTGCTGACAGCACTGAGAGAGAGCAGGTAGCAGGCCAGCATGCAGGAGGGACAGAGCAGCCTTTGAGTCACCTGTCCTGACTCGTGGTGGAGCCGCAGGAGAGAGACTCAGAGCTGGCCCTGGCCTCACCCTGTGCTGAGCCCGGGACCCTGAGCCTGGGTGGCCTCTGAGCTGCACCTGCCCCCACCCAGCTCTACGCCAAGCTGCAGGCGGTGAAGGCGGAGATCCAGGACCAGCATGACGAGTACATCCGTGTGCGGCAGGACCTGGAGGAGGCGCAGAACGAGCAGACCCGGGAGCTCAAGCTCAAGTAGGCTCCCTCCTCTTCCCGTTCCTGGCCCGTAGCCATCCCGTGGGCCCCAAGCTTCTCCCGACAGGATCTTCTCCTTCCTGACGGCCTCATCCCGCCAGTCACCCATGCATCCACATGTTTTAGGAATAACGCGGCGGAGGGAGGAGGGGGGGGGCCTAGGTTCTGGAGTTTCTTCCACCTCCTTCCCTCCTCAGCCTCCACTTGATGACCACTGCCACTCCCACCAAGTGCATGCTGGGTGCTGGCCAAAAGGAACCCCTTTGGCCCTGAACTCTTTGCATTAGAAGTTATTTTCAAGGCCTGTTATTCCCCCTCCCCCAACGTGTTGGTTTCTCCACCTGTGCCCCTTCTTTCTGCCTCTTTGCTTCTTACTTCTGATCCTTCAGCTTCACATATTTATAGGGGGCATGGGGGGTCTCTCTCCCCAATTCCCATCTCTGCCTTCTTTCTGCTCCCAGGTACCTAATTATTGAGAACTTCATCCCCCCTGAGGAGAAGAACAAGATCATGAACCGGCTTTTCCTGGACTGCGAGGAGGAGCAGTGGAAGTTCCAGCCACTCGTGCCAGCCGGAGTGTGAGTCTCTCTCCCCAGTCGTCTGGGCCTCGGGACTCGGGCCAGGGTGGAGATGGCCAGGGGCCTGTGGGGAGACAGGTTTCTATAGATTGGAGAGCTAAGGGGATGATACGGAGGGAAGATGGATTTTTCAGGACCTGATGTAGGGGTCTCCATGAAGAAAGGGTGTCTCCACCTCCCCACCCCCCAAAAAAAGTGTCTCCTTAGCCTGGGATGCAGAAAGGTGTTGTTTGTTTGTTTTTTAATATATTTTATTGATTTTTTTACAGAGAGGAAGGGAGAGAGATACAGAGTAGAGATTTAGAAACATCGATGAGAGAGTCATTGATCAGCTGCCTCTTGCACGCCCCCTACTGGGGATGTGCCTGCAACCAAGGTACATGCCCTTGACCGGAGTCGAACCCGGGACCTTTCAGTCCACAGGCCGACACTCTATCCACTGAGCCAAACCGGTTTCGGTGGGATGCAGAAAGTTTTGTATGAAAGGCCTGAAGAGGGGGGAAGAGCAGTCTCAACCTCGTGGCAGTCCCAGTGAATGCTAACATTTGGCCAGTCTGATGAGTTTTCATTTGTCTGGTGCCAAGAGCAGCAGCAATAGTTAATATTTACCTTCCTGTGTGTCGGGCACCATGGGAGACTCTGCAGACAGAAGGTAAATCCAACTCAGTCAGCATTCAAGGCCGGTGGGGAATTCAGGGAAGCAACTAGATCAGGAAATGATAGAGGTGGGACCCAATCTTTATAGCTTCACTCAGCTCCGTGATTCAGCATTTCCACCTGTTTCCACATCCTAGCCCTTAGGCAGTTTGGGTCCATTGGCTGGGTGTGCAGCTCCCTCTGCTGGTAGCCACGAACAAGGCCAGATATTTAAACCCAACAGACTGCCTCCCTCAGCTGAAAGTGCCTCTGTCCCTTAATTGAAAATCTGTGTGTATAGAAGGTTTATTTTTAAATTATTATATATTTTTATTCAAGTTATATATTAAACTTAGCAATGGACACATTAAACTAATTACTACAAATTACAAATTTATACAATTTATTACACATTTCACATTAAGTAAATCACTACAACATTCACTAAAAAAGGATATGCAGCCGAAGCCGGTTTGGCTCAGTGGTAGAGCATCGGTTTGCGGACTGAAAGGTCCCAGGTTCGATTCCGGTCAAGGGCATGTACCTTGGTTGCGGGCACATCCCCGGAAGGGGGTGTGCAAGAGGTGGCTGGCCGATGTTTCTCTCTCATTGACGTTTCTAGCTCTCTATCTCTCTCCCTTCCTCTCTGTAAAAGAAATCAATAAAATATATTAAAAAAGAAAAGAAAAGTGAAATGAAAAATAAATTAAATAAAATAAAAAAGGATATGCAGAATCTTTACATTACCCCTGTGGAACGCTGAGTAATGGCCTCCAAAGAAATACCAGTGAGGCTTCTGCTCTGTAGGGTCCTAATTCTTGGAACCTGTGAAGATGACCTTATCTGGCAAAAGAGACTTTGCAGGTATGATTAAATCAGTGTTTCCCAAACTTCTCTCATGATGAGAATCACCTGGTGGAGTTGTTAAAACACAGATTCCTGAATCCCAACTAAGAAGTGCTAAACTAGAATTTTTGGGAACATATAGGTAAAATTGTATACTTAACTAGTGCTCTAAGACAGATTTTATATACAGAGCACTAAGTTAGGTATGCAATTTTCCCTATATGTTCTCAAAAATTCTAGTTTAGCACTTCTTAGTTGGGATTCAGGAATCTGTGTTTTAACAACTCCACCAGGTGATTCTCATCATGAGAGAAGTTTGGGAAACACTGGATTAAATTAAGGGGCTTGAGGAGATGCTCCTGTCTTGTCCAGGTGGACCTTAAATGTAATCACAAGTGTCTTTAAAAAAGGAAGGCAGAGCCGAAACTGGTTTGGCTCAGTGGATAGAACGTCAGCCTGCGGACTGAAAGGTCCCGGGTTCGGTTCCAGTCAAGGGCATGTACCTTGGTTGCTGGCACATCCCAGTAGGAGGTGTGCAGGAGGCAGCTGATCAATGTTTCTCTCTCATCGATGTTTCTAACTCTCTCTCCCTTCCTTTCTGTAAAAAAATCAATAAAATATATTTAAAGAAATAAAAAGGAAGGCAGAGGAAGATGAGACTCCAGAAGTAGGAGATGTAACAACAGCAACAAGAGACCACAATGACGTAGCTGTGAGGTGAAGGCGTCCGAGGGATGCCCACAGCCTCTAGAGGTTGGCATTGGCAAGGAACAGACGCTGCCCTGGAACTTCTAGAAGAAGCCAATCCTGCTGACACCTTGCTTTTGTTTCAGTCCTGTAGCCTCAGTGATGTACATAGAGGTATTTAGGAGGCCAGATACCAATGCACTCGCCCAGAGATTCTTTGCTCTCTGCATCTACAAATGTTAATGCCAAACAGGGCAGGAGTCCCCCCTGAGCTGGTTGGGAAGCTAGCCGTATAGGTCTGAGCTTCTCACTGGAGCATCAGGTGCTGCTTCATCCGACTGCTTTCTGAAAGGCTGAACCTACCCAAGGGGACACGACACAGGTTTGTAAGAGGCAAGTTCATGACTAGAAGACTTTTCAAAGGTGTCATTTTTGGACTTAAAATCTACGTTTCCAATCCAGGTAGAGACCCACAGTAGTACGGCATCTAATGCAGGCATTCTCCACCCTGGCCAAAGCTAGAATCACCTGTAAGCTGGGCTACAAAGAGTCGGATTTAAAGGATCTTGGGTGGATCCCAGGACAATTTTTTTTTCCCCCCAAAGCTTCCAGGTGAGGCTTCCTACAAGGATGCCAAGCTCAAAAACTACTACTCCAGCGCCCTCTGCTGGAAGGAAATGCTAGTGAAGCTTCTGCTCTAGGGTGATCTTGTGCTTAGAAAACTTCAGTTTAAAGTTTGCAGATGGAGGAATTTCTTTGTGTTGGCTAGAGATATGGGATGAAATCTGAGAAGGGATGTGATTTTAAACTTCTTATTTTGAAAAATAAGAATTTCAAGAATGATACAAAGAATTCCCATATACCCTCATGAACATTCACCAATTAATATTTTGCCATCTCTTGTGTTATTAATAACTCCTCCACCCTACCACACCAACCATTTGAGATTAAGCTGCAGATGTCCTGGCCCATCACCTGTATTTCCTAACAATGAGGACATTGTTTTACATAACCACAATACAAAACTTAGGAAATTTCATATCAACACAATACTATTATATAAGCAATCTTCACTTTTATCCAGTACCACAATAATGTCCTTTATGGCAGTTTCCTCCCCTCCCCCAATCCACACACCGGAGATGGTGCATCAAATTTGTCATGCTGCTTTAGTCTTCTATAATCTGTAACTGAGAAGGGATATATTTTATTTAATTAAAAAAAAAAACACACACCTGTTTTTATTGATTTTAGGGAGAGGGATAGAGAGATAGAAATACCCATAATCAGCTGCCTCCTGCACGCCCCCTACTGGGGATCAAGCCCTCAACCTGGCATGTGCCCTTGACCAGAATTAAACCTAGACTTTCAGTCTGCTGGCTGATGCTCTATCCACTGAGCCAAACCGGCTAGGGCTGTCAGGAAACTCTTGAAACATGCCCATATCAACTTATTTCGGAAGCCTATCTTCTATTTTTCCCACCATTATTCCTATGTGGTTACTGATTGACACACAACATCTTCAGGTGAGGTGCCTGCCTTAATCACCAACAATTTTTTCAACTAGCTGTAGCAATAACTTTTTCGAGTATGACCTTTTATTTTCTTATTTCTCATAATAGACTTTATTTTTAATTGTGTTTATACAAAATTATCTCCTAAGGGTTGGATATTGGGCAGTGTCTGTAGCACATGGTTTACAGTTCACAAAATTCTATCGTAGCTTTAGCTCTTTGGCCTACTGCAGAGGGTCGATCATGGAAAGTAGGCCTGGGGCAGAAGAGGGGAGTTTGGTGTCCCAATTACAGACGCCCCTCCCCCAACCCCTTCTTCCCGCATGCCACCCAGAATAGCCCTGGCATCTTTGTGGGGTCAGGCTGCCAATTCACACTGATCCACTGCTCTGCTCGCCCAGCCCAGCCCAGCCCAGCCGTGTCCTTCTGTCCTGTTCTCAGAGCCTGCAGCCTTCAAGGTGCACTTCAACCCCAGGCCGGTTCACGTGTACTCCTGAGACAGTACAGCATCGTGGAATATCCGGGAAGGTTCGGTTCCTGTCTCTTTCTAATCAGATGACCTTGGACACCAAAGACAGCCTGGTGTCTGCCCTGTCTGCACCTCAGGAGGCTGGTGTCCAATTCAAATGGGATATGTAGGCTCCTCTTATATATGATAAGCTATTATTTTACTCATTTCCCCTCTGCCCTCCGAGCTGTCACCGGTGCTGCCCTCTCAGGTGCACAGCCTCCGGGGCTCCACCACAGCAGAGCCTGAGAGGTGGGACTTCTGCAGCCTCATCCGTTCTCGCCTTCCTCTCTAAAGAGGAGTCAGCGGGGGCCCCAGGTGGGGCCCAGCACAATTCTTTCACCTTTCATAAAATGAACCACAAAGATGTTATTGCTCTCCCTGCAGATGGCAGGCATTGTTCGTGGGCTCCTGCCTGCCTTGCTCTGTTCAAGGACAGAGCGTCCTACCTGTGAATTACTTGCCCGTTTCGTCGCCTCTTCTGTCTTATAGCTGTCTGCCTTTTGGCTTCTTTCATTGTTCATTTGTGTCCCTGCTTGAAATGAGCAAGTGGCATTGAGAATAAGTCATCATCGGAGGGCCAGGTGCAGCGTCCTCGCGGTGTCCCGTGCTCAGTGTTTGTCTTGGTTCATCTCAGCCTTGCTGAGGCTCAGAGAGAGGAAGCCACTTCCCAAGGTCTCAAAGCTCTCAGAGCCAGCATTCAAACCCTGGTCCACCTTCCTCCAAAACCTGTGTGGGGTGGGTTTTTTTAATTAAAGTAACTTTCTTGTATTCTTTTCTATCTTCTAACATTACACTCATCAAATTGCTGCAAGTAAAAAGTCTGACATACCGTGAGTTGGCCATGGAAATTTTCATAGGAATAACCACTTCGAAAAGCAACTTGGCAATATCTAGGAAAGTTGAGATGCACATACCCTACAATGCAACCATCAACCATTCCATTCCTGGGTATTTACCCCAGGGAATCTGTTGAATATGTACTTGAAGATACCTGTACAGAAATGTATTTAATGGTGGGGAGGTGGGGGAAATCAACCTAGGTAACCATCAACAAGAGAATATATACATAAAAATATATATATATGCATCTGTATATTGCCATATTAAAATCTTAAAATATGCCCAGCCAGTGTGGCTCAGTGGTTGAAAGTTAACCCATGAACCAAGAGGTCACTGGTTCAGTTCAGCACGAAGGGGTTGTCAGATTGAAAACTGAAGTTTTGGTCAACAACCGAGACATTTTTTGTGTGAACAGTCAAGAACCAAATTGTTGGAGACGGGAGACATTCGAGAAACAAGGTTTGGCTCTAATTAATAATGTTGAGCATCTCTTCATGTGCTCATTGGTCATTTGTATATCTTCTTTGGAGAAATGGCTATTCAGCTTCTTTGTCCATTTTTAAACTGGGTTGCGTGTCTTTTTTGTAGTTGATTTATAAAAGTTATCTATAGATTCTGAATACAAGTTCCTTATCAAATATATGATTTGCAAATATTTCCCCCATTTGGTCGATTGTCTTTTCACTTTCTTTATACTGTCCTTTGAAGCAAAAAGTTTGTAGTGTTCATAAAGTCCTACTTACCTATTTTTTTTTATTAGTTACTTGAGCTTTTGATATCAAAGGTAAGAAACTACTGCATAACTTAAGATCATAAAGATTTACTACTACGTTTTATTTGAAAAGTTTTATAGATTAGATTTTACTTTTAAGTCTATGATCCATTTGGGGTTAATTTTTATATTTGGTGCAAGGTAAGGGTCCAACTTCATTTTTTTGTTGACTCGGTATCACTTCTTAAAAAATATTTTATTTTTATTGCTGCCATTATTACAGATGTCTCCTAATCCCCCCCACACACATCCCTCACTTTACCCCTCTCTACCTAGACCCTACCTTTTTTCCTTCTGTCCCTCGCCAGTTGTGAGGTTGTGTTAGAGAAAAGAGAAGAAAATTCCAGAAACCTGCAGTCTGCTGGGCCTTATGCCTACCTGAATGATACTTACTTCCTCAGAATATCGTCTTCCCTTTGTGCTTGAAGGAAATCCATTCTAATACAGCCTCTCCCCTACAGCAACAACAGCCAAATGAAGAAGCGGCCAACGTCTGCGGTGGGCTACAAGAGGCCTATCAGCCAGTATGCTCGGGTTGCCATGGCAATGGGGTCCCACCCCAGGTACAGGGTAAGAAGCTGGAAAGTAGGAGGAGGGAGGGCAGGGAGAGCCCAGGGGAGGTGCTGCTCACAGCCTCTGCTTCCTCCAACCTACCTCATCACCCTTGCTGCACCCCGTATTTACTGAGCGCCCAGAAGGTACAGTCATGGGGCTGCTGCTTATGTCTGGTGTGATGATCCTACCACAGGCTGAAAACATCATGTTCCTGGAGTTGGATGTGTCCCCTCCAACTGTCTTTGAGATAGAATTCTCTCATGACCAAGACCAAGATCCCCGTGCACTACACATGGAGAGGCTCATGCGGTTGGACAGCTTTCTGGAAAGACCCTCCACATCGAAAGTTCGAAAATCCAGATCCTGGTCAGTACCACCATGAGCAGAGCAGGCAATGAACGGCCTTAGGATCGGAGGCAGGGGGACTGCACCGGCTGCTGGGCTACCGGAGGGTGTGAAGGGGGGTGATGACTGGGGTTGTGGGGGAGGAGTTTCTACAGCAACAGGTGAGAGGATGGATGGTCCTCACTGCCCTCTTCCCTAACTTCCCCTTTCACCCACTTGTCCCCACCCCCTGCAGGTGCCAGAGTCCTCAGCGGCCTCCACCCTCCGCCGCACATGCCTCACTGGCCTCCGCTGCTCTGCGCCCTGCGACAGTGCCAGACCATGAGTGACAGCCTTCAGTTAGGCTGCCCGTCTGACAGGCAGATGGGATCACCAACCCTGGATCATCTCACCTGCCGCTTGGTGTGTGTGTGTGTGTGTGTGTGTGTGTGCGCCTGTTTGTATGTGTGCGGGGGTGAGACTCCGGCAGACCGTGCCTCTGCCTGCTCTTCTCAGCCTCCTTTATTTAATTAATGTTATTTATTCACGGAGTTCAGTTAGTGTGGGGAGAGGCCCTCGCCTGAGCCTGCCGTGGTCACTGCATAGCCTCCTTTTCTGCTGACTATAGACCCCCCTCCCCCAGCCAGACCTCAAGCTCCTCTCCGTCAGTTCTCCCCCGAAGGGAAGGTGGCCAGTGCCTGAGAAGAGAGGACTTTTTCTACCTGTCTCCAAAACCTCCATCTCCTCCTGTGCTGGTGGCGAGCAGCTCCTAAGCACGTTCTGGGACCAGAAAAATGCTGGGTGTCCCCTGAGGACAGGAGAGGTCCTGACAGTGCTCCCAGCACCTTCTGGGCCTCAGAAAACCTTGTTCAGCTTCTTGGGCTCCTCAAAGACTTAAGAGACCTCCCCCTCCCAGCCCATGCTCTTCAGCTTGGCAGGAATCCGTGGCTTCCCAGACTGCTTCCTGCTCTCCTTCCCAAGCCTCGGGTAGGAATTGTGAGCCAACCAGTTGCCGCCGCCTCGGACCTGCAGGAAATGGAACAAGAATGGAGACACTGCAGGAAATGGAACAGGAATGGAGACACTGCAGGAAAAGGAACAGGAATGGAGACACTGCGGACAGTCACCAAGGGAAGTCCCTCCTCTTCTCCCATGTCCTTTGTGTCTGTGCCCCTCCAAGAAGTAACTTTGGTCAACCAGTGGTCCAAGCCAACTCCCTGTTTTTGAGATGCTGCTCCTTCCTGCTTCGAATGTCTTCCCTGTAGCTGCCTGGATCCCAGTTCATAGTGGAGGGAGCGATGTCGTTATCCCCGCCCCCGGCTCAGCAAAGGTGTCGGCACCTGTTGCTTCTCCCTTCATTTAGCACCGGAGACGGAGACCGGGGCTCGATCCGCCATCTTGGCCTATTCCCCCTGCTTCTGAGTCACATGCGTTGGGCTCTGTTTTGTTGAAAACTAACCCCGTCTTCGGCATTGTGGGAATTGGTCCCTATGGAAGTGCTCTCCACCTTCCTTTGTGACATCCCAAGATGTCTCCAGGTATCTCAAGTGAAAAGTAAATTTCTACCAAAAAAAGAAAAGAGATTAATTTTCATTGACTTTTTAAAGTATGTGTGTTGGTGGAGGTTTGAAGAGGTAATCATGAGAGAAAACCGATGGTTTGGGATTTTAAAGTGCCCCAGTAGTGGGAGTCTACAATTCCTAGGATAGGAGGAATGTAGTCATTATCTAAAAGCATAAAATTGACTGATGTGCCTGAAATTTAGTGTGTGGGAGGTGGTGGTGGGGCTGATTGCCTGGTTATTCTCTTTCCATCAGGAAATTACCGTAATCCTTTTTACACTTTTCAAGTTCTGCTCTGAGGACCAAGCTATTGTTTTGTTGTTGTTTTTTTTATCAATATGCTGCCATTTCTGGACTAGATGGTTGGGCAACTCAGTTACCATTTGCTCCTGTCCATCTAGGATATCACATTTTTTCATCAGAGCCCAAGAGATTATTTGAGACTCAGAATTCAGATACTTGGTTCGGCTGAGGCTGAGACAGGAGTTGTGTGTAGAAATCCCGCAGATCGCCTGGGCACAGTGACCTCCTCGTTTGTGGATGAAGCAGCATGTATCACCCCATTCGCCACTTGGACCCATTGACTCTGCATTGTCTGGTCACTCGACCCTCACGGTCTTATAGCACAATCTTCCCAAGTTCACCGCCCCTGGTCTGAGGGCTGCGCCCAAGGTATGGTCAGAGGAGGAGCTCCTGCCTGCAGTTTTGTGTATGTGTGTATGTATGTGCGTGTTTGTGTGTGTTTAACTCCACTGGGGATACTCTACACTCAGTGTAAGATATGCTGGGAACAGGGCCACTGGGGTGGTTGGATCTCAGCCTCTATGCTTCTCTCTCTCTCTCTCTCTCTCTCTCTCTCTCTCTCTCTCTCTCTCTTTCTCTCTCTCCTTCTTTTGATGTATCAGACATTTGGTTGACAAAGTAAGGGCCCTGATTAGGACCAAATTTCCGTGTCTGTCGCTATGGTCTTTATTTAGGACAACAGCTAATGCAGTGGCCCGTATATTACATATGTAATATATAAATATATATATATATAAAACATTGCCCTCGGTCTCCTTGGCTTAGATGACAAGAAATGCACCTGCACCCTGGTGCTGCCAGCAGCCCGCAGGCCCCAGCCCCTGTTCAAATTAACAGTCAACAATAAAGGAATGAGTATCGTTACAGCGTTGGTTGCCTGCCTTCTCTTCCCTTTGTTTCTTCCTACTTTTACTCCCAATTTTATTCCCTCCCATCTTTCTCTCCCTTGTTTTCCTAATGTGGGTTTAGTGGCACGGGGAGCCCAGCTGCAGTTGATAAAAGGAGACTGGCTGCTTAATAAAAGGGGACGCGTCTGCCTAGCATGGCCGAGAGGCAGGTCCCAGGCTCTAGGCTGACGTCTGTGCCAGAGCCACGGCTGCAGCTGTTCATGTTCTCGTAGCATCCCCGCCCTGTTAATTCTGAACTATTAGCAGATTTCAGAACGGCCTAGATGCTGTCCAGATAAATAGCCTTTGACAGCTCTGCCCCGTCTGCGCCTCCATGTATCAGCCAAGACAAGCTAAAACAGCCAATGATGTGCGTACGGCAAAGCAGGTATCTTTGGTGGGCATCAAGTTAAAATAAACACTACCTTTCCCTTGTCATCTCTCCCCAGGGCCTCTTTCCTCCCTTTTGGGTTCTGGCGATTGGCTCTCTATAGCAGGGAGGAAAGAAAACAAACCCGGAGCCCCTGGCTTCCCAGAAAGGACAGGGTTGGTTGGTTGCACAACACGCCGTGAAGCATTGTTTTGGCGATGACAGTTTTCCTGGAGAGGCTCCCTGCCTCACCCCGGGCTCCGGCCCTGCCTGTGACAGGGTTCCGGGCTGGGGCGGCTCTGCTTTTTGAGAGGGACCTGCCAGGTGTTGTGTCGGGTGCTTTACACTTAGGCTCATTGTATCCTCCCCGGTGGGAATGATTGCCACTGGCTTATAGATGATATTTGGGGCCACTGACTGTGGACATACTTCAGAGAGACTGTGGGTTCCGTTCCAGACTACTGCAATAAAGAGAGTTGTCATCTTTTTTGTCATGGAGGGTCTTGCCTTTAATTTGCAAAAACAACGCAACACCTGGGAAGCGCAATAAACCGGAGTGCAATAAAACAGGGCATGTGGAGCCTTGGCTAACGGTTGGTTAGTAATAACGCTGGACTTGGAGACTTCAGGACCCATATTTTGTTTTCTTCTGTGCTACAGGACCTGTCTGAGCCATCTGTACCTCAGAGACCTGACAGGCACCTTGCATGTTTTACACGCAGTGGAAGCCGTGGGCAGGGTGGTTGGAAATAAAACCAAATCTGCAGACCCTTCACCTCCACTCCTATTCTAGAAGCGCTCATTTCTCCCGTTAGCAGAGGGCTCACCCGTGTGGCTGAGGGGGGTGGTTTTCCAGAGCTCCACGAAGCAGCCGGAAGAACTCGCCCTTGGCCCAGGCCTTTGTTGACTGTTGATAAAGAAACTGCCATGTTTCACTTCTTCCTCCAAGACTCTGGCACCTGGTCTCCAGAGTTACTTCCTTGTGTTTTCATTGCCTAGGGGTGGTGTGTGTGTGTGTGTGTGTGTGTGTGAGAGAGAGAGAGAGAGAGAGAGAGAGAGAGAACTCTTAGCCAGGACTAAAGATTCGCTTAAGCTGGCCTGAGCAAAATGGGAACACAGAAGTGTGCAGTGGACACCAAGGGTGAGAACAGAACAGGCCTTGGGAATAGCCTACTACCAGGGACTCAGACACCACAAAGACCCTCTCCCTTTCACCCAGTCTCTTTCTGTGTGGGGTTCCTGCTCTTTCCTTGGCTGCTCCAGTTCACGACGTAGAAGATCTCTCTGCCAGCAGCTCTCTGTTTACATGATCCAGTCATCCAGAGAGACTTGGCGTCTCAGTCCCAGTGCCAAGTTCATGGTAATGTGATTCTGATTCAGTGTTTTGGGTCAGGTGGGTGGGAACATGATATATGAATAATACCTCCAAGAGTCCTACAGCTGTAACCATGTATATGTGGGCAGGGGTGCAAATAAAGGTATTTCCCCCCCCCAAAAAAAATGATGAGGATAACAGGGAGATTAGGGTATGCTCTAACAGTTAACCAGACAGGTCTATGACCAGTGTGTCCATTCACCCAGGATGGCTCATTCTATTATTCTGTTCATTTTTCTTACAACAATTCACCTGCATCAAAATGACCACCCTCTTCTTTAGGTCCAGGATAGATCCATGTGGTGGACATTATAGGCTGCCTTTCTGATATCCATTCTTCCCTCTGCCTTATTTACAAGTAATTTTGTGTAAGGAGGGCAGTGCACACAATTAGAAATACTCTTTCCAGACACCCTTGCTGCAGAGGGTGGTCATGTGACATGGTTTTGGCCTAGGAGATGTAAATGAAAGTTGGCTAGGGATTTCTGGGAAATTATTTTTGCTTTCCTGATTTAGATATTTCCCATTTCTCTCCTTCCCCTTTCTTCTTCCTGCCTAGAACTCAAATGCACCTTCTGGAAGTATATGCTTCCATTGAACAAAAAATTAGCATCTGCCACCCAGGCACTCCAAGTATTGTTCTAAGTGCTGGAGATGCAGCAGGGACGAGAACGACAGATAGCTTTATCCACACAGTGCTTGCCTTCTAGGGTGGAGAGAAAGAAAAACACATTGCACATACATAGTATACACATAATGGTGGTAAGTGCAGTCAAGAAAAATAAAGTGGAGAGGGAGGAGATAGGGAGTTCCAGGTACTAAGGTGAGGGGGAGGTTTTAAGGTCCATACTAAGAAGGTGACATTTGAGCAAATTCCTGCAGGAGGTCAGGAAGTGGACTCCAGGAGAGGAAAAGCAAATGCAAACATTGTGGACAAGATTGGGCCAGGTTGTTCAAGGAGCAGCAGCCATATTTGCAACCCCGAGGCAATAACCACAGCATTTGAAAGGTTGATGGAATAGAGACACGGGGAGACCTAAGTTCCTGATGGATTTGTGGTTCCGTGCCAGGCTGGGTCTATCCACTTATGCACGTATAATGGTGCCAGACAGACCCCGTTTAGCCAGTGGCAGGGGGATGTGCCAGGAACCTGTATTTGAAATGAGCACCCCACTGATTCCAAGGAACTGCTCTTTCATGTCTGAGCATCTCGGTTTTAGCGATCTATGGTTCTGAGTCATGCTCACAGTGGGCCTGCCCTTCAACAAGCACCGGCAGCAGGGCTACCTGCCATGTAGACACCATGACTGTGCTCAAGGATGGTAGAGGCAGAGGGCACGAAGCCACGGAGGGCACAGAGACCCTGGAGTCCCTGAGCTCAACCACATGTTTCTTCTTCACAACTGGGTGGAGGGAGGGGACAGGGTGCCAACTTGTTTGGATTAAAAAAACCAAAGTGATTAGTTACTCACCCAAAGCTCCCGGTTACAATAAGGAAAAGAAGACTGAGAAAGGAAAGGGATTTCCAAAGGCACACAAATGGTGATCGGGGAGACGGGCTTGGAAGGAGCAAGGGCTTACTAGTCAGACACACTGTTTATATTTTTTTGTTGTGTGTTTCTTTTTATTTTATAATATTTTTTATTGATTTCAGAGAGGAAGGGAGAGAGAGATAGAAACATCAGTGATGAGAATCATCGGCTGCCTCAAGCATGCTTCCTACTGGGATCAAGGCCTCAATCCAGGCTTGTGCCCTGACTGGGAATTGCACCGTGACCTCCTGGTTCATAGGTCAACACTCAACCACTGAGCCATGTTGGCTGGGCTATTTTTATTTTTGAAATAATTTTAAACTCACAGAACAGTTGCAATAATCATGCTAAGAACTCCCACATGCACGGAAATCCTGTTCAGGATTTGCCAACTGCCCCAAGAATGACCTTTACCACAAAAGGATCCAATCCAGGGTCGTCTGTTGCACTTAGTTGTCAGGTCTCTGTAGTCTCCCATCTGGAATTCTTCCTCCGTCTGCTCTTGACTTTTGTGACCTTCACATTCATTAATATTAAAGGCCATTAATGTGTGGGCTGTGCCTCGATTCAGGTCTCCTCATGGTTTGGTGATGCCCGGCACTGTGGTCTTCTCACTGTATCCGGTCAGGTGGAACACGATGACATTGCTTTGTGCTATGACTGATCCTGTTAGCTTTGATTATTTTTTAAGGTGGTGCCTGTCAGGCTCTATTTGGCAAGGAGATACTGTGAAAATAGGTGACCATTCTACTCCTCTAAATTTCAACCACTAGTTTGAATACTCATTGATTTTTCTGCTTGAATTTTTTATTATTATTATTATTATTATTATTATTATTATTATTTATCCCCCGGGTGTTTTTCCATTGATTTTTTAGAGAGAGTGGAAGAGAGAGGGAAAGACAGAGAGGAATAGTGATCTGAGAAAAACACATGGATTGGTTGCCCCTTGCACGACCCCAACCAGGACCCCAGTGGGGAGGAGCTTGCAACCGAGGTACTTTCCCCTGACCAGAATCAAACCCAGGACCCTCTGGTCTGCAGGTCAACACTCTATCCACTAAGCCAAACCAGCTAGGGCTTGAATTAATTATTACTATATGGTTGCTAAATGGTGGCTTTTAATTTTATTGTTTCTTCTACGTTTATTAGTTGATATTAACTTGTGAGAAACTTCTTTCTCTTCTCCTTGTTTGTTTGTTTATATCAATGTGGACTCATGCATTCCTATTTTATTCAGTGGGTTATGATTTATTATTATTATTATTATTATTATTATTTGATGTTCAAATTATGCCAGATTTGGTTAGTGGCTGTGCCTTCAAGCTGCCTTCTGTGTCCTTCTGAAACGTTTCCATTATTCTCTGAGCACTTCCTTACTTTATGGCACAAAAAGATGTTACAGGCTCATCCAAGGAGTCCCTTTAACGATGAATGGAGTGTTTATTGCTAAAGACTGGCTCTGCTCCCAGGCTCCCTCAGTGGATAGAGCTCGGAATGAATATACATAGGATACACATACTTGCTCGCTCACACACACTGTATAATTATGTTTACTTTACCTCTACCTATCTAACCATGAGTTCAGGCTGCTCCCTCCAGTTCCAACCCAAAATCAGGGTTTATTCCAGTGTTCCTGTTTTCGTATTTACAGCTCCTTTCTCTGACAGTTGAGAAACCTAGTTTCCATTAACTTCAATGTGGTAGCTTATGCCCAGTGCCCTAGTCGATAGCCAATTTCTTGACCCACACAGAGTTGCCACCCTGGTGCTCAGTTGGCCTCCTGACATGGCACTGCCCTCTGCCAGGCCCCTGCAGTGCAGGGCTGTGCCTCATGGCTTCTGGCTGGATTGCTAAGGAAGGGAGAAAGAAAGGGAGGGGAGACCGGAGAGACATTTGATCTGGAGCAGGAACCCTCCCCCATTTGATATTCCTCTCTGTGTGCTGAAGCAAATTTAGAAAAGCACAAGAGGAGGAAGAAAGGATGTGAACTGCCCCTCCTCGAGGGGCTTATTAATCAAATCGTCAGGAGAACTTCTTTCTGAATGTGGAAAGTGAAAATCCAGCGTCTCATCACCTACTGCTCACTGTGCAAAAGTCTGGCTTTTGAACTCTTGCATCCTCACATAGCCAGGCGTTTGGTCTCCACAGAGAAGATGAACAGTTTTCAGAGTCCCACATCTCATGTATTCACACAAACTGACATTTTATTTAATTTTTTTGACTGATGGATTTTTAGAGACAGAAGAAGGGAGAGAGAAAAGGAGAGCTACAGGGAGAGAGAGAGAGAGAGAGAGAGAGAGAGAGAGAGAGAGAGATGTTGTTCCACTTATCCCTGCATTCATTGGTTGAATCTTCTTTAATTTTTTTAGTCTTGTATGTACCCTGACTGGAGATCGAACCTACTACCTTGTTATCAGGACAACACTCTGACCAGCTGAGCTACCCAGCTAGGGCTCAAACAGTCACTTTTCAAAAATTGTATTAAATGGTAATATTTGAAGTCTAATCTGTGACCTCCCCTTTCCTGAGCTAGTGCCAACCCTGGAATATAGCTGATTAAAGACCAACTTTATTTAAAAATAGGTATAAAGTCTGATGAAGCTATTCAGCTGTTCTCCCAGGAGGAAATTCAAGCACATGTTCCCTTCCTTCCTTCCTTCCTTGCTCCCCTCTGTTAGGGTCGCCGAAGGAGGAACGCAGGAGGCCAAAGGGGGTAAAGAATTATGAATTCTGGCCCGCACCCAGGGAGGGGGAGTTAGAGATTTTAAAGACTCCAGGTGGGTTTTTCTGGGTGGAGAATTCTCTGGGCGGGTCCTGGGGGGAAAGATAATGGTGTTAGCAAGTGGAATGTGGTCCCCGCCAGTGGTTAGGTCCCCGCCACTGCTGTGGAGTGGTCTAAAGGTCAGTTACCAGGGGAGGGGTGTCAATTCAACTATTTCATCAGACCTAACAGCCACCTCTCTCCCTCTCTCTCTCCCTCTCTCCCTCTCTCCCTCTCTCTCTCTCTCTCTCTCTCTCTCTCTCTCTCTCTCTCTCTCTCTCTCTCTCTCTCTCTCTCTCTCTTTTCCAGGGGCCAGAGGCCCACAAGATGGGAAATTGTGATAAAACACACACACACACACACACACACACACACACACTTTTATTTTTGAGTAGTATGATAATATATTTTACTTCTCTACATTTTAAATGAAGAACATAAGACTGGAGAACATAAAATAATACTTAAACGTACAAACAACCGACCTCAGTTCTGCAGTTGGGCTGGCTTTGTATTTGGTTGGTTAAAATACATATGAGAGAGAGAGAGAGAGAGAGAGAGAGAGAGAGAGAGAGAGAGAGGAAATGGGTCTGCAGAAAAGCGATAAAGAGGTGAGAGAGCTATCCCGGGGTGCCATCTGGAAAACACAGTGCGCTCAGAAAGGACAATGCGCCAGCAGCCCCTCTTGGCGGGGGACTGGGAGGAGCTCAGCAGGAAGCTCCGTGCTCCTGCAGGGCCCTGGCCCTCCTGGGTCCTGGGAGCCAAAGGAAGTGGAAGCTGACCTTGGAATCCTTTTGGCTGGTGCAAGAATTTCAGCGTCACCTCTGCAAAGAAAAGCGGGTTTTCTGCTTTTATGATTGTGTGTGCAACTTTTGAAACTTATGGTTAAAACGATGGAGAAACAGAGAATTCTAGAGGCTTGGCTAGCATTTGAGGAGAGGCGTGTGCTTCAGACATTCTCTTCCGTTAGCAGGCGGGCCAGCGGTGCAGCATGGCAGCTCCTTTTGATCTGCAAAAGCGGCTCGACTCATCTTTGTTCTTGCAGAGATCAGGGCTGTTACAGTACTGACAACTTAGTGTTTGGCCCTTTCCTCTTGTCAAATTGAGTCCATATTTTGATTGCATTTTGTCCTAGTAGGACGGGATGCGGTGGAAAGGATAATGAAGCGGTTTGGTGAAAATGACAGAAAGGAATACATCGATTTTTTCTGCCCTCAGTGCAGGAGGGAAAAATCCCTCATCCCTCCCAGCCGCTCCCAGCAACCAGAGCCCCAGAGACCAGCCTACTCCTTACCTCCCGGGGAAACAGCTCACCCCCCGCTCCGTTTGCTTTGGGAACGGAAAAGCATTCTATCTGATGAAAGAGGGGGAGGACAGCAAGCAAAATATTTTAAAAAGAGAGCTAGAATTCAACTCACAAAACCCCTGTTACCAACTACAAAATGAAATTCGCCTTTGGAATATTACAGTATTCTTCATGTCATCAGTGAAGTGAAGGGGAGCTTTATTCGTTCATTTATTTAATGACTATTTGCTGAAGGCCTACAAGGAACAAGGCACTGTGCTCAGTATGACCCCACCAAGTCCTCACCGCTGCATAGCTTACTGTTGTCACCATTTTCATGGCTACCTCCCCTCCCCCACCAACTCTGGCCCAGGAAGCTGCAAGAACCTAACTGGTCTCTCAATTTCGACCTTTTCTTTCACCTCCCCTCTTGTACCTTGTGGTACATTCTCCACACCATAGCCAAAGAGATATTTCATAGCAAAGAAATTACATTTAAAATATGTTCAGATAAGATTACATGGGTCCCCCGCTTAAAACCCTTCCCTGGCTTTGCGGTGGACTTTAGAAACTGGACCTTTTTTTAATGGCCTACACAGGGTCCTACATGATCTGATTCTTGACCATCATGTGTCACTCTTTCCCCTGCAGGACACTCCAGCTACACAGCACCTTTAATTTCGTTCCTTAATATGCTATGCTCATTCCCTGCTCAGGCCCTTTGCACTTGCTAAGTCCTTTTTTTTGGAACGCCCTTCCCCCAGGCTTGCAGATGACCGGTTCCTTTTTATCATTCAGGTCTCAAATCCAATGTCACCTTCTCAGAGAGGCTTCCCCCGGGCTCACCCAGGTAATTTCTAGTCCATCACCCTTTTTCTATCTTCTAAACCAGTGTTTCCCAAACTTCTCTCATGATGAGAATCACCTGGTGGAGTTGTTAAAACACAGATTCCTGAATCCCAACTAAGAAGTGCTAAACTAGAATTTTTGGGAACATATAGGTAAAATTGTATACTTAACTAGTGCTCTAAGACAGATTTTATATACAGAGCACTAAGTTAGGTATGCAATTTTCCCTATATGTTCTCAAAAATTCTAGTTTAGCACTTCTTAGTTGGGATTCAGGAATCTGTGTTTTAACAACTCCACCAGGTGATTCTCATCATGAGAGAAGTTTGGGAAACACTGTTCTAAACGCATAGCATTTGCCATCACCTGAAGGCATTTGATTTGTTTGATTGCTGCTATTTGAAGTTCTCAGTGTGATGCTGGAACTGGACAACCAAGGGGCGGAAGATGAGACAGGGGCCGGAGACCAGGACACAGGCTTTATTAGAGGAGAAGACCCCTGCCGGCTGGCTGCCTTCCAAAGGGAGGAAGAGCACCTGTGCAGGGGTGAAGGCGCCTTTTGAGGGGAGGAAAGGGAAGGGGCGGGGCTTAGAAACTCGGCACACGCTGATTGGTGGTTTCACATAAGGCATATAGTTAGGGACTTAGGAATTGGGGGCTTAGGGTATTTCGCAGGTGCTGATTGGTGGTTCAGTGTACAGTCCATATAAGGTGCCTGGTTAGGTGCTCAGGAATGTTCGGACTGCAGGTGGAGTTTACGTCATTCTTCGTCCATCGTTGGGGGAAGGGAGGATCTATCAAGGGGTCAAGGCTGCCTGTCACTACCTGAGCCAATTAAACAAGACTGGGTCGAATCGTGTATGAGCCTTTATCATGCAGCAGTATGGGAGAGCAGCAGGTCATTCGCAAAAATCTGCTCAGCCCTCAGCCACCCACCCCCATATACACACACTCAGGGCACTTGTAGGAGGCAACCAATCGCTGTGTCTCTCTCACATATTATACATGCTTCTCTCTGTGGGTCTCTCCCCCTTCTTTCCACTCTCTATAAAAAAAGAATCAAAAAAAAAAATCAATGGAACAATATCCTCGAGTGAGGATTAACAACAACAACAACAACAAAGGAGCTGACATTCCTGATGGCTATGCACAGGTTTGTTTCCAGGGAATGCTGCTGAAAGCCAGCCTGGACGATGAGAATACTTGCCAAGGGCTCTGCTGAAGCTCCAGCTCCCGGCCTCACAGGGGAGCAGAAGGGTCAGCCTCCGCAGGGCCTGCCTTTATTTTCCACAAGAGCGGAGCCTCGGCGGGCCAGCAGGACCCCAGGGAGTCCGCACACGCTGTAGCTAGGACACAGGTCCTCAGTGAGGAAAAGCTCCTCAGGGAACCTCAGTGAAGCCTAGCGGGACCGGAGGCTCCCTACCCCTGACTCCTGGGCCTGCGGTGCACCATAACCACGCTTCTCTCCAAAAGAGTCTCCATGGAAAATGGAAATACTCAAACAGGGCTGAGGAATTTTTTTTAAAAAAATATGTTTCTATAAATTTTAAAGAGATGTGAAAAGACTGGAAGAGAGAGAAACATGGATCAACTGCCTTCTGCACACCTCCTACTAGTGATCAAGCCCGCCATCCAGGCATGTTCCCTGCCGGGGAATTGAACCCAGGACCCTTTGGTGCACGGGATGACGCTCCAACCAACTGAGCCACACCAGCCAGGACAACAAAAACAGTTTTATTTGCCTTATCTCATCCAATTCTATGCTAGCAGGTAATAAGCTTTTCATTTCCCCCAGATCTCTTAGCTACAGGTGCTTGAAGTCAAATGTTTTAACTTCCAGAATAAAGCTCTTCCTGAACGTTTCAGGGAATAAGAAAGGAAACACCAAAAAGAGGAGGCCCGGCAGAGGGGTTAATGCCCACAGGGCTCAGTCCCACCGGGGACCTCTGGGAGAACACGTTTCCGAGCTGACCCCAGAGAAGCAGAGAGGCCGGGTGTGTATACACTAACCTCTTTCAGGCACTGCTGGAGAGCTGAGTCCATTAACACTCTGGCAATCAGAGTTGGCCCCAAGAGTGGGCTAAATATGCACCTTGGGCCAGAGAAAGCCAGCAGGCACAGGGTTGCAGGTATTGGCAGAGAAAAGCCATCAGAGGGAGGACAGCGAGGTCTGTGCCAAGGGAATAAGTGCAGGGTGCCAAAGCCCTTTGTTTCACTCCGATCCACTTGTATCCCAAATAAAGTCCATTTTGGCACTGACTCATCAAGGCGGTGGTAGCCTGTGGCAATAACTAAAACATTAATAGTAGAACCAGCCTCAGTCCTGTTACTGACTACTCTTCCCCTAGCTAGCATCTCCCTCTTCTCCCACTCAGCCTGGATCCTCCTCCTCCTCAGCCAACCTTTTTATCTGGTCTTGGTTGCTCACCTCCATCTTTGAGGAGCATCAGACCTTCACCTCGAGGTTACTGAGCCCTCACGTGAGAACCAAGTGGTCCAATCCAGTGGATCCTCCAATAGGGAGCCATGCTGGTGTTTTGAGTCCCTTGGTATCACTGTCAACTCAGAGGTCTAAAAAAAAATATGGGTAGTCCCTTTCTCCCAGTGTTTAGTTTTTCCAGTAAATGGCCATAAATCCTTTTGTGGAAGGATTAAGAGAGTCATTACTGTATATACTTATTGCAGCATTTTAAGGTCATTCCTCAGTAGTCAGCATCTTCTTCAACTGATGGGTCCTAGATGTGAGAGCTGGCTCGGGTCTGGACACCGGGTGAGGGACTGTGATTTTTCATCACAGTGGCTGACCTCAGATTTCCACTCACTTGCATTAGTTGTGTATTTGCTGCATAATAAATCACCACAAACTTAGCAACTCAAAACAAAATCTGTTTTATTATCTTACAGTTTTCATGGGTCAGAATTCAGGCATATCTTAGCTGGATCTTCCACTTGAGGTTTTACAAGGTTGTAATCAAGGTGTCAGGTGGCTATGTTTCTTTCTGGAACTCCTTTCTGGGTGGAGCTCCTTTCTAGAGTTTGGGGTACTCTTCCAGGCTGATACGGTTATTGGTCAAATTCAGTTCCTTGCAGTTGTAGGACAAAAGGACACGATCTTCTCTCTTATAGGAAGTTTACTTTAAGCCCTTTGTTTCTTCAAGTCTTCAGGGCCATCAGGGGGATCTTTCAGTTCAATTGACTAAAATAGAGGGTCTTATTTGTTTTGTTGCTGTTGTTTAAATATGTTTTTATTTATTTATTTTTTAAGTGAAAGCAGTTGTATTACAGAAAAGCTTCCTGCTGCAGGGAGGGGACCCATGCCCTGTCTTTATTGATTTTTACTTTTTATTTATTTATTTTTAAATATATTTTTATTGATTTCAGAGAGGGAGAGAGAGAGAGAGATAGAAACATCAATAATGAGAGGGAATTATTGATCAGCTGCCTCCTGTGCACCCTTCACTGGGGATTGAGCCCACAACCCAGGGATGTGTCCTTGGCTGGAATTGAACCTGGGACCCTTCAGTCTTCAGGCCAACATTCTATCCACTGAGTGAAACCAGCTAGGGCTGTTTTTATTGATTTTTAGAGAGAGAGGAAGGGAGAAGGATAGAAAGATAGAAACATCGATGAGAGAGAAACACATCGATCAGCTGCCTCTTACATACTTCCCAGTTGAGATCAATCAGGGCATGTGCCCTAGCCAGGAATCAAACAGGCAACTTCTGGTTTCTGGGTTGATGCTCAATCGCTGAGCCACACTGACTAGGCAAGATGGACTTTTTTTAAAAAATGAGATAACCTAATTAAGGAAGTAACTATCTCATCACCTTTGCCATAATCTACTGGCAAGAATCGAGGCATGGGTTTTCAAGGAGAGAGAATTACAGTATATAAGAGTGTGACTCTTGGAGGAAGGGGGCTCACTCTAGAGGGTGTCTGTGTGTCTGTCACATTCATGCTTGATCTTGTTTTGAGTATATAATTTAAGCAAATTATATTGTCTACCTATCTATCTTGTTCAGAGGAGCACCATGGTCTATAGCCATTGCCCCTTGAATCGGGATGATCTCATGACTTGCTTTGACCAATAAGAATGGAAAAGGTGATATTGTGCCAACTTCAAAGTCTAGGCCCTGAGACTCCTTGCTGCTTCTGCCTTTGGCCTCTTGATGTGCTATAATAATATCTCCGCTGGGAAGGAAGCTGGTCTAGCCCAGTAAATGAAAGAAGGCCAATGTGGAAGAATACCAAAGTCCCAAGCCAGCAGTCAAGGTCAGCTGCGAGAAATGTAAGCCATGCCAGCGTGGAGCTTCCAGTCCAGCTAACTCTGCAGTGAATACAGCTATGTGAGTGAGCACGGAAGAGGAACCACCCAGCCTACCCACAGAATCACAAGAAATAACAAGTCAGTGTTGTCTTAAGCCACTGGTTTGGGGGTGGTTTGTTACACAGCAAACTGAAATACGTATTTCTACACCAATTCCAGTCAATCATTGTTCCACGGTTGTTCCTTCAGGCATGAAGACCCTGGCCTTTTTTTTTTTTTTGATCTGCCCTGCTTGTGAGACCAGCCGGCTCCAGTAATCAGGGAAAACTCGCAGGCAGAGTCCCAGATGCTTGCCGGAAGGAGCTGTCAGCATATACAGGAACTCTGAGTGCCAAGCGGATGTGTCGGAAACCAGCCACGTTTGCTACAACCTCAGAACCTCTTTTTCTCCAACTTGTAAACATACCATATGTGGAATGGGGGCGGGAGGTAGATAAGAGGAGGTTTCTTTGAGGAATCAAGGACACTGGAGTGGATGGTGTCTCTGGGAGGCACCACCATCTGGGAAAACTTTCCAGAACATGGAGTTGGGACTCGTAAAGACTGAGATTGGGGGCCTACCTCATTATTTTCATCTTCTCTGACTGTATAAAAGCTGGAGTCCACACAGCCTGCTGTCAGACTGCACGCATAGAATCTTCCATTGTTCTCTGCCTCCCTGCAGGTGAGCTCACTTACTACTCCTGCTGGATTTCTCTTTACCCTCCCATAAAATCTGTTGTCATTCTCCTCACCTCTTAGCATCTACCTGTCTCCCAGCCACTGCTCCTGAGGTCCTCACCAACTCCAGATCCTGTCCTGTTCAAATTTAGTTCATTCAGCGTTTCTGCTGTATCCCATATCAGTTATTAGTGTTTTTCCCATATCAGGACTTTTAAAATTTAAGAAGTCTGAAAAAAGGGATTTGTGAAAAAAGATCTCATCGGACCTCGGCAGGGTAGCTCAGTTGGATATTGTCCCCATATGCCAAGGTTGTGGGTTTGATTCCAGGTCAGGGCACATACAAGAATCAACCAATGAATGCATAAATAAATGGAACAACAAATCAGTATTTCTTTCTCTCTCAAGTCAATAAGTAAAAATAAAATAAAAGGAATGGAACCATAAAAAGGAATCTCATTGGTCAGATGAAATCACAGGAAATCTCAGGAGTGATTATCTCCATTCTAGCATTGCAGGGAGATTATATTTAATGTTGCAATAAGATGTGATATTGTAAGCTGCAGAGTTGTTCCCAGGTAACAAATGTTGGTAATTAACATTTCAAAATAGGGAAATGTTTCTTTTGTCTCAACACTCAAAAAGATAAAGTGAAGCAAATTTTGTGTGTATACCAAGATGAGCTGTGTTCCTGTATTTGGAATATAAGGAAGTGGTTCTACAAGAAACTGACCAAAGCAATGTACTTCCAGCTTATTAAGACCACAAGAGGCCCCTAGCTGGTTTGTCTCAGTGGGTAGAGCTTCGGCCTTCGGACTGAAGGGTCCCAGGTTCGATTCTGGTCAAAGGCACATGCCCAGGTTGCAGGCTCTATCCCCAGTAGGGGGCGTGCAGGAGGCAGCTGATCAATGATTCTCTCTCATTGATGTTTCTATCTCTCTCTCCCTCTTCCTTCTTCTCTGAGATAAATTAAAAAAATAAATAAAATAAAGAAGATCGCAGGAGCAAATATCACTGCATTTTGTATCACACATGCAAAAACATTCAGGTCTAAAATATCCAGGTGCAAAAGAAAAACTAAGTTTAGAAGAAAACCTTAGTCTTAAAACAAAGATCAGAAGTTATGGTGTATTATTTACTTCTTCTATGAACGGCAAATGGTGGCAAAAATAAATGAGGTTTTTTTGTACTTCTTACGATAGTGACTTAACTTTACCATCTATCAAAAACTGCCATTCATTTCACCTAACCCTCAGAACAACACCCACTATGCCAGCTAGTTCTAGTTTAAATTCATGACCACACATTTCAGAAGGAGTCTCTCAACGCTGCCAAGCAACCTGCTGCACTTCCTCAGTATGTCCTCTCCCCATGTTCCAAAACAATGATTTCACACATCCTCTGCTCTCCTCAAATCTCCCACATCCTCCTCCACTTCCTCAGTCCCGCCCACCTCTTCCTAGATCCCTCTCCACCTCACTCCATTCTGGATCTTCTTTACAGTTCATGGACATGCCAAACCCTCTCCTCAACCTTTGGGCCTTTGAAATTCCCCTTCTCTCTAACGGGAATGCTCCACACGCCGATCTTCTCTAGGCTGGTTCCTTCTTGCTTTTCTTGTCTTCTGTTTCAGCTCAAATTCTCAGAGGGGCTTTCCTTGTCATCTAAAGATGCTCCCAACTCAGTCACTCTCTTGCACAGCTACTTGTTTCATGGTTTTTCAAGCATTTATTAGTATCTAATGTTGTCTGTTTCTCTCCTGTCTCCACTTGAATAAAGCTCCATGACAGCATGACCTTACCTACTTTACCTGCCTGGTTTACTTCTGTATCCTCAACACACAAATCTGAGCCTGGGGTGTTGAGAAAAGGTTAACATGGCGGCACGAGGGCAAAACGGCTGCTAAGGATTGTATCCCTCCATAGTCCTAACAAGCCTGTCACATGATAGGCTCAAAATGAATGCTCATGGAGTACATATTCTCAATTTTTGGCAGATGAGGAAACTGAAGATTAGACCATCTAAAGAAATTGCTTCAGTTTATCCAAGTGGAAAGTAAGCAAGTTGGGACTTGAACCTAAATCCTTTTACATCCAGGCTGTGTCTATATAAGATATCTCTTGCCAGGGTGAACCTTGTGTTTGGCTTCTGAGGGCTATTGTGAATGTGGACAGCATTTAAGACAACTTCAGAATGAATAGTCAAATTCCTCAGGCAGAAAACCAAGGAGATGCTGAGGACATCTGGCTGGACAAAGCCCGTGGTAACCAAGGAGCAGCACAGCCTGGCTATTCCCAGCTCGCTCCTGGCTGGCCTCCAATTCCGCCGCCTTCCTTCCTGCTTCCTACATCTCTGAGTCTCTGGCCACCTGCAGTCCGTGCCAGTTGAAGTCAGCTCTGGTTTTCCCTACATGGCCATGAAGCCAGCTAGTTCATGCCTGTCAATAGTATCCAGATTCATGCCTTAGAGAACCTGAAATAGGATATTTTCCAAAGGGGGATGGGCGGTCCATCAATTCTAAATCAGCCTTTATACATCAGCCTTAATGCTCAGGAAGTTGCCTTTTTATGTCTCTGCAGAAAATGAGAACCTTGTGTTGTCACTTTATTGATTCTCAGAAGGAAAAGGCGAGAAAATGGGGTCTCTGGCTGTTGCCTTAAATAGCATTTAGGAAAATCTTCGCATCTAGGCGAGAGTCTCAAGAGATGCTGAATTTAAGAGATCTGTTTGTTGGATTTTCTTCAGAAACTGAGATCTAAACAGGTTATAAATTATCATTTATTGAATGTTTATTGTATACCTGTCATTATTCTAAGCTCTTTATTTGTATTTATTTGATCTTTATAAAAAAGTTATGAAATAGATACTATCACTATCACACCCATTTTCCACATGAGAAAACTGAGGCAAAGAAAGATTTTTTAAAAATTTGTCTGAAGTCACATGCTTATGTGGTGAAACCAGGATTTCATTTTCAACACCTGTTTTGTGTTTGCTTGCTTGTTTGTTTTTGCTATGAATTCCTTTGACAGTTTGTTGAAGCCTATTGACCCCTTCTCAGAATCTCTTCCAGTGTATAAATAAAGAACATAAGATTCCAAAGACATTTAGCTTCACATACAGTGATCAGCTTATTAGAAAAACAACTTTGTGATATGGCAATATATGTGCTTCATTTAAAAAAATGTTTTTATTGATTTTTTTAGAGAGAGAAGAAGGGAGAGAGAGGTGGAAACATTGATGAGATAGTAACATCAATTGGCTGTCTCCTGCATGCCCCCTACTGGGGATCAAGCCTGTAACCGGGCATGTGTCGTGACTGGGAATCAAACCAGCAACCTCTTGGTTTGTGGATTGATGCTCAATCACTGAGCCACACCAGCCGGGTGTGCTTCATTTTCAGTGCATTACATGACACGATCTAGTGGCAGGTCTAAAATATTGAAATTATGCCCTGACCAGTTTGGCTCTGTGGCTAGAGCATCGACCTGTAGACTGAAGTGTCCCAGGTTCAATTCCAGTCAAGAGCATGTACCTTGGTTGTAGACACATCCCCAGTGGGGGGTGGGCAGGAGCCAGCTGATCGATGTTTCTAACTCGCTATCCCTCTCCCTTCCTCTCTGTAAAAAATCGATGGAATATATTTTTTAAAAATGTTGAAATTGTGATAACTGTAATACAATATAAAAATATCTGTGATTTCTGTTAGTGACAAAGTCATAGGTGACAAATCAGTTTAAAATTAGTGAAAATAAAAACATAATTTTGACTAAGCTAATGTCCAAGCACATGCCCCTGGACTCCAGGTTGGGAACCCTGATATAGAATCTGAGAACATAATACTCCCTGCAGTGCAGCCAAGCCCTCCTAACTGGCCTCCCTACTCCTAATGCCACTTATTCTCCCTGCCCCACCACTCTTCTCTGGCTGTCATTACAAACCGTGATCTAGAAGGCTCCTCCTTGGAGCCCTGCTGGACACTCTCTCCAGCCCTAATCCCCATGGGGTTTATATTGTCTTTCCTCTAGGTCACTTTGGGATCTTGCATACAGATTTATGGTTACAACGTATTTAACTTGTATATAGGTCTTTCTTACCTTAATATGAGCTATTGGGGCCCCGGCCAGTTAGCTCAGTTAGTTCGAGTGTCATCCTGATACACTAAGTTTGTGGATTCCATACCTGGTTAGGGCACATCCAAGAAGCAACCAATGAATGCATGAATAAGTGGAACAACAAATCAATGTCTCTCCCCTTTCTAAAAAAAAAAAAATAAATAAAGTGCTATTTTGGAGTAGGAACTGTGTCTTGTTCATTCATTCATTTATCTATTTATTCATTTAATAAAAATGTACTGAGCACTTTCTCTTTCAAGGGCATGGCACATATAATAATGAACATGACAGATGTAGTCGCTGTCCTCATTGCTTTGTAGTCTTGCATTCCTTTCTGGTCCTCAGTATTTGTTTGGTTCATGGCTGAAAGCTAAAAACTAATTTATTTAATTAAACTCATTTGTTTAATTTAATTAAGTTAATGGCAATGAATTCTTATTACCACATGCATTATTTACCTAGTCTAGGCCCAAGCTAAAACATAACACAGGAATATAAAGAGTACTTGAGTATTTTTTTTTATCATATGGACAGAAGTACCTCAAACTTTTTTTTTCTCTCTCCAATCTAAAGATATAGAGTGGCTGAATGAATTAAAAAAACATATGCTAGCTGAGACCGGTTTGGCTCAGTGGTAGAGCGTCAGTCTGCAGACTGAAAGGTCCCAGGTACGATTCCGGTCAAGGGCATGTACCTGGGTTGCGGGCACATCCCCAGTAGGGGGTGTGCAGGAGGCAGCTGGTCGATGTTTCTCTTTCATCGATGTTTCTAGCTCTCTATCTCTCTCATCGATGTTTCTAGCTCTCTATCTCTCTCCCTTCCTCTCTGTAAAAAATCAATAAAATATATATTTTTTAAAAAGAAACATTGGACTTAAATAACACGTTAGACCAGATGGACTTAACAGACATTTGCAGAACATTTCATCCAACAGCATTAGAACACACATCCTTCTCAAGCACACATGGAGCCTTCTCCAGGACATATCATCGTATGTTAGTCCACAAAACAAGTTTTAAGAAATTCAAGAATTCTGCAATACTATCAAGCATCTATTTTTTTAAAATATATTTTTTATTGATTGTTTACAGAGAGGAAGGGAGAGGGATAGATAGCTGGAAACATCAATGAGAGAGAAACATCGATCAGCTGCCTCTTGCACACACCCCCACCAGGGATGTGCCTGCAACTAAGGTACATGCCCTTGACAGGAATCGAACCTGGGACCTTTCAGTCCGCAGACCGAAGCTCTTTCCACTGAGTCAAACCGGTGCTGGCAAGCATCTATTTTTTAAGTTAAATTTTTATTTGTTGAAATGATGAGAGAGAATCATTGATCAGCTGCCTCTTGCATGCTTCCTACTGGGGACTGAGCTTGCAGCCTGGGCATATGTCCTGACCAGGAATCAAACTTTGACCTCTGGTTCATAGATCAATGCTCAACCACTGAGCCATACTTGCTGGGCTGTGTTATCCTATATAGAGAGTCTTTGGGTTATGTTGAACTCAACGCATGTCGTTTTGTGCTTAGGTCGCCATCTCCCATTTATTTATATATATATTTATAAAGTCCCCTCATTTCAACGTATGTACATATGTGCTTTATGTTTTTTATTATTTGTTTACCACAAGTAAAGGCCAGGAATTGTTATCTTTCTTTTAAATTTTTTTTTTACTGTTTCACTTCATTACTGTTCTGTATGTGCTCCATGTGAGTGACATAGGTGCTTATGTTACGTCAAGTTATGCCAATGTTACGTTACGCCATAGGAATGGATCTCCGACGTAACCCAAGGACCTAATGTATAACAAAATGCTAATATGCAAACCAACTGAGCAGTGGAATGACCTGTCGCTATGACATGCACTGACCACCAGGGGCAGAGGTTCAATGCAGGAGCTGCTCCCTGGTGGTCAGTATGCTCCTACAGGAGGAGCGCGGCTGGGCCAGAAGCAGGGCTCATGGCGAGCACTGCAGCAGTGATGGGAGCCTCACTTGCCTCTGCAGCAGCACTAAGGATATCCAAGGGACCCCTCCCCCGCGAGAGCACAAATTTTGTGCACTGGGCCTCTAGTATGTTTTATGACTGGCAGTTCAGTCGGTTTGCTTACACCAGCATTACCACAAACACTGAGTAAGGCATTGTGCTACATCACAAAAGCTACCATGTTGCTAGGTAATAATCTCTCAGCTCTGCTATAATCTTAGGGGACCGCTATCATATACATGGTCAGGCATTGACTGATATATCTGAGTATGGTGCATGCCTGTAAAGACAGTGGGAGTTACTGGCCTCGTTACTGGCCTAGGGATCTGAAAACAAGATGAGGGAGACTGCCTAGTGAACAGGGCTGCATGACAAGCCCCAGTCCATAGATGGGGATGGAGAGGTGCTTCTTGAACTGACTATAGACCTAGGCTTTACAGAGAGATGGAACATATATACCTTAGTGATATGGATAGTGCTGTGAGTTACTAAAGGAGTTTATGAAAATATATTCTTATGAATGGCTGCTGATCAAATTACTTAAAGAGAAATATGAGTATCTAGATGCTCTCTCAAAAGCCGTGTGAAGACTTTTCTTTAGTGTAACAGACCCCTTTTGGAAATTTGAGGAAAAGTTTTGAATCCTCTTCTCAAAAAAATGAACAGTTAACACATACAAAATATTGTCCATGACTTTAGGGAGTCCCTGAACTTCTGAAACCTTACATGGACTCCAAAGATTGCTCTCACATGCCTTACCTCCCAAGAAGCAGCCCAATACTCGGTGTGTTTTAGAATACGGTAACTTCAGTAAACTGGAAGCTGCTTCTTGAAGCAGGTGGCTTTAGGAGATCAGTAGGCCTCATTACACATTCTTTTTACTTTGCAAAGAATAAAGATGTGGATAACTCGACCGAAGATGCCGCATTTCTGATCTAGGAGGCTGTTATGGACAATACAAATAATGGTTTCTGACCACAGACACAGCTGAATCATTCATCAAATATTTACTGGGCGCCCGATATGGTATATACAGACATTGTGCCGGAGCTGAGCTCACCCAGTGTGACAGGCATTCGGGGGAGATGGAAAGGGCTCTGGGCTAGCAATCTGATTCTTGTTTTCTCTACAATCCTAGACTTGTGAGCTTGGAAAATCACTCAATTCCAAATTGCTTCGTGCATTCAGGAGGAGAATTGTTCCAAGTCTTCAAAAAGATAACTTCTGTAAGGATAAAACACGGACACATGAAAAAAAAAAACAACCCAAAAAACCAAAACGCAACTACGAGGCTTCCTGAAGGTGATGCTTGGGAGGCTCGCCCCTGGAGGGGAGAGGCTGTCTATTCCAAGTCTCTACAGCCAAGGCGGCGCCTAGCACGGGGCGCCCTTCCCTTTCAATGAGCCTTCCGGGACGGATCAAGTTCCGCTTCCGCAGGGAGGGGCGGGCGGGCGTGAGAGCCTGACGCCACGCGCAGGCTGGCGCCGGCCTGTCCTCACGCGCATGCGCCGGAGGAGGGCCGCCGCCGGCTCGCCCTCCCAGCTGCCGCGCGCGCGTTGGGTGGAGGCGCGCGTGCGCGTGCGCTTGTCCGCGCTGCCGGCTGCGTACAGTAGTGACGGGCCGCGCGGGAGCGGTCACATGACCGTAGCGGCTGCCTGTACAGTAAGGACCCAATATGGCAGCGGCGGTAGCAGTGGCAACGGCAGCAAGACCGGCCGCCCCTTAGACCCCCCCCCCCGCCCCCCTCCGCGGCACACCACCCCCTTCCGCCGCTTCCTCTGCTTGGGTGCTCCTCCGGCCCGACTTCCCCTTCCTCCCACCTTTCCCGGCTCCGCGGGAACAGCCGCGCAGAGCAGAGAGCAGGCAGGGAGAGGGCGGCCGGAGCCCGGACACGGGAGCCTCCCAGTCAGTTCAAGACCCGACATGAGGGAAAAGGGCCGTAGGAAGAAGGGCAGGACCTGGGCGGAGGCCGCCAAGACGGTAAGGGGGAGGAAGCGGAGGGGGAGGCCGGGAGGGTTTGTTTCCCTCGCCGACCTCCGGAGGCAGGAGGAAGGGAGGTCATTGGCCCGGCGACCCGGCGGAGGGGGGGCCACGAAGCCGCGCCGGGAGGGCGGCGGTTAGGGTCGGGGTGCGATCCGTGTGGGAATGGAGGCGCCCGGCGGGAAGAGGGTCGTCGCGGCGTTTGTGCTTCTCCCCGCGGTTCGACGAGTCCTCTTAAACGTGTTTGGAAGCTTGCCTCTCGGGGTCACGTCGCTCTCAGCCCCCCCGTCTGGGTGGGTCGCCCCCGCTCCGGCATGGGGGAAGTCTGCGGTGCTTGCACGGTACCCGGTTCTCCTCCCTCGTGCGGCTGAGGATCCCCCATTGGAGGGAGACCGGAGGCGGCTTGTGCGTGCACCCAGCCCCGGAGCCAAGCGGGGAGCCCCGGCGCTTGGCAGAATTGACCCGGGCGAGCAGACAAGGCGCCTGACCTCGGGCTCCCTGCTCCTCTGGGCTCCCCGGTCCCACGCGAGGTCACGAGGCTCCTGTTTTGTTTGTTTGCTGTTGGAGCTGAAAAGTGCAGGAGGTGTTTAGAAACCAAGTAACAGGTGGGACTTGTAGAATTTTTTTTTTTTTTTTTCTGTTTCCGTAGAGACCTACTCTGAACAAGGCAGCAATGCATGGCGGGACGTGTAGTTTACCCGGCCTTGACTTTTCCGTAATTAAAGTGATGGTGTGGCTTCGCGAAGTTGTACTTAGTGGGTAAAACCATCTTTTTTTTTTTTTTTTTTTTTTTTTTTTAAATAGGACTTTGTAGGATTAGGAAGAACTGTGATGAAAAAAATTTAAGAGTGTGTGTATATACGTGTGGAAGCGAGGAGGCAGCAGAAAAGTAACAGGAACATCACCCAGCCTTTGAGCGTTGGGAAGCGAGAAGGGGTGGAGGCATGATCTTTAATGGTGAATCATGTCAGTAATATTTGCACAACATGGAGAGCCCTGAATGAACCTTTTATTATATGATTGGTTTCTCTTTTTGAATGAGATGTTTCTGAATACAGTGTAAAAGTAATAAATGTTCACTCTGGGAAGTTTGTGAAGATTATGGGAACCTATAAAGAAGAACATTTTTTAAAAAATCACATAGTTCACTCCTCAGCTGTATTTGTTAACATTTTGGTAAATGTGAGGGGGTTGATGAGCCTTAAACTGTTTCAGCTGGAAATGTGAAAAAGTAAATAAAAGCACATTTTATTTATGGAGTGTTTGTACATACAGTTTGTCTTAATAATTGTGACTGCTGGTAGTTACCCTCTAAAAGATTTTAAAAATTCTATAGAAATAATTCCCTTGGTGGTCCAGAAATTGCTCCTTCACTGAAGACTGTTCTACTTTTTTTCTAAACTTGGTGAATACCCCAAGACCTCTTTCCTTTTATTAAAAGGAGGATGGTAAATTTTAGTTGTAGACTTGAACTGTTAGGTAGGCAGACCCTAACCCTAATTAATTTTATTATGTTAATATATTTTGTCAATTAATTTTGTTAATTTTGTCTTTAGAATCTTAGTATTTTTTTTAAGTATTATCTCTTAGGATGAAATAGTCTAATCATTGGGAGATTGTGACAAATAGGAAAAATTTTTTTGCATCTGTTTTTTTTTAAAAAAATATATTTTATTGATTTTTTACAGAGAGAAAGGGAGAGAGAGAGAGAGAGAGAGCTAGAAACGTCATGAGAGAGAAACATCCTACCGGGGATGTGCCTGCAACCAACGTACATGCCCATGACCGGAATCGAACCTTGGACCTTTCAGTCTGCAAACCGACGCTCTACCACTGAGCCAAACTGGTTTTGGCTGCATCTGTTTATATTTACCTATAATGAACTAATATGATTATTTGTAATCAACATTTCATGCTCTAGTCAGCTGTGTGAAAAATAGTATTTTAAAGATGGAAAGACTAGTTTTTGTTTCTTAAAATGTTTTTATTGATTTTTGAGAGGGAGAGAGAGAGAGAAACATCAATGAGAGATCATCTGCTTCCTGTACACCCCCCACTGGGGATCCAGCCCACAACCTGATCATGTGTTCTGACCAGAAATCGAACCACAGGACAACTCCCAATCCACAAGGACTAGGCAAGACTAGTTTAATTAATCGAGTTCTAAGTGAGTTCCTGAAGGGATCAGTGTATTAGTGGTTTGGTGTCTTTATTTTATTCTGGTAAATGTATAAGGCTTCAGTCTAAGTAAAAGTGAACTTGAGAAAGAGAATAGTGACACTAAGACTTTTTTTCTAGTAGTCAAAATCTAGAAAAATACCATACCCTTTTTGGTTTGTTTTATCATCTATTAAAGTAAACCTTAGTGCTCAAAATATTTCTGCTTGTAGGAAGTTTAGAAGAAAATATAAGAGGAATTAACAAAAGTAGTTCTTTAATATTTTAGACTTTAGAATCAGATCAGAGAATTGGTGATTTGACAAATGGAAGTAACTTTGACCCAAATTAAGAAATAGTGCCCTGGCAGAGTAGCTCAATTGGTTAGAGTTGAGGTCGGCAAACTGTGGCTCTCGAACCACATGTGGCTCTTTGGCCTCTTGAGTGTGGCTCTTCCACAAAATACCACAGCCTGGGCGAGTCTATTTTGAAGAAATAGCATTAGAAGAAGTTTAAGTTTAAAAACTTTGGCTCTCAAAAGAAATTTCAATCGTTGTACTATTGATAGGGCTCTGTTGAGTAATGAGTTTGCCGACCACTGGATTAGAGCATCCTCCTGATATTCCAAGGTTTTGGGTTCATTCCTGGTTAGGGCATATACAAGAAGCAACCAATGAATGGATAAATAAGTGGAACAAAAAATAGATGTTTCTCTCTCTCCATCTCTCTCTCTCTCTCTCTCTCAACCCTCCCTTCTTTTCTACCTAAGATCACTAAAAAAAAGGGGGGGGTTTGCATATATTTATAAGATCAAGAAAACTAGGAGAAGTAATTTTTTTTAAAAATCTCATCTGAGGCCGAAACCAGTTTGGCTCAGTGGATAGAGCGTTGGTCTGTGGACTGAAAGGTCCCAGGTTCGTTTCTGGTCAAGGGCATGTACCTTGGTTGCAGGCACATCCCCGGTAGAGGGTGTGCAGGAGGCAGCTGGTCGATGTTTCTCTCTCATCGACGTTTCTAGCTCTCTATCTCTCCCCCTACCTCTCTGTAAAAAAATCAATAAAATATATATATTTTTAAAAAAATAAATAAAGAAAGAAAAAAAATCTATGTACATTCAAAAGAATATTAACATGTAAGTGAAGTCTATATAAATGCCATCCAAAAAACAAACAAACCACTTTTTCTTCAGTCTACAAACCATGTACCTACAGACTTCTGTGCTCCTCAACTCTAATACCCAAACTTCACTTAATCATACGTGGGCTACTTTACTCCCAAAAGATACCCGAAGATATCTCTAGTGTACATGTCTGAGGTCTGTCTCTCTGTCCCTTCCACCTATAATCACAACAAATCTGTCCTCTTAGGTTGTTTTTCTCTTTTAATGCTTTCCTAGTTGTGGTAGACAAGAGAAAAGTAAAAAAATAAAATAAAATAAAACAGGACTAACAATATTATACTGTACTATTTTGAAAGCTCTGCTTTGCAAAAACAGCTAAATTCCTCATATCATCAAATATTTAGATGATACCATGTCTTTTTAAAAATAAGCATAAATGAACATTAGAGTCAAGTGTAATGCTTCTCAATATCTTTTACTATAAATGTTTCTATTTAAATTGCACCAAACACTATTCTACTAATCTCTCACCTGAATAATGCATTTTATAATAGTGTATTTTTTTAAGAGAAATATAAATAAGATCAGCAGGAAGACTCTAGTGCCCTTAGTTATTGGAACCTATCTATACATTTAATCAGCCTTTGGGCAAAATGGCATAATTTTACTATTATATAATAGTTATGAATCTTATTTTTTATTTTTTGTAATTTTTAAAAATTTAGTTCAGAGGAAAAGAGAGGGAGAGACAGACAGAGACATCAATGATGAGACAGATTGATGGATTGGCTGCCTCCTGCATGCCCCACACTGGGGATGGAGCCCACAACCCAGGCATGTGCCCTGACTGGAAGTCAAACCGTGACCTCCTGGTATGGTTCATAGGTCGGTGCTGAACCACCAGCCGGGCTATTTTCTTTAGATTGTTCATAGCAACTTTACATCAACCCATGTAGCTCTCATATACCCACATACAGACCCATATCATGTACGTATATAAATGATTGAATAATTTTATCTGTTGCTTCATTATTAGTCAGGAATACAACCCTATTTTAATAGTGCTGCCTAAAACAGGACAGTTCTACAAGAACTGTCAAGAACACAATAAAATAAGCAGATCCTGCCTGTATTCATAATTTATTATGTTTTTTTTGAAACTCTGTTCTTAGAATATTTATTTGACTGTAATGATATGAAATTAAAACTTAACTTCTCCTACCTGGCCAGAGTAGCTCAGTTGGTTAAGCACCGAAAGGTTGCCTGGTTTGATTCCTGGTCAGGGCACATACCAGGGGGTGTTCCATCCCCGGTCAGGGAATGTACAGAAGGCAATCAATTGATGTTTCTCTCTTACATGGATGTTTCTCTTTCTCTAAGCATGTCCTCAGATGAGGATTTAAATATATATATTTTATATATATAAAATATATATTTTATATATATATATTTACCGACACTCTACCACTGAGCCAGACCGGTTTCGGCTTTCTTTCTTTTTTTAATTGATTTCAGAGAGAAAGGGAGAGGGGGAGATAGAAACATCAATGATGAGAGAGGATCATTGGTCGACTGCTACTGGGGATCAAGCCCAAATCCTGAGAGCACGTGTTCTTTTTTTCTTTTTTTTTTTTTAAATAAGTTTTTATTGTTCATTTTATTACAAATGTTCCGCCTCCCCCCCCCCCCCACCATTGCTCTCCTCCACCAGGTTCCCACCCCACCCTCTGCCCTTTCCCCACTCCCCATTGTCCTCATCCATAGGGAGCACATGTTCTTGACCAGAATTGAACCTGGGACCCTTCGGTCCACAGGCCAACACTGTCCGCTGAGCCAAACCAGTTAGGGCCATAGATTTTTATTTTTGTCATTTATCTAAAATTATTTAATGTTGGGGATTAAGATGGAAGATAAAAAAATTTCTGTTGAAGGAGTAAGACTTTTATGTAGGAAATATAGAAAATGGAAAATAAAATTGATTTTAGAGAGAGGAAGGGAGAGAGAGAAACATCCATCTGTTACCTTCCACATGGGAATGAAATCCACAATCTGGATTTGAACCTAGGACCTTTCAGTCTGCAGGCTGACTATCCACTGAGTTAAACCAGCTAAGGCTAAAAAAAATATTTCTTAAAAAAATTGAGAAACTGCTCTTATCCATGATTTTTATTTTTTATTAAAAATATATAATTATTAATTTCAGAGAGGAAGAGAGAGGGAGAGAAAGATAGAAGCACAGATGAGAATCATTGATCTGCCTCCTGCACGCCCCCTACTGGGGATTGAGCCTGCAACCTGGGCATGTGCCTTAACCTGGGATAGAACTGGAACCTCCTGATTCCTAGGTTGATACTCAGCCACGAGCCACACTGGCCAGGCTGATCCATGATTTTTAAAACAATAATTATGTTTTATTGAGGTATAATTGACATAAAATTATATTTCAACATTTATGAAATTGCTATCTGCAAGTCTAACTACTAGATGATTTGATGTAACACTTTTTTGAGTGATCTTACATCTTGCCATAAAAATGAAGTAAAGTTTCCCTGCATTTTGCTTCTTAAGTTTTGTATTATCTTTTTTAGTCCTTCTGTCTTGTTTTTATGTCCCACAATGCTCCTAACTCATTGAAGAAAAAAATCAAAATCTAATTTTGATCACAAGTTAAACCTCTCTGTGAAAGGTTCTGCTGCTGCATCTCCTAGAATTCTGACAGAAGCTGAGAAAATAAGGTCAGATTTGCAGAAGTCCTTGCTGTTTCATCATCCACAGAATCTATCCACCCTTAAAAGGCTGTGCAGTTTTGCTGTCGGTGAAAGGGCATTATGTTTTCATTACAGAAACTGTCTGGAAAGAGGCCAGTGTGTGGAATATACAATTATAGGGAACTGACCAGTGGTTTTTTCTAAAACCTGCTATTTGTGTCTTTTTTACAGAATAAACTCTGAAACCCCTTTGGTTCTGTATTTTTTTCTTTCCATGTCTCATAGAGGCTATCATAGTTTTTAGTATTATGAAATTTGGTATTTTTACTGCAGTTTGATTTACCATGTTTTTAGTGTGTGTGCTTTTAATCCTCACCTGAGGATATAGGATGATTTTTATTGATTTGGAGAGAGAAGGAGAGAGAGAAATATCAATCTATTTACCACGAGTAACTTTTTCAAAACTGAAAACCCAGGTATGTGCTCTAACCAAGGATCTAACCTGCAACCTTTTGGTGTATGGAACGATGCTCCAACCAACTGAGCCACTTGGCCAGTGCTGTTTTTAGTGTTTTAATTTTTTTCTTTTACATTATTATTATTTTGTTAATCTTTACCTAAGCATATTTTCCCATTGATATTTAGGGAGAGTGGAAGAGAGAGAGAAACATCGATGTGAGAGAAACATCGATGTGAGAGAAACACATTGATTTACTTGTCTCCTGCACGAGCCTGAACTAAGGCTTGGGCCAGGGAGGAACATGGAACCAAGGTATGTGCCCTTGACTGGAATAGAACCTGGGACCCTTTGGTCTGCAGGCCAGTGCTCCTGAGTCAAACTGGTTAGGGAATTTTTTAGTGTTTTAAAAGGTACAAAGATTAATATAGGTGCAGGTTTTGAACTCTTTAAATATGACTTAAATACAATAGTATTACTTGCTTTAGACTTTGAGTTTCTACAGTATTAGAGTTATATAAACATTATTTAAAAAATATTTTTATTAATTTCAGAAAGGCAGGAGAAAGATAGGAACATCAATGACAAGAATCATTGTTGGCTGCTTCCTGCACACCCCATACTGGGGATTGCGCCTGCAACCTGGGTATGTGCCCTGACTAGGAATTGAACTGGTGACCTTTCAGAGCAGAGGGCACACTCAACCAATGTAGTCATACTGGCCAGGGCTTAATCTTTTTTAATTGGAGGTAAGGAAGACATTGTTCTCCCTTTCGAGAGAATACAATTTGAGTAAAGTTCGTCAACTATATTAAGTGCTGTTTGCCAGGAAAACAGGTGGAGTAGTTCTGTCTTGTTTGTGAAAGAAAACTATTTCAAGTCCCACCTGGGTATTTGCCTCCAAAGACCCTTTTGTGTTATTCTGTGATAATTTTTACTTTTGATCTTCCTTGACAAAACTAAAACTGGTTAAATGGTGAATACATATGTATTCAGTCCTGGGCCTCAGAGGACACTGTAAACCTTATTATAGTGTCTCCTGAGTAATTTGATCCATCTTTTAGTAAAAATTTTGTTATAAAAGACTTTTCATTGGAAGAGTCTTTGGTTTACTGGCATTTAGCAGTTGATACTACATTTAGAATGGACTTTCATTGGAGTTCACAGCTTGGGATGGCCTAAATCATTCTGAATCTTTAACTCACTTATATCTGAATTATTTAATAGCTGGTTTAGCCATATTCAGTTTCAAAGTGCTTAATGTTAGTGACTTATTTCTAAATAGTAATGTAAAATTTAAATATATTGCTATTGATTTATAGTGGTTAGTTTTTATATGATTTGAGTGGTTCTGACAAATTTTGTAAGTTTATGCAGATGGTACCATGAAACATATATGAAGAAATATTTTCTTTATTTAGTGTGGTGTGTGTGTGTGTGTGTGTGTGTGTACATGCATACATATGTAAAATAAATGGATTACAAGAAAAAAATATAATGGGAAGAAGTTTTATAAATATTAAGTACCCATGAAAGACATAATGGGGAATAAAAACTTTTTCATAGCAATTTAGGATTAACCTTAACAATCTGGATTTGATGTTGGTTCTAACATTATGTCAGCTTGGAAGATTCTTTGAACAAGTACACAAACATTAATGTGTATAAGAATCATCTGGAGAGCTTGCTCTAATGTAGATTTTTATTCAGTAGTTCTGCAGTGTAGCCAGAAAGTCTATATTTTTCTTTTTTTTTAAATAAAATATATTTTTTTAATTGAGTTTTAGAGAAGAAAGGAGAGGGATAGAGAGATAGAAACATTGATGACAGAGAAACATTAATCAGCTACCTTTAGCACATCCCCTACTGGGGATCCAGCCTGCAACTCTGGCATGTACCCTGCCTGATAGGGAATTGAATCAGTGACCTCTTGGTTCATAGGTTGAACCACTGAGCCAACAGCCGGGCCAGAAATTCTGCATTTCTAACAAGTTCCCAATGACTTTTGCAGTTATAGAGATTTATACTAAGTTTTCTGTTTCCTCAACTTTAAAATAGAGATAATAGTAGAACTTATATTTGGGATATTAAATGAGAATGTATGAAAAATTCTTTTTATAATGGCTAGTATGTTGTGAATATGGTTAATATTGTTGAAAAATTAGTAAATATGGATTATTTTATATTTCCTAATAAGAAAACTATTATACTGTAAAGATGTTATTAGCAAAGATTCACAGAGGTTTGAGATTATTACTGAAAAGCCTTTTAACCTCAGGGATACCATTTGCCACTTGTTTCTGAAGGTCAGTGTGTAACCACACAGGGACTTAAACTAGCTGTAAACAAGTTTGGGAATCCTGCTATAGGAGATTCTGTACCAAATCTCACTCTCTTGTCTTATACTTTGGAAACTGCCTCTGAGAACACCATGTAGCAAGGAATGGCAGGCAGCCTCTAAGAGCTGAGTGACTGCTGGCCAAACAGAAAGGAACTGAAACCTGCCAACAGATAAGCTTGGTAGTAAACTCCAGACCTCAGATGATTTCACAGTCTGAGCTGACAGTTTAATTTCAGTCTAGTGAGACCCTAAACAGAAAACCCAGTTAACCTATGTCCAGAATCCTTCCACACAGAAACTGAGATGAATTTGTGTTGTTTTCACCAAAGTTTTGTAATAAAACATAATTATAAAGTAGATTTGTGTTGGGACTGTATAATAGCAAAATAGTAATAATACTGAAATTTGGTGGAGTGGGACTTGGTGAGGGTTGGTCTTAGAGGTTTGACCTGGGTAATCTGGGATGATGGATAAAACATTTAGAGGTGAGTATGGGTATAGGCATTCTAGGCGGAGGGAAGACTGAAAAATGCAAGGTATGTTTGATGCATAGCTAATTTACCTTGGAGTATTGTGAAGTGTAGTGAAAAATAAGACCACAAAAGGTAGGTTTGGGCCAAAATGTGGAGAGTCATAGAAGCAGGCTGACAAGTATTTTTATCCTAAGAGTCTTAGGGAGTTTTTATGTAGGTGATAATATCTATGTTTCAATCTAATTGGGCCATTTGTGGGATTTATTAGTTGTAGACAGGTTTTGATTGTTAGAGCAGGACTCTGAATTGAAAGGATGGGCCCTGGTTGGTTCTAGGTTAGAATTGGTGTGCTAATTTTTGCTCTACTGATGTTGAATTTAAAATAAATTTAGTTATAATAATATGTAATATAGGTTTCCTATTTCACAAAAATTTCATGAATTATTTAAATTATAGAAATGAAATTAATTTGGAAAAGTAGAGAAAAAAAATCACCATCATCTGACACAGTATAGCTTAGCATTTTGGGACTTCTAGTCTTTGATACAGTTTTCTTTTCTAGGTAGTTGTAATCAATTTCTTTCTGTTTCTAATCTTTTTTATGTATTAAGAACTATTTTATATGTCATTCTCTGAATCATTGATTAAATCATTTGCTTTTAATTTTTAGACTACTAATATGGTAGATGACGTTAGTTTCCAAATTTTGAATTGGCCTTGTGTTCCTGGGGAGAGGGGAATGAAATCTTACTTAGTTGTGGTATAATATACTTTTTATATATTGTGCTGTATTTGCTAATATTTTGTTGAGAACATTCACAGTTATGTTCATGAGGGATATTAATCTGTAGTTTTCTTGTGCTATGTCTGGGTTTTGGTATCAGAATAATACTGCCTCATAAAAAAAGCTGGGAATTCTTCCTCTCAATTTTATTTCCTGAAAGAGATTATAGTTGATACAAATACTTGTGAATTCACTTACTTGCTAAAATTGACTCTTAACCCCAAATCAATGTGCATGACACTTTTTGTGGTCATTCATGAACATGTGGGGAGTGGCAAAAAATTTGAGTCACCTGATGCCAACATTTCCAGCTGAGGTCCTTGCTAAGGTCGAACAAGGTGATGCTCTGCCTTCTAGTTTCAGTTCTCATAGTGAAAACATGGTGTCTGTGTGTGTGTGTGTGTGTGTGTGTGCGCGCGCGCGCTTTAAATGTTTTTGTTGATTTTTTAGAGAAAGAAAGGAAAGGAGAGAAATACCCTATCTATTATGTTAGTGGCAAGTGCTATGGGGAAAAATAAAGCAGGATAGCTAGGAAATACTGGGCTGGGTGTTTGCAATTAAAAAATAATTTTTTTTCCAAATTGACTTCAGAGAGGAAGGAAGAGGGAGAAAGAGAGATAGAAACATCAATGATGAGAGAGAATCATCGATTGGCTGCCCCACACTGGGGATGGAGCTCAAAACTGGCCCGGAATTGAACCATGACCTCCTGGTTCATAGGTCAACGCTCAATCACTAAGCCACTCCGGCTGGGCTATCATCTTAATCATTTTATTATACTTAATACTACTGAACTGTACACTAAATCTCTAGAACTTCTTCCATCTTATAGAACTGAAATACTGTAGACGTTAACTTTTCATTTCTCATCTCCCCTCATAGTCCCAGGCAACCACCATTCCTACTTTCCATTTCTATGAGTTTGGACTACTCTAAATATCTCATGTAAGTGAAATCATATAATGTGTGTCATTTCATGATTCATCTATTTTACTTAGCATAATGTCATCAGGGTTCCACCATGTCATAGCATGTGTCAGAATTTCCTTTTTTTTATTTTGTTAATCCTCACCTGAGTATATTTTCCTTTGATTTCTTTTAGAGAGAGTGGAAGGGAGCGGGAGAGACAAAGAGAGAGAAACATCGATGTGAGAGAGACACTTTATTGGTTGCCTCTCACATGTACCTCAGTATCATCCGGAGATTGAACCTGTAACCCAGTTTATGTGCCCTTGACTGAAATCAAACCTGGGACCCTTCAGTTCTTGGGCCGTTACTCCAACCACTGAGCAAAACTGGCCAGGGCAGAATTTCCTTTTTAAGTGTATGTATGTTGTGTGTGTGTATGTATACCACATTTTGTTTAATCATTGGTCAGTGGACACTTAGTTGGAATTCAGGCCATTTTCAGTTACAAACATGGCTTCAGTAAATATTGTTGTACATATATATTTGTGTCCTTGTGAGAATATCCTATACTAGAGGCCCGCCCAGTGCACAAAATTTGTGCACTGGTAGGGTCCCTAGCGGCTGCCGGCCGGGTACTCCCCATTCTCCAGATGCCTGCTCCCTTTCTCTGGCTGGCCCTGCCCCCTGGTCAAATTCCCAGTCAAGGGGACAATTTGCATATTACGTTTTTATTATATAGGATAATAAAAGGCTAATATGAAAATCAACCAAATGGCCAAATGACCAATTGCTATATAATACACACTGACCACTGGGGCCAGAAGCCCAATGCAGCCTCTCCTGCCTCTGTGGCAGCACTAAGGATGTCCAACAGATGGTTTAGGGGGAGCGGGCCTAAGCCATCAGTCAGACATCCCCCAAGGGCTCCTGGACTGTGAGAGGGCACAGGCTGGGCTGAGATTAACCCCCCTCCCCTCAGTGCACAAATTTTGTGCACTGGGCCTCTAGTAGTCATATAATTTTTATATTGGAACTAGAGGCTTGGTGTATGAAATTCATGCATGGGTCCCTAGGCCTGATCGGCGATCAGGGCCGATCTGTGGGGCAACTGGTGGGGCAATCAGGGAGGCCCCGCTGGCACCCACCTTGGCTGGCTTGGGGCCTGTGGGTTGGGGCAGCTCCTGCACTGAGCATCTGCCACCTGGTGGTCAGTGTGCATCATAGTGACCGGTTGTGCCGCTGGTCATTTTGCCGTTTGGTCTATTTGCATATTAGGCTCTTATTATATAGAATTGCTAAATCAAAGATATATCCATCTACGCCAAATTGTGCTTTAAAAAGGGTTGTATCATTTTACAGCTGTGAATAACAGTGTTTGCTTCCCACATCCTAGACTTTTAGTCATTTTCACCTTTGTCAATTCAGTGGGTGAAAAAAAAAAAGCTGGTTTGATTTTGATTCTATATTTGTGATTATATGACTGTGATTGAACATCTTTTTAGATGTTTACTGATGACTGTATTTGTTTCTCTTTATATCCTTTGTTCTTTATTTTGAATTGTTGGTGTTTTTCTCATTGATTTTTAACAACTTACTCTGTGTGATATGTTTTCCATTTTCCCCCTAATTTTCTTTAGATTTTGTTCATGGGCGTGCATGTGCATACATGTAGTACCAAGTTTTTCATTTAGAAAAATATTTTTTATTAATTTCAGAGATGAAGAGAGAGGGAGAAAGAGAGATAGAAACAATGAGAGAAAATTGTCGATCTGCTGCATCCTGCACACCCCACCCTGGGGATCCAGCCTACAGCCTGGGCATGTACCCTGACTGGGAACCATACTGTGACCCCCTGATTCATAGGTCGATGCTTAACCATTGAGCCATGCCAGGCAGGCTGATTAAAGATACCTTTAATGACAACATAATGTATCACTGTTTTCAATTTAGAAATAATTTATTGAGTTCCTCCTGTCTTTCAGGCAGTGTCTAATTGGATTACCATAAAGATAAAGAGGCCTGTGGTTTCTGCTTTGCTAATGAACTAGAGATCTCATTGGGAGGGGAGTTAAATTGATATATTATCTATCTATCTATCTATCTATATATATATATATATATATATGTATATATTTTATTGATTTTTCACAGAAAGGAAGAGAGGGATAGAGTTAGAAACATCAATGAGAGAGAATCATCGATCAGCTGCCTCTTGCACACCCCCTACTGGGGATGTGCCTGCAACCAAGGTATATGCCCTTTGACCGGAATCGAACCTGGGACCCTTCAGTCCGCAGGCTGACGCTCTATCCACTGAGCCAAACTGGTTTTGGCTGATATATTATCTTAATATTGGGAATTTTGATTGCTTATTTTTATAACTGTTACAAATAATAACTGCAGTGAACAACTTTGTGCCTAGATCGTGTATGCATTTCTGTTATTTTGCTTTTATAGATTGCTGGAAGAAAAGTTATTGGGTAAGAGGATGTCAATCTTTGAAAAGCTCTTAAAGTTACATGTTACCAAATTGTTTTCCGAAAGGTGTATCACCTTACTGTCCCAGCTGGGTAGTGTGTGTTGCCTGTCTTACTGAACCCTTGAGGGATTGACTATACTTTTGAAAACTTTTGCCATTTTATTAGGTGACAGATAGACTTTCAGGTATAGAAAGGAGTGGAGAAGTGAAGTCAGTTACAGAGAATGGCATGAGCAAAGGTAGGATGTTGGCAGTGTGTTACAGGATATTGACACACTCCCTTACAGTTTATTCCTTACACGGCTAGCGTTCCATATTAAGCCCACTCTTGTTACCATGCCTGGCTACGTGTCATACAGTTCTCAGCTTCAGTGTTGGTAGTCATTGAGGCCTGACTGCTCAGAATTATCTCTTTTCTCATTTACTATGAACCTTATCACCCTGATTTATTCTGTTTATTGCACTTAAACCAATATTTAAAAAATATATATTTTTTGCTTACATATTTATTGTCTGTTTCTACCATTAGAATTGCTAACTTATTATCTTTTCAGAAAGTTTTTCCATTTCCTTTGTGGATTTGACAAAGTTAGTTGGTACATAATATGTATTTTATTATTTTGTAATTTCTGTTATTTGAAATATTGCATAATTTTCATAGAAAGAATTAAAGGTTTTTTACCTTTGTTTCTGTAGTTTTCAATGTCTTTTTTAGTATTTCTTCTCATATTATAGTTGTCTATCTCTCCCCCATATTTTCTCCATCCTAGATAGGAACAACAGGACTTGTTTCTTTTTCATCTTTGTATCCCCAATTGTTGACACTGAAGGAGTATTTAGTAAATGTCCATTAAAATGAGAGTTAATTTTAGGGGAAGTGTGGATGTGTAACTGATGGAGAGGGAGTATATATAGCATAAGGATTATGAGCAAAGAATTTTGTTCTCCATCACGTATTAACTGATGTGATCGTGGTCAAGTGAATTATTTTCTGTGCCCTAGTTTTCGTATCTGAAAAAATGTCATAATAGTACCTACCTCATAGGTTTGTTGTAAAGATTAAATGAGCTAATATATGTAAAACACTTAGGATAGTATCTGACACTTAAATGCTAGAAAAACTAGGTGTTATTATTAATTCTTCAGAATTTTGAGAAAATTAGGTTTTGAGAACTTTTTTTGTTGCTTAAACTAGAGAGTGCACATAACATCTGGACTTCCTGGATAATCAGATAAAAACAATCTAAGCTAGGAATGAACTATTTCAGGATACTTGATCAGAATTGAGGTAAAACTACCCCTGAACTTAAGAAGTCAGCCTATGTAATCTCTGGTTATCCTAAGCTGCCTCTCGGTATAGATTTGTATTTAAATGTTTGCAGCCACTTCTTATATTCAAGTTTCTGCTCCTGAATCTGCAAACTTATTTGCAATTGCACTTACCTTTCATCTTTCTTGTTTAAAAATATATATAGAGAGAAGCATTTTTACTATTATTAAAGCCTGTGTTCCTAATTCCTCAGTCAACCATCACAGGTTTTAGTCCTCCCATAGATAGGCACGAGGGATACTAGAAGAACAAGACAAATGGTCCCAACCCTCCTGAGCTCATGTACCAGTGGGCAGGACAGATGATTTAAAATGCAACTATAATAAATACAGTGTGATAAGTACTACTGGAGGTGTATAGTGTGCTGCAGTAGGAGCATAAATGCTTTTGAAACCATGGGAGGATGAAATGCCCAAGGGCTGTAGAAATTAAGACAAGAGAATCCTGAGGAAAATTAACATTAAAAGATTGTGGAGAATGAAAAGTTGTTGGTGAAGAGGTAGAAGGGAAACAAGGAGAGTCTGGTGTCACAGAAGCTGAACAGAGAAGTGCATCTCAGGACAGAGGTAGTGATCAAGAGATACTGCTAAGCAGCCAGGTAAGGTCCTTTTCCTTCTTTCCTTTTCTAATATTTGGCTCTATAAATTATTTCTTCTAAATTCCATGTATTCCTTGTTATTATCTGTTCAGTTCCTGAACTCACACAATGAGTGTGTGTATAGTGAGTTTGGTAGGTGTGGGATACTGCATCCTCTGCATTAATTGTGTTTCTGAGTGTCAAATTAGCACAAGTTCGGATAATAAGGGATTTGTCTCATTTATGTCTGCATCTATTTGCGCCTCATGTTGGGATGGGGAAAGTTGGGGTAACTAAGGGTACTTTGGTCTCCTTTTATCTTTGTCCAGTGAAACTTGTTCAAATCCATTTAACAAAATTCCTTGAATTCAGATTTCCTTTACTTTTCTAGGAGTTGTTTTAACTCCCTGTTGCCAACTTTGGACTTCCCTTTCAGTGCTAAATCCCCTCAAATTTGATTTCTTCCCTTCTGATGAAATGTTATTTAAACTTGTAAAGCTACTGTAGTTATAAGGCTTCTTATTGCTAGTCCAGTGGATTTTGAAGTTGTTATCTCAACTTCTAGGCAGTTTTTGACATTGTTGACCCCTTCATCCTTCTTAGAATGTTTTGTCTTTTGTGAGGCACCATATTCTTTGGTTTTCTTCCAGTTTCTCTGGCCACTCCTTAGTTTATTTCCTAGTTTTCTTCTCTGACTTCTAAACATTGGTATGTTGGTTCTGTAGCATGGGCTCTAGTCAGTCATTCTGCGTATTTCATGGGTGACCTCATTCATTACAGTGGCATTGATTAACCTAATTAAAGGTTTTTGGACAGCAAGTAAGCCATAAAACACTGAAGTAAATCTATAAAGATTCATGTTTTTATCTGTACATTTTATTTTTCAATATATTTTTATTGATTTCAGAGAGGAAGAGAAGGAGAGAAACATCAATGATGATAGAGAATCACTGATTGGCTGACTCCTGCACAGCCCACATTGGGGGCTGAGCACGCAACCTGGGCATGTGCCCTGACCTGAATCGAACTGTGACCTCTTGGTTTATAGGTCCAGGCTCAATCACTGAGCCATGCCGGCTGGGCTGAGCAGTTATTCACATTATGAAAGTAGTTTCTAAAAATTGTGTTAATGTGGTTCCGTAAACAGATACCGTGGAATATTTTGTTTGATATACACTGCCCTCCTGTGGTTAAGTTAAGCTAAATGTTTTCATAAAACTACTAGTATTTTCATTTATATTAAACTTGTGATAAAAAAATAATATTGCAATGCACTGATAATATTGTAATAATAATGTAATAGAATACTATATTTTTGCTCAGAAATATATGTAGCCATGTTGTTTTTCTCTCTAGTTTTTCCTCTTTGGTTTCTCTATGTAGTGTATGTCTACATTTTTCTCATTCTATGTCTTTGCACATTTTCCTATTAAAAATAAGTAAATTAAAAGAATCAAATGAAAACATGAAAAATACTAAGCTATTGAAGGGGAGGAAGGTTCATTTAAATGTAGACATGTTAGAACAAAAAGAGCCCTCGCTGGTGTGGCTCAGATGGTTGGATGTTGTCCTGTGCACCAGGGGTTGCCTGTTTGATTCCTAGTCACGGGCACATGCCTGTGTTGCTGGTAGGGAGTATGCAGGATACAGCCACATGATGTTGTGCACATGATATCTCACGTTAGATATTTCTCTCTCTTTCTAAAAATCAATATATTATTTTTTAAATTAAGTAATATGTTTTTATTGATTTCATAGAAGAATGGAAAGTGAGAGTGAGATAGAAACATTAGTGATGAGAGAGAATCATTGATCAGCTGCCTCCTGCGTGCCCCACACTGGTGATTGAACCTGCAACCCAGGCAAGTGCTCTGACCAGGAATTGAACAGTGACCTCCTGGTTCATGCATCGATGCTTAACCACTGCGCCATGCCAGCTGGAAGATAAATTATTCTTTAAAGAAAAAAGACCCAATCAGTTATAATACATGAAATTAATAGAAATCTTGGTGGAAAAACAACAGAAATGAAAAGATGAAAAATAAACTGGAAAAATGTTTGCGGTAAATGTGATAGTATAAGTTTTGAGAAATTTAGTATGAAAATAGAACTATTGACAAAGGCAAAAGCATACAGTAGAGTAGAAATAGTCTCTTCAATAAATGGTGTTTGAAAACCTGGACAGGTACATACTGTTTGGGTCTATTCTGCATATGCGCCTCCTAGTGGCTATTTTGAGAACCAGGTAAGTACCATAATATGTTGAGGTAGTATGTTGAGGTTTGGAGTCACATAAGCATAGTTTGGGGTGACCTCAGGGGTTTTTATAGAACTTGATGGTATCTCTTTCTTGAGTCCCTTTTTCTTTCTTTTGCATTTTCTGACTTCTAGAGACCCTTCTCCCTTGTCCTGTCACTGGATAACTGGAGTTGTCATTCTTGTTTTGTTACACACTTCCACAATCACATCTGCCTTCTATGCCAATCAGCAAGATGGTAGAGAAGGAATATAAGCCATGAGGATTCTCTTCACACTCGTGGGACCTTTCTTAGAGATTTAGGTCCTTGTCTATCCATTGCTGCTGTCATCACTCCACAACTGCTGCCTTCAGATTGCCTGGAGTCAGGGGCCAAGAGAAAGGGAAAACAAAACAAAATCCCAGAGGGTCCTCCTTCGCTCTTCAGACCAAAAAGGAAAAGTCTTCTCTTGAAATCATTTCTGTCTGCACTTAGAGTGCAGTTTTGAGTTTGGACTGCCATTGAGTCCAGGCTAAGTAGTCCCAAGGTACTTCTAGTTGTTTCCTCCCTCAAGCCAACTGCTACCATTTTCAGAGTCCTCAGATAGCTGCTCCATGTATTCTGTTTAGGTTTCTAGTTGTATATATTCATTGGGAGAGATAGAATAAACTGGGCTTATTCTGTTTTCATTAGAATCAGAACACAGGTACCATTTTAATTTCATTATAACTGTATTAATTTGTTTTGGTTATGCATTTTTGAGAATCCATGCTGTATTAGGCTTTGGAATGTGAAGATGGAAAATCTTTAAGGTGCTTATAGTAGGTACACAGGTAGGCCTGTGATGTAGGGGTAGGGACAGAAAGTAAACATTTCATATTATGAATTAATAATTAACAATTGAGTTATTAATTATACCCCTTTTATCTATTTCTGCTTAGGTTTGACTTGTTTGTGACTAAAGGAGAGAAGATCCTATTTATATTTCATTAATATTCCATTTTTCTTATCTCAAAATAAAAGGGATGAAAAATCTCTGGATATGTATGTGCTGGATGAAATTAATACATAATTTTAATAAGAATAAGGAATATACTTAAATATATAATAAGAATAAGAACTTACAATAAGAATAATAATTTATTATTATATACTTGTTTCTCAGGTCTTAGAAAAATACCCCAATACACCCATGAGTCATAAAGAAATTCTTCAAGTTATCCAGAGAGAAGGACTAAAGGAAATCAGGTGAGTTATTTAAATATCATTAGTAACAATTATAGTCCATGATTAGAGTATTTTATAATATATAACAGTGTATTTCAATCCTGAAGATTATTTAGTGATAACTACATTGTTAATTTCTTATTTATTCAGTTGTCAGATCTTTGGTATTTTCAATTATTGCACAGTTATAAAGCCAAAAGTAAGTTTTAATAAATTCTTAGAAGGTAACTGTCTCTACACCCATGCACTTTAATTCTTATGCGGCCTAGAGCCATCTTCAAGCCTTCATCTATCAATTCAGGCTTTTGATTTAATAAGTTCAGTCATTAGCTTATAAAAAGTACTCTAGTGCAAGGAGAGTACTAGAGGTAGACAGTCTAGGAAGGAATAACTTTGGCTACAAAGCACACAATGAAATAGATAAATACAAGGAGTATATATTTCATATATTAGTCTTACTTTCAAATATAGCAGCCTGGGATAAATTAATACAGGATTGAAGGTAAACATATTTTAATTTATAAGAGCCTTATTATATTACAACTAGAGGCCTGGTGCACAAAATTTGTGCATGGGTGGAGTCCCTCTGCCTGGCTGGTGATTGGGGCCAATCAGGGCCAGTGACCAGGGAGGGGCCTTGTGAGGGTTCCAGGGCATGTCTGGCCCCATCTCGCCCTGTCCCGATTGGCCAGACCCCAACAGCAAGCTAACCTACTGGTTGGGAGCATCTGCCCTGGTGGTCAGTGCACGTCATAGTGACCAATTGGTCCACTGCATGTTAGACTTTTAGATATATAGATTTTTAACTCACAACGTGGAATTCTTGGTATGCACTTTTCCTCCAGCCCCTGGCCTTGGAGACATCATGTCCTTCCTAGGCTCTGCCCACCCTCTTCAGATGCCACACAAAATAAATTGCATCATGTGTGTGGAAACCCTTTGTAGGCTCCATGGGTGTGTCTTTACTTCGCTGCAGTTCCGATGACCCCAACATAAGGAGAGACACTCTCATTATCAGGTAACACCATCGTGGTGAGACTCCTGCTCAGCCTACTGCAGCAGTTTTAAATAGGCCATCGATCACCCTAAATGGTTTGGTTCAGTGGATAGAGCCCTGGCCTTTGGACTGAAGGGTCCTGGGCTCGATTCCAATCAAGGGCACATTCCTGCGTTGCGGGCTCAATCCCCAGTAGGGGGCATACGGGAGGCAGCAGTGGATCAATTCTCTCATCATTGATGTTTCTGTCTCTCCCTCTGCCTTCCCCTCTGAAATCAATAAAAATATATTAACAAAAATAGAAATAAATAGGCCATGAATTAAACATCAGTGCTGTGTGTTCAACTTACTTTGTAGGTTAAGGCGGAAATCTGGGAGTTTACATTAGAGATATTTTCATTGAGAAAAGCTTGTGCTTTAGAACTGCTACTAGTTGTTCTCAATGGAAGACCGTATTGTTTAGGGAAAGTGTTCAGAATTTTGGGGAGCTATTTTTTTTTGCGGCCGGGTGGGGGGTGGGGGGCTGTTTTTTGATTACCACAATGACTAGAAAGTAACAGGGTGCTAAATGTCTTCCTTTGAAAAATTGTTCACCTCAAATGCCAGTAATATTTCTATTGAGAAATAGTGAGTTATGCTGATACACTTGTAAATAAACAACAAAATATTGTAGATTTTCATTCTCATTCTTTTTTCTTTACCATGAAATTCAATTTGAGTTCTTTTTTATTGCTTTTCTTTGCTAATGCAGTTAAAAACTTTTGATTTGTGGCCAAATATCAGTAGGTTGGGAATAAATTGTTTGCTTTATTAATATAAAAGATGAAGTATAAATTAGTACAACTTGCTTTATATAATGTATGCCCCTGAAAAATTGTGTGAACATTTGTAAATTAAAATGTATTTGAAATATGTTAGCTCTTAAACATAGTTTTTGTAAATTATTTTAAGATGTATCAATGATATATTCCAAGTTGTTATTGTTGTTTGAATTAGTCATATTTATTAGATTAAAATTAAAGCACAATACCCACTTTATCACACATCAATTTGTATAAGGCTGTAGGAGAAGAGGATAAGAGATTATTGTGACTAAGGACTGAATTAAGCTAAGGTATTCTAATATCCGTTTATAACATTATTGGCTCTTATAGAATGGGAATGAGCTAGGGATTTCATTCTTTTCTTTATTTATTTAAAAAAATATATATTTTATTGATTTTTCACAGAGAGGAAGAGAGAGGAACAGAGAGCCAGAAACATCGATGAGAGAGAAACAACGACCAGCTGCCTCCTGCACACCCCCCACCAGGGATGTGCCCGCAACCAATGTACATGCCCCTGATCGGAATTGAATCTGGGACCCTTCAGTCCTCAGGCTGACGCTCTATCCATTGAGCCAAACCGGTTTGGGCATCATTCTTTTCATAAAATTAGACTTGATACACACTGGGGAAATCAGTCAGGAAATCTGGTATGTATACCGTATTTTTCGGACCATAAGACGCACCGGACCATAAGACGCACCAGTTTTTAGAGAAGGGAAATGAAGAAAAAAAGATTCTGAAACAAATAGTGTCCTAAAATATTTTATGTGCATTAAAACCCAACATCACAGTCATAAACACATGTAATCAACCCTGTAAAGTAAACAGCAGCATTTAGAACCATTTTAGAGCCGGGCAAGCACACAGAGACCACACAGAGCCGGGCAAGTAAAAAAACTTTTTTTTTACAGTATATGTGTAGGCTATATTTGGACCATAAGACGCAGGGACTTTTCCCCCCCACTTCTGGGGGAAAAAAAGTGCGTCTTATGGTCCGAAAAATACGGTAATAGAGATCAGACTTTAAGTCCTTTAGGTCAAAATGCCAATTGCAGGTTCACCCAGCTCTAACATAGTAAGGCTCTGTGACTTTAAACTTGTCATCATTTCTAGGGAGTAGGCAAGGACAGTAAATAAGTAAAGAATGTAACTTAAAAAAAGAACAGAAGGAAGAACTTATGCTGGTGCAGTTATGTGACAACCCATTTCTTTCTCCAACTCCATGGGACTTTTGGTTCTCACCTCTCTTGTCAGCATTACTTATCACAGCTGATGACTACTTTTTTCTGGAAACTGTTTTGTTGCCTGAAGTGACCACAAACATTCCTGTTTACCTTCCTCTATTAAGTTTTTCTTTTTTTTTTCTTTTTCTTTTTAAAAAAAATATATTTTATTGATTTTTTACAGAGAGGAAGGGAGAGAGACAGAGAGCTAGAAACGTCCATGAGAGAGAAACATTGACCAGCTGCCTCCTGCACACCCCCTACAAGGGATGTGCCCGCAACTAATGCACATGCCCTTGACCGGAATCGAACCTGGGACCCCCCCAGTCCGCAGACTGACGCTCTACCACTGAGCCAAACCGGCCTCGGCCCTCTATTAAGTTTTTCTTCTCTCTTTCTCATTTTCTCCAACTTATGTGTACTTTCGTCCATTCTCATAGCTTTAAATGCCAGTTTTGGCTTGTCAGTTCCCAAATATGTAGGGCATTTGCTGCCCGCTGCAGCCTTGATACATGCTGATGCTTTAGTAAGGAATGTGCTTTCCCTCACTTAACTCTTTTACTTATTTTCCAGGTGTCAGTTTGAATGTCTTTTTCAGAAAACTTGGACTTTCTGGTCTAGATTACATTTTCCTTTTTTAGTTTATTATAGTGTTCTGTGTTGTTTCTTCATGGCACTTAAAGTTTAAAATTACATATTTTTGTAATATTAAAAACATCATGTAGCTTCTCTATAGTTTAAGCTAGCTCCATTAGGGCAGTAACACTGTTTGCTTTTCCCATCCCACTCTGCCCTTACCCACTCCTCCCCCCATAGTCCTTGGCATATAACTGATATTGAAAACCTATGAAATATAAGTTGGAAGATCATGTTCAAATGTAGCTATAACTTATTCTTATTGCTGTGATATGTCAAATGATAGTTTTATAATCTTTAAAATTTTTAGACGGGTTATAGAATGAAATGGATACTGTGCTTATTGAAGATGTGCTATTTTTTTTACAGTTTTATTTTTATTTCTCAGTCCTCAATACATGCATTTAAACTCTTTTTCCCTTTGTAGTTTTTTGTCTGCTTGCCCATTTTGAAGAATCTTGCTTAATTTGTTTCAGATGTTGGTGACTAAATAGTTCCTAGTGTTACAGAATTTAAAAATCGTTTTTCTTTTGTGATAAGATACTTTGACTTACATTACAGCCTAAGTTTATAAGTCAGGTACTGAAAACAGTTTTTTAAATATAAAGGTTTGCTTTTGGAAAATTCCAAACTAAAAAGTGTGCACATTGTCCAGTATAAATTACAAACAGTCCTTCCAACATTCCAGTATGTATCTAACAGTTAAGAACTCAAGAGACTATTTGTGTGCAATTTGGATATTCTGTATTGTTATCAGAAAAGAGCAACTAAATATAGACAGTAAGCATACATAATATTGATAACACATATACACAGAATAGTACATAGATCAAAGTGCTTATGTATACTTCGGGACTGTTCCTGCTCACCATTTACTGGTCTCAACAACTCATTACTGCTTAGTCTGTTGTAAAGCAGGTTTCTTCCCTCCATCAGCTGTGGCTGCCATTAATGTTTATAAATTTGTTTTTACAGCATTAAGTGTGTAGGACTGTAAGGCTTCCTTCTGAAGTAGTCATTGCTTTTAATGCTTCTCCCAATGAAGTCTTTTTAACTTGCTTTGCTCATCCTATTAGCTATACACCGAGTGGCCAGATTATTATGATCTCTGGACGAATAATAATCTAGCCACTCAGTATGTGTGTGTGTGTGCACACATGTATTAGAGGCTCAGTGCATGAATCTGTGCATGGGTGGGGTCTGGCCAGCCTGGCCAGGGAGAGGGGACATGGGTGGTTGGCCGGCCTTCCTGCCTGGTCAAACTCCTAGTCGAGGGGACAATTTGCATATTAGCCTTTTGTTATATAGGATATACACTGAGTGGCCAGATTATTATGCATTCAGAGATCCTAATAATCTGGCCACTCAGCGAATAGTCTTGGTACTTATTATTAACAGCTAACAGATAGAGTTTTGAGGAAAGAAGCGAAAGAAGAGTATTCATTTCCCGAGATCCTATTCTCTTATTAGTTTTTCTTATCTTTCATGAATAGAAGAGGAAAATGAAATTAGGAAGATTCTTAGTCTTCATGAATTCATCAACCGAAGATTGAGTATTTTTTGAATTAGACCATTCATCAGTGGTCCCCGGGGTTCATGACACATAATAGTAATTTTGGTGAGTCATGAATTTGAATCTTTTACACCATAAGATTGGTGAGGAACAGTAAATTATGTAGTTAATGAGTATAGCCAACTGCCTAGCTTTTATTTTATTTTAATTTTTTTGTTAATTCTCACCCAAAGGAAACTTTTTCTCATTGATCTTTAGAGAGAGTGAGAGGGAGAGAGGAAAGATGGGGTAGAGAAAGAGAGGGAGAGAGAGAAAAAAACATGAATTGGTTGCTTCCTGCATGTGCCCCTACAAGGACTGGGGACCAACCTGCAACAAGGTACATGTCCTTGACTGGGAATGGAACGGTTATACTCTATAACCACTGAGAACATTGGCCAGGCCTAACTGCTTAGCTTTTAAATTAGGTGATCATCACTTGTTACCTCTGAAAGAAGTTGATAACTATTTAAAAGCATTGGCTCTTTAAGGAAAAAGACCTGGAAAGGGAGAAATAAGTGCTATTTATATAGTAGTACTGACAGATTTGGGAACAAGCAGATGACTTGGTCATGCACTCCTTGTAAATGAAGGGCAGTTAGTTACAGCACAGTGTGATGCCCCTGATTAACAACATCCCCCAAGTGGTAATCTCTATTGATTCATCATCCTTTCCTCCTTCCCCAACCCCTTTTCCAAACCAGTCACATAATTTAGTCATGGAATGTTATAGCTGGAAAAGATAATTAGGTACCTCTCATTTTATGATTGAAGAATTAAGGCCCATGAAGATTGAGACTTGGCCAGTCTTGGCCAGGGTTGTACAGCTGGCTTCAGTGAAACTAGAAACAGAGGCTACTGCTTCTGACTTTGCTCTTTTCAGTATATCATACTGCCTCTAAATCCATAGTTCTCTCTACCATTGTGATTAGCATATGTGCTCTATTATTTTTCAGATAAGTTCTATGTCATGTGCTGATATATAACAATAGATTAGTTGCTTCCTAATTATAAATTACTTTCTGAAAGAATTTGAAATTTAAACTACAGCCATTATACTAATAACTTAACTTCTGAAATAGGCAGTACAGTACATTAAAAAACTTACCCTAACAGCTTTTATTTTTTTAAATATATTTTTATTGATTTCAGGGAGGAAGGGAGAGGGAGAGAAAGAGAAACATCAATGATGAGAGATAATCACTGACCGGCTGCCTCCTGCACGCCACACACCGGGGATTGAGCCCACAACCTGGGCATGTGCCGTGACCAGGAATTGAACTGTGACCTCCTGTTTCATAGGTCTTTGCTCAACCATTGAGCCATGTGGCTGGACACCTTAACAGCTTTTAAATAGATCTTTATATTGTTGTCATGCGGAGCTCAAAATTGTTACCTAACAGGGAATTCTTCTGTTTCAGTCTTGTATCCCAAACAAGTTGGAATTGTAAAGAACTCTGGGAATGATCTAGCAAAGATCGTACTCAATAAACATTTGCCAGGTTGAAATTGACTTTTTTGGAGGAGTTCCCATTGCACATTGTATTACTATTAATACATTTGCTTATGAACAAAATAATCTCTCTCATATGGTATTTAAGTATGTGTTAGCCCAACTTACACCAGTAACTAACCCCATCACCTAACCTTCTCCCCACCTCTTCTAATATAAAATTATACAGCAAGGAAAATAAAGTCAACATTCTCTACTACTTTACAGCAAAAATTATTATTCCAACAGAGCAGATCACTTGGCTATTGGCCAAGCTAAATTGCCTTAAGGTGATTTCATTAGAAAGCTCAGTTTAAGAATGAAGGACTATTAAGTTGGTACTATATTTATGTAAGGTTGGCTTAGATACCTTTGAATTTGGTCTGCATTTTCTTTATCTGCTAGTTGCAATCTGCTTTCAAGCCCACAAACCTTGTAAGGATGTCGAAAGGACTAATAAGCAACATAAAAAAAAAAAAATCAAAATGCTTGGATATTGGCAGAAAAGATTCCTATTCATTGTTATTGTGCTTCACAGTGAGTTCCATTATGGATTAAAGGGAAGCTACTGAACCTTAGCTGTTGGCTTTATGATGGCTCCTTGGAAATTGAGATGCATGGGAAGAATATTAAAGAATAGAGAATATTCATTGTACCCACATTTAAGTGTAAATTATTGTAATATTTTTTTTCTGCCACACAAATAGAGTACTGCAACTGTTATCTGAAATAGTGTAGGCTGTATAGCTGAATTTAATTGTGTATTGTTAGATACAGTGATATTTTGGACTAAGGTAAATTCTGAAGAAGAAATTAATGTTTTATGTAGCAAAGCTGGGGGAGGGTGCTAACTTTAAAAATTGTGGACAATGTTGGGAGGGAAGGGAGAATTTATATTTTGGCTTTATTGTTGCTTTATAAAGAGAAATTAAAAGCTCTTTTTTTCCCTCCTTTCATTTTCTTGGGGTGCATTCCAACTCCAGAAGGTAAGAAGTATTATTTTATTCTAAAGAATTATTATACAACTATAAAGCACTCTTTTATAAGTTTAATTGAACTTACCTTTGGATGCATGATTTTTACTTTATAAATCGATATAATTAGTCTAGAAACTTAGAGTGATATTACTATGTAAATGTTTTATTATATGTACTTTTTTGTTCTTGCCGTTTACAATTATTATTTGTCATAATTTTAGAAACTCAATTTACATTTAATTTTATTAAAATCATCATTTGACTTACTAGCATTGGAATGCCTAGTATTCTGCAGATTAATGAAAATACTTATGATATTGGAAATGTGTAAGATAACATTTGCTTTTGTTCAGCACTTATAAAATGTTACTTCCTTATGGTCTTTGTGGTTTCAGATGAGAAAGTTGCTGTCACTTGAATTAGTGTTTTCCTCTAGACAATTTTTTTTTTTCCTTTCTACTTTTAAGATTTAAAAAATGTTAATTTAGTGTTTAGAAATTTAATTATGATGTGTCTTGGTGTATGGACTTTTTTGAGTTTATCCTATTTAGATTCCCTGAGTTTCTTGAATATGCAAGTTTCTTTTTCACTAAATAAAAGAAGTTTTCAGCCATTAATTAATTAATTAATTAATTTTTAATTAAATATATATATATATACTTTATTGATTTTTTACAGAGAGGAAGGGAGAGAGATAGAGAGCTAGAAAAGTCGATGAGAGAGAAACATCGACCAGCTGCCTCTTGCACACCCCCACCGGGGATGTGCCTGCAACCAACATACATGCCCTTGACCGGAATCGAACCTGGGACCCTTCAGTCCGCAGACCAACACTCTACCGCTGAGTCAAACCGGTTTCAGCTCTTTTATTTATTTTTTTTAATTTTTTTTTAAAAATATATATTTTATTTATTTATTTTTTTTAAAAAAATATATATTTTATTTATTTATTTATTTTTTTACAGAGAGGAAGGGAGAGTGATAGAAAGTTAGAAACATCGATGGGAGAGAAACATCGATCAGCTGCCTCCTGCACACCACCCACTGGGAATGTGCCTGCAACCAAGGTACATGCCCTTGACCGGAATCGAACCTGGGACCCTTCAGTCCGCAGGCTGATGCTCTATCCACTGAGCCAAACCAGTTTTGGCCAGCCATTAATTCTGTAAATCTTTTTTCTCCTTTCCTTCTCAGACTCTGATGATATAAACTTTGAATCTTCTATTATTATCCAACAACTCCCTGAGTTTATGTTAATTTTTTTCAGTGTTTCTTTCTCTCTGTTGTTCACATTGGTAAATTTTATTGATCTGTCCTCAAGGTCATTGATTCTATTTTGGTATCTCCATTTTACTATTGAGCCCATCTAGCGAGTTTTGTGTTTTCGGGTTTTGTATTTTTTTTCATCTAGCAAGTTTTTACATTTCTTATACTTTTCAGTTCTGTAATTCTATTTGTTATAGCTTCTATTTCTTTGCTTATATTTACTGTTTTTATAATTTGTTTTAAGATAATGTGTATTTATTGAAACATTTTTACAACAGCTGTTTTAAAATTCTTATCTTATAATCTCAACATATTTTTCACTATTGGCATTAGTTGATTGTCTTTTCCCATTAGGTTGTGATTATTCCTGGTTCTTAGTATGATGGGTGATTTTATTTTTATTTTTATTGAAACTTGGATATTTTAGCTATTATGTTATGATATGTTGGGTCCTATTAAGTATAAATCTTTTATTTAAGCAGGCATTCACGCTGCTTAGATTTACCATGTGAGTCCTGGACTCTTGAGGTAGACTGTGGTCTTGCATTATCTGTGACACAGAGGCTCCCAATAATCTTTGCTGTTGCTTTTTGAGGGGGGTGGAATTGGCTGCCTTATGCCTCTAGATGTGGGGAAAAGGGAGTCTCCAGCCTATGGGAACAGAGAGGCTTCCTGAGTCAGGTGCTTGTGACAGGACCCCTGCTTGTACACTGGGTTGCTTAGCATTTCAGGGGGCTGGTAGTCCCAGGAAAAAGGACAAAGAGGCTTCCTGGGCTGGCCTGCTTTTTGTGGTCATATCCCACTTGCTTGTGTCACCTTGCTTCTCCTAGTTTAGTCTTTATATTTGCTGCTTGAGGTAAGATAATTCCCTCAGTCAAAGCCATTTAATTATATAAGCTTTTACTGTAACTCTTAAGTTACTTCTGTGAGTTGGAAAATGCCAGAAATTGGTAAAATTAAAGGACAATTGATTCCTTAAAAGTTCTGAATCTTGGTGTAAGTGGTTAATCACGTCAAGACTGACAGCTATTATTCAGATGCAGAACATAATTAGAATAAATAACTACTGTTAGATGTATAAACTATATTGCTAAATGAACAAGAAATACCAAACAGGGCAACAATATAAGATCACTAAGTCTTAATTTTTGATGTACTTAAATCTGTTAAATTTTATTCTCTCTCCAGCTCTGTTTCAGAACTAGGTCTGTATATTCGTTATATTGATACATATTCTATTTTTATTTTTGTTTTCCACACCAATACTTCTTTTATCCCAAATAGTGTGTCCTCAGATACAACCGTCTACACCTCTTTAGTTCAGAGACGTGTGGTTTTTAGGAACTTAACCCATCCAGTTAAGAAATGTTAGCATCTTGATCAGTTGACATATAGGCAGTTAATATTTCTTTATATGCAGTAGTTACAAGGTGACCTTTTAGGAGCATTATATTTATCTTAAAGTCTATTTTTTCTTTTTATGTTTTATTCTTATAAGATTGTAACACAAGATGCCCTTAGTGAACCAATCATGAAAATGGTCATGGACTGAGATAGGATTCAGGTACTTTATGCATATTATCTATTTAACCTAAAGAAACCATCTGAAGTCTTTATTTCATAGATAAAGATGTTGAAGCAGTGAGGAATGGCGTAACCAGTTAGAGAGAAAACTTGAATCCACATATGTCTGACTCAGAAACATAGTGCTGCTTCTGTTGCCTCACTTTTTAGTAGGATCAGGACATTGGGTAAGGCTCTTGATGAACTGCTTTGTATTTCACTTCAGGTGAAAAGTTACTGTGTTCTCCAAGGTCCTTCTATACCAAGAGCTTATGATTATCTAAAAATTGAACCTTATTGTTCCATATGTTTACTTTAAAATAAAATATAATCATTGGACTCTATTTCTTTCCAAACAATTTTGCTCACATCTTACTGATAGTAGGTAAACTATGCTTTAAAAAAATATAACAGTGGAAAAAAGACAATAATAGGAAGAATGAGTGAAGATTTACAGTGAAGTATTAAGAGCACAGAGAATGTAATCAAGCAAATTTTCCAAAGAAGCTTTGTTGGTTTCTTTTTATGACTTCCCTCTCTAAGCTATTTCTAGATTGCTCTCTTGTTTTGTTTCACTGGTCTATTAATACAGACCTCTCCTTGTGGGGTCCCAGTTGGGCTTTTCCAAAAATGCTTGTTGAAAATTTCCCTTCATATCCTTTCCTCTTTCTCCAGTGGTTTCACTATCATTTGTTTCATGGTATGTTTATGGACAAAAACAGTTTGCAGAAACTAATTCATTAAAGTAGGGGTGTCGAACTCAATCAGAGAAGGGGCCAAAATCTAAAATCCAGCCTAAATCGCGGGCCGAATGGTTTACTGAACAGTCATAAACTGACAATGTCATAAACTGACAGTGGAGTGCAGTGATGACAGCACGGTGCGGGCCACATTGCAAGGCCTGGCGGGCTGGATTTGGCCCGCGGGCCTTGTGTTTGACACATGTGCATTAAAGTATGAGTGAGTCCGATGCTACTTTTTGAATTTAAAATCTATATTTATGTTATTTCTTTTTAAAAAAGATTAGTTGTTAACCAAATGGACTTAGAAGAATTGCAGGTGGTAAGATCAATGGAAAGCTAGAAAAAGGTTTTAATGAAAGAGTTTATAATAATACTATGATTTCCAGTGAATTTAAAACCTATTAAGTCTATTTATTAATTTAGTGATCCTTAAACACTATTTTCCAACATAAGGGTGTGTTGAGTTCGGTTTTGTTCTGTGTGCTGTCAAGTAAGCATGCCATAAAAATCAGTTCTAGCTTTTAAAGCTATCTGTGTTGAATTTTTAGTTTGTATGTGGATAATGATAACAGGTGTGTGTGTGTGTGTGTGTGTATAGGTATATGTGTAAGTGTATTATGTGAGTGAAAGAGACAAGTTTATTATCTTTTTACATTTAAAGTTGACCTGAAAGAATGTATTCAGGCATCTATAAAGGAACTAGATGACTCTTTAATCTTGAAAGTCTGAGTCTTTTCTTTAACCCTATTGAAATTCAAGGCATTGAGCTTTGAAGGATAAATATAGAGTGTATAGTAGTTCAGTCAGAAATAGGAAAGCTAATTAAGGCCTCGTTTTGACAAGGCTATTCCATTGGAGCGAGTACAGAAAAAATGAACAAGAAATTGGGATTAAAGTAGAGATTAGGCAGGGTAATCTATTGCAGGAGGAAATATCTTTAGGATGAAATAAATTAGATCAATGAAGTCCCTTAAAGCTCTTTATCAAAGGCTTAAAATGGGGGTAATAAATATTGGAAGACATTGGTGAATTTTGTGGATGGACTATAAAAGTTCATTATATTAAGTTCTTTAGATTGGTTGCAGGAAGGAATGCCAGTGATGAGAGACCCAAATTTTGAAAAGTAGTAGACTTCAGGGTTTTATGAAGACCCTTAAGTGTTTGAAGGAGGCTGTCAGATGGATCTTCTGTTACCTTTTTTTTTCTTTCTTTTTTTAAAAATATATTTTATTGATTTTTTAGAGAGAGGGATAGAAAGTTAGAAACATCGATGAAAAAGAATCATCGATCAGCTGCCTCCTGCACACACACCCTCCCCCCCCACTGGGGATGTGCCCGCAACCAAGGCACATGCCCTTGACCGGAATCGAACTTGGGACCCTTCAGTCCCCAAGCAGACACTCCATCCACTGAGCCAAATTGGTCTCGGCCTTCTGTTTCTTTTTAAATGTTCAATCTTATAGTTTTCCCAGTACAGGTCTTTTACCTCCTTGGTTAAGTTTTTTCCTAGATATCTTTTTGTTGTTGTATTGGTAAATGGGATTTTTGTTTTGTTTTATTTCTGAGAGTTCATTATTAGTGTATAAAAATTTCATCAATTTCTGGATGTTAATTTTGCACCCTGCTATTTTTCTGAGTCATTTATTAAATCTAGAAGTTTTTGGTGGAGTCTTTCGGGTTTCCTATGTAATGTACCATGTCATCTTCAAATAATGACAGTTTTATTTTTTCCTTTCTAATTTGGATGTCTTTTAGTTTTTTCTTCTTATACTGCACACAAGAATAAACTCAAAATGGATTAAAGATGTAAATATTAGGCTTGAAACCATAAAAATCCTAGAAGAAAACATAGTAAATTCTGGGACATTTCTCATAGCAATATATTTTTCTGATATATTTCCCGAAGTAAGGGAAACAAAAGAAAAAAACACATGGGCCCTAGCTGGTTTGGTTCAGTGGATAGAGCATCAGCCAGCAGACCTAAAGGCCTCGGGTTCGATTCTTGTCTAGGGGCACATACTTTGGTTGCAGGCTTCTCCCCAACCCTGGTAGGGGCTCATGCAGGAAGCAACCAATTGATGTGTTTCTCTCACATTGATATTTCTCTCTGTCTTTCCCTCTCTTTTCCACTCTCTCTAAAAATTAAATGAAAAAATGTCCTTGAGTAAGGATTAAGAAAAGAAAAAATTACAAATGGGACTACGTCAAACTAAAGAGTTTAGCACAGCAAAGGAAACCATCAACAAAATGAAAAGATAACCCACTGAATGGAAGAACATATTCACCAATGATACATCTGAGAAGGGATTAATATTCAAAATTTATAAAGAACTTATAAAACTAAACACCAAAAACAACAATAAACAGCCCAATTAAAAAAATGGGTAAAAGAGCCAAAACCGGTTTGGCTCAGCGGTAGAGCATCGGTCTGCGGACTGAAAGGTCCGGGTTCAATTCCATTCAAGTGCATGTATGTTGGTTGTGGGCACATCCCTGGTGGGGGGTGTGCAGGAGGTGACTGGTTGATGTTTCTCTCTCATTGACATTTCTGGTTCTCTATCTCTCTCCCTTCCTCTCTGTAAAAAATCAATAAAATATATTTTAAAAAAATGGGTAAAAGACCTGACTAGACAGTTCTCCAAAGAGGACATACTGGTGGCCAATAGACATATGAAAAGATGCTCAACGTCGGTAATCATCAGAAAAGTGCAAAGTAAAACCACAATCAGCTATCACCGCACATCTGTTGGAATGGTGTCATCAATAAGTCAACATACAAGTGTTGGCGAGGATGTAGAGAAAAGGGAATCCTTATGCACTGTTGGTGGGACTGCAGATTGGTGCAGCCACTGTAGAAAACAGTGTGGAGTTACCTTAAAAAATTAAAAATGATCCCTGCCAGGTGTGGCTCAGTGATTGAGCGGCAACCTATGAACCACAGGAGGTCACAGTTCAATTCCTGGGGAGGGCACGTGCCCAGATTGCCAGCTCCATTCCCCTGTGGGGGGTGGGGGGGGGTGGTGGTGGTGCAGGAGGTAGCCAATCAATTATTCTTATTGATTTTTTCCTCTCCCTTCTCTAAAGTCAATAAAAATATATTTAAAAAAGTAAATAAAAAACTAGAAATGGAACTGCTTTATGATCCAGCGATTCCATTTGAGGGAATTTATCCAAAGAAACTCCAAACACTTAAATTCGAAAGACTATGTTGTATCCCTATGTTCATCACAGCATTATTTACAACAGCCTATATTTGGAAACAGCCCAAGTATCCATAAATAGATGAGTGGATGACAAAGCCGGGTACACTTACATAATTGAATACTACTCTCAAAAAAAAAAAAAAAATTACCCTTTTGACAGCATGGATAAACCTAGAGAACATTATGCTAAGTGAAATAAGCCAGTCAAAGAAAGACAAGAACCATATGATTTCACTCATATGTAGAATTTAATGAACAAACTGAACTACCAAGCAAAATAGAAACAGACTCATAGAGAGCAAGCAGACAACTCGTGGTGGTGGAAGGACAGCAAAATAGAAAGAGAGAACACCTGGACATGGACAAAAGTGGTGATTGCAAAGGGCAGGAGTATAGGTAGAGATGGAAGGGGGCATGAAGGGAATATATGGTGATGGAAAAAATAAAATAAAAATAAATTTCAGGGGAAAAAAACATTTCTCAGACATACCTATAAAAAAAAGAAGAGAAACATTTCAAAGCCTACTTTTTAGTGATCTCATAATAGGTCCAAATATAAGAGATTAGCACAATATATAAGTTTGTGCTAAATGAAATAGTGTCTTTTAGAAAGAATTCAGCTTTAGTGAGCTATAATTGACAGAAATTTAAGTGAAATAGAACCTTTACACATTATTTGCGATACTCATGAGATAAGTTTTTCTTGGCTTAATTGTTAGATATTGATGAGGATTAAGAAACGTAAGGAATTATTTTTTTGTTTAGATAATACGAGAATGAACCTCTACATTCATTTTCTCTGTTCTAGCTTCTCAGTAGATTATGGACTTTTTATAGTTTATAAAATGTGTTTATATCAAATGAGTGTTGACCTGGTAATTTTATCTTAAGTATGTGTTACATTGGATATTCAGAGATAGACACTAACCATTGTGTTTTCTTTTGCAGTGGGACTTCCCCCCTTGCATGCCTGAACGCAATGCTGCACACAAACTCCCGAGGTGAAGAGGGCATCTTCTATAAGGTTCCAGGCAGGATGGGAGTATATACTTTAAAGGTAAATATTTTTGGAGTCATTTAAAAAGGAAATCATGAAGTGACTACATATAAATAATATTTTCATCATAGAGGACAATTCTGTTTTTGAAGAGGTAATATTTTTTACCCTATATTCAAACTATTTTCTTTTTACTAATCTGTAACCATTCAGGTAGATCAGAGAAGAGAAATCAGTTTATTTTTTATTGTTTATGATAATATTTATCTTTAAAGGATGAAATAAAAATGTCTTCCAGAAACTTTTTCAAGGCCTCATATTTATTTATTTATTTATTTATTTATTTATTTATTATTATTTTTTTAAAATATATTTTATTGATTTTTAACAGAGAGGAAGGGAGAGAGAGAGAGAGCTAGAAACATTGATGAGAGAGAAACATCGGCCAGCTGCCTCTTGCACACCCCCTACCGGGGATGTGCCCACAACCAATGTACATGCCCTTTGACCGGAATCGAACCTGGGACCTTTCAGTCCGCAGACCGACGCTCTACCACTGAGCCAAACCGGCTTCGGCAAGGCCTCATATTTAAATAACAAGTGATACAGCCTTGATGTGTTGTAGTACCTTCTCATTTAATTCTCCATTACAATTTAGACTTATGGTTTTTATTATAGTGGAGAAAGCCAAAGTTCAGAAGATTGGATTTTCTTATTGGCCAAATGCCATTAGAATCAGAACCAGGATCTGACTGAATTTTTAAGTCCATGTTCTTTTTACCGTAGCAGGCTTCGTAATTTTTATTCCTGTGCTTGAGAAGGAACCTAGACCTGTCCGTGTCCTTTCTGAATGAACTCGAGTAAAACAGAATAGTTTGAATAAAACAGATTTATTAGTTTAGATAACTGAAAATTCTAGGGAAACTCAACCTTGATTCAGAAGCTCAAATGATATTATCAGGGATTGGTAACAGTTGATAACAGGGATGTTATCAGATCTCTTCACATTATTTTGGCCTCACTCTCAGGCAGCCACTTTCCTCTTTGTACATGACTCCATTCTGAAGGCTGTAAGTCTGGAGAAAGAGTCTCAGGAACTAAAGCAGGAGACTTCAGTTAATTTTGATTTGGTTTAATTATTTAATTAGTATGGCTTGGCTCATGTGTGTATTCCTCTTATCTCCTAAACTTTATGCTTAATCATAGTATGCTCAGTGGTTGTACATAGCCCATTAACATGAAAAAGATCTAATTTACCTATAATACCTCCTTTTTATACACTTTGTTAACTTCCTGGGATTAGAGGGTTATAGTACCATATGGAGTTGTTGGCATTTCTTTTAGGTTTTAGTGTTCTAGACTTTTTATATTGTTAATAATGTACTCCGTGCTGGACACTGTAGAGACAATAAAGAAGGATAAACTGTGATCCCTGAGCTCTTGAAGTTCACATAGTTATTGAAATAATTGTACATTGGCAAAATTTATCTGTGACATAAAGTATGCTGTACTACTATAAAGTACTGTGATGATATAGAGAAAGATTAATTTTGAATAAAGGAATCAAAGTTTTTGTGTGTTTGTTGTTTTTTAAACTTGTAAGATTTGAGTTGAACTTTGTCAGATAAGTAATGTAGAGAGGACCTTCCAGGACAAGGGAATAGCTAAAGCAAAAGCACAGCTAGAACGATTTAGAATGGATTTGAAAGTAGAGTACATTGCAGTGGTTAGACCATAATCTGTGTGTGGACTAGTGTGATAGGAGTTAGGGGTGGGGTAAATGTTAGGTAATGATCAGACTTTGGAGGCTTTTGAAAACCTGCATAGTTAGAGAAAGGGAAGGGGCAGGGAGGTGAGGTGAATATGTGTGTTAAGAAGATGGCAGAATTTTTTTCAAGAGAATATCATGATCAATTCCATATCTTCCTATATAATAAAGAGCTAATATGCAAATGGTCCTCACACCCTTGCTCTGGAACTGCTCACTCCCTCTGGTGTGGAGTGTCTGAGCAGTTCCAGAGCAAGGGTGTGAGGACCATTTGTGTATTAGCTCTTTATTATAGAGCCAGGCACAAATGAACTAGCTAGAGAAGAATGGGGACAGCCAGGGCCCCAGGAGAGGAATAAGCCACCTGCCTCACGATCCTCTGCAGTTGTGGCCGGCCTGGATTCTGGACCTGTGGCTGGCCAAAGGGAGGAAAGCCCAGGTTCCCAATACCTGCAACCGGCCAGAGGAGGGAATCCTGGGTCCTCGGTGTAGGGCGAGACAGAGGTGGTTAGGGGTGATCAGGCCAGCAGGGGAGCAGTTAGGGGCAATCAGGCAGGCAGAGGTGGTTAGGAACGATCAGGAAGGCAGGCAGGAGAGTGGTTAGGAGCCAGCTTGTGAGAGGCAGTCGGACATCCCCCGAATGGTCCCGGATTGGAGAGGGTGCAGGCTGGGCTGAGGACCACCCCACCCTCGTGCACAAATTTCATGCACCAGGCCTCTAGTTTAGGAAGATAATTAGGTTGGGTATGTTTAAGGGTAACAGGAAAACTTGTAAAAAATATGTTTATGATTGTTTGAAAGAAATAATTGGCCTGAAATGCAAAAGTAGTGAAAGAGATGCAGGCAAAGAAGTTAGTTATATTTGTATTTAAAATACTTGCTGAACCTGCAAGTCAAGAGTTATGGCTGACAACTAACTCTGTAAAAGTTGTTCTGCATTTTGAAGGTAAGAATAGAAAAATACGGGGTATTTTAATGAATTGTATAACATGAGAAATGGCATTAGGATATAAACATAAGTGGAGAAGAGCAGTTCTTTACTAGATCAGAGTTTCTAAGTGTCAATTGTAGATTAGGTGGGTTAATGTCAGAATTCTGACTAGAATAATAAATTATATGGGAAAATAAAAATGTTGAGAGGAAAAAGAACCATCTGTATGTAATTTTATAACTTAGAAATAACATTAGTTATATGTGTATATTTTTATATATGATATAAATTTATAATAGCTAATATTTATTGAGCTCTTATATGCTAGGCACAGTTTTTCATTTATTAACTCATTTAATTTCAGAGTGATCTTTTAAGGAAGGTACTGTTATTCCTTGTCTTATAGACAGGGAAACTGAAGCATGAGAGGTTAAGATTTTGATGAAGAGTACATAGTTAGGAGAAGATAAAGCCAGAATTCAAACCCAGAAAGTCTTAATTTCCTAGTTGTTGATCTTACAACTGCCATATTTTATCTCTCACAGGTTTCCTTTCTGACTGGCATTCTCAAAATTTAGTGTAGAAACCAAAGATTCATGTGATTTAGGGGAAAAAAAAAAGATTTCTTTTGTATTTGATTCTTGATAGTTACTAACCAATATTTGGGAAACAATTAGATTCAAATAATGGACTATCTTTTGCTTCCCAGACTCTTGATTGAATTCACAATACTAATATATACACAAATATATATGTATATATATTACATGGCTGATGCATGCACACATGCTTTATAACATTTTTATTATAAGGTTTTTTTTATCCTGATATAATATTTATCTGATATATATATATATAATTATATAATTTAAGTCTCTGTGTTGTGCCTACATATGATTGGCATGTAAAATTTTTACCTTTGGATATAGATTAAAACATTTAGCTATTTTAATCCAAAAAAGAGAGATGACAAGGATTCAGAAAATATTGTTAGTTCTGTTGAATCCTTTAATACAAAAAAATTAACCCAGTTGAGTTGCAACAATGGGTATCAAATACTTAATTCTTATTTGCTGAATTGGTAATGATTAATCCTAATTGGATGCCTGCATTTTCAGAAAGATGTGCCGGATGGGGTGAAAGAGCTATCAGAAGGTTCAGAAGAAAGCAGTGATGGTCAGTCAGATTCCCAGAGTTCTGAGAACAGCAGCAGCAGCAGTGATGGAAGCAACAAGGAGGGAAAAAAGAACAGGTGGAAAAGGAAAGGTAAATACACCTGATCCATTAATAAAGAACTGTAGGATAAAATGCCCTTGTTAGTAGTTGCTTTTATTTCAGACCCTCAATCTATTAGTCTCCTTCCCTTACCCTTTAGATCAGTACTGTCCAATAGAATTTCCTTCTGTCATGGAAGTATTCTGTATCTGCCTATGCTGTCCAACGCAACAAAGTAGCCACTAGCTACATGTGTCTATTGAGCACTTAGAATATGGCAAGTGTGACCAAGGAGCTGAATTTTAAATTTTATTTTAACTTAAATTTCAGTAGCCACTTATGGCTAGTGGCTGCTACATTGGACACTGTAGCTCTAGGTTTTACCTGGTTTTATTTTCAGCTCTTGGCCATCAATAGCCTGCTTTAGGATACTCTGATTTTACTTACCCCCTGATCTTCTAAAATTTGAACTTTTTACTCTTAACAACTCTCTCCTTACTAGGAAAAAAATGCTTTTCATTTCTATTAGCAAAGACTAAATTTACTGTGCTAGCCTTTGCTCTCATCCCCTGCTTGGTGTCTGCTTCATAGTTTACCCAATAACCTTCTTTAAGGAACAGTGTCTTGTGCTACAGCTTCCCTGACATGGATTTTCCATTTAAGGATACATATTATTACCTATTCTTTTTAATTTTTTTTACCAGAAAAGGGGACAAAGCCCAAATACACATTTATTAATACAAATCATAACATCATGGTTGACTTAAAAAACACACACAATAGCCGAAACCAGTTTGACTCCGTGGATAGAGCATCGGCCTGCGGACTCAAGGGTCCCGGGTTCGATTCCGGTCAAGAGCATGTACCTTGGTTGCGGGCACATCCTCAGTAGTGGGTGTGCAGGAGGCAGCTGATCCATGATTCTCTCTCATCGATGTTTCTGACTGTCTATCCCTCTCTCTTCCTCTCTGTGAAAAATCAATAAAATATATTTTTTTAAACACACACACACACACACACACACACACACACACACACAATAGGCCCTAACTGGTTTGGCTCAGTGGATAGAGCGTGGGCCTGTGGACTGAAGGGTCCCAGGTTTGATTACGGTCAAGGGCATGTACGTTGGTTGCGGGCACATCCCAAGTGGGGGATGTGAAGGAGGCAGCTGATCAATATTTCTCTCTATCCCTTTCCCTTCCTCTCTATAAAAAAATCAATAAAATATATTAAAAACAAAACACACAACTGTTATAAACTTTGATTACAAATTAAAAATGAGGTTTTTAAAAATCTCATTGACCAGATATGAAACAATTGAAAACCTTTAAAGGTGTACTGAGAAACACCAGGCTTAAAGAAAACAACTCACTCTTTGTCTTTATCCAAACAGATGTGGATAATGTAAAACCCCCCAAACTGACTAGATAATGGAGATAGTTTTGCTTATCGGTCTTTAGCTCCAATGTTTTGTTCATTTCTTATTGCTGGAATTATATATTCATTTCTTCTTTTTGGACAACTAAACTGGATGATGGTAAAGGCAGTAAGCTGACCTTTACTCAGGCTGGGCCCTCTCAGCCTCAGACAAATTCTCAGCTGGTGAATTAGCTGCTTTTGTCTCTTTGCCATGTTGTGATTTAGGTTTTTCTGGGCATCTGTAAAGTAATTGAAGTTGCGGTGGTACGGATATTGAGGTGGATGCTGACCTTGGGTCTCATCTCCTTGATTTTCCTTCTCCTCTGATTTGCTGTCCTCTGTGCTGTCTTTGGTGAGGAGGGTCCCTGAGGAATCATGTACTAAAACCCCAGTACATATTCTGTCTCACGGGCCTAGCTTGTTCTCTCCCGCATCCTGGTTGTCAGCACCCTCCATTACTTCTTCCTGCACAGGAAAGCTGGGATAATGTGCTCAGTGCTCAGAGGGTTTCCATAAATAGTAAGGTGAGGACTGTGGTCTGAGGTAGGCTGGCACTAATGATTCACAATCATTTTTCCATCCCTTTTTTTTTTTTTTTTTGCCTACTCTCACTGTTCTGGTAATTCTGGTAATTGCATGGAGGATACCTACCATGTGAGTAGCATATAATGGGTACAGTCTACTGTATATTTACTGCCTTGCACTGGGGGAACTCCACCAGGCCATATTTTCTGCCCCCCTAGCCTTTTCTCCTTAACAGCTTCAAACTCTATGCACAGTCTCTCCATCTCTCACATTGCAAAGGTGGATACATGTTGTACCATATATTAGTACTCATTCCTTTTTATTACTAAACTAGTGGCCCAGTGCATGGATTCATGCACATTGAAAGGACATTAATTAGAAGAGATATTTGAATGTCTCTATTTGCCCTCTTTCTGTAATGGAAGTGTCAACCAAATTCATGATCAACAATGACATATCGAAACGCATGTGTGCGATTGGTGCCAGCGAGAACTTTATATGTATTGCGCATACACAAGTCAACATTTATTTTTAAATTGCCAGTGAGCGTCATGTACTGCCGATCGGACATACATGCAGTTGGTCACTTAGCCTTTTATATACAGTATTTAGATAATATTGCATTTTATGGCTATATCACATTTTGTTTATCCATTTGCCAATTAATAGACATTTTGATTATTTCTACTTTTTGGCTATTATGAATAATGCTGCAATAAATATTTGTGGACAAATTTTTGTGTGGACAAGTTTTTAATTCTCTTGGGTATATGAATGAATTTGCTGGGTTATGATAACTCTGTGTTTAACATTTTGAGGAGTGGCCAAATTATATCTAAAATTGCACCCTTTTACATTCTTGCCAGTAATATATGAGGATTCTAATTTCTCAATACCCCTTTGACACATGTCATAGTCTGTTTTTTCCAATTATAATCATTATCGTGAATGTGCGGTGGTACCTCATTGTGGTTTTCATTTTCATTTCCTTGAAGGCTAATTATGTTCAAAATATGTTCATGGGTTTATTGACCATTTGTAAATCTTCTTTGGAGAAATGTCTATTCAAATTATAAACCAAAGAACGTATATACTTACATGCATAGCCCATGGACCTGGGCAATAGGGTGGTGAAGACATGGGGTGGGGGGGGCGGGTCTGGGTAGGGTCCCGGAGGAAATGGGTATGGGGGTAGGGGGAAATAGGAGACATCTGTAATACTGTCAGCAATAAAAATGTATTAAAAAAACAAATTACTTGCCCATTTTTAAGTTGGGTTGTCTTTTTTATTGTTGAGTTATGAGAGTTCTTCATATGCTCTGAATACGTTAGAGTCCAGGGGTCCTCAAACTTTTTAAAGTGGGGGCCAGATCACGGTCCCTCAGAGAGCTGGAGGGCCGGACTATATGAACTACTAATTCCTACTGTAACACCTCGGCTGCGCTCACTGCCCAAAAAACCTGGCGGGCAGGATCAGACTCCTCTGCGGGCCACATGTGGCCCGCGGGCCGTAGTTTGAAGACCCCTGCGTTAGACTATATTTAAGTAATTACTGATGGGGTTTGGTTTAAATCCACCATTTTGCTATTTATTTCTTATCCTAATTTTTCTATGCTCTTTTTAAAATTTAGATTGAGTTTTTAAAAATATTTTGTTTTATCTCTACAATTACCTTATTATCTATACAACTTTGTTTTAGCTATTTCTTTAGCATTGATAATATATCTTTAATATAGTATACCATCAAATAATATTTTATCACTGCTTATCCTATATAATGAAGAGGTAATATGCAAATTGACCATCACTCCAACACACAAGATGGCCACCCTCATGTGGACACAAGATGGCCACCACAAGATGGCTGGCAGGGGAACGCAGTTAGGAGGGACCAGGCCTGTACGGGAGGGCAGTTGGGGGCAATCAGGCTGTCAAAGGAGGGCAATTGGGGATGACCAAGCCTGCAGCAGAGGGTAGTTGGGGGTGACCAGGTCAGCAGGGGAGGGTAGTTAGGGGCAATCGGGCTGGCAGGAAAGGGTAGTTAGAGGTGACCAGGCTGGCAAGGATGGGAAGTTTAGGGGTGTCCAGGCCTGCAGGAGAGGGCATTTGGGGACAACCAGGCATGCAGGGGAGGACAGTTGGGGGTGACCAGGCCTGCAGGGGAGGGCAATTGGGGGCAACCAGGCCTGTAGGGGAGGACAGTTAGGGGCCACCAGGTCAGCAGAAGAGGGCAGTTAGGGACGACCAGGCTGGCAAGGGAGGGAAGTTAGGTGTGACCGGGCCAGTAGGGGAGGGCAGTTGGGGGTTACCACGCTAGTAGGGGAAGGCAGTTACAGACAATTGGGCCGGCAGGGGAGCAGTTAGGCATCGATCAGGCTGGCAGGGGAGTGGTTAAGGGGTGATTAGGCAGGCAGGCAGGCAGGCAGGCGAGCGGTTGGGATACTGCAGTCCTGGATTGTGAGAGGGTTGTCTGACTGCCCCTTAGGCCCGATCCTACCAGGCAGTCAGACATCCTTCGAGGGTATTACCTGTTCTTGCTAATTATCTATAGCTTCTTGTCAGAGTCTTAAAGAGAACAAATTGTTTTTGTACCAAAATATTAATAAATTTAGCTATACATGGCAAGGCAGATTTTAAATGAACCATGATGATTCCTTTTTAAGGACTGATACAAGCCTTTTTTTTTTTTTTTACTCTGGACTGATTTTACATAGCAAAATAGATATCTAAGTTTTCCTAGTTTGGATATCCTCTTAGGTTTGAGTTTTAGGTGAGCTGTCTTTGGATCTAGAAACTAAGAGTTAGGTGGCTCCGTGGCGCAATGGATAGCGCGTTGGACTTCTAGAAACTAAGAGTTACGTTTTTTGGAATATTTGACACATTAATTTTAAGTTCCTTTAGAAGTATATAGAACTATATCAGAAAAAGTCTTTTATTTATCCTCATCTCTGTGTTAATGTGTATGCTACTCCTGGAGAGAATTGAGATAATTGGTGGAATCATGTGAGTTCTCTGCTATGGCTACGCCACATGCAATTGGGGAAAATTTGAGATTGTGAGGGTTTTAGCTTTTAAGATCACAACCACTTGAATAGCAACCCAGACCTCAAATTTTGGGAATGAGTGGAATAAAGGTGAGACAAAGCCAGGACCTGTTACTAATATTCCGATACATATTTTTAAAGCAATCCCTGTCAATAGTAAAAGGAGGTATAGCCCAGGCCTGTATTCTTTATGCACTAAGGACCTTTTTTGGAAGAGTATAGCTGAATGTATTAAAAGTTCTATCCCTCCTTTTGTGCCTCCCCTGTTTCAACTTTTTAAATTTGGAAATTGTTGATCTAAGACAGTGGTCGGCAAACTCCTTAGTCAACAGAGCCAAATATCAACAGTACAATGATTGAAATTTCTTTTGAGAGCCAAATTTTTAAACTTAAACTTCTTCTAATGCCACTTCTTCAAAGTAGACTCGTCCAGGCCACGGTGTTTTGTGGAAGAGCCACATTCAAGGGGCCAAAGTGCTGAATGTGGCTCACGAGCCTCAGTTTGCCGACCACTGATAAAAGATTAAGAACCGAGCTAAGTCATCAGGCTAGAGAAACAGCAAGATTTAGAATGTCTGGAAGTGGCTGGAAACAAATCAGTATTAAAAAAGGCCAGACTAATAAACTGGAAACAAAATTATGGTCTTGGAGGTCTTGACTGTTCATTAGCCACATATGCTACAGTAGCTGTTTTGAGTAGTGGCTGTACAATGTTGTCAAAGGTTGTCTCTAAGAATTTAAGGTAAATGTATTAGGATACAGGAAGATCGAAGAAATAACAATAGAATCCCATTGTCAGTAGCTTATGAGGTAGATTAAAATAGCATAACATTGCCTAATACTCATAATCTATAATAATAAAAGTATAATATGCTAATTAGACCAGACATTTTTCTGGACAAAGGCTGGGCTGTGAGGGAAGCCTGAGTCCTGGGTGCCTGCTGGTGGCTGGAGGGAAGCCTGGGTCTCAGGTGCCAGAGGGAAGCGGGTGCCGGCAGCTGGGGGAAGGAAGGCCTGCTCTTGCATGAATTTTGTGCATTGGGCCTCTAGTGATAATAGAAGATACTAACAGCAACGTAATAGCAAAATAAAAATTGTGGTTCGGATAAATTGTTTTGAATTGCCTTTGATTCATTCCTTTTCTAGAACTTATCACAATATTGGATATTTATCCTTGGTTTACATTATAGTGAAATGTTCCATCACAGTCTTTTCTGATTGTTAAAATGAGAGTAGAATGGACTGTATATGGTGTTTGGAAGGTGGAGATGAGAGGTGACCAGGCATGATGTCATATAGAATTCATGTTTACTCTAGCAGCTCTGATATTCTTAAGAAATGGATAAATGCCGGGCTACCAATAGTGAAGAATGATTTAATCTTTCATTCATGGGTCACACATGGTTCAGTTATGGACATTTTTAGGTATATATTTCTGAATGTTCTTGTAGTCCAGTGAAATTAAAGTGGAAAATTTATAGTTAGCATTGATCGGAGCAGCATGCAGCAGAGCAGCTCTAAATCAGTTGCAGTTATTAATAAAGGTAAAGCAAACTAATTGTGCCTATTCCTTTTTCTTATTTAGGTCTTTTCCTCTCAATCTGACATCACTTTATTTCAAATGCATTGTAAGACAGGAAGAACATTGAGATAATATCAAAACCCACTTCCTTTTATGTACAAAAATAAAGAGCTCTGACAGCAAAACTGATACTTCTAGTTGAAAATCGATAGAAACTCTCTTGATATAATTGTATCTTTCAGCCAAGTAGGAATAGAGAACAGAACTTTGAAATTCAGCCCAATATTAAAACTAGTTTATTGATTTCCATGTAAAGTGGAAGAACTTAGAAGCTTGTAGTTTTTGGTTCTTAATTTTCAGACAGGAAACAATGTTCAGAGAAGAGCTTTATGAAATTCCAAGCCAAGGTAAGGTGGAATGACTCCAGAAAAATGATTAAATTCAACTTTTTCTGTTGCTTTTTTTGGTAGGATCATAGCTAACTAAGTCTTTGCCTTTTCCCCAAAATAAAATATAAATACTGCAGCATGAAGTAACTGCAGAAATATTGTTATCTTCTAAAAGAAAGTTTTTCAGATTTTAGTCTGCTTTTAAAGTGTCTTAAGAAAAACATTAGATGTGAAATGTATCTTTTCACTTATAAGAAATTACTAGTTCTTCCCAGGACCATGACCTAATGTTAATTTTACTGCTTGTCCAGAACTATTTTAAATCAGGAATTTGATATAGTATATTGTGTTTTTAGTTGAAATACCATAGTCCTCCCCGTTCTCTAACATTTATTTATATGTTAAGATGCTGAATAGGGATGATTATGTATAGAAATATCTCTTTAAAAAAATATACTAGGGAGTAAAACTGCTTTGGACAAAGTTAACTTATGTGGGGAGAAACCTTTGGAAGAGATGTTCTTTTTCTCTTATGTGGGGATTGGTTGGTGGCTGAGCTGGAGGTTTTAGCTCTGTCATGTATTTAAGATGGCTACACTATTAGGACTTGGATAGGTAGGGTGCCCATAAGCAAGGGAAGGTATTCAGGAATGGCCTCTCCGTCTTTCATTCTGGGACTGTTTGATTATCACCAGGAGCCAGTCTGCCCAGCTTGGAGTAGACTGCACTTGCTGTGGGAAGAAGGTGCTTAGAACTGTAACAATTTTACCTCTGGAAATGAAATTCCCCTCAAGAAAGACTATCCTGTAAATAAGAACTTTCCCTTTAGAGAAGGATTAGTGTCTTTAAAGATTAAAATAAAACAATTTTGGAAATTTCAATTGCTATTATTGTTTCAACTATTAAGCCTTCATATATATATATATATATATATATATATATATATAGCTAAATTTTAATTTTCATATTACTGCTTCATTACTTCTGATAGCATCTAATATTTCAGAGGGGCCTCTTGAATGTATTTAGGAGAAAATAAAATATCAGTGATTATTTACTAAAGCTTTAAATTCAAATGTATTTAATATGAATAGTCCATATCCTGTTGACGTTATTCAGTATAATAACTATCTATTGAAATGGGAAACTCAGTGCTATAATATATCTGAAAAGCAGTATCTTTTGCACATATATTCAGTGGGTGGTACATAACTATCCAACAACCGGAAACTACTTTAGTAAATTATGCAAAACTGGCTTTAATGAGCACAAAGTTTAAAATGTTTTTCTGAAACCACTTTATTTTAAAGTTTTCTCCACTAGGTTGCTTTTTGATTTTTTGGGGTAACATTTTTTGTTTTTTAAATCAAATAAGTAACAGTTGATCTTTTGATTAGAATTTGTTGATCTGTTGTTGTGTCTATATGTTTATATGAAACATTTTTGTTTCTAACCAGGTTCTAAATATGTTTTTAAATGAATGCTTTTAATATGGTGAGCAGTTCACATTAGAGAACCAGTAGATTGGGATATTATCTTGAGAAGTATTGTTTAGGTCATTCTTTATTTACAAAGCTAAAGAAATATCTCTACTTAAACCATTGTGTACTGTTTGCCAGGTATTTGGGAGAACAATTTGAATAAGGTGTGAGTTCCACCCATGTCTAGAGGTATAGAAATAAGCAGATAATTAGCAAACACTTAATAAGTAGCAAGTGTTTGTGTTTACCATATTATGACAGAATTGGAAAAGAGAGTAGTTAGCTTTACCTGGGTTAGTGAGTGTTATATGAGACAGAAATTATTTGATACATTCTTCCCTTGAGAGTATAATTTCTAGTGAAGACCACATATCATGGAAAGAAAATATATGTAAAGGCAAGAAGGTGGAAGTGTGTGTACAGTGTTTTCAAGAAACCATAGGAAAAAAAGTTTGGCTGGAAGAGAGGAAATTTGTGGGGGGAAAAGAGGAAAGAAGTTGGAATCAGACTGTTAATCTTTATTGCTAGTCTCCATTATTTATAGGTTGGAGGTGTACATAAAGTAACTTCTTGGGAAAATTAAGATATGTACTATGGATCCAAGAATGGCAACACTGCTGACTCAAATTTTCATAGCCATATACCAAGAAGAACAAGATTTTTGTTTATAATGCCTGCCCAGCATGGCTCAAAGGTTGAGCATCAACCTATGCACCAGGAGGTCATGGTTCGATACCTGTCAGGATACATGCCTGGGTTGCAGGCTTGATTCCCAGTTTGCAGAATGCAGGAAGCAGCCTATCAGTGATTCTCTCTCATCCTTAATGTTTCTATCTCTTTCCCTTGCTTTTTCCTCTGAAATCAATAAAAATGTATTTTTTAAAACAATATTTTTGTTTATGGACCTTTTCCTGTTGGTTTTATCCACTTGTCCGGTTAGTATCTGAGTTAATATACTAGCTTTGATTTATTTTTCTACTCAGTAGAGTTTATATTAGTTCAATTTATTTCTAACCATTGGTATATAGGTAGAAAGAATTCTCTTCCATTCTATTTTCTCATATTATACCTCATTTTATTGCGTTCCACTTTATTGCGCTTCACAGATGCTACGTTTTTTTACAAAGTGAACATTTGTGACAACCCTGTGTTGAGCATGTCTGTTAGTGCCATTTTTCCAACAGCATTTGCTTCCTGTTCACATTTTGGTAATTCTCACGATATTTCAGATTTTTTCATTATTATTATTATATTTGTTATGGTTATTATTATAATTGTTTTGGGGCACCACCTACTGTGACCATGTAAGCTGGTGAACTTCACCAATAAGTGAGTGGCTCCACCAGTTGGCCATTCCTCATTTCTGTTTCTCTCCTTTGTCCTCCCTATTTCCTGAGACACAATAATATTATAATTAGGCCACTTAACTGTATAGTGGCCTTCAGGTGTTCAAGTGAAGGGTCTCACATTTCTCACTTTAAGTAAAAAACTGGAAATATTAAAGTTAGTGAGGAAGGTACGTCCAAAGCCGAGATAGGCAAGAACATCAAACATTTAGGCAGATTTTGAATGCAAAGGAAAAGTTCGTGAAGGAAATTAAAAGTGCTACTCTAGGCCTGGCTGGTGTGCTCAATGCTTAGGGCATCATTTAGTGCAGTGCAGGGTCATGGAATTGATTCCTGGTCAAGGAACCTGTAATTGGGTTGCATGTTCAGCCCCAGTAAAGGTTCATGTGTGAGGCAACCAATCAATGTGTTTCTCTCACATAGATGTATCTTTGAGTTTGCTTCACTGGTGGGTCCCAGAATCTTTATGCTTTAGTTCAGTTGGCTGTGAGATATGTTTGTGGTTTTGTTTGTTAAAAAGGGCTTTGAGCCGAAGCCGGTTTGGCTCAGTGATAGAGCGTCTGTCTGCGGACTGAAAGGTCCCAGGTTCAATTCCGGTCAAGGACATGTACATTGGTTGTGGGCACATCCCCGGTAGGGGGTGTGCAAGAGGCAGCTGTTTCTCTCTCATCGATGTTTCTAACTATCTCTCTCTCTCTCTTCCTCTCTGTTAAAAATCAATAAAATATATTTTAAAAAAAGGGGGGGGCTTTGAGGCAGGTGAGGAAATATATATTCTCAGATATATGCAAATCATTAAAAATAAAACAAACCTAGTTAAATATTAATACTTTTAAACTTTATTTTTATTATTTCCCTTTAAAAAAAATTGGTCAAATAAAAAAGACAGTAACAAGTGTTGGCAAGGAGAAATTAGAAGAAATTCTATATTTCTGGTAGAACTGTTAAAATTATGTATTCATTTTGGCAAACAATTTGGCAGTTTCTAAGAAAGTTAAACATAAAGTTATAGTTTATATATGAACCCAGGAGAATTCAAAACATATGTCCAACACCTTGTGTGAAGAAGTCAAAATATTTTTCCAGTGGCAGAATAATCCGAAATTACAAGAACTGTTCTCTGATGATGAGTGGGTAGCCAAGCTTGCATACCTGGCAGATATGTTTTCGTTATTAAATGAACTAAACATATCCTTTCAAGAACAACTTAAGGACATGTTCATACTACGAGGTAAAGTGGATGCTTTTCAAAAGAAAATATTACTGTGGCAAACACGGTTGGCTTAAGAAGATGTGCAAGTGTTTTCAAATTTTGATGAATACATGAGAGAAGGATGTCAACTGGCAGGTGATAATCTGTTCAACAGCACTTACAATCACTCACAGAATCTTTAGGTCATTATTACCCAAAGAAAGAAGATTCTAGGCATGGCAATATGTGGATAATAGACCCATTTGTAGCAAACATTGAAGATAGCAATTTAAGCATGATTGAAAAAGAAAGCCTCATCGATCTATCACCCGACAACAGTCTCAAAGCTAAGTTCCAGTCATCCTTACCAAGACCTCATTTTTTTATCTCCATTAAAAGTGATTACTTATTGGGGAGTGAAAAAGCTGAAAATTTTTATTCAATTTTCAACAACATATTTATGTGAAAAAAACATTTTCATCTGTCACAGCAATTAAGACTCAGTGCCAATCTCAGCTTGAAATAAATACAGCTCTCTTGCAGTAATGGCATTAGAGCCAAGAATCCATAAACTTATTTTAAGCCAACAGGAGTAAATACCACACTCTAAAAAATGTGTAATCTACACTAATAAAAGAAACATGCAAATTGACCATCACTCGGCTATACCCACCAGCCAATCAGAAGTGAGCATGCAAATTAACCCAACAAAGGTGGTGGAAGCCATAGAGCTGGAGCGAGCAGGAGGCTTGGGTTGCCCCCAGTAGTGGAGGAAGCCACTTGCCATGGCCTCTGCTCAAGGCTACAAAGTTTCAATTATAGAAGATAAATAAATCCCAAATACCTGCTTTCAGTCAGCCCTGGCCTCTGCTCAAGGAGGTGCTGGAAAAGAAAAAAAGGAGAGGCTGGGAGCTTGGGTCACCAGGGGTGTGGCCAGCCTGTAAATAGCCATTAGCCCCTCACCCAGGCTGGCCAGGCACCCCAATGGGGACCCCACCCTAAAGGGGATATGGGCAGCCTGAAAACAGCCCTCAGCCCCTCACCCAGGCTGGCCAGGCATCCCAGCAGGAACCCCCACCTTGAAGGGACTATGGCCAGTCTGCAAATAGTCGTCAGCTCCTCACCCAGGCTGGCCACACCCCCATGACTCGATCCCTGTAAACGGGCAGTCGAGCCCTGACCAGTTTGGCTCAGTGGATAGAGCGTTGGCCTGTGGTCTGAACTGTCCCAGGTTCGATTCCAGTCAAGAGCAAGCACATCCCCAGTAGGGGGTGTGCAGGAGGCAACCGATAGATGTTTCTCTCTTATCGATGTTTCTAACTCTCTATCCTTCTCCCTTCCTCTCTGTAATAAATCAATAAAATATATTTAAAATAAATAAATAAATAAACGGGCAATCAACCCTCGAGGTTCCCAGATTAGAGAGGGTGCAGGCTGGGTTGAGGGACAACCCCCACCCCCTGCACGAATTTCATGCACCGGGGCTTTAGTGCTATATAATAAAAGACTAATATGCAAATTGACCGAACGGTGGAACAGTCAGTCACTATGATGTGCACTGACCACCAGGGGCAGACGCTCAATGCAGGAACGTCCCCCAGCCCACAGGCCCCAAGCCAGTCAAGGCAGGTGCCAGCAGAGGACCCCCCCTAGCCCTGCTGGTCACCCCGCAGATCAGTCCTGATCGCCAGCCAGACCTAGGGACCCTACCCTTGCACGAATTTTATGCATCAGGTCTCTAGTATTTATATAAGCTTCAATTATTTTGTAAAAATAAAACTTTAATAACTTTGTTATAATTAAACAACTTTTGAAGATCTTGTTATGATTAAACAAGTACTTATAATGTTATATTAAATAGGTAAATTTCATATTAATAAGATGGAAGTGCTCTAATTATTATTTTACAAATGTATTTATCTTTTTAAAAGTATTAGTGGTTCACGGGTTTTAAAATTATGAATTTAGTGGTCCATGAGGTCTGAAAGGTTGGTGACCACTGAACTCTATCATAAGGGTTGAAATATAAAGCTAAAGCTACATAGCTAAGTCATTTTAATATTCTCTGCTTTTGTCCTCTCTAAAATGTTATTTACTGTGTATTCTTTTCTTAGGATATCTAAGAGACAATTGAAATGCTCTATTTCAAAACCTTTGTATTCCAGTGAACCATGCTTCTGCATTGTCATGTTAAGTAGCTACCTTCCAACATATCTGATTCGGTATCTTAAAGCTTTTTAGCCCACACTATGGTATTCTGTTTTGCTACTAAGCCTTTTTAGTCCAACTACTATTAAAGGAGAAGGCATTAGTGAACACAGATCAGTCCTGATCGCCAGCCAGGCCTAGGGACCCTACCCTTGCACTCTTTAAAGTCATCACTATCCTTCTCCTCTCTATCCTTCTCCCTTCCTCTCTGTAATAAATCAATAAAATATATTTAAAATAAATAAATAAATAAACGGGCAATCAACCCTCGAGGTTCCCAGATTAGAGAGGGTGCAGGCTGGGTTGAGGGACACCCCCACCCCCTGCACGAATTTCATGCAGTGATTATTTTTATTGTTAAGGGGTCTGAATCAACAATTTATCTCATCATAGATAATGCACTGTTAAACTTTATAAAACAAAGATCAATTATGCTTTATTATAAGAGGTATAGGCTCTTGGAGGGGAAGACCCTCATTCACATAAGACTAAGGTTGGGCTAAGCTCTGGAGTATAAAACAGCTAGTAATGAAGGAGAGAGTTGTTTACATTTGTCAACCTACATTGCTTCCATTAGGGAAATCCTCAAGTGTCCTCTCACCCTAGTATCTCTAAAACTATTGGTTTAAGAGATGTGGAAATAGCAGTATTAAAGCTGTACTAGAGTTTTTGCGGTGGAATGGCCTTATTGCCTTTATTTTAAAGATAGGGAAAACTGGGAGCTATTCTATCAACCCAGGCTTCTTCTACTCTATCATGTTGTTAGATTTACCCTAAGAACATACATACTGTCCAACAGGCTTTAGAATCTTTTCTAAGTTTATCTAATTTGGTGACTAATGGTTTACATTCTGCTTCCTGTTTCTTCAATCAATTCTTTTGAAAAATTAAAGAATGAAAAGGTATGAATACTAACATCCACCCCTTCCCCATCCTATCATCCTTCACTAGAGCTTTCTGAGGAAATAAACTGAAAAGGGAGGCTGTTTGCCGTAGAACTCCAAAAAGAAGATCCTTCCCAAAAGTGTTTGGTCACAGTTCTTAATACAGGTAGCAGAATATGATTGGGGAAGGCATGGTGCTTGATATCAACTCTGATAACAAATTTTTCATTGTCATTTTCCCCCTTAGTATCATCTAGACTGTCACAGCCATCCTCTCCCCAGTCAGGTTGCCCATCACCCACAATTCCAGCAGGTAAAGTCATATCTCCATCACAGAAGCACAGCAAGAAGGCACTAAAGCAGGTAATTATGGTAGTCTCTGTTTATCAGAAGTATAATCTCTTACATTAAAAATGCATGACTGGCAGCCATTAAAAATTTCTTGGAAGGACATTATGTTCTTTTAAGGAGAAATTTCATGCAGTTTCCCAATTAGGACTTAATAATGTATGTATCTCTGTGTCATCAGTTTGTGGCATATACTCTTTTGATCACATTTTATGTGTTCCTAATTTGCTAAGAGGTTTTTGTTTGTGTATGTGCTCATTTTAAAAATTATGAATAGTTGTTGAATTTTTCAGGTTTGTTTTCTTCAACATTTATTTAGATAATCAGGTGGCTTTCTTCTTTAAATCTGGTAATATATAAAATTCCACAACTAGATTTATTTTTTATTGATTTCAGAGAGGAAGGGTAATGGAGGGAGAGATAGAAACATCAATGATGAGAATCATTGATCAGCTGCCTCCTGCATGACCCCTACTGGGGATCAAGCCCGCAACCCTGTCATGTGCCCTTACTGGGAATCCAGCTGTGACCGCCTGGTTCATAGGTAGATGATCAACAACTGAGCAACACCAGCCGGGCTAGGTTTTTATGCTCATCTATACTTAGCTCTCTAAAATAAACTGTATGATTGTTATATATTTTTATGTATGTTAAGCATTTTCTTTAAGATTTTAGCTTGGGGAAAGAAAAGATTTTAGCTTGGATTTTGTTGAGAGGTTTTTTTTTTCTTCTTTTTTTTTTTGTGCTATCCAGAAACAATTTTGAAATCAAGATTGTTCTAACATCCTAAACTAAATTGTGTAGCTCTCTCTACAGGTGTCCCCCGCCCCCTAAACCCATAAGTGTATATACTCTTCAACAGCTGATAGCTCCATTGATGTTTCTTTCTTTTCAGATATAACTTATTGGAGTTAATAATTATTCAAAGTGTGTATACATTTTTTGAAACATCCTGTATTTTTCTAGGTTTCTAGGAGATTTTGAATAATTTATCTTTTTCTTGAAAATTCTGTAAATCTCATTCTTTAAAATTGTCTTCCTAGCATTTCAATTTTACTTTATCTGCTTTTACTAGTCTCTTGGTTTTCTGCTTGTGGAGCCAAATTTGGAAATTTACTTTTCTTAGAAAGTGATCCATTTCACCTGATTTATTTCAAATATTGGTATAAAGTTATACATATTATTTTTATATGTCTCTTTTTTTGTTCTTCATTGTTGTTCATTTATAATGTACTAGAGGCCAGTGGATGACATTCATTCACGGGGGATAGGGGGAGTCCCCTCAACCTGGCCTGTGTTGTCTCGCAGTCTGGGATCCCCTCAGGGAATGTCCGCCAAGGGGTTCTTAGTGCTGCAGCGGAGGCAGGAGAGGCTCCGGCCACCGCTGCTGTGCTCACCAGCCCTGAGCCTGCGTTCTGGCTGAGCAGCACTCCCCCTGTGGGAACACGCTGAGCACCAATGGCATCCCCTGCATTGAGTGTCTGCCCCCTAGTGGTCAGTGCATGTCATAGTGACTGGTCCCACAGGCAGGCTCACTGCTCCTTAGTGTGCTGCCTTGGAGAGGGTCCCGCCAAAGCTGCTGTGCTCACCGGCCATGAGCCTGGATTCTGGCTGAGCAGCGCTCCCCCTGTGGGAACACACTGACCACCAGGAACATCCACTGCAATGAGTGTCTGCCCCCTAGTGGTCAGTGCGTATCATAGTGACTGGTCATTCTGTCATTTGGTTGATTTGCATATTAGGGTTTTATTATATAGAATCACACACCCCTCCCCCCCTGCCTGCCTCAATGCTACTAGCCAATAGTTTGTCTATTTTATTGGGCTTTTCTAAGAATTCGCTTTTGATTTTTTAAAATGCAAATGGTCAATAAATAGAAACTCACTAGTAGTTAAGAAATCATGAAAATAGTGGACTACTTTAATTCTCAGATTATTATAAAAATCTTAATTATATCAAGCATTGGCAAGTGTGTGGGAAAATGGCTACTGTAGTTTGTCGGTAGAATATAAATTATTATAGTTACTTAGGAGACAGATTTTGTAACATTTATTAAAACTTATTTCTTTTATTCTTTAAATATGTTTTTATTGATTTTTAAAGAAAGAGAGAAGGAGAGAAAGAGAGAGAAACATGAATGAGACAGAGAAACATTGATCAGCTGTGTCTTGAATACCACCCACCAGGTATCAAGCCCGCAACCTGGGAATGTGCCCTGATCTGGTATTGAACTGGTAATCCCTCAGCCAACTGAGCCATACCAGCCAGGGTTTATTTATTAAAATTTTAAAATATACACCCCATAACTAAACAGTTTAACATTTTAGAACTAATATTAAGAAAAATACGTACATACATATATAAAAGCCCAGCGACCATAACGGCAGACTGACCAGAATGACTGGTGGCTATGACGCGCACTGCAGCAGCCAACCAGCCTCATCTGGGCCCCAGTCGGTCCCTCCCCCTGGCCAGCTTCACCTCTAATTGGCCCCCAACACCCTGATCACGGGTGGGGCCAGCCAGCCAACTGCCCACTGCCCTCCCTCCCCCTGATGGCCCAGCCCTATGGACCCCCCATGGAGCAGGCCAGCTGGATCCCACTTGTGCACAAATTTGTGCACCAGGCCTCTAGTATATACATAAAAACACAGAATAATATTTGCATTAAAGTTTATAATAGCAAAAAATTGCATGCTCTTTACTGCTTAATAAGTCATTTACTTTTTCATATTACTAAAACTGATTGTCTTGTTTCTCATAGTCAGTTTTCTCTTTCTAGGCTCTAAAGCAGCAGCAGCAGCGGAAGCAGCAGCAGCAATGCCGGCCAAGTATGGCCCTCTCCTCCAGTCAGCATCTCTCTCTGAAGGCTGTCAAAGCTGCCAGTGACTCTGTGGCTGCCAAATCTGGTAGGTAGAGACTGCCAAATCTGGTAGGTAGATGGGAGTGTCTTTTCAATGGAAGCTTCTTTACTTTTATTATTTTATTTTATTTTATTTCTTAATTGGATTTATTGGATTGACATTGGTAAATAAAATTACATGGTTTTCATAGGAACAATTCTATAATACATCACCTGTATATTGTATTGTGTGTTCACTATCACAAGTAAAGTCTCCTTCCACACCATTTATCCTCCACATTACCCTCTCTTGCCTCCTGGTCTCTAATAATCACTATACTATTGTCTGTCTCTGAGGGGGGTTTTGGTTGTCTTGTTTTATTTTGTTTTTTTGTTTTTGCTTAATCTTTAATCAATGGAAGTTTCTTTTTCTGGTAGTTTCATGCTGGTTTTCCAATCTGTATACTATAGCATTTATTTTTAAATTATTGTATTTATTTACATAATTCTTACACTGCCAAATCATTGACTTATAGTAAATCTTTCCAAGGTAAACATAAAATTTATGCAAATATTCATGCAGTTATTAAAAAATATATAAGTGGGGTTTGTATTTTAGAATGAAATCCATGAGTAATGTAACTTCCACGATGTCTTAGTAATATTTGGAAGCTGCTGATCAATAACCTTAGAAAGCTGATGTTTCCAAAAGATGCTCAAACTGAACTCTTCACAGATTACCTCCTTTAAAAAGAAAAGGTTTTGCCTAGCTGGCGTGGCTCAGTGGTTTAGCATCAACCTATGAACCAGAAGGTCACGGGTTCAATTCCTGGTGAGGGCACATGCCTGGGTTTCAGGCTCGATCCCCAGTGTGGAACTTGCAGGAGGCAACCAATCAATGATTCTCTCTCATCATTGATGTTTCTCTCTCTCTCTACCTTCATCTTTGAAATCAGTAAAAATATATTTAATAAAAAAGTAAAAAGAAAAGGTCTTACTAAACATATATGCAGCCTTTGAATTTCCATTGGACAGATCTACAGTTCTTTAGATTTGTTGTTGTTGCTTACTTTGTTTTTAATCTAAACTGGTTTGGATATAGACTTTGTATTTTATTATGCAATTCATTTTGATGCCAGTTAATTATATGTGCCTGCCAGATTTACACTGTATTTTGCAGAACTTTGCATTTATGTTAGGAAGGAAATTTACCACCAAAAGGCAATAATGTGCTGAGAGGAAATAAAGGATTTTACCTTTTTAAAAAATGTTTTTTATTGATTTTTTAAAGAGAGGGAGAGGGATAGAGAGATAGAAACATCGATAAGAGAAGAGTATCATTGATTGGCTGCATCCTGCATGCCCCCCTCTGGGGATCAAGCCCAAAACCCCGGCATGTGCCCTGACCGGGAATCAAACCAGCAACAGAACCAGCAACCTCTTGGTTCCTGGGTTGACGCTTAACTGCTAAACCACACCAACCGGGCAGGATTTTACTTTTTTTCGAGGCTTAATTCTCACACTCAAAACATATTTGCAAGGTTACCTTGCCTCGTACATAACTACTTTTAGTTAGTGTTAAATGGTTTAATTGTTTGGTTAATTGATTTCTACCTATAACCTAATGTCACCAGTTTTTATATATTTTTCCTTAGCAGTTTGGGAAGGAAAGCAATCTGATGGACAGTCAAGCAGCTCCCAGAACTCAAGCTCCAGCTTTTCTTCATCAGCGAAAGTGGACAATCCTTTGTTAGGGCTGGGGAAGAAGTCATTCCAAAGGTCTGACAGACTCCACACACGTAAGTTAATTTACAAAGACTCGATGTTTTTATCAACTTAATTTATCAACGCAGTATCTGAAATTCATCACTACATGGCTTAATTTTACTTCCTGTTCACTTATGAGGTCTTGAACATTGTCTTGTCCTGTCCTTACCAAACTTTATTCAGAATAAGATCTGTTATCAGGCCATCTTTGTGGTTTATTTATTTTTCTGATCATAAGTTGCTTTGTCTGGCATTATTTACGTTTTATTTCTTAACTGTACAGAAAGGGCTTATAATTAAATCTGGCAAGTGGGACATTTTTCTTCCTGCTCCCTCTGAATCCCACAAAAATGAGAATATGGAAATACAAAAGCTTAAAACCCATAAGGGTAAAGAAAACAAGGAGATAGCAGATGGGCAGGCCATGTCAGCGACTTTGAAAGATGAAAACTGGATGGGTATTTCACAGAGCTGAGTAGCAGATGCCAGTAATAAACAAGCCAGCTTAAGTCTGTAGACTACCAGAAAAGTTCCAGAATTGGAGATATAATGGATCATAGTAGAGAGGGTGAGACAGGCCTGGTAACTCCCAATTGCCCTCCCCTGGCCGGCCATCTGGTGATGATATGGGGCGGCCATCTTGTGATGTGAGGGCATGAGGACCAATTTGCATATTGCCTCTTTATTATATAGGATGTATCACCCCAATAAATTCAATTAAGAATTTTTAAAAAGAAAAGTTATTTGGCCCAGCCAGCATGGCTCAGTGGTTGAGCATCAAAAATTTCCATGGGAAGAGAACAAGGGCCTCAGTATAATTTATATATAGATTTGAATTTTTCTATTTTTTAAAATCAAATTTAGTATATATGTTATTTATCATAAACTCCCTCAATTCTATTTGGGAAATATCCAATTCTCAAACATACATAAAATGTACTTTTATTATGGCAGAAGATTCAATTTTATAGACCTTGTTCTATTTTTGCAGAGAAGATAAATTGTATTTTTTTAATCCTTTATGAATGAACAAAACTTGCTTTGTTAGTCTTAGAAGAAATTTCTAAGAGCCTTAAGTGTTACCTTCTTCATAATATAACATTTAAAATACTTACAGTTATAGATGTCTACTTATTTACTTATTTATTTGCATTGCAGAACATGCTGTAGTTTAGATAAAAACAGGAATTTGAAGGAGGCCCAAATGATTCTTTTTCATATTTTTGTAGGGCAAATGAAAAGGACTAAATGTGCTGAAATTGATGTTGAGACACCAGACTCCATTCTGGTTAATACAAATCTTCGAGCACTGATCAACAAGCACACCTTTTCAGTCCTTCCTGGAGATTGCCAACAGCGACTGCTTTTACTGCTTCCAGAGGTAGATCGACAGGTGCGTAATTTCAAGCAGAAGCAGTTTTATAACCATTCTAATGTTTCCTTCATCTCCTTTTGAACTCCTTAAATTTTTTAAAATAGCTTTTTATTTATACCCATAAAGAAGTGGTATGCCGAAACCTGTTTGGCTCAGTGGATAGAGCGTCAGCCTGCGGACTGAAGGGTCCCAGGTTCAATTCCGGTCAAGGGCATGTACCTTGGTTGCGGGCACATCCCTAGTCGGGGGTGTGCAGGAGGCAGCTGATTGGTGATTCTCTCTCATCAATGTTTCTAACTATCCCTCTCTCTTCCTCTCTGTAAAAAATCAATAAAATATATATATTTTTTAAAAAGTGATATCAAAGGTACTAAACAAAAAAATAAGAATATTTTTATGTAATTTGTAATCTTGACATTTTGATGAGAGTTTTTTTTCCCCCCCTTATAAACTCAGTCTCCAGGATGTCCAAGTAGTTATTTGAATTTTCTTCAAAAAATTGTTTTTTACTTCAAACTAACATTTAGGTATTTAATTCATCTAGAATTATTTTTATAATGCCCCAAAATTGGGGTTCAACTTTATTTTCTACTGAATAACCAGTTCTAAAACTAGATACTTGAATAACCATCTTTTTCTTACAGTTTGAAATACCATTTGTGTTATATGTTCTATATATTTACATGTGGTATGTACTTTACAGGTGCAATTGAAAAGGCAATTAAAAAAAAAAAAAAAAAAGGCAATTGCCCCTTCTCAATTTTGTTATTTTTTTTCATGTGAATATTAAGAAGGTCATTTTATTAATAAGAAAGTCTGCATGGGGATTCTTATAGGAATGTAGATATTAACTTTAGGGAGAATGGCAGTTTTATTAAGTTTTTCCATCCAGGTTTTTTTTCAGATACTGTGTTTTATGCCCTTAAATGAGATTTTGTGCTTTTAAACCAGGACAGGAAATAAAAAATCTGTAATATAAAGAAGAGTCTTAATACCTTTGGCAAGACATCATGACATCACAAATCAAGTAAATAGACAGATTGGGTGAAGTATTTTTGACATGACAGTTTTACTATGAATAGTAAAGGATTCTCCCAAGTTGATAATAAAAATAAGCAGCCTCATAGAAAAATGAGCAAATGATAGGGAATTGGCATATTACAAGATGGCAAATAGAAATAGTCAATGAAAGTACAAAAAGATGCACAACATGCTAGGCAGGATAGAGGAAATTTTTACCATTTCAAACTCATTGGGTTCGCAAAAATTAAATAGCATCTTCGTATTATTGTTTACAGGTTAAAAGGTATACTCATATATTTCTAGTTGAAATGTGAATTGTTTAAGCCTTTTCAGAAAATAACATCTAATAACACATAAATATTTCTTTTTCTTTTTCTTTTTTTTTTTAATATATTTTATTGATTTTTTACAGAGAGGAAGGGAGAGGGATAGAAAATTAGAAACATCGATGAGAGAGGAACATCGATCAGCTGCCTCCTGCACATCCCCCAACTGGAGATGTGCCCGCAACCAACGTACATGCCCTTGACCGGAATCAAACCTGGGACCCTTGAGTCTGCAGGCCGATGCTCTATCCATTGAGCCAAACCAGTTTTGGCAACATAAATATTTCTTTACTCTCAGAACCTATCCCACAGAAATAAAAGCACTAGTACATTCATCTTTACCAGAACCCATATTGCAGCTTTGTTGATTACGGGAAAACATTGGAAACAAAGTATTTGTATGCATAGGAAATTGGTAAATGAGGTGTGGTACGTTATACAATGAAATAATATGCAGGTGCTACAAAGTTGCTAAAACTGTACCAGTGGACTTGTGGAGAGACTTTCACAATGTATTCCTGAACCAAGTGAGATTCAGAGCAGTTTATGTAACTTTGTCACAGTTTTATAAAACAAATAATAAACCTCTCAGAAGAAAAACTCTTAAGAATTTTGCAGATGTTTTCTCTTTAGAATAATCAATGGGGAATGGAATTGAAAGAGGAAGAAGGGAAAAGAGGTAAAAAGGAAAGAATTTTTTTAGAAAAAAAGATTACTTTATAAAGTAGTGTTCATAATAAGCATAATTTGATATAGTCATGTTTCTATAAAATTGAATGTACATGCATTCTTTTCTAAAAAAATAAAAATAAAAAAGTCATATTCCACATGAAATGTTTGGCTTTCTTTGTAAGCTTTCCTTGGCTTACTCTTTGACCCAGGTTGGTCCAGATGGTCTGATGAAGCTAAATGGTTCAGCCCTTAACAATGAGTTCTTCACTTCAGCAGCTCAAGGCTGGAAGGAAAGACTCTCAGAAGGTAAGTGTTCTACCTTGTCTCCTACATGTGTATGCACTTTGAGCTGCTATAAGGACATATTGGTACCTCAGTGGGTATTTGAGCGATTTTGGGAGGCAAAGGACAAGGTATTTCCATAAGGTAAAACTAGCTATCTTATTTCATTTATTTTATGAAATACATTGCTAGACTTTTATCAGGAACTTATGCATTCAGGTTTGGCTTCAGATGGAGTTCAACAATATGTTTCTTTTAAGGGTTTAAAGTCACTTGGGAAACTAAAGAGCACATATGTTTAAGCCTTATTCCCCAACATTCTGATTCAGTAATTCTAGGTGAATTCAAATTAAAATTCTAATCAGCTCCCTAAAAGTAGAGTATAGAATTAGTTATTTTATGATGCTATGAATTATGGTTTGGTAAGCAGTGGAGATAACCTCTTTATTACTGCCCAACCTCAATAAAACTAACAGTGAAAAGAATCACTGAGGACTTCTTAAAAAACAGCATTATTGAAAAATGTTTACATACTGTAAAACTTACCATTGCAAGTGTATAGTTTAGTGGCAGTCAGAGGTTTTAATAAATAATAGATTATAACTTAGAATTGCTGCTTGTGGTCACTGGTTTACCATGTATGCCTTGCTTTTAATTCTGATCTAACAGAGTTACTGAGAGTAAATTATAAAGTATAAAAGAGCGATTGATTTATTGCATTTGGACAGCACACAGTATCAGTCATATTAGCGATTCTTTTTTTTTTTTTAATATATTTTTTTATTGATTTTACACAGAGAGGAATTGAGAGGGATAGAGAGATAGAAACGTCGATGAGAGAGAAACATTGACCAGCTGCCTCTTGCCCACTCCCGACTGGGGATGTGCCCACAACCAAGGTACATGCCCTTGACCAGAATCGAACCCGGGACCTTTCAGTCCACAGGCCGACGCTCTATCCACTGAGCCAAACCGGTTTCAGCAATATTAGCGATTCTTAACCTTGGCTGTTCATTATAGTCATCTGTGGTGTTTTTCGAACTACTGATGGCTAGGACCCACTCTAATGAGATTGTTTTTATTAATCTAGGATGGTGTTTGAACTTCAGCATTTCTTTCTCTAAAACAACTTTTTTAATGCTTTATTTTTTAAATTATATTTTTAAATCCTCACCTGAGGATATGTTGTTGTTTTTTAAATTGATTTTTAGAGACAAGAGAGAGAGAGAGAGAGAGAGAGAGAGAGAGAGAGAGAGAGAGAGAAACAGCGATGTGAGAGAGAAATACCGATCAGTTGCCTCCTGTACATACCTTCATCGGGAATCAAACCTGCAATCTTTTGGTGTGGGGGAGAACGCTCCAATCAATTGAGCCACTCTGCCAGGGCTTTTAAAAAAATATATTTTTTAATTTATTTTAGAGAAGAAGGGAGAGAGAGAGAAAGAAAGATTAATAATGAGAGAGAATCATTAATCAGCTGCCTCCTGTATGCCCCTCGCCCCCACTTGTATCAAACCTGAAACCTGGGCATGTATCTTGACAGTGACCACACCTTGTTCATAGATTGACACTCAACCACTGAGCCACACTGGTTGGGCCTGCCAGGGCTTAAAATTGTTATTTAATTTATTGTATATATTTTTCATCTATATGTCCTTTTTGGAGAAGTGTCTTTTCAGGCCATTTGCCCTTTTAAAAACATTAAATTATTCCTTCTAATTATAGTGACATTAAATTATTCCTTCTAATTAATTTCCTTTCAGTGTGCACAAATACGTGCACCATGCTACTAATAAGAGTATAAAAGGGAGAAACCTTTCTGAGCCATGAGTTTGAAGATGGCCTACCAAGCATATTGACTGTTTTCTGCTGATGGAGTGGGAAGGATTGAGGTAGTTGGTAGTTGATACAAATAAATGGCATATGCAGAGCTGGTCTTTGGCATCTTGCATGCCTCATTTCTAGGGCAATAAACTGGTACTATTAGAAAACTGATAAGTCCAAAGTAACTTCATATGTTTTTACTGGAATCTCAAATGCCTCTAATGGACACAGCAGTTCAATACGCAGTTAGAGATAAAAATCCTAAAGCACATGTTGCCTTGAAAAAAACAGAACTTTAAAATAAAATGCTCAGTGGCATTATTTACTGAAAACTCATGAGCGTTTTTTAGTGGAAAGCAATTACAGAATCAAGATTCGTGATAAAAGAAATCTGTAGGGAAAGTATGTTTCGAGTAAGAGGAAGGTACTACAAGGAAAGTCCAGAGAAGAGGCCCAGTTGGCCTCAGCTGCGTACTGAAAACTTCATGGAGTGGTGTACACGTGTTTTTATTGCTCTTAATGGCACTGGGGTACTTTACAGTGAGGAATTTGGGCACATTTTTGTTGCTTTCACAATACTGTATTCTGATTCCTTCATGAGTCTTCCATGATTTATAAATATTTAAAAGTGGCAAACAGCATGTCTATTGAATATATATATATTTTCTTTTACATTTATAGGTGAGTTTACACCTGAGATGCAGGTGAGAATTCGACAAGAAATTGAGAAGGAGAAAAAAGTAGAGCCATGGAAAGAGCAATTCTTTGAAAGCTACTATGGTCAGAGGTAATATCAAGATAGGATCTGTCATGTGGTGCTTCATCTTATTACCTTCCTAGAAAATGTAGTCCTTAATTTCCTTCTATATTTTCACAATTGTTTCCTGAGAAAATTTTTTTCTCTTTACGATTCTCAAGTACACAGAGTTGGATTAGTCATAACTAATAACTCGTAAAACATTGCCATTGTGGTTGGATGGTTTCTTTAAAAAAAAAGATTTTAATGATCTTGAATTAAAGTCTCTTTCTTTAAGTAGATTGGCTTTTCTCCCAGTATTTTTATAAAATATAAAAATACTGAAGTTTTGTATAGTTCATGCCATAATTTTAATTTCACAATATGAATCACTAAAGAATTCTAGGGATCCTGTAATAAGGACTGTTATATCCAATGTTTAATTAAACAGCCTCTCCTCTATAGAAGGCGCTCTGAAACAAGATAGAAATCCAAGATATGTTCTCAAGAAGCTGTAGTCTAAATCAGTTTTTTTCTAATAAAAAATCCAGATGAAGTCTTAATGGGGGGAACATTGAAATAAGAGACAATGGAGCTGTATTGTTTGAAATAGGATTGAACACCCAGTCTTATTTGTTAATTTCCCTTTCTTTTGCATACCTAAATGGGAACCCTTAAGGAGATTCCATACCACAGCTTGAGAACTATTGGCTCTCTACCTTATCTCCAAGTAATGTTCATTGACATCTTCATGGTCATTTAGGAAATGATTCCTGTTAGGATCAAGAGTCTCATATACTGAATTTTCTATATTCTTGGTATGAGTTTTGAGTTCTATAGAAATGATGCTATGAGTACATTTAGATAATCATTACAGATACCAGGTATTCCATAAATATTGTTCATTCTCTCCTCATTAGGCAGATAGAGCATTACAGCAGTTCTTGGATCCTTCAGTATTTAGCTCTTTTTGCCAGCTTTTATAGAAGGGTTGTTTTTGATTACTGTCCAGTTTTGCCCTTAGCCATTTCATCTCAGAAGTGCAGTACAGGTTATTTGAAGTCACCAAAGAGGGTTGCCTTGTTTTTGCCTGTTAAACAATATTCTAGAATAGATAGGCCAGAAACTGAACCTATAGGCTGGGAATGGAATCCAGGTCTCCCAAATGGAAGGCAAGAATTCGACCACTGAACCTCCAGTACTTCCTATTAAACAACATTCTAAAACATTAGGAGTCCCTAGCAACCCCTACAGAGTAGCCTAATTCTTAGCCAGGCCAGACTTGGCCTTCACTCACTCCCAGAATAGCTTAGAGGCACTGGATGTCAGAATTACAGAGCTATATCAAGTAAATTAAATAGGCTTTCCAAAAACTCAGAATTGTAATTCTCATCCTCTGGAGAACATTGACAGCCAACTCTCCTATTATCTCGTTAGGGCCTCAGGTTTTAGCAGCTAGTCTTTCTATAGATAACTGCAGAGCAGAGTTGATCCAGTCTAAACCCACAATCTCAGGGTGTGTAAGTTATGGCCTTCTTTCACTTCCCTTGAGGATAGTTCATGATGCATGTCTCTAGATAGTGTGGCCCCTTTATAACAGGAAGTAATAATAATAATGAACATTATTGAACTTTCATTATGGACTAGGTACTAATTTTAAGTATTTTACATGCATTACTTAGTTAATGGTCATAACAATGCTATCAAATGATTAACCTCAGTACACAGTGGAAGAAACTGAGGTCTAGTCACTTAATATAACATGGCTAGTCAGTATTGGCTCCAGAACCTTCAGTAATAATAATAATGCTGATGATGAAGATATTATAAGAAGGATACCTATTATGCATCAGGTTCTTCTAGGCATTGCCATATGCCATTATCTCATAATGCTTTCAATAACTTGGGCTATTTCTCAACTAGAATATTTCTTTCTTCCACCTTTTAGTTCCGGCCTGAGCCTTGAGGATTCAAAGAAATTGACAGCTTCACCCAGCGATCCTAAAGTAAAGAAACCCTCGGCTGAGCTACCAAAATCCATGCTTCCTTCAGAGGTCCCTCCTGTCAATATAATCCCTGTAATTCCCCAGGCAGAATCTAAAGAAGAAGTAGTGCATATGCCATCCCCAGTCAGAAAAGAAGAGCACGAAAGCCAAGATAAGGTGCAGCCAAACCCTGAATCCGCAGAGCCCCTTCTTTCCTCTCCCAGCGATACAAATGAGCGTAGCAGCATTCTCCCCATCAAGTGCCCAGAGGGTGAGGATGCCTTGGGGCAGAAGCCAGTTGCCTCTGCTGAACAGGAATCTGAGAAAGAGAATCATCTCACTACAGCTTCTAATTATAACAAAAATGAAAGCCAAGAAGCTTCAGTTAAGTCTCCAAGCAAACCCAAGAGTCCTGGAGTAGAGAAACCGATAATGAAGCCCATCACAGAGGCAGGTCCGCAGGAGGCCACTATGAAAGAGCCTTCACCAGCTCTGGTTGAACACAGCCCAGAAAGCCTCAAGAGGAAATCTCTCACCCAGGAAGAGGCCCCTACAAGCGGGGAGAAGAGGCCGCGCGTCACTGAGAATCGCCAGCACCAGCAGCCATTTCAAGTCTCCCCACAGCCCTTTCTCAGTAGAGGGGACAGGATCCAAGTGCGGAGAGTACCACCTCTCAAGGTAAGAGAACTTACTGAACGGAAAGAGAGAGGTGGCCTCAACACTACGTTTTTGGTCATGCCTACCAAATGTGAAGTAATTTGGTATTTTTTAATGGTAGAAGCAGTTATATATATTCATATAAGACAACTGTGGTCTTATATAAACAAAATTGTCAATAAACAGCTATTTAGACTACATTCCTACAGATCTTTGTGTTGTTTGACTAAGTAAGGTACCTGGATATGTGATGGCTACTTTTGTATCTTAAGACAGTTATGGAAATTATTGTCTCATGTGGCAAAATCCTATATACTAAAAGCCTAATATGCTAAGTGTCTGGTCGACTGATTGGCCATTCAGCCAATCAAAGTATGATATGCTAAGGCTACTCAACTGCTTGTTATGATGTGAACTGACCACCAGGGGGCAGACAGTCAAATGGTTGACCAGGCGCTATGATGTGCACTGACCACCAGGGGCCAGATGCTCTGACCAGTAGGTTAGCTTGCTGCTGGGGTCTGGCCAATCAGAACTGAGAAGGATGGATCTGACATGCCCTGGAGCCCTCCCGTGGTCTCTCCCCCGCTGGCCAACCTCCTGTGTCTCTCCCCAGCGCCGATCATGCATCTGTGGGATCCCTCGGCCTGGCCTGTGCCCTCTCACAATCTGGGACCCCTAGGGGGACATTGGAGAGTCAGTTTCAGCCCAATCCTGCAGGCCAGGCAGAGGGACCCCACTGGTATACAAATTTGTGCACCAGACCTCTAGTAAGAAGTATAATGATAAACATGAGGCCATTGGTGTGATCCAAAAGCCATAATATTGAAGTGTACCCTGGCCTTTTCCTTACTATTATAACTTATGTGATATGTGGTTCTAGAGCTATCTTTAGTCCATCCTTTTTTAAAAATATATATATTTTTATTGATTTCAGAGAGGAAGGGAGAGTGGAAACATCAGTGATGAGAGAGTACATTATTGGCTGCCTCCTGCACATTTCCCCCCACCCCTACTTGGAATCAAGCCCACAACCCAGGCATGTGCCCTGATTGGGAATTGAACTGTAACCTCCTGGTTCGTATGTTGATGCTCAACCACTGAACCACACTGATTGGGCTAGTCCATCCTTTTAAAGGAAATATGTGGCTACCATGAATCACCACTGGTTACTTGAAGGACATTGGTAAGATGGCATAGTGTTGCTAAGTTCTACTGCTTAGGATATGTCTTAGTTCCTTTTTTAACCTTATATTTCTATCTTTCAAAGCTTTCAAATTCTTAGAGCAATATCTCTCTGTATATAAAGACTGCATCTAATCAATAGTCTACCTTTGAAAACCCAAATACATTTCTACTTTTAATTTAAAGGTTTATTAATTCTTGGGCTTGTGCTTAATATTAGTTTGCAGTCCTTTTATTTATTTAATTAATACATAATATCTATTAATAGTATTTATTAATACCATTGTGTCTACTATGAGGCACTGGGTATTAATAAGCCATATAGAAATACTGCTTCCCCTCTCCCCTCTTTTATTTAACTTAGGTGAATCAAAATTATTTTTTTTGTCAGGAAATATCCTGTGGAAGCATTCATTTACTAGTACTTGACCCATATCATGTACCACATGACTTCTTTTCTCATTTTGCCTCTTATTACTAAAAGTATGATATTCCTCATTACTTTTTATTTTTACTATTTATGGTTTCATTACTTAGGAATCTCTCCTTATTTTTGACAATTTTTCTACCACTAACATATTCTGTCATGCTTTGCCAGATATTCTCATTTATACGATAATTATTTTTACTATTCTTATAAAGATAGTAGAAACCTTTTTTAAAAAAATATATCTTTATTGATTTCAGAGAAGGAAAGAGAGGAAGAGAGAGATAGAAACATCAATGATGAGAGAGAATCATTGATTGGCTGCCTGCTGCACGCCCCCTACTGGGAATCGAGCCCACAGCCCAGGCATGTGCCCTTGACCAGAATCAAACCTGGAACCCTTCAGTCCACAGGCTGACGCTCTATCCACTGAGCAAAACCAGCTAGGGCTAGAAACCTTTCTTTAATGAATGTTAAGCAAACTAATCTCTAGTCCTGAGAGCTGAGTTGTGTTTAGATTTTATTTTATACCAATGATACTTGGTGAGATCCATCCTTTCTATTTCCTATCTGTAAAGAGGCTGAATTACATCATAGTTTGCTAATCCTAAGAGACTCAATGCTGAAAACTTAAATCCATTGTCACCAAGCTAATACTATTTAACTTTTTTCCTTTTAGTTTCTTCTCCTTCTTCATCCCTCCAAAAAAGAATTTGTACCAGAAATTGCTTTACTAACTCTAATTTTACCTTAGACTCTATTTCAAATCCTGCTTTCTTAGACAAACCTTAAAGTCATTTATAACAGAATACCTTTTAAACAAAATTTATGTAGAAAAACAAAATTGAAATTTTATTACAAATGTTATAAATGTATATAAAAATTGTGTTGCTGTCTCCATGATTTGGTCTCTTATTGGAAACTTCCCATCTTTGTCACAGGTGGTGTAGTGTTCATCCTATTCTAAAGTATGCTAATAACGTTTTGTTGTTCTTGTAAATGAAACTAAGCTCTGTTGTTTCCTCCCCTACTTCTTTCAGATCCCGGTCTCCAGAATCTCCCCCATGCTGTTTCCTACATCGCAGGTCTCTCCCAGGGCTCGTTTTCCAATCTCCATCACTAGTCCTAACAGAACAGGAGCCAGAACTCTTGCCGACATCAAAGCAAAAGCCCAGCTTGTCAAAGCACAGAGGGCAGCAGCTGCCGCCGCCGCCGCAGCTGCCGCCGCCGCCTCAGTTGGAGGGACCATTCCAGGACCTGGCCCAGGGGGTGGACAGGGTCCAGGAGAAGGTGGTGAAAGGAAAACCGTTGGAGGAGGGAATCCAGACTCAGACAGAGTCAGAGAAACTGGAAAGGGCCCCACACTGGAACTGGCAGGAACTGGAAGCAGGGGAGGTCCGAGAGAGCTTTTACCCTGTGGTTCAGAGACTCAGCCCCAATCTGAGACCAAGTCCCCAGGCCAGCCACAGCCTCTTAGTGTCTCTGGAGCACAACTACAGCAAACCCCCTCAGTGCCTCCAACATCTGCCATCAGTGGAGCACGCACAAGTGTCCCATCACTAGCTCACACTAACCCACCCCCACCAACTGTAGGGAAATTGAATATTGAGAAACTGAATGCCACCAGGGCAGCCTCTCTTAGCCACCCACAAGGGCCCAGTCATTGCAGGCAGGAGAAGTTACCTTCTGCTCCAGCAGGTCCTGCTCTAATCTCAGGTGCTACACCTGTTCACTTTGCAGCTGATGGCACAGTTGAGCCCAAAGCAGGTTGTAGTAAGAATACACCTAACACTTCAGCCTCAGCAGAGACTACTGCCAGGGCTTCAGTGGATATGACTTCCTCCCCTTTAACATCTTTATTGATAGCAGCCACTTTAGAAAAGCTTTCCATACCCCAGGTCAGTGGAACTGTAGCACCTCCCGGACCAGTTCCATCCTCAAGCACTTTGCCAGCAATTTCTAGCCTTAAAACTCCAGGAACTTCTTCAAATATCAATGGACCCATTTCACGGCCAAGCTCAAGTATCCCTGCTAATAATCCTCTGGTCACTCAGCTGCTCCAGGGCAAAGATGTTCCCATGGAGCAAATTCTGCCTAAACCACTCACCAAAGTTGAAATGAAAACTGTTCCACTGACTGCAAAAGAGGAAATAGGGATAGGAGCACCCACAGGCACCAACAAAACAGAAAATAGCACCAGAGAGGAAGTTCATGAGAGGCCTTCTCACCCAGCTATACAGCAGCTGGGTAAAACCTTGCAAAGTAAGCATCTCTCCCAGGTTCCCAGACCCCTTCAGCTCTTTTCAGGTAAGGATCTGAGGGACCCCAGCATTGACACACACCAAGAAGGAATAAGTAAAACAGCCCAAGATCAGATCCTTCAGACTCTCATCCAGAGAGTTCATATTCAGAGGCACAATGTTCTCTCATTTGTGCAGCCCTCCCAGTTCAACTTCAGTCACTCAGGTTTCCAGTTAGAAGACATCTCCACGAGCCAGCGGTTCATGCTGGGCTTTGCTGGCAGGAGGACTTCGAAGCCTGCAATGGCAGGTCACTACTTACTGAACATTTCCACCTACGGCCGGGGTTCGGAGAGCTTCAGGAGGACCCATTCCGTAAACCCGGAAGATCGTTTTTGTCTAAGGAGCCCCACCGAAGCCTTGAAAATGGGATATGCAGACTGTAAAAATGAAATGGGAGAGAATAGCAGCGACAAAGAAGATAGTGATGAGGAAAGTACTGCTGATGAAGAAGAATCGGCCATGGTGAAGGAGGAGCACCCAGCTTCCCAGAGTTCTGGCAAGTGTGAAGCAAGTTCAGGACCCCACAGTAGAGAAACCCTACCCACTGATTGTTTAGCTAAAAAGAACGTGAAGGTAGAGACACCAGTGCAAACTGCTTTAAACAAGGAGAATTATCTGTTCACTAGAGGCCAAACATTTGATGAAAAGACCTTAGCCAGAGATCTAATTCAGGCAGCACAGCAGCAGATGGCTCATGCAGCGAGAGGTAAGGCAATGCATAGCAGCCCCGAGGTTTTCAGTGCCACTGCTCTTCCTCCACCTGCAGACAGTCCCACTCATCAGCCTCTCCTCCTCCCACCACTGCAAACCCCAAAGCTGTACGGGAGCCCCACACAGATTGGGCCCAGCTACCGAGGCATGATCAACGTCTCCACCTCGTCTGACATGGACCATAACTCTGCTGTTCCGGGGATGCCTGACTGTGGCCAGGTATCTAGCAACGTAGGTGATGTCATGTCCTTTTCAGTGACTGTCACCACCATCCCTGCTAGCCAAGCTATGAATCCCAGCAGCCATGGCCAGACCATTCCTGTTCAGGCATTTCCCGAAGAGAACAGCATAGAGGACACGCCTTCGAAGTGTTACTGCCGATTGAAAGCCATGATCATGTGCAAGGGGTGCGGAGCCTTCTGCCATGATGACTGCATTGGCCCCTCCAAACTGTGTGTGTCCTGCCTGGTGGTTCGGTGACGGGTAGAAAGAGCACACTAAGGGAGGCCGAGGGAAGAGCTGTCGGGCTGTGTGTGTGCGTCCTTTTGGAATCACAGAAATAAACAAGTAGACTTCAGTTGTCAAGAGACAAATGTTACTTAATCAGGTATACAGAGTACAGATCTTACATTTTAGAGGAAGAGCACCTTGTATAGTAAGTCTAAGTCAGCAAGACTTTGTGAATTTGTGACAAGTTTGCACTTACAAAATCATGTAAATATGTCACATTTTGTTTTAACATTGTTTTTCCAAGTGTTTAGGTAATGATGTATTACTTTTAATTCACATCTATGGTCTACTTCATGTGACTCTTAAGTTTAATGCCATGCATGGTGGAAGGAAGCTTGTTTGCCTTCTGTCCTTTCCTGAGAGGCTGGGAAGAGGAAGGCGTGAACAAAATGGTCTGGAGAAATGACCTTTCATGCAGATTAATGTCTTAACCATCTGCCATAGGTTTATTCAGCCTTTCCAGAATATGGATTCAGGGTTTACTAAGTCCCTTTACTTTAGAAGGAGTCTTAAGTTCAGGTTTTTGATAAGGTATTCATTTCACAGCGAGTGCTTCAGACTCTGAAAGCTCTTGACTTGGTTCTTGGCTTCCATAAGCCAGTACTATTGCCAAGCACACTGTATGCGATTTGTGGGTCCCTGCTGCTGCCTAATCCCCGGCCCTGAGGTAGTGAAGGTGGTCCAGGAAGAGGGGCCCCTCTCTGGCCCCTGCTGGTACTATAGCCTGGGCGGGGCAACAGTCCCAGCAATAACCCAAGTGCGTAATCATGGGAGCTTACAACAGGTTTGAAATACTAGTATAAAATGAACAGGAAGGTGTTAGTGCTGGGGTCGTTTGGATTATGTGTTTTTTTGGGCAAGGTGAGTAAAGGTGTAGAAACAACAAAGATATTTGGGTAAGATTTTTAACATTAGAAACAAGGAAGCCTCTTTTTTTCCAACACATCACCTAATGTTCTATAGTCAGCTCTTGCTGCAGGTAGTAAGCTCATAAGTGCCACATTTGCCCATTCTGGTAAACCTGTTTTGACTTCCCAGGCATCTGAGGAGTATGGAGTAATATATTTGAAGACATGTATGCACTGACACATACAATAAAAGTCAGACACTTTTTCTGTTTTAGAAAATATGTCCCATTTTGGATTTCTGCTGTCTACGCATTAGAAATTTTTAATGTGAAGGGGCTTCAGTAAATGGCTAGGTCCGTGGTCGGCAAACTGCGGCTCACAAGCCACATGTGGCTCTTTGGCCCCTTGAGTGTGACTCTTCCACAAAATATCACGTCCTGGGCGAGTCTATTTTGAAGAAGTGGCGTTAGAAGTTTAAAAAATTTGGCTCTCAAAAGAAATTTCAGTTGTACTGTTGATATTTGGCTCTTATTGACTAATGAGTTTGCCGACCACTGGGATAGGGGAACATCTTGAAAGGAGAGAAATTACCTCTAAAACTTCGTTGTTTGTTTTTATTCTTTTTTGTGTCCTTATGTTTTTAAGCCTGTATTTAGCAACTAAAGAATTTTCCAGTACATATATGTAGGTCATGGTTAAAGAAGATTAAAATAAGCCTACCATTTACCAGAATTTGATATTTTAAAATTGGGTATTGTCAATGTGCATCATTTGCATATTGATTTCAAGTTTTCTAATTCCAAGTGTGTAAAGTAAAAGTACTATAACTAGTACAGTTGTAGTTGTACTTAATATTCAGGATGTGATATTTATAACATGTAGAACAGTGTAAACTTGTTAATTAAGTCACATTCCAGATTAGGAGAAAGTAGCAGTAATAATCTTAGCTTTGCTTTCATTCTGCTACCCTGTCTTCCCCTTCCTCCATGTTATTATACACTCTTAATATTTTCATACTCCCTAAGAGACTCATTATTTCACTAATTTTCATTTTTTGCTTCTGTTTTTTGTGTGGTCCAAGGCAAATAGAGGACTAATATCTATGTTCTTGTTGCAGCCAAGACAATATGTCATTCTAACTTCCTTTTTTCTTCCAGCACACACAGAGCTAAGGGAAATGAAAGCTGCAAGGACCCAGGGATAAGGGTTAAGTTCTCCAGCTGAGAACCAGTAGCAAACAGAGACCATGGTTCTGTTCCCAAATTTGCATTGCCCTGGGGAATTCAGGGGGGAACCTGAGAGACCTAATGCTGGTTAGAACTGCCCATGCCCAGCTTCTGCACCCCCCACGTGAGGGGCAGACTGGGGGTTGGTCTGTGTGCTGGAAGTTTCTGAGAGTTTAGAACTGGCCAATTAGTTACCAATTGGGGTTAATTAATGTGGGTTTTCTTCTTCACAACTTTCCTGAAATAGAAAATGTCTGCTCCGTGGTTCCTTTAAGCTGAGGATGGATAGACTAACCAGGAAAGGATCAGGGATATTCAAGTTCATTTAGAGAGCAAACCATTCCGTGCCTCTTCATCTTGACCCACACTCTTGCAGATGGTCCTAAGATTTACTGTTCACAAGATTTTCTTCAGAAGTAATATAATACCCAGCTAATAAAATACCTGCCTTTATTACTGCCCGTAAAGCATAAATTGTCAACTGGGTACACTGCCTCAATATTGACCAAAAGAGAGAATAGTTCGGTTTCTTAGATTGGTAGTAAACTGAATACAACCCATATATCAGTTTGTTTGAAAACAGTGGTTTCAAGTTGAAAGCCATGAACTGAATAGAGGAGAAAATTATCTTGAAAATAAGGCAGAAGGAATAAGAAAAAAATCAAAATTATTAAAGTATGGCACTCCAGTGCCTTTAAAGCAATTTTTATTTTAGGTTTTCATAATTACTTTACCATTTAAATCAACCTAGTAAGTGCTAAGCTTATTTTTCTGAAACTAAGTTGCACTGTTTCGAGTGACTAGTCGGGCATTTTGCCTGATGCTTATGCCTCCAGGGTGTGCTCCCCATACCCCACTGCAGGTCACCTTGGGGAGCAGGCACTAACAGCATGTCATCTCAGTCTCACTCAGGAGTATGGAGTCATCTGGTAAAGAGGCTCCCAGAGTCTTAAAGAATTTTGACTAAAATTCTCCATCCTGTTAAATAGAGAATAAAGCCAAAAGACCTGGAGTTGTTTGCTCTGCTTTTATCCCTTAACTCCTGTGCTCAAGATACTAAAGCTATCTGTGGTAGCCCCTGTAACATTTTAAAGAATCAGACCTGACGTGTATTTTTACTTGGGGTAGGAGAAGCATACTTGCATGGGCTGGGAAGGCACACAGCTGTAGTTGTTTTAGGAAGCTATCTGATTTAAATAGCCAAAGGAAGACCTCATTGCCTTCCAGGTGAAGGAGTAAATCAGACAGATTAATGACCTGATAGTCATCATCCTAATTGCTTATTATTGCCATTCTCTGCCTTAGAGTCCTTTAAGAAAAACTCGGGTGAAATGATTTGTTGTGATTAGGGGGTCTTCTCTGGTCATTACACTGCTATTTATTTCTAGAACTCACTGTCAGTGAGCAGTGCCAGGATTGTTCGCTGTCGCCTAGAAGTTTGATTTCACGCCAAGGAGGGAAAGTCTCCCCATTGCATCACAGCAGTGTGCGAAGTAAAAACCTGGCCAATGGTGGCTTTCAGCTCAGTGTATAGACAAGTCCAAAGAGACTGAGAAACATGATGATAGACAGAGATCTTTCCTACCATGTTTCGATACCTACATACCTATTGAAAGAAAACAATAGGTAAAAACATTTCTAAAGTTGAAGAGCCGCATAGATTATTGGTTACTTTATTTTTATTAATGCTTTACATTTGATACAACTATTAAAGATCAATTTTAAAAATAGCTTTCCAGTAATATATTTTAAGTAATATATATTTTAATATCTATGTAAAAAATAACAGTGGAAGACTGAATTTCTCATATATGGTATGTGTAATGTAGGACCTCACTGTTAAGGCACAATTTCAAAGGAAGTTACTCTAAAGACATTCAGATTATTTCCAAAAAATGCAATAAGGGGGTTGGAGTTAATTTTTTATTTTAAAGGAAAATTGACTTATTTACCACAAGCTATTTTTTTTTCCTTCTGGCTATAAGGTTTGTATAGACTGGTTTGGTAAAAGCTAAACTTTTGTGTCTTTTTGCCTTTTTAAAGGAATTGTTAACATTGGAATTGAGGGTATGTACAGAAAAGTTGGTGTCAACACCATTTAAAAAGTCATATTTTTTCACAAATATAGAAAAATCATTTTACATAAGAACTTTAAGTATTTGCAATAAATATATGTATATAGATTGTGTGTATTCGTATATTCTTATTTTTCATTTTATTAAGTAAAAGATAAAGTGAAAATAAAGACTGGAGTCTTCAGTGAATCTCGAGTCCTGACATGTATCTGAGTGATGTGGGCAAGGGCCCTCAGTTGCCTTATATTACTATTGGGAGAGTACCACAGGTTGTGTAGAGGGGAGTGAAATGAGTAATTTTGGTGATAAATCCAGGTAACATTTCAGAACTATAGTAAAAACATTGAATTCTCTCAATCTGTCCGTCTATTTTCACCCTTAAACTGTTCTGTCTCCTAACCACCTAATGTCACTAGGAAAATAAAAACAGTAAAACCCTACATGCATTCTTTTTTCAAAACAAATATGCTCATTGTTTGCTTCTAAAACAATGGTAAGAAAATCTCTCCGGGGAAAATAGGTTTTCCTTTCTCCACACTAGTTAATAATTCATTAACAAACATTTCACTGCCAACACCTTCCAGGCCTAGGGATGTGTGGAGAAATAATCTCATGAAGATAATAGAACACTTACTGTTTCCCATTTTTTCTTCGAGAAAGGAGTTTCATAGCCAGTTTTCTATCCCTGGTTGATCTGGAGAGGTAGGAGAGCTAAGTGAACGTGGAATTTGATCTCCCTAGTGTCAGGAAGGGCATTTGTGAAAATGACTTGAGCCAGATGTTAGAAGACGTTCATTGAACATTGTCCCATACTTCAAGATAACCTGGAATCCTGATTAAGAGAAGTAATTTTGTGGTTAAAATACAAAATTTAGTTTTAGGATATGCTTGAGGAAACCAAGTGAAACTAGATAGTCTGGAGATAAAGGTAGCCCATTCTTTTAAAACGAATAATTTATGAGGTCAGAATTTCAAGAATATATCTTAATGACTCATGAAAATGACTTTATTGTATACGGTAGTTCACCCCAAATTTGCTCAGCTGTGGTTATTTTCACTGATAATAGCATATTTTGAAAATTAACAAGGATACATAGAATACTTTTTAAAAGAGAGCCTTACTATTTTTCAAAAATTGAAATTTCATATGTTAGGGTTGCCTGAAGATAGTTTCCTAGTAACTGTCCAAAACAACAGAACTCTAAATCTTTACTGAAATTACACTATTTCAAAATAAAGTTTCTTAAGTCTCAGGGAACATCTGCGTCTCCATAATCCCACATACGATAGATAGGAAGGAAGGTGAAATATTTAAATGTGTGTGAACCAGTCCATGGTGACCGTTTACAAGGACCTCTCCCCCACCTCATTTCTAGTACATATTATTTAAAAGGGCCTCCGACCTCACTGGAAGTAAAACTTTCATTCAGGTAATGACATAGGAGCCTAAAGGTACATTTGGTCTGCAATTGAGAGAAAGGGCACTATACCAGGGCACAGCTTCAACTTGAATCCTCAAATTTATTGACATCGCAGTCTTAGAAACCTGTGTTCATTGCTTTGGACACTACTACAAGTGGTCTTCCGAAATCAAATTTTGCATACTGTTTTCAGCTGTTTGTGTACAAATGTTTGCTAATTCAGATATTTATTGAACCCCTACACGTACTAGGCACTGTGGAAGTCCTGGTAAACAAAAGCAGCCATGTAAATTGTGAAAGGTCTTGCTAATGCAGTAACCACACAGCATATGTGTAATGCAGGGCTCAAGGAGTAATATATGCTACGTATTTCCCAAGATATGTTGGAAATTTAATTGCAAGTGAATTATGAAATAGAAGCATTTGAGACACTGAACAAAACAGTGGCAAACCATGAAGAAAAGAGGCATTGACCTAGATGAGACGACAATGCGGAAGTCAGGAACTATGTTAATTTACCTTTTTTTTTTTTTTTTAGAACTTTCATTGGAAGATTTAATTGATAGGAATTTTAAGAAGTCTCTTAGTAGCCAAAATAGGTTTGGCTCAGTGGATAGAGCGTTGGTCTGTGGACTGAAGGGTCTCGGGTTTGATTCCGGTCAAGGGCATGTACCTTGGTTGCGGGCACATCCCCAGTGGGGGGTGTGCAAGAGGCAGCTGGTCGATGTTTCTCTCTCATTGACGTTTCTAACTCTATCCCTCTCAATTCCTCTCTTATGTAAAATCAATAAAATATATTTCTTTTAAAAGTCTCTTAGTAATAGCTAAATTGATGAAATAATCAGGCCAAAAGCAATTCCTTTCAATTAATTCCTGTCAGTATGTCAGTAAAGATGCTTTAGCTTATGTTTAATGAACGCTTCTGAATAACTAGTGGGTAAATAACCCGAAAGAAGCTAAAGGGAATAAAAAAATCATACCTTGATCTTCATCTGGTACCTAGTGAGAAGGCAGCATATCTCTGAAGAGATATTGCACCCCCTTTTTTCTTCTTCAATAGATAATACTGTTCTTTTTTACTCCAATATTGTAGAATTGGCTTTCCCCCCCTTCTATCTGTAAGTTATAAAACTTGAATTAAAAGAGGCTTCAGCCTAGCCTTAGCCCTTTTTACTGGCCTAAATCCTAATTCTTTAAGTCTCTGGTAGAAGGTTTCAAAAGAATGTCATTGTATCTGATCGGTGCTTATTGGATTTTCCTTACCATTTGTCTTTAACCTGTGTTACTGTATGGGCAACTTGAATTCTGTATGCCAAAAACACCCATATTTACCTTTAGTCAAAGAAGTATTAGGTGTATTCCACTGTAAGGTACGTAGTCTCATCTCTGTCCAGGAAGTAGGAGGGTGGATATCCTATATTTTCCTAGTACTTGGTTGACCTTAAACTGAAGATTTGGCTTCTTTTATAGAGACTATAAACTAAGGAATCTCTATACTTCCATGTAGCTTTCAGTTTCAACCTAAAAAGGGAATTTCCTAGAAAGATTTCCTTTTAACAGGAGGGCAGACAACCTGGAAGAGAGCCAGAGATGATCAGCTGTGGAGGGAGGCTGTGAGTACATGGTGGGCTCTCCTGTAGAGGAGCTTTAAACTCGAGTTTTTTGGTTCTTCGAACTCAAAAGGAGATATTTAAAAACATCTGGTTTTCATCTTGACTGCAAGCCTTGAGAATGCCTAGGGAAGAACTGTAAACCCAAGATTAGATGTAAGCTAGGTTTAAGTAAACTTTAAATTATTATTGCTGTTTTTAAAGTTTTGGGTTCTGATAACGAATTGCCATGAGTGGAACATGGAATTTGATATTTTGTGGATTTTTAAAAAATTTTTCTTTGTTAATTATGGTATCACATAATTTTCCTCATCCCCCCCTGTGGATTTTCAATTGAATTGTGGTGGCAGCTTTAACCTCTGAACATGATTTAGGGTTGTGCACCTGTGTCTGTTAAGTGACCCAGACATTGGCTCATAAATATTATTAAACCAACTTCTGTCAACACTTAATTTTATTAATTTTAATCATGGGCGGCCCTCTATTTAAATATTTAAAATTCAGGTTATCCAAATAAGAAAACAATGCATTAAATGTTATCAAAATATATGAAAATACGTTAGAACTATGCTCTTCCTATGGAAATTGTGGTACATAAAATTTTACGTTTCTTGAATCAATTTTTATCTTTTTTCAAAAACCAGTGTCTAATGTTTTCAGATACCTAGAACTTAGGAATGATGAAGTTGGTCTTGGACCCTGAGTCATAAATTTTTTTCATTTTAGGCTGTGGACAATTTGAGGGTCTTAGTAGTGACCTTCACTGAACCTTCATGCAATCACTGTACCTGCTTTAAAGAAGAGCCTCAAATCTGGTTTCCCTTTTGTTGCATAAGGAGATCGACTCTGAGCTGGGAAGAACCTGGTCATTTGATCTCTGATAATAAACTACTGTTGGAAGGGCAACTTTATTCTTAGAGATTTCACAACATAGGGTCCATGAAAGATCTAGAGTACATGACAAATGACTCTAGAACTTACCACCTTTTTTCTTAGCCATCAGTGCTATGATCTATTCTTCAAAAACCCATCTTAATCCCATTACTCACTGTATCACACCGGAAGACCTTCACCAGCACCAAGAGAAATCAGAATGGGAGAAATGACCTTATGTCGGTCTTGTTCACTTTAAAATCCTTGTGCACAGAGGCCTTAGCACTTTGACACATAAAACTGCCTTTTAGCTCCTCACTGTCCTCTTTATTCCTCTCATCTTTAGACTTCCTTTCATTGGTTGTATAAAGCTACCTTCTTCAGAATTGAATGTATAATATTTCTGCACATGGATGAACTGTATTTTATCTTAATGACTCATTTATGTTGAATAAAGGCGAACAGTTTCACTCTAGGTTGTGCCTTTTTTTTTTCCAAAGAAACCAGACATCGTGTTGAATGACTTACCTGCTTGTTGCACCTTTCCCTGTTCCTGATGGCACAGTTATCCCTGTGTCCTGGCTAAATTTGGGTGCCACAGAGAGTTCTGGTCTCTTCAGGCAACACTTAAGGATTAAAAGAACTCAACACGAGCCAGAAAAAAGAGTGTGGGTATCTAAAAAAAATAAAAAGCAAGTCTACACTGCAAAGCTACAGAAATCAAAACTGTGGAAATAGCATAAATACAGATACGCAGACCAATGGAATAGAAGAGAGAGTCCAGAAATAAACTCTAATATATGGTCAGATTTAACTTTTTAAAAAATGATACTGTGACACTTAAATCTTTTTTTAATTCCCTCAACTTCTGAGTGTTAATTGGCCAGAAACAACCAATTTATATATTTTTATTGATTTTGGAGCAAGAGAAATATTCACTTATTTATGCATCCTTTGGCTGGTTTTTGAATGCGCTCTGAGTGGGGATCAAACCCACAACCTTCATGTGTCGGATGATGCTTTAACCAACTGAGCTACCTGGCCAGGGCTCAATTTATATGTTTATACTGATGTTGCTAAACTCATTAATTTTAGTGCCTGTGAGACAGAGATCATCATGCTTGTTTAGCATAAAAAGCTGAGGCTCAGAGGGGATAAAGCAGGGGTCTTCAAACTACGGCCCGCGGGCCACATGCAGCCCCCACGGGAGTCTGATCCTGCCCGCCAGGTTTTTTGGGCAGTGAGCGCAGCCAAGGTGTTACAGTAGGAATTAGTAGTTCATATAGTCCGGCCCTCCAGCTCTCTGAGGGACCGTGATCTGGCCCCCACTTTAAAAAGTTTGAGGACCCCTGCGATAAAGGATCCTCGGTCACCTAGCTAGTTAGTGGTGGAGTTGGGGGTGGGACCCCATTTCCTGAATCCTGCACACAAACCACTGCCTCCCTTCTGAGGAAGGGGGGGGCATGCTCTGGCATGGCTGTGGATGGCCTGCTTGATTCTGTTCCCCTTCTGGCACTTACCATCCTTTAGGGAGAAACCCCAGCCTTCTTCGGGGGAAAGAAATCTCTGCAATTAGACTAAGTATAGTCTGGGAGAGGCTGCATCTCACTTGGACTAATTATCCTATCACCGACCAGAGGAACAAAGACTTTCCAGGCCCCCGTCATTTGTCATTTCCATTCCTCTCACTGGCCTGGGCTTCCAGGCAATCCGCCTGGCCTGTGGGCCTGGAGGCAAATGCTCAGAGAGCAGTCGTGCAGGCTGACCAGCTGACCGAAGAATGTCTGGGCTTCCAGAAGCTCCAGTGAAGAGGATGCTGCTTCAACCTCCAGCACAATGGCCCTCTTCAGAGCTGGCGGGAGACGGGCCTGGTGAGGGATCCCTCAGTCCTGGAAATGCCTAATGAGACAGAGAACAAGGAAAGGACCTCAGTGGATATGCAGCCGACAGCTGCGGAATGTGTTGATAACCCATCCTGGCAAAGCCCTCCTTGTCCTCCCACCTAACAAACACTAACTGAGCACACGCCCTGTGCCAGGCATGTGGGGAGCTTATTCAATATCACACTATAAGGCAACCAGCAGAAGCTGCCCAGGAGCCGGAGGAGAGAGAAGGAGGCCGTGTGCAGGGCTTTGGGAAGGGGTATAGGAGACAAAGAGGTAAGAAAGTTGAGCTGGAAACCTGGACTCCTGAAGTGGGGAAAGTGAAAACTGGCCATTTCATTCTTTCTGTGCTTATTAGTCTGTCCATCCCCTCTCCTCTTCCTCCCCCCACTTCCTCTCTCCTTTCCTCCATTTCCTTCTCGCTTCATTTTATTTTGCCTCACTCTCCCTCATCCTGGGGTTTCTCCAGAACGTTATTGCTCTGTTGCACACAGAGGAGAAAACTATCGGGTCAAAGCCAGTTGCTGTGGAAGTCTGGGCTGCCCCAGAGACCAATCGGCCTAACTCTGCCCCGACAACTTTTAAAACCTTTTAAACGGGAAGAAAGACCACCAGGTGAACCGAAAGCTTGGGTTCGCGGCCTTGACCTATCTCGGTAGAGTTTCCAAAGGGTAAAAAAGACAAGGTCCTTTGCAGGAGCTTCTGTTTGGAAACTTCTTTCTGTAAGAGAACCAGCCAAATGTAACACTCTCCACATGCAGGTACAGCGCTCAGTTCTCTGACTGCCGAAGCCCAGGTCCACTCTCTGCCCCCACAGCCTCCCCGGCGCCCCCTGGGACACAGGCGAGTGGCACGGAGCACGTAGCTTTTCCAAGACTCACAAGGGTGGAGTGTGTTTCTCTCCCTTTGCTGATTGTGAACCAAACCGGTCCCCTCTGGGATATAGTTTCTGGCCTTGGCGTGTTAACGTCTTGGGCCAGGTGAGCCTGTGTCGTGGTGCTGTCCTGTGCATTGCAGGCTGTTCAGCAGCATCCCCGTCCTTCGCCCGTAGATCCCAGCAGCACGCTCCCAGCCCTCCGGTTATGAAAACAAAAACATGTCTCCAGGAATTGCCAAATGTCTCCTGGGCAGCAAAACTGACCCTTTTGAGAACTGACCCTTTTTAGAAAAGAGGATAAAATATTCTGATTCAAAAGTGTACCCATAAGATCTTAAATGTTTTAAAGCGTTTAGGGAAACATAATATTTTAGAAAAGAATTTAATGATAGCTTAACCTTCACAGCTTCCAAGGCACTGCTCCAAGCTGCTATTCCTACTAACCTGTCAGCGTCATAAGGGCAGAAACAATATGCATCCAATTTACTGTCATAGTCCTCGGACCCAGCACTAGTGTAGTGCTTGGGACATAGTAGGTACTTAATGAACATTTGTGGAGTGATGCCTCATTTAATGAGCAAATACTACATGACAAGCACTATAACTAATATCTACCAGGGGTCTTCAAACTTTTTAAAGTGGGGGCCAGATCACGGTCCCTCAGAGAGCTGGAGGGCCGGACTATATGAACTACTAATCCCTACTGTAACACCTTGGCTGCGCTCACTGCCCAAAAAACCTGGCGGGCAGGATCAGACTCCCCTGATAGCATAAAAGGGTAATATGCTAATTAGACCAGATAGACGGGACGTCTTCCGGACATCCTTTCAGACAAAGCCACAGTGGCAGGGCCAAGGCAGAGATGGTTAGGAGCAGTCAGGCAGGCATGAAGAGTGGTTAGGGGCTGTCAGGCCAGCAGGGGAGAGCAGTTAGGGGCGATCAGGCTGGCAGGCAGAGGCAGTTAGGGGTGACCAGGCAGACAGGCAGGCAGAATGGTTAGGGGTGATCAGGCAGGCAGGTGAGCAGTTAGGAGCCAACGGGCCCTGATTGCAAGAGAGATTAGGACGAACCCCTGTGGGATTGGGCCTTAACTGGCAGTTGGATATTCCCCAAGGAGTCCCGGATTGGAGAGGGTGCAGGGCAGGCTGAGGGATGCCCCCCATGTATTGGGCCTCTATTAGTCATATATTAACCCAATTTCTCACAACATAGGCTTTGAAGTAAAAAAAAAAAAAAAAAAAAAGCAAACTCAGGTATCCCTTCATTGTTATTTGCCTCCTGCTTCCCATTGTTCCCTGTTCCTCCAGCTGCTGCTCTCAGATGAGATGAAGTTCTAACCGAGCGGAGGGGGAGGGCCACAGCTGCCCTGGGAAAGGGGAGGCAGCGTGCGTGTCTGTGTCCTCGGAATTCTCCGGCCAAACCTCCCTGGATCCAAGAGACACCACGGGGGTCAGGGAGCTAGGAGATTCCCGGGATGCCTGCTCCTGTCCCAGGAGCCTTGGCCAGCCACCGCGCCGGGCCCTTGCTTGTTCCCATCAGCGTGTGAACCAGATTAAACAATGCCCAGGTGGCAGCAAACGCAGCTGAGACTGGGAAGGATTTGACTCCCAGAGCCAGAACCCTGGAGGTCCCAGCCGTTCCATTAACTTCTCTGACCTGCGCCCTAGCTTTTCACAAGGCGGACCCCTTTTCACCACACCCGTCACCCTGCGGAGGGGTTCACTGAGTCACCTCCATGGTACAGATGAGGATACGGAGGCCCCGAGAGGCTGCCCGCTTGCTTTGTGGGAACCAGAGGTTTGAACCTTACAAGGTTGGGCTGACTCCGTGCTCTGCCGGACATACAGACAGACACACCTACTCTTCCGGCGAGAGCCAGTGAGGCCATGCCCGCGTCCCCTGCATTCCATTTCCCGGAATGGCTCAGGGCGGGGGTTCTGTTCTCTGTGGTGCAGGCTGGGGAGGGGCCGGTGAGCGGGGCCTGGTTTGGAGCCAACAGCCTCTAAGCTGTGCCAGGCTGGCGTGCAGCAGGCATGCCAGGGAGAGGAGCAGGCAGGACCGGGCTGGCCGGGAAGAGCAGGCAGAGGCAAACACGCAGCATGGATCGCGGAACTGAGCAAGGTGAGGCAGGACCCAGGTCTGGAACCCGCTCTGCACTCCTGTGGACCGGGCCTTGCGGGTCACCGCCTGCTGAGGAGGTCGGAGCAGGAGGCCTGGCGTCAGCGGAGCCCGGAGGCCTGGCATCCTGCCATGCTGGGCAGTATGTGTGGTGAGTTACACGTGTGTGCGGATGTCTGCGGGGAAGAGAGCTAGCTGGCACAGGGGTAGATCCTTTCTTATTTTATTGAATTTTTACAGAGAGAAAGGGAGAGGGAGAGAGAGTTAGAAACATCAATGAGAGAGGAACATCCATCAGCTGCCTCCTGTACACCTCCCACTGGGGATGTGCCCACAACCAAGGTACACGCCCTTGACTGGAATCGAACCTGAGACCCCTGAGCCCACAAGCCGACACTCTATCCACTGAGCCAAACCGGTTAGGGTGGGGTAGATCCTTTCTTGGCGCTCTCTTGTTCTTGAAAAAATGTTACGCTGTGGGCAGTTGTGTGGTCACCGGGGTGGTTATTGATGTGCGTCTGTGAGGGACACCAGACGGTGCAGACCGGGAGCCCGGCGGTGAGAGAAGCTGAACACAGGATGTTTCTAGCGGAGATGGTTGCAGCCTTAATTCAGGGAGGAGCCCGGGCACAGGGACTCCACCTTCCTGACCGGGGACCCCGCTGCGGGGAGGAGGCCTGGTCTGCTTTGGGGGACGGAAACTGAAGGAAAGGAAGGAGGACAGAAACACAGGCCACAGGGGCAGGCGGTGCCAGCCCTCCTCCCGCCTCAGACATGATCGGGGGTTTGGGCTCCTCCTGGACAGGGAGCACGCCTACTGGACACGAAGAGGTCGGGGTGGCAGACGGGGCGATGGTGGCATGGGGTGAAGTTCACACCCCCACACACAGGGAGAGCTGCCGTCTGACACCGAGGAGACACACCGGCCCAACAGGACGTCCCTCTTGGTGCTCACTCAGCTTCGCACCAGCTGCTCCCTTAATGCTGCAGGGATAGATAGGGGAACGACTGAGCTCTACCTCCAGCCTCCAAATCCTTTGGGCACGATCTTCAAAACACATCCACCACCCCGCCATTTCTCCCCACCCCCACGGCCACCAGTCTGGCCAAGACCCCATCGCCTCCGCCTGCAAAGCCTCGAACTCAGTGGTCGGCAAACTCATTAGTCAACAGAGCCACATATCAGAAGTACAACGATTGACATTTCTTTGGAGAGCCAAATGTTTTCAACTTAAACTTCTAGCGCCACTTCTTCAAAATAGACTCGCCCAGTCCGTGGTATTTTGTGGAAGAGCCACACTCAAGGGGCTAAAGAGCCACATGTGGCTCGCGAGCCACAGTTTGCCGACCACTGCTCCAACTGGTGTTCCTACGTGTGCACTTGTCCATCCTCAGCATCTCAGCGTTGACCTCGGCCTTCCTCCCGAGCACACAGAGCCGGGGATGGTCCCAGCTTGAGGGTGAGCTGTAACAATGTGGAAACCTCCTAAGGAGGGCAAGAAACCCATTGGCAAGAGTTTCCCTCACTTGCCCATCCCCGACCCAGTTATCGGCAAGAGGAATGGGGTTCCTGGACTGGCTTCGACGAATGGGGCTCATCTCTGAGATGGGAGTAGGGCTGTCTTCTCTGACAAGTAGGCCCTGCAGCACTGGGGCTCTGTTTGTTGAGGAAGAAATGGGGAGGGGGGCAGATGTTGGGTAAACACCCAAACAGACTCTACCCTGATATCGTAGGTCTGAGAGTTCGTACGAATCCAGTTACTTCTCTGAGCTGCCTAGTTCGCAGGCTGTGAAAGAAAGACGCACTTCCCAGCTCACCTCTCCCTCCATCCATGCACAGGCGGAGGCCGGGCCTGGAGCAGAGCAGGGGACCAAGCATGCATCGACTCACAGTATAGATAGCTCAACCAGACACAGTGCAATAAAGAGCCGATTCCAAGCTTCACAGAGTTCCCGGTGCCATCTGTCCCAGCAGCGCCCCACCGGCGGCCCACGCAGCTGTCAGGGCTGCTCGTCTCCGCTGGCCTCCGCAGCACCAGGCCAGTAACCAGCTGCTTAAACAGGTAGCGCGGCTCCCGCGCTGAGAACAGGCTGTGCTCAGAGCCGCCAGCCCCGCTACTGCCACCTCACCCGGGAGGGCTTTTGACCTTTCAAGGTTAGCGACGGCTCAGTGGTTCCTGAAGGGCTCAGTCCTGACTATGGCTTGTCATCCTGTCATTCACAGAGACAAAGGGGCAGTAGAAAGCCAGCCAGTGTGGCTCGACCTGTAAACCAGGAGGTCACGGTTCAATTCTCGGTGAGGGCATAGGCCCCAGCTGTGGGCTTGACCCCCAGTGGGGAGGGTGCAGGAGGCAGCTAGTCGATAATTCTCTCTCATCATGGATGTTTCTCCCTCTCTGAGATCAATTTAAAAAAATAAAAAAAATCAATAACAAAAGAAACAGGTTTTAATAACGGTAACACATTCTAAAACGTCTTAAGCCCTAGTTGGTTTGGCTCAGTGGGTAGAGTGTGGGCCTGCGGACTAAAGGGTTTCAGGTTCGATTCCGGCCAAGGGCACAAGCCTGGGTTGTGGGCTCGATTCCCCCCCCATCCCCGAGCCCCGCCGTGGGGGATGTGCAGGAGGCAGCCAAACAATGATTCTCTCTCATCGTTGATGTTTCTCTCTCTCCCTAGCTCTCTTCCTTCCTCTCTGAAATCAATAAAAGTATATTTAAAAAATAAAAGTAAAAAAATAAAAAGTCTTAAGGAAACAAAAAATGGTCACTACTCTCACAATTCCATTTTCCGCATACTGTTTTGTTTTCCATATTTGTATAGCTCTAACGATGTTTCATTTTCTACACTTACTAAAACATTTACATAATATTCTTTTATAAGTGTTTCCTAGGTTCCTGTGCAACCTTTATGATGATTTCATGGACTGCCTAATGCCTTGCTTGTTGATATTTCGGTTTTTACAGGAAATCCACACAGCTGAAGAAGGTGCCAGAGAACGCAGTGCTTCCCAAGGTGGGCGCGAGGGGTGCCACAGAGTGGGGTTCTGGTGCCCAGGACACGTGAGGGCCATGGGCACCTGAGGACGGGTGAGAGCAGGATGCCAAACACAAGTCACTCACCTGCCTGACCTGACACGAACCCCGGCTCTATGGACAATTCGTGCTTTTCCTTGAAAAACAAACAAACAAAACCCACAAAACCTTATGCCAGGAAAACAGAGATGTTGAGGGAAGTGTCGTCCTTTTGTACTACACGGATCGAGCGGTGGCCTATGAGGGTCCCACAGCCAGAGCCCACTGCTCCGCTCCGGGTAAGGCTGCTGTGGGCCCCAGGACCAGAAGGCTGCCGCCGGCGGCTCTGCTCCAGGTTGTGAGGCGGGTAGTGTACGGACTTTCTGCTCCCGGAGCCCTTCACCCCAAAGCTGCAGCCACCCGGCCCCGCCCAAGCACCTGGGCCTTCCTGCTGCTGGCCGAGCGAGAGGCCACAGGCTGAGGAAGAGGAGTCGCCTTGGGGTGGAGCACCGAAAGGATAGGCCTTAGTCCTCACCCCCAGAATGGTAGGTCAGGGGCCTGAGAATTACAGGACATATTTAATGGCGCCTTGTAATTATTCTGCTAGATAGAATTTAATCATGCATAATAGTACATACTAGACACTAGTTATAGTGATAGATGGCTGACGACTCTGATATGTATTTATAAATGACAGCTGACCACTGACTCAATAAAGTGTGAACCTGTAATGTGTTTATGTACCTCCAAGGGGCGTCTTTCACCACGAGGAGGCAAAGGAGTGGAGTCTCTGCCCTTTTTCTTTTCCTGGTAGCTTAAAACTACTTGGGAAGGTGCCAGACAGCAGAGGGGTCCTAGGCACCCCGAGTTCTAAGAGCGGAGGAGGGCAGTGAAGGAAGCCACTGAGATGGGAAAAGAAGGAAGCCGGCATTCACTGAGCGCCTGCTCGGTGCTAGATTCTGTCTTAAGCACTTACATCGACAAACCTCATTCATCCTGGTCGCTACCCAATGTACAGACGGGGAAACTGAGAAATCAAGGAGGTAGAATGACCTGCCAAGTATGACAGAGAGAAGACTAGTGGAGCGCAGATGTCACTAGAGGCTGTCTTGACTGCAAGGCCTGAGCTTTGAACCCAAACGTGGATTTATTTTTACCAGTGACCGGTTCTGTTCTTATCATCGGTGCCCAAACCACAGCTGCTTGTGGTCCTCCTGCTTCACAGAGCCACGTGTGTGCTTTTGAAATAGCCACGTGTTTGTCTAGAGCCAGGCCTTGAATCCTAAAAGTCGAGGGCTCTGAAAATGGGTCTGAGCAGCAGGGCTGCCGTCAGCCCTGTCCAGGCACCACCCATTTTGGTCAAAGTCATATTGATCTATTTTTATTCTGTTATGTATATCATGGTCAATTCCATCCTAGGGGAAAATGAAGAAAATAATTGAAAACAGGGATTTTGTGGGTATTTATGCACCACTGTTCATAGTATCACCAGTCACAATAGCCAAAAGGTGGAAGCGACCCAAGTGTTCATTCACCGATGCCTAGGCCAACAGAATGTGCACCCGTGGGGTGGAATACGATGCGGCCTTCAAGAGGAAAAGGAATCCCGACACATCTGACAACGTGGATGAACCTGGAAGAGATCGCACTAAGGGAAACAAGCCAGTCCACAAAAAGACCAACATCGTCTGGTTTCACTTATATGAGGTACCCGGGATAATAAAACCCACAGAGGTAGAAAGTGGAACAGTGGCTGCCAGGGGTAGGGCGGGGTGGAGGGAGAAATCGAGAGTTAGCTTCCTGGGGACACAGCTTCGCTGGGGAAGATGGAAGGGTTCTGGAGATGGGCGGTGGTGGTGATCGCACCACGATGTGAATGTATTTAAAGCTACGGAACCGTTCACTTAAAAAAGGGTCAAAATGGCACATTTTGTTATGTATAATCTACCCCAGTTTAAAGTTTTAAAAAAATATTTCGCTGGAAATAACCCACGGCCGCATTGTCTGCCCCTGAGAGTAGCTGACGGAGCACAAGCCGGGCCGTCTGGCTTGGCAAAGAGGGGAGCCCGGAATGGGGCCGGCTCTCTCCAGCATGTCCTTGAAAGCTCCTGAAATCCCTCACGTCCCCACCTCCCATTAGACTTGTGTCAGCCCCACCTGGGCAATCTCCGCCCGCGCGGCTGCCGCTGCCCGAGGCTGCCCGCCTGGCAGGAGCAGCGCCTGCCAGCTGGCTGCTCTCCCGCCGCCTGCTCCCAGCTCAACAGGGACCTCTGTGTTGCTCAGAAACACCAGGTTTTCCAGCTCAAGTTGGAGCTGTGGCTCATTTTTCACAGTGACTCTTCCAGATGCTTTCAGTGTTTCAACATCGCCACCAGGCCCACAGGAAAGGATCTCCCTTCCAACTTTATTACGTTCTTATCCATCTCGTCTCCACCCATCCCTTTTCAAGACTGATTCTAGAGAGAGGGAGAACAGTGAGTGAGAGAAACATCCATTTGCTGTTCCACTTTTTCATGCATTCATTGGTTGATTTTTTTTTTTGGGGGGGGGGTCGGGGTGGCTTATAAGCTTTATTTAAAAAAAAATTTTCATTTTTTTTATTAAGGAATGAATGTGTATCTATCTTAGCATTGTTTTCCCCCCACTCACTCCCATACATGCCCTCACCTTCCTGATTCTTTTTTTTTTTATCATTCACTTTATTTTTATTTATTGCTTCATTATAGATTGATTAATGGTGTGTATTGCTGTAGTCTCTATTTCTTTCAATTGGCCTTTTTGTTTCTTTATTCATCATTCATTAGTTAATTCTTGTATGTGCCCTGACTGGGGATCAAACCCACAGCCTTGGTGTGTCTGGATGATGCTCTCACTAACTAAGCTACCCTCCAGGCCCCCCTTTCTGTGCTGTCTGGAGCTGATGCTCGGGGCCAGCAGGCCTCTCAGTGGCCCTCTCCCCTCCCTGGGCCAGCTCAGCACCAATGATGGTGCACACTGGGATTCTGAATAGGGTTTGCCTATCCTGAAGGAAGGTTTCTGTTAAAAGCAGTATTTTTTTAAACAGCATTTCCTCGAAGCATCAAGTATCTCTCTTCTGACAGAGCTGATGGCCATGCCCCGTCCCCTCTCCTCCAGGGCAGCCGTGTCCCATTGTCCTTCCATCCACCATCTTCTCACCGGCATTTGCTCCACGGCGCTCACTCTAAAACACCTCCCCTACCCTCGCAGGTTTGGCTCATTGGATAGAGCGTCAGCCTGTGGACTGAAGGGTCCTGGGTTCGATTCTGGTCAAGGGCACATACCGGGGTTGTGGGCTTGATCCCCAGAAGGGGGTGTGCAGGAGGCAGCCTATCAGTGATTCTCTCTTATCTTGGATATTTCTATCTCTCTCTCTCTCTCTCTGAAATCAATAAAAATATGTTTAAAAAAATAAATAAATAAAATAAAACACCTCCCCTCGACCCTGCTAACCCGTTCAGGGGCCATCCCCTCTCTCTCCTCACCACCCTCAAAGGCAATGTTATCCGAGAGTGTCCCACTTGGTGACTGGGCTCTCAGCTCCGTATAGTCTGGCTCCTGTCCCCCTAACCTCTTAGCCTGAGCCTCCCCTGTGCACGCCCACCTCCACACACACACACACACACACACACACATACACACACACATACACACCCCGGCCCCGCACCCTAACAGGGACACTTCACCCAAGCCTTCCTCCCTTTCTCCTCTGCCCCCTCTGGTGTGCCACTCTCTGTCATTGGCTTCTCCCAGTCACCTGAACACCCTGCTCTGAGTTTCAGCCTTCAGTCCTCTCCCCAGACACTCCCCCCTCGCCGGCTGGCTTTTAATGCGAGCTCTCCAGTCTAGCCCCAACGGCCTACCGTGGTCGGCAAACTCATTCGTCAGCAGAGCCAAATATCAACAAGACAACGATTGAAATTTCTTTGGAGAGCCAATTTTTAAAACTTAAACATCTTCTAACGCCACATCTTCAAAACAGACTCGCCCAGGCCGTGGTATTCTGTGGAAGAGCCACACTCAAGGGGCCAAAGAGCCGCATGCAACTCTCGAGCCCCAGTTTGCCGACCACGGAAAGCTAGGAAGCTTAGGAAGCGTATGCCCAATGGTCAGCTGCTGGTTGGGTGTGGCCGTTGGTGTTTGACTCACTGCATCCAAGCTAGTGCCCCCAAATGTGGAGACACTCTCACAGCTGAGGGCTCTGTTCTGGAAATGATGTGTATTTTAATAAACACTGCCTTTGTAATTATAAGCTGTGTATACATTTTGGGGGATACCTTATATATTGCCGTTTTCACTAATTATGGAACCATAAACACTTTCCTATGATTCTACAGCTTTCACAGTAATCCTAGTAATGTCTATATAATGTTGCCCAATTATTTATTTATCCTTTTTAAAAAAAAAGAAATTTAGATTGTTTCTGACTTTTTTTTTTACATTAGATTAATGCATTATAGTTTTTATCTTATATTTAATTATTTCCATAGGTTACATTTTCAAGAATGGAATTACAAGTCAAGGGCCACGCATTTTTATGGCTCTTGATTCTTATTCCCATATTGCTTTCCAAAAGGGTTGTACTAATTTATAGATAACAAGAGGCCCAGTGTGCGAATTCCTGCACAGGTGGGGTTCCTCAGCTTGACCTGTGATTGCGGCCGATGGGGGCCATCTCACTCTTGCCCTGTCCTGATTGGGTCTGGCTGGCTAAGGGGTGGGTCCACAGGCTGTGGGAGCACACTGACTACCAGGGGGCAGCTCCTGCATTGAGCATCTGCTCCCTGGTGGTCAGTGTGTGTCATGGTGACCGGTCGACCGGTCCCTGAGGCTTTTATTTATATAGGTAATATTTCAGTGCTACCATAGTCCACTTTACTGGGTGCCTACTCAGATTCTACACATATTCATCTGCTTATTACGTGGGAAGCACTTTCCTATTTGCTTATGCTTTCAAATCCCTTCCTAGAGCTTCAGACTTTCGGAGTTGGAGGACATCTGCTCATTTTAGAAACGAAGACACGCGACCCAGAGGAATTATGTACCGGCTCGTGCTGCACGTCTGAAAACAGAAGCACGTCCAGAGGAAACCTGAGCCCCTGGACCCCGCGTCTCCGGGTTGTCTGCCGGGCCCAGCCGGGGCAGTTGGGTGCCTGCACGCTCCCTGTGAAGGCACAGCTGAGAGAGGACACTGCACACTCATCTTCTGGCCACCACGACCCCGAGAGTCCCTTCCAGGGGTACTTTTGGTCAGCAGAAGTTCTCTCCTGGACCTTTAAGCCCCCATTGGCTCAGCCAAGACCTCTGTGGAGCAGTGAAAGGCTTCCTGGTGCTGTTTCCTGAAAGGGGCTCCTGTCCCCCTCCTTGGAGGAGGTCCTGCAGACAGAGGCATGCTCGGCGTGACGTGGCTCAGGAGGCCCCGTCCCCCCCTCCCCCCGGGCCTTTGCCCACCCTCTCTTGCAATGCCACGAGGCCCTCTCCCTGGCCCTCTAGGGGCTCACCCTCTCTGATCGTAAAGTATTAGCTCCTCCATGAAGGCTTTTCCCATCTTCCTGTGGATCATTTATCTCAGAGGTTCCCAAACTTGTTTGTGCCGTAGACCCCTTGCCATGTTTTTCGGTTTTGGGTAGACCCCCTACTTACCTGATATTGATTTTTTTGTAAATTTCTAACTGTAGTGAAGTTTAGTGTTAAAATTTAATAAAAAATAATGTACCTACTTTTCTCCGGCATTCTCAAACAAAATAACACTGATTCACTATAATTTGTATGATAAACTACCAGTTTATATTTTTTAAAATATTTTCTCAGCACTTTCTTATTCAAGATTCAGGAAACGAATGAACGTATTTTTCTCACATTCATATTTATAGAGTGACGAATTGAACAAGTCGGTACAAGTTCGCGAAGCTTTGAGATAAAAATTGGCAAGAATGTTTACTGCGCGTATGCTTGTAACAAGATGATACTGGTATATCATTATGTGCAGGTTTTTATCCTACAACTTACACAATTTTATAAACATATATAATAAATTTTTTACTTCATAGGTACTTTTATAAATAATTTATATGTTTTTATATTATAAGATAATATGATGTAAGTAAATAGGTACTATCAGTGTATGTTGAGATCTACTATCGTGGACCCCCATTTTCATTTCATGGACCCCCCAATTTTTTTTTCGCTGACGTAGACCCCTTGCAGGTTGTCATAGACCCCTGGGGGTCGATATAGACCACTTTGGGAATCACTGATTTATCTACTGCTGCCATATTTATTTATTTTTTTTAAATTCCAATAGTTTTTTAAAAAATATATATTTTATTGATTTTTTACAGAGAGGAAGGGAGAGAGAGAGTTAGAAACATCTATGAGAGAGAAACATCGACCAGCTGCCTCCTGCACACCCCCTACTGGGGATGTGCCCGCAACCAATGTACATGCCCTTGACCGGAATCGAACCCGGGACCTTTCAGTCCGCAGACCAATGCTCTACCATTGAGCCAAACCTGCTTCAGCTACTGCTGCCTTATTAACCCATCCTAAAAATGTTTACTTAGACCCATGGTTGGCAAACTGTGGCTCGCGAGCCACACGCGGCTCTTTGGCCCCTGGAGTGTGGCTCTTCCACAAAATACCATGGCCCGGGCGAGTCTATTTTGAAGAAGTGGCATTAGAAGAAGTTTAAATTTAAAAAATGTGGTTCTCCAAAGAAATTTCAATCGTTGTACTGTTGATATGTGGCTCTGTTGACTAATGAGTTTGCCGACCACTGACTTAGTCTAACAATGATTTGTCGTTTCCCATCATAGATTCTGCGGATTGGCTGAGGGGTTCCTCTTGCTGGTTTGGCCTGAAGACGTTCCTTCCGTGTAGGGTGTGCAGGGCTAGTACGCCGCAGAGCCGTGGGGCAATGGCCCAAGGTTCTCAGAAGCTCCTTTTCCTCTCAGAAAGGGTCTCCCTGCATCAGTTTACATATATATTTTATTGATTTTTCACAGAGAGGAAGAGAGAGGGATAGAGAGCTAGAAACATCGATGAGAGAGAATCATCGATCAGCTGCCTCTTGCACACCCCCTACTGGGGATGTGCCCACAACCAAGGTACATGCCCTTGACCGGAATCGAACCCGGGACCTTTCAGTCCGCAGGCCGATGCTCTATCCATTGAGCCAAACCGGTCCTGGCAGCCCTGCATCAGTTTAAACTTCCCTGGTGTTAACAGAGCCACAGCCGTGGGCTTCGTTTGACCTTTCTTCCGAAGCCACGTCTCTGAGAGCCTTTGGTGGGTCAGAGAGACTGGGGAGGTGACACGTTTCATTTTGGGACCCCGCAGCGCATCGCCGACCTGCCACGTCCTGCTAAATCCCGCTGCACATGGAACAGCCACTCCCGCCGTGCCTTCCGGTCAGGACTTCGAAAAAAGACAACCGACACTTACCATGGTGCTGGGGACCGTCCTGAGCCAGATCCCCGAGCTCATTACGTGTGCTTTCTGCCTCCCGACGGACGGACAGACTGGAGGGGACGGCTTGGCAGCTCTGCTTTCACTGCTGCAATCGTGCCCCTTTCGCCACACAATGCAAAGCCAAGGCTACATGTTTATATGTTTGTCGTGGCATCGCCTCCATTTCTGTGCACGATCTGTTGTGGCCTAACAACCCACCCCAAGGTTTTGAGTCTTATTTATTTATTTACTTACTTACTTACTTACTTAATTAATTTTTAAATATATTTTATTGATTTTTTACAGAGAAGAAGGGAGAGAGATAGAGAGCTAGAAACATCGATGAGAGAGAAACATCGACCAGCTGCCTCTTGCACACCCCCCACCGGGGATGTGTCCGCAACCAATGCACATGCCCTTGACCGGAATTGAACCTGGGACCTTTCAGTCCGCAGACCGACGCTCTACCACTGAGCCAAACCGGTTTCGGCTTAATTTATTTTTTAAATAAATCTTTATTGTTCAGGTTATTACATATGTTCCTCTTTCTCCCCCCATAGCTCCCCTCCACCTGATTCCCCACCCCACCCCATGTCCTTACCCTTCGCCACTGTCTCCATCCATAGCTGTACGATTTTTGTCCAATCTCTTCCCGCACCCCTCCGACCCCCTTTCCCCTGAGAATTGTTGGTCCGCTTCCTTTCTATGCCCCTGATTCTATTATAGTCACCAGTTTATTCTGTTCATCGGGTTTTTTAGTCACTTGATTTTTATTAGATTTATTTGTTGATAGACATGTATTTGTCCCTCATAATTTTTTGAGTCTTAAAGCAATAGTATTTTCTCAGTCCCGCAGGTCAGCTGGGAGGCTCCGCGGATGGTGTCGCGGGGGCCCATGCACGGCTGCAGGGACCTCTAAGGCCGCTGCAGGCGGAGCTCTGAGGACGCAGTGTGCTGAGACCTGGGGCAGAAGAGGCCGACCCCAGGACAGGGGAGCCGGTGAGCGCCGAGGAGCCAACGCAGGAGGAACAGCTCCGCTTTGGTGACGAGGGAGGGCTTTCCTGATGCTGGCCTCACGCATCCTCTCTCAGGTCCGAGAGGGGAGCCCAGGGCTGGGCCCAGAGAGGAAGGGGAACGCATGGCTCTCTTCTCTCTCCTTCCTCGCACCATCACGGGGATCCGCGAGGCTTCTGTTCCCAGCGTCTAAGTCTGGTGACCTTCTGGAATGGAAAGCAGCTCACTCCCACCCCAGCGCCCCTGCAAGAGCCGCCTGGACAGCGTGGGAGCGCTTGTGGGCACCGGGGAGCGGGCAGAGCTGTCCTCCTTCCACCCTAGCCGGTGCGCCCATGCCCTTTGCCCCCGCCCTGCAGCCAGCTCTCCGAATCATTAACTGGAACAGATGGAGATCTCGGTGGCTCTCCGCTTTGGTCACACACCATATCAACCGGGGCGCTTTAAAAAAATCCAGTTCATCTTCGCCGGCTGAGAACAGTTGGAGTTTTTTTTTTTTTTTTTTTTTTTTTTTTTTTTTTTTTAATATATTTTATTGATTTTACACAGAGAGGAATTGAGAGGGACAGAGAGTTAGAAACATCGACCTGCTGCCTCTTGCACACCCCCCACTGGGGATGTTCCCGCAACCAAGGTACATGCCCTTGACCGGAATCGAACCCGGGACCTTTCAGTCTGCAGGCCGATGCTCTACCCACTGAGCAAAACCGGTCCGGGCGGAGTTACTAATCTTGACCCAGGGCAGCAAGTTTCATCAACAGAGACCCTGGGGATCATTAGCGGTGTCTGAAAAACCCACCCACGTGACCAGCCTTTGGTGCCCCGGCAGCGCCTGGGAGGTATCCTTCCTGGGAGACTGCGCCTCTGGGCTGCCTGGGGGGGGGGGGGGGGGGGGGTCATTCCGGAGGATTTTTGGGGTGCCCTCAGCTCTGGCTTCCTGAGCTCCTCTCAGCACGGAAACACGGCGCTCACACCCACGTTCCTGCAGCGGGCCAGCGCAGCCGCCTGTGCAGTGCCGTCTCCAGCATGGCGCTCAAGGACAGCTCCGTGGAAGGTCACCACGGCTGTCCGCGATGTGAATCCTAGAGAGTTTCATCTCCATGCGATGTGTCACGGCCTCCCCACAAGCTGCTCCGGAGACTCCGAATGCTCCTGTCCCAGCTCCGCCTCTCTTCCTGGCCACACGCCCCCATCCAGAGCCTCGCTGCTTGCCTTCCTGCCATGTCGGACAAGACTGAGAACCAACGAGCCAGCCTGGCGGGGTTTGGGGGGTTGGAGGGAGGGGGGGAGCGCTTTCCACACTGCTGCCCCCTGTGCCAAAGAGCAGTTCCCAGGGATTTCCCCCCAGACCCGACAGCTGCCCCTCGCTGCTGGCCTCGCCGGGTGTGGTGACCGCCTCTGTGTTCCGACAGCACACCCGCTGGCACTCACGTCTGAGCTCTCCTCTTCCTCCCACGGCCAGGTCTGCGCTTTGCTCGTCAGCCTGCAGGGCACACCCTTCCTGCCTCCGTGTTCATGAGGCTCCGTTGGACCCTTTCCAGTCCCATCGTGTCATCTGGACGTGCCAGAGGACAGAGTGACACACATTCTGGTGTCCACTTACCGAGATTAAAAGGATGAAGTCGTGGTATTTACTTTCCAGTATTCTTACCCGCCTGGTGTTAGGGTTTTGGGGGTGGGGGCGGGGGCCAGGGCAGTGGATTCCTGGCTTCAGGGGATGGGTTTTCAGCTTCATGAGATTATTCTCCTTGAGCTGTTCCAACCTTCCTGCTGCTCAGCTGGCCCCTGGCGGGCAGATGTCGGCCCTCCCACCAGCTCTGTGCACCCGTCCTGTCCAGCTGGCAGCGACTACCTGGCCCAACGGGTGTCACAGGCGACCTTGGGGACTCACGGTGCTCCCTTCCCGGACCATTTTAAACCGTGGAAAGGAAGACCTGGACGTCCATGCTGCGGAGTGAGAATGGGACAGGTTCTAGCATAGATTTTTTTAAAAGCATTTTTTTTCCTGTTCTGGAAAAAAAAAGTGCTTGTTCATTTAAGACATTTTGGAAATATAAACAAATACGAGGAAAATTAAAATCATTCTCAATCCTACCACCCAGAGATACCCCCAGAATAAATCCCTGGTTTATATTCTTCCAGTTCTTTATTCAGTGCTTGAGTGTCACACACACACACACCCTCTTCCACTTCATTGTTTTATAATGTGATATTTGATATCTAACCACTTTGCTGTACACCTGAAACTAATGTAATATTGAATGTTGACTGTAACTGGAAACTAAAAAAATATGGTATTTGATACAGAAGATATGTAACAAGAGCTGAAACCGGTTTGGCTCAATGGATAGAGCGTTGGCTTGGGGACTGAAGGATCCCGGGTTCGATTCCGGTCAAGGGCATGTGCCTTGGTTGCGGGCACATCCCCAGTAGGGGGTGTGCAAGAGGCAGCTGATAGATGACTCTCTCTTATGGATGTTTCTAACTCTCTAACTCTCTCCCTTCCTCTATAAAAAACCAATAAAATATATTAAAAAAAGAAGAAGATATGTAACAAGAAATAAGACATTAGGCAATGACTGGCAATAATGGTCACGTGAGTGCTCCCCCAGCCCGCCACTTCCTCGCACAGGGTGACTGTTTTCTCCAAGTTGGGTCGTATTATTCCCCTTGCTTGATAAAAGTAATTTTACAGACTGTTTGGGTTTACTTGATTTTAAGCGTTACAAAAATGATTTTAGCCGAAACCGGTTTGGCTCAGTGGATAGAGCGCTGTTGGCCTGTGGACTGAAAGGTCCCAGATTCGATTCCGGTCAAGGGCATGTACCTTGGATGAGGGCACATCCCCAGTGGGGGGTGTGCGAGAGGCAGTTGGTCAATGATTCTCTCTCATTGATGTTTCTGGCTCTCTATCCCTCTCTCTTCCTCTCTGTAAAAAAAAAAAAAAAAAAAAAAAAAATCAATAAAAAATATATTTAAAAAAATGATTTCATTCTATGATCATATGCCTCTTGCTTTTCTAGCTCAAAAAACACATTGGTTCCCTTTATCCGGTTGTGTTACGTAGAGGTGGTTCTTTCGTTTCTGCTGCTGTTTGATATTTCCATTGCGGAGACAGACGCGATTTATCCACTCCTTCTCTGGCTGGGCCTTTGACTGTTGTCAGTAGGTGGCCATCATAACCAGTGCCTGTCCAGGCCTCTGGGTGCCTCTGTTGGCTGCTTTTGGGGGGAAATGGCTGGGGAAAAAGTGTATGAAATCTCAACTTGGAGAGCCAGTGCCAGAATGATTGCTCCGATTTATATTCCTAGCATCAGTGCAGAGAGTCCCAGGTGATTAATCTTCTGTCCAGCATCTGACATTATCAGACTTTAAAACTTTTGCCTTTCTAAGAAGGTATATAATATTGTAGTAGTAACTTGCATTTACCTGCATACATTTACTAGTGAAATTGAGGATTTCACACATTTATGTGTCATCTGTGTTACTACTTGGTTTACTTCTTTTCCCTTCATTGTGGTTGTCATTCGTTTGACATACAATTGGACTTGTTTCTGTTTGTATTTAGTTACAGGTTTTCAACTTTTCCCTATGCGTGTTGATTTATTTTTTTGAATGTGTATAACATTAACATGTTTCCAAAAGCTAAAACTACACCAAAAGATAAGATATATTCAGAATTGTCCCTTCCTCCCCTAAACTTTCTATCCTGTCCCCTCACCCATTTCCTTAAGGCGATAGTTTTATCGTTTTCTGGTTTATTGTTCTGGTGATTCCTTTACTAAAATAAGCAAAAGGTAACATATGTTTGCTTTTGTATTTTGCTTAATAATATACTCTGGAAACTACTGTATCTCCGTTCAAAAAGATTTTATTTTTTTTTCTTTTTATTTATTTTTATTTTTATTTATTATTTTTATTTATTTATTTATTTATTTATTTATTTATTTTTTACAGAGAGGAAGGGAGAGGGATAGAGAGCTAGAAACATCGATGAGAGAGAAACATCGACCAGCTGCCTCCTGCACACCCCCTACCGGGGATGTGCCCGCAACCAATGTACATGCCCTTGAACCTGGGACCTTTCAGTCCGCAGACTGACGCTCTATCCACTGAGCCAAACCAGTTTCAGGCTTTTTTTTCTTTTTGAAAGTTTTTTTTTTTTCCAATTACAGTTCATACTCCACATTATTTTGTATTAGTTGCAGGTGCACAGCATAGCGGTTAGACATTCATATACTTTACAAGTGTTCCCTCCGATATTTCCAGGACGCACCTGGCACCATACAGAGCCATTACAATAGTACTGACTCTATTTCTATGCAGTACGTAACATCCCTGTGACTGTTTCACAATTACCAATACGTAAATCTCAACCCACAAAGATCATTGCTCCTTTTTAGTGTTCTCTAGCAGTCAAATATGTGTAAGGATCAGAGTTTATTCAACTAGTCTTCTATGTTTGGGCATTTAGGTGGTTTCCAATATTCTGCAAATACAAATCATGGTACAATGCAGGAGGTTTCATACGTAAGAGTACAGATTATCTTTGGAGGTGCCTTTGGGGTAAATTCCTATTAGTTGGAGTGCTAGGTTGAGAGGTTAAAGGTATGCATCGTTTCCTTCGATATTGCCAAGTCCTCCTCCACAGGGGTTGCATACTTTTCCTTCTTTTCAAAAAAACATATCTTACTGATTTTTTACAGAGAGGAAGGGAGAGAGATAGAGAGTTAGAAACATTGATGAGAGAGAAACATCGATTAGCTGCCTCCTGCATACCCCCTACTGGGGATGTGTCTGCAACCAAGGTATATGCCCTTGAACCAGAATAGAACCTGGGACCTTTCGGTCCGCAGGCCGATGCTTTATCCACTGAGCCACACCGGTTAGGGCAGGAGGTTGCATATTTTTCATTCCATTTAGAATTATTTGTTCCCCTATAACCTTACCAACACAGAGAGGCTGTGCGTGGCTGTCCAGTTTGCCTCCGTACCATTTGTTAAAAAGTCCTTCTTTGCCTCAGCCATTGAACTGCTTAGCAGATAGTGGATTTGCTTATGTAGTTGGATTGATACCTGCACCTTCCATTGCTCTGCCTGTTCCTGTGCCCGCACCATGGTGTTCTTATTCAAGCGGCTTTGTCGTATGTTTTAGTATTTGCTAGGGCTAGTCACCTCTCATATTTCTTCTTTTTCAGTGTTTTACTAGCTATTTTTGAGTGTTTATTTTTTTCCATATAAACTTTGGTACCCATTTATCTAGCTACAGAAGAAATTTTTTTTTTTTTGGGGGGGGGAATCATTAACTTTATTAAAGACCATAAGGAGAACCTCTGTGTTAACAATGTTAAGCTATTTTAGCCAAAACCAAGAAATGTCTTATTCAAGTATGCTTTTGTGTCTTTCGGGATTGTCTTATGGTTTTCCTCTTTCAAAGAACCACATTGATTGAGACACAGTTCACATACTTCTTACTTCCTTTATTTAAAAGTGTACAATTCGGTGGTTTTCAGTCTACCACAGAGTTGTATAACCATCACCACAATCAACGTCAGAACAATTTCATCAACTCGAAAAGTAGCCTCATACCTATTAGTAGTCCTTTTTCAATCTCTCCAACCCCTCCAACTCCTGCAACCACACATCTACATTCTGTCTCTAAATATTTGCCTATTCTGGACATTTCATGTACCACCTTGAACAGTACAATATGTGGTTTTCAGTGATTGGATTCTTTTGTTTTCAAGTTTTACCCATGTTATAGCATGTGCTCCACTACTTTTTATTGCCGAATAATAGTCTATTGTATGAATGGATTAATCACATCTTGTTTATCCATTCATCAGTTGATGGAGTTTTGGATTGTTTTCATTTTTTGGCTATTATGAAGCAGACACGATGAACATTTGTGCATAGGTTTTCGTGTGGGCTTGTATTTTCAAGTCTCTTGGGTGTATACATCTCGAAATAGAATGACTGGGTCATATGAGAACTTCATGTTTAACATTTTGAGGAACTGCAGCTGTTTTCTGGAGCAGCTGCGCCATTTTACATTTCTACCAGCGATGTATCGATATCCTAATTTCTCCACTTCCTCACCAACACATTGCCTGTGGTTTTCATTACAGCCATCCCAGTGGGGATGGAGTGGTATCTCCTTGTGTTTTTGATTCACATTCTACTAATAGCTAATCATGTTGAGCATCTTTCCATGTGCTTATTGGCCAGCTATGTATCTCCTTTGAAGGAATGTCTGCTCAAATACTTTCCCCATTTTCAATTGGGTTATTTGTTTTATAATTGAAGTGCTGTTTATATATTCTGGATATAAGTTTCTTTTTTTTCTTTTTCTTTTTGGATATAAGTTTCTTATCATATGTATTATTTGAAAGTATTTGCTCTCATTCTGTAGGCTGCCTTCGCACTTTTTAAATAGTGTCCTTTGGTGCATGAAAGTTTGAACTTTTTGATGAAGCACAATGTGTCTGTCTTTTCTTCTGTCATTTGTGCTTGTGATGTTTTATCTAAGAAGGCTTTGACAAACCCAAGGCAGTGAAGATTTACATGTATGTTTTCCCCTAAGCGTTTTATTGTTTTTTTTTTTATGAAATGTAATTTTTCTTTTTTCTTTTTTATTAAATTATTATCTGTGTACATATTTTAACATTGCCCCCTCCCATACATACCCTCCCTCCCCAGAGTTTTGTGTCCATTGGTTGTACTTATATGCATGTATACAAGTCCTTCGGTTGATCTATTATCTCTCCCAGATCTCCCTACCCTCCCCGCTGCAATTTGACAGTCTTCTTGTTGCTTTACTGTCTCTATATCTATCTTTTGGTTCATCATTTTATAATGTTCTTTATTATCCATAAATGAGTGAGGTCATGTGGTGTTTCTCTTTCACTGACTGGCTTATTTCACTCAGCATGATGTTCTCCAATTCCATCCAGGTTGCTGCAAATGATGAGAATTCCTTCTTTTTTATGGCAGCACTACACAATAGTATTCCATTGTGTAGATGTACCATAGTTTTTTATTATATACTACACAATAGTATTCCATTGTGTAGATGTACCATAGTTTTTTGATCCAATCATCTGCTGACGGGCACCTGGGCTGTTTCCAAATTCTAGCTATTGTAGATTGTGCTGCTATGAACATAGGGGTGCATATATCCTTTCTGATTGGTGTTTCTAGTTTCTTGGGATATATTCCTAGGAGTGGGATTACTGGGTCAAATGGGAGTTCCATTTTCAGTTTTTTGAGGAAACTCCACACTGTTCTCCACAGTGGTTGCACCAGTCTGCATTCCCACAAGCAGTGCACGAGGGTTTCTTTTTCTCCGCAACCTCACCAACACTTGTCGTTTGTTGATTTGTTGATGTTGGCCTTTCTGACAGGTGTGAGATGGTCCTGCATTGTTTTTTTGATTTGCATCTCTCAGATAATTAGTGACTTTGAGCATGTTTTCATGTGCCTTTTGGCCTTCCTTCTGTCTTCTTTTGAGAATATTCTATTTAGGTCCATTGCCCATTTTTTAATTGGATCATTCATCTTCCTTTTATTTAATTGTATAAGTTGACTGTAGATGTTGGAGATTAAACCTTTATCAGTGGTATTATTTGCAAATATGTTCTCCCACACAGTGGGCTTTCTTGTTTTGTTGATGGTTTCTTTTGCTGTAAAAAAAGCTTTTTATTTTGATGTAGTCCCATTTGTTTATTTTCTCTTTAGCTTACATTGCCCTAGGGGCAGTATCAGTGAAGAAGTTCTTTTGGCATTTGTCAGATTTTGCTGCCTGTGGATGCTTCTAGTATTTTTATGGTTTCCCGGCTTATGTTTAAGTCCTGTGTCATTCTAAGCGTTTTATTGTTATAGCTTTTACATTTAAATAGTTGAAGCCCTAACCAGTATTGCAGAACGTGACTGTATTTGAAGATAGGGCCTTTAAAGACATAATTAAATTAAAAGGAGGCCATTAGGGTGGGCCTGGCTCCAATATAATTGGTGTCTTTATAGGAAGAGGGGATTAGCACACAGATGCGCACAGCACAAAGTAAGACCGCGTGAAGACACAGGGAGAAGGTCATCCATGAGCCACAGAGAGAGGCCCCAGAAGAAGCCAACGCCTTCAACAGCTTGATCTTGCACTTCCAGCCCCCAGTTCTGTGAGGAAATAAATTTCTGCTCTTTAGGCAGGTCTGCGGTACTTTGTTATGCTAGTTCTAGCAAACAAGTAAATACATAAACCCCACTTGGTCATGGAATATGTTTGTTTTTTGTTTTTTTTTAAAAATATATTTTATTGATTTTACACAGAGAGGAATTGAGAGGGACAGAGAGTTAGAAATGTCGATGAGAGAGAAACATTGACCAGCTGCCTCTTGCACACCCCCCACTGGGGATGTGCCCGCAACCAAGGTACATGCCCTTGATCGGAATCCAACCCGGGACCTTTCAGTCTGCAGACCGATGCTCTACCACTGAGCCAAACCAGTCCTGGCAGAATATGTTTCTTAAGTCATATGGACTTTGTGCTTTTTTGGAGAGAAATAATTTCCTCTAGCATAGAAGTGGCAAACTGCAATTCACAGGCCAAATCTAGTCTAGTGCCTATTTTGGTCAATTCAGTGTATTTGAGATATAGCCACACCCACTTACTGGCATTTTACCTATGGCTGCTTTTGTGCTACAATAGTTAGGCCTGCAAAGCAAAATATTTACTATCTTGGTGCTTTAGAAAAAAAACTTGCTGACCCCTGCTATAGTACTTAGGATGGGCTTACATGCATAGTTCTTTGCATTTTAAAAAGCCTTTTTTCTATAGCCTATGGTGTTTGAAAAACAGCATGATGGGTGGGTATAAAACCCTTACCTTGCATCTTCTTTCCTTGAGTCTTCAGAAAATGCCGTACCATTACTGCCTTGGTTTGCTCTTGAGAAGTCTGATGCCAAACATTTTGGTCAACAGACTCCGTAACAAACTACCTCTCCTAAATAGTAATGATTTAAACTAAGAACAATTTTAGTTATTATTTCACCATCTTTGGGGTCAGGGATTCAGGTGGGGTTTGGCTGGGTGGTTTTCTGCTCCACATGGCTTCCGGAATCCTGGAGACAGGACTGGCCAGAGGAGTTAGCGGAGGAGTCATGTTGTGAAGGCAAAGGGTGTCCCAAAAAGAGTGGGATGCCTTGTATTGTCAAACACTATGGAGAACTCTAGGAAAAGGAGAACTCAGAAATGGCTGGAGGCATTGAGGATTGAACAGACATTCATGACTGAGAGAAGTGCAGTGACGTGGTGGGGGCAAAAGCTACAGAGCCATGAGGTGAGGAGTGAGGAGCAGCTGAGTTGGCAGAGATAAACTGCTTTAAGGTGTTTGGAAGAGAATTTACAGCACTATCTGAAATGACAGAGGGTTTCTTCCTTTTTCTTTAGCACAGGAAAAGCCTGAACATGAATAGAAGGTGAAGGAATAGGACAAGTAGGTAAGAGGAGTTGATGATTTTGGTAAAGGGGGGACAGGAGAATGATTGAAATAAGTTCTCTGAGCATATGAGAGGGGATGAAATGCAGAACAAAGATGGGGAGATGCTAATGTGAGTGTAAGTACAGTAAGTAGTCAGTTCCCAGAATGGTGCATAACAGTCTGGCCCACATATTGACATTATTTTGGGTTCAACCAATAGGGCAAACATTTACATATTCAAAGTAATATTTACGTATTTATTTTACACGAAGTGAATATTTAAAGTAATATTTACATATTTATTTTACATCAAATACACATCTTTCCTCCAAAGGACCCTTTCAATGTCTCCTCCAGCTGGTGCTCAATGTGGTGGTCAATGAACACATAAGACGTCTCTTACCTGTGTTCTGAGTATCTTAACATATTCAGAACACAGCCAAGGCCCTGCATGCAAGTGAAAAAGTCTTCCAGGCATGCAATATGGTGGCGAAGTTCCTGTGTGAAAGGTGACACCTGTTCCTGAGCGGTGCTTACTCTCGCTTACAGTGGGTTGCCGGCATTTCCTTCATCGTAGGAGTTTTAAAATAGGAAGATGAGAGGAAGAGGAGGAGGAGGAAGAGGAGGAGGAGGATGTTCTAAAGGCAGGCAGGCAGCAGGAGGTGGCATGATCTGCCTTAACACAAGGTGCCAAAAAGCAGTGAAAAACCAGATCCAAGAACGCTGGCTTTGGATCTCTTCGCTTAGGGATGTAACATACTTCACATACAACAGCCCTTGAAGGATACTGCTTTTTCAATCTTAAATAACGTTAAGAGAGAGAGAGAGAAAAAAGATTCTTTGAGTCATTAAAAAAAAAAAAAAAGCTTAGCTGTTCCTAATTTGTGATAATCTCCTATGTTTCACATGGCTTGGAAAGGATTCTATTAAAAATGGATACTGTTCCAAGGAAAAAGTGGATGCTGAGATGGGAGACCTTGGTCCACCCTCCCTCTTCCTTTGCCCGAGCTGTTTCCCTAGGCTTCGATGCCCTCGACCTTTCCTCCTAAAAGCCTCTTTCTTTTTCTCCCGTCAAGGCCGAACACAAATGCCACCTCTTCCAGGAACCTGTCCCCACGGCCCAGGCCGGAAGCCCTCCCCTTGGCTTTGCACGGGTCAGCGGCCAGGGCTGTTGATGCGGCTGCCCTTGCACTAAGTTATGCGCTCCTTGCGGCCAGGGACCGTGACCGTGACCGGGGAGGTGGGCGCACGCGGTGCCGGGTACCCGGTCAGAGCTCCGCAAACGCTCCCGGAGTGGAATTCATTTGGCCAAACAATCCAGGGGAGGAGACCGCGCTCGCTCGAGGCGCGGATGAATGATTCATGGGTGGTTCTTCGCATTCTTTACCTCCGAGTCACGTCGGGCGGAGCCTCCAGCTGGCCTGGCAAATGCGTGCGGCGCTGAAACGCACCTCAGCGGGCCCCGATCAGGGTGCGGGAGTCGGGAGTCGGGAGTTGACCGAGAGGGGCCGAGCTGCATCCGCATGCAGACGGGGAACGCGGGGGCGAACTGGTGGGCGGGCCGCCGGGGCGGGGCCGGTAATTGGCCACGCCCCTCATCGAGCGGAAGCCACGCCCCGACGCGCGCTCACGTCGGCGGCGCGTGCCCGCCTCCAGCGCGGAGACCTCGCGCCCTCGCGCCCTCGCGCCGGGGGCGGGCTCGCCGCGCGTGCCGGGCGGGGGAGCGGCGCGAGCCGGGAGTCGAGGACGCTCGTCGCGGGGGCGGCTCCAGGGCCTGAGCGGGCGCCGCTGCCGCCGCCGCCTGCGCCGCAGACGCCGGGCCGGAGGTTGGCGGGGGCGGCTGCGGCCGCGGAGACCGTCCAGACGCTCCCTGCGCCCGCCGGGAAGTGAGTAAGGCGGGGGGTCCGCGGCGGCGGCGCCTGCGGGAGAGGTGCGCGGTGCTGGAGCCGAGCGCCCGGACCTCCGGAGCCCGCGGGGGCGCAGGGCCGGAGCGGCGGGGAGCCGGGGCCGCTGCACCGCGCGCGGCTGCGAGGGGAGACGGCTCCGCGCTCACGGCTCACGGCCCTGGGGGCGCGCGCGGAGGGGATGGAGCGCAGCCCGGGCCGGCGCCGCCGGGCTCGGGACCCCCCGGGCCAGGGAGGGGGTCTCCCGAGTTCCGAGCGCGCCGCGGCCGTCGGTGCGGAGCCGGGTGCGGGCGCCGGGCTGATGCCGCCGGAGCCCCGTTCCCCGGGCGCGGGCTCTGCGTTAGGTGCTGAAGGGGGCACGGGAGGCAGGTCCTGGCAGAGGGCAGGTGAGGCAGGCAGGCCCTGGCAGAGGGAATGGAATTCTTTTCAGATCGCCCCAAAACACCGTTTCCCGAGGCGCCTAACCGTGAACCTGTGCGCCGTGTCACCGTGGAGGGAAAGTGTGCCGGAGGGGAGGATGCAGCTGACTGACCAGTGCCTGCTGTCCAGTCCCTGGGCCAGGCCTCGGGATTAGGGAGACCGCCAGCATGCTTCGCAGGCGTTATTGATGAGCCAGCCTCCGTGGGTCAGCACTGGGGCCACAAAATAGTGTCAAACACAGCCACCATTTACTGTGCAGGAGCTAACCATTCGTTTGTGAAGCCATGAACATGAAAGACAAAGCAACATTGCATTTTGTCTCACACCTTATTCACCTGAGGCCTCTTGTCCACCCCCCACTCCTCCCAAGATTGGGAAGTTAGAGCCGTACATGGCTTGGTTTTGGGGATAAAGCAGGAGGGTCAAGGGAGCTTGTGGGAGCAACTTAGGAGAGTCTTGAAGGCTCTTATAACGTTTAAAGGGGGAGAAAAATAAAAAGCTGGAAAGGAGAAAAGAAGTTTCCTTCCTTCCCAACTGTTATTAAGCAGCATGATCACGGCCAGCTGACTTCTCAGTGACTGACGAGAACAGTAATCCTGCAAGCGATGTTTATTGCGTGAATGAATGAACCAGCGTGGTTCTGCTGGATATTACCCAGGGCAGTGTTAATCACTTGGCCGGGAGGGGTGGCTGATGGACTTCCTTTGTTTCTAAAGACCTCCACCGCCCCCCCCCCCCTTTTTTTTTGTTCGCCATGTAAGGTAACCGAGGTCCATAGGTGTGAGCGTTGAAAACCGTGGCTGAGATGACGGAGTGGCCTTCTGTGGCCATTGTGCCACTTTCTGGGCTTTATCGCAGGTTAGCTGTTAGAACTTGCTCCGTGGGCCGTGGCTTCAGATCTCCTCTTCGCTGCCCATGGAAGAAGAGCACTTTCATACTCTTGTGTTTTCTGCTTCTTGTCCTGGTCGGTGGCCGGCAGGTCTGTGGTGAGCCCCTGGGGGCTGGAACTCTGCCTGCTGGCTGCCTTTGCTTACGTTTCTGGACTCTCCCGCTCCGGTCTGCCGTTTCAGGCCCCGGTGTTGCCGTGCCTGTTGGGTTACTTTGTCTGCCAAATCAAAACTTGACCTTTTATGAGTTCTGTGAGGGTTTTTATCATACGCATGTGGAGTCACCTCTGAAGGGGGTTGTGTAGCCAAAGCAGAAAGCAGAAGGTTCTTGAGCGCCCGCAGAGTGTGAGAGACACATTTCTGCTTAGAAAACCAGACGGCTGACCGGTGGAATGGCAAGGTGCCCTTTGTTTTAGACACTTTCTAGAACTCTCCCAGGGCCTTTGTTTCCTCATATAAACAATGAGGGCCATACTAATCCAAGTTTGGCATTGTGTGGTCACCTGGAAGAAAGAATTTCTCTTTGGTGTTACTGCTGTGTGCTTCAGCGTGCACCCAGCAGGTACCTGCCGGTTCTTGTGTTGGGTCTGGTAACTTTGGGCGCTTTGTTCCAGGTTCTCCCAGTGATCTTTGTGTTTTATTTAGGCACTTAATTTATATTTATTTCACCGTCCACTTCATCGATGTGTGGTTTACATATAATAAAATGCATAGGTACCTGGCTAGAGTGGGTGCGTTTTAAAAAGGTGCGTTACTTCGTCCAGCCACTATCCCAGTGGGGACAGAGAAGCTTACCTCCTCCCGGAGACATGCTCATTGATTTTAGATAAGAGAGGTAGGAGAGGGAGTGGGGAGAGAGAGAAAGAGAGAGAGAGACCAATGTGAGAGAATTGGTTGCCTGCTCCTATCAAGGATGGAACCCAAAACCCAGGTACGTGCGCTGACTGGGAATCAAAACAGGAACCTTTTGGTTCAGGAGACAACGCTCCCTCTGACTGGGCCACCTGGCTGGGGCTCACTCCACCCCCCTGTTTAACTTACTTCTAGTCACACAAGCTTCGGGGCTGTGGTGTCTCCTTGAGCAGGATGCATGCGGCCCAGGTTTGGGAGATGCCATTGGTAACAGAGTCCCTGGGGATGCCAGCTTCCTGGGTTGTGCGGTGCTCAGCCCTGCTCAGTCCGGGTGGCGGGAGCTGCAGCTGTGCCAATAGCTCAGAGTGCGCACTCTGATACAACACTGACGGCACAGGCGGAATACAAGCCTCCTAGGCCCACTCCCTTCTCCTCCAGAGCTGTCATCCGTTCGCTGTGACCCTTCCTGACCCTTCCCTGTGCGTTTCCACCTCCTACAGCAATGCAGGTAAAAGCAGGCTTTCCCCAGGCTCCCCGCGCTCTGACACCGGCGGCTTGTTTGGAACAGAGCGTCAGAGAGCTTTCCGTGGTGAAACATGGTTCTACCTGGCCCTTCCTGGCCATGCGCGCTCTCACGAAGGGTGTGTTGTCCTGTCGTTGCAGACATTGCTGCAGAGAATGAAAAGGAGACTTGCTGGGTCAAGAGGGAGCAGGTTTAAAATGTTAAATGGGTGGAGATTTAACCACGCTGCTCCTTGTGGATCTGGTTCATTTATTTTTAACTGCGGGAGTGTGTTCAGTGGTGGGCTGAGCTGACCGTTGATGTATCTTTCACTCACAGGGGACGGTTAGGTGACGCTGGATACTAATTTTTTTTTTAATGGGCCTGTGTGTTGTGAATGCATCCTGCCAGTCTGAGGCTTGCCTTTTCGCTTTGTTCACAGTGTCTTTCGTTGTATACACGTTTTAAATGTTTGTGTTACACTTGTGAAAGAAATTCCCATAAATTAAAGTTGTGTGTGCGCCATCTTGCTAAGTACATTTTCTTTATCCCAGGGTTTGAATTATATATTTTTGTATGTCCTTCTAAAATTAAAAAAGTAGGTTTTTGCCTAGGTAGTTGGTTGTGCGTCATCCCATCCACCAAAAGGTTGCAAGTTTGATGCCCTGACCGGGCACTTACCTGGGTTTGGTCCCTGCTCAGAGCCCATATGGGAGGCAAACAACCCCGTGTTTCTCTCTCTCCTTCACTCTCCCTTCCTCTCTCTCTAAAATGGTCTTAAAAAACCATATCCTCGGTGAGGATTAAAAAAAAAAAAAGTTTTGCTTTTTTTAGATGGTATAATAAAGAGATATAATTTATTTTTCAATTGTGATAACCAGTTTTTCAGCACTTTTCCTCATAATTTTTTATTGTGGCAAAATATACATAACATAAAATTCACCATTATACCCATTTTTTTTTAAATGATTAGACGGTTATTATTACTTTTTTTTTTTTTAAAAAATATATCTTTATTGATTTTTTTACAGAGAGGAAGGGAGAGAGGTAGAGAGCTAGAAACGTCACCCGGAACGGATTCATATTCCAGCTGTAGCTTTTGTTGGCCGTCTTTCTTAGCATTTATATTTCTTTGTGTATTTTGAAGTGTTGATGGACAAATTCATTTGAGTGTTAGTGCTTTTCATGTTGTTCTTACTTCTGTGCTCACCCTTCTCTGTGTGGTGATATTCTAGGTGCTTTTCTTGATCTGCGGGAACCTAATAAACTAGATACGATAGAGGTGGGTCGGGGGTCCTGCATTTTGAGATAATTGGGGCTCTTTTAGACCCACTCGCAGAGTAAGTGAATGTTCTGGTTCAGTTCCTGGTCGCGCGTCTGCTTTTATCTTCCCACATTTTTAAGCCCAGAGCATGGCATAAACTGCAGTTCCAGGCAGAGACTGGCGTGAGCACGTTTCAGCTTCCTCTCCGCTCCGGCCTCATCCTGGGCTTTAAGCCGGGAGCTGGCGCCGACGTCTCCGGTGTCTGCGGGTCTTCTGCTCTGTGTCCCCGTCGCCCTGCAGGAAGCAGACACCTGCTCCGGGGCTCGGGGTCCCGCAGGCCGGGAGCGTCCGCTTTGCGCCCGGTTTTGCGTCTGTTCTGTTTCTGATCCAAATGAAGGCTGTTCTTGTTGAGCCTCCCTAAGCCATTTGAACGTATTTTTTCCCTGCGTGTCTGAAGGAGAAGGGATGCATCCAGCTGTCTATTTACTGAATTGCGTTGACATGAAGACTTCACTGGCCAGCCTTCGTTCTACACTCCACACCGCTGTTTTCGTGTTCTGTTACTGCAGCTCCGAGACCCTTCCGAGCAGGAGCTGAATGGCAGCGGTGATAATGGGCGCTTTTATCTTCTTCCCGAACGGGAGCGCGTCCAGGGTTTCACTGGGAGGCAGCACGCTCCCTGAAGGTTTCTGCTAGATGTCGTTGTCAACTTGAGGACGTTCTCTTCTGTCCTTGATGTGTGTTTTTATTGGGTGTTGAATTGTATCAAGGGCTTTTTTTTGGGGGGGGGGGCATTTGTTGAAATTATTATTTTCTCTTTAATATGTTAATGGTAGGAGAGACCTTTCTGAGTTCCTGATAACCCAGCAAAACATACATTGTATGGGAATCGAACCAGCAGCCTTTTGGTGCCTGGGATGATGCTTAACTAACTGAGCCACACCAGCTGGTTTTTAATTTTACTATATTTAAAAAAATAAAATATGCTCTTTAACACACACATATATTTCAGAGTGGAAGAGAGAGGGTGAGAGATAGAATCATCAATGATGAGAGAGAATCATAGATTGGCTGCCTCCTGAAAGAAAGCCTGACACTGGGGATTGTCCGCAACCCAGCATGTGCCCTGGCCTGGATGGAACTGTGACCTCCTGGTTCCTAGGTCGGCACTCAGGCACTGAGCTGTGCTGGCCTGGCTTTACTACAGTTTGGATTCTCATATTTCGCTTAGATCTCTTCTTCCAGTATGTGGCTTGTCTTTTAAAACATTCAAAAAACACGATCTTTTGATCCATTTATGGTTTTAATTTATTGTTTATACAATTTCCCTACAGATCACGAGCACAAAAAAATAATCCTGGTGCCTGCGTACAGAAAGCTGTTGTAATGGACAAGGAGCTAGCGGTCCTGGGTTTCTATAGTCATTGCTTTCTGGTGAAGTTCAGTTAAATGCTGGGCCAAGATCTTTATTTGGTATAAAATGTGGGGTCCAGGATAGGTTATTTCTGAGCCCTGACATTGAGATCCTCTCTTGCTGTGCTTGTGGTTTCTGTAGCTCCTAATCATTACTACCAATGTGTTAACTCAAAGTTATGAGAATTCAGAAAAGGGATTCTTGTTAATATTCAGGATTTAGATGTGAAGGCTGCACCTTGCTTTTGTGGTGGAAAAGAAATACAAATAATTTGATTTAGGTTGGAACACATTTCACGGGCCCTTTTTTTTTTTTTTTTTTTTTTTAAATTAGGCTCTTATTTTGTGCCAGGCTTTGTACTAAAAGCTTTACATAATTTATTTAATTGTTCCTTCAGCCCTAAGTGGTTCTTTTTGCTGTTCAGAGCTCTTTGTACTTGTGAAGTGCAATATGTATTTGAATTTTTTTTTATTGGAACCTAGAAAGTTTTTCAGATTTGTAAATGGAAAATCTCTATGGTCTTAAAAACATGTACTTTTTTTTTTTAATCTGAAAGAGAAGAGAGAAGAAGAAGTATTAGAGGAAGGACAGTGGAGAATTTTTCTGTAATAAGCAAGGATGTTCTCCTTCAGGGACGTTTGACTAGTTGCAGCTCAGTACTAGGACTTAGTAATGAACGATTTCCTCATCACCATCAGGGCATCCGGAGAAAACCTGACAGCAGTTTTGCGGGGACACAGTGAACGTGCACAGGAAGCGTTGATAGCTGGATGCTCTGAAGTAACGGAGAGCTGGAAGGGTTGAGACAGGAACAGAAAGATTCCAGGGAAGTGAAGGGGATTGGGCGCTCAGGGGCAGGAAGAGACATGCTGGGGACCTTTCTGGAGCCTGTCTCTTTCCTTCTGTTTCTACCAGGGGAGTTGCTCGCCTTCTGCCTGCAGACTTAGTCTAGCTCTGGAACACGCTGCTTCCTTGGTGGGACTAACAAGGCTGCAGGCCCTGTTTAACTGTGAATTAAGTTCTGATCCAGCTCCACAGTCCCTGGAATCCTAGTGTTTGTCCTGAAGGGGGCGATGTGCCACAGTGGGAAGAGAGGGGACTTCTGGGTCAAATCGGTTGCCTAAATCCATAAATCACAAGCTTTGTAACCTTAGGCCACATTAACTAACCACTTAGGCTCTAAATTTACTTAAATAATTCTACCATCCATATTCCTCATTTTCTCCTCAAGCCAGGCACAGCCCTGCCGTCTCCTCCTCCCCCCCCCTCCTCCTCCTCCTCCTCCTCCTCTTCCTCCTCCTTTCTCTCTCTCTCTCTCTCTCTCTCTCTCTCTCTCTCTCTCATTTAGGATAAATGGTTTTCAAAGTGGGAGGCATGCAAAAATGATCCTCTTTTTTTGCTATATAGCCTACCTCGCTGTAGGTAGGCTATAGCAAGAAACGATGGGCAGTTAACTTTACTAATATTTAATTCATAGGTTGATCCTTGACTCCCATCTGTGTGTCTCATGATACACAGCAGGTCTGGTAAGCGAGGTAAGCTGAGAGGAGGGAGTGGGGACACCGCAGCCTGGAGCGGCTGCTATGTGAGCTCCCATATTTATCTGCTCACATTCTGTGCAGACACATTGCAGTTCCCCTCTGCTTGGTTTAGTGGTCTTTCAGATTCTATTATCTGATTGGAATGAAATGAACCTTGTTCAATAGACAAAGCGTTTAAAAAGATTCCTACAAAGACACTGCAGATTGAAGTTTCAGATTCAATTGAGGATTGAAATAATAATGCCGGGACACATGAACTGCAAGATAAAGCAGAGCCGACACTTCTGTATCTATTATGGGCTTGTTGTCAGTCAATTGCAAAGTACAAAAACAATAATGATCTAAAGAGATTGAAGGGGAATCAGTAAAAACAACACCTTAAAGTTGTTAGACATACTATTTGTTATAAGGATTTATTTATATACTAGGGGCCCAGAAGACGAATTCGTGCTCCTTGAAAGGAACTGTGGGCCATGAGGCTGTGGTGGGCACAGGGGCGGGTCTCGGCCCATCCTCCACACCCCCAGCCCCTCCCACCGCAGGCAGGTCACTTGTCTGTTGGCAGCCCCGCTCCCACGAGTTGACCCCACCCGCTGACAGTGCGGAGCGATTGGGGCAGGTGCCATCAGCAGGTGTGAGCAGTGGCTGTTGGCCCTGATCGCCCCTGAGGGCTTCTCCATCTCCCCCTGTTCCTAAGGGGCAATTGGGGCAGCAGCCGCCACTCACACCCGCTGATGGTGCCAAGCAATCGGGACTGGTGCCGGGCGCCAGCAGAGGGTTCGAGCAAGGCCTCCAGCACTGACTGCAGGTGCAACGGGGCATCACTTTCTGAATGGGGTGGTGCGTGCCTGTGTGCACTGGAGAAGAACCTGTATTTTTGTCACTGTTGGTTGACATAAATACCAATTAGGTCTCATAGGCTGAGGGTGTCGTTCAGCCCTTCCACGTTCTTCTTGACTTTCTGCTTGTGCTGATCATGGAGGAGTGTTGACGTCTCCACGTGTAAGTGTGGATTTGTCTAGTATGTGTTTGTACTGTCTTTAAAAAAATTTAAAACTTTATTTTTTACAACGGTTTTAAACTTACAGAAAAGTGGAAAATAATAGCAACCCATTCTCTGTTCTGTTATTAACCTCATACATTAGTACATTTGTTACAACGAGTGAACCAATGATGGTACATTATTTTTAAAAATTATTTTATTGACTTTTTTTTTTACAGAGAGGAAGGGAGAGGGAGAGAGAGTTAGAAAAATTGATGAGAGAGAAACATCTATCAGCTGCCTCCTGAACACCCCCTACTGGGAATGTGCCCACAACTAAGGTACATGCCCTTGACCGGAATAGAACCTGGGACCCTTGAGTCCGCAGGCCGACACTCTATCCACTGAGCCAAACAGGTTAGGGCTGATGGTACATTATTACCAAAATCCACACTTTATTCAGATTTCCCGAGGGTTCACCTAATGGCCTTTGTTCCATTGTCTCACCCTGGATACCACATTACACATAGCTGTCACGTCTCCTTAGATGTCTCTTGGCTTTGTCAGTTTCTCAGACCTTTCTGATCTGGTTTTTGATGCATAATCTGAGGAGTACCGGTAAGGTATTTGCAGATTATCCCCCAGTTGATATTTGCCTGATGTTTTTCTCATGATTAAACTGGGTTTATTGGTTTGGGGGAGGAAGACAATAGAGGTAAAATGCCATTTCATCACATCGTGTCAAGGATGTGTACTGTCAGCGTGACTTACCTACGATGTGGAACTTGCACTGTCTGAGGTGGTGCTGACCAGGTTTCTCCACCATCCAGTTACTTTGCACATGCCCCCCCCCCCCTCATTCCCCCCCACCTCCCCGCCGATGCTGTGTCTTTGTAAGGAAGTCCCTGGGCGCAGCCCACACTGAAGGAATGGAAGTTGTGCTTCGCTTTCTTCAGGGCTGAGTATCGACATAAATTATTTGGAATTCTTCACAGGGTATTTGTTCTTCGTGTATTGTTATAGTCACTCGTTTATGTCAGTGTGGACTGGTGGATATGCAGTACTACCTTATTTATTTTGTCGCTGAGGTTGTTCCAACTTTGGCTGTTGGGAGCTTTCTGTTGGCTTCTGAGTGCCTTTTATATACCCCTGTCATATGGTTTATTTTTCTCCCACAACTTCTTTACTTCCTGAATTACAAGATGTTCGAGGCTCATCTTGTATTATTTCCTGTCTCACTCATTTCTCCAGGTTCCTTTTGTTGGAGAAAGAAAGGTATTATAAACCAGCCTCTGGGCTAGGTATGTCCATTACGTATAGCTCAGGTGTCATAAACCAACATAGGGGCATTCGGTGCATACTCATGGCAGCTAGGGATGTTGTTGTTTCTGCATCTCAGTTGACAGCAAGGACATTTGTGTATATACTAACCCATGCATACACACATATCTGTAATTACTTCTGTATGTAGCTATCTGTATCTGTATTAAGAGAAGCGTGATCTTATACCGATGTCTGCGGTTGTAATCCATTACCACATGGATCATTCTAGCTTCTCATCTTGCTTCTCTGTAACCTCACACTCTACCAAATGCCGTCGCTCTGTAATTGTTATGTTAGAACTGGTACCATATGACCGATGGGAAACTGGAGTAGAGGACTTAGATATATTTTGTTTTGCTTTTTAGTCACACAGACACCATTCATTCCCAAAGTCACTTCCATCCCCCCACCCCACCCCACCCCCTTCAGTGAGGCTGTTTCAGACGTTTGTGACCCAGATTGTTTTGTCACATTCTGCATTGCATCCTTGGATCCTCTGACTTCCTAAAGGATGTAATGAAAGTTTACACACATTTTCACTGGGTGTTGTAAATGTCTCTGGGTTTGACAGATGCATAGGGTCATGTAGCCACCGCTGTACTGAAGTTTCACCACCCCAAAGGTCTGCGCTTCGTCTGTCCACCCCTCTTCCCTTCCCCCTAAATCTCTGTCGATCAGGGATCATTTTGCCATTTCTATTGTTTTGTTTATTCACACATCCATCGCATCACATAGTGATGTGTGTGTATGTATGTGTGTGTGTGTGTATTGAGAATGTTTAAGATCTATTCTCTTAGCAAATTTGTGTGTGTGTGTGTGTGTGTGTGTGTGTGTGTATTGAGAATGTTTAAGATCTATTCTCTTAGCAAATTTCAGGTATACGGAGTGGTATTATCCACTGTCATCACAAGCTGTACTTTCAGTTCCCATCTTATAACTAAAGGTTTGCATCCTTTGACCCACATCTCTCCATTTTCCCCGCCCCCTGAGCCCCTGGCTACCACCCTTCTGCTCCGCTTCCGGAATGGGTTTGACTTTTTTCTTTCTGTGTATCCTTAGACTCCCCTTGTGAGCGGGACCACAATGTTTGTCTTTCTCCGGAATATTTCACTTCGTGCTCTGATTCTTCTTATTTTTTTTTAATTGTGTGGAATGAAGCTTCTGAGCAGGGCGATTAGGATCCATCGGCGATTGAACATGTGTGAATAAGTCCACCTCGTGGGTGTCTCTGTGTCCGCAGGATGGCCGGCAGGAAGAAGGGGCGCAGAGTCCTGAGGCCATGGCGCCCGTCGGAGGGTTTCGATTGTTGGTTCGCGTGGACAGAGATTTTGGCAGTCGAAGTGGGAAAGGGTGGATATGAGAGTGATTATGAGGAAGGAAGTGCAGGCTCGCAGTGAGAGCGGTATGCGAAGGGAGTGATAGGAGGCCTGGTTATCTCCGGATGAGGAGGCCGAGAGCAGGCAGAGCGCCAGGGGTCCGAGCAGGAAGAGAGAGCGCGCTTGCTGTGGGGGTCTCTCCCTGAGGTTAATTTTCGGAGCTCGTTGGCATGCTGGTGGCCATCTGATCCCTGGTGTGCGGGCTGGAGAAGGTCCCAGTATTTCATACACAGCTGGGCGGGCTGCTTTCCTGTGCTGCTCCCCGAGTGCCTGGTCCTCTGTGGCTCCTCTGGACTCCCCTTTCCCTCCTCCGGCCACACACGGCCCCTCCTGCAGTTGCACCACAATGACAGAGGAGAGAGAATCAATCAGTGTGTGTGTGTGTGTGTGTGTGTGTGTGTGTGTGTGTGTGTCCTGAGCAGCAAGTGACGAACAGAGGGTTCTTTTCCTCCACATCTTTTATTTCTGCCGTTACCCAGGCCAGCGGCACCTCTGCTGTGGGATTGCCTGCCGGCCGTGGTGGGAGAACATGAGGAAAAAGGAAGGAGGGAGAAGAAGACCCGGGGAGTGTCTCTCGCTGTCTCTGGGCTTCCGTTTTGCTTTCCTGTGAGCCAGAGGAGAGGGCTCTGGGGCTTTCCCTGTGCGGGCACCACATTCCCAGGTTGGGAGTTGGCGCTGGGTTGGGGTGAAGCCAGGTGATGTGCGAGGGGATAAAGGGCAGACGCGCCATCTGTTCAGCAGTTCTGTGAGTTCTGTGTTCTCCCCGGTCCACCTGCTGCTGTTGATGTTCCCGGAGCTCCGATGACTCCAGCTCACACGCTGTACGGGCTTAGCATTCGGCGGGAGAGAGGCTGGCGTGTGCTCACTCCACTGTACTTGGGTCCAGCACTTCCGGGCCTGGGCTTCGTACGTGTCTGCCGGTCGCCAGGGGCCCTGCCGCGGGTGAAGTAGTCCCGGGCATTGCGGCCGCAGTGCTCCCCGAAGGCCATTCTCAGCGAGGAGCACAGCGGGGCGCGGCGGGCAGCCGGTGAGGGTGCCTTGGCAGGGCGAACAGCGTCTGCTGCATCGTGATGCTGTGTCCTTACCTGCATTTGGCCCTCTTTTCATAAACTGCGCTTACCTGCCTCGTTCTTTTTAACCTCTGTGGACTGTGCCCTCAGAGGATGGCCGGGCTGCAAGTTATTTAAGCCGTTTTACACTGTTTATCCCCCTTTCTTTCCTTCCGCCTGCTCTCTGCTTCCATTCCTCCCCTTCCCCTTTCCTCTCCTTCCCTCTCCTCTCCTCTCCTTTTTAAACAAATTTGGAGACATTTTTACTAGGCCAAAGGTAGCAACATTAAAATTTTGGTAGGAATTGCCATCCACAATACTCTTGTCAGTAAGTATATATTCACCACTAAGAGTGTCTGTCTCCCAGGAAACATATTTAGACATTTTAAAACACTTTTAAGTACATCCATCCAACATATTCAACTTTCTAAAAACTGCCAGGCAATACAGTGACAAAATAAAATTTTCGGGGGAAAAAACATCCATATCTTATGAATACATTTTCATTTTTAATTTATTTCTAATCTTTAGTCATATGCATATCTGATGGTTAAATTGGTACTGCAATATGAATATAATATTTTAATTTTTGTTGGCACCATATGTAGCTAGACATGTTGCTTATGTTTCATAATTATTTTATAGTCGTGGGTAGCCTTATGCGATAGCTCTGCGTCTTGAGGATTTTTCTGTAGTATGAACAATTTTGTGAACTTTTAAGGAAGTAGTTACATGAGTATGATTTCCTAAAGCAATTGAAACATTAGAAATATTATTTCTGAAACATTTGTATCAAATCCTTGTAGTTGGGCAGATCTTGATGATCTTTCATACACCCGAGTCCAATTTTACTTGGGAGTTAGATTCTGAAACCAGCGAGTGCCTGAAGGTGGTAAACATTCCTTTTGAATTTTCCCCAGGAACGAGCTGTGGTGGGGGCCCACGTAGCAAGGAGCTGGAGGTCTAGCGCAGCTAGTTTTTCTTCTCCTTGGAACTGGCTACTTTTTTCTTTAGTTGAATTGTGTTTTAGAAAACAGGAAAGCGGGGCTGGCCCAGCAGAGGCCAGAGGGAACCGAGCCCAGGTGATCCTGGCGTTTAAATACGTCTCTTTCTGATGCAGTTGAGTTTGTGTTAGTCAAATGTAAACATGCTACAATTCCACTGTGTGTTTTTAAAACTTGGGTAGCTTAAATAACCATAACATAATGAAAATAATCTGATTTATAAAACAGATCTCTTACTGGCTCATCCGCGTGACGACCTTGTCATTTGTCGTCTCGGATGGTTCTGATGCAGGATTTCAGGGATTGGTTGGTTCAGGTTTGTAATAACTGCCTGTGGGACATGAAGATACCGTCATGTTGTCAGTTTAGATCATTCGAATTCTAAAAGGTTTACTTTGTGCCTTATTCACTTCAAAAGCCCAAGGATTTTCTTAAAAGTAAATACATGCCATTCATGTCTAGCATAGTATCATTAATTACAAGTGATGTCATTAATCCACTAGATTTATAAACTACCTGTGTCACAGTAGTAGTAATAATAATAATTGTAATCATAGGAATAGCAGCTACCATCTGTCCTGTGCTTACTTTGGGCCAGGCACTGTAAACGAACACCTGCCTTTGACCCTGTCACTCAAGAAGCTACACAAAGGTGGGGGACCTCGTCTCTTCCATTCACTGCAGTATTTCCAGTTCATCTAGATGTGTCTCCCATAGAGCTGCTTGTATTTGTCCAGTGACTGGTTCATCGTGAAGTATATATAATTTTCAGGCTGTTTCAGCAATGAGGAGTAAGCCTTAGAGTGGCGAGGGCACCTCCTCAAGGATAGACTTGCGGAATGGAACTGCAACGCAAGCCCTTCTGGGATGGTCATTGTCCTTTTAACAGGGGGGACGTGCTGGTCTAATTGCAGCCAGACGTGCAGTAATGCAGCATGAATTACTGTTGCTTTAGGTGGGGTTGACATGCTTTTCCTTAAAGAGCCAGAGAGTAACTATGCTAGACTTCGCAGGCCAGGAGCTCTCTGTTGCAGCTCCTCATCTGTCTGCTGTAGAGGATACATGAATGAAGAGGTATGGCCGGGTTCCAGTAAAACTGTATTTGCAGAAACAGGCGGCAGGTTAGATCTGGCCGAGGGTAGTATGGTTTCTCCAGTTGGTCTCCCCTACTTTTGGGGGTCTCCTGCTCCCAATGCTGCAGGAACCCCAAATGCAGGTGTGTGTGCCCGAAATGGCCTGGCAGTGCTTGTAGTTAGGTGGCCATCTAGATGACCCTCAATATGTTTGTATTAACTTTTTCAAAATGAATCTGGAAGTAGAGACAATATTGTAAAAATGGCCATGACCTCAGGGACTTCTTAGACCCTATTTTGAGAAAAAGGGGTGTAAAGAAATAGCAGAAATAGAAAATGAAGATAATAAATGAGATGTATTATACAGGGCATTATGATATTTTCTGTTAGTCTGTGTGTATTATTTAGTGAGAGACCTAGATTGGGGAGGAGGGAGCAGGTTTTTGAATATATATATTTTTATTTGTAATCGCAGGCCACTGGTACCAACTCCTGTTTTTTCTCTAGGACCAAGATTTCATTAGTTTTGTGTTTTGTTTTGTTTTGCTGTTTCTGGTTGCTTTTTCTTTGACTTTCTTTCTATTTAAAATTTCTTCCTCTTGGGAGCAAATTATTAAGAAACCATCACGTGTTTTGCAGCCTATTTGGTAACATTTCAGTGATCTGGAAAAGACCCAGTCTTAATCGTCAAAATATTAATGGCAAAATATTAAGGAATATATTTTCATTTTAAATTTTCTTTAGGATATATTTACAGCTAAACTTTTTTTTTCAGTCACTTTGCTTTAGTGGCTACGGAATTTCTGAGGTCATCATTTATTTAATTTGTGATTCTAACATATTTGAGAATGAGTTACAACAATGTAATCTGCTTAGGGAAATCATTTGGCTTATGCTGTTTGTCTATATATTTTTCTTCATCGAATAAGGCAAAGTTCAGCTAAAATTGTCACGAATTTTGCATCAATAGGTCCATGCAATGGGCTGTTTGTGTTCTAGCTCTTCAGGCCCAGATGTTGAAAAGATCCATCTAAAATAGGGGTGTCGAACTCAATCAGAGAAGGGGCCAAAATCTAAAATCCAGCCTAAATCGCGGGCCGAATGGTTTACTGAACAGTCATAAACTGACAATGTCATAAACTGACAGCGGAGTGCAGTGATGACAGCGGCGGTGCGGGCCACATTGCAAGGCCTGGCGGGCTGGATTTGGCCCGCGGGCCTTGTGTTTGACACATATGATCTAAAAGATGCAGTTATGTAAGAAGTTTAATGACGGGGATGAGGTTCTACTCTACCACCTCTGGGTTGTGTGCCCTTGAGCAAGTTAGTGTTCTTTTCTAGGTAACTATGTCCTAATCAATAAAATGGGGATAATGTGATAGTTATACTGTTAGCACCTAGGGGGTATAATGAGGTAACTGAGTATTGATGGGAGTATTAAATGAGATAACGCATGGAGAGAGTTAACAGTCACTTTCATAGCCTAAGTCTGTCAGTGTAAACTACTATTACCAGGTGATAAAAAGTTCCTTTAGCAGTTCTTTGAGTGTGGAGATGAATTTCTTTATTATATGTGTGTGTGTGTGTATATATATATATATATATATATATATATATATATATATATATGAAAATAGGTTTTATTGTATAAGCTCACTGTTTTTATGTTCTCTATTGTAGCCTTTCATTATAATTATTTTCCAAATTATATTTAGTAACATGTTCATGAAAAACAGGAGGGATATGGGAACCTGTATCTCACCCAATAGAGGACTCTGCAGAGGAAATAATCAGAGTCAGAACTAAGAGAGAGCCCAAATTTTCAGCACAGGAGGCATGTGTGAGCTCCGTTAAGTATTGACTTTTATTATTTTGGAAATTATCAAATAAAGAAATAAGGATTTAACCTTTTTTTGGTATCAGGTTCCACTTTACTTTCACTGATACTGTCTGAGTATGTGCATTTGCAACTTGATGTCCTGAGGCGCTCTCTTCACAATAGAATGATAAGCACTTGGTTGAATTGCCAAATTGCACAGTGCTTTATTGTGTCCTTCTTTGTCTCTAGGATGATTGAGGAAAGTGGGAATAAGCGGAAGACGATGGCAGAGAAGCGGCAGCTGTTCATAGAGATGCGTGAGTCCTGAGCGCTTCTGGCGTCCCTGTGAATCTGTGTGGGAATGCTTCCCCCTCCCCTCCTTCTGATCAGTCACAACTTCCATCAGAAGTTTTAAGTTACAGGCTTTAGAAAGGGAAGAAGGTGAGTTCAAGAATCGTGGAGTTGAAGGACCTCAAGACAGACCTTATTATTTTAATTGAGCTGATTTGAACTGCTTTCTTTAAGCCACGCCATAAAGAATGAGCCAGAGATGTTACCTAGAATGTCTGTAAGATCAAGGCATGCCAGTCAATTTAGACCTCTTGCTGTGACTCCGTTGTGAGCTTGCCGGTGCTGATGCATAATTAATACGTCATATAAATTACCTTGCACTAGATACAAATTCGGAGGTTGAGAAGACTGACAGGCCAACACTTAGAGCAAGAGGAGAAATTAATAGCATGAATGTGTACTTTGGTACAATATATTACTTTACTATACAGTATTAAATCTTCTGTTAAAAATTACAGTATTGCCCTAACTGGTTTGGCTCAGTGGATAGAGCGTGAGCCTGCGGATTGAAGGGTCCCAGGTTTGATCCCGGTCAAGGGCATGTACCTTGGTTGCGGGCACATCCCCAGTAGGGGGTGTGCAGGAGGCAGCTGATTGACGTTTCTCTCTCATCGATGTTTCTAAATATCCCTCTCCCTTCCTCTCTGTAAAAGATGAATAAGATATATTTTTTAAAAGTTACATTATTATATAAGACTGAATGAAGAAAAAAGATGGCTGGGAGGAGTCGGACAGCCCACAGTATTTGAAGGGTTGTTTTGTTTTATGACTTCTTGTCTAGGTGACCTTGACTGAGTGACCTTGACCAAGGCACACATACTTGCAGGTCTTCAAATTCTTCTGCCTGAAATAGGGTTACTGGTCTGGGCCAGTGATTGTGAAATCTTTTATAAACATTTTGTTATTATAAAATGGTGCTGCTCAGCTGAAGCTGGAGAGGGGAGCAGGAGCCCAGCCTGGGGTGGCCCCTGAGGTCTTCTCACAGAGGGAAAGCCAGTTTGGGTTCCCAGGGTGGGCATCCTGAGAGCGGGACAGCAGGGGCAAGCTGACCACCCTTTACCACCCATCTCCAGAGTCACGCAGTCACGTCTGCCACAGTACTCCTCAGGCCGTCACAGTCACCTGCTCAGATGCAGGTTGAGGGAAAGAATCTTTAGTTCTTGATTGGGAGGGACAGTGCACTGGACATTCTGTTAGCCACAGACCTGGAAGGGGAACTCAGAGATCAGCGGGCCCAGTTCCCTCATTTTACAGAGGAGGACACTGAGCCTGAGGAGAGGGGTGTGACGTGGCTGTGGCCATGTTCTGTGGGTGGCAGTGAGGCCAGGGCTGGAATCTACATCTCTGACTCTGCACTAGGGTCTTTCCTACTGTGTCACCTTACCCACTTCCTGACAAATAGAGTTAATTCACGCAAATCATGAGTGTTCCTCCCTCAGAGCTTTCTTAGGCTAGCAGATGGGATAAGTAGGCAGAACTACTGGTGTGGAGGGGCACCCAGGAAGTGCACCCTAACCCTTCCTCCTGCCTTTGTGCCCTATCAGAAGACTCAGTATGCCAACACTATGGAATTGCGTCTCTTCCCAGCACTTAGAAATTAGCCAGTAAGTCCACTTAACGTGTTTCATTTGCCCTTCTTTCAGGTGCTCAGAACTTTGATGTCATCAGACTATCAACTTACAGAACAGCTTGCAAATTACGATTTGTACAAAAACGATGCAACCGTAAGTCATTTCTATAGTATCTGTATAGAACTCTCAATAATATATTTTAATACCTTTTAGTCTTATTGTAATTTTAATGGAGTTATTTTGTCGTATTTATCAGAATGTAAACTTTGTAATGGAAAGAAGTTGGCACTTTACTCTGTGTCTCCCTCAAAATATTTAATAAACTCAATATGTAACTAGTTTTGAGGCTGGCATATTATTTATGTTCTTCAAATGGGGAAATGTATTTCTCCATGTCACTTTTTAATGAAAAATTTTGTGCAGAATTAATGCAATTTATTAGCTTCTGGAGGAAAAGAAAAACATTAATATTTTGATAAAAGTATCCTATATAATAAAGGCATAATATGCAAATCAACCGAATGGTCAAAACAGCAGAATGACCATCCTGACTACCTTCCGGATGACCATCCGGGACCATACTATGCCACCCACTGGTGCCAGGCCAGCCAAGGCGGGTGCAATGTGCTTGGTTGGGGGCTTAGCCATCGCCTCATAATCGCCCCTCAGAGGGAGGCCCAGGTCACAGGCTGGTGTGGCGATCAACCGGTGGGGGCGGGGGGGGGGTTGCGAGGAGGGGCCCCCTCCACGATCTCTCCATAGAGGGAGATCCAGGCCATTGACTGGCAGGCTCTGGCGGGTGGGCGGGGCCTCCCTCTGAGAGGGAAGCCTGGATCCCGGGTGCCTCCTGGAGTCCAGAGGGAAGCCTGGGACCTGGGTGCTGAAGGGAAGCTGGTGCTGATAGCTAGGGGAAAGAAGGCCTACTGTTGCACAAATTTTATGCATCGGGCCTCTAGTATATAATAAGAATTAAACTTAATATAATAACAATCAGCCTTTTCCGTAAGCAGTTGCTACCACAATTGCTACTTATAAATGTGCATGTATACACATGGCATGCATAAGAATCTTTCTTCTCAATTTCCATGAAGATGAATTAACTTATGACAGAATAATTGTCCTTTTCTCATAAAAGGTATGTATGTATTGATGAAAAAACTGTTTTGTATAACGGAAAGATCAGTAGGCGTAGAATGGGGAAGCACCTCAGCTTTAATCCTGGTTTTGCCATCTATATATATAAAAGGCAAATATGCTAAGTGTCCCTCCACCTGTCTGACTGGTCGCTATGATATGTACTGACCACCAGGGGGCAGACACTCAATGGAGGAGCTGCCGAGCTGCAGTGAGTTGGCAGTGGCAGTTCTTGGGTGACACACCCTGAAACCAGGGAGGAGGGAACCCGATTTCTCGCAGGGCCGCGTGATTCCACCTTCGGCTGTGGGTTATGCTGTTGCTGGGGCACCGTCGGCACTGAATCTGGTTTACTGCACACTTGTGTTTGCATTCCACACCCTGTATGACAGCAACTTTGCAGAGTGCCCTCTCGCACTCTGGGTCCCCTTGGGGAATGTTGGAGAGCTGGTTTTGGCCCGATCCCCACAGGCCAGGACGAAGGACCCCAACTGCCAGAGGGACCCCACTCACTCCACAGACGCCCGGGAGGGACCGTGGGAGGCGTGTTTGGCCCATCGTGCCCAGTCCCACCCTGCTGGCCACCTTGTAATTAATTTCCTTTTGATGTGCACAAATCCTTGCACCAGGTCATTAGTTTAATATAAACACGTGCCTTGGGAAAGTCATTTTTACAGCTAAATACTTCTACCCTACTGTAAATCTTACTTAAAAATCCTAGCTTAAAATACTTTCTGAAGAGTTTACTGTTCCATCCTAGACTGAAGTCATGTTTATTTTTTGGTGTACCAAAGCACTGTTTTTCAAATTATGGATTGTGACCCATTAATGACTTATGAAATCATTTTGGTGACACTGGACAGAATTTAAAGCATGTGATAGAGAAAAAAAGAAAAATCAGAACACAGCTTATATTGTAAATTTAATAAGTATTTTGTGAAACTTTTGTAAATTTATGTCTGGAGGGTGTGTGTGTGTTATGATTTAAATATAATTTTGTAGGTTGTGGTTAAAAAAAACAAAAAAACTTTGGAAACCACTGTTCTAAAGAACCTACCATTTTTGTAATTCTTCCTGTAATTATTCTTGGGAAATGGTAGTCTGTAAGTGAAGTGTTGAGAGTCATAACCAGGCTAGTGGCCTTAGTAAAGTAAAAGATGCATTGTTCTAGAAGTTTTATTTTGTAACATTTGATTATTGAACCTACATGAAAAAAATTCCAGTTTTTTCCACATGTGTGTTCTGTTGTCCCTATACTGTCTATTGGAAAGATCACCCTTTTTCTTCCTGCTCAGCATCTTTTCCTCACATTCTTTGGAGAAAGGTATGAAAACGTTTATATCGGTGTCTGTATGTGAGGGCTGCTTCCGGACCCTGTGTTCCACTGGTCTGTTTGTCTAGTTGTAACTATTACAACTTTATAGTAATAGGGCTTGATATCAGGTAGAGCAGGTATTCCTCCTTTGTTCTGCTTTTCTTTTTAAGATTGGCCTTTTTACATTTTATTTTCATACATATTTTAAACTCTGCTTGTCAATCTCTGTTAAGAACAAACAAAATAAAACAAAGAAGTTTGCTGGGATTTTTGTCTTCTTCCTTTTTGTAAAGTATAATTAACATACAATACAATTCACCCTTTTAATGTACAGCCCTGTGGGGTTTTGTTGGGATTGCATTGAATCTATAGATCAAGTTGGGAGAGTAGACATATTTCAAATATTGAGATTTCCTCATGTGAACGTAGTATATTCCTCCATTTATTTAGGTGTTTATGTCTGCCAATTGTATTTATAGACTTTTTTGTAGAGATGTTGCGCATTCTTCATTGGATTTATTTCCAAATCTTTGATGACTTATGATACTTCTAAAATTTCATTGTTATTGATACCTAGAAATACAATGACTTTTATGTCTTGATCTATGTCTAGCAATCGTTCTGAACTCAAATGTGAAATTTAATAATTTATCCATGAATTGTTTTTATTTTTTATGTGTCTAATTTAGTCATTTCTGAATAATCACAGTTATATTTCTTTATTTCCAATACTTACACCAATAATTACTGCATCATTATATTCTTAGGACCTGAAGTACAATAGAAATGAGGATAGTGGGCATTTATTTATTTTTTTAATTTAAAGTTGTTTTTTTTATTGACGTAAGAGAGATAGAGAAGGAGAAGAAAAAAAAAAAAAAAAAAAGACAAACATTAATAGTAAGAGAGAAACATTGATTGGTTGCCTCCCGCATAATTCCCTGACCGGGAATCAAACCTGCCACCTTCTGATATATGGGGTGACACCGACCAGGGCAATAGTGGGCATTTCTGTTCTCATCCCCAACATCAAAGGAAAGGCTCTCAGCATTTTACTATCAAGTAATCTGTCTGATGCAGGTTTTTGGTAAATCCCCTTAATAAGAGTAAGGAAGTTCCTTGATGTGTTTCTTCTTTTCTAGAGATCAAATTAATTTAAAAAGCTGTCTTTTTGGTAATGATTTCTAACTTAATTTTATTTTGGTCAGAGAACATGATTTATATCCTTTGAAGTTTGTTGAAATTAGTTTTATGACTCAGGATAAGGTTAGTTTCTATACTTGCCTTTAGTGTTTTCTAGAAAATAAAGCACGTTTTTTAATCATCAGGACAATGCTTCATACAATGTTCATTACTGCTACTCTGTTGTTGTAAAGTTTAATTTTCTATCTGTACTTACTTTCTGTCTGTCTGCTCTCTCACTAAGAGAGGTGTGTTAATGTTTCCCTCAAAGCTTGTTGGCTTTTTCTCTTTGACATTTAGTTAGATTTTGCATCATATATTTTTGAGGCTATGGTAGAGGAGTCAGTAATTCACGACTACTCTCTCAGGATCTCTGGTTGGGCCTGAGAATTAAATCGACACAGGGCGGATTAGCAGGAGAAAAAAACATACACATTTTTACATGTGCCTGGGAGCCCCGTAGGAAAAGGAAGACTCAAAGAAGTGACCGGGTCTAAGTGCTAATATGCTAGGATGCAGAAAGGACAGCAATTGTGGAAAAGTAACTGAAATGTGTATATGAGGAGACTAAGGGAAGATAGGAGTTATTTTAACAAGTCATGCAGATTAATTTTGGCCCCAATCCTCTGTCTCTGTGACTAGAATGTTTCCCCCCCCTTGGAATAAGAAAGCCGTCTTTCACACGGGGGTTTTATTTCCGGCCGCCCGGAAGAAAAGGCGGGGGTCCAAGGGCCCTTTTTGTCTCAGAGTGCAGGACATAACAAGTGACAAGGAAGGCCACTTCACAGTACTACAGGGAGCAATCCAACAGGAAGAAATAACTCTGGTAAACATATACGCACCCCATACAGGAGCATCCACATACCGAGTGCCCTTTCTGGCACGGCTGTTTTTCAGGTCTCTCAAAAGAATCCTTATGCCAAAGTGGCATCTTGGGGCGGCACCTTCTGCCACCCTTCACGGATCCGTTACATGTAAAATCTGTATGTCTTTCTGACTAGTTAAAACTTGACGTTGTTAATGGTTTGTTTTCTTTGTGTGTCAGTCCATCTCGTTGATATCTGGAACATGATCGAAGCCTTCCGAGACAACGGCCTTAACACACTGGACCATAGCGCGGAGATGAGCGTGTCCCGCCTCGAAACGGTCATCTCATCCGTCTACTACCAGCTGAACAAGCGCCTGCCTTCTACCCACCAGATCAGCGTGGACCAGTCCATCAGCCTCCTCCTCAACTTCATGGTGGCTGCCTACGACAGGCTAGTACCTTACATGCTTGCTTAATCTTAAGTAAGAGTGTTTGTTTGTTTGTTTGTTTGTTTTTAAACATTTTATTGATTTTTTTTTTACAGAGAGAAAGAGAGAGGGATAGAGAGTTAGAAACATCAATGAGAGAGAATCATCAATCAGCTGCCTCTTGCACACCTCCTACTGGGGATGTGCCTGCAACCAGGGTACATGCCCTTCACCCGAATCGAACCTGGGACCTTTCAGTTTGCAGGCCGACACTCTATGCACTGAGTCAAACTGATTTCAGCAAGAGTGTTTGTTTCTTAATTGCCCCTCTCCCACACTTTCTTGCTGCGGGTTGTCAACTTAGAGTCACAGTCGGGAGGGGAATTATTCAGTGTAAGTCCTTTCTGAAGACTCATGCTCTGAACTGCTTCCTACGTGTACAGATAAAATGGAAAATCCTCGAGAGCAGAGATTCTATTTTGCATGTCTTTGATTTCTCAAGTGCAGCCCCGGATTCCTAATAAATATTTATAAAGTTGGAATGAAAATTAGCAGGTAAAAAAAAAAAATCATCAGGCATTCTGATGATAAAATGGAATAACATTTTTTTTGTTGTTGATTTTACTTGATGAAGCTATTTGATATTTGCCAAATGGATTCTTGATTGGTAGTTGATTATTGCCTAATCCATCCACTGGAAGTTTTGTTAATTGGGATTAATTGGAAAAATAGGAGTTTTGGAAATCAAAGAGAAATGCTCTCATTCCTTTGAGCCGCACGTGATAATTGGGAATGATGTTTCTAAAACAGAAGTGTTTTCATGAGAGAAGCACTCAATTATAGTTGGCAGCATCCACGGTGGTTTGCTAAAGATGTAAAAACAGCTGGTTTTCTTAAGTAAAAAAAATAATCTTGTTTTTCAAAAGTATTAATTTGAATAACAAGCTCTCTTATTATAAGATAGAGCAGAGCTGTAAACATCACCTGGATGAGGTGAGTGTAAATATGAAAACGCAGGCTGCCTTTGAGACGTGACAATGAAATGAGCAGTTCCCAAGCAGAGGGCACAGGTGAGGGCTGTGGGGCCGCCGAGGTCCCTACGTGTGTTCAAACACAGGTGTTTGTTCAGGGTGACTCACTGTCTGCTTAGCTTGGCCCCCAGGTGATCACTGTGTTTTCTGTTTTGGATAAGAAGAACCCTTTCTAGAAGTCATGTGCTCGGTTTATTGTGAGCCTGTAAAATGATAGGTCTCTGGAAATGAATCATGCAGAGATGTCTGAGAAAGAAAACCATTCTCTTTATGGAGGGAGAGTGCTCCCCGGAGCGCTTCTGTTTGGGCAGGGTTAAAATAACCAGCTTCGTCCCTCCTGTCATCCTCAGCAACTATTACCTGCTCACCTTTTCATTTTAGTGTCTACATGTGGCGTTCATCGTCACTGCTCACTGTGTCACATCTTAAATATTGGCCTACTAAGCAGCTCTGAGCTGTCACAGGCCAAATATTAAGTGAGCCATGTTTTTTGACGAAACCAGATCTTTCCCAAATCTTGTTTGAAGGGAATTGATTCCGGTATGAACCTGCACTTTATCTTGGAATCACTGGAAACATGGCCGTGGGTGAGGTGGTATATGCCATGGCTGGGGCAGCTTCAAGGTAGACTCAGCATTCGGAGTGTTGGTGACCAAAAGGAAATGTCCACTGTGAAAGGCCTCCATCAGTCTTAGAAACCCATGCATTTTAACAGGATTGATGCTCTTTACAGCCACTGGTGTTGCTCATACAACGCAGTGATATTTGACATAGGGATACTCCTTATCATTCCCAGGTGCTGTACGCCAGGTACTGAGACAGGAACACAGGATCTGTATTTATTTTTAAAAAATATATATATTTTATTGATTTTTCACAGAGAGGAAGAGAGAGGGATAGAGAGTTAGAAACATCGATGAGAGAGAATCATCGATCAGCTGCCTCTTGCACACCCCCCACTGGGGATGTGCCCACAACCAAGGTACATGCCCTTGACCGGAATTGAACCTGGGACCTTTCAGTCCGCAGTCCGACACTCTATCCACTGAGCCAAACTGGTCCCGGCAGCATCTGTATTTGTAAATCATTTTTTGATGGAGTCTTTAGGGTTTTCTATGTATAGTATCATGTCATCTGTGAATAATGACAATTTTACTTCTTCTTTTCCAATTTGGATGCCTTTTATTTCTTCTTCTTGTCTGATGGCTCTGGCTAGCATTTACAGTAATATGTCGAACAGGAGTGATGAAAGCGGGTACTCCCGTCTTGTTCCTGTTCTTAGGGGAAATAGTTTTAGTTTTTGCCCATTGAGTATGATGTTGGCTGTAGAGTTGTCATCTGTGGCTTCATTACGTTGAGGTATGATCCCTCTATTCCCGCTTTGCTGAGCGTTTTTATCAGAAAAGGGTGTTGGATTTTGTCAAATGCCTTTTCTAAATCAGTTGTATGATTAGGTGATTTTTGTCTCTCAATTTGTTTATGTGATTCATCACGTTTATTGATTTATTGGACATTGTAGCAGCCTTGCATCCCTGGAATAAGACCCACTTGGTCATGGTATATGATCTTTCTAATGTAATGCTAGATCCTGTTTGCTAGAATTTTGTTGGGGATTTTAGCATCTACGTTCATCAGGGATATAAATTATATATTTAAAATTCCCCCTCCCAATTTTTTAAAATATATATTTTATTGATTTTTTACAGAGAGGAAGGGAGAGAGATAGAGAGCTAGAAACATCGCCGAGAGAGAAACATCGACCAGCTGCCTCTTGCACAACCCCTACCGGGGATGTGCCCGCAACCAACGTACATGCCCCCAACCGGAATCGAACCTGGGACTCTTCAGTCCGCAGACTGACGCTCTACCACTGAGCCAAACTGGTTTCGGCACCCCATCCCAATTTTAACGAGTTCTAGGGATTTCTCTTTTATGTTATGAATAAACTTAACTAGATGTAATAGTTAAAAACCAGATTAACATTTGTATTTCATGGAGATGCTTTCGCTGAGAACCTTAGAGATAATTTTCCTTTTTTTTTTTTTTTTTCAGATATAGTCTTACTGTATACAAAGAAGGTTTGGAAAATGGGAGACACATAGTAAATATAAATAGTAAATGTAATAGGGCCATTAGTAAATATAAATAGGATGACACTTGCTTTATAAAACTAAGATAACATCGTTCTCATCATTACAAAGGTGTTTATTTTACTAAGTTGCTATGACACTCGGGTGAGCACAGCTGTGTAAAACTAGCACAATAGCCCTTGTTTACTTCCGTATGATGACTTTAAAAACTGGCTGGTGGGGTTTTCACCTGCTGTGAGCCAGGGCGTAGCTGATGGGATGGAGCCCGGCGCTTGCTGGGCCAGGGGCCTTGCTGATACTGTTGGGCTGTGCAGCATTTGATGAACTTTGGGTAGTTCATCCATGTTATTCTCCATTCCATCTTTCCAATTCCTAAAAAGAATTATTAATGACCCTTCTCCTTCACTTTTGTCACAGTTGTGATATGGGAAGACCTGAGACAGGTATGATTGAGCTTCTTAAAATAAACACATGGGAATATGAAGGTTGTTACAGTAAAAATAAACAGAGATGAATGTACTATAAAATCTTTATAGCGGTGTGCACCCTGTTGGTTTATTACACAGCAGTGAACTGTTGTTGTAATGCCCTGATGGACAGACACATTTCTGACTTAGTGTTCAAAACAAGCGGTGCCTCAGTTTTGAATACTTAAAAACATTGCAGCTGTGAATTTAATGGGCTAAGTTGATGAGAAATTTACTTCTGGTTCACCCAGTTGGTTTCTGCCTACACAGCCAGTAGAAACTGCGTTACAGAATGTTTATAGAACTCATCTGTAATATGCTAATTAGACTGGACATCCTTCCGGACGTCCTTCTGGACGTCCTTTCTTCCAGACAACTGCAGCCGGTGAGGGCTGCAGCAGAGGACCCAGCCACCATGGTGGCGGGCGGGGGCCGGGGCCGGGGCCAAGGCCCTTGCATGAATTTTGTGCATTGGGCCTCTAGTTCCTAAATAATTTGGGTTAATTTCTAGCATTATTCACTTAGCTGAGATGAAGCCTTAATTCTACAAAGGAAAAAAAAAGATCCAAGATTTCTAGCTATCCAAAGTAATATGGCAGAAAAGGGTAAGGTTCAATTTACTGGTTTCCCAATGTTTAGTAATACATTTGATTGCTATTGTGATTCCATATAACAATTATTTTTAATATTAATTTCTTTTTCAGTGAGGGCCGAGGCAAAATGACGGTATTTTCAGTTAAAGCTATGCTAGCAACTATGTGTGGTGGAAAAATGCTGGACAAATTGAGATGTAAGTATTTTCATATTATTTGAAATATTTTATTTTCAAATTAGAACTTTTAAGCAGTTTTAAATGAATGTTTTTCAGAATTTTGGATGATTCTATATTGAACATTGTTATTTTTTTTTTTTTACCTGACTCAAAGTATGTAGTAAATATGCCACCTAATGTTCAGATGGAAAAGTTGGTTGAATTAATGTGTATACTATTCATTTTTTAGTTTAAAGCAAGATAATTGAGATTCAGAGCAGTAATGTTGACATTTTAAAAAATGTTTTCCATATTTTAAAAAAAATTGTGTTTGAAGATGATTGTGTTGATTACTTTTAATTAGAAAATAAATTTGATTGTTTTTATCAGGTTTGGTCAAGGCCAACCCTTTCTTTTTTTTAAAAGTATATTTTTATTGATTTCAGAAAGGAAGGGAGAGGGAGAGAGAAATAGAAATATCAGTGATGAGAGAGAAGCATTGGTCAGCTACCTCCTGCACACCCCCTGCTGGGGATGCAGCCTGCAATCTGAGCATGTGCCCTGATTGGGAATCGAACCATGATCTCCTGATTCATAGGTCAACGCTCAACCACTGAGTCACACTGGTGGGGCAGTCCTTTTCTTAATAATTCCCATCTTCATCAGGTTGTATTTTCTGCGTAAACGTTCCTGAGCACCTTGGAGTCAAACTCAGTTGTTTAGAAATTGGCAGCATGTTTTTCCAATTATCTTTCCTATTTTCCCCCCTTACTATTGGCCATTTTGGCATTTTAGTGTTCACTAGATACTAGAGAAAGGTGGTTAGATGAAGTCTGAGGAGGTGAAATGCACACTTATTTACTTCTTTCTGCTGATGGTTTTCATTCATTCACTCTAGATAGTTACTCACTGCCTAAGACAGGGGTCTTCAAACTACGGCCCGCGGGCCACATGCAGCCCCCAGGGGAGTCTGATCCTGCCCGCCAGGTTTTTTGGGCAGTGAGCGCAGCCAAGGTGTTACAGTAGGGATTAGTAGTTCATATAGTCCGGCCCTCCAGCTCTCTGAGGGACCGTGATCTGGCCCCCACTTTAAAAAGTTTGAGGACCCCTGGCCTAAGATATGCCAAGCATTGTGCCAGACGCTTTACATATATTTTCTCATTGAATCCTTAAAATGTCTTTGAGCAGCAGGTGGTATTTTCTCCGTTTTATAGAAGAGTTAACTAAGGGGTGAGGCTGGGAGTCCAGAGTAGGCTGTCTAGCTTCAGAGTCCTGCTCTGAGCTACTTGGTTATGCTCCTCTATTCTGGTTCTGTACCGGGATCAAAGCGCCATCCTACAGGCACCCATAGAGGGAGGAACTCAGATTTCAGGGAGTTAAGATAGAAGCTGTGGGTTTAATGAAATGTTGAGATACCCTGTGAATCTATTTGTTGAAGAAAATGGGTCATTTGTCTTGTAGCATTTCTCATAGACAGGATTTTGATGATTTTGACCCCATGATGTTCCTCTGTGCCCTGCATTTTTTTGTTTTAATTGAAATATATAGAAACTTCAGATTCAAGTACAAGCTCTTAGTCAGTGCTTAGATTATCTTTCACAAAAGTGAAATCTATACTTCCCTGGCCAGGGGTAACATTCTATTCATTTTAATTTATTTTTAGTTAGTTAATTAAATTTTTCCATTACCATTTGTCGCCTTTATGCCCTCTTCCACCTCCCCCCACAATCAGCACATTATTGTCCATGTTCATGAATTCTCTTTTTTAAAAAAATATATTTTATTGATTTTGTACAGAGAGGAAGGGAGAGAGATAGAGAGTTAGAAACATCGATGAGACAGAGTCATCGATCAGCTGCCTCTTGCACACCCCCCACTGGGGATATGCCCGCAACCAAGGTACATGCCCTTGACCGGAATCGAACCCGGGACCTCTCAGTCCCCAAGCTGAGCTCTATCCACTGAGCCAAACCGGTCTCGGCCATGAATTCTCTTTTTTTTATTTTTTGCTCAATTCCTCCATCCTCCCACCCCCACCAACATGTGCTTTAAAAAAAATAAATAAATAAAACTTCTTTATTGATTTAGGTATCACATATTTGTCCTCATCTCCCCATTCCCATCTCGAACCCCTCCCCACGCATGCCCCCACTCCCCTGTTGTCCATGACCACTAGTTAGGCTTATATGCATGCATATAAGTCCTTTGGTTGATCTCTCCCCCTTACCCCCACCCTCCCCTACCTTCCCTCTGATGTTTGACAGTCTGATCGATGCTTCCCTGTTACCATGACACTGAAAGTTGGAAAACTAGATGGCTCACTAGATATGGATTTTGATATTCTAAAGGTCTTAGATGTTTTTGGTCAAACTGTCACTCAGTTTGTCTTCATTTCAGAAACAGTTGCCATGTAAAACAAATACTTGGTAGTGGAAAGTATCATTTTATTTAAGTGCTCTTTTGAGTGTTTTTTTTTTTTTTTTTTTTAACATGGTAATATTACTCTTTTGGACTGAAATTCCTTAATAATTCTTTTTTAAAAGATATATTTGTATTGATTTCAGAGAGGAAGGGAGAGGGAGAGAGAGAATCATTGATTGGCCACCTCCTGCATGCCTCCTACTGAAGCTGGAGCCCACAACCTGGGAATCAAACCGGGACCTCCTAGTTCATAGGTCAATGCTCAACCACTAAGCCATTCTGGCCAGGCTCTTAATAATTTTTTTAATTCTAGCATTTTCTTTTTCCTGAGGAAGATAATATAATATTTTTTTAAAAAAAAATATTTTTATTGATTTTACACAGAGAGGAAATTGAGAGGGACAGAGAGTTAGAAACGTCGATGAGAGAGAAACATCAACCAGCTGCCTCCTGCACACCCCCCACTGGGGATGTGCCCACAACCAAGGTACATGCTCTTGACCGGAATTGAACCCGGGACCTTTCAGTCCGCAGGCCGACGCTCTATCCATTGAGCCAAACTGGTCCCGGCAAGATAATATAATATAGATGAAATTATTCTTTATTCAAACAGAAAGAAAAAGAAAGTTGGGATTTTGTTTTTAATGATGATGATTCCAGGTAAAGAATATACATCAACATGGGTGAAAAAGGTGAAGGGAGTAAGAAGTACAATTGGTAGTTACAAAATAGTCATGGGGATATAATATACACTACAGTATAGGGAATATTACTGTAGTCAGTAATATTGCCATACCTATGTATGGTGCCAGGTCGGTACTAGACTTATTGGCAGATCACTTTGCAAATTATATAAATGTCTAATCACTATGTTATACACCTGAAACTAATATAAAATAATATTACATGTCGACTGTAATTGAAAAAATAAAATATTTTAAAGTGGCTAACCAGTGAATATAAATCACCATTTAATTAGTACTGAATAAACTGGTTGATACTAGAAAGTTGATTATATATAAAAATGCACAATTTAGATGTTTCTGGAATTATTAAGTTTCTATGATTACATCTGCTACTTCTAAATAGAGCGGATACCTGGCACATAATAAGTGCTAAGATTTTGCTGATACAGATTGTTGAGTACAGAATTACTGAAATTCTCTGTTGGATCTGTTAGTGAAAAGGTAGAAATCTTAGCAGTAAGAGAAATTTGGAAGGTACCTATGTGATAACAGGTTTTTGGTTGTTTTTCTTTTGTCTTTTTTTTTTTTAGTGTCTTTTTTTATTTTAATGTGGCTTTTGCACTTCTTGGAGGCGCACACTAACCTGTATTCCAGCAGCACTAAAGTACGCACGCCCAGGCAAGAGTGGCAGGTTAAGTGTGCTCTGAATGGCAGGCCACTGCACACTGTATATAGGTTGACGAGTTAGTTACACACCATGCTAGGCTTCTCATTACCACGTTTATATTATTCAGATAGATTTAAAAATATGGCTTGATTATCTCTTTCATGTTCAAAACTATAGTTGCTTTACCGTCTGCCACTGTTCCATTATTCTTATTGTACCATAATATCTTAGCTAGAGAATGAGATGAGTCACATAAATAAAATATTCAGGTATTAAAGCTTGCCTCCAACTCTTTACAATTTTAATCATTCAGGGCAGAGATCACCTTAGATGTGGTCTGGCCCTCATATTAAATGGAGCTCTCTGATCATAATGTAAACAGTCTTCATCTCTGAGCAATGTCATTCTCAGGTGCATTTAGGGCTAATTGTGAGGCTTGGGTTATTTGTCCCATCTCATGTTTTCAGGTGTGTGTGTGTGTGTGTGTGTGTGTGTGTGGTTTTTCCATTTCTTGAGTGTTTGTTGCTGTGCTTGTTGGTGGCCATGGCGATGCTGGTTGTCCTTTATCACTGGTAAATTTGATGGTATTCTCAGTGTACCAGTCTCTATGAATCTCTCTCTGCTTCTGATTTGCTTTGGATCGACTATGGACAGAGGAAATGTAGCCACGTTTCCCAGCATTCTTCTTAGAGTAAGGACATCCCGAGCACCCGAATCATGAGAGAAGCTCTCGAGCTTTTGTCGTGTGACTGGCAGTTTGGGCTGTTGGGAGAATCCCTGTCCCCTGGCTTTCTGGTCCCCGCTGTGTTCTGCCTCGTGGGGGTGGCTGAGTAACAGGAACGTGAGCTGTCACACCGCTTCGTAACATCCCGTCATATCTGATTGTTCACTTTCTCCTACCTGCTTCCTGGGCACCGTTGTCTTTGTTGTTCTGAGTTTCTCCATCTTCCTGCCTCTGAAGGTGCTCGCTGCTGTTACCTCCGCTAATGTTCCTTTAAGTTAGGTTTTCTAGTTTATGGAATATGCCTTAGTGTTTCTGCTTTTCTTTCCTTTTATTTTGGTCTTTCTGCTTTTACCTTTTCTTTTATATTTTTTCCTATAATTTTGCCCACTCTCCTTCTTTCTTTGATTCTTTTGTTTTCTTTCTTGTTTTAATGTTAAGATAGCCTGTAAAATGACTTAACCAATATTTGTGCCTTTAATTTGAAACATTTTTAACACATTCAGCGCCGTGTCAGTCACCGGTGACTGACACTATACTTTCTATCCAGAAGACAAAACAGGCTGGGTGCTTAATGTGTTAAAAAATGTTTTTTATTGATTTCAGAGAGAAAGGGAGAGGGAGAGATAGAAGCATCAATGATGGGAGAGGATCTTTGATTGGATGCTTCTTACATGCCCCCCATTGGGGATCGAGTCTGCAACCCTGGGCATGTGCCCTGACTGGGAATCGAACCATGACCTCCTGGTACATAGGTTGACGCTCAATCACTGAGCCATGCCAGTCAGGCTATCTGAGTTCTCTTTATTCTACTTTGGAACTCACTAGATGGAATATTTTTAACATGGCTGTGTGCTTCCTTCCAATTTATTCTGTCATGGGAATACATTGCATCATTAGTATATGAACATACAAATACAATACAATTTATTTCACACCTCATCACCAATATGCTAATATAGTCATACACTCAAACATGCATATGTCTTATATAAATACATGTGTAAATGTTAAGAGATAAAGAAATGCTGATATGAATTTAATAAAAAAATAAAAATTATATATCATCTAGTTCTGTACTCTGAAAAGGAGTAGGTGGACATGCCTGAGTGGTTACTGGGTTTGAGGTTTAGTATGAATGTTAAGTAGGTGGGCCTCATCCACAGAGTACCCATGCAATGTTAATAAAAAATGAGAATCCATGTTGAGTACAAATTGTGCTAACTTCATGATACTTCCTAATGATACCTCACGATCTTTCTAATGATACAAATGACATAGAACCATTTATCAAAAGTGGATGTTTCTTGATAGTTTGACTTTATTTGGTTTTGTTCTCATAGATGTTTTCTCCCAGATGTCAGATTCCAATGGCTTAATGGTATTCAGCAAGTTTGACCAGTTTCTGAAGGAAGTGCTGAAGCTCCCGACAGCGGTCTTTGAGGGGCCATTGTTCGGTTACACCGAGCACTCAGTCCGCACCTGTTTCCCACAGCAGGTAAGGGCGGGTCACAGCCGAGGACTGAGGGGCCTTCACCCCACCTCGTTTTCTCAGGATTCCCCAGGTTGCTTCAGCATAAGGATATAGGTTCTGGGCAGGGAAGAAACAGAGGTTTATGTCCAGGGTGGGGAGGTTGGGAGGGTGGAAGGGGGGGATAAAAAATTCACCTGAGAACTTTTTTTTTTTTTTTTTTTTTTGAGATAGAGAAAGAGGAGGAGGAGAGTCTTTTCTGAAGAAATAACATATGACGTATTTTAAGTAAAAGTTTAAAGAAAACATTCATGATGAGGTGCCTATATTATTGCTACTGAACATACACCACTCTCCGCAACGAGTTCTTTGAGCGGAAGCACAGGAGCTTGGATATGCAGCTCTGCAGGTGCTCGGTCGCTGTTTCCGGAACACCGAGGACAAGCAGAGCTGCACCGCTCTCAGCTGCCGCCCACGGTCCCTCCGGGTACACGGCCATTTCATAGGCAAGAAAGATAGATTTGGTTTCCTCTTTATTTGTGGGGTCCCTCTGTGGCCGTCCCCTAGAGGCGATGGGAGCGTATTCCTAAGACATTAACTGGGCCTCAAAGGACTCGGAGCAGAGTGGACGCTGGCTATAGCATCCATTGTTTTTTTCAGGTAGCAATGAGATAAAAGGAACTTCAGGCTGCACTTGGAAAGTTTTGGAAAGCAGGGAATTCGGGGGAAAAAATCCATGTTAAAACCAATGGGTGAAAAATTAATGGAAAAAGGCTAGTGACATAGTTTGAAAGTGTCTCCCCATAAGATATTTATTAATTGCAAAGGAAACATAACGACTCCGCAGTGGAGAAATGTGCCGTGCTCAGCACGGCCAGGGGTGAACCGAGGGAGGGCGGTGAAGGGTTAAAGAAGACAGACGAGAGAATAAAGCTGGGGCTAGGTGGACGCTGCTCTCTGATGGAGAGACAGCGCCACAGCCTGCAAGCCAAGTCTATTTTATAGTCAGATTCCACGAGGCAAAGTAAGGGCGTGGTCAAGATGTTTACCATGTTCTCGCAGGTTTTGAATTTACTCGGTTACAAGCACCTGAACTCTATCAAGCTTTGTTTTGGCAGCAGTTGCTGCACCTCCCTCAGCTTACCTCACTTAGCCACCTGGGACCACAGGTTTGGGCCAGAAGGCCAAGCTTACAACTATAGCTTTTGGCTATCATTGTGCTGGGAAGGCTTGCTGGGACTTGCACATGGCTTTTCCACGAGAGGACCATGCCCTCTCATTAGTCCGAGGCTTGAACCTGTCCGAACGCTGTAGCCGCTCTCCACAGAGAAACATGTCAGGTACGACTTGAACCAAGTGACGAAATCCCAGTCGCTGCCTCCGGGTAAGGTTCTCTGGGAAGTTCCCAGTATCCCCTGGTCCTCCTGCCAGGGAAGCACACCCGAGTCTCACCTCCCGGTGGCAGGGATTTCTGAAACATGACTGGCCTGTAGCTTTAAAAATGTCAGGGTCACGAAAGGTAAAAAAAATGACAGGAGCTGTCTCGACCGCAGGCTTCAAAGAGACATGAAAGCTGAATCCAGCCTGTGAGCCAGGGTTGTCCTTCTGATAAAGGACATGAGGGGACAGTTGGAAAATTTGAAGAAAGCTTGTAGACCAGACAGTGGTATTCTGTCAATGAATGGTAATTTCCTGATTTTGCTATTTGAATTAAGAGGATACCCTGGTTTTTAAGAAATACAGTGTGGCTGGGAGGAGGGGTGGGGATGGTAACAGTGGGAGATATCTGTGACACTAAAACAACAAAAAACATTTAAAAAAATTTAAATACAATAAATAAATACAAATAAATATATAAGGGTAGACAGTATCTGTACTGCAGTATTAACATTTGAGGAATCTAGTTTGATGACAAATAAAATTTTTAAAATAGTCCTTTGTAACCTTTCTGTAATTCTGAAATGATTTAAACGAAAGGTCAAAATATAAAAGGAACAGACCCTCCTGACCTGTGACACTTTCATTCACAGAAGAACCAAAAACAAGCACCCACACACCTGCTTTTACATTGAAAGTTCAGAGTTCATTCGTATCTGTATTCATCTCTCTAGCAGTCTTTTGTGGTTTGTGTAGAGCTTCTCAGCTTCAGCGTTGAAATTGCACCCATAATATAGAAGAGTTTATTTTTAGTAGCTTCTGAGGAGGTGTTCTTCCCAGTTCGTGCACACCTGGCTCATTGTGTTTGTGGAAGTTAGCCTCCATACGGCATTTTTTTCTCTCAGCATAAATAGCAACATCAGCTTTGAGTGTGTTAAGACTATCACTGTGCTTCAATTTATTCTAATAAAGCACAGTTTGCATTTCCCCCCTGAATATGCATTTTCAAATAACACGAGGCTGCCCAGACATATCCTGGCGTTAAGTGTCCTGCAGGCATTAAAACACCCTCCAAAACTGTAACTGAGGTGACGAGGAGAAGACACCACCATGCTGGGGGGAGGTACTCTTGTATCTGATGTCCATGTAGCTCTTTACACAGGTGCTTCCTGGAGGTCAGGCTAAAAACCGATCAGGTTATGGAATGTTCCTGGTAAGTAAAGTAATGGGAAGGAGACTTTCTACAAAGAAGTACCATTGAAGAGCAACGTTTGACCAATGGTTGACAGTTTTGTAGGGTACTATCTAAAGTAATCTTCGATTTACTTATAATGTGAATATTATAATGAGAAGCTAATACTATATAATAAAACCCTAATATGCAAATCGATTGAATGACAGAACAACTGGTCGCTATAACACACACTGACCACCAGGGGACAGCCGCTCAACATTGCACTCCCACAGGGGGAGTGCTGCTCAGCCAGAAGCCGGGCTCATAGCTGGCGAGTGCAATGGCGGTGGCAGGACCCTCTCCCACCTCCACTGCAGACGGGTGGTAAGGAGCAAGGGGTCCTGGACTGCGAGAGCCCTGGACTGCCAGAGGGATGTCTGCCAAGGGGTCCCAGGCCGGGCTGGGAGACAGTCCCCTCCCAAGTGCACAAATTTCATGCACTGGGCCTCTAGTATTGGAATAATGGTTTAAAATGTTGAGGAATATTTTTAAAATTCTAATTGTTAATTCTAAGAATGCCATCTAGGATTCTGCAAATTACATATGTCATGATTGTCAGGCCTTTGAACTCACAACCTAATGGTTGCTTTTTACTTGCTTCAGATTCCTATGAAAACAAAACAAAACAAAAAAACTCAGTCTGGTTTTATACATGGCAGGTTTGGAAAATTCAAAAAGGCTTATCTTCATCCTCAGGAAAGTTGAATTGTGTTTGGACTATGAATATAACAACAACAACAACAAAACGAGACTTGGGACAGAGTTTCATGCAGCAGCAGTTAAATTCAGTGCGTTTGGGGTTTCTTTTTAAAATGTTGTTTTCCCATATGGTTTGTTCCCCCATAGGCGGTTATTTATTTATTTTTTAAATTTTATTTATTTATTTATTTAATATATTTTATTGATTTTGTACAGAGAGGAAGGGATAGAGATAGAGAGCTAGAAATATCGATGAGAGAGAGTCATCGATCAGCTGCCTCTTGCACACCCCCTACTGGGGATATGCCCGCAACCAAGGTACATGCCCTTGACCGGAATCGAACCCGGGTCCCTTCAGTCCCCAAGCCGACGCTCTATCCATTGAGCCAAACCGGTCTCGGCTTGTTTGTTTTTTTAATGTGAGTTAGCTCATACTCCATCAGATACTTTTTATAAAAATAACTTGCCTGCTTTTCACAAACTAAGTCAAGTAAGGGCTATATTTTCATATAGTTTAATAGTTTTAAAAACACAACAACAACCAAAATTTATAAGTTAATTCAACAGAACCCATCTACTGGAATAGCTAAAATTCAGTGACCGACACCAAATCATGGCAAAGATTTGGAGCAGCCGGAACTCTCACAAGCCCCTTTGGAAGAAGCCCTGGAGGTTTGTTTTAAACCTAAACAGACTTTCTCCATGTGATGTAAAAAGGTATGTCCACAAAAAGACTCTTATAAGAATGCTCTAAGCCTCAGACGCATGCGAGGTGTCCACATAATAAAATATTGGAGTAAATTTAATTCAAGAGGGAATACTTCTGGAATTTGCTTTAAGATAATCCGGGTTGCAGGGAGAGAGAAGGTGTAAATGAAAACAAATTAGCCCTCTGGTGACAGCTGTTGAAGCTGGATGATAAGCATAGTATGCTATTCACTCCAAGTCCCCTCCTACCCTAGAGCCGTGTGGCTCACCGGTCTTCAGGCAAAGCAGAACAGTTCTTCACCAGAAAACTGGAGGACCCTGGTCTAGTCACTTTACTTAGTGGCCTAATGGCAGTTTAAAGAAGAGGATGATGCCTCCTCAGATACAGCTTGTTTGATTATTTCTTTTAATCGTAAGCAGATTTGAGTCATCATTTTAAAATACAGTTCAGTTGATGTCCTGATTTTGCTTAAAAAAACACACATGACTAACTCCTATTTCCTACTTGATGAGGTTTTTGTTTGTTTTAATATATTTTATTGATTTTTCACATAGTGGAAAGGAGAGGTAGAGGGATAGAAAGTAACCGGTTTGGTTCAGTGGATAGAGTGTCAGTCTGCAGATTGAAAGGTCCCAGGTTCGATTCCGGTCAAGGGCATGTACATTGGTTGCGGACACATCCTCAGTACGGGGTGTGCAGGAGGCAGCTGGTCGATGTTTCTCTCTTATCGATGTTTCTAGCTCTCTATCCCTCTCCCTTCCTCTCTGTAAAAATCAATAAAGTATATTAAAGAAAAAAGAAAGTAAGAAACATCGATGAGAGAGAAACATCGATTCAGCTGCCTCCTGCACACTCCCTTTGTGCCCGCAACCAAACTACATGCCCCTGATGGGAACCAAACTCTGGACTCTTCAGTCTGCAGGCTGATGTTCTATCCACTGACCCAAACCAGTTAGGACTTGATGAGGTTTAAAAAAAAAAATAAAAAAATTTCCCCCCCATTGATTTCAGAAAAGAAAGAAGAGGGAGAGAGAGGCTGAAACATCAATGATGAGAGAGAATCATTTACTCGCTGTATCCTGTACGCCTCCTATTGGGGATCTAGCCCACAACCCAGGCATGTGCTCTGACCAGGAATCAAATGTGACCTCCTGGCTCATAGGCCGGTGCTCAACCACTGAGGCACACTGGCCAGGCTGGATGAGATTCTTATCATGGCACCATGGTGCTCATCACTCTTAACCCAGCCTCGCTTTCACCTGCATTCCACGCTGCTCCTGTGCCCTGGGCTCTTTCCGACATTGCTGAGGCCCCAGGAGCTGCATCCCTTGACCCTCCAGCCTTGCCAACAGCGCATGTTCTGACACTTAGGAGTTTCTGCCCATCTGATAGGTGAAAAATGTTACCTTTTTTAAATTGTGTTGCATAACGTGCATTTTGAGTGAATCTTAAACTAACACAGTTCTTGTCTTAGTTTATGCTATTAGCTGAAATGCCAGTAACCCTGAACCCCCTTCTCCAACAAAGGCCTCGTGTTCCAAATCCCAGCTAACACATCCCCCCTTTGATGCTCTGGGTCTTTCATGTGGGATTAGCTGCTGCTCTCCTGCAGCCCGGGGCATGTTCCATCCAGCCCACGCCTGCCCTGGAGGGATGCACCTTGGTCTCCAACTTTACATCGCCATGACAACAGGGTCTGGGAAACGATCAGTGCTTACTGGGTACTTGTGGGATTGATCGAGTAGATTTTAAATCAAATAGGTCTGAGACAGGGTCTTTGGCTTGAATTCTAATAGAAAGCTTAAAGCTCATGGATATACTTACAACCTTGTTTTCCCTGATATTATTCCGTGATTTTCTCAAGTGAAGCAATCTTTGCAGAGAGGAAGATGAAGTTTTTCCAAATATCCTTTTAGCTATAATAAATAAAATAGTTCTGATAAAAAGTGCAGCAACATTACATTATTGTGTCATTGCAAATTACTCTAATTTTCAAAGTCCAAAATAAATCTGTGGATATGGACAAATTCATTGTCTAATAAATAGAAAGGCTCACCCATAGCACTAGTCCTATAACTAGTTTTTGTTTTGTTTTGTTTTGTTTTTTAATATAACCAGCATGCTTGTCCTTGTCAGGTAAAATGTTTCTATTAACTCTACACAAAGGTAGATAAAAAACATTTTAATTTAAAAGTTTTTTAAAGTGGTGTTTTCAAGTTTGAACTAGATGTCATACTTGAACTGATTACTAAGTAAGTAATAAGGCACTGGATAAGAAGTATTTACCTGTTGCCCATAAGGAAATAGAGTTGTTGTCTTTCCAAATTGTGACTTATTGAGGAATTATGTTTTTAAAATATTTTTTATTGATTTCAGAGAGGAAGGGAGAGGGAGAGAGAGATAGAAATATCAATAATAATAATCTATTGGCTGCCTCCTGCATGCCCCACACAGGGGATCAAGCCTGCAACCCGGGAATGTGTTCTAACCAGGAATCAAACCATGACCTTCTGGTTCATAGGTCGACATGCAACCATTGAACCTCACCAGCCACGCAAGAATTTTTAACGGAAATGATGAGATTGGAAATTGCAGCTATAATGACCTAATGCTAAATTATTTTACTTGTTTCCTCATGGAATACTGGATTTCTCATTTTTAAGAGATGATTCCACTCTCCTTTTAAAACAGCCAAGATTTAGCCAAGGTTGTAGGGAGGAAAGTGAGAATGGCATTTAGGGTAAGAAATTGTCAATACTGAGATTCAGAATGACAGAGGGTGGTGATGTAGGTGACAAACAGAACCATTCCTTTCTAAGGAAAAAGATGAGAATGCGGACAAAGAGAGAAACATTCTCAGTGTTTCATTGAGGAAGACATAAACAAATCATGGTGTTTTTGCTCAGTGGATCACGCAGCTGTTAAAATGATTAGAAATAAAGACCTTGTAGGAAAACAATATTTAATAAAATGTTAAGTGAAAAAACAGCTTATATATTTTAACTACATTCTACACATAATTACATAAAAACATTTATACACTTGGAGGGAAATACAGAAAAATGAGAATTGTGGGGAGAAATTTCCATAATTTACAATTTGTTATAGTTTTTGTCATAAATGTTATTGTGCTATAAAAAATTAGGAGAGAATGTTCAGATGGTTGAGCCACTAGGCCCTACAGGACACCTACTACTCAAGGCCACTCATCCAATTCTAGGAGACATAGGAGCTCTACCTAATACATAGAAACAAGCACAGGGAAGCAGTCAAAATGTGGAAATAAAGAAATGTCACAAATGCAAGAAATGGAATCAAGCAAACTACTGGATACAGAGTTCAAAACCATGGTTATAATGTTACTTAAGGAAATGCATGAGAGCTTCGAGGGATTTAGTGAGATTTTCAAGGATCTTAGATTTTTTAAGGAGGAGGAGGAGGAAAAAATCCTGTATAATAGAAGGCTAATTTGGAAATTGACCGAGTGGCAGAATGACGGTCATTATGATGTGCATTGAACACCAGGGGGCAGATGCTCAATGCAGGAGGAGCGCCACTCAGCCAGAAGCCGGGCTCACTGCTGGCGAGCTCAGTGGCAATGGTGGGAGCCTCTTCCATGGCAGCGCTAAGGCCTAAGGCGACAGTCAGACATACCCCGAGGGCTCCTGGACTGCAAGAGGATGCAGGTTGGGCTGAGGGATCCCCCCCCACACACACACACATGAGTGCATGAGTTTCGTGCACTGGGCCTTTAGTATGAACAATAAAATGGCAACAAATACATAGCTATCAACAACGGAATGTAAAATCAGAATAAACAAGAAACCTAATGAACAAAATAAACTGGTGAATAAAACAGAATCAGAGGCATGGAAGCATGGAACAAACCGGCAAATCGAAGAGGGAAGAGGGGAGAGGGGCTTGAAGATATTAACCAGATATCTTACCTGTGGACACAGACAGGAGGTGGTGAAGGCATGGGGTGGGGTAGAAACAGGATGGAGGTGGGCAATGGTGGTAAAAGGGGGGACATCTGTGATACTCGCAACAATAAAGATTGAAAAAAAAAAAAAAAAAGTAGGGGAAGCTGAGAGAAGGGCATTCCAGAACCCTCTTTGCAACTTATAATCTAAAGTTATTTCAAAATAAAATGTTTAAAAACAAAAAATGAGAAATGCAATGAATGTTTAACTCAAGAGAAAATAAAACAAAAAGGGAGAAAAATGAGCCGGCCTATCTTTCACATAGTTATTTAGTAACTCACAGATTGGAGCTGGAATTCTATCCCAAAAGTTCTCAAACTTTTTTAATCTCAGGACCTCGTTACAATGAAAGTATTGAGGACCCCATCGAGCTTTTATTTATGTGATTTACAAATATCAGCATTTTCATATTATAAAAAGTACTTTTAAGTCTTTGAAAATAACCGTGATAAACCTATTACATTAGTATTAGTATTAAAATAATGTATTTTAATGAAAAAATAGCTATACTAAAACCATAACATTTAATGAGAATGTCGTTTTATATTTTTGCAAATCTCAGATTTGCTCAGTTGAAGACAGCTGGTGTCTCATATCTGCTTACCCATTCAGTCTGTTATGATATGATGTTTTGGTTAAAGTATAGAAAGAAAATCTGGCCTCACACAGATATGTAGTTGGAAAGGGGAGGAATATATTTTTTAAATACTTTTTTTTTCCTTTTTAAATTTCAGAGAGGAAGGGAGAGAGAGAGAAACATCAATGATGAGAGAATTATTGATCAGTTGCCTCCTGCATGCCCCACACTGGGTATTGAGCACACAATCTGGGCATGTGCCCTTTACCGGGAATCAAACCATGACCTCCTGGTCCATAGGTCGACACCCACGCAGGCCGGGTCTGGGGAGGAGTATTGTAATAGCTTTTTCAGATAATTGTGGATATGCCTCATTGCCTCAGGAACAGCCCACTGTATACTCATACAGAGATAATAATGTCTGCATTATTATGAAAGTAGTTTGGCGTCATGGACTTCCTAAAAATGTTTCCTGGACCTCCCAGGAGAGCCTCTCACAGTACTCTGAGAACCACTGCCCTGGAGAGAGGAAAACTAAAACCAGTGTTAAGTGATTTCCCCCCACATCACATGGTTACTGGAAGACAGACCAGGGACCCAGTCTGGTTTCCTTCCTCTCACTCGCAGAGGGCTTCGAGTGACAGCATGACCTCCCTCAGGACAGCTTTGGCAAACTGACCCTGAGGGTCTTCTGAGATAGCAAAACCGATTGTTCCTTTTTATCTTGAAGATGAAAAAAAAAATTAAACTCCATGATAGGCAAGCCAAAACTGTTTCAGAGAAAGTAGCATTAGGATTATAAGTGGATTTGTAAATATATAATTTTTAACAAATAGAAGATATAAAAATATTAAGCATATTTTTAATAAATGACATGATAGCTTAATTTGTTTACCACCTCTTAGGAGCTAAAAAAAAGCTTCCTAGCATCTTCCTTGTCGGTAATTTGAAGAAGCATTCTTAATTTCATCTTGGTTTGTAGCAGTTATTTACCTCTTTACCATCAGGCGTTTTCCACGTCTGGACTTCGTTTCAGAAGTTCGGTGGCTTTCTGGTTTTGTCTTTAACGTTGTTCACTCCTTCTCCCAGAGGCCTTGGAAATTAGGGACTTGGATGCCTGATATGGAAAACACTTTGGGAATCTTTGGCTTATTTTTAGTAGCTATTTCTCACACCTCACTGCCAGGGCACAGCTATACAGAGAGGGCCTTCAGCTGATGACCTCATACTCTTCTCACCCTCTTGCCTGGATCTCAGAACCTTTCCCTCCCAGGCAGTGCTGGCCTTCAGGCTCGGTGCTGGTCTGAGACTCCCCTTTATATTTCTCAGGTTTTTATTGCAAAAGCTTCTTTCTTGCTCTGCCACCTACTGTACCTTTTTTTTTGTTGTTTCTTCTCTCCCCTGTATATCAGTTTCTTCTTTGAAAGGTTGTTTTCAATAAGAATGACTTCTAATTTACCTATAATGGAGTCAAGATTCTCATAGTTGCCAAAAAGATACCCAGACTTCAGTGTGTGTGGTCACACATGTTTGCGTGATGGGACCATTGTATCGTGGTGGGTCAGATGGGAAAACGGAGGCCCGTCTTCCTGACGAACTGCCCGTACTCTGTGCTTCCCTGTGCTGAACGTATTAGTGGTCAAAGTCTGTTATTTTGTAGTCCTCTGGCATAGTATTTGTCAGCTCTGACCACTTTTATCTTTCTACTTTCCTTTCTGAAATTAAAACTGTTTTAAAGTTTTTTGGGGAGACACCATGTTTTTTCTATCCCGTTTTTCACTTCAAGTAAAGTGGGGGCACTGAGAACGCAGTTACTCGGGAGAGGAAGGTGATATCTGGGTGCCTTTCAGCGTCACCCCTAATACTCAGTGTCTCCCCAACCCCTCAGACTTAGAATTGTGAGGCCAGGGCTTGGAAAGGGCCTGTCTCCTGGGCTGTGCACCTCCGCTTCTCCTGTATTTGCCCTCTTGTCATTGCTCTTCATTTGGAATAAAGTTTGAAGTGGGCGCCTCGGTGTCCAGTTCACAATTACAGACTTTTACACCGGTCGTGTGGCACTGCCCTCTCCTCCTCTTCCCTTTCTAGAGCTGGGAAAGGTGCTCTGTGGGTTAGAGAAAATAAAGAGGAGTTTCGTTAATTAGAAATATTGTGGAGAACTTGTTTTATCTACATCACCTGACTTCTTTTCTAGGCTGTCTAATAATTTTCTATGTCCACATGGGACATTATTTTATCAGTGTCTCCCACACAGTGGAAGCTTACAATATATTTGTTTAAAAGAGAGGAACAAAGATAAGACCAAAAAAAAAAAAATGCAACCCAGCCAAGGAGATGGGACAATGGAGGGTGTGCTGTGATGGGCATTTGAATATTAGGTTCTGATGTCATCCTCCTCCTATCTGTTTCTGCGGTTTGGTTCCATCACTTCACTACTCGGAGCTTCAGTTTTCTCTTACGCAAATGAGAAGGTTGTTAGATGATGTGTCTGAGTGTTTGCCCCTCACATTGCTATTTACTCAACAATTACTTATTAATGCTTGCTGTGTGCTTGGCTCTGTTGTGAATGCTGGAAACATGGTAGACAGCCCCTCAGCCACAGTTCCTGTTCCCATTGATGCCTTATAGTTGGGTGCGGGAGGGGTGCTTCCACTCTGCTTGCTGCAATTAGTACTTACAGGCAGGATATCTGAGTTCTAGTCCTGCTCCGCGTCCGATTTGGGCAGGGCCTTTACAAGGTACAGGAGGTCCTTGGGTTACGTCGGAGATCCATTCCTATGGATCGTCATAAGTCACAATTTTCACCGTAAGTCAGAACCCTCCTACATAAGCACCTATGTCACTCACATGGAGCACAGCAGTAATGAAGTGAAACAGTAAAAAAATTGAAAAGAAAGATAACAATTCCTGACCTTTACGTGTGGTAAATAAATAGTAAACATAAAGCACATATATACATATGTTGAAATGACAGAACTTTTGTTTTTTATATAAATAAATGGGAGATGGCGACGTATCCATGAAACGATGTACATTGAGTCCGACGTAACCCGAGGACTGCCTGTGTTTAAATGTTTGGTTCTTTCATTGTCTCACCTGTAAAATGAAGATAGTAATATCTAACCCATTTAACTTCTACAGTAGTTTTAAGACTCGGATAAAATAATGTATGTGGAAATGTATTTGAAGACAGGAGTAGTGTGCTGTAATGTGTAGCAGTGTCTGTAGTAATGTAAAATATTTTACTTTGCAATTAAATTCCACATGTAATTCATTAACTTGGTTGGGAAAGCCCCAGGTTAACAATCTTGGAGTTCAGAGGTATTTGAAAATATAAAGTATATCTGTTTTTCTTCTCTCCACAGAAAAAGATCATGTTAAATACGTTCTTAGACACAATGATGGCCGATCCTCCTCCCCAGTGCCTTGTCTGGCTGCCTCTCATGCACAGGCTTGCTCATGTCGAGAATGGTAAGCAGAACTTGTCCTGTTCGTTCCTATGCTATAAGGAAGTATGTGAACTGAGTATTTATAATGTCCTCAGCTACTGTGATTGAAATTGTATTTGACATTTGCTGGTACTCTATTATTTGAATTTGTGATTTTAGCTTTCAAAAGAATGTCTGTTTCTTAAATAAAGAAGTAGAGGGGGGCTTATTATTTAGATAGAATACCAAGAGGTATTAATCCTAATATATAAAAAGCCAGAGGCTGTCACGACCTAAATGACCAGACAGACAACCGAACAGCAGGCTGTGTGGGGCAACCAGGTCAGCAAGGGGTGGGGGCAGTTGGGGATCACCAGGCTGGCGGGAAGGGGGTGGGGGAGTTGGGAGTGACCAGGCTGGCAGGGGGGCAGTTAGGGATGACCAGGCTGGCAGGGAAGGGGCAGTAAGGGGCAACTAGGTTGGCGGGGGATGCAGTTATGGATGACCAGGCTGGCAGAGGGGGCAGTTGGGGCAACTAGGCTGGCAGGGATATATTATAGTAAGGGGTCATTAGGCTGACGGGGGGGAGGGGAGGACAGTTAGGAGTGACCAGGCCAGTATAGGGATGATCAGGCAGCAAGCAGTTAGGATTTAGCGGTCCTGGATTGTGAGAGGGTGTAGGCTGGGCTGAGGGGGTACCCCCCCACCCCCACGCTTGCATGAATTTCATGCACCTGGCCTCTAGTATCCTATATAATAAAAGGGTAATGTCTGACTTCTGGTTTAGGCCCTGAAGGATCCCGGATTGGAGAGGGTGCAGGCTGGGTTGAGGGGGACCGCCCCCCTGTATGAATTTCATGCACCTGACCTTTAGTATCCTATATAATAAAAGGGTAATATGCAAATTGACCCAACGGTTGAACAACCAGTTGATATGATGCACACTGACCTCCAGGGGGCAGACATTTAACACCAGAGCTGCCCCCTGGTGGTCAGTGCACTTCCACAGGGCTCACAGCTGGTGAGTGCAGCGGCAGTGGCTAAGAATGTCTAACTGCCAGCTTAGGCCCACTCCCTGTTAGTCGGACATCCCCCAAGGGCTCCTGGACTGGGAGAGGGTGCAGGCTGGGCTGCCCGTCCCCCAAGTGCACGAATCTCGTGCACTGGGCCTCTAGTCAGGTCGTAAGAGTTTGTGGTTCAAACTCCAGGCTTTTCCCCTGAGATTCCAGGGGGTTGTTTCTGGCTTGAGTCCACCTGGCTTAGCCATGCTTCCTTTTTTCTTTAATTTTTAAAACTGATAGGTCAAACATTGGATTTATTCAATACCAACCACTAAAACTAAAACTACTTTTTAATGATTTGAAGGAAAGTAGCTAAGATAGAATTTAGTACTGGGGTTTCACACATCTTCCATTTTTTCCTTTAATTTTTATTTTACCTTGAGTTACTCTCAGTATTCTTTCTAGTAATTTGGTTTAAATCTTTGTTCCACTTGGCATTGCAATGGCACTTATCTCTTAGTAACATCTCAATTTTTTCTGCTGCTGCTATCAGTTTATCTCCTCATGTAGGTTGTTTGAGTTTATTAGAGGGAAGGCTGTGGTTTTTCTGCGTAACCTCCCCTCAAGGCTCTTCCTGTCTCCTCATTCCTCACAGAGAACGGCAGCAGCTGAAAGGCACTAAAAAGCAGAGGCCTCTTTTTCCCCTTCCTAAGAATGAAACACACATCTACATTTTATTGCGACTTCTCTGCTACCCATACTTAAAAAATATATATTTTTAATTGATTTCAGGGAGGAAGGGAGATATATATATATATATATATATATATATATATATATATATATATATAGAAACATCAGTGATGAGAGAGAATCATTGATCAGCTGCCTCCTCCATATCCCACACTGGGGATCGAGCCTGCAACCCGGGTATATGCCCTGACTGGGAATCGAACCATGACCTCTTGGTTCATAGGTTGACACTTAATCACTGAGTCACATAGGCCAGGCACTTTTTATTTTTTTAACCGTGGCTTTAGTTTATAAGTACCTTAGATTCAGGATTATTTTTTTTAAAGATCCAGAATCTCTTGACTGGAGCAAAAGAACTCTCTTTTTGTGTGTGTGTTTGTTTGTTAATCCTCACCCAAAGATACTTTTTCCATTGATTTTTTTAGCAAGTGAAAGGGAGGGAGGGAAAGAGAGAGAAATAACAGTGTGAGACACATCGATTGGTTGCCTTCCCCATGCGCCCCTACTGGGGCCAGGGATTGAACCTGCAATCTAGGTATAAGCCCTTGACCAGGAATCCAACCTGTGATCCTTTGGTGCATGGGCTGACACTCTAACCACCAGCCATGGCAAAACAGCTAACATTTTTAATAAGGTTTTTGGATAGAGATTTATACTACTAATTATTACAGTACTATTGGTTCTTTTAGAGGCATTACTTTTCGAGCCTTTAAGTGTTTTACTAGTTTCATAGCCAGTTCATTTTCATAAAATCATATGAATAGTAGATTTGTCTGACGTATTATTATTCATATGAACATTTTATTGCAACTTCATATTATTTATTGATTACATTCTTATGTGGTTATTGATATTTTTAGAGACCGAGAAATATGAAATTATTGGAATACATAGAAAATAAAACATTACCTATCACACTAACATTTAGCTACATATCTTAATATTTATGGTGAGAAATAAATTAAATTATGCTATTTTTAGTGTTTTGTTGTTGGGCCTTTTCCTTCTCTTGAAATTTATTACTCAAATTGTATTGAAGTTCTATTCATGAGGACAGATATTTATTTGCTTAAGCAAAAGTTGCACTTTTTATACTGGCTTACTAACTCAAGTGTGTCGTGTATCAGAAGATAACTATCACATGATGCATTCTTCCAAAAAAGAATACTTTACCAAAACCTAATCTTATTTATTATGGACCTAGCACATGTTGGTTCTTTCCTCATTCTGGTTTTCAGCATTTTCCACCTGGTCACCTAGTCCAGTGTTCGACAAACTGTCGCTCGCGAGCCACATGCGGCTCTTTGGCCCCTTGAGTGTGGCTCTTCCACAAAATACCATGTGTGGGCATACATGTACAGTGCGATTGAAACTTCATGACCCATGTGCAAAAGTGGGTTTTCAGCTCTTAAAAGAAATTTCAGTCGTTGTACTGTTGATATTTGACTCTGTTGACTAATGAGTTTGCCGACCACTGACCTAGTCCACTGACTAAGCAATGGCTGGCTCTCGACTGGTTTGTACGGGAGGAAAAATCACATAGACATACATGTTCAATCAGAATTATCGGAATATATCTGCTAATTTGATATGATGTACATATGTCCATCATATGATATGATAGAATTATCGGAATATATCTGCTAATTTGATATGATGTACTTATGTCCTTTAATATTGACCCTGAAGCGTATGGAGTTATGAACATTGGCTGCGCATGTGTTGACTGCACTGATGTGAGCTCTAGATTGATTTGGGAGGGTGTTGTCTGGCAGAACTCTGCTACGTTGTGTAGTTTTAATTTGGAACACCGACTCAGCATTTTCATGATTCCTTAGAAATTATTTGATGTCCAAAGCTTGAATTTTTTAGAGGAAGTTTGTCCTTTGTATCGCTCATTTGTATTTTGCTTTTCTTTTGGTCTTTAGTGATCTTTTTAAAAAAATTATTCATTTTTATTTTTTAAATATATTTTTATTGATTTCAGAGAAGGGAGAGTGAGAAAGAGAAAGAAACATCAATGATGAGAGAGAATCATTGATTGCCTCCTGTACACCCTCTACTGCAGACCGAGCTCACAACCAGGGCGTGTGCCCTTGACCGGAATTGAACCTAGGATCTTTCAGTCTACAGGCCAGCGCTTTATCCACTGAACAAACCGGCTAGGCTGGTCTTTAGTGATCTTATTATATTGTGTTTTTTTTTAACCTAGTGCTCAATTTATTTATTTTTTGACCCTTGGTACCCTAGTTAACACATTGCGGACGGATCACTAAGAATTCTCGTGTTTTCTGTTCTAAGGCTTGTGGCCAATCATGAGAATTCTATAAAAAGGAATTAGCTTGTAAGAACATGTAATAAATAACTTCAAAATGCAATGGGCATTTAACTTTAAAGCGTGCCTTTAACATTTATGTAAAATTTTTTTGTATTTGTTTAATAGAAACTTATATGGCCCCTGGGTAAAACTAGCAATAAAACTACTGATCCACAATGTGTTAATATATATTTTTGGAAGCAGAACTAAAAATTCTTAAAATTGAAACAAGATTGGCTTTGGATATACAGTGCTAGAAAGAGTCGTTCAGATGAAGATTTGAATACTGTATCCCTCTTTCCTGTTGACTTTCATTTCTTCCATTCAGAATTGATTTGCCAGAGGGAGCGAATATGCTACCAACATTGATTAGTAAAAATATAAATAGTGCGGGTTAGGAGTGGCCTATTACATGGTGGCAAAAGATGGTTTGACTTTGGGTGGTGGCTCATAGTGCAATCAATATAGTGATATTATAACATACAAATGTACACTTGACACCTCTATGATCCTATTAACCAGTGTCACCCAATAAGTTTAATTAAAAATAAATAAAAGTATGACTAGCAATCTAGAACACACAGCTATGCATGGTCCACATCCCACTCAGTGAACCGGACTTTCAGGCTATAAGAGAACCCAGTAATCTCTAGGCGTCCTGAACACCACCTGGCAGTTTTCACCGGTGAGAAGCCCAGTGAGGTGGAGAGAGGAGCCGCAGATCACTGAGCTTCCCTCCCTCCAATCACTGTCCCTTCAGTGGTCTAGAGCCGTGGTCTTCAAACTGAGGCTCACAAGCCACATGAGGCTCTTTGGCCCCTTGAGTGTGGCTCTTCCACAAAATACTACGGCCTGGGCGAGTCTATTTTGAAGAAGTGGCATTAGAAGAAGTTTAAATTTAAAAAATTTGGCTCTCAAAAGAAATTTCAATCGTTGTACTGTTGATATTTGGCTCTGTTGACTAATGAGTTTGCCGACCACTGATCTAGAGGACTTTAGTTCGTTGCTGCTACTTAGAGCTCTTAGCTAAAACTGCTGTTTTAACATGTCTAGCATTATTACCAGTCACCGTTTGTGTCCAACTATGTAGTAGTATTTAATTCAGCGAACATTCGCAGGTCTTCAGCCCAAGGTACTATGTGAAATACCATTTGCAGATAACAGTGACATATAATATGTGCCCTGGCTCTCACGGATTTGATGTTAGTGAAGGAAAAACCTGCATACAACCAGCAGTGATATATATCTTCAAACACCAGGAGGTTTGGAAAAGAAACTTTGGAGTGAAGGTTCCGATTTCCTCCTCACTTCTATATTTATCTAAATTTTGAGAAACCCGAGTTTCCTTTTTTTTTTTTAATTTTAATTTTATTTTATTGATTGTGGTCTCACATAATTGTCCTTATTCCCCCATCCCATCCAAATCCCTCCCTAGATATGCCCCTCCTCCAACCCCCGTTGACCATGGCCACTGGCTAGGCCCATATGTATGCACACAAGTCCTTTGGTTGATCTCTTCCCCTTGAGAAACCCATGTTTCATTTTAAAGAAAGAAATTGGCTGTTTTCTAAGGTGGTTGAAAATTTTATTTTCTTATTTAATGTCTTTCCCTTTTTTTTTCTAGTAAATGGCTGGTTAAACGAACTAGGAGACAACCTGGAGTCTTCAGTTCTAATTTTGTTTTCTTCTTCTTTTTTTTTAATGTTAGATGAGGTTTTCTACTGTGTTCACTTTATTCCCCAAATGAAAATGATTTTTTTTCTCTCCCTTTTATCCCATTCCTCGTCCTCTGCCCTTCTCCTGTCCCCGCCTTCCCGCCCTCCACAAGTCTTCCACCCCGTGGAGTGCTCGTATTGCCACTGTGAGAGCATGATGGGCTTCCGGTACCGATGCCAGCAGTGCCACAGCTACCAGCTCTGCCAGAACTGCTTTTGGCGTGGCCATGCCAGTGGTCCTCACAGCAACCAGCACCAGATGAAGGAGCATTCCTCTTGGGTAATTGCTTTATTTTCAGTCTGTGTCCCCCACTGTTCGTCTGTCTCATCAGTAGCAGCACGTGGGCCTATTTCGGGTCAGATGCCTATAAATGAGGATTCGGTGTCATAAGATCTTAATACTGACATTCAGGACTGGGTTTGCAAATATGTCGTATTCAATTTTTAAAAGCAGAATTTTAAAAGTTCTAGGAGATGGAGATGTTATTACACTTGAAATAAGTCAGTAAAATGGAATGTTACAATGCCCCCTTCCCGAAGTGAAAAAGTGAGTTTCTTCTTATTTTAAAATTCTAGAAGGTATCCCTCTCAATCCTTATGCTATGAGCTTTAAACAAGATTTAAAGTTCTTCCTTTTGGCAAATTTAATTTAAATGTTGCAGAGAAAGCTGCACCATATAAAGGAGTCACATTTTGCTTCTCTAAGGTTGGGAAAATACTGTATTTCACAACTACCACATTGGTGTCCTTACTTCAGAAGTAGTCTTTGACATTCACTATGTAGGTGGAGGCTGATGTCTGATATTTGTGTTGTGTTTATAAATCATGTAACAAGCTTAGTACCAATACATTTTCTTCCCTTTCAATTTATTCCCAGAGTTTTTACCTTTTTCATTTGTTGGTTGGTTGGTTGGTTGGTTGGTTAAAGGGTAGAAAAATATAGGATGTCTTTCAAAAGTATATACACACACTTTGAATAATATTAAAGGCAGAGTATTAAAATACATTTCATTTTCAAAATTGAACTATCAGATGTTAAAGTCTATATACATTTTCTGAGACACCTGGCTATTAGTATAATTCAAGATCAGGCTTGTTAAGCCTGGTCATTCTACTGAACGTTAAGTATTAAGGAACAAAAAGAGTAGTGTGTGTGGTTTTTTTGTTGTTGTTTTTGTTTTGTTTTGTTTTGTTTTGTTTTGGTTAGCTTTCATAAAACTTAACCAAGAAAAAGCAAGTAAGTTTATATCAGAGATTAGTGGTGTTTTTGTTTTGTTTTGTTTTTTAAAAAAGAACAGACTGCAACCCAAGTTTATACTTTATTTCCTACATCTGATGATGTGTTAGAAATAAAAAAATTTTTTTATTAGTTTTTCAGTTACAGTTAACCATAAAATTTATTAAATAGAATATCCTATTCTGAGCCTTGTTACATTGTAAATGCTAATATTTTTCTGAGGAGTTATTTAAAATTTTTTAAATTGATTGTGAGGCAACAATTGGACTTGCTGGTAGCCCCTGAGTTGGATATACGCCCACCCAATGTGGGCCTTCCCAGCAGGGAGCAGAGCCTCGGCCCTGAAGGCCCTGGGAGTGGGGAGGTGTGCCCCATGGAGTCTGTAGCTCCCAGGGAGCCCGGGAGGGGAAGGGGCTGAGCCAGCCATGGTCACTGCTTCTCTAAACACAACCCCTCTGATTGGGAGAGGAGGGAGCCGGAGAAGAGGGAAGGAGGGCAGAGGGCAGCCTGGTGGAGTCCTACAGAGAAGGTGACCCAGTTAATCCCACTTCCCTTCCTTCCTTCCTGGTAATTATGGTAAAATAGACATGACTCTTCACCCTTTCTTGATACACAAAGAGGCTGGAAATAAACCTGTTCCCGTTCTCTGACCCGGTGCCTCACATGCCGACTCTGCTTACTCCATCTTCACTTTACCCAGAGAACTTTGACTGAATTCCCCTTGGTCACTCTGTGGCAGAGAAAGAGAGCGAGAGACACAGAGAGGAACTGGTGACGTGAAGAGCACAGGCACAGGCTGCTGGTAGATGGCCTCCTGGAGGTAGTTCTAGAACTCTGGGTGCTGTGACAATGTCCCCTTTTCCCCAGCAGAGGGCAGGCTTCACCTTTGAACAAGCTGCTTCTCCTTTTCTCCAAGTCTACTATATACAAGGAAGTGTTTGGATTTATTGAACAATCTGTTATTATTTTTCTTCTTTTTAATAAGTGTCCACGGTAGCTGTTTGGGCATTAGTGATATTAAACCATTTCCTTTAAGAAATCGGAACAAATCGTGGTGTTATAGACCTGGAACAGTCAGGATTGTTGACTTGTGTGTGTTTTTTTTTGTCAGAAGAGTTTTAGGACAGAACATCTTTGTCACCTTGGAGTGTATAGCACCTTCCTAGACATGATACTATAAGCACAAGCAATAACAGAAAAACAGATACATTAAACTTCATCAAAATTAAAGCTGTTGATGATCAAAAGCTACTGTCATGAATGTAAAAAGACAACCCATGGAAAAGGAGAAACTATTTGCAAATCACATATCTGATGAGGGACGCGTCCAGAATTATAAGGAACCCTTACAACTCAAAAAGAGCAAAAAACACCACACACCAAGTAAACATGGGCAGAGGCCCAGTGGAATGGTGGTTACCAGGAGCTGGGGCGAGGGGGAGAGAAAGAGTTGTTTTTTAATCGGTGTAAAGTTTCAGATTTACAAGATGACAAAGTTCAGGAGATGGGTTTCACAACAGTGCGAATGAACTTAACGTGGGCACATGCAGGAGGCAGCCAATCAGTGCTTCTCTCACTTCGATGCCTCTCTCTCCCTCTCCAAAACAAATTTTTAAAAAACATATCTTTGGATGAGGATTAAAATAAAATGGATAAGCTTTAGCTGGTATTGCTCAGTGGATAGACCATCGGCCTGTGGACCAAAGGGTCCCTGGTTCGATTCAATTCTGGTTAAGAGCAAGTACCTTGCTTGCCGGCTCCTCTCCTACTGGGGCCCTGGTCCGCACTCCTGCAGGAGGCAACCAATTAATGTGTCTTTCCCTCCCTCTTCCACTCTCTCTAAAAATCAATAGAAAGCCCTAACCGGTTTGGTTCAGTGGATAGAGTGCCGGCCTTCGGGCCAAAAGGTTCCAGGTTCGATTCTGGTCAAGGGCATGTACCTTGGTTGCGGGCACAGCCCTAAGTAGGTGTTCAGGAGGCAGCTGAATCGATGTTTCTCTCTCATTGATGTTTCTAACTCTCTATCCCTCTCCCTTCCTCTTTGTAAAAAATTAAATAAATAAAATATAATTTAAAAAAAGAAAGAAAAGTCAAAAATATCCTTGAGTGAACATTAACAACAATAAAAATAAATAAATAATAAAACGGTTAAGATGATCAATTTTATGTCATGAATTTTTTACCACACGCACACAAAAAAAAGTAAATGAACTGGAGGGAAAATGGGCAAATGTTCTAAACAGACATTTTCCAAACAAGATGCACAAATGGCCAATAAGCACATGAGAAGATGCTCAACAGAAGTCGTCATTAGGGAAATGTCTGGTCAAAACCACAGTGCAGTGACATTCACACCCACAAAGATGACTAAAATCAAAACAACAACAACAACAAAACAACAACTGACATTTTCCTGGCTACTGTGGCTAAGTGGAGAAGAGTACCATCCCTCTCACTGAAAATCCTTGGATTTGATTTCTGGCCAGGGCACATACCTCTCTAAAAATACATGAAAATGTCCTTGGGTGAGGATTAAAGGGGAAAAAAAAGAAGACTGACAATGACAAGTGCTGACAAGAATGTGAAGAAACAGGAACCCTAATGCACTGCTGGTGGGAATGTAAAATACAGGGAAATGAGTAAAATACAAAGAAGGTGGGTTGTTTAGAATGAAGGAGACCAGGGGTGGGCTAAAGGCAGCGCTCAGGGGAGTAGCGGTGCCTCTGTGGCTGGAGGCCAGGTGCTCGGAGGCAGCGAGGACGAGGACGCTCGACGTTGGTATGAGAGTGGGATGTCCAGAGTTGTGCTTTTCGATGGTGTGACAGTAGAATGTTCTGCGATGTGCCTGGGAAGTGCAGCCCGGGTGGAGCGGGGGAAGGGTTGCTGAGGGAGAGGAGTTCAGTGAACACCGGTGTGCACGTTTTCTAGGGCTGCCATGGAAATTACCAGAAACTGGGGGGCTTAAAGCAGATTTATCCTCTCACAGTTCTGGATGCCCCAAGTTTGAAACCAAGATGTCTTAGGGCAGCCGTGATCTCCAGAGATACAGAACCACGAGGAGATGTATGAATACAGAGTTATTTATTATAAGGAATTGGCACGCGTGACTGTGCAGGCTGATAAGTCTCCAGATCGGCAGGCTGAGGTGGGAAGCTGGGAACCCCGGGCAGCTGATGGTGTAGATCCAGGCCAAGTCTGAAGGCCTTCGACCGGAGAACTGATCATGTGGTTTTGGTCCCGAGACCAGCCAGCTTGAGACCCAGGAAGAGACAGTGTGTCCACTCTTATGTCCGAAGGCAGGAAAAAGCCAGCGGCCCAGTTTGAAGGCAGGCAGTAGGTAATCTGTCTTGCTTAGGGGAGGGCCAGCCGTTTTGTTCTATTCCGGCTTTCCACTGATGGGACGAGGCCCACCTATATTAGGGAAAGAAGTCTGCTTTATTCTACCGATTTATATCTGAGTCTCAACCAGAAACACCCTTGTAGGAACATTCAGAATACTGTTTGACCCGATATCTAGGTACCCCACAGTCCGGGCACGTTGACAGTTACATTAGCCCTCATACCGTCCTTGGCCTTGCCCAGCTCCTGGTGGCTGTTGGCATTCCCTGACTTGTGGCCACCTCACTTCAGGCTCTGCCTCATTGGTCACATTGCCTCTTCCTCCTCTTTCTGTTCTCTGGGTGTCTCTCTCACAACAACGCATGTGATTGTGTTTTGGGCCCTCTAAGATAATCCAGGGAAAAATTTTGCTCTCAAGATCTTTAACATGTCTGTCCAGCATGGCTCTGTGGTTGAACATCGACCTATGAACCAGAAGGTCACACTTAGCTTCCCGGTCAGGGCACATGCCCGGGTTGCATGGTGTGCAGGAGGCAGCCAATCAGCCAATCAGTGATTCTCTCTCCTAGTTGATGTTTTTATCTCTCACTCCTCCCTGAAGGCAACCCCTGCTGAAGGCGGTGCTGGGATTGGCCCCGGACAATCACGGACCTTCCAGGGTCAGGCTAGAGGTGTCCCGACAGCATCTGTCGTCCTCGTCAGTAGGCTGAGGGGGAGGTTTTAAATATTGCTCGTTTTAGCATCTGAGCGTTGGCCCCATTTGACGGTGGTATTTGGATGCACTATTGATTCTTGAGCCCATTTACAGCTGCACAAGTGCTGAGTTAGAAGGCAGACCGTTTGAACCGGACCCAGCTGCTTAAAAAGATGGATGCTTTCCAGAGACAGCAGTGGTGTGTGGCTTCTGAAGCAGTGAGGCATCTTTTCCAACTGTCCTCTGATTATTCTTAGAGCGGAGAGATGACAAGGAAGTTTTCCATCGCAGGGAAATATATGACTGCTTCACCCAAACCAAGCAGCTCTTCCACTGAGCCATTTCCTCCAGCATTTGTCACTTAGCCACAGCCCTTTCTCCAGCTTCAGATCTTTTCCGATGCCTGCAGGTGGCCGCCAGAGTCGCCCTGGATGGATCGTGTGTATCCTCTCCCATGTGTGGGAGGGCTGGGGCTCCCTGTGATTTGGCACTGGGAACTGTTAGTTTCTTTTTATTAATGTTTCTTTTGTTTTTAAAAATATTTTTTCTTACTAATTTTTTTTTTTTTTTTTTTTTTTTATTAAGAGGAAGGGAGAGGGAGAGAAACATCAATGATGAGAGAGCATCATTGATCTGCTGCCTCCTGCACGCCCCCTACTGGGGATCAAGCCTGTGCCCTTGATCAGAATTGAACCCCAGGACCCTTCAGTCCACAGGCTGACGCTCTATCCATTGAGCCAAACTGGTGAGGGCTGCATGTCTGTTTCTGTGTTAACTCGGATACCTCAGTGACGATTACCTGGTGACCTAGAACTTGGTGAGACCTTTAGGTACAGGTTCAGGGGAGAACTGTTTCTCTAGGTAAACTTAATATATGTGCATTGTATACTCATTAAATTTTATCTCCACTTAGTGACTGCAAAATGTCCAATTATGCAGCGTTCCTGTGTTGTTTATTCATTAAACCTTTTGATTACCTCCGATACAGCAGATGCTCCGCTCCCACCTTCTCTCCAGGGCTCTCTTCCTGTCGGTAGTGCCCCCTCCCGGAGTGCTTCCGCGCACTTCCAGGTTGGCGATGACCCTCTGGGTGCCAGTAAATCTCTGCCATTTTAAATGCCAGCCAGGCTTTCCGTCTAGGTGGAGACGCCTATATCCAGTGGTCTTAGGGACATTTCTGTCTGGAAATTTTACTGGCTTTTCTGCAATACATTGTTCTAATACATTTTCAGTCTGTTTTGTTTTTTGGTTTTTTTTGGGGGTGGGGGGGTTTAGGTAGATAATTACATCCTCTATAGGAGATAGCTTAGTCATTTTCTAGTCTTTGTACCTTTTTATTTTATTTATTTATTTTTTAAAATATATTTTATTGAGTTTTTACAGAGAGGAAGGGAGAGGGATAGAAAGCCAGAAACATCAATGAGAAAGATTCGTCGATTAGCTGCCTCTTGTACACCCCCTACTGGGGATGTGCCCGCAACCAAGGTACATGCCTTTGACCGGAATCGAACCTGGGATCTTTCAGTCTGCAAGCCGACACTCTGTCCACTGAGCCAAACCGGTTTCAGCTATACCTTTTTTTTATTTTTTTATTTTTATTTTTTAAAACCTCTTTGTGTTGGCAGGAACTTTTAGAGAAGTGCTTCCAAAAATGGCCTGAGAAGAGTCATCCCGGCAGCTTCTTAAATACATCAAGCACCAGGCCTCTTCTCCTGGGAAGTATAACTTGTAGGTCTGGGCTGAGGCAAAAGAAGCTGCTCTGTTTGGCTTTGTTTTTTAAACAAGCACCGCAGGAATTTTTTTGTCTTCAGGCGAGTTGGGGAAGCCCCGTTTCAGAGCAGTGCTGGTAATCTCTGTGGCTGCTTTTGGTTCCCGGCCGGTGTATCTGTATCATGTGTGACATTGACCATGGCTCTGTGTCTGTCTTGACCTGTGGCAGTATTTGCAACAGGCACTGGATCCCTGTGTACCCAGGGGTGGTCAGATGGCGGTCAGTCTACACCAGGCAAGGAGCTTCCTGCACTGTGTTCCCTCAGGAGACATGTCTGCTGCCTCTTATGTTTCGGGTCAGGCAGAGAGCTGCAGGTCTTGACTTTGCAGCCTTCAGGCTCTCCCCAGCCTCCAGCCTCTCCTGGGCCTCTGGCTGCCCGTGAACATACTCCCATGGTGCACCTGGGCTCTGCTCCTTTCGCTGGTGGCTGATGAGACCCTGTGTTTGCCAGCTCCTGACAGATTTATTGGTCACACTTCTCTCTCATTCCGTCCTGCTCTGCAGACTGTTACTTCACATGAGCCAGAGACCACCTCTCCGTGAGTGCTAGAAGCAGCTTCTCAGTCAGAGATGATGTCTAACACCCTGACTGTTACTCCTGAGGAGTAATGTTCTGCAAGCTTTTACAGTTACACCTTTGGTCTGGGGTTTTCATTTCTCTCTCCCTCACAGGCAGCACTGTGACAATATGGAACTATTTGCAGTTGCTTGTCTCACCCCGTCTTCTTACTTCCATGCCTTTGAAGCTGTTGTTTCCCCTTCCCGACTTCTGTGCAGCCTCTGAGACTCAGCTGCTGCTTCCGGGCTTCAGCACGGTTTTATAATTTTTACCAGAAAGGTCTCGTATAGGTTCGGTTAATTCTTACGTACTTGGCATTGTTGTTGCTGTTGCTAAGGGTGCCTTCCTCCTGTAGTTTCTTAGATGTGACTTAGCATGCAATAAAATGCACCCACTTTAAGCATGTAATTCAGTGAGTTTAGGCAAATGTGTATAGTCATGCAAATGCTATCTTCTTTGAAATATGTATCTTAACAGTTTGTTGAAATATGTTTTTTAACAGTTTGTTGCTGGTATAAGAAATGCAAATTATTTCTGCATTTTAATCCACTGGAGAGTCATCTTTTGTAACTTGCTCATTAATTCTGGTAATTTGTACTCATATTCTTTTGGATTTCCTATACTAATTATGTCACCTGCAAATAATGACAGCTTTCTTTGTTTCCTCCTTCCCACTCCTTGTACTTTTAAATACTAATCATACGTTTTCCCTCTTTTGGTCTTAATGCTGGCTAGAACTCCAGTGCAGTATTGAATAGAATTAAGTTTAGAAGAGTGACATTTTAAAAAAAGGAGCAAGCCAATATGAAGAAAGGACCAAATTGAGCTTTTAGAAATAAAAATACTAAGGTTAAGCTCGGTCGAGGGGTTAAATAGCAAATTAAAGACAGCTTCAGCAAAAATTATGGAATGGAAAATAGATCTGAAGGAATTAACTGGGGTAGAGAATATTGAACACAGATATAGGGAAAGGGAAAATGTGAAAGATGATTAAAGGGTTTGAAGAATAAAATGAAAAAGATCAACCTAGAATTCTGTACCTAGCTCATCTGTTCAAGAGCAAAGGAAAAATAAAGATATATAATAGTTTCAGAAAAAGTCTCAGTGGGTTTGCTACCAATAGAGCATTGCTGAAGGAGCTAATAAAGGATGTACTTTGGAGGGGAAATTAATGAGGCAGAAAGGAGATACAGGAAGAAATGAGACACAGTGGAATTGGTAAATGTGAATAAATTTAAGTACTAAGCATCCTGTATAAAAAAAATAACGACTAATGTTGTTGGGCTTAAAATAAGATGCAACTGAAGTACTCACCGACTATGACATGAACATAGTTGAGGCATGATTAGAGCTATAGGATTTTAAGTTACAGATGCTGATTAATATTGTGGTCAGTGTTCATATTAAAATAGTACAAGGAGGTTCCCGACTTGTCTGAGGACTTCATAGTCCTATGTTTCTACCCGATCCCCTCAGATGGCGGCTTGGTGCTCAGGATGATGCACTCAGAGAGAGTGATTTGAAGTGAACATGGCAGGAATGGCACCGATCCCGAGTTTTTTCCATTTGGCTGTTGTGCTCCCGAGTGTCAGGGCCTGCCAGCATGTTCCCTGGGCTGAAGACTGTGCTTGGCAAGGAACTGGCTCGAGGCTGATTGAAAATACAGTCATCTGAGCTCAAACAAACTTTCTATTTCAGAGTGTCTCAGTGCCTGGCCCACGGTAATGCGAGGAAAACAAGTTTCAGCCCTGGCGCAGGAACACACTGCAGCGGTTACAGCATGAGTCACCTCCCGCCCTCCACCTTGGAGTCTGCCCCTCAGTTGGAAACTCTGTGTCCCCACACCCAACTCAGCCCAGTTTCCCCTGTATGACTCCCATCGTGGTTCTGGTGTCGCTCGTCTATTTCTGACTCCTTGCAAGAATACCTCACTGTCTCAGGCTGTCTCTCCCAACTTCTGTGTAGCCTCTGAGCTCTTGCTCTGAGTAATTTTACATGCTGAGGGCCTGTTGTACCACGAGAGGAGTCAAATGGGCCTATTTATATGATTGTCAGTTTTCACACGCATAAAACTGAGACCATTAACATAGAATTTATGAGACTATTGGAGGGTTAAATGAGCCTATGTATGTGTGCAAAGCACCTACTGGGTGCCTGACACTAATTCCTTTTATTTTTATTTTTTGGTTAATCCCCACCCAAGGATATTTTTTCCATTGATTTATATATATATATATATATATATATAAATCAATGGAAAAAATATCCTTGGGTGGGGATTAACCAATATATATATATATATATATATATATATATATATATATATATATATATATATATATATAGAGAGAGAGAGAGAGAGAGAGAGAGAGAGAGAGAGAAACATCTATGTGAGAGAGACATCAATTGGTTGCCTCCCAAATGCATCCTGATGAAGCGCGGGATTGAACCAGCCACCCAGGTATGTGCCCTTGACTGAGAATCGAGCCCACAATGCTTCAGTGCGCCAGTTGATGCTCTAACCCTAAGCAACATCGGCCAGGGCCTGACAATAATTTCTTAATAAACATTCATTTCAGAGGGGGGTGGAAATGGGAGAGTCAACTAAAGGCTATGGTTGCCCCAAAAAGTAAATTAAAATGGAAAAAAAAAAATGAAACTAAATCATCTGACACTAGTACAGGGATAGAAATAGAGTATGTAGTTGGAAAATAATGGAGTAGTTATTTAATGATCTTGAGGCAATTGATTATCCATATGGGATAAAGTTGGACTCTTTCCTCCTATCTATAAAATAAAGCATTTCTAAGTAGATTGAAACTTAAATATGAAATATAAAAACTACAAAACTTCAGAAGACAGTGTGGAACACTGACTTTCTAATCTTAGGGGGGGAAATATTTCTTAAAATACAAAAGTACAAAATCTAGGGTGTCCCCCAAAAATGCATACACACTTTGATTATAAAGTCATTAACATTCAGTTCATTTTCAAAATTTAAAAGGATCTACAGAAATGAATACCTTTTTTGTCAATGCCTGTTTTCAAACTGATGACCCTTCTGGTCCAGACACTGCTGATAACATGAAGTAATGGAATCGCCAACATCAATCATTTTGTGCGCCCTCAGTTTGTTGACTGTTGCTGGTTTTATACTGTAAACTTTATCATTTATCCCCATAAAAAAAAAAAAGTCTAGTGACACTTTAGGATACTTTTTCTTTCTTCAAAGCTTAGTCTGGCTTCCCCCATTATTTCAAATCAGTTAAACCTGAAAACGAATGAAAATTAACTAAGCTATCAGTGGCAATAATCTGAACAATAAAGATTTATTTAAAAATTATAATTAAAAAAGATGACTTCATAAAGAACAGAGTGAAAAACAAGCCTTAAAGTAGTTGTTTACAAGTCATAACTTTCATTGCGTGAACACACAGAAGACATAAAGAGCTCTCACAGATCACTGAGAGAGAGGCAGCCCAGCAAGGCGCGGTGCCAGAGACAGGGTCAGGAATTTCAGACGAAGAAACACAAATGGCCCATTAGTTTCTCAGTCTCTTAGTGATCAAGGAATTACAAATTGAAACCACATACTGTTTATCACCCACCAGATTGGCAAATATTAAAATGTCTGACAGGAACCAGGGTTGGCCAGAATGTGGAGAGGCGGGAGGTCTCTCCCGCGGCGGAGGGGAGCGGAAGTCGCTGCAGCCACTTCGTGCGCACGAGTTGGCAGTGCCTCGTGGAACTGAATGTGCATAACTCATGACCCAGTAATCCCACTGTTAGGAAAGCCTCACATGTGGCCACCGGGAGTCACGGATAAGAAAGTTTATGGCAGCGTTATGAACTAGGGGGAAAGTGGAAACTACCCAAATGTCCATTGGCAGTAGAATGAATATATAAATTAGGCTGTAATTAAGTAATGAAGTACAATCAAACTGAAAAAAAAAAAAGGAATTATAGTTACATATGTCAGTATGGATGAATGGTAGCATAATTCTGAGTGAAAGAAGCAAGTTGCAGGAAAAAAATGTAAGCCTATATAGGTTTTAAACATGTAATAAATGAATCATATTATTTACACATCATTGCTAAAAGAATACAATGAGGGAAACGATTAGTACAAAATTCAGGACTCTGATTATCAGGAGAGGAGCCGGCGGTGGGAGTGGGCCGATAGGTAAGGACCCATAGCGAGGCTCCAAACTGACTAGAATGTTCTATTTCTCGGGAAGAATAGTGGGTAGATGAACATATGTTTTATAACTTTTAAAACTGTACGTGTATGTTTTATACACTCTGATATATTTTTAATTGTAAAAACATATAGTCTAAAAATTTAAGAGATGGTGGGCCTTGTTTTGAAATTAAGTGAAGTAGATTAGGGTATTGAGAATGCACAAAAGTTGAAAATCATTGCCTGAAAGAGTTTGGAGGAGGTTTGGTTTCCTAGGGTAAGGCTTCTTCCTATATCAGTTTTAGAGTCTGAGTGAGGAGGAGGCAAAGGAGCACAAAAGAGGTGTGGGAGACCCCAGTCCCTCGGCCTGGCTGTTTTCCTCCTGCCTCCCTCCTTCAGAGCCGTAAATATTCAGTGACTGGCTACCAAGTGCGGGTGTTCTACTAGGGACCAAGGAGCAGGTGAGGCGATGGCCCCATCCTGCCATTGCAGCAGTTTTCGAACCTTGCGATGGGCTTCATTACTCTTAGCCTCTTAACTGCACTCCACCGTGAAATTCACTTCAGGTCTATATCAGAATCCCATCTTTGAGATCTTCATAAGGAAATCATTTATTTGTCTACTGGAGGCCCGGTGCACAAATTCATGCACCGGTGGGGTCCCTTTCCCTGGCCAGCGATTGGGGCTGATTGGGGCAGGCTTTGGGGTGGGACCACGGGAGGTTGGCTGGCCACAGGAGGTTGGCTGTGGGAGTGCACTGATCACCAGGGGGCAGCTCCTATGTTGAGCATCTGCCCCCTGGTGGTCAGTGTGCATCATAGTGACTGGTTGTTTGGTTGACCAGTTGTAATGGTCGCTCAGGCTTTTTATATATATAGGTTTAGACAACCTAATTGAATGCGCATCTTTGAAGTTTTCAGGGTAACACCTTTTTTTGTTTTGGTGCTAGCCCACAGTTAATATTCTAATTCCTATATATATTTATTTCTAATTTTTTCCTTACCTACATATCAGGCCTCTCTTGAAGTATTCTAATAATTTAGAATTGACTGTACTATGTTGATTTTTACCTTTCTATCTATATTTTTGAGACTTGAGATTGGATCTATTCTTAAACCTTGCCTTGAAGCAGCATTTCCAAAAGCACACAAGCATCCTGCTGGAGAGTATGAGGTGGGGCAAAGGGAACCATTTTTTATTTTAACAGTCATGTAGTTATTTTAATGTTTATTGTAAAATGTATGTGTGGAACCTGGGATTTCATGGCTGTGATTACTCAGGATGCGGCTAAAGCAGTCTATATGCTAATCCATCTCACAGTCTGCATGAATAATGGCCCAGGTGGCTCCCAGATAGAGCACAAAGTCATGAAATTAATACATGGCTTACAGATGTGGTGTTTAGTTGTAGAGGGGAATTTAGATCTTCTCTGATGTTCTCTGATTGTCTCCTCCTTGTATCGTAACTCAAAAAAGTAAAGCATATGTGTTTTGCTCAGGAAAAAACGCAAAATAGAAAATTCATCGAGGCAAATGATTTGTTCAAATAACATATTTTGTTAGAGAGCAGATTCTAGAAATACACAAGTGACTAAAACATAGAGCCTGTCCTTCCAGAGCACCAGTCTAACAGAGGTAGGCATGTATGTGAAAGAGTGCGCTAGAGCACGGAAGTGCACCAGTGGGAATCCGCCCACGGTCCTTGGGTGGCTCGGAAAGGTGGGCGCTGACCTGTGGAGCAGCGAGGAAAGTCTTCACAGAGGAAGAGGCACCCCCAAGCAGCCGTGAGAGCTGAGCAGAACTTTGACAGAGAAGCAGGCCGGGAAGGCAGCCCTCAGGAGGACAGGGGCCATGATGCCGAGAGCTAGGAGGACTTGTCATTCATGCTGGTGCGAGGTGAAGGGTGCGGAGTGAGGCAGGAGCCAGGTACGAAAGCTGTAACTATGATGGCATTGATTTAGATCTTATTCTATACATGATTGTCAGCCTCGAACGATTTTGAGCAGAAGACTGACACGTCTGGGCAGTGTGGGTGATGGGTTCGAGGAGGAGCAATCAGTCACATTGCCGTTAGTCACTGGGCTCAGGGCCAGTGGACAGCCGTTGCGGGGAGGGGAGGGGCATTTTCAGAACTTCTGCTTTTTTAGCTTTGTGTGATTTTCAGTAAATTAGATTGCCTTTAGACTTTCCCCAGAATCTAATGGTTTAAAGGGATAGTGGTAGGTGATTTGGAGTCAATATATGAAATTTCTGAAGAAATTGATATTAATCCCATCTTTTTTTTTAAACAAATGTATTAACCAACTTCACCTAACTTTGCTTAAAGGCAAACAGGTTTTTGCTTATTTTTGTGTTAAAATACACTCAAGCAGCGTCTCAAAGTTAAATGGAGACGTGGTATGGATGAGGTCTGCAGCTGCAAGCAAGCTCCATATTCCAGTCAAGGTGGTGCATACAGTCATACACTGCAGAGGCAGTAGGATGACGTGTTTAAACTTCTCTGCAGTTAACATCCTGCCAAGAAAATCTCAGACAACAGTGTTATTTAAAGGGAATTGGGTGGACAACAAAATCAGTATCCTATAAAAAGCCTCTGATAAGTAATGAAAACGTAATTGTGGCCTACTGCTTACCTGGTGCATATTTACTATTAAATCTTAGACTTGATCGTTTTTTGGCTTTGGCGAGTATTGATCTATGTTCCACAGAAATATATCAGTTCACCAACTTATTGTCATACCTCATCATCTTGTAATGCGGTCACAGGTCTGACGTGCACTGCCTGCCTGTGAGGGTACTCATTTGTGTCTGTACTCACAGCCGTACCCTTAACACCAAGTTTTCTGCCTCACATTTATTTTGGGAACAGTCTCTTCATAGGCACATTTTGCCGTGTGGTTGGTCAGCTAATTTGCTACTATTAAAAAGCCACGAGCTCTCAGCATTTTAGGCAAAAAATAACTTCTGACTCCAGTGAAGGAATTGAACATCGTACCAAAAAGAGGGATTTCATGCAAAAGGTGCATAGGGCTGTTCAAAAGGAAAGTTAAGATTAAATTGGCAGTATGTCTGCTTGTAGAGATGAGAAAGGAAGCACAGACGGGAAGGGCCACAGGTGATCTTGCGACAACAGTAGATTCCTTTCTGCAGAACCCATTGATGTTGGTTATAATGAGGCGTAGTTCGTGTTTGAAAAGCTTTTTTCCCCCCTATAGCTCTTGTCTCCATTTCTTTTGAAATTCTTTCTCATGCCTTTGAAGATTTAATTCCTTATTTCTTTAATTCCTTATTTCCTTATTTTCTGCTTTGACACAGAAATCCCCTGCAAAGAAGCTGAGCCATGCAATTAGTAAATCTTTGGGGTGTGTACCCACCAGAGAACCCCCGCATCCTGTTTTTCCTGAGCAACCCGAGAAACCACTTGACCTTGCAAATATAGTGTAAGTACAGACGTGGGTATGGATGCGGATGAGACTGAACTGGAGACCTTGCTAAATTCTCTTGGATCAAAATTAAATATCACCTAACATAAACATTTAACCTTCTGGTTTGGGGGAACTTAGACTCCAAGCTTTCATCTCTTTACATCGCCATACATGTCTACGTGGAAACCTAGCTCCTGAGTCCTAAACTCTAAGAAACGTATAGCAGTCTCCAACAGAAAGATGAGCACAGGGAAGGGTAGTTACTGGGCTGGGTTTAGCAAGGTTGTCTTGGGTTATTGGTAAATCAGTGGGTGAGGTAATGTCTTCTCTACAGCGGCAATGCCCACAGGTTTTAAAACTTAGTTTAACTGTAGACTACATGGAAATAAAATCTGATTTACTCTTTCTGTGTTGAGAGAAAATGAGGAAACACAAGGCTATGTTTTATAAACAAAACGTGTGTGTGTGTGTGTGTGTGTGTGTGTATGTATGTTTTTAATTGATTATTCATGCTAGAAAGCTAAAGGGACCAAAAATACAAGTAAGGAGGAGAAGAAACAAAGAATAAGATTATTCTTATGATCTCTATTATGATCTTATATAAGTTCTATTATGATCTCTATTATGATCTCATATATGATCTATTATGATCTCTTCATTCTGAATTGAATAAGGATATTAAGTTTACTGAGTTGGATAAAGTTGGTAGGCTTTTTGGTCATGAGTCTTTATCAGGTGTTAGAAGTTTTTCTGTTGGAGTAGACGTTTATTTTATTTTACCTCCCTGATGGTAGACTAATACAAGCACGTGGTTTGAAAATGCAGTGATACAGAAGAGCTTAAAATGAAACTCAGCACATCCCCCCCACTTCACTGACTTTTGTTTGGCTTTTAGATCTACAAGTGGTTACCTCCATATCTCTAAATAATAAATACATGTAAAACACCATTTCTTTTTCTTTTTTTCTTTTTTAAAAAAAACATATTTTATTGATTTTTTTTACAGAGAGGAAGAGAGAGAGATAGTTAGAAACATCAATGAAAGAGAATCAGCGATCAGTTGCCTCTTGCACTGGGGATGTGCCTGCAACCAAGGTACATGCCCTTGACTGGAATTGAACCTGGGACCTTTCAGTCTGCAGGCCGACTCTCTATCCACTGAGCCAAACCGGTTTCAGTAGAGCATCATTTCTTAACTTACCAGTTTGGGACATTACTGAACCCCTTCTGTGGTATAAGGAACCAACCTTATTTATAACTGTATATATCAACCCACTCCAGTTTTTAATAATTATAGTGCCATTTTTTTAAGTTGGTCAACTTTATAATTTTAAATAATATTCTTAAACCTCTATTTTTTTATAACTTCTCTCTGTAAAAAAGAGGAAATTAATAGCTTCTATTTCTCCCATCTTCTTTTGCCTTTACTTTTATTGTCAAAACTGGTGCTATTTCTATGTCCGTTTCCCGTCTGTATCAATCTTCAGAGATTTAGTAAGGGTTAAACCCAAAGTTAAACACCAGATTACAGCACTCACAGTTAATGCCATTATTACAAAGTCAGACAGTGAGCTGTGATTCTGTATGTTCTTTTGTGCAGTTCCAGTTTTATGATGTGTGCACTTGTTCTCTCTTCAGAGTTCAATGGGAGCTTCTCTCTTACACACTGATGGCTCAGAACATGCCTACTGACTTCATGATTGCATTGACTTTCTGTCTTGTTTTTCCTCCACTTTCCCTTTGCTTGCTTCTTCTCGCTGGGGGAAAAATGCTCTCCTCCCTTACCACTGTGTTCCACAATGAATTTTACTTACTGCTTTAATCCATTTTGGGGGTTAAATTTTCCCCTTTTTGGTCAATATTCTTTTTATATTGCATTATTTATATTTTAAAAAGTCCTTATCTATCCCAACATTGTAATGTGGTGTTGTTTTCTCTCTCTCTTTTTTTCCTTTTTAAGTTTTGAGACGGTCCCTATCCATTGATGTCTTTATTTCATCGAAGTGGATTTTTATGTATAGTGTAATTAGAATATGTAATTCTCTTTGTCTCTTTATCTGCTTTTGAGTAATAACTCGTCTCAGACCCATTTATTGGATAACCCATCATTTCCCCACTCACTCACAGTGCCACCACCTCCATAAATTAAATTTCCAAATATACACGGTGTGGTGTCTGGGCTCTTTCTTGTGTTCCTTCGGTTAAATTGTTTATCCCTATGCCAGTATCTCACTATCTTAATTACTATAAGGAAGTTTAGTAATCTCTTTTATTTTATTTATTAATTTTTAAAAATATATTGATTTCTTTACAGAGAGGAAGGGAGAAGTATAGAGAGTTAGAAACATCGATGAGAGAGAAACATCTACCAGCTGCCTCCTGCACACCCCCTACTAGGGATGTGCCTCCAACCAAGGTATATGCCCTTGACTGGAATCAAACCTAGGACCCTTCAATCCGCAGGCCGATGCTCTATTCACTGAGCCAAATTGGTCAGGGCAGTAATCTTTTTTAAAGAGTGTCGTGTCTGTCCTTTGCTCTTTCATATAAAGTTTAGAATCAATTTAATGAGTTCCTCATAAAATTTTGTTGGATTTTGATCAGCTATTAATTGAATCTAAAGATCAACTTGGGGAAATTGACCTCTTAGAGTATTAAATATTTCATTCCATGGATATGTTATGTCTTTCCATTAAACACATCCCTTTATGTCTTTCAATAAAGCTTTATTTTTAATTATTTTAAAAAATATATATTTTATTGATTTTCCACAGAGAGGAAGGGAGAGAGATAGAGAGCTAGAAACGTCGATGAGAGAGAAACATCGACCAGCTGCCTCTTGCACACCTCCCACTGGGGATGTGCCCGCAAACAATGTACATGTCCCTGACCGGAATCGAACCTGGGACCTTTCAGTCCGCAGACCGACGCTCTACCACTGAGCCAAACTGGTTTCGGCAAAGCTTTATTTTTTAATTTTTATTTTTGTTAATCCTCACCCAATGATATTTTTCCATTGATTTTCTTTTAGAGAGAGTGGAAGGTAGGGGGAGAGACCGAGAGAGAAGCATCGATATGAGAGAGACACACCAATTGGTTTGCCCTCCGAGGGCCAGGAATTGAGTCTGCTACCGAGGTACATGCCCTTTAACAGAATCGAACCTGGGATCTGCCAGGCCAATGTTCTATCCACTGAGCCAAACCAGCTAGAGTTCAATAAAACTTTATAATTTTCCCCAGATAGGCCTTATATATGTTAGATTAATTGTTGTATACTTTACACTTGCTGTTGCAAATGGTACCTTTTTTCCTACAGTTTAAAAAAAATTTTTTTTTATTAAGGTATTACATATGTGTCCTTCTCTCCCCACTGCCCCCCCACTCATGCCCTCACCCCCCTAGTGTCCGTGGCCATTGGTTAGGCTTATATGCATGCATACAAGTCCTTTGGTTGATCTCTCCTCCTTCCCCCAACCCGCCCCTGCCTTCTCTCTGACGGTCTGATCGATGCTTGTCTGTCTCTGGATCTGTTTTTGTTCATCAGTTTATGTTGTTCATTATATTCCACAAATGACTGAGATCATGTGATATTTATCTTTCTCCAACTGACTTATTTTGCTTAGCATAATGCTTTTCCTACAGTTTTTTAAAGATATAATTTACATGCAATAAAATACATCCACGTTAAGTGTACCATGCTCTGAGTTTTGGCAAATGTATATGGTCGTGCCAATGGTACCCTTTTTGAAACTATGTGCCCTAACTATTTGTTTCTGGTGTGTGGAACTGCAAATTGGTTTTGTATTTTAATCCACTATGCAGTCATCTTGCTTAACCTGCTCATTAGTTCTAGTAATTTGTATTCAGATTCTTTTGGGTTTTCACTAAATAATTATATCACCTGCAAACAGTGACAGCTTTGTTTCCTCTTTCCCACTCCTTATACTTCTAAGCATTAATCATACTCTCCCCCCACCCCCCAGCCCCCCTTTTGGTCTTAGAACGCTGGCTGGAACCTCCAGGGCAGTATTGAACAGAAGCACTTTAATAGGCATTCTTGTGTTATTGCTAATCCCAACGAGAATGCTTCCAGAATGCTGTGTGATGCAGTCTTTGTATAAACTGTTTATCAGGTAAAGGAGGTTTCCTTTCATTACCAGTTCACTAAGACTGCTTTCTGTTTGTCCTGAATGGATTTCAAATTTTATTACTTTTCCTACATTAATTGAGATGATCATATGAGGTTCTTTATTCTATTAACGTAATGAATTACATTGCTGTTTTTTAGACAACCCTGGAATAAATATAAATTGACTCTCCTTTTAATGCACTACTTGATTTCATTTGTTAATATTCTATTTAGTTTTTTCCTGCGTTTATGGGTTCAGTTGTTCTGTAATTTCCCTTGTTTTTGTTGTTGTTTATTTGTTTCTTTCTTTAGGACAAAGTTGGCTTTCTCCAAAAACTTGAGGAGCATTCTCTCTGTTTATATCTTTTAGAAGAGCTTGTTTAAGATTGGAGTTATTTACCCTTTAGCCTTCTTTGTGGGAAGATTTTTAAAAATATATATTTTATTGATTTTTTACAGAGAGGGATAGAGAGTTAGAAACATCGACGTGAGAGAATCATCGATCAGCTGCCTTTTGCACACCCCCCACTGGGGATGTGCCTACAACCAAGGTACATGCCCTTGACTGGAATCGAACCCGGGACCTTTCAGTCCTCAGACCGACACTCTATCCACTGAGCCAAACCGGTTTAGGCTTTTTCTAACTTCTTTAAAGACATTTCAAGCTATTTTTTCTGATATACACATTTAAGGCTATTAATTTCTTTAAGCACTATCTGACTGGTGTCCCAAGGTTTGTTATATAATTTTTTTGTTTAGTCCTAAATATTTCTAAGATCTGTTATGATTTCTTCTTTGAGAAGTATACTTCCTTATTTTCCAAATATATGGGGATTCTCTAGTTCTCTTTTTGTTATTAATTTTTAGTTTAATTTCATTTTGGTCTACATTATTATTTTAAATTTGTTGACACATACTTATTATCTAACATATAATCTAGTTTTTATCCTGTTCCAAGTAAATTTGAAAATAGCACTTATTCTGTGCTTGTTGGGTGCAGAATTTGTAGTAAACAACTATATATCTATGAAGTCAGCTTTGTTAATTACATTATTCAAATCTTCTATAGCCTTATTTATTTTTTTCAAATTATACATTTCACTAGAAAATGGAAAATTTAGTTTAATGTAGTAACTCTCTTTATTCTGATAATTCTATTCTCAAGTCTATTTTATCTGCTAGTAATGTCTTTTAATATCTTTTGCTAGGTATGTGCCATCCTTTTACTTTCAACCTTTCTATGTCCTTGGGTTTTCAAGTATGCTTCTTGAAAATTGTAAGCTGGATTTAAAAAAAAATATATTTCTTAATTACAGTTTACATTCAGTATTATTAGAATACATGCTGCAAAATTTATCTGAATTTGTAAATGCCTCAACTTTTTCTTAATCAAATTTTTAATTTAAAGGTCAAATTTGTTAAAAGTTTTTCTTCATGGTTTGTGGCTTCCCTTTCATATTTGAAATAATGTCCTCACCTCAAGGTAATAAAAATATCTGCCTATAAAAAAGTTCTCATTTCTGTTTCCCCCTTTTATTATTGTTGTCAGATATGAGATAGAATTTACTTTTATTTTTTTAATGGGTAGCCATTTGTCCCTGCTCCATTATTTTCCTGATGACTTTGTTGCATTTTTAATTTTGCCTTCCTTTTAGCAATTGATACTCACCTGGAAGCTCTGAGAAATTATATAAATCCTCTCTGTGTAATTTTCTAACAAGAAGTCTTTACCTTATGTCTTTTTTTTTTTTTAAATCTTATTGGCAGTTTAAGAAAGGCTTCTGTGATAAATAACATTTAGGGTGAAGCTTAAAAGATGAATAGGGTTAGGCAGGTGGAGGGCAGAGGGGGGAACTAGGACCCAGGGCAACAGGAAGGCTGCGAACGAGGTGAAGGTCACCAGAGATTTTGGACATTATGCCAAACTGAAGGGTTTTAGATAGGAGAGGGACAGGTTGAATGTTGTATTTAAGAAAAATTATTGCCTATGGTGTGGAAATAGGCAGTGGGACAAGGGTGAAAAATATGAGCCTCCTAGGGTTTTGTTTGTTTTTTCCCCATTGGCCAAGTGAGAGGTGAGAGTGGCCTGAATGATCATGGTGGGAATGGAGATGGAGAGAAGGCTGTAACGTAAAAAAAAAAAATAAATAAAAATTAAAAAAAAATAAAAAAATTATAGGTCTTACCATTATTGCATACCCAGAAACAAAATTAAAACCTAAATGAAAATTTGGCAAAGGAATTGAACCTCAGGGGTAGAGTATATTGCAGTATTAACTGCTCACATTTCATTTTTGACACAGAGATTTATTCAGAGCCTCATGGATTTGAGATTCAAGAGTTCGTTATAGTTATGGGTCAGCCAGAGTGTTTTGAGTCCTTTGCTCACCTTTTTCTTAACCTTCGCAGCAGCCTTCGCAGCAGCCTTTGCCGTATAAGTGTCACGAATCTGTAACAGAGCAGGGAACAGCATTAGTGAGATCATATATCGAGGTTGGGACTAGAGTGTATAACTCTAACCCATGCACCTCAGTTTCCAAACATGCTGAAAAATCGTTATTATGGAAACATACAGTAATGGAACCATTGTTTGCACTCTGTGGATAGTTTTACAATCGAGAGAGAACATTGAATGACTATAATTTTGGTGGTTGAAAAATAGAAGGAACACAATGTGAAATGATAGAAGAAAAAATAGATAAAAAAATATATATACACACACACTATATATCAACAGACATCAGTTTGCTTTTCTGTGAAACTGGTGATAATAAAATTTATTTTAATTATCTCAGGATATTGTTAAGGATAATGTGTCTGAAGATGCTTTAAGAGGTTAGGGTGCCATAAACACTGTGTTCTAGACTTTTGAAGTCTTTCCCTTGGGATAAAGTAAATCATATCACAAAAGCCGAGACTCTGTCTTGTTCTTCACCGAATTCCCGGTGCCTAGACTAGTGCCTGGTGCATGGTAGACACTAAAATACATTGAATGAATGAATGTCACTAATTGTGATTTATATGCAGTCATAAACAGCCATATAGCCCACCCACCCACCCACCCTTTTAGGTTTCTTCAGACAGTCAGTCACATACCTACAGTACCTAAAGCTTCCACTAGATGTCAGGCATATTTCCTTGATTAGTTTGTTGCGCTATTTTCATGGCGAGTTGAGAATATTAAGTAAACAAGGTTTGTCAAATAAATCTCAGACAAAACCAGTGTAGCTATCATCAACACTCGAGCAACTTTCCCTGCTTCTAAGTCTCTGGAAGAAATTAGTTTTTCTTTTGTTCAAAATATGTTTATAAAACTTCCAGCTCTTGATGTCTCTGATAGACTCTCTGCTAACCTAATTTCAAGCAATTTGCTGTTGCTTAAGATCTAATTATCTAACCACATAGTCCTTATACCTCATTTATTTAATTAGTGGTTAATCACCATTACCTTTCTTTCTTTATTGAAATTATTGGGTGACCTTGGTTAATAAAATTACATAGGCTTCAGATATACAATTCTACAACACGCCATCCGCATGTTGTATTGTGTGTTTACCACCACAAGTCAAGTCTCCTTAAACCGCCATTTATCCCCCACTTACCCTCTCATACTTCCCTCCACCCCCCTCCTCCCTCTGGCAATCACATGCTGTTATCTGTGCTCTTGAGTCTTCTTTTCTTTGCTTAATCCCTTCACCCTCTTTATCCAACCACCAGCTCCCTCCCCTCTGACAGCTGTCAGTCTGTTCTCTGTATCCTCAAGTCTGTCTCTACTTGGTCACTTTGTTTTGTTCATTAGATTCCATGTGTAAGTGAAATCATATGGTACTTGTCTTTCTCTGACTGGACTATTTCACTTACCATAATACTATAAGATTCCCTTCTTTTTTACAGCTGAGTAGCATTCTGTTGTGTAATTTCCTCCACTCACCTCCTGATGGACACTAGGGCTGCTTCTAAATCTTGGCTGTTGTAAATGACACTGCGATGAACATAGGGGTGCATATATTATTTTAAATTCGTGTTTCGGATTTCCTTGGAGTGAGTGGGTCAGAAGGCAGTTCCATTTTTAATTGTTTGAGGTAACTGCATACCACTTTCCACAGTGGCTGTACCAGTCTGCATTCCCACCACCATTGCATGAGGGCTCCCTTTTCGCCACATCCTGGCCAATGCTTGTTGTTTGTTGATTTATTGATGAGAGCCATTCTGACAGGTGTGATGTGATGTCATTGGTTTTCTTTTTAATTGATTTTAGAGAGAGAAAAAAACATCAATCAGGCCCCCCCACCCCACGCCACGCACACACACACACACGCCCAGTCTGGGATGGAACCCACAACCCAGGCGTGTGCCCTGGTGGAAACAAATCTGTGACCTTCTAGTGCATGGGGCCCGGGAGCCGCACCAGCCAGGGCGCCCGTTGTGGCTTAGTTTGCATTTCTCTTATGGCTAGTGTCATTGAGCGGCCTTTTATATGTCATGTGTCATATGATTGATTATGATGCAGTGAGGAGAAACAGTGTTATGTAATTCAACAGAAGTCAAGGCTTAGTCCTAGGAGGGTAATTGTTTACAAGTGGCTGTGGCTTTGGTCCGCTTCACCCTTCCCTTGGGGATTTTTCTCTCTCTGTTTACCATGTTAGAGCACTCTGCTTTTATTTTTTTTTATTTTTTAATCCTCAACCGAGAAGATGTTTCAATTGGTTTTTAGGGAGAGTGTGAGAGAACCAGCATTGATATTATAATTAGCTGAATTCCATATTTTACTGGGATTTTATTAGTATTACCCTAAGTGAAATAAGTCAGGTGAAAAAAGACCAGTACTGTATGATTTTATTTATTAATAATGTACTAGAGGTCTGGTGCAGTGATTTGTGCACTGGTGGGGGTCCCTCGGCCTGGCCTGCAGGGATTAGGCCAAAACCAGCTCTCTGACATCCCCCGAGGGGTCCCGGATTTCGAGAGGGCGGTTCTCGGGTGACACACCCCAGAATCAGGCTCCCTCCTCTCTGGTTCAAGGTGCATCACCTGAGAACCGCAGCTGCCAAGTCACTGCGGCTGGGCAGCTCCTGCATTGAGCGTCTGCCCTCTGGTGGTCAGTGTGCATCATAGCTATTAGTCAGATCGTCTGCCCCCTGGTAGTCATTGCATGTCATAGCTACTGGTCAGATGGTCAGATGGTTGGACGGTCGCTTAGGCTTTTATATATATAGATGCGATCTTTAAAATAAACCCCACAAATAAGCAAAACAAAAATAAACTAGATACAAATAACAGATTGGTAGTTACCAGAGGGGAAGAGGGTTGGCGGTTGGGTGAAATGAATTAAGGGGTTCAGTTGTATGGTGAAGAATGGAAACTAGACTTTTGGTGATCAGTGTAGTGTACACAGACATTGAATTATAATGTTGTACACCTGAAACTTATATAATGTTACATACCAATTTTATCTCAATTATTTTTTTAAAGTGAAAAAAATGGGGAATTGGAAGTCTTAGTACTCCAGTTCATTAAAAATGTATTTTTTAAAAGTAATTCTTAATAATGGAGAAATCTGCTTTTTTTCTTAAGCCTTATTTCTTCCCTAGTCAAACCTAGGGTATACCTATAATGTAATTTCATGTGGACATTGAACCTCAGAATTATATTCATTGAGTGGAATTTCTTAATAAGATGAGTATCCTGTAATCTCGGTCCAATTAAGAATAATCTGAATATTTCTTAGTACCCTTACAGGTTTTATATTGCCCAGCTGAGTTTCCCACCTACCGAATTTGTCCTTTTATTCTTAAATATCAAATCTGTCTACATATTTCTACCAAATTAATCTTCTTGAATCACTGCCTTTGTCATATTACTTCCCTGTTCAAAACTCCACAACACTTCACTGCCTATAGAATTAAGGAGGCACTCCTCTTGCTGGAACTCAAGGCCTTGTGTATCTGGAACCACCTTGCCTTTTAAATCATATTTTCTGCTGCTAAATTTATGTGGTACAAAGCCTCGGCTCTGGTTAGACCTGCCTTCTTTCTCCCCTTTAAAACTCTTATATCCCTGCCTGCCCCTCTGAGCTAGCTCATGATGTCCTAGCCCAGTGGTCGGCAAACTCATTAGTCAACAGGGCCAAATATCAACAGTACAATGATTGAAATTTCTTTTGAGAGCCAAATTTTTTAAACTTCTTCTAATGCCACTTCTTCAAAATAGACTCACCCAGGCCATGGTATTTTGTGGAAGAACCACACTCAAGGGGCCCAAGAGCCGCATGTGGTTCTCGAGCCACAGTTTGCCGACCACAGTCCTAGCCCAACTATCCCTTTTCCTGAATGCCCTTCATGCCTCTTTTAGACTCCCATTCTGTCCTATCCATAAAGCCTTAGAAACCTAGAAGCAGCTAACTCCTATGGATCTTGTCTTTCCTTCCCTAAATTCCTTTAGCTCTGGTTGGTTTGTCCGTCACTTGGGCACCCAGTGAAAGGCCGTCTCCTCGGCCGGGCCCGGGGAAGCCGGGCCCAGAGCAGCCGGGTCGGGTGTGGCCAGGCCTGGAGCAGCGGCTGCCAGGCTGGGAGCGGCCAGGCCAGGAGTAGCGGCTGCCAGGCTGGGAGCGGCCAGGCCCGGAGCAGCCGGGTCTGGTGTGGCCAGGCCCGGAGCAGCGGCTGCCAGGCTGGGAGCGGCCAGGCCTGGAGCAGCCGGGTCGGGTGTGGCCAGGCCCGGAGCAGCAGCTGCCAGGCTGGGAGTGACCAGGCCTGGAGCGGCCAGGCCCGGAGCAGTGGCAGCCAGGTCCAGAGCAACTAGGTCGGGAGCGGCAGTGACCAGGCCCAGAGCAGCTGGTTGTAGAGCGAACCAGAGCAACAGAGGCCAGGCCCGGAGCAGCCAGGCCCGGAGCAGCTCGCTCCTTGCCTGCCCCTCCCCACAGCTGCCTCTTGGACATGGCTGGAAACTTTTGCGGGAACTTGAGGGTCTGCTGAATCAAGTGATGAAGGCTTAGATCTGGATGTGTTGAGTTAGTATAGCGCTGGGGTGTTGATCTGTGAGTGCCTTGGGTGGGGCCTGGATGAGGCTGGTTGACCTATTTGGAAATGTCTTTTGTGTGAAGTGTATCATTGGGCATGTGGAGGTATTATTGATATGAGAAAATGCTAAGTAACTGATTTACTATCTGAAAGGGGATTTACTGTCGGGGAAAGGGAGGGAGGAAGAGACTGAACATAAACTGTGCATCTATGGATGAGGACAATGGGGGAAGGGGAGGGGGCGGAGGGTGGAGTGGGAACCTGGTGGAGGGGGGAAGAAATGAGGAACCTTTGTAATAGTATGAACAATAAAGATTGATTAAAATAAATAAATAAATAAAAATTAAAAAAAAAAAAAGAAAGGCCGTCTCCTTCTGTAAGGACTTCTTAAGTCCGTATTGGACCTGGACATCCTGAAGATGTCCTTCGCAACATCAGTTTCCTGAGGCCTGGGGCTGTGTGTTCTCAGTGGCTGGCATATTCTAGGTATTTGTGGGACTAACTCTACTGACCGGTGCTTCCAGAGCATGGAGCACAGCGGTAAATTCTAGTTGAATGACATTAAATTTGGCGATTTTCAGGTAGTCCCCTCTTTTCAAGGTCACAGTATAGGGCCTTGCTTGTTTATTTGATATGACGTTGCTGATCTTACTAAAGCTTTGGAAGGCAATCAAAGAGAAGTCATTCACATTGTAAAAACTGTATTTTTTCAAAATGAGCTTTTGGGGCAAAATTCTTATGTTACAACTGAAAAATACTCTAGAGCTCAAGATGAGGTCAAAATCGGCTATCTTCTCCTTTGGTAAAGTATCCCTTCCCTTTGTCTTACTTATTTTTCCCCTTTTGGATAATGTTAATGGGACCATCTTATGGATAAAACGGAATACCTTGCCTCCAAGCATGAATTCAAGGAAATATTCTGCTAAATTGTATCGAATAATCTTCCTTTTTAGTTTTTCACTTTTTTAGCAGAATTCTTTTTGGAATTTAAATGACTTCTTTATTCTCTTTAGTCATTTCTTCCAAGTTGTCACCAACTCATGTTTAATTCTCTATAAGCCCTACTGTTATCTTTCACTTATTTCCAGTGTCCAGTTTATTATAAGAAAAACATTATTTTTTAAAAAAAAATTATTTCAGAGAGGCAGGGAGAGGGAAAGAGAGATTGAAACATCAATGTTGAGAGGGAATCATCGATCTGCCACCTCCTGCATGCCCACACTGGAGATCAAGCCCACAATGCAAGCATGTGCCTTGACCAGGAAACAGTGACCTCCTGGTTCATAGGCCAACACTCAACCACTGAGCCACACTGGCCAGGGAGAAAAGCGTTCTTATTAAGAGCTTCTCCATAGAATTTCTTGAGATGAATATTTAACCTCTTCGTTTTGGGAAATTGATTAAACTGTGATGGATGTTGTCTGTGTGAGCTCAGCCCTCTGAGAGCTTAAAAATATAAAACTGGTATAAAATGGAAGGATAAAAATCTTGCTGGCAGATTGGATGTGGAATATTAGAGAAAAAGAGAAGTCAGTTGAGCCTGAATGGCTGGAACGATAGAGATGGGGAAATCTATAGTTTGGATAGAATGAGAGCTTCATTTTGGACCTATTGAGTTTTTTTGTTTGTTTGTTTGTTTTGTTTTATTTTTTATGCTCAAATATAAATCTGGAAGGTGTTCATGGGACATGTGCAGCTTGGAAATATTGGCAACTTAGAGATGATGTTTAGATAGAGAAAACATGTAAGGATCGAACCCTGTTACTTAGTGTCTTACTTCTTTAAATGATTGTTCAGTTAACTGATTTCAGTTGTTTCCCTAATATTCACATAAGACTTTCAGGGGTTATATTGAATATCCTGATAGAGCTGAGATTTCTTTTTCTGCCCTAGCGTCTGAACAATTTTTCTAAACATTCTCTGTATGTTTAAAAAGATTCTCAGATTATTGAGTGCAGTGTTCCCCATATCCTCATTAGATCAAGCTTATTAATTATGTGTGTAGAAAGGGTTAAATTCAATTTTAAAAATAAAAAGGCATTATGTGATCACAGATGAAAATGCCAGCTGCCTTCGTAGAACAGGAGAAGTTTGTGGTAAATTTCCCATTGAGATACCAGCTACAGAGTCACTGTTTGGAAGTAGTTTGGGAAGAAATGACCATCACTCCCTCTGGAGGACTGTGTGATGACTTAGAGAACCTTTAGTTACATCAACAACAGTGATGACAAAGATGCATTTAAAGAGTTTGGATGACACTGAGTCATGAAAATGAAAAACATTGTATTTTTAATTTATTGCAGGGGTGGGGAACCCATTTTCTACCAAGGGCCATTGGGATATTTAGAACATGATTGTGAGCCATACAAAGTTATCAACTTAAAAATTAGCCTGCGATATTTGATCAAACGTTTAATTAACTCGGCCGGGCCAGACCAAATGATTTCGTGGGCCTTAAACCCCTGACTTGTTGTGATCTTAAATGTTATAAGTAGCAACGAAGGAAGGAGAGAAATGGGATAAATATAAGTACAAATGGCCGCAAGCTTTTATATATTCTTTCCTATTTAAAACTAGGGGAAGCAACCCCAAATATAAGGTGATTTTTTTCCCCAAGAAAGGGTCTCCAAAAATGAACTTGATCATGTCAACGTAAATGAAGCAATTCAGATGTAGGTGCACTGGGGTAAGTTAAATGAAAAAGTACTAGTGGATCCAAGAGTTTACCATCTTTGACATAAAAAAATACTGTAGACCCCTTCTGATACATCATCAAAGTCGCTTTGTACAGTTCACAGCAGCATCCGTTAGCTTTCTGGGACTGTGTCCATTTGTCATTTCACCCAGCTTTCTATGGGGACAGGAGGACAGTGAAGAGTGGAGAAGCGGAGAGAGGACCACTGTCAGCTGTACCTCTACTCTGGGCATTCCAGCGCTGCAATGAACACGGAGGCATGGCTGTGGAATGGAGCTCCAGGCAGGGCAGGAACACCAGTTAGATAGTTGCTGTGAAAGCCTTTAGAATCTATTGATTATGCCCTAACTGGTTTGACTCAGTGGATGGAGCGTCGGCCTGCAGACTGAAGGGTCCCAGGTTCGATTCCGGTCAAAGGCATGCACCTTGCTTGCGGGCACACCCCCAGTGGGAGGTGTGCAAGAGGCAGCTGATCGATGTCTCTCATTGATGTTTCTAACTCTCTATCTCTCTCCCTTCCTCTCTGTTAAAAAAAAAAAAATTAGTAAAAATATATATTTTTTAAAAAGAATCTATTGATCAATTCTTGCACAGTGTTTAGATTGAGAAACTTTCAGAGCCACTAATTTCAGATATTAATTAGGGATTTCTGTGTAACAAGAGAGAGTATTTATGAATAGCTCCGACCTTTTACGTAACACAAAGCAAGCTAGACTCCTTTGAAAGGTTTGTACAATAGTAAGTCTGAAATCAGGAAGTATGTATCCTCCATCTTTGTTCTTTTTGAAGATTGTTTTGGATGTCTTTTATTTCCTTTGCTTGCCTAATAGTTATCCACCCTCACTACTGAATGGTAATTGGGCTGGATTTAAAGTCTAGCAAAAGTTGTTTTCCCTTCATTCTTTGGAGATATTATTCTTCTATTATCTTGTAACCAATTTGCTAATAACAACCTGATTCTCCCTTCTTTCTGTTGAATTTCTCATATTTTGTTGGTAACTTTTAGGATTTTCTTTATAGCACAGGTAATCTGAAGCTTTACTATATTTACAGGATGTGAGCTTTTTTTTGTTGTTGTTCTGTTTATTTTGTTTTAATATTGAGAAGATTCTTCCTCTGTAGGCTCATGTCATTCATCAGTTCTGGAACATTCTCAGCCATTGTCTGTTTCAGATGCCATTGCCTTTTCTCCAACCCTTCTGGTCTCTCTGGAACTCTGAGACATAAACTTTAGAACACAGTTTAGCTCTCACGTGTCTTAACTAAAACAAAATGTACTGTCAATCTTCAGTTGTACTTAGTCTTATATTCAGCATATCTGTAAGTTTTTAAAATCTCAATAATTATAATTTTCACTTTTCAATCCCTAGTTTATTTTTCAGAACATTTTATGGTTGCTAGTCTGCCCTTTAGGTGTCTGAGGATATTCAGTATACTCATTGTAAAGAGTTTTTAGATGTTGTTTTCTCTGGGTGTTTGGGGGGGGCGGGGGGGGGGCGTTAAGTCCCAGCCTCCCCAAAGGCGGCCCTGGGGCTTGGTTCATGGCAGCCTGGACACCACGGTGGCTTCCTGTTGATTTTCTTCCTTGGGGTGTGGGAATAAATGCTGCTTTATTTTATTAGGCGTAAAGGGAGTTAGGCCTTTTTGTTTTAATTCTCGCTATGCATGTCTTAACTTATTTTTATAACTTTAAACCATTTTTCTTTGCACAGGAGGGTGAGCTCTTGAACCAGAAGTTCCTCAACAGCTTCTCCAACCTATTTAAAATTCACTGTCATAGCACCGTCTCCGAGGGTCTCTGTGAGCCTTTTACACAGAGACTTGGATAGACATTCAGTGAGATGGTGTGTGGGGTTTTTTTTATTCCCTTGGCAAACTTCCTAAATGTGTTAGGACGTTTAAAATTTCTTTTAGATTCTTTTGGTCCAGAAATGAAATACCAAGACTGATTTTACAGACAGAGTCGGCCTGATGCATTTGGCCCATCTGAGAAGTACCGTTGCTGTCATGTGCTCAGGTGTCTTCCTGAGAATATTATTCAGCTATTCAGCCATCATTACCCTCCCACTCAAGAATTTTAGCTTGTTAGCCATCTCCCTTAGAATTCCTTGCCAGAACATCTTTTCCATTTAAAATTCAGCTCAGGTGAGGCCTTCCCCAGTTTGCACTTTTATATAGATTGGAATGGGAAGTAAATTCATAAAATGTCATCACCGAATCAGTAATTGCTGAGCACCCACTGCGTGCCTTTGGATGTAGGTACACGTGTGAACACAGCGGTGGGACAAACCCCTGGGCTCTGCCTTCAGGAAGCTCACAGCCTCTTGAGTGAGACCAGTTAAAAAGCAAACACTGATTCTATGTAACTGCAAACTGTGAAAGGATAAATATAAGTACAAAAGAAAATATAAGTACACGAAAGAGAAGAGCCAGGCACGATGGGTCAGAGTGGCCGAGGCTGCTAATGTAAAGGCCGTGGGGACCAACGGCGCGGGGGTGGGGGGGGAACGCCGAGTCAGAGCCGCAGCGGAGCACTGCGCTTTGCGAAGCTGTGTGCGGATCAGACGGGGAGCTGCTCTCCTCTGTGGTCACTGAAGCAATCCGTGGAATCCTTTGATGCCCGGGGAACAACCTGTGAAAACCACTGTTCTAGAACCAGCCCTCTTCCTCTCCAGGTCCGCTCCGCGTGGCACAAAGGGCCGCTCTGTCCAGGCCGCCGAATCTGCCGAGCACCGGGTGGGAACAGGACCCGATTCTTCCCATGGTGTTCTCTCGCCTCTCCGCGGCCTCTTCGTCCCCTTTGGTGTGTGTTTTATTCCAAAGGGGAGGTATTTCACTCTCAAGTGTCCCGTAGGGTCTTTTCTTCATGAAATTGTTTGCCTGTTATTGTTTACGTTGCCCTTCACGTTCTGTGCTCTGCTCTCCCCCCCACCCTCAATAGCCTTCGAGTGTGTCGCCTTGAAAGATATTATCCCACCGCTGTTTTGTTTTCACAATGTCATATAAACCTATACTTTCATTTTTCTGCCAAGCATCCTAACACCTGCATCTAGTGTTTTATTCTGTAGCTTTTTATCATGGATGTCAGTGTGTTTATATTAACTACTTAGCTGTCCGGTGGGTTGGGTTGTCTTTTTTGCCTCTCACTTAACTAAGCAAATGGTGGAATTCTTTTGCAGACCCTTGGGTTGTTAGTCTGGGTTTCATTTAGACTTCCCCTGTTTTTAGTGTAAATATTTAGATATCCTTTGCCATTTTTGTTTTGTTTTGTTTTACTGTGGCATAAAAGTCCAAGGGCCTGTGTTTGAACAGAGTTGCATATTTGCCCAGGACACTCAGAAAGTATAAGGAAGCAGTGAACATTAGGACAGAGTGGGAAGCTGAGGCTGCAGTGTTTAGGTAGTGGCCACAGAGAGGAAGATGTTAGTCTTAATTTGGGAGACTGGTAGAGAATTGATGGTATGGGGCACAATGGTGACATGAGAGCCAAGTTTAGGAAAGCAATTGTGGCCATAAGAAATCAGACCAGTGACAATGGAAAGGTTTTATGGACAGTGGACTAGTCGAAAACTTGAATTATTGGCTACACTAGAAGGCAGATTGACATGTGCTGATGGCAGTGGAGCTGGAGACCAGGAGCAGATAGATTTAAGAGCTACTGATGTAGATCCTATATAATAAAAGCCTAATATGCTAAGTGTTCCATTGTCCAGAGGGCCAATCAACCAATCAAAGCGTAATATGCTAATGATATGCTAAGGCCAGTCAACCGCTTGCTATGACATGCACTGACCACCAGGGGGCAGACAGTCAACTGGTCAACCAGTGGCTCTGACATGCACTGACCACCAGGAGGCAGACGCTCTGATTGGTAGGTTAGCTTACTGCTGGGTTCCGGCCGATAGGAACTGAGTGAAACAGGCCAGACATGCCCTAGAGCCCTCCCATGATTCCTCCCTGGCTGGCCAACCGGTGAGATCTCTCAGCCTGGTCTGTGCCCTTTCACAATCCAGGACCCCTTAGGATAGGGGTGTCGAACTCAATCAGAGAAGGGGCCAAAATCTAAAATCCAGCCTAAATCGTGGGCCGAATGGTTTACTGAACAGTCATAAACTGACAATGTCATAAACTGACAGCGGAGTGCAGTGATGACAGCGCGGTGCGGGCCACATTGCAAGGCTTGGCGGGCTGGATTTGGCCCGCGGGCCTTGTGTTTGACACATGTACCTTAGGAGATGTCAGAGATCCGGGTTCAGTCCTATCCCGCAGGTCAGGCCGAGGGACCCCCACCGGTGCACGGATTGGTGCACTGGGCCTCAGGATGATAAGAGGCCACAGGATGACTCTGAGTGTCAGGGGCATTCTCATCCTGTGGATGCCCTGCAAGAGGTCCCTGAACTCTCACTCAGCAGTGCACACTGTCTGGCTGTCTGTTTCAGCTGCCCCTTGGTGAACTGCTTTTATGAATGAAGGAGCTTTTTGCATCAAAGGGTAGGCACCCACCACTGTCCTATTTTCTTCTTCATTCTGCTTGCATTTCCGTGAACTCCTCTTCAACAACAAAAAATCAACCCTTACTACCCCTCCCAGCATACGTCCCAGTCGCTCCCTACCTGGCAGACAGTAGTGCAGGTGCTTTCTTATCCAGCAGCTGGCAATTAGGAGAGGCCCTGGGAGAGGAGGGGGGGGGGGGTGCTCCCTGAAGTCCCCACCAGAATGGAATTGCTGTCCCAGTGAATTGGGCCACTGGATTCTGCTGCAGGAGGGTGTGCTTCATGTTTAAGCTTCTGAGGAGTGGTACCTGCTCGGCTTGCTGCATCTGCCTCCCTGTAATTGGCTGCCTTGGACCTCTTGATGGACTGGCTGACAGGGTGCAGACGTGTGCTTCCTTCCAATCAGTTGTTCCCTCAGACCTGCTCTTGCCCCAAATGCTCTGTGGGATAAACTACCTTGGAGAGAAGACTCTCCGTCATGTGATTGTTCTGTTTCCTTAGAGACAACAGCAGCGTAATGCATTAGAGGCCAGATACGTAGAGAAAGAAGCAGCACTTGCTACAGAATGTAAAGGTTTGGTAGCTTTTCATGTCTTTATGTTTTATGAGCTGCTGGGCTAATGATGGTTGTGTTTATTTATTTATTTTTTTGGGTAGGATTCTAGAGCCTCTGGAATTCCTCAGACAATTATTTTAAAAAATTCCGCTGTATCTTTTTCTGTATGGCTAATGGTATGAAACGTAAGAGTCAGCTTGTTTTCTGTAATAATGTGTTTGTTTCCATTTTTAAAAAAAAAGGAGTTTCAGTACATATAAAGGGGTCAGAAAACGACCTTCCTTCATTCATTTCATTGACCTCTCCCTGAGCAGTGACTTATTGAAATATTTATGTTGTCATCTTCTCTCATCTTTCTAGAAACACAAGAGTCGGTGTCCATATAAAGTATTGACAACTTCCTCTCTCTGTTTAACGAGCAAGGAGAACAAAGGGATTATTCATTGTGGACAGGCTTTTAAAATAAAAGAGTACATTCCTGTTGACTTTTCTCTGTTTTGTAAGGCCCTGTGCCTATTTTTTTTTTCAATATTATAATATTACACTGAGTGGTGCTACTAAATAATTTGCAAATAATCGTCTCACTTTACAATTCTATCCTTTTTTAGAGCTAGAGTGAGAAACCTGGGTTCCTCTGAGTGTCTCTAGGTGCTGTTTTATGGTGGATCTTCTGCATAAGAATTCGATTGTGGTCAACCTTTTCCTTCCAGAGACATAGTTCATTATAAGTCTTACACCACAAATGGCTCTCCTAAACTGCAAGAAACAGGAAGTGAGACATGTCTGCCTATCAATAGGTCTTTTTTACATTAACTAGTTAATTGCCACATGATTAGTAGTTCCTTTTGGAATTTTTAAATCTCTTCTGTTGATTAATTCATTGTAAATGGCCAATAACGTAAAATGTACTTCCTTGGCAGTCTGAGAAACCTCATCGTCAATATGTAACATGGTGTTGATCTACATTTACAGTACTATTTTGTTATTTTTTTTTTTTAACCTTACGGTTTTCCAGAAGGCAGTTTTGTTTGCCTGTTTGTTTAACTTTTTGGCTTTGTCCGATAACCATGAACCTGATGGAGGGATAGGAGGTGGTTGGTCTGGTACACCGGGATAAATAAAGAGCGGAGCATCACACGACGTGAGGAGGATAAAAATGGTCCGCTGTTGTCGTACCTCTTGTCCAGAGGAGGCGGGTGTCTTTGGAGGGACTGATAGAATTATGTAGATGAAAGGGAACTCAGAACCTGCCCTCCGAGATACTTCACCAGAGCTGCAGTGGGCTGTGATCACAGATCCGTCCCCATCCCGTGCGTCTTCATCGTAATGGCATTGTTAGATAAGCCGGCTTTCTGATCAGATCGTGTAGAGTGCCAGTGTCGGCATCTGTGACCGGGTTTATGCGCTGCTCATCTGGGAGGGAAGTGAGTAGGAAGAGAAGCCGCGCTGAAGAGAGAAACCTTTGTTCTAAGGCTGTGTGCACCGGGCTGGTCATCCAGAGGCCCGGCAGGGCCCGGGTCCCAGTCGCTCTCTGCAGCCTTTCTCCTGGGAACAGTAGCCTCTTCTTTGGAGACTTGCTCCTGCCTCCGCCCTGACCATGTTTTGCTAAGAGGATTGCCAACCACAGGAGCAACCTCAGTCTACCCGAGAGGGCCAGGGCCGATGACTCCAGGCAGACCTGAGTGTCTGTTTTCTGGCAACTTCAGGCTGGAACGAGGAAGAGGTTTTTCCTGCAACGGTGAAGCTGCGGTGTGAGAGGCAGGAGCTGTTTCTCGCTAAGCGTATAAAGCTGTGAGATCTGTATAGACCCGGACTCAGAATGAGATCTCAGCAAAAATAACAGCCAACGTCCATGTCCTAGCGACAGTCCAGGGGCCTGGGAGCCCACTGCGCCTCACCTCTCTCAAAGCTTAGTCATGAATTTACACCAAGTGAATCCCTCCCCTCCCCCAGGCTAGTTCAACTTAGACTCGTTCTAAAGTGGGCAATGGTTCTCCAACTTGAGAATTTACTCTTCCCTGAAAACTCCAATCTGAAAGTTTTGGATAATAGAGATGCCGGGGTTAGGACGGTGAGTCTGTGGACTCGATCTGTTCAGTAGCTTTGGAACCAGATAAAAGTGGACCTTCACCAAAGGCAAATATTGAACATCTGGCGACACATGGAAGTTTTTAAACAGGTTTTGGGTGTCAAAGAAGATCAACAAGACCGATCCGATGAGTGGTGTCAGTTCTGCTTTGTAAGTTTCTGTCTTCACACCTAGAAGCATTGTTTTCAGCGACGCCTTACAGGAACTGTGAAGACTCTTAAAGCATAAGTCATTTTGGTGTATTAATTCCCTTAGACAGCATCTGAGCTGCGGACCTTCACAGTGAATTATGGTTCTAGTGGTAGATATTGTAGTAAAGGTGCCTTTTATGTTTTCAAATGCCTCTTTCATCTTGGGCTGCAAACACATACCCATTTCCTTATCAAATATGCTAGAAGTTCAAAAGGAGTATGAAATTTGGGGCAGTTAGCAAATAGCTCACAGCTTACATTATTGTCTGGTTTTGAATATTAGGAAAGAGGCTTTCATATGTGTGCTATCATTAATAATTGGACATGATATTTGCCAAGAGATAGAGATGATCATTAAAGACTTTGGAGACATCAGATCAAACAAAATGCTACAGATCATGATATTTTATCACATGGATCCCTGTATAAGGAATTAAATTTTTTTCTATTGTCATTTTTTTCTCTGAGAATGTCAGAAAGGAAATTGAATACAGTATCTTCAATACTGGCACGCACTAGGTAACTGCATTAGTTTTGAAAGCAACATGAACATATCCTTATCTTAGTTTGGAAATGGGTTGCTAATAATAGTATATCAGAGAAGCAAAGTCCATTCTATTTCCAAGGACCAGAATGCCTCTGGTGCCCTCAAGAATGAAAAGCTATGATGCTGGATTTGTTTCTTTCATGGGAATTATCTCCTTGTTCCATTTGGACAATTGATTTAAGAGAACCACTGGCAAAAAAAAAAAAAAAAAAAAAGTAAATTTAGGGCTAAAATCAACCCAATCTCTGTGTTCATTTCCATTCTTAACCTAAAACAATTGATTTATTATAACTCAGCAAAGCCAATAGTGTTCATAGACTTGAAAGCGTGGGGACAGAAGGGGATATCTGTTTGGAAGACAGGTAGTGAGATAAGTAATGTGGACGTGAAGTCTAGCCTATAAAGGCATGCTTTAATTCTGCATGTCTGACTGATGGCCCTGTCATACTCAGGCAAGAACGTGTAACAGTGAGCATAGTGCTGTGGCTTAAAAATCAAGAGGCCTAAATCTGTTCCCTGCAAATTACTTTCTATCTTGGATCCTCTTCATTAAATGGGAAATTATTAAAAAGGTTTCCCTACCCAGAAATGAGATTGGTTTTTAAAAAATGAAGTGGATAGGTAGACAGATGCAGAGATCTACCCATCCATTCCTCTTAACCTTTCCTCTCGGTTCTTTAGCTCTACCTGAAAAAATGTCCCTGGAGCCTTTATTAGAAAGTACTGTGAGCCCTAGCCAGCTTGGCTCATTGGATAAAGCATCAGCCTGTGGACTGAAGGGTCCCAGGTTCAAGACCAGCCAAGAGCACATGCCCAGGCTATGGGCTCAATCCCCTGTGGGGGTGTGCAGGAGGCAGCTGATCAATGATTCTCTGTCATCATTGATGTTTCTATCTCCCCCTCTCCCTTCCTCTCTGATACATGTATGTATAAAAGTACTGTCAAATCTGTAAAATAATAAAGGTTCTGGTCCCTTCATATTTACCAAGACTTGCTAAGTGTAACCTCTACAAAAAACATTTTACACAGTTAACTCAGCTCTTAAAGGTAGGAGAAACGAGGTATAGGTACCAAAATACGTAAATATAAGAGAAGGATTTTGCTGCTTCACTTTCCTGTTTCTGATGGACCAATTTCTCTAAAAGAACTTCTTTCCATTTCAGAGAGGAAGTAAGAGATTTCCCACGAGGAATAATTAGCAGTAGCCGTGGCTCCAAAGGCAAGAAGCCCTTTGTGGCTGCACCTGGCGGGGCGGAGCTCCCCGGTGCCTCGCGGCCCCGTGTCCTCTGGCTGCTCTGCGGGAACCTCCGGGGGGAATGTGCTGCAGGCTGGGGTGTTGGTTTGTTTCTGCCCCATGCCCGTGGGTCCCACTGAGCGTATCAGGAATGGTAGTCCGTTCTCTCGCCCTTATCATTCCTTTTTTTTTTTTTTAATATATTTTATTGATTTTTTACAGAGAGGAAAGGAGAGAGATAGAGAGCTAGAAACGTCATGAGAGAGAAACATCGACCAGCTGCCTCTTGCACACCCCCTACCGGGGATGTGCCCGCAACCAAGGTACATGCCCTTGACCGGAATCGAACCTGGGACCTTTCAGTCTGCAGACCGACGCTCTACCGCTGAGCCAAACCGGTTTCGGCTTGCCCTCATCATTCTATCGCTTGTTCCTCCCAGTCATGTTGGCAATTACTAATATAATGTAAATGTCCTTTCTTTCAGCCCTCCTCGCCCCCTGTCCAACATGAATGACACCATGGTCAGCCACATGTCCTCCGGAGCGCCCACTCCCACCAAGAGGTATGTGCCACGGCTTGCGCTTCTGTCGCCACTCAGACTGGGGACAGGCTCTGGCCTGGAAGCGGAGGATTCCACGGGGCAGAGAGGACTGGCTTGCTTTCTCCTCCTTTCCCGGTCTTTTAATATTATTTTTTACATTTTACTTATTTCCCTACTAACTCATACATATAGCAGCTGAAGGAGTCTGCTTTGAATGGTGCCTTGAGGTGGAAACTCTGCATTTGTGACAAGCAGCGAACATAGTGTCAAAACAAAGGAGGCATGTTTGAGATATTTTGTTTTAAACATGAAACAACATTTTGATAATCATGAATTTCAACACTTTTGCACTTGAGTTGAGTGTCAGGCATTCTGTGTCCTGATTAGACTGTGTAAATTAAATTAATCCCTTATTTTTCTCCTAAGTCATTCTGTATATGATTCATAAGCATTTAAGTTGAGCCCTAACCGGTTTGGCTCAGTGGATAGAGCTCTGGCCTGCAGACGGAAGGGTCCCAGGTTCGATTCCGGTCAAGGGCATGTGCTTTGTTTGCAGGCACATCCCCAGTAGGAGGTATGCAGGAGGCAGCTGATGGATGTTTCTCTCTCATCAATGTTTCTAACTCTCTAACCATCTCCCTGCCTCTCTATATAAAATCAATAAAAAAAATACATATAAACAAAAAAAACAAAACACCACCTTCAGTGAATTAAAAAACACACACAAAAACATTTGACTTGAAACGCACGAGTCCCTCTCTTAATCATACAAGCGATTTCCTTTAGGGACCGTCAAGGAACTAGAACTGTGTGTCTCCTCTCTTCTTCTTAATTTTCTCCAGAATTCTCTTAGACAGCACTGAAAAGAATATAAAATGCTTGCTTTCTTTTTGATGTAAGCTGTTCCTTGACCTGAGCAAGGCAGAAACTCCCTCAGGGGCCTAGCCATTAAAGAATTCTTTCTAACCGGCATCACGCAGAAAGGAAACAACAACAACAAAGGCATTCCGACTCACTCCACTCCCTCCCGGAGAAAACCACATGTCCTGATTGCTTTGGAGTAATTCAGCTATAGAAATGTCATCTGGTTAATAATACTTAGACTTAATAATATGCAGCAAGTCCTCGAATAGCATCATTTCATTCAATGTCATTTCCTCATAACATGGATGAAATGCTGTAGGAACTTGTCTTGTTTATATCCGCCAGCCTACAGTAAGATTGGTTTCATTGTGCATCGTTTCCCCACAGTTGCGAGAACCGCACGTTAAGGATTGGCTGTATAACACTTACGATCAGCTACGTTTGTTCCCGTTGGCCACAACTCCTACCTAGAGCAAGCTTTCCCACATCTGTTGTGAAGAATCACCTGGGTCCCTTATTAAAAACACAACTATCTGGGACTACGTCTCAGGACCTCTGGACCAAAGAATCCTGAGATCCCGAGAAGCTACACTTGTAACAAGTATTCCAGGTTATTCTTTCATCAGGGAAGTTTGGAAAATAGCCTTAGGGAGAAGCTAAGTAGGAAGCCCAATGACTACCCAGGAATAGAGGATTTAGGGATTTAATAATCACAGTGACCTGATAACACAGAGTTATTCTCTTGGAGACTCAAGACCAGGTGAGAGTGCTTGCCCACAGTCTTGCTGAAATACTTCTAGCAGGGGAATAGCCAAACCACTTCCTTTGGGCAAAGTTGAATGGTACAGTGTTCTGGACATTCTCTCTCTCTCTCTCTCTCTCTCTCCCTCCCCCCCCCCCTCTCTCCCTCCTTCCCTCCCTCCCTTCTCAGCAAGATGGATGAAAGAGTTCTAATGATTTCCTTTATATCACTGTTAATAGTTAACATTACTGTATCCTCAGACATGTAAGAGGATAGATCTCGTATTATGTGTTCCTACTCCAGTAACAAGGAAAAGAAAGACACAAACCCACAAGGCAACAAGGGGCGGGAGGACGTGTCCAGGGGTCACAAAAGCCACTGGAACGCCACCACCTCTTGCCCTACACCTCTTGCCTATCTCGATCTTCCTTTGCTCCTCCTGCGGCAGCTACTTCTCAATACTGCCGACGCTTCACACACACACCTCCATAGCATTGTCACCTGTAGGGCTGTGTGTCCCCCGTGGATGAGAAAACTCCAAGGATTGTATGACAGCCCATCCTGTGTGTATGTGATGGGTTACAACATTAAGAACAGATGACAGTAATCCTGGGAAGGAGAAATAATAGCGGTTGTTGGCAGACCACTGTTTTGCTACCCAGCACACAGGTGTGTGCAAAAGTGTATCCATGCCACATACCCACATCCACACTCCTATTTCTGGAGTTTTCCCTCTTCACATAATAGAGCTTTCCATGTACATCTGCAAAAGCGCGCACGCCTTTCCCCGGGATCTTAGCGCCTCCTGTAGACAGCAGGGACCCAGAAACCTGGGCTATGTCCGCGCGTCCAGATCAGGTCTAGGTGTGTCTTCCTTTGATTCATTAACCTTTCCTAACCGTGGATTGAATGGTACATTCTAAGCACCCAAACCTCCACTGTACAAAAGTGGAAATCTGAAAATAGGATAATTGTAATTTAAAGAAGAGGGGAAGTGGAATCAACAGAAATAGCACGTTAAGCCACACAGTTGCCTGTGTTTCTTCTTGGAATGCCACCGAAATGACAGCCAAGACTCTTTAAAGCAAAAACCCACAAGAACAAAGAACAAACAAATGAGGAGACTATCGCAGCTACATTTTGGAACCAGAGAAGCAGATGGCCGAGTGGTCACCGATTTTACAAACTGGAAAAATCGAAAGCCTGAGCGGACGATGAGGGGAGCCCGGAAGAGTGCATTCTGGGGATTAGGCTCCAAGAGGGGACGAGAGGGCCGGCTGGTTGTTTGTCTCAGAGCCTCAGGTTGTCTCCATGACGGGGCAGCCACCCCACACCACCCTGCCAAAGCGTTGAGGTTTATGTTTGGAGTTTCTGGAACAGTGCGACTCCCATAAAAACCCTCGATGTCTTAATTAGCCCCCCCTTGGTGGGCTGAGGCAGTAGACTTTCAGACAACCTCTCGCCCTTGCAACATCACACTGAAGACTTAAGGAGATCACTGCTACACCCTAGAGTAGAGTTCCTCGGGAACTCTAGTTGTAAGAGGCACAAGAACTAAGTCCCAGGATCCTAGGGATGGTAGTTATTCCAAATTCAAAACTCTCAAGGAAAGTTCAGTGTGGTCCGTCTTGGATCATGTTACCTACCCAAGGGTTTTCCAGAATCGGTGGGGGTCAGTTCTCCAAAAGAAGGAGTCTGCTGTCCCCTGGGGAAGGTAGATGTACTGAGGCACATAGCTGTAGGCTTCTTTTTTTAATCATTTCTGGGGGGGAAAGTGTATGTGTCAGTATATTATGTCATATCATATCTCCGTTTGCACAGGCTTAAGTCAAGAGACCCTTTTTTCCCCCACCTCATTGCCATTTCTCTCAAGGGTTAAGTCATGCTTTCTATTCCGTTTGGTTTATGAAGATGTATTGCATTGGGACATGATACCATCTTTGGGTGGGAACAGGTAAATATTAGAGTCTCTAACTCTGAATAGTTACCAATTGCTTTGAATCTTAAGAAAAGGCGAGATATTATCAGTTAGAGCTTTTTTTCTACTTACATTCTTTACAAGAAGGAAAAGCAGTTTTTAAAGGCCAGAAGATCTCACAGTAAAAAAATATTACTTCTAAGCTGTAGAAACATGACCAAATTAAGAGCTGAGTTGCGCTGTAATCGTATTAAAACGGCTTTCTGACTGGGTGCCAGGTAAAGAGTTTATCTTGTTATCTGTGAATACTGTAACGTGACAGAAGCCACAATCTGCGGTATTTTTAGGCTGAGAACAAAAGAGGTGCCGGGGAAGCCGAGAAAGGGGGCAAAACAAAATCAGTCGAGCCAGAAGCTGGCCATTTGTGGAGTCAGGCCGCTGATTCTCTTCCTTCCTGTGAAATCAGGAAGCAGAGTTTGGTTGAAAAAGCACAGTCACGAGGGTTCAGCCTGGTCATGAAACAGCTAGCTTGTATGAATTTGTGAAATTCTCTCCAGGGCAACACAGGCATTGTTTTCCTCAGTCTTTTTTTTTGAAAGACAGAAAGGCAGAGTAATTGAAAATTAACACATAATCTTATGGACCTGCAGGGTCCTCAGTGCTGGCAGATTTCCAAAGCCCATCTGATAGCCCGGGCATGCCTCCAATTTTTAACTGCTCAGGGTTGAGATTAAATTCCATTTCCATTCAAGCATTTAAGGTAAATCCTTCAGCAGTTCTAACTCGGGTTAGTACAAACAAAAACCTTGTGCATATACACATCTATATTATACATACAGTGTATATATGTGTGTGTGTGTGTGTGTGTGTGTGTGTGTATTTTAATATTTTATTAAAAAAGAAAAGAGTTTGAATTCAAATAGTTTTAAGTAGACCAATTACAAATGAGTTACTACAAAGAGAACTTCCACTCGGGTCATGGTGGAGCCAGAAGCTAGGTGCATTGTGTTGGGACATGATACCATCTTTGGGTGGGAACAGGTAAATATTAGAGTCACTAACTCTGAATCGTTACCAATTGCTATGAATCTTAAGAAAAGGCGAGATATGATCAGTTTGACTCTTCCACTGTAAACTTCCACTGAAAACAGGTCTGAACATAACAACGTTTTTCAGAAATTAGACAGTAAATAATAAAGCAGGGCTGATCTCTGAGGGATGAGAAGCAAATGAGATCGCTGTGATTGTCCAGGCCTCCAGCTGAGAGGTATTTGCCCAGCTCCAGTGCAGGGTGCAAGCAGAGCTGACTGAAATAAAGAATAATATACAGAGATCCAACAGCAGACTAGAGGATCGCGAGAATCAAGTCAAAGATTTGAAATACAAAGAAGCAAAAAACACTCAATCGGAAAAGCAAAAGGAAAAAAGAATCCAAAAAATAGTGTAAGAAGCCTTTGGGACAACTTCAAGCGTACCAACATCAGAATTATGGGGGTGCCAGAGGAAGAGAGAGAGCAAGATATTGAAAATCTATTTGAAGAAATAAAGACAGAAAACTTCCCCTACCTGGTGAAAGAAATAGACTTACAAGTCCAGAAAGTGCACAAAACTTCAAACAAAAGGAATCCAAAGAGGATTATTCCAAGACACAACATAATTAAAATGCCAAGAGCAAAAGACAAAGAGAGAATATTAAAAGCAACAAGAGAAAAACAGTTACCTACAAGGGAGTACCCATATGATTGTCAGCTGCTTTCTCAACAGAAACTATGCAGGCCAGATGGAAGTGGCAAGAAATATTCAAAGTGATGAATAGCAAAAACCTACAACCAAGATTACTCTACCCAGCAAGGCTATCATTCAGAATTAAAGATCAGATAAAGAACTTCACATATAAGAAAAAGCTAAAGGAGTTCATCACCACCAAACCAATATTATATGAAATGCTGAAGGGTGTTCTTTAAGAAGAGGAAGAAGAAAAAAGGTCAAGACAAAAGTTATGAACGACAAAGCAACAACAAATACAACATATCAACAAGTGAATCTAAAAATCAAGTGAATAAAAAGTCTGATGAACAAAACAAACTGGTGAATATAATAGAATCAGGAGCATAGAAAGGGAGTAAACTGACAGTTCTCAGGGTGAAAAGGGTGTGGGAAGAGACTGGACAAAAATCATATGCCTATGGATGAAGACAGTGGTGGGGGATTAAGGGAAGGGGGAATGGGAACTGGGTGGAGGCGAGCTATGGGGGAGAGAGGGGGTGGGGGAAGAGGAACAACTGTAAAAATATGAACAATAAAGATTTATTAGAAAAAAATACCAACCATTTGTTATACCTTTCCTGAATGAACAGTATTTCAAGTCAAACAAATAGAGGAAAGTTGTACTGTAAATGCAGAAAGTTGTACCATAAATTCATTATTTTTATATGACTAGATTCATATAAAAATAATGAATCTAGTCAAGAACATCAGTAAATGCTAAAACCATTAGGTGAAAAGTTGATGTGGGACTTTGTAATGGAAAGATATAACCAATAACATCTGTGTCCACTGATCAGTACTTATAATCCGTTAAGTGTCTCCTATTTGATGTATACATATACTGTGTTACCTATGATGGATTCTAGCCCCTTTTCAAAGAACAATGCAAAAGCAAAAACTTTAATCAAGCATTTAGATCTAACTAACGGCTATAAAGAAACAAATTAAACGACCCTACGGGAAACAATCAGTTAAATCCTGTGATTGTGATCACAGGAGGGTATGCTACAAGATAACCTGTTTTTCTCACAAATAAATGACATGGCAGAAGGGGAAAGCTTAAAAACAGAAACCAACCAAATGCAAGATTTGTGGACTTTGTTTGGATCTTGATTTAAAAAAAAAAAAAATGATTTTTTAAAAAAAAAAAGATTGAGGTAATTTTCAGATGAACTGAGTTATTACAACATTTTTGTTAATTTTTCAGGTATGATATGACATTGAGGTTATGTAAATTATTTCCAAAAAAATAAATTGTCTGGGATTTGCTATAACCATTTCTTCCTGCAAATATAAATATTGTGTATATATATATATATATTAGGGGAAGAAAAAATAGATCAAATAAGTAGGAAAGTGCTGATTTTTGTTGAAGTTTAGTGATGAGTACACGAAGTATAGTCATTAGAATACTCTGTTTTACACATACTTAAACATTTCCATAATAAAAAGTATTGTTTGTTTGTTTGTTTGTTTGTTTTTAAGAAAGGATGTTCAAAGACCTTGCATGTATCTACAAGATAGGGCCTCACTCAGAATGTATAGTGTAGTCTTACAATGAGATACAATTCTAACAAGTTGGTTTAAGTACCAGTTATATGGGAGAAAACAGAATGATGCTAAAGACACTATCCTTATAGAAATAAAAAGGTTTAACTGGGATCATTAGGTAACATTGAAAACTTACAGGTAGACAAAAGCTATAAAAGCATTCGGGGCCACTAGGTAGTGTTAAGTAGACCCACTGTGCCTGTTTTCCTGGTAGCGGGCATTCCCCTTAAGGTGCATCCATCGTGCCCAGAACCTGGACAAGACGGTGCCCCGGGCTCCTGGGAGACCCTCCTTGGTTTCTTTTCTCAGGGGCTGTAGTGTCCATTGGCCAAAGCTGTCTCCTGAGGGACTGCTTTTGTTCAAAGGATCTGTGTAGATATAGTCCCAAGTTCTAACACCATATTCCATTATGCATTGCAATTTTTTATTTTCCTTATCTTGATTTATTATTTTTCTAGATTTCTTTGACGTTTGCCCATTTTAATTCATTTTCGTTTCTCGCTGTGTCTGTGTTTGTGTCGCGCTTGCTGTCTTTGCCCCGTTGTTCCCAGGTTACAGTATAGCCAGGACACACCCAGCCCCTTGGCCGATGAGCATGCGCTGATAGCCTCCTATGTGGCCCGTCTTCAGCACTGTGCACGGTCAGTGGTAGGGCGGCAGCAGGCGGGTGTCCACGGGCTGAGCAAAGGGAGGGAGAGCTGTGGAACCTGGGGTCGTCAGCGAGAAAAAAGCTCTGCGAGTGGGGGTTTTCTGGAGAAGCTGCCAGCTATGTAGGGCAGAGTTTAGGTAATTTCCAAAGCCTTCTTTGAAAGAAGAGGGAGCCTTGCCACGCGTAGGTACCTACCTAGCCGTAGAGTCAGAAATTCCCCTTGAAAGTGCAACTCACCTCCTTCAGGTTCTATTATACGTAGAGAGTGTATGAACCTCAGAGATGGGCAGACCCAAGGTGTACACTCACAGGGGTGTTGGATGCAACCTCTTTCTGTTCATTCTCGTCTAGACAATGAGATCTTTCTGTTGATATTCAAAGTGTAGGGTTGATCATCCCCCAGACATCTCACGTTGTCTAATCTTTCATACCATCACCCTGTTACAGCTTTACATGTTACGTCGTCACCTCTTCCCCAAGATCTATCATTGTTGATTATTTAAACCACTGGTTTTCAACAGTGGTATTAGGTCATTGACGCCTAAGGGACTTTATTCAAATGTCTCCTCATATCATAATAATTATTTATACTATAGTAGCTCCACCTACCCCTTTCCCTGAAAACTACTCTGGTAGTGACCCTGTGTTAATTCGGAAATAGGACTATCCCTCCAGATTCAGGGTTAGGATGGAAGAACGTTGGATAGCCACTGACTACAGCAGAGTTCACCTTTTGAAAGAATTAATAGCAAATAAAGTGCTGTCACATTCAGGCAGACCCGACCCATGCCCACACCCACCAGCACGCTGCAATGAGAATGCAGGACAAATGGAAATAACCTAAAGCCATTCTAGCCACTCTACGTGGCAGCAAAGAGGAGCCTCTGTGCCAGACAACTCGAGATTTTTATTCTCAGAGAAAATAAAACCCATGAGTTAAAAACTAAACACTTGAGAGAGGCTGGACCTTACCTTTTGATCTTCGTTTTGCCTATAGCATGCCATGGTTCCAGGGGAAGGTCATTTTTATTTCCCATGATAACAGAAACCTAACAATAATGAGAAAAACATGTTAAAAGGACTCCTTTTAATATTATATTATTATACTTTATACCCATTATACTTTATACTATTCCCCATAGTTTTTTCTGTATGACTAAATGGCATTGCTATCTTTGGCATTTACTGTCTCTAAAGCCTTAAAGAGACTGTAGGGTTCTCCTGCTTCCCATTATGTGTGATAGACTTGTCCTAGGGGAGAGAAGGAAGGCCTGACCTGTGAGCATTGTATCCCAGAGTCTTCTCATCCCACAGAGGATTCCTGTGTGCTCTGTCCCAGCCCCTGGGTCTGTAGGAATCGAGTTGTCTCACCATGGCAGGATAGCTCACTGGAAGCCAGTCAGGGCCGGTGATTAAACGTTTCCATGGTGCAAGTAGCAACAGCATGTTGGACAGCGTCTGCCACCTGATATCCCAGCCCGAGAAGTTTTATGGTAGGTGTAGTCAAGGTCCTCAAGTCTTTGGCTTAGCGATAAGGCTCCCTCCCTGCTCAAGAATTGGTGGCCGGGAACTCTGGGAGAACATGAAGATTGGGTGAGTATTACATCTCTTCTTGACTTCCAGTCTGAGGAACTGAGCTTCCTACTTCCATGAAGAAATGAGAAATTCCGTGGCTAGTTCTGAAAATGAAAGTCAGTTCAAGCAGAAGAATAGGGAATCTTTCTAGTTTTTCTTGACCTTAAAGCCTCTCATTAATGCAACGTTCTAGTTTCTGGTTGGAAAACAAAGCTAATGAAAGCAACCATGTGGTCTGCACTTGGGGATAAATGACTAACCAGTTTAGCCTTCCCTGGGAGATGGAAAGGAACGGAGAAGGAACTCTTTTGCACAGAGGAACCTATTGTGTCCTCTGCCAGACTTCTTAGGCTGCCAGTCCCTCCATAATATTATCTACTTTACTGTTAAATGTTCATTTCTGGTTTTTTGTGTGTGTTTTTAAGATAAAGATAGTTCTTTTTTTCTTTCTTTCTTTTTTTTTTCTTCAGACATACACCTTTAAGGCACAAATATATTTCAGCCCAGACTTTGCAGCCTTGACAGTAACCTATTAATGTCAACTGGTGGTAGCATGTTCTTATTATAAGATCATCTCTTGAGAGGATGATTACATGTGCTGGAAACTGACATTTGCACACCTAAAATTATAAAGTGTTCAGAAGTGTCATAGGCACATTTAAAAAATATTCATTCTAGAGGGAAAGACTAAACTTAAAGGATTAGCCACAGAGATAGAAATATAGAAAAGTGAAGGAAAAAAATCTAGGAAAAATATAGCTGATTGTGTATGTGAAAAGGCCAGATGGATCTTTGTTAATTTAATTTCACCTTTTCCAGATTCCTCTCGATAACTATAACAAGATTTGATGAGTGTTAAACTCATGTCTTTAAATTTTTTCATATTCCTTACCATATTGCTTAATTCCAACCAAGGGCTTTCAGAACTCCACGAACCTAGGGCCAAAGTAAAAGCAAGCCACAACGGCCATCTCTGGTCGGTCATCATCATCTCTGCTGTCTTCCATGTTTTGTCAGACTTAAAGAGCATTCTATAGCCACGGTCCTTATTAATCTAGGAGTGCCCTGCTATGAACAAAGGACAGTGGATGTCACATGCTGAGTAATGGAGGCACTAGTTCATCTAAAGTCCATTGCATCACATAGAGCTGGCGTCCTACACAAGAACCCTTCTTTATCCAGGTGTAGCATTACCTGATATCCCACCTAAGTGGGTCTTTAAATTTTTATCGTGCTGGAACTCTTGTTAAAGAATAATGGAACTAAATTACTTCACTCTAAGATGGGGCTATATTTGTGGGACAAGCTTGGTAAAAAGAAAAAGAGGCATTGAAAGAATATGTTTGATACCATGTGATCTCCACATTTACTGTAAACTGGGCCTGCCCAAGCCAATATTAGTTTTAATTTTTCTAGGCCCTGTTTTTCATGATGCTTGGTCATTTTTAATTCAAGACCTATGTCTAAAAGTCATGAGTTCTTAAAACATTTTGATTAGAAACCCCCCTCTCAGACTTTTGAAATGCCCTGTCTTTTCTCAGGCCTTGTATTAAAAAAGGCATCCCTTCTGGTGGTGTAAGAGGGTTGGTTGGATGTGCTGCTGAAGAGAAATGACACATGTGGCCTTATTTCTCTAAATCCCCTTGGTGTCAAAAGACCAATGGTATCTATGGCCCAGGCCTCTGTTTCTTTTGTTACCATTCTTTTTTTCTTTTCTTCTTTTTTTCTTTTTTATAAGCTTATCTCCCATCTGTCTTTCTAAGAGGAGTAAGTATAGGGGATGTTTAATAGACACTTGTTGAATTTTTATCTCCTTGGCAGTGTCCTGGACAGTCCCGGCCGACTGGATGAGGAACACCGGCTAATAGCTCGCTATGCTGCCCGGCTGGCTGCAGAGGCAGGGAACGTGGTGAGTGATCAGAGGATTCCCGTAGATAGCAAAAGTTAGCATTGCTTTAATATACAAGTGGTGGGGGGACAGTAAACATGAAACTCGGGAGAGCAAGAATCTCAGGGACAGGAGAGGAATGGGTTTAGAGAGGGAATTACAGTGACTCTAATTTTATCTATAATATTCCATTTCTTTAAAAAAATGAATTGAGAACAGAAAATCAAAGTGTCGATATGGTTCTTAAAAAGATCAATAAAATTAATAAATCCCTAAAAATCATCGAGAGAAAAAAAAACACAAATTACCAATATCACAAATGTAAAAGAGACATCACTGCAGATCCTACAGCCATTATAGGATGCTAAAGGAATATTATGAGCAACTTTTTGCCAATGAATTTGATAGCCTAGGTGAAATAGGCAAAATCCTTGAAAGATAAATTAACAAAACTGACATAAAAATAAATAGAAAATCTAGATATTCTTAAACCTGTTAAAGAAATTGTATTGATAACTGACTTCTCATAAGGAAAACTTTAAGCTCCAATGGCTTAACTGTTAAATATTATCATATTTTTAAAGAAGAAATTCTAGCAATCTGACATAAAGCTGGCATACTACATGAGAACCCTATTTTCTAATAGAAATAGGGGGAAAAGGAACACTTCCAAGTCATTTCATCAGGCCCCTATAAACTGATACCAAAAGAATACAAGGTAATCACAAGCAAAGAAAATTGATGATCATATTCAATTATGAACATGGATAAAATAAATCCTTAACAAAATATTAGCAAATTGAATCCAGCAATATGCAAACAGGATAATACTCCATGATCAAGTGAGATTTGTTTTAGGAATACTAATGTATTTAATATACAAAGGCAACTATATTAGAAAATTATAAGGTTACATTCAATAGATGCATAAAAAGCATGTAACAAAATATAATACCCATTTATGCTAAGACTCAGTACACAAGAAATAGAAGAAACTTTCTCAATCTGATAAAGAATATCTACAAAAAAAATACACAGCTAATATTACACTTAAAGGTTAAATTTTGGAATATGTTCCCTACCTAATACTCAGAACAAAACAAAGATGTCCGCTTTCACCACCCCTATTGAGAGTCATACCAGAGGGCCTAGCCAGTGCAACATCACAAGAAAAGGGCAGAAATACCAGAAAGGAAGAAGTAAAACCGTTATTATTTGCAGATGACATGACTATATAGAAAGTTCTAAGGAATCTACAAAAACAATACTAGAATAAATTGTGACTTTATAGCAATGTTGCAAGATATACAAAGTCAATATAAAAATGTTGATTATTTCTATCTACTTGCAGTGAACATTTAGACAATTTGATTTAGGAAAAAGATCATTTACTATAACATTAAAGAACATCAAATACAAGCCAAGAGTGAGATGAAAGGAGGAAGGAATGATCTGAAGCCAAAATGACAGACTATGTAAGCATTGTCCACGTACAGGAAATGCAATGTATGCATACGGAGTGTCTCAACATGTGTAAAGGCCTTGAGGTTAGAGACTTCACAGAGAACAATACTGGAGTGAAATTAGGCTGGGCAGGCAGGCCAGCTCTCCCAGAACCGTATTCTGGAAACACAGTATATTAATTACAGAAATGTGTACCAACTTATATTTACCTTGCCTAAGAAGGTAGAGTTATGAAAGTTGCCAATGGAGAGTTTTGCTTTGTTTTTCCTCCTCAAAAAGTAACTTATTCCTTTGGGTTTGTTTAAAATTCAAAATATTTTCTTTGAAAAATCTGATATTAGGTACTGCCTCAGACTCTTAACATTACAGCTCTAAAGGTTAGTGAAATAGAACAGAATAGGGAAAAAAGCAAAATTCTGTTTCATCGGTTAAACCTTACGCATACACTCAATCAGTCACAACTTTCCAAGCTATTTTAGCAATTAAAATTTATACATAAAATCAATTGAATTTGTTGAGAGGGAGAGCAGTTCTGGTTGAATTTTTAAAATTAAGTCTATTTAATGCCATTCTATCGTCTGGTTGACTTTACATAGTATTTTTTTTTTTTTATGCTGTAAATTAAAACTCCGAAGCCATTTGACCCTCACAAGGAGATTGCAGTTCTCCTTCAGTGCAAACAAGATAAGTCTGTTTGCACCTGACAGTTTCTGATACCAGTCCTCACTCGTGTGAAAATGAGGATTGTTCGAATGGGCTTGAGACGAAATACTGATAGGGTCCCTTTCATCTTCAGTGTGTTTTTCAAAGGGTAGCTGTCTTACAAATATTGGACTCTCAGCCAGGATTCTTCTTGACTAGACTTCTGTTAAATAGACTCCTAATCTGCTAATCTCCCCCTGATACAGGTGCTTTGCATAAAGTGGGTGTAGCGCTCAGAAGAATTTATTTATAGCCTGCCAGATAGGCTTTGTATTGACTTTGTTTTGTTTTGTTTTGTTTTCTTCAAAAACCTTCTTCCATAAAGAAAGACCATTATATCATGTGAGCAGTCGGCATTACACCCCGGGAGTGCCTCAGCATCGAGCCCTCCTGGCTCCCCGGGTGGCTCACCTGGCCACTGACACCTCTTCATGCTCGCCCTGGAATAAAGAAATGCTAGCTCCCTTAGACCAGCCAGGAGAACTAATTTATGTTTCTGAAGTGCCTAAACACCTTTAAAAAACAAAACTACGGTGTGTGGTAAATCATAATAATAATAACGGCACATTCTTTTTTTTAAATATTTTTATTGATTTTTCACAGAGAGGAAGGGAGAGGGATAGAGAGCTAGAAACCCCGATGAGAGAGCCACATTGACCGGCTGCCTCCTGCACCCACCCCACCAGGGATGTGCCCACAACCAATGTACATGCCCTTGATCGGAATCAAACCTGGGACCTTTCAGTCTGCAGACCAACGCTCTGTCCACTGAGCCAAACCAGTTTCAGCAATAACTGCACATTCTTAACGTTTTATCACAAATGTCATCAGCGTTAGATATAATGAGGTGTTTTGGGTTTGCTTTGAAAGTCATTTTTCTTTATGAAAAAATGAAACACTCATAAAGGAGCACTTGGGAGAACGGTGAAAGGAAGGGGAAATAGCGTAGTTTCATGCCACCAAACTTGAACACGTTTTTGAGAAGTTTTTTTTTCAGATGACCCATTCTGGCCCTTACAGCCTCATCATGTGTCGGCATGCGCCATGCCGGAAGTCTCCCCACAGCTGCTCAGAGTGAAAGACCCATGGTATCCATGTGGTATCTTGCACATATTTAATGACTCAAAATGCCCCATAAAAAATAGTTGTAAAGCCTGGCTACATATTATAATTGTGTAAAGCATTAAAAAATATATAGATCCTTGACTTTGCCACAGACCTACTGAATCAGAATCTCTGGGTTTGGGGGATCTCTTGATTTGTATGTTAAAAAAAAGAAAAAGACCCGAAACCGGTTTGGCTCAGTGGTAGAGCGTCGGTCTGCGGACTGAAAGGTCCCAGGTTCGATTCTGGTCAAGGGCATGTACATTGGTTGCGGGCACATTCCCAGTAGGGGGTGTGCAAGAGGCAGCTGGTCGATGTTTCTCTCTCATCGACGTTTCTGCCTCTCTATATCTCTCCCTTCCTCTCTGTGAAAAATCAATAAAATATATTTTAAAAAGAAAAAGAAAAAGAAAAAAATTTCCCATCTTCTTATTCACAGCTAGCTTTGTCACCACTACCCTAAAAAGCGTTATTGGGTTTTTGAGAGACAAGAGAGAGATTAATAATCCACATCCCTCCAGTCAGTCTAAGTGGGGTTGGGACGATGGCAGGACCTCCCCTGGGATACAGGAAGTCTGGTTAATAGCAGGCGCATCTCTTTGGGACTCAGCCTGGCCCGTCTTATTTTTAGGAGCTGCAGACACGCATGTCACCAGATTGCAGTTTGCTGACTGTCGGCCTGCCTTGGTTGTATAACGTTTGTCCGGTTTTAGTCACAGGCGTCTTGTTTCTGATCCTGTGTGTTTCCAGAGGTTTCTCCATCTCATTAAAGATGGTGGAGCTCTGGGAGATGACCTAAACCTAAGAGAAAGCTAGTGTAACAAAGCAAGTGATCCTCTTCGCTGTCTTTTTTTGTAAATACTCCCACTTTATAGACAGGAAAATATGGTATAGTCAAACAAAATAGCTCAGGGTGTGCATGGCAAGGAAGTAGCAAAACCTAGGATTCCTAACTTAGTCTGCCTACTTCCATTCTTCCCCCACTTCCGTAAATTCTCCATCTGGTAGCCAAAGCAGTGTTGTCTGTCATAAACTTTTATTATAGAACAGGTTTAGATTTACAGGAAAATTGTGAAGCTAGTCCTGAGGGTTTCCCTATAGCCTACACTCAGTTTCCCCGTTACTAACATCTCACCTTAGTCTGGAATGTTGGTTGTAATTACTGAGCCAGTAGTGATCTGTTATTATTGACGAAAGGCCGTACTTTGTGTAGGCCCTGTCAGTTTTTTACCTAATGCCTGTTCCAGGGTCTCATCCAGGACATGACTTTGTGCTTAGTTGTCATGCCTCCTTGGGTTCCTCTGGCTGTGACAGTTTCTCTGGCTTCCCTTGTTTTCTGATGACCTTGACCGTTTTTTGAAGAGTGCTAGTCAAGTATTGTAGAAGGGCCCTTAATTGGGATTGGTCTGATGTCTTTCTCCTGATTAGACTGGGACTGTAGGTTTGAGGAAGAAGAGATGAGTGCCCTTTTTCTAACATCACATCGAGGGCACGTAGTATTTAAAATTATCGATCACCGCCGATGTTGACATTGCTCATCTGGCGGAGGAAGCGTTCGTCAGCATTTTCCAACATCAAGTTTCTCTTTCCCTCTTTCCCACCTGTTCTCTTCGAAAGGAAGTCACTATGGACAGGCCCCACAGGAGTTAGGCTCACCTCCTTGAGCGTAGGGTATGTTCATGCATTACTTGGAATTGGTATATTTTTCTGTTTAGAGTCCTATGGTGGATTCAGAAAACCATGCGGGAGCAGCAGCAAGCCTCCGCCTTTGCCCTTCTTTCTGCCCAGTAGCTCGCCCCCTGGTGCCTCTGACCTCCCCCCTGGTGCCTCTGACCTCCCCCTGGTCCCTCTGACCTCCCCCTGGTCACTCTGACCTCCCCCTGGTCCCTCTGACCTCCCCCTGTGTCTCTCTGACCTCCCCCTGTGTCCCTCTGACCTCCCCCTGGTCACTCTGACCTCCCCCTGGTCACTCTAACCTCCCCCTGGTCCCTCTGACCTTCCCCTGGTCCCTCTGACCTTCCTGTGGCTTGCTTCCCCATCTCATTGAGTCTGAGAGCAGTTTCACAACCACCTCATTTAAAAAGAGTCTCTGTCTCAGCTCACTGTTTCATTACCCTGTATTTCTTCATCACATTTATCACAACAGGCCATACATATTTGGGTTCTTTCTTTTTTTATCCCCTAACACATCCCCAGTTTCTAGAACAGTATCTAGCACATTGTGGATGCTCAGGAAATATTGGTTGAATAAAAGAATGAAATATTTAATATTTGAAGGAAATCATCCTGAGATCTCTTCTTGCCTAAGTAGTCTATGTCTTTATGATCTAATAATTCCCTTTCTGGCTTTTTCTCTTCACTGTCCTGGAGGCATTTTAGGAAAAAGGATAACCTAGCTTTTAAATATTTAAAAAAATATATTTTTATTGTGGATAGTATTATAGATATCTCCCATTCCCCCACCCTTTTATATTTTAAAGGAGCAGCATGGTGTTTATAATAGTAAATAAATAAAATTCTAAGTGCATCTGTTAATCAGTGCACTTGACTGTGTATACAGCCTGACTGGTGAGATAAGCCAGCAGAGGACACTCAGCACCAGGCTCTCCCAGTGCGTCTCCCTGCACGCCCCCCAGGAGGAACCGCTGCCTCGGGATCTGAACCTTCCTCCCCCCCTCAGCCCTCTGTCTCTGTATTTGAGTAGCACTTGGTGCCAAAGATGCCTGCCGATCAGGAGTCACTATGGATGGTAACTTTTGATTGCTGTATTAACCTCCTTCAGACACTCAAAACTGAAAAGCTCCTTCAGAGGTTTCCAGTGGAATACTGTGGGGTTTTTGTTTGTTTGTTTTTTTCTATCAGATGAAGCAAATTCCTTTCAGAGATCATTCCTCATCCATCATTCTCCCTGGCCCCACTCTAATAAGGAGCCGTTAGTTGTAACTCCAGTTTTCAGAAATTGTAAACCTGTTTTTCATAGCAGGTTCCATCTCAGGCAAGCCATTTTCCCCAGGTTCAACTCTGGCTCTCACAAGACTTAATAAAATACAGAAAATTTGCTGAATTAGCTGCTGGTTCGCTCTTCTCTGGAGGAAGAAAAATCACCTTGTTTTTCTCTAAGAAGAAAAACATTTGTAGTTTGGTTAAAAAGTCTCCCACCCAGATTTTCTATGCTGCTTTGCCCTGTTTATTTAGGAAGTGCCACGTGAAAAGATGTTCTTATTGTACTTACCGTATCTTCATGCTTCAGGGAGGAAACATGGTTTCTGTGTCATCGTAGGTCATGCTTTGGACAGACCTTAAGAATGTGCAGAGTGAAGCGTAGCCATCGAAGTGCCTTCCGGAGAGCTTTCCTCCTGGTCAATCAATAAAGGGGAAGCATCACCTATTCATCCATATTCCGCGCTTGTGTTGATTCGCTTCCATATTCTTAAAGGGGTAATAGCCCTAGAAACATCGGTGGACTTTGCAAAATCAAGACTACAATGATTTCTCCAAAGATAATATGTAAATGGCCAATAAAACGTAAAAGTATGCCCAGCATATTAGTCATTAGGGAGACGTAAATTGAATCCACAATGAGATAGCACTTCATACCCGCTAGGATGATTGTGATAAAAAAAAAAGGGGGGGGGCCAAGCCCCCACTTGTTAGGCTCAGTGGTAGGGCGTCAGCCTACAGACTAAAGGGTTCCAGGTTCGATTCTAGCCAAGGGTACATGCCCAGGTTGTGGGCTCGATCCCCAGGAGGGGACGTGCAGGAGGCAGCCGATTCATGATTCTCTCTCATCATTGATGCTTCTGTCTCTCTCTCCCTCTCCCTTTCTCTATGAAATCAAGAAAAAAATATTAAAAAGAAGGGCAATATCAAGTGTTGACAAGGACATGAGAAAAAGTGGGATCCTCGTATGTTGATAGTGGGAATGTCAAATAGTGCAGCCACTTAGGAAACAAGTTTGGCAATTTTTCAAACTGCAGTTACTGTATGACCCAGCAATTCCTTTTCTAGAAAGATGCCCAAGAGAAATGAAAGTATGTCTCTACGCAAAAACTTGTCCACAAATGTCGATAGCAACATTATTCAAATTAGCCAAAAAAAATGGGAACAGCCCAAATATCCATCAACTGTGGAGTAAACAAGATGTGGTATATCCACATAATGGAATATTATTTGGCTGTAAAAACAAGAATGAGATACTGATACATGCTACAACCTGGATGAGCCTTGAAAATATTTTGCTAAGTGAAAGAAGCCAGACATAAAAGATCACATATTATATAATTCCATTTGTATGAAATATTCAGAATCGGCAAGTCTACAGAGACAAACTAGCTTAGTAGTAGTCAGAGTTGGGGAGGGGACAAGGGGAAGTGACTGCTAATGAGTATGGGGTTTCCTTGTGGGGTGATGAAAATATTCTGCAATTAGTGATTATGGCTTAATAATCTCATACATATACTTGAAACTACTGAATTGCACACTTTCAAGGGTTAGATTTTATGGCATGTAAATTATATATCCATTTTTTTAAAATCCACAGTTAGATACTTCACACCCACCAGGATGATTAAGACCAAAAAGACAGTGACAAGTATTGACAAGATGTTGAAAACCAAACCCTGGCCAAAGTTGGTTTGGCTCAGTGGTAGAGCATCCGTCTGCGGACTGAAAGGTCCCGGGTTCGATTCCAGTCAAGGGCATGTACATTGGTTGCGGGCACATCCCTGGTGGGGGGTGTGCAGGAGGAGCTGGTCGATGTTTCTCTCTCATCTACATTTCTAGCTCTCTAGCTCTCTCCCTTCCTCTCTGCAAAAAATCAATAAAATATATTTTTTTTTAAAAGAAAAGAAAATCAAACCCTGATTCGTTGTTGGTGGAATTCTAAAGTGGCATTGCCACTTGGGGAAACAATTTGACAGTTCCTCCAAAGGTTAAATATAGACTTAGACCATATAACTAAGGAGTTCCACATTTAGGTGCTAGCCCAAGAGAAATGAAAACGTACATCAACACAAAGCCACTTCATTTAATGGCCCAAAGCTGAGTCAATGAAAAGGAGGGAACTCCTAATTCATGGAACAATGTGAATGGAACTCAGAAACATGCTAAGTGGAAGCTAGAAGCCAATGACGTGTTCTATGATTCCATGTGTGTGAAGTTTCTGGGAAAGGCAAAGCTAGGCAGCAGACCAGTGGTTGCCTGCAGTGGGGATGGGAGGGAATGGCAGTTGATCACAAACAAGGGGATTTTTGTGTGTGTGTGTGTGTGTGTGTGTGTGTGTTGATAGAAAATGTTCCAAAACTGGGCTATAGTGATTGGTTCCACAACTATTTAAGTTTACTAAGACTCATTGAATTCATTGTACACTTTTAATGGGTGGATTCTATGGTAGGTAATTTTTACCTCAAAATCTGTTGTTTTTTTAAATATCAACAGTCTGTCTAGGATTCTAAAAAAACACACACACACCAACAAACCTTTCTTTCTCCTCACTGTAGACCCGTCCTCCCACTGACTTGAGCTTTAACTTCGATGCCAACAAGCAGCAAAGACAGCTTATTGCAGAACTGGAAAACAAAAACAGGTGAGCAAGGAGAGGCCGAGCCAGGCTCTGAAGTCCAAGATCATCACGGGAGTGTCTAGTTCTCATTTTCCTTGCAGACCAGGTGGCTTCTGACCACAAAGGAAGTTCCCTCCTCAGGGAATATAGGCCGACCCAAGTCCAGAAAATCCCCCAGACACTACATTGCGTATCTGCAGGGCATCCCTTGTGCTGGTCCCACAGCCTGCTCGCCAGCCTCAGGGAGACTCTTTCCCAGGGCCTTCTCCCCTTCATAGCTGTGCTCCCCTCACACGGTTTCCTCCTTCACTCCCAGCAGTCTCTTCCTCTACCTCGTCATCCGTTCTGGCTGATAAGGCTGCATGTGACTGGTCATTTAAAGGCTTGGAGACCGACAGCACACCATCATGCACTGACAGGTAGAAACCAGGCCTGTCAGTGCATAATGACGGGTTGGACATAATGAAATGGGAATTGATAGAAGTAGCTGTCCATCTCTCGAAGGTCAGGGGAAGACTTGGGAGTTAGCACAGAACTCCGGTCCTTTCCTTAGAGAGGAGCAGGATACCTTGGTTGTCATGTTCCTTCCGTGGAGATTTCTTCACGTTCTTGAGTATTTTTGTGGCAGAGGTTTCCTTGAATAAGGGGCACAGAATTAGGAGGGTGTCCGTGTCACAGCTTGGTCATTGGAAGCCATCAGAGTAAGACTGGCAGAGGCTGCACCACTGGAGTGAGAACTCCCAGAAGGAAGCGAGAGGGTGTGGAGGCGGGTGTGGCATCTGCCTTTCTTGCATCCCCTGCAGAGAGATCCTGCAGGAGATCCAGCGCCTCCGCCTGGAGCACGAGCAGGCCTCCCAGCCCACCCCCGAGAAGGCCCAGCAGAACCCCACGCTGCTGGCCGAGCTACGGCTGCTGAGGTGAGTGTGATCTGCATGGAGTTACAGTCTGCCTCGGTCGGGGTTTATGTCTCTGGGAACCAAGTGAGTGAGAGAGTCCGTTTATCAGAACAGTTAGTCATGTTAGAGCGGACACCGGTGCAGTCCGCGCTCTGTGGCTGCTTCAGATGCTGGGACATGTAGGAGGGAACAGTATTTGGAAGGGGGTTAGATAGCTCCGAGTCCTAAATGTTTGTGGTCTGTTTAGGGAAAAGTAAACCACCTGGAGGTCCAGACCTCAGCGGGACTAGGAGGCGGGGTGCTAACGATAGGATTGAAGGTGGGTCTGGGGCCGTGCTCTCCAATGGAAATACAGTGACGCACATGTGTAATTACAACTTTTCTAACAGCCCCAGGGAAAAGCTAAAAGGAAATAGAAGTCATTAATTTTAATACTATCTTTTACTTGACCTGATATAGCCAAATATTGTCATTTCCACATTGAATCGATACTGAAAAAAATAGTAATGAAATATTTTACTTTCTTTTGTCCACACGAAAAATTTGAATCCAATGTGTGTGTGTGTGTGTGTGTGTGTGTGTGTGTGTGTTACACATGCAGTGCATCAGTGCAGACTAGCCATGTTTCAAGTGCTGAGTAGGCACGTGTGGCTCCTGGCTACCATATTGGAGAGCCAAGGTCTAGATTGTGCAGGGCAAGACTCAGTGATGCTAGTCATTCTATTGAGGTTGTGGCATCAGATGATGAAATGAATACAGCTTTCCTTTGAGTAGGATTGCAAACTTCAAAAAACACTTTCATAGTCATTATCTTAAGTGTTCCTCAAAATATTAACCCTTTGCACTCCGAACCATTCTGGACATTGGCTACCAGATACTCGACGCTACTTTGCGGCGGAAACGTGCGTTGAAATAACTCAATTCCCCGTAATCACTAATAAACTGCAATGTCCCCTGAGAGGGGACATCCGAGTGATATGTTAGAATTCCGATGTCCCCTGAGAGGGGACAGCAGAGTGCAAAGGATTAATGTTACTGATTATTAGTCCCATTATACAGAACAGAAAATTGAGGCTCAGACAAGTTAAGTGGCATGATCAAGGCTGCCTATTAAGTAGGCCTCACCATCATAGATGAAATCAGGGTTAATCAGGCTAAGAAACAAGTGTGTGTGTGAGGAGCACTTGGAGAAAGTGGAAGAAGTGAGGATAGAAAGATAGACACATACATTTCTAGAAAAGAATTATCTGAATTGGGTGGCTTAATTGAATATACAATAGTATAGAAACAGGAAAGTATCAAAGAGGACGGAGTTTTTCAGCTCTGACAACTGGAATGAAAAAGTGAGAGACCAGGAAGTTGGGAAAAAGAACCATCGGAGGAGGAAAGTCTTAGTTTCGTTTTGGACACACTGAGCTGGAGTTGACATGAAACTGTCCTCAGGGAGCAGAGTTCTCGTAGGCACAGCCTTCCTGAGTCTGTCACGCTTCTAGCACCTGCTGTCTGGTGCTGGCAGCCCCGCCTACTGAACCCCGTCTTCCCTGCGCAGTTTTTATACCTTTCCTCCACCATTCATTTAAATTTGGACTGGTTCTGTGTATTTCTCTAAATGAAGTATTCGACTTCCTGATGAATTTTTTCAGTTATTTTCATAATTATATTGTACTTTTCCTCTCTATGGCCATGTATACTTTCCAGGGCATGTTTACATGCTATTCTCACAGCCGTAAAGTAGGCAAAATAGATCCATCATTCCTTTATGCATAAGGCATCAGAGGTTAAATGGCTTGCTCAGCGTCTCATACCCTCGTAAGTAGCAGAACCGGGTCCAAAAGTGATGCTCCCTGGCCTTTGGCCCTTTTCCCTGAGTTTCGTTCCTGATGGGCCTCTCCTCTCGGCCAGGCAACGGAAGGATGAGCTGGAGCAGCGGATGTCGGCTCTGCAGGAGAGCAGGCGGGAGCTGATGGTTCAGCTGGAGGGGCTCATGAAGCTACTGAAGGTAAGAGCCTGCTCTCGGGCTTACCTGCTGCTGCCTCGTCCAGTTTCCAGGTACACCTCCTCGGCGGCAGTCAGCTTCCGTGTAACAGGCACCGACGTCAGCGGAAAGCCTGACTGTCAAAGGAAAAGTCGATAGCTGGAGCCAGAGTAATGTCCAGGAATAGCTGCTTTTATGAATGTTTACAAATAGCATATTAGCTATGGATAAGTGACTTATTTCCCAACTGTTTAAAGTTTCTTTTAAGACAAATATTCAGAGATTCCACCTACAAATTCCTTTTTTAGTAAGTATCGCAGAAGCACACCAATCATCAACCAAACTCTAATCGATCACTATACTGGGAGGAATAAAATAGCATGTTAGCTCTAGGGTTGGTGAATTGGGGCTTGACTAAATCTGGAATAATCAGGCCTCGCTATCTATTTTTGTTGAAGAATATATTACCACACCTACACCCCAGAGCAGAGAAAGGCAGCCTGGCATGGGAGTGTCCCCACCCGGGGAAGTGTTCTTGGCACTGAAAGGAGTGTTTGCCCAGCTGTGCAGCAGAGGCGCCAGACACATCCGTTCATGCTGCTCATTCTCAAGGTCTGCGCCCTGGAACCGCGGTGTTTTGTGGGAGACAAAGTTAGCAGCCGGCGTGGAAACAGCAAAATGCGGAGGACCTCAGAGCAGCCTGGGGGGTGGATTTCATCCTGGGATAAGGGAATCTCTGAAGGTTTTGAAAAAAAATAGGAACCTGTGCAGAATGGGTGAGAAAGGGGAGGAACTGAAGGACAACAGGAGACTGGTGAGCTCACCCAGGTTGGAAGTGACCAGGGTCCAGGCCAGGCGGTGGCCCTGGGAAACCACCTGGGGAGATGCCAGCTCTTCCTCAGCTCCTCCGTTCTGAACCCGTCCTTGAGAGGAAGCCAGCGGTGTTAGCGACTCGGGAAGATGCGTTTGGCTTGCTCAGGCACTTCTTTTGGTCTTGAGCTCAGTGTGCTTCTCGCTTTGATCCTGGGTGTTGGGGTTGTTTTTGCCTAGACGTGTTTCTACATTATCCCCGTTGACAGGACTTCTCCTGCGAAACGTTTGAAGTCCTAAGCGGGTCTCGTTTAAAGAACGCCTTATGCATAAAACCTGGCCCGGATCCCTGCAGTAATTGTCAAGTATGCAGCTAAGCAACCCATCAGCCACTCAACACGGCAGAGATGTCCTAGACTCGTTGGTCTGTGGAATGTCTGTGGCCCTGGGGGCGTTGGGAGCCCTGCCTCTGGGAGGTTAGTCCACCAGTAGGTCAGGAGATAACCCGCCCCCCTCCCCTCTTTCTGTGTGTCAAGCCTCCCTTTCAGAAAGATGCTCCCAGACAGGCAGATGGGGAGGTACCCCAGGCTGACCTTTTTTTGAAAAAAGGTGAAAGGTTTATGCAAGCTAAGGGAAGTGGGGATGAATTTCCGCTAAGTACCACTGTGCACTTTCCCGTCAGCTGGCTGCCCTCAGGGTTCCTCACTTAGGGTTCCTGGCACAGAGCCTCGCGTGCATTGCTGTGACCTTGAGTTCGGCTCTGACGCTTGTATTCGGGAGCTAAGCAGAATGTGCTGATGCCTGGAACTCGGGTCCCTTGTATTTCTCGCTGTTGGCTTCCGGTTACAATTTCAGTAAAACAAGCGGGACCCTGCTGCCCGTTTTGTAGGATCCCCTGTCAGGTTCTTAAACACCTTGTCCTTTACCCACCTGACAAGCTGAGCCACTCAGACGGGGAGGAGGAATTTGCAGACACACCAGGGATGTTGTCTTGGTGCCCACTGATTAGCATTCACAGTTGAAATCTCATTCCTTTAATGGTCCAGCTCCCTAGAAGGATGGCAGTCTTAATTTGCGCAGTATGTACACTCCCAAAAGGTCATACCTAGGAATCACTGGCTTCCATTAAAATTTCAAAGATGTTTTCCTACTATTAAAAAAATACATATTCACCAGTGCGTAATAGAAGTGCCCTTTACCGTTCTCATTTTAATTTCAAAGGACCATCCAGCTTTTGTTGACGTTCAGCCTGCTAGCATTTAATTCTCTCATAAAACAGCTGTAAGCGTTTAGTCAAACGGACAGTCAAGCCCCGTGCTCTGGGGTACTCATCAGTGAAAACCCACCACGCATGCTCCCAGCTCACAGGGAGTTCTTTCCTCCCCTTTCCTAAAATATTCTGTACTTGGAAAGAAGCATGCATAAGAAGCATCACCCCAGTATATGAATTCATTTAACAAAAATCTTAAATCCTTTTATTTCTTTGGGGGGAGAAGGGGGGGGGGGAGAAACAAGGCTGGGTAAAAATTAATCATATTTTTTTTAATCTTAAAAAGGAATTGAAATCCTAGTGTTTAGGTATTTGGCATTAATGATGAATAAGACTCAATTCCGGTCACCAAGGAGTATCAGGGACCTTCTTATTGTCTTGGTATTTTAATGACATAATGCAGGTGACACTCAGGTACCCAGGTTTCAGAATGTATCTTTCCCTTACATTCCCTCCACCCCAATTAATGAGGATATCGATAACCTCTGCCTTATACAGCTTCTGTAATCTAGAAATGGTTGTGTGTTGATGTTCCCATTTCAAAAACCATGCTCCCAGTAATTTTCTACCTCATTTTCCATTATTGCTTTTGAAACGGGTGTACCAGGTGAATTCTGCAGTTTTGAATTTGGAAGTGAGGTTTTGAATATAAATTTTTCTACAGATGACGACAGTGGCATTTCACTGGCCCCCCAGCCAGACTCTCCCTGTGTGAAAGAGTCTCCCATGTTTTAGGTGACACAACAGCTCTACATGTCCGCTCTATAATGAAGGTGTTATTGCCCCTTTAAATCAAGTTGGCTTCTAGGCCTTGTCATCGGCCAGTGTTTACCGACACTAATGACCAATCGTTAACAGAAACTTTCTAAGACCTTATATCTGGCCTGTTTTCCGTGTTGACAGAGCCTTCAAGGCATTATCTGAAGGACTTTTGTGAGTTCAAATCATACAGCGCTGTCCTAAGTAACAGATTTGGCCAAAGTCCACTTCTCCCGACCCCCGTGCTCATGGGCGGGCCTCTCGGTCCTCAACACACCGCCCTGTCCACCTCCCCATCCTCACCTGATGGGTATTAATGGTTTCATGTCTTTGGACAAACTGCACACAACCGTCGCCAAAGTGAAGCATTGCTTTGTGAGACTTCCCTGTTCTGCTGAAGCAAAGCAATGTTTTCCCCAATCCCAGACCTGGAGAAACTGCGAGAATAGGGAGGTGACTTAGAAACAGTTCTAAGAAATTACAGGCTGGTCTTTTGCCCTCAGATGCCATGTCAGTCTCTAAGGTTTTGCGCCATCCCTCCCTCACCATCTCAGTTTCCATTGAACACTAATGCCAGCAAAAACCCTACATTTTACAATTGTTTCCTAACTCTCCTAGGGCTCTTTGCCTCACCCCAGCCCCCCAGGAAGCCTGGCTAGGAAGGGAGCCGGCTTCCTACTTGCAGAACTGGAGCCCCTCCTAGCTAGAGCCACGAATGTCGCCGTAAAAGCTTCAAGACCCCAGCCTCGCAGGCCGACTCGGCTGTGCTCTGGCCCACTCTGCCTGGCTCCCGGAGGTCTGGGTTTGGCCCGGCATCTCGCAGCTGGCTTCGATTATGAGAACATCTTCCTGGGCCGAGTTGGAAAGTTTTTGGTGCCCGTTTAATTTCTAGTCCACGTTTTTCCCTTGCAGGATTAAAATTATTTTCTCCAAATGTTTACTTCCTCTCTCCCTTTTGTAATTTCTTGTCTTTACCGAAACCATTGCACCCAGATCTACACACTGAGCAGCCCTCCTCCTTTCCTGAGGCTTCCTCCGTGTGTTTAGTCAAGTCTGCCTGGCCCGACCGGTGTGCCTCCGTGGTTGAGCATTGACCTGTGAACCAGGAAGTCATGGTTCATTGCTGGTCAGAGCACATGCCCGGGTTTCGGGCTCAATCCCGCAGTAGGGGGCATGCAGGAGGCAGCCAATCAATGATTCTCTCTCATCATTGATGTTTCTATCTCTCTCTCCCTTCCTCTCTGAAATCAATAACAAATGTATATATTTTTAAAAAGACTGCATGGCCCTAACCAGTTTGGCTCAGTGGGTAGAGTATCAGCCTGCAAACTGAAAGGTCCCAGGTTCGATTCCGGTCAAGGGTACGTACCTTGGTTGCAGGCACATGCCCAGTGGGAGGTGTGCAGGAGGCAGCTGATCAGTGTTTCTAACTCTCTATCCCTCTCCCTTCCTCTCTGTAAAAAAAATCAATAAAATATATATTTTTAAAAAGGCTGCCCGGATGGATCCAGTTTAAATAGAACCAGTGCAACAGCTTATGGATGTGAATCCTTGGGCCAAAGAGCAGAGGCTCCCTGACCACAGTTCCCCACGACGGGGCACAGGAAGGAAGCAAAGACAGCCCTTAGAAGACAGAGTGGCTGAGGAGCAATGGGCTGCGGAGAGAGGAAGGTGGAAGTGTGTCTCTCTCTTCACCGTGCATCTTCCTGTAGCGCCTGGTGGTGCGCTCAGATTGGGTCGTTAACAGGTGTCTGCTCCGTGCACCCTCGCTGCAAGCCTGTAAAAGAGACCATCTCGTGATCCAGAGCCTCATGCGTAGGAAGTACTAAGTGAACCCGCATTGAGTTAATGAGACAGTGAGGTCTCCCAGGGCCCTGAAGCAGTTCCCAGGGTCCTGCGGGGTTGGAGGTGCGTGTGCATCTTTGAAAAAAAAACAAAGCAGTCCAAAAGCGAGTGGAGGGGAGGGGACTACTCTGGAGATGAACTCATGGATATATGGAACCCCTTAGAGCCGTGGTTCTCAAACGAGCAATCATCGAATCAGTGTGCTCATTAAATACCTATCGTGCCCCACCCCAAGAGTTCTGAGCCAGTTTGTTTGGGGTGGGGTCCAAAATCTGCATCTCTGACAGTTTTTCAGGTTCTGCTGCTGCTGCTGCTGGTCTGTATCCCACACTTTGAGGCCCGCCACTGGGATCAATGTGCCTAAACACATGAATACTGTGAAGGGTGAAATGGGTGATTGGGCTTTTGAGTCATGGTTGGGCTGCTGCTTTTGGTTTACCCTAAATAGTTAAATGTTGGGCAAGAACCCTAACCCTAACTTTAACCCTAACCCTAACCCTAATCTTAACCCTAGCCCTAGCCCTAATCCTAACCCTAATCCTAGCCCTAACTCTAACCCTAAAAAAAAAAAAATGTTGGGCAAGTCAAGCTCTCTGAGTCTTTTTGATGCATACCATGAATAAGTTGGACTGGATGGTTTTTGAGGTTCTTTCTTTGAAACTCTAGACATTTCCATTGAATCAGCCGGATGGGGCCGAGTCCCCCCCTTGGCTCTATCAGCTCATGATGTGCTGTGGTGGTCAGGGCTCTGATCTCCGAACCCAGGGGCCTGGCCTGATGGGCCCTGTTCTGTCATTTCTTCCAGGTGTTTGTGGTGATGGGCATTAATCTCCCTCCTTTTTCCTCTACCTGTTTTGTTTGTTTTCACCACTTCTAGGAGGAAGAGCAAAAGCAGGCAGTAAGTGAACTTCATAATTCTCCGTCTGGTTCTTGCTCCTTTTGCATGTTCTCCTTCTCCTCGCGTAACTGGCGTAGACGTCCCCCTCTCCTCCCTGCCCAAGGTCATCTGATTGTGTGTCGAGCCTTCGAGTGCTCTCCATGGTGTTGTACAGCGGCCTGAAAGTCCCCATCCATCACGTTTTCCCAGTAGAGCATGTTCTTGTTTGAAACCAGAGCTTGTTGAGTAGTTTTTCAGATTGTACACATCTGCCCTGTTTGAGTATGCATGATTCTCCAGGCCGCAATTGCATTTTCCTGCTCTTGCTTTCTCTGCTGCTTCCTGTCTGGAGTGACTTTAATTGCTTGAAACAGCACGTGGAGTGGTGGGGGTGAGCTCAGGTCTGAGCACTGTGTCCTGAGTGACTGCATGGAAATCAGTTCTGGTGATGACTTCAGATGTGCTCTCGTCTCGCACAGGCTTCTGGGCGCTGCAGCTCCAGTCGCCTCTTAACAAAGTTACCAATGAGGAGGGAGGGAGGGGCTGATGACGCCATGCGTCCCCTTCCGTTCAGGGCCCACTCCAGAGGGAGCTGTGGTTTCTCCGCGGGCGGCTGTGGCAGTGTTCAGGGGAGGTTTATGTCTGTTTTTATTTATCCTGATAGCCACGAACCCACACAGGAAACTCCATTGAGAGCCTGTTTGCAATAGTAGCACCATATGTTTATATAATGTAGTAAGGTTTTCAAAGCATCTATCTTTTACATAAGCTAAAGCTGATTTTTAATTTACCTCGGGGCTTTTTTTTTTTTTTTTTAAGAGAGAAATATGAAATGTTTAATTCAGAAATGTTAATTATTTCTTTCTTCAAAAAACAAATCTACCCATGTTTCAGATCAAGAATGGGAATATAGCCGGGACCGGTTTGGCTCAATGGATAGAGCGTCGGCTTGGGGACTGAAGGATCCCGGGTTCGATTCCGGTCAAGGGCATGTACCTTGGTTGCGGGCATATCCCCAGTACGGGGTGTGCAAGAGGCAGCTGATCGATGACTCTCTCTCATCGATGTTTCTAACTCTATCTCTCTCCCTTCCTCTCTGTATAAAATCAATAAAATATATTTAAAAAAAAAAAAAGAATGGGAATATAAAACATCATGTTTTTTATTTTTTCCAGTCGGAGAGCAGCGGACATATAGAATAAAGAGGAGAGGAAAGGAAGGAAAGGATAAGAAAGGAGTGCCAGAGTGAGACCGTGAGAAAGAGGGCAGAACAGGAAAGGATACAGAAATCCCAGTGGCTTTCATGTAAAGCTGTAGCGGGTTTGTTTTTCTTCATTGACGCCTTTTCCTGCTGGTCTGTGGCACTTTCATAGAATAGATACACTGACCTGGGCATGGCAGGAGAAGGCCAGGAAGGTAGGTCAAGTGCATCAATTTAACACATCTACCTGGACGTGACACACATCATCTCCACTCCATCTCATTGGCCAAAGCAAGTCACATGACCTCCAGTTTGCTTAGCAGAAGCAGAGAGGAGGGTCTATGCTTCCTGCTCCCTTCTCCACTCCCTCCCTGGCAGTCTCATCCCCTTGCTGTTTATGACTGTACCCTTCCTGTTGACAAGGGGGATTGCCTCACCTGTGGTTGCTGACCACCAGTGTTCCCCTCTTTCTCCTCATCCGTCTACACCGTTAAAACCACTTGCTGGGAATGTGCCAGCAATGCACCCAGACTCACTCTTTCTAAACGTGCCAGCTCAGAGAGCAGCACATTCTTGGGAGCACCCTGTACCTTCCTGATAACTCTCTCTCAGAAGGGCAGGCATTATGGGTATTTATTTTAATGGTAGCGGTAGAACCTCCAACAGACATTTCATTTTTTTTAAATTGTATGCATTACTGTGTAATCCAAGAACCAGAAATCAATACTACTGTTGTATCATTTCTAAGGTCAATTTAAAGCTGACCTTGGGCAGATGAGGGATTAAATCACACGTTGATTTCAGCGACCTTTGGTTCCATGTAAGAACATCCTCCCCTTGAAGTTGGCACAATGACAAGCTGGACCCAGACTCCTGTGTGAACGCCTTGGGAGTCCTCCATGGCCACGGTCCTGAGTTCCAGGTCTAGTCCTCACAGTCTCCAAGGACTGGCGTGTCCTTTGGCGACTTTGAAACCCTCTAGTCCTCACTTCACTGCCTGCACTTTCTTCCAGCAACCATCTCCTTCCCCAGGGTGTACTCACGCCAATCATCTGCCTCCCACTTTTCCAGAAAAACGAATGCACCCTATGAGAAGGGCGCTGGCTGCTTCCATGAAGCCCACCCCTGTGGCTTATCTCTGGGAGGACAGGAATTCCTGGTGCTGTCTTTCTGATAGACCTCAGTCTACCATCCTGTCTTGGCATGGGTTTGGACCTCTAACCCTACACTTTGAGAGTGTCCGTAGGCATTTCCTCAAATCCTGGTGCTGTACCGATGACGAGAGTTTTGTAGCTGGACCTCAGGCTGGTTCTGATGTTCAGTATTAGCACCAAGAATAAGGTAGGGAGCCTAGCGTCCTTAACGGAAATGGACATCTGCTTACTTCCAGCTGAAAGAAGCATGTGACAAAGGGTACGATGGATTATTTTCCACTCATCTTCATTTTCTGTTAATCATAATTTGGCAAGTAGAGTTACTCTCATTTGGAGCTGTAGTATAGATGTCCCAATGCTTAAAAAAAGAACGAAAGCGAGATGGAGGGAGGGACGGAGGGAGAGGCATGTTTTCTAAAATTAGAGGCAATGCAGAGACAGTTTACTGCAGCTAAAGTGGTACCCTTTAATAAGAATCCATACCAGCTCACCACTGCTCTACGAAGCTGGCTAACCACAAATCCTTTGGTGCTTTTATTATTATATATTCTTTTTAACTTCAAAATGTATAACATTCGCTAGTTATCCATTGCTTTCACGATTCATATTTCAACTCCTATGTTTAACCAGCTCAAACCTCAGGAAATCAAGAGAGAATCTAGGAGCCCCTCGGGCCCGTAGCTGCCCTCCGGGACATCTCCCAAATGTGCAGAAGGGACCGGTTGATTCTTGGGCCCTTGGAAGTTCTAACCTGGTCTTTAGGCTACTGGTGGCCCGCCCTTCCGTGCACAGCAGCTCACCACCTGGGAAGAGTAGCCCTGGACAGGCCACCTCTGTAGGACCTCGTGACCCTGAATCACCCTCAGGGCAGGTTTCTTATCCTCGGCACTATGGACGTATGGAGCCAGATAGCTTTGTGTGGGGCAAAGGGGCTTTTTCTGCATTGTAGGATATTCAGAAGCATCCTTGACCTCTGCCTCCTAAATTCTAGTCCTAGCTACCCCCACCCCCATGTCCCTAGCACCTAAAGTTACCAATTAAGCCCTAACCGGTTTGGCTCAGTGGATAGAGCGTCAGCCTGCGGACTCAAGTGTCCCAGGTTTGAGTCTGGTCAAGGGCATGTACCTTGGTTGCAGGCACATCCCCAGTGGGGAGTGTGCAGGAGGCAGCTGATCGATGTTTCTCTCTCATCAATGTTTCTAATTCTCTGTCCCTCTTCCTTCCTCTCTGTAATAAATCAATAAAATACATATTTTAAAAAATAATAATAATAAAATAAAGTTACCAATTAAGCACTGCCTTGAGCCCAGAGAACCTTTCTCTATGACACCACTGTGAGCCCCCAGGCACTCCCAGAATCCCTTGTTCTGAGGTGGGATGGATGACAAAAGATCCCCAGGCACCTTCCCCCACAGGAAGCATCTCTGCACATCTCCCGCTGTGTTGGGGTCCCTGCCAACACTCCCTCCATGCACGCGCTCTTCCAGGCTCTGCTCTTCCTACGCAGCTGTCCGGTCCAGTCAGTGTTTTCTCAAAATGCCTGCTTATCTCTCTCTCCTCTCAGTTCCCATCACCACTCCTCATTCCAGCCTCCATCATCTGTCACCTGGTCATAAGCCTTGTCCCCTGTCTCTTGCCTCCCATCCCTCCTTCACATTGTGCAGATTCCTGAGGACAGAGCACGCTGTCCGCATCATTCCCTCTGCCGCTGCCTGAGCAGGTCAGCGAGCTTTCGCTTAAAGGACTAGATAGTAAATATTTTAGGCTTTGTAAGCCAAAACCAGAGCTATTATATAAGTACTTATATAACCACTCACACCCATTTCAAAATGGAAAGCCAGCCCGGCTGGTATGGCTCAGCTGGTTGAGTGTCTACCCAGGAGGTCACCGGTTCAATTCCTGGTCAGGGCACATGTCCATGTTGCGGGCTTGATTCCCGGTAGAGGGCATGTAGGAAGCAACCAATGCATGTTTCTCTCATTGATATTTCTAGCTCTTTCTCCCTCTGAAATCAATAATATATATATATATATATATATATATATATATATATATATATATATATATATATATTAATTTTATTTTAAAGTAAAGGCATTCTTTCTTAAGAACTACAAAGAAACAGGTGGTGAGCTGGGTTTGGCCAAGGGCCATAGTTTGCCCGTTCTGTGGTGTAGTGAATAAACGTGAGGACCATTTATTTACAGCTCTGCGTGATTGTGGCCCCCACTTCTCTTTCCCACCACATGGCTTCGTGCTCCCCACACTACTCCTCCCCCAGGCACAGCCCCCTCTCAGCCCACGCACCTTCACTCATGCTCTTGCCTCACCTGGATCGCCCTCCCTGCGCCTTGTCCGCCTGTTGAAATTATAGCCCTCAGGTACTCTCAGGTGCCACCTCAGGAAACTTGACCCTGTTCCAGGAGGCCAGGGTTAAACCCTCTCGTGCCCATGCTGCCTTTCCTCTGTCCCTCCAGATAGGTACAGGTCTCCTCCTTCCGTGTACGCTGCCTGCATACATGCCAACTGCCCCGGAGCTCCTGAGCCTGCCTAGCAGAGACACTGCCCCTTCCTCGCCCCCAGCACCTTGCAGAATAGAATAAGGGCAGATGGTCCTCTGTGAGCAGGTGGGTGAAGCATTGAATGCTCTTCCCCACCAGCAGGTTAAAAGACCAATATCTCTCCATTTTACACAGGAAGAATCTGAGGTGCCAGAGAGGTTAAGTTGCCCAAGGTCACGCAGCCAGTAAATGGCAGAGCTGGAATCCAACTCAGATAACCACCTGCAGAGCCTGGGCTCTGCCACGACATTATGTATAACCAGGGACTCAGCAGAATGGTAGTGTTGGGAAAGGGTGCCATACCACACCACACAGGTTCGGCCTTCCAAATTTAAATAAAAAGGCATTTAGCCGAAACCGGTTTGGCTCAGTGGTAGAGCGTCGGTCTGCGGACTGAAAGGTCCCAGGTTTGATTCCGGTCAAGGGCATGTACATTGGTTGCGGGCACATCCCCGGTGGGGGGTGTGCAGGAGGCAACTGGTCGATGTATCTCTCTCATCGATGTTTCTAGCTCTCTATCCCTCTCCCGTCCTCTCTATGAAAAATCAATAAAATATATTAAAAAAAAAAAAGGCATTTAAATTTGTTTGAGTGAGCCCTAGTCGGTTTGGCTCAGTGGTTAGAGCATCGGCTGTGGACCAAAGGATCCCAGGTTCGATTCTGATCAAGGGCATTGCAGGCACCTCCCCAGTGTTGGCCCTGGTTAGGGTGTGTGCAGGAGGCAACCATTCGATGTGTTTCTCTCATATTGATGTTTCTCTCTGTTTTTCCCTCTCTCTTCCACTTTCTCTAAAAAATCAATGAAAAAATATTTTCGAGTGAGGATTAAATAAATAAACGTGTCTCATTGAATTTTATAATATCACTGATAGGTTCCGGCTGCGTACAGGATCATTGATTTAGCTATCTGAATAAGGACCACGCTCTCTCGGGAGCCTGTTTTCTTGTTTCCAGTATGCAGTCGGGGTGTCTGGTGTTCGCTTTGTAGGGGTTTTCCCTGTAATGAAGTTCCTAATCATTTTGCTGAGAACTGGCTTTGAAATCCTGCAATGAGAACTAATGGGACACCATTTTCCAACAGAGCGGGACAAACTCGGAGAGACAAACAGAACGAGGGTAATTCTGGCCTTGGACTTTATGAGCTTCCCTATCTGAAAGTTAACATTTCAACTTTCCTTTGATCTTTGGGTTTATGGTGAGTTTTAATAGCTTGTTCTTTGTCTCAAGAGCTTAATATCTCTACCACTTAGAGAGATAACCAGACACCCTGCCGCACCCCGTAAGCCTCGGAGTAAGCCTTGTCTTCTGTCTAACTGACTGGCAGTCTGACTTCAGTAGGGACAGAATCATGAAGACAGAGGACCATAACTGCCACTGGCTGCCAACAGTGTGATCACTGACCTCCCAGCGGCCCTGCCATGGCTATTTCCTGTCTGCAGCCGCCTTCCCCACAAGCCGCCACAGGGAGGCACAGGCTGTGTGCTAGCACCCAGTTTCCTGAAGTGGTGTGGGAACACATAGGTGTCAGCGCTCTGCGGAAGGACCTCAGGGCACACTCTTTGGTGCCAAACTTTTCAACAGCCACAATAGATAAATGCGTATCAACGGGGATGACGAGAAGAGAGGCATCGTAAGACTCTGCAGCCCTTCTCCCGGGGTTCAGAGCCAGGCTTACCTTTAAATGTGCGCTGCACCCAAGCCTGCAGGCGGGCCCCTTCGCTAAGGCAGGAAGGTCTCCAGACATGTTCTTTACCTGTGTTTTTTTTAAATACGTTTTTATTGATCTCAGGAAGAGAGAGAGAGAGAGAGAGAGAGACATCATTTTAGGCTACCTTCTGCACACCCCATACTAGGGGTTGAGCCTGCAACCTGGGCATGTTTCTGACCGGGAATTGAACCATGACCTCCTGGTTCATAGGTCAGCACTGAACCATTGAGCCACACTGGCCAGGCCTTTACCTGTTTTAATTCATCCCAGAGTGAACCATGGCCTGCTGCGTTGCTCACTGCCGTGCAATTGCCTCACCTCCTGCACCCTGCTCTCCACCATCCGCTGGCTTCCACCCCTGGCCCTGACTCCTAACTCCCGTCGAGTCAGGCAGTTATTTTCACATCTTGCGGCAGGACAGCCGACGCAGCAGCAGATCAGCCTCTCTCTCTCCCGGTACTTGTGTGTTCGAGGAGACGGCTGCGTTTTCCCCGCAGAGCCAGCCAGCACCAGCTCGAAATAGTACGTGGGTGGTTTTGTTCTTCACCTTTTCTCGAAAAAGAAAAATGTGCAAAGTCCATTCCTTATACCTCCCAGTTCTCTTTACCTTTAGTGTTGCCTCGCTTCGATTTCGGGCTTATAGCTCCTTCTCCCCAGGCCTGTTTTTGGTTGTTTTTTTTGTTTTGTTTTTGTTTTTCTGAGAGGGCCTCTGACGATGGGCGGCAAAGCGGCCCCTGTTGGATTTACCTACACCGCAGCAAAGTGAGGGTAATTGTCCGCACGGGCCATCTGCTACCTGGCAGGTGTCCACGAGTCGAAGAGAGAAGTGGAGACTCCGGGTCTCCTCCCGTTGCCATGATCACCGCTCGGCTCGGAGTTGTGGCTGGGGAGTGGTTGGAGGGGGCCGTGCCGTTCGTTTTGGCTCACCAGGGCGTCGTCTCAGAACCAGGCTGTGCCACAGCCTCTCTGGGCTTGATTGCCTGACCGTCCTGGGCACCAAAGAGATTTTCAAAAAATTCATTCCCGCTCCGTAAGGAAAAAGAAGGGGATGCAGCCCTCCCGTGAGTCAGGCAGCACGCCGGGGATCCTGAACACGGCCCAGGACAGTGCGTGCCGCCTCCCGCTGAGACGGCGCCTCTCTCTCTCTCTCTCTCTCTCTCTCTCTCTCTCTCTCTGCCTCCGCCTGTGAGTCCCTGTCTCCGCCCCGGTGCCAGCTGTGGGGAAGGATCCGTGTCCTCAGGTCACCTTCTCTGGCGTTGTCGGGCCCTGTTTGGCTCCAGCGTGAGGCTTGTGTTCTAGACGAGAAGCCAAGGCGTAATTCAGTTTCTCACATTCCTCACTCTTATTGGAAATGGGCTCTCCTGCTGCAGCTCAGGGAGAGCTTCAGCCGTGAGACGCCTGGACTGATCCGTGTCCCTTCGGCTCAGGGACACACTGCACGGTGCTCCCTGCCTGCCTGGGCTCCTCCCGGCAGTGTGAGGCGATTCGCGGGCCCTGGCACCTGTCCTAGCCTTTCTTCTAATCCTCTTGTGACCTTATGGCCTCGGCAGGCCTCGGCCTCCTCAAATATAAAAATGAAGGGTGGGCTACACCACAGGCTGTGTTCCTGGGGTCACGAACCCTCTGAAGTTATAAGCATAATTTCTGAGCTATTTTCTTAGATGCATGGCGTTCTCCAGTTCTCATTTTTTTTGCTGATTCAGAAGTGAAGAGCCAGCAGACTAAAGAACTCCTCAGATTATAACATGTCTCTAGCTCTGTGTTTTCAGCAGAATTGTTTCCAACTACAAGGGACCTCTGTGTTCAGGGAACCTGAGTTACAGGGCGTTTGTTGTGTGTAGTTATTGGTTAGACACGTGGGGGAGGGGAGGAGGCCTGTGCTGCACTCAGGCCTTTGTTGCAGGTTGTATTTCGTTACGATCCCACTGTCCCTGCATCAGGAAACCTTGACACACCAAGTAGCATGTTGCAAGGCTTTCCTTGCTTCCCAGGCTAACTGCCCGGCTCCTGGCAGCCGAAACCTGGAGGCACACAGTGGTTGATAGCCTCTGATCAGTTGGTGAGCTGATTCCCATCCCAGAGCCACCTGACTAGTCCCTCCACCTTCGCCAACGTCTGTGTGGTTCTCAGGTTCCCCATAATCTCAAGGTCCCGGCTGTGATGCTCCCCAGCCTCCTCCGTGCCACTTCGTCTCAGTTGGTTTGCATGGAGGGCAGGGCCTGGCCGTCCCCGTGGGGAGGGCCTGCCCCTCTGAACGGAAAGCCCACCTGTGCTTTTGCAACGAGGTGCGATGCCACAGCAGTGCCCCAGCCTGACTGTCGGTGTGCCCCTCTGGCCCTGACCCAGCAAGAGGGCAAAGACCGAGCAAACGCAGCGCGGCTCATCGGAGGTTCTCAGCCTGCGGAGGGCATGGCTCTGCCCTCAAGCACTGGCTCGAGCACAGGCGCTTCACACGTGTTTGTACGTTGAAGGGGGCAGTGTGGTCCAGTGGGAGGGGCATGGCTTAGAAGTCAGGGGTCCTGGGTCCTGGGAAGGACCTTATTTCAGACTCTGTCTCTCCTGAAATAGCGCCAACCTGCACAGTAGCCTCTCCCTGTACCGCCAGCTCACAGGCTTCCTCTCTGTCGTTGACTCCACTTGTGAGAAGAAGGTAATTTAATATAGAAAACACCACCTCTGTGCCCCTGAGGCGGCTGCCGAAACCCTCAGAGGAGGATCCATCACCGTCCTGTCGTCATGACCGAAGCAAAGCCACGATTACTTGGCGTTTCTGAGATTCGGTAACTTGGCGAAATCATACAATCGTAGGATTTTATGTCTGAAAAGTACTTCAGAGACCAGCGCATTGATGCCTCTCAGTCTATAAACGAGAAGACTGAGCCCCATAAGAATCTCAGCGCGTGTGCTAGTCAGAAGGAGAACCGGGGACCCCCTGACTTCGGGGCCCCTCCCACGGCATCACGCTGCCCCCCTAAACGCTCTCCCCGCGGTGAGAGCCAGGTGCAGGCTCAGCGCCTGCCACGTTCCCTCTTCTTCTGAGTCACTGGATTCGCAGCTGAGGATGTTCCGCAGGTCCTGTAACTATTGACAAAGTTAGAAGGTTGAGACTTCCGGTGTCAGGACAAACGAATACTCCGGAACTCAGGCACAGTCAGATCCGAAAAGGCTTTCTTGGTCGTAAGCCTTACCTTTCTTCTCACCCCATCCCTGGCCTCTTTCCTGGCCTCTCATGACAGCCTCTCGGTCTGGTTTCGTATGCCCCCAAATTCTCCCCTCAGCCCTCTCTCAATCAGGAGTCCTCAGAGGGGACTGATGGAATATTGCATAAAGACAGAGATCAGCCATACCCTGTGGGTCACCTATCACTGCATAATAACTTACCCCAAAGCCTAATGGCTTAGAAGAACAAATATTTATTAACTCGGAGCTTCTTTAACTAAGGAGGCAGAGCAAGCAATAATCTCCTGGGTTTATATGCTTGGTCATCAATGGAGCTGCTTGTGAAATGCTTTGACCAGATAAGCACATGTATGTGTGTGTGGGGGGGGGGGGGGGCAGACCTCAGAGAGGGCATCAGTGACCCCTTGCCCTCTAACTCTCACCCCGCGTGATCCTCTCCCCTTGAACATGGGCTGGGCACAGTGGCTGCTTCTAACGCATCAGGGGAATGGAAGGCTACTTCCGAGACTCGGTTATAAAAGACTGTGACTTCGGTTTTGCTTGCCTCCCCCACCCCGCCTCTCTCGCGCTCTCCGGGTTTTCCCTCTGGGGAAGCCAGCTGTCATCTCACGAGCTGCCCTGGGGGAAGCCCACATGGGGGGGAGCTCAGGGTGGCTTCCAACCAACCACCAGCCGCACTGGACCGTCAACCCGGGAGGAGCCCTGCCAACGACAGTGCAGGTTGTTGAGCCTGGAGGTGATGCCAGTCTTGGGAGAGGTCCCGCCCCTCAGCTTGGGAGGGCCCAGCTAAGGAGCACCTGGATTCCTGGCTGAGTTAATAAATATTTATTTAATATTTATTAACTCGGTGCATGGGGACCTTTCTTGAGGCTGCCCAAGCAACCTGGGCATCGACCTTTATTCTGGTCCCCTCAACCCTCGGAGGCCCAGGAAAGCCCGCCTTGCCAGTGCCCACCATGTCTGGGACCTCCCGCATCCCAAACTGTGCAGGCTCACAGGTCTTCCCGCGCCAGTGACTTCCTTTCCTCGCCTGCAGCTTCTCTCCCAGCTCCCTTGTCTAATTTGGGTTGGGGCTGACACCAGATCTGGCTGTTCATAAGCCCTTCCCAGAGTAGAGTGGGTTTTATGCTTTATTTCCCCCTGCTCCCATAAAGGTGGCCAAAGAACAGAGGGTGATGGTAATTATAGGGGAAAAGGTAGAGGTGGTGCCACAAAAGACAGCGATTAAAAGATGATAATGTTATCTAGCCAAAACAGTATTCCTAAGGTGTGTTTAAACTAGTATTAAAAGATATATATATACCCTGAAAAGTAAAGAATAATAAATGTTTTACAAACACTGATTTAAAAAAAAAATAGAATATTTCACAAGATAGAACATGTTGTTTTTTTTAAGATATTTTATTGATTTTTTACAGAAAGGAAGAGAGAGGGATAGAGAGAGAAACATCCATCAGCTGCCTCTTGCACACCCTCTACTGGGGATGTGCCCGCAACCAAGGTACATGCCCTTGACTGGAATCGAACCCGGGACCTTTCAGTCCGCAGGCCGATGCTCTATCCACTGAGCCAAACCAGTTTCGGCAAGATAGAACATGTTTACTTGTCATTAGAAAATTATGAAAGTTAAGCAGTGGTAAAAAGAGCAAAAAGAGATTTTGTAGTATTCCATTCTATTTGTGTATTTTTTTAAAAATCTTTATTGTTCAGATTATTACAATTATTTCTCCTTTCCTCTCCCCCCCCCCCCCACCATAGCTCCCCTCCACCTGGTCCCCACTCCACCCTCTGCCCTTACCTCCCCACACCCCCACCCCTGCTGTCCTCATCCATAGGTATATGATTTTTATCCAGTCTCTTCCCGTACCCCCGCACAGACACCCCTTTCCCCCTGAGAATTATCAATCCCCTGGTCCTATTCTATTTGGATAAGCCACACTTTGTTAACCCAGTCGCCAGTTAGTGGACTTTTGGATCATTTCCACTTTAGGCCTGTTAAACTGTTGCTAATGAACATTTGTATACACGATCTTGGGCGACATATGTTTTCGTTTCTCTTGGGTATATGCTCAGGAGTGAAATGGCTGGGACATATGGTACGTGTATGTTGAGCACTTTAAGAAACTGCCGGAGTGTTTTCCGAGGCGGCAGCGGTACCCTTTCCCAGTCCCGGCTGCGGGGTGCGCGGGTTCCAGTTCCCCGCCGCCCGCTCGTCCCTTTTCTGGCCGCTCTTTTCGTGGGTGAGGGGTGTCTCGCTGTGATTTCGGTTCTCATTTCCCTCATCACTCCTCGTGTGGAGTGTTTTTCACGCGGATGGTTAGCCCATTTGTACATCGTCTCTGGTGAAGTGTCTGTTCAAGTCTTCATTTTGTAATCGGGTGGTTTGTCTTCTGATTCAGTTGTAAGAGTTCATTATGTGTCCTGAATACAGGGGTGTTGTTTTTGTTTGTTTGTTTGTTTATATTTTTTATTTCAACTTTATGTAAGTACAATTGACATAAAAGTATAAGATACTTACAATTGTGTACGTGGTGGTCATTTGATATACATCATGCTTAATTAAAGGACCTGTCACCTCACATATATATCTTGGCATGTGTGTATGAAATGTAAGTTCTACTCTCTTAGCAGATTTCTGTTGTATAATCCCATGTTATCAACTATAGTCTCCACATTATACATTCGATCTTCCAACCTTACTTACCTAATAGCTGAAAGTCTGTACCCTTTTACCAACCTCTCCCTATTTTCCATACCCGTCAGCCCCTGGCAACCACTTTCCTCCTCCGTTTCTATGAATGAGATGTATTTCCGATTCCACGTATAAGTGATAACGTGCAGTATCCGCTGTGTTCTGTCTGACCCGTTCCACTTGCTGTGCATAATGTGCTCGAGGCCCACCCCTGTTACCACACACAGCGGGATTTCCTCCTTCTCGGGGCCAAATAAGATCCCCTTGTACATGCACACCACACCATCTCTCTCCATTTAGGTTGTTTCCATGTCTTAGCTATTGTGACGAATGCTGCCGTGAATACGGGGTACTGATTCCTCTTCAAGATCCCATTTTTACTTTCTTTGCCTATCTACCCAGAAGGGTAGTTGCTTTTAGGAACCTCCACACTGTTGTCCACAGTGGCTGCACCAAGTTGCATTCCCACCAACAGTGCCCAAGGGCTCCCTTTTCTCCGTGTCCTCACCGACACTATCTCTCGCCATTTTGGTGATAATTTCTAATGGGTGTGAGGTGACAGCTCACTGTGGCTTTGGTTTGTATTTCCCTGGTGATTGTGATGTTGCACACCTTCTCATGTACCTGTTGGCCAGGTATTTATGTGTCTTCTTTGGGAAAGGTCTGTCGAGTTGCTCTGCCCTTTTTTAATCAGATTGTTTGTTTGTTTTTTTGCTGTTAAGTTGTATGAGTTCTTTATATTTTTTTCAATATCAACTCATTATCATATATAGTATATGGTTTGCAATTATTTTCTCGAATTCAAGTTGCCTTTCCATTTTGTTGATGGTTCCCTTTGCTGGGTAGAGCTTTTTAGTTTATGTCCCACTTGTTTATTTTTGCTCTCGTTGCCTTTGCTTTTGGTGTCAGATCAAAAAAAAAAAATTATTGCTAACACCCACAAGTTCCTTATCACATATAATTTGCAAATATTTTCCTCAGTATATGGCTTATCTTTTTGTTTTTCTTAATTAAGGTCTTTTTTATAATAGTTTTATTTAAATGGAATGTATATAACATACAACTCACCCTTTTTCAGTGTTAATATATCCAGAGTTGTGCAACTATCATGACAACCAAATTTAGAACAATTTATCTCTCTCTCTCTCTCTCTCTCTCTCTCTCTCTCTCTCTCTCTCTCACACACACACACACACACACACACACACACACAGAGCATCTCATGCCCCTTAGCACTCTATTTCTCATTCCTTCCAAAACCCCAGCCCCAGACAAACACTAATCTACTTTTTATCTCTATGGGACTGCCTAGTCTGGACATTTTATATCAATGGAATCAAACAGTGTGTGGTCATTTGTAACTGGCTTCTTTTACTTTCCATATTTTCAAGATCTCTTCATTTTGTAACATGTATCAGTACTTTGTTTCTTTTTATTGTCAAGTAATTTTATTTAAATCATTCATCAGTTGATGGATATTTTGATTGTTTCCACTTAGGGGTATTAGGTATAATGCTGCTATGAACACCTGTGTACAATTTTTTTGCGCAGATATATACAGATAGAAGTGGAATTTCTGGGTCATGTGGTACCTAATGTTTTACCTTTTGAAGAAGTGTCAGACTGTTTTCTAAAGCAGCTGCACTGTTTTAGATTCTTACCAGCAGTTCATGAGAAAATTCCAATTTCTCCGCATCCTTGTCAACACTTGTTATTGTCTGTCTTTTTTATTATAGCCATCCTTATGGGTGTGACTTTCTATCTTCTTATAGTTTTGATTTGCATTTCCCTAATAGCTAATGATCTTGAGCATCTTTTCATGTGCTTATTGGACATTTGTATATCTTTGAAGATTGTCTATTCAGATCCTTTGCCCACTTTTAAATTTGGTTACTTGTCCTTTTATTATTGAATGTAAGAGCTCTTTACATATTCTAGATACAAGTCACCAGTCAGATATATGATTTGCAAAAATTTTTTTATTCTGAGTTGTCCTTTCACTTTCTTAAAGGAGTCCTTTGAAGAAAAGTTTTTAATTTTGATGAAGTTTATTTTTTTCTTTTGTAGCTATACTTTTTGTCATATCTAAAAAGTCATTGCCTAATCTTTTCCTCTTAGAGTTTTATAGTTTTAGTTCTTGTATTTAGTCTGACCCCTTTGGGGAGTTTTTATATATACTGTGTTTCCCTGAAAATAAGACATCCTCCGAAAATAAGACCTAGTGCATGGAAAGATAAGACATCTCCTGAAAATAAGACCTAGCGCAACTTTGGAAGAAAAAATTAATATAAGCCACTGTCTTATTTTCGGGGAAACAGGGTAATATGAGGTAAAGAGTCTAAGTTCACATTTATTTGTATCATGGAAAAAATCTCAAAAAGTGGCCTCGGTGATAAAAGCAGATTGCACAATGATATGTGCAGCATGACACCATTTATACAAAACTTAAAATCATGAACTGTCATATATTACTCATAGTTGCATAGACTAATATACACACAGGTAAAACTTCTCACACCAGAATTTTTGGTAATGGTTGCCTATGAAAGAATAAGATGCAGGGACTGGGATTGGAAAGAATTGATGATGAAAGGGGTCTTCAGATTTATCGGCAGTATTTTTAAGCTGAAATAATTTTGATACCATGTCAATAGGTATTAATTTGGGTAGTATATTATGTTATACTTTTTAGCTTCCTCTATATTTTACGTTTTTCTACATGTGTATACACACACACACACACACACACACACACACACGCGCGCGGATCAAAGCAGGACCATGGAGAACCAGCTGGTCTGTTTGATCCAGCGCCCTCACTGGTGGCAGCATTGAGGTGAGGCTTTGTGCAGAGGATCCGTCAGCCTGCGCGGCAGATTCCGTTGGGGAGTTAGGGGTAAAGCTAGATCTCAGAATAATCGTCATTTTCATTTGAACTCATTAGCGCACTTCGGCTCATGTTGCTCCAGTTTTGCCTCTGCAGAAAACCCTGGTCCACCTGCCACGTGCAGGTTCCCTTGCCCCGGAGGGCACAGAGCCCAGACCTCAGTGAGCGCCCTGTAGAGTCTTTATCGTATCCCGCTGCTCCAGGCTTCCCCAGAGCTGCACCAGACCCTTCCCGAGCAAAGCTCAGGTTCCACTGGACATGCGTGCGTTCCCGCCGCGTCCCTGCAGCACGGCCTCACAGACCCCAGCAGGCGTGCTCGACACGTGCCGTGTGACCGGCCGCACGGCCCTGCTCCGGGAAGCAGCAGCTGCTGGGCTCCTGCCGCACCAGCTCGGACGCCGGCTGCGTGCAGTCTGGGAGCCGCAGAGGTCGGACGCATCATCATCATCATTGCAGGATTGCCCTCGGAGTGGAAGGGTTTATCCCCACATCTCCCACTGAAAGCTCTTCCCGTTTCACCCTTGTTCTTCTTCTGTAAAATGGATACAAAAACATACGTGCTTCCTACTCACAAGGTGGTGTGAGGGCGGAATGAGGTAATATCCATGAATGTGTTTGCAAAGAAAAAAGAAAGACTATTGTGTACTAGTTCCCAGCTGTGACCTGAGCCGCTCTCAGACCCTCCACAGCTGCTCTGCTCTGCCTGCCCACCACTCTGTGCTAGCCTCGCTCTCCCTCCTATTTTCCCCCATTCTTCCCGTGTTTCTCTCCCTCTTCTCCTCCTCCCTTCTTGTTTCTCCCCCTCTCCCTTTCCTTCCTTCTTTCTTTCTTCCTTCCTTCCTTCCTTTCTTCCTTCCTTCCTTCCTTCCTTCCTTCCTTCCTTCCTTCCTTCCTTTCTTCCTTCTTTCCTTTCTTCCTTCTTTCCTTTCTTCCTTTCTTTCTTTCTTCCTTCCTTCCTTCCTTCCTTCCTTCCTTCCTTCCTTTCTTCCTTCTTTCCTTTCTTCCTTTCTTTCTTCCTTCCTTCCTTTCTTCCTTCCTTCCTTTCTTCCTTTCTTCCTTCCTTTCTTCCTTTCTTTCTTTCTTTTTCTTCCTCTCTCCAGCCCCGGAGGCGCCCAGACTCCTTCCTGGCCAATGTGCCCGTGCCCTGCGTTGCCCCCGGAACAAAGGGCCCCGCAGGCTGGCTCAGGTTGCCCGGGAGAAGGGCGTCCCGCTCCCTCCAAGAGGTAAGATGCCCGCGATAACATTTCATCTCTCCGGTCCTCCCAGGCCCAGGCCACAGGATCGCCCCACACGTCGCCCACGCACGGAGGCAGCCGCCCGATGCCCATGCCCGTCCGCTCGACCTCGGCCGGCTCCACGCCCACCCACTGCCCGCAGGAGCCCCTGGGCGGAGGCGGGGGCGACATGCAGGAGGCCTTCGCACAAGGTCAGTCCCGGGAGCAGGAGCGTGACCGCCGGGGGCCACGCGGGTGTGGGAACAGGCGCTCACTGAGATTTCTCCAGTGTCGCTCTGCGGTGTGCTTGGCCTCAGTGACGGGTCTTCACATACAGTGCGAATAAGCCAGCCGCTGGGCTGGGCTCCAGGGGGCGGGCTGCGGGCTGCGGGCTCTCCCTGGGTCTCTGTGCTCTCTGCGGGGCTGCGAGAAGCGCCCTGTCCCCTGGACTCTGCTTCCTCCAGAGCAGCTGGCTGGAATAGGTCCCAGAGTCACGCGCTTGCGCTGGAAGCCTTTAGAGCGAGCCAGAGGAGGGAGGGCGGCCCTCTCCACGGGGCCTGCTGAGGGCATTCAGTGCCGGATCGCCAGTCGTCTGAGGAGCCGGCAGCCGGCGTGTCCGGAGTTGGGGGGGAAGAGGAGCGGCTAAGGAGTCCTGTTGGGGCGGAGACTAAGGTGACCAGACGTCCCGCTTTTGGCGGGTCAGTCCCGATTCCTAACAATCTGTCCCGCGTCCCGCCGCGTTTTAAAAAAAGTCCCGATTTTTGGAAAGAATCGGGACTTTTTTTTAACAGGACGCGGGACATTTGGAAAGAATCTTTCCAAAAATCGGGACTTTTTTAAAACGCCGCGGGACTCAGGACAGATTGTTAAAAAAAAAAATGTCCCGCCAAAAGCGGGACGTCTGGTCACCTTAGTGGAGGCAGACACAGGGAGGTGGCGCACAGGAGAGGAAGGCCCTGCCCGGGACCGAGGAGCACCTTGGAGTGACGTTGTTCGTTCTGGAGCCCAGCTCTGTCGATCGCGGCCACGGAGCGTGGCGCGGACAGGCCCTGCTCTTCGGGTGGAGGAGGAGCGGGCGGAGAAGGTGCAGGGCAGCGGCCACGGCCCACGGCCCCTTGGGCACTCCGCGCCGTCCCCGGGCCCGAGTCACTGGCTCCGCGCTCTCGTACCCACGCCCACCCGCCCGGCCTCGCCGTCTGCTCTGACTCCCCGCAGGTACGAGGAGAAACCTCCGCAATGACCTGCTGGTGGCCGCCGACTCCATCACCAACACCATGTCATCCCTGGTGAAGGAGCTCCACGCAGGTGACACCCAGAGCTCCCACCCGCCCCCACCCCAGGCCCCACGCCTCCCCTCCCACTTCCTCACCACGTGGTAAAGCGGCATCAGGGGGCACAGGCCGCCTCCTGTCACCACCCCATCCTTTGCCTTCTAGGGACACACCGGACGCCTTCTCCCCGGGAGTCTCCCTTCCACACGTGATCACAGAGAGACAGTTACACACGGGTTTCTCTTACGCGTGCACCGAGAGGGGCACACACAGTGCAGAATTTAAGACATTCAGGCCTCTGAGTCCAGCGAGGCGCCTCCTCCCTGAGTGTGTCTCCCTTCCGCCCTCTCTTCCCTCCACCCCTCCCAACCCTCCCCCCGCCAGCTCTCTCCTAGGCCCTGACCCCGGCTCTTTCTGCAGCTTTCCTGGAGGGCTGGCGCCGCACCAGCCACACAACCTCTGGACTCGCTCCCAGCTGCCTTTCTGCTCCCGCTCTTTGATTTGGTTCTGAAACCCTATTCTCTCCTTTTGTCCATGACTAGGCTCTGATTCCACTTGAAGTTCGTGACCTGGGTCTGTCGCCTCCTCCCCTCCTCAAGTTCAGTGTCAACTGTGACTTCGCTCTCAGTCTCCCTGTCCCTTGGCTGTTTCATTGATTTTCCAAAGACCCTTTCCTCTTGGCATTTTTTTTTTCCCTTACAAAAAGATAACCAGGAAAGAGAGAGAAAATAAAAGGCCGTTCCCATACCGTCCTATCTTTAAGAATCCTAAGACTCCATCAGTTCGGTTGCTGCCAGAGATTTGCTAAGTTCTTTTCGGCGGTCAGATCCCCACGCTGTGTCTTAACCAAATGGTTTCCTTCCGAAAGGCTGTAGGCCGCTCATCTATATGGCTCTTTTGTTTCTTATGACCTAATGTGATGCTTTACATGCCTTGAAGTAGCTTAGGCTATTCGTTAGAAATGCAAAGCAGTTTCTCCACCGACTGTTCAAACGCAGACATGGAAACCATCGGCCGTGCTCTTAAGGAAGGCCGGCCTGCTGGTGCCATGTCTTTGGTGTCAGGGACCAGCCAGGGTCCGGCCATGGCTTCGCCCCCGAACCTGCCTGCTGTCTTTCAGAGGAGGATACACGTGTGGCTTGGGCTGGTTTTTCCCGAACAGTTAAGATCCTGACCTCCTGTGCAGGGAGCATTATGGGAGCACCGTCCAATTCTGGTGCGACTTCTCAGTCCCTTCCAGAGCACCAGCTCCATGCACCCATAGACAGAAGCAGTGACTGCGTCTGAGAGGACCTCACACGTGATTAGAAAGTGCCTTCCTGTTAGAGCTGCCTGCGGGTTTCAGAAACCCCACTTTTTTAAAAAACATATTTTATTGATTTTTTTACAGAGAGGAAGGGAGAGGGATAGAGAGTTAGAAACATCGATGAGAGAGAAACATCGACCAGCTGCCTCTTGCACACCCCCAACCAGGGGTGTGCCCGCAACCAAGGTACACGCCCTTGACCGGAATCGAACCTGGGACCTTTCAGTCCACAGGCCGACACTCTATCCACTGAGCCAAACCAGTTTCGGCTGAAACACCACTTTTAAAGGGACTTTCTTAAGGGATTTCAGGCCCAGGAAATTAGCCACGTGTGTGCCTCTTACGCAGAATAAGTGGCCCATGAGCTCATCACACTGGATGACGGGTAACCGGACATCGTTAAACACAAAGCACATGCAGGCCGAGCAGCTTCACGGAAACTACACGTGTAGGACAGCGGTCGCCAGCCGGTGGCTCGTGGACACTGCTGGTCCGCGAGGTCCAAAAGGTTGGCGAACGCTGGTTTGGGAGGAGCTGGGCGGCTTCTCACAGCAGGAAAGGCCGTGTCCACAGAAATTGTGTCCTGTGTCTGGAAGGCACCTTGGAGATCACTTACTTTAAAAATGCTGCGAGTAGTTCTCAGAAGGTGATTTGCCTACAGTCGGGCAGCGTGAAGGGGCAGAGCTGGCCCTGGAACTGAGGGCTTCAGGACCTAAGTCGGTGCCCATCCCACTGCCCCTTATCCCACACGGGGCAGAACGTCAAACCCGCAGCCGCACGAGGGCCCCTCACTGATGCGCTGCTCGCTCAACACTGAAGTCCACAAGTCGATGTGGACCGAGCATCTCCATAAAACGCAGGAATAAACGTTTCAGCACGCAAGGCTGCCAGGGTCTCAGTGGACGGAAGGGCCGCCCCCACGCCCGGCCGTTCCCACTGTCACCGTGGAGCTGGGGGCAGGATGGGGGCAGATGTCCAGGTTACCCTTTCGTATGTCCTAGACAGCGTGGACCTACTGTTTACACCCCTAGCTGGCCCTCCTCATTTTAATTTTTATTTTTTAAATATTTTCACAAATAATGGAATCTCCAAGTTGGCCTGGGTCTTAGAAGTCATTTGCTCCAGTTTGCCTCCCGATACAAACGTCGTCTGTCTGAATGTTTCCATTGAGCTCATTCAGGGCCAGCTCATCCCTGGGAAGTTCCTCCTCATCAGGGAGCCAGAGTCCGCCTTCCTGTAACCCACTGGTCCCCCCTCGGCCCTCTGAAGCTACCCAGGGTCCGTTCAGCTCCTCCTCCTCATGCTGCCTTTCCAGTATCTGGCAGCAGGTACAAGGCTCGCCCTAAGCCTTGTTCCTCTGTAGGCAGCTGCCCGGGGTTCCTTCAGCCCCTCCTAACGCGGTGCCGTTGTCACGTGACCCTCCTGCGTGCCCACGCGGGGCCGTGGCCGAGGGCTCCCGGGCCCCGGTTCAGAGTGAGTTCCCGGGCTGAGCACACTTCTCCGCGTCCCTGGTCGGTGGGGTCTTCTCCCTGCAGAGCTCAGCGAACTGTGACCTCCCCAGCAGACCCCTGCAGAAGCAACCTTAGGTGCCGCTCGTTTTTTTCTCGCAGCCAACTGCGCTGTTCAGTCATTCTAAGATGGTTGTCAGCTAAAACCGCTAGTTGTGTGTTTGTTTTCATGAAAGCCAGGGTAGAGCTAAGTCTTCCCCAGCATGCACTTGTATGGTTGCTTTCTTTAACCTGAATGCAAGCTATTAGGTATGTCCCGAGTAGGTGTCATCGCCTTAAGGAAAAGGGGCCCAGAGGAGACCAGCCACCCCACCTCGGTCACCAGGAAGTCAGCAGCCGTGTAGGGGACATCAGCCTGCTCAGGGTGCTTCTGTGGGCTCTGAGTAGATCCTAGGAAACACTGCGGGGGAACTGGACCCCACAGGGTGCAGACTAAGTGAGGCGTGGAGGCTGCAGCCATGAGCCGTTAGCTAGGGTTTCATCCCAAGCCTTCATGTCACTCCCTTCACCCCCTTCTATGCTTGTCCTGTGCTCAAGGCTCACGGGCCTCCTCGGACTTGTTTTCACAGCAGAGGAAGGTGCAGAGGACGAAGAAGAGAAGAAGCAGAGTGGGAAAGACAGAGGTAAAGGCAGCTCAGGGCCCCTAGTTTGAATGGAAGTCAGAGCCGTGTATGTAGCCCCTGAACACACTCCCCCTCCCTTCTGTTTCTGCTCTTCTTCCTGCTGCCACCTTTCCCCAGAGCTTCCAGACCCTCAGCTCCTTCTGCCTACCTGTCCCCGCTGATCGCTGAGTGTCTCCCTAGAAGCGGTAGTGTCCGTGGATCAGCAAAGCAAAGCGTCCTGGTTTCTGGTGCAGTGACAGGTGGTTGGGATACAGGAAGTTAGACAAACAGCGAAGCAAAACACGACCCCTCACCTCAAGGAGTTTTTCATTTAGTTAGAAAAGCAAGATGCAAAATAAACAGGAGGCAAAATGAAGTGCCAGGAAAAGTTAATCATCAAACCTTGAGTGTATGATTATACGTACAGGGAAGGTTTCTGAAAAGGGAGAGAGGACTGTGGGCAGAAAAGCAATCGAGGCATCAGCAGAGGTCCGTGCAGGCACACCTCAGAGATGCTGCGGGATCAGTTCCAGACCAGCGCAGTGAAGCAGTGTCGTCATAAAGCCAGTCATCGTACTACAGGTGGAGACTCTTGCCTTCCATTTGTAAAAAACAGCATCTGGGAAGCACAGCAGAGGGGATAGCAGTAAAAGGAGGTGTGCCTGTAATGTAAAAGCTACTTAATACTCAGGTGTGAACAGATGTGCAAGTGACTTCCACACACAGCCTCACTTAATCCTTACCAGCCCCGTGAGACAGAGACTACAGTCCCATTCTACTGATGAGAAAAGAGGCTCAGAGGAACTTGGACCGTGTAGCTATTAAGTGGCAGATACTGGCTTTGACCTGGGTCCTTCTGACTCCCAACTCCATGTTCTTAATCTTCATGCTTCTCTATTTCACTGAACAGACAACAAAATTCTCTTGGGACATGTAAGAGCTGTTTGTTTGTTTTTTTTAAATATTTTTATTGATTTCAGAGAGGAAGGGAGAGGGAGAAAGAGAAATAGAAACACCAATGATGAGAGAGAATCATTGACCGGCTGCCTCCTGCACATTAATCGGTTGTTCAAGCCCACAAGCCAGGCATGTGCCCTTGACTAGAATCAAGCCCAGGACCCTTCAGTCCGCAGGCCAACACTCTATCCACCGACCCAAACTGGCCAGGGCAAGAAACGGGGGCAGAGGACACCTCCGACAGGTGCTGAAACCATCTAGTGACCAGAGCAAGGCCTGGGAGGAGGTGGACACGCCCTGGGATGAGTGGGTGAGAATGGCAGGTTTGGATTGATGTTGGAGGTCAGAAGTGGAGGGCAGTGGTGGTTGAAACATCTAAAAATGCTACAGAGGAATGTAGGGAAGACTGGTGTCCCTGTGCCAACAGGAGACTTAGGAAGAAGGCAGCAGGGTTGCAGTACTAGAGGTGAAAAGCAGACACACAAAGATAAGTTTACACTTATGTAAACACATGCTCCACAAACAAGCACGCACGCATGCACACAGTCCAGCCAGATCCCAGCATCCGTGTGGAATGTTCTTGGCTGAAGACGTAACAGCTGCTGCTCTGGCCTCTCTTCCCACAGACCCTCTCCCCCACTCCTCCGTTCGCCTTTCCCATCGCCTCTCCTCAGCCTCCCTCCAGTCCCCGGAGCCCAGAGCACTCTGCCCTGGCCGCTGGGGCACGCCTGGACCGTGGGCTGTAGCCGGAAGTCCTGGTTCTAGGCTGGACGTAGGCTGCACCTCACATGTGGACTGGGGATGGTCCCCTGGCCCGGGGTCTCCCGGCTTCAGGGTTTCTGTCTGGACACCAGTGTGGCCCTATCACAGCGGCTCTTCCTGTCCCTCTCGCTCTCCGTGTCTGCTCCTGTGTCTCTCGGTGCCTATACCAACGTTTATGTTGTGAAATCTTTTTGTGAGAACGCTTGCCTTTCTATTGCTGTGGCTTCTGGGGGCCATCCCTGGTGGAAGAGTGATGGGAGTTGGGGTTAGAGATGGATAGAGTTTCAGAAAAACGTTTGCCTTCCAACATTGTAAGCAAGCATGTCAAATGTGCGGCCCGGCGGCTGCGGGTTTGACATGCTTGTAAGGACCACGCTTGTCAGGTCCTCGGACATGTATGCCCTTGTCGCTACAGTGAAGCTGTTACGTGGCTGTGATTCTAAAACCAAGTGTGTTTGTGGGTAGACCTCCTGATTCTCTGCTGGGACCTGGGCGTGAGTTTTTGCTGTAGGCTTTGCAGCAGCTACTGTCCCCTAGGCATTGGGGAGCAGGAACTCTCAGCCAGAGAGAGAGAGAGAGAGAGAGAGATACTTCTTTGGGGTTGGGATCATGCTGACAAAATATAAACATGGCTTCTCAGGCGAACGTAGTCTCAGTGCAAACACTTGAGAGTCAAGTGGACACTCACGAAGAATTCGCACCTGACCACATCCCCCCTCAGGCCGCGCCCTGCCCCGCCCTGGCTCTCTGTCCGGCTGCATCCTGAGGAATGCTTCTGCTCTGTTAGGGTGCCCTTCCCACTTGGCATCCCCCCCTCCTCCCCTTGAATGGTGATCACTTTTAACCAAGACCACACACATGGCACAGACGGGCAGCACGTCCCCATGTTGCTCCAGAGCCTAAATTTGTCTCGGCTGCTCCCGGGTCTCATTCGTGCCCCTGGACTCCTCAGAATCCCTCTCCCAGGACCTGCCACGCCCGGTGTTGAGAGCTGTAAGGGCAGCATGCACGCGCAGAGGACACTGGGCGGGTCTGGAGACCGGCGCTGGCCTCCCTGAGGAAAGACAGCGAGGGCCAGGCAGTGGTCGCCAGCCCAGGGCGGGCGAGCGCGAGGATGGCCTCACATCCCCGAGCGGATACGCCCGCAGGACGGAAACGCTGCCCCACTGAGTGGAGCTCACTCTCACCAAGTTCACATTCAGGACAGCAGGGCCTGTACCCCCTGACGGGACCACTCCCTAGATTGCGAGTGGCTTCCTTCCCACTCCAGTATTCACGTGCCTTCCCGGGAGGCCTGGTCTCCGGCTTTGATGGCCGTGGCCGCCGCTGGCTGTAGGTGGTGTGAGTAGAGGGAGAGGCCAGGCCAGAGGCCCATGGGTGCAGGGGTCTGGGGGCCCCTGGGGAAAGGTCCAGGGGTGAGAAGACCCTGGTGGTGACCTCGGTGTGTTGTTTGTGTTCGTGCTGCACAGGTTAACGGAGGAGCCGGGGACAGAGAGGAAGCGGTGAGTACAGAGCCTGTTCTGCTCTCCCCACAGCCCTTCCCTTCAAGGTCATGGTCTGCCTTTCCCTCCTCCCCTTCTTCAGCCACACCTCCCAAGCCAGACCCAACAGTGGAGACCCAAAGTAGGGTCTTCCTTACGGAGCAGGACTGCACCTCTTCCCTTTGCCAAACCCCACCAGCCCACCCACTGGGCTTGTGTCCCTGTCCTGGCCCCTCTGGGCCTGGGCTGGGCTGTGACGGGGCTTGGCCACATCTGTGTCAGGATGCAGCTGGCTGACCTGGTTGCGCCCTCAGAGGTCGGCTGAGCCGCCTGCGTCCTGGGGTAGCCTCTGCCTCCTTGCTCCTGTTTCCCCCCGGCCACTGTCATTCCTCCCTGGGGACCCAACCACAGACCCCGGCCCCCGGAGCTGTCACCTGCCGCGGTTCCCCCCACAGACACCTGTCTCACCGCAGGATCCCGCTGCCTCCGTTAGCCGATGGAGCCAGTCCCCTGGTGCCCCCCACGCCACACCTTCTCGCTTCCCTAAAGAAACAAAAGTGCAGGCGGCCCTCGGGCAAATGCCCATGGCCTTCAGGAATCAGCCTTCCCCTGTTTTGTCGTAGGGCCTTAATTCTTACCTAGCTGAGTGACAAGACATTGCAGCTACCGGGCATGCTCGGAAAATGATTTCTTTCAAGGAAGATGCCTCTGGTATAGCCAGGAGAGATCTCTTTGTTTTTCAGTCTCTTCTTCCCTCCCCTCCCCCACCGTGTGTACGCGATAGGCCATCTTGCTCAGTTACAGATCTTTCCGGCAGAAGAGCCAGGGCTGCGGGCCCGTGATTTGGAAGAGGAGCCTTCCCAGGCCCTTCTGAGCAGTCTCCCCCTGGAGCAGCCTCCAGGCCCTTTTCCTGACTCTCCACACACACACACACACACACACACACACACACACACACACCCACCGTCCGCACCAGGCCCTGAGGGGCTCTGTCCCCCACACACCTGCCTGCCGGCCCTGAGGCCTGCACTGACTCAGGGATCCTGCAGGCGCCCAAGCTGCAGAAATTCGCTGGCTGCCCTGAAAATCACAGGGCCTCGGGGGCCTGGGCAGGCTTTTACCTACACTCACTGCACACTCAGGCGAGGCCCTTCCCGGCAGCAGCCCCAGGCCGCCCAGCTAGCCAGGGAGTCAGGAGCCGACTTGCCCTTCAGGAGCTGCCAGAGCCCCCTCCCTGCGGCACTGGACCTGGGAGACGGAGCGGGGGTCAGGGCCATCTGGCTCACCCCCTGTTCCTGCAGAGAGGACACGGGGGCCCACCACCCCAAACTTGGTGCCAGAAATAGAATCAGAGCCGGGTCCTCTGCCCCTGGCCCTGTTCGCCGACCCTGTCAGACATTAGGAGAAACTTATCCCCAACGCTGCAGGTGGCTGCACTGCATAGACGCTAAGGTCCGCTCCCTCCCACTCCGTGTCACGGGCATGTCTCTGACCTCCCTGCCCTTCTGCTCAGTCACATTCCAAACCCGGCACTGCCAACCCAGGATTTGTTTTCTGCCCGGGAAATATTTGCCAACCCAGTGACCCAAGCGGGACTCCACAGAGTCTAGGTGCCCCTGGGAAAGGGGTGGGGGGTATGAGAGTACTGTCAGCCCTCTGCACCCTTCCTTCCCGGGCGAAGGAAACACCCTGGGCCCGCCCCTGCACCAAGTCTCATCCCAGCAGATGTTGGCCGCCTTTGCTCCGAGGTTCTCGCAGTGCCCGGCAGTAACAGCGCATCTGCCCTGCGCAGGCCCCGGAGGAGCCGCGGAGCGAGCTGGCATGGACCCGAGGAAGGCGGAGCCCTGCCCCGGAGGCGCATTCCTGTCCGTCTTTCCACTGCACACCTGGATCCGGCCTGCGGGCTGCCAGATGTCACCGCCCGGGAGAGGGGAGCCCGGAGCCAGTGGGGAGTGCGAGGCCGCCTGGTGCCCGGCCGGCGGGCGGCCCCTCGCCCAGTCCTGCATGAACTCGCATCTTCACTCTCCCCTCGGGCAGGGTCTCCTGGCTGCCCGGGGAACCTATGGGGGTGTTGAAAGAGAAAAGAAACAGCACAAGCCGCCTGTGTGTGTGTGTGTGTGTGTGTGTGGCCTGGAGTTCTTGCTGGCCTCTGGCCAGCATCTAGGGTGCTCCCCTCCCTCCCCCCGGGCGGGGGCACAAGTTTCCTCCCTACCTTTGACCTTTAAAAACAAACAGGTTTTCTCCCCTCTGTCGTGCAAAGAGACTTTCACGCCCCGGCCACAGCGCTAAAAATAGCCTCCTTCCTCTCCCTCCCTCGGGTAGGCTTCCGCCGCCCCGTTTGATGCCGCTGCAGAGCAGCCGGGGCGGGAAGGGGGAGCAGAGCTCTGCGGTGCAGCCCCGGTGCGGCCCCCGTGCCTCCTCCGGCAGCCAGAGGTGCTGTGAGCAATGCTGGTGGCCGGTCGCCAGGCGCCCGACTCGTGGCCGCCAGGGGGCGCCCCGCCCGGGTGCGGCGCACACGCAGCCCGTCCTCCCGCTCAGCTCCGCTCGGGGCTCCATCCTGCGCCGCCACACTTGATCTTCATCCCAAGCCCCGGTGCTCGGTGCTCGGCGTTTATTTTTTTTCTCCTCCCTGGGCTCCAGGATGTTATTTTTAGTAGAAGAACTTCTATAAATATTTATAAAGGGCAGCGACTGGAATGAAGTGAGAGGCCCCGCAGCTGGCTCTCGCATCCCCGCCCCCCCAGCACGCGCCTCTGCAGACCCCTGCCCGCTGCCCGCTGCCCGCGGGGGTCTGCGCGGAGCCAGTCACATGGGAGCCTCGTGAGCAGCGAGCAGCCGGGGGCGACGGGGCGGGGTTCGTCCTCCCCCTCCCCGGTCTCTGCTCCCTCGATGACTCTTCCCGGAGGAGGCACGGCTTGTGTGTGGGAGAGCCGCGCCCTCGAGGCCCACCTCCCTCCTCCCGGCGTCTAAGTGCTGGGAGGAGGGCCAGGTGCCAGGGAGCCTGCGCCCGCTGATGACAGCGAGGAGGAAGGGGGGCCCTGGGTGTAAGGTCTCGTCCCCTCCAAGCCTCAGAAGGAGCCCCACACCTGGTGGAGGGTTCACACACACACACACACACACACACAGCAGCTCTCGGGTGCTCCCTCTGTTCACAGTGACCAGCAGAGGGGCCCTGGAGAGCCAGCCAGCAGGGGCCCTGGCAGGAGAGAGCCAAGGGTGAAATGTGCCCCTCACCCAGAGGCAGGGATGCGGCCTGCCTGCAGGACCAGAAAGGGCAAGGAGGAGTGTGCCCGCAGGGAAAGTTCTGGGGACAGTGCCAAACAAGGGGGGTTCGGTATTGGGGGGAGGGGGGCTGTGACTCAACCTCAAAGATGACACCATTGGGTGATCGTGCTTCCCCCGCAGCTCTGACTTCTCACACTTTGTACCCGGATCCCACCTCCGCCATGTCCTTGACAGGAGCAAGTGCCAGAGCTGCCGGTGCTCGGGCCAGAGAGGTGCATGTGGGCCCCGGGCGGTGCCTGCCCCTCTGCACCTGGGAGGCTGCCCGGCTGGCAAGGCTGAGTGCCACCCTGCAGGCTCCCGCGGGGTGCTTGCCTCTGCAGAGGAGAGGCCGGAACTGCCAGCCCCACACTGTCCCCGAGCACCTGCAGGAAAGGGGGTGCTGGAGAGCCACGGGGATGGACCCAGGGGCCTGCATGACGGTGCGTGGGGAGTTCCTTTTTCACAGAAAGTCGTGCTGACATTCGGTTTCTGTGAGGCTAGAATACCCACCGTTCTCTAAGGCCCCCGCCGTGCCTTCTGACTTCTCAGCACCCGATGGATATCAGAAGCTGAGAGCCGGGTCCCATGCGTCACCCCTGACTGAGAACCAGTCGCCATCCTAGAGGGGGGCACTTCCTCCCTAGCCTGTGAGCTTTAGGACCGGAAACGAACCTAAGTAGATGCTCTTTTGAGATAACTGGCATGTGCTGTCAACATCACGGGCCCCTGAGGGCCGGCTGGGGCTGTTGTGTGGCTGTGAAGACCCCTGGAGAGATCCCGAGGCCCCACCAGGCTGGGCCCGTAAACCCCAGCCGTGCTGAGGCGCCGCTCATTTCCGCAGCCTCGTCTGCTGGGTGGGCCTTCCCCATGGGCAGACTCCCCCTCTTCTGCATCGCTCCCACCCTGCTCCCGTGGCGTGACAGCTTCCGGAAGGTGCAGTTGCTATGGCAATGCCTAGAGCCATCTGAATTCCTGCTGCACCTTCTGCAAGAAAAGGGCTTGCGAGGAGCTATTCGGTGGATTCCAAATCTCGCCTTCCCTGGCCTCTCCTCCGCCGGGGGCCGGAAGTGAGGGCTGGAGGTGGCCCGTCTTCCCGGGAAGGTGCTCTCCATCGGCGCAAGCCGCCAGGCAGGTCCTCCGTGCGGGGGTCAGAAAACCGAGGGAGGCAGGCTTCCTACCTGGGGCCCTTCGGTCACACACAAGGAACCTTAGGATCCCCTGAGGGCTGGTTTCCATGTGGACACCTGGGTCCCCGCCCAAGCGTTTCTCACTCGGTAGCTGGGGTGGAGCCAGCCAGTTTGCAGTTGGGACAGGCCCCGGGGTGTGGTGGGGCTGCTGTGGGCCCAGACCACCCTGGCAGGGCCACTGCACCCTTTAGGAAGCGGAGAAAAGCATCCACACCGGGGCAAGGAGCCATGGCCAGCCGGAGAGAAAGACAGCTGCCTGTTCCAGAGGAAGGGAGGAAGGAAGGGGGCAGGGGCTCCGCCGGGGTCCTGAGGGGCGAGTGCTGGTGCTGATCCTACACCGTTTCTCTTTGGTTCCCAACAGCCCATAACAAAGACATCCCCCTGGATGGGTGCCGAGGAGCAGCTCTGGCCAGGGAGGAGCCAGCAGAGGCTGACTGTGAGGGAGTCAGCCTGAGCTGTCTTCCCCAGGACCAGCTCCTCGGGGTGGGAGTCAGGTTGGACAGGGGCGCGTGAGGAAGGAGGCCTCCAGGCTTGAAGCCTCGGTGGGTCCCCCTCTTCCCTTGGCTGCTGGTCGGGTGTTTGTCCTACTTTCCTCATTGCCTAGGCAACCGTCTCCGTTCGCCATTTGCTACCCACCTCACCCTGGGAGCCCACTCGGAGGAGGGGAGAACAAGGACGGAGGACGACGGAGCAGCAGGGTGAAGGCTGGGTCAGTGGACTCTCCTCATTCCTCAGCCCTACCCTTAGGGTCCTCATCCCTTTGTCCCGTGGTGGCCACAGCTCACAAGGCCCAGGTTTTACCCTAATGACATCCCCATTGGCTTCCCGCCTCTAGCTAGGCTGGGGGCCGTGCTTGCACAACCTTCTCAACCTTCCACTGGAATCCCTAACCCCTTTCTTGGCCCCTGCCCAGGCGCAGGCCTAGGCCCAGAAGGTGGAGGCCTTTATCTCTCCACCTCTCCCTCCCCTCCACAGCCCGGCAGGACCAGCCAGGTTTCTGGAGCTCAGCTACAGCCACAAAGGGGCTGATGGAATTTCCCCTGGGGTCGTCTGGTTCCAGGAGTAGCTTATCTTCTTGCCTCTGGCCATTGCTGGGGAGGGGAATTAGACCGGGGTCATTGGAAGGCCTCTGGAGCCAGACTCTGCTGCACACGGTGGGGTTTAGGGCTGGGGTGGAGCTGGGAGAGGCTCTTGTTTAACATTTCTGTTTGCTGAGGCCCCTACCCAGCCGACCTGCCCTCGGCCCACCTCGCCCAGTTCCTCGCTGGGCTTTTCCCGCTCCCATTTTATGATGGGGGTCGGGCCTTTCTTCCCCTACACATTCTTTCAAGGGAGACAGCCCCTGCACAAGGTCACCCTCTCACTGTACTGTGCACACAGAACCTCAGAAAGGCCCTTTAACTCAGCACACCGAGGCACACCCAAGCCGGGAATTCACTTCCAGCCGGGCGGCCGGCCGGAACTCAGAAGCCACAGCCAGCCCGCTGCCCAGGGTGTGCAGGGCGCCGCGCAGGCCCCGTGGAGCGGTACGAGGAAGGGAAAGAGAAGCCAGCCAACAGGGCTGCTTGAAGACCTCTGGGAGGGACTGCATGAGGGAGACACTAGGACAGAAAACCAGCCAGGAGATCACGCGCATACCTAGCTGCTCTGAGATTCACGGGCGTTGGGCTTGCTGACATCACTGGGTGATGGGAACCGGGCGGGCTCCTTCACGACAGCTTTGCTGTGAAGGGAAAGGAAGGAGGATGCCAAGTGCCTACTATGTGCCAGGTGTGTTTACGTATGTGACCTCATTGAGTGTCATGCAATCAACAAAGCTGGGGTGTGGGTGCTACTGAGTCACAGAAAAACAGGCTCTGAGCCATAGCCGGCTTGGCTCAGTGGATAGAGTGTCAGTCCGTGGACTGAAGGGTCCCAGGTTTGATTCCATCTAAGGGCACATGCCTGGGTTGCGGGCTCGATCCCCAGTAGGGGGCGTGCAGGAGGCGGCCGACCAATGATTCTCTCACAGCATTGATATTTCCCTCTCTCTCCTTATCCCTTCCTCTCTGAAATCCATAAATAAATATTTTTTAAAAGAAAAGAAAAAAGTAAAACAGGCTCTGAGAGGTCACACACGCAGGGAGTGAGAAGGCACCTCTCTGTTTCAATGGGATGCAACTCCTTCCCCCTGGGAGACCCCTGACCCGGCAGGACTTGGGCAAACTTTCAAGGGAAAAGGAGAACATTCCAAGTTTGGAGACAAGGCTCATGGAGGGAAGCGGAGTGTTGAGTGATTGGTTTGCCTGCTTCAGAAATGACCACCCTGGAGAAGTGACCGCCCAGATCTACGGACTTTTTTTTTTTTTTTTTAAATCTTAAAACAACCGAGAGAGTGTCTAATTCCTAATGGCTCCTATTCCTGTCATAGACACTTAAGTCAATTTCCCCCAAAATATAGGCTCCATGACAGCAAACCCAGCAAGGAGAGAAGGTAGGATCACTAGTGTGAGCCCGCACATGAATGGCGCGCGCGTGTGTTCACACACACACACACACACACTCACACTCACACGTGCAGGCACCGTTCTAAACACAAGGACTTCATCCCACAACGTTCCCTAAAAGGATCTACTAGCCCCGTCATGCCTGTGGACGGAGGAGGCAGCGGGAACAGCAGAAGTATTTTGCCCGGGGACACAGAAGGCCCGTTGCAGGGACCTGCTCTCGGACACACCGTCTCCAAGGCATCTCCTGACCACTGACCTGTCTGCCTCCGCGGCCAGCAGACATTGATAAAGACGGCCGGGCCTGGCGCTGCTGTGCCCGCCCCGATCATCTCCCTCTCGTGGGAGAGGAGAGGCAGCGAGGCCAGCCTCTGCCTGGGGCGTGTGGTCCCTCACGAGGCCGCTGCATTCCGGCGGACAGGGTTAGCGTCTGGGGCTCCGCGGCCTCCACCCTGGCATCGCAGGGCAGGTTTGGGGAGACCCCCTGTGCCACCTGTTGCATTCAGTCCTGACCAGGCCTCACACTAACGCAGGGGGCCGCAAACTCATTGGTCCACAGAGCCAAATATCCACAGGACCCAATGATTGAAATTTCTTTTGAGAGCCACATTTTTTTAAACTTAAACTTCTTCAAAATAGACTCGCCCAGGCCGTGGTATTCTGTGGAAGAGCCACACTCAAGGGGCCAAAGAGCCACAGTTTGCCGACCCCCGGCATAAAGACATGTATAGGTGCTCCACCAACAGCCCTGGGTGGCAGAATCCTACCCCCCCCCAAGAGATCTGGGGGGAGAGGGGCACCAACAGGAACGTAAGGAGCCCCGCTGCTCTTCCAGGGTTAGGGCGATGCAGAGAGCTCCGGAGTGTGAAGCTGAGGCCAAGGGCATCCAATGGTTCTGGGCAAGGGCATACGGGAGGGGGTGGAGGGGCCCCCGGAGGGATGTGCCGGGTCCTCAGGCTTCCTTCTGTTAATGTGCATCCGGGGGACCTGTCCCGCTGCTGAGGATCGTCCTGACCCTGAGACAGGGTGGCAGGGACACTCCCCCGTGAGACACTATGAGGTCACTATGCTTCACTTCAGACTTCGGCGCTAGGCTTAGGGGCATCCAGCCCACTCTCCCTGCCTAAGCCACCCGGCAGAGCATCCTCGCCGTCACGATGCTTCTGTCTCATCACCAGCCCCGGGGTGGACAGTCCCCGCCACACCCCGCGTTCACCCGCCAGAGGGAGGTCCGCCGGGAGCCCTGTCATCGGGGACGGGCCTGAACGAACCTGGCAGGAGGCCCCCTCCTGGCTGCGAGGCCCCTGCAGACTTAGAGGACGCAGAGTGTCCCGTCGGCCACCCTCACGCGGTCCCGCGGGGAAAGGCTGCCATGCCCTCCAGAGCCTGCAGCCCAAGGCAGGAGCGATTTTATTCACAAAGCCGTGCGTGTGCGTCAGCGAACAGCGGGCGGAAAAGGGCTGGGGAGCCGGGAGGAAGAAGATTCACAGGTGAGTGAAGTGACACCGATAGGAGGTAACAGCAAACATAGGGCCTCTTACTCCCGGCCTCCCTCAGTGCTCACACAGCCTGCCCAGGGCCGCCTCCAGACAGCGATCCAGAGGGTCTGTTCCTGTTTCCCACGCGCCGAAGGCTTTCAGATATGCTGGTCAGCAGCTTTGGCGTCTTCGTTTTTTAGAATCACACACTAAACACTATTTTTTTTTTTTAAAGATATATTTTTTTTGTTGTTGTTTTTTTTTACAGAGAGAAAGGGAGAGGGATAGAGAGCTAGAAACATCGATGTCAACCCCTACCGGGGATGTGCCCTTGACCAGAATCGAACCTGGGACCCTTCAGTCCGCAGGCCGACGCTCTATCCACTGAGCCAAACCGGTTTCAGCTAAACACTATTTTTGAAGCAAAGCCTTCCTCCTGAGATAAACTCTCCCCTCATTGGCTCTTGCTTTTGTTTTTTTTTTGTTTTGTTTTGTTTTTAAATATATTTTATTGATTTTTTACAGAGAGGAAGAGAGAGGGATAGAGAGTTAGAAACATCGTTGAGAGAAACATCGATCAGCTGCCTCTTGCACACCCCCTACTGGAGATGTGCCCGCAACCGAGGTATATGCCCTTGACCAGAATCGAACCTGGAACCTTTCAGTCCTCAGGCCGACGCTCTATCCACTGAGCCAAACCAGTTTTGGCTGGCTCTTGCTTTTGGAGCTGCACAGGCCCTCGGAGCCAGCGCCTCCCACCCCCAACCCCAGGTCTCTCTCTGTCTGGAGGCTGGGGTGTTTTTCATTAAACCCCTCCAGCAGAAGCTGAGCAAACAGCTCTCACACGTTGATTTCCTAAAGGGTCAATCTCATTTTGAAGCAACCTGTCCTAACAACACCAAGTCCCCTAAAACGCATACAAAGGAAATGAGTCCGTGTGTTTGTAGATTTACCTTTAAAATGAGAAGGGCAAGGCAAGATGCAGAGGGCCCGCAGAGCTGCTGGGAGGGAGGGGATCTATCCTGCCCCCCCCCCCCTCTCCCTGCAACAGGGGTCAGAGAAATGGCAGCATTAGCCAGTGTCCTGGCCACAGGGTGATAAGATGGGGCCCAGGAAGGGGGGGAGCTAATGAGAAAGCCTCTCCCTCACCTGCTGCCTCCTCTCGCCACTGCAGGTGCCAGGCCAGGAAGGGTGTCTGGCCCGGACCCTGTGTGCCCAGAGGCAGAGAAGGGCGGTGCTCAGCCTCCCACAGGCTGAGACCTCACGGGGTAGCGGCTAGCGGGCACCCTGCGCAGACACTGGTCTTTCCCCTGGCCCAGTTTCCTTTGCCAACATTGCCCCCTGGAACTGAGGAGGCAGACACTCTGCTTGCTGTTTGGGTCTAAATTGGTATGTATTGCCTTTGATCCGGGAAGCGTTTCAAAAATAATTTCAGGGGTTGTGAGATTTCAGAAGATCTCATAAAGATCCGCATGTATGGCTTCTCTGGAGACGTTAGGATATCTGGCTAACCTGGCCCCACAGTTTCCCATGGCAACACATCGGCTAAAGGCCCTCTGAAGCTCTCGCCTCGTCTCTCACGGCCCAGGCCCGAGCATTCTGGAGCATCCGCTGGGGGCCGTCCGCTGGGGCGGGGAACTATTGGGCTCTTTCCTGCTCCCGGGGGTGTCCTTGCATCCTGGGGAGCCCCAGCCAGAGAACCCCGCAGCTGGCTGTTCTCAAACCGCCCGCGGAGGGCCTCCCTCTGACTCTAAGGAAAACAAACCCTTAAAAAAAATTTTTTTTTATTGTTTTCAGAGAGGAAGGGAGAGGGTCAGAGTGATAGAAACATCAATGATGAGAGAGAATCTTTGATCAGCTGCCTCCCGCACGCCCCTTACTGGGGAACAAGCCTGCAACCTGGACAGGTGCCTTTGCTGGAATTAAACCCAGGACCCTTCAGTCTGCAGGCCGACACGCTATCCACTGAGCCAACCCGGCCAGGACAAACCCTTTTACTGAGAACTGACACGACTGGATTTGGGAGCACAGACTTGGGGAGAAGCATCCACACCCACCTTGTCCACCCCCTTTACCGTGCTGCTTCTGTGCAGAGCCAGAGGGGCCTCAGTGCCGAGTCCAAGACAGTCCCCTTGGCCTAGTCAGCTGCTCCCAGCACCTGCTTTCTGCCTCCATCACTCAGCGCAGGGGAACTCCAGCGGCAAAAGCCCGTAGCCCCGTCTGTAAGCAGAGGGGCCTATTTTTGCTCAGCAGCGGTCAATGCACAATTTGCCTAGGCAAATGCAAACGGCGCCGTTCCTAGGGTGTGATCTCGGGCCACGTCATGGTGACGGCCGTGGTCATGACCGTCCAGGAAACACCCTGGGCTGGGGCAGGAGGGCAGAGGTGGTGTGAGGAGACCACACAGGGGAGGGAGGGTTCGAGGGACCCTTCGGCGCTGTCACAGTCATGAAGTGAACATCCACGGAGCCCGGACACGCCCCTGCCTTAGCATGTTTATGTTCCGTGTCACCTTTCACTTAACCCAGAGGACCCTGAGCTTTGGGACTTTTTAACACGTTCTACCAGCTGCCTGAGGGCAGGGCTGGCCACATATGTCTTTAGGCCTCCTTACAACATGTAGTATAATGTTTCCCAACATTCCTGGTGACACAAATGAGTGCTTATGGACGAAAACCTCTGAAATTCCAGGGTCCCCCCCCACCGTTTCTCGGGACAAAGAGGCTGTTGGCCCCAGACTGGAGAGGGTTGTGCACCGTCTACCTTTAGGCTGAGGGAGGTTTCTCTCCAGACCAAGAATCTGCTCCATTCATTCGCTGAACAAGTCTTTGGAGAGCACCGCCCATGTGTCAGACAGATGCTAGACCAGTGGTCTACAGAGCCAATTATCAACAGTTACAACAATTGAAATCTCTTTTGAGAGCCACATTTTTTTAAACTTAAACTATATAGGTAGGTACGTTGTTATTAACTTGATTAGGGTGTGTGGTATTTTGTGGAAGAGCCGCACTCAAGGGGCCAAAGAGCCGCCTGTGGCTCTCGAGCCGCAGTTTGCCGACCACTGTGCTAGACCCTGAGGATACTGCAAAGAAGAACCAGGTGCCTGCCTTCAGGGATGTGACATCTCAGTGCAGGAGACACACGATAAAATGATTGTGTAACAGCCGGGGGGAGGAGGGAGTCTGGGGAAGGTTTAGAGAGTGAATCATGGGGATGAGGGCCTGGGTGAGCTCTTCACTGGAAACTTTTTAGGCGAACAAAGGAAAAACACACAATTATCTGCAGCAGGAAGTCTCTCTGGTGGCTTTTTTTTTTTTTTTTTTTTTTTTTGTCTTAGCAGTTTGTGACCCTCTAGGTCATGTCACTGGGCTGGGGGCCACCCAGGCCAGACTCCCCCAGCAGCTAATCCAGCCTCCAACTAGCACCTTTCTTTCCTTCTCCTTCTTCCCTCTGCAGTCCACCGGTGTCCCGGACTCCAGGCCTTGGTTCCCAGACTGGTGCGCTTTTGTTTGCTTGTTTTTGGTTTTGCCCGCCCTTCTCTGGCCATTTCCTTTAGGGACGAAGTTTATCAACCCTCCACCACATCCACACCAGCTCTAAACAATCTATCTGACCAAGGATTCTTTATTTTCCTGGTGTGTTCACTTGTGAGGCGTCTTACAAAATTATTTTTAAAGAATGGAAACTCAGCCGAAACCGGTTTTGCTCAGTGGATAGAGCCATTGGCCTGTAGACTGAAAGGTCCTGGGTTCAAAAACGGTTGCAGGCACATCCCCAGTGGGTGTGTGTGTGTGTGTGTGTGTGTGTGCAAGAGGCAGCTGATCAATGTTTCTAACTCTCTATCCCTCTCTCTTCCTCTCTGTAAAAAAATCAATAAAATATATATTTTTTAAAATGGAAACTCAGCCGAAACCGGTTTGGCTGAGTGGATAGAGCGTTGGCCTGCGGACTGAAAGGTCCCAGAGTTCGATTCCTGTCAAAGGCATGAACCATGGTTGCGGGCACATCCCCAGTAAGGGTGTGTGTGTGTGTGTGTGTGTGTGTGTGTGTGCGCGCGCGCGCGCGCGCGCGCGCGCAGGAGGCAGCTAATCGATGTTTCTCTCTCATGGATGTTTCTAACTCTCTACCCCTCTCCCTTCCTCTCTGTAAAAAATCAATAAAGTATATATATTTTTAAATGGAAACTCAATTTTAATTGTAAATTTTAAAAAATAACAGCACCACCACCCCCTGCCCCCACGCCTTCACCCGCTACACAAGCTCACTCTCCAGGAACTCAACCACCCCACTGGGAGCCTTCCCCAAGACCTGCTCTGCATGCGGGGGGTGGAGCCAGACAGAGCCCAACCAATCAGGAGACAGCATTCCTCAAGCCACGCCCCCGCGGGTGACAGACGGCACGCCCCGCCCCCAGCCCGGCGCCACCCGGAGGTGCGGAGCGCGGGCGCCGCCGCCGGGAGCGTCCCCGCGGGCGGAGCGGCTCACCCCGGAGGCGCTGGGGCCGGGGATGCGGCCGCCGCCCGCAGCTCAGACCGCGCAGGGGCCGCCGCGGGGTCGCGCAGGGCGGAGCCGCCGAGGAGCTGCCGAAGGCGATTTCAACCTGTTGACTCAAGTGAGTTTCCCCTACAACTTTCCCCCCTTTTCTGTCCTCGGTGATCCCTGTTCGCGGTGGTCGGCAAACTGCGGCTCTTTGGCCCCTGGAGGGTGGCTCTTCCACAGAATACCACGGCCTGGGCGCGTCTATGTTGAAGAAGTGGCCTTAGAAGTAAGTTTAAGTTTTAAAAATGTGGCTCTCCAAAGAAATGTCCATCGCTGTACAGCTGATAATTTGGCTCTGTGGACGAATGAGTTTGCCGACCCCTGGGCCAGAAGGATGGGTTTGATGAGGAAACCAGTGGCTCAAACCATGTCTTTGGGGCCCACGGAGCAGGTGGATGGAGAGAGGGGTGGCTCCCTTCCCTGGTCCCCAGGCATTGGGACTGGGGTGCAGGGGCTGCCCCGCCTCCACCTACTGGCCCGGAGGTGCCTGGAGGAGACCGCCAAGGTCTGCCTGGTGGCCAGCAGCCCTGCCCTTCCTCGCTGGCCAGGGCACGGACCTGAGATAAGCATGCATTTCATGGTCCCCATTCCTACTCGGAAAGCAGGTCTGGGGAGCATCCCCTCTGGAGACGCTGCAGACCTACTGGGCTCCAGGAGGGAGGGTTATTCTGTGCCACTTGGTGGCCCCGGCCCAGGCCCAGCACACGCCTGCCCTCCCCCCTCAGCATTGGGGTTTCGGGAGGAAGAATGGGGTTTCAGTCAGGCTTGGTGGCAGGGGAGGTGCTCTCAGCACTCCCAAGTGGGGATTGTGGGGGAGAGACATTTTTTATGTGATTGAGCACCTACTATGTGCTCATGTTAAATTCCTGACCAGGAAGCACCGCCCTCACAAAGGCCCAGGAATAGGGCTTTAAAAATATGTGTATAGCTGAGGCCGGTTTGGCTCAATGGATAGAGCGTTGGCTTGGGGTTGAAAGGTCCCGGGTTTGATTCCGGTCAAGGGCATGTACCTTGGTTGTGGGCATATCCCCAGTAGGGGATGTGCAAGAGGCAGCTGATCGATGACTCTCTCTCATCGATGTTTCTAACTATCTCTCCCTTCCTCTCTGTACAAAATTTTAAAAAAATATTTTAAAATAAATTAATAAAAATATATGTATATCTCACGTGGATGTCACGTTAACTTTAGACAGAGGAGACTATCCCTTTAGGTTCGTTTTCTACCCCTTGGCCCTGTTTCTCTTGTCTGTGTCCAAAAAAACAAACAAAACAAAACCGGAAGTCATAGGTACAGAACAGAAAGGCCGAGGTTGGACACCAAAATCACTGAGAAGGGACAAGAGGTGCTGGTCTGATTAGCCCCAGAGGAACTGTGAGAACTGGAAATACGGGTCCAGGCCTCTCGCTGGTGGGTGAGGAAAAAAGCTGGAGATTTCTGAAAAACTAGCCCTGGAAGCTCCGAGATCATGTGCCCCGTGGAGGCGGGGAATGGACGGGGCCACTCCATGGGCCCTGGGCCCTGGGCCCGGCTGGTTACCGGGACGGGAAGGTCTGGGGCAGCCACCAGTTCAGACCATCTGCTGAGTCATGGCTCCAGCGGCCGGGGGAGCCACGTGGTCCCAGACCGCCATGGTGGTGAGAGAGAGAGGACCTGCTTCTCAGGCGCCCTCATTGGCCCTGGCAGAGCCAGCAGCCGCCCAGACACTGAGGACACGCTCGTCCTGCCACTCCCCGAGCGAGAGGCCCCAAACCCTGGGACCCCCTGAGTGTCGAAATAAAGTAGCCTGGGCTGGAGGTAAACTGAGGCATATCCTTTCCCTCTCTGTATAGCTGAGCACCTGGCCTCTATTTCCCCTCCTAGCTCCAATTTACCCCTAGCTCCCTTGTCCCCAGCCCAGTATTGGTAAGAAAAAATTCTCCCACTGCCCACTCCTCCCGCCCCACCCGACCTGTTCCTAGCCTGTCTGTCTTTCTCTCTCCACTGCTCTCCTGCCCTGTTCATGGCCCCAATATCCCCAGGGCTACAGGTCACATTCAGCTCCCGGGAACTCATTAGTCCTATATAATAAAAGGCTACTATGCAAATTGTCCCTTCGGGAGTTCGACCAACGGGGAGTTCGACCGCTCACTATGATGTGTGCTGACCACCAGGGGTGGCAAGGCACGAAGGAAGGCCCCAGATGGCGGCCAACAGCTGGGGGAAGGAAGGCCCTGGCAGGCAGCTGGAAGGCCCCGATCGGCCCTGATGGCCAACCAGGCCTAGGGACCCTACCTGTGCAAGAATTTCGTGCACCGGGCCTCTAGTTGTGGAATAAAAGGCTTGGTCTCTACATAAAGGGGGTAGGTGGGTTTCTAAATGCTCTTGGATGCTGGGAACCTGGGGTACTATGGAGGGAGGAGACTGCAAAGACAGGGCTCGGGTGAGGTCTGCCCAGGGGCAGGGCTGTGAGCCCAGAGTCTCACACATCGAGAGCACGCCTGGGCCCGCTGCTCAGCCATCTCAACCCTGGTGCCTCTGGGAAGCTCCGTGTGGGCACCGAGTGGAGCTGGGAGTCCAGGTCTGGTCTGACCTGGTCTGACTCGGCCCCTGACCTGCCAAGAGACCTTAAAATGGGCACAATAGTTGCTGGCCTTTGTGCCTTCGAGGTTTGTGATTAGGCCCTCCTGAGAGCTCAACCTGGAAGCCCTTTGGAGCATTATGTCCTACTAAGGCCGTGGTTCCCAACCTTCCTGATGCCTCGACCCTTCCATACAGCTCCTCCTGTGGTGGTGACCCCCAGCCATAACATTACTTTCATTGCTACTCCATAACTGTAATCTTGCTACTGTTAATGAATTGTGATGTAAATATCTGTGTTTTCCGATGGTCTTTGGCGACCCTCAGGTTGAGACTGCTAGCAGGGTCGCGTAAGACCATTGGAAAACACAGATATTTACATTATGATTCATTAACAGTAGCAAAATTACAGTTATGGAGTAGCAACGAAGATAATGTTATGGCTGGGGGTCACCACCACATGAGGAGCTGTATGAAAGGGTTGCAGCATTAGAAAGGTTGAGAACCACTGTACTAAGGGAATTTTTCTCCCTCTCCTCTCCTCTTATGAGACCTGGGATAGAGAGAAGTGAGAGGCAGTTACTAAAGGTACTGTGAGCTGACGTGTGAGCAATCCGTACTACATGTCAGGCTCTGCTCCCCAGGCACTCAGCATTGTTTCACTCAGTTCTCCCAACAGCTGCATGGAGCAGGCAGGATCACCACTCTCCATGCCGGTACTCCCGAGCTTACAGCCCCTGGTGAGGGGCCAGGCCGGCACTCAGATCCGTATCTGCCTGGAACAAACATGCTGCCCTGCACCCCACACCATCCAGGGACTAACGTTTCCAAGGGAAATGCCTCAGTTGGAAGTCTTCATCCAGCTCACTGTTTGAGCAACTTTTACTTAACTTCTCTGGTCCTCTGTCTCTTCTTTTTCAAGAGGTTTTGCTTTCCCAGCCCCCTGCCAGATCCTTGGTCATTTCTATCTGCCTGGCCCTGGTCTTATGTTGGTTTGGGGGGGGGGGGGGCGCGGGAGTGCAAAAGGGCCCTCGCTGGTTTGACTCTGGCTGCGGACTGAAGGGTCCCGGGGCACATGACTGGGTTACAGGGTTCATTCCCAGTAGGGGGCATGCAGGAAGAAGCTGCTCAATGATTCTCTCTCATAATTGATCTTTCTATCTCTCTCTCCCTCTCCCTTCCTCTCTAAAATCAATGAAAAATAGATTTTTTTTTTTTTTTTTTTTAAGTACAAAAGGGAGTCAGGCCTGGAGTGGGCCTCAGGATTTTCTCGGCCTTTAAGCATCCCTGCATGTGGTCTGAGGGTGGCAGGGAGCCTGTTACCAAGCCCATGTTGCATAAAGCTGAGGTCAAATGCGGTCAAATGACTCCTCTGGGTCAAAGAGCAAGTTAGAGGCAGAGCTGGGGTTGGAATCCGGATCTCACGACCCTTAGACCAGGCTGCTCTCAGATCCCTGGGCTCAGGCCTCACGGTAGAACAGTTGGGGAAAGAACGGGCAAAGGGGCGCATCCATAGGACTGTGGCTCTTTCGGAAAGTCCTACGGGAGAGTCCGTTTTCTTGCCTTTGCCAACACGCAGAGGCTGCTGCCCACATTCCTTGGCTCGTGGCCCCTTCCTCCCTATTCAAAGCCAATGACAGTGGGTCGAGTCCTTCTCACATTGCATGACTCTTGCACTGACTGTTCTGTCTCCCTCCTCCAGTTCTAAAGACCCTTGTGATTACATTGGACTCACCCCAGGGAGCCTGTCCATCTTTAGGTCGGCTGATGAATGACCTTAATTCCATCTGCAACCTTTATTCCCCTTGCCGTGTGACCTAACACATTCACACGTTCAAGGATTAGGATGTGGACATCGTTGGGGGCCATTATTCTGCCTGCCACATGCCCCTTGTCCCAAATGGGTCTTTTAAAAACAGTGACATCTCCTGCGCATCCGACATGTGGGTTGAGCTATATATATACATCTGCCACTCTGTCCCAAAAGTCTGAGTTCAGCCTCAGCCTTATCCTTGGAGGGTTTCCCTTTCACTCCGTTTCCCGCCTCCCTGGTGCCCACCTTCTCAGCACCTCTCTGTGTCCCTTTCCCAAGTGGACCCATCACCTCTGAGCCAGGCAGCCCCACGCTGGAGTGGGGACAGGGAAACGGCTCAGGTTGCTGGCCAAGCTCACCAGGGGAAGGGGGATTGCTCTCCAGAGGGGACCGGGAGCTGGTTGCTGCTGGTCCTGGCGTGTGGGGAGGGCCAGGGAATGGATTCCTGTCCTCCCAAGTCCTGAAAAGCCTCCTGTGCCTTGACGACAAGTGTTAGTGGGTGACATGGAGGTGGTGAGCCAGGCACTGCTTGCTCAGGTGGCTTTGCTCTGCTGGGGGTGAGCGGTGAGTGGAGGGAGCAGGCCCAGGCAGATGCCTGAGCTGGGATCTCCGTGAACTGTGGGGTGCAGGCCCTGAGTTTGCCCATGTCTCCCTGAAGTGCTGGGCAGCTAAGATTTGGGCACCACCACTGTTTCCCTCTGCTCCGTCTTCTGCCTCTTGCACCCTCTTGACAAGTTTTCACTCCCAGACCGCCCTGTCTTTGCACCGTGCGGTAGGCAGCTTCTGAGAGGGCTTCAGAACCTTAGGTAATCATCCTCTCCCCTCGCATGCAGGCTGGCCCTAGTGACTTTTCACAAAGAGACTAAGGCGAAGGCTTTTCAGGTTTGGTTATAAGTCTGCGTCTCCCACCTTTCCCTGACACTCTTTTGCCACCTCCTGCTTGCTCCTCCCTCGGAGGAAGCTGTGAGCTGCCGTATGGAGAGGCCCCCATGCCGAGGGACTGAGGGCAGCGTCCGGCCAACAGCCAGCATTGAACGGAAGCCCTGGTCCAACATCCCGTGAGGAACTGAGCCCTGTCCACAGCCACCGTGTGAGTGAGCTTGGAAATGGCCCTCCCCCCTCAGACCTTGACACGACTGCAGCCAGACACCTGGCCTGCAGCCTGTGCAAGGCCCTGAGCCAGAGAACCTTCCTAGGCCACCCACAGGTTCCTGACACGGATTCCTCAACCTCCTTCTCTCTGCTCTGCCATCACCTCTGCCCACCCCAAACTGTGGTCCACCCCCGCATCTCTGGTCTCTGAGAGAGAGAGAGAGAGAGAGAGAGAGAGAGAGAGCGCATCATTCATGGTTTAGAGAAGCAGTCAGAACCCTGTCTGTGGTGACATCTTTCCAGTCATTTCCCCCATTCCACCAGCTCATTTGTGTGCAGTTCCTCTTCTCCTCCAGCCCCTGAATATATATTTTATCTGGGTGTTACTATAACAACCTAAATCAGCGAATGTTTCTCCTCGTCATTCCTGTTTTCAGTCAGCAATAGATGTTCCCTTTGGAAGGCAGCTCATCGCTTCCCTAAACACTCTGCTGGAGCTCAGCACAAACCTGCTCACCGCTGAGCTGCCTCGCTCTGCTTCAGACTCACCTTCTTTAAACGCGACTCTCAAAATGTCAGACCATCGGCGACTCTCAAGTCTCCATATTTGCCATTGGACCTGGGGGTGTTTCCCACCAGTAGCCCCACATGACTATAGCAAACAGACCAGGGTTTGAATGCCAGTTTTATTCTTTGCTGCCTGTGTACCCTGGCGCCAGTTGGTTCACACCCGGTCCCTGACCTCAGGTTCCTAACTGAGGTTAAAAACTGGAAACAGACCTAACCAGCTTGGCTCCGTGGATAGAGCGTCAGCCTGCAGACTCAAGGGTCCCAGGTTCGATTCTGGTCAAGGGCATGTACCTTGGTTGCGGGCACATCCCCAGTAGGAGGTGTGCAGGAGGCAGCTGATTGATGTTTCTCTCTCATTGATGTTTCTAGCTCTCTATCCCTCTCCCTTTCTCTCTCTATATATTAAAAAGAAATCAATAAAATATATATTAAAAAACAACAACAACAACTGGAAACACTCCAGATGTCCTTCAACAGGTGAGGATCACTTAAATTGTTCTGACTTTGACCACAAGCCCACCCTGCACCAGGTTCTACAGCCAGTGGGACAGCATGGATCACATGTCCAGCTGGGTGTAGGAGGTGGCATTGGGTCTATCCAGCCAGCACCCCAAGGAATGCGGTGTGCATCCATGCGTGCCTTCTTTCCCAGGTAGGCATTTTCAAAATGCCTTGCTACCTGATAGAGGTGCTGGTTGCACACATTGCAGATGTGCTAAAGGCCACTGAATTGTACATTTTGAAACGGTCTTTTCACCTCAGTGCATTTCACCTCAATGAAGAAGATATTTTTAAATGTTCCTGCTAAAATAAAGAACCCACGTCATCTACAACTAAAAATGCAGTCACTCTTCTTCCCAAAGGAAGATGATCCAAGTCATGACAAGTTCTAAACTCGGGATGTCTGAGTGATGTGCATGTCTCTCAGAGTGGCTTCTTACTATCCACACTAATGGATAGTAATGGTGGCTGGATTGTAAATCTAATCAGTCCCCAAAATACCAGATCTATGATAGCGGAGAAAAATTAGATTATCCACATTGAAGACTGAGTTTGGAAGAGGGGAGAGGAGAAAGAGCACTCAGGGGTCACCAGTCCACGGCCCACCCCACGTGCCGCTGGCCTGGGAGCCAGGTCCTGGGCTGGCTTCGGGAGAATCTCTAATAATTCGCTGTCCTCTGTGGCTGTGCCTGACGGCCTGCAGGGAAGAAGTTCTCTTTGGGGAAGGCCAGCCCCATGTTGATATGGTCATGGCTTCCTGGGAATTCCTTCAGAGGCTGAGTAATCCCTGGCTCTGGGGATGGCGACTCCCGGACCCAGGAGTTCTTAAAACCTCAGCCAGCCGCCCGTCAGCTCACTTCCTGAGAACTCCGTGGGCCAGTAACTACCTCGCTTCACCAAGACCCAAAGCTGCTGGGTGTATGCTCTGTGTGCCCACCACAGAAGTTGTGAGCATTAAGGCCAAGTGGATATGAAAGTGCTTTGTAACCCATGAAATGTAACGATCCTCATTCACAGAGAAAATCAGAAAGACACAAAACTTATTCTGTATAGTTTTCTGTGGGCCAGAACATAGTTCTTTTATTCAATTCCTTTTTTTTTCTTCTTTTTTTTCTTTTTTTACCCTCTTGTTGGATTTCCCACAGCAACTGCCATAAACTAACCCCATTTCTAGATGCTGGTTCAACCCCTATCCCCAGGAGATACCCCAGCCTCTGCCTCTCACTCCAGCCTGAGCCTCACCCTGTATATTAACAGATGTGGAAATAAATATTGATGTAAAAAGTATGTACATATATATATATATACACGTGTGTGTGTGTGTATATATATACATATACACACACGTCTATATGTATGAACATACAAAGTGTTCTAAAAATGTTTACACACTATAACAGCTGATAGCTCAATTTTGAAGATTAAATTATTTAAATAAACAATGCCTTTATAATTATGCAAAGTGTGTGTACTATTATACATTTTGGGGAGACATCCTATATATTCCCCTTTTCTGTCTACTGAGACCACCGACCAGGAATGAAACCTCAGTAGCAATGAATACACCCTGTTCCCAAATCTTGGTTTCTAAATGCCATTATTTACTAAAAGGAACTGGAGCTTCTTTGGGAAAACAGCAGATTCCAGTGTTGGGTCAAGCAAGGAACTAGAGTCCAGAATATGTCACATTTCAAAGGAAGTGCTCAAAGAATGGTGGGATTCAGAAGGGACTCCTACTAGCAAAATATGGGAACATTTGATCACTAAAATAAATAATGATACCAGCAGGATATAACCCACTGAATAAAACAGGAATCTATGAGTCCACATAGATTAATTAAATAAATACGGTGAATCCTTATTTATTTGCAACTTTATTGAGGAATTGGGTTATTTACTTAATCTCAAAGTAGCTCCCCATAAAATAGTTGCTAACTAAAAAGGAAAAGAGAAGGACTTGACCATGGAAATGCCTGGCATACATCCCTTTGCTCAAAGGATCGAGGTTAACATCATGAGTATTGGGTCAAATGGACACGGTGCACCGCCTCACAGGATGCAGCGAGAACAGCACAGCATCCTTTCCGAGATGTTCCAGCCAAAGATGCGTCACCTGAAGTTGATCTTGAGGAGACATCAGACAAATCCTGTCCATGTGGGCCTCTATAACAAAGTACCAGACCGGGTGGTTTATAAGCAACATATATTCATTTCTCACAGTTTGGGGCTGGAAAGTTCAAAATCATGTTTGGTAAGGGCGTCTTGGTTCAGAGGTAGTCCTCTTTCCTCTGTGTCCCCACATGCTCTCTGCTCTTTTTCATACGGGCACTCATCCTAATCCCAAAGGGTCTGCATTTTGAAAGTGCACACACAGGGAAAGAGTGTACACATGGATGCTGGGTGCCGTCAGGGGGAATGTCATGTATGGGTCCGGCACCCTTTGTTTTGGGGATCAAACCTGCCCCTACTCACGTCAGTCCCAGGGCCACCTCCTGCACCCAGGTATGGGGTTGGGCCTGTGATCCACGCTATCCCATTGGCTGTCAAACCTGGCTCAGGGTGGGTCTGTGATCAAAGCCAGAACAGTTGAAGTCATCCTCAGGGCCTTTCTGCTGGGCATGGCCCCTTGAGTGAGGATGACATTGAAAGACAAAACAGGACAGTTATGTGTCTCGGGCCTTGAGGCTCAGGGTTGGGGGTGGGGGGTGGGGGCAGTGGTGTTGTTAAGGACACAGAGCTCCATGTCCTGGAAGCATTAGAGGGTTTCCTGAGAAAAGGGAAATGGTGTTTTTCCACTGGCATTCTAAACTAGGAGACTGTAAGCCTTAAATTGCGGGCTGCCATCCTGTAGTTTTTTTGAAGTAGGAGGGAAAACAGAGGAGGGCGACGGAGAGCAAGTTCCGGATCGATTCATTCCTGAACCCCCAGCCCTATTGTCTAAACTCTAAACTACTGGATCCCTCTGTTTGTTTAAGCTAGTTTAGACTGGGATTCTGTCACTTGCAACTGAGTCTTCACTAAAAGAACCACTGCACCTGAAACATAAGAAAGTATCCCCATTTGGTAGAGATGGAGAACCTACATGGACAGTGGTCCAGATGTAGCTCTCCCAGTGGGTGAGACATGCAGTGCCTAAGATGGTGGGTGGTGAGTCACCGCAGGGTTGAAGTCCCTGAGCAGGGTGGTAGGTGAGCCAGGCCTGGAAGTCAGAGAGGAGGGGTGGCAGAGGCAAGTGGAGTGGTTCAGAAGCTGACTGATGGAGAGGACATGAGGTCTAGCAGGGTGTTGAGGCCAAAGGGCATATCAGTCAGAAGTGTGGGGACTGAGTCTTCTGCTAGAGTCTCTGGGTGGAGGCTGTCATCCTATCTACGTAATAAAAAGGGAATATGCTAATTGACCATCACACCCTCAAAGATGGCGGCACCCACAGCCACAAGATGGTGGCACCCAGTCCCCTCAGCCCACCGACACTACAGGTGCATGGAATGGCCGGGCCCGCCCCCAGGTCCACCTCCAGAGTCCCCCAGTCCTCTCAGCCCCCCTAGCTGCCCTGGGCCGGCCTGCGGCTCAGGTAACCAGGGCCGGCCAAGGCTTGAGCTGCCAGCAGTGGCAGCAGCAGAGGTGTGATGGGGAGTTGCCTTCCCCTGATTGCCAAGTTGCCTCCTGCCCTTGAAGGCTCCTGGACTGTGAGAGGGGGCAGGCTGGGCTGAGGGACAGTCCCCTCCGGTGCATGAATTTTCATGCATCAGGCCTCTAGTAGGAACATGTTGTTGGGGGAGGAGTTGGAAGGACCCCTGTGCTAGTCATGAGTGCTGGTTACTACGTATGTCTGGTTTTCCCCACTTTGAGGGCCGTTGTAGCATTTACTTCCTGAATCCTTGTAGTTGAATGGAGCTGTCTGACTGGTTCCAGCCAGTGAGTGGCAAATTGCTGTTGTCAATGTGATACCCTACTTGAGGTGGTGGCTCTTCTGTCAGCTAGAGTCCCAGAAAATTCGATGAGCTCAACCCCTCTGCAGACTGCCACAGATAGGTAACAGGAGCAAGAAAATAAACTTCATGTTTTTAACAATATATTTAATACATTTATTTTACAATTGTACTATGCTTTATTTTACAATATTATGGTAAAACATATATAATATAAAATATACCGTTTTAACCATTCTTAAGTGTTTAGAGGCATTAAATACATTCACATGTGGTGAGCCATCACCACTCGTCATCTCCAGAACTTTTTCATCTTCCCAAACTAAAACTCTGTACCCACTGAACACTAACTCCCTACTACTCCCTCCCCCGTCCTTGGTAGCCACTGTTTTCTCCTTTGTCTCTATGAACTTGACTTCTTTAGATACCACATTCAATATTTGTCCTTTTGTGTCTGACTTCACTTAGCATGTTTTCAAACCTCATCCATTTTGTAGGATGTGTCGGAGTTTTCTTCCTTTTTAAGGCTGAATGACATTCCAGGGTTGTGTATACGGCACACTGTATGGATCCTTCTTAGCAGTCGAGGAGCATTTGGGTTGTCTTTACCCTTTGGCTGTTGTGAATAGTGTTGTTATGAATACCGGTGCACAAGTGTCTATCCAAGTCTCTGATTTCAGTTCTCCCACCTGGAAGTGGAATTGCTGGGTCACATGGTAATTACATGGTTACTTTTCTATGAGGGACTCCCATACTGTTTTCCACAGAACCTTTGTAGGTTTTTGTCACCAAGACCTAGGGTTGTGTGTCACCATTGGATAACCTTAGCCTGTCCTGCCCCTATCCCAGATGGTCTAGAATCCTGGTTGATTCTGGTCAGGCTGCAGTGGGGCAGACACAAATAAGGGAGGTATAGAGGAGCCCAAAGACTAAACCAGCCTAGGCTGGACCCAGTGTGATGTGTGGTGAGGAAGGCCCACGAGGGGTAGCCAGCACTGATATGCCTTTTCTCAGGACCGCCTGGAGGGTCCTTCTCATGCCAGCCTCATCAGGGCCAGGCTCTGGAGCCAGCCCTGTAGCCACATGGTTACTTCTTACACAGATGCCTTAACATGGCCAGTTTGGACTGCTTGACTCCAGCAACACAGATATCCGTGGTCACTCGCATCCTGGGCCCCCGTGATTTCATCACTAATAGTTCTGCCGAACAGAAACTTGCATCACCCATTTCGAATCCTGGCTCTACCACTTCCAAGTGGTGTGGCTCTGACTAAGCCTTCGTTTCTTTATCTTGTAGAGCGAGGATAATACAAACTACCTGGGAGGGATGGGAAGGCCTACTGGGGAAATGCCGCCTCAGGTGCCTGTCACAGAGGAGAGACTCGCTGCACAGCCGCTGCTGTTTGGAGGCAGTGTTACATAAGCCCTGGGGGAAGGGAGAGGAACAGCAGCCATCTTTCTAAACATGATCGTCCCCGTAGCCAGGCTTTACAGTGTTTGTGGATGCCCATCTTGACATCAACAACAAGGTGGCAAGGGCCTGCAGAGCTCATATTCATTTTAACCAAGATTTCTTGAGAGCCCAATATGTGCTGAGGGCTAGGCTGTAGGGCTGGCAGGGGAGGTCCTCATGGAAAGAACAAGGTGAATCTCCGGAACTGGATAGACGGAGATCATGGGTAGCAGGGCTAAACGTCAGTGGCATAGGGCGACCACGTGAGTGCAGGTGACACTGAAAAAAGCCAGGAGCCTGTGTGCTGAGTGGCCTGTGATCTTGAGGTTCAGGAAGTGGGACAGAATAAAGGACCTGGAAGCATGCATGGGCTTCCGGAAGGACAGCCTCTTGGATGAAAGGTCAGCTCCATGTCCCAAAGAGTTTGGTAACTCTGTTCCTGTGGCCCTCGCAGGGGTGGAGCTGGTGGGGGTAGGGGCAGGGAGGGAAAATAGCACTGTTCTCAGCAGCAATGTCCTAGGTGCTCTCTGCAGTCGCCCCTGCCCACAAGTGGGGTGGTGGGTGCCTGGAGGAGGGAGCACACCATGTCCTGGGTCAGGAAGCTCAGGGCACTTCCATGTAGCTGAAGTGCTGGGTGGAATGGGGGTGCCCAGTGGGAGATGGCTGGTGGCGATGAAAGCAGAAGCCAGACCAGGGGTGCCGGGTCGGGGGTAGGGGTGGGGGGCCAGGGCCCAAGCCCCCAAAGTGGCAGTTGAGAGAGGGTTGAACAGAAGGGGACTGTGCTGTAGTAGTAGACAGAGATGCCCCAAATCAGAAACACGGCGTCCTGAGAAACTCTGTGGGAAATAGAAACAACCTCCGCGGCCACGGGGAAAGGTTGAGATTGAGTGTAGGTGCGCACAGAATCTGATGAGACCCGGAAGGGATCGTCAATGTCATTTCGTTCAACCTCCCAACTCCCGTGAAATCTTCCAGCCTTCCTCTGCCCAACCGAGGGCACTCCTTGGACACCTCAAGGTACAGGGAGCTCACTGCGCTCAGGAGGGCTCATCCTCTAGAGAGGCCTGGCGCCCCGACCTTGGCCCCGTGGAGTGCGTGGCCTCCCCTGGCCCGCGGCACCTGGCGGGCGGGGTGGCGGGCGGGCGGGGTGGGAGTTGCGGCGGCGCCGCGGGGCTGGCGCTGCTGTCCCCGGCCCCAGTGCTGAGGCGGGCGGAGAGCAGTGGGCTCTGGCGGAGGCCGGGAGAACTGCAGGGCGAAGGCTGCCGGGGGCTCCGCGGACTGCGGGGAGGGAGGCAGGCACTTGACACGGCCAGGGAGAGGAGGGGCCGCTGTCCCTGCGGCCAGTGCTGGATGCGGGGACCCAGCGCTGAGGCTGCGCCAGGTAGCAGAGCGCCCCGCGGGGGTGGGTCGGTGGGTGGTGGGTGGGTGGGTGGCGGCTGCAGTGCGGGGCCCGGTGGAGGAGTGGCCCCGCGGAGCCCGACGGAGGCGCGGTGCTCAGGCCAAGCAGGGTCGGGGCGCTGAGGGTCCAGCCCTCTTGCCTAGCAGCGTGCGGGGGACCCCCCGCGGGGCGCCGCAGAGGCCAGGAAGTCGGACCGAGGGCGCTAGGACCGGCCGCGCGCCCGGGCGGCTCCCGCCGCGGCGCCCCGGGCCCCCCAGCCGGCGCTGCCTCCCGGGCCGGCTCCGCAGCGCCGGGGCCCGGGCCAGCGCGGCCGCGGGGGGCGAGCGGCGGGCGGAGGCCTGGGCCCGCGGGCGGCCGGAGGCAGGGAAGGAGGAAGGCGGAGAGAAGTGGTGGGAGGCGGGGTGGGGGGGGACCCGGCGGAGGAGGCGGAGAGAAGGAACGCGACAGCGAGCGGAGGGAGGGGGCGAGGAGGCAGGCGGGCGGGCGGGCGGGCCGGGAGGGAGGAAGGGCGCGCGGGCGGCGGCGGCGGCGGCGTCAGGACCAGAGGACGAACCGGGACGCGGCGCCGCGGCTCCAGGGCGCGCAGCCGGGCCGGCCTGACCCCTCCGGCCACACGGTAATGGGCGCCGCTGCCGGCGGTCCCGGCGGCCGGCCGGCCGGAGGCGGGCGGGGAGGAGGGCAGGCCGGGCTGCGGGCACGGCGGCGGCGGGCACTGCCCGCTCGGGGCGCGCTCCCGGACGGACCCCGGCAACTCGGCGGGCGCCGGGCGCTCCGCGGGGCTCGGGCTGCGGGCGGAGGCGGCGGGCCGGGCGGGCTCGGGGCGGTGCGGGGCGTCGGAGGGTTTGTTTATGTCACCGCGGACTCGGCAGGCGCCCCCTCCCGTCCCGCCTGCTCCCGGCGCGGAGCCCCCTCCCCGCCCCCGCTGCGCTCCGGGCTCAAGTTCAAGTCCATACAATGCCGCCCGCGGGGGGGGGGGGGGCTCCCCCACCGCCGGCCTCCGCCGCGGCGCCCCGCTCTGCGCTGCCGCAGGGTCTCGGCACCGGCCACCCCCGCCTTCCGGCCCGGCCCCAGCCCCGGAGCCCCGCCTGGGGCCTGCGGCCGGGGCGCCGGAGGGCGCGGACCCCGGGACCCGGAATGACGATCGGCTCCCGCCTCGGCCCGCCCGCAGGGAGCGGAGGAAGGGGGCGGGGGCCGGCCCCGCGCAGGCTCCGCCGCGGCGGCAGAAAATGGCAGCCTGGCACGACCCGGCCCCCCGCCCCTCCCCCCGGTTCGCGGCCCTCCTCGGCCCCGCGGGGTGGGGACCCGGGAGGCCCCCCGGGAGGATGGGGGCGGTTGGAGGGGTAATCAGGGGGGCCGAGCCGCGGAACGCTGCGCAGCGATCCTCCTCCGGCCACCTGTGGCTGGGGGTGCGGGTTGCCAGCGGAGCTGGGAGGGGCATCGGGGGTGGGGAGCGTGTGCCACTTGGGGGGGGCACACCTCCCTGTGGAAGGCTGGCCAGGGCGCGGGAGGGGCGCACGCCGTGCCTGGCTCCTCCCTGCCCCCGCCGGGCCGTGGGAGCCGGGGCGGCGGCGGTGGCAGCGGCGGTGGCGGCGGCGGCGCCGCAGTGTGGGGGCGGGGCGGGGGCGGGCGCAGATCCCGGGCCTGGGGGGGGGGGCCGGGATGGGGGGGGCCGGAAAGCGGGCGGTGGAGGCTCCGGGGTGGACCGGAGCCGCGCGTGGGGAGGCGCCCGGGGTCGCCCCCGGCAGCAGGAGCACCCGCTCCGCACGCACGGACACACGAACGCGGACACACTCATGCACACGCACCCCCGCCGCCGGGCCGTGCAGACGTGTCCTTGAAAGCTTCGCATCTGCACCGTGAAGGACGAGGCCTCGCCGCCGCCGCCGCTGCAGATCGGGGTCTCCGGCCCGAGTCACCCCCCCCCCACGCCCCGGGGAGTCCGGAGCTCCGGAGCCCAGGCGGCCCTAGTCCGTGTCCCGCCCTCACCCCGCTCCCCTCCCCTCCCCCAGGCCGCCCTGCCCACCCTCCTCCTCCTCCTCCTCCTCCTCCTCCTCCTCCTCCTCCTCCTCCTCCTCCTCCTCGGCGCGGACCGAGCTGGCGTGGGTCCAGGGCCCTCCCCGTCTCCCCCAGCCCCTCTTCGCTGGGGCCCGCCGTCCTCCGGCTGCCAAACTTCGTTCGGCTTTCCTGGAGCCTCCCTCCCTCCCTTCTTGGGGAACCCACTCCCTTCCCACCCCACCTCCGTTCCCCCCGCTCCTCGCTTCAGCCCCTCCGTCCGTCCTCCCGCCGCGCCTCCTCTGCAAAGCCTGCGGAGAAGGTGGTGGCGCCTTAGGTGGGGAGTGGGGCCCATCGGTTCTCAGGGGCTCCCTTCCCAGCCCCCCCCTCCCCAGGGGAGCCCCCCGTGACTGCACCTTGACCTAAGATGGCGCCCTGGAACCCGCTGGGCAGCTCGGGCTGCGCAGGCCGGAGGGAGGCCCTGGCCCAGAACTGCACCACTGGGCCCGGCCCTCCTCCCCGCAAACGGCGGGCACCGGAGCCGCCCGCGGAGAAGCGCCCTCTGCCCTGTGACCCAGCTTGCCCCCGGCCGCCTCGCCCAGAGGCTGCCATCAGCATCCCTGGGGGACTGGTCGGTCTTCAGGTTTCACCCCGGGCTGCCAGCGGCTGAACCGGCCTCCTGGGCTGGCGGCTGCGAAGGGATCCTGGGATCAGGTGCTGCGAGCGGAGCGCCGCAGTGGTGCCTCCTCCCTCCCTCCCGCCCTGGCAGATGTGACAGCTGCAGCCTTCCCTGCAGCCAGGGAAGCTCTTTCTCCTTAAGCTCAGCTGAAGTGTGAGGGCTGGCCTGTGGGATCTGGGGGAGCCCAGCTGTCAGGCGGGCCCTCGTTGGGCTGCCCCCCTCCGTTGGCGGCGCGGCCATCTCCTGGAGGTTTGCAGCAGCTGCCTGAGCTTGGAAGCTTTGGTCTCTGCGGCAAGGTGGTCCCCCTCGGCCCCCAGGTCACGCTGAGAGCCTGGTTGGGCTGTTTGACAGGCCGCTCTGTGGCAGTGTGAGCCTGTGTGTGTGTGTATGTGCTGCACCCAGCAGGGGCCCCAGGCAAACCTGCCTGCCTGCCTCCCTTCAGGGGCCCCATTCTTTGGGCCCTGGCTCCCTCTCTGGCCTCTTGTCCGGCTCCTGGGTGCTTGCCTTCAGCTACGGTATCAGAGGCAGAGCTCCAGGCTCAGGCCCACGGAGGCTCTCCTCGCTCTCCTCGCTCTCCTCGCTCTCCTTCCCCGGCACCTGGGCCTGCCAGAGGAGGCCAGCCTTAGGAAAGGTGAATTTCTTCTAGACTCCAGCAGTAAGTCCCCGGGGCCAGGACCACTCCCCCGGCACCGGAGAAGCATAGGAGAGGACGGCTGGCCATCTGTCAGGGTGTCTATGGACGGGATTCCTCTGCGGGGTAGAGGTTGGGCTGGAGCGTACAGGTCCATTCCAACTTTTAAATTCTATAGCTCTGGTTCTCATGGTGGAATTTCAGACCCAGGGAAGGGGGAAGGGTGGTCTCCCCCACCCCCACCCCCTTTTTTCCCCCCACTACACAATGGTAATCAAGAAAGGCTCCCCAGCCGAAACCGGTTTGGCTCAGTGGATAGAGCGTCGGCCTGTGGACTGAAAGGTCCCAGGTTCAATTCCGGTCAAGGGCACGTACCTTGGTGGTGGGCACATCCCCAGTAGGGGGTGTGCAAGAGGCAGCTGATGGATGATTCTCTCTCATCGATGTTTCTAACTCTCTATCCCTCTCTCTTCCTCTCTGTAAAAAAATCAATAAAATATATTAATAAAAAAAATGGAAGGCTCCCCAGGAAGAGGTCTGTGAGAGGACAGCCCCCCCCCCCCCTTGGGGATGGACCTCTGAAAGCAGAGGTGGTACGAGGGTCGGGCACCCAGCAGGATACAGGCTTGTCACATCTGACTCCACAAGCATGGCAGACTCGCGGCGCAGACGTTCAGCTTCCAGTTAAGATTGCAGACGTGTGTGTCCTTCCGTGGGTGATGTGTAATTCTGTGTGTGTGCATAATTTCTGAGCTGTCTTCCCAGGTCCAATTTAGAGCAAGCACTTGTGTCTCTTAGGAATGTTTTGCTATCACAGTCACACACACATGGGTGCCACTGGTTTTCTGTAAATGCCTGGCAGGAAGACAGGACAAGCGGGAAAACACTGGCCCAGGGTGACCTGGCCAGGAAGAAGGGGGAGCTGGGCCGGTGCCTTGCACCCGCTCTCCTGGGCTGCCGCTATGCCTGTCTTCTCTCTTACCAGTTTGTGGTGTCCGTGGGACAGGGCCCTTGCCTCGGCTGCCTCTCCATTGCCCCACTGGAGCCTCCGTGGGTGTCTGCTGAGTGGCGGGAAGCCTGCTGCACACCTGTTGTTAGTCCCTGTCCTGTCCTTAGTGGCAGAGGGTTTGGGGCCGTGCTCTCTTCTGCTTGCTGTGGCTCCGCCTTCCCCAAATGGCCATCGCCTACTTTAGGCTAGTTCCTTAGGCTCAAGTATATGCAAGGCTCCTTTTTTGGGGGGTTGGGGGGGGGGCAAAAAAAAGGCGACCCTGAGAGCAGTTTTGTTGGTTCTCTAATGGGGTGAAAAATAGACCACCCTCTCCCCATCGTTGGGCCTGAAATCTTACCATCAGAATCGAAGCCTTGGCATTTAGGGTTGAAAGAGAACTTTGAGCCCTGAGAGTCCTTGGAGCTGGGTGGGGGGCTGTTTGCACGTGAGATTAGGCCGCCTTTCTTCCAAGTGCAACCCTGAGCCTGAGGCCGGAAGGCCATTGTGAGCCTGTCACATGCTCCTTTCCCTCCGCACTTCCTGCTCCCTTCTCCCTGTGTGGGCGTGGGGTCCCCGACCTGGTGCCCATGTGCCCTCTCCCACCCCGTGCCCCAGTGATGGGGAGGGCATCGCCGGCCTCTGGCTGGGGAACGGGCAATAGTTAGGGCCAAGGCCTGGCTGCAGAATCCATTCTCCCCACTTCCCTTCCGGTGTGTGACAGGCAGCGGGGCCTGTCTGGAGCCTGCTTGCCCTTTGAGACCGGGCGGGCGTCTCTGGGCCTGTGTGAGGCGCGTTGCTGTTGTGCAGGGCGCCAGTAGCAAACCACCAGGAAGGTGCCAGATTCCTCTCCCCTCAGAACCTGGGGGCTCCTTTTCCGTCATTTCTGCCTTTGACTGACGTATTCCCTAAAACTGCAAAACCTGAGGCCCTTGCGGGGTGGGGGATGTGTGTGTGGGCCGGACAGGGCGCGGTGCACGTGGCCCCCGAGCATGTTTCTGTGCACACACCTTTCCGTGTGCGCTGTGTGCAGCCGGGTGCGCACAGATCCGACTTGGGTAGACATAAGCCTGTTTCAAGGCCCCCGAAGGGAGGGCCAGGGAGTCAGAGGAAGCTGCGTTCTGACACTTCCCGGCTGCGGGGTCGGGGGCCACGCACCTCAGCTCCGCTCCCTCACCTGTCCCCGGGAAAGAAGGCCCGGCTGTCCGCGGAGATGGGGAGGACTGAGCGGACACTGTGCGGAGTGGGCGTGCGCGGTGTGAGCTGGCCGTGATGACTTTCGTCGTGTGGGCAGCGTAGGCGAACTGGCACGGCAGGAAGTGCCCCGAGAAGTCTTGTCCGCCTTCCTGCCTCTTTTGCAAAACCTTGGACGGGTGACAAAAAGACGCTGCTTCTGATTGAAAAATCCTCGGAGGCGGGCGGCTCCTCAGAGCCACTTAGCAATCTGCTCCCGATTTTAACAAGTCGCATTGTCAACAGGTTGTCTTTGTGTTCACCTTCAATCCCTCACCCCGCCGGTTCAGCTCTTGACTCTGGTTCTGTTCTGAGCAGCAGTACATTTGTTTCCAGAGACTTAACTACGCATTTCCCGTGGGCTAGGCTGTGGGCGAGGCTTTGAGGGGACACAGAGTGAGTCTCAGATGTGCCCAGCTAATGACCACCGAGCAAGGTCACGGGACAGAGAGAAATAAAGGACAGGTCACAGCCAACCGAGGGGATCTGAGAGGACTCCTTGGAGGAGGTGGCATGTGAGATAGGCTTCAACGCACGAGGTAGGGCTTCCAGGCTGAGAGGGTGAAGCTAGGTGGCTGGGGTGGCTGGGGTGGCTGGAGTATGGGGGAGCCACTGGGGAGGCAGAGCCTCGGGTGTGCTGGGAGCCAGTCTGAGGCCCTGTATTGATTTGGGGCGAGTGGGCCCTGTGCTCTGTTACTCCTTTGTAGCCTGTGAAGAATCACCCTGAACGGATCTGCTTGTGGTGGCTTGGGGGGGGGAGGGGGGGGAAAGGAGGGGGACAAGATAGAGGGAGGAAAGGGAGAGAGGGGAAGGGGCCAAGAGCTCTTGGTCTAGAATCTTGGTGCTTTCTTTATAGTCTGTAGACTGGAGCGTAAGAGCTCAGAGTTGGAGAGAAACAGAGCCGGGTTTAAATTACACCAACCCCCGGGGGTTGTGATTAAGGGGAACACCAGCCAGGGTAAGGTCTGCGAGCCAGGGATTGCATCATGGTGTCCATGGCCCACTTACACCCCCTCCCCCAGGTTGAGGTGCCCCAGCTTCCAGAATATTCCTGCAAGGGGTTGTGAGTGGGGGTGCAGAGTCTGACTCCGCCCTGCCCCCCCCCACTCCTTCCTTCATGCACAGCAGAACTGAGCCCCCAGGTGTGGCTCAGGTGCCTGGCAGCCCAGAGCAAGGACAGCCAGTGGTCAGGGCCCGACAGGCCACATCTCCCTTGCTGGTCACATCGCAGGCCTGTCTGGAGGACAGCGAGCGGCCGGGGGAGGAGGTGCGGCGGCCTGGGGCTTTCCTAGCCAAATCCCAGCGGGGAGTGGAATTTTTTCAAAACCGTAAACGAGCATCGCCCATCCCCATCCTGCTGCGGTCCCCTCTGACCCCTCCTGCCTCCCAGCCTATTTGCATCTATTACCAGCTTCCTATTTTCTCCTTGCGGTCATGGCCCTGCTCATTGTCATCCCTATCGATCTTCCCTCTCTGCTTCAAATGTCAAGGTCATTTTTAATTCTGAGCCGGCTGTTAGCTGTCCTGTCTGGGTGCTCAGAGGGGATAGAGGACCATCTCAAACAACCAGTAACGGGAGAGCTGGAACTCGGGCGTCCTGACTCCTGTGCTCTTACCGTAGTGTTACTGGGTACGCGGGTCGGGGGAGGTCGGTGCCGAAGATATTCTAGACCACGTGTGTCAAACACAAGGCCCGCGGGCCAAATCCAGCCCGCCAGGCCTTGCAATGTGGCCCGCACCGCGCTGTCATCACTGCACTCCGCTGTCAGTTTATGACATTGTCAGTTTATGACTGTTCAGTAAACCATTCGGCCCGCGATTTAGGCTGGATTTTAGATTTTGGCCCCTTCTCTGATTGAGTTCGACACCCCTATTCTAGACCTAATGGATCAGCTAGATCCCAGGGTTCCCGTGTCCTCACTTGAAAAGGTTAACAGATGCTTAGGAGGGATATTATGGGGTGGTAGGTCAGCTCTGGGGGTTATTGAACCGTGGGTTGCCTGTGGGCCCAGGCATAGTGACCGTCGGGGAACGCCCCCTGCTGGGGGACCTGGCGACAGGCTTCCCCGCAGAGGCTCCCCGAGGCCCCAGGGAGGAGCAGGTGAGGATGCTCGGCCGGTGCCAGGGGCGGGGTCCTCCAGCGGCCCGGCAATCAGAGCCTGTTGGGAAGGGGCCCTTGAAGGACTGGCCTGTGTGATTAGAATGACAGACTCCGAAAGGGGAAATACGTTTATGGACAAAGGGGATCTGTTTAGATTCCCCAAAGCCTTTGAAATGGGGGAGTGAGCATGTCTGTTCTGACGTGAAGATGACCACGATATGGGGTTGGATTGCCCCAAAAAACTATATGCAGCGTATGATCTTGTTTCCGTAGATCTTTAAGTATATACAAACCCATACCTTTGTAGGCTGTACATACACAGAAACAGTCATGGCGAGGGGGACACAGCGAACCTGTCAGCAAAGGCTTTGCCTTTTCACGTTGTGTACTTCATATGCTTTGTAACCTTTGAAAAACTGTACATGCACACGTGTCACTCTGTTAATGACAATAACAAAAATAAAGTCACATTTTTTTTTAAAAGCTTCTGGATAAGGCCGAAACGGGTTTGGCTCAGTGGTAGAGCGTCGGTCTGCGGACTGAAAGGTCCCAGGTTCGATTCCAGTCAGGGGCATGTACCTTGGTTGCGGGCACATCCCCGGTGGGGGGTGTGCAAGAGGCAGCTGGTCGGTGTTTCTCTCTCATCGACGTTTCTAGCTCTCTGTCTCTCTCCCTTCCTCTCTGTAAAAAATCAATAAAATATATTTTTTAAATAAAATAAAATAAAATAAAAAATAAAAGCTTCTGGATAAGAACGTGAAAGGAATGTGAGGCACCCTAGGGCTGGAAGGACGGATTCTGTCTATGACGGATAAAAACCTGGCTTGGAGACTGACAGCCAAGGGCAGGGTTCCTCAGGCGCTTGTCTTCTCTGGGAAGGCTGCAGGGAGAAGCACTGCAGACACTGAGGCCTCCAGGCGGAGGCCTGAGCTGGGAGGGACCGGGCGAGAGTGGCCAGCAGGCAGCTGGCTCCACCTGGGTACATACCAGGGCGGCGGACCAAGTTAGTTTTATAGGACGGTGACTTGAAACTCCCAGTTCTGATCCAGGGTAGGAAACACATCATGGAGGATCTTCCCAAAAGGCTTCAATCTGTGGCTCCCTGGGGACTGAAGGTGTGACCAGGGCCCGGGCCAGGTGCGGAGCATAGGCTGACGGATGGGGGACCAAATGGGGTCTCAGGAGGCTCCGCCCGGGAGTGGAAGGGAGGCCGGGGAACTCTCGGGCGTGTGGGCTCAAGCTGTACCCGGCTCGGTGATCTGGAGCCACGAGCAGGTGGTAGAGACCCAGGTGACAGGGTGGAGAGGTGAGGAGGGACAGAGGGTAATTCCTCTGCCTGTTGATCCACCTCCCCATCCACAATCCTCTCCCCCAGCCCAGTCCCCACCCGAGAGTACTCTCTGGGAGCTTGCTTTCCCCTCTGAGGCTGCCCCTGTCAAATATGACATGAGGAAGGGTGTGTATCATTATTTGGTCCTGCCCTGGCATAAGGTAGGAAAGTCAATAAAAGGACAGGAGCATGGAAGCAAGCACAGAGCTGGCCTCTCTGTGGACCTCCCCACTACTAATCACGTGGAGACAAACATCGTTGAGCTGCAGGTTTTCCATCGAGGATAAGAAGAGCATCCACATCTTACCTGGGTCACATGAAATATGTTAGTAAAACAGCCAGCGCTCTGCCTGGCACATAGTAGGTGTTCGGGCAGTTTGGGTTCCTTTTCTTTCAATGGGGACATGACAGGACTTACTTTTAAAAAATAAATCTTTATTCAGATTATTACAAATGTTCCTCTTCCCCCCCCCCCTCCATTGCTCCCCTCCACCAGGTTCCCACCCCACCCTCTGCCCTTTCCCCACCCCGCATTGTCCTCATGCATAGGCGCACAGTTTTTGTTCAGTCTCATGTGACTTTAGGGACCACGTGTGAAGGCCCCTGTGCACTGTAAGAGCCTACAAATGTCGCCTGTCCTTTTCCTCCCTCGTTAGGAGCCCCGGAGCCGCCATTCCCGCCTCCGTGAAGCCAGGGTTTGGCTGGCTGATCACAGTCCCCAGCCCTGGCCATCTGATCTCGGGCCTTTGATCCTGATGTGCTTCCTCAGCCTCTCACTGGGGACCCAGCAGGTCTCCCAAGCCCCAAGCCCTCTCCCTCCCTGCCCTCTGATCTCTTTGGGCCTGGAGCCAACAGTGGCTTCTCCTCTGGTTCTGGGCCTGCTGGCAGGGCCGGCCCTGCCCCCTGGCCTAGAGGCATGGGAGGGTCCAGACCACAGCGGGCAGCTGGCCACACGGCACGGGTTCCCGATAGCTTTGTTTCCAGAGCAGTGTGGTGCTTGCTGCCGTCCTCTCAGGCCGGGGGTCCCAGCCTCGCCGGGTGGCCTGAGGGCCTGCCTGGGACTGGAAGCTCCACTGGGAAGCCCAGTGGGACTGGGCAGTTCCTCTGCATTTTCTCCTGTCAACACCCTCCACGCAGCCTGGACTCCGCTAGTGAGGTGGCAGGCCTGGCAGCCCTCGGGTTTTCCCTTCGCATCCCTTGCTTCAAACCCACAAATAAAGTTCATCTTTTTAAAAAAAATATATTTTATTGATTTTTTTTTTTTACGGAGAGGAAGGGAGAGGGATAGAGAGCTAGAAACATCGATGAGTGAGAGACATCGAACAGCTGCCTCCTGCACACCCCCAATAGGGATGTGCCTGCAGCCAATGTACATGCCCTTGACCGGAATTGAACCTGGGACCCTTCAGTCTGCAGACCGACGCTCCATCCACTGAGCCGAACCGGTTTCGGCTAAAGTTCATCTTTAGGCCAGGCACTGGCTACAAAGGTGAAAGGGACTAGCTGATCCTCAAGGAGCCCACAGCAGAGGCGAGAGCCTGGAGAGGGCAGCCATTACATCATTGGTGGGTGGAGAGATCCGGTAGCACGTGGGAGGGGAGGGATGGGGGGGTGGGGACTCTGAGAAGGGCCATCTCATTCAGGGCGAAGGGAGATCCGGAAAGGCTTTCTAAAGGAGGGGGCGCTTCAGTGGAGTCTTGAAGGGTGGGGAGCAGTCAGCCAGGTGGCCAAGGGCATTTTCTGGCCTCATGTGGCTGGAGTGATGGCATTTGAGGAATGATGGGATGTGAGGCTGGGGGGCTGGGCCAGAGCTGGACTATGGAAGGCTGGGATGTTACCCATTGAGAGGTGTCGGGCTTGGAGAAACATGCTCATGTTTATAACTTAGAGAGGTCATCCTGGGGCATCAAGGAAGAGGAATGGGGCAGGTAAAGGTGGGGCCTGGAACCCAGGCAGAAGGCTGGAGCAGGAAGTCCAGGGAGCGACAGTGTGGGATGGAGGAGGGGTGTGCTGTGAGGCGTATAGGAAGCAGAGCTGTAGGAACAGCTGGGGGGGTGGAGTGGGGGTACAGTGAGTCGGGGGGAGTGGAGTGTGGACTTGAAGGCAGTGAGGGTTTGCCCATGGGGCCTGGTTTGCGGCTCACCAGCTTTTGGGTGGAGATGCCATCCACGGTGAGGGTACAAGATGGGGTAAGTCTCGAGAACCTGGGCGTGCTTCACACTGGGAGGAAGGCGTGGGGTGAAGACTTGCGGGCAGTCAGGCTGGCCCGTGGAGCCTGGGTTTGGCCAGGCTGGCAGGAGGAGAGAGCCTGTCCCCAGGCCTGGAGGTGGAGGCCAGGGAGGGGCAGGAGCCAGCGTGATGGCTGAGAAAGACAGGCACATTTTGTTCTCTGACTGGAAGCCGCCTGTGGAGGTTTCTGAGCAGGGAAGTGACTTAAGCAGGTGTTTGTCCCACGGGCAGGAGAGGGGCTGAGCATTTGGGGCCCTGAGCTGGCTCCCCGCAATGAGGAGCAAGGCCTGGACCCCCACCTGCATGGCCTGGGGCACGTCCTGTCACCCTCCGAGAATGGTATGGGAATGACCACGGACGTCCACCTCCCATGGATAGGCAGGCCCACTGAGATAGGTGGGCATGGCGCTGAGGGCAGCAGGTTGGGTAAGCAAACGGAAAAGGAATAAACAAGACCGTTTCCCTAAAATAGAAATGAGTCTCTTGAGCGTCGCAGGAAAGGCAGTTTTGAAAGAATTTCTAGAAAAATGGCTTGAGCCAGGTCAGCATCACTGGAACCAGAGACAGCATGGCCTCTCAGCCCTGGCCCCTCCCAGCCGTATCCTTGGGCAGACCGCTTAGCCTCTCTCAGCCTCAGTTTTGCCATCTGCAAAGTGGAGGCAACCTCCCAGGCTGGTGTTTTTGCTCGTGTGCTTGTTTCAAACACTGCCTCTTGCGCTAACCCTGGATGCTTTATGTCACTCGTTTAAAAGAATCCTGGTGCAGTTGGCCTCACAGGTGTTTGCGGATTACAGTTCAGCCATGCATGCTCCCCGTCTGGCACGGAGGAGGCGCACACCCACACACCCCTTCTTTCTCTCCCTGAGCTGCTGCCTGCTTTGCCTCCCGGGAGGCCTGGCCTGCCTGGCCCTCAGTCAGTGAGCGACTCCTTCCTGGGAAGGTCCATTTGTCGTGTTGGCATTGACTCTTGTTCCCCGAACCTGGATAACCTCTGTGTATTTGAATAGCATCTGCTAAGCTAAATGGGAATTATGGGGGGATCATTTCCTTTTTTTAACAAAGGGGGTGGTGTTTGCAGAGCTGCCCATCTATGGCAGTGTGGAGAGCTGAGGGAGAGGTGAGGAGGCCCTGAACCCGTAAGCCTGGGTGGACCACAGCTGGTACCTTGCCCCATAGCTGGCATCAAGGGCATCAAGGAAGAGGAATGGGGCAGGTAAAGATGGGGCCAGGGACTGGAGAACGGGGTACAGGGCCCTTGAGGGGTCTCAGAAATGAGCTTGGGGTCTACCTTGGTCTGAACAGTGAAGCCAGCTTCCTCTGTGAGTGGGCACATGTGGTGGCTATTGGGTTGTAGGGTGGCCCCTGCCACATGGAGCCACACCCCTGGGGAGACCTTTGAAGTGTCTCTGCCTTCCAGAGGAGGCTGGGGGGAAGCTGGCTTCCCACCAGGGCGCTTGTGGTGGTGATGCTGGCAAGAAGGCCTGGGCCCGCGTCAGGCCGCCTCTGGGTGGGTGGGTGCGGGGTGGTGGGGACCACTGTCGATTTGAGTGTGGAAACCATTTCTCCGGTTTGCACAGACCCGCCCACATACCCGTGACAGGGCCAGCCCTCTGGAAGTTGGGCGTATATGGACCAAGGGCGTGGGGGTATCATCAAACAAAATGCACAGCTTAATTAATCTGGCGTACCCTGATGGTATACATAATTGTGTTGCATGGTAATTAAGTGTAAATGGTAAGCAGTTCACATAAATGTTTTTTGTAATGAGTATTAAATTTTGCAAAGGCAAACGGAGTTTATGTGGTTCTCCTCTTCCTGCTCCGGTAGTTTCCTAGCCCAGGCGATGCCTCGTCTTGGAGGAATTCTATTGCAAATGTTTTGTTTAGAAGGGGATGTTTTGTGTTTTCCCTCAGAACAATGTTATGAATGGTTATGAGGTTCCCAAGCTGGCTTCCAACTGCCTCTCTGGCCCATGCCGGAGGTGGGATGTGCGGTGCATGTGCGGGAGGCCCTGCCTGGGATCCTTCCCTGGAGCCTGAGCCTGAGCAGGAGCGGAGGGGAGGAGTGTGTGTGTGTGTGTGTGTGTGTGTGTGTGTGTCTGTGGCTCTGAGAGCCCCTAGCGGCCATGATGGCAGGTTAAGGGCTCTGCTGAAGAGGTTGCCCATTCTGGTGGCGAGGGGCCTCGGGCTGGGGCGTCAGAGGAGGAGGCTCTGGGCATTCGCTAAGAGAGGGGACTCCGGGTCAGGCCACAGCAGCTGTTCCCAGGAGCGAGCGAGAGCCACTCCTGGATGCGGTCTGAGCTGGAGTCTAGGTTCCCTGAGGACACTTGACTGGCCTTCTGCCCTGATTAATCACATAATATTAAAAAAAAACCAAAAAACAAAAAACGAAAACCTGATGTTTAGATGTGCCAGGCACTGTGCTAAGCACCCAACTCAGACAGACTTCTGACAGACTTCTGTCTGAGTTGGGTGCTTACCCCATTGTACAGACTGGGACCCACTCACCCCATTGTACAGATTGGGAAAGCAAGGCCCGCATCTCTGAGCGGAGGAGCCAGGGCTTGAGGTGGGGTCCAGCTGAGCCTCCTTAGGGCAGAAGGGGTAGGAGAACGGCACCAGGGCTGCCGGGCCAGGGGCTCTGACTCTGGGAAGTGCTGCCCAGTCCCCGGGGGCTCTTCCTCCCCTGACCCCTCCACAGCGGTTTGGTTTGGTTTGGTTTGGTTTGGTTGGGTTTGGTGTGGTTGGGTTGGGTTTGGTTTGGTTGGGTTTGGTTGGGTTGGGTTTGGTTTGGTTGGTTTGGTTTGGTTTGGTTTGGTTTGGTTGGGTTGGGTTTGGTTTGGTTTGGTTGGTTTGGTTTTGTTGGGTTGGGTTTGGTTGGGTTGGGTTGGGTTGGGTTGGGTTGGGTTTGGTTGGGTTGGGTTGGGTTGGGTTTGGTTTGGTTTGGTTGGGTTGGGTTGGGTTTGGTTTGGTTTGGTTGGGTTTGGTTTGGTTGGTTGTGTTGGGGCAGAGGGTGAGGAGGAAGGCAGCCAGGGGTAATTCTGAGGGCAGCAGACTCTTTCCTGCCTCCGTGGGCAGGGCAGGGCAGGGCTGTGCTCCCACAGCGACTCCCGGGTCCTGGACACCCTTTGGGGAAGCTCCTCGTCCTGGCCTGGGAGTGGGTCAGCGGGTGGTCACTGGGTCAGGGAAGAGGGTGAGAAGGTGCAGGTCGGGGGAGCAGATGCGGGGATGGTGTGGGGAGAGAGTGGCCACAGGCTGGTCAGGGACTCAGCCCCGAAAGGCCTGAGGGGGAGGCCAGCCCCCTTGCTTCCTCTGATCCACTGGCACCTGACCTAGGACCCTCATGACCCCCTTCCTGCTCGGACTCCCTGCACACCCCACAGCAGGTGGACAGCCTGGCCCAGGGCCTTTCCGTTGGCACAGTGCCGCCTGGGGAACTCTACCAGGCGACCCCTAGAACGGGGGCTGTGGGCAGTCACTCTGGGCACCGCAGCACTGTGCTGGGTTGTTGCAGCTGCCTGGGAGTGATTTCACACAGTCCCCTCTGCCTCCAGGGTCACCCAGGACAGGGCAGGCGGGGGAGAAGCACTGAGCTTTCAGAGGCAGCAAGGTGTGAGACGTGAACTCTGATCTCATCTGTGTGGGGAAACAGACACATCTACATACAAATGAGAAGCTAAATGACCACAGGACTGAGTGGATTAAAGAGCCCTAGGGGGCGGGGGGAGGACAGTGGGCAATGAGGAGAAATGATGGAGGGGGTTGGGGTGGCTAAAGGAAGGGGCCGGAGGGGACTGGTGAGCCCTCTGGAGGAGAGGATGGTGTGAATGTAGACACAAGCGTAGAAAGAAGGGATGGAAGCTGGGGACTGTGACTGGCCCGGAATGACGGGGTCATCTGGGAGAGGTGTGGGACAAGGTCTGAGCGGTCTGCTGAGGCCATTGGGACAGGGGTGCGGGGCCAGGCCAGAGTTTAGATTTTACCGTGTTTGAACATCTTTTGCACCGTAGTTCCCCCCTCTTCTTTTAAAAACGAAGGTTTTATTGAAATATAATTTACATGCCATACAATCCACTCGTGTAAAGTGTGCAATTCGATTGTTTGTAGCACCTTCACGGAGTTGTGTAACCACCACCACAATCGATGAGAACACTTCACCGGGCATCCTGGGTTCGGACTGAGGAAGCTGTGTGCAGGAGAGCTTGCTGAGAGGCTTGGGTGCAGGTGGAGGCTCCAGAGGCAGAATAACTGCCAGCTCTAGACCTGCAGCGCTCAGGGCCTGCGGGAGGGGCAGGACAGAGGCCGGAGGACCAGGTGTCCGATGGAGGAGGGGATGAGGGTAGGTGGGACCTTGGTTCTCTCTAGAGTTCGGGGCTTTGGCAGCTGAGGGGAGGGTGATACCACTTCCACGTAGAGAGAAGCCAGCAGAAACTTGAGGCATCCGGTTCTAGGAGAGAGGATTTTCGGTGACTGCAGGTCGCCCAGCTGGAGATGTCCAGAAATACAGACGGAGGTGTTGCAGAAGGAGGACTGCATGAATGTCAGCCCACATGACTCAGCAGAGGAGAATTTAGGGTACAGCTGGAGGCAGAGTGTGACCTGTGAGGGGCACCCACTGTGCAGTCGCGGGAGCAAGAGCGAAGCCAGCCCAGAAGACGGAGCAGAGGAGCCCGACAGGAGGAGAGAACCAACAGCATGGGGCCAAACGGAGTCCCAGCGGGAGAGAGCCAGGGACTCCCAGGGACTCGGCGTGCTGTGAGCTCCGGGAGCGGGGTCTCTCCGCCCCGCGCCCGGCTCCGCAGCGGCACGCCATGCGTGATGGCTGAGGGCGTGCTTGAAGCGGGCTGTGATTATCTGGCAAGGATGCTGAATTGAGCTCAAGGACCTTGCGGACGGAAAAAGGCCATTTGAAGCCGTGGGTGACTGTATCCGCCCGGGTGCATTCAGGAGACGGAAACCACATGGCGATCTGAACAGGAAAAGTTTAATATAAAGACTTACTGTGTTTCCCCGAAAATAAGACATCCTCCGAAAATAAGACCTACTTACAGGTTTCCTTCTGAGTGAAATATAAGGCATCCCCCCCAAAATAAGCCCCCCCCCTTAGGCTAAACATGAGAGATTTGGTCCACTGATTCTGAAAGAAATGGAGTCACAAGAAATTCACCAGGAAATTCAGAAATTGGATTGTTATGATGATGTTCCAGAAGATGATGACATGATTGTCATTGAGTAAATGAGTAAATTCTTGATTCTGTAGGATTCCCAGTTTGTCTGGTTTGTGTTGACAACTACCATACTACCGTACCGTATACAGGTAATAAATTTCCTTTATTTTCATTTAACAATAAATGTGTACCATATTCTTCTTCATGGAAAAATAAGACATCCCCTGAAAATAAGACCTAGCACATCTTTGGGAGCAAAAATTAATATAAGACACTGTCTTGTTTTCAGGGAAACAGGGTCTTAATTGTAACAGGCAGTTGGTGTATGAGCGATCGGCTGGTAAGTAAAAAGAGTGGCAAAGAATATGGAAGCGGCACATATGAGAACAGCCCCTACCCCCAGCGTTGCCATGGAGTGCCCTAGGAAGAGGCCCTTCCCCCGGCCCGAGATCCTGACCTTAATGGGGAGGACATGGCCATGGCTGCCTGCATGACAGGGAAGGCACTGTGGTGCCATGTTGGCAGAACTTACTGGAAACCTGTCCTCTGGAACACACTGGAAATCCACCCTTTTGGGTCCCAAGGAAAGTTGTTCATGAGGAAGTATGTCGCTTCCAAGGCAGGTGGTTGGGTGACATGCCAGCCTCTGCTGTCACATGTAAGAGCCTGGCGCTGGAGAAGCCGTGTGACACGGGAGCCTGGCGCTGGAGAAGCCGTGTGACACAGGAGCCTGGCCCTGGAGAAGCCGTGTGTGACACGGGAGCCTGGTGCTGGAGAAGCACCCTCACTGCAGAAGCTGGGCACTGGGAGTTGCATGGTGCAGGAACCCGGTGCTGGAGAAACTGCGACAGGACAGGCCAGGGCACTGGGGAAGCCACCGAGGCAGCAGAATCTGGCTCCAGGAGAGGCTGTATACAGTGAAGGAGCCCTCCAAGAGAGCACACTGGATCTGGATAAAGTTCCCTGTGCTGCCCATTTCATGTGCCAGCTGGCAGAGGAGAAATCTGCACAGGGCCTGTCTGTGTTCACGGAGCAGGCAACGAAGGGTGAATGAATAACTGGTACAGCCTGCTTTGGCACACAGCTTCCGCAGCACCATTTTGCACACATGTGAGCACCCCTGTAACTGCAAAACAGCTATATTTCTACCTGTCAAGACACAGCTATTCTTATTTAAGGACACTCTGACTTCCTTTTCCCTAAATGAGGAGTCTCACCAATCATTATGTCAATCTCTGTCTACATGAATAACTTCTCAGATTCAGCCACAGCCCCACTGAATATTCTACCTAGACCCAATTATAGACTTAACTTCCAACAACATTTATAAAATAATGGGAAGAAGGAGGAAAATGAAAACAGTTACCATGTATAAATAAACACACACATATACACTGAGTGGCCAGATTATTATGATTGCTGAATGCATAATAATCTGGCCACTAAGTGTGTGTGTGTGTGTGTGTGTGTGTGTGTGTGTGTGTTAGAGGCCCAGTGCATGAATTCCTGCATGGATGGGGCCTGGCCAGAGGGAAGGGAACATGGGCGGTTGGCCGGCCTGCCTGCTGGTAGAACTCCTGGCCGAGGGGACAATTTGCATATTGGCCTTTTATTATGTAAGATATACACTGAGTGGCCAGATTATTGTGCGTTCAGAGATCATAATAATCTGGCCACTCAGTGTATATCAAGTAAATAGAAAACATGCAAAACTACTACAGTTCTCATTTCTGTTTTTGTTCATAAGGCCACATTCAGTATCGGGCTTCCCTGTCCTATTACCCATTCTGTTTTCCTCTGTGCTCAGCCAGGACCTCAGCAGGTTAGCTTTTTTTACCTGGTGGAGTGACCAAACCTTGATTCTCAAAGGATCTGAATCTTTAGTTGTCCCCCCCCCCCTCCTTATTTTTATTTTATTTTATTTTATTTTATTTGCTTCTGTAGTTTTCCATTTTCCAGTGTTACTTTTGGGCATGGACGTTCTAAGAGGGAGCTGAGAGAGTCCCCTGGTTCCAGACCATCTTCTCTGCTTCTCGTGTGTACAGCAACCCAATTCTCCTCGAGAACCAGGATCAATCACTCCAGCCGGTGGCATAACTCCTGTTTTTGTCTGTTGGTTCAGTGGCATTAGAGGGCCAGAAAGCCAAGTGAATGTGGTATCTCCTTTGGGGATTACAACATTCAGTGCCCCTAGAGGGTTCAGAGATATAGGGTCGGGTAGGGATCAAGGGGAGGGTAAGAGGCTCTGCAGCTGGCGGGGGTGGACCATTCTTTAAAGAATGCTGGAAAAGCAGAGAAACGCACAGGGGTAGACCATGGGCTGCCTCGGACAGCAGGCCCCACCAGGGTCCACAAGGCTGATTCTCACATGGCTGCCCACTTGGCCACCCTGTGCCCCTGATCCCCAGGGCGTGGGAAGCCCATCTGACTGCCACAGAACACATGGCAGGACTTCTCCTGACCCGCCACCCTCAGAAACAGCACATGCTCCTCTGCGCAAAGGAACAGCGTCAGCTCCTCACCGGCATCTATTTTGGATTTAAACATCTTTCCCCCCTCTCCTGTTTTGGGGCTGCGTCACGGTAACCTTTAGTGTGAGCGGAAGAGTCTGATTCAACTCGTCTCTGCCAGTGCGGCCAGCATCGCGGCAGCAGGTTTGGTGTGACCAAAAATACTCACTCTGGCAGTGCCCTGCCCTCGAGGGGGGTGGGAGAACCACACGTCATCCTACTGTGACTCCGGAGCCAGACAGATGGGCTTTGAAGTGGGCAGAGGATGGCAGGATGGTTGGGCTGGCTTTGGTGTATGGGCAGCTGGTGGTTTGGGTAGAAGGGATGTTTCTGGGAGTCAGAGTGATGGTATGATGATGAGCCTCTCACTCGTGTTGAGAGAGAATGAGCTGTCGGAAAGTGTCTCTGAGACTTCTTCCTCCTCCTTATCCAGCCCCCGTCTTGTGACCGAGAGGCTGTGGCAGATAGGCATCTCTGTCTAAGAGGCCCTGAGGTCTCCCCTCAGCTTTCTGCTGGCTCCCACTCACCAGGCTTTGGCAGATGATTGGGTGACATGGGCACCAGATACTCTCCTGCCTCTGTCACCCACAGGTCTCATTGGTAACTCCTGCCAAGCTCAATGGGAAATTCAGCCCGGAGGCTGTTATCTGCGGGCTGGGGTCTGTGCTTAGCATGCTTACCCATGGATGAGTGTTGACACGTGTGTAAAGGCTCCAGCGTCAGGCAGACCTGGATTCCTTCTCCTGCATGGGACTTCCCTACCGGGACTACCTTGGAGAGGTAATACATCTCTTCAAGCCTCATTGTCTCCCATGAAATAACAATAGAACCTGCCTCATCCTAGGATTGTGAGGATGAAATAGGACAAAGCATGCCCTTTAGCACAGGGCCTGGCACCTGGTAGGCGCTCCGTAAGTGGGCAGATGAGTAAAAAAATGGATGATTCCGACCTTGGGCTGGGCACTGATGGTAAGGTTGTGTGCCTATCACCGCCCTGCTCTTGCCCCCATGGCAGACCTAACCAGGAAAGGGAGAGACTAACTGAAAATTTTGTTTTCTGACCAATCCATGCAAGTTAATATGGCTGCAACCATCCCATGCTAGTTGTAGGAGATCATGGTGGAGGGGAAACTGGGCTCTGGGGAGGGACGGACCTGGTGTTGTACCTGGCTCTATCACTTACTCACTGGGTGACCTTAGGCAGCTTCGTTAACCTCTCTGTACCTCATTAGTTTCTCATCTGGAAAACAGGGATAAAAATAGCACCCACTTCAGAGGATTGGCATGAGCGTGAGCGAGATGTTGAGATTGTGACGCTCCTCACAGGACCCGGCATGTCCGCGGAGCGCGATAGACACTCCTGGTGGAGCAGTGTGCACGCGTGGTGCTCCGGTGGTTTCAAGAAAGAAGGGAACGCTGCGGGCTGGTCAGTCAGGAACTACTGATTGCTCAAATGTATGCAGTATGTTATTGGTCAGGTTCTCTTGTAAGCAGTTTCCATGCGTTTCATTTTCATTCTCGCAGCAGTCCTATGAAGTGGCTCCTCTTATTTCCCCCATTTTACAGCTGAGAAAACGGAGGCACAGTTTTGTCTCCGGTCACGCCGATAATAACTAATCACACAACAGCCAGGACTTGAAGCCACAGAGTGGGCCTCCCAGGAAGGATTTTTGGAGGTTGAGATTAGCATATGAGTCAGGACTGTCAGCCGCAAGACACAGATTCACTCACTTCGCGAGAGGTTGGCAGATGCCCTGCCTCCCAGGTACAGCTAGCTGTAGGGACCTGACAGTGACTTGAGTTTTCCACCCCTCTGTCTTCATCCCTTTGTTCTCAGGTAAGCCAGCAGCTCCTGACTCACATCCTGCCATATTAGCATCTTTCCATTGTGCCAAAGTCTCCCTGGGAGGCCTCTGATTGGCCCTGCCTGGTCGCATGCTCCCTCTGACTGAAGTGGGGTTGGGGTCAGCACAAACAAACCAACACCCCCATGGGAAGGCGGGGAAGGTGACCAGATAGACTTAAACAAGCCAAGTCCGCTGTGAGAAAAGTGGACTTCGGATAAAGGAAAGAAGAGGGGCCTGCTAAGCGATGGTCAGCGTTTTTCAGCAGTTGAGATAGAGGACTTGAGATGGCGTGGAAGAGGCTCTTATGGTAATAACATTAGGACTGCTTTTGATGGAGCAAGGACTCAAGTTTGTGGGCAATGACGGTTCTTGTTTCTGGAAGAAGATAATTCTCTGCAAGCCCTTGTTGAGGTAAGACGGTGGGGTGCCAATCGAGTTGTTGCTGGATGGAGTATGCTTGCAGTTGAGACTTAGGGTGATCCGCTTGGGGGGTGCTGATGGGGTCGGTGTTGGTGAGGAAGGTGGGACTATGAAAGGACAGTGTCGGGGAAGCTGGTATGGCAGGGGTTGTCTGGAGGCCCCAGGAGATGGCTGAATTGTGTGGGCCTTTGGTCTGAGGTGGGCTAAGGAGTGAGTCACGGTCGGTCATGGTGAGGGATGTAGGCAGCCATGCCAGGCACAGGTGCAGTTTGGGAGGGATGTGAGGGAGGCACATCACGCTGTGCAGGGGCTGGACTGAGGGGAAATGACGTATTGCAAGAATTAAATATTTCGTGAAGGGGGAGGCGGGGCGGGTGGGGAAGGAGGTACCACTTTTATAGCTGGTGACGGAACTCTGTGTGGGTGTGAGGCGCTGATGATGGTTATTCTGTGGGATGTGATGGTTTCATAGATGGCAGGGCCTGAGCTGCACTCTCATGGAGGCTGGAGGCCGCGCCCAATGACTGCAGTTGGGTGTGAGCCCTCGTTCCCATCCCCATCCTCTCTCTTTTTTTTTTTTTTTTTTTTAAATATATTTTATTGATTTTTTACAGAGAGGAAGGGAGAGAGATAGAGAGCTAGAAACGTCGATGAGAGAGAAACATCAACCAGCTGCCTCTTGAACACCCTCTACCGGGGATGTGCCCGCAACCAAGGTTCATGTCCTTGACCGGAATCGAACCTGGGACCTTTCAGTCCCCAGACCGACGCTCTACCGCTGAGCCAAACCGGTTTCGGCCCCATCCTCTCTTTTTGAAAACCATTTTTATTTCCTCACAGTAGTCCATGCGCATAATTTGAGAAGTCAGGTAGTACCGACACCTCTTCACCAAATGCAGTTGTTCGTTGCCTACTCCCACACTCGTCCGCTTCTGAGGCAACTCCTTTTAACTATTTCTTCTAGCAGTTTTGCGCTTACATTGCAGAGTAATGTGTCTATCTTTTGACGCTTCCATTTTAGATACTTTTCACCCATTTCCTATTTAGTAAATAAGAATTTAGTTCTCTTACATGGCCACCCTTTCCGCTCTCCAGCCATCCTCCTACGTAGTTCTCCTAGGCATACTATTCACAGGCACCTGGCAGTGTTCTTTTGAATATGTTTTATGCGTGTATTAATATATAGGTAAGCATGCAGGAGATAGCCCCTCCCCGCCAAAGACAGCCACAGCCTAATCCCCTGAACCTGTGAATGTGTTCCCTTATATTTGCAGGTGTGATTAAATTAAAGATCTTGAGATGGGAGATTATCCTGGATTATCTGGGTGGACCCAGTGCAGTCACAGGGACCCTTAGACGTGGAAGACAGGGGCAGGAGAGGCAGTGAAAGGAATGGAAGGGAAGCAGGGTCAGAGCAGTGCAGAGAAGGAAGAGGGCCATCGTGGCTGTGAGGGTGGGAAGGGGCCATGAGCCAAGGAGTGTGAGTAGCCAATGGAAGCTGAAAGAATCAAGAAAGTGGATTTCCCCGAGTCTCCAGTGATGAGAAATATTTTGGACTTGTGGCTTCCAGAAGTGCAAGGATAACAAATTTGTGTTGTTTTAAGCCATTAATTTTGTGCTAATTGGTAACAGAAGCAAATAGAAAATTAATATACTATGTAGTATCACCTACATACATACACACACATGTGCTATATTTGTATTTGTATAATACACACACGTACTGGATAATACACACACACGTGTCAAGTTTGTATAATACACACACACGTGTCAAGTACTATATATCAATATTTCAGTTCCATTCGTTGGTTACCCACTCTCTTGCTCTCTGCACGTTGTCACTGCTGTTTGGTGACTTCCTTTTGTGGTCATCCTGACCATTCCCTTTGCCCTCCTTCTGGCTGGAGTTCCCGTTTTCTGGATCCCGTGTCTTCCTCTTGTTTGGTTTGCTTCCTCATTTGGGGCACATCACCCAGGACAGACATCTGTCGTGTCCAAACCCACCCAGGCCCTGTGTCCAGGTAGCCACGCACGGACAGCGAGCGACACCTGTCGGGTTGAAAAGAGGTTCGTCGGGAGGGTCCAGGGTGCCTTCCCGCTGGGGCTGAAAAGAAGGTACGGGTTTTGCTGCCGGGTTCTAGGAGCCCCGTGGGGGAGCAGCGGGCAGGACACAGCATCCCATTTCTAACCTTCCTCTCCTTGGTTTGGGTCCATTGCCTTTACTCTCACCTGGCTGGTTGGCATTTTGTGCCAAGACCCTCTGTTTTGTGTTCTACAGGGAATGACCCTTCAGAGGTCTGGGGGAGGTGGGTTCCACTTCTTTTATTCCATCTTCTTTATTTTCTCTCTCTCACACACACACACACACACACACATCCTCTTCACCCCGGTCCCCGAGGTACCGGTGCTGTCACACCAGGTGTCTTTCACGGACTCGGGTATAAGTCAGTTTGCATGGGCTGCCTGAGATTTGGCCGCCGCGCGTCTGCTTTCCAGACTCCGGAGTTCCGTTGGTGGTGTCTCCCCTCTGCTCAGCCCACGCTGTGACTTTACCTCTTATTAAAAACCCTTTCCAGCCAAAACCGATTTGGCTCAGTGGATAGAGCATTGGCCTGCGGGCTGCAAGGTCCCAGGTTCGATTCCGGTCAAGGGCATGTACCTTGGTTGCGGGCACATCCCCAGTAGGGGGTGTGCAAGAGGCAGCTGGTCAATGTTTCTCTCTCATCGATGTTTCTAACTCTCTATCCCTCTCCCTTCCTCTCTGTAAAAACTCAATAAAATATATTCTTAAAAAAACCCTTTCCACTACGTTGGGTGTGTAGAGTCAAAATCCCACTTCTTTTTCCACAGGAGTTTTAGGGTTGAACCAGCGATGAGAGTGATACCAAGATATATTCATGATAGGATTCCTTAAAAAATTTGTTGTTGTCATAAGCATCATTCATGGCCACTCTGCACGTGAGAGGCATGAGCGAGAAAACAAAAGTGGCCTCTCCTGGTAGTAGGGTCTTGGCAAGGTTGTTTCCTTGGTGGCGTTTTTGTGGTGCAGCCTTGGGCGTGGGTGTGGAGGGGGCCTCGGCGCCAGGAGCCGCAGGGCCGTGCCTGGCGAAGAGCTGTCATGGCGGACACAGGCCGCCGTGTAGGGACCGTGGGTCCAGGAGCGGGTCCCTCCCCTTGGCAGGGGTGAGAGAAAAAGGGGAGCTCCTCAGGCCACGCGGGAAGGACCGTGTCCAGGCCGGGACCCAGGCCACCCCAGCGGGCGGCCCTGAAGAGGGGGGCAGTGCCTGCTGCCTGGCCACATGCTGGACGCTTTTAGATGGTGCTGGGTGATTATGCCGGACCCGGACTGACAGGTCTGCCCCAGTGAGTAGCCCAGAGGAACCTAAAGATTGGCCCGAGGACAGTGCATGCAGCTCAGATGGGAGGCCGGGGGGGGGGGGGGGGAGGAGGGAAGAGCATCCCTTTCCTTCCCAGCGCCCCCCATGGTCGGGGTCCACACCTGGCCATGCCCTGCTTTTCCCGCCGTCCCTCCTCTTCTCACAGGCGGCCAGAGGTCCACTGCAGGTGCTGCTCTCGCAGAAGCCCCTCGGATGCTTCTAGGCCTCGGGGGCACGATGTGCCTCGTACCCCGTGGACCCCACTCTGGGGCTCTCGGGGCTCCCCTGGGCAGGGCTGCAGTAGAGGCCTGTAGATCCAGTCCAGCTGCCCAAGCTTAGGGGTGAGGTCGGTGACAGGCCGGAGAAACTGAGTCAGGACCGGAACGCACACCTGCCGACTCCAGGTTCTGTGCTCTTTCTCACCAGACGCTGCCTCTCTCAGCGTCCTCACGCTCTGGAAGGGTTTGATGGGGGGCGACGGGGGATGTTTACGCTAATAAGCCGAGTGGGTGTGAGGGGACTGGCTGGCTGATCATGGAGGGAAGTCTCATCGAGTTCTGGGTTGGACTCGAGCCGTTTCGTGGGTGCTGTAAGTTGGGGGACGGAGCTGCTCTAAAGAGAGGGCTGGGCTCCAGCTTCTGCTCTGACCCTGCATACGAACAGGTCCTAACCTTTTCGAGCCTCAATTCAACTGTAATGGAGGGACAGTAATAATACCAGCAGCTGCCCAAGGGAGGAATGGCTGTCAGTGCTCGGCATGGAGTTGTTCTCACTGTCGCCATCGGCACCCTCTGGGCCAGGGCAGCAGACATTCACTGCGCCAGCTCTGGGCTGAGCTTGGACATGCGCATTACACCTCGGGCTCCTGGGCTCACCTGTAACGTACAGGGACCCTCCTGTCCTGGTCCTAAGAGGCCCCCCCTCCAGCTCCAGCTTCCCCTCCACACCCTGGGCCGAGCCAAGACTGGGCCCCCACCTCCCAGCCAGGTGTTTGTCCCTGGGGAAGGGGCTGTGCCCTGGAGAGAGACCCAAGCCTGTGCTTTCTCTGCTTCCTGGTTTTTTTCCAGGCAGGGAGCCTGGCTGGAGGGGGAGGGAGGAGAAGCCCTAGAGGGAGGGGGAGCCCAGCACGGCAGAGCAGGAACTGGAAGGGGAAGGGTGTGGGTGGGCCCAGATCCCGCCTGCCTCCCCTGTCCTCCTGCCAATCCCCTCCCCAGCCCGGCTGGCTCTGGAGCAGGGGCTTGGCCCACGTCGCCTTCTGGTGGGTGGGGAGCAGGCAAACCCCGTCTGAGCGAGCGAGCGAGCGAGGAGGCTTGAAGCCTGTGGCACCTCCACCCCCGGCCGAGGCCTGCGGCTTTGTTACTTCACTGGCTTGAGGCCCACACCTGAGACAGGGAGGATGAAAATCCCCTAAAATTCAGCAGTGTGGGTTCGGAGGGCCCCCCTCCAGGCCGCCGGCGTCTGAAAGGCAGATGGGGGGCCCAGAGAAAGGGGTCTCCCAGCCCCCCTCCGCGTGGCCATGGGCTGCGGGCAGCTCCTCTCCCCGCCCCGTGTCCCGGCCCCGAGCACCGCAGGCCTAGGCCTCCGGCCCGCAGCCCGCATCAGCCTCGGCTTTCTCTGCAGGCCCGCGCCCGGCCCTCCCGAAAGGTGACATTCATCTCGCTACATCCTGTGACGGCCGCTCACTTCCTCCACGTGGAGTGGGAGCGGTGTGGGGGTGGCTGCTGGGAGGACCGATGAAGAGAAGGAAAATGTAGCTGGGCTGGGGACCTCTGGGATTTCCCAGGGGGCGGCTGGCTGGGGCGGGAGGGGTGTGGGAAGCGTTCAAAGGAAAGAACAGTCGTGAATGAAGCGTAGGGAGGAGGCGGGAGGCAGCTGGAAGTCCCAGAAGCGACTCCCCCTGTGCTGCCGCGGCGGCGTGGACACCCGGGGGCTGGTGCCGCCTCCGAGGCAGGAGGGGCCCGACCGACGGGAGCCAGGCAGCGCCCGGCCTGTGCCTCCGTTTCCCCTTCTCTGTGGGGCTCGGTGCCGGAGCCGCTGGTGAGCCGGGGAGGGGAGTGAGGTTGGGAGGACCAGTCCTCGCAGGCCAGCATCTGGGCCCGGGGCCCAGCCTCGAGGAGGGAGGGGGTGGGACCAGAGGGGCTCGGCTTGGGGTGCCCTGCCCCACTGACCCCTCTTCTCTTCCCCAACAGGTGGAGCCATCGCAACTCCCAAACCCACCGGCAGCCTGAGGCAGAGACTCCACCGACTGTTCCCCTCGGAGCCCGCCCGGATCTATGTCTGAGTTTTAACCCTCGCTCTCAAAGACTACACGATCACCTCTTCCCCGCAGCCGAGCCGCCGCCCAGCCCCGCGCAGCCCCAGCCTGCCTCCCGCCGCCCAGCTGCCCGCCATGCCCGCCAGCGGCCCCGGGGACACCAGCAGCTCCGCCCTGGAGCGGGAGGAGGACCGCAAGGTGAGCAGCGGGCTCCGCCCGGGAACCTTCCAGCCCAGGTCGGGGAGGGCCCGCCTCCGAGTCACAAGGGCTCAGGCGTGCTGGGCGCTGGACCGCGCCACGCAGCCCGGGGCCTGGCTGAGGACTGGTAGCCCGCAGAGGCCGGGTCCTGGGGGCAGAGTGGGGCTTGGAGCTGGGTAGTCAGGATCCAGGACCAGCCCGCCCCCTCTGCCCCCGGCCCGTGGCATGTGAGCGGAGGTTCAAATCCCAGGTCTGTGTCTTTGTTGGGTTTGCCTGGCAGAGGCCTCAGATCCGGATTCCTTTTGGGGTTGGCTTTTTACTAGCTATGTCCTCAGGTGGGTCACTTTACCTGTTTCCCCAGGGTGACCCCTAGCTTCCCGAAGGCCAAAGCCAAGGTCAGGGCCTTGGGAGATGTGACACCGTGGGAGGGCTCTCTCCGGCACAGGCAGTCAGGCACAGGGCGGCGGTGTGCACATGCTGGAGTGACACTGGTTGTCATGGAGATGGTGATTTCCTGTCCCCCTCCCTGGCCCCAGGCTCTGAGCAAGTGGCACCTCTGCCCATGGAGCTGGTGGCTTCCTTGTTTTCAGAGCTCCACGAGGGGTGACCTCTTCACCCTCCTGCCAAACTCGAGGATGGGCCTCAGTCAGATCAAGGGGCTCCCAGCAAACTGGTGGGAGGCCCTGCTGGGTCCCGACAGGCTGCCTGGGACCTCGCCAAGCTGTGTCACCCACAGGCAACCCCCCCTTCCCTTCTCTCCTCCCCCCTCCCCCCCCCCCCCCGGCGGCATCAGTGGAATAGTAAACCCCGCCACCACCCTTCTGGGAAAGTGGTCTCAGCCACGGGCCCTCCTGGGGTGCCCTATCTGAAATGCCGTGGTCCCCACAGTTCCCTCTGCCTGCCCCTCTTTCCCTGCGCAGGGGTGAGGGATGGTGGTTCTTGGCGGTCTCCGGGACATTCATGGAGCACAGGCATCTTTCTGGAATTAGTGTGGACACCTGGCGCTGGTGTGGGCCCTGAGCACTCAGGGGTGGCCCCGCTCTGCCAGCCCTGTCGGGGCAGCTCTGCTCCCTGCCCCCTGCTCCCTGCCCCCCTCCTTCCTGGGCTCGCTCGTTTTATAGGGTGTTTCTGTTTTCTGGGTGGTTTCCATCTATTTGGTCCTTTAGGGACAACCTTGAACAAGTGGGGCAAGGACAGATGGCCCTAGTTTACAGATGAGGAAGCTGAGCCCAGCTCAGTGGTGGGTCCAGATGGGAGCCTGCCCTCCCTCCTCCTGGATCAGAGCCTTTCCCACAGAGCCCTGCCTGCGTGGGTCCTGGTGTGGTCACACACACAGGCACGCACGCGCGCGCATGCACACACACACACACACAAACACGCACACACGTGCACACACATGCAGGGAACATGAAGCCCAGACACCTGTCCTCCCAGCCTGGAAGCCTGCTGCGTGCCATGGAGGAGCGCATCCCCAACAAGCTGGAGAGAAAGTGCCCATGCGGCCCACCGGGCAAGGCTCCTCGGGGCTGCAGGTCATTCCCATCCTGCTGTCCCCACGGAAGAAGGACAGGTGGTCCAGGTTACCCACGGCACTCAGGCAGCAGCAGGCCCAGACCGGCCACTGTAGGGTCGGCCACCTGTGGCCACCTGTGCTCTTGAGTGGCAACTGTGGCCGTAATTCCCTGTCCTCCCTGAGCCTGGCTCTGCCTCTCTGGTGGATGAGGGGGCCCTGGCCCTCCTCCCCGGGTCTGATGTCCTGACTGGTGCTGGCACAGCTTGTGTCCATGTACTTGCAGCTGATGGTCAGCTGCCCCCCCAGGTGGGGATGGTGGGGACAGCTGGGCCCAACTCCTCCCGGTACTGGACCAGGCTGCCCTGGGCAGCAGAGCCGCTGGTCCTTCTGGGGAGAGCAGCAGGTGGGCGCTCGGTGAAGAGAGTTCAGAACAGAGAGAGGTTTCACCGGGGGAGGCGTCAGCAGGCCCAGGTCCCGGCCCCGAGTCTGCCTTCCTGGAGATGTGACTTGAGGCCATCTGGGCTTGCGCTTGCTCAGCTGTGGAACGGGGATGGTAACTCTAGCTGTGCCTGTTCTGCAGGGTGTTGTGGAAGTCAGATGAGGTCACGGGCATGGAAGTGCCCTGCAGACAGCAAAGTCTGGTCCAATTATGAGGGATTAGGATTGCTATTATTATCTACCCAGAGTGACTGCTCTGGCTCCAGCGGCATCAAACACATACCCAGCCCCAGATCCCGGTGCAGATAGAGCGAGCTGGTAGACTGGGGTTGGAGCACGCCCACAACACGCATGCCGGCCCGCCTGGCACACCTCCCTGGCACCTCCGGGCTGGCTCCCGAAGCTCCAGGAAGTTGCCCGGGGAGGGCGGGTAGAGACGCTGACAGCCGCCCCAGCAGCCTGTGAAAGCCAGGCCGTAGGCAGGGCTGCCCGGTTGCTGCAGAGGGGGAGGATGGGCATGGAGCCCGAGGAGCCTGGCAGAGTTGCCAGGGGTACCTGGCACAAAGCAACTGCTTGGGAGCCAGAGGGAAGGGGTGTGGCCACCCGCTGGCCCCTTCGCCGCCTGGCCCCACGTGCCCTTCCAGCTGCTCTCCTGGCCACACCCCCAGGCACCTTTCACTCCTGTACTTCCTGGAGCTGCCAGGCCTTTGTTTATGCCGTTTCCTCTGCCTGCAGTGCCCTTCTCCTAATTTCCTCTGATCAAAACCCTCGCTTTCATCGGCCTTGAATTATAGCTTGTTGTAAACCAGTGGTTCTCAGAACGTGGTTCTTACCCATGCGCCCATCGATGGACGCTTAGGTTGTCTTTTGGCTGTTGTACATAATGCCGCAATGAACTAGGGGCATAATGTTAAGTGAAATAAGTCAGAAAGGGGAAGACAAAACTATAGGACTTCACTCACGTGTGGAATCTTAAAAGAAAGTGAACAAACGAAATGAAACAAAAACAAACTCAGAGAACAGATTGGTGGTTCCCAGAGGATAAAAAGGTTGAGGGTTAGGCAACAGGGAAAGAGGGGGGAGGGGGAGGTCAATTATATGGTGATGCGTAGCAACTAGACGTTTGGGGGTGATCGTTTTGTAATGTACACAGATGCTGTATTATAATGTGCACTGAAACGTATATAATATCTAGAGGCCCAATGCACGGAATTCATGCCAGAGTAGGCCTTCCTCCCCTGGCTGCCGGCACCAGCTTTCCTTCCCTCTGGCACCCGGGACCGGGCTTTCCTCACAGCCCCTGCTTTGTCTGGAAGATCTTCTGGAAGGACATCCAGTCTAATTTAGCATATTACACTTTTATTATTATAGATTTAAAAAATGTGATTCCTAAGCCAGCCGAACCAGCACCTGGAAAGGTTAGAAATGCAGAAGCTTGGGCCCCACCCCGGACCTGCTGACTCAGAAACTCCGGGGAGAGAGAGGCCCAGCCATCTCTATGTTGTAACCGGCTCTGTAGGGGGTTTGAGACATACTGGTGTGGATAATAGCCATCCCCACTGCTGCCCGTGGAGGGCAGGGCCCCCGGGCCTCACTGGCACAGAATAGGCGCTCGGGAAATACTTTGTGGGTAAGATAGAAAAGAAAATGAGAGTGGGTAAGGGCCCTTCCCAGGAGAATAATCCCAGAGCCCAGGATCAGGAGGTGGGCTGCAGAGCGGTGGGTGATGGGCTGAGGTGGCCACCCCGTGGCTGGGCATGCACAGAGAGGTCTGTGTATGTGGTACCCTCCTGGCACCTGCCCAGCACCCCTTCTCCCTGCAGCCTCCAAGCCATATGGGGGGCTTCTTGGGGAAGCTGGGAGTATGCAAGCTTTGGGGGTCTGAGCTCCTAGGCTCTGGCCAAGGTGGGTCAGTTGAGTACATGTGGGCCACAGCAGAGGGAGGGGAGCTAGCCGTAGGGGAGATGGTGGAGGTGAGCGTCAGGGAGGCCAGGAGTCTTTGTCCTGGCTTAGAGAGGATTAGGGAGGGAGGGCACCTGTGTGGAGGGGAGAGAGAGGGGCAGAGGCAACAGGAAAGAGGACCAAGAGCATTCCAAGCCTTAGGGCTGGAAGGACCTCCTCAGATACCCATATTATGAATCAGTGCCTGGCCAGGAATCCAAGGCCCTGGGCCGGGTCCCGGTCTTGCTGCTTCCCAATCCCTTTTGGCCAAGACGCATTCGGTGCTGATGATCTGCCAGGTGCTCTTTTAAGCTCTGTGCTTGCATTCTCTTGTTTCATTCTTATAATTGCTCTATAAATTAGGCACTATTATTTTTACCACTTAATCTGATCAGCGAGCCGAAACCGGTTTGGCTCAGTGGGTAGAGCTTCGGTCTGCGGACTGAAAGGTCCCAGGTTCGATTCCGGTCAAGGGCATGTACCTCGGTTGCGGGCACATCCCCAGTAGGGGGTGTGCAGGAGGCAGCTGATCGATGATTCTCTCTCACGGATGTTTCTAACTCTCTATTCCTCTCTCTTCCTCTCTGTAAAAAATCATTAAAATATATATTTTTTAAAAATCTGATCAGCAAGAAGGAACTACGATTACCATACAGAAATGACCCCCAACGAAGACCCTTGACATTTCAGGACTGGCAAAGCCCCAGCTTCCATGTTGGCATGTGGAGAAAGCCTTTGGGGGGGCCCTGTGCCATGTGCCTCCCTGTTATTCCTCACCTGGGGCCACATGTGCTCTCGGCCACATTCAGCCCAGGAGAAAGGAGTGGAGTGCCCTGATGCCACCCGCCTGTGCAGGGCCTGCCCTGGTTGAGAGAATGTGGGGCTCGCCAGGGAGGCTGCCGTGTGCTGAGCCTGAGCCTCGGGCCCCTGCAGGGCAGGGTGCTTCATGCCTGGTCCAGCATTCAGGCCTCGGGCTCCCCAGGGCTGTGCTTAAGGAACCAAAGGTCCCAGAGAGCCTGGGTTAGGACTCGCACCCGGGTCTGAGTGACGCCAGGCCCTTCCCATCAGGCCCCGAGGCACAGCTTTGTGAAAAGCATGTTGTTCTCGGTCAACATACCATTCTTCCCCGATGCAGTCATGAGTCACAGGGCCAGGAGGGAAGAAAGCGGCCCCTGGTGCTCCGGGCCTGGCTGAGTTCACACGGCCGGCCGGTTCGGGGCTGACCCCCTGAGGAGGGTGAGCAGGTGGCTCGGGGCCGCGTCCCTCAAGGAGGCGAGGCGTAGCAAGGGGTTCATTCTCGAATCTGTCACGGGACCCGTTTCCCTCAATATCTTTGCTGAGCAAAGGAATTTAAAATATGCTTATCAAATCTGCAAGTAGCGCCGAATTAGGAAGCGTCGCTAATACTCTGAGAGGGGAGAATCTGATCCACAAGGGCCTCGGAGCAGCTGGAAACCAGTAAGGAACAGATCTGAGAGCCCAGGCTGGTTTCCTCATCTGTCAAGTAAGGGAACTAATTAGTCAATCCTCCCACTGGGAAGTGGCAGGAGGGGCTGAGCGCCTACTTAGGTGGGCTTGGGGAGGGCAGACGCGGGCTGGACTCCTGGCTCTGCTCTTGACCACAAACAACTTCAAGAATGTTTGTAACCGCTCCGGGCCTCGCTTTTCTCACCTACAAAATGGGGCTAAGAATAGCTGTCTCGCAGCCACGTTACAATCGAATGAGGTAATAGACATGGGAAGTTGACATGTGATACTCAATCACGAATCGCTAACCTCCTCCGCTCCCACAGCACATCCTCACCAGAATTATTCTCAAAAAGGGCCTCGCCCCCTTCCTTTCCCCGTCCTCCCTCCCTCCTGCCCCGTGCAGATCCCAGCTCAGGGCCCGCACACACAGCCATCACTCACGGCGACAGACACACCCAGCCTCTGGCTGGGACTGCTGCAGGGAGATTCTCAGGGATCCTGGAGCTCCTCCATCTTTCCAAAGTGCAAAGCTGATTACGTCCCTCGCAGAGCTTAAGCCCCTGCCGAAGGGCTCCCAGGAGCCCCCAGGATCAAGCCAAGCTCCTTAGCCCGTGTGAGGGAAGGCCCCTCAGGATCTGCCCGGCAGCCTGGGCCCCCTCTCTCCACTGCCTTCCTCCCACCCGAGTGCAAACAGACCGCACCAGGTGTGAAAGCGGGCTACTTCCCTCCCCCGCGCCTTGCCATGGACCCTTCCTTCTGTCCCAGCCACCTTTCCCTCGGGCTGGCCAGCAGACCTTTAATTTTCCAGCTTGCTTCCTGGATTCCCTTCTCCTGGGCCTCCTCCTCCCATCCCCCCATGTAGAATGGACTCATAGGCCCTTCTCTTTTAGCGCCCACCATCCAGCACTGCAACTGGCAGCTACTGTCCTAGCCAGGCCACCAGCTCCTTGAGGTAAGGGACTGTGTCTTGTTCACCTTGTGCCTAGGTCGATGCACCTGACATAGGGAAGGCACTCAGCAGTACTTGGGGTGTGACTGTCACATGGTAGGTGCTCAGTAAGTGAGTCCATTCACACAGAGGCACACAGGCCAGTCCACCAACCTGCACAAGTACAGCCATGCTTGAGGCCCCTGTGCCACTCTGATCATTAGGACTCCAATGCACTCTCCAGGCTTACATATAAGCATGTCACTTTACATTTACACCTGTAACTCTTTTACGGCTTTCAAAGCACCTCCACGTTCGGTGGCTTGTTAGATTAGGTAGCTACCACTAGCCCCTCTCAACGTCTGAGGCTACGCCTTGACCTACATTTTAACTCACTGCTCACTAGGTGGATTATTTTAAGTCACATACAACTTCTCGTTCTGATAAGCTGGCCTGCGGCGATAATGATCTCTCAAATGTGTGGTCCATGGTAATTAGCGAAGCATTTTCACATACGTTATTTCATTTTTATTCTTTTACACTTTACAGAGAGCAGGGATGGTATTGTTCTTTTTCCATTAGGCAGGCGGGAAATCTGAAGCTCAGAGAGGTTACCTAACCGGCGGAGAGCCAGGAAGTGAGGACTTTAGAATAAAAATTTAAATATTTTGATTTCCAGCCTATGGGTCTCTCCACTACATACCCTACTGTGCAGTGTGCTGCTGACACATGTGTGAGCGAGTGTGCACACACACACACACAGTGAAATTATAAGCATGCAGGCAAACCACGGTAAAGGTACACCCCACGTGCACACGTCCACACACAGCTGTCCCAGGAGCCTCACCCCTAGACACGGTGCCCATCTCGCCAAGAGAGATGCATCCCACCGAGCCCTCCCCCAGAGCCAGCCAGCCAGACGTACGTGCTCCTTCAGAACGTACACCGGATGCTACCGACCCAACATCCGCTGAGCAGATGTCTCAAGTTGGGGATTGAGTAGAGGGGATGAACTTGACGGATCTAGCCAGACACTTGCCCGGGCCCCCTGGGACAAGAAGCATGCACAGCCTTGGCCAGCTGGCTGGCCGGCCTCCCAGGGCCTGCCTGTGATTGTGAAACTCAGTGAAACCGATTGGCTTCACCGGCCAGGACCGCCCGAGGACCAGGTCTGCAGAGCCACAGCCACAGGGCCCCGCACAGCACACGCACACACACTCTCACAAACACCCACTCACATACATGCATACACACTCTCACGCACACATGCTCACATGCACGGCCTGCCCAGGCGGGGCCTGCAGAGAGGTGAGCAGCAGGTGTGCTGCTAGACGAGGGGTAGGGAGGGCAAAGGCTGATGGTGTGAACAGCCACATTGCACCCGGTGGCACTGGAATCACGGCAAATGCTCATGCTTCCTTCCACACGGCCCCCCAGGGCCCCGGCTCTTTCTGATCTCAGTCATTCTTCCCTTGGCCACCTAGTGGACCTCATCATAATAGCTGAGGGGGGTCAAGGTGAACCAAGGCATCGACCCTGAGATGCTCCTGGGAGGTGACAGGCATATGCGATGCTAGCACCGCATGGCAGACCCTTCAGGATATATTTTACATGTACATCCCCTGCCCACCAGCCCTCATTCCAAGTGTCGCACGCACTGCCAATATTCATTACTAAATTTACTACTTCTTTCCTTGTGATGTTATTCTTTTCAATAAAGATGATTCGTTAAATAGACGTCTAACTTCATTTTGTGCTGTATAAGACTTTCTTCCATATAAATAAACTCACGTCCAAAAAAACACCATCTTGGTCGGTGCGGGTGGTGATTCTGCAGTTCAGAAATGTGGCCGCCAGGAGGGAGGGCTGTGTGTTTGCGTGGGGTGTATCTGGGTCTGCCCCTGAGTCCCCCGAGGCGCCCGCCCAGGGTGGCTCAAGCTTTTCCAGGCCGAAGGGGGTAAATGAAGTGCATCCCTGCCATGGGGGGACCACATGGCGCTGGCCGGGAGGGTGGCTGGGGCGGGGGTGGGGCGGGGAGGAGGCCGGTGGGATCCAGCCGTGGCCTCACTGGCTGTGTCTGTGCCCGCAGGAGGGAGAGGAGCAGGAGGAGGCGCGCGGCAAGGAGGAGCGGCAGGAGCCCAGCACCACGGCCCGGAAGGTGGGGCGGCCCGGGAGGAAGCGCAAGCACCCGCTGGTGAGTGTCGTGGCAACCCCACAGCACACACGCACACACAGGCCGTGATGGGGGTCTCTGCGGGCCCTGTGAATGTGTTCGCTTCCCCGTTCTTTGAGCCCCTCAGCCACTCCCAGGATGTCCCTTTTCTACACGGAACTGTGGGTTTGGGCAGAGCAGGGACTCGAACAGGGCCCCTGACTCCTGCCTTCCTTCTGAAAGGGCAGCAAGAACCCTGACAGCGCAGCATTTGCTTCTGCCTAACCTGCCTGCACCGGCCCCGCCCTGCCCATCCACACACCCACCCGGAGGACCTGAGGAAGGGAACTGAGATAAAGGGGTCTGATCAGAATGAGTAGGGAAGGCATGCCGGCTAAGAAGGCCCTTTGTAAGGGAGGGGGAGAACTGGGTTCTGGTTGAGTCCCATGGAAGTGTAGGCTACAGGCTGCCCGCAAGCCCCTCCGGGCAGCTAGGTGCTGCTGCCCCTGAGTCTAGGAGGGCTCGGGTTGCCCAGAGGAGGAGTGCTCTGGAGGGCAAGGCCTGTGGGCATAGCCTGCCTCCCTGTGCCTTAAACTGAGACAGAGCAGTGATTTTCCGCCAGCACCGAAGACAGCTGGTTCCTTTCTTTTAGCCCCTTCCAGCTGAGAATGGGAAACTTGAGGCAGGAAGGTAAGGAGAGGAGCCAGAGCTCGGATTTGTAACTGCCCTTCAAGGAAATGCTCTCAGCAGGGCAGATCCCCCCTACCCCTTGGGCAGCGCCAGGGTGCAGGGCTGGAGTGAAAGGAGACAGCTGAGGGAGGGAGGGAGGGAGGGCCGCAACAGCTGGGCCTGGGTGGTTCCCTGAGCCCGGGGTTTGGGAACCTGCCGGGTACTGGAGGGCACCACCCCCAATTCTGCTTGAAGATTTGGAGGGGAAGGGGATGGGAGCGGGCATTTATTTGTTAATGTTAGGCATTTTAATATTAACGCAAACATGAGTCTTTTATGGCCTGGAATGAAAAATTCACATGAAGTTGAAAGACAAAGCAGGGGACTTTAAAGGAATGCCCACCTTGCAGCAGACTGCAGGCTGCATCCTGGGGTGCCTTCTCAGCGTGCCCCTCCGTCCACCTCCACCCCTAGGGCACCTTGTGGGAGAAGGGGGCAGGGGCACAGTGCCAGCTGGAGTGGGTGGGGAGGCAGGCTGAGTCAGAGACCACTGGTGATTGCACACCTGCACGTGTGCCCATGACCCACCGTCCCCGAACTGGGTGCTGGGGATAAGAGCCCCCACCAATAGCAAATAAAGACCTTGCAACCCTCCTGTGAGCCCCTGGAACCAGCGGGAGGGTCCATCGCTGAGAGGTGGGGTGCAGCCCCGGGGGCAAGAGGGAGGCGTGTGGAAACGTGTCCGGAGATGTGCGTGTGAGGCGAGAGGGGCACGGCTGAGTGGGGGAAGGGGCAGTGCGTGTCATAGGCTCCCAGCCTGGAGCAGGGCCCAGTGTGGGAGGAACAGCTCTGTGTTTGGAGTCCGGCAGACCTGGTTTAAATCCGGCTCCACCGCTCACCACCTGTGTAACCAGGAACCTTGGGCCCCCCTTCCAAAAAAAGAGAGACGATACGCATGCATCCCTCCCAGACCCAGTGAGAACTCAATGGGTTCCGCCACCAAAGAGCTAGTGCTCAGCAGAGGTCAGTCCTGTCCTTGCTGGCCAAACCTCTCCTCTTCAGGAGGCCACAGCAACCTCCGTTTGGCAGAAGAAACAGCCCTGGGTTGATCGTATCCCAGCTGTGGGGTCCTGAGCACGTTACGGACACAACCCTGAGCTTCTGCGTACTGGTACCATGTGACCAGCAGTCACACCTGCCCTGGCCACTCAGCAAAGTGAGTCCAAACGTGCAGGCCGGGTTCCAGGTGACACCTCACGATAGGCCCCAGGAGAGAGGAGAGAGAACATGGGGGAGGCAAGGCTGGTTGGAAGGCCTGGGGCCGAGGCAGCTGCTGTGAAAGGACCCCTTGCACATTGGGGAAGCGGAGAAAGACAGACCCCAAAGAGAGCAGCCAGCACAGCCCTTCCTGGACATCAGGCCCCGGGGCGGGGGTAGGGGACTGGGTAGCAGAGGAGGAAATTCATGCTACAGCGAGAGGCCAGTCCACCCATGGTCGCCCGGCCTAGAGGCCATACGGGTCACTCGTGCTTGAGCAAGTGCTTGACCTGGCCTCCTCTCTCCCCAGCTGGGGAGCACAGCAGGGAAGGTTTCTTGGGGGCCTGGTGCAGCTGTGGCCCTGAGAACCACTGGCCGGGAGCTTTAAGCAGCTGAGTGTGTGTCAGCCAGCTAAACTGGAAGGGGGAGGGAGCTGGGCTCCGGTCCCAACAGGTGGAACAGAAGGAGACGTGCTGGAAAGCAGGAGAGGAAAACCTGGCTTCAGGCTGGGCTCTTTGTCTGTGCAAAGGTCGCCTGAGCTACATCTGTTAGTGTCCTCGATATCCCTCCGGGCCCCGAGGTTAGGAAATCTCTGCCCCCGAGGCCTATCTGTGCTGGGTGCCTTCCACTCATTCCTGCGCCTGCACCTGCCTCCTGGCTGCACCCTCACCCAGGCCTGACCCCAGGACGGTTTCCCAACCCCCAGCCCTTCCTCCCCCAGGACAAATACTTCATTCCTGCCAAGCAGCTCCCAGGGTGGGGGAGGCCACACAGATCAACAAGACTTAGCTTTCAACCTAGGAAGCTGGGAAGGAGACCACACGTAATTCCACCTACTACAGCCCGTGGCACATCTCCGCTCAAGAATCCCCAGGATTCTTAGGGGACAAGATCTGGAATGCTCCACCTGGCCCCCTGCCACGGGGTCTCTCCGGCCCCTGTCCTGGTGCTCAGTAGCCACCTCTTGCCACAGACACATAGGAACCCTCTCTTCCTGCTGCTCCTTGAACACATCAAGCACGTGTCACAGCCTCCTCTTTCCTCTGCCTGCCCCAGAGCCCAGCCCATCGAAGCCTCGCTTGCAAAGGCAGCCCAGCTCCGCCATCACGCACCACACTGACTCTCCCTGTCGGACTGTTGGTAAAATTTACCAAAATGAACACCAAGAAGCTAAAGGCATGTGCTCACCCCGGTCTGCAAAACTGTCCCCTGTCTGGATCCAATTTATGCGCAGAATAAGTGTTTAGAAACGTTTATATCCGTTTGATCCTACGGCCACCTCCAAGCGCATAATTTTGTATTTCACAAAAGTTACATTTCTTTTTTTTTTTTTTTAAATATATTTTACTGATTTTTTTACAGAGAGGAAGGGAGAGAGATACAGAGTAGACAGTTAGAAACATCGATGAGAGAGAGTCATCGATCAGCCTGCACGCCCCCCACCAGGGATGTGCCCGCAACCAAGATACATGCCCTTGGCCGGAATCGAACCCGGGACCTTTCAGTCCACAGGCCGACGCTCTATCCGCTGAGCCAAACTGGTTTAGGCAAAAGTTACACTTCTTGATGTATGGGGAATGAAAACAACAAAAGCAAAGGCAACCACCTAACCTCTCAGGGCGCCCCCCCCCCCCCCCCCCCCCCGTCCCCGACAGCTGGAAAAGCAGGTGGGAAGAGCCTGGCTTCCCACGAGATGTGCCACCTGCATGGCATGGTGGTCCCTGAGCTGAGCCTCTGGCACTGTGTGCCCACCTCCCTGAGGACAGGGAGCGTGAATAAATGCCCAGCGCTGTGCCACACGCGATGCCTACAAAGGCCTTCCCAACAGTGACGCGTGTGACCCTGACAGCAGACCCGGGAGGGGCAGGTGGGGACCGCTGTTACTGCCTTCCTCGCTCAGAGGAGGAGGCTGAGGCTCACACCTCCCAACTGCAGAGCCCACCGTGCCTGTCCCTCCTCACCCCCTCTGCTCACACGATCCCGAAAACGGGGCCTCCAGCATTTTCGTTAATGTGTGAAGGCAGGGCTGTTTGAAAACGTATGTAGATCTGGTCCAAGAAGCATACAGAGGAAATGTAACGGAGGGGGGGTGATTGACCCACACACCAGGGAGCCCGTGAGGCCGCGGGTAAGGCGGTGGTGGTCTGAGGCGTGAGAGGCGGGCCTGCTAAGACCGGGCCTGGCGGCGGCTGCACCACTGGCCTCAGAGCCAAGATGCTCTTGATCAGAGCCGGCAACAGGAAACAGGAAGCCGCTGCCGGGCGGGGCGGGGCTTCGGGAGGGAGCTGGCACCTGGACGCGGGGCCTGCGGGCTGGCGGTGCCTGTGATGGGGAGGAGGGGACGGTGGCATGCCGGGCTGGTCTCTGCTGGCCGGGAGCGGGAGCCCGCGTGTGGGTGTGAGCGGCGGGGGCGGCCGGAAGAGGCATTTTCCTGTCCGCCAGCTCCCAGGGACGTCCCGGAGTCAGCAGGGAAGATGTCCGAAGCAGGTTCCTGCCTGGTCACAAGCCCAGACAAGCCCCGCGCCGCCTTTGTCCCCGGCGCTGCTCAGGGCCGGGGCACCGGGAGGGAGGGTGCCCGCCCTGGCCGCCAGGCCCAGGGGGATGGCCGGCCCTCCGGGCTCCGGGGCCTCTTTACCAGCTCTGTGTGTATTTATTCACTGAAGATTTATACCCACCAACTCCCTCCAGGGTTAATTTTGCTCAGTGGGAGCACCCTGAGGTCACCTCTTGCTAAGAATAACCCAGAAAGGGAGGGCGGGGGCGGGGAGGAGGGGCGGGAGGGGCTGGGAGCAGGCGCCGAGCTCAGCCAGGCCGGCCCAGAGCCAGCGGTTACTCACTCCCCTCCGAGCCTCCAGCGTGACGCTCGAGGGAGTGAGTTGGAGTGAGTTCCAGGGGCCAAAGCTGCCCCGCCGCAGAGCCAGGGACCGGGGTGCGGACGGTGGGAAGGCAGGGACCCTCCTCTGGAAGGGGAGAAGCGGCCGGGGACCGGGCAGCTCAGCGGCGGGGAGTCTGCATGGCCTGACATGACCTTTCGATCCGTCTCCCAGTTAGGACGGAGCTCGGTCCCCTCTGTGTCCGGGTGAGAGCAGCTCCTCGCTCTCCCCGGAGCCCTGGCCCGGGGACGTGGTGCCCCCGCGTTTTTATCTGTAAAACTTCCCGGAAGCGTGCTCGTCCGGCCCCGCGCGCGCGCACACTGACCCGAGGGGGATGCGGGAGGGGTTACCGCGGCCCCCGTGCAGGGGTGACCGCACATTCGCTCCGCGCCTTGGGCAGCGCCCGGGGGGGCATCTGAAGAAATGTGAGTCAGAGCACAGTGTCAGGCACAAGATGGTGACTTTCCACCCGACAAATACCTGTGTGAGGCAGTCTGTGAAGTGAAAACGGAGCCCAGTGAGTTCTGCCTGCAGGTATTGGTGCTGATATGTTTTTGTTTGTTTGTTTTTGTTTTTTTTTATTTTATTTTTTAAAATATATTTTTATTGATTTTCTACAGAGAGGAAGAGAGAGGGATAGAGTTAGAAGCATCGATGAGAGAGAATCACCCGATCAGCTGCCCCTTGCACACCCCCCCACCGGGGATGTGCCCCGCAACCAAGGTACATGCCCTTGACCGGAATCGAACCTGGGACCTTTCAGTCTGCAGGCCGACGCTCTATCCACTGAGCCAAACCAGTTTCGGCTGGTGCTGATATGTTAACTTGCATTTCCTTCATAAACCTTAAGCGCACACACACACACACACACACACACACACACACCCCGTGAGCCTGCGTCAGCTCCAGCTGCCCGCTGCCGTTGCCATGTTTCTGGAGGTGTGGAGAAAACGGGGCTGTCTTTCCCACCGGAAAAGAGACTTGTTCCCTGCAGATTCACCCGCCCGTTCCCCACCCGATCAGGCAGATCCGCAGCCACTGATGGCTTCCAGCACCGCAGCTCCTGGCCCGTGGGCTGGGTGTCAAGTGCGGAGACATGCGGACTTGGCCTTCGCAGGGGGAAACCTTAGGCGTCCGTGGGAAAGGGGGAGGCTTTCCTACCTCAGGGCCTTCCCGAGGGACGTGTGCAGGGGGGTGAGCCCATGGGGAGGCCCGAAGGCTGAGTGGAGGAGGGTTTCCTGTCAGAATGGTGGTGTCCATCTTGGCCAGAGACGCAGTCCGCAGGCAGCGGGTGGTTGACGCTGTATCCCCCGCAAAGCGTGCTGGAAGGTTCCTGGGGGGGGGGGGGGCTGAGTGAGGGGCGGCATGTCTGGGAAGCTGGCTCTGGCATCCCTGAGCAGGACGGCTGACGCAGAAGAATGCAGGGAGGTGGGCTGATGCCAGGAAACACCCCCAGAGCCCGCTGGGGGCGGCGGCGCTGGGCCAGCATTGGCTGCTCCAGAGGAGGGAGAGGAAGGGGCGAGAACAAATGTTTGCAGACCTCAGACATGGCGCCAGGGCTATTGTCAGGGAGCGAGACGTCGGAAGGGAGCAGATTCGTCAGGGGCCCTTTCGAAGGCCACTCCAGACTGCCAGAGGGAGGGGCATCTCAGTGAAATCCCCAAGTCCCTGTTTTATTGTTTCCAAAAAATCCCTGTATCTCTTCATCCCTCCCTGGCCCCTTCCCCAGTCACACATTCCAGGGCCACTTCCAGCTAAAGGCAGTCATTCCCTCAGGCCCCAGCCTCCCACCCAGGCCCCAGCCTCCCCCTCAGGTCCTGGCCTCCCCCTCAGGTCCCAGCCTCCCCTCAGGTCCCAGCCTCCCCCTCAGGTCCCAGCCTCCCCTCAGGTCCCAGCCTCCCCTCAGGTCCCAGCCTCCCCCCTGGTCCCAGCCTCCCCCTCAGGTCCCAGCCTCCCCTCAGGTCCCAGCCTCCCCCTCAGGTCCCAGCCTCCCCTCAGGTCCCGGCCTCCCCCTCAGGTCCCAGCCTCCCCCCAGGTCCCAGCCTCCCCCCTGGTCCCAGCCTCCCCTCAGGTCCCAGCCTCCCCCTCAGGTCCTAGCCTCCCCTCAGGTCCTAGCCTCCCCCTCAGGCCCCAGTCTCCCCCCAGGTCCTAGCCTCCCCCTCAGGTCCTAGCCTCCCCTCAGGTCCTAGCCTCCCCTCAGGTCCCAGCCTCCCACCCAGGCCCCAGCCTCCCCCTCAGGCCCCAGTCTCCCCCTCAGGTCCCGGCCTCCCCCCAGGCCCCGGCCTCCCCCCAGGTCCCAGCCTCCGGGCTGCTCTGGAGCAGCTGCACCTGCACCTCCTGCTGCGGCAGGTACTCGCCAGCACACGCCTCTGGCAGGGCTGTTGACACGGGTCCTTTCATCATCCTCACCCAGGGAATTGTGTGTTTCGTTCTGCCACCTTAAGGAAGATGTAACCAGGCTGGAAGAGCTCCAGAGGAGGGCAGCTAAATTGATCAAGGGGGAGCAAGGCTGCCAAGCGAGGACAGACGAGAGAGATTAGGACTCTGGAGTCTGCAGAGACAAAGGCCGAGGAGGGTGATTGCAGCCATGAAGTCATGTCCCCGGGGCGGGCGGGATGAGCTGGGGTGGGGGTGGGGGTGGGGTGGGGGGTCGGGGGAGGCATGCGCCAGGAGAACCTTCAGAAAGGCCCACGAAGCACAGAGAGGGAAGTGCCGCCTCCCCTGTGCGTGCCCTGCTGACCACCCCGGCCGCCTGGGCATGGATAGTAGAGGCCGGAAATGGGAATTTCAAACGAGATTCACTTAAATGCGTGCATCTTCCCTACACAATGGCTTTTGCAAGGGAGCCTTCAGTGCACCCCGAAACCCTTGGAGGCTGATTTCAAAGAGCACAGCCAGGCCCCGTTCCAGGCGGACAGGTGTCCCCGCCGGAAGCGGAACCCCCAGCGGGCCGGCCACTCGCTAGGCATGTGCCTTCTCGCTGCGGCCCGCAGGGGCACGGGCTGGGTGGCGGCTTCGAAAGCTTTGCTGGGCCCTGAGGTTCTGAACGTGAGTCACACACACACACACACACACACACACAGGCACACGTGCACGCACACACGCACACACGCACACAGGCATACGCGCACACAGGCACACACACAGGCATACGCGCACACAGGCACACACACACACAGGCACACACACACACACACACACACACAGGCATACGCGTGCATGATGGAGCACGGTGGAGAGAGCTCCGGGGCAGGTGGGAAGGCAGCCCCCAGGCTCAATGGTGAAGGAAGTGGAACCTGGAGGTGCCCTGCTGTGGCCACCTTCTCCAGGGCTGGCTCCCTTCAGTCTCTGCTCTGTGGTCCCTGGTGCCTTGACCCCCTGGTGGCCCTTTGAGCTGCTCCACAGGGAGAAGGACGTTGGAGGGGTCAGACACCTCGTCCCAGAGTGCTGGGGCCTGGCTCCATCTGCTCCCGGAGGCTGAGCGGGGAGGCCTCTGGGGCCTCTCTTGGAAGGAGCCGTGGGTGGACCTCTCTGGCTCTCCCTGTCCCTCTGGCCGGTCAGATCAGAGGGCTGCCGGGGCCGGGCCGCGGGAAGGCCCGGGGCAGAGTGGGTAGCTGGGGCCCAGCACCAGCACTTGTGGGGCAGGGCCGCTCTGCTTCCGGGGCTGCATGGCTGTTTCCTGAAACTGGACTCAACCTGGGGAAACCCAGGGTTTGGTGGTGGGCGGGGGGGAGAGGGGAGCCGGTGGGCCTGCAGGAGGCAAGGAACTGGGATCAGTGGAAGCGGACTGTGATTGTGTTGACATCCCTCTGTGGCTTCTTGGTCCTGTGGGGTGGGCGGGTACCTCTGGGCGATGGTGCACCACGTGTGTGTGTGTGTGTGTGTGTGTGTGTGTGTGTGTGGCTTTAATCAAGAGGGCCGATGCTGGCCTGGCGCCAGGGTTCCCGGCTGGCACAGAGCTGAGCACCGCCGAGGGCTTTAAAGGCACAGTGGCAGCATCGTGGGGGTGGGGGAGGGGAGGCCGAGGATGGGCAGGCGAAGGGCCATCCCTGCGTCTGCTGGCCCCTGGGGGTCAAAGGAAGAAGACCCCTTTCGGCCATAGCCCCCCATCACCGAGGTCAAAGGGGCACCAGGGGCCCAGAACCAACCCAGGACCCTGGCTTCTGCCTGCAGGGGCTCCGGGCCTCCCCGTCTACAATGGGACCCAGGTGACCCCCAAATGCCTGGCCTCCGTTCCCCGTGTATCGTCCCCCTCACCTCTTGTTTGCCAGGCTGTCATGGTTTATGTGTAAAGATAACCATAGTGAAGGGCCTCTCAAAAGTCACTTCCCTGTCTGGAACCTTCGCGTTCTGCCCACCTTGTGGGGAGACAACGCCTCACCTGCGAGGGGCGGGTGGGGGCCTGGGGGTTCAGACCAGACTGGCAGCACAGGGGTGGCTGGGGGCTCGGTTCGGCCGGGCAGGTTCAGCGCGGAAGGCTCCCGCTCGCCTGGCCGCTGGCTTCGCCTCCCCGTGGCCGCTGCCAGGAAAACAGCCGGCGGCCTTCCCCGGCCCCCTCAGGCCCGTCAGAGCCTCCTTTCCTCCGGGAGCCCTGGGGATTTGAGGTCCGGCTTTTCCGGAGACCCGGCCCAGAGCAAGGGCCGGCTTCCCGAGGCCTCTCCCGGCCCAGGGTCCGTCTGGACGTGCCCCGCCGAGCAGGTGTGTGACCGGAGGTAAGCCCGGAGCCCGTGTCCTGGGGGAAGGGAGCCGGACACTCCCCACCAGGAGAACTGTGGTCATTAAATCTACTAATCGTGTAAGCGTATTTATGCTGGGTCCTGCGCTCCGTACTGTGAGCCGTAGGTAGCATGGCTGGAAAGGAGAGAAATGAGAAGATAGATGAGGCAAAGCTCGCTGTCTAGGGGAGAGACACACGGTAAACAAACAATCAGGAGCGGTGTGGGGAGTGCTCTAGTGAGATAGGATGTGCTCTGTAAACACGAGGCTGCAGGGGGCTGGGAGCAGGGAACACTGGACTTTAACCCCTCTCCTTGGGGCCGGGCTGGGACCAGCAGCCTGCCTGCCAGCCCCCTGGGGCTGTGCGAGTTGGAGGCTGAGGCCCCGGAAGCCCAGGGCCTAGCACAGAGCCCTCCCCTGTGCGTGTGAGAGGGAGGCAGACAGGCAGGTGGCTTTAAAATGTTCCTTGGGAGACAGAAAGTACCTGTGTTTCCCCGAAAATAAGACATCCCCTGAAAGTAAGACCTAGCACAACTTTGGGGGAAAAAATTAATATAAGACACTGTCTTATTTTCGGGGAAACAGGGTACAACAGTGGTTGCCAGGGACTAGGGGCAGGGGTGTGGGGAATTGTTCAATGGGTAGTACATAGTTTCTGTTTGGGATGATGAAAAGTTCTGAAGATGGGTGAATGGTGGTGGTGATGGTTGTTCAACAGTGTGGATGGACTTGGTGCCACTGGATTAATTGTACGTTTGAACGTGGTTAAAATGGTAAAGTTTAGGTTATATATATTTTACCACGGTATTTTTAAAAAATATATATTTTATTGATTTTTTTTTACAGAGAGGAAGGAAGAGGGATAGAGAGCTAGAAACATCAATGAGAGAGAAACATCGACTAGCTGCCTCCTGCACACCCCCGACTGGGGATGTGCCCGCAACCAAGCAACCAATGTACATGCCCTTGACCGGAATCGAACCTGGGACCTTTCAGTCCACAGGCTGACGCTCTATCCACTGAGCCAAACTGGTTTTGGCTACCACGGTATTTTCTTTAAAAATTTTTTTTAACTTTTTTTTTTTAAACAAGTCCTCACCCAAGGACATGTTGAGAGGGAGGGAGGAAGAGGGAGAGAGAAAAACATCAACATCGATGTGAGAGAAATACATGGAAGGGTTGCTATCTGTATGCTCCTCGACTGAGGATCACACCCACAACCCAGGTATGAGCCCTGCCCAGGAATCGAACCGGCAACCTTTCGGTGCAGGAAGCTTAACCAACTGAGCCACTCAGACGGGGCTAAAGTTGTTTTTCAAATGGTCCTTAGAGAAGAGGCCGCCCCTGGTCAGTGCCCCTCCCTTCAGACCAGGGCTTTTCAACAACAGCACGTTTTGACGTTGCCATTTTGACCTGAATAAATGATTCTTTGTTGCTATCCTGTATCGTACAGAGTGTTTAGCAGCTCCCCTGGCCCCTACACACAGGAAGCCAGCCATCTGCCTCAGCCCCGTGTGGCCATCAACAATGTCTCAGACACCTTGCCACATGCTCTCTGGGGCAAAAGAACCCCCGTTAAGAACCACTGCCTTCACCAGCTTGGAATAAGCTGCTCGCAGAGGAAGCTCGAGGAGCGGGTAGAGAAGCAGGAGGCAGTGGTCCCAGGGTGAAGGGGTCTTGCCGGGAAGGCAAAAGTCAACAAATCCTGAGGACCCCCAGGAGGTGGTGGGCAGGGTTTGAAGATCCAGAGTGACACCCTAGCCGGTTTGGCTCAGTGGATAGAGCGTCGGCCTGCGGACTGAAAGGTCCCGGGTTCAATTCCAGTCAAGGGCATGTACCTTGGTTGTGGGTACATCCCCGGTCAGAGGTATGCAGGAAGCAGCTGATGGGTGTTTTGCTCTCATTGATGTTTCTTACTATCCCTCTCCCTTCCTCTCTGTAAAATAATAATAATAATAATAATAATAATAATAATAATAAATCAATAAAATATTAAAAAACAAAAACAAAACAAGATCCAGAGTGAGGCCTAATGGGCATGGGCAGGTGCACAATGGGTGACAAGTTCAAGCTTGTCTCAAACCTGTGGCCCCCACTCACCCAAGAGAGGAGTGAGTGTGCTCACGGCTGCCATGCCCCTCCCCGGCCCCAGCCCCAAGGTGAGAAGCAAAGGAAGATGAACTTGTCACCTCCAGCTGCCGGTGGGCGGCGCCTTCCAAAGGGGCCAGGGGCTGCAGCCGCTCCTTCCTCCTCTCCCCCTCTCCCCGTGGGAACAACGAGTGCCTCGGGGTGTGCTGTGTCCCCTTTCAAGGCAAATGAAAGCAAACAAATGCTGAGCCTCCAACAGTCAGGCAGGGCGTGCAGCAAAGCCGAGGCTCCCTCTGGGTGGGAGCAGGCTGCTCTCACTCCGCACCCGGCCTCCGGCGGCAAGGAAGCCACTGTGAATCCTGAGCACCTGCCAGGTGCCCGCTCCACGCTGAGTCTAACCAGACAAAGGTCCTGCCTCCGAGAGGCACGAGCTAATGGCGACAGGGGAGAGGGGAGGAGAGCAGAGGAGGCAGCGGCGAGGAAGGCGTGGAGGTGGGGGCAGGACTGTGCGGGCCTGGCTGGGATGGCCTGTCTCAGGAGCTTCCAGGTGTGGGTTATGCTTTCTTCTCGCCTGAGATGCCCCTTGTAGGGAGCACCCAGCTCCTCCCCCGGAGACTGGAAGAACTGCTTCAGTCCAGTTGCCTGTGGACCTCCTTCCTCCCTCTTGGTGATCTGCCCAGTGACCTTGGGCCCCACAGAGAGGGCGGTGAGGGGCTCAGGGTGGGTTCTCAATGCATACGGTGGATCGAGGGGTCCACAGCCGGACTCAGGAGCTCCCCTCAATCCCAGAGCTTTGGGTGATGCAGGCTCACCGAGGACCAGGGTGCGCAGGCATGGGGAATGGCCCAGTGGGGACGAGTGGGAAGGGAAGCGTTAACCCTGGGGCTGGAGCTGTGCAGAGCACCCCCTCCCCCTTCCGCCTCCTCCGCCTCCTCCGCCTCCTCCGCCTGCCTCTGAGGGGATGGTATGTCTGCACTGCCTCGGACGGGGTCCTGCAGGGCTGCCTGGGAGGGGAGCTTGCTCAGGGGGCGGGCAGGAGCCTGGGTGGGTGAGGTCTGGGAGCAGGTGCTCCTGACTGTCAACAGGAAGTGAGTCCCAGGGTGGGAAGGAGCCGCGTGGTTCCCAGGCAGGAAGTAAACAGCAGCGGGGGTTGTCCTGAGCAGTTTTGGGGGCCAGGGCTGTGGGGCAGCAAGAGGCTTAGGAAAGAAGAACACCGCCATGCTGAGGAATGGGCTGTGACCTACACAGTGGGCCTGCGGGATCCCACGCCCACCTCCCTGGAGTGCCCCGCTTGGAGCGCGGTGGTGCCTGGCACAGCCAGACCCGGGTGGCTGTGGGGGCCCAGGCGTGCCCCCCTCTCCAGCTGCTGGGCCCCCTGACTTCCTTGCCCACTAGAAAGCCCTGGGGGAAGAGGACTCCCAGCAGGGAGGGGCCTCCTCAGGGGGCCCCGTAGGTTTGAGCTGGGAGGTGGGACAATCTGTCTGAGCCCTGCAGAGAGCGTGTGGGTCTCTACACGTGGGACGGCAGCTGAGGAGAGAGACAGGGCCTCTTGCTCCACTCGGATTCCCGCATTTGACCTCGGGGCTCTGCTGGCTTTGGCCCTCAGTGCCCAAACCTCGCGGTGGACTTCTAGCTTCCGCTTCCGCCGAAGGCCTCCTCTCCCCCTGGCTGCAGCCTCCCCGCCCCCGCGCATTTGCAGCTTTCCATGGGAGGTGCTCCTCCTGGAGGCCCGCCCGCCGGCTGCCACACGGCCAGGAGAACGGCTTGGCAGGGGGCCTGGAGTTCCCTCCGCTTGCTCGCATTCTCTCTCTCTCTCTCTCTCTCTCTCTCTCTCTCTCTCTCTCTCTCTCTCTCGCTCGCTCGCTCACGCTGCTCCCTGTGTCTGCAGGCTCGTCCAGGGAGGACTCTGGTGTAGTCCTGCTTTTTGTCTTTATTTTTATTGTTTTTCCCAAGGCCCCAGGCTCGTCCAGGGAGGACTCTGGTGTAGTCCTGCTTTTTGTCTTTATTTTTATTGTTTTTCCCAAGGCCCCAGGCTCTATCTGCCACCCGAGGGGGTTTGTCACCAAAGAATAGCAGGCTCAGATCAGAGACCCTAAGAGCAGAAGCCACGTTGGAGGTTGCAGGACTGGGAAAGGGGAAGGGGGGGCGGGCCTGGGGAACCGGGGCTCTCCGAGGCTTTCTGGGTGCGCTGGAGTGGAGCAGCACATGGGAGGGCTGGGCGTTTCCACTCACGCCAAGACCGGCCCGCCCTCGCCCCAGCCAGCCCACTTCTGGGACTCCGGCCTGCAGGAATCCGCAGATGCACCGAGCTCTCAGGGCAAGCGTTCACCTCAGCAGAAAGCAAATCGGGCCCGACCGACGTGGCTCCGTGGTGAAGCTTTGACCTCTGAACCAGGAGGTCACAGCTCGATTTCCGGTCAGGTCACATGCCTGGGTTTCCGGCTCAGTCTCCAGTGTGAGGTGTGCAGGAGGCAGCTGATCGATAATTCTCTCTCCTCATTGATGTTTCTCTCTCTCCCTCCCCCTTCCTCTCTGAAACCAATAAAAATATATGTTAAAAAAAAAAAAATCAAATCGGCCGAAACCTGTCAGGCTCAGTGGATAGAACGTCGGCCTGCAGACTCAAGGGTCCCAGGTTCGATTCCGGTTAAGGGCATGTACCTTGGTTGCAAGGCACATCCCCAGTGGGAGGTGTGCAAGGGGCAGCTGATCGGTGTTTCTCTCTCATCCATGTTTCTAACTCTCTGTCCCTCTCTCTTCCTCTCTGTAAAAAAAATCAATAAAATATATTAAAAAAATAAAAATCAAATCGGCCCAAAGGCCCACCATGTGCCCAGGGAGGGAGAGACGCCCACCCTGCTTTGTTAAGTGAAGATGCAAGGTGCAGAACAGGATGAGAGCATGATCTCCTTTAGAAAAAACAATTCTGGACCCGTGTGTGCGTCCATATGTATAAACGTGTAACTTACACGTGATGGTAGAGACATAGGGGAAAAGTCTAGGACAGGTACCTGCCGAACGGTTAATAGTTTACCTGTAGGGAGTTCTCGGATGCTTGGGAACAAAGCATTGCATTTGGGAGGGTGTGCTGTATGAACTGAGAATTGCTTGGTGGGGCCTTGGCTGTCCTGGCGTCTGAGCGCCTGGGAGACCCGTGGGGGCCAAAGCTGAGGGAAAGAATGTGCTGGACCCTGGGGCTCAGAGGAATGCTTCTTTGGAGAGGGCGGGTGTTTGACCCTCCGGCAGCTCATCACTGGGCTTACAGACCCAGGGGAAAGCTGGGCAGGCTGTGGCACGGAAATCGGATCAGCCCAGGCTGGTCCTGCTCCGAAGGAGGGATGTGGTGAGGCTGCACAAGGCTGGGGGAGGGGCCCTATGTCACCCCAGTGAGTGAGTGTGTGTGTGGGGGGTGCAGCTTGGGCTGTGGAGTTTCTTCAGCTGGAGTCCATAGATCCCTTGACTTCAGGAGATAAAGTCCGTAAACCCCTTGAAACGGAGCAAAATTGCGAATGCATGAAGGTCATGCAAAACCTCATGAGCATTTATGTGAACAAAATTAATCCGGACAGAGCGTTTCCACCAGAGTTCCCCTGGTCTAACCCTCTCCGTGTCTGTCCATGACCAGGTGGAGAGCAGTGACACGCCGAAGGACCCTGCGGTGACCTCCAAGTCCCCATCCATGGCCCAGGACTCGGGCCCCTCCGAGCTGTTACCCAATGGGGACCTGGAGAAGCGGAGTGAGCCCCAGCCAGAGGAGGGGAGCCCTGCCGGAGGGCAGAAGGGCGGGGCCCCGGCAGAGGGAGAGGGTGCCGCCGAGACCCCGCCTGAGGCCTCCCGCGCAGTGGAGAACGGCTGCTGCACCCCAAGGACGGCCGAGGAGCCCCCGCAGAAGAAGGTGAGTCCCCTCTTTGGGGCCCCCCTGAATGCTGGAGACTCGGGGCCCCACGGGTCTCTGGAGGCGGGGGCTGGACGTGGTAGCTGAAGGTCTCCTTGCCCAGGTGTGCCCTGCAGGCTACTGGCCGGATGCAGCCTACCCGCAGGTTTTATTTGGCCCGTGTCGTATTTTAAACATTTTTTTTTTTTTTTTTTTTTTTAGAATGAAAAAAGTTTTATTGACCATTAACTTTCACAAGCTAATTTCAAGATAACACCTTGTACCATCACATATGTAGCCTCACTTCTTATTTATGAGACATTTTATTACTATGTGGTTTTTGAAAATAACAGTGAGAACTATTAAAGTGACCATACCTCTAAAGACACATAAATAATGTACTAATGCAATTAGTGTTTGTATAGTTCTAATGCATATTCTATTGGATTTATGACATTCGTTTAAATATCACTCCTTAAGAAGTCAGTAAGTAATGACATTTGATTTTAGAAATGCACATTTCATCTGGTAAACATTAAAATGAACCATTATTACTTCAACTATTCTGGTCGAGGGACTAATAAGTAAGTCCTAAATAATGCTTTCTTTTTAGTACTAGCATTTGACTTTGCCACGGAGGAAAATTTCTCTAGATTACATTAATGAGTGTGTCTCACTCTTTCTTTTGTAATCCAGATTTGCCAACTGTGAAGCTTAAACATTTTTTTTTAAAGAAATTAGTTGCCAATATTTAAACTCGAGACATTTCACATCAAAATCTGGAGTTTTGGCTTCTTGTGAGAAAATAAAACAGCTAGACCAAGTGGGTTACAGAATGCCAACATTTGATGGCTGTCCCCCTTTTTTGTGCACACCCCCTCACCCCCAATCAGGCTGGTTGTGCACCTGTTTCCCTCAGCCCCACCTGGCCTACTTGCTCGCCCGTGAGGCCTCAGTTCCTGGGGATGGCTGTGTTTGTAGCCCCCCTGGCATGGGTGCCCAAGGGCAGCAGATGCCCTGTGGGCATGAAAAGCCAGGGAGCCTTCCCAGCACAGATGTCCTGAGCCCGCCAGAGTTTAGATGACTGGACGGCGCTGTGGTTGTGACAGGCGGGGGAGGGGCAGGTGGCTGGAGCACTGCCGGGTCCAGGCCTCTTCTTCCTCCGAGGACTTCTTGGCCTGGCCCGGGAGTCCTGGAGAGCCGCCCACTTTTCTCTTTCAGGTTAAGCCAGCGATTTCGGGGCCAACCGAGCTGTAAACACGTTAGTAATGAGCACAACTAGCATTTGTACAGGGCCTCACAGTTTACAAGGCGCTTTCTCATACATTATCACATTTGATCCTCCCAGGGCCCTGCCAGGTTGCTTTGCATATGTGCATTTCAATTTTAAAAAGCCTCCCCTCCAAGTGTGTGTGTGATGGAATGAGTAAATTGATTAACTGGCATCACTCATTCTGCGCGGATCCAAACCTCATATTCATGCCGGGCGGAGAGCATCTCCAGAAGAGATCTCCAGATTCACTGAAGAATCCTTAGGGCGTTTAGGACTCAGCTGATGTCTACGGTGCTCCCACTATGCGCAAAGCGTTTTCTGGGGGTCTCCGTGTCCAGTGTCCTACTCCAAACAGTCTCCTTCACGAGGAATCACTGTCCCCAATTTAAGGTGGAAAAGATTGAGGCTTGCCAAGAAGAGGTGACTTGCTCAGAAGCACCAAACCTGTACGTGGCAGGTCCAGGATCTAGCCTGTCCTAGTCTCTGGCTTCAGAGTCGGGGTGCCCGTCCACTCTCCCCTGTCTTCTGCAGGGCGGCTGGGAGGCTTGCACCCTGACCTGCCCAGGGCCCCTAGCCTCACCCCAGTGCCTCCTGGGCTGGGTCCTGACACTCGGTGGGAGTGTTCAAGGGGCCCACGTGGAGTAAAACAAAGGAGGGGAGGGCGTAGCTCCCATCCTCCTGTCAGAAAGGCCAGGTGTGCAGAACGGAACCCGTCAGCCGTTCCCACCACGTGAGCTGGTCCCCAGGGCGGGTCTTGGCTGGTTCCCCGGTTCCTGGGACCCCGCCATCATGGCACCCAGCTGCTGCCCCGGGCCCCGGCCGTCCTTTCGGGCTGCTTTTCACCTTGAGGTTTGCTTTGGTTTGGGATCTCCCTGCCTCCCTTTCTATCTGTTTCCAGGAGCTCCTTCCTCAGTCAGTCAACAGGTATTTATTAAACACCCCTCTGGTCTGTGCCAGGATCTGGGAAAATCCTCATGAACAAAAACCTGGCTCTTGCCCTTAAGGACCTCCCAGTCCTCTGAAGAGACAGACATTCATGAGAAATCCGCACTGAAGAGGGTGTGATTAAACACAGTTAAGTTCTCTAGGGGAAAACGAACATGGTTCCATGAGGAACTGTAACAGAGGAGCCTTGGCTGTCCCACCTAAAGGGGAAGGTCACCAGGTGAGGGGTGTGCAGGGAGGGAGGGAGAACAGGAATAGGGCCCTCAGGTGGGAGGGAACAGGGCCCCTGGGGACCTGACAGGAACCCACAGGCTGGCGTGGGGTGAGGAGAGAGCAGGCAGGGCCACCCTGACATACTGTGCTGCACACTGTGGAAAGATCAGTTTGCCATCTGGATCCTGGAACGGAATGAACAGAGGGGCCAGAGGCAGGATGAGGCCTAGGAGTCACTGCAGATGCTACAGACAGAGAGGGGAGGCGCGGGGCTCTGATGAGTGAGGAGGAGGTAGCAGAACTGAATAGAGGCAGACACGTGCCAGGAACGTGAGAAAAAAGGGGGCAGATGCTCAGGGGTGACTTCGGCAGTCAGATCTTTTCGGAAGCTTTGTGTTGAGCATGGTGAGCAAGACGCTGGTTTCCTTGATCTCCAGAGTCTGGCCTCAGAGCACTCCTGTGAGGCTGCAGCAGCCCGGGCAAGGGAGGTGCTGGCAGCAGGGGCTACAGCTGGTAGGATCCTTGAAGGGCACTGGGCATTGCCTGATGCTGAGCCTGGTGGGGAGTTACCTAGAGGGGTGGGCAGTGGCCTCCTTGGGGCTTGGCCACTGCTCCTGCCTCAGCCACACAGAATACGTACTTAGTTGCTTGGTTCTGAGGAGAAAGGAGACTAAGGCCCCAGCAAGGAAGGAACTGGGCTGTGGTCTTCTTTCAGTTCCCCTCATGCTAGGTCTCCCTTCAGGGGACCCCATCTGTCTGTCCTGGAACCCCTCTCCTGAGGCCCCATACAGGAGAAACGGAAGGCTCTCACGCAGAGTTCCTCCGGCCTGGGCCCCCTCCAGGATGCACCGCAGGAGCCCAGCTCCTGAGAGCACAGCCAGGAGAGAGGAGGAGGGACCGGGGAGAGGATGCGTCATCAGGACAAGAGCCACCTGGACACACAGGTGGTGGCCTTCAGAAGGCGCCTGCCCGCCCGGCGCGAACGCCATGGTGCTAACAGGAACCGTGCCAGCTTGGCTTTCTGTGATTCACTGTGTCGAGTGTGCTGTAACCTCACTCCTCCCCACTGGTCCATCCATCCCCTGGCATCACTTGAGACGTGAGGGATGAAGACTCGCAGGCCCCACCCTAGACCCACTGAGAGGAAGAGAGACGGATAGAGAGTTAGAAACATCGATGAGAGAGAATCATCGATCAGCTGCCTCCTGCACACCCCCTACTGGGGATGTGCCCACAACCAATGTACATGCCCTTAACCGGAATCTAACCTGGGACCTTTAAGTCCGCAGGGCAGTGGTCTATCCACTGAGCCAAACCGGTTTCGGCCCACCATTGTTTTTTTAAATCCTCACCCGAGGATATGTTTGTTTGTTTGAAAAGAGAGGAAGGGAGAGGGAGAGAGAGAGAGAGAAAAAAAAAATAACAACAAGCATCAATGTGAGAGAGAAGCATTGATCTTATGCACTCCGACTGGACATTTAACCACAATCTGGGGGTGTGCCCTGACCGGAATCGAACCCACCGCCTTTTGGTGCACTGGATGATGCCCCCACCAGCTGGGCCACCCAGCCAGGCTATCCCCACTTTTCAGATGGGGAGACTGAGGGTTCGGAGAGTTCAGTTACCTACCCAAGAGGATACAACTCGTGAAGGACCAGCTTAGGGTGGGCACAGAGCTCCTCCCTCCTCCGTGCCAGGCTAGCGACTGCCCTCTATGATTGAGACCTAGGTTCATTGGAAAGGGAATTTGGGGTGGCCCCCTGCCGAGTACAGTCCCAGGCCAACAGAGGAGTGTTAGGAGCACCCTGGCCTCCAGGCCTGCCAGGGCCACCCGGGAAGGCACAGGGCCACCTGGCGCGGCCTGGGGCCTGGGTCTGGGCCAGGAGCAGACGGACGCCGAGGCGGAGTGCTGAGGGAGCCGCTCCCCCTTCTTGACTCGGGACAAGTGCAGCATTCTGAGGCGGCCCAGGGTGTTGTTCTGCGGGCTCAAGTGTGTGTGTGTGATATCACTCAGCTGGGCATGCGCAGAGGCCGCCAGGGAGAAAAATTCCAGAAAGAAGGAAGTTAGCAACTTATGTACGGAAGAATCATTGTGTTTGGGGAGCATGGGGCCCATGGGGCCGGGGGTTACGGGAGAGGGAACATCTGGAAAGATGGTGCAGTGTGTGGGCTGGCTGTCTTCGTAGCCCACTCCCCAGGCCTGTTTCCCCAGCGGCCAAACCAAACCTAGGGGCCGGGAGCTTGACTCCATTATCCTCACATTACTTGTCTTTCAGCGGCCGGTTTCCTTTCATTTGCATGCACAAACGATTTTCCGTAGATCCAGTGTCCCGGAGGGTCCCGGGTAGGAAACGTTTGTTTGAGGTCCTAAGGGTGCATCCGCTCCGAGGGCGGGCGCCCCCTTCCGGCAGCGCCAAGCCTCGCCGGGCAAACACTGTGCAGGTCGGAGAGGGCGGAGGGAGGACTTCAGGGAGGAGGGACTTGAGGGGAGGAGGGCCAGCGGCTGGCGGGATGGGGGGCCCCTCGGGAATGTTGGGGAGCGGGCAGTGGTGAGACCGGAGGGCCAGAAGGAACCACGTTGGAGGAGAGAGACAGTCCGGGTGAGAAAAGCCTCCCGAGGCCCGCCGCGTGCAAAGCGAGGATGTGCGCGCCCCGCCGCGCGCCCCCCGCCGCAGGCTGCGCGCCTCCTCCCCCCGGCCCCCCGCCCCCCGCCCCCCGCAGCCAGCCCTGCGGGTGCAGCGGCCCGCGGTGCTCCCGGGTGTCCGTGCTTGCGGGCTGTCCTCCCCCACTCCCATTCCTGCAGGTGCGGGCCCCGCCTCCCCTCCCCCTCCCCCAGGGCCCTGGGTCCCTGGAACCCAGAGCTGCCCGGCCGGCCCCTGCCTGGGGCAGACGCAGACACATATCCCAGGTCTTCTCAGGGGAGAGGCGGGGGACAGAGCCTCCTCCGGGGGCTGAGGACTCGGGCCTGCAGAGCTGTGGCTGGTTTCCGCCTCGGAGCGGAGCCCGGAGCTGCAGTCGGGGCTGTTTTTTCCGCTTTGGGCTGTGTCCCCCTCCGCCGCTGCCCGCCCCCATCCCCGCCCCCCAGCCACCAGGAACCAGCCCGAGTGACCTTCCTGCCTCCGGGCCGCACTCAGCGCTCTTGGCTTCAGAGACAGGCGTTCTGGGCCCAGCTACTCCCCCTGCCCTCCTCCTGCCGGAAGCTCAGGAAGGCATAGCTAACCCAACGCCACAGCCAGGGCCGCTGCCGGTGGGGCTGGGCTGGGACGTGGCACCTGGGCGGGGAGGACCCCGGGAGGACCAGGGGAGCTGGGCAGGGCTATTCTGCTTGGGGCCGGGAGCAGGGCAGGGAGAGGATAGGGCTCTCCCACAGACAGCCCTGCTGGGCTCCTACCCCCAGGGAGCCTTCCTCCAGCCAGTGGCCTCAGGATCCAGCTGAGGAATGACGGGGAACTTCTGCCTTAGGGAAGGGGAGCAAAGCTAGCTTTTATTGAGCACCTACTGTATGCCGAGCCCTGCTCTAGACATTTAACATTCCCAGGAACCTAAAGATTTTAGAAAGGTTATCTATAAGGTGACCAGACGTCCCACTTTTTAAAAAAATATATATTTTATTGATTTTGTACAGAGAGGAAGGGAGAGAGATAGAGCTAGAAACATCGATGAGAGAGAGTCATCTATCAGCTGCCTCTTGCACACCCCCCACTGGGGATATGCCCGCAACCAAGGTACATGCCCTTGACCGGAATCGAACCCGGGACCCTTCAGTCCCCAAGCCGATGCTCTATCCATTAAGCCAAACCGGTCTCGGCAAGACGTCCCACTTTTGACAATTTTTTAACAATTTGTCCCCAAATCGGGATGTCTGGTCACCTTAGTCATCTACCTCCCTTCAGTGAGGAAGCAGGCTGGGAGAGGTGGCAGAGATCCCCCCGGATAAAGGCTGAGCTCAGGAACCTGGAATGGGGAGGGGAATGGGGTACGGGGGCATCTATGAATAACAGAACCATCGTCCCTGGAACTGCGGGCAGACCTTAGAAATCACCTCCGGCAGCTTTCCATTCCAGACGAGGAAACCGGGTCTCACAGAAACGAACTTGCTCCACCACCGCCTTGCACCACCCCACTGCTCCCCTGCCGTCTCCCTCCTCCTCTCCTCTCCCCCCCCCCCCGCCCCCAAACACACGCACAGAAGCAGCTCCATTCCAGGGCCAAGGGGGGCCGTGCCGTCTGCCCCCTCCTCCCGGGAGGAACTGTGGGGCGGTTTCTAGGTGGCCCCTTTGGTGTGCCTGGGACGGACGGCCCCTGGGCTGGAAGCCACAGCCCCGGCCGGCCCTTGTTGTCTGGCCCAGGCCCTTCCCGCTCTGGCCATGCTCCGCGTCCTCAGGCCCGGCACGGTGCCAGGCACCTCAAGGGCCTCAGGCTGGACCCTGGAACAGCTCAGCGGCCGGAGGGCTCCTGTCCCCAGAGCAGGTGCCCAGGCGCAAGGCGGGGCCTGGGAGCCTCTCCCGTAACTCTGCCGACAGCCCCTTTGTTCTTCCCTCTCCACAGGCAAAGAGCAGAAGGAGACCAACATCGAGTCTATGAAAATGGAGGCAAGTGTTTTCCTCAGCCCCCGGGGGCTCTGCGGAGCCCGATCCCAGGAGGAGAAAGCCAATCGGGGCGAGCGAGCGTGCGTGTGTGCGTGAGGGGAGCCTGAGGCGGCCGCGGCCCCTCCTTTACCCATCCCTCTGTGAGCAGGAGAGGAAGTGGGCGTGGAGGTTGGAAGTCCCTCAAGGCAGCCATCTAGTCCCCCTGCCCTCCTGGCTTATGCCCATGAGTCTCCCCCCGACCCCCCAGTCCCTCCGTCTCCAGCCCACCCAGGGCTTGCCCAGCACTGGCAGGGTGGCATCTCCGTCCAGAAGCCAGAGCTCCTGTGTTCTGTTGGAGGCGAGTGCCTCCTCAGCATCCCCTCCCCGGAACCAACGCTGCAGAGGGGCTGTCAGTGCCCATCTTAATGCCAGTCTGTCTCTCTCTCTCTGTCCTAGGGCTCCCGGGGCCGGCTCCGGGGGGGCCTGGGCTGGGAGTCCAGCCTCCGCCAGCGGCCCATGCCGCGGCTCACCTTCCAGGCGGGGGACCCCTACTACATCAGCAAGCGCAAGCGGGACGAGTGGCTGGCACGCTGGAAAAGGGAGGTGAGGAGCCCTCTGGTCTGTGCCCCGACTGGCCCCACGTCATCGGGAAACGGGACGTCAGTCAGCCGCCCGCTGAGGCTGTGGTCAGGCCCTGGCTGAGCCTCCGTGTCCCCTTCGGGTCCATCTCTGGTGCTTGCAGGGAACTGCGTGCTCCTTAGGTGGTCACTGGTTCCTCTGTTCTCTCCACAATGTGTGTGGATCGCTTACCCGGTGTCAAGCAGTGTACTAGGCTCTGTGCATATGCACTTCCTGTCCTCATGGAGTTGACATTCTGACGGGGGAGACGGACAGAAAAGAAGTCAACAGGCTGACGTAGAGGATCACGGGGGGCTGCTCTGGGTGGGTGGGGTAACCAGGAGAGGCTTCTTGGAGGAAGTGACCTTTAAGTGGAGACCGAAAGGAACGGAAGCGCTGGCTCTGTGAGGATCTGGGTGGGAGAGGATGTTCTAGCCCAGTGGTCGGCAAACTCGTTGGCCAAACAGAGCCAAATATCAACAGTACAACGATTGACATTTCTTTTGAGAGCCAAAATTTTTAAAGCTTCTTCTAACGCCACTTCTTCGAAATAGACCCGCCCAGGCAGATATTTTGTGGAAGAGCCACACTCTAGGGGCCAAAGAGCCACATGTGGCTCAAGAGCCGCAGTTTGCCAACCACAGTTCTAGGCAGATAAACAGCACAGGCAAGGAAGGCCCTGACTTGTTTGGCCAAATGAAAGACCAGAGTGAAATGAGCAGAGGAGAAAGTGGGGCCAGCTGAGGCTGAGAGATGACCGGGGGTCCAATCATCAGCACCTCCGAAAGCTGCTGAGTCCTGAGCACACTGGGATGCCACTGACGGTCTCTGTGCAGAGGAGAGAGGTGAAGTGGGTTCAGGGCAGCAGTGGATACCGAGGACAGATCCGGGCTGGATGCTGGAGATGGGACCAGCGTGTGCCGATGGGTGGGTGGGAGCAGGAGGGGATGGAAGGACTCGAGGACAGCCCCCAGGGGTCCGGCCTCAATGAATGCCGTGATGGTTGCACGGGGAAGACTAGGGAGGAACAGGTTTGGGAATCAAGAGTTCCTGCTGCGATTCTGAGGGGCCTGGGGCCTGGGCAGAGGAAGGTCTGGCCGCAGGAACCCCTGCATTTCTGGTCCTCTGGAGAGGGTGGCGGGTGGGGCCAGAGCAGGGGCCTGGGAGGAAGCCAAGGGGAGAGTGTGGGTCTCAGAGAGAAGGTTTTCCGGGGAGAGTGGCCACCTGCCCTTCAGAAGCTGAATTTGTTGATTCGTGCCCCTTGCACCTGACGAACTGGAGGTGGCTGGGGACTGAGGTGGCTGAGAGAAGCTTCGGTGGGGGTCAGGTGGCGGTGGGAGCCAGCCGCGGAGGGCTGCAGCAGCGAGCAGCGGGGAGGCGGTGGAGAGGGAGAGACCCAGGGAAGCGCAGTTGGCCAGGCTGTTCTCCGCGGGTTTGATTGGCAGAGGAAGGCGTGGAAACTTGAGAGGCGGTGAATCGCCACCTCCCGGGGCATCTCACCTTCACTCTCACTGCCTTGACCCCGGGGCCTCACCTCCCGGGGCATCTCACCTTCACTCTCACTGCCTTGACCCCGGGGCCTCACCTCCCGGGGCATCTCACCTTCACTCTCACTGCCTTGACCCCGGGGCCTCACCTCCCGGGGCAGCTCACCTTCACTCTCACTGCCTAGGCCCCGGGGCCTCACCTCCCGGGGCATCTCACCTTTATTCTCACTGCCTTGACCCTGGGGCCTCACCTCCTGGGGCATCTCACCTTCACTCTCACTGCCTAGGCCCCGGGGCCTCACCTCCTGGGGCATCTCACCTTCACTCTCACTGCCTTGACCCCGGGGCCTCACCTCCTGGGGCATCTCACCTTCACTCTCACTGCCTTGACCCCGGGGCCTCACCTCCTGGGGCATCTCACCTTTACTCTCACTGCCTTGACCCTGGGGCCTCACCTCCTGGGGCATCTCACCTTCACTCTCACTGCCTTGACCCCGGGGCCTACCGCGGAAGGCACTGTCCTCAGCGCATTGTTCCAGGGTTTGCTCTAGAGAAAGTCACAACAGGGTGGGGGGTTTGGCGACACTCGATTGTTCCCAGTTCTTTCAGGATCCAGGAAGGAAGAGATTACTTTCCCCGGAAGAGCCTAGAAAGGGCAGCCAGTCCCAGTCTGGGGGAGAGAGGGGCTTGCCCCCGAGCCTTAAGTGCGATCTTTGGGATGGAAATTGGGGACCGGCTATTCTACCTGTCTGGTCAATGGCCCCCTCCCGGCCCCCTGGGCCCAGGGGTGGGGCTTTGCGTTCCAACCCCTTGTTATGTATGCTTGGTGATTTTTCTGCCTTCCTTAGCCTTGGGGCTGGAAGCCAGGACCTAATCATTTTTAGACCTAAGAAAGCTTCTAGAAATTCTCCAGTCCTCAAACTGTGCTATCTGGAAGGCCCTCCATTGCAATAAAAAAAAAAAAAAGAAAAAGGTCTTTTCTCAATTTGCTGGAAAAATAATAGATACATTTTTCTCAATTTTAAGTTTTCTACTAAAAAATTTTTTTCTACTAAAATTTAAAGACTTGTTTATCACGAACCTGTTCTGACCCCCCGCAGAAGTGGAGAGAGTAGTATTGTATAATGATCCCCCATGAGCCTATATCACCCAGCTTCAACGGTCATCAGAAGCTTTTCTAGAAAATCTTAAACCCAGCCAGTATAGGTAACCAATGAGTATTAACAGGAAAAAAAAAAAAAAAAAAAAAAAAAAAAAAAAAAAAAAGGAAAAAAACCTCCAAAAGTTGATTTAATTTAAAATGTTTTAGGTATGTTCGACTTGCGATATAGAGATCTACAAACTACATTTCTGCTAGTAAAATTGTTCTATTCATAGGCTATACCCAGAGGTGTCTGTAAACAATTGCATGAGTTCTCACACAAGCGTCGGAACTGATATCCCCTCATTTTCAGGCCAGGAGTCCGGGGTGGGGAGCTGCACGCTGGCCACAAGCTCATGCAGCACACGGGGGATAGGATGGGACGGGATGGGATTAGAATTCAGGCTTCCTACTGCCAAATTGGGGGGGGGGGGGCGGGGTGGAAGACCACACTTACCCTCTGGGGCTCTGCCAGGGGCTGGGGGAGGACTAGCTGCAGGTAACAAGGATGCTGGGGGGACACAGGTAGCTTTCAAGATTCCCAGGTTCCCCTCAGACTAAAGGGTAGTCACTGTCCCCATCGGTCCCGTTTCCGAAGTGGCTTACTTACCGAGGGTGAATCCTTCCTCCCTCCCCCGTCTCTGGTGGCTCTTTGACATCTGACCCTTTCTTCCGAAACTGCCTCCAAGGGCCTTCCTGCCCTTGACCCTGAGGTTCTTCCCCAGTTCCTCAGCGGCCTCTCCTCAGGGTCCTCCTCTGTCCCTCCGCCGTGGCACCCCCAGACCTCTGCCCCCCCCCCCATCTCTGCCCCAGCTGCTGCCTGTCTTGAGCCCCTTACTGCTCCTGTGCTCTCATAGAGGCTTTGACTTCCCTCTTCCCCCCAGAAGACCTCTCCTCCTGCTGTTCCCCAGGCAGTGTCCCTGGCAGGTCCAGCCAGCATTTCCTCCTCGGAACGAGACACCTGCTCTTTAAAGCCTTCAGAGCACAGTTTTGAGCGGCCTCCCAGAGGCCCCCACATCCGAGTGCTGTGCCAGATACCAGGGCTGCTCGATGCCTAGAGGACTCTTAGTTGTCCCAGGATAGGATGAGGGTTCGGGGTAGGCAGAAGAGCAACGCCCCAAGAGACTTAGACTTACTCTGCCTGGGGTCATCGTACATCAGCAAGAGGTGGCTTTTGGCTTTTGAGGGATGTGCTGGGATTTAGGGGAGGGGTGGGGAGGGGAGGGCGGGCATTGCAGCAAGAGGTGTACAGCTTGCAGGATCTGAGACACAAGAAAGGAAGGTGGCGATGGTGGGACACAGGGAATGGGGGCTGGGGCCGGGGCTTGTGTGCCCTGCTCTGGGGCTCCCACCAGACTCTGGCCTGCACCCGCCCCTTCCCCTTGGGGTCTTCCTCTGCTCAGTTTCCTTTTCCAGTGAGCACCCTTGTCAGTTAGTCCACAATTATTAGGTGAGGGCTACTCTTTACTTTTCTGCCCACTTAAGGTTACCTACCTCCCCAGACTCTCCTGCTCCCCCCCTCAAAAAAAAAAATATATATATATTTTAATAAGAAAGCATGGAGTATCATAAAATGAATGAAGTTTAAAATAAGTGGGCGAGGAAAACGGGGCACTTCTTCCTTCCCTGAGGCTGCAGAGGGAGTTCTTGTTGGGGCAGGGAAGCTATTGTCTGTCTTCTGTCTGTCCCAGCTCTTATTCTTTGCACCTCTTTGCTCATTCTTCTAAGGATCAAACTGTTTTAATCATGATCAGGCCCTGCTATAGAAGACACAGTGGCTTCCTATTGTCTCCCCTTTCACGTCAGAAATCCTCTGGGTATTCCTCTAGGCTTCCTTACTGTGATCCCCACAACCCACCCCACTTCACCACCATTCTCTGAGAGACCAGCCTCCCCTTTATATTGGCCATGCTCCTTCCCTCCTCCTTGCCTTTCTTCATACTGTGCTTTCCTATCCATCCTTCGGGGTTGAGTTGAAAAGCTGCTGCCTTCTCCAGGAAGCTCTCCGGGATTTCTCTAGTCTACAGTGACCTCTTCCCCTCTCTGCAGCCCTGTAGCCCTCACTGATAATACAGTTTCATAGAGTAGCTTTGCACCATTTTTTAAAATGTGTTCATCATGTCTTATTATCCCATTGTACCCAGCCTGGTACTGGGCAGAGAATAGGCTCAACGAATACTTACTGGTTGCTAAGCAGCTGGGAGGTTGGTGAATGTGGGACACCTTCTCAGGCAGGGAGCTCAGCCCTTGGTTTCCAGAGGTGCTGGACCAGAGAATAGCATGGGGCCGGGGAACTGTGTGGGCAGGTCCCACAGGTGAGGCGGTGCCTCCACTCTTCACCCTACGCTCCTGCTGTCCCCACGGGGCCTTTGCTGGGCCTGAGCCGGGAGAGCCTTCCCTGGACTGGGACAACTGGCCAGACCCCAGCAGCAGGGAGGGCAGAGGTGAGGCAGTACCTCCTCCCGAAGGAAGGCAAGTCCTAGGATCCCCTTCCTGCTAATTATCAGCACAAAAGGACCCACGGGAGTGCTCAGGGCTTCGGAAGGGCTTCTCGCCCGTATTCCTTCATTGGTCCTCAGACTGCGAGCAGAGGCCTAGCCGAGCAGCCGGACCAGCCATCCAGCCAGCGGGAGGGGCTGTGGACTCCATTTGTCCACTCAGGGATTTAGGACTCAGCTGAAGCCCGGTGACGGTACGGCTCTCTCAGCGATGTCTGCACCCCAACACGATTGATTCTGAATTATTTCAAGGCAAGATCCCATGTCCTGCAGATCTAGGAACCGGTCTCTTTCCTAGCTCCCACCCTGGAGGGAGGAACTCATGCATCCTTACACATATTAGATGCTTAACACAAATTCAGCAGTGATGATAACAAATACTACGTGACCCAAATGTCGTCTCTTCTCCCCTCCCCTCCCCCAACACTCAGACCCAACCTCCCCTTTCCTCCCGCCCAGCGGGGAGTGAGCTTTCACAGTCCGGAAGGGAAGAGGGCGTTTGGAAGCGAGTTCCAATGCGGACTGGTCTCCTCCCAGCTGTGGGGCCAGAGGCCTCACTGAGCCGCCGTGGCTAGGCTTGGCTGTCCTCTGCTCTCCCAGGCACGTCTCCCCCTGCGGGGAGCGCGCTCACTGTTTGTCCCCTGCCCCTCCCCAGCCCGAGCTTGTTCTGTGCTGCACCTGCACCCCTCCGCCCCGGGGCTGGCGCTGGGCTGGCGCTGGGAGGGACTGGGTAAAGAGGTGCTGACTGAAGAGGTAATCTCAGAGTGATGTGGGTTCATAAGATGTAATACCTAGCATTTAAAGCTCCTAGCACAGGACTAGCATGTCATAGCCGCTTGATACTTTTTTCTAAAAATAATTTTAAATTTTGTAAGTTTTACACAGATACATTCCTAAGTGTAAAAATCCCTCCCGTTTTAATTCCTCCATCACTGGTACCTGATGCCATCAGTGTGGTGTACATATGACATGTTTTTTTTTAATCCATCCGTGTGTGTGTGTATGTTTGTGTGTGTAAATATATAATTTTGCTCACAGTTGTTGTTTTCCCTTTTTTTTTTTTTTTTTTTTTTTTTTTGTGGTACCACACCGTAGTTTCATTTTACAGCTTCGTCGTTTTTTTTCACTTACAATGCGTCTGGGCAATCTAGCCACGTAATTACCGTTCTCTCCCACCATATGGACTACCATGATTTTATTTAACCATTCTCTGCCTGGGCGTTTGTGCTGTTGACAGTATTTTACTACGTAACCGTTGCAACCGAGCCTCCGTGCACCTGCGTTTCTCCGGGAAGGGAGGTGCGGGGTCCCAGGGAGCGTGCGTCCTGCTCTTTATGAAACCCGCCAAATTGCCCTCCCAGAGGGGCAGCGCCAATTCACGCTCCCATAAACCGGGTGCGAGAAGACTCCCACCTTGGCCAGCATCAATATTTTGCTAATCTAATGGGTGGGAAATGGCATCTTGTTATGATTTTAATTGGCATTTCCCAGATAATAAGGGAGGCTAGACATCTTTTCATATGTTTATTGGCCATTTGCGCTGTTGCTTCTGCGAGCTGAGCAGATGTTGCTTCCTCTCGCTTTATGGCCCTGGAGTCTCCACAGACCGTGCTTCCTGTCGGCCCTGGGAAGAGCCAGCCTGGGAAGGTCCAGCGGGTCGTCCCCTGCTGCGCCATATCCCATTTAATAAGCCCTCGCCACCCCCGGCTGCGGAGGGGGCATTGTGTGTGGGGGGAGGAGGGGGCCTTCAGGAATAGATGAATTAAGTGTGATATCCTGGGCTTTCGTATACGGAGGCGCGAGACATGGCAGCACAAAGCAGACCATGAAGGACTAAAACCAGATTATCGGCAAAATATGTAAAGTAGCAGCGTTAGGGTTTTCTGACGGGCAGGCCTTTTTCCCCCCACTCGCCACATGTAAACTAGTGAAAACCTGAACTAGTTAGTATCAGGCGGCCTCAGAAAACAGCACCAGCCTCCATAGAGACGGCGCCGTTTGGGGCAGGCAGGACAGCACGGTGCCCTTCCCCAGAAGGCCGCATGCGTGTCAGGGCGCCCCGGTGATGGCCTGTAATCAGCGGTGCCTGCAGGGCTGCCGGCCCTTCGGATCGGGATCGCCGGGGAAGAGAGGCGCCCCATTGTCTCTTAAGTGGACGGGCTGTTTGCACACCAGAGTGATCACTTCATCTCAGAGAAAAGCTCTTAGAACAACCCCCACGTTTGGGTGGTGAGTAAACAAGCGGCGGGCGGGGAGGGTGGCAGTAACTCACGGAGGAGGATGCGGCCGCTGGCCCCAGCGGAGCCTGCACGGGGCCGCAGGGGGAGGCCTCGCGCGTGGCGGGCACTGTGCCGGGAGCACCGCCTTCACCAGCATCCCAAACTGTGAGCAAGCTAATTCATATTTGGGGGACCCACGAAACGGAGGCCGGCCCACCTCACAGTCACTTACGGGGAACACCTGACAAGGAGACCGAACATACACCAATCACAACCCTCCAGCTCAGCGTGAGCCAGCTCACCTTACTGTAAGGCCTGCTGGCCGTATAAGGAAATCCCGACTTCCCAGCCAGCCCTGAGCCGGTTCCCCACTGCCTCAGCTAGCGCCCCCAAAACCTCTCAGGAAGAAGGTTCCACTGCTGGGGAGGCCCTGTCCTCCCCCCACATTCGTGATTGTTCTCCCTTGCCGTCAAACGCATCTTTAGGTTGCATAATTTTGTCATTTGACAGATGATCCAGAATGACCCTAAGAACTTCATTTCTCCCTAACCTTACTCTCAGGAAACTACGATTCCCCCGAGGCAAGTAGGTAAGAGCCACAGGGAGGTCCTTGTGGAGAGGTCTCGAGGGCAGAACTGGGCTCCAGGTCTCGTGCTGCTTCTGTTTTGCACCCAAATCCTCGACGAGAACCAAATCTTTCTGGCGTGCAGCCTCCGCTTCTGCAGAAGCTGAGGTAGGAGGTTGGAAGAGGGTGGAGCTGGCCTTCCCTCCCACCAGGCGCCTCCTCTTCGGCTGCAGGTATTCCTGCGGCTCCCTCGGGGCCAGCTTTGGGTCCTGAAAAGCTCTCGGCACAGTCCCCCTGCCCCACTTGTTTGGTCCCGAGCCCTGGGGGTGGAACTGCTGATTTCTCATGCGAGTGTATGTTTGACGTTGTGAGATTGGGTTACGAGTATCAGAATGACGTTCAGGAGGCCTGGGTGCTGGTCTCAGCTTCTGCCCCTGATCGATCGGAGGGAGTCCCTCTGCACTTTAGTTTTCTCACTAGTAATGTGACAGAAATAGGCTAGAAGACCCCAGAGATGCTAGAATTTCCTAATTTGAGGGGAGAGGACTGGAATCCTGGCCCGTGGCTCCCCTTGTCTCCTTCACTATCTTGTCCATAAATTCTTAGTTAAATATTTAAGTGCAATCTCAGACCTCTCCTAAATGCCTCTTCTAGAGGCACATGCATAAAGCATCCTTATAAGGATTCTTTGGGGAGGGGGAGTTCATAAAATTCACGTTCGCTGCTAGAACCTAGCGTTCCTTTCCTCTTCACTACTGTTCCCATTTCCTGTCATTTTGTGCCTGGGCCAGAAAGGTGAACATGGTGCTCACCTTTAGTCACTAGGCCTAGGCCTGAGGGAAAGGCTCGAATTTATCACTGAAAAGGCGATGCAACGTACGCCCATCCTCCTGCACACACAGCTTCCCGTGGCGTTCCCCTGGCTCCGGAATCCGCAGCCCTGCCTCCGGCTCTGGTCAGGAAAGATCTGCCTGGATCTGCTCCTTCCTGCCAGGTTTCTTCTCATTAATCACCATCATTCGTTCCTTCTTTCAAAGAGTTCTTGAACCCTAACTGAGCAAACCTGTGTGCTCGGGCTTCAAGATAACCCAGTGTCTGGGTCTCTCCTGTGCAGTGAAACAAATGTAAAGGGAACTCAGAACCCCACCCTGGGGTGCCAGGTGGGGGAGTAAATGATGCTGCTGAAACCCAGAAAGAGCTGTTATAGGACTGGGAGGAATGGGGCCCTGGGAGCTACTGACCAGCCCTGCCTAGGACCTTGGGGAAGCTTGCCAGAGAAGGGACATCATGCCTGAGAGGGACTGTGGGGAGGGGCATTGAGGGGACCCTAAGGTTAGGTGGTTCAAGAAATTGTCTAGGAGTTTGGAGCCTAGAGCACCTTCAGATTTCTTGCATATGTAGTTCAGCTTTTATATAATATATATATATATATATATATATATGTGTGTGTGTGTGTGTGTGTGTGTATTTAATTGATTTCAGAGAGAAAGGGAGAAGGAGAGAGAGATAGAAACATCAATGAGATGTTTGAGAGAGAGAATTATCGAATGGTACTCATCCCACTGGGGACCTAGCCCGAAACCCAGGCAGGTGCCCTTGGCCAGAATCGAACCCGGGACCCTTCAGTCTACAGGCCTACACTCTAACTACTGGGCTAGTTCAGCTTTTAGAAGCATTCTCATGGCGCTTTCTAGGAGGCAGACAACGGAAAAGATTCAATGGTAATGCTTTCTCTGCTTTCAAAACCTGAGCATTTGTCAAGGAGGTCCCTGGGGTGTTCATGCATTGGGTGGGAGGCTGGCCTCTGACTCTGTGAGGAGCCAGGACACGAGATGAAGGATTTAACAGACCTGAATTCAGTACTCACTAAATACACACAGCACGGTGCTGGCGCTGGACGCTGTGCGAGAGGCACACATTGCCTAGTGGAGGAGGTGGGAGTGTTCACCATGAGCCGCACTGTCAGAGGGCCAGAGAACTTACGGGGAACTCCTGGAAAGCTTCCTGGAGGAGGTGTCCTTTGGGAATTCCAATAGGGATAAATAAGGAAGGCATTTCAGGGAAAGGAACCACTGAGGACTCATAGGAGGAGGCATGAGACTTCTGGGTTGTTTAGGAACAGCAAGAGATCTGGTAACAAGGGTGTGGGCGTTGGGGAGGAAGTATAAGAAGAGCTAACACTACAAAGGAAGATGTTCGGTCAGATTGTCCTAGTGAGAAAGTTAGGCCTCGCTGTGCAGCAGGCAGCTGGAGTGTGCGAGCACTGAGTGTGTGTAGCAGGAGGACAGCCTGGCAGCGCGGTGGGGGCCCAGAGAGGCAACGTGTGGAAGGAGGACCAGTGAGGAGGGCATTGCTCTGGCTCGCAGGGCCCAGGTCATGGGAATCAGGCTTGCTAGAAAGGGTAGATCTTGTCTCCGGTTGAAGGAAAGGGGGAAACCTGCCTGGTATTTGTGGAGTGGGAGAGGGTATCATGACCTGAACTAGAGAATCGTGGGGGAAAAGCAGGCTTGGGACAGGAAGGTGACATGGACGTTTCATTCTCTTAAGGATGTATTTTGATGAGCCAAAGGTTTTAATTTTAGTAAAATCCAATTTACCCTTCCCCCCCCTTTTGTTGGTTAGTGTGTGTGTGTGTGTGTGTGTGTGTGTGTGTGTATCTCTAAGAATTCCCTGCCTACCTCAACATCATGAAGATGTCCTCTTAGAAGGAGGAGGGCTTGGAGCTGGGTTTTGGACAAGCTGCTTTCGAGAAGCCAGCGGGTCGGCTGTCCTCGGGGAGAGGGTGCCCAGGCAGCTCAAAAGGAGTCATGGACGCGGAGGGCAAGTGCAGGCTTGCGTGCAGGGAGGGGCCTGCTGAAGCCAGGAGAGCGGCCCGCATGGGGAGGGGCAGGACAGGAGGACAGAGGCTTGGGTGTCTGGGAGCAGCTGGTGATCAGGAGAGACTCCAACAGGAGTTCCTGAACGAAAGCTCCCCCTTTTCACCTATCGGTGGAGCCCTTTCTACCCCCTCCCCGCTCAATTTATTACCCCCCTCTCCCCCCCCCCCCCGGCCAACAGTGTGTGCGCACGTGAGTTTTACCCCTTTTCCCACTTGCCATTCTTTCATATCCTCCACACATGCATATATGACTCTTGGCCCCATTCACCTTTAGTCCATGAATGGTGGGCAGTATACATATTTTCACTTCCAACTCAGATGGATTAAGTAAAAATAGGAATAAAGCCGTTCAGTCGCTTCTATGTTTGAATCTAGACGCTTGTTTACAAGGCAACTTTGTGGGGCGAAGAAAAAAAAGATCAACAAATCTGAAATGGAGTTGACATGTCTCACACATACCGAAGGTCCCCCAGAATCCCGTGCTTCTTAGGGGAGGGGTGTTTGTGTCTTGCTCCATCGCTCTGGGCAGTGCACTGAAAGGCGCCCTCCCAGCCCCAGGCCGCACCAGTGGGGCCAGAATCTGGGGGTGGGTCCTGAGAAAGCTGATTTTGTAGCCAGGAAAGGTAGCTCTGCCCCATGCAGACGATTCTTGTGAAAGTTTGAGAACACTTAAGCTTTGGGTGATTTGAAGTGCGCCAGATCTGGCACAGAAGAGAGTCCCCCAAAGATGCCATGACGGTCACCCACAGTGAAGCTCTCCCTGCACACCGGCATCCTCCGGGGGGTTTGTCATTGCCGCGGCCTGGGCCCTGCTCTCCAGTCCTCAGGTCTGGAGCTTAGTGAAGGGCCCTGGCCCAGGTGTTCCTCCAGATGGAATCTGAGGTTGGGTGCTGAGTGGAGGGAGGCAGGCAGACCTGGGGGACCGGTCCCAACCTGGGTGGGGCAGAAGGCCGGAAAAGACCAGGTGCAGGAATTCAAATGTTTCCTTTGGGATGGAGATGATCTGCGGGCGTTCCCGCTGTTCTCAGCCTCCTTTGCCACAATGCTCGTGGGCCGAGCGCCTCCGGAGTCTTCTCTTTGGACCCTGAAACCTGAGAGTGTCGGCAGGCCTGCATCTGAATGGTGGTCCCTGAGCCCCTCCCTTTGACCCTCGGAGCCAGGCGACGGGGTGGAGGGGGGGAGGGGAGAGCAGCCTGGGGCCATTGGGGTTTTACAGGGTTCTTTTGGACTGGCATCTCCCCTCCCCTGAAGGTGTGAAATGATCACTTCTCCCCTGGAGACGTGTCCTCAGGCAAACTCGTCATAAGGTTCTTTCCACCTCTCGCTGACTTCCTTTGGTCTTATCTGTGATACTCAGCAGATATTTGTGGTCCCATTAGCCGATCCAAAGAGGCTAGGCCCTTAGTGAAGGTTTTGTCACCAGCTGCCATACCCTGAGCAGCCTGGGACCTCACAGCCACCGCTTCTGTTGATTTTCCTGGTTAGAAGCAAGTGAGGCCTGGGGACCTGCAGCACCTCACCCTCTCCCCTACCCCACTCCCTGCCCAGCCTGCACCTCCTCACTCACAGGGGGACAGTGCACGCCCAGCAGCTCCAGGCTGGGGGCAGGGGGAGTGACTGCGGGCAGAGTGGGGTTTGCAGAGAGGCCTCCCCTGGGTGGAGCAGGCCTGTGTTCTTATCCTCCGGGAAGCAGATGCAATTGCAGATACGCCATTCCTGTCCGAGAGCCCGGGGAGGTTGCACCATCCCTCGTTTACCGGCTCCCTCCCTTGGGTCTCCCTGCCTTTGCTGATCCTGGCCTCCCCAGCTCTCCTTCCGCACTGGGAGAACGCATAATTTACTGCCTAATTGCACGCTGTCTCGAATGAGGGCTGGTTCCATGTGGGATGGGTCTTGGGCACACAGCGAGGCTGAGTAACAGAAAGGTGGAGGCCCGTCTCCCCCACCCTGTCCCCCACCTCCTCAGTGCCCGCCCCCAGCCTGGCTGTTCCAGGTGCTCCTGCTGCCTCGTGCTCCGGGATCCTGGAGCTGAGGTGTCTCAGGCGGGCTCAGAGGTGCCCTCCAAGGTAGAGCATGGCCCCTTTGGGTTCTAAAACGCCACTGGCAAGGTGGGTGGGGCCCCCCTGCCCCGTGGTGTTTGCCTAAAGGCTGCACCTCTCCTGGGTGATGGCAAGGAGCCCAGCCAGGCTAGCCCACTGCAGGTTGCCATGGTGACCCTTTTGCTTTCCCTTCAAAAAGAGGATGGATTTCTCTTTCAGCCCAAATCATCTGCCTGGGCTGCCACCATTCTATACACTCTGGGAACCAGACTGCCCGCCCAGCCCCTCTCTCTACCTTCCACCCGCTGCCATAGGGGACAGCTTGTCAAAAGGCCCGGTTTTAAATCACAACCCGGTATCAGGGCAGCAGCATGTCCTGGCTTGAAGGGGAAGCAGGAGGAAAAGGCCCAGGAGATGGGGCCTCACCTTGGGCTCAGGCACAGAAGGAGCTTCCCTCTGCATCCCCCCTGCCCACACCCCCTCTCCCCAGACCACGCCCTCTTCAATAAATGGCTCTGCCCCTTGGGGTGGGCTCAACCCCCCTGGGCCTCAGTTTCCTCATTGTGACAGAGACAGCCAGGCCTTTAGTGGTTTCCACACCTGGCCAGTATCAGGATTCCCTAAGGGCGGTTCTAAGAGATCCCGAGGCCCTACCCAAGCCTGCCCACCAGGAAATCCGTGTTTTTGCAAACCTCCTGGGGTGATCCTGATACCTTTAAACCTGAGTGAGTTTGGTATTCTCCTGGCAAGAGGCTCCGTGAAGCCCCGTGGGAAGAGAAGGGAGCTCTGCCCTGAGCTGAGGACTGACCCGCCTCTCTGCGTTCCTGGGAGCTTCTGAAGGGCCCCTCGCAGTTTGCTCTTGCCAGAAAGCAGGTGTCCCCGGTCATGCTGGCTGAGCCCAGGCCAGGCCCCACCTTTCCCCCACAGGGGAAGCCAGCGGAGAAAGAGTGACGGAAAGGGGGGGTGTTGCCATAACAACCAGCTCTAGGCAGAGGCCTTCCTTCCAGGGGCTGGTACTTCACCCCAGTCATGGTGGTTTCCATGGAGATGGGTTACTGAGGGACAGAGGAAACATTTGCCCCACTTAGAGCATTCGTCAGGAGCTGCCAGGAGTCAGGCCATCTCTAGGTGGGAGCCTTGGGCCCCTGTCAACTTGGAGTGCCCCCTCCTAACCCCCCTCCCATGGCCGCTGTTCTCTGGGTGCAGGTCTGATACTTCCTCCCTGGTGGCTCTCTCTGCCACCGGTCTCCTTAGCAACAAGTCCTGCTAACTCCTTGTTGGCTCCGTGGCTATTTTTAGCTTCACCAGGAGCAGCTCAGTCCTGGTCATTTGCTTGCAACCTCCATGTGGACTGCAGGGGAATAGGAAAACAAAGGTTCCCTCCCCTTGGGGAGCCCTAGGCCGGACCTCTTAGCCCCTTTAGCATTTCACTGTGGAAAGTGTCTGTCCCCCGGCAGGAACTTGCACGATGGGTTCTGGATGAGACAAGGTTGGTTTCATCGGCACACACTGATTTAGCCTCTGCAGCAGCAGGCACCAACCTTTTTTAAAAAAATATTTTTTATTGATTTCAGAGAAGAGGGAGAGAGATAGAAACATCAATGATAAGAGAGAATCATTGATCGGCTGGCCCCTGCATACTCCCCTACTTGGGATTGAGACCACAACTTGGGATGAGCCCTTAACTGGAATCGAACCCGGGACCCTTCAGTATCCACTGAGCCAAACCTGCTAGGGCTTGCCAACCTTTTGGACCTCGTCCATGGACCACCAGTTGGCGACCGCTGCCCTAAGTGTGCAAGGAGTGCTGGTTCACACCGCTTCCTCACGCAGTTGAACAAGACCCAGTCCCTGCCCTCCAGGGGTTTTTAATCGAGTGGAGGAGAAAGATGAGTACACAGTCACCTTAGCACGGGCAAAGATTGGCAGGTGCAAAGAGGGCATTACAAAGTGCTGTGGGTGCACGGAGGAGGAGGAGGGCCTGGATCATTTCCAGCAGGGGAGGATGACGGGGAGGACCAGAGCAGCACTGTCTGGAGGAATTGGTTGCAGTGATAGAAATGTTCTGAAACCTATGCCATCCCTACAGGAGCCCCCGTCCCCAAGGGGCTCTGGATACTTGGGGATGTGGCTGGCACAGAGGAGGAACTGAATTATTTTTACCTTATTGGACAGTTCAGGTCTAGAGAACTATTCATGGTGGAGGTAATGGTAAAGTGGGCCAGAAGGATAGGTAGGATTTGGGCTGATGGGAGTTGAGGGGGTGGGGGAAGCAAAGGCACAGAACCCCCACATATTTGGGGGAGAGCAAGTAGGCAGACAGAGTGTGGGGAGTGTGATGCATGACGTAAGTGCTGTGGGCTGTGGGGGCCAGGGATGCCGTGCAGACTGTTGACGTAACCAGGAGGTAGTCAGAGGCCTAGTGTGTAGCTTTGAGGCTGTCCAGCTGTCGGTGGGAGGACAGGATCAGAATAGACATCCCTAGTTATCTCATGGTCTTCTGTCTGGATAAGGGCCCCTGGCCTTGAGGTCAGTATGAATGTCTGTGGGGCAGAAGACACACAGCGTCTTCCCAACGTGTGTGGCTTTGCAGATGGCTTCGTAGGGATTGTGGCTTCTCTGGTTTTGAGTAAAGGGAGCCAGCTGGTGAATGCCCGGTTTGATGGAAGTCAGATACGGTAACCTGCCCACATCCTGTGAACCCCGGGATTTCACGACAGAGCGTGAGCTGAACGCTGAACGCTGAACGCTGAACTTGGAGTTAAAACCAGTCAGGCAGTCGTGGCATTCCCACCTGGGGAATGGGGAGCCGGGGGAAATGACTGCCCTTTGGTGGGGGACCATGGCCGTGTAGCACCTCAGTTCTGAGAGCTGGGAAGTCAGATCAACGGCACTTATCACCATCACGCTCTTCAGAGAGGCGGGAGGTATACCAGATACACCAGAATGTTAAATGGGCAGGACGTGTCCTTGCCACACAGATCCCCGTACTCGTCCTGCTGTATTGTTTTTTGTTTGTTTGTTTTTGTCCTGCCGTTTCTGGCAACTCACTGGTATCAGAGTCACTGGAAAATGTAATTAAAATGAGAAGTTTGCTTGATGAATACAGGCTCAGGGCGAAGAGTCAGGTGTCCTTCAGAGGCATTTTTAGCCGGCCTGTTGAGTCACTGCTCCCTGCCTGCCAAACAGGAAACGTGCCCTCTCCCTCGGTCACCCTCTCTGGGACCACGCTGGTGCTTCCTCTCCAGCACCTCTTTTAGGCTCTTGACATCCACCAGATCCTCTTTTCCTCCACGAGTTCCTCCTTTCGGTATACTTTTTATGGCATTTTCAAGAACTTGGCTGTTTTACACGGCCCTGCTTTTTTTTAGGTTGACTATCTTTATCTCAGTCAGCCTGGGAGGGTGACACTGGGAGGTTGAGGACAAATGTGACCTAAAGGTCCTTGCAGGCTGCCCTGGGTTTTTCCTGACCTTTTACTAACGTTCCCCTTGCCCTAGATCTTGGCATCTTTCCTGCTTCAGGGTCTGTCTCTGCCCGCTGAGCACAGAGGCACACGTCTCTGATAGAATAGAAAAGGGTAGCCCTAACCGGTTTGGCTCGGTGGATAGAGCGTCGGCCTGCGGACTCAAGGGTCCCAGGTTCGATTCCGGTTAAGGGCACGTACTTTGCTTTCGTGCATATACCCAGTGGGGAGTGTGCAGGAGGCAGCTGATAGATGTTTTTAACTCTCTATCCCTTTCCCTTTCTCTCTGTAAAAAAAATTAATAGAATATATTTAACAAAAATAGAAAAGGGTAACCTTTCCTGCCCGATAGCTACAGGAGAGGGGACACCTTTGAGTTTGGGCTTCCCTTTGCTGAAGATGGGAGCTGTGCCGTAGACGTGAGAGGCGAGCTTCGTTTTAAAGGAGGAGGAGGAGGAAGTTTGGCCGCGGGAGGGAGGCTACTTTTTAAGTCCGCCAAGAGAAAGCGAAACTGATGGCTGTGGTCTGGGCTGGCACTTTGCGCCCGGGGTGAAGCGGTCCCAGGACCCACAGAGTGTAGAAGCTCCGGTGTTTCGCCTTGTGCTAATGGAAAAGGAGCTGCCATAGAGGAGGCAGTGTTATTCACGAGAGCCGGCCACGCCGGAATACAGACTTCATGCTGAGCGGAGGCCTAGGGTGAGGTCTGAAGTGGCCTGAGTGCTGAGGAGGCAGCTGTGAGAGAAGCAGCTAATAACCAAGTCATATTCCATCCCAGAAAGGATGGGAGCAGGCAAGAGGCTTAAATTCGGGGCTGCTCATCTCTGCTTGGGGACCCTCCTGGGACAGTGTATGATGTAGATACTCTGACTCGGTTGAAGGATGCGTTGGAGCAGAGAAAGATCTGTGTTTTGTAATGGCTCCTCCCTGCCGTATGGGTCTCAGCGGGGCTGGGAGAGGGAAGTCTGTGCTCCCCAAGAATTACTTGGAGAAGGCACTCGCACTCGGAGTCCTCCTCCCTGTTCAGAGCTGCATGCTTGCTCAGAACGGTGCTGAGCCCCAGGAGATGGAGGGCTCTCCTTCACAGCAGGTCTCTTGACTTCATCCTACTAGCACCGGTTCCAGCTGGAACGTGCCAGCTGACTGTGGCTGGAAGCCAGGCATCCCGGGGAATTCGGTGATCCTTAAGAGATGCTGGTGTTCTTTAAGAGCTGCTGTTATCCCAGGCCCTGGGAGGGCAGGTGTCATCACTCCTAATTTGCAAATAGGAAAGCAGACTTCTTGGGGTTACCTGGCTTGTTTGAGGTCCTGATGATGGAACCATATCCCAAGACCAGACCTTCTGACAGGGGCCACTGGCCAGACAGCTTTCCCCCTGGGAGCATGCACCTTCGGCTCCTCTGCTCTTTCGGATTTGTCTTGCCAACGGACCCACCTCACCCCCTGCTGACCTCCTTCCCAGACTTCCCATTCATCTCCTCTTGTCAGAAAAGCTGCCGTGATTCCTCACGGCTGTGGGATCTAACCATTGGCCTTTCTCTGCACCTTTCAGCTTTAGTTGGGTTGGAGGGGAAGGTAAACAAGTCCCTCTCTCCCCCTTCCACTAACATCTCTTATTCTCCGCCTATCCTAGCTCATTCCAAATCTGGCTCCTCCTTCAGATCCCATTTGTGCTCTGCACCGACCTCTCTCATCTCACTGACCATCCCTACTACCCAGTGTCCGCTGGCTTCCAAGCTGTCCTGGCCTGTGGAGCTTGGTACCGATGATAGCCATCTTCACGGGTGCTTGCTTTTCAATGGCTTCCTCCTGTCTCTCCAAGTCTAGCCGAATCTGTCCATACCTCCTGCGTGTCTGCCCTCCTGGGGCCTCTGCTGAGGAGGGGGGAGCTGGAAATGGCTCAGGCTGTGCCGTGAGGCTCCAGCTAGAGGCTCCCGGAGAAGAGGAATGTGGTCTTGGGCTGCAGATGTGTGAGAAGGGAGGAATTGCTGTACAGTAGTTCTCCCCTTTATCTGGGGTTTGGTTTTCTATGTTTCAGTTACCCAAGGTCAGCCACAGTCCAAAAATAATACATTTCCCCAACTGTCCACATTGCCATGGCTCCATGATCCGGGATTACCCAAAGCAGATGATGCCCGTTCTGACATAGTTACGGTCAGAAGGTCAGTAGTGGCCTACCACTAAGTCACCACGCCTCACCTCATTTCATTATGGAGGCATGTTATCATCTACATCACAAGGAAAAGGGTGCATACAGTGATATTGCTTTTAAAAATTAGGTTTTTATTGATTTCAGAGAGAGAGAGAGAGAGAGAGAGAGAAACATCAATAAGGAGAGTAAATCACTGATTGGCTGCCTCCTGCATGCCCCCTATTGGGGATCAAGCCCTCAACCCGGCACGTGTCTTGATGGGGAATGGAACCGTGACCTCCTTCATAGGTCAAGGCTCAACCACTGAGCCACGCCGGCTGGGCCAGTGATCTTTGCAGTGACCATTCACAAGTCTGTTGCTATAATTACTCTATTTTATTAGTTGTTAATGCCTTACTGTGCCTAATTTATAACTTCATCGTGGGTATGTGCGTATAGGAAAAAAGCAGTATATATAGTTGGGTACCATCCAAGGTTTCAGGCACCAATGGGGGTGGGGGGTGGAGGTTTCCTCTTGGACAAAGTTCCGCAACTCCCATAAAGGGGGGGGGGCCTATTCTACTTTAGAACCAGCACCCCCCCCCCCCCACCTTGCAAACAAGAAAGGGAGGAATTCAAGGCAAACCCAGAGTGACCGAGGGGACCCAGTGCCTTGGTCAGGAAGAGGCTTTCAAAGCCTGCATTGCTGTCAGCTGTTTAGGGCGCCCCCCTCCATCCACCTGCAGTGTGAGGGAGCCCCCAGCCCACCCCACCCCGTGCGGGCGCCTTCCGTCCACCTCTGTGCGCCTGGAGTTTCCCTACAACTTCCTGGGCTGCTTCGCTCATCTGTAAGCTTTTTTTTTCCTTTCCTTTCCCTTCCTTTCTTTTTTTTCTTTTTTTTTTTTTTTTTTTGTTGCTGTGCTTCTGAGACTCACTTTTAACAACTTTCTCCTGGTTCTCAGACGGTCCGGAACCCCCTCCCTCCTCTCCCCTGCGCTCCCACCTGACCCCCCGGCTGCCCTCCTCCCCTTGCAGCGCTGCCCGGGGGCTCCCCGCCTCCGACCCCCCCCTTTACCCCCCCCAGCCGCGATCGGAGCTCCCGCGGAGTTGGGTTGGGGGGCGGGGCGGGGCGGGCCGCGGGAGGAAGGGGCGGGCCCGCCTCCACCGGCTGGGCCGGCCCTGGGAACCCGCCGAGGCCCCGCCGCGCCCCGGGCCCCCGCGCCCCCCGGCCGGGAGCAGAGGGGCTGGCCCGCCGCCAGCGTCGCAGGGCCGGCCCCCTCCCCCGGCCCGCTCGCAGCCAACCAAGCACTCCAGCGGGGCCCACGTGACCCGGAGTTGTAGACAAAGAAAATGTTCGAGCCCTCCCTCCCCCCCACCTGCCCCCTCCCCCTCCCTCCGGCCCCCTCCGCCCCGGCCCCGGCGCCCCCTCCCCTCCCCCCGGGCGGGCGGCTACTTACGGAGCTGCGGGCCGGGGCTCACACCTGAGCCGGACCGCGGAGGGGCTGCACCTGGCCCTATGGGTAGGTTCCTGGACGGAGGCCGGGGGCGGGCGGCCGGGGGGAGGATCCCGGGCCCCGCTGCAGGCTGGGCTGGGAAGAGTCAAGTGTGCTGCGTCCCTGGCCCGCGCGAGCTGGCTGGCTCCCCTGCCTGGCCCGAGTGCTGAGATGCTAAGTTCCTGCGTCCCACCCACTCCCTCCTCCGGAGCCCCAGCCCCGCTCCTCGCTGCACACGGGGGACCTGGCTGGGGCTCAGGGGCCGGGAAGAGCCGGGGGCAGCGGCTGTGATTGCGGGGGAGCAGGCCCTGGCCGCCCGAGGCGCAGGGAGCCTAGGGGTCGGGCTGGGAGCCACGCATCTGCTGAATCGGCTGGCAGATGGGTTGCTGGCATTGCCTTGCTGACCTGTGTGCTCCTGGCCGGCGGGCCGTGCTGTCCTCCGGCCTTGCCAACCTCGCAGCCTCTTGAGAAGGGATAGTTTCCTCTCCTGCGTGTCCCTGGGAGCCGCCGGGCAGGCTGCCAGGGAGAAGTGGTGCTGGGATGGAGGGAGCGGTGCAGCCTGGACCCGGGGATCAGCCTGGCTCGGGCCTGCGAGGCTCCTGGGACAGCCCAGGGTCTGCTGCACCAGCAGCAGCAGCAGCAGGGTGTCCGCATGGGCGCCCAGACCTCTGACCTTTGGAACAGGAAGCAGCCGCCCGGAGGAGGGTGGAAGTGGGACAGCTGCCGGAGGAGAGAGATCTGGATCCGGAGGAGGCCCGGCTCCCCCAGAGTGCAGTTAGCAGTGGCTTTCCAGGCTGGACAAAACTCCAGGCAAAGTGGCTTCCTTGAGCCACATTGGTGGTGGTGGGTGGTGGTGGTGGTGGTGGTGGTGGTGGTGGTGGTGGTGGGAGTGTGTAGTGTCTCTCTGATCATGCCCAATCTCTAGGCCACCTGGAGTGGGGTCTTCTGAGCTGAGGGCAGGAGCCTTTGGCCCCAATGCCAAGGTTGAGTTAACCCTTCTTTCTCCTATTGTTTGCCCCGGGGGAGATGGGTTTGAGTGAACGTGGGGAAACAGGCATTCGTTCCCTCACTACCTTGGGCAGACTCCGCTAATGAGGCCCCTCCCCCACCCAGCCACCGACCGGCCCTTCTTCCCCTTTTCTCTCGCCTCCTGCTGCGACCCACCCCCTCTTCCTTCCCCTGCCCCCGCCGGCGGTGCCTCGATGGAGGCCCCTTCCTCCTCCTCCTCCTCCGCCTGCCGAGAAACTGAGGGGTGCATGTTCTCTTGCACCTAGTGGGCTGGGGGCGCTTCCTAGGCGTCACCAGCAGCAGCTGACACGCCGGGGGAAGTTGTGGGGGAAGAAGCGTGTTCAGGAACCGGCTGTGGAGGGATGGAGAAGAGAGACAAAGGCGCTGTGGGGGAGGACGAAGGGTGGCATCAGGCACGACTCTACTCACCCTTTCTCTGCTCACCTCGAGTCTAGACTGGGGAGCCCAGCTGCTCGCTGTGGAAGTGACTTCAGCTCCTTCCCTCAGAAGGCCCCTCCCTCCCTCCCTTCCTCCCGCCCTCCCTCCCGCCCTCTGCGACCTACACGCCTTGTTCTGGCCGAGGGGCCTTGTCACCCCCGTGCACGGGGTCTCTGGGTCATCCCGGGTGGCACCCTGGTCTAGGTCAGCCAACGTGACTGAAGCTGGGGGAGGAAGAGGGGAGGGAGCAGAAACAGCTACCGCCCTGTTGCTCATCCGAAAGGGGCCTGGTTCCGGGGTAGGCGGCCCCAGCTGACGCTTCTAGAGGAGAGAGTCCTGCCGCCTGGGGCTGAGTGCCTCCCTAGTCACACCTTGTGGGGAGGCGGTGTGGGTAATTGGTAGCAGGAAGGAGGGGCCGAGTTCCACCAGGTGCCAGGTGGGAGCGGGGCTAGGATGGTGTGAGCAATGACTGGCATTCTCCCGCCTCGTTCTCCCAGCTGTTTGTGGGCTGGGGGCAAAGGATAAATGGTCCCGTTTCAGAGTTTGTTGAGTCGGAGAAAGAACTAGGACTTCCACCGCTGGTGTTTTAGGAGTCGTTACAGGAAGCCGATCGGCCCGGAGACTTGAAGATTGAATGAAACGAATCGCCGAGCGTAGACCATTGCCTTTAAGACCCAAGGTTCTTAACCTGGAACCCCGGGATCTGGGGGGCTCATTAACGGGCTTTGGCGCACCCCTGGAATTCTTGATAGCCAGAAAAGGGTAACCGAAACCCTTCCATCTAGCGCCTTTTTAGGTTGGAGCGGCCCAGAAGAGAAGGGGCTGCTTCAGAGTCTGCTGTGAATGAGTTGGAGGCTAAGAAAGAGAGGTCGATGCTCTGCCTTCCAGCTTAGAGCTCTGGGACTCCGTGTTGCTTCCTGAGGTTTTTCCCTTTTTCATAAGCTCTGGGGAGGAGCTTCCTATGGAAAGGCATATGGATGGGATTTCCTTTCTCTGGATCTGGCGTGGCGGAAATGGGTGCGGAGCCTTGCGTGTGAGGGCCACGTGTTGTAGATTCGGTCGCTGGGGTGAGGTGAGGTTGGCCAGCCCTCAGAGCGTGTCTCAAGGATTCCATGGTCCTCTGTAGGGCAGAGGGAAGCCTGGAGCAGGTTGTGAGAAGGAACGGGGCAGAGTCTGAACAGTGAAGTTTGAAATGAGAGGATGGAGGCTGTCCAACGGGGACAGGGATTGGGTTTGGTTGAGTTTGCCGGTGGGATGGCAGAGAGGAGGAGGCCTGTGCTCAGGAAGTAAGTGTTGGAAGAATAAGTGTATTTCTATATGGGTCTGAAAGGGACACAGCGAAGGGAGGGGTGAATCTGGTAACAGAATGTGCAGTGGATTTAATCCTAAGAACTCCAGCACGGAAGCAGGCAAGCTCGTATGGGGCTTCTCATGGTTCTCAAGCAGGTGGGGAAGGAAACACAGCAGTGATTTTTCTCATAGCAAACCTGACCCCAGAACCAGCATCGTGGTCTAGGAGCCACCCTGGCTGCCCAGGGAACTTGTGGGGAAAAGGATGAGAAGTCTAGTTCTGACTTAGAAATACGATAGGAGAGGAGGGAGCCTGAATGAAGGTGCACGTCTCGTATCTGAATAGAATGAACCTTTTCACGTCAGAGGGTGGGCGAATGATAATGGTGATAGACCGGGAGAGATCAGCCCAGGAAGGGGGATTTCCGAAGAGGCAGGGGAGAAGGCTGGAGTTGAGCCAGATGGTTGGCGTTTGCCTCTCAAACTTCGCATCTCTCTGTTTCCCACGGCAGGCCAGTTGAGTGGATGAGGGGAGAATTCTCTCCAGCCCTTGGCCTCCCACCACGGTCTCCAGGCCAGAAAGAGGCTGAGAGGAGCTCCCTAGGTGTGAGGAGGCCTTGCCGATGCCTGGAGAGGCCCGGTAACCGCTTGCTCCCTGTGTCCCCAGGCTGAGAAGAAAGCCAAGGTGATCGCCGTGATGAACGCCGTGGAAGAAAACCAGGGCTCCGGCGAGTCTCAGAAGGTGGAGGAGGCCAGCCCTCCCGCCGTGCAGCAGCCCACCGACCCCGCGTCCCCCACCGTGGCCACCACCCCCGAGCCCGTGGGGGCCGACACGGGGGACAAGAACGCCACCAAAGCGGCCGATGACGAGCCGGAGTACGAGGTGAGCGGCTTGCTTCGTCCGCTGCCTCGTCCAGCTTTGGCCCGGGTCCTTCCACTGCCGGCTCCTCCCATCCTGCTCTCCGCTCTCCACCTGATCCCTGGGGGCCTCTCCGCACCCCCACTGTTTGCTCCGTTTCGGTCCATTCGGATGGAGCTCCCTCCCGGCTGTCCTGACCCTCAGATGCCCAGGGCTGGGGTGGCCGTGGGGAGCGGGGGCAATGAGGGAGGCAGGGCCTCGTGACTGCCCTGTAATGACTTGTGCTCCTCGGGGATCCAGGACGGCCGGGGCTTTGGCATTGGGGAGCTGGTGTGGGGGAAACTGCGGGGCTTCTCCTGGTGGCCCGGCCGCATCGTGTCCTGGTGGATGACCGGCCGGAGTCGAGCGGCGGAAGGCACCCGCTGGGTCATGTGGTTCGGAGACGGCAAGTTCTCGGTGGTGAGTTTCGGGGTTTGGCGGTTAGTCTGCGGGGGGATGGGGTCTCGGTCCCCAGGCCTTCAGTTTTGGCCGGGGCCTCGAGTGGGGTTGGGTGGTAGAAGCGGGCTCTGCTGGCCCCCGCGCTGTGTGTGTGGCCATAGAAGCCCAGGAGGCCAGGCGGCTGCACTGGTGCCTCACAGCTGGGATGCCTGCCGAGTGTTTGCCTTCCGGGAACCCTTTCTCCAGCAGCCCTCCCACTGGCCGTCAGGTCCTTTGCATCAGGCGTTTGTTTAGTGAGGCGTCTGGTCCTCTCAGGGACAGGGGCCAGTCCTGGTGCCTCCTGGCCTGTTGCTAGGCACCGGGTGGGGCGTGGTGAGTGTGGGAGGGACAACGAGGGCCGTGGTCGTCCCCCCAGGTGTGCGTGGAAAAGCTGATGCCGCTGAGCTCCTTCTGCAGCGCCTTCCACCAGGCCACCTACAACAAGCAGCCCATGTACCGCAAAGCCATCTACGAAGTGCTGCAGGTGAGCGCCTGTCATGGGTCCGGACCGCCAGCGGCATAGAAGCCGAAACGTCGATGCTGGGCCTGGGCAGAGGGTCCGCCTGCCAGGCCTATGGACTCCTTCCCCCCCCCCCGTCTCACTCGCTTCCTTCCTACACTCTTCAGGCGTGTTCTCCTCCAGTCCTCCCCTTCCTTGCACCTTCTCCCACCTTCGCTACTGGGAGTCTGCCCCCCGGCCTGCCCCTCTAACCCCCCCTGCCTGATACCCCCCAGGTGGCCAGCAGCCGAGCCGGGAAGCTGTTCCCAGCGTGCCATGACAGCGATGAGAGCGACACCGCCAAGGCCGTGGAGGTGCAGAACAAGCAGATGATCGAATGGGCCCTGGGAGGGTTCCAGCCCTCTGGCCCCAAGGGCCTGGAACCACCAGAAGGTAACGCGGGGGCCCAGCCTGGCCTCCTGGACCCCTGCCAGCCAGGCCTGGGAAAGCCATGCTGAGGGCGGGCTGCTTAGGCCTCCATCCATGGGCCACGGTCTCCCTCCCCTGGGGCCGGGTAGGGCTGTCCTGCTCTGGGACTCGGAATACCTCGCTCCCCATTGGCCTGCTGGCTCCAGAGAGTGGGGAGCACGGACCATGTCGGGGACCAGGCTGCACCCCATGATGAACGGGGGAGGAGAGGGAGCTGGGACTCCCTTGTCGGTTGGACACGGTGACCTTCTTCCCTGCTTCTGCCATCCAGAGGAGAAGAACCCCTACAAAGAAGTTTACACAGACATGTGGGTGGAACCCGAGGCAGCTGCCTACGCTCCGCCCCCACCAGCCAAAAAGCCCCGGAAGAGCACCACCGAGAAGCCCAAGGTCAAGGAGATTATCGACGAACGCACAAGAGGTAGTTAGCCCGGCTCTGGAGAGAGTGGCGTGGCGAGGCTGGCACTCAGAGGAGGTGGGGGAGGCCCCCTCGCCGCCTCTGATGCTGGGCCTCCCTCCCTCCCTCCGCAGAGCGGCTGGTGTACGAGGTGCGGCAGAAGTGCCGGAACATCGAGGGTGAGTCCAACGGGGCACCGGGCGCCGGCTCCCTGGGACGGGCAGGTGGGCCGGCTCGCAGGGGGCTGCCTGGGGCAGAGCGTGGCTCCTGAGAAAGGTGTGAACGGCGTGGAACATCAGCACGCAGTCACGGGGTCAGCCTGACTGTGTCAGCACCTCCGGCCGGCCGGCAGCGCATACACATCTGCCTTCGGCTGCCATAATCCGGCTGACCTGTCCGTGGTGTCGGCCGGCATTGGGATCGGTGACACCCCAGTGGGTCCCCGAGGGGAGCCCCTCTTGCATTTGATTAAATTTGCCCAAACCTCACCCTTGGGCCTCACATCTCTCGTCACCTTCTCTCAGCCAGTGGTCATTAGCATCCCCAGCCTGTCTCCCTTGGCCCAGTAATGGTGTGTCAAGCTCAGGGCCCTCAGGCCTGGGGGAGAGGATGGGGACAGGGGCCCAGGGCTTAAGGCTCTTGCCAAGGACCACCTCCAGACCCAGGGACGGCAGGGCCCTGTTCTCCTGGGTGGGTTCCTGTCTCTGTCAGATTGCCACTCCTGGATGGTGGCATCGATGCTCCGAGAGAGGACAGGGCTTCTGAGATTGGGGCCACAGGGCCTTCCCTGTAGCCTGAGGCGGCTCCAGCACATCCCCTCTTTGTAGCTTTTTTTTTTTTTTTTTTAATATATTTTTAAAATATTTTTTATTGATATTTCACGGAGAAGAGGAAGGGAGAGAGATAGAGAGCTAGAAACGCCGATGAGAGAGAAACATCAACCAGCTGCCTCTTGCACATCCCCCACTTGGGGATGTGCCCGCAACCAATGTACATGCCCTTGACTGGAATCAAACCTGGGACCTTTCAGTCCGCAGACCAACTCTCTACCACTGAGCCAAACCTGCTTCGGCTCTTTGTAGCTTTTCTGGAACGGACTTTGGTCCAAGGCAAGAGGGGGCCCCCGCAGTGCCACTCACTCGGCTTTCTCTGCTTTCCAGACATCTGCATCTCTTGTGGGAGCCTCAACGTCACGCTGGAACACCCTCTCTTCATCGGAGGAATGTGCCAAAACTGCAAGGTGGGGCTGTCGAGGGTGCCACCTCCTGACCTCTGACCCCCCCATGCAGCATGTTCGGATAAAGCAGACCTTTGGCTTCAAGTGTTTGACTTGCCATTCGTCTTCCTCCTGGAAGTTCCTCCCCCCCCCTCCCCCTCCGTACAACCCCTTTCAGTCCCCAGGGGAGGACACAGCGGACCTGCGGGTGGGTTGCTGCACCTCAGGGCCCAGGGGAGGAGCTAGGGGCAAAGGGTTGCCCCGCTCCCTCCCCAGCCCTCGCCCAGGCCTCCTGGCTGCTGTCCGCGGCTGGGGTCAGGGGACCTGCCGGCCCCTCACTCCCTGCTCAGTGGTTTAGGCCGGACCCTGGCCGGATGGGTGGCAGGGATGGGTGGCAGGGGCGTGTCTCCAGGGCCGAGCCGGGGGTCCCGGGTTTGCGGAGGGAGGGCCTGACTGCCCCCTGCTCTCCAGAACTGCTTCCTGGAGTGCGCGTACCAGTACGACGACGACGGCTACCAGTCCTACTGCACCATCTGCTGCGGGGGGCGCGAGGTGCTCATGTGCGGGAACAACAACTGCTGCAGGTGAGGGGCCCCGCCCGGGCCCGCCCGCCCTCCGGGGTGGGCACGGGGCTCCCGCCGCCGCCCGCCCGCCCACTTGCCCGGCCCTGCTCCACCGGGACCGGCCGGGGCTGGGCGTCCCACCGCCACCCTGGCCTCCTCAGGTGCTTCTGCGTGGAGTGCGTGGACCTCCTGGTGGGGCCCGGCGCCGCCCAGGCCGCCATTAAAGAAGACCCCTGGAACTGCTACATGTGCGGGCACAAGGGCACCTACGGGCTGCTGCGGAGGCGGGACGACTGGCCCTCGCGGCTGCAGATGTTCTTCGCCAACAACCACGACCAGGAGTTTGTGAGTGCCGCCGGCTGGGCCTGCTCCGGGACCCCGCGCGCCCCCCCCACCGCCGGGGCTGGAGGGCGGGCCCGCCATGCTGCCTCCGTGGGTCGTGGGGCCGGGCGATGATGAGCAGGGGGTGCCCGAGCCACGGGGCGCTGGCTGTGCGGGGTCAGAAAGCCGACCGATGGCGCCCACCGTGGGCCGGGAGGGCGTGCGGGGCTGGAGGGCACGCCCGGCTGCTCACCTGGCCTGTTGTGCTCCCTGCCTAGGACCCTCCGAAGGTTTACCCACCTGTCCCGGCCGAGAAGAGGAAGCCCATCCGGGTGCTGTCTCTGTTTGACGGAATCGCTACAGGTGAGAGCGGCACGGGTCCGAGCGGGGCTGCACCCCCCTCTGGGGGCGGGCAGGCTGTTTGGGAATGCGGGTATTGAGCTCGGACCAAACTGCAGTCAGTGAGCATCGCCCCGGAGGGACACGTTCCGTGGGAAGTAAAATAAGGGGGCAGAGCAGCATGCCCCGGGGGGCTTGTCTGAACCAGGGAGCTTCCCAGCCGAGGACGGAGTGACTGAGAGATGATTGAGATGGTTTTCATGAGACGGCGACCAAAACAAAAACACGGCACTTGTGTGTTTTCACTTTAAGTCGCAGTAAAGACACAAACTCGGTGAGTGAGAGCAGAGACCGTTTAGAAGGCCCATAAGCCTATGATGAGTGTTTTGGTGAACGTGGTTTCAGGTTTCTGTGAGTGTGTTTATATAATCACACGTAGATAAAACAAAGGGACGGTGAAAGGTAACGTGCCTTTTCACTCATGACGTTAGGATGACTTTCTCATGTCAATCAGCGTAGGACCACTTTCTTTATTTGTTAGAGCCGCGTAGGATGCTGTTGCGTGAAAGCACATGATCCTTTAATCCTGTGCTGTGACAGGGGCCTCCCTGTGCACCCTGTTCAGGTGGTGGTTTAGTGAGGCTTCTGTTAGGGGGCGCTGGGCCCCTGTGCAGGTACTGTCTTCTTCACGCGGTTCTGGACCTTGCCAGAAGGGGGCGCTGACGCCCTCCCCCTCGGGGCTGCTCCCGGGCTGGGCTCCATCCCTCTCCTCGGAACCTGCCTTCACGTGCCCCGAGGGAGACGGACGGTCCCCGCCCCGGGGCCTTGGCCAGAGGGCCGGTGTAGGGATAGCACAGGGCCAGACGTCTGTCTGACGTTCTCATCTCCGTGCTGATGTTCTGTGAACCTACACAGGCTCATGTGCAGCTGTGGCTTTGCAGGCTGGACCCCCGAGGCCGCCTCAGACCCTGTGGCACCTCACGGGGCTGTCAGAGCCCCTCAGGGAAGGAAGGGCCACACAGTAGCCCCTTTCTCCTGGAGCGGCGGGGTCTGTTCTCATTGTTTCCTTGGCTTAATTCAGCAACACCGGGGGGAACGGGGGTGGTAAGGATGTACCTGCAGTGAGTTCAGGAGGAAACGCTTGGATGAGACCTCATACTCTTTTTTTTTTTTTTTTTAATATATTTTATTGATTTTTTTTTTTACAGAGAGGAAGGGAGAGGGAGGGATAGAGAGTTAGAAACATCGATCAGCTGCCTCCTGCACACCTCCTACTGGGGATGTGCCCGCAACCAGGTACATGCCAGAATCAAACCCGGGACCTTTCAGTCCGCAGGCTGACGCTCTATCCACTGAGCCACACCGGTTTCGGCAGACCTCATACTCTTACTCTGTCTTTTTAGAGACACTTGTAGCCCAAGAGAAAAGCTGAGTTAGGAATCCTCACTGCTCCAAGGAGGTGGAGAGGGACGCAGCGTGCTGGGGGCTTACGGAGGAGGGGAGGGTGTTGGTAAACCGTTTTCAGAGCAGGTAGCACTCACGTTGGGTTTTGAAGGACGGGGGGGGGGGGGGGGGGGGGAGTTGCAGCAGGATGTGCTGTTTTGGGGAAGGGAGCGATAAGGAGGGACCAGTGTGTGGAAGATGGAGAGGCAGCGAGGAGGAGGCCACCGCAACTCTGCTGCTGTTCCCCCCAGATCCTGAAGCCGGCTCCCGTCCGGGTGGTCTGTCCTGGCCTTGGCCTTGACTGCCTTTGAAGGAGATCGAGCTTAGACGTGAAGCAGCCTCGGTGTCTTTGCCGTGGATGTCCAGTTGGTTCGGGGGATTTCAGGCAGCTTCCTGGGGAGGGCAGGGCAGGGCTCAGGCCATCGCTGACCGTGTGCCCCGAGGGCTGGCCGGAGGGCTCCCGGCACAGACCTGCTGCCAGAGGCGGCTGGTGACCGAGCTCTCCCCGGCCGGCGCAGGGCTCCTGGTGCTGAAGGACCTGGGCATCCAGGTGGACCGCTACATCGCCTCGGAGGTGTGCGAGGACTCCATCACGGTGGGCATGGTGCGGCACCAGGGGAAGATCATGTACGTCGGCGACGTCCGCAGCGTCACGCAGAAGCATGTATGTCAGTCCGTGCTGGGCTCCCATCCCGTCCCACCTTCTCTGCATCTCACACTCGGCACCAGCCCCCTTTCGTTCTGTTCGTTTATTTTCCTTTTCATGTCTCCCCCAGCCTCTCTCCCCGTCCCTCTCCCGTGTTCCTCCCTGTCGTGAGGCTGGTGGGCAGAGCGAGATGGGGACTTGGGGCTCAGGCTGCTCTCTGGCTCCCTTTTCAGTTGAGCCCTTAGGATGGGGGGAGGTGCCGGTCCTCACACTTCGGGCGGCAGCTTTGCCAGCCTCCGGCTCTCAGGGTGTCCGCGGGGTCCTGCCTGAGTTCCCCTCTGCCCCTCTGGTGTCTGTGTCTGCCCCTGAGGCTGTGGGCCCGCTGGAATCCCGAAGGGCATGCAGAGCGCAGGGTGCCTCCACGCTCGGCCTTCTCGCCAGCAGCTGCCTCTCCTGCCGGGAGCACTGGCCACCCTGCCGGCCTCGGGTGGTCCGGTTCCGCCCCTTCACTTCCTTGTGGAGGAAACGGGGCCGGAGGGCCTCGGCGACTGGCCCAGGGCTGCACGGAGTATGTGTGCGTGTGCGTGGTACACATGTGTGAATGTGTGTAGGCTGTGAGTGTACAAAGCAGGGTCTCTTCTCCCCATGTCAAGTCCACAGACAGTCTCCCTCTTCCTCTCTGCCTCCGTCTCTGGGCAGTAAGCCCATTCCGTTCCCTTTGTCCGCTCAGATCCAGGAGTGGGGCCCGTTCGACCTGGTGATCGGGGGCAGCCCGTGCAACGACCTCTCCATTGTCAACCCTGCCCGCAAGGGCCTCTACGGTGGGTGCCTCCCCGGCCGGTGCTTCTGCACGTGGGCTTCCCACCCGGTCATCTCTGCCCTGGGACGGCCACTCCCCACGGCCCTGCCCTGCCTCCCCCGCCCCGCGCCCAGCCACGCCGCTGTCTCTGCAGCCAGCCCCGCTGACGGCTTTCTCTCCCGCCTCCCAGAGGGCACTGGCCGGCTCTTCTTTGAGTTCTACCGCCTCCTGCATGACGCGCGGCCCAAGGAGGGAGATGACCGCCCCTTCTTCTGGCTCTTTGAGAATGTGGTGGCCATGGGCGTTAGTGACAAGAGGGACATCTCACGATTTCTCGAGGTATAGCCGGCACCCTTGGTCTGGCCCGCTCACTCGTGGCTTCCGCCTCGGACGGCCGCTTTGTCCGTCTCCTCTGCATCATGCAGCCGGGGGCTGGGGACTTGTGCTTTGCGGAGGGACTTCCGTTTGGGAAGCTTGGGGGTTCCCCGGGAGATGGGGAGGAAGCATCGTGAGAGGCCCACCCCGAAAGAACTCCGGGTCTCTCTCTCTCTCTCCTGGGAGGTATACGGCTTAGGACTTGAAGGACCGGAGTGTAAAGAGGGTGGGAGGGTCCACTCAGGGGTTGGGTTCTGTGTGGTGTTTCACGGGGGGGAACCTAGGAGATGCCAAAATCAATCAATGGTTCAGCCTCGCTCCTCAGCAGCGTGATGGACGCTCTATGCGCCTGGGAAGGACACGGGACCTGTTTCATAGCGTGGGTCCGGCCGGCACTGAGCCCGGTGTGAGCCATGCACCCAGGGCTTCGGCCCGGAGGCAGCCTCGGGGGCGGGCGGCCCAGGAGCTCAAGCCCACGCTCCTGGCCTCGGGACGCTGGCCTGTCCCTGCAAGTTGTCTGTTGGCTCGCAGTCAGGGTGTCCAGCAAACCCCGGCACCACTGCTGGAGCTTTCTCTCAGAGCCCCATTGGCCACCTGTGACGCCTACACTTTAAAGCCCCTCAGTCACACTCCCCTCACGTCAGGGGCTGCTCCTTAGCCACCGCGGCGGGAGGGGAGGGAGGGACTGCTGGTGAGCAGTGCACACGGAGGACCCTGTCACCGTCACAGAGTGTCCTGCTGGGCGTGCTGGTCTCGGAGGTCCCGGTAAGAGCCGGTGGGACGTGGCTATGTCTCGTTCTGGCTTTCCTGCTGGCTTCAGGCTGCCCCGTGTGCGGCCTCCTCGGAGAGAAGGCCGAGCCTTCGAGCTTCCGGGCTCGCACACAGCCCCGGCACTGTCCTAGTCCTCTCTCACTCACCGTGCTCTCTCTCCTGTTTCACAGTCCAACCCTGTGATGATCGATGCCAAAGAAGTGTCCGCTGCACACAGGGCCCGCTACTTCTGGGGGAACCTTCCTGGGATGAACAGGTTGGTGAGAGCAGCGCCCGGGCCCAGGGCGGCTGCGGGTTGGTGTCTGCAGGCAGGACAGCCCGGAGAGGGGGCCTGCTCTGGAGGGAGGGGAGTCAGGGGAGGGAACGTACTTGCCTGAGAAACCAACACCGAGCGGTGGGAAATGGGGCCTTTGAAAGTACACCCCCTTTTGCACAGGGAGAACCAGCGGGCTGTCGAGTGGAGTGCTGGTTCTCCTGTGGTGATGTCTTTAGAGTCAGCTGGCCCTTGGTCTGAGGTCAGGTTGTGGAGAAAGGGGTTGGGGATGGGAAGGAGGTGCCCACACCCAGCCATGTCCAGGGAGGGGATCTGGAAGCAGCTCCGTGCAGGGTTGAAGCCCCACCTCACTTGTCCGCACTCGGTTGGCTTCAGGTCTTTTGCTGGAAGGAGGCTCTGCATCAGGTCACCCAGATAGGTTTTAATAACCAGGAATGAAGAAAATTTCATTTCTTCTGTGTGATAATTGCACTACAAAAATGGCCTGTGAGGAGAGGAATTCTGGTTGAAGGCAGTTGAAAAGCGGCATGAGGCCCACCCACTCCGGACATCTATGACGGAGGGAAGTGTTTTCCAGAATGTTCTGAGTGTGGATTTTAAGCCTCCCGGAGAGTACTTGCTTGAAAATTGGAAACATCATTTGATCTGGCCTCAGCTGTGTAACCTCCCTCTCTGTCATTGGCATGAAGTTGTAGGAACTTCCTCGGTCCCATCCCTGTTCAGCAAGGCTGCTGTCTTTTGCAAGGGTTTGTGGATGGGGAGGATATGGGCCAGGGAGGCCGCTGATCTGAAAACTCTTGAGTGTCCCCCTAAACTTCCCAAGATGGATGTGTGCATTGGGAAAATGGACAGACTGTACAGTCTAGCATTTCCATGAAGCCACACACCTCGATCCTAGGGGATTATTCCCATCTGCTTCTTCCAACTCCAAAATTCTAGAACTCGGAGCTTCCAGGAGGAGCAGGGAGACCAGGTGGGACCAGGTAGAGACGCGCATACGTGTGAGCGTGTGTGTGCATGTACGTGTGCACGCGTTAACTGAGAGGAGCCTGGAGACGCGGTTGGATGCGGGTCCCGTGGTTCCTACGCGGAGATGGTGACCCCAGTGAAGCCCTCATTGAGGATTTCTAAACGTCAGGAAAGGCCTGTGCTGGCAGCGGTGTTCCATGGTCTGGTGATGGTTGAAGGTAGTTGAAAGGTTGAAGTCAGGAAGTCTTCAGGGGACTGTGCAGAACTTGGCTTTTTAATTTACATTTAAGGTGCACAGTTTAATGAATTCCATCCAGTTTGCACCATAATTAAGATGTCATAACTGTCACTATAGCCGAGATGCCCAGCATTCCGTCACCCCCAGACTTGCTTGGTTGGGTACCTTTAAAACTCAGTTAAAATGACTGACATAAAAATAAAAACATTTGGGTTTCTGCCTTTCTGGGCAGGTGTGACCTGCTTATTTGTAGCTGGAGACCACTTTTGAATTGACCTTTTCGGGGTTAATACCTGGTGGACCTGTGTCCGTGGGTGGCTGCCGTGTATGTGTGTTTTCTGGGGGAGAGGCGGTTGAAGGGCTTACAGCACGGTGGGAGACAGGACCCCCCTTTTGCTCACCTGTGGGAGCCAGATGGCCGCTGGGTCAGCACTGCCGGGCGTGTCCCTGCCCACCTCCCGGATCGCGTTGTCACCTTCTCCTTTCTGCTTCCTAGGCCGTTGGCATCCACTGTGAATGATAAGCTGGAGCTGCAGGAGTGTCTGGAGCATGGCAGAATAGCCAAGGTTAGCCCGCATCAGAGCCCTCTGCTGGCCGCTGGGGAGAAGGGCAGAGGGCGGAAGGCAGTAGAGCAGCCATCAGGGCTGTGAGCCTGCCCTCTGGGGCTTTGGGTGCGGCTAGCATGGGGGGGTGTGATTTAGGGGTAATACGGGGTCATTCATGTAGTTGGCCTGAGGGGAGGATCTAGAGGAAGGTCTAGAAGGCAGAGAGAGAGAGATCTGAAGTCATTGCTGGCCTTCTGCCCTCCCTCGTTAAGCATTGCTTGGTGCCCCAGGGGAGGCAGACGCGAAGGAGCCTTTGCCATGGTCCCTAGTTCTGCAACGGTGCTTCCATTTTTGGGGCCAGGACCTATCGCGGGGGTTTCCACAGCAGAGATTCTCCTGTGATGTGGAAGCTCCATTTCTCTCTGTAATAATCGCCCCGAGTGGTTCCCGAGAGCAGAGGCCCGCAATGTTCTATCTTGAGCCGGAGTAATTTGGCATCTTTTTGCCTGCAAGCCACTACACTTAACGATAGGAGCCATTCTTGGAGGACTTAGGAAGGACAGCGGCTCCAGCTGCCGTATCTCAGTCCCTTAGCCATCAGGATTGGACCGAGGATGGTGGGCGACCGCAGAGCAGGAGGAAGAGCAAGGCGGTGGGGTCTGCAGAGGCCCGCATGGCCGGTCCCTGGCAAGCACGTGGCAGACGCGTGACCCGCGAGTGAGCGCTCGCCCCTCTTTTCCTCCTCTTCCAGTTCAGCAAAGTGAGGACCATCACCACGAGGTCGAACTCCATAAAGCAGGGCAAAGATCAGCATTTCCCCGTCTTCATGAATGAGAAAGAGGACATCTTATGGTGCACTGAAATGGAAAGGTACCGGGCTGGGGTCGCGGGGCCGGGCCTCGGGGCCGTCCTTGCGGGAGGGGTCCCTGTCTCCTGGCCAGGCTGGCATCTTGCACAGATGCCACGTGAGCAGTGGGTACGCAGGCATCTCCTGACGTGGCCAATTTCTGGGGATGGTCCCACAGCGAGGCATCTAGGGGGGTCAGTCCGCGGATCCTTGGGTCCTGGGGGTCCTGCCGAGCTCCAGGAAACACGGCAGCTCAGGAGCATCTTATCTCCTGCTGCTCCTTTAGGGAGCTCAGGAGCATCTTATCTCGGGGCAGCTCAGGACCAGGGGGGGCCTTCCAGCCTGAGCCCCCTGATTTGGTACAAACTGGACTGGGGGACTAGATGACCTCTTCATTCTCACTGTCACTGCCACTTAGCCAGCCACACAGACCACTTAACACAAGCCACAAGCAAGCGGGAACTCCTGGGGGTGTGAAGTCAGGCGAGAGCCCTCCTCCCTCTTGGGGGGGGGGGGGGGAAGGTGTTTGGGATGCATAGTCATTACTTTCAGACCTCAGATACCCACCGGCGATCTGAAATCTCAGGGGCCGCCTGTCCCGGAGGTGCTTCCACTGTGTAGGCCGCAGTTCTCTCACTTAGCTTCAGGTCCACAGAAAGCAGCGGGCTGCCCGAGTCCTGAATCGGTGACTTCGCCCGCGCTCACCCCGCCCCCTGCCTTTTCTCCCCAGGGTGTTTGGCTTCCCCGTCCACTATACCGACGTCTCCAACATGAGCCGCTTGGCGAGGCAGAGACTGCTGGGCCGGTCGTGGAGCGTGCCCGTCATCCGTCACCTCTTCGCTCCGCTGAAGGAATATTTTGCTTGTGTGTAAGGGACATGAGGGCAAACTGAGGTAGTTAAACAAACAAAACAAAAACAAAACAAAACAAAAAAAAACACACAACAAAACACAAAGAACATGAGGATGGAGAGAAGTATCAGCACCCAGAAGAGAAAAAGGAATTTAAAACAAAAAGCCAGAGGCGCAAACACCGAGGGCTTGGCCTGGTGGCAGGGGTTGGACATCATCTCCTGATTTTTCAATGTTAATCTTGAGTCCTATTTAAAAACAACATCGAGTTCCCTCTTCCCCTCCCCCCTCCCCCCTTTATTCGGTCAAATCTTTTGTTTTCCACTCTTTTTTTTCAGAGGGGTTTTCTGTTTGTTTGGGTTTTTGTTTCTTGCTGTGACTGAAACAAGAGGATTTATTGCAGCAAAAAAAAAAAAAAAAATTAATAACAAAACATAGTAGCGATACCTTGTCGAGCGGAAAGGTAAGAGAGAAGGGAAAGAGGAAATTCTATGGAAATCTATATATTGGTATTGGATTTTTTTTTTTTTTTTTTTTTTTACTATATATCTTTTTGTTGTTGTCTCTAGCCTGATCAGATAGGAGCACAAGCAGGGGACGGAAAGTAGAGACACTCAGGAGGCCGAAACCCCTCCCAGCCACTGAGCTGTCCTGCCAGCACCATTCCCGGTCATTGCAGAGCAGAACCCAACTAGCAGCAGGGAGACGAGGACACCACAAGACCCTTTTATACAGTATTTCAGGTGCCTACCACACAGGAAACCTTGAAGAAAAACCAGTTTCTAGAAGCCGCTGTTACCTCTTGTTTACAGTTTATATATATATGATAGATATGAGCTCTATATATAAAAGGTACTGTTAACTACTGTACATCCTGACTTCATAATGGTGCTTTCAAACAGCGAGATGAGTAAAAACATCAGCTTCCATGTTGCCTTATGTGCAAAGGGTTTTAACCGAGGATGGAGAGAGGGTGGCTTTCGCCCTGGGCGTGCCGCGGGGCGGAGGACAGTTCGGGGGGCCTCGCGTCCCTGCCAAAAAGGGGTGAGACGAGGTGGTCAGGACCGTGGACAGCTGAGAGCGGGATTCGTCCGGGATCACGCAATAATAACCTTTTGGTTTCGATGTTATTTTTATTTTTTATTTTTCCAAAAAGGGAGACTCCCCTCAGCAGGGTGGCAGGATGAGGAGGGGGGTCTTCATCCCACGTTTCTCCCGTTAGTTATCCGAGGGCTCCCCGCGGTGGGATCAGAGCTAGCCCAGAGTGCGGGAAAGTGACCGCTCAGAGCCCCACCTGGAGCGAATAAAAAAACATACAAAGCGTACTGGTGCTTTCCTGTCTAAAGTCGCCTCTTGTGTGTTCTTTTATGAGGCCCCACCATCCGCCCTCTGTGCACAAGGCGGCCCCTCGGCCCTGGAACGCGATGTTTTTGGTCATCTCCAAAGGCTGCAGTTTTATACTGGGAGGCTGACGACACCTTCTGTTAATCCTTATGCTTACGGTTCTGGTTCTAATTCTGTTTGTTTTTCCAGATTTTTGTTTTTTTTTTCTTCTTTCCGTTAAGAACACAAAAACCCAACCCCCCCCTCCCTCCCTCCCCTTTAAGGTTTCAAACCAAGGTGCGGGGAGCAGGGTGCTTCTGAGTGAGGGGTGGCCCCGGTGCCCTGGCCCCCACCTCTCGGGCCAGGTGGGCCACCAGGCGGGCGTTCTGGTGCGTCCTCTTCTCTTCTCCTTCCCCTCCTCTGGAGCCGTGTGTGTGCGCGTGTCAGGGCCGGAGGGGGGGCCGGTGTCTCCCTCCCGCGTGTGTGGCTGGAGTGGTGTGTAGTTCTTTTCTAGTGCTTTGGTCTGGTGGCGGCTGTGCTCTTAGCCGGAGTCGGCGGCAGTGGCACCCGGAGCCCCGCATGTGCGACGCTGGGTGCCACCGAGGCGAGCGGCCCGGTGTTGGCGGCTCCGGGGCGAGGGCCCAGGGGGCCGATGCCCGCCTGGGTAGATGGGGTGTAGATATGTGGCATATAGAGATATATATTTTATAATGGGAGGGGGGATGGCACCTCCTGGGACCGGCAGGGCTGGGAGGTGTGCTGCCAAGCACATGGTCCCGAGTTCGCATCCCTAGAAAGAAATGGCCTACAGTGATAGGCGCTATATAAATAGATAGGGTCACGTATAAGAGATATTATGGAGTGGGGCGCGGAGGCAGGGGGCTCAGGACGCTGAGCTCCGGGCCCCGCTGCAGACGGAAGCCCCCCGCCGGTCAGTCCCACACGCATTACACAGGAGCAGGAACAGGAGCAGTTCTGTCCGATGCACTCACAGCCAGGGGGCGCCCTCCGCTCCCCCGGGAGTCAGGACTGTGTGGAGTCGCCCCTGCAGCTCTTTACCTCTGTTGCCCTGATTGCAGCTAGACTGTCAGTCCCAGAAGTTGCTCGGTGCTGAAGGCAGGAAAAGGAGGAGGTTTTATTTTAGCAGGTGCTCTCCTCTAGCAGGTAGCGTTCTCTCTCTCTCTCTTTTGCCCCCTGGTGATGTCAAAAGACTCTTCTGTTAGCAACTGTGATACTGACCTGCAACTCCAGGCACCAGTCAAGTCAGCCCTCAACTCCCCCTACCTATTCTCCCCTCACCAAAATGCAGTTCACGTCCAGGTCCGTCTTGGCCAAGGGGCTTCCATTCCAAAAAAATAAATAAAAAAATTTTAAAAAATGGGACGGTGAACCTCACGTTTGGAATAAAGCAAATCCGCAATTTGGTGACAAAATTAAAACCGAGGCTTTGGATCCCTTGCTCATGGCTCAGGACTCGGCTCCCCGCCCGTAGCCAGCGTCCTGCTCCTTGGAGGGGTGCGTGGTTTCCGGACCCCAATCGACTCCTTTCCTTGTCAGGTTGGCTTTGGAGGTCATCCCGCCAGCTCTGTGACACCAGCTCTGACGCGTGGCCAGTGGCGCCGGTGGGCCCCCAGGGGGCTGGAGTGGCCAGGAGGAGCTCCCTCTGCCCCTCCCTCTCTGGAGTCCCTGTCCTGATGGGTGCTTGCATGTCCCCTCGTGCTCCAGCCGGCTCTCTCTGCCCCTGGAGGCCACCAGCGCCCCGGGGAGGGCTGGGGGAGGAGGGCTGTCTCTCAGCCCAAGGTGCTCCCTCCCCCGCCGGCCAGCACTAGGTCTTCCCAGCCCCCGGGTCAGGCCTCCCTCTGCAAACAATCGCGGCCTTTCGGGTGCTCCTGGGGCTCCATCCGCGGCTCCTGCCCAGTGCCCCAAGCTGCACCCGAGGGGGCGGGGTGGGAAGAAGCTTGGAAGCCAAGGACATGGCAAGCCCCAGGACCGGCGCGGCCAGCCAGCTTGCTCAGGGAGGCGCGCTGTGCTGCCCCCTAAGAGCGCTTGTCCCTCCCGGCGGGGCCCTGGGGCGGGCCAGGTGCCCCTCGCAGGGATGGGAGTTCATCACCAGCCAGCCTGAGGGCTCAGCCCCGCAGCAGAACGTGGTGGGTGCAGCGGACCCTGCGGACATGCCCACTGGCCATGCCCGGATGCTCTTCCTCCACTTCCACTTGTAGGGGGACTTGTGGGGAGGCCCAGGCCCCCTTCTAAAGGGAGGCTGTGCTCCCACAGGCCGGGCCTGCCGAGGACTAAGTGGGGCTGTGGCAGTTGCTGTGCACGAGGCTGAGGGTGGAGGCGGTGGAGCAGGAGACCTAGGAAGGATGCTGGAGTGTGTGCCCCGGGGCATTGTCTTTGCCCTGGAGAGCTCCCAGAGACGGAGAGTGATGCCCGCGGCCTTGGAGGCTGCCCCTGCTCGTTCCAGGGCCCAGAGCCCTAGGCCGGGGCCTGCGGAGGAAGCCAGTCTCCAGCAGGCAGCGTGGAGCCCCGGGGGGCTCGGCCTGGCGGTGCTGTCCCTTCCCCCGGAACCGGCTGGCGGGAGCAGTGGGTGGGGGAGGATTTGCAGTTGGCAGGTGCCGTTGGGGTGCTGCTCCCCGTTTCCCGTTCAGACCCCAGAACCTTCTTGCTGTCGGACATCCCGTTAGCAGAGTTCGCAGGAGAGCATCCAGGGTCCCGGGCTCGGGGGACAGACCTGGCGTGGCGGGCTGTTGGCGAGGCCCGTGTGGTGTCTGGCGGGCCGCTGAGGTGCCGGTCAGGGCAGGCAGAGCCGGGAAGACTGTCGGACATGGGAGCGGCCTCACGGAGGGCTGGCCCCCCCCCTGCGCTTCCCGCTGAGCTGGCCGTTCCGGGGGCGCCATCTCCCCCGGGGAGGTCTGGGGCAGGAGCAGGAAGGCCGGTTGGGCCCGGCCGGCTGGTGAAGGACGTCGGAAAACAAGCCGGGCGCCCTCCCGGCCATGACGGGAGAAGGAGGCGCGGAGCGGGTCCTGGAGGTGGCGGTGAGCTCCCGTCACCCCCCTGCCTGGTGCAGAGGCGCGGTGGCCCCGTTATCTCTCAGAGGCGTCGTTTCGGGGGACGTGCAGCAGCCCCCGGGAGCTGCGGGCGAGGGCCCTGGGGCCTGGCTGGCACCGAGGCCTGAGGAGAGCAGGCGGTTCCTTTGCCGGGAGCAGCAGGGCCAAGGTTTTGGTGAGAACGGAGTTTCTAGCCGGGCCCCGTTTGGGTCTGAACTTGACATCTGTGGTCCAGTCTGGCCGCTCCCCGCCTTGTGAGGAGAGCGGAGCCCCTCCTCCAGCCCAGGAGGGGCAGGGGTGTGTGGAGGGCTGGCCCTGCCGCTGAGGCAGGGACTGTGGGCCAGGTGGAGGATCTGGGGGGAGAGGGGTACGCGAGGATGGACTCCCCTGTCTGGCAGAAGCTCTCCAGCCTTTCCATCTCCGTGAAGGAAGGCGGGTCCCTGGGAAGCAGGGCAGACAGCCCAGGCGGCCTGGGGTCTGCGGCCTCCCGCTCCCGGCTGGCCCCAGGCAGTGCAGTTTGGGGAGGACACACACCAGGTCTTTGGCAGCGGGGACAGGGTTGGAAGGCCCCTCTTTGGTTGTGACTGGCTGACTCCCCTGATCGGAGGCCCCAGGACTCCTGAAACTGGAAACCTCCCGCCACGCGGGAGGGCGGCTTTCTCAAACCCCGTCCATCTGTCCGGCGGCCCCCCTCCCCGAGCCTGAGGCATGAGCAGGGATCCAAAGCCTCACCTTGGTCCCATGTCACTCCACAGACTGATTCGGCCCCACAGCCCTGAGAACCCCACAATCAACCCACCGCCCCCAACAAAAAAAAACAAACAAAACAGAAAATGCTGAAATTCCTTAGAATACGCAGAGGGAGGAGGTGACTCAACAAGGTGCTAAAAAACAAAACAAAAAAACATTTTATTAAAAATATATATTGTTAAATTAAGTCTGCTGTCTGGACAATGACTGTTTGTTTTGTTTTTCTTGTAGTGAAGTTTGAAAGAGACTATTATTTTACTCTGATATATTATTATTAAAAAGGCATTTTAACTTTGTACTTGAAAACTAAATGAGCGATTTCATGTGTTTTAGCTGAGGCATTGAAGTAGCGGGTGCTTACTTATTTGTGGGAAATCATGTATTCATACTGAAGAATTAAACTCCGTAGCTGATTTGGTAATAACGTTCCCCCTGTTACAGACGATTTTCGCTTTGGCCCCCGTTGGCAGAGCCCTGTCACTCCACATTCCACGCAGCTCAATGCAGGACTTCCTCCCCTCCCTCCCCTCCCCTCCCCTCCCCTCCCCTCCCCTCCCCAGCGCCCCCCCCAGCCCCCGCCTGCCCTTTCTCTTCAGTTCCTCTTTTCCTTCCATTGTTTTCCTCCTGGTTCCAGCATCCTTTCACCACTGTATTATTTTTTTTTTTAGGGTTGCTTCTCTATTTATTGACAATAATAATGTACATTTCACAGTCTGGTTCTGGGACGTCGGGTGGGGCGTGTGCGAGGGGCCCTGAGCGGGTCCCCGGCCCGGCCGCCCGGGTCCCGTTTGTATCTCTGTGTGTGATGCTCGTGACATAGCTGTTTATGAAATAATTAAAGAGGTCAATGCGTACAGCCGATGTAGAACGTCTGTCAGTTCCGCCTTCATCACTATTTTCTCTCTCTCTCTCTCTCTTTTTTTTTTTTTTTGTGCCCAGAAGAATATAATAAAGCTCCTTTCTAATGTACTTGTGCTGGAGAACACTTGAATAAATGGACTGTTTTTGTGCAAAAAGAAAAAAAAAAAAAACGGAAAAAAGCACCGCAATAATGTCCTTTTGTCTCGCGCCTCCTTCCCCCCCGACGTGGCTGCCCGCAGCCTCCTCCGGAGGGGTAACCTCCGGCTCTGGGGCCAGGCCAGGCAGGTCCTCTCAAAACACCACCTGCCCGCCCTCCAATGGGGACCGGGAACGGGGTGGGGAAAGGACAGCGCGGCTGGCTCGAAGCTCAGAGAGAGGTTCTAGGGAGACACGTTGGCTGCCAGTTTTCAGACCAGAGAGGGGGCTCCGTGCCCGGGCCTTGGCCAGAGGAGCCAGAGGGCTTTTGGTTTTCCCAACACACGATGGTGTCCAGGCAGCGAGCAGCCGGGTGGTGGGCAGTCTGGGCTGTGCAAGGGACACCGAATAGGAGAGGCCTTTGTCCTGAAGGAAGAACCGAGAGGCGTCTGCAGACTCTGCCCGGGCCGGCCCGAGGGCGGGATTATCCGGGGAGGTGCATGAGGCCGCCGGTCTGCAGAAACGGGCCCATTCCGCCCGGCATCAGGAAGGTTCTTTCTCACCCCTGGCCACGGGGGCTGCCCCGAGGGCATGGAGCCCTAGACAGCCCTTTGGAGGTACCGCTGGCCTTGCTCAAGACCCCAGGTCTGGGTTCCCCTCCCTGCCTGGGCACTTAGGGTTTCAAGAGCCAGTCCATACACCATGTCTCCTTCATCCTCACGACGCTGCCTGCCAGTCAGAGTTCCCTGTCCCCACCGTCCCTGAGAGGAGTGAGAACGCTTGTCAACGTGGAGCCCTTCCCACCACATCTCCACCCCGAGCCCCCGGGCATCTGTGCTGTGTGTCTGTTCCTAAGAGCCAAGCGGGGTCGGCCCGTCCTGTCTTCCCCGAAAGGAGGAGGGTTATTCGAGGTTTCTTCACTCTGTTAGATTGGGGGGAGGTGTAGGGCTGCACCCCATTGCTGGCTGCTTTGAAAGACATTCAAAGGGGGAATTTTGAGGAGAAAAAAAAAAATAACAGGCTTTTTTCATGGGCATTTTTCTTGACAAAACTGTAAATGTACATTCAACTTCCATCCGACTTTTTCCTTAATATTTTTCAGTGTTGATGTAGAAATTTTTTTTTTTAATGTCTGCATAGCATTTCCTTGTGGGATGTTTGTATGTGTGTGTGTATGTATGTATATATATATATATATATATATATATATATATATACACACACATTTTATTTTAGCTATAAATAGAGCTGCAATAAATATCTTTGTGTTGGCGTTTCCCCCTATATTTTGTTTTGTTTTGTTTTTCCTTAAGACACATTCCCAGAGATGAGACCAAGTAGTGGGGCAAAGTACATGAACCATGTAGTTGGTTCCTGACACATTTGCCTGGCTGCCTGGCTTCCTCCCTGTGGTCAGAGCAGATCGTTTCTCTCCAGGGCTGAGACTCTCCGTTCAGAAAAAAAACAAGCATCGTCTTCAGGTTGGTCCAATTCAGAAACGCGGGCTCATCCCCGTGGGGAAGTCAAGACTTAAGGCCTTTTTTGGGGGGGGGGCGGGGGGGGGGCGAGCAAGAGATGGCAGCATCACCACTTGGTCCCTGGCCTTGGAACATGCGCTCCCCTGGCGCCTGCCTGGGGAAGCCTGGAGGGAAGGCGTCCAGGCGGAGCCTCAGAGAATCTACCTGAGGGTTAGGGAGACGTGGGTGCCCGCGAGCTTCTGAGGCCGGAAACACCATCCTGGGAACTTCCTGTCTGAACCGAGTGCCGTTGGATGGTGGAAGGGAAGGGTCTGGCTGGGCAGGCGCCCAGGCAGTTGTGCAGTGACCAGGTCCATGGCCCATGGAGACTGCCAGGTGGGTCTTCCCAGCATGCCCGGGTGGGGAAGAGAGAACACACACCACCGGGCCCAGGCTTGTGGGTTCCAGGGCAGCTTCCTTGGGTTCAGCAAGGTTGACTCGGTGGATCTCGAGTGGAATCAAGGAGAGAGGGAGCCAAGGCCTACTGGGGGCCAAAGCCATCCATAGCAGGTCCGAACCTGGTGGGTAATGCCTGGAGGGGGGGGGGGTGTTAGGTGAGGGGCTGCAGGGAGGGGAGGAAGGGCCACATGTTGGAGGTGGGGCCACAAAGAAGTCGCACCCAGCCCTGACCGGTTTGGCTCAGTGGATAGAGCGTTGGCCTGTGGAATGAAAGGTCCCAGGTTCAATTCTGGTCAAGGGCATGTACCTTGGTTTCTGGCACATCCCCAACAGGGGGTGTGCAGGAGGCAGCTAATCAATATTTCTCTCTCATCAATGTTTCTAACACTCTCTTTCTCTCTTCCTCTCTGTAAAAAAAAATCAATAAAATATATTTATTTTAAAAAAAGAAGTCACACCCAAAGGCGTTGGGGCTCCCCTGGGGATGGTCTCCTGGCTTCACCCCAAGGGCCCTTTCTCCTCCTTTCCAATACACTTCATTTTTTAAATATTTTTTTTATTGATTTCAGAGAAGAAGGGAGAGGGAGAGAGGGACAGAAACATCAATGATGAGAGAGAATCATGGATCGGCTGCCTCCTGCATGTCCCACACTGGGGATTGAGCCCGCAACCCAGACAAGAGCCCTTGACCAGGAATCGAACTGTGCGTGACCTCCTGGTTCATAGGTCAATGCTCCACCATGGAGTCACGCCGGCCGTGCCCCAATACACTTTCCGTGGCCACAGCCCCTCAGGGGTACCTTTTCCTCCTCTCCACCGGGGTCCTGTGAGGGGAGCCGCTGGGTCGGAAGGATCAGGTCTGAAGATGCTGGCACTGGGCCGTGGCCTCTTAGAGGTGGACAACTGAAGCAGCGATTCTTCAAGTCTCCGTCCGTCCTTCATGCTCACCGGAAGTCCGGGGGCCTGGTCTGTGTCAGAAGAAGGGCCACAGCAGTTTGACCTCGAGGGTCCGAGCCCTGTGTGACCTGGGGCAGGTTTCAGCGACCAGTCTTTAGCCTCTGTCCTCCCATCAGAAACCTGGGTTTTATTTCCTGACAAGCATGTGGCCTTTGGTGCTCCCAACTCTTGCACATGTGTGGGATCGTGGCCAGGTCTGGGGGCGGGCGGGGGTGGGTGGGGAAAGAGTCCTGTCTGCAGAGACGCCAACCCACGGGCCTTGCTGAGCTCAGGGCTTTGGCCAAAGTTGGCGAGTCTTTAGGGTTTTCTAAGTACAGAATCGTGTCATCTGCAAAAAGTGACACTTTCACTTCTTCACTCCCAATTTAGTGCCTTTTGTTTCTTTGCCTGATTGCTCAGGTCAGAGACTCCAGCACCGTGGGGACTAAGGGTGCTGAGAGGGCATTCTTCTCGTTCCTGATCTGAGAGGGAAAGCCGCCAGTGTCACACCACTGAGTGTGATGTGAGCTGAGGGTCTGCCATCTGTGTGTGGCCTTTATTTGTGGAGGTACTTTCCTTCTACACCGAGTGGCCCGATGATTATGATCTCTGAACACATGATAATCTGGCTACTCAGTGTATATCCTATATAATAAAAGGCTAATATGCAAATTGTCCCCTTGGCCAGGAGTTCGACCAGCAGGCAGGCTAGCCAACTGCCCATGTCCCCTCCTCCTGGCCAGACCCCACCCATGCACAAATTCATGCACCGTGCCTCTAATACACACACACACACGCGCACGCGCGCGCGCGCGCGCGCGCGCGCACACACACACACACACACACACACACTGAGTGACCAGATTATTATGCATTCAGAGATCATCATAATCTGGCCACTCAGTGTATATCCATTTTATTGAGAGTTTTAATCATGAATGGATGCTGTGTTTCATCAAATGTTGTTGTTTTTTAAGTTTCATTGACAAGATCATGTGATTTTTTAAAATTTTGTTAATGTGATGTATTACATTGATCAATTTGCAAATGTCAAACCATCCTGGTGCCTCTGGAATGAACCCCACTTGATCCTGATGTATATCGCCTTTTTTAATGTATTATCTTGTATTTCCTTTGCTTGTATTTAGTTTGGGGTTTTTGCATCTGCACTCATCAGAGATATTGGTCTGTGGTTTCCTTTTTGTGTGTTATCTTTGCCAGGTTTTGGGATGATACCTTTATTATCCTCTTTTCTAAGCATCGACAGGCTTTTCTCCAAGGCAGCAAAAATTCTCTCCGTGCCTCAAGGCATTCAGAGTTGTAGGCAAAAAAACAGGAACCCCCCTCCGGTTCCACCTGCACAGTGTCACCTGGGACTTGAGTGGCAGACGTGGGGGCAGCCGAGTTCAGCGGGAGGAGCTGTCCTGTGCCCGCTCCCCCGGGGCCTCGCAGGCCTCCTGGGACCTTCTCCTCCCCAGAAGGCCGAGCAGCAGAGGGGAGTGGGTGGGTGAGACTTTCCTGAAAGCTGCCTTCGCTCTGCTCTCTCTTCGGGTGCTCCTTCCAGGGTGACAGGAAGCCGTTTTAGAACACACTGGGCTCCATTCAAACATGATTGGAATGCGCTGCAGTCCCTGGGGAGCCTGGTGGTGGGGGCATTGGGTGACCGGCCCCCATTTCTCCAGGGCAATGCCACCAGGGAGGCACAGCAGGGCGATCGCTGGGTGGCTGCCCTTCCAGAGCTTTCTGAGGGCCCTGGGGCCCGCTCCCGGGTGGGTGGCCGGCCTGGCCGAGCCCCCAAGGCCGTAGAGAAGGGCTTAAACTTTAAGCCTTAAAGTGTGGGCAGGGCGGCCTCGGAGGGGCCACGCCACCCTGCAGGCTGCAATGGGGCCTGGGCTGGCCCAGCATCCCCCGCTGGCGGTGTTATTTTTTATCTTATTTTATTTTATTATTATTTTTTAAAATATATTTTATTGATTTTTTGCAGAGAGGAAGAGGGAGGGATAGAGAGTTAGAAACATCGATGAGAGAGAAACATCGATCCGCTGCCTCTTGCACGTCTCCTACTGGGGATGTGGCTACAACCAAGGTACATGCCCTTGACCAGAATCGAACCTGGGACCCTTCAGTCCGAAGGCTGACGCTCTATACCAGTGTTTCCCAAACTTCTCTCATGATGAGAATCACCTGGTGGAGTTGTTAAAACACAGATTCCTGAATCCCAACTAAGAAGTGCTAAACTAGAATTTTTGAGAACATATAGGTAAAATTGCATACCTAACTTAGTGCTCTGTATATAAAATCTGTCTTAGAGCACTAGTTAAGTATACAATTTTACCTATATGTTCCCAAAAATTCTAGTTTAGCACTTCTTAGTTGGGAATCAGGAATCTGTGTTTTAACAACTCCACCAGGTGATTCTCATCATGAGAGAAGTTTGGGAAACACTGCTCTATACACTAAGCCAAACCAGTTTCGGCTATCTTATTTTTAATATTTCATTTTAATTTGTAACATTTTATTGAATTTTATTTTTAAATCGTATTCTATTTTACTTTATTTTTTATTACTTTTGTTTAGCTTTGTTTTTATCTTATTTTTTTTAAAATATATTTTATTGATTTTTTTACAGAGAGGAAGAGAGGAGAGTTAGAAACATCAATGAGAGAGAAACATTGATCAGCTGCCTCCCGCACGCCCCCTACTGGGCATGTGTCAGCAACCAAGGTACATGCCCTTGACCAGAATCGAACCTGGGACCCTGGAGCCCACAGGCTGACGCTCTATCCACTGAGCCAAACCGGTCAGGGCCAGCAGATCATTTTTTAGCGAAAGTGTATCTTATTTAGCTCCTACTGGGGATGTGCCCGCAACCAAGGGACATGCCCTTGTCCCGAATTGAACCTGGGACCTTTCACTCTGACGCTCTATCCACTGAGCCAAACCAGTTTCAGCACAAACTGGCTTTCCTGTGACGCGCTCCTGAGAAAGCGGAACACCGGCTTTCCACGTGACCTCCCCCACGACAGTGAGGTCTGTGAAAATCACCTGGGCCTTTGGGTCACAAATCATCCCCAGGAGGAGCCCGTGAAAAAGCAAGAGCAATCAACGACAGAAAATACTCCCTGGAGCCCAGCCGGGCGGTTCTGTCGGTTGCAGGTTTGACTCCTGGTCAGGGCACATAGTAGGTCCGGGTTTGATCCACGGGTTGGGCGCCGATGGGAGGCAATTGATCAATGTGTTTCTCTCAAATCTATGTCTCTCTCCTTCTCTGTTTCTCTCTGACCAGTGTGTCGGAAGGCTGGAGGCCCACTCACCATTCGCATGTGCGTGGGGAGAGACACAGCTGGACCACATTAGAGGCCCTTTGCCCTACCCTGTGGAGGTCAGCGGCTCAAGAGCAATGTCCGTTCTGCGCAAGCGCACCCTCCCACAACCTGCTCACGTGCGGGTGGCACGGGGGTCACTGATTGGTCTGAGCGTGCATATAAGCTGCCACTGGCTGCTTATTCGTAACCAAGCACTTTCTGTCTACCTGCTGTCACTCGTGTATTCTTCCCATTTCCTGCATCCAGAGGGGCCAAGTACCTGGCTGAGGAACTGCCCCAACACTCTCTCCCTCTCTCCCCCCCTCTCTTTCTCTCTCTAAAGTCAATTTAAAAAACATAGCCTTAGGGGGGACTTGAAAAAATTTCTCAAGGGATCAGAATGGGCCCTGTGCAGCAGCTGCTGCCCCAGGGGCCCAGCGGTAGCCCCACTTCCTGGTTGGCTTCCTGTGAAGGCAGAGGTGGGGCCGGGCCAGGGGGTGTGGGAGAGCCAGGCCTGCAGGCTGGGGAGGTCCTGCAGGGCCCGGGGAGAGGCAGAGCTATGGCCCAGCATGAAAATGGGAGTTTGGGAGCTTGAAAACTTGCTGAGCTGGGCTGTGGGGCCAAGGCTGAGAGCCAGACCTGGGGGAAGTGTCAGTGACAAGGTCACGGGGACTGCCAGACCCAGGCGGTCCGTGTGGACGGTGGGGGAGCTGGGGAGAGGACTGCAGGCCGGGAAGAGGCAGGCGGACAGAAAGTTTAGAAAAACGAGGTGCAGGCGTCCATCGGAGCAGGGGAGTGCGGTGCGAGCGGCAGCTGGGCCAACGGGAGGGCGGAAGGCAGAGCGCAGGGTGAGGTCCAGCCAGGGGAGTCCCGATCCGGAGCGGAGAAGGGGAAGGAGGGGGAGAGCCAGGCGGGGAGCGGTGGCAGCTGCGCTTGGCTGCGTGTCTCTGGCCCCCAGAGGAGGCTGAAGCTGAAGATGGGGTTCATCTTGGGCAGTTGTGCAGGGGTCCTCAAACTTTTTAAAGTGGGGGCCAGATCACGGTCCCTCAGAGAGCTGGAGGGCCGGACTATATGAACTACTAATTCCTACTGTAACACCTCGGCTGCGCTCACTGCCCAAAAAACCTGGCGGGCCGGATGTGGCCCGCGGGCCGTAGTTTGAAGACCCCTGCTCTAGGGGGAAGCTTCCTGGAGCTGGTGGTCCTCAGTGGGGACCTACCACTCGTTTTGTTTGAGGGCCAAACTGGGGCGCTGAGCCCACCCCCACCCCACCCTGCCCCGGCTGCGGCCCATCCCCCCCTCCTTCCCCCGAGCAACTTTCAAATGTACCTTAGAACCCTGTTAACTTTAGTCACGCCTACAACTTAGTCCTCTTAGACTGGAAGTTTGTATCTTTTCACCTCCACCACCACCCCAGCAACCACACACAAATCTGATCTCTTTTCTATGAGTTTTTTAGATTTCATTTTAGATTTCACGTATCAGTGGATTCACACAGTATTTCTCTCTTTGTCCAGCTCACTTTATTTAGCATAAAGCCCCCAAAGGCCATCATCCCTGTTGCAGATGGCGGGAGTTCCTTCTCTGGAAGGGCTGAAGAGTATTGTCTAGGTGTTTTCCAAACCTCTGCCATCCTCTCTCTGTGTGTGTACGTGTTGTCTGAATGCCCGTCAGTGCCTGTGGGTGGGGTCTGCCTGGATCACAGGGAGCGGAGAACTGCTTCTTGTGGGGCTTGGCTACAGTGTTTGGACAGGTTCAAGCCTCGGACTGATGAGAGGGCACAGTCCTCTCATGGCCACAGGCCAAGTCCCAGCCTGGAGGGCAGAGCCCTCCCTGCACAATGACAGCCAACAGCTGTGGTTGTGAGCTTGAACCTGTGGTTCGAACACGTGGCCTCACGTGCCTGAGTGAAAGAGGCTGCAGGGAAACAAAGCTTGATCAGGTGCATGTAATTGAGTAGGGTCAAAACCCAGGAGAGCCGAAACCGGCTTGGCTCAGTGGATAGAGCGTCGGCCTGCGGACTGAAGGGTCCCAGGTTCGATTCCGGTCAAGGGCATGTACCTTGGTTGCGGTCACATCCCCAGGGGTGTGTGTGTGTGTGTGTGCAGGAGGCAGCTTATTTATGTTTTTCTCTCATCAATGTTTCTAGCCCTCTATCCCTCTCTCTTCCTCTCTATAAAAAAATCAATATATATTCTTAAAAAACATGAAAATGTTGTAAACATCTTGACCACGCCCTTACTTTGCCTCATGGCATCTGCTATAAAATAAAGACACAGCGTGTGGGCATCAGCGCTGTCTCTCAGGGCACGGTGTCCCACCCAGACCCAGCTTTCATTCTCTTGTCTGTATTTTCTAACCTTTCAGCCGCCCACCCCCCTCAGGGTTGCCCCTGACCGTGCTGGTGCACCACAGCTTCTGATATGGGTGAGGGGTTCTGGTGTCTGCCGGGGTCCCGCCTGTCCTGTCGTGTCTGTGTGTGTGCCGTGGGGTGTCTGTGCACCCAGGTCAGCGTCTTCCATGCAGCTGATGGCCGCAGCCTCCTGACCTTCATCTTCCCTCCTGTCTGGAAAGTCCTCGCCCAGGCCGTGGTATTTCGTGGAAGAGCCACACTCAAGGGGACAAAGCCGCATGTGGCTCGCGAGCCACAGTTTGCCGACCACAGATCTAGGGGAGTAAGAAGCCAGGAGAGAACTCATTCAACTAATGGCACCAAAGGCAGGAGCCAGAACCAGGGAAGCAGTTGGTAGATATAGAACAATGGACAACGGAGGCTTGCAAAAAATCTTTAAAAACACAGCAGGAACACATGTTTCTAACAACGGCAGGCAAGCTTAGTATAGAAAGACATAAAAATACAAACTCTCCACACCAACACCCAACACACTCTCTTAGCATGTGCGGACAGCTTTGAAAGGAGAGCTTTAAAAGTTGGACAAAACTGGAAGAAAAGCTTTAGCTGGTTTGGCTCAGTGGATAGAGCGTCAGCCTGCGAACTGAAGGGTCTCTAGGGTTCGATTCTGTTAAGGGCATATGCCCGGGTCGAGGGCTCGATCCCCAGTAGGGGGCGTGCAGGAGGCAACCAACCAATGATTCTCTCTCATCATTGATGTTCTTATCTCTCTCTCCCTCTCCCTTCCAATCTGAAATCAATATTTAAAATTTTAATATTAAAAAAAAAAAAAAAAAAAAAAAAACGCTGGAAGAGAAAACCCCACGTCGATGGGCAGGCATTGGCAGCAGGTTTGAGGGCAGAATCCCGGGAGGCAGCGGAACCTAGCGAGGGAGGCAGGCGTGCTGGCTGTCGTGCTGCTTTCCACAGAGGCAGTTTGCCGACATGAATGCAGTTCTTAAGTGTGGGGCGCGGCTACAGTGTTTGGACAGGTTCAAGCCTTGGACTGATGAGAGGGCACAGGCCTCTCATGGCCACGTGCAAGTCCCAGCCTGGAGGGCAGAGCCCACCCCACACAACAATAGCCAACAGCTGTAGCTGTGAGCTTGAACCTGTGGTTCGAACACGTGGCCCCACATGCCCGAGTGATAGAGGCTGCAGGTAAACAAAGCTTGATCAGGTGCATGCAATGGAGTAGATCCAAAACTCACGAGAATGTTGTAAACACCTTGACTGCGCACTTATTTTGCCTTGTGGCATCTGCTATAAAGTAAATACATGGCTTACCCTAACCGGTTTGGCTCAATGGATAGAGTGTTGGCCTGCCGACTAAGGGGTCCCAGGTTCGATTCTGGTCAAGGGCATGTGGCCTGGTTGTGGGCATATCCCCAGTGGGGAGTTTGCAGAGGGCAGCTGATCAATGTTTCTCTCTCATTGATGTTTCTGGCTCTCTATCCCTCTCCCTTCCTCTCTGTAAAAAATCAATAAAATATATATTTAAAATAAATAAATACATGGGGTGTGGGCGCTGGTGCTGTCTCTCAGGGAGCAGTGTCCCACCGAGGCCCAGCTTTCATCCTCTTGTCTGTCTTTTCTAAGCCTTCAGCCGCTCCCTCTCAGGGCCACCCCAGCCGTGCCGCTGCAGCACACTTGAGTGCCTGGGAAACAGACCAGAAAGATGGCCCAAGGAGGTGGCTGTCCTGTTGGTTCTCACTCCAGAGCCCGCCTTGCATGCCTGCTAGAGGTTGAGGCCCACCATTGGGTTCTCTTGTTTAGAGGTGACCCAGGGCCTTTCTAAGGATGCACACAGGTGGCACGGGTAGGGACTGCTCAGGGGAGCGAGGCTTTGGGACGGGGCAGAGGGGAGAGAACTGGCGAGCCTGACCATGTTTTCTGAGCGCCTGCTGCTTGCCGGGCCCTGTGCTGTGATCTTACTTGCAAGGTCTATAACAGCCCACAAATGGAGGAGCAGAGGACAGAGGGTGAAGCCAGCTGCCCATGGCTCCACAGAGAGAGGGGAGCCGTGGTCTGAGGCTGCAGCTGGCTGACACAGCCGTCCTGTCACCTGGAACAACAGGCCTGGGCGGGGGCAGGTGTCCAGCACGGTGACGGGCTGGGGAGCAGGGGGCACGAAGAGAAGGGCCTGTGCCAGACCTGCTGACCGGTCTGCCGGTGACACTCCGTGGCTGCTTCAAGATCCAGGGAAAAGCCTGCTTCTGTCAGGAAAGCCTCCGAGGGGCTCAGGGCCAGGGCCGAAGAGCTCAAAGGTGGCTGATAGTGGGGGCAGCCCTCCCGTGGCCTTGCTTAGTTGCCAAGCCCCTTCCTTAAAAGGCCCAGTAACTGAGCATCTACCTATGAACCAGGAGGTCACGGTTCGATTCCCGGTCAGGGCACATGTCCGGGTGTTGGGCTCGATCCCTGGTGTGGGGTATGCAGGAGGCAGCTGATCCGTGATGCTCTCTCATCATTGATGTTTCTTCTCTCTCTCCCTCTCCCTTTCTCGCTGAAATCAGTGAAAGGATATATATATATATATATACACACACACACACATATAAAAGCTGCAGGAGACCTGGCCAGTGGAATCAGCCCTCTGACTGTGGCATTTGAGGTCCTGCTTGATGGGACCTCACCCATCAGCTCCATCCTCCCTGGCCTCAGCCATTTACTCTTAGCTCCTCCCATTCCTGGCGGCTTCTGGGCCACCTTCCTAGAGCCCAGAGCGCCTGAAACCCACCTGCTGGCCCTGTGGCCCTGCGGCTGGGAGGAAGCAGAGGTCTGAGTGTGCCCCACCGCACCCCACCCACCAGGCAGCCAGGGTGTGGAGCTCCCCGAGGTGGCCATGGTGGTAGCCAGGAGCCCGGTGGCCCTCCTCCCTCCCCTCAGGGCCCTGATTCAGTGTTCCTGTGACCCCACTGGGCCAGCTGGTCCTCTGCTCTTTCCAACCTTCAGAGTGAGGGCAGCTCTCTCTTACTTGGTGATCATGAGTCACAGGAAATTTGGCCTTGGATCAGCTGTCTTTGTCTGCCATATCTATTGACTGTGGTTGTAGCCGAGGAGGAAAAAGTCCAAACCACAAAGACTGCCAAGGACTCGAGAACGGAGAGAAGCTGTTGAGACCCCTGGGCCAGCTGAGCATGCCGCAGGCTCACTAGTCTGCCCTGTTACATAAGCTGGTATCATTCTTCCCGCTAGAGCCAGCGGAACTTGGCTGTGTGTCCACTACTTGCTATCAAAGGTCTTTTATCATCTAAAACAAAGCTAGTTGTTGTTTTCTTATGGATAAAACTAGAGGCTTGTTGCATGAGATTCATGCCCAGGGAAGGTCTCTAGGCCTGGCCAGCAATCGGGGCCAATTGGGGCCTTCTGGCTGCTGGCTGGGGCCTTCCTTCATTCCACGCCACCCCCTGGTGGTTAGCGCACATCATAGCGAGCCATCGGTCTCCTGGTGGAACTGCCGAGGGGACACTTTGCATATTAGCCTTTTATATATATAAGTAACTTGGAGTAAATTTGCCTCCCAATTAGAAGTTTCCAATCTTCTATCTAAAATAACCCAAGCACAAGAAAAGTCAACATTTAATGGGTATCACTGAGTCCGTTACTGGACTTTTCACCAAGTGTCTACATTATTACATGATGGACTTAATTAAGGAGAAAAGACAAAGGCACCCAAAGATCTATCCTGGTAATGCTGAAGCCAACGTGCACAGATTTCAACACATGGAATTGCTTTGGGAGCCGAACAGACAGCTTAGCCTGAGCAACAAAAACTGCTCCTGTGTGTGAGTGGCCTTGGGGTTCCCAACCTCCACTTCTAACCAGGTCACCCCTGGGGCCAGCTGGTGGCTGTGCCAGCCAGGAACAGTGTATGCAGAAGGAATTAGGTGGTTAGTCAGCTCCTAGGTCATTCGGGTCCCGTCCAGGCTGGACTGACAGCCGGGGGGGATCGCCAAGCACCCCTGAGACAGGCAGCAGGTAGCCAGCTCCCACCAGGAGGCCAGCAGCTCCTTCCTGCAGCAGCTGAGGCCACCATGTGGCCGTCTGTGTCCCTGCTGGGCTGCAGGAGGCTGAGAAGGGGCCCTGGCTAAACGCAGCTCCAAGGACACAGCCTTGTAGAGTGACCTTGAACTCCCCTTTCACTGCAAGCTTCGTCTATACGGCACCAGTGTGTACACGTACACACACTCACACATCCACACCTAAACAAGTGAATGTGCAGCCAATCAGACAGGTGAGAGGACTCTGAGGCCAGGTGTCCATGGTAATGGGCGTTATTCTGCAGCAGGAACTGCGTGGCTTGTTGTGACTTCTACCTGGATGTCCTGGGTAAACAGCAGGCCTAACACCGATTGTGATGGCCAGGGGGGCTGGGGCAGGACCAGGGTCACGCCATCTGAGAGCAGCCACAGGATGGGGGAGCATGTCCTCTCTCGGTGGGGGTTTCAGAAACCCTGCGGCCAAGTCATCGGCGCCCGGGCAGAGTCCGGCTCACACAGCCCTGCTTCTGCCAGAGCCCGTCGTTAGGGACAGCGTGGTGGGCAAACACACTTGTCAACGTGCTCAATGAAAACATAAGAGTCCCCTGCGAGATCACGCAGAGGATGCCGGGCCGCTGGACAGGACAGTGTGCACACAGCCTGCTTTCTCTCCTGAACTCGACCCAGCCACACTGTCCACCAGGGGGCGCTCTCCCCTCCGTCAGCCTCCCTCCCCCTGTGGCCTCCCCACAGGAGGGACCCTCTCTCTTGTCTCTATCTGCCAGCGGGACAGACACCCCCAGTCAGGTACCGCTTAGTCGCCCTTGGTTGTGCCTTAAGCCAATCGTTCCCAAGACTTCGCATTAAATGGAGCAGAGACCACAGACGCACCTGCTTCTCCCCAAGAGTTAGCTCCAGACCCTGCACATGTAGCACCCTTCGTAAGGTTAAAGACTTCCAGTGTTGGCTCAGAAAGAGCCAATCCAGAGGAGAAGTAGATTAAAATATATATTCGCGCCCTGACCGGTTTGGCTCAGTGGACAGAGTGTCAGCTTGTGGACTCGAGGGTCCCGGGTTATATACTTGCCAAGGGCATGTACCTTGGTTGCAGGCACATCCCCAGTAGGGGGTGTGCAGGAGGCAGCTGATTGATGATTCTCTCTCATCAATGTTTCTAACTCTCTACCCCTCTCCCTTCCTCTCTGTAAATAATCAATAAAATATATTTAAATATATATACATACATACATACATTCTCACCATAAGCCCCTAGGGACAAAGCATTTGAGACATAGGGGATCTTGGCATCCAGTACCCAGAGCATCTCCTAATGCTGCATGCCCCCCGGGGGGTGGGGAGGGGCGCTACATGCTCTCACCTGTCACTGGGCACTCGGTAGACGCGGCCCCGCGATGAGGTCTTGCACGCCACGTTGCAGTCTTCAATCTCAGGAGACGTTGAATAGATGCTGCCGCGGAGGAGCAAGGAGGTGGACACGCGCGAGTCACTAAACGGAAGAGCCGTGTGAAGGGTGCCCGAGGCGCCACGTTGAAAGCACAGTGTCCAGGGCAGTGTGCAGGGGTCCATGTTTCCCTCTGGGCGATGGCGCAAGATGCCACCGGGCCCTCAGGGTGGTCGATGGTGGCTGGGGACGTCGCTGTGTCTCTGACGCCCTTTGCAGATGCCCTCTCCCTCCCTGATGGAACCCTCTGGAAAGCTCACTCGAGTTCCCAGGAGTCTGCTCTTTGAAGCCGTACTTCTAATGGGTGAATGAAAAATGGTTTCAATGGGGAAGGCTGTGACCCAGGAATGAAGCCCTGCCTGGATTGGCAACGTCCGTCCGAGTGGGCAGCCCCGAGGTCTAGGCCGTGTCTCCCCGCCAAACCCAGACTGGCAGTGGGCATCACTTCTGCCACAAAGGCTGCAAGGTCTGGAGTGGAAGACACATTTTAGACTGCTGTTTGCATCAGACTGTGACCCTGTGAATACTCATGGATGTTCTGTGAGAGAAGAGGACCCCCACTTGGTGGTGCACGCTGGGGCTGAGCGGTGGGGCTGGGGTTGGCTCTGCTGGGCTGGGATCCCTGAGTTAGGGACACCCCAGCAGCCGGAGCTAGGCCATTCTACGTGACGATGGGCAAAACAGTGACCTAATGAAAGATTCTGGCTCTGGAACGGACTTGGCCCACATGCAGAAGTGTCCTGCGGATAAGGCCCAGGTGCTGGCGGTTTCAGAAGCGATGAGGCTGGCAATCGGGCCAGCGAAAACATACGGAACGTGTCGCACCCATTTTCTTCTTTGTCCAAAACGGTTATCCTATTGGACAAATACAAAGCTAAGGAAACAGAGGCCTAGGAGATGAGATTTCAGGGCCCCCACACTTACCAACTCACTGGCTCCAAATGACTTTATTGGTTTAAGTAGAAATGGCCTCTGTCGTTAAGGAAATTACAATTTAAAATCAGGTTGCTAGCTGTGGTCTTTCCTTCCCTAGGCCTCAGCTTTCTGACGGCTAACACTGCAAGAGTCTTGTAGGATGCACAGCTCTGACGTCATGGAACGTTATCTTTCTTACACTACAGCTACTAGCATAGAGCAAACACGTGGGCCGGTCTCATCTGTGGCCCAGGTCCTCCCCGCCCACATTGCAAGGACTCTGAGATTCCTGACCTTGACCCATGACCTGCAAATGGGCCCCTGTGTCTGAGCACATGATCCCTCAGTTCCATGTGTTTTTCTAGAACAGTGGTTGGCAAACCCATTAGTCAACAGAGCCAAATATCAACAGGGCCAAATATCAACAGGAAAACAATTGAAATTTCTTTTGAGAGCCACATTTTTTAAACTTCTTCTAATGCCACTTCTTCAAAATAGACTCGCCCAGGCCGTGGTATTTTGTGAAAGAGCCACATTCAAGGGGCCAAAGAGCCACATGTGGCTTTCGAGCCGCCGTTTGCCGACCACGGGTCTAGAATTAAGTCAACGTTCAAGAGGACGTGTGTGCCCCCAGGACTTGGTACATTGTTGGATGGACTCCTGCAGAAAATGCCTCCTCAGTGAAAACATCAGATAAGGGCGGTCTCCTTACCCCACGCTCACAGAGCAGAAACAGAGCCCCTGACCTGGGAACCAGCATCGTTATGTTCCTGAAATAATAGGCACTAAGAGCTTTGTGTTACTCCTCATAACAATTCTCCCAGAAGATAGCAGTTTTCTTTCCCTTTCCAGCACATGAAGCACAGAGAGGGGAAGCGATTTGCACAGTTCACACAGCTGACAGGTAGAGGGACTGGTATCGGGATCAGCCATTCTAATTATACAGGCTGTATGCCGTGTATACCACCCTGCCTTTCATGACCTCCCTTAATCTAATTTAATATTCTTTAATCCTCGTTCTAATGCTCTGAATTGGGCATTGTCAGCGGTGTGCTTGTAAATATTGAACAAACGGCTCTCTGGGGAAAAAGGGGGTGCTGATTTGTAGTGTTTGCCTATTTCTGTGGTGCACATGGGTGGAGAGGGTAATTGGGGGGAGAGGAGATAGCTATAATACTCTCAACAATAAAGATACCTTCTTATATCATTTTTTAAACGTAGCTAGAGAAGTGTCATCCCCATCCCTGCCTCCGGCTACCCAGTTTCTCCTACCCCCTTAAGGAATCATTTTTATTATTCTTCTAGTATTTCTGTACAGTATGCAAATAGAACACATATATGCATATATGTACACACATAGTCTTATTTTCCCAATTACACCAAAAATACCATTATATACAAAGGCTGCACCCTGCATTTCTTCAATGAGAACATTTCTCGGACACCATTCCATATCAGATTATGGAGAACTTCCATCTTTTCCGCTGCGCATAGCATCCCCTTTTGGTGACAGACGTAGATGATTTAATCAGCTCCCTGCCGATAAACACTTGTGGCTTCCGTCTTTCGCTACGACCACAAACGCAGCCCAGAGATTTTTAGGCCGAGCCCCCAGTCTTGGAAGTCTTTCTGCAGAGTCGACTGTCCCTAAGCAATGGTGGAAAAAATGAATTAACCGCGAATGAGAGCGGAGGGCGTGTGGGAAACACGCAGCACTGCGCAGAGGCCCCAGCAGGTGGCGCTGCGGGCGGCGGCCTCGCCGATCTTTCAGGGAGAAAAGTCACGTGACCCGCAGGGCTTCCCGGTTCCCAGAGGGGCCCCGAGCAGCAGTCGGGGGTCCGGCCGAGGCTCCGCCCGCCCCTCGGGAAGGAGGAGGTGGCGCGGACGCTCGGGGGCCGCGGTGCCCGGCAAGGCCATCGGCAGGGCCATCGCAGTGCCATCGCGGCGAGTGCCCGCCGCTCACCCCCGGCCCGCGGCCGCCGCCTCCGCCTGTGCGGGCGGCCGGTTGTGGGCGCGGCGGCGGCGGCCGGTCCCTCCCGGGCCGGTCCCTCCCCGCCGGCACCCGGAGGGCCCCCCGGTGCTGGCGGCTGCGGCCCCGCTGAGGGAGGGGGCGCCCTGGGCGCGGCGGGCGCTCGGGCATGTATATTGGTTGCGGGCACATCCCCGGCAGGGTGTGTGCAGGAGGTAGCTGGTGAACGGGGCTCGCCGCGCACGGACAGCGCGTGGGGAGCTGGGGGTCCCCTGGGGCTCGCTCTGAGCGCGCAGCCGAGGGTTCACCCCGGCCGTCCCTTTCCTTCCCCGAAGGCTGGGCCGTGGCGAGCCCGGGGGTCCGGGAGGGAGGCGCGAGGATCGAGAGGCTCCGTTCAGCCAACTGGCTTTTCGTTTTGTTTTTAGGTACAATCCACATCCCCTGAAATTCTCCGTGTTAAGTGTGCATTTCGGTGGTTTTTGGTATGGTCACAGGGTTGTGCAACTATCACCACTGTATAAGCCAGGGCGTTTTCATCATCCTGAACAGAAACTCTGTGCCCACGAGCAACCACTCCCCGTTACCCTCTCCCCTCAGCTCTAGAGAATTGCTCATCTAATCCTGGCTGGTGTTACCCAGTGGTTAGCGCATTGGCCCGCACACCAAAAGGTTATGGGTTTGACTCCCAGTCAAGGGCATACACCTGGGTTGCAGGTTCAATCCTGCATACAGGAGGCAACCAATCAATATGTCTCTCTCACATTGATGTTTCCTTCTCTCGCTCTCCTCCTTCCTTTCTTCCTCCCTCCTTCCCTTCCGCTCTCTAAAAATTCAATGGAAAAATATCCTTGAGTGAGGATTAACAACAACAAAAAGAATTGCTAATCCGTTTTCTGTTTATGGACTTTTCTATCCTGTATGTTTCCTAGAAGGGGCATCCTACCACAGAGAGTCTTTTGTGCCTGACTTTCTCACTGAGCACAGTGCCCATACTTCACTCCTTCGTGTGCAAATCAGGTCGTGTTGTGTACCGTGAACATAAATCCTATCCCGTTTACCCATTCTCCAGCGGGTGGACCCTGGTCATTTCCGTGTTTGGGCTGCTGAGAACAGCGTTGCTGTGAGCACCTGTGTGCGGTGTCTGTGTGGGTGTTTTCAGTTCTGCCTGTGCCCGTGGGACTTGTGGGCGCGGGCCCTTCGGCACATCCATGCTTCACCTCGTGAGGAACGTTTTCCAGCGCAGCTGCGCCCGATTCCTCTCCCCAATAGCGTCCGCCCGCAGGGAAGGGTCTCGGGGCTCTCACTTCCATGTGTCAATAGCTGGACACTGGCCGGAACCGGTTTGGCTCAGTGGAAAGAGCGTCGGTCTGCAGACTGAAAAGTCCCAGGTTCGATTCCGGTCAAGGGCATGTACATCGGTTGTGGGCACATCTCCAGTAGGGGGTGTGCAGGAGGCAGCTGGTTGATGTTTCTCTCTCATTGATGTTTCTAGCTCTCTATCCCTCTCCCTTCCTCTCTGTGGAAAATCAATAAAATATATATTTTTTAAAAAATAGCTGAACACTGGCCTTTGCCTTGGTAATGGGCACATAATTGTTCAAGCCAGACCCTTGGGGACCATTCTCTAAATCACTTACCTCCTGGACCCTCAGCACATCAGTAAGTCCTCCCAGTTCTGCCTCCTCAGTGACTCTCGAACTGTCAGCCTCTCCCTCTGCGTGGCCAGCACTCTGGCCACCAACACTGCACACTTAACGCCTCTGTAGTCTCCAGGTGGGGTCCTCACCTCCAGGCTTGCTTCCTTCAATCTACTCTCTTGCAGAGTTCTTTCTTTCAAATAAATTCTCAAAAAAAAAAAAAAAAAAAAAAAAGTACACCAAAGTCCCCTAGCTGGTTTGGCTCAGTGGGCAGAGCGTTGGCCTGCGGACTGAAGGGTCCCAGGTTAGATTCTGGTCAGGGTCACATGCCTGGGTTGCCAGTAGGGGGCGTGCAGGAGGCAGCTGATCAGTGATTCATCATTGATGTTTCTATCTCTCTCCCTCTCCCTTCCTCTCTGAAATCAATAAAAGTATACGAAAAAATGAACCAAAGCTTGGTGTACTATTGGTGGAAAGACAAACTATTACCGAGGTATAACGGCCCACGTGGAGGGAGAGACTGCCTGGTGTCGGGTTGGCAGCAGCCCTCTCAGGCACGTGACTGAGGGACGGTGAGCCTCCTGCACCCTCCCCTGACTATGCAGGGTGTGACCTTGCCAGCCACATGTGAGCCTTGGGGTTTGGGGTCTGTCATGTCAGATAGCCAAGCCGGCCCCTCAGGCTGGTTGTGAAAGAGGGACCCCAGGTCCCCTGAGAACATCAGGGCGGCACCCCCCCTCCAGCTTGCCTCCTTCCTCCCTCCCTCCCCAGGTGACCTTCCCATCCCTCCCCCGGGCCCGGCCATCATTAGCGGCTAAGACGCATGTGGGGCCGTGAGTCACTGGGCTGAGGCCTTTGTCTGCATCCACTTCACTGGAGAGCCGGGGCTGGAGGCCGGGCACAATGGCAAATGGCCCCCAGCCCGCGGCGTGCTCTGAAAGCTGCTCCCTCCCCGAGTTCACCTCCCCGCCGCTCCATCTGGGAAGTCTGCCTCTTCAACCCGGGGCAGAGCAAACCACTTCCCCTCTCCGCTCCCCGAGCTTGTTCAAAGCTGGGCGAGAAGGTGGCGACGTGGCCACCCCCTCTGCCTCGCCCTCCCTGCCCGGCCCCCTCCCCCTGAGGCCTGCGGAGGAGAGCCAGCCGCTGCCCCACACGGCCATGGCTTTGTCAGGGAAGGAAAGAGCTGAAGTCCTCTCTCCCACCGGCTCCCGCTGAGAAGATGGGGCCCTTTGAGGACATTGTCCTCTCCATGCCCACCTCCGGCCAGGCCACCAGCAGCCCCGGGTCCCCTCACCACGACGGAAGGTGGGTGCTGCTGAGGTGGCTGGGGGTGTGGGTGAGGCTGCCCTGCTCTGCCGAGGGCAAAGGTGCCCTTCTCTAACATTGGGTGCAAGCGAACTGCAGGGTGGACTGTACACACGGATTGCTGGCTTTGGACAATTGCATTTTAGACAAATGCATCCCCCTATGTAACCCACACCCATCCCCCCGTCTAGATCAGAACATTCCCCGAACCCCAGAAAGGTCTCATGTTTCTTCCCTGGCAACTCCCTCACCATCCCAGGAGCAACCACACCCCCGGCTCCTCTCACCCTAGATGAATTTTGCCCATTCAAGGGTCTTACATAAATGGGACCGTATGGAATCAGCTGGTGTGGCTCAGTGAGCATTGATCCACGCACCAAGAGGTCGTCGGTTTGATTCCCAGTCAGGGTTGTGGGCTTGATCCCCAGTAGGGGCGTGCAGGAGGCAGTGGACCAATGATTCTCTCTTGTTGATGTTTTTCTCTCTCTCCTTCTCCCTTCCTCTCCGAAATCAATAAACATGTATTTTAGAAAAAGGTTTCCCTTTCCTTGATTAGAGCAGTCTCACATAGACACACACACATACACACACACACACACACACACGCACACACACACGTGCGCAGGTTTGGGTGCTTATGGGAGAAATGAGCTCTCGGCGCTGCCAGGGAGCAGGTCACGGTGCACCAGCTCTGCCCGGACCTGGCGTCACTCTCCCAGGGCAACGGGAGTGAGGGCAGGCGGGGCTCTCTGGGCCTCAGGCCGGCAGCCTGGATCCCCGGTCTCGGCTGCTCCGTGCCTTTGAACAGGGCCTGGAGACGGAAGATGGGCACCGAGCGGGCGGGGCTCGGAGACAGGGACTGAGCTAAGTGCTCGGCAAAAAGGCCACTTCAAGCCCCCTCCACGCAGCCATTGTTGGGCCTGGAGGGAGGAGAGCCGCTCCGGGGCTTCTGAATGCCTCTCCGGTGATCGCTAATGGATGTACACCCTCCGTCCTTCCTGGCCGCCACGTCACGCGCCCCGTCTCCACCCGCACTGGAGAGCGCCCGTCCTTCTGGAAAAGCGGCTGCCAGGCCGGAGGCCCGAACAAAGGCGCTGCTGCTCCACAAAAGGATGTTCTGACCCCCTCTGCCCGGAGCGGTGGCTGCTGGTCCCGGAGCTCCGCCGGGAACGCGTGGCTTGGGGGGCGTCTCTTAGGAGAGCCCACTGATTCCTGAACGTCTCTGACATCTTCCCCGAGACCCCCACCTCCAGGAGGCCCTCTCTGACTGCACAGGGACCGCCCCTCGCGTGGAAGAAGGGAACTAGAATAAGAGCGTGGTTTTAAGAGAGAACAAGTGGTTCCCGGGGCCCCACGCCCCTGTATTGGACGCAGGGGAAGAGAACCTGACTATAGAGATAAGCTCACAAGCACCTGGGCGAGGGCAGCTACTGAAATTGGCCCCGAGGAGAGAAACAGCTGCAGGGGGCGGGCCATCCGCAGGCCCCCCCGGGCCCCCACGTCAGGTAGAAGAGAAGGTAACTCATGAAACGAGCCCATGGCTTCCCTGGGGGAAGCAGAGTGGAAAGAACAGAGACCTGGTGGTGAGGGGCTGGAGCGGAGTTTAGAGTAAAACAGGGCTTGAAAGAGGCCCACGATACCGGGGACAGAGCTGAGGTCCCGGCACCGCGGGCTGTGCCGTCCCTGCTTTAAGCATACGCTCTAGCACAGAGCTTGCCTATCGATCTGGGCATCACACCATAGACAGGCAGGCTGGAAGGGACCGAGAGACCATTAGGTCCACAGTGCCCCTCGCTGCCAATGCTCAGATGAGTCAGGGGGCCGGGGGCTCAGCCATGGTCTAGAGGGTCAGCCTAGGTCCCAAGGCCATCCGCCAACAGAGCTGGGCTGGAACCCAGGCCGGCTCCACCCCATTGCTCCTCCTTCCACTCCCGCCTCTGCCGTGGACCCTGAGGGGGCTGAGCGCTGCTTCCTGGGAGCCGCTGGCCCCTGGGCCCCTCCGGCCTCCCCTGCTCCGCCGGGTGCAGAGGAGGCCCAGGTGGCTGCACTAATGCGCCCATTAGCTTCGCGGATAAAAGCAGCCTCAAGGGTCTCTTCAGGAGGCCCCTTTGGCTGCGGTAAAGCAAATTAAAGCCCCATTCAAAGGTCAATTGACATCGCTTTCGTTCTCGTTCTTTGCACAAATTGATTCCTCTTTGCCCTTCGGGTCAAACTGAAGGTCAGCGGAGGGGCCCAGCTGCAGACTGAATGGGGAGCTGTGCGAAAGGGTCCACAGCCCGGAGAGTGAGTGTGTGTGTGTGTGTGTCACAGGGGGCAGTGGCGCCCCATTTCCTGGGCCGCCTGGGGTGCCGGGACCTTCTCCTCTGCCGTGCTTCAGGCTCCAGGTCCTTTTTTGGAGACAAGCTGGACAGCTGTCCCCATATCCCCTCAAGCTCCCCTCAGAGGAATTCTCAGTGTTTCTGTTGTCAAGACTCCAATGGCATGCCGAAACCGGTTTGGCTCAGTGGAGAGAGCGTTGGCCTGCGGACTCAAGGGTCCCAGGTTCGATTCCGGTCAAGGGCATGTATCTTGGTTTGCAAGAGGCAGCTGATTGATGTTTCTCTCTCATCAATGTTTCTAACTCTCTGCCCCTCTCTCTTCCTCTCTGTAAAAAAAATCAATAAAATATTTTTTAAAAATTGGACTAGGATTTAAGAAGAAGAAAAAAAGACTCTAATGGCAGTTGGGATTCCTCACCAGCCCATGAGTCTTGCACGAATCCTCTTTAGCATGAGAGGTGGAGCTTTGAATGTCCCCGGAGAGACTCAGGGTAAGGAACTTGCCCAAAGTCACAGAGCTCACGGGTCCCTCTCCAAACCTGGGAGTCCCTCAGTCTTCACCCAGGTCTGTAAGTGGCATCACCCGCGGCCCTGCTGCTCAAACCAGAAACCCGGAGCCGTCTTGACACCCTCCCCTTGCTTCACTCCCACATCTGCTCGGAGACCCCTGGACACGGACCTGCAGAGGAGGGGCTGTGAGGAGTTCTCAGACACAGCAGCGCCACCTTTCAGAGGCATCACACTGGGCCCCATCGCCCCCTTGTCTAGATCCCAGCACCGGTTTCCCTCTGTTCTGGGCATAAAACCTGAGCCGTCACTATGTGAGCACCCGCTGTGGCCTGCACAGGGCAGAGAGCAGATGGGACAGTAGCTGCTTCAACGTCAACGTGTGTCAGCCGTTCCCACTCCCCACCCTCTACCCCCTGACCTGCAAGGCTTGGTTTGGTGCTGGTTTCAGCCCCGTGGGCCAAATGCAGGCACAGGGCAGCCTGGCCGCTCAGTCTTCTCTTCTCCTGGTGCAATGGGCCCTGTTGTCCGGCCCCAGTGCCTGCAGGCTGAGGGCAAGGCACCCTCCACCCCCCGGCCTGGGCTCTCAGCCCCCCCACCCTTGTTGCTATCCTACCAGCCCTTTCTTCTGCCCCGCGCAGGAGGCCACCGCCACACCTGCTGTTGTAACGCACTCACACCTTGGTGACATCGCTTTTCCAATTAAACACTCAAAGGTGAAAAGCAGCGATGACGAGAGCAGCCTTGGCCCTGAGCCCGAGGCCCGGAATCGGTGCATTGCCCCAGCCTGAGGAATCCCTCCCTCCCTCCCTCCCTCCCTCCCTCCCTCCCTCCCTTCCTTCCTTCCTTCTTTCCTTCCTTCCTTCCCTCCTCCCTCCCTCCCTCCCTCCCTCCCTCCCTCCCTCCCTCCCTCCCTTCCTTCCTTCCTTCCTTCCTTCCTCTCTAGGCTGGACGTTCTTGGGGCCAGCACTTCAGCAATAATAGGATGAGGGTTAGCACTCGATAGGCTTACTAGGGCCGGGCCTAGTTTTATGGCGTTCATAATTTCATCCGTATGGCAGCCACATGGGTCGGTGCCGTCACCTCCCTCATTTCCCAGACGGACAGCTAAGGGTAGAGGAGTCGGGAGTTCACTTAGAGTCGCACAGGCAGGCAGTGGCTGGTCGGGGTTGGGCCCAGGCAGTCTGGCTCCAGAGCTGTGCTCTTACCCACGTCACTGCCCTGCGGCACCCACTGAGCCACATCAGCCTCAGCCAGGGGAGTGTCGTGACTCCTTCCCCGACACTGACGCCGCCTCCGTAGTGTTTCATGACCCTGCCTATGCCTCATCTTCCCTCAGTGCTCCCACTATGGCTGGACGGCCTGGTTTTGTGGTTCCTCGGTCATCCCTTGCTGTCTCAGGTTCCCTCGCCCCTGATCACCCACCTCACTGCCATAGAAAATTGGGCCTATTGCTCCTCTAACTCAGTACCTACATGGCCCCCACATCTCTCCTCTTCTCTGACTGTCCCAGTCTTCCCTCTCTCTCCACCACGTGCTGGTGTGGTGCTCATGCGCCTATGGGGTTTCTTCTGCTTTGAGCCTTTCCCGTGTGCAGTTCCCTCTGCTTGGAGCGCCTTTCCTCTCTTCACCCTGGTGACCGATGGGACCAAGGCTCAGCCCAACTCACATCCCCTCCTCTGGGAAGCCTTTGCTGACCAGCCACCCCCGCTGCCTGGCAGGACAATCAGTGCTAGATGCGAGCTTGGGGGCCCGAGCCCCGGGGAAGTCCAGCTCCCCCAGGGCTGCATCCAACAAGGCTACACACACAGAGCAGGTGTCTGAGACGCCCCCTGGCTGTTGGAGCCTCCCCAGTCCAGGAACCCGTCCTGGGAGTGACTGGCTGGAGGTAATTAATTGTCTGCCCTGTGAGCTGGCCAAGCCCATGACAAGTCGGGGACATGCTGGCTCTGCTGGGCCTTGACCACATTGCAGATTCGGGACCAAAAGAAATGTTGTTTCAAACCATATGTGTTCTGGGAGATTTGTGATGTAGCAGTAGACAACCATTTCATCTCTATCTCTGTCTCTATCATTGGCTATATTTATATCTATAGCTTGTCACAGTTCCTCCACCTAACAATCTATAGCGGTCATTTTTTATGTCTAGAAATTAATATAGACTTCATTATTTTGAACGGGCTGCAAAATCTCTCATTAGCTTCAAAACAACTAGAACACTCCTCCCGGTCCCCCCCCCCTCCCCTCCAGCGTTTGGAAGTTAAACAGAACACATCTCAACCCACAGGGCGGCCAAGACATCTCAAGGAAAATAAGAAGATAAACTCAATGGTAATAAAAATATAACCTATCAAAATCTGTGGATGCAGCTAAAGCCATAATTAGAAGTGTATGGCCATAAATACGTGTGTGTTGGGAGCAGGCAGTGCAACTCACTTTCACACCCCAGGAAGGCAGCCTGTCCAGGACCTCGGGTGAGGGGCTCCGCACACCCACTCCCACCTGGAACAGAGATTGCGGTTTCATGATTCCCGTGGCGACATCTTCAAATCCCCTTCCAAAAGCTGGGGGAACCGGAGGTAGTGCTGACGTCCGCTCTTTGCGGCGATATTTACCTGCAAACGCGGCCAAGGCAGATGCCAGCCCAAACGCACACACGCAACTCCACCGCTTCCCCGCTGCCCCGCGGCCCCCGCGGCGCACCCACACCGGGGCGCTAAGCCGCCCGCCGGTCCCACCTGGAGACCCAGCCCCGAACTTAATTAAGTTCTCCTCTGCCGGACGCCAGGTGCGTCCTTCCGCGGGACGGTGCTAATCCCGGCCTCTGGGGGCGGGGACCGGCCCCCTTTCCGGACACGTCCGCCCGCGCTCCGCTCCGCTCCTACCTGGAAGCGCCCCTCCCGTCCCCGCCCCCCTTCCCGGGGACGGGGGAGTCGCCCTGCCGGGAAGTTCACGTCCAGCGCCCACTCGGGCGAACCCCGTATAAAAGGACCGCGGAGAGCCACCGGGGCCAGGCGGGGAGGAGGAGGAAGAGAGGAAGAGAAGGGACCCTCCGGAGAGCATCCTCGCTCGGGCGCAGCCTCCCCGCGGCAGGTAAGGGCGCAGCGGAGCGGGGCCTCGCTCTTCCCCCGGGACTCCCTGCCCCGGAACTGGGGGTGCTCCCACCCGCGGTCCCGGTCCCGAGTTCTTTGAAAAGCTTTGTCCTGTGCGGCGCGGGAAGCCTCGGGCAGCGGGCAGCGGGGCGGCGGGGCCAGCCTCCGGACTGGGGGCGAACCCTGCGCCCCTGAGCGGTGTCTCCCAGGAGCTGGCGGCCGCCGCGTCTCTCCCCACCTCCCTCCCGGGGAGTGGGGCTGCCAGGACCCCTGAGACTCCGGCCGCCTCCTGGGAGAGCCAGTGTTAGGGCGCCTCTTCCTCCTAATTTTCTGGGTAGATGTCCCTTAAAAGAGACCATATATTCTAGTGCAAATGAACGTTGAAAACGGGGACAGAAGAGCAAAGGCTAATAGTCACAAAAACTCCCTGAATCTCAGGCTCTTTTGGATGCAGACCCCCGAATGCTCGGGTTTTTTTTTTCTTTTTTTTTCTGCCAATGGTTTGGTCTCCTCCACAAGACCCAGCAGCTGGGTGTGAAGGAGGTGGGCCCGGGGAGCTGTCCGAGGTGCTGAACAGCCCTGTCTGCCATCTCAATGGGGCCGCAGAGTGGAGGACCTCTGTCCCCCAGACCCTAGACTGCCAGGCAGAAGCAGCCGTGTGAGCTGGCCAAGGCTCAGGAGAGGGCGATTTCCCGTGAAGGAGGGAGAGTCTATAGGGCACCTGGACCCCCCAATTCTTCGTGTCTAAACGGGGAGGTAGGGACTCTCACAGACTGGCTGGAAAGAGCCAAAGAGAGTAAGTGTGTATTCACCCACTGTTAAGAGATATTCAGATTAAGGCTTCTTGAATGACAATAATCCATGGACACTTGTGTTGTAGGACTTGACACCTAGGTATCTCGGTGTAAGGACAAAACTCCGAGCCTCTCATGCTTACAGCTTTACAGGGACACAACGTCTTGCTGAGCTCACAGAGAATTCACCTGCACGTGGGGGCTTTTTACAAGTGTCACTCTGTTATAAAGCGAATGCTGAGATGAACAAAATACAGACTTCTATTTGTTTTTCCAAGGCTTTCAAAAACCTCTCCCTTACCCACAGAAAGCACAATCTTTGACATCTCCCCATTACTATATGGCTTTTTTAATAATAATAAAAAAAATGGCACAAGGCAATATTGATTCACTGTAGAAAAATTAAGACTACATACAAGGAAAAAGAAACAGTCTAGCATCTTAGCAGTAGAATGGAGCTTGGAGGGTGGGAAGTGACCGTGTGTACAATGCCGCCAGTGGGGAAGAAGGTAAGAACATGCTCTCAGAAGCCTGTAATCATGAGGCAGGTTTTTAGAAAATAGAAATCGCTCTAGAATGGCCAGCTTTGAGGGGAATTAAAATATAGTTGAGGGATCTGTCAGACCTATATGATCTTATTTCTTTTTCTACTCATAGGGTATGTTACACTTGCCACAGTGATATATGATTATCCTTTTTCTGCTTTTCTTGTAAAGCTGGGTATTTACAAGGGTGTTGTGTGGTCTTGTCCACCAAGTTGAGACTTCAGCATCAAAAGGCTTTCACAGGAGCAGTCTGTCCTGGTCAGTAGTAGACATCAAGGTTGACCAATGCTCTCCCAGTTGCCTGGGATGCTGATGGGCCGGCTCACTGACTGCCAGCGCCATCTAATGGCTTCCCTGAAAACATCCAGGCAGTACCTGGCCACCATTCAGAAGGGAGCCCTGAGCTGGCTCTGCCTTTGGGAAAATAAGTAGGGGTGGGGCAGAGAGAAGGAAGTGGCTCTCTGAAGTAGACAATGAGAGCCAGGGAAAACTTTTGCTTCCAAAGCCTCCCCTATAAAAAAAGATCTGGCCCACGCCTCCACGAATGAGAGGTTTCTTCTAGGCAAACATTTTAAAATGCAAATGTCTATTAGGCGAGACAAAAAATTAATCATCCTCGCCTTAATGTAAATTACTTTTCTCATCTAATGAGGTTTCTTCCCAACAGCTGGTTGAGAAGGTCTTCTGAAATACAAAATGATTGTGGGGTTGGTGGTGAGCTGATGACAGAACTCAGGGCCACTTCAAGGGGCCAACCTGGGTGAGGAGGGACTTGGCAGCATGAGACCTGCAGGGTCAGGGAAAGCATTGGGCACAAGAGGCCAAAGACAGCATCAGGCAGCATCCTACACCCCACTCTCTTGACCTCAGCATCTGCAGAGAGACACTTGGAAGTATCTTTTGTAGGTGTTCACAGTGGCAGGTCCTTCCCTTTGCTCTGTGGGTCCATCTCTTTCCCTTCTTCACCTACTGCATGTTCAAATCCGGCTATTTCAGACTACAGCTGAGAGAATCAGAAGTCAAGAGGTCTGACTTGTAATGTGTTTAGAAGATGACTCGCTTTTAAAAGGATAGGGGTTGCTTTAAAAATCTCTCCCGAGTGCAGGAGTCTGGGGAAACAGTGATCACGTGTGTGATCTGTGTACAGGACAACAGACTCGGTTGGCTGAGGTTTTGGCTAAATTGGCCAGAGGTTTTATTTGCCTTTATGCAAACCTACTATTCCCAGAAAATGGAGGTTTCTGAGGAATGGTAGGGTCTTGATGGGGCAGGAGGGAAAGAGACCACCTTGGGCAGGAGTTTCTGAACCCCTGTCTTTCTCAAGTTACTCCTTGGATCTGGAGTGTTAGAACGGTAGCTGCATGAAGGTTTTGGAATAGGAAGGTTCTGTGCTATAAACAGAACTTAGCCTTACCTTGTCATTACTATTATTAGTATTATTTTAATGGCAATATCTCTAAATAGCTTAAATAGAGTGAGCTTCCAATCAAGAAGACAGGAGGTAAAAATAACCCTCCAAGGAGGGGAGAAAGCACTTCCGGAAGATGGGTCTGGTCCACAATTTCTGCTTATCGTTACTTCTTGTCTTCTTGTATGGAGACCTCACTCCAGTTAAGCTATCTAGAGATGTTGCCATTAAAATAATACTAATAAAAGGCTAAACCAAATGACACCTAAAATAGCTTCCAGTGCTAACCTTCTTTGGGGTGTGATTTTTAATAGGAGATAAAGGGGAAATTGCACATGTTTGCCAAGATCCTATTCCCCTATTGTCTCTAGCACAATTCAGACCACCTCCCTGCACACCAGCCTTCTCCTTGAACTGCTCCTGTCCTTAAAAAGCCTTGAGGTCCACAAATGGTTGTGTTGTTACTGTTGGCTCCAGGTCCTTCCTGGTGAGTGGCCAACATTGTTCTGCTCCTTGCAGGGGTCCCACCAATCTTGTTTGCCTCTGCAGAGCCTCGGCCGGCCTGGAAAATGCCTAGATCATGCTGCAGCCGCTCGGGGGCCCTCCTGCTTGCCCTGTTGCTTCAGGCCTTCGTGGAAGTGCGTGGCTGGTGTCTGGAGAGCAGCCAGTGCCAGGACCTCACCACGGAAAGTAACCTGCTGGTACGTGGGCCACAGCTGTCCTCTTGGTTAGGGCATCTGATGGCACTGGGGCTGGGGCTGGGGCAGCACAAGAGAAAGTGCTATGGGCAAGGGGAAATTCATTCCCAGAGATAACTGGGTGACGCAGCCCAGGTCAGGAGCAGGCCCCAGGGGGAAGTCGGCACTGGGCCAAGAAGGGGAGGAAGTGCTTCAAGGAGATCGGCCTGGTCCACAATCTCTTTCAATGATCTTTGCTTCATTGGTAGCAATGGCAGCACCTCTAAATGTAAGCTATTTAGAGGTGCTGCCATTAAAATAATGTTAATACTAATAATTGTAATAACAACAATTGCTCCTCAACTGAGCCTGTATTTTCAATCTTTTAACCCCAAATTATTCCTTTCAAAATTACCTCCTCCTATCCTTAGCCATTTCATTCCCTTTTCCTTCCCTTTCTATCTACCAGTCAGCTAGGTGGTTCCTCAAATCACCTATAGAGGGAGAAGGAAAACCCAGGGGCCATTTTCCTCTTACTGGTGCCAAATGTCACATGCTTCTTCTGGGAGAGGCAGCCTTTCAGGAAGCATGTAAAGGCCCTTTGTGCCAGGTTTCAGTTCCCTCCAGGTCAACACAGTGTGTGTGTGTGTGTGTGTGTGTGTGTGTGTGTGTGTGTATGCGTTTTGAGAGGCACAAGTGAGAAATGATAGCAAGTCAAGGACTAAAAGACTCACTGCTGGTGTCAGTGACTGAGTGCCATCCTGCTGCCAGCACCTGCCTGGGGAAGGTGAAATGCATTTCATCACGTTCAGTGTGTTTGGCCAATGGGAACACTGAGTTAAGATAAAGAGACTTTCTCAAAAGCACAGAGCAAGCTGCAAGTGGCACAGAAAACAGAAAGAGCCCAGGGAATTCTGAGAGTTCCAGTTCAGAGGGACCCAAGAGACACAGGATTGGAGACACCCACTGCACAGCCTCTCCCGTTGACAGCTCACTAGGGAAGGAGCACTGGTCATGGTCAGACCCATGGATTCTAGTCCCAGTTCTGTCACCAGTGAGCTGTCGAACCTTGCCAAGGAGAAAGTGCCAGTTGGATGAGGGTGGGAGAAGGCTGGGGTAGGTAGGGCAGGAGATAGGTGTGCAGATCACTGGGGTAAGCTTGCGGCATTACTGAAAATACAGGCCCTGGAAGTCAGATTTCTACTTTTGACACCTGGGGAGATTCTCCTTCTAATTTCAGCCCAATGCCCCACCCAGATTCACAGTGAACCATACTTATTTATTCAATATTTATTCAGTGCCCACCACTACCACCCACCTGCCATGGATGGATTAATTCCTATATAGGAGGCATATTCACGGTCAGATGTTGGCCCTGCTCAGGGGGTGTTTGAAATACTAAGGTGTCCGGGGGAGTAAAGAGACGATGCCCAGGCTGGGTCTTCGATGCCCGTGGATGCCATGAGGACGGGATGGGCAGGTGTCTTGGGCAGGGAGAGCATCCCAGCAGGGAGGCGGGCACGTGGAGAGGGCCGCGGTGCGGAGGGCGCGGGTGCAGGTGCGGGTGCGGGTGTGGGTGCGGGCCGTCGGGCCCCGGTGACCTCATGCGCTCCCCTCTCCCGCAGGCCTGCATTCGGGCCTGCAAGGCCGACCTCTCGGCCGAGACGCCCGTGTTTCCCGGGAACGGCAACGGCGAGGAACAGCTGCTGGCCGAGCAGCCCCGGAAGTACGTCATGGGCCACTTCCGCTGGGACCGCTTCGGCCGCGGGGCCGGCGCGGAGGAGGCGGCGGTGTCGGCCGATGGCGCCGAGCCGGGGCCGCGCGAGGGCAAGCGCTCCTACTCCATGGAGCACTTCCGCTGGGGCAAGCCGGTGGGCAAGAAGCGGCGCCCGGTGAAGGTGTACCCCAACGGCGCCGAGGACGAGTCGGCCGAGGCCTTCCCCGTCGAGTTCAAGCGGGAGCGGCCCGAGCCGGCGCGCGGCCCCGAGGGCGCCGCCGCGACCCAGGGCGAGGCGGTCCCCGCCGACCCCCCGGAGTACGGGCCGGGGGCGGAGGCCGGGGCCCAGCCGGCGCTCAAGAAGGACGAGGGGCCCTACAAGATGGAGCACTTCCGCTGGGGCAGCCCGCCCAAGGACAAGCGCTACGGCGGCTTCATGAGCTCGGAGAAGAGCCAGACGCCCCTGGTGACGCTGTTCAAGAACGCCATCATCAAGAACGCCCACAGGAAGGGCCAGTGAGGGCCTCTCCCCTCCAGGGAAGGCCACCCCTTACCCCCCTCTCGTAGGCCGGCCCGCCCCCCAGCCTGGCTGGGCCACTCGCTCCGGCGGTGGGGCCTGTGAAAGCTGCCTGTAGTTAGGAAATAAAGCCTTTCCAGTTGCACCTCTGCCTCTGCCTGTGAATGTTGACCGAGCGAATGAAATAAGAATGCGCATCCATCAGAAACAGAGGAGCGCACAGTGGAGGAGAGGTAGAATGGATTCCCTGTAACCAAGCGGCAGTATATTCACAGAGGGAGTGGCCACAGGAAGGAAATGTACTTTCAATCGATGTGTCTGCAAGGGGCCAGGCAGTTTAGGTGGTGGCTCAGCTAGAAGATGCTCCAAAAGGCAGGATTCCTGCAGGAGTGGCCGTACAAGAGTAACACTGGCACCTGTCCCAGGGCCAGGCCGACATTGAACCTCTACGGCAGTGGGAAGGTTGTAAGCTGGGAGGCTGTGTTATGTCCCCTGAATCTAGCTATCTGTGCCACCTTAGGCGAGTCTCTGAACGCCAAGATTTCGTTCCCCTTCCCCTCCCTCGCTAGTGTGGGGGGCTATTGTGCAGGTTAGTGAAAAAATGACCTTGATTATCTTTTTGTCACTGAGAAGCTAAGTGTGAGTGCTGATGGTTGTTTTCAGTTAAAATTTGCACACTGAGATACATTCTCAACCAACAGGGTCTCACCCACACAGGCACACACCCATGGAGACACATCTGTATAAATACAATGCAACATACATGGAGGCTTCAGTCCCACGGACTCAAGCCTTGGGATCTCTTTTTCCCCGGCTATGTCCACATTCTCTCCCCCTGATGTTGACCAACCCAGACCCTTCTCATCATTCTGTGGTCAGGCCTACACCACTGTAACAGCTTCCTAACCAACTTCTCCTTGTCTCCAGTGGCTCTCCTCCCAACGCATCAGATACAAATTCTTCACAGTAATGTATACAAAACCATTCACTGGCTCAAGAGGAAAAAAAAAAAAAAAAAAGCCCACCCCAATTTCCCATCAATTCCAAACTACAGGGCATGGCATGCTGGGCCCTTGTCAAAGAAGTTCACACTCCTTACTGAACCCTACTTCCCAATCTCCACCTACTGACCTGTCTCCGATCCTCTTTCAGTCTCTACCTGAAATTCCCCATCCTCTGCCACCACTTTGAATGTTACCCCATTTTCAACATGAGCCTAGGCTCAAGTCCACTCCCACTGGAAACACTGATCTCTGCCAGCCACACCTGCTCGTTTTCAGTGTTTCTGCAGTCAGCCCTCTTCAGTGGAGGGCATGCAGTCTGGCTTGGATGGCAATTGTCTTGCTGTATGTATGTATGTAAGTCTTGTTCTCTCCTCAGGGAAACCCAACCTCCACTTGTGCAGAGGTCATGGGCTGGGTTTCTTTTATATGTCCCCATGATGTCTGCACAATGCTGGGGCCAAATACATTTCCAATTCACAGGAGACTCACAGATTCCCCCCGCCCCTTTCTCTTTCTCTTTTTCACACCCCCCCCACACACACACACATGCAGATGTATGCATACATGTCAACTGCATTATAACAATGGGTGGTATAGATCAAAGTGGCTGGGAAATGTTTGTATATGGCACTTACACATGCTACGCTGATGATATAGGAATTCACAATGAAAGCAAATCGGGATGCCCTGATGTGAGAGGAATCAACACCAGATTCCTGAGACAAAGCCTCCCCCACTCTCACGAAGAAATGGCCCCCACCTTCCCATCAGAGGATGCTCCCGTGCTGGGAATCCTCATGTTTACATCTTGGTAGCATCCTTTCCCCCCACGCTCTTTCCTTTTCAAGCAAGCGAAGTGATGGCAGGTGGTGGTGGCTAAATGTTAGTGGTTAATGTTGGTATTTTCAGATCCTGTTTGCATCTCAAAAAACCATTTACTTTAAAGAAATCAAATAGACAACCATGTGGTGACAACATTAACATTTATTTGAAAAGGGCATCATAGAGGCTCATTGGGAAATCACAACTAATAGTCCTAAAGAAGGATCTTGCTAAGAGTCCTTCTTCCCACACTCTCCGCCACCCCTCCCCCACTCCTCTTTTCCCTTCCTTAAAACTAATTTGACTCAATGAGTTTAAAATACAGAAAACTGCCACAGGCACTAATTCCGCACTTCCATATAAATACATCAGCTATTATATACATATATCATCTACTAGGAACTACATTACACACACATGCATGCAGATGGGCACACACACGTTCAGCCAGGACATGAAGTTCTAAATGGACATAAGACATGTTATAATGTGTGGGCTGCAGCATTTGTGGGGGTTACAGCTCTGCACCCCACAGGCCAGAGTCAACAGTCATAGAGGAAGAGCTCAAAAGGGGAAGATGATGAGGCCCTAAGGTCTCCAGGAGGAGGAAGAGAGTGCTGGTCAACCTGGCTGGTGCTAAGAGAGAGCCTGGAAATCCGTCTTCTGACCACAACAGCCCCCAGGGCCCCAGCCTCTGCCCCTGTGTCTCTTCCCCATTTCCCCAGCTGGCCGGGCCCATACTGACTATCCTCTCGAGTCTTCAGATGTGGTTAGCTTTCTAAGGTGAAGAGGACAAAGAAGCAACACACTGCCCCAGAAGTGAGGAAGATGTCTTGTTTCAGCACAACCTCCTGCCAGGCCTATGGGTCAGGGGAGTGGGCATGGCCTGCCCAAATGAGCTCATCTCCTTCAATCTTTAAAAACAAAAACAAAAAACTACATATATTGATTTCAGAGAGGAAGGGAGAGGGAGAGAGAGATAGAAACATCAACGATGAGATCATTGATCGGCTGCCTCCTGCATGCCCACTATTGGGGATCAAGCCTGCAGCCTGGACATGTGCCCTTGACCAGAATCGAACCTGAGACTCTTCAGTCCACAGTCTCACGCTCTATCTACTGAGCCAAACCAGCTAGGGCGACCTTCAATCTTAATATTCAGGTAACAGCTTAGGTCTCGTCCTTTCCCACGGGCTCTCACCAGGGTAATACCATTGCATGGTTCTGAAGAGGAATTGGGAGAAACAGCCTCACTTCTCAATGACACTCTCTGTACCCAGGTCAGGACTGGGGACAGTGCAATAGCAACTGGAAGGTGTCATGGTCCAGAGGCCCCCAGGGAAGCCCAGAGGCCTGGCCTTTGAGCCATTGAAAGGTACCCCGAGGCTGTTCTAGTTCTTAAGCCAGTTGAAACGTGTTCTCTGGGACCCAGACCATCGAGTGCAAAGGGCGGTGCATATGTGACGTCATGCTTCTCCAAGCACTTTAGTCGGTCCCCGCCCCACCTTCTCACTACTCATCTGTTTCTACGTGTGTCTGAGGTGGAGGGCTGCAGAGAGGAGTATCTGGGACTTTTCTAGTGCTGCTTCTTCCCTGCTTGGGTTCCTGCTCGGGAGAGAGGCAGTTAGGAGTCAAGAAACCACTTATTTCTTCTTTTTGGGGAAGGAAAATGAAGACGGGTGCTGGGGATCCCACTGCAAGGAAGACAGGAGGAGCCTCCAGGATCTCATTGGTGCTTCCTGCTGACCTGCTGCTCATGCCCGGATGTGACTCAACTAAACGAACAGAACTTTCAAATGTCAAGTATATACACCCATTAAGCTATGTCTGCAGCGTGCTAACCAAACCAACCCCTTGCCCATGAGGCAAGAGTCCTCAGTGGCTTTGGGCAGCAGCTGGCTCAAAACCACAGTAGACAAGGGTAGCAGAAAGGGTTGGTCACAAGACACCATGCTGTCAGACACTACGGGGCTCGGAAGGCAGGAAGCAGTGGTCTAGGTGCCCTCCAAACTGCTTGGCATCCATTCCCAGGGTTTGTGGAGGGGCACGTAGGTGGGTAGGGGTGAAGGAGAACTGCTTCATTTATCATTTCATTGTCTGTCCGAGTCAGCACTCGCCTTAAACTTTCTGATTCTGGGGCATACTGGGCCAGAATCCAGGTTCTACCTCCTGGCAGCAGGCACCTGATATCCTACTGAGTGTGAGCTGCAATTGAATCTGGGAAGATGGCACTCAGTTCTCTAAATCATGTCTTGGCTGTGCAGCTGTGATGGAAAGAAAAGGCTGCTTCAGACAGAGAGGAGGAAGGAGCAGCTGAGTGTGTCAAGAATGGGAATCTTGCACCTTTTTCTGCACCCTGTTCCCAGGTGGGTGGGGAGGGACGGGGACGTCTGAGGGGGCCTGCAGGTCTCTGGTCCTAGTGCTGGCTCTAGAAGAGGCTCCAGGGCCCTGCCTCCCACATCCCAGAACCAGGGTCCTAAGGGCAGTTGCCCTGGGGATGGACCCTAAAGTCAAGGAGGCACAAGAAAGAAACAGAGTTCCTCGTCAAAGCCGAGCAGGGGATACAGATGGGAAGACAGGTTTGTGGCGCCAGATTTAGATTTCCTGCCCGGCGATGCGGCTCAGTGGTGGAACGTCAACCCAGGAACCAAGAGGTCACGGTCTGATTCCCAGTTAGGGCACATGCTGGGTGGCAGGCTCAGCCCCCTAGTAGGGGGCATGCAGGAGGCAGCTGACCAATGTTTCTCTCTCATCCTTGATGTTTCTATCTCTCCCTCCCTCTCCCTTCTTCTCTGAAATCAATAAAAATGCAAATTAAAAACAAAGATTTAGATTTCCTGTGAACTTTCTCCCCAAAGTTATTTGCCTTCAAGTTTGTTTCAAGTTATCTGAAACGGGGCTTCTTCGTGAGGAGATATTAACTTGAGGAGAAATCTCAGTCTATGCGTGTAAGGTTGGGTTGAGCATTAGCCAGAAGCTACGTGGCCAGAAGCCGGCTGGGCCCTGTAACCACGCAGCCACCTGGAAGCTGCAGGCCCCTATGGAGGCAGTGCCCAAGGGGGAAATGACAAGAACAGGGTCAGAAGGCCCCTCCCAGAGAGAGCTGCACAGCAATGGGAAATGCATTTGTTAAGTTTCTCCTAATTTGAGGAAATACACCTGGACTGATCATCAGGCTCTCACTGCGTCCCTACAGGGTCATGCAGGGGTGTGACCCCAGGGTGCCTGCTTCTGACCCCACCCCACACTGCCTAAAATTGTACCCTAAAAGGGATTTCTTTGGGTCCAGGAATCTATTCACCCTCTCTCTTAGAAAAAAACAATCTCAGGGAAGAATCATTTGGCCATTCACACCTTACTGTGAGTTACACCAGCTCAGAACAGTTGTGGGACCCAGACGTTCCACTGGGAGAGAACTATTTGGGGCCCTAGGGCACTGGCACCTGGAGGCCCAGGAGGCGGCCCAGAAGCAGCAGGGACAGGGGTGAGAAAGGGGAAGGGAGTGCCCAGCAAACAGACTCCTGGCCCCTCCTCCGCACACAGACCTGCTGGCCAGACTCCTGGGAAATGCAGAACCCAAAGGGGTCCCCACCGCTCTCCCCAAGCCTCAAGCTTGGCCAGGTGGAACTGAGGTCCGGACTTTGTCCAAAGAGTGAAAAAAGTCATTCCAGTATCAGGTGCTGGGTCCTTCTTTCCTCAACGAAACATTCACAACTCATTGACCTGACATCTTTGAGTCCCAAAGTGCTCCTCCACCACCACCATCCCTTCCTAGTGCCACCCCCCCCCCCAACCCTCCATTCCCCTCAGTCACTAAGAGAAGCTGGCAGGGTGAGTCGGGGGTAGGGGGGGGGAGTGGAAGAGCCACAGGAGACCTGAGGGCCTTGGGACAGAGCTGGGATCCTCTGAGTGGGGATGCTCTGAGGAGAATGTCCCCCAGCTTCCAGCTCTTCCTGGGGCTTTCTCTAGATTGCTGTCTACAGGGCCCTTTGACCAATGGTGGCTCCATCCAGTCCCTTCCTGGGGGGATGGCAGCTGTGCCCTCTCCCACCCCCAGCATCAAAGCCTTACACTTGCTGCACCTCCACACCACCAGGAGCTGCAGGACCTCAGCACCCCCCATCCCCCCATTCTTGGCCCCTCGCTGACACAAAGGAGACTAAAGGGTACAGTTGAGAGGCTTATTGGTCCTAGAGGGGCAGGTAGCCAACCCCTCAGGGGAGACACAGGGGAAGCGGGGAGGGCCTAGCTGGGAAGGTGACCTTTGCTGAGATCCCTGTTAGACTTGCGCGTGGTAGGGGTGGAGTGTGATGGTGAGCAGCTGCACCCCTCCAAGCAGCTCCGCCTCTTGGAACTCAGTATACACACAGGTCTGGAAACTTCATCTCGTAGACGGGGATGGAGTGGTTCTGAGGCTGGCCGTAGGCTGCGGTGATGGTTCCTGACGGGCTGGGCGGGGGCCTGGGCAGGAGCACACGGAGGAGAGAGGGATGAGGGGCGGGCCCACCCCATGCAACCAAATAGAGCAGCTGGTTTGTGTTTCTCCTTGAACAGGGACCAGAGCCTTTGTCACTGGGTTCCCAGGTTTCAAGTTGTTCCAGAACAGTGGTTGGCAAACTCATTAGTCAACAGAGCCAAATATCAACAGTACAATGAGTGAAATTTATTTTAAGAGCCAAATTTTTAAAACTTAAACTATATAGGTAGGTACATTGTTATTAAATCAATTAGGGTACTCCTAAGCTGGTCTTTGCTAAAAACTCAAGGGGCCAAAGAGCCACATGTGGCTCGAGAGCCACAGTTTGCCGGCCACTGTTCTAGAATCTACAGCTCCACGTAGGCTCTACAGTGACAATGTTGCTTTAGAAAGTAAAGTCTCAGCCTGGGAAACAAGGACCCTGACTCTTTCCCAGGGTTCACTGAGCCATCTCTTTTCCTCTCTAGTCTCAACTTCCTTTTTGGGGAGAGTTGGTGGCTGACCCCAGCCCTGGAGACAGAGGCTGGGAGAGGAGGGCTGAAGACAGTGAGAGGAAGACTCGGGAGGAGGGCGCCCACGCTGGGCCACAGAGTTAGAGGTCCCCGGGCCGGGCTGCCACGTACCGGATGGTGATTTCGAAGATCTGGTTGAGTTTGCTCTGCAGCAGCGACGCCTAAACACAAATGGAGGGAGAGTGAGCGGGGGTTCCCGCACCGACCACTGCGGGCGGTCCTGAGCCCACCTGCCCGGAGCGCGTGCTGGAGATCCGGGCAGTGCAGCCTCAGGAGGGGGTGGTGGACCCCGGCTGCGGGTTCAGGTCAGGCAGAGCCGCTGGCCACGGCCTGCTGGGGCAGCACAGAGACTGGGAGCACCAGGAGGACTTCAGCAGGTGGTTCTTGAAGGACCCTTAGCTCCTCCACGTGTGAGGGGAGCACCTGCTGGGCATGGAGTCAGGAGGCTCAGAGCTGGTTCCAGCTCTTAACTCCAAAGGAGCAGGTGTGCATAATTGGCTCCGACTGCGTGAGGGAGCTATGCACGAGTTCTGTACCTGGGCCCCAACTCCTAGCTCATGAAATGGGACAAGAGGTCAGGATAATAGAGGCCTCCCAAATCGACATGTATCTATATATTATTTTATATAGTTATCACAATAATTGGAAATATATGTGTGTGTGTGTGCATAATATATAATAAAAGACATGTTTTTATTGAGAGGAAAAAGTACAATAAAGTATGAGGTAAATCAATCTCAAGAAGTGTTTGTGCCCTTCCCTTAAGCACAGACACGAGCCCTTCGTTCCCCTTGTCTGGGGCCCCCTCTCTCAGACCTTTCCCAGGCCAGCCGTTCACCCCCCCTGCCTGCAGGGTCCCGTCGCAAACACTGGCCATCTTTCCTCCCCCATGGGCTCCTTCCCCATCACTCCGTCATGTGACGGTCATACTGGCACCAACTCGCAGAGTAGGCATGAGAATGAAATACACTAACAGGTGTGAGATGATCCGGTGCATCTCGCAGATAGAGTGCTATGTACACACTTGCCATTATGGTGATAATTGTTATAGCCTGTCTGTCTGATGCGGGAGCTCCTGAGGTCAGGACTTCTTTCTTACGTGAAACATGCGAGGTCTGGAGGCCGGTATGGCCAACAGCCGAGTCTTTAGGTTCATGGGGAAACAGTGTAGGGCCAGGGTGTTGCTGGCATCTAAACCCTAATTTCTGGGTGACTAAAGTGCCAAGATCTAGCAACTCCGTCCTGCCCTGGGCCCTTGGGCTCTGAGGGCTCGCCCCTGTGTGCTCACTCACCCGGGCCCCGCAGTGGGCCGCAATCTCCTCGAAGGGCGCCTTCTGGAACTTCTCCACCACCTGCCGCCGCCGTTCGCGCTCCTGCTCCTCCACCGCCACACTGTCCACTGCAGCACAGAGTGCGGTCAGCCCGCACAGCCTGCCCCCCTGACATGGAGCTGGGCGGACTCCTCCCGGGAGCTCTGTCTGTGCCCGCAGCTCCGGCTCCACCCTCAGCTGGTGCGCTGGGTGCGGGGCCCTGGAGGGTGTGGTGCCATCACGTGGCCCCCGCAGGTCTAGACCTTTCCGGGGGGCTCAGCGACCTTCCTTGGGTAAGGGTTTGAGAACCAGCTGAGCAGACCCTGAAGCTGAGCTTCAAAAGCCCCACGTAACTGCACTGCCACTAGGACTCTTAACGGGAAGTTCCCGGAGTAGGAAGTGCTCTAAGGGGGGTTTGAAAAGGGACATCAACAATGGAAAGGCCATACAGACCACAAAAGCCAGCCCAGAACCCCCGTGGCAGAGCGGTATGAAGCTATTTAGGTGTCTGCATAATCCTCTTGGTATCCAAAATGAGTTAGATAAAAAGGTGAGGGATCTCAATATGCCCATCATTCGCTGTCAGAAGGCAGAGAGTGTGTACCTTCAGGAGTACCGTTAATGACAACGAAAATAAAAAAAGTCTGGCATTTGAGGACATAATTTGTCATCAGCATTCAGAAAAATTCATTTGGAGTACTTCAGACAGAAGACATAATACTACATTTTAAAATCTATTGCCGCCTGCTAGTGTTGCTCAGTGGTTGAGCGTGGACCTATGAACCAGAAAGTCACAGTTCAATTCCCTCGTCAGGGCACATGCCGGGTTGCAGGCTCGATCCACAGTAGGGGGCATGCAGAAGGCAGCCAATCAATTATTCTCTCTCATCATTGATGTTTCTATCTCTCTCTTCCTCTCCCTTCCTCTCTGAAATCAATAAAAATATTTTAGAAATCTGTTGCCATTATTAAATAAATATTAATATGATTAATATATTTTATTGGTCAACTTGTTCTTCTGTATCACATTCTAACAAAAAGCAGTTGAAGTTTTTATACATAACTGCTTTTTACCTGACTGTCTGTAACCCTCAGTGGGTTTACCTTGAAGGCAGCAGTGAGAGGAAAAAGGGTTGTCTGACCTAAGATACACAGGGCCACCCTGCTGATCCCTCATGAGAGCAGGGCTTCCCACTGCAGCTTTGGCAGTTGGGATGAGTTCAGAGGAAGCCACAATGTCTGCCCTCAAGTCTGTGCTGTATCATCCTCGGGAGGACAGCAGATGGGGCTGCACACACACACTTGCTTGCAAGTAAGACCCAGTTCTGCCCTCCCTTCCCACCCACTCCCTGGGGGCCTCCCACTTACCAATGGCCTTCTTTAGTGTCTCATAGGTGATCTCCTCTGCTGGTACTCGCTGCGGGAGAGGGGACAAGTGTTACATAGGTGGAGCGGGGAAGGGATCGGAGGAGGCAGCCCTGGCTTCCTTAGTTACCTGGCAGCCCCTTCACTTCTCAAGACTGTCCCAATGGGCAGAAACTCCCTCCGCACACCCACCTTCTCACCAGGGTCTCCGGAAGCTCTCCAAGCGTAGTGACATGGGGTTGGGGAGGCTAATTCCTCATTAGAGTCTCCACTAAAAGAACCCACTCCCCCCCCTCCACCCCCTGACTTGTCCCATTAAGCCCAGGAGAAGGAAAACACTGTGTACTAATAATAAAAAAAAAATCTTCAGACACCAAACAGAAAATATTGGAAGCAAGAGGAGATGATAACTGCAGATGGTCATATAATCTCAAATGTCAATTTCAAGAACTGAATAACATTTTTGAGGACTTATGGGATGTGGGTGGGGAGTAGCATCCAACTCATGCTGCCGTTCTAACGTTTCTGAGATTCCTGGTCTTGTAGAGCTGGAAGGGCCTGGTTCAACCTCATTTCACTTCTCCAATTGGCCTCCTTCCTTCCAGGGGAAGGTTCTAGATAAGCTCTGAAAAGCCCAGGACTGGAGGTCTCCCCCAGTAACTGAAGGTTGAGCGCATGGTGACAGGGAGGCTTGATCTCGACCCCAGAGACTTCCCCTTGCTCCTTGGGGAAAGACTAAGTGTCCATGCTGTCCTCCGTGGCCACACCAGCCCTAATGGGTAGAAACTGTCCCTGCCCCAACTCCGCAAGTCTTCCTGTCCGAGTCCTCACTCTTTCTCCCTCCCCCATGTCTTTCCCGTTTGAGAAGTGAATTTGATATTTCCACTATAATTCCTTTATTCTCCCTTTCTCGCGGGCACATCTGCTTTATTTTCTGAGGTAGAAGATATGGCAGGGGAGATAGCACATAGGCCGTTGTACAGAGACTAGACATTCACAGCCCTCCAGAGAAGATGGGAGGGAGATCTTTCAGCTGCAGCCTTCTCTTTAAAAGAGCACCTTTATGGGTGCGTCTCACCCTCATCTCTCCTACTGAGCCTTTCGGTTTCCAATATGGAGCTTGTTTGTCTCCACCATGAATGGAAATGACAACCAACAAGCCTTTCAAGAGCGATTTTTATGACATCCTCGTGGGAGTGCAGTAGGGAGGAAGGTGGATACAGATCATTTCCTCCAGATGGAAATGTCTGTGGCCTATGGGGTGAGAGTAGGAAGTCTATGGACTTCCCTGAGAAATTTACTTTCTGTGCAATCTTAACTGTGTTGTGCAGTTAGGGGAGCTTGGAACGTGGAGTGTTTGACAGCATAGAAGGCAGGAGCAGGTGCTCTCCCCCGGGGATGCTGGGCTTCCCGAGGACAGTGTATGGGGGAGACACTCACCTCCTCCCTCTCGGGGCTGTTCCTAGATTCCACCTCCACCTGCAGGGAAATGGTTTCTCCAATGCTCTTCCTCTTGGACAAGCGATCCTCATCTGGGAAAAGGAGAAGCCAGAATCTAGATTCCTAGCCGTCGGGGAGCGAGCCAGGATCACACCCCTGGCACCATCTCCCACGCCTTCTGCTTTGCCTGACCCACGTCCTCTGAGGGCTCAGGGCACGTGGAGTCTACAGCTGGATTTTACAGCTGAGCCTTCTCTGCCCATTTTAGGATGGTGAGTTCTGCTCTTCAGGACTAAGATTTTGAAATCCTTGATGAGCACAAAGAAGCTTCTTATGACCAGAAAGCATATCTCAACTTGTGCAAGCGTTATCTGCTCATAGCACTAATGGCTGTCATTTGTGTAGCATTTGCTATGCGCATTTGCCTTCATTATTTTATGTACTTTTCACACCAACCCTCTAAGGCAAGTACTGTTAATATGCCTATTTTAGAGTCAAGGAAATGGAAGTCGGTGACAGAGAACTGGGTCTCTGTAGCCCATGTGTGGGGCCTCTCCCATCCACAAGCCAGGCTAGCTTGTGGGCCAGTTACTTCTAAGGACCCTGCCCTGAGGAGGAGAGGTGGGGAAATCCAGAGGATCTCACCATAGACCTCCACGGTGCCTTTCAGCTCTTGTGTGACATCCACAGTGCCATGGAAGGCGACGGAAGTCCCTTACACTCAGGCCCTTACCTGGCCATGACCAGCCAGAGGCAGGCCTGGGAGTCCTCGAGCAGAGCTCATACCTGTCAGCTGAGGGATGTAGGGCAGGGAGAGCCTGTCTGAATTGTAGCCACTGCCCCCCAGGACTTCACTGATCTTGCTCTGAAGGAAGAGGAACTCAATCACCACTCCATCAAGATCCTGAGACAGCCTGGACGACAAGGGAGGGAAGAGGCGGGAGCCGTGGTAACAAGGATGGTTTCCTAATAGCTTATTATAAAGGCAACACTCATTATACCAAATGACAGAGATGCAAATGGGGGGGAAATCACCCATTGTCCCACTAACCTTCAGTGAGCAGAATCCTTCGGTCACATACATGTACACCCACCACCTCCCCCTCCCCCACACACAAGACACACAACACACACACCCCCATTCCTGTTCTGTGATCTATTTCATGTACCTCTTCTATAGCGAATATATTACATTAGCTACTCTTTGAAACCATTGTAAATGGGCTAGTAGTCATCTGCTGTGTGGATGGCCACAATTGATAAAGCCATCCCTGGTGTTGGACATTCTCCCCATTCCCCCCCAGAATATCCTTTCCTTGGGTTCCTCTGATGCTGAGGTGACATCAGTCTGACAATGCCACTTGGATTGATGGCAGTGTCTTCTCTGGAACAACTGCTCCAAAATTCCTCCCCCATGGGCGTGGTCTCTGGTACAACACATCCAGATGGCTCAAGGTGTGTATTACGGTCACATGCCTGTCACACTTGACCCGGGACCCATAGGCCACGGGCAGGTTCTACTTTCAGCCCTAGAGCCCATAGAGGCCTCAGCCCCTGCCCCTGACAGCCCACCTTCTTACTCAGCTGCCTTTGACTTCCTGGACCATATACCCTCCTCACCTGGGCTTCTCCACAAACACATCCTCTGGGAGCATGTACGGAGCCTCTTTCTTCCTGGTCTCTATCACCTGGAGTTTGGGAGGAATCACAAGGTCAGAGCCTGGTGCTGCAGGGAGAGGGAGCTCCACACAAGCCAATGACAGAGCTCCCGCCCACTCAGTGTTTCCTCCCTCCTGCAAATTGGTGGCAGAGAGCCCTACAGCGGCTTCTGAGAGAGAAACTCAGACCACAGAGACCCTCGGAGCAGCTGGGCGATCTGCTCAAGCTCCGCCCCCTGACACATATGCACTAAGTGTCCTCCGAATCCCAATCCTGGGATTTAGCTCCCAAGAGACTGTTCTTTCTTGCTTTTGTGACCTGTTCCTGGTTTCTCCTTAAACCTGGAAAACCAAGCATAGGTCACGCCGTTCCCAAGCCCTCGTGCACTGCAAACACATTGAGTCTCCCTCGGTATCCTTTGCAGATTTTTGACAAGGAAGGTGAAAGCTATTAAGATGGTGAGAAGTGGGAGGATAGTTGGCAGGCAAGTGTGTGGGGGAGGCGAGTAAGCAAAGATGCTGCTATTTTTAATGAAGAGGATGACTAAGCACAGGGCTCATGCAATTAAGGAAAAGTTCTGGGGAAACCCCAAGTTGAGGGCTTCCTGAGTTCTCACAGTCACAAGGACACCTCGGGGTCATGAGGACACCAACCTCATGGATGTGCTGGCAGAAGGCAGGCACCGTGGTCAGCTGGCTGATGAGGTTCAGGTAGGCCGCGCACAGTGCGTAGAGGGAGCAGCGGTTGTACACGGGCAGGTTCTCTTCGTTGACCTGGGCCAAGTCCTGTGGCGACACCGAGGGGCGTTTGCAGCTTTTAACTGACAAACTATGCTGCTGCCCCACCTTCTGCCCAGCCTTCCCACAGCTGTAGGGAGATGGCCCCCTGCTCTAGACTGAGCTTCTTTCAGCATCTGCGTCATCATTCCCTGGCAGTCAGGAGCCAACCTTATGACAGCCGAAGTGAATGCTCCCTAGAACAATCCATGAGAGGCGAGGACCTCAACCCCCACGTGGTAGTTGCAGCTTTCGTGACTTTGACTGTCCAAACCCTCACCATTAAGCCCACCTCTAGGATGCTGCTTCCTTCAGCAAAGCCCTTGCCTGGTGCTTGGAGGACAGGAGTGGCTTGCTACATTGGGTTCACATGTTAAATTGGGAAAGTTGTGGGAGTTATTAAGGCAAGCTTGTCAAACTCAAAGGCTAACACGGGCCAAATAAAGGAGGCATGCGGCCCATGGGCCGCGAGTTTGACATGCTTGTACCAGGGGATTGGGATACAAAGGAATCTCAAATTCCGGAAGGAAGACAATCATAGCATCTAGGTTGGCCTTGCAGGGTTTAGCACTATCAAGCAGGTGGCCAAGACTGGCCACCACTGAGTTTCTAGGCTCGCCCTCCTAGCTTCAGGCCCCTGGAGGCCCTTATCTTTGACAGTGGTCAGAAAACTGAGGCTCTCAAGCCACATGCGGCTCTTTGGCCCCTTGAGGTTTTAGTAAAGGCCAGCTTAGGAGTACCCTAATTAAATTAATAACAATGTACCTACCTATATAGTTTAAGTTTAAAAATTTTGGCTCTCAAAAGAAATTTCAATCATTGTACTGTTGATATTTGGCTCTGTTGACTAATGAGTTTGCCGACCACTGGTCTTTGAGATTTGAAGGGCATATCCTAGTGCCGAGAGTGTACTTCCACCCAGGCAGACTTGGAAAGTCTAAAGCCCTATGTAGTGTCACGCTGCCTGCCAAAGAGTCACAAGGGAGGCCTATTGAATCCACCGGCCCCCAGGCTCAGGACAGAACTGGAAACATGTATTTTTCATAAATGCTTGAGGTGATTCAGAAGCAAATTTGGAGACCAGGTGATTTACTTTGGAATCACTCAGGGCTTACAAGCACTCCCTTGGCAATCCTTGGAGTCCCATTTAGACTCTTCAAGAGGCTTGAAATGCTGAGGGCTAACGACCCTGTTCCCTGGGTCTCCTTTAGCCTGAGAATGGGCCGAAGCCATGGGATACACATTCTTCATGGTTCACCTACAGGGCTACGGCTGGTGGTCTTCATGGAGGAATGGCCAACCAGCACAGTATTCCCAGCTCCAAAACAATTGTTAAGTAGTTGCTGCCCAGCACTCTAATGAGTGCTTGGTCACAACAGGTCCTCCCCACCCCCCATCCCCAATCCCGACGCCCATGTCCCACCTGAATAGCCAGCACCAGGCGGATGAGGTCTACCACCACCTCCTCGTTGGCCAGCTCGATGCTGATGAGCGCCAGCAAGCCGTAGATTGCCTCGTAGTGCTGCTGTGTGTTCGTTTCCTCCTTACAGCTCAGGTAGATGTGTCTGTAGAGCTGCTGGGAGTGCTGGAGATGGGGATAGGGGTGTGGGCAAGGCCACCGTGGCAGGCCGGGGCAGGAGGAGCAAGAATAGAAAAACTAATCTGAAGAAAGTGGGAAAGCTGTGTCCACCTCACTTCCACCCCCAGAGAGGACGCCCGGTGCACGCGAACACGTGCAGGAGTGCGTGTTTAGGGAAGGCTGGGTCCGGTCAAACCAGCAACAACAGCTGCCGCCCAAATTGTTTCAGGAGCAGAACACAGCCACTGGCCTGGTCCTCATTCTGGCCTTGTGATGAGTATGGCCCGAGAGGCTTGACCCCCCAAGGGCTGGCTGCTCATCCTGCCTACACAGAGAGGGAGGAGGCCGGATCCGGGTGCGGGGGGTCAGCAGGGACTGGGGGACTGGAGGCCAGGGTCCCAGGGCCTGGCCTGCAGGGATTCACGGTATCAAGGTAACATGTGCTAACCTTCTTCATGAAGACGGTGTCCTGTCGGGAGCACTTATCCACTTTCAGCTTCAGGACACAGATGTCACTGAGGGTACTGGAAGGGGACAGGAGGGGCCACCTTAGCCCATGTGTGAGGCCAGTCAGAGCTCATATGGTGTCACTGGGCTTCATCCGATGTCATGAGTTGTACTAGCCCTGGTCCTAACCCATTCTCTGCTTTCTACCATGTTCTCTAGTTCCTGTCCCCCCCCCACTTTTTTTTTTTTTTTTTAAAGATTTTTATTGATTTCAGAAAGGAAGGAAGAAGGAGAGAGAGATAGAAACATTCATGATAATTGAGAATCATGGTTCAGCTACCTCCTGGAAATCCCCCACTGAGGATCAAGCCCATAACCCAGGCATGTGCCCTTGACAGGAATCAAACCTGGGACTTTCAGTTCCCAGGCTGACGCTCTAGCCACTGAGCCAAACCGGCTAAGGCCCCTTTTCTTAAATATTGACCTAGATTATTGTTTTCCTCCCCATCTGAAAACTCCCTTTAGTAGGTGCTATTTATCTCCCAAATCTCCAATCCATCCCCTATCTCCCCCAAATCAAGTGTTCTTTCAGTCACTCTTCCCCTCACGGGGCTCCAGGGTCAATGTCTGTAATTGGTTCTCTGGTGGAGCAGATACACACACTGAGTCTCTGAGCTGTCTTCCTATCTGCATGAGTGGCCCTATCGGAGTCTTCTCCCATCACATATCAACAGGGGAGGAAGCCCCAAGTTCACCTGATGGAAGAGAACTTGGGGCGGTTGCCATGACGATCAATAAAACTGATGAGAATCTCTAGAACGAAGAGACGGATCTCTGGGTCATCCATGAGGGCGGTGGACAGAAGGCGGTCAAGAAAGTTGCTGGGCAGGGCTGACATCATATTGCTGCACTGGAAACCTAGGGACACCTGCAAGGGAGCCCAGGACGTCCGTGCTTAGGGACGCTGGCCCTCTCAGGTACAGTGAGGAGGTGGAGGAGCAGCCAGCAAAGGGTGGGTCTGCGGCATTCACCCTCTCTGGGCATCTCCCAGTCCAGGTCCCCCAGTCCAGACCACCTGGACCCTGGATGCCTTAGGCAACTTTTTGAACAAACCAACATCTGAGACAACCTCCTCAGCTCAGCTCAGCAGACATGTGGTTGGTGGGGACCGTATGCAGGAACTTTAAGTGGTTAAAAGCAAGCAAGGGATGAGCACTGAGGGGAGCAGGAGTCAGGGAGCTCAGAACTCATGTTGAAATTCACCGGGAATACAAGGCTTACTAGGAGGGTGGACAGTCCACCCTCAGAGCTTTATTGCCGGAACCGAACCCGCAATCCCTCCAAGGTACGCCTGTGTGAAATCGAGACGTACCTCAACTGGAAACCGAGACCTACACTGTAACAAGAGGCAACACGTGGGGAACAGCATTTCCAGAAGATTCTAGTGGTTGTGTTTATGAGAGGTGAGGAGAGATGGAGATAAAGCAACTGGGAGAATCGTGCAGTTGTGAGATGTCTGGAGTTTAGGCCAGGGCTGTGCACAAGGATAACTGGGGAGACTGTTACAGGCACAGAGTCAGGACCCCACGCAGTCGGATGGCTCAGAATCAATACAGAATCTCTACCGTTCAACAAGTTGGCCATGGGAACAACGTTTGAGAACAATGAGTCTCTAGACCCAGTGATGGCTGCAAAGGTGCAAAAAGAGGAATATAAAGCAAGCAAGCAAACAAACAAACAAAAAGCCTGTGTCTGGGAGACTGAGGGGAAACCGGGAGGGAACCGTGTGGGGAAGGACCTGAGCAGGTCATTGGAGGGGGAAGGGGCGGGAACCAGCAGATTCCTCCATCTCAGTACGGAGACCATGTGGAGCGGCAGTGCTATCAGTAGCTGATGAGGAACCTGCGTGAAAATTAGACACCGCACGCCTGCTCGGACGGCCCAGCTCTGTGTGCGCCCAGCAGGCTGGTGAGAGGGACACGGGCTGGCGGCAGGCCCCTCAGCCCTTCGCACAGACATGCTTGTGCACCTGCAGCCTGCACAGCTGGAGCTGACCCTGGGCCCAGGAAGGCGCTGCCTCCCGCAGAGGCCGAGCAGGAAGGGGCCGCAGAGGCTCACCTGGAGAAGGGATTTCAGCAGCATGATCTGGGTCAGCCGGTTCCGGTTCTCCCTGTGGAGCAGAGACACACACGCTCACCAGGCTGTGATCTGGGTGAGGACCCCACACGTGCCTGCATATTCTCCCCTCATGATTAGATTCCCCACGAGGCTTATGTGCTGAGTTACCCAGGATGGTGACTTCAGAGCCAGGAAGCAGACGGGGAGTGAATGGCTCCCCACAAGGCGGGAGGCAGTTACTGGGGAGGGAGGGTGGCAGCCTGAGTAACTGCTGTGGGATCCAGGTGCCCCCCTAGAGGCTCCGGAGGGGTCTGAGAGCAGAATGAGAGACGCGAGGGCGAAATCAGGAAGGAAAGAGCGGGAGGAGGGCGTATGTGGTGGACCTACCCGGTCCTCCCCATCTCCACGGGGTGATGCAGAGAGGGCAGCGGGACCTTGCTCATGATGAAGAGGATCACCTCCGAGCGCTGATACGTGGGCAGCGTGCTGGCAAAGGAGCCTGCGGGAGAGAGGTGGAGGAGCAGAGGGTCGGCCCGTGAGGCCAGCAGCTGCCGGGGCCTCTCAGCTCAGCCTTTCCACTGCTTCTCTGGGGGGCGATTCAGACCCAGAGGAGAAACCTAGATAATTCCAGAGGACTCGTCCAGGCTCCAGTTCCTCCGCTTAATCCAGATCCGGAGGCTAAGGTCTCTGGGATGGAGAACCTGGGCCCTGGGCCAGGGCAGCAGCCCCGGGTGCCCACCGAGGCTCTGCCACCAGCTGCTCTGCTGGGTGCCCGAGGGAACACAGGCTCTGACACCTCCCGGAGGTGCCTTGCCCTTTCTGGAAGGGATGACAGTCCTGCAATGGCCTGGACTGAAGGCCCCGTGGGTGCCATCTCTGGCCACGCCCTCCCGGCCACGCCCCACCCACGACCACGCCCCCACCGACCACGCCCTCTGGGCCACACCTGTGGTCTTGATGACGGCCTCCTGGAACATGCGCTCCTCGTTCTCCTTGATGATCTTGGGGCCCAGGGTGATGGCCCCGTCGTAGCTCCCGGTCAGGGCGTAGTCGATGCTGAGCCGCAGCTGCCTCAGGAGGGTGTTGAACATCTCCAGCACCGTGGGCCCTGCGCCGGGGTGGGACCCCAGCATTCAGGGCGGGCGCCCCTTCCTCCTCCCTTGCGCTGCCCCTGCAGCCAGGGGCGTCCTCTGCCCCAGCCTCCCGCTCTGACACCTCCCCAGGCGCCTTGCCCTTTCCTGGAAGGGGCAGCTCCCGCTAAGGGCAGTTCTTGGTCCCGGAGGGTCCCCACCCCCGCTCCCCTCCGGGCTGCCTTACCCACGGAGCCCGTGGCGGCGATGACGGCGGCCTCCGACAGGACCTCCACGATGCCCGCCCGCACGGTGGCCGCGCTGCGGCTGTTGGCATCCAGGTGGCCCAGGAGCTGCTGGATAACCAGGTGGGAGTGCTGCGGCTGGGGGGAGGAAGACGGGCTGGTCCCCAATAGACCCCCTGTGGCCTCGGAGCCGGGGCAGCCCCCGACTGGGACCCAAAGGCGGGACACACACACACACACACACACTACACAACACACACACACACACACACACACACACACTCACACTCACAGGTTCCTTTCCCTGAGCCCCTCCCCCTTGGTCCAACAAGGAGCCATGCCCAACCCAGGGAAGGCCTGGATGTTCATGCTTTTCCTGGGCCCTTTCACTCCAAATGGGGCAGAAGTCCATTTTAGAACATTGTCTTCCTTTTCAACCCCCCATGTCTCATTGGTAAGGGCACAGGAGGCCACATGGCCTAGCTCAAAGTGTGACCCGTGGCCTGGTGACAATTCCAGATCTGCCTGGTGACCGTTTATTTTTATTGATTCCAGAGAGGAAAAGAGAGGGAGAGGTAGAACCATCAATGAGAGAGAATCATTGACTGGCTTCCTCCTGTGCGCCCCACACTGGGGATCAAGCCCGCAACCCAGGTATGTGTTCTTGCCCCGAATGAAGCTTGAGACCCTTCAGTCCGCAGGCCGATGCTGTACCCACTGAGCCAAACCGGCTAGGGCTGCCTGGGGCCCGTTTAGGCTGAGATAAGTACAGAAATGGAGAGCCAGCATTTTCTAAGCCATTGGACAATGGGCTTGTACTTCTCACGGATTTTCCATTTACATTTTCTATGGACTTTTAAAAATGGTACTTTACAAAGCCTTGGTCTGTGATGGGTTAGACATAAAACTAAACTGGCCACTCTCCGCAGCGAGGCTCACAGGACCGGTTTGGGAGCTGGCTTCGTCTACAGGCGCACCTCCTGCCCCCGAAGGCCCCGGGCCGGGGCCAAGCCGTACCTGAATGGAATACATGATGATCTTAAAGCAGCGGATGGCGAACACCTTGGGTTCCCACAGAGAATGGTTATCCAGGTGGCTGTGAGGGAGAAAATGTGGGGACAGCTGTGACGTGCAGAGTGATGCTGAGGAGGAGAGAGGAGCTGGGGGAGAGGGACCCCCCAGAGGCCCAGCCCTCACGAAGCTCCGGTGAGAGAAGGGAAGACCCGGGGCGGTCCCAGCCCCAGGGCTGGAAGGGGGTCAGGGAACAGGGCTCTGCAGCCGTGGCTTTAGGAGTTAACCGGGCATCTTCCTGCAGCTTTGGGGCCCCTCCCACCAACGCCTCTCCCCAAAACTGCCCCTGGCCACTGCGCGGTAGCTTCCGTTGTCCCAGTGAAGCAGACACAGGCACAGAGAAGGGACTGACGTGGCCACAGCACCACAACCGTATCGCCTCCTTAGAGGCCCGGACCCCAAAACTGTTCGCTTGGGAGGGTGGGGAGGGGGCGCCATAGGACTCACATGAGAACAGGCTTGATGGCGTTTTTGATGTTGCCAAAGGCAGCCCGGCCCAGCAGTTCCCGAAGGCACCTCTCAGCCAGCTCCGCCGGGTTCTCCTTTTCCTTCTCTGGTGCTTGGAGGGGCGAGGGGGACCGGCTGTGGGAACACACAGCCTCGTGGGTGAAGGGTGGGAGGCCAAGCTGGCGCCAGGCTGTGTGTGTGTGTGTGTGCTGGGATGCTGTGCTGTGCGTGTGTGTGCTGGGATGCTGTGTGTGTGTGTGTGTGCTGGGATGCTGTGTGTGTGTGTGCTGGGATGCTGTGCTGTGCGTGTGTGTGCTGGGATGCTGTGTGTGTGTGTGTGTGCTGGGATGCTGTGTGTGTGCTGGGATGCTGTGTGTGTGTGTGCTGGGATGCTGCGTGTGTGTGTGTGTGCTGGGATGCTGTGTGTGTGTGTGCTGGGATGCTGTGTGTGTGTGTGCTGGGATGCTGTGCTGTGCGTGTGTGTGCTGGGATGCTGTGTGTGTGTGTGCTGGGATGCTGTGTGTGTGTGTGCTGGGATGCTGTGTGTGTGTGTGCTGGGATGCTGTGTGTGTGTGTGCTGGGATGCTGTGTGTGTGTGTGCTGGGATGCTGTGTGTGTGCTGGGATGCTGTGTGTGTGTGTGCTGGGATGCTGTGTGTGTGTGTGCTGGGATGCTGTGTGTGTGTGTGCTGGGATGCTGTGTGTGTGTGTGCTGGGATGCTGTGTGTGTGTGTGTGTGCTGGGATGCTGTGTGTGTGTGTGTGTGCTGGGATGCTGTGTGTGTGTGTGTGTGCTGGGATGCTGTGTGTGTGTGTGCTGGGATGCTGTGCTATGTGTGTGTGCTGGGATGCTGTGTGTGTGTGTGCTGTGCTGTGCGTGTGTGTGCTGAGATGCTGTGTGTGTGTGTGCTGGGATGCTGTGCTGTGTGTGTGCTGGGATGCTGCGTGTGTGTGTGCTGGGATGCTGTGTGTGTGTGTGTGTGCTGGGATGCTGTGTGTGTGTGTGCTGGGATGCTGTGTGTGTGTGTGCTGGGATGCTGTGTGTGTGTGTGCTGGGATGCTGTGTGTGTGTGTGTGTGCTGGGATGCTGTGTGTGTGTGTGTTGAGATGCTGTGTGTGTGTGTGCTGGGATGCTGTGCTGTGTGTGTGCTGGGATGCTGTGTGTGTGTGTGTGTGTGCTGGGATGCTGTGTGTGTGTGTGCTGGGATGCTGTGTGTGTGTGTGTGTGCTGGGATGCTGTGTGTGTGTGTGCTGGGATGCTGTGTGTGTGTGTGCTGGGATGCTGTGTGTGTGTGTGCTGGGATGCTGTGTGTGTGTGTGTGTGTGTGTGCTGGGATGCTGTGTGTGTGTGTGCTGGGATGCTGTGTGTGTGTGTGCTGGGATGCTGTGTGTGTGTGTGTGTGTGTGTGCTGGGATGCTGTGTGTGTGTGTGCTGGGATGCTGTGTGTGTGTGTGCTGGGATGCTGTGTGTGTGTGTGCTGGGATGCTGTGTGTGTGTGTGCTGGGATGCTGTGCTGTGTGTGTGCTGGGATGCTGTGTGTGTGTGTGCTGGGATGCTGTGTGTGTGTGTGCTGGGATGCTGTGTGTGTGTGTGCTGGGATGCTGTGTGTGTGTGTGCTGGGATGCTGTGTGTGTGTGTGCTGGGATGCTGTGCTGCATCCGGGCAAGAGGTGGCACAGCAGGACAAGCAGGGATTGGATGGAGGTCACAGGGGAGATGTCACGGCTCAGAAGCTATGGGGTAAAGACACCTGGAGTGGAGGCAGACGGTGGGGGAAGGGAGGAGGCTTTTGTGCCTCTGTCCGGAGGACAGGCACCCTGAGCACCAGGGGCCTGGTGAGGCGGCCAGGAGGATCTCCATGCCCTGAGGCTTCAGAAGGCAAAAAAGATGTGTGATACGAAGAGAGGTGGGCAGAACAGCGGAAAGCAAAAGAAATCCGGGAGAGAGGAGAAGAGAGAGGAGAAGGGGGGAGAAAGACACAGAGGGTGGGTCCAACCTGGACAGAAGGATCCCCAGGACTCGAGGCCCTGAGACCACAGGCCCATCTTGTCAGTGGAGGTGTGACTCCAGACACAGCCACCAGAGGGCACGCTGACTTTGCCTGCCCGACTAGCAGCACAGGCTCAACAGACAGAAAGTGAGGGACCCAATACCCTCAGCCAAGGTGGACAGGGACGTGAACCTTCCCCTGCGCCCCACTTCACAGAGAGGAAGCGGAGGGGGTGGGGACAGGATGAATGCCAGGTCGGGGACTGTCTGGTCAAGCAGGCCTGTTCTAAGGGCCTGAAATCCCATTAGGATGTGAGGGGGGAAGGTCAGGAGGGAAAGTCCTCAGGAAGTGGAGCACACAGGCCTTTTAAAACCTCCTTGGCCTGCCGCTTCCAGCGGGAAGAGGTCCCTGAGTCTTGGTTCTTGGTTCTGACCAAACAAGGAGCCCAGCACCCCAGGGAGCCCAGCACCTCTACCATCCTGCCTTCATAAACACAGTCCTTACAGGGTACAGCGGACTGCAGAAAGCTGGCCCTGAACTTGCTACAGAACAGGCCACAGAGCCCAGGTCCCTGCACTCAGAGCTAGGTTTTAGCAGAGCCCACACCCTGCGGCTCCCCAGAAGCTGGGAGGGCTCACGGTCTGCTGTCGGAACTCCAGCCTCGCCTGCTTACCTCTCGGCCTCTTCGACGTGCTGCAGGTTGAAGAGCAGTGACGGGACAATCTTGTCCATGTGCTGTGGGTCCCAGATGTTGGCCTGCAGCTCATCATTCACCGTCTTCCTCACCACCCCTTGCAGCCCTTTGATGCCGGACATCCGGATCCTGTAAGAAAGAGGGTCAGACGGGGCCCTGGAGCCCTCAAACCCTGGGACGTCCAGCTTCTGTGGCGAGGGCAGGGTTAGGGGTGCATTCATCCACCAGGAGGCAGGATGGAGCCTTCTGCTCTTCCCGGGACCCGGGCTCCTGGCCGGCTCCTCGTGCTGGTGGGCATCAGCCCAGGAGGCCATGCTCTCCGGCCGCCTTTGCCCGGGTACCACCCAGGCTCAGCCCTGAGGCGGCACTGGCTTCAGGTGCCCTCTTTTTCGTTCTCAGCTGGGTTTGTTCCAGCTTGAGCCCAATTTACAGGAGCTCACGGTGCTGCAAAGAACTAGGAGGCCAAATGCAGGGCTCTGAGCAACTTAGGAGTGAGGAGGGGGGGCCGGAGGGAGACGCCCCAGGCTACCAGGCTCTCTTGGCTTACATTCTAGCGGGGAGAGTCACACAATGAATAGAAACACCGTGAGTAAATGAAGAAACATGTCTGAAGAGGATGAGGACTGGGGGAGAATAAAGCAGAGCAGTGAGGGAGACGGGGAAGGTGGGGGGAAGTTCGGGGAAGCTGTCGTTGACAAGGGCACCTTTGGGCCCAGGCTTGAACGTGATGGAGGGAGCCGTGCGGATCCACAGGGGAAGCACTCGGGGCAGGGGAGGCCCTGGGGCAGGGGAGGCCTCGTGGCCGGAGGGGAGTGCGGGGGAGAGAGGAGAAGCCGGGGGCAGTGGGATGGGCCAGTGGGAGGACTTGGCTCTGGGTTGGTGGGTAGATGTTTGAACGGTGAGTGGGATATTTCTGGGTGCATAAATGGATGTACAAGAGCGCACGGGGGTGTATGTCTGCCACTGGCTCTCAAATTGGCCTCCCAGGACCGTTATCTCACATCCACCCAGTTTCCTGCCCCGGAGGCTGTTCCCTCAGAAAGCGCGGGTCCCCCAGCACTGCCCGCTGCCCTCCCACGTCCCACCAGGTGCTCTCTCCTCCCCAGAACGTCTGAGCGAGGCAAACACCCAGAGGAATCGGACACCCACGGGCTGGGGATCTGTAAGACCCGTCCACGCTTCCACCATCCACTGCGCACGCCCCCCGCCCCCCCCCCCCCCCCGCCTCCTCCGCTCCACGCCCCCTCGCCTTGGCTGCTCACTTGGTCTTGATTTCCAGGTCATCGTGGCTGGAGTGGCACATTTCACTGAAGCGGGACACAAAGAAGTCGTAGCTCCGGTGGTAGGACGGGGTGTCCTCCTCGATGTTGGCAAACTTCACAAACTGCCCGGGAGGAGAGAGAGGAGCAGGGAGAGGTGACCCCGTGCTCCCCGCCGTGGCGCTCTGGGACTTGGTGGCCCCGGGGCCCTGCTGCGCTGAAGCCAGGGGACACCCACACCCCGGACACACCAGTCCCCGACCCGGCTCCAAGTCCTGCTCGCAGCCCCTGTCTACACAGCAGGCCTGGGGGAGCCGGGGATGGGAGGGCAGCCAAAGTGAAGGGGAGCCCCTGGCTTCCTGTGACCCCAGAACTGCACCAGGCCCACCCACAGGCTGAGAGGCTGCGAGGACTAACGCCGACACGGGGAAAGCCCTCATCGGAGCACGTAGCTCGACCCCAGAGTGCACCCTGGAAGACAAGAACGTCTGACATTTGATTAAAAAGTGTAATCGCTTTCGCTTGCTGCACATTTGCAAGCCCAAACGGGGACTTGATTTCCACTGAGCCCCATAGAGAAGCAAGAATCACAGACTAAGTGGAATCCAATTATTAATAAATTAAATATAATCCTCATAGGCTGTTTTATGTGTTGTTGTAAATTCAGGAGTGCAAACAACTCTCAAAAGATGAGATACAAGATACCCTCCATTATTCTGACTTGCATTACTTAATTGCTACAGCATTTTTGTGGGTTCAGAAAGGATATTCAGTTGAGATCATTCTAGTACCAACTTCAGCGTGTGTGGGGAGGGTGTGGTTTCCACAGCATTGACTAGCCATGCTCAGGACACCAGAAGGCACATCAGACCCAGGGCCGAGGGTTCAGTCCTCTAAGACTGCCCCCCTCGGACCCAGGGGCACGTCCGGGCTGGCACCTGCGCTTCTGACTGACCGGCTAGAGACAGGAGGTTCCCTCAACCCCCTCCTCGGGCTTGATTCACTTGCTATAGTGGCTCCCAGTGCTCAGGGAAGCCTTTTACTATGATAGATTGCCAGTTGAGTATAGAAAGATACAACTCAAGCACAGCCAGAGGGAAGAGATTGGGGGAGAGGGCAGGTGTGTGGGAAGGGGAGGAGCTTCCCTACCGATACCTCTGCATCCCCCCGAATTCAACCCAGAGGTTCTCCGAACCCCGACCTCTGGGTTTCATGGAGGCTTCATTGTGTAACATAACTGATTAAGTCATTGGCTACTGGTGACTGAGCTCAATTTCAGCTCCTCTTTTCTCCCTGAAGGCTGTGGGTGGTGGGGGCGAGGGGAAGGTTCTGAAATTTCCAACCCTCTGATCACTATTATCCTAAACTCAGCTAGCTGGTGTGCTCTCACAGTATTCAGCATTGTCCTTCTATTTCCCTTTTTAACTACTTAAACGTTGCTAAGTGTTTTCGGGATGAAATTCGTAATTTCCACAAGCACTAATTATTATCATTTTTGCTTATGCAACAATAAATATACATTTATTTCCCGCTGACATTCTATCACAACATGCAAAGCTGATGAGGCGACCTTGTCTTCCACGTGACAGCTAAAACGCACACACGTATTTGCAAGCAAATAGCCCGCTGTGAGCAGTAAATCTGAATGGCGCAGCTCGCGTGGCGTGTGGCCGTGGGGAAGAGGCACAGTGGTAGCCCGTGTGACCACAAGATCGCTGATTAGACACAAGCTCAGGAGCTCTAGAGACAACAATAGAGTCAGCCCTGGGCTCCCTGACCGTCCTGAGCCCCCTACGGCTAGAACACAGCCGCGTGCTGATAGGAGGCTGAGGCTAAGTTTGTCTGAAGCTAAATTTGGGCGCGCGGCTGCTCTTAACCATGAACAGGATGTTCCCAGGCCGCTGCCCTCGCCGCTGAGGCCGGGCTTGGGCAGGGCGTCTGCCCCCTCGCAGGGCACGTGCCGCTGTGAGGGTTCCGGCTGCAGAGGGGGGACCTGTAGGCGGGGGGCCTGTGGGAGGACTTTGGTTCTCCCTCCCCCCCCCCCCCAATGGGAGATGAGCAGCCTGCTCTTCATTCGCTGAGGCCTGGATGCTCTCCCTTGTGCCGTATTCCCTTCACACATGACGGGGCAGCTTAAAATAAGACTGACTACGTGTGTGTACGCAAAAGTGCACGCCACTTGAGAACAATTATAACGAGGCTTAGGCAAAGGAGGCCACTGAGCATGAGGGAGAAACAGGCCCCCCAAGACTGTGTCCCTGACGTGTGGCGACAGCGGGGACTCAGGTGCAGGTCAGGGGACGGACTGACCGAGCTTTGCGGGCCAGCAGCCGTGAAAGCTGAGAAGCGCAGGTAGAGCAGGTGCTGCCCTGAGCCTTTTATGTACGCCGAGCGTCCTTAGAAACCCGGGTGTGATAGCCGGACAGGAGGAGCATCCCTTCTCTGAGCCTGAGGGGCCAGCCGGACGGACACACCAGCCCAGGTGCCTGCGGTGTCCCCGTGGGGGCAGCTGCGGAAGGGCCCGCCCCACGCTGCTCCTGAGTCTCCCACGCCGACAGGAGGGGGCCAGATAGAAACTCTGGTGCTCGTGGCTCAGAGGGTGAAATCGGGGCGCTTCATGGGGGCTCTGGTCCCGGGACCGCAGCCACTGTGGAAGCCCCTTGGGAAACGTGCCCAGACCGGGCTGCCATGGGGCTGAGTCTCTAAGGTCCCGCAGGGAGGAAGGCCTCCGCCCCTCTTGGAATGGGCGGTGCAGTGTTAGGGTCATGAGAAGGCCTCTGGAGCCAAACTCCATTTCTGAGGACCAGCTCCTCCGCTTACTGGGGAGCTGATCTGGGCCAAGTTCCCTGGGCTCCCTGTGCCTCAGCCCCCATCTGTGAAATGGGGTTAACAAGAGCAGCTGCCCCACAGACTTGGTATTACCAGCCCATCCCACTAACAGGTGTAGCCTCCTCCCCTCCCCCACCGCAGTGCATTTTTGGCTTACAGTCAACACCCCATGGGTTCTCACTGGGCCCACCCACCTGTGCCGCTGGTCACTATTTTTTTACATGCAGGAATTTTCTGTCTGTTTCCCCTTACCATTTCATTTAAATACTAGAGGCCAGATGCTGGAAGATTTGTGCATGAATGGGCCTTCCTTCCCCTGGCTGCTGGCAGCGCCTTCTCTGCGTCTGGCCCTAACCGCCTCCCCCGCACCCCCAGCCTTGTATGCAAATTTGTTGGGTTGATTTACATATGCACTCCTGATTGGTGGGTGGGTATCTCAAAGTCACAGTCAATTAGCATGGTGTTTTTTTATTAGGTAGATATGTTTATTGATTTCATAGAAGATGGGGGAGGGAAAGAGAGATGGAAACATCATTGATGAGAAAGAATAAATGATAGGCTGCCTCCTGCACACCCCCTACTGGGGATCGAGCCCACAACCCAAACAAGTGCCCTGACTGGGAATTGAACCGTTAACTCCTGGTTCAGAGTTTGACGCTCAACCTCTGAGCAATCCTGGTTGGGCTCACCCTTACCATTGTTAATTCATACCTTACAAATGGCTTTTGTGAAAAAGTCACTTACCTAATGCATGAGATTGTGAAATAATAATTGGTTTCTTTTATTTAAAAAAAAAATATTACAATGATGAGAAAGGTCTCCATAGCAACGAACTGAAAATCCTGAACATGTGACACTTCAAAGACCATGGGCCACCCTTTCAAGATCAAAGTGTCAGCTCTTTATACGCTCCAACTCCAACGGTGCAAAGCTTGCTGCAACACATCTCCAGCGCCCTGCACAGCCAAGTGGGAGCCGCAAGCGTGTGAAAGCTGAGAGTTACTGAGGGCCTGGGTCAATAAAGACAGGGAAGCTCCAAATATTGACATTGCAGAAGCAGCTCTCCCCTGGTCTGGAAAGCAGCAGCTGAGCTGGCTGGCCGCTCCACACGGAAGTCAGCCTTCCCTTCTACCAATGGGCGCTCTGAGAACCCAGCTCTCCCCTGGTCCCGGCCGCAGGCCTTCCTGCTGGCTGCCTACGTAAGGAGAAATGGCCGAAGAGGATCCTAGTGGGGAAAGCAGATCTGGTAAACCGCGGGGTTTTGACTTTCACACTCGGGCCCAGTTCTCCCAACGGCTGTTGTTTCCAGTGACTCCCGGAAACAGGAGAAACAGCCCGTCAGAGGTGATCTCGTCCAGCAAACCCCCTGGCGACCACGCAGGCCATTCTGAGACCGAAGACGTCCTCTCCTTCTACCCCTACTATGTCTCCCCTCTTTCAAGATTTCTTGGCACAAAGGTTTTGAGATCTTGGAAAGCCCAGTCCTCGATGCCGGAGAAAGCAGCAATCCCTCTGGCCCTGAGCAGCCCCAGGGGCGGGCCCCCAAGGCCCCGGCCCGGGAAGCACAGAGCGAGGGAGGCACCCGCTGCCTCTGCTCTGTGACCCCGCCATTGGCTGGAGCCGAGCAGGGACCTGCCGTGTCAGTCCTCTCTGACTGCCCTGGAGGACCCACCTCCGCCCGCTGCTCTCCGGCGGGGCTGGTCTCTGCACGGGTTGGACACGACAGCGTTTCTAGAGGACAGTTTAAAGCACGAGAAATGATGGAATGGCCCAGGGTGGCACAGAGAGTGAGAGGAGGCTGGAGGACCAGCCCTGGAGGCCACCGACATGTCAGGGGCGCAGGGAGGAAGAGAATCATTGAGAGAAACCGTGTGTGTTTCATATTTTTATACTGGAAGACACTTGAACTTATGTTTGAACTCAGAGAAGGAATCAGAGAAAGCAAAATAGTGGAGACATGGAGAGAGAAATAATGGATATAGGTAGGAAGGAAGGAAGGAAGGAAGAGGTGAAGTAACCCTGCACAGTTTTAAGACTGCAATGGGTCAGTGGTCCCCAAAACTGCTCCTAGTGCCACAAGAGAAAGGAAAACAGACGCCCAGGTGCCCCCTCCACAGTGCTGAGTAGGTGTGGCTGAGCCCTGGGGATTGGTAGGTTTCCCAAGCTGTGCAGGGGCCTCTGTCACTGGCCAGGTGTGGCCTTGAAGGGGCGGGATTCTGAGGACAGGCTCTGCAGAAGGACAGGATGTGCTCTGAGCTGATGCAGGCAGCAAAACCAGGTCTGAGGGAAAAGCAGGAGCAGAGGTGAATCCGGGTCAGCCTGACCACAGGGAGGCTGGGGCCACGGCCGGGCTCCGGGGAGAGGACCCCACACTGGGAGGGGCCCAGGGAGAAGAAAACACATGCCACAGGGCTGAATAAATGGCCTCTAAATCTAGTGCCCTGGGTGTGCAAGCACAGAAGAGCTATTTGACTTCTTATGGGCCTCCGTTTCCGGGCAGAAATCCCAGCAAAATGCGGGTGGTAGATGAGCTCTGTCTTTTTCTTTTCCCTTTTTCTTTCTCTTTCCCCCTCCTTCTTTGTGTCTTTCTTTCAACTTTCGGGCAGCAAAACCCTTTACCTGAGTGAAGAGTTGCAAGCTTCCCTACAGAGTCCTAGACCTGCTCCTGCAGCCTTCTTCCCCCCACAAAGCCTCGAACCCCCATGAACACCAGTTGAAACGCAGGCTGGACTCCTAAGACTTTATCAGGCACTGGCATGCCAGCAGCTCTAAAATGATGGGGAGCCGAAATGAGTTTGGCTCAGTGGATAGAGTGTAGGCCTGCGGACTCAAGGATTCCAGGTTCGATTCCGGTCAATGTCATGTACCTTGGTTGCAGGCACATCCCCAGTGGGGGGTGTGCAAGAGGCAACTGATCGATGTTTCTCTCTCATTGATGTTTTTAACTCTCTATCCCTCTCTTCCACTCTGTAAAAAAAAAAATCAATAAAATATGTTTTTAAAAATAAAATAAAATAAAAATAAAATGATGGGGAGCAAAAGAATGCTGTTCTTGGGAAGGTCTGAGAAGCTTGCAGACTTAGAGAGCTGGAAAGAGCATCTGGTGAGAGACACCAGCAAAGGCAGGTGCCTCTGAAGCTGGACTCTGCGTCTATCGTAACTATTGCCTGGACTTTTATAGCTGCCTGTCCCTCATCATCCTCACTGCCTGCACACAGTGATCGTTAGCTGACTCGCTGCCTTGCAGGTGAAATGACTTGCTGCGATGAAGAATCTAGGAATCTGCAGGGCCCTGGCTTTCCAGGCTGTAACCTGCAGAACGCCCACCCCGGGCCAGGATTCACTGCGGGGGATGCAAAAGCTGGTGGCCACCTGCTTCTGGGTCCCCCACGGGGACTCGCCTCTGGGCGACTGGTTTATTTCCATTCAGATGTTCTCTTCCAGACTATAGTTATCTGAAACAGGACGAGGGAAGCCGTATCTGACGCAGTTGCCAGGGCAACCTGACAAAGGACTTCACCCTCAGCTACCGTCTGTGTCATCTGTCAAAGGCAGCCGGTTCGCAGAGGGAAGAGAAGGGCATAGGTTGTGGCTTTTGGTGAAAAAGGGAAACCGGGAGATTATTTTCTGGTTAATCAACTTACATAGAACAGGAAAGCAGCTGTGGCCCGTGCAATAAAAATCCCGAAAAGGCAGGAGGGGAATGCTAAGAAGGCAATCCTTACACATGTCTGTGTGCGATCTGTAAAATAGCTGCATTATCAGAGCTTTTAACACCAGGCTGCCCAAAGACCTAGAGCTGAGAGTTTGCCCTGAAGAGGGAAGAGGAGAGAAGGCAAGATGTGGAAGAGAGCAACCAGAACGTTCACACATGTAGGAAGCCGGCAGTTCTCGACACATCTGATGGCTCTTCTCTCCCTGAACCATAACCTCTCAGGTCAGCAGTCGCTGCACGGAGGCCAGCATTACAGACTGTGGACCGCTCAACCTGCTCATCGCACCCATGGAAATGCCGAGGCCCACAGATAACCCTCCCCAGGTTACCCAGCGGGGTGAGGGCAGAGCTAAGCCAGAAGCCCCGATTCCTGCTTCCCCGTGACGTCTCCACATATCTGGCACCTCTGTCCCGTGGATAGATATCGGTTTATTCTGGTTTTGAAAGAGGCATGACCTGGACTAGATTTCAAAGCATGGCCCAGGCACCCCTCCCACCCCTTTCGATCTATTTTTATATTCCTCAGGGCCCCACTTAAAATTCTTTAAGGGGGAAATCTATTGCTAAAAGCATCCGAACATCATCAGTCTAAAGATAAATCATGGTGATGGTTGCACAGCTTTGTGACGATACGAAAACCACTGAATCATATGCTTTCATATGGGGAATTTTATTTTTTTTAAATTTATTTTATCTATCTATGGTATATAGTTATATACTTTATAATATAAATCATATACTTTTAGTCAAATAAAAAAACTGAACATACCTGTATTCCCACAAAGGGGGAATGCTAAGACAGCACTGAGCGGTACTTAGGGTTAGAATAAATAGGGATGGATCACGACGCTGACCCAGAGGTCCCACCCCCACCCCCACTCCCACCTCCAGAGCTCCTGGGGAGGCTCCTTACCGAGTTGGTGCCCAGGATCTGCAGGTTGGGCTTCTCTGACTCCAGCAGCTTGGCCACCATCTTGAGGAAACTCTCCACGAAAAGGTTGATGCTCTGGCAGTGGCAGGCCATGAGCAGCTGGTCCAGCGCCTCCATGGCGATGCACACGTACCTGGGGAAACAGCACCGATGCCATGGCCCCGCCCCACGCCCATCCCCACCCGCAATGCATGATGGGGGCAAACTAAATGGCCTCGCAGAGACTTCCTGGGCAGCATCCGGGTAACGAGGCTCTTCTCCAAGTTGTCCACGCCTGAGGCCATTCCATCAAGTGCCCGCTCCAGCCTGAGAATCAGAGCTGGAAGGAGGCCTAAAGGCCAACTCCTCAGCCCCTCATCTTACGGCTGAAGAACACGGGGACAGAGGAAGTCTGGACCCTTTCATGAGTAAGCTCAAGCACAGAGGACAGGTGCCCAGAAGAGCAAATTCTGAACCCAAATCCAGTGAGATCAGAGAATTGTGTGATTCAAGTCTTATATACTTTGGATATCAACCCCTATATAACATTTGCAAATATACTGTCCCATTCAGTAGGTGGCCTTTTTGTTTTGTTGAAAGTCTCCTTTGCTATGCAGAAGGTTTTTTAGTTTGATGTGGTCCCATTTGTTTATCTTTTCTGTTGTTTTCCTTGCTCGAGGGATTATTACCAAAAATATTTCACTCAGACTGATGTCAGATAAAGTTTACTTCCTATGTTTTCTTCTAGGAGTTTCATGGTCCCAGGGCTTACAATTAAATAGGTAAGCCATTCTGAGTTCATTTTTGTATGTGGTATAAGAGAGAGTGGTCCAGTTTCAGTTCTCTGCATGTATCTGTCCAATTTTTCCAATGCTACTTGTTGAAGAGACTGTCATTGCTCTAGTATATATTTTTACCTCCTTTGTCATAGATTAGTTGACCATATAAGCAGGGGTTTATTTCTGAGTTCTCTATTCTAGTCCATTGATCTGTGTCTGTTTTTTGTGCTAGTACCATACTGTTTTGATTATTACAGTTTTGGAGTATAGTTTGAGATCAGGGAGCATGATACCTCCAACTGTGATCTTCTTTCTCAGGATTGCTTTGGCTCCTTGGGAGTCTTCTGTGGTTCTGTATAAACTTTAGGATTATTTCTAGCCCTGAGAAGAATGACATTGGCATTTTTATGGGAAATGCACTGACCAAAACGCAAAGCTCCATAATACCTCTCATGACAACCACTTAATTTCACCTCTCGTGCGTCAAAACTGTCTTGCACATGAGTCAGCTTTGCAAACCCAAGCATATAAAGTAACAGCAGTCATGGTATCTTCTAAATGTTTTTGTTGTTGTTGTTGCTGTTGTTATTGTTTTAGACATTAGAAACCATTTCTTAGGTACCCTTGAGCTAACGCTTACACTGAGCAACCATAAGAAGCACTGCCTCTCTACTCTGAAATTTTCCTGTCCACGCTTATAAAATGTTCTTTTTTTCTTTTATCTATGCAAACTGTCAACTATTATTAAATTGTATTTACTATTATTAGAATAAAATAGTCTTAAATATTATGAAATAGGTCATCTCTGGGCACATTCACAAACGGATCAGGTCATGCTCTTATCTTCAGAGTGTCTTTGAGATACAGAGGCAGCATTGAGTGTGAGCTCCTTCCTGCACAAAGTCACCATTCTTCCCTGCCCTGAGGACTGGCCACTCCTGGCTCACCATGGCCTTGCCCTTGTCCTTACAGCCTTGCCCTTCAGAGGCCATCACAGTCACAGTCTGGGAAACCCGCTGTGCCTGGCGGGCCCCGGGCCCAGCATGTTCCAGGCCCGCTTTGCGGGCCGGTGAAGCAGACTGCGTCTTGCAGGGCTGGGGCGCTTCCAAAGGGGACAGACTTTCCCTGCAGACAAACCTGCACGCAGTCTGCTTTTCACATGTGTCAAACACAAGGCCCGCAGGCCAAATCCAGCCCGCCAGGCCTTGCAATGTGGCCCGCACCGCGCTGTCATCACTGCACTCCGCTGTCAGTTTATGACATTGTCAGTTTATGACTGTTCAGTAAACCATTCGGCCCGCGATTTAGGCTGGATTTTAGATTTTGGCCCCTTCTCTGATTGAGTTCGACACCCCTATGCTAACCGAACGCGGCAGGTGGGAAATGGGGCGGGCAGCCTGGCATTCTCTGCTCTGGTGAATCATCCCGGCGTCCTTCTGTATGACGGGTTTCGCCATTATTTTATAGAGTTTACATGAGGGGAAAGGAAGGGGTGGGGTGGGGTTTGGCAAGAGAAGAAACTAGAAGGCCTTCCAAACCCTGGAGCTTAGATTGTTGCTTTTCCTTTTCCTGTAAAAAAAAAAAAAAAAAATTCCCAGAAAAATCCTGATAAGAAAAAAACATCCTTTGCTAGAAAGAAAGAAAAAAAAAAAAAAAAATTGGCTACTGTCCAGGAGTGGAAACTCTGAAGGAAAGTCAACATTATGGTGGAAGTGAAACTGAAAGGCCTACATCTGTGAACACATTCTTCTTCATTCCCCATCTTTGATCCCAATAGTAAGGATGGCAGGATTGTGACTGTGAACTTGAACTTTTCAAAGAATCTTGATTAGAAGTCAATGGAACCCTGGAATACTCCCTAGTCCAATGCTTGCTGCCTTGGTCCTTTCTCTCCATAACCTACCAGGGTATGTCCTGCACTCTCAGAAGGAACAGAGGACTGGCACCTGCTCAGTAGGACTAGGGTCAGACAGAGATCTGATCTGGGCTTGGTACCCTGGAAGGTGTCCAGTGTGGCAACTGACCTGGGAACCTGAGCTGGCCTGACTGGGTCCTTGGAGCAGAATGGGGCAGGAAGGAGGTGGTGAGGACTAGCCCACTGCAGGGGCCCGGGGGAGAAGGCAAGAACAGGTGAAGACCACAGCAGCAGGTGATGCAATAGCTGGGCTTCCCAGCAGGTGAGGAGGGCAGGGCTCAAGGACTCTGGGACGGACTGGGACTCCTGGGCAGCACCAAGTCTTGGAGAGGACACAGGTTGGCAACAGCAGGAACTCAGGGTCAGGGCGGAAGATGAGTTGTAACAGCTGAGGAAGATACATAGAGGCTCTAGTGTGCAGGAGTTGGGCAGGAAGTCCCTTGCGTTGAGTTCCAGAAGAGGCAGCTGGTTCTGCTTGAACGCCCTGTGCTCGGGCAGGAGTGGCCCCAGGAGCCAGGGGGGCACTGAGCCTCCAGGAGAGGAGAAGCAGGCCATGCAAAATACGGAGACCAGGCTTAGTCAGAGAGAAAACACAAATCCAGGAGCAGAGATGAAGTCCAGCAGGCAGGAGAGAGGGGGCAGCTGTCACAAGGCCAGTCATTGCCTAAGAATCACTCAGAGAGCCGTGGCCTTGACAACGAGCTTCTGGGCTGTTGGAATGAGTTTGGTCAGCCCCATTCCGGGGCAGAACCTTCTAGGCGGACCTCTGACAGTGGAGGGATGAGCCTCCTCATCTAGTACGAATCTGTGGGGTATCTGAAGGGTCAGCCCCGTCCTCCAACCAGGCTCGGGTCCTTCCGGAGAACGTGTATCTCCCAGGGGCCCCGCCGGGTCAGCTGGGGGGCCAGGCTCCTGGGGGAGCAGCCCATTCCTTTTGGTGTGGGCATCCCCATCCTCCAGACTCTGCCTGCCCACATCCGGTTATCATCTCTGATGCTAAACACACATGAGCACCGAGTTCACATGCAGGTGGGCTGGGCGGGGAGGCAGTGGGGCAAAGAGGGTGGTTTTGCCACTGGGTCCAACATCCAAGGTTCATGCCCAGATGGTCAACCATAAATCCAGACACCTGCAAGATGGCAGAGAGCCAACCCCCAACCTCCCCAGCCTTTCTGGGTGCAAATATTCTGCTCTTCCAACCATCAGTGACGAGGAAGGTGATGATGCTGCTGAGGGAGGACTGGGTAGGGGAAGACTGGGAGGGTGAGGAGAGAGATCAGCTCTAACAGAGTTTTCTTCTCTAAATGGTTATGACTAGAGCCCCCAGGGAGGCTTTCAAGACTTCAAATACTTAGATGCTGCACCGGCTGCTTTTAACAGGACGCTGCTGGTTTTGAGTGGCAGAGGATAGTCCTAAATGGCTCTGCTGACCACAGGATATTCTCACCGAGAGAACTGCAGAGAGGGCAGGTGAAAATTGTATTAATGTTTAATGTTATTGCTTGCCTGTTGGCTGCAGGTTCAATCCAGGATAATGTCATTTTTGTTTGTGTACACCTGCTTTGCTATATGGCAAGGCGATGTAGATAATCAGCATGTACACTCTACTCATGCCCTTCTTCTGGAGTGTGTGACCTAATTTTATTCTTTAAAATGGCCATAGAACCGAAACCGGTTTGGCTCAATGGATAGAGCATCGGCTTGGAGACTGAAGGGTCCCGGGTTCGATTCCGGTCAAGGGCATGTACCTTGGTTGCGGGCATATCCCCAGTAGGGGGTGTGCAAGAGGCAGCTGATCGATGACTCTCCCTCATCGATGTTTCTAATTCTCTATCTCTCTCCCTTCCTCTCCGTACAAAATCAATAAAATATATATATATTTTAAAAAATGGCCATAGAAACAAATAGGTTTGGGTCTTGCTTTTATACCGGGACAGCTTGATCTCAGATTGTCTGGTGGGTCCTTCAGAAGTGAGGACCTTCTCATGCCATCAGTGCAATGCCAACCTTTCCTCTCTGGTTCTCCGTCTCCCTCAGCAGGAGGAAGGGGCCGTGGAGGGAGGTGGTGCTGTGTGCAGTGGTGGGGGCCATGGAGGTGTCTAGGGGAGGGCAGAGAGCTGGGGGGGGGGTGGACAGCCAGTCCATCTGTAGTGGGTGGAGAGCAGGCGTGGCAGCGTGGTGGGCGTGGCTGGGTGGAATGGTGAGTCAGGAGCAGGCTGTGGAAGACTCTAGAGGTCAAACTGAGGAGGCTGGATTGCATTCGCAAGGGGCTAGGAAAGCATAGCTTCGGATCCGTGTTTTGAAGATCACAGCGAGGAGGATTAATGGAAGAACCAGAAGAGAAAGGACGGGTGACAGGGAGACATTGCCAAGGCTACTGACACACTCTGGCCTAAGACAGATAAACGTCTGCACCAGGAGAAAGGTAGGGCGATATAAAAGGCAAAGGAGAGGCGGACTCACAGACAGAGGGCAGGCGGACAGCCGTGGGGGGCTGCCGGGAAGGGGGCGGAGAGCAATCATCCAGGCCACTACCCATTTCTTACAGGGACCCTGTGGCTCACCCTGAACACGTGACATCGTTTCTGAAAACACCCTTCTCCCTTTCCCATTCTGCTCACCCGTATCGATGACGGCCCACGTCCCGGATGAGCCGCTCCGAGAGGTAGGCGCCGATCCGGTCCAGCTTTTCTGGAGCCGAGAGGGCGTAGAAGGTCAGCTTCTCCATGTTGGTCTTCACCAGGCCGTCCTGGAAAAGACGGGGCCGATCCTGCTCTCAGTGGCCCTCCCGGGGCCGGCAGGGTTCAAGTCTCAAGGTAAAATTGGCTCCGTTTTATCAACATGAGGCAGGGTGCCACAGGCTGTGGCAGGCAGCGTGCAGATTTCAGATGTAGAGAGAGGATTAAAATACAGGTCTTGCGCTCCAGGAACTCACAACGTAGGCCAAAGCATATTGGCTAGAACTATAGGGAGTAAGTGCTATAAATGTGTGTGTGTGAGAGTGTATAGTGTGTACACAAATGTGTGTGTGTATACAAGAAAGCATATATGTGCATGTGTGTATGGGTATGTGCACACACATGCATGCGTGTGTGTGTGTGTGTGTGTGTGTGTGTGTGTATGAAGGCTTCATGGAAAGTGACTCAGAAATAAAACGGGTCAGATATCCAGCACCACGATATGAACAGGAAAGAGAAGGCAGCTCTGTCACTCCTAGGGAATTCTCCAGAAGGTTCTAGAAGTGGGACTCCCTCCTCCCCCACACCTCTCCCTCTGCCCATCACGAAGAGGCCATCGAGTCCCAGAGAGAAGTCAGGTACATCCGAGGCGGACGTTCCTGAAAGCACACGCCGTGGATGCGGCCTGAGGGTGGGGTGGAGGCCTGGAAGCCGAGAAGCCAGGTGCCCCGTGTGCACATCCCAACACCTGGCAGACCCAGGGGGCTCCTGAGCCGAAACCCAAGCCGGGAAGCGCTCACACTAAACAAGGGAACAGTCCCGGCAGGAGAGCCGGCAGCTCCAGGAGCCATCGCCCAGAGGCGGCTCCAGAAGCCATCGCCCAGAGGCGGCTCCAGGAGCCATCGCCCAGAGGCGGCTCCAGGAGCCATCGCCCAGAGGCGTGAGTGGGAAAGACGTCTCCGGTCAGCAATGGCCCAACGCGGGCCAAGCTCTCTCAGAGCCCCGAGCTCAGAGGCCTCCATCCCTCAGCCTCAGCCCTCCCTGCCCTGCAGTGTCTCCCTCTCCGAGGGGCCCAGGGGCCAGGAGCCCTGGAGGCCTGTCCCCCCCACCCCCAGCAGCCCTGACGGGGAGAGACGCGGCAGTGCCGGCCGGAGGAGTGACGCACCTCGGGATCCTCGGGGAAGATGTTGTCAACCAGCCGTTTGTACCGGGGGCGCAGGGCGCCGCAGCAGCCGCACACGCCTGGGGGGCAGAGAGACGTTCGTGAGCGCGGCCTCTGGGTCAGGCCCGGGGACCTGGGACTGGGCCAGGGGGGCCTGAAGGAGCCAAACCCCAGAGGGAAACAGAAGCGCCCTCCGGAGAGTGCAGGCCTCATCCTTCCCTGGCCGGCCTTTCCCGCTGCTTTTGCCTTTCTCGCTCCCTGCCTTTTGCCTGGAGTCAGGTGCAGTGCCCTGTGCAGGTGAGGGCAGCAGCCCAGCACCTGTTCACAGGGCCAGGCCACGGGGGAGCATTTGAGGGGCGAGGCGTTGGGATGGGAGCTTACATTTAGGTCAGGTGCTGCCCCCACACACTGCACTGTTCTGTACACACACACACACACACACACACACACACACACTGCCTCTTGCAGCTCTGGAATCTTCTCCCGGGCCAGGAAGATGGGCAGCTGGGAGATGAGGTCCCTCTTCCTCCGCTGCCCCCTTCTTTCAACCTCTGCTCCTCAATTTCCTCCACCACGCTCTCTCCTGAGGCCATTTCCAACACAGAAAGCTGTGTGAAACCCTGGTGAATGAGCATTGCCATGAATTATTAAGATTTGGAAGTGCATCTTTAGGGCAGCGTGTCCGTGGGGTTTGAAAGCTGGTGCTTGAGCGTAGGGGAGGGGTCAGGGGCAGCCAGTGCGGGGTTCTCCATGCCTGCCGCGCCCCCTCCCCCCTCCCCTCTCCCAGCACGGTGATCGGTTTTAGAAAGCTGCATCTCTCCCATCAGGAGACGGAGGGCTGTCTGCGGTGCTGTGAGGTGATGGCGTTAGGGAATCGATGGCAATCACAGGAACCTTGGGGAAAGGACTCCATTTCCGTCCCGCCGTGCAGGGTGCTCAACTGGAGAAGAACGCGGAGCCTCTGGGAACCACCTGTAACCCTCCTCCCGAGCAGGGCCCGGGCGGGGGGGGGGGGGGGGGGCACCGGGCACCCCTCTCCCGCACCCCTCCCCCTGCTGGGGGAGGAAAGAGGAGAGCAGGGCCTGGGAAAGTCTCCTCCCCAGACAATTGCCCCCATTTCCACCAATTAGCGCTGAATTCTGCTTGTACAAACTCTCTGCTTGAAATGCAAATGTGCCCTGGCAGGGTCAGGCCCGAGGGCTTTTCAGAAAAGAATGAAGAGCTTCTGTGGGAATCGCTTTAATCACACCAAGAGCCTTCCTGGGGCGGGCGGCGGGCGGAGCGCGGGCTCTGGGGGCTGTGATGGGGAGGCTGGGGGTCGGGCAGTGCCCGGAGGAGGGAGGAGAGGAGGTCTGGGCTCTAGGGGAGAGTTGGATATGAGCGTATAGGCTGTCCTGGGGAAGCTTCGGGGCACCCCCAGAGGGCAGGAGAGCAGAGAGCTGGTCTGTGGCACCCCCCTCCCCACCACAGGGCTAGCTCAGAGTCCCAGCCTCCCGGGCCAGGCATAGGGAGGGGGCAAGCCCAGGCCCCTGAGCTCAGTGTTCAGCCCCTCATCTCCTGCCCGCCCCCTCCCCGGCCCAGAGAAGGTGTGAGGGCTCCGGCTGGCTGGCACCGGGGTGTTTCCGGTGATGGGACAGCCCCTGAGGTCACATTTCCCTTCCGTGCCTCAAAGCCCAGGAGTTACCCTGCCTTCCTCCCGAGGGGGCTGCCTGGCCTGGCCCCGCTGCTGTCAGGATGCTTCTTCCCAGATCAGGGGTCTTCAAACTACGGCCCGCGGGCCACATGCAGCCCCCAGGGGAGTCTGATCCTGCCCGCCAGGTTTTTTGGGCAGTGAGCGCAGCCGAGGTGTTACAGTAGGAATTAGTAGTTCATATAGTCCGGCCCTCCAGCTCTCTGAGGGACCGTGATCTGGCCCCCACTTTAAAAAGTTTGAGGACCCCTGTCTCAGATGTCCAGCAGCCTCCCTCCCCCCCCGACCCCTACCCCCACCCTCACACCCCTATCCCCCCACTGGCCCTCGGACAGGGGTGAGCAGAGAAGTGAAGTTAGGACTTAAAATGCTCCTGTCAGTCCCTTCCTGAAGGCCAGGAGCTGGGCTCCTGAGAGGTGGTTGGAAACCCAGAGCGGAGCACAGCCGCTGTGGGCAGCAGAAGCCTCCGCAGGGCTGTGGGGCTGCGGGGCTCTAGGCTGTGAAAGGGACCGCCGTAGAATGGAAGTGATTTGGGGCCTCAGCCAGAGGGCGGAGAGGCCCAGCAGCGCCCCACACTTCGGGTGGTAATCAGAGCCGAACACGGCAGATAAAGGCCGCTCTCCGATTAGGCAAAGAGCCGGCCTCTGGGTGCCACCGCAGCTCAGGAGGCGATGGGGACCCACAGGCACCCTAGAAGCTTCCACCCCGAAGGTGAATTCAAAGTAGCTACGGCCAGGCCACAAGGGGCAGGGGAGTAATGGCGGGGACAAAGAACAGAAGACGTTGAGAAGTAACTGAACACAGCTCATTACCAAATATTAAGGGACACATTTGATATATTCCTTTAATCTTGCTTCTGATGGTACTAACTCTTTAAAACATGTTTTAAAAACCTCACCAAGGATTTTTTTAATTGACTTTTTTTGTTTGTTTGTTAATCCTCATTGAGAATATTTTTGCATTGCATTTTAGACAGAGTAGTAGGGAAGGGGAGAGACAGAGAGAGAGAGAGAAACATTGATGTGAGAGCGCACCAGCCCTGACTGGGACCAGGGATCGAGCCTGCAACCTAGGTACATGCACTTGACCGGAATTTATCCGGGGACCCTTCTGTCTGCAGGCCAATGCTCTATCCACGGAGCCAACCTGGCTAGAGCTACAATTGTGTATTTTTTTTCAGAGAGAGATAGGGTACAGGACGGCACTCCAAACAACGGAGCCAGGGCAGATGGCATTCATTCTCAATGTTAGTATGAGGACGAAGGTGGAGCTGTCATTCACAGCCACGTGCCCACAAACACCTTTACGTTCTGAGTCCTTTTATCTCTGAGGGCTCGCGCTCTGCCTTCTCTCACTCTCTGGGGACCACATCTGGCCGATGCAAACAGGGGACACCGGAAGTCCGTTCATTAAGGGTCCTCTCGGTCGCCGGAACGGTTATACCTATTTTAAGTTCGAGAGGGAAATGGGATACGGCACCTCGGCTGGTATGTCGCCGCTCTGGTTGCTGAAAAATCACATCAGCGGGGATTAGCGGGGTGTCCAGTGGCGGATTTCAGCGGCTTCCTCAACCTTAGACTCTGACTGTGGTTAGACGTCTCTGCCCGCCTGCCATCTCCCAGGCTCACCCGCCCCGAGCACCTGCTCTCGGCCTTGCACTCTATTCCCATCCGGAACGCTCTTTCCTCCGTCCTCCCTCCCGGCTCCCAGTCATTGCCCTGTGGAGTCTGCCAGCTGTCACCTCCTGTGGAGAACTTCCCCGACCTCCTTCCCCTACCCTAGCCTGTTCCTCTTCACAGCTTTTCGCTGACGGCCTCGCTTCCTGTCTAAGCTCCGTCTCCGCCACCAGCAGGGAGTTTCTGAGACCTCCGGTGCTCCGAGGCAGTCCTCCTAGGCAGTGGTCGGCAAACTCACTAGTCAACAGAGCCAAATATCAGCAGTACAAGAACTGAAATTTCTTTGGAGAGCCACATTTTTTACACTTCTAACGCCACTTCTTCAAAATAGACTCGCCCGGGCCGTGGTATTCTGTGGAAGAGCCACACTCAAGGGGCCAAAGGGTCTGCCGACCACAGTCCTGGGAGGACCGCGGGCAATGCTCCTCTCGGAGACCCTCCTGTCGGAGACCCTCCTGTCGGAGACCCGTTGGCTCCGGGGCCTGAATCCTGCCCGGCTGTCTTCTGGGGTGGCCCTCACCCTGGGCTCTGGAGGCTCCGCTCACGGGGGCCAATCTCTCTCCAGGACTGGCTGGGGGGCAGCGTGGGGTCAGGGTTCCATTGCCCTGCCCCTGCCACGTGCTGGCTCCCTGCCCTCTGTACGCCGGGCTGCAGCCCTGACCGCTCACCAGCAGCCTCCCCGCTGCAGCTCCGAGAAGGAGCCAGAGGTGTTCCACGGCGATCCTGGTGCACAGCCTGGGGAGAAGCACCGGCTCGCCTGCCGGCCCAGCCTGTGCCGGCGGGTCTCACAGCGGCCGGCCGCTCCACGGGCTCCGGACCTCTCACCTGGCCGCCAGCAGCATCTGGACTCTCAGGCCCTGCAGCCCCGAGTCTCTTTGGCTCTGCTTGCTTGATCCTATTATCTCGACTGATCCTGGTGCCAAACTGCAGGCTGAGCACTTGACAAATATTTCAGATGACACTCACGAGAACCACAAAGGTATTGCACTTGTTCTCATTTCACGGATAAAGAAGCAGGATCAGAGAGGTCTAGTGCCCTTCCCCAGGTCACACAGCACATACCTCTCTGCCATGATTCTCTCCCCCCTAATTCTCTCTTCATCTTCCCCAAAATATATCCTCAACCATAGGATCCAGCCTGTGCTTGCCTTCCCTATAGCCCCGGCACTAGGACATCTCCTCCACACCTGAGAGCCGGTCCTTGCAAACACCACCTGGCCATTCTCCATCTTGCTTCAATTCTTTGTATATGTGGTGTTTTTTTTTATTTTATTTTATCGAGTTTTACAGAGAGGAAGGGATAGGAATAGATGGTTAGAAACATCAATGAGAGAAACATTGATGACCTGCCTCCTGCAAACCCCCCACTGGGGATATGCCCTCAACCAAGGTACATGCCCTTGACCGGAATCGAACCTGGGACCCTTCAGTCTGTAGGCCGGAACTCTATCCACTGAGCCAAACCGGTCAGGGCTGTATATGTGGTTTTAAGGCAAATATTTGCTTGATTCACTTTGCTTTACAGTCAGGCAGTGAAGGCGGCTTGCCATTATGTTAAATGTCAGCCCTTCAACTCGGTATTCAACCAGGGAGGCCCCGGACGGAGAGGCTGTGTCCTTCCTGTGCTGTCGCTGGGCCTCGGGCTCATGCTATCTCCTGGAGCAGCCCTTGTCCGGCAGACAGAGGCCACATCAGAGCCCGGTGTGCGGAGGGCTGGGAGGCGGAGGAGGAGCGGACTGGGGGAGCCATCCAGCCCTGAGAGCCAGGCGCTGCGGATGCAGGGGGTTCGGGTGACAGGGGCAGGGCAGAAGCTAGAAATGGTGAGGGAGCAGGAGAGTCAGAGCCACGAGCTGGGGCCTTGCAGTCACCATGAGAGGGGTCTCTCAAACCCTGCACCTGCCGATAGTCTTTGGAAGCCCTGCAGTTAATAATCCCCGGGCTCCAGGCATCACATTCCCGGCCAGCTGACCTCTGTAGGTACTTCGCACCTATTACCCTGCACAAGCTTCTCCCCTGCTATTTCAGTGACTCATATTCCCGTCAGATAAACTGTGAATTCTTCCCTCTCGTTTTCCTTGGACCTCGGCACAGCAGCGCTGGGGGAAGGGGCAGACTCTGGGATGTCTTTGATCAGCGTGAGACCCAGGGAAGCCGGCTCCTCTCTTAGCACTTGGTTTCCTCTTCGTAAACATCAATGCCATTATCCCCATTCACCAAGAAACATGCCTTTGTGCTGAAAATGTTTCTTTTTTTTTTTTTTTTAACATTACAATTCCCTTGCAAAGGCACGGGCTGGATCTGATCATCCCTAACAAAGCAAACTAAATTCTTTTAAAGCAATTTACAATAAAATTTAACCCAGGGCCAGTGGCACAGACACCCTTTCGAAAGAATTGGAGGAAGTTCAGAGAGAGAGGGGCAGGCCTCGTGGTCCAGCTGATGTTAACTGAGCCTTAGTATTCTGCACAGTACTTGCTGGGTAGGGTAGGATGGGGAAGAGGAGAAATTTAAAAATATATAGGTTTTGTCATAAAAACAAAACACTCTACTAAGGATACCACACACACACACACACACACACACACACTTAAAGTTGATGGTGTGTCACAATGAAGTCCAACTAAGAAGTCCATACAACTGAAGAAATCTCTGGGAGTTCGATGAATCCAGGAAGGCTCCCTGGAAGAGGCAAGACCTGAGCTGGATCTCTAGGGGTATAGCGAGCTGGTAGCACTGGAGAATCCATGAAAGGAAAAATTTATGAATCCATGAAACAGCCCTTCAAAGAGGGAAATTTAAAGAAAGCTAAAAAGGGTTCCCTTTCCCTTTTCCTCATTTCTGATTTTTAAAAGGAATACATGCTCTTGTACAAGTCTGTAAAATAAGAAAAAATAAAAACGAACGTACACATCACTTACAGTATACATGATTAACTATTATAATTTTAGTGTATGTGCTCTAGTTTGTGTTTCTCTACTTATGCATATTTTTTAAACATATGCATAAAACTGGGATCATACAGGATAGTATAAAAACCTGTCTTCTTCTTATATTGTGAGCATCTGTCTTCTCACTAACCATTTTTCAGAGCCTCGTGTCAATGGCTACTTACTCTTCCATCTTTTGACCAGACTCTGATTCATGTAATCATTCCCCACTGCTGTTTCCAATCTTTCATTATCGGGAATGATGCGGCAATCCGCCCTCGGTAATTAAAGCCGGAGGCCATACAGGGGAGCCTGGCTGGGTTTTATTGGTGATAAAACAGTCACATGGCGCCGGGCCAGGCCTGTCTCTCCCCGTCGGGGAAGATTCGGGGTTGGAGAGACCAAGAGGAAAGTGAGTCTGGGAAGGAGGCAGAGTCCCAGCGGAATTAATCAGCAGCCGAGTGCTCCCGGGGGGGTGGGGGGGGGGTGGGGGAGAGACGGGCCGGGCCAGGGCGAGTCTGAATCTGTAGATAAACCAGGAGCCTGACCACCCGGAGCTCTCTGCATTTCTAACAGGCTCGCTGCTCTCAGCCCACCCTGGCCGATCTGACTGCCACCTTAACTGAGAATGAGGATTTAAAAAGAGAGAAATGTGTCCAACCGATTTAATGCCAGGGCTTCAATGCTTCCCTAACTGTACGCGTCCCTGGTTTGGGATCACTCTTCCAGAATCACAGCTAAAAATAAACAGAATGGTTTTCCATCCTTTGTCTCTTGGAACCACTAACAGCAGGGGGTGGGGGGTGGGGTGGGGGGAATGATCCCAATTCTTTTTAAAACTATATATATTATATTGTTGTTGTTGTTGTTTTTACAGAGAGGGATAGAGAGTTAGAAACATCAATCAGCTGCCTCCTGCACACTCCCTACTGGGTATGTGCTCTCAACCAAGGTACATGCCCTTGACCGTAATCGAACCCGGGACCCTTGAGTCCACAGGCCGGCGCTCTATGCACTGAGCCAAACCGGTTAGGGCTGTCCCAACTCTTTTTCAGGAGCCAGACAGGCTGGCTTCCCACCTCAGTCCCAGCTCTCACGAGTTGTGCAGATTTAGGCCAGGTATCCAAGTCTCCGTGCCTCGGGCTGCTCCTCTATAAACAGGGAATGGCAGAGCCTACGTCATGGGGCTGTGATGGAGATTCGTTGATACAGGAAAGTCCTCAGAACTGTTCCCGGCTTATAATAAGCGCTCAAAGATGATTACCAATTACCATCATGGGTGTTATTATGATAATTGTTGTGAAAAGGCAGGAGAGAACCAAATGGCATTTCGGAGCAAGAGTGGCCCTGGGTTTTATTTTTCATTTGGTGAGTGAAGCACAAACAGCGATTCAGAAATCAGAGGTGCACAGACCTCACCGCGCAGGTGCCCAAGGTCAAAGCTCTCAGCAGAACCACCAGCAGCTGCGTGTGCGAGCTGGTGCCCAGCACTGGGCTCAGCATGTCACCGGCGTCCGTCCATTTAATCTGCACAGAGAGACAGCCTCCGAGGCGGGTGCCTGTACCCTTGCTTTACAGATGGCACCGCACCGGCTGCTGACTTCCCTCCCGGCTGCTGACTTGGAGAACAGGAGGGCGCCGAGGGCTCGGCCCTCCAAGACCACCTGTCGTTGGCGGGTAAAAATAGAAACGAAGATGTATTCAGAGGCATGTGGGACGTGTCGTCGGGCGCATCCTGATGAAATGTCACACACGCAGAGCAGCACTGCCCGGGTAACTGGAGACAGGATGGGCGCGTGTCTGAGGAGACGTGTGTGGGACGTTATTGAAAAGGGAGGGGTGGTGTGGAGTGGCGAGGAAAAGAGGTAAGAAGAGAACGCTGGCCCTTCCCGGGCGCCTGTGACATCATGCATGTAAGCACTTAAAAAGAAAACCCAGGAGGTTAGTGTTTTCAGAGGAGAAAACCGAAGGTGGGTGAGGTCAGGGGACTGGCCCCAGATCACACAGGGAGTGGGAACGGCATCAGGGACAGAGCAGGAGGGGATCCCGGCTTCAGAGCCACGGGGTCTAAAGGTCCGAGGTGAGCGTGAGTACGGAGGCGGGGGCGCGTGGAGAAAAGGTGCTCAGGCAGAAAAGGACAATTTTCTCAGATGGATCGTTTTTTAAAAAGTTATATGTAACCGATGATAAAATCTGAACCAGCGCCGTGGGTTGTACCAACGCAAACAACGATCAACCGACTTCTGCCCACCCTGTTTGTGCCGTCAGATCTCATTTCTCCCTCCAGTGGCAGCCAACTGCCCAGGGGGCTGGCTGGTGGCTCCAAGGGGAGTGACTTGAGGGTTTGCTGAAAAGAGGATGTGAGACGATGAGAAGAGGAAGACCTGGCCAAGAGAGGAATCCAGCCAGTGGAACTGGGTTCAGAGAGAACAGAAGTAGGAGGTCCACTGAGACCGGAGCCGAGACCAAGGCAGAGGAACATAAGGCCAGAGCTGGGCAGTGGCAAAGAGAAGAGAAAGGAAGGACTGATGGGCACAGGGGAGTAAGGGCAACCTGCAGCTGGGACAGCATTGGGGGAAAGGAGGGGGGCACAGAGTCCAAAGCTCGGAATCAGTGACAAAAACAGATGCCCGACCCCCACCCCCAATGGTACCTCCCGAGTCCCATGTCCTGGTGACTGGAATAGGAACGCTCCCCACCACGGTGGATGACAGCATCAATAACATCCCATCGCCAGAGGGATGCGTGAGGTCAGCCATGAGGGAGAGGGGGCCGGGGGCCAGAGTCTGAAAACTGCCCGGTACAATCAATGCCAGAGCTGATGCACCGTCTGGAGGGAGGACAGTGGGGGAGCCTCTGGCCTCAGCGGCTTCTCCGATGCCCGCTCCTCCTCAGCCCCGGATACTCCCTCACCGAGGCGCTTGTAAACAAAGGGACTCGGAGGGAAACCTCGCCAGCTGGCTGACGTGTTCCTGAATACATGACTTAAGGGCAAACCTCACTGGCAGAACCTTGAAGAACAGGTGACGTCATGGAAAAAATTCCTAGGGTGGAGTGTTGTATGAGGAAGGTCTCTGCTAACCTCCATCTGCGGTGTGCCCTGAACTCTGGAAACGACGATTCAGTGAGGGCGGGGGGTGTCGAGAAAAGACAACAGCGTGGCCCACTGAGTACCACACCACAGGGAGTTCTCCCTTTTCACTGTCACAGGTGCGATGTAGATAGTTCCAATGCCCACCACACACACCCCATTTTACTTGTCTGGAAGCCTGGTTAGCAGGGCCTGTTCCCTCTGAGCCTGTTCCCCTGGCCTGTTCTCACTTTCCCTCCTTTCTCCTTGCCTCGGTTCCTGGTTGGACCACCGCCCGTACCTGCTCCTGGCTGCGGGGACATTGCTAATGGAAAGGATGCTGGTGCCTGCTCTTCATCACTTCATCCTCCTTCATGTTTTATCCCAGCTCAGTTGCCGCTAACTCCTCCAAAGCTGAATGTTAACATGGAACCTTTAATAATTTTTACTTTGATGTACTTTGAGGGGGGAGCATTGGGCAAGATCAGCGGTGGCCACCAGAAGCAGGCAGCAGCTTCTCTTCTCACCGTTCCCGGGGCCTGGGCCTCCTTTGCCGCATTAGAAAGTGACTCCCATACAGATCATGCCACAAATCTTTGTTGCACTCGTGTGCAACACCCATCAGCAAATGCAAACTTAGGGGCCTTTACACCTAGGTGTCTTGCCCGGCCTGTGTGGAGGTCACGGTTCGATTCCCCGTCAGGGCACATGCCTGGGTTGCGGGCTCACTCCCCAGTGTGGGGCGTCCAGGAGGCAGCCGATCAATGATTCTTTCTCATCATTGATGTTTCTCTCTCAACCTCCCCCTCCCCCCGCGAAATGAATAAAAAAGGTATATTTTTTAAAAAATGTTATCTTATATCTGTGCACCAAGATGGGTAGAAAGAACGTGGTGGAGAAATCTACCTTAAGCACGAATCACAGAACCTCTAGGTTCTGCTGAGCCTGCTCGGAGCTCAGGCTGCGGAGGACGGCTGCCTGCGTCTGTCATCTGAAATTGTTATTAATGTCTCAGCATTTTCAGAGCTCGCCACGGCCTGAGTGATTAAAATCTAGGTTTCAGCTTCTCGGCACGAGAGTAAAAACAGATCAGAGCAGAGCTTGCCTGCCAGTTTCCAACAAAACGATAATAACGGTTCCCGAGGGCCATCTTGGACGTAGGGGCTGGTGTGGGCATGTCAGCCCACCCTCCCCTCACCCCATACATGGTCGAGGAGAAATGGAGCTGGGGTGGGGGGGGAGGGTATATGGATCCCTTTCCTCCCCTTGGCTCATAGCATCTGCCATTGCCTACCTGCACAGGGAAGAGGGTAAGAACGGACTGGGGGCTTTGTGTGGAAACCACCTAAATGTGCCTCCATAGGGAACTGGCTAAATGAGTGAGGGAACCTCTTGCAATGGACACGAAGCAGCAGCTGAATAAATAAAGCAGAGCTATGAGCGTTGCCCCGACAGCTCTCCAAACACCGTCAATGGAAAAGAGGCCGCAGCACACGGGCGGCATGATACCACGTGTGTGAAACACTCACAGGCCAAACAAACTTAGCGTGTGTGTGCATGTGTGCATAAACAAGCTGTGGATGCATGCAGACCTGTGAAAATACACAGCATAGGGTTATCCGTGATCACGTCCCGGGTGGCGCTGGAGCGGGGGCCTAGGAGTGAGGGGACGAGGGAGCCACTCTGGCAATCTCTGGTCCCCTCTGGTTTTCATTCAGTAATATTTAAAATCCCATTGCTTGGGTACACTAGCCACATTGTGTGCTCAGCAGCCACATGTGGCTCATGGCCACCTTATTGGACGTGCAGATAGAGGACATTGGTATCATTGTAGCAAGTTCTGTTGGGTAGCTCTCACATAGAGCTTCCGTGTCTATGTTCATTTCCTCCCCCAACAAAAATGTTTTCTTTCTCATTTAATGTAAAAAGATATGTGATTTCTCCCATTTTTCTCTTCGGGATAAAACGCCTCACAAAATCTGATGAGAATAACTCACTGTTCAAAGATTTGGAACCCGACCGTTTAAAGCACACACACACACACACACACACACACACACACACACACACACAGTTTTCTATACTTGCTCAGCTGTGGGTCCTGCAGGGGCTGGTTAAAGACCCGTGAGCCGTTTCATTCATTCATGCACACACAGGCCTGTAACACAAGCAGCTGAGTGCATCAGACACGGTGGAAGACGGGAAATAATAGAATGCACAGTCCCTGTCCCCTTGGGCATGAGCTAACCAGCTCTAACAAAAGGAGGTGCGAGTGTCACCTGAGCCAGAATGCTGGGGCTTCGGAGGAGGGGGCTGTCATTTCAGTGGAGATGCTTCCCAGGAGACGTGAGGCACAGATAATACGCCGACCAAGAGAAGAAGGGCGGGAATCCCAGGCAGTGGGAACAGCATGAGCAAACGCTCAGAGGAGCCCGTGCAAAGGAGCATTCGGAAGGAAATCAGTGTGCCAGTCTGTCGTGGGAAAGCTGGAGCCTAGGGAGGGGCCTGGCGGTGAAGTGCCCCCAGTGCCAGGCCAAGAGGAGGGAACTGTCATTACACTGAATGGCAGCCCGATCACCTTTATGTGCCCTTAGGATGTACAAGGCATGTACTGCCAGTGGACAGACAGATGGAGACTGGTCTGACCCTCCCTCTGGCCACTAAGAATGGGACTCTCCTGGCAGAAGAGCAGGACCAGACGCTGCACTAGAAGGGTCCACGTGTGGTGTGACCGACGTGAGTGTGCGACGTGGGCAGGCAGGGCACATGCCGCCTCCGCCCCCGGGGAAGTGGCAGGTCCGTGACCAGGAAAGAGAGACGGAAAGCAGAGGTTTCCGGTGGGTGCTCACCTGCCCCAGAGCCACGTGGTGGCATCCGGGGTCTGAGTGGAGAACCAGAGGTGCGTGCGACACCACGCCAGCCAAGGCCCCTCGCCCGCCCTTCACACGTGAACGTCGCCAGGGCGAGGTGACAGCCGAGGGAAGGCGAGTCAGGGACTTTCTAGGGGAGACCTTTAGAAGCAAGAGGCTGGCAGGAGCTCACCGAGTCTGCCCAGCGAGGGGCACGCTGAGGTTCAGAGAGTGGAACCGGTCGGGAGAGGATAAAACTCTGGTGAGAGCCGAGAAGGTGAAGGCTTTGGGCTGGGCCAGTGGTCGGCAAACTCATTAGTCAACGGAGCCAAATATCAATACTACAACGACTGAAATTTCTTTTGAGAGCCAAATTTTTTAAACTTCTTCAAAATGCACTCGCCCAGACCGCGGTATTTTGTGGAAGAGCCACACTCAAGGGGCCAAAGAGCCGCAGTTTGCCGACCCCGGGGCTGGGCAATCAGCCTCCTCCGGTGACCTTCTGGATGGGCTATCAGTGGACAGGTGACATCGGAGTCTCAGTTACTCTATGTGGGTTAGGTGGGGACGGAGGGAGAGAGGTGTGGTCTCACCTTTGATGGCCGCTGGGTTAGAAGCAGCATGAAATGGGACATGGATCATTTATTTAGCAGGAAAGGTAACGCGGGCGTGGCCTGCCTCTGCATCGATCGCCGAGGGTACATGCTGTGGCAGGTGAGGGCCCCTGGGCGGGGGTGAACGTCTGAGGTGACACTGACGTCTTTGACTTCAAGTGTGGCTGGTCTTAGGACCCTCGGATGGATGTTGTAGCTTGGATGACAGAATTACCACTAACAGAGCACTGTTGGTATTTTATTGTTCCGTTTCATCAGCACTCACTTCATCAGCACTGCTTACCAGCCTCATAGTGTATTGCTTACATGTATGGAAGGAAGTACTCTGTGGGCCTTTGAAGCCCAGGGGATCGCAATACATGAGAGCAAGAGGCGAGCTTAATGCTTGTGTGTGTGTGTGTGTGTGTGTGTGTGTGTGTGTAGGTGTTCTGGGCCCAGGGTGGGGCCAGGTGGTGGATAAAGGGTGGGAATCCACTCATCTGAAATCGATCCATCCAAATACCTATATCTCGATTTTTATTGTAAGTGCACGTGAACTAGGGGGATACGAAACCTTCTCATGGATACTTCCTGCCCTCAGAGAGCTTGAAGCACAGAACAGAATCGATCACATGAAAACAGTCTTAGAAATTTCACCGGTGACTTGGTTTAAATTGGGAGTTAAGATCTGGAAATCAGCCCTAACCGGTTTGGCTCAGTGGATAGAGCGTCAGCCTGTGGACTGAAAGGTCCCAGGTCCGATTCTGGTCAAGGGCATGTACAATACCTTGGTTGCGGGCACATCCCCAGTAGGGGGTGTGCAGGAGGCAGCTGGTCGATGTTTCTCTCCCATCGATGTTTCTGACTATCTCTATCCCTTTCTCTCTGTAAAAAATCAAAAAAAAAAAATATATATATATATATATATATTTAAAGAACTAGAAATCAGGACTCGGTATTTACTGCATTTATGCTTCCTCCATCCCGCACAATCCTTTTGGCTTCCCACTGTGTCTCCAGGCAGCCTACAAAGGGCTGGGCTCGTTACCCCCAGGTTCCCAAGTGAGCACACGGCATCAGAGAGAGAAGCTTCGTGGCAACGAAGCCAAATTGATGGAGCGCGAGGGCGGAAGCTTTAAATACACAGACGAACAAACAGATTTAAACTGCAGACGCCGAAAGGCTAGGAGTCCAAGATCAATCACTCCAAAGTCTGTAATCAGAGAGTCTGTCTCAGCACGAGCCGTGGTGCCCGAGCACCAGGCAGGCACCGGGCCCAGAGCGGCTGCCACTCACAGCCAGGGCCGGTGGTCGCCGTGCCAGAGGAGGTGTCAGAGGCGACACTGTGGAAGCTCCAAGCAGAAGCAAGAGCGCTCGCGGAGTCAAGAGCGCGCCCTGGAATTCAGCAAAAATGCAAAACGGGCCCTGGGTCGAGCCAAACGAAGCATGCCAAGTAAGCAGCAGGCCAGGCGCGGCGGAGACCCATTTTGAATGAAGCCGTCAAGCGCACCAGGGCATCCTGGACGGATCAGCCTAAGAGAGGAAGTCCCTGCAGCAGACTGTGCCCACTGCGAGGAGCCAGCGCAGCGGTGCAGACACCGGCGAAGCTGAGCGGCCTCCCAGAGCAGAGACCCAGCTGGCAGGGATATGACGCTCTTTTGTTTAATCCCTCCAACAATATGGAGGTGGGGTCTAGTGTCCCATTTTACAGGAAAAAGTAACATCCTAAGTCACACCGCTGTCGCAGGGGAGAGCTGAGATTCACACCGGTGCCTGCCAGAGTCCAAGATGCTCACACTTCACCCCTGGGCTGCAAAGGAGACTCAGATGTATCTAATTCTATGTGCCATTGGGGGGGGGGGGGGGAAAGAATCCATTTTTAGCCAGGGAAGTACAGGTCTTTGTGCAGAGAAGTCACAGCCGGCACATTATGAAGAAACAGGTGAATAATCGGGCCATTAGAGGAGAAAATCACGGGATAGAGGCTGTGGGCTGAGAGGTCATGGGAGCCCTGAGAGGAAGTGGGGAAATCAATTGTGCACACACACACACACACACACACACACACTCACACACACTCACATACACACACGCCTGGCCCTGCTCAGCCGTCAGCCCTGCAGGTGCTGGTGCTACAGCCGGGCTTTGTCCTGTCACTTCAGGTCCATTAGAGCCAGCAGTGCCTCCGAGGCCTGGCAGCAGATGGCCCTCTGTAGGAGCCCTGTCCGGGCCGCATCACCCGCCTCCTGGCTGCCAGCCACGGGCTGGGCTCCCCAGGCCAGCTCCCCCCACTCCCTGCTCAGCACATGCGTTGTCTAGCAGCGTGCGCCCCTGACCAGCAGCTCTGAGTGAGCGCTGTCCTTGGGGTGCTGCAGACCGTCCTGGGCAGGCGCCCTGGTGCTGGCTGGCACCGTCCCTGGCTGTCGTTTTAGCCCTCTGCCTGCCAGGGGTGCCACACAGGCTGGCCTTCGTTGGCAGGCATGTTTCCTTCTCTTGCTGGGGTTCCCGCTGTCCCACGGCAATACAGTTCGCACGCAATAAATGCAGGTCTTCAGCGTCAGTGCCGGGCGTTTTGACAACTGTTTATATTCTGTGTAACGCCACCCGAACAAGACAGAGGCCTTTAAAAAAAAAAAAAAATCCTCACCCTAGGATATTTTCCCATTGATGTTTAGGGAGAGTGGAAGAGGGAGGGAAAGACAGAGAGAAATATCCATGTGAGAGAAACATCGATTGATTGCCTCCTGCATGTGCCCCGACCAGGGCCTGCAGGAGGACCTTGCAACTGAGGTACATGCCCTTGACTGGAATCGAACCTGGGACCCTTCAGTCCACAGGCTGACACTCTATCCACTGAGCCAAACCGAGGCTAAGGTTGAACAAGGCAGAGGACATTTTGATGCCCTCAAAAAGTTTCCCTTTCCAGCCATGATGTGGTTTCTATTGTAGATTTGTTTCTGCATGTCCCTTAAGTAAGCATTTCTAAAACATAATTAGAAGATTCCAGATAACTAACCACAGTTCTTGGATGGTGAAAAACACTTTTAATATATTTATTTCTATTCTGCCATTATAATGTGTGCTCACTGTACAAAATACAAAAAAACAAAATATTTTTTAAAAGACATTTTAAAAGTCATCTGTGATCCTATCATCCAGAAATAACCACCGTTTGTGTCTGGGCTAACAGACGTGCATTGATTACAGACCAGCTCCTGGGTGTGGTGTTATTAGCTTCTCATAAATAAATAAAACTCGTTGCTGCTATGTGGGAGGCAGCTCTCTCCAAAATCAACCTGCAGTTTAAGGTGCCCAGCCCTGCGGGTCAGTTGGGGCCGACATCTGAACTCACTGTTAACTGTCCTTTGTGGACTCTGTCTGGGAGGCCCCTGCCCACTGGCTGCCCCTCAGACTGCTCGTGGCACCTGCATTGCTGCTCGGGGGATAATGACCAGCTCCCCGAGATGCACCCTCCAAGGTGAACACACATTTGGCACTAATTCAGACCACCCACCCACACCGTAGTCTGCCTGCAGGTTTGATCATGGTCCTCCAGCCTCTTCCACAAAATGTAACAGACATGCTCTTCATTTCATGGATGTGAATTTTCTTTCTTTACACAAAAAACGACACTTGAGTGACATTCTTAATTTGAGCTCAAGTTTTGCAGCGATCCAAAGAGTATAATGATGTCAGCTTTTGGGTCTCCTTTTATTTACACCCCTGAGTCAGAAGGTGACAAATGCCCAGCCTGATTTACGACATCGATGCAGGGTACCATCGATTCTGACAATGGTATGTCATATGTGTGTCTGTGGGGGAAAACTTTTTTAAAAGGAAGGTAAAATACTAGCACAGTCTGACATCCCTTCTCTCCCCCCCCCCCCCGCCTTCTCCTCTGTCTGCATATAATCCTCAGCAAAGTTCAGCATCCCTGCCTTCTCTCCCCCCTCCCATCGTGCCCCCACACTCCCTCCAGCTCCCTGACTGACGGCTCACCAGCCAGGGCTCACCAGCCAGAACAGCGGCGGATCCAGGAACATCCGCCAGGTGCTTCCAACACAATGAGAAACACGCACTTCATTGCTTTGGCCTCCAGGGGCCTTTTCATCTGTCTTGTTTGGTAAAAGAATAATGCACACACTGTATGGATGGAAATCAAAATGCAGATCTGCCAATAAATCACACCACCCAGGCACTTTCTTTTTTGGAAAAAAAAAGAAAAAAGAAAAAAGAAAAAGATCGTGGTGCTGATTCCGAGCCCACAGGGAGGAAATACGTGCGTGTAATTCTCTGCCTGCCTTCACCTCCTCAGCGCGCAGGCCGAGCGGCTGTTTCTCACGACCAGCACCGTCAAAGCGTTCCAGTCTGTCCCATCCTTCATTCTGTGCAGAATTAGAGTCAGTGTGCGATGGCACACCGTACGAAGACGGTGAAATATTCAGCTGTCACTGCAGGCTCCTTATGAAACCCCAGCCCGCTGCCATTGGTACCTTGGCAGCAGGGGCTGCTGGGTTGGTATGTGTAGATGTGTGAGGGACACGGAATTAATTTACAGTTCAAGGCACACAGTTGATCCCTACTGCATCCCAAAGATCTCTGTGGGATGTTAGAAAAACAAAGATGATTAAGACAGAGGTCCCCAAGGGGTCACAGATCTTGAGTATAAGGAAACAGATGACATTCTGTGTGGCAAATAAATGGCAAAAAATAACATCAAAGTAAAAGACACAGTGGCGAGACAGAGGAGGCTCGGCAGGAGGCTGCGGCGTGCCGGGCTCTTTCGGCGCCCACCCTTCACCCTTCACCCTTCACCCTGCACCCTGCACCCTGCACCCTGCACCCTGCACCCTTCACCCTGCACCCTGCACCCTTCACCCTGCACCCTTCACCCTTCACCCTTCACCCTTCACCCTGCACCCTGCACCCTGCACCCTGCACCCTGCACCCTTCACCCTGCACCCTGCACCCTGCACCCTGCACCCTGCACCCTTCACCCTGCACCCTGCACCCTGCCCCCTGCACCCTTCACCCTGCACCCTGCACCCTGCACCCTGCCCCCTGCCCCCTGCCCCCTGCACCCTGCACCCTGCACCCTGCACCCTGCCCCCTGCCCCCTGCCCCCTTCACCCTGCACCCTGCACCCTTCACCCTGCACCCTGCCCCCTGCCCCCTGCCCCCTGCACCCTGCCCCCTGCACCCTGCACCCTGCACCCTGCCCCCTGCCCCCTGCCCCCTGCCCCCTGCACCCTGCCCCCTGCACCCTGCCCCCTGCACCCTGCCCCCTGCACCCTGCACCCTTCACCCTGCACCCTGCACCCTGCACCCTGCCCCCTGCCCCCTGCACCCTGCACCCTGCACCCTGCACCCTGCCCCCTGCCCCCTGCACCCTGCACCCTGCACCCTGCACCCTGCACCCTGCACCCTGCACCCTGCACCCTGCCCCCTGCCCCCTGCCCCCTGCCCCCTGCCCCCTGCACCCTGCACCCTGCCCCCTGCCCCCTGCCCCCTGCACCCTGCCCCCTGCACCCTGCACCCTGCCCCCTGCCCCCTGCCCCCTGCACCCTTCACCCTTCACCCTGCACCCTGCACCCTGCACCCTGCACCCTGCACCCTGCACCCTTCACCCTTCACCCTGCACCCTGCACCCTGCACCCTGCACCCTGCCCCCTGCCCCCTTCACCCTTCACCCTGCACCCTGCACCCTGCCCCCTGCACCCTGCACCCTGCACCCTGCACCCTGCACCCTGCACCCTGCCCCCTGCCCCCTGCACCCTGCACCCTGCACCCTGCACCCTGCCCCCTGCACCCTTCACCCTTCACCCTGCACCCTGCACCCTGCACCCTGCCCCCTGCCCCCTGCACCCTGCCCCCTGCCCCCTGCACCCTGCACCCTGCACCCTGCACCCTTCACCCTGCCCCCTGCACCCTGCCCCCTGCACCCTGCCCCCTGCACCCTGCACCCTGCACCCTGCACCCTGCCCCCTGCACCCTTCACCCTTCACCCTGCACCCTGCACCCTGCACCCTTCACCCTGCACCCTGCACCCTGCACCCTGCCCCCTGCACCCTGCACCCTGCCCCCTGCCCCCTGCACCCTGCACCCTGCACCCTGCCCCCTGCCCCCTGCACCCTGCCCCCTGCCCCCTGCACCCTGCCCCCTGCCCCCTGCCCCCTGCCCCCTGCACCCTGCCCCCTGCACCCTGCCCCCTGCCCCCTGCCCCCTGCCCCCTGCCCCCTGCCCCCTGCACCCTGCCCCCTGCACCCTGCCCCCTGCACCCTGCCCCCTGCCCCCTGCCCCCTGCACCCTGCACCCTGCACCCTGCCCCCTGCCCCCTGCCCCCTGCCCCCTGCACCCTGCACCCTGCCCCCTGCACCCTGCCCCCTGCCCCCTGCCCCCTGCCCCCTGCACCCTGCCCCCTGCACCCTGCACCCTGCACCCTGCCCCCTGCCCCCTGCACCCTGCACCCTGCCCCCTGCACCCTTCACCCTGCACCCTGCACCCTGCCCCCTGCCCCCTGCCCCCTGCACCCTGCACCCTGCACCCTGCCCCCTGCACCCTGCCCCCTGCCCCCTGCCCCCTGCACCCTGCACCCTGCCCCCTGCCCCCTGCACCCTGCACCCTGCACCCTGCCCCCTGCCCCCTGCCCCCTGCACCCTGCACCCTTCACCCTGCCCCCTGCACCCTGCACCCTGCCCCCTGCCCCCTGCCCCCTGCCCCCTGCACCCTGCACCCTGCCCCCTGCCCCCTGCCCCCTGCACCCTGCACCCTGCACCCTGCACCCTGCACCCTGCACCCTGCACCCTGCCCCCTGCCCCCTGCCCCCTGCCCCCTGCCCCCTGCCCCCTGCACCCTGCACCCTGCCCCCTGCCCCCTGCCCCCTGCACCCTGCCCCCTGCCCCCTGCACCCTGCACCCTGCACCCTGCACCCTGCACCCTGCCCCCTGCCCCCTGCACCCTGCACCCTGCACCCTGCCCCCTGCACCCTGCCCCCTGCCCCCTGCACCCTGCACCCTGCACCCTGCACCCTGCACCCTGCCCCCTGCACCCTGCCCCCTGCCCCCTGCCCCCTGCCCCCTGCACCCTGCACCCTGCACCCTGCCCCCTGCCCCCTGCACCCTGCACCCTGCACCCTGCACCCTGCACCCTTCACCCTGCACCCTGCACCCTGCCCCCTGCCCCCTGCCCCCTGCCCCCTGCACCCTGCACCCTGCCCCCTGCCCCCTGCCCCCTGCACCCTGCCCCCTGCACCCTGCACCCTGCACCCTGCCCCCTGCCCCCTGCCCCCTGCCCCCTTCACCCTTCACCCTGCACCCTGCACCCTGCACCCTGCACCCTGCACCCTGCACCCTTCACCCTTCACCCTGCACCCTGCACCCTGCACCCTGCCCCCTGCACCCTTCACCCTTCACCCTGCACCCTGCACCCTGCCCCCTGCACCCTGCACCCTGCACCCTGCACCCTGCCCCCTGCCCCCTGCCCCCTGCCCCCTGCCCCCTGCACCCTGCCCCCTGCCCCCTGCACCCTGCACCCTGCACCCTGCACCCTGCACCCTTCACCCTGCACCCTGCACCCTGCCCCCTGCACCCTGCCCCCTGCCCCCTGCCCCCTGCCCCCTGCCCCCTGCACCCTGCACCCTGCCCCCTGCACCCTGCCCCCTGCCCCCTGCACCCTGCACCCTGCACCCTGCCCCCTGCACCCTGCCCCCTGCCCCCTGCCCCCTGCACCCTGCACCCTGCCCCCTGCACCCTGCACCCTGCACCCTGCCCCCTGCCCCCTGCACCCTGCACCCTGCCCCCTGCACCCTTCACCCTGCACCCTGCACCCTGCCCCCTGCCCCCTGCCCCCTGCACCCTGCACCCTGCACCCTGCCCCCTGCACCCTGCCCCCTGCCCCCTGCCCCCTGCACCCTGCACCCTGCCCCCTGCACCCTGCACCCTGCACCCTGCACCCTGCCCCCTGCCCCCTGCACCCTGCACCCTGCCCCCTGCACCCTGCACCCTGCCCCCTGCACCCTGCACCCTGCCCCCTGCCCCCTGCCCCCTGCACCCTGCACCCTGCCCCCTGCCCCCTGCACCCTGCACCCTGCACCCTGCACCCTGCACCCTGCCCCCTGCACCCTTCACCCTGCACCCTGCACCCTGCCCCCTGCCCCCTGCCCCCTGCCCCCTGCCCCCTGCACCCTGCACCCTGCACCCTGCCCCCTGCACCCTGCACCCTGCCCCCTGCCCCCTGCACCCTGCACCCTGCACCCTGCACCCTGCCCCCTGCCCCCTGCACCCTGCACCCTGCCCCCTGCCCCCTGCCCCCTGCCCCCTGCACCCTGCACCCTTCACCCTGCACCCTGCACCCTGCCCCCTGCACCCTGCCCCCTGCACCCTGCCCCCTGCCCCCTGCACCCTGCACCCTGCACCCTGCACCCTGCACCCTGCCCCCTGCACCCTGCCCCCTGCACCCTGCCCCCTGCCCCCTGCACCCTGCACCCTGCACCCTGCACCCTGCCCCCTGCCCCCTGCCCCCTGCACCCTGCCCCCTGCCCCCTGCCCCCTGCCCCCTGCACCCTTCACCCTGCACCCTGCACCCTGCACCCTGCCCCCTGCCCCCTGCCCCCTGCACCCTGCACCCTGCACCCTGCACCCTGCACCCTGCCCCCTGCCCCCTGCACCCTGCCCCCTGCCCCCTGCACCCTGCACCCTGCACCCTGCCCCCTGCCCCCTGCCCCCTGCACCCTGCCCCCTGCCCCCTGCCCCCTGCCCCCTGCCCCCTGCACCCTGCACCCTTCACCCTGCACCCTGCACCCTGCCCCCTGCACCCTGCCCCCTGCACCCTGCACCCTGCCCCCTGCACCCTGCACCCTGCACCCTGCACCCTGCACCCTGCCCCCTGCACCCTGCCCCCTGCACCCTGCCCCCTGCCCCCTGCACCCTGCACCCTGCCCCCTGCCCCCTGCACCCTGCCCCCTGCACCCTGCCCCCTGCCCCCTGCCCCCTGCCCCCTGCCCCCTGCACCCTGCACCCTGCCCCCTGCCCCCTGCACCCTGCACCCTGCCCCCTGCCCCCTGCACCCTGCCCCCTGCCCCCTGCCCCCTGCCCCCTGCACCCTGCACCCTGCACCCTGCCCCCTGCCCCCTGCCCCCTGCACCCTGCCCCCTGCCCCCTGCCCCCTGCCCCCTGCCCCCTGCACCCTGCACCCTTCACCCTGCACCCTGCACCCTGCCCTCTGCACCCTGCCCCCTGCACCCTGCCCCCTGCCCCCTGCACCCTGCACCCTGCACCCTGCACCCTGCACCCTGCCCCCTGCACCCTGCCCCCTGCACCCTGCCCCCTGCCCCCTGCACCCTGCACCCTGCACCCTGCCCCCTGCCCCCTGCACCCTGCCCCCTGCACCCTGCCCCCTGCCCCCTGCCCCCTGCCCCCTGCCCCCTGCCCCCTGCACCCTGCACCCTGCACCCTGCACCCTGCACCCTTCACCCTGCCCCCTGCACCCTGCACCCTGCACCCTGCACCCTTCACCCTGCCCCCTGCACCCTGCACCCTGCACCCTGCACCCTTCACCCTGCCCCCTGCACCCTGCCCCCTGCACCCTTCACCCTGCACCCTGCACCCTGCCCCCTGCACCCTGCCCCCTGCCCCCTGCCCCCTGCCCCCTGCCCCCTGCACCCTGCCCCCTGCACCCTGCACCCTGCACCCTGCACCCTGCCCCCTGCACCCTGCACCCTGCACCCTGCACCCTGCACCCTGCCCCCTGCCCCCTGCCCCCTGCCCCCTGCACCCTGCCCCCTGCCCCCTGCACCCTGCACCCTGCACCCTGCACCCTGCACCCTGCCCCCTGCACCCTGCACCCTGCACCCTGCCCCCTGCACCCTGCACCCTGCCCCCTGCACCCTGCCCCCTGCCCCCTGCCCCCTGCCCCCTGCCCCCTGCACCCTGCCCCCTGCCCCCTGCCCCCTGCCCCCTGCACCCTGCCCCCTGCCCCCTGCCCCCTGCCCCCTGCCCCCTGCCCCCTGCACCCTGCCCCCTGCACCCTGCCCCCTGCACCCTGCCCCCTGCACCCTGCACCCTGCCCCCTGCCCCCTGCACCCTGCACCCTGCACCCTGCCCCCTGCACCCTGCACCCTGCACCCTGCACCCTGCACCCTGCACCCTGCACCCTGCACCCTGCCCCCTGCCCCCTGCCCCCTGCACCCTGCACCCTGCCCCCTGCACCCTGCACCCTGCACCCTGCACCCTGCACCCTGCACCCTGCCCCCTGCCCCCTGCACCCTGCACCCTGCCCCCTGCACCCTGCACCCTGCCCCCTGCACCCTGCCCCCTGCCCCCTGCCCCCTGCCCCCTGCCCCCTGCACCCTGCCCCCTGCCCCCTGCCCCCTGCCCCCTGCACCCTGCCCCCTGCCCCCTGCCCCCTGCCCCCTGCCCCCTGCCCCCTGCACCCTGCCCCCTGCACCCTGCCCCCTGCACCCTGCCCCCTGCACCCTGCACCCTGCCCCCTGCCCCCTGCACCCTGCACCCTGCACCCTGCCCCCTGCACCCTGCACCCTGCACCCTGCCCCCTGCACCCTGCACCCTGCACCCTGCACCCTGCACCCTGCACCCTGCACCCTGCCCCCTGCCCCCTGCCCCCTGCACCCTGCCCCCTGCCCCCTGCCCCCTGCCCCCTGCCCCCTGCACCCTGCCCCCTGCACCCTGCACCCTGCACCCTGCACCCTGCACCCTGCACCCTGCCCCCTGCACCCTGCACCCTGCCCCCTGCACCCTGCCCCCTGCACCCTGCACCCTGCACCCTGCACCCTGCACCCTGCACCCTGCCCCCTGCACCCTGCCCCCTGCACCCTGCACCCTGCACCCTGCACCCTGCACCCTGCCCCCTGCACCCTGCCCCCTGCCCCCTGCACCCTGCCCCCTGCCCCCTGCACCCTGCACCCTGCACCCTGCACCCTGCCCCCTGCCCCCTGCCCCCTGCACCCTGCACCCTGCCCCCTGCACCCTGCACCCTGCACCCTGCCCCCTGCACCCTGCACCCTGCCCCCTGCCCCCTGCACCCTGCACCCTGCACCCTGCACCCTGCCCCCTGCACCCTGCACCCTGCCCCCTGCCCCCTGCCCCCTGCACCCTGCACCCTGCACCCTGCCCCCTGCACCCTGCACCCTGCACCCTGCACCCTGCCCCCTGCACCCTGCACCCTGCACCCTGCCCCCTGCACCCTGCAGGCCTCTGCTCGGGAAGCATCCTTCCAGTACGAGGTCCTGAGAAGTGGGCGGGGCTGGAAACTGGGCGGGGCTGAAAACGCTTCCCTCTCCTGCAAGTAGTGCCTTCTTAAGCGATCTGACTGTTCTGAGGGGTTCTTCTTCACACAACTGATAAATGTTATTTCAAGTTCTGTCCGTCAAAAAAGGAAGTTGGGCCTAGACCGGTTTGGCTCAATGGATAGAGCGTCGGCTTGGGGACTGAAGGGTCCCGGGTTCGATTCCGGTCAAGGCATGTACCTTGGTTGCAGGCATATCCCCAGCAGGGGGTGTGCAAGAGGCAGCTGATCGATGACTCTCTCTCATCGATGTTTCTAACTCTCTATCTCTCTCCATTCCTCTCTGTACAAAATCAATAAAATATATATTAAAAAAAATAAAAAAATAAAAAATAAAAAGGAAGTTGGGACACGGAGGGAAGTCTTTCTGAATAGTTCTGATGACGCTTGGAGCACTGCCAAGCCAAGAATCTAGGACTCCTGGTTCCTAGATGCTGGGATTTACCTGGGTCCTTCTGGGGGGCAGTGAGAAAGTTGGCCGTGGAACCCAGAAATCCTTATTCTCAGATGGCTAGTTGGACCTCAGGATGGGCACCCATATTACTGGATGCAAAGCCACACCTAGACTATGTCAAATCTACTGAAATATCCCGTTTGGAGTTCTCTTGCAGTGACACTCGCTGTTTGGCATCAGACTCCTGGAATTGCCATGAGGTACCAAAGCAGAATCTCCCATGATGCTCTGTGAACCCCCGCTTGGGAGACACTGGAGAGGGCGGGCCAGCTGCAGGACCTTGGGCAAGTTATTGCACTTCTTAATTCCGTGTCCCCAGCTTAACCACAGAGACAATGACATCCACCCCAGGGGGTGATTCTGAGTCAAAGTAATGAATTGATAGACAGGGAATAAACATTGCTACGTGTTAGTCATGTATGAGGATTGAGATGAAGATGGCATATCTGCCTTCTCTCTGGAGCAGGGATCAGAGGCACCGCCATGGACCACCAAGTCGCAGATGGTCCTCTGGGGGACTAGACAGTGCTGAGCGCTGTCAGCATGCGGATGTCCCCTCTCAGGGGGGCTCCTTCTAGCAGGCGACTTCACAGGGGCAGGTGCCCAGCTCACCAACACTGCAGCAGCTCTCTGCTCTTACACTCTGATCGCCAGACCCGGTGTCTAAGGAGTCTAACAACGCTGTCTAAACAGGGCATACCCATCCGTGGACGCCGGGATTGTCACTCTGTCTGCAGAGGCCATGGCCATGCCCCAGGAGCATCCACAGACACTGCTGGGATGGCACCAGCATCACCTTTCCTAGGCTCAGTGTTCTGTAAGTTAAACACGTGGATACAGACATCTCATGTGACCCCTCACCACCAAACGGAGAGAAAGGGCTCAGAGGAAGATGCACTAACTATCTAGGCTCCCCACCTCCCAGAGGCTGCGATCGCCATGTGCAAACAGGCTGGCCCTAACGGGGTGGGAAGAAGGCTTAATTCACCAGACTGCCTGGGAAGCAGGCGCTCCTCCTGCGAGAGAAGGCCCCAGTGCCTGCTCTCCTCCAGGCTGGCACTGACCGGGGAGCACACCTAGGAGCACTGCCAGCCCCGGCCTGTGTGGCTGTGGTGTGACAGCGCCTGCTGCTTGCCTGCCTGTCCTCCCCTCTCTCTGCAAGATGGATGCTCCCGCTCCCTTGTTTTCCATGCCATCCCTGGCTCTTGCATTCCGTCCTCCGCCCTTGCCTCCCTGCTGCCCTGGCTCCTCTCTTATGAATCCAGCCTCATGGAGGACCCTGCAGGCTCTTCCTGGAGCTGTTTTTGTCAAAGCAAAAGCAATCGCAGAGGAGGAGGGGAAGGTGGCAAGAGGCAGAGGCTCCAACCAGATGTGACAGCTCCCAGAGAAGGCGTGCGGCCCTCAGCTCGGCCATGTCCCTTAAACGCTCCTGTTCTTCTCACGTGAACTTGCAGGTCCGAGAGGCACCGGGCGCTCTGCCGCGGAAAGACCTGTGCCCTCCGGGACGGCGGTCACCAACCTTTCGGACCTCACGGACCACCAGTGCTCCACGGACCATCAGTTGGCGACCCGCTGCTCTGGAACGCTGAGAATATTCTAAGGACAGTGGAGTGAGAGGAGGGCGAGGCCGCACTCTGCAGCCGGGATGCCCAGGTTCAAATCCCAGCTCAGCCACAGAGCTGTGCAGCCACAGGCAGGTCGCTAAACCTCTCCGTGTCTCAGTGTTCTCATTTCGGTGATGAGAAAAACGATCCCTAACTCGTACAAGTTGAGGGAGATTAAATCCGTTAATGCATAAAAAGTGCTTATCACACAGTAGTGCCCAAGGAGTGGAAGCTAAGATAACAGTATTATCTTACTCATGACATGGATTGTTATTCGTGTCACATTCATGGATTGTTGCTCACGACACGTGTATGGCCAAAATGCGTACAGGGTGGGAAGGTACAGAGAGGTACATTTTTTTAAATGACAGCCAGCTCAGCATTCATCCGCTCAGGGAGGTTCCCGGGCACCGGCCCTGTCCCAGGCGGCCGCCCGGCCCTAAAGACGCAGGGGGAACCAGAGAGATGAGTTCCCCGCTCTCTCAGGGCTGCCGGGCTAGTGGGAATGAGGACAAGAGGAAGATGAGACGGTGATAAGTGGCTATGAGTGAATGAGGCACGTGAACGAGAGGGACCAGGGCCTCCCTGGATTAGGAAGGCAGCAGCGGCTTCTCCAGCAAAGTCCCCGAAGACACACTCATCCAGGCGGAGAAATGACAGCCGCAGCTGCGAAGGAGAGTCCCTGCTCCCAGCAAACCAGGCAGGAAGCCACGAGAGCGGGGGAGGAGGAGGCACAATTTCAACGTGAGGAATCAGAACCCACAAACTTGCATTTGGACCCGTCTCCATCCTCTACAGAAATAGAGCCGATGAAGGGAACTATATTTTTTAAAAAGAAAAATCTAATTTAGATCAACATTTATAAACTACATCTCTTTTAGAAGGAACTCGGGGAGGAATTTCTGTCAGCTCTTAGCATCTCAAAAAGCTGTACTTATCCTTGGCAATTACCTTCTTAAGAAAGGCTTTTATAGATGCAATGAGACATGCAAATGGCTTGTTCCCTCTTTTGTGGCCTACAAGGAGCTTGAAACTGAATTTTCCACAGCGCTGCAGGTGGGCAATTTTCCCTGAAATCACTGTATTCTTGGCTTTATTTTTTTTTTTCTATTCTGCTCACACATTTCCTTTGATGTGCCTCTTTACTTATTGTAGTACAGGTGTGCATGTAAAATAAACGCCCCGAATCCTCTTTAGAACAAGTTAGGTTAGAGTAAGTTTACAGCTCTAGGTAAGTTAGCACCCATTTCCAAATATACCATTTTTCTATACCTGCCTACATAACCCACATTTCATATGCAATGGGTATGTGTGTGTGTTTAAAGTTTCAATTCACCTTATTCCACACCCCCCATCTTTCCCACTCACCCAGTCCTATGCTTTTTAAAATATATATTTTATTGATTTTTTACAGAGAGGAAGGGAGAGGGTAGAGAGTTTGGAACATCAATGAGGGAGAAACATCGATCAGCTGCCTCCTGCACACCCCTTACTGGGGATGTGCCTGCAACCAAGGTACATGCCCTTGATCGGAATCGAACCTGGAACCCTTGAGTCTGCAGGCCGATGCTCTATCCACTGAGCAAAACCAGTTAGGGCAATACTACTGCTGCTTCCTTTAAAGGGCAAACATCTTCCATAGCACATGCCCGACTATAACTGGTTCACAGCTTGGAGCGTGGGTCTGTGTGTGCATGGAAGTGGGGAGTGGCTTAATGGGGAGGTGGGGAGTGTACTGGAGGCAAGGAGTTTGGAGGGGCGGGGGTGAGTAGTTGTGTGTAGGGAGTGCACAGAGGTGAGGAGGGTGGAGCGTGCACGCGCATGCACCCACATGTGTGTGGTTGTGGGCGTCCCCTGAGATAAGCAGTGGCAGGACCTATGGAAATTTCTGCAAAGGTGAGCTTGCACCTCGGGCAGTCAGCCCGCCCTGGGGTCTCTCCAGGCCGCCCGCCACAGTCACAGCACACACACACACACACACACACACACACGCGTGCTCTGAGCAGCGCATTCACAGAGGCAGCCCTGCCGCCTCCCTTCGTCAGCACTCTCACCAGAGCGGGCGAAAGGCATGGCCGGGCTGGCGGCAGCACCCGCTGGTACAGGTGAGGGGGTTGTCAGAGCAGCTTCGTCTTAGCGGGACCCGGTCACACAGACTGTGTTCTGGGGAAAATCTTCCCGATGGCTCTGCGTGGCCGGCAGGGCCGATCCGGGAGGGTGCACTTCTCCGGCAGCCCTGCCCCCCTCAGCGGTGGGCAGGCCGCTCCAGGCAGGACAAGCGGGGCTCCATCCAGGAGAGGGGCACAGGGCAACTGCTAGGCATTCAATTCCAACACAAAGAAACGCACGCGGGAATCCGTGTTTGCACAGGATGCGCCCCCAATCTTCCTCCCCCAGTGCTTCCATTGCTCCAGGTCCCTGCCCATCTGTGTTCACAGGAATAAACAAGACCGTAACATTCCCGCCCCGCACCCTCGGGGCCTTTGGACGGCCATTTCCAGAAAGGGACTGGGGTTTGGAAGTGAGTGCCTGCTGAGGTAGCAGCTGGGTGTTTGGTGGCTTGAATGGCCAGCTAGGTCAAGGTGATTGGTGAGTTGATGGTGGGGGTGGGAGGTGACACAAACAGGCATCTTCAGGAGCCAGCAGAGAGGAAGAGAACCTGGTAAGGGCCGACCAGCCGAAGGGGCCAGACTCCAGAGCAATCGCCTTGTGAGTGTACAACCTCCTCCGGCCACGGCCACGGCCACAGCCAGGCTCGGAGCCTTACAACCAGCCTCCCCACTTTCCACTGAGATGTAATTCCTAAGGTCACAGACCGGGGACCTGGCTTTTGAATTGAGATGGGCGGCCGCCAGGCCTAGCATTCTTTCTGTCCCCGATAGCACTGTGTCCTCCAGCAAAGACATGGGACCCTTATTTCCCCACAGATGGAAGGAAACAGAGAAGACTGAGGGAGACTGAACTGGGGGTGGGGAGAGCAGAGGTAAAGTGAGGAAGGGTGAAGAGGGGAGACAAAGATCTGTCCAGGATCGCCGAGCAGCTGAGAGGTGGGGACCGGAGTTAGGGTCCATGAATTTATAACAGATCAAGTCACTGAGGTGGGTCAAGCTCTTAGGTGACTTCTGGCTCTACATGGGGAGGGGGAGAGGAAGCTCACTGCTCAACAAATAAAATCCATGATGGCATTTACCCAAGTCACGGGGGGCGGGGCACGCTGGTCAGGAAGCCCCGGTTTGCATTTTGCACTATTCCATCTAACGCTATCACCTCGGGCAACTCACTTGGAAAATATGGGGAAATATGAGTGATTCCGTATAAATGCCATAGCGTATGATTTTAAAAGAAGGGGAGACAATTACACGAAAGGAATAGCATTTTTAAAGAACAAACGTTCATTTCTTTAACATTACACATTTTAATTTTTCATCACAAGAGACAAGGATTTCAGCTAACAAAAATAACGTAAGAACTAAATGGAAGAAGTCTGTGATTCTGTGCCTTTCCAACCTCCCCATCCACATCTTTTTCATCAGGCTATTGACTTCTGGGGAGGTGTGAGGGAGCTGCTCTCCAAGGGGAGGGCGCATCCGCCTGGATTTTCATATTTCCTTGACTTTCATGAAAAGAAAGGGTTTATGTGACACCTCCCAGGACAGGGCTTTGCACTGCGTGAGACACAACAATAACCTCCGAATGGCTTTCCTTTGCTGCGGGCAACTGCCCAGCGCACTTGCTCTATCATCGTTCTATGAATCATTCAGGGGTAAGTGCCGCCTCTACTTGCAGCCAGAGGAATACAAACATACCATAAAGGAAAAAGAAAAATCTACGGGCATCAGAACACAGCAGCCAGACAGGTTAGCTTTCCGGTTCCATCTGTTCTATTCAACTCTCTCTGGACTTGCTCCCTACATCAGAGCAGGCTGGGACCCCAGTGCTCAGCTGTCAGACTGACTCAGACCCCAGCCCCGCGGATCGAGGCTTCCTAATCCTTACCCATTCTGATGGGCCTTGTCCTACCGCCTTCCCCACTGCCGGGGGGGCCCCCCCTGCAGTCACATGCTTTTGTCAAGTGATCTGCAGCTCCAGGCTGCTCAGTCTGCAGAAAAGAAGACGGAGAACACAGAGAGTCAGAAAGTAGCTCTCTCCCGGGGCACCTCACAGCGTCCTGGCTTATGAAACACACCTGCCTTGTTGCCTTGCCCCAGAGGCCCCGCGGCCAGCAGAGGGGCTCTGAGGTCAGCCTGGCCTCCCACCCACTGCCCCCTTGGATCCATCCAAGGGGAATAAGACTCGCTGATGTCGACCTGGTTCAGAAATGCAGGCGTGTTACCAGCTGGGCAGGGAAGGAGACTGATGAAAAGGCTGTCTCTCTCTGTCCCTCTCTCCCTCACGCCACAGTGAGGCCCACTGATGGCTGTGTCTGCGTACCAAGCTCTCAGCTTCCTTTGCCACCAACAAACTTTGTGACTCACAGTCTGCTTGCAGAGTGAGCAGCGAGCAGCCTCGGTGGCAGGTTAAATTGGGAATGCGCTTTTCTCCCAAACTCACCCTCCAGGTCCCCTGAGCCCGGCCTGGCAGTGGAGGTGGGAGGTGAGAACCGTTTCCCTTCTCTTGCTGGCCCTAGGAGAGCTGTCAGAATCTGGTTCTGATGGTCTTACGCCCATCTGGATTCTCTCTCTCTCTCTCTCTCTCTCTCTCTCTCTCACACACACACACACACACACCCCACAGCGGTTCAGAGCGGCTGGGTGCTCTGTGATGCAGTTGATTTCTTACACTGGTCTGAGTCCTCAGTGCTGCAATGTGGAAACCAAAGTGCTCCCCTTCCTTCACCCACGCTGCCTCCCAAGCCGGAGGAATAACTGGCCAGGGCTGGAGCAGACCATGCATCCCGAGGGTCTGGCTAACTGTTGCACATCAGGGGTGGTGGTGGGAGAAGGGAAGAGAGGCCAGGGGAGAGCCAGAAGGTGGCTACCCAGAGCTGCGCTGCTGCGCCCTCAGCAACCTCTCCCTCCTCCATCACTGCAGAGGATCGATCGGGAAGTTCGGGGACCTGGGTGCCTGGGCCCGTGGGGCAGGCAGAGGCCCTCTGCACCGCGGGCGCCGCCTCCCTCATCCCCGCAGCCGGACAGAAGGCGGGCGGCGGGTAGCTGGCAGCGAGCGTCCCCCGCCCTCCGCAATCCGGACGGGCTTCCGCAGAAAACTCCTCAGCACCACCCGCCTTTGTCAGCTCTGCAAACGCTGTCACCCAGGACCACCTTCCCCAAGACTCCAGGGGGGACCCGCTTTCCCGGAGCCCAGCGCCCGGGATCACTCAGCCCCCGGACCCCGACGGACCAGCGCCCCCCGCCCCATCGCCTGCACCCCCGCCCCCTCCCCCGCCCCAGGGACCCCCGGGGACCAGGGTCCCCAGCGCGGGCATCTTTGTCCTCCCAGCGCCGGCGCGCGCACAGAGCGACCAACAGAAAGCGGTGGCCGGGCTCCGGGTCCGCGCCCCGCGGCCTCGCCGGGGCCCCGCGGGGGACAAGGGTCCGCGTTCTGCAAGTTTGGGAGCCGAGCCGGGAGGCAGAGCCCTCCTTACCGTACATCTCCGCGGGGCCCGCGCCTCCCGCCGGGCCGCGTCGCCGCGTCGCCTGCAGCCAGACCCCGGCGGCGCGGGCCGTTCATTCACCGGCGGCGGCGGCGGAGCCTGCGAGGCCGGCGGGCGGGAGCCGGAGGCCGGGGCCGGAGCGGGAGGCCCCGAGCCGGGAGCCGCGCGCCCAGGCTAGTGGCAGGCGGAGCGCCACCGGCCTCTGCTCCGGTTCCTGGGCAGGGCGGTGCCGGGGGCGGGGCTATGCTAATGAGGAGACCCTCCTCCCCGGCTCGGCCACTGGCGGCGCGACCCCGCCCCGCCCCCCCGCCGGCAGAGCCCCGCCCCCCGCCGGCCTCCCACAAACCCAGATCCCAAGACGCAACTCCTTATCCCAAACCTGGGGTAACTCCCTGCTCCTGTCAAAGTGCCCGTGGACCCGGGATCAGCAGGGGTGCTGGAAGCGGCAGGTGTACCCCTCTCCCAGATGGCTCCTGGATGCGTAAGGTGAGCCAGGGGTGCAAGGAAGGCGAATTGGGGAACATCTTTCCTTCCACCCTCCCCTGGTCCCCTTAGCTGAGCCCCATTCTCGGCTGCGTCCCTCCAGCCACTCCCTGGCCACGTGACTGCTACCCAACGCTGGAATCGCACTCCATTCCGCCCCCAGGTGCTGAGGGAAGTCAGTTTGCCTTTTCTCTCCCAGATGTTGGGTGTTCTTCACCAGCTTGGCGGTGAGGGTCCTCTCTGCCTGTGTCCCAGGGCCCGCTGCTCCATCTTCCCGGGCTGTGTTGAGAATCAGACCCAGAGGGCTCAGGACCCACACCCTGAAAACTTCTCCCACCTAGTTCAGCGCTGGCCTTTCCCCAGGCTTCGCACCCAGCCTCCTCCACATGTCACACATCCACTTTCAATATTTACTTCTTAGTTTCCCCTCTTGCCCCCATGGTTGAGGTGTTTACTAGATATTAGGGACCGGAGGTGTAATGATTTCCATTCTACAGAAGAGGAAACTGAGGCTGAGAGAGGCTGGTTTGTGTGTTTTTTGTGTGTGTTTTTTCTCGATCCACCTAGCTGCATGTTGGCAGGCCAGTCATCTACCCTCTCTGGGCCTCAGCTTCCTGCAGGGCTGTTGGGAAGTTGGTATAAAACCCTCGTGACAGTACACAGCGGGCACTCTCATATTTATTTATTATTTTTTCCTTCCTCACCCAAGGCAGGGAGAGAGCCAGAGAGAGGGAATCCAGATTGCAATCTGGATTCTTGGAACAATGCTCTCTCTGTTGTACCCCAAACCCGTGTTTTCTGTTTCTCTCTGTCCTCACCATCTCCTCCCACTTCCTTGCTATTTCCAGGTGTTGTTCCTGTTCTTTTCCCTCTTTCCCTCTCTGAGCAGTACACGGGAGTCCTGGAGCCCCCTGGGAAATCCTGGGGAGGTTCCTGGCGCTCACAGCTGGTCTAGAGCCCTTGGACGGCTCTCAAAGCAGCTCTGTCTCTAGTCTCAGTTCCAGGACCAGGTCAGGTGACTGCGAGATCTGCTGACAGTCACAGCTGAACCAGGCAGGAAGGAAAATTTGGAGAGTCCTTGGTCTGGCCATGGAAGATGCTCCCACCCCACGGTCTGTTCAACACAAAGCAGACCCATTGTTCACTGCTGTCTGCAGCGCTGTGGAAATGCAGTGTCTGTCTGCAGGAGGGAAATGGCTGGCAGGGAGGACAAGATAAATACTGATAAAAATATTACATGCTAAAAGGGAAGACAGCAAATTGTGCATGAAAGTTATAGACCTCTATTTTTATTTTTTTAATCTTCACCTGAGGATATAATTTTCTATTAATTTTTAGAGCGAGTGGGGATGACGGGGGAAGAGGAAAAGAGAGAGAGAGAGAGAGAGAGAGAGAGAGAGAGAGATGTGAGAGAGACATATTGATTGGTTGCCTCCCACACCCACCTAAGCTGGGGCTAGGGATTGAGCCTGCAACCCAGGTACATGCCCTTGACTGGGGATAGAACCCGAGATCCTTTGACTTGAGGGCTGACACTCTAACCGCTGAGCAACACCAGCCAGGGCCAGACCTCTATTTTAGACACTCGGATGGTTGGTAGGTTAATTCATTCTTTTTATGAAATATTTAGTGATTTCTCCCAGTTATGTGCTAGACACTGTGAAAGGTACTCAGGAGACATGCAAAAATGATATAAATGCTAATAAGTTCTATGGTGGAGGCTCACAGAAGGAACAGTTTCGGGGGGGGAAATATTCAAGAGGGGCTCTGAGGAATGCGCAGGGTTTCTCGGTGTGGAGGTATCGTGTGAATAGTTCCAGCCAGGAGGGACACGGTTTGCAAAGGTCAGGATGGCAGAGGGAGAGAGTAGGTGAGGCGCAGGTAGGATCTGCCTGCTGGAGCTGAGCCTGGGACGCCAGCAGAGGCAGAAAGGGAGGCGGGCAAGGCCTCTGGGCCATGCTGGGAGGGCCTGGAGTGCCCAGCCCACAGGCTTTCCTGTTGGATCTAGGCTGCCAGATTCAGCATATAAAAATGCAGGGTGCCCAGTTCGATTTAAGTTTCAAAACAAAGCAAAAACAAAAAGCCCACAGTTTTTAGGTCTGTCTCAGGCAATATTTGGGACATGATCATACTGACAAGGTTTGCCGTTAACCTGAAATTCAGCGTCAGCCTAGGTTCCATCTGTCCGTCTCGTCAGCGCCGTCCTTTGAAGGGTGCTCCTGGGTCCTCATGACGGACCCAGGCCTGGGCAGTCCTTTCCCTCCCCCCAGTCTGTGTTCCCAAGTAGATCCCACTGCGTTGTGGCTCCCAAAGGCACAGGAATGAGGCCACTGTGGCTGGCCTGCCAGATGCCGTTTGGGGCTTTGGCCAGAGGGCTGAGGCTCCTCTGGACTGTGGGTGTCGGCGGTGAAGGACTCAGCTCATGCCCAGCTTCTCTGAGGTGTGTGTGGTCAACATGTCTGCAGGAAATGGTGCTGCGGTAGCAGTCTCAGGTAGGGTGTTGTACTCCCTCCCCTCGCCCCATGAGGAAGCTGAGACTTGCGGGGGGGGGGGGGGGGGGGGAGCAAAAAAGAATCCACGTGTCCCACTTCCCAGAAGAGTGTGACCAAGAAAGAAAAAAAACAAAAAACCAAGCAGGTGATCAGTTAGGTAGGTCAACCTTGGGGAGAAGGGAAATCAGAATTGGGATTCCTATCTTTTTTAAAATATATTTTATTGATTTTTTTACAGAGAGGAAGGGAGAGGGATAGAGAGTTAGAAACATCGATGAGAGAGAATCATCGATCAGCTGCCTCCTTCACACTCCCCACCGAGGATGTGCCCGCAACCAAGGTACATGCCCTTGACCAGAATCGAACTTGGGACCCTTCAGTCCACAGGGCAACGCTCTATCCACTGAGCCAAACTGGTTAGGGCTGGGACTCCTATCTTAAATAGGTTCTTACTTGCCTGCCCAAACCTGGAACACAGGGATGGCTATGACAAGGAGGAGAGTGGAGAAGGAGTGACATTTGCTGCGTGCCCACTGTGCTACAGGTTCTGTGCCAGGCACTGGGCACGGATGATCTTATGTAATAGCCCAGTAACCTTGCAAGGTGAGCACTATTTTTCTCACTTCACAGCTGGGAAACTGAGGCCCGGAGGGGTCAAGCCCCAGTCACTGTGCCACGCCCCGTTTTCTTTCCACCACAGCACAAGGCCCCGCAGTCCCACCGACACCCACACTGAACTTCCCATCCTGTTCTTCCTAACAGCCTCATGCCCCGGGGCCCACCCCTCCCTTCCCTGCCTTTGCTCTCCTTTCTCGTGTGTATGTCACTCCCCTCTCGCCTGGGTGCGGAAGGTAGAGATTAAAGCGGGTCTCGGGCTATCCAGACCTCTGCAGGCTCATGACCACCCGCCTCCTAGGCCATCGGGGCTGGACCCCTGTGGCATTGGCCAGCTCCGGAGCCAGAGCCCCCCGGGGACTGGTGGGCCATGCCAGAAAGCTGAGCTTCAGAAAAGGTTATTCCTCTGTGCCCAAAGCACACCCTGGTGAACACGGTCACCGTAAACAATGTCTTTTGCTGGGATCAGGAGCAAGCACCACAATTTTCAGAGCTTCCTTATGAGCCAGAGGCTGCATCTCCCTGCCTTCCAGAGAAAGAGAGGCTTGGGAGGAGGAGGCAATCTACAACCCTCTCATAAAACCCAGGCCCCTTGCCTGCATCCCTGGCTCCCGTGCCCGGGGCACAACACCAGGCCTGTCCTTCAGTCCAGAGGGCTGGCCCCTGACTGTCCAGTCTCACAAGGCCCCACCCCCTGCACCGTGTCTGCCCAAACGCCTCTCATGGCACCAGCCTGGAGCACCCAACAGCTTTAAAGGACTTTTCGGAGGGAGCAAGGAGGGAAGAAGATGGCAGCCCCAGGAGATACGGTTTCAGAGAAACATAAACCATGAGACTTAGAGAAGGGCCCGGGGAGATGCAGAGCGGAGCGTGTCTGACTGACTAGCTGTGAAGCCTGAAATAGAACTCGGGATTCCTGACTGCAGGCCGGGTGACTCGAACTCCTGGCACCTCTCCCTTAAAGCAGGTACCTTGACCTACTTCTCAGGCGCCGCAGGGAAAGAGCAGCCTATAAAACAATAACCAAGTACAGGAGCAGTTGGGTAACCAGAGGCGGGAGGATGCATCTCCACAACACAGCGCACAGCTCCGAGCCAGTCAGAGGGACCTGCTCTTGGCATGGCTCCTGGGAGCTGCCTTGGGTGCAGGAGGGACGCGGTGGGGACAGAGCTGCCGGGAGATCAGGGCAGGGGTACCTCGAGTGGAGAAGGCGCTGCAGACAGTTTTGACTTCCGCTTAGCCAGATTTTGCCAGAGCGGGAGTGAAGTTGGAGATACTGATTAACAACCCGTTAAGGTTTGGAAGTACTAAGCAAATCCTCCTAGCCACCATCCTCTTCTGCCTGTGGTTTACCCTGCGCTCACCCCCAGAGCAGGGTCAGACTTCCTCCACTGTCTGTGACTCCCTATGGTCCCTGGAGAAGAGGATCCTTTCCCACATGAAACTCAAATCCACAGCATTGCCCTAACTGGTTTGGCTCAGTGGACAGAGTGTCGGCCTGCAGACTGAGGGGTCCCAGGTTCAATTCTGGTCAGGGGCATGTGCCTTGGTTGCGGGCACATCCCCAAATAGGGGTGTGCAGGAGGCAGCTGATTGATGTTTCTAGCTCTCTATCCTTCTACCCTTCTCTCTGTAAAAAATCAATTAAAAAAAAAAAAAAAAAAAAAAAAAAAGCTCAGGCATTACTATGCCTTCAGCCCCACTATTCTCTCTCCTGGCTCCTTGCTGTCAGGAGGCACCTATTCCCCACCCATTCTCTCCCACCTTCAGCCTATGTGACACCTGTCCCCACTGAGAGACCCAAGCCCATCCTCATGCTGAAGGACCTGAAGGCCCATGGCATTGATTGTGCATCTATTGATAGGCATGGCTTGGAAGAGGAAAGAAGACATGGGCAGTGAATAGCTGGTCATTCCACCACAGCCAGAAGCAACAGGCTTGTCCGGAGGCGGGCCAGCCTGATCAAAGAATAGTGTAAATGAAATTGGATGACAGGGAGAAAAACACCTCCAGAAAATTGTAAGGCTGGCTACTAGAGAAAGAACTTTGAGAGGCTGAATGCTAAGACCTGAAAATCCATGCCCATGGAGGAAGCGCTCTAGGGCTTCAATGGGGCCAGCTGCCAACTCACCAAGGAAGTTACTCTGGCCCGCCCACGCCAAAGCCCGCCTCTCCAGCCTTGTCTATTCAGAGCCTCGTATTAGCTTTGGACCCTGAAATCACCCCTTCTGCTCCCCTAAAGAATGCTCACTGCTACATCCACCTGCTCAGCCTTTGACGGCCCTGCAGTTAGGAATCCTTAGCTATGTTCATCTTCCCCTTCCTGGACTCTGTCAGCCACAAGAATCCTCTCTGGTACTCAGCCCCAATTCTCAGCTTCTAGATCTCTAGCCCAGTTCTCACTTTTCTGTCTCAGGGATGATAGTTCATTTCAGTCTCACAACAGAATGCTCAGCAATTCTCTGGTGGAAATATTGAAGAAGCTTAGCCGTCTATATACCAACATGCATACAATGAAGAAAGTCAGTTTGATTTTGAAACTCATTAGTAGTATCTGGTGTCTTGTAGGTCTGGACTAACTCATGCCGGAAGCTGATTCCGGCATGTCATAAATGCAAGAGGTTTCATCAAAAGGTTGATGGCACCTTGAGGATTGCCTGCTGGAAATGGCTAAGGGCATTTCCCCACATCTAAAGATTTGCATAAATGATTGCTTGCTGCCAGACAGCTGAGGGCATTTCAATCTACATGTTATTGCCTCTTTCTGGCCAAACATCTGAACAGCCATAGGCAGTTTTCCCAATCTGACAATGGATTCTGTATACTAAATCTTGCCTTTGATCTGTACATCTACTTTGCCTTTGGACAATTTGTGTTAATAAAAAGCAAGGGGTCCTGAGACAAGCAGAACTTGGTTCCTACAGCCAAGCTCCTTTGGCTACCCAAAATGCCTTCCAAAATTATGTTTTGTCTATAGACTCTTTAATAATTTACCACAGCCCTTCTCTAGATTCCTGAACCCTTCTAGATTCTGGACAAGACTCCTAGCTCTAATTGATAGAACATGCATTTATAGACAGCCTACTGTATGCAAAGACTATGTTAGATAGAGTGGAGACAGAGAGATAGAAACATCTTTGCCATTCAGAAAACCACATTCTAGTAGAGAAGGGCAGTTAGGACAATAAAGTGTCAGAAGAAAGATAAAAATAGAGTCCTAGAAACTGGACTCTGAAAATTATAAAATATTGCTGAAAGAAATTAAAGACATCCTACATGCATAGACTGGAAGACTTAATATTTTTGCTGATGTCCATGGACTCCAAAACAATCTTCAGACTCAGTACAATCCCTACCAAAATCCCAATGGCATATTTCTCAGGGTGAGAATACACAATCTTAAAATTTATATGGAACCATAAAAGACTCTGAATAGTTAAGGCAATCTTGAGAAAGAACAAAACTAGAAGCTTCACACTATTTCAACCTATATTACAAAGTAATAGTAATCAAAATGCTGTGGTACCTATATGAAAACAGACATAGAGACTAGTAGAGTAATAGCTCAGAAATAAACCTTTACATATATGATCTATAATTTTCCTACTAAGCTACTAGAGAAAACAACTTTTTTCTGATGTTCTCTTATTATTGAAACAAAGAGCATTAGAGATTGAATGGGATCTTCTAGGTCCCAGGAGGTATATTGGCTTGATCTAGTAGGAAACCACATCTGGAACAGCAGATAAAATTGAAGGCATCATCTTGGTAACTTATAATAATCCAATGGTACTAAGAACCCATGTTATTTTCTAGGATTCAGCCATATTTTTTTTTTTTAAGCATTTTTATTAAGTTTAAAGATGAAGGGAGGAGAGGGATACACACACACACACACACACACACACACGCACACACACATATCAATGATGAGAGAGAATCATTGGTTGGCTGCCTCCTGAATGATCAGGGATAGAGCCCACAACCCGGGCACGTGCCCTGACTGGGAACCAAACTGTGACCTCCTGATTCATAGGTCAATACTCAACCACTGAGCAAACCATCTTCTTCTTCTTTTTTTTTTTTTTTTTTAGCCCATTTAAATAATTAATGGAAATATGACAGAATTCTGCATCTTGGAACTAACAAGAGTATTATAGTGATGACTGGGTTAATGATTTCCTTGGATATCTAGTATTGCTTTTGATTTTTTTTTTTTTATAGATAGGAGGGATTGAGGGTACTTCCACAAGTCGTTTTCTAATTGGTCTTATTCTATAGGTGAGGAATCTATTTCTTTAATGATACCAATCTCTAAAAATGTGTAGTTCAGTTCTATACTCAAGAACTGAGGAAATAACTATGGAATGGATTTGGGGTCATAGAGCCCACTGTGAAGTAGATTCTGGTCACAATTCCATTTATGACTTAACTCTCATAGACACCCTCCTCCCCGCCCCCCCCCCCCCCCCCCGACCCGTGGGCAATAGCACTAGTAAGCATTCTGAAGAATTTGTGTTATCTCTAAGTCAATGTCCAATAACCCCCGAGTGATCTCTCCACTCCAGCCAATTGCCCTGTAATTGGAAATGAGTCTATACTTGTGGTGGTACTGCAGCATTGTTCCTCAAAAGTACCCAGGCCTTCCCTCTTCATGGAGTTTTGGGTCTAGTAATTGGATGTGGGGCTGTCACTCTATTGTCATGACTTGAGCCAGATGTGTGTGTGGGTTGGGGGGGAGAGGGGGTTCAGCAGACCTAGAGTTTCGTGTTTTTTTTAAATTTTTTAATTATTTATTTTATTTTATTTATTTATTTTTAAAATATATTTTATTGAATTTTCACAGAGAGGAAGAGAGAGGGATAGAGAGTTAGAAACATCGATGAAAGAGAATCATCAATCAGCCGCCTCCTGCACACCCCCCACCAGGGATGTGCCTGCAATCAAGGTACATGCCCTTGACCGGAATCGAACCCAGGACCCCTCAGTCCACAGGCCGACACTCTATCCACTGAGCCAAACCGGTTTTGGCTAATTATTTATTTTAAAATATATTTTAAATAAAATGGGATCTTAGAAGCTCATTGTTTGTTTTGCTACTGAGGACCCATGACCAAAAAACCTTGAAGATTTTGATTATTGTGCTAGCCTTGCATGTCTCCACACCACTGGCTGTTGGGTGTCATCGTCTGGCTTCTGCTGAGCCAGGATCTGTCCATTGTGATGGAAATAGAGGGGCCACCCCAGTGGTAGCCTATCACAGGCACTCCTGGCCTACTTAGAATAGCCACTCAAGCACTCTCAAAGATGGTCTGGAAAGAGGACATGATAAGTGCCATCCAATATTTCTCACTTTCATCATCTTTGAATTCCTTCCTTGACATTAAACTGCATTGTATCTCAGCCACATTGGGCACTCTTCCCTATTGTGACTAGGTTTTAGGCAACCAACCAAGAAAACACTTAGAAATGCTTCCAACTACAGTATTCAAATCCAAATTTCTAAAAAATACACCCATGTAGATAAATTCTGCCTGAATCTAAAATTTTGTTAGTTCCTCCTTAGGAAATCCATTCCTCATGTGTGTTTTCCCCATATTCATGTAAATTAGCAAATCTTGTGTGTGTGTGTGTGTGCGTGTGTGTGTGTGTGTGTACCTTATCCTCAGTATGTGCTAATCAGTAACTCCTAGGTTATACTTTATAATTGGTCCCCTTGGGCATGCTGGTACTTAATTCCAGTTATATGTTTGGAAGTAATGAAGAGCGAAGAGGTAGAGCATACAGATAATTGGCTTCCTCTTGCAAGGCTACTCCTTTAGGTGCATCTTCTTCAGGGTCAGCAATAATGGCCTCATTAGACATAGGAACAGGTTCTGTTTCGGCTGGTGATAGAGGCTCAGTGAGGCTTAGGAGTTCAGGGTTCCCTGAGTTCTTCAGATATTTAAATATATTCCCACTCCAGTTCTTGAGGTACAACACCTTCCTGATCAACACCCTGACTTGCTCGTAAGAGACCTAGTGAGGCTGTGAATTCAACTTTGTAATTTGGCAACTTGTGGAGTCTGGCTCTCAGTTTCTTCTGTCCCAGAATACACACTAAAAGTACTGAACTTATATGAAAGGAATCAGACATATGAAAATCCATAAGGATAGAGAAAGTAAGAGAGGAGATAACAGGACCAGCAATGACAACACATTTTTGGAAAGGGAAAAACATGTGGGTGAGTGGTCACTGAATTGGTAGAGTCAAGAAAGCTGAAAGCAAGTGCCTAAAGATGCTAATGAAATCAAGATTTATTTTACAAGGGGATAAAATTGAGTCATGGGAAGCTAAATAACTAGCCCAAGGTCATGCCGTCGTAAGTAAGAGAGCTGTGGCTGGAGTCCAGTAGTCCAATCCTGGAGACTGCCCCCAACCATCACACACACTGCTTCTCTATTTTGTGAAGCAAAACAGGTGACCCTACCACCTAAGTGTGATTTGGGGGACACTGAGCAGATCTTCTGCAGAGACATATCTCACTGCAAGGAGGACCACACACACAGAACAGTCATGCATTTGGCTTTATAGTTCTTCCATATCTAGTGTCTAGATACTTGAATATGTTTCAAATGGGAAGGTATCTGAGAAAAGATTTTGATAAACGGGAGAACTGCCCAAGAGTGCTAGAAGGTGGAATTCATTGATTCCATAATGATTTACTGAGAGCTGCCATGTACTTGGGAATGGGGTTTCTTTACATGGTAGTTCCCCCAAGTCTTACTCTCCTTTGTCTTGTTCTTGAAATTTCTGCCTGTGTGTGAACAGCTTCCTCTCACCGTCTCCTCAGTGCTGGCTTTGGCAGCCTCTCTCCCTACTGCTGCCGAGACAAGCATTCACCCCGGCATCACCACTCCTGACTGTAACTGAACAAAGGGGCTGCTCCACAGGATAACACACAATGGAGGATACAGAGAGATGGGACACACACACACACACACACACACACACACACACACACACACACAGTCCCACTGGAAACTACCATCAGGATAACTTCCTGTTTGGAGCCAGGATCTGTCTCACACTGCAGGCCTCAAGACGGCAATGCGTGCAATGCCTGGTCCAGGCCCAGGACAATGGAGGGAGACAGCTCTGTGACCACAGCGGCCCACAGCAAGGATGTTGGCGTCCAGGAAACATGCTGTCCATCTGGCCTTACTTCTTTTCCCCCCTGTACCCCCAGGGCAGCTCTGGGAATAATTCTTTCTGGTCCCTAACCACGTGGTTCAAGGGATGGGCAGAGATTTCATTCTGGGCTACCACAGTGACTGTTTTGGAACAAATAGTGAGTGAAGTGGAAAGGAAGAGCGCTGAGAGCTACGCCCCTGGGGACTGACAGCCCAGCTTCTGCCCCGCTCCCCACGGAGGAGGCCGCACTCCTAGGACAGCCCGGTCACACTTCAGCCTGGAGCCGAAGGTATTTTATCCTCTTGCTCTGAGACCCAGGACTCGGGTGTTTGGAATCGCAGGGGTGACAGGGAGGTTTCCCAGGGCAACAGAAATCATTGGAAAAGATCCCATGTTACATCCCTTCTCAACATCTAAAAATACATCAGATAAAGTAATGAACTGAACAAAGTTTTAAAAAAAGGAAGACAATGTGAAAATGATTCATGGCAAGTATAACTCATAAAATCTTACATTTCTAAAAAAAAAAAAAAAAAAAAAAAATCTTGGCCTAATAAAAATTTATATGACTAATCCTTAGCTTCTACTTGGCAATTGGTCAGAGTATAAAAGGACAAGAATAGACAATTTTATACCCAAGAAATAGAAACCATGGCCTAAACCATTCATAGAAATAACTACAAATCCAACAGCTCAGAGGTTCTACTACATACCCACACGTCTAGCAAAAGTGAAATAATGAATGCCAGCATCAAGAAGACTCAAGTAAAAAAATCCAAAAGGAAAACAATTATTCACACAGTGATGCATTTATAGTATTCCTTACAATGTTAAAAATTATTTAGAAACACCCTAAAGCTCTAACAATAAAGATATGATTGAGCCCTAATCGGTTTGGTTCAGTGGATAGAACATCGGCCCGTGGACTCAAAGGTCCCAGGTTCAATTCTGTCAAGGGCATATACCTTAGTTGCAGGACATCCCCAGTAGGGGGTGTGCAGGAGGCAGCTGATCGATTTTCTACGCGGGCCGTGAAAGAGAGTCCTAAAGTTTCTCTCTCATCGATGTTTCTAACTCTCTATCCCTTTCCCTTCCTCTCTGTAAAAAATCAATAAAATATATATTTTTAAAAGATATGATTGAGTAAACTATGGCATACCAATAAAATAGAATACTATACAGCCTTTAAAAACAATAGGTATGAGAGTCATTGAAATGTGTCTATTTGGAAAAAATTCAGAAAGACGAGTATGCACAGTGAATGTGTACATTATAATGAGGGTTAGAAGTAATTTCAGAAGAATGTACTTGCTTTATGGGATTTGATTTCTTTTTCAGTAGAGACAAATATATAATAAACACATAAGCATAGCTAAACATATATCATAGAAAAGAGAGTGGGAAGTAATTTCTTCTCTCTCCTTGCTTCCCAGGGGAACCATAAGGATGAATTAAGTGGTTTGAATTTCTTGGATCAAAATATGAGATGCTTGGATGAGTGAATGGTTCAGTTTCTTCCTTGGAGATGTTAAAGAATATCCATCTGGCAACTGCTTTTGAAATAATTTAATGACATTAGAAAATGCTAATGATTCATGCTATTTTTTATTTAAAAAAAAATAGATTCTAGAATGCATTTCTCCTCATGTAGCTCCTGATGGCTCTCTCTCATATATACATACATACGTGTAAATACACAGTATATTGAAATTAGACTTGATTATTTGGCATTAGTAAGAATGGCAGAGAAGAATCTCCAAAGCAGTTGCCATATGTACCTCAACACCTATCATCCGTAATTCATTTTCTTACTCCCCCACTTGACTCTTCCCTACTTCCCACTCACCATACACGCCCTATACAAACCCCATCATCTCCAACCAGTAGTGGTTCTAAGGACCCAACATTAACAATCAAATATCATAAACTGAGAAATTCTAAACCTATTCCTTCCCCTCGCCCTTCTCTACCCTCATATTTCCCCAGTAGCCCTAATGATGTAATAGGGCAAGCCTTCCATTGGAGCAAGAAGAAATGGTCAGAGTTACCTAATCGTTTGGAAAATATCTTCTATGACAAGGATGAATCTTTTCAGTATATATAGAGATACAAGTAATGACAAAGGAATGTGTTTAAATATTTAATGTTAACATATTTCATCTTAACATATTTAATATTCCATTTATTTTATTACATATCCTGGGTATTTAATGTACCTCATTATATCAAGAGCTGTTAAAAATGAGGTTCCCAAATAACATTCCAAACTTATAAAATTCTGAAAAGGGAATTACAGAATGGTGATCTGTCCCATTCCCCCACAGGAGAGTGCTTAAGATATGCTATTAAGTATTTAAAAATCAGAATATGAAATATGTATAAGAGATCAGCTATGCTACATACAGTGAAATGGTGAGCAATTTAACTTTTCTTCTACATAGTTTTCCAAAATTTCACATTTCTCCCCTGTCTGTTAGCTCTGTGACAAAGAGAAAATCAGAGGAGTTATTAATAGAAAGCAACATCCAAGAGTCTGGGAGAAGCCCTGCTGCTAAGGCCAGGGGCAGACAGTGTCAGGAGCCAGCAGCTCCTGCAGCACCGCGTCCAGAGCCATGTCCAGCGAGGCTGCTCTCGAGCTAAGGGCAGGCCGAGAGAGGTGGCCAAAACGGGGGGATAAAGCAGGACTGAGAATGAAAAGGCAGACGGGGCAAAATCTCATTAGTGCTCAACTCAGACAGCTCTGAGGAGCATCAATAAGGAAGGGTAACAAAAACTATGTGCTTGCCAAAACCAATTTGGCTCAGTGGATAGAGCGATGGTCTGTGGACTGAGGGGTCCCGGGTTCGATTCCGGTGAAGGGCATGTACATTGGTTGCAGGCACATCCCAGATAGGGGGTGTGCAGGAAGCAGCTGATAGATGTTTCTAGCTCTCTATCCCTCTCTCCCTTCCTCTCTGTAAAAAATCAATTATATATATATATATATATGTATATATATATATACATATACATATACATACACACACACACACACACACACACACACACACATATATATATATATATATATATATATATATATATATTTTTTTTTTTTTTAAGAACTATGTGCTTTAGAAGGTTAAGCAGGACCTCAGAGTGTGGGTTTAAAGAAGATTCTCTCAAGTCCAATTTCTCTGTTGGGTATTCTCTGTGGCTATTTTTAGGAGTAAGGAGAACGAGGCAAGCTCTTTAAGGGAAGTTCTTTTCCTGACTTAACTTTGAATGAGTTTAATTAGATGCTTTTCTCCTAACTACTCTCTAAGATACACCACCCAAGGGAAGCAGAGCTGTGATGATGTGTGGAGAAGAAAGGAGAAGTCATTGGAGAGGAGGCACTCCCGGCGAGGACTCTTCTGGACGGAGCGGTATGGGGGACATAATCCCTCGTATGACAGAGAGAGGCACAGAAAAGAAAGGAGGACGCCCCAGAATAAACTATGATTTCTTCACAATTTCACTGGAGGCTAGCGCTACTGTCCTTTCTAGAGAGGAAACATGCTGAGAGAGTCCATTTATGTCTCCGCTGCTTGCAACCAAATTTCCTCCCCACAAAAAGAGGCTCAGAACAATGGAGAGACAATGGCTCAATGGATAGAGCCATTGTCCACTCTGGCAAAGGAGAGTTCATCTCTTCAAAGCTTTTCCTGGTCCACTCGTGCCCCCAGGAGGACCATCTCTGTCGACCACTATAGGAAGCCACACACCCCCAGCCGTTTTCAACATTTGTGTTCCCCTTTACTCAGCAAAGCAGGGGACCGGGTTCTATCCTGGGCTCTAAGTAGAAGAAGACATGAATAGCTGAGATCGTGTCTATTTTATTTCATCTCATCCGTGTCTATTTTAGGGACTGCAGAGGCCATGGAGAACATCTTTGAATCTAGAGCATCTGGATTCTGTTCCTTTGTTCCTTTGTCTTTTCTCTCCCATTCCTTTGTCTTTTCTCTCCCCTTCCTCTCTCCCAGCCCCCCCCTCCAACCCCCCTGTGTTTTCCTCTCTGCTCCTCCCCTCCCTGCTCCTTCCTCCTTCCTCCCTGGGCTGTGCCTCCACAGTTGGAGTACAGGCTCCATCCCATCTTGAAGGGATCCCATCTCTAAAGAGCAGCATGGTGACCTTAGGGAAAGCAATGGCACAGCCTCCGTCAGCTTCCAGCACCAGCCCTCCTGCTGCTGCTGCGGTGCCGTGGGCTCAGCCGCACCTGCAGGGGTACCTGGGCTGTGCAAAGCTACGGGACTGTTCCTGCCGTCTCCCCAGAGGCCCGCAGAGCCAGCACCAGCTGCACGCGGCTCTCCACAGCCCGGGAGAATTGGGAGGCTGGGCCTGCATCCCTGACTAATGATCATGCCTTCAAGATGGGATGGAGCCTGTGACTCAAACTGTGGAGGCACAGCCAAGAGAGGAACGAGTGGGAGGGAGGAGAGGAACACAGAGGAAAACACAGGTGGGGGCCAGGAGAGGGGGAAAAGACAGGGAGAGGAAGAGGAGAAAAAAGCAAAGGAACAGAGGTCTCTGAACTTTGAATCCAGATGCTCTAGATTCAAAGATGTTCTCGTGGCCTCTGCAGTCACTGAAATAGACACTGATGAGATGAAATATGTTTCCAGCAACCGTCCGACAATCCAGCGAGATGTTACTTTGGAAGGAAGAGGAAACTAAAGTTATAAAAGGATCTTACTATAATTACAACTATTGTAACTTGCAATGCCATATAATGTATACTGCATATGCAAACTGAGTGTTATACAGACTGTGAAATCTTATGGACAAGAACCATGGTCCCTTTTAGGCTAGAAAAGTAATAATATCCACTGATACTGTTTCAGTTTGGTCCTGTTCCAAGAATGTAAGTCTGACCAGGAAGGATATTTAGTTTTTTTCAAAGGAAGTTGTGTTCTGGGGTATAGCATTAGATCTGGTTGTTTGTAATAAGCTGTCATAAGAGTGGATTTACTTTGTAGGTACAGTATGTATGGACACATAGATATGTGCAGGTAGACTATCCTATATAATAAAAGGCTAATATGCAAATTGACCCTAAAGGCAGAACCACCAGGATGATCAGTCGCTATGATGCACACTGACCACTAGGGGGGCAGACACTCAACACAGGAGCTGCCCCCTGGTGATCATCTCACTCCCACAGGGGGAGCTCCACTCAGCCACAAGCCAGGCTGACAGCTGCAAGTGCAGCAGTGGTGGCGGGAGCCTCTCCTGCCTCCTCAGCAGTGGGAAGGATGTCCGACTGCCGGGGAGCAGGCCTAAGCCGGCAGTGGGACATCCCCCAAGGGGTCCCGGACTGCGAGGGCACAGGCTGGCCTGAGGGACCCCCCTCGAGTGTACGAATTTTTATGCATTGGGCCTCTAGTAGGTCTATAACTATATTTAAAAGTTCATTGAATATTCTAAGATAGTTGCTCCAATCCTAATATTAGTTTTTTTATTTAAAAACTGTAACATACTGGGGAGAATCCAAGATGGCTGCTCGGGTAGGCAACTAGCCGCAGCCGCACACAACAATTTTAATAAATACAACTAAAATATAAAATGGACATTACCCAGAACTACAGGAAAGTCGACTGACTGGAAATCCTACAACAAGAAGCAAGGAGAAAACCAGAAGGAAGCACGGAGGAGCTGTAAAAGCCTAAGGTACGGAGACACGCGGCGCACGCGGAGAGGACGGAGCCGGAGAGGAGGGAGGCCGAGTGCCTGGCGGGAGTTCCCTAGCGGAAAGGAGATAAAACTCTGACTGTGCTGGGCCCCCGACTGCTCTGAACCCCAGTTCTGGGCCAGACCCCGGGGACTCAGGCTCAGCCATAGGGAGCTGGGCTGTAAGTCGGAACCCCGGGGTAGCGGAGAAAGGAGGTCCCGGAGGCGCACTCACTGCCCCCAGAGAAGGGACGGCCGGCTGTGCCGCGGGATTGCCCTGACGGGAAGGAGACTGGGGCTCCAGACTGCTGTGAACGCCACCTCCAACTCCACTTCCAACTGAACTGAACCCCAGTTTCGGGCCCATTGCGGGAGAGCTTACACTGTTTGGTAGCAGGCGAAAATCGAGGGCACCTTTCTCTCAGAGGCGCTTGCAACAAGTACTGAAGGACCCTGAGTCTCAGGAGTCGCATAGGGCGGGGCTGACGGAAGCCGAGGCTGTAGGCTCCACCCTGAAACGCCGCCCCATCAGGAAAGCTGCCTGCGAAAATGCCTAAACCAAATAGATCACAAAGGAAAGAAATGGAGGACAAAAAGCGACTGGATATAGAGTTCAAAACCACACTTATAGGGTTTTTCAAGAGACTCCTAGAAAAGGCCGATAAAATAAATGAGACCTATGAGGATATGAAAAGGGATCAACAAGAAATGCTAAGGGATCAACAAGAAATAAAGAATACATTGTCTGAAATAAAAAATATTCTACAGAGTCCTAAAAACAGAAGGGAAGATCGCAAGAATCAAGTCAAAGATTTGGAACATAAAGAGCCAGAAGACACTCCTCCACAGAAGCTAGAAGGCAAGAGAATCCAGAAAATTGAAGATAATGTAAGAAACCTCTGGGACAACTTCAAACGATCCAACATCAGAATCATGGGGGTCCCAGAAGATGAGAGAGAGCAAGATATCGAAAACATACTGAAAGAAATAGTGACAGAAAACTTCCCCCACCTGGGGAAAGAATTGGACTTACAAGTCCAGGAAGCACACAGAACTCCAAATAAGAGGAATCCAAAGAGGACCACACCAAGACAAATCATAATTAAGATTCCAAGAGCAAAGGACAAAGAGAGAATATTAAAAGCAGCAAGAGCTAAGCAGGTGGTTACCTATAAAGGAGCACCTATACGATTGTCAGCTGATTTCTCAACAGAAACCATGCAGGCCAGACGGGAATGGCAAGAAATATTCAAGGTGATGAATTGCAAGAACCTACAGCCAAAAATACTCTACCCAGCAAAGCTATCACTCAGAATCGAAGGTCAGATAAAGAGCTTCACTAATAAAAAAAAGCTAAAGGAGTTCATCACCACCAAACCAGAATTATATGAATTGCTGAAGGGGGTTCTTTCAGAAGAGAAAGTAAATAAAGATAAAAATTATGAACAACAAATACATAACTATCAACAAGTGAATCTAAAAACCAAGGAAATTAAAAAAAAAAATCTGATGAACAATATTAACTGTTGAATATAATAGAATCAGAGGTATGGAAGGGGAGTGAACTGATGATTCTTGGGGAAAAGGGGACAGGGGAATGTGGGAAGAGACTGAACATAAACTGTGCACCTATGGATGAGGACAATGGGGGTTGGGGAAAGGGCAGAGGGTGGGGTGGGAAGGGGGCGGAAAAGGAACACTTGTAATAATATGAACAATAAAAATTTATTTAAAAAAACAAAAAAAAAAAAACTGTAACATACTAACATGAATTTCATAAGCAATATAGCCTACATCATCACACAATTTCCTAAAATTGATCTATACCTGTAATGTAAAGGAGAAATAAAGGAATATAATTTATAATGAAATAATTCATATTTTCATACATAAATGCTCAGGCACAGTTAAAAATAAAAGATACAACAAAACAGGCAGATGCTTGTACCTACATGGAATTAAGATTGGATTTAAGAACACAAAGACAACATTCACCTGAATAGTGTTGACATTTTATCTTTGTGGTTAACATTTAGGAATAAAAGTCTAACATGCTTCTAACCTATCCATAAAGTCATGGTGAATTGAATAGACACAAATGCAGGATGACACAGATGTGTTGACTCAAGTACCGTTGGCAACATTGCCATCCGTGAAATGATTTTCCGAAACTTTGAGCAACTCCTGGTCAAGTTCCCAACAACACACAATGGGAAGTTTATATTTAACCTTGGAGGATCTAAAATAAGTCTTGCTGCATAGTAGAGCCATCTTCCCCATACTGCTCTTTTTCAGTTTTCTTTATAACAGTGATTGGTCCTTTACTGTTCCATATAAAACTTAGAATCATCATGTCAGGTTCCTTTCGAGATTGTACTTGGCATTGATTCCATAGATTGATTTAAAGAGAGAAAACATCTTTATTCATTCATTCATTCATTCATTCATTCATTTAGGGAGATCCCTACAAATAACTTTTCAACCCCAAGTCAAAGGATAACCGAGCAAGGAAGGAAATGAGACAAGGTCAGTGAGAAATAATAGGCAGTAGAAACAAACCAGCAAAGACTTCAGATATAGAACTGTTAGACACAGGTTATAGTGTAATGATGCTTACTATATTTAAGTGAGTAAAAAAAAAAAAAATAGCTTCCCAATGCCTGCAGGGAGAAGGACACTATAAAAGTTGGAAGAAACATGGCTTTGTCCAGGGCTTAGACCACTGCCTGGCACAGAGGCACGGAGGAAGTATTTGTTGAGACAATGTCTGAACACCTACACCCTAGGCTCTCTGTCTGGGCTTTCATCACAAATCGAAGTGCCTGTTGATCATCTTTATTAGTGAGCTCTTTTGCTTTTTGCCCTCAGTTCATTTCCAACATACCTGAAGTCTGCAACATGTTCAAAGTAGAGCTCACCAACGTTTACACTGTTTACCCTGCACCTCCTAATTCCTACCAGTGTTTTCATCGTCCTCCCCGTCCGACACACAGCTCCCAACCTTCGGATCACCCTTTCTTTCTCTCCTTGTTTCCCACATACCTAGCAGTCACCAAGAGTCTTCTATTGCACTTTTTAACCTCTGGACAGTCAACTTTATGTACTGTCCGTTCCCAATGCCACTGTAGTCCAGGTGTGTTTTGTGTGTGTGTGTGTGTGTGTGTGTGTGTGTGTGTTTTTAATTACTGCCTATCTGGGTAACTCCTGGGCTTCTGATTGCTTATCATCCCTAAGTCTGTCTATTCTTTTTATCACCCCTAAGTTAACATTTCTAAAATAATATGCTGTACATGTTAACCACCTCTCCAAAATGTCTACCCCCTGTACAGAACAAGTCACACAAAGGTTTATCAGAAGATCTATCTAGCTGTTAGACACCCAACTCTACAATGAATATTGAGTTTCTACTCTGTACCAAGCTTTGTGCTAATTGCTGGGATATAAGGGAACTATAGGTACCTAGTTCTTGCCCTCAGTTAACTTGCTGTCTAATGGGGAAGGTGACACTTCAAATAACAATTGCAGTTCAATCTGACAAGTGTCATCAGAGAGGAAGTTCACAGGAATTCAGTGGAAGCCCACAGCAGAGGAAAATGGAGGGGCAGGTGGGTACAAAACAGGTTGTAGAGGAGGCATCCCAGAGTAAAGAACTTTTCATCTCATTTCTCATTATTCCCTTACTTGAGGCCTGGTGCATGAAAATTCATGCACTGGAAGGGGGGGGGGGGGTGTTCCCTCAGCCTGGCCTGCCCCCTCTCACAGACCGGGAGCCCTCAGGGGTGGGAGGTGACCAGGCGATCAGGGAAAAGCAACACCCCCATCACACCTCTGCTGCTGCCACTGCCGGCAGCACAAGCCTTGGCCAGCCCTGGATACCTTAGCCCTGGTGCCTCGGGCAACCACCATCCAAGGCTTGCTTGCACCTCAGGCTGGCCCTGGGCGGCTGGAGGGGCTGAGGGAACTGGGTGCCGCCATCTTGTGGCTGTGGGCTCCTCCATCTTTGAGGGTGTGATAGTCAATTAGCATTTCCCTCCTTATTGGCTGGGGTGCCGCCATCTTTGTGAGGGTGTGACAGTCAATTAATATATTCCCTCTTTATTAGATAGGATTGCATCTTTTTGTTGCATTAGTCATTCCTTCTATATCCTGTTCAAGATCCATGTTAAATTTCTTCCCAGGTCCCACACTCACAGTGACTATCTCCTGCTTGGCTCTGAAAGTAATATAATGTGGCACAAAAGCTATGCTGGTTTGAATTTATGTATATATGTATGTATACACATGTACCTACATATGCACATTAGGCTGAATCACACAGACGTCACTGAATATTAAACCATTTTAACCCCCCAAAATGGTAATTCCATATGGTCTGACCATATGAGTTGAAAACTTTGCCTAGGGCTGTCCCTATAAAAGCCCATTATACAAACTCACAGTGTAACTTCAAGATACAAACGTATAAGCAACCCCACCCACAAATGCTCTCTTAAACATTCTACAGATTCCCATAAGTGTAACTTCTGATTTACATATTTTACATCTGACTTTATGTGTATATATATATATAAACACAGGAAATGACAAACTCACTCACAAATGTCCTCACATACTACACACCCAATATGCACACACCAACTGACATATGCACAAAATGCCAATCTACACAAGGGTTCTCTTACACAGGCATCATAACCAACACACTGCTATACACATAACTTCCACATGTACACTTGCACACACACACACACACACACACACACACTCATAACCAGATATATCCACAATAATTCTCAGACTTTACAAAGCCAGACACGTGTACCCTTAAGGGAAAATCCCACCGACCCTTGCCTGTCGCTTTGTAGACCTAGCACGTCAGATAACAAAGCAATAGGACTATATTTAAAATAAGTATTGATATTAATACACTCTGAGAGTGAGGACCGAAGAACTCTGCTGTAGCCCTAACCGGTGTGGCTCAGTGGATAGAGTGTCGGCCTGCAGACTGAAGAGTCCCAGGTTCGATTCCGGTCAAGGGCATGTACCTTGGTTGTGGGCATATCCCCAGTAGGGGGTGTGCAGGAGGCAGCTGATTGGTGTTTCTCTCTCATTGGTGTTTCTAACTCTCTATCCCTCTCCCTCTCTGTTAAAAAAAAAAAAAACAATAAAATATATATTTTTAAAAAGAACTCTGCTGTCAGTGAAGTGCTCACGCAGGACCCTTCACACCCACTCTCACCACGACTAGGCTTTTTGCGCTTAAGCCCTCAGGAAGGCTCCCCTTCAGCACTCAGGTTGCCTCCTAAGTGGCCCCTGAGTGGCGAGGTGGTCGATGGCCTCATCCACAGGTAGCCTTTTCTATTGCAAGTCCCCAGCAGGCCAACTTTCCTGCTGGGCTGAGTAAAATGGAAACCAGTCACGGAGAGGGTAAGCTGGAACCAGCTGTGGGTGGCTTCCCGGGAAGTTACGACAAGCAGCCGTCACAGTGCCATGGGCAGACAGTTGCCTCAGCGGGGAGCTGGCTGCGGCTGGAGTGGGATCTGAAGGTACAAGGGGGAGGCGATGCCTACCAAGCGTCTGTCCCTTTGTCGCACGTGCTGCTTCCCCGGGCGCCGACCCCTTCTTCCTCGCTTCCCCGCGCGGTCTCTGCCTCGTTTCCATGGTCACCGAGATCTATCACAGGAACAGCATGAGAAACTCTGAGCAGAGAAAAAGACCAGACCACGTCTATTTTTCTAGCTCTTAGACCATTGCATAAAAATTAGGTAGGAATTGTTTTTTATGTTGAAGCATAACACACTACTGATAAATGCACCCATCGTTAGTGTGCAACCCAATGAATTTTCACTGGTGAAGAAGGGAGTTATACGCTTGGAAAGGGAGAGCAGAACGAATCCTGTTGTGCTAAAATAAGTTGGGGGGGGAGGATATCAGTACGAACTATGTTTTGATATATGTGTTTGGTTGCATATGTGTGTATGTAAATGTATTATTATTATTATTATTATTATTATTATTATTATTGGCTCAGTCAACTAAGAGGGCCCAAAGCAAAGACACCCTAGTATTAATGAGCACACATAACACCCAGATCTTGGTTTCTAAATACCATTCTCCACTAAAAGGACCTAGGGAACCAGGGCTCTTACTTATGTCAGAAAGCAAGGAAGTGCTCAAAAAATGGTGGAAACATATTAAAGAGACATAAGAGCCAGCTTGAGCATCAAAATAAATAATAGTAACAAAACAATATTCATAAAGTAAAATCCTATATAATAAAAGCCTAATATGCTAAGTATCTGACCGTTTGTTGGGCCATTTGACCAGTCTCTATGATGTCCACTGACCACCAGGGGGCAGACTCTCCAACCAGTAGGTTAGCTTACTGCTGGGGTCTGGCCGCTTGGGACTGGGCAAGATGGGCTGGACATGCCCTGGTCCTTCCTCGGCCCCAAATGTGCACTGGTGGGGTCCCTTGGCCTGGCCTGCATCCTCTCACAATCTGGGACCCTTCAAAGGATGTCAGACAGACAGTTTCAACCTGATCCCCACAGGCCAGGCCGAGGGAATCCCACTGGTGCACGAATCCGTGCACCGGGCCTCTAGTAAGCATATATGAGTCCAGGCTGATATAAATTAATAAATGAGAAAGAAAAGCTCTCTCTTAAGGTAAAATACCAGGTAATAAATGTAGGAGGAATGATGAAGTTAGAAAACCATGATTTTTGCATCCATCATGGAAATAATCTTTTCAGCTGTGAATTGTCATTAGATTCTAAAAATTTGTGGGTGAAAATCCACAAATGAAGAAAGGATATCTATATAACCTCAAAATATCCCCTTACAAATTATTTATTACAAAGGGGAAAACTTGCATTAATCAACTAACTAAAGTTAACATCATTAATAAATGGAACAAATTGAATCACAGACTTTCGGATATTGATGCCCTAAAAGGGACAGAATGACATTCATCACTGAATTTAATCACAAGAATAACGCAACACAAAATGAGGAATGTTCTAAAAATAACTATCATAATGGAAGGTAAAGAAAAGCTGAGGATATAGCAGATAAAAGAAGACTAAAGATATATGACAACTAATGATACTGGATAAGACTCCAGATTAGGGGGTGAGGATGGGGAACATAGTTATAAAAGGTATTTTGGGACAGATGGTGAAATCTGAATATGAACTATCTGTGGGTTAGAACAAAGTTTCCCAAATATTCTTGGTTCAATGTATCCTCAGTGTCTCAATAATTTTCCTCATGGTCTTCCTTGGCCAAACGAAATATCTAGGTCCAAACAACTCATTAAGTATTTGTGCTCTAACAATTTCATGGCTATGTGAAAAAATAATATAATATGTGCACATTGAACAAAAACATATTTTATTTCCATCTTAACCACAATTACTTACTAACGGGATGTGTGCACCTGTTGGGCACTGCACAACTTCGCAAACCTTGGGAGCAGGTTGGACAAGACCACCCCAATTTCCTGTTCCACGCTGATTTTGGCACTGTACTTGGGTTTTTATCACAGTCGCGGAAAGTGTCACATGTGACATATTTAAGGAATATGGCGCCATCTATTGTAGAAATTGCAAACAACCTCGGGCAAGTAGTCTCAGATTTTGTTTGCCTTGAAAATTTAGAATGTAAGATACCCTACAGACATCCCCGGTGAACTGAATTCACTGTGGGGCTGTGGGGTACCTCAGTACACAGCATGAGAACCACAGGATTAGATAATAGAGCTGTGTCAGTGTTCCATTTCCTGATTTTGATAAATATACTGTTGCTCTGTAAGAGAAGTCCTTGACTTGGAACATACACATGGAAGTGTTTATGGGTAAAGATACACATCTGCTATTTACTCTCAAATGACTCGGGGGGGGGGGGGGGAAGAACATGTGGATAGATAAATGGATAGATAAACAGAACACTATCCAGTGCTATATCCATAGCAAAACGAGACAAAATGGTAATTGATGAATCTGGATAAAGGGTTGATATAAGATTTTGTTCTACTATTCTTGCAACTTTTCTGAATAAATTATTTCAAAATAAATATTTCTAAAAGACATGTCACAATACTACATTTCATGTGTATAACACATGTTGTAGTAAGTACACTTTTTGAATGTGTGTGCAAATGAAAAGCACCAATTCAGAGAGTTGCAACCTTTTGCAGAGATGGGGTAGGAATGAACTGGGGAAGAAAACACACAGCATCCGTGATGTTTTATTCTTAAACAACGTGGTAGATACACCGATATTCATTATGCTGTTCTCTATGCCTCTAAGAATGCCCAATATATTTCCTAATTTACTTTTAAAACGCAGGTTCAAACTATGTAGAATCTTTCCTAATACAGAAATATAAAAGCATAAGGCTACTGTTTATTGGGTTTACTGTACTTCCTAGGAATCCTTACAAAGGAACTCTTGGAATAAATTTTAAAGCATATAATATTTTTAAATGAAAGTTTTAAATGGAAATATGTGAAAATCTATCTTAAAATAACTATTATGAAAAGTTGAGCGTTTATTCGCTGTCCTTATCCATGGGCATTCTCTCCCACAATCCTTCCCACCACCTCGTGCCCGTGTGGCACCAGCATACATGTAACAGAGCTGGCTCCAGCCCTCCTGCTCTGACCTAACCCATGGACCGCACCGTCCAGCTCCCCACCACACACAGCCAATTCACTCTTCTCTTTCTCCTTTCTGTAGTAAAGACTGGAAAAGAAAAGCTACTTTCTTGCTTTTTTCAATCTCAAACTAATCCCACACAGCCGGTAGGAAATATGGCTATTCATACTCAAACCTTGAACACATCAATATGCAAAAATGGTAATAAATTTTAAACCTCGATGTGTTTTATTGCCCTTCTGCTCAAGAGTATCATACCTAATCCGTCTTTAATAGTCAGACTTGACATTTTGCAATTATTCTTCCGCAATAGCAGTTCTGTGATAGGGTGAAAGGTGAACTGTCAAAGAAACAGATGTTTCTTGACTTTATTAAATCATACTGAGAGATCAGTATTTGGAGAATAAGTTTAAGTCCCCTTATTTTCAGCTTAAAACCATAAAAATTCTAACCATGGTTTGTATTTTATATTCGTAAAGAATTTTAGAAGCTTCATGGAACTAATTTACATTACTTGTTGATAATGAAAACAACCCAGAATAGGCTTTCTTCTTGAAAAGCACAGAATGTTTTAAAATTAAAATTTTAAATTGAAATATTTGAAAACATAACTGAAATAACAATTATAAATATTTGAGCCTTTATTCACTGCCTTCCTGCAATACATTTAAGATGTTTAAAGCTATGAGGGAACACAAGCAATACGACCGTTGTCCTTGTAATTTACTGGTAAACTGGCAGCCATTTTTTTCAGGGCACTAAATAATCATTTATCAAGTTATGTTTATCTTCTGTAACTGAAGATATTGGCTCAAAAAATTACAGTTCCTTTTAGACTCATTTTTATCAAGATGATGCTTTACTTGTCCCTTGGAATGAGAGAGTATAAAAGTGGTTACATTAGAATCCATTTGTCACATTGTCAGCTAAAGGAAAGGTGAGGACAGAAGACGGGGCTAAATTTGGATGTGAGCGGCAGGAAGGAGCCTACAGCTACAATCACATGCACACACACCTCGACAGAGCTGGGTGTCAGAAAAGTCCAGTCTGAACTTTCTTCCTACAAATTAGAACTACATTACTAGAAGAGTAAGGACTACACTTAAACCCATGTTGGCTCCAAATAGCCTATTTGTTTTTAATTTTTATATTTTTAATGATAGGAATGGGATTCAGGCCTTGCCTGAGGCCTATTGAACCCAAGAAGGAAGGTACCTGCCAAAAAGGACTCCTTGTGGGTAACTGGGTCCAAATTCATAATCCATAGTCTAGCAGCCATTATTCAGAGTGGCCCCTCTTCACAGAGGGATCTGCCAAACCTCTTGCGCTGAGTTCCTGCCCCAACAGAACCTTACAAAGGAATTCTTGGAACCATTTTCTGGCCAATGGCATGAGACCTGCCCATTCAAACGAAGCTGAGATGTGTCCTCATTTACATCTTTACTGACCAATCAGAGCAATCCCATCACAACCAATCAGAATGCACAGTTCCAGCCAATCAGGACGGTGCTATTGGGACCCATTACACTGTGAACATTTGGATTCCTTATTTGCATAAAAATGGACCAATCAGGGTCAAGGGCAGCCACTTTCCCTACATAAGTGGGTTTCCCTGGCTTCTGGCGGGAGCGCACTTTTGATTTTTGCCTGGCTTGCTAACTGTTTACCTGAACAAAGTCCTTCTTTCTGTGCCCCAGACTGGGGGCTCCTGTTGGCACTGGATTAGGGGGCAGAGGATTTTTTCGGACCAGCCCTTCTTCCCGAACTGGGCCCTGACCGGTCCCACCCCCCTGGCTCCTGGCTTTGCCTCTTGGGCGCCGGAGCCGGGGAAACCCAACATTGGAGCAGGGAGTGGGCCGCCAGGGTGGACGGAAGGATCCAGAAAACAATTCCGAATGGACCATGGTCTACTCAGAATATTGGCTTGCTGAGCCTTGAAATAGGTAATCCATCATCCCCGATGCTTCCCAGGGGAGGATCTGCCGTAAAAAGGCCACTCGGCATCGAATGCCCGCGTCCTGGAGCCTCTGGGCACAGAGCCGCCCACTCCGAGCCGCCCGGACGGCCCCTCGCTGGACCCCGCCGACCGGGTCACCACAACTTTATTTCCAGGGCCTGGCGGTGACGTCACGCCTCCCCTGCCTAGCATCGCGAGACTTTTACCCCGCAACCGCCTGTGCCCGCTGCCGCGGTGCAGCCGGCGGGGATGGCGAGCCCCGGAGCCCGGGCGGGTACGACAGCCGCGGCGCCGCCATTGGCTGAGGAGGCCTGAGAGCCGGGCCGGCGTGTGACAAGGAGAGGCCGAGGCGAGTGGCCCCGGGAGAGCCGAGGCCATGGACGCCAGCCTGCCGAAGCGGAAGGAGCCCGGCAAGTCCCTGCGCATCAAAGTCATCTCCATGGGCAACGCCGAGGTGGGCAAAGTGAGTACCGGGCTGGGGGGCGGGGCCTCCGCGGCGGAGCGGCGTGCCGATTGGCTGGGAGGGCGGCCACTCCGCAGCCCGAGGCCCAGCCCCCGCCCCGCCCCTGAGCGGGCCGGGGTCTCTGTTCCCGGGCCGGGGCGCCGGGAGGAAGACTCTCCTGACCTGTTTGACCTCTGGGTTGTCCCCGTGCCCCATCGACGTCACCCTTCCTGAGGAGGTGTCTTCTGTGGCTCTTCACCCTCGACTGTGCCCCAAAGAGAGGAAGGAGGCCTCGACCCCAACGTCAGGCCGGCTGCTTAGGCACCCTGTCTGCGTTCTGGGGGACCCATCCGGGCTGAGGGGTGCGGAGTGGAAGTTTAGTCACCCAGGCAGTGCTTGGAGGCCGGAGGGACCTGGCTGGGGTGCAGGGAGGACGGGGGACGCGGAGAGGGTTTCTCTGCAGACCTGGAGCCCAGAATCAGCATGTCAGTCCTAAGGAAGCATCACGGATGCGGACATGTTTCACGGGGGACGAGTCGCAGGGGGCCTCTAGGAGCCTGTTGCCTTTAAAAAAGAAAAAAATAAAAAATATATATATATTATTAATTTTTAAAATATACATTTTTTTTTTTCACAGAGAGGAAGGGAAAGGGATAGAGAGCTAGAAACATCGATGAGAATCATCGATCATCTGCCTCCTGCACACTCCCTACTGGGGATTGGCCCGCAACCAAGGTACATGCCCTTGACTGGAATCGAACCCAGGACCCTTCAGTCCGCAGGCTGACGCTCTATCCACTGAGCCAAACCAGTCAGAGCTGCCCTTTTTATTTTATTTTTTTATTTTTATTTTTTTGTTTTTTGGTGGTGTCACCACATCTGATCTCTCAAAGAAGCCTTTGTTCCACTGCCTTTTTCTTTCCTCAGTCTCCCGATATCAGCTAATCCCTCTTCTATTGTATGGGGGGGATGGAGGGTGAGAGGTGGCCCAGGTCTTCCCCCAAAATGGCTCCTAAGACTGCCTCGCCTTCGCCCAAATTGCCTCTCCTTCAGGGTAATGGAAGCTGTGTAGTAAGAATCTCTCGAAGTCATCACATTAGTGACAGAGACAGGATTAGAACCTGGGTCCTTACCCCGCACTGCAAAGCTCTCAATGAGGGCATACTGTCAGAATCAGCTGGGAGCAGGCTCTCCACCAATGGTTAATGAGATGCGTAAGCCAGCGCCTTGTACATACAATTAATGCTCATTCAATGTATATCAGTGTCTTTCCTTTCCGTTTAGCAGCATTCTACTGTTTATGTATCTATGGATACATGTAAGTACTAACACAGCATTCACTGAAAGGCAACATTTTCTGAACATCAGCTATGTGCCAGGCCTTGAAAATAAAAGAATAAAATGCCTTTTGAAGGTTAGGTACCAAATTGGAAAATTGGCACGCATCCCTTTTGTAACTTTACTGTGCTTAATGGTGCTACATTAGAAATAGCCCCAAATTCCCAATGTCATTTATTAGACAGTACAATTAGGTAAGAGAAAGAAATAAAACATGAAGTACTGGAAAGAAGGCAATATTATTATTTGCTAATGGTATGATTATTTATCTAGAAACCCAAAGAAAATTAACTGAAAAGCTATTAGAAACAATAAGAAAATCCAATAAGGAAAAACTAATATACAAAAATTAATAGCTTTACTACATAAAAGTATAAGTGTTTGGAATACATAACTGAAAAACTATTTTATTTTACAATAAGAAATTAAATTAAAGTGCCTACGTTTAAAATTGAGAAGAACTAGGTAGGATCTGTATGAAGAAATATTTCATATTCTGCAAAGGGACATAAAATTACCTAGCCAAATGGAAAGATACTTCTTCTTAATTAGAATCATTCAGTATTATAAAAATGTTAATTCTTTAAATTAATACACAAATATAATTCAATTCCAGTTATATTACCAGTAAGATTTTCCTTCAGAACATAATGAAAGGTACTAAAGTCCTTATGTAAAATGAAACATGAAAATAACTAAGAAAATTGTGAAAAAACAAATGAGAGGAGACTAACACTACCAGATATTAAAACACCTTTTAAAGTTACCAAGATTTTCCTATAGATACTGAAAAAGAAATATAGAGACATTAGTGGAATAGAATGGAGTTCAGAAATAAACCCAAACATATGAGGAAATTCAGTTTACAACAAACATAATGAAATCATGGGGATATAGAGGCCATTGAATAAGTACTATTGGAATAATTACCTACTATTTGGGAGTAGAGTAGATTCCTATTGCATTCCTTTCTCAGAAATAAATTTTAGGTGAATAAAAGATTTAAATGTAACACATCCCCCCCCCCCCCCCAATTGTAAAAGTAGTACTCATTTTGAAGAATTTGGGAAATGTAGGAATATACAAATAAATATAAGTTAAACATTAAGGAATGCTCTAGTAAATAATCCTTGGATCAAAAAGCAATTCAAAACAAATAACAAAATAATTATAAAGCAGTAAAAATGAATAAAATCAATACTATAACCTTCAAGACAAAATTAAATCTGTTGTCAAAGGGGAAAATGCATTATTTTATTTCTATAGAAGAGATAAAAACTAAAGGAATTTAATGGTTGTCCAACTTGGTTGGTATATTAAAAACCATGAAAGTGTACACTTTTTAAAAAATATATATATATTTTATTGATCTTTTACAGAGAGGAAGAGAGAGGGATAGAGAGTTAGAAACATCGATGAGAGAGAATCATCGATCAGCTGCCTCTTGCACACCCCCTACTGGGGATGTGCCCACAACCAAGGGTACATGCCCCTGACCGGAATCGAACCCGGGACCTTTCAGTTCGCAGGCCGAAGCTCTATCCACTGAGCCAAACCGGTTTCGGCGGAAGTGTACACTTTAAAAATGTGAATTTTTGCCAAAACCGGTTTGGCTCAGTGGATAGAGCGTCGGCCTGAGGACAGAAAGGTCCCAGGTTCGATTCCGGTCAGGGGCATGTACCTTGGTTACAGGCACATCCCCAGTGGGGAATGTGCAGGAGGCAGCTGATCGATGATTCTCTCTCATCGATGTTTCTGGCTTTCTATCCCTCTCTCTTCCTCTCTGTAAAAAATCAATAAAATATATTTTAAAAATAAAAATGAATTTTATGGGATGGTATATCTCAAATTTTAAAAATCTAATGGAATTTATTCCTTGATATATTAGGAAAAGGACACAATATAAACCAAAAGAGAGAGGGAATTCTCTGGAATGACTAATAAAGTGCCTAAAATCTGTTTAAGAAAAAATAGAGAAAGCAAAAAGTTACAAGATTTGTATTGAAACGGAGAGTCACATACTAGAAGAGATTTAAAGAATGATTAGAGAATGCTACCTACAGTTCTATGGGAACACATTTGAAAATGTAAAGGAAATGGAGGATTTCCTAGCAAAATATAAATTACCAAAGTTGACTCAAAAAGAAGTAGAAAGCCCAACTGCCCAGTTACCCCAGAAGAAATTAAGAGATTTATCATTGCCCAGATGGTGTAGCTCAGTGGTTGAACGTTGACCTATGAACCACGTGGTCACAGTTTGATTCCCAGTCAGGGCACATGCCAGGTTGCAGGCTCCATCCCCAGTGTAGGGCATGCAGAAGGTAGCCAATCAGTGATTCTCTTTCATCGTTGATGTGTCTCTCTCTCTTTCCCTCTCTTTTTCTCTCTGTAACCAATAAAAATATGTTTTAAAAAATGAAATAAATAAAGCAAAGAGATTTTCCATTTAAAAAGCTATCAGGCTCATAAATAAGCCTTATTTAAGTTTTAAATAACATTATTTCAGTTTCTTAAGTTATTCCAAGGAAAGAAAAATATGAATAGGACTCAAATTTATTATAGGAAGTCATGGAAACTTAAATAGCAAAAATTGATATAGTGTTAAAAAAAAAACGATATACCAATTTTACATAGACATAGAGATGCATAATTTAAAAATATCAACAGAATTCAACAATAAAGCAAATAATTCACTGTTATTAAGGGTTTATTATATGAATACAAACGGCTTAATATCAAGATGTCAACTCCATAATTTGTTGTCAACTGATTACTGGAGAAAATATTTCCAGTACTGTAAAAAATATTTGATATAATAAGTCAATTCTAGTAAACACTTTATGATAAAACAATATTTATTATCAATCGCCAGCAAACATACCAAATGGTAAAATGTTAAGGCAACTTCCATTAAAAATAGGTACAAAAAGGATACTTACTATTTTTCTTTTATTACTCAGCATTGTTTTTTAGAGGTTCTAGAGATGAAATAAGAAAAAATGAGATTTTGTGCCTGGAATCCATGCTCCTGTCTCTCCCTCTTCCTCTGAAATCAATAAAGATATATCAATAAAAAAATAAATAAAATAAAAACAGGGTGCTGTTGTTACTGTCTTACTAGGGTGCTGTTCTCAGAATGTTCACAAGAGGACACTATTGTACTTAATCTCTTACTTGGTGCTGTTCTCAGAATGTCCACAAGGGGGCACTCACACTTAATCCCTTATTAGGGTGCTGTTCTCAGAAAGTCCCAGAGAAGGCAAGATTGCACCTAATCCCTTACCAGGGTAAGTTTATTAAGTCCCTTTTATAGTAATTGTCCTTTTAATTAGATTGAGGATCATCAGGAAAGTATTTAAGTAGAACAAACTCCATTATCAGCACTTCAAGTAAATTATGTTTCATAAGTGCTAAGGATTATTATTAATATAAAAGTCATTTTAAATTGGTTTTTCATTGGCACTGATCTAATTTTGCAAAAGATAAAAAGAAGTAAAATACTGGTGCATGCCCTTACATAGTTTACTGTTTAGTTGAAGAGATAAAGTAAATATACACATGTGAAAAGGTAACTAACACTACAAGGCAGTGTATGACTAATGGCAATGCATAGGATTTGTGTGTGTGTGTGTGTGTGTGTGTGTGTGTGTGTGTGTGTGTAATAGTGAGTATGTGAAGTGCTAGGGGAGTTCAGATGCAGACAAGATCTCTTATAACCTGAGTGCCGAGTTCGAGCTGGACCTTAAAGGATAACTAAGATTTGAAAAGACAAGGGAAAGTTTATCCCAAGTAGAAGGAAAAGTAATGACAAAAGTCAGGAAGTCAGGTCCTGGAAGTTTTGCAGAAATGGAGAGTTCATATAGAAGGGTTTAGAGCACATGTGTCAAACACAAGGCCCGCGGGCCAAATCCAGCTCGCCAGGCCTTGCAATGTGGCCCGCACCGCGCTGTCATCACTGCACTCCGCTGTCAGTTTATGACATTGTCAGTTTATGACTGTTCAGTAAACCATTCGGCCCGCGATTTAGGCTGGATTTTAGATTTTGGCCCCTTCTCTGATTGAGTTCGACACCCCTAGTTTAGACAGAGAAGACAGATTAGGGTCAGGTTACCGAGGACCTGAATAACAGACAAAGGAATTTGGATTTTGAAGTCTTGGCAATGAAAAGCTTTCTGAGTTGAAATAATGTTAGAGGTGTGCAGTGTTGGCTGAAGTTGGGAGGAAAGGAGCCAGAAAGATGGAGAAGTTCATACAGTGTCTAGTACACCATGACCTAAACCAGAGAGGGACTGATGGCACTTGGAATGCAGAGAGAGATGGAAGGAACATTCACAAGATTTAGAAAGGCTCAGAATCAGACACGACTTTAACCTTTTGATCCTCTGTGATTGGGAAAATGGTAGCAATATTAATAGAAGTACATTGTCAGCAAGATGCGCTATTTTACTTGAGTTTGAGGTAACAGCAGGACATCTGAGTAGAAACTAGTCTAGCAGATATTTGGAAATGGGGATCTAGTCTTGGGAGGGAGGTCAAGGCTAGACTTAGATATTTTGTTGTTATTGTTAAAAGTGGAGGAGATCTTGCCTGGCTGGCATGGTTTGGTGGTTGAGTGTCAGCCTGTGAACCAGGAGGCCATGGTTCAATTCCGGTCAGGGCACATGCCCAGGTTTCGGGCTTAATCCCCAGTGTGGGCTGTGCAGAAGGCAAGCAGTGATTGTCTCTCATCAGTGATGTTTCTATTTCTCTCTCCCTCTCCCTTCCTCTCTGAAAAAAAAAAAAAAAAAAAAAAAAAGAGATCTTCAAAGAAAAGAGTGCAAGGATTAATAACTAAACTAAAAGCATAAGCATATTTGATATTAAGGGGAGAATATGAAATAATTTTTCTTTAAAATCTTCACTTTTAGCATTTGTTTCAGTTATTTTATACTTTTGCCTTTAAAAATGCTTTCTTATAGTGATGAATAAAGACACCAAGCATGTGAAGAAATGTGTTTATTTTGTGTATGTTCTCAGAGGCTATTTACTAAAAGCATGTATTTTCACCTTTTTAGAGCTGTATTATCAAGCGATACTGTGAGAAAAGATTTGTGTCGAAATACCTTGCAACAATTGGAATTGACTATGGAGTCACAAAGTGAGTATATTGTAAATTACATAGAAATCCAGAACCCTCTCAAATGCTCTGTCTGGAGAGAGATGCTGGGGTCAGTTGGGGCAGAGTAGGAATGAGAGCGTGCAGATGCGCAGAGCTCGCCTCCCTCAGCACTATCAGGTGTGCATTCCTCCCCGAGCACATCCTGTCCTGCAAGCCTTGCCAGGGGCGGGACCTGCCTGGGAGCAGGTCAGCATGGAGCCTAATGGCAGGTGTCACTTTCCAGGAAACGTGTTTCTGTAGAAGGAGGGCCTATTAGCAGGTGTGTTTTTAGAGCATTTTGAAATAGCCTCTCTAAAAAGTCTAAATATTATGTGAACATTTTTTTATCAGAGAACTTGATTGGTGATCTTCAGAGCCTATTGGACTTGAGAAGAGAAATGATCGAGGAAGAGTGAAATTGGCTATAATTGAGGGTTTATTTGGAGGTGGATCGAGAGTGGATTGCATACCCATATTTGATATTAAGGGGAGACGACAAAATAATTTTGGAGAGGAAGCATTACATTATGGGAAATAATGCTGCCAAATAGAATTGAGGTAGACAGCACCCCCTAAAGGTGGAATCTCTGGCACCTGCTATTCTGGCCCCAATTTCCCTTTTCTCCCCTCCCCCCATCTCTCATTACATTCCTTTACTCCTTCACTCTCCATCACTGAGCTGCCATCATGCTGTCCTATCGGGGCCAGTGTTCACCCTGCACCTGACATGGCCCTTCCCCTCATCTCTCCACCTGTCTGTCCCTGGAAGGTGTGAAATACTCCTGTCCCCGAGGCCTTCTGAACACCTCCATCAGTCAGGACTAAACTCTCTGCTGTTTATGGTACTTACCATAAGTCACTTTGTGTTGTTATTATGATTTGTGTATATTTAATGTCTCCCGCTAGATTGTAAACGCTGTGAATAAGGGGCAGTAGTGTAAATGATCTCCAGGTGCTTGGCTCAGGGCTTGTACGTAGTAGATGCTCAATAAATATTTACTGTTAGGTAAGATGGATATATCTGAGTGGGAAGTTTGCCAGATTAGAATATTAGAGGAACCTTCAGAAAGGTAGATGGGGAGGGAGGGTGTATCTGTAGTGCAGGGCACAGGATTTCATCAGTGATGTGTGAGGGGATCCTGGTTTTGTTTTGGATCACATAAGTCACTAGTTTATTCGTCTAAGAAATGAGAAGCATCATATTATGCCACAGAGTGCTGGTCTATTCAACAGACTCTTCTGTTTGTGGCTGAAATGTTTTTGGAGAAGATGGTTATCCCTGATGAGTCAGGAGGATATAATTGACAGAAACCCAACTCGGTTGAACTCCAGCAAAAAAATAAAAAGGACGTCAGTTCACAGAATCCAAATGGAGCTGGGCCTCAGAGATGACGGGAACCAAATATAGCCAAGTCATCTCTCTCTTCCTCTCTCTACCTCTTTCTCTATTTATATACCTCTCTCTCTCTCTCTTCCTCTTGGCTTTGTCCACTCAGCTGCCAGCAGCTCTCAGGCTCACGCTGTCTACATTTTCCTTCTGGTGAGGGAATGAAACTAATATTCCAAGTTTAAAGATTGCAGGGAAGGTTTGGCCATCAGGTAGGACAGACGCCTTTCCAGCTCCGTCAGCTGTGGGATCGCTGAGAACATCTGAACCACATTGGGAGGGGAGGGGGAAGAGGGGTACTCTTTGGCCATTACAATAACATGCCCATTCCATCTGTCCTGTTTTCATATGGTGAGCCTCAGACTTCCGTATTCTTAGGAATTGCCTGTGGAGTTGTCAGTGTGCAGACTCTTAGGCCGAGGTGTTGGTTCCCGGGTCTGGTTCTCACAGCCCTCCCCAGTCGGACGCAGTGGTCTTCGGGCGCAGCGTGGGGCAGCACTGCCCGGAGGTGATGCATTGCCGTCTTAAGGCAGATTTCTCTGGCTTCAGGTTAAATGGACCTCTGTGAGTGTGCGTGTGTGAGCACGCTTGTGTTACTGTCTGGCTTTATGTACTTCAGTCCATACCTTCTCAAATGCTCTCTCTCTAAGGTAAAATTTTCTAGTATAAATTATTATGCCAGGTCTTTTGTAGATGGTCTCAAACTCTTGTTTTGTTTTGCCTTGCTGTTCTCACGTTCTCTTTTATTAGATGGATTCTGATTTCACAAATGTGCTTCTTACTTGTGATGAGATATGGTAGAGAACTCAGCAGAGGGAATTCGATAAGATGAGGAGTGGTGGTTAGTTTGACTTAAATATACAAATACTAGACAACAACTGGGAAATAGGGAGCAGGTGCCGATGTCCTGGTTCTCCCCCTGCCCCTCCCTCATCCCCCTGCAGGGAGGGAGTCGTACCAATGCTAAGACTGAAATATTTACTTAAAAAAGACACCCCTTGGTTAATTTACTATTATAATCTCTATTCTTTAACCTCAGTGCAAATTATTTACAATGTTTTATTCATTCATTTTCCAGTAGTGATTTTTCTTAAGACTAGAAGCAAAAATGCTATAATGTTAACAGTAGTTAATTCTAATATAAATGGTTATTATTTCCCTTTTTGCTCTGTTCTCTATTTCCAACTTTCTGGAAAAAAAATTGACTATTGCTATTGCTCAAATGAAGATAACAAGAAAATTAAACAGGTATTGTTAATAATGTAATCATTGTTACTGTCCTGCATGGTAACCAAGTGTAACCAGTAGTAACTAAGATGTCTTACTAAGGGAAACAAAATATTTGTTTTCCTTCATCTTGCTTCTACTTGTCCCAAATCCCATAGTCAGAGCCGCCCTTTGTCAGTGATGGGGGGATGCGGGCCCTGGGGAGGTTGGAGGGAGTGAGTGCCTATGCCACGCAGCTCGGTGCTGTTAGAATAAGGAGCAGGGCTGCCTGCCAGGTGCTGGCTCCTGTGGCAGATGATCCGGGGTCGGGGAGAGGCAGCACTGAGAAGCTCTTTGAATGTTCACACACAGACACCTTTAAAACTTCCAGTGACAGATTTTACAAGTGACGAATAATGTTAATGTGAATGCAGAATCTATGACCTTCTATGGTTTGTGTTTTTTTTTTTCATGTGAACTTTTCAGGGTACAAGTCAGAGACAGAGAGATCAAAGTGAACATCTTTGACATGGCTGGACACCCCTTCTTCTATGAGGTAAGAGCGCCTTTTTGAGAAAACCTATGCCCACTGTCATCAGGGTTTAGCCAGTGATCCTGAATTACCTGAGACAGCCATCTCCAAACCATGTGTAACAGGAAGTGAGTTTAGCTGGTATAGGACCAGCTGTTAGAGGAGCTGCTTCTCACCTCATCGCGGTGCAGGGACGGTGACCAGGGCCAGCCCCGCACCGGCTGGGCCCGGGCTGGGCTTCCTCCTTTCGGCCCGAACAGTCCTCCGGGCTCGGTTTCTGAGGAGAACTCTGCTGTCGTCTGACACGTTTTTCCCCAGAAGAGAGGCGTCACTTTCCTCTGGCTGCTCTCATGGCTTCCCCTTCGTCTTTCGTTTCAGAGGTGGAATTGTGATGTGTTGGCATGGATTCTTTGCTCTTTCCGTTTGGGGTTTGCTCAGCTTCTTGAATCTGTAGGTTTATGTCTCTTGCCACATTTGAGGGGTTTTTAGCCATTATTTCTTTGAGCGCCTTTTCAGTCCCACCCTATTTCTCCTCCCTGGGACTCTCATCTTTTGTAGTGCCCCGGGTCCCCCTGAGGCTCTATTCTGTTTGCTTGTTGTTTGTTTGTTTCTCTCTCTGTTGTGTAGGTTGCCTAATTTTATTGTCTCCCTTCTAGTTCTCTGATTCTCTCCACTGTCCCCTCCATTTGTCGTTGAGCTCAATTTCTAAGCTTTTTCATTTTGTTACTGTGTTTCTCAGGGATTTATTTTTCTGAAGTCTCTACCCAGCCTTTGCCCGAGGGGGGCGGGGAGTGGAGAGGCAGAATCTTTTGAGGTGCTAGCGGAAGTGAGTGGTTATTGTCTAAAGTTTCTCTGTTTCGTGAGGCTTCCCCTCGCCTGGTCTTCTGTCTACAGAGAGCGGTTCGGTAGGGCTTTTGTGTGTGGTGTTTCCAGGCGGACTCCCTCAGCTCCCTGTCTTGCCTGCATGCGGCACAGGAAGCCCAGGGAACTCACATTGTCCGTCCCCAGCCAGAGGTCCTGGCTTGTCTGCCTCCTTCTCTCCACCTCCCGAGACTTCTGATGTGTTTTCTGTGTGGTGCCCAGGCTCTCCTTGTACTTACAGGAAGAATAGGGAAAAGCCATCTCTCCATTTTCTGGGAGGGAGGGAGGGAGGGAGGGAGGAAAAGAGAGAGAGGAAGGGAGGGGAGGGGGGGTAGGAAGCTATTGCACATGGCGGTGCTCTGCCTTCGTCACCTCGTTTACTCTCCATAAACCCTGGGGAGTGAGGAGGGTGTCCCCATTTTGCAGATGAGGAAACTGAGACTCGAGAGGTTAGGGCCTGCCCCTGGTCGCACCATAGTCAGTGTGAGCAGGTGTGGCTCTGAGTGCGGCTCTGCGGCTGCTGCTCAGCTCCAGGCCTCAGAGAGACCTGCCGCCCGGGAAAGCCGGCTGCGGATGGGTTGTCTAGATGGCTCTGCCTCTTCTATCATAGTATCTGTGTCATTTTTGCCGTAAGTTCTTATTCATTGTTCACTCAGCTCCCATGTTCTTCCTGAGAAGAACGTGACATAATTGTGTTATTTTAAGGTCTGACAACCACACGTCATGGTTGTCCCCTCTGGGAGCGGAGCTGGAGGTGAGGAGGGGAGGCAGAGCCACTGTTTCCTCCCCAGGCCGTCTGCTAGCGGATTGTTTATTGTGTTACTTTGGTTTTGTAAAACGTTCCCTGAAGTGAAGGCCAGCAGGCCAGCAGATATTGAGATACAACAGCAGATACGATGAACACACAAACTTTGCAAACTTTATGATTCTCTTCTTTTGAAACAACCCGGTGTGGGTTTTACCTTTTCCTATAAAACCCGAAGCCCTCCGCCTGCCGGTTCCAGCTCTGTGCATCCTCTTCTCTGCAGGTGCGGAACGAGTTCTACAAGGACACGCAGGGCGTGCTGCTGGTCTACGACGTGGGGCAGAAGGATTCCTTTGAGGCCCTGGACACATGGCTGGCGGAAATGAAGCAAGACCTTGGGCCTCACGGGAACATGGAAAACGTGGTCTTCGTAGTGTGTGCCAACAAGGTAATGCTTTGGAATGGCACGCTCAGCTTCCTAGGTTTATTGTGGGAGGAGTGCAGCTCTGAGTTTGGGGGAACAAAAAAGGAAAGAAAAAATCCTTTCTGGTAATATAGGAATCAACAACTTTTCAAAACATAAGTCCCTAACACAAGAACAACCAAACAACAGCTGTTTTACCCGTTTTTGTGTCTGGTGACAGCAGGAGAGGCGGATGCCAATGGTCACACACCGATCTGATTGGAGGAGGGTGGTGATTAGGTGAAGAGTGTCCGTGGAAAGCAGACCCGGCCCCCGGACCCCTGGGTGTGGGTGTGGCAGGCTGGGGAGCCAGCAGCAGTGCCCTCTAGGGATACTCGGGAGTACGCTAATAGGCCCCACTCAGCCAGTCATCCTCTTGTCCCTTTGGGTCCTGGGCATTCGATGTGCGAGACCGGGTTCATTTAAGAATAGTATTTGCTTAGTGAGGGCTGACAGACCTCACTGGCCATCTTTGGCCCTCGTTGCCATTTCAGATTGACTGCACCAAGCACCGCTGTGTGGATGAAAGTGAAGGGCGTCTTTGGGCCGAAAGCAAAGGGTTCCTGTACTTTGAAACTTCAGCACAAACCGGAGAGGGAATTAATGAGATGTTCCAGGTAACCCAGCATTTTGTTGTTTTAAAATTTGTGTCGAAACTGCCCTTGCCAAATTTTATTTTAAATTATGAGAAGCAAAACAGCAATTTCTCATTTGAATAAGCTCTTTCTTTTCAGAAGCTGGTGAGAAAAAGAGAAAGAATCTATATTAATAAAAGGGTAATAAGCTAATTAGGGCGGATGTCTTCTGGGCATCCATCTGGATAAAGCCACAGTGGCTGTGAGGCCCGGGGCTCAGGCAGCCATGAGCCCTGGTAGCTGTGAGGCATGGGGCTCAGTCTCACAGTTGCCACAGCTGGCAGTGGCAGCAGCAGTGGGATGATGGGGACAGCGCCTTCCCCTGATCAGCCTGGTCACCTCCTGCAGAGGGAGGCCAGGCTGCAGCTTAGGCCCACTCCCCCGGGCCTAAGCTGTCAGTAGGAAATCCCTAAAGGCTCCCAGACTGTGAGAGGAGGCAGGCCAGGCTGAGGGAGCCCCCCCTGCCCCGCCCCATGCGCCAATTTTCATGCACTGGGTCTCTAGTATGAATATGAATATGATATGTATGTGTGATATCTGTCTACTGTCTATTTTAGACCAGACCTAGCTGATCATCAGAGTTACTTGAGGAAATTCTTCAAAATACTGATTGCTGGGTTCCAGGCCTATTGGAAGCTTAATGTTGTGATAGAGCCAGAAATCTATATTTTGAAAAAGCTTTCTAGGTGATTCTGATGATTATCAAGTTTAACAGCAGCTATTTTACACTTACCTCAGTGGGACAGAGACTTTTTTCCCAAATTACCTTTGCTTACATTTGTGTGCAGAATTGGCTTGCCATGCTAAGATCATCCTGTGTCATGGCCATGTGCAGCTGTTACACATCCAGCCAGTCACACACAAAAACAGGTCTCGCCAATCACGTGGGCAATAGAAGGATGCATTCACTGTGCAAGCTGAATAGACAGCCACTTTTTTAAAATTTCCTGATCTTGAATAATTTTAAGGGGAGGAGGCTGTTCAAATACTTAAGTGATAAAGTCAAGTCAACTCTTAATGACAGATCCATTTGGAAGTAAGTGGTGGCATAAATAATGCATTTTTTTCTTATGACTACATCTGATATTTTGGGCATTTTTAGCATTTTAAGTAATGTAGCTATACTATAGAGAGTTGTTCTTAATTATTGAGTGGGATCTTACTTAATCTTTTATGCAGAATTTTCTCCTCACAAGTGTCACCCCTCCTCTTGGAAGACAGGTTCCATCCTCACTGTCAGGCTAAATTGGGCACCAGTAGCTTCTATTTCCAGATCAAATAAGGCTGTGTTGGCTTGCCACGATTCTCCTCTTGTGAAACAGCCCTATGTGGGTTTGTACCTATACAGTATATGTGCAGCAATAATACTCAGCCATTTGAATGGTGTTTTACAGTTCTAGAGGGTTTACATATGTCATCACTTTTAAGACTCTCAACAATGTACGGCAATTATCACTCTTATTTCTCAGATATGAGAGCGCCCAAGAGGAGTAGTGATTTGGCGGAGAGTCATAGATAATATCTGGGGGCTAAATCAGCACGTTATGTTTGTTAATTCTTTCTCTTTGGTCTCTAGTGTGTCTCCTGAGACGTTAGCACCCATTCTTACTCTTACTCGGTTGTGTACAATGTCTTTTTCCCCCCTCCAGTTACTTTCTTTAAAAAAATTAAAATTGGTTTCAGAGAGGAAGAGAGAGGGAGAAAGAGAGATAGAAACATCAATGATGAGAGAGAATCACTGATTGGATTGAGCCCACAACTCAGGTATGTGCCCCAACCAGGAATTGAACCGTGACCTCCTGGTTCATAGGTCAACACTCAGCCACTGAACCACTCTGGTCAGGCTCTCCTCCAGTTACTTTGAAGAGTTTCTCTTCCTCATTGATTCTCAGTAGTTGTGCTGTGTGCCTAGGTGTGGTTCTCTTTAAATTTATCCTACCAAGGGCTTGTTGAGCTTCTTGGATTGATGTGCAGTATTTTTCAGGAAATTTGGGGAGATTTTTAAAATATATATTTTTATTGATTTCAGAGAATAAGGGAGAAAGAGAGATAGAAACATCAATGATGATAAGAATCATTGATGGCTGCCTCCCTCACGCCCGCCCTCTACTGGGGATCAAGCCTGCAACCCAGGCATGTGCCCTTGACTGGAATCAAACCTGGGACCCTTTTGTCTGCAAGCCAACGCTCTATCCACTGAGCCAAACTGGCTAGGGCTGGGGAGATTTTTTTAAAACCTTTATATTATGCCCTATTGTCCCTCCTTTTCTTTTTATTCTCCCTCCTGTTTTGGGGGGGTCGGGGGGGGAGACTCCAGCTATTATACATAGTAGATCATTTGATTTTTATCCCACAATTCTTTAGGCTATGTTTATTTTTATTCCACTTTTTTCTCTATTTTTTAGATTGCATAATCTCTATTGCTCTGACTTCAACCTGCTGTTGAATCCACTGAGGGAATTTTTCAATTCAACACTCTTCAGTTCTGGAATTTGCATTTGATTCTTTTGGGTGGTTCCCAATTGTCTGCTGAGATTCTCTCTCTTCACTCACCAACAGTATACTTTCCTTTACTTCTTTGATCTTATTTCCCTCTGAAATATTTACTGTATTATGAATTTTAAGAGTTACTGAAATATATTAAAACCCTTTAGTTAATGCTTAAAAGGAATTCCTATTTTCACAAAATCAGTTCTACTGTGGGATGTGTTTCCTTTTGCAGACCTTTTATGCATCCATAGTTGACTTATGTGAAAATGGCGGGAAACGTCCTATCCCAAATAGCAGTGCTGGTTTCACCAAAGAACAGGCAGACACCGTTCGCAGAATTCGGAATTGTAAAGACAGTTGGGACATGTTGGGAGTCAAACCTGGAGCCTCAAGGTAAGCAGTGCTCTGTGATGTTAGTGCTGAGCTCTGTGATAGAGAACGGCTTCGTTGTCAAAATCACAGGCACGAAATACCTCCTCACAGTTGTCAAGAAATATAGAGGTGTGTGGAAATGTATCCAACGACTCAATAACACTCCCTCACTGAGTCAGAAACAGCTTGTTTCTTTGGTACTCAGGCGGTAGCAGCTGCCTGAGGTGGAAGCTGTAGTTTGTATGCAGAAATGCTTTTCGGAATCGTACGCTCTGCTCTTGTGGAATTAAGAGCCTTGAAGCTAATGAACTTTAAAAAATACCTTACAAAAGAGAACTCTTAAATTATGGAGTTTTAGAAGAGGAAAAATGTTAGCAATCAACTTGTCCAAACATTTCATTTTATAGCTGGGAAAACTGGGACTTAGTGAGACTAAATACATTCAGTAACCTCAGGAGTTAGTGGCAGAATTGGTTCTTGACCCTGAACACACCATGTGTGCGTGAGTGCCCCCCCCCCCTTTCTCTCTCTCTCTTTTCCTCTCTCTCTCTCCCTCTTTCTCTTCCTTTCTCCCTCTCCCTCTCCTCCTCCCTCTCCCTACCCCCCCACCTTCTGTGTGTGCGTATGTGTCTTTCTTCACATCTGTGCGTATTTATGTTACTGTATTTTAGCCAAAAGAATTATTTGGGAGAAAAAGAAATATAATCACTACTCTGTTGCTGTGCAAGAATAAATCATTGTTCAGTATGGTCATATAACTTTTTCTTTTTTTCCCATTGTTCAGTTTGGTCATAGAACTTTTACCCCCGTTTTAATGAAATGTAATTCACATGCAGGATTGTATAGTTTAATGTGAAGCAGTGACCACAAGTTTAGTTACTATCCATCATCTCATACAGAAGAGAAAAAAAAGTGTTTTTCATTGTAATGAGAACTCTTGGGATCTACTCTCTTAAGAACTGTCCAAGTTTGCATCACTTTTTACTATAGAATACTGTCACTGTGCATATTCTAATTATAAGAATCCTCACATCTTTTGATTTTGCACCCTCGCTTTTCTCTCCATAGTTCTCCCTTTCTACTTATTCACCTTGACCCCACCCACACCCACACCCGCACACCAGCACACCTTGAAGTTGTCTTGTCAGCGTCAATAGTGTTAGCATCTCTTCTCCATTCTGGTCTCAGAGCGTATCTTTAGTCCAGAAGCAAAGAGGGGAGGGAGGAGGAAGGCAGTTATTGGTCACCTCGACTGTCCAGGCTTCTAAGCACAGATGCCCTCATGTACAGAGCACAGAGTTCACCAGGATCTTTTGTTTATTTTTTTTAAAATAAATCTTTATTGTTCATATTATTACAAAAGTTCCTCATTTTTCCCCCCCCTCCACCAGGTTCCCACCCCACCCTCTGCCCTTTCCCCGCCCCCCCCCCCCAATTGTCCTCATCACTGGGATCTTTTAAATGTACTTTAAGGTTTCCATGTCTCATTCTAAATTCTTCCATTTCATCCTCAAGGGATATTGGCTCTAAAACTAAGAAACGATTGCTTACTAACTTAGAATAATGTTTATTACAGAAAAGTAAGCTTTGGTTTCTTATTTATTCACTCTGGTTAATTGGACTCTACTAACATTTACAGGATCTCCTTAAGTTCCGTGCCCTTTGCCAGTAGAAACATGTCCCGTTCTTACCTTTGCTTTTCTGGAGAGAGCAAACTAATTTTGTATGGTATTGAGCACACTGAGGCAAAACCTACAAACATTTTTTTAAGTTATAGACAGTTTTAATGTTTGTTCAGTGCTAATTGTTTACTGTTCTTGAACTTGGAGAAAATCTTAATCTTCAGTAGAATTAATATATTTCTTACACACTTGACTCAGTCCTGTTTCTCCATAATTTTCCTTGAAAGCCTCCTCTGCTACCCAGAATTCTTTTTTAAAAGTCTTCACTGTTGAAAATTACATGTTTCCTTTTCCCCCCACTGACCTCTCCCAGCCCGCTCCCACACCCTAGCCCTGGCCCTCACTCCCCTACTGTCTGTGTCCAGAATTCCTCAAAGGCTCTCTTAGCGCAGGGGGCCAGGCCTCATACCAGTCCCCAGCGGACATGTTTCTTCGGGAAGCAGAGCAGAGAGGGGCTCCCCAGGACTCGCTCACAGGGAAGAGGGAGGGTGCCGAACCTGCTCAGAGACAGGGTCCTTCGGGGGAGATGTGATTCTTGGGAGCTGATGCTGAAACTATGTAGAAGAGCTCCATGAGAGATTAAAACAAGAATGCAGGGCTCCCCTAAGAGCAGAGAGCGGAAAAGCCGTAGGACGTGTGCTCAGGACACGGAGAACTTAACGTGGCCCTGAGACCTGTCTCTCCAAGCTGACAGACTTTCCATCACACCAAGAAGTCAAAGGCCGTTTCCCTAATTTACAGAGCCAAACGAGAAGTCCTTTGATAAAAAGCACAGGAGGAAAGCTAGGGCATTCAGAAAGCACGCTACCCAGCCTCAGGAGACAGCGGGAACCTGGATTACAAAAGGTGGGAAAGAAAGCCATCCATGGAGACAGAGCAGACTCCTTCCAGCAGTGACTGGGTTCTAGAAGCTTCTTAGAGGCCTGACACCTGAGCGTAAAGAAGAGCAGGGAGCCCAGCCAGTGTGGCTCAGTGGTGGAGCATCGACCTATGAACCAGGAGGTCACGGTTCGATTCCCGGTGAGAGCACATGCCCGGTTATGAGTTCAGTCCCCAATGGGGGGCTTGCAGGAGGCAGCCCATCAATTATTCTCTCTCATCATTGATGTTTCTATCTCTCTCTCCCTCTCCCTTCCTCTCTGAAATCAATAAAAAGTATATTAAAAAAAAAAAAAAAAGCAGGGAAGGTTACAGGACCAGATGGACTCCAGGCCCCGCCCTGACCGATTCCCGCTCATTGGGGAGCTCGGAAGCCTAAGATCCCTTCGGGGCTCCGCGGGTCTTATACTCCTCTCCTCTCTGGGAGATTGATCTCTCGTTTCTTCTTTATCTCCGGAGTTCACTGTACCTCTCAGGTGCTCCTTCCTGGCCATCGGTACCCCATCTACCCTGGGCCTCAGATTCCCCAGGAAACGACTCATTTTAGCCCCTTTTCCTGTAGCTTACCCCTCTGTGCATCTGGCTCCTCCCAGGCCACTCCCCCTCCTGGTCCACACGATCCCTTTCTCTTTCTGCACAGACAACGCGGCTACGCTATGCTCTCACCTGGGTTATGGCGGCACCCCGCCTGACCCCTAACCTCGAGAAGCGGCACTCCCACACCCTGTGCCATGGAGGCCTCCTCTTGCTGCTGATCCACATGTGTCAAACACAAGGCCCGTGGGCCAAATCCAGCCCGCCAGGCCTTGCAATGTGGCCCGCACCACGCTGTCATCACTGCACTCCGCTGTCAGTTTATGACATTGTCAGTTTATGACTGTTCAGTAAACCATTCGGCCCGTGATTTAGGCTGGATTTTAGATTTTGGCCCCTTCTCTGATTGAGTTCGACACCCCTATGCTGATCAGATCCCGCTGCCTGTTGTTCTGCCTCCGTGGCCTTTCACTTACTGACCCTCTCCCTGGCCTTCTGGTTCCTTGTCCTTCCCACAGCTTCCTCAGGGAACTACACGCCGGGCCACAGCCTGTGCCCAGCCTCCAGTTCTCTGCCAGTTGCCCGGTATTTCCCTCCCCCATGTTAGGTCACAACCCCCATTTTCAGAGCCCGCCCGGGGGCCTGCCCTGACCGCCACCCCTCCCCACCCTTATTGCTGTCAGACTCACTCAGCGCCACCAGGTGCCAAGTGCTGTTTTCATCTGATCATTCCTTTACCAAATGTTTTCTCAGCGTTTATGTACTCAGTTTCTACTGCATTTTTTTCTTAGTTGTATGTTTGCTAGTCCCATCTTTAAAAGGGGTGGTAGTTACCTGGGATGTGCTTACCGTTAGAGTCGTTACATTATTCAAGCAGCTAAAACGTAACTGTCACTAACGGAGCTCTGCCTTCCGCAGGGAGGAGGTGAACAAGGCGTACCGGAGGCTCGCCGTGCTGCTGCACCCCGACAAGTGCGTGGCGCCGGGCAGCGAGGACGCCTTCAAGGCGGTGGTGAACGCCCGCACGGCCGTCCTGAAAAGCATCAAGTAGGCTGTGCGGAGAGGCGCAGCACCGGCGTGGGCTTCCCTCCGAGACTCCCTGCTCCTTCCCTCCCGTGTGTGTCAGCCCCACGTCAGCCATCCGGCGCCTGCTGCCATTTCACAGGGAGCGAGGGAACCCACGCCTGCGCGGCGCTCTTCGCACATTCCAAGTTGACAGCAGATCCTCCCGCAGGCCCCTTGCCCAGGGGGGTCCACAGGTTTCTGGAGGGAGGACAGGAAGACCTTTCACCTTGTCTCTTTTTTATTAGTTCACCATCAGAAGAAAAACTAGCAGACAGTATCGAAACCCCTGGAAGTTGGTGTGACCTCACAAGCAAGTTGCTCCTTTTTTTTTTTTTTTTTTTGCAGATTGACCATCACATAAGATGGCTGCCCCCATTTCAAGTTGCTCCTTTTAGAATGAGTCCTTAGGTGGCCTCGTAGCCATCCATCTAAAATTAATGCACTCTTAGAGCCCCTTGGAAGTTTGTGAAACAGCGATGCGATTCTGAAGTAAGCAGCCTTTTTGACATTTAGTCTGTTCCCTTCTCTGACCACCAGGGGGAGAGATGAGCCAGTCCTAAGGGTAAAAGCGAGAGCAGCCACACTTCGGGGTAAACTGGCTGCTGCTAGTTGGGCCCCTGGATCTGAGGTCGCTCCCTGGCTGTGGAAATGGGTGCTGGTTGCTGTGGAGAGCATCATCAGCTGGGAATGAGGAGTCACACCCAAGACAAGGGTTTGCAGGGCACCCTGGATTGTGCATACACCGCCAGGGGCCCGCAGCCCGGCTCAGGCACATTGGATGCCTTAGCGGGGCCCCCATGTGAGGTTTATGCCTTTTTGGTTTCTGCATTATTTGCTGCAGACAAATACCGGTGGGAAAGGCAGGGGTGCTGCCCAACAAGCCAGGTTTCCTCAGTGTTAGCTCCTCTCGAGCCTCCTTGTTCTGTATACTACATCCGCCATCATTCCTCACCTCAGTCCCTGGCTAACTCCCACTGCCTCCCTTATAAGCTGGGCCTGGGTCTGGATGACCAGAGGCACGTGTGGGGGGTGAGATCTCAGGGAGATCTTAAAGCCTGAGTGGGATGAATTTTCTGAATAGTGATATTTTAAACCACAGATTATAAAAACTAACTGCACGGAGAAAACCCATTTCCCCATAGTCTCCGCTCGGTCTCCCAGGGATGGGTGATCAGGCCTGGCCTTTCTCTCAGGTGTGGCCCATCGCCTGTCACTCTCATGACGATGCTCATGTGTTGAGCTGTGACCGTGCTGCACTGACCGGGCTTTAAGGTACATAGGGCACTGCTTCCTGTGAGCTTCACCAGCTCTCCCATAGAGATGGCCGGGCAGCGTACCTACACTCAGGAGGAAGGCACTTCCATCCATTCACGCCCACTGCGGTCTGGGTTCTTGCCCTCCCAAAGCAGCTGCATTCCGTGGCTGCCCTGGGGCCGCAGGGAGCTTGTCAGGAAACCAGAGCATTGTTTTCTGGTAGGTTCTCATCTCATTTTTTCTGAATTGAGATCTGAGATACGATTTCTGGTGGGGTTTTCCTCTGGCCATTTGATTTTAACCAGTTCTGGGCCTGCAGGACTCCAACCCAAGGTTCTCTGGACCCGATAATGCTTAAGGCCGCAATCATGCCTACAGTATGAGCATCGCTCTGCTGGCTGCAGAACTGAGGAGTCGTGTGGTGAGGGATCACGCATGCCGTGTCAGCCCAAGGGGACCTGCCCACTCGCTGAGTGTGGGGCCCGGTATAAGCAGCTGGGGCCAGTCTTCATTCTGTCCTCCAGCCCTGGGTCGGCCACCTCACTCACCTGCAGTGAGAGCGTGCGTCTGGGGGTGGAGTGGGTGTTCTTTAGCCTTCCATCCGTACCCCTGGGTAGCGACTGGCTTGTTGAAATTCAGCCTGCTCCTGCTCTCAGGTCCTGGGACTCAGGTCCCAGCACCTTCGTTGTGAGTTAGTGTACACGGCCATGAGCTGCTTAACTTATAGCAAAGCAGGAGAGGAAGCCAGGATTTTCTGACTTCCATAATTCTTGAGTAGAATATTAGAAGATAATGAAGCATGAACAGCAATGAGAAGTGTTCTTAGTACTAATTTCATACAAACTTACAGACCTCTGTGCAGTAATTTCTTGGTGCAAATATGCCCTTTATAGTTCAATCTTAAAATTATTCAGTCAGAGCACATCAGTGAGAGTAATAGCAGAATAATTGCAATGGCTAAAAAAAATTTTCTAGAGAGAATTCAAAAAGGAATAAAAAGTTTGAACAGTTATTACTAAAGAAAAGCCGCTCCTTCCACATCTGAGTCACCAAAACTTGTTAGAAACCCCTGGAGGCATTTCAGACTCATCATCCAACCCACCCACACACTTAGCCTGCACCGCCTCTGCCCGCTGCCTCTCCTGCCGCCGCCATTAGAGTAAATTCTGGACCGTCAGCATTTCTGAGTCCCCGCTGGCATTTGCTGCTTCACATGAGCATGTCCTGGGCGTTGTCAGTCTTAACGGACTGTGCTGCTGCCCCACATAGCTGCTCTCATGCTGTAGCTCGCACCGTTCTTTAAGGCTCACATTTACCTCAGGAAACTTACCTTATGTTCTCAGCATTGAACTCTCAATGTTTTTTATACCCATAAACGAGTACCTACTTCACTGTTAGCCCCATGAGCCATAGACAAGCAGCTGAGTTTCTGAAAGAAAGCAGTGGGTGCAGCACGAAATGAGGTCGCCGCCCCTCGCAGACAGGGACAGTGTAGAGGGGTGAGGGGTTTCCGTTTCCGGTTGGAAGGGGTGAGCTGTTGCACACAGTGTGTGACAGTGACAGCTCGCTGGGTCTGCCTGTGATTTGGCAAAACTTTTGAAAACGAATTTAGCTGCAAAATATAGCTAACCGCCTTCCATTGCAAATTCTGCAAAGTGGAAAGAGGTTCGGACGTGGGATTGGGATTGAGCACAACTGTAAGATACACTGGATACTATTTGCACATTGGTTTTCCCATGAGACACCTCTGGAGAAGATGGCCGTTTAAACTGTGATGTGGGTGCATCCGCTTGTTGGAACAGGCAGTGCTGATGGCTGTGCAGTGAAGGCGGGGGGGGGGGGGGGGGGGGGGGGGGGTGACCTGGTGGAAATTGGACCGTTTGGGAGGCTTCCTGCATCGGTTGCCCTTTGACTGTGAATGCAGAGTCTCTAAACAGACCATTTGCTCTTACGAGGTAATTCACATTTGCTTTCTATTGAAATAACAAAGTGTAAAATCCAGCAGTTGTTTATGTCGTGTATAGAGAGTGTCCTATGTATTTAAGTTGTGTATTTTTATAAAGTAAAGCCAAATACCACACACCGCCCTGTGGCTGCACTGGTTTGTTGGGACGTGGGTCTTTCACGTTAAACAAGGGAGGCCAGAGCCAGTCTCCTTCCCCAGCGCCGAGGCCTTAGGTCAGCATCTGGCCGTGGTTCCCAGTTGGTAACATGGAAGGACTTTTTATTCATCAGCGTATCAGGCTTGTCCAACCTTATGAAGTTGTGATGAGGAGGTTTGATCTCTCAGGGAAAGATACTAATGTTATGCTTGCCTTTTTAGTTCAGATAAAACTGTTATCTCATTTTAATAACGAAGATCTTAGTAATTCAGTTAACTGCTCTCAGGACAACAAGGACCCAGACCCTGGGAAGCCTCGCAGGCCGGCCCGCAGGAGGCCGTCTGTCTGGGAGGGCTCCCAGCAGGGCTTTCGTTGTCCTTACGAAGGACATTTGCTCTCGTCTGGGCTGTTCGTCACTCCGTAGGGAACTGCTCACCTTCATAGCTGGCACGTCCTAAAGGGGGGCTGCCAGGTCCTCCTGTGCCCCACCCTCCCCATCCACAGAGACTGGCCCATGACATGGGCAGTGTCTCCCAAGCTCAACCAATTGGCCTCCCTCCCTGGGTCCTTCTAATTGGATCTATGAAAACACTTCCTCTCAGGAGAGGAAGACAGAGTCTGCTGATGTTGGCACCTTGGTTATAAGCGCATGGAAAAAACTTCAGAGAATGAGGCAGACATTCAGGAAGAGACAGTCCTGACAGCTAAGACTTTCCTTCCAGCCCACGGGGCCTTCTGAGCTGGTGCTTCTTCCAGCCCATCAGCCACCAGAGTCCCTCCAGCAAAGCCCACCTCCCGTTTCCTGCTTTGGCTCATCGGCGTTTGCCGTCGGTTCCTTGTAACTAAAGGATATTAGAAAAGAAAAGACACCCAGGACTGTAAGCAGGGACAAGAAGGCTGTGGGCTGCGGACTGGCGGGATATTTGACAGGTATATTATAAAACTTTATACACTAAATATATCCAAATACTCGCTTCTTGACCGGTCTTTGGCTAGTTTTTAAACCAATAATAACCATTTATAAACTGAAAAGAACTATTAGTTTAATTCATTTTGTTTCAAGGTCATTTTAAAATGCCACATTTTATCTAGCTTTTTAGTTAAATTCATTGCCCGGACACTTCTAATTCCTGCAATTTCTAATCAGATTTCATTGTCAAAACAGCCATCCGCCATGTATTTATTGAGCACCTTCTGTGCCCACCCTGTTCTAGGCACGTGGGCTGTAGCAGAGCGCAGGCCAAACAAAACCCCTGCCCTGTGGAGCTTATGTTATAGTTCCATTAATATTTTCTTTCACTTGTGGAGTTTTGAACAAATGTTCTTTTTTTCCTTTAGGTTTCTTTCTGAAGAGCACAGTTTGCATTTTTTTACTATTCGAAATATGCAGTTTTATAATCAATACTGGTTGCTGCTACATACAGATCATGTAGGCTGTTAAAATGCTGTATTAAATTTTTTGAGAACTTAACCATTTTCATTACAGAAAGCTATTTTTCCTGTTGGCCTGGAGGGTGTAGCTCTAAACTTGAGACCTTTCTGTGAGAACAGGACGAATCCCCACAGGACGCCTCGGCCAGGCAGATGCTGGTGAGGAAAGCACCTCGGCCGGGAAAGGGGTCAGGTTCAAGGACGGGTCAGCCTCCGCCAGGCACCGGGTTCCTTTGGCCTCCCCGGCAGGGACTCCGTTTCATGAAGGCTCCTAATGTTAGCTATCGGGGCAAGTATTGTGGTTTGTGTGGTGAGGCAACGAGCTGAGCTTCTTGTCGTGAGAAATGAACAAGACTTCAGGGGTAGGATCTGCCTAAAGGAAGGAAGAATAAGACGGGGCAGAAAGCTGGGGTACTGAGGATAATTGGAAAGACAGTGGAGACTATACAGCACTAGATTGTACACAATATTAGAAAGAAAACCAAAGAGAAGCTCCCAGTGACAGAACCAAAGGACTTCTATGAACATGGGTGTTTTTGATGTTACCATTTTACAGGTGAGAAAACTGAGTCTCAGGGTAAGTGGTTTGCTGAAGGCTACACAGGAAGCTATTCAAACCCAAACTTGCCCCAACTTCAGAACCCAGTTCCCAGCTTACACTATCAGCCTCAGGATTCACATTTTAAAATATTCTACTTCACACTCATAAGTAATGTTGTACCTGCTTGTACCATGTTATTCACATGAACATATTTAAGCTTGTATTTTTTTTTTTTTTAAGACCACGGAGGTACAATCTTCCTCATCAGTGACACAAGTTCAAATCCTACGTGAGCCCAAAACAAAGCTCTTTCTGGGATGTGCCCAAGCCAAGAGGGGCTTAATATGACAACTAACGATAACAATGTTAAAATATGGAATATAAGACGTTTGCACGTATTTAACAAGCTCTTACTGAACTTCTGTATCCAACTCAAAATGCTTTCTCCTCTGACTCTGTCTAGGTCCAAGTGCATGTAGTGGGTTTTCTGTTCAGAGGGCAGGGGCCTCCCAGTGTCGTCTCCTTGGCAGACAGAGACCTGTCTTTGCAATCTTTGTGTCTTCGGTGCTGAGTAAAGGCATAGTAAGCATTTGATAAATGAAAGAATGAATGACCTCTTTGCTGAACTGTGAAATAGACTGGAGCTCCTTTAACCACATAATTCCTAATAGGTTATATATCACAGAACAACTGAATGTTGATTTTTTTTTTTTTTTTTTTTTAAAGAGAGCCGGAGAGTAAGAATATAAGAAAAGTGTGGGTGCCCTCAGCATCCAAATATGCTGCTCAATACCAATCAAGTCTTGGTGTAATTTTCTTGGTGTAATTTGTGTATTTCCCTGGTTTATAGAAGTTCCCCGGGAAAATAACATGAGAATCAGGCCTGGTGTTTGACGGGCATCAGAGCCAACACCGTTGATGGCCTGTCCAGCAGCCATGGCTCCCTTCTTCCTTTGCTGGCCGAGCCCTGATGTGGCCCAGGCGTCCATCCCTCCACTGTGGGCTCAGTGGTCAGTCTGAGCGGTGGAAGCCGTTCACAGGGGTGCCAGTCCTATTGCCAGTGGTTGGTTTGGAAGTGGGCATGTGACTCCTTTCTAGCCCAAGATGCACAGTGGGCATTCCTCTAGGGAGCTCTGGGGAGAAGCTCGGTGTGGAGGAAGCTGCTCCCTCCTGTGGGGCAGTGCCTCAAGGTGTGGCCCATCTCACAGTTGCCGGCAGGACACGGCCCACCGAAGAAGAGACGGCAGAAATGGGAGGCAGCATGGACCGAAAGGTGGCTTTGAGCCACTGAATGACTCACCGTAGGCCAGTCCCAGCCAGAGGTGGGCTGTCGAGGCAGCACCGTTCTCTACGGCTAAAGCACCCTGAGTTGAGCTCGGGGTTCCTGGAGACAGAAGTCAGCGCAGCTGCCAAACACATCTCCAGCCCCTCCCCCGAGAGATGCTGAGCACTCCATTTGCAGTTTATTAAGGAAAAGTTCTGTGTGTTGTTACACGCTTTCCCCCTGGGAGGGGTAAGTCACTGGGCTTTTAGCACCGTAGAATTTATTCATTTATTCCCAAGCATCCCTTCCTCCATTAAGCAGGTAAGTGCCTTTCCTGTCAGTCATTCTGCTGTAAGCTGGGATCACAAATGAGGAACAATGAGCGTCCATTTATAGCTAACATGTCAGTCCTCCTCCCCAAAGTGATTTTAATGCAATTATTTTCATTTAAAGGCATATTTGAACTTAGACTTGGTTTTTAGAAATAATTCCCACTTACAGCTCCATTAATGCAGAATTGTGAGCCAGATGAAAAGTCTCCGGCACTCTCCAGGTCACATGACCTCTGGGAGGCTTTTATCAAGAGAAGCAAAGAAATAGGGACCCTTAATCTGCCTCTGCCTGATGGAAGGCGGGGGGGGGGGGGGGGGGGGGGGAGGGACTAGGGAAAGCGGAGCTGGGAGGGAAGCAGACCTGCTCACGGCTCCGCCAGCGCGAGAAAGAGCAGAGGGCTCCTGGCCAGCAGAGACTGACTCAACCAGGCCACGGCTAAAAATAGCAGAGCAGGATGCTGGGGGTTTTAGAGTTGAGCTGAAGGAAGAAGGAAGACCACAGGCATCTCTTAGGAGGTGAAACTGTGCACTTGCTTCTGGGGGAGAATTCCCACGGCAGCCAAAGGGGTCGGGGGCTGGATGAGTCCTCTGAGCCTAGTGCAGCTCCATGTCTCGTTCCTTGCTGCTGGAACAACGGAGCTGTCTTGTTCATGAGGCTGGGGGGATGGGGGAGGAGCAGGGGAACCACAGGAGGGTGTTCCTTCTATAGCTTCCTCTCCCATAAATTAATGCAGGCCTTCCTGTCCACGCACGCGTGAGGCTGGCAGGTAGCGTGGCGCTGCGGGCCTCGGGCTGTCACAGGAAGGGCTAGAGCCCCGCACCGGAGAGCCTGATGCTGGGGTCCGGGGGCTTCTCCGCTGGGAGGAGAGCCGCCCCTGGCTTCCCATCGGGCAGGGCTGTGCGTGTAAAGCCGGAGAGACATCCATCCGAGAAGGAGGAGGGCGAGAGACCCACGTGCTGAAACCCGCCCAAACCCATTTCACCGGACGATGGTCAATAGAGCAGGGAAACCGTGTTAAAGCGAAAGGGGATTTTTTTTTTTTTTTAAAGGACCAAGTTCTCGTCTGGTTTTGAGAAAGCTTACCGTGCGAACGTTCTACCGAAGAGAACGCTTTCAGAAAGGGGCCTGGCTGTGCCCGGCGCCCCCCGGGTGGCACAGCAGGGTTGGGAAAGGGATGGCGACGTGGGTAGCTCATTGATCCCGCCACCACGTGGGCAGTAAGCAGAGGTGAGCAGTGCTAACTCGACCCCTATGCCACAGGTGCCGCCCCGGAGCCCGCCACGCCTGCTGCGAGGAGGCTGGGGGTCTGACGGCACAAAGCCTGGGCATCGGGCCGGGCCAGGCATATGGGGCACACTGGGCAGTGCCTGCGGATCCTTGGGCAAGTTATGAACCTAGATTCGGTTTTCTCATCCGTAAAATAGACACGACAGTTCTCCTTACACTGTAGGGGATCTCGTGAAGAGTATCCTGGATGCTGGGGGTTTTAGAGTTGAGCTGAAGGAAGAAGGAAGACCACAGGCATCTCTTAGGAGGTGAAACTGTGCACTTGCTTCTGGGGGAGAATTCCCACGGCAGCCAAAGGGGTCGGGGGCTGGATGAGTCCTCTGAGCCTAGTGCAGCTCCATGTCTCGTTCCTTGCTGCTGGAACAACGGAGCTGTCTTGTTCATGAGGCTGGGGGGATGGGGGAGGAGCAGGGGAACCACAGGAGGGTGTTCCTTCTATAGCTTCCTCTCCCATAAGATCTCAGAGGCCTCTTTCTCTAAAACAAAACTAACACCTTTTCACAGACTTTTAAGATGCTTTACAGTCTCTAGGTTTAGTTGCTAGTGCCATTCAGTGCCGGCTTTACGATAAGAAACATCCGGGGAAGGTTTGCCCGGGAGGAATGAGCTACCTGGGTGCTCGCTCCTCTCAGCTCCGCCTGGACCTCCGGTCAGGAGCCCGCGTGTGACAGGCGGAGGAACACGCGCGCCCCGTCCCCGCAGCGGCAGCCTGGTCTGCAGAGGCGGTGACTCTTGCCTCACTTGGCAAAGGGATTTTGCAAATGTGATTACGGACCTTGAGATGCGGAGCTTACCCCTGTGGGTCCAATCTAACCGCGTGGGTCATTAACGTTAGAAAGCTTCTCCCAGCTGTGGTCAGAGGGAGACACGGGGCAACCTCAGAGTCCGAGACGTCCCCGTGCTGGTTCTGAGACGGAGAAGGGGCCACAAGCCAAGGGCTGTGGGCGGCCTTGGGAAGCCGGAGAAGGTAAGGGGGAGGGATCTCCCCGAGAATCTGCAGGAGAGAGCAAAGCCCTGCCGATGCTTCGCCTCTAGCCCAGCGAGGCCCAGGGGGGACCCCGGGTTTTCGAACTGAGATCACCTGTCCGGTTCAGCCCCTGTTGGGGGGAATCTGGTAGGGCAGCCATAGAGAGGAAGACGCTTCCGGTGCACCAGCATGGGCTCCGCACTGGGGAACCTCTCCTCGCCGCCGCCGCCGCAGGCCGGGAGAGGCTTGTTAGCGCGCGGCCCCGCGGCGCCTCTTCCCGGAGGGCCCCGGCTCCAGCGCGTTTGGAAGCGTGACTTTTCCGTGGAGGCTTCAGGGTTACTCAGCACTCACCCGTTGCCTCAGCTCCATGGGCGTGTCTCCCTCTCCCAACGCTGACCCGTCTGGGCTGGAGCAGAACGGTGATCCAGCCTCAGCCCCGACACCCAGGCTGCCCGCTGTCCGTGAGGCCCGGAGCCCGAGACGCAGTGTGCCCGCCCGGAGAAGCAGTAACTGACCGGGGAGCTTCCCGGGGTTCCTGCCGGAGCCCCTGGAGCCCCCCTCTCCCTCTTCCTGGCCGTGAGGTCCGGAGGGAGCAAGTTTCCTCCGGTCTCTGAGCCCTTTCTCCTCACCTGTCAAATGGGGACATCAACAAAAGGAAAGGGAGAACACCAGCCGCAGTGCCTGGAGGCAGGACCCCACGGAAACGGGCACTGCTCACATGGCCATTACCACCACCAGGCGCACCGGGGGGCCTGGGCCCGCTCCCGAGGAGCCTGGCTCCGGGAGGCACAGACCCAGAAACCCGCCCCACCCAGGAAGGCCTTGTGCCTGCCCTGTGCCCTCGGGCAGCGAGCTGGGCAGGCGCCTGTGCAGATGGCAGAGCAGCTGGGCACTGGCAGGGGGCAGGAGGCCTGAGCTGGACCTGCATCGGCAGGGCAGTGTGGCTGTGCTGTGTGTGTGCAGACGCTCACACTCATCACACATGCTCACACATTGCTCACCCGCTTATGTACCTGCACAGTGATTGCACACATGCTCAGCCACACACGCTCACACTCACATGCACGCTCCCACTTTGCACACACAAACATACACACACAACACTCTCACAAACTCACATATAATCTCACACATACTGACAATTCCATGCCTCCCCGCTCCCCGTTCTGTGCTTAGACACACACAGGCAGACACACATGTGGAGGCCGAGGCAGGATGACCCTAACATGGAGGCAGAGGCACCGAGAGACACAGCGATGGGCAAGGAGAGACGGTGGGAGACAGGCTGATGCCATCGGAGAGGGAAATGGCAGGGGAATCAGTAGAGGCTCCCTGCTGCGACCACAGAGAGGGCCCCGGGGAGATGGCACCCAGCGTGGCGGCTGCGGGTCAGAACCAGCCAGGTGCCCGGGGACCAGCCGAGAGCTGGGCAGTGGGCTCCGTCCGGGGCCAGTGCTGTCCTCACACCACAAGGAGGTCAGGGAGGGAGTCATTTGTCCGAGGCCCCGCGTAGCTTCCCGCCCAGCACACGGGTGTTTTCTCACCGGGGAGGGCCCGCTTTCTCCCGCACGCACGTCTCTCTCCTCCGGGACACCACCCACACCGCCGAGCGGGTGGAGCTGAAGGGCTCTGGATGGCACCCCCCCAGCCCGCCTGCTACTCTGTCGCTGCTGCAGGAACACCCGGAGGCAGCTGGCCTCTCTGCACTGAGTCTCTGCTTCCTGCCAGGGCCCCCTGAGGCTGGCACACACCTGGGAGTGCTGGGCAGGGGACACCCCAACTGGGGACCCTTACCCGATGGAGGAGGGGAGTCGGTGGGTGAACACGCCCCTCTTCCAGCTCCAGAGGACAATCCGGAGGGAACCCTAGCGGGTTTGGCTCAGTGGATGGCGCGTTGGCCTGTGGACTGAAGGGTCCCCCATTCCATCCCTGTCAAGGGCACATGCCCGGGTTGTGGATTCCCCAGTAGGGGGCGTGCAGAAGGCAACAGCCAATCCGTGACTCTCTCTCTCCAATGTTTATATCCTTCTCTCTCTTTGTGATATCAATAAAAATATATTTTTAAAATAATCCTGAGGTGCCTTCTCCAGGGCTCCTTGGAGCGATGGCTCCCCATCGTCCACAGCAGTGACGCAGGGTGTCACACCTATTTCCTGCCTCCTTTCCCCGGAGCCCCGGGCCCCATAAACCACCTGCGGGCGCCCCGGGCGCAGGCTCTGTTTTCAGCCAAGGCCCCAGATGGGCTCTGGCTGGGCTCAGCCCCTGGGGAGCCAGCCATCTCCTCTCCTCCCCCCTCTCCTCCCCTCGCTTTCCCCAGGACACCAGGCCTCTGCTCCGTCTATTGTTTGCTGGCTTCAAGAGCCACCACATCTCCCCAGGGGGCAAATCACTCTTGTTTATCCAGCGATGGGCAATTCTCTGCAAAAAAAGATGCCTTCAGCATAGGGGCAAATCACTCTTGTTTATCCAGCGATGGGCAATTCTCTGCAAAAAAAAGATGCCTTCAGCATAGAGGCCTCCTGTCCTAGCGGATCCTGGGATGGGGGTGGGGTGGGGAAGCCCTCATCATAGGCAAGTCAGTCACGGTCTCAGGTTGTGCAGGTACACGCATGTGTGTGGGTACGTGGGTGTGTATGTGTATGTGTGTGCTTTAAAGATAGATTTACTGTGTCTTTGGTTGGAAAAGCAATGCATGCCCATCGTCCAGATTGCAACAATATAGAACGTGTAGCTTGAAAGCTGAGGGCACCTCCCACCCTTTTCCCTGAATGTGGTTGTTTCCGATGGTCTCTGGACCAGGACACTTTCGGCATCCATCAGTAAGGCCTGATGCCGCCCTCAGGGACAGCGTACAGAGTGGCGTTTCTTCCCAGGGCGATCATCGATTCATTCAACGACTGTCTGAGTACTTATTAGGAGCCCGTACTGGAGGGGCAGCTGTGAGGGAGGGCCGTGAGGCTCGAGGCCGGCCGCTGTCTCCGGCGAGTTGCATGTTCCTGGTCTCCTCTGTGGGCAGCTCTCTCGCTGGAGTCTTTACCCAACAGCCTCTGGGTAAAGGCCCCGGGGGCGGGAGAGGGGGGTTAGCAGCTGTCCCGAGGGGCTTCCCACATCCACAGTAAGGGCTGTGCCCACACCCAGAATGCAGAGCTGGATGGGGATGTGCTGTGGGCTTCCCTGCTGTCGAGCCTTTGTCAGGAGCTCCAGTCCCCTGACCAGACCCTTCCCTCCGACCCCGAAAGGCCCCGTTTGGGGTCTCTGCGGCCACCTGCACACAGCGGCCTGGTGCTCTGGCGGAGCTGGCAGGTGTCCTGAGGGCAGGGGCTGGTCTTCCCTGACGCCGGGCCAGGCTGGCACCCACTGTGTGCTCTCAGCGCACGTCTGCCGAACAGGTGCCCACGGCACAGGAGGAGGCTGTGGAAGGGTGGGAGTGGGGCAGAGAGGCCAGTAGTCAGGGCAGGGATCAGGGCTTTTAGCAGGGGTATCTCTGTGTGGCGCCCCCTTCACAGTGGGGAGGAGCACTGGGGGCACGGGTGATGGCAGAAGGCCCAGCAGGAAGTCCACAGGGCCAGGAGCTAAGGGTTGGCTTATGTGACTGGAAAGGGGAGGGACTCACAGAGGGACCATGTGGGTGGCCCTTGTGCCAAAGCAGGCCAAACAGTATTTATCAGCTCTTTTCTTTCTTTTTCCTCTTTCTTTCTTTCTTCCTTTCTTTCTTTCTTATTTGTTATTGTCTAAGTTTTACATAAGTCTCTTTTTTCCCCAATTGACTCTCCCTGCCCCCCCTCACCCCAGCCATTCCCACCCTGGGCAAGTCACTACTGCCCCAGTGTCTGTGTCCATGGTTATGCTAATATGCATGCATACAAGTCCTGTGGTTGCTCTCTAACCACCGCCCCCCCCCCCCATCATTTGTCTCTGGATCTATTCTTGTTCATCAAATTATGTTGATCATTATATCCCACATATGAGTGAGACCATGTGATAGTTGTCTTTCTCCGATTGGTTTATTTCGCTTAGCATGATGCTCTCCAGTTCCATCCATGCTGTTGCAAATGGTAGAAGTTCCTTCCTTTTTACCGCAGCAAGTATTCCATTGTGTACATGTGCCACAGTTTTCTAATCCACTCATCTGCTGATGAGTACTCAGGTTGTTTCCAAATCTTAGCGATGGTGAATTGTGCTGCTAATAACACAGGGGTGCATATATCCTTTCTGATTGGTGTTTCTTTTATTTTAAAAAAATATATTTTATTGATTTTTTACAGAGAAGAAGAGAGAGGGAGGGATAGAGAGCTAGAAACATCGATGAGAGAGAGTCCTCAATCAGCTGTCTCTTGCACACCCCCTACTGGGGATGTGCCTGCAATCAAGGTACATGCCCTTGACCGGAATCGAACCAGGGACCTTTCAGTTCTCAAGCTGATGCTCTATCCATTGAGCCAAACCGGTTTCGGCCTGATTGGTGTTTCTGGTTTCTTGGGATATAGTCCTAGAAGTGGGATTACTGGGTCAAATGGGAGTTCCATTTTTAACGTTTTGAGGAAACTCCACACTGTTCTCCACAGTGGCTGCACCAGTCTGCATTCCCACCAGCAGTGCATGAAAGTTCCTTTTTCTCCACATCCTCACCAGCACCTGTCGTTTATTGATGACAGCCATTCTGACAGGTGTGAGATGGTATCTTGTTATTTTGATTTGCATCTCTCGGATTATTAGTGACTTTGAGCATGTTTTCATGCGCTTCTTAGTTTCTATATGTCCTCTTTTGAAAAGCATCTATTTAGGTCCTTTGCCCACTTTTTTGATTGGATCGTTTGTCTTCCTTCTGTTACGTTGTATGAGTTCTCAGTAAATTTTGGAGATAAAACCCTTATCTGAAAAATCATTAGCCAATGTGTTCTCCCATGCAGTGGGCGGCTCTCTTTTTATTAATACAGGTCCCTTCGTTACACACAAGAATCATGCCTCCTTTAACTTCAAAATGGATGTTTGGATACATTCAGACAATGGAAAGAGTGTGCTTTCTTTAATTCTCCTCCTCCTAGATCTGATGTGAGGTCCCCTCACTTTTAGAATCAAAGCCCAGACAAGCTGGAGCGGAGGTGGGCAGCTTTTCAGAATCAGTATGAGGGACTGACAGGAACAGCTGTGACAGGATCCATTCTCCGATGACTCCATTGGGAGCTGATGCCCAGGCTCTGGAACAGGACTCATGGATGGCACCTGGGAGCTCCAGGAGGCAGCTCCATCTGGGGCCTGGATGGCTGAGTTCCTGTCGGACCCATTTCCTCTGCCCTCCCCAGGGGAGCCCATCCCCTAAAATCCTCAGCAATCCCTTCCCCTTCCCACATGCTTTTATTCCCAAACCACCCATCTGCTCCTCTCCCTTCCTCTGAATCCCTAACGCCCGCGGTGGACGAGGTGTTCCGTCCAGTCCAAGGTCAGCCATTTATACCAAGATGTAAGAGACTGATAGGCGTAACCGCTTGCACGTGAGATTTTATTTTTTAAATTATTTTTATTTATTTTTAAAAAAATACATATTTTATTTACTTTTTACAGAGAGGAAAGGAGAGGGATAGAGAGTTAGAAACATCGACCAGCTGCCTCCTGCACACTCCCCACCGGGATGTGCCCGCAACCAAGGCACATGCCCTTGCCCGGAATCGAACCTGGGACCTCTGGGTCCGCAGGCCGACGCTCTATCCACTGAGCCTCACCGGCTAGGGCGGCACTTGAGATTTTAAATGGGAGTTTGTCCATTCCAACACATCCTCTCGAACAGGTGGGATGTGCACGGCGGCTCTCTCCCAGGTCCACGTGCCCACCGGCCCCTCCTACCCCCGCGCGTCCGGGGCCGGAGCAGCTGCGGCCCTTGGGCGGCGGAAGGCGCGGCCCCTCGCCCGGCGCTCGGGCCGCCGGAGGGGCGGGGACACGGCCCGGCCCGCCCGGCCCGGAGCGCCCCAAACCTCAGCCCGGCCTCCGCGCGCCGGAAGGAAGCCGCCGCGGAGGAGGGGGCCCCGGGGGCGTCTCACCTGCCGCAGGGCCCCTCCCGGCTCTCCTCTCCCGGCGCCGGGCCGCGGGGGCGGGAGGCGCCCCCATCCCTCTGCCCACGCAGCAGCGCCGCCCGCCCGCCGCCCGGTCCGGGGCGCGGGGCCCCTCGGACCCCCCGCCCCGCCCCGCGCGCCTCCCCCTCCCCAGTCCCTGCGCGGGGCCCGGCCCGGAGCCCGGAGCCTCACCGCCCCCCGACTCCCGGACGGCCTCGCCGAGAGGGCGGCGTCTGAGGGGAGGAGGAGGAGGAGGAGGAGAAGCGGGAGGAGGGTGGGGCGCCGCCCGCCTCCGGGGGCTGGAGCGCGCGTGGCCCCGGCGCCGCCGCGCCGCGGGGACTCGGCTGGCACCGCTCGGCGCGGGCGGCGGAGGATGCAGGCGGGCTGCCCCGGCCTCGGCCCGCGCTCCCGCCGGGAGGGCCCCGCGTGCGCCCCAAGCCGCGCCGCCGCCGCCGCCTCGGTGCCGAGAGGGTAGGGGCCGCCCGCTGCCCCGCGCACGCCCGCCCTGGTCCCGGGCGCCCCGGGCTTCCCAGCCCCGGCGCCCCCCACCCCCGCGGCCGGGCGCCGTGGACACTGACGGCGGGGGAGCCGCGCTGCGGCCGGGGTGCGGGGCCGTGGCGCTGGCCGGGCGGCGCGGCCCCGCGGGGAGCAGCCCCCGGGCGCGCTGAGCCTCCCGCTCGGAGCCCCGCACAGGTGAGCGCGCCGGGGAGGGTGGGAGGCGGCCTTCCGGGGGCGCACGGGCCGGAGGGGGCGGCGGCGCGGGGGCCGGGGGCTGGGGGAGAGGAGGTAAACAGAGGGCGGGTTCAGGGATCCCCGGGGCGGGCGGCCCGGCTTCCGTCTGGCGCGCTGTGCCCACGGCGTGGGCCTGGAGGAGGCTTAGGTGAGCAAGTCTGGGACCCAGAGAGGAGAGATCACGGGGGAGGGAGAGGCGGGGTGCGAGGGATGCAGTGGGGGCCGGGGCTCTGCGAGCAAAGGCAGGAACCAGTGTCGGGGCGGCCAGTGCGTACGGAGGAGCGTGTGGTCCGTGGTGGCAGGAGCGTGGCGGGCTGGGGGAGACCTGGCTCCGCAGCCTCGGGGCACTGGAGTGGGCTGGGCGGGTCGCAGGGAAAGCCCAGGCCGGGGGAGTGGGGACAGGGTTGCGGGTAAGAGCTGCTCCACTTCGGAGGTGTCCTTTGCTCCAGATGACCGGCGCAGCCTGTGCCCTGGAGACCCGTCCTGCGCCCGCGCGGAGGTGACCGGCGCTCCGCCTCCCCCGGGCCCTAGAGCCCCGCCAGGCGGTGGCCCGTCCAGAGAGAGAGGAGAACCCGCAGGCCGAGCCCCGCCAGACGCCAGCCAGGATGCCCAGGCACCGGCAGGGCTCCTCCGAGCCCGAGCAGCCCTCCGCCGCCGAGCCCTCGGCCAGCCTGCCCTCGGACCCCGACCCCCGCCGCGCCGGCCGCACCCACGAGGTGTCCGTGCGGAGCGCGGGCGCCTGCCTCTGCCTGCCCGGCTGGCTGCGGCCCACCTTCGTGCCCGAGTCCCTGGAGGGCCTCTACCAGACCTACTTCCGGCGGCAGCGCCACGAGACGCTGCTGGTGCTGGTGGTGTTCGCCGCGCTCTTCGCCGGCCACGCGCTGGCCGTGTGCGCCGCCGCCTTCTCGGCGGACCGCCTGGCCCCGCTGGCCGCCGCGGGCGCCGGGCTGCTGCTGGACGTGCTCCTGTTCGTGCTGTGCCGGAAGGGGCTGCTGCCCAGCCTGGTCACCCGCAGGGCCGTGCCCTACCTGCTGTGGCTGCTCATCTCCGCGCAGATCTTCGCCCACCTGGGCCTCAGCGTGCCCGCCGGCGCCCACGCCGCCAGCGACACGGTGGGCTGGCAGGCCTTCTTCGTCTTCTCCTTCTTCATCACGCTGCCCCTGGGCCTCAGCCCCATCGTGGTCCTCTCCGTGGTGTCCTGTGCGGCGCACACGCTCGTGTTGGGGGTCACCGTGGCCCAGCAGCAGCAGCGGCAGCTGGACAGGCTGAAGGGGATGCAGCTGCTGAGGGAGGTGAGTTGGGCCTTCTCGCCTCCGGGTGTCGCCCTGGGCTTCCCCTGCCCACTGGGCTTGCAGCCCTGGTGGCCCCTGTTTCAAAGGTGGGGGAGGTGGGGTCATGGTTCCCTTTGCCCTTTTGTCAAAATGTGCCCTGGGTGGCACCCCTACCTCCCCTTCTCTCAGCCACCTGTGCAGGAAGTACCTCCTCTCTCCCTCTTTTTTTAAAAAAATATATTGTATTGATTTTTCACAGAGAGGAAGGGAAAGGGATAGATAGCTAGAAACGTCGATGAGAGAGAAGCATCGACCAGCTGTACACCCCCCATTGGGGATGTGCCCGCAACCAATGTACTACATGCCCTTGACAGGAATCGAACCTGGGACCTTACAGTCCGCAGACCGAGGCTCTATCCACTGAGCCAGACTGGTTTCGGCCGGACCTCCTCTCTTTGAACCCCTGGCCGTGCACCAGATTTGGGCCCGAGGGACTGAAGGCTGTCGGGACATTGGTCTCAGGGCCACTGGGCCACCTGTGCCCAGCTCACGTGGGCGGCCCGGTCTCGAGGCAGCGCTGTCCTGGCTGCACTCTCGTTGACCTTCGTCAGGAGGGCCTTGCCCCCGGGCTTCTTGGGCAAGTGACTGACTCGTGTGGCCTTGGCATCCCTCTGCCAAGTGGCCGGTGCCTGCCAGCGCGTGTGGCTGCTGTCGAGGTCCAGGGGAATGCGGGTGAAAGTGTGAGTCCCTGGGAGATGGGGGGAAGGCAGGCGTGATTGTCACAGGCCCCAGGTCTGCCACTGGGGCCCAGGGTCCCTCGAGCAGTTGGATGATCGGAGGCTTGGGGTGGGGACACAGGCGGGGGACAGTGGTGCCAGCCACGGCGGTGGAGCCTCCTGCTGGAAGGGTGGGCATGTGGCCCCCGCTAACTGCCGTGTCCACGGGTTCCGCGGCCCGGCTACGTGCGGAGGGGCCGCAGAGCCCGGCCTGCCGAGTTTATCACCCGTTACCCACCTGGGCCGGCTCAGCACTCAGCGTCGATGAGTTCGTTCTTCAGCTGTGAGCCCCGCCTGCTGCCTCACGGGCCCGAAGTGACCTGCCCCGGGCCACGTGGCTGGGGGTGGCAGTGACCCGGCCGGAGTGTCCCCTTCTCGTCCCGCCTCTCAGTTCCGTCCCCCTGCTCTCACACCGCCGCCTCCGTCTCAGCCGAGGCCGTTAGCATTGCCTCCTGGGGCTGAGGGCTGCGTCTCCAGGTGCCCAGCGGGGCCGTCGTGGTTGATGCAAGAACCCTGTGGGGCCGTCCCACGGCTGCCGCCCTGGTTGGAGGAAAATACCGGTTTTTCTCGGGGTTAACGTTCTCCTCGTTCTTGGACGGATGTTCTTCCCGGGTCCCATCACGGCTCATGGCCGCGTGGTGCCTCTCGATTCTGCAGGCGCACGTGGACAGGCCCCCGGGTTTGCTGCCCGGGACATGTGCGTGTCAGGGGACAGGCTGCCCGCACTGCCCTGGCTGCCGGGCTGGGGACGCGGCCGGTGCCTCTGCCGGCGGAGGCCCCGGGGCAGCTTCTGGGGGGGAGGGTGCGAGCAGCGGGGGCTCTGAGTGCTCGGGCTGACGCGCGGCCTGGACCGCAGGCCCGTCGCCCGGTCCCCTCCGCCCGGCCCGGGGCAGCAGGGTGTCCCGGATGCAGCTCTGCTTGTCCGTGAGGGAGCGAAACAGAAAGTCTTCCCCATCGGAGCCCAGACTCCGGACCCAGGGTTGCTGCGTGTCCTGTGGGGGTTGCTAAGAAACAAAACCCAAACAGACGAGGAAACAGAAAAAAAGATAGAAAACTAAGTAAATCCAGAATAACCACGTTCGCATCCCAGGAGAGCGGGGCCCGGACAGGGCGGCAGCGCCCGGCGGGAGCTCCGAGGAGGGAAGGGGAGTTTGGAGCCTGGGATACGGAGCGCGGGAGGCCCCGGCCTTCAGTGGGCTGCGCTCCAGAAGTATCTGAGTCATTTGTTTGGGACGAATCTGACTTTCCAAAAGGTGCCTGGGTTCCCAGGCCCCCTCATACACACACACACCGTCCCCCTGGGCACATGAACCCCCCCCACCCCGGGGTGGGGGCACCATCAGGGTAGAAGGGGGTGGGGCCGGAGGATGGGGACTTCGGAAGGGGGTGGCCAGAAACCCCGCCCCCATCAGGGGAACTCCGGGAACTTCTCCAGGTGCCAGCACCTCCTCTCCTCTCTCCTGCCTGCAGGCTCCCCGTTTCTGTCTCTCCTCCCATCACCTGTGGGCTCCGGCCAGGGACTTCCTCCTGGGTCAGTGGGGATGAGCCAAGGCTCACAGTTAGAAGTAGACAGTGGCCTAACCGGTGTGGCTCAGTGGATAGAGCGTCGGCCTGTGGACTGAAAGGTCTTGGGTTTGATTCTGGTCAAGGGCATGTACCTGGGTTGCGGGCACATCCCCAGTAGGGGGTGTGCAGGAGGCAGCTGGTCGATGTCCCTCATCGATGTTTCTAACTCCTTCTCCCTCTCCCTTCTCTCTGTAACAAATCAATAGAATATATATATATATATATATATATATATATATATATATATATATATATATTTTTTTTTAAGAAGTAGACTGGGTTTCCGGGGTTCAGGGCCCAGGCTGTCTTCCTCTGCACCCTCCAGCCCCCCTCCACACTGGGCTTTGTGGGAGGAATCCCGAGAGGCCCGGAGCCCCAGGCGGCCTGACACAGAGCCAGGCCATACAGCGGCCTGGGCTCTTTGCGGGGCGGGCAGGTGGGCTCCACAGCGAGCAGAGGAAGAGCGGGGTGGTGTGGGAGGTGGGGCGGGGGTGTTGCCGGGGCTGTATTACTGAATGAGTGAAGGTTACTGAGCAACTGGTCTGGGCCTTGCAGCGGGCAGGGCCTGGGATGAAGGGGCCAGACGGTGACCGTCGGAGGCTGTGGTGGAGGAGAGCATGGCCTGGGGCTGGGGTACTGGGAGCTCGGAGGACAGGAGGGCTGAGCTGCCGCGGGCAGGGTTTCCCCACATCCCTCCCCGTGCCTGGGTCCTGGCACCACCAGCTTGCCCTTAACTGCCACCAGCTGCGCCTTGGGTGAGGTGAGGTGGCAGCTGGGAGAAGAGGGTGGGAGGGGTTTGAGGGCAGGACCAGGCAGCAGCAATGGGAGCGGATGAAGGGGAAGATGGGGGTGGGGAGCACTCCTGTGGCCGCTCCTGAGACACCCCCATGTGCCCATGTTCCCGTTAGGTTCTCTCCCAGGGCCGAGTCTGGGCAAGTTAGGGGTAGGGACCCCCTGAAAAACACAGCTTTACGTTACAGCAGAGAGGCCGAGGGGTGTCCCGGGGAGTGTGCGCAGAATCCACGGGAGGGGGGTTCGGGGCCCAGCGTGAGGGAGCAGCCTGGTGGTGGAGGGAGCACCCAGGCCTGTCGCAGCCCCTGCTGCCCGCCGGCTCTCCCTGGTCCCCGGCGGCGTGTGATGGCGGATGGGCCATTGGGCGCAACAGGCAGCCCGGTCCGCTGGCGTTTGCACCCTGGTTCTTGTCGGGGGTGGGAACGGAAGACCAGGGGAGGGGGGTGGGGCGGGGCCGGGGCGTCGGGTGGGGGGCTGGCTGCTCATGGGTCTATAGGTGAGCAAGGGCACGGGGGGGGGGGGGGGGGCGGGTAATGTGTAGAGAGGCCCCTTGCAAACCTAGAGAACTACCCAAACGCCAGGCATTTGCCTCTCTGCTGCCTTTTCGACTTAACACACCACCTCTGACCTTCGCTCTGTGAATGAATCAGACCAAGCTCATTTACTGTCCTTTCTCTCACCTCTGTGTGTGGAGCCAGCTGGCTCTTTGCTTTTTCTCATTTTGAACGCATTATTTTATTTTTATTATTATTTTTACAGAGAGGAAGAGAGAGGGATAGAGAGTTAGAAACATTGATGAGAGAGAATCATCGACCAGCTGCCTGCTGCACACCCCCTACCGGGGATGTGCCCGCAACCAAGGTTCATGTCCTTGACCGGAATCGAACCTGGGACCTTTCAGTCCGCAGGCCGACGCTCTATCCGCTGAGCCAAACCCTGGTCAGGGCTTGACCGCATTCTTTTAAAGACTGCTCTCCGTGATGAAACGCTTCACGGTGTTGCAGACGCTTTGGGAACGAGAGGGAAAACGCAGTGCAGTCCCGCCGTGACCATGTTTTTGTGCGGTGTGTTCCGTTCTTCCGTTCTCGTCTTTCCTACGGAAGATTTCACAAGGCCCCAGGCATCGCCCCTACGTCCCTTCCTTCGCGTGAGAGCACAGGCGTTTTGCGTTTTGAATTAGTCTTCCCAGCCCCCATTCCTAACGCTGCGTCTGACACTGGCTAGGAGTGCTGTAGTGAAGCGTTCCTTGTCTGTGGGACGTTGGGTTACTCTCAGGCACTCACCGTAGGGTTTCCTTATTTCCTGCAGCCCCAGCAGGCACCCCGGTGCTCTCCTCCCTTCCCTCCTGGCCACGGGCTGTCTGGCGCCTCTTCCTCCTCCGATCGCTGCTGCTTCCAGCAGAACTTGCGGTCCCTGAGCGATCGGCTTTCATCAGCAGCGAGACCGTCCCGTTGCGTCCCCCTTTGCTCTCTTCGGGAACGTTTTCTTGGTTGCAAACAAAATGAAAATGAAAATGACATGTTTCCGAGCAAATCCCACCCCACGCCGGAGCCCCGTTTGAAACCCCCGGGTGAGAGGCCTGGATTTGAACTTGGCGAGATCGCCATGGCTGTGGTTTGTTGGTCCCAGTGAATGTAATGGTGCCAGCTGAGTGGGATCTGGGTGGGTAAGGCCTGCCCCAGCTCCGCGGGGGCTCCTCGGCTGCCCTGGCAGGCTGAGTGTTCCGCCCAAAGGGACGGGAGTGGATGTGTGGGCCGTGCGTCCTTTGTTGCGGATCGAGGGGACCGGAGGGCTGTGCGCTGTGTCCCCTGCTCCTGGGTGGCCGCCTCTGTTCCTTTCCTCCAGGGCTGGCGGCGCACCCCTCCCGACCCTCGTCGCTGGGTTCGGGACGGACGGGATCGTGGGGCTCACAGTCCGCCTTGCAGGCAGCGCGACGGCTTCTCATGGAACCTCCGCACGGCTGCCTGTCCTCTGTCCTCCGCCTCCGTTTCCTAGGGGCTGGGAGCTCCCTCTTCAGAATAGCCTACCTGGTCTGTAGTGCGTTCACACCAGCGACAGATAACATTGTTGATGTAGGTCTTGAAGGCATTTCTTATCTCTGTCACCTCGCTTAGCCCTCGTGCCTGTCTCGGGAGTGGAAGTTCCTGACTCGGGCAGGAGGGAGAGGAGGGTCACGCAGTAGAAACGCAGGCGGCTGGTCTCAAGTCCGCCGTCCAGACCTCCGTGCAGGGAAGGGCCTCCTGTGTGGTGAGGTTGGGAGAGGCAGTCGGTCAGTTCATGCGAGAAGTTACATTATTGTGGTCCCACAGCATGTGGGTAGAAACGCACGGAACTGTAATGCCCCGGAGAATGGATTCTACTGGACGTGAAAGGGACTAGGAACCAAATGCCAGATGATGGTGCATGAATGGCCTCGAGACAGGGCAGGGAGAGCTGTGGTACCTCAGACTTCCTGTGGGTCCCGGGTGGAGGTGGGGGCGGGCTGGGATGGGCACAGAGGAACATTTGGGGGGGGGGGGTGGACATATTCCGTATGGTGATTGTGGGAAGTAGTCATACAGCTGTATACATTTGTCAGTACTCATCTAAACAGACACATTAAATGGGTGCTTTGAATTGTGTGTACACTATAACGCCACCAAGTAGATTTTTTAAAAAGGTCAGTAAAACCTGGGAATCACACAAAGAACCTCACATACGCATGTACATTTATATGCATTTCCGATAGATAGCTTTTTCTAACCGGAAGTCTTTAGCTGCAGTCATTCACTTACGTTTTCTGAGGGGACGGCTCTGTGCCCGCGCGTGGATGCCCCGTGCCCCGGTGGCCTTCTTCTGAGTTAGGATGTGCTCCCTGTCATTTCCAGTGTCCTTCGGTGGAGGGAGAATTAAAAGTTGCTTGGAAATAATCTGGGTCTGGAATCCTAGATTTTTATGACTCTTCTTGATAATTTTTCACTGTTGCCTTGCCCACTGCTAAGTCAACAGTAGTTTCTTCTAGCTACATAAATTTAGCAGCAATCCCCAAAATGTTAATTCTACTTAGAAATAACAACTGTCCTCTTGCACTCATAATTTATCTGTTAAGGCCCTATTTAATTGAATGATGTAAATATAATACCAAGAAAAAAACAACTGATGCAGCAGGGTTGGGACTTAAACACAGCTGACTCTTGGGAAAACATTCCGAAGCTGGAGCAGAAACGCAGGAGGGTCCTGCAGAGGCCCCGCCAGCTGTGTGCGTACGGCCAGTGGGCGGGCAGAGAGAGCGAGGGCCAGAGGCCTTGGCTGAGCTGGAATATCGGTGCCGAGGGCTTCAGAGCTGTCCTGTGCTCCTGCCCCTTCCACTTAAGCCCCTTCCTGCTGCTCCTCAACAAACCCTTCTCGGTAATCACCATGGTTTTCCCTAACTCTTGAGAGGCAGTAGACTGGTCTGAGAGAGAAGATCCTTGCAGGGTATTTCCCCTGGCTCAGAATACTTGACTTAATCTGCCGTGTGGCTCATTTTTCCCTTTGGAAAAAGAAGAGATGCTTCCTGACTCACTTCTTCATAGCATACTGTGTGTTCAACTTCTCCTTCTGGAACGTGTCCCAAGGCACAGTTTGACGTAATGATTACTCTTATCCCCATCACAGCGACAACAGGGTCCGGTGTCTTCCTCCTGGGTCTGAGGGTGGGGCTCATCCAAGATGACCCAGAGGACATCCGCAAGCCTCAGGGGGCCACTGGGACACACAAGACCTCTGAGAGTTCATGGAAGTACCATCACTCTGCTACAGTTAGAAAAGGCCTGGAGGAGGCAGTACTGAGCTAGGCCATGAGGGGCGGATTTTGAACACTAAATTGGTAGGGAAGGGACACACGGGGATTGCTGGTGAGCAGTGATTTGGGGGATGAACTTATGAGAACCTTGGACTGGAGAATTGGGTGTGTGAGACAGTAAGAGAGAAGTCCGGAAGGTGATTTGTGGATCTGAAACAGAGGACCTAGAAAGCTTTCTGAGATAGCTTTGACTACATGTTGTAGGCGTTGGGGAGCAGTGGAGTCCCAGAAGAATAGAGAACACAGAAAACATATTTATAATAATAGTGATGGGGAAATTCCCAAATTTGATGAAAATTATAAGCCCCACAGTTCAAGAAGCTCAATATAGCTCAGATAAAAAGAATCACACCGCCGAAACCGGTTTGGCTCAATAGATAGAGCGTCAGCTTGGGGACTGAAGGGACCCGGGTTCGATTCCCGTCAAGGGCATGTACCTTGGTTGCGGGCATATCCCCAGTAGGGGGTGTGCAAGAGGCAGCTGATCCATGACTCTCTCTCATCGATGTTTCTAGCTCTATATCTCTCTCCCTTCCTCTCTGTACAAAATCAATAAAATATATTTAAAAAAAAAAAAAAAAAGAATCACACCAAGACACATCATAATTAGATTGCTTACTACTAGTAATTAAGAGAAACTCATAAAAATCGGGGGGGGATGGGGAGGACACATTACATAGAGAGGGACAAAAATAAGAATGACCCAGATGTCTGGTCAGAAATTATCCGAGGAAGAACACAGTAGAACAGGAAAAATAAAAATAGTCTAGAATTTTATACCCAACAGAAATATACTTCAGTAAGTGAAGGTGAGATAGACTTTTTTATAGACAAACTAAAGTTGAGAGAATTATCAGCAGACCTGAACTACAAAAAGTATTAGATGTTGAGAGCAAAAATATGAACAACATACTATAGTTTATAACATAGAAGCAAAATATATAATAATAGAACAAGGGAAGGGGGAGATATGAAAGTATACTATCATAATGTTTTATACTATATGTAAAAATAACATTTGAAATAGTCTTGAAATGGGGAGCAGTGGAGTCCCAGAAGAACAGAGAACACAGTATATAAATTATGATAGTATACTTAGACAATCTCTCTTCCTTTCTGAAATCAATAAAAAAATTTTTAAAAAAGATTCAAAATATAAGAAGCCAAAGCTGATATAACTAAAAGGAAGAATAGACAAGTTATGATTATGTTTAAAGATTACAATATTCTTTTCTCAGTTATTGGTAAAACTAATAGACAAATTAGTAAGTATATAGAACATTGAACAACCTGAACAACCACCTTGACCAAAGTGATATTTATAGAACCTTCCATCCAACAACTATAGAATGCACATTCTTTTCTTTTTTTAATGTATTTTTATTGATTTCAGGGGTGGGGGTTGGGGGGAGAGAAACATCAATGAAGAGAGAGAAATCATTGATTGGCTGCCTCTTGCACGTTTCCCACCAGGGATCAAACCTGCAACCTGAACACGTGCCCTGACTGGGAATCAAACCGTGATCTCCTCAATCATAGATTGATGCTCAACCACTGAGCCACATGGGCAGGGCCAGAATGCCCATTCTTTTCTAGTGCATTGAAATGTTTATGAAGGCACACAGTATGCTGGGCCATAACACAAGATTCCATACATTAAGAAATTATTGAAATCATTCGAAGTATGATGGGTTGAAATACAAATTAACAGATATGTTTTGAAAAATCCACAAATATGTGGAAATTAAAACATGACTACACAAAAAATGGATCAACACAAATCATAAGACACATTAAAAAATGTGTTGAATTACATGAAAATTAAAACAACGTAAAAATTTGTGGGATGTAAGCAAAGCAGTACTATGAGGGAAATTTATAGCATCAGAAAGGTTTAAAATGAATGATTTATGATTCCACCATAAGTAAGTAAAGTAGAAGAATTAAATTCAGAGTAAGAAGTAGGAGGTAATTTACGAGGTGTACTGGTTAATAATGTGAATTTTTTCCAATAGATGGAGTCACACGTATGTTGATATATATGCGATTTGATATGTATGCTATTTTGTTGTATTGAAAGCAAACTTCAGAACTTCATATGTCAAATTTGCTGAAAATGTTAACATCATAGATTTTTTTACGCTTAAAAATGTTGAATTTTGTGCCAAAAAAGCATTTTCGGGAAGTTTTAATCATTATATTGAAGAAAAAGTTATCGTCGTATACTTCGAGAAGCTTATGGTGAACATGTTTCATCTCAAGATACTTGTGAATGCTGGTTTAAATGCTTTAAAGGTGATGATTTCGATGTGAAAGACAAAGAATGTCCAGGTCAACTGAAAAGGTTTGAAGACCAACAATTACAAGCATTATTGGATGAAGATGTGTGTCAAACTCAAAAACAACTTTGAGAAAGTTTAAACGTTGCTTAACAAACAATTTCCAATCATTTATAAGCAATGGAAAAGATTTTAAAGGAAGGAAAATGGGTGCCACATCAACTGAACGAAAGACAAGCGGAAAACCGAAAACTCGTCAGTAAAATGTTGCTTCAATAGCATGAAAGAAAGTCTTTTTTTAAAATTTTATTTTTTTATTAAATTATCTGTGTACCTATTTTACCATTGCCCCCCCCCTCCAATACATACCCACCCTCCCCAGAGTTTTGTGTCCATTGGTTGTACTTATATGCAGAAAGTTTTTTTTTACATCAAATAATAACTGGCCATGTAAAGTTGATTTATTTTGAGAATTCCAAATGCACAAAATCATGGGTTGATCCAGATCAACTGTCAACATTGACTCCAAGGCCAAATCGCTTGGAAAGAAGACAATGCTCTGTTTGGTGGCATCAGGAAGGTGCGGTGTATTATGAGCTTCTAAAACCAGGTGAAACCATTAATACCGATCGCTGCCGACAACAAATAATCAATTTGAACCACGCTTTGATTGTGAACTGATCAGAATGGGCCAGAAGACATGGCAAAGTAATTTTGCTTCATGATGACGTCCCATCACACACTACAAAACCAGTTAAAGACACGTTAAAAGATCTTGCCTGGGGGGAGCATTATCTCAATCCATTGAGGTTTTGCTTCCCGGCATATGTCGACAGTTTTGGCTCAAACTCATTACAAAATTCTTAAAAAAAAAAAAAAAAAAAAAAAAAAAAAAAATCGTGCCTGGGAAGTATGAACCCTCCCGCCGTATTCACCAGACCTTGCTCCTTCAGATGACCGCTCGTTCTGATTGATGGCACACGCACTTCCTGAGCAGCACTTCAAAACGTACGAAGAAGTGGAAAATTGGGTCTCTGAATGGTTTGCCTCAAAACAAGAAAAGTTCTACTTGGACAGTACCCACCAGTTACCTGAAGATGGGGAAATGTGTAGCTAGCGATGGACATTACTTTGAATAAAGCACTTTTGAGGTTTCTCTTGAAATTGTTTTCTTTGATTACAAAATCTGCATTATTAACTGGTACACCTAGACTATACTGATAAAAGCCTTGGGGATGATCAGGTCAGCAGGGGAGGGCAGTTGGGGGCAATCAGGCTGGCAAGAGAGCAGTTAGGGGGCAATCAGGCAGACAAGCAGGTGAGTGGTTAGGAGCCAGCGGTCCCGGATTGTAAGAGGGATATCCTACTGCCCATTTACGGGATTGGGCCTAAACTGGCAGTCGGATATCCACCAAGGGGCCCCAGATTGGAGAGGGTGCAGAACAGGCTGAGGGACACCCCTCCCCATGCATCAATTTTGTGTACTAGGCCACTAGTATATATATAAAAGCCTAAGCAACCAGCCGACTGGCCAGTACTTATGATGCGTACTGGCCACCAGGGGGCAGACGCCCAATGCAGAAGCTGCCAAGCTGCAGTCATTTGGCAGCGGTGGTTCTTGGGTGATGCACCCAGAACCAGAGAGGAGGGAGGGAACGCCACCCAAGAATTGCCCTCTCACAATCCAGAACTCCTTGGGGATGTTAGAGAGCCGATTTTGGCCTGATCCCCACAGGCCAGGCCGAGGGACCCCACCAGTACACAAATCCATGCACTGGGCTTCTCTTAAAAAATAAGAATGGGCCGAAGCCGGTTTGGCTCAGTGGTAGAGCGTCGGTCTGTGGACTGAAGGGTCCCAGGTTCGATTCCGGTCAAGGGCATATACATTGGTTGCGGGCACATCCCTGGTAGGGGGTGTGCAAGAGGCAGCTGGTCGATGTTTCTCTCTCATTGACGTTTCTAGCTCGCTCGCTCTCTCTCTCTCTCTCTCTCTCTCTCCCTTCCTCTCTGTAAAAAATCAATAAAATATATATTAAAAAAAAAGGAAAAAAAAAAAAGAATGGAAAATAGCGAACAATGAATAAAGAAAAATCAGTGAATCCGTAGCTGGTTTTTAAATTCAGTAAAATGAATAAGTATAGCTAGGTGATCAGAGACATGAGAGAGGACACAAATTACAGAAGCCAGAATGGAAGTGGGAGCACGACCACAGGTCCTACGAACATGAACAGAATAGTAAAAAAATGTTACAAACCACTGTATGCCCACACATTTGACAACTTAGACAAACTGGGCACATTACCTGAGGCTCAGGGGTGGCGGGGTTGCCGCCTGGCAGGAGGGAGTTTCTGTGAAGGGTCCCCAGGTCAGCTGTGGCTGGGGGCGGGGGGAGAGAGGGGGACCCGTCCAAGAGCGAGGAATAATAGGAATTCTCACAGTTCTTTGTAAAGAGATTCCCTACAGGAAGGTTATAAGGCAAAAAGGAGGAACCAGAAATGGTGCTCAGTCCCCCTCTCAGAGGGGAGCCACTGTTGGCCCGTCAGTGTTTCTGCTCCTGCGCTATTTCCTTTCTAGGAAAAGGAGGGCAGGGTGGGGCATGCTTGCCTGGTGCCCTCAAAGACTCCAGACCCATGGAGTTGGCATTTCCGTGTTCTCTCTCTCCCCTCGCGCTCTCCCTCCTGGCCGCCTCCCTCCATCGTCATTCCTCCGCTCGGGCCTCCCTGGTGCCTGCCGTGTGCCACGAGGGTGCGGAGCGCCGGGGACACGCGGTGACCGGCACAGGCCTTGTCCCTGCGGAGCGTACAGCGTGAACGGGCAGACACATCTGTTCCGCTTGAAGGCAAACACTTTTAAGCGTTTAAAAATAGTAATGCAAACATGGACTTCCTCGGCCTGGGAGGCAAAGCCCCACGCACTAGCAAGGTGAGAGGGAGGCTCTGCCCTGTACTCGTAAGAGACCGAGGCCTCTGCCTGTGTGGGCTGCTTGTGTGCCGAGAGGTTTGCCGGCACCCGGATGAGGATGTGAACTTGGCCTTCTGGACGGCCGGCAGCTGTGGAGGCATCCGAGCAGGAGGTGGAACTTGCAGAAAGATCCTTTTGGACGATGAATGTGGTACCAGGGTGGGGTGGAGGACCAGAGAGGGAGGAGAGGGCTGAGTCTGTGCCCGGCCCTGGGGGGAGGGCGGAGGGCTGGGGCCAGGAAGTGGCCAGAGGAGGAGAGAGGAGGCGGAAGACCAGGAGGCATTTGTCCAGAAAGAAGAGCGGTGGAGTGAAGGACCCCCTGGAGGTGCCGCAGGAGCACGGGAGACGGGGAGATGGGGTGGCACTGGCTCAGGCGCCCCGTACCTCTTTGCCCAGGACGCAGGGCTGGGCGGGCGCTGTAGCAGTTGGCTGGGAGCCCTCGTGAGCTGAGGCCCGCCCTCGCTGGCAGAGGTGGACCTTCAGGTCGGGGCTGGGGTTCCCCACTGACCCCTGGCTGCACCCTGGAGTTCCCTGGGAGCTTCTTTAACTGTGTCAGTGCTGCTGGCATCACTGTTTTGGGGGGCTGCCTGGGCATAGCTTCCGGTGAGTCTAGGGTGCAGCCCTTAGTCTAAGGGTTAGAGACTCCTGAGTAGGGTGAGGGAGCACCCCAGGGGGCGCTGGGGCAGGCAGTTGTGGCTGAAAAGCTGAATCCAGGATGGAGCTTGCCAGGGCTGTGGAGGTGCTCCTGCGGCACCTCCAGGGGGTCCTTCTCTCCACCCGCTCCTCTCTCTGTGCCTGTGACTAAGGTAGTAAGTACCTTGTGAGGACGGTCTCTGGCGGCCGGTCCTCCCAGGCCTGTCCCTCTGACTGTGAAACGTGCCAGCTTCCCCAAGGGCCAGGCGAGGAGGGCAGTAAGAGGAGGGTTGGGACAATGACAAGGAAACTTGGAAAATGACTTAAAATCTAAAGTAAAAATCAGGGAACTGGATTAAATGCAGGACGGTGAAGCGGCAGTCATGGGTGGAGGACAGTGGGTGTGGCTTTGAGTGTGGAAGAGAGGCTGGCCAGACAAGAAGAGAATAATGAGGAGGTGTGGCCGAAGATGTGGAGATTATGAGAAAGGGAAAGAGAAGGAATGGACAGAGACCCCATAGGCCCTGGGCCCAGAGACGACCTAAAGCAGTGGTCACGGTGGGGGGTAAAGAGCCAGGCAGGTTGGAGGATCTTGGCTTTGTCTTTTTATTTTTATTTTTTAATATATTTTACTGATTTTTTTACAGAGAGGAAGGGAGAGGGATAGAGAGCTAGAAACATCGATGAGAGAAACATTGACCAGCTGCCTCCTGCACCCCCCCCCCCACCGGTACATGCCCTTGACTGGAATCGAACCCGGGACCCTTCAGTCCACAGGCCGACGCTCTATCCACTGAGCCAAACCGGTTTTGGCTTGGCTTTGTCTTCATATTGATGACAGCCCCTAGAATGGAGGTTCCTGGGTCCCCAAAGCAGGTGGGCCCAGAAGTCTCCCTTCCTCACCTGTTCCCCTCGGACGTCCGAGCTCCCGGCTAAGAGACAGCAGACAGGGAAGCAGCAGCTCGGGACTCGGGGCTGGAGAGAAAGCCGGGTCCCGGGCTGGCCTGAGAGGCCGCAGAGGAGGGCTGGAGGCATCATCCCTGGGAAGCAACAGGGGAGGGGAGGAAGGGGACTGGGTCCCTGAGGGGAAAGGAAGCACCCTCCAGGGTCAGAGGAGAGGGACACCGGCTTGTCCCACAGCCAAGCGTCTGCACAAAGTTTCACTCTCAAGATCTGAGGCGTTTGGGACTGAGGCGGGGCGGCGGGGCCTCGGCCTGCTCTGTTCGGTGGGTGCACCCGGGCGGGCTTTGGCGTTTGTGTGCTGTCAGTGATCTTCCTTCCCGTGTGTGTGTGTGTGTGTGTGTGTGTGATGGGAATATTCCTGGAATTCTGAAGAATTCTGAAGATTCCTGGAATTCTGCACATGCTCCTCTAACTCGCGGCCACTCCGTTTGTCGTCAAATTCATTTCAAAGACAGCTCCTGAAAGGCAGGATCTGTGCCCTCAGTGCAAGGAGAAGACCCGAGAGGCAGTATGGGGCCCTGCTGTCACCGTGGCCACGCCCACAAGCACACAATTCACTCTTTCTTGCCTTTCCTTCGTTTGACACTGGCCGTTGGTTTGGAATTGGTGTAAGTTTCCTTGACCGTCCAGAATCCTGACGTGAAAATGGATGTGCGAAGGCCCACAGCTGTGCGTCCGGCCCAGGCGGGCTCCCCGTTGGGGGCCTCTGCCAGCAGGCCCCGCCCCCCAGAATCACACGGGGCTCCCTCTGTGGGTTTTTTTTTTTTAATATATTTTATTGATTTTACACAGAGAGGAATTGAGAGGGACAGAGAGTTAGAAACGTCAATGAGAGAGAAACATCGACCAGCTGCCTCTTGCACACCCCTACCAGGGATGTGCCTGCAACCAACGTACATGCCCCTGACCAGAATCGAACCCGGGACCTTTCCGTCTGCAGGCCGACGCTCTATCCACTGAGCCACACCGGTCTCGGCGGGGCTCCCTCTGTTCCCGGCGGCTTCTCGGTCCCCAGGAGATGGGAGCCCCGTGAGGTCCCCTCTCACTCTCCGGACTGCGAGTGGAGCCCTCCTCGCGCTGAAGCCTCGGGAGGGTTGGGTCTTACAAACACGGTGAAACGTTGTTAAAGAGGGTCCTTGGAGTAGAACTGGACTCATCAGCCCGGAGAAAGAGGCCGAGGTGACTGGCGGATGGGGTCACATCGGGAAGAGAAGACACACAGCCGTGGCCGGTGTTCTCTGCCTCCGAGCCACAGGGGACGGGGCTGGGGGGCCTCGGAAGAGCTTTGTGGTTATTAACCGTCTGGCTCAGCGGTCGGCAAACTCATTAGCTCACAGAGCCAAATAGCAGCAGCACCACGATGGACATTTCTTCGGAGAGCCACATTCTTTAAACTTCTCCTAACGCCGCTTCTTCAAAAAAGACTCACCACAGGTGGCTCGAGAGCCGCGGTTTGCCGACCACGGGTCTGGGCTGGCAGACCCTTTGAAGGCTCCGGTGGAAGCAGTGGGCTGGCTTCCGTGCGCCGCCTTCAGGGCTGGGAGGGGGTGAGGACACGGGGCTCAGAGAGGCTGAGCGCTGGCTCTGCCGCCCGCCTGCGGTGGGGGTGAGGTCCGTGTGGCCGCACAGCCCGGCCTGTCCCCGCGATCACAGCTGTGGGGACCCCCGGAGGCTCGGGCTGGGCTTCCTGGGGGGGCGGGGGGAGGCGGGCTGCCGACCGAGGTGCCATCTCCCCTGCTGCTTCCCGCACCTTGGAGATTTTTTCCAAAACACCTCCGCGCGCGTTAATGAACAGACGTCAGCGAGGCCGTCCCGGCAGCTGAGATCCCGAGGTCCCCGAGGGCGGCCGACATGGACGCAGAACGCCAGGGCAGAAAGCCTTCTCTCTCCCCCGACCCCTCTCCCCGGTTCTGGAGCGTTCTGGAATGTTCTGGAACCCGCAGGCCGGAGCGATCCCACAGCGGGAGGTCAGCCCAGGCCCTGGAGCCATGGCCGGCCTCCCTCCGAGGGTGACTTCCATCTCGCAGCCGCGTCCCCAGGGCCGAGAGGGAACGTGCAGGATGTGGTGACTCATCGGATTCCAGGGGAAGGATCGGGGAAGGCACTTTCTCACGAGCCCGGGGTCATAAATACTTTTTCTGTCGTGGGTTCCATGAAGCTTCCGTCTGAATGTTTACCCACTTGGGAGATTTGTTCATTCTATTTGTTATTTTAAAGATCTTGTGTTTAAAAAAAAAATTTTTTTTTTTTTTGGTGGGTGGAGTGAGACTGCCCAGTCTAAAGCAGGCCACTAGGGTAGCAGCCGGAGCTTCTGGGCCTTTAGGTGCGGGGAATCCCCCCGAGATTGAACACCTTCTCCTGCCGGGCTGGTGCGGCTCAGTGGTCGAGCATCCACCTATGCACCAGGAGGTTATGGTTCGATGCCCAGTCAGGGCACATGCCCAGGTTGCAGGCCCAGTCCCCAATGGGCCGTGCAGGAGGCAGCTGATGGATGATTCTCTCATCATGGATGTTTCTATCTTTCTCCCTCTCCCTCCCTCTCTGAAATCAGTAAAAATACGTATTTTTACAAAACTCCTCCTCCTGGCGCCCCTGCTCTCTCTGGAACCTTCCTCCCCCTAGCCAACCCCCGCTTCCTGGCCGGGGGGCTCCTCGGCTGGGCTTCACCCTTTCGGATCTGAGCCCTGGACCCGGGGCTGGGAATGGCCTGCAGGGCCCTGACCGGCCTCCCACGCGGGGAGAGGGGGCCGGGGTGGGCCGGGAGGGGATTGCTCAGCTCCTTCCGGGCCTGCTTCTGTGGGGCCTGGAGAGGGGCCAGGTGGGCGGGAGCCACAGTGCCCTGGGGGTCCTCGCAAGGTTAGATATTTGGGGAAGTTCTAAGAAACCCAAGGCTTGGGGCTCCCGGGGGAAAGGTCTAGAAACAGATGAGCTTCCCGGGAGGCTGGGAGAGAGTTGTCAGGCATGGGTGGGACCCGCGGGACCCACATCGCTCTCCAGCAGCGTCTTGCCTCCACGTCCCTGCAGCCGAGAGTGCAGCCGGGGAGGGGAGCAGGCCTCGGAGGGGACAGGAGGCAGCGTGGCTCCGTGGCCAGCCTGGAGACTGCCCTGCCTCCCTTCCATCCAGCCTTCTTCCCCAGCCTCTCTGCACCAGGTCACGACCCCCACCTCCACCCCTCACCCCTCACCCCCACCCCCGTCCCAGCCTTTGCCCGCAGAGGTGAGGTCATATGGGGACCAGACAGGAACGCGGGGACCGTCGCCGTGAGTCAGTCTGCCCCTCGGCTCACGGTGATGGCACTGGCGCGCAGAGAGGTCGTTTGACTTGGCAGGTTCCCGGCTAGCGAGGGGCAGGGCCGCGGTCCAGGGCTCCTCGAGCGTTCATTTCCTACACTGTCTTACCCTCCATGCATTCAGCCCTGACCAGTGTGGCTCAGTGGATAGAGCATCGGCCTGCCGACTCAAGGGTCCCAGGTTCAATTCCGGTCAAGGGCATGTACCTTGGTTGTGGGCACATCCCCAGTAGGGGGTTTGCAGGAGGCAGCTGATCGATGTTTATCTCTCATCGATGTTTCTAACTCTATCCCTCTCCCTTCCTCTCTGGAAAAAAAAAAAGTCAATAAAATATATTTTAAAAATAAATACATAAATACCCACATTTGAGTGCAAGGCAGGCTGTCCGGCCTGGAGGGTCCCCAGGCGTGAACACACCGGGTCTGCTACGCGGTCTGGGTTAGACACTGGGTGGTGCTGGGCTGCTGTCTGGCAGTCCGCTCGGTCTGGCTGGGTTTTCTTAGGTGGCGCCCCGTGGGGGCGGAGAGCCAGCACCTGCTGTGGAGGGCGGGAGGCCCCGCTCAGAGCTCGGTGCCCGCTGAGAGGGCCAGTCCTGGGGGGTGTCAGGGCTGCGGTCTGGCGGCTGTGGGCGTGGCCCGGGGACCGCACACCAGGGAGCCTGCGGTGCCGGACGGAGGAGCAGCTCTCCCAGCCCAGAGGAGCTCTCGGTGCCCGAGCCCCGAGCTGGCTGCACAGACACCAGGTCCCAACCCCTCTCCTCCTCTCCCTGCAGCTTTGGGTCCTCGCGGGACCTGAGGACGGGCCTGGCTGCCCCTCCCCTGCTGGCAGGGGTGGCCGAGGATGCATGTGGACCCCAGGGACCTGTAACCCTGTGGCACGGGGGCAGGGTAGCAGGGGTGGCATTGTGACCCCGGAATCAGCCCGGTCAGGTCTCCTTAAAAAAAAAAAAAATATATATATATATATGTTTTTATTGATTTTTTTACAGAGAGGAAGAGAGAGAGAGAGAGAGCCAGAAACATCAATGAGAGACAGTCATTGATCAGCTGCCTCTTGCACACCCCCTACTGGGGATGTGCCCGCAACCAGTGTACATGTCCTTGACCGGAATCGAACCCGGGACCTTTCAGTCCATAGGCCGACGCTCTATCCACTGAGCCAAACCGGTTTTGGCTCCTGTGACCTTTTCCACAACCCGCGGCCCGTGGGGCTGTCCACCCACAGTGGGTGGGCCCGGCTGGCTTCCCTCTGCTCCTGGCTCCTCAGCACCAAAGCGCACGTAGCAAGTGTGTGCTCAGCGTGTGGCGGTCGAATAGACGTGCTGACAAATGCATGGGCAGCAGAGGGACTGACGGCTCAGGCCTCCCGGGTGGGCGGATTGGCCGGCTTAGCGGAGGGGTGATCAGCCCCCCCCCCTCCCCACCGGCCTTCTGGGCCCGGAGCCACGCCCGTGGGTGTGCCTCACCAGCCACGCCAACGAGGCAGGGTCTGTTGCGGGGACCTCACTTCCCTCGGGGTCACAGGCTCTGCTGGGGCCCGCCCTGGACACGGGCAGCTTGGGGTTTGGTCTCAGTCACTGCTCCCCACCCCCCACCCCCACCCCCAGAGACGCGCCTTCACCGCTGTCCCCTTCTCCCCCCCCCTCGGGCGCAGATCCTGGCCAACGTCTTCCTCTACCTGGGCGCCATCGCCGTGGGCATCATGTCCTACTACATGGCCGACCGCAAGCACCGCAAGGCCTTCCTGGAGGCCCGCCAGTCGCTGGAGGTGAAGATGAACCTGGAGGAGCAGAGCCAGCAGCAGGTAAGGCTCCGGGCGGCCGCAGGGCCGTGGGCTCGGAGCTGGTGTTTGTGCAGCCAGCTCGGTGCACGGGCACAAGGGGTGCGGGCCTATTAGTGTGTGTGTGTGTGTGTGTGTGTGTGTGTGTGTGTGTGGAGGGGGGTTCAGTGCGCAGGCCGTGGGCTCGGAGCTGGTGTTTGTGCAGCCAGCTCGGTGCACGGGCACAAGGGGTGCGGGCGTATTAGTGTGTGTGTGTGTGTGTGTGTGTGTGTGTGTGTGTGTGAAGGGGGTTCAGTGCGCAGCCCCGTGGGCTTTGGAGTTCGCCCACCAGGTCAGGTGCTCGCTGCCTGACGCCAGCTCGGGTCCCTCGCCTGGGAGGGCTCCTCCGACTTCAGGGAGCTTCTCTTGCTGGAAACTCGCTCCCGCTTCTCCTCTGTGCTCGGCCAAAGCCTCCCTCTTTCCCTTTTTCGGGTTTTTTTTTTTGTCTTTATATTTAAAACTTTTTAAGGAAATGCACCACCCCAGCAGCCACCAGTGGCTCCCTGTGGTCCTTTCCCAGGTGGACAAGTGCTGTGGGCTGCATGCTTGTCCTCCGTGGGCTTGCTAGTCCGCCTCGGCCACTCTCTTAAGGTCAAGGGCAGATGCGCACTGCCCACCTACTGTGCGCACAGAATTGCTCTCCCTGCAGGGGACCCATCCCCTGGCCTCAGGGCAGGGTCCTCTGGGTGATTTCCACCCGCCCATCCCTGGCTGTTTTCTCCGTGCTCCGGGCCCTCTCCCCGCTGCCTTCTCCCTCTAAGTCCTGTTTAACGAAGGAAAACCAGCCCGGCCCCCCAGGACCCGCCGTTTACATTTTTCTTGGCGAGAAGTGCCTGCTGTCCTGCCGTTTACCCGCCTGACGGCAGCCGGAGCCACCGCAGCTCCTCCCCTTCGCGTGCGAGTCAGGCTTCCTCCTCCTTCTCGGTCTGGAATCTTCTCAGATGCGTTTGAAGGTCCCCAGAAGTCACATCCGCCCGTTTCCTGTTCTCCAGAGGCCGTTTCTCCTGCACGCACAGACTCACGTGGAGAATACACGACTCCCTGCTCTGGGAACCGTGTCTGCGTGCACCGGGTGCCGAGTGCTCTGGGTTCACAAAACACAGCTTTCGTGGACTCGGCCGCTCAGGTGGCCCGGGCTGTGGTTTCAGGGTCCCTCTGGGTGGTGGGGGCCCATCGGTGGGCCTCACAGTCTCTAGTCCAGTGGTCGGCAAACTCATTAGTCCACAGAGCCCAATAGCAACAGGACAATGATTGAAATTTCTTTTGAGAGCCAAATTTTTTTAAGATTTATTTTATTGATTTCTTTCAGAGAGGAAGGGAGAAAGATTGAGAGCTAGAAACATCGATGATGATGAGAGAGAAACATCGACCAGCTGCCTCCTGTACAACCCCTACTGGGGATGTGCCCGCAACCAAGGTACATGCCCTTGCCCGGAATCAAACCTGCAACCTTCAGTCTGCAGGCCAACGCTCTACCCACTGAGCCAAACCGGTTTCGGCGAGAGCCAAATTTTTTAAACTTAAACTTCTTCTAGGGCCACTTCTTCAACATAGACTCGCCCAGGCCGTGGTAGTTTGTGGAAGAGCCACACACGTGGGGCCGAAGAGCCGCATGTGGCTCTCGAGCCGCGGTTTGCTGACCACGGCTCAGGACGGTGCTGTTGGAGGCCCACACGGATTCCTTTAGCCGATGGCCCTGGCGTCTGTCCTGGGGGTGTTTTCTCGGTCTATTTAGCTGTGAGATCTGGACGCTTCGGGGCTGGGCCTCGGCCTCGTTCCTTCAGAAGCAGGTTTAGGAGGGGGCGCTCCGGCCTCCTGGTGACAGGGCCCGGCCCAGCTCACCACTGGGGCCCCTCCTCCTCGGCCTGGGTCCTGTGGTCCCCGAGGAGCAGCCGAGGCTCCGCACATTTAGAGGATCCTCTGTGCAGTGAGTGCTGCTTGGAAGGCCTTCGTTCCTGGTTTTATACTGTCTTGTCTCGTTCGCCTCTGGCCTCTCCTACTGTGGACGCACTCCTCGGGTTCCTGACATAAAAAAGCACAAGGCGCTGGACCGGTGTGGCTCAGTGGATGGAGCGTTGGCTTGTGGACTGAAAGGTCCCAGGTTCGATTCCGGTCAAGGGCATGTACCTTAGTTGCGGGCACATCCCCAGTAGGGGGTGTGCAAGAGGCAGCTGGTCGGTGATTCTCTCTCATCAACGTTTCTAGCTCTCTATGTTTCTCCCTTCCTCTCTGTAAAAAATCAATAAAATATATATTTTAAAAAAACAAAAAGCACAAGGCACGCCACCCCTTTGCTAAGCCAGGAGTTATTTCCTTCCATCTCTGTGTGGTTTTCCACTTGCCGACCTGACTCAGTCCTGTCTGTCTCTTCATGTGTCACTCGGGACCTCTCCCATCCCCTTGAACAGTAGCTTAAAAAAAAAAAAAAAAGTATCATTGAAAGTATTACCTATGTCCCCTTTTCCCTCATTGACCCCCTCTGCCCACCCCAACCCCCTACCCCAGGCCTTCAGCACCCCACTGTCTGTGTGCATGGATTGTGCACATATGCATACAAAGCAGGTAGCTTTTTGTTGCTTCTGTCTGATTCTTTCCCTTCTAGGACTCCAGACATTCTTATTAGACATTTTTACCACATTCATAATTTTTCCCCCCTGAGTCTTATCTTTCTTTTTGTTTCTCCCTGTGCATTGCGTAGACTCTCCTTACTGACTTGACTTCCAACAGTTGAATCTTTAGTTTCGGCTCTTGGATTTGCTGCTGTTGTTGTTCTAGAATAGGGGTGTCGAACTCAATCAGAGAAGGGGCCAAAATCTAAAATCCAGCCTAAATCGCGGGCCGAATGTTTTACTGACAATGTCATAAACTGACAGCGGAGTGCAGTGATGACAGCGCGGTGCGGGCCACATTGCAAGGCCTGGCGGGCTGGATTTGGCCCGCGGGCCTTGTGTTTGACACATGTGTTCTAGAATGTCCATTTCATTTTAACACACACATTCCAGTTCTTTGGTTAAGTTCTCCATTTGGTCACCTGTTTCTTGGGAAATATTAAATATTTATTTATTTCTCTCCTTCCCGCTGTTGTGACGCTCTGGCCTTTAGTCTTCTGAAAACTGGGGTGAAACACAGCACCATTGTCTTGGGCCGTTTGAGAATTACATCAAGTCAGAGCTCTGAGTCTAGAAGCCATGAAGCCCGTTAGTGTGATTAGCTGTGGCCACACTGGCCCCTGGGTCACCAGCTGAAGGGAGGAAGGGGCTGGAGGTGGCTGAGCTGGTGTGCCTTTCTCCGTGGGGACAGTCGAGATGCAGGTTGCTTCCTCCCCAGTTCCGGGTGGTTTTATGTCCCAGGAATGTCAGCTGATGTGTCCTCGGGGCTGAGTGGGGGCTGGTGGTAGAGGCCACAGAGTCCCATTTCACGTTTCTCCTCGTGGGAATGAGAGTGAGATAACAGAGCCCTGACCGGTTTGGCTCGGTGGATAGAGCATCGGCCTGCGGACTGAAGGGTCCCGGGTTCGATTCCGGACAAGGTCATGTACCTTGGTTGCAGGCACATCCCCAGTGTGGGGTATGCAGGAGGCAGCTGATGGATGTTTCTCTCTCATCGATGTTTCTAACTCTCTATCCCTCTCTCTTCCTCTCTGTAAAAAAATCAATAAATATATTTTAAAAAAGAAAAGAAAAGAAGTGGGACGGGGCCTTGGCCGCTTACACCTCCCGCTCCAGGCTCCTCCTCCGCAGGGAGGGAGGGAAAGCTCTGTGGGCGTGGCCCGGCCTGCAGGGGGCTCTCTTTGCATCGGCTGAGCCGGTGTCCAGCTCTGGGCAGTCCGATGGCATTTACCTTTGACCCCGGGTGGGCCTCGGGCCTCTCTCCCCAGCTCCCCTCGCCGCCTCGGGGGTGGCCGGTGGAGCAGGAGGCCCGGAGGAGGGAACTGGCGTTGTTTTCTGTTTTCCACGGGATCCTGCTCCGGGGCGGAGTGGGGGACCTTGATGGTTGCTAAGCGCCTCAGCTGCCACCCGGCAGCAGCAGGCATCCAGGAAGTCCGCCCGGGGCACACCTGTCGGCAGGGACGCGGCCGCAGGACAAGCCTTTCTGAATCGCACACGGAACCGCTTCCCAGGGAGAGGGCTGACTTCCCAGGAGAGGGCTGACTTCCCAGGGAGAGGGCCGCGGTCGGAGGAGGAGGCGGGAGAGGACGGAGGGACGGCAGAGGCTCAGGAGGCCTGCACTTCTTTTGGGTTCTGTTGTGAGGTCAGGCAGCCTGTCCTCACTCAGGGAAGAGGGGGTGGCCTCAGTCCCCACCCACCACGTGCTCAGCGTCCCCGCTCCCGCAGGGCAGAGCCCTGGGCTGACCCTGGATCGGTGTGACTTCTGTTCTGTCCAAGAGGACAGGCCTGCGGTGACCTCACCGCCCGCCCCGCGGAGCTCCCGGGGGGGAAGCTGGGCCGGGCACATGGGGAGCCCAGGGCTGACCTTGTATGCAGGGTTCTAGGTCAGCAAGTCGTCCGCCATCCCGCACCTCAGAGAGGACCCGCGGGCCAGGTCAGAGGACCCGGGGGAGGGGGACACTGGCTTGTGGTCGGCGCAGCTCCTGGGGGATCCGTGGCAGAGCAGCCCCTCCCTCGGCCTTACGCCCGGCGCCCGGGGTCACCTCTGACCAGGGACGGCATGTCTGCTTGGGGCCCGCGTCTCAGGGGACAGCCCGCCGTTCCCCGTGAGCGTCCGGCGTCTCTCCCGGGAGCCTGGCCGGGCCTCCGGACAGCTGGCAGCGCACTCGGGCTCGGCTTCGGTTTCTCCTCTTCCTCAAGGTCCCTCGTCTCCGACCTCTGCCCCAGCCGGCCCTCTGTTCCCTCCCAGACCTTGGGCTGCGAGGTGAAGGCATGGAGCAATCTCCACCTTGAACCCCGTCCCAGGGGAGGTCGGTAGGGGAGAGGGGAGTCCTGGGGAGAGAGGAGGGAGCCAGCTGCCGTCTGGCCTGGGGCTGGGCGTCTAGGGTCAGTCCTCAAAGTTGTCAGTCCGGTTGTCCTGGCGACGGGAGGCTGGGCTGTCCCGGAGCCAGTGAGGCGGGAAGAGGCGCTCCCGCCTCCACAGCGGCTCTGCCTCCTGCCCTCGCTCGGGGCGTGGTGGCCGGTGAGTGCCCGGCGGAGGGAGCACACCGGCCGCCCACTCGGCAGGAACCACTGAGGACCGGGCCGCTCCCCCTCCCCAGCGCCAGCCGTGGCTTGTGCCTTCACAGCGCCCGTCACAGACAGAGCCAGTACCTCTTTTTTCGGTGTAGCCTCGGTGCCTCTTGGCCTGCGACAGGCCCGAGGAGAGCATCCCCGGTTGAAGTAGGAGTCAGTGCTGTGTGCGCCCAGCGCCCACCCCGTGGCTTCCCTGGAGATTCTTCATCCCCGCGTTCCAGGTTCTCCACCTTCCTGATGCCACGACCCTCTCAGACAGCTCCTCCTGTGGTGGTGACCCCCAGCCAGAAAACTGTTTTCGTGGCTGCTTCACAACTGTCATTTTGCTACTGTTAATGAATCTTTAAAAAATATATATATATATATATATATATACACACACACACACACACACACACACACACACACATACACACACACACATATATGTAATTGATTTTTTACAGAGAGGAAGGGAGAGGGACAGAGAGTTAGAAACATCGATGAGAGAGAATCATCGATCAGCTGCCTCTTGCACCCCCCACCACTGGGATTGTGCCTGCAACCAAGGTACATGCCCTTGACTGGAATCGAACCTGGGACCCTTCAGTCCGCAGGCCGATGCTCTGTCCACTGAGTCGAACCGGTTTCGGCGTGTTAATGGATCTTAATGTAAATATCTGTGCTTTCTGACGGTCTTAGGTGACCCTGCTAGCGGTTCTCAACCTGTGGGTTGAGGTTCTTAACCTGTGGAGCCCAAGACCATCGGGAAACACAGATATTTACATTACGATCCATAACAGTAGCAGCATGACAGCTGTGAAGCAGCCACGAAAATAGTCTTATGGCTGGGGGTCACCACCACGGGAGGAGCTGTCTGAGAGGGTCAGAGAACCGCTGCTCTGGCAGAACAAGCCCCACTTCAGACAGTGCAGGGGGGGCGGGCCCGCAGAGGGGCGCTTGCTGTGCCCGGTGGACGGGCACCAGGGGTGGGTCCGAGTCGAGGAAGGTGGGCGCGGCCTGTGGAGGACGCGCCGTCGGACGGAGGCAGAGGGAGGGAAGCGCAGCCACCGTGAAGCCTTCCTGGCGGAGCCCGGGGCTGTGTCGCTGGCCTGGGCCTTCGTGCCCAGGATGGATGGAGCTGTGTGTTCCCGGGTTGCCGGCCGGAAGCAGGCGTGTGCTTCCCCTGCAGATGCTATAGCGCCCCCTCCCTTCCCCCTGATCACAGGTGCACCCTCCGCCTCCTGCTCAGCCCAGGGGCCTCAGGCAGCCGCTTTCTGCCCTCCGGGTTGGCACGCGAGCTGTGCTCGATGGCTCAGTGTCTGCGCTGTCCGGCATTGCAGCCGCTGCCACAGGCGGCTGCTTAAATGAATGAAAATTAAAGAATTAAACGTGAGAGACTCCGCCGCGCTGGCCGCGTTCGCGTGCTCAGCAGCGGGGTGTGGCAGGTGCCGCCGTGGGACCCAGGCTCCGGCCGTTTCCGTGGCGGCGGAAAGTTCTGAGCTGCTCCAGAGGGCGATGGCTTGTCCCTGGGGCCACGTCTCCTACCTGACAGCTCATTAGCTCACCAACCTCCACGGAGCGCCCGCTCTGTGCCAGGCTCGCTGGGAGGGCCCCGGGTAGCACCCACGTGGCCTCCCGCGGGCCCGGAGGGCTGTCTCCCGAGGCCGCAGCCCCCGTGGCCCACACGGCGGCCCCTCCCCTCCCTGGTGACGGCGTGGGAGTCTGGGGGCGGTGACCAGGGGCTCCTGTGCTCTATGTCCCCGCTCCCGCAGGGCAGGGCTCCGGGCTGACCCTGCGTCTGAGCGACTTCTGTTCTGTCCCACACGACACGTCTGGTGGGGACTTGCTGGCCTGGCCCTCCCACTGCGTTCGTGTGGCTCTGCTTCCCCGGGGAGCCCACCTGCCCGCCCGGGAGACCCTGCTCTCGCCCCGGAAGGTCTTGGGGAAAGAGGGCTGGTGTGAGGGCCGCGGCCCCTCCCTCGGAACTCGCACGGCCTTGGCCGAGGACAGCAGAGCGTTCCTGCCCCGCGAGGCCGGTCACTGCGGTGACCTCGCTGCCCGCCCAGCAGAGCTCCTGGGGGTGCTGCTCACCTCTGACCTTCCCGCTCAGGGACCTGCACCCGGGACCAGTGACTGCGCTTGAGTGACCCACCAAGGGGTGTGGTCCCCTGGTCTATGGGTGACACCTGCCCTGCACTGGGGCTTCCTGGTGGCCCGTGAGGTGGCCTGGAGGCTCTGGCTGCCCGGAGCTAGCAGGCCGGGCCCTCCTCCTCCTCCTCCTCATCCTTTCCCCTGCAGCCTCTGCTCAGGTGGGCAGGCCAGGAGGGCACCTGGAGGGGTGCAGTGACTGTACTGGCCTCTATGAAGGTGACCAACCTTATGCTGCTCATAGGTTTTTATTCCAAGAACCCGGATACATCAGGACCAGAATAGACATGTCTGTGGACTGCTGTGTGCTCACAGCCTGTGATGGGTTGTCATGCATGTATTTGTGTGTGTGGTATGTGTGTGTGTGTATGCACAGCACATACGTAGGACACACCTGCACATGCCCAAGGACACCCCCCCCCCCCTCAGTCAGGCGGCTACCACACAGACACCGCACCACATGCACACACGGCCATCTGGGCACCGGGGCCGTGCGGACGGACCACCGGGAAGCCCCGCACATTCTGTTCCCGGAGGAGGTCCCAGCCCCTGGGCCTCCACAGCCACTGCTCCCGGGTCAGGACCCCGTGCCCCGCCCCCTCGGGCCCTGCCCAGCCGCCTGCTCCCCATGGCCGTCCGGGGGCCCCTCCCAGGACGGGCAGTGCTGTCTGGCCGGAGCCTCCTGGAGGCTTCCAGCGGCTGCTTCCTTTGTGAGCCCTCATCTGGGGCTGTTCCCAGGGAGGGTCCTGCCTGGCCTGCTTTTAGGGTAACTCACAAAGCCCCGTGGGCAGCCTTCCTCCCCGCGGGGACTCCTCCCTCCTGTGGCCTCTGACGGGTCAGCACAGGCTTCTCGGGGACGGTTTGGCCGTTAGAGCAGTCCTCCGCTGGAGGCAGCAGCCCGGCTCCCAGCAGCCTTCTCTCCTCCGCTTCCCCTCGTGGGGCCTCCGGAGCCAGGCTCCCCCTGCTCCAGGCAGCAGCTGCCCTCGGACGTGAAGCATTTCTGCGAGGTTTCTCTGGCCGAGTCCCAGCCCCTCAGACCCCCCCCCCCCAGTCCTCCCCTCGTGGTCAGTCCCTGGCTGGGGGCAGGGAGGGCTCCCGGCAGGTCTCCACCTCCTCATCCCAGACCCCTGGCTGCTGTGAAATCCCAGGGGGCTTGTGCAGGTGCCCTCCAGGCTGGGTTTATTTAGGATCCAGTCGTTCGGTGAAGGGCCGTTGGGCTGTCTGGTTCCGGTCCTGAGGCGCCGTGCCTCCCCCTCGCGCTCGCCGCTGGTGTTCAGGCCTCAGACAGGCGGCTGCGTTGGCTCTGGCCAGCAGCTCCCCGCTCTGAGGGGACGGGCTGCCGCGGACAGGCGGCGGCCAGGGTCACCGCTGGAGGCAACAGGAAGTTCTGTGTTTACTCCCAGTTTAAAACGTTTCTTTAAAAAGCAGCAGCAGGACACCATATATAGCATTTTGGAAAACATTTTCGTTTTCTCTCAATCCTGTCCCCCCAGTGGCTCTTGGCTCTCTCCCCCGCCCCTGCCCCTGCCTGTGTACCCGCATCACCTTTGCAGAATACGGTCTGTGTCTGCCTGCCTCTCTCTCTTTCTCTCTCTCTCTCCCTCTCTCTCCCCCTCCCTCCCTCCCTCCCCCCCTCCTCTCTCTCTCTCTCTCTCTCTCTCTCTCTCTCTCTCTCTCTCTCGCTCGCTCGCTTGCTGTCTTGTGGCAGCAGCTTTTACCGAGACCTGTTAAGTGGCGTAATCTTCACCACAGGACCGCTCGGCTTCATCAGCCGTTGGCTGGCGTCGGGGCTGCCTGCAGAGTTTCCCACATGTGGTGCCCTGTGGCACACGTGTCTCTTCACTTCTTTGGGGTTATTTTTGCTGGACAGCCTCCCGGGAGAGTCATTAGTGGGTCAGAGGCTCGGAACATGCTTGCGGCTCCCGGAACCTACAGCGAGTTGCTGTTTTAGGAAGAGCAGCTCTGCCTCCCTCCGCGCTGGCCCCCTCGAGGCTCGGCTGCCCACCCCGGGCAGAGGAGGGCGCCTTCTGCTTGGGCCCTGCCCTCGAGGATGCACAGGCAGGAGCAGCGGAGAGCGGGCCCCCAGGACCTGCCACGCCCCCTGTGAGCGACACACACACACACACACGACACCTGTCACACTTCCTGTGGCCAGGGACACCATGGAGGCCCGGACCTGTCACACCTCCTGCAGGGGGGTGGGGGGGCGGGGAGTGGGGGAAGGACAGTTGGATTTCTTCCCAGGCGAGGTCTCCCCTCACTGCCCTCCCTGTGCCCCGCAGGAGAACCTGATGCTCTCCATCCTGCCCAAGCACGTGGCCGACGAGATGCTGAAGGACATGAAGAAGGACGAGAGCCAGAAGGACCAGCAGCAGTTCAACACCATGTACATGTACCGCCACGAGAACGTCAGGTGCGCCGGGCTCCGGGCAGGACGGCGGGCCGTGGGCTCCGCGGGGCGCTGCGCTGAGGTCTCCCCGGGGAGAGAAGCAGAGCCATCCCCGCAGTGGGGCCCGGTGTGAGCAGCCCTGCAGGCGGGCCTCGGGCTGAGACACCTCTGGCTCTGTGGTCCAGCCCCGATGCTGTACCAGCATCACCAGAGCCAGGAGGTGACATCTGAGCGGCCGCCCGGCGGTCAGGGCCGGCACGGGGGCTCCTGCCCTCCCCGGCCGGAGGGCGGCAGCCTGGGAGGGGCCACAGAGGGGAGCCCACAGGACACGCTAAGTGCCAGAGCCGCAACCTCACCCTCCATGTGCCCAGGTCTCACCGCTTTGGGGCTCGAGCAAACTCACCCTCAAGAGTTCAGGTCTCCCCAGGACCCTGGCTGCCCCGGGCTGGGAGCGGGGATGGGAGCAGGAGCAGGAGCTGGAGCGGGAGAAGGAGCATGAGCAGGAGCTGGAGCTGGAGCGGGATGGGAGCATGAGTGGGAGGGGGAGCGGAGGGCAGGAGCTGGAGTGGGAGCGGGGCGGGAGCGGGAGGGGGAGCAGGAGGGGGAGGAGCAGGGGGGGAGGGGGAGCGGGAGGGGGAGGGGGAGTGGGAGCTGAGGCGGGAGCGGAGGCGGGAGCTGGAGCGGGAGCGGGCGGAGGGGGAGCAGGAGGGGGAGGGGAGCGGGAGGGGGAGGGAGCGGGGGCGGGAGGGGAGCGGGAGGGGGAGGGGGAGTGGGAGCTGAGGCGGGAGCGGAGGCGGGAGCTGGAGCGGGAGCGGGGGCGGGAGGGGGGAGCAGGAGGGGGAGGGGAGCGGGGGCGGGAGGGGAGCGGGAGCGGAGGCGGGAGCGGGGGCGGGGAGGGGGAGCAGGAGGGGGAGGGGGGAGCGGGAGGGGGAGGGGAGCGGGGGCGGGAGGGGAGGGGAGGGGAGGGGGAGGGGGAGGGGAGCGGAGGGGGAGGGGAGGGGGGAGGGGGAGGGGGAGGGGGAGGGGGGAGCGGGAGGGGGAGGGGGAGGGGGGAGCGGGAGGGGGAGGGGAGCGGGGGCGGGAGGGGGGGAGCAGGGGTGGGAGGGGGAGCGGGAGGGGAGGGGGAGGGGGGCGGGAGGGGGAGGGGAGCAGGGGTGGGAGGGGGAGCGGGAGGGGGAGGGGGAGTGGGAGCTGAGGCGGGAGCGGAGGGGGGAGCTGGGGCGGGAGCAGGGCGGGAGGGGGAGTGGGAGGGGAGGGAGCGGGAGGGGGAGGGGAGCGGGGGCGGGAGGGGAGCGGGAGGGGGAGGGGGAGTGGGAGCTGAGGCGGGAGCGAGGCGGGAGCTGGAGGCGGGAGCGGGGGCGGGAGGGGGGAGCAGGAGGGGGAGGGAGCGGGGGCGGGAGGGGAGCGGGAGGCGGGAGGGGAGCGGGGGCGGGAGGGGGGAGCAGGAGGGGAGGGGGGAGCGGGAGGGGGAGGGGAGCGGGGCGGGAGGGGCGGAGGGGGAGGGGGAGGGGGAGCGGGAGGGGGAGGGGGAGGGGGGAGCGGGAGGGGGAGGGGGAGCGGGGAGCGGGGGGGGAGGGGGAGGGGGGAGCGGGAGGGGGAGGGGAGCGGGGGCGGGAGGGGGGAGCAGGGGTGGGAGGGGGAGCGGGAGGGGGAGGGGAGGGGGGAGCGGGGAGGGAGAGCAGGGGTGGGAGGGGGAGCGGGGAGGGGGAGGGGAGTGGGAGCTGAGGGCGGGAGCGGAGGCGGGAGCTGGGGCGGGAGCAGGGGCGGGAGGGGGGAGTGGGAGGGGGAGGGGAGCGGGAGGGGGAGGGGAGCGGGGGCGGGAGGGGAGCGGAGGGGGAGGGGGAGTGGGAGCTGAGGCGGGAGCGGAGGCGGGAGCTGGAGCGGGAGCGGGGGCGGGAGGGGGGAGCAGGAGGGGGAGGGGAGCGGGGGCGGGAGGGGAGCGGGGGCGGGAGGGGGGAGCAGGAGGGGGAGGGGAGCGGGAGGGGGAGGGGAGCGGGAGGGGGAGGGGAGCGGGAGGGGGAGGGGAGCGGGGGCGGGAGGGGAGCGGGGGCGGGAGGGGGGAGCAGGAGGGGAGGGGAGCGGGAGGGGGAGGGGAGCGGGGGCGGGAGGGGGGAGCAGGAGGGGGAGGGGAGCGGGGGCGGGAGGGGAGCGGGGGCGGGAGCTGGGGCGGGAGCGGGGGCGGGAGCTGGCGCGGCGTCTGGGCGCCGTGTGCAGCGGAGCCTCGCGGGCGCCTCCTCCCGCAGCATCCTCTTCGCGGACATCGTGGGCTTCACGCAGCTGTCTTCCACCTGCAGCGCCCAGGAGCTCGTGAAGCTGCTCAACGAGCTCTTCGCCCGCTTCGACAAGCTGGCGGCCGTGAGTGCCCCTCGGCCGTGCGGGCTCCAGGGTCCCCCCTCCCTCCCGCCCGCCCGCCCGCCCTCCTCCGCGCCCTCACCGCAGCCCCCCTGCCCTTTCAGAAATACCACCAGCTGCGCATCAAGATCCTGGGCGACTGCTACTACTGCATCTGCGGCCTGCCGGACTACCGCGAGGACCACGCCGTCTGCTCCATCCTCATGGGGCTCGCCATGGTGGAGGCCATCTCGTGAGTGGGCGCCTGGGCCCGGGGGGGAGCGGGGAGCCTGCGTGTAGTGGGGGACGTGATGCTGTGCAGCTGGAGGTCCCGCGGGACGAGGCGGGGGCAGTTCTTCTGCCCACTCAGCTCAAAGGCGGGCAGAAAGCTGGGGCACCCAGAGGGCCGCCTGGCCCAGGGGGGAAGGAGCGGGTGGGATCCCTCCTGGGGGCGAGGGGCCGGCGCCTGGCTGCGGGCTTCCCCTGACCCTCCTCCTCTCCGTGCGCCCGGCAGGTACGTGCGGGAGAAGACCAAGACCGGGGTGGACATGCGTGTGGGGGTGCACACGGGCACCGTGCTGGGGGGCGTGCTGGGCCAGAAGCGCTGGCAGTACGACGTGTGGTCCACCGACGTCACCGTGGCCAACAAGATGGAGGCCGGCGGCATCCCTGGGTGAGTGCCTTCCCTGGGCAGGCACCGGCGGAGGCACAGCATCCCTCCGGCCTGAGGCTCGGGCGAGGCCCCTCCCACCAGGACCCGCGTTCCTTCCGGCCCGTCTCCTGGGGCCCTGGTTGGCTCTGGCCTCTCCTGCCGGGACCTCTGCGCTGTGTGTCCCCTTTGCCGACGGGCAGGGCCTCCCGGCCCTGATGCCCTCACACACTGCCGTCTGCCAGCCTCCCGGGCGGCGTGACCGTGACGGCCAGCAGCAGGCGCAGAGGAGCCACCTGCCGTTACAGAGGCGGCCGGCCAGCCCTGCCTGCGCTCAGGGCGGGCGGGCGGGCGGGCGGGCGGGCGGGCTGAGGGCCTCGGACACCTGCCCGCCTGGGCCCGGAGCGCCCCCCGGGGGCACTCCCCAGAGAAGGGGCCGTTGCCCCCCAAAACAGGTGCAGACTTCGTTTTATTTAATCTCATGTCATTCTTTTTTAAAAAAATATATTTTATTGATTTTTCAGAGAGGAAGAGAGAGGACAGAGAGTGAGAAACATCAATGAGAGAGAAACATCGACCAGCTGCCTCCTGCACGCCCCCCACCGGGGATGTGCCCGCAACCAAGGTACATGCCCTTGACCGGAATCAGCCCAGGACCCCCAGTCCGTAGGCTGACGCTCTATCCGCTGAGCCAAACCGGTGTCGGCATGGGTGCAGACTTCTAAGTGTCCTTCTCATTTGTGCTCTCAGCAGCCTGAGGACAAAACCTTATTCCTGTCCCATGGACTTAACTCCGAGGCTCCAAGAGGGGCAGGTGCCACTCTGCCCACACAGGACCTCCCTGTCTGCCCTGGGTGGCCCTGTCCCATGCCCCCCCCCCCCCCGAGGGCGAGTGGGGCACCATTGGGGGCGGGTGGGGGCCGAGGGGGCGGACGGGGGCCGCCCGGGGCTGTCGGGGGCGGGCGGGGACGGGTGAGGGGCTGGCGGGGGGCTGTCCGGGGCGGGCGGGGGCCATTGGGGGCCGGCGGGGGGCCTGTCGGGGGCTGGCAGGGGGCTGTCGGGGGCGGGGGCCCGGCGGGGGCGGGTGGGGGTCCGGCGGGGGCCGGCGGGGGGCTCGGCGGGGGCGGGCGGGGGGCTGTCGGGGGCTGGCAGGGGGCTGTCGGGGCCGGGGGCCGGGGGCCGGCGGGGGGTCCGTTGGGGGCGGGCGGGGGCCCGTCGGGGGCGGGCGGGCCGTGCTCAGGGCCTCTCTGGCTGCGGTGCAGGCGCGTGCACATCTCCCAGAGCACCCTGGACTGCCTGAAGGGAGAGTTCGACGTGGAGCCGGGCGAGGGGGGCAGCCGCTGCGATTACCTGGAGGAGAAGGGCATCGAAACCTACCTCATCATCGCGTCCCGGCCGGAGGTGAAGAAAACCGCCTCCCAGAACGGCCTCGGCAGCTCGGTGAGTCCCCGCCGCCCCCCTGCACGACCCCTGCACGAGGGCGCGGGCGGAGGGCGCGGGCGGAGGGCGCGGGCGGAGGGCGCGGGCGGAGGGCGCGGGCGGAGGGCGCGGGCGGAGGGCGCGGGCGGAGGGTGGCAGGGCCGGGCGTGGCCTGACGGCGGCGGAGTGAGCTGTGAGGGGCCCGTGGGCATCCAGCGATGCCGAGTCCCGCTGGGCCTGCCGTGTCGGGGATGGGACTGTCCCGCCCCGCCCCGCCCCGGGGAGCCTGTGTGGTGCTCTGAGCGGCTGGTGGCAGGGAGGGGCCCTGCAGGAGACGGTGGAGCCACAGGAGTGGCGTGGGGAGAGCAGAGGGAGGGTGCGGGAGGCGGTGGAGGCCCCTCCCTCCTCACCTCGGCCCCCTCCCCGGGCCCAGGCCGGCTCTCGCTCACGGTCTTCGTTTGTGTGAAAGATGAAGCTGTGAGCAGCATCATGTCTTTAGTGCCCAAGGCAGGACACTGATAATGTGCTGCCGGCCAGGTGAGTGTCTGAGACTCACATTCCTGTCCATTTGAGGCTTTTCCCAGCTCTGCATTCTAGGAGCGCTTTAGGAGAGGAATGACCCCTTGTGGTACCACATTCATCAGATACTTTATGTCCCTCCCTGCCGGCACTTGGTACACCCTCTCAGGGAATGTGGGAGCCACTGCTGGAGACTGGTTCTCTCCACGCCCTGGTGCGCAGCCGTCTGTGCCACTGTCATCTCATGTAGGGCTCCTGCAAGCATATCCCGACCAGTCACCCTCCTCTGTCCTTGCCGCCACCCTGTTAAGTGAGATCATGTCACTCCCCTGCTCAGAACCCTCCCCGGTTTCCTGTCTCACTCAGAGGAGCGGTGGTCAGCTGGGGTCGGGCCCTTACCATCCGGTCCCCTCTCACTCACCCTGCCCGGCAGCCTGGCCTCAGGCTGGGCTCAGTTCCCCCAGGTCACACCTGTTCCAGGGCCTTTGCACCAGCTGCTCCCTCTTAGTGGGATTCCCTCCTCCCTCCCCCGCCCCCTCCGCCATCAACAGGCCTTTTCTGAAACGTCATCTTCATGGTGACACCTCCCAGACCTGTTCTTGGCAGGCACACTGCAGTCCGTGTCTCCTGATATCCTCCTCCTGCACAGCACTGCTCCCAACTTACGTGCTGTGACCACTTTACCGACAGCCTTTCCTCCCTGGAACGTGAGTGTCCAAGGTCAGGGCATTTTGTCTGTATCGCCAGGGATTAGATCAGTTCCTGTCACATAGTAGGTACTCAGTTAATGCTCATTGAATGAATGAATGAATGAATGAATGAATGACTTCCCTGTGTGATAGTGTATAATCCTATCAAGGAAATATACTAATCATTGGGGACATTGGCTTATGGAACATTCGGACTTTTGAAAGGCATCTGACCTGGCTCCACACCAAAGAAGACCTCTGGGAATCACTGTGCCATGGAGGTACTGTTTTAGAAATAGGAAAAGGGAAAGTGGATAGAGCGTCGGCCTGCGGACTGAAAGGTCCAAGGTTCAAGGGCATGTGCCTTGGTTGTGGGCACATCCCCAGTAGGGGGTGTGCAAGAGGCAGCTGATCGATGTTTCTCTCTCATCCATGTTTCTTACTCTCTATACCTCTCTCTTCCTCTCTGTAAAAAATCAATAAAATATATATTTAAAAAAACAGAAATAGGAAAGGGAATACTGGGACAGGTTTTAATAGTAGACGTTGATACTAGAAAATTATAGTATTTAAAGACTAGAGTGAAATTTCTAAGTGCACAGGGCTTCTGACCGCTGGTGAGAGACTGCGGGCTGCACGTAGACGCACCACAGGATGGTGGGCGGCTGGCAGTGTCTGGAGTCCCTGACAGCCACTGCTTCCCACTGCAGGCCCTGCCCAACGGAGCGCCCGCGTCCTCCAAGCCCGGCTCCCCTGCCCTCATCGAGACCAAGGAGTCCAATGGCAGCGTCCACACCAGCGGCTCCACGTCGGAGGAGAACGAGGAGCAGGATGCCCGGGTACGTGCAGGGCTGAGGGCCAGGATGTGGGCAGGGGCTGGGGAGGCGACTGTTGCCGCAGGAAGGGACCTGTGCTCAGAGCTGGAGAGCTGGCCGCAAGCCTGGGCTCCGCTCCCTTTTAGCAGTGTAGCCCGAGCAAGCCCCCTCCCCCCAAGCCCCAGCCCACAGTTCCCTTGTCAGTTACATGGGGTCAGGGTGGGTAACATCAGTAAGGAGCCAAGATGGCAGCATAGGTAAACACCTGTGCTTGCTGCCTCTCACAACCACATCAAAACTACAACTAAAAGAGCAAATCATCCAGAACCGCGGGAAAGCTGGCTGAGTGGGAGTTCTTCAACTAGAGGTAAAGAAGAAAGTGCATCGAGACTGTGGAGGTGTGGAACGGTCTGGCACCCAGGGGTGCTGCTTTTTAAATCGGGAGGGAGATACAAGCTCCCGCCTGCTCTGAACTCCAGTTCCAGGCGAGACTCCGGGGGACCCAGACACACACGGGGAGAAACTGGACTGCCTGGCGTCGGGACAGGAACGGGAGTGCAACGTTCTTTCAGACTGGCAGCCGTCATTTTTCCTGCACTGGGACCTGGGACTGGCAGCCGTCATTTTTCCTGCACTGGGACCTGGGACTTCTCCGGTGCAGGGCTGACCGGCGGCCATTGCTGTTTGCTCTGCCCAGTAGATTCCCTGAGACCTTACCCCACCCAAGCTGTTCGTTGTCTTAGTGGCTTGGCTTTAGCATATGAAAGGCCTTTCCTTTCTCAGCCTAAAACCTCTCAAACAGGCAATAGCAGCAGCAGCAGCAGCAGCAGCCTGTCTTGCTTCACAGCTGGGCCTTGTCTGGGCACTTCCAAACCCAATACAAAGAGGAGGAATCTGCAGATCTCACCCTAAGCTGGGTGGCTTAGGCAGTGGCTGACTTTGCACCTCCTGGAGATCCAAGAGCCAGTGTACCCAGTGGACAGTGTGAGACCATACTGGATTACAACTCTTCACATCCATAAGTGACACACTCAAGGGGCAGACTCAGTGAGCACCAAAGCCCCACTGAAGCAAGTCCTGCCCTATAGGGTGTCTCCTGCACAGCTGCTCTTCCATTGTAGATACAACTGGTCCTCACAGCCAATTGGCCTGGAGGTCAATTCCTCCTAGGGACACCAACAGCAATCAAGGCTCAACTACAAGACTCTGCTCACAGCCCTCAAGAGCTGCACCTGTAGCTCCCAGCTCAGGTGACCGGGGAGGCTGAGCCACTGCGCCCTACCACAGGACACCTACCACACAAGGCCACTCTATCAAAAGGTTGCTGGTTTGATTCCTGGTCAGGGCACATGCCTGGGGTTGAGGGCTCAATCCCTGGTAGTGGGCGTGTAGAAGGTGGCTGATCAATGTTCCACTCTCACATTGATGTTTCTCTCCTTCTCCCTTCCTCACTCTCTAAAAATCTTAAAATAAAAAAGGTGCTCACCTCTGAGCCTTGCCTAGCTCTGATGTCCCAGAGCCCTAAGACCCGAGCGGAGCAAACACATCCATGAAAAATCCCTTCCCAGGACTGTTTTAGAAGTCAGAGTTGAGGGCTGAACTAAGCTCAGCTCTCTGGCTAGGTTCAGACTCCACAGTGCCCAGATGCCTGTGTGTGCCTGGCCCCCCCATCCTCGGAGCAGGATGTGCTTGGAACACGCCGACCAGCAGGGGTCTCTGGCCGGAGAGCCAGGCAGCGCTCCCCGAGGGTGCTGCCGATGGCGGTGACCTCTGCGGAGTGTCTGTGGGGCCGCAGGGCCTGGGACCCGTGTCCCAGGGAAACGGGAAAGGACCGTGGCTCTGGGTGCAGACCGAGCGGGAGGGAGCTGCGTGGGCGCCCGGGGAAGACTTTCCCTGGAAAATGGTTTCTGGAGCCGAGGGATCAGTCCTCGAGGGCGACACCCCCAACCCCCTGTCATTCTGCCCTCTGTCCCCCAATGCTGCCTGGCAGGCCGACAACCCCTCGTTCCCCAACCCTCGCCGGAGGCTGCGCCTTCAGGACCTGGCTGACCGGGTGGCGGACGCCTCTGAGGACGAGCACGAGCTCAACCAGCTCCTCAACCAGGCCCTGCTCGAGCGGGAGTCCGCGCAGGTGTAAGTGCCCCCACTGGCCCAGGGCCCCAGGCCCCGCCACCTTCCCGAAGGGCCCAGGCAGAGGTGGCCCTCGCGTCTCACGGCTCATTCCCCCCTCAGAGTGAAGAAGAGGAACACCTTCCTCCTGTCCATGCGGTTCATGGACCCCGAGCTGGAAACCCGCTACTCGGTGGAGAAGGAGAAGCAGAGCGGGGCTGCCTTCAGCTGCTCCTGCGTCGTGCTGCTCTGCACCGCGCTGGTGGAGATAGTCATCGACCCCTGGTGAGGGGCCTGCGGGAGCCCGAGGCCGGGGAGGCGGAAGGCGATGAGCTTCCTGGCCAGAGGTGTATTTGGGGACTGGTGTAGGGCTGCAGCACTCCTGTTCCTGGTCCCCCTCGGAACAGCCCCACTGACCTCAGGCCAGGGAAAGTGGGGGCTGACACTAGCATCAAAATGGGGGTCAGATCAGAGTTCAGAAGGCTGAGGGACAGAGGGTCTAGGGGTTGGAGACCCGGCCTAGCTGGGCCTACGTGGTTCTGTGATAAGGAGACAGAGGCTGGGGACACTCCGCAACTGCAGTCACCAAAGCCAACCTGGTTCCCCTTCTTGGCTCATCTCTAAAGGAAGATTTAGGCTCAGGGTCCAGAAGGGTTGCTCTAACGCAGCAGCTAGTCCTCTGGGGGCCAGCTGGGTGTTCTGGAGGCCTTGCCTTCACTGCCCAACGGAGGACAAGCCCCTACCTCCCTGCCCGGGCCAGTCAGCAGCTCATCCTGCTCAGGGATGATTTCCCAGCAGAGGGAGCCGGGTGGAGCCCAAAAGAGCCTGGGACTCAGTCACATGGGCCTGGTCCCGCACACACTTTACTCGTCGTCGTGACCGCAGGCCTGTCACCGAGGGCTCCTTAAGCATCAGCTTGTAAAGTCAGAGCTGACGAGGAGGATAATCTGAGGATCACAGTACCGGCCCCGGCTCACTCAGGGTGGTTGTGAGGCCCAAATTCACTCATTCGTTCACAAGTATTTACTGTCTACTTCGTGCCTGGGGCCGAGGTCTAGGGATGTAGCAGTGAAGGTAACAAAAAAATCTCTGCTCCAGTGGGACTTCCGTTTTAGAAGGGGAAGATGATCGTGAACAATTAATCAAAATATATATATGCAGAGTAAGTGCTATAGATACAAGTGAGGAGGGGAGAGACGGATGCTGGTGGTGAGCTGGATTTTGGCGTGTGTGCATTTGTATAGGATGCTCAGAGCAGGCCTCGCTGACAGGGTGAGAGGAGACCAGGAATCGGGTACAACCAAGAATCAGGCAGTGGATTAGCAACACCATAGCTATGTGGCAGCATGCTCACTCCTAAGAATTCCTTCTCAGGTGTTCCTGGGCTCTGCCTGGGGGGCGTCTGCCAGTCTGCCTTCTCTGGGAAATGTTCTGGGCCAACAGTGACAGCTGGGGAGGCGGCCCAGTCCCAGGCCCCGCACTCGGCTGGCAGGCCCCTGGCGTCCCATGGAACTTTCAGGCGCAGGCTGATGCCTTACTTGTAGGGCTTGCCTTCTGCCTGCTACCCCTCACTCTCACCCTCCCTCGCTCCTCCCTCCGGTCCCTCCTCATTGCCCTCTCTCTGTGACAGGCTGATGACCAACTATGTGACCTTTGTGGTTGGGGAGCTTCTGCTCCTGGTCCTGACAGTCTGCTCGCTGGCGGCCATCTTTCCCCGGGTAAGCAGCACTCTCCTTTCGGCTCAGAAGCCCTGGGAAGGGAGTGTCACTCCCCGTGAAAGTGTTAGTGGAGTTACGCATCCTGTCAAATCCTTACAGATTATAGATCTTTTAGAATGGTGCAGGGTTATCCACTCATTCAGACTCCAGGGAGTCATTCACTGACAGCGCTGAGCACCCCCTGGGGGCCGGGCCCTGACGCTGGAGCACGTATGAGTGTGTGAGCCGGAGCCTAGAGAAACGAGAGCCGGTGTTGAATGGCAGTGGAGGCCCGCTGGGAGGTGGGCTGGCCCTGGCTGTGGAGGACCTCGACACCCAGACAGAAGGATTAAGACTGACTTCTCTGAGCACCGAGGGGCCGTGCAGAATTTTTATCAGAATTAACAAAACCAAAGTAGTGTTTTAGGAAAAGTAATCTGGCAGGTGGCTTGCCAGGTTAACGGGAGACTTTAGGTATGCCGACCCGGGAAAGACAGACTAGCCAGGCTGGCCCTGACCAGTCTCCCTTCTTGGCCTTGTCACTTGGAGCTAAGAAACGGGCTCCTGCTGGCAAGTGCTGCCCTCGGCCTCCTGGGCTGGTCTGAGGAAACAGCTCTGCTCTCTGGGAGCTGTGACATCTCCCGAGTATGTCACAGGGAAGGGATAGAGCACCAGGATTCCTGTGCTCCCTTCTCCGCCCAGCCACGCTGTCAGTTTTGGCTGACTCGCACGCACAGCCCTTCGTTTTAGGTTCGTGGGAAGGATGAGAGCACCTGAGTCGTTAGCAGTTGTCTCAAGACGCATGGCCCTTGAAACTCCATTCCTTCTAGGCCTTTCCTAAGAAGCTTGTGGCCTTCTCGACGTGGATTGACCGGACACGCTGGGCCAGGAACACCTGGGCCATGTTAGCCATCTTCATTCTGGTCATGGCAAATGCCGTGGACATGGTGAGTCCCCGCTGTCCTTGAGCAGGGCCACTCCCGTCAGTGGGAAAAGGCTTCCATACTGGCCAGCTTGTCAAACCACTCCTCCACCACGAGACAGGGCTGGAGTGGCATTAGGTTCCTAACGAAATCCTGGCAAAACAGAAGGGTCTTCTCCCCAGGAAAACTCCCAAGACTTGTTCCCAGCTCCTTGTTCTCCAAGTTCAAGAACCAGCACCATACACCAGATCCCACCACGTGCTAGGTGCTTTATATTAACTCACTCAATCTTTTTTTCCTTTTCAACCACAATTTACATTCATCACTTAATCTTGATAACAATCCCAAGAAGTCAGTATTTTTAGCTGTAGTTCCATAGAGGAGCTAAAGCTCAGAAAGGTCAATTCACTTCTTTGATGTCACACAGCCAATAAGTGACAGAGTCAAGAACTGAAGGTCTGAATCCCAACCTGTTTTCCTCCAAAAAGGAGGATAGATTCTTTATGAACATACTTTCTACTGACTACATCTGCCCAGCAGTGGGACCAGTGACCAACTCCAAAATGGGGAGCGTTTGAGCAGAGCGGCTGCCATCCGTGCAGTTGTGAGGTGTGCGTGATGGGCTGGCCCCACAATCCCTCTTTAAGGGTGATGTGAGCAGAGCGTTACTAGGTTTGAAACCTGAAGACTGGTCTCCCAGCTCCGGCTTTCCCACTTGCTAATTGTGCTAGTTTGGGCGAGTCCAGTCTGAGTCTCCCCTCAATGGTGGCAATTCTAAAAACACTCGGGGAGATTTTGTGAACAGCCAAAGGGATGACAGTGAAGCTCTTAGTAGGAGTTACATCTGTATTATTCCTTGGTAAATTTCCCACCCTTCTCGGTGTTCCTGAGGGAGCTGGGGAAGTGGCAGCTGAGCAAGCAGCTTTCTCTGATGATGTCTGCTCTTCCCTTGACCGTGTTCTTCCCGGGGCCTGGCCTCCAGCTGAGCTGCCTGCAGTACTACAGGGGACCCAACAATGGCACCTCGGGGATGGCGACGGAGGATGGCTGCATGGAGAACCCCAAGTATTACAACTACGTGGCCGTGCTGTCCCTCGTCGCCACCATCATGCTGGTGCAGGTCAGCCACATGGTGAAGCTCACCCTCATGCTGCTCATCACGGGCGCCGTGGCGGTCATCAACCTCTGTGCCTGGAGCCCCATCTTCGATGAATACGACCGCAGGCGTTTCCAGGAACCGGGGTAAGATGGAGCTTGTTTAGGAATCTGGAATTTCTTCTTCCAACTCCTCAGTCCCCACTTCAAAGTCATGGCCCTACATGGCTTCCTGCCTAGGGAATCAGGGTTCGTGCCTCTGAACAGCTGTGAACCTGGGGCAGACCTTCCCGTTCCTGAAGAGGGGAGGGTCTGGGCTGCCTCAGGGTCTGCCCGGGCACCAGCCTCTGGTACCCAGACGGGACCTGAGTGTGCCACTCTCTGTCCAACAGCTTTCCCCTGGTCGCCTTAGAGAAGATGCAGATCCTCTCCACGCCTGGGCTCAATGGCACTGGCAGGTAAGGTGACTGCTTTCCTCCTGGTCCAAGTTTTTGGCTCCTTTCTCTAGGGAGGTGGTCGGCAAATTCATTAGTCAACAGAGCCAAATAGCAACAGTACAACGATTGAAATTTCGAGAGCCAAATTTTTTAAACTTCTTCTAACGCCACTTCTTCAAAAACAGACTCACCCAAGCCATGGGATTTTGTGGAAGAGCCGCATGTGGCTCACGAGCCGCAGTTTGCCGACCACGGCTCTAGGGAATACTGTGGCCAGAGCCTTATGATCTCTGCCTTGTAAAGGCACAGGCCGTGGGATGCTCGAGGAGAGAAGCTAGTGTGTATTTCCATAGGAGGGCTGGGCAGAGGAGAATGGCTTTAGTGTGGGCCTGGTCATCCCCAGGCAGAGGACAGCTTGGAGAGCAGCAGCAGTATGCTGTAGAGAAGGGATGAGGGGGCGAGAAGTGAAATGGATGGGGCTGCATGTGACTGGCAGGCAGTACAGAGAGCAGAAAAAAGAGGGAAAAAGAACACTGCCTTTGACCTAGAAGTCCTGGATTCTTAACCTGTCACAGTAATTCTCTGTGGTGCAGCAGGCAGCCCAGAGTCTCAGTTTAATAGTGGACAGGAAGCTCTCCAAGGTCTCTTCTGGCTCTCGAGTTTTAGAATGTTGTGATTCAGTGGCTTGACTACAATCAGGTAAGTTTAACAAAAGATTAGAAGATGGAGAGAACTCTTAAATAGTCCTTCACACAAGAAGAAATCTAAATGGCCACTGATAAATGAAAGGCATTTAAGTAATCATGAAATCCAAGTTAAGACCATAACAAAAGACAGTTACACACTTACCAGTTTAGCAAGAATTAAGAAGTCTGATAATACCAAGTACAATGGTAACTCAGATTACAGCAATTCCACTGCTATCCACATTTCTTAGAGAAATCCATGTACATACTGGTGTGTGTGTGTGTGTGTGTGCACACACACACACACACCAGGATGTGTACAAGAATTCATAATAGCCATACAAACATTCAAAACATGAAAACGATCCAAATTACACAGTGAGTGATATATAAGTTGTGGTATATTCATGCAACAGAATACTAAACAGTAATGAAAATAATGAACTTATATAGCTCCACTCAAAAACATATAGTTCTAAAAAAGGATGGCAAAATTGTGCCTTAATTCCATCGCTGTGATGGTAGTCTCTCCTTTTTCCAAGTTCCTCATGCTTTGTTACTTCCGGGACCAGTCAGATGATGCGGTATTTATTAACAGCTGGGAGCAGCCCTGATGTGAATTCCAGGTGCAGCCAGGAGTCGCCAGGATTGGTTGGCTCTTAGTGACTTAAAGCTTTTTTAAAGTGATTTACTGCTGTCCAATGGTAGGCAGTAAATGTGAAGGCGCTAAAGGAGCTAGGAATTTCTGGGACCCAGGAAAGAGGGCATCCCCACTAGAATAAAACAGCTCTTAGGAGAGCAGCCTGGGTGCCTTCAGTTGGATTACTCTGCCCTGCAGGCTGCCCTTGGTGCCTTCCAAGTACACGATGACAGTGATGATCTTCGTCATGATGCTGAGCTTCTACTACTTCTCCCGCCACGTGAGTGCCCGCACACCCTCCGTCCTGTTTGCTCACAACCCATCAGGGCCTGAGTAATAGGGTCTGAAAGCACAACCTCCTACGGAAAGCTGGTTCCCTTTGCCCAATATGTCATGTGACCCTGTCAAGCCACCACCTTGTCCTTTTTCTGGTTTCTTCCTTAGTGATACAAGCAAACAGTTCTTCTGACCCACTCTAGGCTGAAAGAAGCATGGGGCGGGGCATCAGAGCCTGGGTAAAACCTCTATTCCCTAAGCCAGGGGCTCATGGATCTTCACTCACCCAGGCTCTGGGGACGTTAACACACTGACCGCGCGAGAAAGGGAAAGGACAGATGAAGTTTTCTGTTTGGTTAAAGGGGGAAAAAGAGCGGGCAGGAAAGAAGCCATGTAAGGTACTTACTGCTCCGTTAGCTCAAGTACCACCCAGTGGTTGGCCGGGGGAAGTACAGCCTTCCTAAGCCACTTGTAGGCCGCCGGAAATGGGACTCCTCCCAGCACCAGGAGATCCTGTCGCTAGTTAGGTCCCTGGAGGCTCCACACGCCCAGAAGGTGCCTTTGACTCTGCTGAAACCACAGAGGCTGGGATCCTCACTGCAGCTGTGGTGGTCTTTTCTTTCCCTTGCCACGTAGCCATCTTCCTCCCAGTTTTCATCTTCCCATCAAATGGCAGGTGTAGAGCGTACACACCTTGCATGTGTCTGCAGGTGGAAAAACTCGCAAGGACACTGTTCTTGTGGAAGATTGAGGTCCACGACCAGAAGGAACGTGTCTACGAGATGCGACGCTGGAACGAGGCCCTGGTCACCAACATGTTGCCCGACCACGTGGCACGCCATTTCCTGGGATCCAAGAAGAGAGATGAGGTGAGGGGTGACCTTGTGCTATGGCCTGGAGGTTGCATCTTCTGGCTTTCTGCTAGGGAGCACCTCGGAACCCAGGCCTGCTACACAGACTGTTTCTGGGGGGACACACACCTGTGTGAGGCCCATTTCAGAAGACGAAACTTTGGCTAGAGCCTGTTTCTGCCAGCCATGATCTCAAGTAGAATGCTGCTTCTCCCTCACTTCCCAACTCCCTTCCTCTCAGGAGGGCTGTTACAGGGACTAGAGAAGCTACTTTTTAATTTAGTTGTGATGAGAGCTTTCTACAATAATAATCCAGAGTTGGGATAATCTGGGAGATAAGTGTCCAGGTGCACCTATCGTGGGTGTGGAAGAAAACATTTCTGTAGCATAATATTTAATCGGTCTTTGAGCTCTTTGGTCCTGCCTCTTTTTAGGAGCTGTACAGCCAGTCTTATGATGAGATTGGAGTCATGTTTGCCTCCCTGCCCAACTTTGCTGACTTCTACACAGAGGAGAGCATCAATAATGGTGGCATTGAGTGTCTGCGCTTCCTCAATGAGATCATCTCAGACTTTGACTCTGTGAGTGTTCATCTTGCCCCCCTCTTGCTACAAAGTCAGCTTGCTTCAAACTGTATCTCAGGACAGGCTGCAGAAGTCCAAGAGAAACTGGAGTTACTCTTGCTCAGGGGAGGGAACGCCTAGGCATTAGGGATGAAATAATTAAATATTTGACCAAATACAGCAGGCTAATTTTTAAGTTGATAAGGTTCCCCATCCTGCTCTATCTGGCTACATTTCCTGTGTAATCCCCTCCCTGTAATGGATGGCTTCCATAGCTGTCTGGAGTGTCGAGTCTGAGGGGGTGAGATGGGAGCCTGGGGAATCACCGACAACTTCACAGGATAAAGACCGGCCAAAACAAAATCCTAAAGTTCCTCTGATTCCTCCTACCTTCAAGTTCAGTTTCTTTAAACATTTATCAGGTAACTTATACATCAAGAGGAATGTTCAGCTACCCTAGGAGACTGGCAATTTTATCCCAATGTTAAGGTTGTAGAAACTGAGACTCAGGAAATCAGGAAGTTTGCCTAGTATCACACGGCAGATAAGTGGCAGAATAAAGCTTTTCTAGAAAAGCATCTTTGGATGTTTTGTGGGGGTAATTGTAAACAGGCAAACCTGTCATTTAGTTTGCTCATTGATCCCAGTTGACTGCTGACAGTTTTCCTTAATTGTCTTAGCTTCTAGACAATCCCAAATTCCGAGTCATCACCAAGATCAAAACCATTGGCAGTACCTATATGGCAGCTTCCGGAGTCACCCCAGATGTCAACACCAACGGCTTTACCAGCTCCAGCAAGGTACCTACCCACCTCAGTGGCTAGAGAGGCGACAGGGCTCTGCCTCCTGAGGTCGAGGCAGCCCACACTTAGCACGTGGGAAACCAGGAGCTAGAGCAACAAGCACTGCTGTACAAAGGCACTTTGCACTAGTACAGACACACACCACCAGGACCCAGCTGATTTAAAACTGGGTTTCCTGCCGAAACCGGTTTGGCTCAGTGGTAGAGTGTCAGTCTGCGGACTGAAAGGTCCCGGGTTCGATTCCGGTCAAGGGCATGTACCTTGGTTGCGGGCACATCCCCAGTAGGGGGTGTGCAAGGGGCAGCTGATTGATGATTCTCTCTCATCGATGTTTCTAACTCTCTATTCCTCTCTCTCCCTCTCTGTAAAAAAATCAATAAAATATATTAAAAAAACACACACAAAAACCCAAAAAAAACCCTGAGAAAGTGTAGTGAACAGATATAACAGCATACACACACAGCAGTTCACTACTATTCCACGGCCGAGGTGAGGCATACGATGCTTTGTGGAACTGTGGCTGTGCTCCCTTCTAAGTGCTGGGCGACAGAACCATCTACAAAATTACAGAACCATGAAAACACCCACATCAGGGAATGGTTTTAAGTTAAATCATACCTGTAAAGCCAGCTTGATTTAGGTACCAAAGGTGAGAAAACAAGCTGTTGGGTCCCTTGTCTCAACGGCTGTTCTTAAAACATCACAGCTGCCATCCCCTTATAATGGATAAGGTTAAAGAAACATGCCTAACCCTCAGGTGCTTATAATCTAGTTGAGGAATCAAAACAAGGACAGCTATCCCACATTTAAGACCAGGTTCGCACAAGGTGAAGAGCCGCGACTCTTAGGCAGGTACACAGCAGACAGGAGGCAGATGGGCTGGGTATGACTTGTCTCCCCCCCTCCCCCCACTGCCCAGTCTCTGTCACAGTGACAGGGTGCTAAAGAGGGTCCTGACTCCTTTGTGGGAAAAAGTGGAGACTAGGCCTTGAACTACCAGGTGGAGGGACTGACCTCCGGAACGTTAAGGGGGGAAGCGGGGGAGTAGGCCCCTGCTGGTATGGGCCCAGAGTGGCTCCTGATGCTTTCACTCTGCTCCCTGGCACAGGAGGAGAAGTCAGACAAGGAGCGCTGGCAGCACCTGGCCGACCTGGCTGACTTTGCACTAGCCATGAAGGACACGCTCACAAACATCAACAACCAGTCCTTCAACAACTTCATGCTGCGCATAGGTAAGGCTCGAGGCGCCCCTCTGACATGGGAGTTGGCAATCACCAGGAAGGATGAGAGGTGTAGAAAGATCTGACACATTTAGATGAGGTAGGGTCCCATACTCAGAGCTGGAAGGACCTTTAATCCAAGCTCTTCTAGAATCTATTCAATAGATGACCAGACGGAAACCTGACGGATGGCCATCCATCCCTGTCCCACAGTGTTTACAATGATGGTTTCCTTCTCAACCTGGCTATGCATATTGAGGGGTTTGTTCACTTCAGTCCAGTCTGTTAATTAGTCCTGTTACCCCTAGGGGAATGTGGAGACAATTGGGGGCTCACTCCTGATGAAATCACAGGAGACTTAAAGTGCCAGGTCTGTGTTAGAGAGAAACTGGCAACTTCCAGTACTGTTAATCAGCATATTGGGGGCAGCTGAAAGTTTGCCAAGTACCTGGTGAAGCAGGATAAATAGAAATAGCTTTGTGGTGGTGGTCAGGTGGTGAATTCTGTGAGAGAACTTGGTAATTTCTGAGAGGTGTGGCTGTGCTGAACTTTATGCCTCTACCCTAGGCATGAACAAAGGAGGGGTCCTGGCCGGGGTCATCGGAGCCCGGAAACCACACTACGACATCTGGGGCAATACGGTCAATGTCGCCAGCAGGATGGAGTCCACGGGGGTCATGGGCAACATTCAGGTCTGTCCAGCAGCAGAGCTGAGCACGTGCTCACTGTCTCCTCATTGGCACAGACCATTACATCGGCGGTGCTGGGAGAGCAAGGGAAGCGTGGGAAAAGATGCCTCCAGGGCTAGCTGTAGCAGAGGGGAGAAAAGACACTGACTGACCCTGTTTGCAAAACTTAGGATAAGTTCTGGGTAATAATATCCTGATCTGTGTCACTTGGGCCCGGCAAGGAAGTTCCACAAGAGGGGCAAAGGGAACTGGGCAGAGGGTGAGAGTTCCCACACAGGCGCCTGAGGGGAGGACCCCAGGGAGGCGTGCCCCGTGTTCTGGTGCATGGGGTAAGGGGAGGGGCTGGGACCTGGGGGTCACATGGAGACTCATCTGGGCGCCTCGGTGCGGCTCACTGTCTAACCCAGGCCTGTGCTGTGTCTCCTCTGCAGGTGGTAGAAGAAACACAGGCCATCCTTCGCGAGTACGGCTTCCGCTTTGTGAGGCGGGGGCCCATCTTTGTGAAAGGGAAGGGGGAGCTGCTAACCTTTTTCCTGAAGGGGCGCGACAAGCCAGCCGCCTTCCCGAATGGCTCCTCTGTGACCCTGCCCCACCAGGTGGTGGACAGCTCCTGAGTGGCTCCTAGCCCTAGGGAAGATGTTTTTTTTTTGAATCAAAGACCTTGGGAAAGGACAAATAACTAAGTCCCAGCAGTCCCAAATTGCTGAAGTGCACACTCACATAGACTTTAGATTTAAAAATCTCCTCAAGCCTTCATTTCGTGAGCTCTGAGGGTGGCCATACTATTTATTCCTCAGTGTGCCTGTAGCTTCCCCAGAGTAAGGGTCTTAGGCATAGTACCGGGCCAGCCCCTTCCCCACGAGGCCGTGGCCACTGGGAGCAGGATGGAGGGGGCGGGAGCTCAGCTGGAGGGGAGGAGACGGCAGGGCCACCTCGCTGGTGAACGTCTGCTCCCAGCCGTGACTCGGAAGCGTGCTTTTCTTCCTGAAGGAGCACAAGCCGGACACCTGTCTCTGGATGGACTGAGCTAGGTCAGAGGCCCTGTCCTGATAATCTTGAAAGGTTCTTCTGGAACCCTGTCACCTTAGTCTTGGAAGCAGAAAGTGCAATATTTCCTTTTACCTGGTGGGAGAGAATTTATTTCTGAGAGAAAAAAATATATCAACAGATCTACATTTATATTTTTAACTTTCTGTTAAAAAACACTTTCCAATATTGCCTTGCCTTTTGAGCTCTTGCTACAGTCGCCTTTGCTACTGCTTTAAAAGAGAATTTACAGGTATTGATAAAGAACAAGACTTTTATTAAAAGCTTTCTTCAACTTGAATGTGATCCTTGTGAAAACCTGTTAATACCTCTCCTCGGAGAAGTGCTTTTTGCTAACTCGCCACCTTCCTGGGAGGCACAGAGCTTGAACTAAGACATCCCTTACTTTTTAGTGCTTTCTTCTAAATGGCGGTCCTGACTGACTGATCACTGTGTGCTCCTCCCAGGGTTAGCTGGAGCTCCCACACCTGAGGTTACGTCCTGGCCTCCAGGTCTAGGAAGTGACCGTTTTAGAGTGCGTGGGGCTTGGGTAGGAATGACTCCTATTTGTGACAGGCCAAAGCCCGGCAGGACTTGAAATGGCAGAATCTGCCAGCTAGACACATCTGTAAACTGGCCCTACAAATACTCCCCTAAACCAAAGAAAGTGCCAGCAGACCCAAGGCCCTGGTTGTCAGACCAGAAGATGGAAGATCTGCTTCTGACTTCTGACTATGCTTTCTACTGAGATGTTTTAGGAAACAAAGTAAGATATAGAACTCTCACAACACTTCTTCAAAAGCAGTGGTCTAGAGCAATGTTTCCCAAAGTGTGGTAGGCATACCCCCAGGGGTATGGGAAGAGCTTGGTGGGGGTACGCGTTGCACCGGAGTTTGGTGGGGATATGCACTGCACCGTGCTTAACTGCGCCTAATTCTTATGTTCTCAAGAGTACGAGGGGTACTCAACGTTACGAAAATTATAGAAGGGGTACACATAAGTCAAAAGTTTGGGAAACACTGGTTTAGAGTATGCTGGTCCAAACCAAAGACTAAACACATGTCCTTTCTTAACTATATGACTCATCTCATATGAACCAAACGTTCTAAAAACTTTTTCAAATGTCTCAATTAGGAAAATGAGATGGCATTAAAACTTTTATAAAAGTTAGAAATACTCTTTAGTTGAATAGTACATACCCCCCCCCTCCCCCCCCCTTTCACAAAATGCTTTCTATTGCCCAGAACCCAGTCTGAGCATTTAACAACTGACCAGGCAATTGTCCAAAATTGCCAGTCTAGACTCAAACTTGCCCCTTCAACATCCTGAAGAGGTGGGTATCTGTCTCCATTGTAAGGGGTCTGAGCCTTTCAACAGTTCTCAGTCCCATGAGCTTGCCTGGGACTATGTACAATACTTGTTTACTCACCTTTGATGTGTTCTTGATGAAAATATTCTAGTAGACGAGGTTCATATCTAACTTCTCTTCTTTTCTTGCAAATGAAGCAAACACGTGATGCAGGGGCTTTGTACAGAACAAGTTTTCATGGGAAGCTCGGTGCTCTTCCCATGAGGTGGACAACGCATCCATTCCTAAGAAAATCAGATTCTATCAATCTCACCAGTGCGTTTGGGAGAATCAGAACCTGTGTCACTAATATTCTGGACGTAGGTAACTTAATTTTTTGGCCTGGAGCTGAGAGGCTGGCTCTAATTACACAATGCAATTTTGAGATAGGGAACTTAGTCTCTTCTTGGGTGAGAATTTAAAAAATATGGTATAAAACATGGCAGCTCCTAAAAACACTGTCTTTTTTTTTTTTTATTACAGCCCATGTACATTACTATGGTACACTTAACTGAAACAAAGTCACACATACACAAGCACAAAAATCTCAGTCAGTTCTGAAAAGAATCCCATTTACTGAATCGTCTCTAGAGAGCTCACTATACACTGACTTTTCATGTCCATTTGGCTCTCTGCACCACTCTGGCCCCATGACTCAATCTCATTAGCTGTCTCTTCAAGAGCAGTCTCCAATGAAAACAAATTATAAGCTGAAAGAACACTGGCTGATTTGGAGGGAGCAAATTAGGGGGGAGAATGACGATGATTATGTTTATTACTTACAAAGAGAAGAGGAAAAATTGGTAGAAACAAAATAGTCTTCATTTTTCTGCTTATGGTATATAAACAAAGTATCTCAAGTGGTTCAACTCACGTATTCTGCCTATTTTACCATGTTCTCCTCAACCTGAGTAACCTTGAGCTTATTATGTAATTTCTCCACTGAGGCACCTGTCCTCTTACCTTGATAAGTAACAGTGACGTCAGTTGGGAGGGTTCTTGTGATGTCCTTATATAGCAGTCTAGCACAAAATGGGAAGGACTGGCCACTTAGATCCGCTTTGTAAGTAAATGATAGCAGGTTGCACAGTGAGTTTCTCTGCAAGGGCCCAGCCAGAAAGGCTGCAAAATCCTTCTAATGGAGGCGGGGATCAAAACAGACACAAAGTATAGACAATTACAGCTCTAAAAGCAGAGAGTGACTGTGACACTTCCAACACTGACTACCAAAAATAGGGCCCCGTTAATTAGATTTCCGATAAATAAAGGACAGAGACAGGCCTGTAAAGAGGACTAATGATAGAGATTATAGGATAACCAGCCTAGGAAGACCTGCAGGAGCACTTAAGTAAATGGCCAGAGGCTGGGGGTGCTATTTCTGCCAAGAATATCGTTGATGACATATGTAGAGCTTAGAGCTAAGATGCTTTCTGTCTGCATATACATATCAGTTTATCTAAACGATAACCAGGAGCTTCAGTGTCATTCCAAATGCATAGTGGGGGAAATACTAAGTTTACAAGAGTCACTTATTCCCTATTGCATTCATTCTTGCCTGGGTTTTTTTGTTTGTTTTTTACCCCAACCTCAGGCTCAATAGCAATCCTAAGAAAGGAAGGAAGAGTTCAGGCAAAGATAGACAGTATTCCTCTGATATTTCATAAAACGTTATTCTGCTTTGCATCTGATAGCACCTGGCACATAGTTAAGTGCTCTATCAATCCCAGTTGGATTAATAGGATAGCAGCTGTACTCTGCTGCTTTGTGCGGGGAAGAAAGGGTCAAATATAGAAGCTTGAAGATCACTACTGAGGCGTGAACAACTCCTTAACCAGTATTCATGCTTCAACATCATCCAGAGTTTCAACAGGAAAGAAAAGAGAGTAGAAAATAGCTTGTATATAAACAATAAACAAGTATGAGAAGGATAATAGTCAAACTTCTGTTATGAAACATAAAAAAACAAAACTTGACCCTTTTTTTGTCCCCTGTAAGCCTATCTTGGGCTCATCAAATGCTATGTGAGAGTCCAGGTAGATACCTGAAGTCGATCTGCTTGATACTTCCTTCCAGAGTAAGCATTTAGGTATTCGCAGAGACTGAACAGGAAGTGCTGAATGTTGGTCTGTAGGTGTTTTGCAGCAATCTCCTCTAGGGGAATGAAGACTGGAATCGAATGGTGATGTATCCGAAGTGGCTTCTGTATGACAATATCCACAAAATAGGAATCCAGCAGGTTCCCCTCAAAAGCAGTGCCGATGGAAACACAGACTCCTCGGCTGGTCAGCTTCCCACTGAGCCCTGAGGCAAACAAGACAAAACACTCCGGCAGATGTCAGGCAAAGTTAGTGTCTTACTCATCTGTTCCAGCACCGCCTAGCACATACAGCGTGTACTCAAGTGTGTGCTGAATGAGTGACTATAGACTCTTTCCCCTCATTAACTCTCACTTTGAGTTTGAGTTAAAACCACTGGATGGGGGCGGGGAGGGGGATCCTCAATAGCAATTATTGAGGGAGAGATTTTGAAAATTTCAATTTACCTATTCTCTTTTATTCTGAGTGTTAAATAATTTATGATAGTCCCCAGTTCTTCCCACAATCCTCATGTGACAGATAATGAGACTAAATCCCCATATTAATGGTGAATCAGAGAATTGAGGGGCTCAAACTATTTGACCAGTGGCATAAAGCAAGTCACAAGTAAAGAAAGCTCTAGTACAGGAACTGGCACAATTTGCACTAAATAAATAGCTAAAATGAATAGTCGAAACCAGCTACTAATCAATCTACTGCTCAAAGAGGCCAATATTGTAGGTAAAGATGCCTACAAACACTATGCCAGTGTCCTGTGTACATTGAGGGGGCAAAACCAATGCTAAGTAAGTCTAGGACTAACAATACAACCAGCAAACTACCTCAGTAGAGACAAGACCCAGACTGAAACAGGTTAGAAAAAGGTATACCTGTAAAACGATATGCTTGCAGAATGGATTTCACATTTTCAAGCTTTGTTTCCAATACTTCTTGCTCACTGACCTCAAATGTTTGGTCAGGTTCTACACTGGCTTCTACCTGAAAGACATGCAGCAAATCAGATGATGAAAAGGGGCATAACACAAAATCTCTGCTTGCATCTAACTGGAATAAAGCATGTGTATTACATAATAAATGAAGAAATGCTACAGTGGTCTACCAGTGCTATGAATTCATATTAGAGGAGGAATCTCATGGGTCACAGTGCTAGGATCGTGCTGGCCTAAAGAGGATTGTGAGAGGCTAAAGAAAAGGTGTGGAGAAAGTCTAGTGTGAGCACAGGGTGAGTTGCACAGAGGCAAGGCTGGAAAGTTGGTTTGGATCAGACTGTGCAAGCTTTCAAGTGCCAGGAAAAGAAATACCGACTCTGAGATGTATACTTAGAGCAATGGCCCAATAGTCAGTCTCAGTCTCTCTCTCCCTCTGAGAACTATAATACATAGCAGGCTCCCCTTAAAAGCAGTTCTAAAACTATGCATTCATACGAGCAAATAAACAAAATGGTCTGAAGGCATTAGAGAATGACCAAAATAGCCAGACTGAAGGTTAAAGATAAATGCTCTGGCTTAGCTGGGCTTTCCCTGCAGCCTCCCCTTGGAGCATTTGATTTGTATACAAGGCATCTGGGTCAAACAGAAAGCTATAGGCCAGACTGTAGCAGTCCCACTAAGACACACACGAGGCCAAGGTTACCAAAGCAGCCTTTCTATGAGCCAAGGTCCCATCAAAAAGGGAGCCCAATGTTCTGCAGGCAATGCACCCTCCAGGCAAAGATTTAGAAAAGGAAATGAGCATAAAATTAGATCCCTAAATCAACTTTATTAGCCCTTTGCACTCCGAACCATTCTGGACATTGGCTACCAGCTACTCGACGCTAACGGCGGAAACGTGCGTTGAATTAACTCAATTCCCCGAAATCACTAATAAACTGCAATGTCCCCTGAGAGGGGACATCTGAGTGATATGCTAGAATTCCGATGTCCCCTGAGAGGGGACAGCGGAGTGCAAAGGGTTAAAACAAAGACTTTCATCATGAGACACCATCAGAGAATGAAAAGGCAAGCTACAAGGTAAGATTTGTAAAACATACCCAATAAAGAATTCACATCCAAAATACGAAAAGAATTCTACAATTTAATGAGGTAGAAAACCCAATAAAAATTTTGCAAAAGCCTTGAAAAACATACTTTACAAAAGAAGACTCTGAATTGTCCAATACAGATACTTTCACACCATTTAAAGGCAAATTAATCCACAATGAGATACTATTAAACTCCCACCAGAATGTCAAATTTTTAAAACCAACAATATCAACTATAGATAAAGCTGCAAAACAATGGAAAGCTTATACAATATTGCTGGGAATGTAAAATCACTTTTAAAAGCTGTTTGGCAGTATTTTACTAATGCTAATATGCATACCCATGACACCCAGCAATTCTACCAAATCCATAACTAATAGAAAAGTGTATATTTTTAGACCAAAACAACAGAATATTCATAGCAGCATTCTTCATTTAAAGCCTCACTTGAGAAGGTATGTGTGTGTGTTTTGATTTTAGAAGAATGGAGAGGGAGAGAGAGAAACATTGATGCAGGAAACATCCATGGATGGCTTCCAGTACACGCCCCAATTGGGGATCAAACCCAGAACCTGATCAAGAACCAAACCTGTAATCCTTTGGGGACCGGATGCTCCAGCCAATCGAGCCACTCTGGTCAGGGCAGCAGCATTATTCTTAATAGACCTGATAACCCAAATGTCACCAGCAGTACACAAGTAAATTAACTGTGGAATGTTCATAAGGAGAGATTACTAGACAGCAGTAAAAAAAGAATGACCACTACATGCAACATGGATGAATCTCACAGACATAATATTCAGCGAAAGAAGCCAGACATGAATTTTATAATTTTAACAATTATATGAAGTTCAAAAACAGATAAAACCAATGTATGACGACAGAAATCAGAATAGTGGTTACCATGAGGGAAATGACTAGAAGGATACAAGAGGGAGACTTAGGGCACTAATAACATTCTCTGCTTTGATTTATGTGGCACGGAATGTGTTCACTTTGTAAAAGGTTCTGCAGATTTGTCCACTTTATTTACTCCTATATTTTACTTTAATGAAGTGAAGGGAGGGAGGAAGCGAGAGAAGGGAGTAAAGAGGGAAATGGAAGAGAGGTGGGAAGGTGAGAAAAAGAAGGCTGACCATATCCATGGTCAAGGAATGGTTAGTGAAGGTTTTTGAGCAAGCAAACAACAGTGCTTTAGGAAAGCATTTTCTTGGCTGTGTAGGATTTACTGGAGGAGTACAAATCCTAGAGAAGAGAACCAAATAGCAGACTATTGTGACAATCCTGGCATCCAAATTGCGTGAGAAATATGTATAGCAGATGTGAATAATACTTGAGCTATTGCAATGGAATGGAGAAGAAAGAGGAGGAAGCACAAAAATTTTGAGAGTTCTTGCTGGCTGGCCCTGGGCTAGATAGGAAACTGAAAAGAGGAAAGAGTCAATGTTTACTGTGAGGCTTCAAGTCTGTGCAACAGAAAAATGGCACCATGACACGGTACCAATGACTCAGGTCAGGCTGAGACAAGGCAACAGGTTCATGTTGGAGGGCAGGTTAAAAGATCCTGCGAGCCAAAACCGGTTTGGCTCAGTGGATAGAGCGTCGGTCTGCGGACTGAAAGGTCCCAGGTTCGATTCCGGTTAGGGGCATGTACTTTGGTTGCGGGCACATCCCTGGTAGGGGGTGTGCAAGAGGCAGCTGGTCGATGTTTCTAGCTCTCTATCTCTCCCCCTTCCTCTCTGTAAAAAATCAATAAAATATATTAAAAAAAAAAAAAAAAATTCCTGCGGGGCCATCAGTAAGAGCCTGAGAATTGTTAGCTGATACTAATATCTGCTGAGACTTGCAGGCTTGATGAGGGATCAAGGACTGAAATCAGTCCAGTAAGATCACAGGTAAGTCACAACATACAGATGTGCGAATTCCCCGGCAGTGCTCCTTACACCCGGGAGAAGCCTGCCCACAGTCCCCCTCATACTCACTCTGGCTTGCCGTCGTTGCACTTCCGCCCTGAGTTTGTCTCGCAGACTCCTCAGCTTACGAATCTTGCTTCCAAGAGCGCTCTCCGCTCCCTGTGGCTCTTCAAATTTTTTACGGGATTTAGTTTCTAGTCTTTCCAAGTGAGCGAGGACACCTGAAGAAAGCAAAGAGAGAATTTCTCAAATAGCCAAGGAGTTCTAATTCTGGTGCAGAAAGCATTTCAGGGAAGAGTAAAGGATGACTTCCCTCCCCCCCTCAGACCTTTGTGGCTAGTTAATTGTTAGACATGGCTCTCAGCTTATAAAACCAGAACTGACAACAGAAACCAAAGATCAGCAGCCTCAGCCTGAACAGTGATGTACAAGCAAGCAGTCCCTAACCAGGACAATGTCCGAAAAAGAACATTCTCTGAATATAGCTAATCTCAGTTATCCGTGGTGATGATAACCCAGCGGAAAAGAGTCACCAAATTCACTGGCTCTCTCAGAAACTGTTTTTTAAAATGTAGAATTGTTTCTTAATTGTTTTTATGCATGTTTTCCCAAAGTGCTAAAGCATAATTCTTTGAAGCTCTGAAAAATATTGGTACAGGACTATAAAAACACAAACTAAGAGAACTGTCCACAAATATTAGAGAGGAAAACACGCCGAATGCTGGACAGAAATTAAGAGGCAAATTTCAGTTCGCTAGAGCAGTTCTTGGCAAAGTGCGGCTAGCGAGCCACATGCAGCTCTTTGGCCTCTTGAGTGTGGCTCTTTCACAAAATACCATGGCCTGGGCGAGTCTATTTTGAAGAAGTGGCGTTAGAGGAAGTTTAAAAAATTTGGCTCTCAAAAGAAATTTCAATCGTCTTCCTGTTGATATTTGGCTCTGTTGACTAATGAGTTTGCCGACCACTGCCCTAGACATTGACTAAGGACCAAGACAAGCGCACATAGCTGTACTGTGCATCCTTGACTGCCCTTCACAGTGTTGCTGTGTGTGTGTGTGTGTGTGTGTACACATGCATGCATTTTTTTTTTCTTCTTTTTTTTACAAATGAAAAGTAACATCCCACACCAGTGAACAGATTCTGACTTGCTTTATGGCAGCACTGTAGAACTGAACCTGGAATATCTCTGAGGGATGCCTGTACGGTAAGGGTCGTATTCTCATAATGCTAATAAATCCCAACAAAGCATCTGCTTAACTCTTCCTACGTGTCAACACACTTGTGCTACGTTATTTACTTGCAAAACATTAAAGAATTACAACATTTATTGAATATTTCATATATATATATATATATATATATATATATATATATATATATATGGTATATGTTAAATGCCTTCCGTGAAAAAGAAAAGAATTATCTAATTCCCACAGCATTACCACAATGTGTTATTCACCTCCAATTCCCAGATAAAAAATGGAAGCAGAGAAAGGTAAAATAACCTGCCCAAGGCCACAGTTTTGACAACGGCAGAGCCAGGACTCAAACCCAGATCTAACCGACGCCAAAGCCACCGCCTGGCACTGCCTCGTCCACAGGAGTAATGCACAAATGGCCCCCCAAAATCCTGGGAAGAGAACTGTAGCCCTGAAAAGAGACACAGCGTATTATGAATGCAAACTAAGTTGCTTGTCCCTCAAACTGGCAATAAAGCAAGTCCTAACTTTTTTGCAGGTGGAGGTTTTTGCCTTCAAATTGTAAAAACCACAAAACCTGTGAGGAGAAAGGAGGGGTGTGTGTGCTTGTATTAGTTCCTTTAGCTGTTCTGCTCCCACAGGGCAGGTCGCACCAGATAGAGGAGGAAAGCGCTGTCAATCGGGGCGGGGGCGGAGGGGGGTCGGTGGGGGCGGGAAAGAAGAGTGGGTGTCATCTTGGGGCAGCAGCAGTAAAAGGACGAAGACAACCATTAGAGTACAGTACCTCCTTTGGGGCCGCCCTCTTGACTTAAAGAATTCGCCAGTTCCATCTGCTCAGGTTTCCAAATCCACAAGCCTTCTCAGGAAGCTGTCCGGCACCGGGAACAAGAACCTAGATTTCCTCGCTGACAAAAGGAAAAATGGCAAGGGAGTCACATCTAGACACACCTAGACGGTAGACAAACACCCCAAGTGTCATTACGAGGACTCCCCTTCCCAGACCTGCCCTTTCCCCCCCGGGAGCCAGCAGGCCGTGTCCACATCCAGCTCGCCGGCCCGGAGCGCTCCCGGGGGCACAGGCCCTCCGCTTTGGCGGGTCTGCCTTCCACCGCAAGGAGCTGCAGGAGGCCATTTAGCCGCCGTCTGGAAACTCACCGGATCCTATTCCCCCTTACCTCCTCTCCTCCGGCTCACGCAGCCCAGGGACCAGTTCCCGCCATCCTCGCCTTCAAAACACAGCCAATCGGACCCAGCATGCTTTGCGCAGCCGCCGTACAAAAACATGGCCGCGCTCAGGGCCCCTCCCCGATCCCAGCATGCACCGCGGGCTAGGCCAGCTCTTCCAGCTAGGCAGGAATATGGCGGCACCCAGCGCGGAGCCGCAGGTCTTGGTACAATATTTGGTGTTACGGAAGGATCTGTCGCAGGCTCCATTCTCCTGGCCGGCGGGCGCGCTGGTAGCGCAGGCTTGCCACGCAGCCACGGCGGCCTTGCACATCCACCGCGACCACCCGCACACGGTGGCTTACCTCCGGGAGCTGGGGCGCATGCGCAAGGTGGTCCTGGAGGTGAGGCGCGGGCCGTGGGGGGGAGGGGCGGGGCTAGAAGAGCGCTGAGGAAGTGGAGACAGGAAGTGGAGACCGGAAGTGGGTGTGGCCTGGAGTAAGAGGACCTACCTTCGTGTGAACGGACGGGAGTGAGGAGTTTTGGCATCTAAGATTTGGGGACGCTTTCTGGGGTCAGAGAGTCTTCCGTTGGCTGGGGAGGGTCTGAAAGTGGAAAGTGGGCCTCGGGTCCGTTACTAAAAGGGCTCGCACCCCTCCGGTCTCACCTGCGGCCGTGTTAGTGATGCCTGTGCGAGAGGAGGCTAGAGAGAGACCCGCCTTTTACTGCCGCCGCACGAATGACATTGTTACCCTCCCTTCCCGCAAAACTGACCCAGGATAAGGACTCGGGATTTCTTATTGCCAGTGAGACTGAAGCCTTTACCTGGACGTGACGCCAAATTATTTGGAAATAGATGTGAACCCTGGTGTAAATTGAACCCAGCGTCACAAACACCAGGGGTGTACTCTAGCGGGAAGGTCCTTTCTGCAGATGGCCAAACAGATCTTACCCTTGGTGGTTTCTGCTCTAGGAATGTGTCCTAAGTAGGCAACTCTTAAAATCAGAGCTGGCTGAAGCATTAGGGATAGCTGTTTGGGCACCAGCCACAAGAGAACTAGAAAATGTATAGAGCATAATTACTGACAATGCATGCAGCATTTCAAGAAGGAAGATAGAAACCTCTCATTCCCTAAACAGGAATATTAAGCCTCTCCCTTTCTCCCCAGCCCCCAAGCAATTTGTCTAATGTCCTACAGAGAGTGAATGAAAAATGGAGCAATGAAGCTCTTACTTCTGGAGATGTGGAGATCAGTTCCTCCACTTCCAGTTAAGGGGAGCCCGCCTCCTCCCATATTTCTTCCCATTGACTTGATACTTCCTAAATGGGCTATTCATTCTACGTTCTGCGTCCTGCTTCTTGTAGGCCCCAGATGAGACCACCCTAAAGGAGCTGGCTGGGACACTGCAAGAGAAGAACATTGACCACATGCTATGGCTGGAGCAGCCAGAAAATGTGGCCACTTGCATTGCACTCCGTCCCTACCCCAAGGAAGAAGTGAACCAGTATTTGAAGAAGTTCCGATTGTTCAAGTGACTGATGTTATGAATTGCTTTGATATCTTTGAGTATCAGCTGGATCCAGAAACTGCATGCCATCCATCCCTCAGCATCATGTACTCCTTTCATAGGCACCTTGCTCTTCCTTTTAATTTATGACACTTTCTTGAGGGTTAAACACATGTTTACATTAAAGTTGTCATTAGTAAGTACTTTCTCTTATTTTTCGTTAAGTTCAGATGGGGAAAGTAGGTGATCAGCAATATTATTTATGGGTCATTGCTGAAATAGAAGATTTGGTTAGACTCACACAGGGGTCAAGAAAATGCCTTTCGCTGAGACCAGATTGGCTCAATGGATAGAGCGTCAGCTTGGGGACTGAAGGGTCCCGGGTTCGATTCCAGTCAAGGGCATGTACCGTGGTTGCAGGCATATCCCCAATAGGGGGTGTGCAAGAGGCAGCTGATCAATGACTCTCTCTCATTGATGTTTCTAACTCTATCTCTCTCCCTTCCTCTATGTGAAAAATCAATAAAATATATATTAATAAAATACTTTAAAAAAAGAAAAAGAAAATGCCTTTCCATTTTTATTAAAAAAAAAAAAGTATTTTTCAATAGAGCAAAAATTGTGTTGCAAGTCGTAGAATAGGTGATAAATCCTTGACAAGAATCTCCTCTGCTTTGTAAGTTTCTTATATGTAAAAATGTTTTAAAATTGACTGTGTCCAGCCCTGGTCAGTTTGGCTCAGTGCATAGTCAGCCTGTGGACCAAAGAGTCCCGGGTTTGATTCCAGTCACGGGCATGTATCTTGGTTGCAAGCTCCCCCCTGGCCCAGGCCCTGGTTGGGGCTCATGCAGGAGGCAACCAATCGATATATTTCACATCAATATTTCTGTCTTTCCCTCTCTCTAAAAATCAGTGGGAAAATATCCTCAGATGAGGATTTAAAAAAACAACACACAATAGCACCATACGTGTTATTCAAGCCTTAAGATGCAGACAGTCTTGTCTCAAGCTTACAGATTCAGAAAAGCTTTGACATGCCCAAGATCAAAGTCAGGGTTTTGTCTGTCCAGTCTTCCCTTAATCTCTCATAGTGGGTTACCTCTTTGGTTACCATCTAGATACTAGAAGGTGATCATAAGTAGCTCAAACACTGAGAAGCTGGTCTTTCATTTTATGTTGGTTAATTGACATTCTGGATTATAAACCATCCTCCTGTGACTGTAAGGTCCAATTATTATTGGATGAGCTGACAAAATTGAGTTCCTGAACTTATAATTGAGGATCAGTGTCTAGGTCATTGCTTCTCATGGGGCTGACAAAATAGAGGACTTCTCTAGAAGTGGTTGTTAAAAGTACATTTTAGTGTTATTTAATCAACACACATTTTCTGCACAGATTCTGAGATTCCTTCCTCAGGGTGTGCCTGTGCTACCTGGTTGAGTTTCTTGGCAATAGTGAACCACTGTTACTGTGCAAAGGTGTGTGGAAAAATGGGTGAGAACCACTGACCTTGACTACCATTGCCTCACAAGTTTTAGCTGTCCTCCAAGGTCAAGTTTAACACAGAAGAGGGGACTAAGATCTAAGTGTGGGGACCAGTAAAAACTTCTTAGAAAGGGCATCTAAATTGAAGCCTTGAAGGACAAGCAGGAAGGGGAAAGAAGTATTACAAACCATGGAAGAAAATGACATGGACATGGAAGTGAGAACTCGGTAAATTCAGAAATAAAGACCATTTGTTTAGAGTATGGAAAGTTATGATAGTTAAAATGTAGAGTGATTTCAGATAAACTATAGGCAAGATGTAGGTTGTGTTTAGAAAGATTTCTCTGATGACTGTGTGAAAGGTGAATGTAAGAGGCACGAACATGGTTACTGTAATCATTCAAAGAAAGGTAAGTGCTGAATTTGGTCTGTGATTAACAGGGTTAGGAAGAGGATAGCATGAGGCACTACAAGGGATAATTTCCCACAATTTGGAGAGAAGAATTGGAGTGGGTTGTTGAGGATGATGACACAATTAATATAGATAAGAGAGACCAGAGCTTATTTGTGGGGAAGTTATTTGGTTTGGGACTTAGGTTTGAGGTGCTGGGGAGTGGGGATGTATCCATGTGGTAATGTTCCCCAGTTGGAAATTCAAGACCAGATTTTGAGAGAGGTCTTGACTAGAAGAGCAAACTTAAGATGCATAGGAATATAAGTGGTACTGAGTTCAAGGGAAAAGGGAGAGTAAGAGTACAGGGACTCACTTCAGAACTATTACCCTCATGCAAATTTAAAACATGAAAAAAATCAGTCTGTTAGCAAAACCAAAGTTAGTGTCCAATTTACTTTCAAAATGGAAACCCCACCAAACTTCTAAGGAACTTGAGCTCCAGAGAACAATTTTTAACTCATCTGTCGGTTAAAAAAATTTTTAAAAATAGTTTTAAAAATTGATTTTAGGGAGAGGGAGAGAACATTGATGTGAGAGGGAAACATCAATCTGTTCCTCCCATTCGCAACCCAATTGTGGATAGAACCCAAAACTTGGGCATGTGCCCTAACAGGAAATGAACCAGTGACCTTTCAGTGCATGGATGGCACTCAACCAACTGAGCCACACCAGCCAGGGCAACTCATCAGTCTTTCTGTGTCACTGTGCCATGTCATGGTGCTCTTATCTCAGTTGTACTGTGCAGTGGAAACAATGGCAGTTTTCATCCCAAAACTAAAGAACTGACTCTGGGGTCCAGAACTTCCTAGCCACCTGGCAAAAAATCTGAGCTTGTTTCCCCATCTGTAAAAGAAGGCTATGCCCTACTCTAATTGTTTCAAAGGATTTTGAAAATCAAATGACATACTGTATGGGAAAGTGCTGTACAAACTAAGAGATTATTAGCACAAGAGTGTTAGCCAAGCACATTGCCTGGCAGAGTAGAAAGAAAAGTTTCCCTTAACTGATTTAGAAACTCCACTATGAGAAAGGAAGCAGATTCAGGCAAGCATCTGTACTTCCCATCAGTGTCTGCCCTGCAACAGTCCATCAAAACATGGAATAGCCCTATAACCAGTTTGGCTCAGTGGATAGAATGTCAGCCTGTGGACTGAAGGGTCCCAGGTTCGGTTCTGGTCAAGGTAATGTACCTTGGTTGCGGGCACATCCCCAGTAGGGGGTGTGCAGGAGGCAGCTGATTGATGTTTCTATCTCATCGATGTTTCTAACTCTCTATCTCTCTCCCTTCCTCTCTGTAAAAAATCAATAAACTATATATTTTTTAAAACATGGAATAAACACCACATTGGTCTAAGGTTTTGTGTTTTAGTAGAAAGGAGTATCTGTTCCATCAGATTTTCCTCGTAGTGGGAGGAAAATCTGATGGGACAGATATTCCTTTCTAATGTCTAATTTTTAAAAATACTTTTTGTTGCTTTTAGAGAGGAAGGGAGAGGGATAGAAACATCGATGAGAAACAAATATCAATTGGCTGCTCCTGCAAACCTGTTACTGGGCATGTGCCCGACTGGGAATCAAACTAGGAACCTTTTGATTCCTGGATTGATGTTCAACCACTGAGCAACATCGACTGGGCCCCAACATTTTAAATCTTTTATTTTTCTCAAGTCAGTGTTGCAGCCTTGTTTCGGATACCTGTGGGAATTGCTTAGTTTTCTGTTGGTTGCACAAACTACCAAGTTTCTGAGACAAGCACAAATAATCTGACCAGAGCCCAAACCCAGGATAGGAGAAAAATGCTTTGTCTGCAGATGGATCAAGAGCTTGAGAAAAGTGAATGCTTCTATGATCTGATCCAAGAAAACAAATTTCCTGTCTCACAACAAAGGATCCAGTCAGTCATTTTATACCTGCCTCAAACGAAACCCATTTTCCAAAACATTTTTAAACTAAGGGATGACACTGTAGCCTCAGGGAACTCCCTTTTCATTTCCTGTTTAGATATGGACAGACTGCCTCTCCTAAAATTTTAGTAGGACCCAGCTGGTGTGGCTCAGTGTTTGAGTGTCAACCAGTGAACCTGGATGGAGGTCATGGTTTGATTCCTAGTCAGGGCACATGCCTGGGTTGTGGACTTGATTTCCAGTAGGGGGCATGCAGGAGACTGCCAATCGATGATTCTCATCGATGTTTCTATCCCTCTCTTCCTCTCTCTAAAATCAATAAAAACATTTTTTTAAAAATTTAGTGGGGCAGCTTGCTGACCTAATCACAAAGCTCACTTCCATTCAGGCCTCCAAAGGGCAAGAGCTCTGCCGTCTCTGGAGAAGGGCCAGGTCCTCTCTCCTCAGCCCTTGAATTATCATTTCTTTTGAAGGCCTGTTTTTGAAAGTTATTTCATGTAAGAAAATTGGCTAAGGTCACACAATAAGACTCTGAATTAGTCCTACTTCATAATAGTGCAGGATAATGAATCCAGATTTTAGAATGAGAAGACTTAATTTCAAGTCCCAATGGATTGGTAAAAGTTATTTGTCATAACCTTTTAGAGTTTTTCTTTTTCTTTTTTAAAAAATATTTTTATTGATTTCAGAGAGGAGGGTAAAGGGAGAGAGAGAATCACCAATCATGAGAGAGAATCATGGATCAGCTGGCCTCCTGCCGCTCCCTACTGGGACTGAACCCACAACCTGGGCATGTGCCCTTGACCAGAATGAAATCCAGGACCCTTTAGTCCACAGGCCGATGCTCTACCCACTAAGCCAAACTGGCTAGGGCTGTGGTTGGCAAACTGCGGCTCAGGAGCCACATGTGGCTCATGAGCTGCAGTTTGCCGCTCTGTTGACTGAGTTTGCCGACCGCTGGGGTAGGGGCTTAATCACAAGGAACAACAGCCTGTAATTATTGGAATTGAGAGTCTAGGTCAGTGGTTGGCAAACTCATTAGTCAACAGAGTGGCAAACTGTGGCTCGTGAGCCTCATGTGGTACACGAGCCACAGTTTGCCGACCACTGGGCTAGGGCTAGAGTTTTTCTTTTTATGAGGACTTTCTTAAATGACTGCAAAGGATTACATAGAGAATGTACTGAAAATCACCTTACAAATTGTTACAGTACAATTATTTTTCCTGAATGTTTCTAATATTGTTACCAACTACAATGGAGTACTGTGTAAAATATGTAAAAACCTATAGTTCTGGATAGAGCTGGTAATGGAAGAGATCTCAGCTAGTGGCTGGCAAAATTTCCAACTGAGGATCCCAAAGTCTAGTTCATGTTTCTCCTGGAGCTCTTAGCTGATTTCAATTACTTTTCAGTCTATCAGCTAACATCCCATATAATAAAAGGCTAATATGCAAATAGACTGAATGGCAGAACCACCAATCGGCCACTATGACATATGCTGACCATCAGGGGGCGTGTGCATTGGCCAGAGTGGGATGGTGCAGCAGGTAAGTGGGGGCACCAGACCTAGGTGGGGCACCAGTTGCTGTCATCAGGGCAAATCTCATGGTTACTGAAAATTCTTTGCTCCCTTGTGCCATGGCCCTGCCCAGCACTTGCAACCATTGCCAGTGCCAGCCCCACTTGCACCTCCTGCTGATGCCAGGCACCAGTCCCGATCACTTGGCACCATCAGTGGGTGCAAGTGGCGGCTGTTGGCCCTGATTGCCCCGAAGGGCTATTACACCTACCCCTGCTCCTGAGGGGCGATTGCAGCAGCTGTTGCTCACACAGGCTGCTGGTGCCGGCCCCAATTGTTCCTGGCAAGCAGGAGTGGGGCTGCCGGCAGACAGGGGACAGGGGGCCGGAGGATGGACTGAGATCCACCCCTGTGCCTACTGTAGCCTTGTGGCCCACGGTTCAAGGTGCACGAATTCGTGCACTTGTCCCCTAGTAATTCTAATAAAATGGTTATGAAAACTCAGGAACAAGTTAACAATGTAAAAATCCAGCTCTCCAGGGTCCCTTCCTCTGCATGTGCTCTTCCTCAGACTGTTCTTCACTAGCTATTTCCCCACCATCTGGCAAACCTCACTTCAAATGCCATTTCTTCCTCAAGGAAACCTTCCTGGACTCTCCAGACAAGGCCTCACTAACTTAATCCAATTCTGATTATAAGCACTAAGTCCCCCAGGTGAATATAAGCTCTGGGAAGGAAGCATGTCTGTCTGGGTCCTTCCATATCCCTACTACCTTGGATAAGGACAATAAAATGTATTAAATGAGTGGAAGAGGCCAGAGCTTTGTTTCTTTAATCTTGTTAGGAACTCTTGTAGCAATAAAAAAAAAAAAAAAAAAAAAAAAAAAAAGCAGAAAACTAATCTAGCCCTAGCTGGTTTGGCTCAGTAGATAAAAGCATCAGCTTGCGAACTAAAGGATCCCAGGCTTGATTCCTGTCAAGGGCAGGTACCTTAGCTGCAGGCTTCTTCCTAGTCTGGGCCTTGGTTGGGGTGCGTGCGTGAGGCAACTGATCGATGTGTCTTTGTCACCTCGATATTTCTGTCTTTCCCTCTAAAAATCAATGGAAAAATATCCTCAGGTGAGGATTAAAACAAAAAACTAATTTAGCCCTGGCAGAGAAGGTTCTGGAGGGAGGCATGCTTCCTCTGGCAGTTTTCACCAATTAAAAGAATTTATGGATTTGACTCATCCAGATCTTCAGAGACACAGGAATGGTCCAGGATCAAGCATGCTCTGAATCAATCACTGTATTCAGGTGGAGCTGCCTTCTGGGAAGACCAGTCAGTCAGCCAGGAAACCAGCCCAACTTCTGTGTAAGCAGACAGCTTACATCATGTAAGGATCCAGAAGGCAGTTTCTAGGTATGGAACCTTACTTAAGCAAAACCATAAAGCCAAAGCTTCTTTCTGTCAACCTCACTTTCCCCTCCATTGTTTCTATTTGTTTTTCCAATGGCCTTCCCACAACTACTGTAGGATAAATTTAAATCAATGTTTAGCCTCATCGAAGAGAAGTATTTTTACCTTATCCCAGCTTTGGGAAACAAAGGGTCTGTTCCCATAAATATGACTTCAAACAACAGCTACCAAATCTGTGTATATCTGTGTGAGGGAACAAGTACAGGGTATACATCCTCCCCTGCCCTCTTGCTTACCTTCCTTACCCAGGCACACCGAGCCAAGTATTAGTGGATTTAAGCTGCCTTAAAAGCACACAAATAAGAGACAGGACCTGTCAGATTGAAAGAGTCTCCTCAAGTAAGACTCAACATCAGCATAAAGTTAGTATGTGAAAGCCAATAATAGTGAGAGATTGGTATGGTGTGACTCTGAAGTGCTGGGGGGACCAGATCTGGGTAACTAAGGGCTGGACCAGAGTGTTTAATCACCAAAGGGCCAAAGTCAGAATTTCCTCTAGGCCCACTGTCATGACTTCACTCGGACCTTCTCAAATTTCACTGAACTGGTTCGCATTAGGGTGACTTCCAGGATCTCTGGCTTCAGGGATTCTTTCCTTTATTATCCTTCAATTACCCATGAGCCATTTTGGGCTTTTGGCAATTCCTGCAGGATGTAGGTTTCACTTCTTCCCTGTAAATGAAGAGGCAACCCGTGAGGTTGTTAAACAAGTTCTATTCAGCAGCTGGAAAAGTGCATTTCCTGTGGAAGGACAGGAATTACATAGAAGCAAGCAATTTTATTTTCCTCAAATGCAGCAATAATTTCAATCTGTACACACATAAAACAAACAGTGCAATTATAAAACCTTGAAGGTGACATGCATACATTAAGGTGCAGCTGGGATGGAGGAGGATGTTAGCATCTCCAATTTTCCTCACCCCTTTTTTTTTTTTTCCTAGTCCTTATGCGAAAGTGCTGAGTCAGGAAACTTCATCTGGAATGCTCAAGTTAAAGGTGAACTTCCTGAAGCCTGCCAGTCTAACTATCACAAACAGAACAGAGATGATATCCTAGAGCGGTTTGGTAGGGACTAGAGTAATATGGCTGGGCTTTCAGGCTGGGAATGAATGACACGGGATGCGTTTTTCTGAAAAAAGGAAAAGAGATAATGTTTGTAACTGTGTCCTGTTTCTCTTTCATAGTTGCTACCCATAGTGAGCCCTTCCGCCAATCTTGTGATTCGGTATTATGCTTTCTGAGTGGATGCTGTCCAATGGAGTTATTTGGATCTAGGGGTGGTGAGATGCAGAGAGGACCTGGGAAAATGGCTTCTTCCTTGATGTCTGAGTCCAAGCTCCTCTTCCACGGTGAGTTCTTATGGCCTTTGCTCTGCCATGGAAGCAGAGGTAGCTGGTGAGCAATGCCAGGTGCTGTCGTCATTCACAGGCCCCCCGAGTGCAGGGAAAGGCGAGCGATGGGGGTCTACCTTTGCTTCGTCCACAAAACCTTCCTCAAGCTTTCCTGGCCTTGCAGCAGAACGTCTAGAACTAGAGAGTCAGTTCACTGGGTCCTTGACTCAGAGGCCAGGATGAGACAACATGTGGCAGAGTGACAAGACGCAAAGGGGAAATAGGGTACCAGTTAGCCTTCAGAGCAGAATAAATTTGTTTGCACTGATGAAAATTAAAATTCCCAAAGTCAATCTAAAAAAAAGTAAGATTTCCTTTGAGCACGAATTTCTGTACGAGCAGCCTGTGCACTTTTGGTGACAATTCCTTACGCTGCTCTCAAGGCAGATGATCCCAGCGAGACACCAGGGCAGTGCGAGCTCTGGCTCATCAGGAACGGCTCTTTCTGGCAGTTGGCATTTTGATGTGAACCCCAACGTAAATCCATACATGGCATCACAGTTATTAAAATAATGAAATATCACTAGCCAGATGTAACGGCAATCCAATCAATGTTATATTTCACACACAAATATAGAAAAATCAAGAGTATGATAATAAAGCCATAAAATTAAACAGAAGGAAATAAATTTCTACAAGAAATCAAATGTACTTACAGTGAGATTTAAAAGGTAAAAATAAGCTACTTGGATCATAAACGTAATTTTATTTTAAATAACTTTAGCTACGTCAGCCGTTAATACAATAAAAGCAGAAAGAACAGGCTGCCTTTCCCCAAATTTAATCAGAAAATGGTATCTACAATAATTGACAGAACTCGCTTCTTTGTCCTTCACCCATCTCATCAAAAATTATTGCATTTTCCCTAAACTGTATTTTTTTTTGGATTCCTCTGAGTACTCTCATGTCGTCCTCATTCCTGGAGGCATCTTGGTTTAAATCCATCTTTTAAAAAAGGAGGAGGGGTACATATGTGGAGGCAAAATATTCTCTTGAAGCCAACAGATACAGAGTTGCTAGAAGAAGCTGATTGTACACACAAGCTGCCTGGGGTCTGGAAGGGCTGCTGAGACACGTGACAGCCTTTGGTGAGGGCGCGGGCCCTTCCTCCTGGGCAGAGTCGGACGGACGGAGCCCGCGGGGGCCGGGCTGTCTTCGCTGTGGAACTTGTCCTTTTGGTTCTCCTCCAAAGGCCTTCATCCAGATAAGTAGCCAATGACTGATTACAAAAATAAGGATAATTAAATTTGGCTCAAGAAATAGATTGTCCAACTGTTCTGCCTTGTTATTTTTCAATATCCAAGGCCTTTTTACAAAGAAACAAAAACATATCTCAATCTCCCAACGAAAGTGAACTCCTTTTTATTTTTTATTTTTGCTCCAAATGCTACGACCTGAAGAATGGCTGCAGATTGAGATACCAAAAATCTCAGAAAAATATATAATATATTTGTATATCTCTGTATGTCTATTATTTAAATTTCACATTCCTTTAAAAGTGGTTATTCAGTCAGTAGCTGCTGAAGGAGGCTCTTCTGCTGGGCCTGGGGGGTCTGTGGTCCGGCCGTGGGCTTTTGAGTTCCCAGTGGACCAGGCTGGTTCAGGTAAGGGTCCCCGCCTACCAGATTCACTGTGCACTGGACGTCAGCAAACACCTGGACCTGCTGCACCTGCTGGAGCACAAACGAAAGATGTGTTTAGACAGAAAGGCCTGCCCCCCCGGCTTATGAGTGGGTACTACTTGAAGTGGAAACTCACTAGAGCATTCCTCTAGTCTGTAGTCACCACAGAGAAGAACTCTTCTGTCTTCTTGTCCTACAAAAAGAAAATCGCTGCACTCATTTTGCTCAGGGTTCTGGAAAGTTCACACTTTAAAAATAAAATAAAAAATCAGAATGGTCAAACCTCTCACAGGGTTGCCATCAATACTGAAAGTGAGCATTATTGCTAATATTGCCACGATTGGGAAAAGCCCAGCGTCAGAGACTGGGTATCCAGTGGTGGGTTAAAAAAAAAACACCACACATGTTATTTGGAAAACCGGTTCAAAAGCATTCCATAGGTAACTTTAGTAGGATAAAAAAAAAAAATCTTTATGATGTTAGAAAATTAAGGACTTTAACCCAGTATTAGCAAAATATAACCACCACAGCTCAGTAACAGGACATCAGCATTACTAAAGTTAATGTCCCAAAGTACCTAAATGTACTATTACATATTTATTTATTTATTGCCTTTAGAGTTACAGCAAAATATTAGCAGAACAATTTTATATTTAACTTCTTTTTCCTGATAGATAATCCATTGAAACACATGAACTAAAAATAACAGTAAGTTACAAAATGAGAACAGTGTGAATTTTCCCTTTAACTACTTTCAGTAATAGAACTATTGCTTTAAAATGTCTACAGTTGCATAATTATAGCGTTTTCTATTGGGAAAACAAAACCAGAAGTTAGTCTGTATCAATCAGTCTTATTAAAAAGTCATTTGTAGAACTGATAAAGGCCAATGTCACACTGTAAATGTTCCAGACCAAGGAAGGAAAGGCCTTCTCAGTCATCTAAGTACACCTAACTAAGTGTCTCAAGCTTTTGGCCAACTTGAGCTTCGAGTTTAATAAGCTCCTGAGGTATTTTAGATTAATGATGCATTTTCTTGGCCATTTGTATCGTCACTAATTCGCGCCAATTACATTCAGCTTTTCTGAAAAATATTTTTTATCCTAATTGAACAAAAGTTGTTTTCCATCAACCTCCACTGGCCAAATGTCAAAAGTCCCAATGATCCTGTTGCCATATAAGCCTAGCCCCAGGTCCTTCCATCCAGTGACACCTCTAGTCTACTCTCCTTCAGCTAAGGAAGGCATCCCTGAGCTTTTCTCCTGCCTGATGAATGAGCTCTACTTAGATTAGCCTCAGTTCTCTCCTTGGCCTCTCTTTTCTCATCCTCCTCTTTCCCTAGTTTCCCAAATTTTGCTTCTTGCCTCCACATGCTTCCATTTCTTGTTTTCTTTAGGGATCTTCCTTTATATCTAAAATACACCAACTCTCTGAGTCTATTCTCTAGCTGCCTCTGTGTCCTCCCTCACCTTCTTCATTCTAACTCCTTACTCTTACTTTTCCTTCTGGAGCTCCCCCCTGGCCTTGCTCTCTTCCCATGTCAACAATCTCCCTACCAGCTCTCTTCTGGCGTCTCTTTTCTGGGTTCCTTTCCTGTTCTCTCTCCTGTCTTCTCCTCATTCCAGCACTCCAAATGCTGTTACACCACCCCTGCCCCTCATTCTCCCCTAGTCCTCCTTGCCTCCTTTGTTTCCTTCTCCTTTTCTGTACCTCTCTCTCTATATTTCTGTCTAACTCACTCTCCAATTTCTGTTTGGCAAAAATAAAAACATTGGAGCAAAGAGAAATTTCAAGATGGGCTACTACAGAAAAGATTCTGCCACGGAAGCTTAAAAAGCACAAACTATAGTGCTTTTAGGTGCTGATTTTTTTAAAAACAATTAACATAAACTTTCCAGTTTGTATGTTTCAACTTATGAAATACTGGGGCAGAGCTTAAGATGTTTTTGTCCCCAAACACTTGAAAATATTTTTATAAAGGCATGAAAAAACAAACTAGAAAGAAAAATTCTGCTTCTTTAAAAAAGAATGCTTTTAAAAAAGATAGTCTATATTGAAATTAAAAAAAAAAATTTTTTTTTAAAAAACTCTAAAAAAAAGTACACACTGCAGCCATTTTGATCTTGAAGAAACGAGGTCCCTTAGACCAGACCACAAAGGACTTCTAATACTGCCACATCTTCATAGACAGGTGAGGCAAGATGCAAAAAAACAGCTTCAGATTTACCAGATCAGAAGGGTGGTGTGGGAGCTGAGTCCCAACCTCTTAAGATTTCCCAGAATAGTTTTTACTTCAAGTCTTGATTGTTTTGTTTGACCTATTTTGTTGAGCTGCTCAGTGTCAGTCTCTGTAGGTGTGAGACTTTAAAAAACTTCTGGTGAATAAAGACTCATCTTCCCCATCACAGAACCCCCCCTCTTCACAGGACTCAGGTCCTATTCCTAATGGACGCAGTCTCCTAACTGCTCCTGCTCCTCCAGAGCCGCTGCCCAGGCTCCTTCTCTCCCCTCCCCCCTCCACAGGAGCCTAGGCTGGCGCTTGGATCGCTGCTTCCTCACAGGATCACTTATGCACGACTGCATCCATATCCCTTTAGGATTCATGGCCCCTGGAAGTTGGCCCCAATCTACTCTACCAATTTTAATTCCTATGAGTTCTTATTACAAACCCTCTGCCTTTCTTCAGTGAATGCGGTTTCCCAGCACTCTGCTGAGATACACTACTGTCTCCCCGTCTCTGGACCCTCCACTTCCAATCCCCTAGACTTCCAAGTTTACCCCACCCTAGCTTCCAGCCAACAGACAGAAGACCTTTCGTCTTCAGTTGGCCTTGCAAACTATCCCTCAAAGCCCAGTTCAGTCCCATCTCCTATGGAAAAGCTCGTCTAACCATCTCAGCAACTTCTACTATTTTAAAAAAAACAAACAGGTCTCTTGTTACTTGGAACAGAAATTTGAGTGACAGTTTATGTGTACAGTCTATGTGCTTTATCTTTCGACAGGCCCTCCATGGGATAACAGAAAGAGCATCAACTTTAGTGTTAGAAGGACCTGGGTTTGAACCACAGCTCTGCCACTTTCTAGCTTTGTGAATTGTGCCTATAATCAAATCTCCTCGGGTTGTTTCTTCCTCTTCATCTGTGGGGAAAGAGGAATGCTACTCCTTCGGGGGGGAAGGGAAGCGCCCAGCACGGAGCCTGGCAAACATGAGCATTTATTTCACGGAGCGGACTCCGTTTCCTCCCGTCTTCACACAGCTCACCAGAAGGGCAAACGTGTCTCATGTTCCTTTGTATCACCACATTAAGCATAATGCTGGTACTTAAAAAAAAAAATTTAAGCTACTTATTAAGAGACTAAATACTAAACCAAAGTTACTATATTGAATTGAAACCTCCAACATTTCTAAATATAGGTCAATATAAAAAAAGTGGCAAAAAAAAAAAAAAAAATAGTGGCCACTCATGCTTTTTTATATATTGTTTTAAAACAAACTTCTAATAAGGAGGCAGAGTACATGGCGAACATTTTGTTTTAATTGAATTTACGGAGATCTTTTGAGGTATTTTGATTACATATGCATTTGAGCAGTGTTTATTTACAAAATGGTAAGTAGTAGCCACATTAAATTAAACCTTATGAAAGTTTATCTCAACAATCTGACCCTCTCAACAATCCTATAAGCAGGTATCTTGTTAGTTCTACTGGTTATGCAGCAGCTCAGGAAGTTCCCTAACATGCCCGAGGTGACACAGCGAAGAAGAGTAGGGCCAGGACTCACACCAGGTCTGACTTCCAAGATCATCCTCTTTGTTTCGTGTGTCTCTGACATCTTAGGGCTCAGAATTTTCTTACTGACCTGGGTTCCATCTGCTTCTGTTTTGAGAAGGTCCGTAGATGAAAGCTGGTTGCAGTAGAGGCCTGTGTGTCTCAGTGCCGAATCATTCATCTATTGGAGAAAAGTACAAGAACAAATTACAAGATAGTTGTTTATGCTGAAGCTCAAATTCTTCAATTAAAAACCGTCTCACTGACAGAAAAGTAATAGGACAGCAGAAATAGAGAGCTTAGAAATTGTCTATGTTGTTAGAAGTGAGGACAGTGGTTCCCTTTGCAGGGTGGAGAGTGATGTAGAAGGGAGAGAAGGAGAACCTCTGGGTGCTGGCAATGTTGATCTGGCGGGCAGTTATAACTGTGTGACAATTTATCTAGTTAGATAAAAAAGAATATACTTTTTGTATATTCTTATATATGATACTTCCATTAATTGCAAAAGACTTCCACTTCCAGTGAAGATTCAGTAACAGGGATCAGATTTTACCATCTGCCTGAATCAATTAAAAAATTGGACAACATATATAAAATGAAGACACTCAAGACATTGGACAAAGGCAATAAAAGAAAGTTACTCCTAGGAGTTGGGAAACAATTGAGGTTGAGTCCTGTGATTATCCCAGCCCACTGCCTACAGACTTTCCAGGCTGTAGCGCGGGGACAGGGGACACAGGCAGAGCCTGGCAGACTTCCCGAGTTGAGAAGATGCAGCTGGAAGCTGAGATGGCCAAGGCAGCTGGAATTCACAGGGCAGAATATCTGATGAGAGAGCTACATAGAGAGCAAGTTCTGAAGATCTGCAGATCCCCTCGAGTCTACGGCTTAGTATTGATCAGCTAATAGGTATCAGGGAACTACTCAAAGCAGAGAAATGATTCATCTGAAAAGATTTACATGGGATAATCCTCAAAGATATGGGAATATGTCTTGAATCCACTAGCCAGAGTGGAAAACATTATAATTCATGTATTACCAAATAGGATTTGCCTCAATACTAGGGTAAAATTAGCCCTAACTACACATAGCTATGGTCCCACTAACGAAAAAAGCAAGACCTGAAAATGATCAAACTGTTTTCAAGTAACTTAACCACCTCCCAAAACAAAGCTCAAGAATATTTATAGGAATATTAACAAGGTAAAATTTATGTCTAGCATCCAATAAAAAAATGACCAGGCATGCAAAGTAGCAGAATAATATGACCTATAATGAAAAATAAAGTCAACCAATTGAAGCCAACCCCAAAATGATGCATGTGATAGACCTGATAGGTGAGAATATTAAGACAGTTATTATAATAATCATATTCCATATGTTCAAGAAGAGAAGGATAGACTGAACATGTTAGAGATATGGAAGCTACAAAAAAGGTCCACACTGAACTTCTAGAGATGAAAAGCAATGTCTGAGAGGAAAAACACATTGGATAAAATTAACAGGTCAGACACTGTAAAAGATCACTGAACCTGAAGCTATAGCACCAGAAACGATCCAAAGTGAAACACATAGAGAAAAAAATGGCTGACCTCACACCTCTCCCCAAACCTCCAATCTCCCAGACCCAGAGAATCAGTGAGCTGTGGGATAACTCCAGGTGGCCTACTATAAGTGTAACTGAAGTCTCTGAAGGAGGGGTGGGGAGCTGATAAACAGGCAAAACATTGGAAGAAATAATGGCCAACATTTTCCCAAATTTTATGAAAATTGCACATTCACAAATCAAGAAGTTCACTGAAGCCCAACCAGGCATAAGAACCATAAATAAAATCACATTAAAGAATATCATAATCAAATTGCTTAAAACCAGGAATAAAGTAAATGAATAATCTTAAAAGCAGCGTTAAGGGGGAAAATCAACATGTACAGAAGAACAAAGACTAAATGACAGCGGATATCTTATCAGAAATAGTGAGCAACATCTTTAAAGTAATAAAAGCTAAAACTGCCAACCCAGAACTCAGGGAAAAGAATTTTCAGATGAAGGTGAAACAAAAACTTTTCACACATATAAAAGCTGAAAGAATTCATCACCTGCAAACCTACACTATAAAAAGTGTTAAAGACCTTCAGTCAGAAGGAAAATGATATAAAATGGAAATTTGGATCTACACAAAGGAATGAAGAACACTAGAAATAACCACATGGGTAAATAAAAAAGAATTCTTATTTAAATTTTTAGAAAATATACTTGACTGTTTAAAGTGAAAGTACTAACAATATTTTGTGGAGTATGTAGGCATAATATGTGTGACAATAGCATTGAGGGGAGAAATGGAAATAAACTTTTGTGAAGTTCTTATATTACATGTGAAGTAATGAAGTATCACGTGAAGGCAGATGATGATAAGGTAAAGATGAATATACCCTATATATAGCCAACAACAAAGGAGATAAAATAAATTTAAATATTCAATTAAATTTTTAAAAAGGTAAGAGATGGAAAAGAATAAAAGTGAGACTTTTAAATCCAACCATATCAATAATCACATTAAATGTAAATGGGCTAACCACTTCAATAAAAAGGCAGAGAATGCAAATTGAATTAAAAAGTAAAACTCAGCCGAAACTGGTTTGGTTTAGTAGATAGAGCGTCGGCCTGCAGACTGAAAGGTCCCAGGTTCGATTCCAGTCAAGGGCATGTACCTTGGTTGCGGGCACATTCCCAATAGGGGGTGTGCAAGAGGCAGCTGATCGATGATTCTCTCTCATCGATGTTTCTAACTCTCTATCCCTCTCTCTTCCTCTCTGTGAAAAAAATCAATAAAATACATTAAAAAAAAAAAAAAAGCAAAACTCATCACAATAAAAATACACTTTAAATGTATGTTCTTTAACCTAATTCATTATATATTTTATTATTTTGTTTTAATCTATTGTAGGTAGTGAATAACTCTAATAACTGACTAAAACAAGATAGCAAGGACAAGGAACAATCCTATTTAGTTCTTTTATTTTGCTATAAAATACGGATTACTAAGTTGTTGTTTTTTCTCCCTGCTAACTTCATTAGGCTTACTATATAATATATGGGGAGCAGGGACTTAAAAAAATTAGTATCAGAAAGGAATTCTATAGAAAAGGTAATTAGTGTTTATGTATTTTTAAGATTTGTTGTAAATTATGGCTACATGGTCAAAGCCTAGTTACCATAGTCTACTTCGTGGTTGCCAATAATGAGTATATTAACTACAGGGAGTTACCACAGTGATCTTCTTAAATACCACTTTGAACTTAGTAATTCTCTCTTTAAAAATCTTCAGGAAGCTCCAGGATAAACTCTAAACATTGAGATGGCCTGCAATACCTCTGAAATGCCTATCACATTAATTCTGCTCTAAGTATAACATTAATATCCCTTTAACATTCGTTAAGCTTCTCAACTTCTATTTCTGCCTACATCATGCTGTGAGGTCCTAATGAATGCTGGGGGTGAAGTGAAGCTTAAAAGTTGCCCCAACTTAAATGCTCTTTTCTATTCTCTTTCCTTAGACAAATCTTCCATGTAGCCTTTCCTCACTGGGACACTGTTCCTTTACACTCTCAGTAGTTAGCTGTATATACCCCTCATCTGACATAATATGTATGGTTCTATGGGGGTCCATCCCTTCACAGCTGTTTTGTCCTATTGTTCAACTAATCCTCTGTTCATGTTGTTTAACCCTCGCTTGGTTAATAGTATCTCCTATAGAGCTATCATTGCACATAGCAAGTACTAAATAAACGTTCAGAACATAAAGGGGTAAGTTCCAAGCTAATGCATTATATGTACATTTTATAATGAATCTAAAACACTAAAATCTCCTGAGACTAAAATCTTACAAGGTCAGTCAAAATTTCCATTGAATATCTTAAGGATAGCAATTATCAAAAGACAGAGGGAAAGAATAAAGAAACGTGGTTATTTTGATGAGTAACTATACATACACCTGACTTCCCTTAGATTAATAACTTGTGGGGAGGTGTGGTGTGGTGTGTGTGTAGCAGCTGTGCCAGTTGTGCCGCTTACCTGCTCAGGGCACACCGTGTTCATCCCTGGCATCTGCAAAGAGCTCATCTGCATCTGGCCCATCATCGGGTTCATGTTCTGCACATTGGTGTTTCCACCGGCCATGGACACCGTGATGCTCATGTTGTTGTACACTCCTGGCTGTGCGGGCGCGGGCTGGTTCTGGACGGCTTGACCGAATACACTGTTAACTCAAAAACAATCCCAATTACATCCACTGATCGTGAACACGGAACGTGACTGGACTCTGTTTCTTAATTACTAGACAGAATTCTATAGACAATACTGTGCATTCTTACGTTATACCTAAGCTTTATCTAATTACAGTATGTAAGGTGAATATAATTCAGATGCATTCTGAACTCTGCCCAAGGGGTTTAATAACTAAAAAAGAGCTCATTTTAAGTTACAGTCATCTGGCCGAGTATCAGATTGGTAAGCTCCAATTAATTAAAATAAGGAAGTTTTCCACATAAATAAATCATCCAGATAACCGAAGTTTACCCATTTAACCATCAAAATCACTCTAAGATCACCAATGTTAAACCAGTTTCTATTAGTAGATAGAACTTGAAACTTTATATGTGAACCCCCAAAATTCTATGTGATACAGATCAACAAATCTAAAGGAAAATATATGAATTGTATGTCTTTTATAAGTTCTACAAAACACCAAATGTTTTCTGATTATCTGCCAATTGTTAAACAATAAGCTGCAAAGGACTTATTGTAAAATGCTACCTGATTTAATATTAATTATGGAGAATTTTATTTAAAAGAATATTTACCCTATCAATGGCTTATCTATTCCTTGCTAGCTCTTGGGAGAGAAGCAGGATAGCTTTGGCAGATTAGGGTAACACTGGAATTAACAGGCTGAGAAACAGGCTATTCATCATGTCTGAAGTAAAGTAGTAAATATTCCCCAAGTAATTATAAAACACAAATGCTCAAAGAAAATTATAGGCCTAGGAGATGGTCAATAATGCATCTGTGAACCATTAATGTCTGCACAATGTGTACGTTTGTAAGGCAGTGCCCCAACTAAATGAGAAGAAAAAACCCATGAGGCTACTGTTCACTTTCCAATGAGAACATTTCTGCCTTAGACAACGTTCATTTGTCAACTAATACATCAATCATCACTGTGGAGACTCCTGGCTTATATAAGTTAATGCTTGCAGAATTTTCAAGGACTGCAATGATGTCATACTTAGTGGAGAAAGCTTAGGATTTAATTTCTTGTCAAATTTATATATTAAGTTCCTTCAAACTGCTCCTGCCAATAGTTCCATTTTAGAGTCTCCCATCCTGGGAAGAAGGCCAACTGTTCTGTAGCATCAGTCACTGTTCCAGGTCCTGGAATGGACTATGGGGTTCACTGACACCTTAGGCCCAATGCCTGAAGGACCCCTCCCTCTGCTTTTCTGGTTGGCCTCATGGCAGCCATCATAGCTTCCCTAAGCTAGTACCAGGCATTGGTAAGCCCTAAATCATGAGGGGAAAAGGGAAAAATTAAGACTTTGGCCCAAAGTGGGTTCCATAGGGAGGGAGGACAGGTACTAACAAGCACGGAGGAGCAGTTCTTGGCCAAATAAGTCTGGGAAACAAAGGGTTAAACAACAGGCCTTCTTGGCCTTTAAAATGCTAATAAAGACTCTCCCAGTGACTAAAGTTACAGGGAAGGCTGCCCAGTTCCAGGACAAACAGATTTGTTTTAACCCTTGATTTCTCTGGCCACCAGAGAGACGATGAGAAAGAATCACATCTGACTGTTTCTGAACACAACATTCTACTTAATGATTCTCCATGTTTTACTTCTCTTCGCCCTACTCTTACCACCAGCTAGACTCTCAGTGGCTTGACAGCAGGGGCGGTTTCCCCCATTCTCTGTGATCCCTTGCGCTGTGCAACAGAGACACTGCGTGGTCACAAAACATATGCTGTCTGCCTTGCCTAATAAGCAAGTGTGAATGTTTGAAGAGTGGGTGATGATTATTTTCTTTCTCAAATGACATGGGAAAGTCAGAGTTCACAAAAACTGCTAACATACAACAAAACTCAAGTCCACACTGTGTGTGAACCAAGAAGTGACTTAGGTAGGAAGAGGAAATCTGCACTCATTCGTTGGAGAAACGTGTATTAAGTGCTTGCCTGTTCTGAAGGACAGATGTACAGGAGTAAACAAAAAACAGTCCTTGCTCTTATGAAACGTACATTTTAGTTGGAGAGACAGACCGTAAGTAAGCAGACTGATACACAATCGGTCAGGTGCTGAAGAAGGGAAAGGAGGGAGCAGGGGTGGGACGCGGTGGTGGTGTAGGAATCACGGTCAGAAGAGTTTACTCCGGTGACATTCACTATCTATGTTTAACGAGGTGACATTAAGTAGAGACATGAAGTATGAGAGAGCAAACCATGGCTACTGAGAGAACATTCCAGCAAAGGGACTTTAAAAAATGCAAAGGTCCCGAGTTTGCAATGTACGTACTTGGCACATCTGAGGAAGAGAAGAATAAACAGAAGCCAGTGTGGCAGGGTGAGTGATGAGAATAGCAGATGAGGTCAGAGAAGCATCCAGGAGCAAGACTGAGCGGTGCTTTCTAGCCCTATATTGTACGTTGAGTGAGATGGAGAGTTCTGAATAAAGGACAGACTGACACACTGCCTCCTGTTTGAAAGGCGTCACTCTGGCTGAAGGTTGCTGTAGTGAGCAGGGGTGGACCGTGGGGGCAGGAGGCTACTGCAACGGTCCAGGGAAAAGGCAAGGGTGACTTGCACCAAAGTGTACAAGTGGGACAGGTAACAAGAAAAAAAGGTGTTGGTTCCTCTGCACAACTGGAAAATGGAGTTATTTACAGAGACGGGGAAAAGGAGGAGAGGAGCATGCTTTGGTGAGAATGTCACCACCATGTTGTACAAGACGCCTATAAGACTTCCATGTGGAGATGTCGATTAGGCAGCTGTATATACAGTACGGTGCTTAGGGCAGAAGTCTGGGCTGAGATTTGTGTTTGGGAATCATAGCATAGAGATGGGCATGTATGGCAGTAACATTGGATGATGTAACCAAGGGAACAGATATGGGGAAGAGGTCCAAGAGGGAGCTCTGAGGCCCTCCAATGGAGGTCAGGGAGAGGAGGAAACCGAGAGTCTAGGAGAGTCACGTTTCTCAAGAGGAGGGAAGTTGTTCCAGAAACCAAATGAAGAAAGAATGTCAAGAAAGAGTACATGCTCGGCTATGCTAAGTGCTACCATGATCACTGAGAGCAGCTGGCCTTACAGAAGACATGGGTGACCTTGACAAGAAGACTTTTGGTGGAGTGGTAGGGATGAAAGTCTGATTGGTTCAACAAGGAATGAGGGGAGAGGAAGTGACAGAGTGTAGTCTTTAAATGAATTTAACTGTCAAGCGAATTTAACCTGTGGGCATGACGGGGTTTCTTCGAGCCACATTAAGTGCTTATATGTAGACATGGAGCAAGAGGTGAGGCTGGATTTCATTAGGAGCGCTCTGCTAGGCACAGGTGTGTGAGAGAGAGACAGCTGGACAAGCAAGCTCAGAGTGCCTGTAAGGGAGTGATTATCGTGATGGAGCTGGGACCGGTGTGGCTCAGTGGAAAGAGCATCGGCCTGCAGACTGAAAGGTCCCGGGTTCGATTCCGGTCAAGGGTATGTACCTTGGTTGTGGGCACATCCCCAGTGGGGGGTGTGCAAGAGGCAGCTAGTAGATGTTTCTCTCTCATCGACGTTTCTAACTCTCTGTCCCTCTCAATTCCTCTCATATAAAATCAATAAAATATATATTTTTAAAAAAGTTAAAAAAAAATTATCGTGCTGGACCATCACATGTTAAGTGGGTTTAGGAAACTGGCATTAGAACACATCCGGAGACTAAATTATCCTTGCTTGTTAGACAGTTCCATTTCTACCTAATTTACACACAGTCCCCATTGAGAGCGACCGTTTTTGACACAGTCCTCTCTGAGAGCTGCATAGTTCTCTGACAAGATTTCCTCTCTCACCTTTCAGTGAACTTTCAGAGAGTATAGTCTTGAGTTTTAAACTTTAACTGCCTCACTTATTATGCTGTCAGATCAAATGGCTTCCCTGTCATTAGAACCAAGACACAACCAAATTAAAACCCTTAAAAAATTCAAATGATGTGTGAAAAGTTCAGCAGCCAGGATTTGGAGGAACATGACTTTCGTGAGATAATTCTAAGCAAAATGGGTAAGATGAGGCCACTGAATATCTAGAATCAAAAAGTTGGGTAAGGCAGAATGACTTGGAAGCCTTGAAACCTTTGTTACTATGAAATCTTTAAAACGTACTGAGAAGAGTGCAACCTGTCTGAATTCAGCTCTATTGAATTCTAACATTTTGCCATTCTTGCTTTAGATTTTTAAGATATTTAAGCATTTATATAAAGAGATGATTTTTTTTATTAGTACCCATTTCTATAATATATCTGTCTCCGGGAAGTTTGGTCTAAATGGGAATTGATCATATTTCCTAAGTGTATTCGAGGTGGGACAAAAGATTGGGGGCCATCAGACCACTTTTCTCTACTGTAAACATATAAATTTACCTTAAGAGTCACTTAAAGGATTTAAAAATCATTATTTTTCTTGCGGATGACATAAAATTCAGTTCCTTGAATTTGCAAATTGCAGTAGCCAATAATAATGTATTTAGATTGTGAAGGAATGGCTGTTTTTATGTGCTGCAAAGTATTAGGGACAATCGGATATAAAAATTGCCCCTTACTTGTTGTTTCCCATTGCTCCTTGCTGCCAGGCCTTCATGTCTGGTGACTGGTAGCCGGAAGCAGGTGGAGTTTGCTGGAGGAGAGAGCTCTGAGGAGGAGGGATTGGCATCGGCACCATGGAGCTCCCAGGGCTCAGAGATGGAGCAAAGCTGGCCTCACCTTGGGGAACCATTCCTGCAAATAGACACAAATTAACTTATGTGAATATATTATAAATTAATTAGCCTACAAGTATCTTTAGAAATAGCCTAATCAACAAACACTTGTTTCTTAAAAATAAGGCGAGAAATTTCAGTATAAAGAGACAGATAGCTGAAACCGGTTTGGCTCAGTGGATAGAGCATCAGCCTGCGGACTGAAAGGTCCCAGGTTCGATTCCGGTCAAGGGCATGTACCTTGGTTGCGGGCACATCCCCAGAAGGGGGTGTGCAAGAGGCAACTGATTGATGATTCTCTCATCGATGTTTCTAACTCTCTATCCCTTTCTCTTCCTCTCTGTAAAAAAATCAATAAAAAAAAAATATTTTTTTTTTTTAAAAAGAGAGAGACATAAATAAACATAAAATAAGTTTGTGAGAATGTTTTCCATTCTAAGATGCTGATTTGTGTGCCCGGATTACATGTGATTTTTTTTGTTTTGTTCTATTTTGCTTACATGAACTTTTAAGTGCAAAAAAACTATGTGAACATACATGACAGATTACTTTTGTAATGAAGAAAAGCTGAAAAAGCAAAGATAAGAACAACCCATGTGTGAAATGAAAAATGAGAGTTTTGTTGGCTATTCTTCCTCAGTCATCTTTGTGGGCTCTTCTTCCTTTCCCTGTTTTGTTTTTTCCCCCCTTTACTTTATTGAGATATAATCTACATATCTACATACTGTCAAATTCACCCACTGAACTGCACAACTCATGTATTTAAATAAAGTTATTGAGCTGTGCAAATATCAGCACAACCCAGCTTACACATTGTCATCACATCCATATTTGCCTGTGTAGAGTCAATCCTCTTTCCACCTCTAACCTCAGGCAACCACTGCTCTGCTTTCCATTTCCATAGATCTGCCCTTTTTTTTGGAATATATATATATTCCCATATATATATATACACATCTATATCTATTTATATTTATATTATTTATATAAATAATATATATATATATATATATGGGAATATATATATATTCCCATCTATATCTATATCTATTTATATTTATATTATTTATATAAATAATATATATATATTTTTGGGGATATATATATATTCCCATATATATATATATATATATATATATATATATATATATATACCTCCAGTGACACTAACAGCGGAACAACCGGAATGACCAGTCACTTTGATGGGCACTGCGGCAGCCAACCATCCTGATCCGGGCCCCAACTGGCCCCCCCACCCCCGAGCTACCTGCGGCCCCTCCCTCCAGCCTGCTGGCACCCCCCTCCCCCCCCAATAGGCCCCATTCACTGGCCAGGACGACAGGACGAGGGATCCCACCCATGCATGAATTTGTGCACTGGGCCTCTAATTACATATAAATGTAATCATCTGAGGTGCTTTGTGTCTGGCTTCTTTCACTTAGCATACTATTTCTGATGTTCAATCATTCTGAAGCAGTTATCAGTATTTTTTTTTTTATTCAAGATGCTTATTGATTTAACTATTGAAAATCAATTTACCATTAAAGTCAATCAGTGATCTGTATGTCTATACTTGTACTGTATAGACATTGTCTTGACTGTTATAACTTTATGAAAATTTTTGAAACTAGTAGTCATCCAACTTTGTCCGTGAGGGAGAAAGAGAGAACATCAATGATGAGAGAGAATCGTTGATTCGCTGCATCCTGCATGCCCTCTATTGGGGATCAAGCCTGCAACCAAGGTACATGCCCTTAACTGGAATAGAACCTAGGAATCTTCAGTCTACAGGCCAACACACTATCCACTGAGTCAAACCAGCAAGGGCTGTTTTTTTGATAGGGATTGCATTAAATTATAAGATCAATTTGAAATGAATTACTATTTTTTCAAACTTTTCCCCTCTAATTTCTATTACTATATTTTCAAGTTCACTTATTTTTTCTTTTGTAACTTCTACTAGTAGTCTGCTTCTTATCCCATCCAGTATACTTTTTATCAAAGACATAGTTTTCATCTCCAGAAGTTTGATTTCAGATTTTTTAAATATCTTCCATACCTTTACTTAACATGTTTAAATTTTCCTCTAACTTCTTGAATATACAGAATAAATACAGAATTTATAATTGTCTTAACATCCCTATTAATTCTATCACTGGTGTAATTTCTGGGTTGGTTTTGATGGACTAATTTTTCTCCTCATTATTGGTTGTATTTTCCTGGTTCTTTGGTTGCTTGGTAATTTTAAAAAATGATTCCAGCTATTATGAATTTTACCTTCTCAGGTGCTCAATTTTTAAAATCCTTTTAAATATTTTTGACATTTGTCTGGGTCATTGTTACATGGAAACAGTTTCTTTTGGGTGTTCTGCCTAAAGAGGTAAGAGCAGAAACAATTCATTCAGTTTTGCTCATTACTGAGGCAAAACCCTCCTAAGTATTCTGCTTGACACCCCATGAATCATGAATTTTCTATTCTGGCTGGTGAGAAGAGGAATTGGCTGTGTGTGAACATTAGACTGTTCCCTTTAATCTTTTCAGGTGGCTTTCCCTGGCCTTGGTTTGCATGTGCACGCACATGTGTACACCCAGTGTTCAGCTGAGGATCTAAGGGAAATCCTCTTAGAGAACTATCCCCCATAGTGCTCTCCCTGCATGGCTCCTTCTCTTTACTGTGCCCAGCTCCACTGCCTCAACTCAGGGGAGCCACTTATTGCTGGTGGGGTCCCTCTCCCTGCACACAGTCTGGACAACTTTGAGAACGGCTCTTTGCTTCACATACTTTGATTTTCTGTTTGTTTCAGATAGGAGAATAAATTTGGTCCTTGTTACCCCATTTTGGCCAAAAGTCAAAGTCCATTAACAGTTTTAAAAGTAAAAATGGATTCCTTTTTATGTTTTCTGTTACGTTAGCATATTACAGGGGAATATTATTCGCCCCCCCCCCCCCCCCGACAATACACTTCAGAGTTAAATACTTTTGAGGTACATAAAGTTAATAAGGGACAGAAAAAACAATGTCATAATTTGATTACCATAATTTAGTATAATCCCTTCAAATAATCCACCATAAAATATTGGATTTTTTTTTTTGCTTCTTTCCCTATCATATGCATAGTTATATGTTCTTAATGTCTCTTTGTAGACATAATTGTATATGCCTGTATAATAGTCTGCATTCTGTCATTGTTAATACAAGGACTTTTCTCTCTTTTTTTGATTGGTTAATCTGGTCAGAGGTATAGTTAATTTATTCACTTGTTTTTTAAATAGGCTACAATTTTAAATTTTCTATTAAAGTAGAGCAAACTATAGTTTTTATTAAGTTTTTTTCTTTTACTAAATGTTTATCTTTTTTTGAAGAACTATAAATTTATTGGGTCATCTGGATAACTATCTTTTTGCGTAAAGATTATATAAATAGCCGAAACAGGTTTGGCGCAGTGGATAGAGCGTCGGCCTGTGGACTCAAGGGTCCTGGGTTCGATTCCTGTCAAGGGCATGTATCTTGGTTGCGGGCACATCCCCGGTAGGGGGTGTGCAAGAGGCGGCTGATCGATGTTTCTCTCTCAGCAATGTTTCTAGCTCTCTATCCCTCTCCCTTCCTCTCTGTAAAAAATCAATAAAATATATTAAAAAAAAAAGATTATATAAATAAAGTTACATAACTTTCCTTGTTGCTTCTTAAATATGTAATTAATCTCTGGTAAATAATTTTGACTTAGAATAGAGGAAGTTATTTTTTCTATTTATAACTCCATAGGGTGGGTTTCTGTCCTCTCCCCTATCATGTTAATCATCTCCATACTAGTATATGTTGACTGTCTTTGCATTAATTCTACATTTTAAATTTCAATTGTTTTGGTTGTGATCCTTAATAAATACTTGTCTGTTCTAATGCTTTTAAAACCTTATTTATGAAAAATACTTTTTTTTCCCCAGAAAAACTATATATGTGAGGGGGAAGAGATACTTATGACATTCTAGATATTACTCTGTGGGGTCAAAGGAAACAATAAATAAGAGACTGCAAGTATATCGCCATGCTTTCTGATATTTTTTTTTCTGGCCTTATCGCACATCTTAACTGCCCATGGTTTCCTTATCAGATGACCTAGTTTTAGTAGAAGGAACCAGCCTGTCAATCATGAGTTGGAGAGGTGGTTAGATTCTGGTCCCAGTTCTGCCACTACATTTTACCTTGGATTCCTTGAACCAGGCAATCTAGTTTAAAGTCTACAATTCTATCTTTGCCTAGACCCGTGGTTGGCAAACTGCGGCTCGTGAACCACATGCGGCTCTTTGGCCCCTTGAGTCTATTTTGGCCCCTTGAGTCTACTTTGAACCACAGCCTGAGCGAGTCTATTTTGAAGAAGTGGCATTTCAAGAAGTTTAAGTTTAAAAAATGTGGCTCTCAAAAGAAATTTCAATCGTTGTACTGTTGATATTTGGCTCTGCTGACTAATGAGTTTGCCGACCACTGGCCTAGACTCTGTTAATTCTCCCTGCTGGACCATCAACAGCATCACAGCCATTTGGCAGCAGCAACTAGAATTAAGACTCATCTTTCTGTCCATTAGTTTCTTCAAAGATTCATTAAGCATCTACTCCCAGACCCATCCCAACCTCTATGCCAAGTACTTGAGAAACAGATATTAAAATATCACTCTTTGCTCACTTGAGGAACTTGCTGTTTAAAAAGAAAGACAGCTAGGTCAACAAATGTCTGGAAGATAGGGTGGTGAGTGCTTATGATTGGGAGTGTCAGGGAAGGCTTCCAGAGGAGACGCCTCTAAGAGAAGAAAGGAACAGAATGAGACAGGTGAGGGAGGGACATTTTAGACAGGGTACAAGATGTACAAAAGCTGGGAAGTAAAAGAGAGTGAGGTATGCACTCTTTCTTGGAACCTGAGGAGTTTGTTATAGCTGGGACAGTGAGATATGGAGGGAAGGGAAAGTTGGTAAGTCTAACTTTGGACACGTTGAGTTTGGGATGTTGGTGGAAAATTGGAGTATGTTTGTCCAGTAGGCAGCTGTACACAGAGCTGAGATGTGGTTTAGAGATAGAGAACAGTCATCAGCACGAAGAGGTCACTGAAGCCACAGGAGCTGATGAGATCACAGGGAGGAGTGGGTAGAGGAGCCAGTTCACTGTGTAGTTTCAGAAGGGAGTTCACAGAAGGGAGCTCGGGTGGGCTTCAAGGAACTCATGAAGTGGGTACAACATTAAAAAAATCCTTCATATTTACTTAGAATATTGCCTTAGCACAAAATAAACCTTTAAAGTCTAATTCTGTTCTAGTGTACTCATCTTCATAGCACAATACTCTAGAAAAACTGATTTCCAGAAATAAAAGGAAGCATACTCTGTCATGACTATTGTCTACGTGTCCTTCAGTTACTTTGGTTGGGCCTTTGTTAAGCTGAAAGATGCCAAAGCAAAGGACTAAAGCAAAGTTTATGTATTCATCTTTTGGCTTGCCATCATCAATTAGCACAGGGACCGGCAAACTTTTTCTGCTAAGGGCTAGATAGTAAATATTTTTATTTTGCAGGCAATAAGGTTTCTGAAACAACTATACAATTCTGCTGTGTGAAACCAGCTGTAGTCAATAAGTAAACTATATGAGCATGGCTGCATCCCAATAAAACTTTATTTATAAAATCATGTGATGGCTTTCCCCCTCCTGATAAAGTTTCAACCATTGCTTTGAAACGGTTGGAACTTTTCCAGAACTTGAATTTGTACCAATACAAAGCCTGGTCTTGAAGCCTTCTACCAGGCTGCTGACCATACTGGAGGCAAACTTTCACCTTAGAAGAGTGAAAGAAATTACAAACATTTTATCGTTAAATATTCTTATGCTATCCAGAAAAACAAACAACTTCCTCCTATTATTTTAAAGCAGCTTGTGGAAGAATTGAAAGTTCTGCCATTTCATTTCAGTCTACAACTGAAATGTAGAGTAAACTACTACTCCATTGCACCCAGCTTCTGGGTTTTGTTTGTAATATGACTGCTGGCTTTATCAAAGTAAGACTCTTACTTTGTGAAAAGTATTTTTTGGTCAATTAAAAGGTGGGCTGGAATAAAAATCCGGGTACTAGGTACTGCATCAATGGTGGATGGCAACACACCCAGTTATGTTGCCTAGTAAATAACAGAGGTCCACCAACTCATTACTTCAATCACTGTGTTCTATACATTGACATTCAGGAGATCAATAACTAGAAATCTTGTTAACTTCGCTGGAACTGGGGCTGTGAGGCACTGCCTTCCAGGTGGCTTTGAAACAGTTCTCCTTTATTAGCGTTCCAGAGAAGAGGAATTAAAGAGCATGACTGAAAATGGACAGAAGTACTATTTTTATAAGAGAAATAAAATCCTTGGGGGAAATTTATTAATGTTTGGTTTACTTGTAGTTAGTCTCCCTCCAAATAAATGAGGTAAATCTTTTGATTTGCAGCTCTGCAATCAATATCATGAAGGCCAAGCATCTATCTGCTGTTTTGGCTACGTTGCCATTTTAGAAGAGAAGTTGGTAAATAGATAACTATAGAAGTCTTCTAATGTTGGAGGAAGTCCTGCAAACTAAAGTGAAAAAGCCTTTGCATTCAGAAGTCATGAGAAATAAAACTCTTTTGAAGGCCATTCCTGTTCAGACCATCTTATAATGACAGGATGGATTTATAATCCTTTTGCTGCCCACACAGATAAGTGTCAGAGAAACAAGCCAGCCAAAGATGACTTCATTGTCTTGAGGACAAGAGAACTGATGTGGCATAATTTTGATTAAAATGTATTAGAGGATGCTGGTGCTCTCTGATACAAGTCTCCCTAGACAATTAATAGTCAAAGGATTTTAACATTTGTTGCTGTAAGAAAGAAAAGTCTAAATTAATTTGGCTATCAAAGTTGTTAAGCATACTGTTAAAAATCTCTATATAACTTCACTATTTTATTCAAGTCAAACAGCCACCTTCTCACTGATATTCTTGTTTAAAGCAGCATTAAAATGTACTTTTTCTTTCACTTATAATATCAAGGAATTTATTTCAATTTTTTCAGAAGTTTGCCATTAATTTTGCATTAAAGGTTGATTAAACATGGTGGATTAACCAAATGAGTTTTATTGCCACTACCTATTAGAACGTCAAGGTGATAAAAGTAGAAGATACCATCACCTAGGACAAAGAGAATGAGACACAGACTGTACAAATGAAAGATTCAAAAAGAAAAGTCCCGCCAAAACCGGTTTGGCTCAGTGGATAGAGCGTCGGTCTGCAGACTGAAAGGTCCCAGGTTTGATTCCACTCAAGGGTATGTACATTGGTTGCTGGCACATCCCCAGTAGGGGGTCGATGTTTCTCTCTCATGGATGCTTCTAGCTTTCTATCCCTCTCCCTTCCTCTCTGTAAAAAATCAATAAAATATATTTAAAAAAAGAAAAAAAAGGAAAGTCCTTCTGAAAGCCAGAAAGTTGCCTAATATTGCAGGACTAGCTTGCAAACTAAGCAGCTATGAGAGGTGATACCAATGAGAAGTCTGAGATACTTTGTGAAAATTATTTATCCTTATGTAAACTATCAGAATTTTCAACATAATTAAAGAAAATGTATCCAAATTTTGAGTTAATGAACTTAAATCCATTGTCTAAAAAAGACTTTCATTAGATTCTTGTAGGGATCCATCAAAGAGAGTAAGAAAATAAGATAATATGATTTACAGACACATCTAATGGATCTTCTAATTTCATAATCTTAGTTATCAAACCGAGAGACAAGCCTCAAATCATTCAAGCATTTATTGGCAAAAGGTGAGTCTGGAGCGTGGACCTCGACGCCCATGTGTCTTTCCTCTGGAGCACACGGCTTCCGTGTCACTGAACTGAAACACAGAGAAAGAGGCCTGTGTGCGGCACGTGTGAAAGCAACAATGTTGGTGGGGATCCTCATACCTGATCCTGGATACTGGAAGACATTCTGCTGCATCTGAGGATTGATTCCAGTGCCAAACTGTCCTCCCATGTTCCCTGCCATGCCTCTGTTCACCATGCTGTTGCGGTTGGCCAAGGCGGCCTCAGGATTTGCTGCCAGCTGTGAAAACGGGCTGGTAGAAGCGGGTGGGGTTCCTGGATTTGTACCATAGTTTGGTGGGTAGGGGAATTGCTGCGGAGCACCCTGAGGAAGACGGGGGTTCCCCATTTGAACCGGCAGTCCAGATGAGGGAGGGAGGTTGTTCCCAAAGCTTTGTTGCCTCATGAGCATGGCTCTTTGCTGCTGTATTAGCTGCCTCTGTCGGTGCTGTTGGCTGTACAACTCCCGCTGGCGCTGGGCCAACATTTGGGCATTCAAGGGTGGCTGCAAAGGAGGAAAATTCTTCACTTATTATAATAATTATAATCTCTACCTATCCCGGAAAGCTTACAGGATAAAGGCTAGTGGCTTGGGGGAACAAAATATGTAGCAATTATCGGTATACAGAGGAAAATAAAACTGAAAGGGAACAAAAAAAACTCTTAATAGTAGTAATCACAGGAGAGAAAAATAAGTAGATTAAAGGTAGTTGAGAAATGCTAAAACACTATTATTGACTGTTAAAGTGGTTGAATGCAAATTCTCAAAAAGTCACACAGGACTGAGAAAAGCCAAAGAAAATACGCATTGATTAGTATTTTAAGTCATGAAAAACGATTAAAAGAAACATTAAAACCAGAGAGGAGAGAAAGAAATGTGCTAATGACTTCCATCTTATCTGACATTAGGTTGTTAGATTTCTACTTTTCTATTTAAAAAAAATTACAGTTTCCCCCTTTTCTCACAGAAATAATTTATTCCACTTTACTTAAAGGAATAAAATGTGATTTAAATTTTTCTATATATTTTTCAGTATTTTCCAAATTATCTATAATGAACATATATTATTTTTATAGTTAAAAAACCTACAAATACCATTAAAAGAGGAAAGATCAGAAACCCAGGATCCAATGACTAATAAATTATCATTTAAAAGGAAAATAATTATGCCAAAACCGGTTTGGCTCAGTGGATAGAGCATCGGTCTGCGAACTGAAAGGTACCAGGTTCAATTCCGGTAAAGGGCATGTACATTGTTGTGGGCACATCCCCGGTATGAGATGTGCAGGAGGCAGCTGATCGGTGATTCTCCCTCATAGATGTTTCCCTTCCCTTTCCCTTCTTCTCTGTGGAAAATCAATAAAATATATTTGGAAGGAAAAAAAAGGAAAATAATTAGAAATAAAATAATAAACAGAAATAAATGGAACCGGCTATTTTCTCTCATTGTTGCAGTATAATATAACTCTAGGTATTAGAGTGTTTTAAATAGCTATGATATTATGAATGAAGAAAGAAGTGGTAACATTAGGTTGAAATCACCTTTTGGTCTAATTTGCAAAGCAATATGGCATGTCAATAAAGCCTGCCTCACAAAATATCTATTCAGATTGAGGATCTAATTAAAGCATATGGCTCCCTTAAAATTAAACTTGTCGCCCTTATCGGTTTGGCTCAGTGGATAGAGCGTTGGCCTGTGGACTGAAAGGTCCCAGGTTCGATTCCTGTCAAGGGCATGTACCTTGGCTGCAGGCACATCCCCAGTAGGAGGTGTACAAGAGGCAGCTGATCAATGTTTCTCTCTCATCGATGTTTCTAACTCTCTATCTCTCTTCCCTTCCTCTCTGTAAAAAATCAATAAAATATATTAAAAAAAATTAAACTTGTCAACTAGATATAGTCCAATCTAGAACAAACTATGACATATGCCTTTCTGGTAGAAATCATCTTTATGTTAATTCCATAATAGGGTCTTGTTTTCTTACAACCTAATTACCCTTGCACGAACTAACCACGAGATTTATAAGACATAGAAACACAAATCTGGATCCATAAAGATGCCAACATCTGCTGCTTACCAGCAGCTTCTCTCAGTATTTATTCTTTTGGTTAGTGCTGGCTTTCTATATTTGCCCCAAATCCATCTAGGTCCATTTTAAGGAGAAAAGAAGAATTTTGTTTGAATCCTATTTAGAGTCGTTCATCTCCCAAATGTTTGTGTCAATTGGTTAAGAAATAAAAAAAAAAGTGGTTGAAGCAAAAATATTAAACTATGTGTGGAAGTTAAGATCTAGTTAACATTTAGAAGGCTGCCCAGTTCTTTTTATGTTTAAAAGTTCCAATGGCTCTGTGTTCATGTATAAGGGTCATTCAAATAAATAAAAAATAGAAAACGCTGATGCTCAGACGGACCTGAGAACACATGATAGTTAAGATAACTCGGCAATGTGACACAGTTTGGGTCAGGTTTCAGGTACCATTCTTACAGGCTCATAGCTCAGGCTTCTTATTACTAGCACTATTCAGAACAGCAGTTAGCGTTTTCTGCTCAGTCCACTGGTATCTAATAGCAGCGACAACAATAACAATAAACAAAACAAAGAGCCCTCAGCTTTTGATCAAATATCAGTAAGGGATATCACAGATTCATTATAAATTCATTCTAGAAGAGAGCTACACTTATAAACATCGTTAAAAGATCAGCTCACAGACCATTTCAAAGACGCTCAAGTCAACACATTAGGAAACGGGGCTTGGGTTAGAAAAGTACTAACAGTGTTTGGTTTGCTCACATTACCTGAGGTGTAATTTGTTGCTGCATGCCTGATCTCATATTGATGCCCACAGGAGCATTTGCTGCAAACTGGTTCAAGATAGCTTGCCGATTTTGGTGTATCAACTAGAGAAAAATGGGAAAAATGAGATATCGCATTTCTACATGAAAATACAGCATAGCCCTTAAAGGTGATACAAACATTTTATTGATTACTAACAAGTTTTAGTATTGCATGTTTAGTAAGATATTCTCCATGTTTATCTGCCAAAAGGCTGGTAATTCCTAACATAGTTCCCACCTACATTAAATATGGCAGAGTATTTAAAAGTAGAATACACACATGCACATATAGGTATGCACACAGGTACATGTGTGTGTGTTATACTATCAAAAGTTCTGCCATAAATGCTCTACCACTAAAATACACACAGTCACACAAAGGCATTTATCGCACTTTGAAAAAACATGTTAATACTTAGTTATTGCAGATAAGTGCAATGATGGAGAGAAAAGCTCTAGGTCATAAAATTACTGTGAGTAAAAACATAAGTATATAATTGGTCATATTCCACAAAGGTCTGGAAGATAAATGAAAAAGTTGATGGACTTCTCACTTTGAGGGTGTCTGTCTAATGGGTATGTATCTGGGGAAAATCCAACATGATTTCATTAGCTGAAGAGAATTATGTAAGGAACAAATGGTCTGAGAAAATGAACTATTTATTTAACTGGAAGAAGTAATTACTTTAGACCAGCAGTTCCCAAATTGGTGTTCTAAAAGAACATTGTTCTGCAGGATATTAATAGATGTGCCAGGAAAACAGCATGTTGTGCTGTATTAAGTACTGGGAATGATGGGTTACACAAGGTGAAACAGATTTCTTTTCTGCAGTAATGCTATGGGTACATTGCGGGTCTCTAAGAAGGGGATAGACTATGCAACTTATTTATCACAAACCTTTTTTTCTGATATATAGCCATTAACAATATCTCCCCTTGCCGGGACTGGTTTGGCTCAACGGATAGAGCGCCAGCTTGGGGACTGAAGGGTCCCAGGTTCGATTCCAGTCAAGGGCATGTACCTTGGTTGCGGGCATATCCCCAGTAGGGGATGTGCAAGAGGCAGCTGATCGATGACTCTCTCTCATCGAGGTTTCTAACTCTCTATCTCTCTCCCTCCCTCTCTGTACAAAATCAATAAAATATATAAAAAACAAAACAAAAACCAAAACAATATCTCCCAGAACAGTGGCCAGCAAACTGCGACTCGCGAGCCATATGCAGCTCTTTGGCCCCTTGAGTGTTCTAATGCTACTTCTTCAAAAATTCTGCGCACGGGCCACGAAGTTTCCATCGCACTGTACGTGCGCGCCCGCATGTGGTATTTTGTGGAAGAGCCACACTCAAGGGGCCAAAGAGCCGCACGTGGCTCGCGAGCCGTGGTTTGCCGACCACTGGCCTAGAACCATCTTCTATGGAACACTAGTTTGGAAGACGCTATCTATATTCAGGCTTAGGGTTCCAGGTCACAGAACCCTAAGCCTGAATATGGTCAAAGAGCCGCACGTGGCTCGCGAGCCGTGGTTTGCCTCAACTTTATCAGGGAACAAAACAAGCATCCTTGGAGTTTATACCTCCTATAAACAATCTATAGCAGGGAAGGGGACCTTTTTTTTTTTTTGCCAAAGGCCATCTGGATGTTTAAAACATCATTCCTGGGCCATATAAAATTATCAACTTAAAACTTAGCCTGCTATATTTGGTCAGACACTTAATCAACTCACTCCTAGTGCCTTGGAAGGATCAGACCGAATGATTTTGTGGGACTTATATGGCCCATGGGCTGGACTTTCCCCACCCTTGATCTACAGCTTAAAGATCAAGTGTGGTGATGCATACATACAGACATCTATAGCAATGCAGACAGACCAATAACCAGCATAGGCAGGAAGGCAGGGACCAAGTGCCAAGTGAGCTCAATGGGAGCTTCAAAAGGTTAACTTCAGGCAGAAAGAAGAGCAAGTGTAAGAAAACAGAGATGGCAGTGAGGATAGGCGAAAATACTTTGATACTTAGTGATGTAGAGAAGTAAAACTGCTAGGGGAATGAGAGCTGGGATTCCAAATTTGTAGCTTTATATATCCTTTCAATTGTGAGATATGGTGACAATGAAATGGGTGGGGATGGAGGAAAGATGACTGAGAAGAAATAGGCTATTTTTAGTAGAAGGAATTATTCTAAATAGCAGCAATCTATAAGCACTTTCTGTTAAAGAAAAATTGATTGATTTCTGCCCATAAAATAACTCGTGTTCATCTTCCCCTTCCCTTGACTGTGTGTACAACTGTGTTACTCTGACCTGGTACTTCTCTCTGATTACTAAAATGATACTCATTTTCCAGCAAGCAGATCAAGTTCTACTTCTTCCAAGGAAGTCTTCCCAAAAGATTCACCATCTCCTTTAACTCTTTGGAAATCTTAACTTTTGGAGTTTGGGCATGAAAGAGGCTGGTAGTCCTTAAAGCTAGGGACACAAATTCAAAAACCTATAAAGGACAGGTAGGCCGAAATCGATTTGGCTCAATGGATAGAGCGTTGGCCTGCAGACTGAAAGGTCTCGGGTTCGATTCCGGTCAAGGGCATGTACCTGGGTTGTGGGCACATCCCCAGTACGGGGTGTGCAGGAGGCAGCTGATCGATGATTCTCTCTCATCGATATTTCTAACTCTCTGTCCCTCTCCTTTCCTCTCTGAAAAAAAATCAATAAAATATATTTAAAAAAAAAAAAAAGGGCGGGTCTAAAGGCTTGTTGTATTACAAAAGGAAATGTGGGGCTCGTGTGGAAGGATACATACCGAGCCTATGCATATAACACACACACAAACATGTACATGTGTGCACATACACACACACAGCACAGTACAGCTGCCATTTTGTCTGCCTGAATGGACTTTTTTCAATGCCTTAGCAAGAAGTCCTTCTATAGTAACCTAAAAGGTGATTATCTGGCCTAGAGGTTCTCAATCAGGGGTGATTCTGCCCTTACGGGGGACATCTGGCAATGCCTGAGACATTTTTGATTGTCACAACTTGGGGAGCGGTTTCTATGAGCATCGGTGGGTAGAGGCCAGGGAGGCTGCTCAACACCCTTCATTGCATGAGGAGTGCCCCTTGCCCACTAACAACAATCACCAAAACGTTAGTAGTGCCAAGGGTGAGAATTCTGATACAGCCACTGCATAAATTCTTACAAGCCAAAGCGTTTTTGTTTTGTTCTTTAAGTTTATTTGAGCTAAACTGAGGATATACGCTGGGGAATAAGATCTCAAGTGCTTACCCAAAAAACTTATTTTATTAAAGAAGCTTATTCTTTTATCAGGCAGTTTTTGCCAGAAATCTGGAGGTGAAATCTGCTCCTCTGTAGTTTCTGCTCTTTGACCTTAGTTCTATTTTCTGGTTGCTTCTATTCTCCATCTATCTATATAATAAAAGCCTAATATGCAAATTGTCTCCTTGACTGGGAGTTTGTTTCTTTTTTTTTTTAAATTGATTATGGTATCACATAATTGTCCTCATCCCCCATTCCCACCCCAAACCCCTCCCCACGTATGCCCCCAACCCCCTGTTGTCCGTGACCACTGGTTAGGTTTATATGCATGCATACAAATCTTTTGGTTTAAAATATATATATATATATATATAATTTTGTTTATGTTTACTTTCTATATTTCAAAATTCTTAGTAGGTTGATGGTATTCTTTTTTTTTCTATACTGATATAAATTTATTCACTTAAAAATATACAACCTGTCATATAATGGAATTTAAGACAGAAGAAAAGGTAGATATGTTCCATTTTAGTTCACCAATTTGATCCCAACTGAATTTACCTGTATAATTTTAAATAATTCATTTAAACCTTAATTTCTTGATTTTATCAAGTACTATTAATGCCAACACTGCCATTTACTCTCCTCTTCTTCCTTTATGACAGAATAGGATTTTATTCAGCTATTTATCCCAAATCACACATCTCCATGAGTACTCTAAGTCAATCCTTGCCAGCAATTGGTTAAGGTGTACAAGTGATTCAGTTCTGACTAGCCAAACATGTGAAGTCTTTTTTTGTTTTTCCTGTTTTGGGAGTGAGGGGTGGGGAAGTGGGGAAGAAGGGACTAGAGCCTTCTGAAAGTTTCATGGTTTTTAAAGCAAGATGCATAGGGAAAAGATAGTCTTGTTTTCTCCTGCTAGCTAGTTTTGTTTGCATGTGGTATTTGTAACCATGGCAGCCATTCTTCCAGTTACCAAGGATGACAGGGTGAAAAGACAGAAAGAACCTGGGTCCTTGATAACACCCTTACGTCTCTGAAGTAACCACCCCCGGACATGTCTCTATTTTGAATCATCTCAATATTTGAGTAAAAATATATTTTTCTGTTTTACTACTTCGAGTTGAGCTTTCCTCTTTCTTTATTGCTGAGCTAAGCCTTGGCCAGACCTCCCTCACAGAGAAGACTACAGGGAAGAGCCACTATGGACTGAGTGCCCCTCTGCTGAACAGGACTTACAGCCCTGGACCCAAAGAATAGGTCTGGATATCGTGGCTCCTTAGGTAGCAGAGTTATTGTTTTACATGGGAGTATTTGTTTTTTCTTTTTATGTGTAGAGGCTTAAAACATAATGTGCCCCAAACTCTGTATTTCTCCAATTTGATGGATATTTATTTCACTCTGTTGGGCTACCAAGATCTCCAAACTTTGGACATGATTCCATAATATTTAAAGGAAGCACAGAGGAGCGATGTTGACCTATTTGTGTCTTTATTTCAGATACATTCTTTGCATGACTACTCTGCTTATCAGCTGCTTTAGAGCAAAGTAAAGCAAAAACAATTTTTTTTTTTCCCCTGAGCTAAGTATGAATTATCATTTCATCTAGTCAGGAACCTGACCTAGATTGTTGAAATGGTCTTGCTCACTGAGCCTGTAACTATAGACAGGATTTACTGAACTCTACTCTGTGAAATGAGGAAATCAACATACCTACACTTTCCTCTTCTCTTTTGGTTTAGCACTTAGTCACTTACTGCTGTTAACTTTTGGGTCATTATATAGTAAATACCCTAAGCTGACTATAAGTTCTCAAAGTTGCCTGTGTCATTTTTTCTTTGTATTCCTCAAAATTGCTATCATAGTTCCCTTAAATATGTTTTATGAAAAATGCAAAGTAACTATTAAGTACTTCCGCTTCTTATGCTATCTTAAGATGAACAAGTTATAACAAGAAGTAGCTTATCTTTAACTTATTTTCAGAGCATATTACTATTCCTTTTGTTTTTCTTTTCTTCCTTCTCTCTCCTTAATTCCTCATTGAATCCTTTATTCCAACCCAAGATTTAGAAAGTTATTCCTTTCTTTGTTATTCTACCATTAAAATTTTTCCTATCTCATCTCTCTTTCTCTTTCTCTTTCTCCCTTTCATCATCTTTTTAAGTGAAATGAAAGTATATTATAGTATCTATACTTATTGAATATAATTTTATAGTAATAGCTAGCATTTATTAAATGAGCTTTACATGCATTATCTCATTAATGCACACAACCACCTATGAGGTAAAGGAATTAGTTACTAGAATCTTTTTAAAAATGAGGACCCAGAAGCTTTAACAGGGTAAATAAATTGATTGTCCAACCACCTAAGTTAAGGTTAGCACTAGGATTTGAAACTAGAGCTTACTCTTACCACCATTACATCATACTGACTTTCTAATTTATCTCCTTTTTCTTCCTTCCTGAATTAATAAGGCTCCAGGAAATATCATTAAATAATTAAAAAAAATAATCTGAAAAAATATACACATATGGTTTAAAAAATACAAAATACAGAAGGATTAATATGAAGAAAGAAAAATCTACAGCCCCAGTCCCACTTCTCAGAGATAATACTTTTACCATTTGCTTTATTTGGCTCCTGATGATTCTCTCTATACCTGCTGCTTATACAGACTTCAATATTTATGCCACTATAGCCGAAACCGGTTTGGCTCAGTGGATAGAGCGTCGGCCTACGGACTGAAAGGTCCCGGGTTCGATTCCGGTCAAGGGCATGTACCTTGGTTGCGGGCGTGCAAGAGGCAGCTGATCGATGACTCTCATTGATGTTTCTAACTCTCTACTCTGTATCTCTCTCCCTTCCTCTCTGTAAAAAATCAATAAAAATATTTAAAAAAATATTTATGCCACTATAACTACTCATTACCTGTCAGGAGAGAGATTTAACTCACCCACAATACCCAACACCCCAAAACTCTTCTCTCCTCATGCTCCTAATATAATAACACCACTCCAAGTTCAAACAACAGAAATAAACTTCACTTTCGGCTTCAATAATCATAAATAGTATTTCCTGATATCCTATAAATTAAACTGTGTTTCTCTTTATTGATTTAATAATTGTATGATGTTCATCCTAATATTTTTTTATCTCAAAAAACAAGATTAACTGCTTTTAAATTGTAGGTCTCCAAGTACTTTGTTATGAGCCAGCAGTCTTTTAATTGAATGAATACGTCCCCTTTTCTTATCCTAGCAAACCACGGATGGTGTTTTTGAGTCTTTCATAACGGTCCTGGGAGTGAACTTAACACCTTTGTTGTAGCAACTGGGCTGTCTTATTATAAAGAGAGCACGTACCTTTAAAAAGTACCGCCTGCTAAACACGAGCACTCACCTGCTGTTGCCCCTGTAGTCGCTGTTGAAGTTGAAGTCGAAGTTGGTTGGGTGCAGCTGGAGGTCTGTTCAGAGTCTGCCGGGGCTGCATGCCCATGCCAGGTGAAAACGCGCCTCGGGGAGGTGTTACTTGAACAGGCATAGACCCCAGTGAAGGCTTTTGCCTGACCATGCCTTGGAAAGGGCTAGTGAGACTAGCAGTGGGTGAAGGAGAAGAATAAGGCTGAGAATAAAGGTTGGGTCTTTCTTCCATCATTAAAGGTGGTGTTGCTTGTTGTGGTGGAAATCTCTCTGATAATACATCCAATCCACCTCCCTGTTAGAAAATAAGCGAGGTTATTTTACCCACATTTCTGCCAATAAGTGACATGTTTCTCTATGTAACTTTGGATTTGACAGCATCTCTAGAAAGTTTCATCATAATCTATTCATACTGAATTCATGAAGCTCTCCAGATGTTTACTACTTAAAGGAACTACCTCTGAAAGTTACTTTTGAAATGGAGTAATAGATTAATTGAGATGTTTAGATTTATTTTTTTAAAATTTTTTATTGTTGAAAGTACTACATGTTTCCTTTCCCCCCATAACTGACATGTTTAAAATCTCAGTAAAGAAATGAAAATGCAGTTAAAATGAAGATCCTAAATCAATGAAATGAAGCAAAAAGGTTTAAAAAGAACTTCATTGCAAAGCTTAAGAATCAATAAACTTTATATTTACTAGGTTACTACAGATGTAGCTTACTAAAGGAGGGATGAGCCGAAACCGGTTTGGCTCAGTGGATAGAGCGTCGGCCTGGGGGCTGAAGGGTCCCGGGTTCGATTCCGGTCAGGGGTATGTACCTTGGTTGCGGGCACATCCCCAGTAGGGGGTGTGCAAGAGGCAGCTGATTGATGATTCTCTCTCATCAATGTTTCTAACTCTCTATCCTTCTCTCTTCCTCTCTGTAAAAAATCAATAAAATATATTTAAAAAAAATAAAAAATAAAGGAGAGATGAGTCAGGCATTTTTCTATCTTAAATATAGAATTCATGTTTTTACCTTATTTGAAAAAAATTCATAGTTCACCTAATAGAATGCTGTACAGGTGGGTTTTCCTACTTGTTTACTATTATTCATTCTAAGAAAAATAATTTAAATTGTGACCTATTGTGTGTAAAGAAGTGTGTGTGTGTGTGTGTGTGTGTGTGTGTGTGTCTGATGTGTATGTAACTAAAAGGAGAGTTTCAAGAAGCATAACTTCCTCTGGGCATTGAAATATGGAAAATATAGGTTGAAGACTAGCATAAATAAAGGATATATGAAATCCTAAAATAAGAAGTGAGGTATGAATCTGTATTCTGTTCTAAGGAGAGCTTCTAAGATTGTTTCATAGTGAAAGGCTAAAACTTTCTAAGACTATTATTACTACTACTATTTTGTGTAAAATCCCATTATTACCTATTACCTATTATATATCTTGTTAACTTCCATAAGGGTAAATTATAAAACACAGTGAGAACAATACTGAAAAATCTTGCTTAAAAACCATTTTCTAGCTTCTCAGGGATGAATCATTTAAAGAATGCCAACTTTAGTACACACCTGGACAAGTTTGTCAATTCCCAGAGCTCTGTCTAATTCAGCCAACTCAGTTTCATCTTTGCCACTGAGGAAAGACACCAGCTGTTCGAGAAGCGCCTTCTCATCATTTCTTCCCTCTACTGTTGTTGGTGGACAGAGAAGCTCATCTAACTGTGAACTAATACACTGGCTGCAGAATTAAAGGATAGAGTTTAAAACTGTAGAGCAAACAATTATCCAATCTTAAGAAAGCAAATACAATATAAATATACATGCAAATCTAGTTCTAGAAAAATTTGATACACTTAATGTGCAGAAGTTTATGAACGTATTTTTTATTATTTTGCCAATCACTGAACTTTGTCTCCATTTTTTTCATGTTAGCTTACAGAACTACTCTAAAAATTAACCAAACAGTTAAGACAGGGAAACAGAACTTTTAACAAAAATAGAAAATAAAAACCTCAGAAAAAAATAATTTAGCCTATATTAAAATGTGTTATGCCCTGGCGGGTGACGCAGTTGGTTGGAGCATTGTCTGGTACACCAAAGCACTGGGTTCGATTCCTAGTCAGGACACATACCTAGGTTGTGGATTCCATTCCAAGTCAGAACATATAGGAAGACAATCAATCAGTGTTTCTTTATCACATTGATGTCTCTCTCTCCCTCTCCCTTCCCTTCTGTCTAAAAATCCATAACCATGTCCCCAGGTGAGGATTGGAGGGAAAAATTTATTCATTCAATGGGTGCTATTAATTATTGATAACTGAACCACAATCAAAATAGTATTCATTGCATTACCTAACTTTCAAGGATGATTAGATCATATTGATAACATTACATGATTGCCATTTTAAAAAGAATTCAAACTAGAAAAATGAAACATGCTTGGTATTAAGCAATAAAACAAATAGTTGATTACATGCAGGAAATATGTAATAAATATAATCCAAACCAATATCAAATGATGCACAAAAATTAGAAAGATATAGAAAATAATACTAATATAATAATGCAATTATAGGAATTCTTCTTTGGAGAAGGTAAGTGGGAACACATTTCATGTATTCACAGTTAAGGCTTTAAACCACACTCAATACTATCTAGTCACCTTTTGGTTGCGATATATGAGATGTATTATTTTATATTATGGAATAAAGCTACTTGTGTTGGTTAGAAATTAAATTCTAATCAAGAAGGACACTGAGTAGATATAGAAAGTATCTTCTCTCCTTACACCCTCTTGCTCTAAACAGAGAGAAAAACTAACTGAAAGCTCAAGAGTAACATAATTGCTGTACTGAGGCCGATCATAGGTCACAGAAATTTTATGGTAATCCATCAAAACAAAGGTAAGAGATAAAAAATAAACCAACAGCTGCATACTGCATCAATCTCCTGGTAATTACAATATATACTAGTCTTGCAGTCATGCAGTAAAATATCTGTTTTACTCCATCTTCCCCATCCTTTTTTTAAAAATTATTATTATCAATCACTTCTGTCAACATCTAACAAAATACCAATGCATCCTGGAATACAGTTTGGGAAAAGTAGTTCTTTGTTGTAGAAGTTGGTATCTAATACTTTACAAAATACAAAATATATTACTCACTCTTCTGGTTTGTTCTGATTCATAGCTGTCACTGTGTTATTTGTCCATGGAATCTGATCACCTGCTCCTGGTTGTCCAAACTGGTTATCAATTGCTTCCAATTCCAGCTCAGGTAATCCTGATTAAAGAAGCAAAGGTAAGAAGTTAGTGTCACAATGAAAGATAAAATGACGATTTTTCAGAAGTAATATATAGTACATTAGAGTGAGATTTCAATTATATAATATTACCTCAATGATACAGAGGTAACTTATTCAGAAATTAAACTATCTAGAAGGTGGCCACATAATGAGAAATAACAAAGTGAGAAAAGGTCTGTGAATCAAAGAAAACCTGATGTTAAAAAGTTTGCACATAAGTTGATGTTACCATGGGAGAGTCATTCCAGACTATAGGAAAATTTTCAAAGATAATTATAACAATTTTGGTTAACTGATTTTTCAGTTTACAGCACATAAGAATACTAGTATGATATAAGTAGGGACAGTGTTATTATCATGGTCTGAGAGCTGTAAGCAAAAGGTAAAATATACTGTATAAAAGGCACAAACTAAAGGGCATAGCCTCTAGGGTCATTCAATAAATGGACAAAGCTCTATATTTGTTAATCTGAATGTATAATCCTATATATTCCTATATAATAAAGAGATGATATGCAAATTGACTCTCATACCCTCACATCACAAGATGGCCTGCCCCCTCATGTCATCACAAGATGGCTGCCACAAAGATGGCCACCCCATGTCATCACAAGATGGCTGCTAAAGATGGCCACCCCATGCCATCACAAGATGGTCAGCAGGGGAGGGCGACCAGGCCTACAGGGGAGGGCAGTTGGGGGTGACCAGGCCTGCAGGGGAGGGCAGTTGGGGAGAACCAGGCCTACAGGGGAGGGCAGTTGGGGGTGATCGGGTTGGCAAGGGAGCAGTTAGAGGTGTCAATCATGCTGGCAGGGGAGCGGTTAAGGGGATATCAGCCTGGCAGGCAGAGTGGTTAGGGGGCAATCAGGCAGCCAGGCAGGTGAGTGGTTAGGGGCCAGCAGTCCTGGATTGTGAGAGGGATGTCCGAAGGGTTCCAGATTGGAGAGTGTGAAGGCTGGGCTAAGGTACTCCTCTCCCCCCACCCCCCAGTGCAGGAATTTCGTGCACCAGGTCTCTAGTAGTATAATAATTGATGCTTATAATGACAAATGAAAAAGAGAGATTGTTTTGTAATGGAAGAAAACAGTATATGCATTTTAGAAAGCTTTTGTGGGGGAATTTTTTTTAAAAGCTTTGATTATTTATGAACCACTTATGTAGGAAAAACACTGTAAATAAACAAATTCTAGAAATTTAGGGACTGATAAATATATTATGGAATATATAATTATAATGTGCTGTTAAATGAAAAAAGAGAAAAGCATAATCCAACATATTATGTTCAGAATAATTCTAGTTTTACAAATTATTTCATATATTAGCACAAAAAATTCTGTTAGGCTCTTTATCCTCGGTAGATTTCAGGTAGTGAGATTAACAGTAACAGTTATTCTCTTTTAAGATTTCTAATGATTGCTTATAATTTATAAAATGAACACATTAAGTTATTATTAATATAAATATTAAATAATTAATCGTATGGGCTGAACTGTATTCCCTCCAAATTTATATGTTGAAGTTCTAACTCCCAGCACGCAGGTGTGAGTGTATTTAGAGATGAGTAAGTTAAAATAGGGTCATTAGAGTGGGCTCTGTGACTGGTGTTCTTATAAGAAGAGGAGAATAAGACACAGACAGCACAGACAGAGGGACTACCAACCATGAGGACACTGCAAAAAGGCGGCTATCTGCAAGCCAGTGAGAGAGTCCTTAGAGAAAACCAAACTTGTCCACACCCTAACTTTGGACTTCTAAGTTCCTGAACTGTGGGGAAATAAAGTTGTTGTTTAAGCCACACAGTATGTGATACTCTGTTATGGCAGACCGCCAAGACTAATACAATTTTTAAAAAATCAAAGTATAGTTAAAAACTGATAGAGAAGAGGGTCGAGGTGACTTAAAATTCTTCATTACAGCTGCCTGAAAATCTTGGTAAACTTTCAGGAATTGTGTCATGACAACTAAAAGCTGCTGTAAGACTGAAATAAACGAGTCTTACAAACTGATCCTATCAGAAAAAAGTTAAGACAGGCCAGGAACCCAGGTAAATTTTGAAAGTGAGCTGGTCAGTTTCTTTTAATTTCCAAGTCACACAATGGAATTATCACCACTGTGTGTGTGTTTTTCAACTTCAAAATGAGATAGATGAAAATATCTGACAATCCTATCCTCATGAATTTGAAGTGTTATACTATTGAAGTGTTTCTTTTTTTTTTTTTGTACATAAAGTTTATAGCTCCTGTATTAATTATCAAAACTTAAAAACATCAGCTATGTCCTTCAACAGAAGAATGGATAAATTATGGTTCATCTATACAGTGGAATTTAATACAAGTGAAAAACGAGATGCTATCAGACCACAAAAAGACATGGAGAACATCACAAGTGTTTAATTAGGAGAATGCTAACATGCTAGAGTAGTAGTGAATTATTGCAACACAGTTGTCTCCTAAACAGGGCTCCACGGAAAATTCATTCTGTGGGGTAACATGTATTTCCTGAGAAAAGGAGTTCCATAATCAAGAAAGAAATTAAGTGCAAGATATTAAACTCATTTCTTTAACACGTCTTAAAACCTGTAATATGCATTGTGAAATCTTAATGAGGAATGATATATGTGCCAGGTAGCATTTGGTTCAGTGTTCTTTAGCACAAAGTCCCGTTTTCCCAACTCTAAGGACTAGTGTTCAAGACACTTTGGGAAACAAAAGCTGACCCAATTACTATATTTCTGAAAGCCCTGCTATGGAACGTTTTGGATAAGATTACAAAACTGCGTTCCTTAACATCAACTGTTCACCTTAACATTAATTATAAAAAGATCTTATTATACTGTAATTTAAAATAAACAAGTTGAGCCAGAGTGGCTCAAGTGGTTGAGCATCATCCTATGCACCGAAAGGTTGCTGGTTCAATTCCAGGTCAGGGCACATGCCTGCGCTGTGGGTTTAGTCTCTACGGAAGGCAACCAATTGATGTTTCCCTCACACCGTGTGTCTGTCTCTCTCTTTCTTCCTTCCTCTCTCTAAGCATATCTTCGGGTGAGGATTAAAAAGTAAAATGAATGAATAAGTAATAAATACACAAGTTGAATGAAGGTCGTATCTCTAAATGTAACTATATTATTTACAGTGGCATTAATAAAAAGGTATTTCATTCTTGATGAACAAAAGCTCTGTGCAATAACAGTGACTCATTAAACATTGCAAATGAGGAGTCTGTCCCCCACACATACTATTCAGCCTGGGAGTGGGTCTGGCAGTGGAGGCCTGAAGTGAAGCTGGCAGGATCTCTGACTTGATGGTCACACTGCTGACCGCACCATCCATCCTCTCTGTCTCACATAAGCCTGGCAACGGGGCTGCCTTCTCCAGCGTGGGCAATAACTGATCAAACTGGTCAAGGTCAGCTGTAAACTAAGAATGGAAACCAAAGTTAGAGAAAGTATGTTCTCTACTTTCACCAGAAACAATGTAGAAAAAAAATCGCTCCTTTAAACTCTATGAATTAAAGGTGGCTATGAAAGAAAGAAGAAAGAAGAAATAAATAGAAAGACTGAGACCTCATTGAAATTACATGACCTAACTATTCCACTGGAAAAAAAAAATTTGAATGCTTATGATATTAATATACTGCAGGATACAAGATAATATACATATCGTATTTATCTAACATATCTCTGTATAAGACTTATACATAGGAAAAAGATTGAACTGGAAAGAAGTGTTAAGAGTACTGTGATAGTTATCAACAATAGTTATCAAGGGTAATTTTTTTCTGTCATATTTTTAAAAAAATTTGTGAAATGAATTACTTAATGATGGAATAAAAATTTACATATATATTTACATTAATATTATTTGTCTTCTAGGATAGATAGGGAGTCCCAGTACCTGTCTGAGGTTATGCAAAGAAGAAATTTTGCCTTTATTTCACTGTATTCTTCTTCTATGATTATTCTGAGACAAGTCATTAACATAAAATGTCTACCTATTTGTATTTCATTACTTAATTCAATTAAAACTTAGAGTTCTAGATTGTACAATATAAATAGAACTATTTGTATGTATTTTTAAATGTCTGGCTTCTTTTACTGAACATTACATTTCTGACATCTTGCTGCATGTAGTATAGTACTCCATTGTATGAATGTGTCACAGTATATCCTTCTACTGTGATATATTTGGGGGTGTTTCCAGTTTGGGGCTAATACAAATAAAGCTATTGTGAACATTTTTGAATGTGTCTTTTGTTACTAATAATACTAACCATAAAGTAAAAAAATGACAACTGAACTACATTAAGATGAAGCACTTCATAAAAAATCACCAACAAGAAAAAGAAAAGGCAAGCCATGAAACAGAAGATTGCTGCAAATATAAAACTCACCTAAAGTACGTAAAGCACATAAAGAACTCTTAAAAGTCATTAGGAAAAAGACAACATACTGGGCAAGACATTTGAGTAGGCAATTCACAAAAGAAGAGATCCAAATGACTTGTACACATTAGAGAAATTGAAACTATGAGACACCACCATACAGACCCAGAATGGCTAAAAAAAAAGACTGATAAGACCAAATATTAGTAAAAATATGGGACAACTAGAAGGATTTCTCATACACTAGGAAAACTGGACTTATCTACTACTGATGAGAACATTATTCTTATATTTCTGCAAATCCAACTTTTAGGTATGAACTGAGCAAAAATGTGTGTGCACATGCATCAAAGCAGGTGTACCAGGATTGTACACAATGGCGCTATTTAATACAGCTATTACTTTTAAAGTTAATTTTATAACTTTAAATTTTAATAGTCATTTTTTAAACCTGTTTTCAGCTTAAAAACATGACTTTTAGCTTAGTTGTACTAAAAAGCATGAGAGAAAGCCCTGTCCTCCAAAAGCACACAAATAACCAAAACAGTGTTATTACAATAGTAAACAGAGACAGCCCAGGCACTGTCTAACTCGGGTGACCGGGGGAGGTTGTACGAGATGATGTCCGGGTTGGTTTGAGAAGATGGGTTCGGCAGACACAGAAAGGGGGCAAGGCAGAGGATGCTTAGAAGAGGAGCTTATCCCAGGAACGGCAAGGACTTCCATGTGCCTAGAGTACAATATGTCTGAGGGAGAGAGAGCTTTTTGTAAGATGAGAGAAGAAAATAAAGCTGGTTCAAAGAAAAGGGACTTACGCATACTGATTTTGAATCTTGTCTCACAACAGAGTCTTACTGATAACCTGCTTTGTCAATATATTTTCAGCTATTTTATGGATGTCTATGTTTTGTGTAAATAATTTGTAAGCTCCTAAGAGGAAGGACCATATTTTCTGTTTTAAGTTCCTTCAGAGTCCACAGCAATTATTCAATACAGGAAGCTGCCTGTTAATTTTTACCCGCCCTTGCCCCAGTCTAAGCAGAGAGGTATTGATTCCATAACAATGTATGCAAAGATTTATTGACATTTACTTCTGCCTCTGGGCATGTTACCTACCCTACTACCCAGAATATTTAAGTCCTTATTCTGACAGGGGTTGAGTATGGTTAGAATTAGATGAGAAGAAAAACAACCTTAGAAAATGTTTCACAAGAAATGAAACAGCAAAACAAGACAATACGGGCAGCCTCATCTACTTTTTCATTTCTCTCCCCTGTCATTTACATCAGAGTTTCCCAAACTTAAGCTACACATCACAGTTCTCTGGGAACTCCTTTAAAAAATAGATTTCTAGGTTCTGTTTTCTCAGATAGTTATATTCAACAGCTAAGGCTGGGAGGAGAGAACAGGAAAGGTATTTTTTAAAATCTCCAAAGATGTGAACTCTTGAGTCTATAAAAAGAAGTATTTACTTTCTTAGAATGATGCCCTAATATTGTAGCCCTCCAAAGTTCCAACGAGAACTTCTGAAGGCACCCTATGATTTTTCAACCGTTGATACTAACCTTTGAACATATAGCCAATGGAAAGGGCAAAACAAGCCTGAATCCAAGTCCGGTTTATGACTGGTGTAAAATAAATGAAAAGGAAAAAATAACTAGCAATGTTCATCCTACGAAGTGAGGTTTACCCACCTGGTTCTGGGATTCCAGTTTAATTTCCTCAGGGGCAGGTTTGGTCATTGGGGTTGGGTTTGTGTTACAAGGGTCCATCTGTTCTTTCTTTTCCACTTTCACCTTGACATCATCCAGGCTCAGGTTTGGAGTTGATCTCAAATCTTTCTCGTCTTTGTCTAAAAGGTAGCGCAGGAGCTGATGGTCTTTCGACTCTTTTTTCTTTGAAGCGTCCATTTCTAGTTTTATGGCGTTCCCTGGCACCGGTCCAGCCGCTGACACAGAAGCAGACGCACTGTCCTTCTTATCAGGCTCCACGGACAAGGTGGTGATATCCGAGGGGCTCCCCTCCTGCAGGAGCCGGTGGAGAATTTTGTGCCTTTCTGTCAGCGAGCTGTGCGAGGAGGGGCAAGTCCCGCCTGAAGAGTTAGCAGAGGCAGAGCTGGAAGTGCCGGTGCAGGACAGTACCTCTTTGCAACTCGTGTCTATGTCAGCATGCCGTAACTGCTGCTCCGCGGTGGTTGTCAAAAGCTGCACTAGTTTGTGACTGGTCTGAGAGTATTTGTTGTCTCCATCGGACAGTCTGTCATTGTTATGCAGAAGCCCAGAATCCAGAGGTTTGCCATCGCCAGAGCTGTTGTCAGGCTGAATCATTTCGTTTAAAATGGATGCAATCTCTTTGTTATCTTTGGACTCGGTTTTTGCGGGCTGCATATTTAACCTGCTAGGTGAACTCTGTGAGCTTATCTGTCTGAGGACGGGAGGACTGGCTGAGAAGCCAACAGAGTTATTGGGTCCTTCACTCATACTCTGCAAAGGTGTTCCCGGGATGTTCGAATAAGACCGGTTACTGTTATTACAGGCAGGACTTGCCATGCCACCAGGGGAGCTTAATGTCGGGATATTCGGAGGAAAGGAATTGTTTGGCATCCTGGGCCTCGTTGCCAATCCAGAGCTAACTTGTCTCCTTGGAGACATGAACTGTGCGAGGGACATTCCTGTACCTTCCATAGGAGAGGTGTTGAGGTTTAGAGAGGGATTAGTGCTCTGGGAATTGGCCTGCCCCTGGTTTAAGGCAACACCGGCTACAATCTGACTTCCAGGTGAGCATCCAAAACTCCCTTGGCTGTTGCTAGAATTACTGTGACTGCTGCTATGGAGGTCTGAGCTCGGCTGGCGGTTTACTCTGGTGGGTACCATGTTGCTGTTGGATGGTGGTAATGAGGATGAGCGGGCCACCCCATGAGCTGGGGAGATAGTAGGATTGATGGAGGGGTTTACTCGGGGAATTGACATTCCAGAATTAGTGTCATCTTGAGGAGAAAGACCACTGTGCTCCCTAGGGGAGAAAATGCATTATTATTCAAAACATCTTTATTGGTTTCCATTCAAATATTTTTATGATGCATATTATAAAACAAGACCTTTCACTAAGGAAAAACAGTGCACTGTTATTATTACTGGGAAATATTAGCAGCACTTAATAGGAAGTAGAGCTGTAGGTCTTATAAAGTTGATAATGGTTTCTGCTATATGGAAACCAAACTCTTTCTAGGCCTTGGAAAAAATATCCTATCTAATAAAAGAGTAATATGCAAATTGATGTCACTCCAATTCACAAGATGGCCGCCCCCATGTGGTCAAAGATGGCTGGCTCCATGTGGACCCAATATGGCTGCCACAAAATGGCCGGCAGGGAAGGGCAGTTGTGGACAATCAGGCCAGCAGGGGAGGGCAGTTAGGAGGGACCAGGTCTGCAGGGGAGAGCAGTTGGGGGGAACCAGGCCAGCAGGGGAGAGAAGTTAGGGGCAACCAAGCCAGCAGGAGAAGGCAGTTAGGGGTGACCGGGCCAGCAGGAAAGGGCAGTTGGGGGTGGGGGGAGAGGACCAGGCCTGCAGGGGAGGGCAGTTGGGGTGAACAGGCCTGCAGGGGAAGACAGTTAGGGGCAATCAGGCTGGTAGGGGAAGGCAGTTAGGGGTGACCAGGTTGGCGAGGGAGGGCAGTTAGGGGCAATTGGGTCAGCAGGGGAGCAGTTATGCATTGATCAGGCTGGCAGGGGAGTGGTTAGGGGGTGATCAGGCTGGCAGGCAAGAGTGGTTAGGGGCAATCAGGTAGGCAAGCGGTTGGGAGCCAGCAGTCCTGGATTGTGAGAGGAATGTCTGACAGTTGTACATCCCTCGAGAGGTCCCTGATTAGAGAGGGTGCAGGCTGGGCTGAGGGACCCTCCCCACCTCCCCCCGCACAAATTTCATGCACTGGGGTTCTCGTCTAATATATAGACTTTTTAAAGTTTAGTACAAATAATTAGCATTAAAATAAACCTTCCCACATCTCTGCATTTATTCGTGACTCCTTTGTTAGTGCTTTTAAGTATTTCAACTCCAAAGAGGAAGATTGGGTAAGGAAAATACTGTGTCACTGATGTAAAAATTAAAAAGGGTGATATGCAGACATAGCAGATGTTTTGAAAGAGAAATCACAATATGAAAAACAGAACTGTGTTAATTCTATTCACAAGCATAAATTAAACTAAAATTGGGAAAAAGCAGAATACTAAGTTCAGATTTTCATCGAGTTTTTTACTCAAATCCATAATTCTGACAACAGATTTGTGACTGGTATTACCATATTCCAATAAGCAAATGTATCAGATGAGGAAAAGATGAAGTGAGGGGAAATGTCCTTGTCTCTGTTTAAGGCTAAATGTTAAATACGTGGCTGTAAATGTATGATTTTGAATAATTCATAGGGTAAAAGAATGGTCCCATGAATTTACCATGTATAACAATGTAAGACATGTTTAGAGAGGACAACAAATTAGGGAAAATGATATTCAAAAATTTCAAGTTGATAGTTTAATGATTTGTAGTTGGAGAAACTATCAACTTGAACTCAGAAGCCATCCAAGTTTGCCCTAATGAAAAGCAAACATTTAAAAATAAAATAACAATATTAATAAACTCTCAAATCTTTTATAAGACCACATATGGAAAGTTGCAAGTTTTTATCCACTTTTTTGATTTTTCCTCTAGAACACGTATTTTCAGCCTCACCTTGCCTGTCTCCCTTTTAAATAACAAAGCTATTGTTAGGTGACAAAACTATAAAACCCGGTGTGGATATTTTGATTATGTATACTCATCACATAAGTTTAATAACCAATTTAGAATTTCTGTTTTCTAGCTATCAAGAGTATAAAATTTTTTTCTAAAAAGAGATGTGAACTGACTTATTTCATATGAAGCTCTCCAAATAAGTAGTACCTGTCGATGATATGAATTCCCATGATGAAAGGTTGCATGTCTGGACTTTGAGGGTAGCAAAGTTTACACTTGGTGTGGGCGCTAAGCATTGTCCCATCATTCAATATGAATCTATAGGATGGGCTGGAGGCAGTGCCACGAGTCATCACTGTTTCAAACAAAAGAGAAACCTAGTTAAAATTCTGACACTTACACTTTGGGCAAAGGAGAGTTACCAAGCTTTACTATGACTTAGAACTTTGTTCTTACTATGCTGCCATCTCAGATTCAAAGAACAGTTCAAACAAAGCAGATCTATGAGGGGGAAAATGATTCTGCCTAAAATATACCACCCGATGACAAGTTTTAATTCACTCCTACCTGAATGGGTGCCTTTTCACGTAAGTTATGACTATGAAAAAACCCCAACCAGAAAAAAATCAACCTTAATCCTTCCCTGTAAAAGGGCAAGTTTTTAAATTTATTGTGTCCATTAAAAATATCAGGAAATTACTTTCACCCCTCTCACTTACAGTATTATGTCCAATAATTCCCCCCCCCCCCCTTACTGGCTGTTTTTTTAGTAACAGCTTTACTGAGATATAACTCACATATCATAAAACTCACCCTCTAAGTTTTGATTCGTTTACAGAATTCTTTAACTAAAAGTCAAATTTAATTTTTCACTAAGAAATGAATTCCTTATTGAATTCCTTACCCATCTCAATTTCAGCCAAATCAATGGCACATTTACCAAATATAACACACAAAGAAATTTAGTTTCTAATGAAATAATAGATGATGGAAAAAAAATCACTAAGGTCCTGTTTGATAAATTATTATATATGTATTATTTTTGATGTTTGAATTTAGTTTAATAAGGAAATTAAGATAAAGCCAATAATTATTAATGTAAGGAACAAAAACTAGGTTAAAACAGTCAACTCACTATCTAAACAACATAATTTTCTTTTGTAACAAAGCTTTTATTAACAGCAGACAAAATTCTAACCACATTGGTAAGTATTTACTAAATATAGAAAGGCCATGCTAAATGACTGAGTAAGAAAATATTGATCTTTAGTAATACAGTATAATCCTATTTTAAGAAAGATTTAATAGGTAGCTTCAGCTATACCAGAAACACAAGCATTACTACCACAAATTAAGATTATAATTTAGCCTGTAATAAATGCACTCCTATTTTCCAAAAACATTTCAGAAAAGACTTCAAACACATTTTAAAGACACGTGAAAAAGACTTAAAATGACATATTAATAAATAATTTCTGAAGCTATATATTACTTTAAGTAAATAGAAGACCTGTTCTATTTTATTGTCTTGTGTATATCATATAAACTGAAGAGGGAATAATCTGTTATAAATCTATACCATCTGCCTAAGTACCAAAACCAGGATATAAACTTAATTGAAACAGTTAAAGATTTATGCTCAAACAACTGAATTCCTTACCCATCTTGCAATTTCAGCCAAATCACTGGCACATTCACCAAATATAACACACAAAGATATTTGGTTTCTAATGAAATAAGAGATGATGAAAACGTCTTTAATGAAAACTAGTAATTTTTGTGTAAGATTGTAAGCAAATGTTTGCAATAGCAAACCCTAAAAAACATTAACAATTCCTGATTAATATCTTTTTGGAAAATACACTAATGATAAGAAGTGGCCATTTGGGATATTGATAAAGCTACAGTTATATAAAGGGCCAGATAAGGCACCAGATATGTCATATTATTTTGCGTACTGTATGTCATTTTGTCTTTATCCTCACCACTGTCCATTGCTCTTTTGGATCTCCTATCTCTGGGAAACCCTCACTGGCTTTTCACCACTGAACTGAAGTGTCCAGTATGGTAGCCATCAATTACATGTGCTAATTAAATTTTAGATTAAATAAAATTTAAAATTCAATTCCTCATCATATTAGCTGCACTTCAAGCACTCATGTGGCTCGTGGCTCCCATACTGGCAGCACAGCTCTGTACAATTTGACTTTGACTTGAATTTCCAATCTTATTTCTCATTGCTTCCTAAACATCTCTTCTGTTTAGGAATAACTTTTTACACACTTATTTTTCCTTTTTAGCTCAAATTAACATAAAGGCAAGTTTTATGCCCCGTTCTTGTTTTCCACTCTCCACTGAATCTTGAATTATGATGTTACACATATAAATTCATACAGTAAGTGCTTGCTGCTTCTCAACTTAAATTTCATCTAAATAGGGTAATATTGACCATAACTTTTCCTGAAAGGATAGATTTTAAGTTTTAGCTATGTTATCTAATGCTGATGTCTCAATTTATGTGTCTGCTCTTATAGGAATCTAAACTTACTTTTGTAATAGAAATGGAGACAAATTTCTTGATTTATTGATAAGAAATTTGAGGAAGAACTAGAAACTCAGGCTAGCATGGGAACATTAAGACACTTAACGTGGACTATGGAAACCTCAATGGTCTTTGGTAATTGTGTTGCCTTAACTTGTAGGACCATATCTAAAATAGTATAAATTCCAAAACTGGAGAATCCATACTGATACAAGGACATGGTTACACTTTAATGTTTGAAGTTAGATTATTTATTTTGGGTGAGAATGTGTAGAATAAGACTTAACATATCATAATTCATAGATCACTCTTTGAAATAAAAAATATCAATATTAACTATAGTAAAACTTTAATTAGAACCTAATAAAGACTATCCAATTAAATCAAATTCTTCTGGTGTTCAATTGTTCAGATGGAGAGGTCAACAGGCAGGCAAGAGCCTAGGAGTCAGATTCATGATTGAACTTTTCAAGTTTAGGACTTAATAATGCACATTAACCTTTGCCCATCATCACTAAAATGAAGTCAATAATGTTGCGAGATAATATCTAGCCTGGAGCCTAGAATAGAATATAGCAGATACTTAATGAATATTCCTGAATAAACACCCCCTCCAAAAAACAATAACAACAACAAATCCAAATTATATACGTCCTGAATCATATACACATTCAGCTGATCCCTAGACACCATTTACACAAATAGCTTCAACACCATAAAACAATCACTAACCTTTTGAATTAAGATATGAGGAAGGAAGTCACAATTGTTTACAGAGCTGTTTGGATGAATGTTTGCTCTGCAAACCAAATTATCCCCATAAGTGGGTTTCAAGATTTAGGCCTGGACAAAACTATCTGAAAACTCACGATCACAAGTTCTGGCCTTGTTTTCTGATCTAGTTTTGCCAGGCATAGCTACCGTGTTTTCCTGAAAATAAAACATCCTCCGAAAATAAGACCTATTTATAGGTTTCCTTCTGAGTGAAATATAAGGCATCCCCCTGAAAATAAGACCCCCCCCTAGGCTCTGTCTCAGGATGAAAATTAATTTACTGTAAACTTTGTGAAACCTAAACTGCAAGAAGTTGTGACTTGGGTGAAGAATTCATGGGAGAAAATCACTGACAGTTGCATTGTAAATGCACTGCGAGCAGGCTACCTTGACAAGAAGTACTCATTTAAAGACAGTGAGTGCTATTGCTAAACATGAGAAATTTGGTCCACTGATTCTGAAAGAAATGGAGTCACAAGAAATTCACCAGGAAATTCAGAAATTGGATTGTTATGATGATGTTCCGGAAGATGATGACATCATTGTCATTGAATAAATGAGTAAATTTTTGATACTGTAGGATTCACAGTTTGTCTGGTTTGTGTTGACAACTACTGTACTACCGTACCGTATACAGGTTATAAATTTCCTTTATTTTAATTTAATAATAAATGTGTACCGTATTCTTCTTCGTGGAAAAATAAGACATCCTCTGAAAATAAGACCTAGCGCATTTTTGGGAGCAAATTTTAATATAAGACACTGTCTTATTTTCAGGGAAACAGGATAGTATTTTGATCCCTGACTTCTGTGTCCATTTCTAAAACTTCAGAACACTTAGTGAGAAGGACTATTATTATTGACATCCCAGAACCTCTTTAAAGAACCTTTCAAATGGCAACTGTTCTTGTTGTCTCACCCCTCGTACTTCCCCTCCCAGAATAGGCCTCAATAGAGCTACAAAGCAAAGGGAATCGCTTTCTCTGGTTATAGCAGCTGTAGAAATAGAGATACCTGTATTTTTTACTCCACCCAATTTGATGCTGAGTAAACCTCCACAACCACGCTAACTAAACGGGCAGGTTAAAAAAGTGTGTGGCAGGATACCACAGGTCAGTGCTGGTAGAGATTTTTTTTTCCTTTTGGTATTTCTCTAGATATATACAGAAATAATGCAATTTTAAAAACTGTTATTAAGGTAAAGGAAAAAAAAATTAGTCCTAGATGGTTGAAGATTTTTAATCACCAATGAATAAACTCTATTCAGTATATCAAAATTTCAAAAAAAAAAAAAAAAAAAGGTAACTCATATTTTAAATTTTCTAAACCAAATTTGACATAAAGATTTTAAGTTAAGTCTGTTATGTGGACCTTGGAATCACCCACCTTACACAAGTCTCAAAGAACATTCTTGCTTAAATATTAATCACTATATATGGGCATTAATCATTTATATGAGTATTTATGCTTCACAGCAATGCTTCCAAACTTCTTGATCCTATAAACTGCTTCCAACTGTCTTGTAATATTTTTTCATTAAAATCATTTTGTGATTATAAAGTTAAGATAATAGAGAAATGAGCAAGAACAAGTAAAGGCATTTGTAATCCATCACCCAGAGATAACCACTGTTAACATTTTGTGAATTTTCTAGAATTGGATAAATATACAAGGGTGAGATCATACTATACATATATGCTGTGCTTTCTTGAGCTATTTTTCAATGTAACAATATATTATGAACATCTTTCACAGACAAATGATCCATTACCTCATTGACAATAGGTAAACAGAACTTTCATGTAACTTTTCTAGGTTGTCGAGCCCAGTATGTCCCATGACCACTACTCTCCCTAAGTGCTAACGGATATGCAGATATAAGCATTCTGAGGAAAAATAAGTCTGGATAACAAAGTCATTGTTATTGTAGAACTTCCCAGAAATTTAAATTCCATGAATATGCCTTATGAATCCCCAAAAGTGGGAGATTAAAACCTTTCCCAAACTTAATTCAGCAGGAAACATCATGTCTAGTTGTAGCTATGACTATCTTGTGGAGCCTAGTGTGCATTTCCAACGTTCTCGGTAGGAAAACGTCTTAGACTATAGACTCTGATTCAGCGGTGTGGGTGGAGCCCAGAAAGCCAGTTTAACCACTTGCCCAGGTGAACTTTGGGACACATTTAACCTAGACCTTTCTTTAAAGGCTTCGTTCTGAATGGAACAGAACCTCAGAACCTTTCCAAATGATATACACCTGCATAGACCTCCTCCTAGTTTAAAAAGTTCCTCAAGTGGTCTTGACATCCATTTCTCCCTAATCTCAATGGAGAACCATTGCTGTAATTGAGCTCATGCTGATGTTCCCATATATGCTTTGGCTGAAATGCATTTTCAAATTAGATTCTGAAAAATGAAATGTGAAAAGCAGTCCATGAGCTTCTCTGTCAAAAGCAGCTGAAAAACTAAATAAAAACCAACTTAAACCTTTAATGCGCAATAAGGTTTTATACCAGCCACTGCCTTCAAAGAGTAAATTATTGGACAGAAAAAAAAGAACACAGATGGAGAACACATTTTTCTTGCCTAGAAATTAATCATTGTAGAATTTTAAAAGTTTCTTAAAGTTTTTTAAAAACTTTTAAGCTTTTTAAAAGTTTTATACAAAATCAAGGATACACTGATGCTTTGTCTCACTCTTTTCACACTGTTCCTAAGTGAAGCAGCAGCATCAACTCTACTTCTTAAGTTGATGTACAGGTATATCTCATTTATTGTACTTCACTTTATAGTGCTTCAGAGACAATGCGTTTTTTTTATTTTTTGTTTTTTTTTAAACTGAAGGTAGGACCCTCCATCAGCAAAAAGATTATGACGTGCTTTTACTGTGATACCCTCTCCATAATGTGGTGGTCTGGAACTGAGCCTGAATGTCTCTGAGGTATGCCTGTGTTTAAGCATTATCTTTGGAGCTTTTTAAAAGATATCTGGTTCCTCACCCGAGACTTGAATTCAGCAGGTCATTCCCATGTAGGGGTGATTCTCATGTAAGTGTCTCATTTTTCTTATCAGGTTAGATACTGCTAAGTATAAAATATCAGAAAAAGATATTTTACTCATCCCATGACTGCTGTTTGGTAAGCTGTCCTGAATCTCCAAAACACTAGAATCAAGAGTCATGTGAACTCTGGACAACTTAACTCTGAAAACAAAAATACAAATTATTTTTACTGAGGAATTTTTTTTTTTTTTTTTAAGGGGGAAGATAGAATATTAAGAAATGACTAATGGGAAGAAGTTTTTACATTTCACTCTAAATTATTTCACTTCATATGATGATAGATTATTCGTTATTTATTACACTTTAATTTGTTTTATAGAGAATTCGCATAGTTTGTTTAAGCTGTGCTTCAATCAGATCTATGGGGAGCCCAATCATTTGGAGAATGAGATCATAATCTAGACCTGCTCTGCCTTAGTGGGAATGCAGATAAATTATAAGAAAAAAAAATTAAAAGTCTTTTAAGTGAAGTCTTAGAAGGCTCAAGTTATAAAATTAAGGCAAAAATCAGAGAGTATCATATACTTCAGCACTGTAGACAGCAGTGGAAACAACACCCTGAGTCTTCAGTCTGTGCAGAAGTGAACGCCACTCTTGGGAATGGGAGTCACGAAGTTGGCATCCAGGGGATGGCACTGGTTGTGAACTGTGATGTTTTCCAAACCTGACTGTACTCCAGTACTCCCTGGAGAACTTTCTAAGACACAGATTCTTGGTCCTACTCACTGCAATATTATTTCTAGGGGTGCAGTCAGTCTAGTAAGAGGCCCACTGGAGAACCATTAGTCTGTAGGATGCTAGTGACTACACTAGTGAGATTCATATAAATGGCTTCCTGGAAAAAAAAAAAAAAGGTAAGCTGTTTCCTGCATATCATTAGGAAGCAGTTGACCTAAAATGTAATGAATGGAAAATTATCTGTAAACGTAAGAAACCTAATATTATGGGAAAATGTTAACGTCGAGAAGGATGATGGAATAATGAAAAATATTTTTAAATTGTTTTTCAGGAATAGCCATGCAGAGAGTCAGCTAGAATCTCGATGAACTTTCTGGACTTAAGATAATTTTCCCTGTCTTTCCTATAATACTGTTAAGTTCCTGAAGGGCAGAGAAATACTTGTTTTATACTCCCATAGGCTTACTAAGATTCAGCATCTATTCAATAATTACTAGCTTCATATGATTAGTTTCATACTTATAACTTGAAACTTCAACCTGAATCAGGAGATGCAGGTACTGTAACAGTCATGAAGAAAACATTCACAATATAGACCTCGGTATTATCTAGAAGCCTTTATACATGCCTGTTCTGCTGGGAATGACCTTCCAAAGCCAGACAAAAATGCCACTTCCTCTCTGAAGCCATTCCTGATTCCTCAAGTCATAATCAAAATTTTCCTTCTTTTTGTTTATATCTCTATGATAGCCCACTGGTCTTTAAAACTGTCAAATATTCTCCTAATACCATTTAAACTCCTTGACACCAAAACCCTGCTTCTTAAACATCATGGTATTCCTGCCACCTTACATAGTATTCTATGCATGTGAGGAATTTGATACATGTCTGCCGAATGAATGAATGCACGAATGAGTGAGTGACCACCACATGATATCCTAGTCATTATAAATGTACATCCCAAAACTCAGGATCCACTCATGAGTTACTTTGCTTACCCATTTCTTCCTTTCCTGAAACTGATGATTGCAAAAAACTATAATTTGGAGAAAATACTTATCAAGCCATAAATTCCACATACGTTATTCAAAATTAATAAAGAGGAAAGTTAGTGAAAGTAACTGAGAGAAAACTTTACCTTCTTGAAATAGTTGTCTGGCATAAGATGCCTCTCTGCCCTGAGGTTGGAAAAAAGCATAAATGCATTTTCTCACTAAATCTTCCCAGCCAGTTCTGCCAGCAGCTCTCAGGGAACTCGTGTCAATAGAGATGATTTTACCTATCCAAAGAATAAAACGTCACATTTCTGATAGCCTCTTGATCTAAATAATCTGTATTTCACAATGAACCACCGCTTCTCAGAAATATTCTGGGCCCCCCTCCCTCCCGAATGCATAATGGGAAAAAATCACTAAAAAGCACTACTAATTTTTAGTACCTATGGCAACAAAGTATGTCTGTGGCATGATAATGAAAAATTGTTTTGGCCTTGGAGTGTGTTACCTACTGGCATGTAATATTCTGAAATTCATTTCCAGCCAAGTATTGAAGTCACACCGTGAAGACCTGGAGCTGCTGGGACTAACGCTGCCCAGACGCCTCTGGCTTGCCCTGTGGACCCTGCTCTCTATCTCCACACCAGTGCCTGAGTCACTCACTGGGGAAGGAGAGGCAGGCATGAATATACTGTTTTGGTAATTTATTTCCTCCTACTCTTTAGTAAGAGCAGTTGGAAATGATCCTTGAAAAACACAATAATAAAGCATACAACACCGGAATATTAGATTTCTGGGACAAAAAAAAATGAGTAAATATTGTAAGAGGATCTTATAAACAATGGTAAAGATGAAAAAAGCACATTAAAACTAAACTTTTCACAAAGAATGAAATGTAGTAGAGGTGATCTCTCTCTCTTTATTAAAGAGGCGAGTGAAACATATAACTGATGTAAAAAAACAAAAATGTGATGTACTAGAGTGAAGACTAAATAACAAGGAAATTATTTTACATTTTTGTAAAGAGCAATAATAATTAGTTTTTGATGAAAATCAAAGCTGAAGCAGGCCTTCAAGAGAGGATGTTATTTTCAGGCTCTGTCACCTTTCCTTGCCCTGTGGCTCTTTCAGTTCTTCTAACACACGCCTGTCCTCCTGGGGTCCCCACAGCTGTCTCCTCCATCAGGAGCACGTACTCTGTCCTGGGCCCCTCCCCACCATTCCCTCCCAACACACATAACTGGCACCACCTCAACCTTAAGGTTTCAATATCAGCTCCTCAGCCAGGTCTTCATTAAAAGTTCCTCCCTATTAGCTTACCTTGCCATCTCACACCTTTTCCATCATAAGACATATCATGATTTGTAATTACATCACTGCCTTTTGCTCAACTGTGTATACCCTTAAGCAATCATACATAGTGACAGGTATTTCTAGGTATTCAAAAATTATATGTGCTGAATAAATTTTAAAAATAAAGGAAAAAAGAGCCAAATACATTTAAGCATAAATATTAACACTACCGTACTTGTATCCATTTATAAATATATTTATTTAAATCTACATTGTCAAATAGCTTTAAAAAATTTTATTCCATGGTTATGCAAAATAATTTATAATAAAAACAAATATAGGTACATGAAGAGTTAAAAATAGCGATTATAATATCTAAAATGCACAACATCAAAACCACCTTTTAAAATGTTTTCTGTGCAAGACAAACGCACATAAGCAGAAAAGCAGAGAACAGACAGATACAAAATCTGGGATGTAATTGATTTTAAAAGCATAGCCGACATCATTAATACTGATGGAACATTTTTTAACTTTGCAATTAATACCTGTAGTATCTTGCTTGGTCATAAAGGATTCTACACCCGTAATAGCTGGAGGCCGAGGTAATCTCCGAGCAATACAAATCAAACATGACTGGAAATCTGCCCAAACCAGGAAAGGGAAAATTAAGAAAAAGGGTAGAAAATGATTCACAATCTATTACTTGACATTATCAGTTTTTATAGAAGTAATACATTTTATAGGATCTGACACAATACTGGAGTCACTCTACATAAAAGTATAATGCTAGAAATAAAATCACTGGCAACCTGAACCAGGCAGCTCCAGGTACAGATCTATCAATAGTTAGCATAAGTAATCCCTTCCCATTGCCTGTTCTTACATAAACTAGAAACCAGAGGAGACTGATGCATCTCATGTACTTGGAAGGTAAAAAAGTAGTTTTGCCTAGATTTAAGTAACACGGTGAATTTTAAAATATAGCTCTATGGTCAATTTCCTATACTCATCAGTACTTAATGGCTTTAAAAATTATTCATAAACCCTGACCTGGTAACTCAGTTGGTTAGGGCATCGTCCTAAAATGCCAAGGTTACCGGTTCAATTCCCAATCAGAGCACATACAAGAATCAAACAATAAATGCATGAATAAGTGCAACAACAAATCAATGTTTCACTTTCTCTCACTCTCTCTAAAATCAATAAAAAAATAAATGTTCTTGAAAAAAAGAAAGAAAAAAGTTTAATTTTTGTAGCCATTAAGTACTGATGTCTATAAGAAATGGACTTTAGAATGTATTTAAAAGTTTACTATGTTGCTTAAAACTAAGCAAAACTACTTCTGTGCAGATAATAATTATCCTATGAGAAAAACCTTTAACTCTTTCTAAACAAGCATAAATTTGCCTTTGATATAGGACTTTATATTGTAAGATCTATAATTTTTTCTACGTTCCAGCTCCAGATTTTTTGAATGTGCAATATCACATGGCTAAATATGAACTTTACTCATCTAAAGCAGCTTGGCATGTTTATTTTATAAAAAGTCCCCAGTTGATCATGGCACTCATTCCCTTGTGAGACCAGCTACCTACTACCGTGTTTCCCCGAAAATAAGACATCCTCCAAAAATAAGACCTAGCGCATGGAAAGATAAGACATCCCCTAAAAATAAGACCTAGCACAACTTTGGGAGAAAAAAAATAATATAAGACACTGTCTTATTTTCGGGGAAACAGCGGGGTTTTTTTTGTTTGTTTGTTTGTTTGTTTTTGCATATGACTAACTTCTCATCTCCTACCTTCCCCGGTCCTTATTCCAGTTTCCAGTTTGTGGTGTTCTCTTAACTTAGCTCCGTCTCAGTTCACATGGAAAACTCATCCACTGTCACATATTTGACTAAAGCCATGATGATGCCATGTTCATATTAGAGCTTCGGCTGTGTTTTCATCTGTTCATAAGCTCTCTCTTTATAAATTACCTTGTATGGCCTCGAAATTGCTAACTGTATTCTCCAATGTTCCCTGCGCTCTAAACTTGAAACTCAAAAAAAAATCAGAGCTGTTCACCAGCCTGCTGCGTCTGGTACATTTCCAACTGGCAACAGCTAGCGACATCTCTTATTTCTAGGCAGCAAGTTGGTACGAATTTGACATTTTACTAGGAATGCCAGCTTGAAATTGAGAAATTGGGGGCATTTTAAAGGGGTGATTATAGATGTTAGCAATTTTTTTTCTTAAAAATTAAGAAATACATAGCAAGTTGAACAGCCATTTTGATCTATAATACAGTAACCAAAAATACTATCTGAAGAAGGCAGTTGTTATAATCAATTATCTCCCTATTCCTGAAAGCCATGGAAAAAGCAACTAAAAACCTTAAGATCACCCTTTGTTTTACCTTCTCCATCTTCTTGAATTGATTTTGGCTGTGACACAGTGAAACACTGCATTACTTCATACCGCTGGCAAGCTTCTGGGTTCTCGGTGCCTGGCTCATCTGGCGGGTGGATTAGCATCCTGCAGTTAAAGGTATGGCTATTTCGTCGTGTTGCCTCTTGAGGCCAAGGAACTCCATTTACTGTGGAAGAGAAATTGATTATATCCCCGTGAATAAGTGAAAAAGTACAAAATCTGAAGATACAAAAGACACATTTAGCCATGCATTTAGTTAGCCATCTACTTAATTATGTTATCCTGAGGCAGCAGGATACTTATCTTCCTTAGCAAATGTAAATGTCTACCAATTTGATAATTGTAAAATTTCAAGCGACTGTTTAGGATTTTCCCCTCTCAACGATAAGGCCTTACAAGTACCCTGATTCATTAGCATTCTTCATACAGAGACAAACATGATAGCTAGTTTTTTTACTCAAATTTAACAGCAGTTAATAAGCTTTTCCATTTTGTTTCCAGTTAATAGTCTGGCAATAAAAAGTGACTGAAAACCTTAGGTCCACTGTCAAACGGAAGTTTTAACCTGGCAGGCGTGAAGGTTTAAGGACGGGCTTGTGGATCTTTTTGGATTCAAAGTTTATCAAAGGAGTCTGTGATTAAATAAAATATTTAGAATAGAGAACAACCTTGGCTTCTTATAATTATTTTTTCATGGTTTATATAATACTCTGAATATTATGGGTAATCAATAAGTTATTACATAAAAATGACCATTAAAACAGAAATGTCACCTGATTCAGTAAAAGAAAAATTGAATCTAGGATTCTAGAAAAGATGTCTGTATATCTTTCTTTCTTTCTTCTTTTTATATCTATACATTTCAAAAAAGGATTTCTGTTTGGCAGGTCACCGTTTCCACTGACCCGCTTTCTCTGTTACGATCTCATCACTCTGCAGCTGCTAGAGGAAATCCTGGGAACAAACCTACACTGGAGGAAGGAGTCTTGGTTCTGCGATGAGCTAGTGGTGAGGTTTGGGTTAATTTCTTAATCTTTGCCTCATCTTTAAAATAAAGGAATCCACAATATTATCTCTAAAGTCATTTATACTCTAAAACTTTATAACAAGACATATAAAGACCCATTGACAATTCACATATCGGACTAGTGATTTTAATAAAAACAATCATTTCAGGCCCCGTTACTATAGTATTCTTTTCAAAGAAGGAATAAGTAAACATTGTAGGAGATAGAGAGCTATGGATAAATTTTATTTGCATGTTTGGTTTGGTTATACAGAATTTCTAGCCAAGGCCCTCCTTCCAGTTTTGGAGCAATATAGGCTCAAGAGTAGGCACATGGCTTAGAGAATGGGAACAGAGAGGCTAGTATCCAACCGCTAAGCTAGGCTCCTTGGTGACGTAACTCGTCCAATCATTCTGAGAACTCCTGAGCTGAAATTACTTTCGTCCAAAAGTGCTGATTATAATAAGTACATAACATGATAATATATCCCTTCTCCCTCCCTTCCTTTCCCTTCTTTCTTTCCTTCCTCCCTTTTCCCCTTTGAGCAGGGTGGTGGGAGGGATACACATTTCTCTCTTCCTTGGACATAATAAAAAGGGAAAACAAAGGGAATTTCAGGCGGAAGCTTCTGCTCCCGTCACTATCCCAAACCCGGGCACGATCTGGAGGGAGAGGGGGAAAGGGAGGCTCTCCATCAGCCATATGATGGCATTCCCTCTTCATACTTTCACCGCAGACTGAAACTAAATTTTAAAATATTTTAATATAGGATAACATACATTTCTTAGAGTAATACCATGTATTATATTTATAATGCTAGTATAGAATTATACTTTATATTAAGGTAAATAATATATTTGCATAAAGAGAAGCTACAGGGAGTTCATATTCTTTAAAAAAAAAAAACACGTTTCTTCGTACCTAGTGATTTTGGTAGCAGGTTCTTCACAAATTCTGCATGGTCCCCCACATGCAGTATGCTGTAGACGCTGGTATTCATTAATTCTTCCTGATTGTAACCCAAGTAGCTGGTCACATTCTCTGACACAAATACAATTCTCCCTTCACAGTTCACAACAAAGAAAAATCCATCCAAAGCCTGCAACACACACACAAAAAAAAGGGGGGGGGGGATTGAGAGGTTAAAAGATAAAAAGAAAAATAAACATATACTTCTGTATTGAAAAAGAGGTCAGCAATATATGTTAAGTTAATAAAAAAAAAAAAAAGGAGTGTAGCTGAATGGAAGATTTACATTGCATGGTCTCTGTGGACAGGATTCTTTTTTTTAATTAAAAAAAATTTTTTTTATTGTCTAAAGTTTTATACATGTCTCCTTTTCCCCCAATTGACCCCCTCCCTCATCCCTTCCCAGCCCGAGCAAGCCCCCACCGCCCCAGTGTCTGTGTCCATTGGTTGTAATAATATGCATGCGTACAAGTCCTTTGGTTGCTCTCTAACCACTCCTCCCCTAAGGACAGGATTTTTAAACAGACAGTACACTAATGTTTCAAGTAGGCATAAATGAATTATGTCAACTTTCTTCCTCAGAGAGACATTTTATGGTAGCAGATCTGAATTGAATGACCTATGCATCCATTTCTATCCGTAAGGAACTTATGGCAGAGTGAGAGACATAGACATAATAAATCCCAGGGATGAATGCAGTGTCAGAGACATACACGGACTATTCTATGAACAAAGAAGGATAACTTAATGGGGGGGAGGGGAGAGAGGGGATTGGGGAGGAAGGCAAAGAAAGGCTCCTTACAGACCCCTCCCTTAGTTATAAAAGGAACCGCCAAGGAGGGGAAAAGGAGGAGAGAACAGTCTAGGCAGAGGGGAGAGCGTGGCAGTGCACAGGAGGCCCAAATCACAGAGCTAGAGCCAGGACCTCCAAAAGGAGATGTATGGCCCCCAGGGGAACAGAAAACCCACAGGGTGTAGTAAAAAGTCAGAACCTCCACTTACAGTGTAATTCAAAGCATAAGAGAGAAATTGAGCTTAATAAACATAACGACACCCTGGCACCTCATTCAGTACTCTGACAGTCACATACCACAAACTGTGGAATCCCAAGAGAAGATCCAGAATACAGAGGTGGATGGTGGCCCCTTAGGTATTTATAACCCTTCCACTTACTGAAACATACTGCAGTTTTCTTTGCTATAGCATGTATATGAGCAATAAAAGCAAGACCTTTAAAAAGCAGAACATTTACAGAATCTTGTAGTAAGAGAAAAATCCTTTGTATCACACAGGTGTTTGCTGGTTATCTGGGACAAGTTCTTAAAAGAGTTAAAATGTTTATGGGCTACTAATTTTCTCTTTAAGAGAGACAAATGTCCCAATTTGTTGACCTTTTCTATGAGGCAGGTGGTAATGATAATATGATGCCTTGAAGGTATCTTCCAAATAATAACACATTTAATTTTGTCACTCAGGTGAATGAGTGGTGAAAGGACATTCAAAACAGCGGAAACAGCTCAGAGGTTAAAAAAATAACTTTGTATGCATTTGGAATATTTGTGTTATATTTAATAGTAAAAAAAAAATTTTTTTTTTTTAAAGTTTCAAGGAAAAGCAGCAACAAAAATAAGGAATTAGTCCTAAAGGCAACGGGGACCTTCTTGAAGGCACTATTTGTAGAGGAGAGTGACATAATCTACTTTTGCAAAGATCCTTCGGGCCATGGGTGTGGTGTGGAGCTGGGAAGTAAGGGACTCCGTTGCAAGCGTCCAGTTCAAGTAAGAGCCTGGATGAAGGCAATGGCAGTGGAAGCGAGGTTTTGACAGAAGCAGAACCAACGGCACTTGGTCACCTGCAGCACCCATGGGAACAAGCATTTGGGGTGCTTCTTCACTAATGATTTTAGGGTTCTGGTAGGTTAGGTGCCTTTCCCTGAGTAAAGGGACCCTAGGCTTTTCCTTTTTTAACTTTTCCTTTTTATAAATGGAAGTTAAAAGGATTATAAGTTTAGTTTTAGAAATCTTACATTTGAAATGAAGGAGGAACTTTCAGATAAAGATGTTCAAAGGGCAGCAGGACATAATGAAAGGGATGCTCTGAAGAGAGATCATTTCGATTTGATCATGTATCATTTGTGTGGGTTTTTTGTTTGTTTTTAACTACCATCACCTTTTCCTCCTTTCACAGAATATCTGATTTCCTTTGGGGAGTTACTCATTCCCTATTAAATAAAATCTCGTGAGGTTCTTAATCAGGCCACTGGGAGACTTTCTGCCTGACTGTGGACCTTGCCGAGAATGACAAAAAGACCGAGCTTGGTTGGAACGCATTCATTCTAGCAGCAGGGTACAGCCCAAATAGGTCTTTCTCAGAGACCATTGGAATGATTTTGGCTTTCTAGACTCCTTAAGCTATTTTGTTTTCATCCTATTTTCAAGCATGGTTCTGTGATTTCCAAATAGCATTCCAATAAATTCACATTTACTTAATTTCATCAGAATTGTTGTCTGTTGCTTGGAATCCAGAGAATCCTAACTGATGTATTGTTTGTTTGTTTTTAATATATTTTTATTGATTTCAGAGAGGAAAGGAGAGAGAAATATTAATGATGAGAGAATATCATTGATCGGCTACCTCCTGCACGCCTCCTACCAGGGATCAAGCCCACAATTGGAGCATGTGTCCTTGACCAGAATCAAACCCAGGACCTTCCAGTCCGCAGTCCAATGCTCTATTCACTAAAAAAACCAGCTAGGGCCTAACTGATGTGTTATATACACATACACATGTGCACACATACACACCAGTACATCGTATAGACATAGATGTAGATCCCCAACTTCCTAGGAGATGCACACAGAATTTTTATTTTTATTTTTTATTTTTAAAGAAAGAGTCAAGGCCAGAATCCTGGAGGATGCTAACTTAAGAGGAAGGCAAAGAAAGAGAAATGTGAGACAGAGGTTAAGGAATAGCCAGAGAAGAGAGGTGATTGTTCTATAGAAGATTTTCAAGGGAAGAATTTTAAGGAAGAGGAAGTGGATAGTCAAACGTGCCAAGAGCCACACAGCAATGTAGGGATGGTAAAAAGCAAGGCAAGAAGCGTGGATGCACATGCAAGATGTAGGGAGAGACCCTGTGACAAAACCAGAATTTTTTTTCGGGGGGATGAGGGGAAAACGAGAAGCATTAGAGCCAGATAACACAGACCTCTGAATAGGAGACAACAGACTTTAGACAACAAGGAGCAGTGGAAATAAGGGGCTTAAAAAAATGCCTGTACTGAGAGTATTTACCATGGACCAACAGGCATTAGTTAAATAATAAATTCTAATACCACTGTCTCTTTAAATGTGGTGAAAGTACTTCCAATACCTTCATTTATTTTAAAATACCTTCCTCCTTAATCCATGTTACTTTTTAAATTTTATGTCTTAAAACGGTGGTGGGGAGACAAGTTGTGGGGTGAGAATTTCTCATATTACGGTGAGTGTTTGGACACGTTTAGATGGGCAGGTCTTCTAGATGAGCAAGTGCCCTCCAGATCAATACTGTAAAACAAGAACTTCCTGCCACACTGGGAGTATTCCGAGCCTGCAGTACAGTGGGCACTAACCCCAGGTAGGCACTGAGCGCTCCAGTGGCTGCTGAGACCGAAGCTCTGAATTTGTTATTTTTTATTTTAATTTATTTTTTTAAAGGACACCAGCCAAAACAGCTAGGGCAGCAGTCTTTTTTTTTTTTTTTTTTTTTAATATATTTTATTGATTTTGTACAGAGAGGAAGGGAGAGAGATAGCGAGTTAGAAAGATCGATGAGAGAGAGTCATCGATCAGCTGCCTCCTGCACACCCCCCACTGGGGTTGCGCCCGCAACCAAGGTACATGCCCTTGACCGGAATCGAACCAGGGACCCTTCAGTCCCCAAGCCAATGCCGGTTTCGGCTGAATTTGTTATTTTATTTGTGAATAGCCACGTGTGGCTAGTGGCTAACTTACTCAACAGTGCAGCACTAGCCTGCAGCCTATATGATACAATGGACAATCTCACGGTGGTTTTTTACCATCTCTTCTCGCCTTCCCTGGATTAGGCTCTACAGAGTTTAAGGCAACGAGGATGGGGTTGGAGGGCAGAGAAGAGGAATGGGAAAGGCTGTCCATGAGGGCAGCTCTGAAGTCAGTAAAAGTTAGTAATTCTACTGGACAGTCTCTGTTTCATATATCTATAGCTCATAAATAAAATTATTTGCTCGTTGGAATCAAGATCCTAAATATATTTCTATTCTGAGTTTTTGAAGTTTTGAATTTGATGTTTTGTTTTCACATTAAAAAGTGCTTACTTAATGACATTTAATCCGTTTGTAATATTGTGTTACAATTTCCCTTTGATTCATAGTGGTTTTCAGGATAATAATTTCATCCGCTAAAAAAACCTTACTTTTTAATTTTTTTTAATTTTTGAGTGGCTGTTTTGCTGTCACTGCTGTTCATTTTAAAGTGTTGTGGGCCTTTCTCACGCAGCAATAGCAGATGTTTCCTCAAACTGAAGCAGCAGTAGCAGCATTCCGCCTGCAGTTGTGCTGCATTCAGCTTGTGGACTATCTCTTTACTCTCCTTGCTCATCTCTGTGGTTTCTGAAGAACGTGTGGAACTAGGACTGAAATGATGACATTTTCCTACAGGAACTCCAGAAACCTCAAGGCCCTCTATACCTTATATTTATTCATGATCGTAAATGGCATTAATGAAGAAGATAAATTTAATGAGTATTTAATGAAATGAAAGGAGACAGAAGACTCTTAGACTAGTTTTAAACTCAGGGCACCAAGAAGGCAGGTAGAACTCTCACAAAAAAATTAGAAGATATGAAAAGACCCTGCAGAGTGGCAGAGATGAGCAGCAAATGCTAGGCTGGAGCAGGATTCTGAGAAGGGCCTACGTGTAACCAAGTAGCGGGACAGTGACACAGGGGCAAGATGAGGGGGAAAAGTGGGAAATGAGCCTAAAGTACTTTTCTTCCTTTAACTTATTTTCCTCTAATAGCTTATATTAAAAATTTTCAACATATAGCAAAGTTGAAAGAATTTTGTGGTGAACATCTATATATTCACCACTTATAGATTCTACCATTAAAATTTTTACTATATTTGTTACAACAGTGTTTCTGAACTGCAGTCGTGTTTGATGGCTTGTGAAAAGAATATAATAATAAAAAAGCAGAGTCCATCACATGTGGTAGCTTCCTGCTCTCCCACTTACATGTGTATGTATGCACTGGCTCAGAGAGAAGCTTCTATCCGCTATCCAATGCCTTCTATATTTTACAGTTCTAAAAAGTATGTGATCATTCCCCTAATAAAAATCATTAAAACCAATAGCCTAAAGCTACAAAGTACTGTCTAACATGGAGGAGAAATAAAGAATTTAGATTTTGAGGGGAGAGGTTGCTAATACGAGAGTCAAAAATGTTTAGCAGCCTGTTAGAAGTACAGAAATGGAGTATGGGAAGAGGTTAAAGCAAGAAGTATATATTTGGGTGTCATCTCTTTATAGATGAAAGGTGAAGCAAAGAGAATACATAATATTTCTGGAACCAGAAAAGCAAGAATTGAGTTTTGACAATGTTCTCACATCAGCAGTGTTGGTAGAAGGAATTATGGTTAATGCAAGATACAGAAATAATTAGGGTGAGAGGAAAGTATGTATGAAGAAGTTGAAAAATAAAGAGATCCATTCATGTTTGTTAGAAACACTTCACCAGGAAAAAGGGCCTTAAGGTAGGATAAGGAAAGAAGAATCTATTTTATGTCTATAGCTATATCTCTACTTTATATATGTAATATAATACATGTTAGAATTAGGGATAGAGATAGAAGAGGATACACTGTGGGGAATAAGTGTGTACATACACATATGTATATTTTTAAACATTCATGTATGAGAGTGAACATTTAAGGTAATGAGCACACTTGGAAACAAAACATCTGTGCTGAGAAGAGAGGGAGTAAAGATTAAATAGAAAAAGCACAAAGCAGTTACAGAGTAATTCCCATTTAGAAGTTATTTACTTTTAAAAAAATTGATAGAAAGCTATTAAAATAGTACATTCTCTTACAATGTTTCCACAAACAATTAACACATTTTTAGTCAGAAAACTTTTCAGGAAAACACCTACTGCAAAAGTGAGGCATCCTTTATTCAAAGATGAAATTCTACAGTGGACACATAGACAGCACTAGCTAGCTAAAGAATTCTGTTTTAGTTTCCCAACTAAATAAGTAAATTCAGTTTTTTATCTCACTATTTAGAATGCCTTTATGAAAATGTCTTATGATCATTATTAACATTTAATTCCGAAATAGTAACAAAATAGTTCCCAAAAGTAAAGTAAGTATTAAAGTTCTTTAAAACTTTACTCAGTTTTATAATTTATTGACGGGTTATAAGATACAAAAGAAGAAAAAACCCTAAGCTGGCTAGAACTCAGCATGGGATCACTTTCCGAGTCAATGAGAACAGCTACCTCCAGAAGAAGAGGCCCCAAGGATTCCTTTTCGATCACTCCTTGACTGCTCGACGAGATGTCTGACTTCTGCACTTCGTCGTCAGTGGCTGATTTCTCTACAATAAAGAACCAAAAAGTCACACACCCAAAATGGGCTTATCTCTATAATGGCAAGTTTCAGAAGACATAGACTCCCCTAATTTCAGATTCAAATAATATGTATTTATTATCTAGGCCAGTGATTTTCAACCTTTTCATCTCAGAGCACACTAATTATTAAAATTCTGCAGCACACCAGTATTTATTTATTTATTTATTTTGCAGATCTGACACACAAAAAAATAGGTATGATTTTGATTCATTCACACCAGATGGTTACTACTGTGTTGACTGTTGTCATTTCTTTATTTGGTAATCTAAGGGGAAAGAGGTTAGTACCCCTGACGAGTACCAACGGGTATTGCATGTTTTAAAATTTTTTTGTGGCACACCGGGAGAAAACCGCTGACCGGGCACTTTCACACTTAGTCTTAGTTATACTTGTTTTATAGAAGATAAAATTCACAAAGGTTAAGTATTGCGTTCCAAATAACATAGTAACTAGTTAGTGGCCCTGGGAGGACATGAATTCTGACCTACAAAGTCCAGTGTCCCAGCATTGAGAAAAATGGTGTAATTCTATATAGCTTTCTAACAAGTCTACACCAAAAAAATTTAAGAAATGGATAAATTGTAAAAGAATAATTGTTTTCGTCATTTTTTTTTCTTTTCTGACCAATTGCCACTGAGGAGAAAGTGAAGGTATGATTTTTCATTTTGGGAGTCTGCATGAACAACTAACCTTTCACATTATGTTATGATCATCAGATCGGTAAAACTGTAAACTGCTTGAGTGCTTTGAAATTCTTTTGTGTGATGATGTTGAAAAATCCATCCATCATCTTAAAGCAGCATTACACTTAAATAAAAGTTTCCAATCTGTCAGATGAATTAGTTCGCCAAAAACCAAGTATAGTATTGAGTATTGCAATTCATTTTTATACCTTAAAAAATGAAATGTTTTAAAAATATTCCAAAAAATACATAAAATGACATAGCATCCATTCACATAGTCACCATTCATTTTTCACTGACGTTAACATCGTTTGCTTCAGGCCTCTCCTTTTAAATTCACACAATGCTGCAAACAGTGTAGCTCTGCCACCATTCCTCTTCAGTATTGTGAGGTCACAATAATAATGTCCAAGCATGGTTTATTACTTAACCTGCACATGTGTGATTTCATGTGCCCTCTATCGTTGTTTTGTGGATATAAAGTGGTCTCTCAGTGTGGTTCTGATCGCATTTCTCTGATGGCTATGACAGTGAGCAATGTTTTTCATGTGTTTATTGGTCATGTACATGTCTTCTTTGGATCAATGTCTATTCGCCTGCCCATTTTTAATTAGGTCATTTATTTGTATTTTGAAGGTTTCATTTTATAGCATTTTGTTCTTGTTTCATGGATAACATAGTTTTCCTTTTGTCTTTAAGGGACCGTTTGATTTTAAGTTTCCTTCTGCTCTCTGTGTTGTCTCTGCTTCCTCCGAGTTACTTTTTTCCTGTTTGTTCTCTCTTACATTATAGGCTGTCCCCAAGTATTTAGTTCTTTATTCACATTGAAGAGTGATGAACCAAAGGGCCTGGCAGCTGTGTGAAGATTGGGGCAAGGCAAGGAGCTGATATTTTTCGTGTGGGGATCATTCACAACTGTCAGTGTTGATGTGCTGTTCCTTTGGACGCTCAATTTCCACAGGAATCCTCCACCTTCAGCTTAGGGACCTGAGCCAGGCTGTCAGGGTTTTGAATCAACCGAGCAGGGAAGGGGCCATGTGCCTCTTGTTGGCTCTCCCTTTCCCAGGCTCGCCATACCCGTTTCTCCTGTCTGCTAAATTAGTTGTCACTAGCCGTTTTCCAACTTCGAGAATCTCAAAATTGTATCACTTTAATCATTTTATTAAACATATGTTTATAGTCTTTTCACACCACTCCTATTAATCTGAAGTTCTTTTGGGTCTAGTCCTTCTGTTGGTTTCTGGTATGCATGCTCTTACTCCCTATAGATTATTCCCTCATATAATTTGTCAGTTTTTAGAATAAAAATCCCTCAGAAGCACGTTTTCTTTGGGAATTCCGTGTGGCCAGGTGTGGGAGCGTTTCTCCAAAGTGTTGTGCTTTTGTTTCTAATAGGCGGACCAGGGATTTTCCGGTGTGGGGGGTCCCTAATAAACATAGGTAGTATATAAATCATAAAAATACATCAGGGCTTTCCCAGATTCCAGCAGAAAGACTCATCATTCAGATAGAAGGATTCTTCCATCACTGAGTTACTGACTTACAACTCTGTCAGAGCCTCAGATCTCACACCAGTATTTGTGTCCCCTGGCGCCACGCCCTGGTACTGGGTCCCTTAACTTCTCAAGACAACCAGTTTCTAATAAGCCAAGAAGGCTCTCAGATTTACTTTCTAAAGTAAAGAGAATATAAACAAAAATGTTTCTTTAATAAAATTATGAAGTTCGCCAAAACCGGTTTGGCTCAGTGGATAGAGCGTTGGCCTGCGGACTGAAAGGTCCCAGGTTTGATTCCAGTCAAGGACATGTACCTTGGTTGTGGGCACATCCCCAGTGGGGGGTGTGCAGGAGGCAGCTGGTCGATGTTTCTCTCTCATGGATGTTTTTGGCTCTCTATCCCTCTCCCTTCCTCTCTGAGAAAAATCAATAAAATATATCATAAATAAATAAATAAATAAAATTATAAAGTTCAATGCAATTTCTTAATAATAAAAAAATTAATTCACATATTGTCAGTGCCTTTAATAACAAAGCCATGTTTTGTTTGTTAATCCTCACCCAAGGATATTTTTTCCATTGTTTTTAGAGAGAGTGGAAGGGAAAGGGAGAGAGACACACACATCAATTATTTGCTTCTCACAGGAAACCAAGAATCAAACCTGCAACCCAGGTATGTTGCCTTGACCAGGAATCGAAACTGAGATCCTTCGGTTGCATGCTGATGCTCTAAACACTTAGCACATCAGCCAGGACCATGGGTTGTTTTTTACCTTGTTCCATTCTCTTCATTAGCTGTATTTGATCGACTGTCTTCTTCAAAATCTTGCATTTGTCTGGTTTTACACTCAAGCTGTCAATGTCGCTGATGTTTGCAGACAATAACTCGGCTAGCTCTTCTAAGTATTTATTTTCTTGCTCCCTGCGCCTCTTTTCAGTGCTGATACACAAAGAAAACCCAGTAAGTGTACATATCTACCACTAGATTTCCTTCTCTGACTGAGTACTTAATGCATACACACTTAGATTCCTATTTTTATACAGAATATAAAACCACATTCAGAAAACAATTTAAATTGACATCTAAAAAATGGATATCACAAACTACCAAAACAGAAACCGATTCTGGCTAAATTACATAAAGAGAATGATTGCTGTCACAGATGAATTTCCTCAACGATGTATATTCATTGACTATTTCAGTAACAGTGAATACAGATATTAAAAGGAAGCAAACAGTATGTACACTACCTGCATTTGGGATTATTTTACCTTCTCAATAACACCTTGAGATAGAAAATCTAAATTTTCAAATAAATTTGTTATAAATTAAGCAGGGTAGACTATAGAGAGTTCAAATGAGTTATAATTAACTCTTGATTCTTATAATGAATAGACTACAGTTGGTTCTCATTAAAAAGAAGAAAGTACTCATCTAAGAAGTAAAATAAAAAGGATAATAAATCAATGATTAGAAACTAAGGCATGGAAAACAATGTCTTTAGTATACAACTTTGTTTTAAAAATAGATTCAATTAAAAAAATAAAAAATACCATCTACTTATAAGGTCTAATAAATATAATAAATGAAGTCAAACTCAAATTATCTTAAAGCAAAATAATGAGAACAAAAGGTAAGAGTGGAAACAGGCCAGCACTTCACAATCACTCTAATGTTCGGAATGACTATTGCTCTCTTTTGTTTTCTAGTCTTTACCTCTGGCTAACTTAGCCAAGTCATCAGGCAACTTGCTTTATGTGAGATAAAGATAATGAAGTATTACTTGAAATGAATTTTTCTGTTATCAAATTAAAGGAATGAGAAAGACTGGTCATAAGTAGCTCTTGGTTTTATAAGCAGCAGTCAAAATCATTTGGCTGCATATAAAAAGGATAGGGGAAAAATGGTGAAAAAGGGGAAAGAGCAGTTATTAAAAAGCTCATAATTGGCAACAATTAAAATATAATTTAATGTTAAAATGACTATAAAGGTGCTGAAACCGGTGTGGCTCAGTGGATAGAGCATCGGCCTGCAGACTGAAAGGTCCCAGGTTCGATTCCGGTCAAGGGCATGTACCTTGGTTGTGGGCACATTCCCAGGAGGGAGTGTGCAGGAGGCAGCTGATCAATGATTCTCTCTCATCAATGTTTTTAACTCTCTATCCCTCTCTCTTCCTCTCTATAAAAAAATCAGTAAAATATATTAAAAAATAAAAAAATAAAAAGACTATAAAGGTGATAGCATTTACATAACAATTTAGTAAATCAAAAGGAACCAAGTCAAATCATCAAATGTATTTACTTACATAAAACAAAATACCACATATCTCAAAACAAAATCAAATTTTAAAACTATAACAATCACACATTCTTTGTCTTTTTTGCCTTACATTATTAAGGTATTAGTCCCATTTTATTGAAAACTCTTACAACTTTCACTGTTGGTACTTGCAGCAAGATTTTTGACAAGTTCCACACCAAGGCATTGAAAAATAGGCATGAAGAAAATGAATAACCTACACATTTTTATATATACAGGCTGAGCAACTTGATAGTGTTTTGAAGCACATCTGCTTTTTATGTTAGAGAAACTAATTAATATTAGACTTATCAGTATATTCAGTCTATAGTCTGGACTGATCTGTTTAAATCTGTGGGTCTTACATGTCAACACAAGTAAATTGGATTCACTTGGTGAGGCTCCCAAATCTGTTTTTCACTTTAAATTTTATGTGAAAATGAAGTGCTTAAAACTACTGTAGGGTAAAAAGAAAAAGAAAATTGATAGAATGGGCACGGTAGGCAGACAGAAAGGTGACAGAGGAAGCAAGAAGCTAAAAGTAATGAAATAATGAAGTGTCTATAAAATGACCTAAAAATGAGACTAGGAAAATCTCCACAAAATGAAGTAACTAATAAGTGAGGATAGAAAATGAGAGTAGATATATTAAAATAAAGTCAAAACTGAAGGAGGGGTGGGGATGACAAAAAATTCTACCTTAATGGAAAAGAAGGCTTTTTTTATTACTTCGGGCAACCTACATTTCTCCTCTCACTTACCCACTTCATTTCCATTTATATTGCTTACATGCTAGTTAATGCTACTGTGAGTTAACTTCCTGTGTATCTTTTTTTCCTTCAACTTACTAGTTTTTTAAACAAATGCTCCTACACTCATTATGTGCCAGATAATCATGTACCATATCCCAGAGAAAGTGAGACTTAGCCTCCCATTAGCCAGAAAACAGAAAAGGAGACAGGCCATTATCACACTGTGTTGACAGGACTGTAATACTAGAGAAGGGCATACAGATGGCTCCTAGGCCTAGGAATGAGATGTGTAAACCTAGTGGCAGGGAAACGCTGGTTTCCTGAAAGAAAAAAACTCCAGCTCTTTCAAAGACATAAAGTGAGAGTGAAAATATCAATAATACTTCAACATGCCTGAACTACAGATATAAGAACCCAAAAGGGCAAGAGATGAGGTCCTGGCCAGACCACAGGGCTCTTTCGTGCCATAATAAAAGGCGTGATATATAACTTAAAAGTACAAGTTCAAACTTCCTGTCATTTATTAGCTATGTAACCCTGGACATGTCCCTTAATTTAATTTCTCTAAGCTCCAGTTTCCTTATCTCTAAAACAGGGATAATGAATGACATTACCTCCTAGGGTTTTGTGAGGATTAAGACGATGGCATATATAAAATGCTGGGCAGTGTTCCTGGCATATACTATTAGCCCAATCAATGTTATCTGTTATCATCACTCTGATTATGATTATTTTTTTCAGGGCCATGGGAAGCCCAGGAGGGTTTAAGAATGAGTGTCATGCCGGGCTCAGTGGTAGAGCGTCGGTCTGCGGACTGAAAGGTCCCGGGTTCGATTCCGGTCAAGGGCATGTACCTTGGTTGCGGGCACATCCCCGGTAGGGGGTGTGCAAGAGGCAGCTGGTCGATGTTTCTCTCTCATCGACGTTTCTAGCTCTCTATCTCTCTCCCTTCCTCTCTGTAAAAAAATCAATAAAATATAATTTAAAAAAAGGAAAAAAAAGAATGAGTGTCATGACCAGATTGGTAAGCTTTTTGAAGGCAGAAAACATGTCTCACACTTCACTTATATCTTTATAACACCACCCACATGGTGCCAGTTGAAAAGCAGGCATTTAATAAACACTTGTTGAGTTGAATTGGAAATGTTGAACAAGCAGAAGGCACAGCTACCCACCATTTTAAGATTAGCACTTTAATCCTCGTTCTCTTAGAATAGTTATAGAATGGAGAAGAGAAAACAGAAGGAGATACAAGACATCTCACCCCAACAAAGAATTACTGAGAAACTCTCCTGTCCAGGGTGACTATACACAGGGCTGGCAATACCTGAGGTCTAACATGTGCTCTTTATGATTCACTATTTATAAGAAATGTGTTGTGTTAGGAACTAGGGATAAAATGGTGAGCAAATTCAGATAAGTGGTAGGGAAAATCTGGTTTCCTGAAAGGAAAAAACACCCAGCTCTTTCAAAGGTATAAAGTAAGAGTGAAAAATATCAAGTTAAAGGACCTACAAATGGCAGCTTAGTTTGCAATGGAAAAGCCAAGGATTCATGAATAAATCACATACACTAGCAAAATCCAAATTATGGATCAAAGCTATACAAAGATGTGAGACAGATACAGGAATGGTAGACATTTGACATAACAGTTAAAGAAGAAAAGAGAAGGTCCCCTTTAAAGAAGTAATGACCAAGCTGGCATCACAGAATCTCTATGTGATGACTACAGGAAATCTAGAGGGAGCAAGCTGGACTGAGGGAGTAGCATATTATAAGGGAGCTGAGGAAGGAAGAGAACCTGGTAAGGAGGCAGGACTCAGAGAAGGCCAGTAAACTTGGAGTAGATGAAACAAAAGCTTTAAGGTGGCAACGAAAATGATAAAGCAGCTCTGCCAGAAACAGGCCAAGAAGAGAGGGTTCCTACCTTGATGCCAGCGTGTCACATGGCGATCCTTTTCTCTTGTGTGAGTCTGGGTTAGCAGGGTCGGATGAACTGTCCCCGAGGCCACTCATGTTGAAAAACTTCACACCTAAAAAGGAAGGACAACAAAAAGAAATCTATCCTAATGAACTTGTCAACCACAGGGGAGGAGGGAGCTCCCTTATGTTAGGAAATACCTAAACATTGTAGTCATTGTAATCAATGAACAGATTAATGCAGCCAACATAAAGACACCTACATCTATACAAAAACAGAGTAGTCACCAGCTATTTAGTGTTTCTATACTTTTTTCCTGTATCTGTAAAAGAAAATTAATAATCCTTTTATGAAATCATAGAGATTAAGATTAAAATATTATTAGAATAGAGATACAGATGATGTTTCTAACTCTCTATCCCTCACTCTTCCTCTCTGTAAAAAATCAATAAAGTATATTTTTTAAAAAAGAATGTTTATGATTTTTTTATGGTTAAATCTTTTCTGAAATCTTTCATAATGCTTTATAAATTCTTCCAACAATTGAAATCCTGTTCCCCTGTTTCCAATGGGGGAAAAACACACCATACCCTGACCTTCCTGGTTTAGAAATTAGAGAACATCTCTTCTAATTTTGAAAAGGTAAATAACTACTATTTTGCAGAAACTGCCTACTGTATTTCATAGTACTATGGAGACACAAAGACTTGTTACAGATATACAACTGTAAATATAAATAATATAATCTCATAAACCAGATAATTTTGAGCAACAAATAAATCTGGATTTAAAAGGAGATTCCCGCCCTAGCCAGCTTGGCTCAGTTGATAGAGCATCAGCCTGCAGACTGAAGGGTCACAGGTTTGATTCTGGTCAAGGGCACATGGATGGGTTGCGGGCTCAATCCCCAGTAGAGAGTCTACAGGAGGCAGCCGATCAATGATTCATCATTGATATTTTTATCTCTCTCTCTCCTTCTCTCTTACTCTCTGAAATCAATAAAGAAATGTATAAAAAAATTAAATTAAAAAAGGAGCTTCCCATACTGAACTACCCTCAGACTACTGGCTATTGATATTTGCTAAATTTATCTAAGATTTTGGGACTCAGGAGTCATCAGACAACAATTCAAGAGCAGCCAGCCAGGCAGGCCTACCAAAATAAGAGAGCCAATAGTAAGAAGCTGGGAGAAAGTCACCAACAATTTGCTGATGATTCAGGTATGAACTGCTTTCTATTTACACAACAACAAACAGATAGTGGAATGCAAAACCTCTGATGAGTGATAGCTGTTCTTTTTGTGGAATGGTTTTATATTTGGCAGTTAGGGTACTTAAATAAGGTTCATTAAGAAATGTTGGTTTCAGGAAACCAATTTGCATATCACCTTTTAAAAAGAGGTAAGGTTTCTAAGTAAAAGTACCCTGTTGATTTAAAAAGACTTGCTAAATTATACCCAATCTCATGCAATCTCTAGAGAGCAGTTTTCGGAACTAGAAACCACATCTATCTCGGTTCAAATAGGGGAGGCTGAAGAAATAGGTCAGTGCTTTTATTTCAGTTGATTTATACATTTCCACATAAGACATTTGTTACTCATCTCCCAGATTTAGCTGACAACAGCATAATTTGAAAAATAAGTAACAGTTAATAAACAACTCTAATAATAGGTCATTTTGACAGCTGAATTTTTTTAAAAAGAAAATGTTTCTCAAGGGCCCAGTGGCACAATGGATAACACGGACTATGGATGAGAAATTTTTATCAAACAAAAGTCTTCAGACACCTGCAGTTCTCTGAAAGAAGTTTTCAATTTTCTCTTTTCATTTAGATGACAATTGAAATCTTTCTCTTGTTAAGAAAGAATGGGGATTTCAACAATTTTATTGTCCTTTTTTTATGGTTAAATTTCCATTGTTTGATATACCACATTTTGTTTTTGTAAAAATCAGATGATGGTCATTTAAGTTTTTCCATTTGAGGGCTATTTATCAATAATACTGTTGTAAACACTTACATGCGAATTTTCTGTGTGAACATGTTTTCAATTCTCTTAAGTATATACCTAGGAGTGGAACTATTAGGTCCTACTGTAACTTTCTTAACTTTTTGAAGAACTGCCAAACTATCTCCATAATGGTTGTACCATCTTAAATTCTCACCAGCAATGTACAAGCATTCCAATTTCTCCACCTTCTCACCAAAAGTTACTTTCAGTTTTGCAATTTTATTTTTATTATACCTATTCTAGTAGGTGTGAAATGATATCTTTACACTTCCATAATCACTAATGACATTGGTCACTTGCATATATTCTTTGGAGAAATATCTATTCAAGTCCTTTGCCTATTTTTTAAAAAAATGGGTTACTTGTCTTTTTATTGTTGAGTCATAAAAGTTTTTATATTTGGGTACTAAATATCTTGTCTATTCCCACTTTTGCTGTATAAAATCAGTAGTAACGAAGAATTTGAGAGGACCAAAATAACAGAAAAGTTCACAAAAAATGTAACCCCATGAATATGCATTTATTAAAGGATGTGAAAATGTAATATAGATTTTATGTGTTTTATATGTATTAACTCAATTATTCCTCACAACTGCCCTATGAAGTGTATATTATTATTACCTCCACTTCATAGAGGCACTGACTTAATTCAATAGTTTTATCTGACTAATAAAGAAACTATGGTCTGATGGTGATGACAATGATAATGACTAACACTTTTTTTGGACTTACTATTTGCCAATCACTGTTCTAAACATCTAGCTTATTTTAGGTACTCATAAACCTTACTAATTAATTTACTCATAAACTCTGAGATAGGCCACATTATAATCCATTTCAGAGATGAGAAATCTGAGGCATGGAGGGGTTACTTAATCTGTCCAACATCACATGTGACAGTGGTAAAAATCATTCTTAGGTAACTTGATTCTAGAAACTGGCTATGCTTTAACTTATATAACTAACCTACAGTCACATCTACAATAATAAAAGAGTAAGATGCAAATTGACCGTACCTTCGCAACGCCCACCAGTCAACCAGGAGTATGCAAATCAACCCAACAAAGATGGCGAGTTAATTTGCATATGCAGGCATCTTGCAGCCAGGGGCATTCCATACCCCACCACCACAACAGGCCTCTGGGCAGTGTGGGAAGGTGGTAAGGTGGCTCAGGGCCAGAGTGAAAAGGCGGCTCCAGCCAGAGAGAAGGCGGTGCCAGCAGCCAGGGGAAGGAAGGCCCATTCTTGCACGAATCTTCATGTATTTGGCCTCTAAGTAATTGAGAAGTAGGAAAGCTAACTATAGATTCCCAAGTTTTGCTTTTGCCTCTACACTAAAATGCTGACAAATTATACCACATCTAAAATCCCTGGGTTCCCAAACACATCAACAGAGAATCTTTGGTCCAAACATAACATAGAAATAAATAAAATTGACCATATTTCGAATCCTAACTTATCTTTTATGGTCATAATATAAATCCAATTATTTCCTGTAAGATGTGAATCACCTTAAAATGCAAATATGTTATTCCTTCAAAATCAAAAAGTTCTACCTTATAAAACCTTAATTTTTGTCCAAAAATATATAAATCTTAGATTCTAAAATTATATGAATACTTACGAATAAATACACAAAATTCCTTTCAATATTATTCAAATCATCTTTAGGGTCTACTTTCTGGAATTTTGAGCTCTTACTATGTTTTGACAAAATTTCCCCTGAAGATATAATTATAGGCTTTGTTCTCCAGATAAGGTTCTTGGTACCAAATCCATGAATCTCCAAAGTCCCATGTCACAGTCTCTTCAGAAAGGAGCACAGATGGAGAGAGACAGGCTCAAAATGAGTGCTGCTGTCCAAAAGAGCTGGCCTGCACTCTTCCAAAATGTCAATATCACGGGAGTCAAAGAAATGTTGATAAACTATTTCAGGTTAAAGGAATCAAAGATATGTGACAACTATGCCGTGTGTGATTCTGGATCAGACAACTGATAAAATTTTAATATGGACTGCATATCCTATATAATAAAAGTCTAATATGAAAAAAAAAATCAATTGAACAGCAGAAGCACCAATGGAACAACTGGTAGCTATGATGCACACTGACTACCCTGAGGCAGAAGCTCCACACAGGAGCTTCCCCTTTCTCTTTCATAAAGTCCTGGTACTTATATAACACTCCCTTACTGAAGCCTATATTAATTTCAACGTGCATTGAAGCAGTTTGTAAAGTGTAATCTAAAACTTTTTGAACATCTCAATTAGAAATGTCAGCACATGTTTTATGATAACCTTGAAGCTTCTCAGATCATATATTTCCATAAAAATAAGTCAATAGATAGTCGTTTTCTCCATACTTTTGTAGAGACGAAGCTCTTTGAAAACAGAGCTACAGTTCTTACCTGGGAGACCTCTTTGTTCATAATGAGTCCTCACAACAGGTAGGGTCAGGTTAGTGCTCCTGAGGTTAGCTTCCAGGGGAATGGGGTGAAGATGTTCTCCAGAGATGGCTCTAATCTCTTCACTCTCACCTCATTTAAGGACAATTATGCAAAAGACTAAAGCAAAGGAAAAGAGAAAAAAAAAAAAACAGAGGGAGGTTAGATTGTCATTTTATTGTTTAAGAGATGACAAAGGTCAGAATGCTAGGTAAAGAAAATATATAACCTTTTAGGCTAAATGGAAAAATATTTCCAAAGACAATGTATAAAAGTCTGACTTCACAGTTAAAGTCTTTTCTGGTGATTAAATAAATATTCCTACTTAACATTGTAACTTGCATAATACCTAATTACATTCTGCCCTTAATCTTTTGAAAGACCCATTTATATGCCTTTAACTTTTTTTTTTTTTTCTGGCTGTATTTATACGTTTATTCTTTCCACTTATAAATAACTAGAGGCCCAGTGCACACATTTGGCACCAGTGGGGTCTCTCGACGTGTCCTGCGAGGATTGGGCCGAAACTGGCGCTCCAACATCCCCTAAGGGATCCCCGATTGCGAGAGGGTGCAGGCCAGGCCGAAGGACCCCACCAGCGCACAGTTAGGGCCGGGGAGGAACTGTGGGAGGGCTCCAAGGCATGTCTGGCCCGTCTCACCTAATCCCGATTGGCCGGACCCCAACAGCAAGCTAACCTACTGACCCCTAGTAGTCCGTGTGCATCATAGAACTGGTTTAATGGTTGAACTAACAGTTGGACACTTAACCTATTAGGCTTTTATTATATAGGATGATTTTTAAAATATATTTTTATTGATTTCAGAGAGGAAGGGAGAGGGAGAGAAATAATAATGATGAGAGAGAATCACTGATTGGCTGCCTCCTGCACCCATCCAACCAGGGATTCAGCCGGCAATGCTGAGCATGTGCCCTCACCTGGAATCAAACCATGACCTCCTGGTTCATAGGTCAATGTAGGTCAATGCTCAACCACTGAGCAACACCAGCTGGGTAACAAATTAGACCAATGGGGAATGCAAAGTCATGATTTGTGCTTAAAAAGGTGCCTGAACACACACACACACACACACACACACAAATAAAGTCTCAATTTATATACAGTGCCCAAGTTCAATCAAACACTGAGATGCTGTGATTTAAGAGAAAAATAAAGAGATTTTAAATACATTATATGTATAATGTATTTAAATATATATTAAGGGTGAAAGATAACCTTAGGAAAGATGAGGACTGAGTTCCATTATTATAATTTTCTAAACGTTTACATGTTTCACGAAGACAAGAGTGTTTCAAATATCATATACCAGACAAAGGGTAGGTGGGTAAGTAAACCCTCCCTGCCTCCAAGATAATGGGAATCTCAGTAACGACTCTTTCCACCTCATGATGGAAGTGGCATGCATGGTTAAAAGAGGAGGAGGCTGGGATAATGCAGGAAGGGGGAAGGAAAAATTCTAGCTTGGTTATTAAATGAAAGATGGTCTCATGAACCCCAAGTAGAATTGTTTTTCAAATATACTGTTCTCATCTCTTACCACTAACTCACAGAGGTACTTCAGTGGTAAGGTATTTCTGAGTTAGTGCTAATCAGTCTAAATTTCATCTCATGTAACCCTTACATAGATCCCCTGAAAGTCTTGCATATACTAAATTTTATAAAGCAAATATTATTCTTTATATGTAAAACTAAAACATTTCATTGAATGGAATCCTACTGTGAATCATTCTTTTAAAAATTAATCCCATCTTAACATCTTTTGTATAAATTTTTTTGAGACGAATATATAAAAACAAACACAAACAAGAATTAAAATTAAAATTGTCCATACAGACCCACACATTGAACCATTAATAATAACTTGACCATATTTGTTGTACATGCTCAACAAACCAAATTGTATTAAATTTAGCAATATCATTGGAAATAGGAGACCCAATTTAATGCTAGTTTATTATAACAAGATGAACTGAGTCTGCCCTAAGACATTTGTGTAGTAGTCTTAGTTTAGGCTAACTTTGATCTTGCTGGGAAGGAGTTTAAAGAATTTCATAGAAAGGATAAGAATTTTACCTGGGAAAACTGTAATGAGCAAGAAGTACTGAGGAGTTTGAAGAGACAGAAAAGGCAGATTGTTTGGGGGAGAAACAAGAAAAGAACAGGAAAGTCTGAACAAAAATATTTAAAGGCAATTTATAAGGAAGTATGTTTTGCTAGATGATACAAAATATAAACTACTTTCATCATAACAAAAATTTTAGGAATAGTCTACCTTATTCATCACCAAAAATATAATTTTGGCATTATACATTTTGTTTTTGCTTGTTTTCTTGTATGGAAAACATCTTGAAGAGAGCTTCAAGGGCAGAAAAAACTACCCTAAAGATTAAGGCCAATTTGCCCTCTTTCTCACAATAATTACATTATGAAAATATGCAGGTGGTTAAATTGAATGGCATGCATGGTTAAAAGAGGGTCAGGGAGGAACTGTGGGAGGGCTCCAAGGCATATCTTATCAAAAAACAATATATTTTGTCAACTAATGAGTTAGTGAACTGGTAAGTACAGATAAAAACAAGGTCATAAGGAAGCCAAGGTTTATGGGTCTGGACCCCTATGATCCATTGACTGTTCTATTCCAAGTTCACATGTGTATACCTTTCAAATGAAAGTCGCTGAATGGTCAGTTAAGGATAGAAGAGAATATGAATAGATGAATGAAAAGTCATCAGTACTACCACTGGCAAAAGTTGAAGTATATGTCCACTGATTTTGAATCTAAGGTCATATTAACTTGTGGAAAATGGTCAAAGAACCTTCAACAGTTTGGAAATTAATGCTATTTCAATCTTATGTAAGTTTGCTCAAGAAGGTTCACCATGTAATTTTAAGTCTAAAACAAACCCAAGTGAATACTTTCCATGAATAAATTAGGGACTACATTCATAAAAGAATTGCTACTTAACATGCGATTATCTCATTTTAATGATGCTTAAATTAAAGCAATTAAACAATTTACCAGAGGAAAAGAATCTAAAAGGTCCTGTTAATTGTTGACCATAATAGAAGAAATGTTTGTTTAAAAAAAAAAACAAAACACAAAAAAACCCCCACAGGATCTACATATTTTGTTTAAATTCCTCTCATGTTTTAATCTAACAAAAGCAATAATGGTAACATAAGTAGTAACATCAATTCTTAATCATAATTGAAAAGACAGTACAAAATGTCTACTCCTTCCTACTTAACCATCTGGAACATGTTAAAAACTCCCTAAAAGCATGAGAAATCTGCAAGTATAATTACACTCTGGGACTATTAGCATGACATGCTTCAATAAATACTTCTAATAAGATCTGCTGATATAATAATTGGCACTAAAACGAATGCATTTTCATTATGTGGGTATTTGTTCCTACTGGCTAAATACTCGAAAAAACTGGTAAGTTGTCCCTTGAATAGAAACAAACAAACAAAAAACACCCTGCAAGGGCAAGTTGTAACAAGCTGCAGAAATAAAACAGAAGGGACAAGCAAAGAGCAAAAATCTGCAAATGCCCGAGTTCAATTCATATTTTCTCTCTCACTTTCTCCCCTTCTTCCTCTCTTCCTGCAGCCCCCAAACCTGGCTTAACTGTGTTCTTGTCAAAAGTGATCTGGTTGGGGTGAAGGAAACGTTATATCAAATCTTGAGTTGGTTAAAAGCTAGTTTGCTAAAGGTCTTCAGACCAAATCCTAAGGAAAAATATTCAAAATTTACTCTATTCTTGCCGGGACCGGTTTGGCTCAGTGGATAGTGCGTCGGCCTACGGACTGAAGGGTCCGGGTTCAATTCCGGGCAAGGGCATGTACCTTGGTTGCGGGCATATCCCCAGTAGGGGGTGTGCAAGAGGCAGCTGATCGATGATTCTCTCTCATTGATGTTTCTAACTCTCTATCCCTCTCTCCTCCTCTCTGTGAAAAATCAATAAAATATATATATTTTTAAATTTACTCTATTCTTAATAGTTTGGGGAGGTGAACATTTAGCTACTTAAGTTGGAAAGGTTAAACAAAGGAATGGACCCAACCAGCTAAGATCTTCAGGAAGATCGCGTTGGTAGCTGAGCAATGGAGGCAAGAGGGCATCTGTGACCATTTAATGCCAGCACAGTGAGCAGTGGGACTTAGGTAGTAACAGTTGGGCCGAATGAGATACTGGAATAAATTAATAAGAATTGGGGGTAAAAAAACAAAAAAACAAAAACAAAACAAGAGGCCAAATTGTCTGCACATATGAATTATAAAAGTAAGGCATGTTTACTGTACAAGTGTAGAAAATGCAGGTAAAAAGAAAAAACCACCCAGAAGTGTTCCATCTAGAACTAATGCAAAGATTTGTATATTTATTATTCTATAAATACAGATTATGGTACCATGGTGTACATATTGTTTAAGAACATCTTTTTTTTTCCACTAAAGTTATATATAACCTCATGTTATTAAATAGTCTTCTACATAGCTTGTATTGACTATAAAATATTTCTGTGTGTGTATGTGTGTCATAGTTTTTAAGCAATGCAGTAAGTAGTACAGGACTTTGGACTGTTTCTTTATGCTGTTAAAAACAAAACTATGATGAGGCATTTTTCTGGCTGAAATTTTGTTTACTTTCAGGATTACAGTCTCTAAGTAAGCTCCTACAAGCACCGAGTTTCCTGGCATGAGAGATGGTGTAGCCATTAATGCCACTTAGTCAAGACCAAGTGTGCAGGCGATAACAGATGTCTGAGGGGGAGGCTAATGAATTCAGTTATGTACACATTAATAATGAATATGACATCCACGTAGATAAGTCCAGTTGACTTCCAAAGAAGTGGGATAAAAAGATTTTTGGGATCCCCGGTAGTAGAGGAGATGAGATGACCAAGGAAAAGTGAGAAGAGAAGAGAATAAATTACCACAAAGATAATCCAATATTTAAGGAAGGGAACAATTAAACCTGGAATATCAATTTAAAAAAAGAGAGATAGCCTGGCCAGCGTGGCTCAGTGGTTGAGCGCTGACTTATGAACCAGGAGGTCACAGTTCGATTCCCAGTCAGGACACATGCCTGGGTTGCAGGCTTGATCCTCAGTGTGGCGCGTGCAGGAGGCAGTGGATCAATGATTCTCTTTCATCACTGATGTTTCTATCTCTCGCTCTCTCCTTCTCCCTTCCTCTCTGAAATCAATTTTTTTTAAAAAAAATTTTTTAAAGAGAGAGAAAATGAGTCAAGGTAAAAGAAGAAAATTAGCAAAAGTTGAGGGTAGAAGATCATAATGTCCACTTTCAATAATTGTTTTGAACATGCCCAATCACAATCCCTTTAAAACAAAACAAACTCTTAAAAAGTACCCAAAGGTAGTCAAGAGTCCCTGCAAAATAAATCCCAATAAAGCACAAATACTTCCCTACAAAGATACCAGGAATTCAATATGCCTCACCACCAGCACAATCATTGAACTCACAGGCTCTTATGCCCAGCGTGTCTACCACTCTTCCCCAACTTCATGCCATCATAGAGTATACTAGTATCCTAAGATTTATTATCTTCATACATTTCAACTCCATTTTACAAACTTTCCTAAGTATCTTTTTTTCTTTTTTTAAAATATATTTTATTGATTTTGTACAGAGAGTAAGGGAGAGAGATAGTTAGAAACATCGATGAGAGAGAGTCATCAATCAGCTGCCTCTTGCACACCCCCTACTGGGGACATGCCCACAACTCAGGTACATGCCCTTGACCGGAATCGAACCCGGGACCTTTCAGGCCCCAAGCCGACGCTCTATCCATTGAGCCAAACCGGTTTCGGCTACAAACTTTCCTAAGTATCTTTTCCAGAATTAATTTTTATAAACTTGATTTCATTTTCTCCTTACTTTTTGTACCCTCTGCTTACCCTTTAAGGATTAACAGTAGTACAAATCATTGTATATTCAATAACTAGCCATAAAAATCAATGTCCTACAGAGCAATGAAAATGAATTTTAGAAATTTAAAAGTAGGTCTTAGGACAAAAACAAAAAAGTAATATCTTAAGAAAACATATACAAAATACCTTTTTTGTTGTTGATAATCCTTACCCAAGGATATTTTTTTCCATTGATTTTTAAAGAGAGTGGAAGGGAGGGAGAGTGAGAGAGAAACATCCATGTGAGAGAGACACATTAACTGGTTGTCTTTGGTATTGCTCTAACTACTGAGAAACCAGTCAGGGCTATCCCATTTTTTATAAAGTTCAAAAATAAGCAATCAATAAACTATATTATTTAGTTACAGATTTACATATAGTAAAACTTATAAAAAAATAAAAATAACTTAGAAAATTCAGTATAGTGTTTACACTTGGGGAGAGACAAAAGGGATGAGTTGAGAAAGGCTTATACAAGAAGTTTCCATTATATTCCTAAATTTCATTTCTTAGGTTGGGCATACATAATACTGCTTAACATATTAAATAATACTTTAAAAAGTTACATTTTGGTGAAGGACAATAAATTTTTAGTGAATGAATTAAGAAGATTATAGAATAGTGTTTTATGGAGTATAACGCAAGTATTTCAAATAATTCTACTTGTTTTCTTATTTATTACTCAAGATAAATTGTCTTGATCACCTAGAGAACTATTGTTCAAGAAACTACTAGTTATCCCTGGCCAGCTGGCTCAGTTAGTTAGAGCGTTGCCCCAATACACTGAGGTTGCAGGTTGATCTCCAATGAATACATAAATAAATGAAACCACAAAGCGATGTTTCTCTCAAATCAGTTATTAAAAAACCACTGCTAGTTATTACTTTCCTACTAGAAAAGAATTTAGTTTATTTAAAACGTTTATCGGTAACCATTCAGTAAATTATAATTAATATAACTGACAGCTACACTGAAGTCCCAGTGTCCTCTTCCTGAATTTTAATTAGAGTGGATATTTTTTTTTGAAATTACATATGTAGTAACAAGGAATAATTAAGGGGGAAAGAGATAACCCTTCTAAGCAAGATTAAAGTGCATACAAAGGAAGGAAGACTTGTATTCTGACCTCTAGGGTAAGGGTGGAGTAAGGAAGATTTGTTTTCCAGAGAATGATCTCCAGAGGAATCCCAATTAATAAAACTGTCAGGAAAAGGACTGGCATTAAGATGTTCAGGAATTATTAACCATTTGTATGCCATAAGCATCTATAGACAGAAGCAGCAGACCTTTTTTAATTAAATTCAAAATATCGTGGCAGTTAACTGTTTAAATCCTTTTCTCCCAGCATTGTTAAAAATGTAGCTTCATTGACTGATTATAAATAAACAGTATTTTTGGTAACCTGAAGTTATAGAATTATAGAAAATTTATCATTAAACTGCATGAATATTTTAAATAGTTCATTCTCTAGTAACTTTGTAAGTGACAAATCTTAACAATAGCAGATATTATTTGTATTGTAAGATGGTAACACGTACTGAAACCTTGAAAACAGACTACTTGGAAATAAAATCAGTGTGACTTGATGAAAACTAAAGTTCTGAATATATATGCAATTTTCTTTCAGTAATTCAAGTTCTCTGCATACCATACATACTGTTATAAATACAATATAAAAAAGAGATTTACAATGGGAGCAGTAACAGTAAGAGGCAATACGGTTTGGAGAACACAAATTAGAATGGGGCTTGAGCAGCAGACACTGGATGCAATACTATCATTGAGAGAAGCAAGAGGAGAGAAGCTAACGCACAATGATAATAGTAAGAATATGTGGTTCTGAACCAAGGAACATCCCAATTAATGCCTAGGGAGGCTCTAGGAAAAACAAAGTAATGAAAACAAAGGCATACACAGTGTGATGACAATATAAAGAACAACAAATGGGAAATAGATCATCTCAATGCTGTCCTCAAGAAGTGACCAATGCTTTGGTGGATTTTTGAGACTGACAGTCTAAAGAAGGGAATGGGGAATGAGAAAAGAAAGGTAAATTATATGACTAACTGAAGCTACAGATTCAGGTCACCAGGGCTCCAATTTAAATAGCAGGACTAAGGCTGTTTAAAAATGATAACCATACATTAACTAGAGGCCTGGTGCATGGATTCATGCACATTGAGAGTAAATTAATTAGAAGGTGGCCAGCAGAGTGAGACTGGGTGAGATGGGCCAGACATGCTCTGAAGCCATCCTCCCATGGTCCTTCCCCAGTCGGCCACACCTGGGGCACTGCAGGGGCTTGAAGGGTGTCTACGGAGTGAGCAAGTTCCCCCTGGCAGGTGGGGTCCTTTAGCCTGGCCTGTGGGGACTGGGCCAAAATCAGCAGTCGGATATCCTTCTAGCAATCTGGGACCGCTGGCTCCTAACCACTCATCTGCCTGCCTTGCCTGATCACCCCTAACTGCCTTCCCCTGCTGGCCTGATCTCTCCTAACTGCCTCTGCTTGCCTGATTGCCCCTAACTGTCCTCTCCTGCCAGCCTAATCTCACCCCTAACTTCCCTCCCCTGCCGGCCTGATCTTGCCCCCAACTGCCCTCCCCTGCTGGCCTGATCTTGACTCCAACTGCCTTAAAACCCCTCCTCAGACCCTCCTTAGGTTCTGCCTTCAGTTAACCCAGATTAGGTTCTGATTGGTTGGTTTCTATGCCAATCAGTATCCAAAAGCTCTGCCTCCTAGGCAGCCATTGGCTCCTTGCAGTTCACCCAGATTTGGTTCTGATTGGTCAGTTTCTATGCCAGTCAGCATCTCCAGGCCTATCTCCGGGCCTGATCAGAAAGGTGGGGCTAATCAACAGCCCCTGGGGAGGCCTGAAGAAAAAGAGAGGCATGCTGCTGACCAGGCCTCTCTCTTGAGAGAGAGAGGCAAGGGCTGATCAACAGCTGCCATGGAGGATCAGACTCTGCTTCTCTCTCCAGGACTCTCCGGGCCTGATCCGCAGCCTCCTCAGCAGTCAGTACTGGGTCGCCACGCCCGCACTGACTGCAGGACTGACTTCTGGTGTTCAGTGGAGCCTTCGGCCGTTATGGTCACTGCCTTTATATATATATATATATATACACACACACACACACACACACACACACACACACACGATAGATAAGCAGGTAAAAGGGCTGTGTACAAGTTATAAAATAATCCAGATTAACAAAGTTTTATTTTAAGACTTTTTATTTCAGCCATACCTAAGCCTACAATTTGGGATTCCCCATTGGCCTCACTTTGTAAACATTTCAAATCATATACACAAGAGCTTAAATCGGACATCCTCTATAAATCCTTCCCAGAAAATAGTCTTAAATACCTCCCATTTTGAAATTCTTCAGTTTTCATTTTCATAGTAGATACTAATTACATATTTGGTGGTTAAATATGATTTACTAGAAATTTGATATGTCTGACTCATCAAATATTGAGTTTTATAAAGTTTGTAATGAAAGTATTCTAGTTATACAAGTAGAATAAAATTCCTTAATAAGAAGTATCGGATAACTGGATATTAGAATACAGTGCCTTTTACCGTATGGAATATCTACTGAGTATGCATTACTCGTCATATTCTACCTGCCCACCTTCTATATTCCCACATCACTATCAAAATTAACCTCATTCTTATAGTATCAGAATCCTCTACTGACTGGCTTCATTCTGCACATTTCTAGTGTGGATTGAGCTTGCAACCTGGGCTTGTGCTCTGATTGGTAATCAACTGTGACCTCCTGGTTCATGAGTCCATGCTCAACCACTGAGCCACACCAGCTGGGCCATTTCATTTTCTTTAAGTGAACAATCCACTTGGAGCAAGGCCTTCAATGAAAATATAAAACTTAACATATGAAATATTGAATTGATATAATGGCTTAAATTTCTGAAAGATTATAATTATGATTGGTTTAAGTCTGTTGAGCTATAATATGTATTTGCTTAGTACTTATACTACTAAGAAGAAAACTTTAAAACACTTAAAACTTACAAAAACTTTTTATACTTAAAAAATTTTTTTTTCCAATGTAAGAGTAAAGAAAGTAGAGGAACCTGATTTATCAAGGGGGAAAATAAGGAACAACTACACAATTCTGTGGAGATTAATTTATAAGATTTTATAAATCCTCTTCATAGTAAGCTCATATTATAATTTACAATGTAGACCTTTTGTATAAGCTTCTCTTAGGATTTCTCTTATCTAAAATGGGTCCCTGGGGAACCAGCAAGAAGAAATTCTAGGGTTATCTTCTGATGCAATAAAGGGAGAGGTCTTTCTAAATCTAAATTTAAGGAAAATAATGACTCTTCCTTGAGTGTCATGGCAACATCTCTATCATGAATATGAAAGCAAAATGCTTATAATTTCTGGTGTATTTCTTTTGTCTTTTTATTTAAACAACATCTAATTTTCTTAAGGAAGTTTTTTCTCCTTAAATTATGAAATCATATATTAAGCCTTTTTATAATGAATTCTAAATTACAGTTTGTCCAGTTCACAAAAGAAAAACATTTAAACACATTTATATAACCTACTTATGCAATGTGGATTCTGGATTCTTCAACATTCTCCTTACAAATTACTTAGGGACTGTCAATATATTATCATGTTTAGTTGAATAGCTACACATTTACCAGGAAATAAAGCAAATATCTGGATCCGAGTCTACAGTCATCCTTACAAGTCTAATCTATCTTCTAAATTCTTAAAAAATATATATATATATATATATATATATATATTTTACAGAGAGGAAGGGAGAGGGATAGAGTTAGAAACATCGATAAGAGAGAAACATCGATCAGCTGCCTCCTGCACACCTCCTACTGGGAATGTGCCAGCAACCAAGCTACATGCCCTTGACTGGAATCGAACCTAGGACCCTTCAATCTGCAGGCCGACGCTCTATCCACTGAGCCAAACCGATCAGGGCTATCTTCTAAATTCTTACTTCTATTTATCAGAGAATGGAGCATTTACAGTAAATTGCAAAGATATCAGTAGCAGAGTTAAACTAGAATCTAGATTTTTCGGCATTTCATTAATTTTCTAAGTCCTACTTAGAGCTAAAGATATATTGGGCGAGGCATTAAGGTACACTTCATATTTGAATGCTTCTATGCAAGGTAGCAGGAAATCAGACATAAAAACCAGGGTTTTACTCACAGGATTTGCCACTAACCTGCTTTTGTAACATCAGGTATATTACAACTTCTTAGAAACTCAGTTTTTGCCATCTGTAAAATAAAGATGTGGCGCTCACTTCCAGTCAAAATACTCACGTAACTCTACATTTATGTGAGTATACGAATGAGTAACAGAATTAGAGCAAGTCCATGTGAGACTATGGACACAGGTATGTATGTAGAAATAGAAAATGGTAATGTAAAAAAATACGATGTTTACATTTGAAGTTTCCTTTCACAGTTTAGGTTTAAACTTTGATTTAAAAGGGCTTAGTAAGCCCAGCACTTTCATCTAAATCCCCTGCATCCTCCTTTCATCCTGCCATTTTTCTAATGTAAAAGCAGCCATAGACTATACATAATAAACTAATGAGCATGGTAGCTGCATTCTAATAAAACTTTATTTAAAACAAAACAAAACAAAAGAGGGTACAAGCAAGACTACATCACACCAAAAAAAAATTCGTATAAATCACCTATAAACTAAGGTGGCAGAGTTTCAGAGTAGAAAACCATCACAAAGAAAACAATTATAAGTTATTTAAAAATTCTCAGAGACCTTTCAGCGTAATATAAGAGAGAACATAACATAAAAGAAAGTACCAATACACGTATTCAATATATACTAGGTGTTTAATAAATTCAGATTTCCTTTCCCATTTCAACAGTGGCATCCCTTAAAACAGTCTCTGCCTCCAAGCCTTACTTCCAGGAATCGCTTATTCTGGCCTTCAGACAAGAGCTGGTCTTTGTTTCTTCTTGATCCTGGCCAATATGCTCCAGGTAGCTCTATACCAAATGTTAGTCCTCCTGTATTCCTCTCCCCTCCATTACTCCAAAGCTGCAACTTCACCACCTTTTCCTCCAGAGCCTCAGACGTCGGTATTCCTATCACGCAGTACTGGCCCAGGGAAGGGGGTGAGGAAGTAGGAAGAGAAAGGAGAGGACAGAGGGTTCAGGTGGAGGACAGGTGAGTGGTAGCATGACCTCCCTTTTCCTGACTCGAACAGAAGAGCCAGGTGCTCACTTAGTGTTCATTTAAATGAAAATGTTGTCTACTCACTGGGAACACAGAACGCTTCACTTCAGGAAAAGTGCTCCCTGATGAAAGAACTCAATTCGAACGGGGAAAACAAAACAAAACAGCACTGTAAGCTTCATTCTTATGCTTTTATCTAGATCACTTTGCCTCCAGCTGTGAAACTGACATGTTTTTAAAGCTCCAAGGAGCCTTTACTAGTAACCATGGTTACGGCTACAAAACAGTACAAGAAAAGTAGGAGAGGACAGCAATTTGAGGAGAAAAACAGTGTTTCTGATTTTCATCAAATGAAGCCATAGTGACGAGGCTGGGCAAGGGCCTCAAGATCATTACTTGTCTCCTGAGCCACTGAAGTAATGCCTGATCTTTCAGCCCCGTTGCTAGAACCTCAATGGATAACTTTACCTTACCCAATAGTGACCTGCAAAATCTGCTTAGCCACTTACAACGAACAGCATCTTATAAACTCATCTAATATTCTTGCCAAGCAGCCAGTGAATTTGCTTTCCAGCAGTGCAGCTTACTTGGGAAAAAATAAATAAATAAGAGCATAAGGTTGGAAGTATATGAATCCAAGCCTAAGAAGGTACCTACAGTTTTACTATAATGCAACTCAAGTACTCTTCACAACCTTTGTTGGTAAAAGCAGGTTTTCATCAAAAACCCTCTTTTCAAACCTCCTCAGTTATGAAATAACAAATCACATATAGTGCCTATCATGTTTCAGGCACTGTATAGGATGCTGAATACTTCACAATAAAGAAAACAGACAAAAGTCATGCCTTTATGGAGCTTACAATCTAATGTAGGAGAGAGACATTAAATACACAATTACAAACTGTGTTAATGTGCTATGAAGGAAAAATACTAAAGATATTTACTGGGATGTCAAGAAAAGCTTCCTTGATATACACAAAGGAGATACCGTTGTGATTACCTACCCTGTTTCCCTGAAAATAAGACAGTGTCTTAATTTTTTCTCCCAAAGTTGCACTAGGTCTTATTTTTAGGGGATGTCTTATCTTTCCATGCGCTAGGTCTTATTTTCGGAGGATGTCTTATTTTCGGGGAAACACGGTAGTTATTAATAATAGGAAAGAAGCAGTGTATCCAGACATGATGAGCATGGTCCTCTGGGTGGCTTCACCAGGAAGCTGCAACTTCAAACGACCCGGGGAACACCAGTCCACTCCCTGCAGATCACAGGGGAAAGGGATCAGACACAGGAGAAGACGGGCAGCCGCGCAGTGAAGTCTGGGGGATGTAGGGAAAGTGCTCGTCTGTCAGTCTGTCAGTCTGACCTGGGAACAAAGGTCATGGGCCAGGAGGGTGGACACCAATGTAAGATGGTAAGCATTTGGGAATACGTTACTGATAAGACTTAGTTTACCAGGCTTAAGACTGACACTCTTCATCCAGTTACCATGTGGCCAGGGTTCATCAAAAGGAAGACATGACTTATAAAAAAAAAAAATGAACAAGCTACATATTCTTTGAACATCTGAATAAAGATGAGTAAACTGTAATCCCATTACTGATTTGTTGATGTTTATTTTATGTGAGAATTCTAAAGAAATACTTATTGGCACATTATAAAACAGCATCACTTTAAAAATAACAAGTGGACTTCCGGTTCAAGATGGCAGACTGAGCCCATCCAATTCGCTGCTCCTTGTTAAACATCTCATGTCAGGTGAGCCTGGGAGTGTAGACGGGACACAGAATAACTGAAAAACCACCAAAGGCAACCAGTACAACTCTGATAGTAAACAGTGAATGCTGGCCACAGCAGATAAATTCCTTCTTGCTGAGGGAGGGATAGGCCCCAGTTTACTAGCCTTGTCTCTCCATGGAGCCGGGTAAAGAAAAAAGGGGCTCCACCTCCCACTTACCACAGCAAGTGGGAAGCCAACCCACAGAGCCCTGTGGCCAGGAAGAAAGTCACTGGGGAAATGAATGCTTTCTAAAGAATACTGGCCTTGCCCTGGAGGTTCAGTAGGTTGGGCAAAGTTCCATGCACCAAAAAATTGCCAGTTCAATTCCCAGTCAGGGCACATGCCCAGATTTAAGGCTTGATCCCTGGTAGGGGGTGTGCAGAAGACAGCTGATCAATTTTTCGTTCTCATGTAGATGTTTCTTGCTTTCTCTCTCTCTCCCTCTTCCTTTCTCTATAAAAAAAAAATTAAAAAATAAAAATATTTAAAGAATACTGACCTTTATATAATAGAATTTCACCAGCTTACCAAGATGTTACAAGCATCCAAACTACCTAAAGTGGTTCGATGCTCAACCCCAGACTTACAAAAATCGGATTTTTGTGAGGTTTAGACTGCATGTAAGCTGGGCCCCAAAGGGATTTTGTATATATTCAAATTGGACAACCAATGATTTAGACCTTTGTTTAAAAATACCGTGAAGAAGAATAGCCAAGAATCACCAGCTAATTAATAAAAACTAGGAGAGGCACCAAGGTGAAAAAGCAGGGGTACAAAGACTCAAAAAAACAAACAAACAAACAAAAAAAAACCAAAATAAATAGAATGTCTTAACTTTAATTGGTATCTTCAGAGACATTCAAGAGGCCAATGTATCCACGAAACAAGAAAAATCTGTTCATAAAAATATCACAATCAATGAATAAGAGAATTTTTAGAAAATAAAAACAAAGCATATTTTCAAAAATTGGGGTCCTGGATTAAATTCTGGAACAGAAAAAGGACATTAAGTGGAAAACTGATGGAATACAAATAAAATTTACATACAATAAAATGAGCCTAATTTAAATATACAACAGAATAGATTTTGACAAAGGAAAACACCTTTGTAACCACCACCACAAATAATACATACTCAAGATTCAGGTAAAATATCATCTACTTGGCAAAACCCTATCCAACTCAACCTCTAAGCCTAATTTGCAAAGTGTCCCCTTGGGAGTTTGATCAACCAGGAGTTCAATTGCTCGCTATGACGTATGCTGATCACAAGGGGGCGGCGCAGAATGAAGGAAAGCCCTGGCCGGAGACCGCCAGCTGCTAGGGACCCTACTTGTGCACGATTTTTGTGCACTGGGCCTCTAGTATAAAATAATTCATTTAGGTATATTGTTCTGAACCACTATTCAAACAATTCAGTTGGATTGTCATGTAAATTCAATTAAAAATTCATCTTTTTGTCATCTAAAGCTTTCATTTACATTCTGAATTCTGAATGTTAAACATTAATTCTCAATAATACTGGTCAACTGCTTGGTAAAATGCTTGCTGTTTCTTAAAAAGGAATCTGTACGTTTATCTATCTAGCGATAATTTAATTTATGATGTTTCTCCATTTTATAAGCAATGCAGAATTAGTTTTTGCACAACTACTGGCAACAAATTGTGTTTTTTAAAAACCTCTTCTTAGTTTATTTCAAATAAATTTCATAAACCTAATTCACCACTAAAGATGTGTTTTATTTTATTAAAAGGCTGCTTCAGTTTATTGCTATACAAAATAACGGGTGAGCCTGGGTTAGAGGGAGGTGGGTGGAGAAGTACAGAAAAGCAGCACAACCTTTAACTAGTGATGCCCCATCTTCAGATGGCCACCTTCCATAGCCTTCAGGATAAGGTCTGTAACTGTAACCCAGCTCTTTAAGAGAGTGAAACAAACAAACAAAAATGTCCTTATTAGAGCCTATAGGCCTCTTTTTTCATGAAACATAGCTATTTGCTGACCAAAGGGAATTTTTAAAAACACACATACAGCCGAAACTGGTTTGGCTCAGTGGTAGAGCGTCGGTCTGCGGACTGAAAGGTCCCGGGTTCGATTCTGGTCAAGAGCATGTACCTTGGTTGCGGGCACATCCCCAGTAAGGGGTGTGCAAGAGGCAGCTGGTCGATGTTTCTCTATCATCGATGTTTCTAGCTCTCTATCTCTCTCCCTTCCTCTCTGTAAAAAATCAATAAAATATATTATAAAAAAAACATACAAAAAAACACACACACACACATAGTTGGGATAAATCACATTTTCCCTAAATTGTTTCCACCTCATCTCTCAATAGGCAAGTATTCTTTTGGTAACCAACTCTATCAGTAATCTTTCTCAAACTCAGAGACTATTATTTAAAAAAAAAAAAAAAAAGTTCATTGCAGAGAACAGCGATTACTCATTAAACCATCGTAAGATTAATCAACAGATTTTCCCAACTGTCCCAGGCCTAGGACTTCTTGAAGTAACTAAGCCATATTTTTTTCCTCCCCATTTAAAAAATTAATTAAAAAATAACTTAAAAATTATGAGTTAGCTGACTCTTAAACCTAGAGACATATTTACTAGAAACAGCTTATTTGATAAATAGTGTGCTAAATGCCCTGCCTCCATTTTATCTCAAGTAACCTATGTAAAGTCAGAGCGAAGTAATTCTGTAACAGGCGTGGGGGTTGGGGAAAGGAAGGAGTAATTTTATCTGAGGGTCACAAATTCAGCAAATAGGACCAATAAAATCGACAAGTAATTCAAAGTGAAATGAGTCATAAATAGACTGCCTGCAGATCAAGAGGTATATACAATTAAAAAAGAAACACACACTAGAAGCTGTTACAATGCATTTTATTCTTTGGTTGCTGGCTACACACTAAGTTAATTCTTAGTCTCTGAGTGACTACATTGTGTTTGTAAAGGAGCAAATGCAACTGGACCTCTGGATTACCTAAATATTAAGACAACTTCCAAAATCAAAATCACAAATGAAAACTGATATTTAAAAGTTTAACTTCTAGCCGGCACATTAAGACAAACAAAAGAAATAAAAGCCTAAGGATTAGAGTGGAGGAATTAAAAAAAAAAAAAAAAAAAGTGTTTTAAGGAGAGAGACAAAACCTAGCAAAGACAGACTCCAGGGCTAGAATGCCTGGATTCAAATCCCAGCTCTACCACATGCCGGCTACATAACCTTGGGCAAGTTCATGTCTTCCTTTGGAGCCCTTGAGGATCTGATAGGTCAATATGTGTTCATGCACAGAAGAGAGCCTATAAATAGGAAGCACTACAGAATAAGTCTGTCCTTTGTAGGCAATATGATTTTCTACACAGAAAACACAATAGATTAAGGAAATTACTAGAAATAGTATTTCAGCAGGGTTGCTAAATAAACATAATTCAACTGTGTTCTTATAAGCCAACAAAGAGAAAATGTAAATTTCTGGACCTCTTTCTTATGGAAACTTTCAAAACAGCTTAGAGAATAAAAACAAGAATTAGAGCAATACCATCAACTCCAATACCACAACTGTCTAGCTCATGGTCAACCTTGTTTCATCCCATCCCCTGCCTTCCCTCTATTCTATAAAATAATGGAGCAGACCCCAGACATAGGCATCCATCAACCTTTCAGTATAGACTTCTAAAAGATGACTCTTTTTTCATATAACCACATACTGCTATAACAATAATTTCTTAATATCAAGTATCCAGTCAAGTGTTAAATTTTTCCTAATTATTTAATAAATGTTTAAAATCTGGACCCAAATGCAGTCCAAGCATTCCTATAATCTCAAATTTTCTCCTTCATTTATCTTTTTTTTTTCCCCTTCCCTGTAATTAATTTGTTGTAAAAGCAAAGTTGTGTGTCTCAAAGACTTTCCCAAAACCTAGATTTTTGCTGACTGCATCCCAAAGGTTATCATTTCATTTCTTTCCCTGTCTTCCATGTTTCCTGCAAACAAGGATTTAGAACTAGAGGCTTGATCTGATTCAGTTCAATTTTTTTTGGCAAGAATGCCTCACAAGTGATTATGTGAATTTTCACTAAGAGAAACCTAAAGCCTGGTTGTCTTTCTTTGATGTTAGCAATCACTGATGATTTTTGCTTGGGTCCAGGAAAACAGTGATGTTTTTGCACAGCTGGCGTGGTTCAGTGGTTGAGCATCGACCTATGAACCAGGAAGTCATGGTTGCTTTCCTATCAGGTCACATTCTTGGGCTCCATCCCCCAGAAGGGGGCGTGCAGCAGGCAGCCAATCCATGATTCTCAGTATTGAGTTTCTATCTTTTCTCTCTCCCTCTCCCCTCCTATCTGAAATCAATAAAAATATGTATTTTCACAAAACAGTGATGCTCTATGTATCACTCCTTCTTCATTTGTTAACTAGAATACCCCTGAAAAAAAGAAACTTCCTTCCCTTCAAGCATAGTTATAGTTTCTTAGCATACTCCAAAGAAAACTAGTGAGTTGTTTTAAAGTATCATTATGAACTTACAGATTTAAACATGTGATGTGACTGGTTATGCTGTAGCGATACTTGCCAATGCTCATCTTTGGCCAGCCACAGTCCATTCAGAAAAGCACTTTAGTTGCTAGTATTTTGCCATGCCTTATTAGAATTTGGTAACTCCCTTACAAGGTGTTCAAGGCCCCAGAAACAGAGTAAGCTTTAGCCATAAGTCACATTCCCATACAACTAGTTTCTTTCTTATCTTTATATCTACTAAATTAAAAATTCCTATCTCTTAATTATATATCAGCTATGTTAGTTATACATTCTGGGTTTTATAACTAAACGTGGATCCAGAATTGTAGCAGTATTTCTCACAGAAGTCTACTTTTAGCATTTCATTGACTGCTCCTCAAAAAGCATATCCCACTTAAAATTCAATGTTGAATGCTTCAATTTTGAGAGATTGGCTCAAAAAGATTTCTAATCTATTCTCTGCTGGCATTTTTGCTCTGAAAGTATTTCTTAGTGTTCTATTTTAAAATTTGGATATGTTTTTTTTTTAACATGTACAATAAAAATGCAGATTTATCTTTGATAAATTAATAAGCTCATCAAGTGTGGGGAAATGACCAAACTCTTAGAAACTGGATTATTTTGTAGCATAATTCAGACTTTTTATAAAATCCTCATACCTCATCTTTAACATTAAAACTCATGATACTGTGAATATGAACTAAGTTCTGACTATTGGAAATACTAAACGTATTTGCTAAGTCATGTCCCTCTGAGATCAGAAACATGGAATTGTCAGTAATATTTATTTTGCTAAAAAAAAATTAACAAACATGTAAGCCCTGTCATACTACACAGCTAGCAAACGTCACTGTGGAAAGCAGGGTCCTATATGTACTCGCTGACCATTCCTTCACAATGCTCTGAAAAACACATGGCTTCAGTGGCCAAAAATTGCTTGCTTCCACAATTCTTACTTTTTTCTTCAACAATTAATCACAATGAGAATCACACCACGTTAGAAATGCCAGTTCTTCTGTCTGAGAATAGAGGGATATGAATTGATACCCTGGAGCAATTTCTTTTACTCATAGACCAAGTGTACTTTCCTGCAGTTAAAGTGACGGGGCTTGGATCAGAGTAAATAATGCAACTTTTCCAGGCAACAATGGCTTAAAAAAACAATCCACCACTACCAACAACAGAGCAAAGCCATGACCAAATATCCTTCTGCAGCAGAGTGTATTTCCCAGTGGTAACAGTCACACATCTATATGAAGTGCTGGTATGTCCTCTGCACATCAGTGCTTTCCTCAAACTGAAAAACAAAAATTCTGCTAGCCTGCACACATGACAATGATCGCTTTTCCAGCTGATATGCCTTTGATAAGGGATTTTTGCCAAAAGCTCATTTTACTTTCCCTCCAAGCATAATAATTGTCATTAACTTTGAAACTGGTTTTACAAGCTTCTGAGTAGTAGTGTGAGTTGACCTGTTTGCTGCTATGAGAAAAATAACTGTGACTGGTACTCCAGTAGTGTGGTCTTCTGTCTTGAGCAACATTCTTTAATTTCACACTGAAAAGCATTTTATGTGATCATATTTATTACATTTTTTCATCATAAGTCTGAAAAATAATTATTATGGAAAAGGAAACTAAGACAGAAATCGTAATTCAATTCCCCAGGGCAGCATGAAAATATAAAAACTGAAATGCGTGCTCTTTTCATCACACCACAAAGAAAACTATAGCAAGAGAATACCTATTTCCTTAGTACACCTGGCTGAAATTTATTTTCAAAGGTTTTCTTGAATCCAAATAAAATATTCCTAAAAGGTACCACTTTAACTTAATGTAAACTATATTTCAAGACATAACTTACAAATGTTTCTGGCCCTAAATTATGTTCTGATTTTGTTTTGTTTTCATATCCCCTCCCCTCCAAAAAAAAAAAAAAAAAAAAAAAAAAAAATTCCATACTCTCAAAATCTAAAGACTAAAAAATTTACAAGAAAATATTGTCAAAATGTATTATATAAAATTTCTGAGCACAAAATTGCAAAATTTTCACTTTTCTTAATTTTTAAAAGGAAAAATGACAAATATTAATAGGGATATCACTCTGTGAAAGCTTGCAAATGAGTGGATAGAGAGAGAAGAAATTGATGAATTAGAAATCCCAAATTAAAGATTTAAGCAACCTAATTTGTCTATGTGGCAGTTTAACAAATCCTATATAATAAAAGGCTAATATACAAATCGACTGAATGGCAGAACAACCGGTTGCTATGACATGCATTGACCACCAGGGTGCAGACACTCAATGCAGGAGCGCTGGTCAGCCAGAAGCCAGGCTCACAGCTGGTGAGCGCAGCGGCAGTGGTGGGAGTTTCTCCCACCTCTGCAGCAGCACTAAGGATATCTTAAGCCAGCAGTAGGACATCTTCCAAGGGCTCCCAGACTGCAAGAGGATGCAGGCTGGGCTGAAGGACTCCCCAGAGTGCACGAATTCTGTGCACTGAGCCTCTAGTAGAATCATAAGTAGACCAATCAGTCAGTAAATTCAACTGATCAAACTTCCTACACCTTAATCTTAACTTTTGTTGAAAAGTGAATACAGAACTTAACTATATTACTCAGAAAGGGGTTCTAAATTATGATTTTATGTGTTCATTTTATAATTGCTGTTAAATCGTCTTCAAATTAGTGTATTTAGCCTCCCTAGCCCCAGAGTAAACATTCTGAATGAAAGATGTTTTCAATTTCATTCATAATGAAGTTATAGAATAATTTATATTCTTTCACATATCTAAAATCATTCTTTGCAAAGCTGAGACATTCTAATGCTGTTAAATGAAAGTAAGAAGGAAAGGTATTTTTAAAATTAAAAGAAATGGTTCTGGTAATAAGATAAATTACATATTTAATCATCATTACCATTTGATTCAAAATGACATCAAGAAATTTTAGAAGAGTACAGATTTATCTACTAGCTGCCAGAGTTCCAAAACTTCTCAACAAAGCAAGCTAACTTTTTTATCTGCTATTTGATTCGAGATAACCTTTCTTTGGCAAAAATTGCTCAAATTATGCCACCCCTTTCTAGAAGGTAATCCATTTTTTTTTAAACTGGAACAGTCTTAGAATTTTCCAATATCATGAATTTTTATTACTTTAGAATTTACTACTTTATATGTTCTTCCAAAATAGAACAAAATGAAATTAATAATCCCAGTAATAAGTGATACATATTTGTCAGATTTTTATCTTTTCTATATTCCAGCATTTTAATTTATAAACCTCTATAATGTATACAAAGAACCAACCAACTTGGACCTATCCCCTGAAATAATTATCTTTCCATACCTTCTGCATATTTGGAAAAATATAATTTAAAAAAAAATACTTGTTTTTTACATGAACACCTAACTACCCTGTTTGGAATTTATATGTATTTTAGAAAAATAAGAACATGATGTTTCCTTTGATTGTTTTCAATTATCTTATGTAGTCTTCAGAGTGGGAACCCACCCCGTAATTTGGAAGTAGCACTTGACTCTTTACATAGCTCCATTTTCTGGTGCAAGTGAAACTAACCCATCAAATCCCAAAAGCCCGACAGGCACAGTCTATGGGGAGGAAAAGTGACACTTCCTGGTGAACAGAGAATCCTTAACAACAAATGAGAAGAATAGGTTTCCAAACCAAACTAAGGGACAATCGCTAAGATCTCTTGCATCATGTGAGCAGCAGGCTCTATGAGAGTGCTGAATTCAGTTGCTCCTCTCAGAGGGTCATGCCATAAATAAAACAATTACTTAACTGGCACTGATTTATTTCAGTTCTTCTAACATAGTTTACTGAGTCATAATCTGCACTTAGTATAAACCTTAATTTCATATAATGGACCCTATTTCCTAATTATAAAGATTACCTCCTTTTAAAATCTGGGTCTTTTCTCAGTTTCGGGGGAAAGTAAGCTGGGGAGAGAGGTAAATTCTCCAAAAGCTAACCATTCTAACATAAAAATTTAAACTTCTAAAATATTGATATAAAAACTTTTTATTTTATTTATAAAATGACTGCCAAGGAGTCATATTAAAATGAAACGATGCCTCAAATACCTTAGAAAGCAGACATTTCTAAATGTTAGTGTCTTCATTTGGAAGCAAAAATTTCTACCGCACGATCTTGCCTGATGGTCCTTGATTTTCTCATCAGTCGGTTCCAGTTACATTTCCATTAGTGTGGATAGATCTAAAGTAGAAGAAAGAAGACACAATTAGTCTACTAAAAATATTACAGATTAAATTTAAATATTGTGACACATCGTTGTTTCCCTACAAGCAAACAAAGAACCTTATACAGATGCTTTAGCTCTTAAAGAGATGTCAAATCCCATTCTTGTCCCTACTCAAGATTTTTAAAATTGGAATTAAAGATTAAAGGCAGGGGGGAAAAAAAAAACCAGAAAGTTGATAAGAGGTAATTAGTTACTGGCTTTAAAACAGATCCCCAAAGAAGGTATGCAGCACATCGGTATTTGCCTGGCACTGGTATTCCAAGGAGACAAGGGGCGAGCGACTATCAGCTCACTCTTCGGAGTTGCTGACCTCATCTCAGCAACTGTAGCCTCAGCACTCAGTCTGAGGTAACATGGAAAAGGAGGAAGAACAGGGTTTACAACAGATCACTTCTACGGTAAGGCAGCACCCAATATGATGGCTGCTATTCATTCCCGGGCCATTGGCAGTGGGATAAGACAAACTGGATTTTACTAAACTAATGGTAGTGCTGTATCTTCCCACTCTGCCTCAAAGCTAATGCCAAACAGTGGGGTGATTGTAGATATAAGAGAATGCTTAAGAAATGTAAGGCCTACCTGTTTTCATTAGTTCAAGTTCAACTGCTTTAGGCTTTATTTACCACCCAGGGTTACTATTACTCCCTTTAGATCACAAAGACACCGTGGATCAGGCTCCAGGGGAAAAAAAAAAAAAATCATTGTACCACAGGTCAATTCAGAAATCTTGCTAGTTAATTCTCCCTGTGCTCTCACCCTTGTCACCCTTGGACTTTGTTCAAAACACAAACCATTCTGGCCAGCTACCCTCTCTCCTATTTTCATGCCCACAATGTTCTCTGTGCTTTCTCAGTCACTCATGTGTTCCCCCACTACTGCCCTTCTTGCTAATCTTTTCCTCAAAGACCTCTGAAAACCCCATTTACATAGCAAAACAAATCACCTCTACATCCTCAACCGTATCATTGAACACTCCTTTCAGCCATTAGTCTAAATCTGGCTCTTAAAATGAACTTTCTAGAGTGAAGGCTAAGACAGTAGATCGACCTTCTCCATGGTGACATTTCTAGACCCAACTCACCAGCAACCCCATTCCTTCTCTCAAGCTCACACCATCTGACTGCCCTACGTTCTACTTCTCTTTGTCATTCAATATTCCACTTTTTTTTTTTCTAACCTGGATCCACACTCAATCCCTTCCATGCACTGTACATACTCTCATCTCTCCAGCTGCTGTGTTATCTATCACCAGTCTTAAAATCTTGGTTGTCACCCAAACTATCAGTCAACCTAGTATGCTACCTTCTTTCTTCCACTTCACAACCCTCAAATTCCTAATCCTGGGGCAATTCAATCACCTTCTGGAAACACACACACACACACACACACACACACACACACACGTAGACTGATCCTGCTATAATGTAATAAGAGGGTCTTCAAATTCATTTAGACACTAAATGCTATCCAGTATCTCTTTTGTATGACATTAATCAGGTCTTTCTACCATAACTCACACTGTCTTTCCAAATTTTTGCCACTTTCCCTCTTACAGACCCATGGGGAGGGGGTGAAATGAGAGAGGGGTCTTCTTATTTTTCTTAACCATTTGTGTGGGTTGTTTATAATGTGAAGATACTATTTCTTTCACTTACTTTTAACATTTTCTCAATCATTGGCTTTTAATAGTTCTTATTTTTATTAATATTTAGTATTAATTTATAAATTTAAACTAAATCTTAATTAAATTTCCACCAGGCTTTTTGTACACACTGACAAGCTGATTCTAAAACTTGTGTAAATGCAGAATCTAGAACACTCAAAACAATTTTGAAATAGACCAAAGTTGGAAAACTTACACTACCTGATCTCAAGATTTTCTATAAAGCTATAGAATCAAGAAACTGTAATTCTGGCATCAGGATAAACATACAAATCAATGAAGGAGAAGATACTGTCCAGAAACAGTGTTACATATTTATGGTCAACTGATTTTCAACGAAAGTACCAAGGTCAATGAAAAAAATAATTGTCTTCATTACAACCAGTACTATAATAGAACAACTGACAATCCATGTGGTAAAAAAGGAAGAAAGGGAAAAGAAAAAAAAAATTCAAACTACATGTCCTATCTTATACAAATACACCTAAAAATTTTAAAATGCAAAATTTCTGGAGGAAAACAAAGGAACAAATCTGGGGATCCGGGAATTGGCAAACTTTTTCTGCGAAAAGCAAGACAGTCAACATTTCAGACTTTGTGGGCTCTACAGTCTTGTTGCAAATATGCAACTCTGTCATTGTAGCATGAAGGCACCATAGACAATGAGTAAACATTAGGCTGAGGCTATATTCCACTGAAACTTTATGTACCAAAACAAGCAGTGGCCTGAATGGGCTGTAGTTTGCCAACCCGAGATAGGCAATGAGTTTTAGGTATAACACCAAAAGCACAAAACATAAAGAAAACATTTTATATTTTTGCACTTAAAATCTTAAACTTCTGCTCTTGAAAAGGCAGTGTTATGAAAATGTAAAGACAAGCCACAGACTTGGGAGAAAATAATTGCAAAACAAATGTCTATTAAAGAACTTTTTAATACAATTGTAAGAAAATAAGCGATTACCTAAAAGTAATGGGCAAAATACCTGGACAATGCAAAAACAAAAACTCTATCAAAGAGCCTAGTTACATGGTACATGCGTTTAATCTTCCGTTTAGGCTCCCTAAAGGGAGACTACTCCTCTCCGAATTCAGTTTCCAAAGTTCTGCCTTACAACAAATGAAATAAAACTATCAGAGCATTTTTTTAAGTTAATTTTTATTTTTAAATTTTTTCTTATTTATTGAGAAAAGATTTGTAGTTCCACTTATTTATGCGTTCATTGGTTGTTTCTTGTATGTGCCCTGAATGAGGATCAAACCAAAACCTTGGCTTATCGAGACGATGCTCTATCCAACTGAGCCACCCAGCCAGAGCTAAAAGTTAGTTTTTAGTTAATATATGTACCTGGTACAAAAGGAAACTGTACAAAAGGGTTAGAGTGAATAGAAATTTCCCCCGATCACCCAGCTTCTTTCCCTCACTTACTGTGTGGTTACAGTTATTCTGCTTATATAAAAGCATTTACATATATATTTTTCAAATGGTGGCATATTAAGATACTTAATACATCTTAAAGTTTATTTCATATCATTCTTTTTTAAAAAAGATATACTTTTATTGATTTCAGAGAAGAAGAGAAAGAGAGAGAATGATTGGCTGCCTCTGCACACTCCCAACTGGGGGCCAAGCCCGCAACTCAGACATGTGCCCCTGACTGCAATCGAACCCAGGTCACCTTTCGGCACAGAGGCTGACACTCTATCCACTGAGCCAAACCCACTAGGGCTCATATAATTCTTTATAAAAATCCCACATACTTCCTTTTAATAGTTTCATATTTATGAATACATCATGTTTCATTTAGCCAGTCTTTCGTTAATGGACTCTTATATTGTTACCAATATTTTGCCTCTATTGACAATGCTGTAAAGCATGTCTTTTATGAAGTGGAATTACTGAGCCAAGAATATTTGGATTTAAATTATGATAGCTTTTGCTTAATAGGGAGGGAAAATATGGACATGTATCAATAAACCTTCCAAATCAGGGAAACTAAGCTAAAGCAACTTGTACAAAGAACAATGAAACCACTGGACTATAGTTTCAAGTATAATTTGAGAAAATACTTATCATTCAAATGATGTTCCTTACAGACAGATTCTATACAGACAGATGGCATGTCATTAAATCAGAACTCAGTACAGGTACAAGCATTTTCATGTCAGGGTAACTGAGTGACATGGTCTTGATATTTTGTTCGCTGAGACTTCATACAAGAAACTAGCTGAATATATAATTAAGATGTTCATTAAACTATCTTCTTATATCTAATATTTTAAGTGAGCTTTTGATAGACACTAAGTAGCTGTCAATGTGTGACTAATTCTTCTAATAAGAACACAAAAATTTAATACTCTATAAGGTTGGTTAAAGTTAGAGTCATATATATTTATAGACCCCAAATCTACCTTTCTCTTAGAACTGCTCCAACTGAGATCATCAATATTCTACAATGCAAAAAAATATTCTTCAATGCTATATTCCCTGAAAATACGTTGGCCCTTGACTTATGTAAACTTAAACACCATCTACACAAATAATCCTTCCCTTTTAGTCACCAAGTACAGCCCACAGTCAAGGGCTAGAGAATTAAATTCCCCCTCCTTGAAGGAGGGAAGTGTCTACATATATTACTTGGAATTCCTCTGTACGAGACAAATAAGTGGGGGCATTTATTTATTCAATCACATGTTTTAATCAGTATGGAGTTAGGGATATTTACCATATATCTTGGGTTATAACCCAATATTATTATATTACTTATTTTTTATCAGATTGTCCAAGCTTTGGTCATTGGGCACGCTTTCAGGTTGGCACCCGTATCGTTCAGCCAAGACCCTATTTGTTTGGACTTTGAGCTTTTTCTTACTTTCCAGCAATACAGAATGGTCCCAGCTCATTTGTATCTTCCCTGCCCTGGTCCTGGAATCAGACATTTTCCAAGGAGCTTTAGTCCTTTTTGTTGGGTAACAGTATTGGAAATCAACATTTGGGTACTTGGTGTGCTCAGTGCTACTGGGGTGTCTTTATATATAGGTCCTTTCAGTAGACAAGAGCTAGAAAATATGTCTGTATACTAGACACACACACACACACACACACACACACACACACACACACACACACAATGTGCCTATCTCCATATACATACATATCTATAATGTGTCTGCATCCATATCTATATTAAACTAAACATGAGTTCATACTGATGTCTCTAACTCTAACCCATTACTCTATGGTTTGTTCTAGTCTTTTCCTTGTGCATGGCTATCTGTTACCTCACTCTCCAAAAGTGAGAAACCTGGATCCCACGATTCACTATCCATCTATTTAACACTAGTATATATGCATAATGTTTTCAGAATTGTTAGCTCACTCCTAAATTTTTGGTCCTATGATTTTCATCATTTCTTCTCAAATTCTTATTAGAATTCCCATTTTAGAGGTATGTTCCTATGATTTTCCACCTAAATCATCTGTTCTCTCTCTCGACATTCTACCTGCATGATCTTTCGTATCCATGACTTGACCTTCCAATGCTGATATTTGAGGGCTTTCAAGGAAGGGAAATGGGTTTTTGTCAGGTTTTTGGTAAAAGGGTTGCTCCCATCCTCCCTATCCTAGAAACAAAAAAATTTTAGCAAAGATAGTTTTCAACTGAGGAATCCATCACGGCCCTCTAGGTAGTCTGGCTCCGTAACATTCAGGAAGCTGTAGGATCATGTTTGTTTTTGTTATGAGGCTTTAACACTGCTGAGATGAGGCTATCAAGAAACCTGATATATAAGAAATCCCCACAAGAAGTTGGCTACATAGCAATCATTCAACCCCTTTAAGAAGATATTTTCTATTTAAAATATTTAAAAATGCATTTTCTTCTTCTTACTTTTCCACATTCAAGAGTATTTCAGTCTCTCCTTTACTTACCAGCACTGAGGAGATTTGCAAAGAACTGTATATCCATGTTTAAATATGTGTGAACTCTGGACTTGACCATTTTAAAGGAAGTACTGAACGAAGTGAAAGGAAAATGCAAACTAACTTTGCTTGAGATAGAATACTAGAATAATGCATGTTATTACAGTTAATTTGCATATAGACTCTCAACTAGTGGGAAGTAGCTACGTGAAAACAAAAGCTAGATTAAGAACAATGGGCCTCAATAGAAAAGAATAAGCCACCTGAGACAAGTTGGACAAAAGCCAAAAATATGAAACATATACCCAGGGACATATTACTGCAAAAGTAAAGTGTAAGAAACAGGTTTTTCAGCTTTCCCAAAATAAATATCCCTGATTAGCTAAAAATTCCATAGTGTTAGTCACAATAAAGATTTACTCACTAAAATGTCATAATACAAATACTAAGATAAATTTAATTATTAAAACAATGATCCTGCCTGGCCAGTGTGGCTCAGTTGGTTGAGTGCTGTCCCATGCACCAAGAGGTCGATAGTTCGATTCCTGCTCAGGGCACATGCCTGGGTTGTGAGCTCAATCCCCAATAGGGGACATGCAAGAGGCAGCCAATCAATGTTTCTCTCTCCTCAATGTTTATATATCTCTTTTTCTCCCTCTCCCTTTCCTCTCTCTATAAAATCAAATTTTAAAATATATATTTAAAACAATGATACTTTTCCAGCTCTGAATGGTAAACAAACTGATCACTTTTTGTTTAAATCAAAACTACTGAATATGACAACTAAAGGTAGAGAGAGGCAATCTGACTAGAACAGTTTATAAAAATTGTTACAAACGCTTAACCTAACGAGAGGTATCTAAAAGGCAGGTATTTATCTATCCAAATGAATGCTTAATAGAACTCCAGGCAACATAACAAACTGAAATTAAAACATCATCAGACAATGTTGGTGAAGATATATTTGTGTAAAGTCCATTATTAGCCTTGTCTGAAATCAGCTCCCGTAAATGGATTCTGTATCATAAAAATTCCTCTTTTTTCTAATTCTAAGTCTTCAAATACTTAAAAACCCTATGGTTCCTAAGAACTGTATTCCTGGAGAGAAGGGGAAGGAGTCTGTGATATTAAGTAGGAATGGGAAAACTGACTTTCAAGTGTACTTATATAGATGATTAAATTATAATTGGAGAAAAACATTGGATAAATGAAATATTAAGAAGCAGGAAATTAAGAAATAAGACTAAGAAAAATTAGTCTGTATACTTTCCTCAGGTTTACATGACACTTGCTCTTTCATCATGACCCATCAAATATCAATAGATGTGGTAGAAAGACAAAATCCATTTAACAGCTTTAAAAATAAATGATAAGGTACATCTAAAACTAATAAAAAAAATAATGTTGAGTGCAAACTGTAACTGAAATATAAAACATTTCAAATAATAATAAATATAAAAATAAATGATTTTTTTAAAGCTGGTCAGATATAGTAAAAACAAATGGGAGAAGGCCAGGACCGGTTTGGCTCAGTGGATACGGCATCGGCCTGCGGACTGAAAGGTCCCAGGTTCGATTCCGGGCAAGGGCATGTACCTTGGTTGCGGGTACATCCCTGGTAGGGGGTGTGCAAGAGGCAGCTGGTCGATGTTTCTCTCTCATCGACGTTTTTAGCTCTCTATCTCTCTCCCTTCCTCTCTGTAAAAAAATCAATAAAATATAAAATAAATAAATAAATAAATAAATGTACATTATAAGAAAACATGATTTAAAAAAATAAATAAATAAATAAATGAAGTTTTAACAAACCTTTTTATCCTTTACAATATTTAGCCTACTTTCGATCTATTTTAATACCTGGCCAAAATCATAACTCAATGTACATTTTTATTACAGCATCTTCTTAATCAGGTGTCCTTCCTCCCATTTCTACACCACCCCCAAATCAGGATCCAACCTCTAGCTCCCCTAGATTTGGGTACTACAACTGGTGTACTCTCTTTGTAACTTCAAAATGCCTCTAATATGTGCCCTTATCAGATACCATTACAATACCTGCTGACATATCTACTGCCATTATAGTCTGGGATTTCCCTCAGGACAAGATCCATATTTTCTTCATCTTTATGAAGGTGTCACACAAAGCCCGATACTAAACGCTTCTCAATGCTTGCTGAATAAGTAACACTATCTTTCAGAAAGAAACTAAATCATCAAGAAATAACTTAAACATAGTACAATTAGATGACAGAGTATAGTTATTGAATCATCATTACAAAAACAAAGTCATCATGAAAACTTAAAAATGTGTGAGGGGCTATATATCACTGTGATTGAGGGCAAGAGAATTTGGAGTAAGTCCCAGTTTTCATTCATTCGTGGCAACAAGTAATTAGTGAGCGGCTACTTAAAGCCAGGCACTACTTGACCCTGCCCTCATAGAATTTACATTTCAGTGGGGAGAGGTAAACAATAAGATGAGTAAATTATATAGTATGTTAGAAGGTGGTATGCACTGGGGGTGATTAGAAAATAATTTGTAGGAGGGAAAAGGAAATATTAAGTAAAAGGGAAGGAAGGGAGAAACTTGTGACACTAAACAGGATGATATAAGTACACATCCTCTATCCCAAGTGAGGTTTGAGCAAAGACTTGAAGGAGTGGGAGAGAAATTCAAGAAACTGCCAGAATGCTTTCCAGAATGGCCACAACATTTTACAGTCCCATCAGCAGTGCATGATTTTACATTCCCATCAGCAGCTTCTGATTTCTCCACATTCTTGTCAACACTTGTTTTTATCTGACGTTTCAAATTCTAGCCAACCCAGAGGGTGTAAAGTGGTATCTCATTTTGGTTTGGATTTACATTTCTCCGACAGTTGCTTTTTCATACTCTTAACAGTGTCTTTTAAAGGTTGGAAGTTCTTAATTTTGTTGAAGCCCAATTTATGTGTGTGTTTTTCAAGGATCATGACTTCAGTGTTCTAAGAAATCTTTAGACTCATAGTCACAAAATTTTAAACTATGTTTTTTTTTTTAGAAGTGTTAAAGTTTCAGACTTTATTAGTTTTAGAATTTGGAGTTAATCTCTACCAGAGCCTACCAGTAAGTACAAAAGTGTGTGAATAAGAAGGTAAAGCCAATAGGAAGAAGTGGGGTCTGTATCTTACTGAAGAGAATACATGCTCTCATTAAGGCATTCAAATTCATAGATAATAAAAACACTGTGTAGACTAAACAAAATGGGTGTAACACGTGGTTGAGGGAGGTGTACAGGAAATAATCACTGGTATATAAATATATCTTAAAAATGAAAATAAGCTGGTTAGAAAGAGGGGACTACATTGGGGGAAAAGGTTTTGCAGCAATGTAAGCTGAGGGAGTAACAGAGGAGGGGAGGAAGATGACACTAACAGGTAGGAGAAGACAGAAAAAGGTCAGATACCAGACTGAGAATTAAAAAAGGGTTAGACCAAATTTTTTAAAGTGTATCTCTACTAATATAATAATTATTAATACTAGAGGCCTGGTGCATAAAAATTCATGCACTGGAGGGGGGGGGGGGTCCCTCAGCCCAGCCTGCCCCCTTCCCCTCAGCCCAGCCCGTCTCTTTCTCACAATCTGGGAGCCCTCAGGGGCACGAGGCAATCCAGCTATCAGGGGAAAGTGATGCCCCCATCACACCTCTACTGCTGCCACTGCCGGCAGCGCAAGCCTTGGCCAGCCCTGGTTACCTGAGTCTCGGGCAGCTCTGTGTGGCTGGGCAGCCAATATCTGAGGCTTGCCTGCACCTCAGGCTGGCCCTGGGCAGCTGTGGGGCTGATGGGACTGGGGGACTCTGGAGGCAGGCACACGGAGCAGCCGGACCCACTTGGGGGCGGGCCCAACCATGCTGCATGCCGGCCGCCTCAGCATGGCTGCGGGGACTGGACCCTGCCACCTTGTGGCTGTGGGCGCTGCCATCTTTGTGGGGGTGTGACAGTCAATTAGCATATTCCCTCTTTATTAGATAGGATTTCACAAAAGTGGCCATTAGTTAGGTTCAGTTAACAACAATGACATATAATTTTTTGCAGCTTAATGAACTTTTTGTCTTCACTCCCCCTCAAATAGAGGAAAAACCTATTCATATTCATAAAAAGAAAAAATATATTTCATAGGTCAGGGTCCATCATGCCTTTATAACATACAGAGCAAGGCTCAGTCTATTCACCACCAAGAAGTGGCACATAGGAGACGATAAACTACTCAAAGAGTGACATCGCCAGCTGGCTGACAGTGACAGAACTTCCTCAGTGACAGAACGAAGGATTTCTTTCTTGAAAGAGACTCACTGAGAGTTTGTTTGATCTTTGTTTTTGTGTGTTATTTTTAACTCCCGATCCAATGAACTAAAGAGTAATTATTTGCTTTGGGGGAAAACACCAAAAAAAATTCTGAATAAATTAGAAATCCAGACTGTAACTTCAGAAGTCCACCGAAATATTAATAGCTTTTGTGCAGAGACAGGAGAAGATACAGTTAGTTACTTGCTTATTTTACTCGCTCTGTGCTTTTTTCTCCCTTTTATTAAATATTTCCCTATTTTCCACAATATTCTAATTTCCTTTCATAACAGGGGGACAAAAACAAGCAAGAACACAGAATAGCCTTCTTCCAAGTAATAAACATGAATCGCCTTTAAGCTCTCAAAATACCAAAGGAGGAATAAATTTAGCAAAGGGTGCCAAAATAAATGTCCCCAAAGTAAGTTACTCCTAAATGTGCCTTTAATAATTTAGAAATCTCACAGAAAATGTTTTTAATAATATTTTTAAAATAAAAGATAAGCTCTTTCTCAATGCTAAACTAAGTCTGACAGCTATAACGTACTCTGATGCCCCAAAATTTGAGCAAGGGTCAATATATGATAAGCGCCCTTCTGGCTCATACAACTGCTTCTTTTTTCAATGAATCAGTATGATCTCTTCTTTAAATTCTGGATAGTTAATATAACCATTCATTTTGCAGATTCACCTGACACCCATTATACTAAACTTAATACCATGTTTACTTTTTACTAAATAGCCATAGGTGTTTTTCAATGTCAAAATCTAAGCCATAAAAAAATCTAACTTTCTACTTATATTTACATTTTATTACCCAGTGTCCTTACTTTATTAATCTGTTAATATTATTCATTTAAGTCACAATTGCTAGAGACTAGAATATTATTTGCTCCACGCAGAGTTCAATCAAATAAAAAGGAAGACCATCACCAATGCTTATGTGACTGCGTTATTGCCAGGAAATTCAAATTTGCTATTTTTCAACTAAACTGGTCAAATGGATTATGACTGTCTTTATTCAAAAGTAAGTTGGTCACAGATCCTGAGCCACGCAGTTCCAGGAGCCTGTTCATTTGATAGTACATAGAAATGCTTCCTTACATATATCAAGTGCTTCTGGAGTTGGCCAGAGAAATTGCTGAACCTAATAACTGCTCACCATCTAGAACTAACGATCTCAGTCCAGGAAGAAGGTTTTCATATGTTTCTGGTCCTTCCTTATGTCCTCTTTCGAAAAGTATGTATTTAGGTTGTTGCCCACTTTTTGATTAGGTTATCTTCCTTTTGTTAAGTTGTATGAGTTCCCTGTAAATGTTGGCGATTAAACTCTTATCGGTGATAACACTGGCTAATAAGTTCTCCTGTGCAGTGCGTTTTCTTGTTGTTTTGTTGATGATTTCTTTTGCTGTGCAGAAGCTTTTTATTTTTATGTAGTCCCATTTGTTTATTTTCTTTTTAGTTTCCATTACCCTAGAAGCGGTAGAGGTGAAGATATTGCTTTGGCATATGTCTGAGATTTTGCTGCCTGTGGATTCCTCTAATATTTTTTTTGGTTTCCCATCTTACATTTAAGACCTTTATCCATTTTGAGTTTATTTTTGTGTATGGTGTAAGTCGGTGGTCTGGTTTCATTTTTTTTGCATGTATCTGTCCAATTTTCCCAACATCATTTATTGAAGAGACTGTCTTGACTCCATTGTATGTTCTTGCCTCTTTTGTCAAATATTAATCAAGCATAGTGGTTTGGGTCAGTTTCTGGGTTCTCTATTCTATTTCATTGGTCTCTATGTCTGTTCTGGTGCCAGTACCAGGCAGCTTTAAGAACAGTGGCTTTGTAATATAGCTTGATATCTGGTATTGAGATCCCTCCTACTTTGTTTTTCTTTCTCAGGATTGCTATAGGTATTCAGGATCTTTTTTTATTCCAGATGAATTTTTTGGAAAGTTTGTTCTAGGTCTGTGAAATATGCCGTTGGTATTTTAATTGGGAGTGCATTAAATCTATAGATTGCTTTGGGTAGTATGGACATTTTAATGATGTTGATTCTACCAATCTACCAATGAACAGGGTATGTTCTTCCATTTGTTTACGTCTTCCTGTACCTCTTTTTTCAGTGTCCTGTAGTTTTCTGCATATAGGTCTTTTACGTCCTTAGTTAAGTTTATTCCTAAGTATCTTAATTTTTTTTGATGTGATGGTAAATGGGACTGTCTCTTTAATCCCACTTTCTGTAAGTTCACTATTGGTGTATAAAAGTGCCATAGATTTCTTGGCGTTAATTTTGTATCCTGCTACATTGCTGAATTCATTTATTTAGTCTAATAATTTTTTATGGAGTCTTTTGAGTTTTCTATATACAGTATCATGTCATCTTCAAATAATGACAGTTTTATGTCTTCTTTTCCAATTTGAATACCTTTTATTTCTTCTTATCTAATTGCTATGGCTAGCACTTCCAGTACTATGTCTAACAGGAATGGTGAAAGTGGGCATCCCTGTCTCGTTCCTGTTCTTAGGTGATATGGTTTTAGTTTTTGCCCATTGAGTATGATGTTGGCTGTAGGTTTGTCATATTATGTTGAGGTCTGATTCTTCTATTCCCATTTGCTGAGCGCTTTCATCAAGAAAGGTTGTTGGATTTTGTTAAATGCTTTTCTGCATCAATTGATATGACTATGTGATTTTTATCTCTCAATTTGTTTATGTGATGTATCACATTTATTAATTTGCAAATATTATATCATCCTTGCATCACAGGGATAAATCCTACTTGGTCATGGTGTATGATCTTTCTGATGTAATGCTGGATCCGATTTGCTAAAATTTGGTTGAGGATTTTGGCATCTATGTTCAGGAGGGATACTGGCCTGTAAGTCTCTTTCATTGTGTTGTCTTTATCTAGTTTTGGTATTAGGGTGATGCTGAATTCATAGAATGAGCTTAGAAGTGTTCCTGCCTCTTAAATTTTTTGGAATAGTCTGAGAAGGATAGATTTTAGTTCTTCTTTGTAAAACTCCCCTGTGAAGCGATCTGGCCCCGGGCTTTTGTTTTCTGGAAGCTTTTTGATGACTGCTTCAATTTCTTCCATAGTTATTGGCATACTGAGATTTTTAGATTCTTCCTGATGGAGTTTTGGACGGTTGTATTTTTCTAGGAATATGTCTATTTCCTCTAGGTTGTCTAATTTGTTGGAATAGAGTTGTTCATAGTATTTTTTAACAATCCTTTGTATTTCTGTGGAGTCTGTTGTTATTGGAATTGTATGCTTTAAAATGGTGACTGTATGGTATATGAATTATAACTCAATAAAAATATTGATAAATAAAAATAAATGGGGAATTTTTCTTGGGAATATCACAATGAAATTCTAGATATTACACCATAGGAAATATAATATGACAACATGAATCAGAGTAACAGAAGAATTACAAGAAGCAGAGTGCCAAGAAAATGTGATCAGGTCAAGCCCTGGAACTTTCTGATAAACACTTCACTGAGGCTTAGCAAAAACAAAGCACATGTTCCTAAAACTCTGTATGTCTCCACGGGGCAGGCATTAGTCATCTATCACAACCCCTCTGCCATTAAGATGGAAATGGTCATAGATCTCTTCTCAACCCAGTTCTCCATGCACTCATTACCAATTTACCATAACAAATTGCTAAAAGTTATTAATTGATAACAAACTGCTGAAGGTTAGACCTAAAAGTACTAACTTCACACCTATTTCTTTCTTAGTCTATTACACATGCGAATACTAGCAATCAGCACTTTAATGGTTTTGTTCATGATTAAATACTCCATACAAAAAGGCATTGAAAATAATTTTAACATATATGACATACCCACAATCTAGCTAAAGAAATATAACATCACAAATGCAGTTAACACACCCCCTACTTTTAATGAGAACTGTGACTATGCTCCTGCTCTCTCACTTAAAAATATTTGTGTTAAGCCCACCGATATGGCCCATGAAGTAAAACTAAGACATCGCTATGCACCAGCAACTCTTAAGCGACCACTAACATTTACCACATATAAAATTTCTATCACTGTCAATTTTAACAAGAGATGGAAACTCTCCCATATGTCAACAGCAATAATAATGGAAACAGAAGTCAGAAAATGACTAAAGAGTCCTTTCCATGCAAACTTTTCACTATTATTTAGCCCCGTGGTTGACAAACTCTGACTCGTGAGCCACATGTGGCTCTTTGGCCCCTTGAGTGTGGCCCTTCCACAAAATACCACGGCCTGGGCGAGTCTATTTTGAAGAAGTGGCGTTAGAAGAACTTTAAGAAATTTGACTCTCAAAAGAAATGTCAATTGTTGTACTGTTGATATTTGGCTCTGTTGACTAATGAGTTTGCCGACCACTGATTTAGCCAAAGGCAAAGGCCTCTACTATCAAACCAGCACACTTCTCATTTTAACATCTATAATATTTTTCAAGGAACTTTCACACACAATTTTTCATTTACCCTACAAGATAGATAAGGCAGCTATATTTAAACTCCTTTTCACAGATACTAGAGGCCCAGTGCACGAAATTAGAGCATAGGTAAGGTCCCTAGCAGCTGCCAGCTGCTGGCTTGGGCCTCCCTTCCCCAGCTGCCCACTGCCAGCCGGGGTCTTCCTTCGTTCCGCACTGTCCCCTGGTGGTCAGTGTATGTAATACTGAGCAATCAAACTTCAACAGGAATACTATGCATATTGGGCTTTTATATTTAACATGTTAGGCGCCAAGCCTATTTTGCCTTCTTTTCCATTTAGCCCATGATGGCAGATTTCACCGATATGCTGGTGGCACCAGTGACTGACTGGTCTGGACGGAAAGTACAGTGTCAGTCACCGGTGACTGACATGGCGCTTCAGGTGATATAGATGAGAGAACAAAGAGATCAAGAGCACAAGATTGGAATCAAGCAAGGTTGGAATCCCTGCTTCACTGCTTTTCAGCCAAGTGAACCTCAAAATAAAGGTGCCTGGGCTTTGCCCTAGTGGGATTGGCTCAGTGGATAGAGCACTGGCCTGCGGACCGAAGGGCCCTGGGTTTGATTTTGGTCAAGGGCACATGCCTGGGTTGTAGGCTTGATCCCAAGTAGAGGACTTGCAGGAGGCAGCCAATCAATGATTCCCTCTTATCACTGATGTTTCTATCTCTCTCTCCTCTCTCCCTTACTCTCTAAAATCAAATAAAAATATTAAAAAAAAAAAAAAAAAAGATGCCTGAGCTTACAGGGTAGTTATGAGGATTAGATTATGAGTTTACAGGGTAGTTATGAGGATTAGATTACACAATGTATATAGCACAGAATCTGGTGTAAAATAAGTACTAGCTGAATGGTAGCTGCTGCTGCTGTTGTTGCTTTTAATTATGTAAGATCAAACAGTCCTCCTAAACAAGGGAACCAAAACTAAAACCTAGTTCTTTGATTCCACACCACTCTGCCTCACTTTCAAAACGGTCACCAGGAGTCCTATGTATAGACTCCACCATTTCCAAGCAGATTCTCCTTTTATTATCCAAATTTAGGATTTTCAAAAGCCAATAGCAATACCAACAGCTGATAACATCACAAAAAGACGAGATATTATACATGTTTCAATACCAACTATGGTCATCTGGTGCCCCACCCCCAAATTAAACTTTAACCAAGCTTCTGTATCAAACTACCAACTTATAGACTATATAGAGGATAGAGAAACATATTAAACTAAACCAAAATTCAGACAGTAAGAAACTGTACAGGATAAACTAGCTTGTTCAATAAACTTCAAGGATGAGGGGGGAATGAGAAAAGAAGGAGGAATTTACAAATTTAAAAAAGAGACTTAAAAAACTCTTCAGCCCAGTCAGGTGGCTCCGTTGATTGGAGCGTTGTCCAGTACACCAAAGAGATTGCTAGCTCGATCACAGTCAAGGCACATATCGAGGTTGTAGGTTCGATCCCCAGTGGGGGCATGTATGGGAAGCAGCTGATCTGTTTCTCTCTCTCTTCCTCTCTTTGTTTCTCTCTCTCTTCCCCCTGCCCATTTCTCTCTCTCTCTCTCTCTCTCTCTCAAGTCAATAAAAACCTCCTAAGGTGAGATTTATTTTTTTTTTTTTTACAATCAATCCTGATTTATTTATTTTTACTTTTTTAATTACCACCCTCCCCAAAAGGAAATAACATCAGCCCTACGTACATCTGCTTGGAAGAAAGAACATGCTAGTGACATAACCAGAATACTCAGGAATGTTTTCTTTAAGCTCTGGACATTTCCTTTTTCCTCTTGAAAATCAATAAATTAGCATTCTGATTTTTTTTTTTAAAAAATCATTAACAACACATATAGTTTTTACTCTGCCTATGCTACACCTATGATAAAAGTCTTATTCTGAAGAGTATTTTTAAAGATTTGTGGTTTACAAGTTCTTAAAATGATACCCCTTCAAAAGGAAAAGATCTACAAGAGACTACTGAAGCAAAGGTCAAGGGGAAAAACCAAACAACAAAAAGCCAAGAAAAAGCATTAGTAATTAAAGCTTAACAGAAAATCTACGTCATCAACAGGATTGGCTATCAATAGTAACCTTCCCAGAAGTAACCCATCCTCTGATGAAATTCGAGATATCTTAATGAAAATTATAGCACCTCCCTGTCATCAAGAAGCAGCCAACAACTTAATGTACATTAAATGAAAATGAATCTGAAATTTCAACATGGACACATGCTGTAATAAAGATTACTTTTTGTTTCCATATTGTTTAAAAAAAAAAAAATTGAGACAGTTCACAGACTGCATTAGGATTAAAAAGAAAAAAGTGACAAGATTGGGGCAAAGAAAAAATAAAGGAGGAAAATAAGATGAAGCCAGAGGTAGATTCATACAAACTATATGCCACAAGAGCAACACATCTGACTCTGAGCTCCCTTGCAAAGAGAGAAATAGCACAGATTACAAGAATCATAATGACTGTGCAATACAAACGAACCAGCTGGTCAAAGGAAACACGGCTTTTCCTGGTTCCAAGACCTGGGGGAAAAATTACTACATGAGTTCTAATAATAATGGTGGTAAAAACAAAAGCAGTTTGAACAGTACCCTTAAAAATAGTCAAGATGGTAAATTTTATGATATGTGTATCTTACTACATTTTTTTTTTAATGGGAGGGGAGACAGCAGCAGTTCATTTTCATCGCACTTGTCCTAGGGCCTAGGCCAAGAATCCCGTATCTTTAAATTCACAAAGTTCTCCCAACAACCTTGAGGAGGTAGGGTCATTATCATTCCCATTTTATAGAGGAGAAAGCTGAGGCACCCAGAGGTTAAGTTACACACAACTAGGAAGCAGCAGAACCAGGATCCAAGCCCAGGAAATCTGGCCCCAGAGCCCACGCTTCTGACCATTACATAACCCCTAACCCCTCATCCATAAAGAGGTCTCTCTTCAGGCAAAAGCATTTGCCTTCGGCTAAAAGCATATCTGTCCATGAACTATTAGCTTATTTTTTTGCTTAGTCTTAATCCTGCAGATCAGCTGCTGATAACAATAGCAACAGGGCACTGAGATAAAGAAAATTAATATCCTCATAAGAATTCCACAATAAGAGAAGTACTAAATTTTATAACGCTGTTTGTTTTAATGGCCCTCAATAAAGGCTGATTGCATTACACCAAATAACAATTCTGTAAAAGTAATTTTTCCCCAGTCTAAAACAATTCAGTCAATATACCTAGCTCTCTGGTATTCTAGCTTGATCCAAGTAAAAACTCTGTTTCTAAATGTGTTTTATTTAAGCAATTAAATGTGTTTATTTCAATGTGCTTATTTAAGCAATTCTCAAAGAGTATTATTTCTTTCTTTTTTTTTTAAAATATATTTTATTGATTTTGTACAGAGAGGAAGGGAGAGAGATAGTTAGAAACATCGATGAGAGAGAATCATCGATCAGCTGCCTCTTGCACACCCCCTACTGGGAATATGCCTGCAACCAAGGTACATGCCCTTGACCGGAATCGAACCCGGGACCCTTCAGTCTCCAAGCCGACGCTCTATCCATTGAGCCAAACCGGTCTCGGCTCAAAGAGTATTATTTCTAATTATTGCCTTTATAATAAGAATTGAGCAGCAAAGTAAGTGGACACATACTTGCTAGAATGAAGCTCTTCTATATTGATTACAGGTAGGCTACATATTTCACAGTCAATCAAGTGCAGATTAGGTTAATATTCTCTTATGAAAATTAAGGAACCTAACCACTAAAGATGTCTAAGAATGCAGCCAACCCACTTCTCCATGGAAATGAGCCAAAAAAAAAAAAAAATTGTTTTTCTTATAGGGCCAACATTTTCCACCAAAAAAGGTTCTGATTCTGTACCAATGAACAAACTTCCAGTTGAGTCCCAAAGTTCTATACCATTCAATATAATCACAATGATTTTGACCTGGAAAATTCTCAAAACATGAGTTTCTCAATATTTATCTCAGCCATAAAATTACCTCAATTAGACATCCATAGAGCATCCAATTGAGGCATGTACCCCTAAGTTAACTCAATGAATTAGGCGGTTATGTAAAGTTATTATCTACTAGAAGCCCGATGCACAAAATTCATGCAAGGGGCTCAGCCCTCACACCCCCGGCTGCTTCAGCTCATCGCAGCCCCAGCTTCGTCTGGAAGGTGATCTGGAAGGACATCCGGAAGGTCGTTCAGCTCTTATATATATATATATATATATATATATATATATACACATACATATATATATATATATACACACACACACACACACACACACACACACACACACACACACATATATATACACACACACACACACACACACACTAGAGGCCCAGTTCACCCTTAGCATATTAGGCTTTTATTAGGATATGTGTGTGGGTGTGTGTGTGTATGTGTGTGTGTGTAGACAAAAAATACATATACACTTTGAATAATTATAAAGGCAGTGTTTATTAAAATATATTGCATTTTCAAAATTGAGCAATCAGCTGTTAAAGTACATACACTATTTTTGGGACATTATGTGTGTATGTGTGTGTGTGTGCGTGTAGTGAGTCTTGAGTTTGGATAGTATAACACTTTCTGTCTTTCTCTCTGAAATAACCAAGGCCATTTCTACTTAGTTTAAATACGACATCATAATACCATTACATCATGTAAATACAACTATTTCATGGTTAGGAAGCAATGAAAAAGTCAAGAATCACACAAGGAAAGTGAGCAAATATGAATAACAGAGCCTTAGGAAGGAAAATCTAATATGCAATAAACATCTGATAAGATGTTCAACTTTATTAATAGTGAGGGAACTGCAAATTACCACAAAGGAATGAGCCCATCCCTCATCCAAGATCTATTTTTCAATCTCAAGGAACATATCTGAACCTGTTCCTTGGCAGCAATGGCCATGACCAAAGGAATAGAGAATTATGACAGGCCAAACCTAGGTGATATGCCCATCCCTTGGCCAAGGGGGAGAATATTATGACCAGAAAATGGGGGAAGGGATACTAGACAGCTAAAATTAATAGCTTACCATATAATTCACTATAGAGATTTTCTCCTTTTAACTCTATATACTTCCATTTCTTTGAATTTTTAATTAGAATATAGTCATGATATGCATAATTTATTTTTTAATTTTAAAAGGAGAAATTGTTGGAATGCAGTCAGGAGTGGAGAGAATAAACCACACACACACACACACACACACACACACACACACACACCCCTATAAATTAGAGGCCCAGTGCACGAATTTATGCACTAGTGGGGTCCCTCAGCATGGCCTGCGGGATTGGGCCAAAACTAGCTCTGACATCCCTTGAGGGGTTCTGAATTGTGGGAGGGCACAGGCCAGGCTGAGGACCCCAGTAGTGCACAATTGGGGCAGGGAGGATCACGGGAGGTTGGCCAGCTGAGGAGGGGCTGCAGGAGGGCTCCAGGTTGTGTCTGGCCCGCTTTGCTCAGTCCCAATCAGCTGGACCCCTACCAGTTGAAACATCTGCCCTCTGGTGGTCAGTGCATGTCATTGCAACTGGTCAACCAGTCAACTGTCTGCCCCCTGGTGGTCAGTGCACATCATAGCAAGTGGTTGAGCAATCTTAGCACATCATTAGCTTATTACGCTTTGATTGGTTGAATGGCTGACCAGATGACTAGACACTTAGCATATTAGGCTTTTATTATATAGGAAGCCTAAGTGACCGGTAGCTATGACACACATGGCCACTGGGGGAAGACACTCCGACCATGCACTGACCACCAGAGGACAGATGCTCAACACAGGAGCTGCCAAGCTGCGGTGACTTGGCAGCTGCAGTTTAGGGTGATGCACCCGGAACCAGAGAGGAGGGATCTCTCTTGCAAGCTGGGACCTCTCAGGGGATGCCAGAGAGCTGGTTTTGGCCTGATATCCACAGGCCAGGCCGAGGGATACCAGCAGTGCTGTGCACCAGACCTCTAGTCCTATATAATAAAAGCCTAATATGCAAACTGACCGAACAGCAGAACCACCGGTGGAAAAACTGGCAAAATAACCAGTCGCTATGATGTGCACTGACCACCAGGGGGTCACTGACCATCTATCAGGGGGAAGATGCTCAATGCAGGGGCTTCCCTCAGCCCACAGACCCCATGCCAGCCAAGGCAGGGGCCCCCCCGATTGCCCCACTGGTAGCCCCACAGAGGGAGGCGACTGGCCGCGGTGGTGGGGGCAAGGGCCAGCAAGCAGGTGGCACCAGGCCAGCCAAGGTGGGTGCCAGCGGGGGGGGGGGGGGGGCAATCACCCCACAGATCAGCCCTGATCGCCAAACAGGCCTAGAGACCCCACCCATGCACAAATTTGTGCACCGGGCCTCTAGTGTATAAATAAGTATCTAGGCTTCATAATCCTGCATACTTGGACAATATTTTAACCATCACCTAAAATCCTTATCAAACCCAATATTAAAAGACAAATGAAAACTGGAGGAAAAAATATTTTAATTAATAGTATGTTTATGAGGAGAAAAAGACTTCCAGGGAATTAAGAAGCAATTTTATGAAAACTTTAGACAGCAAAAGGTCTCCAATACTATCTGAAAGCCCTTTGTACCCTCTCTCACTTATCTCACTCCATAATCTTACCAACCAAACAGTATATATAGAAAAGCTCTTGCCGGAACCGGTTTGGCTCAATGGATAGAGCATCAGCTTGGGGACTGAAAGGTCCCGGGTTCGATTCCGGTCAAGAGCATGTACCTTGGTTGCAGGCATATCCCCGGTAGGGGGTGTGCAAGAGGCAGCTGATCGATGACTCTCTCTCATCAATGTTTCTAACTCTGTATCTCTCTCCCTTCCTCTCTGTACAAAATCAATAAAATATATTTAAAAAAAAAAAAAAAGAAAAAAGAAAAGCTCTGGATCAGTTTTACTGAAGCCAATCGTTTTCTGCCGGTTTCAAATCTCTGCTCTAAAGATGGTGGCAAAACCATGTAAACTGAAACAATATATAATTACTACCCCTAGAGACATTAGCAAAAATACCTCCTTTAACTGTTTTAAACACTATTATTCAGCACTATAAGTTCTTTTCACAAATAAGTTTAGCAATAAAAATCCCATTTAGACTGACACACAAAAACAATTCCTCTTTATTTCAATAATTCCAGGTAGGGCCTACTGATTCTGATAGCCATCTCTCTAAATAAAGCAATTCTGTTTTGGTGCGGCAAAGGCAATTACTGCTCACCAAATATTCGTGTTCCAGCCAGTATTCCCTAACCCCTTAAGCAGTGCCCTGTTACTACTTCTGGTTAGGAGAGGAAGCGATATGGGTTACTTCAGAGCCAAAGGCACAGTAACTAAGGAGGCTTTATGATCCGGACAGTGCACCAAATACACTCTTTTCTTTTAACTACAGAACTCTTTTTTCAAGTCCCACAGAACTATGCTATAAGCATCACTCCAAATACTATAATCTAATTCAAATTCCACTTCCTCCAGAAGCCTACCCACACCTTGCTAGGCTCCAAGGCATGATCAGTAGCATACTTATGTATGTACTAGAGGCTCTGTACATGGATTCGTGCAGGGGAGGAAGGGTAATACCTCAGCCTGGCTTGTGCCCTCTTGCAATCAGGACCCCTTGGGGATATAGCGGTGCGCCAAATGGCAGGTGGCCAGGGAGGAGCCTGAGCCAGGGGTGGGCGCTTGCCAGCCGTGAGCCCAGCTCCAGGCTGAGCAGCACTCCCAATGTGGGAGCACACTGACCACCAGGGGGCAGCTCCTGCACTGACTGTTTGCACCCTGGTGGTCAATGAGCGTCTTAGCACCCAGCTGTTCCAGTCATTCCATCCTAACGGTCTCGTGGGCTTTTATATACACTATATAGGTACTGTGGGCAAAGTATGAAAGCACTATGAAAGCACTATGGTATTGGCACATAACTAGTGTAATAAATGGCCTCTACCTTCTATAATTCACAATATGGTTGGTGAGAAATGACACATGATAAATAAATTTCAAGTGAATGCCACTGGTAAAAATAACAAATGCTAGAGGAGTTTCCACATTATCTCAGTTAGCAACTAACTAGACTGGTTTTAGTTACGTAAGCCCATATTACATCTTTTACATTATTTTTTAATTCGTGTATGATTTAAATCAAATGAGACTCTACAGGAGTCATAATCTCTTTAAAGGGCAGAAACCCTTTATTAATATATAATAACTTCCTGGTGCCCTATATCACCATTCAAACACAAGTATTCGGTAAAAATTTATCTTACAGAGAAGGTGTTGCAAAACGAACACGGAAGTGTCGTAACCTTCACGACATTAGGAGTTTGTGTCTCTAGCACAGCTGAGAGAGGGAGGAACACAAGTTTCTCTGAATCAATGGCAGGGGGAGCTCTACTGGAGAACCTTAAGTCACCAGGTTCCCAGCCCCGAACACGGCCCTCACAGCCAGATTCTTACACTGCAGGACTACCTCTCTCTCTTGAACAACACCTGATTTCCAATTCAATTTTTCAAAACCCCGAGGTCGGTGAAGAGAATCCCTGGATATTTTGTATTCCAGGTACACATTCAAAAAAAAATTCTCTAAATTAATAATCAGCACTGTGATTTAATCAATATGATGTGCCAATATTTTAATTCTTTTTTTTTTCTTTTTTTTTCTTTTTTAAAAAAAATATTTTTTATTGATTTTTTACAGAGAGGAAGAGAGAGGGATAGAGAGTTAGAAACATCGATGAGAGAGAATCATCGATCAGCTGCCTCTTGCACACCCCCTACTGGGGATGTGCCTGCAACCAAGGTACATGCCCTTGACCGGAATCGAACCTGGGACCTTTTAGTCTGCAGGCCACTGAGCCAAACCGGTTTCGGCCAATATTTTAATTCTTTATGTGTTAAGACATTGCAAAGGACAAAATACAAAACATGATATCCTCCTGCCATCCTCATACCATAATTTGGGAGATAGGACATGTGAAAACAAGAAATTCCACACAGTATAAAGCAGTAGAAGATGTCAAGTGAATAATAAGGAAAATAAAATTTAAGAGTTCATGGAAGGAAGAGATTACATTCAAATGTTATAATCTGAGTACTTAAAAAAGCCAGGTGGAATCTGAGCTGAGCTTTAGAGCAGCGGTCACCAGCTGGTGGTCTGCGGACCACTGGTGGTCCATGAGGCCCGAAGGGTTGGCGACCGCTGCTCTGAAGGAGGGACAGGCTAGAATAAGGAGAACATTCCAGGGAAAAGGATCTATAAAGGGGTGGAAACCGAGAAGCCCAAAGGATATATGTGTAGGGGACGGTAAACTGACAATTCTGTGTTGAACAGCTTATTGGGGAAGACTGGTGAGAAGTGAGATGAGAGGCAGGTTGCTGCCAGACAACCCGGAAAGCTTTAAGTGCCAGGCTAAGGAACAGCTTCCTCCTGACAGTAATGAGGAGCCATGGGAGGTTGTTAAGCAAAGTAACACAATGAAAATAAAAATTACAACCATCCCCAAACAGAAGTTAGGACAGACTGAGAAAGGAACGCACTGGAGCCCAGGAGACCACTGTGGTTACTACCAAAAAGCGAGTCTAGATTAGAACAATGACATCGAAGGAAAAAAAAAAAAAAAAGTTACAAATCTAAGGATCTAAGAGAAAATGAAAGGTGTTTTCAGCATATGTCAAATCAGACCCTAAGAACTCTAGAAAGCTGAGATTCAGATGCTAGAAAGAATTGGAAAGCAGAGAAACTAGGAATTCCTGCCCTCCCGCAGGTCTCCCTGTACCTGACTTGATAGTGGTCTCTTCTATACATGAATGCATTCCCATCTCCATACTCACTCTTTTTTCCTGGGGTTTGGGGGAAAGAGACGTGGGAAATTATATATAAAAGCAGCCAAGTGACGATGGCCAGGTAGTTATGTAACAAATAGAACTAAAACATCTCTAAAGGCCAAAGGCATTGCAATCACATCTATTACAAAATGGAAAAACAGACTGCAAATCCAGTCATACTGCAGGCTTGAGTAATTACATCAGATATATCCATTAAACTTGGCAAGAAGTAATACTGGATGAATGGACCTATTGAGGTCTCAGTCCTTAACAGCATAGTTTCTTAACGTTTGGGGAGGGTCATAGACCCTTTTGGGAACTGGCTAAAAGCTACAGACCCTCTCCCCAGAGAAATGCAAAGATTCACAAAATTTTGCACACAATTTCAGAGTGTTCACAGATTCCCTTAAAGCCTACATGGAGACTCTTAGTCCATAAACTCCAAGGGATCTTACTTATGAACCTTGATATAAAAGTCATAACCATTTTTATCATATACCCCACAGTTTAAAAGAAGCCATGTATGCATATTTACTTACAATTTATGTACATAATTGCACACCAGAAAAATAAGTTGTGTACATTGTAAAGCATACACAAAAGTAAAAATTTTAAAGAATGACATTTATTATAATAAACAATTTTAAAACATTTCTTGCCCTAACTGGTTTGGCTCAGTGGATAGATCATTGGCCTGTAGACTGAAGGGTCCCGGGTTCGAGTCCAGTCAAGGGCATGTACCTTAGTTGCGGGCACATCCCCAGTGGGGGGTGTGCAGGAGGCAGCTGATAGATTTTTCTCTCCCATTGATGTTTCTAACTCTCTATCCCTCTCCCTTTCTCTCTGTAAAAAATCAATAAAAATATATTTTTAAAAAATAAAAATAAAACATTTTACTTATTGATGACACAGATTTCACAAATTTGTGCTCTTCCTAATAAATATTAGGATATTACAACACCACTTTCACTGAGAGTAATATGACTGAATATGGTTTGTTATTTTTAAAATTTTTCTTTCACATCCTATATAATAAAGAGCTAATATGTAAATGGTCGTCACACCTTCGCACCTTCGCCCCAGAACTGCTCAGACACTCAACACTGGGGAGAGAGGAATGGGGACCAGCCAGGCACAAATGAGCTCATGAGAGAGGAATGGGACCAGCCAGGCTGCAGCCCAGGAGAGGGACAAGCCACCCGCCCTGCAGTCCTGGGCACCAGCACCTGTGCCTGTACCTGCGCCCAGGAGAGGGATGGGCTGCTCACCCCGTGGTCCCAGGCACCTGCCCGCCCATAGTCCCATGAAGCTGTGGTTGGCTCAGGCAAAGCCAGCCTGGGTCCTGGCTGCCTGTGGCCTGCCAGGGGGAGGAAAGCCCGGGTCCTAATGCCTGAAACTGGCCGGAGGAGAGAATCCTGGGTCCCAGGTGTGGGGTGAGGCAGAGGCAGAGGCAGTTAGGGGCGATCAGGCCAGCAGGGGAGCAGTTATGGGCAATTAGGCAGGTAGGCAGAGGTGGTTAGGGGTGATCAGGTAGGCAGAGGTGGTTAGGGGCGATCAGGCAGGCAGAGGTGCTTAGGGGCGATCAGGCAGGCAGGCAGGCAGGCAGAGGGGTTAGGGGTCATCAGGCAGGCTGGCAGGCTGGCGAGTGATTAGGAGCTAGCGGTCCGGATTGTGAGAGGCAGGCAGTCAGACATCCCCCTAGGAGCCCCAGATTAGAGAGGGTGAAGGCCAGGCTGAGGGATCCCCTCCTGTGCAGATTTCGCACACCAGGCCTCTAATAAGGCAACTTGAAAGTCTGGTTGTAAATTCAGTTCATTTTTATAATAAATTACTATTTTATTTTATTTATTTATTTATTTATTTATTAAATATATTTTATTGATTTTGTACAGAGAGGAAGGGAGGGAGAGAGAGAGTTAGAAACATCGATGAGAGTGAGTCATCGATTAGCTGCCTCTTGCACATCCCCCACAGGGTATATGCCCGCAACCAACGTACATGCCCCTGACCGGAATCGAACCCGGGACCCTTCAGTCCCCAAGCTGACGCTCTATCCATTGAGCCAAACTGGTTTCGGCTTTATTTTATTCTAATAGTTATCATAGCCAAAAAAACATACTGCACAAAGATGAGAAGGAAAAACCAAAGGGAAGAATTGCATCACTTGCTGCAATGAATGAAACATGATATTCGATTTTCAATCCCATTCACCATTATGCAAAGGTTTTAACTAAAATTCAACTAGTATACTGCCATATTAACTAATGACAACCAGTTGTTACTACTAATTAATCAGAATTTATTGGCTTTTTATACTGTCAGCCAATGGGCTGAAAACCGCTAAAACTCTTCCTTTATAAGATTTTTATACAGCTTAGAAAACGGTGTTTCCAAGTTCAAGTATATTTATATAAAAATATTCTTAAAGTTAACACACATCATTTTCAGCGGTTAGATACAATAATAATGAATGCAATTCCAAATATCCATTTTAAAAAACCTCTTTTGTAACATGGAATTTTATTTTGTTTTTTGAAAGGTAGTTACTTTTTGAGTCACTGTTAAGAATTTACCATCATCCCAAAAAGACAGATTAAGTGTGTTTATTTTTCAAAAACATCTGCTAGGTAGCACACGGCTCACAGCCACTTGTCGCAGATAATGTCAGCAAATTTGGAGCATTTGGGTTTTTGTGAAGGAAAATGAGTTAGTCATCTTTAAGTTAGACAATTCTTAAGCCCTTTGCCTGAAAATGACCAGTTAACGTCTATAAAGTAGTATACAAAAGATCTGCATGGTAACTCCATCTGCAATACAAAATATACGAAGAGTCTATTTTTTTAAATAATAAATCCAAAAATCCAATTATCTATGCCTCTACAAACTGTAAAACATCACAATAGATAGACTGAAAATTAATGTCCTTGCAGAACTCAAATTTCCCAGATAATTTTATGCAAACCCTACTGTGGAGACCATGGATCCCAATGGTCAGAGCTCTCTATCAGTGTCTTGCAGGCCATCAAAATTTAGAAGAGTTATACTTAATGGTAACCCAAGGATACTGTATCCATCCCTGAATTACTACCAGGTTGGCAAAAGATACAACTGCAGCACCTTCTGTGACACCAATAGTCTTCAACTCTGTTCCCCCGGAGCAATGCTGGCTAGTGGCTCAGTCACATAACAGGGTTGGAACAAGGTCCAAGACTCTTCATGAGATATCCTGCCTTAAGTCATTTTTGGAATGTGGCACGGCATAAATAAACCGGTAAACTAAATCATGGACTACATTGAGAGCCGGGGGCTTTCAACGTGCTTGACCAAAAGATATACAGTGAGATATGTCTATACAAAGACACATTCTTACCCTTATATAATAAGTCCACAGCATCCTATTAAAAATGCCAAACGATAATACATTGTTTAAAAAGATAGATACTCAGCCCAAACCGGTTTGGCTCAGTGGATAAAGTGTCGGCCTGCGGACTGAAAGGTCCCAGGCTCGATTCTGGTCAAGGGCATGTACCTTGGTTGCAGGCACATCCCCAGTAGGGGGTGTGCAGGAGGCAGCTGATCGATGATTCTCTCTCATTGATGTTTCTAATTTTCTATCCCTCTCTCTTACTCTCTGTAAAAAAAAAAAAAAAAATCAATAAAATATATTTTTTTAAAAAGATAAATACTTGGGGTGTGTGTGTGTGGGCGGGGGGGGGGGGGGGAGGAATAAGCCAATAAAAAAGAATTTGTACTAATGTCTATAAAAAACAGACAGATATGCCCTGGCTGGACAACTCAGTTGGAACCTCATCGAGATGCACCAGGGTTGGGGGTTCAGTCCCTGGTCAGAGTACCTTAAAAGAATCAACCACTGAATACATAAACAAGGACAACAAATTGATGTTTCTCTGTCTCTCCCTTCCTCTTTCTCTAAAATCAATTTTAAAAAACAACATAGTCTGTTCTCAAATATACATAAAAATGAGTAAGTTCCCACTGTGTGTAAGCCTTACAATATGGATGTGCAGTGAGAACTCCTGCCTCCTCACTGCTTTCTGATGACCCAGGAGCAAATTTCAAACTCTATGAAAATATAAAATTGGGGGGTCAAAAAAAAAAAAAAAAAAAAGAACCACATAAATTTGGAAAACAGATGTTTCTTTTCCAACAGATTTACATCCTTCGCTGTGTCCCACCACTTCTCTCCATTAAGACCCCTCAATGTCTTGCTACTGTACCTAGAATGTCTGGATCCCTCCTCTTCCCCACTTCAGCGGGTACCACACTCCTTCCCTTTCCCCTTCATACTTCCTAAATAACTCCAAGCTTTTCTGTCCTTTCATCTTTACCATTTAATCTTCCTGAATAGACTACTCGCCTCGCCCTCACTCATACAGAAATCATCCCCGGCCTTCAAGGACCTAGTCCACCGTCAAACCCTCCATAAAACGTGCCCTGATCTCTCTCAAAGAAAAACAGCTGCTTTCTTTCCGGAATCCTCAGAGTCCCATTTCAGTACCTCTCTCACAGCACTCACCACATTCATTAGTATTATAGGTATTTGTGTATCTTATCACCTCACCTCGGTCATAATCTCCTTAAGAATGGGACCTATATCTTATCATTTAACTTCCCTGTCTTTTAACAACACAGCACCTTGAACCAAGTAAGTACTCATGTAACTAAGTCTTGAGTGAATGATTGAGTGACTACTTATAAATTCAATTACAGACTTCCAGTACCTTCTGGAGTGGAGGGGAGGTACAACTTAAAAGACTTCACAGAACAAATAACTTTTGCCTTGTTTTTTCCAAACTCACCGAAGTAACACCAGTATTACACCTACAGGTGCTTTCAAGAAGCAAGGACATTTCATCCTTCAACTATCTGGCCAAATGTGGTAGGTTATCTTTATATACACACATACATGCATTCACAATAGAATATCTTCTACTGTTAAATAATCGAATCTCTGCTTGATAATAAAAGTATGTAAATATTTTAGCCATACGAGCAAACTAAAAATGTACATATCAGGATTAACCATTCAAAATACAGAGAATGACCAAGCAATTTATTCCATGTGGAAAAACAAAGAAACAAACCAAAAGAAAAACCTTATGCTTTCGTTATTTACTAACAAAACTCGAGAGGCGGTATTTTATTGCAAAACCAACCATTCAAAGATAAGCTTACCTAGACAGAAGCACCAGAGAATCAACACTATGAAAGTACAAAGGTGAGATAAGAAACTGCAGGAAATCTTAGAGAGATGTTTTTCGACGTTAAGTAACTGGTATGTATGGTTCCTGGGTCACCAGAAAGCAATGAGGTGGCAGGAGTCCTCACTGCCCATCGACAGAACAGAAACAGAGTCCAGAAATGGAAAGAGGGCTGCCATGTGGCCAGGTGTGGCAAAGACGCTTGGAGAGAAGCTACCTTAAAGGTATGTCATCCTGAATACCTACAAGCTGTGCAATCTCATGCCAGTCCCTGACCCTCCCTGAGCCTTGTCTTCTTGTTTATAAGATGTAATAATATGCAGAGCAAGCACGGTACCTAACTACAGTGTCTCGAAGACATCACTCAGTAAGTATTTGCTGACGCTGAATGAGGGCCATACAAAGAGAAGCAGACATTTCTCTCCAGGCACTGGTGCCGCATTTGAGAGAGCAGCTTTATTTTTTTATTTTTATTTTTTTAAAATATATTTTTTTGGTTTTTTACAGAGAGGAAGAGAGAGAGATAAAGAGTTAGAAACATCGATGAGAGAGAGTCATCGATCAGCTGCCTCTTGCACACCCCCTACTGGGGATGTGCCCGCAACCAAGGCACATGCCCTTGACCAGAATCGAACCCTGGACCCCTCAGTCCCCAAGCCGATGCTCCATCCATTGAGCCAAACCGGTCTCGGCGAGAGAGCAGCTTTAATTAATTCCTTATTACAACAGGAATTGAATTTATAAGTAGTCACTCAATTGACAGTCCATTTTTGGCCAAAAAAATAAAAACAGCCCTTTCCTCTTAGCTGATGCATGACTCAAAAATTTACTAGAATTCTTAAAATTTAAAATATCTGTCATCTCTTTCAAACACAAGAAGCCTGATACCTGGTTCTGGCCCAAGTATTGCCAATACTTACACGACCCGAGAAAATCACTGTATTAGTGTGTGCCTGGCTACAGTCTCCTCATCTATAATGTTAAGGAGGTTGTCTTAGAGTCCTATTGAAGCCCCTTTACTCTAGATGTTATGCAGGCAAACAGCTATTAACCTACAAATCATAGACTGTTAGCATGAGAAAAAATGTGAAATCAGACCCATATGCTCATTTAATGAATAAATAAAACCTCTCAGGCCCACAGAATTGATGACATGATGGGTACCAGATTATAGAACCAGAAACAACAGGGGAAATCCAAGAAACTGCAAAGGAAGGGATCAGAGAATCTGGTGTTGGGTTTAGGGTATGGAAACGTAAGAAAACATTATTAAAGTCTCGATGTGACCCAATCATTACGCTAGACACATCTCGTTATTTAAATTAAAGATCATACAATAGGAGGGTCAGTGCATTATTCCAATTTTAAATACGAAGCCCTGAGGTTCAGTATGGTTAAATGACTAGCCCAAGGATATATCTCCCAGATATAAGTATCTGGAAGGTTAGGACACCATTCCCAGTCTAAAGTCAACCTCCATTTCCAAAAGAAGATTAAAAATGGCCTCAAGCCAAAGCCGGTTTGGCTCAGTGGTAGAGCTCTGCGTACTGAAAGGTCCCAGGTTCGATTCCGGTCAAGGGAATGTACCTTGGTTGCGGGCACATCCCCAGTAGGGGGTGTGCAAGAGGCACCTGGTCGATGTTTCTCTCTCATCAACGTTTCTAGCTCTTTATCTCTCTCCCTTCCTCTCTGCAAAAATTCAATAAAATATATATATATATATAAATGGCCTCAAATTACAAGCCAGAGGAGCAAAGATGAACTATCCTTCCGGAAAACACAGGATAGTACAGTGTGATTAAACTCGATCCTGTAGATAGGTTTCCTTCACTCTGTGCTTGCACCTATGGTGAGCAGTTTGGTCCGTCTGTTCCCAATGGTCAGGTTCAAGGCTTCTCAGGAAAGCCCAGCTTCCCCCACTCTCCACAACGAAATAAATCCATAGGGAATAATTAGATCAAAGTAGTCGATCTAGAAATGAGGACAACTAGACTGATTAATTTCAAGTCCGCCACATGCTCCTTAAGTGACTTCAGCCTCTGATTTGACATAAGCTATTTATTCTTTGAAATATGAAAACTACACTGAGCTTTTCTAAAAGCCTGTCACTTCAAGAAGCCGCAAAAATACTGTTGCAGATGGGGGTCCGGGGGAGGCAGCATGGATACAACAGCCCACTCTATTTGCAGTTCTAGCATTGGACGTACATGCTGGTGTCAGTGTTTTGTAATAATTTCTCTTGTTCAATCATGTATCCTGCAGGAATATAAAGTAACCATTCTATACTCTGTATTAATCCAAAGACTGTGCACCCACAGGACAATGTCCAGAACTAATGGGGAAAAAACCTGCACCTCCTTCTTAAATGAACCACCCAAGAATGGTACCCGGATGCCACTAGGCCTTTCTATGACCTCTGACCCTATGCCAACGCTTTCACAATATATACCAGTCAGCACCACAGCAACCCAATCCTCTGTGCACCATGTGTTGAAAGTCACAAAGTCTAACTAGAATATAAAGAAGAGAAGAGGGAAGGCTTGAAGTGACTAGACCTCATCTCCAATGCTAAGAAGAAAGGTCAGATGCTGAAACCGGTTTGGCTCATTGGATAGAGCGTTGGCCTGCGGACTGAAGGGTCCCAGGTTCAATTCCGGTCAAGGGCACGTACCTTGGTTGCGAGCATATCCCCAGTAGGGGATGTGCAGGAGGCAGCTGATCTCTCTCATTGATGTTTCTAACTCTCTTATCTCTCTCCCTTCCTCTCTGTAAAATAAATAAATAAATAAATACAATTTTTAAAAATCAATAAAATATATTAAAAAAAGAAAAGAAAAAAGGTCAGAGACCACAAGGCCCATCCTCAGTGACCAGTGACCAAGGGCTAGGCTACTGGTTAACCTGGAAAATAAGAAATAAACAAGACCCTCCCTACAATCTAGTCCAGTGGTGGGCAAACTCATTAGTCAACAGAGCCAAATATCAACAGTACAACGACTGAAATTTCTTTTGAGAGCCACATTTTTTAAACTTCAAGTTCTTCTAACGCTACTTCTTCAAAATAGACTTGCCCTGGCCATGGTCTTTTGTGGAAGAGCCACACTCAAGGGGTCAAAGAGCCGCATGTGGCTCAGGAGCCACGGTTTGCCAACCACTGCTCTAGTCTGTCCAAATAGGTAGTAAAGTTGTACGGGGGTGGAGGGAGGGGAGGGGGAGAAATTTGTATAGTTCTGCAGACAGAATGGAGATAGTGCTCTGAAATACATGTATTTAACCCAATCCCACACTCTCCTCTGCACCCAGAATGCGAAAAAGGACCAGCCTACCACATGTTTTTGGACCTCTGCCATGAAAGCAGTGGAAGGCCCTCTGAGAATTCCCATGATTATCATATGAAGGCAGTAATCCCTGCCAAGACAATAACGAGCACCTGAGTATCTCCTACCCACCCGGTCACTTAGGGGACCCTATCCAGTGGGGTGTGCTTCACTGACCTCCATGCTTGCCTCCAAAGGAAGGCTACATGAGGCCACAGAGTTTGAAGCCACCCCACTCCATAAGGTATGCAGCATATGCAAACAATGTGAAGCCTTTAGAGAATGAGGAAAAAAAAAAAAGAAAAAAAAAAAGACAGCATAAAGTAAGGAATACAGGGAATCTCTAGAGAGAATAAGTGAAACTGATGAAAACAGAGAAGGGCGGGCTAAATGTTCTTTAAAAACCAGTGATAAGCCCACACCGGTTTGGCTCAATGGATAGAGCGTAGGCCTGTGGACTGAAGGGTCCCGGGTTCAATTCCGGTCAAGGGCATGTACCTTGGTTGCGGGCACATCCCCAGTGGGGGGTGTGCAAGAGGCAGCTGATCGATGACTCTCTCATCGATGTTTCTAGCTCTCTAGCTCTCTCCCTTCTTCTCTGTACAAAATCAATAAAAATATATTTAAAAAAACAAAACAAAAAACCAGTGATAAGTCCTATTCTGATGGACAGCACGAAGGGAAAAGATGTCTCAAAGCTCACCCAAACCCTCTCTTCTCCGCTCCACCTTTCAGCACCTCCGCACCACCCTCGTCGCTTACCCTACACTTAGTCCCGGTACAGGCCGATCGCCGGATTAGCAGGGCCTGGAGTAAGTACACGCAGAGAACATTCCATCCTCCAAACATCTTTAAGTTACCGAGGCTTGTTTACACCCTGCCCTATAGAGCGAATGCGTGAGATTCTGCCAACGCTTTCACAACATACACCCGTCTGCACCACCGCAGCCCCAGCCTCTCTGCCCACCAGAAGGTTAACACATACACAGAAAACAAGACATTCAACAAAAATGACAACGGGCCCCTAGACTCCCTCTACAGTCAAATGTCGTCGGTAGTAGCAGTATCACTGTATCACACCCACTCGGTGCTACCCTTACAGCTTCCTGGCATACGCAAAGGCTTGGGATTAGACAGACTGCCGCTTCTGTTTCCAGCCCAGGTTTCTAGAAAGGAAACCCTGGAATTGAGGGAGAAAGAAAAACAAATGTTGGCAGAAAGAGGGAGGGAAATGCATTGTCTATATAATCCCAGTTTAAGTGGAACAATCACCATTAGTTCCATCAGCCACTTTCTTTTTTTTTTTCCTCTCTCAATAAAACCACTTACCCCAAAAATGCAGATCTAAAATATGTCCTTTGGCGTAAGCCACACAAAAAGCAATTTAAATAGACACAATCCTACAGATTTTCTCAGGAAGAAATCAGGGGGATGAACTATAAACTATGCAAAATTCAAGTTTTACAACCTTCAACATTCTACTTCATTGTGTGTTACATAAATGGAATAAAACAGCAGTGCAAGATGTCTCCAAAAAATCAAACCAGACACCTGTTCTTATAAGCAACACCCCTGCATTTTCTCTCCAAACCATTTAATATTCCCCAGTCAGGCCCCCTTTTTTGATACACTGATCCCAAAGCATACGCAGTCTGCATAAGAAATGGAGGGAAAACATTGCAGACCCTCGTTCAATAAAACCAAATCAGACCTTTCCACAAAGTACAGGAGATAAAACAGACACACTTCCAATTGTACTTCAGTTTATAACAAACAAGCTCAAAGAATGCCCATGCCGTAGTAAGCTGAATCACACCCCACAGGCTACCTTTAACCCACAACGTTTCCAGCTGAAGAGCCAAAGGACCCAAGCAAACACTCTCTCTTCTCACATTATTCTCAACGTGAAGAAATCTGACCCCTTCCTACTACATCACAGCTTCTGTGAAATAAGCCGAGAGGCCCCTTTGGCCAACTTTTTTTTTCTTCTTTTTTTTTTTCCCCTTAAATACTAACCTCCAACCAATTCCAGAAGAGGAGACACACCTCAAACAGATTTAACCCTTGAAACCCATCCTCCCCACAGTCCCCTAGCATCTAAGCTTCCTCAACAGCCATGTTTCTCACGGTGCACTTGCTTCTCTTCATCGCTGGGACTTACCGTGCGTACGGTAAGTCCCAGCCCTCACAGATCATGGACATCCACAGAGGGGGCTGGGGCAAGAACCCCTCATGCGCCATCCTCCTCCTCAACTTTCAACAATGCACCTCTCCAAAGAACAGAGGATCGAGTCACCTTCCCCACAAGGACACACACCTGCCTCTTCGAGGCCTCTGTCATCCAGCAAAGCCAAGCAGGAGAGGCTTAAAGTTTCCTTGCCCACCAAACTCTGCGGCCCTGGCTCGCTCCACACACTATCCTTGTCACACACACACACACACACACACACACACACACACAGGCTCTATGGTCCAACCCCCCACACCCGTCTGCCTCTACTATCCATCAGCCCGGGCAGCTTCCAAGCCCAGGGGGAAAGGCTGCTTTAAAATAAGCAAGTCCATAAATAAAAACAAGAAGGGGTGGGGGGTAAGAAAACCATCGCTGGGGTGTCAGGACTAGGGAGACCCTGGTGTCCGGTTTCAAACATTTCTCTTCCAAGAGACCAGGGAAGGGCTCTGACCATTGAACGATCCCACCTCCCGATCGCCAGCGTCTGCATCCCTTCCAAGGTCCTTTCGGGCAGAACCCCGGGAAGGGGAACCAACCTTGGAAATCTCCCTGATGCACCCCATTCCTGCCTCCGAAGCCCCTCGCCGGGGAGCAGGGGAAAGAAAGACAGCGCCCCGGGCGCCGCCGTCGGAGGCTGCGCGCTTACCGGGCGGCGCGCCGCGGTCGTTCCCATTTCGCGGTCCGCGCCGGCGAGGCTCCGGGAGGCGAACCGCCGCCGGCCAAGGTCACCGCGCTCGCCGCCGCCGCCACCGGGGCCGAGGGGCGCCCGCGCCGGCTTCCGGCTCCCCCTCTCGGCGGCGGCGGGGAGCACGGCGGGCTCGGGGCGTCGCTCCCCACGCCGGGCCGGGGCCGCGAGCCTGGCGCCCCCGCGGCGGATGCTCGCCGCCGGCCCCGCGCTAAACTGGGGCAGCCGGGAGGGCGCCGCGGAGCGCCCGCCGCCGCCGCCGCCGCCTCAGCGGTCCCCGCGCCGCGCAGCCCCCGCCGGGGCCGTGACAGCTGCGACCTCCGCCCCCTCCAGCCGCGCGCGGGGCCGGGGGGGACCGGGGAGCGGGAGGGGGCGACGCGGGGAGAGAGCGCGGCGCGGGGGGCGCAGGGGCGCCAGCTGCTCCCCGCCCCCGAGGGCCGCGGCGGCCGCGCGGCTCGTGACAGCTGCGCCCCCGGGAGGCGAGGCGCCCGCCGCCCGCCCGCCACTCACCTGCCGCCGCCGCCGCCGCCTCCGGGCCGCGCTGCCGGGCGCCGCGCTCGCCCGCGACCGTGGCAGCTCCGCCGCGGCCTCCGCGCCTCTTCCTCGGCCCGGAGCTCCGCCGCCGCCGCGGCTCTCGGGCCCCCTCCTCCGGAGAGGGGTCCCCCCGCAGGGGATGCGGAGCGCACCCGCCGCGGGCTCCGCTCGGGGGAGCCGCAGGGCGCAGAGGGGCCGGCGCGCCCGAGGCCGCGGTCCAGCCGTCGGACGGGAGGGCCGGGCGCACCGCGTCAGACTCCCGCTCGCCGGGCCTGAAGAACAGGCATTTCAGCCGCTCTCCGCGGCCGCCATGTTCGTCTCCTCCTCCGCCGCCGCCGCCGCCGCCGCCGCCGCCCCCCGCGCGCGGCCCCGCCCCCTCCGCGCCCCGCCCCGCCCCGCCCCGCGCTCGCCCCGCCCGCCGCGCTGCCCTGCGCTCTGGCCGCCGGGCCGCCGCCGCGCCCCGGGGCCGGAGAGCGAGCGCAGCTCCGACGGCGCGGCGCGCGGGGCAGCGGAGCGAGGAGCCGCCCCGCGCCCCCTGCCGGCTGCGGCCCCGGGAGGGTGTCGCCTCCGCCCCGGCCCGCGCCCTCGGGCCGGAGTGCGGGGAAGGAGGCTCCGGGGATCACTCGGACCCTCCCGCGGGGCAGCGACCTCGGACCCCGGGGCCGCCCGGCGTGCAGCCTCCGCGGCGCTTGTCTCTCCGGAGGCGGTGGAGGACGAGGGGCCTGTCCCCGCGCTAGTTGGTTGCATTGCTTTGCGGGAGACACGTCCCGCGGGGGCCTCGTTGTATAGTCTGTGCCATTGGAAGGGGGTTGTGTGGATGGGTTCACGGGGAAAGCGATCGCCAGCCCACCTCGTTGTACAGATGAAAAGGTCTGGCCGGGTGACCCGCCTGCCTGGCTCTGCAAGTCTGTGAATTACCCCAAATGTCTGACACTGACAGAACTTGCCCCTCACCTTTCTTCTTTTCAATTGGCTCAAAAAAAAAAAAAAAAAAAAAAATCCATCATGGAAGTTGCTACTTCCAAAAGCAGAGTGAGCCTTGTCACCAGAGGAATCAAACAGCTGCCGGACAGGCTTTCCGAGTCGTGATGGCTTTATCTGGAAGGCATCCCTCTTTCCAAAGGCTGGCGATTTAATATCATCTCTCCCCGGCTGTGCTGAGGCTGAGGGAGTCCGTGGCTGCGGAAGTGCTTTCGGAAGCATGCACCTCTGCTTTCCTGCACCCCCTTTCCCAGTTAGCTGTCTCCCCAACCAAAGCCCTGTCCGGCTGCTGCCCCCCACCCCCCACGCTTCTCTCTCTCTCTCTCTCTCTCTCTCTCTCTCTCTCTCTCTCTCTCTCTCTCTCTCTCGTTCACTCGCACACACCCCTTCCCACTGAAACCTGACTGCCTTGAACACTCCAACCTCCCTGGCCCCTCTCTGAGACAGTGGGCAACTTCTTCCAGCGGTAGGTACTCCATCCTGCCATACTCTAGTATAACAACCTCCTCTTCCTGTCCTTCACATTAAACAATCTTTAGCCCACACCCCACATTCATCCATATATTCACCCCCTTATATATTCATTCAATTGATTCTTGCCAAAAGCCTGTTCCTGGGACCCTGGTTGCATTCCATTAGTTCTTGGCCTCACCTGGTTTAGCAAGACCTCTAGCCACCTGCAGAGTCCCCATCCCCAGTAAGAGCCAGGTCAGCCCCATTCTGCAGGACCTGCCTCTCACTGTAGTCCAAGCCGGCCTGTGGGAGCCAGGGCCTTGCACAGGTAATGCTGGCTGGTGTTAGGGACTGCCCATTGCCAAATCAAACGGACACTTTAGTGCTTAATGCTGCTAACTTCTCCTTTTTGAAAGTCTCCTCTCCTTTCTGTCTCCTACGTCATCCTCCTTTCTCCACCCGTTTGCTGACCTTCCCTTTGCTAGCACTTTCCTTGGCTGCTCCTATTTTACAAAGCCACAGATGTTGGTATCCTCAAGGTTTTATTTGTTCCCCTCCTTTCCTCTCACTTAAATTAACTTAGTTTGTTTCCATAGCTTCAATCTTGTCTAATAAAGAGGGGATATGCTAATTGACCATCACTCTGTCACAAAGATGGCTGCACCCAGAGCTGAGGCCAGGTTCCCATAAGGAGCCTTAAGGAGCAATCAGCAGGGACCTGAGGCTATGCCCTCCCCCACCCCCATGGGGCTTGACAGGGGCCCTCAGGCCACACCCCCCACCTGGCAGGGTTTGACAGGGGACCTCAAGGTGCTCTTCCCGTCCTGGTGCTAGGCTAGGGGACTTCAGGCTGCTCCACCCACCCCAATGCCAGGCCAAGGGGACTTTAGGCTGTGTCCCCCCCCAGTGGGGCTTGACAGGGGAACACAGGCTGCACCCCCACCCCAGCATGGGGCCAGGGGACCTGAGGCTGTGCCCCCTGCCTGGCTGGGCTTGACAGGGGACCTGAGGCTGTTCCCCCCACCCCCCACTCAGTAGGGCTTGATGGGGGACCTCAAGGTGCACCCCCAGTGCTCAGTTGGGGGAACTCAGGCCATGCCCCCACCCAGCAAGGTTTCACAGGGAACTTGAGGCTGCACACACACACACTTGGCAGGGTTTGACGGGGGACCTCAGGCCATGCCCCCCACCTGGCAGGGCTTGATGGAGGACCTCAAGGCACACCCACTACCCTGGTCTGGGTTGAGGGACCTCAGGTCACACACCCCCATCTTGGCACCGGGTCAGGGGACCTGAGGCTATGTCCCCTTCCCAGCAGGTAATGGGTGGGACTGGCTGGGTCTGGATCTAGCCCAGTGGGTGGGGGGCGGCCAGGTCTGGTCTCACGAGATTTTGAGGTGTGTATGGGTGGGCGGAGATTTGACTCTGGGTCCTGTGGTGAGCCCCAGACTCTGATAGGAGGAAGGTTTTCATATACATTTTACTAATTTTCTTTCATCACTGACACTTCTATTATAGAGAAAGGGCAAATAGCGATATTAAATTTTTCCCTCTAATTAAACCCCTTTTAATGTGCACAAATTTCGTGCACTGGGTCACTAGTTATTAACAATACCTGTATCTCCTTCCAGCACCCCCTCACACACACCACACACACACACACACACACACACACACACACTCCTGCAGCTCAGTGCGGATTCACTTTAAAACTTCCTTAGGACATGCAATGCTGAGGTTTTGTTGAATGATGAATGACATTTAAGGTATGACTTCTATTGCCATAACCATCCCTAGACGCTAAAGAAAAGAACTCCTTTTCCAGGGTGAGAGTCCTTCTTAAGTAAAACTCTTAAGTAAAACCCTCTTATTTTCTCTACAAACCACAACCACTTGCCAAAAACAATTATAACCCACTTTTTTTTTTTCTTTTTGTGTGTGTGTTAAAATACATACAAATGTACAATATTTACCAGCAAAACCATTTTAAGGGCACAGTTCAGTGGTAGTAAATACGATCTCATTGTTGTGCAGACCTCACCACCATCCATCTCTACAACTCTTTTCATCTGGCAAAACCGAAACTCTATATCTACTAAACAATCACTCCCCATCCGCCCCTCCCCCAGCCTCTGGCAACCACCGTTAAGCTTTCTGTTTCTATGATTAAGACTCCTGTAAGGGAAACCCCACAGTATTTGTCTTTTTGTGGCTGACCTATTATTTCACTTAGCATAATGTCCTCAGGGTTCATCCATGTTGTAGCATGTAGCATACTCTCCTTCCTTTTTAAGGCTGAATAATATTCTGCCATGTGTATATTTGCTTATCCATTCATCCGTCAGTTGCCATTTGGTTTATTTCCCCATTTCAGCTATTGTGAGTAATACTGCAATGAACATGGTTGTATAAATATCTCTTCAAGATTCTTTTTAGTTCTTTTTTTTAAAAAAAAATATGATTTTATTGATTTTAGAGAAAGGAAGGAAGGGAGAGGGAGAAACATTGATGAGATAGAACCATCAAACAGCTGCCTCCTGCACACCCACTACGGGGATCAAACCCACAGCCTGGGCTTGACTGGGAATCAAACCAGTAAGCTCTAGGTATACTAGGTAACACTCACCTGAGCCACACCAGCCAGGGTGGGGTACACACTTTTTTTTTTTTAACTGCATGTTTGCCAAAGACCTATAGAAAAAAAAAGTGTTTCCAATCTAGGGTCCTGCCACGTTCTCATAAAATGAACTTTGTCCATTTTCCTTTGAATAGTCTTTAATTTCTACATTTGCTTGAAGTATAGGCATTAAGAAACTTAGGTTTAGCCGAAACTGGTTTGGCTCAGTGGATAGAGCGTTGGCCTGCGAACTGAAGGGTCCCGGGTTCAATTCTGGTCAAGGGCATGTACCTTGGTTGCGGGCACATCCCCAGTAAGGGGGGAGGGGAGGAGTGCAGGAGGCAGCTGATCAGTGTTTTTCTCTCACCAATGTTTCTAACTCTCTATCCTTCTCCCTTTCTCTCTGTAAAAAAAAAAAAAAAAAAAAAAAAAAAAAAAAAAAAAAAAAAAAAAAAAAAAATCAATGAAATATATTTTAAAAAGAAGAAAATTAGGTTTAGAGTTAGGAAGATGTGGGTGTGAAATGGCTCTACCACTTATTAGCTGTGTGACTCTGAACACCCCCAAGCCTCGCCGTCCTCACTGGTAAATAGGGATGCTCGCAAAGGATCGTTGCAAAGACTGAATGGAATAACATATGCCCATCACTTAGTTTACTGTTTGCCCATAAGAAAGCAAAAATGAGCTCAAACCAAGAAGATAACAATGTGCTCAGCCATTCATCGGGCGAGAAGAATAGGCACAGAATAGCGCCAGCTGCACAGCCAACAGGATGCAGTGTCCCCTGAGGACATGCTGCAGCTGGAACGTGTCATAATAGCCGCCTTCTTTGAGTGACTACTGCTTTCCTACTCACAGAGAAACTTTGTTCTCTACAAAATCATAGGTGTCAGAAGCTTTGGTGTGTGCAGTCACATCACTAAGAAAATGAAGCCTCCGTCTCTTGCTGGAGAATCTAAGTCCTTTTGACAGAGATGTGGCCTTGATTTACAACCCAGGCGTAGAGTTTTACGAAAGAGGGTCACTGTACAAGCATTCTACCTCTATCTGAACTTTACTGTTTCCAGAGCAGCAGGACCTTGGGTCCGCTTTGTGGTCCAGACTGGGGGTTGAGCCCTTTATCCACGGCCATGCCTTACTTTGAACTGATCAAAATACTGCTTTATTTAAGCTGCATCTGAACTCTGCTAAAGGCTACTATCTTCTAGCAAGCGGTATTAAATAAAAGTAGGTATTACATAAACATAGGGCTTCATTGGAAGCAGCTTAGAAATTATTTTTTTAGCAATTAAAAATTAGACACTTCTTGCCTGCAAATGATAATGACTTTGCATTAAGTTTTTTTTTAGAGTTTCTTCTTCTTCTAGTGCCCCCAAGCTTTTACTTGGGTGGTAAAACGTTTTGCCCAAGAAGTTGATTCATTAAAGCCAAATAAAAAACATACTGTGTCATAGTGTCCCATTATCACAGACCAGGTTTTCTGACCTCTTTGCGGGGTCTTGTTCATTAGTTGCTGTAACTTGGTTCCTATCCAATAGGCAGCAGTTATTCTCTAAAATATTCCTAGCTCCCAAGTTAGTTAATTCACTTTTCAGAACTAAATAGTTAGCAACATCATCTTGCTTCATGCTTGGGGCTGAACTCTCCAGCATAGCTCCAATGTGTCCCAGACCTAATAGCAATGTAGGTGCAATCATATATATTTAAATGACAGTCTTTGCTCTAGCCGGTTTGGCTCAGTGAATAAAGTGTCAGCCTGCAGACTGAAGGGTCTCAGGTTGGATTTTTCTTAAGGGCACATGCCTGGGTTTCCGGCTTGATCCCCAATAGGGTGTGCAGGAGGCAGCCAATCAATGATTGAGCTCTCATCATTGATGTTTCTATCTCTCTCTCCCTCTCCCTTCCTCTCTGAAATTAATTAAAAGAATATATATATTAAATAAAAGAAAATTGTCTTTTCTTAAATGACCACTTCATGCCTTTTAGTCTCAGCAACTCTCCAGTTTCTCCTAAGGTGCATGCTGTCCAGGCATTCTGGTCTTAACTAAGATGATGACTACGTTTCCTTTGTTTTTTACATCTGAATTTTGGGGATTATATTCTCTATAATGGACATTTTGTTTATTTTAAAATTTTCACTGCTGAAAGCACGTCACAGGGAACGCTTTCCTTGCACCTTCCGAAGATGACGATATCGTCTATCTTCTCAAGCATGGATGATGTAAAACAAAGCCTTGCCTCCCTATCACGTGTAGGCTCCCATCGGACAGGTTGTAGCGGGTGCGTCTCACTTTCGAAATGTGAACGCCAGAGCCAGTTGTGTTCGCAGGAGGACTGGCTTGGCAGCGGTCTGTGCTGTGAGCTCTGAGGGATGCCAGACGTATCCCACCCCCTCGCTTACTACTCTGCCTGCAGTTTCAAAAACAGAGATTCATTCCTTTGGATTTGTAACTCACTATCTCAGGATGTTCCTTTCAACAAATCATTTCTCCCCGATTATGGTTATTGTAGAAAATTGAGGACATACAGAGAAGTTGATAAAATAGTAATTACCTATCGTCCAGGACTTAGACATCCCCACTTTGTGAACATTTTGGTATTTCCTCTTTTTCCTTTGGTAGGCCTGAAATTGAATAGATAATCTTTTTAAAAGAACTCTTTTGTTATGCATTTAAGCAACTTTACAGTAAAAGAAATCTGATGAATATAAATTCCAAGCATTTCTCTAAATTTACTTCTGGTTCCTCTATTTGTTCAGTACATATTACCAAATACCTGTCCTAGGCAAGGCCTTGTGCTACACACAGATTAGTGATGTGACATTTTCACAGTGTGTAAAAGTGCAGGTGTTTTCACACATCAGTAATCAGAAGTGTAATCCATGCATACAATGGAATCCATACATAGAATCCATGATCTAATTTTCTTTAAAGGTTGTATTGCTTTCACCATTCCCTATTGCAAATCTGAGGTTTGTTCCTCCTTCCTCTTGCTTTTGGATTCTTTCCTTAGACTTTATTCTTCAAAGAAGGTTATCAAATCAAAGGGCATAACTGTTAACTTACTTAAGCAATCTTCTTTTGGAATTCCCACACTTACAGGAGGAGAAACAATTACTTTAGAAACTTACAGAATGCCTTAGACATCTCATGAATGCCATCAAGCAGATGGCTTTCTTCCCATTTAGGAAGGTAGGGGCGTTGAGGCAGGTAGTGTCACAGAGGGTAGGGCCACCTTCTTCATGGCTGGTTAGCCTTTCTGAGAGTAGCAGGAATGGTTGCTAGGAGTGACAGACACCCTTTCCCATCATTAGGCTAGGCCAGTAGTTAGCAAACTGTGGCTTGTTGGTCCCTTGAGTGTGGCCCTTCCACAAAATACCACGTACAGGCGAGCACATACAGTGCGATCGAAACTTCGTGGCCCATGCACAGTAGTCGGTTTTCGGCCTGGGCGAGTCTATGTTGAAGAAGTGGCATCAGAACACTCAAGGGGCCAAAGAGCCGCATGTGGCTCGAGAGCCGTGGTTGGCCAACCACTGGGGTAGGCTGTGGACTCCTCCAGCCTGTGAGCTCCCTGAAGGCAGGGCCCTCCACATCCAGCAGATAAAAGCCAACAGCCCTTGCTTTTCATTAGGCCTGGCTTCCAGAAGAACCTGTAGTTGATGCAATTCATTCGTTCCGATTTCTGCTGACCGATGATGACTGAATTTTCCTGTGAAGATGGGACCTCCCATCTGCTAGTGCTGGGGAACAGGACCTCTTCCAAGGCAACTGAGACATGGGTGAGAACTCATAAGGGTACCAATTAGTGCCCTGCTGAGGAGTTCCCAGGCAGATCCTGCTGAGGGATCCTCCCTGCTGGGCCCCTGGACAGCTCGCATGGGACTGGCTATCCCTGGCCAAACTTTCCCTGCACTGAGCTGCAGACTATGGCTGCTGTGGAACCTTCTGGGTGGTTACAGATGGACAAAGCCCCCCTCTCTCAGCTTGATGGGGTGGACATACTCCTCTTTCCCTCCCTCCTTCCAGGGGTGCCCAAACTCTGCCAGCTGGGCAGTGGGAAAGCATGAGAAAGCAGAGAAGGAGCCGTAACCGGTTTGGCTCAGTGGATAGAGCATCAGCCTGCCGACTGAAAGGTCCCAGGTTCGATTCCAGTCAGGGGCATGTACCTTGGTTGTAGGCACATCCCCAGTGTGGGGGGGGGGGAGGTGCAGGAGGCAGCTGATCGATGTTTCTCTCTCATCGATGTTTCTGACTATCTCCTTTCTTCTCTGTAAGAAATCAATAAAATATATTTTAAAAAAAAGAAAGAAAGAAAGCAGAGAAGGAGAAATTGCTGTGTATACGTCCTCATTGCAAACTGGCAGGCCCCAAGTTTTCGTTCTATAAGAATTACAAGTAGAGATTTTATCCAGAGATTCATTCATGAAATCATTTAATAAGTAATTGCTAAAAGCCCCACTATGTGCCAAGCATTCTAAAGTATTATGGATGCTGAGGGAACTATTTCTGACCTGAAAAGCTTACATTGTGGAAGAAAAAGATAAACAATTCAATAAATGAAGGAAGGTTTGATATAAACATTAATGCTAAAATAATCCAATGTATTAGTCACTCTAAATCCCTCTCAGAGTTTCCCTTCAGTACCAAGCTGAATAAAATGTATGAAGATTCTTCAATTCAATTTAACAAACTGAGTGCCTTCTTCCTACAGTGGCTGCGAAGCTGTAAAGACACAAAAGAGGCCACCATCTTTTAATAGGGAAGTCTGATGTATTAAGCTAACTCAGTGGTCAGCAAACTGCGGCTCGTGAGCCACATACGGCTCTTTGGCCCCTTGAGAGTGGCTCTTCCACAAAATACCATGGCCTGGGAGAGTCTATTTTGAAGAAGTGGCATTAGAAGAAGTTTAAGTTTAAAAAATTTGACTCTCCAAAGAAATTTCAATCATTGTACTGTTGATATTTGGCTCTGTTAACGAATGGGTTTACCTACCACCGGGCTAACTGAAATATTGGTGCTTGTATGTCTTCATTTCAGGGAGGGAGAAGTATATATTTCTATCCATGCTATTCATGGAGTCCTCACAGGTCAAGGATGTGCTTCACACTAAGCATATCCTGAGTCCACAAGCTCAGAGTCTGCACATAGCTTCTTGTTTGATGCGTGTCTACAGCTATGATTCCAGGAGTCTATGTGTGTCCTGCCCCTTTGCTCTTCCCCATTGCCCAGTCTCGTCACTGCTCTTCAGCCTCTCCTGGTCTCCCTTCTCCAACTACCCTTTCTTTAGGAGTTTGCTATCTCCTTGCTTTTCTAGTGTCCCTATGGGCAGGACACACTCTTACCCTTGACTCTTTCCTTATCTGAAGTCCTACAACCACAAACTCCTAAGGCAGGAAGAGGTCTAGGCACAACTTACTCATGTTAGATAAGGCATCTGAAGCCTGAAGAGCTTAAGTGACTTGTCCAAGGTCAAACAGCTAATTAGTTGCTAGTGACTTGTCCAAGGTCAAATAGCTAGTTGGTAGAAACTCTTATCGTATTTGTTGGAGGAATGAATGAATGAAAATATTTGGTGAAGGAATGAAGGAATGATAAGGGAACCTCCCAATGTTGCACTTATATGTGTCAATAGCAAAAACTTAGGTCCAAATTAAAGAAAAAAGAAAAGAGGCAAGACGGAGGTTGAAATACCATACAGATGTCTGCTTTGGCCTCTTTGGCCAATGTACTGGATGACACCAAGGAAACCAAGACAAATTGTCACTGCCATATAGAGAAACTGACAGTTCTGGTGACTTCAGTGCTGATGTTAATTGGAACTGTGCACTCCAGCCATAAAATCATTTATCATCTGGCATTCTGAATGCCAAGTGATATTTATCTTGTAAATCTTTATATGAGGACACTGAATAGCAAAGTAGCTGGTGCCCTTGATAGAAATTTTACCAAAAATGATAAATTATACATATGCACAGGGGAATTCAAAATATTTAACGACTGGTATGACAAAACCCAACAGACCAGCTCTAAGCAACCCGTGTGGCCATGCCTGTGTATGCTAACTATTGGAAATGCACATGGCTGCCGCTTATATTAATGCTCGAAGACCAACAGTGCTCAGTTTTGAAAAGGCTATTCTAGTGGATGGGACAGAGAGAGTGCAAAGCAGTGTTACATGGTTACAGACCAACATCTCTCCCCCACCCGAACCCCAAAATTCTTAGCCTGATACTTCTCCATTCAGTAGAGCAGAGCTTTACTCACTGTTCCCTCAACTTTGTCCTCCAGACTTCAGCAAACCCTAAGACTGGCCACTTTCTTTCATCACTATGTTCCTTCACTCATCTAACTCCAGAGCCAGCCGCATCTCCAGGAGGCCTGCCCTTACCTACTCCATAAGCCTATTAACTTCACTGGCCTATAATTATCCCTGATACCTGCCATGCACCTTCATCATGTACCTAATAGACGAGATTACTTTTTTTAAAATATATATTTTTATTGATTTTAGAGAGAAAGGAAGAGGGAGAGAGAGACAGAAACATCAATGATGAGAGAGAATCATTGATTGGCTGCCTCTGGCATGCCCCACACTGGGGATTGAGCCTGCAACCTTGGCCTGGGCCTTGACTGGGAATCAAACTCCAACCTTCTGGTTCACAGGCTGATGCTTAACCACTGAGCCACATCAGCTGGGCTAGACCCAATTCTTGACACGATTTAACCATAGAAAAGACTCAACGAAAATGTGATGGCATGGAGGACCAATAGTAGAAAACCAAAGTTCAAGAAATTTTAGAATGACTCTAATACTAAGCAATACAATTATAATCCCCTGAACGTTCTTGTGGTCCACGTAGGGATTCCACCTCTAATTCTGAAAGATAGAAAGCCAAATACAGAAATTATAGATTTCTATTACTGCTCAAGGACTTCCCTGTGTCTTACATTATAGTTTGTACTGAAGAAAAACTAAGGAAGTATATCTGATGGAATGCCTCCCAAAAACCCAGAGATATGTTAGCCAACAACCCACAGGCAATTGCCACAACTGTTTAGCCTCCATTGGGAGATGGAAGTGATTACACAGGATTATAATTAACCAATCATTCGACAGGGTTGTGGGCTGGATTGTGACCCTCCCCCCAAATTCACATGTTGAAATCCTAACCCCCAGTACCTCAGAATGGAAGTATTTGGAGAAAGGGCCTTTAATGAGATGATTAAGAGAGAGAATGAGGCTGTAAGGGTGGGCCCCAATCCAATCTGACTGTCCTTTATAAAGAAGAGGAAACCTGATCACACAAAGAGACACCAGGTGGAGGGATTAAGAAGTACAAATTGGCAGTTATAAAAATAGTCCTGGGGATGTAAAGTACACCATAGGGAATATAGTCAACAATACTATAATAACTATGCATGGTGTCAGATGGATGCTAGACTTCTCGGGGTGAGCACTTCATAAGGCATATATAAATGTCTCATCACTATGCCGTGCACTTTAAAGCAAAATAATACTATACGTCATCTGTAATTGAAAAATAAATTTTATTCAAGTATTGTGGATGCAGAGGGAACTATTTCTGACCTGAAAAGCTTACATTGTGGAAGAAACAGATAAACAATTCAATAAATGAAGGAAGGTTTTATATAAGTAAAATATATGAAGTACAAACATTAATGCTAAAACAATCCAATGTATTAGTCACTCTAAATCTCTCTCGGAGAGAGGCACCAGGGATGCCTTCATGCACAGAGGAGAAACCTTGTGAGTATACAGTGAGAAGGTGGCCATCTGCAAGCTGAGGAAAGAGGCCTCATAAGAAACCAAACCTGCCAACACCTTGATCTTGAACTTCTAGCCTCCAGCACTGTGAGAAACTATGTTTTTTGTTGTTTAAGCCACCTAATTGGTCTGTGTATTCTGTTATGGCAGCCCTAGCAGACTAATACAAACAGGGACTTAATGCAAGCCTAATGTGCAAGGGTTACAGCAGCAGTCTCCTCAGCTAGGCTGTAAGTATTTGAAGGCAGGACCTAAGTCTTATATTTCTTCATATTTCCCAAAGGTCCAGAGAAGTTCCTTTCATAGAGCAGGACCTCAGCACAAAAACTTTTATATATGATGTCACTACCTTCAAGATACTTGAAACTGGAATTAGAGATAAGACAGGTTTGGCCAAGAAACTAGCAATGCAGAAGAACATATGGGGGGTGGGGAGAGAGGGGGTGAAGCACTAAAGGATCTGCAGGAGCATTTGTAAAGTTCTTGTGGCTCAAATTCAGACAGGAAGGAAAGAGGCAGCGGGATTCCTGGGAGAGACAACAATGTAGGCAAAAGCAGATTAGAAATGCTTCGTTTCCTATAATGACAGGAAATGGTATGTTCATGCAAAGGAAAAAAAAAAAATACACCGCATTTTAGAGTTTTGAATGCCAGTCTTAGACTGTAGGACCTGATCCTTGTCCTAACTCCCTTCTGCAACAAGAGACCTCAGGTACTATTCCCACCGGGTTGTGGGAGTTGGGGCAGGGCAGGAGGGGAGGAAAGATTGGCACATGGAATTGCAAAGTGCAGGGAGGAGGAAGATCAAGAGACAGCAAACTGGGGCATAGCTAGGATCGAGATAAGCGGATCAGAGTGGCAGAGCTACTCCGGAGGTAACCAGACTCACCTGGAGGTGCTGAGGCAGAGGAGGCTCTGAAAGGGAGGCCCTGGAATGTAGTATCAGAGCTTTAAGGAAGCCCTATCTAGGAAAGGGGAGGGTGACATTAAGAGTTGGAAGCACATAGAAGCAAGGAACAAACTGGAATCTTAGAGGGAAGGCGGGATGGGTGGGAAGAGATCAACCAAAGAACTTGTATGCATGTATGTATAATCTATGTACCCAGACAATAGGGTGGTGAAGGCCTGGAATGGGGAGGAGGGAAGGGGCAGACTCGGAGGGGTCAATGGGGGAGGGGCATATGCAATACTTTCAACAATAAAGGTGTGTTTTTTTTTTACAAAGAGAGAGATGGAAGCATTCTGGACAATAGGTAGATGGTGAGGGACCACTGAAGGTTGTTGACCAGAGGACAACAAAATGGTATTTTAGAAAAATCAATGAAGTACACTGTACAACTAGAGGTAGAAAGGATAGCACATCAAGACATGGTTTGATGGTTTTGAAAATCATTTTGAAAATATCCAGTTTCATTTTTCTTTGCTCACCATCATACCTAACAGTCAGGCCTTACTAAATACATGTTAAATACTAAATGAATGCATTCTGCAAGATGATTCCTTTCGTCTTTAAACTAAAAATATCTCCCAGAAAAAAAGTAATTAATTAATGTCATAGTTTATAGATCAAATTCCTGTGAATTTGGACAATATTAACCAATTCTATGTAGTATAATAAAAAAAATTCCTGGATGAATTAATACAGTGGTCGGCAAACTCATTAGTCAACAGAGCCAAATATCAACAGTACCATGATTGAAATTTCTTTGGAGAGCCAAAATTTTTAAACTTAAACTTCTTCTAACACCACTTCTTCAAAATAGACTGTCCCAGGCCGTGGTATTTTGTGGAAGAGCCACACTCAAGGGGCCAAAGAGCCGCATGTGGCTCGAGAGCCGTGGTTTGCCGACCTCTGAACCAATAGAACTGAGTTTCTAAACCTTGCAGGTGAAGGGTCTGATGCTTTATCAATTCTTTGGGTGGAAACTATGCCAGAACCAAAGCAGCTTCAGGGATATTGGTAGCTGGGACAAGTGAACTGTCTTTCTGTGACACTGCTTTCAGACCAGAGAGCGTCAGCTCCTTCTCTGCCTGCATTTCTCAGCTCAAAGTCCAATTCCTGGGATAAAAAATGTTGTTGGCTAAGCAAAGAGCAAACATCAAACTCTATGTTGGGGGTTGATGGCACAATGTCATTATGACAAACAATTCCGTCAAAACCATGCATTGGACATATTAGGCAGGAGCAGCCACTAAGGAAGGAATTCTGGGAAGACAAAAAATAAAAATAAAAAATAACTGATATCCACTATAGGTACTTCCAGGCCAATATTCCACCCTCAAAAGTGTGTGGACAGATGATTGGACAAGATGCTATGTATTTGCCCTTCTATCCTGAAAAGTTCACACATCGTAATTAATATTGGTCACCCCAGAGACCAAATCCTACACATAATGATGAAGTCATGGACTGTGGAGCTTATCTATATGGAAGAATCTCATTTCCTGGAATTTCCAATATTGTTTCAGTATATCTTCATGATCTGGTACATTAAAATTGTTCCATTGTAGATAACATAACATATAAAAAAAAAGTGCACAAATCATAAGTGCTCAGTTCAAAGAATGTTCACAAAATGAACAATAAGTGTAATCAGAGCCCAGAATGTGAAACAGAATGTAACCAGCAGGGCAGAAGGTCTCCCTCAAACCCTCTTTCTCCCCAAAAAAGTAACATCTAAGCTAACTTCTACCAGTGAACTGCATGACAACCTCTGACAGAGAAACTGTAATTGATGGGAAAACTAGTGATAGGTTCATAGAAGATGAAAGAATTTTAAAACAGCCCAGCCAGCATGGCTTGGTGGTTGAGTATCGTCCTATGAACCAGGAGATCACAGTTCATTTCCCAGTCAGGGCGCATGCCTGAGTTGAGGCTTGATCCCTAGTGTGAGACCTGCAGGAGGCAGCCGATCAATGATTCTCTCTCATCATTGATGTTTCTGTCTCTCTCTCCCTCTCCCTTCCTCTCTGAAATCAATAAAAAAATATAAAAAAAAAGAAATTTAAAACAAAAAAATATGGCTATATGAACTATAGGGAAAATGTATTAGAAATAAAACATAATCTTAGTATACCATTTGGTTCAACTGTGAGGATTATTTATAAACTAGAGGCCTGGTGCACGAAATTCATGCAAGGGGCTTAGCCCTCGAAGCCTTGGCTTCATCCAGGTCATCTGGAAGATTGTTCAGTTATCCAGTCTAATTTGCATATTATGCTTTTATTATAGGTTATATATATGCCTAATATGCTAGGTGTTCCTCTGACCATTCAACCATTCAACCAGTCACTATGACATGCACTGACCACCAGGCAGTAGACACTCTAACTGTTAGGTGAACTTGCTGCTGGGGTCAGGCTGATTAAGACAGGAGATGAGCCAGAAACTCCCTGTAGCCCTCCCATGGGCCCTGATTGTGCACCAGTAGGGTCCCTCAGCCTGGCCTGCACACTCTCACAATCCAGGACCCCTTGGGGTATGTCAGAGAGCCGGTTTTGGCCTGATCCCTGCAGACCAACCCAAGGGACCCCACTGGTGCACGAATCCTTGCACCGGGCCTCTAGTCATAATATAATCTCTGACTTTATCCAAAACTTATGATAACTTTTGATTTCTCTGAGGGAGTCCAAGAAGTAATGATCATTTTCCCAACCTGAGTTCCAAAAAAGCTGAAAAGTAAAACAAAAGAGTGGCAGAGAGAGGTTGGGATATCACCTTTATATAACTGATAGTGGCCACGTTGAGGGTGTAGCATCAAGTCTTTTTGCAAAGTGGGGTGGTTAGTAGAGAACCAGAATTGGGGAGAATCACTGCTCAGGTATAGGTAGTGCTGGACCAAGACAAACTTTCTCACACGAGTCCCTGGTGTTGCCAATCTGCTAACAGGAGCTCCTTCCTGACAGCAGTTGCCTGTTTTCCATATAACACCACGAGATTTTCAAAGCTATCTCTAGGAAGTAATTTAGTTTTATAAGGTGCAAAGTTTATCTCTAATTCTTTTGGTAAAAAGGAAACATAGAAGTATGCTTTGTGTTTTTTAAAAAATATATTTTATTGATTTTTTACAGAGAGGAAGGGAGATACATAGCTAGAAACATCGATGAGAGAGAATCATCGACCAGCTGCCTCCTACACACCCCCTACCAGGGATGGGCCCGCAACCAATGTACATCCCCTTGACCGGAATCAAACCTGGGACCTTTCAGTCCACAGACCGACGCTCTATCCACTGAGCCAAACCGGTTTCGGCTAGAAGTATGTTTTAATTAAGATATAGCTAGTGCTATAAAAAATACACTCTTAACTGTGTAATGTCTCAAAAACAATATAAGTTGATCTCCTGCTCATGCAACAGGCCAAATCACATGTTTGTCATCAGCAGAGGCAGCTTTGACATTCCCACACAGGGCTTCCAAGGTTGCACGAGTCATCTCAGCAAAGAGAAATATGTGAGGGAGGTTTTCGTGTGTTAGGCCTAGAAGTGTTACTCACCATTTTCACTCACATTCAAATGGCTACCCCTAAAAACCTAACTGCAAAGAAAGCTGGGAAATGTAGTCTAGCCATGAGTGAAAAAGAGGAGGAGACTAAATTTTGGTGAACAGCTATCAATCTCTGCCATTGTGGGGGTGGTTCATTTGGGCAGAACCTTATCTGTTTCCCATTGCCTGCTGTGCCTAATACATGGTAGACGCTCAATAAATGCTTGTTGAATAAATAATATTGTGGAAATAGCATAGGCTTCAAAATTAAGAGGACCTAAATTCTAATTCAAGCTCTGCCACTTTCGAACTATATTAATTTAGACCCAAACCTCAGTTTCTCCTCCATATAATAGAGATGAAAATACGTCTGTGATCTGCCTCCCAGGCTATACCAGCCAGGTATGGGAATGGATAGTGATTAAAAATAAATAAAAATAGTATGTGTGAAATGGGCCTCTTTGATTTCTCCTCAAACAGCTCTGAGAGTGGGGAAAAGGGAATGGGATGTGGAGCCCATACTTATGGGACAACTATCCTAGTGAATGAACCACAGTCATCTAAGCAGCCACGAAATCTACCATCTCCCTGTTTTTTTGGGTGTGGCATCCTGGGGTGACGTCTGCTGCCCAGGGGTCAATGCCTAGGCTGAGGTTGCAGGTGCTCAATGCCGCCATGCTCCCACCAGCCCTCCAGAGCCCCATAGCTGAACTCTATTATATGAGTTGTCCAGCAAGGCTAATGTTTATTTCTACTCTTTTGTCCAATCTCACTAGGACTAAGGTAGAAATCCCCAGCACAGAGTTAGCAGATAATATTAGTGATAGGAAGCTTACAATACTCGTGACATCCCTTCTACTTTCACCCAAATTTGCCCCACTCTCCTTAGAATGAGTGGGGTCAAGCCTGGAAGCGTCACTCACCATTTCCACTCACATTCAGAGGACACCTTAACTCATCAAACAAATGTTTTCCCACCAGGTTTCCAGTTATTCTTAGACCTGTCCGAACTCTGAATCCAGGTTAGGCAGTCAAACTTGGATTCCCCCAACCCTATCACCATCCTTACCTTCTTTTTTTTTTTTAATATATTTTATTGATTTTGTACAGAGAGGAAGGGAGAGAGATAGAGAGTCAGAAACATCGATGAGAGAGAGTCATCGATCAGCTGCCTCCTGCACACCCCCCACTGGGGATATGCCCGCAACCAAGGTACATGCCCTTGACCGGAATCGAACCCGGGTCCCTTCAGTCCCCAAGCCGACGCTCTATCCATTGAGCCAAACCGGTCTCGGCCATCCTTACCTTCTTTATGGGGTGGATGCTGGCATTCAATAAGATAAAGAAGGCAAAATACCAGACGTGGTGGCATCATGAAAGTATACAATTAGTATTGGTTTCTTTCCTATTCCTTGGGATACTTCTAGCATCCCTGAAATTGATAGACCTGTCATCTGTCCCCTGAAAGGAGCCCCTAGCTAGGAGCACTCTGGAATCTTGGGACAGATGGTTTAATGCTCCATTACTTTGGCATCTAGGGCAAGATCAGCAAAATCACAGTTGATATAGGGCCTGGGGAACTTGAATTTTCAAAATAGAAAATGGGCCCTCGCTGGTTTGGCTCAATGGATAGAACGTCAGCCTTTTAACCAAAGGGTCCAGGGTTCAATTCTGGTCAAGGGCACATACTTTGATTGCAGGTTCCTCCCTGGCCCAAGCTCTGGGCTGGGCTCGCGGAGGAGGCAACTAATCAGTGTGCTTCTCTCACATCGATGTTTCTCTTGGTCTTTCCCTCTCTCTTCCACTCACCCTAAAAATCAATGGAAAAATATCGTTGGGTGAGGATTAACAGCAACAACAGCAAAACAGAAAATAGGAAGTTGATGTAGCCACAAGGGAGTGATATCATGATAGCAGTATATTTGCACATATGATTTTTCCAAGTTTCCACAGATATTTACTATTCAAATGAGTTGTGGGAGTTTCTAATGGTAGTGTTAGTATCCTAGCAGCTGCAGTATATGAGATCCTCATTTCAGTTCTGATGGGAAGCCAGAATTAGACCTCAAAATGCACATGAAAAGAGAGCAGAAAATAGGCAAAATAAACATGATATACCAACAAATGTCTTCTGGATGAATTAACCCAAAAGAAGCAATAGAAAATAAGAGGTACTTGCAGTGACTGAGGAATGACCGGGTAAGGAATGATCAGATAAGAAGTGACTAGGGAGGCCAAGACCGGTTTGGCTCAATGGATAGAGCGTCGGCTTGGGGACTGAAGGGTCCCGGGTTCGATTCCGGTCAAGGGCATGTACCTTGGTTGCGGGCATATCCCCAGTAGGGGGTGTGCAAGAGGCAGCTGATCGATGACTCTCTCTCATTGATGTTTCTAACTCTCTATCTCTCTCCCTTCCTCTCTGTACAAAATCAATAAAAATATATTTAAAAAAAAAAAAAAAAAAAAAAAAAAGAAGTGACTAGGGAGTAGATGCTGAAGGGCTTTGATTATGGCCAGTGTGAGACACTGCAGAAGAAAAATCAGAACTTGATGATGAGTTAGATATGAGACATGACAGAAGGAAATGAACAAAAGCAACCATGAAGTTATAAGCTTATACTCCTGAGCTAAAAGCATAGAACTGAGAGTTAGAAGACCTGTCTCTGTCACTTTGAACAAGTTAGACTTCTCCTTCCAAGAGTAACCACGTGGTACATGACTGAAGGAGTGAGGCCAGACTGGGCGCCATCCTACCTGTTATGGTCTAGACTCTAGAGCACATGTGTCAAACACAAGGCCCGCGGGCCAAATCCAGCCCGCCAGGCCTTGCAATGTGGCCTGCACCGCGCTGTCATCACTGCACTCCGCTGTCAGTTTATGACATTGTCAGTTTATGACTGTTCAGTAAACCATTCGGCCCGCGATTTAGGCTGGATTTTAGATTTTGGCCCCTTCTCTGATTGAGTTCGACACCCCTACTCTAGAGGGAAAAGGTGAGCTAGGCAAGCCCAGTTCTTCTGGGTTTTTGGACTAAGAAACACAGCAATGGTGGCTGCAACTTAAAAGATGCCAAATGTTGAAGAGGCAAAAAATAACGAGAAAGCAGAGGAAGCTGTCGGTAGACAGAGGACAATGGATATGCAGAGAGAAGCAGAGAAGCCACAAGCCAAAAAGATGTCATGCAGGGAAGACAGCCTTCCCATTTGGATTTGAGTGTGTACACATCCTTATCTTAATGTACATTTTCCCAGAGATAATAGCTGATAATAGCCTCCACTTACTAGGTTCAAGGTCCTTGGTTGCTTGCCTTATTTCTTTCCATTCTCTCTGTGCCTCTGCGAGGGAGGTAATCTGATCACCTTCAGAGAGGCAGAAACTTGCTCAAAGTCATAAGGCACGAGGGAGTGGCAAAATACCGACTCCAATTGAAAAACCTGATGAACAATATTAGCTGTTGATTGTAGTAGAGTTGGCGATATGGGAGGGGAGTGGACTGTCTGTTCTCGGGGAAAGGGGGAGTGGTGGATGTGGGAAGAGACTGAACATAAACTGTGCACCTATGGATGAGGACAATGGGGGGTGGGGAGGGGGCGGAAGGTGGGTTGGGAACCTGGTGGAGGGGGGAAGAAATGAGGAACCTTTGTAATAATATGAACAATAAAGATTGAGTTAAAAAAAAAAAATACCGACTCCAACCCAAGTTTGGCTAGCTGCAAAAATCTATGCTCTCAACGCTGTAGCGTGCTCCACCCTACCCCCATTCTCATCCCACCCCTGGTGATTAGAATAGACAGACTACGCAATTGTCCCTATGTAGAGGCCATAAAATATTCCCTTCCTCCTCCGTCCATTTGAAATGTCAAAATGAATCTCATTGGTTTATACCAGGAAAAAAAAAATATCACAATATCAGATTATTCAAGAAACTATGCTTGCACAATTGTTTCCTGGACAAGGTAAGTGAGATTCCTGCTTTGGAGCTCTTGCCTTCTGGGGAAGGGAAGGGAAGGGTGGAAGGAATCCAGGACCTGTGGGTTGGGGAAATCGGAGGAGACTAGAAAGTCACTCTCAGTAAAGGGTTAACCTTTTAAAAAGTAGATTAAGAAGCGGGCCAGCAGGAGAGATCAGCTGCAGGAGATAGTGACAGGGGTGGGAGGGGGGTGGTCAGGGGAGCATCACTGCTTGGGATTTCAGCAGGCTGAGTGGAATGTGGCCCATCCTGTCTGGGAGGATGAGGCCTCAGGTACGTTGGGGAAATGGGGCTTTGCTTCCCAGTGAGCCAGGTGCACTAAGAACTGGACCTTCATGAGAATGGGGGTAAAGGTTACCTGATGGAACTAAAAAAATCCCAAGATAAAGTGAATTAATGGATTAATTTTCTCTGTGTTAATCATTTATTAATCGAGCTCTTAAAAGGTGTTAGGTGAGTTTAAACAATGAAACTATGTTCCTACAATTTACCAACTTCGCAGAGTATGTAATCTAGGATTTCCACACGGTAGCAAACCGGTTTTGGCTCTCACCCCTTGCCTGTACAAGTTGGGATAAAAGAAAGTAACGTAGCAGGGACCTCGGAGAGAAGAAAGAGAAGGAAGTCTGCAATCCCTGGAACTTGGTCAACTACTTAACTAAAAAAAAAGCTGCTTCTTTTTTTTATTTTTTTTTAATATAAACGTAAAAAATCTCACCTCCTCCTAAGATTCTGAGGGAAATGTTTTTCAAACCATGGTTCATGAAATCTGTTTACTTGGTCACGATCAGCATTTAAAGAAGAAAAAGTGCATTTAAAACATTTTTTTTTTTTTCTCCTACCTGGTTTGGCTTAATGGATAGAGCGTCAGCCTGCGGACTGAAGGGTCCCAGGTTCGATTCCGGCCAAGGGCACATGCCTGGGTTGTGGGCTCAATCCCCAAGAGGAGTCATGCAGGAGGCAGCCAATCAATGATTCTTTCTACCTCTCCCTTCCTCTCTAAAATCAATAAAATATATATTTAAAAATTTTTTTAAAATAAAAATAAAACATTTTTAATTATGCACACACACACACACACACACACACACACACACACACTGTGTCCTGAATTAAGACATAATATATATTTCTTATTTTGCTGTGGCTCATGATAAAAGATTAGAAAAACTGGCCTCCCTGCTGAGATTGTTTTATTTTCTATATATGTCCATCCTTACTTTCCATAGTGAAAACAAAAGGCCTATTTGTTTTTTAAACATAAAAGTATATGTTAATATTGATGGTGTGTTTTCAGACAAGCCCCTCCCCCACACCTGAAGATGCTTATATTTCCCCAGGGTCCAGGGTCCCCTGGCTGAGGACGACTAGTTGAAGGCATAGGGAATCTAGTCTCTCGAGGAGCAGCAGCAGCATCTGCTCCTAGCAAGGAAAGCCTATATACCTTCTGTTTGCTGTGTTTGGTGAGTTTATTTCATCACACTGTTTCCGGAAAGAATGTAGAGGTCAGTGGGCCACTAAAAGCCGCAAACTGACATTTAGGGTCACTGAGTCCTCAGGCTGATTAAAGTTAAAAGCTGTCATACTCAGTGTGCCTCTATTCTAGAGATGTTAATAATATTTAAGCCAGGGTGATCCTTAAAAAATTGAACAGCTGGTCAGCATGACTACTGGACAGTCTGAGTGAATGTTGACCATAAACAACTAATATTTGAGCTGAAGGTCACCCTGCACTTAATAATGGAGGAAAAAAGTATGCATAAATACCTGGCCCTCCTCCAAACAATACTTGTGAATTGTAAGAAGACATGTCAGAGCAAGACCTAGAATTGGTCAATGTCAAAAGATAACAGTAAGATTGAATTCTTTTTTTTTAAGACGAAGCTAGGAATAATCAGATATCATGTGAGAGAGAGAGAGCACTATACAGGACAGAAATGATGAAAAGTTTTCAAGAACACAAGGACATCTAGAAATCAGGAGGCAAAGCAGGTAGTGTTTTGTTTGTTTTTTAAGAACAAAAGCATAAAGGAGCATACAAGAGGGAGGGAAGAGAAAAGGAAGAAGGAAGTTCAGAAGACCCAAGATAATAGAATGAAGATCATACCTTACTTGATTACTGAAAAAATAATGAGTAAGAAGAATGCATCCATCCACAGTGCTTTCAATGGGATGGATACACAGAGGCAGGGCACTGCCTGAGCTTTCCTCCTGTTCAAGCAACTATCTAGGGAATGATATACAAGGATAGGCAAAGAGATGAGGCAAGACTGGCCCGCAGGCTGTAACTGATGGAGCCAAGGGAAAGACAGCGTCCTGGGCAAAGCTGGGAATGTGCCGAACACGGAGTCCCTCTGAAGTGCCAGGCCAAAGGATCTGGGCAAAGAGGCAGAAGTAACCAGGTGCTGGGCAGAGGAGCAGGCAGTTTAGGGCACGGGGTTCCCAGGGAAATTGTGATGGGGCTGTGTAGGGTGCCACTCTGGTTTCATTTAAATGTAACAGAGCCAAGCTCTTAACTCGGAAAGAAGTAATAGCCACAACAACAAAAATAGCAGTAACTGCTCTTTATGCCCATTATGGGTCTTGCTTTGAATCTTGGTTCTAACACTCACTGGTGGCAGAATGTGTATCATTTTACGAGTAACTTAACTTCCTCCACTTAAGTTTTGCTTTCTTTTAAATGCAGATATAACACTTTACACTGTCTGGCCTGGACGATTCTATCCATCCCCTAATATCTATGTGTTGGCAACTCCCGAATTCATTTTCTCCCACCCTAACCCTCTCCTCTGAGTGCCAGGCTCCTGTATCCAAACATAAGTCATCGTTACCAAAGGCAAAAATGAAGTTCTTTAGTTTTTCCTTCAGGGTCAAAGACTCTGGTCCTCGTCTAAAATTCTTCACCTCTATAAATGACATGACTAGTTAGTTGATTCCTTGATTCCTCCTTCTCCCTTAGTCTTAACATCCAATCCAATGACTCTTAGAATCAAATCCAAAAATCCTCTCAAGGCTATGGCCCAAATCCCCAAGTCCTCTGTCCTTGCCTTAAGATAAATCTGGCCAAAACCACAATGCGATATAACTCACATCTATCAGAATGACTATCATTAAAAAGTCAATAGAAAACAAGGGATGGCCAGGATGTGCCACTGTTGGTAGGATTATAAATTGGTGCAACTACTTTGAAAATAGTATGGAGATTCCTCAAAAAAAAAAAATCAAAATCAAAAGTAGAACTGCCATATGACCCAGCAATTCCACTTCTGAGTATTTATCTGAAAACAAAACAACACTCTAATTTGAAAGGATATATGTACCCTTATATTCACTGCAGCATTATGTATAGTAGCCACAACATGGAAGCGACCTACATGTCCACCAATAGATGAATGGATAAAGAAGATGTAAAACACACACACACACACAATGCAATATAACTCAACAACAAAAAAGAATGAAATCTTGCCAGTTGAGACAACATGAATGGACCAAGAAGGTAGTACGCTAATAAAATAAGTCAGAGGGAGAGGAAGGCAAATACTGTATGATTTCACTTATATGTGGAGTCTAAAACAATAATAATAAGCCCTAGCCGGTTTGGGTCAGTGGATAGAGCATCGGCCTGCAGACCAAAGGATCCGGGTTTCAATTCCAGTCAAGGGCACTTACCTTGGTTGCAGGGCTCCTCCCCAGCCAGCTCTGGTCAGGGGCAACCAATCGAGGTGTTTCTCTCACATCAATGTTTCTTTGTCTCTTCCTCTCTCTTCCACTCTCCCTAAAACCAATGGAAAATATCCTCAGGTGAGGATTAACAATAACTAACTAACTAACTAAATAAATAAATAAAGTAAAATAATAATAAAATAAACAAAACAGAAAAAGACCTGTAGATAGTTACAGAGAGCAAGCTGATGGTTTCCGAAGGTGAGAGGGATGAGAGATGGATGAAAGTGTTTTTGTGTGTTTTTTTAATCTTGGCAGGGCCATGAAAACTCCTCAAAGCCTATGTTTCCTGAGGGCTCCTCCCCCCCCCCCCCCCCCCCCCCCCCCCCCCCGCCCCCCTTTCCTCTCTCTGCTCCCACTTGCTGCCCCCTCACTGCTGCCTTTTCAGGTTGTCCAAGCCCTGTTTGGCTATGGTCTTTCCCAATTTCTCCAGGCCTCCTGGTTTTTGTAACCTGCTTGGGACGTGTTTTCTCTGGCTCCACCTGAGCCTCTTCCTCAGAAAGGTTCTTTTCCCACCAGCCACACACCCAAAGACACCTCCAAATTCACATCAGCCTCGGTAAAATTCGGGTGTGCAGAGAACTGTGTCAAGTGAGCAGAGAAAACAAAGTACAGAGAGAGAGAGAGAGAGAGAGAGAGAGAGAGAGAGAGAGAGAGGAGAGAATGTGTGGTGCTAGAGACATCCCAAAATGTCTTTTTATGGCAAAATAGTTCCCCTTTTGTGCTGTGGCAAGTTGGAAAGATCCAAGATCACCCTGAAGATAAGGAGCCTGAAGATAAGGAGCCGAACACCCCTGAGCTGGGTGTGTGGATAGTCCCTCCCGTTACAGGGCAGCAGCCTCGCCCCTCTTCCTGTTCGCAGCAAAAACCACAATGTGCAGCCAGACAGTTGGGTTATCAGCCAGTGAGGCGCTCCCATGAAGTAGAGCCGTCCAGAACCGGCAGAAGGACAAAGGATTCTAACGGGAGTGTTTTCGCCCTGACCCATCTAACAGGTGGTTCCTATGGCATCCTCAGACACATTCAGCAAGCTGAGAGTGCTGTCTGGAGGGAGGAAGCCTGAGGAGTGGGAACACACCCCTCCCTGTTACGCAGGGGAAGGGGGATAAAACTTTCCTCCCTCCAAGAAGGTACAAACTACAACCTTAGGAAAGAGTCTCTCATGGAGGATAATGGCGGGAACCTCGGTTTAAATCCAGCTCCCAGGTAGACATCCTTGCATTTACTGCTCTTTTTCTAGACCCTTTAAGAGAGCCAGACCCTGTCTGTTTTGGTCATATTAGTATCTCTATCAACTACTGTGTTTCCCCGAAAATAAGACATCCTCTGAAAATAAGACCTAGCGCATGGAAAGATAAGACATCCCCTGAAAATAAGATCTAGCACAACTTTGGGAGAAAAAAATTAATATAAGACACTGTCTTATTTTCGGGGAAACAGGGTAGAAGCCGACAGGCCGTAGATACTCATTAAGTATATATTGTATAAGTACCACCATTTTGAGCACCTCAGTGCCCTACCTTTTCTCTGCCTATTGGATGTCATAATTGTTAAAAATAGCTATATTCAATCTTTAGCACACAATTGATTCGCCCAAAATAGTCCGGGGAGCCTGGCAAGACAGAGGCTCTGAGGTCCCAAACGCGGAGCTCAGACTATTATCAGAAGATTTGCCCAGTGTTTATCATTCTTCAGATTCACGTTCCACTCCGTGCCCACGCCTTTAAAGGAAGAACGCCGGGCTTGGCGTAGCTTTTCCTGCCGGGGAGAGGAAGCAGGCCCGGAGCGGAGGAAGAGCTTCCCGGGCTCTCGCGGCTTTAAAGCGCCAGTGCCAGAGCTCTGTCGGGATTTTGGAAAATGCCTGAGCGAGGCAGAGTCCGGGCTAGGCCTCTGCCACTGAGAAATAACCTGGGTCATATTTGCAGTCTCTGCAGGCTTTCTCTGTAACAGGGAATAACAATACGGGTGTGAAAGGGATTATTCTAGTGCAGAGACTGAATTACAGTAGGCAATTAAAAGCAAACCGGTTTGGCTCAGTGGATGGAGCGTGGGCCTATGGACCGAAAGGTCTAAGGTTCGACTCCGGTCAAGGGCATGTACCTTGGTTACGGGCACATCCCCAGTGGGAGTGTGCAGGAGGCAGCTGATCGATGTTTCTAACTCTCTATCCCTCTCTTTTCCTCTCTGTAAAAAATCAATAAAATATATTTAAAACAACAACAAAAAACACACACAACAGCACAGGGTGATAGAGGAAAGTGTGTACAAATTATATGCACAAGAAGATAATAGTTGGTGTCCACCCCTAGGGTGGAAACAGTGGATACAATTTTGTGAAAATGGAAAAATTGCCTGTTGGTTATTTAAAATAATTTTTTTTAGCTGAAACTAAAGAGCACATGCATAATAAATCAGTATTTATAGTAAATTCATCACAAGGGTATCTTAACAATATTAATTCTCGTGTCTGACATACATTTTCTGACGCACACTCCCCTCTCCTTCCTCATTAGCCGGCTCGAACCGGCAGCCGGCAGGAAGGCAGCAGACAGGGACCCAGGAAACAAGGGTGAAGAAGCTCCCACTTCAGATGGTTTCTGAGATAATTTCCCCCTTCCCTCAGGCTGAGATATTCTGCCATCTGTTTTGATTAAACCTTTCAAAATTCAACTTGTGTTTTTCCTCCTAGTCCTTTGAAATCTCCTTTAATTCAGCAGTCTTTAGGCTTTCTTCTTTCCCTTAACCACCATCTGGTGCTTCTATTAAAAAAAGAAAGAAAAGAAAACACATACAACAAACACTTTGAGTTCCTAGGAAGAAAGGTATAATGATGAGGATAATTTATTCCCATAGTGAGGCCCATTACTATTTCCATGGCAACAGACGGTGATGTTCCGAACATGGGACTTTGTGATCATCACAAGAACAGGATGGCACAAGGCCCTGTTCAGACTCTTTGTCCTCACGGATTCTTTGGGTAGTCGCCCTCGGTGGTTCCTAACTGCCTACCCAGAATTAAGTCCAAAGGCCTTCCCGTGGCATCCAAGGCCTTCTCGGCCTGGCCTAATCGTTTCAGGCTCATCGTCGGCCAATCCCAGAGCATCTGGTGCTCTGGCCATTCTCTACAGCTCCCTGTGCCTTTGCCTATTGTTTCTTCTTTCAATGTCCTCCTTCCATTTTCCTTTTCTCTTTCTCTCTTTTTCTTTAAGCGAATGCCTCTTCCTTATGCTAAAGGGTTAGCTCAAATGTCGCCTTCCAGATGGACTCGCCCATGGCTCACAGGAGTATCTCTCTCTTCTGTGCTCCCAGAATTTTGCTTGAAAGGGTCGAATAACCCTGAACTTTTCTAAGAACCATAGTTATCTCTCCTCTATTTGAATTTGGATTATTTGCTATTGGGATCTGCGCCTGTTTCATTTATATAGACCACCCAGATTATTTCCTATTTGGCTTTCCATGGATTCTCAAAACACGCTAAGGGCTAGGTGGGCCGGCACGTTATCCCCATTTTACCGTAAGGAACACCAGGTTTTAGAAAACATAAGTGCGTTTGGGAGGTAGCAAGTGGCAGAGCCAGGATCCCAGTAGTAGATCGGAAAGAATGGGGACTTTTGGATCAGATATCTTTGTGCTCAACTTAACCTTCCATTCCTATCTGATTTCTTCACCTGTAAAGTCAAGGTTAAAGGAAGTCAGGGATGTAAAGGTGCTTGGCACATAATTGATATTCAAGTCATGTCGGTTTTCTTCTTTCCCCTTCAAAGGCTGCTTTCTAATAGCATCTAGAAGCAAAATAAAAATTATGTTTACACTTTTGATTCCTAAATTTTTGCATGTTGCTGAAATTCAGATGAACAAGCCAATGACTGTCTTCCAGAGAAAATCTTTGCCTTAATTCCCCTATCTGTAATCTGCTTTAACAAAAGAAGCTACCTAACAGACTTGGGAAAATTAAAGGAAGCAAATTGGGAAAATGTTTGGATGCAGGAAACTCCTAGCAAGGTACTTGGTGTTTTGAAAGTGATCGGAATGTTAGCAATTACCATATTTTTATTATCTCATCACCTTTATCCTTATCATTATTATCTCTGGTTTTTGCACAACAAAACAAAAGGCCCTGTGAGAATTACAAAAATTACAAAGACTCTGTCCTCATGCTTTTTTTTTTTTTTTTCTCCAGTCATCTGGGCAGTCACTTCCTTCTGTAAGATTGTAGGTTTTAGATAGGGCTTCTGGGCCTTATCTGTCATTCTTTCTGTTGGGTGGACCTAAAACAAAGCCTTCAGTAAAATTTGGTCAAAGGAATGCTGAGTGATAATTCTCCACGGGGAGCACTGACACGGAAATAAGGTTCAGGAGCCTCTGAGTCTCTCCTCAGGAAGATGTTAACTTCCAACTGCGGCAGCCATTTTTCGTGAAGGTGGGGCACGCCTGAAGGTCATTGGACAGAGCTTTTAGATACTTCAGCTTTTCCACATCATCTTTCCTCATAGGACATACATAGACAATCCCCAGATTAGGAGACCACCAGCTCCTGGTCGCAGGGGGATGCTGGATGTTCTCAAGAATGACGTCCTGGAAAACACGTGCACCGGGGATCGAGCACAGTCCCGCCTGGATGAGTTAGTGGTGGCATCAGATATTCGTTCAGCAGAGATTTTGTTGAGTATCTCCTCCATTTTAGGCCCAGTGTTGAGCTAAGCAATACTATGAAATCCTGTGTGGCAGCCTGCAACTCCCCCCCACGCCCCACCAAACCAACCACCCCGTGATAAAAGAGATTACTGCCTTCAGATAAGATAAATATGGCCCAGAGAGTTTAAGTGACTTGCTCCAGTCTCACATAGATAAGTGGCATAGAAAGAATGCAAATTTAAGCCCCAGTTTCTGAGACCCAAAGCTCATACACTCCCCCCCTCCCCCTCCCACCCCTCACGCATTTCCCTGGCTCCCAAAACCACTGGCAGATTCCCTCCGATTCATTGCTGGGGACCACACCCCAGTAACAGGTGCTGGTCAGTCTGTGTCCCCTTTCTTGCTGTCCTTCTCGCTAGGGTTAGGATTATAGTGAACTCTGCTAGCTCTCCTTCTGGCCAGCACTCAGGTTATGACCTCTGGGCTGTGCCTTCTTAGGAACGGGTAAGGCCCGCATGGCTCAGGGTGCAGAAGGTCAAAGGGAGGAGATTTGTGGTGTGCCCGGTCAAACCTTCCCTTTTAGAGCTTCTCCCTTTGCTACAGCTGGGTTGGGGCGGGGGGCATGAATTCTGACTCACCACACACTTCGAGAGCCTCTGACTCATCCCAGCTCTGGTGTTCTTCCAGCTCTGCTCGGAACTCTGTGGGTGCCCTTCCCCAGCTGCCCGGGAGCAGCCAGACCCATTCCGATGTGCTCGGTTCAGCCCTAAATGACACCAAGTTCATTAGTAAATTAGACACACAGCAGCGCAAGAATCAAAAACTCCCCAGCGACCAGCGGGACTCGGGCAAGTTTTAGACCGTGTGGAAGCCAAGATTAATGTGCGATATCATTAGAATTAATGAACTGCTTTGCATTCAAGCAGACAGCTTACATTTACATGGGTAAGTGTTGTCGATAGTTAAAGGTTTATTTTTTAAGTGAAAAGACTTAGAGGAGTTAACTGTATATATAAAGTGTAAGTAGTTGAAAGTTAGCCATCATTTTTAAAAAAATATATTTTATTGATTTTATTACAGAGAGGAAGGGAGAGAGATAGAGAGCTAGAAACATAGATGAGAGAGAATCATCGACCAGCCGCCTCCTGCACACCTCCCACTGGGGATGTGCCCGCAACCAAGGTACATGCCCTTGACCGGAATCGAACCTGGGACCCTTTAGTCCACAGGCAAACGCTCTATCCACTGAGCCAAACCAGTTTCGGCCATTTTTTTTTTTTAAGTTAACTATTAGTTAAAAGGAAAAAAATTCTTTATTTATTATTGTATACAGCTGTATAATAAAATATCCTCCTGGACATTGAATATCTATAAGAGATCACACTCATCAATAGAAAAGAAACAAACTTTAACTGCTTTTAGAGTTACACTTTGGCTGCTCCTATATAGTAAATGACAGGTGTTTCTTCAAGTACACGAAGGGGGCTCCAAGTTCATCTATGGTTCCCGATTACTATTTTTATTTATTTATATATATTTTTTTAAATTCAGTTTTTTAAAAAATATTTTATTGATTTTGTACAGAGAGGAAGGGAGAGAGATAGAGAGTTAGAAACATCGATGGGAGAGAGTCATCGATCAGCTGCCTCTTGCACACCCCCCACTGGGGATATGCCCACAACCAAGGTACATGCCCTTGACTGGAATCGAACCCGGGACCCTTCAGTCCCCAAGCCAATGCTCTATCCATTGAGCCAAACCGGTCTCGGCCCAATTACTATTTTAATCACCATGCAGCAATTCCATTTCAAAAGAGAATTTTGCATTTGGCAGAATTTCGGCATTTCACTGCCCTTCTTCCCATGAGTCAGTTCTGGTTCACTCTCCAGCCAGCTGTCCCTGTTTCTTTACTGTCGAGGGGGCTCTGCCCCATCCTCGGACAGCTTTGCTTATGCTCTTGCTGGAAAACTCCAGTGTCCAACTTTCCTCCTCCTCTGTGTGGCGGTTTTAATGTTAGCATCCAAAATGGTCTCCTCCTGCAGCGAGTCTCCAGCGAAACAGCAACGAACAACTTCCTTTGGGGGGGTGGGGGGAGGATTCTGGCTTTGTCGCCACTTTTAAGAACAGATGTTTATAAGTTTTCATGAACCACAACCCTCCCCCACCCCCAATCCAGAAGGTCTTCCCACGTGATTTGACACCAACCTTCTTTTTTATCTGACATCTCCTAGATGACCTACTGGACCTCTGAAATGCTTATTTACAAAGATATGGTTATAGGCTGGTACTGGGATTTCTGTCACCTCCCTTGGTTACTTTTTTTTTTTATGATCCCAAGGAACTTATGTTCTGCAAGAAATGAAACTAAGCCCTGGTTGTGCAGAAACTTGATCATCTCCTCCCTGGAGAGCTCCCCTGGCTCAGCCTCCTGGGGACCCCACCACGGAGCCCCCCCACCCCCTCCACCCCCCACGGTGCAGGCCCCCCGGCACTATGTGTTAGATGTGTGGCTGGAAGCAGGGAGTTGCAGGACGAGGGACGTTTTAGGACTTGCAGGGGAAAGGAGCCGCCTCCGTTGAATGCAATCCGTGCGGAGGCTGGGGCAGCCCCGCCTCGGACCCCCGCGTGTGTGTGGCTTCCAGCAGGATTGCTCCCCCGGCTCCGCTCTGCAATGTAAAGCCCCATTGCCCACTGCAAGCCTTAATGAAAAGCAGCTCATAAGCAAGTTACGTAACCTAATTGTAATCCAGGGATCAGCGTGGTTATATTATTTGAAGACGTCGCATCCAGTTTCCATGACCTGATTTTGAAAAGAAACTCAGGGAAGGAAGGGAAAAAAAAAAAAAACCCAGTTCAGCACTTGGCTTCCTGTGCTCATTCTAATGAGAACGCTTGTAAATAATTGGAAAACAATGACTTTTGAGAACATTAAGCTCAACTTCAGTTCAGGGTTACTTCTCAAAGCAGCTTCAGCTGTTTGAAGCAAATTATAAACGGTCATGAAATAGGGAGCTTATTTTTGCAGACAATTTAGTCATTTAGTAAGTTTAATTCCCTCATCAATGCAGCACATGTGGAATACCGACTAGAGGCAAGGTGCCAGGGGATGCTAAGATGCATGAGCCTGTTCTCAGGGAGCTTAAAATTGGATAAGGGTTAATAATAATTGCCGAAACTGGTTTGGCTCAGTGGATAGAGCATCGGTCTGCGGACTGAAGGGTCCCAGGTTCAATTCCGGTCAAGGGCATGTACGAAGGTGTGCAGGAGGCAGCTGGTCAATGTTTCTCTCTCATCAATGTTTCTAGCTCTCTGTCCCTCTCCCTTCCTCTCTGTAAAAAAAAATCAATAAAAATATATTTTAAAAAATAATAATGCAGCACCACTGGTTCATTAACTGAAATTCACCACAGTAACGTGAGATGCAGGGAAAACAGGATTGGTGGTTGGGGCAGGTGGAGGGCGGGTGGGAATGGTTCTACAATAATCTGTGCCATCTTTGCAACTTTTCTACAAATCTAAAACTCTTCTAAAATTAAATTTTTTTTTTAAACCTGGATAGGAAAACAGTTGGACTCATAAATAGAAACACATCTATCCGTGCTGCCTAGTTTATAGAAATAAGAGTAGGCCTGCCTAACAGGCAGTTTCATAAGTTCATGACTGCTCCATGAACTTCAGAAGCACAACACTTGACTAATCCTAGTCCTGACTCATGTTTAGTGTGTCGTGAACCGAGGACTGTGATTGGTTCTTTGGTCCTTACATAAACTTCATTTAGTTGATTTATCCTGTTTGTATTCTACCGTAGCAAATCACTTATGGACCCACCTCTGAACCCAAAAGCTACATTCACCTGTGTGTTCCTCACATGTCCCATCTCCTAACCTTCCTCTGTAGCAACCACCTCTTAAGAATTTTGCTTTCATCATACCCTTGCTTTTCTTTACATTTTATTACACATATATGTGGGCCTAAATAACAGGCTAGCTTTATTTGTTTTTTAATTTATCATGTTATATGTTGTCTTCTGGGACTTGTTCTTTTGACTCAAAGCTTAATTACATAACGTGTTTTCCAGAGAAGAGCATATAACATTATTTCTTTACTTTAAAAAAAATATATATATATATATAGTGTATATATATATAGTGTATATATATAGTGTATATATATTGTGTATATATATATATATATATATATATATATATATATAATTGATTTTCTACAGAGAGGAAGGGAGAGGGATAGAGAGCTAGAAACATCAATGAGCCTCCTGCACACACCCCCACTGGGGATGTGCCCACAACCACGGTACATGCCCTTGACCGGAATCGAACCTGAGACCCTCCAGTCTGCAGGCTGATATCCACTGAGCCAAACCGGTTTTGGCGATTTCTTTACTTTTGAGGCAAAGAAAAATATATTATATACTAATTCCATGTCAGTTAAGCTTTGATTTGGCTGTACCGTAAAACCCAAGCTAACAGTGGATGTAGCACACATGTCACCAGCATGTAAAATACCCAGAGACAAGAGGCCTAGCACGGGCATGGCAAGTTCCATAGAATTGTCATGGATTCGGGCTTCTTTCAGCTTTTCTGTTCTCTGTCCCTTGGGTGTGACCTTTATGGGCCAACTGCTCAACTTCTAGCCATTATAGTGGCTTCTCAGTCAGCAAGCAGGACAAAGAAAGGAAGGAAAGCATGCATCTTCCACTCAAGGATCCTTTTGCCGAATTGCACATGATGTTTCTAACTCCATCCCATCAACCAGAAGGTAGACACACGGTTCCATCAAGTTTCAAGGGGGCTGGACGATGCAGTCTCCATTCTGGGGATCTCTGTAGTCAGCTAAAACTTACGTGTTCTATGACCAAGGAAAACTGAGAATAAGGCTTTTGAAGATACTTAGTCTCTGAGAGGACTGTCACAGCTAAAGCGAGAGCAGAAAGAAAACCAATCCAACAAGGATTTTTACTAAAAAAATATAAAGAAAAAAATAAACACTATTATTTACCTCTGCTAACTTTTTGACATATATTCTTTTAGACTTTATCATGTTTATGTATAGCCATATATATTTTTTCTAGTGTATCTATAACTATACCTGTATTTATATAAATACTGGAGGCCTGTTGCATGAATCCGTGGGGTCCCTCGGCCTGGCCTGTGGGCTCTTCGACATCCCCCAAAGGGGTCCCCAATTGGGAGAGGGCGGTTCTTGGGTAACACACCCCGGGATTGGGCTCCCTCCTCTCTGGTGCCTGGTGCATCACCTGAGAACCGCAACTTGGCAAGTTCCTGCATTAAGCGTCTGCCCCCTGGTGGTGATCAGTGTGTATCATAGCTACTGGCTGGTGGGCCAATCTCTTAGGCTTTTATATATATAGATAGACATTTTTTTTAAAGGGATTATTTAAATTATTGGAATAAGTCAGGGGGAAAGATGTATAGGTTGTTTCTCCCTTTAAACAGTAAATTCCATGGGAAATGTAACAATGTAGTAATGAGAGGAAAGAGGAGAATGTGCTCTGTAATTGAGTTTTTATATTTCTGAGTTGCTAATTAAAAAGTATTCATAATTATTTTATTTTATTTTATTGATTTTTTACAGAGAGAAAGAGAGAGGGATAGAGAGTTAAAAACATCGATGTGCAGCTGCCTCTTGCACACCCCCTACTGGGGATGTGCCCACAACCACGGTACATGCCCTTGACCGGATTCGAACCTGGGACTCTTCAGTCCACAGGCTGATGCTCTATCCACTGAGCCAAACCGGTTTCGGCAGCTTTTATTCCCCCATTGGAGATTTAATCTCTCTAGCATGCACGGGTACAAAGCTTTGCAACTTCTATGAGCCATTAGGATAATTTCGTTGTTGTTTCCTTGTCATGGATTTCGTATTAGTATATAATAATTAGTATATTCATAATTTTTTATAGATTAAATTTTCTTATTGTTGTTACTCCTCACCTGAAGATATCTTTTTCCATTGATTTTTAGAGAGAGTAGAAGGAAGGAGGGAAGGAGAGAGGGGGATGAGAGATAAAGATGAGAGAGAGAAAGACATCAATTAGTCGCCTCCTGAATATGCCCTGATCGGGACCAGGAATCAAATCTACAACCCAGGTACATGCCCTTGACTGGGAATCAAACCCATGACTCTGACATGCTGGCCTGGGCTAGATTAAAATTCTTATGTGGGATGTTTTGTTTCTGACAACATGAGATGGCAAGTTATTATGGACCAACTTTCATTTCAAATATATTAAAATGCTATGTAAAAATAATACAAAAATGTAATTACATAATCAAGATTAAGAGAAAGAAAAAAGAAAGGAAAATCACAGATGTCAAGAAGAAAAAAATAAATTCAAAATTAGAGCAGTAAACTCCAGTTATCCTGTAGCAACCTGAAAAGAATAAGATACTAGACCTGGATATAAGGGTTTAGGCCTGCAGGCTGCGGATTGAGCATTTATACAGGAAAAAATAAATGACTCTCAACTTGAGAAAGGCAGGGAATTGGAACTGGAACTTTGCCAAGATGGTCTGTTAAATCCATGACAAGGAAACAACAACGAAATTATCCTAATGGCTCATAGAAGTTGCAAAGCTTTGTACCCGTGCATGCTAGAGAGATTAAATCTCCAATGGGGGAATAAAAGCTGAGAATGTGGGATCCACATTTTATAGTACAGAAATCCCCAAACTGGTCCAGACTCACAAAATTTCTCAAACCCTGGCAAAAGAAAGTGCAAAACATCAAAGAAGAGAGACTCTCACAGTTCAAGACACTAAGATGAGGGGAAAAAAAGAACATTCTATATTACCAACCCCAAAAAACTGAGCTCAGAATATACTAAAGAGATGAAGAAATTGCTGAAACCGGTTTGGCTCAATGGATAGAGCGTCGGCTTGGGGACTGAAAGGTCCCGGGTTCGATTCCGGTCAAGGTCATGTACTTGGTTGTGGGTGTGCAAGAGGCAGCTGATCAATGACTCTCATCAATGTTTCTAACTCTATCTTTCTCCCTTCCTCTCTGTACAAAATCAATAAAATATATTAAAAAAAAAAGCAGAAACTTCTTTAAAAAACAACAACAAAATAAAGATGAATAAATGAACCAGCATGAGGTAGACCTCATATTCATAACAATAGGAAGAATTTGTATACTAAGAACTAGAGATAATAGTAGCTCAGAAAGAGAACACCAAATATTTAAGTATTCATGTTTAAGGAGTTGAACCAAAACATGGTTCTTAGAAGGAAAATTTGGTAAATTGGACCTCACCAAAATTTAAAATTTCTGCTCTGCAATAGACCCTATGAAGATGATTAAAAAAATAAGCTGCAGATTGGGAGAAAATATTTTCAAGCCACAAATCCAACAAGGAAACCATCTCTAGACTATCTAGGAACTCTCAAGAATTCAAGTAGAAAATGGGCAAAAGATATGAACAGATATTTCACCAAAGAAGATAAACTGATAATCAGGGCATGAAAAGATGCTAAGCATCACTAGCCACTAGGAAAATGCAAAGAATTACAACAATGAGATGTCACCACACAACTATTATAATGCTGACGAGGGTGTGAAGAAACTGGATCGCTCATAGCATGCTGGGAATATTAGGAATGCTAGGACGTACTTACTCTGGAATACAGTTTGGTTACTTTTTTTTTTTTTTTTTTTTTTAAGCAAATGAACTACGTGCATTTATTCCAGAGAACTGAAAGCGTAAGTTCACATAAACCCGTGCATGAATATTCATAACCGTATTATTCATATTAGCCGAAACTGGAGATAACCCAGATGCCCTCTAACTGGGGAATGGCTAACCAAAAATGGCATATTCTTATCATAGAATACTATTCAGCAATAAAAAAGAAGCGAACTGGCCGAAACCGGTTTAGCTCAATGGTAGAGCGTAGGTCTGCGGACTGAAAGGTCCCAGGTTTGATTCCGGTCAGGGGCATGTACGTTGGTTGCGGGCACATCCCCGGTAGAGGGTGTGCAAGAGGCAGCTGGTCAATGTTCTCTCTCATTGACATTTCTAGTTCTCTATCTCTCTCCCTTCCTCTCTGTAAAAAAATGAATCAATAAAATATATTAAAAAAAAAAAAAAAAGAGCGAACTGTTAATATAATATGAACAGACACACAACTTGGATGAATCCCAAGGGAATGAGGCTGAGTAAAACAAGCCAATCTCAAAGGTTACATTCTGTAGTATTCCATTTAGATAACCTTCTTGAAATAGCCAAATTGTAGGAACGGAGAAGAGTTAGTTGTGGTTGCTGGGGGTGAAGAACAGGGTGGCAGGGAGAGGAAAGAGGGTGTGGTCCCGAAGATCAGCCGGAGCCTGACAGTGATAGGACAGCTCTGCATCTTCTGAGGTGGTGGCTACCCAAAGCCAGACGTGTCATAAGATTGCACAAAACGACTCATGGGCGCTGGCTCTTACAGAATGGGTAAAATTTGAATTAAACAAAGGGTTAAAAATAGACAAAAAGAAAAGAAACTATGATGGTGGAAACCTTAGCAGATTTTTCAGATAAAGTAAATGTGTTAAAAATAAAATATTGTCACTGAAATTAAAAGTTTCTAAAAGGCAAGTGAAACAGCATATTAGACATAGCCGAATCAAAAAAAAAAAAATCTGTTACCTAGGAAACAGAGTTGAATAAAGCACACAGAATGTGGTAGGGAGGGATTAAAGAGACAGAAAGTGCATGAGGGAAGTGAAGAGGTGCAGAGGACACAATGAGAAGACAGGGGATACTGCTATTAGGCATTTCTGAGGGAGGAAGTGGGGTGGGGTGAGGCAATATTCAGAGACAGTAGATTAAAATGTCCCATGTTTAAAGAAAGATGTAAGCCCTCACATAGGAGGACCAGGCAGGAAACCAAATCCACAAAGAAATGATGGCAAAACTACAGAAAACAAGAGATAAAGAGAAAATCTCAAAAGCAAACCAGAGGAAAAGAACGTATTACCACAAAAACAGCTATTAGACTGACCACATATTTCTCATTAGCAATACTAGGGCCTTAAGGACTAAACAAATACCTTCAAAGGGCTAAAACAAAACATTTTACTTAAAATTATACACGTAACTGAAGTAGTTTTTTAAAAAAATATATTTTATTGATTTTGTACAGAGAGGAAATGAGAGAGATAGAGAGTTAGAAACATCGATGAGAGAGAGTCATCGATCAGCTGTCTCTTGCACACCCCCTACTGGGGATATGCCCGCAACCAAGGTACATGCCCTTGACCGGAATCGAACCCGGGTCCCTTCAGTCCCCAAGCCGACGCTCTATCCATTGAGCCAAACCGGTCTCGGCTAGTTTTTTATTTTTTTTAAATATTTTTTTTATTGGTTTCAAAGAAGAAGGGAGAGGGAGAGAGATAGAAATATCAATGATGGAAGAGAATCATTTATCAGCTGCCTCCTTCACGCCCCCTACTGGGGATCGAGCCTGCAATCCAGGCATGTGCCCTTGGCCAGAATCAACTCAGGACTCTTCAGTCCATAGGTGGATCCTCTCTCCACAGAGCCAAGCCTACCAAGCTAAAGTAGTTTTTTGTTTTTTTTTAATATATTTTATTGATTTTTTTACAGAGAGGAAGGGAGAGAGATAGAGAGTTAGAAACATCGATGAGAGAGAAACATCGACCAGCTGCCTCCTGCACACCCTCAACCGGGGATGTGCCCTCAACCAAGGTACATGCCCTTGACCAGAATCGAACCGGGGCCTTTCAGTCCACAGGCTGACGCTCTATCCTCTGAGCCAAACTGGTTTAGGCTAAAGTAGTTTTTTTTTTTTTTAAATAATACTAAAATGAAGTCACTTTTCAGACAAACAGAAAAAAAGTTTATTACTCACAGGCTATCATTGGAAGATAGTTATTTTTCCCTGGAGTATCAGAAGAAAGAAATGAAAACAAAAAAGAGAAATGAAAGAGATAGATGATAGGTAGGTAGATAGATAATAAATGAGTTAAGAGATAATTTGACAAACATGTAGATTAAATCTTCACAAATATTAATTGGAAAAGCAACATTATTAATATTGAAGACTAACGAGGTATGTAGAAACAGATTAAATAAAATAGCAGCTATGAATAGTGTGCCAAATGGAAGGTAGGCTGACCAAATTTAAAGAATAAAGTCTCTGTATTGTTGGCGAAGAGGACAGAACACGGGGTTAACTTGGTAAACATTTGTTGTTGTTGTTGTTACAGAGAGGAAAGGAGAGGGAGAGAGAGAGAGAAACATCAAAGATGAGAGAGGACCATTGATCGGCTGCCTCCTGCATGCCCCACACTGGGGATCGAGCCTGCAGCCTAGGCATGTGCCCTGACTGGGGATTGAACTGTGACCTCCTGGTTCATAGGTCTACACTCAAGTGCTGAGCAATGCCAGCCGGGCACTTGGTAAACATTTTTAAGGCAACTGTTCATGCTAAATATTACCAACAACAAAAAAAGCTTCTAAAAGTATAAATACATAACTTCTAAACTAGTAAAGAAAAAAGGATTTTTAAAAAATCAAGGCAATAGATGACAGGAAAAGGGAAACAAAAAAAGAGTAGGGTAAATAGAAAATACAAAAACAACTTGCTAAAATATATTTCTTAGTGATCAAAATAAAATTAAAGGGATAATGTTTCTCCATTAAAAGTCAGCAATTCTAACAATAAGAAAGCACACTGCCTGGGAGAACACATTTGCCAATGTTATCACCGATAAGTATTTAACCTCCAACATTTACAGGGAACTCATACAACTTAACAAAAGGAAGATAAACAACCCAATCAAAAAGTGGGCAATGATCTAAATAGATACTTTTTGAAAGAGGACATAAGGAAGGCCAAGAGACACATGAAAACATGCTCAAAGTCACTAATCATCCGAGACATGCAAATCAAAACTACAATGAGGTACCATCTCACACCTGTCAGAATGGCTATCATCAACAATCAACAAATGACAAGTGCTGGTGCAGCCACTGTGAAGAACAGTATGGAGTTTCCTCAAAAAACTAAATATGGGCCGATACCGGTTTGGCTCAGCAGTAGAGCGTCGGTCTGCGGACTGAAAGGTCCCAGGTTCGATTCCGGTCAAGGGCATGTACATTGGTTGCGGGCACATCCCCAGTAGGGGGTGTGCAGGAGGCAGCTGGTCGATGTTTCTCTCTCATCGACGTTTCTAACTCTCTATGAAAAAATCAATTATATATATCCTAGACAAAATAACAGGAATCCAAATTCAGGAATGCAGTTTTCTAAAAAAAAAAAAAAAAAAATTGTGGCAAATTGAGTTTATCACACAAATACAATGATGAATTACCAGGGGGGGAAAAGTCGATTCTTTTATTTCAACACATTAACAAATTAAAGGAGGAAAACCACACAATCATCTCAGAGGATGGAAGAGCATTCAATAAAACTCAACACCCATTTGTGATTTTTTAAAAAAAAAACCACAAAACTATTAGCTAACTAGAAATAGAAGGAGGCTTCCAAAGCGGAAAAGGAATATTTATCAAAAACTGACAGCAAACATTATAGTCAATAGTGAAATGTTAAAAACATTTCTAAATCCAGGGGAAAGACAAGGGTAAGCAGTATCACCACTCCTATTAAACATTGTCCTGGAGGTCTTGTGCAATAAACAATAAATTGTGTAAGAATTAGAGTACAAGTTGTGACAGAATATTGTTTAGAAGCAAAACTATCATAGCATATTAATCATCGTTGTCTCAAATTCTCAGTCCGATAATTCCAACATCTCTGCCATCACTGAGTCTGGTTCTGATGCTGGCTCTTCTGTGTTCTGTCTTTTCCTATGCCTTTAATTTTTTTGCTAGAAGCCAGACATGATATACAGATAAAAGCAAGTGGGATAAATAGGCCTCTAGTGTGCAGTTTTACATGTATCTGTGTTTACTGTTTGCAATACCTGCAGGTGTCAAGGGCCAACATTTCCTCTGATGTCCTTATTTCGGTCTGCACTGTCGTCTTTAGACTTCTCTGGAGACTTCTTTCTTAAATAAGGCCGGAGACACGATCCTTTCAGCTGTATTCCTATTATTATACAGAGGCCTTTGGGATGTGGGTCAAGAGGAAGGCGGGAAGTCTTTTCTATGAATATTTGAGTAAATATAGAACCGGACTTTTAGGGAGCCTACGCCCCTGGGCTGAAACCGTCATAAGTGCTCCTCAGTTTTGTGTTTCCGCTTTAGGTAAGACAGGGAGGTTGGAGGGCGCTGGAGTTGAGTAGTTCCCTCCCTCCAGGCTGATTACTAGTCTCTGGTAAAACCTCAGTCATTAGGCTCTGGTGAAGTATGTTTCTCTTGAGGGCAGGCCTTGTAAAGAACAGCGTGCTCTGGGCACATTTAAGAACAGAATTTAAAATGTTTGTACCAAGCCGAAACCACTTTGGCTCAGTGGATAGAGCATCGGCCTGCAGACTGAAGGGTCCCAGGTTTGATTCCGGTCAAGGGCATGTACCTTGATTGCAGTCACATCCCCAGTAGGGGGTGTGCAGGAGGCAGCTGGTTGATGTTTCTCTCTCATCGATGTTTCTAGCTCTCTATCCCTCTCCCTTCCTCTCTATTTAAAAAAATCAATAAAATATATTTTAAAAAAATAAATAAAATAAAATGTTTGTACCAGGACTCTAAACCCACCGTTAAAAGTCAAGTTCTGTGGTGGCCGAGCTATGGAGAAATAGGAATGCACACCCAGTGCTGGCAGTTGTCTAAAGAGCAAACCTCTCTGAAAAGGAGTTTAATGCTGTCCAGTAGAATCGAACGCTTGTATACGCTAAGCTCTGGCACTTGTACTCTTAGGTCTATATTAGGGGTGTCGAACTCAATCAGAGAAGGGGCCAAAATCTAAAATCCAGCCTAAATCGCGGGCCAAATGGTTTACTCAACAGTCATAAACTGACAATGTCATAAACTGACAGCGGAGTGCAGTGATGACAGCGCGGTGCGGGCCACATTGCAAGGCCTGGCGGGCTGGATTTGGCCCGCGGGCCTTGTGTTTGACACATGTGGTCTATATCTACTCTGTACCTTTTGCCTTTTTCAAAGTGGCATTTGCATGGATGGTACAAAAGCAACTGTGGGTAAAGCTGTTAGTGATTTAGCCCAAATGAAGGCCACGATACCAAAATGTCCTGGTTGTCATTTTATTCTTTACTGTCAGGCACTTGAAATATATAAAGTTGTCATCATCGTCGTCGTCATCATCATCCAGTTTTAATTAAGGATTCTATTGATGAAGCAGTGACCTTTATTAATAAATTTTATGAAATCTCAACTCAAGTATACATGTCTTTTTAATATTAATATTCTGGGTAATGAAGTGAAAAATATGAAGCACTTCTGCACACCAAGGTATGAATGGTTTCTCAAGGAAACATGTGCATTTTGTTTAGTTCCGAGCTGAGCTGGCTGGGTGTGTCCTCCCCCCCCCCGCCCCCCCCCAATGGAATTGCCATTTCTACTTGAAAGGAAGACTGACAAACTATGGATGTTCCGACTTGGGATTTTGGCAGGCGTTTTCTCATAAATGAACAAAATGAGCCTGTCACTTCAAGGAAAGCAACTGACTGCATCTGTTGCCAATGATAAATTTTGAGCTTTCGAGAAAAAGTTAGAATTTTGGAAAACTTGTGTCTACTGCCATGACTTTGACAATCTCCCAATTTTTAAAAACATTTATGATTAAACTAGTAGCCCTGTGCACAAATCCGTGCATCTGCGGGGCCTGGCGGCTCTGTGCCTGCTGCTCAGAGGCTCTCTGAGTCCCAGAGGCCCATCGCAGCTGGGCACGGTATGCTTGCCTTGTCACCACGGCAACGAAACAAGCATCCCGCCAGGCCATTCACGCTTCCCGTTCTCAGAGGCCACCCACCCCAGGACTGGGGGACTCGGCGGGGGGGGGGCGCTGAGAAGACTGGGTACCACCATCTTGTGGCTGTGGGCGCCGCCATCTTTGTGATGAGTTAATTTGCATATTGCCCTTTTATTAGATAGGATCAGTGGTGATAGAAATAAAGGTGTTTTATTTTTTATTTTTTATATTGTATAATGAAATCTGTCAACATTGCTAAGACGTGTAATTCAGTGGAGAAATACTTTTCAAAAGACCAAGAAGGATCAATGGGTTTTAGTGATACAGAAATATGAGAAATTCATAGATATGATTTCACATTGCAACTAACATTTAAGAAACTATTACTTATTGATTTTTTTAAAAAATATATATATATTTTATTGATTTTTTTACAGAGAGAAAGGGAGAGGGATAGAAAGCTAGAAACATCGATGAGAGAGAAACATCAACCAGCTGCCTTCTGCATATCCCCTACTGGGGATGTGCCCACAACCAATGTACATGCCCTTGACTGGAATCGAACCTGGGATTCCTTCAGTCTGAAGACCGATGCTCTATCCACTGAGCCAAACTGGTTTCGGCTACTTATTGACTTTTGATTTAGTCTCTTTGATGAAGATTATCCAAAATTATTATTTTATTTTTAAAATATATTTTATTGATTTTTTTTTTTTACAGAGAGGAGGAGAGAGAGACAGAGAGCTAGAAAGATCGATGAGAGAGAAACATCAATCAGCTACCTGTTGCACACCCTCCACTAGGGATGTGCCCGCAACCAAGTTACATGCCCTTGACGGATTCAAACCTGGGACCTTTCAGTCCGCAGGCCGACGCTCTATCCACTGAGCCAAACCGGTTTCGGCTATCCAAAATTATTGAAGAAGGTTATTAAAATACTCCTCCCTTTTCCAACTGTGTCTCTATGTGAGGCCTGTTCTTCCTCATATACTTCAACCAAGACAACATATTGCAACAGATTGAATGCAGAAGCAGATATAAAAATCCAGCTGACTTCTATGAAACCAGGCATTAAAAACATTTGCAAAAATGCAAAACACGTTCACTAATATTTTTGTTTGGTAAATTTAGTTACGTTTCATTGGAAAACATTGTTTACGATAAAATGTAATGGGCTTATTATTGTTATTTTCAGTTGAGTAGTAAATAAATACACTTAAATTTTCCATTTTAATTTCACCATAAATATAAAAAAACATAACCCACGCAAACTAAAAGCTATCTGGGGTCCTTAATAATTTCAACAGTGTAAAAGGATCCTGGAAGCAAAACTCTGAGAAAGAGTGCCCTCGTGAAAAAACCCTCCCATCTGTCCCCCAAGAGACATGCACGAGACTATTCATTACAACAACGTTTGTGCTTCAAAAAAATTAAACCGCTCAATGTCTATCAGCGAGGGAATAGATGCATAGACGTAGTCACATAATAACATAACCTCTCTGACGTTAAAAAAAATGAGCTCAAGCTAAGGGCATTAATGTGGATGGGTGAGAAATCTCTAGATGTTGCAAAAAAGAGCGGTACAGAAGGATGCCACTTATACATATTTCAAAATCAAGAGAGCAGGCTATTCCTGCGCATGAATTCATCCTATGTGGTAAGACTATTCCCCCTTGGAGATGGATACACAGGAGGATACCAACCCCAGGATGCCAGTGGGGTGTACTGAGTGGGGCCAGGAAAAGCAGGGGAAGATTCAAATGTAGTTTATGTAAATTATCTGGAAAAAGATGTGGAGTGAACATGGCACAGAGTTCACAGGTCCTTATCTGGGTCACGGGTACCGTTCTGTCCACAGACCTCTATTCATCGGAAGCATGCCAATATTAAAATATACTTATTTTTAAACGCCTCTGCATTTGCTCCCTTAACCAGAAAACAGATTCAAAGGTCTTGTTCCTGGTGGAATACATTTTCCCCACCCACGGCTGGAAGGCCAGCTGTCCTGCTCTCTGCCGGCTGCGAGGCCCTAAGAGGTGGCTTGGGGCAGTTGAAGGGTAATAATGTCTTTTCTGTCTGCAAAGCTCTTGATCCCGGCTTCTCAGTCACGGCTGCAGAGGAAATTCTCCCTCGGATTTCTCACAGAACTCCCGCAGCTGTCAGGCAGGGCGCGGCGCCAGCACACCCAGAGGACAACTCGAGCGGCATCAGCACAGTTCCCGCTTGGGGCAGGCCTCCCAACACAGAGTATCCTGTTCCTGTTCCTTTTCCTCCTGAAGCCAGAGAGCGAGCCTTTGATTCCTGTGGCAGTGATATCATGTAGCCTGCTGGGTGTAGCTGGGCTCTGGGCGTGCATCTGGGAGACACCTAATTCCCCTGGCACTTCCCGGAGCCTCCCGAGCACTACTGGGTAATGTCATGGTGGCCCTGGAGATGATATTTTTACCTTTAAATTCATACAGTCGGTTGAGAAGCTGCGGAGCTTCCCAGGATTCTTATGAAGAACGCCCTCAGTGATACTTTTCAGACTTCCGTAGCCTCCGATTCAGGAGGAGAGAGCTTGATAGTCTGGTTTTGTTTCTGTTTGAAGAGCATATGCCCAAAGGAATTGTGCGTGTCCCAGATTCAACACAGCTGTTAATTAGAGCTGAGAACACTCGGTTGACCCCTGTGTGGCTAATTGCTAGAATTGAGAAGCGTCTCCGAGGGCCTCGTACGATAACAACTGAAAATTGTACTGAGCATCACCTAACGCTTCTGGAGCCGGTTCAGGACGGGAAGCCATCGGCTCCCCGCGGTTCCTGGCGCGGGAGAGGCGGCTCTGTGCTGAAGGAGCAGTATTAAGGATTCTCTTCAGTGATTAAAGCACCCACATTTCACTTCGGATGTGTGGCTGGAGGCAGCGTGCTCGGAAGGGCTTATCAGAGGGCTCAGAACCGTGCAGCGCAGCGCAGGTGGCCTACTTCGGAGGCTTCCACCGCTCCTCCAGCGTCTCCCCCAGGTTCCAGGGCCACCCCCTCCAGGACAGGTCTGGGGGACAGGGTGTGAGGTGGACTCCTTTTGGGACCCTGGACCCGCTTCTGAGGTGCAGCCTGCTGCAATCGTTCTGCTTCCCCCATCTTAAAACGAAAACATTTCTCATGGTCTAGCTCTGGACCATGAGAAAAATGCATAGAAATCACCTCGTTTCCACCCTGGTGCACCAGTGCTGATCACTTCCCTCCCTCTGTCTGCTCTGTGGGCGGAGATGATAGTGGAAATAACCAGCCAACAGACAGGTAGGCTGACAGAGAGAGCGAGAGCTGGGCCCAGGTGGGAAAGAGGAGGAGATAAAGAGGTGAGAGAATGGCCCTAACTGGTTTGGCTCAGTGGATAGAGCGTCGGCCTGCGGACTGAAAGGTTCCAGGTTCGATTCCAGTCAAGTGCATGTACCTTGGTTGTGGGCACATCCCGAGTAGGGGGTGGGTACAGAAGGCAGCTGATGGATGTTTCTAACTCTCTATTCCTCTCCCTCCCTCATTTCCCTTCCTCTCTATAAAAAAAATCAATAAAATATATTTAAAGAGGTGAGAGAATGAAGGATGAACGTCAGAGGGACAGTGGCTAGGGAGAGGAGAATGGAGAGATGACATGGGGACACGGAGAGGCAGGAAGGGGGGAAGAGGACCGCGGGAGAAGAGAGGAAAAGATGGGCCAGAAAGAGAGTTGGAGCGGTGGCTGTTCTCCTTTCTCCCAGGTCCCGGGAGAGGGGGAATCGGCGGAGCTGACCACGAGTGTTTTGGCCTTCTCAGCCAAGAGGCCCCGAGCATGTTCCAGATAGCTTAGTGCTCTGGCTGACTCCGCTGCCTTGGCCTGGCCCGAGGAAGGTCGCCCGGAGCCAGCAGCGTAAGGAGAGATGCATGATCCCTTTTCCAGAAGACATCCAAACCATGGGCCTAATTCTAAGAAGTGTCAGGGGCAGAGAGCCGCCTTGAGTCAGCTTTGTTCAGAGCTGGAGAAGGAAACGCTCAAAGGGAGCCAGAGGGAAAGGGGTCAATTTCACCTTCTTCCAGATCCAGATTGCCAATGAGGGCACCCTGCTCCAGGGACAGGGGGGACCCCACATACATAGCTGGAGTTTCCAACTGGACCTCTCACTGTGCTCGGCCTATGTTGGGCAATAGTGGGGGAAACAGAGGTGACGAGAACAGCTGCTGTCTACAGACAGAAAATCTAACACAGAAGAGCATCCAATGGTTAGCTACATGGGGCAGTGCAGGCTCAGAGACTATAGGAACTGGGAAGGGTGGTGAGGGCTGGAGTAAGTCAGGGAGAATTCACGGAGAAGGTCAGTCTGGAGGATAGGCAGAGATCTTGAAGGTAACTATGAACAGAGCAGATATTGACAAGAGAGACAGAAACATCAATGATGAGAGAGAATCATTGATCGACTGGACTGCCTCCTCCACACCCCACACTGAGGATAGAGACTGCCACCTAGGCATGTGCCCTGCCTGGGGAATCAACCACTGAGCCATGCTGGCTGGGCTCTGGTCCTCTTAGGGAGGATGATATGAGAGAAAGGGCATACGATTTGGAGGCCAAAGATCTCCATTGAAGCCCTGGTCAGTCATTACGAGCTGTGTCATCTTCCAAAAGTCAATCAACTTTTTCTGCACTTTGGTTTCTCATTTGCAGAGTGATGGGGTTTCAGGGGTCCACTTCTCAGCTTGGGAAAAATGTCCTTTCTGGGACTTCAAAATCAAGCCTTGTGCACTCGGAACAGTTCATTAAAACAAAGCAGAACAGTGTGTGATGTTTTTAACGGAATGCGGCAACATGTTGAAATAGGCCTCTTCCTTTCTCAGAGTTTTGGCCAGGGCTCCAACGCTGAGAACAATGGGTTTATGTCTCCCCCACTCAGACACGTCCTAAGTGAGACCCAGGCTGTCTAGGGCAACGCTCGCAGAGAGAGCAGCCTAGAGCTAGTTCTGCCATGATTTGACCTTCCCACACCTCCAGGCTTTGCAAGAGGAGGCTGAGAGCAGGAACCTAGCGGCCGCCTTCTGATTCCCAGGGGGGAACATGTCTCCACTGAAAGGCTGGGCAGCAGAGCAACGCCAGTGGGTCCCAGAAGGAGCAAGCGGCACTTGCAGAAACAGTAGAGAAGTTTGTGCCATGAAACGTGATGAGGAGACCTGAGTTATCTTGTAGCCTCTGCGAGAGGCTCTTCTAGATGATTCCAACAGAGGAGACATTAATGTGGGGTGATCTGCTGGAATCCAGAGGATAAAAGGGACATTTTAAGAGCCTCGCTGAAGTGGGCATTGTCCTAGCAGTGCTATTGTAGGATATCCCAGGGAGGAGCGATCTGCAAACAAATCCTGGCTAGAGAAACAGCCTTAGATCTGCCACTCCCAAAGGGCCCAGTGATTACTATTGGGAGGGCCACGGAAGACCGTGCCTCTTTTTCTCTAATCCCTCCCACCCCCACCCCCCATTCTTCTGGCCCAGCTAATGCAAGAGGAAGTGAAACAGAGAGAGAAGAAATGACTATGAACCCCCTCTTTACTGTGCTTGCGAGTCTGGTTGTGGCCCATGCAAGGGACGAGAGAACTTTAATTTGAATAAGTAATTGAAGTTTTGATATTAGAATGGACTGAATTTTTTTAATACCTGAAAGTAACCAGAAAACCACAACTAGGGGAGAAAGATCTGAGAGGATAGTTTTAAGGGCCAGGCATAAGACAGAACAAAATCATTTCTGCTTGGGTCCTCCCAAGTCCCGCTTGTTTAATATAATAGTCACAGGAAGATACCGTTGGTGAGCCGAGACCGGTTTGGCTCAGTGGATAGAGCGTCAGCCTGAGGACTGAAAGGTCCCGGGTTCGATTCCAGTCAAGGGCATGTACCTTGGTTGCGGGCACATCCCCAGTAGGGGGTGTGCAAGAGGCAGCCGATCGACGATTCTCTCTCATAGATGTTTCTAACTCTCTATTCCTCTCTCTTCCTCTCTGTAAAAAAATCAATAAAATATATATTAAAAAAAAAAAAAAAAAGATACCGTTGGTGAGTTGGGGGAGAACTGATTGCAAGGATGGCGGGGGTTGGGGGGGGGGCAGGGGAGCGGAGGCAGGTGGAGAAATTGGTGGCCAGATCCCAGTGAAGATGCTGTCGTCTAGAAGTCAGGCAATGGGGACTGAGGGTATTTCTGAGGTGAACCTGGCAGGAATTAATGAGACCTTAGAGGTGGAATAGAAGTAAGGTGGATGACTCATAGAAGCTTCTGAAGTTTCTAGCCTGACAGGCTGGCAGTTGGTGACTTGATGGATAGCAATGCTACTTCTACAGCTAAAGACGTGTTTTAGAAAGATCTCACACTTAGGTCAACGATGCCACATTTTTGGAACTCTCCAAGTGAGTTCTCATTGAGCCAGTGGGTCCTGAGCCAATGTATGAGTCATACAAAAAAAATCAATCTCATTACTTTTTATTTATCCATTTTTCATTTAATCCATCATTGAACAAGCTTTTGCTAAGTATGTTGTGCACTGGGCTAATCACTACAGAGAAAAATCAGCAGGACACGGGGCTAGTCCTCTAGTTGCTCACAGTCTACCTGCTCCATTGACTCCAGTTACACATGGAGTAATACAATTTTTTGGTAGCTTTATCCCACTTTAAGTTCCTTATGCCCATGGTCGGGAAACTGAGGCTCGAGAGCCACATGCGGTTCTTTGGCCCCTTGAGTGTGGCTCTTCCACAAAATACCACGGCCTGGGCGAGTCTATTTAGAAGAAGTGGCGTTAGAAGTTTAAAAAATGTGGCTCTCCAAAGAAATTTCAGTCGTTGTACTGTTGATTAATGAGTTTGCTGATCACTGTCGTATGCCATTGGCTTTATGAAGACAAGAGCAGAGTGTTATGTAAATTGGGCATGTACCATCTTAAGTACATGACCTTATTTCCATTTGTCCATTTTCAATTTTGTTTTATGTCCTACAGAATTTAGGTTGTATGAGAGCATGATCCAGAAATTTGATCTCTGTCCAAATTTGCACTTTCCAAATGTAAGCAGACACTCAGAATCAGTCTAAAAATCATTGGCACAAAATGTACCCAAACAGGCCCATATAATTGAATTCCCTCTCTCTCTCTCTCTCTCTCTCTCTCATATATACCACTAAGATTTTGTTCAATCTGATAACAATGTATATTTAAGACTCAGAATATCAAAATTTGGTGTTAAATCTTCTAAGGTATATAAGAATTAGTAAAATACAGTAAGTGGTTCATTCTTTTCAGAAAGTCCACAACTTTGTAGGAGAGACAGATACATTTATAAGTAGGCATATGTGATATAAAGTAAATTGTGATATATAATAAAATAACAAGCAAATTAACAAAGAAGGAAGAATCTACAATAACCTCTTATACTATGTTAACTCGGGAGATGTGAGTTAATCAGCATCTTTAATGTATTCAACAAACTCTATGAGCACCTACCATGTGGCAGGCACCTTTCTAGGCATTGAGGATATGCTACTTTTATTCAAGTCGGAGACACCGTCAGTAAGTCAACGGATATCTGATAGCAGTGGCAATGGAAAGAATTAAAGCAGGGTGGTGGTAGAGCAAGTTATTGGATGACTCTTTAGTTGAGTGATCAGAGATAGCTTCTCTGAAATTGTAACATTTCAGCAAGACATAACCGACAAGGAGGATCCTACTCGGAGAAGGATGATCAGGACAAGCATCTCGGACCAGGGGAACAGCTATTATTGCAAAGGCCCCAAGCAAGAATGAGTTTCACGTGCTGCACAGACTACAAGAAGGCACGTGAGCCTGGGACACCATGGGCGGGGTGGTAAGGCTGGGAGGAGATGAGGCTGGAGAGGTGGACAGCAACAGATAACTAACCTTTTAAAATAATGTAAAGTCTGTCCCCTTAATTGCACATGTATACACACACACACACACACACACACACACACACACACACGTTCCAGAAATGTTTCAAGCATTGGCATAACTGCTGGAATCTATGACTCCTTTGAAGGAAATCACATTCATTTGGATCAAGTTTAAAGACTCATTACTTTATGATCACATCTAATGCTTAATTTGACTAGAAAAATCTAAGAACAAAGGCTACTTGCAAACTATAAATGAATTCCAAGCATCATCAATGGTATCATTGGACAGAGTAGAGGAAAAGCCATGGACTCCAAAAGAACAATTAAAAAAAGAAAAGAAAAGAAAAGAAAGAAAGAAAGAAAGAAAGAAAGAAAGAAAGAAAGAAAGAAAACACATGATAGCAAGCAGGGTTGCTGCAAAAATTCCAGTTACAGGATTGTTGAAGAATGGCAGTTTTTGCTGTGTTTCTCATTAGGTTGGAGAAGATTATGTTATAGTCTCATAATTTGTTCTGGATAAAGCTCCTCTCTGATTTTATATTGCTATTTTTTTCCAATTCCCACTCCATAGGCATCTCTTGTAATATTTTGAGTATGTCCTGAGATGGGTACATATCTTCAAGAAATGCATGGGTTGCTTTCCATGAACGTGATTTTAATTAGCCAACATGGGATTGTTCTATGATCTTGGTCTGTCTTATTGAATTACTCAAGACTATTTTTAGAAATCCATCCATGCTGCTCTGCATAGCTCTAATTCATCACTTCCTACGACTGCAGAGCATTTTGTGATGAGGAATCTTCATATTTTATTTCCCTTTTTCCCTAGAGATGGACACCAAGTTGCTTCACACTATCTGGATCAATGGACATTCTCATAAAGGCTGCCTTATGGGCTGAGGTGAGCATCTCTGGGAGGTTACAGAGCCATGAGGATGATTCTCACTCAACTCCTCTTGGTAAGGTTGGATTGCTCTCCCAAATAAATGCACTAATCCACATGCCCATTACATTTTTAGTAGAGGCCTGGTGCATGGATTTGTGCATGGTGGGGTCCCTCAGCCCAGCCTGTGCCCTCTTGCAGTCGGGACCCCTCACTCCTTACTGCTTACCTGCAACGGAGGTAGGAGAGGCTCCTGCTATCGCCGCTGTGCTCGCCATCTGTGAGCCTGGCTTCTGGTTGAGTGGTGCTTCACCTGTGGGAGCACATTGACCATCAGGGACAGCTCCTGCATTGAGTGTTTGCCCCCTAGTGCTCAGTGCACATCATAGCGACCGGTCATTCTGCTGTTTGGTCAATTTGCATATTAGGGTTTTAGTATATAGGATACATGACTTATACAGAATACACTGAGTCTCATATGGCCATGTATTCAAGGCCAAACATATAGTAAGTCTCAGGATCAAGAGTCAAATCTTTCAATTCAGTTCTGAGGCTGCCTTTCTGAGAAACATCAACCCTCCACTTACCCACATAGATGTGCACAAACACAAATGCAAAGTTCCACTAAATTACTACTTAAGTGATATTATCACCCTCCGCTGCCCCTCACTCAACAATTATTTCTGAATGGCAGCTACACGGCTTTTTTCTTCATAAGCTCAAGGTATGACTTCCTTTGGCTGTCAAAGCACCTCTACTGAGCAGGTATGGATTAGGAATAGTCTCCATCCTTTCTTTGAAGGAACTTAAAATCTAATTTCCTCTTACAACCACAGTCAACATGAATACAGGTTGCAGATTTTCAAAAGCTTTCTGTGGTTCTATCTTCTTGCATCTGTCAATTTCATGGCCCCAGAATCCCTCAAAATTCATCATCTTACCTGATCCCTGTTCTCTATTTCCCAGAGACTACAAACTCCCTCAAACTTCAGGTCTCAAATATCCAACTCATTTCTGAAGACAGTTTCAAGGCTAGTGGCCAGTTCCCAGCGTGTAGTACAGTGATTTTGTCGGGAGCACAATGATCTCTGAGCAAATATGGTAGAACTATAAACCGGATCCACTGTAGCTGTGATTGTTTATGCCCTTGGGTTTGAAATAATTACTTTCTTAGACATGTGGTTCCCAGATGAAATTCATGCTGTGATTTGATTTTTTTTTAAATGCAAAAAAAATAAAATAAAAATTCTCTAGCAGAAATTCATCACCAACATGGTAAGGAATTTGATGACTAAAAATACTCTCCCTGAAGAGAGCATGAATGTGGTGCACAGACATGGAAAGGGAGAACACACCAGCAAGTCTGTGTGAAAAGGAATGACACCAACAATGAACTGGGGCCCAGCCCTTGGCTTGACTGGAATCAAGAGGCTGTCCCACAATTTAGGTAAAATATTAGTAAATCAGAGTAGAAATGATAAAAATAAATGTATGCTTCTTGACGTTCAAGGACCAATATCTAGACTAGTAATGGGTAATTAGAAAGAGCCATTACATTGAAGAGATCCCTCTGTAACTATTATCTCTTAAATTTAATCTGTAATGATCTGTTTTGGTAATTGTCTGACTAGCAAGTGGATAACTGTAATAAATCTCTTTTGTCTTATTAAAGAGAGCTGCTTTATTGGGGGGGTGGAGGGGGAGGCTTTCCCACATATCAAAAAAAAGTTTTGCTGTATTAAATAAGAAATTATTTCAAATACTTACCATGGACACTACCTGGGATCAAATTAATTCCCTGAAGGCAAATGACAAGTTGAGGAGAATCCAGCACAAGATATTCTTAATGTCTCCACTCTGATTCTGAGAGGGAATCTGTACTGGATATGTGCCGATTCTGTACACAATCAAGTGGAGCTGACCCTTCTCTCAGAAAATGGCTATCCTAGTTCCTGGGGAAAGAAACCGCTTCGTTGCTTCAAAAGAAGACCGTTGAAGCCGGGATTGGCCCGGGGGCAGGTGAGCAGGAACGGGTAATGTAAGGTGAAAGCAGAGAGACACTGACAGATTGTTGTCATGGGCCTCAAGCCCAAGGCCAATGTTAAGGCTCGTGGGGCCTAGGGTCTAATTCAATCTACAAACTTGTGTTTTGCTTTAGCTCCAACGTGCTGGTGTTTGTTTAATTCATGTGAAGTCCAGTCAGCCCCAACTTCCTCCACTCCCGGTTGTTTTCATACCCCTAACCTGGCCCTGAAATCCATGGAGTGTGTGTTGTTTTAGAAAGGTGGTTTTGTTTTGGGCTCCCAAACATCTACTCCCCACCCACTCCCATCATTGACCCACGTATCCCCTGAAGAAACGAAAGGACTGAGATTGTGGGTGAGTCAGAAATCTTGACTTTCTAGCACTGCAAACCCATCACACACTGGACTATAAACCCTGTAAGAGAAGTGATATTCTTCTGTGGGGTTTTTTGTTTGTTTGTTTGTTTTTATGTCATCCAGTATCTAAAACTGGCACCTGGGAGGCAGTTAGTAAATATTTGTTGAATTAATGAATGAATAAATGGCACCTTCTACCGTGTTTCCCCGAAAATAAGACATCCTCCGAAAATAAGGCCTACTTACAGGTTTCCTTCTGAGTGAAATATAAGGCATCCCCCCGAATATAAGGCCCGCCCAGGCTCTGTCTCGGAATGAAAACTAATTTACCGTACCGTATACAGGTAATAAATTTCTTTATTTTCATTTAACAATAAATGCATACCGTATTCTTCTTCATGGAAAAATAAGACATCCCCTGAAAATGAGACCTAGCGCATCTTTGGGAGCAAAAATTAATATAAGACACTGTCTTATTTTCGGGGAAACGGGGTAGTCTCAACATCAGCAAAGCTCTTAGTTTGAAAGTTAATTATGAAACTTCTTAGTGCTTTTCTTTTGCACATATGTGCTGCTGGTACATGCTTTACGTGTGAGATAAGACGAGAAGAGCCGAGAAGGCACCTGCATGCTCTGTGAAGAAGCCTGCACGTGGAAGGGAGCCGGGGTTCGACACTAGGGTGACATAGAGCAAAGAGGACGACAGGGAGAAGACCGTGTCTGGTTTTCAAGTTAGTCCTAAAAGGAGAGAAGAAGGCAGAAATGGGCCAAAGAGAGGGTCAGACATGATGAAAAAGCTTCTGTCCCATTGATCCTTTTGATTGCCCAACTCAGCATTGTCCAACAGAAATACAATGGAAGCCACGTATTAACTTCTCCAATAGCACATTAAAAAAAAGGGGGAGGGGGGCTAGCCGGTTTGACTCAGTGGATAGAGCATCGGCCTGGGGACTCAAGGGTCCCAGGTTCGATTCTGGTCAAGGGCATATACCTTGGTTGTGGGCACATCCCCAGTGGGGAGTGTGCAGGAGGTAGCTGCTCAATATTTCTAACTCTCTATCCTTCTCCCTTCCTCTCTGTAAAAAATTAATAAAATATATTTTAAAAATATATAAAAAGGTAACAGGTAAAATTTATTTTAATAACATATTTTATTTAACCCAATATACTCAAAAGAGGATTGTTTTAGTATAGGAACCAGCTACATTTCAAATGTTCAAAAGATGTATCTGGCTAGTGGTTACCACATTGGACAGCACAGTCCAATGTCCCAGAACCCCTTTCCTAAACTCCCAGGCCTCCCAGCCTCCTGCTCAGTGATCTAGCCAAAAGGTTTTCCTCCATTCTGGGTTCTCCTGCCATTCGACTCCCCCAACCGGACAAAATCTCACTTGCTTTTTCCATCATTTTCTCCCTTGCCTTAAACAAGAATCTGACCTTCAGCAATGTTCTCTATTCGAACTGCTTTAGTGAGAGACGGTGAGATTTCTGTCTGTCTCCCTGTTTCTTTTTTAAAAAATATTTTTTATTAATTTTGTACAGAGAGGAAGGGAGAGAGATAGTTAGAAACATCGATGAGAGAGAGTCATCGATCAGCTGCCTCTTGCACACCCCCTACTGGGGATGTGTCCGCAACCAAGGTACATGCCCTTGACCGGAATTGAACCCGGGACCCCTCAGTCCCCAAGCCGACGCTCTATTGAGCCAAACCGGTTCCGGCTGTCTCCCTGTTTCATCTTTGTAGCCCCCCCACCCCCACCCCACACCCTGCACTTAGCACCCTGCCTAGCACCCCTGCCCGGTTCTGCTTCCGCGGTTGGAGGAAGCAGCTCCTGGTCTCCAGACAGCGCCTTGCTGGGCAGCGCCGGCAGTGGCAGCAGCCAGCTCACCAGGCCAGTTCTGCAGTCGTTACTGCATGCTTAGCCCACAGCCTGTTCTTCCAGCCTTTCCAATGCTTAGAGGAGCTACCCCATACATCTCTTTCTGCCTAAACTAGTTAGGATGGATTTTACTGTTGAAACCAAGAACCTGACCCAATTTCAGTTGATTAAAGTATCCGTTTTAGGGTTTTCCTTTGTGCTGCGCAGCGTGTTCTACCACTTTATATCTGATTTATCTGCTTTAAATGACATCTTTTGAGCCCTGTGGCCTACAGAATGTTAGTAAATGAGCATATTTATCCTCCTCAATTTTTATTATACCATCTCCCTCTGGCCCCAAAGTTCCCAAACTTGATAAGTTTCCTAGGTAATTCCTGTAGATAATCATAATGCTAACAACCAAGTCTAGACTTCTCCGTGCCCAGGGGTCTCGATTATCAGCCACACAGACGTGGTCGCTTTCATGCTCTCCCTGTAAGAGGGAAGAGTAACAGGAGAGGGCAGGGGATTCTTTCATTGGACATCAAGACCATCTGTCCTGCTGATTACCCAGGCGCCCGTAGGTCTCTCTATAGGATAATGAGAAGATAGAGGACTACTCACTTTTTCTCCTTGCCGATCCCTGGCTTGTATGTGTGGCCAATAAAATCTGATTTTTAAGTCATATTGTGTGATGTTGAGGGATTCCTTTCCAGCCCTGCTTCACAAAGCGCAATGAAGATCATCCTCAGGATGTAAAAAAAACAACAACCCAGAGGCCATCAAAGAAGAGATCCATAACTGCAAATTCATGAGTTAAAAAAAAAAATTAATGGAGCAATAATTACTATGAGCAAAAATTAATTTAAAAAAAGAAAAATTGGGGGAAAATATTTGCAACTCACATCACAGTAATGTAAAGAGTTCCTGCAAATCGATACCAGCACCCAATAGGTAAATGGGCCCATGGTACGGACAGATAGTGTATAGAAAAGGAAGTACAAAGGAAACACTAGCACCAATGACTCTTAAGCATATGAAAATAGAAATATTGCTTTTAAATATACAAATACAATACTCCATTTTTTGCCTCTTAGAATGGCATAGAACCCAACATATGATAAATAGTCCGTGGTCCTGACAAGGGCCCGAGGAAATGGGCAGGCCTACTGATGGGGTATAAATGGAAACAACTTCTAGGAAGGGCAACTTGGTAACATCAGTTCCAAGGATACACACATGTGTCCTTCCAGCCTGTATTCCCACGTTAGGGTTCACTCCGCAGATACCCTTGCATGTACACAAACTGGGCGATGTACAGTTGTCCTGTGACGAGAGCAAAATACTTCCAGTCACCTGAAGACAACAAGGAGAACAAGAAACCGCATCTTTGATGAAATGGCTAAGCCACCCGTACCCTGAACCTTGGCGTTGATGAAGAAAGGCTGCTTTCTGCGGCGATCATCTAACCCGAGGAAGAAGGGAGATCCAAGCGGAGAGATGTGCCCAGAGCTGGCGGGACTCAGAATATACATACACCAGTGGATGCTCGAGGCAAAACACCAACAAGGCCTTGCTTAGAACAAGACTCTGTGCAGGCCAGCTGCTGAGGCTTCCCTGAGCCATTTGAGATCGCCACCAGGGAGGGGCAGCAGGTGAGGGGAGGAGGCTGCAGACCCCTCTCCTGGCAGAGTGACACGGGCCGCGGAACAGCTGTCAGCAGTCAGCTGCCCTGCAGTTGCTAACCTTTCTCTGGGCAGAGCAGGAAAGGCTACACCAGCTTACATAAGCTCACACGCAAACTTGGCCGGGATCTCAAGGTTCGGGAGAGGTTTTTCACATCGCACTGGTCCCTCCCCCATGGGTTTCAGCAGCTGGGTTGTCCAGGGAGCGGGGTCTCCAGGAGACACTATCCGTGTTGTATTTTATGTGAATGGTGCCCCCCTGGAGGGAGTACAGTTTGGATGCTGTCCCTGGGAAATGTCCGGTGGGTCAGCTGTGAAGGAAAAAGTGCCCGTATTTAAAGGTGAAAAATAATCAAAAGGAAATAGCACAGATCTTCTCCTCCTCCTCCTCCTCCTGCTCCTCCTCCTCCTTCTCCTCCTCCTCCTCTTTCTTCTTCTTCACAGAGAGTAAAGGTGATGAATAGAAAATTAGAAGCATCAATGAGAGAGAAACATTGATCAGCTGCTCCTGCCCACCCCCTACTGGGGGTGTGCCCGCAGCCAAGGTACATGCCCTTGACTGGAATCGAACCTGGGACCCTGCAGGCCGATGCTCTATCCTCTGAGCCATACCGGTTAGGGCATATAGGACATCCATAGGGAAAATGACTGGCAAATAAAGAACTGCGACAGAAAAATCTAGCCATAATGCCTGTGAGAATTGTGACCAAATAAACTCTAGGAACTAAAGAAAAAATAGTCTCCAGGAAAAAATAGCCTGTCTATAACAAGCACTCACACAGAGATATCAGTGTTCAAGGAGAAAATGACAAAAGCAAGTTAGCATTACATTCTACCCCTCTTTGAGGTAGAATTTATATGCAGTCAAGTCTTGAATATAGAGCTTTTAAAAGCTAACCACACCCAAGTAACTATCACTCTGACACGGAGAAGGCTTCTTTCTGCCCTGCCCCCTTTCAGTCAAAGCACCTGCTCTCTAGACCACTGTCACCTACCACCAAGTAGCTTTATCTAGTGTGGAGCATCCTATGAATAAAAACATACATATTTCTGTTGGGAGTGGAATTTCTAGGTCTTAAAGACCATGCAGATTTACTTTAGAATCATTAAAAGGTTTTCCCAAGGAATCCACCCCCCACTTTTGAATCTCTCCTTGGTATCGCTCATTCTTTTCATTTTAGCCATTCTGGCAGAACCACTTTATTGTAGTTTTAATTTACGTTTCCCTGATGACTCATATGTAGAACCTTTTTATGTCCTTATCTTTTTTTTTTTTTTTTTTTTTGACACACTGGTTCTCATGTCTTTGCCTATTTTCTATTGGGTACCTGTCTTTTTCTTATTTATTTATTTTTAAAAATATATTTTATTGATTTTGTACAGAGAAGAAGGGAGAGAGATACAGAGTTAGAAACATCGATGAGAGAGAGTCATCGATCAGCTGCCTCTTGCACACCCCCTACTGGGGATATGCCCGCAACCAAGGTACATGCCCTTGACCGGAATCGAATCCGGGACCTTTCAGTCCCCAAGCCGACGCTCTATCCATTGAGCCAAACCGGTTTCGGCTGTCCTTTTCTTATTAATATGAAGGAATTCTTTATATATCCCAGGCAGGAGTCCTTTGTCAGATTTATGTATGGAAATATCTCCTTCCAGTCTGTGTCTTGTCCTTTCACTCTAATGATGTCTGATGAAAAGAACTTTTTAAATTTTCATTAAGTCCAACTTACCAAAATGTAAACCTAGTGCTTCCGGTAACCTATTTAAGAAATCATTGCCTACCTCAAAGTCATGAAAATATTCTCTCCTCCCTCCCCACCCCTCCCCCCCACCCCCCCACCTCCGCTTTTTTTTTTTTTTTTTTTTTTTTTTTTAACTTCACCCATCTGAGGGAGGCCCTCTGGCAAGAAGAATGTTCAGGAGAGAGAACTAAGTAAAAGGAATTTTGGAGGAAAATGAGAAAACAAAAGTGACAGGATGTTTCGTTGGGAGGTTTGTCTGATGCACCAAGTTTCGATAGATTTCAGATTCCGAAGTGAGGTGTGAGGCCATGTGGAATGTCAAAGTGGGTGCCAGGAGCAGGTTAGACAACCTCACATTGAGGCCCTAAGGTGCTGAGAGAGGAGAGAGGGAGGACACTCACTGTGAGGAGGGTTTCTTGGGAGGCAGCTATTATATGAAGACTTCTCCTCCAAGGTCGGGGGCTTCAGAGGACCTTCTGAGACTCGCCATGCACTCCTTGTAGGATTTGTTATGAGGGCCCATGAGTTGGAAAGCTTAAAAAGCCATGGTGGCAGAGAAGAGGGACACAGGGGCCCTGACCCTAAGAGCCCGGCGGGACTTCTGTTGTCCAGAGGACACAGGTGGGAAATACTGGCAGAAGGGATTCCAAGTGCAAAGCAGGCGCAGACAACCAAAGGGGCAAAGGGGTCGTTGGCGAAGGCCCAGGGGTGGGATGGGTGATGGGCCCACAAAATGGCCTGGGAGCGCCTTTCACACACAGCTAGGCCCGGAGAGGGAAAGACAGCCGTATCAGCGAGTCACTATCTTCTCGCTGGTCTCTCCTCTCCATGCTGACTTCAGGTCCGCAGAGAGCTGAAAGGGGACGCAGCAGTGAGCAAAGAGCAGCTAACCCCTCTGCCACCCGTCCTGGATCACAGACGCACCTGCAACAGCCTCAGCTGAAGGGAGGGAGACATTTGCGTGACTAGTTGTGGTTATGGTTGTGACGTAATGCTGCCGCTGTCAGGATTTTTATTGCTGGAGAAGGACCAGAAATCTGATGGAAGAGCTTGAGTCTTCACCCAGAGAGGAAGGCAAAGGCTCCCCACACCCCACAAAGAGCTTTAAGAGGACAATAGGAGATTTAAAAAAATAAATAAATAAAGTTACTTCTGGGAGCGCAAAGCACAAGCCGTGCTTGCTCCATGAGCTGCTCGCACAAAAGGGTTAGTTAACAAGAGTCAATTCAAAGGCCCAAATCTAATATGTCCATGTTTTCATTACTCTTCATTCTAATTATTGCTTCTCATGGGCGATTAGAGAGGTCTGTGAAGATACATACAATGCAGAGATTGAGCGAGACCTGTGCAGACATCTGGGGAAAGAATAAAAAGGCTACACACATGCATGACTTCTATCCATTATCCACGCTCGAAGAGCGCCATGTGAAATGACAGAGTGCACATCCTATTCAGTATCAACACACAAATTAAGACCAAAGCCAGTGGCCACTGCACGCCTGGCTCAAGCTCGTGTAGATGGCTTAATTAAGCCCTCATGGCCATGGTTCCACTCGGAAGGAGCATTGAGTCACCCGCCTTTATTTCCGCCAAGCTTCCCATGGTGTTCCTCCCTTACGCATCTTATAAAGTCATTTGTCCACATAAACCGTGGGGAGTGTTTTGTGCCTCCGTTTTTAGTTTACAAGCTGTCTTCTGCAGTGTTTGTGGCCACGTCACCCATTCCATTTCTCCATATGAAAATAAGGCTTGATTTTCTTTAAGTCCCAACTCTTTCCCAGTGTATCCTGACATATGGAGAAATCTGCTGAACCCTGTGTGCGGTTAGGAGATAGTTCACCAAAACTGTGAACTTATTCTTCACTTTGGTACAATGTAATAATCTTGGAAAAACATGGCAGGTAGCACCCAGAGGTGACTTTTCATCTTTCCATGTGCCTGAAATGAGCTGGTGGATATTCATGTGTATTAGCCGGAGAGATGCAGGTTGGCTATATTACACATAACAAAACATTAGCTTTTAATCCTTGTAGGTTATCCAAAGTCAACTGCACAGGCCTGTTCATTTTATTTTTGTTCCAGAACAATATATACCTGATTCTTAAAAAAATTAAAATAATATATATATTTCAGACAGGAAAGGAGAGGGATAGAGAGCTAGAAACATCATTGATGAGAATCATTGATTGGCTGCCTCCTACATGCCCTCTACTGTGGATCAAGCCCACAACTGGGTCATGGGCCCTGACATGGAATCAAACACACATATATGTTTGTAAATGCACATAACTCTAAAAACAGTGGCTACCTGTGGGGAGAGGACTTGGAAGTCAAAGGGTTTGGGGGAGACTTCTTTTTCACTGTACCTACTTCCATAAGAATGCTTGGTGTTGGTTTTTATTGCCATGTGCATTTGCTACTTTTTCAAGTACAGTAGAACCTTAAAAATGTGGGAATAAATACAAACATCCATACCCTCAACCCAAAAACTTAACTTCTAGAAATGTACACTCACCCACGTGCAGATTGACGTGTGTTCACGGTTGTTCACTGCAGCATGGCTTGTAAGAGCCGAAGACTGGCAACACAGCAAACGACCGCCGATGGGACCCTGGTGAAATCATGCGATCCGGAAATTGTGGGACACCATGGACCCCCCATATCTGCAGCTCCTGCCATTTCGGATACCTGCGGTCAATCATGGTAAAACTCTAGAAATAGACCGTTCACATGCTTAAGATTGAGTCGGGTGGTGAAATCTCTCACTGTCCTGCTCCACCCCACCCAGGATGTGAATCATGCCTTTGTCCATCCAGCACATCCACACTCTGCACCCTCCCCTCTTCTTAGTCACCCAGTAGCTTCCTTAGTCACGAGACCGCTATCGCAGCATCACAATGCTTGTGTCCAAGTAACCCTTATTTTACTTAGTAATACTTCACTCGCATAACTTTTATTACAGTAGAGTGTTATCAATTATTTTATTGTATTAACAGTTACTGTTATTAATCTCTTACTGTGCCTAATTTATAAATCAAATTTTATCATAGGGATGTGCAGGAAAAAAGCAATCATATATAATCCTATATAATAAAAGCCTAATATGCTAAGTGTCTGACCGTTCGTTCAACCATTCAACCAGTCACACAGATGCACACTGACCACCAGGGGGTAGATGTTCCCACTGGTAGGTTAGCTTGCTGCTGGGGTCCGACCGATCAGGACTGGGTGAGACAAGCAGAATGGTCCCTGGAGCCCTCCCGTGGTCCCTCCCTGGCCCCGCTCATGCACTGCTGGGATCCCTCAATCTGGCCTGCACCCTCTCACAATCTGGGGCCCCTCAGGGGATGTTGGAGAGCTGGCTTCAGCCCAATCCCCACAGGTCAGGCCTATGGACCCCACCTGTGCATGAATCTGTGTGCTGGGCCTCTAGTATTTACATATGGGGTTTGTTACTATCCATGGTTTCAGGCATCCCCTGGGGGTCGTGGCACATATTTTTTTGTGGATAAGGAGGATTACTGTACTTAAAGGCTATAAGAAAAATAATGAGGGAGCTCCTAATGAGCCAAAATCAAAGTATCTAGGTATGTTATGCAAGGTATCTTTTTATAAAATATATTTTTATTGATTTTAGAGAGTAAGGGAGAGGGAGAGAGAGATAGAAATATCAGTGATGAGAGAGAATCATTGGTCAGCTGCCTCCTGCACGCCCCCCCACTGGGGATCGAGCCCACAACCTGGGCTAGTGCCATTATCCAGAATCAAACCTGGGACCCTTTAGTCTGCAGGCCGATGCTCTATCCACTGAGCCAAACTGGTCAGGGTAAGATATCTTAAGTTGAGGTAAAAGAGGGAAGATAATACTTACATTCATTTGCTTAAATATGCATAAAACACCTTGAGAAAATAGGTCAAGAGCAATAAATAGATTGCTTCTCTGGAGGGAAACTGGGCGTCTGTGGAACAGGAGTGGAAAGGAAAGATTTCACAAATATTTGTTCGTCGTACTCTTTGATTTTTTGAGCCATGTGAAAGAATTACCTATTAACACAAACTGGATTTCCCTGGTGTGATGTTACCCATAAAGCTGCATGACATACACCAGAGGAGCTCACTATGAAAATAGCCTTCTCGCCAAAACCGGTTTGGCTCAGTGGATAGAGCGTCGGCCTGGGGACTGAAAGGTGTCCCGGGTTCAATTCCAGTCAAGGGCACATACCTTGGTTGCGGGCATATCCCCAGTAGGGGGTGTGCAAGAGGCAGCTGATTGATGACTCTCTCTCATCGATGTTTCTAACTCTCTCTCTCCCTTCCTCTCTGTACAAAATCAATAAAATATATTTAAAAAAAAAATAGCCTTCTCTATAAGGTCTCCTTTGCCACCATAAAGAAGTGGATCTGCCTTACCTTTTCATTCATGCCTGAGAAGGAATGGGGCAGGGGTCTAGCGCATGCTTCAGGTAGACACACTGCCTGGCCATTTTTTGTGCAAGAACGTCACTGTGGCCAACGACAGAAGACTCCTCACCCTTGATGAAGGGTGTGTCCACCTCGGCTGGAGAGCACTGGTCACCAGAGGGAAGGCTAGAGGCACTGGCTTGGGAATGAAACAAACAGCTTATCTTCCCCCGGCTCAGGTGGCTCTCAGCCAAGCACAGAGATTATGGCCACCCACCTGGTCATACCACCGGTCACACAGCCGGGTCAGCCTGTTGTGCCTGTTTCCCAGAACTCTGCTGTTTGAGCAAGAGAAATAGCCAGAGACATTCCGGCATCACAATGTAAGACCACCACTTTTTATAATTATTGGTTTATGGATACCAGTCATGTATCAATATTTTAAATATCTTCATGACAATTTAGTTCCATGAGAATGAGAAATACCTTAGGCTCAAAAAAGAAACAAACAGACATGCTCAGTCTTGAGGAAACTGTCCCCAGAACACATCACCATAATAATGATTACACTATCCTATCTAATAAAAGAGTGATATTCAAATTAACCATCACTCCGCTATACCCATAAGCCATGCCCACCAACCAATCAGGAGCGAGTATTCAAATTAACCCAACCAAGATGGCTGCAGCCAAGGAGTGAGCAGGAGGCAAGCTTTCCACACACTCTGGCCGGCTAGGCCTCCACTCAAGGCGACAAAGTTTCAATTACAGAAGATAAATAAATTCCAACAAAAATGGCTGCAACCACAGAGCAAGCAGGAGGCTTGGCTCCAATCAAGGCTACAAAGTTTCAATTATAGAAGATAAATCCCAGGGCCTCTGCTTGAGTCACTGGGGGGCATGAATGGCCTTCCAAACCACCACAGGCTCCTCACCCAGGCTGTCCCATGCCCCAAGGGAACCCCCACCCTGATCCAGAACACCATTCAGAGCAAACCAGCTGGCCCCCACCCATGCACCAGGCCTCTATCCTATCTAATAAAAGAATAATATGCAAATTGACCATTATTCCAACACACAATATGGTTGCTCCCATGTGGTCAAAGATGGCTGTCCCTATATGGACACAAGATGGCCATCACAAGGTGGCCAGCAGGGGAGGGCAGTTGGGAGGGACCAGGACTGCAAGGGAGGGCAGTTGGGGGCGATCAAGCTTGCAGGGGAGGGCAGTTAGGGGCAAACGAGCTGGCAGAGGAACAGTTAGGCATCAATCAGGCTGGCAGAGGAGTTGGTAGGGGGTGATCAGGCTGGCAGGCAGAAGCAATTAGGGGCAATCAGAAAGGCAGGCAGGCGAGCAGTTGGGAGTCAGCAGTCCTGGATTGTGTGAGTCCTGGATCGGGCCTAAACGGGCAATCGGACATCTCCTGAGGGGTCCCAGTTTGGAGAGGGTGCAGGCTGGGTTGAGGAACAGCCCCCACCACCCATGCACGTATTTCGTGCACCGAGTCTCTAGTCTCTATATATAAAAGCCTAAGTGACCACTATGACTGGACCACCTGACAACTGGCAGATAGCTATGACGTGCACTGACCACCAGGGGGCCAGTGTGCAGGAGCTGCCCTCTGGTGGTCAGTGCACTCCCACAGCCAACCTCCCATGGCTGGCAAGCCCCAATTGGTCCCGACTGGGACTCAGTGAGACGGCCCCAATCAGCCCCGATCCCCATTCAGGCCGAGGGACCCCACCTGTGCACGAATTCTGTACATGCATTTATTCTCTATTAAATATGTTCCATACTCATTTTTTTATCACAGTGTCTGAGAATATTTCTTGGTCCTGCACCTACGGATAAGTCAGAACTCTTTGGGTAGCAAGTAAGAGAAAAATCTGACCCAAACACTGGCTTAAACCAAACAGGAACTTCCTTGATTATGTAAGTGAGCAGTCCAGGAACAGGGCTTGCTGCCCTGCTGCTAACTCGGATAAGGGGCTGAAATGGATCACCAGGGTGCCCCCCCACCCCCACCCTGCTCTCTCTGTCACAGCTCTATTCTCAGACGGGTTCCCACACAAGATATCAAGATGGCCACAACAAATCTGGGTCTTTCGTTAAAGGCAGAACTATGGAAAGACAGAGGAAGAATCTCTCTTTCGAAAGTCCCAGCACACAGCATCATTACTTCTCGAGGATTCCGAATGCGACGTCTGTTTATCGGTCAGGCTGGCTGGGAGAATGCAACCACTGGATCGATTTCGGTCGCCAGTTCCGTGCCTGAGCCAGGGGTGGGCCCCGGCCATGAAGGGCCCCGGGGAGGCAGGGATTTCCACCGATGGGAACAGGAGTACCGTGGCCAGCAGAACAGAGGCTGTAGGGTGGGCATGAGGGGAACAGCTGCCTGGACAGCTGCAGCCTGAGATCACTGGCGTGCAAAGGAAACCCAATAGGAAGGAGGACCGACCGAGAACAAGGAATGCACACTGAACGCAAAAAAAAAAAAAAAAAAAAAAAGGTGGGAAACAGGAGATGTTTCCCTCTCTCACTGGATAGTCACGGTTCACATGAAAGAGTCCATGTTTCGGGACTTGCTATGCAATTTCAGAAAGAAGGAATAATTCATGTTTCGGGACTTGATGTGCCGTTTCAAAAGGAAAGAATAGTTGCTTTGTTCTCCAGAACCTAACAAGCCCTTCCTAAAACGAGCTCTGAGGAGAAAACGTTATCCTGGGGATTACTGCAGGGGTAAGATGACTCCCGCCTAAAAGCATGTCAGAAATGAAAGACAGGGCTGGGAATCAGCTGCCGGCAGGTCTGCAGGGAACGTCTCATTCGAACACGGTTCAGTCTTTTCCATGTAAGGCTCTTCTACAAGATGCAAATTGGAGGTGGTTCGTACACCTCGATAAGATAAGAGCTTGAGTTAAAAGTTTGGGTTAGGAGCAGAGTGACTTAAAAAAAATAATAATAATAAGTTTAAAGTCAGTTTCTACACGCCTCAAGCATGCGACGGCAAGAAATTTAGCCCAGGGATTTTTCTAAATCACTGCAGAGAATTAACAATCATCCGAGGGAGGAAAACATCGCGCTAGTTTCTGAAGAGGGATTGTCCTGCCCTTGGCCCAGGGCCGGATGGACGGAGCGTGTATAATTCCTCCGGAGCTCCTCTGGCAGGGGCTACGACTAGTAGCCTACCAACAGCTCTGCCTCACCTCTTCTTCTTCTTCTTCTTCTTCTTCTTCTTCTTCTTCTTCTTCTTCTTCTTCTTCTTTAGATATATTTTATTGATTTTTTACAGAGAGGAAAGGAGAGGGATAGAGAGTTAGAAACATCGGTGAGAGAGAATCATCGATCAGCTGGCTCCTGCACATCTCCTACTGGGGATGTGCCCGCAACACAGGTAGATGCCCCTGGCCGGAATTGAACCCGGGACCTTTCAGTCCGCAGGCTGACGCTCTATCCACTGAGCCAAACCGGTTTCGGCTGCCCCACTTCTTTCTTGCTTAAAAAATAAACACACAAATAAAATAAAAAGCCTTATTTCCCTTGGGCGATGATGTATCCAGCTTCAGGATCTAAGTAAACCATGCCAGCCTCACTTCCCTTTTGTCATTCCTAAGATGGTCCTGTGGCCAAGTCCTGGCCCAAGAAGACTGCTGGGATCCTCGATGTGTCTTCCTGCTTAAGGGGACTTCCAGGAAGAGAAAGAGAAAGGCCTTCTGTTGGTCTCCTTGCTCCCAGCTAGGAAGTTGTGAAGCTGGAATGTTTAGAACAGCTGCGCCATCTGGCGGCCAGGAGGGGCAGGCCAAGAGGACGCCTTCCAGCTGCTGAGCGCCCCACCAAAGGCCACCTGCTTCCACCCGTTTGTTAAGGGGATGTGATGGGTCCTACGGTTTGAGCACTTCCAGCTGGATATCCTGTTGCTTTCAGCCAAAATCATCCACCAGTGATGTACCGTGTTTCCCCGAAAATAAGACATCCTCCGAAAATAAGACCTACTTACAGGTTTCCTTCTGAGTGAAATATAAGGCATCCCCCCTAGGCTAACCATGAGAGATTTGGTCCACTGATTCTGAAAGAAATGGAGTCACAAGAAATTCACCAGGAAATTCAGGAGTTGGATTGTTATGATGATGTTCCAGAAGATGATGACATGATTGTCATTGAATAAATGAGTAAATTCTTGATACTGTAGGATTCACAGTTTGTCTGGTTTGTGTTGACAACTACCGTACTACCGTACCGTATACAGGTAATAAATTTCCTTTATTTTCATTTAACAATAAATGTGTACCGTATTCTTCTTCGTGGAAAAATAAGACATCCCCTGAAAATAAGACCTAGCGCATCTTTGGGAGCAAAAATTAATACAAGACACTGCCTTATTTTAGGGGAAACAGGGTATCTCTCCCTCACATTTTTGGCTTGTGATTGCCATACTAAAAACCACATAGCTAAATTTGGAGGGTGCATATTAGTCTTGCAAAACCTAAAACGACAACCTCATTTTTAAAAGATTCATTCTTGAAGAACATCTATGCCCTAAACTGTCCCATTAAAGTTTTTCGTGTTCTCAGCACCATCCCCCCAAAATGTCAAGCCAGACCCTTTTTATCATTTCCTTTGGAAAGCAATTAATAAATGTATGATTCCTGGTCATTCCCTCACAGCGGACACCTGTCCTGCTGTTTCAAATGTGACAACCAGTAAGATTTGAGGAGGAGAGCTCTGATAATGTATAAGAGAAAAGCCTTCACTCACAGCCCCACACAGACACAGCAGGCCGCCACAGAAGGTGGTGGCAGGTGTCACACCCAGAGGAGCGGAAATGGAACGGTAGGACTTCACTAAGGGAGGCTAAGCAGCAAATGGAATTCGACTAAATAATCATTTTTGTTTCTGTCAACTCTAATACTCAAGGATGGTATGTTCTAGGATTTCACATTTTTAAAAAATGTATTTTATTGATTTTTTACAGAGAGGAAGGAAGAGGGAAAGAGAGAAACATCCACGAGAGAGAAACATCCATCAGCTGCCTCCTGCACACCCCCTACTGGGGATGTGCTCACAACCAAGGTACATGCCCTTGACCGGAATCAAACCTGGGACCCTTCAGTTCGCAGGCCGACGCTCTATCCACTGAGCCAAACCGGTTTCGGCTAGGATTTCACATTTTAAAATATACAATGTCTATTTTGATTGATTCTACAGAACTGTTTTATTACAATAATCTCTCCTTAAATATTTTATATATACCCACCATTTCTCGGAAAATAAGACAGTGTCTTATATTAATTTTTGCTCCCAAAGATGCGCTAGGTCTTATTTTCAGGGGATGTCTTATTTTTCCACGATGAAGAATACGGTACACATTTATTGTTAAATGAAAATAAAGGAAATTTATTACCTGTATACGAAACGGTAGTATGGTAGTTGTCAACACAAACCAGACAAACTGTGAATCCTACAGTATCAAGAATTTACTCATTTATTCATTGACAGTCATGTCATCATCTTCTGGAACATCATCATAACAATCAAATTCCTGAATTTCCTGGTGAATTTCTTGTGACTCCATTTCTTTCAGAATCAGTGGACCAAATTTCTCATGTTTAGCAATAGCACTGTCTTTAAATGAGTACTTCTTGTCAAGGTAGCCTGCTCGCAGTGCATTTGCAATGCAACTGTCAGTGATTTTCTCCCATGAATTCTTCACCCAAGTCATAACTTCTTGCAATTTAGGTTTCACAAAGTTTCCACGCTGATTTCTCTCCATTCTATTTTCAATGTAGTCATTAATTTCCATGCGCAAATTGTCTTTGAATGGCTTGTTTATTGCAATATCAAGAGTCTGGAGATAGGCTGTCATTCCTGCGGGAATCATTATCTGATCTATTTTTCTTTCATGAAGAAATGTCTCCATGTCTTTAGCATGGTGAGTGCTGTCTGCATCCCAGACCTCTTTGGCTCCCTCACATAACAAGCGGCAGCATTAAATCGACCCACTTCCTTATAACTGCTTGTGTGGCCCAGGCTTTTTCAGTTTCAAGAATAAAAACACCCAAAACACGTTCAATCTTTTCCTTCTTGCCCTTAGAAATGATTAAAGGTGGGATTTTAGTGCCATCCAGACAAATTGCCAAAATACACTAAGGAGGCACCCCACTGTTCAATTGTTGTTTGAGATGACTGGCCCATAAACACTGCAGTTTCATCCATAGCAATCATGTTGGAAAGATTGTATTTAGAGAAGTCAGCATCATCAATGAAGGACTTGAATGCAAGTGCTCGCTTAATAACTTGAGTATCTTCCAACCTAAACAATGTTGTAGATCTTCTTAAAGACAGTTCACTTCGCTAAAGGAAATTATCCAGCCAGCGTTGTGATGCTTTGAAGTCTTTCGGGACTATGTCAAACTGTGGTGCCATTGCAAGGGCAAATTCTTGAATCAGAGCCCTATTCACAACCAAAGCCTTTGCTCTCCTGTCAACAACCCATTCACAGATCAGGTCTTCCAGCTCTGAAAATAATGGTTGCCGACCTGATCCACACTTGTGCTTTTTAGCATTTCCCTTGTCCACTTGTTCAATGAGGTTACCATACTCTGCTCGCCATTTTCAGACCAATCAGATACTCAACATCTTCTCTTTGCAGAAAGCAGTAAGACTTTGGCCCCAAGAGTCTTCCATGATTCCTTTCTTGTACTCCACGAAGTAGCTTTTTCTTTTTGCGCTCATTTCTAGGGTAAAAAAAAGGAGTTGGGGTATCAAGGTGGGGGATCACTTAAAATGACACAGGGGGATCAGAGGGGGGGGGGATTACCATTTTAGTAACCCCTTTTGATCAGGGAAGAAAGATGCTGCGGGGGGAAACGTGATCGAGTTCCCATGTGGTGGCAGCTGTGCAGCCTCCATTCACAGTCTCTGCCACGAAGGTGAAGATTCAATTAGTTCTGAGCTTGCCTTATCTTGCTTTGTTTTAAACTGCTTGTCAATTCCATTATATTTCATTACAACACACACACACACACACACACACACACACACACACACACACTTTTGTCTTCATTGTTTTAAGGAAAAGCAGCTTGGGAACTGAGCCTGATAGATTTTGTGCTCTGGGAAGAGGGTACTCAGGGTCAACTGCCAGATAAGACGAGCCTGGAGCCAGGGGAGCTGGCTCAGGTGGAGTCAGCTCCGGCCAGGCCTCCCACCGCGAGCTGCCTGCCAAGGCCAAGGACCTGAAATTAGGGAGAGACTCTGATTCTGCTGAATCCAGAAAACCTCCCTAAGACAGATGAATGTGATGTTACCAGCTAAAAACAAACAAACCCACTTCCAAACCTGCTCTGTCTGATTTTCTGGTGTCCTGGGAACCAGGATCGTCCTCCTCCCTCCACTTGGTCCAGGGAAACTTCTAAACACAATGCATACCGGGGTTTCATCCCAGGCTAGACTAATGCTAATTAAAGTTATTTTCGATATTTTATAAACATAAAAATCAGTTGTTCCGTTAAGTCTTTAAGCCCTGAAGAAGGCAGGGGGAAACTCCAAGAATCCTGGGTCTGAGAAAAATCCAGAAATTCCAATTATGCAAGGGGAATCTGTATCACCGTGTCATGATCCCACGTAGTAAGTCATAGTCTGTAAATCCCAAGAACTATTATGGATTTGGGAGGTGAAAGGATGAGGAGAAAGCAAAGTAACAATCATCATGGCCTATGAAGTTTTTGTCTATCAAAGAAAGAGGTCAGAAGTAAAAATTAGAGTTGTATATCAATGTAATATCAGTATTCTCGGTAAAAATAAATGATCGTTAAAAACAGACTGTACATTAACACATTTAATGGGATAAAATGAATATGAATATGTTAATCTCCTAAAAGCTGGAGTAGCTATAATTATTATTATCAAAGTTGACTTCAAGGCAAAACCATTACCGAGGATAACTTCATAATGATTGTGGCAGGCGGGCACGGCCATGGCAGTCCTAGCCCCAGGATGCCTTATGTGCCACGGCAGCTCAGCCAGGTTCAGTGACCCTGAGAGGGGGCAGTGAAGGATTGAGAAAAGACAGACAAGAGAATGAAAGCTGGGTCTCAGTGGGACGCTGTCCTCTCTTATGGAGAGCTAGCGACAGCGCCAGTGACTACAAGCCATCTTTATTTTATAGCCAGATGCCATGAGGCAAAGTAAGGGCATGGTCAAGATGTTTACAACATTCTTCTGGTTTTTGATCCTACTCAATTGCACCTGGTTAAGCTTTGTTTACCTGCAGCCTCTATCACTCAGGCTCATGGGGCCACGTGTTCAGACCATAGGTTCAAGCTCACAACTACAGCTGTTGGCTATAATTGTGTGTGAGCTGTGAGTTAGTGGGCTATCGCTCTGGGGTGGTGGCGTGGCCTGTGTCCCACTTGGAGGAAGCCGAGTGTTGCTTTGTGGGTTCCAGATCTGCAGTGCTGTTTCTGTGTGCATGTCATGGCAGCTCCTGCATTGAGTGTCTGCCCCCTAGTGGTCAGTGTATGTCATATCGATTGGTCGGATGGTCAGACACTTGGCATATTAACTATATATATATATATATATATATATATATATATATATATATATATATATTAGTAGATATTTTAAGGTATTGATACATCTTCTAGGACCCAGCAATTTTACTCCATATTATATGCCCTGGAGAAACTCATGTGCATGGGCACTGAGGCACATGATATCCCATTGCTATCGTAAGTGCATAGCGCATCACTTGCGATAGCAATGGGAACAACCCAAATGTCCATCAATAGTTGGGTGGATGAGTGAATTGTGGTGTAGGTGTATTAAGGACTATTGCTCAGCAACATAAGGAGATGAACTACAGCAACCACTGGGACATGGAGGAAACTCACAACCATATGAGGGATGAAAGAAGCAAAAATACGTATTTTCTGCTTCCAATGGTGTGAAGACCAAAAGCAAGCAAAACTAAAATACCTGTTTTTAGACACAAGCATGTAGATGGCAAACACATAAAAAAGAGCAGGGGTCAGTCATCACCAAACTTGTTATGGCAGTTACCTCTGGGGAGAGAGAGGTTTGTGATTTGGGACACAGTGAAATTCTAGAGTGTTGGCAATGTTCTTTTCCTTGACCTGTGATGATTACATGGATGTTTGCTTTATAAATTATACTTAAACTATGCATGTATACTTTATGCATGTTTCTGTATGTATTCTATGTATAATAAAAATATATACAAAAGAAAGCTAGAAAATTACTGAGGTAAGCATCTAACTTAAGATATTAGAATTACAGAATAAAAGCAAAGAGAAGAAAAATAATAACCTAAGCAAAATATTATATAATGTAGAATATATTATATATGTATTATACATTTGTATATCTATAAAATACATTATGTGTTTATATATGTTTTTATTTTATACATAAATTTCATATTTTGTATAGAAATTATACATATTTATATATATATAACACATATATAGTTAAATGGAAATTGAGGAGTATCAAAGCCAAAAGTTTAGTCATTGAAAAGGCAAACCTCTTCAAAGACTAATCAAGGCAAAAAAAAAAAAAAAAAAAAAAGCAGGTAGAAATAACATTAGAAATAAAAAATAGGATATAACTACAAATACTTAAGAGATTTGAAAACATAAAAACACATTTTGAACAACTTAGTTTTAACAACTTTAAAAATATACATATTTTTATTGATTTCAGAGAGGAAGGGAGAGGGACAGAGAGATAGAAACATCAATAATGAGAGAGAATTATAGATTGGCTGCCTACTGCATGTCCCAACCTAGGGATTGAGCCCACAATGTGCCCTGATTGGGAATCGAACCCTGACCTCCTGGTTCATAGTTCGATACTCAACCACTGAGCCATGCTGGCTGGCCTTAAGAACCTTTTGCCAAAAAATAGAAAAATACAGCTCACTAAAACTGACTCAGGAAAAAATAGAAAGCCTGCAGTGTTTTATAACAATTAAAGAAAACGGAATCAGTTTAAACTATTCTCACAAAGAAAAAAATAGACCCAGACAATTTTAGTAATAAGTTCTCTCAATATTTCAGAAATAAAAAATTTCAGTCTTATTACAAACTATTCTAGAGGCTAAAAAAAAGAATAAATACACATAATTCACTTTATGAGGCTAACTTTACTTTGACATCAAAACCTTGACAGAAGAGTACATGATAGCCCTAACCGGTTTGACTCAGTGGAAATGTTGGCTTGCGGACTGAAGGGTCCCAGGTTCGATTCTAGTCAAAGGCATGTATTTGGGTTGCAGGCACATCACCAATAGGAGGTGTGCAGGAGGCAGCTGATCAATGTTTTTAACTCTCTATTCCTCTCTGTAAAAAATCAATAAAATATATTTTAAAATATATATAAAGAACAAAGCTCCCTGAAGCCAAGGTTTGGAAATCACCGAGTGTCACTGCTACCATATTTTAATCAAACAAAACACAAGTCCAAGTAGATTCAAGGGAATGAGTGGTGGGTCACAGGGCAAGAGGGTAGGAAGGATTGACACTATCCAATATTAAGACTTACAATAAAGCTTACTATAAAGTAATCAAAGTAGCTACCATGAATTCAGTCCTAATGTAGAGATTTTAATGAAAGGAAAAGTTTTCTTAAAGATAAAAACATCTATTATTTATTTGTGTATATATTTCCCCTCCCGTCCCCCCCCCCCTCAAAAAAAAAAAAAAAAAAAAAAAAAAGGATTTGAGTCATTAAAATAAATACAGTCCTGACTAAATGAATGAATGAATGGCAAGTGAAAACATGAAGGTAAAACAAAGTCCAAAAGCCACTTAGAAGTACTACACAACAGCCGAAACCGGTTCAGCTCAGTGGATAGAGCATCGGCCTGAGGATTGAAGGGTCGCGGGTTCTATTCTGGTCAAGGGCATGTACCTTGGTTGCGGGCACATCCCCAGTAGGGGGTGTGCAAGAGGCAGCTGGTCGATGATTCTCTCTCATCGATGTTTCTAACTCTCTATCCCTCTCTCTTCCTCTCTGTAATAAAATCAATAAAATATAGTTTATATATAAAAAAAAAGAAAGTAATACACAATATACCAACCGTAAGATCCTTGCCACCCTCCAGAATAACCAGCAGATTTAGCTTTCTCGAAGCCAGCCCAAAGAAAGAAAGAAAGTCTGTTGCACATCTGTAGTATTATTCATAAGGTAAAAGATAAAAGCAGATGCTTGAAAGGAAATATTTCCTAATTCTGTGAATGAGAGAAACGTCTCCCAGGCAGGAAAACAACTGTGTGGGGGCAGCGAGGGTGCCAAAGGCCCACGGCCTGGGAGCCAGCAGCCAGCAGCTTCCGCAGTGGCGAGAAGGAGCATTGCTGGCACAAACATCAACAATTTGACACCAGGTGTTGGCAGCCTTGGAACAGAGGACCACGAGAAGCAGCTGATGGCAGTGGTGTGCCCTTCGGCCGGCCTCTGAAGAGAGAAGAGCAAGGACAGAGATGCCAAAGCAGCCAAGAGAACAAATTCACACAACACTTGTGAGATAACAACACACAGGGAGTCCAAGAACTCTTGAGGAGGGAGAGAGAGAGAGAAATTGCTACGTGACTATTATTTGGGACCTCAGATCACACATGGGATAGGTGTGTTTTTCCCATTTTTGTTACATTACGACATGTATCTCTTTTTTAAAAAATTAATAGAACTGTTAGCTTACAGTGGGGGGAAAAAAAATAGCAGAATTCAGCCCCCGTTTATTTTCATCCCCAAATTCCCATACCTTTTAAGGAACTTTTTAAAACTTTTGGTTATTTCTTCTGGCTTTATCTCTATTTATCTAAATGATGTGTTTCCATTGCCATTTCTAGATTTTATTGATGCTATCACACACTGATTTGCTACTCTGGTAAGTAAAGATTTAGCTCTCTTAAATCATCTTCTTCAAATATAATCACTCACCTGTATGTCCTCATTCCCATTTTCCCAAATCAGGTTACGTTGGGCATTTTTTTTCCTAAATAAGTATTTATTATGTATATTATTAGTATTAGCATCTATTATTCACAGATCTGATAGTGTATAACAACATTTCCTTCCTGAACAACTTCATGTTTTTCCAGTATTAATAATTGCTTTGGTTTTTCTTACTTGTTTGCTGATGTATCCATGTCAAAATCACGAACTCAACTCCAAACTATCTCTATACATAATCTATATATATAAAAGGCTAATATGCAAAGTGTCCCCTTGGGAGTTCGACCAGGAGACCAGGAATTTTATTGCTCACTTTGACATGCAATGACCACCAGGGGGTGGCACATAATGAAAGAAAGCCCTGGTTGGCAGCTGGAAGGCCCTGGTTGCCAGCCAGGCCTAGAGACCCTGCATGCACCAACCCTCTAGTCCAGGGGTCTTCAAACTACGGCCCGCGGGCCACATGCAGCCCCCAGGGGAGTCTGATCCTGCCCGCCAGGTTTTTTGGGCAGTGAGCGCAGCCAAGGTGTTACAGTAGGGATTAGTAGTTCATATAGTCCGGCCCTCCAGCTCTCTGAGGGACCGTGATCTGGCCCCCACTTTAAAAAGTTTGAAGATCCCTGCGTCTAGTCCAATATAACTAAAAATTATTTCTGAATACATTCAAATACTCGGAACTCCACACATGAAGTTTTCTCCCCAGAAATCTCTCTTGGAGCACTCAGCCTTCATTCTCTTCTCTGTGCCTGATGTTTACTAGGCCTGCAGCCCAACTGTCACCCTGGAGCTTCCCATCACTAAAACCCTGGGAATTCTTCCCCCCCCCCCCCTTGCCTATGTGTCAGATCTTCTGTTCCTTGAATATATTTTCTCTTTTTTTGGATTCTTCCTTTTTCACATCATTTAGTATTTCTAAGTAAAAATGTCATTATTTTACCCTCATACCCAAGTGATAATTTGCCTAGGTAAAGAATGTTAGATTGGAAATATTTTTTCCCTCAGAATTTTAAGGCACTGCTATCCTTTCCCCCTCAGACTACTCCAGTGTTCTTCGGTTTGGTTTGGTTTGGCTTTTCTGAGTCCTGAATTGCTTCTCCCTCCTTTAAATTCTTGTTATGGCTTGTTTGTGGTTTAGTGTTAATTGTCTTTGTTTCCCTCGTTTGTCTTTTTCAAGTATGTAGTGATCTTTTGTCGTCCATTCAGATTTTAAAATAAGGCACTAACCCATTAATTGGAAGATTTGAGTATGTATGCTGGATTTGCAACCGGGGTGACGTTGCTGTGGAATGACTGGACACTTACTCACATTTCTTTAGGGCTGTTCACTTTCTCCAGAGAAGAAAGCTTGAACCTTCTGATTGGTAGGCTCCAGGGGGCAGAGCCATCAGCATGCTGCCTTTCAGCTTGCTTGCACTAAAAATTTCAAGAGGGAGGATGGAGGGTCTTTCTTCATTATATGGACTTTGTCTTAGCCTCGTTCTATAGTGTGGTGTTTCTGCTTTGCCTACCAGTGGTCTGCAATCTCATTAGTCAACAGAGCAAATATCAACAGTACAACGATTAAAATTTCTTTTGAGAGCCAAATTTTTAAAACTCAAACTTCTTCTAACGCCACTTCTTCAAAATAAACTCGCCCAGGCATTGGTATTTTGTGGAAGAGCCACAATCAAGGGGCCAAAGAGTGCTCTCGAGCCGCAGTTTGCCGACCATGGCCCTAGAATATTCTTGTGTCCTCAAAACACACTTGGACAAACATTTGGGTTGCACTTGACAGGACGTCATGACCTAGCTCTCTGGCACCTTGGGTAGAACATCAAGGAAAACTTTCTAAAAAAAAAACAACAAAAACCAGCTAAACTATCCATTTCATGAGTCCCAAGTAGAGAACTAGCCAGGAGTGAAGAATTGGCTGCATAAAGTGGCATCCGTGATATTTCTGATATTCTGCTAAACTCCCTGGAGAACGAGAGCAACACCTTGGATTTCCTGACTTTAACAATAAAACAACAAAGACCTCCAACTCCCCCACCCCATTCGCCAGTCTGTAGTGTATGCACACTCTAACCACTAGGGGGAGCCCAAGGGTTTCCACACACAAACTCCATTCCTGTAGTTAGAGCAAGAAATCTGATACTAGTCAAAGACATTCTGGGGTTTTATTGCAAAGTGGGGAGCAAAGGATGGAAGGAATGAAAAGGTTAAAAGCATTTGCTTACACGTGGAATGTCCTTTCCTTCTGTCTCCTATTTGCACTTTAAAAAGTGGTTCTTTCAGGTAACCAACCTAAGCTTGGTTTGCCAGGGTTATTAAAGAAAAAATTATTCTGACAATATTGTATATTTCAAAACTGCTAAGAAAGTAAATCTTAAAAGTCCTCTGCACACCAATACAAAAAAAAAGCACCGTGTGAGGTGATGGATGTGTTAACCAACACTTTGTGCATAATATGTATGTGTATGAAATCATCATGTTCATCTTCAATCTACACAATGTTATATGGCAACTAGAGGTCCAGTGCATGACATTCATGCACTGCAGTGGGGAGGGGGGGCAATCAGCCTGGCCTGCACCCTCTCGCAGTCTGGGATTCCTTGGGGGATGTCCAAACTGCCAGGTTAGGCCCACTCCCTGCTGTCGGACATCCCCTGAGGCAGGAGAGGCTCCCGCCACTGCCACGGCCCTCATCCGCCATGAGCCTGGCTTTTGGCTGAGCAGCACTCCCCCTGTGGAAGCACACTGACCACCAGGGAGCAGCTCCTGCGTTGAGCATCTGCCCCCCCTGGTGGTCGGTGTATATCATGAGACCAGTCGTTCTGCCCTTCGGTCGATTTGCATATTAGGGTTTTATTAAATAGGATTACATTCCAATAAAGCTGACACTTGTTAAAATGGTAAGGAAGACTTTATTCAAGACAATTGCAATGTGGAGAGAGATCAGGCTCAAGTCTGAATACAGTAAGGACAAGGAAGGAGCCAAGTGAGGGGGCCAGTTGAAAGTTTACTAAGAGAGGACATAGCAAGGTTCTTGTTGAAGGTAGACCGAGGACTCCGATGTGAACGGTAGGGGATGGAGAACTTGAGCAGACATTGAGGGCTATTAGACAGCCAGAGTGGGGGATTCTCTCTAAACTATTGTAGCTAGGCAGGATTCTTGCTAAAACTGAGCTATACAGGCCTGGTAAGGGAGCATGGGGGTGAGCATGTGTATTATACCTGAGCATGTGTATTATTTCTTTAGCTTTAAAAAATATATATATTTTATTGATTTTTTACAGAGAGGAAGGGAGAGGGATAGAGAGTAAGAAACATCGATGAGAGAGAAACATCGACCAGCTGCCTCCTGCACAACCCCTACTGGGAATGTGCCCACCACCAAGGTCCAGCTCAGGTACCAGACTCCCCCAGGGGCCCAGACGTCCCTCCTTGACCCCAAAGGCCCACCCAGGACCCAGACCTCCGTTGGGGGCCCAGACCTACCTTTTGGTCACAGACCATTCTGGTGAGGACCAGAAGGCCATTTCGGGGAACCATACTGGAAGCCAGTGCCTATTCCTTAATTGGAGTCCAAATAACCAGGCTAGTCCTGACCATTTCATCATCCCATTGTCCTGCCCTTGCCCCAAACCTCCCACCTGGGCCCATAGCGCCCCCTAGTGACCACACCATGCATGAGCACCCAGACCTACATCCGGGACTCAGACCTACATCGGGACCCCAGACCTTCATGGCGGGGCCTAATAGGTCCACCTGGGGCCGAGGCCACAAACCTGGAACACAGACTTGTATCAGGGGACTAGATCTCTGTGTGTAACCCCAACAACTATTCCTTAACTAGGATGTTAAGGTGAGGTACCAGACCGTTCCCGGGGCTCAGACTTCCCTCCGGGCCTGAACTGCACTCGCAGGACACAGAGCTCTACCTGGGGCTCACACCTACATCGCAAACCCAGACTATCATGGCGGTGCCGAGAAGATTATCCCGGGGCCCAGGCCTCAAACACAGAATCCAGTCTTGTATCAGGTGTGTACTTCTCAATTTGTAACCCAGAGCATTATTTCCATAGCCCAGATGTCCAGCGGAGGTACCAGACCGCCCCCAGGTGACCAGACGTCCCTCCCTGACCCCAAAGGCCCTCTCAGGACCCAGACCTCAGTCTGGGGCTCAGACCTACCTCCTGTTCGCAGGCCATTATTTCGCTGCGGGGCCTGATGAGGCGGGGATCTCCCTTTTCCGTGGCCAGCATGGAAAGAGAGATGAAATTGGTTCTTCATAGAGGCGTCTGAGGATTGAGAGATAATGAAATGAAGAGAGTTGACACAGAAATAGGTTCAAGCTGGGTCCCGGGTGGATCGCCGACCTCCTCTGCTGGAGAGACAGACGATTCACCTGAGCCACGCAGCACATCTATTTATTCTCTGATACACAAGGGGGTTTCACCTGAAAACCCAACACCAAAGGAGCCTGGGAGGACCCAGGTTTCACCCACTCCTTCCTCTCCAGTGCCCCGGATGTATAATAGGTCTGGGTGCTCTAGCAAGGTGTGGTCACTAGGGGGCGCTATGGGCCCAGGTGGGAGGTTTGGGGCAAGGGCAGGACAACGGGATGATGAAATGGTGGTCAGGACTAGCCTGGATATTTGGACTCCAATTAAGGAATAGGCACTGGCTTCCAGTATGGTTCCCTGGGATGGCCTTCTGGTCCTCACCATAATGGTCTGGGACCAGGAGGTAGATCTGAGCCCGGGATTGAGGTCTGGGTCCTGGCAGGGCCTTTGAAGAGAAATAAGCAGAATCCCTATGTTGACGTTTTCTATTACAATGTTTCTTAAATAGGTACATAAAATAGATACATAAAATCCTTACGTTTGATGTCCCTTTTATTACAGAGGTTATATGCAATCTTATGCTCACCAACAAAATAACCTTCTTAATTCAATAACCTATAATGAACAATGCTTCTCCCCAAATCGGGGAACAGGTTATATATACCTAAAAACAAAGGCCTGGTTTGTCATGACTGCCATAAATCGCTGACAGCCCTTTGAGCATGTTACAGGAAGTTAGCTAGGGGGAAAGGAGGTCTAGAGACTTGCTGACTCTCAACCATAAGAAGTGGACCTCTGCTTGACCCTTTTCAAGATAATCATCAGCATGGACTGTGCTGACGTACACATAGAGAACTTCCAACTCTCCTCCCCTTGACTTCTTTTTTCTGCTTTCCCTCTCCCTCCTGTGTAAGACCCCAACCTGCACTGAGATGCTGAGATGGGCTTTGTGATGAGAGTCGCCCGTCATCTCAGGTGGCTGGCACTTGAATAAACCACTTTACTTCTCTCTCTCTCTCTCTCTTTTTAAAAAAATATATTTTATTGATTTTTTATAGAGAGGAAGGGAGAGAGATAGAGAGCCAGAAACGTCAATGAGAGAGAAACATCGACCAGCTGCCTCTTGCACACCCCGCACCGGGGATGTGCCCGCAACCAATGTATATGTCCTTGACCGGAATCGAACCTGGGATCTTTCAGCCCGCAGACCGACACTCTACCGCTGAGCCAAAATGGTTTCGGCTGACCACTTTCCTTCTCACCAGCACCTGTCTCACATGTGTGGCTTTCTTCGTGGCAGGCAGCCTAACCTGTGTTCGTTTACACCTCTGTAACTGTAAGGAAAGAAACATTAAATAGAGGCAATACCCTATAATTCAAGGTAACAATATTAATCTAATGATAATTGATGCTGTTTTGCTGAAACTAAATTGCTCTTCTAAGAGTGAACCCAGATGCCAGATGCTTAGGCTTACTGGCTGAAAAAAATACTGACTAAGTGTTTCATTAGCAAAAAAGAATGTATTCAGGAAAATGGATTGCAACCCCATACATGAAGACACAGCAAGCCACATGCACACTCTGGCGCACGTGCCAAGAGGAAGAGCTATTTATAGGAGGAAAAAGAAAGTTAAAGGGAGAGGAAGTTAGAACCACAGAGCTTTATTATAAACAGAATTCTTCTGGGAGGGTTCTTGTGATTCCACAGAAAGCAATAACTTCCATAACCCTTAGCTCTTTCCATAAACCCTCTTGTTTGATTATGTTTCTTTCTTTTTAAAAAAAAAATATATTTTTGTTGATTTCAGAGAAGAAGGGAAAGGGAGATACAAACATCAATGATGAGAGAGACTCATTGATTGGCTACCTCCTGCATTCCCCCTACTGGGAATCAAGCCCACAACACAGGCATGTATGTGCCTTTGACCAGAATCAAACTTGGGATCCTTCAGTTTGCAGGCCAATGCTCTATCTACTGAGCCAAACCAGGTAGGACATGATTATGTTCCTTTCAAGCTTCTAGTTAGTCTTTACAAGGCTTTAGAACTGAATCTAAAGTAAACATACAGATGTACAGTTGTTCATATGGAAAAAAATATGATAATTAATAAATGAGAATACAAGAATAAATTCTGTTTCATGTACTACAATGTAAACCTAAAAAAAAAAAAAAAAAAAAAAGAGTGACCACATGTTTGGTGTTCAGCATGTTTATCCCCCCATGTAACCAGGGACCACCCAACCCGTTTGCTCGGTTTATGTGTTTTGCGGATGCACAAAAAGGTGCATTCCAGCTCTGAGGGTCATTGTAACCCACAAGTATTAAGAAACCCCCAGGATCAAGGAGTCTGAAGCCCAGAACCTCTAGCTTATTATAAAACTGGGGGAGGAACCCCACCTTCACTCAAGGTTTACCTTATTTCCTTATAAGGAAATTCATGCTGTGTCTCACCCCATGATCAGACCTCCCACAGACTTCTCAATGGGAAGTAAATAAAAATATTTACTGAGTGCCACTCAGCTTTGAAAACAAATTTTTATAATTGGGGGGGCGGGGGGAAGCTTATGCTTTGAAAGCTGCAGAGCGCCCCTGAATTCGGAGTGCCATGTGTCCGATAAAGGAGGCAGAAAGCATTCTCATAGCTCTTTCACCACATCTTTGTTGTGTCCCCTGGATGTTCCCAGCCTGAGCGTTAACTTGCGGAAGGAAAGGGATTTGGCGAACAGAGACCATTGTGACACAATGCATTAATCTGGGCGATGACAGTAAACCTGTTGGCCGGCTCCTAAAAAGCAGGTGCGGCTCACATGATGATCACCTCACTCCAGGCCACACCGGTTTTCTACAACACGTGGCTCTGAAAGCTGCCAGACAGGACCGGGGGCAGAAAGCGCCTCTGCTGGAAGAGTGGAAGAAGCAGGGATAGTTTCCTCCAATGCTGTTTCCTTCTCTCTCTCTCTCTCTCTCTCTCTCTCTCTCTCTCTCTCTCTCTCTCTCTCTCTCTCTCTCTCTCTCTCTCTCTCTCTCTCTCTCTCTCTCTCTCTCTCTCTCTCTCTCTCTCTCTCTCTCTCTCTCTCTCTCTCTCTCTCTCTCTCTCTCTCTCTCCTCCCTCTCTCCCTCCTCCCCTCCCTCCCTCTCCCTCTCAATTGCAAGGAGAATCCCTAATGAAGTATCCAGTTTCCAGAAACAGAATTCCATTTGTGTTTTTTCAACATGGTCTTTGAACCACTTTTTGCGTAAGACCAAACATGAATAAAGAGTAAGTTCCACAGTAGTTCTTCTAGAATAAAGCTACCTGCTCTTGTTTTTCCTTTAGAAATCCAGCAGATCGTTGCCTGCACTGCTTACATGCAATGTTTCTCAAGGGGTGGTCCATGCAACAGCAATTCAGGTAGTATTTTGAAATGGGAAAATTTCTGGGCCCCATCTCAGAACTAAGTATCTCAGGGTATGTTGGTCAGGCAACCTACATACGTAATCAGCAACAACCCAGTGATTTATATGAGTGCAAATACCCCAGACTTTCAGTTTGCCTTCTTAATTACAGGTGATCCGTAAAAGATGTAGGGGGGCTACCCAAAGCAGAAACACCGAGGAACCCTCTTCTACTGAGGTCAAAAGCCACTCTTCTTGAGAACTCAGGAGGCATCTGTCCTTCTTGGATAAAGCTTTTCAGCGCCATTTTGGTGGTTTCCGCAGTGGAATAACCAAGGGAAGGCAGTCAGCAGGTGAAGCCTGCAAGTGAAAACCTTTAGTTTCTGGGAGTGAAGCGTGTGGGTGAGATAATGTACCCATGTTTCCCCGAAAATAATACATCCTCCGAAAATAAGACCTAGTGCATGGAAAGATAAGACATCCCCTGAAAATAAGACCTAGCGCAACTTTGGGAGAAAAAATTAATGTAAGACACTGTCTTATTTTCGGGGAAACAGGGTAGTAACACACAAGAGGAGGCAGGGACCAACGTATTTTAAAAGTGTCTGGATCAACTAACATTTGCATTTTCATTAAGATGATTGAGCCTCCAAAGCAGCAGTATATTCTTTTAAGGAAAGATCTTTACATAATCCACATCTGAAAAAGGCGGGAAAATAACGATACCTGATTACAGTCATAGCTGCATAATTGCAAACATTTAGCAAAGGAAAATGGCAGTGCCTCTGCCAGTATGTCTAAAGCTGTATTTTCACCATTAAACACTGAGTGAAAATATGAAAATCAAATAAGCTATTGAAAAACCTGTAAAATCTTATTGCATTTGTGTTTGTAAATATCTACATTATTTAAGTAGTTTGTTAAGAGTCTTTCATTCAGGGTCACCCTTCAGCTGTCCTTGTGTACCACGAGTGACTGGCCAGCCATTACGTCTGGAAGAAAAGGTCCTTTTCAGCCCTGCCGTTTGAGAAACGGGAGCTTTCCATTACTAAGCGAGAGAGTAAATGTCATTATTGTCAGAATTGCCTTTTTTTTCAAGGAGCAGTGGGAGAGTTGTTTTGCTTCAAGTGAGAGCAAAGAGCCCTGTGGCTGAATGAGTAGTTCTCTTGCAATACATTTTGCCTAACGGATGGAACATTGAACTTTAGTTTTAATCTGTCACAAACAACGAAACTGGCCTTGACTTGTGAAGCTGACATATACGTACTTGGTCAAGGATGGCCTTGAACGTCATCTCTCCCGATGAAGAAGAACGCAGAAGGGAGGGGCAAAATTTCTCTTTGCTATCACTCTCTTGGTTTCCATTTCAGAGTGAACCCAAGGCTGCACTCTGAACAAGCCGAGCACAGAAGATCAGTGAGAATATGACTTACAACATCTCCTGCAAATTCTGAAGAAACTATCCCTATCTTGAAGTGTCACCAAAAACTGCTGGTAATCGCTGAGCAAGGTCAGTATCAACTAGCAAGATACATGCTTTTCTGAACAAAAACTTAATTTTTCCAACAAAACAGAAAGTTTCTAAGAAGAATTCTGTGTATTAATTAGATAGGATTTTTAAAAATAAATTGATTCAACACTGAATTGCTCAGAGCCATTATATAAATGCTGCTGCTAACTTTTCTTTCATGCATATCTTTCTAAAATGCTATTTTTGATTTATTCAGTACAGGCATATTGGGTCAACTATTTTCTTGTACTTAAGTGCTTAATAATTTATTCCTCGTTCTTAGTCTTATGGAAATAGTTAATAAATGTATCCTCATGCCTTTCCCAAAGAAAGCATTTTTTTTTTTTTTTTTTTTTTTTTTGCCTTGGGAGGTCCAATTTAGTTATAATTATTTTTCAAAACATTTCTGGATCATTTTCTTATGGCCTAAAGAAAAAATAATTTAAATGTATGTAGTAAACACAGTATTATTTTCCCTCTTTTCCTCAAACTGTATTCCCAGCCTAACCTGATAGACCCACAATAACTTTAAACCCTGTAGCTTAGAAAGGCTTACCTGCTATACTAGCAATATTTTGGTTTATTGAAGGATGTTGTAGTGAATCTTTGTAAAATATTTTTATAGCTCCACCCTTATCCACCCCAAAATGTTAAGGCCATTGTCAACATGCATTACAGCAAATCTAATTCCAATGTGTGATAGGTTAGCTTAGCTTTGATAGCACCAAGGTTTTTTTATTTTCTTAGTATCAAAGAAAGCATTTTTTTGCCTTGGCTATGGAAGATTGTAAGGAGGTTTGGCTGCAGCTGAAGTACAGGATGCTGCCCGGAGCAATGGTAGGGAACAGCTGCGAACAAAGGTGGGGCAGATGGAATGCCTCTGGTGCCTGATGCTGGTAAATGCTGCGATGGGGTGTGATGAATTAAAGCGTCTTGATTTGGGTTGCTATAGTATAGCACATCATCAACTGGGCGGCTTCAATAAGCAACAGTTATGTCTCACAACTGCCAGAGGCTGGAGGTCTCCGATCACAGGGACGTGGTTCGGTTCTGGTGAGGATCCTCTTCTGGGTTGCAGGCAGCTCGCTTACGATACCCTCACCTGGTGCGAAGAGCGAGCTCTGGTCTCTTTCTCTTCTTAGAAGGGAATTACCGCAATCCCATCCACGAAGGCTCCAGCCTCAGGACCTAATTGTTTCCCAAAGGCTCCACCTCCAAATACCATTACCCGGGGAGTGAGGCTTAAATACGAATTTGGGGGCGTGGATGCAATTCTTTGGGGAAGCTCTTTGAAGACCATACACTCCTATTAAGGGTGGGGTGAGTCATTTCTTCTTTTTTTAGGTAATCCCTACCACGGTGCGTGATAAAGATAGCTCCTCTCTTTGCTACGTAGTTTTAACTTTACCATGATCTGAGCTCTATCTCTAGATAAATTGTACTGACCAAGGAGCAGAACCAAAGGAATTAGAGGGCAGGCAGACAGGAAGCATCCAGCCATTTTACTCTGTTTCCTGAACTTGAAGAACCAGTGAGTGCCAGCTTGCCAGCACCCACCGCCCTCTTGGAGCAGAGCTGGCAGGGTCCTGCTCTCCGCCCACACCCCGTGCTTGTACTGCGGGCTCCTCTGCGCTGTGCGCTGGGGATGCAGCAGTGAGCGGCTCCCTGGGCTTTTCCCGGGAGAGCTTCAATCTCAAGGGGCTTTAAGCTCCTTTTAAGTTTTGAAGAAACAGTCAACTTGTTTCCCTGTTTCCCTTTCTATCGATATTTTTTTAAAGATGTTTTTATTGATTTCAGAGAGGAAAGGAGAGGGAGAGAGAGAAAAACATCAATGATGAAGAGAGGATCGTTGATCGGCTGCCTCCTGCACACCCTCTACTGGGGATCAGCCCTAGATCTGAGCATGTGCCCCCAATCCGGGACCCTTCAGTCCGCAGGCCTAGGATCTAACCATTGAGCCAAATCGGCCAGGGCCTATTTCTCTTTTCAAATTAAAAAAGCCATTACCGCTAAGCATACCAGGTTTACATTATATGGTATTCTGGTCGAATGGCGTAAATTTCAGCATTGCATTGTAATGTCTTTGCAAACCGTAATAAAATAGCGCTGAACGTGGTTCTCAGAGAAGGGCGTGCCTGCCCACTTGGGCAGCACATACACTAGCATTAACATTAGACTGGCCTGGTGCCTATGCAAGGATGATGCACAGATTCCTGAAGTGTAACATATTTTTTAAAAAAGGAAAAAAGCGGGAAGTGGGGTGAGAGTGCTTTACTAGTTTCAAATATTAGGACAATGGCCAGGCTTACTTATTCTTGAACTTGGCTCCCTTAAAGCTCAAAAGCCATCTTAAGTCTTACTATCCCATAGGATTCCCAGCAGTAGAGTTTTGTGTGGCCTGTAAAACCAGCCTGACAGCTTTTTTTTATGCAGGAGTTGTGGGAAAACACAGAAGGGAGGGAGCGAGAGCAGTTGTTGAGTTTATTTGGCAGAACTTTATTTTCGTTATTATAAGAACCACAGAGAGGGAAGCTCAGTTCTCGAAGGTGAAGATTCTGGGAAGATGGCGGTTTTCATCTAAAGACGGCTTGGGATGGGGAGTAGGGGGAGAGAGGAGCAGGTCGGGGATGGTGCTCATTGGCTCAGTGGATAGAGCATTGTCTGAGGACTGAAAGGTCCCAGGTTTGATTCCGGTCAAGGGCATGTACCTTCGTTGGGGGCACGTCCCGGGTGGGGAGTGTGCAGGAGGCAGCTGGCTGATGTTTCTAACTCTATCCCTCTCTCTAAAAAATCAAAATACATTTTAGGGGGGGGAAAAAAAAGGGACCCTCCCCCCCCCTGTTGTCCATGATCCTTACGAAGCGAGGGGTGGTGTGCATGCACGTGAGCCTAACCAGTGTGCATGAACAACAGGGGGTTGAGGGCACGCGTGGGGAGGGGTTTGGGATGGGAATGGGGGGATAAATATGTGATACCTTAATCAACAAAGTAATTAAAAAATAAAATAAAATGAAGCGAGGGAAGGCGCTGTGGCCGTGATGGTGGAAGACACCTGGCTTGACCCGATGGCGCTGTGTGTGCCCACGAAGGGGCCCCAGCAGGGGTGACGCCGGGGGAGGCGGGGAGCCCGCGCCAGGCCTCCGCCCGGGCGGCCGCGGGGGGGACGCGCTCCGGGGGGGAGGCAGCATCCGGGCTCCGGGGTCCGGCGAGGCCGCGGGCCGGGCGGGCGCAGCCCTCTCCGTGGGCTCCGGGCGCCCGCCCAGGTGAGGTAAAACGCGCGCGGAGAGGCGGGACCCGAGGGCGCGGGCCCGGGCTCCTCCCCCGGCGCCTCCGCGGTCAGGGTCGGGCCGCGGCCGGCGCCGGACTCAGGGCCCGAGGGCTGTGGGGCTCCGGCCGCCGCCTCCCGCTCGCCCGGCCGAGGTCCCCGGTCCCTGGTCCCCGGTCCCCGACGGCAGAGGAGCCCGCGCGGGAGCACAGGTGCGTCCGAGGCGGCGGCGGCGCTCAGGGGCCCGGACGGGACGCGGCCCGGGGTGTGCCGCGGTGGGAAAGCACTTCCGGGTCGCGGCCGCGGCCCCGGCCCGCAGGGCCCTTCTTCCGGCGGCGGAGGGGCGCCCGGGGGATGCAGCCCCGCGGCGGAGGGTGTGTGGGGAGGGATGGGGTGAGCGCTGCCGCCCCGGCGGGTCCTGGCCAACCCCGAGGAGTTTCTGCCGGAGGAAGGTGACCAGCGTCCCGCTTTTTAACACTTTGTCCCGCGTGCCGCGGCGTTTTAAAGAATCTTTAAAAAAAAAAATCGGGACTTTTTTAAAACGCCGCGGGACGCGGGACAAATTGTTGGAAATCGGGACTGTCCCGCCCAAAGCGGGACGTCTGGTCACCTTATCTGGAGGCACTTGTCGCCTCTCACCTGGGCTCCCTCGGTCTCACCTGTCACACATTTTGGTTTTGCTCAAAACACTCGCGTTTCTTGCCTGGTTTACCCCAAACGAAGACTAGATGTTCAGTAGCACAAACATATGCAAAGAAGCCAAACACCAGATAGCCTTAAATTAAAAGGAAATTGTAAAATAGGAAAAGTTGTGAAAACCCGGTGAAATGGCCCTGAGCATCGGTCTGCGGACTGAAAGGTCCCGAGTTGATTCCAGGCAAGGGCATGTACCTTGGTTGTGGGCACATCCCCAGTAGGGAGTGTGCAGGAGGCAGCTGATGGATGTTTCTAACTCTCTATCCCTCTCCCTTTCTCTCTCTCTAAAAAAAAATATATATATATATATATATATATATATATATATATATATATATATATATATATATATATATATATATATATATATAAAATAAAAAACAAACAAATAATAATAATAAATGAAAAAACATGGTGAAATATGAGTGTTAGAAAATACGTAACAGGATCACATTATCCAGGCCGCTGTAGGAAATCTGATCGCTAATTCAAGATCGTAGAGCGATTCCTTGGGAATCTTAAACCTCAGGCTTGTCCTTAACCCAGAATGTCCCATTACCCTCCCTCTCCCCCTCCTCCTCCTGCAAGATTTTTCATTCATCCCTTGGCTTTATCAGTTACATATTTTATGTATTTCCCCTAAGAATCTGCTGATGAATTAAGTGAATATGTGTTAGATATTGCTGAGAGCATTATAATGAACTTAGTAAAGTATAACTTTTATTTAAAAGTTCATTTAAACTAGAACACAAAAATTAAATGTTTTCTGAAGTTAATTTTTCATGACTGTCTACAAAGAAATTTTAATATGAACATTTCTTTCTCGACAAAAACCACATGATTTAACGTATGTGTGGAATTTAATGAGCAAAGTAAACAGACAGACAGCCCTCAGAGAGGAGGTGGGGAGGGTAGGCTGGATGAAAGAAAGTGAAGGGATTAGCCAAAGAACTTATATGCACAGACTATAGTGTAGTGATGGCCAGGCTGAAGGGGGGGCCTGGGAGGAGGTGGGCAAAGGGGGAATGGGGATGGGGACATCTGTAATAGTGTCAACATAACAACAAAGTTAAAAAAAATTTTTTTTGAGTCAACATTTTGATCTATTTCAGTAGAATTCTTGATTCTCATCTCTGAATAACCTTTAATTAATGTATTACACATTAATTTCAGATGGCAAAAATTTAAATTAAAATAATATTTGTCATTTTCCATTGTCATTACAAAAATTTAAATTAAAATAATGTCTGTCATTTTCCATTGTCATTACATTATCTTGTAACCAGAATAATACTTATATCTAATTATATAGTTAATAAATTGTAAAATAATTCTTTTATTGATTGATTTTAGACAGAGGCAGAGAGATCAGGAGAAGCATCACTTGTTGTTCCACTTATTTATGCATTCACTGGTTGGTTCTTCTATGTACCCTGACTGGGGATTGAACCTGAAACCTTGGCCAGGGCCTCTGTTAACATACGTTTAATATTTATATTAAATAGTGAGCATATTTGTAATAGTAGTTTTAACATTTTTCTGCTTCTTTACATGTTTAGTACTTTTTGATTGGATGATCAACACTGATTTTTATGTTGTTGAGATCTTTTTTTTTACTACTTTAAAGAGTATTGACCTTTTCTCTCTCTCTTGAAGGCAGTTAAGTTACTTAAAAATAAGTTTGATCCTTTAATTTAAAGACCATTTTAAAAGCTGTCTGAGGGCAAATCTAAATCACCTTAACTCTAGGGTTAGTTAAGCCCACTACTAAGGGTTGCCAAGGCTTGCCCTGCTGAAAGCCTCACGTATCTTATAAGCACTGAACTCAAACACATCCCAGTTCTGTGTCATCTTTAGGAATGGGTAAGCTAACAGCTCCAGGGAATGGTTCTTTGCCTGGCCCGATGGGGTTTGACTCCGTGCAGTTGCTCACTGGTATTCAATCACAGGTTTAAGGACACTCCAATACCTGCTTCTGGAGCTCTTTCTCTGCATCCCTCGTCATCCTCAGGAGCATGCCGCACAGACTGTAGGTCTGAACTCTGATCTCTGGCCAACTCAGTGAGACCAACAGGCTCTGTTTGGTTTTCCCCTTTAATTACAAACTTGGGGGATTAAAGAATTTACCTCCTTTGTTTCCTTTTCCTCAGGGATCATAGGGGGCAGGGCTGTAATGATCTGCTTTAGAAAGTGTCGGGAAAAATAAAACAATTTACAAATTTTATGTTCTGTTATAGACAGTTTACCATTATTTGTAATGTTCTCCCAACTTGCTCACAAAATTGAATACAAAATAGGGGGAACTGATGGGAAAACCATTTGGGGAACTTCTCAGTCTGTAAAAAAGCCTTATTACATTTTACTCTTAATTACGTAAATTCATCATAGTGCTAATATACTGAGTGCCATTTTAACGTCTCAGAAAGAAAGGGGGCTTTATGTTATTATTTTCCTTTAATGGCCTTTTGACTTTAAGAACAGAGACAAGCAATAAAACTAGTGAAGATGGGATATAAGAATGATTAGGTACATTTAGTCAAAGGAGCTGTGGTTATACGGAATCAGGTGGGCCAAAGCTTGGGCCTTGAATGCAGAAAGTCAGAACAGAGTCAATTAAATGACTTCTTGTTACTTTTTTTAAAAGTTAAACTTTGAGCCCTGGTAGGGTGGCTCAGTTGGTTAGAGCATTATCCCCCCAATGCCAAGGTTGCATGATCCCTGGTCAGGCCACGTACAAGAAGCAACCAGTAAAAGCATGGATAAGTGGGACAACAAAGCTATGTCTCTCTCTCCCCTCCACTTTCTCTCTTTCTAAAACCAATTGAAAACATTTTAAGTTAAAATTTGAAAGAAAGGAAAACATTAAGATCCAGAAAAAAATAGAAATGTAAGCAGCAGAAGATTTCTGGGTCCTAGGAAGGAAGGAGATGAAGGCTGCACCTATGTGAGCATCTCTGCTTTCCATGTTGAAAAAAACGATATGGGAGTTGGGTTAGAAACTTGCCAAAGTTCTCTAATATATTTTGAACCTCAAAGCTCTGGAATTTTAAAATGTTTAGCACTCTAAATACAAATACAAATGTGAACGAGGTGCTAAGGAAGAGCTTCTTTTTGGTTAGATAAGATTAGGTAAGACCTGGACATCAGCATACAGTACTAGTTAATTTTATACAAATAGAAGGTTCAAACACAGTTAAGCATAATTTTATTCATAAATAGTTTTTCCCTCCAGAAATTTATGATGATGCTTTTATCTCTATCACACCCTTTACAAAGATATGGTAGAGAAAATGTCAGATTAGTCATGTAGAATACATTGATGCTTTACAATGGACTTCAATAATATCCTTAAAGTAAATATTTCCATTGGGCCACATCCATTATAAAGGTAATACATTTTAGTTTATGATTTATGATTTATCAATTATTTTTTGTGTCTGTGTGATGATATAGACTTGGATTTTGCTGTTTAAAAAGCTCTGTTTTGTACAAAGTCTGAGACAGCATTCATTTACATTTATGCTTTTTAATTTTAGAAACAAACAAACAGAAAGACAAGAAATGCCTCATTCCACAAACAAAGAACTGGTACTTGGAATCATGGTGGGAACTACTGGAATCAGTTTGCTTCTTTTGTGGTACCACAAGGTTTGTAAACCAAAGACAGCAATGTATTTACCTAAATTCCTTACTCTGGGTAATGCATTTGATTCGGTGACTTTGCAAGATGAGATGCAGAAGGATCAAGGAACAGCAGCGACCTTTCAAGGAAGGCAACTTCAGATACTGGAGAAGTTAAATGAATTACTGACAAATATGGAAGAACTCAGAGAGGAAATCAGAATTCTTAAAGAAACCATTCCAAAGCTGGAGGAATGTGTACGCTGTGAGCTTGGAGGAAAGGCAACAGCTCATAGGATCAGCCCTCAGCACAGAGCTAGGAAAAGAAGGCTTACCACAGTTCAGAGTTCAGGAACAAGCAATAGTTCAGAGGAAGCGGAAAGTGAAGGGGGGTAAGTTTCTTGAAGATGTTTTCCATGTTGAATTGCTTATTGATTGCATTATTACTATTATTGAGGTACTTCCATTATGCCTTCCCAGTCACATATAGAGGTGGGCAAAAGTAGGTAAAGAATAATAATACAATAATTAACAAATAATATAAGGATACATTTTTTGCATACTCAACTGTATTCTGCTACAAACAAGATATAAAAAAGTGATTATTTAGTTGTAATATTATTACATTACAATTAAAACCATATTCAATAAAGGTCAGTATTTAAGCTAGTGTAGACCGCATTGACAAAAAGAATATAAGTAACTTACTAGTGCTAGGTGGTAGCATGTGAGTATTGAAGAAGACCGTATTTGTTAGCTAAAATTTGTAACCTATTTTTATAAGTAGCCACTTATATAAGAATGGTCCAATAAGTTCAATAGAACCTTGTGCGATGATGGAAATGGTCAAATCTGTGCTGTGCGGTGTAGCAGACACTTGAAGTATAGCTAGCATAATGGAGGAACTAATTTTTAAAATTTATTTAATTGTAATTAAATTTAAATTGCCATATGGGACTAATGGCTATTGGATTGGGAAGTGTAGACCTAAAAAGATTTGAGAATGTTCAATCGAGTCACTTTCTTCCTCCCATGGGATAATCCACTGAATTCTAAAACCAAGAATATCCATAATATTGTCTTAGAGGAAAACACAAATGATTCATGAATAAAGAAATTGTGATTGACTAGTTTTTTTGAGGAGCAAAATAGGCAAGTAAGTAAAGCAGCACCAGTGGATATGACAAAGCCCAGATTCTTGAGGGTGGGGACCCCCGTATTTTCATTGCTGTTTTCCTCACATCTGATGTTGCTGGAACACATCTGTACTGGTTAACCTAAAATATGTATTTTTTTTGCTTCTGTTGTTTTGAAAACTTTTTGTAGTTTGTTATTGGATCAGCTCAAATCCTTGACCATGGACTATTTCTTTATATTTACTAAACTGCATTTAGTAACTTCTATCTAGTGAATGAATGAACTCTCTTTCTAAAGGAACTAATGGCGGAAAGGGAAATTCAAAAATAGACTAATAAATTGTTTGGTAATCCCCAAGAAGTATTTTTTCTACCTTTCAAGTCACAAGAGTTTAATATTGTAATGGGAAAAAACAAACAATTTAACATGGTGCTAATTTAGTGATGAACATTGTTGTTTCTTTGCATAATTGGATATATCTGGTAAGCCAATTGTACAATTAACTATAATTAATGTAATAGTTTGAATAATTTACATTCACTACACTCAGATCAGCTAAAGATGTAAATGTACATTACTCTGTAACTGGATTCAGTTCACCAGCTCTGTTTTTTTTTTTTTTTTTTAATATATTTTATTGGTTTTTCATAGAGAGGAAGAGAGAGGGATAGAGAGTTAGAAACATCAATGAGAGAGAATCATCGATCAGCTGCCTCTTGCACACCCCCTACTGGGTATGTGTCCGCAACCAAGGTACATGCCCTTGACCGGAATCGAACCTGGGACCTTTCAGTCCGTAGGCTGATGCTCTATCCACTGAGCCAAACCGGTTTTGGCTCACCAGCTCTGTTTTTGATAATGTGGAAAAACTTGAATTTGTCTATGCAAATTAACTCAGTCAATTATAGTTTAGAACTAGGTTTGTTTGTTTGGCTTTTTTTTTTTAAAGATTCAGTTGCAAAAGATTTCCTTTTGGAAAAGGTACTCATGGATCTTAGTGTGACTTAGGAACAATAGACAACCATCTTACAACACGGGGGGTGGGGGAGGGGAAATAGCAGGTTGCTGGGGAGAGAGCCATGCTCTTTGGGCTTCTTTTTATTTTAATTTATTTTAATTTTTTATTTTTAATACATTTTATTGATTTTTTTTTTCAGAGAGTGATAGAGAGTTAGAAACATCGATGAGAGAGAATCATAGATCAGCTGCCTCTTGCACACCCCCCATTGGGGATGTGCCCACAACCAAGGTATATGCCCCTGACTGGAATCTAACTTGGGACCTTTTAGTCTGCAGGCCGACGCTCCATCCACTGAGCCAAACCGGTTTCGGCTTAAATTGATTTTTAGAGAGAGAGGAAGGGACAGAGAAAGAGGGAGAAACATTGATTGGCTGCTTCCTGCACATCCCCTACCAGAGATCTAGCTGCAACCTGGGCATGTTTACTGACCGGAATCTAACTGGCAACCTTTCGATGCAAGGGACAACACCCAACCAACTGAGCCACACCAGCAGGGCTCCGGGGCTTCTTAAATCTTACACATCTTGCAAGTGTCCTAAGAATGTAAGGCCCTTTTCCCCCCCCCCCCCTTGATACTTAAAAAATTGATACTACTGTTTTAGAGCAGTTTTAGGTTCAGAGAAAAAAATTGAGGGGAAAATACAGAGATTTCCCATATGCCCCTGACCCCACACATGTCCCCCCTCCCCATTACCCCATACCAAAAAAAAAAACTATATTAATACATCATAATCATTCAGAGTTCATAGTTTGCCTTAGGGTTCACTCTTGGTGTTGTACATTCTATGGATTTGGACAAATGTTTAATGACATGAAGCATTATGTTGTGGTATCAGACTATTTTCACTGTCCTAAAAATCCTCTGTGCTCTGCCTGTTCATCGCTTTCTCCCCTCAATCCCTGGAAACCACTCATCTTTTTGCTGTCTCCATAGTCATACCTCTTTCAGAATGTCATATCGTTGGAATCATACAGTATGTTGCCTTTTCAGATCAACTTCCTTCATAATATGTATTTAAGTTTTCTCCACATCTTTTTATGGCTTGACAGTTCACTTTTTTTTTTTTTTTTTTTTTTTTTTTTTTTAAGTGCTGAATAATATCCCATTGTCACCACAGTTTATTTATCCATTAACTTACTGAAGGACATCATGTCATGGTGGATTCCAAGTTTGGGCAATTCTCAAGACAATCACTGTAAACATTCATGCACAGATTTTTGAGTGGACATAAGTTTTTGTCTCATTGGGTAAATACTAAGAAGCATTATTGCTGGGTTGTATAGTAAGAGTATGTTTAGTTTTGTAAGAAACCTTTCAACTGTCTTCACTTCCAACATGAACCACTTGGCACTCCCACCAACAGTGAATGAGGCCTCCTGCTGCTCCACATCCTCATGAGGGTTTTGGTGGTGTCAGTGTTCTGGATGTGACTATTCCTATAGGTGTGCAGTGGTATCTCACTGTTGTTTTAATTCACATTTCTCTGGTGACATATGATGTGGGGCATCTTTTCATACGCTTGTTTGCCATCTGCACATCTTCCTTGGTGAGGTGTCTCGTAAGGTCTTTGGCCCATTTTTAAATCGGGTTGTTCATTTCCTTGTTGTTGAGTTTTAAGAGTTCTTTGTATGTTTTGGATAGCAGTTCTTTTTCAGATATATAGTTTGCAAATATTTTCTCCTAGTCTGTGGCTTTTCATTCTCTTAGCATTGTCTTTCACCGAGCAGAAGCTTATCAATTATTTCCGTCATGAATTGTGCCTTTGGCATGGCATCTCAAAAGTCATTGCCATACCCAAATTTATCTAGGTTTTCTCCACTGTTATCTTCTAGAAGACTTTCAGTTTTGCATTTTCTATTTAGGTCTGCAATCCATTTTGAGATAATTTTTGTTGAAGGATATAAGGTCTACATGGCCCTCCTTTGTCCTGGCCATTTCTCAAGGTTGTGATGAGAAACCTTAAGGAATGAGGGAATGTTTTTGTCCAGGACCAACATCAGGCTTAGCAGATTTACTCACGGCTTGCTATAAAAGTGGTGGGTTCCCAAAGCTCAGTGTTCCTTTCTTTGTAACTCAACTCATCGCGAATGTTAAAGAGTTTCTGGGCCCTGTGCATTGTTCTGGGGAACCGACACAAATATACTGGGTCTCACACTGCTTGATATGCTGTGAGTGATAAAGTCCTTTCTCTCTGACCCAAGAATCATGTGTCTTCAACATCCACGAGACAGTGACAGATTTACTAGCTTGTGTGTAGGGTAAAATAAAACTATAAACTGACCATCAACTGTATGGAGAGAATTGGAGAGTTTTAGGCCTCTGGAAAGGAATTTGTTCCCCAAGGGTTTCCCAAAAGAAGGTTGTTAGGAATGAAACAAAACAGATGAGAGCAGGGTATTCAGGATACTGAGAAGTAAAAAGAAATATAATTTAGAGGGTGTTTTATGCCATGAGTGGCTGCACACATACAGTTATTATGTGGACAGTACTTCAAGTTGGTTTAGAAAAGGAAAATGATTCTGTTAACTTTGCCTTTAAATGGGCATTAAGTTGTTTCAAGGGGTTATAAACAGTGGCTCAGCAGGTCTCCATAATCTACTCATGTGATCCATGCAGTCAGATGGGACACTGTATTGTCAAGATAGATGAAGCAAGGTAGAAGGGGGCAATAGCATTTGCTGTTTAGTTTTGTTTTTTGTTTTTACTTTCTCAGTATATCTTCAGATCAAATTTTATAATAGTCACTTTTCCATATTACTGGATCATGTAAAAACCTGGGGTAAAGCATGCTTGGTGAAAGAAGAATGAGTTAGTACCCTGTTTCCCCGAAAATAAGACAGTGTCTTATATTAATTTTTGCTCCCAAAGATGCGCTAGGTCTTATTTTCAGGGGATGTCTTATTTTTCCATGAAGAAGAATACGGTACACATTTATTGTTAAATGAAAATAAAGGAAATTTATTACCTGTATACGGAACGGTAGTACGATAGTTGTCAACACAAACCAGACAAACTGTGAATCTTACAGTACAGTGGTGCCTCGCATAAAGAACGCCTAGCACAGCGAACGCTGCACACAACGAACTTCATTTCATGATTCATACAACGAACTTCGTTTCACACAACGAAGTCGCCCGAGCTTCCACGACCGCTTTGCCCGAGCTTCCACGACTGCTTCGCCCGAGCTTCCACGATCGCTGCCGATGTATATTGTTATGGGAAAACGCATTTCACATAACGAACTTTTCGCATAACAAACTTGCTCCTGGAACGAATTAAGTTCGTTGTGTGTGGCACCACTGTATCAAGAATTTACTCATTTATTCAATGACAATCATGTCATCATCTTCTGGAACATCATCATAATAATCCAATTCCTGAATTTCCTGCTGAATTTTTTGTGACTCCATTTCTTTCAGAATCAGTGGACCAAATCTCTCGTGTTTAGCAATAGCACTGTCTTTAAATGAGTACTTCTTGTCAAGGTAGCCTGCTCGCAGTGCATTTGCAATGCAACTGTCAGTGATTTTCTCCCATGAATTCTTCATCCAAGTCACAACTTCTTGCAGTTTAGGTTTCACAAAGTTTCCACGCTGATTTCTCTCCATTCTATTTTCAATGTAGTCATTAATTTCCATGCACAAATTGTCTTTGAATGGCTTGTTTATTGCAATATCAAGAGTCTGGAGATAGGCTGTCATTCCTGCGGGAATCATTATCTGATCTATTTTTATTTCGTGAAGAAATGTCTTCATGTCTTTAGCGCAGTGAGTGCTAGCAGACCTCTTTGGCTCCCTCGCATAACAAGCGGCAGCATTAAATCGACCCACTTCCTTATGGCCCAGGCTTTTTCAGTTTCAAGAATAAAAACGCCCAAAGCATGTTCAATCTTTTCCTTCTTGCCCTTAGAAATGATTAAAGGTGGGATTTTAGTGCCATCCAGACGAATTGCTAAAATACAAGAAATATGTGCACTTTCGTAAGCAGTGGAGGGAATGTACACTAAGGAGGCACCCCGCTGTTCAATTGTTGTTTGAGATGATTGGCCCATAAACACTGCAGTTTCATCCATAGCAATCATGTTGGAAAGATTGTATTTAGAGAAGTCAGCATCATCAATGAAGGACTTGAATGCAAGTGCTCGCTTAATAACTTGAGTATCTTACAACCTAAACAATGTTGTAGATCTTCTTAAAGACAGTTCACTTCGCTGAAGGAAATTATCCAGCCAGCGTTGTGATGCTTTGAAGTCTTCGGGGGCTATGTCAAACTGTGGTGCCATTGCAAGGGCAAATTCTTGAATCTGAGCCCTATTCACAACCAAAGCCTTTGCTCTCCTGTCAACAACCCATTCACAGATCAGGTCTTCCAGCTCTGAAAATAATGGTTGCCGACCTGATACACACTTGTGCTTTATAGCAATTCCCTTGTCCACTTGTTCAATGAGGTTACCATACTCTGCTCGCCATTTTCGGACCAATCGGATACTCAACATCTTCTCTTTGCAGAAAGCAGTAAGACTTTGGCCCCAAGAGTCTTCCATGATTCCTTTCTTGTACTCCACGGAGTAGCTTTTTCTTTTTGTGCTCATTTCTAGGGGTAAAAAAAAGGAATTGGGGTATCAAGGTGGGGGGAGGGGGATCACTTAAAATGACACGGGGGGGATCAGAGGGGGGAATCAAAATAGTACAGGAGAATCAGAGGGGGGATTACCATTTTAATAACCCCTTTTGATCCTCCTGTGTCATTTTGATTGCCCCCTCTGATCCTCCTGTGTCATTTTAAGTGATCCCCCTCCCCCCCACCCCTATGCCACTTAACACCTTCACCAGACATCCCCCCTACCCCTTTATCAGACATTTACCCCCTGGGGACTGTCACTGGGCTTGCTGGGGCCTGGATCTGGGCTGGAGCAGGGACTGCCACTGACTGAGAACCTTCAGTCATCATGAGGGCAGCGGCGAGCATCAAGTAGTGTCACCAGAGACAGACCAGCACTCACCACCTTCTCCGCGTCCCATCCGCTCTAATCCTCCTGTTCTTCTACACGCACCTGCGAAATTCTCTTCCTCTCTCCCGCCCGGTGCTCACCGCTCACCGACCTGCACTCCGCCTCCACACAGCAGTGACGTCAGGACTCTGCATAACGTCACTGGTTGCTAGACACCAGTCTGGGCGGCCCTAGTGACCAGTTTACGGTAAATTAATTTTCATTCTGAGACAGAGCTTGGGGGGCCTTATTTTTGGGGGGATGCCTTATATTTCACTCAGAAGGAAACCTGTAAGTAGGTCTTATTTTCGGAGGATGTTTTATTTTCGGGGAAACACGGTAGGCCAGGGGTATGGAGAGCAGCCAGTAGGAGAGACAGTCCCAAGTAAAGGATTGTGCAGATATACATGGAGTGGCCAGGCCCAGTGCATGAATTCATGCATGGCTGGGGTCTGGCCAGCCTGGCCAGGGGGAGGGGACATGTGCAGTTGGCCAGCCTGCCTGCTGGTGGAACTCCTGGTCAATGGGACTATTTGCATATTAGCCTTTTATTATATAGGATATACTCTGAGTGGCCAGACTATTTTGCATTCAGAGATCATAATATTCTGGCCACTCAAGTGTATATGTTATGGCCTTCATTTTGCTGTTTTCTCATCACTTGATTTGTTGGATGACTCCTTGAACATGACAAAGTTAGAATATTCCACAGTCATGTGGATTGGAGCTTTTCAGAAAGGTGAGCCGCAGGACAATTTTATTCTAATCTGACGTCATTAGATTCTAGAGTCTACTTGTCATCACATTCTGTGCTATTGCCAGGTTAATTCTACAAGCAACTTAAACATTCAGTCTTCTGACCTGTTCCACCCACACAGGCATTTTATGGCTTAAAAATGATGGCTTAGAAAGGAAGGGAGAGATTTATTTTTGATTAAGTGTAATATGGGAAAATGTGTAAGGTAAGCCTTTAAAAAGAAAAATAAATAAATCTTTCTCTGTATATTTATGTGCTTAAGCTCATTGATATATTCATAAGCCAAGCTTTAATGCTTCGTTTAGTTTCCCACTGTAACTGAATAACTGGGATATCTGGATATTTATCTGAAATAGTCTTGCGAGTGATTCTGTTTAATCTGTGGTTCATATTTTAAAATGCATGAGTCATTTTACTGACTCCTATCACTAGAGGAATTTAATATTTGCAAACAGATATTATGGCTTATTACTTTGAAGATGGAAAGTTCTACCTTCTCCTTCAGGGGATCCTTTAGTTTTGTGCCCTATCATGTGTCTCCCTGATCTTTCTCTCTGCCTGCTTCTCTAAGTCTTTCAACTTATCTTCCCCAAGGTTTAATAGACTGGGCAGGTACAGAGAGGTAGAGACAATTTTTTAGACTTAGCATCCTTTTGGATACTTCAGTGTGACCATCCACGTTAGCTGCCCTAGTTTTCTATTTCCCTATTGTTTCCGTATTGATAAGGCGGATAGTACCCTTCAGGAGGCTTGGGAGGTTTCCACATTGGCTGCCTATTTTTTTTTTTTCTCATCTGACACTTTTCTCACTCTAGCTGCTTCAAAAAGGAACAGAACTTCCAACAAAATTGCCCTGCCATTCAAGTTACTGAAGACCCCTTGCATCATGGGACCTATCCTGTTTCTCGCCAACTTAATTTTCTTACTGCCCCTTCAAGCCACTTTAAAATACGAAAAGTCAGTATAAGGAGAGGAAGTAATTTCACTACATCATCAACTATATCTTTGTCATCTTCCTCTGATAGAAGACTTTCTTTATTTGGTAAACTTCCAAAAAGCATTGGTTCCCTTCAGCGTCAACAAAGCAGAGCTAACTTTGAATCTGAAGACAAAAGCAGCGTCATTGAACTAAAACCTTGCTCAGAGCATTTTGCTTTTAGATCCCGGAGACGTTTCTCTACCCCTAAACTAAGTATAATCTCCTGTTATGAAAGTGCTATGTGTATTGATCTTCAATCAAGTGGTGAGAATGTAGTGGATCCAAATGAAATTGAAACAGCTTCTAAAATCTCAAATAACGTTGATGTTGAAAAATATCTAAGTTCTTGTCCTCCTGACTATAACACTAGACATTTTCTAAATTTTGACACAAAATCTCGTTCCTCCGCACTTAGAGATAGCCACGGACAACCAACCTTCCTTTCTCTCCCACCTCTCATTTCCCAGTCTTTGATAAGAGACAGTGACAGTGATACACAAGAAAGAAGAAGTCAACCAAAGGAGGAGGTCCTTCCTGCTGATTTGCCAAGTCACAGTGCAAGTCAACCCCCAGCTGTGACCTCTGGAAACACGACTTCTGATCCCCATCAAGTTGCTTCGCCTTATAAACACCCTAAGAAATTTACCCCAGTTCTAAAAGAAGTTACAGATTCCTTTGATGATGGAAATAATGCTAAGTCATCTGAAGATGCAGACAAATCTTCACCTAGTGAAATTCCTAACTTAAGGTCACCTCAGATTTTAACCTCCCTTAGAAGGGCAGCTCAAATCAGAAGTTTTCCTATCCGGCATACTCTGTAGTCTGTAGAAATCACTTCTCAGTTTTCACCGAAACCTCCTCCCTCACTAAGCTTCACTACATTTTCTGAAAAGGATTGCCATGTTGCAATCTATATTTAATTTTAATTTCTGTGTTTTCTGAAAAATAGTTCATTAATATTATTGGAATATGGAAGTCAAACATAATGCATGTGTTTCAGGGTTTTAACAGGTTTCCTAGATTGGCTGGTCCCAAATTTCTGAGTGACTGTTGTAATACATTTGTGGTCTGAAAATAACATCAAGCTTTGATATATAGGTCTTCTAAATGTATTACATTTTTTTGAGAGTTTAACATTTTTTATCCTAATCTCATGATTGGAGATAGTTTTCCTATATAACATATAGGGCAGGGAAAAAGTAGGTTTAGAGTTGTTCCTATGGAAAATAATATAACAAGTAAATAATAATACTCACACCTGTAAACTTACTTTTGTCCCACCCTGTATATTTTCATATTTACCAGTTCAGAAATTTTCATTTACATAAGACTTGTTAATTATATTTCTCATGCCACACATTTCACTGACAGATGATGTTTTTACTAATTCAAGGACCAAATTATATGTAAAAACATTGTCATGGAAATATGTAGACTACTGAAAACCAGATATTTTAACTAAATACTTTTAATACACATTTATGTATGCATGTGTCTGGGAATTCAGAGAACTCTGAAATAAAAAATGTATATATTAGTAATTTTTATTTTTTAAAGTTAATACATTTCAGGTGTTTTCCAAAATTTTTATTTTTAAGAGTGAATATTTTTTATATTTATTATATTATACAAAGTTTATAAATATATTTATCAGATTAATTAATGAATGGACAATGTAGAGAGGCAATTAAAAATGCTTAAGTTAGAATAGAATTAACCTTTTTAGAGGAACGGGATTTGCATTATTTTCAATTATTGTAATAAAATGTTCCCTGTATTTGTCATTGGGCTAAGATGTTATTTTTGTTTTTTACTCCCCACCCTTACTCTCCCCCCCTCCCCCCAGCACTATTTGCTGAAGATTTCTTTTTTCCTCCATTAAATAGTCTTGTCAAAAATCATTTGATCATATATGTGAGAGTTCAACTTCTGGGCTCTATTCTATTCCATTGATGTATATGTCTGACTTTATGCCAGTAACACTGTTTTGATCACTGTAGCTTTGTAGTAAGTTTAAAAATCAGGAAGTGTGAGACCTCCAACTCTGTTCTTCTTTTTCAAGATTGTTTTTGCTACTCAAGATCTTCTATATGCATTCTAGGATGGATTTTTCTGTCTTTACAAAAGACATTGTTGGGAGTTTGAGGATTGCACTGAATCTTTGGGTAATATTGACATCTTGACAATATTAAGTCTTCAAACTGATAACACGAGATTTCCATTTGTGCCTTCACATGTGTTGAAGTCTTTTCAATGTGCTATAGTTTTCTCAATGTGTAGTAGTTTTCAGTGGCTGTGTTCTGGATGTATTTTGAAGATAGAACCAATAGGGAATTTCTAACAGGTGATATTGCTTAGGAAGGAAAAGGAGGTTCAAGGATGATTCTACATGTTTTCACTTGGGCAACTGGAAGAGTGAAGTTTCCATTAATAATATTGTAGAAGAGGTTGAATATCATTTCATATAGTGTCTTTGTTATAAGGACTTTGAAATAAATTTCTTCTATATTGGAAACAGTTGCACTTCTCTCAAAACTTGTTTCATTTATTTCTTTGTTAATAGCTGCTGGAAGATACAGGCATGTATATCCTTCGTAACAAGGATATAGATATTTGAAATATGTGTATTGTTTTTATTGACTTTACTCACATTTGGCATTGGTTTTATCTTTTTCTAACTACTTCTAATTAGTTCTCTTATATGTTATGTATTCTTACATACCTTTCTAAAATCTTTTTAGAACAGGGCAGGGCTTAAATAAATTGTTTTTGTATGCTGCACACACAAAAAAGGAAATGTGGAAGATAGCATGAATTTTTAAAAACCCAAGTTGAGAATGAGAACATTATCTTGAACTATAAATATATATAAGTGAGTGTGTGTGTGTGTGTGTGTGTGTGTGTTTGTGTGTGTGTATTTGAGTGCCTGCTGAGTTCCTACAATGCTGTATCATACATTCAGCAATATTCAGTGCATATCCACTATGAGTCAGATGCTGTTCTAGGCACTTGATACACCAGTTAATAAAACTAAGAATCCTGTTGTCGGAGAGCATGCACTCTAGTGGGGGTGATACTGATAAAAGGAGCACATGTAGTAGATTAGTAAATTATATAGTATATCCGAAGATGGTACTTGCTACAGAAAAGAAATGCCAAGCTAGGAGAGATTGGCCATAAAGAGAATGTGGGTGGGTTTGAGTGTGGAGGTTGCTGTTTTAAATCGAGTGGTCTGGATGGGCCACATTGAGAAGATGACATTGGAGCTGAGACTTGAAGGAGGTGAGAGCAAGCAAAGGTCCTGAGGTCGGGGTGTGACTAGCCTGTTTAAGGAATAACCAGGCAGCCTGTGTGGAGTTGAATGAAGGATGAGAGTAGTATGGAGCAAATGTCAGAGAGGTGATGTGGTTGGGAGACAAATATAGGGCCTTGTAGTCACTAGTGAGGGCTTGAATTTTTTTCTCTGAAGGGGGTACCATACCAGGGTTTCAGCATAAGAATGGAACGATTTGATTTGCATTTTAAAGGGATCACTCTGGTTATTAGAGTATAACTTTTAAGAAAGTTGATATTATTTCTGCAATTTTAGGTACATTACAGCTAGCACTGACACAGAAGAACAGAGTTTTCCAGACCCTAAAGCACTTAACATACATATTGAGGAATTAAACTTAGATGCCCTTCTTCAGAAGGCAGATAACTTACGTATGGACGAGTCTAAAAAGATAGAGAGTTTTGAACTACTTTGTGACCACAAAGAAAAGGTAAGAGATATATGTTAACAAGTTTGTATATAGCTTTAATTTATATTTAATCTATGATTCTGTTCATATCATGTCCATAACAATTATATCAGAGTTTACAAATGCTAAATGACTGATACAAAATTTTTCTATAATATGACTAAAATTTAAAAAAAGTATATATGAGAATCCTGTGTGATGTGGCTCAGTTGGTTGGCACATGCTCCCTTGCACCAAAAGGTCATCCCTGGTTGGGGTCTGGGTGGCAGGCAACCAATCCATGTTTCTCTCTCACATCAATGTTTTATTCTCTCTTTCTCTTCCCCCTTCCTTGCTCTAAAATCAATAAATAGTCCTAGCTGGTTTGGTTCAGTGAATAGAGCATCAGCCTGTGAACTAAAGGATCCTTGGTTCACTTTCAGTCAAGGGCACATGCCTGGGTTGGGGGCTCGATCCCCAGTAGGGGGCGTGCAGAGAAGGCAGCTGATCAATGATTCTCTCTCATCATTGATGTTCCTCTCTCTCCCTCACCCTTCCTCTCTGAAATCAATAAAAATATATTAATAAAATAAACATTATCTTCGGGTGAGGATTAAAATAAATAAATAAAAGGTGTATAGTTTTTAAAAAGTTTACATGAGACTTTGTTAGGCTCTAAGATTATAAAATGAGAACCAGAGATATGAGTATATAGATTTTTATTACTTTGTTATATTTAATAACTATTTGATAACCTAAATAACAAGACACACTGCTATTCTTGAGAGGGGAGCTACATTTTAAGTTTTCTAACTTAAGAGTTATTAATGTAACAGCCATCAGTATTTTTTTTAATCCTCGCCCGAGGATATGTTTATTGATTTTAGAGAGGAAGGGAGAGAGAAAGAAACATCAATGTGAGAAACATCATTTGGTAAGTACCCTAACTGGGAATCAATCCCTCACTCTAACCTAGGTATGTGCCCTGATTGGGAATCGAATCTGCAGCCTTTTTGGGGTACAGGACAATGCTCCAACCAACCAAGCCACCCAGGACAACACCAGCAGTATTTTAATCTACTTCTACCAGCGATCGGTTTTCAGTGTTTAATGTTGGGATGAATTGGGAAAGCCCATCTCTGCCATTGTCACCACCACACCACCACCACCACCACCACCACCACCAACTCCACCATCACCACCACCCCCACCCTCCCACCACACCACCACCACCACCCCCCAACTCCACCACCACCACCACCACCACCCCCCAACTCCACCACCACCACCACCACCAACTCCACCACCACCACCACCAACTCCACCACCACCCCCCCACCACACCACCCCCAACTACCACCCCCCCAACTCCACCACCACCACCACCACCATCACCACCACCCCCACCCCCCCACCACACCACCACCACCACCCCCCAACTCCACCACCACCACCAACTCCACCACCACCACCACCAACTCCACCACCACCCCCCCACCACACCACCCCCAACTACCACCCCCCCAACTCCACCACCACCACCACCACCATCACCACCACCAACTCCACCATCACCACCACCCCCACCCCCCCACCACACCACCACCACCACCCCCGACTACCACCACCCCCCAACTCCACCACCACCACCACCATCAACTCCACCATCACCACCACCAACTCCACTATCACCACTACCACCACCACATCACTCCACCACCACCACCACCCCCCTACCACCACCACCACCAACTCCACCACCACCACCAACTCCACCATCACCACCACCAACTCCACTATCACCACCACCACCACCACCACATCACTCCACCACCACCACCACCCCCCTACCACCACCACCACCAACTCCACCACCACCACCAACTCCACCACCACCACCACCAACTCCACCATCACCACCACCACCATATCACTCCACCACCACCAAATATGGGTTTACAGTATCTCAAGGAGCAAGAAATCTCTTTCCCATGAACAAGCCTGATCTTTGAGGATCTAGCAACTCTAAACACATTGTCTAAAAGTTTTTAAATCTCTAGGATTATATTTTAGTAATTTGGGTTAAAAAAAAAAAAGCCTGCTCTTTAGAGCATATGTGATCTGTAGTAACTTACTGATATTATCTGAAATGTTCATTGAAGCATCATATCGATAGTCAATATCTTAGAAAGGAAATGAGAAGATACTACAACCCAGGGGGAGGTATGGACTCTGGCACTTGTCAGTTCTCTCTTCCATGTATGTGGGAGCCAGTGCCTGGATAGTATTACTTAGTTTTCAGTTCCACATGTTACACTAAATTAAATCACATTCTGTAGCCAGGAATATTTTAATTGAAAATGTTATATGCACAGGAATAGATTCAGTCATCTATAAATACCAGCTTACCTGCCTAATCTTTTTGATGTTTCAGTGGAAAACAGTTATAGTCTGGTCAAGTGAGTGAGTTCATCTAATGTGCAGGTCTATCTTTTCAGTTTAAAGATGAAATAGAGTTTATTTGGCGGTTAGTTCGTGCTTATGGAGACATGTTTGATCTGTCTACAAATACAGAAGAAAAGAAACATTATGCTAATATCGGTAAGTATTTTGTAAAGATTGATTTTCCTCAAGTGACAGTTGTTGCCAATAATAAAACACTAATGAATTTTAATTAAAGCTAAAGTATCTTAGCTAAAACTAATATGTTTATTCTATTTCAGTATATCCTGGTACTAAAAAATACACATAGTCTAAGGACAGGAAATTTTTTTTTTTTAGGACTAAAGTATATGTTCTTTAAAAAGATGTGAGCATAAACGAATAGGCGACTAAAAATCTCAGATTTTAGCTTTTAATGTTTATAAAACCCCAGAAGAGACATGAAGTAATTTTCATGAACCAATACCAGGCAGAAGGCAACAATCTTTCACGGCAATTAAAATAACGCTCCTACTTCCTATATCCGAGAACTCCAGGTGCCACGAAGAAATAACTACTCAGACTTGAATGTTTTTTCAAAACTGATCATAATAAAACCAGATTAGCCTTGAGCAGATAATTGTTTTAGCTGAATAATAAGTACATGGTGGCTCTTTCTACTGTCCTCTATACTCTTGCATATTTTTTAACTTTTCCGTAATAACAACAATGAAAGGAAACCAGCCAGAACATCAAGTTGTCTATACATACACATGGCCCCAGGACTCACACTGCATAACAAGACCCTTTCTGGCAAAAAGCTCCTTAACTGCCATCTCTGATGACCTGCAGGGTAATAATTTGACATTAAACTTCTTTAATTCCTTCATTCCAAAGTCCTCTCTTTTCCAAGCTTTCCTTGTCTAAGAGCAGGAGGAAGAATCTGTAGGAAGGCAGGGCCCTCCAGACCTCCTTCCAAGTCTCTCTGTCATCTTTGTTTCCAAGAAGGAAATATTTTCAAACTTCCAGTAATTCCTTTTCTCGAACCGTAGTTTTCCTTGCCAATTGACTTCTGCACCATAATTCTGTTTCAGTGGGAGGAGGGTGGGAAGCAGCCCTCTCTCTCTCTCTTTTTTTTTTTTTTTAAATTTCTTTATTGATTAAGGCATCACATAATTGTCCTCATGCCCCCATTCCCATCTCAAACCCCTCCCCATGTATGCTCCCACCCCCCTGTTGTCCATGACCACTGGTTAGGCTCATATGCATGCACACAAGTCCTTTGGTTGATCTCTCCCCCTCATCCCCACCCTCCTCTACCTTCCTTCTGAGGTTTCTCTTGTTCTTTACATAGTCACCACCCGCTTTGTGGGGACCGTTTTTCCATAGCAATTCATCGCGCAGGCCATAGACAAAATGTAGACAAAAGATTTATTAACTTGAAGGTAAATAAAAATTTAACCACAGGGAACAAACTGATTTTTTTTAATGTCTATTGAGAAAAATTAAAGTATATCAATATTAAATGTTCTGAGAGTCCTCAATTTTAAACACTCCCCTGTGGCCAAAACTTTTGCTTTCTAGCAAGTTTCCAAGTGAGGTTTTTGGTCTTGGGACCATACTTTGGAAACCACTAATTTAATTCAATAACTCACCAACCCACACAGAGGTACTAATTGTAAGTCCGTTTATCTTTCAGGAAGGACATTAGGTGAAAGAGCTGTTACTAAAGCCCCCAATAATGGATATTGTCATCTGTGGTAAGTACGTAAAATTTATGCAGCCTTTAATTTCTAACATGCCCCTGTGAATGAAATGTAAAAATATGATTGACTTATTTAACCTGTCTGTCACATTCACTGCAAAACCTGTTTAGTAGATAACAGTAGCTGTTCTTGTTCTGCTTATTCTCAGGAATTTTTCATTGTATATATTTTCAATACATTTAAGGTGAACTTTTCATTGAAGATTTCATAAGTGAATCTACCGAGTCGAGTGGCTTGTAATTTGATAAATTCTAATTAAAACTAATTTAACAGGAAAAACAAAAGCTAAAATGATGCTGTTTCTAACCAGAATGTAACGATGAAGTTGAATAGTTGCAGCAGAAATGCTCTGACCTCACAGTCTCACAGGGTCGCTAGCTGGCCCTGCAGCAAGTTTGCAGATCCATGGTTTACAGGATTATGTGATGGTTTATAAGCCTTCATTTTGAAATAAAAGACGAAAATCCTCAGGAATATTTATCCTAAAAGACTAACATTGAGGGAATAACTGAAAAACCATATTCTTTTAAAGACTTGTTTTTCATCTTCATCTTTTCCAAAATTAAGTTGCTTTGTAACCTTAAGGTTACACAAGCTTTGAGTTCTGGAACGAAGAAACTAAAACCACTAATGGTTTGCAGTTTGTTAGCCAAATTGGCCTGACCTTAATTATAAATAATGTCTTACATACGTGTTGTGATCTACTATTTACAAATTGTATCCACATGCCTCAGAGCGTGTGATTTACAGAACAACTTGTTTTCATTTCATAGATGAGGTAAGCAAGGCTGTGTGTGTGTATTGATGAGTAGATTAATAACCAAGGTTCACACAACAAATGGAAAAACAAAGGCAGAGCTTATATTCTTAAATACTCAGTATTGTCTCACATTATATTCTTCCTCTACTTTTGTACAGTATAAATAGCATTCATGCTCAGGCAGAAGTGCTACAGGAAAATGAATTGAGTTGTTTTAGTAGTTGTTGAAACAAGACTGTTTGTTGATTATTAAAGATATATTCCACACCAATGTCAATAAAATACAGAGTTTTTGTCAAGATGTGTGTAGCTAGAATGACCTCTAGATGGAGGCAATAGACCATGTTGTGAATTAACTTCCTTCAGAGTTCCCGTGGACTTGAGAGTTTAGGAAGTAACAATTTAAATTACATTTTTAGTGCTGAACAGTGTAAAAAACAACAGCACCCACCCAGAGATGTAGGTGGAATTAATTGTCAGGAAAGAAGTGGTGATCCTTTGGGAAAAAGTGGTCATGTGTACTGTGAATTTATGATATGTAAGAAGATCAGTAGTACTTTAGACTTTAAAGAAGCAGACTTTGGAAGGGATTTTAAAAACAAAACAAAACATAAGACTCTAGTGACAGATTATTTGTGAGGGAAAATGTACATATTTCATATGTTTTTTTCTTTCTAAGAATAACTTGGAGAGAATGTGCCGAGAGCACTATAAAAGCCTAGAACTACTACAGGTGCATTAAGTCGTTCTCATTTTGAGAAAATAGAAGATAGATTCCACCGCTGTAGATCGGTGAGCATAGATTCTTTTCCTTGATTCCAGCCCTGATGGTTAGTTGTGTTCTTCTGTGAATCTCTGGATAATGACGTTCAAATAGACCCAATATGGATTTTCTTAAAATGTGACATGGTCTTTTTTCTTGCTAGTAGATGGAATAGGGAAATGGAGCCAGTGTATCTGGATTTAAGCAAGGCATTAGTGCAAGTTCACTCATAAAATTTTTGTGAACAGGATGTAGATAGAAATGTGGGCAAGCTTCTGAGCTGTCCATGCTGACAGGAGGGTTTGGGCCTCATTGTTCCACAGAATAGCTATTGTCAATATCCTTTCAATATGGAGATTATTCTAGAGTTCCAGTTCTATGTCTTCAACACTAGCGTGGTTAGTAGTTTTGTCAATGGGAAAAGATATAGAAGTTAGAAAATAACACGAATTAAGAGGAACAGGGCATATGATGGATAATAGTAGTAATTCAAAAGATTGTCACATGTTAAAAAATACAGAACAAGGTGTTAAATAATAGGAATAATAAGGAAGAAAGGATGGGGGAGAAAGTGTCAAAATTTAAGGACATTTGGGACAAACAAATGAAATTTGAATAAAGTGGAGTTTGGTTAATAGTTTATTAATATTGGTTCATTGTGAAGATGGATCAATATTGTAGGTCAATGTTGGTACAGTCGTGATATACATAGTCTAGTATTGTAAGATGAAAGCAATAGAGAAAACTGGGTATGGGTATATGAGAACTCTGTACTGTCTTTGTTTGCACCTTTCCTGAACATCACAAGCTTCTTTAAAATAAAAGTTTATTTTTTAAAAAGTGGCCTAAGGTTTTAAGTCCAAATAAGTTACAACACCCATAACAAAAACAGGGAGTTTGGAGACACTGGTGTGTGGGACGCTGCTCCACATTCTGGAACTCTTTGGGAGGAATGACAGAACAGAGAACATTTCCAAAGAACATGGAAGGGACAGTAGTGGCTTCCACCGGTGAATTCAAGAGTCTTTCTCCCCCTGTGATCTCAACAGAAGTTCTCTGTGGCTGCAGAGATGTGTGTGAAATGCACTCTGATTTGACAATTTGCGAGTAGTAGTAGTATCTCCTCATCTAGTAAGTGTTCACATCACTTTTAGTAGGTTGGCTTAGTCATCACTCTTGCTTCCGCCGTCGAAGGTTCCAAAAAGTCATCATTGAAAAGTAGTCATTTTTTATTTTGGTACATCTACACAATGGAATACTATGCTGCCATAAAAAAGAAGGAATTCTCATCATTTGCAGCAACCTGGATAGAATTAGAGAACATCATGCTGAGTGAAATAAGCCAGTCAATGAAAGAGAAATACCACATGACCTCACTCATTTATGGATATTAAAGAACATTATAAACTGATGATCCAAAAGACAGATATAAAGACAGTAAAGCAACAAGCAGACTGTCAAATTACAGCTGGCAGGGTAGGGATATCTGGGGAAGATAAGAGATCAACTGAAGGACTTGTATACATGCATATAAGTACAACCAATGGTCACAAAACTCTGGGGAGGGAGGGTATGTATGAAAGGGGGGTCAATGTTAAAATATGTACACAGATAATAATTTAATAAAAATATTTTAGAAAAAAGAAAAAAGAGAAAAGTAGTCATTTTTTATTGGTTGTGCCTAAGGTATGTGAACTATGTGATCTTCTGTCCAGAAACAGTGTTACTGTTCCAAAATAAGAAAATTGTTCACTTCACATTTAAACTTGAAAGTTACGCTTATCCACAGAAACAACAGAGATCAGTAACACCCAGAATTCCCTTTTTCGTTTCAGTTAGGATGATGCAAGTGAAAATTAACACTGCCTCTTGAAATGCTTAGGTAAATGAATATTTTTGCCTAAGACAGAAACACTCTGAAATAAATACTCCAAAGACTTTTGCATAGACAGAAGCACTCGGACTGTGAAAAGTAATACATCCCCAGTTTTTAGAGTAAGCAAACTGCTGAACAGACAACATACTCAATTTACAGTCAAGTATTTATATAAATTTTATGTTCCCAATGGAAAAAAAAAAGTAAACAATCCATGGTCTGCTCTAGTAATGCAGGATTTCCAAGAAAGGATAGAAGGATATGGGGAATTTTTTGAAAAAGCATTTTCTACAATTACCTTGATTTTTATTTAGTTTGAGTCATCATATTTATTTTTATTTTCAAATGACATTAAAGGAGGCCTTGACATTTTAATTTTAACTTTTAAAGAAGAAGCAGGGATTTGTTGATCCAATGTATTTCTCAGTTTAATCCTTGCATGATTAGATTTTTTCCTGAGAGCCTCGTTGTGACTTTAATGTTGATGATGATGATAGTGGCAGCTAACATTTCTTGAAACTCACTATATGCCAGGCAGTATTCTAAGCAATTGCATGTTTTGAGGATCTACCCTCCCAGCATGCATATGAGGCAGATGGTGGTGGTATCCTCAGTTATAGATGAGGAAACTGGTCTCACATTCACGTCAAATATTCATTGTTTCCAGGGCCCTTGCATCCACACGAATACTTTTGTTAAATATTAATGACTTCTTCAAAGACATTTTTAGAGATATATTTTCAATTGATTTCAGAAGGAAGGGAAAGGAATGGAAAGATAGAAACATCAATAATGAGAGAGAATCATTGATTGTCTGCCTCCTGCGCACCCCACACCGGGGATCGAGCCTGAAACCTGGGCACATGCCCCAATTGGGAATCAAACCACGATCTTCTGGAGCATAAGTCAGCGCTCAACAACTGAGCCACACCAGCTAGGCCAAAGACATTTTTTAACTGTTCTATTTGGTGGTATTTGAATAAAAGTTCACACAACATCCACTGATTTTACTTTTTTCAGGTACGCAGTTTTGTGTGGCTATGTATCCGAGTTTGAGGGCTTACAAAACAAAATCAACTATGGATATTGCTTCAAGGTATTTCTTGATATGAAAAATGTTTTGGGCCAGGGCGGAGCAAAAATGTTTTAATGTAGCCATATTAACATGTCTAAATGAAATTATTCAACAAATTAACCTCTAGGAACTCATCCTTTTTATTTAAATAAAATGAAATGACATTCTTCAAATAGGACTGTGCCAAAAGGAATCAAACTGTTTAGGTGATTAGAGATTTTATTATTCTAGATCCCGAAAGAAATCACATAGTAAACGAGTATATTCAAAGATAGAGAATTAGCCTGTTGACCATGAGCTCACTAATACTGTAAACATGGCTGGACTAATTAGGTAACATCTTCTGCATTTCTGATTTGCAGTTAGAGTAGAATCCAATCTCTGCCTTAAAATGACTGTGGTAGATGAATAAAATAAGTAATATAATACACGTTATGTATAATGTGCCTATAGTTGTCATAGCTCAATAAGTAACCCCTCAGTTTCAACAATTATAGTGATGGGCAGAGAGTTTTTTGTTCTTCAACCCTCTGTAACCATTTGATGATATCAGTGGAGTAGATTTCTCTCCCATCCAGTTCTGCTATTTTTTCCTCTATTGTACCCTCACCATTTGATATTTATAAGCTTTCCTCCGAATCGAGCACTAGTCAAGGGCAGACAATAATGTGACTGGGTGTTTTCTGTTTTTAATGTGACACTAGAGGCTTGGTGCACAAAATTAGTGCACAGGTAGGGTCCCTAGGCCGGTGGTCAGGGCCAATCAGGTTCCCCTGTCTCCCCGCCTACCTGCCTCCTCCTTCCCTCGCTCCCTCAGCACCCCATCGCTGCTGCTGCTGCTGCTGCTGCTGCTGCTGCTGCTGCTGTTAGTTGTCTGCCATGTTCTCTGTCACCCCCTGGTGGGCAGCACACCCCATAGCAAACCATCAAAATCCTATTCTCCTGGTCGAACTCCCAAGGAGACACTTTGCATATTAGCCTTTCATATATATATGGATTTTGGCTTTAAGTTATCTGTAGTCTTATTAAATCATAGTCACAGTTCTGGTTCTAGTTCTGAGCAATCATGTTTGGTAATGAATTATTGATAATAATGAGTTGTGTTAATGATAGGAATTGAGGAGGAATCTGCCTTGAAACCTTAGGAGATATTTCTTTGGGATTTTCTTGCAGGAACATCTAGATAAAGCAATCAAATTATTACCTGAAGAACCCCTTTTGTATTACCTCAATGGAAGATACTGTTATGCTGTAAGTTGAATATTTTTATCTATAAATCTTATTTGAGTATATTCTGATTGTATGACATATTTTCAGTGACTTATTCATTCTTTCATTGTTTTACCTATTGCTTACTATAGGAAAGTAGATAAAAACATTACAAACTTTGAGTTTATATATTTTATAATTTATAATTTTTGTTTTATATTAACATTTTATATATTTATTTATAATAAAGATCTAATATTCATATTTGGGGGAAATGAAAAAGTTTTCAAAGAAAATAAACAAAAAAAAATAAATGGTAATATGGTAGTTAATTTTGATGGTTATTGGTTTAAAAATGTCCCCTGGCTTGTCAATATGTAAATTGGGCCCTCACTCTATATTCCCTCTGGGTTGAGAATTGTCCATCTGTTTACATTTCTGAGATGCTTCCCTCTGGGTCGGGTTGGTAGCATGGAGGAGGCAAGAAGAAAGCAAAGGCAGGATCTTGTAGCTAGTACCTCTATGCCGAGAAACATGAATCAGATGAACAAACAAAGTTAATTTAACATTATTCTTCATCCCCACCCCAATGTGAAAATCTTCTTACAAGTATTTCAAATTGGTTTTGTAGCCAATGCTTTCAGAGTTCAGAGTTTTTTGAACTATGAAAAAGGAAGTAAAATATCAATACCATAAAGCTGATGCCTCTCATATGTTATTTATGGATAACCATTTACATATATTATATGTATATAAATACATAGATACATGCACAAACCTCTAATTGGGGAGAGGTTATCCATTCAAAAGGCGAACCCTTTCTAAGAGTAATGTTGCTCTGTATTTACAGGTCTCACAACTGAGCTGGATTGAGAAAAAGATGGCTGCTACTCTGTTTGGAACAGTACCAACCTCAACTACACAAGAAGCTTTGCAAAATTTCCTTAAGGTATATTGTATCTATCCATTATGTTAGTATCAAACTGGGTTCTATCTGGGTCAGTCTTTCCTACCTTTCCTTGTCAAGGAAACTGTTCTTGTCTACACGTGTAGACCTCTAACAGTGTGAATCCTAGTTCTGTTTTAAGCTTCTCATACTGTGAGTTATATTTTAAATCCAAGCAGCAGCTGGTTATGCCCTAGGTCGCAGGTACAATAGCCCTTATTACCAAGTCCAAGGGCAACTCTCCAGGTCACGGGAATGTTTAAAAGAATGTATGCCCTCAGTATTAGACTCAAATACTCCTGATTAGCCTAGTGTAGACAACAGTTTAATCTTTTAAAAAATATATATTTTATTGATTTTTTTTTCTTTTTTTCTTTTTTTCTTTTTCTTTTTTTTTTTTTTGCAGAGAGGAAGAGAGAGGGATAGAGAGTTAGAAACATCGATGAGAGAGAATCATCGATCAGCTGCCTCTTGCACACCCCCTACTGGGGATGTGCCCGCAACCAAGGTGCATACCCTTGACCGGAATCGAACCTGGGACTTTTCAGTCCGCAGGCTGACGCTCTATCCACTGAGCCAAACCGGTTTTGGCAACAGTTTAATCTTAAAGACTCAAAAGATGCCAAAAGGAAGAGTTATTTTAAAAGCCATTCCATAAGTTGCAGACAGGTCTAGAAACATTCTTGGGGCATCAGGCCAAATCAGTATTTCCACTGGTGTCTGAAAATGTATGATCGCTACATGAAGAGAACTCTAAGCAGCACTATGTGTGTGCACCCATGTAAATGTGTAATATACCCCATATATAACCAACTTCCCGCTGTGCTAATCCCCTCATCTTTGTCTGGGACTAATTAGAGATTCTTCTAGTACTAAGGTATTCTCCCCCCCCAACCCCCACCCCAACCTATGATTTCAGATTTATAACAGTACAGACAAAATCAGGCTTTGAATTGTATTGTCCAACAAATGGTACCTGCTGTTTTGGTTTTGTTTGTTTGTTTGTTTGTTTTTGGGAGGAGGGGTGCTTCAAGGATCAATCTTGTAGAACTGAGAGGGAATTAGAGATCATATAGTCTACAATGAGCACTAGATGATTTCATTGCACTTTCTGAACAGTGGCTAGTGGCTGCCTAGAATGCTTTCTGGAAGAGTTAGTGGTCTGAGCCCTGGCCGGTGGCTCAGTTGTTTGGGAGTACACAACCGGTGATTTTGTTCTCTAAAGAAAGAGAGAGAAAGGATAGAGCAGAAGAAGCGGGGAGATGGTTATACAAAGAAATCCCCAAACCTTAAAGGATCCCATTGCTTTGTAAGCTTTATGACCATGATGATAATTTCACTGTAATGGATAAGCTAAAAAGCTATTTTGTACCCAAAGGACACTCTGAAACCAATAAAAGGATTCAGATGAGACACACCCAACCTAAGTTCTTAGGACAGTTTGCTTCAATTTGGCTAATATTTGATTTATTGATTTATTGAAATACGTCCTCTCCACCGGTGGGTTTTTTTTTTTTTTTAAATATATTTTATTGATTTTTTACAGATAGCTAGAAACGTTGATGAGAGAGAAACATGGACCAGCTGCCTCTTGCACACCCCCGACCCCCGACCGGGGATGTGAACGCAACCAATGTATATGCCCTTGACCGGAATCGAACTCGGGACCTTTTGGTCCGCAGACCAACGCTCTACCACTGAGCCAAACCGGTTTCAGCTCCACCGGAGGTTTTTGTTGCTTGAATAAAACCCTGTTTTTCTCTTTCCTGTTTCCTCTTAAAATCAGGTTGAAGAGCTACAGCATGATTTTTCGAAGGCCAATTACATCTATCTTTCCAAGGTAATGCAAGCAGCTGTTTTAAGATCACTTTGAATCCATTACATAAAATGCGATTACCTTTAACATTGGCTCTTCTCTTGTTTTCCAGTGTTACAGGGATCTTAAGCAAATAGAGAATGCCAGGAAGTTCTGTGCTTTGGCAAAGCGGCTTCCTTGTATAACCAGAGAGGTGAGCCCAGACGGCGCCAAAGAGCGCTGTTATTTTACCAGACCTACTCCAGCTTCAGATGTCAACAGTGGCTGGCATACCTCTGGAGCACTGCTCCATATAGAACCTCTCGGCTTGGATTCAGTGTGAACTACAAAGTGTTAACGCTTGCTGTAGGTAGCCTTTCACCAGGAGACCCCTCGTGTCTTTAAGGGACTCACAAATCATGGGCTGGCAGTTAAGACATCCTGATGCTTGTTCGGTAACGGGACAAATCCCACCCGAAAGAGCAGGGACAGCATACTTCCGGGGAGCGGGTGATGAGACCTCGATAGGCAGTTGGACAGGCTGCCCACCTTAGACCAGGAGGCGTGTCCCAGGGTTAGGGTTAGCCTTGGTTTCCTAGTGTTCTTGTGTTCCAGCACCTAACCACTAATTTAGCAGACGTTTATTTAGGACTTCTAGGTGCCAGGCACTGAACTAGCCCTAGGACTGTGGTCGGCAAACTCATTAGTCAGCAGAGCCGAATATCAGCAGTACAATGACTGCAATTTATTTTGAGAGCCAAATTTTTTTTAAACTTCTTCTAACGCCACTTCTTCAAAATAGACTGGCCCAGGCCATGGTATTTTGTGGAAGAGCCACCCTCAAGGGGCCAAAGAGCCTCATGTGGCTCGCGAGCCGCAGTTTGCTGACCGCTGCCCTAGGACAACAAAGATAAACACAAATGATGGTGTTTTTGTAAGTTCTTTTAAATAATACATTAACACCCTAGGTTAGTCATCATATTTTCCCACAACCTTCACAAAATATTAATATTTCGATAGAAGGTAAACTTCTAGTTGGTCAGACACTACAATTGAGTCAGTGTATTAATGTTTATAATTAAAGCTATTGAAGAACTTTCCATTAAAAAAAAAAAATCTAGCTAGTAGCTACTTCAGACATCTGTGTTGTCCAATTTTCCTCATATGTTTATTTTAAATGTATTACATTCCTTAAATTCTTTTAAAATATATATATTTTATTGATTTTTCTTACAGAGAGGAAGGGAGAGAGATAGAGAGCTAGAAACGTCGATGAGAGAGAAACATCGACCAGCTGCCTCTTGCACATCCCCTACCGGGGATGTGCCCTCAACTAAGGTACATGCCCTTGACCAGAATCGAACCTGGGACCTTTCAGTCCGCAGACCAATGCTCTACCGCTGAGCCAAACCGGTTTCGGCACATTCCTTAAATTCTTTCTGATAGGTGCTGGGTTAATGTTTGTTAAATATAAAAATGAATAGGATATGCTACCACTTGAATTTATTGCCACTGTTTCTAACTTACACACTTGTTTTAAAGAAATGATAGTATATATGGAGTCCTATAAAACATATGGCTAAAAGTATAAGATTAAAAATCATAAACATATATTATTTTAAAATATATATATATATCTTTATTGATTTCAGAGAGGACGGGAGAGGGAGAGAGAGATAGAAACATCAATGATGAGAGAGAATCATTGATCAGCTGCCTTCTGCACACCTTCTACTGGGGATCGAGCCCGCAACCCAGGCATGTGCCCTAACTGGGAATCAAATCGTGACCTCCTGGGTCACAGGTCAACACTCACCACTGAGTCACATCGGCTGGGCAAACATGTATGATTTTTAATCGTACCTATAAAGTCCCTGAAAATGTCAGTAATGAAATGTGTATTTGCCTATGTGGGTCTTACAGTGGAATCTCAGATTTCTTCAGACCCTGCTGCTAGGGCTAGGACTGATAATTGAAGAAGAAAACAGTGTTATCATTAATACACTCTCCTTCCTGTTTGCTGCCCCTCCACACCTGGTGGAGACATAGTTCTCCACGGTGCTCCTGTTCTCAGAGATCTGGGACATGCCTGGGCCTCAGAAATCCACGTTTTCATTGTAACGGTCATTCAGAAAAGTCTCCCCTCACCCAGTGGAGCTCTACCTCCAAGTATCTTGAGTATCAAGAGGAATGTGTGAGTTTTCATTGCGTCTTTGTGCTTTCTTGATAGGATAAAGATGCAGAGGAAGAGGTGAAAAAAATAAGCCTGGCCTTGATGAAGAAGTAAATAAAAGAACTTCCTCTTCAACAAATTAGATGTGGTCTACTAAATATTAAACTTATTAAAGTTGTGTTTTTTATTATCCTCTTTTTATGTAAGGGCAATACACTCAGATTTGAAGGTAAAGCCATGTTTCTGTAGAATGCATTCACTAGTAGCACACCACCAATCATGTTAGTTGGAGAAGTCTGTTTCTATAATGTCAGTATAAAATGATCTTTAAAAATGTATGCTTTATATTTTTTCCTATCAATAAACTAGAATCTTTTTTTTTAATCTTTCTTTAAATAAAATACTTAAATCAATCCAATAAAATGGACTTCGGTGAGTGTTTCATTGTTGCTTTGATGGAAACTTTTACAAAACAAAGTAATTTCCTTCATGTGGATGAAAAAGTGGGCAAAGGATGTGAACTAGTCATTGGTAAAAGAGGAAATACAGCCTGGCCGGCATGGCTTAGTGGTTGAGCATTGACCTATGAACCAGAAGATCACAGTAGATTCCTACTCAAGGCACATGCCTGGGTTGCAAGCTCAGTCCCCAGTAGGAGGCATGCAGGAGGCAGCCAATCAATGATTCTGTCTCATCCTTGATGTTTCTACCTCTCTCCCCCTCTCTTTTCCTCTCTCTGAAGTTTATAAAAACATACTTTTTAACAGAAGTTCCAGATGGAAAACGAACCCTGCTTTATCTTCATATTAAACTACTTTTTCAAACTGTTACCACATCTCCTATTTCAACGAAAGCTTTTCACATGCTGACATAGGTTCAGAAAGTGATGCCATCCTCATTTTCCCATGGAGGAACTGGGCCAAAGGGTGGATTTGCTGGAGGTCACATACCTAGCAAATGAGAGAACAGGAACTCGACCCAGCTGTCCTGGCTCCCTGCCGGGGCCTGTCCCGTGAGCAAAGAAGGGTCAGAGCCATACAATCAATCTAAAACCACTTAAGGTTTAATGGCTGTAGGAACTGTTTCCTTTGTTGCCATTTACCTAAAAAAAAATAATAATTAAAAAAAAATGCTTAAGGCAGCTAAAGAAGATAGCCTTCTAGAAACAAAGAAAGACTTGTTGAAATTTGTGTCATTATTAACCTCGCCAAGAACACTAATATCTCCCGCAGTGGGGGGAAATGGCTCATTGGAGGGAAAACAGTAATTTAAGATGGGCTTTGGATGGGAGCTTGGTGTCCATATAAGACAAATTCATAGGGCTCTCCTGGAACGGAGCCCTGCTCCACAGAGGGGGACCATTGACTTCATCTGGCTGTGGGAATTTCCCTGCAAGATGTTGCTCAGTCTTGCTTTGTTTCCCTTTGGATTTTGATGCAATTACGTGAATTTTCACTCTTCCATAACTATAATCTACATTTCACAGCATACTTCGTTGAGATTGCGATCTATCTCACAGTTTCGGATGCCCCCAATCGGGACTATTGCATTTGGCTGTCTGCGTTGGCCACAGAAATCTGGGGGTGAGGGAAAAGTTTGTGTGGTTTCCCCAAACTCAGCCATGTATTACCAACGCCCGGTTTCTTTACAAAGAGGCCAGCTTGGGAGTAATGGCTGCATATTCCCCCGACCTCCCACAGGGGTCTCAGGCTGGTCATATTCTCAGCTCCCAGCAGGCACATGAGGAATGCTCTTTTTTTTTTTAATTTTTAAATTGAACCTATTTGGATCACATCTACAAATAACAACCAGTTAGAAGATGTAATATCCCATTTACCATAACCACATAACAAAACCAAATAGCTAGGAATAAACCTCAGAATCCAGCCTGATTAGTAAGCAGACATCTAAGGACCCAATGGTTTGAACAAATAGAAAGACATTTTGACTAAGAAGACAGAATCCTAAAGTTATAAAAAAATTTCCTCAGTTAATCTTGAAATTTAGTGTAATTTCGACTAAAACACCAACACAATTCTTTTTGTGTTCTAAGAGTCAAGTAGAAAAACAAAGAGCAAGAGTACTTGTGGAAATTCTGAAAAATATGAGTAAGGAAGGGAAGCCATACCTACCAGATATTTTTAAAAAAGTATTGTAAATCTATAATATTTAAAGCAGTGTTGTGAATAAATACACAGAGCAGTAAAATCATATAGGAAGACAATAAATATACTTTAATACGTATGCAAGTTTAATATAATGGGTAAAGGTGACATGTAAAATAGACCATTCTATAAATGAGCCTTCTTCAATAAATGGGGGGAAAGGGAGAGTGGGAAAGATGGGATAGACTAAAATGAAGCAACAGGTTTAGATCTAGTTTAACCAGCAGGAGGCAGCAGCATCCTGAGAGCCATCCTCCCCATTGCACCATGCTGGCCACAGATCCTCCTAACGTAAGGCCCCAGCCGTGTTACATGGATCACTGTATTCTAAGCATGCACAGCTGTGTCTGGAGCTGCACACAGCTCATTGGAGGTCCACAGCATCTTTAGCCTGGGCTACCACAACAGGGACAGGGCTGCCAACTAGGAAGGAAGTCAGGGGTCAGAATTAAAGAGAACAAGTAGAAAATGAGGAGATGAGAGAGAGAGAGAGAGAGAGAGAGAGAATAGCCTTGCTGGCACTCAATTGGTGGACCCTTTTTGATGGGCCCAACTTAGAGATGAAGTGGTGCCCAGGATAGAGAACCAGGGAGATGTCATCACAGAGACCTGATGTGTCGTGTGGGAACAGCCACCACCTGCCAGGAGCACGATGGGCCTGTGTGATCTCCAGCAAACCAAGCATCCACCATTGGGACACTCCTTCCTGCTGTGTCCAGCTCACAGGGTTCACATATGAAAGATATGAGATGCTCAAACCGGTTCGGCTCAGTGGATAGAGCGCCGATCTGTGGACTGAAAGGTCCCAGGTTCAATTCCGGTCGAGGACATGTACCTTGGTTGCGGGCACATCCCCGGTGGGGGGTGTGCAGGAGGCAGCTGATCGATGACTCTTTCTCATCGATGTTTCTAACTCTCTATCCCTCTCTCTTCCTCTCTGTAAAAAATCAATAAAATATATATTAAAAAAAAAAAGAAGGATATGACATGACAAATGGGAGTATATGTTGCAAAAACTATTGATGTGCGATCATGGTTCACTTTAAGTTGATCCTTGCTGGTAACATGGCCTGATCTCACTGTGATCCCCTTTTCTTCCCAAAGGAGCCAGGGGTTACATGGACTGTGTAGACCCAGCAGGAATCCAGACCCCCTCCCCCAAAGGAAGTGGAGGGTGAGGGCCGTGGAATAATCAGCATCTCTTGCTGCCTTGTCCAAATGCAGGAAACCCCCACACTGCCCGTAAAGAGACTGTTTCACAGGCACTGCACACGTGGGCTCCGCTCACCCTCCTCACGGGCTCCCTGAGCCGAAGCACCAGCTCCCCGAGGTCAGGAAGCCGCACAGTGGGACAGACGGCTGATGCCTGAGCCGGGACACAGCCCTCTCACAGGGAGATGCCAAGAGGATAAAAACGTTAAGAAAAATACAAAAAGCCATGCTTTCAGGTGTTTTGTGAGTCCATGGAAGCTTCGATAGCCTGGTAGTTGCTGACTTTATCTTGCAAGGCTGAGGTCCAGGATTTTTGCCACCCTCCTTCCCTCTGCTCAGCCCTGTTCTCCCTCATCCCCTTCTCTTCTTTGCCATTTCGTCCACCATTTAGACCACAGAAAGGCTCGTACTGGCTCCATCTTATTTATTTATTTTTATTTTTTTCCTGGCTCCATTTTATTTATTATTTGTTTTATTGATTTTATTTTTTCTGGCTCCATGTTAGCCAGCACAAATGCCCCGAGCCCCAGAGAAGGACTCCGGGGACTTTCCAGGGGAGGGCTCTGCCGTGGCTTTGGAGCCCGTCATGGGGCCGGCACCCCATCCCCAGGAACGGGAGCATCTGGCCGGGCGGGACGGCCCACGGACTGCGGGTCTTTCCTTGCGCAAAGCATGTTGCCCTTCCTTCCCTGGGGGTGTCTGCGGCTTTTCCCGACAACCATGTAAGCTGTGTTCTGTGTGCCTGGCTCGGTTACCCCGGTCCATGGGGGCCAGCGCCAAGGAGAAAGCCGATACCGTGTTGTGTAAGCTGTTTCCTGGGAAGTTTGCCTCCTGTGTGGTCAGAGCTGGTTACCACTGTCTGTGTGTCCCCCCCCAACCCCGTGCCTTCTGTGCCAGAGTCTCAGCATTTGGGGACATGGCCTGAGTCCTTTCGTCTTCCTGAGCTGACGGACAGCCAGACAAACCACACGTCTTCAGGCATTGGGCCCCCAGCATCAGGAATAGAGCTGCCACATAGCAGGCGACAGTAGAAATCCATTGGAATCGGAACAGAGGGCGGCGGGTTACCCTGGGGGCCCCTCACAGCCCACAGGGCTGGTGCTCACATGTGCTGTGGACAGGTGGGGGCAGAGGCCTGCCTCTGGATTCTATGTGGTTCCCGATGAGGCAGGCCCCCTGGAAGCCGAACAAGCCTGAGTGCCTTTGTGTCCAGCTTTGACTTGAGTTTTGTTAGTAACGATGAAATTAATGATATTTTTTGAGCAACGCTTAAAAAGATAGATACTGACAGAGGATATTTTTCCCATTGATTTTTTTTTTTTTTTTAGAAAGAGTGAAAATAAGGGAGGGAAGGGGAGAGAGAGAGAGAGAGAGAGAGAGAGAGAGAGAGAGAGAGAGAGAGAGAAATGTCAGTGTGAGAGAGATACATGGATTGATTGACTCCCTCACATGGCCCAAACATGCAACCCAGGTACATAGGTGCCCTTGACCAGGAATCAAACCTGAGCCCCTTCCATGTGTGGGCTAGTGCTCTAACCACTGCACCACCAGCAGGGCCCTAAGTACTTCCTTTTTATGCACTATTATAAATGTTATGGTTTCTCATTTTAAAGTCCAATTGTTATAGCAGACACATGAGAAAGCAATTGACTTTTCAAGATTAATCTGGTATTCTTGTGATCTCACTCTAATTGTTTAATGATTTAAGGAGTTTTTGTTAATTCTTTGGGATTTTCTACATAGACTATTATGTTATCTGCAAACAATGATAGTTTTAATTATAGCTTCATAATCCATATAAGTTTATTTCCTTTAAAAAAAATCGTGTTGTATTAACGAGGGCGACCAGTAGAGTGTTAAACAGGAGTTTTGAAAGGAGACATGCATGCCTTATTCTTTGAAAGACAGTGTTCAGTTTCTTACCACTAACAAGAATGTTAACTGTGGATTTTTGTAAAGCTTCTCTATCAAGTTAAAATTTTTTTTCTCTATTCCTACTTTAATAAGTGATTTTTTTCAAGAAACTGCTAGATTTAACAAATAAATTTGGCAATGTAGCAGGCTACAAAATCAACACGCAAAAATCGATGGCCTTTTTATACACCAATAATGAATTCTCAGGAAGAAAAACAATCCCATTTACCATTGCAACAACAACAACAAAAATTAAGATACTTAGGAGTTAACTTAACCAAGGAGGTAAAAGGCTTGTACTCAGAAAACTTCAGGAAGTTGAAAAAAAGAGAGGGAGCTATAAACAAATGGAAGAACATACCATGTTTATAGATAGGTAGAATTAGCATCATTAAAATGTCCATACTATCCCAGGCAATCTACAGATTCAATGCAATCCCTATTAAAATTCCAGCAGCATATTTCACAGATCTAGAACACTCCAAAATTTTATATGAAACCAAAACAGATCCCAAGTAGCTGCATCAATCTTAAGAAAGAACAACAAAGTTGGAGGAATCACAATACTAGATATTAAGTTATACTACAAAGCCTCCACAATCAAAACAGCCTGCTACTGGCACAAGAACCGGCATATAGATCAATGGAACAGAACAGAGACCCCAGAAATCAACCCAAACCATTATGGTCAACATTTGAGAAAGGGGGCAATAACATAAAATGGAAGACAAGATAGTCTTTAATAAATGGTGTTGGAAACATTGGGCAGATCCATTCAAAAAAATGAAATTAGACCACCAACTTATACCGTACACAAGAATAAACCCAAGATGGATAAAAGACTTAAACATAAGTCAGGAAACCACAATTTCATAGAAGAAACCACAGGCAGCAAATCTCAGACATCTCTCATAGCAATATGTTTATAGATACATCACCTAGCGCAGGAAACTGAGAAAACAAACACGTGGGACAACAAAATTAAAAGCTCTGCATAGCAAAAGAAACCGTCAACAAAATGAAAAGGGAGCCCCCTGTCTGGGAGAACAACGATACATCTGAAAAAGGGTTAATATCCAAAATATATGAGGAACTCTCATATAGCTTAACAAAAGGAAGACACCAATCCAATCAAAAAATGGGCAAAGGACCCAAACAGACACTTCTCCAAAGTGGACATACAGATGGCCAAGAGACACATGAAAAAAATGCTCAGTCACTGATCATCAGATGCAAATTAAAACGACGATGAGCTGAAACCAGTTTGGCTCAGTGGATGGAGCGTCGGCCTGCGGATTGAAGGGTCCCGGGTTCGATTCCAGTCAAGGGCATGTACCTTGGTTGCCGGCACATCCCCAGTAGGGGATGTGCAGGAGGCAGCTGATCAATGATTCTCTCTCATCGATGTTTCTAACTCTCTATCCCTCTCTCTTCCTCTGTGAAAAATCAATAAAATATATTAAAACACACACACACAAACAAAACAAAACAAAACAAAAAAAACGATGATGAGATGTCACCTCACACATGTCAAAATGGCTACCATCAACACATGACTGCAAGAATGTGGAGAAAGGAGACCCTAGTACCCTGCTGGTGGAAATGCAGACTGATATAGCCATTATGGAAAAACAGTATGGAGTTTCCTAAGAAAACTAAACATGGAACTTCCATTTGTCCCAGTGATCCCACTTAGGACAAGAAACCTGAAACACCTGTCAGAAAGAATGTATGCACCCCTATGTTCATAGCCAAACTGGTTTCGGCTGAAATTTCTTTTGAGAGCCAACTTTTATATATATATATATATATATTTATAATAATATATATATATATATATATATTATTGATTTTTTACAGAGAGGAAGGGAGAGAGATAGAGAGCTAGAAACGTCGATGAGAGAGAAATATTGACCAGCTGCCTCCTGCACACCCCCTACCCGGGATGTGCCCGCAACCAACGTACATGCCCTTGACCGCAATCGAACCCGGGACCTTTTAGTCTGCAGGCTGACGCTCTACCGCTGAGCCAAACTGGTTTTGGCTGAGAGCCAAATTTTTTAAACTTGAACTTCTCTTAACACCACTTCTTCAAAATACCAGGCCGTGGTATTTTGTGGAAGAGGCACACTCAAGGGGCCAAAGAGCCACATGTGGCTCTCGAGCCGCAGTTTGCAGACCCAGACACTAAGACTCCCAGAACATTCCCTCCAGCTCTCAGTTCCCCCAGACACGGGCCCTGTTTGGGGCGACTTGGTTTGTTCGAGAAAGAGATGGGGTAGAGGAGAACCGGATGTGCTGGCCTGGGCTTCAGACTTGGCTGAGATCCTCCAATAAGCTGCAGCTGGTGGCAGCGTGCCCCAAGCCCATCCATAAACGCCCGACTCGCCGCTTCCCACAACCACATCCAGATCACAACCGAAATGCAGAACCACCATGAAAGCTGGCTGAACGGAAGGCCTGCTTTCCATCACAGCTAGAACAGTAACAAAGCAAGCACTCTGAGACTGGTTGGAGCGGTGGAGGCGAGGACCGGCCGCCCTCACACCCAGGTGTGCTGTATTTTTAATCCAGAGGGAGACTGTCTCTGAGGAGCAGGGCGTCCCAGACCCACACCAAACCCCAGCCCAGTGTTCCAGGGCTGGGAAGAGAAGTCCACGCAACTACAGGCCAGGCTGTGAAAACCATCGGGGACTGGGGCTAGGTGACTCTGAGGCTGCGGGAGGCCCAGGTGTGAAGGGCCGGTGCCCAAACTTACAGGGTCAGTCGGCTTCTTCTGAGCTCCAGCGCTGGGGACCCCGACACAGACGGGGAGCAACTGGGTTGTCTGGCATCAGGGCAGGAACTAGGGGCGGCTTTCTCTCAGACAGGGGTGCTCGCAAGGGTCACTGTCCCGGTGCTGGGACCTCCCCTGTGGCAGGCATACCGGAGTCTCCATCAGCCTGGAGCTCACTGTTTGCTCTGCCCTAGTGATTCCCTGAGACCCCGCCCCATCCAATTTGCAAGCTCAGCCTAAGCTGTTTGCAGCAGCTTTTCCCTATGAACAGCCTGTGCTGCCTCAGGCTTCAGACCAGCTGCAGCTGGTGCCCCAAACCCTTCAATAAAAGGCCAGAGACTGGCTCTCGCACAGCAGCTCTCGCACAGCAGCTCTCCCACTGTTCTCACAGCTGGTCCTCACAGCCAATTGGCCTGGAGGTTGTCTCCTCCCGAGATGCCAACAGCAATCAAGGCTCAACTACGGGACTGTGCACACGGCCTACAGGGGTGCACCTCGAGTGCCCACTCAGGTGACTGGGGAGGCTGAGCCACTGGGCCCTAAAGCACCTACTACACAAGGCCACTCTACCAATTCCAGGAGACATAACAGCTCTATCTAACACATACACACAAACACAGGGAAGCAGCCAAAATGCAGAGACAGAGAAACGTGTCACAAATGAACAAAATGGAAGCAAGCAAACTACTAGACACAGAGTTCAAAACCATGGTTATAAGGTTACTCAAGGATCTTCATGAGACTTTCAAGGATCTTAGTGAGAATGTCAAAGACATGAAAAAGATCACTCAGAAATTAAGCATACACAAACTGAAACAAAGAACAATTTATAGGGATTCAACAATAGAATAGAGGATTCCAAGAGTCAAATCAATGATTTTGAGTCTGAGGAAGCAAAAAACACCCAACCAGAAAAGAAAAAAGAAAAAAGAATCCAAAAATATGAAGAAAGTGTAAGGAGCCTCTGGGACAACTTCAAGCGTACCAACATTCACATTATTGGGGAGGAGGTGGGTGGTGGGCAGAAAGAAAAGAGAGAGAGCAAGAACAAATAAAGACAGAAAACTTTCCCTACCTGGTGAAACAAATAGACTTACAAGTTCAAGAAGCTCAGAGAGTCCAAAACAAGAGGAACTCAAAGAGGCCCACACCAAGACACATCATAATTAAAATGCCAAGGGCTAAAAAACAAAGAGAGGATCTTAAAAGAAGTAAGAGAAAAGTGGTTAATTACCTACAAGGGAGTACCCATATGACTGTCAACTGATTTCTCAACAGAAACTTTGCAAGCCAGAAGGGAGTGGCAAGAAATATTCAAAGTGATGAATAGTAAGGACCTTCAACCAAGATTACCCAGAAAAGCTATCATTTAGAATTGAAGGTCAGATAAACAGCTTCACAAACAAGAAAAAGCTAAAGGAATTGATCCACCAAACCAGTATTATATGAATCTAGAGGCCCAGTGCACAATATCGTGCACAGATGAGGTCCCCTGACTGGGAGGGGGAGGGGATGATAGGGGGGCAGGGATGGCAGAGGGGAGGGGCCTCAGGAGGTTGGCCAGTGGCCTTGTTCTCTGCTTGAACCCCCAGTCGAACTCCTGATGGAGGGGACGATTTGCATATTAGACTTTTATTATATAGGACGTTGAAGGGTATTATTTAAGAAGAAGAAGGAAAGATAAAAGGACCACTGTGCCCAGCATATGCACATGCCTAGGCATCACTTCCTTTGAAAAAATACCTTTCTTGACCATATCTCCTTCTATATATCCCCACATACAGCACTAATTTCTCTGATTTCCCCCTCCTGTTGCTCAAAAAGCAAATATGTGACCGGTCCATCACATTGTTTTCAAAACTCAGATGTGTTTGTGGAGCCTTAAGAAGTTCATTGGGCCTGTGCCCAGCCTGACTGAATGCCATCTAGTTTCCAAATGGGCAGAAAAGCTGGCCAGGATATCCCATGATGCCTCCATTTCTAATGAAATCTCCGGTCAGCTCATTAAGAACTTGGAATCAAGAGAAAACATGATTCTCTGTGAACTCCACATGTATTTCTTAAAGTAGGAACAAAGGACAATTTCATCATATGGCTCTGAGTGATTACTTTCATTCATCTATTGAATTGGTGTAATAACACGTGTTATTCTATTAAATTATGATTGATGTCATTATCTATAAGATCTATGTAAACAGAAAATTAGGCAATAACTATAAGAAGATTGTAAAAAGGTAAGCACTCTGAACTATAAGACACTACTTGAAAGACATGAGTTTCAAAAATTGTAATGGGCTCTTATTTAATTTGGGGTGATTTGTATTTGTATTTATGGTCCCCCCCCCACCCACCCACACCCACACTCTGTGCTCTAACAGAAGCGTCACGATTTGAAACTGAATAGTAATTCTTACTCTGAACGTAGCTTCCTGCCTATAAAAGCAATACATTATCCTTTAGAACTCTCCTGAATGGTCTCAGTGGCTAAGATTTAGGAAGAGATGAGAGAGAAAAGTAGCATATGAGGACACTCATGGGTAATCTTTTGCTCCTGTGAACCTTCCACCTGGAAAAATTATCTGAAATGCATGACAAAGGGCACATTATCTATAAGGCCTGAATCAGAGTTGTGGCAAGGATAGAACAAGCTATACCTGGTGAGGCTGGCTGTGCCCGAGGGGGAAAGAACATGCTTAGGAAATACATCACCAACCTCAGTGACAAGGATTAAGATTTATTCTAGGGCATGACACCTCATTAACTCAGGCTTCCTTAATCTGGAATCTATGCAATTAGGCGAAGCGTGGTTTGGTGTTTATCTTTGATTTGCCAGTCCTTCCTTCAGGGTCATGCAAATTCACAGTGAAAACAAAATTTGGGGGAAAGGTGTTGATGATACACTCAATCCTTCACATTCAATCAGAATATTATGTCTGGAAGCAGCTGTGAGTGGTGAGAAGACTTTAAATTTCTTGTGCACAGGGCAGTGAAGTGGAAGTGAGAATGTAGAGTGACCTTCATCCTCTTGATGATTCTTCATACACGTTTATGAACCTGCCTCTGGAGCCTTCTTCCTCTACTTCTCTTTCTTTTAACTGCCATTATCAGCAGTTGTTCCCCCTCCCACCCAGGGGCTGTTTTCTACAAACTTAAAAAAATAAAATAAAAATCAGTTCCCAAGAATTATAGGGACTCTGAAGTCAAATAGAAAACATTCTACTTTGACATGAGAGGGTGGGCAGTTCACTCCCATACTCCGGCCTTCCTGTGTATGGGATTCAAATCTCAGCAAAGTGACCATGCAGGATGGATCTTCAGCCACTCATTCCATGGCTTCCCAATCTATAAATTTCAAGGCTCAGTTGTCATTCAAAGCAGTGATTGTTAATCCCAGTTATTCTACCGTAATTCATTGTGAGATTGACAGTATTGTGCTACTAAAAATAAAGTACCAGCTAGTGCAAATAATGTCCTTTACAAACAAATGACTGGTTGAATTAAGGTTACTCCCTATAATAACATTTTTTCACTTGAATCATAATAAGCTCTTCTGAGTGAGAAAAAAAAAAATAGTGTCTCCCAAATGTAGTTGCCCAAGACCCACAGCCCGTCTTACCTAAGACCAAATATTGGATGGCAAGTGGCCATTCAGTAATCACAAGTTGAGTATCTCAGTATTATTACCTTAAATGCCCTAGGAAGTTTTGGGGGTTTCATGGGCATGTCAGACATGTACATGCTGTCGACCATATGCGCCAGAGCAGGAGAGAGCTTCAGAAATGCTGCTGAAGAAGGAGTTCAAGCTCTATCTAAGGGCTCCAAGAAGTACCATTTATTGGTCCACAGATACTTGAGATATTAAATGAAAAGTCAGTCTCAGCTAGTCCCTAAAATGGTCCCCAAATAGTGTGTTAAGCATATATAACACAGTCCCCTACTCCCCCTGGGTTATTGCCACCCCATCATATCCATTCATTCAACAGGTGTTTATTGAGCACATCTGAGGGGCCAGCACTGTGCCATGCCCTGGGGACTCAGCAGGGACACGACACATGACCAGGCCCTTCCATGCCTCAGGGACTTGTCCAGGATCTTTTCATCCGCCTTCCTCAGGAATGTGTCTCTCTGGTCAACCCCTACGCAACTTTCATGGCCTACCTCACATAGCACCTCCGCTCTAACCCCATCTCCCCACATTCCCTAGGAGAAGGCGGTATTTCCTAAACTTTATTGCCATAGCACTTTGTATGCATCTCTGGTACACCATCCATCACACTGTGTGAGGGGTGTTTGTTGAGTGTGGCTCCTGGAATAGACAATGAAGACCTCTGAATCAGGAGATGTCTTTATTTTACAACAAGATCTAATAGTACTTAATGTTTAGAAATCTAAAGCCTGTGCTGAATAAATTCTGGCTGGACTGATCTGAATACATGTGACATTATACTTGGTTTTACTGTGCTCTGCACATAAGAACATATGAGAATTCTTCAAACACACATGCCAGAGTGTCCCCTAGGATCGTCTGAGGAAGAACGTAGCTTATTTGATTGCTACATCATCGTAGATTATGTGTACTAATTGAGAAACTGTGGCATGCTCTCCGATGATATAAACGACACAGACCAAAGAGTTCGGAAGAAGAAGAAAATTGAGCAAGGACTTCACATCCTGAAGCCACAGTCTGTTTTTAGATTTCATTGTAGTGATGTTATTACATTGCCTGGGCCTGAATTTTGCGGGGATTTAACTGCTGTGTTCTCTAGTCTCTAGTAAAACGCCTACATTTTCAAACAACCTGGGATATTTCCTTCATGAAAAATGCCTTTGACCTCCTTCTAGATCCCTAGTGACCTCAGTTGGGGCTTTGGCTCGGGGGGTTCCTGTCTCTCTGAGAAGCAGCAGCAGCTGCCAGGGCTCTGGCACAGTGCCGGACGATTCAAGGCAGAGGTAGAAATGATGCGTGGGGAGGTGCTTTTGGTAACCACGAAGTGCTTGAGTTGCATGAAGCGGTTATCATCATCGTTAGTTGGTGCCTCGAGAAGTTGATGGTATAGACCAGGATGGTAAACCTATTCTATAAGGGACCAGTTAGTAAATATTCCAGGCTTTGCAGGCTGTGTGGTCTCGGTCACAATTACCCAACTCTGCCACTGTAGCAGGAAAGCAGTCATGGACCATAACTGAGTGTGGTTGTTGTTCCCACATGACTTTACTTAAAGATATTGAAATTTGGCCTGGCCGGCATGGCTCAGTGATTGAACACTGACCTATGAACCAGGAGGTCATGGTTCAATTCCCGATCAGGGCATATGCCCAGGTTTCAGGTTCATCCCCAGGGTGGGGTGTATAGGAGGCAGCCAATCAGTGATTCTCTCTCATCATTGACGTTTCTATCTCCGTCCCTCTCCCTTCCTCTCTGAAACCAATCAAATGTATAGTTGGTCCATAGCCCATGGGCCTCTGGTGTAAACCACAGAGGATTCACCTACCGAGATGGTTGGTTGCAATGGAGCTCACTGAGTCCATCTGAACAGTAACAGAATAAATACAAAGGAAATAGTCAATGTGTAACAGTGGTATTAGAAAGCCACACTGGCTCTTGGATATTTAAATTTTTTTCTTGGAAAATAATTGTTCTCCTCCCATGCCTTGTTTCTTCAACCTGTGTTTATTTTCCACTGGGAGCATTGGGTTCTTCCACTCTGGTGAAGGCCAGGTCCATACAGGTCAGCCCCTGTGGGCTCAGGGGAAGGAGTGAATGAGCCCAAGGCAGAGAGGTTAAAATCATAACTCCAAACCCCTGGGAACCACAACTTTGAGACTCCTTGTTTGGAGTTAACCTTCCCACCAGATTATTACTTCGTACAGTTTCTCTCCTTTAGTTATCAGGTGTTGCGTGTTCTCTGCTTCAGAACTGGGGTGATGGGCAGTGTTCCATTTCAGACCCACCTCCTCCAAGAAGCCTGCCTTGATTTCCTATCTTGAACTGGGAAACACGAGTCTCTCCTTCCTTTGGATTTCTCCAGCACTTTATCTGTATTTACCTCAAGGCTCCTGATTCATATCCTCATGTTACCTGTATCTACAGACCTACTTGCTGAAAGAAGCAAGGTCTCTGAGTCCTCCCTGCGCAGCTCACATTTCTAATTACGTAAAGTAGATGCTAAATGCATGGTTTCCGGTCAAATAAAAAAATTCAACAAATTGACCAGAAAATCCAGGAAGCTGACAGACTGATTCGCCGGTAGCAGACTGTCCAGTCCAACAGAGTTTTCTGCTAGGATGGATGTGGCTTAGATCTGTGCTGTCCACCGCAGTAGCCACTGGAATATGGCTAGTGTGACGAGGGAACTGCACGTTTAACTTTATTTAATTTTAGTTACTCTACATGTCAATAGCTGTGCGTGACTAATGACTACCTTGTTGGCTAGCACATGGCTCGAGGGCAAATGATTAATTTCTTTTGTGAGTGGATTGTTTATGTGGGCAGTGAATTCAAACCATGTGAATTGAAAATATAATGCAAACCAGTTGGTGGATATCATGTAGAAAATCCAGCAGGACGATTGGATAGTCCAGTGATCAAGAATCAGGAAGATACGCACACCCATGTGGTATTTATATTCTGATAGGGACAGGCAAGAAACCATACACAAGATTCAAAGTTTAAGTTAATGTGAGATCAAAAGGAGGCACTGCTATGGGAAAGGGGAGCAGAGGGGAAGAAAAACAGAAAAAGTAGAGCAAGGCAAAGCAAGTTTGAGAGTGCCGGGGTGGGAGAGGGTGAGGAGGTGGTGCTGGGCAGACTGGATGTTAAACTGAGTGGTCAAAAGAGGCTTCCTTAACTGGGTGGGGTTTGAGCTCAGACGGGAGGGAGATGGGGGGAGGGGCAAAGACAATGAGAAAGACGCTGGTCTGTCTCTGCAGAGCCTGTGGCAGGCCTGTTCCATGACCCGCACTCACTGACACTTTGTCACAAAAACAGTGAGCCTGCGGTGCACTGAGGAAGGACAGCTGTGTTGATTTTATTAACAAAGCCACGGTAGGTGTTTCCGGAACCATCTCTGGAAATCAGAAATTAAAACTAAGTGGTGGGCAGGCTCACTCTACTTTTTTTTTTTTAAAATATATATATACTGCAGTAAGTTTCTGGAAACCACGTTGGAAAACACAACAGAAAAAAAAAATCAACTTTATTCTTCCACCTCTCTGTCCAGCCTGTTATTTCCCCACTTCTTCCCTCAAGGTCAATGCCAAACGTGGGAAAGCAGTGCCAACCGGATTTGCTTGGGGGCTGTGGAAACGGCAGAGGCAGAGTCTTCGATCGAAATGGTGATTGCTGGGGAGGGCAGTGAGAGGACCGAAGTGCCCTCTGGCCCGTGGCTGAGCAGCGGTGACATGTGAGCAGGGGGAGTCCGCACCAGAGGAAGCGCCAGGACGGTGGGGACAGAGCCTGCGGGACACGAGGCAGCCCTGGCAGCTTCCTCCACGTGTGGGATGGAACTGTGTGGCCCTCTCGAAGCTGGGTGTGACCCAAGCCCTGGGGTCCCAAGGCCTGGATGACAGCAAGGGCTGTCATAAATGTAAAAGAGAGAGAGGAAAAAAAAAAAAAAAAAAAGGAACAGCAAGGACAGCGTTTCTGGGTCGGCAGCAGAGCCCAGAAACAGTAGCCCACGGCTGCTCAGCATCCCACGGAGACCAGGGTGGAAATCCTTTTCATCAGACCTAAGAAACGTTTTCTTAAGGGCCGGGGCAGACTGATCAAGTATCCCAGAAGAAGATCCGTGATGAGTTTCAAAGAATCAATTTGAAATCCTTTGGTGCACGTAGAATGGAAGAACCAGCGTGCCATTTTAACTTGCATCCAAGCACACTCTGGGCCACGGAGCGCCTGCCTGCCTCCTCGTAATTCCTCAGGAATGGCTCCAGCGCTCCCAGGGGAACATGGTCCGGAATGAACTTGGGAGTCTCAGGCAGGAAACAGTCTGGACCGTACCGATGCCATTTGGCAAAACCAAAAGCCGGGGTTGATTAAGGGCCTGCCTGGAACATCTGTCATTGGGTGTGCTGAGGTTATTTTACTTTAGACTGCGGTCTGTGATGCATTAGTGACCATAAATTAAAGTTAATGGGTCCCAACCAGCTTTGTTTTTCTTCTGGTAATTAATTGATTGTCTGATAACGCAGGGCTCCTATTTACTTCACATAGGGAGGGAGGGAGAGGATGCGTGTCCCGAATCCTGCCTCTTCATGTCACCTCCTTCACAAAGTCTTCCCTGGCTACTCATTCTAGAGTCTCCGTAACACACACACACACACACACACACACACACACACACACACCTCACTCTGTTTTATTGTCTCTACAGACAGCACACTTACAATGAACTAAAGTCTTATTTCTTTATCTTCTCTCTCTCCACCCACCCCACTAGAATGTCAGCTCTAAGAGCTGGTCGCCTTGTTCAGTGTTATATGCCCAATGTCCAGAACAGTGCCTGCCCCCTATCAGGTGCTCAGAGAACACTTACAGCATCCTATATAATAAAGATGTAATATGCAAATGACCAACCAAGTAATGCCAGGATCACGGATCAGCAGGAGGGTGGGGCAGCGAGCTATGAGTGGGTGGTAGAGAGCTACAGGAGGGGGCAGGGAAGCAAGCTATGGGGGGAGGAGGGGGCAGGGGCAGAGAGCTACTGGAGGGCAGCAGTGAGCTATTGGTGAGCTACTGGTGCACGGATTCGTGCGCAGGGCTATTAGTTGAATTATAATAAGAAGCCAGGGACCAGAACGCCGTCACAACCAGAACGACCTGTTGCTATGACGTCCACTACAGCCAGAGAACCGGCCAGATCAGGGGGTGGAGCTGGGCAGCCAACCTCCCGTGGCTCCTCCCCTTGGCTGGCCCTGCCCCTGATCGGCCCACAGCCCCTCACCCTATCTGGCCCCATCCCTGATCTCCCCCCCCCCCACCCAAACCCCCACCCCAAGGAACGGACACAACTATCTGGGCTTAGCCAGGAGTGACCATTACAAACAAGCCACAAGAATGAAAAATTACAGCTTGATCTTTAACCATGATTTCACATAATTTCCTTAGTTTAAACGCTAGTAAAACTTCCTGGAATTATACTGTCTATAATAAACGCACTGCACCAGCTCTGGGTCACTGTGTCTCCATCAGAGGACAGCTGTCCCACCCGGTCCCAGCTTTCCCTACTGTTTCTGCGTCTGTCTCTTCCCGTTTCCCAATCCCCCGTCGCCCCTCCTCAGGACTCCTGTCCGCTCCCTAGCCGCGCTGGACTTTATAATTGCCGCTTCTAAATGTATACTTTTGGCCTCCTCACAGGGTTGTGTTGTATGCATTCCAGTGATCAGCATGGTGATTCATACACAGTAAGTGCTCAGTATACTTTAGCTCCATTCCTTCCCCTCACACCTGACACAGACTGAAGAGTGTTCACGAAGCCTACACAGACTGGGTGCGCGTGAATAAAGGAGCCATACACAACAAATCTGTTGTTTGCCTACAGATTGCCCCTACCTATTTAAACTAGATTATTTTTCTCCAATCTTCTGCATTCAAAATGATTGCTTCTGAATGTATTTGAACGTATTCATTTCCTTTCCCCCCTCTAAGAATTATAACTCATAGGTCAGAACTGGAGAGCAGAGAGTATATGAGTCACTGAACCAAAATAAGGGAGCGTTAGCAGCCAAAACTTCTGAAGCCCTTGTGCAGACAGATTGACTGGCTTCGGGGTTATAGAAATGACCTTGAGTTTGCAACAACCACGCCTGTCTTCTGTCCCAAGCTGCATTCATTCCCTACCCTGAGCTTCAGTCTGCTGTTCTAGCGCATTGATTGGGTACAACCCAACTCGGCTTGTCATGTTTGTCAACACCTGACCCCAATTAGGATTTTGTTAAAGAAATGTGTGTTTTTTTTCCTTTGAAAATATTTATTTCAATCGTCCTGAAACTTTATTACCATTCCCAAGATCCTTTGCTAGTACATCTGGAAAATGAGTATTCTGTTAAACCAATTCCTAGCCATACCCTTGGCTGCTAAAATCATGTTCTCAAGCCAGTGTATCAATGACGTGCAATTTTACTTCGCAATCTCTCTTCTCGTTTTCGCAGCAATGGGAGCTAAAGTCCGGAAGCCATCAGCGCCCTGGGCACTGCATGGCGCTGCCTCTGGGAGGGCGGGGCGTGAAGGCCTGGAGGCCACGGAGGGGCCCTGAGAAGCCAAGTCTCTCCCCAGGTAAATAAGCATCGGAAAAGGATTCCGGTGCTGTGTATTACAGAATATGCTCATCCATTCTATCTTATTGGACATTAATTAATATGTATGTATTTTAAAAACAAATGAATGAATGTGTATCAACCAAATAAAACATGCAAAAAAAAACCAAAAAAAAAAACACCCAAAAACCAAAAACAAGGAATGAAATACTCAAGGAAAAGATTCATGTGCTGTTGCAAGGAAAAATGCGCCCTCCATTTTTTAGACGAAGCAGAAATATAAGGCCGGAGTCTTACAGTCCCACTCTATTCAATCTTTCAAAACTAAAATGAATTCCCATTAATTTTGATATTGGTGGTGTTGTTTGCTATTCAAACTGAATGTCTGTGTTGGTTCTTACAAATTCAAAAATATGAAGTCACAAAGTTGGTAGGAAGCTGAGTGGTACAAGCCTATTAAACAAAAAACAAAAAAAACAAAAAAAAAAGGAAAGGAAGGAAGCAACCTAAAATGTAGAATGACTAAATAAAATGCTTACAATGCAACATTTTAACTTAATCACTTAACAATAGTAGTTGATAGGAAGGCCTCAGTGGTTGAGCATCGACCTATGAACCTGGAGGTCACGGTTCGATTCTGGATCCCCAGTGTGGGCCATGTAGGAGGCAGCCAATTGATAATGCTTTCTCATCATTGATGTTTCTATCTCCCTCTCCATTTCTCTCTGAAATCAATAAAATATATATTTGAAAAAATAGTAGTTGAAATGAATAAATGCATTAGGCTGTATTTGCTACAATATAAAGTAAAACTTTATGATTTTGAAAATGATTTTTATTATTTCAGCAATGGTGTCCTATTATAGGTAATTACAGATTTAGAATTTTTGATTTGCTATATCGAACAGTAAAAGCTACATATTAATGCTGTGTCCCTAAAATCTATTTCAGGTACAACTATGCATTATAGTCACTATGTACAGATTAAAAGCATACATGATAAAATACAAAAATAATAAGAGGTTAAATAAGAAGTTATCCTTGAGTTATAAACATCTAATGAAGTATAGCTTTTTATTACATATTTGTTTCATAGCTAAAAAACACACAAATGAATATATAATGCTATGCAATTATCTGATCTAATATAGATGTAATATGAAAATATTAAGGCTATAATACCATTTCACAGGTACAGGCTAAGTTCTGAGACATGGAGGCTTTTAGATAACCCCCCCCAAAAAAACAAACCTGAGACACCTTCTTTTTATTTTGGAAAACAAGCAATTTTCTTATAAAGTCAAAGCTTTAATATATAAATGAAGCATTTATATATTAAGTATACTTTATTGCAATTACCTGGAGTAGACGTTCTGACTATAATGGTGACCAGCAAGTGCATTTCCCCCGCCCCCTCTGGCAGAAATAAAACGAGGTTTTCTGATTAGCCAGTAACATGGTTACCATAGCCCCCAAATTTGATTATTTTTCTTTGTTTTGGGGTTTGCTTTCCTTCCTTTAACTAGGTTAGAAACATATTACATAAACCAGCTAACCTCCAAGCATCCACCTTACTTTCTTCTATATAAGTACAGCTTTCCCCCTGCTGAAAAAGCACATGAGCCGAGTACACGTCCATAAAAACTGCAGAAGAAACGGATTACAGCACATCTGGATCTGGTCTACTTAATAAGGCATCCAGATTAGTATGTGATTACTGCGCACACCTCCCAGAATAAGCAGGATAAGGCAGCCCAAAGTCACATTCTCAGCCCTGTTGGAGGGAGGAGGGGAGAAGGTAATAGTATTTTGGAATTGCCAGTACCAGAAAAGTTTAAATGTATTGGTAGGCCTCATTTCTATAGTTGACTTTAGAGCCCTTAAAAATACTGGCACAAACAGTTTTTTATTTCATTCGAGATGAACGGCTATGAGATTTTATAATTAAAATTATGTGAAATTTCTACTAAAAAAAAAATTTCAAATTACAGCTCTGGCCGGGTGGCTCGGTTGGTTGGAGGGCCGTCCTAAACACCAAAAGGTTGTGAGTTCAGTTCCCGGTTGTGGGTTCAGTCCTGGTCAGGGTGCATATGGGAGGCAACCGATCGATGTTTCTCTCTCATATTGATGCCTCTCTCTCTCTCTCTCTCTCTCTCTCTCTCTCTCTCTCTCTCTCTCTCTCCCTTCCCTTCTCACTAAAGAAAAATCAATAAAAACACATCCTCAGGGGAGGATTAAAAAAGATTTTTGAGTTACAAAATAGATCTAATATGTTGTGAATTTTTAAAAGTCTACTTGGGATTTAATAAAGGTATACGAAAAACGTCTTTTTTCTAAATATTCATATTTCAAATTAATTAAATTGGAATGGGTAGGGAAGTTTAACCATCTTTCTTCCTTTTCAGTTATTCACTCTTTACTCTTTCCACCCCTACACACACAACTATAATACACTCCTTCATGATTTTGATGAAAGTTAGTCTTTCAAACTTCATTTTGTACTCTTACTTTTTTTTTTTAAGGTTGTCAGATTATTTGCATAAACTGAATGTATACGTTTAGTTCAGGCTTTATGTTTTCAGTTACCAAAAGTACAGCTCCCTGGGTTGCCCGTCTTAGACAATACAATTTATCTGACCAGCTTCAGCAATACACAACGCAGTGCCCAAAACAGCCCCCCGAGACTGCCTTCTGATTCTGACTTTCCAAAACACTGACATTAACGCTATTTTAAAAAATAATTTAAAAGAAAAAAAATAGGTCTGTTATATAATTTTCCCTCTTCATTCTTAATAAAGATAACATCCAGGTAACTTGTTGCATTGTTGGCTATTCATCAGGAAACACAGGTGCAATTTCTCTGCGTTCCAATGGCTAACGGTCAGATTTCCGGGAACTTCAACTTGTTCTCAATAATTAGAATGTCTTTAAAATTACATTAAATTTTAAGTGTGCGAAGAGTTTGGAATTATAATGTATTAACTTGGTCAATTTTTAAAAGAGATTCTGTATTATGAATAGAATTTTAATAAACATATTGTAAAGTAATAAGGAAGAGACATCTTGTAGATCCAATTTTGAGATTTTTCAGTTGTCATTCGAGTTTTGGATGAAAGGCAAGGCTTTGTTTGCTTCAACTTGGTTTCCATGTCAAAAATAGGTAGTTGACTTACTCTAACTCATTTCAAGTATTTGAGACAGAATTAGTTGAATTGGTCATACATTTCAATTTTCTATGACAATATAAAAGATATATGTTGTGCAACCTTTTCTTGACCAAAATAATACTAAGAATGTAATAATAAAATAACTAATACTTACTGCCTATGAATAATTAATTATATGTGTATACATAATGAGTACTATTGGATGATTTTTTTTTTAAAAGCTATGCTAATTATTAAACTCAGTGCATTGCAATTACATGATTTAAAGCTTAGCTGGGCTGGTAAGACTTGTGCGTTGTTGTTTTTTTTTGGGGGGGTGGGGATGTTGCTTACAATTGAAATTCTGTACTTTGGCAATCAACACAGCTTGGAATGTTTTACAATTTAACTACTTACATTTTATAATTAATGATAAATTACTGAAACCCACTATAATCATTAAACCAACTACTATGAATTTCCTTTTCAGCAAATGACTTTATGAACCACCCAAAAAGGCATGAGAAAGCACATCAGTAGGCCAAAAGATAAATCCATCCACAGATACCCTGAGCCAGTGGTCGGCAAACTCATTAGTCAACAGAGCCAAATATCAACAGTGCAACGATTGAAATTTCTTTTGAGAGCCCAATTTTTTTTAAACTTAAACTATACAGGTAGGTACATTGTTATTCAATTAATCAGGGCACTCCTAAGCTGGCATTTGCAGAAAACACTCAAGGGGCCAAAGAGCCGCACGTGGCTCTCGAGCCGCAGTGTGCCGAACACTGCCCTTAAGCTGTGGTACTGACAAGACGAGAAGGAAATTTCCGGTCTGAATCTTTTCCCTCTCACCCCCAATCACATGTCTTACACTGAAGTTATTTGCCTGTGCCTATTTAACAATCTATGCTGAAACTTTGCTAAATACGGTTTTATAACGGCTGTTCAGCCCACAGAACATCCACCTGGGACCCCACCCACGAAAGCATGGCTATTGGAAGTACCTCTTCACCAGGCGGCTCTGCATGTGGGCCCAGATGTGTTTCACCTCCAAAGAATGCTCTCTGGAGAAAGCACTCCCAGCATTCCGTGTGTGTGTGCAACTTCTGTGGGCCTCTTCCCTCCTGAACGGAAAGGAAATCTCCCCAGGGCTCCCGCACGGCCCAGTGCTGACGTGGGCTCCCTTTGGACGCCAACTGAGAGAAAGTGGCCCAGAGGAGCTGGAAAACGTTACTCCCCATCCCCCCACACTCCTTCTGAAATCCCAGCTTGCTTCTGGCTTCTCACTGGCAGTCTTCCTCGGCTGGTAGCGTCTGGACAGCCCTGTCCAGGAGCTCCATGGACTCTCTGAGGCTGACATTGACCTTGAAGGACTTGGGTTTGATGCTCAGGCCGTAAGTGAATTCCATTCTGGCGGGCTCGTCGGGATCGGCCTGGAAGCTGCACTGGTGAGCCAGGACGGCAGTGAGGAGGAACAGCAGCGTCTTGGAGATCTCTTCCCCGATGCAGCGCCGCTTGCCCATCGAAAAAATCATCACGCTGCTGGCCAGGTCCTTGCTGAAGAGGCCATCCTGGTCCAAGAACCGGGTGGGATCGAAGTCCTCCGGGCGAGGCCACGTCAGGGGGTCGTGGTTCACGGAATACTGGTTCACAAACACCACTGTGTCCTTGGGGATGTGGTAGCCCAGGACGGAGGTGTCGGCGGTGGTGGCGTGAGGAATGGTGATGGGCACGAAGCTGGAGAAGCGCATGGCTTCGTAGATAAAGGCCATGGTGTAGGGCAGTTTGGGCTGGTCGTCCAGGCAGGGCAGACGGTCTCGACCCACGACTTGATCCAGTTCTGCCTGCAGCCGGGCCTGCACTGCAGGGTACCTATTTGGTAACAAGACAGAGGGAGAAAAAACGGGTGAGGAAAACTCATTCTTCTTTGACGTAGAAAGCACGTTACCATTAATTTTAATCCCACTTTCTTTATCTGAATCGGGGGCTGACTTCACTTTTCTGTGCCCCCCCCCCCAAAAAAAAAAAAACTAAAACAATTTCCTAATTCCTCACTAAAACACAAGATGGATAAGTTATCGGTTACATTTCCTGTAATAGGCCTCCCATGGCTAACACTCTCTCTCCTATCATAAGTCAAAAAAGGTTCTAAGTTTTCTCAGCCTGAAACAAGTCTGATAATGGAGAAGGCCAACTTCTCCTATAGGCACAATGCTTAGGACTCAAAATACTTTTCAGAGGCCCAAGAAATATTTTCTTTCAAATGGACTTTTTGGTCAAAGAAAATGTTTTAACATATAATTTTAATGTATTTATCTTTATACCAATATATTCATAAAATACAATTTTCTTTTTTTATGGAGTAAGGTATCTACAAAGACAAAAGCAAAGCACCCAAGGCCCATAAAAGTTAAAATGCAGCCCTGAAAGAAGATCCTTCCCCCACTAATCTCCCTACTGTTCTCGTTGGTACAAAGGTGATATCGTCTAAATGTGAAAGCAAATTCCCAGTGTTTATGAGATTATGGTACCAATTGAAATACGCATTAACTATTGGTGTCATACACTAGCACAGTCCTTTTGGAAAACAAAATCTTATGACAAAGCAAGGTCCAAAAGGGTAATCCACCTAGCAATGTATTTTCAGGAGATAACAAATACAAAAATATAGAACCACAACAACGGCTGAAATTTTTAAAATGCAAACAACCACAGTAAAGCTCAAGCAATGGTTATGTGCAATGATTATATTACTATGGCAAAATATTATGTGACCATCAAAAATTACTAATGTAGGCATGTTAGAAATCTACCAATATGATTTTTTAAAATTATCAAAATAAAGTTTAAAAGATGGGGAAATAGCCATTACAATAAGTGGAAATGTCAGAAGTAAAAAAACAAACAAACAAAAAAAAAGCAAATAATTACTGCAACCCTGCAGACCAAACCCTCTTTGTTCCAATTGTTCAACTCTGCCAGTGCTGCAGTATGAAAGCAGCCATAGCCAATAGGTAAATGTATTTTATTCCTTTTGATAAAACCTATTTACAGACGTGGATGAAGAAAAATGTACTTATCAGCTATATGGAATGGAAGGTGACCTCAACCTTGTTTTATTTCCTTTCTCTGCCCAATCTGTTGCCAAAAGAGAAAGTCTGTTTCAAAAGATAATACCTATGTTTATCTGGGAACGCTAAAGATTTATTGATCTCCTTTTGGGATGTTTTCTTTCTGACCTACCTCCCCCACTGTGAGTTTCTGTGACCATAATACGGAGAAGGAGAAGCGCTGTTAAATATTCAAAATGTTCCATTTTGTGAAAGTAGCAGCACAGGGTCTAAGGGTTGCAGGGTTGCAGGGGATTCTAATAAAAAGCTGTTTTTGCCTTTCCATATCGGAGGAAATTCAGCATTCCCCACAACTAACCTGTGCCACCAAGGAATGCCACCACCAGCATTTCGGGTCTCTCCAGGCAATGACGATTTGCCTTGAGCCAGACATTTGCCCCCTGGGGTGGAGTTGCCAGACAAAAACAATGGCTAATCTATTTGCTAAATTTGGCACCAAGTGATATGAGGAACTTGTCTGATTCCTGCCTTTCCAGAGCTTCATAAAGATCCCAGATCTTAAGGTGGCCTCTGAAGACCAGCTAACCGACCGAGCAGAACCCAGGGGCCAGGAGGTCCTCAGGGGCCTCCTGGATGCCCTGCCTGCCTCTCTGGATGCTGTTCTGCTCTGGGTAAGAGCGACTGCCTCTCCAGTTCTTCACCCGTAAAACAATTCTCTTACTCCCAGCGCGGCTGTTTCACAGAATCCTGCACAACCCACTGGTTCCCGACCTCCTTCCTAAAACGTCCACGTCCACGTGGACTAACACACCCGGGGCCAAGCCTGGGGCCTCGGAGTGCGCGGAGGACGGGCGGGCGGAGCTGGCTAAGGCTGCGGGGAGCATTTAACACACCAACCGCGCTACCCTTTCCTTCTTTCCAAGGATGCTTCTCCCGTGGCAGGGAGGAAGAGATCTGGGCTGATCTGCGGGCACTTAATAAAATCTTGTTTTTCCAGGGGGGTTCTCACAAATGTGTTCCTACTTGGAGACGCAGCGACAAGATCAGAGATTCGGAGAGGTCCCGCTGGGTGGGGCGAGCCCTCCTGCTGCCTCTGCCCTGCGGTTTGAGGACGCGATGTCAGACCTGAGAGGTGGCGTCCTGCAGCGCAACCTCAAATCCTCCTGGAGCACTGGTCCCGACTTCAGCCTATGCTGGTCCCACTGCACTTTTTGGGGGGCTTTATTTAATTTTAATTTTATTTTATTAAGGTATTGCATGTGTGTCCTTATCTTCCCATTGCCTCCCAAACCCTCCCACACCCCCCCCATTCACCTTTCTTTAATTTATATTTTTTATTGATTTTTTACAGAGAGGAAGAGAGAGGGACAGAGAGTCAGAAACATCGATGAGAGAGAGTCATCGATCCGCTGCCCCCTGCACTCCCCCCGCACTGGGGATGGGCCCACAACCAAGGCACATGCCCCTGATGGGAATCGAACCCGGGACCCCACCTCAGTCCGCAGGCCTACGCTCTATCCACTGAGCCAAACCGGTTTCGGCTCCCATGCACCTTTTCTAGGAGGAAAGCAAGGCCTGACCCACGCCGCCGCCTCCCGGAGGCTTTACCTGGTGAGAAGGACGAGAATCCACTGCAGCGCGGTGGAGAGCGTGTCCTGGCTGGCGCCGAAGATGTCGGTGACGGTGGACGGCACGTAGTCGTCGTCCAGCCGCGCGGCGCCGTCGCCGGGGCCCTCGGAGGAGCCCGGGGCCGCCTCCTTGGCCACCGAGAGGATGCAGGCGTCCATCAGGTCGCGCGGGGCGGCGCCGGGGCGGAAGCTGTCGCGGTGCCGCAGGAACTTGTCCTCCACGAAGCCGCTGAAGTTGCGGTTGAGCAGCTCGAACTCGCGGAAGGCGGCGCGCACCGGGTTGGGGAAGCGCAGCAGCCAGGGCAGCACGTCCACCAGGCTGCCCGCGCCCACCGTGCGCCCGAAGTCCTCGTTGTGGCTGAGCAGCTCGAGGAACTCGGCGTCGCCGTGGTCGTAGCGGCAGCCGAAGCACGCGGCGCTCATCACGTTGGCCACGGCCACCAGCGTGAGCGGCCGCGGGTCCAGGGCGCCGCCCGCGCTGCCGCGCACCAGCAGCCGCACCAGCTCGCGCGCCTCGGCCAGCACGTGCGCCTGCAGGGCGCGCCGGCCGCGGGGCTGCAGCGGCGAGAAGGCCCGCATGGCCGCCTGCGCCGCGCGCCGCTGCGCCTTCCAGCGCTCCGAGTGCCGGCCGAACGCCAGGCTGCGGCCGCGGGACACCACGCGGAAGGAGGCGAAGGCCGGCCGGTCGGCGAAGGCCGTGGCCTGCTGCACCAGCGCCTGGCGGATGGCGCGCCCGCCGTTGAGCACCACCACCGGGCAGCCGCCCAGGCGGATCTGGAAGACGTCGCCGTAGCGCCGCGCCAGGCGCTGGAAGGCGAGGTGCGGCGCGGGGCCCAGGGCCGCGGCGTTCCCGATCAGCGGCCACGCGAACGGGCCCGGGGGCTGCTGCGCGCACCCGGGGGGCTGGCGCCGCTGCCGCAGCAGCCACTGGCCCACGTGCACGGCGGCCAGCACCGAGAGCAGCAGCAGCAGCGTGGTCTGCTGGGCCGACAGCGTGATGGGCAGCAGCGGGTCGTCGAGGCTGAGCCTGGTGGCCATGCTGCAGAGAGAGAAGCGCAGAGGCGGGACCTTCAGGTGTGAGGACGTTAATTCCTGTCCTCGGCCTGGGGCTGAGCCATAAGAGCGAGGGGAGGGAGGTGGAGAAGGTTGGGGGGTGGTTGGCTAGGAAGGGCTGCCTCAATGGAGAAGCAACTGAAGACGTCCTTCCCCACCCCAAACCCACTCCCCATAGGAAAAGGAAGGGGGCATGTTTCATTCATTCATTCATTCATTCATTCATTCATTTTTTAAATGCATTTTATTGATTTTTTTTTTTTCAGAGAGGAAGAGAGAGAGACATAGAGTTAGAAACATCGATGAGAGAGTAATCAATCAGCTGCTTCTGGGGATGTGCCGGAAACCAAGATACATGCCCTTGACTGGAATTGAACCAGGGACCCTTCAGTCTGCAGGCCTACGCTCTATCCACTGAGCCAAACCGGTTTCGGTGGAAAGGGGCATGTTTCTGCTTCTCTGCCATCAGCCTCACCGTCCCGCCGCAGCCGCCTAACGGTCCCTGCCATTCGGGGACCATGCGGCGGGCATGGAGGCGCTCAGCTCCCTCTAAGTGACTATCACCCCGGCCCTGCGCCTCCTCCCCACCCTCCTCCTTGCCCCCCGATCTGCAAGAACCCAATAGGAGGGGCCGCGGGAAGGGAAGGCAGCTCGGCGGACACACTGACCTGCGAAGAGGCACGGTTTCCAGCGGCGGCGAGGGCCCGCGGGCTCCGAGAAGGGGCGGGGGCGAGACGGCGACCTGAGCGTCTCCGGAGAGCGGGGCGCCCGCCCCGGCACCTGCTGCCGAGCCTCAGCGCCCGCGCCGGAGCCGGGAGGCGCGGTCAGAGCTAGGGGCGCTGGGATGGGTGGGGGGCAGAGGAAGGGGGCTCCTTCGCCGAGCCCCGCTGCACGTGGGGTTTCCTAACGGCGTGGGGATTCAGGCGAGGGGTGTATGCGTGGAGGCAATCCCCCCGTTCTCACGACCCCCCGAGCTGGTGGCGGCTCTGACAGCTGGAGCCGCAGAGGCGTGGCCCGTGTGCTCACAGCCAGCCCCTCCGGAGGCAGAGCGCCGACCGTTTTTAAGGTCTGAGCGGAGGGAGGCGGCGGACCTGGCGGGGCGGGGCGCGGGGGGCGGGGCGCGGGCGGTCCCGGGCTCGGGCTCCGCTGGCGGCGCCGCACGCAGGTGGTCACGCGAGGCGGCTCCGGGCGCGCCCCGACGGCCTTGGAGAAGGAGCTGGTGGGGACGTTCCTGGTGGCGGCGGTCTGACCTTTCCGTGCACCCGAAAGCCGCTCTTGATCACAGTCACCCCCCCAAATCGTGGCCGCACGGTTTCCGCGGAATGCGCTCCCCGAAACTCCCTTTTTCCCTTCCAGGGACTTAAGCTTCGGTCCCCAGAGAACGCCGCTCGGGATTGCTTGGGCGCCCTTAGCCAGGAGGGGAAACCTGTCCGTCTGGAAAAGAGGAAAGTGTGGTTTGTGGCGAGGGTTTGCCCACGGCAGCCTCCCTCGTTATTGTATCTGTAACGTTCTCGAAAGCAAAAGGCCCTCCAATGAAGCCCTTAAAAAAAAAAATCTTTATTGATCAAAGTATCCCATAATTGTCCTCATCCCCCCATTCCCATCCCAAACCCCTCCTCACGGGTCCCTCCTTCCCCCTCTTGTCTGCAACCACTGGTGAGGCTCGTATGACACATGCATAAATGAAGCCCTTTTAAAAGTTTATTGATTAATGTATCCCATAATTGTCCTCATACCCCCCCCCTTCCCACCCCAAACCCCTCCCCACGCATGCCCCCTCCTCCTGTTGTCCGTGACCGCTGGTGAGGCTCATGTGCATATGTCCTGCAGCGATGTCAGAACCCCCGCAGGACGCCGCCCCCCGCCCCGGGGCCCGCTGTCCTTGGCAGCGTGGGCGCAGCTGGCCCGAGCTTTCCCCGTGCAGACGCCTGCAGGTGGCGCCGCCCGCCGGAGGGCGCGGGCCGCGCAGGCCTGGTTGTCCGGGGCCCGGGCGCTGGGCCCGGAGCCCAGCTGGGGGCTGGAGAGGAGGGGGCGGGGATCGCTGAGGATTCCCGCAAGGCGGAGGAGGGGGCAGAGGAGGAGGAGGGGGGAGAGAACTTGACGGGGTTGAAAAGTTCCTCCGCGGTCGCCTCCCCCTTGCGTGCAGAGCTGTGCCTTGCGTGCGTGGCTTCTGGAAAGCCGGCTCCAGTCATGTCCCTCGGCGCTTCTCACGGCACCTGACACGCCGGGGCGGCGACGGGGGAGGCGGCCGAGGGCGGGTGCGGGCCGCCACCACCCTCCGCCGCGCACGCACAGCCGCGCCCGCGGGCCAAGGCCTGATCGGGCGCGTGCGCTGGAGGTGGGGGCGCTTGTTTCAAAGGGGGAGCCCGGGGCGGGAGGCGTGGCCTCCAGCGCTGGCCTCGGGCTGGCTGCACCCGTTCCTGCTGCTGGCTGGTGCAAAGTATTTTTTTTTTTTTTTTTTTTTTTTTTTTTGAGAAAAGGTCTTCACAGCAAGGCTGGAGGAGGGAGGGGAAGGGCAAGCCCGTGGGAAAGGTGGGATGTCTTAGTTCATCAGGTAGAAATTGTACCTCTGGGCCTCTAAGGTCATCAAGTGTAAATATAAAAGCTGTGGGTTTACCATGTGACAGCCCTGTGTTTGGGATTTTACTGGAGCTTCGAGCAGCTCTGTTTCCCCATTTTCAGAGGAGGAATCTGCGGTTCAGAGAGGTTATGTGACTTACTCAAGCTAGCATAGCTAAACTGAGGTGAAGTCAGGATTTGAACCCACGAAGTCTCACTCCAGATCCATCATACATGTTTATGCGAAAGGAAATCCTCAGATAAAAGGCACAAAGGCCTCCTTGCCTGTCTGCTCTCCCATCAGCTGGAAGAAATTTCAAAATTTTTGTTTTTCAATTACAGCTGGCATACAATGTTATATGAGTTTCAAGTGTACATCATAGCGATTAGATATTTATATACCTTAGGAAATGATTACTCTGGAAGACATTTTTAAAATATATATATTTTTATTGATTTTTTACAGAGAGGAAGGGAGAGGGATAGAAAAAAACATCGATGAGAGAAACATTGATTAGTTGCCTCCTGCACACTCCCTACTGGGGATGTGCCCACAACCAAGGTACATGCCTTTGACCGGAGTCAAACCCGGGACCCTTCAGTCCACAGGCTGATACTCTAATCCACTGAGTCAAACCGGTTAGGGCTGGAAGACATTTAAAAAAAAAAAAAAGTATTTTATTGATTTTTTACAGAGAGAAAGGGAGAGGGATAGAGAGCCAGAAACATCAATGAGAGAGAATCATCGACCAGCTGCCTCCTGCACACTCCCCACCGGGGATGTACTTGAAAGCAATGTACATGTCCTTGACCGGGATCGAACCCGGGACCTTCAGTCCACAGGCCGACGCTCTATCCACTGAGCCAAACTGGTTTCAGCGGGAAGACATTTTTATAGTTGTTTTTGTTTGCAGAATTGAGGATTCGGAGGGTCACACAGAAGAAACAGTATGCTGACCTTTTGCAATTAAATTGGTTTTGAATAAAAAGACTTCAGGAGAGACTGAAGCCAATGATAAAATATCTGACCTGATGAGAAAATGCCTTTTTTATAAAAGTCTTCATTTGGTAGTTTTTGTTGTTGTTTGTTAATTCTCACCAGAGGATATTTTTCCATTGCTTTTTAGAGAGCGTGGAAGAAAGGGGGAGAGACAGAGAAACACTGATGTGAGAGACACACCCATTGGTTTCCTCCCACACACACCCTGACCAAGGCCAGGGCATTGAGCCTGCAACCTAGGTACGTGCCCTTGACCAGAATCGAACCTGGGACTCTTCAGTCCTCAGGGCAATGCTCTATCCACTGAGCCAAACCATCGAGGGCTTATTTGGTAGGTTTTGAGAAGTTCTCTAATAATGATTTCACACACCACTATGGAGTACTCACATCCATGGTGAATTAGTTTTTGAGCAACTGTTTATTTTTTTTCCCTAAAAATATTTATTGCTGAACATATTACATTTGTCCCTCTTTTTCTGCCATTGACCCCCCTCCAGCCGGCCCTACCCCCTGCCCCTACCCTATTGTCTGTGTCCGTGGGTTATGCATCTATGCACACAAGTTCTTTGGTTGATCACCTCCCACCCACCCACTGCCCCCCCCCCCCCCCCCCTTCCCTCTGAGACCCTGCACTCTGTTTCACACTTCCATGTCTCTGGGCCCATGCCATGCATCAGTTGAGCAACTGTTTAAACAGCACGGGTTTCCCAGAGCCATGTTTGCCTACACCTCCTTTGAAATGAGTTTCATAAGAACCTGACAGTGTCCAGCTTTTGCAAGCTTCTGCATGCATCAGGCTCTCTCATTAGACTTTCATTTGGTGGACGGGAACCGTCTGTGGGCTAATGCCAATTCCGCGCTATCAACATTCCTGAAAACCTTGACCACAGCATCTCCTCCAGAATCAGAGTAGATGGATGGTTCCTTCAAACCAAGCTTAAAAAGTATAATGCAAGGCTGTTCCTAAGACCTCTTGCTTCATCCCTGAACAATGTCTTATAGGTTTTAGATGAGCTCAGGGGATGTCTTCCTGCCACAGCAAATAACTCAGGCATGTCCTCCATGCTATGGCGGCACCTTGAGCTTAGCTCTTGTACTAGGATGAGCAGAGGAACCCTTTGAGGAAATGCCACCAGAAAGATAAGCCCGTATCAGTGATGACAAAATAAAACGAAAACAACTGGCTCTGGTAGCACCTTCAGGCCTCGGCTCTCCCCGGCTTTGTGGGCTAGACCTCTATGGCAGGGCCCACCTGGTACCTGATGAAGAGATAAGATAAATCCAAAGTGGCCTGTGGGTACCCCTGATCCAGCTCAAGGTGGGTCCCCTCCCCCGAGTGAGACTTCACACCAGGCCCTTTAAATATCATCACAACTTCTCAGCCAAAGTCAATCAGTATCTAAGCCTCAGGGATCTCCTTTCAGGCAACAGCACAGAATAGGGGATTTCGCCCTCCCCAAATCTGAAACTTGGATTGCTTGCTGCAAACAGCTTTCCAAAGAGTAGGCGAGCGAAAGAGAGTTTAAAGCAGAGGTTTTAAACACTTTGTATTGTATTGATGTCAAAGAACAAACACCCCGCGTAAGCTTGTTTAAGCAGGACAGGAACGTGCTGGCTCCTGAGCCGGGAGTGATAGCAGTGGTACCTCAGGACGGAGGGCCTGGGTGCTCTCCCTGCCCTCTCTCTACGTCGGTATCTGCTTGGGCTTTGTTCTGCAGACTCCCCACGTGGTGGGAAAGCCGGCCACGGGCAGTCTCAAATGAACCACCCCAAGAAAAAGAGAACATGTTTCTTCCAAAGTCATCATGGATGCCCCCGGAAGGACTTCGACACCCCGAGCTGCACCAGGCCACTCCCATGGCAGAGGCTAGGACTGTTATCAGAAAAGGAGGGACGGGGTGAGGAAAACATGCTAGGGAGCCAAAGACAGCAGGTCCATCAGTCCACACGTGTCCCACTTCTGTTCATTGCTCTTTTTGGGGTTGGAGGATAGCCCAAACCAATTATTATTTTTACTCGTTTCAATCAGCAAGTGAGATAGATGCATCGCTCTTGGAGTCAATCGCCAAGAAAGCTCAGCCCTTATGTCATCAGGCTACAAGTTGGTTTTCTTCCTGGGCTTTCTCTCTAGAATAATCTCTGTGTTGATTTTATGGGTAAAAAAAACCCCAAAAAACCCAATCTTCGAACTTCCCTCAAACACACATATGCACGTGCTCTGAGAAGACAGTGTAGTGTAAGCATGTCAAACTCACGACCCAAGGGCCATGTGCCTCATTTATTTGGCCTGTGTTAGCCTTTGAGTTTGACATGCTTGGTGTAGGGGAAGCATAATCTTTAGAAAGTCCTTGATGTGTGGGGTGGGCAGGAATCAGCAATCAGACACACGCTGGTAGGCCGGGCCAGGAAGACAAACCAAGTGTCCAAGGTGACCGAGAGTATGACAGAAGGGGGAGCTGGGAATTGAGAGGATTCTTAAGAGCAGGTGCCAAAATCCTGTGCCTGCCTGATTTGCTGCTGCTTCCTTCCCACTGATAATGTACAGGCTGAAAACCACGGAGCTGAAAGTAGATATTATTTCATCTAATTTAAGAAACCTTCCTTGTTGGATGCACCATTACTTTACATAATATAATTTTATTGATTTCAAAGAGGAAAAAAGAGGGAGAGAGAGCAAGACACATCAATGATGAGAGATAATCACTGATCGGCTGTCTACTGCATACCTCCTACTGGGGATTGAGCCCTTAACCCGGGCATGCGACCTTGACCAGAATCAAACACAGGACCCTTCAGTCCACAGGCCTACGCTCTAGCCACTGAGCCAAACTGGCTGAGGCTACACCATTGTTTTATATGCTAATTAATATAAAAGCTGAGGGTTGCCAACTGTAATTATGCCTTTGATTTTAAGACATATTCTGATTTCAAGGATGTTAAGATGTTTTTAAAGTGTGTTTTGGAATGATGCCCTTTGCATGCTAGCCAAGACCCTCTACCTTTGCGATGAGCAGCAGTGGTCCTGAGGTTTCATAGATGATACAATTGGGGTCAGGAATGTTACCTCCTAAACCATCTCCCCTTCCATTAATATTATTTGACTGGAGGCCCAATGCATGAAAAATCACGGGGTTCCTCAGTCCAGCCTGCCCCCTCTCACAGTCTGGGAGCCCTCAGGGGTGTGAGGCAACCAAGTGATTAGAGGAAGGCAACACCCCATCACACCTCTGCTGCTGCCACTGCTGGCAGCGCAAGACATGGCTGGCCCTGGTTGCCTGAGCCTTGGGTGGCCCTGGCCAGCTGGGGGGATTATGGGGCTGGGAGACTCTAGAGGCAGGCATGCAGAGTGGCCAGGCCCACTGCCTGGAGGCAGGCTGGGCCTTGCCATGCACCTGCCACCCCAGCAGGGCTGAGGGGACTGGGCGCCACCATCTTGTGGCTGTGGATGCCACCATCTTTGAGGGCAGGGCAGTCAATTAGCATATTCCCTCCTTACTGGCTGTGGGCTCCACCATCTTTGCGATGGCATGAGGGTCAATTAGCATATTCCCTCTTTATTAGATAGGATTTTTTTTTTCCAATCCTATGTAAAGTGTGGGTAGAAGCTGCTTTAGAAGATTTTTCTAATTTTATCAACCTAAAATCTAAGAAAAAGATAGTCACTTGCTAAATCAGTGCAGCCTAAGACAAGTTTCTCAACACTCCTCCCCTTCCAACTTACTTGCCCACCAAGCTCTTTCCATAGTGTCTGGTATTTATGAAAGCCACAGAGCAACACTGTAATTTATTCTAATTTCTCACCAAATACTTTCATACATATTTACAAGTAAAGGGCATCAATGCCTGCAACTAACTCTCAAACGTTTTGAGGACAAAAGACAGGGAGGGAGGAAACCAGAGAGAGAAAAATGATGAAGCAAGCATGAAAAATGTTCCTAACTGAATAATCTAGGTAAATGAGAGTTCTTTGTGATGTTCATACAACTTGTCTGTAAGTCAAAATCCTATCAGAATGAAAAGTTACTAAAAATAAAAAACTAAGAACACAAGAGAGAAATGTTTTCATAACATTCTGATCTCACATTGCCCTCTCAGCTTTTATTGATAGTTTCTTATAAGAAAGGACCATGAAAAGAACCTGAGATTGATAAATCGCTTAATGTCCTCCATGTGCTTCTTTGTTCTTCGAGCCCAGGGCTAAGAAAAAGTTTGTGCTCAATTGCAATCGTTTTCCCCAGCAGGATCTGACATGACCTTGCTCTTTGAATGGTTTGAGAGTATCTATGGTCTTTATTGTAACCTTCCTTCAATGCCTTTTGAAAATAGAAGGAATCTATACTATTAAAAGGGTAATATGCAAATTGGTCATGATGCCCTCACAGTAACAACCGAACAGCAGGCTGCATGGGGCGACCAGACTGGCAGAGGGGGGCAGTTAGGGGGTAATCAGGCAGGCAGGCAGGCAGGTGAGCAGTTAGGAGCCAGTGGTTCTGGATTGTGAGAGGGATGTCCAACTACATTCCCCTAGGGGTCCCAGATTGGAGAGGGTCCTGGCCCAAATTTCATGCTCTGGGCCTCTAGTATATTACGTAAAGCGTAACTGCCTTCAGTTACACTGTTGTTCTTTTAAGAGATGATCCACTTAAAGTCTCCTGTGCTTCCTAAATACAGTAAATGGTGCATTTCTCTAATGGCTCCTTCCCGTTTCCTTTAGTTTCCTTCTTCCTTTTCCTCTTCCTCCTTTCTTACCTGGCTCTTCCTTCTTCCTTCTTCCTTCCTTCTCTCCCAGGCATCTCACCTTCTTATCTCTTCCTCACCCTCAGGAGACCACCATTCTTTTCTCCTGCTGCCACCATCCCTGCTAGCCTTTCTCTCTACAGTCTCCTGTTTACCTTTCCTCTTCCACAGAGGAGCAAAGAACAGGGGCTGAGGAGAAGGAAGAGCAGGAGTGAAGAAAGTAGAAAAAGGGGTCAGAGAGATAAGAACACTAAGAAACAAGGCCAGAGCTCCAGTGGCGCAATCCGTTAGCGCACGGTACTTATAAGAACACTAAGAAACAAAAAAAGAGTAAAATATCAAAGATAACACTGGTGATCATTTAGTCTCACAGTCAATCCATGAGTGCCTCCTGCTCAATATTTGTGAGCTGAAGGTCTTACTAGCTCAGAACAGTGAGGATCTGACAGGAAGGAAAGGCCTGTGGTTGCTTCGGCAGGTTTGTTCCTGGTGCTTCAACTCTCACCCCATCCGGTTCCTGAAATTCACCTTTCTAACTGTGGAACCAGGAGCCTGCTGTCTACTCCTTTGGTCGAAGGAGAAAAACTTTACTTCCCCAATTCTTTGATCAAACACAGAAAGTCTTTAGGCAAATGGAGAATATTGTTTTTCACTTTTATTTCCTAAAAATAAATATTTACCAGGTTACTAAGAAAATGCATAAAGCAACAAGAAGTAAAATATAAACAACAATTAAAAAAAAAAAGACAGAATGCACATTCATGTTCAGTTAAATCACAGTATCTAGCTGTGGGCATGTTGATGGATACTTCTTCCAGATTTGGGATGGGTTCTTGGTAGAGAATCCAGATTCTAATCTTCTTTTTCTCTGTTAACCTCTTAGTTTTTAGGGTTAGGTCTGCATTCTATCACTGGTTTCCTTCTCTTTGCAGAAAGGAACAAAAATTCAGGTCAAAAACTGTAGTGACAGCCAGGGCTTGAGGAAATACTTGGTAATGTGGTAACTTAAGTGGCTATTCCTCCCCTACACATTCCCAAAAGAGATCACAAGGGCTGGATAGTTATACACTGGTTTTGTGACCATCGGTGTCCAACAGAATTTTTCCATTTTATGATGGACGGGTTCATGCCTCAACTGTGGCCTGTCCCATGGTTGGACAGCTCTAGTTAGAAAGCTCTGGATGTTAGGAAGTTCTTCCCGACATTAAGAAAGAATTTGGAGTGATTGTTTCCTGCTGAATGTAGAGTTACCATCTGGAGTGACATCGATGAAGACAATTTCCCTTCCACATGACAGCCCTTCACATGTTTGAAGATGGTTATTGTGCTGTCACTGAGCCATCATCCCACCAACTAAGAAACGCTCCAGTTCTTTAAATGACTTGTTTTCTAGAACTGTATCCAACCTTTCTGTGCCTTCTAGACCATGTAGTTTTTAAATGTGCCTAAGTATGTACCTAAAACGAAACACAGTACCCCAAAGGTGACATCTTGCTTAGCCCAGAGGGACGTAGTTAATTCCCTTCAGCCACACAGAATTTCTTTAATGCAAACTTAGTTTTTGGACTATCTCTATATATAAAAAGACAGTGACCAGAACGCCATAACTACCAAAACAATCAGTCTCTATGAGGCCCACTGCAGCCAGCGCAATGGACTGATCAGGGGGTGGGGCCAGCTGGCCAACCTTCCTTGGCTCTTCCCCCAAGCCAGCCCTTCCCTGATTGAGGGCAGCCAGGCATCCAATCCCCTCATGGCCCTTCTCCTGGGCCATCCCTGCCCCTGATTGGCATGCCCTACCCCAATAGGGGTGGGACAGCCAGACAAGCTCCTGAAACCCCTTCCCATAGCCAGCTCCACCCACAATCGGTCCCCCCACCCCATTCAGGGGCTGGGCCAGCCAGCCCACTGCCCACAACCCCTCCCCATGGCCAGCCTTGTTCCCAATAGGCCCCCTACCTCAATTGGAGGTAGGGCCAATTAGCCAATCGCCCATGGCCCCTTCCACCAGCCACTCAACCTCCCATCATCTCCTCCTCTCCACAGGCCCAATTGGAGCCTGGCCAACCAGACTTCACCTGTGCATGAATTCATGCACTGGGCCTATAGTTTTTAAATATTTGCATTCCTCTGTTGTACCCATACTAAGCCTGTGATCAAACTGAAGTCTTCATCTTTTATTGTAAGACTTGATACCATTCTGAGTCTTTAATTGGACTTTGGCCATTGAATTTTTTAAACTAAATATGAGATTTTACATTTCTTTCTCTCTTTTTTTTTTTTTACATTTACCTTTTTTTCAATTACAGTTGTCTACATTTATTCTTATTAAATGCATCTTGGGGCTTTAGGACAGTGTCACAGCCCATGGAAGCCATGTTGATACTCTTGCCGTCCCTGAAGGCCAGAGACCAGAACAGGAGCAGGAAAGCAATATAGGGAAAGCATGTCTAGTGATCAGGTGATCATCGGCCCACTCTGGACTACTTAAAAGCCAAAAAAAATCTTTGGACTGTGGTTTATGTTCTATATCCACAATATTAAGCATATCATTTTCTGTTTTGGTAAGATACAAATTCTTAAAACACACACATATAGTACATGAACAGACTCTTGTTGCAAAAGGTTCAATCAGTATGCAAGAACATGCAGAGAAGTGTGAAAACCCATACTCCCAGCCCTTCTCAGACATGATGACTGGAACCATGTGCCTTCTATTTATGTATGTGCATATGTTTGTACATATGTATGTACTTTAATACAAATGAGATCATAGTAAAAGTACTGTTCAGTGACTCTTTTTTTTCTAACTTAACAATTGTCTTGGTGTCCACACAGAAGATGTAGATCTGCCTCATGCTTTTAAACTATTGTGTAATTTGATTGTAACAATTCATTTAACCATTTCTCTTAGATCATCATATGTGCTGTTCCAACTTATTATAGACTCCAATCTAATGACTTCACTTTTCTGTGCAATTCTATATACGTTTATAAATGTTTCCCCAGTAGAGATACTTGAACCAAAGGAATATGCATTTTAAAGTGTGCTGATACCACCTCCTTATCGTCCAAAAAGGTATGCCAGTTTGCATCCTCATGAACCTGGCATTTGGTACCATGCAGCCTGTGCCCAAAATGCCTTTCCTTCTTTAAAGAATGACCGCTCTAATTTAGCTTTGCAAATATAGCATGAAAAAAAAATATTACTTGTCTTTCAGACCTATTCCTTACTTTAAAAAATAGGTATGTGTGTGTTCAGATCGGCACCTCTTTTTTTTTTTTTTTTTTTCTTTCTGATCTGTGACTTTGTTTTTAATTATCTTAAGCCTCGTGATGATGAAATTTATAATTTTGTGTTGATGACCTATTCTCTACTTTAATCCAAGTGAGCTGGCAAAAGCAGCATTACCAATCACACACATAGATAGTCAATGGATAGCTATTCAAGACAATCCTGAATTATAACTTAGTCTGACTTAAAGAACTCACAACGTTTGCTACTATATCTTGTCACACTGAGTTTTAAAAGCACCTGACCTTAAAGATCATCTATAAAATGTAGAAGTGTTAAATACTATTTATTTGATATTATACGAAAAACCCACTTTAAAATGCCTTTCATTCAGTTAAAGTCAATGGTTTAGATACAGGGAATTTTATTAAATTGGCATAGTTGGGACCAAAAAGATAAAATGGTCACTGCCAGCTTATCTGCAGCCCTTCCTTTCAACAGACTGATGAATACAACTTGAAATGCAAGCGTGTCTTGCAGGTCTAAGAGACAGGGAAGGGATTTCCTCAGAACTTAAACAAGGGAATACAACCAGTCATATAAATGTAAATATCAGCCAGTCTCCTACAGGCTCTCAGATGGCACTTTCCACCTCTGTGAAAAGCTAGGAATAAAGTCCTCTGTGAACACTAGGAATCAAGTCCAATCATATTTTTAGAAGGAAGGACAGTGACAGCCCTTGCTGAACCAAAATTATCATCAAAGCTCAAAAAGCTGACCATATTCATTTAACCACAAGCCAATCTTATTTAAATCAGGACTGCTGGGGGAAAAAAAAGAAATGCTCTATTAGCCATTCATGATCTGAATTCTGCTGTATGAGATCAATTTAAATAGGTACACATAAAAGAAGTCAGGAGACACTTGTCCTATCTAATAAAGAGGGAATATGCTAATTGACCCTCACACGATGCAAAGATGGCGGCGCCCACAGCCAATAAGGAGGGAATATGCTAATTGACTGCCTTGCCCTCTAAGATAGTGGTGCCCACAGCCACAAGATGGCAGCTCCCAGTCCCCTCAGCCCTGCCAGGGCAGCAGGTGTGATGCTCTGTGCACCTGCCCCCATAGTCCCCCAGTCCTCTCAGCCCCTCAGCTGCCCAGGGCCAGCCCGAGGTGCAGGCAAGCTGTAGATGGCAGATGGCGGCTGACTAGCCACGCAGGGCCACTCAAGGCTCAGGAAACCAGGACTGGCTGAGGCTTATGCTGCCGGCAGTGTCAGCAGCACAAGTGTAGGGGCATTGCCTTCCCCTGATCGCTGGGTCGCCTCCCGCCCCTGAGGGCTCGTGGACTGTAAGAGGGGGCAGGCTGGGCCTCTAGTAATGAATAAGACAGTGGCCAACTATTACTTATTAGTAGCTTTTTAAAAAAATACATATTTTATTGATTTTTTACAGAGAGGAGGGCGAGGGATAGAGAGTTAGAAACATCCATCAGCTGCCTCCTACACCCCCACCCCCCACCCCCTCCACCACCATGGATGTGCCTGCAACCAAGGTACATGCCCTTGACCGGAATCCAACCCGAGACCCTTACTCTGCAGGCCGACGTTCTATCCACTGAGCCAAACAGGTCAGGGCTCATTACTAGATTTTTGGAGATAAGTTATCAAGTCTGCCTATTCTGCCCTCTTCTCAATGCCAGTGAAGATCATTTTTGTTCCAGGGATGTACTTCTTGGGATTCCCCAAATACTCCATCAGTGTAGCCTCTCCCCAGGTGATACCTTTGTTCTTGTTGGCGTCTGCGTAAGAAAATCCGGGGGCCTGGCCTATCGTTCGCCCAAAGAGACCATGGAGAGTTGGCCAAAATATTCTTGCCCTTCTCAACATCACCCATTTTTAAATCACTTGCGACACTGAGATCCCCACTCACAATCCAGATGGCTCGCTCTCTCGGTCCTCTTCTTGACAGATGAGGAAAAGCCAGTAAGAGTTTAGAAGGGGTACATTCCGGTCACCACATCCCCGTGGAGCACATCACAGAAGCCAGGGCGGGGAGAGTGACCTCAGTGGCTCTGGATATTCCCTCTGAGATGATAGCAATTCTTTGTAGGCCCCTGAGCACAGGCCCAAAGGCCTTCCAGGTTCATCTAATCCTCCAGAGGAGGCTGAAAGCCATGACGCCACCATATCACAACCACTAAGATTTTGGCTTCTGGGGGCAGGCCCTCCTGGCTTGGAGGCCCAGCTCTAACTTCAAAGCAGTCACCTTGGCCCTGTTCGTTAACTCTTCTAAGCCCAAGTTTCCTTATCCATGCAAGAGGAATAATACTATACCAACCTCAGAGGGTAGTTGTGAGGATTAAGTGAGATATTGTCAGGAAAATCCATTCGCGGAGTTGATGGTAAAGCGTGAGCTCTCAATAAAAGCCATCACTATTATGCCTCCTACGACCAAGCCCTTATTCCTGTCCAGTAAAATCAGAGTCACACGAGGACTTGGGCCTCACAGGAAGGAAGACTTGGCCTGCTTGGTTCACTGGGATGGTTCTCAGGGCGACACGCCCTGACCCACCTGCAGGCTCCTGAGAGGTGACACCAATCATCTTCTCCTTGTCTTTTCCCGTGACACTGTGAGTGGTGAACGGACGACTCCAGAGCCAGCCAGGGTGTGTGAATCCGCCTCCACCACTCCGAGCTGAGTGACTTCAGTTGCTGCAGGCCACTTCTCAGGTCCAGGTGAAACGGAGATGATCCTGATGGAGATGGGGGATGTGGCAGGACAGCTGCTGTCAGTCAAAGCGACAGGAGCTGTCAAGGAAAACCACCTCCTCTGGATGTAGGGCTACTAATTCATCCAATGGTAACCCCCAGCCTCATTATACGCTCAGGGTAACACATCAGCAAGCTAACCGACACACCCAGAACCACAGAGAGTCCATATAAGGACAAAATTGACCCACGGAGCTCTTCTGAGAAGTCTCCACCCCCTTTCCAGAAAGATCCTGACCATTCCTCCCCCTCATGAAATGCTCTACTCCTGCCCTCCCATCCCGATTAAACACATCTCAGTAAAAGAAGCAAATTCTGTTAAGGGATGGGGGAGGGGGAGGCCTGCTTTGCCTGCGGACTAGCCCACCCTCTGTCTCTGCTGCACCAACAATCTCACTTTCATTTCAAGCTCTATGCCGGCCCCAATCGGATTCTTCCCTGCCCGAAGTCAAGAGCCCACCGTGGTGAGGACTAGACGAGCGAATGCACGCGAGGCTGTTAGGACAGCACCACCTGACAGGGGCTCAGACAGTGTCGGCTCAGAGCCATCTGCTCTTGGCAGAAGGGCTCGACACCAACAGCCAATCTGTGTGTCCCTCTGACTCCCAGAAGGTAGCCGGCTGTGTGTCTTCCTCACCCCATTTCACCCGCCAGACGTGCCCCCTCCTCCCCCCGGGCCTTTGGCACAGAGGCAGTTCCTTAGGCAGGAGGGCGCCAGGCTCCTGAGAGTCCTGGAAGAGGCCAGGCAGGGTCATGTCCTCCAGGCCGGGCTTCAGGCCGGTCCCTCTGTGGCTCTCAGCAGTGCTTTCCAGGCCTGTGGCTGCAGGACAGCGCCCAGGCGATGCCTGCCAAGGGGCGTGGAGACAACACCACTCTACACAGCGCGAATGTGAGGGAACATGGGCGAGCAGTGTCATGGGACCTCCCAGAGAGCTGCACACATGAGGCAATGCTGCCCAGCTTCCCAGAAGACACCGCCTCTTTCTCCCACAGGACCGGTCTGGGTGAGAGGGCACTGTGGCCTCGGACCCGGGGCCTAGGGCACAGCTAACAGCTCCACTGAGGACGCTGATGCCCTCTCGGGAGCCCGGACCAGGAGGCAAGGCAGAGGGGCTCCCAGCTCTCCCTCCTCCTCCTCCTCCTCCTCCTCCTCCTCCTCCTCCTCCTCCTCCTCCTCCTCCTCCCTCTTCTTCTTCTGCTGCTGCTTCTTCTTCTTCTTCTTCTTCTTCTTCTTCTTCTTTTATTTTTATTTTTTTTTTTTTAAATAAATTTTTATTGTTCATATTATTACAAGTGTTCCTTTCCCCCCCCTTCCCACCCCACCCTCTGCCCTTTCCCCACTCCCCATTGTCCTCATCCATAGGTGCACAGTTTATGTTCAGTCTCTTCCCACATTCCCCTCTCCCCTTTTCCCCAAGAATCATCAGTTCACTCCCCTTCCATACCTCTGATTCTATTATATTCAACAGTTAATATTGTTCATCAGATTTTTTTTTTAATTTCCTTGGTTTTTAGATTCACTTGTTGATAGTTACGTATTTGTTGTTCATAATTTTTATCTTTATTTACTTTCTCTTCTGAAAGAACCCCCTTCAGCAATTCATATAATTCTGGTTTGGTGGTGATGAACTCCTTTAGCTTTTTTTTATTAGTGAAGCTCTTTATCTGACCTTCAATTCTGAGTGATAGCTTTGCTGGGTAGAGTATTTTTGGCTGTAGGTTCTTGCTATTCATCACCTTGAATATTTCTTGCCATTCCCGTCTGGCCTGCATGGTTTCTGTTGAGAAATCAGCTGACAATCGTATAGGTGCTCCTTTATAGGTAACCACCTGCTTAGCTCTTGCTGCTTTTAATATTCTCTCTTTGTCCTTTGCTCTTGGAATCTTAATTATGATTTGTCTTGGTGTGGTCCTCTTTGGATTCCTCTTATTTGGAGTTCTGTGTGCTTCCTGGACTTGTAAGTCCAATTCTTTCCCCAGGTGGGGGAAGTTTTCTGTCACTATTTCTTTCAGTATGTTTTCGATATCTTGCTCTCTCTCATCTTCTGGGACCCCCATGATTCTGATGTTGGATCGTTTGAAGTTGTCCCAGAGGTTTCTTACATTATCTTCAATTTTCTGGATTCTCTTGCCTTCTAGCTTCTGCAGAGGAGTGTCTTCTGGCTCTTTATGTTCCAAATCTTTGACTTGATTCTTGCGATCTTCTATTCTGTTTTTAGGACTCTGTAGAATATTTTTTATTTCAGACAATGTATTCTTTATTTCTTGTTGATCCCTTAGCATTTCTTGTTGATCCCTTTTCATATCCTCATAGGTTTCATTTATTTTATCGGCCTTTTCTAGGAGTCTCTTGAAAAACCTTATAAGTGTGGTTTTGAACTCTATATCCAGTCGCTTTTTGTCCTCCATTTCTTTCGTTTGTGATCTATTTGGTTTAGGCATTTTCGCAGGCAGCTTTTCTGATGGGGCGGAGTTTCAGGGTGGAGCCTACAGCCTTGGCTTCCGTCAGCCCCGCCCTATGCGACTCCTGAGACTCAGGGTCCTTCAGTACTTGTTGCAAGCGCCTCTGAGAGAAAGGTGCCCTCGATTTTCGCCTGCTACCAAACAGTGTAAGCTCTCCCGCAATGGGCCCGAAACTGGGGTTCAGTTCAGTTGGAAGTGGAGTTGGAGATGGCGTTCAGAGCAGTCTGGAGCCTGTCTCCTTCCCGCCAGGGCAGTCCTACGGCACAGCCGGCCGGCCCTTCTCTGCGCACAGTGTGCGCGCCTCTGGGACCTCCTTTTGCGGCTTCCCCGGGTACCGCCTTACAGCCCAGCTCCCTCTGGATGAGCCTGGGTCCCCGGGGTCTGGCCTAGAACGGGGGTTCAGAGCAGTCGGGGGCCCAGCACAGTCGGAGTGTTTATCTCCTTCCCGCTAGGGAACGCCAGCCAGGCACTCGGCCTCCCTCCTCTCCGGCTCCGTCCTCTCCGTGCGCGCGCGCCGCGTGTCTCCGTACCTTGGGCTTTTACAGCTCCTCCGCGCTTCCTTCTCCTTGCTTCTCGTTGTAGAATTTCCAGTCAGTTGACTTTCCTGTAGTTCTGGGTAATGTCCATTTTATATTTTAGTTGTATTTTATTGAAATTGTTGCATGCGGCTGCGGCTAGGTGCCTACCCGAGCAGCCATCTTGGATTCTCCTTTCTTCTTCTTTTATATATAGGTTTTATTGATTTTTTTTTATAGAGAGGAAGGGGAGGGAGGGACAGAGAGTCAGAAACATCAATGAGAGAGATACATCGATCAGCTGCCTCCTGCACAAGCCCCACTGGGGATGTGCCCGCAACCAAGGTACATACCCTTGACCGGAATCAAACCTGAGACCCTTCAGTCCGCAGGCCGATGCTCTATCCACTGAGCCAAACTGGTTTCAGCCAGCTCTCCCTTACAGGCCAGGAGGAAACTGCCCAGAACACTCCCCCCAAGCCCCCTCCCCCCCCCAAAAAAAAAGTTAAATCCAATCGTCTGTACATGGCGGGGACTAGCCTTCCTTTTTCCGTATCCCATTGTGCTGACTCGGCCCTGGCGGCCCACTCACTCGAGTGGTTTGGATGGGGAAGGAAGGAGGGGCTGCTCAGTGTCTGAGTGTTAGGAGATTGGCACCCTGGCCTGGTCAGGCATGGCTGGGGCCCCTGACCACCCACAGTGTCTCCAGGGCAGTGGTCGGCAAACTCATTAGTCAACAGAGCCAAATATCAACAGTACAACGATTAAAATGTCTTTGGAGAGCCAAATTTTTAAACTTAAACTTCTTCTAACACCAGTTCTTCCAAATAGACTGGCCCAGGTCGTGGTATTTTGTGGAAGAGCCACACACAAAGGGCCAAAGAGCCGCATGTGGCTTGCGAGCCAGTTTGCCGACCATGGCTCCAGGGCCCTCGATCCCTGTCCACTCTTTCAGGGACTTCCTCATAAGAATGCCACTGACCCTGAGCTCCCAGGTCACCAGTGCCAAGGGGCAAAATGGAAATCCGCTTCCCATCTGGGCGAGCAGGTGCACTTCTTTCTGTTCTCTTTCCCTGTGGGAATCTGAGCACACTTCCGGGGCTCCTGGAAGCAGGGGGAGAGATGGAAACCTAGGGACATCTATCCCCTTCAGAGGGATGACAGTGCAGAGTGCCGCGGGCAGAGCTCTGTGCCCAGCATGACAAGAGGAGGGGCCTCCCCGCTGATGCTGCCACCAGAAGGCCAGGGGCTGCTCCTCTGTCCTCTTAGGAGGCTTAACACCACAGAGCAAGTCAGGACCAAGAAAGGAAAGGGACTGACACCCACTGCCGTGAGCCAGGCACTGTATTCTATGCTTTACACCCACTGTTGCATTTATTTCTCCCTATCATCCAGTAGCCACCATTACATACAGATAAGGGGATTAAGGTTCTGAAATGGTGAATTATTTGCCAAAAGTCATATAAGGGGGTCAGGATTTGAACTCAGGCCTGCAGGCGCCAAAGCCCATCTGCATCACACCGGTAAACACTCATTAACATATTGCCTGATGTCTTGCATCTTTCAGAAGCCCCTCCTTCTACGCTACAGTAGGTGTAGGCCTCTCTGGTACCATGATGCCTGGTAAGGGTCCAGGCGACCAAGGCTGTCCACACCCAGGAGAGCGGACTCCCTCCAGGGGCCAGGCACCCAACAGGCAACGCCGCTGGTTCCCAGTGGGATGCGATTCCCATGCTCTCCCTCCCCTCCCCGTGGAGAGGACCCTGGGATCTTGCCCAGCGCAACTCAATCGCTGTCATTTATCACCCAGTCTTGGGAGAGTTTAGAACCTCTTCCTTTAAAACAGTGGCTGCGACATGCAGAGAACTGGAGCGAAGCCTCCGCATGGGCTTCGTGACCAGATCTGCCCCACTCAAGCCCATTATAGGGAAGCGACTATAAAATTCACACTTTTCCAAATCCCCAGGAATAATAGGGTTCAGTGTGGTTTTTTTTTAGAAGTGAGCAAAGCGATGATTTCATAGGACCCCATGCCAACATCTGAGCTCAATGCTTCTCAAATGTTTTGTTTTCAAGATCTCTTTCCACTCTCACAGATGGCTGCAGAGCCCAGAGAGCTATTGCTCAACCTCACTCCCATCTATCAATATTTGCAATTTTAGAAATGAAAATGGAACACATTTGAAATATGCATTCATTCAAAATAATAAACCTAAGGCATGTTAGCATACATAACATTTTATGAAAAGTTGTATTTTCTGAAACCACAAATAGTAAGAGTGGCGTTGTTTTACATTGTCACAAATTTCTTTAATTTCTGACTTAATAGAAGACAGATGAATACTCATATCTGATTCTGCATGTAATTTGTAGTGATATCAAATGTCAGGTAGCCCCTGAGAGACCCCTGGTAAACTTGGGAGAGAAGGAGAATGAGAAAGGAAAAAAAAAAAAAAAAAGCCTACGACCATTGTTCTGGGTCCTTTCCTAGGAGTCGCTAGAACGCACTTCGAGAACCACTCTCTTGCAGAGGTGTTTCTCTCTTTTCCAAGTCCAGCATGGAAAAGGAACGAGTCCTGTTCCTGAGTGGAGGAGCTGGGGATTAAGAAATAAGAGCAAGCAAACAAGCAAAATGCAAAAAGAGAAACAAAGCTGGGAGCTGGGTGGGACACTGCCACTCTGATGGAGGGACAGGACCCTGAGCCCATGCAGCACATTTATTTTATACCCCCAAATACCAAGAAGTATCACCAAAACTTAGGATCAAAGGAGCTTATTTGCATTCTTGGGTAGGCCTGAGCATTCCTGGTGCTTGACTGGATTTACATATCTCAGCCCACTACCATGACACCTGGGCTGATACAAAGGCCAAGCTGATAACACTTTCTGCCTTCTTAGGGAGTGTGTATGCAAGACGCAGGTCTGCCAGTCACCTCTGCCAGACAACAATTTAAAGAAATGCCCATGTGCCTTTCCAGGCGCTGTCTACACTCTCTAAGCTTAAAACGGTGATTTATCTCTTGGAGAGCCTCTCCAGCCAACATATATCTAAAGGGCTATTGTCTTGATGTAGGAAGTGGGTAGGGGTAGATTTCAAAGGGAGTGATTTTAGGAGCCAAGGCCCCCAGACAAGTGTGGACACAGTCAAACAGCGCCGCCACCCTGTGGTGCAGGTACCACCTCCCCGTGTCTGGCTGGGATGATGCGTGTTCACGCTCAAACGGAGCCAGAAGGAAGAGACCAGCAGAGTGATACCCAGTTCTCTGCTGCTGCCCAGAGCCCAGGCAGTGCCCGGGTGGGGTGGCTGGCTGGGAGCACTGGGCTCAGGGGAAGAGATGAGAGGATCCTGCTCAGGGGGCAGGGCCAGGAGAGCTCAGATCCACAGCCTGAAATTGCAGGGGCTGTTTGGATGGCTGCCCTGCCAATCATAACGATGGTGACCATAACCATACTCCACAAATAATGGGAGAACTACCACTTATGGAGCCCTCTGAGCCAGGCGACGTACCAAGAAGGGCTTGATGCAGATCATTTCCTTAATCCCTCACAACCAACCCTTGGAGGTAGCTATTACCATAATCCCTTTTCCACACGTAACACTAAGGCAGGAGCCGTTGGAGTTATGAACCAAGGTCACACAGCTTCTGTGGCAGCCGAGCCAAACTTTGAGTTCAGAGGTACTGCTTCCTATTGGGTGAGACATGGGGACAGGGTGGACACGCCTTTCACTTGCCAGGGGATGATCTAAAGACTCCAGAGCTGCATTGCATGGGCGTCACCACAAGACTCAGGGAGGTAGAAGTTCTCAGTGCGTGGCTCCTTGGTCTCAGGTTCCTCCCCACCCAACTCTGTCCTGCAAGCCGTCTTGCCATGGCTGCCAGCAGCCAGGGAGTTTGGGGACGGTCTTCAGTGACGCCCATTCAAAGGTCTGATTGGGGCCCTTGGGAGCCCTGCTCCCAGCAGGCCATCTGGCACAAGGCCAAGGCCACATTCCTCCCCTGGTGAGCTCAGCCTCCCAGAGGTGCGAACTTCCCATCAACAGCCCTGTCCCCTGTTCCCCGAGAAAACAAACATCGTGTGACAATTCCCTTCCAAGGAATCCTCCCTTCTCCCTCACGAACCAGAGGCGCTAAGGGGTTCAGCTTTGCACAGGCTTCTCATGTGCGTGCAGACAAGGACAAAAGGCTCAACCGGATATACCTGTTATTTCCCAATGACCTGTGAGTCCGACGGTTATGCTAAGCCTTGGGGTATGGCTGGGCTTGCACGCAAGGCTCCGGGCCTCCTGGGGGCAGCTGAGAGGAGGTGGTGTTGGAGAGGACAGAGGAACAACCCTGCAGTGACAGCACATGATTTAATTCCCCCTAAGCTCTCCAAGCACGCAGACTGTTCCCCCTTTGTCAGCATATAACCTAAGTAATTTGTTCTACTCAGGCAAGAAATGCCTAATTTAAACCACATTGCAGCTAAGCCTCTGGTGAGGGAAGCGCTGCCTGCAGCTTGGCTGGTGCGCGGTAGGCGGGATGGCAGCTGAGGCAAAGCAGACTCCCGGGTTTCTCACCCAGGCCCTGAGCAGAGAGACTGCACTCTGAGCTCTACCGCACGCTCGCTCTCCTGTCTCGTGCTTCGCCCCTCGTGAATGGGTTTAATTTGGCTCCATCTCTCCCTAAGGTCCTGGGTTGGAGTTCCATCTCAGCTTGGGACTAACAGGCAGACCTCTTCAACCTCCAACCACTGCTTTTTCCTCCTCTGAAAAGCAGCCGGGAGAGGTGCAGATGGTCACAGTTCAGTGGAAAGTGATTTGTGGAAAGAGAGAGATCTGTGTCCCAACCCTGCTTTGCCCCGACTAGCCGGGATTTGAGAATTTCGTCGTCGGTGAAATGAGTTGGATGAAATGGTCTTTCAAGTTCCTTCAGCTCTGAAAGGCGATGTGTGTCCCAAATCACTTCCAGTTTGACAACATAATGATCCTAACCGCTGTGATTATTATAACTATGGCTGTTATTATTATCTGTGGTTCCCTGCCGCAATCCCAAAGACTTCACTGGCCAGGCAAATATCTTTAAGATTCTTCTTCAAAAATACTTTTGTTTGCTTAACTCATGTGAAATAAAGAGGATTCCAGCCACTCCCACCCCCCTCATCAAGCCCTCCGCTATGTGGGCTTGTCTATCTTGCTGAACGTAAATTCTAACTTAAAGCAAATTCCTTGATTTAAAAAAAAAATAAAAAAAATAAAAATATATATATATATATATATATATATATATATATATATATATATATATATTGTTTTTATTGATTTCAGAGAGCAAGGGAGAGGGAGAGAGAGAGAAACATCAATGATGGGAGAGAATTATTGATCCGCTACCTCCTGCACGCCTCCTGCTGGGGATTGAGCCTGCAACCCGGGCATGTGCCCTTGACCAGAATCGAACCCGGGACCCTTCAGTCCACAGGTGTACGCTCTATCCACTGAGCCAAACCAGCCAGGGCTTGATTTTTTTTTTTTTTTTAAGTAGGTAGAGATTTTGCAGAAAACCTGATTCTCTTTTTAAATGAATGAGGATTTGAGAAGATTGTCTGATGAAGTGTTTAGATGAAGTGCTTTTAAGTGTTTAGATGAAGTGAGACATTGAAAGAGAGACAAGACCTATGTCATTGGAAAGGATCTGATGTGGAGGTCTGTGTTCATCTCATTCTTCACTGAATTATCAAATTAGCCTCATCGCCATGCCGGACAGCGAAAGGGTCTCTAAATACCTCCTACAAGTCAAAGCTGTTCCCTCAGTCCCTAGTCCCCCTCCCCCTCTGTGCCTCGAAAAGTCTCTCCCTTTTCTCTCCCCATTGTGCAGTGAATTTTCTCCTCTGGGTCCCTTGAGCCCTTTGCACTATTATTCCATCGACTTCATTCTCTCTGGTGTTTTTGTTCTCTCTCCGGCGTTGTTTTTGTTCTCTCTCCAATATATCTCTGCTCAACTAGGCCCTCAGGACCTGGACAGCGGGGACTTGGTCATCTGTACAGCTCAGCTTCTTTGTTCTCCTCCTTCTCTCCCTCCCCCGGCACCTGGTTCACACTCGCCGTTCACAGAAGCATTGAGTTGTTGAACTCCGTGGATGGCAGCCCCTGGGTAAGAATGCTCCCTGGTTTAGGCGCTGAGCAGCACTCATCTTCATCCTCGGAGGCAGCCTCGTGAGGCCGGTGATCAGAGGAGGCTGTGGGCTTGGGGGGCTGCTATTCCGGGGTCCCAGGCGTATACACCGCGGGCCCTGGAGAAAGATGGCTTTTCAGCGGTAGGTTTAGCCTCGCTTGCTCAGAGGAGTGAAGGGTTCTTTTCTCCTTAGCCAGGCTTAGAAACAGCCCGGTGACCCTCCTGCGAGCATGTTTTGTGAATAGCACCCAACTCACGTAAGCTGGGAGATTTTCTGAGACTTTTTTGAAAAACTGCAACTCAAGCCGAAACCGGTTTGGCTCAGTGGATAGGGTGTCAGTCTGAGGACTGTAGGGTCCCAGGTTCGATTCCGGTCAAGGGCATGTACCTTGGTTGCAGGCATATCCCCAGTGGGGGGCGTGCAGGAGGCAGCTGGTTGATGTTTCTCTCTCATTGATGTTTTTAACTCTCTGTCCCTCTCCCTTCCTCTCTGTAAAAGATCAACAAAATATATTTTAAAAAACAACAACAACACAAAACTGCTCCTCAGTCTATTCGTCGCAGGCTCTTCCTCCCCGCCTGTGGCACCTCCCTTACGAACATTCCTGTTTGCCCTGCTCTTTCACCAAGGCAGGCCCTTGAGTGCATCGATGTCTTTGTGGCCTTTGGTGTAAAGTCGTGTTAGGAGCCCTCAGGCCCCGTGTGGACTGGTCTTCCTCTTGCTAAAGGTGAATTCTAATTTCAGACAAATTCCTTGATGTTAACAGGGTAGAGCTTTTGCTAAAACTTTGATCCTCACCGAAAACTCATGAGGATTTGAAACTCAAGGCCTAAAGGAGAAACGTGCTTTGAAACACACCGGGAGAGCTATCTCAATGAAAAGGTGAGTTTAGATTCAGCAAAGCTTTTTCAGCGGAAAGGGGCAAACAAAAGAACACGGTCATGAAAAGTGGCAAAAACAAATGAACAAGCCAACAAAAACAGGTGCTAAAATTCATCTTTGACTGTGGCCCGGTCAGGAAAGATGTTGTGCCGAAACCGGTTTGCCTCAGTGGACAGAGCATCAGCCTGCGCACTGAAAGGTCCCGAGTTCAATTCCAGTTAGGGGCATGTACCTTGGTTGTGGGCACATCCCCAGGAGGGGGTGTGATCGATATTTCTCTCTCATCGATGTTTCTAGCTTTCTATCCCTCTCCCTTCCTTTCTGTAAAAAATCAATAAAATATATAATTTTTTAAAAAGAAAGATGTTGTCATGGATGCTGCGAATTTTGAACAATTTCTTCAGAAAAGGAACAAATTAATTGGAAAGCGGATCACCTTAGTAAAAATATTGAAAGAACTATTGACTAAGATAACTGTGTCCTTGGAGGTGCTTTTTCTCTTAAAATATGTGAATTGCCTCACCAAGGATATTTGAAAGAGAAGAATCTGTGTGGTTGTACATGCAGTTGTCAGCAGGAAAAAGAGAGATGGGAATTTTATGACCCCCAGGCTCACTAAGAGCCAGAGGAGGCTGAGCGGCCAGGAGAGGCTCCGCTGGGAATCCAAATGGAGGGCAGCTGTGTCCTTCTTCTCCAGCCATTGGTGTGAGCGTGACACATGCACCTTCACAGAACATCCTCAGAGAGTGACAGGAGAGCGACAGAGACCAAGACAAGTTATATAAATGCTTGAGACCCACAGAAGATAAAACCTGTTTGCTCCCAACAATGCAGTTGGAGAAGCAGCACTCCTCAAGCGGAGGAGAAATGACTGAACTCTCCTGTCCCAAAGGGGTGAGGCAGCTCAACGCTGACCTTTCCCCTCCCAGCCAGGCTGGGATGCTGGCTTAGACAAAACGGAAGACTAGGGTTTTTTAAAAAAATTATTATTACTTCTTAATAAGACACCTTAGAAATGATGGCGAACATGCCGAGACCGGTTTGGCTCAGTGGATAGAACGTTGGCCTGCAGACTGAAAGGTCCCGGGTTCGATTCCGGTCAAGGGCATGTACCTTGGTTGTGGGCACATCCCCAATAAGGGGTGTGCAAGAGGCAGCTGATCGATGATCCTCTCTCACCGATGTTTCTAACTCTCTATCCCTCTCCCTTCCACTCTGTAAAAAAAAATCAATAAAATATATTTTTTTTAAAAAAAGAAAACAAAAGAAATGATGGCAAACATGGCAGAAGGGGAACAGGAAAGGTCGTGGCACTTCGACGCTGGTAGTTGGAGGAAACTGGAGGAAGGAGGAGGACTTCCGGCCAGCGTGGCAGGATGCTAAGCGCTCAGGTCAGTGGACCAGAGAGGGAAATACAAGTGAAGCGAGAACAACTTTGGGGAAAGGGCACGGGAAGGGGAGGGGGAAACTGTTTTCCTTTCTGAATCTGAGAAGGGAACTTTCTTGTGGGCGAGGGAAAGGAAAGCCACTGGGAATGCCAACGGTTTATGTGATATCTGACCCTATAATTTCTACAGCATTTGACACCGTGTGCATAAGGGTCCCTTGCCTCAGCTCTAAAAATGCCATTCGATGCATGTCTGTTTTATCAACACTGTATGAAACTGGCTCTGTCTGCAAATATCTGCAAAAACAATGTGCAGTAATGGGAGGCCGCTAGGGTGTATGGGAAAGTGGAGAGAAGGAGGCACTTCTTGAAGTTAAAAACCTTTCTATAGAGACCTTGAGCATAGTGAAATGGGAGAAAATCTTTATACTAGCATTTAGTCCAAATGTGAGTGAAGTTATCCCAAAACAGCTCCAGACCAACCCCTACCCCCATCTCGTCTTTATCCTAAAGTGCTGGCTCCATGGACAGCAAATGTTCTGAGAGTAGGCTCTTAAATACACAAAGCTTATCACCACACACATGATGCAAGCCATAACTTATAGCGCTGAGTTGGGTAATGTCCCTTTAACTCACTTGTAAGTTACTTCATGGCGGTGGTCTTAGATTTCAGGCGTTATTCGCAGCGGGTCACAGAGGAAAAGCACAATGGTATGATTTATGACCTAGAAAGAGCAGCCACAGCTTCTCATTTCCACTCATCCGCTGTGTCATATGATATGTTTCAGAAACTCACTTAAAATTGAGAAAATAAGTCATCCCTGATTGTATTTAAGGAAATAGCTCATTTATGAATCTAAGGCGATTAGAGAATCTCTAGTGTGTTTATTTAGAACTCATGCCAAAATTTTTTACAGAGGCATAAACCTGGTTTTCCCTTTTCCTTGAAAAAAAAAAAAAAAAAAAAGCTAATAAAGCCAAATGGTTAAATAAAAAGTACTTCATGTGTAGTTATATCATTTTTTTTGCACTCCATGGTATGTTCCTTTGAGGTGGATCCTATTTTTTAAAACGACTATATCACTGTATCATTGAAGTTTCATATGACTCAATATAAAAATAATAATGAAACCATTTTCCAATTACTTTGAAATTTCCTTAAAATTCAATTCAAGTTAGCTCAACCAATCTTTTAAAAATGAAATCCCACTCATGTTGTTTTAAACTCTCTAATGTGTTCCCAATGGACTTACAATAGAATCCCACCCCTTACCAAGGCCTACCCCTTCTGCACCCTTATCACCTTGCTTCAAGCACTATGAGCCAGCCGAACTGGTCTCCTCACAAGGCCTCAAACATCACAGTTCGGGTCCTGCTGTTCTTTTTTTGCCTGAGAAGTTCTTCCAGATCTCTTCATGGCTGGCTTCATGTCCTCTCAGAGCATCGTTCCTTGAGCTTCCTCTCTGGGGCAGGCCCCCCCCCCCCCCACTCCATTGCTATCAATCCTATCACAGCTGACGGAGTGAGGGCCTTTGTCCCGAGGGGTCCTGTGGGGCAAGCACATCACAGCACCCATCCCAGCCCTGCAGTGGCTAGTCTATAGTTACAGAGGCAACCATACTGGTACGGCTGGTTGTGTATTCCTCTTCCGGAGCTAATGAGGCCAGGGGTAGGACATTGCTCTGTGAACCCAAGAACTATGGATTGCACTGTGTGGTTACTCATCATTATGTTATCTGCTCCTAACCGGCCTGTCTTCCCCTTCCTTAGGCCTGAACAGTTTTCTCTTTCTCCATCTGTCTATTCCTGGGTCATCAACACAGGGGAGAAATAAGAAGGAAAAGCAAATTATGGTTCCAAAAAAGAAAAGGGCTGGTGCTCTTCTTGGCCATGTATACACGCCACAGTGGGTCCTGTCCACTCGCTGAGATCTGGGCTCCCTCCCCAAGGCCAGGGCTGAGGAGCCTGGACTGCCAAGGTCAGGAGAATGACCCCCTGGAGGACTCCAGCCCTCTCTTCCACCCTTCTCCCCCACTGAGACACGCTCCTGGATAACCTTGGAACTAGACCAGGGAAGGAAGGAAAGCCACCTTGGGGAACAGAAGAATTTCACTGCAAGGAGAGGACGTTGTGAGAGAGGTCAAAGCCCAGGGGAGAGTCTGAGAGGCCCCAGATGCCTTTGTCAGAGTCAGGTCAGGGGAAAGAAGAGGAAGCAGAGCATTTTCTTGAACGTTCTAAGGAGAATTTCTCTTCCTGGGAAGCTAGTCAACATCTCTTTAAGGAACATTTGTGGTCACACAAGTTGAAGGCTGAGCAAATGACCGCCCTGCCCCCAGATGATGTTAAATGGTAGCAGATAGGAGGCGGAGTCAAGTCTCCCACCCCCTACCCACCCCCCCCCCCACCCCCCCAGGCCGCCCTGGCTCACTATTGCTTTTCTCTGCCACCAGCTCTGGAAGGGCGAGGCTGCTTTTCAGACCCTGGATGCCTGCAGGCCGACTGACAGGCTGACTGACAGGCACTCGGGAGGGAAGGTTTTGTGTTTTCCTAAGTGCTGAAGCTACCCCATCACCCATATGGCTCTAAACCACCCAGAAATGCTAAAACAACACACATGGTGCCTGGGGGTGGGGAGCAAACAGCAGACCCCAAGTGAGTAGAGAGAGACAAAAGACAAATCCAGTCACAGGAGAGAAGAAAATGATCTCTCTTCCCAGAAACGCTCGCAAGAAAGCTAGAACACAGGCCGCCCTGCCTTGCACCCCGCCCTCAGGAAAATGCTGGTGTTGTGGGACTATGGACGTTATAAGGCCCAAAGAGAGAGCTACTCACTGTCACGTATGCCTTGAGCCAAGGTAATGGGTACTAAATATGTGTAGCCTGATCGTAGTTAAAGTGCCTGGTTAGGTGCCCCCAGACATGGAATCCTACACCAACACTGGAAATCGTGAGAACATGGGGGAATGATCACGACACAGCTGGAACTTCCAATGGTTTCAGTTGCATCACTAACACGAATGAAATGGTATCTGAGCAGGATCCCAATTTTGAAAAATGAAATAAAGAGCTCTCCGTGTGCCAAATGAAAAGAGGAGGACACAAAAAGCCAAACGTTCCTCCTCGTTGGGGAGGGGTGGGGGTATTTTCTTTTTCTTTGCGCTTTTCTGGTTTGTTTTTCCTACAATGACCACATGTCCCTGCTGGAACGTGAGCAATAGAGCCCAAGCACAGCAAGAACACGGTTTGGTCAGACGAGCCGATTCCCTGGCTGTGAACACTTCTCCACAAATGTCCACTCACACACATAGGTGTGTGTGCGAGTGTGTGTGTGTGTGTGTGTGTGTGTGTGCATGTGCGTTCCAGTGCTCTGGGCTGTTCCTTCCATCTCAGCCAGGATCCCTTTTGTCTCTGGTTAGCCCTCAAATCCTGTGTAGCCCCAGACCACATTTCTGGAGGGACAATCTCCTGGTACTGTACCCCCGGCCTTCTAGTAAGTGGCTACTCCCAGTCGCCTTCATTAGGGCCCCCAAGGACTGTGTCTGGTCCCCACTGTCACTCTCTGGGGGAGGGGGAGGAGGAAAAGAAGGAGCACCATGGTTTGCTGACCTGCAGCTTTGTTTATCTGCCCTTTGGCAGAAAGGCTGGTGCCACATTCTATGGGCTTTAGACCACGCTGACCCCTAGAACTGTGAGGAAGGAGCACCCTCAGGATTTCGGCACCCCGGAGAGGGGGGAAGCCAGGACTAACTGCCTGATCCTGCAGTGTCTGAACACCGCAGGATTGATTTTTTTTAATTGATTTTTTACAGGGAGGAAGGGAGATGGATAGAAAGTTAGAAACATCGACCAGCCACCCCCTGCACACCCCCTACTGGGGATGTGCCCACAACCAATGTATATGCCCTTGACGGGAATAGAACCTGGCACCTTTCAGTCCGCAGGCCGACGCTCTATCCACTGAGCCAAACCGGTTTCGGCGCAGAGACCCGTGTTTCCTAACTGCTTCCTTCCCTCTTGGCAAGTCCTTTCAGGGCAGGTTAAATAGCACAGAGGAGGAGGCAAAGGTTTGTCCTCTCCTGAGCCCTTCTCCATGTGCGTCCTTTTCACTCCTGTTCCATTGTTATTCTCTTTGTAAAAGCTCATAAATTTCCCATAACTGCCAGGGCGTTGTCTTTGGGGGCCACTCAAACCATCACCACATACCTGCCAATGATTAATAAGCAGTGTTTGGTTAATCAGTAACATTCAGCCCTGATATTGGTAACAGATTGTGAGGCCAGGCACAGCTGGTGACAATTTAGTGACACTGGGTCACCTTAGTGTTTTTGAGCAATAGCTTGGAGGAGAGACTGAACGCTGCCAGATGTCACTGAGCTAAAACAACAAATGTAGCAGGGTCCTAGGAAGATCTGTGTGTGCGAGCAATCACACACACAACACACACACACACACACACACACACACACACACACCCGGCAAGATATTCCTGCTCCCTTCAAATGCCACCTGCACTTTCACCACACACACAAGACCCTGTGGGCCCCTCCAGTGGCCTATGACTGCCCCTCCATGGCCCTTTACATCCCGAGAGCAAGAGCATTTTCTAAACTAAACATCAGGGCTCATTGGTTGGTCATGAGTCAGAAATGAAGAATATTCTTGAAAATTTTGGGGGAAACTGGTTTCTTAATGTGAGGCATCAAGCAGTGTTCCCTATCCACCATCTTTGTTTTGAGCCGTGTTGAATAACTTACTCAATGCTAAGCACTTCCGGGGACTGGGGTGACAAAGCAGAAAACGTCCTTTCCTGTGGGGCTCCCCTCGTGAGTGAGGTGTCTGGACAGGAGCACCCCTGCCAGGAGGAAATGCCTGGGTGCCTTCCCCTCTCTCCCTACTGTCTTCTCCATAGATCTGCACCCTTTTCTTCCCTCTCACATGCTTCCTCTCCCTTCCCTGAGGAAGGAACGGGATATTTGACTGGCATGTTATCAGGGACCTGAGTTCTAATGACAGCTCCATCACTATCAACCCAAGGGTTGGGGACAGCACCACAACCAATAAAGACGACAAGTTCTAGTGTGTAAATTAGGTCTGCATAGAAGTTTGTCATTCTGGTGCCTTGCTGTGTAACCAGATGCTTTGTCAGAAATTATAATGTAAGCATTCGAAGGGCTGCAAGTAAAGGATTAGCAATGCCCTTTCCCTTTTGGTATAACCATTTTATTTTTGATTAACTGTCTAGCTCTGTTCCCCTAGAAACCCGATAAACATAGCCCTAATTAGGAAATTCTATACGGACTGGGATAACTGTGAATGCACCATGGTAGTCCTAGCTTTGGATTTCACTTACTCTGGTGGCTCTTGTGACTGACATGGCCCAGAGTGGGCCACAGAAGCTATGCCCATGGAGTTTCTCCAAAAGATATGAGTTGCTGTGGAGTAGGAACCCAGAGGGACTGCACCCTCCCGATGTCAATCTCACATCTTCACACCTGAGTCATCACTTGGGAGCCGAAGACAATAACTTCCGACGTCAAGGTCTTGCAGAAGAGCAATGCCAGATGTGCCCCGTTGGCACACTGTGCATCCTGGCCTCTGACTTCTCTGAGTCCCAGGGTGCCCTGTGTGGCAGGCCAGTCTTGTGAGTCTCCATGTGCAGTAGGGCCTTAGAAGACCCTGGTGGTGGTAGCAGGTGATGTCTTGACTGTTAATGGTTTGAACAAGAACATTTTTCTGTTAGCTGTCTGCAGGAGTCCAAAGTCCAGTCATATTTTTAAATTACCAACTTCTCTTTACAAATTTAAACGTAATTTGTATATGGAAGTCGACAGGTTTCTCTTGCAGACATTGTCCTCAGCGGAAGAAGCAAGCAGAAAAAGACAAATTTGCTAGCGATTTCACTTATATGAGGTAGCTGGAGTGATTAAAATTTATAGACAGGGAGCAGAAGGGAGGTTGCCAGGGGCTGGAGGGAGGGGAGAATAGGGAACGGTTTAATGGGGATAGAGTTTCAGTTTTACAAGATGGAAAGAGCTCCGGAGATTGGGTTGTACAATGCAAATGTACTTAAAACTACTGAACTGTACACTTAAAATGGTTAACACGGCAAATTAGATGTTATGTGTATTTTATCCCAATTAAAAAATGTTTTTTAATTGGCAGGTTCCTCTAATCATCACACTTAAATCATATCTTCAATGATTGGGCTAAGGCTGTTTCCAAATAAGTAGTTTAGGAAGAGCTGTGTGTCACTTTTCCAATTCTGTCTTCCAGTTACGGTTAAAAATCACCTATATTTCACTTATTATCATATGCCCAATTGACAGTTTCAGCCATCAGTCACCGCAAGCACTCCTGTAAGGGGGTTCCCATGGCCCCTGAGGGTCAACTGTGGAACTACAGGCCACGCACAGGAGAAGGAGGAAGGCCCCCTGGCTAACATGTCTCTTACTCTTCAATGGGAAAGAGAAACTGGAAAAGTAGGCAATTCCAAGTACCATCCATTTCCCACCATTTTCCCAGTCAGTACAGTTTCCAGGATCTTGCTGCTGTTAAAAGAGATATCGCCCAATATTTATGTCACTTGAGGTTAAAATAAATAGTCTTTTTATGGGATAGAGCACTGATACTTTGCTAATAAAAGTTTCAATTCCTAATCCTTTGCTATTATCTTTCAACAATGTAACATCTCCCGTGTAAATAAGGCTAAACATTCTCTCATAAACTCTTGTACCCACTTAGCAATGTTATAAAGTCATTTGGAATAATGGCCCAAAGACTTTGTGTTTGCTATAAGAAAGCATTATGGAATCACGAGGTCAAGAGTAGTAGAACTTAAACAGCTTCAGAGACCAGCTGGTTTGAAGACCAGTGGTTCTTGGCCTTATAGAGTCACAGACCCCTTTGCACTCTGATCAAAATTAGATGCTTTTGTCCTATCTAATAATAGAGGCCCAGGGCATGAAATTCATGTAAGGAGGGGGTGTCCCCCCTCAGCCCAGCCTGCACCCTCTCTAATCTGGGACCACTGGCTCCTAACTGAAGTCGGACATCCCTCTCATAATCTGGGTCCACTGGCTCCTAGTTGCCCCCCTCTGCTGGTCTGGTCACCCCTCATTGCCCCCTCCCCCCCCCCCCGCCCCCCGTAGGCCTGGTTGTCCTACATAGCCTGCTGTTTAGTCATTTGATTGACATTCACTCGCCCTCCTGCCTACCTGGTCACCCCACATAGCCCACTATTTGTTTGGTTGTCTATCACTAACCCCTCTGCTGACCTGGTCACCCCACACAGCCCTCTGTTCAGCCTTTTAGTCAGCCCTCACTAACCTCCTGCTGGCCTGGTTGCCCCACGCAGTCTGCTGTTCAGTCATTTGGTTGTCCCTCACTAACCCCCCTGCCGGCCTGGTTACCCCACACAGCCTGTTTGGTTTTCCATTCAGTTGTTTCGGTTGTGACGGTCACATAGGCTTTTATAAATATAGATTATTTTGAATACAGTTTTAAAGGGTTTGTGGATGCCCACCCCAAAGTTCATAGATTGAGAATTCTTGCTCTCACCCCACCCCATAATTTGGAAGTGATATTTCTGGGAAACACTGCATGTGAAGAAGCAAGTTAACAGAGCTGGATGCTGGAGGGAGCAGTGGTCCCACACGCAGTGTAATGATGTGTCAGGACCAGCCCTGGCAAAACCCATTCCCAGAGTGCACATGTTGTCTAGGGAGGAGCAGGCAGAGGAGAAGAGCAAAGGAACTGCCCACTAGAGATCTCAGTTCTGAGGGTAACCCACTCAGAATCGGCAGCCATGGGAAACAAGAGTTGTCCTATTGGCTCGAGATGAAGAAGAACTGGAGTACTAGCTGGCACTTTAGGGACAGTCCAAAAGAGCATGGACAATGACCCTTGGGTTGAACAAAAATGACACGCAGGAGAGTTTGGCAGAAGAATGGATCGTAACCCAGAAGTAGAGAGAAAGAGTAGTCAAAATAGCAGAGTGGCAGCCAGAGGCAAGGACCAAGAGCAGAGGCACTGTAGAGCTGCACGCAGAAGTCTGGGTTATTCGTGAAACCTCTTCTGGGGCTTCTAGAAAAATGGTTGGAACTTTTAAAAGACTGGATTTCCAATATGGTGGAGAGAAGCATTTTACTTTGGGTTCTCGCTACAAATGGGACGCTTTGATTTCCCAAGACACTGAGAAATAGGAAGAGCCATTTGTGATACGTTTTGGTGTGAATTCCCTCCTGGAACACAGCAGCAGTGAAGGTAAGTTTCTGTAGGTAAGCTTCCTGTAGCTGCTATCTGGGGAGCATCAGCTGCGATGGACTTTGTAACAAACTATCATAAATCTTTCTGAACCTCAGATTCCGTGGTAAGGACCAAGGTTCCTTCCAGCTCAAAAATCGAATTCCATGACCAAATTGGAAGGCCAGGGTTGGGCTCTTTTCAGCTCAGCAGATTTAAATGAGTCATTTCTGAATTATTGGCATAAGCACCATCCTCTTCACTCAAACATTCCCTTGAGGCCTAATTTCTGTTTTTGGAAAGTGTTAATGGGGAGGAAACCTGTAAGACTCTAAAAAAAACATTTCCTATAATTAAGGAGCAAAACGAAAAGGACAGCAATCAGAATTGGAGTTACAATTCAAGTTGGATTGATTCCAAGAGTGCACACCACTAAAACTGGAGCTCATAACTGAAAGTTTAGAGGTGGGGCAGGCTTCAAGGTTGACTAATCCAGTGGCCCCAGCCCCACTTGCCCGTGATGCCTGTGTTCAGGCTGGGGCTGACATGGCCGCTGCACCAATGTTGCCAAGCTTGACATTGACACGTGACAGTGTCTAAGAAGAGAGACTCTCTCTTTTTATGGCTCTCTCTCTTTAAGGGTGGGGAATTTTCCAGAAGCCCCAGCAAATTTCCCCTTGAATCTATTGAAGCAGAATTGGTTGATATGCCTTATCTATGAACTGGCAGGTGTGATGACATTATGCCTAGACAAATTAGGCTTACCCAAAAGGTATAAATCCTACAATGGGAGAGAGGTGAGTACCTGGAGGGGGGGAGGAAAGAATCAAGATCTGTTGGAATGATGAAGTATAGAATGGCTGCTGAGTAGACAATCATCAGTGTGCCTATCATATGCTGTATTTCAAAAGTCTTAACCACATTCTTTTTAAAATTGTCTTTTGAAATACAATGGAGTGTGTGACCTCATTCCCCATTTTACAGATGTGGTAATTAAGCTCAAGGTCACAGAGTTGGGTTGGAACTCAGGACAAAGACCTTACTACTCAGAACCCAGGGCTTCTCTCTGTACATTCCAAAAGGTTTAAAATTTTGACTTGTCCTTTTATCCAGAAAGTCTATGTCTGAGGATGATTATAAGAAAATAATGATTGGGAAAACAAGAATAAAGAGAGACAAGAATGTTTGTTCCAGTATCTATCTATCTATCTATCTATCTATCTATCTATCTATCTATTTACCTATCCTTAAAAGTGGAAACAACCTAAGATCCCAATAATATGCAGTTAGTTAAACTAATGATAGTACATACATACAATGGAATATCATGCAGCTGTTAGCATTATATTGTAGAAGAAAAGGCAGTGACCTGGAAAAATGTTCACAATATATGGTTACCCAAAAAGCTGGCCGGGCTAGAAAACGGTTGTGCAAGAAAAGCAGACCTGGATAGATGAAGAGATATGTACACCAACGTTTTCCTGATGCTTATCTTTGTACAGTGGAGTCACAGATGATTTTGATTTTCTACTTTGTGCTGTTTTGTCTCTATTTTTCCAAATGTTGTCTCTACTTTGTCTCTATTTTTCCAAATTTCTTCAGTGAGAATATATAACTAAGGATTTCTTTGGTGCGAACATTGTAATCAGAAAAACTGTCCGCTAGTTGTAAAAAAAATATATTTTAAATTAAATAATTTCTTTTCACTGGAACACTGATTTTTAGACGTGGCTGTCAGGCTCCAGCGGGTTCCACGAAATATTTCTGGAAACAGAGTCAGAGGGAATGGCAACAGCCCCCTCAGACCCATCCACAATGCTGGTGAAATCTTACGACAAGAAACATCTCTTGGGAGGATTCTAAAAACTCTACCCTCAACTGCGTCAAAGGGTGGTCGCTGTCTCTGTGGTCAAGTATGAGCTTTAGGAATCCTGGGGATGACACAATGCTACAGATTCTTCTCAATACAACACTCATGACAATAGTTATGTCTGAAGTTTAAAGTTTCTGGCACATATTCAGGGCCTAATAAATATTGAGTTAATGGAGAGACGTTAGGCCAAGGAAATGGATTTCAAAATATTAAACAGTGAAATTACCAACTTATAAAGACTCAGCACAATGCCTGCTACAAATTATATTATGGTAGAGGACAGAAGGACTCTCAGACACTCTGCTCTTTCTGGAATCGTTCCTGGGTCTGCTGACCACCCAAGTCTTGAGGTGTTCTCCCACATTTATCCCAGTAGTCACAGATGAGAAGTGCTTTCCCTTCTGTTTACCTTCTGGCCCCTGGTGAATCTGTGTCCTGTACATACAGAAAGCACCCAAGCAACAGCACAACCAAAGAACCCCACATTTTCAGCCTCAAAGCGAAACACAAAAGAAAGCGCGGGAGGGGGTGTGTGTGAGAAATCCCAAAGCCTGAAGGCATTTAAGGACCAAACGCAGATGTGAAAATGAAGTGCCCCCCCCCCCCCCACACACACACACATTCTTCAAATAGGTGGCTGGGGGAGGCTGCCAGGTCCTGAGCTAGTATCATTAAAGGAGCACACCCAAGGGTACCCCACTGTCTGCTCTGCTTTGAAGGCAGACAGCTTCCCCTAATTGAAAACAGCTTTATTCACATGCCAGATGTCCATGCTTCCCTTTCAATTATTTTCAGAAACATCATAAAGGACCATTAGCGACAGTGTGAAATGTCATTTTCTTAAAAAAAAAAAAAAAATCATTCATCCTTATGAGTTCAGCCTGATACATAGATGGCAGTCTGCTTATTCCTATGGGGTGATTTTGTTTGTTTGTTTGTTTGTTGTGTGTGTGTGTGTGTGTGTGTGTGTTTTTCAGGATAGGAATGTGCTTCACTTGAATTTTTATCATGAGAAATACTACCACATATTGGTTTTAATCACAAAGAGCAGAGAGTATTAAAATTTTTTAACAGAAGTTCTCTCTTGCACTCTCTCTCTCTCTCTCTCTCTCTCTCTCTCTCTCTCTCACACACACACACACACACACACACACACACTAAATTAGTATACCTGAGCACTCCCCAAGGATAATATAAATAATCAAAATTCTTGGAAACAGCCGAAACCGGTTTGGCTCAGTGGATAGAGCGTCAGTCTGCAGACTGAAAGGTCCCAGGTTCGATTCCAATCAAGGGCATGTACATTGGTTACGGGCACAACCCCGGTAGGGGGTGTGCAAGAGGCAGCTGGTCGATGTTTCTCTCTCATTGATGTTTCTAGCTCTCTATCTCTCTCCCTTCCTCTCTGTAAAAAATCAATATATATTTTTAAAAAATTCTTGGAAACAGAGTTTCCTTATCATCCTATCTAATAAAGACGGAATATGGAATATGCAAATTGACTGTAACTCCAAGACAAAGATGGCAGCATCCACAGCCAATAAGGAGGGAATATGCAAATTGGTTTGACAAAGCAAGAAGCAGAAAGGTGGTTCTGGGTCGGAGTGAAGGCGGAAAGGCAGCTCCGGGTCAGAGCAAAGGCGGTGCTGGCAGCCAGGGGGAGGAAGGCCCATTCTTGCACGAATCTCCACGCATTGGGCCTCTAGTGAAGTAATAAAATAGTGTCAAGTTCTGGGAACCACGTTTGGACATCTGCAAAGGGATGCTGACCTGTTAGAGAAACCCTAGGGAGTATATTGCAACCAGCGTGGACTTTAGACTCCTTTAGGGCAGGGTATGTGTCTTGTCTTCTCTTGTACTCACTGCCGCTGGCACGGTGCCTGCATAGAACACACTCAAAAATATCTGTTAAATGGATGGATGAGTAAATGCATCCATATTTTATGCATAACCGTTGATGTAAACACATGTGTTTAAAATGGAAAATAAAAGATAGGGCACAACAGTTCATTTCAAATGTTTGAAGTGCTACCCCAGGGGAGAGAGCAGGGTTATTCCCTCTCGTTCTCCAGACCGGAATGAGGGCTCCTCAGTGAAAATTACAGGGAGGCAGCTTTGGCCCAGGATCATTATTGCTATGCGCGTCCACGTTGAAAAATTACAGGATGTTAGGGCAGTGTTTTTCAACCTTTTTTGGGCAAAGGCGCACTTGTTTCATGAAAAAAATCACGAGGCACACCACCATTAGAAAATGTTAAAAAATTTAACTCTGTGCCTATATTGACTATATATAAAGTAATTCTCTTGAATAGGAATCAAATAAACACAAAGAAAGTATTTTATAATTACTTTATTATGAAATATTAAGTAAACAAAATAGTGAAAAATTATAAAATTGTTGTCTTGTCTGCACCTACGGCACACCAGGCAACATCTCGGTTGAAAAACGCTGTGTTAGGGTACATGCCTGGCACTCAATTTTAATTTGAGTTTTAAGAGGAATATACCTAGAAAGATATATTTGTGTTTGTGGACAAATTAACCATTTTTTCAAGATATCTTTGTGTGTGGTGCCGGAGGACACTGAGCACAGGTTGGGTAGGTAACAAAAAAAAAAGGCAGGAGTTCTTCTCTTTTGAAGCTCATGGCCTATTCAGGAATGCAGACGTGTGAGCTGGTAATCCCAGTTCACACAGGGCAAGAAGGGCTCTGGCGGGGAAGTGCTTGGGGATCCCAGCAGGCTCAGATCAGGTAATGTGAGAGGGAGCAGGGTGGATGATTCAGCACATATACAAGCCTGAGGCATGAACCACCTGAACCCCGGATCTTTAAAACAACCACCCTCCCCACTTCGGGTCTCCTGTAGGCCTGGGAAGTGGTCTCTATGTCAGCCCTGCCCGTCAGCCTTGATGGCTGAGTTTTGCTTGTCAAGTCCTGATGCTCCTTGCTCAGTCTCATCGGGAGGCTAGGTGCTTACCTCCTCCCTCCTCCTGGCCCATCTCTAAGGAGTCAGCCCTTTAGCAGACACGGAGCTCTCCACACACGGAGCAAGCTTGGGATATCTGATCGTCTCAGACGTGACGGCGGGGTGTCATATGCCTGATCCAAGAGCCAAGTCAGCGAAGCTACACTCAACCCAACCGGACTGGCATGTGCTGAGTGCAGCGAGATGACGGGAATGTTCTGGAATTAGGCAGTGGGGATGGGCACACGGCCTTGTGACGGCACTAAAACCCCTGACATGTATACCTTAACATGGCGAGTTTTATGGTATGTGAATTCACCTCAATAATATCCAATTTTAAAATAATATATTTTATTTATTTATTTATTTTATTTATTTATTTTTTTTACAGAGAGGAAGGGAGAGAAACAGGGACAGAGAGCTAGAAACATCGATGAAAGAGAAACATCGATGAAAGAGAAACATCGACCAGCTGCCTCCTGCACACCCCCTACCAGGGATGTGCCCACAACCAATGTACATGCCCTTGACCAGAATCGAACCTGGGACCTTTCTGTCCGAAGGCTGATGCTCTATCCACTGAGCCAAACCGGTTTCGGCTAATATCAAATTTTTAAACAGCAACAAGAGAGGGCTGTTGGAAGAGGCAGAATGTGAATATCTCTGGTTAAACTTGCTGCTTTTCTCGTATTAACTGGAATGGGAAGGAATTGTCTTGGGACATGATGTTTTTGCCATCGTTAGACATTCCTGACAATCTACAGCCCTGTTAAGGCATGAAAAAAAATTTTTTTTGATTAGTGCTGACTCTGTACACAATCTATTAATTAATACCTCAATAATTACATGTTGGCAGCCTGCTTTTTAATTATAAGCATGCTTTCATACCTATCATCACAGGCAGGACTGAGTAGTACAAGGACATCTGGGGAGGACAGAAGCTTGGTCCTGATTTGCCATTAGCGACATCCTTGGTGACCCTGAGTGAGGGGGCGGGGAGGGAGGAACCTCTGAATCTCGCGTTCTCACCTCTAACATGAGCAGCTAGACTCAGCAGGCCCCAGTTGTCCCCATGATTCTGGGAATCTCTAGCTTTCATAATCTTCAGAACAATCCTGTAAGGTAGATAGGCGGGACTTTTTGCCCATGTTTTATCCATGAAGAAACGATGGGCCAGGGAGTTGAAAGTACTGATTCATTTTGAGTTTGCTGAGTTCTAGTCCAAGAATCTATCTTGTGTGAGAGACACATGAAGCCTTCATCCCAGGAATGTACCATTTAAGGCTCTTCAACTAACGAGTGTTTGAGGCAAGAGTGTAGGCTCTTGGGCGCGGCAAACAGGCACATCAGAAGGGCGCTGCGGAGAGCTCAGGAGTCTGTTTGCTGAGGAGTCTGTATTCCCGGAGCACCAGGAGAGTGGGAGTTTCCCAGTCAATCAGTACACAGCTGAGTTTTTATAGGAAATTGCCCAGCTCCTTGGGAATTTCGTGTGGTATAAACATGGCCTTGGAATTCTATACATTAACTTAGCAAAAGGCAGAACCTTTTTGGAACCCGTGGATTTGGGAGATCTGCTTGAATTATTATTACAATTAGTTTCAGCAAAACTGTATAATATGAAATTGTATTGCTAACAGCAATTTAGTTTAGTTTTGTTTTTTTAATCTTTGGGACTTCTTAATAACAAGCGGCATGAAGGTAGAGTGGGAAAAGCAGTATATTCTGAATTTTTTTTTAAAAAAAATAGGTCTTGGCGCTCCATCTAACCAACTGGGTGTGTGTCCCTATAGACCACATGTGTCAAACACAAGGCCCGTGGGCCAAATCCAGCCCTCCAGGCCTTGCAATGTGGCCCGCACCGCGCTGTCATCACTGCACTCCGCTGTCAGTTTATGACATTGTCAGTTTATGACTGTTCAGTAAAACATTCGGCCCGCGATTTAGGCTGGATTTTAGATTTTGGCCCCTTCTCTGATTGAGTTCGACACCCCTACTATAGAGAATTCACCTTTCAGATCTTCAACATCTGCAACGGGAAATAGAGGAGTTAGAGGAGACCGTCTCTATAGTCCGGCTCAGCTCTAAAATACGATGATCAGATTCCACATACTCGAACACGTTCTTCCCCCTAAATCTTGGGATGGCTGCCTCCTCCAGCCTGTACACATAGAAGCTTCCTCGTTATCCTCATTTCTCTCTGCCCAAGGAGCAGAAAGCCCAGCCACAGGCCGGTGCCTTCTCCGAGAGCCAGCAGCAGGTGACACCGAGTGGCTCTATCATGACTGTCTACCCAGCTAGAGAACGTCTCCTTAGAGGAACACTTCGGGCCTGATATTGACTAGAAAAAGACTATAGCATAGTGGTTCATTGTGTAGGTTCTGAATTCAGACAGACATGAGTCAAATCCCGAATCTGCCACATACTAGTGACCATGTCTAAGTACAAGCAAGCACACCATGTCTAATAACTACTGAGCGCTCAATACGCTTAGCTGTGTAGGCCTCTATAAAACCACTGTGGGATTGTAAATGTCACGCAGGCTGGATTTCTAAGTAGAAATGTTTCTCCACCATCTCTGACAAAATTGTTACCCAAAGATAACAGGCCCAGCCAGTCATGGAGGGGAGGGAAATGATCTCTATCCAAGAGGAAGAACATCTGATTCAACATTTAAATGAGGAGCTTAAATTCGTATCAAAGCGTAGAGTGAGAGAAGAGGCAAAGGAAGAGACGGATTGGATGAGAATATAGCAAAGAAGAAACAGAGTATGTGATGCATGAGAAGGTTAATGCTGACAATGTTTGTTTTATGATAAAAGGCATTTCTAAGCAAATTCTAACCATTTTATCAAGAAAAAAGGAATGAATTAGCTAACGTATGTTCCCACATGTATTTTTTTCTGCAGGTGGAGTTTGTTTAAAAATTAGGCATTGGCCCTGGCCAGTGTGGCCCAGCTGGTTGGAGTGCACTGAAAAGATGTGGGTTCAATTTCAGGTCAAGGCCCAAAGCTAGGTTTGGGGTTCAATCCCCAGTCAGGGCACATATGGGAGGCAACTGATTGATGTTTTCCTCTGTGTGTGTGTGTGTGTGTGTGTGTGTGTGTCTTTCTCTCCCTTCCTCTCTCTTTCAAATCAGTAAGCATGTCCTCAGGTGATGATTTAAAAATGTTTAAATTAGGCACAGTATGTTTTTAAATGCATAGATATATTCTGAACATGCACATTCCATCTGATATCATTTTTGCTCATCTATCCCACATGCCATTGATCTTCTTATCAACTTCAGACTCATAGCAGATAACGCACCTGGTAGTTCGGCACCAGCTACCATGGCCTCACATGAACCTGTCAACCATGGAGGGATGGCAGCAACTCAGAGCCCAAGGCTAGCCCATGCAGGCCTGCAGCTGCCACATTAAATATCAGAAAGATGCTAAAACATGAGTTCTAGATCGAGATGTCCTTGGTTCAAATTTTGACTCCATCATTTCTTAGATGTGAGACCTTGGCAGTTACTTTTCTAAGACTCAGTTTGTACATCTGTAAATTGGGGCTAATGATAGCACTTGCCTCAAAGGGTTGGGGGTTGAATGAGACAGTGCATGGAAAGCACTTAGTCCAATACACAGCCACAATGTTCAATACATATTTAATTAGTATGTTCTTTTCCTGGGAACTCTGAGATGTGAGCATCTTATGATTTGTCCCAAGTTCAAAGATCTGGGTTTATAAATATAATTTAAAAGCATAGGAGAGATGGATTTTAGAGGATATATGCCATGATCTCTGCCATATGTCAATTTAATAACTTTTTTCTACTGTGATGTCCTGAATCCCAGAAAAAAATATTTTTACAACAATCAGAAACATGATAAAACTATCAAAAGTATATTCATTCAGCCACGCAAATTGTAAAACCATGAGTAGTAATTCTTTGTTTGGCCTCAACTTAAAGGAGCAAATTTCCTGCAAGAAAAAAATAATAAAAAAAGCAAAAAAAAAAAAAAAAAAAAAAAAAAATTAATGCCTTCTGTGGAAGAATCACTAACAATATTTTTTCAAAAATTTTTAATCCTGGTAAAATACATACAACTTGAAATTCACCAGTTTAACCATTTAAGTGTACAGCTCAGTGGCATTAAGTATATTTGTATTGTTGCACAACCATCACCACCGTATATCTCCAGAACTCTTTTCATCTGAAACTCTGCACCCATTAAACAAAACTGCCTATTCCTTCCTTCCCCACAGCCCTTGGTAACCAACATTCTACTTTCTGTCTCTATGATTTTTTATGACTTTAATTACTTCATACTAAAACAGTATTTGTGTTTTTGAGATAGGTTTATTTCATTTAACGCAATGTCCTTTTATCCATGTTGTAGCATGTATCAGAATTTCCTTACACTGTAGGGCTGAATAGTATCCCATTATATATATATTGATTATTCTTTGCTTATTCATTCATCCTTCAATGAACACTTAGGTTGCTTCTAATGTTGCTATAACATGGGCACACAAATATTTATTTAAGACCCTGCTTTCCGTTCTTTTGTGTAGATACCCAGAAGAGGAATTGCTGGTTCCTATGATAATGCTATTTTTAACTTTTTTGAGGAATTACCACTCTGTTTTCGACTTTGGTCAGTTCAAATTATTTTTTAATATATTTTTATTGATTTCCAAGAGAAAGGAAAAGGGAGAGAAACATCAATGATGAGAGAGAATCATTGATTGGCTGTCTCCTGCATCCCCTGCACTGGGGATCGAGCACAAAATCTGGGCATTGAGCCAGCAACCTGGGTATGTGCCCCAATCAGGAATCAAACCATGACCTCTTGGTTCATAGGTCAACCATCTGAGCCACACCGGTCAGGCTCAATTATTTATACCCTGCCCATCTCCACCATGTTTTTCCACAATGTGCCTATAAAAATTAGGCTTGTCATTTATTTTACCAAGCAGAGTGCTGAAGTATTTGGGGGACTCTATCTCATATCATTATCCCAATAGCCTCTGAGTGTTTATTAGTGTCATCACACCCATTTGTCAGTTGAGGAGATGGGCCGGGTCAGAGAAGCAGGCTTTCCCTGGGGCTACTGTTCTCAACACGATTGGTGCTATCTCTGGTCTGGATTGTCAAAGCTCAGGGACCCAAGGCCCTTGGTTTGGGTAGAAGGGAAGGCGGTATGCTATGAAGAGACCTAGAGCTGAATTGGAACATAGTATCTGTGCAGAGGCCGAAGCCAGAAAAATCACCAAGATGAAAACCTAAGTCAAGCAGCTTTGTATTTAACACTGATAGGATTAGGGCATAAATGCAAATCTCTTTTCTCTTGCCACCCCACCCCATCTCTTACTAAACAGGCGCTTCCTGTAACCATCAAAGCTCTAAAACTATCCAAGACATATCTGAAATGACAGTGCCCTGCTTAGGCTTGAGTCTTCTTAAGCACCTTACGCTGCATGGAGTCCAGTGTTCTCTGGGCCAAATGATTTCCCCTAAGCATTGCAATATGCCCAGCTTCTCGTGATACGAAGCTTCCATATGATTTTCCCCCCGACCTTCTCTCTAAAATTCAAAGAGCTTTATAGAGAGACCATCACGATCAAATCAATTCACCCGAGAAATAGGCAGCGGGCAGCTAGTATTATTCTCAAATTATCGGCTGAGAAATTGAGATATACAGAAAGAAAAAGCGGCTCTGCAATTTGAAAAACCATCTGCGATGCTATAAAAACGTCTCCGAGGACTCTTGACCACATAGATCATTATTTTTATGGCCCTCTCTCTAGATGAAATGCGGCTTTAGTTTAAGAGAGTTGTTTATCGTTTGGCAAGCTATTAAGTAAAAGAACCTAATTTAAATTCTCCATTCTGGTGGGTGGTAAGACTGAAGGGAATTGAGTACAGGGGAAGAGGAAATTAGAAGCATGGGAAGGAAAATGTTAGACCTAAAGATAGTGTTCAGAAGCCTTTTGGATAATCAGTAGACTTAATTTATACCCTTTGGGCTGGGGGTCAGATGGAGCTGGCTGCCTTCCTAAACCACCATCATAACCACTCAGTTAATGCTAGTTTCCACGACTCCCACGACAGAGATAGCAGCTCCGTGAATTACTGCATGGCCATGACGTCACACAGGAGAGGGCCCAGGAACAGGAGAGAGATAAACCGCTCATTCCTTTCATCTTTATCAATGTTCATGCCCCCCTCCCTGTTGTTCTCATGCAGTTTTCATTACACCCCATCCCCTCTTTCTTCCCTTTCAGTTTTCTCATTTGGGGACAGTGAAAGACCATAGTCTTGCGGCCAATGGTTGTGACACTCTCAGTCGTCATGGCAACCACAAAGCCACGGATGGTTGAACCCCCATCTAGCAGCCAGGAGGGAGTGTCTGATCTTCATCTGGAGGGAATCTAGACCAGAGCAGGGGGTTCCCATCTGTCACGTAGATCCTTCACTATGAGTTTTGTCAAAGGTTATTTAAAACGTGAAGATGGGGAGTCTAATATGTCAGTCTTTTCTTTATAGTTTCCAGATTTGTGTCTCACTTAGAAAGGCCCTTCCAATGCCAAGATTATGTATTTAAACAGATACATCCTATGTCTCTAAACAGAAGTGTGGGCAAGCTAACACACTGGAATTAGGGCTGCCTCAGAATATGAATGTCTCCCCAGAAAAGTGACCAGAGTGATCTTTTCTCCTGGCGCCTTCTCTCATCCCCCAGCCCCGACTCCTCCACCCCCAACAGTTCATCTTAGGATGGGGGGGCTTCAGTTGCTACCCCCAGAAACCCACTGAGACTAACTTTAGTAAATGGGGTTGCTTGTGCATGTAGAAGGGAATATTGTGAAACTCAACTTTGAGAATTATTCCTGAGTCACCGAAGAGCTTGAATTCCCCCTTCTCTCAGTTGTCTTTGCCTCTGAGCATCTGTCCCATCTTCACCCTCTGATCAAGCTTCCTTCATTTGCACGTGACTGCCTGCTCCACAGGATTCTGCCCCAGGATCGTATGCGTCCAGCGCTCACAGATAACTACCAGGCCTGCTTCTTGGTGTTCTAATTTGGGCCAGATGTCCACTCCTGGTTTAGTTACTGACGGCCAACGGCATCGGTCATGTGATTGCCCTCAGGTTCTCAAAGAAGGGAATGTGGCAGGAAGAAAAGGACTGGTGTAACTAGTCCAGTCCCCAACCTACACTGCTTTGTGACTTCTGTACCCCCTTCAAGTTTGCTCTCATGTCTCTAATTGGATGTGGCTTTCTCCCACGGGAGGATTTACACCGTACCCAGGACCTTTTCCGGTGGCCTGTGGTCCTATTCGCTAGCGGAAGTTCTGATCTACAATCGCATTCCCGTGGAAGTTAGGGAGAGGGAACCATCTGGGCTACAGATGGAGAAGATGAGGGACCCCAGCCATCCTGGCCACAGGCACCTCTGGAGACAGGGGTACTGTCTAGTATGGCCACTCACCACCTTGCAGGCCACCAAAGGGGGTGGGGGCAGGAAAGGCTGTTGTAATCCATTCCTAGTTTTTCTTCCTACTGCACAATACTTCCTACTGCACATGGCTGGTGGAGTACGATGGTGGAAATAAGCAAAAAAGAGCTTGCATCTAAGAGTTGCTTCCGGAATCCTGTTCATAGAGTCAATATAGTCTAAGAAGTGAACTCCTAAGGAAAGAAATCTTTTCCATTTTCTCCCACCATTTTCTTGGAGAACCTGAGGGTTTGGAGGGAGATGGGAGGGGAGGATGTGGTGGGATCTTAATTGGTTTCACAGCCTCTGCGATGCTCTGTTTCCTTATCTGTAAAAGAGGAAGCTGCCCAGTGACCTCTAGAACTTGAATGTTATTACATCAGCATGATTTATAACCTACAAGCAACCCAATCAACACGCCACTCTGTAGCTCGCCAAAAAAATATTTATTGCTAAAATGCTCTTTGGGGGGGAAAAAATGAAGGCCACATGTTGCGATTGAGACAAATATAAAAATGTTAAAATACCTCTCTTTACTTTGCCTTTCTTTAACCGTCCACCTTCCTCCAGAGTACCATGTGCCTCCGCAGCATGAGAGGAGAGCATGCATCTTGTGGTGACTCTCCATGGGGAGGCTGTAACATAAATCACCACGAAGACAGAGCTGCGTTTGAGAACATCTTCCACACCAGTTCTAAGCACTGACCCAGACCACTGTTGCTGACACAGGAATTGGTGCTAATGAGTATTGAGATGTCAAGTATCCTCTTCTAACACATGATTCTTTTCGAAGAAACATGATAATGGTAATGACCTGCCCCGATTTGGGTTTGGAGTGTTGCATCAAGGTTCAGGCACGGCAAACACCCAGAAGCTCAATAGGGTTTAAGGTTATGTTGATATCTCCTGAGCCCCGGCAGATGGGAAGATTGCAGTTTCGGCTGAAACCGGTTTGGCTCAGTGGATAGAGCGTCAGCTTGCGGACTGAAAGGTCCTGGGTTCGATTCCGGGCAAGGGCATGTACCTTGGTTGCGGGCACATCCCCAGTAGGGAGTGTGCAAGAGGCAGCTGATAGATGATTCTCTCTCATCGATGTTTCTAACTCTCTCTCTCTTCCTCTCTGTAAAAAAAAAAAAAAAAAAAAAAAAAAAAATCAATAAAATATATTTAAAAAAAAAAAAAAAAAGATTGCAATTTTGTCCTTGGGGCTACCTCTGAAGGAAGGCACAGGCCTGTTCCATGGAAGTTCTAACTCACATGTGCCCAAATGTGTCCACGTCCAAGGGACTGGTAATCAGCTTCACAGTATTGGTAACTGAATGTATGTGATAGTGGCCTCCAAATAGTCAGGATTCCTTGCTGTGAGCATCTTCGATGCCAGCTCCATGGGATGATTAGGGACACTGATGCCCTGACCATCACAGGTTAAGACATCCCAGTCGGGCCACCTGGTTTTGCTCATGAGAACCAACTGGTGACATGTACTCGCTAACCTGCCCCTAACCCATGATGTGCATTGGGTAAGAGCCAGGACAACCCCTTGTCCCCAAAACTGGTGTTACTCTAAAGGAGAGGCCAGCAAACTACTGCCACAAGCCAGATTTTATTTATTTATTATTTAGTTTTTAAAAATATATATTTTACTGATTTTTTAGAGAGGGATAGAGAGTTAGAAGCATCAATGAGAGAGAATCATCGATCAGCTTCCTACTGCACACCCCCATCTGGGGATGTGCCCGCAACAAAGGTACATGCCCTTGACCTGAACCGAACCTGGGATCTTTCAGTCCACATACCAACACTCTATCCACTGAGCCAAACCGGTTTTGGCTAAGAGCCAAATTTTAAATATTTCTGCATTTTTAGGCCTTTCATTAACAGTTACTCAACTCTGCCATCTGCATGAAGTCCTATATATATTTTTTCCAGACTTGGCCTGCATCCCACAGGCTATAGGCTGCCAGTCCCTGCAAGAATTAGAGAGTTTTATGAACTAGAGAGTTCCTTGCTTGTAAATTGATCCAGAAAATAAGGGAAGGCAAGCCTCACACAGTTGATAACGTGTGCCCCCTACATGACTTGTGTCCGTGCTGGTCCTCAGGAAGGTCTTGGGGGCCAGCCAGATGGTGGCCCCGAAACGAAAGGGGTTGTGGGAATCAGAGGCAAACGATGAGAGCCTCCAGAGCCCTCCACAGCCCTCACCCTCCGCAGTGGCACCACTGGCCATGACCCCCTAAGCTTCCTGACTGGAAGCATGGGAGCCACAGGTGTGCTGCCAGGCCGGCCGCTGGCTCTGAGGTGGGGCTGGCAGGAGCAGTGAGTGGTGAGAAATCACTGTGCATGCTCAGCTCGGGTCTAGTCCAGGGGGAAGGGTGCTAAGGGGCACTCAGCAACTTCCAAGTCCCATGTCTCTGGGTCACCATGTGTGTATGATTATCATCCCTCAAAGAGAAACAGCGGGAGCCTCTTCCTGCCAGCTGGGATTGTGTCAGCGTTTTCAGAGCATGGTCTTGACCTTATGGCAGGTGGGCAGCTGTCCTGTTTTAACTCTTCTTCAACCTGCCCGCACCTCTCACTGCCCAGCGGTGACCTCTGCTCTTCACATCACTAATCTCCAGGAGGCCTCTGGCCTGTCCACCTGGCTCCTCCAGGGGCTGCCTCCCTCGCTGCCATGCGGGCTGGGGGACCACCCCCTGTTTGGAATCCCTCTTCCAGGGGCTTCGTTCAAAAAAAGCACCAAAAGAGCCCTGGCCGGTGTGGCTCAGTTGGTCACATGGCCTCGTGCACCGAAAGGTTTCGGATTTGATTCCAGGTCAGGGCATACGCCCAGGTTGTGGGCGTGATCCCTGGTAGAGGGCATGCTGCCAATCGATGTCTTGCTCTCACATCAATGTTTCTCTCCCTCTCTCTCTCCCTCTCTCTCTCTCTCCCTCTCTCTCTCTCTCCCCCTCTCTCTCTCTCTCTCTCTCTCTCTCTCTCTCTCTCTCTCTCTCTCTCTCCCTCCCTCCCTCCCTCCCTCTCTCTCTCTCTCCCCTTATCTTAAAAAAAAATCAATTAAAAATCTTTTTAAAAAAACAACAATATGAAGGCCAGTTTGGCATATATTCTTTTAAAGAATGTCCTTGAAGCTTCCATGTTTCCAAACATTCTCGGCAAGATTTCATTGAATCCTTTTAACTCTTACGACAGGGAAGTCCCTGAGGCTGGGGCTCTCGGAGCTCTGCCAGAGGCCTCCCTCAATGTGTTCACTTTTCAAACAGGACGAATGATCGAAAGCCAGGCCCGCTGCACAGAAACGATGCTCAGAGACACGACAAATACAGCAAACCTCTGTAGCATTAGAGCAGAAGTGAAAGGGGATGGACATTTAAGTCTTTTTTTTTTTTTTTCTTTTTTTTCCAAGTTCATTATTTACTTTGACAGAACTGTTTGCGCAGAACCCGAGGACAGGAACGAACTGACCCATCCTTGCTCTGGCCAGCTGCCCTCCCGAAGACGGTCAATGCGACGGCCTGCAGCAGGGCGCTGGTGCAACGCCCAGTGGGAAGCACACACACTAAGCTTCCTTGAGCCCAGGGGCTCGCCAGGATTATGGATGTGGAAGACACATTAATCCATTAATAAGCTCCGGGACATCGCAGATGCTGGGCGTGGGGGGCGTGGGCAGGCGCCGCTGACGCAAACTGGTGTGTGCGGGACACTTGGCCAAACGCTGGGGGCCCGTCTGGTCTGTGGCAGACGTGGTGGGGTCCCCAGAGGAGTTGGGCGGAGGCCAGGGCAGGACGCAGCGGCCCCGGGTTGGGGGTGCAAGGGGGGGGGTGGGGGGAGACAAGACAAAACACCACAGGGGCTTCAGAGTTCAGTCTGCAGAGCAGCGTGCACACGCACAACAGTGTACTGATTTTTTACAGAGAGGAAGGGAGAGGGATAGAGAGTTAGAAACATCGATGAGAGAGACACATCGATCAGCTGCCTTCTGCACACCTCCTCTGGGGATGTGCCAGCAACCAAGGTACATGCCCTTGACCGGAATTGAACCTGGGACCTTTCAGTCCGCAGACTGATGCTCTATCCACTGAGCCAAACCGGTTTCGGCTGAAATTTCTTTTCAGAGTCAAGTTTTTTAAACTCAAATGTCTTCTAACGCCACTTCTTCAAAATGGACTCGCCCAGGCCGTGGTATTTTGTGGAAGAGCCACACTCAAGGGGCCAAAGAGCCACAGGTGGCTCGCGAGCCGTAGTTTGCCGCCCGCAGCTCTAAGGGGATGTTCATATTCTCTTAGTATAATACCATCAAGCAGTTAGACGTCAGAGATTACTGGGAGGCAAATGGTTTCTACATATGCCCTTACAGCTGTCATAAATCTGACACCAGAAATATTTGGAAGGTGGGAAAGATTCACCAGGAAAGGCACATGACCGCAGTGTTCCCGAGTTCTTGCGTATTCAAACTGCTTCCTGCCCTCGCTGGTTTGGCTCAGTGGATGGAGCGTCAGCCTGCGGACTGAAGGGTCCCGGGTTCGTTTGATTGAGGTCAAGGGCACATGCCCAGGTTGCAGGTTCCATCTCCAGTAGGGGACGTGCAGGAGGCAGCCGATCAATGATTCTCTCTCATCATTGATGTTTCTATTTCTCCCTCCCTCTCTGAAATCAATACAAACAAATAAACAAACAAAAACCCACAAAACTGTTTTCCTACATCCTTGATACTAGGAAAATAGCGTGGCTGGATCTAAAGTTCTTACTCTGCATTTTCCTAAAGTTTCTTCAAATTGCTGCTCCCTCCTTGTCTAGCTTTGTATGTCGTTGGTGAGAAATCTAATGCGCGTCTAATCCTCTCCTCCTTCCAAGCTATTCCATGTGTTCATCGGGAGACCCTAAGGAGTTTATTCTTCCTTTTCTCTTTAAAGTCAAGCACGTTTACCAGAACCCTCTCTGAGATGACCAGTTCAGGTCGGTTTTACCAAGTGGCCCCTTCACTGTGTACATTCAGTTTGGAGGTTATTTCTAGAAAGTTCTCTTGGCTCAGAATTTTAAATATTAGTTCTGAGCCATTGTTTTGATCTTCTCAGTAACTCCGGTTGGACATGCTTTGCTGTCTTCCATTTTAATGATTTCCCTCTGACCCTTTTTACTTGTTTCTTTATCTCAGTTTTACTCTCTTGGTTGTTTTCCTGCTTTTCAGTGCCTTTGATTAAATCTCTGTTTAAATGTATTCATCCTTGGGGTTTGTAATCTAGTTTTCATTTCTGTTATGATTTTGTCTTTTTCTTGTATCTTTTCCTACATTCAAGTATTTCATTTCTCTTTTCTTTTTGTTGGTTTTTTTATTTTTTTGTTCCATTTATTTTATTAGATTTTATATTTGTGATTAAGGTGTTTTTAATACATCTCTACATTCTTTTTAAAAGGTAATTCATTTTTATTGGCGTATGTTGCTACACTTTTCCTAAGCTTCATTTTGTGTGTGTGTGTGTGTGTGTGTGTGTGTGTGTGTGTGTTTGGGTTTGGGTTTTCTTTGTGTGTTTTTTCGGTGTGTGTGTGTGTGTTTGTTTGTTGTTGTTTTTTGTTTTGTTTTGTTTGTTTTTTTGAGGGGAGGGGACGGATAGGATATTTTCCTCAGCGAAATTTCTTTGATTCACATTTTTTTAAACAATGATTTTGTTCCTATATGATCTCTTCTTACTCCTATTCATTTTGTGGAGGAGGTCTCCAGTGTAGGACAGTATCTGCTATTAGTTCTGCCTTTTTCTGCTCAGATACCTTTATGCACGATGTTGATGGTGAGAGTGGGAAGAAGAAAAGAGTTTAATGTGTCTTTTTTTTTTTTTTTAGGATTATGGATTTTTATCCATTTATTTTCTTCTTTCCTTTTCCTGCCATCTTTCCAAAGAATATCACCACTCTTCCTTATTTTTTCCGAGAAGCAATGCTTCTCCACAGCTCTAATCTTCTCTGACTCATTTCCATTTCCCTCCCTGTAGCTGGCGTGGTGAACTGTCACGTCCAGCATTTCTTAACTTAGCTGGACTTTCTCTGGGATTGAGATTGTTGGAATTTGGTTCATTTTTCTACCTGATAACAATTTGAAACTTGTAGTATTCTCTGCTTCTTAGTAATGCTGAAAGCATGGTACAGTTTCTATTTTCTCTCCTTATTTACTCCATGGGGTTTTGGTTTGGGGGGTTGGGATTGTTTTTGGGGGGTTATTGTAAAGTTGTATGGTGTGATTCAAAGTTAAGCAGCCAACATTGTTGTCCATACCTGGAAGTCAGTAATTATAAATTAAGAAAAAAACACCAAAGGCTTTTATATTTACAGATGTATTTTTATTTCCGGTGCTCTCTATTCCTCTATGAATACGCATTTCCATTTGGCATCATTTTTCTTCAGCTTTAAGAACTTATTTTTTGCTTAAAAACATTTTATTTTAGTGTCTACCTATGGGCTATGAAGTCTCTTATATGGACACTTGTTGGTTTTCTTTTTCATTATTGATTAAGGTATTACATATGTGTCCTTATCCCCCTATTGTCCCCCCCACCCCCACCCCCACTCGTGACCTCCCCTCTTCCCCCATGTCAGTGTCCATTGGTTAGGCTTATTATGTATGCCCCTGCCTTCCCTCTGAGGTTTGACAGTCTGATCGATGCTTGTCTGTCTCTGGATCTATTTCTTGTTCATCAGTTTATGTTGTTCATTATATTCCACAAATGAGTGAGATTATGTGATATTTATCTTTCTCCAACTGACTTATTTCGCTTAGCATAATGCTCTCCAGTTCCCTCCATGCTGTTGCAAATGGTAGGAGTTCCTTCCTTTTCCTAGCAGCGTACTATTCCGGTTATTTTGCCTTTGTTTTTGGAAGATATTTTTCCTGGGCATAGAATTCTGAATTGAGTTTTTCTTTCGGCGCTTTAAACATGTTATACCAGTCTTCAGCTTCACTGTTCCCACTGAGAAGTCTGGAGTTCTTCTTTTCTCTGTGAGCCTGTGCCTTTTAGTCTCTGGTTGCTTTAATTTTTTTCTTTTTGTCCTTACTTGCCAACAGCTTGATATTATTATATTCCTAGATACAGTTTTCTTTATCTTTCCCCCCTGTTTGGTGAGCATGTTCTTTTTTTTTAAAGTTTTTGTTTGTTTATTTGTTTTAAGTATATTTTTATTGATTTCAGAGTGGTGGGAGAGGGAGAGAGAGATAGAAACACCAAAGATGAGAGACAATTATCTATCAGCTGCCTCCTGCACACCCCCTAGTGGGGATCAAGCCCGAAACCCAGACACGTGCCCTTGACCAGAATCAAACCTGGGACCCTTCAGTCCGCAGCAGGCCACCGCTCTATCCACTGAGCCAAACTGGCTAGACGAGCACATTCTCTTTAAGGCTCGCGGGATTCTGAGGCTTGGCCTTGCTTTAGGAAGAAGAACCAGGTGGCATGTGAGAGGTTTTGAAGATAAGACCCATCACGAGGAGGACCGGGAAGCCGATGTTTCACCTCTTTCCTGCCCTCCCCGTGGCCCTCCCGGAGACATGCCTTGGGTGGGAGGAGGCCCGTTGCCAGAGAACACAGCCTGATGTTTTCTGTTCCTGCTGCAGGAACTCCCCTTCCCCTGCCGCCCCCACATCCTCAGCCTGGAAGCAATTTGTAGAGGAGAAGGGGAACAAGGCTGTAAGGCTGTGAGCGGCAGATACCCGTGGTGGGGTCTGAAGCCTTTCTCCCTCTGAGCTTGAAAGGACACTCCGGAATCATTCCTGTAAGTTTTGATGCTTCTGCAGAATTTGAGCAAAAAAAAAAAAAAAAAAAAAAAAAAAAAAAAAAAAAAAAAAAAAATTTATCCTGGGAAGACAAATTCCTGAAGCTGAATGAGAACTAGTTGTTACCACACCATCTGGCCTGTAGTTACCCCTGACTTCATCGCTTCCCACTCCCTTCTCTTCCTGACTGGGCTGCAGCCACCCAGGCCTCCTCGCCTGGTTCACAGCCTTTGCCCTCCTGGTCTTGGCCCACATGTCTCATGGCTTGTGCCCTCACGCCAGGACTCTGCTCAGACGGCACCTTGTCAGACAGACACCCGGCATAGACCCTATTCCTACTTTGGATTCCTTCAGAGCAGTTGTTATCATCACATGATATATTTAAGAGTCATGTGTTTGTAGTATGGCTCGCCGGACTACATGAGATCAGAGACTTTCCGCTAAACCCTTGACACAGGGTGGGTGTTCAATAAGTATTTGAAGAAGAGGGAGAGGGAGAGGGAGAGGGAGCGAGAAGAAGGGGTAAGATAAAGTTTGAATGGGGAGCATCATGGGGCCTCTGAGAGTAGGCATTTGAGGCAGCCAAAGACACCTTACTGCCCCGTTTGCTCCCCGTGCCTGGGGTAACTTACCCTGGGTGGTAAAGAAATAGCTCAGTGTTGTCTTCATTCCATGTTCAATGAGCTGCTGGTGATGTTACTCTTTCTCATCCCCCAAACCCCTTGCTAGCCTGTCATGGTGCCTGTTCTTTTGTTCTGACCTGTTAATCCTTTTCCCCTGCCCTCCCTGCCCCTCAGGCTGACTGCTAGAGACCCTTCTCTGTGCCTCTCAGGCGTCTGTCCTCTCTCCCTCTCCCTGTCCCCGTGCTGCCTCTGAAACCCTTTCCCGATGTCAGCTGACGGGACCCTGTGGACGCCTGCCTGCTGCACACTCAGCACAGGTAGCCTTCCCCCCGAGAGCCAACCCAGCTGGCCCCTTGGAGTCTGTTGCCATAGTGATCTTCAGTCTTGTGCTGGGTTCCAGCCTCTTTTCTCACCTACCTCTGGTACCACAGAGGGGACCATCTTGCCTTGCACCCAAATCATGGTTAAAAGTTATAAAAAAGAGAATAATAATATATATTTTAAAAAAAACCAAAAAAAAAACAACTAGCACATACATACTTCAGAAGGCCTTTGGCCTAATAATAACGTGCCACATCAAGGTAAATGAACCAAAAAGTAAAATTTCCCTGTTTACCTCCCTAAGTGGACTAGCCTGCAGAGATAGGGGCCTGACCAGGGTTCTGATCACTCCCTGTTCCCAAAGACCATCCCTTGAGCCTGTCAGGTCCAGAGCTGACCAGATGGACTCATGTGTAAGTCTACGCTGAGCCAGCAAGAGGTGGTTCCCTCTGAGCTGCCAGGAAAGGACCTGGCCTCCCCTGGAGTCACACGTCTGGGGACGCCCCGGCCTGCCTCGGCCTCTTGGAGGGCCGGCATCACCAGCACGGCCTCCCTGATCGGTGCAGGCCTCTTTCCCAGACACACACTCCCGCCACCGACCTGGAACCAGAGCCGGGCGGCTTTGACCTGGAGTGTTTCTCAGCTGGACTCACTGCTCTGGGAATTTCCGAGAAAGTCTTTGCCTGAGAAACAATTTATCCTTGCACAGCCCTCCCCCGGTGCAGTGAGGTTGTTTATGAAGAAAAGTTGATCAATGAAGGGTGATGTCATAAGCTGCAGTCACGCTGCTTGTCCTGAAGGCTAATCACATGGTATTATAGTCATGCAGACTCAGATTCAGGGAAAGAAAACAGAAAGCAGACACGGGCTTCAGGCAGAAGCATACCTGACATGTTGTAGAAACCAGGAGGGGCTCCCGTGCCTGGAGCGGAGTCATTAGGAAGCAAGGAAGGTCAGCTCGAGGGCCTGCTGGCCCACTGCAATGGCTGGAGCTTCCACTATGAGTGAGACTAAGCAGACAAGGTGGAAACAGGAGAACAGTTAGAAGAATGTTGCAAAAATCTGAATTTGGAGAGTGGTTCTGGTCAGTTAGGAGAAGTGGTCAGATTGTGGATATGTTCTGAAGGCAGAGCTAACAGAATTTGCTAGATGGTTAAATGTGAGGCTGTGAGAGAAATAGTGAAGTGAAACATGACTTTAGTGATTTGGGCCTGAGCAGCTGCACTAGATGAAGTTGCCATTAACTACTAGGATAAAACTGCAGGTGGATAAAACTATAGATGAAGCATGTTTTGGAGGGAATATCAAGGTTTCAAGTCTAAACATTTTAAGCTGAGATGTCGATTAGATTTTCAAGTAGAGCTGTAGAGTAGGCAACTGGGAATGCAGAGCTAGAATTCAGAGAAGTCCAAGCTGATAATACACATTTTGAAGTCCTCAGCATATAGATGAAATTTAGAGACATTAAACTGGAAGAGACCAACCAAGGAATAAGTGTAGGTTAGGAAGGGAAGAGAAGTCCAAGATTGACATCCTGGGCACCCCATGTTAAGAGATCAGAGAGAAGAGAAGGAATGAGCAAAGCAGGCTGAGAAGTTTGGTCTCCTGGAACCTGAGTAAAGACACGGTCCCTCAAAAGAGAGACTGATCAACTATGGCATCATGTCCAGAAGTCAGGCAGGATGAGAACTGAGAATTGACCATTGCATTAGCAACGTAACAGTGACGTGCAGGTACATGTTTAACAACTAGTTCTCCAGGGGTGAGGAGTCCTGGTTAGTAGGGTTTGCCAATTTCCATGTTGAAAATACTCCCACCATATCTGGTTCCAAGCTATTAATGTATTTTGTGCCTCTCTTCTAAACTCTGAATGCAGAGTTTGGAAGAGATGCACGAAATTGGCTCTCAAGAGGCAGTGTAAGCAGAAACTGATAGAACATCGGCCTGCGGACTGAAGGGCCCCGGGTTCGATTCTGGTCAGAGGCATGTGCCTTGGTTGTGGGAGGTGCAGGGGGTGTGCAGGAGGCGGCTGATTGATGTTTCTTACTCTCTATGCTGCCCCCTTCCTCTCTGTAGAAAAATCAATAAAATATATTTTGAGAGAGAGAGAGAGAGAGAGAGAGAGAGAGAGAGAGAGAGAGAGCGCGCACAAGCTGGCCCAGCTGTGTCCTGAATACTAATGGTGTCCATTGCCTCACAAAGCTTTGACTTTGGGTTCCAAGTGGGAGCTGCCTGGTCAAGTGGGAACCTGGCAAGGCTGAACCTGCATCATCTAGACAGAGCCGACAAAGATTTCTTTTATCAAACATCCCCTTAGTGTGGGGAGGCCCCTGGGACCCAGAGGAGGATATCATGGTCCCTGCAGCCCAGATGCATACTGACCTCTAAAGAAAGTGCATTCCAACAGTGAAAAGGCACAAGGCATGCCCTCTAAGCCCACAAAGAGTACAGATTGGAATCATGCAGCCCCAAACCAAGGAACACCAGGATTGTCGGCAACCACCAGAAACGAGGGGAAAGAAGTATAAAATGGATTCCTCCCCAGAACCTCCTAAAGAACCAGCCACGCTGGAACCTTGACTTGAGACTTCTGGCTTGAAGAACTGTGGGAGAATAAACGTTTGTTGATTTAAGCCACTGGGTTGTAGCCATTTGTATGGCAACCCCAGACAATGAATACAGACAGGATGACAGTGTTCTTTTTTTTTTTTTTTTTTTTTTTTTTTACAGAGAAGAAGGGAGAAGGACAGAGAGCTAGAAACATCTATGAGAGAGAAACATCGACCAGCTGCCTCCTGCACACCCCCTACTGGGGATATGCCCACAACCAAGGTACATGCCCTTGACTGGAATAGAACCCGGGACCTTTCAGTCTGCAGGCTGACGCTCTATCCACTGAGCCAAACTGGTTTCGGCGGATGACAGCGTTCTTCACAGAAACACGAAGGGGGAAGAACAGAAAAGAATGAAAGATTGAGAAGTATGGCCCCTGGAGCCGAGTGAAGATAATGTTCCTGGGAATATGGTCTCACCCCCATCCCTGCTGCCTATGACAAATCCTGGACTCGTGATCTAGGTTTGATCCTGACTCGCTCATTATCAACTGTGCAGTTTGCCTCAGAGTAGCTAACATCTGGTCAGTTTCCTCAGCTTACTGGTTTAACTGGTTTTTGTTGATGAGAGCTATTGTTTGACCTATGTAGACATAGCCCCTGGCATATTTGTCTTCAAATATCAGAGAACATTGAGTCCACCACTGCGGAGATAAGCTTCCAAGAAATAGCAGCGGTATCACTGATAATGACTGCCATTGGTCAAAATAAATTCCTCTGTGATCCTGGTGGTGCCTCAACTTCTCCCATGAGCTCTGTCAGATGCAATGCAACTGCTTTAACGGAATTGAACCATTGTGAGCCACTAACACATCAGTTCTGCTGGAAGCAGCTCTCTGGTGATGTATTGTGAAGTGAGAGAGAAGAGAAAACTCTAGAACCTAGGCAAGACCCAAAAGGAGACTATCTGGGAATCCCGCAAACATGAGGATGTCAGCGAGGAATTAAGGAGGGGACTGAAATAAATATGACAGAATGAGGATAAATCATACTATGTCTATTTCTTTTTTGTGTCCTCTATTCAGAGGCCAAACGTAGCTTTACTGAGTTTTACTTACAGCCACTTACTGAGGTCTTCTTACTAAGGGCAATGTACCCCATTAGATGGGTACCAAAGCCACAAGGATGAATGGGTCCATCAGAAGTCTGACTCCCAGTGGGGGAAGGAATATATGATCTCAGTGGCAATAGAGGGAAGAAACATGATGCCTCATCCCTCAACTTCTGGATGGTGATGCCCCCAAGAGAACAGCAGCATCTTTAGTGTTAAGAGCTCCATGAAGTCTACAGAAGGAAGCCATGGACACCAATAACACACTCACGAATTCATAGGAAGCTGGCTGCTCAGCTTCAAGCTTGGGTCGGATACCTGCCCAAGGGGGTAAGGTGTGGCACCTTTATGTAGACCAAGGCTCACATGCCTATGGGCTTGGCATTTCCTGGACCGTGGAGAAATGGCAGAAACTTGTTGGACAAAGGATCACTGGAATCTTTTGGTTTATGTGGCAAGATGTCATAGGATCCTTATCAGGAAGAAAAGTCACAGTGTGTTCTTCATGAATCCTTTTGGGTTTCACTGTCAGAGTGCCTCTGGCCTTCCCTTGGCCTCACCTGCCTCCATCATGAACAGTTTCCACATGAAGGAGTGCGGATGGAAAACCCATTGGAGGGTTTGTTTGTTTGTCATTACAAGCAAGAAGAAAGGGCAAATGAAGACAATTATTTGCTTAATTTGGTGTCCTTGGAGTCATCTATTTTGCTTGTTTTTTTTTAATTATTATTAATATTATTTGGAGGGGGGAAAAAAGTTGCTTTTAGGACTAAGGAACTTGAAAATTGGTCAATTTTCCAGTTCTTTTTTTTTTTTTTTTCAGGAGTAGGCACAGCTTTGGGAAAACAGATTATATACCCTCTCAGCTCTCTTATTCCAATGCGGATAAAAAAATGTGTTAAGAAAATGAGGCCAAATGAAGCAAAGTTCGGGAGCAGGAGAAAAGTTGACATAAAAACTTCAGGGACAGCAGCCTGAACTCAGGAAAACTCAGGCAAACTTTGGACAGAAGGGTCTGAGATGAAGAGGATGTGAGCGAGTGGAGCGGAGCCAGCCACATTGTGCAGTTTTGCAGGACGAAAAAAAAGAGGGAATGGGGAATTAATTACAATGAATTCCTCTTAAAAACACTGAGAGTTGGACACAATGCATAGGTTATTCAGAGGGTAACTTCTAATTTTGCAAGGTTCAGAGAGCTTTCTACTCACAGAGGGAGCTGCCGGAACCTCTGCCAAGCATATGGAATTGCCAACATAAAGTCAAAGAGCTTGCTTCCGAGACTCCTTGGAAAGCGATATGTGGACACAGATGGCAGGGTTGCTTTCCAGTTTAGTAAGGAGTAAACTTATGTTTGTTTGCTCCTCTTCCTAGTTTCTGTGCCCTGCTGATATTTCCCTTGGCAGAGAAGGATCGCACAGACCCAGCCAAATGCAGGCAATAAATCCACCGATGCTTTATATTCTATGAACTCCACCAAGGGCTTAGGAGGCCCCAAGACAAACATGCCTATGGTGATTATCAGAGGTTCAATTGTTTGAAGGGCAAGACCAAACCCTGGAAGGGTCTAGTGTCTCAAGCAGAGACTGGGAACGAAAATTGGATTTAGGGATTCGAGGGGGTCACTCCAACTTTGTTTGCTTTTGGTCACTCTTCTAAGTATGGTAGGTAGATGAGAAAAATCATTCTGGAGGGGAAGCTGAACAAATAAGGATTTTAGTAAGGCTGCAAATAAAGGTCTTTTCTAATAAAGCTAGCAGGGCCAGTAAGAGGGTGCCAAGTGCTGCTCACTCCAACCCCATTTTATTGGCAGTGAAGCAAGTCAGATACTTGCTATAAAGACCAGCCCTTTCTTAGAAGTGTCCCTTGTTGATAAAAACATCCTGTGTTTTGCTAAATGTCCTGTCTCTAAATAACACTGTGGAAGAGAAACTCTAGCTGTCACTTTGACCAAGTCAGATGGTCTTGCAACTCATGAGGGGGCTGAGCCCAAGCAGATGGATGCAGAAAATGAAAACTGGTGCTGTCTGGCCAGAAGGTTTCCATTCCCTAAAACTGACCTGGAATAGCACCCTTGCCTTTGAGCTATTTATAGTAAAATTTAGTTTGCCTTAGGCACGAAGAGTAAAGCAAACAGTATTCCTTAGTGGTTTATGGTGTTGAACCCACCATATTCTGTTGTGGACACAGAGTGTGGTAGAATCCAAGTCATTCGTTGAACACATCTCCTATTGTTTTAAATCAAGGCACCTCTCTTTAAAGCAGGCTTCATGTGCCAGAACAAACATCCTGGAGACGCATTTGATGAGATAGTCAACAGGGCTTCTCAGGCTCACCCTGGGACTGCTGAGATGGTCCCAGGGGTGCTTAGAGGAGGGGCCTGGGAAGTCAGAAATGTGTGTGGAAAGGCCCCACCATTTATAAAGTTGATAAATTGAAAAACCAAATGGAGACTGACCTCTTACATTTGGGAGCAAGTTCTCATCTGTGCCTAGCAAAGAGAAATAACAATTGGGTGGATTTCTACTGAATGAAAGTAGAAATCATTTCTACGTAATGATTCAGTATGAATGGCCTAATAGCCAGCTTTCTCCATGAGCCACCAAGGTATCCATCCAGCTATGTCTACTGAACGTGCCAGGGAGCTCCTCATCTTGGGGAAATGCTGTAGAGATAGATCCCCTTGGAGTTGAGAATGGGCATAGAGGACATGTCGGTGGAACTGGCTTCATGGAACGCTCTTTCCTGAGCATGCTGCTCTTGCTCTCTTTGCCTCGACTACGTTTGAGTTCTGTCTCTTCTCAGGGACTTTAGGAGACTCAGCTTTGGGCTCCCTGCAGAACACTTTTGTTATGAAACAAGACTTAAGTCATTTGAGTTTTCGCCCATGGCATTCAGGATATTGAAACAAAGGGAGCACCTTTTCACACTTCCTGTCCTTACACCTGTAGGTCCCAAGGCTTTTATGCCAGAGGTGTTTGGCTAGAATTTCTAGGGTTTGCTATATCATCTCTCACAATCCACTGAAGTCTGTTCTTTCAAAGTTCTCGGCAGGAATGTGGCCGCCATCTTCGGTTCTGAAGGAGTGGTGGAGTAATTCACAAAATAACTCCATCGACTTAATGTCTATGAGCATCGATGTTTCATATACTTTTAGAGGAGAGGAATATACTTTGCTTACTCTGAGGCTACACAACTTAACCTGAGTTACATTCACTGGGGAGGCTTGTGGCCAGAGGAAACTCGAGGCTCCTCAGTAAACCTGGTGCATCCTTCTGTATTGAAACAAAAGCAGGTACATCATAAAATAGAACTTCATCTGGCGACGGCTTCATGAGAATTTGGCAAAGCTGCTGTGCCTGCAGGCTTTTTTATTCAGGCATGAGCTTGGGCTCCTCCCTCTTCAGGTTCATTGCAGCCACACCCTCTCTCAACGTCGAAGCCGTTGTGAGCTAGGCATGAGACATATCTTTCAAAAAGCCCAATGGCAAACAGCATCAAGCAGCAAGAAGTCCAGATCTCAGTTGTGGACTGAGTGATTGCAAAAGGTTTCACTAAAGCCACCCAGCCACAGTGCAGCATCCTTTCTGTTACCTGTGTTCCCCCTTACCCCCCTCACTTGGCCAACTCCTACTCATCCATGAAGGCTCAGCCAAAGAGATTGTTCCCTTTCTTGTTTTATAAGATAGACCATTTCCCCCCATTTTAAGCACCTTCCATGAGGCACTAGACAGACCCTTGTCGGAGAACTAGGAGGCCTGGTTCTAAGGTTGGCTCTTACCTCTCTGGGCCTCAGTTGTTAAAAAGAAACACAGAATTAGGAGATCACCAAGGTCCCTCACAGCTCTAACTTTCTGGAATTCTAAGCATAGCATTAAGGAATTTCAGGAAATATTTCTCTCTGCTTATTGTTAGTTTCTTTCTGCCTCCTCAGCATATACTGCTGCCTTCTCTGTAGCCCCCCATCCCCAACCCCTCACCTTCTCCTGCTTGGATTAGCTATTCCAACAGCCTCCAAAACTGTCTGCAATGACCCAGTCTTTCCATGGCACTGCAGTGGATCTATCCACAGTGCAAATCTCACTGTGTTTTGTCCCTGCCTCAGGCCTCCCTCTGCCCCATTTCCTAGTAAAAGAACATCTAAGAAGGCTTACAAGACTGGTTGACCTCTTCAATGTCACCTCTGCCTTGCAGCAGGGCACTCACCCACACCAAACTGTCTCACCTCTGTGGCTTTGCTTCCGCTGTTACCTATGCTCCAATGTCTTCCACCCACCCCACCCCCACTTCACTTGGCCACCTCCTATTCATCCATGAAGACTCATCCAAGGCTAAGTGCCCTTTCTGCTCCCTAAACCTTTGCATGCTTCCATGACATCACCCCCATGAAATACCATAACTAACTGTTCAATGGTCTCTCCTCACCTCTCAACTATGGGATACTTTAGAGGAGGGAAGAGTGTATTCATTGCATCCCCAACATCTAGGACAGTGCTTCTCAACTGGGAGTGATTTTTCTCCCAGGGGATATGTGACAATGTCTGGAGACATCTTTATTTGTCAACACTGGGTGGGAGGTGCTACTGATATATAGTGAATACAGGCCGGGGATAAAAGCAACAAAGCACAGGACAGCCTCCCACATCAAAGCATTATCAGACCCAAAAATGTCAATAAAAACCTTGATTTGGGCCAAAGAGTTCCTTATTTATGCTTCCTAATAAAAAATTATGAATCTGGGTCACTGAATTGAACTGTGCTCTCAAGTAAGAGCCATGTTATAGTTATTAGGTCTGAGAAGGAATTCAAGTTAATGCATTTGCTTTTTTCAGGACAATTTAGTTTAAATCTAATCTTTCACAGTAAATAGAAAGTTTGGCTTCAATAAAGGTATCTCAGCATCAGTTGGATAAATAGAAACAATATTTTGGGACAATTCTATACTAAAATTAATAATTCTGAGCCTGGAATTGAATCATGAAATGTCAGAAATAAAAGGGGTTGTAGAAGCCACCCAGGTCAACCTACCAATTTTACAGATGGAGACTCTAGGTCCAAGGTCTCCTGGCTAACAATAGCAAAGTCAGGAGACTAATGGAAGAATGGCTTGTGTTGTGACTTCACCAAAAATGAATATAGGACCCTTAGGCCCATCTCTGAGTCTCTGGTAGAGACTGTGGCCAGGGTGAGGGGATGGAGAGCGTGGGGAAGTTAGATGTGCCCTCTTGGAGATAGAAGGAGAGGAGAGGAAGACAGATAGCTGGGAAAGAAGCTTTATGACATATCTTGGTTTCTTGAACTTCTAGACCTTCCCTCAAATCTCATGGTTACTCACCTTAATGCCCCCTTGGTGCTTAAGTCTATACCTTGATGCTTCCAATCACAATCAAAACCATCCCATGTTCCAGGGTCTCTCACTGGTGCATTACGGGTATGTGGGGTGGGACTGCTGATTCTTCTTGGCAGGACTGGCTGTTTGGCATCCCTGTCCTTCATTCACCAAATATCTGTTGCAGCTCCAATCATGAGCAATAGAAGAAAAGCTTAGATGTTTACAAATGCCCTCCCACCCAGGAAGGTGGTTCGGCCTCCTCCCCCTGCCCCTTAAATTGAGAACCGCCGAAGGCCAGGTGGCAGTGTTTATGTTGAGCAAAGTACACTTGGCCAGGACAAGAAAGCAATCAGAACAATGGATGAGAGTGGTTTTAATGACCATCTTTATCAAAATGACCTGTGGGGTCTGTTAAATATAAAATTCTCAGGCCCATCCTCAGGGGATAGGATGCAAGAATACATATTTTTAATAGTCTCACCAGGTGATTCCTATGCACACTAAAAGTTTGAGAACTATGCCTTAGCAGCAGCTCTCAACCCTGGCTCGTAGGAGAACCAATGTTTAAAAATGCCACTGTGAATCTAATGAACAAAATACAATGATGAACAAAAGAGATGCAGAGATGTAGAAGCATGGAACAGAACGCAAAATCTCAAAGGGGAGGCAGGGGAGGGACATGACCAACCAGAGAACTAGTATGCATCTATGCATGACCCATGGACAAGGACAATACAGTGGTGAAGGACCGGGGCAGGAGGAAGGGGCTGTGGGGTGTTCAGGGGTCAGCTAGAAGGGTTCAATGGGGGGTAGGGGACATATGTAATACTTTCAACACTAAAGATTTAAAATGAAATAAATAAAATAAAATAAAAATGCCTCTGTGCATATCCCACACTCAGGGATCCTCAGTTAATTCCGCCTGCAGTTGGAGCCTGCACTGGATGTTTTAAAAGCTTTCTACATGTTTCTGATCTTTAGCCAGGGTTAAGAAATACTATCATTAAGGAGTCTTGCTAAGTAAGAGGTGACCACAAATTCATTTCCCCTTTCTCTCTTTGGGGTGATAGAAACAACTTAAAAAACAATGGTCCTCAACCTTGGCTCCATCCTCCAGGGAGCTTTATAAAATCCTAATGCCCAAGCCAAACCCCTTACATTGAAATCAGAATCTTTTGCGATAGGACTGAGAGGCATCAGTGTTTTTAAGGCTCCCCGGGTGGCTTTAATTTCCAGCCGAGTTTGACAGCAACGGTTCAGAAAATGTGCCTGTCTTCTCCTATAATCCCATGCTCTTGGCTTCTCTCTCCTCCAATCTCCAAGTTTGAAAATTCTGGGAAAGCTTGTGAGAGTGATGAGGGGATAAAGGGCAAGATTCAACCTGGCTCTCATTGCCGGCTAATCTCTTGTCATTTATCCAGCACTCAGGGAAGAAAGGGCAATGGAGAAACCTCTAGACCTATTACTATATATTCCCAAGAGGAAGATTCTTGGACCTGCATCAAGCCTCTTTCATATCTCTATTCTTCCAAGAGGTTTCTAAATATTGTTCCAGGGTAGGGATTTAAGCTTTCATTCTTTTCCAATATTTCATTTGTGTGACATGTGTGGGTCAAGAAGCCATGGAAAACTGGAAACCATTCTCTTCCAATTAGCAGATGCTTCAGTGGCTGAAATTATTTGCCAGTAACAGTGCCAGCACTGCACCGGAATGTTAATTACTGTCACTGGTCCTCAACCTGCACATGTAACTGACAAGGATGGTCAATATGTCACCACTGCCCTTAGAGACTCTTCTAAGACTGTCATCCTGTGTCTATTCAGTGTCATTGGGTAACGGCCCTTAAGTTTGCCTTTGGGTAAATCAGAAGTCTAACCTATCCCCCTTTTGGAGCAGTGTTAGATTTGACCTCATGTGCTAACGGCAGAAGAGTAACATGAGATTCGACCAGAGCTGCCTCCTCGTTGAGTGTCTTACAGTCATGTCAGAGCAGGGGCTGCCGGTCAGCTCCCTCCCTATCTTGTTGCTGCTTCCTTGAGATGGGAGGGAAAATGTTTTCTTGTGTGTGTGTGTGTGTGTGTGTGTGTGTGTGCGCGCGCGCGTGCGCGCTATGCTAGATCCTAGGTGCTCAGAGTAAAACTTACTAAGTCTGGAGTGCTCTGGCTCCTAGTGTTAGGTTCTTGCCATACATACATACACACATGCACATTTTCTCTAAGGCATATCATTTGTGTTGGGCTGGTGGACCCCAGGGTCATGTTGAGAATCACCAGCCCACACTCTGCCTCCCTCTTGATCAACAGTCCTTCCCTGCCATGTCACCTCACCTGGGACCAGCTCTGATCAATAGGTAGTTTAATAAATCTGAACTGCTAATCGTTCTTCTCCCAAAGGATTCCCCTCCCCTTAGGTAAATGTGTGTCAGCCGATAGATAAGGGCTTGGTGAGGGAAGAGCACAGCTTGATGGCATAGAAAAACAATAGCATCAAAACCCCAAATCAAAACTATCCTCCAATAGGTAGATACTTGCCTTAAAATTTCAAACCCTAAAGGGAACCACTCAAGTAGTTCTTCCCAGAATTCCAGACATTTTTCCACCAAAAATTACCTCTGAGAACTTCAAATGTCAGCTTCAAAAACACTACCATCCAGTTTTCCCAGCTACTGTTTATTGAGTATTGAGACATTACTCAGTCCTCAGACAACCCAAGGAGTAGGCATGATATCATTATCCCCACTACTGAGGAGGAAATGTGCCCAACTTTACACAGACAGGAAGTGAGACTGTGAATCAAGGTGTGCCTGGGTCTGGAACTACACACCATTAACTGCTGTGCTGTCTGCACTGGCTGTTGATTCTGCCACTGCTCTGATGGAGGGTACTTGTCTGAGTTTGCTGGGAGTTTGGAGCATGGTCTTGCCATTTTTCTTTATTTTCATCATAGTTTCTATCATCTCATCCCATAACCTTATCACTCTTGTAGTCTTGGTTCAGCTCTTGTTGACGTCAGAGAGGTCTTTGCCAACAAGTCTCAGTTCTTTAATTAGGTTTCAAATATGGCATCTTTGTTCTCTAGTGTGTTTTTTTTTTTTTTAATAGTTCCCTAGTATTATAAACTTTTAAAAACTAAGTTTCCAGAAGTAACTCCTTGCTCTTCTCCTTGATTCTCTAAACTTGTTTCCCTGACCAGAAACTTAGAACAGGTTCTCTGAAGGTTGGGTCAGAAGCACCTTTTGGGGTCAGAAGAGCATTAAAAGTGATAGTCTGCCAAACTTTATTCTCTCCCTCCTCAAGCTGAGTTATGTGTCTGTCTCACTGTTCTTAGACTATTAACTATTTTCATTACCAATTGAAGTGGACAATTGTTTTGTGCCTTGCAGCACCCTAACTGTGCTTTAAGGCAGTGTTTTTCAACCTTTTTTGGGCAAAGGCACACTTGTTTCATGAAAAAAATCACAAGGCACACCACCATTAGAAAATGTTAAAAAATTTAACTCTGTGCCTATATTGACTATATATAAAGTAATTCTCTTGAATAGGAATCAAATAAACACAAAGAAAGTATTTTATAATTACTTTATTATGAAATATTAAGTAAACAAAGTAGTGAAAAATTATAAAATTCTTGTCTTGTCTGCACCTACGGCACACCAGGCAACATCTCGCGGCACACTAGTGTGCCGCGGAACAGCGGTTGAAAAACGCTGCTTTAAGGAACCATCCTTATCACACTTTTTGTCCATATGCAATCAGACTATGACTCCAAGGGTGGACATATGACCCAGACCTCATCACTCAGAACATTACCTCTAGTGGGCTCCAAGAATTGGCTCAAAGATGTAGATATGGACCAAATAAAGGGAATCTGAATGAATTCTAGGCTTGTCATTAAGCAACTGAATAAGATCGAAACTCTTCACTTCTGGACTTGTAGCATGAGGATGTAAGTGTGAAGCTGCTGGCAGCCGCCAGTCCACAAGGAAGGGAGAGGAATGGATTTCACAATATAAATGGATTTCTCTGTAAAAAGAAAGCCTACAGAGAAGAAAACCATGAGAGCCAAGAGTTGGAGAGACCCTGGGTCATTATGACATTGTCTGAGACTTTGATTCCAACTGTGACACAAGCATACCCGTGGACTGTTCCGTGGCATGAGAAAAGATAAGACCTTTTTGTTTAAATCAGTAGGGCTGATTTCCTGTCACTTGAATAAAAAGGTTCACAACCAGTACAACATTCTTCTCATGGATCATCAGATGGTTCCTCACGCAAAAGGACCATCTTTCAAGACTTTCAAGAGTTACCCTTCCATGAACAGACATCGACACTGAGGAGAACAAGACGGCTGCTGGAGTGTGGGAGGCTACTGTGCAGCTGGGCTCTTGTGTTGGGCCAAAGAGCTAATGGGGTTTTGGCTTCCTGAGCACCTCTGTTGAAACTCCCTGGGGAATACCAAGTTGCTTTATAAAATTCCCAGCAACTTGGTATTCCAGTGGGTTGGTGATTAGGAGCCTGAATGGCTCCCTGTTGGAAGAAAAAATAATGTTTGAAGTCAGCTGCAAAGAGCTGTAGGAGGGAGTTGATCAGTCCCTCCCTCACTCCTACTATGCATTGATGGAAACTGCCCCCACCACCGTTTACTGCCAATTACTTTTATCTCCACAGCCAAAGAAAACATATTTGAAGTGAACCCTTTGAATGAGACCCCTTTTCACAAGGATCCATAGATGGTGAAATATTAATAAACAGGAGGGTTGTGCAATAATTCAAGGTTGCATTAGAAATTATTTTTATAGGTTAAATGATTAAGGGTCTCATGCTCTACCGACTGAGCTAGCCAGGCGAGACTATAGGTTAAATGATTAACACCAGAGGTACTGACATATATTCTGGTATGGTTATCCACAAGGCATTAATAGTAACACAGAGCAACCTCAGAACTAGCAAACACCAGGTCTGTCTTTACAAAAAAAAAAAAAAAAATTAAAAATGGAATAATAAGTGAAGGGATGGGATTACACAGGACAGCTAACTTTCGAATGGGTTGGCAGCAAAAGCTGTGACAATGCCTACTCTGGAAGTCGCTCAATTTCTTTTCTGCCCTCGGCCAGATATTTACTGGCATAAGAAGGGATGGAAGAGGTCAGATAGTTCTCAGGAAGATCAGGATATTGAGTTTCAGGGAGACTTCATTGCGTTTGACCGTAAAGGACAGGGAAGGTGAATCAAACAGAAGATCAAGCATAAGCAACCTCACACGGGCTGTAACATAGAGCAGGTGTGGGTAGGAAAAGGAGGTTCATTTGACTGGAACACAGGGTAAATGGAAGGAAGGAAAAGGTACAGAAGATGGAACAAGCACTTCATGGAAAATATGGAAGGCCAGGATGGAAATATTAGGTGTTAGTAGATACTGGGTGGGGCACTGAGCATTTTAAAGACACGATCAGAACAGTGGCGAGGATTGTAGTAATGAGAGGACAGATAGAGATAATCCCTATGGTTATCGGGTGCTTTACTGCTGCCACTTTATATACAATGATTCTCTCTCATTGTGGACGTTTCTATCTCTCTCTCCCTTCCTCTCTAAAATCTATATATATTTTATTGATTTCTTATGAGAGGAAGAGAGAGGGACAGAGAGTAAGAAACATCGATGAGAAAGAATCATCGATCAGCTGCCTCTTGCACACACCCCCACTGGGGATGTGCCCGCAACCAAAGTACATGCCCTTGACCGGAATCGAACTCGGGACCTTTCAGTCCACAGACCGACGCTCTATCCGCTGAGCTAAACCGATTTTGGCCAATAAAAATATATTTTAAGAAAAGGAAAGAGGCATCAACTTGGCAAGACTTAGTAATCAGTTGTTGCCTATGAGCGTCCTTGATTTGGAGCCTGGGTGAAGGGAACAATGATACCGTCACTAACCTAAATAAAGAAACCACAAGAAAAATCTGGTATGGGATAAAGATGATTGGTTTGCTTTTAGCTATGTTGAGTTTGAGATGCCACCATAAGTTCCAGTAAAATGTCTATCTGGTGGTTGGAAATATAGTGTGGCTGCCGAAGGGAGAAGACAGAGCTGGGGAGAGAAATCAAGACATCCTGAGCAAGCAGTAGTGAGGTGAACAGGCAAAGGAGAGTGGAGGAAGGAAAGAATCACAGGTGCTTGTTCGGTTTTTTTTTCTGCTCTCTCAACTGATAATGGAGATCCTTTCTGAGTTTTGCCAGCCCTCCCCTCCCAAACCGCCTACCCCCATTCAGGAATGAAACTGAGAAATGTAGGACCAAGTTTTGCAAAACGTTCCTGTGGTCATTCTCTGACCTGCCGTTGTTGGGAAAGGTAGAGGCAGTGTTCACAGAAGTGGGAGGATTCTCAGGAAAATGATGAAGGCAATCCATTCTCTCCACCAAGATAAGAAAAGAGTGTCCATCTTTGGACCCAAAGTCCTGTGTGAGTCTCCCAGGGAACCATTGCACATAGCGGCCAGAGCGGGCTTAGAGGGGCTAACACAGGTCAGGGAGCACGACTGCCTTCTTTGTGGGGGAGGGGAGAGATAGGGTTTACTTAAAGCTAGCAGGATATGCACTGCACCCCCAAGAATCTCCATCTGAGCAGCCAGTCAGATCTTTCCTAACACATCCTAAGCAAGAGAAAGGGCAGTGGAAAGGCAAGATTCCGCTGATGAATTCCCCCACAGGCCCCACAGATAAATGACTTGGGGGTCAGCGGGGGTTAAAGTAAAACAATAAACATAGCAGGATTTGTGCAATCTCGTCTAGGTCAAGGAAATCACCTCATCACTCTCCCGTTGACGGTCTGATTCTCATCTCTCAGTTCACCATCTTCCTCTCAACTCGCCTCAGCCGTTTTTGTTTCCAATTGCGTGCTCGGGAGGCTATTACATGTCTCTATTGTGAGTGTGAAGGGGTCACCATGGGAAGATTTCCCCGCGAGGAACTGAGCACTACGGGAAATAAGATTGCCTGACGAGACTTACATTTTTGATGCTGATGAATCAGAGAAGAAATCTGGGAAATCGCTTTAGAGAGCAAATATGTTCCTGGGACAGCAAGAACTTGCCTGGACTCTGATGGATGAGGTTAATATAGCCGTAGGGGGGGGGGGGGGCGGGGAATGCATCCGTGAAAAGGGATTTCTGCTCACTTACGAAGAAGGCAACTGCATTCAATAAAAATATGCTGAGTATCTACCAGGGACCAGCAGGAGGCTCACATTCTCACTGGGGAGACAGAAAATAAGCAAATGCATATATAACCCTATGTCAGGCGCTAGTTCCCAAGGAAGGATCTTGCAGAGCAAACAGCCTCTAGGGCTCAATGACAATCTGCTCATTCGTGTTCTATGCCAGATTTAGGAAGTGTGCTTAGACCTACAGCCCAAAAACTGTGTCTCCAGCTTTACTGGTGATGTTTTGACCAATCAATCGCCCTTCTGTTGATTTTTTTCTATGTGACTTCCATGAAGACATACACTGAGGAGCCAGATTATTATGACCACCTGACATTTGAGGGCAAATTAGCTGTGCACTGCATCGTATGGGATATGGAAGCTGAAGGCCTGTTTGAGCACCTTTGCTGTCTGCAGTTACCAAAATAAAATATCTCCAATTCGCACAGGAATACAAGGATTGGACAGTAGAGCATTGGAAAAAAGTCGTGTGGTCCGATGAATAGCATTTTCAGTTGCATCATGCAGATGGCAGAGTGAGAATTTGATGGAAACAGGATGAAAGCATGCACCCCACATGCATGAGGTACAACCCTTCAAGCTGGTGGGGGCAGTGTTATGGTTTGGGGCATGTTTTCCTGGCATGATTTGGACCCTTTAATTCATGTTTAACGACGTCTGATAACACAACATACCTAAGTATCATTACTGATCAAGTTCATCCTATCATGTTGATGGCGTATCCCAATGGAGATGGCTTCTTCCAACAAGACAATGTGCCATGCCATTGTGCTTGTATTGTGCAGGAGTAGTTTCAAGAACAATAGGGAGACTTTACCTTGCTTAGGTGGCCCCCTCAATCACCAGATCTCAATCCAATTGAGCATTTGTGGGACGAAGTTAAAAGAGCCATCAGGCAGCTGGTTCCACAACCATCAAATCTCACAGAACTGGACAGTGCTATTCATCAGGCATGGTGTCAGATTCCTCACCTCACCTTTCAACATCTCGTGGAGTCAATGCTAAGAACAATTGCCAGAGTACTGAAGGCAAAAGGTGGCCCAAGGAAGTACTGATGGATATGGTCAGAATAATCTGGCCACTTAGTGTATACAGAAAATGGAGTACATATCAAAGGTGTACAGCTCAATGCATTTTTCAGAGAGAGCACACTGTATAACCAGCGCCCTGAATCACTCCTCATGCCCCCTTTCAGCCCTTTGACCACCAAAAATTAACGACCTTCCTGATGTTAACACCATAGGTTTGTTTTGTCTGTTTCTGAATTTTATGTAAATGGAAATACACAGTACATACTCTGAACTTAATGTCTGCCTTCCTGTACTCAATATTATGTCTGTGAAATCCATTCATATTATAAAATGTATTGATTTTTTTTATTGTTGTGTGTTTCATTGCAGCACTATTTCACAACTTATTTATCCAGTCTATGTCAATGGGCATCAGGATAATTTCCACTATTCTTTTAATAAAATTTTTTTTAAAAATATATTTTATTGATTTTATACAGAAAGGAAGGGAGAGAGATAGAGAGTTAGAAACATCGATGAGAGAGAGTCATCGATTAGCTGCCTCTTGCACATACCCTACTGGGGATGTGCCCGCAACCAAGGTACATGCCCTTGACCGGAATCGAACCCGGGACCTTTCAGTCTCCAAGCCGACGCTCTATCCATTGAGCCAAACCGGTTTCGGCAAAATTTTTTTTTTTTTGCTAAATCATGTGTACAACTAAGAATCCTGTCTGATACACTTTCATTTTAAATTTTTATTGAGTGAGAAAGAGTTGTGTTCTTCTGTAAAAATTCTTTTTAGCTATGCTTTTGAGGACATGGACACTTCCTTCATCAGCTACTTGGCAGGGAACATCCACTTATTATGTTTCAACATTGAGTCCAAATGATTAAAAATAACATTCCGTGTAGAGAAAGCTCTGAGTTCCTGGCCTGAAGACAGTACTTCCTAGAATAACAACGATAGCTTTGGCTCTTAGGTTGCTATCAGTTGGTTAGGAGTTTTCTCTGCAAGAGCCAGTGAGATGGCCACTTCTGGGTACGAGCCTCAGCAGTTGGAGTGGTTGGTTTGCATCTCGATTGTACAAGAGCAGCGGTTGGAGGTTGTGGTTTTCTCCACAGTCCCACAACCCCACTGCCCTGGCTGCTGCTCTCAGGAACTCTAAAGAACATTGTTAATAGGCAAACACAATCCAATGAAAAATAAAATAGCAGGCTCAATTATAAGACAACCATGTCAATTATTCACCAATTACTAGGATCTTTCCTTTTTCAAGCACATTTTAACCTCCCTCATGTAGGAGTCTACCCTGGCTGAGTGGGGCTGTAGGAGAGAATGGACCACTCTGTCTTTTTTTTCTTTTTTAAATCTTCAGTTGTTTTTGTTTGTTTGTTTGTTTAATATATTTTATTGATTTTTTATTTTTTTATTTATTTTTTTACAGAGAGGAGAGGAGAGGGATAGAGAGTTAGAAACATCGATGAGAGAGAAACCATCTATCAGCTGCCTCTTGCACACCTCCTACTGGGGATGTGCCCGCAACCCAGGTACATGCCCTTGACCGGAATTGAACCCGGGACCTTTCAGTCCGCAGGCTGACACTCTATCCACTGAGCCAAACCGGTTTCGGCGGACCACTTTGTCTTTTTATCTTCCTCGTTGGCCAGGCCATATCAATTGCTAATGCACTCATTCCCAGATTGACTTTTGATCCATGAGTTGGTCTGGCCAACTGTTGCCCTTGGTTATTCAAGGAGACAGACTCTTATAATACTAGCAGCAATTATTCACTAAGCACTTACTATGTGCCAAGGACTCTGTGTGCATATCTATTTCATTAAAGGTCAATCTCTCCACTTCTGCTCTGGATATGATCCCCTATCTTTCCCAGAGATTTTCCTCCTGCAATTAACCCCTCTTTCCCTACATGATCCATTTCTCCCTCCTTCCTGGATCACCACCACCAGTGCTCAGACATGCCCTAGTACTTCCTTAAAAAAAAAAAAAAAATCCTTTGACATCATATGCCCTTTTAGACATAACTCAACTTCTTAGCTCTTTTATAGCACCACTTTCTGAAAGAATTGTCTATAGTCGCTGCTCTACTTCCTCACGCTGCATCTAAGCGAGGAGGTAGGACCGGGAAGCTTTGTTCTCTGTTAAAGGCACTTTGAGCCTAGATGTCCTGACCTGAGGACCCACCTAAAGCTGGGCCTCTGCCATGAGGGGCAAAGGACCCTCACAGTCAGGGTGTGACCTGAGGAATATCAAGGGCCCAGAGCTTCACAGCTGGGACCCAGAAGGAGTTGGCAATGGAGGGTGAACCCACCAGAGAAATGAGGCAGATTCAAAGGAATTAAAATTAGAAGGCCCAGAAGTTGAAAACATGCTTCATTGATGTCAGCATTTTACCAGAGTCACTCCAAGGTGAGCATAACTCACTTAAAAGAGAGCTCTGAAAGCTGTTCTTTTATGCCAGCAAATAAAGTGCATTTAATAAAATAAAATTAAATAGTCAATCATTCTCCTATAACCTGTAGGTCAAGCATGAATGGTTTTGATCTTTTATAGTCTTGACACAAAAGCTTTTTACTCTGCTCATGGTTGTATCATGGCATGAGCCTGGACAAGACTTAAATTTTGCTGGCCTAGAGTATTATTTATGATTTATAGACAACTGTGCCACGCCCAGTGGTCGGGGGTGGGGGGTGGGGGTTGGTGAAGAGGAGAGGGGTGAATGTGAGGTTTAAGGGGAAGGTCAGATGTGGTGGTGTTCAGTGGTTGATTCTAAGCATTCCCTATGATCTGGGTCTAATCTTGAGAAGTCCAAGATTAAATAACAAGGAGAATTTAAAGTCCTGAGGTTACTGTCTAGTTACATGAGTGTACAATTAATAGCCTGCAGCAAAGATTTATAAGAAACTAATTGAAATATAACATAAACCCCACAAAGAGTAAAGGACAATGGGAACTTAAAATTAAGACTCAGGAAACAAAATGATATTTAACTTGGACGTGTTCCCCCTCCCCCCCCCCCCCCCCCCCCAATGCATCTGGAGAAAGATAGATATCAATGAAAAATCTAGAGAGATGAGCCATAACTGCTGTCACAGAGACACGGACAGGAAATTGGAAAGGAACTTACATTGTTGTTTTGGGCTGCACGGATGGCCTTTTGTGCCTGCGAAGGGAAATGAGAGTTGTGTCTGAAAAAATCAGATGGAATTGTGCATAAAATCAGGCTGAAAGATGTCACAAGCCATCCCATAATTTCGGGGGGTTCTGAATCCTGCAGGTCAGTCTGTGATCCTTGGAGGGACATGGATGTAGAGAAGAGGGGTTAGGTTTATGGTCAGCCATCTTCCTGAGATCTTTGTTACATTAAGTGTGTTTTAACTTGTCTGACCCACGGGTTTAACGTTAAAAAGAGAGGGGGAGAGAGAGAGAGAGAGAGAGAGAGAGAGAGAAATTTGTCCCGTTCAAAGTTGTTGGCAGGACTACAGATAGTGTCTCTGAAGTTCCTGGCACATGGGAAATATCAAATAAATGTCAGTCAGTAGCAACAGCAGGAGTAGACATGAAAGCTGACTCCTGAGTTAACCGAATTCTGCCGATCACAGAGCCCTTCTCTTCCCCGTGTGTCCCATCATCCTGACCCCTGCCTGGTGCTCCTCGGCCACAGCCAGCAGACGCTCTAGAACTGTAAGGTAAGAGGTGCTTGGGAAGGCAAAGGAGACTGGGATGCAGGAGGAACCCAGCTGCTAGGAGAGTTGACTTGAAACTGAGTTTATGGTGATCACTCGCTGGTTCACTCACCAGCCAATACCATCGACTACTAATCCCCCTAGGGGGTCTCTTCCGTGGACTGGATAGAATCAAAATCTAGGATATTTTCACTCTTAAAACAATCCATTTTCCAGTGGCAAAGCACAGCACTTCCTTAGCGCCTTCCTTCTACAAATTAAGGTGAGATGTATTTTAAATACATGCTTCCCCAATTATTTTATGGATTTGTTCATATGATCATTATAACCACATGCTTTACTACATGCGTGATGGGAGGGTTTTTAAGGAAAACTGTTAAGAGATAGGGGCCCCAGCACCCCGCCACCCACTGGCACCACCACAGACTCCCCATTGCAGGGAGGTGGTCCCAGGAAAGCAGGACCCATGGCGCAATATCCTTGTTCCTGATTCCAAAGGTGCCGAGGGGATCACTGTCTGTGTTGCATTCTCAACAACAGAAATGCGGTTTTGCCCCCTCAGAGCCCTCGGAGAGCGGGAATGTGGGGGGGGGGGGGGCGGGTAGCACTGAGGAGCAGGAGGGAGGTGTGGTGGGAAGACCTCACCTCCATGACTTGCTCTATCCACTGTCCATGCCAGCCATAGCCTCTGAATTTGGGTTTGGCACATTGTTGGCGTTCTGTGGATGAGTCAAGATTTCTTGTCCTCACCCGAAAACATGACCGTGTTTGCCCTCTACCTGAAACTGAGGGACCTGATTTAATGTATGATTTTATATATATATATGTTGATTTTTTACAGAGAGAAAGGGAGAGGGATAGAAAGCTAGAAACATCAGTGAGAGAGAGACATCGACCAGCTACCTCCTGCACACCCCCTACCGGGGATGTGCCAGCAACCAATGTACATGCTCTTGACCGGAATCGAACCTGGGACCTTTCAATCCGCAGACGGATGCTCTATCCACTGAGCCAAACCGGTTTCGGCTAATGTATGATTTTAATATACAGTATAACCCCAGCACTCTATTTCTTCACAGAATGGTCTGGAAGCCTTAGCCCTTTTCCTACTAGTCAGTAACCCCAAAGGCAGCCAGAAACAATGGCTAGGCCTTGACTGAGGGCCACAAGGTAAGGGTGTCTGGTAAGCAAAAGATAACTTGACCTACGTTATGTTTCAGGTCCTGAGTTCTAAGGAGGAACGACCCCTGATTACTTTTCCATGAAACCAGATGGAGGGAATTAAATTCCCGAGTTTCCAAGCCCCCCTCCCTCCCTCCTGCCATGGAAGAAGCCCAGCTGTGCCTTCGGCAGGGCTAAAGCCATTCCCCAGAATTTGTTTTCCACATCTGCACTGTCCAGTCCAGCATCAGGCTAGCTTAGCCTGTGTTCCCAGCTGTTGTCCACTGCATGTGGGGTCCGCATGGCCTTGAGCCACACAACGTCCAGGGCCACATGGCTGTGCAGGGAACATGAGCAAGTGCAAGGAAGCAGGAGCGAAGCAAAAGGAACAAGAGAGAAAATTCCTTTGTCTGCAGGTTTTAACCTAAGATTTCACAAGCTTGCAGTGGGTCCACCCTCTCTAGCCAACCCATGTTTCCCCAGGCTAGACTGACAGAAAAGTACTTTCCCTATGTCACCCCAACTTCACTATGATGTGCCCATCTTCCCCTTTGTCCAGATCCTCTCCCCTTTCCCCCTCCCCCATGATCTGTAGGAAATGGACAGGTGGTTCCCTGGGGAGGGCCAAGTTACAGCTCCCTGGAGAAGCTGCCCCAATGACCAGGCTTGTAATGTCTGGCCTTTCTTTACCTCCTTCCGATCATTCCTAGTCAGCTAAGTACAATGGTAACACATTGTGCTGATTGGATGGTCAAAATAAGAATTATCATTTATTAAAACCACCTTGGCTGGCCAATTTTTATTTCAGCTATCAACCAAGTCAATTTGAACATCTGAAAGAAGAGCTCGATACAGGAACTGTCTTTTCTTTCTTGCATGGGGGCAAGGGGACCCTAGAAGGGAATTAGGGTTCTTTTAGCATTTAGGGTCAGGAAACACCAGGTGAGAACAGATGAAGAAGATAAGAATGTCTTGGGAAGAGAGAAGGGGGAGATGAGGGATGAATGGATCGAAATAGAACGTAACTGCTTTATCAGGTCCCAGACCAAATGACCATCGGCACCTACTTGGCAATTATTTTTCCTTTTCCTGTCCAGATTAAACAAGGAGAAAGAAATAGCCAGTATTCGATGAACATACCTCTTCCTATTATACAGTTTTATAAATCATAGTAAAACCTCAGACTTCAATGATTAAAGGGCAGACCAGGTTAGTGATTGATTTGAGATACTGAAAATTATGAAAAGGATGCATTGTTATAACTAATACGTATATGTAAGGACACAAACTAGCGATATAAAATCTTTTGTTGGTACAAACTTTAGACCATACTATACTCACCCTAAGATTGGCATATTACTGAGGAGGGGGGTAAGCAGACTTCTGCCTGGATTTTGCATTGAGAAGATGCTGAGACTCTGTTTAGGAATATTTAAATGAGCACAACATGGTCAAACCATTCAGCAAAATGTTTGTTGAGTCTTTTTCTGTCCAGCCCAAATAGGACACACTGTGGTAAAGTGGGGTAATAGGAGTGCAGTAGCTAAATACAAAAATAGACAAACAATACCCACACATTCTGCAAACCACACGTTAGCCACAAGCACCTTTTCACCTCTCACTTCTCTTAGCCAAAACGCCAAAAAAGGGTAAAAATACAGTGATTTGAATTTCACTTCCTCTCCCTCCTTCTGCTCAAACTCTGGAAATCAGAAACAAACCGTGAGGGGTATTAAGAAGAGAAACAAAATCTGATTCACCACAAAAGCAAACGGCTTCGGGGTGACTTCTAAAGCAGAGCACAGAAAAAGGACATCATTAGATGTTTGGAGTCTTTTATCTGTGTGTGGGAAGTTTTAAGTCCCACTTCCTTTTCAAATACCATCTAGTCTTTCTTTGCATGAATTTCCCTGCTCATAATTTCCCCCACATCCTGAATGAGCCCCATGTTCATCTCTGAACATTATTGTCATTTAAAATTCAAGGCTTTTTCTTCAATTTAGCTAAACTAGCAGCCACTGATGAGTTTCTTTATATGGTCTATTCCAGCTTCATTTTTTTTTTTTTTTGCCAGCTCTTGAGAAGTCAGTCTAACTTTAAAATTCAGAACTCTGTTTCCTCCCTACATCCCCAATTTTTCCTTCTCGTAGTTCAAATTTTGGTCTACTGTTCTGACTCATTCTTACTCTGTGTACACAGAGGCTTCATTTTTTATTATTCCTTTCTGAAACATCCTCTGACCCAAAGGCTACACTACACTCATCTGAAACCAATGGATTGAATGGATATGTTACAGAGTTCAGTTACCCAGCACTAGCAGAGCCAGAAACCAAACACCAGAGAATTGCAGTGGAGAGAAATAGGCTACTTTAATATGAATAGGGGGAAGCTAATGCTCAAAAGCAGAAACTCCTTGATGGCATATAGGTTATAGATTATATAGGGCAAAATCACAAGGCAATATGGGTTAGAGGCTCAGGGTCTTGCTGGGAGCTGATTGGTCAGAGGTGAAATAAGGGTCATATTAATAAATTATTTCTTCAGGTCTTGAAGACTGCCTATTCTCCCATCCGAGTCTCAGGAAATTCCATTTCTGATGACATCGTAAGAAGCTTGCTTCCACCGGCAACAGATGGGTACACAGAAAGCACCCCACCATATCAAATGGGCCACTGTTTATCCTATATAATAAAACCCTAATATGCCAAGTGTCCAACCATTAGCTCAAAGTGCACAGTCGCTATGACATGCACTGACCACCAGGAGGCAGGTGCTCCAACTGGTAGGTTAGCTTGCTGCTGGGATCCAGCTAATCTGGACTGAGTGAGACAGGCCGGACATGCTTTGGAGCCCATCCACAGTCCCTCTTGGGCCCTGATTGTGCTCTGTGGGATCCCTTGGCCTGACCTGTGCCCTTCCACAATCCAGGACCACTTGGGGGGGGGGGGTGACAAGCCAGTTTTGGCCTGATCCCTGCAGGCCAGGCCAAGGGACCCCACCAGTGCACGAATCCATGCATCAGACCTCTAGTAATATATAAGTACACCCACAAGTCAGTCAGTTAAATAGTCAATGCCTAAAACTATAGATACACTAGTTCCTGGCTCCTTCCAAGGATTCTTTATTCATTTGTTTAGTCTGCAGCAGGAATCCAGCTGCCCTCCTTCAGTCCAGAGAGGGAATGCTGAGATATTGTATGAACTGCATGCAGTGTTCCAGGCTTTAGGAAATGTGAATTGAAACATTGACTGAACAAGCCCATAGTACATTTACATGTTGAGCTGTTGTTTAAAGCCTCTTCACGTGTGATGAGCTCATATTCAAAATGTTTTGACTCAACACGCATCAGAACTTGGCAAGGGCTTGCAGGGAGGAGCAGCCTGTCACGGGGACCAGGAGGAAGAAAACAAGGCCGGCTCAGTCCATTCGCTCACAGACCTTCCTGGGCCAGGATTTGTTATTTTTTAAAAAAAAAAATCAAATACAGACTCTCTCCTCTTGATTCAGCACTAATTCCTAGGTTACAATAAATCAACACCTTTTCTATGACTTCCTATTACAGAATGTCCTAATAACATATATACTTAACTTATTAATATATGTTTTAAAGAGTAGCCATTAACCAGCACTTGGTTGGATTATATTAAAGTCACACATGTTTTAAACAGCCACCATTTCAGAGCCGACCACATGCAAGATACATGTTGCTTTAATAGGTATGTTGATCATCTGAAAAGGATACTCGTTTTCTCAGGACACAGTGTCCTGAGGGGGTTTATGAAGGCTTCAGAGCTCCCGGGCCCTCAGTTGTTAGCACTGAGGTTGCTCATCCTGGCATTCACAGCGTATATGCCCTACAACTTGAGTCCAGCTCAAATTTACTCCTTGGAAGGGACTACTGACACAGTTCATGCATAAAGTGTTCACCCTCAAAAAGATAGTCATCCTATCACATAGAGTGAACTGGTGGTTACCAGAGGGGAGGAGAATTGGGGGATTAGATGAAAGAGGTGAAGGGACTAAGAAGTACAAATTGGCAGTTACAAAAGAGTCAAGGGGATATAAAGTACAGCATAAGAAATGTGATCAATAATATCATAATAACTATTATTGTAATAACTATGGGTGATGCCACGTGGGTACTGGAAATATTGGGGGGGGGGGGGAGACCCATTGAAAAGTATATGATTGCCTAACCGCTTGAAACCAATACAAAATAAAACTGGAAGAAAAACAAATAACCACAATACCATAATTACACCTAAAAGTTAATAATACATAAAATTAAAGACGGGCATTCTATTCCTAACCGGTAGGTAATCCAAGTCAAAGAACAAGTGTGGCTGCAATGAATGGGCCACACAGAATGCCATGCTGAGCAATGTAGATTTCATTTTACGTTAAGGGGTCCCCAGTAAAGTTTTGCAAATTTACTTGACGATATGAATCTGGTAAGAGAGAGGAAGTTGGATTTAAGAGAGTAGGCACTGCGGGGAGATGTAGGGAGAAGATCAAGTCCTGGATATGAGTAATGTTGGTAAGAATCAAGAGGAAGGGAAGAAAATAAAGGACACTTAGAAGATTTGACAAGCCCTGATAACTGAACAGGTATAGGGGGCATAGAAGAGAGGGAGACGGGAGACAGGGACAGCATCAAGGTTTCTATCCAGAGATCTGGAGTGTGATGGGGACATTGACAGAAATACACACCAGGAGGAGGAGCCAGTTCACAATGAATCAAGAAGAGAGTTTAACTCGGAGAACCTTAAAGCTGGAATTGATCTCAAAGAAGGCATGAAGCCCAACTTCTTACTTCCTCTGTGTATTTCAGATACAAAACTGAGGCCCAGAGAGGAGATCATAGAGGACTCTGAAGCCCCACAGCTAGTTAGCATGAAGCAGACACTAGTACCCAGTCTTTGGATTCTCGATCTGTCCTACCCCAAAACTAGAAATCTTTTGGTTGCAAGTGATAGAAAACTCAATCTGATTTTACTTGTAAAGGAATTTATTGATTCATATCATTGTGAAGGCCAGAAGCTTCAGGTGAGACTTGGTCCAGCACCTCAGCAATGCCACTAAGTACCTAGTTCCTTTCTTTCTAGTCCAGGCTTAACACCCCTGGTGGTTCCAAGATGGGTGCAAACAGCTCCCTGGGCTGTGTGCTGACTAATTCACATTCAGCATGAGTGAGAAAAGGTATGCATTCTGGAATTCCAAGCAAAGGTCTTGTGGTTCCATCTAATTGCATTTGCTTAGTCACATGTCTACTCAGAACCAACCACAATGAACAGGGAGTCAAACATGCCGATCTGAGACGTATGCTTTACCCCTGGGATCAGGTTCCATAGAGCCAATTGAATCTCCAACTGAAATGAGGGCTAATAGGAAGAAAATAAGAGAAGCTGTAGGGGAAACCCAAAATGTCTATTAGACATTGTTCCGTTAAATCCTTTTCACTCCTTTTCCATTCCAAGTTTATGGCTTTTATGTTATATACAATGAGTAAGTGCCCAAAGGTTTCAAAAATATATACTATGTAGAAATAAGAATTGCCATACTCACCATAGTGGTGAGAAAGGGGTTTAACAAAAATGTTAAGGGAAAGAAAAGTAATTAGAGTGAATAGACTCAAAATCAAGACATATTCAACCAACTCTTTGCCCTTAAATTTTAGGCTGCATTCTCTACAGGTAGGCATAGCCCAAGGCTGCCATGTGTGGGCCTTTCCCCCTCACTTCAGTTGTGGGCTGTCTTGGTGGTTGGTGGCCCTGCAGTGTGAGACCTCTGGTCACTCTGGCATCAACGATGCGTGCTGTGACAATATTAGGGAGATCTTTGATAATTACTTTAAAGTGACTCCAAACTACTCAGTTTTTACTTTTTCTTTCCTACACCACTGCATAAGGAAGTCTTTAACAACTACTGGTACATGCTTCTCAGAAACATTTAACCACAAGATTCAAAACATATTACTTTGTGGGAAGAACGGCACCACCCAGCACACACACCCATCCTCATTTTGAATGGACTTAATTTCTGAATTCTAGACACTGACTCACAATGCTATGGGGGGTGGAAAAACCACAACAATCGTAAGAGCCTCGTTAAAGTTTCAGTGGCCGTACCCACCGACAGGGACTAATGAGGTCTCCAGGAGAAAGGCATCTTGACAACATTTCTAAACTTTGAGCTGTCTGGCAGGTGATCTCACGGCGGAAGTAATTTTCAAAATATGTGATGCTGACCAATCAGGACAGCAGCCAATCGAACTCAATATACACTGATTCTTTCCTGCTCCCTTTCTTACCAGTTAAATATCCACCCTGCCCTGTGGGCTGAGGAGATCGAAAGAGGGAAATCAAGACAAGATTGTGTTGGAGCAAGAACAGGCTGTTCTGAATGGTGAGAAGAGGAGGCAGCCCACCCATCCGAAGTCAAAGGAGTTGACCAGTTCTACGAAGGAGGCACAGAGGAGAAGAGGAAAGGAAAGAAGTGAAGAAGTGAGAGGTGGGAGGAAGTAGACAAGGATAGATAAGGAGCAGAAACAGGTGAAGAAAGGGAGGGAAATGAACAGAGAAGAGTAGAGAGAAACGAAGACATGGAAAAACAGACTAGGGAACAGACTCATAGATCCAGAGAACAGTCTGATGATGGCTGCAGAGACGAGGGCATGATCTGGCTGTTGGGAACTGTGTGGGAAAAGGTGAAGAAATGAAGAAGCACAAATTGGCAGTTACAAAGTAGTCACAGGGATATAAATTCAGCAGAGGGAACAGAGTCAATAATATTGTAAGAACCATGTGTGGTGTCAGATGGGTACTAGAAGGATCACTTAGTAAAGTACACGATTGCTTAAACACTATGCTATGCACCTGAAACTAATACAAATTAATATTGAATATAAACTGTAATTGAAAAATAAAATTTAAACTTAAAATATAAAAAAACCAGACTAGGAATAAGCAAAAAGAGTGGAGGAAAGGAGAGACTGAAAATTCAGACAAGCAGAGGAGAAAAAAGTGATGATGGCTAAGGGAAAATAAGGCAGGAAAAGGAGAGGTGCTGCATAGCAATATGAAAAATGGCAGTGTTTGTGAGTAATATTGTCTCTTACACCATGTGATACAGGGGTCAGCAAGCTTTTATGTGAAGGGCCAGATAGTAAATAGTTAAGCTATGTGGATGGTATAGTTTTAGTTCAACTTTGGAAACATGAAGGCAGTCATAGACAATGAGTAAACAGGCGAGCGTGGCTGGATCCCAATTAAACTTTACAGAAATAGGTGCTGAGCTGGATCTGGCTGTGGGTCATAGCTAGCGGACTCCTGATATAGTGTAACCCCCCCCCCCCCAGACAAGGGTGTGTATGACATTTCCTGCACCCCCACAGTGCAATGAACTTAGGGGTGCATACAGTCTTTCCAGTTAGCATTTTGGGTTTCTTTGGGTTATATACCCAGAAGTGGAACAGCTGGATCATAAGGCACTTCTATTTTTATTGTTATTTTTTTCTCTTTTGAGGAAACTCCATGCTTTTTTTCATAGTGGCCACACCAGTTTGAAAGTTGCACCTTTTCCTTGGAGTCTTTCCTGATGTGACCCTGCAGGGCACAGTGGCAAAAAGACTCTAGCACCTGTGCCTTCTTCACTGTAAATAAGTGGGTTGGAGATTGTCCTTCTGAAGTCTACAACTTTAAGGAAAAAATCAACACTGTGGATTGATTTTTTTTCTTGTCATTCTGTAAAGTAAATAAACTTCAAACACTTTGTAACCATGTATTTATTCTGCCAAACGACTATAAAAAATAATAATAATTGAAAGCCAAACCACTGATTAGTGAAATTCTCTCAATTGTCAGAATCTTGTGTTCCCTTAGGGACAGACGTCAATTGTGGTTTGTAACCCAATGTTACCCCTCCTGTAAGGTGCGTGCATTCTTCCAGTTCTTCCAAAGTCAGATGCTCAGTCACCTCTTTGCTGCTCTCTTTGGTCCCCTTGTGGCTGGGAAGTGCTCCCTCACCACTGAGTTTACTTCCAAACAGTAGTTTACCACAACATATTTAATTCTATTTTCTGAAAGAAGTACTTCAATCTTGCCTATTGGCACAAAATAACTATAAACATAACCATTTATGGATGCAGTACTTGAGGAGAAAAGAACTTTAACTTTTCCCTCTCATAAATTAAGGAAGTTCTCCCTGTGAGAGCCCGTGGTGAATTATAGCTGACAACAGTACGAACAGCTCGGTCACGCCATTGAATTCTTTCCAACGCCAGGGCCATAACTCACCCTCTCCCACATGTCCTCTCCTCTTGACCCTAGAAGACTTTCCCTAATAAAGGTTACTGATGGCATCCTAATTGGGATGCAAGAGGGAAAAGTTCAGCAGCAATTTCAGGACTCACAAAGCAGTAGAAAACAAATGCTGGATTTAAAGACTAAGAGTTTAGGATTGGGTGCAGCTTGCACCAGATACTGCATATGTTACCCTGGGAAACTTCAGTTTTCTCATCTGTCATCTATTCACTGGATTCAGTCATTCAAAATAATTTTTATTATCTTCTAAAGTCCCCGTTAGGCATTGTGTTAGATAGATAGATAGATAGATAGATAGATAGATAGATAGATAGATACATAGATACATAGATAGATAGATAGATAGATAGATAAATAAATAAATAGATAGAATGCTAGATAGAATGTGAGGTAGATGGGTAAATAGATGATAGATAGATAGATAGATAGATAGATAGATATAGATAGAATGCTAGATAAATGGGTAGATAGATGATAGATAGATAGATAGATAGATAGATAGATAGATAGATAGATAGAATGCTAGATAGAATGCTAGATAGATGGGTAGATAGATGATAGATAGATAGATAAATAGATAGACAGATAATCTGGACCAGGTAGACCTATTGTATTATAATAAGATTCTGCTCTTCAAAGTGAGCAAACCAAGTGACAAATTTTCCTTTTCATAACGTTGTCCTGGCAGAGTCAGCACTTCCTGTGTGAATGTGCTATATATTACAACAATATTGGTTGCATTTTCAAAATGTAAAATGATGTAAACTCCTCATCGCCAACTGGATCTTGGGCCTGAGCCCTCACCCTGCTGATCTGGGCTGGCCATACAAACAGCGAGGGCTTCGGCTGCCCAGAAGACTTGAACAGCCCAGAACAAAAGCAGCAGAGAACCCACACTTTCTTCTGGGGACTAAGGTTTTAGCAAATTGAAAAAGTAATGAAGGAAGACCCCAAGGAGAGAGGAATTATCCCTGGGACTGAGAGCAGCTGGTCAGAGGGAGGTGAGGAGAAGGAGGAAGGGAAAGGGGAAGGAACAAAGAACATTCTTATGGTTTCCTTCTAGAGACTTCTTACCTATTCAAGGAAGAATGAATTTTCAATGATCAATAGTTAGACATTTTGACTCCTCTACCTCACAACTGCCATATATTTTTACTGTGGACTAATCAACCGAAATAAACTTACATTTTAAAATGTGTCACTTTGCAGAGCAAGGACCCAATCAGCAAGGGGCTCTCAGAAGCAGATTATCCTGCCACATCCCCAAGATCGATGGTTCCAGGAACAGCACATTAGGGTCTCTGACACTGCACATCCTTAATCCATGAGGCATTCATTGGAGGGGCTTTCCCAAGGGTCACTTTCATACACAGATTAATAGAGGGGCTTTTTCTTACATTCGTTTAGAAAAATCTCATCCTCATAGAGAACATTCAAGCTTCACTGCTGAGTAAGCTGACGTCTTTCTTCTGAATTGTCCCTTAACCTTCAACCTCATCTCATCTCCAGAAAGCATACTGGATTTTTTTGTTTGTTTGTTTGCCTTCTAATATAGGAAGCGCTTTAGATTAAAAAACAAAAAACAAAAAAGAAAACAAAAAAAAAACTGGGAAGAATGTGAACACTGACCCTATATTATGCTTTTAGTTATTTGTGACAACCTCTGTACTTACTCTAGTGTGGATTTCCCCCTCTTCGCCCCTCCAAGCTGTTAGGATCGTACCAATGTATTGCTCTAACCTTGAGAGAACAGCTTCTTCACTAACGTACAGCCATGGAAAGCCCACTGAACTTAATAACCACAGGGTTCCATCAGGAGGCAAGAGGTCCCAATCCGCCTGAGGGACCTTCCTCAGAGGGCCCACGAACTACTCAAGACCACTGCTTGTCCGTGCCCTTTTCTTTGCCCAACAACTATCTTTGAAAGAAAGAAAGAAAGAAAGAAAGAAAGAAAGAAAGAAAGAAAGAAAGAAAGAAAGAAAGAAAGAAAGAAAGAAAGAAAAGAAGAAGAAGAAGAAGAAGAAGAAGAAGAAGAAGAAGAAGAAGAAGAAGAAGAAGAAAGCTCTCTGAACACACTCATTTCTTTCCCAAATAATCCTGTTTAATAATGAATTCCTTACTAGGCCAAATCCAACACACTGAACACACTGCAACATCTGCCAAGCATCTCCAATTCTGCACAAAAGGGGTTTGAAAACAGCCAGTAGCTACTGCGAGGGGAGGACATGGGAGAGGCCTCGCTGAGGAGTTTCCCACCCGTGGCAGCAGGTCCACCATGCCTCGCTGTTGGCAGATTTGGGCTGAGCTGGGCATCACATTGTTCATGTAAAGAAAAGCAACTGTTCCCCCTCCCCCCCACCTCCCCGCCCCGAGCGCCCCTTCCCCGCTCCCAATGGCTGTGATCAGCAGCCCCAGGACCCTAATTGCCACAGCCTATTAGAAATAATGAGATGGAGAAGGCAGAAGCCAAAGGTAAAAGCGACATCTCGCAACACGAAAGGTTTCTATCAGCATAGACTGCCCCTGAGTGCAAAGGCCACCTCCAGCGGTGGCTCATTACTGCGGCTGACCCACGGGGAGGGTGTCATTCTGCAGAAAGGCTTTCTCAGGATGGGGCAGCCAAAGGTACAAAAGATAAGGACTTGCCCGTGGAAAACTAATGAGAGCTGAACAAGGAAACATCCCAATGACCTCACAGATGGGGATGCTGATTAAGGTGGCTACAGGAGGCTCCTTTCTTGTCTGACAGCCCGTCGAGGGGCTTCGGTGAGATGTGACTAACAGGCCGTGAAGGTGTCTCCATCTTGTCCGACATGGTCCACGCTTTGGGCAAAGCAAACATGAAAAATAAGCCCAAACCGTCATGCATGTGCGAGATTCGTTTTCAGAGACATGTTTTGGGAAATGAGCACAATGGGGCCCTCCGCTACGATTCCTTGATGGCAAAAGGGGGGTTGTGACAACTTGCGTGACTAATCGCATGACTGCGCTGGGGGTGAGCCAGCGGCAAATTTAGGTCTCGAACATTTGACAAAACAACCCTACTGTTCTGTGGGTGCGATTCTAGGGAACTTCGTGTGTAATTAAATGGAAGTTTCACAAGAATTTGCACCTCAGTCGTCCAATGCTGGTACGTAGCACAAAGGAAGGATTTTTGTCACATCAAAACACAGCCACGAAACCATGGAGAAATGAAACCAAATTTTTGTTGGCTTTGTGTGATGTTTTCTAAGACAGAGACATTCACAGAAGAAACCCTGGGGTTCTCTTGGCTTTCATTTAGTGCCTGGGACTCTGCGAAGAGATCACCGTTACAGACGCCCCGCCCCAGCTCACACTACAAACCAGGACAAGAATGCACCTCCTGCTGCTTGTCTTAGCTCTTTCTCCAGCAAAGCCAGATGTAACACCTGCCCGCTTACCACCACTAGTGGTAACTAGTACTAGATAACTAGTACTAAGTATACTAGTTATCCAGAGCTTGATGACAAATTATCAAAAAACATAGTGGCTTAAATGACAATGAGCTTTTATTATCTCGTATAGTTTCACTGGCAACCTCATAATAGAGTCAAGATGTTGACCAGAGCTGTGATATCATGTGAAGACTTGTCTGGGGCTAGATTCAAGGTGGCCCACTCACATGTCTGGCCAATAAGTGCTAGTTGTATCCAGGAGGCCTCAGTTCCTTGCCAAATGGGCCTTTGTACAGAGCTGCTGAGTGGCCTTACAACATGGCAGCTAGCTTCCCCCAGAGTGATAATCCAAGAGAGAGAAAGATGGAAACCACAACTTCTTTTATGTAAACTCAGAAGTCATATACCATCACATACACAGTATTCCAGTGCTTTCAGAGGTCAGCTTATTTAGTAAAGGAAGGGACTCCCCATGGGTATGAATATCGAGGCAAGAATCTTTGAAAGCCATGTTGGAGGCTAGATACCACACCACTTCTTAAAATGTTTAAAGTATGGAATATGGTGTTGATCTTGTCAACCAGATTCTACAACGGAGACCAAAACAAAGAACACCACAGGAAAATTTCTGAAGAAAATATAATTCACTCAACTAAAAATGTTTTCTTACACTGATATATGCTTATATAGTATACCTGTAAGGCCAAGTTGAAGTGACAAATTAGAGGTTATTCAAATGAGATTGATGTTGGTATATTATTTTTTAAGAAATCAAGGATTTTAAATATATATATATATATATAAAACTTACTCTCTTCTGACCTCAAGAATAGCTTACCTAAAGCATCTGGAAAATGCAGAGTCTTCCTATTTTAGTGTATATCAGTGGAGTGGTCTACAATCATTCACCAATGCATCAAGCACCAAGAATTTAAGAGGAACAAAGTGGAGAAAATCTAAATCAACTGATTCTAGAATTCATTTTATGGAGGACCCACCTCTTTAAGGAAATGGATTTGATAAACCTGTTTAGGAAAAGTGTCTTCCTGTGAATTTAGATGTGGTCCACAGATTTATATATGTTCTCTATATATTAGAACTAAATTGATTTATAAAATGTATCAGTGATTTATCTCATAAAAGGAACTCTTGTTTAAGCACTTGATGAATCCGTTTAATGAATCAACTCTTCTTGTTTCTCTATAGAATACATGTTCACAAAGTTAATATTCCATTCTTTAATTTATATTGAATTTTTATTTATGAATAAGAACATTACTTTCTCAGACTTTGTTTTTGTGTTTTGTTTTGTTGTGTTGTGTTTTTTTTTTTTCCATTTAATTCCATCACCAACACTAAAAGTTGGTTGTCTTTTCTAGGCCATTTTCATTTTTTTTTTTAATTTATTACTTCATAAGAGGTATTGAATGCACACTAATGTTGAGTAGAAAACCCTAAGGCAGATTTAAGGTAAATTCTAGGTAGTCAACTGAACCCACCCACAACTTCATATAATTCAAGACTCAAATTCCTGGAAAATTGTTCTTTGTTGTGTGTTTTCAAAATCTCACGTGAAGGATCAAAGTCACAAATGTTAAATCCATACATGCCAAGGGTACACTGTCTACTGTATATCTTCTAACTAAAAGTAATAAGAGAGCTATTTATCTACAAGCTATTTAATCACTATTAAAATTATTCATTTAATGTATCAACATATATCACAGAGAGCAAAAACCTATGTCCAAGTAACCATCAACATATATTAGTCTATCCTTTCATTGAAATATTTGAAGTCAAGGTTATCCAATTGTAATAGTAGTGTTCTCAGCACAATTAATGGAAGTCAAGACAAAGGCACATTTGGGTAAAGTAGTAAGTTTAGTACTAGTCATTTAAGTTTGAGGTACTTGTGTATGAAAGGTGAAGATGTCCAACAATATGCACCCAGGACCAGCTCAGTTTATAGGCTAAAAATAATGATATGTTTGGAGGAGAACTAATAGATCTAAAAATAAAAGCCACTGGTAGATGCACAAAGAAATTGGGACAGAGCAAGAATTTTGAAGGAGGAGGAGGAGGAGGAGGAGGAGGAGGAGGAGGAGGAGGAGGAGGAAAATTTTGCAATTTTTTTTATAACAGTTGAACAATAATTGTGAGACTCACAATGGTTTAACATTAATGTCAAAATACTTTGTCTCCTACTCCAATTTCTCTTATCTAAATAAGTGGAGAGATATAACATGTTAAGAGATTAGAAAACTATACAGTTAAAATGGCAATGCTACCCAAATTCTTCTCAAGATCCAACACAAACCCAATCAAAATTCCCATAAGCATTTTGTAGAAATTAATAAAGTGATTCTATGATTTATGTGGAAATTTAAAGAACCTAGAATAGCCAAAACAATTTTTAAAAAGAACATAGTCTGAGGAGTTCTTCTGCTTCATTTCAATATTTAGTATAAAGCTATCTAGTAAATTCAGACCCCTTGGTCTTGCTTAAGGATATAGCTATAGATCATTGGAACAGAATAGAGTTAGGAAATAAATCAACTAATTTTTAACAAAGCAATTCAATGGGGAAAGGAAAGCCTTTTCAATAAATATTCAATCAACTAAGTGCCCATATTAAAAACAGTAAATATCAATCCTTACTATCACACACAAAAATCAGTTGAAAATATATTCTACTGCTTCATGTGAAACATAGTATAAAACTTCTAGAAAAACACAGAAAAATCATTTGAGACCTTAGGGCAGGCAAAGATTTCTTAGATATAACACCAAAAGCATTATGCATAAATGGAAAAACATTGATAATTAAACTTTACCAGCATTTAAAACTTTCACTCTTTGAAAAATGTCAATAAGAAAAACAAACATAAAATGCTGGTAGAAAAAATTTATAATATATTTATCTTATAAAGGATTTGCATCCAAAATATATAGAGAACTCTTAGATTTCAAAACAATATAAGCAGACTTCAACAAAGAAGCACTATGAATGGCCAATAAATACATAAAAAGATGTTGAACATCATTAGTCACTTATCTGACAATACCAACTAAAACCACAATGAGCTACTACTGCACACCCATTAAGATGGCTCAGATTAAAAAGAATGAGCATGCCAAGTGTTTGCAATTATGTAGAGAAACTGGAACTTTCATGCACTGATGATAAAAAATGGTACAGAACCCCAAAACAATTTAGCAGTTTCTTAAACGTTAAATATACACCAACCATACAACCTAACCATTTTATTCAAATCAAAAGAAACAAAACATATGTCCACACAAAGATTGCTCATGAATGTTCTCAGGCGCTTTATTTGTACTAGCCCAAAACTGGAAATAATTCAAATGTCCACCAACAGGTGAGTGAATTAATAAGTTGTAGTATAATATATCGATACAATAGCATGTTATTCATCAATTCAAGGGGTGAACTATCAATATACACAACAACGCAGCTGAACGTCAAAATCATTATGCTGAATGAAGGAAAACAGGCAAAATGGGCAGACACCTGGGCTCACGTTCCAACTCCATCTGGCTATAAACTACTGAGCAAGTGACTTACTCTCTACGTGCTTTAGTTTTCTCACTAGTTAATTCAGAATAACAATAACAACCATAATAATAACTGCTACCACTTACTGAGTGCCACTATGTCTCACGGCCTATATTTGCAATATCTCATTTAATCCTCGCAACTCCATAATATTTGAGACAATGCAAGTTTAGCGCTTATCACGGTATTTAATAAATTCTACTTATTGTTATCACTTACTAATTTCTTATTAATAACAGATAAATAAATAAGTGTTGAGACTTAATTAAAGGCCCAGGGTAAGGCCCTGTGGAGAGATACAAAGACAAATAAGACAAGAGCCCCTACCCACCAGAATCTTAGAATCTAGAATTGGAAACAAAACATGCACAGATCATTTTAACACAAGGTAGCATTAAAAAGAGGGGGTGTGTGTGGTGCTTATGAGAGGCGATCCTGGAAAATGTTACAGAGAAAACAGTGCTTAATTGGGCCTGGAAGGATGATGGCCTTGCAGCAGGAAAAGCTGCTGAGGATAAAGAAACTGGACATAACAGGATAGAGAGAGAAAGCAGGAGCATTAGGAATCTACAATTGTCTCAAAATAAAATTTTTTTTTTTAATGTGTCACACTTTTCTATAGCAGTCCCTTGATACGTGAGAGTAATATGTCCAAACTTTCAGGAATCCCCACATACTGGAAAATGGACATGCTCAGACAGGCTGTCTCCCACGTCACACCCCCTGCACCATCGTCTGTCCCTGCTCACACCCTCAGTTCTCCTCACCGTACTCTCCACTTCGGCGTTTTATTCAGGGAGCAGACGCCAGGTCCTGGGCTGCTCCTATCTGCACCTCAGGAACACGCCAAACTGCTGCAAAGGCTGGTGGGAACCACGCCGCTCAACCTAGAGGTGCCAGGACGTGTGTGTCTCTCCTTTCTCTGTTGGCATAAATAAAACGGGCCACTCGTTTCTCGTCAGATGTGCCAAAAACACACAGTTACCAGGGGGGAATGATTCAGAGGTGGAAGTCACGGAGGCCTTCTGTTTGCAGCAGGATTCTCGCGATCTGAAGTTTGTCTGTATATTTCAGTGCCTAGATCTTCATTTCAACTCCACTCAGCCTGTCAGCTAAACACAAATTACACCTGACTACATGCTCCCTATATTTATGTAAGGTGTTTGTCTTAGTCAGCTCGGAGCAAAAGTACCATAGACTGGGTGGCTTCTAAACAACTAAAGTTTATTACTCACAGATCTGGAGACTGTAAGTCCAAGATCACGGTGCCAGCGTGGTTAGGATCTGGTAGGAAATCACTTCCTGGGTGACAGACAGCTGTCCGCTCTCTGTGACTTCACATGATAGAAGGGACCAGAGAGCTCTATGGCATCCCTTTTGTAAAATCACTAAGCCCAGGTCACTTCCTTGATATTATTTTTATCAAAGGAAACCCAGGATCCGTGCCTTGCCACTGTCAGAACGTCGCTGGAGCATCAGAAGGGTGGAGACATGCTGGTGGCAGCAGGGGTGGGAATGAATGAATCTTCCCATTGACCCAGCTGACACAGAGGGGGATCCAGGCAGGAGCAGCTCAGACAGAGAGCCCAGTGGGCACCTGGTACATCTGTGCATGGGGCCCTGTGGCTGTCGCTGAAGGCCTCTGAGCACTTCCCCGGATGAAGTCCCAGCTGGATGCCAGAGCTGTTTTTTTAACCCTAACAAGATCTGTCACTAACCATTACCGGAGCCTGACTTTGCCTCTTTTCCCTCCAGGCCTTGCTAGTGGGGGTCGAAGGTCACATCATCCTTCAACACACAGGCTCCTGGGCTTTTGTTTCCGAGGCCTCATGCCAATGACAGGCAAGCAGCCGGTTGGCCCTTGGAAGACACAACACAGAAACCAGCGAACCATGGTGCTTAACGAACAGGGCCCCTCCAGGGCCAACACCACGTCAAGATACGTACAGCTTCCTGTCCGTGCAAATTAAACACGGGGAATGAAAGCGGGAACCCCTTTGTCTGGTAAATATGTGTCATTCCTTGTCAAGACAAATTGAGAACAAACCTTCTCATTTATGCTGGGAAACATCTTTTGCTTCTAAAGACCGTCTTAGATGAGAGTGGGAGCCTTTCTGGGGACAAGGACATCTGGTACCACATCAGCATTACGTGACAGTGTTTTCTGATCATTTCACGAACACCTCAGCAGCGTTGTTTTCTAGCAACAGAATATATTTTCGCCCGGGGCTGTATTTGTCACTTGCTCATTGGCGATCAGTGTTGTAAACAGACACCTGCGAGAGCATTCCTCAGCAAAGAATCAACACTAAAGCAACAAGATCTTGGCAGCCCGAGTTATTACTTTCTGTTTGAAATGTGGACAGTTTCCTGAGGATACAACAGCACTCTGGCTGCTGAGGTCGAGGGAGGAAGTGTTCTGTTCACTGTCTCTATAATCTGAGAATCCTGGATCTAAAGGCAATGAATGTTGACAGTGAAACCCTTTTATTTTTTATTTTTTCAAAGAAAGCATATTCATGAGTCTATGCTTTAATTCAACCCAAATAGAAGACCAGAGCTCATCTGATCATCAATTGTACTTCTCATGCTCACGCCCACCCCACTGTCCCTACCCATGGGGCCCCCTGCGAAGGCCCCATAGAATACAGCTTGCAAACCACGGGTCTGTCTACGATCTGGAACTATCTGCTAGGAGATCTGGGTGCCTCCTGGATCTTCTGCAAAGCTTTATGAGCTTGGGGAAGGTTCATGGTCTCACTGGGTCTGGCATCCTCATCCAGTAAATATGACGCCCTTAGCCGACCAGTCCAGAGGAAGGAATAGAGAGAAACACGTGCTGATAAGTCCATGACACCTACCATTGAGGTGTGGGGGTTACTACTCAAAGTGGCTGTTTTTCAAAATAACTTTGCTGAGATCTGATTCACATTTTATGTAATTCACCCATTGAAGTGTGCATCTCAGTAGTTTTAGCATATTCACAGTTCTACAACTATCACCACAGTCAATATTAGGATGTTTTTGTCACCCTAAAAAGAAGCCCTGTACTCATTACAGCCACTCCCCATTTCTGCGAACCCACACACAGCCTTAGGTAACCACCAATCTTTTTTCTTTCTGCATAGATTTGCTTCTTTGGGAGATTTCATGTAAATGGAATCATACATGTTTCTTTGCAATTAGCTTGTAGTATCTTGTAGCATGTTTTCAAGGTCTATCACTACTTCAGTTCTTCTATTTTGTTCATCCTTCATTGGTTGAAGGATACTTGAATTGTTCCCATGCTGCTATGAACTTTATTAAACATTAAAAACATGTACAATTTTTTGTTTTTGCTTTTTGTGGCTGTGTATTTTTATTTCTCTTGGATATATGCCTAGATGTAGAAGTGCTGGGTCCTATGGTAACTCTATGTTTAACCTTCTGAGAAACTGCTAGTCTGTTTTCTGGAATGACTGAACCATTTCACATTCCCACCAGCGGTGGATGAGGGTACCAATCTCCACATCCTTGCCAACACTTATTATTTGCCTTTTTATTATAGCCATCCTAGTGGGTCCAAAGTAGTATCTCATTGTGGCTCTGATTTAAATTTCCCTGATGGCTGGTGATGTTGAGGATCTTTTCATGTGCTCATAGTAGGTGTTTTTGTTTGTTTGTTTGTTTTCAGGTAATGACAGAAAAATTAACAGTAAAAGATGTCAGGACAGATGGAACTCTTCCAGGTCAATTGTTTTCTGTCTGCCAAATGCACTTATTTAAAGACTTAAAACATTTTTACTTAAATTCTGACAACTCTCTCTTCTCTCCAGCATCCCCCAAACCCATGTGCATCTAACTCCATTATTATACCTTGAATTGGGCCAAACTCTATTGCAAGATGTTTTCACAAAACTCCCTGAAAAGCAGATGAGCTCCAAAACCCAGCCAAGAACTCACTTTCTCAATAAATCCTAGCATATCGTAACACCTGAATTTCACAAGGCTACCTTTGTTTGTGTGCCTGGAGCCCCCTGAAGCTGTGCATTGCCCATCCTCTGAGGCCTGCCCCCTCCACCAACACACCTTGAGCAGGAAGTGCTCTTGAGAGTTGTTGTTCAGTGAAGCATGGAAGTGGTTTGCACTAACCTAAGGGGCATCTACAAGGTGGTCGGGTAGGGGGGAAAGACGGAATGAGAGCGGGCGCGTGGATCTGTCTTGCTCACCTAAATGTTGGTTAACAGGCTTGCCTAATGCAATGGCTTCCCCGACATCTGAGAGAGCTCTTCTCAGCCACAGCCAGTTGCTAGGGCAGCTCTGCCCAGTGGTTAGGAACAAGCACTAGCTCTGGTACCCAAAGGGTCTTGATCAAAACCTGTCCTACCATCTGCCAGCTCTGTGATCTCACAAAGGTCCCTTCGTGATGGATTCTCTGGATTCTCGGCTTTCTCATCCGTACCCCTAGCAGTGAATCGCTCAGAGCTGTGAGGGTTGATGAGACAATGTAGAGGCAGTGTTTCTCAGGGGGTGTGGCACATGGCAGGTCTATAACCAAAGTTATTGTTATTGTTTTTATCACCAAGGGTCCATCAGTGCACAAGGACTCCTTGCGTCCAGGTCCCACATTTACTTGTTTCCTCTGTCCCGAACACCATCCCAGGCACTTTGCCCAGGTCATTCCCGTTCACCTTCTGACCTAGGCTTACAGAGAGCTACCTCCAGGAACCTCCCGTTCCCTGCACGCCCAAGAGGAGCCGTCCCTACCACGATCTCACACGCATCTGATCCGATCTTATTATGGTCCTGCCACCCGGTCTCTAATTACCTCCGTGCTCGTCTGCGCCCTCCACCCAGGCCCCGGGCTCCTGCACTTTGTGGGAACTCCATCAATATTGGCCTCCATTTCTGCCTGTGCCTGAATCTGGGTTAGAGTTCTGTCATCCTCAGGGCCTTTCCTTCATGAAAAGGAAAGAAAACTAATATTTGCTGAGCCTTTGCCACGTGCCTGCACTGTCCATATGTTAGTTCATACAACCCCAGTGGGAGCCAGGTGAGGTACGTATTTTCCTGTTTTATGAATAAGGAACGGGTAGCTAGGAGGTTAATTTAACTCACCTTCACTTGCCTAAGGTATCACAGGCACCAGGCTAGGCTGGCACCAAAGCTTTTTGTCCACCCGCATGGGGCTTCGCCCTGTCTTCTTTAAGATCTAGTTCCCAATAACGCACAGGGTTCACCTCCATTACTCCCGTTGGCAATGAGGAACCAGGACCCATGCTCTCCGTTGGCTGGAATACATCTTTTCCCTTTATCCCTCATTACACAAAACCATTCAGTATTTTATCAAAATCTGTTCCGTTGGCTTTGAATGCTTAGAAGGAAACAAGGCCACTCCTCTCCGGGGGCCCTGTCTCAGGGAGAACAGAGCGGGGTCAGAATGGGTTTCGGGGGCTGAGGTCCGGAGCTCAGGGACAAGCCCCTGGGGAAGCAAAGATCCGAGTGGACCGGCCAGAGGAAGGCGGAGGCTTGGCTGGAGACCCAAGACAAGAGCTCTGGTTGTGCCTCTGGCTGACCCTGCAAACCCCACACACATTTCCCAAGAGGCTTTGTGGTTTGAACGTGATTGCACATCTGTGGGTCTGCGTGCCATGGAGTCGGGCCCTGCCCTCTGTTGACCCAGCCCTGCTCAGCAGGCAGGACTGTACGTGCAGCACCGCCTGGGATTGTAAAAGCCAGAGTCAACCGCCCCTCCTTGCTGGAGACTCCTGCAGAGGTGGCTCCTTCAGGGAAAGGCTGGGGGTGTGAGTGAGGACTCGTTGTCCTGTCAAAATGAAGGACTGCAGAGCAGCCTGGGGATGAGGAGCCAGCATCTGCTTTGTGCAACCCGGCTGTTAATGAAATGAAAAGGATCCTGCTGCTGCTCTTATCTCGAGGACACATAAGCACTTCCTCTGTGCAAAATACAGAAGAACATTGGGACTCAGTTATGGTCTGTGTTCTCTAGACAGCGTGGGGGTAAAGACCGTGTGCTTGAGGCACTATAATGTGGATGGATTGCATGCATGTCACGAGTACAGTGGGGGAACTTATATTCTGAAAACTACAAGACATTGTTGAGAGAATTTAAAGAAGATCTAAATCAGTGGTCGGCAAACTGTAGCTCTTTGGCCCCTTCAGTGTGGCCCTTCCACAAAATACCATGTGCAGGCGTGCACGTACAGTGCAATTGAAACTCCGTGGCCCACACCCACAGAAGTCGGCTTTCGGCCTGGGTGAGTCTATTTTGAAGTGGCGTTAGAACACTCAAAGGGTCAAAGAGCTGCATGTGGCTCGTGAGCTGCGGTTTGCTGACCACTGGTCTAAATCATTGAGAAAATATCTGTGTTTGTGGACTAGAGATTCTGCGTAATATGAGTTTTAACAGAGGTCCTCAGGCAAGGAAGTATGCCAACAACAATCTCAACAGGAGGGAAGGAGAGTCTAGAATAAGGACAGACCTTGGTTTGGGGGGTGGGCCGGTTACTAGTGGAGCTCATCCGGGTGTCACTCATGGCCCCGAGACAGGAGCAGGCAAAATAGTAAAGAACGCCGAAACCAGTTTGGCTCAGTGGATAGACTGTCGGCCTGCAGACTGAAAGGTCCCAGGTTCGATTCCAGTCAAGGGCATGTACCTTGGTTGTGGGCACATCCCCATTAGGGAGTGTGCAGGAGGCAGCTGACCGATGATTCTCTCTCATCAATGTTTCTAACTCTCTATCCCTCTCTCTTCCTCTCTGTAAAAAATAAAAAATATATTTTTTAAATAGTAAAGAACATCCAGGGTTTCGTGGGCCAGTAAGGTGTAGGGACTCCTGAGAGGGACAGTCTGAACTCCTGCTCAGAGCACACAAAGGCATGCTGTACAAAACGGTATCACTAAGGCTCAGCTTTATTTGCTGGCTTAGGGTATTGATATCTCACACTTCACTAAAACTCTGCCTGCGGGCAATTCTTCAATGACAATTTTAATACGGTGTCACCTGCCGATTATGTAAAGATGATTATCTTTCGTTGAAGCCAGATTAGCACTGTGATATTATTAGAAGCAGAATGAAATGGGTATCTAATTCCAGTGTTCCTGGGACAGAAATGAAAGGTAGAAAACCTTTCCGTTGCCATGACCACTGCAGGTGTTACTGAGCTGCAACGCAGACACAGACAGGACACCCACACTGTGGGACCCTGGCAGGAACGTGGTTTATTCTGGCTCAGGGCAGATTCTAGTGCACGCTATGTGAACTGTCCCACAGTTCCCATGTGATTACTCAACTCACTGTCCACGTTTCCACTTCCAAACTCCCAAGAAACCCATGTTTGAAATCTCCATTTGACCTCATGCTCATAAACATAGACATTGACACCGAATCATCTGAAAATCTCCTAGAGCAAGAGTAACAAATTCTCCAAAATTCCAGATAGTAAATATCTTAGGCTTTCAGGGCACACACTTTCTCCATTTTCAAGTTCATCATTGATAACTTAGTTGAAACAGTTCCTTTCTTTGAAAGACACAAACGTCCAAAACTCACATACAGAAAAACAGAGCATCAGATTAGGCTTATATCTATAAAAGAAATTTAATCAATGATTAATAACTTCCAAAAATTAGAATTCATCAGGTCCATATGGCTTCACTGATGAATTCTACCAAACATTAAGGAAGAAATTATACCATCTCCCTACAAGCTATTCCAAAAAAAAAATAGAAGCAGAGAGCGCATGTTTTAACTCATTCCACAAAGCCAGTATTACCTTAATAACCAGATTAAGAACATTGCAATAAAGGAAAACTTAGACAAATATCACTTATAAACATAGATCTCCAACAAAATCTTAGCCAACAATATATCTAATGTATAAATGAAAGTTGTTGTTTTTTTTTTTTTTACCCTTGTTAATTTCCACTGACTTGCCTCCACCACGGTATTTTGCAAAGTGTTTCATGGAAAACTAGTCCTCGAGATATTAGTAGCTCGATTTCTGAGGCTAAATGCTTTTGACAAATGCTGGGTTGAACCAAGAATGGCATAATTGTTTATAACAGAATATACCACAGCCTTTATTATTCTATGATTATGATGTCTATGCATGTCTCCAAACCAGAGTATACATTCCTTCCCAAATTTATTTGAGAAAAAGAAATCCTCCTTTCTACTTTGTTTGTTTGGGTGAGGGCAAGAGAATTTCATGAAATTTCATGAAAGTGCATCCTTTAGTACACACTTTGAGAATTGCTTCCCTGCCATATGTCACATCACTGATTCATGAGCTGTGATTTATCGTGTTTGTCTGTGTATCCCCTAGTACTCCCAGCAACAAGCACAGCAGTTAGCGCAAAGCTTTCAATAAATATTTAGTAAGTGGATGACTTTCCTTAAGAAAAATGACCACAAAACTACACTTTATGTAGCTCTTCTAGATTTTACTTTCACTCCCCTACAGACGAAATAAACCACCTAAGGTCACAGTGAACAACCCAATATAGATAGTCCACCTTGATATGAAAAAATTCCAAAACCTAGTCTCACCAGGACTGTCTGTTCCAGGAATTCTTTCATTTGAAAATGAAAGTCTCCTCCCAGCTGGGAGTTAGGGGTGAACCAGGAAAGATGGATCTGGGGTTCATCTTATCACTCCCCAAATTCAACTTGCTTCACAAGAGCTCATTGGGAGAGGCCTCCAGAGAAAACAGCCACATGGGTTGTTTGATGTGATTGCATGGCGGTCACAGCCATAGAACCTTGCCCTTTCCTCTTCATCAAACGTTAAGCAAGGACATGCTTTCCCCGCAATGGCCTGATAACAGCTGTCTCGGAGGATGGATTGCATGTGGATTACAACTAACGGGTCAAGGAGGGCATGTCTATGGTCTTGCAAAGGAGGAGCACATCCTGGGCTGAGAAAGTGCATGTTCCCTCCTCTATTTCTCTGCCCCCGAACGCGCAGCCCCGGTGCACGTGGTGTTTCTGCATTCTGCAGGCTCTGCCATGGAACAGCAAAGGAGCTCTGACCCTTGTTTCTTGTAAGGGCTGAAGGAGCTCCTTAGCCCTGCAAAACACAACAAAGGAAAAAACGAGTTCAGCCAAAATCCAAGCCTAAATTCTAAACCTAAATAGTTTAACTGATCATGATGGCCACGTGTTACAAGATTATAACTTTCTTTTAAAAAGAAAAACAAACCCTGTTAATTCTGCTTTAAATAGATTATGCAGAATGCTTTCTAGCGCCCTTTTTAAACTCCCCAAACGTTACACATGCAAGGAAAGAAAACTGAAAGTAAGAGTCACTACGTTTAGCTGAAACCGGTTTGGCTCAATGGATAGAGCATCAGCCTGAGGACTGAAGGGTCCCAGGTTCGATTCCAGTCAGGGGCATGTACCTTGGTTGTGTGCACATCCCCAGTGGGGGGTGTGCAAGAGGCAGCTAATCAATGATTCTCTCTCATCGATGTTTCTAATTCTCTATCCCTCTCTCTTCCTCTCTGTAAAAAATCAATAAAATAAAAAATAAAAATTAAAAAAAGAGTCACTACGTTTAAATATAGTCCTAAGATGAGTTTCAGCCTCCCTGGTTCTCAATGCTCATGCTATTGTCCAGACCAGTAGACGCTACACATAGGGTTTGCTGTCACATAGGGAACTTGGACTAAATTCCTCCAGAGGGATATGTGCCATTGCTAAGTTTGTGGGTTGCTTCATTGTGTATAAAGCAACTGTTGTTAGATAGTAATGCTACACAGATTTCCTAAACAGTCTGTATGGCAGTGGCTGAGCCAGATGCGAACCACATCAGGAGAGACATGCGTGACAGTGTTTTCCTAAATGCCGTGATGATTTATAATTTGCAAAGAGGAAAATTGCAGCAGCATGATGCCAGGACAATTTCCTCCAAATACCACTCCCATCGGGTCATTTTCTCCTCGGCAGAGTCAACGCTCCCTTTTGTGGTGAAAGCTCAAGTCTGGTGTGAAAGACTGCAGTCATCTGCCTGCCCTACCTTAAGCCTATCCAGAAAGACCCCTGCACCCCAGGGAACCTCTTTATTTTCTCCCTATATATTTTGCTCCGGTGGCTCACTCAGTCCAACATCCTCCAAAACCTGGCTCAAACCTCAGCATCTTCCATACCCAAGGAAAGAAGCCTTCCCTACCCAGCCCCCTCTCCATGCCGATCATTCACTTGCGTTCAACATTCCCTGGAATTAATGACTATCTATAGTTGTTTTTGTGGCTATTGGTGGTAGCCACCGGAAACCTTAACATCAGACCTGTGTCCCCCAAAGCAACTGGGGGAAACGGAGCTCCCTACAGTGTGTTTTCTGCACTCCCTCCCTCTCACTTTCGCTCAGGATACAGAATCTTTGTTTACTGAGAACCTTTTGACACATTACCTTCTCTAACTCCTTCCCAACTCCTCCTTGGTGTTTCATGCTTATGTAATATTTATCACATGGTAGTATAGAGACAGCTCTATCTTCACCACTAGACCACCAGCGACTCAAGGACCATAATAGAATCTTTTGGAAATATCACACATGTGTTACTCCTCCCCCAAATGGATCTAATTCCAACAGAAAGCCAAATAGGATTGTTGAGGAAAACTTGGGCCAATAATTCTCAAATTTATATGGAGCAGCAAAGGCCTAAGAATAAACAAGGCACCCCTGAAGAGGAATAGCATGACTTACTATAAAGCTGTAGTAATGAAGACAGTGTTGAACCAGGATAGATATAGACAAATTGCCCAGTGGAGTAGACTAAAGAACAAGAAATAGAGACAGGGAAGAAGGTGTGGGTCCTTGCAATATGATAGACTAGCCGCCCGATGCCCAAAATTCATGCAAGGGGCTTGGCCCTCGCAGCCCAGGCTGCCTCAGCTAGCCCTTGCAGCCTTGGCCGGCCCTCGCAGCCCTGGCTTTGTCCAGAAGGTCGTCCAGATGGTCATTCTGCTGTTTGGTTAATTAGCATATTAGCTCTTTATTATATAGGACGAGTGGTCCGGTGCACGAAATTTGTGCATGGGGCAGGGGTAGCCCTCAGCCTGGCCTGTACCCTCTCCAAACTGGGACACCTCGGGGGATATCTGACTGCTGACAGTTGGACATCCCTCTCGCAATCTGGGACCACTGGCTCCTAAGCACTCACCTACCTGACTGCCTGATCACCCCCAACTGCCTCCCCTTGCCAGCCTGATCGCCCCTAACCTGCCTCTGTTTTGGCCCCACCACCATGGCTATGCCTGGAAGGACATCTGGAAGGTCTCCCGGAAGATCTCTGGGTCTAATTAGCATATTACCCATTTATTAGTATAGATTAGGCATTATGGATCACAAGGAAAAAATTCTTCAACAAATATAATATCAATTGGCTATTCATATGGGAAAAAATATATATAATTAGATCCTGCTTTACACCATAGAGAAAAATCAAACCCTAGTGGGTTTAAGACTTAGATGTAACAGGTAAAACTCTAAAATGTTTTAAGACACTGTACAAGCATATCTTTAGGACCCCAGGATGACAAAGGTTTCTTTAACAGAACACAAATGTATAAACTAAGAAAGAAAAAAATAATAAATTTGGCTGAATTCAAATTAAGAACTTCTAACAGTAGATCCCATGATGAAAGTGACCTGAGAGCCACACACCAGGAAAAGATATTTATGATATGCATAATCAATAAAAAATACATAAAGAGGATTTATTTTTAAGTCTTCAAAGTCCAATAAATAAGTAAACACAAAACAAAACAGTCCAATAAAAAAAATGAGCAAAAAATAGGAACAGGAAGCTCACAGAGCAGGAAACATGAGTGGCTCAGAAATACATGAAAGAACACACAATCTCATTAGTAATTGGAGAGACACTAAGTAAGACACCAGAGAGATACTACTTTTCATCCCCAGGACTGGCAAAAGTTAAGAAGCCTGACACTGTCAAAGTCTTGATAAGGGTTTGAATCAAGTGGCATTTTCTACACTGTTGATAGGAGTGTAAATTGGTACAATCCCTTTGGGGGAAAAGAGGTTGAATATTCACATACTTTTTAGCCTAGCAATTCTACCCAAGAGAAACTCAACACACCTGTCCAGGTTTCATGTGATTCTACTTCTAAGTAGAAACCTCAGAGAAACACTTGCATAGCATTTATGTGTGGGAACATAACCCCTGTCCAAATGTCCAGGGAATAAATAAACAATTATTTACTCAGACTTTATATAGTTTTACTGCATGCCACATTGACCAATCTTAGAAACATAATACTGAGTGAAAAAAGCAAGTGAAAAGAAGACTAGGGAGAGCATAACACCATTTTCATAAAACAAGCAAAAATAAATAGCATGTTATTTGAGGTTGAATACACATGAGCTAACTTAGTCTTTGAAACAAGGGGTTTCTAGAAATAAAACTCAGAATGTTAGTGACTTCTAAGGTTAGCAGGCAGGGTTATTGTTATTAGGATGTCATGCTTCATCATTACGCGTGCGACACTCACATTCCTTTGCCTATGTCAACTGTTGCATAATCATAATAAAAGGGAAACCACCTGGCCAGGCTCTTCTGAGAACATAGGAGCAAGACTCTTCCAGTTACCGTGATTCTGCCTGTGCTCAGAGGCTCGCCAGCATCCAGTGTTAGAACTGGATGGCCCAGCGAGATCAGCCAGGCCCATCACGGAAGTGTACAGATTAGGAGCCTGAGGCACAGGGACCATAGGCGACTCTTCTGCCATCACTGTCAGAGGCAGGAGTTCAATCCAGTTATTCTGACACTTCTTCCCTTGGGCCAGGTACCCGGACCACGCCCTCCCATCTGACGAATAATAAAAAGAAAACTCCAACCTTCTTTATTTTCATCTCCAAAGCCTGGCCCAAGGCCCAACAATTTGTTGGCCTTCAAAATGTTTGTTAACTGTATGTTATGGAATTCTTGATGGGTTGTCCACAAGGTGTCTCCAAAGTGGGAAAAAGTAATTTTTTTTTCCTCCTGGTTCAATAGCCTCAAACAAACAAACAAACAAACAAACAAAAAAAAAAGATTCCTGGAAGCAAAACAGAAAGATCTATCAGTCATGTCATTAATGGGCATTCCCAGAACGGGTGTGGAGAGGGCATGTGGGAGGAGAGATCCGAGAGAAGGGCGGGCAGAGATCTCTGCAGAGACCACAGATGCCCTTCCCAGCAGGCCAACCTCGCGTGACTGACTTCTTTAGCTGCAGGTATAGAATTCAGAAGGGAAGGAGCCAAACCCTGGGAATGTCTTTTTTGCCTCCGAGGCGAGGAGTTGCCAGTGTCTGTGGTTTGGCTGTGGAACGAGCAATGGAATCCTTTTCTCTTCCATTATATCTGCATAACAGGCTGGCTCAGCCCGCGTGTGTCAGTGAGCTTCTGGCAAGGCAAGTGGTTTCCGTCTCACCTCACTGCTGGCTTCCCTGAACCTCAGGTTTCCCAAGTCCCTTATGCTTCGAGGTGTAAGTCCCCTCAGGTGTCATCATTCTTCCTCCACTGGTTCCCCCAGACCTTCCCGGTCACCAGAAAGCTGGGCCCAGGCCCTCATCTGTGGGGAATCTGTGGCTGGCCTCCTTCTGCATCTCTTGCCGGATGATTGCTCAGCAAAGGCTCTGAGAGCAGAGCTGCGGTCCTGGCCTTGGGTGATGCTCGGGCCCACGGCCTCTCAGGGGGCCCACGTGTTCCAGCTGCACCTGCCAGTGGCCATGTCTCCAATCTACCAACACCTCCCGGAGGGACTGTGTTGACAGACCAAGACTCTCTTCCAGAAACATAACACATCTCTCCCTTTACTCAGATCTTTTACATCCCTCAATAATGTTTGTTTTCTTCACCAAATTCTATGCATCTCCCCGTAACTACATTTGTAGGTATTTTCTCTTTGAGTTTTCCATGGCCAGTAATCTAAAAAGGCGCCCAGATAAGATCTGAAAACAGCCTAAGTGCCCATCAGCAGAGTGGATGAAAAAGCTGTGGTACATTTACACCATGGAATACTACGCAGCTGTAAAGAAGGATCTCTTATCCTTTGAGACAACATGTCAGAGGCCTGGCCGTTATTATGCTAAGTGAAATAAGTCAGTCAGAGAAAAATAAGTATCACATGACCTCATTTAAATGTGGAATCTAATGAACAATATAAACTGATGAACAGAATAGATCCAGAGACATAAAACCATGCAAGAGACTGATGAATCTCTGAAGGAAGGGGTGGGAGGAAAAGAGAGCAACCAACAAAGAACTTATGTGCATACATACACACCATGGACACAGACAATAGTGTGGGAGTGGGGAGGAAGGAGGGACATCTGTAATACTTTCAACAATAAAAATAAATTTAAAGTAAATAAAATAAAAAAGCACCGAGATGCCTGCTGGCTGCTGGGAGTTCTAACGAGGACCTTGGTCAGGATAGCACCATCTGTTTTCTATAAACAAACCACTTCTCTCCTGTGGAGAAACACCACTGTCCTGCAGGTTGTGTGCAGGCCAGTTGCTCGTTAGCAATTGCTCGTCTGTACAGGTCTTCCCCACGGGTCTGTAGAGAGGGCGCTGCTCACCACAGTGGAAGCCTGGACAGGGTCCCCCACCTACAGTACTGCCAGGAGCAGGTGTGGCCACCTCGGCTGGTCACCGTATTTGGCCAAGGCTGCCTGACTTACTACACATAGAAGGGGTGTGGGCAAATGACAGGAAATGCTTTCTCCTCAGCTGAGCTCACTGGATGCCTGTTTTGAGGAACATGAGCTTCAGCCACAGGTATATGTGGGTGATGTGTGTATTTCTTGCTAATTTGGCGTTTTAATTTCCAGCACACTTGGGTTTCAACTTCTGCACCTGGTTTTTCACATCACTGGTCCCAATGATTCAGTAAAACCTAACTCATGAGATGGTGGTGAGGCACAGATGACTTTGCCAAGAGCTGTGCAAATGAGAGGCATCACAATTGTACCCGGAGACAATTGAATAATAAATTAAATAATAAATTAAATAATAAATGTACCATTGGAGGAACCAAGACAGCAGTGTAGGTAAACACCAGTACTCGCCGCTTCTCACAACCACATCAAAATTACAACTAAAATACAGAACAGCCATCATCCAGAACCGCCGGGAAGCTGGCTGAATGGAAGTCCTACAGCTAGAGAAGTGAAGAAGAAAGCACACTGAGGCTGGTAGGAGGTGCGGAGGCGTGAACAGGCTGGTCGGCACCCATGTGGGCCGCTGTTTTTAATTGGGAGGAAATGTCTCTGTGGAGACCACCCAGAGGAGCAAGGGGTCCCATCCTCACACCAGACCCCCCAGCCAGGGCTCCAGAGCTGGGAAGACAAGTCCCCATAACTGCAGGCTGTAAAAACCAGTGTGGATTGGGGCTCAGTGACACAGAGCCTGCTGGAGACCCAGCTGTTCCTCTTAAAAGGCCGGTGCACAAACTGAACTTACAACGTCCCACTTCCTCTGAACTCCAGGCTTCCTGGTTCAATGGCTTCAAACAAAAAACAAAAGGGCGAGGCTCTGGGAGACACAGACACTTACCAGGAGGAACTGGATTGTCTGGCATCGGGGCAGGAACTCGGGGGCGGCTTTCTCCCAGATGGAGGTGCTCACAGGGATCCTTATTCCTGTGCTGGGACCTCCCGCTCACAGGGCTGAGTGGCAGCCATTTCTGTTTTCTCTGCCCTGGTGATTCCCTGAGACCCGGCCTCATCCAATTTACAACCGCACCCAAGCTGTGTGCCGTGGCTTTTGCATATAAATGGCCTCTCCTTACTCAGGCTAAAGTCAGACAAGCTGCAGCTGGGTCAGGAAGCCCCGAACCTATCAATAAAAGGCCCAAGACCGGCACCAGCTGCAGCCTGCCTTGCTTCACAGCTGGGCCTCGTCTGGGCATTTCCAAACCCAATACAAAGAAGAGAAATCTGCAGATCTCTCTGTGGCTCCTGCTGGGTAGCCTCAGGTAGTGGCTGACTTGACACCTTCCTGGAGACCCAAGAGCCAGTGTACCCAGTGGTCAGTGTCAGACCATACCAGATTACAACTCTTCACATCCATAACAGACACACTCAAGGGGCAGGCTCAGTGAGCACCAAAGCCTCACTGAAGCAAGTCCTGCTCCACAAGGGTTTCTCCTGCTCAGCAGCTCTCCCGGGGACCAGCTGAGGCTGTTGGAGACCCAGCTGTTCCTCTTAAAAGGCCGGTGCACGAACTGAACTTACAACGTCCCACTTCCTCTGAACTCCAGGCTTCCTGGTTTGATGGCTTCAAACAAACAAAAAACAAAAGGGCGAGGCTCTGGGAGACACAGACACTAACCAGGAGGAACTGGATTGTCTGGCATCGGGGCAGCTTTCTCCCAGATGGAGGCGCTCACAGGGATCCTCAGCTGGTCCCCCGCAGCCAATTGGCCTGCAGGTCAATTTCTCCCAGTGTCACCAACAGCAATCAGGTCTCAACTCAACAAAACTGTGCTCACAGCCCACAAAGGGGTGCACTTAGAGGGCCCAGCTCAGGTGACTGGGGAGGCTGAGCTACTGGGCCCTATAACTAAGACAAATATTGTAGCTTCTAAGTGGCAGAGCTGGGATCCAAACACAAAATACAAAAGACTTGAGCCTTGCTCCCAAGAAGCTTCCAGACTATTATGAAAAATAAAACATATTTACAAACAAGACATAGTCATCCAATTCACAGTCTTATAAATAAATAAAGGTAAATCATGGATTATAATTTTTACATGATTAAAATTTTTACTGAATTATTCTGAAATGCAAGTACCTTGTAAATGAATGGGCATTCACATTCAAGTAGTAGTATTCTGACTTTACACTTATGTGATTTAGGTGCAATTTGAGAACGACACATTTTTGCTCGTCTATTAAATTTTTCCTTGCTCAGCACAGACCCATGATAACTAAGTGTGTGTGGTAGAAATGCTTAATATACGGCACACATTGAATAATATCCTGAGAGTGTATCTATAAGGCAAGATCTAGGAAAGGCAATCTTTAGTTAATAGACCACAGGCCTCCAAATGTTGGCTGCTTCCACCTGAATTTCCCAAATAGGAGAGCTACAGATCGACCTCAAATGCTGCAGAAGATGCTTACATTTTGTTCCTGGTATGATGACAACCCAACGGAAAAACTAAGCAAGCACGGTCTGGGTCAGCCAGACGGCTGTTGTTTACGCTCTGAACACTCATACATGAGAAGTGTCACATGAAGGAGATAAGGGAAGTCGATGGTGAGCAAAGGCGAACGGCAGAAGTCATGTTAATATTAAATTTTAACTTTACTGAGAACATTCAAAATGAAAAACAAACATCATGACAAGTCGAGAGAGAGACCCTAGGAGAAAGGGGAAAGCCTTCTAACGGTAAGACTTTCAATAGCACTTCGCCCCTGGTTTTTGAACACGGTCTTGCATTTCCCTTCTGCACTGGGGCCTGATAAATCAGGTAGCCAGCCCCACCCAGGAGGTTAACTCTGCAAAGGCCTTAAAGGTGATCTATCTCAACCCCTTCCTCAGACAAGGAAGCTGAGGCCCAGAGAGGCGAACTGGCAACTTATTTAGAAAATTAAGGAAGAACAGAATGGAAGGAACTTCCTGCATCTTCACACCATGATCAGTGAACGTGCGTCTCACTGAAACACGCTGAATCCACAGGGATGCGCACCTGTCCAACCTGTCCCTGCCCAGTTCCCAGCATTCCCCGCTCCCAGGGTTCCTAGAGGCAGCCTTGTCTCCAGGGTTCGGGGCAGTAGAGCCAACATCCCAGCATTCTATGCAGCTGCTGCGTATTTTGGCCCCATTCCCGCCATCCTGGATTCTCCCGCTAGGCATCACTCCCACACACTCCACAGCCAGACAAGGTCCTACTCTACATCAATCACCACGGGGGTCGGGGGACTTTCAGCGGATGTGCGTTCTACTCTGGAGAGCGTTTGGCTTCTAGTAAAGTCCACAAAGCCTTCAGATGTCTGGGACATGAATCGTTCAAAGTGGGGTTTAGGGCGGGGAACAGAGAGAATGTGCCTCCTTGGGACAAATTTCTTCCTATGACCACATAGAAAGGGGGAAGGAGAAAATGCTCGAACGGAACTGGGAAAGCTGTGAGGTCTTTTCCGACTGCTCTGCTAACATCCTGGCTGTGAAGCTTAGAAATGTTGATTGGAAAAGATTTACCTTTTTGCCTTGGCCAGAGTTCTCAGTGGTATTGCCCACTGAATGGTCATGGGTTTGATTCCCAGTCAAGGGCACGTATCTGGGTTGCAGGTTTGATCCCTGGCCCTAGTCGGGGCATGTGCAGGAGGCAACCAATCGATGTGTCTTCCTCACATCGATGTTTCTCTCTCTCCCGCTCTTTCTCCTTCCCCTCCGGGTGAGGATTAACAAAAGAAAAAAACAAGAAGAAAAATATAACTTTTTTTTTTTTTTTTTTTTTTTTTTTACTAAGGCAAGTGATTGAATAACACAGACAAGTCTTTTTATCAGCTGTCATCTGATATTCTAGCCAGCATCCCACCCCCACCCCAATACACACACACACACACACACACACACACACACACAGAGTTGGGTTTTTTCCCCACTTCTTGGGGGAATAAGAAGAAAATGGACACTTTTTTCAAACTGCAGTGAGATCATTTACCCTCCCCTGCAGTCCCAGAGCCCTAAACACTCCCAAACACAGCCAGCAGCGTCAGAAAGGACACCATGTACCACGGCGGGATTCTGAACTCCACCCTGCCTTCCCTCCGACCGCACTGAAATCTAGACCACGGCGGGATTCTGAACTCCACCCTGCCTTCCCTCCGACCGCACTGAAATCCTAGAGCAGCAGCCTTTTCCATCTCACGGCACACATGAACTAGCTGCTAAAACTCCGGGGCACACCAAAAAATGTATGTTTTGCCCATCGGACTGAAAAATGCATGTAATTTTGATTCATTCACAGCAGACAGGCATGCTCTTTTTTACTTTTTTAATCTGTATTGTTGAGAGTATTACAGATACCCTCTTTATTTCCTCCCATGGCCTCCCTCCACCTGGTTCCCACCCCACCCCAGACCTTCACTGCCCTATCTATTGTCTGAGTCCACAGGTTATGCAAATTTTCATGTAAATTCTCTGGTTAATCTCTTCCTGCCCTCCCTCCCCTTCCCTCTGAGATTCCTCAAGTCTGATGTCCCCTTGCCCCTGGTGCTATTTTATTCATCGGTTTATTTTGTTCATTAGATTCCTTGTTCATTTATTTTGATTTTTAGGTTCAATTATGGGAGGACATGTGTTTATTATGTTGGCTGTTGTCATTTTTTTATTCAACAATCTAAGAGGAGGAAAGTCAATGTCTCCGACTGAATAATCAGGTGTTGCACGTGTTAAGAATTCTTGTGGCACACTGGTTGAAAATCACTGCCCTAGAAAAACATTCTCTTTGAATAATATGTTTTCTGGGACTTCCCTGTGCTGCCTGAAAAGTACTTCTCTTTGAATGAAACCGTTTGGGCACAGCCCATAGTAGCTGGGGAGTGGCGAAGGGAACTGGGACTGTGGTCGCCTCTGGACACCACCACACCCTGCCCCAGCTTTCAGGCTGCTCGAGCTTTCTTGGAGAAAGTCTTTTCCAAGGAGTTTCCAGCCACAAGCTTTACACACACACACACACACACACACACACACACACACACGGAGAGAGACTAACTTCCATGCTGTGGGGCAGCTTCAGGCCCTCCACCTCCTGACCCTCTGGCCCTGCATGGACCCCACCCCTCACAGTCAGCCCTCCCAACAGGTGCTTGGAGTTGGAATCGCTCTCTCCTCCGGCTCCTGGTGCCGGACCCGGGGTCTCCTGAGATTTCTCGCAAGGACTCAGACTTGGGTCCTCCCGCCCAGCTCTCCCCCAGCTCTTGCATGAACCAGTTCAAGGCACATGGCCACCCAGGGCCTCCTGGACCCTCGCAGGCCATCCTGGGGCGTTGAAGCAAATTCTGGATGCCAGCACACGATCTCGCTCTGGACTGGCACTCAGGGACAGAGACTTATTTTTCGATGCTTCCTCTTCCACCCAAAGGGCTGGGATGGAGGCTCACTGTGGGCGTCCGGTAACGGCTGGCTGTACACATTCCAAGTTTCCCACGGTGGCGAGCACAGCCTTGTTTGTTAGCACGCTGCATGGAAACTCAGTAAACACGTGTGGTGGTGACTCTGACTTTGGATAAGTGTCTCCCGGCGTGTTCTCGAACCCTCCCTCCACCCCTGCGAAGGCCACCGGCAGGGGGGCACCCTCAGGAGGTCTGAAACCCCACGGAGCTGCTCTGCCCAGCTGGAGGGCACCGGGGGCTGTTGTTGAGCTTTGAACAAATCCTGGGATTATTTATAATTGAACATCAGACTCCGAGAGCCTTCAGATCCACGGAGGGGTTTATTATTCTCCACCCCCACATCCTTTCGCCGTCCCCTCCCCTCGCCCTCTGCCCTGACCGCCTGCCACACGCCCAGCAGGCTCTCCGGCTCTCTCCGGCCGCAGAGCACCTGTGCCCGGCAAGAGGCCGCCTCCCAGGAGTCCAGACTCACAGACCACCAGCACGCCACACCTGCCCTGTGCCTGGGATGGAGCATCAAAGAGTGACAAGGGCCAGCTGAGGCGGAAGGAAGCTCCACACAACTCACTCACTCACTCCAGGCTCCTCTCAGCAGGGCCCGCAGAGTCCGGCCAAGGAATGGAGGCCCCTTTGCCTGGATGGGAGCTCAGTCCTGTTTCCAACCCTCAGGGCCCCCTCCCACCCTGCCTCCTCCACTCTCCTGGCCTGAGCCTAGCCCGCCCTCCAGCACAGCTTGCTCTTGGGCCTCGAACAGGCACACACTGCGGCCAGGTGACCAAGAAAGAGAAATAATCAAGAACATTAGAGCCGGGAGGCTGGCAAAGGCCTCCTACGTGAGGGAATGGAGAACGCTATTAGTTGCAGGGCCCTTTCTTCAGAAGAACTTCCCAGAAAACGCAGTGACCAAGACCAATAAAACCCCAGAGAGCAGCCCGCACCTGTGCTCTCCGGTTTTGCTCTTTCTACTGGGCCAAGGTGTTTTCATTCCACACCTTTCCTTGGCTGCCTCCCATTCCAGAGGCCCCTGACCCCGGAGCCCAGCTGGGGCATGCCGTCTAGAAATGATGTTTCTGGAAAGTTGTAGGAGACAGGTGTTCGTCAGACTATTCTTTCTTGCGATTGGTGGAAGCCCAGCCCAGTGCACGCAAGCTTCATTAAAGCGGATGAATAGTCTGAGAGGATGCTGGAGCTCTCACACGTGTCTGGGCTCTCGGTGCCGGGAAGGCCTTCTCTCTCTGTCCCTCCCCCCTCCTTACCTCTACTTGGCTTTTTTCTCTCTCATAGAGAGAAGTTTCCCAGGGGTGATTGAAAACATAGCCTCTGGAACCCTAGAGTCCCATCCATCCTCCCTCCCTCCCAGATTTAACCAAGCCTTCACCACTCCCTCTTCTTAGAACAACCATTGGAAAGGCCTCTGATTGGCCCGCATTCTGTCATGTGCCTATTCCTGAACCAATCACAGTAGCCCTTGAGAGGAACACATCCCTGAAACAATGCTCTGACCCTAAAGAATGACCCACACAAGTTCCACTTCAAGACTTAAGAGAGTGGGCTGAAACCGGTTTGGCTCAGTGGATAGAGCGTGTGTCTGCGGACTGAAAGGTCCCAGGTTCGATTCCAGTCAAAGTCATGTACATTGGTTGCGGGCACATCCCCGGTAGGGGGTGTGCAAGAGGCAGCTGGTCCATGTTTCTCTCTCATCGACGTTTCTAGCTCTCTATCCCTCTCCTTCTCTCTGTAATCAATAAAATAAAAAAATAAAATAAAATAAAAAAAAGACTTAAGAGAGTGGGCTAGGAGAACCTTGCAGGGCCCCCTGACCACCCACAGGGGGAGCCAGGGACAGTGCCTCCCTCATAGCCAGAGCTAAACCCATGGTTCACTGGGATCATGTGTGTGTTGTTTTCCTTTTACACTTAATTCAACTTGAAAGGACTCTTCGTCTTATTTTGTGCAAGTGAGCAGGGGAGAGTGTGTGCGTTCCGTGCTGCAGTAAATAACCCCTCATTATGAGAAATGCGATGCGTCAGTCCACTCAGCATTTGGTAACAATAATCGGGCATTACAGAAGCTTTTCTGGTGAGACCAGAGATATCTGAGCCACTTCCTTTTCAAACAACTCTGGCTAATGGCTTTCCCTGCTATTAGTGGACCACGTCCAAGCCATCTTTGATTTGTGGTCCCTTGATTGGGTCCTGACAGGGGAGGCTGAGCTGAGCGAGGAGGAATGATCGCCTGCGAACGCGGCAGGGTGATACCATTCCTGCGGACCCGGAGGGACCACAAATCTGGAGACACTTAATTTCTCCGGAGAGATGAACATATTTGTAGAGGCTTCTCATGCCTGGGCTGGCCCTGTCCTCACTCTGACAGCTCACGTTGGCCCCCTCTGCTTCTCCGATTTTCCTGACACTGGGAATGCTGTCTTAGAGAAAAGCGGGGGACGGGGGAGAGGTCTCCCATCCTGGGCCACAGAGCCAGAGCCATTTAGAAAATGATCCAGCCTCACAGCCAGGCAAACAGGGCAAACTACCATATCCTTAGGCAAAAGTGCGCCCCTGAAACCTTGTCTATGAATTTCAAACTCTGAGTCCCGAGGCCCCAGAGCAGTGGCAGCTGGAGGGCAGGCAGCAGTGTGTGAAGCCACTGAAGTGACTCTCTCTTGCTAATAGGAAGAGAGGCGCCATTTTGTTCTGCAAAGGTGTATGGCCACCTGCATGCTTCTGGACTAATCCACGGGCCATTGGGGTGTGTGTGGGGTGGGGATGGGGGAGGGTGTTTGGTACCATCTGACTTAAAAGAGAACAACAGTAGAGCTTGACAAGGTGCTAGGCATGCAGCACACAGGTTGGGGGACGGCTTTGGTCTCATTCTCCAAACCCTAACAATTAAAGGTTGTCTCAGGCTTAGAGGGGACTTCCTTTTTTAATAAACTTTCGATCTGGGAATAGATTTATAGCCGAGCATCGGCCTGCGGACTCAAGGGTCCCGGGTTCGATTCTGGTCAAGGGCATGTACCTCGGTTGCGGGCACATCCCTGGTAGAGGGTGTGCAAGAGGCGGCTGATCGATGTTTCTCTCTCATTGATGTTTCTGACTTTCTATGCCTCTCCCTTCCTCTCTGTAAAAAAAAAATCAATAAAAATATATTTTAAAAAATTATAGATTTATAGAAAAGTTATACATATAGTACATAGCTCACATATAGTACCTAGCTCCCATATCCCCTTCGCCCGGTTTCCACTAACATCAGCATCTTTCATTATCATGCTTCATTTGTCAAAATCAGGACATTAGCATTGGTTATAATACCATCAACTCCAGACATTACTCGATTTCACCCATTTTTCCACTCATGTTCCAAGATCCTGCATGGAATTTAGTCATCGTGTCTCTCTGCGTCTCCTCTGTCCTGACCTATCATGGCCTTGATCATTTTGAAGGGCCCTGGACAGGCACTTCAGAGAATGTCCCTTGATTTGGGGGTTGTCTGATGTCTCAGAACAGACTGCAGTTATGGGGGTTGAGGAATACCCAGAGGTGAAGTGTCTGGGAGGAATTACTTTAAAGAACAGGGTAGCTGCCTTCAAACTGACCTGCCTGCAAACCCAATTGTGTTTTGCTTGTTCGATCTGTATTTTTAAGAAATGTGGGGCTGAATTATTTCAATTCAGACTTCCGGCTTCCCTTAAGAAAACAGAAAGAGCTGGTGACTGCATGCTTGCCCGGCGGTCACAGGCTGAGGCCCCCTGCTCGGCCACTGACTGTTGGCCCTCAGCTCCACGGAGACTGGCTGGCTCTGGCGGGCTGGGAACCCACCACACCGGGAGAGGCCCTTGTTCGCAGTAGGCAAAAGTGCAAACAAGTCATATGAGCAAAGCGGCAAAACCAGGAGGAGAGACGCAGCCAACGTTGGGCCTGGCCAGCGGGACCCTGGAAAGAGCTCCTCGGGGACCGTAAGTAACCGGATGGTGTTTGTCATAAGATTATGAAACACTGTGGAGCCTGCGGTTCCTGTAATCTGTCTGCCTCAGAGGAGCTCGTGTTTATTGACTTTCTCCTGCTGGAGGCAGAATCATCACTTTGGTTTGCCAGTATTGAAAGTTCTCAGGGTTCTGGAAGAAGCTTGGACTGCAAGAGCTGAAATAGGCCTCTCTATATTGGTTTTATCCTTAATGACAAAGAGGGCTATCACAGACTCATGAGAAACTGGTTTAGTGCCTCCCCTTCCACATCTACTTGACCGCTAGCTCTCCCGGGAGCCAGAGCCAGAGCGAGTTGGTACAATTTTCCTGTTTGTCCCAGAAAGAGTAGTTGGACAGGAGGGCAGGGGAAAGCATTGGTTAATGAGAGAGCCAACAAAACACTTGGCTGCTCAAGTAACTCTCTTTGCTTTAGCTCAGATTTTCCTTTTCAGAGGAAATTGCAATATCTCGCTTCATAACTCAAATGCATACTTACCGCTTTTTTTAAAGCACCAGGAAAGTCCAACACAGCATTGAAAAGTCTAAAGTTAGAATATTCTCTTGAGGTCTTTGCCCAAAACACAACCCCCCATTCCTGGTCCTTTCGTCTCTCCTGCTCTGATATCACTCTTGTGCCCATAGCAACAAGTCTCTCTCTCTCTCTCTCTCACACACACACACACACACACACACACGGCATTTGCTCTCTCAACATTTCTGAAAACTTCCTCTTACTTGTTTGAAAGGCTAAGAAAGTAGGAGGGGCTACTACTGCTGAAGTAGGAAACAAGATTCACTAATGAGCATGATGGTCTCTGACCCATTCTCTCAGCAACAATAAAAACGCAGTGACAGTTCAATTTAAGCAAACACCTAAACGCAAATTCAGATTTACCGTATAGAAAATATTCATGTTAAATCCATTCAATAGTCTCTTTTTTTAAAGCATTCAGAGTAGAATTCCTTTACTTAACAAGCTTCTCTCAACTATTCCAGAAAATGTGTTCTTTCGCAGATTTGACAGCACAGGTATCAAGTGTTCCATAAGCAATGAGCATGATGCAAAGCCAGATTCTAGTTTCCTTCAAAAGCTGAATGAAGAACAGCTTGAATCGGCTCCATCTGAAATGCTAAGCAGCCACCAATGATTTGGAAAAATGGACTGCATCTGCCCCCTGCTGCCCTCTAGGTAAATGACAAGACTTCCCAATTGAGCCTCAGGAGAAAGTCAAAACTGGCCCATACTACCAGCATCCTTTTCTAGAATACAAAGACGATGTCTGTGACTCACCATTGGATCTCAGCAAAGAGCATTCATAACTGGAATATAGCAGGTGTCTAAGTGCCAAATGAATGGACATACAGGAAAGTACACATTCTTTTAAAAAAATATATATGTATTTTATTGATTTTTCAGGAAGAGAGAGGGATAGAAAGTTAGAAACATCGATGAGAGAGAAACATAGATCAGCTGCTTCCTGCACACCCCAACTGGGGATGTGACTGCAACCAAGATACATGCCCTTGACGGGAATCGAACCTGGGACCCTTGAGTCCGCAGGCTGACGCTCTACCACTGAGCCAAACAGGTGTCGGTGAAAGTACACATTCTTATTTATAGTGGATGGTCAGGGACGTTGGCTATACAGTATGAAGATATTAAGACAGCGGGGGAAAGTGGAAGGCTTTCTAGATATTTGATATTAATATTTTATTCTTCTAGAAGTGATGAGTGTTATAGTTGCTAAAAAATAAGTCCTGATGGTTTACAGGTACTTACTGAGGAATTTATAATTGAAATGATATATCTGGGACTTCCCTAAAAAATAATTAGGCGCTAAGAAGCAATGGCCTGAGAAGCCCCTGCTTGGCCACTGACGGTTGGGCCTCAGCTCCATGGAGACTGGCTGGCTCTGACAGGCTGGGAATCTACCACACCAGGAGAGGGCCTTGTTCGCAGTAGGCAAAAGTACAAACAAGTCATGAGCAAAGTCATAAGGGGGTGAACATATATAAATGAAACCAGATTGGCTGTGTGGATAACTGAGTGATAGGTATATGGCAGATCATTATGCGGATCTCTCATATTTGAAAAATCTTCATAATCACGTCTTTATCATAATAAGGACATTTCCATTAAGTCCTGATTTAATCTGTGCCTGCACTACACTTCCTAACCAAGAGAAACGATCCGTAGGTGCGCACACAATGACACCAAAAACAGCCTAGAGCAGCGGTTTGCCACTCTGTTGATTAATGAGTTTGCCCACCACTGGCCTAAGGTAAGATCCTGACCGTTTACACAGACACGGCAGTAAGCACAGGAACCATCTTGACAGCACACATCAAATCGTTACCTGCAAGGTGGACAGGAGAAAATTCACTCTTTACTTAATATCTGTTTTTAAATGTATTACTAGGGGCGATTTTCACCTTCCGTGTTAACAGAATCTTGTCTTTTAGTGCTTTTCCTAACACAGCCACGACGGCTTTCATCTTCAGTCAGGGACATCACTGACCTGTATCTGAAACTTCGTATCGATCCTCACCCCCACCCCCCCGGAGGTGTGGGGTCTTGAGACACCTTTTTATGATCAAGTGCTTTCCCGGCCCTCTCGCAGTACCGTGGGGAGTATAAAGGCGCTCATGTATGCGGAGGTGCTTTACTGAGCCAGGCAGAGGCTGCGATCCCCACCCCTAACCCTTTTTATACGTCCTTTTGGGGAATTTTGATCTGGCCAACGGCTAGCCTGAGCTCTGATGAGCCCTAAGTCATGAAACTACAAGAGCACAGTAGTTGTGTTACACTGAAATGTGTCAAGGACAGATCAATTCCTGTCTCAACTCCAGCAAACAGCACATCTAACGCAGACGCTCCTAGATCTGGTACCTGACTCCCCTAGAGGCAGTGGCCACTCGGGCCTGCTTGGGAAAGCCCTCCTTTATCCTGGTTCGCTCGGGGGCCACTGCCAGGCCTCCCATGACAGGCTCCAGGTGCACTCTAAGCGAGACAGTCGCCTGAGCAGCAAGCCTGGCCTCGTGGGAAGGTGGCGGCCAGGAGCACGGCGGCCAGCTCTCCACACGGGATTTCACCACCACCACACATCTAAGACACACGGAAAAACACGCAGGCGCACAGGCCAGCTCTGGTTAGTGTGGGGATCTGGGCCATGAATGAAACGGCTGAAACCTAAAAGTGTCTCCAACTGACACCAGCTACCCGTGCTAGCAGGTAAGCAGCTGGTCAGAAAGCCAATTCCCCAGTAAAAAGACTACACTGCTTCAAGGGGCTTTCTGAAAGGCCATTTTGAATACTTACTGAGTGGACCACTAACAGCAACATCACAGTGTTTGCCGGTATATTTTTAATAGGCTGTTAACCAAGACCAAAGCTTATTTTGAATCCCATAATAATCAAATAATGTAATTAACACCAACAGCACTCACACTACACGGGTGAAGTCCCGTGCCGGTCCAATTCTGGAAGTAAAATAAGCAAGCCCAGCACAGGGTTCTCTGAAAATGTAATCCTTGAAATGGAATGCTGGTTTTTGATTCTACAATGTTCACTGAAGCAACCAGCTATCTTCATGAGAAATGTGTAAGGCATGCTTGTAACAGGGTCACAAATGAACTGCCTCTTCCACAAAAGTAAATTGTCTTTTTTTTTTTTTAATATATTTTTTTATTGATTTCAGAGAGGGAGAGGAGACAGAAACATCAATGATGAGAATCACTGACTTACCGGGAATTGAACTGTGACCTCCTAGTTCACAGGTCAACATGTAAGCCACTGAGCCATGCTGGCTAGGCCGTTATTTGCCTTAACTAGGAAGATAAATTATTTGTCCCAATTATTTTATTTTTAATCCTCACCCAAGAATATTTTCCCATTGATTTTTAAAGAGGATAGAGGGAGAGGTAGAGAGAGAAACATCAATGTGAGATGCATCGTTTGGTTGCCTCCCGCACCCACCTTGAACCAGGGCTAAGGACCAAGCCCACCACCAAGGAATGTGCCTGGGACCCTGCTCTACCCACTGAGCCAGATCAGCTAGGGCCTAAACTACTTCTTTGTAAAAACCCACCTTGTAATATAGATTATTTTTTTTTTTTAAATCATACCACAGAAAATGTACTACACCTAAGTTATTTCAGTCAACAGTTTATCTTTAACCCCTTTTATTGCTTCTTGCCTAACAATGTTCAGGATCTTCCAGCTGAAACCAAAGTGTGTTCTTAGGATCCTTTATAGAAGTAACCTTCTTCGGAGAACACACACTCTTTCCAACAATACTAAAAAACCCAATGGTCTAGATTGCACAGCTCTTTAGTTTAAGAAAATGTAAGCTATATGTCTTTAATTTCAGAAGAATTGATGCTATTATACAATAAACTTTTTATTCTTTCATTCATAAAAACAGTCCACAGCATTCATAAAACAGGATGGTCAAAGAAACCAAGAGAGACACTTTTCAGGTGGATTCTTTATGTGTAAGAACAGATGAGTTGGAACCAATTTAATACAGATGGAAACAAATACAATCCATAGAAAAACAGGAGTTGACAGGAGGAGGAGATAATATCAACCAAGATAAACGTAAGAGTTTTCAGGCATGCAATTCAATATATGAATTTTCACTTAGAAACCAAAGTAGGTGCTTTAATAGGTGTCCTTAAAGGCTACAAAAATATTGCAAAAATGTTAACCTTACATATATCACCAAAAAAAAATATATAATAAATTCTGAGCTACACCCAGGCTAATCACAACAAGTTCTCCCTATCCAAGACAGACACAGGAAAATAACTTTTTACAAGCTTAGCTTAAAGGTACAATACCTTAGAGCTCTCACTTGGGTGTTTCCTGCTCATGCTCTTTTCAATATAAACAAATGTGATTTATGTAATGGAATACATACTTGAAGAATTCCTTAAAAAAAGAATCACAAGTTTCATTTTATATATACAACAAATTTTTAATTATGTACTGAAAATAAATTACAGGAAATAACTTTAAAATGCAACAGAGAACAAAGTCACAATAAACATTCCCATTGGATTCCCTTGGGGGGTGAGATTGCAGTGCTCAAGGAAGATAAATATCACAAATATATCAAAAACTTCAAATAGTTTATGCATTCACACACTGACGTGAGCCACAAACGTTCCTTCACAGGGACTGTACTTATTAGCCTACCACAGAACCAGATTTTGCCATAAACTACAAAACTTTTAATACAAAATTGTTATTTATATATTTATAATTCATATACATGCCCTATCTGTGAGTTTAGAAAATAAAAGCTACACACTGTACAGACACTCTTAACTCATAGCTGTAGGCAACATTTTTGGATGGAATTTCTCCAATGAAATTAATGGCATATTTTATGTACATGAAGGCTAAACTGCATGATGACAGTTCAGATTCCCAGATATGCATCTCCTTCTAGGTCAGGTTTATAAATTGCAAAAGGCAAGACAAATGTACACCTCAGAATCACTTTCTTAGCTACAAGAGTTGTCGTGTAATGTCTGTGGTTTCTGTTACATGCATTTATGTAATACTGGCGTTGAAGGCAGTAAAGCAATATATACTTTTAATGTAGTGGCTCAATGAAGGCTTCATTGTCATTCCAATCTGATTCTTTATACAGTGATTCATAGCTTCTCTAAAAATTAAGATTCAATGGGAGGGACGCTGTGTTAGAAAGACTCTAAATAGATTTTCTTAAAATATTTCCCTGAAATATCCTTTTACATAAAACAAATTTCACTAACATTAGCTTAGGTAAAAAGGAAAAGAAAGATTTAAAAACATGGCACAAATGTGCGTGATAAACTGACGCTCCTCAGTCAATTTCCACGCCTTAGGAGCCATGAACAGAATGCTTAAAACCAGCCAACCATTTCACACTCTGTGGCAGCCGTCTGTGAAGCCAGTTGTACTAAACTACTTCTACAGTTGATTGTAAACTTTGGTTTATTTGTGTTTGAGTTCTCATTGTACAGCAAGCATGAACGAGAGGGAGAGTGGAGTCCATGAGGAGATGAACTGTCAGTCATTCTTTAACCGGGCATGATGCGACACCTGGTCAGTCAGGCCTGCTTTGATAGAGTTTGTTACAGACTGCCTTATGTTTTCCTCCATCAAATTATCACCCAGGGGCTTCAATACCTGTGGTATGAGAAATGTGCAAAACAAATAAAATATGAGGTAAAAAAAGAGTTACACATAAAAATAGATATAAAAATTCAATTCAAAGCAATGAAGAAAATAACCAGGAATGTGGAAAATAAAAAGATGCTTCTCAAAAAAAAAAAAAAAAAAGTTATGATGCTATAAATAATGCAGTTAGACATTTTTTAATGCAACAAAACCACTTTCCTCTTATTCAAACCATTTACAATTCCTATGAGATAGATGTGCAATTCCATACCCTATTTGCAGCATCAAATCTGGTATGTACACAGCATTTATGCAGACCGGCCCAGACGGTCCTGCTTATTGTCCTACATGTATAAGTGTGAACACTTCAGATAGAGAAAAAAGTTTAAAATACTGTCTAATCTTTCTTCTTGTTATTGTTGGATGGCAGTCTCTGTCGCTGTGCTGATGAGAGAGCACGATGAACCATTCGGCGTCTAGTAACTTCAAACAGTTTGGAAAACACCTAAAACATGGAGTGATTTGTTAGGAGAATCACTGAGAGTGCCTGCAAGTTAGAGTTTAAGACTACAGGAATTTGAGACTTTGTAGGTTTCTCACCTTCCTGGGACTCCTCTGAAGCAACAGAAAAGAGAAATGCAGAAAAAATTTAGATAAGTTTTGTTGACACAGCACAGACCCTCTCTGACTAGTGATCCCCTTACCTCAACGACACTGAAAATAATGTCACCCACTTGAGATTCTTCCATTTAATTCAGTGGTTCTCAACCTTCCTAATGCCGCGACCCTTTGATACAGCTCCTCATGTGGTGGTGACGCCCAGCCATAACATTATTTTCGTTGCTACTCCAGAACTGTAATTTTGCTACTGTTATGAATTGTAATGTAAATATCTGTGTTTTCCGATGGTCTTGGCTCTACACAGATATTTATATTACGATTCATATCAGTAGCAAAATTACAGTTATGAAGTAGCAACAAAAAATAATTTTATGGCTGGGGGTCACCACCACATGAGGAGCTGTATGAAAGGGTCGCGGGATTAGGAAGGTTGAGAACCACTGATTTAATTGTTTTGTAATAATGGCAACTCTAAAATCTTAAGAATCAATGATGTATAGGAGATGACTGGTTTTTAAAAGAAGACATTGTACAATTATTGTAATTTTTGTTGCAGACATTAGTAATAGTCCAAAATTTTAAAGTGGATAATACTTTTTTAAAAAGTGAAGTTGTAATAGCTTTTAATCCAAAGGAATGTGAAGAACCAGACTTTTAAAACAAAAATTTAAACTTAATAAATATCCAAACATAAGCTTCCAAATCGGACCTGAATAAAAAATGAGCATTTCTCTAAAGAATAGATTTAAAATCTAAATTAATATAGTGGGTCACTTTATAAAATAACATTACAAGAAAAGTCACCACCCAATCAACTTTCTTTAAAAAAAAAAAAAAAAAAGGTTTACTTCTTCAGTCTTTGCATTTAAAGCCAAAACCAACATGACCTGCATATTCTACACCTTCAATTAAGCCCATTACTTCATCGGCTCAAAAATGGTATCTGAAAATGCCTATTTTACTGTTCATCAATAATAACTGTAGTTTTCATTCTGGTCCTCGACACGATGCTCAAGTATTTCATGATGACCACTTCACTGACAACATCCTTAAATAGAATTTTCTGCACATGGGAAACTCTAGCACACAGTTGGCCAATATACAACATGGCTTTCCTTAGTAGATACATGTCAGGCCCGACTTTTATTTCTGGGTGAAGTAAGCATTATGATTAATGGTTGGTTCTCTGTAGCACTTTGCTTTGTTCATCAGTATTTCCTTGGTACAGAGGTCAAAGGGTTTTTTTGGTGCAAGAAACCACTATTGGATTGTTCCTTGTAGTATATCCGCAAATCATCACTATCTTCATGAACGGCAACAAAGACCTGGACGCCACCTAATGTTCTCCCTGGAATATAAGCATGCACTGCTTCTTGCCAATATTAGTAAGAAGCTTCTTTGGCTTTCCTAAAGGTACTGAACTTCCAAACTTCTTCTCCTTACCTTCATAACTTTCACCGATTATATTTCCTCTTCTCAAAGAAATCCTTAAAGACTTGCCCTGCCCATTGTTTGACAGAGTCAGGCCTATGATTAAGAATCTGTCCATAGGACATTACAGATTTAAGCCAACCAAGGCACTCTGAAATTACGACTTTAAAGAAAAAAAAAAACACTCTCCCGTTCACACTTTATATTCAGATTATACATCCAAACAAAACAAAAAAATCCTCTTGACATTTCGCATATAAAAGAAAAGGTGTGCAAATATTGTGTGGGGAGAAGGGGTGGGAGTCACTGAAAACCAAAACACAGATACCAACCTGTTCCCACAGTGTTTCAGCAAGCTGGTCAATCACTGTTCCAATTTCTCTGAACTCCCCAGAGTATTTAACATATGCCCAAGTACAAAGAGATGTCAGGGCCAAACCCATGCCCAGGTTACACAAGACGGCTATAGAGTTTAGACCGATGAAGCCAGTCAGTCCTGAGATTATATACATAGCAAACATGACTGCAAACAGTGTGGCAGGGGTACGAGCAGCATAGAAGATATTTTTGCCATCGTTGTGCTTTATGAAATTTGCATAGGTTTCTTCAATTTCAGCTTCAAGCTGGTCCTGATAGCGACGGCAGAATTCATCTCCACCCATTTTTTTAATTGAACAAAACTGTTTAATCGCCACTTCTTTGAGATCCAGGTGTTTTCGTTCCAGATCTGAAGGTGCAATGTAAGGCTTGTCTCCACCACATACCTGTACAGACACGATTACAGTACGAAGGTTACATGCTAGAAATGATTCACACTTGCAAGTTCCCTACTCTTAGCGTTCAGTCTCAAAAAGTCAAACCACCTGCATGGTTCAATTTTAAACTTCATAACAGCTCACACATAACCATAACCTATTTATTTACAGCCTATATGTTTAACTGACTCAGGCTAAAGAAATTTTCCAAATATAACTAATACAAGTAAAGACAAAAATAATTACACCAAAATTTGAACCTGACTTCACCTGACCCACTAATACACCATAAGAATACAAAAGATTACTGGCAAAGGAGTGGGTAAAAGATAATAAATTAAAAAAGTACATTAATGTGCAAGCTTAGCATAGAAATTGCTAGTGGCCTTAAGCTAGTGTTAATTACATCAGAAGCTATTAACTAACAGCACTATGAATCATGTGTCGGGAAATATTCCAGTACGGTTTATGTAATAACTTACTACCCATCTCCTGCACTCTCTGTGAATTATTTTGTTAGTTAATTTCCAGCAGAATTAGATAACAGAGAATTGGGAAATGATGTAACATAACAATGCATAAGAAGTAGAATTTACTTCAATTATTTTACATAATAAAAATCTCACTCTAGCATCAAATTTAAAATTTAGTTACAAACCTGTTCCATATTTCTGCAATAAATCTCTCTTGCTCCTGCTACTGCAGCAAGATTATTAGCTTCAGCTGTTGCCTAAAACAATAAAATATGTGCCAATTTTATGCAAAAGAAAAAGATGACTCTATAAATTCTGATCAATTCACTAAGTTATATACAATAAAGAAGTCTGAAAATGAACCAAAGAAAATATTACCAACTTCCAGTTTTCCTTTTCAATGGAACACCAGTTTAAAGGATATAATAAAACTCTACCTAGCTTCTAATAGAAACTATCTGCCTAATTTTATTTTTCTTACGTTTATTAAAATGGGTTTATAAAAAAATACTACATATGCTCAGAAAATCATAGGCAATAAAAAAACACAAACCTAAAATGCATCAAGTCTTCAGATGTAAAGAACCAAGTATTACCCAATATGATTCTCTCTCTAATAATCAATATTACACAAGGGATATTTTTAAATGCACAAAATTGCTCATTGGGTGAGTTTTATAAGAAAATACTACTTAGTCCACCATAAAATGGAGAAATTTCCTGAGGTAGCATTAGAAGTAGCTCTCAATCATTAACACAAAAAGAAAATAAGCCGATTTCAAACAACATTCACTGTCAAAGATGCAGAGGCAAGAAGCATGGTCCGGAGGCCCATTTTAAGCTAGCTTCTGCAACAGGAAGTTTCCTATACTTTCTGAGCAGCTAAAGGGAAGGTTCTGAGGATTCTTATTTCTAGTGGCCTGTGTGCAAGGTCTGCAATCTGTAGTTACAAAAACTTCAGGACCCATGACAAGTACTGCTTTAAATATCTGATATGCATATGCATGCAAAGAAGTACCACCCCATTTCCAGCATTTATCTCTAAAGTAAGACTTTTTTCTCTTCCACAAATAAATACATGTATAACACACACTTACCTGAAGCATAGACTTTGGATGTGGAAGTTCCTCTCCTTGATAAATTTTGATGTAAGCCTAAAAATATAGAAGACTTGTTATATTGATAGGTTATGCAATTTAGCTCTACAATCCAAAAGAAAGACAAATCATTAAATATAAAAACAATCCACACTATTAAAAGGGAAAACCTAGACTTTAAAAATCATCCAGTCTCATTCCAACAAAATTAACCCTATACTCAACATTATTAAATATATTTTTTAATCGACTTCAGAGAGGAAGGGAGAGGATTAGAAACATCAATGATGGTAGACAATTACTGATCGGCTGCCTCCTGCACAACCCCTCTTGGGGATGTGCCCTTGGCCAGAATCGAACCTAGGACCCTGCAGTCCAGACCAATGCTCCACTGTCTAGGGCTCAATATTATTAAATGTCTATGTTGCTAAATAACATCCTAGAGAAATGTTTCTAAATATAATTCCAACGTGCATAAAAGTTATTTCTCATATTTCAAAGTTATATATAAAATGCCATCCACTTTATGAAAAGAAACCCATAATTCTTCCATAGTACCAATGCTTCAACTAAATATGTTAGAAAACATTATAATTCAGTACTTTACTTTGACCAGTTTAAATTATCTCTCAGTTTAAGAAAAAAATTATGTAACTGTGGTATAAGAGTAAAAAGACAAGATGAGAATTTTTAGTAAACCGATATAGGAATCTTTCAACTTTCTATTGACTAAATTAAGTCATAACTAAACAAAGACAGTATGTATAAAATGACCAAAAATACACTCTTAGTTAACTGTGTTTTCCTTTCCACTTATCCATAACTATTATGAATAAATACAACCCTCTACAAGGTCTTGTTTTGTCTATCAAGCTATAAAATTTGAAAAGAACAAAGGGGGGAAAACCTACAAATAATTTTAGCTACAAATAACTTGCACTCAGAAACCAGTTCTGATACTTTCAGCTGCTCTTACCAAGCCCTCAGAACTCTGAGAGAAGGCCTATGTAAGCACTCAAGATGGAGAATTATGCTCCCAACCTCTATTGTCATTTACAAATGAGAGAGTGGTATTACAATACAGTGAATGGTTCTTCTCTCCATATCAGAGCTGGAGAACAAGGAGGATAGTTCGTAAACAAAATCACTGTCCAGAAGACACAAGGTATCTACTAGAATGTTAAATATCCTTAAACGTTGATATATCAAGTTCAAGGCAGACAAATTATAAATATTATATTTTTGCTTTAAAATAGGAAACAAAGTCATTTAATGTGAGAGTTTTCCTACCTTAAAATATTCTACAAGATCTCTACAAGTGACTTTAGATCCACTGATCTCTTTTTCTACCAAATTTTCAGGGGCAAGCAGCAATGGAACCAGATTTCGAAGCTCTCGTTTAAAGTCTTCATCAATATCTATTGGACATGAAATTAGTCAGCATATTAGTTCAAAAAAGCTAAGAACTACTCATTGTTAAGAACTCATAAAATTCTATTTCGTGAAATAAGAGTTCACAGTATCTATTACTTAAGTAGATTCATTTAAAATTCATCCAAACATGCCATCTCCTAGAAAAAATACAGCACCCCTGGCATTGCCCCTCACACCCCAAGAATTCTTTCAGTCAAATAATAGCGTGGACTACACAAACAAATCCCACATTAAGTATTAACTAAACTATCCCTTTCAGAAGGCAAATAATTCAAAAATTTGTATTAAATTTTAAGATTTTTCCCAGTCATACTGTAAAAGCTTCTTCAATCTTCAAGCCTTTTACCATCATTCTCAAAATAATCCAAAAACAAACATAATAAAGTTATACTTTCCCCCCTGAAAAGGAGAAACTAAAATCTGGTTGTATCAATACAGTACATTTTAGCAGAAAGCAACCAGATGAAATACTGAAATGTTCTCAGAACTTTTAGGACATCAGTGCTGAGCAACAGAGCACATAAAACGTTAATCAGTATGATAGCTGTTTGCAAAACACCAATGGAAAGCTAGAAAAACCACACAGAGCATTATAATCACATCATTAACAATGCATCAAATGTCCTCCAGTATAAAACACAAAATTTAAGGATCATGTATTTTTTTTTAAACTTTCAGCCCCTAAAAAATAAGTTCTGATTTTAGCAAGAATGGGAATTCCCACCTTTCAATCTCCCATCAAAACTAGGATTAGTTGCAACTTTAAGACCAGGATGTGGTAAAAGGAAGCAACCAAGATTTGAGAAACAATTGTGAATGTGCTTCCTTACATTCTGTAGCTCTTCATGCTGATTTTGCTTTACCTGAGGGCAGAAGGAGACAGAATGAAGGTGCAAACAGGAGCAAAAAACTTTTTAAAGAAAACACACACATTCTCACATGCATGCACACTTAACTCAGATGCTATTCCAGATAGGTGTTTGACAACATAAAATTTTACTAAAGATCCATTTCTGACCACTTTGGTAAGACCCCACTTTGTCTTAAACCAGAAAAGATGTTTTTCCCCCCTGCTAGCTGCCAAGGACACGGGGGGGGGGGGGGGGGGGGGGGGGGGAATTAACAATTAACCATAATATCTAACACCAGAATAATAAGTCATGGTTGAGATATATAAACCATGTAAGAAATTAAGAATCTTCCTTTAAAGTACTTAACAATGGCAAAGAGAAAAAAAAGTATTAATCTGCCTACAAATAAAAGGGTCAAATAATAGCTAAAGTGAATCACCCAGTGCAATCCAAAGAACATTAGAAATGTGTTAGGATTTCAGCTCTCAGTCCCAATGATATTTACGATTAATGCTAGTTATCAATGTTTGGGGAAGAGAGATTGCTCTGTCTTTTCGGGAAGAATACCTTAACTTTAGATTTTTAATAACTATTTATCCCAATATAATGTCTCAAAAATTATTCTAAAAAACATACCCAAATACCCCAGTCATAATCAACAAAACCTGGAAATTACCTAAATCACTATCAAAAGTAGAACTGAAAAATCATTGTTTATTCATACAATGGAATACTGCATAGCAACAAGAATTAACTAAGCGCCGAAACCGGTTTGGCTCAGTGGACAGAGCCTCGGCCTGTGGGCCGAAAGGTCCCAGGTTCAATTCCGGTCAGGGCATGTACCTTGGTTGCGGGCACATCCCCAGTAGGGGGTGTGCAGGAAGCAGCTGATCGATGATTCTCTCCCATTGATGTTTCTAACTCTCTATTCCTCTCCCTCTCTGTGAAAAATCAATAAAATATATTTTAAAAAATAAATAAATAAAAGAATTAACTAAGGGACTTGAAACAGTATGGATTAATCTCAGAAACATAATAATAGACAAAAGAAGTTATTCACAAACAAATACATACTGTATATGATTCCCTTCATAAAAAAGTATAAAAACAAAGCCAATTAGAGGTCAGTAAACTGGTAGAGGGTTTGGGGCCAGAGGAAGGGTGGTTCAGTGGATGGAGGTGGGTGATTCAGGATGCCAGGAACATGGTGGCTATGTTTAATTTGTACAAATTCATCAAGCTGCAGACTGATGGTTTTAAGCACTTTTCTATGTCACTTCAGTAACACACTAAAAATCCTTCTTGGCTTTTAAGTGCATAATTCTGAGTTTAGGCAATATGCCTAATGTGCTGTGTGTTAATTTCTTCTGAACAAACCAGAGAAAATTCTAGATGACTAAAATGATCTCCAACAGTAGGGTCTAAAGATAAAAATGCCTTTCAAATAATCTAAGATTGAAGAGCTGGTTTTAATCTCATTTTAGAAATAAGACAACTATATCGTACCCAAAGTTTATGAATGCAGTTGAGAAACTAAATGTGTCATCACATAAGCAAAGAAAATTGTATTAATCAAGACAGAACCCTCTTTTGTGTAGGTGAGTGGATGGGTAGTATCTGACAAAAGGGTTTCCCAAATAATGCCACGGAGGGTATCTTTGGGAATAAAGGATCATGTTGGCGAGGTTATTTCCCAGGAATGCCTTGGTGTAGCACCCTCCATGGGCCAGGAGACTGGATATTCAGGTTGTAGTCCAGTTATCAATAATTAGTTGAAGTGATCAAAAGCAAGTCACTTTTCTGGGTTCTAGTTTTACAATATATATATATCTTTTAAAAAGAAGACTGAACTAGATATTTAAGATCCCTTTCTAGCTCCATATGCTGTCGTTCTATGAGATAAGTATTCCTTGGAGAGATGGCCTCACATCCGCATCGTCTGTGCTCGATGCATGCACATTACATTATCCAATCTGTCCTAAACGTTCAGAAGATAGGCTGGGCCAGAGAGGAACATGGGTGCAATCTAAGTAGATAAGTCATTGTCCTCTTTTCACCGATTATGTATGGAGTCCTCTGAGCTAATTGGGGATACTCAATTTATTCTTTATCCCAAGGATACCTAGAGACTGGTAGTCTAAGCAGCAAAGAAGCCCACTCCTTCACCTGGCTTGGCATTTACACTCTCCTAAGAAGTGGGGCTTACCTGCAATCTCTTTTCAAGGAATTGTTTCCCACCTTCCAAACCATATGAGTGTTCATAAGGGTAACTCCAATCTCGAATCAAAAACATTAATGTCTATACACAGTGGGGAAAAAGAAATCATTTATTTTATAAAATCTTGCAAAAAAGCCACTACTTTAACAACTGAAGCCAAATAAGGCCCTAAATAATCCTTATAAAAATTTGTAGTATTAAATGGTTAATGCTGCTCATAGTTATATCAAGGGCCTACCTAAACTAACACTCCCAGATCACATACCACCAAGCAGTTACCTCCATTTGAGAACTTCCCTATGTTTAAAGAGCTACCACAAGCAATAATGCAGGTTTTAAGTTAACTCCCCACCCAAAATGTTGACAACCAAAAATGTCTCCAGACACTGGCAAATATCCCCTTGGTGGTAAAAACACCCCAACTCAGAAAAAAAGGAAACGGGCCCAATAGAGTGTATTTCATCCATGTACACAAAATGAAGCTATAACCAGCCCAAATATTTCATAAAAGTAGTCACTTGAGCAAGACAAGACTGAGGCAGAATTGTTTTTAATTAATCTCTATCATAAAGGGCTCCACAGAAGCAAGCAAAACAAATACTTCTAAAATAACTCCACCCAGATTAATTTCTAACAATATTCTGTACCTATCATTTAAAAAACATGGGCATAAAAGAGCAGAAGGGGGGAGAAATATAAATAATTACCTATGAAATCAAAATAAAGAACAGGATTAACCTCAACTTACAATACACCACCACCAAAGAAACCTATGCTATTTTGTAGTAGTTTATCATGTTAAAAGAAATTTAAGTGACTATCTATTAAGTATTAGAATTCGTAATATCTAATTTAGAATCTATAGTCATCTGTTCTATTTCCTACTAGTATTTGATTAGCCTACTATTGATAAGTTGGTGATGACATTACCATAAATTAATATCAATTCTGCTGAATCTAATGCTAAAAATAAGTTTGTTGTAATGACCTCATGTTTTCAGTTACAAATGAGATGACTTGATAGCTGTCCATAGGTAACTTTAAAAAAAAAAAAAGATAAAATATTTATTTTACCTGAAATGGTTTCTGGTAGATTTCTTCCATTGCAAGCCTGCCATACTCTGTAAATAACTATTAAATCAAGTTATTTAAAATAATGCCTCCAAAGAAATTGAAAGAAGACATCTGTAAACTGTTTTACATCAGACCACTAGATGTCAGATATCATCTGAAAGCCAAGCATTTAATTTTTTAACATACTGGGTGGTATATATTAAAATTTAATTAATAAAAAGTTTAATGAATAAGAAGTCGTACATCAGTTTAAAATCATGCAGTATTCAATCTTCTTACAATGTTATAGGCTTTTAGGAGTAAAGCCACAATAAACTAGGAATTAAATTTTCAATACTTGGACATACATGAAGTCTTACGTACTTGCAAGTGCTGAAGATCATCTTCTTGAATATTCTGAGACAAATTATATACCTGTTAAAACAAAATTGTTTTTACTGGTGTTTTATTTTGAATACCCAGCTGTGTATAGCTTTACTTGTGGAAATAAAGGCTATTTTTACTTCAGTACACTCACTATATTAACCTGTGGCATATGAAAAGGGTATTTTCATTTTTCCTAATAGGATAAAACATTCAGAGGAAAACAGTGGGAGTAAACTATAAAAACCATGAATCCATGCACACGGGGCCTAAAAAAGTAGCACACTTTTAAAAAGGTATATTAAGTAGTAAGTTTCTATTTTCCTTCTCAAGGTTACTTTAAAATGTTATAAACAGGGTTTTTTTAAGTAAATATTGTTTCCAAAATTATTGTTCTCAAGTCAATGAATGTGAGGGGCATAGTTCTACAAAGATAAATTCTTCCCTGATACCAGTACAATCATAGTATATAGCTGATAGTTATTCGATGGGTGTCTCAACTACCTTAGATTCTAATATTGCTCTCTTTTTACACAAGTAAACTCATCAGACTAAATAACATGAAAATTTCAACAGTTTGTGCTAAAAAAAAAAAAAAAATAGCAGTAGGTGGCACTCTTGCCCTTTCTGAAATTCTCAAGAAGCTTTCCATAGACCAGAGCTGATAATGAAAGGTCTAAGTACTCTCAGGGAAGGAAAATTGGAGAAAAGATTCACTAGGTCCAGTCCTTCTGGCTCAGGTCTTTATGAGGTGACCTGGGCCACCACAGGAGAAAAATGGATGTCCACAGATGTCACTCTGCTAAGAAATAACGTTGTCTAAGAAAACAGGGTTGCTCCAAAGATAGAACAATTTGTTCTAACAGCAAATGAGTGATAATCTAGCTGAATCACTTGGAAGTCAAGAATACAAACAGCCAATATAGGTCAGCAAAATTAAAATAATATTCTCAGCTGACTAACTCCAAACAGAGTACTTAAAAGTAACTAATGACTGAAGTGATTAAACTCTTAGATTTAAACTTAAAACCAAGAAAATAAATAAATAAATAAATAAATAAATAAATAAAAGATAAATAAACAAACAAACTTAAAACCAAAAGCATGACCAATCTATTTTTACCACATGGGCCTTAACTTTTAGATAAGAGGTCCAGATCCTTTCACTGTCTGAGCCAAGTTGCAAATAGCAATGAGAGGATTTGTTCATTTAGATGGTTAGTACTTAACATACTGTGTTGTACTTAATAGAGGCTCAATAATTATTTGATGAAAGAACAGATAAAAAGAGATCAATTTGTCATTGATCTATCAGCCAGACAGCTTATATAAAGAAGGTGAGAAATCTAGCCCCAAAGATCAGGAGGAAAGCAATAATAAAAAAATAACTTTAATCTTCTTGGTTATTAATAGTTTACAAAGCACTTTCTTATTGCATTATCTCATTTAGATCTCATATCTGATTGCACATAACTACCACATGTGAGATAAGCAAAATGGGTAAAATACTCATTGCATAGATAAAAGAGTGGATGAGTGACCGTAAATGATTGTCCAAAACCAGGCCTTCTACTACCATAAAACTGAATAAACAAGAGAAAATCATGGTACGAGTTTTAGGACAGAGAACTCCACTCCACATTATATTTTAAGGCAAGCCACAATGCTAACTGAAGGACTATACTGTGATAATATAAACACAAAAATGTGGCTTCTGCTTTCCTAAAGGGATTAGCAGTTCTGCCACCTTGCACGATCAGAGAAAAAGAGGTTGAACAAAATGGACAAAAGAGACTGAGGATCCCCAAGTTGACAGTGACAGATATCCCAAGCCCTATAATAAATAGAAGCCAGGCTGAAAAGTACTCCTCTTTTATCTCATGATACACAACACTTCTTTCCACTCTGACAGCTAGATACTTCAAATTGAGGAAGTATGGAAATAGGAACTTCCAGACTGGTCATATGTTCCAGATATTACTGGAAAGCATAACAAAAATTCCAAGACTGTGACAGCATCACCTATAACCTACCACTGAGAAGAAACATCTCTTATGTTAGGAGTACATATCTGCCAGCCATATGACTGAATCCAACTAAGGATAACATGCAATAACTTTTTCTTTAAAAAAAAAAAAAAAAAAGGCATCAGATACTATGAAGAAAAACCATAGGAATTGGCTATTGATTTATTACTTTCTTGGCAAGCACTCAAAGTATGAAATTTTATACTGTGAGCCAGAACAGCAAGCATGAAATGTAAATAGCTCTAACTTTAACCCTTTTTTCTCCGATCAAAAGGCATTTTGAGGAAGAGGAAAAGTATTAAGTTGATCTGAACCAATCATACCACAGCAGCTTGTGTCTCACCTGGACTGAGCTAGTCATAGTGCTCAGAGCAAACACTGTTGCACAGTCTTTGATTGTTGACTGGCTATCGAAGGCACCCTGAGTATCCATTAGCAGCACAGCCACCTAGAAATTTAAAGTTTAAAAAATTAAATAAAATATTCACCAATAGTGAATTTAAAAATCTATATATATAAAAGCCTAAGCGACCGTTCCTACCTAATAAATGGAACAACTGGCCAATCAGTCACTATGACAGGCGCTACCAGAGGAAGACGCTCAGTGCAGGAGCTGCCCCCGGGTGATCAGTGCACTCCCACAAGGAGCGTGCTGCTCAGCCAGAAGCTGGGCTCATGGCTGGCGAGTGCAGCTGCGGCAGCAGGAGCCTCTCCTAACTCTGCAGCAGTGCTACCAAGTGGTGGCAGCAGGCAGTGGGCCGGGATGAGGGTGAGCAGTGTGATGCTGGCCTCAGTTCAGGCTCTTCCCTCTCTTCCCTAGCTGCCTGCCACTTGACGCTCTGCTACATCTCCCAAGGAGTCCCAGACTGCAAGAGGGCACAGGCCAAGCAGAGGGATCCCCTTTAATACCAGAAAATAACTCAAGAAAGAATATGGGAGAAAAAACACAGTAAGTAAGTATAAATAATATTTACTTTTGTTCCATCAGGTCTGTCAATCACAAACACTTCATTCCAGACTTGTATGCCTGTTGTTTCTCTTTCACAACCACCTCGCCATGTAAAGCCAGTCAATGGTTCATTGTTTCCACCAATCCAACTTTGAGAATCCTGTAAAACATAAATGTAAAATAAAACAAAAAATTAAGAACTAAAAAGAAATATAAAATCACCCACTCTTTACAGATGAGGAAGGCAAATCCAGTGAGATAAAATACACTGGAATATTACACAAACAGTTACAAAAGCAGTCCCAAATCTCATCTGAGGTGGTCCATCAGATGTGGACTTTCTCACACCTAAACCCTCTCAAATCTGCTTACATTTTCTCTCTCTATACTTCTAGATAAGTGGAGTCACACCACTTTCCCCCATTTTGAAAAGCTTTCTTATCCTACAGGGGTCTTCAAACTGCGGCCCGCAGAGGAGTCTGATCCTGCCCGCCAGGTTTTTTGGGCAGTGAGCGCAGCCGAGGTGTTACAGTAGGAATTAGTAGTTCATATAGTCCGGCCCTCCAGCTCTCTGAGGGACCGTGATCTGGCCCCCACTTTAAAAAGTTTGAGGACCCCTGCGTATATAATAAAAGCCTAATATGCTAAGTGTCCAACTGTTCAACCATTCAACCAGTCACTATGACATGCACTGACCACCAGGGGGCAGATGCTCCAACTGGTAGATTAGCTTGTTGCTGGGGCCCGGACAATCAAGACTGGGCGAGACAGGCCAGATACGCCCTGGAGCCCTCTCTCGGTCCTTCCCCTGCCCTAATCATGCACCAGTGGGTTCCCATGGCATGGCCTGCACCCTCTCACAATGTCAGAGAACTGGTTTCAGTCTGATCCCCACAGGCCAGGCTGAGGGAGTCACCAGTACACGAATTTGTGCACCGGACCACTAGTGTTTAATAATCACAAAAAAATAGCTACCATCTATTTTGACATTTCTTATACAGATAAGCAAAAACTAAGTTCTAGACAGAATGACTGTCAAAAACAGTATATCTCTTAGAATAACTTACACTAAAATGTTTTCGCACTACCTTAATGTTCTCTTTAAAAAAAAAATATTGACTTTAAAAATAACCACAAGACTTGTTTGGAATCTGATTCAAACAATCCAACTGTAAAAGTCTCTAAAGAACCTAGAGTGGATATTATATTAGATGCTATTAAATCAGAACAAAGTTGATTCTTTGCTATGATAATACTATTATGGTTATGTTATTAATAAACACATTAACAGAGTCCTTTTCTGTTAAACATGCATGTATTTATGGTGAAAGGCTGTATCTGCCATTTGCTTAAAAATGTTACAGAAAAAAAACAGAAAAAATAAAAGAATTGCCTAGCCGGCATGGCATGGCTCAGTTGTTGAGCATTGACCTATAAACCAGAAAGTCATGGTTCAATTCCTGGTAAGGGCACATTTAAAAAACAAGTGTAACAAACAAAACAGTGCAAACATAAGATATATTAATCCAACTATATCAATAATCGTTTTAGATATGCATGATCTAAAATAAAGCAATTAAAAAACAGAAACTTGCCGAAACCAGTCTGGCTCAGTGGGTAGAGCGTCGGCCTGCGGATTCTGGTGGGGGGGGGGGGGGGCATTGGTTGCGGGCACATCCCCAGTAGGGGGTGTGCAAGAGGCAGCTGATCAATGTTTCTCTCTCATCGATGTTTCTAACTCTCTATCCCTCTCTCTTCCTCTCTGTAGAAAATCAACAAAATATATTTTAAAAAAATAATAAAAATAAAAAACAGAAACTGTCACTGTGGATAAAAAAAGACCCAACTATTCATTGTCTACAAAAAACACACAGTTTAAATATAAAGACACAGGTAGGTTCAAAGTAAGAAAATTAAGGAATATATATCATGCAACCACTAATCAAACAAAAGCTAGAGTAGCTGTACTAATTTCAGACAGAGCTGACTTTAGAACAAGGGAATTACCAGCATAAAGTATAGTATTACATATAATAAAGGAGTCAATTTTCTAAGAAAACTTAACAATCGTTGAAGTGTATATACTTCACAACAAAGCATGAAAATATATGAGGCAATACTAAACTAACACCTTTCAATCACTAACTGACAAATGCAGCAAACAAAATTAGTAAGGGTATAGTTGAACTGAATAGCACCAGCAATCAAGTGAATAAACTGGAATTACAGAACATTTCATCTAACAACAGAATGCACATTCCTCTCAGACTCACACAGAACATTCACCCAAATAGACCACATTCTAGGGCTAAAAACAAATTCAAAGGAATAGATTATACAAAGTATGCTCTCAGACTACAATGGAATTAAACTAGAAACCAATAATATCAGGGCTGAAAAGCTCAAAATAATTGGCGTCTAAACAACACACTGTGAAACAACATAGGGGTCCACAGAAGTTTTTTAAATATTTGAACTAAAAGAAAACAAAAATACAACTCATGAGATTATGAAATGCAGCGAAAGCAGTGCTTAGAGGAGAATTTATAGCATTGGGTGCACACATTAGAAAGGAAGAAGGAACTAAAACTAGCCATCTAAATGTCCACCTTAGGAAATGAGAAAAGCAATATAACCTAAAGCAAGCAGAATACAGGTAGAACAGAACCAATAAAACTGAAAAGGAAAAACAAAACAAAACAAAAACAAAAAAACAGGCTATCAATAGTGGGGGGAGAAAAATCAATGAAACCAAAATGTTTCTTTGAAAAGATCAATGAACTTTATTTGAGAGAGAGAAAAGACAAGTTAATATCAGAAATCAAAGAGGAGTTAAGATTATTATTTGATGGACATTAAAAAGATATTGTAATAAAGTAATAGTAAAAACAACTCTATGCCCACAATTTTGATAGCTTAGTTACAATGGATCAATTCTTTGAAAGAAACAAACTACCAAACTACACATATAAAAATAAAATTATCTGAATAGGCCTATTTCTACTAAAGAAATTTAATGAATAATTAATAGCTTTCTAAAAAAATAATGAACTAAAGCCCAATTTCACTGGTGAATTCTACTAAATATTTGAAGAAATAGCACCATTTCTCTATAAACTCTTCCAGGAAATAGAAGCAGAGGAAACACTTCCTAACTAATTCTATGAGGCCAGTATTATCTTAATACCAAAATTGGCTAGACATTACAAGTAAGATCAATATATCTCATGAACACAAATACAAAAATACTAAGTAAAGTACTAGCAAATTGAATTCAACAATGTATAAAAAGAATTATACTGTATACCATAACTAAGTCTGATTTATTCCAGGGATGTAAGACTGACTCAATATTAAAAAAATTATAATCCATCACATCAACTGGATAAAGAAAAATCACGTGATCATATCAATAGATGCAAAAGAAAGCATTTAACAAAAAAAATCCATTCATGATTTAAAACAAAAAACTCCTAGCAGACTAGGAATAGAGAGAAACACCCTGAACATGACTTTAAATTTACAAAAAAAAAAAAAAACTTTAAATTTACTAAAAAATCTATAGCTAACACCATACATAGTGTTGAGAACCTAGATGCTTTCATTAGGATGTCTGCTCTTATTACTTGTTCTCAACATTGTACTAGAGGTTCTAACCAGGAAAATTAGCCAAGAAAGATACATAAAAGATATTCAAATTGGGGGGGGGGGGAGAAACTATCTCTATGTACAGATGAAATGATCATATATACAGACGACTCTAAAGCAGTGGTTCTCAATTTTTCTAATGCTACGACCCTCTAACACAGATCTTCATATTGTGGTGACCCCCAACCATAAAATTATTTTCATTGCTACTCCCTAACTGTAATTTTGCTACAGTTATGAATCGTAAATATTTGTGTTTTTCCATGGTCTTAGGCGACCCTGCTAGCGGTTCTGACCAACAGAAAACACAGATATTTACATTATGATTAATTAACAGTAGCAAAATTTCAGTTATGCAGTAGCAACAAAAATAATTTTATGGTTGGGGGTCACCACAATATGAGGAACTGTATTAAAGGGTTGCGGCATTAGGAAGGTTGAGAACCACTGCTCTGAAGAATCCACTAAAAAACTATTAGAACTAATAAAAGAGTTGAGCAAAGTTGCAAGATATAAGATCAAAGTACAGAAATCAATTGTATTTCTATAAACTTGGAATGAACAATGTGAAAATGAAATTAAAAAAACTTCCTTTAATAACATTAAAAATAAAAAATTTAAAAAACAATAAAATTTACTCTGCAAATTACAAAACATTTTTGAGAGAAATTAAAGAGCTAAATAAATGGGAAAATATCCCATGTTCATGGATTGGAACACTTAATATTGAGAGAGCAATACTCAAACTTTCAGCCTCAAACCAATCATCAACAGAATCCCATTTAATCTCTCATAGAAATCTGTAAGCCAAATCTAAAATTCATATAAAATTGCAAGAGACCTAGAATAGACAATCTTGAAAAGGAAGAACAAAGTAAGAGAACTCTCACTTCCTGATTTGAAAACTTACTACAAAGCAACAGTAATCAAGACAGTCTGGTACTAGTATAAGAATAGACAAAGAGGTCACTGAAACAGAATTGAGAGCCCAGAAATAAATTCACATGTCCATAACCAGCTAATTTTCAACAAGGTTGCCAAGACCATTCAATGGGGAAAGAATAGTCTTCCCAACAAATGGTACTAGGACAACTGGATAGACACATACAAAAAAATGAAACTGAACCCTTACCTCACACCATTTTTATATACAGGTATATAAAAGTATTATGTATAATTAGTGAATATATGTTAAACTATGCTAATACAATTACAGCATTATTTATAAGACTAAAGATGGAAACCCAAATGTCTATTAACTATATATATAAAAAGCCAGTGAATGGAACCCCATAAGGATCAGAATGACCTATTGCTAAGACACCCACTGCAGCCAGCGAACCAAACAGCCAACCTCCTGTGACTTTTCCCCACCCCACCCCTGCCCCCGCCAGCCCCACCCCGATTGGCCCGAAGACTCCCCCCAGCCGGCCCTCTCCCCTAATTGCCCCCTACCCCAATAGGAGGTGGGCTGACTAGCTAACCTCCTTCAGGCCCTCCCCCCAGCCAGTCCCATGCTCAATGCACCCCCACCACCCCGATTGGCCCATGGCCAGATCCCTCCCCACAGCCACCCCCTGACCGCCCCCCCTTCACACCAATCAGGGGCAGGGCCCACTGGCCTACCACCCATAACCCCTCACCATGGCCAGCCCCGCCCCCAATCTAGGATGGGGCCCACCAGACAATTGCCCACGGCCCTTCCCCCAGCTGGCCCGGCCCTGATCAGGCCCCAATCAGGGTGGGCTGGCTGGCCAACCTCCCACCGTCTCCTCCTCCTGACAGGCCCGGCCCCAATATTCCCCGATTGGGCCAGACAGACCACACCACTGCTTGAATTCATGCACAGGGCCTCTAGTAGATAAATAAAATCTGTTATATCTATACAATAGAATATTATTATCCTAAAAAGCAATGAAGTACCGATAATGCTACAACATAAATGAACCTTTAAAGTGCCCTGGCCAGTGTGACTCAGTTGGAGTGTCATCTGTATCGTTGGTTCAATTCTTGGTCAGGGCACATATCTAGGTTGCAGGTTTGATCCCTGGTTGGGGCATGTGTGTGCATCTCTCCCTTCCTCCCTCTCTAAATAAATAAATAAATAACACTGAGTGAACGATGGCAATCACAAAAGACCACATATTACCCAGCCAGTGTGGCTAAGTGGTTGAACGCCAACCCATGAACCAGGGGTCACAGTTCCATTCCTGGTTAGGACACATGCCCAGGTTGCAGGCTCAATCCCCAGTGTGGGGTGTATGGGAGGCAGCCGATTGATGATTCTCTCTCATCATTAATGTTTCTCTCTCTCCCTCTCCCTTCCTCCCTCTGAAATTAATTAAAAAAAAAAAAAAGAGCACATATTATAGCACTTCCTACCTTCTTTAGCTAGCACACCACCTTTGAAGGCATACAGGTTAATGAAATAAATCGAAAACCATTCCATTGTTATTGCTCCTTTCATCTCCTAGGAAAGCTATAACCCACCATTAAATCAGTACAAGCATGTCATCTTACAAATCAGATGCTGTTTAATGCAATTTTCAATTAAGAGAGATTACTTATATCAGGAATTCTACACAGAAACCTTTTGAATAAAAATTAATAAAAATATTTCAACTTAGAAGCTACTAATTAGGTATGTAACAGCACTCAGGCCCTCATAACTTTCCCCAGGAAAGGGGGTAGGAATCCTATTAGTGAAAGACAGCAAATACATGTGTGGACTGCTATTCCTCCTCTGAACAGCCCCTACTAACTGATCAGAGATGGAATCACAAATGGCACCTGAGGTGAAACTTATCTGTCATTGCCAGACAAGTGATCTAAGATTCCTTCCCCTTCTAACATTTTACTGTCTGTGACCTACTTGAAATCAAATACATTTGCAGTGAACAGCTCAGACACAGATAGAGACAATTCACTCAAACTAACTAAGGGGTTGGAACCTCAAAATACAGAAATTCTTAACCAACTTTAAATGTACAGTGTACTTTTATTTATAGATTCCTCTCAGATGTGAAACTCAGGGGAAAAAACAAGTTTAAGTAGAAAAACTTTAAAATACCATCTTTCTCAATTTCCAATAGAATAGTATTCTTTAATATGAACTACATTCTGATACTCAGGCACACTTGAATATTCCTGAAGAGACCCCTATAAAAAGAATTTCCTGAAAAGCAGATGCATAATCAGTTACAGATTTATATAGAACTCATAAAGGTGAGCACCTTGACTAATATTTAGACCAACAGTCGCCAACCTTTCTAACCTCACGGACCACCAGTAGTCCGCAGACCGTCGGTTGGACCACTGATTTAGACAATTACATAATTCTGTCAAAGTGTTATTTCTAGCATCTTCATGTGGCTTCTAAAGGTCAAAATGTCAAATGCTCCCAATAAAGCCCTTCCCACTAAATGATCCATTCCAAATTTCCTATTCTTTCTTGGTCTCTATCAAACTCCCATCCCCTCAGCCCAACTTGAAACTGTTATAAAAACATTCTGTTTCAAATTTTTAAAAAAACTTTTTTTTTGTTGCTTTTTTCAGGGAAAAAGTCAGAATTGGAGGGGTGCAAGGGAGGAGGGAAATAACAGTTGTCTGGCACCATCAAAAAGTGAAAATGTGTAAGGAAAGGGAGATCATTAGCCAAAATATAAAATGAGTGCTTACACAGGCCAAGTATTGTGCTAGGTGCAGGAGATATGGTATTCAAGATAAGGCCCACCCTTGAGAGAGGTTAAACTAGCCAGAAAAAAAATCTATATATAAAAGCCTAAGGTTAGTGAGGGGCAACCAAACGACCAAACAGCAGGCTGCGTGGGGCAACTAGGCCTGCAGGGGAGACAGTTGGGGGTGACCAGGCCAGCAGGGAGGACAGTTAGGGGCAATAAGACAGGCAGTTAGGAGCCAGTGGTCCTGGATTGTGAAGGATGTGCCGGATTGGAGAGGGTGCAGGCTAGGCTGAGGGAACCCCACCCTCACCCCTGTGCATGAATTTCGTGTACCAGGCCTTTAATAATAAAATGGTATAAAAAAAAAAAATAGTATCAATAAAACACATGGCTGAAACCAGTTTGGCTTAGTGGTAGAGCGTCGGTCTGTGGACTGAAAGGTCCCAGGTTCGATTCCGGTCAAGGGCATGTACATTGGTTGCGGACACATTCCTAGTAGGGGATAAGAGGCAGCTGGTCGATGTTTCTCTCTCATCGACGTTTCTAGCTCTCTATCTCTCTCCCTTCCTCTCTGTAAAAAAATCAATAAAATATATTTTTAGAAAAATAAAAATAAAAACACATGACCTGTGCTTTGAGCATTGGGAGGACATAACTTAGTCTTAGACATTAGGGAAGGCCTCATGTGAAGATTGGCCAAGGGCACAGTGACATTTGAGAAAAATATGACACACTCAAGGAACTAAAAACTATAAAATCCTTTTATGAACAAAGGCAAGAGATGAGTCTAAGAGAACATGGAAGACACTATAAGGGACTCAACTTCATCCAAAAGATGAAGGTGACTCGAGGAGCATAGATGTACTTCTACAAAAGTCTCTATCAGCTTACCTCACCCACTAGAAAGGTGTTCAAGAAGGGGAAGGTACAAAAAAATAACAAAAAGGGAGAGATGAACAGTACTTTAGAGACTTTGGAGTATATTCAGGCATCTTGGATTAGAGCTGCAATGCCTGGAACATAGATGCTCAATTTTATACATCTGCATGTATTATAAGCAAAAGGAATTATAGAGATGAAGTGCAATCAAGAGCTCAATCATATATTACTGTCATAACTGAGAAGTCTTATTAAGAACTGATTTTTGTAAAACTAAAAATACAGCTCTTACTATTTTTTGTCTATTAGCTTTTAAAAAAAATTGGTTGGTTGGTAGAGTTTGTTGTTTTTAATTGGGTTCAATTTAAAAGACACTATTCACCTTGTTATACATATATCTAAGCATGAAGTCCAGTAGAAATGATTTCCCTTTACGAAAAGCTCCTGCCACGGATACTACCACTATGTTAAGATCACGAATGTGCTCCTGTAGCAATATCTGCTCCAAAGCTTCTTCATCAAGTTCAAAGTTATGGTCATCTTCATGAGCAAGAACAATCTGTACTGGACATGGTTTCTTCATAACCTCATCAGAGTTTACTAGGTTCTCATCTTCATAATCCTCACCTAGAATTTAAAAAAAGAAAAACATTACATAAATTTCTGCATTACAAACTTTTTCTAAAGATCACAATTAAAGCAAAATTTCAATTAACTTCCCATACCACCCCCCCCACCACCACACACACACACCCCTACAACCATCCGAAAATATTTACAATGATGGTCAGGTAGAGGTTGGATTTCCCATTCCTTCTATTATAAGACCAAGAATACCAGTAAGATTTCCCACTATATCTATAATAAAAGCATAATATGCTAATTAGACTGGACAGCTGGACAACCTTCCAGAGGAAGCTGGGACCATGAAGGCCAAGCCCCTTGCACAAATTTCATGCATTGGGCCTCCAGTATACAGATAAGCCGCAATACTAAATATGGACTCTATCTCAATTAAGTCTTTAACAGCTGAATGTGAACAGTAGATGTTGCTGAGCACTACATTATTCTATAAACAACTTTTGCTACTGTATGCACAAGAAACTAGTTGGAGGTGGGAGGATCAATTTCACCTAATAATTCACAATCCAATTTTCCTTGTAGGTACTGCCTGAAAGTTACTCCAAGTTACAAAGATTAAAATATGTAAGAAATGTAAATACTTTTCATTCTGAAACTTCAAAGGGCTATGTTAAGGTCCTCAGACTTCTCCAAAAATGAGACTATGATAAAGATAACGAGTCCCTAATTTAATAAGAGTAACTCAGTGGTGCACAGGATTAATGTTCAGTGGAAGACACAAGAAAAATGGTCAGTGAGGTGCAGTTATAACTTAATTATAACTTAGTTTCAGCTACCTCTCCTGTTCTTTTTCACCAAATACCACAGCCACCACCTTTAAAATCACATAGCTCCCAAAACAGCTACATAAACTCTTCCTTGTTCACCTAGCACACCTGAAGAAAGTAACTGTTACAGAAGAACTTTTCTGAACAATGTGTCTCTCTCAACTGAATGGGAGTAAAAAGCCGAGACAGGCTGTAAACACAGATGACAAACAGCAAAACTAGTTAAAGCCCATTGCTACCACTCTATAAGCATAAACTGGCAAAGCCTCAAACTAAAATTGCTTTACTTTCAATACTCTACTGTGCTTTTGTAACCTTTATTATAATTAGGATTCCCACAATAAGGATCAAAATTCAAATTTCTAACTATAAACACTATGACCAACTCAAAACCAAGCACTGTTGGCAATTAGCTGATGCTAACATCCAGTTAAAAACCTGGAGTTGTGCTTAGCACAAATATATGCACTGTGCTCTCCTTTTTTGGGCGTAAATTTTCTTAAATTTTGGAACTTTTTGCTTTCACTATAATCTCAAAAAAAGTAAATCACCATAATGTCAAAAAAATTTTTAAGTAAAAATATTGTCACTCTAGAAATAAAGCAAAGCACTTTAAAGTCTACAGATGTGAAGAATAAAAGAATACAAATTACCATCCACGTTCAAACTATCATGTTCAACAAAGCACAATTGTGAAGGACACGGAAATATAACTGAAGGAAGCACAAACCTCTAGGTCAGTACAATTACCAGTAATCTTGCTAAATGTGACAGACTGACTAACAATGTGGGACAACTTCATAGAACGCATATCAGCAAATCCATAAAACTGAATCAGAGGCCATTTTCTTATAAAGGCACAGTCTACAGTCTTCAAAAGGCTTAAAAACTGGACAGGTGTGAGCTAGTAAAGGAGTAAGTTTTTAGCTGACAATATTATTTGAGAAGTTTGGGAAGATAACTGACTGGCTCTGAAATTCGGTGGAAAGCATTAAGTGCCATTACAATGCACTGTTACCTGGAAGAGAAGAACTTGCTATGTGAGATCACTGTCAACAAAACAGAATTTCTCAGAAAGTGAATGCATTAGTAAAGCCAAGAAAGAAAGAGCAATGCAGAATTTCAAAGCAAACTTGATCTGTTAGAATTTCACTCAAAATAGTTCACCAACAAAGCACTTTCAAAGTGGAAAAGCAAGAAATCATTGAAGAAAAATTCTTTCCTCCCATTTGTTATTCGCAGTTTTAGAGCATCAACAAGGAAAATATTAAGTAGAGAGTAACTCTGGATGTAATTCTAAGATCTTTATTAAAATAACATTTGAGTATTATGTATATAATCATTACTAAATAATATGTTTATATTGGACATCTAGTTTATATTCCTAATAAATGTTCTTAAAAGATTATCCAATATTCACGTATTTTCAAGTTCAAGTATGATACAGAATGAAACAGATCTCCTATATCAAATTACCAATGAGAAATAACACACACAGGAACTAATCTGTCTGACGTAGACTGTTTAACTGGGAACCAATTAAATAGTACCTAAAGTCCTACATAAATAGAATCCAGGTAGTCTTCACTCTAGAAATGGGAACTACAAAAAGGCAGCATTGCACCATGATTTCGAAGACTGCTAGGTGAAAAACTGATGAGATAAATCAGCAATTTTCCTTTTTTAATCTCATGGCACACCTAAACTAATTACAAGATATGTGCAGCAAACCAAAAATATATTTTTTTCCTGATCTGACCATAAAAAAGGTATAATTTTATTCATTCACACCAGATAGCTACTATTATTGGCTGTTGTCATCTTTTATTTGACAATCTAAGAGAAAAGAGGTCATAGTCAGGTATTGCATGTTTTACAATTTCCTGCGGCACACTAGTTGTAAATCGCTGCCTTTAGGCACCTAATTATCTAAAAAGTCACTCTGGAGCAAAAAGGGCAGGTAATTTTTGTTTTTTGTTTTTTTTTGTAAATCAATCAAATGTGTGCCTATTTTTTTGTCAGATTGACAAAAAATATTTTTTTTTTTGGTGTGATGCAGAAATGCAGTAATTAGTTTATGTGTGCCATGATAATCTTATTTCTACTCTTTCTGAATGTATATATAGTTCATAGTTATTTCAATGTATAATATTAGAAGTGTTTGGGGTCTTTCTTTATAGGTTTAGTGATGTTTTATTATATGACCAGAAATGTGCTACAGGAATTTAAGTCTTGTTTATATTAATTAGCTTATGGTAAACTTGGTTATGCTATATGTAATCTCACTGCAGTTTTAATAACCCATCAAAATTAAGTAAGAACTTGCTGTACTTAAAATTAAGTCTAACATATCACTCACAGGGGTTTTGGAAACTATGCAGCAAAACTCACCCATTTTAAAGATAAGAAAAACACATGCCTAGATCACTAAAGGGCCAGGTCTTATGAATTTAGTATTATTTCCTCTATAACAGTGCTTCACAAACTTTTAACATGTACATGAATGACCTGGGGATCCATGTTCTGATTCAGTAAATCCAAGGTAGAACCTGAAACTGTACACTTCTAACTCCAACATGATACCAACACTGCTGGTCCTCAGGAAATAACAGAGTACCCAGGGTCACAATATTTACAGGTGTTTAGTATGTAAATATCACTTTATTTCATTTCATGTAATTTCAAGTGATGTTCAAGTTCCCACAGTAGAAAAAAGTTTAAGCTCAACTATAACCATTCATTCTTCCTGGGAGACCGCTAACACTATGACATAACTCACCACTCCACCCTGGCTACCTACTTCAAAAATGTGAATGTAAAAGATATTTTAATATGTTGACATGATATAAAGCTAGAGTTGAAAACTACTAGGAAGGAATCATCATCAGTCACCTGGGTGAGCTTTTCTAGTAGTGCTCAACTTCCCCTTTCTCCAAATAGGTACTGCCTGGAGTAAGAATGACAATGACACAAATTTGGACTTCAATAAACTGTTTTTGAAAGAGAGAAGAAGCTATTTGCCAATCAGTTACTACAAAAAAAAAAAAGAAAAAGGTTTTAACTATTTGCTCCTATAAAATGTTATTAAAAAATGTATAAAGTTAACTGCTCTCATATGAAACTGGAACCACAATGCAAATTGCCAAAATAAAAACTTGACAGATTCCTGCAGAGGAGCTATTAACAATGTCAGATATTAATTATGTGGGAGAGAAAGAAATTTTACACTACCCTTCTTTCTAGTCTTACAGCTGGTCTGTTTAAATTGATTTGAGACAAAGAAAAAACCGAATTTAATTATATATTGATATGGGAATCCCCACAAGCATGACAGGTTCAGAGACAGAAAAGTAAAATGAAGTAATATAATCATAGTGTAACTATCTGTGCTTTCCAATGGTCTTAGACTCTACAGCAGCGGTTCTCAACCTGTGGTTCGCGATCCACAGGTTGAGAACTGCTAGCAGGGTCGCCTAAGACCATCGGAAAACACAGATATTTACATTATGATTCATAACTGTAGCAAAATTATAAAGTAGCAACAAAAATAATTTTATGGTTGGGGGGGTCACCACAACATGAGGAACTGTATTAAAAGGTCACGGCACTAGAAAGGTTGAGAACCACTGTTCTAGATAGTTAAGGAGGAATAGGGTCTCAACTGCATTCAGCGCAAAATAATTCATAGGCCAAACTGGCACATTTGGGGAGGCCTGTTCTGAACCCCTTCAGGTGACGTCCTCCATTAGCTTTATCCCTTTGACCAACAAGACCATCCTAAATCACCAAGTTTTAAAAACGCTTGTAAAGAGTATATAATGTAGTTCATCTCCTTTCATTACTATCAAATCAAGAAATAAACAAAAAATTGTTTTCCTATAAATTTTACATATTATTTTGCACTTGAAATCTGTTTCCATAGTAACCAGCGCTAATGCAACAGAATTTCTGCTGTTCCCATTTTAAGAATACCGAATCATAAAAATTCCTTCATGCATTTATCTAAATAGATGAAGAAAAATGTAAAATAGATTACAAACGTATCAGCTAAATGTATTTTCCCAGAGCTTATCATCAAATATTAAGTAGTTCTTTTTTTTAATATTTTATTGACTTTTTACAGAGAGGAAGGGAGAGAGATAGAGAGCTAGAAACGTCGATGAGAGAGAAACATCAACCAGCTGCCTCCTGCACACACTCCCCTCCACCACCAGGGATGAGCCTGCAACCAATGTACGGTACATGCCCTTGACCGGAACGGAACCTGGAACCCTTCAGACCACAGACCGACGCTCTACCACTGAGCCAAACCTGCTTCGGCAAAATATTAAGTAGTTCTTAAAGAATACATTTGAATATCAGTGTACTTTGAGATAAAAAATATTTTTCAACTGAAATACATTTTAAATTAGGCATTTTAAATGAGGCTGGAGTTATAAAGCAGTTTTGTTGCTAGTTAAGAGATGCTAAAATGAGTAATGGCTCATGGAACTCTGAGCAACAACACAAATTCAGAAAAATTCTATTTAGGCTCTGCAACTTAAGAGTCCTCATTTAGGTTCTTCTCTATTTTCTTCTAAAGGAAAGTTTTGCAGAAAATCTCACCCAAGTCACCCCAAGAATCTTGCATCTGCTCTTTCTTTGGGGAGTGGGGGTCTACTTTTGTTCCCTGGTCCTCATTTTTAAACACAGTACAGAGTAGTGAAACTTTTTAAACTTAATTTTTCATTAACTTTGTTCATATACTAGAGGAATTCTTACACATATGCACATGGAGAAAGAGACAAGGTCTCTTGTTTCCTGAAGCATTGTTTGTAACCATAAAAATAAAAATTGGAACCTGAATATCCATGAATAAACCACGAATTAATTGAAATTATGAATAAGATCTAAATGTGTACACATGGATAAACCTCAAAACCAATGTAAAATGAAAAAAAAGTCAAGCCACAAGTACACAGTTTAAGCCACTTACTAAAAAAAAAAATTTTTTTTAACATATGTATTATTTAGGGAAAATATATAGACATTTTACACAACTATTTAAAAACCAGAAAACATATATATATCACTTGAGAGGCATACATCTGAGGGGGAAAGAAAGGAGATAGAGAACTCTTCAACTATACAGTAACACTTTCTCTTTTTAAAAAAGGATTTTAAACAAACATGGCAAATATTAATAGACCTATGCAATGGGCATTTGGGCATCTATTACAGTTTCCTGTCGTCTTTATAACTTTGAAATACGTTACAATTGTTTTTTAATGAAGTATTTTAAACTGCTTCAGAATTTACTTTCTGAATTCAGAATTTACTCACTGAAACTCTTATGACTGACTTATGCCAGGCACTGTGACAAGAATCCTCTCCACAACCCCGTGTGTTAACAATTGTTCCCATTTCAGGGAATTCGCATTCAAAAAGTTTAAATTTTCTTTTTCTTGAAGATTCTACAGCTAAAAGTAGTATATGCATCAAGATTTCTACCTAGGTTTTTACAGTAAGCCCAAGCTGTTTCCTCTATACCAAACTGCCTTTAAATGTTATAGGACCAACCACTGTTCTCAGGTGCTATAGTCTAGAAGGAAGACTAAATCAGACATACTTTTGAATTATGCTTTTCACTTAAATCCCTGATATCAGCTCATCCATTCTTTTCTTTGTTTTGTTTTGTTTTGTTTGTTAATCCTCACCAGGATTTTTTTTTTCCTATTGATTTTTTAGAGAGAGTGGAAGGGAGGGAGGGAGAGGGAGAGAGGAAAAAAACAGATCTGAGACACATCATTTGACTGGTTGCCTAACAAACACACTCTGACACAGAGCAGGGAAGAACCCAGTAACATGCCCTTGTTTGGGAATCAAACACGAGACCCTTCAATCCACAGGCCAACACTCTAACCACTGAGACAAATCAGCCAGGGCATCATCCATTCTTGTCAGTTAAAAAAAAAAAAAAAAAATAGACACACATACATCTGGTTTAAAGGGTTTTATTTTGTTTAGGCAAAGTGCATTGGTAAATATCTAGTATTTCAGATGTCTAGATCCTTAAAGTTCTGAATCATACTGGATTTTGGGACAAAACTAGAATAACTAAAATAACCAAAATTACAGATACACATAACTCTACCCTAGAGATCAACAGAAATATTTTGCTACAGAATGGTCAATTCATCTGTAATTTAATTATACATGGTTCTACAACCAAGTTATACTGTCAGTATTTAATTAGGTACAGCCACACAATAAACTGTGAGTCCCATATACACTAAAACTTAATAAGAACCACCAGGGTAGCTTGTTTAAGATTAGCTTGTTTAACACTTCTCGTCCAGTGTTGAGACAGCTGATTAGATATGGGGTCTAGTAATCTACCTTTATAACAAACACCGCACTGAAAACCACCAGAGTAATGTTGATTCAGGGGACGAAAAGAATCCGAGTGGGGGGTATGGTATATAAGTCTTGATTCTCTCAATAAATATTCACTGAACACCCACTAATATGCAAATCGACCAAAGGGAGGAATCACCCATGGTGAGTGCACTCCCCCTGCTCAGCCAGAAGCCCGGCTCCAGACAGGCGAGCACGGTGGCGGTGACAGTGGCGAAAGCTTCTCCCGCCTCTGCAGCAACGCTAAGGATGTCCAACTGCTGGCTTAGACCCCCTCCCCATGGGAAGCGGGCCTACGCCAGCAGCTGGACATCCCCTGAGGGCTCCTGAACTGCAAGTGGGCACAGGCCAGGCTGAGGGGCCTCCCTGAGTGCATGAATTTCATGCACTAGGCCTCTAGTAATAGCATACTATCTCTACATAAAATCACAGCAATGAGTTTCCTTGTTTGTATAAAGGATAATGAGGCACAGATTAAGCAATGTGCAAGGACATAGCATTTTAAAGTAATCAAATAAGGATGCACACCCAGGTTTTTATAATAGTCATATCCATCATCTTCCTACTGTGCCAATCAAGCAAGTTTGCTGAATAAACTCAAAGCTGAATTAGTATGTGCTCAAAATTTCCAGAAAATTGAAAAAAGTTAGCAAAAATACAATCTGTTGCCTAGGCCCATGAACCTGGAGGTCACAGCTCGATTCCCGGTCAGGGCACATGCCTGAATTGCCAGCTTAATACCCCGTAGGGGGTATGCAGGAGGCAGCCAATCAATGTTTCTTTCTCATTCATGTTTCTATCTCTCTATCCCTCTCCCTGCCTCTCCCTAAAATCAATAAAAAATATATATTTTTTAAAGAATCAACCAATGAGTGCATAATTAAGCCAACCAACAAACCAATGTTTCCCTCTCAAATCATTAATAGTATTTTTTAATACAACTTTTTAATAAAAATAAGGGGTATATATAATATCTTACCTTTATAACAAATTTTGGCATACAGCTATTTTTCCCATTACTTTCTCCAAAAACTTCCTTGTCAAAACAATCATGTATATAGTCAGCATATCATTTATACAGTCATCCATTTGGGAAACAATTCTCTTTCACTCATAAGCTTTAGCAAAGGGCAAGTTTTAAGTTGTAGACTTTTAAAATATAAGATGCATAAGCATTCGGGATCTTGCTCTCTAGCATATGCCATCAGTTTTGGCTCAAATTAACTCTAAATAAGTAAATAAATAAATATAGTTTACTTGCCCATCTTTGGTAAGACGTGCATATATACTTATATATAATATAAATAAGTGTGTAACTCTAGTTCATACCGTATTCACTGACACAATGACCTACACAATGTGTCATGAATAAGTGAGAAAGGCCCCACCCTGCTTACCACAAGCCGGTAATTAGAGAGCAAGGCCCTACGCTTGATACAGAGATGTACAATTTGCTAGTAATAATCCTAACTCCCAAGGTGTGAACACAAACAAGCATAAAAGCACAGTATGAAGAAAATGCTATCCTGGACTATTTAAATTGGGGTTATTAATGAAGACATCCTGAAGAAGGCTGCATCCCTCTGAGCCCTGAAAATCAGATTAAGGCCAAACTTGAAAGTTTAGGCTAAGGGAGCTGGCATTACTCTGAGGAGAGCCACGGAAAATTTTGAACGCGAGTGATAAGATCAAAGCTGTGTTAGAAAGATAAGGTGAAAGTGATGATGAGTGAGGAAGAAGTGTAATGAGAGTCTAAAAACAGAGAAATCAGATATAAGGCAACTGGAAGAGACTGAGTATAAGGTGAGCCGCACAAAGTGAGGAGGTGACAGTAAAAAGAGAAAGTGATGCATGTAAGAAAGAGCTAGCTAGTTTGGCATCCTTCTTTGGACGAGGCAACAAATAACACTAAGTTACTCCATATTTTTTGTAAGAGACATTCTCTTTCTTATAAGCCTTCGTAAAGCAACAATGCGTTCAATTTCTATTTTCAAAAGTATTTTTGATACAGTGACTACAAAGTTTTGTAACACAGTGAACAGGAATCCAACGTCAGAGGAGGTTTCCCTGACTCAGGCAAATAGTTTAAACATTCCTTTTCTGCCCCCCCCCCCCCCCAAAAATTAACTCCATAGTAAGTCAAAAGATATTAAACCCACAAAAGAGCTACTGAAATTTGGGCTAACCAGTTAGGAAAGGAGTCACTAAAATTAATAACAATGCACACAGAACCCAAACTTAAATTTAGAATAGGGTTTTCATGACAAATCTCAAATAGGTATCTATCTGCCAAGTCTCTGGAAATAAGATGCTTAAGTTCCATTTTGCCAACTCTCTACCTCAGATGACTTGTTAAAGGAGCAGTTTTTTTAAAAAAGGGGGTTTTGGCGGAGGGGGTAAAGTATACACATAATACAAGCCAAGTGCTTTTAAGACATTATCTTTTCATCTTAAACTTTTAAAGTGTGTGTGTGTGTGTGTGTGTGTGTGTTTTAGTTAAGGAAGCTGAAGCTTGGTTGTGATGGTGATTTGAACATGGTCAACTGATAGACAGTGTGGCGCACATCTGTAATATTCCTAAACTTTGGAATCTATACTACACTACTGGACACTGAAGCAGATGCCCACAAACTCAACACAATCCCTATTAAAATACTAACAGAATCTTTCATAGACCTAGAACTAACTCCAAAATTCATATGGAACCAAAAGAGGCCCTGAATAGTCTCAGCTATCTTTTTTTTTATTTTTTTATTTTTTATTTTATTGATTTTTTACAAAGAGGAAGGGAGAGAGATAGAGAGCTAAAAATTTCAATGAGAAAGAAACATCGACCAGCTGCCTCCTGCACACACCCTACCGGGGATGTGCCCGCAACCAATGTACATGCCCTTGACTGGAATCGAACCTGGGACCCTTCAGTCCACAGAGCCAAACCGCTGAGCCAAACCAGCTTCCGCAGTCTCAGCGATCTTAACAATAAAGTTGGAGGGATTACAATATCTGATATCAAACTATACTACAAACCCACTGTAATTAAAACAACCTGGTGCTGGCACAAGAACAGGTATATGGATCAATGGAACAAAACAGAGACCTTAGAAATCAACCCACGCCAATATGGTCAACTGATATAGACAGTGTGGCGCACATCTGTAATATTGTAAATTATAAATAAATAAAATTTTAATTAAAAAGCAAAAATGAAAAGGGATTTCTTATATGCAAAAGATTATTTACATAAGAATAAGAGAAACACTGAGAGATGGTCAAAGAATACAAACATACAATTAATAATTTGCATTCAGTTACCCATTAAATTTCAACATCAATTGTAACCAAAGATATGTAAATAAAGCGGTAAAATCTCCATTTTTACCTATGTTGCATTTTTAAATAATGCCCACTTGTATACAAAAGTATCTGTAAATAAGCACAAACCTAACTAATGGGAGACAGAATGGATACACCTTTCTGAATGGATTTACTGATGTATGTCTTCACTCTTGAAAATAAACATGCCATTTGACCCACAAATCTACTTTTATTGCCTATCCTAAATGTCAAGATTTATCTACACAGATGTTTAGAAATAACCGCATATCCAAAAAAGATTAGTTAAGCAGTACTTCAATGCCACTTAAGAAATCAAGCTGTAGAGATTTTTTTAATCACATAGGGAAATACAATATGCAATAAAAAAGTAAATTACAATAAGATCTCAATTTAGGAAAAATTACAAAAGGATATAAACTAAAAGATGTATACTAAAATGTCAGCACTGGTTACCATTAGTTGATATGTTTTTACTTTCTTCCTTTTTATTTTGTGTTTTCCAAGTGTCTACAAAAATTATTGCTTTTCAATTTAAAAAAAAATAAAACTTTTACAACAAGGTGTGAATTATCATATCACTCCTTTAGGTAAAGGGCTGTGGTCGGTCACAAACCCTGTTCCATCAATCACAAGTTTAGCTATAACTTAAAGGCAGTGAATTTCTATCTTAAGCCAGAGGGAGGGGAAGGAGAAAGTCTGGATAGAGGTGGGCAAAGGAGGAGAGGTGGAGGAGGGTGAGACATCTGTAATAATCTCACCAATAAAAAATAAAATATTTTTTAAAACTCCGTCTTAACACCCAGTTGTAAGACATTTGGCACCAGCTACAACTGTTGACCTTCCCTTGACCTTCTAGCCTAAATTTAGAATTTTTTGAAAACAATATCCAAGTGCACAGTCATTTTCTTGGAATACGTAAAAAGCCTCTCAATTCTGAACAAAAACTCCACGTAGCCAGTCCATATTGACATACTTATTTTAAAATTAAAGTGCTGATGAAAAGAAAACAGCAATTTCTGAAGATCTGATTAATAACTGTCTTTTTTTAAAATCTAAGAACAATGTTCATTTCCAGCCAAAATTTCTCTCCTATTCAAAAAAAAATCACCCTTCATTCTAATACAAGTGAACTTAATCAAACTTTTCATATCTCATAAATCCTCTCATTCAAATACAGAAAAAACAGCTTATGTGTGCCAATTTCACCCCCTTTAAAGAATTTAAGGAAGGCTTTAAAGTTCAAAGTACCTTCATAAGTTATTATCTATTTAATAATAAAAAAATGTTTAAAGACTAATCAGTTGATATCAACCTTGTAGGAGGTGGAAAATGTTATTACTGAGTAATCCAAGCCTCCATTCTGAAGGTCACAGGAAGTTTATAGAACTCAAAAGCTCAAAAGTAAGTCATTGGTTAAAATAACTATGTTCTAATCACTACTCGTGACTCTACTATAAATTATTATATAAAGGGGAAAATTTTTTTTATTGATTTGAGAAACAGAGAGAGAGAAGGGAAGGGGGGAGAAAAACATTGACTTGTTTATTCCACTTATCTATGCATTCATCGGCTATTCCTTATATATGATAATAATTAGTATGGTATTAAGTCAATCATTTTTAGTCATTCTTATGCACAAAGACCATAGTTAGATTTTGCATGTTTACTGTTTAAAATGCACTCTACTTGGAAACTGTCATGACCTTAACTAAAAAATGAATTCATATTGAGTCTTGTAATTGAAAAAAGCAATTTCAGAAGACTATTTTGCCATATTAAGTGATTCTCTAAAATGCAAGTTTATTAAAATAGCAGAAGTATGGATGTTTACTTTTATCTTATAAGAAACTAAACAAAGGCCTTTCAAGTCACCTATTTTACAAATTAATTTTTCGTTCAAAGTCTCATCTTAGATAACCACAAATTATAGTATTAACTACCATCAATACAATGTTTTCCTTTGGGTTAAGCACTTTTATCACATTTAACACTCATAATACCCTCATCCTGAACACATTATCACCATTTTACACATAAAGTTAATAATTTACCTACCACCCTTGTCCAAACTAAACCTCTGTCCACATTACAGAAAAACAATTACAAGAGACTTTCTGATTGCAAATAAACACATACAAATAATAGCACAAGTATTCAAACTGGCATTTCCTTACATATCTGTGCCTTAAGCACAAATTTACAAAACTGTCGTCTCATTTGTTTCCCTTAGCAGCCCTGACAGGGGATTTTGTCACTACCATATGTCATAGGCTTCAAGGATCAGAGAGCTGAAGTGAAGTCACTCAGGTTTTGATTCCTCCTCCTTTTTCCATACACCATCTCTCTTCTTTATGGTTAAAGAAACATAACCCCCACAATCTATAAGTATTATGCAATAAGAAGATGAATGTATTAGAGATCTAGACAAGCAACTTTCATCAGTTACATTCTTCACCAAGTTAATTGAGTTACTGGCTATTTTGATGCCAACCACAGAAATACAAATTATATAAATAAATTCTGTTAAGCTGGCATGTTAGCAAGGGAATCCCCTGGATTCTACTGACCCAGAAGTCAGTGAGAAGTACAAACTATCTCCTTGTGTAAAAACAGGGTGAATACACTAGTCTTCCATGAATTAACAGTTGTTTCAAAGACATCTGCCCATAAAATCCACCACCGTACAGCCATTTGCTCCAGAGTGGGTACTGAGGGTGGCTACCTGTAAACACACATTTCTACTCACGTTCAGCAAATATGTGTACACTCACACACACACAGTTGTGATTAGTAATAACTGGAAAAGTCGTTTTTAAAATACAATAGTTCTCTTGGCTCTGCACTTATGAAGACTTATGCTTCTCAATGTGCACAAGCAAAACTGTTCTATAATATTTAATTACTTCCACTTCTTCCTACAATGTCTACCGTTACCCTTTCTACTTTAAAACTTCTCACTCCTGCCCTGGCCAGTGTGGTTCCGTTGGTTGGAGCATTGTCCTGTAAACTGAAAGGTCATGGGTTCAATTCCGTCAGGGTACCTACATAAGTTAAGGGTTTGATTCCCGATTCCGGCAAATTCTGTCTGATTGATGTTTGTTTGTTTCCCACCCTCTCTTCCACCCTCCCTGCCTTCCTCCCACTCTTCTTCCCTCTCTCCTTCCCACCCTCCCTCCCTCCCTTCCTCCTTCCCTTCCTCAAGTCAATAAACATATACTCAGATGAGGATTAAAAAGAAAACATTTTTTATTTCCCACTTCACTTAGTGACTTGCCCTTTTACTTTTTTTTCTCTAATCCCCACCCAAGAATATGTTTTTATTGATATTGAGAGAGAAACACTGATGTGAGAAATGAGAAACATCAATCAGTTTGAACCTGCAACCTAGGATGTGCCGCGACCGGAAATTGAATCTGCAACCTTTTGGTGTTCCGGCTGACGCTCCAACCACTGAGCCACCTAGCCACCCATTACTTTTTAACCCTGTCTTCTCATTAGTATATCTGACTTCAAAGTTTTACCCACTCGTCTCTAATTATGTGACAATTTTCGATGAAGAAATGCCTCCTGCTTTCTGAGAGCGCCTCTGAGGAGTTTCTGTGACGAGTTACAATCATTCCCTCTAATAGCCAAACTCTATTCCCTCACAGAAAGATTTTGAAAGAAAATAAAATCAAAGCCAGATGTTTAAAGTACCTCGTAAAGTACTGTAACAAGTATCCTATTGCCATCATACTTTCAGGTTGGTTTGTTTTTTCGGTTTTTGTTTTTTGTTCCTGCTAGCCATTTTTAACGCTATTGGAGAAAGTCCTCAATGGTCTTCTGGATTATGGGTGCTGAGAGTAAGGGATAGGAAGAAACTTACATGAGTACTGAAATCATTGGGGAATCATGTTCAATTACTCTATATTCCCAACTATCTTCCTTAAGTTATATAATGTCCAAGAAAGTAAACACACCTGAACTTTGAAATTCCAAAATGGCTACAGACTACAGTACTGTTACACTTTTAAAAAGAAAGGGGGCGGGGGGGGGGGGGGGGGGGCGTTTCTCAGCGCCCATCCCAGAGAAAACCCCTTTGGTAAAGCTGTAAACTGCCATTACAAAAGGTTAACTTTTATTCCCATCCCTTACATTTCTGGCTCTTACAATTGAGCGCCTGCCTGTTAAATGGCTTTGCTTACAATTGTATGTCAAGCAGGTCTTCCACTGGGGCACAAACAATTTTTTTGATGTATATTGCTACTAAGTGTTGAAATTTTTAAAACATATTTTGCCCCGAAGGCCTGGCTCAATGATTGACTGTCTACCTATGAACCAGAAGGTCACGTTTCAATTCCCAGACAGGGCATATGTCCAGTTTTCTGACTTGATTCCCAGTGTGGGGCGTGCAGGAAGCAGCCAATCGATGATTCTCTCTCATCATTGATGTTTCTATCTCTCTCTCCCTCTCCCTTCCTCTCTGAAATCAATAAAAATGTTTAAAAAATAAAAATAATAAAACCATGTCTTGAACTACAGGATCAAACTAGATGACAGTCTTCCAGGCAGCTGCTTACTATCAGACATATGGGAAAAAATCACAATTTTGGAAAAATTCTAACAATTTCAATCAATTATTTTCACTTATGAATATTCAAAAACTTCATCCTAAAGTTATAAAACAGTAGCTAACGAAAAAGGAATTCCAAAATAGGTGCACTCTACTTAAGACCAGAATAATCTCATTTTACACTCATTCCTTATAATAAATTACTCTAAGACAGCTCTTCCTTCCCCCAAAAAATAATTTCAAAGGATTTCAAAACTTGACTAAACATCTACATATTCCAATCATCCTATAAAGCCATTAAAATATGAGTGTTAATGCTTTATAAAGATCCTACATTTCCTAAAAAAGAGGAAGCATTTCTCTTAAAAGTCACACGAAGCACCTAAGACGTAACTACTGGAGTTGCACCTGACTCACCCCAACTTGGTACTTCACCTTTACTCATCCAGAAAGCAGAGGGAGACAAAGAGTTTCTCCAGTCAAAAATAGAAGAGTCCCTCCTCATCACAGCCTGTTTGCTCTCCCTTCAAACACAAATCTTAACACGGTATTTGGTTTCTAATGTAGTAATAGGTGACTCAGAGCAAGTTAGCAGGGAGAGGGACTGTTTTAGGCATTCCTTTGCTAGGAATGACTATCAAGTGAAGACTAACTAGAAGGAGGAGAGAAGAAAAAGACTAAAATCTGCGAGGAGCAGACTGAGCACTGACTGAATAAATGGTGAGCCTGGTCTGTCCAGTTTTAGAAATCCCATTTCTTCTCAGTGTACCACAGCATAAAAAACGATGTTCTTGGCCACAGCGGAGCCAAAAACTTGTGCTTCTGATTAGACGGGTACACGGAAAGACAGCCATATAGACACACACACACACACACACACACACACCCTAGGGTCCAAAAGAGCTAAATTAACCAATCCATCTGCATTCCAAGCCAATTACTTGAGAATTCCAACCAGAAGAGATCTAGGACAAAACATCCCTTTTTTATTTATTTTTTTTTCCTGCGTAAACAGTTCTGCCATGTGCTTTGGTTGGCAGGTAGTAATAAATCAACCTTTACTTCCTGTTCTTTTCTCCCCTTACCAAATCTCTGCCATCTGACATCACCTCTGACCCGTCCCCGGGCCACCGGTGAATGAAGAAGTGTTATTTCACACAAACTTTTCTATCCCAGTGTGCCTTCCTGGCCACTATCTTATCAAAATGCCTTCCATTTCATCTCACGGGATCTCAGATCAGATTTTTGGAAAGAGAGAACTCTGAAAACCGCCCAATTCCTATCTAGTATCCTTAACCCAACTTTTCACCTGTGCCATGGCCGAACCGACCTAACTGGAAGCTTTTATGATTTCTATATAAAAGCCTTTGCAAACTTCATGCCTTTTAAGTTACCATCAAAATTCCCAGACAGAATTCCCTGTGTGCAATCCACACCGCAGGGAAAGATCAAGGCTATAAATTCCTAAAAATAGGGGTGCCGTCGGCGAGACGGCCGACGCACACATCTGGGGGGACCAGGGGTGTTCCTCGCGCTCCCGGCCCGAGTGGGAACCCCAATTCAGCAAAAACCCGGGAGCGAGGGGTCGGCCGGAGTGGGAACCCCAATTCAGCAAAAACCCGGGACTTCGAGCCGCCAGACACGCTCAGTCGGGGGGGGGGGGCGGCCTGAGCCCCTGCCTCGGACCCCAGTTTGACAACTTAAGTCCGGACTCGCACCCTGGCCACGCGCCCCCGCGCGGAGGGGTCCAGCGGGGCCGCGGGCGCCGGGAACCGCCGGGCACAGCCAGCCTGGCCCCGCGGGCTGCGCGGCCCCCGGGAAGGCGCCCGGAGGGTCCCCCCGACCTGGCGGCGCGCGAGGTGTCCGCTCCCCGCGCGCCTCCTCCGCGGGGCCCATCCCGCCCGGTCACCCGCCGCCCTAGGGACACGGCAGCGAGAGCCCGCGGTGACAGGTCGCCCTGCCGCGGCGTCCCGACCTCTCCGGGGACCCGGGGACCCAGCCCGCCGCCGCCCTCCCCGCGCCCCGGTCCTCAGCCCCGGCTCAAGGCCGCCCCCTCGGGTCGGGGCGGACGCGGCGGCGGCGGCGGCCACGCGGAGGGCGGGCAGGGGGCCGGGCCGCCTCCCGAGCACCGACAGCTGCGGCCGCCGGGCGCCCCTTCAAGGCCGCGCGCGGCGGGCGTAGGCCCCACAGCCCGGCCGCCCGGCGCGGCGCCCGGAGGAGAGCCGAGCGAGCGGCCGCGGCCACGACCCCGCCGCCTGCAGCAGCCGGAGCCCGCGCGCCCCAGCGGCCCGCGCCCGCCCCCCGCGGCCCCCTCCCGCCGCCCGTACCTAGCGAGGTCGTGGACGAGACGTGGTTGACCTCGGTGCCGGGGTCGCTGGTCCGCCGCCGGCGCCGCAGCCCCAGGGGCGGCTGCTGCCTCCGCGCCACCTCGTCCCCCTCCGCCATCTTGTACCGATTTAAAATTAACTCCCCGCTGACGTCAAACGGCGCCGCCGCTTTATCCACCTCCCGGGAGCCGGCGGCCGCCGGCGGGTCCTAGCGCCGCCCTCGGCCCGCCTCCTTCTCCTTCCCACGCCCTCCGGGCCACGCCCCCCAGCGCCCTGGCTCCGCCCCCCGCCCCGCTGGCCGGGCGCTAGGTTTGCCTGGCCTTTCCCTTCTGGGATGCATTGGGCGCGCGGTCTCAACCCTCCTCCCCCCCACAGTCCAGAGATCTGTGTACACACCCTTTGCCCTTGGCCGGGATAAACCCAGGAGGAATCTCCTTGGGACCAGGTCCCTCCTCCCCAATTCTCTCTCTCTTAATCTCTCTTAATATATTTTATTGATTTTTTACAGAGAGGGATAGAGAGTTAGAAATATCGATGAGAGAGAATATCATCCATCAGCTGCCTCTTGCACACCCCCTACTGGGGATGTGCCCGCAACCAAGGTACATGCCCTTGACCGGAATCGAACCTGGGACTTTTCAGTCCGCAGGCCTATGCTCTATCCTTTGAGCCAAACCGGTTTCAGCCATAAACCCATACTCTTGACAGCTTTCCTCCCTATCCTTTGACTGGAACCCTGCACGTGAGGTTGCTTCCCCCCTCCACTCCTTTCCTTCTCCCCTTTTATCACCCCTTCCTCCTTCACAGCTATTCCCTTCCTCCCTGCCTGCCACCCCACCCCAGCTATTGCTTGCGACCTGCTTTCCCTTTTGATTCACACACACACACACACACACACACACACACACACACACACACACAGAGTCCCTGATGTTGCTTCCCCTCCACACACCAGCCTATGGTTCATTTGCAATAGCTCCATTTATAAAACCCTTCCCTATCTTCTTACGTGTGCATAAGAAGGGGCAAACCAGAAAGCTCTCCCACCAGAAAATGAATTTTAGCAGATCCTAGTGATGAACTTTCTTGTAAGGGATCCAATGACGTCCTGTAAAAGTTCAGGTCACTTTTTAAAATAACCTGTGGACCCTGGCCGGGTAGCTCAGTCAGTTGGAGCACCCTCCCAATAAGCCAAGGTTGTGGGTTTGATCCCTGGTCAGGACACATGCAAGAATCAACCAATGAATGCATAAATAAGTGGATCAACAAACCAATGTTTCTCTCTCTCTCTCTCTCATCAATCAATAAATGAACAATTTTTAAAATAGCCTGTGTGTGGAGACTTCTGTGATACATGGTCCCTGTTCTTTTGGGTTTTTGCCACATCTGCAGTTGCATTACAAATTCCTTTTCTCTGATGGTTGCTAGAGGGGATGGGGGTGGGGGAGACTGGATGAAAAGGATTAAGAAGTACAAATTGGTAGTTACAAAATAGTCATGAGGATATAAAGTATAGCATAGGAAACCTCTTCAAAAATATTGTAACAACTATGTATGGTGCCAGATGGGTACTGGAAAGATCAGAGGGAACACTTTGTAAAACATATCATTATCTAAACACTATGCTGTAGACCTGAAACTAATACAAAGTAATATTGAATACAAACAGTAATTGAAAAAATAAGATTTTCTCTCTCTCTCTCTCTCTCTCTCTCTCTCTCTCTCTCTCTCCATGCACAAATAAAGGCCATTTGCAAGCACACTGAGATGGCCACTTGTAAGCCAGGAAGATAGCCTCACTAGAAACCAACCCTGAGGCACTTTCAGCTTGGACTTCTTACCTCCAGAAATGTGAGAAAATATATACATACCAGAGGCCCAGTGCACGAATTCATGCATGGGGAGGGGGGGTTCCTCAGCCTGGCCTGCACCCACTCCAATCCGGGACCCCCTTCAGGGCATGTCCAACTGCCAGATATCTGCTTTGCAACCCGGGACCACTGGCTCCTAACCGCTCACCTGCCTGCCTGCCTGATTGTACCTAACTTCCTCTGCCTCAGCCCCCACACCCAGACCCAAGCTTCCCTCCCTCTGGCCAGTCTCAGGCACCTGGGACCTGGGCCAGCTTCACCCGGGCCGGCCCCAGGAGCCTGGACCACAGGCGGCTTCTCCCAGGCACTGCTTTGTGAGGAAGGATGTCCGGAAGGTCATCTGGAAGACGACCGGTCTAATTAGTATATTACCCTTTCATTAGTATAGATAATGGTGGGAAGAGGGAAGGGGACATCAACATACCATTTCACTCATTTGTGCATTTATTGGTTGCTTCTTGCATGTGTCCTGCCAGGGGATCAAACCTGCAACCTCGGTGTATGGGGACTACCCTCTAACAAACTGAGCAACCCAGCCAGGACAGAAAATGTCTATCGGTAAAGCCATTCCATCTGTGGTATTCTATTATGGAAGCCAGAGCTGACTAATAAAGGGGGCATCATTAGTGGTCCACTGAAATGTAATTTTGCTGGGAAACTCTGGGAATTGGTACACCTAAGATTTCTTTCTTTCTTTCTTTCTTTCTTTCTTTCTTTCTTTCTTTCTTTCTTTCTTTCTTTCTTTCTTTCTTTCAGGTTTATTTCTATCCAAGGAATGAAGAAGCTAGCATTTCTGCACATTCAACTCATAACAGATACAGCTAATGACTGCTCCCATGCGTCATTCATTTCTCCAAACATCTAGTTACAAAGTGGCTTCCTGCAATTTAAGGAAGAAAGGAAACCCCGGGAACACACGCAGACACAGCCCCTGGGAACCGGGTGCTGCTGGGGAGAATACTGACTGAGGTCTGATGCCTTGGGAGCTGAATATAATATACTGACTCCAAGGCAGTTTCAGAAGCTGTCCAGGGGATTTGACCTTGTTCAAATCAGCATCTACCTTTCCGTCTGCATCCTCTCCCCCCCACACACCCCCCACCCCCGCCTTTCACCTAAACACATGGGCATGCAGGATGTGCCCTGTCCCTCCACCACACCAATGTGATGACAGTCAATTACTGCAAAAGCCCTTCATACAAACTTGGAAAATACAGAACTCTATAAGATAAAAGGAAAACATTTAAGAAATTCCTTTCCTCGCCCAGCCGGGGTATCTCCGTGGTTGAGCATCGACCTACCAAGCAGGAGGTCACGGTGCAAATCCTGGTCAGAGCATATGTCCTGGTTGAGGGCTCGATCCTCACTCATGAAGGAGGCAGCTGATCAGTGGTTCTCTCTCATCACTGATGTTTCTATATCTCTCTCTCCCTCTCCCTTCTCCTCTGAAATTAATAAAGATATATTTTTTTAAAAAGAAATCCCTTTTCTCTAGTAAGGACAGGTAGACAGGTGTCCAAATCACTGTCTTTTTTGTCCAGGTTTTCTCACAAATCTAAAACTAACAGCCTTCATCCCACATGATGTCTAGAAAAGCATTGGTGTCGTCGACATGTAGAATGGCAGGGGACCGGCCATTCTACATGTATTTTGTAGGGCTGCTTCAAAATCCACCTGCTTTCTGTTTTCACGGAAAGGGATTTGGAGCTCCTGCTGGACTCTCTAACGCCCTGCATCCTGGTTCAATGCCTGTGGGACGGCCTAAGCCCCAAGCCATAATAAATCTTGCTTGACGATGGATTTCCTCTCATAATTTCCCCACGTGGCATCTATTTATTGCCCACAGTCTGCTTTATGCAAGGTATTGTCTGGGGCATGAGAGAAAGATGCAAAGATGGGTATTTTTGCTGACAAAGAATAAACTCCCAGTGAGAATTAGTAATCAATTTTGCACTAAATGCACCCCATCAGGGACACCTTCTCCCCAGAGAGCTGGCCAATTGGTGTCCTCACTGGTGTCCTTTCTGCTACAGTATCCCTCCCTGACCCACAGGAGGGGTCCATTCCAAGATCCCCAGCAGATGCTTGAAACTGTGGACAGTCACGAACCCAATATTTACCAGGTTTTTTTTTCCTAATAGTATACATACCCAAACCCTTGATAAAGTTTAACTTATAAAATGGGCACAGTAAGATATAAACAACAACAACAACAAAATAGAACAGTTATACCAATGTACTGTAACAAAAGTTATATGAATAGCACTCAAGCCATTGTTAAGTAAAGTAAGGGTTACTTGCACACAAGAACAGTGGTACCTCGACAGTCAAGTTGGTGACCTAGTCCTAAGCCACTACTAAGTGACTAGTAGGATCGCATGAGATTTCATCACAATCTTCAGAAGGGCATGCAAATTAAAACATCAATTGTTTATTTCCAGAATTTTTTTATTTAACACTTTCAGCCCATCTTTGACTCCAGGTAACTAAAACTGTCGAAAGCGCACTGCAAATAAGAGAGGACGCGGTGTTGTTGGTTTGATTCGCAGGCATGGCACAAGCCCAGATTGTGGGCTCACTCCCCAGGGGGTGGGGCTGTGCTGGAGGCAGCCAATCAATGTTCCACTCTCACATCATGTTCCACTCTTCATGTCCATGTTTCTCTTTCTCTCTCCCTCTCCCTTCCTCTCTAAAAAATAAGTACAAATATATATATAATTTTTTAAAGGTTAAATAATTTGGTAAGGCCACGTGACTAGTAAATTAAGAAGCTGAGATTTAAATGCAATTCTGTCTGCTGCCAGAGTCCATGTTTTCAACCATGTATCTCTGGGAAACATGCTGGTCTTGAGGCTAGGCACTGAAAAACTCTGTAATCATCTATAATAATAAAAGTGTAATATGTTTATTAGACCAGGCAGCCGAACGACCTTCCAGATGTCATTCCACATGTCCTTCTGAATGGACAAAGGCAGTTAGGGGTGATCAGGCAGTCAGGCAAGTAGTTAGGAGCCAGTGGTCCCCGGTTAGGCAAGCAGGCAGGTGAGCGGTTAAGAGCCAGTGGTCCCCGGTTGCGAGAGAGATGTCCAATGGCCAGTTTAGACCTGATCCCTGCCTTCCCCAAGGGGTCCCAGATTGTGAGAGGATGCAGGCCGGGCTGAGGGACACGAATATTATCGTGCACCGGGCCTCTAGTATAATCATAACAACCATTTACATAGATTACGGGGCATCCACAGGTTTGTTCCAGAGAGCTGGAGTGGAGGTGAACTCCACTGACGTCCAGGTCAAGGTCACCATGAGCACTATGACAAGACTCCATGGGAATGACTTCTATGGAATTCACAGGTATCTATCCTGCAGTCACTAGAATAGTTTTGTAGTGGGAGCAACAGAAATCCAAATTTGTGAAATGGATTCATTTGAGGGTGTTTCAACATGTAGGTAGAGCCTGGGTTTTAACTTAAGGTCAGAATACAAAGGAACGCTGGCAGGAACTCTTTGGGAACTCTAGCATCGTCTATAGCACCGTTTCAAAAATAACCAGGAAGACGTGAGGGTAGCCACCAGGAAACAGAAACTGGGCTTGTCGCTCGCAGCCAACACTGCTGTGTGCTTTCATCTCTGAGAAACAGCCGTGAATGATATCCACCCCAGACAGCCTATCTGGACACACCCCACGTCCCCCCATCACTGCCCTGCCCCGGGAATGGCTTTGAAGTCAGTGGGAAATCCGTGTTTCCCAGGAGGAACTGTGTATCTCTTTGAAGATTAAGACAACATCTCACTGGCCTTAATTACAATCAAGGTAGTTTATTTGGACCTGGAGAGCAGCCAAATCTTTTCTTTCTCACACCCAAGCTGAATTCCAAACTCCCCAAAACTGAGTGGCTGGTGGACAGGCAAAACACGCCACCTTGACAATGCCCTTGGAATTAATCATCCTCGTGGTAACCTGTGTAATCCGTGGATTCACTGCCTCGAGCGTACCGTGTTTCCCCGAAAATAAGACATCCTCTGAAAATAAAACCTACTTACAGGTTTCCTTCTGAGTGAAATATAAGGCATCTCCCCCCCCCCCCCGAAAATAAGGTCCCCCTAGGCCACATGTGTCAAACACAAGGCCCGCGGGCCAAATCCAGCCCGCCAGGCCTTGCAATGTGGCCCGCACCGCGCTGTCATCACTGCACTCCGCTGTCAGTTTATGACATTGTCAGTTTATGACTGTTCAGTAAACCATTCGGCCCGCAATTTAGGCTGAATTTTAGATTTTGGCCCCTTCTCTGATTGAGTTCGACACCCCTACCCTAGGCTAAACATGAACGATTTGGTCCACTGATTCTGAAAGAAATGGGGTCACAAGAAATTCACCAGGAAATTCAGGAATTGGATTGTTATGATGATGTTCCAGAAGATGACGACATGATTGTCCTTGAATAAAAGATTAAATTCTTGATACTGTAGGATTCACAGTTTGTCTGGTTTGTGTTGACAACTACCGTACTACCATACCGTATACAGGTAATAAATTTCCTTTGTTTTCATTTAACAATAAATGTGTACCGTATTCTTCTTCATGGAAAAATAAGACATCCCCTGAAAATAAGGCCTAGCGCATCTTTGAGAGCAAAAATTAATATAAGACACTGTCTTATTTTTGGGGAAACAGGGTAGTTCCATCATTGTATTTTGACGATTAAATCTGCACCTCATCTCAAACACTTCCCCCAGCCCCTCGCCATTTCTCCCCTCCCTCAATATTCTTGGGGGTCTGTCTTCAAAAATAAATGTTTAGAAGGTATGTCCCTTCTTTTTATTTCCCACAACGGTTCTTTGCTCAGAGTCTGAGATATCGGTGGGTAATGCCACTGCCACCAGATCCGCCCAGCAAATATTTATCTTTCGAGCTTCCCCTTTGTTTGAACTGTATTTCAAGCTTGTCTTGATCTCCATCCAAGGAAGTGAGATGTCATAAGACATGATGAAATGACTGCATTTTAAGGCATTCTGGTTTGAGGTGGTTTGTTGTGCGATAGCAATAGGTAACCAGAATGCTTTAAAACACAGTCATTTCATCATGTCTTATGACATCTCTCCAATAGGTAATCACATGGTGTGATATCAATGTTTAAGCACTTTTACAGAGTAAAAGTGTAAACAAACACAGAGCAGTGACAAGCACTGAATTCAGGAAAGTGATTGTCCGTCTCTGGCCAAGTTACTTGTTTGCTTCTGCTGTCAAGGGCAGTGGTTCTTAATTTTCATTGTTGCTGTGGTTTTGTTTCATTTAAAAGCCATACAAATGACAAATGGCATTTGGGTGCAGGATGTGTTGCCATAGGCACATCCAAATGTCCACTGGGGGCCACCGTAAATTAGACTACGGGCCACTTAGCCCCTCTCAGGAGCAGATCCAGGATGTGTTGGGACCTAACACGTGTACAAATTTGGGGAACTTCCTTAAGCAAGCAAATTATGATTCAAAATTGGACGTCCAAGTAAATATTTATTTAGAATGAGGAAACAAATCCCAAGTCACAAAATTTTATGAAGTTAATACCACAAACATACAGAAAAAAATTATATTTTTATGGATTAAGTTCATGGCATACCTCTCTCATACCTTGTGTCTGATTTGTTTGGCTGCATATCTTTGGCTCTATGTTATTCCATTTGGGGATATCGTTTTCTGAAAAGAACATAGACAGGTGATTTCATTTTTCCCTCCAACATAGTTAACACAGTTTTTATTTATTGATAGCTTCACAAAGCCTCTTTCAGCTTCGTAGCATGAAAATTTTTAGGATTAGTCGAAACCAGTTTGGCTCAGTGGTAGAGCATCGGTCTGCGGACTGAAAGGTCCTGGGTTCAATTCCGGTCAAGGGCATGTACCTTGGTTGTGGGCACATCCCCAGTAGGGGGTATGCGAGAGGCAGCTGGTTGATGTTTCTCTCTCATCGACGTTTCTACCTCTCTATCTCTCTCCCTTCCTCTCTGAAAAAAATCAATAATATATATATATATATATATATATATATATATATATATATATATAAAAGATTATGTGCTTTCTTTAAAAAAAAAAAATTTAGGATTATTGTCAAATTTGGGGAAAATCTCCATCAGGTCTCTTTCATGTAGAAACTTCAGATTACAGGACACATCAAGTTTCTTTTTTTTTTTTCTTTTTCTTTTTTTTCTTGCTTGGTTGTTGGTGTTATTTTTTAATTTAATGTATTGGGGTGACATTGGTTAATAAAATTATACAGGTCCCAGGTGTACATCTGTATATTATATTGTGTGTTCACCATTCACCAAAGTGTATCCTTCCATTCATCCACCCTTTACCCTCTTCACCTTCACTAACCACCTTTCCCTCTGGAAATCACCATACTGTTGTCTGTGCCCATAAGTTTTTGGGGTTTGTTTTCTGTTTTGTTTTTTGCTTAGTCCCTTCAACTTGTTTCACCGAGACCCCCAACCTCCCTCCCTTCTAACAGCTGTCAGCCTGTTCTCTGTATCGATTAGTTTTGTTTCTGTGTGTCAGTTTATTTTGTTCATTAGATTCCACATGTGAGAGAGATCATGTGGTACTTGTCTTTCTCTGACTGGCTTATTTCACTTAGCACAGAGGTCGGCAAACTGCAACTCTCGAGCCACATGCGGCTCTTTGGCCCCTAGAGTGTGGCTCTTCCACAAAATACCACGGCCTGGGCGAGTCTATTTTGAAGAAATGGCGTTAGAAGAAGTTTAAGTTTAAAAAATTTGGCTCTCAAAAGAAATGTGAATCATTTTACTGTTAATATTTGGCTCTGTTGACTAATGAGTTTGCCAACCATTGACTTAGCATAATGCTCTACAGATCCATCCATGCTGTCACGAAAGGTAAGATTTCCCCCTTTATTTTTTTGTTTGTATTCCACTGTGTAAATGCACCACAGCTTTTTTATCTATGCATCTACCGATGGACACTTGAGCTGCTTTCAAATCTTGGCTATTGTAAATAATGCTGCATCGTTTTCTTTTCAGTGGCTAATCTGAAATACCCTTTTGACCTGAAAATGCACGGGGTGTTTAGAGTTGTCTATGCTGCATTTAGCAGTAGAGGTCTTAACATTTTAAATCATCATTGATGAAGTACAAAGTTCTTTTTTTACAGTTTTATCTGCCTAATGATTGGGAAGAATGTTCCAGAGACTAGTTTCTATCTCCATACTTTTCAAATATTCTTTTTCCTCCTGGCACCCCTTGCACACTCTTGGTCTGAAGACGTCAGGGCACTTTTACTTCTGATTTTCCATGTGTTCCTGTCACCTTTGAGTCTGAGAACACAGGGATAAAGAGACAAAAAAGTGCATGCATCCTGGTCAGCCCCTTCAGGGCTTAAATTCAGGAAGTTGGAGCTCAATGGATTGAAGGGAAACAGAAAGCAGAGAGCGGTTCATGCTCCTCTCCCCCATTTGGAATTCAGGGAGGGAACTGCTCCACAGAGTGGCCTAGTGCCTTCAAAAAATCGTCACAACAAGCTAAAGGCAATGGTTCATGGGGGTTATGTGGGAACGGGTCTTTTATCCCTTCTGAGCTCCGTGGAGGTCACTGCACACACCATGGAGGAGTAGGGAGGTAGCTGAGTTGGGAACCAGAGGTCATCAATATAAGTACAATGTTCAGCCTAAGGCAGGAATCGATGGAGGTTGTGGGTGAGAATCAGACGGTTGACCTGAATTAGCAAATAAATAAATAAAAGTGCTGAGTCCCGGATATGTCAAAAGGCAAAGCACAGGCAAGTCAGATCCAACTCCACAGCTGAGTGCAAGGTGCCCGGGGACCAGATTGGCCAGAGCACCTCACCACAGAGCCCAGCCAGACTCCACACAAGCGCCCTGGGATACAGCTATGTGACCTAAGCCCTCTGCCAGTCACCTGTGTAAGCCTTCCGCTTTGTCTGCAACCCTGTTCCCTTAGCTGCTGTTCTAGGAGAAAATAAACAGTGGAGCCTAAGATACCAGAATCAGGTTTTCAAGTCACAGGGGAAGATCCCTGGAACCACTACTAAGACTTAAAACAACATTAGACATTTATCAGGTACTTTTTCTGTGCCTGGCCATTCATATTACCGTACTAGATAATATATTTATATCAGAGGCCCAGTGTACAAAATTTGTGCTGGTCCTTCAGCCCTGCTACCCTGTCACAATTGGGACCCTTGCCTGCCGGCCTTCCTGATTGCCCCTAACTACTCTGCCTGCCTGATTCCCCCAACTGCTCGCCTGACTGCCTGATTGCCCCTAACGGTTGTCCAGAAAGACATCTGGAATGATGTCCGAAGATTGTTTGGCTATCTGGTCTAATTAGCATATTATACTTTTATTATTATAAATATTATTTTTTTTTTCAGTTAAGGTACACCATCACTTTAAAACAGAGATATTATTACTAGCTCCATTTACAAGAAGCCTGAAGCCAAGAGAAGTTTAATAATTTGCCCAAGGCTATCCCGCTTATAAAATAGGAACACTGGGATTTGAGCCCACAGGTGGAACTGGCCAATTCACACTTGGAACAACTAAGCTCTGTTTTCCTGGAACAGCTTGAGAAACTCCAGGTGTGTGATGCCAATAGCTCTTTGAAGTTAGACCGACTCTCCCCTCCCCTCAACCCCACACGTCCCCTTCTGGTCACCATGTGCCATCAATGGCCAAGCTCAGAAGACAAAGTCATCGGTGCTCTGGTGTGTTAAGTGTAGTCAACATCTCCATCTCGAATCCAGAGCCCAAATTGCTTTGATGGAGAGAAACACTACACATCAGCCACCACTACTCTGGAGACCTCACTGGGCCACGCTGGCAGCAGCCAGCCACACCCTCCAGCGCATACCCATTCTCCACTCCATTCCAGAAGCCTCTGGAGCATCTTAAAGGCACATTTTAATCCATGAAAATACATCCTTAGAAATCCACACTTGCTGTGGATAATCCAGAAACTGCAGCAGCAAGAGCTCCAGATTGCAATTTCGACTCGGGGGTAAGAATCTTTGAAAATGGCCCTGACTGCTTTGGCTCAGTGGATAGAGCGTTGGCCTGTGGACTGAAGGGTCCCAGATTCGATTCCAGTCAAGGGTATGTACCTTGGTTTTGGGCACATCCTCAGTAGGGGGTATGCAAGAGTGGAAACCGAATATTGTTACTACCCTGTTTCCCCGAAAATAAGACAGTGTCTTAGGCCGAAACAGGTTTGGCTCAGTGGTAGAGAGTCGGTCTGTGGACTGAAAGGTCCCCGGTTCGATTCTGGTCAAGGGCATGTACCTTGGTTGCGGGCACATCCCCGGTAAGGGGCGTGCAAGAGGCAACTGGTCGATGTTTCTCTCTCATCGACGTTTCTAGCTATCTCTCTCTTCCTTCCTCTCTGTAAAAAAAATCAATAAAATATATTTTGAAAAAAAAGACAGTGTCTTATATTAATTTTTGCTCCCAAAGATGCGCTAGGTCTTATTTTCAGGGGATGTCTTATTTTTCCATGAAGAAGAATACGGTACACATTTATTGTTAAATGAAAATAAAGGAAATTTATTACCTGCATACGGTATGGTAGTACGGTAGTTGTCAACACAAACCAGACAAACTGTGAATCCTACAGTATCAAGAATTTACTCATTTATTCAATGATAATCATGTCATCATCTTCTGGAACATCATCATAACAATCCAATTCCTGAATTTCCTGGTGAATTTCTTGTGACTCCATTTCTTTCAGAATCAGTGGACCAAATCTCTCATGTTTAGCCTAGGGGGGCCTTATTTTCGCGGGATGCCTTATATTTCACTCAGAAGGAAACCTGTAAGTAGGTCTTATAATATTTTTGGAGGATGTCTTATTTTCGGGGAAACACCATAATAGGGAAATGTGAAAAGGGAATCAGGAAGGCTGGTCAACCTTAATTGCTCTGAATGGTCGGAGCTAATCACTCATTGTTTAGTTGAGACATTGGTAGTTAAAGCAACCTTCGCCTGTTAATTATATGTAAATTATTGCTGATTGTTCTATTATTGGAATTTCCTGCCTAAAGGATATGGGTGTATCTCATAACCTCAATAAAAGGGATAGCAAAGGCCAGAGCAGTGGTAATCCTCCCACTAGAGGTGGACTCCAGCCTGGCCCCCCATTTTCCCAAATTAATACTTTCCTAGTCTCTTCATTTTGTGTGGGGCCTTCTCCAGAACATGGAACCCTGAACAGGAACCCTGAACCACACAGGACATGGAAGGAGCTCCCACAGCAGCCGATCAATGTTTCTCTCTCTCCCTTTCCCTTCCTCTTGTAAAAAAAAAAAAAAAAAAAAAATCAATAAAATATATTTTTTTTAAAAAGGAAAAAGAAAACATATTTAACTTTTATGTATTTTCACTTCCACAAAACTGAGAGAAGTACAACATCCCACTATCATTTATAGGCTAGTTGGTTTGTTTTTCCTTGAGCAAGTAAGTAGTCATGTGCAGTGTACGTCTCTGCTCAGCCTTGCCATCGCCTCCAACACCTCCCTCCCGTCAGCATCTGCTTTCCTCAGAGTTCTTGCAGACGGAGCCTTATCCCTGCTGGTGCTGACAGTGCCCATGCAGAGAGCTAGGATCTACGCCAAGCGTGCAGATTGCTGACGCTCCCAGCGCCTCTGGTCCACTGGGCACCACAGCTGAGAAGATTCCATGCAGGGGCAGTGAGATCAGCCTCCAATCAGCCCTGGCACACTTTGTCCTGAGCAGGCCTGCTTGTGCCTAAAGCTTCCCAGTCTCTCTCCTGAATAGAGACTTCACAGTTTCTCCCTCTCACTTCCTGCTGGGCATGCCTCGAAGTCTCATGAAGCCAATTCCTCTGTGTTCGGTCTCACCCCTCTAACCAGGGGTCTCCAGCAGCTCCCAACAGGAAAGACTGGGAATAGAGGCTATGCCTGTCCTCCACCACTCACCTCTCAGGCCCTAATCTTACCGGTCCTCTCCTTTAAGGGCACTGGATTTTTGACCAACCCAGCACAAAGCCATGCACAGTACTGATAATGATACACGCAATGCCAAAAGGAGCTTGAAGGAGAAATATTGTCCTCAATGGCTGTATTTTGGCCCTAGCTCAGCAGAGCAAAATTGCCCATAACAGATGTTAAAAATAAAAATATCTAGGAATGTCAGCATGGATTAAATGTTTTCCTCCTGTTCTTATTTTACCAAAAATGTGCACGTCTATCTGGAAAACAGCAATTTTAGATTTTAGTTCTTGGGCATAGTGAAATCTGAAGGTCATCACCAACGGCACCCTGTAACCTTTATCTCTCCTTACCTACATTCATCTTTTATTTTATCCTTAGTTGATGGTGATTGATAGCATTTATTATATTCAGGTCAATGAAGGAAAACTATGGGCAAAACACCATGACCATAGGTAAGGGACTTGTTCTCAAACAGGTTATTTCTCACCATAGAAGTTGCAGTTGTATAAAAGGACACAATGTTTTTCTCTCTAACACTCTAACCAGAGTGGTTTTAATATATTTAATAATACTACGTGAGAACTGGGGAGCTGGTCGCCATTCAGTGGAACAGGGGGGATTAAGCAGAATATGCTGAAGACTGACACATGGCTATTTGCCAAAATTAAGTCAGGTGAGGAGAACCAGAAAACTATGGAAATGCCAGGTGGACACATAGATGCTCTGGGGAGGGTGGAAGAAAAATAACAGGCCTTTTGATGGGAAGACAGGAAAAGGCATATTATGGTATAAAGGTTTTAGTTGTGAGCAGTCAAGAATGAGAAAGAGAGACAAAGAGGAAGTGAAAGCTAAGAAGGTGATAAAATACCCATAGTGGGTTAACAGGGAGGAAAGAGAAATTAGGCAACAAAAATTCAAGAACTAAGAGAAGAGATTTCTTAAAAAGACAATCTGGAATGTACTAGAGTTCATCCACTCACTAAATGAAGGTGTCCCCAAGCCCCACAAGCAAGGAAATGGAAGAATAAGACCTTGGTGTTGAGAGGGCAGGGCGGGGCGAGGATGGGCTCCTGACTCCACTGTGGGGCAGGGCGGAGTTATCCTCCATTCTGTAACTGAACCCTAGCCCTCACCCAACCAATCAGGGTTAGCCGAGGCAGTGACATTACCACCGACCGGAGTAAAACCCCTGGACTGGGCGAAATTTGCTCTCTCTTCTGCCATGCTGCCAGCCTGAGTGAGACAGAGCCCATGCTAGCATGGAAAAAGCTCTTTTGTTTATTGCATCGGACTCGGCTCCCTGGTGGTCCTTGGGGATCACGAAGTCTGGGCGTAATATAGTCTAGCCTACCGGCTTCAACATCCACTAAAGCCATCTGGCCAGCTGTTCCCTCTGCGGGCCACAGGGAAGGGGAGAAGAATGCAGAAGACAAAGGTGGGAGGGCAATATAAAGCGCAATAGCAGCAAATATTTTAATAGAGGAGAGACTTGGGAGATGCTGCTGGGAAGACTCGAGAGATCAGTGCAGGATGGATGGTGAGCTGGGGTTCTTTCTGGTAGACTGAGCCTCACAGGATCTGCAATGGGCTTGCAAATAGTAATCTAGATTCTTGGGCATCACTCTTTAGATCATTTGCATTCAACTAAGACTGTGACTGGCTCTCTAGGCAGGGTCCTAAGGATATGATGTTGGCGTTGGGCACAAGCTGCCGATCCACCACAGATGCCCAAGTTAGCTCTGGCTGCTGCCAGCAAGGCCTCCCATCACACCTGCAAGCTTCCAACAGGTTCCTCCATGCAGAGACAGCTGTAACTCGCAGAGGCTTCTTCTCTGAGCAGAACGGGCAACATTAAAATTCATAGGCTGCTTCTAGTAAACCCTTTGATGACGTAATTTAATTTAAAGGAGAAAGCTATGCTATGTCAATATTGTAAGTGAAGTAATAATTGATAAGACATCAGGATGCCTTAGGCTGAAACTAACAGAAAACCCAACCACGAACATCATCAACAGAAAGGAGAATGTTGTAGCATCTCATGCAACAGTTAAGTTCAAGGGCAGAATATTTTCAGGGTTGGTTAATTCGCTGTTCAATGGAACCATTAAAACATCTGGAGGTTTTGGGGGAGCTTTTTTTTTCCTTTTAAATTTTCTACTTTTCCTTTCTCTACAGGTTGACGTTTTTGTCCACACATTTATCCTCTATGGCTGCAAACTGGGCTGCCAAAGTTTTGAATGCCCTTTAAAGATGCAACAGTGTAGACAAAGCATGTCAAACTCAAAGGCGAACACGGGCCAAATAAACAAGGTTTAAGTTTATGTGGGCCACAAAAAAACATTAGCTTCAATTTTTATGGAAATGTAGGTTTATTTCTATAGACGCATGCTGAATACAAAGGGTTGAAATGAATGAGTAACCACTAACATAAAATAATAGAACATTTTAATAAAAAATAATATATTTTTCTTGAACATTAACTTACCAGACACTGAGTAACTGCACAAATTAATAAGCATAATGCAAATAAACCTATTTTTTTTGTTCTTTGAAGGCGAAATATTTCCTGTTGTGCACACCAAACAAGACAGTAAAAGACTAATGCCATGGCAATCAGCGGCTAAAATATTCGCTGCCAGTATTAGTGGAGAAAAATGGTGCGCCTTTGCGTAAGGCAGGTAAGGGAAATGAATGCAACATGATGATAGTAACCAGTCATTAGCAAACATTGTAGTTCATTATTAATAATTATGTATAATAGGATATTGTAAAAATTAAGTTACAAACATTTTATTAAATCATTCCTTACATACCATTATACTGACTGGGCCACAAAAATATTCGTTGTAGGTGCATGCAGCCCACAGGCAGTGAGTTTGACATGCTTGGTGTAGACAAAAGAATGTCTATTTCCTGCCTTGAGCCTTTTCTCATCAGAAGGAAAATGCCCCTTAGACTTCCTCTGTCTCATTGCTTAGAATTGCTACACGTGCCGATTTCTAAACTAATCTCTGACAAGGAAAGTCGAGTGGCCATGATGGATTTAATGTGATCAAAATCCAGCTTTCCCTGCAGCACACAAGTTACCTAATAACACATCAAAGTTGAATATTATTAGAAAGAAAAAAGAAAGGAGTTGCAGAAACAAGAGGCAGCCCATAATCTCTGACATGGACCAGACCATGGGCACAGCCTTCAAGTGCACCCTGACCTACCATCTCCTCCTCCTCTGCTCCAGCAATGCACTTGCCACGAGGAAAATGAGCCCACACCTGCCCCCGGAATTTGAGCATAACTGAAGTACTGGAGCGTAGGAGCAGCCTGGAAGCTCTGAGATCCAGTCCAATATGCTACAATTGCCAGGGAAAGTAATGTGAGAAATTAATTAATAGGGAGCTGATGTTGAAACATGCCACCGATTGAGAAAAACCTAAGTGACATCATTAGTGGTGATAAAGGACCTTCCAATTCTCAGAAAGTATCAGTCATGTACAGCTTTGGCTCAACCCTTGACCAGAGATGTTTATGATAGAGTTCCTGGCTTTTTATGAGGCCTGGTTGCATAGTTGAAAATCCCATTTATCTTCTGGTCACACATACCCTTATAATCTAGTCCTCCATAACTTGAAGTGACTTGAATAAGTTGTTCCCATCAGAAAATTAGTTTCACTTGGATGCTTGGGATATTTATTCTTCAGCTTGTACCATAGGATATTTATTGGGATAAATATTTAAGGATAAATAAATATTTACCCCCTATTATTACTTGGAATATTCAGCTTGTACCATGGGATATTTATTTAAGGATCAATAAAATATTTATCCCAATTATTACTTCACTTATAATATTGAAATAACATAGCTTTCTCCTTTAAATTAAAATAATTCCAGGCTTGTTTTGTTTAATTCTCACATAGTTGGCCTGCAAAGTGATTTTTTTTTCCAACTTAAATTAGTTACAAATATTTTTTTTAAATACATTACACACATTTTTTTAAAAAATCTGGATTTCTGGCTTTTCTTGGAAAATCAGTGGGTCTGAGCACCTGGGCCAGCCTACTACCTAGTGGGCATTATCTAAAGCCAGCTGGTGGATCCCTATCTGGAAGGGAAATAGATTCTCCAGCTTGCTACAAACCACATTTCATATCCATGCTATCTTGCTCAATGCACCCTCAGCATTTGAGCTTATGGTCCCTGGCTACCTAATCAAAAATACTCATGGAGCCGAAACCAGTTTGACTCAGTGGATAGAGCGTTGGCCTGTGGACTGGAAGGTCCCAGGTTCGATTCCAGTCAAGGGCATGTACATTGGTTGCGGGTACATCCCCGGTGGGGGGTGTGCAGGAGACAGTTGGTCGATGTTTCTCTCTCATCGACATTTCTAGCTCTCTATCCCTCTCCCTTCCTCTCTGTAAAAAAAAAAAAAAAAAAAATCAATAAAACATATTTTTAAAAAATACTCATGGAGTTGACCAGACATTAGTAAACCCAAGAGTCATAGCCAGTTCAATCTGAGATCGAAAAGTGTGTATCTATATATGAAGGGAGAGACATATGTGTGTACATATGATCTCCTGTCAGGAGATCTGAGACAGGAGGCCCATCTCCAGAGGAAAAGCATTTTGAAACCCACAGTCCTCCTCCCACAGCCCACACATCTTGGGAAGCCGGCCAGCCCCGATAGGAGGGAAAGAGGAGACTCAAACATGCCATTGTTTTTGGTCTAGTCTACAACAATCACGGTGTCGTGGGAGGCCCCAGAGCACTAGCTCTGATTACCTGCTGATCAGGATTCCAGCTTGCAGGACAAGCCTGCTCCCATTAGTGGATGGATACAGTTACACGCTAATATGCTTTGGGGATCTACCACAATATTCTTTTCAGGGATTTCTCTCTCTCTCTCTCTCTCTCTCTCTCTCTCTCTCTCTCTCTCTCTCTCTCACACACACACACACACACACACACACACACTTAATTTTGATATGCCTGGCAGCCTGTAGCCCAAATGGAGTCTGAAAACTGACTCTGCTTTATCAGCACTTACACGTGTTTCTCAAAGTCCATATTTTCTTCCTTCTTTAATCTCCTCTTTATAACCATGCCCATAAAAGCAGTCCTTCGTGCTGAATGTCTGCGTGCAAAACAGAGAAAGCTGGGGGTGCGGTGGGGGGTATTTCACCAATTATGTTCAATAAGTGCCTAACATCAAATTAAATCAGAACTGTTAAAATACAGTAAATTGACATCTCAGGATCTCAATCCAGAAGTAGCCAACATTTAATATGAACAAAGGTGGGGGTAGCATGACATAATGCTGCATGTTGAAACGGGCCATTGAACACAGATTCTCCAGCTGATGAGGTGACAGAAATAGTTCTTAAAAATTAGGACAGATATGAAAAAAAAAAAATCAGCAAGAAAAGGGAACTACGTATCCTAGAGATTACTGTTGGCCTTCGGAGAAATTTCTATCAAACTGGATGCAGCCATAGGGAACTCAGGTTAGTGTAATAAAATCGGGCATTCTGAGTCCAAAGCCACCTCTTCCAGCATGGGAGGACTCAAACAATGCCGTCCCCTGAACCCAGGGTGAGACAGTCCGCTGTCTGTTTCACTTTCTGGTGAACTAAGGCAGTGCCTCCCAGAAATCCTGTTGAAAAGAGAAGGGTTCATCATATCTCAATTGTTTTAGCACTTGGAATATAGGCTCCACAGCAGCGGTTCTCAACCTGGGGGCCTCGACAGGCTGAGAACCGTTAGCAGGGTCACCTAAGACCATCGGAAAACACAGATATTCACATTATGATTCATAACAGTAACGAAATTACAGTGATGAAGTAGCAACGAAAATAGTTTTATGGTTGGGGATCACCACAACGTGAGGAACTGAATTGAAGGGTTGCAGCATTAGGAAGGTTGAGAGCCACTGCTCTAGAGGAACGTGAAGGAATTGGACATTTTCTTTTTTTTTTTTAAACATATTTTATTGATATTTTACAGAGAGGAAGAGAGAGCGATAGAGAGTTAGAAACATCGATGAGAGAGAATCATCGATCAGCTGCCTCTTGCACACCCACTACTGGGAATGTGCCCACAACCACAGTACATGCCCTTGACCGGAATCGAACTGGGACCTTTCAGTCCGCAGGCCGACGCTCTATCCACTGAGCCAAACCAGTTTCGGCGGAATTGGACATTTTCTAGAATTTCTCTCTGGTGGTCCTTCCATCACCCTACGGAGTGTCTGAAAATGGAATGATTAGGCATGAATCTATGAATGGAGAATTGTTCCATAGCCCTTGGTGTGTTTGCCTCCACCATTTAGTTCAGGCCAATTAAATCAGAACTTCCTGGGTGCCTGCTCTGCCTGGCACTGCGGTAAGGGCTATAACAACTAGGAAAGAAGCCTACCACAAAGCCCTTGACCTCAAGAAGCTTGCCACCTCGCTGAGTGGGCTGAACCTATACATAGGAAGGAATTGGAGAACAACACAAGACAAGAATATAACGGAGCATTAAAATTGATCAAATGTCAACCTATTCTCAGATTAATTATATACCATTCCACAAGTATATTACTAAATTATAACAAATTCAATTCATTATAACTAAATATATTCAAATCTATCATGAGTCACATTCCAGAATAGCTAAAATAAAAAGACAGACAATGGCAAGTGTTAAAAATGTGAAACATTTTGCAGCTCTCATACACCAATGATGAGGGAACAAATTGGTACAGCCATTTTGGAAAACCCTTTGGCAGTATCTATGAATAGAAGTATATCCTATGACCTAGCAATTCTACTCCTGGATTTATATATAAATAGTTTTTTTTATTGATTTCAGAGAGGAAAGAGAGAGAGAAGAGATAGAAACATCAATAATGAGAGAGTATCATTGATCAGCTATCTCCTGCACACCCCACACTGTGATTGGAGCCAACAACCCAGGAATAGCCCTGATTAGAAATTTACTGTGACTTCCTGGTTCATAGGTCGATGCTCAACCACTGTGCCATGCCCACTGGGCAATCCATACATATTTTCACCAAAAGGCATGTATAAAAATAGTCATTGCAACACTATTCATAATAGTCTCAAACGAGAAACAACCCAGACAGAGAGCCAGTGTGGCTAGAGCAGGGAGGGAGCAGAGAGGCTGTCAGAAAGGCAGCCGGGACTAGCCCACAAAGACACCCTGGGTCATGTGAGGGGCAGGGCCACCTAGGATGGAGGGAAAAGAGGACACAGGACTGACATGTTTATAGCAAAAGACTTTCCTCCCAGAGAAATAGCTGTGAAATTATAAAATCAGGCCTTACTTCTGAGTTGGGTTATTTTGGACAATCATCACACAGGTTCCAGTGTGAGCCTCAGAGCGCCTCACCTGCTCAAGCCTCTTCCAAGGCCCTGAGCACTCTTGCAATCAAATTCTGTATTATTTAAAAAAAAAAAGCTCCCTAATCTGCTTCTGCTCCTACTCCTGAATATACTGAATATATCCAAATGCCAATGCAAATTTCTAGAAAAATCTGCTCCTGCTCCTACTCCTGACTATATCCAAATGCCAATGCAAATTTCTAGAAAAATCTGCTCCTGCTCCTACTCCTGAATATATCCAAATGCCAATGCAAATTTCTAGAAAAATCTGCTCCTGCTCCTACTCCTGAATATATCCAAATGCCAATGCAAATTTCTAGAAAAATCTGCTCCTGCTCCTACTCCTGAATATATCCAAATGCCAATGCAAATTTCTAGAATCAGAGCATCAGCAACAAGTCAGGACCTGAAGGTTTGGAAATTGTGCCACCTTTGATTATGCCAGGGTTTGCCCATCCAGCCCAGGAAGTCTGAGATTACATTTCTATGGACGACACTATTCCCTTCTTTTTTTTCCTTACTAGGCCCTAGACTCATACTTTCCTCATTCTGGCCCCAACTAACCTTTCCAGCCTCATTCCTATGGCTTCTCCAAGGCCCTGCTGTGCAAAGCTCCACCAACTTGTTCCCCTTCTGGCAAAACCCTGCTCTGGGCTCCCTATTTTTGCATAATGTGGTCCCTCCTGACTTGAGCACTCTTCCCCCTCTTCTGTCAAACGCTTGCTGAACCCTCTGCCCTATAAAGCTGAAGTCTCCTTGTCCTCCTCCTCTGATTACTGTTCCCATGACGCTGTGCGCATGCCTGGATCAGGGCACCTATCCCACTGTATCAGAGTTCCCACTGCACGTCTGCCCTCCCCCTGCGCCGTCCCCACATTGGACCTGCGGATTCCTTGAGAACATGTTCTGTTCCTCTCCTGCATTCTCCTGCCCCATTTCAGTATCCAACACAATAGCGAGCCGTGAATCAGCGGATGGCAACCTCCCAAACACTTAGCAGGGGAGAACACAGTGTTCGAGGAAACGTCTAGCTTTGCCAGCCTACCTCCAAGCATGCAACTCATTTATTCTTATTTTTTTACAGACACAGCCATCCTGATGCCTAGTGTAGCGGTCGGCACACCGCGGCTCGCGAGCCACATGCGGCTCTTTGGCCCCCTGTTGACTAAGGAGTTTGCCCACCACTGGCCTAGTGCAGTGGTCGGCAGGCTCATTAGTCAACAGAGCCAAAAATCAACAGTACAACGATTGAAATTTCTTTTGAGAGCCAACTTTTTAAACGTAAACTATATAGGTAGGTACATTGTTATTAACTTAATTAGGGTACTCCTAAGCTGGCCTTTGCTAAAAACTCAAGGGGCCAAAGAGCCGCATGTGGCTCGCGAGCCGCAGTTTGCCAACCACTGGCCTAGTGCCTACCAGGTGCTCAAAAAACGATTGTTGGCTGCCTGGCCATGTACCTCCGGATGCAAGGCACCCCACATTGGGAGACCCCACACTGCAGTTCAAGGTAGAGGGTGACAGTTATTACAGACAAAATAAGGAAATGCGGTAATTTCAAATAGTAGTAAGTGCTATGAAGACCATTTTAGCTACTTTGGTTGGGGTATCAGGAATAATTACTCCCGGGAGTCAATGATGACTACATCTTCCTTCAGGGCTTGCTCAATCAACAAGCACTAAACTGCCGGGCTCTCTAAGGGGGGTGAGTTTGGGATTGGTTGGGGCTTGATCCCTTGAAAAACTCGCTGAGGTCCTAAGGGAGAAGCAAAGTTTCCCAGCGCAGTGACAGGCCATTTGTCAGGCTGCTGGATGGTGGAGCTGGCCGCGGTGTTTACTAAACAGACCGAGGGATTATCCTGTCAAACATGTGAAAGAGAAAGACAAAAACACTGAGCATAGCTACAAGGCCACCTCTTCAATTAAAGCTGCAAACCGGGGCGGCTGAGAGGCTGCATATAAAACAGACAGGGAGAGTTGTAATGCAAGTGAGTTACGTAACTGGAGACTTTGCTTGAGACTCAAACAAAGGCGTTCTTATCTCAACGCTGAGGGGAGAGTTGAGACTAAGCAGCAGGTCCCAAGCACTTTTCCCTGTGAACTTTCTGCCAACAAGGAGTCTCCGGTTGGGAACGAGGAGGGACAGGCCTCTACAGCTCTGTCCCCTGAGTTAATTAGGATGTCCTCTGGGCAAGGTGTGGATCCCTCCTGGTGGTGGAATCATGGGACTTTCAAACTCATCACCACCTCACAGCACAGAAACTGTTCCAGTTGGAAGCAACCTTTGAGTCCATACAGCCAACTCTTTCCTTTTCGAGATAAGAAACCTCAGAGGTCATCCAGCCCAGGGATTAGAACCCCGACATCCGGGCCAGTGCCATTTTCCCTTATCTCACTGCCTGCACCTTCAGATACATCCACAGGCCTGTGGTCATCCGTTGGCCTGGCGGGGAACTGGGCATGAACCACCTCCTCCCCCAACAAACTCATGAAGGCTAGCCCTCCCCACCTGAAGCCTTCTCCTTTCTCTCTTTCCTTTCTCTTCTCCTCTCTTCTCTCTCTCCCTTTTACTTCTGCAACCTGGCTATGTCCTCAACCCACTGGGGGCACAGAGGGACCCTTAGACATTGTTTTGTCCTGCTAGTGGCACTGGGAGACAGTGCAATCTGGAGACAAAGTGTTTCTTTCTCTTCCAACCGTCTCATCTACCTTCCTCCCAACCGAAGGTTTGCCCACCTGAGGGCCCTTCCTGCTACCACCCCCATCCTCTTGTTGCCCCCCATCCCAAGCCTTCCCCTCCCTGCTAGCCAGTGTTACTACTAGAATCTGGTTTAAGGCAGACCCCGCCACAAGGCAATTGCATTCTAGTAGGGCACCCAATAGCTTTCAAACAGAAACGAAGTCCCACCAGTGGACACAGTTGGAGGCAGGGCCTTCCTGACCTCCCTCAGATCGTAATTCAGAGGCAGTCCAGCTATGTCCAGAGGGACTCAGAGCTGCCCAACTCCCTGCCCCACCTCCTTCCAGGGGCAGTAGTCTGTTCTTGGAGTGAAATCCTTTAGTAAAATCTGTATTTGTCAACCTCTGATGCCATCCTCATTGGAGACCTATAACACTAGTCATATCCTCTGTGTCCTCTCCTTTGTTATAGACAAGGAGGAAGTAAAAGGTGAACCCAAACCGCACTCTGAAATCCCGGCTTAACAGATGACAAGAGGGCTGCTACCAAACCCGGGCCAGCAGATGTGTGGCCTGCAGCTTTAAACCCAGCAGAACGTGGTTGAAGCTGGTTCTGTGGAAAAGAAGTGGCTCTTTGTGAAAGATGAGAGAGAGGGCCAGAGACCAGGACACAGGCTTTATTAGAGAAGAAGACCCCTGCCGGCTGCCTTCCAAAGGGAGGAAGAGCACATGTGCAGGAGTGCAGGTGCCTTTTGAGGGGAGGAAAGGGAAGGGGCGGGGCTTAGGTACTCGGCACACGCTGATTGGTGGTTTCATATAAGGCACATAATTAGGGATTTAGGAATGGGGGGCGGGGCCTTAGGATATTTGGCAGGTGCTGATTGGTGGTTCAATGTACAGTCCATACAAGGTGCCTGGTTAGGTGCTCAGGAATGTCCGGGCTGCAGCTGGAGTTTATGTCATTCCACCTGTTGGGGGAAGGGAGGATCTATCACTTTGTACGGGGGACCTGCTAAGCCAGTTAAAGTAGGAGGCAGGCTGGTGCAGGGCTGGTAAGCTCCCGGGGTGTTGGGATTACCCAGCCTCCCTCTGGGTGGACAGGCTGAACTGGCAAGCTGGCTGGAACAGAATGAGACATTGCGAGAGCTCTCCCCTACGCCTCTGCCAGCATCCCGAAACACGCTGGCTCTGTATCGAGGGTGCTGAACAACAAAATGGCCGGTCTGAAATGTATTTCGCCTCTCCAAAGAACACTGCAAGATTCCCCCTGGCTCCGGAATTGTAGAAGTGCTCGTTTTTGAGAAACTGGCTTTCCCAAGTCCCTGCCACCTCGGCGATGCGCGCCAGAGAGAAGGGAAACTTGCATTTCTGGGGACCAGGTGCACCCTGGCCCTTTCTCGTTTCTGGGCAGCAGTTGCCTTAAATTTGCATCAAAACAAAAGGCCCGGCACCAAACTGGGTGGCTGTTGCTGGGTTATTTTGCGTTTTTGGTGTGTGTGTTTTTTTTTAATCATCTTATTTAGAAAGACATAAGACCTTTTTCACTGAAAACTTTTGGTTCCCTCTGAGTGGAATGGTGTTGTAGATCCAGCGTATTTTGGGATAATGGGTCAGAGAGAAGGCACAGGATGTGTTTAAATTTCTAGTGTTGCTTTTAGAACAATTCAAGAGTGAAGTCTTCCCAGGGAGCATCTCCCCCCCTCTCCCACCCCCACAGTGAGTCAGCTAGGGAGCAAGGGGGGTTAAGACAGGGGGAGGGCTGCCTCCTGGGTGGCATCCAAGGACTGGGCCTAACGACTTCCGGTTGAACTCCCGGAAACCACCACCCAGCTCTTCTGAGTGTGGCCATAAGAAAGAGCCACAGAATATCTAAGTGGTGTCTTCTGCATGGATGTCACTGAAAACACTGTGTACTCATCATGCTCCACCCTCTTTATGAGGCCACTCAGGAGAAGATTTATTCTGGTCCTAATACCAAGGATAGACGTACATCTCTTGAATGATTATGTTGCTTTCTGGGATTCTGTGCATTCTTGCAAGTAGTCCTCAGAACCTAGTCATATATTCTGGATGGGTCCTCCAACTCTAAGGGCTGCCCTGGAGGAACTGCCTGCCTGGACCCGCAAATCCCAGAGGACACCTCCCATGACAGCCAACCCAGACACAGAGCTTCAAGAAGCCTGACCTCAGCCATACGCACATCCCTGATTCTGAGTTTCTGTGGGCACATCATTTATTCGGTAACAAATATTCCATATGGCCGATATGTATATGTACTATGTGCCAGAGGAAATGGCCGTGAAAAATCTGGATGAAGAAAAGCTCATTGGGCATAAAGTGTAGCACCCAGGACTTAGAGTTAGCTGTTCCTATTGGCAACAGGTTTTGGACAAAAATAAATAAATAAATGTTTTTAGAAACCTACACTATCCTTGCTCTGCACCATAAATTCAAGAGGAACTGCCCCCACTTAGTTCTCTTATCTCCTCAGCCTTGCCTCTTATGAACCATGGAGTGGTCATCAACTATTCACGGTAGAGTGATAAGAAGAAACACTCTTATTTTCTGTGATAAAGCCTGTGTTTTCAGTTTTCATGCTCAGGCAAGTAGCCAGGAGCCTGGGAGGTTTATCAATTTATTACTCATGCCAATTTTAAAAGCTTGCAACTTTGAATCAAGCCAGGGACATTTGCTTTTGCTTTTGTACAAACCTAGCAAGCCAGCACAGAAAACTCAAGAGAGAAAACATATATATATATATATATATATATATATATATATATATATCCCCTTTGTCCAAATTACATAAGTTGGCATAATTCCATCTCACCAGTCAATTGCTCATTTAATCATAATAGCCGCATGACACTTCAGGGAGAGCTTACAAAACATGATCCTGTTTATCTCCTGACCCTCCCAGCAGTCCTCGGCAGTGGGCGGGGCTGGTGTTATCACAGAGCAGGCTCTGGACTACGAGCCAGAGTAGAGCTCTAGCTCCAGCCACTTTCTTGATTGATGTCCTTGGGGCAATTTCACTCACACTCTGCACCTCATTTTCCTCTTCTCACCAAGGAGCTAAAACACCCAGAGATGAACGAGGTGAACAGAGCTTTAGCTTCAGAACCTACCACTCACACCGGCTAATTTTGAATTCAGTTTTATGTCTCCCCAAATCATAATAAGCTTTACAACCCACAACTCCCAGCTTAGTCTCCTAATAATAGCTGCTCAGTCTACTTCCAGGAAGCCAGAACACGACAGGCATCTCCATAGCCTTGGCTCTGCCAAACGATAATCACCATTCATTCATCCCTCTGTAGTCAGTGGACTCTGTCGATGCCCCTCCTGGATGGCTGCAAAGGACCCACAGCTGGTCCCTTCTCTGGAAAACTGGCCTCCACTGCAGGAAAGCCCTTCATCCTGGAGGTTGCACCACCACCCTCACTCAGGGTGGTGGACCACTGTATGATTGATGGGAGTGGCCCCCCCTCCCAGTATAGAGGGCTGCACCCCTGTTTGAAGCTCCGTGGCGTACCCCATTCTCCTCTGGGATCAGACCAAAGCTTGACTGCACCTGGGATGACATCCTTCCTTAGCTCTTTCCTCCGTCTCATTCTGCTTCCCTCACTCCCTTCCCGCTCTTCTTCCTTGTCGCAGCAAGATAGGTGCCCCTGCATCCCCACTTAGGGCTCAGCTTCTAGGGTACCTGACCTGAGACACAGAGTGAATGTCCTTTATTTCCTCTGTCAAAGCCTGTCGGGTCCACCTTCAAACCCAGTCAAAAAGCCATGAGCCTCCAGACCCACTGCAGCTGTATTCCAAGTACCTTAGGAATTAGGCAGTGGGAGTGTAAAGGTGGTGACACTGACTATTTGGAAAAACCCAGTTCTGTGACCATCCCACCCTTAGTGGGTTCTCTGGAACATTTGCTTTGGATTTTAGGAAGGAAACCAAAAAAAAAAAAATGAAAAAAGCGTGATCAATAGCATTATGTCTCTTTTGATCCTTTTTTTTTTTTTTTTTTTTTTTTGGCAGGGGAGGGGGGAGAAATGGAGGGGAGAGGGTCACTTTCTACCTGCTGGAGATCTATAACCAGTTCTTTACCCCAGCTGAACAGAACATGGATCCAGGCTCTCCAGGGTTGCCTATCATTTTAGAGAAAGACACCGTTTAGGAGTAAAGTGATTTAGAGCCCATGTCTCACCTCTGACTGGGTTTGTGGCTTTCGGGGAATTAGTCATTGCTTTCAGCATGCCCACGTGCGGCATGGAAATTTACCTCCGCAACTCACAGAGGGCAAAGGCTCTCTGAGAGGGGTCATCCTCGCTGCAAGACCACCATCCATAAGAGAGACTTCGTTTTTGTTTTTCTGACACATCCTTTTAAATCTTCAAAAGGACACACAAGAAATTCTTCATGAGAGGGAATAAATGTGGAGCAGGAAGGAAATGTTCATTTCCCAATCCATTTCGTTCATTTGCTCCTGCAGCCTCCTAGCCCTGAGGGATCTAGAGATATCTAGTCTATTACTTCCTTGCACAAAAGAAACAGGTGTGGGCTTTACAGGCAAATTCTGAGGATCTAGGTCCAAATCCAGGGGCATCATTCAAGGGAGAGAGGAGCAGGTGGCCTGATGAGCTTAGACAGACACATTCCAGAATCTAGCTGTTAGTGAGTGGGAAAGCACAATTAGAAAACTGGAGACCAAATCTGCAAGGCCTAGGGCAGTGGTCAGCAAACTCATTAGTCAACAGAGCCAAATATCAGCAGTACAACGATTGACATTTCTTTTGAGAGCCAAATTTTTTAAACTTAAACTTCTTCTAACGCCACTTCTTCAAAATAGACTCGCCCAGGCCGTGGTATTCTGTGGAAGAGCCACACTCAAGGGGCCAAAGAGCTGCATGTAGCTCACAAGCCGGAGTTTGCCGACCTCAGCCTAGGCTAGGGCACGTACCCAGGCAAGGCTCCTGCTGCCTGCGGTGGAGCTCATCAGAGCCATGGACTGTCTGAGCCAGCAGATTCCTGTAGGCGTCCTTGCCACTCACCTCAGAATTCGGGCAGCCCTGACCTTGAGTGGAGAGCAACGTAACAGGATGAATTGTGTGACCTTGGTCAGCTTGGTTGGCCTCCATTTCCTTATCTGTAACAATTCCTCCTTTACTCATCCTTTGAAGCTGCTGTCAGGTTCCATTTGAAGCAGTACTGTACGAAAGTGCTTTGTACACTGTAAATGTAAGACAATGGTATCTCTAGACAGCTAAGGAGAAAGAGAGGGAAGAAAGCTCTTCCGAACAGGAACGGAGGAGCTCCGGGAGCTGCAGGCTCACTCTGCCTGAACTCTAGGCCAATGTCAGGTGATGCCTACAAGGTAAGTGGGGCCTTCCCTGCTGTGGAGGGGAGCTGGGAAGAGACCCATGCCCAGTGCGCAGTGTTTCTGGTAAGAACGAATCTGCCTGCCCCAGCTGACCACGCCCTCCTTGGGCCACTCCGTAGCCTAGGCACCACCTTGTGACACCAGCCTATTTTACAATCTATAAATCCTTACAGGCAGAGATGATCACATATGATCAGGTTTTTACTAACAGTGACGAAGGGGGCTCCAAAACCTCCCAACTCAAAATTTAAAAACCTAATGACCCTTCAAAAATCTAACAAGAGTTTATGCTTGTTCTACGTACTTACAGAAAGCAGAGGTAGAAAACACACACACACACACACACACACACACACATAAATTATCAGAAAGCAGATTCAGGGCTCAAAGTTAAGAAAATGTTTCTAACATGCAGACCTTTTCAATAGTGAAATGTATTACCTCTGGAGGTGGTGAGCCCCCATCACTAGAGATAGGCCAGCGAAGACTAAAGGGCCCTTTGCCAAGAGATTTCTTAGGTACCCTCTAAGGTCCTGTTCAACCCACGGTCCCACAGAATTAAATATATAGTAGAATAATTATGGCTACATTTGACAAATCATAAAGCAGCAGAATTAGCTGCTACCCTTAAAACTTGAAAGAAGTAAACTCACAACAAATAAAAGTCTGACATTACATGTAGTTAAGAAGCTTATAGGCCTTATGACTCCTCGCTGGAAATAGAAATAGGCCCAAGAAGGGCTTGGCTGAAGGTATAAAAATTTGACCCACGGCCGGGTACCAAAGGCAGTGAGAGACGCATCGGAATGGTCCTCCCTGCAAAGCCGGGCCCATCCCCAGAACCAGGCACTGGCCGAGGCAGCACAAGGAACTGGATGAACTTCAAGTTCTGTCAGGTGCTTGCCATGGAGAAACACGCCTGACCTTAGATACCCTGGGCGGTTTCTCCCAGGTGAGGACATGGGGGTCACGGGATAGTCCTGACCCCCTGACCAAACTCTGTCCCTCCCGCAGGGTGAGGGGTAAGAGCACAGAGAGTTTTCTGGCCATGGAGCATCCCTCACGGCCTCCACAGAGCCTGGGCACTTCGGAGCAGCAGTTCTAGTAACATGTGCAGCTGGTTCCCGTTCAGTCACAGCCGCTCGAGCTCCTTCATGTCATCAAAAGCCACCCCTACAACCCCCACCTCTGGATCTACCGCTTTAATCTGGTTCCCCATCCGCTGCAAGCACCCCAGCTGCTTGAGCCCCGCAAAGCCGTTCCTATGGCTACAATGATGGTGTTGCCCTTGAGTTCCCTTTCACAGCTTCCAGAGGCTGCCCACACTCCTTGGCTCATGGCCCTCCTTCCATCTTCAAGGCCAGCAACGGCCAGAAGAGTCTTTCTAGCACTGCCAGAGTGCTAGAGTCTTTCTAGCACTACTCTGGTACTAATGTTGCATCGTCTCTCAATGGACGCACCATGGAACACTCTAATAAGGCTATGGTCAAAACAGCGTTAAGATTTCATGAGTTAAAAGCATAGTTGGAGCTGGGAAGATTTGTTCTGGCTTCGTAGGCTTAATTGCTCTTTGCTGATCGTGAGTGGTTTGGAGGGATGCATCAGGCATTACAATGCGTGGTCAGTGATTCACACTCAAATCATTGTTTTCAGGCAGGAGAACCAAACATTTTGGCCATTTGCCTTGTAGAATTCTTATTTATAGGGAGGCAAGGCAGCCTTTGGGATTAGACTCATCCAAAGAGAATTTTAAAGGATTTCCTTGAAAGCACGTCCAAAAATTCCTGTTCACCACAGTGACATAGAAACTGCATTCTAGGGAAAACATCAGTTTTCGTCCAGACTTTCTGGAAACCATTACTCCATAAGGCAGTGGTCTGGGAGCTGAGCAAAAGCTGTCCGCCAAAGCTGTAAGTTGAGCCTAATCAAAACTCATCCACCATCAGAAGATTCCATTTGTACTTTTGTTCCAAGGCAGAATCGGTAAGAAAAGGTAAAAGGCTGTTCTTGGTGCAAGATGGATTAGCCATTAAAATCTCTAAAGAAATAAAACCAGATTTGGTAAAGTGAGGAGGACAGAAAAAAAATGAATGAATGCATGATTCAAGCCAGGAAAGGACTGGAAATGAGATGGAGAAATCAAAAATCATGGTGGAAGGGAAGGAGACACTAATGGAGGGACTTTGGGAGTGAAGATAACTCCCATGCAATATTGGGGAAAACTCTGTAAAAACTTCCTCATTTTATATATATAACATTGATTTTAGGGAGGAAGAGAGAGAGAGAGAGAGAGAGAGAGAGAGAGAGAGAGAGAGAGAGAGAGAGAGAGAGAGAGAGAAGCATCAATCATTGATCAGCTGCCTCCTGCAGTCCCCCTACAAGGGATTGAGCTAACCACCTGGGCATGTACCCTGACTGGGAATCAAACTATGACCTCCTGGTTCATAGGTCGACACTCAGCCACTGAGCCACACTGGCCGGGCAAAGCTTCCTCACTTTTTACATGAAGACAAAAAGCACCATCTGTGACCAAGAAGGCAACAGGTATGAGAAAGACCCAGCGCCAAAGCAGTGAGAGAGAGGGCCTCTGCACCAGCTCTAACACAAAAAGGCCACTTCTCAGGTGAGGAGGTCCATGCAGCTGCAGCGTCAGACTCACATGGAACTTGAGAGTTGCCCAGAACCCTGGGTCCTGCCCCGGACCCACTGAGTCAGAACCTTCATTTTACAGGATCCCTGGGGCTTGGATGCACAATAAATTGAGCCCCAGTTGTTCTTGTTTTTTAGGGCCCTTGCAACCTCATCTTCTCCTTTTATTCATTCTCATTTCCCTTTTACTTCCCTTCACTTTTCATCATCTTCTTCCTCAATTCAAAAAAAAAAATGTCTTCTGTGAAAATTAATATCTACTGATATCTACTTGGTCCTCATTCAAATACTCAAACATCTCCACTTGGTTCTAATTCAAAGCTCAAACCAACCTCAACTTATAAATATGTCAACAATATTTAGGCTCCAGAAAAACAGCAGGCAAGAGCCCTACCCCACAAGATCTATATTTGTATTATTTATTTATACAAAGCCCTAAGTGTAGTGCTTTATAGGGGAACATGCCAAGAAAAGAGTACAATTGCTGCCCTTTACAAAATATTGTTCTTTCTTGCTCACAGCCCTGGGGAATAGCCAGGGTGGGAATGGAATTATGAAATCTTTGGACCAAAATATATGAAATGAATAGAAGGAAAACATAGGTATTTGTTAAGGCCTCCAGACCTCTTTAAGAAAACAAGCAAGACTTTCCCAAACAATATCCATGAGCAGATTATGGCTGTACATGGAAATGAGCCCCCTGTTATCACACACACACACACTCCACAAAAAGGGAATTTAAAGGCATTTTGATCAAAGATATCCATTCAAAAAATAAATTTCTAAGAGGAAATTTTTTTTTCCTGGTGGGCACCAAAACCAACAATCACCAGCTGCCCAGATACCAAAGACTTATGCTTCCAAAATCTCTTGATGTCAATTCTACATAGAGCAATCAAGCTGCTCTATGTCTGCTACTCATGGCAGGAGCCCTAAAAGGAAAGTTCAAAAGGAAAAACATTTATTGATACAAAAAACAGTTAAGTAAAATATGGGACAACCATATGATAAACTATTATTGTAGACATTCAAGTCAGGATTTCAACAATTTTTGGTGCAAAACATTAATAACAAATGGCAAAGCAGGATCAAAAACTTTACATTCATCATCATCCTACTTTTCATAAATATAAGAGAGTAACTAAACACATAGACCAAAATGTTAATAGTTGTATTTCTGACATTGATATTATAAAATTATTATAAATTTTATTCTTTGAGCTTGCCTATATTTTTCCAACTGTTATGGACACATGCAAGTAGCATTTCTATTTTCCTAAATGGTCATATTTGTCTTGGTTAAAGTTCTTTCTTGACCGCACTCTCTATTGCCTTACCGAAGTCCACTTAATTATTTCTCCCAGTCAGGAAAGGAGGGCTCAGAAGCATGGTGAGTCTCTGCATTTGGAAAATCATGCTGGCTCTGCTCAGTGAGTAGGGGGTAAGGCAGGATTGGCAAGGGGTCAGAAGGAGGAAACATCACCACTCCCCAAATCCTCCTATGTGAGCCCTACCATGTGAGACTTCCAGACTTTGTCCAGGGTGAATTCACAAACACCCGTTATTGATTGACATGGATACACATTCTAAAGTCCGAAAGCATGGTTTTTGCTCTATGCAGAAGCTTGAGAGTGGAGAGAAATTTAAAGACTACCTAGTTCACTAGTTCTCCATCTTGGTGCACATTGCAGTCACACCTGGAGAGCTGGGGGGGGAAAATAATAATAATCCAGGGTCCTGCCCTCAGAGGTTCTGGTTTTATGGGCCCAGGGTGTGGCCTAGGCATCTGGGTTTTCTTAAAGCTCCCCAGTGACTTCATATGGAGCACAATAATCACTATCCCTCTAACCCCAGCTCCACCACCACCCCGCTGATGTGTGTTCCCTCCTGTCTAGAGCAATGTGTCCAGCATGAGCCAACTCCAGCACTGGTTTCCAGAGTCTGATCACGTATTTGGCCATTGGCAAAATAGCCACCTGAACCGTAAGTAATTGCAAGGTGGGCAGCCATGCTCCATTACTGTGGGAGGACCAATGTTGGTGGATAAGTATCAGCCCTGACCACCTGGGTGTTATCTCCCTTCCACAGCCAAACAAACAGACACAAGTTATTTGCCCAAGAACTCACAAGCGGTTGGGTTGAGATTCTTATGCCAACACCTCAGTCTTTTAACTTCACTACATGATAAAACATCTAACGCATTTTTAAATATTTTTAAAATTTTGGAATAATTTTAGATTAATAGAAAAATTGCAGAAATAGTTCAAAGGTCCACTATATAACCTCCACCCAGCTGTCCCTAATGTTAACATTTTACTTAACCAGGGTACATTTATCAAAACTAAGACATCAACACTGGTACATTATTACTAACTTAACTGCAAACTTCATTCGGATTTTACCAGTCTTTCCATTAATAGCCTTCGTCTGTTCATTCCATATTAATATACTTAATATAGCAACACAGGAAATGTTAGAGGAGAGTAATCAAGCGTCCTTCTTGGTGAGGGAGGCTGAGACGTGCATCTCAGAAAAGGGGAGACCCTGTGCATGAGCCTGGAGGGATGTGCAATTCTTCCGTGGCAGACGAAGTTAGGTACCCATCCCGGGTCTCAGTAAAACCCGATATGGCTCCGTGGGTGCTGACTGCCCAAGGACTGTGTAGTTCACCCCGGACAAAGGCTGCGAAGCTCTAATTACAGGCTCTGGGATCAGAGAGGACCTCAAGGGTGATCATTTCCATGCGTGAGAGGAGAGGCGTTCCCATGGCCCGAAATCCCACTCCTTGCCCTGCCACGCAGGGAACAAGGCAAAGCCTCGGGACCCAGGCTGGTGTCTGAAGCTACTTCTCGAGGCAAAGGAACAAAACGAACAAATTGAATATTTAGACTTGCTGATGCTCGGGACTCTCTATTCTTCGCCTCTCTGGGGCCACCTTCACCCAGAGGCTCCCGCTGGTGAAGCAGGAGGAAGCGCTGAGCAAGGTGAACTCCCCTCAGCGCCTCCTTGCATCCTCAGGAGTGTCCCAGCTCTGGCCCTTCCTATGTTGGAGATCGCTGGTCTTTGAGCTGGACGTGGTGCCTAGGGCAGGCTAAGACCGGCATAGTAGCATTCCAACTCTATTTAACTTGGAACAAATTCTAGATTGAGCTCCTTGGCTAGGATAGAATTTTTCCTCTTCCTCTCCCCTCCCTCTTCCTGCCCCTGAGCCAGGTCTAGAGAGTAATGCAAGTGAGGAGCAAAGGTCACAAAATTTAAGGAGGCCTGTGCATGACCTTGAGAGTGAGCACCTTCTTCAACTTTGCACCCTGGGACCTCTGTTGGTCTCATCCTGGCCCCAGCCCAGTTCCTTCCTCCCCATCTACCCCTTCCCTCCCCCCACCCACCATCACGATGAGTTAGCTTACCAAATAAAAAAGGATTAACAAAATCCCCAAATTCCTAGCTTTGCCCAAGTTGCAACTAATCCTGTTTTAAATGTCCCAATTTGAACTTTGAAGAAGGATTAAATATAAACAGGCCTCCCAGCATTCCCCCTCGTGAGAGCGCAGGTCAGTGCATTGCTGCTGTGGGGGCAGCACATGGAACGCTTGACACCGCCCCTCACTGGGTGGTCCTGGGCAAGGCACTTCGGGCCCTAGCTCATCCACCAAGTCTGTAAGTTAGGAGAGCGGAGCTTTGGAGAGAGACTTTAGAGATTTCTGACTGAGAAATGGGAAGCAGAGGGGAAGGAAGTGGAAGAGCAGGCAAGTGGTGCAGCCCAGCTACCTGGCAGGAAGGAGCTGACCTGGACTGATTGCTGTTTAGGGCTCTGGCTTATCAGGCACACAAGACATCCAAGCAGACCGAACAGCTCAGAACTGCTCCCAGACTCCTCAGTCCTGGTTTTCTCATCTATAATAATAAAAGGGTAATATGCTAATTAGACCGGACGTCCTTCCGAATGACCTTCCGGATGAGCCAGAGCTGTGAGGGAAGCCCAGGTCTTGGGTGACAGAGGGAAGCTGGTGCCTGCAGCTGCGGGAAGGAAGGCCTACTCTTGCACGGATTTCCTGCATCGGGCCTCTAGTGTTAAAAGTAAAGGAATTTGAATTCCTGAATGTTTTTCATCCCTGATGACACATGAGCCTCATGAGGGGGCTTTAAAAGCAACAGTGCCTGAATTACCCCTCCCCTTCTCCCCCACTTTTAGGTGCTATTTCATTAGTCAGATCCAGCCATCAGCACTGTTTAAAACTCCTGAGTAGATAAATAAAACTCCTCAGGCAAATCTAATTGTTGCCACACTCATGAACCTCTGTGATAGGTGAGAGCTGACATTCCATAATCCTGAGAAATAATAGGCAACTGGCTTTTGACTTGGCTTCTCTGGACAGAACCCAATGACGAGCCTCCATAAGAGCCCAGATAATGTTTGTTATCTTCACCAACACTAGCCAAATGTTTGGATCAATAAAGATGTTTTATGAAATTCCCTATCTGTCACTTTAACACTAATTGACAGAGCATGAAACACTATTCGAATGTGTTCCATTTCATGGCTGTGTGGCTTCTATGGCCAAAGAAAGGTAAGGAAGGAGAGGACTTCCTGGGACTAAGGATTCACATAAGAATGTTTGCTTAACTTGATGCCCTCCATATTGCCCCCTCTGAGTGCACACACCAGGTCCTCCCCAAAACCATGGTTCATTGTACATCAGGTAACCATATCCTTGGATGGTTGCTAGAATTGTCCATCTGTAACTAGTGTTTTAATCTAAATTGGCCTATATACACAAGTCAGTGTACATCAATGAAAAGTGAGTCTTTTATTTTTTAAATGTACTCTTATTGATTTCAGAGAGAGGAAGGGAGAGGGAGAGAGATAGAAACATCAATGATGAGAGAGAATCATTGATTGGCTGCCTCCTGCATGCCCCATACTGGGGATCAACCCCGCACCCAGGCATATGCCCTGCCTGGGAATAGAACCATGACCTCCTGGTTCCTAGGTTGACGCTCAACCACTATACCATACCATCTGGGCAAAGTGAGTCTTTTAATAAAAAGGGAATCTTAGACATGCCAGTACCGTTGGCAGCCACATTTTTAGGTGGTCTACTTTAGTTTTCTTTCTTATTCTTACCGCTTGTTCCATTTTTGTGTCCTGTTTGAGACCCTTTGGGCTCTGTGTCTTGTTCCTGGGTCCCTGGGGAATATGATTTAATTTTGTTTCCTTGCTTTTGACTCCCTGCAGTGGGCTTGTAGTAACCCTGGAGCTCCCCTGTGATTACACCCCAGCACACATACACGTACCAATGAGCTGTCCCCACTGGGCAAGTTCTGGTTTCAGACATGGGAAGTTGGACGAAATTGAAGATGAATCCATTGTTACAACCGGAGGGCAGTTACTTGGCCCTCTCTAGAATCCCACTCATTCGGATATCCAACTACAATGAGGAATCAGAAGTAGCAAACCCATTTCGCCAGTCGGGCTACATAAGCTAATGACCCACTCTTTGAAAAGCAGCTGCAAACAGACGTGGTATAAACAGTTCTCTTGCTGAGAGATTCCCTATTCACCTGTGTGAGCCTTTAGGTATAGTTGCCCACACTGAGGTGGTCTTATCACTCAATAGTCACCTTTTATCTCCCCCCAAATCATTCTCCTTTTGAAACTAGGGACCAATTACCATTCAGAGGATTTGGGGTGGAGTTGATAAATTAGAACCAAACTCAAACTAGCTTAAGTAAAGAAAATATTGCATTGGATGGATACTGGGGCATTTATAGGATTCGAGGAAAAATCCAAGGATCCAATCTTCAGAAAGGCTGGGATGCTGCTGGACCTCACACACAACTAAACCAGGAGCCCCATCTCTGCCAGTCTCTGCTTCTGCCCACAGGAGATCAAGTTCCCATTCCTCCCTGAAGTCCAGGTTTCTCCTCCTGGTAGAAAACCCGGACACCAACAGCTCCTGGTTTTTCATCTTACAGCTTTATCCACTGGAGAGAGGACCTCCACGCCCCTTCCTTCCAGTCTGCCATCCTAAATCTTCAGAAGGAGCTCATTGGCCCACTTTGTAATGTCGCTGCTTCCACTGGAACCCTTTGGTGGGGGTGGGGACACAGCTAGGCAGGGCACAGTGTGACAGTCTCCAAGAAGGGAATTTCCACAACTGATCCGAATAAGCATAGGTTACCACCTCATCTTGTTCCTGAGCTCTTGCCAATCCCAGCCACATCTGGCCAAACAAGAATTTCCCTGTTGTATCCTGGCTATGTCAAAGGACAGAGCCTGCAGTCTGTTTTAGATAAGCCACTTGTGGAATCCTTACTAATTATTGGCTTGTAATACAGAGGATCCCTTTTCTTATCCCTATCTAATGGAGAGAAAAAATGTGAGCTACTTAGTCTGAAGAATCCTTGTATCTTAGACAAAGACCTTGTTCTCTATGCTGAATGAGGCCAATCCTTGATAAAATGTAATATGATGGAGTGGCTAAGCACAGAGATTCTGAGTTAATTAAGGGCTGAGTTGAAAGGCCTGCTCCAATATTTATAGCTGTGTGACACAGCCTACGTTTTACCGTCTATCAATGAGAACAGTCTATGCCCACCTCCTGGTGTTGGGGTGAGAAAGATTTGAGATAATGCATGAAGAGCACCTAGCACAGTGACTGGCACACAGAAGGCTTTTCATGACACTGGATAGATCGGGCCTTCGGTACTGTCCCTTCCTGACCTCTTCCCCTGCTGCCAGTCTTTGGGACCTCCAGGGCTCTGCTTCCAGCCTGCTCCCCAACTGTTCCTCCTCCATATGATTTCCTCAAGGAATCTTTATGAAATATACACCCCTACCCCCAGCTCACTAAAACAATCAAGAGAAATTTGAACTCGTTATCATGGGTCCCAAGGCCACTCTCAGTTTGGACCCTGCCTACCTCTCCCACCTCCACTTGTCTACACTGAGCTCTCACCATGCCAGGTCACTTGCTGTTGCCCAGCTATGCCAAATTCTTACACGGTCACACATGTCTGCCTCTTCCTGCAAAGCCTTCCCCCAGCTTTCTCCAGCTACCCTAGCTAACTAGTTTTCAAGGTTTGTGTGGTCAGTCAGGAGGTTTCTGGAAACTTTTGCTGACCCCAGCCCCATTAGGAATTAGGTATGTCTCACCTGACTCCATCTATGCCCTTGTGTGCCTCTATCATTGGACTTACTTGTTTGTCTTTGCTATTAAATTCTGGAATTCTTGTCATACAACATAATAAAAGGAAGATAAATAATCGAGTAAAAAAAAAAAAATGGGCAGCAGACCTAAATAGATACTTTTTGAAAGAAGACAGAAGGAAGGCCAAGAAACATATGAAAACATGCTCAAAGTCTAATTATTCGAGAGATGCAAATCAAAGCGATAATGCGGATATCATCTCACACCTGTCAGAATGGCTATCATCAACAAATCAATAAACGGCAAGTGCTGGTGAGGATGCGGAGAAAAAGGAACCCTCGTGCACTGCTGGTGGGAATGCAGACTGGTGCAGCCACTGTGGAGAACAGTATGAAGTTTCCTCAAAAAACTAAAAATGGAAATCCCATTTGACTCAGTAATCCCACTTCTAGGAATATATCACAAGAAACTAGAAATACCAATCAAAAAGGATATATGTAACCCTATCTTCATAATAGCACAATTCACCATAGCTAAGATTTGGAAACAGCCTACATGCCTATCAGCAGATGAGTGGATTGAAAAAACTATGGTACATCTACACAATGGAATACTATGCTACTATAAAATAGGAGGAATTCTTACCATTTGCAGCAGCATGGATGGAACTAGAGAGCATTATGCTAAGTGAAATAAGCCAGGCAATGAAACAAAAATACCACATGATCTCACTTGTTTATGGAAAATAAAGAACATTATAACTTGATGAACAAAAAGATAGATACAGAGTCAGTAAAGCATAGAATAGATTGTCAAATTACAGCAGGAAGGCTGGAGAGTTTTGGTATGCATATAAGCATACCAATGGACACAAGACACTGGTAGGGAGAGGGAGAGGATGAGGGCAAATGACAGGGCATAGGGGAGGCTGGGGGAAAGTCAATGGGGGGAAAAATGAGTTATATGCACTTCTATATGCAATACTTTAAACAATAAAAAAAATTTTTTTAATTCTAAGTTTCTTGAAGGCAGAATTGTATTTACAACACCAAGTACAGAGCCTGGCATAAAAGAGATGTTCAATAAAGTTTGATTCCTGAAACCCCAATGACATAATTGTGAAACCACATGCACGGGAAAGGATGAAGGTGAAACATACAGTCCTTTTCTCTAAGTGGCTAACTGAGCCAGCTGGGCACACAACCCATGACCTTGGCCACAACCTTCCAACTGGCATTTCTAGTTGTTCCACGGGAAACTGCATCCAGCATTGTGTATAAATATTGGATTTGAAAAGCTGGAAACCTACCTGCAAAGTTCTTACTTCTTGTGACGTTGGCCAAAAGGCTTAACTCTCCTTTCCCTGGCTTATAAACACAGCTTATAATATTATACTTGGCTACAGAGAGTCAGTGAGACAATGCCTATAAAATGTAAGCGTATCATTGAAATGCTTTCTGTGTGGAATTGTCATGGTTACTGTTAGAAAATGGCAAATAGCCCAATCTCTAAACCAAAGTTAGTCTTTGTTCCTACACATAAAATTATTGTCCATTACAAGATAATGCTGGCGATCACTCCTGCAATGAGCTCTTCCCAGCACAGCCAGTAAAAACAGCCCTCGGGGAATATCTCACTCGTCCTTGTGACATAGGTTTCTATGCTTTCACAGGTTAGCCGCTACTGAGATGCGTAAGAAAAAGGAAAAGCTGAAACTAACTGTGAAAATAAGAGTTGCATTATTTATCTGTAGGGATCATGTATTGGGTTTTAACAATATATATTAAACATTGCTAAGCTTCTTCTCGCTTATACTTATTAATGAGTGGCAGAGCAAGTTATAATATTATCATCTGGGAATACCACTTAAGATAATGCACAGCTCTACGAAGATAAATTAATTCCTAAGGTCAGGTGGTGTTGAGCAGAAATGCCAAAGTGTAGAGTACATAAAATAATTAGTAAGGTAACCACGAGCAGCGAGACCATAAACTCATTTGAGTAACCCAGCCCAGGAAGGAGACACCACGGCCTCATTAGGATTTGCACGTTTCTAAACGTTGTTCTATTACTAACAATATGTGCAATTTGTGGTTAGCATCCCCTATCAGTGGTCAGCAAACGCATTAGTCAACAGAGCCAAATATCAACAGTACAACGATTGACATTTCTTTGGAAATCCAAATCTTTTAAACTTCTTCGAACGCCACTTCTTCAAAATAAACTCACCCAGGCCGTGGTATTTTGTGGAAGAGCCACACTCAAGGGGCCAAAGAGCCGCATGTGGCTCGCGAGCCACAGTTTGCTGACCACGGCCCTAGGTAACCAGCATATGGGACACGGCATGGAAACCTGAGGCAGCAGGGAAGTCAGAAAGCCTGTATTCGTTGCACTAACACTTAGAAAGCACTGACTGAATACCTGGCATCTCAGCAGGTCCATTAAGGTAAGTTCCTGGCCCCAGGGGGAGGTCGATGTGGCAACCAATATGAGAAGGGCAGTTCCCAGTGTGCACAGAGGCCCCGAGGGCCCGGGGAAAGGAGTGGCTAACTCTTCCAGGGAACATTGGAAAGGGTATCTTTGAGGACGGCTTTTAAGCAAAGTCTTAAGAAGCCCCTCTGGCTGAGAAGTGAGGAGAGGTCATTCCAGGTGAAAGAGAAAGGCAAGCGCTATTGACTCCCTGCTCACCAGGAGCCCAAGGGGGCCCCTTAGGGGACGGCCAGAGAGGAGTGCTGGCCACACCCTTTAGAGGGCGCGGAGGTCAGCTCGGACAAAGTTCAGGTTGGTTGACAACAGGATCAAAGGGTCAGAAAGTGGCAGAACAGGAAGAGAGAGGAAACCTAGACAAGACAAAGGCTCCTGTTTAATGGTGGCCACCACTTGGTGGACTGGTCTGGTTTAAAAGTGAGGGAAGGAAGTCTATGTCACTGATTGACAGCTGGGTTTGGCCAATGGCAGAAGATTGGAAATGCTGGGATATTTCTCACACTCGTTTCTGTCTTTGTATTTGAGATGACCTTGCCTCGGGGCTCTGGAAACCCACCTCCTCTTCCCATTGTCCCTCCAAACGAAGGATGAGGGTGACACCCAAGGACTGCTAATCTCCCAGTTGCCTCCCTGTCCCCTGGTTGGTTTCTGTCTCGCCCATCACCTGTGTAACGGATTCCCCTCCATCGATCCCCTCTAAGTACTCCGGGTGATCTCTGATGTCTGTTCGGACCCTCACTGACACGATGCCTTAGGTCTCACCAGGCCTCCACATCATAATAATAGGGAAAGTCTTTCAATGGAGACAACTGATACTTTCACAGCCTTATGTAAAATGTGACTAGACATCTATTAAAAATATTTTTTTCTATTTATCTAAAGAATATAATCTAAGAAATAGGATATTAGCCTCAGATAAAGCCCCCCAGACTGCTCACCCTCCCATGTACCCCTAAGCTCTCCTGTGTTGAAATCCTGAAGCCGCCCTGTCGATAGCAATCATCCTTCATGCGGAGAGGCTCCCATGAGGCATGCTTTGGCGCTGCGGGGAGAAGAGGAGGGTGAAGCCACCTCCAACCTAATACAGACAAAGTTGTAATTCAGAGTGGGAGCTGAGGGGTTCTATGGAAAGTAACCTTGCAGGGTGAGCTGATCATACCGTTCCTAATGGTTTAGATTAGGGGTGTCGAACTCAATCAGAGAAGGGGCCAAAATCTAAAATCCAGCCTAAATCGCGGGCCGAATGGTTTACTGAACAGTCATAAACTGACAATGTCATAAACTGACAGCGGAGTGCAGTGATGACAGCGCGGTGCGGGCCACATTGCAAGGCCTGGCGGGCTGGATTTGGCCCGCGGGCCTTGTGTTTGACACATGTGGTTTAGATCATGGTGTGTAGTCATGGCTGAGGCATGTACCATATTTTCCGGCGTATAAGACGACCCCCTAATTTTACAGTTAAAACATAGGTTTAGGCCTATATTCGCTGTATAAGACTACCCCCCACTTCAAAGAAAAGACTTACTTTGCCGTCAAGATCTGCAGGTAATTTTTGTGCAATTTTGGTCTTTTGCCCCCGATTTTCGGTTGACTTTTTTTCGTTTCAAGAGTCGTCTTATACACCGGAAAATACGGGTAACTTTTTTAGTTAGTAAAGGTTTATCTTTGCCTGAAGCAACCCCCCCCCGCCCCCCCCCGCGCTGGTTTTATGTATCTAGATGAACACACCTTGGAAACAACACACCCTCAGTCTCTCCCTCCCTGAGCTCTCAGCGCCCTTCCCTCCCCCTCCCCTCCCCCCAGGCACGGTACCTTTGCCCTTCTCGCTCCTAAGCTCCAAGGGCCCGTCTTTTACTTCTGTAACTTGTCTCCCGGGCCTGCGGGCAGCCCAGCTGGGCTCACTTCTGCTACCTCTGCAACTTTCTACCTAAACTTTCTCTTATAATTTGAAAAAGAAATGGGAAAACTCGGCAATATGGGGATTACACGGACCCAAGGCTGATTTCACGGTATTTCATCCGAGAGCCGGTTTATTATGTTTTAAAGGCAGCGTGTTTTTCTCTGCGCCCACAGTGCCAAGCTTTCGAGAAAACCTGATCTTTCTGTTATCCCTACATGGAAGCCGGGACAGAACAGATGGCAGGATAATGGACTATGTCTGCTCAAGTTAGAGCTGCTTTTATTTGCAAGGCATCAGGCTCCTATTGACTGCCGGGCCAGGCTGACATGATTTATTTCTAGTGAAAATGGAGGCATCATGGGTTCTATCTTTGTTCATTTCCACGACATAGTCTCATCTTCGATCAGGACATGCCGGGTTGCTGGTGACAGATGCTGAGGGGCTGCCAGAGGCCACTCATTCTGGGACTAAATGCTGGAGAGCCTCCATATATATGCTCGGCCTCCCGAATTTCACAGCCGTGAGGGTTCCCACCCAGAGTCCCGCTGCCCCAGATCAGGCCGCAAAGCACCAGGGAGACACTGCTCACATGTACCCTTTGCCGCTGACACTGTGGTTACACACTCCCGCACGTGCTCTCAGGGTGCAGAATGGCATTTTGGAAAGAAAATGCAGGAGGTGCGGCCCATTCGTTCCTGAGAGAAACCATTTGTGATGTGAAAGCAGCCCAGGGCGGGCTCTCCAGGACCTCTCTCAGCTCAGCAGTGTAACAGTAGCAGGGAGCCTGCGGGCAGCCAGGGGGTAAGGGGGGGGGGGGTGGAGGGTAAAGTGGGGCAGAAGGAAATGTAGCAGAGGGGGGAGCAGGAAAGGCTGAGCCCCAGCAGCTCATTTCCCACCCCTGTCAGGCAGAGAGAGAACTGAGCCCCGTAGCCAGGCACCCGCTCTGACCTGTGGAATGCTTAATGACGGTTCCAGACGGGTCTGAGATGTGGCGCGGGCCTGAGAAACCTTCTGGGGCAGAGCGCCCACTTACAGATGAGAAAGCGAGGCCAGCGGAATGGCTGATCTGCCCAGAAGAGTGACTCGTGCCAGAGTTGAGGATTCAGGTCTCCTGATTCTCAGATTCCTCCACTCTGACTTCACATTAGAATCACCTAGGGAGCAAACACTCAATGTAGGAGCTGCCCCCAGTCTGCAGGCCCCAACCGGTGGCATGGCACCAGGCCAGCCAAAGCAGGTGCCAGCAGGCCCCCCCCCCACAATCGCCCCCCAACAGATCAGCCCTGATCACCGAATTTCATGCACCAGGCCTCTAGTATAAATATAAAGAAGTAACAGCAATGATTAACTCAGTGTGGAAGGTTGAGGGAGATGGTATTTGAGTCTATGTTTAAAGATGAATACGAGTTTGCCTAGAGGATAAGATGCAAAAGTGTTTTTCTGGCAGAGGGAACAGCATATGCAAAGGCCTGAAGGCAAGAAGCAGCTCTGCATCATTGTAGTTGGGTGTATAAAGCAGGGTGCGAGGTGCAATCAGTGGGTGCAGAGCTAGGGAGGTCAGAAGGGACTGGATCCCAAAGGGACTGGATCTTATAACATAAGCCATTCCAAAGGCTGGGGATTATCCTGAAATGATGGTGAACCACTGGGATTCATTGTGCAGAAAAATGGCAAACTTGCATTTTGAAAAAATAGCCCAAATGGGGATGTGGATAATGAGTTGCCAGGGGAAGAAGCCGAGGCTGGGAGACCTGTTGAGTGGGGAGACAAAGAGATGATAAGGGCCTGAATGAACTAGGCAATGGCAATCAGGACAGAGATACAACCTGAACTCTGCCCCTGAGCCATTGCATTCCAAAGGTGGAATTGATAGGATGACATGGTTAATTGGCCCAGGCCTGAGAAGGTTGAATTTCAACCTCACCTTCCCTGTTCCCCTTCTTATACTCTGAACTCTTATACTCTGAAGAGTCCCCACTTCTTTGGACTCTGCTGGTCCCTCAGCCTAGGACCTATCCCTCTCTCATCTCCAAATGTCCAAATAGGCTATCTCCTTTAGATCTCAAATCAGCACCACTTATCTTGAAAAGCTGGAGTGAAGTTCAGCAGTTCCACAGTCCATGTTCTCATTGCATCTTGCCTCCCCAGGAGTCTCCCTTCTCGTCTGCAAGGTAAACCACTTTGCCTTCAGCACTCTGCTGAGAGTCACCTGTTCTGGGAAGATGCTCTTGGCACCTGCAGACGCAGGTTGTGTTTCCATAGCATCTTGGGTTCTTCTGTCAGTATTTAGAGAAGTATTCCATGTTGTCTGGAAGTATTGCTTTCCCCATTCATTCTCCCCCCCCCCCCCCCCCGAGTAAACAAGCTCTTTTGAAAGACAGACACACTCTCTGCTTATTCTGTCTCTTGTCCTAACACTGTACACAGAAGATATTTAATAAAAGTGTATTGAATGAATGAGTGTCGAAGGCTGAATTCATGAAATCTAGGGAAATGCTGTGATAACGATGCTGATGGTGCTTATAGGGGCCAAGAACAGGGCCCCTCAGATTTAAGTCTCCAGGATCCTGTGGAACCCAAAGGCAAAGTGTTATCCTGAGGACACCAAGGGAACGTGGGCCAGTCTGCAGACCACGGGGGAGGCTTTCTAAAGCCACTGCATGGCTGGGAGCTGAACTTTGAGAACTATTTCCAGGGCATTCCCTCGGAGGATCCTTTAGCCACAGCTCCCCGAAAGTGAGGCTTATCCTTGACATCTGGGTTACTCTCCGTAGGGCCAGGCCCTCTCCTGTCTCCCTCAGGTAACTAGCATCTTCTAGAGGCACCTCCTCCTCCACTGAGGAGGAGCATTGAGCCTTCGCTGGGTGTTCTGAAGAAACTTCTCATTAACTGAAGTACTTAAGGCATGCACCCAGGGGCTGCTCTCCTCATCCTCCCGCACAGTGATCTTTTGAAAGTGCTGCAAAAGATGCATGGGGATTTCAGATGCTAGAGCAACTTGAAAGGAAAAATATTCGGCCTCAGCAGCGTTCCCTGGCTGCCCTACGATGAGGGAGGTGTGTTTGAGAATCATCCCAGCTGCCCGTGGGCCACACATCTGGGCAAGGCTCTTGAGTGTGAAGTGGCAAGTGAAGGAAGCAGCCTTGAACTGGCATTCCCTCACGGAGCCCAGCCATCGTGTGCCGGGCACTTGGCTGGGGACAGCAGTCAGAACTCTGCTTGAGGGCAGCACTGCGGAAACTAAAAGGAAGAATTTAAAAGGAAGAACTGGTTCCCCTGTGGCAGCTGTGATGTTCAGGTTCAGGCTCCTATACCGGGGCTGAGGTGTGGAGGAGAGGTGGAGGGAATGATGGGGAAGGGAAGGCAGGGAAGCTCCTCCTGTCCACACACACGCTCCGGAGGTTTGCCAGGTGCTCTGCTGGTGCTGGGAGAAAGAACACCTCGGAAGCAGATGGCATTCCTCCCTGGGAACCTGAGGGTGTGTGACCAGCAGCGAGATTCCCTCTTCGGGAGGCTCCTGGCTGTTCTCCAGGAATCGCAACTGCTGCGGGAGGAGATATACAGGCTGGGCCAGGGCAGGGTAGGCAGGGCGGGCCCAGCCCTTCTCTCTCTGGCAAGTCCAGACGGGAGCTCCCACTTCAGTGGGTGAGGAGCTCTGCTGGGAAATGAGGTCTGAGAAGTCCCAGACCGGAAAGCCTCTCTTCCTGGAGGTTCAGCTTTAAGTCATTGAGGACTGTGGGGTGGAGGCCCAGCTTGCTATCCTTAAAGCAGCCGCAAATAAAGGGAAAGCGTGCTGAGGACAAGTTAAAAAGAAGATCTTCAAAACGAAGAATACAACATCTGCATCCCGAGTGTCTGCGTAGGAACCTGTTGCCCAGTGGAAGTGCTCCCTCCGGGATGATGATGCTTGGAAGGCTGTAGAACGTGCTCTCCTTTAAGGCCAGCTGCTTTTGACCTTGAGTTTGATCTCCAGCATTACTGGATTGGGTTCTCAATGCAGACCATTTAAGTTTTCAGTGAATCTCACTCCTCAACTCTGATTTTAGGAGGAGGTTCTTCTCTCTGTCTCTCCAGACCTAACTGTAGAATTCCCTGGCCAAACGCCAGCCCCAGAACATTCAGGCTGGTCCCAGGGTAGGGTTTTGGGTGGATTCAAGGTCTCATTCAGCACTTCCTCCCTTTTCTAGGGCATGGACAACAGAATGGCCGTTTCCCAGGTGGCCTTGAAGCTTCTCCCGTGTCTCTTTCCAGATGGGTTTGGCAAATATTAGCCAAACAGCCATCATGTGCCAGGCCACTGGAGAGTTAGGTCACTTTGCTAGACGCCTGGAATACAAAAAGAGTAAGACTACAGAGTGGAGATAGCAAACCAGAAGGCTCTTTTTCTCCTCTGAGAGTGGAGGACTGACCATAATGTGTGACTTTGGCTCTGTGAGACCGGTTCACCTGGAAGCTCTCAAACTGTTTACATCATCAGATTTTTCTAGACCTCACTTCCCGCCCTCACTGCAGTTAGTCTTACAGGTGCTGCCCAGTGACAACTGAGCCAAATTCTGTTGCAATTTCCTCCTAGCACAAGACACACCTTTGAGCCTGGGAGGGAAGGTGTACAAGAGCAGGGACCAGGAGATGCGAAGGCCAAGTCCACCCAGGCTCTGCACCTGTTGTTGGCAGTGCCGCCCTCTTGTTTGTTCTGTCCAAAGCCTCAGACTTGCCCTCTCCCTGGGCAAGGGGTCAGGAATAACAGCTGGGCAAACACCAGCCTGAGGGGCGTGGCCCACTTTGGAGGGTTGCAGCGGAGCCTTTAAGAGAATGAATGACTCAGGCAGCTGAGTTCATCTTTCACTGAGCTCAAGGTGGGGAAGGTGTGGCCTCTGCTTCCTAATATTTGTCTGGTGATGCCAGAGTCTGAGGACTTGGACGAATTATTGCATAACAGCTCACCTTGGCATCTCCGCATGGAGCGCAGAAAGGTTGGGCAAACATCAAAGTTTATCTAGCAGGGGTCCTCAAACTTTTTAAAGTGGGGGCCAAATCATGGTCCCTCAGAGAGCTGGAGGGCCGGACTATATGAACTACTAATTCCTACTGTAACACCTCGGCTGCGCTGCCCAAAAAACCTGGCGGGCCAGATCAGACTCCTCTGCGGGGCGCATGTGGCCCGCGGGCCGTAGTTTGAAGACCCCTGAAAGAGTCATTACACGGACACTTTCACTCCCTTCCGTTACAGTTGGGTCCAGTCCTCAGGTCCTCACCCCTGTCTTGGGGGACCCATTCTAGGCAGTTCCAGGGATCACCAAGAGCCATCCATCAGCTGTTTGAGCTACAGTTCTCCACGGCTCTACACTGTGACTGTGTTTGCAGCAATGGAGAGTTAGGTCACCAAGCGCTTATCCTCAGAACTTGGTCTTGGCCCTGGCTGTAACTCTCACTTCTGCTCCGACTAGCAGGGTGATCCTGGGCTAGCTCATTTCTCTGAGTTTCAGTTTCATCATCTGTAGAATGAAGTTAACAATAGAACCTACTTGGTGGAATCGATGTAGTGATTGAATTAGAGTGTAGTTCTTGTGTGCGTATAATTGGTGCTTAACACCAGTTAGTGGCCCACTAATGTGCTATGGATCTGGGATGAGAGAATGTAATATCCCTTTGACAGCCATTATCTATTAACCAGGAAGACTGAGAAAGCAACAATTTTGACTACTGAAATCCCCACACCTTTTCCCCTTTTGTGCCCCCTATGCTTACATGGAAGCATAGATATCTTTTCAACTGACGATTTGAATATGACTTCGGATGCTTATGGGTATTGGTACCCAGGAAATATAGAGTCAGAGACTAGGGAAACATGGGTTTCATATTTACTAACATCTTTCCTTGTTTGCCATGTATTTCTTCTGAGGTATTATATTAAATCCAAAGTTTTTAGATCTGACTGCTTTGCCTGACTGGCTTAGATGGCAGATGAGAATTTTGCAAAGCAAGCCGGATACATCATACCAATTTGCATTTCAATTTCTGTTCCTCTCAAAAGCCACAGAGTCCCCCAGCAATAATCATGTGCCATGCAAAGAAATAAAGAACTTTGGCTGGGAGGACACTAAACGAGTCTCTGGAACACAGGAAAAGATATATCCGAGAGCAGGTCCTTCCCTTGATTTCTTTCTGGCCCCTGCCACAGACTCTGAAGAGCGTGAGGACCCACAGGGAAGGCTCCTCTCGGATAATGAGAGAAGACACATTAAAAGCCTTGTTACAAATTTCTGCTTGGTACTTCGGATTAATGAATATGTAGGTCACGTCATGTCCTTGTGCACAGTGGTGGGTACAGAGCATTGCTCCTGATCACAACAAAAACCTATAATACCGAGTTTCTAAGGCCCGGAGTCCCTCAGTAATAAAGATCTGCAAGGCCCAAGCAGCCCAGGAGTTCTCTTTAATCCCTTTCATTGGCATTCCAGGGAAACCTACTGTGCTTGTCCCTGCCACTCCCTTAAATCACGGTGATAATGAGAGCCTGGGGAAGGCAGCGGGTTATAATATGTGTGGGTTATTATAGCCCAGGGTTGTAGCATTAAAAAAGAGGAGTCTGGTTGAAAAGCGAGCAAGAGGCTCAGTCTGGCTTCTAATGACCCAGAGGGGATCAGGATTCCAGAAAGAGAAGGCATAGCAGGGCTTTGTTTCTTTGTGTTTGTTGTAATAGAGCAAGAGGAAAGGGTTCTCGCTGCCGTCTGCAGATGTACTGCTTGTGGGGGGTAAAGACTCCATTGAGGCCATGATGAGACTGGCCCTCTCGAAGCCTGTCACCAAGGCTCCACCTGCCCAGGCAACACGGCTGGGTTGTCACCATTCCCGTTTTCAAAAGTCATGTCCTCTGGGAAGGCCTGCCCAGCAGGGTGGCCCCATGCAACTTGTGGACCCAGGTCACCTTGGGTGCGCTTAACCTCCACCCACCAGAATATGAGGCGTCCACATGGCCCAGAGTTTCCCTCCAAAATACTTGGCCCATGATCCCTGCGATTAGGCTTGTGTCTGACAGGTGTTTTCAGTGGGGAGGAGGGGGAGATTGGAAAGTACAGGTGAACATCCCTGAAATAGTAACCAAGCCCCATTACCAGGTCCCTCACCTCCTACATGCCCGCCCTCTAGGTGAGGCCTTCTCAGAGATGCTCATTAAAAGTGCAACTTGCACCAAAACCGGTTTGGCTCCGTGGATAGAGCGTCGGCCTATGGACTAAAGGGTCCCAGGTTCGATTCCGGTCAAGGGCATGTACCTTGGTTGCGGGCACATCCCCAGTGGGGGGTGTGCAGGAGGCAGCTGGTCGATGTTTCTCTCTCATCGATGTTTCTAGCTTTCTATCCCTCTCCCTTCCTCTCTGTAAAAAAAAAAAAAATCAATAAAATATATTTAAAAATAAAAATAAAAGTGCAGCTTGCTCCTCCCGCTCCACCCCCAGGGCTCCGTAGCTCCTGTCTCCACAGAACATACTACCTTTAACATTCGTTACTTTTTACTCATGTGTTTACCGTCTCGGCCCACTAGGTTGTAAGCTCCAAGAAAGCGGAGACTTGGGGCTGCCTGCATTGAGTAATGACCAAGGCACTTCAGTTTTGCAATTTGCTGATCATCTGTATGGTGTCCAGGCGGCATCTCCTTATCCAGCTACCACCCAACCCCTTGTTTTGATCCCATTGGACTCCCTGGCACAAAGACTCAGTCAAGTATTTGTTGATTTGATTTCATGGAACTAGGAGCCGAGTGGTTCAGGTAGTCAGCCCCAGACTCCCTACGGTCCCTCCCCGTTCCTAGAGGGGACCCAGGCAGGTGTGTTAATGCTTCAACCGCACTGTGCAGAGCAGGATCACAGCCTGCAAAGAAGATTCCTGCCCCTGATTGCCTGCTGGGCTCCAAGGCCTTCCCTGACCATCAGGTAGTGGTCCTGACACCCCACCTGGCTCTAGCCTACCCCTGCCCCTGCCCCTGCCCCATTTGCAGAACCCTGACTCCTTACCCCACCACCTCTCACCTGCACAGGCTCTACCAGGACATCCTGCTGTGAAGGGTCCAGTTGCCCAGTTCTGTGCATCTCCTGCCATAAGGCCCTGTCCCACCAACCAGGGCTCATCTACAACCATGGCTAAACCCTCGTGTACACTGGACTTACAAATGCATGTCTGAGCTGGGTCTGCACCTTTAATCAAACCCTCCTGACTCATGCTTGGACTTCCTGTCCCCCTTCTACACCGCCCCCCCCCCCCCCAATCTTTTAAAAGCATCTTCAACTACCCTCTTTAGCCCAGAATTTCTCCCCAGCTTGTATGAGCTTAGTTCAGCATGGAAAAACCCCATTGCTCCAATGGGTTAAATTTGGTCTTTTCATGTCTGGCTTCCTTCCCTCACCCTGGAGGACCTGTGCCACCAACGTCCCCGCTCAGGGCCCAAATCCACCTAACTATGATGGCAGCTGGGGTAGTGGCTTGGTTCCAAGCCTAGCAGAGCAGAAAAAAAGGCAACTCTTAACACACATCACACCATCTCTGGGTGGGCTCAGACACTGGGATGAATGGGGCCCCAGGAGGTGGGAAGATAGAAGGAGAAGGAGACCAGTCCTGCTCCCTTCAGCAGGGGCAAGGGGTAAGTTATATCTTGTGAAGAAGCAATGTCTGCATTTGTTGCTTTCCCCTTAAGAAGACAAGAAATAGAGGGAAATGTACACATGGGACCCCAAGAGATTAGCCCAGTCTCCCTGGCTTCTCTGCCCCTACTTCCAAATGTGTGGATGAGCCCAATCGTCCGCTGTCTCGTTGTCCCTCGTAATGTGGGGAGTGATTACATTAAGTACATTAAAGGTGTCTTCGACCAAGCAAGGCCTTCTGCACCTTTAAGAACTGGTTTTGAAAGAGCCTGTGCTCATTTTAACCCAATTAGCATATTTTGAATTGCTCGCCCTGATTTCTGATTCTCACAGACAAAATGAAAATCTATGCAAAACTTTATGGGGAGTTTGTAAATGATGGCGCTCTTTGTCCCGACAGCAATGCCCTTTCGAAAGCAAGCCACCAGAGACTGGCAATCAGGCATATTTCAGGGGGAAAAAAAATGATTTCACTGGCTGGGAAGTGGGACAGGTGACTTCCAAGGTCCCTTCTAACGCGAAGCTTTTGCAGCACCCGATTGCAGGGCAAGGAAACCATCTAGCAAGAGGGTTTTTTAAAAAGGATTTGACAATGTGTTTTACCCAGAACAAAGTGAGCCCAAACATTTCCAGCTAGAACTGTCAACCAAGAATGTGTTTGCAAACCAGACAGAATTTAAAATAAACTCCAGCTGGGCAAAGGATAAACCTTCCCTAAAAAGGTAATCAGGTGGTGAGTGACCCAGCTTTGGAAGTGGTATTCAGACAAACGTCCACACCTGACAAAATGCTTTCACTCTTTTAACTCCAAATGGGCCAGCACACTTCTTTTGGGGGGGTGGGGGGGTGGGAGGAGGGGAAAGGGGTGTCAAAGAATTAAAAGTGAGGATAATGCCATTCCACTCAGCAGCCAGCCATGGGAAAGCCACATGAGATGGAGCGTGGAGCGTGTGGTGGTGGCTCTTAAAAGGAAAGCAAAGCAGGCTAAAGCCTGAGGACTGTGGTGCAGGAAGAAAGGGGTATGAAGCAGGCAAGCTGTGGTCCCAGGGTCGTGTGAGCAGGAGGTCCTGGGAGAGCAGACACATCTCTGTCAAGGGCTGGGGTGGGGGTGGGGGGTGGGGTGTCACGCAGAGGGGAGTGCCAAAGCCAGCTTACCTTCCTCCTTTCTCCCTGAAGCCATGCCAGACCTCCAAGGCACCATGTTTGGAAAAGATCTCATTCCTTTGGCTCATACCATTCACCCACACTGACCTCTGCCTGTTATTGGCATGGAAAAGCTTCAGCTTTAGTTAAATATACTGTTTAATGTTTTTCATTGTGAAATAGATCACACTTAGCAGGAGTGTGCATGACATATATCGATATGTACGGTTTAAAGAATAATAATAAACACTAAGCACCTACCACCCAGCTTAAGGAATAAAATATTGCAATGCCGTGAATGCAAGTTCCTTCTGTGCTCTCCCCGCCCCCCTCCCCCCCCCCCCCCCCCCCCCGCTTCCAAATAGTCCCATTCTCCCCTCCCACCCCGGCAAGTCGCTGACCTAACACACGTGTTACACACTCCCTTGCTTTTCTTTACAGTTTCAATTCATTTTAAATTGATCAATAACCACTACAGTGTCTAATGGAGATTTTGAACTTCATACAGAGAAACCATACTAATTATAATCTTCTCAATTTGCTCTTTATGCTCAATAGTATTTTTGAAATTCGCCCATGTATGTGTGTGTGTGTGTGTGTGTGTGTGTGTGTGTGTCTTACGTGCCAATATGTGAAGCTGAAGTTTATTCACTTCTCTGCTATAAAGGATTCCACTGTATGAATATACCACGATTATGTTTCTATCCCCTTATTTATGGATTTCTGGGTTGTTTCCTCTTCTAGTTATTATAAGCAAAGCTACCCTTGTACATGTCTCCTGTAGAACAGGAGGAGGAAGGTCCCTAAGCCACAGCTCCTCAGAGTGTGGTCTGCACACCCACGGCTGGTGCCCAGACTGCCACCATTCCACAAGACAAAGAATTGCTACAGCTCAGGCATCAGCTTGATGGTTTTGCTGGCGTACACCCCGGACTACACGCACCTCAACTCTGATCTCATACAAGGCCTGCCGAGGCCCTGGAGACCAGGGGTCTCCACCGCGGTACGTCATTCAGAGTGGTACGTCATTCATGGAACACCTCCAGGAAGGCTGCTTTGCCACATCCAAATATCCCCCACATACATGGGGCGGGGAGAGGAAGTCAGCTAAACAGCAAAACTCTAAGAACTTGACGGCAGCTGGAGAGGTGTGTGAGAAAGGAGGCAGGAGGAGGCACTAAGCAAGAGCTCTAAGAAATGGCAAGAGTCTCCGAGGAGCATTCAGTCCAGAAGGAATTCTTTTAAACGCCAGCAGAGGCTTTTAAATCCTTTTGCCACGGAAATCTAAAGCCCTGTGGGCACAGTCTGTCCCAGTTCAACCTGGAGGTGGACACAGAACACAGTCACTATCATGGTCTCATGAAATGACAAAGCAATTCAAATGGTATGAATTAGAACATAAAACGTGTGTGTGTGTGTGAGTGTGTGTGTGTGTGTGTGTGTGTGTGTGTGTGTGTGTGATGTGAAATGTGAAAGGAGTGTTTTTTTTAACCACAGGTCACTGTCAAAAATGTTTGGAAACTGCTGTGAAGAATAACTTCTAGCCTGGCTAGTGTGGCTCAGTTGTTTGAGACTCATTCCCTGCTGCAAGGTCGCTGTTTCAATTCTGGATTCCAGGTCGGGGCACAGGCCCAAGTTGTGGGCTCCATCTCCAGTAGGGGGTGTGTAGGAGGCAGTTGATGGATGTTTTTATCTCTCCCATGTTCCTATCTCTTTCCCTCCTATATTCCTATCTCTCTCCTCCTCCTCTGCCACCTTCTCCTCTCTCTACAATAGCTCAAACTTCAGCTGTTACACTCAAGTGCTTTTACATTCCCACAGATGTAAAATAATGTAAAAAACATGTTGCTCGTTTTTTGAATGCAATAAACAAAATTGGGGGCTATTTTAGTAAAGATCCAATTAACCATGGAATTTAATGTCCTGGTTAATTGAATCTCTGCATTACTGAGGACAAACTGAAAACCCTGTGGAGATGCAGAACCAGCCTGTTGGTGTGGCTTAGTGGTTGAGCGGCAACCTATGAACCATGAGGTCATGGTTCAATCGGGGTACATGTTCAGGTTTGCGGGCTCAATCTCCAGTAGGGAGTGTGCAGGAGGTGGCCAATCCATGATTCTCTCTCATCATTGATGTTCCCATCTCCCCCTCTCCCTCCCTCTCTGAAATCAATAAAAACATATTTTCTTAAAAGATGCCAAATCATAGAATTTCAGAGGTGGAAGAGACCTTGGAAATCAGTTTTCACCAACTCCCCCACTTTCCTGCCTGCAGAAGCTGAGGCCCAAGGGAGGAAGCAGGCTGGCCTGGGCCCTGGGGCCAGATGCCAGTAATGCCAAAACCTCAGCTCAAAGATCACCCTGTCAAAACTCCTGTGAGATTGAGCTGGATCTCTGTAAAATCATCCATCACCCTTGGGGTTGCTTCTTAAAATAAAACCTCAGCTTTCAGCTCATCTTTGCCATTTGCTTTTTTCTCACAGGTCAGTGTAATTGTTTTTACAGAATTCAGAGCAAACACCCAAGATCTGCTAGTAGTATCAAAAAATTGGAGTGGTTGAGTCTCTCTCTCTCTCTCTCTCTCTCTCTCTCTCTCTCTCTCTCTCTCTGTAACTTATTAGAATTCATTTTTCTTTGTCTGCTCTGATCTTGTCCTTCACATACATTATCAGTATTCCAGACACAGGGTAAGAGCCTTTTTAAAATATATTTTTTATATTGCTTGAGGCCAAGAGAGGCTGTTTTCATAGGATTCACTAAACCATGACCACAGTTTGTGATTGTTCATGCGTACAAGTTATTCTATCATAGTGATACTGAAATGCATAGCACTGTCCTCTAGTAACACACACTATTCTCTTTCTCAATCTTTCAACACATATACAGGTACCTTCTATGTGTCAAGTACTGTACCAGGTGCTAGGAAACAAATAGACAAGACACAAATCATATATATATATCCCAGCCTTATAGAGCTGGGATCTGAGAAAGGTTTTCTTGCTGTCCCCCACCTAACCCCACCCCATCTTAGCCAAATATTGTCCTTTGACCAGTTTGCCAATGTCTGGAAGTCTACCATTGGAGAGTCCTTCCTTCAGATTAACCACTCCATTCTCCAAGAATCCCATTTGAAAACAGAATCCTGGAGGGCAGCCAAAGGGAAGAGACTGGAGGTAGCCCGGGGACACTATGAGGATGCGTGGTGTCCAAGGTCATCAACGGAAGGAAAAGTAGACCAGAGTGAGAAGACAAGGCAACCGCAGATGGCCTACACTAAAGCTACTTCCTTATTTTCTTAGTCATTTATTTATTCGTTCAACATGCCTTTATTGAGCACCAATATCCCCACTTTAATTCCACTTCTGGACTTAGAACTGAGCATGGCTACAGAAAACAGGAAGTTTAGCAAAGTTGATCAGCAAGCTAAGACTGTGCTCTAAAACACATCAACAGCAAGACAGCTGGTCTGCGGATCAGCAGCTGGCCCCACAATAACTCAGGAGGCAGGTGCTTGTATCACTCCTTTAGCAGTCAGGAATTAAATAAGACAGACTATCGACAAATGGAAGTTTCAGGGAAGAATATAAAGACATGAATGCAAGGCAGGTGGAGGTAATATTAAAATAGTTCATCTAAAAATAGTCTAATTCCATCCAGTGGCCAAACACTATTAGGTTTCCTGTTCATTTGGGTTCACAGTTTGTCTATGACTTTGCGGGGCCAACGTTGGCAGGGAAGAGGGTCTCCTCCATGCTGTTTCTACTCAGCTCCACACTAGCCCATTATCCAAAGCTGAGCCCAAGAACTTAGAGTGTTAGGGACCAGGAAAAAAAAAAAAACAACGTTGAGCATGGAGCTGTCAGGAGCTGGAAAGGGTTTGGAGTGATTTAGAAGAGAAGTTGGTAAATGTTTTAAACCCTCCTTTTGGTTAGTTTCCCTTAAGGCAAACAAAGCTGGAACCACAGTGGGGTCATCCGTCAATCATTTGGTATCTCCTGGGTAATAGAGAAAGAAGAAAGTCCCCAGAGGGGAGAAGGTCGAAACCAGCTGTAACCCAGGGCAATGATCCTAGAAGCAAAACCCACCCTCAGAGCTCATTCATGAGTCTGGAAAAGGCACAACTGCCCAGGAAATTCCACAGTTGAGGGGAGAGCATCCGGATCAGAACCCAGGAAGGGGGTTGTGTAGACAAGTTTGCTGGCTCCTGTCACCCTCAGCCCTTTCTACAGAAACTTTCTCTAGCAAAGGGCTGGGTCCAGGATCCTGGGGGTTAGATTATCTGACCCTATTCCAGTGCTGTCCCTTTCACCATCACAACTGGCTGGGTGAGGTGGCTCTGCCTGGCCAGTGTGTGAAAGGATGGGTCAGGAGGCAGGAGTGGGGAGGGTTGTTCTCGTGGTAATGACAGACAGCTGTTGGTGAAGCAGCTTTGCTCACTTGGGTGAAATAGTTGCATTTTTCACCTCGTGCTCTTTGCACCCCTGCTCTGTTGACTGTCCTTTCTCTGAGTTGTTTAGAGGAAGCCAAACTGGTCATGAGTGGCCTAAGGCAAGAGAGCGTTGTCAGGAAGAGAAACAATGAGGAAGCGGAGAAAGACGCTGAAGGCAGGAAAAAAGAAGCAGACAGAGAGGGCAGTTGAGTGACATGTGGGAGCTTGAGATAAAGGTCTCCAATGCCCACCACAGGGTCCCCCAAGCCAGACGTGATCCGGAGCTGCCTCCAGCCCTCCCCTGTGAGTGACTCCAGCTGCCTTCTGTCCTGCACATCTGTGAGATGCTCCTTATTGCTCTGCGTGCAGCATTACCACACTTATGAAACTCCCCCTACTTGAGCCTGTTTGAGGCTTCTGTTCCCCATCCATGAGTAAGCCAAAGGGCAATTTTGCAAGGGATCCCCTGCCTCTGCTGAACACAGAAAGCCAAAAACATGTGTGGTCCCGGGAGACCAGTGAAGTCTCCCTATGAAGGATGAAGTCTCAACCTCCCGCAGCCCCTTGCCTTTTGAGAACCAAGAGGCTGAACCCACAGGCTGTTTCCCTGCTAGGCACTTAATTAAAACACACACACACACACACACACACACACACAAATCATTCTGCCACAGTTTAGAGGCAGCAATGTGAGGTAGCAGAAATAAAACTAGAGCAGGGGTCACAACTCTGTGCCTTCCTTAATTAGCTGTGTGAGGTTGACCCAGCAATTTAAGTCTATGCCCTAGATTTCTCATCACAAATATAGGGCACATATTTTCCCTACTACTGGGAGATTTTGTAGGATAACATAAAAACAGGCATAAAAAGTCTTGGGAAAGCATCTGTAAGAGCTATACTATTTCATGAAAAGTAATCAAGGATGGCAGGTATGAAGGGGCACCACCCATGCCAACCAGCAAGAGGAGCTACAACCACCCATCCCTCTGCCAAGCTTGATGTACTTATCACTAAAGAAGTCAGAAGATGAATGTCTGAGTCTCTCTCTCTCTCTCTCTCTCTCTCTCTCTCTCTCTCTCTCTCACACACACACACACACACACACACACACACACACTAAAAAATTCTCATGTAATTTCCAATTCCAAAATTGGTTGTACAAGGGCTGCTTCAGCATCACACAGCACATTTTCTCCCAACCACATCCCAAGGAAGGAAGATTGCTCTTAAATGCCTCTATTTATTAGGATAGAAACTTGTCCAGGAATGCTCCCCTCCTCACATACGCATGCCCAGCATAGATTCAGCTGCAAAGGATGCTAGAAATGATTTCCAACTGGGCTCTGCCAGCAGGAAGATATGGGGGTCAGAAGTGCACAGAAAAGACAGCTGTAGGGCTGGTGACAGGGTTCAGCTGCAGAAAATAGAATTCATTCTTGTTAAATGAAGCAGAAGATATTTGTTTCAGGGTACTAATTGGCCAACAAAATTGTTGTGGGGGGTTGAAGGAGCAGATTCTGGGTTGATCATTCAGGAAAGAGTCCTAAGGTTACCATGCAGAACTGGGCCACCAAGTAAGTTGCTATCTTGGTCTGTGCTCAGAAAGTCAAAGGCTCTGGAAGCACCCTACACCCTGGCCATGATGAGGAAGCCACCCATACGGCTGCTAGCTTCTTGACTACTCGGGGTCTGCTGTGGTTCACACCAGCTCAACAGATACCCTGTTTCCCTGAAAAAAAGACAGTGTCTTATATTAATTTTTGCTCCCAAACATGCGCTAGATCTTATTTTCAGGCGATGTCTTATTTTTCCATGAAGAAGAATATGGTACACATTTACTGTTAAATGAAAATAAAGGAAATTTATTACCTGTATACGGTACGGTAGTACGGTAGTTGGCAACACAAACCAGACAAACTGTGAATCCTACAGTATCAAGAATTTACTCATTTATTCAATGACAATCATGTCATCATCTTCGGGAACATCGTCATAACAATCCAATTCCTGAATTTCCTGGTGAATTTCTTGTGACTCCATTTCTTTCAGAATCAGTGGACCAAATCTCTCATGTTTAGCCTAGGGGGGCCTTATTTTCGGGGGATGCCTTATATTTCACTCAGAAGGAAACCTGTAAGTAGGTCTTATTTTCAGAGGATGTCTTATTTTCGGGGAAACACGGTAGTTCAATCTACTCTTGACACCAATAAGGCCAGAGACTGGATGCTGAGTTCTCTGCTACAGCTACTACAGAAAAACCAAACACATACACCCCCTCCCGACTGAATTTGCTGGAAGAACCTTGGCCCCACCTCAACTTAGTGATCCAGGATTTGTAGGGGAGCATCCAATGGGCATAATCAAAACACCGCAGAAATTATAGCTGCAAGAGAGTCTGAGAAATATAATTCTTAGCTCTTAATCCCCCACATCCAGGAAGGCACACCAGAAGAATGTACCCACAGCAACCAACTGTCCCTGCCATACTCTTATTCTGGCCACAGCTTCTAACTTTAATTGGGTCAATCCATATGTTTAAGAGGAGAGTTGAGGAGATCTGTCCCTGATTTCTCAGTTCAGCACGTGACAATCCTGGAAAAGGGGCTTGCTCTTTCCAGCTGAATGTAAACCTGAAAAATCCGCGCTGCCACATTTATCTTCCACTACTACAAGGTAAAAGCCTATCTGAGAATGGAGCCAACTGAGACGGGGCAAAGCCAAGAGATAGAGGGAAGCTGGAATCTGCTGCTGTTATTTAACTACTGGTTTCAGCGATTCTTAACGCCATCTGAGCTTTTCAGGTACACGAGCCAACATCTTCCCTTTTTGTGTAAGCCCATTTTAATCGTGGTTTGCAACGCAACAAAAATGGATACAAGAATGTTGTCCAAAACCTACTTTGATTATTCCCAAAAGGAAACACCCACTGGCTCATTAAGAGTTAACCACTCACACTGAAGTGAGAAAGTCCAGAGACAATGCAGGGATCTGAGCAGCTGGAGCAAGGGCTGCAGCTGCCCCTGCTTCTCTCCACGGATGTAAGAACTGTTCCTGCGTCTGATTCCCCCCAGGGGCTGGGGATTGGTTACTTTTGCTCCAAAGGGTTACAGGGGTCTTAACATTTTCCTTAAGGAATCTCACTTAAAAGTAATAAAGATATGGGAATGCATTATTACATTTTCAAATGTATCTTATATATTTAAATTTTTGCATAGAGGATAAACACATTCTTTTAAATTAATCAAATTAATAAGTGCCTATATGTCTCACATCAAAGATGTTGTACATGTGAAATGCTCATCATGTTCAAGCTTTTTTATTTTTTTATTTTTTAAATATATTTTATTGATTTTTTTACAGAGAGGAAGAGAGAGGGATAGAGAGTTAGAAACATCGATGAGAGAGAATCATCGATCAGCTGCCTCTTGCACACCGCCTACTGGGGATGTGCCTGCAACCAAGGTACATGCCCTTGACCGGAATCGAACCCTGGACCCTTCAGTCCACAGGCCAACGCTCTATCCACTGAGCCAAACCTGTTTCGGCATATTCAAGCTTTTTTAAACCATCACCTGGATGAGGAGAGACCAGAGGCCCAAGGAGTCTGAAGGTCCTCAGCCTTGAGTGCACAGCAGGCTGGGAGACCCTCGGGGAGGCAGTGCCCAGGGACCCTGCGCTGTGCTAGCAGATCCCCCTTTGGGAATGGAAAGCTGATTCCCCCAGGTGCTGAGATGGCTGTCAGCTGATAGGTCTCAGCTGTCAACCCTTTCTGAGAAGTCTTTTGGTGGAAGATTACTGCCTCCCCCAAGGTCATACCTCCTCCCAAGTACAGCCCGTATCCGATGACTGACTCGATGCAGGAGAGAAAGGCCAGGCTCCCTCAGCCCACCTGGGGCAACGAAAGGACCCGCCTTTGCTGACAGGCAATGCAGTCCAGCTTCCTCCTCAAATCCTGTGCCCTCTCCTCCCCTCCCCTTCCCTCCCTCTCACAGATGTCGACCCCCAAGGCACTCCCTGTAGACCTCTTGCGCTCTGATCTTCATCTCAGGGTCTCCTTCCCAGGAAACCCCCTGAGCACTGAGGCAGAGGACAGTGGTTTCCGGACTTTGGGATTTAACCAGGTATAACAGAATAGGATTCCAAACCAATTCCCATATTGCTCAGCAGCATCTATTCCTGCTTCCCCCAACCCCCACCCCTCCACCTTCTGGTGGAAACAAAATGATCCTCATATCCAGGTTCATGACTCACCTTCTCTATGAAAATCCCCCCTCTGACCCCCCAGCAGCCGTGGTCCTTCCCTGCCCCAAACTCCCACAGGATGCTGTGTGTCCCTCTCTCAGAACACAACATCTGTTTGGATTTTCAAACTTTTGTGTTTCTGCCACTAAGTCTTGGAGTCAGCGAGGTAACTTCTCTTAGCCAGTTTCCTCATCTATAAAATGGGGGTGAAATACACAAACAGATCATACGGCCCAGAGGATTACATAAGCCAACAGATAACACATCCTGGCCTCAGTGCCTAGCCCTCAGAGAAAGATCAATGTGCCAATCTCCTCTTTCCTTACTCCTAAAGGGGCCGCTCCCCTCCGCAACAATGGGGTGTTTGCTCTTTTCCTGCTCTTTAAGGGAGGAGGGCAGCAGCCGGAATGCCCCGCACACTATGGGCCTGGCGACTCCCAGACCGGAGTGTTATCATTTGTGGCTGTGAGGAGACAACGGACTCACGCAGGTACTTCTAAGTGGTCACACTGCAGTCAACTTGCCCTAGAACATCTAAACCTCTGCCTATTTTTAGGATCAGCGTTAATTTTCTGGCTTGGTGTGAGCAGCCAGGATGGGGGAGGGAATTAAAAGTGGATGGTGTTTCACTCCTAGGTAGATACCCAAAGGAATTAAAAGCAGGGAGTCGAACAGATATGCTTCTATGTCAATGTTCATAGCAGTATTGCTCACAACAGCCAAAAAATGGAAACAGCCCTAGTGGCCACACACAGATGATGGGATTAAAAACATGCCGTGGAATATTATTCAGCCCTAAAAAGGAATGATGTTCTGATACATGCTACAATGTGGGTGAACTTTGAAAACATTATAATAAGTGAAGTAAGCCAGACACAAAAGAACAAATGTTGTATGATTTCATTATATGAAAATAGAGGCCCGATGCACAAAATGCACAAAATTGCTTGGCCCTCGCAGCCCCGCCTTCATCTGGACAGTTTGTCCGAAAGGTTGTCTGGATGGTCGTTCTGCTGTTCAGTCTAATTAGCATATTAGCTCTTTATTATATAGGATAACCAGATGGGAAAATTCATAGAGATGGAAATTAAATTATAGGTTAACAGGGGCTTGGGGAGGGTGAAGTGGGGAGTTATTGGTGAACATATACAAAGTTTATGTTTGGGATGATAAGAAAGTTTTAGAGCTGAAACCGGCTTGGCTCAGTGGATAGAGCGTCAGCCTGTGGACTGAAAGGTCCCAGGTTCAATTCTGTCAAGGGCATGTAGCGGGTGTGCAAGAGGCAGCTGATCAGTGTTTTTCTCTCATCGATGTTTATAACTCTCTATCCCTCTCTCTTCCTCTCCGTAAAAAATCAACAAAAAACATTTTTTTAAAGAAAGTTTTAGAAATAAAAGTGGGTAAAAAAAGTTGTACATTTACACAATGGAATACTACTCGGCCATAAAAAAGGACATCTCACCTTTTATGATAGCATGGATGGACCTGGGAAGTATGCTAAGTGCATAAGGCAGCCAGAGAAAGACAAATACCATGTGATTTCATTTATATGTGTAATCTAATGCACAAAATAAACTAACAAACGGAACAAAAACAGACTCATAGATAAAGAGAACAGATTAACAGAGGGGAGAGGGTTTGGGGAGCTGGGTGGAAAAATGTCCTACAGTGTGTGTGTGTGTGTGTGTGTGTGTGTGTGTGTGGAGATCCCTATGTGATGTCCTTACTTTTCATGGAAATGTGCAATGGGCCAAAGACTATCATAATTTGTACAATTCTAATAAAAGGCAAATAGGACACAGAGCAATTTATACCCTACTAGAGGCCCGGTGCACAAAATTTGTGCATGGATAGGGTCCCTAGGCCTGGCCAGTGATCGTGGTCTAGCAGAGCCTTCTAGCTGCCAGCCAGCGCCTCCCTTTACCAGCTGCTGGTTGCCAGCCGGGGCCTTCCTTAGTTCCAAGCCACCCCCTAGTGGTTAGCGCATGTCATAGTGAGCAATCAAACCCCTGGTTGAACTCCCAAGGGGACACTTTGCATATTAGCCTTTTATATATATAAATACTTGCTGTCATTTCAAAGTCTCCGGGAATTTAATATAGGGGAATCCCAAAAGCAATTTAAACACCACACACACATTCACACACACACATACACACACACACACACACACACACACACACACACACCTCATGCACTCACACACTCACACATACTCATGGGCTGGTATGAAGTCTGTCCTCTGCTGGCCCAGGTCAGGACATCTCAGGATGCATTTATATCCTTCACCTTTGCTTCTCCCAGCCCTAGGCAGAGTCTTTTACTGCCCCATCGGGCCACAGTACTGGCCTTGACCCTGTCCAGAAATCTTTGAGCCTTGCCCCTAAGAATGCATGTGCCTCACTGACTAGCCTTCGTAACAGCGACATTCTTTGGATTCTGTGGTCTGCTAGAACGAGTTCGCCGTGTCTGAGAAGCTAAGTGGCAGCTTCACCTGTCCCCTGGCTCTGGCTCCTCTTGCAGCTGTGGCAGTGTAAGCTCCCAATGTAAATGCAGCAAATGCCATGGTAGACATCCCTGCTTGGAGCAAATAGGCTGTGACATGAGGATGGCATTCCAAATAGTGCAGACGGCATTTGGAGATCCAGCCCGAGGAATTCTGGAGGACATGCAAATTGCCACCGGCTACAGAAGACACGGGGACACGCAGACAGATGGCCTGAGCGATCAAATGATTCAGAGCCATTGAGCATGGACTCTGACCCATCCAAAAAGCATTGACCGGGGAAGAAACCAAGGCAGACCCAATAGTGACCTTGTGACCCTCAGCCTTACTGCCTAATACTGGGTGGATGGCAGTCAAAATATGTATGAAGACAGTTATCTTCCTCCCGTGTGCTTGCTTGCTCCATTTGCAGGTCCAGCGACAAGGCTTCGCTGTCTGGGATGACGGGGAGCTAAGATTCCATTCTTTAATCATCCTTATTTTTAGTCATGGGGACAAGGGAATTGAATTACTATGCTATCATTCCCTTGGGCTGAAATCCATTTGTTCCTAAGAATCTTAATGGGAAGTTTAGGACTTTTTTTTTTTCTCTCTCTCTCTTTCGTAACCTCTATTTTGGGGGCATAGATAGCCTAAAAAATATGACCGAAAAATCCCTATTTGCTAACCTGTTTGTAATTGTGCCATTTCCCCCTCTTTATGTTCTCCATCATCATTACTCCCCCAATCACTTAAGTCTCCCCCACCTGAACACCTACTACCTCGGGAATGCTCCTTTAAAAAGTCATCTTTCCTTTAACAGATAACTTTCCTTTCACAGAACTGCGAGGAGGCACGGGGGCACAGAGCCTTAGGCTCATAATGGAATTTGGAGAGCGGGCTCGTGTGTGCGTGGGAACTCAGCAGTCAGCAAAGGCGCTGGTCCCTCTCGGGGCTCCGGACGTGTGGATCTCGGTTGAACGTCAGAGGACACTCCTGATCTCTCTGCAGCTTTCATTCGATGATGTTGACCTTTCCAGCAGGGTGTGTCCCTGTGGCATGCTTCCCATTGGCTCAATGAGCCTCGTTCGGAATCGGAGGAGTAATGATGTCTTCTCCAGCTTCCTACTTCGTCCTGATTCGTATGCTGGGCCTCCCCGAAGCCAGCAAGAGCTGCATCCCTTCCCACGGAAACCACCAAGCTTGTGTGACTTGGTAGTAAATGTCCCCGTTGCTAAAAGTAGCCCTGAAAGTGCCTGCAGGCTCGGCGGAATCCCTTCTCCCCCTTCCTGCTCTCTCTCCTGCCCCCAATCCTTCTTCTTCCTTGTCAGTTTAGGTGATGATGACACCCTGATCGTTAATCATCTTTTTTTCTCTTTCCAGTTAGGGTCACACCTTTGGGTACATCTGGGAAAGACACTAGGGATGGAATGGCAGGGGTGTGGGGGAGTCTGAAGGAAGGCTGGCCTGAGAGGACAGGCAGCACCGGGAGAAGGTGTCCAAGGAAGGGCAGCTTGTTACCCTGACCCCCTTCCCATAGGAAAGAGAGCACAGAGCCCTCTTTGAAGTGGAAATGACCAAAGCCTGGCTCTCGGGAGGGGCAGCTTTGATGAAAGTCACCCCGAAGCTGGTGACAGGTGTGAGCCTAAAACCTTGCTCTCTCCCTTCCTCCATCCTCCCTCCAGCTCAGAGCTTCTCAAAAGTTCCAGCCACAGCACCATTGCCTGGAACAAAATGTAGGCAGAACGCACTGTTTAAAGCGGTCGAGAAGCTGAGTCTTGGGGCAGGGAGTAAAGGGATGACAAGAACCAGCTTCCTTCTCAGTCTCCCCTTCCTCCACCCTCGGTGCTCCCAACACACACACACACACACACACACACACACACACACACACACCCCGCAAACATCCTGGGAAGAGTGTCCGGGGACCACTGCGCCTCTAGACCGCACAGCCTCCCTCCGGCAGAAGGACATGTCACCTCAGCCTCCCCACCCCCACGCCCCCTCGCCCTGGCCAGGCGGGGAAGACAGATGCTCCCAAGTAAATGAACTGAAACTCAAGTCGAAGGAATTCCTAGGGGCTGTTTACTTGGTGTCCCATGCCTCGCGGGTTCTCTGTGCCCTCTGGCTGGATCATCCCCTTGGGGGCGCGGGGGATGGTGGACGGTGCCAGGAAGCCCGGGCAGCACCGGGCAGCCCTGGGCAGGCAGCGCTGGGCAGCAGTGCCGCTGACTGGAAGACACGTGGTGTCTGATACCTGCCCACCTGCTTGATCCTTCCCACAGCGCTGCCTCCTGCAGACAGATTCCTGGCTCTGTTGCATGGGATTTCCTCATGCCTTCCTGTCCCTTCTCTACGGAGCCTACAGCCTGCGTTAAATCAGACAGCGGGGGTGTGGGGGGTGGGGAGGAGAGGAGATCGGGAAAGGTTAATAACACCCAAGAAAGCCCTGCTGCTTTTTTTGTTTTTGTTTTTTGTAACGACTGTACAGCTCTTATCAAGCACCCAGCAGAGCAGATGAGGAAGGCCTCCTGGCCGTCTCCTGGAGGCGGGAGCCCAGCTCTGCTTCCAGCTCGCCACCAGCAGTCCCCGTGGCCCTGAGCAAATGTCTTGAGTCGCTAAGCTTGGCTTTCAACAAAATCAAAAGGTGGTTTCTGAGGGCTCTTCCAGCTCTAGCTTTGTGTTTATTGACTCGAAGCAGGCCTCTGGTTGTTCCTCCGAGCGAGCCCTCGGCCCCCCTGTGAGGAAGGGGGTCCAGGGAGCTCTTTCGGTGACGTGGCTCTGGAGAGTGTCCCACACGTTGAAGCAAATCAGCTTTGCAGTCCTGCTCAGGGCCTCCTGAGACAGAGAAGGTGTCCAGAGCCAGAAAGAATGCGCACACTGGACCCAAAGAGGCCAGACCAGGGAGCGGGCAGGTGAGCACTCTATCCAAAAAGGGTCCTCCTGCCAAACTGGTTTGGCTCAGTGGATAGAGCGTTGGCCTGAGGACTGAAAGGTCCCAGGTTCGATTCTGGTCAAGGGCATGTACCTTGGTTGCAGGCACATCCCCGGTAGGGGGTGTGCAGGAGGCGGCTGGTCAATGTTTCTAACTCTCTATCCCTCTCCCTTCCTCTCTGTAAAAAAAAAAATCAATAATATATATATATATTTGTTTTAAAAGGTCCTCCTTTAAAAAGATGGAGACTGATCCTCAGATCCGCTGTCAGGAGGAAGAATAGGAGGTTCTTACAGAGATCATACCGAGCGGCCACAGGAAGTCAGCGCACTCTCAGCTGGACCGGCCGTGGTCCCAGCTCTTTCAGGTGCTCCCGGGGCCAGCGCTGGGAGCACGGGGACAGAGCGCCTGTGCCACCGATGGGACGGCTCTCTGAGGCTCCTCGGTTTCTCTCGAGGCCTTACAGTCAGCACCCGCCACCCGAGGAGAGGCAGGTCTGTCTGGTCCTTGCAAACCAAGAGCACCCGGAGGCGAGTATTTCCGTCTCTTCTGGAAGCCGGCCATGATGGCTCAGGCCTGAGCCCTAACCCACCTGACGCCGAGCTCGGTGTTGGGCATCACATCTCCTTCCTGATCCCACACACAGGACTCAGCCTTCTGGGTCAATGCAGCGAGCATGCATTCAGAATCCAGTCCTGCATCGTTCATTACTAACTACCCTGTTTCCCCGAAAATAAGATAGTGTCTTATATTAATTTTTGCTCCCAAAGATGCGCTAGGTCTTATTTTCAGGGGATGTCTTATTTTTCCATGAAGAAGAATACGGTGCACATTTATTGCTAAATGAAAATAAAGGAAATTTATTACCTGTGTACGGTACGGTAGTTGTCAACACAAACCAGACAAACTGTGAATCCTACAGTATCAAGAATTTACTCATTTATTCAATGACAATCATGTCATCATCTTCGGGAACATCATCATAACAATCCAATTCCTGAATTTCCTGGTGAATTTCTTGAGACTCCATTTCTTTCAGAATCAGTGGACCAAATCTCTCATGTTTAGCCTAGGGGGGGGCCTTATTTTCGGGGGGATGCCTTATATTTCACTCAGAAGGAAACCTGTAAGTAGGTCTTATTTTTGGAGGATGTCTTATTTTCGGGGAAACAGGGTAGTAAGGCTGCCTGAGAAAGGCGCTTGACCTCTTTCTCAGTGGACAGCTACCTACCTGCCAGGGCTGTTGTACAAAGAAATCAAATGTGATCACGTATGTGCCTCTACGTAGGCGTACGCAATGTGCTACCTAAACAGTTGTCCTTAGCAGTCAGACAGACAGTGAAGGCGTCATAGAAACCCCACCCCGGCCCCCCTTGAGTTCGAGATAAGGTGGAAATTTTCATAGGAGTTTTATTTCCAAAACTCAGTGCATTCTTCTCAGCAGAGCCCTTTATTGGGAGCAAAGGTTATTGACCCCGCTGGTAGGCCCGGGAGTGGGGAGGTCATGAAGTCAGCCTGCAAAGACCTCACTCTGCCAGCCATGAGCGAGCAACATGAGCAAGTGAGGGCCAAACCCTGGGGGGCTGACCACTCTGTGGCAAAGGGCTGTGGGGGAGGGGGCAGGGGCTGCCGTCTCTGCCAACCATCACTGTTGTTTCTGTAGTGGTTCTAATCCAAACAGGCCGGAGATGGTCATCACGTGACCTTCAGAAGGGTCCCCTCCGGAGCAGGAGGGCCGGAGAGGAGGGTGGCCGCTGCCTGAGCGGCCCCTTTGTGTTTGCTTCGCTGCTGGCTGGGTTTCCGCACCGGCTGCGGCCTCTGTCAATGGCAGCATTCATGGGCGGCCAGGACATCTTTGGCTCCGAGGCTGGATTTCTTAACCCCCAGAAGTGAGCCGCGAATGGCACGCAGCAGCGGCCAGTTCTTGGTATTGGCTCAGATGGCGTGGAGACCTTTGTCCTTGAATCAGATCCCGAGCCAGACCTTGGCCTCCGAGGCCCGGCTTCAGCTGTTGCCTCGTGAGTGAGCCTCACGCTGGCTCCGTGGGCAGCAGAGCTCCATCCCCGAGCCTCAGTGAGGCCGCCAGCCACCACCCCACAGAGGCCGAGGGGCGGGAACCAAGTGGCTGAGCATTTGCGCTGAGTTTCCCAGCCCGGCAGGCCCTGTCCTGTGACCTGTCATTTTCCTCCAGGAGAGAATTACTCTTCTCTTTTTCAACCTCCGTTGTTTTTTTTCTGAGTTAGGATATTTCCTGAGGCGGAGTCTGCCTCAGGAACGACATTGTGATTGTGACTCCCGTTTTACAGCGAGGCGAAGGCCCATGGAACCCCAGGAGAGAAAAGCCTTCTTTCCTTCAACCAGTACGTGAGCCAATAAAACCAGCACCGCCTGCTAAGCAATGGCATTCCTCTCACCAAAACACAGCCTGCAGTCAGAGCTGGCTGTGGTCAGAGCCCAGTGGAGACAGAGACCATAAACACAGAGCCGATTAAGGAACCTCACCCCAAATAAAACACCACCAAATCCCACCCACCCACCCCCTTTTTTTTTTCTTAGTGTAAAGGAAGCAGCACAAGAATCTGCTTTTCTCTATCATGAATACGTCATTAGCAAATGACCTCCACCTCGCCCACCCTCCACCTCCTCCCTCCACCAAATCTGTAATCCAGCCTAGGGGAGAGGGGATGGGGCAGGTGCACTGGAGTGTGTTATTGCCTAGAGAGATCATCCCGGGGGTGGGGGGGCGGGGGTCCTTACACTGCAGAGCAGTCTAAAGTAGGCGCAGCAGCAGGGAGAGAGGCAGCTGGTGGAAGGACTGAGCACCGGGCTGCCATCTGGGAGTGGGGGAGAGTCCTGCTCCAGAGGTCTCGGGAGGGAGGGGTGCAGAGACTGCGGGAGCCTCGGGGAGAGTGACATTGGAGTGAATCAAAGGGGAGATGAGGAGCCGGAGCAGGACTTGATCTTGCCTCATGCAGGAAGCCAAGCACACAGGCAATGACGCTGCTTCCACAGAGAAGCGTGTGCGCTCTTGGGGAAGACGAGGGGGAAATGGCCCAAGGAGAAGACTGGCTTTCCAGTCGCTTTAGAGGACACTGGACTCAGAGTCGGGGCGGGGGGAATAGAGGGGAGCAGGAAACGGAAGGGCTGGGACATGATTGCGGGGTATGTGTGATTAACACCAGGTGAGCCTCTAGCCGCCAGGTCCCGTGGTCCTCCATGGGCCTCGCCCTGACACCTGTCTGCACTGAGCTGTGCACCGAGAGGCTGCACGCGAGAGCCAGGCAGGGGAAAGGCTGCGAGGCCCAGGGGACCCCCCTCCTTTGGAGAAGCCATTTCTCCCGAACCTTGGTTACTCTGGAAGAGGGTGACCTACCACACAAAGGGGCATTAAAAGTGTCCAGAGGTCTTCTATTTGTGACTGCCCTGAGGCCAGGGTTTCACACAGAACTTGTGTCTGCTTTTGTTTTTTATATATTTTATAGATTTTTTTTTACAGAGAGGAAGGGAGATAGTCAGAAACATCATCAGCTGCCACCTGCACACCCCCCCATCGGGAATGTGCACGCAACCAAGATACATGCCCTTGACTGGAATCGAACCTGGGACCCTTGTGTCTGCAGACCAACGCTCTACCCACTGAGCCAAACCGGCTTTGGCTATTTATTTTTATTTCTAAGTTTCTTTAGCTGTTAGACAAACAAAGCAGGGTCCCTGGGCCAGCAGCAACATCATCACCTGGGAACTTTAAAAAGCAATGCCCTACCTGACCCCAGACCTCAAGCAGCAGACACTTTAGGGGAGAGGGGGGGGGGCCAGCAGCCTTAGCAGAGTGGCAGCCTCATGGACCTACAAAACTACTAAGTATTTCACCCCTCTGCTGTTTATCTATGGGTGTTTGGCTTTTGTAGGTAAACGTTCTTTGCAGGATTGCATAGGGTTTCTCTGACGTGTATAATAGCTCAGTGTTTCCGGGTTATTGTGCACATTGTTGGGTCAACTAATTTAACCTTGGGAGCGAGGAGGAGGCACAACTGGGCCAGAACGTAATTGGATCAAGTCCATCTGCCTTTCTTCTGGGCTCGGGGAAACGCAACAAAGTAAACTAAGCAGTGTGTGGGGGCCCAGGTGGGGGCTGCGGAGGCTCCGTCCGAGCTGCCTGCGTCCACGTCCGCGGGGCACCTGAGACGTGTCCCCAAGACCTGCCTGCGCCACTGAGAGCCCAGAGGGAGCATGTGACAGGCAAGTAACAGCTAAGCCTGCTCACATGCTTCCCCATTTCCTTTTCATTCTTCAAGTTCAATGACGCTGGCATTTCCCGGCCGCTGCTTCCCACCCTGCCCCCAAGGAACACGGAATCTTATACCCCTGGAGACGCAACAGCAGCCTGCGTCACCCCTCAGCCCCACTCCCGTCCCTCCCTCAGCTCAGCGCACATTCCGGCGGCCCTCTCCGTGGGGTGCCAGTCCTGCCAACACATGCCAAGAGGGAGGCGATTCTTGTCTGCCTGGCTCATGTTGTCGAGCAAGATCCATGAGGCCAAAGGCAGGTGCCTGTCAGGGGGCTGAGATCTGTGGGGTCCCTACAGCCCCTGCCCCTACAGCCCCTGCCCCTACAGCTCCTGGCCCTACAGCCCCTGCCCCTACAGCCCCTGCCCCTACTGCCCCTGCCCCTACAGCCTCTGCCCCTACTGCTCCTGCCCCTACAGCCCCTGCCCCTACAGCCCCTGCCCCTACAGCTCCTGGCCCTACAGCCCCTGCCCTTACAGCTCCTGGCCCTCCAGCCCCTGGCCCTCCAGCCCCTGCCCCTACAGCCCCTGCCCCTACAGCCCCTGCCCCTACAGCTCCTGGCCCTCCAGCCCCTGCCCCTACAGCCCCTGCCCCTACTGCCCCTGCCCCTACAGCCTCTGCCCCTACTGCTCCTGCCCCTACAGCCTCTGCCCCTACAGCCCCTGCCCCTACAGCTCCTGGCCCTACAGCCCCTGCCCTTACAGCTCCTGGCCCTCCAGCCCCTGGCCCTCCAGCCCCTGCCCCTACAGCCCCTGCCCCTACAGCCCCTGCCCCTACAGCCCCTGCCCCTACAGCTCCTGGCCCTCCAGCCCCTGGCCCTCCAGCCCCTGCCCCTACAGCCCCTGCCCCTACAGCTCCTGCCCCTACAGCCCCTGCCCCTACAGCCCCTGCCCCTACAGCTCCTGCCCCTCCAGCTCCTGGCCCTCCAGCTCCTGGCCCTCCAGCCCCTGCCCCTCCAGCTCCTGCCCCCACAGCTCCTGCCCCTCCAGCCCCTGCCCCTCCAGCTCCTGCCCCCACAGCTCCTGCCCCTCCAGCCCCTGCCCCTCCAGCTCCTGCCCCCACAGCTCCTGCCCCTACAGCCCCTGCCCCTACAGCTCCTGGCAGGGGGAGAAGAGGAGGCCAGGGGCGTTTGCGTAATGCCTGGAGGAGCTAATGGAGGCGGAGAAGAAAGGTTTGTTATGTAAGCAAAGCACGTGGGTCTGCTATTCACCTGTTGTTAATGCGTGCCCTGCCTGTCAGGGAAAGAATCCGCCTGCTCCTGCAAGCTTGCAAGCTCACCGTGCTGTCGGCGTGAGGACAGGCACGCAGTCTGGAAGGGTTCGGGGCCAGTTCAACAAAAACATCTATTGCACCACGTACGCTGTCAGCTTCTGGGGACCCCAAAATAAATGCACCAGGGTCCCCGTCCACAAGGGGCGCGTGGTCAGGAAGAGGGACCCGGGCCAGTGGCACAGCCTCTCCCCACCCACGTGGCACATCAAGGGAAAGTGTCTCCAGTGTATACAAAGGCCCTGCAGAAGGGCTGTGAGACTGAATCTGGCCGGCCTGGTGGGTTCTTACAGAGGGAGTTTCAGGCCAAAGCCGGACAGTATGGCCGATGGTCTCTAATCCTGACACAGTAACAAGCTCAAGCTCAAATGTCAGGAGCAGACCCTTCTGAAGGGGCCCAGTCTGAGTAGAACCAGGAAGAGGAGGGTGGGTAGGAACTGGATGGACACAGAAGGCGGGAGCCGGGAGGCCAGGGAGATTGCCCAGGCAGCCGACGAGCACGCAGGCCTGCGTGGGCCAGGGGGACGCTGCCTGGGAGAGCTGGCCCCGCCTGGGTGGCAGGCACACTGCGGGGCTGGCTGTAGACCAGAAAGTTCCCAACGAGTAAGAGGCTACTGCTCAGCCGGAAGAAAGAGTGGGACCTGGAACCCAGGAACATCGTAAAGCCCGTGTGCATGGCCTTCTGAGTCTGGGAGGGCATGACGGGGGCGGGGGAAAAGGAGAGAATCCAGGAGGGCAGGTCTGAAAGCTGCCCGTTGTACACAAGAGGTCTTAGAGGAGCCCTGGGAGCAAAGAGAACACAAGAATAGAAGAGTTTGCCCGGTAGACGTGGCTCAGTGGTTGAGCATCGACCTACGAACCAGGAGGTCACAGTGCAATTCCCAGTCAGGGCACATGCCTGGGTTGTGGGCTCAAACCCCAGTGTGGGGCGTGCAGGAGGCAGCCGATCCATGATTCTCTCTCATGATGGATGTCTCTAGCTCTCTCTCCCTCTCCCTTCCTCTCTGAAATCAATAAAAATAGATCGGGTTTGTTGTTGTTTTTAAGAGTAGAAGGGTTTACAAAACAATTCACCAGAGCTATGCTTTGTTCTATGTCTCTGCCTATAAGGGTTGATCTCTCAAATGCAGAGTTCTGTCCTCAGCAAACTTTCCAGTGGCACACTCTGCGGGTCATCTCCACCTGGCCCAGGACTCCCCTTACCGCGTACAACCTCAGGCTCCAGGCCAGTCTGGCTGCTGGCGGACAACTGCGTACGGAACCCCTTTCCCTGGAGCCTGCATGGACACTCAGACCTACGCACCTCGGAATATGCCATCCCCACCCCTCCTCCGCGGGGCGCTCTCCACCGAGCCCGGCTCAGGGAGACGCAGCTGGGTTCCTGGTAATGCTTGACCCAGAAACCCAGGGAGGCCTCTCTCTCGCCTCCTCTCTCTGATCGAGTTATGTAAGGAGTCGCTCTAGAATCAGTTCCGCTTATATCCGTTTTCTACTGCTGCTGTCACAGATCACCGCCACCTTGGTGGCTTGAAATACGTAACATAAATTTGTCATCTTACCATTCCGGGGGTGAAAGGTCCAGATGGGCTGCCCGGGGTCCGAATCAGGGCTGCGTTCCTTCCGGGGGCCGCCTGCCTGCCTTGGCTCCTGGCCCCCGGGAGAGCCTCTTCAAACCTCTCTCTGACTTTGACCTTTGTTCACGGATTACTGTGATCACCTGGCGCCCACCCAGACAACCCCGGTTCATCTCCCCCACCTGGAGATCGTAGTTGAACTTCATCTGCAGTGTCTCTTCCTGGAGACTGGGAAATGACCTGTTTCTGCTGCCATTCGGGCGATTGTTCTGCCTTACCGCACACCTCTTCCCATACCCACACCGCTGCCATCAGCCTTTCTCATCCGAGTCACCAATAAATTGTCAACGCACAGGAGAACCATGAAGTAGGTAATGAGGGGGAGAAGAAAAGAAAGAGAAGGGAGCCCTAGCTGGTTTGGCTCAGTGGATAGAGAGTCGGCCTGTGGACTGAAGGGTCCCAGGTTCGATTCCGGTCAAGGACATGTACCTTGGTTGCGGGCACATCCCCAGTGGAGGGTGTGCAGGAGGCAGCTGGTCGATGTTTCTCTCTCATCAATGTTTCTAACTCTCTCTCTCCCTTCCTCTCTGTAAAAAAAAAAAAAAAAAATCAATAAAATATATTTTTTTAAAAAGAAAGAGAGAAAAAGAGAAAGAGAGAAAGCGAGAAAGCGAGAAAGAAAGAAAGAAAGAAAGAAAGAAAGAAAGAAAGAAAGAAAGAAAGAAAGAAAGGAAGGAAGGAAGGAAGGAAGGAAGGAAGGAAGGAAGGAAGAAGGGGAGGGGAGGGGAGGGGAGGGGAGGGGAGGGGAGGGGAGGGGAGGGGAGGGGAGGGGAGGGGAGGGGAGGGGAGGGAAGGGAAGGGAAGGGAAGGGAAGGGAAGGGAAGGGAAGGGAAGGGAAGGGAAGGGAAGGGAAGGGAAGGGAAGGGAAGGGAAGGGAAGGGAAGGGAAGGGAAGAGAAGGGAAGGGAAGAGAAGGAGCCTCTTCCAATAGACTCCTTGCGGACATAAGGACACTTTCATTCCCAGGCTGTCACCTGGTTTCCCTTGCCCAGCATTTCCTCTTCCAAACCCTTTCTGCCCCAGCTCTTTGTCACAAAGCCTTTCTGAGCTATTTCCTTTGCCTGGAAGGTCCTCTCTGTCCCATCACAACAGTGAGTCTCACTCCACGCCAACCCCTACAGAAGGTACCTGGCAAGGCCCTGGTCCTTCCAGTCCCAGTGGAGCTGTCACCTCCCCAGGGCACCTGCTCCGACTTCCAGGCTGGGGTTAGGTCCGGCGCAGTGGGCACCTGGAGCTTTGCCCTGATCTGCCCCAGACCTGGTCTCCTTCTTCGGTCACTTCCTGTTCACTTGTCTGTCTTCTCCTCTGAGCTTTACGTTCTTTGAGGACAAGGTGGGAATCTTTTCTTTTTTTTTTAAGGTGAGAATCTTGTTCTGTGTTGTCCCCAAGGATGCTGAAAGGCTCAATAAATATTTTCTGAATAAGACTTTTTTTTTTTAGTAAAACAATGCTCCCTTTCATTGAAAACTCTGGCTGCCAGACCTGCTCTGGTCCACCTACGTGCAGCCCTAGCCCAGGTCTTGCCCTCTCTTAGTGCTGATCACCTGTTGTTGACTTCATTGAGGACTGTGTTGACAAAGCCAGCGGAGGGACACTTTTCTACGGGAAGCCAGGGGCCAGTAAACAGTTCAGGAAGGCAACTGGGGACAAGGCCCAGGCAGAGAGGCCTGGGAGGTGTTCCAAAGTCAGGCTCCAGACGAGAGGTTTCCCCTCTTGGGTCACCTAGGCGAGGCCGGACCCTGCTGTCTGTCATTTCATCACCGGCCAGGACTGGATTCCTGCGACATAATGAGAATTCCAGGACAGCACACAGAGCAGCCGCTGGACCTCAGCCTCAAGCTAGACAAAGGCAGGGCCAGTGTGGCAGCTCCCCAGCAGGGGGGCACGCTGGGGGCCCACAGCCCTCCCAGCCTATCCCTTCTTCCTCACAAGAGGCCCCTCCTCATTCTCTCCCCTGCTTCCCCCCTCCCCCCCCCCCCAGTAGGGGTTGTGCCCACAACCAAGGTACATGCCCTTGACTGGAATCAAACCTGGGCCCTTTCAGTCCGCAGGCCGACGCTCTATCCACTGAGCCAAACTGGTTTCAGCTCAGAGTCTGTTTTTAATAAGCAAAAGATTTACAAAATCCTCATTAGTCTCCATCCAGGGTTAGTGTGACCAAGACAAATCATGTCAAACGTACTCGTCAAATTGCCTCATCATGTTTTCTTCAAAATTTCATAACCATTTGGCCCTTTATTTTTCCACAACAAGGTTAGACTCAACTTGCCCAGTGACACAAAAGACTGGAGTCACGTTGAGCTTACAGATTGATTTAAGAAGAATAAAAATAACAGTGAATTTTCATTTTATGAACGCACCTTAGCTATTCAAGAATACCCAAGTAAGCCAAAACTGGTTTGGCTCAGTGGATAGAGCGTCAGCCTGCGGACTGAAAGGTCCCGGGTTTGATTCCGGTCAGTAGGGGGTGTGCAAGAGGCAGCTGATCGATGATTCTCTCTCATCAATGTTTCTAGCTCTCTGTCCCTCTCTCTTCCTTTCTGTAAAAATTCAATAAAATATATTTAAAAAAAAAAAAAAAAAAAAAAAAAAAAAAAGAATACCCAAGTAAGTGAAGTGAAATGCAATTTTCTTCATTAAAACCATGCATTTGCTCCAGTAGGCTTATTTCTGGTCCCTATTAGCTTTTGTCTCTCGTATAGATGTTACCTTTAAAAGTTCTCGTTTTCTGCCGAAGCCAGTTTGGCTCAGTGGTAGAGTGTTGGTCTGCGGACTGAAAGGTCCCAGGTTTGATTCCGGTCAAGGGCATGTACCTTGGTTGCGGGCACATCCCCGGTAGGGGGTGTGCAAGAGGCAGCTGGTCGATGTTTCTCTCTCATCGACGTTTCTAGCTCTCTATCTCTCCCTTTCTCTTTGTTAAAAATCAATAAAATATATTTTAAAAAAAAGTTCTTGTTTTCTAATTTTGATTGGTCATAAAAATATAAAGTGACTTTTGTATAATGATCTTCTATTTAGTAACTTCGATACATTCTCTTATAAGTTGTATGAAGTTCTTTTTTCACACACCTCTCGAAAGTCTGGATCCTTCCATCCCTGGAAAACCCATCAGCAGGTGCTTACCCTTGGTTACCCACAAGGTGTAAGCAGGGGGACTTCCTCCCCGGCTAACCAGCATCGCCCCCTTGTGGAGACCTACCGGCAGGACAGAACTCTCCCGGGAGACAAGCGCTGTGCTTGTTTAGATGAAACAACGATCTAAACAAGGCCTCGCTGGAGGTCAGCTTTACTGTTACAGAACAGAATGATCCCCAGGCAAAGGGCTCGGAGCCAGCTGGGTTAGACAAGGGGCTGCCTGGGTGACCTGATTCGAGGATGCCGTTTCTTGATTGGCCGCGTCCACGCTATCCTTCCACTCCCCCTCCGTGAAAAGGCCTTGGGGACATCAGGAAACAGGCCAGGAGGAGGAGGAGGAGGCAGCACCGCGTTGAGAAAGGGAGTCAGAGTGAAGCCTGCCCCCGGCCCACCCCCACCCCTGCTAAGCTCTCAAGTTGTTCCCCAACTAGGTTCCCCTGTCCGGCTGGTCTGACGGCTAAAGGGCCATCGGGCAGCTTGGGGAAACCTGTGTGAGGCCAGAAGAATTGTGTCCTGTGGACCATTGGCTTTGGGCTCATCCTAAGTGGATACTAGAGAAGGAGGGAGAGGAGGAAGAGGGGATGTCCATTTAGTGGACATGCCTCTTGTCGGCCCTTAGCTGTCTCACAAAACAGTCCAAAGGCGAGGTGACCTCTGCCGGGATGCCATGATCTCTTCTCTCACGTGTCACTGGCTTACTTGGGTGCCCTGATGACTTGGCGTGTAGGCCTGGGTTTTATTGCCATCTCATCAGAGCCCTGAGCCAGTGGGGCACAGTGAAAAACGAAAGTGTGTAGAGCCAGACGGATCTGAGTTCGAATCCCCGTGGGATCGCAGGCATGGTGTGGTCAGCTCTGCTGAGCTCTGGTTTCTCCCTCCGTCTAAGAAGAAATGCCTTCCTCCTGGGGTTGTTGAGAGGATTAAGTGAAGTCATGGCCGGCACCCAGAGTGGATGCCTGATCAAGCTGTGTGAGTCCTTGGGAGGTTTGTGGGGAAACCGCTGAGTCACTTCTCTAGTGTAATGGGCTGTCGGTACCGGCCCATCTCGCCTCTTTGCCAGTGAACCAAGAAGAATGAGTTCCGTTGAAATGAGCAGCCACTAAGCACGGAGCTGTGTGCATGGAGTGAGTTTTGTGTACACAGTTAACTTACAGTGAAAACTCTGTGAGGTCAACACAGTAGATAATATGGCCACTCAGTAAATAAACAGAGGTCCCGAGAAGTCCGGTGCAGGATCTAGAAGAGCAGAGGTGAGGAGCTGCATCCGTCCTGGGAGCCTTTGCTGACCCGGTCCCACCCCGTCATGTCCCTTCTCCTATCCTGACAACCTCGGCCCAGACCTCAGGTAACCCCACGGTTTCTTCCAGTGACTGCTCCAGGGCAGCCCTGACCTCTTTTTCAGACGATAAATTATTTCAATTGGCAGGAGCCACAGGGCACTGCTCCCGTGACCCTGCAGTCTCTGGTGTTTTCCTGATAACGAGAACTGACTGAAAAGCCATTGTTCTTTTTGTTCTTGATTTCACAGGAACTGCTATTCTGTGTAAGGTCTCCATGGACTACCAAGTGCAGGCCGATAAAGAGAAAAAAGAAAGGGAAGGTGAGTGGGAAGAAAAGAGAGGCTATAGGAATCAGCAAAATTTAAACAAAAAATAATTGTTGTTCTTCTTCTTGACTTTACAATGATATTCTACCCCACTCATCCAGATTCCCTTAAGAAGGACTGCCCTGGGGGCTCCCGCAGTCCCCGGTTTACTTACAGCATCTGCTTCAGCCTAATACCCTCCACATCTAAGAGGGACCCACTTGCTGGTCCTTCATTCAGAAAATACATACTATTCAAATACTTTTACATATAAATTTCTGCCTTTGATTTTTTTTAGGATTTATTATGGATGAAACAGGCAAAGAGGAACCCATAGAAACCCCTGAAAACAAAGCATTCAGTTGGGACTGTCAACAGACTGAAGAAGGAGAGAGATGGGGGCAGGAAGATCGGGGTGTGGGGAAAGCAGAGAAGCCGAGATTTCATGAAAAACTAATAATGGACGATTCTGGCCCATTAGGCTCATGGGAGGGAGCCCAGCTTGATGGTTAGACAGGTGGGCTTTTGAAGCTGCTTAATTTAAGCACCAGATCAGTCCCTTTCCAGCAGGCAGTTGACTCAACCTTTTTGAGCCTCAGTTTCCCCGTCTATAAGTAGGCTAATAATAGTGGCTCTCTTGAAGGGTCATGAGCAGCAAATGCAGAGGGAGCTGGCATTTTACCGGGCTCCATCAGCTGGTGTGGCCACGCTGATCACAGGAAGCATGCAGTCAGTGGGAACCATTATGGTTCTAAATACCTCCTTTGGGCAGAAATCAATTCCAATCTAATTTATCTCTTGGTCAAGAGAAAGGCCATGTAGATCACCCCTATGATGACAAGTCCTGTTCCTGACGTTAAAACCAGTCCACACACCAATAAGAGTCATTTATCCAGCTCTTTGTGATGAATGAGAAGCACCGAGCAGACAGGGAACCTACACCTGCCATGGTGGGGCCCAGCAGCCCCCAGGGCCTCCGCTTGGGCTCAGTTTAAACTCAGCTGCACTTTATCCCAGGTGCCCCTTCTGTTTGCAGCCCTCAGCTGTGCTAAGCAAGCGCTTCCCAGGAGTCCTATCTGCATCGCTTGCTGTTGCCTCTTCCCCACCTAACGCACATCTCCAAGCAAAACAAGGTGAGCTGATTAAATAAAAGACAAGGTTGACAAGAATTTTATTTTCTCTGGGAGACCTCCTGCAAAGGGGCAGGCGGAATTCCACCTAGAGCAGGCAATAGGCTATCAGCCGGTTAGAAATTCTATATAATGGCGGGCTAACAGGTTACTCTCCACCAGTGGTCCTCACACCAGGGTGTGCACCACCATCTCCTGGCAGGTGCGTTCCAGCAGAGACTGCCAAATCCTAACCCACAGTGTCGAACGCAGCGTTTTTCAACCGCTGTTCCGCGGCACACTAGTGTGCCGCGAGATGTTGCCTGGTGTGCCGTAGGTGCAGACAAGACAAGAATTTTATAATTTTTCACTATTTTGTTTACTTAATATTTCATAATAAAGTAATTATAAAATACTTTCTTTGTGTTTATTTGATTCCTATTCAAGAGAATTACTTTATATATAGTCAATGTAAGCACAGAGTTAAATTTTTTAACATTTTCTAATGGTGGTGTGCCTCGTGATTTTTTTCATGAAACAAGTGTGCCTTTGCCCAAAAAAGGTTGAAAAACACTGGTCTAACGCCATAGGTCTGGGATGGCGCCTGAGAATTTGTCTTTCTGACAAATATCACATGATCTCACTCATATGTGGGATATAATGATCACCATAATTTGATGAACAAGAATAGATCCAGAGACAAATGGGGGGAGGGGGGCGTGAGAGAGCAACTTGTATGCATGCATATTAGCATAACCAATGGATACAGACACTGGGGGGCCAGGGCTTGCCCAGGGTGGGAATGGCTGCGAGATGGGGGGGGTCATTGGGGAAAAAAGAGACATATGTAAAGCTTTAGACAATAAAAAAAGAAGAAGAATTTGTCTTTCTAACAAGTACCAGGGTGATGCTGATGCTGCTGGCTTCAGGGCCATACATTGGCAACTACTACTCTACATCTTGGAAAAAGAAGCTATGACTGATCAATGCTATACATTATCCTAGAAAAGTCTAAGTGGAAGATGCTGTAACTCAATGGCTAATCGTGGGGCTGGAAGGAAGCATAATGTCACTAAACAGGTGATGGATCATCTCTATGGTGGCGTGCTTCCCCAGAGCCCTGGTCTCCTTCATCGGTGCACAACTTAGTCTATTGCTTAGGAACATGATGGCTGTCTCACATTTTTGTTTGTAATTTACAGAAAACTTTGGTGTCCGTTATCACATAAGGCCACTTGAATGACCCACTGGCCCAAAAGCAGCACCCACTCTATGAGGGATTTCCAGCCTCAGAATCATAAAGTCAGGGATGCTGTGCCTGAACCTTTATAGAGACTTTAACGGAAACCAGAGTTCCTCTAGCCTCCTTCGTTTGACTTGGAAATATTAATTAAATTAGTTTGTTACCATTTTGGTGCCAAGATAGTGAGATGCAAGGACGTTCTCATGACTATAACTAACACCTCTAACACCAGGCCCAGGGGAAAATTAGGTGGGGACAGGGTTAGCACGGAGATTGGGTGTGAAGATGGCTGCCCAAGAGCCAAGGAGGAAAGGAGATGCTAGACTGAGTTAATGGGAAGGTACTGGGGCACCCGCTGCTGAGTGCCACCACCTTGATTATCAAAGGGGACGCAAGATGCAAAGGTGAGACGAGAGCAGTTCCTGGCGGCTCCACGGGGAAATCAGCAGACACATTAATGACTTGGCTCCTGACCAGCCGCGAGTGCCCTGCTTAATTCGCGAGAGCCTCGGCGCTCCCTCCTGTGTTGTCCCAGTTCTCCCCCCACGGAAGGCATGCTGTGTGTATGGGTCGTTCCACGAGGAGACCCGGTCACTCATCCCTGCGAGGATGCGGTGCAGGTCCATGGAGGGAGCACTTATCCCTGCGAGGATGCGGTGCAGGTCCATGGAGGGAGACGATGGTGCAGCCTCGGACAGAAGTATGGACCCTGAAATCGGAGCTGCCTTTTGTGAATTCCCATGGAGACTGGTGTCAGGCAACTGAGGACAAGACCGCAAACAAGAGCCTCTGTCTGCTCCAGTTCTGCGAGCAAGCGTCCAGGGGACAGTCTCTCCCGGGGCAGCCTCCTGGGCCTAGATGCCAGTTCTTGGTGAGAAACCTGTCTGGGAATGAATATTACCCTTGGCCAGGCTCTGGGTGAGCTCCGTGGGCAGGAGGATAAGGTCAGGGGACTCAAACACAGAAGCCTGGGGGCTGCACCAACCAAGGCTTTTGACCCTAGCAAGGAACTGCCGAACAAACTCAGAGTCTAGAGGCTTTGCTAGAAAGAAACGAGAGATTCAGGGAAGGGTCTTAGAGTTTGCCAACTGGAAGCACAGCTAGGCAAAAACCCAGAAGGATTCCAAAGAAGAAAGAAAAGTGAGCCTTAACCAGTTTGGCTCAGTGGATAGAGCATCGACCTGCAGACTGAAGGATCCCAGGTTAAATTCTGGTCAAGGACATGTACCTTGGTTGCAGGCATATCCCCAGTAGAAAGTGTGCAGGAGGCAGCTGATTGATGTTTCTCTCTCATTGATGTTCTATCTCTCCCTCTCCCTTCCTCTCTGAAAAAAAAAAAAAAAAAATCAATAATATATGTTTAAAAAAAAAAAAAAAAAAAAAAACAAGAAAGAAAAGTGAGAAGTTGTTATAGCAAAAGGCATATTCTTGAGAATCACCAGTCCTGCCTTGTTAGCATTAGGATTGATCCAGGTCAGTCCCCATCAAAGGACAGACAGTCAGGATGATGGGCGCCAGGTGGTCTGGAAAGCAGGTGCCAGGAGATCTGGCCACGCCCTGGGGTGTCCTGTGGATGTATACGAGGCTCCTTTAGGGGGTAACATGAATCCTTCAGGGGAGTTACAGGGTTACCTGGAGGTCCAGAGGCATTGATGCAGGACTGGAGAGTCCAAAAAAAAAAGTTTATGTTCCCAGGCTAGTGAGAGGTAAAATTCAGAAGTAATAAGAGAAAAGATGAATAACTTTGTCTCGATGGCAATACAGAAACATCTTAAGTAAAATCAAAAGGCAAACAAAAAGCTAGGGGGGAAAATCGTTTCGAATTATGTTATAGACAAAGGGCTAATATCCTTAACAGTTAAAGAGCTTCCAAGAAGAAAAAGCCCAGTAACCAGATAGAAAAAAATTGGCACACTATATGAACAGGCATTTCACAGAAAAAGAAAAGCAAATGAAAATTTGTCTCCGGTGCTCATAACAAGAAGATCGCGAATTTGAGCTATATATACCGAGATAACCTTGCTCAAGTTTCAGATGGGCAAAAATACAACGTTTGACAGTACATTCTGTGGGGCAGGCTCTGGGGAAAGCTCCACCCTCCGGTGCTTCAGTGGTCTAATCTCCACGGAGAGAGCTTTGTAACGTCCAGCGAGTTTGTTGGTGCCTTTTCCCTTTCACCCGGCAGTCACAGTCCTGAGAGTCTGCCCCCAAAATAACTCCCAAAACGGGGAAACGCCGTGTGCTCAAGGTTGTCCCCTGCAGCACTCGCTGTGACAGCGAAGGCTGGAGGCGGTTCCAATGTCCGTCACCAGGGGACTCAGCGCTGAGCAGCTGTGAAAAGGAGGAAGGATGGTCTCCAGGAAGACAAGGTCACCCGGGGAAGCACGGATGCTACCTGCCTTTGTCAGAAAGGGAAGGGGAACGCGAGGATACAGCCTAGAAATAACGACGGGAGCCGAAGCCAGTTTGGCTCAGTGGATAGAGCGTTGGTCTGTGGACTGAAAGGTCCCAGGTTCAATTCCGGTCAAGGGCATGTACATTGGTTGCGGGCATATCCCCGGTAGGGGGTGTGCAAGAGGCAGCTGGTCGATGTTTCTCTCTCATCGACGTTTCTAGCTCTCTATCTCTCTCCCTTCCTCTCTGTAAAAAATCAATAAAATATACAAATAAATAAAAAAATTAAAATTAAAAAATAACGATGGGAGAATAAAGCAGAACTAATGAAAGACTGTTCTCTCTCAGGCAAGAAAGAGAGTGACGGTTGAAGAAGTGGGAAGACAGGAAGCTATACATCTCTGCTCATGTCTTTTTTTAAAAATATATATTTTATTGATTTTGTACAGAGAGGAAGGGAGAGGGATAGAGAGTTAGAAACATCGATGAGAGAGAGTCATTGATCAGTTGCCTCTTGCACACCCCCTACTGGGGATGTGCCCACAACCAAGGTACATGCCCCTGACTGGAATCGAACCCGGGACCCTTCAGTCCCCAAGCCGATGCTCTATCCACTGAGCCAAACCGGTTTCGGCTCTGCTCATGTCTTTTTTTATAATTTCAACTTTCAGCCACATAGACATTATGCGGCATTAGTAAAAAAACAAAATTATATTTAGAAAAGGCCTCCTTCATCGGGTCAAAAGCAAACTGGGATAAATAAAACTGACATTGTATCAAGTGGCTTTCATAATCACATGGGGGAGAATTATTTCATTATATCCTGACTGGACAGCCCCAGGGGACAGAGACCAAGAAAACGACACAGACATCTTAAGCCCTGTTTCTCAGTCTGCCTGGTTACTCCACAGGAGAAAGGGCCCCATCTTGTCAACGAGTGAGATGCACACCAACTGAAAGGCAGGCATTCTTTTGTAGATTTAGAGGAGACTTAAGGGTCCTACAACCACGGGCACCTGTGACAAGGCAGTTTTGAAATAATCAGAGAAAATTGAACCCTAGGATTAGATCGCATTAAGGAACTGTTATTAATTGTTACCTAATGGTATGGTGAGCATGGTTTAAAACCCTTCTCAGAGGTCTTTTCCTTATGTCTACAGATTTCTTTTTAAGTTAGTTTTTGAAGTGTGGCTTTCAGTGAGGTTCCCGGGTATCTGGACAACAGAGCGAAGTGGTGACTCTGAACCCCCAGGGAGCCGTCCCTGGGGCTCCATGACCCTCAGTCCTGCATCAAACGCCCAGGTCAACCGGCTAGTCTTCAGAAGCTGCAGGTGCGACGCTGGAGTCTGAAAGAGAATGACCTTATAACACTGTCTGTTGGCTCAAGTTGACTGAAGTGGAAAAACTTTCTTGGCAAATAAAAGTCAAACCGTTCAAGGCCACGGGTACAGGCTGGGGGTTCAAAGTCTGAGGCTACCACGCCCTGCTCCACGGCCCTGGGCCAGGACTTTGTGCCCCCGGGCCTCCGTCTCCCTGTCTACAGAAATGGGAGGGGGTGATAATACCACCCTCGTAGGGCTGTTGTGAGGAGGAATTAAGATACAGAGTTACATACATGTAAAGTGCTTAGAACAGGGCCTATCACAGATGAAGCACATTGTGTTATTAAATACAATAAATCCTTTTTTTAAACATTTAGTCTTCAGAATAAGTTTACCAGCCATGTAAATTGCCCCTTTTCGTCTTCCAAAGGAAATAAAGTGTATTGAGATTCTTCAATTACGGTCTAGAATCTAAATAGTGAATGTGTCAGCGGGGAACTGTAACCACAACCACAGGTCAGGACGTGCACCCCTTCCCCTTCCTGCAATGGGGCGCCCTCTTCTGGCCGACTCCCAATGGTGCGCTCCGGGCTGAGGAGCGGAGGAGCTCAAGGCTGCCCTGGAGACAAACAAGGCCAGGTGCCACGTGACTTTAGGACCACCTCCAAGTCCTGCCTCAGCAAAAAAATGTTTGCCTCGTCACCCTCGGTGTACGAACCTTGCTTCTCTCCACAATCCTTTGCTAGAGATCCCCCCAAAATGCAATTCTTCCCCTGAAAAACTTTAGACTGATAAGAGAGGGAAGCCTCATCTTTATGGTCAACAGAGGAGAAAGGCAGCTGACAGAATAGGGAGGAAATATTTGTAAATCATATACCTGTTAAGGGGTTAATATCTAGAATATACAAAGAGCTTCTACAAATCAACATCAACACACACACACACACACACACACACACACACAATAACCCAATTTAAAAATAAGCAAAGGACTTAAATAGACATTTCTCCAAAGAAGATACACAAGTCACCCATGAGAAGAAACTAATGGTCCGGTGAAGGGGGTGGGGAGGAAGCAGAGGGCATTCTAGAGGGTGGACTCAGCAGAAGCGAAGGTGCAGAGACAAGAATCTGCAGGATTGTCCTTTAGTTCATCAGACACGCATAGCAATGAGGTGGCGATGTGCCCACCATGCCCAGGATTCTATTTGGCTCCGTCTGCTTTGAGCAGAGATGGAGACCGCCGTGTGACCGGTCCTGGGACCAGTGTTTGGGTTAGCACAGGCCGATGATGCTGAGACCACTGAAGCACACTGGTGCTGGCTGGGAGCTGTGTGGAATGGCTGCCAGCACCAAAACAGGATACATTACGGCCTACACTTTCCTTTGTCTCCAGATATAAAATTAGCAAAAGGTCTTCTGCAGCTGACCATGTTTTTCTGCGGCTTCATGCACAAGCACCAGCTGTTTCTGCGTGACGGGGTCGCTCCACACAGCCCATCCTAACCTGGTGGCACTGCCCCAAACGCTCTGGGTGTCTGCCCTGGATCCCCGTCCCTGCACAGCCGGCCTCCACATCTGGGGGCCCACGCAAGGCAACAGAGCGGGAACTTAGCTCTGCCCCTCACTGGCAGCGTGACTCTGCACAAGGCCATCTCTGAACCTCAGCTTCCTCAGGAAGGCAGAGTGATTCCTGTTCCCGCTGTGAGACAAGTGAGGGAAGTACCATATTTTTCGGACCATAAGACGCACTTTTTTTCCCCCAGAAGTGGGGGGAAAAAGTCCCTGTGTCTTATGGTCCAAATATAGCCTACACATATACTGTAAAAAAAAACTTTTTTCACTTGCCCGGCTCTGTGTGGTCTCTGTGTGCTTGCCCGGCTCTAAAATGGTTCTAAATGCTGCTGTTTACTTTACAGGGTTGATTACATGTGTTTATGACTGTGATGTTGGGTTTTAATGCACATAAAATATTTTAGGACACTATTTGTTTCAGAATCTTTTTTTCTTCATTTCCCTTCTCTAAAAACTGGTGCGTCTTATGGTCCGAAAAATACGGTAATGTGGATAGCCTTACACTGAAGTCAGCATTTCTCCACCTCTCGAGGCCCGAGGCTACACACGCACAGGAAGCAGACAGCATTGATGTCCCAGGAGCAAGGCTGTAGGAGGCACGTGGCAGTAACACTGCCAGCTCAGGGTAAATATTGATGTTACAGAAATCCTGCCTCCAGCCCCCTGAGGTTTTGGGTCCTCCCGTTCTCTGTTCTCCTTCTCCGCCCTTTCTGTTCCCCCGCCCTGTCCCCATGGCGCCCAGGCGCTCACACACACACAGCCAGCGGAAAACAGAGCCTTTTGTGGGAAGACACGCTCCCCTGCCGAGGCCTCATCTCCGGAAGCTGGGCCTGGAGGAGCGGGCTGCCTGGATGATGGAACATTGAGATTTCCTGAGGTCGAAGAAGAGAGGCAAAAAGCACAGCTAGCCCATGGCCACATGGTGTACCACCTTATCAGCTGCCTGGAGATTCAGAGTAGCCATTCCTGCTCCTTGCCCTCAAGGACTTGCAGACTCCAAGGCAGACTCTCCACACACACCACTGGCCCGGGGACATAGGATGACACCAGAGCTTGTTCCTGCCGAAGGTGGGCCCGCACAGAGGAGAGCTCCTCTCCAGAGAGACACAGGCCCACCTGACCTGCAAGTGAGCTCTGCCTCATCCCCTCAGGCATCCCAGCTCACCGATATAAGCCATCACCATGGAGATGTTAAAGGGGGGGCAAGGGGGGGAGTCCGTTCCAAACCAAGATGATTCTCACCAGGGAGCCAGCCCCTTTTGAGCCAGAACTTGTAAACGTCTCAAAAGAGCTCAAATCAATAAACCAGGTCCTTGGTTTCGGATCCCATTCTGCCATTACGTCATTGGGTAATCTCAAGTGATTACTTAAATCTCATCTGATAAATGATTTTTTTTATTTTAAACCTGCAGAGTTGGATGAATCTCTAGCACCTTGCCTACATTTTTCAAACCACAGGGCAGAGTATATTAGACAAAACATCCTCATTCTGTTTCTAAAAGCAAGAGGCCTTCCAGGGGGTGTGAGTGAATGTGGGTGTAATGGCGGTTCTGGGACATGGAACTGTTTATGGCCACCACCACAGTGGACTATTGAAAATAGGACTGTCCCAGAAAACCTGCCACAACGAATTGCAGGAAGGGGTGTCCTGCCGAAACCGGTTTGGCTCAGTGGATTGAGCGTCTGTCTGCGGACTGAAGGGTCCCAGGTTCGATTCCGGTCAAGGGCATGTATCTTGGTTGCGGGCACATCCCCAGTAGGGGGTGTGCAAGAGGCAGCTGATAGATGTTTCTTTCTCATCGATGTTTCTTACTCTCTATCCCTCTCTTCCTCTCTGTAAAAAAATCAATAAAATATATTAAAGGAGGAGGAGGAGGAGGAGGAGGAGGAGGAGGAACTTCCAGCCAAGAAGTTCCTTCCCATAGACGGCCTGCGGTCAGCAGCACCCTATTGAATGTCTCCTGGAGAGCAAGGAGGACTAGTTTTCATATTGAGGAGAAAATTGCTTCCTAGTTCGTTATTCCTTGGTCCCAGCTTTTCCCTCTAATCCTACACAGAATAATGTTGTCTCTTCCACAAACATTCTATGTATTTAAAGAGAGGTGGGTCCTTGCACATCTTCTTTATTCCAAACCAGAGATTTTCAACTGGTGGGCAGCAAGAATTTTTAAAACATGCAACACCTAACTATTTCGTCAGGGGCACTGACGCAGGCTCTGCAGCTCACAGAGGTTAAGACGCGGCTTCGGGTCACAGTCTTGGTAAGGCGCAGAGCTAGGACTGGAGCTTGGGGAATCTGACGGAGCATGCGTGGCCTAGTTGCTCTGGTGGAGCACTGAGCGCAGACAGCGCCCCCTAGCGGAGGGCATCTGCCTCGGTGGTGCTCAGGCCCCACCCAAAAGGGGCCAGGGCTGGCCGTGAAATCACGGGTAAGTTTCAGTGGGGAGCTGGGGATCTGCGAAGCACAAAATGTCACTGTTAAGGGACCCACCATACAGCCACACACTGTTGAGGCCTAAGGAAACAAAATTTCGTTGTTTTTAAAAACCCCTTAAAATTATAATGCACACTCATTGTAACAACAATTCGTACAAACTGAATTACAGAAAGATTTTTTTAAAGCCTTTCTTCTCCTCTGTCCAACTCCACCCTCTTGAAGTAGCTGGTATTGCAAACATAGAATTATCTATTCCCGGTCTCATGTTTCCTTTTTACAAAAACACGATCATGCTCTTCATATTGCGCTACCACCTGCTCATTTTCACTTAACAAGATGTCTGCTACGCCGTCCAACTTGATACGAATAAATGTGTTTTGTTCTTTTTTTTTTTTAATATATTTTGTTGATTTTGTACAGAGAGGAAGGGAGAGAGAGAGAGTTAGAAACATCGATGAGAGAGAGTCATCGACCAGCTGCCTCTTGCACACCCCCTACTGGGGATATGCCCGCAACCAAGGTACATGCCCTTGACCGGAATTGAACCCGGGACCTTTCGGTCCCCACGCCGATGCTCTATCCATTGAGCCAAATTGGTTTTGGCTGTTTTGTTCTTTTTGATGACTGCACAGTATCCCATGGAATGGACAGGCCCTAATTCACCAAACCTGCCCAGTGGGTTATGGTTCTATCTTACCAGCTTTGTGCACTACCTGTTTCATCTAGGCTGGCCCAGACAACAAAGAGCACGCCACAAATACGAATTTCCTCCTCAGAACCGAGCACATGGCTGCCTACTCACGCCACACCTTTGACATGACATGAATAGTCTTTCAGTGTTGGAAATGCTCACATGTCTTCTCGTTTGCTAAAGAGAAGACAGTTCTTGGGACGAAAGGCTCACATCTGGCATATCTACTGAGCAGGAGATCATTTTAATTTCCTAATCCCCATGCAGCCCAATCTTTCTTCACATTAATATCCCTCCCCACATGTGCATCATATTTTCCCACGCTAATGCCCTCGTATCGCTATAGAAATCCCTCAAATCCTCCCTCTGTATCATAAAGTTACCCACATTTCAGAGTTGAGGCTGCCTAATCCAACACCCGTGGGGTTTTATTTTATTTTTGCCTTTTGGAGCTTTTCTTGGAAGAGCAGTAGGGGAAGTCCAACTTTAAAGCTACCCAGAATTTAAACTTGCTATTTAAAATAAGTTCCCCAAGAAAACTGTTTTTGCCCTCTCAGAAGATTTGTCCCACATGTGCACGAGCAAAACCATCAGGCCTCAGGCTAAACCCGGGCCCCCCTGGTGTGAACACTCCCAGCGAGGTCCAAGACGCTGCGTGTGGTTGATGTTCCTCTGCTGACATCCTAGCGGTGGAATTGGACATGGGCCCAGGTTTCTTAATTCCACCACAGTGCTGTCCCCAAGTAATCATCCCTGTTTTTTTGAAGCCGCCTCTGGATCCCTTATCTCCCCACAGAGGAGAGACCAGGGCTGCTATCACTCAGCTCCCCCATGTGTACTTTTGTTAGGCAATAGATTAGTTTAAAAAATTGTTTCTCTGTACTGTATATTTTGTACCTGTTTACACCTCTAATTAATATAACTGATACTTAGAAAAACACATGAAGAGGAAATGCCCTGTTAAAATAAAACCTAACCGGCATAAATAAATAAATAGAGGGGAACGGAAGCTTAATTTCCTTTGTTTTCGGGGTAAAATTCCCCCTCGGCCTTCTATGGAGTAAAGAAGGACATACGGGGGGCAGCCTTCCTAACCCCTCACATGTCCTCGGTCTGAGCCGCTCACAGCCCTGTGGGAGGCGGCACACACAGTAACCGGGGTTTTAGGGCGGTTCTAAATATGTCATCAGACTGCGTGAGCCATCCCAGCGCTGCATAAAATATAGGTGAGAGTACAGAGTGGGGACACAGGTGACAAAGGAAACAAAGCAAGAAACACAATGAAAACCACACAAACCTTCGCCCCAATGAGTTCAACCAGGGGCAGCACCAGAACTGCCTTCTCTGGGGCTTTGTTCCCTGTCCCAGAACGGACGGACAGAGCCCAAGGAGGACAAGACCAGCGCCCGGCCGCTGCGGAGCGCAGGCGTGTCCGCCACTAAGGAAACAGCGGGGATCTCGAAGAACTCCTCTCCCCTTATTGGGCAACAATAATGATGCTGCCAAGAAAACCTTGCCTCCTAAGACTTAGGCTGGATAAGAAATAAAATACAGCCGCAAAGGTCAAGGTGAGTTCAAAAGACTGGAAAACCAGACAATAAAGGTTTAAAAATAAGTAAGTAAATATAAATAAAAAGAGACTGGAGAATCTCCTTCTAGTCCCGGGCCCAAGCTTCCCGTCACATGGTAACCAGACCGGAGACTTCAGAGCAGAGATGGAAGCGCTGTGTGTGCAGCTGAGGGCTGGGGCCACCAATCCTCCCACCTCCGCGGGGCTGTGGGGGACAGGGGTGCTGGGGGGGCTGTATGAGGAGGAGCAGGGGAGAGGGGTTCCTTTTGCTTTTCCAGAGACACCCTCTATCTGCGAGGCTGGTGGCACAAGCGAGGTCCCAGGGGTAGTAAGTGCATTCATGGCCTGTTCGGCAACAGAAACGGTGATCACAACAGAACTGCTCCTTGTTGAGACTTACATATGCTTTACATGTTTTCTCACTGAATCCCCACGACAGCCCTGTCAGCGTTCCTAACTGATCTACAAGAAAACAGACTTAGAAATGTTCAGAAACGTACCCAAGGCCATACAGCCAATGAGTGCCAAAGCTGGTACTCAAACCCGCTGTCATACGGCACAGGCCATTCATCTCACCACTATGCTTTCCTTTCTCTTTTCGTGGGCAACGGAGGGATTGCTGAGCAATTAACTCAATAATCAAAAATTTTTTTTAAAAGAAAAATTCAGTTGGACCTTTCCGCAAAGATTAGCCAATCTCTGCTTAGTGGTGATGTCAACAGAAACTGGGAGGAAAAACATATATCTACATAAACTGTGAGAAGCATAAATACCAAGCAAAATGTGGGCAATGGCTCTAAACCATGGCTTCCAAACGCTTCTGCTTGTGTATCTCATCGCAGGGACTGGAGCACATCCCCAATAAAGGTATATGTACTTGTAAACTATACTCATATTCATAACGTGTATCACTGTAAACACAAAATATTGAAATGTTTTCAAATTATTAAATATTAAGCTATTGATTAAAACAAAAACAAAAACCAGAAACTGCTCTGGGCTAGTGCCATTTCCTCATCAGTCCCAGAATCACCTGGTCACTTACAAAAATGGCTATGTTCCATTTTAGATAATTTGCATGCATATATTTCTTCGTTTTTTATACCAAAATCAGACCATGCTGTACATGCTATTTCATAACCTACAATCACCCACACATGGCATTATAATAGTTTTCTCTTCTAAACCATTAACAGTTCCTCTCTCTATAAAACTGACTTGTTAAATAGACCAGGCCAGATGTACTAAGGCTGTGGCATCTTTTGGGTTTTCTGTAGACTTCTTTATGATGTTAATTTGTCCCCTCGTTTTCTGTATTGCTTACCAATGGGCTATTACAGTTTGATAGAGTCAAACTGTTGACCTCATCTCTGTATCACATCAGGAATCAACGTAACCTTTGATGGACCTACCATTGGTGAAGCTAAGATCGGCCGCTTGTTGAGGGTGATGACTTTCTGGTCCCGTGATATGAGTTACATGTTTTCCCTCGCAACTAGGAAGGGATCTATATGCATCACTTTGGTTCTGTATGAATTTTCCCATCAACTATATGCCTAATGCTTTAAAGGCCATTGATAATTGTTGCCTGACTTAAGGTTTTGGCAGGATGCTGATGTGCCAATTCTATCAGTCTTACTACATTGTTTGCAGATATTGTTTGGTAAAAGAAAATTTTCCTAATCATCTGGAGCTGTTTTTTCAACATTAAAAAAATGGAAAGGCAAGTTAAATGTTTCTTTTCCTTTACCATTTTCAAATTAAGGAGACGCTAGTTCAATAGTCACTTGAGTCCAATTCCTGGAGTCCTTTTGCAGTATCTCCAAAACGTCTAGTGGTTGTAGAACTAAACAATGCAGTAGAGTGGCCACACAGCACAGACATGATCGGCAACCAGAAATATTCCACTGAACACAGTAGCCATGGTGAGTGTTGACCGAGCGGACTTCAGAGTTCACATCTGACCCTGAGCCACAATCCCGTATGCATTTGTCTGAGCTCGGGCAGTTCTTGAAGAGTCATGATGGAACTCACTCTGTTGCCTCTCAGGGAGGAGCTCTCGTAAGCAGAGGAAGTGCTGTTAACGGGTCCTCGACAAACAGGGGCACTGAGTCAAGCTGTGGGACTATGATCCTGTGTTGACTTTGACACAAGGTGTAGGGCTGTAAAAAGGGCATTCCCAAGGGAACATACATGGTACACTGAGGCATGTTCAACACTCTCTCTCCTCCCACGTGCTCCTCTTACGCTGTGACTCAGACACTCCTGCAGGTGAGGAGGGGTCTGTGTTCTCTGCCCTGGAATCTGGGGAGGCTGTGGCATGGCAGTGACACTAAGTATGGAGAAGCCATTTGCTTATTCAGTCACTTGCTGACAGATATTTGGTTGTTTTCCAATTTGGGAATATTACAAATACAACTGCTATGAACATTGGTGTACAAGTCATTGTAGGTCCATATACTCTCTTTTCTCCACTAAATGGTTAAATCATATGGTAGGCGTGTGTGTGGTTTGACATTTAGGAATCTGTCAAATTGTTTTTACAGTGTCCCATTTTACATTCCCACCTGAAGTGAGAGTTCTAGTTCTTCCACATCCTCACCAACATTTAGTATTGTCTGTCTTCTTAATTTTAGCCATTCTGATAGGTATGGAGTGGTAATTTCAATTTCCCTAATGACTAGTGATGTTAAGCATCTTTGCATGGGCTTATTATTCATATAACTTCTCTGGAGAAATGCCTATTCTAATATTTTTGCCACATCTTAACAGGGATGCTTTCTTATAAGTTTTGAGAGTTCTTTATATCTTCTAGATACAAGTTCTTTATAGGGTACACACATTGCAAGTATTTTCTCCTAAATCGTGGCTTGTCAGTTCAATCTCTAAGAATTTTTAATTTTGAGTTTATGAGTTTGTTCTTTTATAGAACTATTGTCATAACTGAAAAAAATCTTTACCTAAGTCAAGGTCACAAACGTTTTTCTCGTAGGTTTTTGTCCACAAGATTTATAGTTTAGTTCTTACATTTAGGTCTATGACCCATTTTGAATTAATTTTTGCATATGGTACAGGATATGAATTGAAATTCTTTTGCATATGCATATTCAAATATTTCAGCAGCATTCGTTGAAGACAATCCTTTCGCCACTGAATTTTTATCTTTGTAAAAAAAATCAGTAATGGTCTATTTCTATATTATACCACCAACCACTTGTCTTGATTACTAGAGCTGTATAATTTTTGAAACCAGGTAGTTTTAGTCCTCCAACTTCATTTTCAAAATTGTTTTGGCTATTCCAGGTCCTTCATATTCCATATGAATTTTTAGAATCAGGTTATAAATTTCAATTTTAAAACCTCAACTGTTGAAATTATCAAAATCTACATATTTGAGGAGAATTTCTATTTTAATTGTACTGCGTCTTCTGACCCGTGATTAAGATACCTCTCAACTTACTTAAGTCCTTTAATTTCTCTCAGCAACATTTCTGCGTTTCCAGTGTTCAGATCTTGCACATCTTTAGTTAGGTTTGTTCCCTAAATAGTTACTATTTTTATGCTACTGTAATTGGCACCTTAAATATTTTCAATTTCTGACTGTTAATACTCAGTGACTTTTTACTTTATTTCTTAAGAGTTCTTTATGGTTCTGTTTTTTGTTGTTTAAAAGCATACCATACTTGTTTTTCTCATGCTAAGAATGTAGAAGTTGTTTTCTTCTCCCGCTCTCTGAATAGTCCGTTTTCTCCAGGTTTTTAATTTTGGGGGAGATCTTCACCTTTCATGGCAGGTCATTCATATTCAAGAGGGAGACACTAAAAAGCCAACCAGAAGCTCTGCATGCACGGGCACGGCTGGTTCGCCAGCAGCCCTCTCTGCAGGGTAACTGCCCATTTCACAAGAAACCCTCGGTGTCAGAATCTAGTATCTTTGCCTCAGGCTAGACAGGCTCTCCAAAGAGCCATCCAGTCTGCCCAGAGTGCCCAGTTCAAAGTCCACAACATTCAGCGAGAGGCCAAACAATTCTGAATTACCAACTGGTAACCCTAAGTGGTGGCCTTGATGTTTCATCCCATCCAAATAAGCTGCATTACTCCATTTTTGGAAAAATAAATTGCCTGGCTGGCATGTGACTCAGTGGTTGAGCATCAGCCTATAAACAGGAGATCACAGTTCATTCCAGGTCAGGCCACATGCGCCCGGGTTGCAGGCTCCATCCCCGGGAAAGGGGGGATGGGGGGGGGGGGAGGGAAGACATGCAGGAAGTAACCAATAATTGTCATCATTGATGTTTCTATCCCTCTCCCTTCCTGAAATCAAATTTCCCATCTTCATAATGATGGTATCTACCTCATCTTTCAGAGAATTAGGCATCGCAGGATGCCTAACATATATAAATGCTCAAAACATGTTAGCTACTAATGTTAAATATTAAATGAGGAAACTTTTCTTATTTCAGTTAAATTTCACCTGATTGTCCAAAGATTACCATGATTGTTTTTAATCTTGATTCTGTGGCCTTCAGAGTTATAATTTCCTTTTAGATCTGCATTATCTTCCCCTTGATAAGCATGCTGGTTCCTTCATCTTAGCCACAAAGTTAGACAAGGTCAAGCTGTGGCCTTGGCACCAATGAATAAAGCCCTTGTCTGTGAAAACCATTTCATGTGGGAGACCCTAACTCTGTGAGTGAAGTGCTGAACAGAAAATAAAAATACAAAGACTTTGCCCTAGCCAGTTTGACTCAGTGGATAGTGCATCGGCCCAAGGACTGAAGAGTCCTGGGTTCAATTCCAGTCAAGGGCACATGCCAAGGGGGGTCGGAGGGGTTGCAGGAGGCAGCTGATCAGGGATTCTCTCATGTTTGATGTCTCCATCTCTCTCCCCCTCTCCCAAATCAATAAAAATTATATATATATATATATATATATATATATATATATATATATATATATATATTATATATATATAAAAGGCTAATATGCAAATTGTCCCCTCAACCACAAGTTCAACCACTCACAATGATGTGTGGCAACCACCAGGGGGCAGCATGGAACATGGAAGGCATCAGTGAAGCAGTGCTGGCAACAGGTGGTAGTGGAGGCGCTACTGGCCACGATGGGCCCGGATAAGAGCTGGACCACAGAGGAATGGTGGAGTAGGTGAGCAGGCGGTGCCAGGCCAAGACAGGTATGAGCGGGGTGCCAATCGCCCCTCCCAATTGCCCTGCAAACGGTGACTAGTGGTGCCAACTCCCAGGCACTGAGGAAAAAGGGCAAATAGCAATATTAAAATATTATTTTCCTTTCAATGTGCACAAACCCGTGCACTGCCCCCCCCCCCCCCACACACACACACACACTCTTGCCTTTACCGAGTTCACAAATGATGGGGAGAAAGCAGTTCTGCGTGCTACATTTCAGAACCTGAAGAGGCCCAGGAAGGGGACAACTAAAAAATGAATAAACCTTGGACCTATCATCACAAAACAGCTACTTCATTAGACTGAAAACTAAAAACACACCCTGACCAGGTATAATATTGCTCTTGATTTCTCTTGGTATTTACTTCTGGAAGAAAAAACAAAACAAAACAAAACAAAAAAAAAACAGAAATTATAACCAAATTACCAAACCAACTCAAAGCAAACATTTCAAGGTTGTCGAGAAGCTTTAGCGTACGTGATTACTGCCACACAAAGGAGATACGTACGTTTCAGGCCAGAAACTGCCACTCACATTCAATGCTTCTATTCAGTTATCAGTTCTATATGATTTACATAAAAGATTTGTTATGTAATAAAACTGAGTATATATACACTTTCTGCTCTTGAAAATAAAGGAGTCATTAACAAATCTACAGAGAATGTTTTCAGTTCTAGAAAAGGGTCCAGAAATTCTTCACCTGCTTAAACTTTATCGTGGCATTGATGAAAAACTAAGATGGGTCACGGGCCTAAGACTGACAAAAAAAGATAAATATTTCAGGTTTAAAGATAGGGAGGCCCTCCGTCAAACAATTCTCAATGCTCTTTCATGTGACTGTTGTTTGTATATTAGCACAGTGAGTTAAAGGTGAAATGTAGGCTATTATAGATTCTTAAAATATATAGTTATGGCTTGTCACTGAAAAGGAAACTCTGATGACAGAGGTTCATTGAGCATGAAATGGGCAAACTAGCCTATGCTCCTGGTGATTTGTGTGCTGTCGAAATTAGGTATCATTGTTCTCTTCCAGGTAAGTTCTCACACATAGCAGAAGGGCCACAGCAGTCATAGGCCTACCTCACACCGGCAGACCACACTCCTCGAGGAAAGCATCTCCTCAACCATTCTTCAACAAATCCCAGCTTCACCGTCTTTGGATCAACCTAGTTTTACCTTTGGATCAACCCAAAACCAAATTACCTTGTTTAAAGCAATGGTTCCCAACCCAGGAAACTTGACACTCTTTTATTATGCTGAAATAATATTCCTAGATAGGTATATCAGCCTACTTACACACACACACATTGGCAACAAAAACAACTAAAATAAAACCATAACTTGATATAAGAGAAATAAAACTAACAATAAGATGTACATTGTGATACGTAAATGTTTAGGAATGTTATTAGACATAAAGAAAAATAAAATGTGATTGCTACAAATGAAAACTGACCCTGATGAGTTGTAATATTAACTCAAATACCACTTCGATGATGTAGTTTTCCAAAATGGTGAACTCTTAGAAATAAAACAAAACAATCATCTTTATTTGATTCACAAGGTAGTTGCATTCCTAGAAAATTCATTTGTTTCTATACACAAAACAGCATTACGTCCTAGGATACGATAATATCTGATGGAATACTGGAAAGCCATGTAGGACACAGGACAATTCTTTCTGGTCCCTGCCCATCAAATATTTGCAGTATTCTCCAAACCAGGGAAAAAAGCAACCCTAGTAAACCGTCAAAATGTCCCCGAAAGGGACAGTACAAGACTATGTCCATTAGGCTCACTCAAACCTTGACTGCTCTACAAACTGGGTGTGGGTGCAACAGAGGGTAGAGAGGCAACAACACCCATCACTTCTAACTTCCTCATTCATAAATTAAAACTAAGAGAATTTCCAGTGCTCCCTCAAATAAATGGCTTCATATTGAAGATGCTTTTATTAGTCAAGCAAAGTCCACTATATCTGTTCAAATTCAAAGCCTGTTAAAAGTGAGATGGCTAGGAGGGTGATCAGGTTTCAATGAACACTTGAATCCATTTGGTGGAAATGCTAGGTTTCAGAAAAAAGCAATGACCTTGAAAAGGCAGCTTACAGGCTGGCACCATTTGGGGGCTCAGCCCATCTGGTTTCCAGATGATCTAATGAATTTATAATTCTTTACCAAATTTATTATCAAACATGTAACTGGATTTGGATATGGAGAGGAATTTCAATATTTAAAAAATACAATCAGCATTATATTAATTCTTTTTATCTATAAAATCTACTTTTTCAGGTTCTCCTAGTAACAGAAAGATAGCCAGGGAAAAACATTGTCGCTAAGGCTAAGAGGGAGTGTTGCCAAATGGAGTTGCCAAACTCCATTTACAGTGGTGATGCCCAAGTAACCTGTCAAAGAAATCACTGATGACAATGGTACAGGACTGACACACCAGTGCAGAGAACATTAAGACAGAGTTCATATCTAAAAGCAAATCTAAATTAAGTAAAGCCTTGTTACCATTCACCTCTTTAGAAAGAGGACACATACAGAAAGCCAAGAGACATATGAAAACATGCTAAAAGTCACTAATCATCCGAGAGATGCAAATCAAAATGACAATGTGGTACCATTTCACACATATCAGAATGGCTATCATCAACAAGTCAACAAATGACAAGTGCTGGCAAGGATGTGGAGAAAAAGGAACTCTTGTGCACCGCTGGTGGGAATGCAGATTGGTGCAGCCACTGTGGAGAACAGTATGGAGATTCCTCAAAAAATTAAAAATGGAACTCCCATTTGACCCAGTAATCCCACTTCTATCAATAGGAATATATCCCAAGAAACCAGAAATGATATATTCACCCCTATGTTCATAGTAGCACAATTTACAATAGCTAAGATTTGGAAACAGCCTAAGTGCCCATCAGCAGATGAGCGGATTAAAAAACTGTGACATATCTACACAATGGAATAATACACTGCTGTAAAAAAAAGAACTCTTACCATTCACAACAGCATGAATGGACATGGAGAGCACTATGCTAAGCGAAATAAGCCAATAGGAGAAAGATAAATACCACAGGATCTCACTCATTTGTGGAATATAATAAACATCATACTGCTGAACAAAAATAGATCTAGAAACACAGAAGCATCGAACAGACCGTCAAACTTCAGAGGAAAGGCAAGGTAGGGTTTGTGGGGGAGGGGTGTCAACTAAAGGACTTGTATGCATGGATATAAGCATAACCAATGGACACAGAAACTGGGGGGATGAGGGCATGTGCTGAGGGGTGGGGGGTCCGGAGAGAGGTCAATGGGGGGAAAAGGAGACCTATGTAATACTGTGTGTAATACTTTAAAACGGTGGTTGCCAACTGGTGCTCTGTGAAGTCTGAAAGGTTGGTGACCACTGCTTTAAAGAATAAAGAGTTAAAAAACAATAATTATAACACTGACATCCATATAAGCTTTCAGAGGGGAAGGAAAAGAAACAACTTTACATAAAGTCACAAGTTACTTTTTAAAATTAAGATTTCAATTTAACAGCAAACATACTTAAAATATTATAAGAAAAGTATTTACAGGGAAGGAAAAAAAAGCTTTATTTATTGTCAAGTTAGATAAACTTAGGTATTAAAATGAATGAAGAATATACACAGTCCAGTTATCATATACTTAACAGTTCATATGCAAATTACCCTTTGCATAAGTTACTGGATTCCATAATAAGGGTCTAAAATGCCAATGTCAGCAATTTTCAATTGGTGTGCTGCGTGAATATTTAAAATATGCAATATCTAAGTAGTTAGTCAGGGACACTAATCTCTTTTCCCTTAGATTATCAAATTAAAAAATGTTAACAGCCAACACAACAATAACCATCCAATGTGAATGAATCAAAATTATACCCTTTTTTTTTTTGTCAGATTGGCAAAAAGATGTATCTTTTGGTATGCTGCAAAATTTTAATTAGTTTATGTGTGCCATGAGATGAAAAAGATTGAAAATCGCTATTCTAGGCTGAATTTAAATTTTTCTAAATCTTTATAGGGCTAAAGAGATACTGGTCCACTGTTGTTAAAATTTAAGGGGAAATAAAGGTAAATGTGTTTAGTTTCTATCTAAACTTTCTATTAGCTCTTAAATTTGTTAAAGCTCATTTCTAAAAAGATTAAGGCAAACTGTTTTCTTTATGTTAAAATCTAAAACAAAGCTTTTAGAAAGATCTAAATGGAATTTCTACATGCAAATTTGTTTAAAAGTCTCAAGATCACAAAACTACTATTGCCAACTATAAACTTCAGTTATTCTAAGTAGATGAAACATATTCTCCCCTCTTTTAAGATGAAAATAAAAATCACTGTATCAGTTTTTGATAACAAAAAAGCTGTGACCTTGATAACAAGTGTTCAATAGTCTCTTAATCCTTACGTCTTACTTGCCCTATGTATGTGATATATTATTTCGCAAATAAAGGAAAAAAACAAAAACAAATCCACTGGGAGAAAGAATGTTTAATAAATGGTGTTGAAACAAATAGCTATCTGTTTGGAATAAAAATAAAATTAGATCCGTATACCTTACACCATATAGAAAAATACATATATCACTGATGGATTCAAGAGTAAAAAATAAAAATGCAAGTACCCAAAGTCCTACATCCAATTTTAGGGGGTTCACAGACTCCCTAAAGCCCATCCATGGATCTCAGATTATCTATCAATAGAAGAGACACTGTTAATCATAACTTCTATGGAAATCTCAATGTCGAATACTAGACATGTTTTCAAGATCAAGTCACATGCAACCAGTGAAGATGAACACAGTGTTGTACCTTTATAAAATCTCCAAACTGGAACTAGAAACAGAGGCATGTCAATATAAATGGACAATGACTTAAAAAAATTAAATAAGTTTGAGTGCATACTGTACAAGTGTACCCACATGTCTGTTAGCCTTTCAGAAATATAAATCAGCTAAATCTGTAGTACTTAAAATTTAATATGTGTATGTTCTTCTCAAACTTGATTAAAATACTTAATAAATACAAGTTATGTTTATTATGAATAACTGCAATATACTTAAACATCTAAACATTTAATAGGAATTCTATAATATTAAAATGCAATACTCTCACCTGCATTAATCTCATACACAATGGAAAAATACTTGCAGATAATTAGCATTAAAAATGCAAATATATTTTCACTGCAGAAGAAAAATAATAAGATTAGAAATGATATATTTGAGCAATCTACAAGGAAGCTGTAGATAGTCTACATTATGACATTCTATTTTAAAATGAAAACAATTCAATATGTAAGTTTACAACAAATTTACTCAAGGCAAAATATTTATTACAGAACAGGATCTTAAGTCAAAGTAAGCAAGGCAACATTAGATGAACCATTTTCCATTTTTCAAATGAAGTATAGCTTTAAAACTGTAGTAACCATGAACATAAATTCTAGCATGCTCTTCTCTTATAAATGGGATGACGTAGAAAAGCAAAGCTTCAATGTGTAGGGATTGGAACCATCTGTAAAAATTAAAAAACAAAGTTAATAGTTCACTCCTTCCAACTTTCAAGATTACCTTGAATTAGCCGAATAAATTATTTTACCTTTGTATAGTATTAGAAGCAGAAATATAAAGAAGGAAAATGTCTATGTAAGGTTAAAGATTACTTTTTAAAAAAATAAATTTTGATTTTTTTTTAGAGAGAGGAAGAGAGAGGGATAGAGAGCTAGAAACATTGGTCAGCTGACTCGTGCACACCCCCTACTGGGGATGTGCCTGCAACCAAGGTGCATGCCCTTGACTAGAACCAAACCCGGGACCCTTCAGTCTGCAGGCCGATACTACCCACTGAGCCAAACTGGTCAGGGCAGGGAAGAGTACTTTTATTCATACCTACTAGTAGGCAAGTTCCATGAAAGCAGGGACTTTGTCCATTGCCACATTCCTACTGTTCTAAACATTATCTGACACTTAGAAGGCACTGATGTTTTTTTTAGAGAGTTAATAGTATCAGGATTAGGCCTGTGTCCATGCGGTTAAGCTCACTTTGCAGAAAATATTACCAATGATAATTCCTCTACCAATTCAAATGTAACTTGGGAAGTGGGACAAGACGGGAGTGCACAGGAAGATATCAATAAGCTGAAAAAAAAATCAGGACATCTAATATTAAATCTCTGATCAACAGGTTATGTAAATTTTAAATTCACTTTTTTTAAAAATTGGGTATAATCCACACACAAAATTCCATTTTATGCATTTTTTTTTTAACTTTTCAGACCAAGCAGAGATAACTCTTCATCAATTGATTATGCAAAAAAAACAATTCTGGTATTTTTTTTTTCTTTTGTTAGAAATCTTGTCTTTTTAAAATATATTTTTATTGATTTCAGAGAAGAAGGGAGAGGTAGAGAAAGAAACATTAATGATGAGAGAATCATTGATCAGCTGCTTCCTGCATGTCCCACACTGGGGATTGAAACCACACCCGGGCATATGCCTGACTGGGGATCAAACCCTGACTTCCTGGTTCATAGATTAATGCTCAACCACTGAGCCACACCTGCCAAGATACATGCATTGTTTTCTTCTAGATCAGAGGTATTATAGAAACCAGCTTCCAATATGGCCCCAATGATCCCTACGCCTGAAGGTATTCAAAGCCCTGGTATTCACAATGTACCATGGTTGGTCTGTGTAATCACGAGAATACAGTGTAAGTGATAATACCCCACTTCCAATATTAGGTTATAAAGACATTGTAGCCGAAACCGGTTTGGCTCAATGGATAGAGCGTCGGCTTGGGGACTGAAAGGTCCCGGGTTCGATTCCGGTCAAGAGCATGTACCTTGGTTGCGAGCATATCCCCAGTAGGGGGTGTGCAAGAGGCAGCTGATCGATGTCTCTCTCTCATCGATGTTTCTAACTATCTCTCTCTCTCCCTTCCTCTCTGTACAAAATCAATAAAATATATTAAAAACAAACAAACAAAAAAAAAACATTGTAGTTTCTGTTTTGGTCTTTTGCTCCCTGTTGGATCACTCACTCTGAAGGAAGCCAGTTACCATGGAAGCTTGATTGAGCCCGCAAACAACCACGAGTGAACTTGGAAGTTGATTTTCCAGACCCCAGTTAAGACTAGAAATGCCCAAAACCAGTTTGGCTCAGTAGATAGAGTGCCGGCCTGCGGACTGAAAGGTCCCAGGTTCGATTTCGGTCAAGGGCATGTACCGTACCTTGGTTGCGAATACATCCCCAGTAGGGGGTGTGCAAGAGGCAGCTCATCAATGATTCTCTCTCATCGATGTTTCTAACTCTCTATTCCTCTTCTCTTCCTCTTTGTAAAAAACCAATAAAATATATTTAAAAGAAAAAAAGGAAAAAAAGACTAGAAATGACTGCAGACCCAGATACCTGCAGCCTCCGAAGAAACTCCAAGCCAGAACCACCCAGCTACACTGCACACAGATTACTGACCCTCAGAAAGAGTAAGATAATAAATGTTTGCTGGTTTAAAGTGGTAAATGTTAGCTAATACAAGTATTATGTGGGATTTATATACCTTGTTTTCTTTGTACTTCTCTGTATTTTTTAAAGCTAATAAATGTTATTTTTAAATTATTGTCAATGCTTCTAATGGCACCTCCCATTGAAAAAATGACACAATTTTACTTACTTGGAACTCTTATCTGGTAGTGATTAAGTGCTGTAAGGGCTTCTACTGCATCAGTTTTGCATTCCCATTCTAAGAGTCCAGAAAGGGTTTTGGCAGAAGCTAAAACAAAGAATCACAAATCCAGTTGTTATTTGTCATCAACTTAACCAGAAAATCTAAAAAGAGAGAGTGTGCACTTACGTTTTGCATCAAACACTTTGTATTTGATGAATGTAAGAACTTCATGGTCATTACATAACTGTTAAAGAAATATAAAGCTCCATTAAAAATATGGCCAAAATAATATTCCTACCTTTTCTAAAGGAAGTTAAACTTTATGGTAGCATTTAAGTTTTGACCCTGTCATGAATGAATTAAGTCATATGTTTTTAGATCAAAAAGCTGTATGAGAAAAGTCAAAAATAGTGATAGTCTACAAACTATGTACATTTAGTGCTGTACAAAAAACCACAGGTTTGTAACTGAAATACATATTCTCAGAGTAGACCAGGATTTACTGCTTGACCAATAGGAGTGGAGTTCCAGAAAGTCAATTCTCTACTGAAGCATTTCCTACAGCCAGGGGAAAAGGCAGGGACATGTAAAATGCTGTTTTGTTTTAGTAAGCACTGTGCCAGTTACTCCACAGTGAACAAAACGGATGCGGTCTTCTTGAAGTGTAGGAATTAAGAACACAGTAAGAAAACTTTCCAAATGCAGGAATAAGGGTATCTCATTCTAATTCCAACTCTCAAAAGATTGTGCCACAAACCAAAACAAGACCAATGATGAATGGAGGCCAGAAAAGTATAATGGCCAAGGAATAAACTATATAAATAAAGTACCAAACAAACAAACAGAATATTAATAATATCAAAAGTAGATGAGCAGAGAAAGACTTTAAAATGAGGCTGACATAAGACATTTTAAAACGAAAAAAAGGGACATTTTACACAATTTGCATTTCAATGCCCACCTTTGTGAAGGTCTCTTCTGTGACACACAGTGGAACGTTATAATAATGCAGCACACACGAGGGCGGCTGGATTATATTCTTAGATGCTTGGCCAGCACTTGTAAAGCGATTGTTCTTGCTCATTGCAAAATCCTTGTAGCTACTCGTACCATCCTCCAGCTCAAATATTTGACTTGGAACAACTGAATGTTGTTTAGACACACTGAAGATAGAAAGGAAACCGGTACAGAACATGCATCTTGTTAGAAAAAAAGCAGTAAGTAGGCAGCCTCAAAATGTTAACATATATGCCTCCACCAACCTTACCAAAGAAGCACACATGGCTATTTAAACATGGTTTAAGTATTTAGTATTTCAATATTTAATTTTAGTTAAATCACTCTTCTATTTTAGACATTAACTAGAAAAAAATCTATTGAATATGTTCTTATATTAGAAAACTTTAATGTAAAATGTGCCCATTTAAACATGCTGTTGTATTACCTCGCCCGGCTAGCTCAGTCGGTAGAGCATGAGACTCTTAAACATGCTGTTGTATGATCTTAAAACTAAAAACCAAGCACAGGTAAGCAAAATCTGAATTATATGATCCTAATATTTTGTCTAAAATAACAACACTATAGGTGCTAGTTTCAGATGTGCCTTCAGTTACACTAAAATATTCTGAAATTAAAATCATGCCTCTAATAAAAAAGATGTTTAAAATTTACCACTTAAGATATTTACCAAACATTAAGTCTTTTCCCAAATAATTTGACATTGTTAAGGTGTGTGACAGCTCTTTCCACAGCATATTCATCACCCATCTCTACCAGCGCTGTGCCAGGAATGGTCTTCATGAATTTCACCTGTAAATACAAAGTCCCGTAGATGTGACCGTGTAATTCCCTTTCATAGTAATAGAATTTCTAAAAGATAATATGGTTTAAGTAGTGGCTGATGACAAATACAGAAGATCACCTGGAATCTTAAACTTTTATTCTATTTTATATTATTACTAGACACTTTTAACTCATATCAAAATTCAATAAAGCTTTTTTTATAAAAAGACTATAATTATATAATTGACAGAAGAGCACAGGCTTACCCTGGCTCTGTTATTTATCAGTTCTGTAATCTACAGCAACTGCTTCACTTCTCTGAGCCTCAACTTGGAGATAATAATATCTGACAGGACTCAACATTTTTTCATTCAACAAATATTAAATGCCCAATATGCTTTGATAAGCACTGTGCTAGGCTCTCCCTAGTGAACATAACCGGCCACGTCTTCTTGAAGTTTATATTCTAGTAGGTAGGTCAGAAATTTGAAAGTGATAATTACCAAATAACCAGAGTGCTCTTGCAGTGATATACAAAATCCTATCAAGAAATAATACAAGAAGGCCTTGAGACAACATTTCCAGTAAAATGGTGCAAGGCAGGGGCAGTTTAAAAAACAGGCAATACTTCACAAATTTTCATAATATCTGGGGCAGAGGCACATTCCAATTTTAGTATAAATGCTGTAAGGGTTAGATTGGATCAAGTATGAAAATCACTCAGCATAGTGATTTTCCTCTCCTTGGAAAGTCTGTAAATAGCTATTAAGTATTACTAACATCCATGACATCTTGAACATGCTTCCTTATCAGTTAACCTCAAAAGAAGATTGGCAATGTACTTACACAACAAATGCAACATAGCATTTATATTCACCATCGCAACTTTCAATGGGCTACGTTAGCATTTTTATACTACACCTATACTTGAACAAAATTCAACTGTAGAAAAACTTTTCAGTTTCATTTGTCTTCTTATGGGCAAAATTTTTCTCCCTTGACTAAATCCAATAACATCTACAAATCTAATAGTAAGTAAATACGTATGTGAAGTATGTAGTTCTTATGCTGGTAATTCTTTAAAAGAAGTTAGGTAAAGTTAATTATACAAAGATATTTTAAGAATATTATGGCTTTTATTTAATGTATTATATATCATATGATATCATATTATATCATTTAAAATGTCTTAAAATTATTGATATGTGGAGTGAGATATTATAATTGTTCAAATAACATACAGAAAACTTAAGTTTATTAGACAAAGTGATTTGGTTTCTAAATCATATGATAATCCTATCCTATATAATAAAAGCCTAATATGCTGTGTCCAGTTGACCAGTCAGCCGTTCAACCAATCAAAGCATAATATGCTAATGATATGCTAAGGCCATTCAACTGTTCACTATGACATGCACTGACCACCAGGGGGCAGATGCTCCGACCTATAGGTTAGCTTGCTGCCAGGGTCCAGCTGATAGGGACTAAGTGAGACGTTCTAGAGCCCTCCCGCATTCCTTCCTAGCCCCAATCATGCACCAGTGGGGATCCGCAGCCTGCCCTACACCTCCTCACAATCTGAGGCCCCAGAGGGGAAAGGGGGTGTCAGAGAGGTAGTTTCAACCTGATCCCACAGGCCAGGCTGAGGGAGCCCACTGGTGCACAATTTGTGCACGGGCATCTAGTCCGTTTATAACATAAAAGACAAAGATCTACTAAAGATATTGATTAAACTGATTCTGATTATCTACTAATGTGAAAAGCACAAACAGAAAAGTTAACACTATGTAAAGAAGGTTAAAGTACATATTAGCCCATTTAGTTATCAAGCATAAGGCTCTTAGACCTTAAATAAATGCACAGGTGTCTAAGATAAATGTCTGTATGAAAAAATCTGAACTATTTGCCCCAATGTTGCTAAATCTGACCCATGTAGTCTTAGCTAGTTATATAAGTAGAAATATTCTAAATGTATCCCCTATACCAAATGTGAATTTTTCTTTTTCTTTTTCTTTTAAATGTTGTCAAATAGTTATGTTGAGGAAATTCTTATTTCAGATATTTTTCCAAGTTCCTTTATCAATTCAGGAAGGCTTTAGAATTAAAGTAAGAACTAAGAGTACTAAGTAACTCACATACTTACACTTTTTTGTTGTAAAAAGAACATAAAAAAAAACACTCATAAAATAACAGGGAAAGCATCATTACCACAATATTAAAACTCAATTAGCAAGTAATTCAAACAATTAGTAACTTAAGATTACCAATAATTTGCCCAGTTAAATTTCCCACAATTCTTTCAAAAATAGTTTAATATCTATCTGCTTTGTGATAGGAAGTATCCTAAATATTTCTATGATTATCAATGAACAAAACATCATAGACCTGGGGGAACCACAGAGTTAGTTATCTGGTGGATATAAAGTTAAAATTTTAAATATCTTCGAAATATGTTTAATTTAAATTTTTGCTCCTTTTGAAGTATAAACCACCAAACAGAAAGTTCTGAACACCAAAGTGGGTCTAAAAGTGCATTTTTCCTCAGAAGATACAAGAACTCTAGCACATGGGAGGCAGGTATATACAAATCTAGACTTATGGCTAAGTCTGAGACATATTTATGTATACCTAGTTCTTCCAAATTCCACAGTTTAACATGCTAAATGCTATTACCTCTTTGAAATGATTAAAAAAAATAAGACTTATGCCTATAATACTCCAGTAATTGATTCAATTGTTTTAGGCTTCTATTCATATTAGTTATATTTAAAAAAAATTTTTAGTAACAACAACCTATACTGATCACTTACCTACAAAAAATAAATTCTGGAGTTCCTACTTAATGGATTTTTAGCTCATGTGGTTCATTTGTTACTAAAGTAATTTGAATGTTCCTAACTCAAGAAGAAAACATATATAGGATACCCCCCCAAAAAATGTATACACACATTTTGAATAATTATAAAGGCAGTGTTTATTAAAATGCATTTCATTTTCAAAACTGAGCTATCAGCTGTTAAAGTATGTATACATTTTTTAGGACACCCTGTATTTGCTGCCTTTTCAGATTTTCTTACTATATTATCTTAGCAAAAAAATTGTAAAAAAGGAACTTACCTTTTCAATATTTCCATATAAGCAGAATAGGTTGAAGACTCTCGAACAGTTCATTTTTAGTGGATGTAATCCACTAACCATCACAACCGAACCAGAGGGATTTCCTCCGTGCATGTAAGAGGAAGAAGCTTGCGGTAATGGATATGCAACAAGCTCAGGTGTATCTCGAGAACCCATTCTGTAACGACTCGGTAAAGGCAACAACGGACCATGTGATCCTACAAAAATGACCAAAAAGAAAGGAAGGAGAGAAGAAGGGCAGGGGAGGGAAGGTAAGAAGGAAGGGGGGAGGGGAGAAAGGGAGAAAGGGAGAAAGAGAGAGAGAGAGAGAGAGAGAGAGAGAGAGAGAGAGAGAGAGAGAGAGAGAAATACAACTTTAGCAAATACACTATACCACATAAAAAAATAAACTCTTACTATAACTAGACTGATGTATGGCCAAAGAAAACTCAAATGTGTGAATGTTCAAATATAACCTGTATGAATAATAAAATCTACATTTGTACCAGATCCCATATACGTAGGCCTGCATGTACCTGCATACATCAGGTTTTATGTTTCTGTGTTTTAAAAAATAGTAGTTTAAATCCCCCACCCCCCACCCCCCCGGCCAAAAGTATGTAAGATCAGGCCATAAATGGGGAGGAGGAAATCAGAGTAAATCTTTGGGCTACTTTATATACATTATACCTTAAGTTTTTTTTAAAAAAATCCCTTCTGCCAACGTCTTTTAGAGGAGAGGATAATACCATAACATATACAGTGAAATCTAGAAAACTATATACAGATATAACCAAAAGAACATCTTTAGTTCTCCTTTAAATATAATTTACTATAACATACTTTCAGGTTAGTATTTTATTCTACTTCTAATTCAGTTAATATCACACCTATTCCAAGGTGTCATTATGCAGCAACCCATTTTTTGCAACAACACCAAGAACCAGAAGAAAATACCTGAATATCTGAACCTGTTGTCACAGAAACACAAAAACCTACATCTCTCATACAAATCCTTAAGAATCCACCTGCTAACTTTGTAGTTCTAAACAACTTCATCTGTTTTTCCCATCCACAACTGATGGGAAGGAACAAGAAAAATAAAGCGCGAGTGAGTGAAATAGACAGGAATCAGGGAATCTGGAGAAAGTTCTTACATGAGAACTCAGAAGGGACAACGAAGCTGGAGACAAACAACTCAGAAGTACATCTCAGCAGCTCCTGAGTTCGTGATTATAAAAGCACATTCTTGAAACATGCAAAGGTCCTCCTGATGGGCAAGAAACCAATCCAAACTCCCAAGTCCTTTCCTTGTTTCTCAAAAGTGAAGAGTATATAATGCTTCTGACTTTCATTTTTATGAGACTAAGGAACACTTGTCATCCACTGAGTTACTACTAAGAACTACTATACTCTGGATAACGGCATGCTGTTAGAGCTCACATGGACTCCAATTCAGTATTCTAAGTGTAGCTGTGATTCATAACACAGCACCACCACCGAGCACATGCAAATGATGTAAATTCCTGTGGTTTTATAAAGCAGCGATTTTCAACTAGTGTGCCACAAGAATTTTTAAAACATGCAATACCTGACTCTTTAGTCAGGGACACTGACCTCTTTTCCCTTAGATCATCAAATAAAAAAATGACAATAGCCAACATGACAATAACCTTCCAGTGTGTACCTTTTTTTTTGGCAGATCAGCAAATAATATAATTTTGGTGTGCCACAGAATTTTAGTAATTAATTTATGTGCACCACGAGATGAAACAGGTTGAAAATCATTGTTATAAAGAATACTTATCAATACATTGTCATCAGTGTTGCCTTAAATTGGTCATGGTTTTCAGCTGCTCTTCTGCTGGTAATTGGTAGTTTATCAAAACAATCAATGTAGATAAGGGTGAGTTACTTGTAACTATACATATTTTGGCCTCTAATTTAAACTGTTATACATACATTGGGGTCATATATCAATCATTCTTTTCCCTCTTACAAAAGTGTACATACATATTATATTGCATCCCACCACTTGCTCGTACAGTAATGACACTTCACTATTATCACTAGATTTTCTTTTCCATGGAAAGTGAAAAGATGTATGGTAGATGGACAGCAGAAACTTTCCATTCTACGTTAAGTTGGCCAAAGTAAAAAACTTTTGATGTAACAATAAAATTCAGTGCAAGAATATCACTTTTGTTTATAATTAGGACCTTTAGCCATCAGAATTAAATTATGTTACCTATAGAACTTAAATTGTTACCTAGATTGTTTAGGAAAATAAGAAAAACATGAAAGTCATTTAAAAACTTTCTATACTAACTAGTTCATGCAAAAAAGTTTTGCTGCTTAAAAAATGCTTCCAGTATTTAAAAATTCACTTATGTGAAAAAATACTACATAAATAGGCAATATTTTGAAGGCATATTCTAAAATCTTTGGTCCAGAACTATATCCAAAGATACTAACAATTAATACACAAACTTTTCTTGGGCTCACCCCAAATAAATCTGTATGTTTATTTTTGCCACTTTTAAAGTATCGGGGCTTTTACCAGTTCACCTCATAGGCCGGGCTTCCCAAAATAAAAAGAGCTAAAGAATTCTGAAAGCACAGATTTAAACTGTTATAAAAATTAAGTAACAAATTTAATCTAAATAATTAAACCTCTTAAGCCACGTGATATGGCACAAAAATGCAAGTAAGCCTGTTTTGCGGAATACATGTGTGATTTGCACGATTTGTACAAAGGTTCAGTTCAGTATCACTAGCACCCACGCCATCACCACCTTTCCCCAATTTCACATCTTACTTCTCTGCCTCTTTATTCATAACTCTTTCTCTTTCCCTCTCTCCATCCCCTTCTCTCCCTTCTCAACCCACCACCAGTCCCTCTCCCCTCCTATACCCTATTCCTCATACTTCTCTGGGAAAGGAGAATTATTCTCAGTGAAGTGTTTCAATGGACATAGCTCAGAATAGATGCCCTACACAACCCCACCACAACCATTCCTCTTCATTCCTGAGGGATCCCTATTTAATAACTATCATCATTCCAAAGGATTTTGCATCTTACTTAAATAAACTTGTGCTTTAAAATACTTACACACACACACACACACACACACACACACACACACACACACGACACTCCAAATAAATTAGGGCATTAAGCTGACAGAGTATAATAGGTTTTAAAATATACATGTATAAAGTTCTTCTAGGGCATAAAACATATTCTTACTTATACAACTTTTCAATCAGATAAATTTTATAAAAGAAGGAAAACCTGAAAACTCACACTGAGAAAAGTATGTGTCAACACTACTACAGTAGAGTTTTTTGTCCTTCATTTATTCTTTCACAGATTTTTTTAGCCTGCTATGCCAATTTTAACCTTCAGCTGACACCTGTAACACAGTTATGTATTCCACAACTCCACTACAAACTTGTGGTCAGCAATTCTTTTTTAACCCTCCATTAGGCAAAGCACAATAGGCTCCTAATAAGAGTTTCTTTACGGAGGGTCAGAACTACCCAACCATTGTTAACATTTACAGTTAAAGAAACAGACAAATTACCAAGGAACACACTCACTATATTGACAGTCCACAGTAAGATTTTCATTCTATACACCACACTTCCTGTTTGATATAACATATTGTTTCAATGTCTTTTGCCATGAAGACTACTATAGAAACATCAACAAACAAATGTAATAAATTCCTGGAGTTCAAAAAAACGACAGGGAATAAGCTAAAATTCACAGCTAAGAATGGTCATCAAGCATGTAGACATTTCAGACAAGAGGCAACACCAGGCACTTTGCTATGACAAAAGTAATTTCCATTTTCTACTACTCCAAATAGCACCGGACTTCAACTTTAAACCACAAAATAGGTAGACTCAATAAAAACTGAAAAATATTTAAAACCACAGAACTTATAACCAGTTAATCTTATCAACAGCAATTCTCAACATCTACTCACAAGAACAATAGCCTGAGAATGCTCTTTCCTGAGGAAGATTATTCTTGGTTTCATAATCTTAAACTTGCCAACATAGCAAACATTAAAACCAAATATATACTTTTTTTTAAAAACTAAAGAAGTTTTAAAAGAGAAGTTAAATAAAACTAATTTAAAACCAAAATACCAACTGTAGAATTAAAATCAAGATCTAACCAGAAACAAGTTTCCTTTTCAATAAATACCCCGTTCTTTCTGCCTTTCTTACTCAAAATTCCTCTTTGTTCATAATTGCTAGTATGAAAGAAAATACACTTTACTGAGCAATAATACTTCTTTTTGGTCCTCTAACAAAACCAGAGCCCATTACTAATCAAAACCAAGACAAAACAAAACAAGATATAATGGTAAAAATTAAAAAAAAAAAAGAAGAAAACTTTCGAATCCCCAACCAATAACTCATTTATCTCAAGAATTATAAAATATATCAATATTCTTTAAAAAAAAAAAAAAAAAAAAAAAAAAAAAGGTTTTGGACAATGCCTTGGGAGTACATTATAAGGGACCAATCCCATATAAACCAAGTCAAGTGAGCAGGAAATATAGAAACAAGAAATGTGCCATTCATCAGAAATGCAAAAATGCTAACAGTTCGTCTATACTCCCTTCCTTCTGCCTTGACAAACTTACCATAGCCATCATGTCTAAACGAAGAAGGGTGTTCTCCCAAAATGGCTTGTCTCTGGCGACCCTTTCCTCTATCTGACACAAAAGTAGAAACATGGTTTTAACAATTTTGATCCAAGTACTTAACAGAGTTCTCACATGGGAAAACCCATTCAAAACATCCATTACAATTCATAATAAAAAAAATATGATTCCTGGTTAACTTTAAACATCCATTCATATCCATTTTAAATACAAACACCAAAAGTTTAAGAAAGTACTTCTATCTAACAAACTCCACTTAACTTGAAAATATCTTTTTGGCAAATGCCAAATACAATCACACTTTCAAAATTAAGAAGAATGGATACTTTTCAGAAAGTGAATGTACACAATGCTAGGGTTTGACACTGTACAGAAGTTTTTACCAATACATGTCTTTAAAACAAGCTTTAAGTGCAGTACTTTTGAAAGACAGTACCTGAATCATACTATTAGCTTCAACAGCAACACATTTTCAAAGTGGGCTTCTTTCAAGAAGTTCAGCATAAGCCAACAACAACCTGTATTACATGGTTTCACAATCAGTAAACACAGAGTATTTTGTATGTATATACACATATTTACAAACACCTACAGACTTCAGAGCTGGGAATGTGCACATCACTGGCCCAGACTGTAGTATGTGTATAGAGCTTAACACCAGGTAGGACTATGAGCACCCCCCAACGTTTAATATGCCAGATAAAGCTAACCAAGGGGGCTACATTATTGGATGAGAATACTACAATACTCCTATAATTTTTATTTTAGCTACATCTTCAGGGAAGGCAAGCCAATGTCGCCAAATCTAATTTGAGGTGTCAATAAAAAGTAAGTTTCTAAAACAGCACTTCCAACGTTGGTTAGTAAATTTAAAAATTCATTGTACAATACTTTTAGAAAATTTGCTGGTCAAATTATAATGTCCGGTAAGATTTTTTTTTTTTTAATATATCTTAAGAGTCTGGTCATTCTAGTCTTTGAAAATTCAAAGAGAGAGACGCTCTTTATATCATTATAGTCAACTAAACAAATGAGATTTATGGGAGATGAGAAATACTTTAATTTTCACCTCAGTCTAGAGAAATATAATTTTAATTACTTATTCCAAGTTATCACAGCATTGATAGGAAACTAAGGTCATTTAGTTCAATATTTTATTCAGTGTATAAATTTTCTTTACATCAATTGGGACCATCTAGCCCAGGGGTAGAGAACGTCCAGCCCTCGGGCCACATAAGGCCCTCAAAATCATTTGGTCTGCCTCTGCCAAAGCATTAGGCGTGAGTTAATAAAGATTTGACCAAATTTAGCAGGCTAATTTTTATGTTGATAATTTTGTATGGCCCATGAATGATGTTATATCCAAATGGCCTGTGGCAGAAAAAAGGTTCCCTACCCCTGACTAGCCTCTGCTAGTAACAAGATACTCACTACTTTCCCTTACATTTTCAGGTAAACCTAAATCATAAGGAAATCAATGTTTGTATTATTCAGGTATACAGAAATTGGTCCTCTACTCCCATTTGGGGCCTTACTCATTCTTTCTCCAAATACCCTTCCAAGTGCTTCAAAGCTATGATCCTCCCACTCCATTTCCCCAAAATCATTTCTTCTCCAGACTAAGTAGTCAGAGTTCCCTTTTTTCATTAAATCAGCACCATTTAAGTCTCACTCCTCTTGAATCAATCCAATCTGCTACAACATTGTGCTAATGTGCCTCTATTTAAGCATGCCACCAACCACTAAATACAAATCTAATCTAGAAATTTTCAACCAATATCAGCTTGTTTTCAGGGTTCCATTTTATTGAGATAGTTAATGATGTGCTATAAAGAGCAGTGGATTGAGAAACAGATCCCCACTTAACCACTAATTTGCAGTAAATCATAGGAAAAATCTTCATTCATAAAATGAAGAAGTTAGGGTAGATATACTCTCCAAGTTATCTTTCAGCCAAACATCCTCATTATTAATCATTCTCTTTATTTGAAGCATTCACTACCTAATATAAGGTCACAAAAAAATAGAAGAAGTGTACAGAAGAGTCATACACTAAACACACCAGTCTATAAATAGTGTTTGTAACCTTTCCTGGATTCATCAGAAATCTGATGAAAGCTGTGGGCCTTCTCTCCCAAAACATACATATATAGACAAGTTTTGCTTAACATTTCATGAGGGATTCTCTGGAGTCCAGGCTTAGAACGTTCGGCTTATATTTATAAAAGCACTTTGTTTTGGTAGAAAAGTTACACTTCAATATCAACTTGAGTAGAAGCTAGTCACAACAAAAACATAAGCTGCTATCATCTTGCCAGACAACAAAAATTCTTTTCCCTTGAAAGCATAAACAACTAAAATTCTGTTTGACTTTCTTTAATCTACTTCATTGTTTAAATATCTACCTTACACAATCCTAAACTTTTCTGACTGCAATTCCCTGCATGAGAAATTAATGTAAGCTGGATTTGTATAAACTTTTGATCTTTTAAAAGAATAGATGTTAACACTATCAAAATAAGAAGTATGTCTATGTTTTGAGACATTAAAAAAAAAATGTAACCAAAATCCCTATTTCAAATAAGTAAAACAATACCCCTGAGTGTTCAATAACTGACTATAATTTGACAGAAGTGAGAGATTTCTCATCAACCACTTGTTCTGTTGTTTGAGCAACAAGGCTTTGTTTTCCAATACTGGATTCTACTGCACCAAGCCTGCACCAAGCAGACTACTGAGAAGTGAAAAATATGGGGGGCCAGCCAAAGCTGCATTACCAAACAAATCTTTTGTAACCCCATACACAAGGCATGATAATTTCCTGAAAATTGAGAATTAAAGGGGCCAATCATCCAAAAGTCCTAAATATTTAAAGAGTCCAAGGACCACTGCATTGTATTTTTTCTTTGGGCAAGAGTACATACTGTTATTATAGAGTCCCTACCGCCCAAGATGTTTTGGATGCCATAAAATTTTTTCTTAGTTTATTCAATTTTACAGACATACTCATCTTGGTGAGTTTTCCCAACATATGGTTCAGATGCTGATACTGTAGTTGAGATGTAGCCAATATTGCAGCCCCCTTGTTTTTACAAGATCCACATTTTAACCTGTATATTCCAAAATTGCCACACACTTCATTGAACAAGTTTACCAGTAAAATCTATGCTCATGAAATCTAGCATTTATAGATTATAGGTGAAAATGTATCTCAAATGAACTGCTCTTATATTCAGATTTATCAAGTTTAAATATATTCTACCTTGAACAGACATGTTACTTTCACCTACATTTGACATGTCAAAATTTCGAGTTACACAAATTAACATGAGTGATAACCTTAAATTGTTACAAGAAGTAACAACTTATAAACAGCCACTTTACAAAAATCAAACCACACAGAAAATTGTCTTTTACATATCATGCATCTTTTCATTATATTATTCTATTCAATGACCACACTGGAGGGGAAAAACTTAAGTGCAGCAATGTGCACCTTTCTAATCCTTTGGTCGTTAATATCTGTGTGGATTGGTTGAGCATTATCAATTCCCAAGACCTGTAAATAAATTGGCCCTGGTATTTGCCAATTAACAATTTGAATCTAAGCTGCAAACAGTTACAGTAAAGGGCAATAATATTTACAACATTGTAAGTAACGTCTAGTGTTACACTAACATCCATTAGTGTAAAATCTTAAATTCTACAACTGAAACCTTAAGGGAAATCAGACCAATAGATACATACAACTTGAATACATGGGCACAGTCTATCATGGTGTTCATCCCATGCCAAGTCTGAAGTACTGTTAAGTGTCCTCCTTTAAAAACTTGGGTGATGGTGCATGCAGTATGCAGTCAAGGTGAATTGCAAGTCTGAGTTTTTCAGAGGGCTTTTTGCTGATGCCGATGTTGTGCATGATGAAGTGTAGAGTCAGCCTGCTGGAGTCCTCTATCCTTCTTAATGCCTTGTCCAGCTTGGGGGGAAAGTCCTTTCCATAGAGAAGCAGTGTGCAAGTTTGAAGTTTGTAAGGAATGTTCTGAATCAGTTTCCTCTCCTCCAAAGAGAGAGAGCTGCTTGGAGAAATGCAAGTCCTTGAACTGCGGGCGTGCTTGTATGTGTGGGCTCCTTTGTTGAACTAAATATAAATTACTCAGTACATACCAGTAGGGGGCACTAATGTTCAAGGTTATTTTCCAGCATTACATGGCCTTTTGCAACAAAAGCATTCACCAACATTTTCATTTGAATGAACTAGCTCATCTCAGGAAAAAGGAATCTAAACTGCATGTAAAAATTTTCAGCAGATGTAAGTACATTCTAAAATGCATAAAATACTTACCTCGTCTTCCCAAATATGGTTTAGTGTAGTCCCAACTGTCATTGTCATTCCTAATAACATTTAGACGAGTTGGCTGTTAAGATTAAAAAGAAAATTCAAATTTAATATATAATATCAGAGCATAAATATTTCTTTGGTGAAGTGTTGAAAAAAATATTTACCCTTGCATATTCAATTTTTAGCGTGCAACATCCAGCATATATATCTGCTCCATTGAGTGCTGCTTTAGCTTTCTGGGCACAAAGGACTGATTCAAACATAAGCTCTATTAAGGAAATCTGGTTTAAGATGACCGATGTTTAATCATTATCCAATCCCTAAGAAAGGACTTAAAAAATAAGAAACAACTCTTTCACTTCTGGAAGTTTTACCAAATAAAATTTCTAGAGAATTTTAGTAGGAGAATTTAATTTTAATATCAAAGGTACCATTGTAGGGTACATAAAGGTCTAAGAACTATGTTGTACACTTGAAACTAATATAATACTGTATGCCCACTGTAATTTAAAAATAAATTTAAAAAGAAAAATAAGGATCAATGATATTAAAAGTAACATAATCCAACCTACCTATCTACATATTAATCCTTCTAAGTAATCAGAAATACTTTATAAATCGGAGAGAAGGGAAAGGGACATGGTCACATTCCCTAGCAAAAGAGAACTTGCTATCTCGAAATAGGCAATATTTTACTATTAACATTACAAAGAACCAAAGTAATACAAGACAAACATTTACTTTGTATATATTTCTGAAAAGTCAGGTGTTTTATAATCATGTAACTGTCCTCATTTTATTGTTTTTTAAAATGATATGTCTGTAATTTTTTAATTCTGTAATTCTTTCCAAAAATCAAATCACAAAAATGGTCAGGAAAAAAAAATCTCTCCAGAAGCACCATTAGAGTTTGCTATAAAGCCCTAACCTTTCTCTATACATACATTAAGAGTTTGTTAATGGGATTGTACTTTATTTACTATTTTACAACTTGCTCTTTTTATTCAACATATAACTAATTTAACAAAAAAATATTTCTTACATAAACTATGACCATCTAAGAGTTAATAAAGAAAGATTTATTGATTCTAAAGTTTTGGTACTTCCAAATAACCTATTTTAAAAAGAGCTTCAGAAAAGTTCATTCAAGATAAATTTTAAAAAGGTAAAAGTGTACATATTATCAAAGTGTTATTTTTTTTCCCCAGTAAAAAGGCAAAGAACTGGATTGTTTCATGGTAACAAGCAAAATTCTCTATGGGTGTGGCAGTTTCATTTTTTAAATCTCAGAAAAAGAGATTGAGAGGGAATAAACACCACTTGCCTAGAAATGATTACATAGGAAAAACTAAGGTCTACATTACACAGCATTCACACATATAAATAAAAACATTATAAATAAAGGATATTCAACCATTGCTTGAATCCCATTTCTCTTGAATATAACGATACGTTGCACTTTTCCAACAGGGTTGCATACAGTATATAAAACATCCTAAGAAGGAAAGGAAAAGATTTCTTCATATTTTGTATCTGGAAAAACATTAAAGCTATACCCTGATTTCCGTTACTTAAAAAACTAACAAGGGCGAAGGCAGGCTGGGAGACAACAATGGGGGAGAAAGGGGATACATGTAATACTTTCAACAATAAAAAATTTTAAAAAACCATCAAGATGTCACTTCTATTAATTGCTAATTAAACTTTAAAAATTGTTATACTTTAATAAATCTAAAGTTACTTCCTCACCTACACAATATACCAACACATTAGAGAAATTCCAATGAAACATTTGAACTTTACCTATTTGATCCCTAAATGAATCCTCAATTTTTATTTTCTTAATAGGTGACTAAAATACTGGCTATACACAATTAATACCAAAACTGTAATGATTTTTCCAAATATCAAGAAATGTTTCATATTACAATCACTTGAATTACAGTAATACGGTAGATATTTATTAAGTGGTAGTAGAATAGCTCAGTATCCATTTTTCAAGGAACAATGGTTATTCAGAAAAGACCCAGGAAAGATCATTTATACAGTGTTAGATGACTTTGAACAAGATGCCTGAATCATCTAAGAGAGAACTTAAACACCCTCTTACGAATAATTCTTCAACTTTCAAGAAATTACCATTAGGTACTAGGGATACAACAATAAACAAATCAGAGTACTTGTACTAGATGAAGTTATATATTTTGAAATTACCATTAGGTACTAGGGATACAACAATAAACAAATCAGAGTACTTGTACTAGATGAAGTTATATATTTTTTCCAAAATACCAAATACTGCAAATATAGTAACAGTCTATTAAGCCTATAAATATTATAAAATAAAGATAAATGTCTAATTAAAGTTAAAGCATAAAATACAATTTAAATTTATGTCCCAATATCATATACCCTTACTAGAAATGGTACTAATTAAAGAAATAAGGCCAGTTTTTAACAAGTTTATCAAAAGACCTTATAATAATGGCATATGCATCTTACAACATACTACGGGAGCCTGTAATTACCTACTAGATGCTTTTGATACATGTGCTGGTGTAAGTGAGACAATTCTTAGATCATTTCCAAGTCTGTCTAATTTCTTATTAGAAACAGTTAACACTGATGCTTTAAATTTGCTTGCTTAAAATTATGGGAACTGTGCTTCTGACCTTTTTAGTACCAGTGCTCACCATTTCTTTGTTCATTAAGCTTAATAATCAAAATTAAGACAATCACTGTTTTTAAATATCTAGATGGCAGTGAAGAAAACTATGTTAGTCATCCTAACGGAAAAGTCCAAAATCTCTTTTAATTTAGTTTGGCATATTAAAAATCCGTACCACTGTAATTGGATAAAGAGGATTCTGAATTGATAATAGAAGAACTTTGTTGCCTCCTGAAGGATCATCAGTATTTCCTGGCCGAGTGATCCTTTTGCTTGTAGAATAGTTGAAAAAAGCCTGTTGACCAGCAATGTACACAGGTTCATCCGCAGCAAATGTCACACATTCTTTGGCGCTATCTATGTTCTCAAATTCCACAAGAGCCTGCCGTTTAAATGGCATCATCATCACATAGCTGGAAAGAGATTGGGAGGGAATACCCAAATATAAAACATTATTTGTTTTCAACCAAGTAAAAGCAGAATTTAATAACTACTATCTATTGATTTTTCCAAATAAATAAGTGCACACACTTATAACTGACTATGTTTTCACTTATCTTACTAAAACAGAGAACAGAAAAACAAAATCAATTGCAAACTCACCAAATTTCTCCCCTAAATCTCAACCTAAGTATTTTTAAATATTAAAGAATGTGAAAAGGTATTTATTAGAATATCACACATATTTTAAGAATACACTTAAACTGTATTCTGGCACATAATTTTTTTAAGAATCTTTTAAAAGCATTAATGTTAGGAAGATTGGAAGAGCAGAGAGAGAAAAAAATAACCAAAACGGCTAAGAGACATAGTGGGTGCTTTCAACTTACAACTCAAGACATGTTTACTAAATTTTAAATAAAAACAGGGAGAGGCACAGATTTACTATACAAATTAGATCCCAAAAGTTCTGTTATAAAATGTGTGGAGCAAGGATAAACATTATGTATGTCAGTGATTTCTGAGGTATGTAAGTTGAGGATAACAGGTTTGCCAAGTTATCTACCTCTCAATGAAGTCACCAAAGAAATTAAGAAAATGTCATGATAGAAGTTATCACCTAAAACTTTTTATGCAATTATTCCTTTCTGTTGAATATCTCTTTTTTAAAAAAAAATATATTTTATTGATTTTTTTACAGAGAGGAAAGGAGATAGTTAGAAACATCGATGAGAGAGTCATCGATCAGCTGCCTCTTGCACACCCTCTACTGGGGTGATGCCCGCAATCAAGGTACATGCCCTTGACCGGATTCAAACCCGGGACCCGTCAGTCCACAGGCTGATGCTCTATCCACTGAGCCAAACCGGTTTCAGCTCTGTTGGATATCTCTAACCACTCCCTCACCATCTACTTATATACCATCCTTTCAATAGTTAAAAACTCCATATAAATATTTATAAAATTGAAGCAATCAAGCCATCTCAGCAAATACATAGAAATTTCTCTGTTTATATATTTTGATGTAGTCTGTGTCACTGAGGCCTACAACAAAACTCCAAATATATTCATTGAGGAAAAAAAATAATAAAAATCAACTCTAGATTATCCATGCTAACAAGAGAGCAATAACCAAACATACTCCAAAAATAACTTAGGAAGAATTTTTATGTGTCTATTTTTGGTAGCAGTTTCACTTTTCTAATTGTTTTCACTTAAGTCAATATTCATAAGCACACACCAGCTGTGTGAATATGCTAGGATAAAACACTGCTCGTGACCTGCACAAGAGCTCACCACAACATGTAACTAAACAAATAATGCCTACCTTTCATCTACGCACTTTTAGCTGCCAGTTCCTAAATATTCCAAAATAATTTCTTAATCAGTATTTAAGCCCTGGCCAATGTTGCTAAGTGGTCAGAGCATCAACACTCGCACCAAAGGGTCTTGGGCTCTATCTATACGTGGTCAAGGGCACACACCTGGGTTGCGGGTTCAATTCCTGGCTCTTGCTGGGGTGTAGCTCTTGTCAGGGTGTATGAGGGAGGCAACCAATCGATGTGTCTCTTTCACATTGATGTTGCTTTCTCTATCCTCCTCCTCCCTCCCTCCCTTTCACACACTCTAAAAAGACTGGTGGAAAAAACATCCTTGGGTGAGGATTAAAAAAAAAATCAGTATTTAAGTACCACTAACCACTTGAAACTTTGAAGATGAAGGGTGTAATCAACTCATTGGTTTAAAGCAGTGTGAAGAAGGAAACATGGACTCATTTGAAATCAGATGAAAGAAGCAATAATCAATTTTACATATACAACCTAGTTGGGAAGTGAGAGGTGATCAAGGCCACAAAAATACAACCAGGCATCATCCCGGAAAGGTTAAAAACAAGATTCCAAAGAAAGTCAGTGATAACATCAAGGCAACAGCAACCCAGCAACTGGGTCTACCATGCTGTTTCAATCTGCATGAAGTCCTAATTGTCCTTACCATATTGTCCCAAATTTTTCCAGAGCCTCCACCAGGTCTGCTTCCACCACAGATTCACAGAGCCCTCGAACATGGACAACGGGGGAAACAGAAACCTTATGGTGACTTCCACCGGCCTCCTAGCAAGAGAAAATAATTCGTAATTAAAACTTTAAAAACTCAAATTATATTTCTTAACACATTCAACTTTGTCTTAAAAAACAAACTTTTTTTTTAAGTTGGCGGTGAAGGCCTGGGAGAGGGGAGCATGGTGGAGAGGGTCAATGGAGGGGTTTGAAAAAGGCGGACTTGTGTAATACTTTCAATAAAGACATCCATAGGTGTACGATTTTTGTCCAGTCTCTTCCCATAACCCCCTTACCCATCTCCCTCCGAGAATTGTCAGTCCACTCCCTTTCTATGCCCCTGATTCTATTATATTTTTATTTTTAAAATTAAAATAGCTCTCTCATTTACTTATTCAAGTCTTATTAAGACAAAGATTTATATTTACAGGGCACCTCTCTTGCATCTCATCAGAAATTATTCCCATATATAATTCACTCATATATGGATATATACGTGTATATATGGATATATAGAGATATCCCAAAAATCTATTAAATGAAAGGTTTCTTTGTTCTCCAAACAGACTAATCTAAAAGCACTATAAAACTTAATCATTTAAAGAAAATTTTAAATCCCTTTATGGCTATTTTAAAAGACTTGCCAATTTTTTTCATTATAAAGACTAGAAAAAAAGACATATGCCAATAAAATATGTCAGAATTTTTTTAAAAAAAGAACTGATTTAAATATGTAAAGTAACCAGGGGACTATGCTAGATGATTGGCATAGCCAACGAACAATTTCAGTCCTTTGCAAATATTAATTCAGTCCTTCAAATTTCATTGTAATTGCTTAGGTTTAGTCTTTTCTATGCTTACAGATATTCATTACATGTCACATTTAAAACAAATCATTCTGATTGTTCCCTATGTAAACCAACATTCTCTTAGCAACCTTAACAAACGAAACCCTGCCTGTGTGAAACAACCAAATGTGCATTCTCACCATATTAAGCTCTAAATATAATTGGACAGCAATGTAAAAATAGAGCTCCTGAATTTAGACACACATTTAAAGTAGAAATAACAAGTTTTACTCTAAAATCTCCATTGATCCTTAGATATCAGCTGGCAAAAGTTAAAATGCAAAAAAAACAGTGCCTATATTGTCCTGGACTATTCAAAAAGTTAGTATCAAAAAACAGTAGATTTCAGATTGAGACTGGAGAGAGACAACAACCAAATGCAATATGTGAGCCTTCGTTTTATAACAGATAAAAACTGCTACAAAGGCATCTTAGGAACAATTGGAGAATTTAAATAGGATATTAGATTATGTAATGGAATTATTGTCTTAGATACCATTATAATGGTAACGGTTTAAGAAAGAGTATCTCTATTCTTAGGAATAGCTGGGATTCTTAAGGATAATTGTAATGCTTATAAACTACTTTCAAATAGTTTAGGGGGAAAATGTATATGTAGAGAGATATAGAGATTAAAATCTCAAATAACACTTTAAAAATGGCATATTAATCGAACATTTTATATGATAAAAAATTGGGAAAGTATTTCATTATATAATATTTAAGATCTGCAAAAGGGTATGAACAATATAACTTACTACCCAGTCTATTAATTGAAACTACCAACCAGTTAAACACAACTCTCCTCCTACCTCCCTTCCCATCATGGATCCACACTGTCTTCAGATAGTGCTAAGGAACATGACTTTTTCAAACTGGTCTTCTCACCAAGAAATGGGTTATAGGACCAATTTAAGAATCTCTCAAAAGATCTGATTAACATATTATTGCTTATATTTCCCAAATGAAACAGATGGAAACTCAAGTCATCCTATAGAAGCTGGAAAATACTGAATGCTATCAGGAAGATATTTAGGAGATATGAATATCTCACAATTATCTCAACCTCAAGACAGAAAACGTTTCCCAACCCCTTGTATTTATTTCCCTTATTCCCACTCAATGAATTTGCCATTCCTTGATATTTCTCTACCTCTAAATTATGTCTCCTTTTAATTTTAAAATTTCTCATCCTTTCTGTAGTTTATTATAAAAGTAAAAAAAAAATAAATAAAAATAAAAAAAGCAACCCATAAACCTAGGGTTGTTTCCAAATATAAAACTGACATATTAAAGATCTCTTTTCAAACTATATTTTCAACCCTTCCTCTCCTCCACCCCAAAATACTTTACTAACTCAGTGTTTTCTTGGGAACCACGGCCACCACCAGATGGGGTCTTGGTCCACCCCGCCTCCCCGGGGCCACGCCGGGGCCGGCAGGGGGAGATGCGTGCCCTTTCCGGAAGCAGGGCGGGCCTGCGGGTGCACCACACCGGGGTGCTTGAAGATGGGAAGAAATCTGATTTCTCCCCGGACAGAAACAAGCGCTGTCAGTTTATGCTAGGCAAGGAGGAGGTGGTCCGAGGCTGGGAGAAGGGGTTGCCCAGAGCCAAAGTGGACTATCTCCCCAGACTATGCCCACGGTGCTCCTGCGTACCCAGACATCATCCTATCAAATGCCACTTAGGAAGGTCTTGTTGGTCAACTATGAAGGCATTATTCGATCCCCACTGCAGGCTATAGATCAGTCTCGTCATAAGCAATCCAAACTCCCTTCCCTCAAAGGCTACCTCAGGGACAAACTCTAGTAACACCAATCTTAAGTGCTAACTTTGACAACTGGAGGTTGAAGACCAAACTCTATTAAATAACAGAGAAGGGCCGAAACCGGTTTGGCTCAGTGGTGGAGCGTCTGTCTGCGGACTGAAGGGTCCCGGGCTCGATTCCGGACAAGGGCATGTACATTGGTTGCAGGCACATCCCCGGTAGGGGGTGTGCAGGAGGCAGCTGGTCAATGCTTCTCTCTCATCGACGTTTCTAGCTCTTTATCCCCCTCTTCTCCTCTCTGTAAAAAAATCAATAAAATATATTTTAAAAATAAAATAACAGAGAAGGGATGCTTCCATCTAAGAGGAATAAGCAGGACGCATTAATATCTCTTCATACAGAACAGCAACAACTGAGCTGTAAATTCACAAGGGCCTCATGCTTTTTGTTTTCCCAACATCTCCATGTCCATTTGCTCAGGAGCCACTCACTGTCTTTTCCACCCTGTGATAGGATTAAGAAAGACCAACCTCAAATTCAGTAATTCATCCCCCAACACCAGGCACAGACCCACTGCCAAATGGTTATCCAGCCTCTCCTTAAACACCTCCTACTTCAGTGAGGTAGTGAGACAACATCTTATACTTTAGAAAATTCTTCATAATATGACATCCATTTCTGTCTCCTTGTAGTTTCCTATCCAAAATGGCTTCTGGAGTCAGATCAGCTTTTGTATCTTTGGACACTTATTGGCTCAGTGACCTTAGGCTAATTACTTAATCTTTCTCAGTTTGACTTAAAAAAGAACAGTACCCTCAACCATGTAAGATTACCATAAATAAATGAAACAAAAAATGCTTAGCAGTGCAAGATGTAGTTATTCAATAAATGTTGGCACTCCTGCCTTTATATTTCCCTCTTCTACATGAGAGTCTTTGATTGCTTATAATGGTTAAATCGCACCACTAAGTTTACCCTTCAGGATAAATGTCCCTCCAGTTTCTCCTAACATTCTTCTTATGATGTGATTTTTCTTAAAAAATATACATCGATGATGAGAGTCCCTAATCAGCTGTCTCCTGCTGGGATGGAACCCCCCAACTGGGCTTGTGCCCTGACTGGGAATCGAACAGTGACTTCCTGGTTCATAGGTAGACGCTCAACCACTGAGCCATACTGGACGGGCTTATGATGGGGTTTTTAAGTGCCCTCTCCATTCTGGCAATCTTTCTCTGGATACTTAAGAATTTATCAATGTAGTATCAAGAAAGGAATACAGCATTTCCAGATAGTCAAGATTATCCCTTCATTGACTTTAAAGACTTTATATAGACAAAGGACAAACTAGTTTTAAGGGGCAGCTGCAAATATTTTTTAACTCACACTATGCTTAGAGTTTATATTTTTTTCTTATCAAACAATCACATCTCTTTACTTGTCCTTTTTAAAAAGAAACAATTCAGCATATCCAAAATATAAGAACCGCTTTAATTTTCCTATCCAAAGTTTTTAGGTATATTTGATCACCTAACAAAAATTAAAAAAGAAAAGCCCTGTGATTCGAATTACTTTTTAAAAATAACCTTTTTTTTTTTTTTTTTGACAAAACCAGTTTGGCTCAGCGGTAGAGCATCGGTCTGCGGACTGAAAGGTCCCAGGTTCGATTCAGTCAAGGGCATGTATGTTGGTTGCGGGCACATCCCCGGTGGGGGGGTGTGCAAGAGGCAGCTGGTCGATGTTTCTCTCTCATCAACGTTTCTAGCTCTCTATCTCTCTCCCTTCCTCTCTGTAAAAAAATCAATAAAATATATTATAAATAAATAAATAAAATAACCTTTTCCCCCCTCAGGTACTACAAATCCTTTGGTTTTGCCTACCCAGAAACCCTCCCTTCCCCCTTCCCATTTCTTCTGATTAAACACACACACACACAAAAAAAAAACTTCCTCCAATCCACATTATTATATTGGTATTCTCAATCACAGTCATGCTTCCCCAACTTCAGAGATAGCACAATGATTAGTTGTGGGAATCAAGTGAGAGACAAAACAAAAAACAAAAACAAAAAACAGGTTGATTGGAGATAATATGGGCCTTGGGGAAGAGAGAATGTTCTCTTTCTTTGCTAGTTAGATAGCGCTGCAACATGGAAAGAAGCAAGTCTCTATGACATCATCTAAACCCCTGCGCCCAGCCATGCCTGGAAGTAGTGCCACAACTTGGCTTTCCCAGTGATATGGGCCAACAAATTCCTTACCTCTGACCCCTTTCTCTTTTGCTTAAGTTCATCCCAGTTGCTGTGACTGTAACTGTGAGCTTTGAAAGTTACATTCAACTTCACAGAGGAAAAAGGAAAGCACTGAATGATGTAAACGCACCGACTTCCCAATAACAGACTTTTTTTACTGTTCTATCACTAAGAACTGCACCTGGCACACACATGGTAGGGGCTCAGGAAATTTCTTAACGAGTTAAGAGCTCACAGTGATCATAATCCAAACACCTCGTGTGATGGGTAGCACCTGCCTGGTTGGGCTGATGCCTCTATTAACAGCTTTTTTCATTCTTGATCTACCACGAAGAAATGAAGCCAAAAGGTGGAAATACCTACTGCTTTTCGCTTCTTTCCCAAACCAGGCCTGAAGATCATTTACTGTAGCAGTGTAGCTAACCACTTTACTGCTCCGGAGCACACCTCTTTGCAATGTTTTATTCCACACAGTGCAGTTGCTCGACTCACCCACACGGTCTCTAAGCTTCTCCTGTGGGAGCTAACCAAGTGACTTCATCCCATCTCCCATCTCATATTCACCCAATAAATCTATTAATATTCCTATCATCATTAAAGTGCATCACGAACGAGTATTAATGTATCTTCAATTCAAACTAGATTCTCTACATAACATACATTCCTTTATTTGGAAACCCTGGGATCTACATTTTTATCTTGGCATTTCGCCATCTTGCAAATCTAATAAAAACTGAGGAATACATTTTCATCTCATCAGCAAACAAACCACTTCAACAATCTTTAATTTCCTGTTACTTGCAGAACAGACTAAGGGGGGGGGGGGGGGGGACGACAAAAACAAGGGAAAAAATTAACGAACAAAAAAATGAAAAACAAAATCACAATTAAGACGTGTTACATGTTCCAAGAACATCTAAGTCATTAAGATAGCTTATGCACCAAAAAGTGGCAAAGCAAAAAAAAAAAAACACAAAAAAACCACACAACACAATTCCTTTGCTTGTTTCCTTCAAGTCTCCATCCGACCGAAGCCTGAGTAACCCTTTGCTGTGGATGAAACCATGTTCCCATTCCTCCCGCCTCCAGCGATTTTTAGAGGAACAAGAATGTAGCAGCGTGTGTTCGAGGCGGGTATGTATACACGGTCAATGAAGAAGACGTGAGATGATTTTTAAGATCCGTTTTCCTTGAAAGTAGGGATATCCTAACACCCCACCAATACATTCTTTTTTAACCCAAGAAGAGCTAAAAGCTGGACTCCGCAATAATCATAGAAAAACAACAACTGGGTAGCAAAGCATGCATGCACGCCATCCCTGCCAAGAGTCCTAATGTCTCAGGGAAACCCTCGGGGGCGCCGGAGCCTCCCCCGCCCCCGGGCGAGCAGACGCCCCGCGATCCCGCAACCGTGACCCGCGCGCGCGGAGGCTGCGGGCAGAGGGGCCTGGAGGACCGGCCGGGCCGCAGCCGGGGGAATCCCACCAACAAAGGGCCCCTGAGCCCCCCGAGCGGAAGCGACGCCTCCCGCCGCCCCTCCCGGACCCTCCCCAAGTTCAGGGCCTGCGGCCAGGCCGGGCCGGGGCCGCGATCCGGGTGCGGGGCACAGAGAGGGCCCATCCTAAACGCCCCCGAAGGGGCGATCCGGAGCCCCGCCATCGCAGCAGCGAAGGGACGGAGGCCCGGAGCCAGTCCCCGCCCCGGGGCCCCGCTTCCCGGGGAGCCGCCGGGCACGGCGGGCGGGCGGGCGGGCGGACGGACGGACGGACGGGGCGCCGCGCCTTTGTTACCGGCTGCTGCTGCGAGAAGCTCCGGCCGCCGCCGCCGCCATCGCCCCCGCCCCGGGGCGCCGCTTCCCGGCGGCTCTCGCCCTCCTCGGCCGCGTAGTCGATCTCGCCCTCCTCGGTCTTGAGGCGCTTGGCCTGGCTCTCGTACTCCCGATCCTCCTCGTACGTCTCCCTGGGGGAGGAGGAGGAGGAGGACATGGCGACGGCCCGAGGCTCCGGCGGGCGGGTGAGGGGCGGCGGCGTGGTGCGGGCCTCGGGGCCGCAGGCCGGTCCGGCCCCGCGCGGGCGGGCGCGTCGGCGGCGGGGTGTGCGCGGGGGCGGCGCGCCCAGGAGCCGGTGGCTTCGGGGAGGAGGCTCCCGAGCGGCCGCTCCCTCGTCTCAAGGAGCCGACATCCGGCCTCACCCCGCTCCGCCGCCGTCCCTCCGTCCCACACCCCGAGGGAGCGAATCTAAGGATGGGACGCGGCCGCGGCTTCCGGTCTTCCCTCCTCCTCCTCCTCCTCCTCCTCCTCCTCCTCCCCGGATCCGCTGCCCGCCCGCCCGCCGCCCGGCCCGGCCTCCGCCCCGCCCCCGCCCGCGCCCGCGCCGGCGCCGCGCAGGATGGAATCCAGCCGCAGCCCGCGGGAAGCGCCCCCCACAACCTTTGCCTCCGTCCCTATTGGCAGGTGGGAAAGCCGACCAAGCTTCCCATTGGCTAGAAGGACTGCTCGTCAAAAGCTTCCCAAAAGGCCCGCCCTCGCCTTCCCGGCTCCTTCCCAGCTCGACCCTGGCCCTGGAGCCCTGACCGCGCAACGCCCGCCGCGCGCCTCCCTCCCGGAGGAGCGGTTGCAGCCGCCGGGCGGTTGGCGCTGTTGGGCTACCCTGAAGCTGGGCGAGCGGGCGGGGAGGCTTACAAAGGTGTTAGGGCTGCGGGTGTTAACCGCCCTAATTTAAATGCTTGCATTTGTCATGAAAAAGAAGGGAAAACCGCTAGACTTCCTGCAGATTTGGCTCTCACACAGCCTTTTACAACGACAGGAGGAGAGGGGGGGAGAACAGGGTCTGGAACTGCAACAGTGGCCTTCTTCCTACTCTGCGTGCAAAAATCGGATAGAAATGGTGGACTCCCTGCCCCTAGTAGCTGGATATTGGAGATATTTAGTTGGCAATGACTAAAGGCAGCAAGTGCTCCGGGAATGTCAGTTGGATGAGTTAGCACTCATTCGTCCTCTGGGCCTTTCTTTCTTCTTCCCTGCCGATTAAAGGGGGGCTTGTCAGTATACGTTCCTGCTCCAGTGAAATGTTTTAAACCTTCCATATGAAATGTCATCATCCCAACCCTCTTTCCTTTATGGACGAGCTGATGTGCTTCATCCCAACCCTCTTTCCTTTATGGACGAGCTGATGTGCTTCACATTAATTTTTTTTTTTGAAAGATACAAAAGCCTATCACAGTTCTCTTTGTCACCTGGACCACAGCTCTCTTGCTGTAGAGCCTTGAGGACTCTTCCCAGCTTCTAGCTGCTACTTTCTCTCTTTGCAGCTGGGCCCTTTATACTTGCCTCTTAGGATGTTCTGTTTCAAAGACTGAAAGCGCTTGAAGACAGGAACTGCTCTTTTCATCTTTGCAAACCTAGTTCCAGTACAGTCCCCCGTACACGTTAGGGCTCAACAATAACCGAACGAATGGTCCTTGGGAAGTAAAGATCCATTACATCTTCCAGGAGAGTCACTGGCAAATCTAATGCAACCTAATGCTCTCTGTGACTTAATCCTTGAAGGATTGCTGAGGATCCACACCCAGCAATTTCACTTCTGGGTATCTATCCAAAGAAAACACTGCCTTGAAAGTACATGCACCTCTATGTTCATTGCAGCATGATTTGCAATAGCCAAGATATGAAAGCAACTTAAGTGCGCATTGATAGATGAATAGATAAAGAAGTTGTGGTACATATATTCAATGGAATATTGCTGCGCCATGAAAAAGAATAGGGTCTTGTTATTTGTGACAACATGGATGGACCTAGAGCAGTGGTCGGCAAACCGCTGCTCGGAGCCACCTGTAGTTTGCAAGCCTCGGTTGGCCTCTCTGTTGACTAATGAGTTTGCCAACCACTGGACTAGACCAAATGTTACCATGTAGTTGGAAGCTGTGAGGATTAGGCAATTGTGGCATGTTGTGTGCAAAGAGATAAAGGGTAGTATACGACTGTGGTATATGACACCTAGCAAATATCCTGCAGGTCAGTGGTCTGCAAAACGCATGTGGCTTTTGAGCCTCGGTTTGCTGACCACTGACCTAGACCATATTTGCTAGGTGGAAGAAATCTGACAGAACAAATACCGTATGATTTTATTTATATGTGGAATCTCAAGATACAAAAGAAACTGATGGTTCTCAGAGGGGAAGGAGGTGGGGGAAAGGTGGAGGAAAGGAGGTGGGTGAATAAGACAGATTTTCACTTATAAATCAGCCATGGTGATGTACAGCATAGGGAATATAGCTTTCAATAATAATAATGTGATAACTTTGCACAGTGTCAGATGCTTGCTAGATTTATCATCGTGATCACTTGTTAAATATACAAATGTTTAACAACTACATTGCATATATGAAACTAACATATTGCATGTGAGTCAGATTTTAGTTTTGTTATGCTAACCGTATTAAAAATAAAGTTACTTAAGTTTTTCTATTGTCCTTGTCCCTCACATTCTTCCCTAAATGTGGCTCTTCCTTTGCTGGGTGTGAATGGTTTCCTCTCGCAGCCTCGTTCTCTCTCCTTTCCAAAACATTTCTTGAAACATTTTTATTTGTTGCTGACAGTGCTTTAACACAGTGTTTTAACACGGTACTTTATCATTTATACTGCCTGTCATTTTGGAATCCAATTGCAAGCTTTTTCACACCATAACGCTATAATCAAATTAGTGTATGGCTGCAGGTAATCACTAACAAATAGGAACTAAAAAAAAAAAAAAATTGGGAATTCATTTTGTAAATTAAGATAGAGTGCAAGTGGACAGAAGGAACATGAAAGAGGAAGCTGCAGACCAGGACATGTCATTGGCGGAGCACCGGGAAGGAGAGGAGCCTGAAGGCCTTATGTAAACGTTCCAAATACTTTGTGTGACGATGAAAATATTTTAAATTCTCAAAGCCTTCATCCAACCTATGGATTCTACCAGTTAAAGTGCAACTGTCACACCAGGCGGTAAGGAAACCCAGGCTTGCCGAATCTTGCTGCTCTACTCGGTGTTCATTTCATGTAGAAGTCAGTATGTACGAGTATTAAACTTAATTCTTTTTTGGACTAGCTTAAATCAAATTGTTAGGTTAAAAAAAAAAAAAAAAACACTGAAGAAGTAAAACTTAACATGTTTAAAAGACAAAGGTCAGCACGTTGACCTTGGGTGACCTTTGAGCCTGCTGCAGATGAGCTGTTCAGACTGTGACAGTAGGTTCATGAGCTAGTAGAAAAATGCTAGCTCGCTCATCACTATACCATGAGAAAGGGAAAGGAATGAGGGCATAAATTGTATTCTGCATAAATTAACTTATTTGAGATAAAGAAATTATACACTGCCTGTAGTCAGAAATGCCTCAAATACTAGAAACAGCTCCTAAATAAATGACATATCCATCTGGGATCTTTTGTGCCACTGCACACAGCCTCAGCCAAAGGACCAATGGTCTGAATGCTTCATTGGTTGGTCTGCTGTGGATTGGGGTAGGAAGCCGCCTTGAACTCTCTCTGCCGTAATTCAAAGAGGATTCAGGGTTATAGCAGAGTGGGTGACAGGTCCAGAACAGGCCTGTGGAAACTGAGTCAAGGTCTTTGGCAATCTAGCCCCAAATTGCCCTTTGGTTTTAAATCTCATTGCTGATTATGTAATTGATAAGACATTGTGCTAAGCGATGAAGGGACTAAAAACTATTATGAGCTGGTCCCTGCCTTCTCAATGCTTGCAATCAAGTTGAGAAAAGCTTGCAATCATGTTGTAGCCCAAAGATAGGCTAAAGGCACATATATATTATATGCAATTATTATATATATAATGCAATACACACACACACACACACACATAATGCCTATCAGAGAAATAGCTCTCCATAGCTTACCTGGAAGCATCTGGTGGTTGAAACCTATGCACGTCCATAATAGCTGCAAGAGAGTCAGGGAGATGTGATTTTTGGCTTACAGGTCTCTGCAATACATGCAGCAATAATAACAGCCCTTTCCATTGTGTCAGGCACTGTGCTAACTGCTTCAAGAATCATGTCAATGAATTCTGACAGAAGCCCCCCAACGGAGGCATTACTAACTAGTCCATACTACAAATAAAGAAACAATGGAGGAGAGAGTAAGAGACATGCTCTAGAAGACATAGTAAACTAGAGAGCCAGGATTGGAACCCCAGCAATCTAATTCCAGCACCAGTACTCCTCATCAAGAGGATGGATGGTTTAATTATTGCGTTTACCACCATGAACTTATAGATCTAGTTTATAGTCCCTTGTCACGATACTAATTCATTCACTAATTTTTACCAGGGCATATACAACTTTAATTATGGGAAGGGGCAAATAAACTGCCACTGTCACCATTTTTAGTGGTTTAAGGAAATTCAATTATCTTCCATAGGAAATTACAAATATAATGCACTGTGTTAGTGTTTGTTTTTAAAATGTAATGTCTACAAAAAAACAAAAAACAAAAAAAGCCTTAAAAATTACATCATTTGTGCAACTAGAGATGCAAACTGTGAGCTTTTCATACCAAAACCCAGTTTCCAATATCGCTGCTACTTCATTGAAAATACAAAACGTTTGTTTCCTGCCTCAGCTCCGGGGGGGAAAAAAAATACTGTAAAACAAAACCTTTGAACACACCTTCTTGTTGAGTCACATTTCCAAAGGATTGGAACCACAGAGGTGTGTTTTCATTAAGATGCGTTTAGCATAAATCCAGCTTAGAGCCAAGTCCATTCAGAGACCAATCAGTTAGTTGCTATGAAACGTTGTCAAATCTGAATACATTATTTGTGATGATATCATCTTCCTTGTTTGGCAGAGATCACCAAGAAAGTGGCACTGTGGTCTTGATACCCAAATTAGCCCCTTTAATTCCGTTCACATTTGGTTAGTTATGGTGAAAAGAAGCCACAGTGCAAGCAAGATGCACCCCTTGGGAAATGCCTCAAACACTGTTGGCTCACAGTACAGTCAAGTGTAACCACAGCAGTAGGTATTCGCTTTCACGGTCATGCACACCTGCTTCGGGGCTAGAGATGCCACTGTGTGTAGCCTCTTAAAAAAAAAAAAAAAAATAGTGATTTGTGATAAACCTGCAAAATTAAACAGAATGACCTTAGAAAAACTAGCTCATCCTACTACATACTGACGGGTAAAATTCAGATGACAGCCACTTATCCTTAGTCTTAGAAATAATGCTTAATTTACTTTCCTCTCTGACTCAGGTGAGTTGATAGTGCTTTAGAAATCTTTAATTTTTACTTTAAAAAGGTGTTAGCATGGTCTCCTGTCCCCAGTCGAGGCTCAATAGAATTTATCAAAGTAAATTCATCTTGCATGCAGCAATATAGATCCAACAAAATTAAACAAATAGTTGCTCGCACTTAGAAAGGTGTTAAGATAGAAGGTGAAATAATTGGGATCCATCAGTAACTTTTAATTACTGTTGCTAAATTTAAGTTCTCAATCCTTTCTGTTTTGTTTTGTTTTTGTTTTTCTTTCAATTTGAGCAGAATAAAAAAAATATCTTGGAAATGGCCCACCTCACCCCAAGAAGTCAGCTGCGGTTCAGAACTACACCATCACAACCAGGACCAAGAGCTGCCACTTCCACAGCCAGCTCCAGAGCGTACCATATCTACTGTTATCTGAACCAGAAAAAGGGATGCATATCCCATGATGTTCACAGAGCTGATGACGGAACAGTGGGGCCCTTGCTGAAGAAAAATAAAATGCCTCCACCACCATGCCTATCAGAGAAATAGCTCTCCATAGCTTACCTGGAAGCATCTGGTGGTTGAAACCTAAGCACGTCCATAATAGCTGCAAGAGAGTCAGGGAGCTGTGATTTTTGGCTTACAAGCAATACAGGAAGTATACTTGAATCCTGAAGCGGAGATGAAATGCCTGTTAGGTGCAATCCTCCACACTCACCTAAAAATATGAAACGTTTGGCTTAACTAGACCGCACGTTTTGTACCACACATTTATAGGATACTAAAAAGTCAGATGTGTATATAGATATGTATGTATGTGAGTACCTATGTGCATGTGTATGAGAGAGAGTGTACACATTCCTTGATAGCAGGAATGTTATTGAATCAAACCTCAGATCCTAGGTTTGTGTATGTATATATATATGTGTGTGTATTGTATGTATGTGTATGTGTATATATATATTAATATACACACACACACTCACGTAGACAAAGCTGGGAGGGAATTTGAAGAAAATTATAAAGGCACTTTTAATATGATGATAAAGTCATTAAAACTTTTAAACATTCTCTTTAATATTTTTCTAATAAAATATGAAGAAGGTTAAAATAAAATTGAGTACTATTATGATTTACAAACTCTTCTAAGAAATTTTAATCTTCAGATTGCTATACATTTCATTATTAAATTTAATCTCACCGCTATAATCAGAACATCAAAAGAAACTTTATTTAGATGGTTGCAAAAATCATTTTTTTATAACTCCAAAAGTCAAATTGATATGCACCTCAAATGAGGAAGAAGGACAGAATGATTCATGAAATAGAGGATGTGATTCTTATTCAGCAGAATGCTTCTTGGAACTAGCCCACATTCAGAACTGCCATCCATTTCAAAGGAAACTTTGTACAAATTTAAAAAAAAATCTGAATTATTTTGTCACTGATTCTATCACTGGATTTGGGTCAAAACTTAATGTATGTTTGGCTTCAATGGAAAAGTAACTGCAAATACTTTGACAATGTCCAATTTTATTTTTAAAATGTGTATTAAGTATTGTAGTATGCAACATTTGCAGAATACGGTGTTTCATTCTCATTTTGATCAATGTTTGTGCAAGAAATAGAGCCTCGGTTATGAATATGTGCTGAGTAATTCGGCAAGAATAAAATGTATAAAATGTAGAACAAAGAAAGTGTAGGCTACTCCGAACAGTGTAGGATTGGGAAAGAATAAAACCATTGCCAACATTCACAGAGCCATTCTGTCCCTTGCTTTATTAGAACAGATGATTAAAAACTGTTTTTTGAAAGTCTGGATGACATTATTCTGAAGAGCCATCTGTCTGAGAGGCAGGTGATCTGGTGGCCCTAAGACTTGGCAGAGAAAGGCATGTGCATGGCTGACACAGCCTCTCCTGATCTGGGACACATATTTGAAGCCATAAACAAACACAGGAGTGTTTGATGCTTGACTTAGTTATGCCTGGATGCTTGGAGAATTTGGAAACTTCACCCAACCCCCTTGGTCTTGTGGAATCCTTAGGTCCTTGTGGGAAAAAAAAATAGTGTTAGAAGTTAAAGAAATGTTTTCAGGATACTTAGCCAGACTGGGTACATGCAGCACTGTTTTGAGACCCAGGTAATAAAAGACAGAGGGGGCTGGGGACATTGTCTTCATTTCCTTCTGAATGAATGGAACAAAGCAAGTATACAAGTGCTGAATAGGAGAGGGAGAGGGAGAGGGAGAGGGAGAGGGAGAGGGAGAGGGAGAGGGAGAGGGAGAGGGAGAGGGAGAGGGAGAGGGAGAGGGAGAGGGAGAGGGAGAGGGAGAGGGAGAGGGAGAGGAAAATAGTGCTGATGACATCATTTGAGTCCCTGGATCCAGTTATGTCTGAAGCTGGTTCTTTATGAACTCTCCTCTCTTCTCCTATCATCCACTCATTAGGTTCAGTTGCTCTGATCCCACTATAATTTACCCAGCTCAGCAAGAGTAAAAAACCCCACCATTTCCAGGACCTGAGTTCCTAAAATTTCCTTCCCGACAGTGATGCCAATGAAACAACTAGTGAGACTCTGAGAATATATGAACCTGTGATTCATTATCTTCATGAACGTTAACCCATCAGGGAGAAAGACAGCAGGTTGGAAATACCTAGTTCTCTCAAGCCCACAAGTTTCCAGATCATCCTTGTTACAAACAAGCGATTTTCCTCATGACGTTATTCTAATCTGTGGCCAAATCATTTCCAAAGCTCCTCTACAAATCACGTTCAAAACTCTTCTCCATGCCGAAACCGGTTTGGCTCAGTGAATAGAGCATCGGCCTGCAGATTGAAAGGTCCCAGGTTCCATTCCAGTCAAGGGCATGTACATTGGTTGCGGGCACATTCCCAGTGGGGGGTGTGCAAGAGGCAGATGATCAATGTTTCTCTCTCATCGATGTTTCTGGCTTTCTAATTCCTCTCTCTACCTCTCTATAAAAACTCAATAAAATATATTTTAAAAAACAAACAAACAAAAAAAAAAACCCTCTTCTCCAAAGAGTCCCCCACGGTTCAGTTAGCTAGACTGTTCGTGTCTTTGCCCCTAGTTGTTATATCCTTCATTTGCATGTGGTCTTGGTCATTATCATAGGGAAGGTGTTCCATTGCCAGAACCACTAAGGGGAAACCACATCACTGCTTGAGTGAAGTTTAACCCACACCAGGTTCACTTCCCACTGTGTTCTTGGTTCCCCTTGCTTTTGCGTTCATAAAAACAGACATCCTGCCCATGTCTCTCCTTGTTTTGTTTCTCCTTCCAAAACTACTGACTCACACGTTTTGTTGTTGTTTTTGTTGTTTTAATATATTTTTATTGATTTCAAAGAGAAAGGGAGAGGGAGAGAGAGATAGAAACATCAGCGATGAGAGAGGATCATTGATCGGCTGCCTCCTACACGCCCCACACTGGGGATCAAGCCCGCAACCCAGGCATGTGCCCTTGACCTGGAATTGAACCCAGGACCCTTTAGTCCGCAGACCGACGTCCTATCCACTGAGCCAAGCCAGCTAGGGCTCACATGTTTGCTTTGCTCTGAATTTGCTAATTTAACTTATTTTACTTCTACTGACTAATGTAGGTAGTTTTTCTTCTTCCTGCATAACAGATTATCTCTCTGAATTTCTCTTATAGACCAAAATTGTCCAATCAATCCTCTAAACTTACCAACTTTGATAAGACAACAAATTCTTCTTTTGTTTTAACCTGTTTGGACAGGGTTTCCTTCTCTAAAAAATGATTCAATTTCCTGCTACAATCTGCTGAACTATTAAACCATTTTCAGGGGTTTTCATTCCTACAACCAATCATTGTGATGCTCACTACCATAAGTCCTGGGGTTCAAAGTCAGGTTAACTAGAGAAAGGAAGGAAAACATGGTAGAGCAACCACACACCAGTGCTCGCTCCAAAACACCAGTAAAAATTACAGTGAAGAAATACAGTGAACAGGTATTAGCCCTCCAGTAGGAGAACTCACAGAGATGCAATATGACTCTAGCAGCAAAGGTGTCTGGGAAATGTTGGACTCTTAAGCCTCCATAACCTGAGGCTTGGCGAACTTAGAAAACTGGAATGCCACCCAAAGATAAATGTCAGGCCCCAGGAAGGAGGTTAATGAATGTATAGAGTGTGATGACTGCCTGATGTCATCAGTTAACTTAGGAATGCATCATTCTTTCTGCTTGTCTATGTGACTACCCACCATATGAAAAAGAGAGACCCAGTCCTGGGAGGGGTGTGGATCCCTGACCCCCACCCCTGGCGGGCTACCACTGGGAGCAGCTGCCTTGTCCATATATATAAGTTTCTCCTACTAGGCCCTGGCCAGGTAGCTCAGTTGGTTAGAGCTCCATCATGATACACCAAGGTTGTGGTCAGGGCATATACAAGAATTAACCAATGAATGCATAAGTAAGCGGAACAACAAGTCAATGTCTCTCTCTCTCTCTCTCTTCCTCCCTCTCTCAAAATCAATCAATAAAATTTTTTTAAAAGTTTCTCCTATTAAAGCTCTTATGAATTTGAACGGGCCACATGTCAGTTCTTTGGAATTGATCCTGAAGGAGACTTCTGGGGCTCTCCTCCAACAATAAAATGGAGAGAAACAGAAACAAAGACTATTCATTAAACTCATGGAAGACGGAAAGTGAATGAAGAAGTCACCACTAACATAATAGAACAGAAGAATTAAGAAATTGAGCAGTGGGGAATTTCAATGACTAAGAAACTAGAAACTGAGAGTCTTGGTGTGTGGAGGCAGTAGGGTTCACAAAAGGTGGAAGTGAAGGTGTGACTCTAAAATTAGTGGGGTTGGTAGACTATATGGGTGGAAAATGGTTGGACCTCTAGTCCCAGGTCCCCTTCCCAACTCTTACGTAGCCAAACAAATAGTCTCCTCTCTACTCACCACCCCACAGGAGAATAGAGGATCAGACCCTGGAGAAATTAACCCAACAGGCTCTGGAGTTAAAGTCCAAGCCAATGCAGGCAAGGACAAGTCAGCGTGTTGAAAGCTGGTATATTATGTAAGAAGCTGGTATATTTTGTAAGAAGCTGGTATATTTTGTAAGAAGCTGGTATATTATGTAAGCTATACACTGAACTATGGAAGCCTCAGGCACCTCCCTGTCCTGCTCAGAGAGAACAACCAGCATATTCCTCCACCCAACCAGAGATTTCTCCTCTGGAGAAACTGGACAGTCCGAGAGGAAAGACCTCCACACACTGACATCGGAGGGTCCCTCAGTAGTAATAAGGCTGGCTCACAACCCAGTCATCCTACAGCAAAGCCCTCCAGGCAACAATCCCTGTCCATACAACCCAGAGCTTCCAAAGAACTTTTTCATGAGTCAGTCTTAAAAATTAATAGCCAACTAATGAATTCAGACATTTGAGGAAAACCTACACACAAACGGCATATCCCAAAACAAACAGAGAAAAAATGAAATCCAGGTGTTGGAAACCAGAGGTTCTTGACCCTGGAAAGAGTCAAGTCGAGCGCTTGCAAGGAGGTTTGATCAGCAGAGCCCTCAGTGTCCCATATCCGCTAGGATCACATTCAGTTGCAAGTAACAGAAAACTAGACCACAGGGGCTCAAACAAACACAGCCATGTGCCTCTTGACCACGTGATGCATCCTGGGAAATACATTGGTAGGCAATTTTGTCATCGTGTGAACATCATAGTATGCTTACACAAACCGTGATGGCAAAGCCAGACATCATGTATGTGCTATGCTTTTATATAACCGGTAGTGCAGTAAGTTTGTTTACACCAGCGTCACCACAAATATATGAGTATGCATTGTGCTATGACATTACAATGGCTACAGCATCACACCAGGCAATAGGAATTTTTCAGCTCCAATATAGTTGTATGGGGCCCCTGCCACATATGTGATCTGTCATTGACCAAAATGATGCATGATTATAGTGGTTTACTTTTCTCCCCCAACAAGAAGATGGAGGTAGCAGCTGCAGGCATTGGTTCAACATCTCAATTAAGTCAGAAATGGTACTTCTGTGGTTTTCTCACTGTAACCCTGATGGCCCAAGATGGCTGTTGCACATTCAGTCATCACATCCTGTTCAAGGCAGAAAAGGGAAGGAAGGACTCAAGGACGGTGCCAGCTATAACTGTTTCTGTGATATCATCTTAATGGCCAGAGCCATGTCACATGCACCACCAGCACCTGGCAAATTCATGTGTATGCTGGAACGAGCCATTGCCGCCTTAACAAAATCAACAAAAAAGAAGAGGGAATGTTCACTGAATAGATAATTAGCAGTCTCCACATCGAAAAGTACTTTTCTGAAACGTGCTTGTAATCTAACATCTTACAAGATCATAAATAATTCTTTTTTTTAAATATATATTTTATTGATTTTTCACAGAGAGGAAGAGAGAGGGATAGAGAGTTAGAAACATTGATGAGAGAGAATCATCGATCAGCTGCCTCTTTTTTTGTTTGTTTGTTTAATATATTTTATTGATTTTTGTACAGAGAGGAAGGGAGAGAGATAGAGAGTTAGAAACATCGATGAGAGAGAGTCATCGATCAGCTGCCTCTTGCACACCCCCCTACTGGGGATATGCCCGCAACCAAGGTACATGCCCTTGACCAGAATCGAACCCGGGACCTTTCAGTCCGCAGGCCGACGCTCTATCCACTGAGCCAAACCAGTTTCGGCTCATAAATGATTCTTGAGCAGCAACATATCTGAAGGCAGACCTGAAGAACGTTCCTGGAGATCAGGGAGCCTCCCTTCCAGACTGGAAGAGCTTAGCCTTTCTACAATGATATCCTTTAATTATCTTTCTTACAACAAAGTTTAGGAAAAATCCACAGTTTCAGATCCTTGAGGCAAAAACCATACATGTATAGAACGTTTTCCAGCCTTATTCCTCCCTTCTAACTTGAGTTTTAGGTTTCTGCACACCTTACACATGTGGTGAATGGTGCCTCACCATCAGCGTCAAGAATAAACAGCTCTTCCACAATCACTGTCAGAAGCCTCGTAGGTGAATGTAAGTAACATCTAGGACAAGCTTACAACGTGGTGACAGGAAGCACACTATAGATTTAAGAGAGAACTTGTCCTTGTGCATCAGCAACTCCCATATTCATTCATATCCAGTACATGCTGTGGTGAAAACGTATTCAACGCTATCCTTCAAGAACTCAAGCTCCAAACACAGAGGTCTCTGATATGTTTCTATCAATAGTTTCAAGAACAGCATCTGGAATACAGTGGGGCTAAATAAATAGTTCAGTGAATGAATGAGTCTCCTGACTTCCTCTTTTCTCCTTGCTTCCCTATTCCATCTCCCACTTGTGTTGCAGAAGAAACCCTTGTACAAATTGCAAGTTGGTGCAGCTACTATAAAAAACGGTGGGGGGAAGGGGATGGGGGTGGGGGAGGGTTACTCAAAAAAGTTAAAACTAGAACTACCATATGACCCAGCTGCCTCACTTCTGGGTATTTATCCAAAGAACTCAAAGACACTAATTTTAAAAGATATATGCATTCCTATGTTCTTTACAACAGCCTCAACATGGAAACAACAGAAGTATCCATGGATGGATAAGTGGATAAAGAATATGTGATATGTACACAGTAGGATATTATTCAGCCATAAAAGTAAGTCCTATCATTTGTGATAATACAGATGGATCTTCAAGGCATTATGCTAAGTGAAATAAATCAGACAGAGAAAGGCAAATACTGTACGACTTCACTTATGTAGTATTTGTCTAAAGAAATTATGTCATCTAAAGAAGCTTAACTCAGAGTAGAATGTTAATTGCCAGGGGCTGGGAGGAGGGGGGAAATGGGGAAGCTATTGGTCAAAGGGTACAAACTTCTAGTTATTCGTCAACAGAGCCAACTATCAACCGACGCTCTACCACTGAACCAAACCAGTTTTGGCAGAGAGCTAGAGTTCTTAAATACCATGTTATTCCAAAAGAAGGAAACGGAATACCTATTGGATATTCACGTTGTTTCAGTCATCGCAAACAATGTACTTGTAACGTTTTCTTCGTTACAAGTACATTGTTTGGATAGAGATTCATTGTAATATTTCATTTACTTTGAGTATGTAAAATATTTCATAATTTGAGACCCAAAGCATCATCAAATATTGAGATTTAAAAAAAAATGTATTTTTTTATTTCAGAGAGGAAGGGGGAGGAAAGAGAGATAGATCATCAATGATGAGAGAGAACCATTGATTGGCTGACTCGTAGACAACCTACACTGGGGATTGAGCCTGCAACCTGGGCAAGTGCCCTGACCAGGAATCTAACTGTGACCTCCTGATTCATAGGCTGACACTCAACCACTGAGCCACACCGGCTGGGCATATATTGAGATTTTAGAAAAAAAATGTCAAAAGGTGATCAAGGACTTTAATTTTTAGCAATATTGTAGCCTTTTTGTTCAGAATAAGTCTCCAGTAAAAACACCTAAAAAAGTTGGATAAAGATTTTTGTAATGTGCATTTTTTAAAAATTGGTTTTTTTTAAGTGCATGGTTGAGCTGGCAAGAATATAAAAGAAATCTGTGGGGGGCAGAAATAACCAGAAAAGCAAGTGGTGAGTGTTTGTCCTGGGGCATCTGCTAATCCCTGATGGTTTAGTCCATGGGCTCTCAAGTAGGAAAGCAGCAGCAGAAAAGTCTTACACAGGATGAGCGATCAGAATACAGACCCTCACTAGAATGTTCTAAAGATGACTCACTAAATGAATGATATAAGGGGGGGAGGGGATCCAGCAAAGTGCAACGGGCAGATCCTTATCTGCCTTGGCATCAAGGCATAGAGATGTCCTACCGACAAATACTCACATAAATCCTGAGCACTCACACTGCCCATTTGGTCTGAAACCCCTCAATCTGAAAACGTAGCTTGAGTGGTCCAAGACTGCCAACACTCCCAAGCACTAAGCAAGGACAAAACTATTTTCTCTTTGGCGGGGCACACTTCACACGAGGCTTCAAAGAATCCCCACAAAGCTCCAAGGGACATGACCTCACAACCAAAAATCATAAAACGCACAAGAAGTCAAACCACCACAAATGAGAGTCATCAGAAACAGCAAACAGCAAAATCAGTCTACCACAAACCTAAATGGAAAGATGTATCTTCTTCATAAATAGGACAGCCTAAAAATGTCCATTCTCTCAAGGTGATTTGTAAATTCAATGCCATTATGAATCATAATCCTACCATTGAATTTTACAAGTTTCTTTCAGCATTTAGATCAGCGGTTCCCAACCTTTTTTGGGGGGTGCCCACCTAAGCATCTCTAAAATCCTGATGCCTCCTCCCTCCCCCCTGCCCTGCCACAACATATAATTCTTATTATTCAAAAAGTGAGCTTCTATTCACGTGGAGGAAGCCTAAAAGGCCATTAACTTGGTCTAAACAAGTTTCCAAAGAACATGGCATCCATGAGAGAGAAAAATAAGAGAACCAAAGGACAGTTGAGGTACTGAGGAAGAAATCACTAAGATGTTTTAAAAAAATAAAAACATGAAAAAATAGCAAGTAAAGTTTCAAAACATATAATAGAGAACTGAAATGCATAAATCTGTTACAATATATATTTATATTCTTTATGTGAGGCCCAAAAACCATAAGAAATGCAAAAAAACTCACTGTTAATAACTCATTCTTGAATTGTCCCCCTTAAAAATCAAATTGCCCCCTGTGGGGGGTGTGCCCCATGCTGGGGATCACTGGTTTAGATGGAAGAGCAAAGTGCCAAGTATAGCCAAGGTACCCCAGAAAAAAAAAAAAAAAAACACAGATGTAGAGATTTGTCCTACTGAACATTAAGAATTATTATAAACCTATAAAATGAAAGACTTTTCAGTATTAACTCAGAGACAAATAGACTAACAGAACAGACTAGATAATCCAGAAATAGATTTACATGTGAGGATATGATAGATAACAAAACTGTCATTGCAACAAGTTATATCCATAGAAGCATACATACAGTATGTATGAATTTATACAAAAGTTGAAAACAGGCAAAAGTCAAGCAGTATATATTATTTAGGGATACATGTGTACCAGGTAGAATTATTTTAAAAAGTGAGAAGTAAAATTCAAACTTTGGTAACCCAGGGTTTAAGATTAGAAAGGTGCACACAGATGCCATCAAAAATAATGGTAATAGTCTACTTCTTAAGCTAAGCAGGGAGGAGAGAAGTGTTGGCTTTATCACTAATCTTTCAGCTGCACAAACACGCTATATCTTTTGTTTTATTTAAGATTTCCATTTTTTTTATTTAAAGGGTAATCTGAGTTCATTTAAAAAATCACTACATTAAAATGTTGAAAATGTTTAAATGATACAGAGTTAGAGTATCAATATTGTTTACAGTTCATATAAATTGATCAGATAAATACGAAGACCATGTTAGAAAATTAAACAGAAGTCAAGAGTCAGCAAAGTCATGCCGAAACCAGTTTGGCTCAGTGGTAGAGTGTCAGTCTGCGGACTGAAAGGTCCCAGGTTCGATTCCGGTCAGGGGCATGTACATTGGTTGCGGGCAGATCCCCGGTAGGGGTTGTGCAGGAGGCATCTGGTCGATGTTTCTCTCTAATCGAAGTTTCTCTCTCTCTCTCCCTCTCCCTTCCTCTCTGTAAAAAATCAATAAAATATATTTAAAAAAAAAAAAAAGAGAGAGTAAGCAAAGTCAGTTTTTTTGGCCATGTGAGGACACAGCCAGAGAACAGCCTTCCATTGAAAAAAATAATAATAGGCAAATTCCAACAAGAGGATATATAATTAACAGTTAAATATAGGGTTAAAAATAAAAATATTCCATGAACCAAGTAAGTATTAAAAATAAATTAAAATTTAATACTGAAATACTATCCTCTCTCAAATGAAATATCATATTCGTTTTTTGATGTTTTACTGCTGATAGGAAGATAAATTGATACAAATTTGTGAAAAGCAATTTATCAACACCTATCAAGAGTCCTAAATTGTTTATGCTCTTTGGTCAAAAAATATCTTCAGGAATCTGTTCTATAGAAATTTTTGTTATACATCAACAAATATTTTTGTTACAAAAAGAATATTTACCGAAAACTGCCATGTGCCAACATGTGCTAAGTCATACAAAGTAGGTTTCACAAATAAAGAAACTTGGGCTTAAAAAAAAAATCAATAAAGACCACTTTTTAGTGATTCAAAACAGTGTGGGGCAATTATTCATGTGGGGAAAAGGAACTGGCAACAACCTAAATGTCCAATAATAGCCAAATAAAGTATAGTATATTTCTATGCAATAGGAGGGGGGAAATTACTGATTTCAGAAACTAATACATGGAAAATATGCATCTTAGTGTTGAAGAAATGTGCAAATGTATTACTGTTAACAGTAAACAGTGCAAATGTATTACTGTTAACATTAAACTAAAACCGAAAGTCCTGCTCATGGTGAATCAATAATATCTATCATCTGCCCGGCCAGTGTGGCTGATTGGTTGATCTTCAATCTATGAACCAGAGGGTCACGGTTCGATTCCCGGTCAGGGCACATGCGTGGGTTTCAGGCTCAAACCCCAGTTTGGGGCGTGCAGGAGGCAGCCGATCAATGATTCTCTTTCATCATTGATGTTACTGTTTCTCTCTCCCTCTCCCTTCCTCTCTGAAATCAATAAAAATACTAAATAATAATAATAATATCAACTATCATCTTAGGAAGCAAAGGACAGCACTTTTTTACTTCTATTTTTAAATTTTTTTTTTTACTTCTATTTTAATTTAATGCTAATGGATAATATATTCACATTATCCAAACATCAAACAAGTATAAAAATAGGCACAGTAAAAAGTTTCATTCCTACCCTGTCCCGGATCCACTTGGTTTCCTAACCCCAACATAGGTTGTCAACATTAGCAGTTCCTTGGTTAGCCTTCCAGAGGCTACATTTATTGATGTATAATAATTGGTTCTGATGAAAGAGGACAATTTTTTATCTTCTTCCTTTTTTATATAAATAAAATACTATCCACATTTTCCAGCACCTTGATTTTTTCATTTAGTAATCTTGAAGATCTTTCTAAATCAACACAGGAAGCACTTACTTATTTTTTTTTATAGCTGTACAGTATTCTATAGTGTAGCTGTACCCTAAGTTCTTTAACAAGGCTTATATTGATTGACATTCTTGTTGCTTCCAATTTTTTGCTATTACAAAAAAAAAACACAACAACTGCAATGAGTAATATTTTTAGGTACTGTCTCTAGAGATCATTAGTAAAAGTAGAATACTGGATGCAAATGTGTATCTGTTTGTCATTTTGATGGAAACTGCCCATCTCTAATGGGCTAACATCTTTATGCCATTAAGTCTTCCTAGCTGAAACCGGTTTGGCTCAGTGGTAGAGCGTTGGTCTGCGGACTGAAAGGTCCCGGGTTCAATTCCGATCAAGGGCATGTACCTTGGTTGCGGGCACATCCCCAGTAGAGGGTATGCAAGAGGCAGATGGTCGATGTTTCTCTCTCATCGACGTTTCTGGCTCTCTATCTCTCTCCCTTCTTCTCTGTAAAAAAATCAATAAAATATATTTAAAAAAAAAAAAAAGTCTTCCTACCCACAAACAGGGTCTGCTTTTCCATTGGTTCCCAGGCTTCTTTTGTGGAGAACACATAATACTCTTCATAATGTAATATATATATATATATATATATATATATATATATATATATATATATACACACACACACACACACACACACACATATACACAAAACTGTATTATACCAATGATTTCAATTATGCAGAAAAAGGAACAAAGGAAGTAGTTCATTCGGTTAGCATTAATTCATCTCTTTGGGCAGGTAGTATTTTGGGTTATGTGAGTTAACTCTGTATTTTTTTTATCCCTTTCTGCATTTTCACTTTCTTGCTTTATTTTGTTTTTGTTACAATGAGCATGATTACTTTTGAAATAAGATCTTTTAATAAAGGTCACCTGGCCCAGGCTTTTGCGTTTGTCTGCCAAAATGAGACAATGAAAGCAGAGTTTAGATGACATTAAACTATTATTCATGGCTGGGGGACAGTTCAAGCCTCCTGTCTCCCAGTGTGCAACCCACCCCCCCCCCCCCCCCGCCCCCTGCAGTCACCCACCTCCTTGCTTTAATTGGCAGCAATGGAGATTTTAATTACTTGCTAAAGTTTGGGAAAGTAGGCTTCACAGATCTCATGAGGTGATAATGGAGTATTTTTTTCAGGCTTGACTTAGTACTGGGTTTGGATACAACATTAGGCTGTGGTTTAAAAATGACCTCACCCCCATCCCTGGAATAAATGCCTTCCGTCAATCCCCAGACATCGCCACCCTTTCCTGAAGACCAGCTTTGTCTGGCCAGCGCCCCTCTCCGCCTGCCTCTTCCCTGCCCAATGTCCACTTGGACCTTCAAAGGAATGTCACACCTCTAGCGTGTTGTTGTTGTTTGAATGGTTTTAAGGCTTTCGCTTGGCACATCTGGCCCAGTATGATGACCAATAACTCTGAGGCTTATCCATAGGAAATTCTACATTTCCAGGAAAGACCCTGTTTGATAGAAAAGGGGAGGCAGATAGAGGACAGGAAGCAGGTGGAACCAGGGAGACATGGGTTTTTCAGAAGCCTAGAAAGGAAGCACAGGTCCGCAGTTGCACAAAGAAAGACATTTTTATTCATTTAAAATCTCAGAATAGTCAGTCACTTTTCAAAGTAATACATCCTAGCATCATCCTTCATCATGGAGAAAAGAAAAAGAAAAAAAAAACACCAGATAAACCCACAAAAGACGGGCCCAGAGAATTAGGAACTTGGGGATGAAATTCGCAATGATCTCCGTTTGCAAATTCGCCACGTGTCTTATTTCAAGTGACAAGGTTTTGAAAGGCCAGCGGAGAAAAGGCTATACCCTTGCACCGCAGCTGACCTTTCTCAAAGTGGAATGTGGTTTTGCTAAAATTAAAAAAAAAAAAAAAAGAAAAAAAAAAAAAAAAAAGGAAAGGATCTATCAGGCCAAGCGGCCCTTGGTTGTTATCTTACGAAATCTGGCAGGAGGCCTGCCCGACCCTGTCCGCAGCCTGGCAGGTCCACAGACAGATGTGTCTGAGCCGGTGCCCCACTGCATAACCTCATTTCCGGAGACGCCACCGTCCTGGGAAACCACAGCTCAGAGATGTGTCATCTGGTGTTTCTACGGGACAATTAGTTTTTGAAATTAGTTTTGTGTTTTGTTTTTTCCATGATGAAGGATGATGCTAGGTTGTATTACTTTGAATTGCATCAAGAATTTCTGAAGGGAAAAATTCTAATACAGAGACCCGAGGGAGGGAAAATGTACTGCACATTTCCTGGGGGGGAAATTTCCCGTGTGCCATCAGTGACTTTCCGCTCCATAGGCAGTTCTGATAATAATTATTTTTTTATATAGGCCCAAACCCGTCGAACCTTGTGTTTGGGAAAGAAGGAAAGAAGGGAGAAAGGGTCTTAGCATTCTGGCGGGAATAAAAAAGGCTGCTCGGCACGGGAGGGCTCCTCAGAGGCAGAGGGACAGGCTTCCTTGCTTACGTGTTTTCATATCCTTTCAAACTCTGGTTCCCAGCCAGACGCCAAACATAAAAATTTCTTGTCCGCAAATCCTCATGAAGGTGGTTTACCTTTCTAAGGGAAATTCACATTTCAAAAAGGTTTTGAAAAACAAAAAATTTAAAAAATAAAATAAAAATGAGGCCGAAACTGGTTTGGCTCAATGGATAGAGCATTGGCTTGGGGACTGAAATGTCCCGGGTTCGATTCCAGTCAAGGGCATGTACCTTGGTTGCAGGCATATCCCCAGTAAGGGGTGTGCAAGAGGCAGCTGATGGATGACTCATCGATGTTTCTAACTCTCTATCTCTCTCCCTTCTTCTCTGTACAAACTCAATAAAATATATATTTTTTAAAATAATAATAATAAATAAATAAAAATGAAATAAGAAGACCAAAAGAAATTACTTTGACACTGATGCTTTGGCGCTGTCAGAGAATGTGAGAGTCTGCGTCAGCATTCCTGCACAAGCCCACAGGTTGGTCACATGTGCCACCTACTTGAGGTTAGTCCCAAATCCCCTAAATTCCTGAGGATAAGAGTCTTGGTTGTTTCTTCCTTCAGGAGAAGTCAAAAGGGAAATATTTAAATTGACAGCATATAGTTGGGGGGTGGAGAGGAAAGGGTTGAACGAAATAGACCTTTAAGCCACAGATCCAAATCATATTTCATGGGAGTTTCATTTAATGCATCAAAATCTACTTAACTATGAGATGGAAAAGATTCCCAAAGAGTTCATAGAAAATTAATAAATGAAGATATCTACCCCACCTAATGTGTACCTCAGTACAAGAAATAATTAATCCTTCTAATAAGAAATGTTCTTTTTCTGCCCTAACCGGTTTGGTTCAGTGGATAGAGTGTCGGCCTCCAGACTAAAGGGTTCCGGGTTCGATTCCGGACAAGGGGGCACGTACCTTGGTTGCAGGCACATCCCCAGTAGGGGGTGTGCAGCAGGCAGCTGATCGATGTTTGTCTCACTGAAGTTTCTAACTCTATCTCTCTCCCTTCCTCTCTGTAAAAAAATCAATAAAAAATATATTTAAAAAAAATTTTTTTTTTCTGTTACTTGTCAGCTCACTGAGTTTTCCTGGATCAGGAACAATGGAAACTCCCACTTACCAGAGCAGGTTGTTAGATTTTTATTCTCTTACCAAAAAAAAAAACAACAAAAAAACAAAACAGTGGAGCATTTCAGAGAAATTCATAAACTATTCAGGAGATTCAGGATAAAAAAAAAAATGTATAAAGGAAGAACATTGAGACACATGGTCCATGAAGGTTAGACAATAAAGACACAATGTGCCCCATACACAAAGCCCAGGTCATGGGGATCTTTCCTGTTCATTCAGCCGCATATTTGTTTTTGAGCTGCTAGCAGCCAAACAGGAAAACCAGATCAGGTAGAGAGTCGAGCCAAGTTGGGAGTTATAGTCACAGCCCCCCAAACAGGGCCCAGATGTGTCAGGGACAGCATCGTGCACTTATGTGAGCTCTTCTATGATTCTGTGACCAAGAACCAAGATACAGAATTATAGTAGGGAGAAGGTAAGACATACTGAGGAGAGAGGCAAGACATACTGCTCAAAGCTGGTGGCTAGCAAGGATCCACGGAGGCTGCAAGGGCTGGCATCTGGGGGAACACAGCTTCCACCTGGCTCATCCCACCCAGCAGGGAAAGCTGGCTGTCCTAGCACCATCACCAAGAATTTCATACAAAAAAGTAAGAGAGAGAGACAGAGACAGAGACAGAGACAGAGACAGAGACAGAGACAGAGGGAGGGAGAGAGAGAGGAAGGAAAGGAGGGAAGGAGGGAGGGAGGGAGGAAAAGAGGAAAGGAGAAAGGGAGGGAGGGAAGGAGGAAGGAGGAGAAGAAGGAAGGGAGGGGGGGAGGGAGAGAGAGGAGGAAAAGAGAAGAGAGACAAATACATGTCTAAGTAATTCACTAATAGGGAGAATTATGCATTCTAGAAAAGAAAAAAAAATGTGTCCACAATAAATGGTCCTCAATACTATCTTAGAAAATAACAAGTTTTAGATTTTGAGGGACAAAAGCAAAGCTGCTCCAACCCTGAGATGGAAGAATACCTGCCCATTTGGACTCTGGAGGGTTGGCCATTTTTATGAGCATGTGGTTATAACAAAAATCTTCCACCTCATGGTCCAATCCTACGTGTATCAATTCAAGTTCTTTTTCTTTTCAAATTTCAATTTCATGGTTCTTTATTGAAGTTCTGCTTTATTTTAAAATGGCAAGCCTAACCCCTATGTTCATAGCAGCACAATCTACAATAGCTAGGATTTGGAAATAGCCTATGGGCCCATCAGCAGATGATTGGATCAAAAAACTACGGTACATCTACACAATGGAATACTATGCTGCCATAAAAAAAGGAATTCTCATCATTTGCAGCAACCTGGATGGAATTGGAGAACATCATGCTGAGTGAAATAAGCCAGTCAATGAAAGAGAAACACCACATGACCTCACTCATTTATGGATATTAAAGAACATTATAAACTGATGAACCAAAAGACAGATATAAAGACAGTAAAGCAACAAGCAGACTGTCAAATTGCAGCGGGGAGGGTAGGGAGATCTGGGGGAGATAAGAGATCAACCGAAGGACTTGTATATTATACATGCATATAAGCACAACCAATGGACACAAAACTCTGGGGAGGGAGGGTATGTATTGGGGGGGGGGAGTTTGCAATGGTAAGATATGTACACAGATAATAATTTAATAAAAATATATATTCTTTTAAAAACCTGGGGAAAAAAATAAAATGGCAAGCCTATTCTAAGATCATTGTTATTGTTTTTTTTATGCTTAATTGCTTTTTTTCTGTATTGAGTATAGCTGACAAATATCAATTCAAATTCTTGATGTCAATTTGGTGTTAAGAGTCCTTTTCTCTGCCCTCCCCCTTTTTTTCCAATTAATCCTCACCCGAGGATATTTTTCTGTTGATTTTTTAGAGAAAGTGGAACAGAGGGGGAGAGATGGAGAGAGTGAAACATCGAAATGAGAGACACACATTAATTGGCTGCCTCCCCTACATGCCCCTATCAGGCCTAGGATCCAGCCTGCACCCAAACTAAAAACCCCAGACCCTTCAGTCCTCAGGCTGATGCTCTATCCACTGAGCCAAACTGGCTAGGGTGAGTCCTATTCATTTTAAGGATATTTCATTATCTTGATATCTTTGAATATCGCATATCAGCAGCATGAGACAGAGGACACTTGGCAGCAGATGCTGTTACACAGCTGCAGGACTCATCATCTGTGCTATGAAACGGCATTTAAATTGTGTCTTTTAGAGTTTGAATGGACTATGATTCCATTATGATGCCATTGAGAGCATTTATAACGTGAGCATTCCTAAACACTTCCTCCAATATAAAGCAGCTCAGTTGCCCTTTTGTCCTGAACTGTTGAAGACTGAGGTCTGTTGCTTGGTTTAAAATAACCTATATTGTGTGGTCAGCGTCAGATGCTTTAAGTCGTGCAGATCAAAACCACATTGACCATTTTCTTAGGGGCAGAGAGAAGCATCTATTTTCACTTGTAACTACTGTACCTTAGTCCTTCATGAGGTATGCCTTGTCCAGAGAAAATTAAAACAGAAATTCTGATATAAAAATGTTTACATTAAGGAGGAAAGTGAGAACATTCAAATCACTCTGAAACTAAATTCTGAGAAATTATAACAGCTTCCAACAATTACCTAGTTCTTATGAAAAGCATTTACCATGGCAACCACTGCGTCAAATTGCTCTTAAATAGATCCTGAGACACACACACACACACACACACACACACACACACACACACACGTAAGCTGGAGAAGATTTATCTCCCACACGTTGAGAATCGCTGCTGTAGAGTCTCAGACCATCGGAAAACACAGATAGTTACATTACGATTCATTCACAGGAGCAAAATTGCAGTTATGAAGTGGCAACGAAAATAATTTTATGTTTGGGGGTCCTTTATGAGGAATTGTATGAAAGGGTCGCGGCATAATGAAGGCTGAGAACCACTGCCTTAGAGGCAAGGAGGTAGGCTACAGGAACAGATACACAACGATAGTACATGAGCATTTCTTTATGCCGCACCTCATATAGACCATCTCGTAGACATGCTCATGATGGTGAGGTCTCCTTCCTGACATTTCAGAAAGGACCCCCAGACTATTTCACTGTGAAATAAGAGGTCTTTTGCAACCACTGTGGGAGGATCCCTTCTCCCATAGGGTAACCGAAAATATTAGATGCTTCCATACCACAAGGCTTCTCCCAAATTTCATATTATAAATGAAAATACTCAAGGGTCGCCAAAACCAGTTCGGCTCAGTGGTAGAGCATCGGTCTGCGGACTGAAAGGTCCCAGGTTCGATTCCAGTCAGAGGCATGTACCTTGGTTGCGGGCACATCCCTGGTAGGGGGTGTGCAAGAGGCAGCTGGTCGATGTTTCTCTCTCATCGACCTATCTAGCTCTCTATCTCTCTCCTTTCCTCTCTGTAAAAAATATATATATAAAAGAAAATACTCAAGGGTCTTAAGGAAATAATCTGATACGTGCACAAACAAAGATATAAGAACAACTATATGCAAAACAGCAGAACAATAGCCAAGGAATTAGAACAGCCTCTTACTCTTTTGTTCCTATTAAGGCAACAGGAGGGTAAGAAGCAGAAAGGAGTAAGAGCATGGACTGTGGAGAAGCCAGGCCCTGCCACCTCCCAGGTTATGGGGCCTCTTTTTCCCTGTGAAATTGAGATCATCGCAACACCCACACAGAGGATTACTGTGAGGTTTGTTCAAGTCACTACAGGCAGAGGCACATAAGTGAAACGTGAGTGTTTGCTGTTCCTGCCATCATCGTTATTAATAAATACACTCTATTTATTTAGATATATATTTAAATAAATAAATGTATTTAGATCTTGCCTAGAGACAAGATCCTTTAAAGCAGAGGTTCCCAAACTTGTTTGTGCCGTAGACCCCTTGCCATGTTTTTCGGTTTGGGGTAGACCCCCTACTTACCTGATATTGATTTTTTTGTAAATTTCTAACTGTAGTGAAGTTTAGTGTTAAAATTTAATAAAAAATAATGTATCTACTTTTCTCCGGCATTCTCAAACAAAATAACACTGATTCACTATAATTTGTATGATAAACTACCAGTTTATATTTTTTTAAATATTTTCTCAGCACTTTCCTATTCAAGATTCAGGAAACGAATGAACGTATTTTTCTCACATTCATATTTATAGAGTGACGAATTGAACAAGTCGGTGCAAGTTCGCGAAGCTTTGAGACAAAAATTGGCAAGAATGTTTACTGCGCGTATGCTTGTAACAAGATGATACTGGTATATCATTATGTGCAGGTTTTTATCCTACAACTTACACAATTTTATAAACATATATAATAAACTTTTTACTTCATAGGTACTTTTATAAATAATTTATATGTTTTTATATTATAAGATAATATGATGTAAGTAAATAGGTACTATCAGTGTATGTTGAGATTCACTATCATGGACCCCCATTTTCATTTCATGGACCCCCAAATTTTTTTTTCGCTGACGTAGACCCCTTGCAGGTTGTCATAGACCCCTGGGGGTTGATATAGACCACTTTGGGAATCACTGCTTTAAAGTATGCTGGCTCATTTCATCAATGCAGGAAGCGTATATGGTCAATATTATTAGCCTCATTTTAGAACTGGGAATTCAGACTCAGAAAAATTATATCATCTACCAGAATCAGACAGCTAATAATTGGTGAAACACACTATTGTGTAGCTAATTTATATAAGTAAATTTAAGATTCTGGACTGGTTTTTGCTACATTTCAGTGGAATTTGTTCAAAGAGAGATGGGACTTAAAATCTAGGCTACCTGGTTTAGCAGGTGCGGGGGGATCACTTTGGGGAGAAGACTACAGAGCAGTTACTGTATAGGGCCATGGTCGGCAAACTGCGGCTCTCGAGCCATGTACGGCTCTTTGGTCCCTTGAGTGTGGTTCTTCCACAAAATACCTTGGTCTGGGCGAGTCTATGTTGAAGTAGTGGCATTAGGAGATGCTTAAGTTTTAAAAATTTCTCAAAAGAAATTTCAATCGTTGTACTGTTGATATTTGGCTGTGTTGACTAATGAGTTTGCCAACTGTAGAGAACCCTCTGGGAAGGCACATGGACATTCTTTTAATTCTTATCAGCTGAGCCCGAGGGCGCTGGCAGAATACTATTATCAGTACTGATTTCTTATCTTTATCCATGTGCTTAGAATGAAGAACAAATAGGACCTTGATTTACCCAGATCTTGATGTGCTAAATCTTGTACAAAAAAAAATAAATAAAAAATAAAAAAATGAGGAGCTTACCCAGATCTTCATGAATAGGATCTGGGCACACCCGAAACTCCTTTTGACCTTAAACTCCCCTTTGGAAACCAATAAATATGCTGTGTTGTCTGTGGTGAATGTGACTGTCTCTCCATCAGAGAGATGGCACCCACCTAGCGCCCAGTTTTATGAATCTATTTCTGCCTCTTGTCTCTTTCTTCCTTTCTTCATCCCCAGCTCCTCCACTCAGGACCCTGTCGTTTTCCGTGCGGGATGCGGGGAAACAGAGAAAATGCCCACCACAGCCGACCACTGGTCTAGAGCATCTGCTGCTGAAGTACAGTGTGAGATCACTGGGAGAGACACACACGAAGGCAACCTCACTGGACACCCTTTGTCATGGCAAACTGGTATTAAAACACCTTCCCGAGATGGTGGTAGGAATGAAAAGCTAAAGAAGAAAAACAGCTAAGAGGAAAAGAACCTTGGTAGCTTGGTTGTAACTGAGAGCAAAGGAACAGCATTCGAGCCTGTGGGAGTAGGAGTTCTACCTAAGTGGTGTGCAGCCCAACAGCAAAGGTGACTCATTCAAATGTCCCCTCACGTCTTCAGGGGCACAGTTTTTCTGTTTTCAGGATTACCTGGCGCCTATTTTCTGTTTCTTTCCACAGCTCCTCAGACCTCTGATCAGAAAGCCTGGTGACCGCCCTTTGCCTGTGCTCAACCATGCCTCATTTCCTGTTCTCTCTCTCATCTCGATGCAGCAGGTACAAGCGGAGCAGGATATGACAGTTGGAGGGAATGTTGCAAACAATAGTGAAAGCAGTTCCTTTGCGTCTCAGGCCCAGTTGCTCCCTTTCATTTTGGCAGATAAGTGATATTATCTCTTGTGTAATGCTCAAAGTGGAGCAGGGGCTGTCCTCCCCGTACAAGCTACAAAGAAGAAAAGGCATCTGGCTTCTGTGATCACTGTCAATCAGCAGCTGGCTTGGCCTCCACAGGTCTTAGATAATCTGTTTTCTTTAATGAAAGCTTTTCCACTGATGAAACTTTGAGTTTGAATTTAGGGTTTTGCAACTTTATATCTACTTTATCCTATATAATAAAAAGAGTAGTATGCAAATTGTCCCCTCGACCCGAGTTCTTCTGGGAGTTCCCGGGTCGACCAGGGAAATGGAGAAAGGCCTGGCCGGAAGCATGGCAGCCCTTGAGGGCCCTTCCAGTGCACAGATCTCATGCACTGGGCCTCTAGTGTCTTTATAAATCTCACTTACCTTAAAGAAAGACTGAAATATAAGACAGACAGGATTTACAAAAACAGCATGGCATGGCCAGCGTGGCTCAGTGGTTGAGCATCAACCTATGAGCCAGGAGGTCACAGTTTGATTCCCTGTCAGGGCATATGTCCTGTTTGCAGGCTCAATCCCCAGAGTGGGGTATGCAGGAGGCAGCTGATCAATGATTCTCTCTCATCATTGATGTTTCTATCTCTTTCCCTCACCCTTCTTCTCTGAAATCAATAAAAATATTTATTTTTTAAAAAATATATATTTTATTGATTTTTTTACAGAGAGGAAGGGAGAGAGATAGAGAGCTAGAAGTGTCGATGAGAGAGAAACATCGACCAGCTGCCCCCTGCACACCCCCTATCGGGGATGTGCCCGCAACCAATGTACATGCCCTTGACCGGAATCAAACCCGGGACCCTTCAGTCCACAGACCTACGCTCTACCACTGAGCCAAACTGGTTTCGGCTGAAATCAATAAAAATATTTTTAAAAAAGGAAAGAAAGGAGAAACAGCATGATCCTTTAGAACAAAATGAGGAACCCTAACTGGTTTGGCTCAGTGGATAGAGCGTTGGCCTGTGGACTCAGGAGTCCCAGGTTCAGTTCCGGTCAAGGGCATGTACCTTGGTTGCGGGCACATCCCCAGTACGGGGTGTGCAGGAGGAGGCTGATTGATGCTTCTCTTTCATCCATGTTTCTAACTCTCTATCCTTTTCCCTTCCTCTCTGTAAAACTCAACTCAACTATATATATATATATTATTATATATTAATAAAATGAGGAGAGGGATAGGTGCTTAGAAATCCCGCTTTAAGCGAGTGTAATACCGAATCAGCTCTTCATAAAAAATAAAAAAATAGCCGAGACCAGTTTGGCTCAATGGATAGAGCGTCGGCTTGGGGACTGAAGGGACCCGGGTTCGATTCCGGTCAAGGGCATGTACCTTGGTTGCGGACATATCCCCAGTAGGGAGTGTGCAAGAGGCAGCTGATCGATGACTCTCTCTCATGGATGTTTCTAACTCTCTATCTCTCTCCATTCCTCTCTGTACAAAAATCAATAAAAAAAAAAATATTTTAAAAAAAAGAAAACAGAAAAGTTAAAGTTGATGAATGCTTTTAAAAAAAATAAATAAATAAATAAATAGATTTAAAAAAAAAATAAAAAAAATAAAAAAACACCACAGCAGATGAATTGCCTTTCATAATATATTTAAATCTAACTTTATGCCCTGGCATGCATTTTATAGTGCTTTCACTAGACTTTCCAGCAGAAAATCAGATTGGTAGACATTTGTTCTCAAACAGAAAGTGGTTGCCTAGGGCTGGGGGTGGGTCTGGGGTTACCTTATGGGACAAAGAAAATGTTCTAAACTTTGAGTGGTAGGTGTATACACAACTTTGTGAATATACTAAAACCACCGAATGACACACTGTGAAGGAGTGACTTTTATGGTTCATAAATTACATTCATAATTTAATCAATTTGATTTTTATCCTCAAGGAGGAATTTGAAAGAGAGAAGAGTAACATGAAGAGAAATCAGAAGTCTCTTGGATTTGAGACACCACTTCGTTAGAGCATTAAGGCCAGGACAGACCCGAGTTTTGTGATTTGATACATCCTAGCCTTTGATTTGATATATACACGAGCCTTTCGCTTCTTTCTCCCCACCTCCCATCAAGGCCCTTTTTTACAATCAGTCTCGGGAAGGATAGCCCTGCGATAGACATGGTGGACTGGCAATGCCACTCATCATGTCCTATTCTCTTCGCCTTTTCCACTAGTGGGGCTGGAAAGCAAAACACTTGATTTCCTTTTTTGCTGCTAGTGGCGGCCATGGGAGTCCATTCTGGCTAATACAATGTCAGCAGAACTCTCCTAGGCGCGGTCTCCCAGAACGTTTACCTCCCAGATGAAAAGGGAGCTTTGACTAGTATAGTGCTTTTCAGATGCACCTGGCAGAGTCTGTTTGCCCCTTTCCCCCGTTGCCGTTTCCCCCCCACCCCCCTTGTCCTCCTGCCTAGGAAGCAGACGTGAGACTGGGAGATGCAGCAGTCAGGTGGCGACATGAGGTGACAAGCATGAGGACCAAAGCCCGTGAACTGAGAACGGTGGAGCAGAAAGGCTGACAGAGCCTTGGTCCCTGTTAGCATTTCTCGGCAGCTGTACCAGTGCTGGACGGCTCCCTTCTGAGCTCCCCTTAGATAAGAAAAAGGAAGCTCTCTTCTTGTGAGCTTGCTGTAACTTGCTGTTGCAGACAGGTATCCTGTTACTTGCAACCAAAAGCACTCCTAACAAGCCAATTATGAGACTCCCATATTTTGAAATTATTTAGACATGCCAGTGTCAAAGTGGGCTTATTTTAATGTCCAGGGGCTGCTTCTTGTGCACAGAAAAGACTTGTTTATAGTTCACTGGTGTTTAAATTATTATGGAAGACATGAATTTTCCTTAAGCCTTTAAGTTTCATTTAAACTATTTTATCTTTCTTTTAGAGAAGATAAGGGCCATGCTAGGCATCTGTGCAAACATAAAGAAAAAAAAAGAAAACATTGTCTCACAGGGAAGCATTTTGAGCTGGGCCTTAAAGAACGGAGAGAAAAGAAAATTCCAAACCAAAAGAATGCATGAGCTCAGAGGCACGCAAGGACAGAATGTGCAAGAGGGGCCTGTGAGGCCGGAGAAGGGGAGAGGAGGGAGGCTGGAAAGCAAACCCAGGTCACATGCTCAGAGTCTTGCAGATCAGACGAAGCAGTTTAAATGTCATCCTACGGAAAGCAGGATGCGTGCAGAGGTTCTGAAGGAAGGGAGTGGCATAAGCACACGGGCATCTGAGAAAAGAAAAGGGATTGGAGGAGGCCATAGCTAGACAGGCTATTTGGAGATTATTGCAGTAGAACTAATGGGATAAGGATCTGAACAAAGAGAAGACCCCACTGCAGAGGCTACGGTGGGCCCCCAGGGCAGGGGGGCCAATGGAGGACAAAGCAGAGGCTCAGGGTGAGGCTGAGGGGAGGCCATGCGTGCAAGCGAGGGGCGTCCGCGTTCCCGGGAAGCATTGCCAAGGCTGATGCGGGCCGCGCGTTAGCTGCTGCGGGCCGCAGCTGCACACACCGGCACGGCACGTGGCAAACAGGTGGGCAGAGGCGCAGACACTCCCCATCCCTCTCCAGCCCAAGGACACCACTCTTCTCGCTGTGGCAAAGGCTCCTGAGCCACCCCCCTTCCCCAGCACCATTTTAGGAAAGCCAGCAGGAAGAGGGGGAGGTGGCGGGGAGGGGTGTTCTTTCTATCCGAGAGAAACTGGCCATACCTATTAAAGTAATGAAGCCAAGAAGCCATTAGACTGAGTGCCTCTAACGCTGGGGTGGCTTACATAAGCAAACCCCAACCTAAGTCCATCGACGCCTCAGGGTAATAAAGTCGAAACCTAAGACAGCCAGCCACAAACAGCCAACCAGGCTTCCCGCAGCAGCCAATCGATAATTGTTGCTTCTCGCCTTTTCTCTCCAAAAGCCTCTCCCCAAGCTCCCGTCAGCAGAGGCTCCTAACCACGCTGGGTTTGGCACCGCCCTAAGTCCAATCAATTTTTTGCTCAAATCAACTCAAAAATGTCAATAAACCGAAGTTGCTCTTTTTACATACCTAAAGGGATCATTTCGATGATCGGCATTGCCCCGCTTTGAACCAGATCAGACGTTTGGATAATCACCACGACAGAGAATTGAGTAGGTGGAAGCTGACAAGGAGCCCAGGCCGGTTGTGAACAAACGAAAAAGGAAAATCCATTTTTCTCTGCGCAAACGGTGGCAGCACAAGTTCAATGCTGCCACCCTCACCCAGAAGCACAAAAAAGCAGAATGGAAATGCAAACATTGGCTGGTTATACTCATCTTTGTCTGTAGGAAGCACTGAGTCCAGGGCGCATCAGCAATCTGGCCGCCCCGAGAGGGCCCCCCCGCTGTGACGCAGGTATATTTTGTGGGTCATGGCTGTAGCCCAAGATTCTCCAGCTCTTTGCTCCAAGCCATGCTCTTCAAATGGCCCTTGACCACTAATTCATCGTTGTCAGTTTTTCATACTAAAGGCTAGAAGAGTATAACCACCTTTCAAATGAATAGGCTTTTAGTTTATGCCTCAGTCTCTTAAGAATGTAGTATTAGTCTCCTTAATCGGGGCAAATCCTGGGGTCCTGACAAGACTGCATTTTCTTAGTCATGAAATAATAACAGTTATGCCTCCCCACAGATAAACCACATAAAAACACCCAGCAGGCCCTAGCCAGTTTGGTTCAGTGGATAGAGCGTCAGCCTGGGAACCGAAAGGTCTCAGGTTCGATTCCGGTCAAGGGCACATGCCTGGGTTGTGGGCTCGATCCCCAGTTGGGGACTTGCAGGAGGCAGCCAATCCATGATTCTCTCTCATCGTGGATGTTTTTCTCTCTCTCTCCTTCTTCCTTCCTCTCTGAAATCAATAACAATATTAAAAAAACAACAACAAAAAAAAAACACCAAGCAGGTCTCTCATCCGACACTCGGCATACACTGACGGATGTGAATCCTGATTCCTTTTCCTGAGATCCTGGGGCAGAATCTCCAGAATCCTAAAGATCTGCTTCACCTAAGGGTGCTCTCCACTCAATGGTAATGGCTCTTTGTCCTTAAAGCAGGAGAAGATGCCACCGGCGGAGAGGCGTGGGCTCTGCCTTCAGGGTGTGATTGGACCTGCTCCTGGAAGGGAGGAGAGGTATCAGGGGTGGGGAGGACTCCAGGAACTGCTTATCCCATGGTTCTCAAACTTCAGGGAGCATGGGAGTCATTTAGGAAGTTTATTCAAAGTACAGAAACCCAGGTCCCATCCTCAGTGACCGAGTCTCTGAGACTCAGATACAGGAATCTATATTTTTAAGTTTTCCAGAATATTCTAATGTGCGCCAGAGTTTGAGAATCGCTGCCCTTTCTGGAAGTTTCTCCCTTCTCCTCCTTGACCTGGTTGCTCTGGTAGACAACGTAGGAAGTGGGGCCCCAGTTGGGGGTCACGATATAAAAAAATAAAACAAAATAGTTTTGTCTCCATTTCCTGGCACAGAGCTCCCCAAACCCTTAAAATCTCTTTCGTGCCGGGACCGGTTTGGCTCAATGGATAGAGCGTTGGCTTGGGGACTGAAAGGTCCCGGGTTCGATTCCGGTCAAGGGCATGTACCTCGGCTGCGGGCATATCCCCAGTATGGGGTGTGCAAGAGGCAGCTGATCGATGACTTTCTCATCGATGTTTCTGACTCTCTATCTCTCTCCCTTCCTCTCTGTACAAAATCAATAAAATATATTTAAAAAAAATAAATAAATAAAATAAAATCTCTTTCGTGATCAAAGTGTCCTATGCTAATGAGCTCCCCGCGTGGTGGGTCCGGCCAGGCTGGTGCTGGGAAGATGGCAGGACAGGAAAGAGCACGAAAGATCGATACCCATCGCCACCTCCACTCCCATCCCCCATAACTTGCCCTATGCATTTCTTCCGTTTTGCCGTTCCTGGATTATATCCTTTCCAATGAACTAGTCAAGATAAGTCAAGGGTCTTCCTGAGTTCTGTGAGTCATTTCCGCAAGTTATCAAACCTGAGAGGAGCTCATGGAAACTCTCACATTTGTGGTCAGAAGTGTGCGTAGCCTGGGTACTCCATTAGCAGCTGATGTTTGACGTGGGGACAGTCTTGTGGGATGGAGCCCTTTAAATGGCAGGATCTGACCCTAACTCTAGGTAGACCATTTCACAATTAAATTGAACTGCTGGGTACCCAATTGGTGCCATAGATAGAAACGGTTGGCGTGTATAAATAAAAACAGCACACATTTAGTGTCTGGCGTGGTTTCAAAAACAAAACCGTACCAGGGCTCTGTCGCCTTTTGTCTCCTTTCTGACTTCACGCGGGCCCTCGTGTCATGCTTCTTTATAGAATGTGGTTAAACCAGAAGAAACGGCCAATTCCGCTGCATGTCTCTGACCTAAATTCAGAGGCGCAGACGTGGGGCTCACCCTGCCCCATCTAACCCCACCCAGAGGCGGGCAGAAGCTGCCGACAGTCCTCCATGGCCAGGCGGCAGTGCCCAGCAGGCTGGGGAGCCAAGGACACAAGCCCATTCACTCGCTAGAATCACCTTATGGACGCACTGACCACCTTGACTCTGGCCGGACCCCACGTGAGCTGAGGTCCCCCTTGATCTTTCAGGTCTGATTGTAGGGGTCTGCCAGCCCCTGGTTCCTCCTGGCCATTTATCAGTAGCTCAAGTCTTCTTCGGGCCCCAGAGTTGCCACAATAAACTCACTCAGCATTTCCACTTAGAATGTGTCCCAGGAGTCCAGGCAACGTCTCTGCTGATAGGCCTCCCTCTCCTGGCTTTAGGCCTGGGCTCCAGCTGTGCATTTGCTGTGACAATCCTCTCCCCTCCCTTCCTTGCCTTCTGTTCCCTCTCCTGGAGAAGCCACAGCTTTGCCAATCCATGTAGACCTTGGTAGACCTGTTCAAAGGGGCCTCATTCTAGTCTTTGTGTGTGTGTGTGTGTGTGTGTGTGTGTGTGTGTGTGTGTGAATTTTGACAGGGTCTTCCTCTTCCAGGACCCTATTCAAGACAAAGTTAAACTGGCCAATGCTTGTCTCGCCCAGCTGCAGGGAGGGGGACACAGTCACTTTGGAAAGAGACGGCACAAAATCAAAGGGACATGATCGAGGACGAATAGGCTGTGGAAGTCCAAGTGGAATAAACCGGCCAAGTGCTTCTACTCTGAACGGAGGCTCCGGTCATATGAAGGAAGAAGCTTCCTGCCACCAGAGAGCCATTTGCAGAGCCACCGTAAACTAGTGGGAGGACCTGCCGGCTGCAAAGTCATCTCCCAGGACCTCAGTCTCTCGGCCCCAGGGAATGCCTTCCTGTAACTTCACTGCGTCAGCACTGACTCCTGGAAATCCCGCCCTCCCATAGTGGCGCAGTCTCCTCTTCCAAGACACAAACAGCCCACGTCCTCTGCCGGCTGACAGCTGACTGGGGTTCTCCTTGTCCTAGGGAGTCAGTTCTGTGAGGGTGGTGGGAGGGGAGAGGGAATCAGATGTGGATGGGTCCTTTCTCCTTCGACAAAGCCATCACCCTCAAAATGGTCCTCAGCCGCTAGGCATAATGAGCTGCTCCCACGAGAAGTCTGTCAGACCGCAACACTGATTTTTTTTTTCTTGATTTTTTTTTTAAAAAGCAGAATTCCTGGTCAGTAGGGTATGTGAATCTTTAAAAAAAAAAAAAAAAAAAAAAAAAAAGTATTGATTTTTTACAAAGAGAGGGAGAGGAATAGAGAGTTAGAAACATCAATGAAAGAGAAACATCGATCAGCTGTCTCCTGCACACCTCCTACTGGGGATGTGCCCACAACCAAATACATGTCCTTGACCGGAATCGAACCTGGGACCCCTCAGTCCACAGACCATTGCTCTATCCACTGAGTCAAACCGGTTTCGGCGGAATCTTTTTTTAAAAATATATTTTATTGATTTTTCACAGAGAGGAAGAGAGAGGGATAGAGAGTTAGAAACATCAATGAGAGAGAATCATCGATCAGCTGTCTCCTGCACACCCCCTACTGGGGATGTGTCTGTAACCAAGGTACAGGCCCTTGACTGGAATCCAGCCTGGGACCCTTCAGTCTGAAGGCTGACGCTCTATCCACTAAGCCAGACCGGTCAGGGCGACACTGATTCTTAGAGTCTCTTGCTCCAGACTCACAAATTCACCATCATCTGGAGTAGGATCCTGTCTTTTCTCAGATCCCAGGATATCATCTGACTCCTTAGTGTTCTCACCTTGGGCAATGCCTGAAATGTATCTGATACTTGTAGGCCCACCCTCATCGTGTGTTTACAGAAATCTGGCTTCAACTAGACACTCAAGCCACAGGCTCAGATTCTCACATGTACAAAGGGTAGGAGGAACCTGGTGGCTGTTTACAAAGTCCCGGTAAAGTATGTGTTAAAATACCATCAACTTTCAGAAAAGAATATGGCAGAGTACTACTTCGCCCCATTATCTTCTCCTTTATAGTCCACTAACAGAACTCCTAGAGTAATGATTATTCGTTTCTCCACCTACCCTGGAGTTTGATATTATGTGAGTAAGTCCTGGCCAGTGAGGTGTGAGAAGTGATGTGTAGAACTTTCAGGATGTGTCCTTAAAGGGCGGGGTCTGCCTTCTCCCCGCCCCCTCTCCTTCATCCTGCTGCCCTAAATGTGGACATGGTGGCATACCTCCTTGGACAAGTGGACTTCAGAACATAACCTACCAGATGGCAAAGCAACAAATTAAAGGGCACCTCTGTGCCAGATGCCCACATTGAACAGAACAGCTATACTAACCTTGGACCACCTGTTGAGAGAAGCAGTCTACCATAGCCCTGAGCATCTCTGAACATCTTTTTTGGGAATGCCAAGAATGCATACTGCTGACCACTCTTCAGGTGACCATTTCTCAGGACTGAGCTTGCAACGAGCAGGCTCAAGGCATGAGGTAACACCATCTCTCAAAGAGTAGGCTTGCTTACCACTTATTGCAAAATGGTAGATTCCAGTTATAATGCAAACCTACTGAGTGTAGAGTGTACACCTTGATCTCTCCATGTTGGTCTTGGGGAACCAGCATCAACATGATGTGCATGCTGCTTGCTATGCAGTGAGCAATGACATCTTTTGCCTTAGACCTAGGAATATTGTTTTGATTTGGGGGGGGGGGAATGTTTATAACATCTCATTAGAAATTTGTCATTCTAGCTGTGCCAAATAGATCCATTCAAAAGCCAGAAATTATAAGAGTGAGAAGTGACAGCTTCTTGGGACCTCTTAAGCAAGTGGAATTAAGGAAATCATACCATGGTTTTCATGGTTAGTAATATCAAAGGCAGTGAATCAAAAGTTACTGGATCATGACAATGTATCGGCAAGATCATGACAATGTATTCTACACATTTATTTGAGTCAGATAATTTTTAAATACTTCTTAAATGTTACTCTCTGCCAAGAATTATATTCACCTATATATTATTTTTTAAAAAAATGTTTTTATTTATTTCAGAGAGGAAGAGAGAGGGAGAAACATCAATGATGAGAGAAAATAGTCGATCGACTGCCTCCTGCATGCCAGATACTGGTGATCAAGCCCTCAACCTCAGCATGTGCCCTGACCTCCTATTTCATAGGTTGATGCTCAATCACTGAGCCATGCCAGCCAGGCTCACCTATACTTTTTGATACAAGATTTCATATTATAAGGATAATCTTAGAGAGCAATTCCCTGACCTGCCTTTAGATAGGTAGGGGATGAATCTGCTTCTGGATAGGTTGAATCTGTCCTTTGAAAAACAGCAAGGTAGGTGAAAATGTGCAGAAAGGTTCAAGCAGGGTTGCATCAGTACCACATTAGCCCGGGAACCGAGGCAGACAAAGATAAAACAGAAATAGAAGTGAGGATGTGGCAACACCTGCTGCTGAACCACTGACAAAATGTTGAAAGCTCTTTTGAGACACAGGTATTTCTCTGTGTTGAAAGAATCTAGATATGTGAACACTCTGATGAAATTAGCTCCGTTACTCTTTTCAGTGGGTGCTTGTTGCTTTTGCCTGGTTAGCATACATTCTCTCTTTGGGAATAGCATCTAGATTTTCCCTTAGGGAGTCCCCTCTCCCCACTCTCTCGGTCCACAGTGTTGAGTGAAGCTGACAATTATACCAGGTACTTGGTTCAGAAGGGCCCATAATCAAGTGACTTCATGAGGGGACTTTTGTTGTTTTTACTGACATTGTTATTGTGAATAACATAAGCTAGAAATCATAAGGAGAAAGAATAGTCCTGAAAATAGTGCCATCCACCATGGAAAACTGGATCAGGAAGAGATAAATCCCAAGATTTACTGACATAATTTTGGCCCAGATCCAGCCATGCCTAATTCAAGAAGCTGATTTTTTTAAAAACTCGTAATTACCATAATACATGCATATAAGTACAACCAATGGACACAAAACTCTGGGGAGGGAGGGTATGTATGGGAGGGAGGGGCAATGTAAAAATATATACACAGATAATAATTTAATTTTTTAAAAAATTAGAAGATGAACATTTTACACTGAAGTGATGTGTTAGAATTTACGGAGATGACCTCAATAATAGGCAACATATAAGGAAGTGGCAAAATGTTCCTATCTCTGCAGTCAAGCTGCCTGGGATCAAATCTTGGTTTTCTGACTTACTGACCATGTGACCTTGAACAAGTTGCTGAACCTCTCTAAATCTCCATTTCTGTATCAGAAAAGATGAGCATTTATCATATTAGACTGTTAATTCCTTGAAAGGCAATGATCGTGTTTTACTTATTAATATATAACTAGCACTTAGCACAATGCCTGGCACATACTTGTTGAATATTTGACAAATAAGCAACATGTCATGAAGCTAAATTTCATCTATCTTCCTCAATAGCTTCTCACCTGCCCCCAGAATGCCTCCCCAGCAGCTGCTCCAAAATTGTTGATGAAACAGAGCTGAATTGATTGTGAAGAATTCTACTTCTCATGAACTTGATGGGATTCTCCTAGGTATTCCTGTTTTCCAGGTACAAGTAGTTTCCATCTGAAACCAAGTATAGTGACGGTTGGGTTAAGAAAGAAAAGAAAAAGTCAAAATATTGAGTCAGCTAGCCAATCGTTGAGTCAACAGTTGCAACAACAAAATGTACTCGTGGAAAGATAAGCAATGATCTCAGGCAGTGAATGCTGGGTGCCCAACGAAGAGCACTGGCAATAAACACTAATGGAGTTCACAGCCATGAGAGAGAAAACAGGAAGGTGGTGATGTGCCAACCCGATCGAAAAGAATCTCTTCATAGACAAACTCTGAGGTGCTGTCAGTTGTTTTTGTTGTTATATCTCAGAGTTTCCTCTGCCTAGCAGCAGCCTGTCAACAGCTTAAGGCTTTGGAGCCAGCCTTCCTCAGGGGCCCAGAGTCTGACAGGTCCCAGGCACCTGCAATTTTTGTGTACAATTAAGAGGGTGGAGCCTAGTGTCAGGGCTCATATTTCCTTATTTCTGGCCCCTCAGCACTCAATTTAGGGGACAGACCTGCAGCTGAGAACAGGGACAGATCTTATTCTTCACCAGTTCACTCATCACTGGTTGAAAGAAAAGGTAACTCGCCGAAACCGGTTTGGCTCAGTGGATAGAGGGCATGTACCTTGGTTATGGGCACATCCCCAGTAGGGAGTGTGCAAGAGGCAGCTGACCAATGATTCTTTCTCATGGATGTTTCTAACTCTCTATCCCTCTCTCTTCCTCTCTGTAAGAGATCAATAAAATATATTTTTAAAAAGAAAGAAAGAAAAGGTAACTCTAAGTAACTCCTCATTGACATAAGTGTCTCAATTCCTCATAACCTTCCTCTTAGTCCCTATCTCCAAAATAAAAATAAATACCCCCTAGAATTTGACAATGCTTTCCTTGCCAGATTACTACCTTGCTTCTGGTCTAATCCAACCTTGGATATGGAGAATATTTCCTTAGATTTCTAACTTTTTTAGGTGCATTAATATTTCTTTAGAGTATGACTATGAGACTAGGGAAATTAGATATCCTGGTAAGAAAAATCAAGGGTTGTGCCTGGCACCTGCCTTAGCACAAGGTAGTCCTATTTGGCTCTATCTGTCAAATCCTTAAAAGCAAAAGGACAATGAAACGAATAAGTGTGCCCAAGCTGGTTTGGCTCAGTGGATAGAGCATCAGCTTTGTGGACTGAAGTGTCCTGGGTTCAATTCCAGTCAAGGGCATATGCCTGGGTTGCTGGCTCAATCCCCAGTATGGGACATGCAGGAGGCAGCCAATCAGTGATTTTCTCTCATCATTGATGCTTCTGTCTCTCTCTCCTTCTCCCTTCCTCTCTGAAATCAATATATATACATATATATGTGTATATATACAATATATATATATATACACACACACACACACACATATATGTATATATATATATGTGTGTGTGTGTGTGTGTGTGTGTGTACTTCTTACATCTTAGAGAGACATCATGGTATGTTTCTTTTTCTACTAAGTCAAGCTACAAGGCCTCGCCTAGTGACATTTGTGTTTGGCCATTAAATGTGTTTCTCTCCAGTGACAACATGAGCCTGGCAGAACACTGAGAACCAGCGGCTAAGAAAAGAAATGCCGTCTTCCTGCTCACGGAAGAGATCCTAAGACATCCTTGCTAACACGGCATAGCCACAAGGGCTTGGGTATGAGTCAGCCATAAATGCTGAGTGGGCTGGTGAGGGCTACAGCGTTCATGAGGATTTCAGATGAAGCCACACACACGAGTGCTCATCGGTTATTGTCTGTGTGCGGTACAGTCTGTAATTTGACTCGTGTCTTTTTGTTATCATGTGTTATGCTTCACCGAAGCCTGCTGCAAGCTCTCATTTTCCTTTGCTATCAGGATTCCTCTGCTTCATGAATGAGCATTAAGGCTTGGTGGCAAGAATACTAAATATTCCTTCCAACTACACAGACAGAAAGGGCTAAGAGACAGTTATATTTTATTAGCATCTGATTCCAGAAACACAATCCCAATTAACTTCTTAATCTTAGATGCTTTTGGCACTCACCCGAGCCTCGTTCGATCCTCTCTGGAGCACCTAGGAACCAAATCAAAAGCAGCAGCAAGCAAAGATGAGATGAGTGTGCAAACAGTTAAATAAAATAAGCTTTCAGGCTTCCTGCATCCTTCCTTCCTAGGCCCAGTCCTGTCTAGCATTGCCAGATTTAACAAAGAAACGCATCCACGGGACCCTGTATTTTATCTGACAATCCTGTTAAGGCCCTTCGTAACTGTTTTTGTTTTCTGCCATCGGAGCCTAAAATTAGTCATCTAAATTTACAGCAGTATTTCTCAAAGCTTGGTTCCAGAGGACCTGAATGAAAAAAAACCTGGGGAACTGTGAAAAAAAGGCAGATTCCCGAGGCTCAGCCTAGACTTACAGGTTCAGAAACACCGGGGATGGGCCTGGGAACATGCACTTTAAAATCTCAAGTGCACTCAATAATTCCGAGGTGCACTAAAGCATGACAATTCTTTAACGACCTCAGTGTTTTTCCTCTCCTGGCAGTACATCTTTAAAGCCTTTTTCCACTGTGCAAAGAAGATAATAAAAGTGCAGTATTAGATATTTATAAGGACCTTATTAAATATGTTTCTTTAATACCTTCTTCTTCTTTTTTTTTTTTTTCTCTCTAATGCCTTCTTAAAGGGACTCTGAACTTCAGAAGAAAGTGGGAGGCTGCTTCTGCTCACCCCTGGGCACACCTGACCCCCCCCCCCCCCCCCCCAGGACTGACCCTCTCCCAGGCGGCCACTCCAGGCCGGCAGTCAGGAGGGCCTTGGGGCAGCAGCTCCAGCAGAAACATGTCCAGAGCTTCTCCCTGGGGGACAAACAGAATGTGCAGTGTGCCACGAAGCCTGCATTACCCCTTCTCTGAACAACCCTCTACTTCTTTCCCCTCGGGATCAAAGCGTTAACTTAAAACTGGAATTTCCCCGCAAGATCGCTTTCAACGACCCTAATTCTGCTCTTTGCGTTTTCCAGCGTTTAGTCTGAAAGTCAACCACCAGCATTCTGCACGTTAAGAACCTTGGGCCTGAGGCCCCAGGTAGAATCCTGTAGGTTCAGGATTGGGTTTAGAAAGAGACTACAAGCCCCAAAATGCAATGTCACCTTCCAAAGACTACCATTCCCAACATGCAATGCAGCAACGGTTAGCAAAGGACAAGAACCCAAAGCACCGTTGGAAATTTTGCATTTCAGTGACCTTTGGGCAAAGAAGTGATTAGACAGGCCGTAGGGGGTATTTTTTGCAGGAGTGGTCACTCCCCAATCCAGGCCAGGAAGGGGAGGAGTCTGAGCCGTGTCCCACCCCTTTCCCAGTAAACTTCTGCCGCTCCCAGTTTGGCTGCAGGAGTTGGAAGAGCGGAGGGGTCCCTGCGCACAGCCTGAGCCTTCCCCATGGTGTCGGTGACCAGATCGGTGTTTGGAGAGCTGCCCTCCGGGGCAGGGACAGTGGAGAAGTTCCGGCTGCAGTCGGACCTGCTGGGCGTGGACATCCTCTCCTGGGGTTGCACCATCTCGGCCCTGGAGGTCAAAGACAGGCAGGGCAAAGCCTCGGATGTAGTGCTGGGCTTTGCCGACCTGGAAGGTGGGTGAAAACTCTGCCCCCGGTTGCAGTCGGGCCTCAGGCCCACCCCGCACACGGCAGGCAGGAGCAGGGACCCCGAGGGGAAGGACCTGAGCTTGAGACGTGCGGGTCAGGAAGGCTTGCATCCTGCTAACTCCCTGTGTTGTAGCCAGTGCTCGGAAAAAGACAGAATGAACAACTATAGGAGTTGGCCTCTGCTTATCCATTCAGGCTTTGCTTCGATTGATTTAAAAAGTCAGTAAGGGTAAGGGTAAGGGAAGAGAACACTCCAGCAGCCCTGGAGCGATCTTTGAACCGCCTGGTCTCAGTCACAGCTGAGGAGGAAAAGGCGGGCTGGAGGGGGTGTGGCTCCCAGCTCCGCCCTCTTGCCCTTTCTCAACAAGGAAAAGCAGAGACATGCGTTTTCTGCTAACTTTTTCCTGGATCAGATTCTCTTGGAGGCGTGGTTGTCTCAGAAATACCCAGGGGATGCAGACAGCTTCTCCACTTTGGTCTGGTGGGGTTAGTGCCCAACACACTCTGGCTGCTCAAGGACCATGCACAGAATGGAAGGTGGAAGGCCTACTCTAGAAATGAGGTCTTCTTCTAGCTAGGGTGGACTTTTATTCGGTTAGAATCCATGGGCAATTAAGATTATATATTACTGCCCTAACCGGTTTGGCTCAGTGGATGGAGCGTAGGCCTGCGGACTGGAGGGTCCCAGGTTCGATTCCGGTCAAGGGCATGTGCCTTGGTTGCGGGCACATCCCCAGTGGGAAGTGTGCAGGAGGCACATGTTTCTCTCTCATCGATGTTTCTAACTCTCTGTCCCTCTTCCTTCCTCTCTGTAAGGAATCAGTGATATATATATATATATATATATATATACATATATATATATATATATATATAAATAAATTATCAATATTTAATATGTAATCATATATTACTACATACATTCATGCATTTAAAAACTGTTAATTCAGTTACCTCATCCAATGAGACAGACGAGGTCCCCACCCTCATAGAGCTTGTAGTTTAGCTGGGGACATTTGCCAAATAATGGCATAAATAAATAATTACAACTGCAGTTCGATGGCAATAAAGGAGAGCAGGCATAGTGTTCTCTTGGTAGTGGAGACCGGACAGAAAAATGAGGTCTGAAATAAAGTTGGCAAAGGGACACTGTTGAGAGTTGATGTCCTCTGCCGTTGTAGAGGCGGAAACAAAATCTGCTTAGCGAGGAGGTTTGAGGTTTTCTTGTAGGTGTGTCTTTCCGCCCAGTTCTTTAGATGTGTAGCACGGCTCTGAGGTGGATGTCAACAGAAAACTCTTGAGAGAGTCTTGGGTTTCCCTTAGGAGACTGGAATTTGCTTCCCATTTCCTTGTCAAAATGTGTTCTAAGAACATCCCTGAGGATCCTATTCCTTGCCCTCTGGTTGTCTTCATCTGCGTTGGAGCTTCCACGGCTTGGTCTGGGGAGGGGGGAGGTCATCCTCGGCAGATCTATCCCAGGAGACTCAAGCGTAGGAAAGAACAGGGATGTGGGGGAATCAGCTCCGTATTCCCTTGAATTTCTGGAGGTGGGTGGTCACATCTGTCTTCAAAGTCAGAAGGCAAGAGGTACGGTTGACAAATGACCAAAGAGGATTCCTCATTTTGCTGAGTCACCCCTCTCTGTCACTATAGCATAACCATTTTCCAGGCTGAAACAAACCATAAAAAGCTTACTTGACTGGTGCGAAACTGCCCGTGGAGTCAAAGAATTGGGTACTTGCCCTTCAGTTGTAGAACCAGTAAAGCACTGGAGCCGATAAGCTAAGAGCACCTGTTTTTATCATCTCATTTCTATCTCGGCCTTATCACTATTCAGGAAGTCACTACCCTCCCTCCACACACACACACACACACACACACACACACACACGAGTTCATACCATTTTTAGTTCTGACGCACAAGGTGGCTTTCTGGGATTCGTATGAAATATGTGTCACGTTGACCTGGCACCGGGGAAGTGCTGGCATAGAAGTGCCGATTTTGTGAGGGCTTTTATACAACTGTCTCCATGGGTCTATGACTCGTGGAAGTCTGAGTGAAAGAAAATATTCCTAATTGTTCTTAAAAGGGAGGAAAAAAACCACACCTGATCCCTTGGATTGTATTGTATTGCCCTCCATGTTATTAAATAGAATTGTCTTAACCTGCATGCATCACAGGCTTCACAAAAAGCAGCAAGAGACATTTTTATTTCTATGCTGTCATTTAAATAATTTATGTTGAAAGAAAGTCAAGCTGTTTTCAAAAGAGAAGTTGGAAAAAAACCCTGAGAATATCAAGTAATACTTTCTAATCTATCCAGCCATCTTCAAGGTTATGCAGACAGCCCCGTTCCCTTCCCAAGGCCCTGTCCTTCCGTGTGTGTGTGTGTGTGTGTGTGTGTGTGTGTATTCTTTTAGTATTGCCAACAATAAGGAAGACTTCACAACAGGAAGCATAATTGTCTCAATCAGAATACAGTTATGGTTGCATAACAATATTTCGGCCAAGGTTGGACCACACGACAGTAGTATACCAACCATATAGCCTAGGTCAGTGGTTGGCAAACTGCTTAGTCAACAGAGCCCAATATCAACAGTACAATGATTGAAATTTCTTCTGAGAGCCGAAAACCGACTTCTGCGCGTGGGCCATGAAGTTTCAATTGCACTGTACGTGCATGCCTGCCCGCACATGGTATTTTGTGGGAGAGCCACATTCAAGTGTCCGAAGAGCCGCAGGTGGCTCTCGAGCCAAAGTTTGTCGACCACTGGCCTAGGTGTATAGTAAGCTATATTATCGGGGTTTGTGTAAGTGCATTCAGTAATGTCTGCACAAAGGTAAAATCTCTCAGTGTGTCCCCATCACTAAGCTGCGCTTAACAGACGTATGGAATTGCTCTCTGCTACTATTTGGATCCATTCTAGTGTATTAAAAGCCATGTTAAGAAATTGGCAACAGTGGTCGCCCTGAAGCAAAGACGCTGGATAGCTGGGGTACAGGGATAGGACGGAGACGTAACGTTCACTACATAGTCTAAGCATGTCCGAGCATGTAAGTGTTAAAGAAACAAACTGAGGCGAATAACTTAAAGCAATAAGATGTGACAGAGCCAGGGTTCTGAGCCACCGGGAAGAGCTGAGCGTGGGTAATTCCGTGAAACGTGGTCCTTTTGTAACTGCCAGATGGATGTGAATGAACCATCTCCAATTTCCCCAAGCAGATTACATAAACTGCTTGGATGATGGCCATGACCTGAGGTCAGAGCAGTTCAATTCCTCCTTGGGTCAATGAGATCTTTCTTCTGTAGAATTCTAAAGAGGTAAATCACATGGTCTTTTCGTTACAGGCTGGGAGAGTCAGTCACGCCTCCAGTGAGTTTTTCTGCCATTTTTTGGTATTTAAAATATTTTTTTTAACTGTTTTTCATCTGCATGTCCCGCCTGCAATCACTATGACTTCTTTCCAAACCTGTGATGAGAGCATTGGCTTATAAGCCACAGATACGAACAACCTACCCATAATATCGATGCAACTCCTTCCCCTCCATCTTCCCCCCACTTACCACCAGCCACCCAGCTATTACTGTCATGAGAGCCATTACGGAAAAACTAGAAAAAATAAATATAGTGTTTTTGGAAAACCTGAGCTCATCAGAGGGGGTACCCTGGAGGAAGGGAGACCGGTTTAGAGGCTGCAGTTTAATATTACAAATGCCCCAGAGTGCCCTTATGGGAGTATCGAGGATTCCTAGTTTAAACCTGCTTTGTCCTTGAGAGCTGTGTGACCTTGGGCCAGTTATTAAACCTCTCCAGACCTATTTCCTCCCCGAAACAAGCGGATAATGATGATTAAATGTGCTGTTGGCTGTGATGTATCTGACTGTGGTGAACAAGTAATAATTTTTATCTTCTTTCCTTCCTTTGCCCCCAAATATCTTCCCTCGCAGTACGTGAACTTTTTATTTCACTTTCTTAGTGCTGGGGGGGGGGGGGGGGAATAGCCTGGAGATTCATCTGGGATAGCCAGCAGCCATTGAAAAATATATAAAATATGTGGTAAGCTTACAATGCTCATCAATTAATGTTTGTTTTTCTCAAAAAGCCAAAGTGAATCAGTATGAGGGGGTTTTGACGGAGACTAGTGAGCGATTTTGTTTGCGACTTGAAGGTACTCTGGCTAAGGTTTGGGCTGTCGGAGGTAGATACAGCCAAACGATTTTTGAACAGAAATTCTGCTTTCTTTGCATTTTGCAGCTCCTGACAAACAAGCCAATGCTCCACATTATATATCATCAGGGAAACACAAAGTCAAACAAGACCTAATAGGATGGCCAAAGCTCAGACGCGGACAACACCAAATAGCAGCTAGGATGAGGGGCCGCAGGGGCTCTCATTCATTGCTGAAGGGAATGTAGAATGGCACAGCCACTTTGGGAGACAGTCTAGTAGTTTCTTATAAAACCAAACATACTCTAACCATATGACCCATCAGTCATGCCCCTTGGTATTTACTCAAAGAGCTAAAATTTTACGCCCACACAAAAACCTGCACATGGGATGTCTATAGTAGCTTATTCATAACTAGAGGCCTGATGCACGAAGATTTGTGCAAGAATGGGCCTTCCTTCCCCTGGCTGTGGCACCGCCTTAGCTCCAGCTGGAGCCACCTTTCCACCTTCCCATGCTGCCCAGAGGCCCGGAATGGCTGGGGCGGTGCGCCTGTGTCATCACCATAGCAATGACGCAAGTGTCCTGCCCCACCTCCGGCCGCTCAGCACCTGTGTATGCAAATTAACCCACCATCTTTGTTGAGTTAATTTGTATACTCACTCCTGATTGGCTGGTGGGTGTCACAAAGGTATGGTCCGTTTGCATCTTACTCTTTTAATTAGTGTGGATTGCCAAAATGTCCTTCAGTAGGTGAATGGATAAACTGGAGTATATTCAGATCATGAAATATTCAGTGCTAAGAAGAAATGAGCTATCAAGCCACAATAAAACAGGGAGGACTCTTAAATGCATATTACTAAGTGAAAGAAGCCCATCTGAAAAGGCTACATACTGTATGATTCCAACTATATGACAAGATCAGTAGTTGCCAGGGTCTAGGGGGATGGGAGGGATGGATAGGCAATGCACAGATTTGTAGAGCAGTGAAAATACTTTGTATGATATTATAATGGAGGATACATTTGTCCAAACTCATATAATATACAACGCTAAGAGTGAACACTATTGTCAGTGATGGACTTCAGTAATTTCTTGATGATGTGTCAATGTAGACTCATCAGTTATAATAAAGGTGCCACTCTGGTAGGGGATGCTGAGAATGGGGAGGCTACGCATGTGTGGGGCCAGGTGGCTGTTAGTCAGCGCATCCTCCCGGTGCCATGATTGTAGGTTCATCCCCGCCAGGGCACACGCACCAGTCAACCAGTGAATAAGTGGAACCGCCATTTGATGTTTCGCTCTCTGTTTCTATATCTCTGTCTAAAAACAGTCAAAAAACAAATTTTTTTTTAAATCAGTGGACCTGTCTGGTGATGAGGTCAGGATAGTTTCAGTGTCTTCTTTGCACTTTATAACGTTCTTTGAAAGTGTTTACCACTCGCCGAAACCGGTTTGGCTCAGTGGATAGAGCGTCGGCCTGTGGACTGAAAGGTCCCAGGTTTTATTCCAGTCAAGGTCATGTACCCTGGTTGCGGGCACATCCCCGGTAGGGGGTGTGCAAGAGGCAGCTGGTCGATGATTCTCTCTCATCGACGTTTCTAACTCTCTATCCCTCTCTCTTCCTCTCTGTAAAAAGTCAATAAAATATATTTTAAAAAATGAAAAAATAAAAAATAAAATAAAAGTGTTTACCACTCTAGGAAGGGCAAAGGTCATGGGTAGAGGACACCCTTTTCTGTGCTGCCCTGAGGGTGTGCCCAAGTGGATACTCGGCAGCTGCCCTCAGGAGAGAGTGGTGGACAGCAGTGTGAGCCTCGCCTTCAGGTGGAGTTTACAAAACTCTCATCCCTGTCCTTGCAGGGTACCTCCAGAAGCAGCCCTACTTTGGAGCCGTGGTGGGCAGGGTGGCCAACCGGATCGCCAAAGGAACATTCACCGTGGACGGGAAGGAGTATAAGCTGGCCATCAACAACGGGCCCAACAGTCTGCATGGAGGTATCCGAGGGTTTGATAAGGTGAGTCCGGGGGGCACTGGGTGGAGTCCTCACCTGGCTCACACTTCCCACAGTCCCTGCCGGCATCCCTCCTGCTTCCCAGGCGCAACCCTACGCCCTGGAGCAGGTGCGTGGGAAGGTGACTCAGGAAAGAGGCCACTCCCATGGTTTGGAGGAGCAGGTGCACTGGCTGTTTCAGGACCCGTCCTTGCCCAACTCCTCTGCCTATGAGAGGACAACGGCCCTGGCTTAGGAAGACAGGGAACTGCTTCCCGGTGTTGGACCAGGGAGTCGAGTTGACCTTAAGAACAGCAGGAACGAAGACTGAAATAATACCTGACCACTTACTGCACGAGGTATTTTTTTTTTAATATATTTTATTGATTTTGTACAGAGAGGAAGAGAGAGAGATAGAGAGTTAGAAACATCGATGAGAGTCATCGATCAGCTGCCTCCTGCACACCTCCTACTGGGGATATGCCCACAACCAAGGAACATGCCCTTGACCGGAATCGAACCCGGGACCTTTCGGTCCCCAAGCTGACACTCTATCCATTGAGCCAAACCGGTTTCGGCTGCACGAGGTATTTTCAGGTGTTATCTCTCACCCTCAGAGAACCCTGAATTATCCGCACACGAGAAACCTGAGGCTCCAAAGGCCACATACTCCTAGGTCAGGCTGCCTGGCCAGGAGCCCTCATTCCTTCACAACTGCTGCTCTCCACCTCGGCCACCCCTGCGGGTGCCCCCAAGCCAACACGCACCCCTGTGTCTGTGGTGAAGCTCTGCTGCATTCAGGCCTACCTTTCCATGCCCCCAAATTACGCCGCCTCCCCCCCCCCCGTTCACCCCAGTTCCCTCTTTCCACATTAAAACTCCCACTCCCTGCCGAGACCGGTGTGGCTCAGTGGATAGAGCATCGGTCTGCTAACAGAAAGGTCCCGGGTTTGATTCCGGTCAGGGCATGTACATTGGTTGTGGGCACATCCCCAGTGAGGGGTGTGCAGAAGGCAGTTGGTCGATGTTTCTCTCTCATCGACGTTTCTAGCTCTCTCCTTCCTCTCTGTAAAAAACCAATAAAACATATTTAAAAATAAAAAAACTCCCACTCCCCCAGAGAGACCGGGAAAAATGAGGAGAGGAAAGCAAATGGGCCCAACAGTTTCTCCCTGAGCAGGAGCGCCCGGACCCCTGCCCCCTCGCTGGGTGCGGCCTGCTGGTCAACCCCAAGACTCTCTTACGTCTCATTTCGGGCTGGGAGGGAGACCCTTTGGGAGCCATCTTGCCTTTCAAACACACCCCCAGGTGATGTCCTAGAGAAGAGCCAGGGAAGATAGAGAACATGTGCAGCTAGGGACCACCGTTTCCTTTCTGCCCCTGGCCACCATCTGTCCCGGAGAAGGAAGTTGGTTACCCTGCTACCCCCGTCCCACCAGCTTCCTGTCTGTGGCTCAGAGCCAGACTGCCGCCAGCTCCCTTTTCCTCGGCGATGGGCGTCCTCACTGGCTTATGCCCGGTCCGTGGGCACACCGCAACCAAGAAGTGAGGCCCAGCTCCGGGTGGACAGGGATCTTTTTGTTTTGTTTTGTTTTTTTTAATATATTTTATTGATTTTTTACAGAGAGGAAGGGAGAGGGAGAGAGAGTTAGAAACGTCGATGAGAGAGAAACATCGACCAGCTGCCTCTTGCACACCCCCTACCGGGGATGTGCCCGCAACCAATGTACATGCCCTTGACCGGAATCGAACCTGGAACCCTTCAATCCGCAGACTGACGCTCTACCACTGAGCCAAACCGGTTTCGGGCTAGACAGGGATCTTGAGCGGAGCCTCAGAACAGCACCTAGCTCCTGCTTGTTCCTGTTCCCTCTCCCCCATAGTGGTACACAGGGCATACATGTTGCTTAGCATGTGTGCCCTGTGTGAACGCAGCAAATGGCGAGGGTACCTGTATACGTATTCTTGAATGCAATGTGCCTGCTGGGCCCCTTCTGTGAACCAGGGCACACTATAGGATGGGGCTTTCTGAGGCTCACAGTACAGTGAGGGAGCGGGGCCCTGTATAAGCCTATCCTATAGACGCCAGTGGTGTGACAGAGGAACTGGGGATGGACAAATGCATAGCAGTGGGGGAGGTGGGATTTGAACTACTCTTGAAGGAAGGATAGCATTTCACTCACTGTGTTGATATTGGAGAGAATGGCCGTGCAAACAGCCCAGAGGGAAGTGGGGAAACACTTGGGATGTTATTATGGAAAGTTTCTGAATGTTATTATGGAAAGTTTTTGGGTTTGTTTGTTTTTCCTCCAATATATTTTATTGATTTTTTAAAGAAAGCAAGGGAGAGGGATAGTTAGAAACACCACCTGCCTGCTGCACACCTCCCATTGGGGATGTGCCTGCAACCAAGGTACATGCCCTTGACCGGCATACCTTTCAGTCCTCAGGCCAATGCTCTATCCACGGAGACAAACCGGTTAGGGCTGAACAGTAGGTTTTGATATAGTACCATGAGCAGTATCAGATGAACTTTATTTTCAGCTATGTTTGATCTCAACAGTTTCGGAATAATTGTTCTTTTGGAGGTATGTGTTTTCTGAAGATGAAATGTGAAGAACCTGACAGGATTGGAAATGGGATAAGTAGGCCTAAAGGTGCAAATCAGGAAATTTTCTGGAAATTTGGAAACGATAGGGCCAGGGAAATCCTTCCACAGATAGGAATCATACTTCCCACGGTATTATACTTATCTGATCATATTGGTTTACACACAAAAAAGTTTCCATTGTGTTCTTTCTCTAAAGGAGAAAAACAAGGTAGCAAATTAAGAACATTTCAAGTTTTTTATTCCTAAAATTTTCCATTTGGAAATTTCTTTTTTCCCCCTTTAATCACATATATGACGAGCTTTATGTGTTCAGCGTCTTGAAAATTCAGCCTTCCTGGGAGGTAATGAGGGTGTAGAATTAATTTGTTTCTAAGGTCAGTGAACGTGATTCAGATACCAGCTGCTTTCACCGTCGGTGAAGGCAGTCCTCCGCTCCCGCTGGGTTCGCCTTCCTGGCAAATGCAGTCACTGAGCGGTGCAGCCAGGAACGGGGGAGGGGAGGAGAGGGGAGGAGAAGGGGAGCCTGGGCTCATGGCCATTCCTCAGGCCTTGTTATCTTTCAAGTCCATTTGAAATGACAGCGCTTGGCCTCAACCCATAGAGATTTCTTTTTCATTTGAATTCTTTATTTCCTTTTCAGAAATCATATATTCATGGAGAGATTTGAACAAAACATCCACTGAAGCTAAGATGTGTTATAATGTAGACCCTGAATTTGAATCCTAGCTCTGTCACTAATTACATGTATGACTTGACACCCCTCAACCCCCCCCCCCCCCCACACACACACACACACTTTAAACAGTGGGCATGAAGTATTAAAGGTTTCTACTCTACTCCCCTGGGATGTAGGAGGTAGAAGTGAGCAAGTTAACTCCACTGAACTCACACAGTTTACTCATCTGTAAAATGGGAGTAATGATATTAATTGGAACCATGTGAAATTGCCACTGTCCAACTATTCTGACCTGCAAAGATGATAATTTTTTTGGTCCCACCAAACCCTTACCTTGTGAAATGATTTATGTAAAAGCACCAGGTCAGTGGCTGGTGAGCACTCAACAATGACAGTCTCATGTCTGCCAAAGTGTCTCCTGTACTCCCCTCACATGGGATTGAACCTGCAACCTGGGCATGTGCCCTGACTGGGAATCGAACCCCTGACCTCCAGGTTCACAGATGGATGTTCAACCACTGAATCACGCCAGCTGGACAAGGTCATTTTGAATACTATTAGCAGATAGCAGATAATCGCCATATGACACTCAGAATGTGCTGCTAAGATTTCAACAACAAAGAGTCTCAACGTAGGGGAAGAAAATATTGTAGACACATATGGATAAACTCGGGGGAAAAACGAATAGGAAAAGTGTAAGTAGGTAAGGAGAAAATTTATTTTCTCTCCAGTTCTGTTTAAAACAGAATTTTAGGATAACTAAAGTCTAGGCCAGGGGTCTTCAAACTACGGCCCGCGGGCCACATGCAGCCCCCAGGGGAGTCTGATCCTGCCCGCCAGGTTTTTTGGGCAGTGAGCACAGCCGAGGTGTTATAGTAGGAATTAGTAGTTCATATAGTCCGGCCCTCCAGCTCTCTGAGGGACCGTGATCTGTCCCCCACTTTAAAAAGTTTGAGAACCCCTGGTCTAGGCTATTATTTTCAACCTTATGGGTTGTATCATCGTCTCCCTTCCTGGAATCAGTTGTCTTTAATAGTGAAACGTGGTGTTTAGTTGGGATTGGAGTGACTAATCAGCTTTGAAAACACTTTTTTTTTTTTTAGGTCCTCTGGACCCCTCAGGTGCTGCCGAACGGCGTCCAGTTCTCCCGGGTCAGTCCGGATGGTGAGGAAGGCTACCCCGGGGAGCTGAAAGTCTGGGTGACATACACGCTGGATGGTGGGGAGCTTGTGATCAACTACCGCGCGCAGGCCAGCCAGACCACGCCCGTGAACCTGACCAACCACTCCTACTTCAACCTGGCCGGCCAGGTGAGTGACCGTGCCTCCTGTCTCCTGCGATGCACCTTGTGGAATGAGCTGGGGGAGTGACTGGAGAGACCGACCTGGCATGAAATTACCCTGGTGGGGAGGGGGGGCGGTCACCCCATGATGAGGATAGTCCCCAGCAAAGCATCTGTCTCATTGTAGGTGCTCAGTAAATGGGAGCTCTAGGGAAAGAGGATGAGTATGTTCTACTGCCCAGAGAACTATGTTTCCCATACGCTCAGGGAACTGACTGGCTATATATATATATATATATATATATATATATATATATATATATATATTTTATTGATTTTTTTTTTACAGAGAGGAAGGGAGAGAGATAGAAAGCTAGAAACATTGATGAGAGAGAAACATCAACCAGCTGCCTCCTGCACACCCTCCACCGGGGAGGTGCCCACAACCAAGGTACATGCCCCTGACAGGAATCGAACCCGGGACCTTTCAGTCCACAGGCTGACGCTCTATCCACTGAGCCAAACCAGTTTTGGCTAGCTGGCTATTTTAAGAATGCCCACTCATCTAGTAACATGTACTTACATTGGCTTCACCTACTTCACTCCTACACCCCTTCCCCTAAAAACTGACTTCCAAGAAGAGTGCTTTCTATCCTTGGCCTTCCGGAATGTGTTCTGCCTGCCCAAGCCCTTTAGATGTGCTGAGGGTATCTGTGTGCTCCTACTGTGCGGCCCCCCCTAAGTGTGGGGTAGAGACATTACAACCCCCATTAAGTAATTTCCAAATGGCCTCCTTCCCTCCTAATGCTAATAATTTAGCTTGTTGAGGAGGCAGTTGCGTGAGACGAAATACAAAAAGCTCAGCTAAATTCTGCAGATTATATCTATTACTTCCTGTTCATCTGAAGAACTCAGCAGCGCCTACTGTACTTGAATCGCTCGCTCTGGCCTGATTTTCTGTCGAGAGATGATGTTCGCAGCCAGCTAGTAATGGCTTGCATTTTCACACGCTTTTAGGAGTTTGCTGATGATCTGCTGATTTTTTTTTTCCTCTAGGATCTTTTCAGATAGCGTGAGTTAATTGGTCCTTATATACTTTCCAAAGTTCTCCCTTTAAAAGGAAGACATTTCTTCACTTGCTCTCTCCTTATCTTCAGGAACGTCCACCATCTTTCTTGAGATCTTTTTTTTTTTTTTTTTTTTTTTAAATATATTTTATTGATTTTTACAGAGAGGAAGGAAGAGGAATAGAGAGCTAGAAATGTCAATGAGAGAGAAACATTGACCAGCTGCCTCTTGCACACCCCCTACCGGGGATGTGCCCGCAACCAAGGTACATGCCCTTGATCAGAATCGAACCTGGGGCCTTTCAGTCCGCAGATTGATGCTCTATCCACTGAGCCAAACCAGTTTAGGCTTTCTTGAGATCTTAAAGACGCACCAAAACACAAAAGCAAGACAAACACACTCAGCCATAGAAGGCTCTGCAATAATGACCATAAAGGCCCTACTTTTCAAAATAAGTTCAGAAAGAAACTTGACAAAAATAGAACAAAGTATTCATGGTTTAAGGCAGGTAGCATATCATGGTGACTTTTTATTGTTTTCCACATTTTTATCTACTTAGACATTGGTTTATAAGCCGGGGTGGTCTAAAGGAATAGATTCAGGAATAGAGAGAGGAATGATGTGTGAAGTATCACCTCTGCCAATGTGTTCCCACGGAGGAGACGTCATGGAAATGTAAGATTCACTGAGGCTCTTCCTATGTACCTGGCAGAGAACCCTCCTGACCAGAATTTTACATCCTGCCCATCGCTGTAGTGACAAGTATTTCTGAATCTCTTAACAGAGGCTGAATGATTTCCCAGATAAAAGGCCCCACCAACCGTGTTTCCCCGAAAATAAGACATCCTCCAAAAATAAGACCTAACGCATGGAAAGATAAGACATCCCCTGAAAATAAGACCTAGCGTAACTTTGGGAGAAAAAATTAATATAAGACACTGTCTTATTTTCGGGGAAACAGGGTAGAAGGGTGGTCAGTGTCCCCTTCTGTCACTGTAAGTGCAGCTTGCATCCACAGCCACTAGCTCCAGGGTTAAAGATGGGCAGCCTCCTGCTCTCAGGTAAAAGTGGATGGTCAGTCACTAGGCCTGAGGTCAAGGACCCTCTGCATTTTCTTTTCCTTTTTTTTTTTTTTTAATATATTTTATTGATTTTTTTTTTACAGAGAGGAAGGAAGAGGGATAGAGAGTTAGAAACATGGATGAGAGAAAAACATCGATCAGCTGCCTCTTGCACACTCCCTACTGGGGATGTGCCCACAACCAAGGTACATGCCCTTGACCGGAATCAAACCTGGAACCCTTGAGTCCGCAGGCCGATGCTCTATCCACTGAGCCAAACCAGTGAGGGCCCCTCTGCATTTTGAAACTATCTCTTGCCCTACCCACGGACACATTATCTTATATCTTAAACCCTCCCCAGGGAAATAGGTCAAAGCTTGGTATTTAAGGTAATCAGCCCATCTTATATATTTTCTCCTTTTGTTTGTTTTCTTTGCTAGTAATTTAATAGGATGTTGTTTGTTCTACTTGGGGCCAAGCTCTGACTCATCGCTTCTAAGTCTGAGTGTTGGGGGCCTGGGAGGAAGGGGGAACTGTCTTTCAGAGTATGGGAAAGTTATGTGGGTTGTAGGTTGTTTGTGTTTTCTCCTTTTTCTGCTGTTCCTGCTTTTGTCTAACACAAAACTGGGAGAACATGTTTCTTGCTGAAACTTTACCTAAAGAGCAATGAAAGCAGGCCTAGGGGACCGGGAGGTGACAGGCAGTAACGCTGGTTCCAGATGGCTAGGGAGGTGGTCCTCAAGGACCCAGGTTCTGCTGTCTTTCTTTCTTCTTCTTTTTTTATTTTTTTATTTTTAAAAATATTTTATTGATTTTTTACAGAGAGGAAGGGAGAGGGATAGAGTTAGAAACATCAATGAGAGAAACACTGATCAGCTGCCTCCTGCACGCTCCCTACTGGGGATGTGCCCGCAACCAAGATACATGCCTTTGACTGGAATCGAACCTGGGACCCTTCAATACACAGGCCAACGCTCTATCCACTGAGCCAAACCGGTTAGGGCTGTTCTGTCTTTCTATTCTGCTTCTCCAGTGTTGTGGCCTTTGCCTTCAGGCTGTCCCCTCATGGTCAGAAGATGGTTGTCACAGCTCTAGAAACCACCTCTGCATAGAGTCACTTCCAGAGACAAAAAAGGACCTATTCCTTTTTCTTCATCTCTCTCGCGTTCCATTTTTAAGAACAAGGAAAACTTTCCCCAGAAACTCCCCTCTAGACTTTTCCTACATTTTGTTGGCCAAAAGTGTGCTCTGTGCCATGTTCAACCCAATCACCAACAAGGGAATTAGACCACACGGATTGGCTTAGACCAGTGGTCGGCAAACTCATTAGTCAACAGAGCCAAATATCAACAGTACAATGATTGAAATTTCTTTTGAGAGCCCAATTTTTTAAACTTAAACTTCTACTAATGCCACTTCTTCAAAATAGACTCGCCCAGGCCATGGTATTTTGTGGAAGGGCCACGCTCAAGGGGCCAAAGAACCGCACGTGGCTCGCGAGCCGCGGTTTCCCGACCACGGGCTTAGACCAATCAGGATTAGCCCTCTGGGGCCAGGGTAGAAGTCCTCCCCCTGAATGCTTTATCCTAGCACAGGGTAAAGCAACAGGCCAGGGTTCTCCCAGGGGAGGGGAGGGTGCTGGGAAGGCAGTTGCTATGGCTTGATTGGTTAGTAACCACTGGTGGCTGTGAGGAGCTGAATGAAGGCAGTGGTAGTGACAACGCACAAAAGAAGTCTTTAAGGCCCACGCAGGCCACAATGAACTCTGTACATGGTTAATGTTACAGGCCAGTCACGGCCAAGCCAAGTTCACCAAAACAAACACTGAGCTCAGAGATGGACCTCGAGTTCTGTTTGTGCATCAGCCCTACTTGCCAAGTTTTCATCCGCCTGGAAGGAAATGAAGCCAACAGAAATATTCCACCAGAGTGGGTCGTTGCATCATTCCCGGCCAGAGGAGTCACAGAGTGAAGCATGCTTCCCTCCGGGAAGGAATGCTGGTGCTGCTCGGTGACCCGGGAACCAGGAAGACTCAGTGCCTCATAAAGGTTTTTTCCTTCCCCTCCCTGGCTTCTTGCTAACACCTCAGACTCACCAGTGTATTTGGTGTGTGATTTTTGTAGTGAATCATTTTCTTTCTGCCTTGTTGTTAACAAACCAACAGAAAAAGGAAATCCCTGAGCACCTTTATTTGTCATAGAAAAAACTGGAACAACTCCACAGTCCGTCAACAGGAGAACAGGTGAACAAGCTGTGATGTCGTCACGTAATGGGATACTCCTCAGACCTGAGCTGAGCATCGAACAGGTAGAGCCAAGGACACAGTCTCAGATTCACCCCTCGGTCCCAGAGGCCTACGTGGGGCTGGCTGTACCCCTGAGCCAGGAGCGGATGGCAGTAGGGAGAGCCACACAGGCGATGACCCCTCTGGTCTACAGCTGCCCTAGGCCCCTCCCATCTCGGACCTGCCTTCCCAGGTCGGACCAGAGGCCAAGTAAGTGGCTACGATGGTGTAAGCAGATGGGAACGCTCTGACCCAGCCCGCCCTGCCACCGATCCCTGCCCTGCCCAGCATGTGCCTGCCAGCAGGCCACCAGAGATGTTCCTCAGAAACAGACCTTCTTAGTAGGTCAAGTAAAACACTTTCTGTTGTGTTTAGACATAGATTCTCAAGATCTCTAAAATCTTGCATGCTGGGCCAGAGGAAGGGTGACGTGCCCCACCCCTGGCGAGCCCGGAGGCGAGGCCGTGGCCGTCCAGCCCTGTGGGCTGCGGGTCACCCACCCTTGCTCTTCTGATTTTCCCGGCGTGTGAGGAAGGTGGAAAAACCCCTCTGCTAGTAAGTCGAAATCCAAACAGCATTCAGACTCCTGGTGTCTCCCTGACTTTGCACCGTTATACTTTCATTTAGTGAAGAACATGCATGCTGGGGTCAGGCTTGAAAGCTTCTCCCAAATGTATCAGCTGCTGTTTTGAGGCCCTGTCCACCCACACTTAAAGGAGCGTATCAGCCATCTCAGAGGCCAAGTGGGATGTCTAGCCGAAACCGGTCTGGCTCAGTGGATAGAGTATTGTCCTGTGGACTTAAAGGTCCCAGGTTCAATTCTGGTCAAGGGCATATACCTTGGTTGCACATCCCCAATGGGAGGTGTGCAGGAGGCAGCTGATCTATGTTTCTCTCTCATTGATGTTTCTAACTCTCTATCCCTCTCCCTTCCTCTCTGTAAAAAATCAATAATATATATATATTTTTAAAAGGGATGTCTAACGTTTCTGTCAATGCCTGGACACGTTTCTGCAAGAGAAGTTATAAAGCAAATAAATGAACAAGGTCTAAGCTTTAATAGGACTCCCTCTTCCTTCCCAGGGCTCCCCAAATATTTACGACCATGAAGTCACCATAGAAGCGGATGCCTTTTTGCCTGTGGACGAAAACCTGATTCCTACAGGTTGGTGAACTTTCACTTTGTATAGTAACCTAGAGCTAGGGGGCAGTTCGAGAAACACCGAAACGTCATTTACCTGAATTTATTTTCCCTGTTGGCCTACCAAAATGCCTGTGATTACCATGCTTAGTCATTTACTTTGGTTTAGGTTGGGTGACCATATTATTAGACAGAGAAACCAGGACCCTTTTGAGAGAGAAAGGAGGTGCTATTACTGACTGAGCCAGGGCAACATGCATACACGGGGACAGTCCCAAACACACGGGGTCCTGTGGCCATCCTAGCCGAGCCTTAGGTTCCAGAAGTTCTTTACTAAAATGTGAATCTGAAAAAGTAAGTAAGTAAAATGTACAACTGTTGCTTGTGAGCACCTTAGCAGAGATGAAGTTACCTGAACATTACCTCACCAATGCGGGGCCCTGTTAGAACACGTGGTTTTTGATGGAAGAGGGAAGGGTAGAATGAGCTATAGCCTGAGCAGGACAAATGCAGACACATTACCTCTGGGACACAGCTGGGGGTGGGGTGGGGGTAGAGAGGGTGGAACGGGGAGTGCGGAGTGTCAAAAGGGGAAGCGAGGTGCTGCCCAAATCAACCTCATGGATGTGTGTGTACACAAGGCTCATGTCGCCAGACCTGAGACTTTTAGGCACTGCCTTCCCCCTCCTACGCCGCACTGAAAAAGCACACCACTCGTGTGGCATTCTGTCAAAAAGGCATGGCCTCAGTCCAGCCAGGAGAAGACATCCCATGAGCCCAACCACAAGACAATGGAGCAGAACCCTGCAGCGGTATCAACATCATGGAAGTCAAAGGAAGACTGAAGGACGGTCCCAGAGGAGACACCGAGGAGATGTGACAACAAAATGCAGTGCGGGGTTCCGGCTTGGATCCCGAGGCTGAAAAGGGGCGTTAGGGAACTCCGGTGGCATTCCTGTGAGGTCTATAGTTTGGTTAACGGTTCTGTTCCCATACTAAACTTCTTAGTTGTGATCATGTACCACAGCCATGTAAGATAGTAACATTAGAGAAAGGTGGGTGGTGGATACACAAAGATATACAATTTTTACCACTAAAATTCTTTCAAAATTTAAAAACACACACATACACACACACAAGTCCAGGGCATTAAGCAAGACATTGCTTTAAGTTTACTGGGCACCGGCCTTACTTCAGGTGAGACCTTTTGTTCTACGTTGGCCTCTTTAAAACCATGGCTGTGTTAATGGCTGCAGGATCAAATGTGTGAGAGGGAAAAGGTAAGGATGTGAGCCTGCATACGAAACAGCAACTTCAGTTAACAGCAGGATTTAGGAACTCCCATAAATGCAGTGACTATGAAACTAATTAGAGCGAGAATGAGAAATCAGGATACATGGATCCAAATGTTTGGCATCACCGTGTCAAATGCTTTCCTGGCTCCAGGGCTGGCTTTGAAGGCTTCCTTATATTTGTCTTGGTGGCAGACCATCTTTTGGTGTTGACATAGCTCCGTAGACGGGCCTGAGTGAGCTGGCCCGTCTCGTCCTGGATGCAGAATCGATGTATTCGAACTGTACTTTGCGAACTGCACGTGGTGGCGGCTGTTCTGTGACTGATAAGGAAGAAAACGAGCTAAGCAGCTTATAAGTGGAGGCGATGAGCTGGGCGCGTCTTTATTTGAGTCGGCAGTGGTGTTTTGAGCACAAGGTCCTTGCTCTCAGGTGCCTGTCGGCCGTGCTGCGGTTTCAGACAGAGGGCCTCCATCTGCGAGGCTGAGGGCTCATTTCACCGCAAACCAGGAGCAAGGTTTGCAGCTGAGCTGTCAGGCTGGGCTTGCATGTTGGCAGTTAGTTTAGCTTTGCTTCTTCCAAGCAGTTGTTTTCCTCACTTAAAAACAAATTGCAGGCCATAAAGCATTTGCTGCTACTTAGGATGGGCACACAAATTAATTGGGCATCTTCAGTCCTCCTGCTCATGTGCGTGCATGCGTGTGTGCGTGCGTGCATGCGTGTGTGTGTGTGTGTGTGTGTGTGTGTGTGTGTGCGTGCGCGGTTATTGTTGTTGTCAGGGCTGTCCCTGTAGTTTCCCGGAGCTGGAACTCCTGGAAGCCATGTGCCAGGAAGGACAGGCATGTAAGGGCTGTCCAGAGAGAGGAGAGCGCTCCAGGCCCAGCCCCCTGGGCTGCCATGCCAGCAGTGTAGCTTCGGGACCGGGACCCAGTGCCCCGCCTGTGGCAGAAGGTGAAGCTGGTCTCGGTGCCCTGTTCCTACGAAGCTGGCTGGCTGTGCGCAGGTGGGAAAACGCAGCCCTCTGTCTCTGCGGGGCAGATTCGTTCCCAGGGCGGCAAATACCACCTTCCACCCTTTCGCCTTACACAGCGGCGAGACTGAGAGGAGGCCGGGCAGCCTGCCCAGCAAGACATCGCTGATGCCCCGCAGACAGCACGGGGCGGAGCTAAGCGTGTGTCCTCACGGCATTCATAGCGCATAACAGCAGGAATTAGAAAGAGTATCGATTACTCTTTTTTAATTTTGATCGCAAATATAGAGCAGCAAAATTAAAAGAGATAGATCATCTATGTCACTGCAAAACCCCAGCAACCAAGGATCTACGGTGCCCAGGAAGGGGGGAAAGATTGCTAAGGAGAAAATATGAGCTATGAAGAGAGAGTACGGGGGTAGCACTTCTCTCTCTTTTAATTTTGCTGCTCTTTATTTGCAGACAAGGAATTGAGAAAGAAAGAAAAAAAAAAAAGAATGCTTTGACGAGGTCCTTTGCCTCTTCCAATAGCATTAGCAAAAGCCCATCTTATTCTTTTTCTTGAGAAAAGGTACCTTTTTACAAAAATTAGCCGAGCCCACTCTTTCCAGCAGCCCACCTATGTTGACTTGCTGTTCTTGCTGCTCTGCTTTTGAAAGCTCACTTTAAAACTACATGAAAGCAACCCCGTTGTGACAAAATTAGAATGCTGGCGGGAAAGGCTCACCGTGGGCTGCGGGGGGAGACCCACGAGGCCTGCGCGTTTTCCCTCAGCCTCTGTGGGCGCAGCCAACAGTGCAGTCGCTTTTATAATCACTTCCCCAGGGCCGGTACGGGTGTCTGCTCAGGAGAAATAACGAATTCCAAAGCAGTCTCCTGGTTCAAAGATGGCGCAGAGGAAGTCTTGTTTTGATCCACATGTTTTCATCTCCCTGGAGCTTCTTCCAGGAGATTTCTTTAGACATCATACAATTCTAAAATGTCGGACTTATTTCTTTCAGCTTTCCATCAATACGCTACCTCTTTCCTTTTCAATCCCACTCCTGCCCCACAACCCGATACTGTTAGTCATCGGGTCCTGGTGATTTTTAACGCCCAAGTATTTCTCAAATCGGCTTCCTCAACATGTACTATTGATTCTGTGGCTCTGTCTTCAAAATCACTGTCCTGGTTTAGGCTCTTTTAAAAAAAAAAAAAAAATTTATTTTTTTGATTTTTTTTACAGAGACGAAGGGAGAGGGATAGAGAGTTAGAAACATCAATGAGAGAGAAACATCAATCAGCTGCCTCTTGCACACTCCCTACTGGGTATATTCTCACAACCAAGGCACATGCCCCTGACTATATTAGCTGGCTACATTTGGTCAAACATTTCATTTATCTCACCCCTAATGCCTTGGCAGGGCCAGACCAGATGATTTCTTGAGCCTCATACGGCCCGCAGGCCGGATGTTCCCCGCCCTACTGCAGGCGCAGAAGCAGGCAGCGTGCTGGGGCCTCGGGGTAGGTGGGAAGCCAGGGCGTGGTGTTCTGGTTTTCACTCTTAGCTCTGCACTTCCGCAGAGGAGCCAGCCCCTGCCGCTCCAGGCCCACTCCCCACGTGTCTTCTTTCCCCATTCCCCATCACCGGCCCAGAGCCGGTGCCTCCTGTGTGCCAGGTAATGCTAGCCCTAGGCAAGCAACCTTGAGCGAAATAGCTCTGGAGAACATGCAGCCATGCACCTAGCACGGGCCCTGTCCTCAAAGAGATAAGGCTAGAGTTCAGGAAAGGCTTGCCTAACGCTGAAAAGGCCAGCGCGTGGCAGTGGGTCCTACGGCCTGTTATTTACCGGGAGCTGTTTCTCCTCTGACAGGCCCCGCCCACACAGCGCTCACAGCGCTGGGGGAGGTTCCGTAAGAAACTCGAAGGAGCTCTTCCACCAGCAGTGATACTTTCCAGGGGAGTGTATTACTGAGCCGCTCTATAAAAACCCCAAGAAGAGCCGAAACCAGTTTGGCTCAATGGATAGAGCGTTGGCTTGGGGACTGAAGGGTCCCGGGTTCGATTCCGGTCAAGGGCATGTACCTTGGTTGCGGGCATATCCCCAGTGGGGGGTGTGCAAGAGGCAGCTGATCGATGACTCTCTCTCATGGATGTTTCTAGCTCTCTATCTCTCTCCCTTCCTCTCTGTACAAAATCGATAAAATATATTAAAAAAAAAAAATCCCAAGAAGAGTTTTACGAGGGCCCAGAATAACTCCCAACACTCCTGTGCTCCCTGCTAGGAAACACCCCCTCTGAGAGACTGGCAAACCTGAGCCAGCACGCTGGGAAATTTGGCAGGAAGCTCAGAAATCAGCACTTGGCCGGGCACTGTGTAATTCCTGGGGGAATTTCAGACTCACGTCCAGTAGATGTGTCAGGGGAGTTATTGGCTAGAGCTCTGACTGCCGCCCTTGGAGAGCTGATGGTCGAACACCCGCTCTGCCCCACCCCGGGTCTGTCAGAGTCGCCGCACTGGGAAGGGGCCGGGAGTCGGTGGGCTCTGCGCCGTGGGCAGGAAGGCTGACGCAGGCGGCTCCCAGCGCGGACCTGCAGCCAGCTCAGCTCACAGTACAGAGAGAGCACTTCCTGGTTGCTCCCTGCTGCCCCAGGCACTGGTCCTAGAAGAGGACTGAACACTATCTCTGCCCTTGAGAAGCTTCTCGTGTGCCCAGGCCCCATGGGAAGGCCATCCAGTGTGTTCAGCACGGTGCCAGAGGACTAAGGGGGCACAGAGGCCAGGGGAGAGGAGGCCTGCCTGAGATCCCCCTGAGCTGCGAGAAGCTTCTTCTCTCTGTAAAGATCTAGCAGCAAGGAGAGAGAGAGTGCTAAAGCACAGAATGGGGGGCGAGGTGGGGATGTGTTTTCAATCCAAAAAGCCAGAGAAGCAGTGGGCAGGGTGGGGTCAGGGTGATACGAGACGTGCCGCACCTAGGGTGCCACTTTTTTTTTTTTTTTTAATCAATCTTTATTGTTCATACTATTACAAAGGTTCCTCATTTCTTCCCCCCTCCACCAGGTTCCCGCCCCACCCTCTGCCCCCTCCCCATCCCCCATTGTCCTCATCCATAGGTGCACAGTTTATGTTCAGTCTCTTCTTCCCTCCCTTTCCCCGACAGTAAATCCCTTTTCAGATAGTAAATCAGTTACTTAGCATTTTCTCATATCAATAATACCTCCACATGCCCAAAGATACACTTCACACAAAAGACATTTCCAAATAGGTCAACCAGCCTCATCCAGGCCCCACCCAAGGCACTCATAGATCAACACCCCAGCGCCATACTAACTCAACACATCCAGATCTAAGCCTTCATCACTTGATTCAGCAGACCCTCAAGTTCCCGCAAAAGTTTCCAGCCATGTCTGAGAGGCAGCCGTGGGGAGGGGCAGGCAAGGAGCGAGCTGCTCCGGGCCTGGCTGCTCCGGGCCTGGCCTCTGTTGCTCTGGTTCATTCCACAACCAGCTGCTCCGGGTCTGGTCACTGCCGCTCCCGACCTAGTTGCTCTGGACTTGGCTGCTGCTGCTCCGGGCCTGGCCGCACCCGACCCGGCTGCTCTGGGCCCGGCTGCTTCGGGCCCAGCCGCTCCGGGCCTGGCCGCTCCCAGCCTGGCAGCCGCTGCTCCGGGCCTGGTAGGGTGCCACTTTTAAGGCCGCACTCACTCTCAGGGTGGTGTACCTGCTGGGCCAGCACCTGAGAGTGAGTGTGACCTTAAATGTTGCCCCCTAGGGCCTCACTTGCCTCACCCTGGTCCCAGCCCTGCAGTTGGACTTTCTATGTCATCCCGAGGAGCTGGGGCATCGCTTTAGGTCATGGAGCGCTTTGAAGTGTTTCAAGCCAGGGGATTGCCCTAGCAAGCTTGGCGTTTTAGAAATACCACCCAGCAGCTGCTGGGTGTGGGGCTTCACTGAAGACCAGTGAAGAGGCTATTTTATTTATTTTTAAATATATTTTTATTGATTTCAGAGAAAAAGGGAGAGGAAGAGAGAGAGAGAAAGAAACAACAATGATGAAAGTCATTGATTGGCTGCCTCCTGCACACCCCTCACTGAGGATTGAGCCCCCAACCCAGAATAGAACCCAGTGCTGTTGACTGGAATAGAACATGGGACCCTTCAGTCTGCAGGCTGCCCGACGCTCTATTCACTGAGCCAAACCAGCTAGGGCTGAAGAGGCTAGTTTAGTAGTTCAAGCAAGAGGAGAGGACTTACACTAGAGGGCAGATGGGAGAACTGCGGTTTTATAACAGAATTGACGAGATAAAATCAGGAGGCCTGAATTGAATGTGGTAGAAACAGAAAGGTTGTATGATGACTCCTAGGTTTCTAGACAGCTCCAGTAGACATGGAGCTATAGAGTCATAAATAGAGAGAGAGGAGGAGGAGGAGAAAGAAGAAGGAGGCGGCGGAGCTGGCATGGGGGCAGGATAGGGGTTGGCAGGGACTGGGAGAACTATGGATCTGGTCTAGAAAATATTTGAGATTAAGGTGCCTGTGGGGCATCTGTGATGTCCAGCGAGCAATCAGATGGGTACATATTAGGAGACAAACGAGAACCAGGAGAGTTTAATCAGCATGAACCCTGTAGAGAAAGCCAAGCGGATCTCCCATGGAGGAACCTGAGGCTGAGAAGAGCGATGGTCTAAGGATTGCACCCAGGGGAACCCAAGAAAAACACCACCAATATTGAAGGTGCAAAAGGCTCGCACTGAAAGCACAAGGGCAGTGACCAGAAGGAGAGGCAGGGAGGAGAAAGAGTGACCAGAAGTCCTGGGGAGACCGACAGCCGCCGGATTCCAGAGCGGTCAGGCCAGGGCATACGTGGGCTGTGGCGGCTGTTTCTGCTGACCCCGCTTCACAGAGTGCCATGGTGACCGTCGGAGGAGTGAGTGGATGTGAGGAGAGCCCGGAGCGCAGGCCAGTGAGCGGTTCCTGAGAAAGGCAACACCGCTGAACACCGAATTCCCACCCGGAGATGCTGGTTTGTTTGCTTTAGAATGGCCCCGGGAACCTGCACCTCTAGAAGCCACAGGGTTGACATGCTTTCACTGTTTTGTGGAAGGGAGAAGAGAAGGTAGAGGCAGGACCCAGGGAGGGCTTTCTTAGGGGGAGAGGAGCTGATGGGGGCAAGCACACTGTTTGTCTGAGGGTGGAGAGCGCAGGTGGAGACAGACCGGGAGCTGGCAGGGCCTCAGTCGGCGCTTCCGTGGGTTCTCCCCGTTTCTCTCAGCAGCGTGGTGGAGTGAGGAACCAGGAATGCGGGTTGGGGGTGATCCCAAGTTGGGGTTTTGTCCTGTAGGAGGGGCAGCAGGACAGGGTGTAAGGTACGAGTGTCACTAACCACCCTAACCGTTTTGGCTCAGTGGATAGAGCGTTGGCCTGCAGACTCAAGGGTCCCTGGTTCGATTCCGGTCAAGGGCATGTACCTTAGTTGCGGGCACATCCCCAATAGGCAGCTGATTGATGTTTCTCTCTCATCGATGTTTCTAACTCTCTATCCCTCTCCCTTCCTCTCTGTAAAAATCAATTAAATATATATATATATATATATATATATATATATATATATATATATATATATATTTAAAAAATAAATAAATAAATAAATGAGTGTCACTAATCAAGTGGCCCAGAGACAATGGGCCCCAGCAGGTAGCAGAGGACCGGAGGGACCCGATGGGTGCCATGGCAGGGGCCTGGAGAACAGGGCCCACTCGGAGGGGGCAGGCCTAACAGCACGCCCTGCAGGAAGTCTGCCGTCAGACCCTGGGTAGCTTTCCAAAGGCAGCAAATCCCCGGATGGAGTCTAGGATGGAAAAATTCTCTGCATGGAAATCTTCTGCCCAACCGTGAAGTGCAAAATTACCTTCTTATCTGAAACGCCATGTAGCTGGGTTTGGCGTGCCCTCCCCCACTGCAAGTCAGAGCAAAATCAGAAAATGCTCAGCGGAAAGAAAAAGAAAAAGCAGCAGAATAAAGCATCGGCAGAGGCAAGGGCAGGCCTGCCGCAGAGGCGAGCTTTGGCTGGTGTGATCTGTGAGCATTTGCAGAAATGGGACCTCACCAAAAAATCCAAGGTGCTTTCCTTGCCAACCACTGGAATGAAGTCGAAATCCCCCACCCAGGGCGCTGCTTGCTTTTCATGATCCTTCTCTTGATGTTGCTTCCTAAAATAATAACGATGTCACCAAGATGGCTTAATTGGGAGCCACGTGTGCAACCTGCTTCCTTGTGCAAATGTGACGGGCTGCTCTGAACCTGACGAGATAAGGAGGCATAATTGGAGCAGCGGGGCTGGAGGCCCAGCAGGGCCGTCCCCATGGAGACCAGACTCTCGCTCTTCCCCTCGCCCCAGCGCGCCTCCCCTCCCTCTCTCTCCCGAGACGCAGGCACAGCCCGCCTGAGCCTGGCTCTCCCTATGGGTGCCTTTGCCTGGAATGAGCACAGACCCTGGGGAACCTGTTCCTATGCAGATTCTGACTCCGCTGGCCTGGGGTGGAGCCCGTGGGTCCACATTTCTAACCATCCCGAGGGGATGTACACTGTCCATCCTGGGTCAGCGTGTCAGAAATGCCTTCCTGATACTGAACTAAAATCTGTCTACCCAGAGCTGAGCCCCGCCTGGGCTGGTTCCGGGGTCCCTACAGAGCAGACTCCAGGCCTTGGGAGGCAGCTGTCGTGTCCCCCCAAGTAATTTCCTCCTCAGGCAGCGCACCCGCAGGCCCTCGGCTGTTCCCACGCCGGGAACTGGCCGTCTGGTCCTCCTCTGACCCCACGTCTGCGCCCCTCTGCCCGGGGTGCCTGTGCCGAGAAACGTAACCGAAAACCGTCTCCTCCTCATCACACCCCACGTGACGCCCATCGGACTGACTGCCAACCACATCCTCAAAGGCGTTTTCACACCTGCTGGGGCTCATGTCATCGCCGTAGCCGTAGTGATGAGACGGAGCATGTATGAGAGTCCGTGGAACGGGGAGGGTAAGAGCCCGGGCTCTGGAACCAGCCTGGGTGGGAAGCACCATCTAGTCGTTAGCGATCACCATCACCATCATCACCCTCGTGACCATCGCCATCATCACTGCTGAGCACTAGGCCTCCATTCTCCGTGTTAATCCTCGTGACAGCTTCCTGGGGGGGGGGGGGGGGGGGCGCTCTGTAATCCCGGTTTGATTAGTGAGAAGTAGGTGTTATGTGTCAGTCCTGCCTCCGTTAAAGAAGCAGACGTGTGGCCGAGACCGGTTTGGCTCAGTGGATAGAGCGTCGGCCTGCGGAATGAAAGGTCCCGGGTTCGATTACGGTCAGGGGCACGTACCTTGGTTGCGGGCACATCCCCAGTGGGGGGTGTGCAGGAGGCAGCTGGTCTATGTTTCTCTCTCATCAACATTTCTGGCTCTCTATCCCTCTCAATTCCTCTCTGTGTAAAAATCAATAAAATATATTTTTAAAAAAAAAGAAAAGAAAAAGAAACAGACGTGTGGAGAGGTGGGGTACCTGCACCGAGTTAACCAGGGGATCGGTGGAGCCAAGTTTCCCTAATTCCAATGTCTGTGCCGTTATCCCCCTCAGCTACAGCCCATACTCACCGCCGCATTGCTGAGTGCTTCCTACAGGCGGGGCAGGGCACTGGGCATGCCTTATCTGATTTTTTTTTTTCCAATCTTTATATATATATATATTTTATTGATTTTTTTACAGAGAGGAAGAGAGAGGAATAGAGGGTTAGAAACATCGATGAGAGAGAATCATCGATCAGCTGCCTCTTGCACACCCCCCACTGGGGATGTGCCCGCAACCAAGGTACATGCCCTTGACCAGAATCGAACCTGGGACCTTTCAGTCCACTGGCGAACGCTCTATCCACTGAGCCAAACCGGTTTCGGCGCCTTATCTGATTTAAGTCCCATGATCCCACGAGGTAGACACTCCTGTCATCCACCCACCCCTGACAGATGAGGAAAGCAAGGTTCAGAGACGCTGAGCAACCTCCACAGATTTTTACAGCCAGGAAAGCCAGGCTTTCTATCCACCCAGGCCCGCCTGGCTCCAAAATCCATTCTAGTATCTATTGAGCTTGACCGCCAAACAGGCGAGCAGGGAGCCCTGGGGGGCCGATGGCAGTCATTGGTGATCAGACGCAGGGGCATGCGGTTTGCCTAATCAGCCCCGTTTTCTGAGCCGTCATTTGGGGGCAATTTCCACTTTCTCTGAGGCCTCATTTTCCTGCCGTTTCTGAAAGCCGCTGATTTGCTCAGGTGCAGACAGGCTTCTGTGCCTTTCCCAGGGCAGTGTGCTGTACGTGCCGCCAGGAGGGGGGGAATCCTAAGCAGGAGGCCTTGGTGTGTGATGCAAAGCCTTTGCCTCGCGGCCAGAGGAGGAACCTGCCAGGCACTTCTGCCCCAGACGCCCGAGGCCCTGTGGCTGCATCATGGCAGAGGTGCATGTCAGTACCGGTCACCAGGGGGCATCTCGTTCGGTGATGAGCAGCCATGTAGGCAGAACATTTTCAGCAGCCTGTAGCTCAGCGATTCTGAACTGGGCATACACTGGCTGGGCTTCAGCGGGCCTGGGGACATTCTGTGTGTGTGTATGCACTTTCCTGGAAAACCCATAACTCTTATAATATGCTCAAAGGAGTCTGTGACTCAAAAAAAAAAAAAAAAAAAAAAAAAGGCAGTTTAAAATCCATTGCTCCAGATTTTAAAAACACTAAGAAGCTTTGAAAAACAAAACACCTGCTGAAAACGGTTTGGCTCAGTGGATAGAGCATTGGCCTGCGGACTGAATGTTCCCGGGTTCGATTCCGGTCAAGGGCATGTACCTTGGTTGCGGGCAGTAGGGGGTGTGCAGGGGGCAGCTGATCCATGATTCTCTCTCATCGATGTTTCTAACTCTCTATCCCTCTCTCTTCCTCTCTGTACAAAATCAATAAAATATATTTTTTAAAAACAAAACAAAATACCTGAATTCCTTTTTAATGAAAATGCCAATTCTCCTAGAGGTGCAGGAACGTACCTTTCTTTCTTATGAATGATTTATGCTCTGTATTTCTGGAGAGAGAGAGAGAGAGAGAGAGAGAGAGAGAGAGAGAGAGAGAGAGAGAGAGAGAGAGAGAGAGAGAGAGAGAGAGAGAGAGAGAGAGAGAGAGAGAGAGAGAGAGAGAGAGAGAGAGAAAGAAAGAAAGAAAGAAAGGTGCCAGCCTAGAGATAGGACCTTTTTCATCGCATTCCCTCAAGTAAACCTCACAGTCTCTGTATTAGGTAGATACCAATATTAACTCCATTATATATGGGGAAATTGAATCTTACCGAGGCATGCAAATTTTCCCAGGGTCAGTGAGTAAGTCCATCTAAATTCTAATATGTCGTACCTAGATTTGTAAAATACAGGGTAAATCATTAAAGAAAAAAATTAATGATATACTCAATATTTCTTAACATTGCCTTTTTAAGGGAGAAAAGAAATTATTGGAGAAATTTTTCTAGAAGTCTATGCCAGATTTCCCTCCCCCTCTTTTTTTCTTTTCTCTCTTCCCAAAATAACGCATAATTATTCGGATAAACAGGACCTGCGGGCTGAGGCCTGAGTGGCGGGCTGTGCTGTGATTCCCGCGATGGCCTTACTGGGCCGGGTGCCAATGAGAGAGGGAGGCCCCGCCAGGAAGGGAGGGGCTGCAAACGAGGGACCGCGGAGAGTCCCGGCTCCTGCAGTGACCATCTGCTCGCCTTCTCAGCGAGGCAGCCACGGGGCCACCAGGCGGAGATAAAAGCTCTCTCCGATGCTGGGAAATTAAAAGCTTTGGATTAAAATTCACCCCAGGTGGATTTTTCTGTCAGACCCTGAGAGAGTGTTCATGCTCAGATGTTACCAAAAAAAAACACATTTTGCCAACTTAGTTATTTGGTCAGGAGTCCACAAGAATTCATTTGTCTTTTCTATTTCTTCAGTCTTTTGCCCCCAAAAATAAATCAGAGCTAGGAGTCCATGGAACGTGTGTCATCTGAATGTGCCTTGCCTGTGCCCCAAATGCCATTTCCCAGGTGGCAGGAGTCCATTTCTGTGGCTTGTCCCGTTAGCCAAGCCCGCCGCCCCTTCAGGAGGGGGCTCCTGCCCCCACGGCTGCTTCTCTCTGCTTCCCCAGAGCCTCTGAGTGCCACTCACTGCCTTTGTCACACTCTCCTGCAAGTTTTTATACTTTGGGTGTCTCTCTGACCAGATTCTAGACTCCCTGAGATTAGTTTAATGCCTGGTACATAAAAGATGCTCAAAAATGGGTAACCTGGCCCTAGCTAGTTTGACTCAATGGATAGAGCGTAAGGCCTGCAGACTGAAGGGTCCCTGGTTCAATTCCAGTCAAGGGCATGTACTGATCGATGTTTCTCTCTCATCAATGTTTCTAACTCTCTGTCCCTCTCCCTTCCTCTCTGTAAAAAAAAAAAAATCAATAAAATATATTAAAAATGCCATTTGCCAAATGCAGCCATGGGGAAAAGGCCCAGTTCCTCCCAATGGAATATGTGTAAAAAATCTCTTAGGGGAGACAAGAGCAAAGACTCAAGGACGTGGGTTTCACGAAGGCAGTGGGTTTTTCCTTTCCTTCCAGAGGACGGGTAATTATATCTCTGCCGGAAGTGCAAATAGATATAAAAAAAAACTGTATCTCTGCCAGTGCCTCTTCGTTGAGGTCACCTACAGACCCCACTCCCAGTCACTTCTCGTTCCTTGCTCATGTCACTCCAACGCCACTCTTGTCATAATTCTTGGTTATTTCATTACCCATACGGATGATACCCCAACTTCTCAGCTTCTGCACATCCTCTCTCCCAATGATCTTATCCTCCACTCACTCCTATGGTCACAATGGCAGCCTCCCATAAATACTATTGAAGATGTCTATCAGCTCCAATAATTGTTTGATGTTACGAGTACCTATATAATCTCTGATCTTAGCACCTTTTCACGGGCCCTCACTTCCTCAGGACCTCACTGCCCCCCGATGAGGTCAGAAGTCCATCGTTAGAATTGTCCCTCCACATCCGCTCTCAACTCCCTTGCCCCCTTCCTCTTCTTTGTATTCTACTAACAACACTCAGCTCTGGTTAATACCCGTCCCCCTCACATCCCCCCTGCCCGCCCTCCACAGGTGCCAACAGGCAGCTACTGGTGGTCTCACTCTGACTCCCTGACAGTAACCTCAGTTGGGTCCTTAATGGTGCCCACAGTCAGCCTTTCCCTGAACTGGGGAAGAGACATGTCTCCTCGGGGCACCTGTGCCTCAGACCCACACCTTCGGGCCGGAGCCCACCTAACCCTAACCCTAACCCTAACCCTAACCCTAACCGTCCGCTGGGCGTTGCTGTCAGACTTCAACCCTCTTCAGAACACAGCCTCTCTCTGCCAACACCTCAGCTTCCTGGCGGCTTCAAAACCAAAGTCTGGTGATGCGACCTCCTCTACAAGGGCACCCTCTCCGTTTCCGCCGCGTTTCCTCCTCACTCAGCGCCGCGGAGAGCTATTTTGACATCCCCTTCTATTCTTAGCACCAAAGCACCACGTTAGAGCTGCACGTTTGTGAGAAAAACCAAGAACGCCTGGGGGTGGGAGTGGAAGGGGCTCTGACCAGGCCGCTCCCAGGGGCGGGGGCGGGAGAAGGGGCTGGAGGAGGGGCATGTGTCACCCTGGGCAAGTCCCTTCAGCCGCCTGGATCCCAGCCTCATGTCTGTCAAGTGAAAAGACGAGGCGAGGTAACGCCTAAGGTCCTTTCTAGATCTTTCATTCTGACTTTGTCACAGGATACGGTACCATTCACAGTTACCCCCCTGTTTTTTTCACTATCATCATCAGTTTTTCCATCTAGAAAGAGTCTGCTTCTCGCCCGGGGGGAACAGAGATAAAAAGGACACCACCCTGGCCCTCTAGGAACTCACACTCCTTTTAGACAAACAGCTTGACGTAACCCTGTAAATACGCCGTAATGGGATGAATGTTTGGGGGAATGTATGTTTAAAGTGTGATGGGAGCCCTAACCAGTTTGGCTCAGTGGATAGAGCGTCGGCCTGTGGATAGAAGGGTCCCAGTTCCATTCCGGTCAAGGGCATGTATCTTGATTGCGGGCACATCCCCAGTGTGTGTGTGTGTGTGGGGGGGGGGGGGTGCCGGAGGCAGCTGATGGATGCTTCTCTCTCATCGATCTTTCTAACTCTCTATCCCTCTCCCTTCCTCTCTGTAAAAAAAAAAAATCAATAAAATATATGTAAAAATAATAATAAAGCGGGATGGGAACAAAGTGGAGGATTAGTTCTTACTGTGGAGGCTGCAGCCCTTCACAGAGGAAATGGCATTGAGGAATAGGCATAAATGATCCCGGGGACTTTGCCAGAGCGTGGGGGTGTGTGTGTGTGTTGGGGGGGGGGGTGTGCACAGAAAGGACATTCTGCTTATGAGAAAGGGCCCAGCGACAGGGCGAATCTGGGGACACATTCTACATTTTCTTTTTTTCTTTCTTTTTTTTTTATTAAATATTTTTTTATTGATTTTTGTACAGAGTGGAAGGGAGAGGGATAGGGAGTTAGAAACATCGATGAGAGAGAGTCATCGATCAGCTGCCTCCTGCACCCCCCCACCACCGGGGATGTGCCCGCAACCAAGGTGCATGCCCTTAACCAGAATCGAACCCGGGGCCCTTCAGTCCCCAAGCCGACTCTCTATCCACTGAGCCAAACTGGTCCCGGCACATTCTACATTTTCTTTGTGCCCAACCATGAGGCTCAGGAGGGAGTGTGTGCAGGCCTGGGGCTGGAAAACACAGAGTGGAACCTTTTTGCGTGTTTTCTTTTCATTCAGCCAAACCTCACTTTAGAATGATCCCCCAAGTTTCTCATTTTTAAAACCAGGGCTTCCTTGCCATGACATGGCCAAATATTTCCATGTAATGTGTAAAGCAGCGAGTAACAGCAGCTTCGTTTTGCAGAGAGGAGAGTAAGATAAACACCGATTTGCAGATTGCTCAAGAGCAGGTCAACAGACTGGAAATTCGCCCTGGGTCCTGATGTGATGAAAACCGCGTGACTTTCTTTTTTCCAAGTCTCGAGAGAAGTAATCTTGACTGACCTAGACAAATCGCATGGGGACTGGCAGAAGGGTTAGGTTCTGAGACAAGTATCGCTTGAGGGAAGAACCAAATACTGTGAACACCATAGAAGGGAAGAAAGCATACAGTAAGTTCCCACTCAGCATATGGGTGGATAACCTTAAAAAACCTGCGTGAGCCCCTGCGAACAGCTGTTTCTTTTAAAAAATATATATATTTTATTGCTTTTTTTACAGAGAGGAAGAGAGCGGGACAGAGAGTTAGAAACATCAGTGAGAGAGAATCATCGATCAGCTGCCTCTTGCACACCCCCTACTGGGGATGTGCCCACAACCAAGGTACATGCCCTTGACCGGAATAGAACCTGGGACCCTTCATCCGCAGGCTGACGCTCTAGCCACTGAGCCAAACCGGTTTCGGCCAGCTGCTTCTTTTTCACAGCTTAATCTGTTCATTAGGAAACAGCTGCCTTTTTTTTAAAGTCACTTTGGGAGGTGGTTGGTCACCCAGACTTCACAGGACAATAGCGCTGGGGGCGGGGGGGGGGGGGGGTGACACTGCCAAGATTTGGCTTTTGGCCTTACCGATCCAAAAAGTTCAACGATTCATTCTCCCAGAACAGGTCAGGGGTTAGAGGGCTGAATCTGAACTCAAATGAGGCCGATGTTTATTTTACAAACAAAGCTCTTTAGTCGTGTCTCTAGCACCATCTGCTGGAAAGGAAAGGGCCTTGTTAAGCATACTTAACGTTGCCCAAACCGGTTTGGCTCAGTGGATAGAGCATCGGCCTGCGGACTGAAGGGTCCCAGGTTCGATTCCTGTCAAGGGCATGTACCTTGGTTGCAGGCACATCCTCAGTAGGGGGTGTGCAGGAGGCAGCGATTGATGCTTCTCTCTCATCGATGTTTCTAACTCTCTCTCCCTCTCCCTTCCTCTCTGTAAAAAATCAATAAAATATTTTTTAAAGAGAATACTTAAAGTTGAAAACGTCCGAAATCCTCCTCAGCAAAGAGGAGAAGGGGGAGGGAGAGGAAGGAGTGGCTAGGCGGAATCTAAGAAACAACACTGAGTATATTATACTGAAGTTCCTCACAGGCAGATGCAACCACTACACAAAAGCACACACTCTCGCACATGTGTCAAACACAAGGCCCGCGGGCCAAATCCAGCCCGCCAGGCCTTGCAATGTGGCCCGCACCGCGCTGTCATCACTACACTCCGCTGTCAGTTTATGACATTGTCAGTTTATGACTGTTCAGTAAACCATTCGGCCTGCGATTTAGGCTGGATTTTAGATTTTGGCCCCTTCTCTGATTGAGTTCGACACCCCTACAACGGATCAGAAACACAGACAGATCCTAGCAAAAGATTTTTTAAAAAGGAATAACTAGAACTCATAAACACAGAAAGCATGCCACAAAATGTAAGGATAGACCAAAGGACACTTAGAACATGTCTATGTCATGTTAATGCCATGGAATGCCCCTATTAAACCAAGTCTCCGAGATGGACTCCCAGAGCAGAACCCAGCAGGATGCTGGTACAAACCGAGGGAACGGGAAGGGTGGAAATATGAGACTTCAAGAGCACACCCATCACCCGAAAGCCCAAGAGGCAGGGTCTCCATCTCAACGCCAGGACAGGCTGGCTTCAGGGCAGAAAGCATGAAATCGCATCGGAGAGGACACCTTGTCATGATCACGGATGCAGCTCCCAATGAAGGGTCACACGGAAACCAGCACATCTACTCGTAAAGGAAACCCGAGGCGTTTTCACAAGACATAAGTAACAGAGCCAATATCGACCTAGAAGTGTTTTAAGTCTTAATAATTCCTGGATCAAAAAGGAAATCAGACAGTGTCCTCGGCGGTCCTGGGTCTGTCTCTTGCTTCAACTGCGTGTGGACGGAACAGACCCAGGGACCCCTCTTCTTCCAGCCTCCGGCCACCCTCTACTGCCTTATCCAGTCCCCACCTTCTGAACCACCTCCGGGACCAGCCAACACACCGTTTTCTTTTTTACCTTCACTTATTGCCCAACAACCATGAGCTCCCAAGTCCGTCAGAATTATTCCAGCGAGGTGGAGGCTGCAGTCAACCGCCTGGCCAGCCCGCACCTGCGGGCCTCCCGCACCTACCTCTCTCTGGCTTCTATTCGACTGGACGCTGTGGCCATGGAGGGCGAGGGTCTCTGAGAATTTGCAGCGAAGAAGCACAAGGTCACTGAGAGTCTCTTAAAGTTGCAAAACCAGCGTGGTGGCCACATTCTCTCCAGGACGTGCTGAAGCCTCCCCAAGAGGAGTGGGCAAAACTCAGGGCGCGTGGAAGCCGCCCTGGCCTTGGGGAGGAGCCTGAGCCAGGCCCTCCTGGAGCTGCAGGCCCTGGTTCCACCCGCAGACCCTGAGCTCTGTGACTTCCTGCAGAACCACCTCCGGGGCGAGGAGGTGAAACTCATCAGGAAGAGGGGCGACACCTGACCCACCTCCGCAGGCCGCCAGGCCCACATGGGTTGAAAATCACCCCTCTCTGCCTGGTTAGCCACTGCCAGGTGGGAATGCTTGGTTATGAGCCCTGGGATATTTCAGCCCTAAAGCGAGACATGTCAACAAAGTGATTGACTCACTGGTTAGGACAGTGGTTGGCAAACTCATTCATCAGCAGAGCCAAATATCAACAGTACAATGATTGAAATTTCTTTGGAGAGCCAATTTTTTAAAACTCAAACTTCTTCTAACTCCACTTCTTCCAAATGGACTCGCCCAGGCCGTGGTATTTTGTGGAAGAGCCACACTCAAGGGGCCAAAGAGCCGCATGTGGCTCTGGAGCCGCAGTTTGCCGACCGCGGGGGTAGGCCAACCATCACCCCTTATCCAGCTTAGCTCATAATGGAAATCATGCATCTCATTTTTATTTCCCCCACGTGAAATGATTCTGGATGTTACGACCACTGCCTTGGCAATCGGTAGCATCTTAGAAATTTTAAAAATCGAATAATTCATTCTCCTTCAAAGGATCTGGACACACACACACACACACACCCATCTCCTTTACAAATCGCAATGAAGGCAAAGCCGAAACCGGTTTGGCTCGTCGGTCTGCGGACTGAAAGGTCCCAGGTTCGATTCTGGTCCAGGGCATGTAGGTTGGTTGTGGGCACATCCCCAGTAGCGGGTGTGCAAGAGGCAGCTGATCGGTGTTTCTCTCTCATCGACGTTTCTAGCTCTCCATCCCTCTCCCTTCCTCCGTGGAAAATCAATAAAATAAAATAAAAATAAAGAAATGCAGGCAGAGAAGGGGAGCCTGGGTGCCTTAGGACACGGGCACACACGTGTGACTGGGGCTCTCCCCCCGCCTCTGCCCACAGGAGAGGTGGCCCCGGTGCAAGGGACCGCGTTTGACCTGCGGAAGCCGGTGGCGCTCGGGAAGCACCTGCAGGACTTCCACGTGGGCGGCTTCGACCACACCTTCTGCCTGAAGGGCGCCAAGGAAAAGCGCTTCTGTGCGCGGTAGGTACTTCCACCTCCTGCCGCTGCGGGGAGAGGGGATGGCGACCCCTGCTGGGGGAGCTTGTCCTCTGGCCACAGCAATGCCGTTCACTACGCTGCAGGGACTGAATGCCACGTCCCACGTCTTTTTTTTTTTTTATCACTTGATAAATTTTATTGTTTTGTTTATTTCTTGATTGATTAAGGTATCCCATATTTGTCCTCATCCCCCCCCCAATTCCCATCCCAAACCCCTCCCCACCCTTGCCCCCACCCCCCTGTTGTCCGTGACCACTGGTTAGGCTCATAAGCCTGCACACAAGTCCTTTGGTTGATCTCTCCCCCTTACCCCACCCTCCCCTACCTTCCCTCTGAGGCCTGACAGTCTGATCGATGCTTCCCTACCTTCCCGGGTCTGTGTTTGTTCATCGGTTCATGTTGTTCCTTATTTCCCCTAGGTGAGTGATCCCATGTCTTTTCAAAGCTTGTATTCCACCGGGGAGCTCTGCAGAACTTTCCCGCTCCTCCCCACCCCCCTCCGCCAGGCCATCCGCCCTGCCCCTGCCGGGCATCCCGCCTCTCTGCTCCCACTCTCCAGCTCCGCCTGTTCTTTAAGGCCCCGTTTCTCTTAGGAGCCCTAACCCCCCCGAGTGAAGCCCCTCCCGCCTCCCCTGGGCTCCAGAAGCCCCCCGTGCTCCCCTGACCTGTGGTTGTGCTCCGCCCACGTCCATGCCAGGTTGGAGAGTGACTCTGCTCAGCCCCAGAGGCAGTGTGTGGGCACACGTTCCCTGCTAACCCTGAGCCCCAGCTGCCAGCTCAGCTTCGGGAACCCCTGCCTCTGCCTCTGCCTCAGGCCGGGCTTGCCACTAAGCACATGATCCATGAGTGTGTGTAGAAACGAGTGAATTTGTTTTTTAATATATTTTATTGATTTCTTACAGAGAGGAAGGGAGAGAGATAGAGCTAGAAACATCGATGAGAGAGAAACATCGACCAGCTGCCTCTTGCACACCCCCCACCGGGGATGTGCCTGCAACCAAAGTACATGCCCCTGACCGGAATCGAACCTGGGACC